>NC_137280.1:114360000-119360000 GCF_054371585.1 Giraffa tippelskirchi | reverse complement strand
ACAATAAACTGTGGAAAATTCTGAAAGAGATGGGAATACCAGACCATCTTACTTGTCTCTTGAGAAACCTGTATGCAGGTCAGGAAGCAACAGTTAGAACTGGACATGGAACAACAGACTGGTTCCAAATAGGAAAAGGAGTACATCAAGGCTGTATATTGTCACCCTGCTTATTTAACTTATATGCAGAGTACATCATGAGAAACGCTGGGCTGGAGGAAACACAAGCTGGAATCAAGATTGCCGGGAGGAATATCAATAACCTCAGATATGCGGATGACACCACCCTTATGGCAGAAAGTGAAGAAGAACTAAAGAGCCTCTTCATGAAGGTGAAAGAGGAGAGTGAAAAAGTTGGCTTAAAGCTCAACGTTCAGAAAACTAAGATCATGGCATCTGGTCCCATCACTTCATGGGAAATAGATGGGGAAACAGTGGAAACGGTGTCAGACTTTATTTTTTGGGGCTCCAGAATCACTGCTGATGGTGACTGCAGCCATGAAATTAAAAGACGCTTACTCCTTGGAAGGAAGGTTATGGCCAACCTAGATAGCGTATTTAAAAGCAGAGACATTACTTTGCCAACAAAAGTCTGTCTAGTCAAAGCTATGGTTTTTCCAGTGGTCATGTATGGATGTGAGAGTTGGACGGTGAAGAAAGCTGAGCGCCGAAGAATTGATGCTTTTGAGCTGTGGTGTTGGAGAAGACTCTTGAGGGTCCCTTGGACTGCAAGGAGATCCAATCAATCCATCCTAAAAGAGATCAATCCTGGGTGTTTATTGGAAGGTCTGATGTTGAAGCTGAAACGCCAATACTTTGGCCACCTCATGCGAAGGGTTGACTCATTGGAAAAGACCCTAATGCTGGGTAGGATTGGGGGCGGGAGGAGAAGGGGACGACAGAGGATGAGATGGTTGGATGGCATCACCGACTCGATGGACATGGGGTTGGGTAGACTCCGGGAGTTGGTGATGGACAGAGAGGCCTGGCGTGCTGCAATTCATGGGGTCGCAAAGAGTCGGACACGACTGAGCGACTGAACTCAACTGACATATATTATACTAGTTTCAGGTGTCCAACCAGATGTCTTTAAATTAACTATTGTCCAACCTCACAAGCCCATTTTCATTTTCTTCTTAAAAAGTGTCATTGGTACATTTGGGTCTTTTTTGAATGTCCTCATTTATTTTCTTCCTACCACTGAATGAAATGAAACCTTTTCTTCGGTTCAGTTCAGTCGCTCAGTCACGTCCGACTCTTTGCGACCTCATGGACTGCAGCACACCAGGCTTCCCTGTCCATCACCGACTCCCAGAGCTTGTTCAGACTCCTGTCCCTCAAGTCAGTGATGCCATACAACCATCTCATCCTCTGTTGTCCCCTTCTCCTCACGCCTTCAATCTTCCCTAGCATCAGGGTCTTTTCCAGTGAGTCATTTCTTCGCATCAGGTGGCCAAAGTATTGGAAGTATCACCAACCTTTTCTTGGTGATATAAAAAATGTCACAGCCTATGCATATAGGAAACTTAATGAAAGCTTTCAAAGTTTTGTCATAATTTTTCAGAATTGGTCACTAAATAATATATTTGAATGTTTAAGCATACCAGTAGTGCGTTTAGGCCCCCAGTTCAGTGTTTAAGCCCTGAGTTCACCACAGATAAAAATGAAATGTATACTTGGCTATAGCAAAGTTGCGGGGTTTTCAGGACATATACTTCATAATTAAGCTTTAACACACATTATTTTTGCATTCATTTTTACTAGGATTTGTTTTGGGGAAGGACCTTAGTATTGAAAAATCCCAGAGTAGAGCAATATGGCAGCCTAGGGAAGGAGACTGTTATGTTAGATAAGGTAGATTTGGTCTATTTTCTGTGTCTTCTTTTTAACAGTCAAATCCACATTAATTTTAAGAATTGCCTTCTTAGGTCATAAATCTACTCACAGAATGTCTGTTTTTAATATTAGCGCAGCCAGTTTCCCAGGTAACTTGAATTTTTTCGAAGTCACAGATTCTTTTCATTCTTGTGCACCTCACAGGCTCACCTCTATCCACACTAAATGGACATCTGTCCTACAGTAGAGTGAGAGGAGGTGCCCTATGTGTTCAGGGGAAGGGACTTAGGTGCCAAACAGCCATGGCTTTATCACAGTCACCCTTTGTTCTAAGGTGTATGAACTGCAGCTCTCCTAGGGAGTAGGGCTTTTATTTCTTTAAGAGGTCACCCAACATAATGCCCATCTTCTCTCCTAGGGCAGTGTATCTCTGAAAGAACTGAATGCCCGGCCCTTAGAAGTTTTCATGTGCAGTGTGCTCAAAAGACAAGGCTACGGAGAAGGCTTCCGCTGGATGGCACAGTATATTGATTAACACCAGCCCACATCAGTTCCAGGTCTCACCATTCAGGCCTACTCAGAGATTTGATCACTCAACATGCATAACTTGAATTCAATAGACTTTTATTGTTGGTTAGAAAACAGATATTTTTTAGATTATTAATATTTTATCAACTTAATTTGAGTGAGAATTGAAAACTGATTCAAATAAGTTTGAATATCACAACGTTAGCTTTCTAATTCCATAAAAATACTTAGTTTTTACAGTTTATAATGTGACATTACCCCCAGCACCATTTTTGAACAGCAACTTTCCAGACGACATTTGAAGCACTTTTTAACAACATGAAACTACAAATATCAACCATATTTAAAAGCTCATCATGTTAAATTTTTTATGTAATTTTTTGGAACTAGTTTTTAAATTTTAGATTATATGTCCACCTATCTTTAGTAAGCAGTTAATAATAAGCTTATTAATGATTGCATGATGCCTTACAGTTTCAATTATTTTTTTCTTATGCAAACGTCATGCAATAAAACAAACCCTAATGTTTGGCATCCTTGTTGGGCAAATGTTTCATTTTAATGTGTCTTCTCTGGCTAGTATGCTCTTAAGTTTTGCATATTTAATATTAAATATATGAGAGGGTTGTGGGGAAAGGAGATTGCTTTAGAATGTTTAGGATAATGTTTAAGTCCCTAAAGGCTTTTGCATTTATCTAGAGACAAGTTGTGTTTGGTTGCACCTTATACCACATTTATCTCTGAATCATGTATATTTTTATCTGTAACACTACCATTACCAGTGCTGATGGGGTCCATGTCCTAGTCCCTGTGAGATCGGCCTTCTGAAGAAAAGCACATATTATGGTACAACCCAAGGTTAATTTTTGGTTTGATAAGCCAGTCCCAGTTGTCTAATTCTGAAGTGCTCCAGTCTTAATGGCACCCAGTTTGGTAATCTGCCTCTTCACCAAAAATAATGACAGGCACCAGTCACCCCACACTTAGAGGTACTCCCCAGTCTTACTTAATGGTACTTAATGGTACTCAGCAGGGCAAGTGACATGTAGGGTATTGTGCAGTTGCATGGTGGAGGTCTGCATCTGAGGATAAAGAAAGCGTGTTCTGCTTCAGTTGTCACTGAGATATTTGAAGATTTTGTTCCTGTCCTATGGCTCTTTTGCATTTTGGGTATATTTTATTTCTTGGTGGAAAGAAAATGAATCCATGTATTTAATTTTCTTTTTTCTGAGTTATTCTCAACCAGCTCTTTACAACACAAAGGCTTTTGTTTTTTGATACCATGCTTGCCACATGATAGTGTCTACAAGCCTCACTGATAAGATTTTCTAATCAGATTTTGGTTAGCTTTTTAAAGCATTTTAATTTCTTAAGAAATTGAATTCCTTTTTTCCCATATGTCTGAGATTCCCATAATTAGTTGAAAGACAAGTGCCAAATATTTATTTTTAAAGACTCTCAAGCTTAAGATTTCCTCTCTTGGTCATAAACTGAGGTTTTACAGTATATTTAACCAATTCTGTTGAGAATAGATTGCTCTAATTCCATTAAGAGTAATTTTAATATCAGAATTACTGTTTTCTCTAGCTCTTGTCCAAATCAGAGTTAACTATAATCCTTTCTGTCATCAATAATATAATCTTGTATATGAAGCAAATAAAGATTGAAAGATATGCCTGGAAGGAATTACTAGTTAGCTGAACCAACAAGGTCATTTCATCATGACATTTGGTTTTAGGAATTCAGCTCTTCTGTTTCATTTTCAGCTTCCTTCTAAAGGAAAATAAAAAAGCTTTCTCCCTACCTAAAAACATCAGTAACACCAAGGAAAAGTAGGAAATGACATTCAGCCTCTTGGTTTATCCTGCCAGATATGTTTAAAGTTCTCATTTATAACATCTTGACTGAACAGAATTAAGCCTTATTCAAAGTAATTGCCTCTTGTTGATGGTATCTGTTTTCAATATTTACAGGGACATGCTTTTCTTCAAGTATTTCCTAGTATCTATTGTGATAATTGAGAAGTTAATTATCTGTGTTATAAATTCGTTTAAAAGAAAAAGCTTACTGGTTTCTCTAGAGGGGATTTGCTTTCTGGCACAAACTCTCTTGTTCCAGAACTCTCATTCTAGGTCTGTCACTGGGATCAAAGGAACAGTCACTTTGTGGACCACAGCTAAACTGTGGATATTTTCCCAATGATTTAAGAGTCTGAACCTCTGGAAATGAAGCTTCACTTTCCTGCCAGCTCCAGGGAGATGGGCCTCAAGAGTTCCCCAGCCACTGGGCTTATCATCCAGCTCTGAGAGCTCTTCAGAAAACGTACCGAGTCACTGCTTCCATCAGAAGCAAGTTAAGAGAATGCCAAGAAATGGCAAAAGCACGTGGGAAAAACATATACTCTGTATGTGCCTGTGCAAGTGTGTACATTTGTGGAGTATTTTGGGAGTAAGTGTAGTTAATTTTGTTCTTCCCTCTGTAAAGTGTGAAAATGTAATTAACACTATTATATACAAGTTAAGACTGGATTCCATATACATCAGAAAGTGCTCAAAAGATGTTTTAAAATCTTAAGTCCAAAACTCTAAAAACAGATGGCCTCAGCTGGCTTTCATATTTTTAAAAAGATTCTTAACCCCACACTTGTTTCAATGACTGCTATTAGTTATACTTTTCTGTAACTGGTTAAATTGATGGATTTCAGTTTATCTTGAATTTTTAGACTGGCGATTATAGCATTTTTAAAAATTGGGCACAGATATTCCCTGAAGAATATGAAAAATATTCTTCACTGTTGACTTAGTTAATCCAGTATCCTTGAGTGCCAAAGAAGTATGAATTCAGAGATTGCCTGCATAGATCTAAATTTTAGTTTTGTGTGCCTGTGTACATACACAACTTTACTGTGGTTTACAGCATAAACACAGAATGTTCTTTTCTTTAGTTTTCAACTGGCTCACACTACACGTAGTGCTTTCCAGCACATAAACTACCTGTAAATCACTGAAATAGAGTAATAACTGCGATAAAAGTGTTTCTTGTCTTCTGCAAAATGATTTGATTAACCCCATTCAAAATCCAGCATTTTCACAAGTTCCGTCATTAAAAACAGAATACCTCTAGTTGATGATTTTAGCTTCAGCAGACAGGTTTACAATTTCTGAACCTGCATTTGGTATGTGACTCAATGTAGCATTTCAGTCTTGTTAGTCACTTACATGACTGAAGTTTGCAAGGCTTCTATTGCCAAATAAATTTTGATCAGCGTATACTGACAAAGCTAATATAAAAGAAAGTCTCTCAGAATATCGTGTGTTGATTTAGAGTACATTGTTTGAATCATTTTAAATATATGTAAAAGTTGGTGAAGTTTCAAAAAAATCTCCAAGACAACATGAAAAAATGAGATTAGCAAATATAAATTTCTGGATAAAATTAATAAGAAATTAGAGGTTTCTATAAACCTTTAACTTTTTTTTTTTAATAAATAGTTAAGAGTTCAGAAAACATATTTTATATTAAGGACTAAATTCTCAAAGCCCAATATTAACGTTTCTGGTCTTTCTAATCACTGTCCTTTTGAAATGCAAATTAGTGCTTTTTAACCAAAAAAGAACAAGCTTTTAAAAATATGGGGCTGTGCATCTGCATAAAGTGATTGGGATTTTGTTAAAACCATGTTTCTACTCTTGAACCCTATAGCCATTCCCCCTCACATACCCCCAGCCCATACCTGGAAATCCCTGAGTATAAAGGGAATTGACCTCTGTTGATTTGACCAACTATTGACCATCTATTGAAGATGCAGTTTTGAATCAACTAATTTTTGTCTTCACAATTTAAAACATTAAATAGATAATATATTTAATACCTCTGATTATTCTGGGCTTTGACCACACCTTTAAACCGAATCCAAATTAATCACAGTAAGGTAAGCAAATTTATTTAAAGTAAACTTTGTTTCAGGAGTGCCCCCACTCCAAATAGATTTTAAGACAGAAATGGGAAAGGCTTTTGAGTGATTTCATGGAGAATTATCATCTTTGGAAAAGATTCACATCAGAATGGCCAACTTCACCTGGGTTTCTGGATTCCCTGGTGCTGCTCCTAACCTGAACTCATAATCTATTGCCATACTGAGGCAAGAGCACTCAGGGTGAATGTAGTCAGGTAACTTTCAAAGTGATCAAAGTGTTTTCTGTGGTGAGGCCTTTAGTATTTGGCTGAATGCAGAGTATGCTGAAGTGGTAAGTCGGTGATAAGTTTTTCATCACTAACTTTGTTTGCACTTTTGTACACCACTGCTTGCACTAGTATCTTAGTGTGAATTTTAACAATTGTTTTACAGTGTATACAGATTGTTAAGCATTAATTTATATAAAGATGTTTCTGTTTACCTTTATGTATTTTACAAAGAACAGCTATAACAGATGGTTAAATGTTCTTGAATTGTGTTTGTGTGTTATTTTGATTATGTTCTACTATCTTTTTACCCCCTATGATTTGAGTGTCAGAAAAATAAAATAATTACCTGGTCTTTGAAACACTCTGGTGTCAGGTCCCGTTTTTATCATCTAATAGTTTTTATTGTGCTTATTAGAAATTTCTTGAACTTTGAAATTACTAAGGTTATAGAATGTGCCCTCTGTGCAAGGATTCCAAGGAACTGAGGCCTAATTTGCTTTGTAAGACTGGAAAAAGCTTATAAGCACACTGTAGTAGGACTTATACAATGCTGACTCAGTTGAAATGTGAAAAATAAGCATTTGGTTGGTTTCATCTACATCAAGGTTCTCAAGCTTTAGAATGCATCAGAATCTCCTAGGGGTGGGGGAGGACTTTAAAAAAAAAAAAACACTAGAGAAAAAAAAAATCCCACCAAAAACTGTGATTCAGTAAATCTGGGGTGGAGTGGAAGGCAAGCATACAAATCTTCGACAAGTTTCTCAGGTTTTTCTGATGCCAGAATGTGTAGATTTTCATTTAGGGGAAACAGTAATATACCACTAAGTACTAATAACACTAAATGATCACTGGCTAATTAGAGAAGAAAAAAAAAATTTTTTTTCTGAGAATTCATTCAGTAGTAAATCCTACATCAATGTAGAGCTTCCCTGGTGGCTCAGTGGTAAAGAACCTGCTGGCCAATGAGGAGACACAGGTTCAGTCCCTGGGTCAGGAAGATCCCATGGAGCAGGAAACTGCAACCCACTCCAGTATTCTTCCCTGGGAAATCTCATGGACAGAGGAGCCTGGTTCACTACAGTCCATGCCGTGGCAAAGAATCACATACAAATTAGCAACTGAACATGCATGCACATCACTGTAACCTGTAGCTGGTGGTTCTCAACCTTGGCTACAATTCAGAATCACTGAAAGCCCAGGTAGCAGAATGTTTTCAACTCAGGTGCAAATGAAAAATTATCATTTTGGTAAGGATTATCAAGCTACTTTTGAGACTTAAATCCAACTATAAGACCTTTCTAAGGACTTCCGTGGTGGTCCAGTGGTTAAGAATATACCTTGTAACACAGGGGATGCAGGTTGACCCCCAACTGGAGAACTAAGATTCCCACATGTGGTGGAGCAACTAAGCCCAAGCCCCTCAACTACTGAGCCCATGCACCAGAGCTAGACGGTCCATGCACAGCAACAAAAAATCCTGCAGGTCACAACTAAGACCTGATGCAGCCAAATAAATAAATATTAACAAACAAAACTTTATACAGCCATTCCTTTAACCTTTCCACTAACAATGTGCAGGATGACATAAGGCTTTGTGTTAACTCTTTTAACATAACCAGTCATGATTCTATTACCAGTGAAGTGAAGTGAAGTCGCTCAGTCATGTCCGACTCTTTGTGACCCCATGGACTGTAGCCTACCAAGATCCTCCATCCATGGGATTTTCCAGGCAAGAATACTGGAGTGGGTTGCCATTGCTTTTCCAAGAGATCTTCCCGACCCAAGGATTTAACCCAGGTCTCCCACATTGTAGGCAGACACCTTACCATCTGAGCCACCAGGGAAGTCCAATTATCATTGAGTCCATCAAACAGAGATTTAGCATGCACTCAAATTATTTGTTGAACTGAAACTAACAAGTAGACAGTGAATGTAGTGAAGGGATAAATGCTAAGAAAATAAAAATCCAGTTTATTCAGACATTCTCCAAATAAGACATACAGATGGCTAATAAACACATGAAAAGATACTCAACATCACTCATTATTAAAGAAATGCAGACCAAAACTACAATGAGGTTATCACCTCACATTCGTCAAAATGACCATCATCAAAAAGTCTACAAACAATAAATGCTGGAGAGGGTGTGGAGAAAAGGGAACTCTCTTGTACTGTTGGTGGGAATGTAAATTGATACAGCCCCTATGGAGAACAGTATGGAGATTCTGTAAAAAAACAAGAATGAAACTACTATATGACCCAACAATCCCACTACCCTGAGAGCACATACCCTGACAAAACCGTAATTGAAACATGTACCCCAATGTTCACTGCAGCACTATTTATAAGAGCTAGAATGTGGAAGCAACCTATTAACAGATGTCCATCAACAGATGAATGGATAAAGAAGTTGTGGTACATATATACAATGGAATATACTCAGTCATAAAAAAGAAAACATTTGAGTCAGTTCTAATGAGGTAGTGAACCTAGAGCCTATTATACAGAATGAAGTAAGTCAGAAAAACAAATATCGTATATTAACGCACATACATGGAATAGAAAGATGGTACTGAAACCTACTGCAAAGCCGCAGTGGAGATGCAGACATAGAGAACAGGCTTGTGGACACAGTGGGGGAAAGAGAGGGTGGGACAAACTGAGACAGGAGCATGGAGACTTATACATTACCATATGTAAGACAGTCAGTGGGAATTTGCTACATGAGGCAGGGAGCGCAAACTGGTGCTCTGTGACAACCTAGAGGGGTTGGATGAGGCGGGGAGGTGGGAGGGAAGTTTAAGAGGAAGGGGACATGTGTATACCTATGGCTGATTCATGTTGATGTATGGCAGAAAACAACACAATACTGTAAAGCAATTATCCTTCAATTAAAAACAAGTTTTTAAAATGGAAAAAAATCCAGTTTATTTACCTCATTTTCTTGAATTTAGTTACATAATATCCCACTAGACTATCTGATGGGCTTCCCAGGTGGCGTGAGTGGTAAAGAACCCACCTGCCAATACAGGAGACATAAAGGACACGGGTTTGATCCCTGGGTCGGGAGTATCCCCTGGAGAAGGGCATGGCAATCCACTCCAGTATTCTTGCCTGGAGAATCCCTTGGACAGAGGAGTCTGGGGGAGCTACAGTCCATAGAGGCTCACATAGTTGGACATGACTGAAGCGACTTAGCAAAGCACACAGCACAAAATATCTGACATTTGTACTAAAGGTAAAGCAATGCAACATCACAGCCCCCGAAAGAGTGTGAAAAGAACCTTGTGGGGAATAGGGGAACTAGGAAACAGTATAAAAGAAGCCCTTCGGGTGGTGGCCACCATCCTCCTAATTGAAAGGTGAGAACAACAACTTAGAAACCTGATGATTAAAACAAATGTCCCAAAAACAGGCCCTTATAAAGGATTCAGCTGGGTATTAAGTTAGTTGACAAAGGTCAAAGCCTGTGTTTACAAAGCCTCTTAACTTGATTTATTTAGACACCAAAACTCAATAATTTTCTGGCTATTATGTGGTAAACAAAGGAAGCCTTGCTTTGGAATGTAGATTTTGTTTGGAGGCAGTACAGTGAACCATTTAACATGCTTATTAAAGTCACTGAGTTCAGTGATGGCACCATGCCACTACAAACAAGCTGGTGACGTTGCAAAAAGAAACAGAAGAGCTTTCTTACCTGATCATATTGAAAGGGCCTGGGTTAATGGGTAACAGTCCTCCAGTCAAAATCTTCAGAGGTGTCATGTTTCATGGCTGTTAAAAGTAAACAAGGGGAAGAAATAATTGGAGGTGAGGTACAGGTGAACAGAGAGAGAGAAACACTTGGGGGTCAAAATGAAGCTATTTGTTTACTCCTTTCTTGAGCTAAAAGGAGAATGTGAACCTCATCAATGGAGTTGTAGTCTCATTTCATCCAGGATTAGGAAAATCCCAGAAACTAGAGAGATTATAAACATTACCATTACAGCACCATTTTTAGGGTTCTCTCCTAGTCCTTGGGTTTGGGTTGAGGTCTCTAGATCTATCTCCTGACTAGGAAGCCACACCAGATTGATTGCAGTCTGGAGAAGAGCACGTTGACTTCTCTCCATTCTACGGACTTCTCTTTCGAGACCCGAATGGCCAAGAGCCCTTCTTTGAGTAAGGCACAGAATAGGTGAGTTCCAGCCCTGTTATGGGCCCCAGAGCTTATTTGCAACTAGGGGCTCCACTGTAAGGGGAAACAAGTCTGACAGTTCCTGAAGGAAACCATGCAACACTACTTTGTTTTCTGACTTCAGGGTAGTAGACGCAGGGGCAAAAAGCTATTTTGAGACCAGCCTGAATTTTTCTCCACCTCAGCTTCTATTTGGGGCCAGGTTCAGAATCCACAATCCTCTGGCAGTCTGACGGCAGGGGGACCCCTCTTGGATTCTGAAGCCTCACTCTGCCTTCCTCTTTGGAGAAGCAGTTTCTGATTACCTGACATGTTGGCGGCCTTGCTCACTGCTCCATGTGCAGGGCTGGGCTGGGCAAAATATGAGAGAGGGTCCCTACTCACTGGGTTTGTTTCCTCTCTTTTACACATAAAGCCTTAATGTGTGAAAACTATTAGTTATCACCAGGTCTTTTGCAAGTACTGTGCAGGTGTTGGGTTCGGGTTGGGACAGGTGGCCACACTTTCTGTCTGCCCTTCTGCGAGCCAGTCAGTCAGCTGGCATTTCAACACCTCCTTGGTGGGGACTTACATGGAACAATGAAAAATGGGCAGCCATCTGCCCAAGGCACCATGGAAGGCAAAAGGGAAAGGCCCTCAAACACCATCGAGGTTTCTAAAAAGGGGGCACCAGAGCTGAATCTTGAAGGCATATAAACTGTTTAGTAAAGAAGGGGTGAACAAGGTGAGTGTAAGCAGACAGAGCAGCAAAGACGAAGGCACAGCAGAAAACGGCACGCTGTGATCTGGGGCTGGTAGAGCCCAGAGCCTGAAGAGGTGCTGTGTGGAGAGTGTATTACGCAGATGTCAGTGGAGGAAAAGACAAGAACATGAGGCCTAAACAGAAGGCAGGAGAGCAGGGTTCTTTCCCATCTTTCAACCCATTTTTCACCTGTCAAAGTAGGCTACTTCTAACACTGATTCCAAAACCAACAGTTTATGATGTATGACCACATTTTCCAACCCAAGGCAGGAGCCAGAGATCCACCAGGAGAGCCTGCTCATGGGGCCATGAGATCAGGAATAGGCTATTTGAAGTTGGGAACATCTGTACAGACGTGTGTCCCCAAAATGCCACAATGAGCATGCATACCAGAATGTGTGCTAGTGACAAGGAAGACACAGGTTTGAGGTCAAATTACAAATAACACAGGGTGGATGTTGCACAGGGAACTCTGCTCAATGTTATATGGCAGCCTGGACGCAAGGGGAGTTTGGGGGAGAATGGATACATGCATACCTATGGCTGAGTCCCTTTGCTGTCCACTTGAAACTACCACAACATTGTTAACACAGCCAGTATTGCCAACCTATTCAATAAAAGACATCAGGCTAAGGGGATGAAGGGTTGGGGCTCCCTGAGGGTACTGCTGGGAGACCCCAACTGTCCCTCTCTGATCCCCCTTCTCCACGAACCTCTTACCTGGGGACTGGCTTTGTCTGCACAGTGTGGGGATCTGATGGTTCCATCCATCAAACAGGAGAGGCATAATAGAAGTAGCTGAGAATACCCTGCCTTCTAATCCCCTAGTAAAGTCCTGAACTTGAAAAGTCAAGTGGGCAAGGTACCCTAACTCCTCACACACTCTAAGGACTGACTGCCCAGTGAACACTGGACCGGACTTGATCTCTGTGGCTCCAGGGCTCAAAACAGTCTGTGAATAGAAACATCATGTTTCAAGGCAACAATTACAGCTGAATTTAAGGAAGACGTTTTAAACTTAATATGGACGGCTTAGCAATGAGTTGCTTACAAAATGACAGGCTCTCTGTCACTAGAATTCAGAGGCTGTCCTAGAGAAGGTGGTGGGCAAGACGAGCTTTCATGCCCCCCTAACCACGTAAACCCTGAGGTATCATCCAGATGAGGCCCCTTAGCTGAGGCCTGAGCAGGAACCAGGATTGATAATGCTGGTCGGTACTGGTCCTGTACCCCTTCTTGACCAGAAGGAAGGTGCTCCTGGAGGGCAGAGGGGTCCCTAAAACTTGAGCATCCCCTCTGGTTCCTGATGGCCCTTCAGGGCACACTGCTTCCTTTGCCATGAATTCATTTAGGAGTCTAACAGTGGACGACGCAGCTATCGGGGACCGCCTACGGCAACTCCTTCCGTAAGCTGAGGAGCATAAATAATTACGGCGGGCATGTGGGAAACACGGTTTTGTATACCAAGCACCTGTTACCAGAGCCAGGCAGTCACCCAGAGTCCCAAAATAGCAGTTCAGAATATCCACAGGTGACGGTTTATTTTGCTGAGTCACTCTTCCTTTTTGGCTCCTCCTACAAACCCTGCTGCTCTTCTGAGTTTCAGGTTGATCCCAACATTCCGTCCCTAGCAATGCAACGTTCCTTCCCCGCAACAGCGGGTGGGGTGAAGGGGTGAAGAACAGGAGAATTCAGCTACCTCGGCTTATACCGTTTCAGAATGGCCGCGAAGGAACCCAGAATGCTGGGAAGGTGGGTGTGTTTCAGGCGCAGGCAGCTGATTGGCTCAGTTGGCACGCGAGCGGTGTCACGTGAGCGGTGTCCCGGATGACCGCCAGATGCTTCCAACCCGCCCTGGGCCGGCCCCCCAACGCAGGCAGCACGTGACCTTCCCCTGCCCTACCCCCAGGCCACCAGTGCCTCGGTTGGGCACGGGGCGGCCCATGAGAACAGCGGAGCTTCAGTGAACAAATCTCTCTGGCCTCCTGGCCTCTCTAGTCTGCCTGCCGGCGTCAGGGCGCCCTCTGCCTTAACCTCCGTCCCCCTCCTCTCACAGTGGTTCCTCATTCTAATCACCGCACATCCAGGCTCACTTTGGTCCACTTTCAGCCACCATGCATGGGGGGCGCCCAGCAGGAACGCTCATCCTCACTTCACAGATACGGAAACTGAGGCCCAGAAAGGGCCAAAGGGAAAGGGAAGTCGCTCAGTCGTGTCCGACTCTTTGCGACCCCGTGGACTGTAGCCTGCCAGGCTCCTCCGTCCATGGGATTCTCCAGGCAAGAATACTGGAGTGGTTTGCCATTTCCTTCTCCAGGGGATCTTCCCGACCCAGGGATCAAACCCAGGTCTCCCGCATTGGAGGCAGACGCTTTAACCTCTGAGCCACCAGGGAAGTCCAAAACACAGTCCCTAATTCTCCTTTACCCCAAAGCCCACACGAATCCATTTCTAGTCACTTTCTCATGTGTGGTGCATTCCTGGATGAATTTTCTGGACTTGAATGGCCACAGATAGCTAAGGGTAACTAAAGATGGGGGTAGAATAAGGCGGATTGCCCACTGAACACAAACCCCTAAACCTGGGCAAGCCACCCTACAATTGCTGTCACCCAAATCACGGAGCCCGCCGTACACCCCCAGCCCTTCCAGAGAGGCGTGGGCCCCACTTCCAAGCCTGCAGGACACATAACTTACCTTCCTTCCATTGCCCACAGGTCCTGCTCAGCACTTTGCCCTGTCACCATCAGGGCTGGATCTGGTGCCTCACTTCCATGTTCACATCCATGGCTAATGCTATGCTGCTAATGACCTCTCTCTTGGTGACATGAATCTGTGGCCACCGTGGCATTCTGATAATGTTATGACCCTAAGCTTCCTCCTGCTCTAGCTCTGCCCAAGTCCAGTCTGGAGGCTCACTGTAGCCCCAGTCAGTCCCACCTACCCAGTTGCCCTTAAGGTAAAAGGAAGGGCCCTGGCAGGCTCTCACCTGACCCTCACTGACCACATCCTCTGACCATGGGCTTTCCCACCAGGACCTAAAGAAATCAGTATCCCCAATGTCTTCTATTTGACAGATGGAAAAACTGAGGTACATCAAGTCAATGGCAGAAAACTAGAACCTCGGTTTCCTGATCCTGAGTTAGACATACTTTCCTACAGCGCTGTACAAAAATCACTATGGGGATGGGGTTAACAATAATAAAAAGAAGCCTCCTTGAGTTTGAGTTGGAGAACCAGGGGAGTCATGGATACTCTAGAAAAGGAATTTTTGCCATGCTGTTTGGCTTGTGAGATCTTAGTTCTGAAACCAGGAATGTAACCCCAGCAGCAAGAGTGCCAAGTCCTAATCACTAGACCACCAGGGAACTCGCTTTTTTGCTTTTTAATGTTTTAGAATGGTTTCTTTTTCCTTAACATTGTGTTTGTTGTTACAACAAAGCAGTTGCACATTATTAAATGTAGCAGGTTTTTTTTCCCCCTATATAGGATTCTTTTTTTAAAGAATTGTGGGGAAGAAGACAAAACAAAAACACATATCCTCAGGCATCAAGGCTGGGCAGCAGATGGCGCCCCAGATCCTACCTACCTTGCAGGAGTTTCATCAGAACAAGCAAAGTTCAGGGTGGGCAGAGGAAGAGTCCCTCCCCTCTGCTGCACAGTCTGTGTGTAACTGCACCTGGCTTTGGGACTATGGGATTAAAGTCTGTCTCCCCCACTGGCCTGGTCTATGCATGGGGCATTTGGTCCTCCCAGTGTCCTCAGGGCCCAGCAACTGGTGCCCCATGAATGCTGAATCAATGCGTGTGGGAACAAAGTGGGGGGGAGTGGACACTCCTGGCCTCCCCTTGGATTCCTGTATATTGGCTCATTAATGATTATTTTATATTGATTACAGGTTCAAGTGATAATATTTTGGATACAATGGATTAACTAAAATATGTTATTTAAATTCATTTTACCTGTTCCTTTTTACTTGTTAAAAATGTGGCTACTAGAATTACCTCTGTGCCTCACGCTTCATTTCTAGCTTCATTTCTATTGCACGTTGCTGCTTCGGGCCCACCAGTGTTTCGGCCTCTCCTGCCCCACGGTTATCAGCTGGGTCAGCTCTGCAGCTGCAGGCCTGGCAGTGGGGCCCCTACATCACTCTTCTGGAGCACTGTGGCCAAGTGGGCCTTGGCTCTGGGAGGACGGAGAATCTGGGGTGTCGAGCCCAGGGCAGCTGGCCCAGAGAGCCGACAGCCCCAAATCACAGGTAGGGGAGCTGGCCACATAGGAGCCCCCTCAGCCTGGGGACTGATCTACCAGCACCTCATGCTGACTGCAGTTGATGCTAAGTGAGCCCTTCTCACTCTCGGCTGAGCCCCCTGAGAGAACACATACGTCTCAGTCAGACAAGGTTCCCTGATCCCCAGGGATGTGGCAGACATAGGGCCCCTCAGTGAGGGACACCTTCCTCCACAGTCGCTCAAAACACACCAGGTTTATTTCCACCGCCTTCTGCATTGTGGAATCACAGAACTTTGGATCTGGAGGTGCCCTTGGGGACTCACTGTTTACTGCATCAGTGAGGAAATGGGGCACTTCTCTGTGGTTCACAACCAAGTCAGCAGCCCCAGAAGCTATATATTCCTTGAGTCTCAGTTTAAGCTCCTTTCCACGTTCCTCCCCTCGGACTCTCAGAAAAGGTTCAAGACCCTTCCATGCATAGTTGAATCCAACTTTGCTCTTGTGGACCCCTCTGTGCTTGTTGTCCCTTCCTCCCAGCCAGCTCCCCTTGGGCAAGCAACTAGTTATCCTTCAAGCCTATGTTACCTGGAAGCTCTGGGAGGGCAGGGTCCTGGTGCCACTCACAGCATACAACCCAGCACACTGGCAGAATGAGATGCATGCTCAGTAGACAATTGTCAGTGAATGAATGAATGCATGAATGGTGTTGCTTCCTGTGCCCCCCCCCCACCTCATCCATCCAGGCCTACCCAGTACCTCCCAGTTCCCTCATTGCCTCTCTGCTGGACTGTGAGCTCCCCCAGGGCAGAGACATTGGCTTCATTCTGCATATTTCAGAGTCTAGTCCAAAGTAAGTACTCAGGAAATAATGAGTGAAAAACAAGCCTGGATTAAAACCTTTCCTGATCTAGGGACAGATACCAGAGTGGAAGCAGTGAGATTTTATTTCTTGGGCTCCAAAACCACTGCGGATGGTGATTGCAGCCATGAAATTAAAAGATGCTTGATCCTTGGAAGAAAAGCTATGACAAACCTAGACAGTATATTAAAAAGCAAAGATATCATTTTGTGACAAAGGTCATTATTGCCAAAGCTATGTTTTTCTCAGTAGTCATGTACAGATATGAGAGTCGGACTATAAAGGCAGCTGAACATTGAAGAATTGATGCTTTAGAATTGTGGTGCTTGAGAAGACGCTTGGAAATCCCCTGGACAGCATGGAAGATCAAACCAGTCAATCCTAAATGAAATCAATCAACCTTGAATATTCATTGGAGGGACGGATGCTAAAGCTGAAGCTCCAATACTTTGGCCACCTGATGTGAAGAGCCGATTCATTAGAAAAGACCCTGATGCTAGGAAAGATCGAAGGCAAAAGAAGGGGGCAGCAGAGGATGAAATGGTTCGATAGCATCACCAACACAATGGACATGAATTTGAGCAAACTCCAGGACAGAGAGGAGGGCAGAGGAGCCTGGCATGCAAATCCACCCCATGGGGTCGCAGAGAGTAAAACACGACTTAGTAACTGAACAACAACACCCAGCATTTCCTCCCAAACCTTCCCACTGTAGGTGGCTCAAGGGGTCCTGACTTTGATGCTGAACTTCACCTCTTACCAGAGGTGTAGTTTTGCAAAGCTCCATCATCCACTCTGAACCCCAGGGGATGACAGCTTTGAGAAGCAAATTAAGTAAGCCCAGCCCCAGTGCATACTGAGCACTCACTATATTCCTTGGGACACTCAGGGACCACTCACTGTTTCACTGAGCCCATCCTCTCCCACTCCCCAATGCAACAGAGCCTCACATCAGCCAACACAGAAAACACTGCTTTATTAACTGCGTTTGCCAACACACGAGGATTGCAGAGGGGGTCCTGAAGCCACAGGCTCCAGTGAGAGCTAGCCTCTGGAAACCCCCACGAGTGAGCAGGACAGGATGGGACTGGGAGCTACGTGGTAGTGGGATCACAGAATCATGCAGGGCACACGGGCACCGGCCACCCCGAGGCAGCCATACATTCTATTGCTCGTTAAGGGTAGCGAACATGGACAATGTACAAAAAGGAGAAATAGGTTTTTGCGTTAATGAAAAATACATTTTTTTCTACAAAGGAATCTTTCCTAATACAAGAAAATAAATATTGCAACATAAGCCAAAAATAATTTAAAATTGCTCTTTTCAATATATTTTCAATATTTCTCTTGTATATTAACAAATGGCACATCAACTTTCTTTGAAACAAAGACAGAAGGTGTCTCCTCCTGTGACATTCATATCATTCCCCCACCCCGAACCGATGTGGAGCACAGAGTGTTGTGCGTCTGAGGGACAAGGTGGCAGGAAGTGCCTTAAAGAACAACCAAAGGTCCCGGACTCTGGCCCTGACTCTTTGGCCAATGTGGCCAGCTAGGCCAGGGCCATGAGAAGTGACCTCCCCAAGGGCCTTGTTACAGGCATCCAGACCATTCTGCAGAGCTTGGGGTATGGGCAGAGGTTGGCCACATCTGGCAGTAAGCAAGGAATGCCAAGTCCAGCTGCTGCCAATGTCTGTCAGAACTGGGTGAGTGATTCTCTAGAAACTGCCCTGGCAAGTCCCACTGTGTGCCCATACGTGACACACAGACACACATGCACATGGACACACAAGACGTGCCCTGACACACACTCATACATCCACAGCCCAACACCTGTGTTTGGAAACCTGGGTGCCTTCTCCAAGAAACCTGAGACCTTCACACTGCAAATGTTCACACACTGTCACCAAGTCAGAGCTCATTTAATAAAATAAACCCTTCTAACCCTTCTTCTCCGTATTTGTTCTAAAATACATTTATGATCCATAAAAATACTTTCCTTGCACATTATCCTCTCTCACTGTGAGAAGGGGGAAGGAGGTGGGCAGCAGGGACCAGGAGGGTAGCAAAGACTGCTAGGATAACTTCCAGAGCAGCTTGTCCCACCCTGAGGAGGGCCACTGAATGTGGGCAGACATGGTTACGTGAAAGACATACCTCAGCCTCTAGTCTGGAAAAGGTCTCCTGCCTTCTCCCCAGCTTCCCGTCTTGACCTCAAAGGCAGCAAAGCCATCTGCACTGTGAATGGGAAGCTGGAAAAAGAGTGAAGGGGCTGTGGCTAATGGCAGAAAGGTCAGCAGTGAGAACCAGTATCCTTGTCTTCTTTGTAGCCTGGCAGACATCCTAGTGGTGGACAGCTGCCTGGCAAACACAGCTCTTGGGTTTGGCCTGGCAGACCCTGATCAGCCAGCCTTAGAGGCACCCGGACTCCATGCAGGACACGGGGTCCCAGGGATAGTTCAGTTCAAAGCAAGAACCAATTGAGAAGTGGGTTGAAACCTAGAGGCTAACTTGAGTAGAGGACCTCTGAAGGAGTGCTGGTCTCCTGGCCTGGCCCACCCAGTCCAGACCCTGACCAGACGTACCACCTTCCTGCCCTGGTTCTCTGCCCTACCTTGCCCCCAGAGCGCCCAGACCCTGCCTCAGGATGGATGAAGGGTAAGCAGGCTAGTGCCGAGTCTACTGGACCTGAGCACCCCACCTCCCGGCAGAGTTTGGTTGTTCTTTAAAGCTGGTCCCTTTGCTTCCTGTGAGGTCAGACCAGGCAATCCAGCACAGACAAGGTTGTGACCCGAGGTGACCCGAAGCACAGGGAAGGAAGAAGATCTGTTCAAAGGCAGTAAACAGAGAATGGGGTTAGGACGTTGCTGCTGACACTGCACTGGCCACTACTACCAAGGCGCCAGGCAGACTAAACTCTACACAGTAGCTCATGCCATCCCAATGCCCAGAGTCCTTGAAGCCCACTCTGAGTCTGCTCCGACTGGACACATCTGTCCAGCCCTTTAAACTTAGTCATTATCTTTGTTTCCTGTTTTGATAAAATTCACATGAAACTGAGTGTCCATGACCATGCCACTGTCGTACCTTGAAAGTCTGGAGTTGGGGATGGGTGCTCAGCCTGCTCCCCATCCCGCTGATTTGCGCTTTGTGTTATGTGAGGGGGATCCCCATGGTGAGACTTTTGCCACGCTGGTTTCACCGTCAGTCTCCTCTTGTGGAGTTTTAGGGTTCAGGAGAGCTCACAGTGGGCCCAGGATCCAAAATCCAACACCAGCAGCAGCAGAACAGCATCCTTGTCCGAGAGCTTGGGCTCACCTCCTTGGGTGTGTGCAACGAACATGTTTCTACACTTGGTTGCTAAAGAACTCCGTTTTTAAAAAAAAGTCCAAGTGACAAGTTGTCAGGTCCTGGCTGTGCTGTATTATGGTCAAAATATTCTTTGGCATCCACAGAATGATTCGACTGATTCACTGGACTTTTGCAAGGTTCTTGTTGGAGAAGTTCTGGCTTTACCAGTGGCAGAAGTGACCCAGGAGTAAGTCATAAAAGAAAAAAAAAATGTTTTCACTGAATTCCTTTTTGTTTTTCGTTTGTTCCCTGAGCTATCACCCTGGGGCCACTCCACTCAAACGCTTCAGAGCTACTACCTGGGACTTAGAGGGTGGAGCGGAGAAGGCAGGACGGTGATGATGGGGAGGGAGGGGCTGGAAGGGCACAGTGGGGAAAGGGGGTTAAGGCTCAGAGGGGAAGAGGAACCAGGAAGATCCAGCAAGACTTCAAACAGCCCCGGCAGGGCATCACTAACCCGTCCCAGGCCCCGGGATCCCACGGCTTGTTGGAAGGAGGAGTTTCCGAAAGGAAACCAAGGAAGAAGCTCATCACTTAGCAGGAAACTTGAAAAGGCAAACGGTCTGGTCTGGTCAGCTGTCTGGGAGTGATCAGACCTCGGCCGAGACTGGCCCCGAAGGAAGGAAGAAGGAAGGAAGTTGGAGTCCCAGAGTGATTCTCTGTACTGGGCGAGTCTGAGCCCCACGCCCCTGACTGGGCACTGGCCCTCCCTCGCAGCCCTCCGCTGGCACTGGCGGCTGGCTGGCTGGGAGTCCCCTGAGAAAATGGCACAGCTCAGGAAGGACTCTGGGAAGCCCTTCCCAGAGCCGCCGGGCTGGGCACTGGCAAGGGCAGAGCAGCAGGGGAGTGGAGGGTCACAGGGTGGGCGGGCAGGCCTCAGATGATGTGGGTTGACCAGGAACGGCTGTGGTTCCCTTGGAACCGGGCCCTCTTCGCCCCCTCAGTGCTTTCTCGTATAAGCTCATTGTGCTTGTGACAGTGAGTAGACTCTGGCTGGGTATCACTTATTATACTTCCTTGGGGATCAGTGAAGTGCAGCAGGACCCCCCCCAGATGGACCCCAGTGGGATTTGGGAGCAAGGCGGGGCAGGCCCTGGGCTGGCCCATCTGCCATAATAATGCCCAAACGACAGTCTGTGTCACCCAGTGGCAGTGGGCGGGAGTCCTGAGCTCTTCATCACCTTGCCTACATGTAGCCAGGAGCCCAGCAGTACTCTGTGGCCCAGGCGGAGACGCTGCCACGGCCATGATGGTGCACAGGACCAGGGCTGGTCCCGGTGGTCAGAGCCGTGGAAGGAATCCTAATGTCCTAGGCCAGCACAGAGGAAAGACAATAGTGTGGAATTCGAAACTCTCTTTATATTAAAAATAAAACCACATCAGAGTGGCAGCCTCAAGGGTCTGAGACACTCAGCGGAGATTGGAAATGGCAGTTGTCACTGGGCTGAGGCCTCATGGGGGGACCAGGACAGGGGAAGGGGTGACTTAGGAGGCCAGTACCCCCATGCGGACCACCTCCTCAGCCCCTGCTTCCCGGGGACCCCGCTGCACCCCGCTGTCCTCAGCCTCCACATCTGAGTCGCTCATCTCCCCATCAGAGAAGTAGCCATCAGTCTCAGTGTCAAAGTGTAGGCTGACCTTTGGCCTCTCGGCCACAGCAGAAGGCGGTCCCGTCCCGGCATCAGGCCTGGCACCTGGCGATCTCCGGTTTCCCTTGCTCTCACGGGGCAGCCTGAGCCGGCCTGAGGGCTTGGGACTCGCTGTAGGGCCAGGCACTTGGACATTAGAGTCGGCAGCCATTGGGGTTGCCTCATCCGGGGTCTCGGGGGCCAGTGGTGGGGGGCTCTCGGGAGCTGCTGGGATGGGACAGTCCCCAGCTGTAGGGCTGGATGGCAGGTGAGAAGGTGTTCGCCGTGGTGGCTTCCTGGCAGGTGGTCCCTGACCCCCTTTGCTGCTGCCAGTATCCTGGCCCCAGGGCTTCTTGGGGGGTTTGTCTGGAGTCGTCCGTGAACCGGGCCCATCCTGTGGTGGTTTCTTCTTAGCAGGAAGGCGGGTGCGGCCGCGGGCCTTCCTGGCAGGGTCGCCAGGTCGCAGCGAGGGGTCCCGCATGAAGCTCAGCAGTGTCTCCTCGTCCTGCAGCAGCTCCTCGGACAGCAACCCTGGGGCAGGGTCTTCACGGTGCCCACTGTTGAGCGACCACTCACTCATGGCCATGTTCTCTGCGGTGATCTGCACTGACTGCGCCAGCCAACTGTTGAAGAAGGTGCCGTCGATGGGGAACGAGGTAGACAGGCCTGGCCAAGGGGAGGAAAGAGGCAGGTGAGATGCCAGTAGGTGTGTGTCCCACCCTCCTTCAGGAAGCCCTCTTCCACCCTGCCCTGCACACCATCGCGGACCTTCCTCCCTCTTTCCCTCTGTGCTAGACCCGGCTGAGTTAACCTGTTCTGTCCATCCCGCCTGCGAACACTGAACACCCTTCTCCCCAGATAGATGTCCTGCTCCTGGGGACTGTCTTCATAGTTTGAGGAGCAGAGTACAAAGTGAAAATGTGGGCTCCCTATTCAAAAATTAAGAATTTCAAAGTGGCTACAGTAGAGGATTAAACCAAACGAGGGCCCTTGGTGACTGCACAGGAGCACACCCAGCCCTGCTCACCACCCCACATGGCATCATCCTGGGAGCATAAGGGATGGAGGAATGGAGGAAGGAGCCCTCTGGTCACCAGGGGGCGCTGGGTTTTCATGAGTGTCGCTTTCCAGAGCTTCCAAAGCAAGGACATGGATAAGGGTGTCTGTCAGGGCCAGCTCCAGTTATGGGCCCTCCTTCATTTACTGAGGTCTCGGGAGGCAGCCGCTGATGCTCCCATTAGATACCAAGTTGTCTCCTTCCTGAGACTTAAGGAAAATAAAAGATGACCATGGGGCTTCCATGCTAGTGGTGAGGTGTTCCTCTAGAGCACGCCCCTTCCCTGAGGAATGCTCCAGAGGAAGCATGTGACTTCCTGAGAGACAAAGCCCAAGGCCAAGAGCCCCTCTAGGGATACCATGCTTAATGGGGCAGCAGTAAAGAGGTCTGTGACAGACAGGTGTGACAGTGAGATGGGTTGGGCAAAGACCACTCCTGTGGGGGTCTCTGGTGGCTCCCAGAAAGTTTGCAGGGGATGAAGGGAGGGCCTATTTGAGGACATTCTGGCAGAGGGGGACAGGGACAGAGAATTATGGCAGGCCCTCACCCCACAGCATGACACAGGGTTCCCTGAAGGGCCAGGATGTCTAGAGACTCCTGAGTTCTTGGGCCCAGCCTCTAGTCTACGAGAGGAACCCTTGGGAGACCAGAGAGGGCTCCGAGACCCCAGTCTCCTCTATACCTGGAAGGTGGGAGTGCCTGGGCATGGAAGGGCCTGCCGACCCCTCCTGGCCTCCCACTCTGCAGCAAGGACGCTGGTGGTTCCCGTGGCCTTTTGTGGGGAGCTGCAAGTGCAGTGATGGTATGAGCCTGGCTGTGTGCACCAGGCCACTCACCAAGCTGCCCCAGGACTGAGTCGGACCCTGCCTTCACTTTCTCTTTCTTCTCGGGGCTGCCCTTGGGGCCCTCGCGGCCTTTTCTTTTTGAGTCGCTCTTCTTGCCCTTTGTTTTCCTCCCAGACCGCTCTGCATCAGGGAAAGAGAGAGCAGGAGACGGTTACCCTAAGCAGGCCAGACAGAACCAAGACCCCTGCATGGAATCCCAGGAGAGCCCCATCACTTAGTGTCTCGCCTTCTAGGTCACCTCCCCTGAACCTCTGCGGTCCCAGTCCAGAGCCATGTGGGACCTAGGATAACTGTGGCTCCAGCGAGTCAGGGAATAGCTGATGTGGGAAAAGCGGGTAATAGTTCCAGAGGGGCTTGGTGCAGGGCTCAGCGACATGAGGAGGGGGAAGACCACTCTATAGGACCTGGGCTGCAATTTGATCTCTACGGACTACAGATCCCAGGACAGAGTCCTGGTGGGCAGGAAGGCTGGCTGGAGGTGAGTGGACAGGACAGGGCCTCAAGGGCCACGGAGGTGAAGGTGGATAGGTCACTGAGGGGTCAATAGCCTTGGGTTCCCCTCTTGACACAGGGGTCAGCCCCCTGCCTTGCTCTCGTGGTCTGCTCTGGAGGTTAGACAGTTGATGGGAGACTCGGGGTACACACCTGGCCCTCATACCCTTCTAGTCCAGGACCACATGGGTCTGCGGAATCACAGAACAAAACACAGCAGGGGAGGGACATGCTGTGGTGGGGAGCTGCCAGGAGTCTTCTCCTAGCTTCTCAGCCAGAGGCTGGAGGACTTCCTGAGTAAGCGTTTAAGAGAAGGTTGAGGAGTATGGGGCCAACTCCAGGACTCTGCCTAGCTCTGCTGTTCATTTCAGGTGTAACCTCGGGCCAGGCCTCGGTCTTTTCACCTATCACATGGAACAGTGCCTAGATACTTGGAAGGAGGCTTCCCAAGTCCCCCACTGCACTC
The DNA here is from genome assembly GCF_054371585.1 of Giraffa tippelskirchi. Taxonomy (NCBI): domain Eukaryota; kingdom Metazoa; phylum Chordata; class Mammalia; order Artiodactyla; family Giraffidae; genus Giraffa; species Giraffa tippelskirchi. The sequence goes on along the minus strand of NC_137280.1, from coordinate 119,335,602 downwards.
GCTGTGGCCTGAGCTCCTCCCAAGGGCACAGACCTTACACAGCTGACCCTGGCAAGCCCTTAGCGTCACTTCAGATGTTTTCTTTCTGCCCTGGTTGCAGCTATGCCAGGGTCCTTCCAGTTTTTCTAACAAGACAAGCTCACCTCCAGGTCCCCAAATAAATGGTTTCCTTGTCCCTCCCGTGGTTCTGTTCACAGCCTAAGTATCACCGCCACTGGGAAGCCTTCTCTAAGCTCCTGGCCAGACAGACCTCGGCAATATATTTGCGGCCTGTGTCCCACCCTATGGGTGAAGCATCATAACAGAGGGCATTGGCTTTGGGCAGAGGCAAACCAGTCTTCTCTTCAAATGCCCTGTCCTGACCAAAAGGTGGCCTGTTGCTGCTGCTAGGGTCTAGGAGCTGCAAATGTCTCCAGACTAAATGCAAGAATGCGGACCCTCCAAGCTCCTGACCATGTTTCTGGAATCCTGTGCCTAAGGGCACTGCATGCCTCACCACTCTCCACTGCCTTCCTGCAGTGGGATGTATGGCCCATGTGAGTCCCAGGAAGCCTGAGATATTCCAACATCATCACCACCAGGAAGCCATCCCTGATACCTCTGTCCCTGCATTGGCACCCATGGCAGTCCCCTGGACACCACCTTCCTTTGTCTCTCCAGACAGTGAACTCCATGAGGACAGGAAGCGTGTCCTTTTGGTCCACGGCAGGGTATCCCTGTGCCCAGCACAGAGCCCAGTATTCTGTCTACCCTCAATCAGTGCTTGCTGAAGAACAACAAACAAGAGGGAGCATGGGAAGGTCTGGAGGCCTCCTGTCTAACCTGCCCTAGTCTTGGGGGTACATGGTGAGCCCTGACCTCTAAATGGCCGTGATGCAGCATCTGTATCGGGCAATGCTGGTTTCTGGGGCAGGGATGGGGCAGTAGAAGGTCCTCAGTTGTTGACTCTGGTGGTGGCCCAGCCACTCTCCTCCCTCTGCTCCAGGCCTAGCCCGACCCACAGGCTCTACCTGCAGTGGCAGCCTCTGGCTTAAAAATCTCTCCATCCACCTATTTTTACTGCATGGAATTCAACATCAGAGCACCATCTTCTGCACTAAGCACTGCCCTCCTTAACATGTAAACACTCCACAAAGGGCCCTGTTGTCTGGCAACATCCACAACTAACAAGACAGTCCACTCTCAGAGCTTCTTTAACCTTTGATTTCTAGATCTGTTAAATGCATGTGATGGTAAAAGCCTAAGAAAGAGGGAAAAAAGCCTGTTGGCACAGGGCCTCAATCCTGTCAGATGGGGTCAGAGAGAAGGAACACATAGGTCCTCTTCCACTCCTGGGGCAGCTGCATTCTTCAGAAGCAACACACAGGCACATAGGGGTTCAGGGAAGCTTGCCAGCTTGGTCTCTTCCTGCCCTGGAACCAGCACAGAGCTGCTGAGACTTCTGGTTTGCACCTGTTCACGTGCAATTCCCTTCCCTAGTGGCTCAGATGGTAAAGCATTTGCCTGCAATACAGGAGACCCAGGTTCAATCCCTGGGTCAGGAAGATCCCCTGGGAAAGGAAATGGCAACCCACTCCAGTACCCTTGCCTGGAAAATTCCATGGACAGAGGAGTCTGGTAGGCAGGCTACAGTCCATGGGGTCAGACACGACTGAGCGACTTCACTTTCTTTTCTTTCTTTCACTCCGTGTAATTCACTCCTGAACCGCAATGGGCCCCGCACTGCCTGAGAGTCCTGTGAACTAGAAAGCTCCCTGAAGGTAGGCCTGATGCCCACATCACATCTTTGCTCCTTGCCTGCCAACACATACCCAGGACCCTGGGATGCCCCTGCCTTGGCCCACTAACTGGGTACAGAGGGTAAGGGTGGGGTCAGTGGCCCCTGACCCCGTACACATGCCCCACCAGGCTCTGAAGACACACAGCTCCCTGGAACCAAGCCCCCTCGAGGATGTGCTCACGAGAGGTGGCCAGTGGCAGGCAGGGGAAGCGCCTACCTCGACACAGATCCTGTTCGATAAGTTTCATCTGCAGGTGGAATATCTGCTCCTGGAGCTTGCAGATGGCATGTTTCGTTCTCTCGCGCCTTGTCACCATGTAGCACAGATTTCTAACCTGAGGAAACACAAGAGAGATTTTCCACCTCATGGGCAACCACCTCAACCTCCCAACTCTGCGGGGCCACTCTGCCTAACCTGCCCAGGACATCTGGGAATCAATACCCAGGCCCCGAATGCATGCTCCATCCTGAGCTGCAATTCTCTGATCTAAAATACAGGGCCAAGCACAGTCTTGGCCCCAGGCCCCGCAGTGGAACCAGTGTGGGCAGGGAGTGAGTCTGCAGAGGTCAGGCTGGCAGCTCTGCCTTCCTTCCCTGGGCCTGCACTTCCTGGCTGAGTCATGCCATCGCCCAAGGCCTTTCCAACATGACTGCTCTCCCCTGTATTAAATCCCCCAAGGCTTGTCACGGCCTGATAAGGTCACCAAGTCCATCCTTCGGCCTCCTGTCCAAGGCTTCCTACACATCAAAGAAACTCTTCAGCCACCAGCACCTGGGCAAAAACTACCTCCTATCCGGAGACACAAATGACCTGTACATGAGAGAGCTCCAGCAGAAGAGCTCTGAGTACGGAGACGGTCCCTGATGCACTGGAGTCCCGTCTGCAGCTGACCCTTGCCCACTTGTTGCACTGGCCCTGAGCCAGGTCCACAGCTGCTCTGCTCAAGGCCCCATGTGCACTCGGTCATGTTCGCTCTGCCAGAGACAGAACTCCTTTGGGGGAAGGCCAGGGCCTCTCAGACTACCTGGCCAGCTGGGAAGAGCCTCTAGGGGCCTGGGACACCATCTTGCTTAGCCCACGGGACAGGGCCCACCCTGCAGCTGGCCTGGAAGCACCTGAAACATGTTTCTTCCTGTCCACTTGCACCTTGACCCCGTGTGCCATCCCTCACTGGCTGTTCTCAGTGTACATCATCTCTCTGGGACCAAGTCCAGGCCTCCTCCCCATCAGGACACCACCTTGCTCTGGCACTGTCTTCAGATTGGGTCACAGTCTCCAGCAAAAGGGACAGCTGGCCACTGGAATCCTGGGCCCCACCAGGTTCTACCTCCTGCTGGGTTCCGTGTTCAAGGCTGAGTTCAGTCTTCATAGCCTTAAGCTGCCTGGGTATGACCTGAGGCTTCCAGAGCCCCTGCCTCTTGTCGTGACCATCACTTCTCCCACCCTGGAGTAGCCATGATCAGACTTCCCTGCTGGCATAGGCCTCTCCTCTGCTCCCTGGACCTAGCTGTGAAAGAGACCCCAGAACACCTGCGCCAGGCTAGCAGGCCTCTACAGGACAGGCTCTGGGTGGGTTCTCAGCACCACTCTGCACTGCAGCCCAGACTGTGAATACCAGGCTCTCCTGTGGTCAGCACCTCCCCAAGGGGCAGCCACCTGGCCCAGCCTGTGACCCCTTGCTTTAGCACACTGGCACCATCTTCTTCACAAATCCTGGGCTCCCTAAGACCTCCCTCCAGCCAATCTCCTCCTACACATCCCTAGGCACAGGCTTGTGCTGGTCCCTGGCCTCAGCTGAGAGAGGTGCCACCAGAGACCCCTTCTTCTGAGGGCCTGCTGCTCAGCAGGGCAGAGAGATGCTGACCAAGTACTGACAGGACCAGGCAACCCTGATCCAGATTTGGGGGTGGTGAAAAGGCTCCCTGGAGAAAGGGGAAGACAGGCAGGACCTCATCCTTCAGGTCTTGGCTCCAGGGTCACCTCCAGGAGGCTTCCCTGTCCATCACATCTAAGCAACCCAATCTCATTCTCCTCATATCCTGGTCTCTTTCCTTCCCAGCAGTCATATGGCTGAGCATGCATAGGGACAATGGGGATAAAGGCAGCTGGGTGGATGCATGGCTACTTTGGGGGCCTGAAAACAAACTAGTCAATATATCTAGCTTAAAAACAGATCAGGTCTACTTCCTATTTAAATACAGATGTAGTTTTCTTTCTTTTTTTGACTTTTAGAGACATTAGAGCAAGGTTTCTCAAGGCAGACCGAAATGAATTCCTGGCCAAGATTACCCCCCAAATCTCTGGGGTGGCTGGTTAAAAGCACAGGTTCCCAGGCTTGGGGGAGTATCAAATTCTCTGGGGGTGGGACCCTCAAATATATATTTTACATAGCACCACAGAATCTGAGAACTATTGCCAAGCTTCAAAGTGAGGTGCATGGGCTACTGAGTTTGACAGCTCAGCACATATAGGAAGATAATATTCTAGTGGGGTTTTTTTTGGTCCTATTAGAAATTCTGATTATGTATGCTTTACAATATAACATGGTAGATATGAATGAGATATTAAAAATGCAATATATTGGAGGTAAATGCTCATTTTTTTTCATGATAAGGGTACATACACTACACAATCAGCAATGTCTGGAGATTTCTGCTATAGAAGATTCTGTGAGAATCCAAACACATTGTTACCCCTTACTCCCAGTTCACTATGGAATCAACTCTAATTTTTCCTAAGACTCTTGGTAACATAGCTACATGTAACTGAATGCTGTAAAATTCCTCTTCTGTGATGGCTTTTGGGGAAAAGTATTGCAACCATCTTAGAAGCCAACCCAGGCAATTAGACTCCTTACATTGTTTTTTTCCAATTATAAATACAAATCAAAAACAAACAACCCAATCAAAAAGTGGGCAGAAGAACTAAACAGATATTTCTCCAAAGAAGACATACAGATGGCCAACAAACGTGTGAAAAGATACTCATCATCACTAATTATTGGAGAAATACAAATCAAAACTACAGTGAGGTATTACTTCACACCAGTCAGAACGGCCATCATCAAAAAATCTACAAACAGTAAATGCTGGAGAGGGTGTGGAGAAAAGGGAACCCTCTTACACTGTTGGTGGGAACGTAAATTGGTGTAGCCACTATGGAGAAAAGCATGAAGGTTTCTTAGAAAACTAAAAATGGAACTACCATATGATCCAGCAACCCCACTCCTGGGCACATACCCAGAGAAAACCGTAATTCAAAAGTCACATGCACCCAATATTGACTGCAGCACTACTACAGTAGCCAGGACATGGGAGCAACCTAACTGCCCATCAACAGAGGAACAGATAAAGAAGACATGGTACACATATACCATGGAGTAATACTCAACCATAAAAAGGAACAAAACTGTGTCATTTGCAAAGATGTGGATGGACCTAAAGACTGTCACACAGAGTGCAGTAAATCAGAAAAAGAAAAACAAATATTGTATGTTAAAGCATATATGTGGAATCTAGAAAAATGGTAGAGATGGTCTTATGTGCAAAGCAGAAATAGAGACACAGACAGAGAGACCAAACGTATGGACATCAAAGGGGCAAGCTGGGAGAGTGCAATTAACTGGGAGGTTGGGACTGACATATATACACTACTGTGCATAAAGGAGATAGCGAGAAGCTACTGTACAGCACAGAGAACTCTGCTTGGTGCTCTGTTATGACCTAAATGGGAAGGAAATCCAAACAGAGGGGATATAGGTATATGCATGGCTGATTCACTCTGCTGTACTGCAGAAACTGACACAGTAGTATAAAGCAACTCCAATTTTTAAAGAAAATGATAAAACAAACATCAAAGAGCATAAAAGTGAATCAAGTAGAAAAGTCCTTCAAAACTAGAACAGGGATCAGTAATAAAAGCAGGTTTTATGTTTTGATAAATTTTTTTTTTTCTTGGCCACGCCATGTAATCTTGGTTTCCCAACCGGGGATCAAACCCGTGCCCTCTGCAGTGGAAGTGCAGAGTCCTAACTGCTGGACCACCAGGGAATTCCCTTGATAAAGTTGTTTTGATAATAGCAAGTTTGGCAGAGAGAGCCTGGACTTGGGCTAAGAAGGGCAGGGGGCAGGGAAGACTCTCAGCCAGTTACCTTAAGCTAGAATGGACCAGTGTTGGGGCATTCATGGAGCCTAGGAGCAGAAGGAGCAGAACATACTGGGCATGAGATGCTGGAGCTTGGGAGGCAGGTGTGGGATGGAGCCAGCCTCCTGATAGGGAGTAAAGCTGTGGAGAAGAGGCACAAAGAGATGAAAAGCCTAGTACAGTGAATGATCGCAGGGACCAAGGAACACTCAGAGAGGGAGCAGTAGGACTGGATTATGAGGGATGGGGAATCTGGTCAGAGCACCCACAGGAAAAGTATCTCAAGACCAAGGGCATGTTTAACTGTGGCGACCACTGCTGAGAAGGCTGGAGGCTAAGGGTGGAGTAGCGGAAGAGATGGAGGCTGCTGGCAGCCCTGGTGGAAGGTTCTGGAATCTGGTCTCTCCTGCCACTGTGGTAGATATAAATGAGGTATTAAAAATACAATATACTGGAAGTAAATTGCTTCAAGGAAGCTCCAAGAGTGAGAAGCAAAGAAGTCAAGAACAGTGAGGGATGACAGCAAAGGAAAGACAGGGACGAGGGTAGAGAAACCGATGATTAGAGGGATGTGGGGGAGGGAGGACTTGCTTTTGAAGATGAGAGAAGGTAAAATGGATTCAAACACTGGTGCAATCCCGGAGACAGAGAGGGGATGAAGAAAAAATAGATACTCCTGTGCTGTGGGGTATGGGCTGGAAAGAGATCCCAGTGCGGGGCAGGAAGGGGAGGACATGATAGGAAAGGGCAAAGAATGGGTACAGAGGGCACTACTGGGCAAGGGTTCTGGTCTGAGGAACAGAAGATGAGGTCTGCTAAGAGAAGGGGGAGTCCTGAGGGAGGGCGGGTAAGGGTGGGGACAGGTGGTGGTAGGAGAGCCCAGAATGCTGCTAGCTAAAGCTTCCATCAAGGCTGGCTGGCAGGCACCTTGGGGTGCTCACCCACTCACTGCTACAAGATCTCTGCTGGTTGGCAGAGTGGCTCCTACTGGGTGAGGCTCTGCCCAGCATGTGGCCTTTGAACAGGCACAAGGGACTGGCAGTGAGCTAATGCCACAGGGTAGGAGTGAGAAAAGCAGGGGACAGTGAAGAAGGAACTGAGCAGGGAGAACAGGGGACTTGGAGATTTGGGGCTACTGATCAGAAGCAGTTGGAGCGGGTGACAGGGCTTAAGTGGATGGAGGGGGTAATGGGGTGGAGAAGTCCCAGAGTTGGGAGCCATGGGGTTGAGAAGCTAGAGGCTGGAAGCTACAGCTGCCCACTCGGCTTTAGTAGGAGGTCAAAGAGACACAACCCAGGCACTGAAGATAGTGTAATGGTGTGTGACAACTGACAAGGAAACGAGCAGAGTGTGGGGGAGGCAGGATCAAGTCTCCTGGGGAGAGCTATGGACAGGGAAGCTGGGGGGAGGCTCCTACATGTCTATCCTCTGGGGCCAGTGTCTGAGAGCCGCTCCTGCCCTCTCGACTCTTCTCAGGCCAGGTAAAATCTTTAATAAACTCCTGGTAATCAGATCCAGAGCCACAGGCAGTAAATGAGCCCACACTGCCAGCACGGTTGCTAGGGGACACCAGCCAGTGTTTGGCAGGTTGATTGCTGCTCATCAGTGCTGCAATTTTTTTTTCTGTCAGCTGTGAACAACTCTGAGAGGCTGCGGTGGCCAGGCCTTCCTGTGTTGCCTGCCAGGGCCAAGGCCTAAGGCTGAAATTTGAGGAAAGCCCATCTTCTAGGCTAAGCATAAAATGGGGTTTCATGCTGATGGCACCATGACCCCGGCTCCTGCTTCTCTCAGCAAAAGTCTTGCCTGGCCTTAGGAGGCAAATCAGTCAAGGAGGACCCAGGATTCCTAGGCCATAGCCCTGGGCCTGCCCTTTCAGTCCTCCCTGGAGCCCACCCTCCGAGCAGCCCATCAGCTAAGAGTCAGAACAGCAACAATAATCACCACTGACAAGGGAGGGTGGTGTGCTAAGCCCTGTCTCTGCCAAATTTACCATGATTCAAGGTCAGCTAGACTCTTATTCCCATTTCACAGACAAGGAAACTGAAACTTGGAGAAGTAGAAAGTGAAACTCAGAAGGCACAGAGCTGGGCAGTGCTGGAACTGGATGCAAACCCAGGCTACCCACAGCCTCAGTCTTAACTCCTCCCCCGAATCCCCGATGGATCCAGCCCAAGCTGGCCTGGTGCCCAGTGACAGGCTGGACACTCTTGACTGTTGGCACAGGGCCATGGTCAGAGACAGAGCCTGCTGGACAGGCCACTGACTGTCATGGGTCTTTGCAGAAAGCCTCCCCCGTGGCACAGTTCTCGGCCTGCTTCACTCACTCAAATCACCAACGCGTGGCCGTGAAAGGTTCTGAGGCTGGACCAGAGTTGGGGTCAATGGAGCACATGGCTGCCTAACTTCCTCTCCTCAGCCTACCAGGGCTGTGTACTCAGCTGCTGCCCTTCAGCCTGGCTTGGAGGCTGCTGGAGAAGCAGGGGCCCTCCCGAGCCCTCAGAAGCTGAACAGACTGCAAGGCTGGCCCCGCCTCTTCCTCCTGGGGGCAGAGTAGACTAACTCACACCTGAGCTAGAAGGGATCCGTGCTCCAACCAGAGAGGTCCGTGAGGTGGGGATCCCACAGCTGCCTCGGCATCCTAGCCTGTGACACCCTCAGCCCCTGGCCTCACCTGCACCAGCTGACAATGGGTTCGAGAGGCTGGGGGACTGAGGAGGGAGTACTTTTGCCCAGGAAGAGTACAGAACAGAGAATAAGCCAACAACTCTCTGACGAGCCCCTCCCCTCTTCAGGTCCAAAAACACATGTTCCTCCAAGGCTCTCTAAACCTCTGAGCCCCACTGCTCATCAGGGATGGCACCACATACTTCTCAACTCCTTCTCCAGGATGATGGTTCAATAGGTGAGCCTGTCCTCTGACCTCCCCACGCAGCCTAGCCAGGGTCAGACACATGCTGAGCAGCAGAGATCAGGGAGGTCAGACATGATGTATTGTTTGGAAACAGGAGGGCTAAAAGTAGGGTGTGTGTACTACAGACCCTGGGGGTGGCCTGAGGACAAGTGTGAAAGCAGCCTTGGTCTCAGAAGGATCTGTCCCTGAGGGCTCTGCCACATGGGACAGGAGGCTGGGCTGCCCAGGAAGTGGTGACTGCAATGTAGGTGGCCTTGCTCTTTGTCCCGGTTGACACTGTGGACATGTGATGATCTCCCTGCCCCCTACCTTCTGGTTTCAGGCTGGCTTCCAGGCACTAAGCTTCTTCCTTCCCAGGCCAAAAGGGCCATTTCCGTTTGACCAAGCCTCAGGGCAGATGCATGGGGGTGAAGGAAGGTAGAGAAGCTGGGTCCAGTTTCAGAGCCTCCACCTCACTGCCCCTTACCCCAGTACTCAGCAGATGCTGAGTAGCTCTAACCATTTTACAGCCTTGCCAACTGAGACACACCTGAGCAAAGTAGCTGCCTTAAGACACACAAAGCCCCCAGAACACTTCCATCCCTACTGCTTCCTAGTGTGGCCTGGGAGATGGTAGGCGCGCGTGTGTGTGCGTGTGTGTGTCCGTGGAGGACACCCTGACATGACCCCTCCTGCTCCAGAACCCTAGAAATGAATGTCCCAGAGAGGAGAGGAGAGGCCAGAACAGCACCTGGGATTCCGAGGAGTCGATCAGGGACCTGAAACACCCTGCTTTATGCTCAGGTTGCCTCCAACTCAGGGGTGGGACCCTATCTGGAGGGGCTTTAGCTGGAGGAGTTGGGGAGGGGTGTCAAAAAAGCCAAGTTTGAGGGCACACAACACAGAAGGCAGGACCCTCTCACCTGTTCTCTGGGAGAAGGAAGAGGGATTAGAGGCTTTGGGGGGCCTCTGTGCTCTAGGAAAGCAACTTTCACTGGCCCTGGATCTCCAAAGCCCAGCCTAAAACTGTGAAGTCTGCACCCCTGCCTTGTCTCACTCAGCCCCCAAAGCTGTGTGCCTGGACCAAGGCAAGATCACCTGCCACCCGGCACACAGCTAAGGAGTTCCGGCCAACCCACTCACTCCATCTGGGCCCCGTGACGCCACCTCTAGGGTGAGTGTTTGGAATCTGCAGCCACAGGACAGTCCCTGCTTAAAATCTTTCTGCAACTTCCAGGAACACCATGGTCCACCCACCCAGCCCCACGCTTCACTGCTTCACTCCACGCAGGCTGTTGCTGGTTTCCAGCCCAGCCTCACGCCCCAGGCCTCTGCTCACATGGCTCCCTCAGTCCAGCACCCCAGGAGCTGCACTCACAGCCGTTTTCCCTGCTTTGGCAGCACGTGATGATTATACTGATTTAACTCTCTTGTGATGCCCCGTGCCTCCCCTGCCTGACTCTAAGCAAAGCTCCTGTGTTGGGATCAGGCAGGGCCCACAGAGACAGCTAGGGGTCAGATGCCTAGATCCTACCCCAGCTCTGGGGTCTCCTAGCCTCACAGTCGTGGCAGGGCCCTCACCCTTGATCAGACCTGCCAAAGGGTTGGGACAAGAGGGACTTAAGAGAGCCCAGAACCGGATCCTCTCCTGTTTTGCAAACTCTCAGTTACCCCAACCTGTCCAAGATCCAGAGGCCCTCAGCGCCTTGGCCAGAGCTCATGGTTTGAAACCTGGTGAGCCACGGCTGCTCCATGGGAGGGGCGGAAAGGCCTCCTGGGATACCCACCAGGCAGGTGGGTGGATGGGGAGCAGCAGGGGGACTCACTCTCTCCAGGTCCTGCCGCAGGTGTGTGAAGAGCTTCAGACGGCGGTAGAGGACGTCCTGCTCCTGCTGGGCCAGGTTGTCCACCTCGTCCGTCTTGGGTGTCAGCAGCGGCTGGTTGGAGTTGGCTTTCCTCTTCAGCTTCCAGTACTGGTAGATGAAGTCTACCAGTGCCTCGGCTAGGTCCAGGCGCTCGGCCACCTCGGCTGGCTCTACCAGCTCATAGAAGTCTTCCTCCAGCTGCTGCAGCCGCTGCTTGCGAAGGGTCACCTTTTCCAGGTCCTCGCTAGCTGGGCTGGGTTCCACAGGCTCGGACGGAACTTCACCCCGTGGGCCCCCATCACTGTGCTCCTGGCAGAACGACTTGAACTTGACCTCATCGTTGTCTGCTAAGATAGTCCTCATTTCCAGGCTGTGGTCAAAGGCGCATGTGACGTGGAATGCCGTGACGCAGGAAGGCATGGAACACTGGAGGGAGACGAAGGGCAGCATGAGGTATGAAAGGAGGTGGGAGGCAAGAAGGACAGGGGGGTATCCCTCAGGGTGACACTGGGAAGGCAGCATGCTGATGAGACCCTAAACAAAACGGCTGCCAACATCCAGCGGGGTGTTGGGGGGAGCCATAGAAGAGGGCAGGGGAGCTCTGGGGGAGCTGAAAAGGAAATGGGGTACAGCATCATAAGCCCTAGGGAAATCAACAGTTAGGTGACTGACAGCCTTTCTGGGGACAAGCTGCATTTCTGTGTGGACAAATGACTTTGGAATCTGAGACGTCGAGAGAGAGGCTGTTGATGGGTCCCTGCCTCCTCTACTCCTGCAGCGTTATCTAGGATGGGGTAGTTGTGCCCCTCCTTTGTCCTCTGGGAAGCTGGGCTGGAGGTGGGCCCCTTCCTTCCTCTCTTGTGCAGGCAAGTATGGCCAGCTCACGGCCTTAGTTGCCTGGGATGATGGCTGTGGGCAGCTGACAAGTGTTTCAGCGACAACCCACAGAAATATTAGTGGGGCCCTTTATGCCGCACTCACAAGCCATTCTGAGAATCTTACAAACAGTGGAGGCATGTCCAGTATTTGCAGTGACCACTGTTCCTGGAGACATGAGAGAGAAGGGCTGACCCTTCCACCTCCCAGCCTATAGACCAGAAGCATCGGTATCACACAAGAACTTGCTAGAGATAGGCAAAATCTCTGTCCCACCTCTGATCTACAGATTCAGAACCTCTGGGGGGTAGGAACAGCAGTGTGTGTTTTAACAAGTCCTCTGGGTCATACTGAGGCACCCTAGAACTGGGGAGTGGTTACTGTTAACAAACTAGCACACCCCTACCCCGTGTAGGGAAAGCCAGTCAGTTTAGCTGAAAGTAAAGTTTAATTTCTATTCCTCTCACATGTCCAGCTGACACTGGAAGGGAGGTCAACGTCTTTATGAAGCCCAAAGACACTTGCTCTTGAGAAAGCCAGAGTCTTTGGTACTATAATGGGGTGGTGAGCCTGGCTCCCCAGGCCTTTACCCCACGCCCAGTGATACTGTGGATGGAGGAAGGTCCAGCAGATGGGGAGCTGACTGTGGTCCCCATCATAGGCCCAACAGTGGTTGTGTCTGCAGCACCGTGGGGCAGGTGGAGAGCGGTGGCAGTGGCCTGCTGTACAGGGTGTCCGGGACATGCCCCTCGACGTAGCTGTAGCAGGCTCCTGAGTGGGTTCCCTGGCAGCAGCGAGGTAGAGGAGCCATATACCTGGATGCAGGTGCCCGTGCACTCCTTGCAGAGGCTGCAGGACAGAGCCCAGCGGCTGGCTGGGATATGCGAGATCTTGGTGATGGGCTCCATCTTCTCGGGGCACCCGATGCTGACCTGGGCAGGACACAGGGAGCTGCGTCAGGCCTCGCATCCTTAGCCAGCCTCCAGGGCTTACCCAAAGAGAGCACTGTCTGCTGAAACCAGGTGGTGGGCAGACAGGGCAGTGGGAGAGTCCCAAGTCCTATCTCATGTCCCAAGTGGACCACTGAGCAAGCATTAGTGTGTGCTCTCCAGTGGCTAGGTTTAACAGTGACTGGGAGAGCATACATCAGTATGTGTAGCTGACTGAGTATATGAGTGCCCATGACTGTGTGGGTCTCAAGACAGATGCTCCCATGTGCAGGTGAGTATGGGTGCAAGGTCCCCTTCTCTTTTGTACCTCAGGCCTTTGTTAACAGCATCTTCAGAGTTATTAGAACTGGTACTCATTTTACTTTTGTTTCTGGGTGGCAACTATAGGTCCCCACAGCAGAATCTCTTCTTGGGAACTTCCAGGGCTTTCCTGGCCAAGGGGGATGTGCCTTTGTTCAGCCCCTCCCAGGGGGACAGGCCTATAACCACTCCCATCTCCTGGGCACAGCCCACCCCTCAGCTTCAGAGGCAGAGCCCATGCCTGAGGACAGGAAAAGGGTCCCTGCCCAGAGATCCTGAACCAAAGAGCCCCACAGGTAGGTCCTGGTTGCTTCTCTGTGTCTCTCCTGTGCCTCGCCCAGGGTATACTCAGAGGTCATTCCAGCCTTCAAGATGCTGATGTGGGAGCAAGTGACTGCTGCTGACATAACCACTAAGATCACAGAAACCTGCAAGGTGGGACCCAGCAAGGACTTTCAGACTGCAAGCCCAGGAAAGGGAGGGGCCACCTGCTGACCGGGCCACCTGGCTTGCTTCCGGGCACAGGCAGCATTGGAGTGGGGCCTCATTCTGGCTCAGGGCACACAGCAGGGGAAGGGCTGAAACGTCAGCAAATGTCAGCATCTCACACGTCAAATAAGATGGGAGCCCAAGGCCTCTGCTAACTCACTGTGGGCCCAGCCCATCACCCACGGCCCCTCCCCTCCACCCCAGCCACACTCCTACTACCCAGTTTTAACCAGGCTCCCCACCTGATTTCCTTTTGGGTCATTTGGCTCACTTTTAAACAAGTGCTTGACTTTGCTTGGGACCACTGTCTAGATCTGGGTAAACCTACAACCTGCTCTCCCCTAGCATCAGCTGCCTGACTTCTGTCCAGCTCGCACATCTATCACCTGGATCCCCCAGTGGCTCAAAATTCCATTTTCCCATGGAAACCACCACCGAGTTCTGCCTAAGTCCAGGGGTAAAGTTCCCTGTGGGCTGCTGCCTGAGTTCTTCCCAGGCTGGACATCTGAGATCTGCCATTTAATGTAACCAATCACCTTCTTTTCCCAGTGCTCTGCCATCTGGGTTCTGAGTTCTGTTCAGACCCACTTCCCCATGGCTGGGCCCCAGGGCCACCCCATCCCCACCTCTGCCCACCTCAGGAATCCACAGGGCACAGCTGACGTGCACCCACTTGGTCCCACTTCTAGTGGGCTTCAAGGCTCCTCCTCGCTTCGGGCAGAGCAGGCACTTTGGCTGGACACCCAGAGCACATGTCCGGCACAGCCAGCTGCCCGTGGGCACCTTGAGGATCCCATAGCATGCCTGGGGAGAGAGCACGGAGGACACAGGTCAGAGGCAATGGTCAAGGTGCGTCTGCAATGTGCATTCAGCTGCAAACAGTCCTAGCCCCAGCCCATACTGGGAGCTACAGAGTGACGCCGCTACTCAGCCCCACCAAAGACCTCCTGAGGGACTATAATGCAAGGGCTCCAAGGAAGCTCTGTGCAGGCATTGTGCACTGAAATTTCACCGTTTCAAGGTCCTCTGTGAAAGGGCTCAGCTCTGCCCTCTGCTGGGAGGACAGTCTCTTCAGCAGAGGTTCCTAATCTGGGATGGATTTCAGGGGCATTCATGAACTCCCTTAAACTGAATACAAATTTGGGTATGTATGTTGCCCTCGGACAAGGCTCAGAGCTTTTGTCTTTTTTCACAGGGATCTGTGATCAGGTATCCTTCTGGTCATGCCTAGGGATTATGGACCTAAGAGCTGCTGGGTGTAAGGGATGTGAATAGGGTGAACGGGGAAAGTGGTATACCACCTACCCACCTGTCACCCAGGAGAAGCCCCTCTGAGCTCCTCAGGCACTATTCCAGCAAAAGTGGGTGAGGGAAGGCCTCAAAGTCAGGGCTAGAGTGGGTCCACTGAGTTCTAGTCAGGCCTTCTACATCTTCCATGAACTAGGGTAGGCCCAGAGATGCCCAAGACCTACAGCCTTGGGGCTCAAGATCAAGAGGGGAGCCTAGTCAGGCCGCACCTGGCTCTTAATGCTAATAATGTTAACAAATATGAACAGCCCTTACTGTACAGTTCTAACCAAATGACTCAGAGTAAGGAACTTAATCCTCGCAACGACTTACTTTTATTTATACTTCAGGAAACAGCAGCTCAGAGAGGTCAAGAAACCGACCCCAAATCCCACAGCTTGCGAAGGGCACAGCCATGATTTGAAACCAGGTGGCCTGGCTCCAGGCTGTGCTCTCCATCACTACACTGTGCTGCCTCGTTGTAAGTTGAGGAGCAGAGGAGGACGGGGTAGGACGGTCCGTGGGCAGAGTCTGAGGGAGGCTGGCGGCAAAGGACAGGAAGACCATCCAATAGGCGTTACTCAAATCTGGCTGAGGGGGCTGAACCCAGAGGCCCTGGGTGTCCCTGGCACCACGGGCACTCACACCCTTCCCTTCTCCCCACTTGCCCTCCTTAGGGGCCTGTGCCCACAGCGCTGCTACACCCCCACAGCCAGGGTGAGCAGTCAGGCAGGGGCCTGCCAGCACCGCACAGCAGTGGCCATGGGGGCTGCCCACCTGGTGCACGCAGACATTGCATTTGTCGCAGAAGACCATCTCGTTGCCATCTTCGCCCTCAGGAGAGCGGCACACGTCACAGACGACATCCTCATCGTACTCGATGCCCAGCCCCTCCTGCGTCTCGATGGCCCGCGCCATGTTCTGGTGGCACAGCGTCTCCAGCTCCTCCAGCACACGCTCGAGCGTCAGTTCATCCAGCTCTGGCCTCTCTGTGAGGATAGCAGGGTGGGGGGTCAGAAGCCCAGCCTCTCGGGGCAGGTGTACAGGAGGGTTTCTACCTGCACACTATGTTTACTGTCTCCGGCCCCAGTTCCATCATCTGAAAACCGACGGGGTTGGACCATGCAAAGGCCCCGGAGACCCGGTATGGTGTTGTGACCTCAGACCCTGCTTGTGACCACACATATGCTTGTGTACACACAGATGCTATGGGGGTGTCTGTCTCTGGGATGCAGCTGCTGCCATGGGGAACCCACTACCTGAGCTGTGTGTACGGAGCGGGGGGGCATCTGAGAAAGTGGCTGAATCTAGCAGAGCTGGCCTTTTCGGGGACATGGTGGGCCTTCAGCCAGAAGGCCCATACCAGCTGACCCCAGCCCCATGTGTCACACTAGACTTCTAAGTGCTCACTCACTCTTCATGTTAACAGTCAGACTTACTAAGTGTGTGGGTGCACGCTCAGTCATATAATACTCCCCCAAACCCTGCAAATGACATGTTATTACTGCCTCCATCTGATAACTAAAGAAATTGAAGCACAGCAGTCAGTAACATAGCAGGGACTTTCCCCCAGACCTGTGCAGGGCCAAAGACCAGCAGTGGCCACTGCCATTCTGAGGGTGAGGAAGAAAACCCTGTGTGGCCTGCCCCCATCCCATTCTCACCTGGCAGGTTACCTACCCATCTCCTTGAGCTCCGAGTTGATGAGTTCTAGCCAGTAGGCATCAATCTCGTCCAAGTCATAGCGGCTGCCCCCTGGCCAATCAGGCTGGGCGCCCTCACCAAGTTCAGAGCCACTGGGGGACACCTGGGTAGGCGGGCCTTCCAATGGCGGAAGAATCCTAGGAATTCAAGAGAAGATATGAGGGGAGGGTGCCCTCAGCCTGCTACTCTTACTGGATCTGAGGGCCACCCCCAGGGAGTTGGCCAGCCTGGCTGAGGGGCTAGCAGGAAAGTGAGGTGTGAGACTTTGATGCCAAGCAGAGCCTGCCTCCTTCCAGGCCCTCCTCCCACCTGCCTACCCTGCAGAGGCTGTAGGAGGCCATTCCCTTTGCCGTCTTGGGCAATGCCCAGTGCCAGTCACTGTGGCACAAGCTGGATAGGGCCGGCTGGCCCCCAGGTCCTTCTGCATACCCTTTCAAAGCTGGAAAAGCAACCCACTCCAATATTCCTGCCTGGAAAATCCCAGAGACGAAGGAGCCTGGTGGGCTGCCGTCTATGGGGTCGCACAGAGTCGGACACGACTCAAGCGACTTAGCAGCAGCAGCAGCACTTCCTTGATTATACATCATTAAAAAGTATTTCTTTAAAAAAAAAAAAAGCTGGGGAAAGGCCCTCAGAAGCCCCAGCCCCTCCTCCACCAGTAGCCTCCGGGGACCGAGGCCAGGGCTCCTGTGGGGTGAAGAAGACGCACTTGCTACAGACCCAGGGTCACACTTCAGGTCAGCCCTCTCTCAGGCCACGGCTCTGCCTCGGAGGCAGCTTGCAAGGGTCCTGGCTACAGGGCGACGTCTCCAAGCCCAGCTCCGCCACTTAATGTGTGACTCTGGGTAAGCCACTTAGCTCCTCTGCACCCCAGAAAATGAACTAATGATAACAGCACCTAGCTTCCACAGTTGGCATGAGGATTAAATGGATGAACACGTGTGGAGCTCTTAGAACCGTGCGTGGCATGTAGTAGGCGCTATACTCATGTGAGTGTGTATTTTAAGATCTCTGGATATCACTTTCCTCCTTCCGAAATGGAATATGAGGGTTTTCTGCCTTGGGAGGGCACGGCTTCCTCTCTTGGCTCAGCTGTGTGCTGCCCCTCAGTTCCTAATGCCAGTTCAGAATGCCAGCTTTTCCCACCCCTTACCAGTTGCCATGGTTATTGCTGTGGAGCCTGGCCTCCATCTGGCCGGCCCTGCCAGGGCTGAGAGGCCCCTTACTTGCCCGAGAGGCCTCCTGGGGTCGAAGGCAGGGCTGCCAGGGGCTGTGACTCAGCGCAGACTGGGGAGGGGAAGGCAGGGACAGGGGCGCACAGCGACATGGCACAGCTATGGGGAGGGCTCTGAGGCTTCAGGAAGAGCCCCGTGTGTCAGCAAGGGGGGCAGGAAGGATGAAGGGCGAGGGGCACAGAATGGCCTCCAGGCAGGAGGGAGGCCCAGAGGAGACTGAGGGAGGCAAGGATACAAGGGAAGGGGCTTAGAGTCACCTTCTGTCACACAAGATGCCCAGATTAAGGAAGGTCCTAGGCAACAATAATGACGTGATGCCCACCGCCAACCCCTAGACCATTTCAACCTGAAGCAATAGTATTTGCTTTGCAGGACTCTGAGTCCTACAAAGTTCTGCCTTTCCTTGGAGGCTCTTATTTAAATTAACACATTCTTTCAAAAACACTAATTTTGCCACAACCCTGCTTTGTTTGTGTCCCCAGCACATGCTCAGCTGGGGTTTGGGATAGGCAGAGAGCCCACCACCTAGCGGCATAGCTACCCACACTGTGTGCTCAGCAGCTGCCACCCGGCCAGACCTCTTGGGGCCAAGATCACGTTCCTTTCTCCGGGAAGCTGGGGTTAAAGGGCTATCGACAGAAAAGGCATTTCCTGTGCTTCCTGGGGAGCTCATCTTCACCTGTCTGGCCTCTTCTGGCTCCGACTACAGAGGAAGCTCTCCAATCAAGGGTGGTTTGATGTCACCCTCAGTCAAGGCCTCAGTCTTGGCTGCAGCCAGTAGAACCGAGGTCAGCGGGGAGGAGATGGGTGGCTGGGCTGGGATCTGGGGGTGGGAGGCTCTCACTCCAGAAGACCAGATAGAAAACAGGCTGGTTTTGCCCTGAGCTGTGTCTTTCGGCCACTCCGAAGAACAGTGCAGGCCCTCCTTCAGTTCGTGATCTGACAGTGAAGGGTTCTCATTATCCAGAGAAGTTTAGGACCGTGAGGCGGGTAGACCTGCTCAAGGGCCAGGGAGCACTGGGCAAGAAGAGAGGAATGGAGGGGACCAGGGAGGCAGTGGGGAAGGGCAGAGGCAGCAAGCCAGGGTGACTGGGGCACGAGACTCTCTCTGGGCCACATAGGGGCAGCCCAGGGCCTGTTCCTGTGGCTGTGACTTCCTGGCCCAGCCCACAAGGCCCTGGCGGTCATGCAGGGAATTCCCCAGAATTTCCCAACTTCCTCCTCTATAAAACGGGGACAGCAGTGTGCCTTTTAGAGGGCTGATATGGTAATTAGATGAGAAGATGAACTTAAGGCTCAGCACAGCAAGTTCTCAGGAACAGAGCTCCTGTAACAGTTCTGATCAGGGTGCCTGCTGTGCTGGCTTCCAGGTGAGAGCTGTACAGGGAAAGGTGGCCCGGCAGGTGGAGGTGCCAGGCTGCAAGGAGACAGGGAAAGATGAGGCCCAGAGATATCTCCATGGGAGCATCGCTCCCCTTCCAGTCTTATCCTCTCCAAAGAGCAGGGATAGGCCAGGACTGCCTGGCTCTTGTCAGCCTAGACCTGTGTGTATGTGCGGAATGTACCTAGTAGGGCCAGCTGTGTGAACACATGCTTCCGTTGTGATGTCAACAGATAAGACACCGACTAAAGCCAAGTTACTTGTGTGGAGGCATCTGCAATTAATTACCCAGGCCAGCAGATGTTCCTGGAACCACCTGACATTGCCATCGAGGACAGAGGACAGACTGCTGGGCCAAGCCTAATCAGGACTCACCCTTCTCCGCCCAGCTGGTGGCCTACCCCTCCGCCTTGTTACCCTGGGCCCTTGGCATGTGAGTTCTCAACCAGTCCTCACCACTACACTATCAGGCATATACTGTTATTAGATCCATTTTATGGAGAAGGAAACAGGTTCAAAGAGGTCAGTTACAGTTGTTTGGTCTGTAGAGCGGAGAGGGTGAAGCTGGCTGGGAGCCTGACCCACGTTTTTGGCCCTGGGCAGAGGACGTGTACAATAAAGTCTTTCTCCAAACTCCACATATACTCTCGTCCAGAGAGGCCTGGAGCTTCCTTGATTCTCAGAGGGCCCAAGATAAGAGCCCTTGCGAGCCCAGGACGATAAGCACTGTGCAATACCCAGTCCTCACTGGGCACCGAGTGGGGCTTAGTGTGTGCTTGGCCTTGTAACCCCATGCCCAGCACAGGCCTGGCACCAGGCAGGCACTGGGTGTCTGTGAGCCCATCATAGGTGTGGCTGCCAGGGAAGCATCAGTGCCAATGTCAAGGGAGGTGACAGCTGAAATCTTTGCCCCAGGCCCTGGCAAAATGGACCTAAGTGAGAGCCCTGGGGCTGCCAAGGCTGGGAATGGACTGTCAATTAACACAAATCTGCCCAGCTCAGGCAGGCTGGTGTGCGGGGGTGTGGGGGGTGGCTAGGACAGCAGGCCCCTATGGCCCAAGACATGACTTGGAGGGTTTCCCAGGATGCAGGAAGAAGCACTTGGCTGAATTCTGTCACTGGAAGCAAGGCCCATGGCCACGAGGCCACCTCCTGACAAGAGTACAGGAGTCTCTCTGACCTACAAGATCACAAGGCTCCTGAGCCCAGAGAGGACTCAGCCCTGATCCAATCCTGATCCTAGGAGGCAGCGGGCCCTCCTGAGAATCTGATTATAGCAACTGTTTTGTGGACATCTGGTGTGTGCCAGGCACTGGATTTCTTGCTCCCAAGAACTCCTCAAAAAGGTTTTAAGAAGCCAAGAGCATGGTTTGTTCCTATTTTAAGGACTAGTTAGAGGTCTGGAGATATCCCCGAGAAGATCTTCTGGCGGGACCCAGTTTGGGACGACATCAAGCTAATCCACGGCCAGTTTTCACTGAGTGTTCATGTGGGCCAGGTCCTGTGTCCAGGGCCTTCCACGCATCATTTCTCTACATCATCTCAACCACTGCATAGGGCAGGTGCTGTTGTTATCATCCCCATTTTATAGACGAGGAAACTGATGCCCAGGGAGATTACATTTCCTGCCCAAGGTCCCACTGAACTTGAGAGGCAATTTGAACCCAGGCCGTCTGGCTCCAGAGCTGAGCCCAAGCTCAAAACCTTGGCCTCAGAGGTAAAACTGCAGTATTTCTGGAATACTGCAATGTTTTTTTAAGAACAAAAGAAACTAAGAATAGAGACAGACTAGAAAGGAATCCCTTAACTGGTCCTAGCCTCCCCTTCCAATGGCCCCCCGGCCTGGGCTCCACGGCTCACCTCACCACAGGCTCTGGAATGGCCTCTGCCCCGGCGGGCACCTGCACGCCTTTCTCCCATTCTTGTCGCCATGGGTCTGCCAAGATATAGTAGTCATCTGGGCTGAGCTGGTATGAGTCTGGGATCTTCATGGCTGTGATCAAGTCTGTCCGGAAAACCTGTGGGGAGACAAGGTGGAGAGAGAATGACTTCAGGTCGTCTTCAGGTGATCTGCTTCATAGGCCAGGGTAGGAAAAGGCAAATGCTCAAAGCCCACTCACTCAAAAATGAGAATATGACACAAAAGCAGTTAAGTACAATAACCCATCTTCTCTGAACCCAGCAGAGTGCTTTGCACACAGAAGATCTCCAATAAATGTTGAATTGAATTTACATGCTCTGATCTGCTCAAGGACAGAGTCTGAATGATGGATAGGAGTGGACCTTAGAGGGAAGAAGAAAGACATGTGGGAAAGGCAAAACTACTGAGGAAAAAAATCATCTGGCAGAAAGGCTTGTGTGAATGCAATACTGCCATGAAGTGTCTGTTTAGGGAATTTCTGTTGAAGATTTAAAATTATGTTTGTTGTTGTAACCGCAGTCACAAGTGTAAAAGAATCCAGGCAACTATATACCAGGGCCTCAGACAAATAGCTGAGGGAGAGGCCAGGCTTTGGGACAGCCTAGAGAACAGCCTCCCATGGGTCAGGGTCTCCATGGTCCCTCAAGAACAATGGTA
Source organism: Giraffa tippelskirchi (assembly GCF_054371585.1). NCBI lineage: Eukaryota > Metazoa > Chordata > Mammalia > Artiodactyla > Giraffidae > Giraffa > Giraffa tippelskirchi. The sequence continues at coordinate 119,314,123 of NC_137280.1, read as the reverse complement.
CCATATGCCCTGTTCAGTGGGTGCTCCGCTGTACCATGCTCTATGATGGGGAAGGAGAAGCATGTTGAATTCCTTCTCAATCAAGCCTTTCCAAACCCCTTGGGGCCAGGCCATGAGTGGACACATCCTCATGCTTTGGTTTCCTTGTGAGCACCTGCTCACTCAGGGGGAAACTTCTGTTCCCAACGTTCTATCTGTGGCCCCCCACTCCAAAGCAACCTCCAAGCCCAGCCTCAGGAGCACCGGCAGTGCCTCATCTGCCCCAGCTGCTTGACCTCACCTGGGCCCCACAAAGGGTTGCTGTAGGACATGGTGGCAGCCCTAGACACTATGTGACTTGCTTTGGTACCAACTTTCCCAGTGAACATCACAAGTTAAAGGAGAGTTCATATCACAGAGAGAAGAGAAACCACTATAAGGAGTCCTCCAGGTCTCAGACCCAACTCCAAGCCCACTCCGCTCCCTGGAAGACTCAGCATCCACCAGCCTTCCAGGGGTGGTGGCCATTCAGTGGTAACCTCTGCCTGCAGGAGGCCCCACCTGCTGGCTGTCTGTCTCACTTGAATCTAGGAGACAAATGAAAGGGGGCGCCAAGGGGGCTCAAGGCAGCGTCTTGTAGAAATCTAATTAACGTCTGCTTCTAGCCAGAGAGGGCCCTTGCTTGCAAAAGGTCAAGTTTCTTGAAGACTCTATTTGCCAATATAATTTAATTGTTAAGACTAACACCCTAACATTTAATTAGGGTGCCAGTGTGAAAAAATTAAAATGAGATTACGATTAAATGCTAATTACAAAGAAGATGAAATGTGGCAAAGATTTCACAGCCCTGATAATTTGCATATCTTATTAGCAAGTAGCAAGACAACTGATATAAGAACATAAACTCAGATAGTGGGTGCTTCTGTGCTGTCCTTCAGCAACCCCCACCTCGCCAGCCTCTGCTGGCTTAGGCCAGGTTATTTCTCTCTGGGGCCCCCTGTTCAGGACCCGTCAGGGGTAAACTGAACCCACAGCAGACTGGTGACTGTCTCAAAGTTTTCCCAATCCTGGCAAGCCCTACGTGGTACAACATCTAATGCCCTGTTTCTCTGAATGCCAGACAAACCACCCTCCAGGGAAAGCCTGTCATCTTGCCCCTTCCAGAGCACAGTGTCACCGTGTGCCCCTCCAAAAAGGCACTGGTGAGTCTGAAACCTCTTGCTGTTCCCTTTTCCTGAGCTATAGTTCAAATGCTGCCTCACGGGATCACCCTGATCACTCCAACTCAGGGTGTCCAATGACCCAACAGAGCCACTTTCCAGCCCATGGTCCTGTCTCACTTCCGAGTACATATACTCCTGAAAATTAACTGGTGTATGCATGTTCCTTCCTTCTTGTCATCTCTCCTGCCACACCTGTCCTGTTCTCTGCAACATTCTTAGGGCTTGGCAGGGTGACTGGCACATAGTAGGTGCTCGATAAATAGTAACTGAGAGAATGATTAAATGAATGAGTGAATAAAAGGGCCCCTCTGGGGAGTTACCTGATAAGTCTGATGACCCCAGCTGGCTCCTTGGCAGTGCTTTTTGAAACCCCATGAACGAGAGACACCTCATGGATATATCCAGAGCTGAAACAACCCAAGTATGTGGACCGAATGGACCAAAGGCAGCCCTGGTCTGTAGGTGCAGACAGAGTGCCAAGCCACACCAGCGGGGGAGAGGTGGCTCTGTCCTAGGAACAGGCTTGGTTCTGAGAACTCAAGAGCAAAAAAGGATCCCATGCTCAACTCAGCTAAGGAGATTCAGGAGAGAAAAAGAGTCTGGTCCCAAGAAAGTTGCAAGCTTCATCTGGTGTGACTGGATACCACTGGCCCCTTTGGGCAGAGGACTGATGGAAGCACAGGAAGGGCAGCACTATCTTACAGGTACCAATCAACACTTAAAAGAACACAGTGTGCCCAGCACCAATCTAATGGCTGTCCTTGAATTAACTGTTACTCCCTATTCCAACTCTGTGAGGTGGACGCTGTTATCATCCCTATTCTACATTAGAGAAACCTGGGACTCAGGTTAGTTTAATAACCTACACAAGGTCCTACATGTTAGAAGTGGCAAAGGAACCCAGACAGACGACTCTGGAGCCATCCAGCACTCCTCTGCAACCTCGCCCCTCTTGGCCACCTGCTCACTGCCAATGCCCTTGAATTAACCCAAAGCCAAATCAAGGGGTTTCCCCCATATGGAAATCAGATGGTGACCTCTGCAAGTTCCAAGCTCTCCAGTGGCTTTCCACTGTCTTCTTACTGCCCTCAGGACGAGCCACAACTGCATTAGTAGTCAGTCTCCCTCCCAAGCATGTCTCACACTTGGCACAGGGGAGGACCCCACTGGGACACTTTTCCCTGCCAAAGTGGGGGCGGCCTGTTTCACCCTTAGGGTGTTACTTCATCCCACAGCTGCTCCAGGAAGGCTTCCCTGATGCCGGGCTGGGTTCTGGGCTTCCTCTGAACTCCCACAGCCCCTCTACTGGTATCCCTTGGTTTCCTGCCAGGTCTTCCCCACTAGAAAGTAAGCTCAGTGAGGTCTGGCCAGGCTACAGGCTGCAACAGTGCATGCAGGGCCTGACACATGCTAGGTGCTAACTAAGGCTGAATGATTGAAGAGCCTCCCGTGGATCTGCCACCATCTTTCTGGGTAGCTGCCCGAGGATACAGCTGGGGACTCTGTTCCTTCCAAAGGAACCCCTGAATACTCATATAAAACCTTTCCACAAACAGGGCAACCCAAATATCTTTCTGTCTTGAATCGCCAAAGGTTAGGCTTCCAAAAAAAAGGCTCAATTATTCTCCTAAAATGCCTCTGAATTATTTACGAAAACTAAATAAATAATAAAATGGACACTGATGAACTGGAGGCCTTGCCATGGCAAGGAAGTTGGAAGCTGGAAAACAAGCAATTTTCTAAGAATATGAATGTTTACTATTTTTCTCTTTTGGCAGAAGTTGACAAATTGTCTTTAAAGGTCTGCTGCCTAGCAACCAAGTTCTGCTGAGCTGCTTGGGAGACGTTAATTGTAGCTTCTTCAAACAGTATGAAGAATGTTTAAAGGTCTAAAACTCTAACCTAGTAACCAGTGTGAGTTCCAGAGGTGCCAACGCAGCTCTGACGAGAGCTGGAGACCCTGCTCTGCCCAGATGTGGAGAAACTGCACGAGGCTTGCCTTCTAGTTCCTCTTCCCAAGACTGAGACCACAAGCACTGAAAAGTCTATCTAGCTTTCTGAGCCTATTTCCCCAAGGAGAACCAAAAATGAGCTATGCCAGAAAGCATGTCATGTCTGATGTCTGACATGATCTCCAAAAGCAGATGAAGACGATGACAACAGATAACTTTCACTCTGCTATCCTCAGCATTCCTATACATGATCATGAGATTTATGAATATTATTTGAACATTTCATCCTGGGACCTTGGTTTCTGCTTCCTTTTCTCAAGAGTAAAATATTATATCACAGTGTACTTCAGACCAAGAGGCACCAAGGGGAAGTTCCGTTACTTAAGGAAAAGCTCCAGCACTTATCATAATTACAGAATACAATTATCTGTGTAATTATTTGTTTAATGTCCATCTCCTCTAATAATCAAGCTGAGAGAGGCAGAGACTATGTGTCCGCTTATGATTATGCCTATTTGTGGCACAGTGCCTGGTACATAGCAGGTATTCAAGAAATGTTTGTGCAACTAGTGAGTGAGTGAATGAATGAATGAACCCCAGGATTTGTCTAAATCCTATATGACTAAACTCTGAAACTTCCTCTCCTGTCTAGCAGGGAGAGTGAAGGCAGAGGGCTGGCCCAAAGGATTCTTCCAGGCAGAACTCAGGAACCGGTCTTGGTTGCTGTCCCAAAGCCAGTGAAAATGGCTTTGGCCAAGACAGCCTCTCCTTGCCTTCTATCCACATCAGAAGGCCCAGTGCAAAGCTAGGAGTGGCCCCTCTCCCTAATCTCCCAAAGGATGTTTGACAGTCTGTCTTGGAAGAGCCAAGTAAAATTACTACCAAATGCCTCATTTGAAATCAATGTGTTTTTCTGAGCACCTCAACTCATTAGAAAGGACAGCTAACAGTGAAAAGTAATTGCCCTGCTGCAGCATGCTAGGTGCTATGCTAAAATATACAATCTCACCTAATTCATATTCCTCCCACTTTACAGATGTGGGGACCAAGACTCAGAGAGGTTTAACCACTTGTCTGAGGTCTGCCCTGTGCTTTTAACCAATGCAATCCTGCCTGCAAACCAGTCTGCTATTTCTTCTCTTAAAAAAAAAAAAAAAAATCTCTTTCTTGGGCTGGAAATTGATAAAGAGTATCTCAGCCAAGAGCATACTTAGATACTTAAAATTAAGCATAAAACACCAGAGAAGGTCTCTGGAAATAGCTTCCCAGTCCCATTCAAGCTACCACTAGGCTAATTTGGTCAGACACTTACACACACACACGTTCAACATCTCTTTCTCTTTCACAAGGATAACAGCACTTCCTGCTCTTAAAGAGAATTTATTACACACATTTCTTTTGCAAGACAAGTCCCAGAGGCTGGGAGGCCTTTCCAGCTGGCGGGAGCAGCAGTGTTTCCGACTGTATGAGAAGTGGATTCTGCCCCCCACCCCAGAGCAGTGGGAGGCCCAGTGGAAGGGCTCCCCTCACCACCTGCCTGCCTCCCAGGGTAGCAGAAGAGCTGTTGGCTAGAAACATGGCTCAAAACCACAGGGTCAAGCAAAAAAACCCCTTTTCTGGGGAGTCTCCTGTTTTACTCTCAAGTTTGGGAGCACTCTGCCTTTCACTACAACACAGGCCATCACTGTTTTAATATACAATATTGTGTCATTTCAAACATTTGGATAATACCTCTGCTCCTCCAGGAAAGCACCTTATTTATCCCATGGCTTTGCACCCCAACACCATCTGGCCACCCTTACATTCACCCAGGGGGGAAGGGGCCCATTTTCAAAAGCAATGGGTCAAGCAGAAACGCAGCATTTTCACCTTCCACTCGTTGCCTTTCCTAGGGAGCGCCATCCTTATATAGGAACTTTCACAGACACTGGATCTGGAAGACCTCCACTGGTGGCAGAGGCTGTTCACAGGGTCACCTCTTTCTTCCAGGCCCTGTTCCAGGGGTGAGAGGCTGAGCACTGGGAAGGGCCCCTGTGGAACCCAGAGAAGCCCCCCATTCTCTCATCTCGAGGTATGTACAGTTTGTCACCAGGGCCTAAAAAGGAGCCCAACTCCTGCCCACCCCGTTCTGAGACCATCCAGGCTTCCATCCCAGGCATGCCAGCTCCACCTTCACTCACGTCTGGACTCTCCCCAACCCCTAGGCTCCACGGGCCTCAGGACAGGACAGTCACACCTACAGAACAGAAACTGCAAGACAGCGCTCTACAGACAACAACCCTGAGGCTCACAGAGAAACTATACTTGCCCAAAGTCTCACAGCTCCTCAGTGGCAAGCTGGCTACATCTCTCATAACGGACACTTTCCTGTGCAGCACCTGCATCCTGCTAACAGTTAGAAGACAAGCTCCCCAGGGACAGGGCCTGCGCTTTCTGTGTCCCTGGCACTAGGCTGGGCCTCAGAAGTGCTCTCGAGTGTTTGCTGAGTTTAATCACTATCATTAAGGTCCTAAAGACCTATCTCCCTGCCCGTTGGCTGACTTCTGGGGACTCTGACTTCCTGAAAACACAGCTTTCTACCTCAAGAGAGCCTGTCTGGGGAAATCCTCACTTCTCAGCCTGCTCCTCCAGCTGCCTCTCTGCCCCAGGCCTGAGGAAGACATGGCTTCAAAACAGCAGTCTCCCAAACACAGTCTCCCAACCACCTGGCTTCCAGGTCTCTTCTCAAACTGCCCTTCCCACCCATGCCAGGCCAAGGGCTTAGCAGAAACCTGTCAGTCCCATGGCCGCTGTAGGAGAAGGGAGGAACTGTGGGTGATGCCACACCCACATGGCCAGCATTTGTTTAGGTCACTGAACCAGGCTGGAAGGCCTTTCCTTCTTCCCTCAACTTTCAGTGAGGACCAAGCCAGAAACTCCCATCTTAGCATATCAGGGTAAAAGGTCTATGGCAGTAGTTCTTAACCCTGGCTTCCAGCAGGAGGGCTTTGAAAAACTACAGGTGCCTGGGGCTGTACTCCAAAGTATTCAAGTTAGAATTCTTGAGAACGGTATGGGATCAGGGTCTGATATTGGTATTTTAAAAAATAATTCCTGGTCTGTGATCTCCATTAGGCTCTCAGAGGTATGACCCACAAAGTTATGTTCATGCTATTTAGTGAGACAGGCCAGGCCAGAAACCCAAGGCCTCAGCACGGTTTATAATACCAGCTCTCCCGGGCTAGGATAATCCCTTCCTCTCCTTTAGGACGGGCCTGGCCAACTTCAGCACCAAGGGACAGAGCTCAGCTTTGCTGGGATCCCACTGGCAGGCAGATTAGAGGAAGGCAGCAGCCTGTGTTCCTGGGGTTAGCCCCACCTTTTGCCTCCACTGCCAAATGGATCCTGGGGCCAACTTCAGACTAAGTGTACTGCCACCAAAAATCCTAAACCAGCCTCCCAGGAATCCCAGGGTCTGTTCTTTCAGCCCCAAGTACCGAGGCTTGCAGTCCCCTCTCAATCAGGCTGAAGGAAGCCACCCACTGGTTTAGGGCCAGAATGAGAAGCTGGGCCTCAAGGCCTCGGCCCTGTCCAGGGTCCTGACTCCTGGTTGGAGCATTCTGTTCCAGCCTGGGGCATCTCCCCCTGGTGTGTAGGGCGCCCCTTGATTTGCACCCTCAGAGTGAACATATCATCTCAGAGGCAGTCCTGCCAGTCTTGTCTAAACCCATTCCCTGCCCTTTCCATAACTGGTGGCTTCTCTATGCGCCAGTGCTGCTGTCATGGTAAATACTCCTGATGCTCAAATCCCTATTCATCACTGTCCATCTTCAAAGATGAAGGGACGAAGAGAACTCCGAGTCCCGTGGCACTGCATGCAGCCACTAGGAAGGGACTCCTGCACCACAAACATCAACTTGCATGTATTGAAGCTGGGAATTTGGGCCAGACTGGGAGCAGACCGTGTGAACAGCCTGAAAACCACCCCACAGGCTTCTTACTCTGGGGACTGAGCGGGAGGGACTCCAGAAGACCTTTCACCAGGGTGTTGGAAGCCCTCAACCCCCAGCACCAGCAGATTAGGAAGGCCTTTCTCTCCAGCCTGTGCATAGAAAGAGAAGGGACAGCCCAATGAAGAGATTTAGTGTGAACATTATCTGCCGCCAAATCCTCACTTTCATCTCCGCCTTCTCATGAGCCAAATCATTTGGAAGCTTTCATCGATGGTTTCCTCTCTGCCCCACGAAAACTTGGAACTTGGAATTTATGCCGGCTTATGGCTCAGTCTCCTCGCTTAGGGGACGAGGGAAACCTCACAGGCTGCTCTCCCGCCTGCTATGGGAGGAAAAGCTTGTCCTTGGCGACAGTTCAAGACAGGGAAGACTTCCTCAGCCCTCCAAAAGCCTAGGACTTGGCGTCAGAGGCCCCCCCCTCCCCCCACAGAGGCTCCTGGGCTTGAACCCAGGGCTGTGCACAGCCAGTCCCCATTCAGCACCCGTGCAATGGTTCGATTCTATTTTTAGGTGGAGAAAGGTTCAAAGGCCCTGCACAGGAAAATCCAAGAGGGAGGGGAATTCTCAGCACCATGCAAATCACACTTTCCCCTCAGCCTCTGCTTGACATCTGTTTCCCCCTAGCCAGCCGGCCTATCCTGGGTATTGATAGCAGCCCGGTCCCCAGGATCTCCGCCCAGAGCAGAGGCCCCTCCTCCTCCTGCTGCTTAATGTGAGAGCTAGGGGAAGGAACTAAGTCAGCCCCAGGGGCTCCCCAGAACTTCCCCTCCATTCTCCAATCTGAATAGCCCATGAAGGCAATGAGGAGGTGAGATTCTCAGAGGCAGGTTCCTCAGCTTCAAAACAGCAGGATGACTACTGCCTTGCCGGACCAGGGAGACACAAAAGCTGGCTAGGGTTTTACTAATCCAGCCCAAGTAGTAACTGGGAGCCCTTGCAGCTCTCAAGATGAGGGTGGGGGTAGAGGGGTGGTCCCAGGGACTCCCAGGGCCCTAGCACACTCTGCCTCCTACTTCCCAATGCACAAGAACACAGCCTGTCCACCCATTGAGCAGTGCTACTGTTAGTCGCTCAGATGTGTCTGACTCCTTGCGACCCCATGCACTGAAGCCCCCCCAGGCTCCTCTGTCCATGGAATTCCCCAGGCAAGAATACTGGAGTGGGTTGCCATTTCCCTCTCCAGGGGATCTTCCCGACCCAGGGATGGAACCCTATTAAAAGCCTCAAGAACAACATCCTCCCATGCCCACCTCACTCCCAGCTTTAATTCCAGTCCTTACTGCATTCCTGGAGATATCTCCTTCCCTCTCCACCCCTCCACTGTAGAGCCAAGGGAGGACAGTTGGTTCGGGGATGGGAACTGGAGGCTTCAGAACTCGAAACAGTGTCCCCACCTCCAATCCCCACAAGAGATGAGTCCCAGGGTAGGCCAGCTCCGTGGGGAGTCCTTTTTCAAATGCAAGGTTCTATGGAAGACACCCCTAGGGACTGGCTAAGGACAGCAGCTCCTGGATCACCACTGCTGCAAGGAGGAGAAAAGAGGTTGCCAGGCTCAGAACAAAGATATCCTCCTTCAGTCCAGGCCAGGGCCAAGTGCTTTGCCCTAGAACTCTGAGCCTTCCCACACTGGTGCTGTTGGCCCCAAGAACTTCACATCTTAACTATATATATAAACTTAGGATCCTCAGTTTCCCTACTGTAACAGGAGGGTTAAAAAAAGTAAAGTGTCCAGCACATGTGTGCGTGCTAAGTCGCTCAGTCGTGTCCGACTCTTTGTGACCCTAGGGACTGTAGCCCGCCAGGCTCCTCTGTTCATGGAATTCTCCAGGCCAAGAATACTGGAGTGGGTTGCCATGCCCTCCTCCAGGGGATCTTCCTGACCATGGGATCGAACCCGTGTCTCATACACTCCTGCATTACAGGTAGATTCTTTACCGCTGAGCCACCGGGAAAGCCCTATGGGCTGCAGAACAATGTCTCTCTTAAAGGTCAGACTCAAAACTATCCCACTGGGGACTCAAGGCTCTTGCAGCCTCATCTGTTCCAAAGGTCTCTTCTGTGCCCACTGTAATGCATTAAAGACCTAAGAGGGAGCAATGAGGCTCTAGGATGTTATTTTCAGGGGCTACAGGAGGCAGGGCCCCATGTCCATTTGTCTACCCACTTCCAAAACTCTCTACAGCTCCATATGTCATAAGCATCTCTACCTGTCCCAAAAGACAGGGTCAAAGCGGGGAAGGAGTAAAGTGCAGATGCACGTGAAATGGGCATAGTAAGGAGTAGATGACCTAACTAGATGACTCTGAAGACTCCATCCTTCATCCCTACATCAGCGAATCCTGTCACTCTTGGCTCAGCCTCCAAAATGTCCCATATCCTACTGCTCCTTACTCCACTGCAATCACCCAGCTCTAAGGCCACCATAATTTCTCTCCTGGACAACTGCTAAAGAAGCCTCCCTGCTCCCACTCTTGCCCATCACATTCCCTCCCCCTCACAGCAGTCAGTGGGACCTTTCATTAAAACATCAGACTATGTCATTACCCTGCTTAGAATCCTTGAAAGGCTCCTCCCCTCACTCAGATCAATAGGAACATCTTTATAACAACCTATAAGGTTATGAGAACTGGCACTCCCACCCTTTCCTCTCAGTCACTTCACTCAGTCACACTGGTCTTGTTTTGCAATGACTGCGTCCTCTACCAGAAATCCTCTCTCCCCATACACCTGCACCTCCCCTGCACAGTCCTCCCTCTCCACAGGTCTCTGTTCCTGTCACCTTTCCACTTCTGTTTCATCCTTCTCCAGGATACTTGTCATTACTCACCTCGGAGGGTTTCTTTTCGTTCTGCCGGGGCCAGCACGATTTGGTGCTGCTGGGCAGTTTGGAGCATCTTGATGCAGATGTAGCGTGACCTGCATAGAGAGCACAGCTGATGAGGGACCCCTGGAAGGCCAGGAACACCACCCACCCATGTCCAAGGAAAGGAAACCTGTCAGGCAAGCTCTGGCTTGAATGTTCAGGAGGTGGAGACCTCTGTGAGCATCTGGTGGACTGTCCCTGCTCTGGGCCTCTCCAACGATGAATGACGCCTCCTCCACTCACCAACCAGAAGAGACTCGAGAGGTGAAAGGCAGTTGGACAAGGACTCAGTATTAGCTTTCTGTGTGACCCAAGAGGGTTGCTCTAAAGTAGACCCATAGACTAAGCTTGAGCCCTGGCTCAGCCACTTATTAGCTCCTCATGATGGGCAAATGACTTAGTCTGAGCCTCAGCTTGCTTTTGGATAAAATAGGAGCAGAGAATAACTATCTTCAAAGAGTTTTTGTGAGAATCAAATGATACCATGCCTGTAAAGTCTTAGTACAGTCCCTTGCACACGGCACTGCTCTGATAAACACTACCCATTATCACTCGGGTTCTAAAGGCCCTGTGGGACTACACTAAGGGTGGCCTCCACTCCTATGGGTCAAAGGAGCACAGCCTAGATGGGCAGTGGGGGGACTGGTGAGAAGGGAGTATGCCATAGCCCAGCCCAACTCCAATGCAGATATGGGGCTCAGCTGCCAGGTGCTCTCCCTTGCAGGTGCCTGGGGCTTCAAGGGTTCCTTTGCCTGAAATAAAGTTAGAAGCAGAGGACACTAAAACAGGCCACAGGTAGCGTGACTGCACTCACAGAAGGCCAAATGCTGTGATCTACTGCCATGGGGAGGAAGAGCCAGCCAGGTCAGACTCCAGAGCCAAGCTGGACTCCAGAGCCAAGCTGGAGTCTGAGCAAACAGACCCCAAAGGACAGTGAAGGAAACCCGGAGGGAGAGCGAAGGAGAGGACTGGCTTCTCATTCTAGTGCGTGTGTTCCTGGGTGCCCATGTTCCTGAACCCTCAGGTTCCTGGTGGTTAGAGAACTCCAGGGACTCTAAGGGGCCTTGAGGCTCTCCCCAATCCCCGCTGCTCACCATACATGTAAACAAGCTAAGGTCTACAGCTTCAGGGCTCCAGGCCCGGCCTCCATGGCAGTGCAGCCTCTTTCTCAGCCTGGGCTTTCACCTGAGGGCACCACTAGGTGCAAATCTTCCTGGCAGAGCCTCTCTCCTACACAGGGCAGAATGGAACTCTTTACTCTGGCTCATGCAGGCCCAGGTTCCTGGGGCATCTGAGAAGAGGGGCCTTCTGGTACCAGGGACAAGGCCTCACCTAACACAAACTTTTTTGCGTCCACATTTCAGAAGAGGCTCCCTAAGCCCCATTTTCTGTGTAAGAGTGTCCCCCTCTATCCAGCTGACACACTCAGCCCCCACACAAGTCTATCTCTGAGATTCTACCGCCAAGATCCCATGAAGGTCGGCCTCCTTCATTAATTTCTTCAGCAAACATTTACTGATCACCTATTATGTGCCCCATCTAGCTGGATATGGCAGTCAGCCGTATCATGACCAAGTCATAACCTCTCTTACCAAGGGGCTTACTTTGATAAGGAAATGGCACTTGGTTAGGAAATAACACTGATCAGGCAATTATAATGAAGAGTAACAGGGTTTTTTGCCTGTTGTATGGACACTTCCACAGGGTCCTGACTCAACAGCAGGGCCAGAGAGAGTGAGGTGTGTTCCTAGCAGCCTGGAACAGCACAGGCAAAGAAAGGCCCAGAGGGGAGTTGATCTGTTCCAACCAGCGCAAAACACATGGGGTTGAGAGCTATAGGGTAAAGGGGAGCAGGGTTGAGGAGGACAGCAAGGCCCTGAAGGCCATGGTGGTGTGGGGACTCTCAAAGGAGCAGAGGGACCCGGTCTGCTTTATGCTTTCATCAACATGGAGACGCTGGAGCAATGTCCCAGCTCCCTGTCTGGGCCTGTGGTCCTGATAATTATTCAAACACTTTCCCTGCAGGAGCCCCACATGGAAGGCCTTACTGTCGGTGGTGTCAGAGTTGTCGCTGCTGATGGAGTACTTTCGCCTCTTCTCTTCCATCTGCAATGAAAGTAGGCCCCATTATACTCACAGTGGCTCGGGAAATCCTCAACCTCTCAGAAAACTGCCCGTCAATCTACCTCCCCACATTCGCCCAGCTGCAGAGGAAGAATGAGAACAAGGCAATGCCCTAGCCTTCTCCTCAGGCAGTCTCCCCCTTCTCTCACCCACCTACATGGGCCCTGGGGCTGGGGGAGGGGGCAGCATCGCTCATCTCCTGAGCCGAGAGCCTCACACAATAGAGAATCTAGTAAAGGTGACAATGAGGGAGGACAAGGAGAGTCAGTAGCCCCAGAATGAACAGTGACTTGGACCTGCCTCACCCCAGCTCCCTCACCCACCACGGAATCCACTCTCACCTGCAAGCTGCAAGTGGTGCCCTGCTGGAGGCAGAGGAGGGAGGGCACAGAAACAAGACAGACTCTTCCAGGAGGACCAGGCTATGGGAGTTGAGGGACAAGCCAGCCCACAAGCACTGAGCGCACATTCTGCACATCCTGAGAGTGGCAGCCAGAGGGGCATGGACCTGGGGTGGGGGCAGGGAGGCTCCAAGCTGGGTTCCTGAGCCACACCAGGGCCAGAGTGAATGGGCTGGGCTGCTCACCCTCCCCTCAGTGTCCTTCTCCAGGTAAAAATACAAACTCACTTTCCCTCCACTACAGTGTTTAGCTTCAAGGTAGAAGGGCGGCTCTCCCATACTGAATTCCATGCCAACTCAGCTATCTCGCGTTCCTAAAAACCTGGGGAGCTGTGAGCTATTAGCTTCATTTACTGAGGAGGCTCAGTTCCTAGTCCTGCTAGTGACTTGGCTGAACTGGGATTTGAATCCACGTGGTCTGATCCCCGAGCCCACACTGAGCTGCCTTTGTGCCCTTGTCAGCTCCTGCCTGTTGGAAGTGCTTTCCTACCCACTATTTCCTCTAATCCTGCAGAGTCCTGGGTGGCAGAGCCTGCCCTGGTCCCCTCTTGGAGGGGAGCACACTGAGAGACTTGTTAACCTGCCTTAGGTCTCACAGCTAGTCAGTGGCTGAGTCCCAATTCAGAGAACAGACCCGGGGCTCGGAGCCCACGGTGCTTTTCACCATGTTTCTGTCGCCCTAGACCCTGGGCTGCCTCACTGCACACAGCAAAGGACAAGGAGCCAGTATCAGTAGGGAGAAAGCCCAGCTGTTGACCAACTGGGCTGCCCAACCCCACTGTGAATCCCATTTCCCACCTGCTGTCACCCCAAGTCTGCTCATGCAGAGCCCTGGGGTGGTCACCTTATTTTACTGTGGCCTTGCAGAGGCCTTAGGAGCACTGGCTCTCTAAGGTGGGTTGCAATTACCCAGAACTCTGAGCTACTCAGAAGGACCCTCCGGCCTCAGACTTGACCTTAGTCAGGAGCTTTTCTCCACCCTCATGTCTCCCAAGAGTAGAGTCAGGATGACAGGAAGGTTCATTGGGGCTGCTTGCTGCCCAGCTGCAAAGGTGGAGGCCAAGGGCTCTCCAGAGGGTGTGGAAGTATGGAGGCACGCCTGCTGGGGAGGAGCACGGATGCCAAGGAGGCAGGAACCAGAGTTGAAACAGTTAAGCACCCATTGCTTGGGGAGGAGCACATCCTGGCACACAGGGACCCCAATGAGGCCTCAGAACCGGCCCTTGGTGCTGGCGGGCATGATGGCTGCTTCCCTTTTGCAGGTGAGGAAAATGAAGCTCAGAGGTTAAGTGACTTGCCCACGATCACAATTCTTGTAAGAGGTTTCTCTGACTCAGGAGACCATGCTCTTGACCTTGAGACTACCCCACCTCTGTACAGCCCAGTAGCTCAGGTCACAGACTGAATGACTGAATGGGGCAATAACACTCCACCACCCAGATCCTTGCCCATCCTTGCTGTCCTCTGGGGTCTGCGTGTGACAGAGGTGACTGTAACGCAACTCTGACTCCAGCCTGAATCTTGCCAACCCAGCTGTCACAGGTAGGGTATGAGCAGGGGGAGAAGTACTCTTAGTGTACCCATCTGTTTTCTTCTGGAATCCTCTATATGAACTGCATTTTTCTTCATTTCCAGCAAACAGGCACTTGCAAGCCAGGCTGTCCCATAGCATAAAAGCAGCAGCACTGGATTCAAGGAGGCCAAGTTCAAATCCTATCTCCACCCCTCACTAGACCAGGGACCTTGGGAAAGACACACCTCCCCAAAGACACAAATTGGATCTAGAATTTTACATAAATCTCTTGAACTTAAAATGCTGGCAACTGATTTAGATATTTAAAACACTTCGAGAGGGCCAAACTAAACACATCTGTGGGCCAGAATCAGCTGGTGAGTGAAGGAGAGCAGCATAAAGCCCTTAGCACAGTGGCTGGCATTCCATATGGGTGCTGGTTATTAATACCACAGCAGACTCGGGCCAGGTTAACAATTCTACCAGCAGCCACCTGAAGGCCCTCTCAGCAAGGCAGTGAGCTGTGCAGTAAGGAAGGTCCCTGACAACAGGACCCCTTGACTGCCAGGACCTCTTCCTACTGCTGTTTCCTGCTGCCCAGGACCAATGTGACCTGTCAGCACGCAGACCTGCACCCCACCCTCAGCCAGCTCCTCCGTGAAACACCCAGAGTCCTCCTGGACAGCGTGTTATTAAGGGAGCAGATTTTGCGGCGGCTTAATTGGAATAATAACTAGGCTTCAGAGGGAAACTACTGCTTTGCTTCTTTTCTTTGAACCAAGTCTGTTCGAAAGGCCTCCCTGCCTCAAGTAAGCCTCTTCTCAGTGGCCAATGAAGCCTCAAATGAGGCTTGGCCTCCCCTGCGGGACAAGGCTTTGCCCCATGACATCCCCCTCCAATCCAGCACAGAGGACAGGGAGGATTCTTACCAAAGCTGAAATCCAGGGCTACACATGCAGGTGGGGGATGGAGGTGCCAAGACTTGATCTTGGCCTCTCGTTTTTCCTCTCCCCTGGCTCCCCTAACCTCTCCCAAAGCAAGGTCTGCCCTGGGAGAATATTCAGGGTCATGAGGCACTTATTTTTAGGGACAGAAAGTACCACAAAGGAGACTCTGAGAAAGAAGTGTCTCCTTTTCCTGCCACTGCCACCAGCCTGCTTGCACTCCCACACCTTCCCCAGCTGTGGAGACACACACAGCTCTCCTCCGGGAGTGTGGGTGTCCTAGAGTCCCCTCAGCGAGCAGCCTTGCTGTGCCTCCTCCACCCCACCGCTGACCCTTGGCAAGTGCAGTGGGCGCTCCCTCCAGAACACACAGAGAATCCAGCCACCTTCCCCATCTTTACTGCTTCCACGCTGCTCCATGCCAGTCTCATCTCTCGTAGGACTCCTCATTCATCTCCCAACTTCCACTACTGCTCCCTCATAATCCAGGATCCACACAGCCATAATGATCTTCAAAAAACATACATCAGATCTTTCACAGGCTTCCTGTTGATCAAGGGCAAAACTCAAGCTTCTAACCATAAGACTTTATATGATCTGGTCCCTGCCTACTGCATATTGACCACCAGCCCATTTCCCACCATTTCCCAGTCAAACCAGCCTCCTTTCATTTCCTGAAACAGACAGTCCATGCCTCCAGACCTGTGCACAGGTGTGCTCTGTGCCTGTAATGGTCTACACAATCTAGGCACCTCTGACTTTTCATCCTTCAGGTTTCAGCTTAAACATCACAGAGGTCTATGCCAGCTGCCTTATCTACAGAAAGCCCACCACCCAGTTACTCAGCTTCTTTAGAAGTGTTTGTTGAGCTACTTGTTGAATGTCCTTCTTCAGAGTATATGTTCCACAACAAAAAAAAGGGTAACTGTTTGGATCCTTGCTGGTGCCCAGTACCCCTTCGAGCTATACCTAGCACATAACAGGGGTTTGGTACACATGAAGTGCTGAGTGTGTTCTTGTCTCCTCCCTCCAGAAGTGTGGGGCCACACAGCTCAGCCAGCCTGCGGGAGCAAACACCCCAGCCCAGATCTCGACCTGTTTGCACAGACCGCCTTCCCCGTCTTAACCTCACACGTTTTCCAAGAGGCTTTATTTGGTTGGGCTCCTGGCTAATGATCAATGTCAACTCAGTAATAGGGCAGCAATTTGGTGGCAGATGTTTTCTTGGCAGTACTAACCACTGGTCTTAGTGGGGACCTCAGGTCTGGACTTGAAACACCAATGCCCAATGCCAGCCCCCTTTAAAGACCTCTCCGCAAATAAATTCAAATAAACACCCTGGGCCTCCATTAACGCCCCTCCAGCTGACCCTGGAAACAGTGGGTCTTTCAGGCCTGCTACTGCAGCAGCTCCCTGGACAGTTAAAACACCCCAACCTGGCCTCCGGCCTCTCCTCTCTGGGGGCCACCAGGCCTGCCCAGCCTGCCACCACACACAGCAGGATTTCGTCTTCCTCCTTTAAAAAGGGGAGGAAAAGGCTTTCAAGCAGGCAATTTACCATTCCAGACACAATCTTTCAAAGAGAAACAAAAACTCTCCCTGTCTGAGGCAGACCGCTAAGGCGTGTGTGTAATAAGATGCTAATACAATTTAATGATATTTCGGCTGGAAAACCTGTCCTCAGAGCCTGCTTGTGTCGGGAAGGCCAGACATTCAGAAAACAAGAGCTGCACACTCTTACACTGTTTTAAATGGGGGTCAGAGCCCCACTCTTTCCTATCTCTCATTAACTTTAACACCTTCTCAGGGACAGTAACTGCTGTGACAACAGTGATTTTGTACAGACTTGCTCAGCCTCAGACTTGCTTCTCCAATCACAGGGAATCCTAACCCTCCTCCAACACCCATCACTGCTCGCCTGTCCCGGGGGCACCCAGCTCCCCTAGAACACACTCGCCACACCCACCCTCCAAACCCAGTTCTGGGGACATGACAAGGGGATCCTAGGAGACAGAAAGGGGCTTTGTCTACTTTGTCCTTCAGCACCTTCGCACCCTACCCTCCACCTCAGAGAAGGCAAAGTTCAGCCCACTCACTCCACGGATGACTGCCCATTAGCAACTGCAGGGTCGCCTGGTTCCTTCTTCAGAGAAGGGAGCTGGCTCTCTGGCCTACCTTAAAGGGGAGAGGTCAAAGATCAGCTGCATTTGGGTCCTATCCAGGTTATTAATAGGAAGAATTGCTAATACTAATCAGGTGCTTATCCCATGCCCGGCTTTGTGCTTAGTCTTCTTTATGCAACATATCACTTAATCCACACACCCACCATGAGGTAGGTACTGTCAGTAACCCCAGTTGCAGATGAAGAAACTGAGGCATGGAGCAATTGCCACAGCTAGTGACTGCAAAGCCAGCACTCAAACTTAGGCTGTCTGACCTTAAAGAGAGCACCTTGCCCCCCACCTGGGTGGGGGAGGAGGGGTACAGCACACAGTGCACAGACCTACAACTCGGAGCATGGCTGGAGCACTCCAGATTCCTACGGGTTTCCTGAGAATCTTCCTGGGTTCCTCAACTTTGAGACACATAGTGAGGAGCTTACATGGAGGACAGGGCAAGGCATGGATATTCCCCTCTTCACAACTCCAACTTGGCCTCTCCTTAGAGACCCCAAAGGGAAAACTGAGTCCCAAAAAGAGCCTGCTGGATGAGCTGTGAAGAATTTGGACTGGAAGCCTCTTACTTGGGTCTTGGGTATAAGACAAGTACCTCCCTGATAACTAGAACAATGATTAATCAGAATAACCTGCCCCCAACCTCAAGGATG
The DNA here is from genome assembly GCF_054371585.1 of Giraffa tippelskirchi. NCBI lineage: Eukaryota > Metazoa > Chordata > Mammalia > Artiodactyla > Giraffidae > Giraffa > Giraffa tippelskirchi. The sequence goes on along the minus strand of NC_137280.1, from coordinate 119,296,306 downwards.
TGGAAATCAGTGCCAAAAGCCTAACCTCAAGATTCTGGAAGGACCTGGGGGCTGGGGATCAGAGTCCCACCTCACCTGTCAACAAAACCTAAGTGGAGATTTCCGACTGCCTCTTGGATCGGTGTTACTGGCTGTTCAGCCAGGCCATTTAGGGAAAGGAAAAGCACGTTGGATGGGAAACGTTCTGGAAACATTTGCTGCATCCTGAGCCCAAACAACTCTACCCTTAAACACTTCAACTCCAAAAGTGCTGGGGAGACCCTTGGCTAAACAGTTTCAAAACCAACACTCACTCCAAGTCCTGCCTGGGGCGAGGATTTCCCTCAGTGAGGCATTTGCTGTAGAACCAAATGCTTTTCCACTCTAGACAACAGCCAACAGCACTTGGGACAACTGAGAGGCCTCCAGATCAAACAAACATCCCTTTTTTCCCCTACCATGCAAACTTTCTCAATAAATTATTCGCCCACTTCGGATCAAAGCCTGTTTTTGCAGCCTGTGACCTAAAAAGCAAATAGCATCTCTTAAACATGAAAGCCCTCCTCCCTGCCTGGGTCGGCTTTATTACTCATTCCTTCCTCTTACAGTTATTCTGTTGTTATTTTCCTTCTCTGCTTGTTAGATCGTTCTGCGAGTCCTAACCCGCCTGAGGAAGATGGGACAGGAGAGATGGTGCCTTCACTTGGGGCCCTAAGGTGGGAAAGGAAGTCAGGGTAGGGGAGAAGCCAGCACCCTGGGAACCCAGGAAACAGGGCCAGGCCCGGTTGGCAGCTTCCTGCCCAGCTCTTCTGCCAAATGTCCTACTGGGAATTTTACCAGTGAAGGGAGGGAGTTAATGTCACCCTGGGAGGAGGGGCCAGGCGGCCCTACCACCACGCAGGCCCAAGACTAAGTTAGCAAACATAAACGTTAAAGGGACATCCTGACAGCTTGTTTGGCCTCAAAGCTCAGGGTTCCTCCCCCTTGCAACAAAGGCAAGGCAGCAGTCAGTTGTGTCCTCTCAGCTCCTCGGCTAGGAGTGCAAACGCGATGCCTCCTGATGACCCCTGCAAACTTAAGACCTTGTATAAAACTTTGTGTCTTGGAATTTCAAAGGGGGGGGGGTCGGGTACGACAAGAAAGAATGCTAAGCGCGAGGGCAAGGTTTAGGAATTTGCAGAGACTGGAGGCGCCGGATGCTTCCTGCCCTTGGCACTGAGCACAGAGAAACACAGCCCTTCCCGCCCCCACCAGCCCAGGGCATGAAACCAGCAGACAAGGTACTAAGGAAAAACGTCCCGGCCGGCAGCAAAGGCTAAGGGGATTGGGAGGGGGGTGGCGTGCGCCTCCAGCCTGCCCCTAAAGGTAGTCCGCGGGACAGCAGGCTGGAGGCGCGCCGGCGTGATTCTGACCGCGGGAGCCGGGAGGAGGAGCCGGAGGTGGCTGCGGGGGGATCCAGCCCAGGCTGGAAGCGGTTCGGGCAGGGGGTGGCGCCGGGAGGTGGCCTTGACCCGGGAGCGAAAGGAGGAGCTTAGGTGTAACGGGTGAGAGTAGTCGAGCCCCTTGGGGGTGGCAGCTGTGTGTGGTGGGGGACAGAGAGTGTGTGTGGGGAGGGTGGGTGTCCTGGGCCTCTAGAAGCTACAGTGAAGCCTTCCTGCCTGTCTCGCAGACATCCTCTTTTTCTGACATTAAAGCTGCGAACCACCAAGCTGACCCCCTCTCATTCCTTGGCCTGAAGCACAGGGTATCTCAGGGGCCAGGGATAAGCGGGAAGGGACCGGAGGGAGCCACAAGTCTGCAACCAGGCGGAGAGGAGGCGGGCAGAAGCCGCTCCGCAGGCGCAGGCGAGTGGGTGGGAAGGAGGGAGGGAGAGAGGGAGGAAGGAGGTGAGGCCGGGAAGATGCCACTGCCGGGGGCGGGGCGGGGCTGGGGATCCGGGAGAGGGACTGCAGCGGTGCTTGTTGGGGGCGGGGGCTGCAGTGTCACTCATTTGGGGGTCAGGTGTGTAAGTCCCAAGCTCGGGGCGCCACTTGCCTACATCTTCCCAGTACCACCCAGGGATCGGGGCGGAGGCGGAGGGCAGGAGACTGCAAAACCGTCCCCACAGCGGGACGCGAACCGGCAGAGTTGGGAGAAGGTAAACAAGGGCCACGCCCCCTGCCGTCGCCCCGCGGGCGCGCACCCGCCGCTCCAGCGGCCGCCGGTACATTTCCACTCCCAGCAGCGTTTCTCCCCCGCTGGACTCCCGCGCAGCCCTGAACGGGGGGGCTGCCTCCGACCCCAGCCCGCGCCCCCCGCGCTGGAGCTGTGCACCCTTCATACTCACCTGGAAAGGGTATCCCCCGCCCCTCCAAAAAACTGCTTAATTTGTGCAGAGCCTCCGCGCCCGGGAGCCGAGCATGCTGCCCCCGCGTGCATAGCCCGCGTGCACCCAGCCGGGAGAGGGGGCGACAGGGCGGAGGCGGTGGCCCCCGGAAGGTGTCTGGGACCGGACCGGCTGCACGTGAGCCCAGCGCGGGGTCATGTGCACTGGCTCGACCCGGTTCGGCGCCCGGACGTGCTGCGTATCAACAAAATGAAACTCGGGGAGACAGGAGAGCAGATAGCCCCAGGTCCTCCGAACCCACGTCCCCGGCCGCGCGACCTCCTCTCCGCACAGGTCTCCCGCCGCAGCCCCTCCGCCTAGCCAGAGCCCGCGGGGCAAGTTGCAGCCCAGGCGCGCCCCCGCCCGCCCGCGCCCCCTCCCCGGCCCAGGGGCGCTTTGCCGCAGTCATTAATAAAGAAGGTCACCAAGCTCACCCTTCCAAAAGTTGTTGTTGCATGCGCCCCTCTCAGCCTCCCCGCAATGTACTCTTTAAAACACGACTGACCAACATGCGCAATCTCCCCTGTGCTGTGCATCGGCACCCCCCCCCCCCGCGCGCGCTGGCTTCCTAGAACAGGCAGCCAGCAGGAGAGAGAGGGAGCGAGCGAGCAAGAGAGAGAGAGGGAGCGAGAAGCGCTGGCAGATCTGTTGCAAAAACACAAAATAACGCCGTGGAGATGCGCAGGGCCAGTCGCCGGGGGCTGGATCTTACCTTGCTCCGCGGTGCCCTTCCGAGGGGCGCTACCCACGGTTACGCGCCGCGGCTGGGGCCGGCGTGGGAAGGATGCTCCTGAAACCCGGAGCTCCTGGGGCCGGCGCGGGCGGGCGGGGGGCGCGCATCCATCCGGGGTCGTGGCGAAGGAGGCAGCCGGGGCCGTGGGGTCCCCGGCACCGCACCCTGGCCGGGGACGGTCAGCCCGCTGGACCTAAGCCCTTGACGCTAGGAGTGGGCGCAAAGTAACTCCATGGACGCCTCTCCCCCACCCCCCCAAATAGCCTCCAACTGCGATGGCCGCGGTCGGCACCATTCACCAACCCCCCTGTGTATGTTTCTGTTTCTTTTTAAACCAAGACTTCCTTGTGATCTCTTTAGAAAAAAAATGTGTTGGGGTGGGGGTGGGGGTGGGGGCGGGGGTGGGGGTGGGGGTGGGGGTGGGGTGGGGGCAGGCGGGAGGAGCGAGGGAGGGGGAGTAGCCACTTTTTTCTTATTCACTCGGATCTCCACTCCTGACCCCCCCCGTCTACCCCCCCGCCCAGTTGTTTGGCTCCAGCAGCGGGTTCAGGTAGCGCTGCAGGCCTTCGGGTGGAGGGTACCCTGCTGGGCCGCCCTCTTGCCTGCACCTCGGGCCTGTACTCCCCACGGGCTCTGGGGCGCCCCCAGCCCGCCCTGTCCCCAGGGCCCGGCCCAAGCGGCGGCTGCGCCCGTGCAAGTCCCATCAGGTCTGCTCACACTTCACACACTCACACACATACCCCGCCCCTCCACTCTCACTCACACTTTCTGCTCACACCCCGCCCCCTTCGCGCCCCAGACCGGGGCGGCGCCCCCCGCAACCTTTAGAAAAAAAAAAAAGCAAGCTTATACTTAAAAAAAAATCTTTTGGCGCCATATTAATGACGTACTTAAAATTTGCCATTTCTCCCTGCGTCAAAAAGACGTTTCTTTGCAAATAACAGCCTGAAGGCGACACTCGCGGAGGGAACGAGGTTTGCACAGAGCACCCCGCCTCCCGGGGTTCCAGCGCTGGAAGACCCTCGCTCTAGGCCCTGCTGGTTAAATCGCTGGTTTAAAAATGCGAAACGAATAAATCGCGTGGCGTTTTGCAGCGCCAGAAGTGAGCAGAAAGTGCTAGCAAGAGCGGAGGGGAGGGGCGCGCGCGAGTCTGGGGGAGGGGGCGCGGCTCTCCTCCCCCACCCAGAGCAGATGGAAACTAACATCCCGGGCTGGGGAAACTTGAAATTGTGGGCGACCTCAAGAAGGAGGGGCGGTCCGTAAAGAGGGTCCCTCTCGGGTTCGTCGCCCCCTCCCCCCGCCCGAGTGCCTCCTGGCGCCCGGCTCAGCCCTGCATTTCCGGGGGGTAGGGAACGCAGTGATGGGTGAGTGGGTGGGTGGCTGCAAGTCCTGGTCCCAGTAGGAGTTTGCCCGAGAGTATCCACTTCTCCCTTGATCCTTCCCACTCCCCTTCAAGGGTTAAAAACCAAGGGGCAACTTCCAAGGATTGGCACTTGGCGAGGAAGCGGGGCGCCCCTCTCCCCACCCTTCGCCTCCTCGCCCCTCCTCCTCCGGCTCCACTTCCCGACTTGACCTTGTGGTGCACAAACAGTGCGCTGGGATCCTCGCAGTTTCTGGAAGAAGAGCTTGCGCTCGCCAGGCAGGCGGGCTGTCGGGCGGCTCTCGGGCGCTGGCGGGGCCTTGGGTCCGTTCCCGGAGCCGCGGGCCACACCCACCCAGCCCGCTTCGCCCGCCGCACTCACCTTCTCTCGAGGAAGGAGCCTGGCTGGCCTTCTGGATGGGGAGAAGTGGGGGGCAAACTGCAGCCTTCTCAGATGCTCCCAGCTAGGGAGGGGGTGGTCTGGATTCAGGCGGGGTTTGGGGGAGGGGGAGACCTGGGAGCCAGGCCCAATATCCTCAAAGCACCATTGCCAACTTTTTCTAACCCCTCCTTTTTGGCTGTCCCTCAAAGATGATCCAATAATTTCTTCAACCTCACCTTTGACTTTGAAGGCACGTGGGTGAGTTGTGAACTGAAACAGGAACCGCCTCCCCTCTCCAAGACTGAAGGTTGTTTATCCTTTCTTTCCCCTCCACTCCTTCTGTGGAAAGATAAATATTCAATTTACATAAGATGACATTTATGTGACAATTAAGAAGATTCCCTGATGGAATGTTGTGAACACATTTGCTTATAGGAGAAATAAATCCAATAATAAACAAACTCATAATAACTGCACAAATCCTCCGACAGGGAGGATTGTCTACACAACAAAGAGGGAGATGATGGATGCTGAAATAAGCACTTTTTGCCACAGGAAAGAAATATGAGCTCCGAGGGAGTCACTGCAACATTTCTCTTCCTTGGCCTTCATTCACAAAGTCTAGGGACGCTTGCCAGCAAGACTGAGGGACTGGGTATCACCTCCCAATTAGATCTGCTCCAGCGTTCAGTCGTCAGTTGGTAGGCTTTCCGAACCTCAAGCTCAGTGCCTAGAAACAGGTGTCCCAGACTGTGAGCATGTAACAAAATGGTTAAATACGGAGGCTCTAATCCTGGCTCTGCAGTTCCAAGGCTGCTTCCTATGGGCAGGTGAATTCATCTCTGGGTCTCTTTTTCCTCTTCTGTAGAATGGGGTGGTTGGAGGCTTCCTGAGGCCATATATACATATATATGGATTGTAAGTGTATAGCAGGGCCTGACTCAGTGTATATGGTACACACTAGCACTTTTCCTGGTGCCTACATTTTGGAAGGGTGTGAATACATTCCCTGAAAGCTGTTAGCACTGAGAAACTGAGGGACATATACAAGATCTCCCACTGTGGGCCAAAGGGAAGGCCAGGAGAAAAAACTGAATGATTGTGGACTTCATGGTCAAGGTCCAGATGGCAACTGCATATCTGAGGTGAGAGTGGAGGTACCAAGTCACAGTGGCACAGTTGAAGGGAATTGGTCTTGTTAGAGCTAGTTGTAGAGGGTTTACATGTAGGAGAGGACTGGACAGGCTCCTCCTCTTAGCCATCCTGATCCCATGGCCAGCAGTTATTAAATGACCTAGAGGCAAAAGAGGGAGTGAATGACCATTTATAGGGCACCTGCTCTGGGCTGTGGACTGTTAGTCATCCTACTTCATCCTCAGGAGAACCACATGTTACCTATTCAAAAGATTTAGCATCTTACCAATAGTCAAACAGCTAGCAAGTGGTAGCAGAACTGGCACCTAGTCCAGCAGACCCCAGGACCTATGTGCTTTCCATTTTACCATACTGTCAAAAATAAAAAGTATTAGTATTACTGGTTTGATTGGGGATGGGAGCCTTGCTTGCTCCCATTGCTATATTGCTATATTGGCAAGAAATAATTGTATGAGCAGCACTTTTCCTCTGAGGTCGTTTCCCTGACTTTGGGTGAGATCCAGGTCACCTGAACAGTCCTTGGAAGGTACTTCTTGTTTAGGATGGGGTGCTCCATTAGAATCCTTGACTTTGCACAGTTCTGTGCTACTGTTTAAGGTTAACTTTGGAAATGTAAATAGAATGATAGCATTGAAGCTAATTATAACTCCTCAATCCTTGTTAAAACTTTCACAAATCATTCATTAACTTTTTACAGATAAAAAAAAAAGAGAAACTTGGTGTCCTTGGAGATGTAATCATTAATTATTTTCAACAAATATTTATTGAGTGCCTTCTGTATATGAAGCATCATTCTAGGTGCTGGGAACCCAGCACAAACATCATAGAAAAAAATGCCTCTTCTCTAGAGGCAGAGCCAAGATGGTGGAGAGGGAAGACACAAAGTCAGTGTCTTCTCCTCACACAAAGGATACTCACCACACTGCTGGTGGGGGACTTCCAACAACCAGGCAGACAGGGGGAACCTCCAAGCAACCAGAAACCAAAACAATATTGCAAAGAAATTATCCTCCAATTAAAAAAAAAAAGTCTATTCTGACTTTCTAGTTAAAGGAAATACATAATTTTTTGAAAGTTGAAAAAACGTATATTTGAAGGCTAGTAGGTGCTGTGGAGAAGAATTAAGTAGGAAGGGTGATAGGGAATGTGAGGATGCAATTTAAATAGAGTCTTCAGGGAAAAGCTTGCTGAGAAGATGGCTTTTGAGTAAAAGGAGATGAAGGAATGAGTTGTGAGGGTTTATGGAGGAAGAGCATTCTGAGCTAGGGATTCTTTTTTTTTCTTCTTTCTTTTTTATTTTTTAAATTATGGAAGTATGATAACACATTTACAGGAGACTAGGAAAATATAGAACAAAGTTGCATATAGTTCCACTATATATTACAATACTTTTTTAAGTAGATAAATTAAGATATTTAGTTGGAATTTCAATATCAAACTCTCAAAAATTAATAGAATGAATAGAAAAGTAGAAGGATATAGTCGATCTGAAAAGCACTATGAACCAATTCAACATAGTTTAGATTTATACAATTTTCACATGACAGCAGGATACAAATTCAATTCAAGTTCCCATAGACTGTAAACCAGGACACACTGGAACATATCCAGAGACATAAAATAAGGTGCAAAAATTTCATGGTCTACAGGTATTGAAATCATAGTCTATTTTCTTGTCACTGTGGAATTATGTTAGAAATCAATATCAAAAGATATTTGAAAATATTCCACATATTTTCAAGTACAATGTGACATTTACCAAGAGAGATTTTTGACTTTAAGCTAGGAATTCTTAATGTGGAGTCATAGACACCTCCCTCCAGGCAGGAATGTGCTTAATATGTACATATACAAGGAAGAGATTATACATGGCATTGTTAGAGGTCTGAGTATAGAATTCAGTGAGTCTTGACCTTAGATGGGAAACAAAAATTATATTTTAATTTTCACTAGTTAAAATTTGGCATGTTCTTTGATTACGAAAGCAGACAGAAAATCACAGCACCTATGATATTGTTGCCAATAGAAATCACAATATTTTCTATCACATTATAGTTGTTGCAAATACCTTAAAATATCATAACACTCATCACTACTTCAAAATTATGCTGTTAGCTCTTGTCATTTAATGGATTCATATGAAACATATATATTACTATATTACACATTTTAAAAATATTTTGAGGGTCTTTTCTTTGGGAGTTGGGGGGCGGTTTCCATAGACTGTAACCTACCAGGCTCCTCTATCCATGGGATTTCCCAGGGAAGAATACTAGAGTGGGTAGCCATTCCCTTCTCTGCGGGATCTTCCTGACCCAGGGATCGAACCTGCATCTCCTGCATTGGTAGGCAGATTCTTTACCACTGAGCCCAGGGGAGCCTGCCACTGCAGGAGATTCAGGTTCAATCCCTGGGTTGGGAAGATCCCTCAGAGAAGGAAATGGCTACCCACTTCAGTATTTTTGCCTGGAGAATCCCATGGTCAGAGAAGCCTGGCGGGCTACAGTCCATGGGTTTGAGAAAGTCAGACATGACCTAGCAACTAAACAACAACAACAACAATATTTCAGTATAGTTGGTCTTTATAATTTATGAAGCTTATTTTATGGATTTAAAGATATTCAGAGTCTACAGGAATCATAGGCTGCCAAAGGGGTCCATGGCATGAAATAAAGATTAAGGACCACTTTCTCTACACAGAGACAAACAAGTGCAAAAACCTTCAGGCAGGAATGTGCTTAATATGTACATATACAAGGAAGAGATTATATATGGCATTGTTAGGAATTTGGCCTTTTCTAGGAATAATATGGAGGGTTATGAGAAGAAAAAGTGTATATTCTGACACTCGATTGCACAGGTCACCCTTCTGCCAGATGAAGGACAAACTGAAGGGGAAAGGTTGAAGCAGGAAGATCAGTTAGAAGTTCACTATAATAAAACAGGTGGGAGATGATGTTTTAACTTGGACTAGAGTGTTATAGCAGTGGAAGTGGTCAAATTCTGTATATAGTTTGAAGAGAGCTCTGACAAGATTTTTTGATGGGGTGTGAGAAAACAAGAAGTCAACGACGACAAGAGTTTTGCCTTGAACCACTGCAAAGAGGGAGTTGCCATTAACCTACATAGGGGAAACTGTGAAAGGAGCAGGTTTGGAGGAATTATAAGGAGCTCAGCATAAGACATGCTAAGCTTGAGGTGCATATTAGATATCTAAGTGCAGCCATCCTGTAAGCAGCTTGAAATGCAACCTCAGCCCAGGGGTAAGGTCTGGGGGAGATATCACTTGAGAGTCATCACCAGGCAAACAGTATTTAAAGCTACAGTGATGTTTGCCATTACTTCACAGCAAATAATAGTGACAGATTTCCTCTTCTCGGGCTCTAAAATCACTGCGGATGGTGACTGCAGCCATGAAATCAGAAGACAATTGTTTCTTGGCAGGAAAGCTATGACAAATCTAGACAGTGTGTTGAAAAGCAGAGACATTACTCTGCAGACAAAGGTCTATATAGTCAAGGGTATCTATGGTCTTCCCGGGGGTCACGTAGAGTTGTGAGAGCCAGACTGTAAAGGAGGCAGAACACCAAAGAATTAATGCCTTTGAACTGTGGTGCTGGAGAGGAGTCCTGAAAATCCCTTGGACAGCAAGGAGATGAAACCAGTCAACCTTAAGGGAAATCAACCCTGAATATTCGTTGGAAGGACTGACGCTGGAGCTGAAGCTCCAGTAATTTGGTCATTTGATGCAAACAGCCAACTCAATGGTAAAGTCCCTGATGTTGGGAAAGATTGAGGGCAGAAGGAGAAGAGGGCATCTGAGGATGAGATGGCTGGATGGCACCACCAATGCAATGGATATGAACTTGGGCAAACTTCATGAGATGGTGAGGGACAGGAAGGCCTGGTGTGTTGCAGTCCATGGGGTCACAAAGAGTCAGACACAACTTAGTAACTGAACAACAACAAGTGATGTCTGAGTCACCAAGAAGGTAGGTGTAGAAAGAGAAGAGGTCCAAGGATGGCATCCTTGGGCACTGCAAGGTTAAGAGGTCTGGAAGATGAAGAAGCAAGCTGTTTTTTTTAAAAAAATATTCCGATATTTCTCCAAAGAAGAAATACAAATAACAAATAAGCACATGAAAAGATGCTCAACATCACTCATCATTAAGGAAATGCTACACTGAGGTGCTGCCTCACATCCATTAGGATAGTTACTATTAAAAAACAAAAAACAAGTGTTGACAAGGATGTGGAGAAATTAGAACACTTGTGCATCGTTGATAGGAATGTAAAATAGTACAACCAGTGTGGAAAACAGTACAGCCATTTCTCAAAAAATTAAAGACAGAATTACCATATGATCCAGCAATTCCATTTTTGGTGTGTACTCAAAGAATTGAAAGCAAGATCTTTAACAGGTATTTGTACACTTATGTTCACAGCAGCATTATTCACAATAGCTAAAATGTGGAAGAAACCCAGTATCCATTGATGGATGAATGGATAAGCAAAATGTGGTATGTATGTGTGTGTATACACACACACACACACACACACACACACACACATATATAATGGAATATTTTTCAAATTTAAAAAGGAAGGAAATTCTGCAATATGCTATCACATGGATGAACCTTGAGGTTCCTATGCTACTGAAATAAGCCAGTTACAAAAAGATAAATTTTGCATGATTCCACTTGTATGAGATACCTAGAGTGGTGAAATTCATAGAGACAAAAAGTAGAATGGTGGCTGCCAGGGGCTGGGAGAAGGGGAAAATGGGGAGTTATTGTTTAACGGATATAGAGTTTCAATTTTACAAAATGAAAGAGTTCTGAAGATGGATAGTGGTGATGGTTGCACAACAATGTGAATGTACTTAATATCACTGAACTGTACACTTAAAAAAGGTTAAGATAGTAAAATTTATGTATATTTTCTCACACTAAAAATAAAAAAGAATTGGGGAAAAAAAAGTGAAAAAAAGGAGCAATAGCATTCAGAGACAGAAGGAATGTCCTGGAAGCCAAGTGAAGAGAACTTTAGGACAGAGGAAGGCCCAATGTCCAAAGCTGCCAAGGGGTCAGGTAAGATAAGGACTGACAAGTGATCATCAGGTTCAGCCACATGGAGGCCACTGGTGATCTTGACAAAAGCCATATCAATGGAGTGGCACAGGCACAAGTTTGAAAGAGTGAAGAGTGGGAACATTTATAGTTGTTACAGCTGATTTCAAGATACTACTTGAAAATGAGAGGTAATCTGTATATACATGATTGTAGAAATGGATAATTATGTATGTGTAGAAATTCAATTAAAACTACTTTTGTTGAGAATATTCCAGATGTCATGCATGATAATGGACGCTACAGATACTGAGAGAAATAAAACACATTCACCGCCTTCCAAGATTTCCTAAGAGTTCACAGTCTAGCAAATTTTTGTGAATACATGAAATACACACAAAATGATATAGGTGGCTAAATACACACAGCCAGCCTGGGGATTCGCTTTTCCAGTATAACAGACAATATGGTTAAAACTATGGATTCCAGATTCAGGCAGTCATGAGTTTGAGTCCTATCCACCATTCACCAGCTCTGTGAATCTGCACAAATCTGTTTCCTTAATTTCCCCCTCTAAAATTAAGGATGTGATAATTCCCAAACTTTAGAGTGCCTGGGATGCTTGTTAAAAATGTAGATTTAAGGGCCTCATCCCCAAAGGTTCTCAATGGCAGGTCTAGGGCAGGGCCTGGGGATCTGCATTTTTAACAAGCAGCAGGTCATGCTTCAGGCCCTTGGCCTTGAACCACACTTTTAAAAACACTAAGAACTTTCCACATGGTACGAATCTTTGGTCTGGCATTCACTAATTGCTCATTCAATAATAGCCATTCTTCCTGGAGCTCTTATTGGGGACAAAAAACCTTTCTAATAACTTGCAATTTATGTCCAGAAGCAGAGGTCCAGCATACTGTAGGCACCCTACATTGAGAAAATAGCATGATAATCATTCAATATTTACTTATTGAATTTTTATTCACGGACTGCAGAGAAAAAAATATCTGACTTGATAATTTGCCTGAGTCATCAAGGTAGGCAGAAGCCCAGATGCAGCTCTCTAGCAGCCAACCTCTGTGCCAGGTGAGAAGTCACTAGCTGCTTAAGGCAGTACTTAAAGTACGCGCACATAAAGCACCTGGGATCTTGTTCAAGAGCAGATTCTGACTCATTAGGTCTGGGGTGGGGCCTGATATTCTGCATTTCTAACGAGTTCCCAGATGATGCTGATGCTGCTGGTCCACAGATCATGCCTGAAGTAGCACAGGTAAGGAGGCTTAGGAAAAGTGGATCACAACACTTAACCTAACATTAGGGTTCCTGAAGAATTCCTGGGAATCCTGAAGGGAAAATATGAAATCTGAGAAGATTACATAGATGGAAGTGAGGTTTGTTCACACTTTCTTCTGTCTCCTCTGTTTCTGGAATCCAATTCTTACCCTCCCACACACAGTCAGTGGCATTAGGTGACTGCCCCTAAGGGAGGGTGAACATTCCTTCTGTTGGCCATTCAATAAATATTTCCTGGCTGCCTACTCTGTGTCAAGCCCTGTGCACAGCACACAGTTTGGCATTCAAGGGTGGACAAATTCAGTAGCTTCTGCCTCCCAGGCTCTAAGCAGGGGCTGCAGCTGGGGTTTGGAACAGAGAGAAAAGCTGCCTAAGGCTGTGTCCGTGGCTGAAGACACTGACCTGGCAGGATCCAGCCTTGGCTTTTTCTGTGGTGCTACAAATACATGCTAGGGAGAGGGACCCCTCTGGAGCCCTCGCCAGCTGGTTTCAAGATGGTACTGACCAGCCCCAGGAGATGTCTAGATGATGCGCTAGCCAGGCCACCTGTCCCTTCTCAGACTCCAGCTCCAGTCCAGTGGCCACAGATGGCAGAGGGCAAATAAGATCCCTGGGGCCTCGAAACACCTCCCCAGAAACTGGCAGCAGGCAGTAACTCCAGCCAAGTCAGGGGCCAGCTTGACCACAGTCAAAGTGTGAGACACCCCACTCAGAGCTGAGGGGCCTGGCCCAATCCAAGAACCAAAGGCACTGGGTCCCAGTCAAATTGAACAGTGTGAGAAAAACTCTTTTTTTTCAGGGTTTCTCATAAATTAAAGTCCTATCCGACCTTCTGCCTGCAGTCAGTGTAACAGTCTTACAAAGACCCTTCCCATGCATTTATTGATGAGTTCATAGCCACACTGAAGGTAACTTGGTTTTATTAGAAATAACATGCATTTTACAAGCACCCATACAAACAAGGCTCTATCTTAGGGCAGTGAGTTCCAGGTCAAGATTCAGTCTCCTAGGGATTTAGTCCCATTTAGGAAAATAACTCCTTAAGCATAGATGGGATGGTCAAGGTAAAAACAAGCTGTCTTGGAGCCTGTGAGTTGGTCAAGAGAGTTTCTTTAAAAGGGCCTGGAGATGGACCTACATATAGATGGAAATTCAGATGAGATGGGAGGATGAAGGATGTTCTAGAGAGATGGGTGGTGTCTACCTGGATTATAGACCTCCTTTTGTACAGGAAAATATACTAGTATGCTTCTTGAGGATGAAAGGTGAGGCCCTATGGTTGCCCCAAATTGGAAGTAAAAGACGAGAATGTGAAGTTAATTTCCAGGAATCTCCCTCAAAGAGACCCTCTGATGTGGGCACAAGGGGATCTGTTTAATAGCATCATTACAGCATTGTTTGTAACACTGAAAAACTTGAAATAGCTTGAATGTTTGTCACTAGAGAACTCACTAAATAAACCAAGAGCAAAAAGAAGACAGCAAACTAAAAAAACATTGTGTGGTTTTGTGTGTCTGATGTAGAAAGAGCCCCAAGAAAAGTGTTAAGTGAAAAGAAAGTTTCAGGATAATATGTACAGTATGATCTCATTTACTTAAAAAAAAAATACCTACAGAAGTCTACATTTTAAACTGAACACAGACACACAGATATACGTAGCTTCATAGAAAAAAATGTAGTATCTGGTGATGACCAGTTGCCTATGTTGGAGCTAAAGGAATAAGGTTGGGGGGGGGTGTCAGGGGCTGGGATAGTACTGTGGAGCTGGAGAGGAAGAGGTGACTCTGTAGTTGTCAGGGGAGTCTCAAGGAGCCCTTTGCATTTGGGCAGTGCTGGTTGCCCCACAGGTGCTCAGAATTCTCCAAGAGCAGAAGCATCAGTGGGGTGGAAGGATGGACTCCCCCAGCCCAACCAAGGTTAGACCATGGTCCTGGCAGGCAAGGACAAGACATCTGCTCTCTGGTCTAGCCCCCGTGCTGACTCCTGGGTGGCCTGGAGCCTGTTTGGACTTCTCCAGCTGGCCAGCCTGGGATTCTAAGTCTATTTCAGACGCTCCTCCCATGGAGGCTGAACTCCAGGAAGGGCACAGAAAAGCCCTACTTGGCCTTTGGCCAGCTGAGACTAGGACATGAGACAGGCTGTGCCTGGGAACCAGTGTGGGAAGAGAGATGTTTCTAAGCAGCATGGCCTCTGGCAGGAACCCCCTCCTCTGACAGGTAGAGTACTTTTTCTTTCCAACATATCTGGCTTGAGGGGACCTGGTCCAGCCTGGCTCCTTAGGGAACAAGTGTAGGAGTAAATTCAGTACCTGCTGGGCCCTACACAGTTAATGAAACCCACTGAGTGAGAGCTCTAGCTTGGGTGAGAGACGTAGACAGTGCTTAAGGCCAGGGCTTGGGCTCTGGGCCTGTGGGAAGCAGGTGTGTGCAGGTGCAGACCTGTTCTGTATACAATTCGTATAGTTGGTCTGGCCTGGCTTCAGGCTACAGGGATCTGTTACAGGAGGTCCCAGCCCTGAGGATACCACAGATGTAAAGGGACATACACTGGATTTGCATGGAAGTGTGTGTCAAATATGTAAATAGGATCAAGGCTCAGTGTGGAGTCAGAAGCAGTAAGGTCAACTGGCATGAGATGCCACACCACAGTCAAGCATTCATTAATGGTGTTCAGACCTTGACCAGCCTCCCATTGCCAGGAAGTGTTCCAGGGTGCAAGGTGGCTGCCTTGGGAGCCTCCTGCAGGCACAAGTGAATAAGCTATCCCGCCTTTAGGACTGTGGACAAAGAGACTTGTGAGCCTGGGGTGACCTTGGGCACTATAACTGATGGACATCTAGGACCTGCAGCTCTGACAGGTGGCAAGCTGCTTCCAAATGTGCTGGATCCCCTGCCAGGGCCCTGGGGAGAGGCTTGGACAGGAATTGGTGCTGGATGCCTATGCAACAGAGATGCTTAGAAACAAGGGTATTCTTGTCGAACTGCTCTCCAGGCAGCTTATCCACTAACACAGCTCCTCTAGGAGAGTTCTATGGAAGAAGGAAATCTTGCATTACCTTGGCATCCAGCTAGGGCAGGAAAGGCAGTTTCCTAGGGTGCAGGGGGAACTGTGTTTGGGAATGGGGACTCCCCTGGAGAGCTTCTGCCACTGGGCATCTAGTTCCTTATCTCCCTGATCCCCAACTGCTTTCAGAGTTCAAGGAGAGGCAAGCAGCTCTTAAGTGTCCAGTCCTCTGGCTGGACACTTAAGGGTAGGCCCAAGGAAGAGCAGGCACCATTCTTGCCCCAGAAGACCTCAAAACCCAGGTAGGGAGGTAAGATTCCTAGACCGGAAACAAGATGAGGCAGGACGTGAGTCAGTGCAGCAGTGCCTGCTTCGGCCCTGTGTGTGTTTGGGGGGAAGGAAGGAGCCACTATGCATGGAGAGAGGGAAGAGAGAGGGTACACATGTGCTTGTGTGTGCATGTGTACATTTGTGTGTACCCACATGTGTGTGTATGTGTGTGTCATGTCATTGTGTCTGCATGAGCCCACATATGCCTGATGCCACATCTCTGGAGTTCCCATTTTTTGTGCTATTTGCCCAGACAACCTAAAAACAATTTCCATATAACTTTAGGATTTGTTATTTGATGCATAAGATGTTTGCCCAGCAGATATACTTTTCTACCCACACTTTATCTAAGATCAAGTTAAAATAAGTCTGCACTTTAACTGGCTAGTGAGCAAAAGTCAGACTAGAGCACCTTGGATTTATCTGGAAAGTTCATATAAAAATGGTCCCTGGGACTTCCGTGGTGATCCAGTGGTTAAGAATACGCCTGCCAATGCTGGGGACATGGATTCGATCCCTGGCCTGGAAAGCTCCCAGATGCCACAGGGCAACTAAACCCGCATGCCACAACTACTGAGCCCACACTCTAGAGCCTGTGCTCTGCAGCAAGAGGAGCCACTGCAAGGAGAAGCCCATGCACCACAGGAAAGAGTAGCCTCCCTCACCACAACTAGAGAAAGCCCACGTGCAGCAACAAAGACCCAGCACAGCCAAAAATAAATACAAATAAATAAAAATGGTCTCTATGTGGATAACAGATTTGAACAGTGTACATGGGTTGGACAATGATGGCATTGATAGTGATGATGATGATGATAAACAGACTCAAATATAACTACTGGGGTTGTCATCAGACCTTTATCTCACAGATACACAACGTAAAATTGGGCAGATGACAAGCACTCAGCGAATGCTAATTGAATTTATTTGCAGGCATTGAGAAAGAATGTCCACATATGTGACATTCTGTGGACACAGAATGGACACATTCTGTGGACATTCCATATTCTAGCAAATATGGAGCTAGATGATTGATAATTCATCATGGACAGAGGGCACTGAATGATAGATTGAGTTTAAAAGTCAGTTTATTAGATTGATGGCTGAGGGGTGATGAAATTATTAGATTGAAAGATTAAAGCCATGGAGGAATGATAGATTGATAAATAACTTGTTGATACTGGTTACGGGATAGGAAGAGAGATAAATTGTGGCTAGGTGACAGGTCAAGAGATCCATGACCAGATCCACATAGGGAGGTAGAAAGGTAAACAGAAATGAAGTGAAAGAGTGAAAGAGACAGACAGGAGGCTGAGAGAGATAACTGTCAGGCAGAATACTGCTGCTAAGTCGCTTCAGTCATGTCCGACTCTGTGCGACCCCATAGACGGCAGCCCACCAGGTTCCCCCATCCCTGGGATTCTCCAGGCAAGAACACTGGAGTGGGTTGCCATTTCCTTCTCCAGTGCATGAAAGTGAAAAGTGAAAGTGAAGTCGCTCAGTCGTGTCTGACTTGTAGCGACCCCATGGACTGCAGCCTACCAGGCTCCTCCATCCATGGGATTTTCCAGGCAAGAGTACTGGAGTGGGTTGCCATTGCCTTCTCCGGTCAGGCAGGATAATGCCCCCTAAAGATGGCTATGTCGTGTTACCCAGAACCTGGAACATGTTACTTATATAGCAAAAGAGACTTTGAAGATATGATTAAATTAAGAACCTGAGATGGAGGGATTATCCTGGATTATCCACGTGGGCCCAATCTAATCAAGTCCTCTCACTGACCTCTTTCACCATGCTTCAGCCTCCACTGTCTTCTGTTCAGTCTCTCATCATGCCAAGCTCATTCCTACCTCAGGGCCTTTGAACTCACTGTTTCCTCTTTGGGCTCATTTTTGTTACTCAGATCTCAGTTCAAATGAGAGTTGATTCCCTGCTTCCAAATTTTTGTCCTGAAGCCTTGAGAACACTCCGTTCCTGGGACTGGGCTGGGGCAACGGGACGTCCAAGCTCCTAGCCTGCGCTGGCTGGCATGATCCCCAGCCCTGGGTCCCGCCCAAGGCTGCGGGATGGATCAGTGTGCATGAGTCATCGAGCCACAGACACAGTCCCCTTGTTGGAGGGACCTGAGCAGTTTTACGTTGTGGCAAACTCCTAGGGCCAGTGGCCCAATTGAAAGAGAGGGTTAGGAATTTCCCCAAGTTCTTCAGACTTATGTGGGACCAGGAGGGAACTGGAAAGTGGAGGCGCTGAAAGCGGTCTGTATGGATGATGCTGTAACCTCTCTGGGCAGCTGTGCCCACCTGAGCTGCGCTAGGCGGTGGAGGAACAGATGGCACGTGCAGTCTCGATGACCCCTCCACTTAGCTCACACTGACTGAGCACCCACTGTGTACCAAGCCCCATGCTGCCAGCCCTGCCCTGAAGGAGCTAACAGTCTAGTCTGGGAGGTAGGCTGGCTTTCAAACTTTGCAGGTCTACTGGATGAGGGCTCGGCATCAGCTGACTCAGAGAAGTCACATTAGACTCTGCAGCATGGAGCAGGTGGTAGCACTCAAAGGCAGTGAGCAGGCTAGCTGGAAGGGTCTAGACAGGAAGGAAAGGTGATCCAGGCAGCAGGATCAGCCTGGTGCGTTAGTCTCCTGGGGCTGCCATAACCAAGGGCCCACAAACTTGGTGGCTTAAAACAACAGAAATTTGTTCTCTCACAGTTCTGGAGGCTAGAAGTTTGAAATCAAGGTGTTGGCAGGGCTGGGCTCCCTCCTTCCTGCTCTCTGTTCCTTGGTTTGTGGCTGCACAACAGCAATCTCTGCCTTCGTCTTCACAAGTTTGCCTTCCTTCTGTTCTGTGTGTCTCCACATGGTGTTTTTCACATCTGCCTGTGTCTCTGTCCGACCCTTTTCTTACAAGCATCCATATCGTATTGGATTAGGGCCCACCCTAATGACGTCATCTTAACTATATCTGCAGAGACTTTATTTCCAAATAAGGTCACGTTCACAGGTAGTGGGGTGGGTTACGGCTTCAGTATATATTTTTGTGGGGACACAATTCACCCCCTAACAGTGGGCAAAGGCTTGGAAGGGCGTGGAACTCAGGGCCAGAGTGGTCTACTGTTTGCCATCTCCTCACCCACAACCTTTGTACACATGTCCCCTGGGCTTCTCATGGGTCCTAACACCTGTCTGGTATGTTCCCATCTCCAGACTCTTGCTCCCACAGTCCCCCAGTCCGAGTAGTTTTTCTTTCTTTATTGGCACACCCACGTCTTCAGGAAGTGCTCTCAGGCACTGACCTGGAAGTGCCGGCGCCTTCCTCTGATCTCTGAGAGTCGAACAGTCTAACCGTGCTGTTTAGTCTACAACACAGTGCCCAGGTAAAAAGCCTGGAGGCCAGCCCCTCAGCCGTTTCCAAACTCGCTCCTCGCCATCCCTCACTGTCCCAAGGCAGGGCTCCCCACACCTCTGAGCAGAACCACCCCACACCGACAGCCCCGATTGCCATGGTCTCCCTTATTCTGGACGCACTGCATCTTCCAGGAGCTCCCCTGGAGTTCTGAGGTTGGCCCCCACTCTCACCACTTGGATCCCCATGGAGCCCACTTGGCCCCACCAGTGACCAAGGTGACCGTGGAGCACTGGCTACCTGAGGCAAGTGGAGCGGCTTCCAAAGGGCTCTCTGACCCAATCCCCATTTCCTTCATGGACTGCCCTGGGTAAGAAATTCCAGAACTGGCAAATCTGACAGCACTTATCCCTGATGGGGACAAATGCCTTGCAGGGTAGCAACTGTCTGATAGGAGTAGCTGGGCATGACTTGGCCTCTGAAGCCTGGCAGCCTGGTGTTATCCCACTCAAGTCCTACAGGAGACTTGCCACCCAGGAGCAGGAAGAGATCAAGATGGGCTATTCTTCAGAGCTTTGTCCAGGCTGGGGGTGGGGGTTGGGGAACCAGAGGGAAGCCCTGTGGCCCAGTCGGCCCAGGCAGAGATGCACTCAGGACCTGAGATATGCGCTAAGCTCAGCCTCTTCCTTCTCTGCAGCCCAGCCTCCTTTGTCCTGCACCTCCCTGGCTGAAGAACAGCCCCCTCCACACGCAGCCCCTGGGCTGTTAGTGACCTTTGGACGGGGAAGGACCAGGGCCTCCCAGGCTCCACACCCAGGCTGACACTCGCAGGAAGCACAGAGAGGCCCAGAACTGTCTCTCCTCAGGCACAGTCCCACAGTGTCCTCAACTGGCCAATCCTGCTCTGCCCTTTCTCCTGCGGGGGAGGAGCTGGGGGCAGGGAAGAGGGCAGAGCCAAGATCTGGCTAGAAGTACTATTGCTGCCCCTGGCCCTCAGCCCCACATGTGCCCATGGAACTCAGATTCTGTGCAGAGGCCATGGACGAGACTGGGCTGCTATTTCGTTCATGCTAGAAGGACTGGAGGGTAGGGTGAGGGCCATTCTCACCACAAGATCCCAAGGGTCCTAAAAAGGTTCTCTTGGAAGGGTAAGCCAGCCACGTCTAATAAGGAACTATTTCAGTTTTGCCATAATCAAGTCTAACTCAGCAGGGCTGCCTAAAATAGCCAGGTAATAGAAGTCAAATATCTGCAAGGAGAGTTTGGCTCCTGAGGCCTAGGCGGCGGGAGAGGAGGCAGGGAGCAGAGGTTCAAGTGTCAAGAGGGTAGCCTCAGTCCCGGCACCCAGATTCCACACCCCTTTCCTCCACCCTGAGACACTGGGTCCAGGCCTGGCCCCTAGTAGGTCCTTAAGCTAATGAAGCCTCTAACATTCCTACTCTTACTAATCCAGTCACTGCTCACACAGTGTGTGTGTGTGTGTGTTAGTTGCACAGTTGTGTCCTACTCTTTGCGACCCCGTGGGCTGTAGCCCACCAGGCTCCTCTGTTCATGGACTTCTCCAGGTAAGAATACTGGAGTGGGTTGCCATGCCCTCCTCCAGGGGATCTTCCCAACCCAGGGATCAAACCCAGGTTTTGTGCATTGCAGGTGGATTCTCTACCATCTGAGGACAGTGGACATCAATAAACCCTTTTTAGATTAAGGGCTTTGTAGAGAATTTCATAGTGCCTCAAAGAAGGTAAGGTATGCTCAGGGGTTTAGCTGAGGCTGGCCTGGAACCTGGTTGCTGATCAGAGAAGGCATCTCTGGGCCTAGCTTAAGCCCATGTTGAGGGTCCAGTTAGTGGCCAGAACAGCTGGGTTGTGTCCTTCCCCAGGACTGTCCACCTGATGGGTAACTGAGGACACCTACGGTGGGGCTGCCTCCACTCCAGGAAGCACATCCTGTCAGTGGCCCTACTGGCCCATCTTGGGCTTGGTCCCCTCTAAGCCTGGTTAGACTTGCCCATTTCCCACTGTCTCTTTTCTTGCAGAGAAAGAGGGAGACCAAGCAAGGCATGGCCTGGGCCCTGTGGCCCATGGTCTGAGCCCTGAGTATGGCACCTCATGCACAAGGCCAGGAGGAGTGTACAGACCATCTGGGGGTACCTTTAGAGCAAGGCCAGCTATCTTTGTTCTTTGCTCCCACTCTGCAGCAAACCCTGCCATGCATCCAGTTTCCTTACCAGGCCCGTGGAGACCATCTGGAGAATCTGTGGGGTGTCATCTCCCTCCTCCAGGGGCATGATCCTCTAGCCTGGCACATCTCAGACTTCTAAGTGTTCTCTGGAGGTCTTTGAGCAATATTAAGGAGGAAGAACACTTACTCCCCCCATCCTACCCTAGACTCCTCTGGGAAGCTCATCCCTCCCCACTGCCATCTGTGGGCTTCCTGAGTTCAGCCCACAGCCCCTGAACCTCAAAGCTTCAGTCTAACAAAGTGGTTAATGCCTACTCCACTATTTGGTAGCTGTTTGAACATGGGCAAGGTACTTGACCTCTCTGTACCTTATTTACTTCACTTATAAAATGGAAATAATGAGGACTTCCCTGGTGGCCCAGTGGTTAGGACTCTGAACCTCCACTGCCAGAGACCAGTTCAATCCTTGGTCGAGGAACTAAGATCCCACAAGCCATGTGGTATGGCCAAAAAGAATAATAAATAAATAAAATGGAAATAATGATAATCCTTATTTTGAAGGGTCATTGTAAGGATCAAATAAGATCACCCAGGGGCTGGCATTAATAAAGAGCAGGTAGTAGAGAGTATCATTGTTATTACCTGTAGGGCTCCCCAGGTGGCACAGGGGTGAAGAATCTACCTGCTAATGCAAGAGATGGTGGGTTCAATCCCTGGGTCAGGAAGATCCCCTGGAGTAGGAAATGGTAACATGCTCCATTATTCTTCCTGGGAAATTCCAGGGACAGAGGGGCCTGGTGGACTACTCTGCCTCTCTCTTTCAGCCTCTTAAGTCCAGTCTTGTCATGTTCCTAAAGTCTCGCAGTCTGAACTGGGGTAAGCTGGTCAGGACCCGCTTCCAGGTGAATGGGAGAGAAGGATGTATGTCTGAGTATCCTGCATCCCTGATCATAAAGCTAGAATAACTCTTCCAGAAAACTAGGATGCTGTCTCTTTGGTCACCACACTCCTAATTCAAGGGGATTTCAAGAATCAGCATTTCTGTGGTAGAAGCCAAAGCCAAGAAACAGATAGGGTGAGAAAATAACTGAAGGTCACACAGCAAGCTCAGGCCAAAGTTGAGTGAGAGCCCCAATAGACCTGCCACCCAGCTCTCCTCCCTACCTGATGTAAGCTTTCTTTCCTTTAGAAACCTCAATAGAAGCCTCCTTTTGGAGCTTTACTTTCAGAAAAAGCAGCAAACAAAGTATGGAGTCAGTCCCCCTGGGCCTGGACCCACAGGATGACGGAGACGTTACCAGAGCTGATGATTCAACTTCCTGCCTTTTGAGAGCACCCAGACCACAGAAGTCTTCTTGCTTGGAGGAGGGGGCGTCTCACTGCTGAGGGCCAAGCAGGGTGGGACAAGGCCCCACCACAAACCACAAGACAAGGCAGTGCATGGGGCAGGTTCTAAGGGGCCATTCTGGAACCCTGGCCAGCTGCTTCCTGCTACCATCTCTTTGGATGATTGATTACTACCTAGGGTGACCAACTGTCCTGGTTTTAGCACCCAAAATACCACATCCTGGGAAACCCCTCAGTTCTGGGCAAACCAGAAGGGTTGGTCACTTTATTACCACCCACATTTCTACAGGATGTGACCGCCTCAATGACTCTGGGAGTCTGGGCTCCAGGACAGGACATTCTAGAACAGGGAATTAGCAAACTAAGACTGGAGGGATCTGGCCCTCTGGCTATTTTGAATAGCCCATCAGCTAAGAATAGTTTTTACATTTTTTAATGGTTCAAAACAAAATTAAAGAAGAATAATATTTCATGACAAGTAGAAATTATATGAAATTCAAATTTCAGTGTTCATATAGGAACACAACCAAGCACATTAATTTACCTATTGTTTCTGGCTGTTTTCACATTACAAGGCAGAGTTGAGCAGCTGCAAGAGACCATTATGGACCTATGGACCACAATGTCTAAAATGTTCAGTCTGACAGTGTACACAAATAGTTTACAGACCCCTGTTCTACAGGCAGGCAAAAGGTATGGTGCCTGATCTGGGCTGCATGTGAGTGTGTGTCAGTGAGCAGTGATGTGTGTGTGCAGAAACTCAGAACTGGAGGAGAGAGAGATTCAAGGCAATGTCTCAACTTATTTCTTAGACTGCAAATACTTGCCAACCCAATTCCAAAAGTGATTCAGGAATGACATCCCCATCCATTGCTAACAATTCTGCTGAGCTTGAGTTTGTAGGGGGCACCAGGGTCTGCAAGGTACATGCAATACCAGATCCTTGGCCCTACAGGCAACAGAGTCTTCCCCAGGCATCAGTGAGCCCTACTATCTCAGAAACCCAAATGTGAACATGGAGTCTGACAACTGGACAGCATATTTGAAGCTGGGACCATTCTAGGAAACCCATTGTTCTGACTGTGGGTAAAAACAGTGAGACTCCATGTAGGGTTAGGCATCCCACAGTTGTCACATGGTGCCATAAATACAACAGGAGCTCCATGTGCCTGCACAGGTCTCTCCACTTGTGCCATGGTTATCCACCTGTGTAGATGACTTAGCAGCTCGGGACTGATAGAGGGCTGGTGAGCTGTTCTCAGAGTCTTTTGGGGAATGTCCCCATCTCGTCTGTCTCTGAGTAGTTTCTAATTCACGTGACCCTGAGTCATTGTTACTGTTAACACCTTCAAGTAGGGTTTCTCAGAATTAGATCCTGCTCTCAAGTCACTCTCCCCGGTTCAGGTCTTCAATCCTTGGAATGACAGAACTGACTGCATCTCTGAAAGAAGCCCCCCTCCATACCTTGGGAAAGAAGGTAGCTCCATTTAAGTTTGAGTCATGCTTTCTACACTTTGAAGGCTAGTCATTAAGAGCAAGGACCATCGTTAGGATGCTAGGAAGAATTTTATAATAGACCTAGGTTAGTTTCTCGAACTCTACATAGACAATTTATGTTCTTGGTTGAGTTGCCTCAGCCACATGATCAGTTTGTTTCTAGCTATACATCCTCAGACTGGCTTCTGTGGACTTAAGACTGAGATTTGGGGAGATTAGGGAGTCCCCTCATAATAGGTCTCTAGGTCTATGCTGTGTATTCTGAGCTGTTGGTTAGTTGTCCCTCTGGGTCACCATCTGTAAAATGAATGATTTGGGAGACTTGCCTTCTCACGGGGCTCTGAAGAACTGTTGTACCAGAGAGAAGGCCCTCTGTTGATTTCATTGTGGATATTCCTAAGGAGTTGGCTCAAGGCTGGTGCTTTAGCAGAGTGTGTGTGTGTGTGTGTGTGTGTGTGTGCGTGTGTGTGCGTGCGTGCGTGCGTGCGCGCTCAGTCACGTCTGACTCTTTGCAACCCCATGGACTGTGTGTGTGTGTGTGTGTGTGTGTGTGTGTGTTGTAGGGGGGGAATCAATTAGAACTCTTTTAAGTTTATTAATATGAAATTCACCCAAACCTGCTTAAGCAAAAGGGATTTATTTATTTGTTTGGTAGGTTTACATAATGGAAAAGTTCAGAGGCTTCAGGTACAGCTTGATCCAGGGCCTCAAAAATGTCAACAGGATCAGGTTATTCTTTTTTTTTTTTTTAAGCATAGTTGATTACAATGCTGTATTAGTTTCAGGTGTACAGCAAAGTGATTCAGTTTTATATATATGTGCTGTGCTGTGCTTAGTTGCTCAGTCATGTCCAGCTCTTTGAGACCTCACGATCTGCAGCTCGCCAGGCTCCTCTGTCCATGGGGATTCTCCAAGCAAGAATACTGGAATGGGTTGCCATGCCTTCCTTCAGGGGATCTTCCCAACTCAGGGACTGAACTTAGGTCTTCCGCATTGCAGGCGGATTCTTTAACATCTGAGCCACTAGGGAAGCCATATATATATATATATATATATATATACACATATATATATACACACATATATATATTCTTTTTTGAATTCTGTTTCCTTATAGATTATTACAAAATATTGAGTGTAGTTCCCTGTGCTGTACAGTAGGTTGTTGAGGACCAGGCTAGTCTTCATTTCTGCTTTCTTTATCATTGACTCTTAGGCTGTGATTGCAAGACAGCTGGAAACAGCTCCAAGATGACACCCTCACATCTCCAAATTCAGATGAAAGGACGACATATTTTTCTAGGCCACTCAAACACCTGGTATTCGTTCCAATAGACCTCATGGCTTGGCTTATGTCACATGCCCATCCCTAAACCAACTATTATGCAACTGTGAATAGCATACAATGCATTATGCTACTCTGATTGGCCAGGCCTGATTCACATGTGACTCTCAAGACAAGGAATCAACCACCTGAAGTACCCGTACTGAAAATGACAAGAGGAGTAGTTCCTAGGTGAAAGTTAGGTGGCTGTTACCAGAAAAGGAGGGATGGACACTAAGCAGGGAAACTACAACAGTTCTCAGCAGGGAACAGACATGTACAGGCAGGAATACTTGTGCGTGGGTCTGTACAAGACTTCAGTGGATGGATGCATAGTTCTAGGATACAAAATGAGAATGTGAGGTACCTTCCACCTCCAAGAAAATGTTGGACTGCCTCAGAAACCCCCAAAATATTGCCTACTCCACTGGACTTTGTCCTCATAGTGAACCAGAATATAACTGGGGCACCCTGAAATCCGCAAGAGTTACCAGCCCCTGCCTGGAGCAGGGGTCATCTGGCCCATGCCTGCTTAATTTCCTGATTGTATTGTGCTCTCTTTGAGGGCAGAGGCCACAACTTTCTTCCTTCTGTATCTGCGGAAGTATTTTTAGAATGAATAATCAATCATCTTCAGCAGGTGTGTGGAGCTTGGTAACTTTTCAAACCCCTTTGACATCTACTATCATATTTGATTCTTTGTTCTTCTTTTTGGCTACCCAGGATCGGAACCCTCTTCCTGTGATGGGGAATTCCCCTCATTCTGAGGCTGAGCCTACTTCCCACCAGAGAGGCTGAAAGTACCACATGCATGTGTTTCCCAGCCTGCCCATGACTGGGCAGGGGCCCTTGACTTAGGCTCTGACAATCAGACATACAGGCTCCAGATTGTGACCCAGGAGCTACTGGCCTGAAGAAGCACTTGGTGGTTATTGCGGGTGCAGTAGGCCCACGTGCTGGGGCGGTGGAGACTGTGATACCTGAGGGCAAGGGCAGGAGGCTGTAGGTTAGCCTGGACAGCCTGGTCCACGGTGGTGGTGGTGGTGGTGCAGTAACAGCAGCAAGGCTCTGCTTGTGTTCTGCAGTGCGACTGGGGGCCTTGTGCGAAGCTGTGGAGTCTTTGGGGCTCCTTCTCTGCCCAGAGATTCTCTGAGCTGCTCGATATTCTTATTCTTTTTCAGCTTAAATCAATTTAACTTAAATCAACTAAGTCAATCTGCTTAAGAATCGATTTCTATTGCTTGCAGCTAAAACTTCTGACTGTTATAAATCCTTGAGACAAGACAACTGCATAATTCCCTTTTCCCAGATGGATAAATTGAGGCTAAGAGATTGGCCCAAGCTCATGCAATGCAACAGTTTCTATGTTGAGACCAGAACCCTGGACTAGGTGGAGCAGACATACAACTGGCAGGTGGGAGCCCAGGCAAGGAAGAAATTTCTCACAAGTAGAGCTGCCTCACCTGGTAGGAAGCCCCGTTACTGGAGGCATACAAGCAGATCTTAGAATGAGAGAGAGGCCAAACAAAGTAACTCCAGTTCACTTATTTCTCACGTTACATATATTATCTGCCCAACTCAGATTCCTCTTTGTGAACACAAGTGTATTAAGGTAAAAACACAACTCCTGGTGCTACAGCTTCAAATCTCCACAATCTCTTTACCAGCTTGCCTGTTTCTGGCCCAAAATACAACAGCTGCTAGTCCCATATCCCAGAGCAAAGTCACGGTGTTTATTGGCCTCCGTCACTTTAATGAAAAAGCCCCTACACCAAACAAATACAAGCTCAGACATTTGCAACTAATTATGGTATTGCTGATCAGTCAAATTTCATTGCAAATTGCATGTTGAAATTGATAGTGGGCGAGTCATGAATAAATTGGTTGTCTGGAAAAGTGACATGGGCACACAGGACTAGATTAATAATTCAATTTAGACTCAGCCAGACACTCTGAAGAAAAGGAAAAAGCAGATTAGCGTTGCCCCAAGATTGCTTGTTTACCCGTGTACCTCCTGCCAATGTGCCTTCTAAGGGAAGCTGATCCTCCTTTAGGATCCTCCCACTTCGGGAGACCGCAGGGCGTTGAGTATTCCAGCCTTTAATTCTTGGTTTGCAAAATTGCAGCCTTGAGTGGTGTGGGGAGGGGAAGATGGCCCTATGTCTCATCTGCTGCTGAGAAGCCCACTTAGGAGGGTTCTTGAGGATGGATGCCTCCTGCTGCAGTGAACAGCTCTCTCGGTCTTCCAACTGTGGGTACTGGGCTGGAGGAACATAACCCACCTTGGAAGCCCAGGTGGGTTTCCCAGGTTAGGTATGGATCCAGAGGAGTAAGCCCAAAGAAGGTAGGAAAGGAGCCAGAGGGGCGTTACAAAGCTCTCCACTTGGCCTGGGCGCTGCAGGGTCCCAGAGAGCTATGAAGTCCAAAGGAGAGACAACGCATCAAGTCCACAAGATGGAAGGGCAGTGTCCCCAGGATTGGGTCTTCCTGGAAAGTCACTATGTCCCTGCACTTGAGGAGGAAGCAGGAAGGAGACACAGAGCAGGCAGAGTGCACAGGTGTGGAGGGGTAGGCACCTTATGCATGTAAGATGCAGCCACAGGAGTGCTTAACTCACCCAGGAGTGCTTCCCCCTGAGCTTCTCAGCTATTCCAGATGCCCTGGCTCCAAAGACTCGTGCAGAAGGAAAGTCTTAATTTTTATCTTCTAATTAGGGTTTAAAACTCAAATGTCTACATGGAAGTGGGCGAGCTCTGGACTGGGCAGACTTGGTAAGCTTGGGTCTGATTGGGGGGGAGCCATGATTCAGCTTCAGGAGACTGCCTAGAGACAATATGAGTGGGAATACAGAAAAAGATTTAGGCCAGGGATATAAATTTGGAAGTCATCAACAACTGAATTATATTTAAAGCCAGGACACTGGGGAAGACTAACAACGGAGTGAGTGGAGATAAGAGGTCCGGGGACTGAGTCTTAGAGATGAGGAAATGTCAGCAAAGGGGCACTTTGTGAAGGAGCAGCCAGAGAGACAGGAGGGAAACCAGGAGAGGGGAGTGATGATTCAGGCACCAAGGAGGAAGAGAAGAACTTTCATTTTCTATGAAGAGGCAAGGAAAGTGAGGCTTGAGATTTAACAACATGGAGAGTCCTTGACAGAGGCAGTCTTGCCATAGTGGTGAGGGCTGATGGGAGTGGATGGGAGAAAGCAAGTGAAGAAAGGACTTGAAGGTGGCAAGAAGAGTCAATTCCTTTCAGGAGTTGTGCCATAAATAGGAGCAGAGAAATAGGGTGACAGTTTGAAGGGGATATAAGGCCAAGAGAAGGTTTTTCTTTAAGATGGAAAAATTACAGTATTTTTATGTGTTGTTGGGAATAATTCTGGAGAGAGGGGAATTTTGATGATGCAGGTGAGAAGTGGATAAATGTTGGACTGAAGTCCTTGAATAAACAGGTGGAGATGGCATCTGCTGCACAAAATAGAGGGCCGTCCTTAAAAAGGAACATGGAAGGTTCACCCATATTAGCGAAAGGAAAGGCAGAGTTGACGAGCACAGATGCAGGTGGGTGGAGGAAGTAGTGGTGGCGCCCATGGAACTTCTCTTCTATTTTCTTAAACTAGGAAGAGGTTGTTAGCTGAGAGTGAGGTGGAGGAGGTGTGAAGCAATCGGCTGGGAGAGAGTGTGAGAGTAGACCTGGGGATGAAGTATGAATCCTGGGCAAGCTTTTAGGTCTCACTTAGGAAGGGCTGTGGTCATCGATTTAAAGTGAGGCTGTGTAACAAAAAAAGAAGGAGACTCACAGATACAGAGAACAAACTAGTAGTTACCAATGGTGGGGAAGGGCAACATAGGGGTGGGGAGAGGGAAGTACAAACTATTGAACGTAAGGTAGGCTCAAGGATGTATAGTACAACATGGGGAATAAAAAAGCATGATATTAGTGTAAAGATAGAAACAGACTCACACAATACCTGATCAATCAAGTGGTTTTCAACAGTACCAAGGCAACTCAGTAGGGAATAATCTTTCCCCTGGAATTACTGGCAACCCACTCCAGTGTCCTTGCTTGGAGAATCCCATGGACAGAAGAGCCTGGTGGGCTGCAGTCCACAGGGTTGCAAAGAGTCAGACACGACTGAAGAGACTTAGCATACATGCACAATAATGAATCATCTTGACCCTTACTCATATCATAGACCACATACAAAAATTAACTTGATGTGAATTAAAGGCCTATAAGTATGAGCCATATACAAAATTACACATACAAATATAATACAAAAATGAGCAAAAGACCAACTGAAGAAGACTTTAGCCAAACTGATATTTAGATAACAAACACATGAGAGGATGTTCAACATCATTTGTCATTAGAGAAATACTAATTAAAACTACATGCTAAAAGAACTAGAATTTACAAGACTGCCCATATTAAGTATTGGCAAGGATAGGATCACTCATTGCCCTGGAACAGATGGGCCTCACAGGTACATGAAGAAACACTGGGGAATCATGGGTATGTTGTAAGAACACAGCAGAGTTTAACCTCTCTGCAGTTGACAGCCATTTAGGTTGTTGCCAGTTTGGCCTTTGGCAGTTGCAAAGATGTGCCACCCAGATTCCTCCTCAAGGAAGAATTTGCTCTCCAGTTGCAGGGAGTGTGATCAGCAGAAACCTGCAAGCTTCTTCGGGGTTCACTGGAGCTGCAGATAATGCCTGTTTCTTCCCAGAGCAGCTTGTATTGTGTGAGTGAACAAAGGAAGGATATGAAGGCTGGGCCATTTTTATCTGCTATAAGAGTGTTCAGATGCAGAATATTTGCTTCAGAGTTCCCTAGCAAGATGGCCTAGACTTTGTTGAACCTGCATTATAGTTTGACTTCTTCCACTCAATTCCGCTTTTCTCCCTTCCTTTCACAGATGCTGATCCCTAATATTCTTAATAAATTTCTTGTACCCTACACTCCATCTCAGCGTCTGTTTCCTGGGAACCTGACAGGGCTTCTGTGATCATTCTTATCCATGTTTCCTGTCCTATAAACACTTTCTGTAGGATATTTGCATAAGCATGGAATTGCTGGGTCACTAGAGTATGTAATTTTCAGCCTAATTGAATAAAGCTGAACTGTTTTCCAAAGTGAGTGTACAAGTTTATGTAGATTGACATGGATAAATATTTTTGCTAATCCTTGGTATTGTGACTTTTAAATTTTATTCAACTTGATTAGTGTGTAATATCTCATCATGATTTTAATTTTCATTTCTCTGATTACCAAAGAAGTTGAGTGCTTTTTAAAATGTTACTGGCCTTTGTGTTTCTCATTTTTCAAGTTCTTGAGGACCACTGTTTTCTTGTTCCTGCATATCTGCTGTTAAGACCACAGTTTCAAGTTCTTGAGGACCACTGTTTTCTTATTCCTGCATATCTGCTGTTAAGACCACAGTTTCAAGTTCTTGAGGATGTTTCTCTGATTTTTCAAAGTGCCTATCTTTTGCCCATTTTTCCTTTTCTTTTTGCCAAGTTATTTTTAAATTATTACTTATTTCTTTTAAAACCACCTTTTTTGAGGTATGATTGACATTTTAAAAAGCTGTACATATTTAACCTATACAACAGGATGAATTCGAATTGCTCATTTTTTTATTTGGTTGTCTTTTATCATTAATTCTAATGAGTCTGTATATATTCTAGATAAAAGCCCTTTGTCAACCTTATCTGTTGCAATAATCTGCTATTCTATAGCTTGCCTTTTAACTCTCTTAGTGTCTTTGATGAAGGGTGATTCTTCATTTTATTAGTATTTCTCTTATAGTATTGCTTTTTGTACTTTAAGAAAATTTTCCTTACCCAAGATTATGAAGATATCCTTCTACATTATTATTTTAAAATTACAGTTTTGTCTTTTATACTTATATGCCCATGGAGTTGATTTTGGTGTATGGTGTGAGATAGGGGTCCAATTTAATCCTTTTTTTTTCCTCCTATTTTTTTGGCCATGCTGTACAGCACGCAGGATCCTAGTTCACTCACCAGGGATAGAAGCCCTGCCTCCTGCAGTGTAAGCCTGGTGTCTTAACCACTGGACCACTACGGAAGTCCCAATTTAATTCTTTTTTGATATGGATATCTAGTTGTTCCAGCCAAGTCTATTTGAGAGTCCATCTTTTTGCCACTGCTACACATGCCATCTATGTTACAAATCAAGCATCTGGATTTGTGCAGGTCTGTTTCCATCATGTCCTCTCTATTCCACGGAATTGTGTGTATGTGCACGTGTGTGCTCAGTCGCTCAGTTGTGTCTCTTTGTCACCACATGGACTGTAGTCCATAGCCTGCCAGGTTCCTCTATCCATGCAATTTCTCAGGCAAGAATACTGGAGCAGGTTGCCATTTCCTTCTCCAGGGGATCTTCCCGACCCAGGGATCGAACACACTTCTCCTGCATCTCCTGCACTGAAAGAAGGATTCTTTACCACTGCACCACCTGGGAAGCATTCCATTAACAGTGTCTATACCTGGGGCTTCCCAGGTGGCTCAGTGGTAAAAGAATTTGCCTGCCAATGCACAAGACACAGCAGACTTGGGTTTGATCTCTGGGTTGGAAAGATCCCCTAGAGAAGAAAATGGCAACGTACTCCAGTATTCTTGCCTGGAAAATCCCATGGAAAGAGGAGCCTGGTGGGCTACAGTCCATGGCATCACAAAGAGTAGTAGCAAAGATTCAATGCTACACTCTCTTAATCACTCTAACTGTATAGTAATCTAGCACAGCAATTCCTCTAGTCTTGTTCTTTCCTCCAGAATGACTTAGCTATTCTTGGCCTTCTGCATGTCCATATAAATTTGCATATCCATATAAAGATAAGTTTGTGTCATAGTTTACAAAAAAAATCCTGAGGAGTTTTTATTAGAAATAAAATTGGATCTGTGGATTACTTTGGGAAGAACTGACAATCTTCATAATATTGAGTCTTCCAAGCCATGAACATCTTATCTCCACTTACTAAGATCTTTAATTTCTGCCCATAAAATGCTTTCATTTTTTCTGCATTGGAGATTTACTTAACTTTCATTAGATTTATTCCTAGTGATTTGGCATTTTTAATTGATATCACAAATACTATCCTTCAAAACTTTTCTCTTTGTTGCTGCTATTAAGTACATTGATTTTTAAAGTCCAGGACACTGGCTGAGCTCTCTTAATAATTCTAATTACTGATAGATTATTTTTTAATTCCTCTGTACACTGTCCTATCATCTATAAATAATGGCAGTTTTGTTTTTTTTTCCAGTCTTTATTCCTTTTCTTTCTTCACTGTGCTGGGTATAACCTCCAGTATAACGTTGAAAAAAAGTGGTAGTAATGCATATCTTTGTTTTGTTCCAATTTTCAAAAGGAAAAACTTTTACTGTTTCACCACTAAGTACGACGCTTGCTTTAGTTATTTTTCAAAAGAAAGCTTTTAGAAAATTAAGGAATTTTCTTTCCTTAAAATTTGGCAAAAAAATTTTAACTATTCATCTGTTTGATTTAATGGATGTTGAGTTTTATCAAATACTTTTTCTTTATCTATTGAGATAACCATAAAATTTTTCCCTTTAATCTGTTAATATGATAAATTATATTAATGTTTTTTAATATTAAACAAAACTTATATTCATAGAATTAATTATAACTTGGTCATATGATCCTAAGTTTTTTAATAATACTTTTTTTAAAGATTTTTTTTTCTCTTTTTTTCTTTATGGCCATGCCATACAGCATGTGGAATCTTAGTTCCCTGACCAGGGATTGAACCCATGCCCCCTGCATTGGAAGCACAGAGTCTTAACCTCCAGATTGCCAGGGAAGTCCACTAATACCTTTTCTATGATCCTAAATTTTGTTCAATAATACTTTGGTTAGCATTTTTTATATCTATGTCATAAGTGAACATAAGTTCATAAATATATCCATTCATGCATACATGTATGCATGCATGCTCAATTGTGTCCAACTCTTTGTGACCTCATGGACTGCAGTCTACCAGCCTCCTCTGCCCATGGAATTTTTCAGGCAAGAATACTGGAGTGGGTTGCCATTTCCTCCTCCAGGGGATTTTCCCGACGCAGGAATCGAACCTGCATCTCCTGTGTTTCCTGCACTGCAGGCAGATTCTTTACCACTGAGCTACTGCCCTTTAATTTTCCTATATTGATCCAGTCAGATTTTGGGGTTAGGGTCATATTAGTTCCATGAAATGAGTTGAGGAGTGTAACTTTGGTTTTAGGGGAGTAGAAACTTCTAAATTTCTAGAAGGTTTTGTATGAATGAAATTTTATTTTCCTTGAATTTTCACTATAATTCACAGGTAAAGCTATCTGGATTTGAAGTTTTCTTTGGAGAAGACTTTAATTACTGATTCAATAAAATATATCAGAATAAACATGCCTAAGGAGGTAAAAGACTTGTACTTGGAAACCTATTATCTACTGTTGAAAGAAACAAGACAACACACAACAGATGGAGAGATAGACTGTGTTCATGGACTGGAAAAATTAATATTTAGTATGGTTAAAATGATCATATTATCAAAGGCAATCTATAAATTCAATGCAATTCCTATCAGAATCAGTTCAGTTCAGTCGCTCAGTCATGTCCGACTCTTTGCGACCCCATGAACCGCAGCACGCCAGGCCTCCCTGTCCATCACCAACTCCCGGAGATAACTCAAACTTATGTCCATTGAGTCGGTGATGCCATCTAGCCATCTCATCCTCTGTTGTCCCCTTCTCCTCCTGCCCCCAATCCTTCCCAGCATTAGGGTCTTTTCCAATGAGTCAACTCTTCGCATGAGGTGGCCAAAGTATTGGAGTTTCAGCTTCAACATCAGTCCTTCCAATGAACACCCAGGACTGATCTCCTTTAGGATGGACTGGTTGGATCTCCTTGCAGTCCAAGGGACTCTCAAGAGTCTTCTCCAACACCACAGTTCAAAAGCATCAATTCGTCAGCTCTCAGCTTTCTTCACCATCCAACTCTCACATCCATACATGACTACTGGAAAAACCATAGCCTTGACTAGATGAACCGTTGTTGGCCAAGTAATGTCTCTGCTTTTAGTAAGCGTCTTTTAATTTCATGGCTGCAATCACCATCTGCAGTGATTTTGGAGCCCCCAAAAATAAAGTCTGACACTGTTTCCACTGTTTCCCTATCTATTTCCCATGAAGTGATGGGACCAGATGCCATGATCTTAGTTTTCTGAATGTTGAGCTTTAAGCCAACTTTTTCACTCTCCTCTTTCATCAAGAGGCTCTTTAGTTCTTCTTCACTTTCTGCCGTAAGGGTGGTGTCATCTGCATATCTGAGGTTATTGATATTTCTCCTGGCAATCTTGATTCCAGCTTGTGCTTCCTCCAGCCCAGCGTTTCTCATGATGTACTCTGCATATAAGTTAAATAAGCAGGGTGACAATATACAGCCTTGACGTACTCCTTTTCCTATTTGGAACCAGTCTGTTGTTCCATGTCCAGTTCTAACTGTTGCTTCCTGACCTGTATACAGATTTCTCAAGAGACAGGTCAGATGGTCTGGTATTCCCATCTCTTTCAGAATTTTCCACAGTTTATTGTGATCCACACAAAGGCTTTGGCATAGTCAATAAAGCAGAAATAGATGTTTTTCTGGAACTTTTTTGCTTTTTCGATGATCCAGCGGATGTTGGCAATTTGATCTCTGGTTCCTCTGCCTTTTCTAAAACCAGCTTGAACATCTGGAAGTTCACGGTTCACGTATTGCTGAAGCCTGGCTTGCAGACTTTTGAGCATTACTTTCCTAGTGTGTGAGATATACCAAGGACAAAAAAAAACACCAAGGGCATTTTTCATAGAACTAGAAAAAATAATGTTAAAATTTGTATGGAAACACAGAAGACTCTAAACAGCCAAAATAATTTTGAGGAAGAAGAACAGAGAAGGAAGAATCATGCTCCCTGACTTCAGACTATACTACAAAACGATAGTAATCAAACAGTATGTAACTGGCATAAAAACAGACACATAGATCAATGG
This sequence comes from Giraffa tippelskirchi, assembly GCF_054371585.1. Lineage (NCBI taxonomy): Eukaryota > Metazoa > Chordata > Mammalia > Artiodactyla > Giraffidae > Giraffa > Giraffa tippelskirchi. The sequence continues at coordinate 119,260,897 of NC_137280.1, read as the reverse complement.
GAGGGAGTAGAGTCCAGAAATAAAGCCATGCTCTTATGATCAGTTAATCTATGACACAGGATGGAAGAATATACAATGGAGAAAAGAGAGTCTCTAATAAGTGGTGCTGTATGGACACCTACGTACAAAACAATGAAATAAAACATTCTAATACCATATACAAAAATAAACTCAAAATGGATTAGAGACCTAAATATAAGACCGAAACCATAAAACTCCTAGAAAAAAACATAAGCAGAACACTCTTTGATATAAATTATAGCAATAGTTTTTTTGATCAGTCTCCTAAAGCAAAGGAAATGAAAGCAAAATTAAACCGATGGGACCTAATTAAACTTAAAAGTTTTTGCACAGTAAAGGAAACCATTGACAAAACAAAAAGACAACCTACTGAATGGGAGAAAATATTTGCAAATGATATGACCAATAAGGGGTTAATATTTAAAATATATAAATAGCTTATACAACTCAACATCAAAAAACAAACAACTTTATCAAAAAATGGACAGCAGACATGAATAGACATTTTTTACATAGCAGACATGCAGATGGTCAACTGGCACATGAAAAGATGCTAAACATTATTAATCATCACAGAAACAATAATCAAAACTACAATGAGACATCACCTCACATATGTGAGAAGGGCTATCATCAAAAAGAACACAAATAACAATATTGGTGAAGATGTGGAGAAAAAGGAACTCTTGTAACTGTTGGTGGGGATGCAAATTAGTGCAGCCACTGTGGAAAACAGTACAGAGGTTTCTCAAAAAACTAAAAATAGAACTATCATATGACCCAGCAATTCCACTCCTGAGTGGAATCCACCAAAAACCACAAGAACACTACATAAAAAAGATACATGCACCTCCCCCAATGTTCATAGTGCATTATTGACAATTGTCAAGACATAATAGTAACCTAAGTGTCCATCAACAGAATGGATAAAGAAGATGTGATATATATATGTGTGTGTGTATATATATATATATATGTATGTAACACATATATATATACATATAGACAAATGTCTAAATGTACATATACAGTGAAATACCAGTCATAAAAAGAATGAAATTTTGCCATTTGCAATAACACAATGGACTTGGAGAATATTATGCTAAGTGAAATGTCAGAGAAAGACAAACATTGTATGATATTGAGTTGGCCAAAAAATTCATTTGGGGTTTTCCATCATATCTATGGTAAAAACTGAAAAACCCGAACGGATTTTTGGCCAACCCAATATTTCTTATATGTGGAATCTAAAAATAAAACAAGCTAGTGAATATAACAAAAAAGAAACACATTCACAGACATAGAGAATAAGCTAGTGTTTACCACAGGGAAGCCTGGTTGCACTGCAATCCATGGGATTGAAAAGAGCTGGACACAATTTAGTGACTAAACAACAACAACCAGGGGGAAGAGGGAATGGGGTCGGGACAAGATAGGGGTAGTGGATTAAGACGTACAAAGTATTATGCATAAAATAAATAAGCTACAAGCTTATATTGTACAACACAGGGAATATAGTCAGTATTTTGTAGTAACTATAAATGGAATATAACCTTTAAAATTGTGAATCATGTAACATGTAAAATTGTGTGTCAACTATACTTCAATTTTAAATAAATAAATATATAGATAGATAATGATTCAATCTCTTTAATATTTAGGGGACTATTCAGATTTTCCATTTCTTCATGAGTCACTTTTTTCATGAGTCACTTTTTCTAAATTATTATTTCTAGAGATGTTTTCCATTTCACTTGAACTTTTTACATTTATTGGCATTAAGTTGTTCTTTAATATCTTCCCAGTATCTTCTAAATGTGTATGGTTCTCTAGTTATAGCCTCTTCTTCATTCTTACTATTATTTACTTATTCTCTCTTTTGTCTTTATTAGTCTCATAATAAAGAGTTATTTAAATTTTCTTATTTTTTTGAAAAACATAGTATTAAAATATTCTATTGTATGTTTGGTTTCTATTTCATTGATTTCTCCTCTTCTGTTTATTATTTCATTCTTCTACTTTCTTTGAATATAACTTCCTGAAATACATCTTTGGTTGACATTTTCAACAATTCTTTTCAAATATATACATTTAATGCTATAGATTTTCCTCTAAATACTACTTTAGCTACACTCAAAAATTTTTATACAGAATATTTTTGCAATTACTCAGCTCTTTTTCTTATGAATTTATAGCAGTTCTTGATAAAATCTGGATACAAGTCATTTACTAGTTATATAATTTGTCAGTATCTTCTCTGAATCCGTATCTTTCTAGTTAACTTGTAATAATATTTCGATGAATAGGAAACTTTAATTTGAGAACAATTCAATTTATATATTAATTTTATGTTTCTTTGAGTGAGTCTAGCTTAAGAAATCTTTCTCTCTTCTGTAATTGTGAAGATATTCTCCTACAATATCTTATAAAACTTTATTTTTTGCCTTTTTTAGCAAAGATTTATTTAAAATACAATAATTGCTGAAGATGTGTAAAAAAATTGGCAGTGAACTTAAAGAATCTTACAAATGTTGATTCCTCCCTTTTGACCCACTCACTTACAGGATTGAATCCTAGGTAAATGATAATTGGTTTAGGAAATAAAAACTTGGGAAATAATTCACTTCTAAGAAACAATGTTATGGCTACAGCACGATACATGACAATAATTTTAGAAGAGCTATATATATAACAAAATAAAGCATATCTCTAATGAAATATTCTATAGTTGCTAAGAAATTATTATGAGATTCTGAGATTTGCACATAAACCTTAACTATTATTTTACTTCATAACAAAATATGCACATATTGTAATTTTAAAAATCTAATAGAATATTTTTAAATCATACTTTTTTAAAGAGTTTTATCATAGACACTAAAGCTCACAAATGTATTTTTGTACTGAGGTACAATTCACTTAACATAAAGATCATCATTTTAAAATGAACAATTCAGTGGCATTTAGTACATTCACAACGTTGTGCAACCACCACCTCTGAATAGTTCCAAACATTATCCTCACCTCAAAAAGAAACCCTGTACTCACTAAGCATTCCATACGCTCCATTCCACAGTCCTCCCACCTCCCAAACACACACAACCTCTAGCCCCTGGCAACCACAAATCCACATTCTGTTTCTATGGATTTATCGTAATTTATGGCTGTCTTACAGAAATGCAGCCATACAATATATAACTTTTGTGTTTGACTTTTTCACATAGCATTATATTTTTAAAGTTCATCCATGTTGTAGAATGTGTCAGTACTTCATTACTTGTTATGGGTGAATAACATTGGGCTTCCCTAGTGGCTCAGTGGTTAAGAATCCACCTGCCAATGCAGAAGTCACGAGTTCGATCCCCAGGTTGGGAAGATCCCCCTGGAGAAGGAAAAGACAACTGAGAGGAAGGAGCCTTGTGGGCTACAGTTCCATGGGGTCACAAAGAGTCAGACACGACTTAGCAACTAAAGAATAACAAGAACCACATTCCACTGTAGCTCACAAATGTAATTTTAACATTAAAACAAAGCAAAACAGCATTCCAAACTTCCTACAGAGCATGATGCCAATTTCTTATTTTAATATGTATAAGCATAGGAAAAATGGGAAGGAAATACTTTTAAATATTAACAATGGTACTCTACTTAGTGGGATTAAGAGTAATTTTAATTTTAGTTATACTTTTCTGTATTTTCTTATTTTTGCAATATGAAAACCAAGTCATTTAAAAATATAAACAATAGGAGGTCAGTATTACTCTGGTATCAAAATCAGAAAACTACAGACCAATATATTTTATGAATATATCTATATCTATCTATCTCTCTCTCTATATAAATCCTCAACAAAATATTAGAAAACCAAATCCAACAACATACAAAAAGGTTTATAAACCATGACCAAGTGTGATTTATTTCAGGAACACAAGTTGTTTTTTTAACATCTGAAACTTATATATATATATATATATATGTATATATATATATATATATATATATCTCACGACAATAGAATAAAGAAGAAAAACCACATGATAATATCAACAGCTTTTGAAAAAATTCAACAGCTCTTCATGCTAAAAACACTCACAAACTAGGAATAGATAGGAACTTCCTTAGCCTGATAAAGAACATCTACCAAAAAACTCTAAGAAATGAGGAGTGGCTGAATGCCTTCCCCTGAAGATCAGAAATAAGACAAGAATGTCCACTCTTGTCACTTCTATTTAATACTGTAATGAAATTTCTAGTCAGGGTAATTAGGCAAGTAAAAGAAAGAAATAAATGGCATCTGGACCAGAAAGAAAGAAAGAATAAAAACCATCTTTATTCACAGATGACATGATCTGGTATATAGAAAATCCCAAGAAATCCACTAAACAACTATTAGAACTAATAAATAAGATCAGCAAGTTTGCAGAATACAAAATCAATACACAAACATCCACTGTATTTCTACATACTATCAATATAATCCAAAAATGAATTAAGAAAAATTCACAAAGAATAAAATACTTAGGAATAAATTTAACAAAGTATTGTAAGATACATACTGAAAACCACAAAGTATATTTGAAAGAAATTAAAGAAAATCTAAATAAATGGAAAGACATCCCATGACTATGCATCAGAAGACTTAATGTTGTTGAGATGGTAATTTATAGATTGAATGCAATCTCCATGAAATTCCAATGGGCTTCTTTGCAGAAAGTGACAAGCTGACCCTAAAATTCATGTGCCAATGCAAGGGAGCAAGAACAACCAAAACAGCCTGGGGGGGTGGGGAAGAACTCACTCACACATTCTGCTTTCAAAACGTATTACACAAAGCTACAGTAACCAAGACTGTGCGATTCTGGCATAAGGATCAGACATACAGATCAAGAGAACAGAACTGAAAATTCAGAAATAAACCCTTCCTTACATTTAAGGTCAACTTTTTTTTTTTTTTCTCTTTGCCCACAGTGTCACAAGGCTTGTAGGATCTTAGTTCTCCATACTGGGATTGAACCTGGGTCCTCCGCAGCAAAAGTACAGAGTCCCAACTGCACAGAGTCCCTGCAGTCAGGACTGCCAGGAAATTCCCTAATGTCAACAGATTTTCTACAAGGGTAGCAGGACAATTCAACAGGGGAAGAATAGTCTTCAACAAATAGTGCTTGAACAACTAAATATTCACACACAAAAGTCAGACCGCTATCTCACTCCACCTGGAAAAATTAATTCAAAATAGATCAAAGACCTACATGTCACATGTAAAACTCTAAAATTCTTAAGAGAAATCATAGGAATAGATATTTGTTACTTGGATTAGGCAATGGCTTTGTAGCTATGAAATCAAAAGCACAAGCAATCAAAGAAAAAAGATAAATTGGACTATGTCAAAATAAAAAAAAATTTGTGCTGCAGACAGCATAATCAAGAAAGTAAAAAGAACAACCCAGATGATGGAAGAAAATTTTTACAAATCATGTATCTGACAAGAGACTTGTATATAGAATATATAAACGACTCTTACAATTCAATAATAGAAAGACAGATAGTTTAAATAAATGGGTCAAGGATCTGAATATACATTTCTGTAAAGAACACATAGTGCAAATGGCCAATAAGCACATGAAAAAACATTCAACATCTAGCCATCAGGGAAAACCAAATCAAACTATGATGAGACATTATGTGATATTACTACAATAACTTGTAATCAAAAGGACATACACAGAGCGAGTTTGGGGTTAGCAGATGCAAATTATTATATAAAGAACAGATAAATAATGAGGTCTTATTATATAGCACAGGGAACTATATTCAACATCCTGTGATAAACCATGATGAAAAAGAATATAAAGAAGAATGTGTATATATATGTGTAACTGAATCAGTTTGCTATACTGAAGTTAACACAATGCTGTAGATTGACTATACTTCTATCTTTAAAAAAAAAAGGACAGATAATAATAAATGCTGGGAAGAATGTGGAAAAATTGGAACCCCCACACACTGCTGATGGGAACATTAAACAATACAGCTGCTTTGGAAAAACAATCTGACAGTTCCTCAAAACATTAAACATAGAGTCACCACATAACCTAGCAATTACTCCCAGCAATATACCCAAGGAAATGAAAATATATGTCCACACAAAAACTCATGTGTGAATGTCCATAGTAGCATTATTCACAATATCCAAAATGTAGAAACAACCTAAATGTCCATGGACTGATGAATGGATAAATCAAATGAAGTGTATCTATACAATGGAATATTATCCAGCCATAAAAAGTAATGAAATTCTAATACATGATACAACATGGGTGAACCTTGAAAACATTATGTAAGTGAAAGAAGCCACATATTACATATGAGTCAATTTAAATGAAATATCCAGAACAGGCAAATCCATAAAGACAGAAAGTAGACTAGTGGTAATCTAGGTCTAGAAGTGGAGCATGAGGGGACAAATAAAATGATTCCTAATGGGCATGGTGTTTTGAGGAGGGTGATGTAGTGTTCTGAAATTGATTGTGGTGATCACTGCACAACTCTGAATATCCTAAAAACCACTGAATTGTATACTTTAAATAGGTGAATTGTATGGTGTGTGAATTGATCCCAATCAAGTTGTTTATTTTTTAAAACATCAATGGGCCTGACAGGAGGACTCTGGTAATACCCAGCCAAAGCCATTTCAGTGCCATGTTGGGGTATTGGAAAGCAACAGGCTAGGGACTAATGTGAGCAAGGAAGAAAAGAAAATACATGGAGACGACTTGGGAGGCGCATCGGCTCATGAGGAGCAGGAGTGAGGTCCGGTGCAGGGGAGGGCTTGAGGATTTGCAAGTCCTCATGAGACACACTGTATTTCTAAGTCTGAGATCCAGCTCCTCAAAGAAGTTGGTGATGATGATTCTCTGGGCCTCTCCAGACTTCTATCCTGATGCTGGCTGGAGCGGCCAAGCCAGTCCTCTCTTCTCTATACTACTATAACTTAGCCATCTGAAAAGACTTGCCACACCCTGCCTCATCTTGGAGCTCCCTTCCCTGGAGGTGCTAGCTCCCACAGACCTCTTGCTTCTCAGCATGCTCTCACACTACACATAAGACGTCATCACCATACTGTATCTTAACAGTTATCAGAGCAACTTGAAGGTATGGCAAGGATACAGGTACACACACACTGCTTCCCCAGCCTGTGAGGACAAAGGGGACCCAGGTGTGGTTCCAGCTTATATAACCCTGATTCTCATCTGCTCAATCAAGGTTTCTGCAGCCCTCTACTTGAGGCCCCAGGGATTTCTGGGAGCCCCCAAGAAATGCTCTGAAATGTCCAGGAAGGTCTCATGCAGGGTCCACTATCTCTTCTAGTCACCCTCTACCTTCCAGTGAGGATGCAGGTCTTGGTGTTGGTTACACTTTGTCAAAGGGGTCCCTGAGCAGCATAGCTTAGATGCCACTGCTTTACTAAAGCAGTGAGAAAGCCTAATTTTTTAGGGCTACCTTTGCTCCTTTGCTTTATGTGAAGTCAGACAGTTGGCCATATAATGCTCAGCTCAGGATATGTCTTAATGGAGGAACTACAATGAATGCAGCCTCAGTCAGCCTTAATGCCACCACCTATAACCTCTAGTCAGTACGTTTTCTGCATAGGCCATGGGGTTCCCTAACCATGACCAGGTATCCCTGATTCACCCAAGTTAACCTGGGGACCTGATTTTGGTAACAGGATATTGCCTGGAGCCTGTAATCCAGATTTGTGAGTCTGCCAGACTCAAAGATTTCTCTTATGACCATGGCCCCTTGCCTGGGCTTCTACAGGCTCACCTCCCTTTGAGGAGATAATCATTGAATCTGGGTTTCTAGGAAAACCAGGATTTCCTTGGTGACTACATGTGCCATCCATTCCACCTGGGCTAGAGCCAGCAAGGAAGATACACTTGTTAACCCAGTGTGTATCAGAAGAGCACCAAGTCCCACGGGGCTGGGCTTAAGGTGGTAGAGGGTCTTCTTGCATACTTTGTCCCTTTCTTGGAGAACAAAGATGCTCATTAACTAGCATATGAAAGAAAGGCTCTGGTAAAGTCTACAGTGAATGGTGTTTAGGTTTTCTGAAAACACTGCTTCCCAAACATACTTGTCCATGGGACTCATTTTTTGACCACTCCACCCATTATCATCCAGGGGGACATCGCCCTAAAGATAAAGTCCAGAACTTATGACTGGCGTTTGGAGCCTGCCCTACAGATTTCATTGGTCAACCTCTCCTCTCCTGCCACCAGGACTCCTCTTCATATCATGTGTGTTCTTCTCCTCCAAGCCACAGCCCACAGCTGTCTCCTCCTGCTGGGGTGCCAGTATCCCTCAGCCACCTGTTTCCTTAAACACTTGAAGACCCACCCCCTACCATCGCACAAATCCACTGCTGGCTGTTACTTCCATCCTTGAGTACCCCTACCCCTGGCCACCTGTCCTTTCCCTCTCCTCCTTTCCAGGTCATTTCTTGCTGCTCTCTGGGTGCTCTTGTGAGATCAAAGGCATGGGATACTACACTTGACAACAAGCCAAGACGGCAGGACTGGGTCTTGAAGCAGAACCTGAGCCTCCTCTCTCAGCCTCCTAACAGAGATTCTGCTTCAGGCAGTAGAAGAACACTGCGAGGGAGGATCAGAGGTGGAGAGGAGGGTAGAGGAAAACCCACCAGCTTCTTCCCTGGGCAGGGACCAGAGGCTGTCTCCACGCCTCAATTTGGCACTTGGTGAATGAACAATCAGTGACAGTTCTCAGAGAGAAGCCCCTACCCACAGTTCGGGACACATTTCCCAAGTGGGAATTTGCCAACTTCCCCAAACTCAAGACACATCCTGGCTGGAGCTGCCTGTGGGCCGGGCACCTCCAGGGCAGCCGGGCAGGGCGGGGTGGCCTGCAGAGCCGCGGATGGGCCTCACACCCAGCAAGGGCCAGGACACCCAGTCCTTGGCAGAGGCCCAAACCGGCTCTGTTTACAGAATCTGTCAGCTCTATTTCCCCCTCCCCCTCCCACCACTTCCCCTTGAGTCCTGGGGGCTGGGAGCCGGGCAGGCGGGGCCTGAAGGAGCCTAGGAGGCAGCCAAATCCCAGGCGGGCCCCTCAGTACCCTTCCTCTCCTTGGCTCCTAGGGTCCAGCCGCCCCGCTGTTTCAGTCTTCAGGTTTCCCTTTTAAAGCACTGAGTGGGAATGCGCATTTTAAAAAGAGAAGCCTGAAGTAGTCAATGCTTACCATCCCAAGGAAAGTTTAGCCAATGGTGGAAAGACAGGCGCTGTGCCAGGAGGCACAGGGAGATTTTTCTAGTCCGGGGGCTTCCTGGATACCTCCAGACAGCCCGAAAGGAGGGTCCCTCTTTCCCAAGAACCCCAAACCGATGGGCCCCGGGGAATTTTTCCAGAACTGTCGGAGGGACTTGGCGCAAATTAGCTGTAGCCGGGCGGGCCGGCCGGGGGCTTTCAGGGGGTAGACACGTCTTGAGATAAGGCCAACGGCCAGCCAGGCCGCAGTGACTCAGCTGCGGCGGCAGCAAGGAGGCTCCGGCGGCCCCAAGGAACGGGACAAAGGAGGCGGGGCCCAACCTGGGACGCCCCGCCCCGCCCTGGGGATCCAGGAAGACCGGCCCACCGCCCCCAGCTTCCCAGATGCGCCCGGATTTCCCACGGGTTTCCCCGTCTGCTGCAAATAGTAACAAAAGCTGGCACTCTCAGAGCGCTCACTATATGTGCGGCACTTCGCCGGCATCCTGTCTTGTTATCTCCATCAAAGCTCTGAAGCAGGTGCTACTATTACCTCCATTCAAAGACAAGGAATCTGAAGCTCAGAGATGCCAAGCGACTTGTTCAAGGTCACACAGCTACTGAATGGTAAGGGCCAGTTTCCAACCCCCCAGACACCTTTTGCCCCTTCCCAGCTCCCATGTCTCTCATGTCCTGCCCTTACAGGTGCTAGCAGGTTCCCTAATGGTGCTTTCCTAGGCAAAACCAGAAACTTGGACATCCCCTGGCCTGGGGGCTAACTCAATACAAATATTTATCATTTTTGAGGCAAATGCAGTGGTCTTGATTATGCATCTGCTGAACTCCCAGCTTGGTTTCAGGTGGCGGCAAAGTTCCCCAGCCCTAAGTTTCCCTTTGACCTCCATTCTGAGGGGAAACTCCTAGGCTCAGGGCTAGGTCCCCAGGGAACACTGGGCTGCCAGCACCCAGCCCTTTCTTCTGGAGAGATGTGGTCTCCGGAAAGGCCCTGCCTTGCTCACAGATTAGCTCCCCAAATGTCGGGGCTTGCCAAGTGAGAAGCAGGAGACACACAGCACCCCACTACTGCCGGCTAGCCCCTGCCTGTGTGGGGATCAGGGCCAGGGCTGTGCCACAGAAAGCCAAGTGAGAGCCCCACAAGGGGTGAAGGAGCACAGAGCACCCCAGGGCTGGCCCTGGGAGGAAGTGAGCTCCCTGTTATCTAGGGTGGGGGAGCACCTGTGGAAGACATGATCCAAAAAGAGGGAGGGATGAGATGACCTTTAAAACTCAGAACTCCTCTATTCTCTGAGTCAGGCAGTGTCCAAGTGAATGGCTTGTTCTGACAGCTGCTCAAATGGAAACTTTCCCAGACTCTCCCACTTCCTTCCCCTTTGACCTCTTTCTGCTGGGGCCTGTGATCTTCCTCCTGGAGACTCAGAGAATATTGGAAAGAAAATGACTCCCATGTATCCCTGCCTCAGTTTGCCACTCTGCCTCAGTGGCCATTGTGTGGGCTCTGGGAGGCAATGATTCATGGGAAAACGGAAGAGAAGGAAGGAAAGATGAATTTTAAGATGAATGTGCCTAGTCCTCTGTGGTTGAACTGGTTTGACGTGGGCCCCAGTCCCAGCTCCAACCTTTTCTCCCAGGTATGTGACCTTGAACAATGTCACTTTACCTCCCAGAGCCTCTGCCAAATGAGAGAATTTTAATACCAACCAACCTTCCTGTGAGGGTAGTTAGTAGCAACAATGAATGACCACTCGTAGGTAAAGTGTTCCCAAGCACGACTGTATGGTAGTGCCCAGCAGGCAGCCCAGCTTTACAGGCAAACATCATTCTTCATGGTTCTGTTTGAGGAGGTAAGACCTCAGGGACCCTGGAGAAGGAAATGGCAACCTACTCCAGTATTCTTGCTTGAAGACTCCCATGAACAGAGGAACTTGGCAGGCTACAGTCCATGGGGTAGCAAAGAGTCGGGCACGACTGAGCAACTAGCACGCCCTTAGGGACAGGCAAGGTTTGGTGGGAGAGAAGGGAGAAGGGGGCCTAAGTAAAGGGCTGCAGGAGATGGATCTCCTGCAGTGGGAAAGACTGTCCTAAAGATACTATTAATCCTAAGTATCCCTGCTGTGTGCCAAGCATGGTGCTAGGGGCTTCACACACATTGTCACATTTAGTTCTATCTATAAAGTAGGTACTAGTATTACCCCATTTTACAGGTACCAAAATCAAGGCATAGAGAGGTTAAGAGACTTTCCAGTGGAGGAGCCAGAATTCATAGCCGGGCAGACTGACTTTGAAGCCCTGTCCTGCCCAAGTCCTGACTCCGGTCCCTTGCCCCTCATCCATAGGTGCTTGGAGGCTGGTACCCCATGGCCTGTCTGATTTTGCCTAGTCCTCCAAGATTCCTGCCCTTTCCTGGCACCCTCCTCTGCCAGCTGCCTTGTCCAGCCAGAGTGGCTCGGGCCAACCAGAGACAGTCTGGCATCTTGACTGTATTGGATCTTGTGCAGAGAGATCAGGGTTTGACAGGGGCTAGGATCAAAGCCCCAAATTACAGGAGATAGATAAGATATGGGGGTGGGGTCCTGGCTTGTGCTTACTCTTGCACAGCAAAGAAGAAAAGGAAAACAGGGAGGCAGGCAGCCACCTCTGCCTGCCCTGCACCCAGAACTAAAAATTGACCTTGGATCCTACTGTACAGCACATGGAACTCTGCTCAGTGTTATGTGGCAGCCTGAATGGGAGGGCAGTCTGGGGGAGAATGGATACATATATATGTATGACTGAGTCCCTTTGCTGTTCACCTGAATCTATCACAACATTGTTAATTGGCTATACTCCAATATAAAATTAAAAAGTTTAAGAAAAAAAACTGACCTTGGGCACCTGAAACCAACTTTGGTTCCACATAAGGGTTAAGGACAGTTTTAGACAGTTATTTAGGAAAGCCGTAAGACTGAGGCTGCCCCAACTGATATTGGAGGACCCCAAGAGCTTCCCCAAACACCCCCCCCCCCCCCCGTATACACACACTCTCCTGTCAGAGTCATGTCTGGCCTGGGGCATGCTCTGGTCAAGCCCTACACTGCAGTCTCCTGGCCATTGTGAATAATCTCTGTCCAGTGGCATGGAACCCCCAAAGGGCCCCCCTTCCTTTTTAGTAAAAGAGCCCCCTCTTTGCCCTCTCACCTCCACTCTCAGTTGACTCTTAATCTTTTCTCGGAAACAAATCACTCCCAACTTCAAAGCATCATAATTCCCCCCAAAGAGCAATCTCGAGAATGTCAAGGGGAAATTATTGAATTATCCTGGTTGGCAGAAAAATCTAATTTATAGCAAAGCATTTCTCCTGAAGTTTTAATAGATTTTTTTTCCTTTCAATGGATTTTAATGCACAGTTGTTTCCTGGGCTTGGAAATTTAGTTTGAAGCACTGACATTGCTTTTCAGTTCTTGATTTATTGCCAGCTCTCTGCTTTTGAGCCTGATAGCAAACCCAACATCCTATTTTCCCTTAAATGTGAGAGGACTGCTCTCTCTGTTCAGCCTGCTGGACCAGATACCTGATGGCACTGCCACCTCATTAAGGGTGTGAGGGGGCCTGGAGACCTGGCTGAACCCTCCCTGCCCTCCTTGACTGGCTCTCCAGGGAAAGTTCCTTACTTGAGGATTTTGCTAGCGTGGAACCTCAATGCCATGTATATGAGGATACCGCTGGTCTCTGGGGACCCATCGAAGCATGGCTAACCTTCCTTTCTGCCCACTCCCTGCCTTCTAGCCTATCAAGTTGCCTGGTGCAAAATAAGAGCTCAGCCAACAGGTGTCAGTGATATCAAGCATGGCATGGCTGAGAGTCAGAGTCCTGCTTGGGCCAGTGAAAGCTTAAGCTCCCATTAGCAGAGGAATGTTGTGTTGACATCTTTGCCCAGGCTGCAGTCCCTTGGATTGGAATCATCTGGGCATAGCATAGGGGCAGCAGGCAAGGGTGCTGCCTACAGCTCTCAACTTATGGGGACATGGCCAGTCTGAGGAAGGGGGCTGGAGGGCCCAGTGGCACCAGAAAAATGGATCCTCCCCAAAAGATGAGAAGCTCATTATGCCCCCAGTCACCTTTCAAGAGTATCTGACTAAGGCAATGTTTAACCAAAACTTGCTAAGGAGAGTAGGCTTTTGGAATGAATGGCAGGCAGAAAAGGGAAATATTTTTAAAAACATTTTTAAAAAAATCAACTTCTTTTGAGCCCTTGGAATGGTGATACCTGTTTTACAGATGCATAAACTGAGGCTCAGAGAGGGGCAGAAACACAGGAAACTTTGGCAAGTACCCAAAGTGACACTGAGACCCAGATGTTCGACTCTCTGAGGGCTCATTTAAAAGCGTGGGAGGCTGTACCTGGCTTACTAACCTGACCCTGCAGGACCTAGCAATAATCAGGCTCCTTTGGGAGGGTGAGGGCCCCTCAGACCCTAAGGAGGCTGTCCACCATGCAGTTTTAGAGCAAGCTGATAGGCCCATGAGGACTCCTTCCTAGGTCACAGCTGTTCCCTGAGGGTTTCTTCTAGCAATCCTCCTATCCCTGACCCCATCTTCCAAATATCCAGAGCCCCTAGAGATTTCAGCCTCTTTCTTCCAAGAGATTGCTGTGGTGGCAAGTGGGAGAATCACCTGGCCAGAGAGGGGTGGTAAACAAGGGGCAAAGGGGAGAGAGTCTTCACCTTCCCATCACTCCTTTTCACAGTAATATGCCTTTCTTCATCTCTCATCACTGCCTGACGTTTCATCCTCAGGCAATTGGGGTTTCCTGTCTCAGGGGATTACCAGGAACAGAGAGACAAATGGCCTGACCGCTGAAAATTCCTGAGGGGTTCCCTAAGCATGGAGGGCACACTGGCCACGGTCCCTGTTAGGACATGGAAATAGAGGGAGCACTAACCTCCCCCAGGAGAGTCACAGGACACAACATTATGAGCAGAGGGGCCTGGCATGTGGGTTGCCTTGTTTACTACACAGAGTAGGATGGCACGCAGGGATGGGCACTTCTATCCTATACCTAGAACCTGGGGCAGAAGGATGGCAGGAAATGAGGGTGCAGTCCCGACTTTGCTAGCTCACCCGCTTGCTCACCCTAGTCTAGTGCTCTTGGCAGTGGCTAAGGCAGGAGATGAAAGTGATTAGGATTTGGGGGAGCCCTTGGAGCCATCAGAAGTGGCTGCTGGGGGAACACACTGTGGCTGAGTCTCCCCCAGGTGACCTAATCTTGTAGCCATCAGTCCTTCTCTTAGCACTCTCGCTAGTCCCTGACAAGCCTCACTCCCTACATTTCTGCACATGGCCAGGCGCAGCCCCTGCCTGAAGTGGACCCTGGACACTTTGTGGGCCCCTTTTACCCCCATGCAGCCCTCTGGAGCAAATCAAGGAGCCCAGCCAGAAGCAGGGTGATTTGAAGGCACTCACAGGATTGTGGGGAGGTGGTCAGAGACAGGCGTTTCTGTGTGACTTAAGGGCAGAACCAGGCCTGGGGCTGAAGATCCTAGAGACTTCGCTCCTGTAAGGAAGATGTCCTCACCACTCAAGTCATGAAAGCATGTAACAGGAGGCGTCAGGGGGAAAGAGCACCCTATTACAGGGCTAGTCCCCTAGAGACCTGCCTCTCAAGGCTGCATCACACATGCTTCTGCAGGAGAAGCCACGGAATCCACCCTGCTCCTCCAGAGTTCATGACTCCCACCATGTCATCTCTCCTGGGACAACTCCCTGGCTCAGCCCCAGCCAGCTGGAACCCAGGTCACCTTGTCCCTTCCCAGTGCTCATCCCTTTACCCTTTGGCAGGCCTGTGACTACACCAGACATGGCTTGTGGCCATGGGCCCTGTGAGCCGGGCCCAGGAGAGCTCAGCGGTGGGTGGGTGGACAGGAGAAGGAAACCTGAGTAGGCTGGTCATCCAATCCCAGCTTCTGGGAATGGGAAACTCATGCAAGGCCAGGACTGGGACCCCTTCCTGTGGGTGTTAGGGAGCAGGCTTCCAGGATGGGGGCCATTGCAGCAGTTATTAACACTTTCCAGAAGGGCATGATAGGGATTAGGGATGAGGAAGCTGCTAATGAGACCCCAAATACATGGCAAGTCAGTCTTGGGTAGGTCTCTGGGCTTTGAGGGTCCCAGTTGACCAGCCAGGGGGCAGATCCAAGGGGGCTTCTGCCCATGGCTCCCCAGTCCCCAGTTGCAGTTTGATAAGATGAGGTGTAGGGCAGCCCAGCCCTGGAAGAAGTTATGCTTGGCACAGCCCTGAGAGCCCCCAGTGCCACAGTCCATGCAGACCAGCTATTTGGATCAGACCACGGGGCAAGACCCCTTGCCCGAGTTTCTGAAGCTTTGGCCTCTGGTGAGTAATTTCTTGAAGTTTGTGTCTGGCATCAAGATCAGAGGTTTTGCTCTCCACCTCCTACCTCTGAAGGAATCATGAAGAAGAGCCTTTCTCGAGGGCCCTGGGGGATGCTTCTGATCTGAGAGAGGACTCTAGAGGCAGGATGAAGGGCATGTGTGGACCTGAAGTGCTTGGGGCAAGGGGCTCTTGTACTGGGTCCTCCAGCCCACGCACCCTGGCAGGGCTCCCCGGGTCTGAGTCTGATGGGCACCGCAGGTTGGCATGCTTGTTAGTGGTCATGCAAGAGGCATGCCTGCCACCCAAGCCCTTGGCCGCCAGCCCACGCCTCAGCCCCACTCAGCTCCAAGTAGACTCACCAAGGGCAGCCTGGAATGGCTGGAGCTCCAATTGCAACTGGAAGGTCAGGGTTAGACTCAAAGAATTTTCTGAGTATAAGAGTTGTGATGTGTAATCAGCAAAGGTGAACTGATCCCTCAACTCTTAGCCTTGTCCGTTCAACCTGTCCTTGAAACTGGTTAGATATCAGTAAATGGTATTACCATCCACGTAGCCACCCAAGTCCCAGGGGCAGCAAGCCCCTGAGCCTCATGGCCAATCTAGCTGCAGGTCTTGGCATGTCTTCCTCCTGACACTGTCCAGAATCTGTCCATAGCCCTCCACCTCCACTAGCACCACCCAGGCCAAGCCACCACTATCTCTCTTCTGAATGTCTGCAGCAGCTTCTCACTGTCTGCCTGCTCCCACCCATGCCCCCTGCTGTTCATTTTTCACCCAGAAGCCAGAGTGAGCCTCTCAGAATGTAAGTCAAATGGAACTCTCTCCTACTACAGACTTTTCAGGGGGCTGTGCTCCCCTTGGGTAAATGTCCTGCCCAATATGACTCCAGCCTCACCTCCTGCTATCTTGACCACAGAATTCCGTCGCCAGTGGCCTTCTTCTGTGTGCTCCTAGGTTGACTATGACTCTCCCATCTCTCTGGCCTCTTAACTGTCACTTACTCATCTTCTAAGACTAGGAAGACTTTTTGATCTGCCAACCACCTCCAAGGCTCTGAGAATCTCTGCTGAACCTGAATCTATCTTCCCAACACCTGTCACCTCTTACTGTCACACTTCTTTATTCTTGAGTCTACCTACTTCAGAATGACAGTCACAATCGAGACAACACACACATAACAGATATACAAAACGACCACAAGTTAGAGAGGTAAAAATAAAAGGGGGTCGGGGTGGAGCTGGGGAATAGACAGCTCCCTTCCTTTACCCCCACCCCTCCCACTGTCTCCTAGGGTCAGAAGTAAGCTCTCAAAAAAGGACACTTACAGATTTAGGTGCCTGACTCCCATTCAACTTTTTCTTTTTTTACTGTGGTAAAATATATGTAACATAAAATTTACCATTTTAATTATTTTAAAGTGTATAGTTTAGTGGCACAGAACTACTGGAAAAGACCCTGATGCTGGGAAAGACTGGAGGCAAAAGGAGAAGCGGGTGGCAGAGCATGAGATGGTTAGATAGCATCACTGGCTCAATGAGCATGAATTTGAGCAAGCCTTGGGAAATGATGAAGGACAGAGGAGCCTGCCATGCTGCAGTCCATGGGGTCACAAAGATTTGGACATGATATAGGTACCGAACAACAATGGTTTCGTGACATTACGTAAATACACATTACTGTACAACCATCACCACCATCCATCTCCAGGACTTTTTCATCAGCCCAAAATGAAACTGTGTACCCATTAAACAATAATTCCGCATACCTTAGCCTCATCCACTAGCCCACAACCACCATTCTACTTTCTGTCTCTATGAACTTGACTACTCCAGGTACCTTATACAAGTGGAATCATACAATATTTGTCTTCTTGTGTCTGGTTTATTTCACCTAGCGTAATATCTTCACAGTTCATCTGTACTGTCATATATGTCAGAATTCCCTTCCATTTTAAGAATGAATAATATTCCATTTTATGTATATACCTCATTTTGTTTAGTGATTCATCCATTGATGTGCATTTGCCTATTGTGAATTATACTGCTGTGAACACAAGTGTACAAACATCTGTTCAAGTCTCTGCTTTCAGTTATTTTAGGAGTATACCCAGAAATGGAATCACTGGATCATATGGTAATTCTTTGAGGAACTGCCATATCATTTCCCACAGCAGCTGCACCATTTTACATTCTCACTGGCAATGCACAGCGGTTCCAATTTCTCCATATCCTTACCAACACATGCTATTTTCTGTTCTGTTTAGTTTTTTTTTTTTTTAGTAGTAGTCATCCAAATGAGTGTGAAGTAGTATCTCACAGTGATTTTTTTTTTTTTAATTTCCTAATAATTAGTGATCGGAGAAGGCAATGGCACCCCACTCCAGTACTCTTGCCTGGAAAATCCCATGGACAGAGGAGCCTGGTAGGCTACAGTCCATGGGGTCGCTAAGAGTCGGACACGACTGAGCGACTTCACTTTCACTTTTCCCTTTCATGCACTGGAGAAGGAAATGGCAACCCACTCCAGTATTCTTGCCTGGAGAATCCCAGGGATGGCGGAGCCTGATGGGCTGCTGTCTATAGGGTCACACAGAGTCGGACACGACTGAAGCGACTTAGCAGCAATAATTAGTGATACTGAATACCTTTTTCATGTGTTTCTCTTCTTTGGAGAAATGTCTGTTCAGTCCTTTGTCCATTTTTAAATTTGGTTGTGTTTGTTTTGTTGTTGTTGAGTTGTGGGAATTCTTTATATATTCTGAATATTAACCCTTTATATGATTTGCAAATATTTCTCCCATTCTGTGGGTTGTCTTTTCACTATATGGTATTGGTATTGTCCTTTCATGCACAAAAGTTTTTTAACTTTGATGAAATCCAATTTATCTATTTTTCCTTTTGTTGTCTGTGCTCTTGGTGTCATTTGCAAGAAATCATTGCCAAATCCAAATGATATGGAGCTTTTCCCTTATGTTTTCTTTTTAAGAGTTTTATAGTTTAATGTGGTCTCCAGGTCTGAGGTCGGTGTTGCCTGTGTGTGCATGTAGGTGAGAGTGTTGAAGACGGGCGAGTGTAGCACATAGGAGCTCATAGAAGAGCAACTTTCTAAGTCTTGGCAAAAAACAAGCTGACAATAGAGACCTATCTTCATATTTTTAAGAAAGGGGCAGAAGGCATGTCAGGTGAGTTTGATCAACTTTCTTGTCCCCACTTTTCCCCTATAGATTCAGCAATAAGTGAAACTCTTAATGAAAAAGAGGGGTGCCCTTTGCTAGGAGTCCCCATGAGCATAAACTATAATTCTTTGTATATAGAAACAAATTACTGTAAAGTTTAATTTTACTCTTAAGAAAAAGAGTTTTATTGTTTAGCTCTATGTTTAGGTCTTTGAACCACTATGAGTTAATATTTGTATATGGTGTAAACTAAGGATCCAACTTCATTCTTTTAAATGTAGATATCCAGTTTTCCCAAAACTATTTGTTGAAAAGACTGTCCTTTCCTTTCAAGGGTGTCTTGGCACCCTTGTTAAAAACCATCTGACTATACATGCAAAGATTTATTTCTAGGCTCTCTATTATATTTCATTAGTCTCTGTGTCTGTCTCTATGCCAGTGCCACACTCTTTTGATTACTATAGCTTTGAAGTAAGTTTTGAGATTAAGTAATATGAGGCCTCCAAGTTTGTTCTTTTTCAAGACTGTTTTGGCAATTCAGGGTCCCTTGAGATTCCATATGAATTTTAGTGTGGATTTTTCTATATCTGGAAAAAACAGTGTCAGGATTTTGACAGTGATTATATTGACTCTTGTGACTTTAAGTAGGGCCTAGGCTAGCTAGAGGCATCTCACTGTGACCAGAAACCTGCAGTGCGTAAAAATGAATGGTGGTCTGAGCAGAAGGAGAAGGCACAGACTTAGTATATTGAAGGGTGGGGGCAAGAGGCTACCTTCTCTAAAATACCAAAATTTCTGGCTCCTCCTAGGCCTCTATCAGAGGCAGGTCTCCATGGCAGCAGTTTACCCATCGGTATAATGGGCATTGCATTCCTAAGCCACTGAAATGGCTCCTCTAGAATCAGATGGCTCCTCCTTTTCCTCCTTTAGGTTTTTCAGCTCCTGAAAAACCTTGTTAATCTGTTAGGACCTGTAACTCCCTATCCTGGCTCTTAGGGATATTAGCACTAATTTTGATGTAGCTGGGTCACTCCGACCCCTGACCAGTTCATTCTTCTAGTCCAGCCAGCTACCCCTTCCAGGAGGAGCATGTGTCCTCAAGACTGGGGGGAGTAAGAATGGGTAGTTCTGAGCCCCTGGGGAGTGGACGGCTGGCCAGAATACCTTTGTGAAGATTATAGAGATGGTCTCCCCATCCTGGTGCATCTTATAAGGGGATCTAGACCTCAGCAGGTGAGGTCCACCTGCAGCAGTGAAAGCAACGGTGGATGCAGGCAGCCTTCTTGTGCAGCCTAGACTCTTGAGAGATGACTCACTGGGCCCTAAGCCTTATCTCTGGCTCTGCCTCAGAAAAACTCCTACACTCAATCCATCGCTGAACACAAACAGATGGATAAATGAGTAGGGAGCACTCTGAACCCATAATGGGACTCAAGTCTCAGTTGTGAGTTGTGACACTCACTCACCTTACCTGCCTGGCCATCAGCACATAGGAGAGCCATTACTGCCCTACCTCTAGGAGGCATGGTTGGGGCTTCTGGCAACTCATCCCCTCTGGAAGGGGCTGTGTAACTCCAGCTCTGACAGAGGGCTCTGGGGTTTCTGGCACAGCCTGAATTTCTGTCTTAGGGTTCATATATGTGTGACTAATGGTCAGAAAATAAGGTCCTTGAGCCAAATGGGAACCTTTATCCTAGTTGTTTTTAAAGCATCCCAAACTTTATCAGGCTATCTGGAGTCATTTTAGATACAGAAGTAAAGCAGCAAGCAGGGAACAGTCTTCCTGTTTCAGAGATGAAATGACAGAGGCCTAGAAGACTGTGTCAGTGCTAGGAAGGGTCTCACCCAATTCAGCTTTTGTTTTGCCAAGTGAAATCTATCCATCTCTTCATTCATGCATTCATTCAGTGCCTACTACTGGACAGGTCCCTTGCCAGGGGCTGGGGATACAACAATGAGTAAGACAGAGCCTCTCTCTCATGGAAGGCACAGTCTGCTGGGGGATGCAGATGGTAGCAAACAACCAAATACACAAAAACCCCTCATGAGAGAAGTAATAAAACATGACTCCAGGGAAATATTTAACTAAAGAATATGACCTGGATCGAGAAATCAGTGAGGTCTTCTCTGAGAAAGCAGAGACCTGAAGGATGAGTCAGACAAAGGGAAAGGAACCGTATTTCAGGCAGAGGGAATAGAACGTGCAAAGGCCTGGGGACTGGAGGGACAGACCCAAAGAGGAAGGGTCACCTGGGGAGCTGGAGACCATAACCAACAGTTTGGGAGTCCTACTTATATTCTTCCACTATTCCTTACAGCTCAATGCTGCCCAGTCTCATGGCTCAGGTGCACTATCAGCCCCTATTGGGCTGCTCTCCAAGTGCCCAGGAGAACTTGAAGACAAACCACAGAGTGCAGAATATCAGAACTGTGCAAAGAACATATAAGGTGTATCCAACTTTGTTGAAGCCTCTTTAGGTCCCTACGATCCCTCTGGTTAAGTCTAGTTAAGACTAGAGGCCAAAGATTGAGTGCCGAATAGAAGACTTTTACTGCCACAGACACTGTGCCAGCAGTTTAGGTTGGAGAAGGGGCAGAAATGGAGTTGTTCATGAACTATCTCTGTTCTTTATTCAAAGAAAGATTTCTGAGTGTTGCTGATTGATGGGGATATCTAGCTTGTAGGTCAGGTGAGCACCGGGTTGGCTGGGAGTGCTCATCTGTGGACCTGAGGTATCTTCCTCAGGATTATGGTGTTTGCCAGCCTCTGTGTGTACACGATATGCCCAAATCAAGATTTGGGGGCCCAATCAGGCCTGCACTGATGTCAGCAGGCTAGATGGCCAGATTGGAGCTTATCACTGGCCACTGGCCTTCAATCCTTACATGTGTGTGGGGAGCTCCAGATTCCTTCCTCTTCCTCACCCCCACATGCTGTGTTGAATTCTACTTCCTCTCATCTTCCCCTGTGCCTGCCCTAGTCTAGGCTACCATTATTGCTCACCCAAAGGCATTCATTTCCTCCAAACTTATTACCTCCAGCTCATGGTCCATGAGTCATCTGTCTAAAATGTCACTTATCTTCTTAAAACCCTTCCTTGACTTCCTGTGGCCACTGGGACAAAGCCCTGAGGTTTGCACACCCAAGCAGTTGACTTCTCCAACCACATCCTTCTCACACACTAGGCTCAGCCACAGTGAATTTCTAGTTTCTCGAAAGTCATGCTCCCTCTCACTGTTAGGCCTTGGCTAGTAGTGTTCCTTGTGTGGAATGCTCTTCTCACCTTCACCTGACCACCTCCTGCCTATTTTTCAAGTGTCAATTTATATGCCAATACCTTGGAGCTTTCCCTGACATCCTTAAATTAAAGTTAGGTAGTCACACCTTAGGGTTTCCCAGGTGGCTCTGTGGTAAAGAAACTGCTTGCCAATGCAGGAGATATAAAAGACTCAGGTTCAATCCCTGGGTTGGGAAGATCCTCTGGAGGAAGAAATGGGAGCCTGGCAGGCTACAGTCCATAGGGTCACAAAAGGTCAGACACGACTGAAGCAACTTAGCACACACGCACACATAGTCCCACTCTGATAAGCCCCAGTCCCTTCTTTTTAAAATATTTATTTGAATTGGAGTGTGTTGGGTGGAAATGTGATACCTAGGGTCATTTAGGTAAGACATCTACCCAGTATTCCTCAAACTGCCTGGAAATGTGGGCTGGAACCCCTGGAGAAGGAGATGTCAGCACAGCCCTGCTTCTTTCTCTAGCTCCTACTCTAAGGAGGGTAAATGGTCCCTTTGGTGGGTTCTTCTCCTGAGCCACACTGTCAGGAGAACCACTGCTTTGTGAGCAGGGCCCAGAGCAGGGTTCCAGGCTGACCAGCCAGAACATTGGATGTACAGGGGTCAGGCAAGGGCCTAGTTTGGAGAAAAGAAGGCCAGGGTTCAAACTCGGCCTCTCTATCTGCCCAAGAGCCCATGCCATCAACACTGCCTGACTTCCTGCTCAGTTCAGTCTGGCCTTGCAGTGGGGGTTGTGCTAGCCCCAGAGGATTCTCCAGCAGCCTGTTTGCCTCTGAACTTGAGTTTCTGGCTCTTGAGTGAACAGAATGAATATCCGCCTGTGAATGAGAAATGCTTCCCCAGGGCTCTGTTCTTTTAAAGAAATCAAGGGGTCCCATAGTCGGACATTGAGGACTTTTTTCCAAAGCCAACACAAGTCACCACTCTCTGAAAACTTCCACCACCTCTGCTCCTCCCTACCACCACCCTGCCACCACCACGTCAAGAGGTGATGGAAGGTTCTCAAAGGCCCTGTCTCCTATTGTGTGTGCCTGACTGTTGACTGGGGTGAGTTCTAGGGAGAGGAGAGTTGGTAGATCACACACTCACTGTACTGTGTATGGCTCTACAATGTGGGAATGTTTTTACAAGCATGGATAACTCCTATAATTAAAGATACAAATCTAGTAAAAAGTTTCATCCCATAGGCTATAGGTTCAGAAGGTGAAAAGGAAGACTTGATAGGTGAGACACCACTGGAGCTGGGCCTGGTCAGGAGGGCAGCAGTAGCAAGGGGGCCTTTGGATCAGGGAAAGGCAAGATGCAAGGCTCAAAAATGAGAGAGCTTTAGGAGCAGAGGACAAAAAAGGATGGGCACACACTGGGCTGGAGGAGGAGTTTATAGAAGACTTCTGAGAGGTGAATTAGCACTGTAGGATGTAACACCTTGGATTCCAGACCAAGAATTTATATTAAGGGGCTTCTGAAACAGAAAGATGTGACCTGAGCTAGGCCTTGGGCTTGGAAATGGCAAAAATGAGAGAAAGGCCAGGCCTGTCAGGAGGCTATTTGTACTTCCCAGTGAGAAGAGCAACAGTCAGGGGAAAGAGGTTCCTGGATGAATAAGCTGGGCTGGCCAGAACCTCAGCACTGAGGACCCACCCTCTACCTGCACTGCAGATCTCCCCAAAGCCTTGCTGGGCACTTGCAGCTCTGCCTGAGGTTCCTGGTTCATCTGTGGCTAGAGACAAGGTGACATATCAGTGTACCTTTGGTTCAGTCTCACTTGCCCACCCTGACCCAGAAAGAAGGTGGTGCCAACTGGACCTCTGGGGGCCTCCAGTTCCTTTTGCCTTCACAGTAGAACTCCAGAGCAGCTGTTTGATTTTGGGTCACCTCGTGATTCATTTGCATATCATATTTCCCTGGTTCCCAGAGGAAAAGCAAGCCTGTATACCACCAAAAAAGTTACTAGTATGTGCCAACTTGAGCCAGATGACTATTCTCACACTGGAAGGCAACCTGCAAGAGGCACGACAAGTGCTCTGGCAATGCTGGGGGTTCCCAAGGGTTCCAGAGAGGCGCAGACACCTCAAGGGGCTGGGTCTGACAGCAGGAAGGGTAGGCTAGCATCCCCCACCCTGCGAACCTCCCATCCCTGCCTCCTGCCCCATCAGAGGCTGTTGGGGACAGTCATGCCTAAGGGGCCATCCAGGGGCACTTAAGGACCTACACAGAATGAACTGGGCCTTGGGCGGGTTCTTCAAGATCAAAGAACCCTCCCTTCTCCTCTTCATAATTATAGTTCTCCCACTATTATGACCAGGTACCAAAGATTCAAAGTTGAAAGAAAACCCAGTGAGCAGAGAGAGAGAGCACTTTCTCCCTTCTCTGACTCCTCCAAGGTGCTTAGTGGAAAGAGATCAAGGCCACTGCAACCCGAAAGGGCCCAGACCCTTCAGAGCCTAATGAACACATTAGGCTAGGAAAATCTCTTCCTCTACCTCTGGTGGTCTCTCAGCCAAGAGCTCTGGGGTCCGCTCTTCCCTTTGCCTGGAGGCCTGTTCACACCTGGCCCCACGGAGGCTGAGGAACGCCTGCTCTTTCAGGAAGGTATCACCTCTTCTGTGAAGTGTTCCATTACCACTCCACTAGCACGCTCCCCTCCTCCATTGTTTCCATGTCTTGTATTTAGCCTATCACTGCATATTGCACCCTCTGCTGTTTTGCTTTATTTATGGTCTGGTGTGATGTCATGTGAGCCTTCCTCTGCTCTAGGTCCCCAGTGGGTAGCCTAGTGTCTGCCTCATTGAGCAGGAACTCAGCAAGCATTGGTGAGCCACAAAGCACAGTCCTAGATTTCCCAAGCCAATTCCAGGCCATTTGGGGATGCTTTACCCTTCCTCACCACCCCCTAATAGTTACCCGTAGCCTCCAACAGCTCTCTACCCCAACCTGAGTTTGGAACAGGATATCAGTCAGTCACACCTAGAGATGTCTTTCTTGAAAAGGTCCTCAGACTAGCAGCCTGTAGAGGTCCCCCAAGTTCTCAGTGAACTTTGCAATCGGACCAAGGCAGAGTGGGGAAGGCTGGAGCTGTGGAGGTTGACCCTTATGCAGTAGCAGTGTGGTGATGATTGACAGCCCATGTACAATAAGAAGCATGGGCTGTGACCCAGGGGAAGTGAACATGCTGTCTACTCAGGGTGTCCTGACACTCCATCTGGAAGTGGACGTTGGACCCAGGACAGTATCCAGCTTGGGAAATGGGCAGGACACTCGAAACTCGCCAGGCAGGTAGAAGACCGCGGCCACCCTCCATAAAGCAAAATCCCCGATCCATCTCTTCCACCCTCAAGATAAAGATCCAAGGTCCAAGCAGGCCTTGGCAGTGAGGAGAGAGCCAGCCTTGGCCACAGGCGCACTGGCAGTACTAGCTGCCCCCTTGGATGCCCCAGCTCTAGGCTTCTTGCTCCAGACTTTGCATTCCTCCAGAATGCCAGTGCCCTCTGTTACTGGTCACTTGGCCAAGTCAGAGCCTTGCCCTCCTTCTGCCAGGGCAGCTTTTTGTGGGCTTCTCAAGCCTTAGAATTCTCTGGCTGGCTGATGGCTCATCTTCTGCTTAGCCAGGCTCCAATGCTGGGCTCACCCCCAACTTGAGTCAGCACCCAGCTGGCTGCTCAAGCCCTGGCTCTGGTCTCTAAGAGGTCTCTGGGCAAATCTGCAGCTCAGCACTAAACACATTTGCATTTGGTCTCTTCAGTTCATTGATCAGGAATCATATGATCTTTTAAAAACACAGCTGGTAGAGTTGCCCATCTGTGCTTCTGCATTTGGATCATAAATTGGGCTGCCTAGAATTTATTTAAACCTGCAGGTCTGAGTGCAGAGTAAGGTGGCTCTCACAGTGTCTCCTGTGATGATCTCCTCATTTTCTGGATCACCCTAATTCTTGGGACCACTCTTGGCTGGGTTTCTAGGACTTGGTCTGTTTTTAATGCTCATTTGTCTCCTGAGTTCTTCTAAGGACTATTTCCTCTGGACACTGAGATTCTCTAATTGCAGGGTAAAGCACTTATATGCACTCCTCCCCTAAACCTGCACCACACACACACACACACACACACACACGATTCCCAGACAATATGGGTCAGAAGTCCTTAGCCAGGCCAGTAACCTAAGATAGTGATGTTCTATATGCTCCCCTTCCCCCTCCATCCTTTGAACTATACACAGAAACATTGCTGAGAGACTGCCATGTGTCCCCTGATATCTGGTCTAGCTGAGCACATGGCATCCAAAATAAATACTACATTTCCCAGCCTCTTTTCCAGCTATATGACTGAGTTTTGGTCAATGAGATATAAGTAGGATGGTATATCCAACTTCTAAAGTATCTTTAAAGGGAAAGGCATACCCTACTTTCTTCATGCTAGCCACAAATCACCTTCTGTGATATGATAGCTGGAGTTAGAGCAGCCACATTAGAACATGAGGATGAAACCACTCTGTGAAGATGGCAGATATGGTAGCCCATCTTCTGAGATGGCCTCCAGTGATTCTCAACTTCTGGTATGTCCTTGTTTCATTCTCTCCCATATTCAACGGGACTAACATGTACCCAATAGGGTATTGCAGAAATGATAGTGCGACTTCTGAGATTCCTTCATAAAAGACATTGCAGCTTCTGCCTTATTCTCTTTTGGATCACCTGCTCTAGGCTAGTGGAAGCCAGCTGCCATGCTGTAAGCACACTCAAGCAACCCTATGGAGGATTATAGGTGGTGAGGAACTGAGGTTTCCTGCCAACAGCCAGAACCAATTTGCTGGCAATGCTGCAGTGCCAGTCAAGCCTTCAAGTGATCACAGCTCCCTTAGACTACAACCTTATGAGAAAGCTTAAGCTGGAACCACCTAGAAAAGTCACTCCTGAATTACTGACACAAAAACTGTGAGATAATAAATGCTTATTGTTGTTTTAAGCCACTGAGTTTTGAGGTAATTTGTTTATACAACAATAGAGGAGAGCAACAAAACAGGAGTCTTGACCCTCTGAAACTGTGGAGGGCCTTAGCAACTCGTACATTTATCTCCGATGTTTTTTGAAGAGATATTAACTTCTCTTATTTTCATAGCTATTATCTTGAGTTTTCTGTCATTCCTATTCCTAGTTTTACTTTGGAATCACTCATTCAGAGACTCTTTTAAGAACTGCTAACTGAAAGTGCCTTGGGAGGCCATCCCCATCATTCCTGCTGCTAGTGGCATGTTGAGGCCTAAATCTTCCCAAGATGATGGGTAGTTAATGTCTAAAAATGTCTGTAAAAGAAATTTTATAATGAGAAGCACTGGCCAAGGATGAAGAGACCCTGGCTCCACCCCCTCCTGAGTGCTTTCACTTATTTAACAATTTGGTGACCTTACCTGGCACAGAGAGACACTGTCTTTATATGGGATATCCATGCGGCTCAAAAATATGTGTAAATAAGCAATTTGGGGAGTGCCAAGCTGCTCTACTGACTGAAGAAAGCACTCTCGCTGTGGGTCTGGCTGTTTCTGGATGGAGCCAGCCTGCCTCAGAATTTACAGATGTTCCTTTCATGGACCAGCTTTCAGGTGTGCATCTCCATGGCCTACTGAACAAATCCTCACCAGTGATGAGACACCCTGCTCAGATCCACTCAGCCATGGCAGTTGACAGGGTAGAGTGATGGCAGCCCTGTTAGCCTAGTTTTTAACTAAAACACTTCTTCCCATTGCCCTGGTTGCAAGACAATGGTCAGCCCTGGGACACTCCCTTGCCACCCCGTGTCCTGCTTCGTTAGAGATCACAATTCCCAAGTGGACTAAGCACCCAACATGATTCCTGACCCCCAGCATCACAGTTCCCAGACCTGCTTAAGACTCCTCACCTTCTCCCATTGGCTCTTGCCACACTGTGGGATACCTTCTCTCTGAAATCTTAGCCTCCTCTACCAGAGGCCTTCATCTCCGGCTTTCTAGATTTTTCCAGTCTGCTCTCCACTCCTGCTCTAGCACTTTAACAAAGAACTTCTGTCTCAAGGGGCTTCAGTTGATTCTCCAGCCTGGTCTGGAGAATTGTCTGAACAACCAACAAATTTCTTAAACCCTATATTAGATACTATAACAAACAAATTCCAAAATATATACTGGCTCAGACAATATCACTGATTTCTTGTTCAGCTCACATAGGTGTTTCTAATTGGTGGTGTCTGTCCTCCAAGTGATGATTCAGGGACCAAGATCCTTCCACCTTGTGGCTCTGCTGTCTCCAACATGTGATTTCCAAGGGGACCTCAAACTAAAAGGAGAAAAGAAGGGTGGAGAAGGCACATCTGCTTCTTAACTATTTGGGGCTGGAAAATACACTGATCAACAACTGATCACAGATGTCATCCCTGATCAACATCTCACTGGCAAAAATGTGTCACTTGACTCCTCTCAGATATAGCAGATGTGAAGGAAGCAGTGTATGCTGGAAAATGTAGCCCCTGCTGGGAAGCCCCTTTCTAGTTTCAGCTCTGTTCTATGGAAGGACAAGGGATATACTGTTTTTTTTTGGTTTTTTTTTTTGTGAACAGTTAGCTCTCTTGGCTACACACTCAGAAGGAAGTAAACCTTCTTCCACAACTGTCTTGCAAGACTGCAGCCCATGCACTACAGGCCGACCTACCTTCCTGGTTTCCATGTCCTGGAGAAAACCCCAACGAGGCTAGGTCAACATCAATGCAGATTTATGAACTCCAAAGCCACCAGGGCCCCTGTACTGCTAGGCCTGGATCAGATTCTCTGCTATTTCCCCTAACACGTGTTCCAAACACCCTCTCCTTGCCCTCAGCCACTCTCCAACCTGCATTCTCAACAATTGCGGATTTTAGGGCTGAAGACTTGATGCCTCTCCACTCCTTCCCCTGCCCTCTCCTCCCCAGCCACACTCATATAAATTTGTCCGTGTCCACATTCCCTCCAGCTTCACAGTCCGACCCGCTCCTTAGATTTCAGACCTGTGTGTGTCCATCTGCCTTTGGATGCCCCTACCCGCATGCACATAGGTCCTTCATACTCACCACATCTCAAACTGAACTCACCAATGTCCAGCTTCTCCCCCTCCCCCAAACCTGCTTCTCCTCCTGTGGTTTCTTTCTTCTGAAATGGCCACACCCTAACCATGTAGTTGTCCTTGCTGAAAACACGTCATCATTGTCTCATTTCTCAGGTTAAATCCTGGCCAAAACATTTCTTGAATCAGTTCCCTCCACTTGTTTTCTCAGTTCAGGTCATCCCTTATGCTCAGATGCCTGGAGCCACTGCCAAACAGGTATTTATGCCTGTAGTCTGTTCCCCTCCAACCACTCTCCACAGGAGCCAGAGTGACAGTTCTACAGTACAAATCTGCCCACAGCACTCCTCCCAAAGCACTCTGCACAGAGGGGCTGACTCCTCCTGTCCTGGGAGCACTGGGGCTCACTTCCTACCACATGACTGGCCTTGGCAGTAGACTCACACTCATGTCTCCCACTGGACCTCCATGGGGCCCTGGGAGAAGGCCAGAAAGAAGCATGGCCTCCCACTTTTAAGATAAGAAAACCTGTTCATAGGAGATGAGGTGATTGCCCAAGGGTATTTGTTCTTTTTTACTGTGAGGCAGGTATTTGTTCTTTTCTACCATGTCACAGACCCACTCTGCTGAAGTAACACCCTGTGGTGCCAACACAGACCCTGGACTCTGTGAAAAACTGCCTCAGACACCACCCTAGCCCCTTCGGTCATCATATATCTTGCATGTCAGCCATTCCCTTGGGTAAGGAATTATTGGAACAGACACCCACCCAAGCTGACTCCAGCATAAAGAAGACTCTCACAGAATCCAAATGCACAGAGTCATCTCAGGAACTGGAAGCTCATCAGACAACCATTCCATCTTTAGTGCTGGACTACAGGCCCTTTCTCCCTGCATTTCTAATCTCTTCCCTTTTTCACAAAACCCTTAACCATCTTTTACAAGACCCAACATGATCACCGGTTCTGAGTCATCCTGACTCACGACTCCAGGGCCCACCATCAAAGAAGTAGTGTCAGGGACGTGGGAGCACTTGGCTGGCCCAGCCTGGATGCTTGTTGGTCCTCTCAGGCTAGGCTTTCCGCCCTGGCCCATCATTTGGAACACGTACAACATGTCAGCTGGTACAAACAGGGCAATAGGGGTTGCTGGAAGGGGAATTCCAAGGAGTATTGTAGGGAGGGAGTCAATTACAAGTGTAGGGAAAACTGTGAAAGATGTTGAATTTAGTGGGTGTCCTGAATAACTTACCCACCTAGGTTCTTTCTGCTTTTTGTTGTCTTTGACTAGACATTTCTCAGCTCTAAAGATGGAAGTGAAGTTGTAAAACCTTGATAGTAATGCAAATAATTCCTGTTCACAGTAATACAAATTGTGTCTAGTGGAACACAACTGACTATTGCCTTGTGCATACTGGCCAATTTTGCATCCATTTCTGAAATGATTTCAGCATTCCTTATCTGACTATCATGTGTGATACTGTGAGTTCTCCTCTGAATTGATTGTAATGTTTTAGTGGTTCTCTTATTAATTAATGAGTTAAACTAAATCTTTGACATGTTAATTTTATATCATGGGACAGACATGATTATATCCTCTTTTAAAAGTTATCATTAAATACAGACAAAGTTTGTAGGATCACATACTCACTTTAGAAATATTAATGATTAGAGAAAAAAATTTAGGATACACAAAAAACTGTTAGAGTTCACCTGTGGGGAAAATGGAGGGTGGAGGCACTTAACTTTTCATTTTATATTTTTTTGTACTATTTCAATTTTTAAACTGTGTTATAAGAATTTCAGTGGAGGCCGCCTTGGCCAGGCAAAGGTTTAAGGGTCATCTGTTTTCTTTTTTAAAACTTTTCCCTATAAAAAATTAATACCATTAACTTTATAGTTATTTGTTAAGCTGTACATATGGGTGTTTGGACTTTGTTGATTATATGTTATATTTTAAAATTTAAAAATTGGATACTTGTTGGGACTTCCCCAGTGGTCCAGTGGCAAGCCTCTGTGCTTCCAATGCAGGGGCCCCAGGTTCAATCCCTGGTGGGGGACCTAGATCCCACAAGCCACAAATATGAAAAAATAAGAGTCTGCATGCCACAACTCGGCACAGCCAAGGAAAAAAAATCTGATACTTTAAAATTTAAAGGGAAAAGCAAATCAAATAAGAAAAACTACATCTTGGCATATTGCTCCAAGCCAGCCCTGGGCAGCCAGTGGTGGTTATGATGTACTGCCTGTCTTCAGGGAAGAGGATAAGGTTCAGGCTACACCCACAGGTCAAAGGGCTCCAGGCACCCTCCCTCCACACACACTCTGTATCAGGGCTGTCCAGGAGAGGGACCTTCCTTGTTGTTCAATATTGTCACATCCCCTCCCTCTCTCTCTCTTGGCAGCCCAACGCAGGGAACACTGATGGAAGATCATGCCAGAATGGGAACATTCCTTCTCCCTCCCCTTCCTCCCCTGACAACTGAGAGGCATCCCGCCCTCCCTGGCTGGCCACTGGAAGGAAAGAATCACTGCCAAACCACTGCTTGCACAACAATGCGCTTCTGAGCAGGGTACATACAATTTTTGTCATTTGAATCCTGTGTTCCTCCTGACTTACATGATGGTGCAGATATACTCTGGCTTCCATGCTCAAGGGAGGCTCATCCACTAGTAGTGGCTTCACATTCTTTTGTCTTCATTAACCAACCTATAAACTGGCATTTAAGTTCATGAGGATAAAACCTTCCTTCCAGGGATTTCTCCAGGCTTGGATGTTTGTCTCTGCTGTTCTCTTGTGTGTGTGTGGTGAAGGAGGCAATACCCACAGGCAGTGGGACCATCTCTAGGCCCCTGACCTTTGGCATGAGTGTATACCATCCCTTGCATTTGGCACATCTGCACACAGGTGCTTTGCTACTGAACTCTGGTCTAGGAAAACTGAGGAAGAAGGCAGGCAGGAGCCCAGTACTCCTCTCACTTGCTGGACACTCACAGCTGGCCTGACCAGAGCTGACCCTTCCCACTCTACCTACTAAGCACAGCATCGTGGTCACCCCTGAATCCTGGGGCTGCTGCTCCAGGTGCTCCAGAACACCCTCCACTGCCACAGGGAGGGAGCATTTCACTCCTAGTGCCACTACTTGTGATGTTTGAGCCCAGATACCCAATGTCGTGTGACTACATCACTCTCTCCCTTCAGCCCTCAGTGGCTCCCCATTGCCTGCAGGATCAAGTCCAAGCTCCATGGCCTGGCCTTCAAGTCCCTAGATTTGCAATCTGGACCCAGGTATACCTCTGGCACCATCTCCCAACACCATGTACCCCCCTGTCTAACCATTCATTCAGCCCAGGCACACTGGAGTTCAACTTATGCATAAGTTTAAAGGCTGTTTTCCAAACCTCTTAGCTGCAGCAAATGCCTCATTTCAATGACAGCCTCTTATTAACTGATGTCATCAGAATTACACTATACAGATGCAGATGCAGGCGTGCCAATGCCTGTTCTAATGCAGGGCCTTACCCTGGTGCTCACACCACCCTTGAGGCTGCACCTGGCTGAACATCACACAGACCACTCTCTAGAATGGCTCTCTCCCCGGGAGCAGCTGCAGATTCCTCCCACCTCCCCAGAGCTCACTGCTGTGGAGCAGAGGCAGTTGTATTAGGACATATCACAGCATCTTGCTGCCAAAGTGACAACTACAATTATGTTTTGGCCAACAGCTAGAGATGAGAGAATGTACAGCCAAGGCCTCATGGGCCTTCATGACTCAGCAGATTGTGCTGTGTGTCCAACTGGTAGGTGAGGTGGGCCCAACCTGCCCACTGCCCAAGCCCTCCCTTGGTAGGCAAACTGCTGGCTACAACCTCGAGTTAATACCTGGGGCCCTCAGGTGAAGTCCTTCACTACGGTGTGATAATTAATCCCCCAAGGGACACCCTAGGCCCAGAGGAGAGAAACAGTAGAGTGGTCATGCCCACGCATGGCCCAAACCAAAGACAGACAATTGATTCCTTGGCAAGGGCAGGGGCAGGCCGTGCAAAGCCAAGCTGCCTGGGGATGAGCGCCATCACACAGGGCAGCCTGATGCGGGGGGACGCTTGTGATGGACAGAGAGTCTCTTGAGGCTCAGGACACCACCTCCACGAGGAATCTTGGTGTCAAAGGCTGTGAGCAGAGGATGGTGTCAGTGTAGGGGCCCAGATGATGCAGCAAGAACAAGCACACAGCAGCGGCAGCTCCCACTTACTGAGCCCTTCCGAGTGCCTGGCAATGTGCTAACCACTTTGCATATGTTCCTTCTTTGCATCTTCCCCATAACCCAGTGAGGTAAATTCTGTTATTATCTCCACTTTACCAGGGAGGAAACTGAGTCTAAGAGAGGAATGTGATGGTGGCCGTGAAGCTGGCACATGTGCAGACAGAATCGGAGCCCAGATAGCCTGGCTCCAGAGCTCAACTGGTTTGTGTTCTCATCATCTTGGTTCGACCTTTTCAATCTAGTCTTGGTTGCAGGAAAATTAAGAGACCCCCCCCCAGCACATTCCTCACAGACTGTCAGTTGAGTTGGGGCCTCCAAATAGACTTTGACCTGGAAGCCAAGATATTACCAAGGAAAATAAACAACAGCTATTTCAGGTGACAGGTACTGGGCTATGGAATTGGAAGGAGAAAAAAAGCTATCAGGATTTCCTCAAAGTTCATATTTGCATGTTCAGCAGAACAAGCGTCACCAGAAAGCTGCTCTGTGGCCAGCGTTGCCCCTGGAGACAGGGCAGGAGCAGGAACGGTCCTTTCTCTCTGACCCGTAGGCCTTCCCCTAGCCCAGGGCTTGCCTCTTATTCAGCCCTGAACTGGGCTCTGGCTGAGGCCCTGGGAGGGGCGGGCTCAGGCTCTTGGAGTACCCTGAGGAGCACTGTTGCCCTTTTCAGGCCCCTTGTTGAGGCAGAACCTGCTTGTCCACACATCCTGCCCAAAGGCATACAGAGTGGAGGCAGTAGACTAACAACTCTGTTCTACATGCTTCCAAAGTGGGCATCTGAAAGACTGGCAAGGCTGAGACATGGAAGCATTTGTATTTCAAGTGACTGCTGCCCATGAATCACCAATTTCATTCTGTGCTCTCAGCTCTGTGAAGGCATCATTTCCACCCAGCCTCACATGGAGCTGGCGGCCAGAGCCTCTTAGTGGGGCTATAAATAGCAGATCATCAACTCACCTCTTCTGAGCTCATCACAGGCTCCTGGGTTTACTGCGTGTCTTCCTGCTGCCTGCATGTCACCATCACTCAGATTTCCCAGGTGAGGCGTGGCTGAGAGACCCAGGGCATGTTCTGGGGGCTGCAGGGTTTGGATTTTCAGAGCTGTTCAGGGTGACAGCAAGGGCAATGGCAGACTTTTGAAGAGCTCGGCATTTAGGGCGTCATAATTATAATCTTGGGTCTCTGAGATCCTCTCCAATTAAACACAGTAGAAAGGGACTGTCATTTCTCCAGAAGTCCTAGAAATAAAAGGCAAAGGACTCACCAAACACATACCCAGAGAAAGCCACCCAGAGCGGGTAGCAAGAAATGAGAGGTTTCATGCCTTCCTGCGGACTTGTCTCCTAACACTGAATGAAATACTTTATGGCTCTCCAGCTTCAGAAGTGAGATACACTGAATGAAATATTTTATGGCTCCCTGGCTTCAGAAGTCAGATCACATTTTTTTAGTATTACTCAGAGCTACCATTATGGGGTGCTCCCTGCGTGCCAGGCTCTGTGCCTAGCCTTGGCATGTAGCATCTCATCAAGTCATCACAACAACCATATTGAGTTAACTGCTAGTGGCACTGGCTTTCTATTGGTGAGGAGGCTGAGGTTCCCAGAGTCTCAGGGACAGGGCTGCTGGATTCCAGAGCCCAGTCTCTGAACCACCACATTTTCTGCCTCCTGCAGAGGAAGACTGTGTGTCTACTTCCATGTTCACATGTAGCCATGCATGTGTCCATGCACATGTGCGAACAGAAGGATCTGAACCATAGTCTTTTCCCAGCTTCACATATTCCATGACTACAGTAGGAGCCAGATGCTAGTAGTCATGTTCCCCCAAGTCCCAGGGCTCTTTGGCATCATGAACGTCCCCCATCGTCATCCTCTCCTAATTGTGATCTTCTTCTAGGTTCTCCTGCAGGAGGGGCCCAGCCTCCATTTGGCTCTTGAGGCCCAACTTGATGGTATTCCTCATGCCTCCCTCCCCTCAGGCCTTAAACAGTCAGAGGTCAGGTGAGACTCCATCACTCCCCTTTGCTCTCCCCCTACTTCCCACCCTGAGGGCAGCCTCCCTCCAATCTGTGTCCTCCTTCGCCTCTCAGAGTCACAGCCCCATATTTGAGGGCCAGGGCCCTTTATTGGCTTGTTTCAATAGCCTTCCAGTTCAGTGCTGCACCTGATGAATGTACTGAGAACACAGATTCTTAGTCCCCTCTCTACACTACCTGAAACAAAATCTGGCAGGGTAGATGCTAGGGTACACTTTTTTTTTTTTTTAATTAGTTTATTTTCTATTTTTTAACTTTACAATATTGTATTTGTTTTGCCATACACTGACATGAATCCACCATGGGTGTACATGTTTTCCCCTTCCAGAACCCCCCTTCCACCTCCCTCCCCATCCCATCCCTCCGGGTCATCCCGGTGCACCAGCCCCGAGCATAGGGTACACATTTTTAAAAAGCTCTTCCAATCATCTATGCAGCCAGGATTAAGAGACCCTTTGTCTAACTAGCCACCTAGACTCCAACCTCTCCCTGCTCCAAACCTCCCACTCACAGCTATAAGCTTAAATTTCTTTTATTTTTTAAAAGTGTTTATTTCTTTATTTGGCTGGGCCCGGTCTCGGCTGCGGCACTAGGATCTTCGTTGCAGCATGTGGGATCTTTCCCTGTAGCACATGGGCTTCTATAGTTGTGGTGTGCATGCTTCTCGCCAGTCGTGACATGCAGGCTTAGTTGCCCCTTGGTGTGTGGCATCTTAGTTCCCTGACCATGGATTGAACTGGCATCCCCTGAATTAGAAGGTGGATTCTCAACCACTAGATCACTAGGGAAGTCCCATAAGCTTAATTATCTTAAAGTTCAGTTTATCTCATGTCACTCTCCTGCTCAAGATTTCCTGGATGGCTCCCCACTGCCTACAGGACACTGCAAAGTCCTTAGTGTGGCCTTCAAAAGCCTCTCCATCCTGATCTACTCATGTCCTGCTAACCCTTGCCCCATCCACAGAGTCATCCTTCCCTGTAACAACCTCCTGACCCTACTCTCTCTCCTTGTCTGGACTTTAAGATGTCAGCTCGCACAGCAGAGCACACTGAAACAGCAGTGATCCTTTCCTAAGACTTTGAGCCCTTCAATAAGAGGAATGAGGAATTATTGCTAAAATGCCCTCTTAATTCAAGAGCCACGCGTGCAGCTTTAAATGAAGAGGGTTTTGTATGGCCAGAAGATGAAAGGAGATCCGCCAGCAGATATAACACAGTAGCAGTAATGTATAAACACAAGATAGCAGGAGAGGTGGGGCTCATGACTAATTCAAAGAAGATGGTATTTCAGCATTCTCCCTGCTTTTATTCAAGCCCAAAAGACAGAGCAGGTCTGGTAAGCATTGGTGCCAAGACCATGTTTCAAACTGCCTCTTACGCTTTTCTGTCCCCATTCCTAGACAAAAGCAGAGAACATTTGGATCTTGTTCAAAAGGTCAGAAGTGTCTTACTAACATGATTAAACAATGTGTGTATTTGGACTTTGCTCCATTTCCTATAAAGAAACACCTAGCTCAAAACAAAATAAAGAATGACTATGCTGGGGAATGAGGTGGGATGAATTGGGAGATTGGGATTGACATATATATACTACTATATACAGTATTTTCTGTATAGCACAGGAACTTGGTGCTCTGTGGTGACCTAAATGGGAAGGAAATCCAAAAAAGGGATATATGTATATGTATGACTAATTCACTTTGTTGTACAGCAGAAACAGACTTAGCAATGTAGAGCAACTATACTCCAATTTTAAAAAAAGGTGACAGTGTTGACTGACAGCAGAAGTTATTTCAGAACATGGCCTGGAAATTGTTCCCCCCAAGTACTTCAAAGTGAAAAGGGACTCTAAAGAACTTCTGACCAAATGTGACAGAAGAACCTCTCAAGAATCTCTGTTTGCTCCCTCCCAAAGCCCTACTACAAACAACCATAAAGGAATAAAAAGAGTTACACACTGACAAGTCTATGCAAATAGGGGAGGACGTGGCAGCAGGGGGAAGACATGGCAGCAGACGGAGTACCTCAGCACATTTTTGAAAGGCAGGAAGCAGTGGTGAGCCACATGGCAGCACAAGGAGGCTAAAGGCCTGATGCCTATGGAGGGCTTCCGGATAAGAAGTGGGCCGGTTACTGGGACAGGGAGGGCAGAGCTGCTCACAGGAGGGACTGGTGGAGACTGCATGAGAGCACAATCCCACTGGGCAGTGGGGTCACCACACCTTGCTTGCCCCTGCAGGAAACATGAAGTTCCCACTGGGGAACTTGGGTCAGCTCCTCAGGCACTGTGGAAGCTGAGTATGGAGTACAAAACTGAAACTATGGGGAATAAATGGAAGCTCTGAAACTAAGAGGTAAACTTCCAGCCCCTTTTTCTCATCGTGTTTCTAGGAAGCTTGATAAGCAGGCATATTCTAGACTGAAGACTCAAGAACTCTTTTGTGAAGAAACTGAGCACACTCAAGGGAAAGACCTATAGATACATACATGATATGGATACAGACCCCCAGAAGAAGAGCCACTCAGATCAGCCACCCTCTACAGGGAAGTCCACTTACAGACAAGATCCACCCATGCATGCTGAAAATCCAGTCATCTGTTCAGCACATAGTTCCCAAATATGATCAGAGAGCCAAGATCCCCAGACATTTAATGAAAGCCTCAGACATGAAAAGTACGTGTGGGGGAGGGAGGAAGAATGCATATGTTTAGAGAGAAGAAAGCATTACAAATGCTATGAAATATTCAGGGAGAGAAAATAAGATTTCTATTTCAAGACTCACTTTCATGAAATGTCAAACACCAGGGATAAAGAAAAGGCTCCAGAAGAACTCAGAAAGGAAATACAGGTCAGTTGAAAGGATCAGGGATGAGAACGACATCAGACCTCTCAGTAGCAACACTGGAAGCTACAGGATAATGGAGTCACAGATTCAGAATTCTGAATGAGAATTATTTTAGCTTAGAAATCTAAACTCAAACCATTAAGAGAATGGTAGAACAAAAAATACTTGAAGACATGGAAGATCACAAATAATTTGCCTCTCATGCTCCCTTTCTCAGGAAGCTCTCCACCCAAATAAGAGAAGAATGAAATACTTTATACTCTGTCACTCAAATAAAAGAACAATCCAAGAATGAGCAAGACATACCCAGGAGAGGGCAGAGGCATTCTCAGGATGATGGTGAAGGATATCTGGTGCCAGATGGGCCAGATGGATTACCTAACAGGTGGGAATAGGTAGGAAATTATGTTCAGGGGCTATTAGATGGTTGGAAGAATTAGCAATAAGTTTACCAAAAACTGAGTCAATAAAAAAGTCTAAGGCAACTGCTACCTACAGATAACCCCACAACACATAAACTGTAAAATAAGATAAGGCAACACAAAACAATTTACAGAGCTATAATAATGTTAACACAGATTACTGATTAATCAAATACTGTGATGTACAGTACTGGGAAGCTGGAGAAAAGGGGAGGAGGATGTAGGTAGAAGAGAGTAAAAGAAATCAATCTTCATATCTCATGATTACAAATAAATGGGTAATGTTTAAAATCAACAAATGAACAAATGAACACTATAAATATATGATTTAGGAAGGTTAAAACTAGGAGAAACAGCTGAAAGAGTTTAACTGCGTACCTCTGGGCATCAAGCAGGGAGTTAGGATTGGGTGGGATAGGAGGCTACTATTTTTCACCACGTGCCTTTTAGTTCTATTTGACTTTTTAATTTGGGGGGGGGTGTATGTGTTATTTTTATGAAATTAAAAAAAATTACCTAGAGGGGTGGGATGGGGAGAGTGGTGGGAGGGAGGTTCAAGAGGGAGGGGACAGGGACATATGTATACCCATGGCTGATTCATGTTGATGCTTGGCAGAAACCAACACAACACTGTAAAGCAATTATCCTTCAATTAAAAATAAATAAATTCTTAAAATTAAGAAAAATTATTAGAAAATATTTTAAATTTAAATATTTAAAACTCACCCAAGGGCCATATGACTTGAAAAGGTCAGTTTACATTCCAATCCCAAAGAAGGGCAATGCCAAAGAATGTTCAAACTACTGTTTCTGTAGTACAATTGTGCTCATTTCACATGCTAGCAAGGTAATGCTCAAAATCCTTCAAGCTAGGCTTCATCAGTACATGAACTGAGAACTTCAAATGTACAAGCTAGGTTTAGAAAAGCAGAGGAATCAGAGGTCGAATTGCCAACATTCGCTAGATCATAGAGAAAGCAAGAGAAGTCCAGAAAAATATCTACTTCTGCTTCATTGACTACTCTAAAGCCTTTGACTGTGTGGATCACAACAAACTGTGGAAAATTCTTTAAAGAGATGGGAATCCCAGACCACCTCACCTGCCTGCTGAGAAACCTGTATGCAGGTCATGAAGTAACTGTTAGAATTGGACATGGAAAAATGGACTGGTTCAAAATTGGGAAAGGAGTACGACAGGCTATATATTGTCACCCTGCTTATTTAACTTATATGCAGAGTACATCATGAGAAATGCCAGGCTGGATGAATCACAAGCTGGAATCAAGATTGCCGGGAGAAATATCAACAATCTCAGATATGCAGACGATATCACGCTAATGGCAGAAAGTGAAGAGGAACTAAAAGCTTCTTGATGAAGGTGAAAAAGAACGGTGTAAAAGCTGGCTTGAAACTCAACATTCAAAAAACTAAGATCATGGCATGCGGTCCCATCACTTCATGGCAAATAGAAGGGAAAAATGTGGAAGCAGTGACAGATTTTATTTTCTTGGGCTCCAAAATCACTGCAGATGGTGACTGCAGCCATGAAATTAAAAGACACTTGTTTCTTGGAAGAAAAGCTATGACAAACTTAGGCAGCATATTAAAAAGCAGAGATATCACTTTGCCGACATAGATCCATACAGTCGAAGCTATAGTTTTTCCAGTAATCATGTATGGATGTGAGAGTTGGACCATAAAGAAGGCTGAGTGCTGAAGAATTGATACTTTTGAACTGTGGTGTTGGAGAAGACTCTTGAGAGTTCCTTGGACAGCAAGGAGATCAAACTAGTCAATCATAAAGGAAATCAACCCTGAATATTCATTGAAAGGACTGATGCTGAGGCTGAAGCTCCAATACTTTGGCCACATGATGCGAAGAGCTGACTCACTGGAAAAGATCCTGATGCTGAGAAAGACTGAAAGCAAAAAGAGAAGGCAGCAGCAGAGGATGAGATGGTTAGATAGCATCACCGACTTAATGGACATGAATTTGAGCCAATTTTGGGAGACAGTAAAGCCTGGTGTGCTGCAGTCCATGGGGTTGCATAGAGTTGGACACAACTTAGCAACTGAACAACAACAAAATTTTAAATTGACAAACTATTTTTTTAAGTGTTAAATTTTCATTAATTACACCTCTGTGATTTATTTCTGTCCTATTGCTCTTCCTCACCATTCATTTATTCATTCATTCATTTTTTTTTTCAGTCTTAAATACTGATTGGAAAAATGTAGTAGGTTGCTAGAAAGAACACATTTGGGCTCTACTAATACTAAAAAATTATTTATCTGAAATCCAAATTTAACCAAGCTTCGGTATTTCTCTATGTGTGCTAAATCTGGCACATTAAAATGT
Organism: Giraffa tippelskirchi; assembly: GCF_054371585.1. Classification (NCBI taxonomy): domain Eukaryota; kingdom Metazoa; phylum Chordata; class Mammalia; order Artiodactyla; family Giraffidae; genus Giraffa; species Giraffa tippelskirchi. The sequence continues at coordinate 119,219,766 of NC_137280.1, read as the reverse complement.
GATTCTTCCATTAGCCCCACAAGTTAATCCTGTGGCTAAAGATAGGGCGGAACCAGAAAGTTTGTCTGCACTTAATAGTCACAGTGTGGGAGAGGACATAGCATGTGACAAAACTTCCTGGTTAGATGCTGAGAAGCAATCTGGTATCTAGTTATGGCATGGTGCCAACCAGTCCTTGGCCAGTCTTGGTGAGTCCAAAAGTATTATCAAGTGCAGTTCTTGCCCTGTGACTGGCAGCTGTGTCCACCCCAGGGCCCAGCACCTGGCATCCTGCCTCTGTCTGTCCCTCAGGACATAAGAGATGAGCCCAGGGCTCTTGGCATTCATCACCAATCCTTTCCTGCATTTTCTTTCTTGAGAAGGGACAGGGCAAGATAAAAAATCACCTTATTTTAGCTAAATTCAGGAGTGAAACCACATCCATATCATCCCTTCTTGCCTTTAATAAAAAACCAAAATTGCTAGTTTTTTTTTTTTTCTTTCCTGTCAGGCCTCGTGGCTTACAGGATCTTAGTTCCCTAACCAGGGATTGAACTCAGGCCCCAACAGTGAAAGTGCTGAGTCCTAATCAATGGACCACCAGGGAATTTCCCCTTCTTGCTTTTTATTGAAAAACTGTCTCCTTTTTTATTGAAGTACAATTTTTTATATAATGAATAACCTCACTCTCTCAGCTTTATTTATTTACTTTTGGTTGTGCTGGGTCTTTTTTGCTGCATGTGAACTTTTCCCTAATTGTGGCAAGTGAGGGCTATTCTTTGTTGTGGTGCATGCAATTCTCACTGTGGTGGCTTCTCTTGTTGTGGAGCACAGGCTTCAGGGTATGCAGGCTTCCAGTAGTGCTGGTGTTTGGGCTCAGCAGTTGTGGCGCATGGGCTTAGCTGCCCTGAAGCATGTGGGATCTTCCTGGACCAGGGATCGAACCTGTGTCCCCTGCATTGGTAGGCAGATTCCTAACCACTGGACTACTAGGGAGGTCCCTGAAGTATACTTGATTTACAACGTTGTGTTAGTTTCAGGTGTACAGCAAAGTGATTCAGTTATAGGTTATTATAAGATGTGGTGGTGGTGGTTTAGTCACTAAGTCATGTCCGACTCTTGCGACCCCATGGACAGAGGAGCCTGACAGGATACAGTCCATGGGATTCCCCAGGCAAGAATACTGGAGTGGGTTGCCGTTTCCTGCTCCATTATAAGGTATAGGTCCTTGTTTTCCATTATACATTATTATAAAATATAGCTCCTTATTATTTATCTATTTAATATATAGTAGTGTGTATCTTTTAATCCCAAACTCCTAATTTATCCCTTCCTCTCCCCTTCCCCCTTTGGTAACCACAAATTTGTTTTCTATATCTGTGAGTCTGTTGTTGTTTTATAAATAAATTCATTTGTATCATTTTTTTAGATTCCACATATGAGAGATACAGGATATTTGTCTTTCTCGATCTGACTTACTTCACTCAGTATGATAATCTTAAGGTCCATCCATGTTGCTGCAAATGGCATTATTTCATTCTCTTTTATGGCTGACTAATACTGCACTGTGCCACATACCATATACTTATGCATTCACCTGTTGATGGACACTTAGGTTGCTTCCCTGTCTTAGCTATTCTAAATAATGCTGCTGCTGCTGCTAACTCACTTCAGTCATGACTCTCTGCAACCCCATAGACGGCAGCCCAGCAGGCTCCTCTGGCCATGGGATTCTCCAGGCAAGAATACTGGAGTGGGATGCCATTTCCTTCTCCGTAAATAATGCTACTATGAACACTGGGATGCATATATCTTTTTGAATTCGAGTTTTTCTCTTTTCTGAATATATGCCTAAGAATGGGACTGCTGGATATATTGCAACTTTTAGTTTTTTAAGGAATGTCCACGCTGTTCTCCATAGTGGCTCCACCAATTTACATACCCATCAACAGTGTAGGAGGGTTCCCTTTTCTCCACAACTTCTCTAGCATTTATTATTTGTAGACTTTTTGGTGATGTCCATTCTGACTGGTGTGAGGTGATATCTCACTGTAGTTCTGATTTACATTTCTCTAATAATTAGCAATGTGAGGCATCTTTTCAATCAAGCCTGTTGGCCATCTGAATGTCTTCTTTGGAGAAATGTCTATTTAAGTCTTCAGCCCATTTTTTGATGGGTTGTTTGGAACAACTACCTTTTCCAGCAAATTTCTTACACAAAAAGTGTACTATGTGCTTACTTAAGAGTTTCACTCTCACAGAGAATTTTGTTCTTGAAATGTGGGGAAATCCTCTACCGCCACTGACCAACAGTAGGAATGTTGGGAAAAGGTTCTTTGGGGTTAACAGAATTAATACAAAGGATACATGTGTCCTCCTAAAAGCTAAAATTATCTCTGGAATATATAAATTCATAATTTGGAAATACACATACATAAATGTATATAGAGAAAGAGAAAGAGCTAACATTTGGATATTTAAAAATGAGGGAGAACGCAAATATAAAGCATTATTGAGTTTTTGCTATTAATTATACCTTATGTGCTGCTGCTGCTGCTGATGCTGCTGCTGCTAAGTCACTTCAGTCGTGTCCGACTCTGTGTGACCCCATGGACAGCCGCCCAGCAGGCTCCCCCGTCCCTGGGATTCTCCAGGCAAGAACACTGGAGTGTGTTGCCATTTCCTTCTCCAATGCATGAAAGTGAAAAGTGCAAGTGAAGTCACTCAGTCGTGTCCGACTCTTAGCAATCCCATGGACTGCAGCCTACCAGGCTCCTCCGTGCATGGGATTTTCCGGGCAAGAGGACTGGAGAGGGTTGCCATTGCCTTCTCTGTACCTTATATGAGTAATGTCAAAGGCAACCAGGCAGGCAACAGGTTTCAGAACTCCAACTGGGATTAAGATGATTAGCCACAGTGTCCTATTCTGTAAAATTAACAGGTAACAAGAGAGTTTGCTTTTTAAAACACATTTTGAGCTCTTCCTGCCATATTTTTTTAAATTGTGAAATATTTAATTATTTATCTGGTTCAATCATGAATTTATTGTAGATGTGCGATGGCTGGGAGCTCAGTTCAAGTCAAGGAAGCTTTTTTTGTTTTTCAGACATCTCTAGTAAAGTTCTTCTATTTAAAGATGAAATCTAACTTTATAGAGTTCTCCCTCTTTGGCCCTATGCCTGCCTTGAAAAGCAATGAAGAATGAGCCATCTTTTACAAACAGCCCTTCAAAGATGGGAAGACAGTCCTAGGACCTCTCCAATGGTGTCCTTTGGTCCCATGTAACCTGGTCTCCGACTTCCCTCCTCCACCTTCATCCATGTGAGCACTTCAGTTCATCAGTGCTGTGCTTAAAATAAGGCAAACTCAACTCTTGGTATGCCCCAAGGCATACAAAATAGCAAGGAACTATAACTTTCTGTGATCTGAGAGCTGAACGTCCATTCAGTTAGGTTAAAGCAGCCACTCAACTGGTGTTTTAAAAATACCAATTTTAACATTTCTAGCAGAGAGAAGACTAATCTAATTCAACAGAAAAAAAGTTAAGCTTACATTTACAACAGGTTAAAGCATTCATGATTTTGATTTTTAAAAAACCCACCATCTTGTATGAATATAAAAAATGGATTAACGAACTTTTGCACAACAGAAGCTAACCTGATTTTAATCTTTACTACCTTTGCAATAAGGAGCAGAGTAACTTCCTGCAATAGGAAGCCTTTGGGGAATGTAATTTTCACTGCCTTGTGATGTTAATTTGAGATAATTATCATAAGCGGACTAAAAAAAGTTGTGCATATTATTTGTCTCTCTGAGAGCCTTCTGCTGTTGGCTAGGCAGGATACCGAAGAAGCCCTGGGAGAGGAATATTTAGAATTTAGATATTTAATAGCCGTGGATCCCAGAGTTTCAAAACTTTTAATGTTTCCCAGCTTTGGCTGGGAAAGCCATTCTCTACAAAGGCTTGAGAAGCCAGATCCAAGAGCTCTCTCCAATTGGTAATTTTAATGCACCTCCATTTTCAACTTTTCCAAAGCAAGATGGGTATGAACAAAGCCGTTTCTCCAGGCCATTTGGCTATTTTGGAATAGTTTTGTCACGTATGGAGGGAAACTAAGTATTTTTTTTCATTCGATACCTCCAGGACCATTATGAACTTAGGTTATTTGCTGAGAAAAAGGAAGCCCTGGAGTCTCTGGTTCAGTGCTCTCATCTGACCGCCCACTAGGAGGCCTTGAGCCATTTTCAGGAGCGTTTTTACCTGTTGGGACTGGCCCCCCTTTTCAAGACCAAAATCAGAACAGAAGAGCTGAAAGTCCTGGAAAGGAAATAAGGACTAGCTGTTTTTCCAGTCTCAGGCCTCCATGCCATGGCCTCTAGGCAGGGGGGTCTTCTACAGAGCACCAGCCACAGAGTGGGAGCCTGCACAAAGAGAAGGGAGGTTTTGCTCAAGAGCGTCTGGAAACATTAGAATGTGCCGAGCAGTGATTGCAGAAACTGTTCGCCAGCGTTAAAGAGGAAGCCTATGGCTGATAGATGTGGAAACTCAGGTGCAAACTTTCTAGGGGATACTTTGGCATAGTAAAAGTGTGCATGTCCTTCTGAACCAGGAACTTCACTTTTAGGAGTTTGTCAGAAAGAAAAAAAACCCTGATGTCCACAGAGGTTTAGGTGAAAGAATGTCTTAGTGGAAATAATATTTTTTATTATAATTTCAAAATAGGAAACTGTTGCATTTCTGAAGGAACAGTTTAGTTCTGAATTGTCTCATACTTAACAAGGACAATAGCAAACCTGTCAACTACGTGGTTGGTGAAACCAGGAGAAAAATGTAACCTCTGAAGTGTATTTTAGGACCTGCCAGAGGTGAAAACAAGCAGGAAACCTGGTGAAAACCTTGAGTAAAGAGGGGATGTATAGCCTCAGAGAACTCAGAAATCTCAGCAACGATTCCCTTCTGGCAGGGGAGGACCCTACTATGAAAAGGAACTATGAAAACAAGGTGTAAATTGAACAAAGCAGAATTGGACACTGAAAAGTCTTGGAAAGCACTGTAAAAAAACACAACAAAATTTAAAATGTGGGTCCAATTTTCCTAGAGACAAAGGCTGTAAAGAAATCTGGGAAACAGAAACTCTCCTGAACCAAACTTTGAAATCCAGGGGACAGGTGACTTCTCAAGGGGTCCATGTCAGAAGTTCATCACTGTGGAAACAGAGAGCTCCCCCAGCCCCACATTTCAACCACTTCTCCAGGGCAACAAGCATTACTGCAAACAGTGGACCCAAACCTGCAAGACCCTCAAAGGAAGGAAAGTATGGGCCAAAGAGTTCTGTCCAGCCAAACTGATCTTCAAGTACACAGCCTGCAGACAAACATTTAAAAATCTGTAAGAAATCAGAGAATACTATTCTCATGAGCCTTTTCAGAGGAACCTGCTAGAACCATGTGACAGCAGTTACAGCACCCCTGAGCAAGCCTGAAGAAATCAGGATAAAAGGACCTTCCTTGAGCATTGGCTGTACTAAATTGTAGAGATAAGAGTAAAACAAATACAGAGATTGGGGTGACAGATCAGAATGCAGATGTTACATGCCTTACTTAATATTGTAGACATTTTTCATTATTAATAAAAAATTGAAGAGAGAAAATAGGAGTAAGAAGTTTACTGATCACCTCAAATTATTTGACTCAAAGGACAGTACTTAAAGTTTTCAAATCAAGTAGAAGCTTAATCATATTCAACATAAACACTAATTCTATTGACTGAATGGCAGAGGAGGCATGAGGCAGAGAGGGTGAAATTAAAAGGTAATTTTATCGTTGCTCATAGAAGAGAATCAAGATACAGTCCCCAGAGAGAGTAGATCCAGGGTATTTTACAAAGGTAACTTTTAGAGCAAAAATACAAATCTTCCTAAATATAAAAACTACATTAAGAAAAAGGGCAAATACAAAAATACATAATGAAAACACAACATAAAGTAATATGACAGAATTGAAACCAAATATATCTGTCAATTCAATAAATATAAGTGGGTTTAACTCATCTATTTTTAGAATGGTTTTCAAAATAGATTGCAAAGCCTAATCCAACTCTAGGCTATATACATCTATGACAAAATGACTCAGAAAGGTTAAAATGAAAGGATGGGCAAAGAAAAGCAGACCAGAAAAATATAAACATTAAAAATCTTAATATCTGACAACACAGAATTCAGGACAAAAAGCTTCAAATAAGATAAAAAGAAGTACATTTAAATGCTAAAGGCTAGGAAACTCATCATAAACATTTAAACTATGAATATGTACCAAATAACACAGCAGGAACTTTCACATAATACAATATAGAGATGCAAGGACATCTAGACAAAGGCACCTTGTGGCAGGGCCCAGCGGTAAGGCCAGGTAAAAAACACAGGATTGGAGATGTATGAAACACAGCCAATACTCAATGCATAATCATTTGGTCTACCGCACACAATTAACATACAACACAGTTTAGTCAAAGTAGTGAAAATAGAAAAGGGTAATGAACCACTCCAAGGGGAAGTCTCCCAGAAGGAGGCATCTCAGCAGTGGTCCTCAATCACTCAACAGGTTTCACAACAAGCCTGAGTGAGCAGTCACCCTCTGCTCCAACAGTTTCTGGCAGTTTTGGTATCGAACAGCTCTTGGCAGACTGGGACTTCCCTGGTGGCTCATACGGTAAAGCGTCTGCCTCCAATGCGGGAGACCCGGGTTCAATCCCTGGGTCGGGAAGATCTCCTGGAGAAGGAAATGGCAACCCACTCCAGTATTCTTTCCTGGAGAATCCCATGGACAGAGGAGCCTGGCAGGCTACAGTCCGTGGGGTCGCAAAGAGTCGGACACGACTGAACAACTTCACTTCACTTCACTTCACTTGGCAGACTAGAATCTGGTTCTCCAGCAAAGAGCTTTCAAGTCACCTGACTCAATGACCTTTTTTTAAAATATATATATATATATATTTGTTTGGCTATGTTAGGTCTTAAGTTGTGGGACATGGGATCTTTCATTACGGTGCACAGACTCTCTAGTTGTGGCATGGGAGCTTAGTTGCTCCACAGCATATGTGATCTCAGTTCCCTGACTAGGATCAAACCTGCGTCCCCTGCTTAGACCATATATGGTCTTATTTTAAGGAGTCCATCAGTAGGGTATAATGATTACACCACAGGGACTCTTGTCTCTATCCAGTGTTCCTTCCTTCTATTCCAGTGAAGTCTTTCTGCAGATTACCAAACAAAATTCTTAAAGTAACACTCTTAATTTCTAACACTAAGACATTCACAATTCTACATCAGACATTTCAAAACAACTAATATGGAAGTTCACATTGGCCACTGTGACTCCATTTTGAACTACTTAAAACAGCTTAAATTCTATCAGCAGTAAAAGAATTGAATAGAAGTATTCTAGAGAATTTTCTAAAGTATCTTCTAGAATTTTCTTAAAAGTTTCTAGGCCCACAATTAAAAGCCTAAAATATCTTGCCCTCAAATATGTAGCGGACTTAATAATTTACTTCTAAGTGAGAGTGATGGTATGGAACCTATGAGTCCATGTCATACAAGATATTGCAGCTCTCCCTTACTTCTTCTTGGTTTGCTTACTCTGAAGGAAGGCCTCCACCATGTGAGGACACACAAGCAGCCCTGCAAAGAGTCCATGTCAGGAGAAGCGGAGCCCTGAGACAAACAGCCATGTGACTGAGCCATCTTAGAAGTGGCACCTGTGGTCCTACCTAAGCCTTCACATAACCAAAGCACTAACCAGCAAATGTATTGAAACCTCATCAGAGACCGTGAGCCAGAACCACCTAGTTAAGCTATGCCCAAATTCCTAATTCACAGAAACCGTGAGATAATAAATAGTTATTGTTTTAAGTCACTAAGTTTTGGGGTAATTTATATTCAGCCACACAACGAACACAGAAGGAAAATAAAATTTTAAATTTGACATAAAGTGAGCTGCCACTAACAGACTAAAGGAAATGTTAACAAATTTTTCAGGTAAAAGAAAAGTGAAACAGATGGAAAGTAAGAAGTAGAGAATAAATGAAGAATAACAAATAAAGTGGCAAATATGTGTTTAAATCTCATGTTTCATTCGATGCATGATACAGGGTGCTCGGCGCTGGTGCACCGGGATGACCCAGAGGGATGGGATGGGGAGGGAGGTGGGAGGGGAGTTCTGGAGGGGGAAAACATGTACATCCATGGTGGAGTCATCTCAATGTATGGCAAAACAAATACAGTATTGTAAAGTTAAAAAATAGATAAACTAATTAAAAAAAAAATCTCATGTTTCATCAGATTTTAAAATATACCATAACAATAAGACCTAAATAAATGGAGATATACCATGTTTATGAATTGGAAGATTCGATATTGTTAAGATGTTAATTCTCCCCCATTGATCCATAGATTCAATACAATCCCAATTAAAATCCTAGCAGCTTTGTTTTTCTAAAAATTGAGAAACTGATGGGAAAATCTGTATTGAAAAGCAATAGACTAAAATAGCCAAAACAATTTTGTGAAAGAACACAGCTGAATAACTCAAATGACATGATCTAAAGACTTACCATAAAGCTACAGCAGGAGTTGACGAAAAATGTTTTTCATGTTTTTAAACAACTGAAAAAAGAAACAAAGAAAAGTATCTAACAGGAATTATATAATAGACCACCCTTTACAGAAAAAGCTTGCTCTTTGAGCTACAGTAATCAAGACACTATCGTATCGGTAAAAAGATATACACATAGATCAATGGAACAGAATAGGGTCCAGAAATAGATTCACACATAGATGGTCAATTAATTCTTGACAAAGATATTAAAGTACAATAAGTGAATGGAAAAAAGATAGTCTTTTCAACAAATTGAACTGGACCAATTAGACAACCACATGCAAAAAAAAGAAAAAGAAAAAACCTATGCTGGGAAACAATTTTCCATGGGTGTCTCACATATCTGCACATCTTAAGAGTTAGACACTAATTGCCCTTTTGTTCCAGACTGTCTTTTCAAGGATATTTTTCCATGAAGCAGTCTAGGGACAGTGTCTATCTTCAAAGTAAAGGGTCACTTTGTTTACTGTCCAGATAAAAAAGATAATGTACTCCTCTGGGGCAAAGGTTGAGCAGGTTTGCTTACAGCCTTTTATGAAAGATTGTGTGTGTGTGTGTGTGTGTGTGTGCGCGCGCGCGCGTGTGCGTGCTCAGTCACGTCTGACTCTTTGCAACCCCATGGACTGTGTGTGTGTGTGTGTGTGTGCGCGCGCGCGTGTGTGTGCGTGCTCAGTCATGTCTGACTCTTTGCAACCCCATGGACTGTGTGTGTGTGTGTGTGTGTGTGTGTGTGTGTGTGTGTGCGCGCGCGCGCGCATGTGTGCGTGCTCAGTCATGTCTGACTCTTTGCAACCCCATGGACTGTAGCCTGCCCGGCTCCTCTGTCCATGGGATTCTCCAGGCAAGAATACTCAAGCAGGTTGCCATTTCTTCCTCCAAGGGATCTTCCCAACCCAGGGATAGAACTTTAATCTCTTTTATCTCCTGGAGGATTCTTTACCACTAGCGCCACCTAGGAAGCCCTTATAAAAGACTGATGTTCCCTAAACTTGGGGTTCCTCAGCAGTCATACAAACCCATTGCCTGTACCTGTTTGTACCTCATCCACCGCTGACCTTTTGTCATAACCCTGTGGGACTTAAGGGACAAGAGGAACCAATGCAAACATGAAGCTTATGCTGTTTGCTATACTGTGATTCACAGAATTCTTTGTCTCTGTCTTAGGAGTCTTAAATATTTTGTCAGCATCCACTGAAACTACGACAGGGGTAACTTTTAGCTTGTGTGGTACATGAATGTTCACAGCAGCATTTTTTATACTAGCCAAGGTGTAGAAACAATCCAAATGTCTACCAACTGATGATAGGATAAACAAAATGATGTGTATCCATACGATGGAATGTTACTCAGCCATAAAAATGGAATGAAATACTAACACATGCTACAACATGGAAGAATCTTGAAAACATTATGTAAGTGAAGAGCTAGTCACAAGAGACCACACATTGTATGATTCCACTAATGTTAAATGTCCAGAATAGGAAACCTATAGAGATAAAAAGTAGATTAGTTGTTCCCAGGGGCTTGCAGGAGTGCAAAGCAATTGCTAATGGGTATGGAGTCTCTTTTAGGGGTGATGAAAATGTTTTATATTTAATTTGTGTTGATGGTTGCACAAATCTGTGAATATATTGAAACCACTGAGTATTTTAAATGGGTGAATTTTAAATTCACCCATTTTAAATACTCAATAGTACCCACTCCAGTATTCTTGCCCGGATAATTCCATGAACAGAGGAGACTGGCAGGCTACAGTCCATGGAGTCGCAAAGAGTTGGACATGACTGAACAACTTTCACACACACACAAAGATGTTTTAAAAAGAAAATGAGGCAGGAAAACTGTACTTGTCTATATAAGTACACTTTAAGAAAATCTGAATCACAGAAACGAGTTAGAAACAATAACCTGGGCAGTGACTGGGCTTGCCACAGGGCCCTGTAAACTGTTAACACTAACTAATGTTTTTAGGCTACTTTACATTTTCAAAGTATAATGTTAACAAGATCATAGTATAAAAAAGAATATCTATTTGTGTACATTTGAGTTCTTATGACCTGCATGCATGTATGAACATGTCTGTATGTAGGTATACATATACATATGTCTCATCATTATTAAAGATGATTCTAAATGAGCTAGTTGCCGGATGACCTCTTAGCTTTTACACGAGTTAGCTATGTAGCTGCAGTTGTTGGTCACAAAGTCCAGGTTCCTATTTCTGGGTCAACCTCTCCACCATACAATCAGGTGACCAAGGATTTGGTCCTAAGAACCCTCATCAATGTTTTTCAAAGTTTGGTCAGCTGCAGATGGAATCAATTTCCTGGAGCCTTGACGCAAAATCCAGTTATGGGCCTGGGACTCTGCTATTTTTGGCTATGCCTCATAGCTTTCATAATTTCAGTTTCTTGACCGGGCACTGAACCTGGGCCATGGCAGTGAAAGCACCAAATCCTAACCACTGGACCACCAGGGAACTCTTAAGGAATCTGTTATTTTAACAAGCTACTTAGGTGATGTAATCTACATTTAATTTTGGGAACCCCAGCTCTGGGCACCTATTGCTGACTGATGTGGAGAAGCTGCGTTTGTCTGATTTCACAGGTCTGTTCACATTCTTCCCAATAGCCAGGGTAAAAGTAGCATGCCTCCCTACTGTTAACCACAATGGGTGTCACTGAGCCTGGTGCTGGTTTTTGCAGGCACAGTCTACTTGTGAGACTGCCTGATATTTCCATTCTATGCTGGTTTTCTGCCTGCTAGAGGCCCTGATGTCTCATCACAAGCTGCAGAAGCAGGAGACAACTAATAGGTTGGTCTGCTCCTAAGCCTCACAATACTGGACCCACACTGAAGCCTTAGATCCTGGATTCTAGGCTCAGTCCTGTACTCCAGCCCACATCTGATGGGGGAAGATGGGGAAGCCTATCAGCTCAATAACTTCCCAAAGTTGATGGAGGTGCAAGTGGTTTCCCAGTTCCTATACCCGAATGAGATGTGAAATTCAACTTTTATGAGCTCGTTTGTCAGTGGGTCTACCTGACCCTAGAACTGACAGCAGAGTCAGGCCAACTCACCTGCTCATTTCCTCCAGACACATCCATTTTGGCTCCTTCCAACATCTTTTGGAAATACTTGGTTAAAATCCTTCAGTGGCTCCCCATTTCTTTTAGGGCCTCGACCACAGCTCCTTCCGTGATCTACTGTCCTTGGTGATCTTTGCTTCCTTATCTCCTCCACTGTCCCCCTACTCTAGAATTTGTCATACAGATCTTGCAGTTCTCCCACCAGTTCAGGGTTTCCTGCAGTGCCCTACTCTTTTCCGCGTAGTTAAATTCTTCAGCTCTCCAGTATCATTTCCCTGACCCCCAAGTCTGCATCAGGTCTCTTGCTTATTCATGCTCCTGGCACTCTGGGTCTCTCTTTTATTAAACTTTGTTAACGCTGAAAAGTTTCCCTTGAGCAATTAAGTATTCACTAATAATGTCATCTCCCCCAGCAGACTAAAGTTCACTAGAGAAGCGCTCTGAGTTTGCTCTCATACCATCCCACCACCTAGCAAAGGGTCTGGCAAGTACTCAGCTGGATCGCTGACTGGTTCCAGGAAGGCGGGCCACAAGCTGGGTGGAGTGTCAAGGCCTTTGGGAATGGATAAAAGTAGACCCTGAGCAGCTACACCTGTAAGTCCTCGGAACTATGGGCAACGGTCCCGCGGGGAGGGTGCTCGGGGAATTCCCAGGTCAAGGACAGAGTAAAAGCCCTGACTGACATCCAGCTGCCGAATGGGAGAGGGCCGTCCTTGCTCTGGGTTTGGGAAGGCCTCCGTTTCCCTACTGGTTTCCCACCGAGTCCAGTGAGAACCACCCCTGAGGCCCTGAGGTAGAGCCACTCCAGAAGCGCCCGCTGCAGGTCTGAGATGCCGGTTCGGGCTGGGTGAGGCCGCCGCGCCCGCCGAGGGCGCTCCAGAACAATCCTCTCGCGCAGTCGCGCGCCGCCGGTGCTCTAGACGCAGAGAGGTGGCGCAGTGCATGTCGGGAAGGCGGTGGGCGGGTCCGGCCCTTAGCGGTGGAGGGCGCCATGGTGGGGGGCGAGGCGGCCGCTGCTGTGGAGGAGCTGATCTCGGGTGTGCGGCGAGCGACTGACTTCGCTGAGCAGTTCCGCTCGTACTCGGAGAGCGAGAAGCAATGGAAGGCCCGCATGGAATTCATCCTGCGCCACCTGTCCGACTACCGCGATCCACCCGACGGCGGCGGCCGTCTGGACCAGCTGTTGTCCCTCTCCATGGTCTGGGCCAACCACCTCTTCCTGGGTTGCAGGTGCGGACCCCTGCCGGCTAACTGACCCTGTCCCAACCCGCAGTCCTAACCCCAGGGCTAAACCCTGCCCAAGGCTGACCCCGTCCCCAATCTCCAACCGTACTAGCCAGGCCTAAGGCAGAGTCCCACCTTAGCCAATTCTTGAAAAGATACTTAACCTCTCAGAGCTTCGACTTTCTCATATGGAAAATGAATTGTGATGACTACAGTATTAAAGGGTGAAAAGCACTTAGCACAGGCTGTCATCTAGCAAGAAGAGCCCTACACATGCTAGGCGTTCGAGTTTGTATTATTTTGTAATACAAAATACAAATATTTTGTTTGTATTATTAGTATAATTACTTCAAACCATCCTCTTTCTGAGTGCATAATTTTATTTTATTTTTTTATTTATTTTTTTTTTTTGAGTGCATAATTTTAAATTCATTAGCTCCTTTCTTCCACATGGCAAACGTGCAGGGACAGAAACTAAGATCCCCAGTTTACATAAGCAGCTGAAGAGAGGGAAAGAGACATACCTAGGACCATGCATTCTTCTGGCAGGATTGGTGGATTTTACCATTTATGGCAGGATGCAGTTCGTGGCCCTTGGCTTTTTCTCTCACATCCTCTTCTGCTGGACCCAGTAGCAAGAAGCAGTCTTTGCCTCTCTGCCTTTCCTTTTATGAAAATAACAAATGCCTTCAAGGATCTGTGAAATGCTTGATATGGCACTCTACCACTCCATGAAGTGGGTGGCAAATCTGGAGGCTCCATCCTTTTGTTTAGCATTTCCTGAAATTCTGTTAGGATAATGAAATGACTTAGTTGACTTAGTTCTGGTCTCTGTGCTCCTTATGGCTGTGTGGTCACATGGCCCCTCCAGTCCTAAGCCACTTGGTTTTGCTTTCAGATTTGGGGAGTTATTGGAACAGGATTTGGGGAAGCAGTGCCTGCTGCATCCCTCCCGTTTCTCTGACTTCCAGGTGCCCCTAGTAAATTCTAGTTAACAAGATGCAAGATTAGGCAAAAGTAAGAATATTGGACAAATGAACAAATAATGTTCTTTTCATTAGACCAGTATTCCACATGTTCAAAAAAAAAATTTGGCCCTCATACCATATCCATGAATACATACTGCCAGAGGTACAGTGCCTCTATTTTTGTAAGTTTTGTTTGTTTTGTAAATCTTACAACACCTGCTCTGTTGGCATTCCTAGTGCTGCTTCTGTAGCCATATGCGGAAGAACTATTTTCTAACTTCAGTTGAACATCTATCAGTTTCCCCAGTAGTACCAAAGTGTTCCTCTGAGAGTTGAGTTTATAGTCCAGCTACCTGCAATTTCTTTTTAGCCCACAGTGACAATAACTCTTCCAGGGTTTTTATCTTACTACTTTTTATTGTGCAGTTACAACAAAGACCTTTTAGACAAGGTGATGGAAATGGCTGATGGGATTGAAGTGGAAGACCTGCCACAGTTTACTACCAGAAGTGAATTAATGAAAAAGGTAAACAGGATTTCCAAGTGCATTTGAAATGGTATAGAGCTAATGGCCCCTGCCTTTATGGCGATGTATTAAGGTATTGTTTTCTGAATGCTCTTGTTTACTACCCCAATCTAAGCCCTTTCATTTTATTTCTCTGTAACTGGTATAAACCTTTTCATAACCAGATAACTCAGTAGGTAAATTACACATTGTGGGTGGAGTAACACATAAATTCAACCTCTTTAGTTCCTTTAGGAACATTCTGTTTTGAGCTTTTTGCTTGAATTTTAAGAAAATGTTGGTTAGAGTGCTACAGTTTCCCACTTATTAAAAAACCTTATTGATAACATTAACTTATCCTTACCCCTGGTATCCTGGTGGTTGAGGATACCACCAGACTTGTTTGGCCTCTCTGACTTGTTGATGGAAATGTGGATGGTGTGATATCCACACATCTTAGCTGTTTCCTATTCTGCCAGGCTTGGTCTGATCTGAGGCTGTGAATTTTTTCCATAGTGAGCTGTTGCCTGTCAAGCCTTGTATTTGCCTGTGGGGGCAGGGGCCATAGAGTGTGTGGGAGAAGAAAGCTCAGAGGATACCAACTGCTTTTTACTGTCTCCCAAGATAGGCTTTTTCTTATTTTCCCTGGTCTCCTTAGGCAATGGAATTGTTTCCTCATCCCCCATAGCACTTCACCCAGACCTTTTTAAGGGCACATGGTAAGCTTCTTGAGAGATAAGATGGTGCTTAAGATATTAATCCTTTTAACTCTGAAACCTGGTATAGGCATACACTAGAGAAGGTGCTCAGAAAATGCTTACAAAATTGACCAAGAGTGAAGGCTGCTAGCCTCTTTTAGTTCTCATCTCAGAAACATAGGCAAACGCTTGCTTCACCCCACTTGGGTCTTGTTTTGGGAAGCAGGGCATAGAAAAAGGTTCCCTTCAGTGTGGGTGTTGGGAACTAATCAAATCCTCAGCTGCCCCAAAAGTACTTCAGCCCGAAACAGCAAACCCCACTTGATTTCATATAGTTTCGCTTTAAAAGTATTGTTTTTTAACTGAATCTGGAATCAAAAGTTTCAGGTTGAGTTCAAGGGACTATTTTGTTTTTCATATCAGCTGTTAACAGGGATACTGTTTGTAGCCAGGGAGCCACTATGAATCGGGAATTTCTGACTTTTGGAATTTTCCTATGAAATATTAAAAAAAAAAAACACAACAAAACCTGGGGTAAGTCCCTTAGTATCCAGGTCATGAGGTTCCTGGGGCCCAGGCATGGGACAGTTAGATAATTTCTGGCCACCTGATTGCACTCCATAGGTCAGGGGCAGGCAGAGAATAGGGTGAGCTTTCATTTCCTGACTGCTCATAGCCAATTCTTTCCTTGACTTTTTGCTCCTGAGAGGTGGTCTGCCCTCTCTAAGATTTGTTTTTCTCATAAATACTATATTTCTCTTTACAGTCATGTTGGGATATTGGGGGTCATAACACTTCATGATTTTTGGGTTCCAGACTCCAGGTGAGACTAAGGAGTTTTTGTAATTAACAAGCATGTCCCTAACATTATCCATACACTAGAGTGAAGAAGTATGTGTGTGTGGTGAGGGGAAGAATTTATAAACTGTTCTGGAACCTCAAAAATGTAGGAAAGCCCTGTCCTGGATTCATTTTTGAATTCCCTGTTCATTTTTGACACTCATTGCACAGTGTCAGCCTCCAGAGTAGAGTCCTCAGAGATGAACTTTGGTATCCCTGAAGCCGGCTCTGCCATCAGACTAATCACTGGCATCTAGATACCTGGAAGAAGCCTTCAGGGTGGCTGCATTTCTGTAGCACTTTTGGATTATGTATATTTGAACTTCCTTCAAATAAAACTTAGGTTTTTTTAGTAACCGAGTTTAATTTTAGACTGTCAGTGTCACTGAAATTGAAACTAAGTAGATTCTGAAAAGTGAGATACTTGGAGGGTGTGTAGTGTTTTGCCAGTTGGTCAAGAGTCTTTTAGATAAGCCTGTCCTGCGAATGAGTCATCTCACCTGTTCATGACAGAATTGTAGTGTGTTGAAGGCTGTCCCTGCTCTTCTGAAAGCCACTGGAAAGAGAGCCCTGGGGGCTCTGCAGCAGTTTGTGTGTGTGTGTGTCTTGCCTGAGGTTTTTGCATGTAATAGAGGTTGGCAAACATTAAGCACCATTGCCAGCCCAGAGACAAAAAAAACAAAACAAAGAACCTTGATGTTGAGCCATGCACTTGAAAAGGTCAGTTATGGTTCTGCCCAGATTTGATCCTTAGCTCTAAGAGTTTTAGTTGGGTTTTGAAGCTAGCTACCAAGTGGGAATGAATCACTTGGCATCACTGGTATCCAAAGACTGGATAGTGAAGATTATTTAGAGATATAAGTTCTTTTAAGATTTAAAAAATACTTCATGGCTATTTGGCACTTTTAAGGCTAGTAAAACTGAGGTCTGTCCAGCTTTTTTTTTTTTTTACAGGTGGGCGTGGTGTGGGCAAATCTGATAAAAGAAATGAGCACGGGACTCTGACAGGTGGTATTTGTCAGACAGTTGCAGTGTATGATTTTTCTTTGGAAAAAAAGGAGAGTCAAACACAAATATATTGAACAATCTCAATTATCTAACAGCCCTCCCAAGGTACCTACCAGCAGAACTTTGTGATCAACCGCTTTACCCATTAATGAGCAATAATTAACCTAGTGCAGCAGCTCACTCAGGAATGGTGTTGTTACTGAGACTGTTTATTATTTACAAGGCATTGTCTTAAGGAGAAAGAGCAGTGATTGACTAGGAAGTTATCATTGGCCAAAGAAAGAATCCATCCACTTTATAACTCCATTTTTCCTGAGAACATTTTTATCCAAGAGGGAAAATGGCAGTATGGAAAGTGACTAAATATGAAATGTGGAAGAGAAGTTAGAAAAGTGTGCATGCCTTTCAAAGAATTTCTCTTCTTGTACATTATATCCAGTCTTGGCAAGCTCTAAAGTAATGGAGCAGCCATTCCACTGATGGAAGGAGATGTGATTATAGTAAGATGGCAAGTATTTGGGAGTATTAAAAAAATTTTTTTCAGCCTACCAGAGTAGTTAAATCAGGTTTTGTCTTGGATCCTAAGATAAATGCTCCATGGAGCTACCTTTCTTTTTCCCTTTATCCACAGAAATAGAACCAGCCAGAAGAGCTGTGTCTGACCCTACGGGCCAGTCTGTTGCCTGGTGCCCAGCATGAGTGAATCACCTACCAACACTAGTGGCAAAGACCAGACTTGAAACAGCCAAAGCCAGGGGCAGCTCTGCTGCTGCTGTAGTCTTGGTCTGTCCTGTTGGAAACTGAAGAGAGGGCTTATGGGATTCTCTTTCCCTTTGGAATAAAGATGGTTTCTTTAGGTGATAACTGCATTCTCCTCAAAGGAGAAAGACCTCTTATATTTTGCTCTTGCTGAGGAATTTTGTTTCTTCACTTCTCAAAGACTGGTATGACATGCTTAAGCCAGGAAATAGGTCATCCCTTGAAAACTGATTGCTAAAAAGACTCTGATTGACTCACTTGCACAGCTAAATGTTAAGCAAATCCATTCAAATAGGTGACAGCCAAATTGATTTCTTCACACCCTGCTTAAAAGTTGTCTAAAGCCAAGTTTAAATTTACCAAAGGTGCTAGAGAGTACCCAGAAAGAATGTATCTGCTTCAGTTCACCACTATTTGAAGACATGCATTTACAGTTTCTGGTAGTGTGAAATTCAGAAACACATAACCTTCACATCTTCTAAATATCCTGAGTCAATGTGAAATGTTGTGAATTACTACCTGGATTCAACTGAGTTTAATTTAGAACAATAAAGGGTTTGTGTGATTCTGTTTTTAGAAGCCTTCATTGCAGAGCATGCCATGGAAAAAGTTACTTTTTAAGTATTTCTGTTATCATTATAAATTGTGAACATTAACAGATCACAGGTGACAAAACAAAAAATCTGGCTTCCAAATGGATGGTATGGTCAGTGTTTTGCTCTATCTTCCGTATATAGTAAAATCTTAATAATTTCTGAGTCTACCTACATACCATCTGGGTAGGACATAAAATTTGTATTAATGCTGTATTTTTACTTATGAATTTGGTTCATTAGATTACATGGCTACTAACTTTTTCTTTTTTTTCCCTAGCATCAAAGCTAAGGCAGAAGATTCATCACACTTTCATCATTAGTTACAGGCTTGGAAAGGAGGCTGGCATGAATGCGACATTGACCTCAGTGGCCTCTTAAGACTCTTGGTATTAACAACATGTAGGAAAGAGGCAATTGGAATGAAAGGGAATCTTGTCTAGACTGGCATTTTTAAAGTTCTCATTTTTCTAGTAGCTATCATTGTAAAAGTATGCATGGATATTTATGTATTTATAAATCATGCCCTCTTATTTTTGTTGGTCAAAATGCTTAAAATGCCGATTTTTTTTATGTTGATATAATAATGGCAGGTAATGAATTATCCACTTTGGATTTTTCAACAATGTACCTTGAAGTGTGATTCTGCTTTATATAGTCTTTTTTCTCTGCTGACTAAGGCAAATCATATCCCTTATTTTTACCTGAAGTTTACACCATCCATATACTCTGTTTCCACACACATTTCACCTTTTTTTTAGAGATGAGTGAAAATCAAATCATAGGGCTTCAGATTATCTACCAGCTCATGGTAAGAGGCAGCCTTATTTAAAAAAAAAAAAAAAAAAAAGCCTTATTTTAAAGCTCACTGAAACAATATTCCACAGCTTGGTCTCTATAAGGCCTTCCAGGCTGCTGAGTAAAAAAGCCCATATTCGTTCCTCCTGGAGGGAGCCTGAGGGTTGGTTTTCTAGACTTGAGGAATTGCCTTGTACAATCCCTCAAGAAATACTTATTTAGTGCAGTGCTGCTTTGCTCTGAAGTTCTCATTAATTTCCCTCTTTCAGTTGATGTATGTTTCTTACCCCCCGTCCCATTCCTCTTTCTTATTTATTACCCACTCTTACATGCTTATCTCTAGGCATAAATACCGAGGACTTCATGTGGGGACAGCAGTGTAACAGTCAGTCACGGCAGGATTCCCTTATCACTGCTTGGTACTGGGGATAGTGGCAAGATATGATAGTGGGCCTGCCTGAGCTTAATCTGCTGGTGAACTCAGGACACTGAAGTGCTAAAGAGGAGAGTGACTGGGAACCTGGTGCCTGGGAGCAGAGAAGAGGGATGACTCTCACCCATGATTTGAGGCTGAGGCCAAACAGCAGCTTCTAGCTCTGATCTGTAGTGACCATTAGGGTGGGCCAAGTGAAGACCTTGAGACCCCTGACAAGTCACTTCTCTCCTGTGGCCTTTCCTGGAAAGTGATAATCATAGAAATAGCTACCACAAAGACCTGTGACAAGGATTAAGATTAAAGGCCAAGCATGGTGCTCAGTTAGCCCCGGCCTCTACAAGATATAATTACCCAATAAAATATTCAATAATAATATCCTATCAGGAGCACATCCATTGCAAATTCAGCTTATTTTTGAAGACTTCTCCAGTTAATCAAATTTTCTGATGTCATTTTCTAGTGGATTTTCTCTCATTATTTCCTCAGCTTAAACTGCCTTTAAAAAAAAAACAAACCTTTAAGCTTTTATTTTAGAACAATTTACAGGAAGTCTGTAAAAATAGTTTATAGGGTTCCCGTATACTCTGCAGTTTCCCCTATTATTAGCATCTTACATTAGTATGGTACGTTTGTTATCATTAACAAGCCAATATTGATACACTCTTAACTAATGTTCACGCTTCACTGAGACTTCGTTTTCACTTGATATCCGTTTTCTGTTTCAGGATCCCATTACTCTCCCCAGGATAAGCTGCCTGTTTTTCTACCTTTACCTCTGTGGCCATCTCCCCTATAAAATTAATCAATATTTTAGACTTTTATCCTTTGTTTACTTGGAATAGAAAGTGGCACAGAAATCTAAAATTCTGCATTGCAGCACTCCTTGTAGCGTAAGTAAAATGGCCCACTTTTAGATTTGAAACAGGAGCTCACACGTAAGATACAAGCTGCAAGCTACTGGTCTCCTCATATATACAGTCTTGCCTACAAAAGAGTGAGGATCAAGTGAGATTATACAAAGGGACATGGTAAAGTATTACTTCAAGTTAATGACTAGGAGAGGCTCTCATCTGTTAAAGACATAAGTCTCAAGACCTTTTGAGAAGCAACTACAATTGACAGAGGAACAACCCATGGATTCAATCAACTGTAGATCATGTAGTACTGCAGGTCCTTGTTTTATTGGTAACAATTTATATATAAGTGGACCTGTGCAATTCAGACCTGTGTTTGGGTCATCTAGACTAACAGTACAGTTTAGGGTGCTCAGTCAATAGTGATGCCCTTTCATGTTACCCAGAAAATTGCTTTTTGAAGCATTCCTTGGAGTCTCGCCCACCTGATCAATCCCTTTCTACCTGTGCACAGGCAAGGATTCCCTCTAAGCTTTTCCAGGATCCACTTGGATCTGTGGCTTACCTATTCTGTGGGCACTGGGTGGAATCACATTAACTGTCACTGCCGATCCTCTGTTGCTCTGCTATCTGTACCAAATGAGAGTGAAAATACACATTGTGGTATCTGACATGAGACACATTACCGTGTTTCCCAGCTGTCCAGCTCTGAAGTCTCTGCCTGGGTACCCTGATGTCTGGAAGGAGACTGACATCTCGGGGGTCTGAAAGTCGTCTTGTCATCTAGCCCTGTCTCTCATTCTTGACTAGGTTAGGTATACCTTTCGGTTCTGTAGTAATAAGAATAAACACAATCCTTAAGAGGCAAGAATTTTAGAACTTAAAGGTTTGTGATCATATGGAAATAGCTTCCTTCAATAAACAAGTACATGCTAAAAAAAAAAAAAACTGCCTTCACGGATAGTACACACACACACTCCCTAAGAAACAGAACCTTACCTGGCTTGTTTTTCATTAAAATCAATAAATAGCCAGAGAACCTATTTATTTAAGTGAAAAGCAAGCCAAGCCAAGTTCTGTTTCTTTGCCAAAGTTTACTGTCCCTTCAAAGTTAGGACTCCTGGGGCAAGGCACAACATTTCACTGCCTTTCTCATTTTGGTTTGGAAGGCTTTTTCATGCTGCCAGAAGTAGAGGCAGAATTCTTCGCATGTGCTCCTACCTGAGATGGAGGTGGGCCTGAAGCCTTGCTCATAGATAGCTGAGGAGGTGGAGTAAAAAAGACTACATCATGTATACAGATTCCCTTGGAAATCACAGACTAAAGTTGAGACTATTAAGAGCTCCCATTAGATGGAGCCAATTCTTACCTGTTCTATACCTTGGCATGTGAACCAGTTTTTTCCCCTTGATGTGCTGTCAGACAAGGATGCCTCTTTAGAACATAACCCAGGCAGTCACAGCAGAAGTCCTATCCTTTCCCAACCAAGTAAAAGTAGGTCAGCAAACCAAAAATATCCTTGAATAAGGCCCTTCAACCTGTTTCCCTGGGAGAAAGATGCTGTTAGGAGCCTGAGACAGGTCTTGGTCCACCTGTGATTTAGTGAAGGGGCAATTAACAGTAAAGTCACCCTTGAACTGCATGGGCCTAGTGTAAAGCCCTTGCTTTGCTGTCAATGCTAGCACCAAAATCTCATGCTGCTAGGGCTGCATTTTTCTTTCCCTTTGACATTTTCATTAAGAATGTTTAATTATCCCTAGTAATTGTGGACTGGTAGTAATTCCTTCCTCTTGCGTTCCTCGGTGTCAGGATGATTCCTACTTTAATGTTTATTGGAGGATTCCATAGAAAAACTGTATTAGTACCTGGCCCTTAGTGAGCTCCCACCGCTTCATTTATGCCCTGCTTTTCCTTTGAGGCCATGGTGGGAAGATAGGAAATGTTTCAACTAAAATTCACATAAGATAAAAGATCAACACCCATAATCACCCCTCCATGCCAGGCTTCATCCCCAAAGCTGCAAAAGGGTGGACCTAACATGTGACCTGGCACCCATTAGGTGCCAGCATTATCAGCAGACATGTTGACAGAAAAAATGGCAGCAGGCACTGACCAGTACAGCACAAATTAAATACCAGGCTGTTCTGGATAGGGGGCAGAAGCAGGATGGGAGGAAAGGGGTCAGCACGTGGCCAGCCTTGGAATCCCTACATCTAGGGGTCTGGGGCTTGTAAAGGCTGTGGATATGCTCCTTTCTCCATGAATGTGGACTTTGCCGTAGAAGTGGCTGAATGACAAGACATCTTGCCCTGGAGTATCACACTGTAAATTGCCTAGATTCCTTATTACTCGAGTGTGAATTTTGGGCCTCAGACAACTGGAAAAATTTGGTCTTAGACCAACACCTAGTCCTCATTCCCCTTAAGCCAGTTGTTTTCAGCTTCTCAGGTGGTGAGAATGACTCATGCTTCCTTCTACCTTTGTGAATTATTACTGAATTATTTTTTATGACAACGTTCTACTTTCGTAACAAAAAAACAGAAAGCCGCTAATTAAAAAAGTGTTCCCCGAGGATTCACAGCATGGACCCTGGAGGTTCACTGCTGTCCTGTCGGCCTTCTGCCCAGGCCTGTGCATGTATTGTCAGAGTTATCTGGAAAGCAGTTCCCAGTGTTTAACTCCATTCTGTGGTACTTATATTGTGGCTCAGCCTGATACCTCAAACACAGTCTTGAGAGGGTGCCATGGTGATTGTGGTCTGTCCTCAAGCTCCTTGTGCACAATGCCCAGCCCCTGTCAAAGAACCAACCTGTAAGGGCTAACAAAAGCTAGAAAGGAAACTTCTTCCTAACAGATGGTATCAACTCACCACCAGGCCCCGGGACTGCCCTTGCTCATATTTCTGACTTGCAAAAGGTTTCTCTTATCTAACCCCTGGGATTGTCTTCATTCTAAAGGCAGTTTTCCAGCTGATATTCCAGAGTCTCCACCTGAAACCACAGCCTTATGTGCTCATGCAGGTGCAGTCACTACAATACAGCAAAGTCACTAATCTCGAGTTTTCTTTGGAGGCCATATTCTAAGCCTTTAGCCAAAGCTGAAGATATGGGCCGAAGTCTCTGGATTCTTTCCTCTTCTCTGCCCAGGATGGTTATCCGAATAAGAAGCTTCCTGTTGTCTTTGTATTACCACCAACACAAAAACAGAAAATCTCCCAACTCACGTTTTGTAGGATGACTACACAGAGGCAAGCCAAAGAGCTGCAAACCTCTCTGCATCTGCATTCTTCTGTTCTAAAGTGCCGCTAGTCCAATTCAGCTTGTGAGCTGCAGTATTCTTGGCATAAGGCCTTTTTTGTAAAGGGGAAAGAGCAAGAGGGGCTTCAGACAGGAAGCAGCATTAAGAGGTCTACCTTAAGTGTGCTATGTTTGCATTTTGGCAGCATTCACCACACCACAGATGCTCTCCTGCGTTCTAGGAAGATGACAACTAAAGTAGATAAGGTTGATGAGTGATCCTTTCAGAGAAAGGCTCTGGTCTCCTCTAGACAAATTCCTAACCCACGGGTACATTAAATATCCATCTTCCAGGTAAGACTTTATATCAGTTATAATATCCTCCCAAAAAACTACAGAAGCATCACACTTGTAACCAAACCAAGACCATCACCATATAAAGACCTCTTTAGCTAAAAGGTTATTTCCTTTTACTCAGCAGAGCACACACTATATTTAGTCTTCCCACACACGATTCCAGAAGTCACTGGTAAACAAAAGCATCTTGTGGCCAAGCTTTAGCACTACATCAATGGCAAGAGTTCCTGACAGTCCATGAAGGCTTCTAACCCAAGTATGAATCCCCCATTGCCAGAGAGGAAGCTTGGAGCCTTTCCTTTAACAGCTTTCCACCTATTGATTTTTCTATTTACATACATAATCCCCACATACCAGATTCTTTTCCCCAAAACCTAAAAATTTTCTCTTAAAACCTGGAAGAATCGAGAAATCAAAATACCTCATACATAACTAAACTGTGCTTTGAGCCCCAGGCTTCTCTTTTAAAAGAGTACTAAATGAATACATTAAGACAGGTACCTTGTTTACTGGGCATACAACAGACTATTAACTAAATAAGCCACCTTCAGTAACTTTCTTCACAACCTTCCACCAACATGAGAAAGAATTTTTAGATCAGTTCCAGAAGTTATTCATATTCATGGAATTTTTAAATTTTGGGGTGTGTGTGTGACTGTGTCTGTACAGACTCAAAGATATTTCTACAGAGGGGGAAAAAAAATTGGTCTGTAAGTCAGGTGCTTTCTATCAGAGACTAGACAGTGTTCCTATATTCAGACTTGTTTTACATTTTAAAAAAAAAGGTGGAAAATGCTGAAAACCTCTTCACTGGATAGACAGAAGTCTATACAAAACTCTTAAGAATTTTCACAAGTTGGGATGAATATCTAAATTCAGTAGAATTTTTAAAACTAAACTCAATCCCTTAATATTTCTTAAGGGATAGTACAGTAACTGGCTAAAAGACCAGACTGCCTGGGTTCAGATCCCAGCTCTATCACATACTGGTTGGTTGGCCTTGAGAAAGTCACTTGATCTGTATCTAGTTTTCTTATCTGTAATACAATAGTATCTACCTCGTAAGATTACTGAGTTTGAAATGTGATATTAAAGTGCTTAGAATGGTGCCTTGCAGAGTTGTGTTAGAAGTATTGTTACAGAGGAATTACACATCACAAATGCATTTAAACATTAACATGAAATCCAATTTTGTACTAAAATGAATAAATTAGTTCTAGCCTCTTGCCATACATTTATAAACTTTATATAGTAAATGTTAAAAGTAAACGTTCTTTGTATGACATGACTTTGTAAACTGAAGTACATCTGGTATTCAACCAAATAAGGAATCTGTTCCAAGGCTGAAGAAAAAAACCTGAGTAATTGAAAGATGGGACGTTCCTAAGAATTTTCTCCAACAGGAATAGGGACTAGGTTTGAGGTTTATGCACATGTGTTGAATTTAGGAATTAGAGCTCATTAACTCTTTGTGAAGTAAGATATAATTTTCTTGTAACTATCTATCAATACTTGAAATTTCTTATTTTTACTTTTTGGCTGTGCTTCATGGCATGTGGGACACCTCAGTGACCTAACCAGAAACTGCACCTGCAGCCCCCTGTACTGGAAGCACAGAATGAAACGGGCAAGAAAACAGGTTAAGGATGAAAATAGATTTTGAAGCATTATCCAAATAGCATTTAATATATTAAAAGGGGAGACTATCATAGCTACTGCACATTTAATCTAACAGTCAGTCACTGGATTAAATGTCTAAAGAAACTGTAATTTGTTTTAGAGCTGAATATAAAACTATCACACATTTGATATGACGAAAAACTACCTTTAAATAGAGCATCTTTTTGGGGGGGGCATAATTCCAATGAGTGAACTCTCAATTGTATCAAAAGTTCCCTGAGATCATACACTTATCCCCAAATTTCCCAAGTATTAACTTTTAAAGGGAAACATCAGCACTTCTCCTTCCTAAGCTCTGCTTAATAGAAGCTATAGAAATTGCCCTTCTAAGTCTTCCAGTAGAAAAGAAAATCCATCTTCCAACAGAAAAGATGCTGTTAGCTAACTAAGCTAGTATGAATGTGCACGAAACTTTTGCGGTTAATGAAATAGCTGTTTTAACTACTAGAAAGACTACACAGGTGGTTCAACAGAATTTACTTGTGTATTTTCCATCATCTATACTATTTGAGGGCATAGGATAGCTTGGAATAAGCTTTCTACAAATACTGTGTTTTAAGTTTATCCAGTAAACTAAGATGCAGTACAGCTTTTATACAACTTAGGAGATAAAAAAAAAATCTCCATAAGAGAAAGCAACTCAACAGGCCCTGGTATTAAAACATTTTTCCAGAATAAACAGATAGGCAATTGCATTAAAAGGCAGTTTTCAAATATTTAAATTACACTAAGATTCCTTCCAAGTATCTGCCTTGTTCAAACCAATGCAACAAATTCTTATATTGTTAATTGCAGGGCATGGATTTTTGTTAAATGTTGATCGTTTTACTTTCTTCATTATCAAAAATCTTTTTAAGTGTTATCAAGCAGCAAAGTAAGTTGCATAAGCTCTCTGCTCAAGGTAGAGGTGCCAATGCCCTGTGGTAGAGGTGCAAATTGTGAAATCAAAGGGTACAGTGTAACAGTAAGTAGTGCATGAAGAAACAGTAATAAGTGGCCTAAATACAGAGTTGGACAGAATCAAACCAGTTATAATTGCTCAACTAAAACTAATAAAGGTACATACAAAATAAAGTTTGAGATTATAATTGGTATTTAGAATCAAATCTGAATTTCTTGATAAAATATAAATCTGTTCTTTTGAAATTGGAAATGAAACTATCAATTGATAGAGAGCTAGAGACTTACTAACCCCTCCTACTTAGATAAGGAAATAAGTGACAAAGTCTCTTGCACTGAAGTATGTATTTTAACATCTTTACATGTAATATTCATATATAAAAAACTTTTAAGTGTTTTTCTCCAATTTAAAAATCTAAAGAATTCAAAAATAAGGCATTCAATATTTGAAAAAAGTACAGATTTACAAAATGTGTATATTCTGTCATGAAAACTCCACACCAACATTATACACTTGGAAAAAAATACAAACAGGATATATTACAAATTTATGTAAGCAATAACTTAGTTCACACCATGCAATAAAAAGTACATTAATCAAGATACACAAGCTTTTGTAGGTTCTTAACTGAAGTACTTTTTTTCTGCAGAATCCTTAAAACCTGTGGCACTTAAAATTTGTTAGCCTTTCTACTGAGAGGTAAATTATACACAACAATGATGAAAAAGATTAACAGACCAGTTGTCTATTATGAATCATTCCAGCTTTGTTCAACAATGGCCGAAACTCTTTTCTCATATTCTCGTTTGTTTTCCTGATAAAGCTGTGCTGCCTGACTATTGGCTGGACTATTTGGATTCGGTTCATCCAGCAGAGACTAGAAGGAAAGAGAGAAGAAAAAACACATAAGTAGAGTTATTTTTTTATATTAACATGGGTCAGATATGGAGCACAAAAGTTATAGAAAACAGAAATTACTTAATGAAGAAAGAAATTAGTATGTCTCATGTATTTTCAGATCTAAACACTTTCAGAAATAGTTTGATAAATACAGTAAGAAGTTTCCTATTGTTATAAAACTTAAGTTTTCAAAATAGATAGCTCTCAGTTGCCTTAAGACCTCTAATTTCAAAGAAACTGGAAAAGAACAAATATTCTTCAGCATACTGTGATATTAAACAGGAACTAAACAATTTGATTTGGTTAATATATGTCTATAAAATAGCTCAGCAACTAACATTTTCCAAAGTTAAACTCTATTACTGTGATAGGTTTGCAAATTCCTGACAGTAAGTTGGGTGGTACACCTTATTTCCTTTAATCAACAAAATATATACACCTAGCAGCAAGGGAATATATTAATAACAGGAAGGCTGAAAATACTGTTTATGACTCAAATTAAAGCAGAACTGTGACAGAAAAAACTTGAAGGCCACAAACCAAAGTATCACATCTGCTCCTCTCAAATCCATGCAACTAAAACTTGACTCCACCCCAAATCTTCCCCCTAAACTGTCATTCAAGGTCAACTCTGAAATATTCTGCCAGAGTGCTTTGGTGGATAGTTACATTACTTTCCTTTGAAACAGCATTTCTTGGATGGGGCAAAATGATGCTTTTCTGCACTGCAGTTTCTTGAGGTCCTTATGTTTCTACTAAACAATTATCTTTCTCTCTCTCCAAGATTTTTTCATCTTTCTCCATAACCTCTGGCTGTGCTTTGTAGGCGTGAATAATATTTGGCCTATGAGGGAATTTCCTGGTGGTCCAGTGGTTATGACTCTGCTTTGGTTGGGGAACTGAGACCCCAAGGCTGCGAGATGCAGCGAAAACAAACAAACCCCAAACCCGAAGAAACAAAACAAAATCACTTGATCTGTGAGAACAATTTATACTTTAATTTTATCAGGAAAATGACCATGGATTTGATCCAACATGGTCACTAATGAAAAAGCAGATCAGCTGTATGAAAATCCTGAGGATTCTGTATGAGCTCTGCCACTGGTAACCTTAGTGTTGGGGAGGTTAGTTTGCTCACTTGGCCTTTAAACTGATCCTTAAATTGTCAATTATATTTCATAGATATTGAAAAATTAAGATGCATTCTAACACATGCTTACCTGAATTGATGTTAAGATAGAAGATACATCGTATGTTGGACTCCATCTATTCTGAAGGATATCTAAACATATGCTACCATCAGCATACACTGCAAAGACAACACTAAAATTGGTTACATATCAACTTGGTCATATCTAATAATTAAACAGTAATTTTTTTTTACCACAAACAGAATGCTTGGCTCAATCAGAAGCCTTGAACATTGCTTAATAACTAAAACTTTCTGTCTCAGGAAAATGAGTCTCAAACTAAGGACTCTTTACAACATACCTTCTGATGAGGACGCTGAGTGAGTTAAATTTTTTCAACACATAACATACAGCAAATCTGTTTAAATTCCACACTTCTAAATATTCCTAAATAAAGCTCTTGGGGGGGAGCTAATTTAAAAGTAATAATCATGCACATGCAAATTCTCTATAATACTCAGCACAGTCTCTATAATACTCTTTGCAGAAGTGAAAAACTGGAAACAATTTGTGGTCCACAGTGAGGGGACTGGCTAAGTAACAGTACATTATTAACAGCCCATACCAATACTGCTGCCAGAAATGATATACATCTACCATGTTAATTAATGTAGAATGACATCCCTAATATATTACATTAATAAGTTTCCAATTACTTATATAATTCCATTTCTTGTAAAGAATCATTTACAAATACTTTAATTTTATAGGCAGTCACAAAAACATTTGTAAGACTCAGTGCCAACATGTAGATATCTGTAAATAGTAGGATTAGGAAGGATCTTATTTACCTTCCCTTGTACTTTGTTTTTCCAATAAGTGTGCATTCCTCTCATAATAAAAATAAGAATCAAGTGATTACTGTTTTAAAAGTCTAACATTTGAGAGAGGATTTTTCCCCCTCTTGAATTGATTATGTGAGAATACAAACAATGAACCTAAATTTTTATCACTTGCCAGATTATGTATATGTACAATAAATTTACAAAAATAGAATCACTGTGTTGACAAAGAATAAGTGCATTTAAATATTATCAACACTATCAAATTGTGGAAAGCGTCACAGAACAAGTCTGATCACTCTACATCAAAACAGGAGTAAGCAAGGCCTTTCTGGGGAGAGGAGGTAAATTACACTTAATACTGTCATTCTTCAGGACTCTATCCTTGGTCTTCTTCCATCTTATACCTTTTACACAACCTCTGGGGGCAACTTTATTCATAGCCTCAATTACTATCTATGTGCTAGGTATTTCCAGTTGTTAGCATTAGACCAGATTTAACTCTCAGCTTTAAAGCAGCATAGTCAACTGCTTACTACTGTGTACTCCACAGGAACATCAAACTTAGGTTCAAAACAAAAATCATCACCTCTGTAAAACCCATAAAAATGCAAAATGATTTTAAAGTTTTGAACTAGGAACTATTTTTGAGAAGTAGTCCAAAAGTAAATTAGAAATCGAACATCCATCAACTGATAAACAAAATGTACTCTATTCATACAATGGATTATAATTCAGCGATAAAATGAAGTACAGTTATGTGTTACAAGAGATGAACCTGAAAACTATGCCAGCTGAAAGAAATCAATTACAAAGGACCATATATTATATGACTCCATTTATATGCAATGTCCAGAATAAGCAAACCTACATACAGAAAATAAACCAGTGGCTGCCTATGGCTGGGAGGCAGGCGAACAGGGATGGGGAGTGACTGCTAACAGGAATGGGATTTTTTTGGGAGGGTGATAAAAATGTTCTAAAATTGATTATGGTGATGATTGTACAACTCAGTCAAGATACTAAAAACCACTGAATTGTAGAACTTAAGTGGGTGAATGGCATAGTATATGAATCTTTTAATAATAAAGATTTTTTTTAAAAAAGTAAGCTAGGAAGTTAACTAAATGAAGTTTTCCACTCATGGTGGAAAAAAAAGGAAACCATGCTATTAAAATGGAGGGATAACAAAAATAACCAAAGGACTCCCTGGTGGTCCAGTGGTTAAGAGTCCAGCCTCCCTATGCAGGGGGCACAGGTTCCATCCCTGGTTAGGGAACTAAGATCCAACATGCCACAAGGCTCAGCCAAAAAAAAAAAAGAAAAAGGATATTTACTTAATTTTACATATAACATGATCTCAATTTTGAACATTTGTTTGTAGTTTTACAACTAAACTTTAAGCTACAAATTCTTTTTAGTATCTTTCACATTCTTACAAACAGATATTACTTTTAAAAATCAGAAGTTATTAAAACAAAACTTCCCTCAAATCAGGAACCTTGGTTAAGATTCCAGACTAAAAAAGTATGGTTAATACTGACATGGAAGCAACATCGAGAGGTGGGCCCTAATAATGAAAAAGCATGGGCAAGACCTAAAAGAATGAAACAATTCTTTCTTCCTCCTATCATTTTCAAAGGCTAATAAAATGCTACTTACCATTTGGATGAAAC
Organism: Giraffa tippelskirchi; assembly: GCF_054371585.1. Classification (NCBI taxonomy): domain Eukaryota; kingdom Metazoa; phylum Chordata; class Mammalia; order Artiodactyla; family Giraffidae; genus Giraffa; species Giraffa tippelskirchi. Next base: position 119,188,638 of record NC_137280.1, on the reverse strand, counting down.
ATTTTGGATAAAAACCTAACAGTTGGCGGTTTATTTGGATATTCTTCAGAAAATTCTATTACTAGTTTAAAAGTACCTAGATAGAAAACAAACCAAAATAATTAATGACACGCATAACTTTTCTATCTCGTCACCAATGAATTCCCAACCCCATGCTGACTTTTTGCACAGTCACACAAAAATTAATGTCAATTTTGGTTTAGCATATAAAACATACTAAATATACTTCTATTTATATATTGATAATATACAACCTTGGCAAGGATTTGAGGGTACAAGCACTTAACATATATTACTGGTGAGAACATTAATTGTCATATTTTTGGCAGGCAATTTTGCCCTAGCTACCACACTTTTAAATGCACATTTTAGCAACTACAGATAATTTACTATAACTTAGAAGGAGGTGCCAAATTATTGTGAGAGGGGCTAACCATCATATGACAAAGGAGTCAGACTGGAGGTATGGCCACTATTGTGAAAAAGTGTTTTCTGTTCCCATCATTTAAGTATGTCAAGAATCAGTAAGCATTAGTTTAACTGTCTACTGTTGGTTATAAACCAATACGGTACATTTTGGTCAGCCTAAATCATTATTTGCTGGTCAAGAGACAGGCATTGAAAAAAAAACAATTATGCATTTATAAGAGAGTCAATCTGTTCAGAGTGTACAAAGAGCTCTCAACTCAAATTTCAAATCTATTTAGCAGACACAACCACCATTAATATATAGTTTTATGTTTTTCATTCTGGACTCCTTTTGTATTTATTCCCTATCCAGAGACATTTTACTTTGAGGAAGTATACCTGAAGGCTGGATAGGTGCTCCAATTACCCACTGTGGGCTTACTCAGTAAGTTGAAGCCTATTCCTAAAGAAGTCAATGAAAGTTTAAACCATTCAAGATGTCTCCACAAGCTTCTCTCCTTATTTTATCAATTCAATTAAAAAAAAAAAAACTTTCTCAACCTAAATTCTAATCTCATGACTTCAGTCTACCAAGATCAGAGGCATGTATTTAGTAAATTATTTAACCTTCTATTTTCATTGCTCATATATTCAATATATAACATGTACCTCTTTACATTTTTTGTTGTTTGGAAATTTGGGATTAGGGAAGCCAAAGATACAAACAAAATCAAAGGTGATATTTAATTCACGTTCTGATATATTAAGAGGTTCTACGAAATGTATAGTTCATTAGCAAAGAGAGCCTTATAACCTAATATATTTTTAATACCTAATATGTTATATATTTTTACATTTACTTTTAATTTTCCTTAATCACAAAATGTACAATGTAAACATTTCAGGTGAACACAAATATGAAATAGCTTTAAGCTTGCTTTCTTCATATTATGGGGTCTCTGGACCTCTTTATACTCTTATTCCCAAGCATACCAAGCTTCGAATGTGAAGTCACTGAACGTGAAGATGGGAAGAGATGCACGCAACAGCACACCATTTTATGGCATTTCCACCAAAAATTAAAAATTTTTTTAAATATTTCTATTTTTTGGTTGGTAAAAATTCCGCTAATTAAGAAAAAAAATTCCCCTAATTTTTAAACAATCCATTCTCACAATTGGTATAAATTGTCTCCAGTACACCATGTGCTACAACTATTGATATTTGTTGTATTAGAAATGATTACTCAAGGAAATTTTAAAATACTTAACAACTGTAAACTCATTACACATTAACCTAAGTCACATTTAATGAAAATAACTATATTTCCCCCACCAAGTTAGTGAGAAGTACAGCACTGTTTATCTGCAAATCTCTTAAATGATTAGTTTAATAGAAAACAGCTGCATTCTCTCAGCTGCCTCTGCATTCAATCTGTTGCAACATACTGTTCTGGTTGACATACATGAAGAAAATCAGGCCTCTTCCAAATATGTAAAGGAAAAAGGAAGGAGTATTTTCATAGCCTTTTCAGATAAAGGTAGATCTTCTTTTTTGATATTACATAAAAGAAATGGTAAAGTTTTTGAAGGTTAACTGCAACATAAAATTTTAAGCCATATAAACTTTTTGCATCATTTATATTAATGACTATTGCAACTGCATGTATCTTTTACCTATCCATAATTTTCTAACGCATTGGCCATTTGGAAAATACCAGTTCACTGAGTTATCCAAATCATCTAAATGTTGCCATGTTTCATTTTATATATATCTATATACACCAGTGGAGAAGGCAATGGCACCCCACTCCAGTACTCTTGCCTGGAGAATCCCATGGACAGAGGAGCCTGGTAGGCTACAGTCCATGGGGTTGCTAAGAGTCGGACACGACTGGGCAACTTCACTTTCACTTTTTCCTTTCATGCACTGGAGAAGGAAATGGCAACCCACTCCAGTATTCTTGCCTGGAGAATCCCAGGGACGGCGGAGCCTGGTGGGCTGCCGTCTATGGGGTCACACAGAGTCGGACACGACTGAAGCAACTTAGCAGCAGCAGCATATACACCAGGGCTTCCCTCATAGCTCAGTCAGTCAAGAATCTGACTATCCTGACAATGCAGGAGACCTGGGTTCAATTCCTGGGTCGGGAAGATCCCTTGGAGAAGGAAATGGCAACCCACTCCAGTATTCTTGCCTGGAGAATACCAAGGACAGAGGAGCCTGGCACATGCCCACTGGGTCGCAAGAGTCAGACATGACTTAGCGACTAAAGAGAGAGAGAGATACACCATCAAAAACAAAGCCACAACCAGTAATATCATCTACTAATCTCATCAGAGAAAAAAGTATTGGGAAACCATAATTTTATCAGCAGCAACAAATCCTGTCAAGTCACTTTCCTTGACTTAATTTAAAATCTTCCCTGGTGGCTCAGATGATAAAGACTCTGCCTGTAATGTGGGATACTCAGGTTTGATCCCTGGGTCGGGAAGATCCCCTGAAAAATGCAATGGCTATCCACTCCTGTATAGTTGCCTAGAGAATTCCATGGACAGAGGAGCCTGGCGAGCCACAGTCCATGGAGTCACCAACAGTCAGACACAACTGAGCAACTAACACTTTCACTGAGAATATGGCAACCAAATACATACTCAAATCTAAATAACCAGAGTTTATCAGTCATTATTTCAAGTAAAAATGTTCCATGAAAAAAGCAGTAACTCAAGTTGCAACTCAAACAACTGCAGAAACTGCTTTCCCTCCAACCACCAAACTGGTATGCAAGAGAAATGCTGTATGCATACTTCCAACTTCATCAAGCAGAATATCAGAAAGCAGCATACTCAATGGTCAGAATTTAGCAATATTAGTAATTCCCACGTTTTCATCAAAACATTTTAAAGTGAAACTGACATCTTTTATTAAAAAAATGCAAAAAATACGACTCCCAGCACAGTTTAGTGCCACTGTCTTGGTATGTGCCAAGGCACTAAATTGCTTAGGGCCAGTTTAAGTCACTAATGCTTTTGTACCATCAGTGCTATGTTAATACAATAAAAAAGGTAAAAGCCTTACTACTGCTATGAAGACAGTTTTGATCACAGGGAGCCCCTGGAAAGGTCTCAGGAAACTTAAAAGAGTTTGTGGACCACCCTTGAGAATCCTTGGTATAGAGTAAAAAGCTGAACCCCTTGAATACCTCTCTTCAACTCCTTACACGCCCCTCCCCCCCCATCTAGAGGTAACCACTGATAGCAGTATGGTATACAAGCCTTTAAACACACACACACTTGCATGTATGCTACTCAGTAAAACTGTATTATAACATATGTTCTGCAACTTCTTTGTCTCCTCAGACATACAACCAGATCTACCTTATTCTTTAATAGGTACATAATATTCTACAGTCTAGATATTTAATAATTTGCTTAACCATTTCTCCTACTGAACATTCAGGTTATCTCCTTAAAAATACTTTTGCAATCATTATTTGTATAAATAACCGTGATGGGTTAATTCTGGAGCCACTGTGATAACTAAGATAAATCTATTTAACAAATTTTAAAAATTCATGCTATATTAGGGAAACTTTAAGTATCTGGTTAAAATCAATTTAATAAGTTCAACTATAAATACACATTAGAACAAGTTTTCCGTTTTTCTGGCTCTTGGTCAAATACTGAATTTAAGATGCAAAAGATTCTGTAGAATGGTCAAATACTGGATTTAAGATGCAAAAGATTCTGTAGAATGCTAACTATTCACAGGTGTCAAAAGCTAGCTGTTAAGTGAAACTACTGGCAGTTACACACAATTAAGAGCACTGATCAACATACATAAAGTTAAAAATGCATGATTATTACTCTTCTGATGTTTACCTCAGGAACACCTTTAGCACGCTATGAGGTCATTTAAATTTAAAACGATTCTCAACAGACCCCACCACGTAGGCCTAGAGGTCAAGAGCCAGCATAAAAGTAACAGAATGAACTAGCAATGAAGGTGATCAAGCTGACATGGGAAGAAAGTTCTTTATAAGCTATAAATTCTCAGCATTATTTAGTTTTAATCTGATCTATTATTAATAGAAAATAGCCTTAACTAGATAGATTGGTGTTATAATTTTCTACTTAAAAGAAGCCTCTTAATACTATAGAAAACATATTGAGAATGACTTACCATCTTCAAAAGGTGTCCCTTCTGGTCTGAAAATAAGAAGATTTCTGATTAAAAAAAGTTTTTCTTTCAGCTTTTTCCTGATTTTCAAAGAGTAGAGAGGATAAACTCAAATGAGAAAGAGGAGCTCATTCTGATAATCTGTGGAGTATTTATTGTTAATTTAATATCACCTTAGCCCTGGGTTTTTATTTATATACACATAAAAGGGGCTTCCTTGGTGGCTCAGACAGTAAAGAATCTGCCTGCAATGTGGGAGACCCAGGTTGGATCTCTGGGTTGGGAAGAGTCCCTGCAGAAGGGAATGGCTAACCATTCCAGTATTCTTGCCTGGAGAATTCCACAGACAGTGGAGCCTGGCGGGCTACAGACCGTGGGGTCACAAAGAGTCAGACACAACTGAGCATCTAACAAAAACAAACTCAAGACATAAATAGTAACTTCCATTTTCCAAGTTTTCCTTTTAGAATGGTTTTACAAAAAACTAAAGAAACTTGTCAAAATTTTAGCCCAAAAAGAATTCAGTTCATAAATATCAATCCTTTTGTAAATATGGGTATTCTTAACAGAAACATTCCTATTTTCAATATATATCAATAAGATAGAAGTCAATACCCTTTAGTTTAAGGTAATTACGACACCAAAGTGTCCAGCTTTTCAAAAGAGAAATAGCTCTTGTTAACTCGACTAAATTTATCTGATGTCACCAAGAATGTCCGTTTCATTTGTCCACATCTTTTCATTGTACCATATCCCCATCTCATCTTTCCTAAGCAGCAACATGAAGTTTACTTTTTTTGTTGTTGGCTCTTTTTTTTTTAATTGCTTTACAAAACTGGGTTGGTAGGTTTAATTATTATTTGCAAGGTACATTCAAGATCTCAAGGAAGCATGCTAACAGCCTGAATTTAATACCACTTTACTTTAGAAGGGTGAACTATGCTCATTTTTCCCACTAATTTTTAATGTAGGCTCTTAAAACGGAGTCAATGGCAATTCAGAATTCTATTTACAGAAGTGTTCCTTTTAAGTTTTAGTGCAAAACCCTAGTATAAAAAGAGCAACAAAAGGGACTTCCCTGGTGGTCCAGAGGTCAAGAATCCACCTGCCAACACAGGAGACACAGGTTTGATCCCTGGTCTGGGAAGATCCCACAAGCAGAGAAGCAACTAAGCCCACAGACCACAGCTACTGAACCCGTGCACTCTAGGGCCCTCATGCCACAACTACTGAGCCCGTGTGCTGCAACTACTGAAGCTGGAAGGCCTCACTCTGCAACAAGAGAAGCCATTGCAATGAGAAGTCAGGGCACTGTTAACTACAAATAGTCCACACACAGCAAAAAATAATAACGAAAAAAATTTTTAAAAAGAGTGAAAGAAAATAAAATCCAGTTCAGGAAAACAAAAGAAAGAGCATGAAGAAATAATGCTTTTATACAAATAAGCCTACGTGCAATATATACTATACGTAAAATACAAGACCACACCTTAAAAGGCTCCATTCAGTTATTTCACATTAAGCTGTGAAACACTTTTTATTTAAATTCTTACTATGGTGGAAATTATCAATATTTTTGGTTCCTACTCTTTTTACAGTTCTAGTAGAATGCACACTAAGCATTTGCTTGGCACATTTTGTACAAACTAACTTATCATTCTCCTGTAGTCTCAAATGATATTTTTATCAAATAAAACCCAGTGATTATAAAATCAAATTTTATGTGACTGCCAAAACTCTTTACCAGAATTTTTTTTTTTTACTTTACAGTTTCTGTAAGATCCCTCATCCCTCAGTTCCCTTTCCTAGATGTTATACATTCAATTTTCTTAAAAGAATCACCATACCTACCATTTGTTATTTCTTTCAACTCACCCAAATATAACTGCATTCCACTGCATGATGTTGTTTTCAGACGGTGCGCCACTGACACCCACAGGTGGGTCCTCTTGCAATCTAGAAATCCAGAAAAGAAATTTTAAAAGTTGAACATTAAGGCCACTAAGAAAGCCAACCAAACATCTCTGAACCATCTACTTTGAGAAACAAACTAAATCCATTTTCTTGTTCTTGTGCTGAGCTGGTATAAACCATACAATTTTAAATGGCTTGGGAGTCATCCCTCTTCAAATATCACCAAGGTTAAGGTATCTGTTCAAGAACTGCTTTTAACAATAACAACAAAGGAAAAACCTCAAGTGCAAAAAAAACACTTTTACTCAACCATCAATTTTGCTGTTGTAAACACGCAAAGGCTGTGTGAGTCCTAACCGAAGCTACTTGGGCAACATGGCCAACCAAAAAACTCTCCCCCAAACAAAATAAAGACACCACTTCAGTGTAAACATTAAATGACTGAAAAACACTTGTATCCAGTTTAATCAGCAAACTAGTTTTTGCGCAGTAGAGCTACTTTATTCCATTTGCTTTAGTTAGCAGTAGCTTTTGGAGTAAGCAAAGCTCTGGCTAGGTTTTCCCTCAGTCCCTATTTTAAAAACTCTGCACCAATACTGCATTTTATCTCTCAGATCATGTGCCCATATACAAAGCTACCTTCCAACATCTGTCACAAATTCTTGCAAACGAAGACCCTTGGAAAACTACCAAAGGTGCCAAGCACACAACTCAGAATTAAGCACAGAACTGCAATGAGAAACCAGGGTACCAAAGGCCAGGAACCTCGAAATTTTATTACTGGAATTTCACTCATGGGAGCTAATCTGAAATTTATGGTTTCAAGCTGTAGAAACCGAGTTTTGCACCAAAAGGAGTATCTCCTTTTAAAACTGTCATCTCAGGGGAAAAAAAAAGTAACTTGACACTAAATATATACATACACACACATATATACACACATAAACACACCGTCATGTGGTATATGATTCTTGGAATTAGTCCTCCCAAAATGGCTTTTAGTCATCCTCAAGCAGTACAAGCCATGACGAGGAGAATCCTTGGAAGATACGCTGTGCGACATCCCCCACCAAAGATAACGGCTAAGTTACCAACACACTCAAGGCCAAACTGGGCAAAGCCCCGAACAATGGCTTCCAAGTGCCTCATTTAAAGGTTTACAATGAAGTTGAGAGGTTACTTCCTGATAAGCCAATCCAAGTTTTCACACTGGATTTTTTTCTCTCAAGCAGGGCAGATCTCCCTAGAAAAACACTTAAAAATGCGCACGGGAGCGTAACGCTAAGTTTTCTTGGTTATTTTCTTCTCCGTACCTGTAAGCATTCAAAGGAAAACAACTGGGGGGGAAAAAAAAGTCACTTCCTCCTCGTCAACCCTAACACCTCCTTAACAAAACCCTACTTTACAAAGGAGGCTCAGGGAGTATCAGGTTAGCGCCAGCCTCCAGGAAGGCATTTTTCCAGACTTTGCAGGCTATAGATAGGTCTTTATACACCAGGCCACAGAGCTGAGTTCCAGAAAGCACTGGCAGCCGGGTTTGCCAGCCCGAGTCCCAGCCCTCTAAGCCAGTTCTCAAGGTCCTTTCAGGCGGGCGGGGGAAGAGTCGAGTTTCGGAGGATGGGTTAACAACCTCCGGCCCTCGCGCATCAGACCCCACCCTCACTGCAGAAAGAATGGGGAGGGAGGCGGGGGTTGGCCCCAACCCTGGCACTCGGAGGAGACGGCAAGGCCATCAAACAAAGCTGACTGGTGTAGCTAGCGGTGGAAAAGCTTCTGCAAGGGCTCACTCTTAGGGCAGAGAGAAGAGGCACCGCAGGGTGCAGAGGGGAAGGATGAGGTTTAAAAGCTAGGGCGAGGTATCAGGCAACTGGCCCCAGCGGGCAGCAGGGAATCGTAGGACAGACCACAGCCATCTTTTTACTTTTTTGTGGGGGTAGGGTGGTGGTGAGGAGGTATCAAAATTTCTTACGTAGGACAAGTGAACAACCAAGAGAAGAGAGTGCTAAAACGGGGCTAGAACTGGGCTTCCGTCTGTCTCCCTGGGCCCACAGCGGCCCTCTTAGGGTCAACTGGGGAAGGTGTCCCGGATCCCCACCCTCGCCCCGAAGCTTTGGGGAGGAGTCCTCATTCAGGCGAAAATGAAGGCCCTTACCGCTTGAAATCCCGCATAAGCCTCCTCCGGGCCGGGGTCGACATGCTCCCCAGCAGCCCCGCGGTCAGTCTGAAAGAAAAGAGTCCCGCGCAGCCCCCGCAGCCCCCCCACCCCCCGGCGCAGCGGCCGAATCACTGTGGGTAACCACCGCCGCCGCCGAGGTTGCACAAACAACCCTGCAATGACGTCTCCCTCCGCCGCCTCCAGATCCCTCCGCCCTCCGCCGGTACCATGCAGTGAGGGGTAGGGGAGAAGGGAACGGGACGTAGGAGAGCTAGTTATGGGAGCCCTTCAGCAGGGACCTTATCCCTTTTGTCTCCTTGAACGAGTCGACCAATTAGTGTTCTCTACGCTCAGGCTGGAGGTTGTGATTAAGAAGTACCCAAACTGAAACACCAACCCGTCTCCCCCTCTTTCACTAGTTTAGGCTCAGCCGGGTGGGGAGAGAGGAACGCATCCGGGGCCAGAGATTTCAGGGAAAGGAGGTGGGATGACGTAAGATCACGTGACTGCCGGCGGCCTTGTCAACAATCCACCTCCGAGGGGGAGGGGACGAACTATCTAGAACCACGTGTCCCTATGACGCCATTAGGACGGATCACGTGAGAGCGTCGCCTGGATCTAACTTTCAGCCCGGTAGTTAAATTTACAGGCTGAGGGCGGGTATGCACCTGTATTAGTTTTTTCTCCAGTTTGTCCTATGAACAGCTATTGATGAGATTGTGTCGGAAGCAGTAGTTTTACTTCTTGAATCTTTTTTTTTTTTTTACTTCTTGAATCTTTAAAACAGAGCCCCAAATAATTTGGATTTAAAACTCCCCTATAGTTGGCTCAATGGCTTATCAAATCTGGCATCTAAGGAAAGTGAAGGGACCTCTTTTTTCCTCAGCTGAATGCTGAGGCCCATACAAAGAGAAATCCCCTGAAATGCTTCCTTAGGGCCACCAAGTATTACTGTATGAGCATTGCAGTGTGTTTCCAGGGTTGGCAATGCTGGGCAGAGATGAAAAAACGATGTGCAGATTGTTTCATGTTTGTTTACAATCCCCACAGGATTACAGAATTTTGTTTTTCCTTTATGAGTCTGCTGTTATTTGAGGCTTTGTATCAGAGTCCTTGGATTTGTTTACAGTGGGGTACCATTGTATTTGTCAAGAAATGCGCAGGTTTGATCGTAAGAGAGTGTGTATAAAGAGAGTGTAGGTGATTGGTTGTCAGACCTAAAAGTTTTGACTCACATGTGGGGGAGAGATCATGCAGACGTGGATAGGGGTTGTATATCTAGCCTGAGTAACTTATTTCAGATTTTCAACACTCGTAACTTAATGGCCTGAAATGTCCCCCACTGGGGCTCAGAAATATTGGCCGTTGGAATTCTGAGATTATTTCTAGTCACTGAGTTCTCTTCCTCTATCGCCTCCAATTCTGTTCTTAAGGACTTTTTCGGGCTGAACCCTGAGCTCTTTAAGTCCATTTGGGTGATTCCTCAACCCAAGGTGTTATAGGAAGAGAGAATGAGGAATATGGCGTTGGGCATACTTTCATTGAACTAGAAAGGGTTAATTTCCCCTACTTTTCTGGTACCTCTCTTTCTTCAATCCCTGAATTCTTTCTCTTGCTTTTATTAACTGCCTTGGTGATCACGTTAGCCAGATCTAATACTTGATCGATAGCCACTGACAAATGTAATTCTCTAGGTCAAAAAGTGATTTTCTTATTTTCATTTGTTTGCCTTCCTGCCACAGTAATTCTTAGCCTCCCTATAGCTAAGGATGGAGACATATTGTTAGGGTTGCTGCTGCTGCTAAGTCGCTTCAGTCGTGTCCGACTCTGTGCGACCCCATAGACGGCAGCCCACCAGACTCCACCGTCCCTGGGATTCTCCAGGCAAGAACACTGGAGTGGGTTGCCATTTCCTTCTCCAATGCATGAAAGGGAAAAGTGAAAGTGAAGTTGCTCAGTCGTGTCCGACTCTTGCGACCCCATGGACTAAAGCCTACCAGGCTCCTCTGTCCATGGAATTTTCCAGGCCTACAGTGAAATGCTAAACAGAATTTAAAAAAAAAATCTGTTATGTCCTTTGTTTAGCAATTATAATTGTTTTGAAAATCTACAGTTCATGGTTTTCCAGAATGAAGTAATGCTTTCGATCAAATCAAGTAAGTTTCATTAGAGTCCAAGAGCTTTATTGTATAAGCAAGAATCATAGGTTGTCCTGGTTACCAACCCTCTCATAACCTAGTTGTAAAAAGGATAGTTTTAAGGCTATAATTTTAGAGAGACTCTGTTGCTCTAGATTGTGAGCTCACTGAGAGCAGGGACTCTGATTCATGCTTTGATCCTTGCCAACATTATAAGTCAACAACAAATATTTAATAAATGTGCTTTGCAAGTCTTGGTCCAGTATAAGGTTTACTATCATACTCATAGAAAATATAACATAGTTGAATAACTTTTCAAAAGGAAAGACAATTTTGAGTATTTTTATGGTGATAAGCAAAAACCATGACTACCTTTCTTTCCCCTCCGTTTCTCAATATAAGCTGTCGCAGCACAGAAACACTTAGGAATGTTTTAAAATACCAATTTCTTTACCCTAACTCATTTAAATCAAGATCTCGGTGGGGGGGGCCTTTTAACAAGCTCTCTAGGTGTGATTTTAATGTACATGTTGGGGCAAGACCAACTGGACTGGAATTTATTGGATAATAATAACGCTTTCTCTTATTCAGAAGCAAAGTGAGATTTGGCCTCTTATGCTCAACTTTTTCTTTTAAAACAGGAAAATGAAAGCCGTAACGAAAACAGCACTGCCTGGGCACTTCCAGTGATATTCTTTTTATTCATTGGAGGCTGCCACTCGATCCGAGCCCTATGTCTAGTTCTTAGGTAATAAGGATTCTGGGAGGTGGGGTGCCTTTGTATGTCACTCTATTTTGTGGTGGAGCCCTTTGAATTACTTGCTTTTCCAAAGAGGGCCTTTTACGAGTTTTGACGTGTAGAAAGGGAATTTTTTAAAAAGAGGATTACTGTGAGTTCAAGAAAAAATTTTAAGCATGTAAGAGGTATTCAAGAAATTTTCTTATGAATCATCTTATCCTTGTTTTAAGGATGAGTCGTCGACAGCTGAGGTCAAACTGATTATGTAATAAGATAACTAGGTAACTTAGAAAACTACGATTTTACAAGACTTCCTTGGAAGTCTCGTTTTACAAGAAGTCTCTACCTGTGACACCAAGCATCCTTTTAGGATCCAGCAAAAGCAGCAAGTGTTCTCGGGCCTGCGGGCGTCTAAGATGCAGGTCGGATAAACTTCCACCCCGGTTCCCCTTCCTTAGAGGATTTGCAGTCTCTCGAGCTTTCGCCAAAATATGATCCTCCCCTGTCGCGGCACAGAACCAACCTTGTGTAGTGGCCCCAGTTTGATCGACAGCTGCTCGTATTACCGACCTCCACCCGCAGGGAAGCTTCCAGTTAGCGCCCACAGGAACTCGTGTGCGCGCGTTCCCATTTTCCCTTCCGGGTCGGGCCTGGCCGGTTTTCCGGTCTTGCGCAGTAGGCCCCAAGCTAATGACCAGCTGCACCGTTGCTATGGTAGTAGGCAGTCGGGAGCTAGCCGGGGGAGTCGCTGTGATTGCACTGAGCCATACTGGCAGGATCACAGAATGGGCTGAGGCAGCAGCGGCTTCCCGGACGAGGTCGACGGTGGGGCAAGGGGACCCTAAGACTCCTGGTTTGAGGAGCGGGCGGGACCGAGGTTTTCTTGGGTCCCGGGGCCTGATGTTGATGACGGCAGCTTTGCGGAAAACTTATATTTGATGGGGCTTGACGAGACGTGTGGAGACGTGTGGGGACCCTACCCATGATGAATAGGTGACATGTAGTGAAAGCATCTTAAATCTTAATGGGAATGATGGAGACAGTAGGAAGTTCCCCCAAGTTCTGGTGGTTGGCCGAAGCCACATAAGGACACCTTGCTGCCGAACGGGCAGAGTTCCCAAAGACAAACAGGACTCGTGGAAAAGATTCCTAGTTTTTCTTTTTCGTAATTTAAAGTATTAGTTTATTGTGATATTGCATTATCCACCTTGAATAAATAAAGATATGAATGTTTAATCTTCTCCCCCCACCCCACCCTTTCTTCCCATAAAGAAAAAACCGGGCTTCAAAATGGAGATGTATGAAACCCTTGGAAAAGTGGGAGAGGGAAGTTATGGAACAGTCATGAAGTGTAAACATAAGGATACTGGGCAGATAGTGGCCATTAAGATATTTTATGAGAAACCAGAAAAGTCTGTCAACAAAATTGCAAGGAGGGAAATAAAGTTTCTAAAGGTTTGCTTCTTTTACCTTAATTGCTCTATGTAAGTCAAAAAAGATATTGTTATGAAATAAAAACTTATATAACGAATATTTCAGTTAACATAGGTATTTGGAATAGAAAAACAAGTGTGATAGTTTACCTTACTGTGTACATTTTGTAATTTTACAGTGATACTAGATAAATGTGCTTGTGTATAATGTAACAAAAACTGCCAAGGGTGAAATAATTATTCGATTATTTAGGTATAACACTTAATAAAAATGTCTGTGTTTGTGCCAGATGCTATGACTATAATGAGGTAAGAGACGGTACCTGCTCTTCAGAACTTTTATTATTTAATCAGAAAGACAAGAGGACATATAAAAATAATAGTGACTTTTAAGTGACTCACAATAAAAGCCAGTGATTAACACAAAATCCTACTGGATAGGGAGATTTCTGGGAGGAGATGGAACTTGAATTGGGCTTTAAAGGGTATGTAGGATTTAGGAAAGAGGGAGAGACTATTGTTTCCCAGGTTAGGGGAACAGCATAAGCTCAGAGAGCCTAAAGCAAGACAGAGGAAAAGAGTATTTGCCTGTGGAGTTTCTTATACAGAAGTAGAAAGAAGTGAGATTAGAAAAGTAAATTGGAGGTAGGTTTTAAAGTCTTTTAGGCTAAGAAATCAAAACTTGATTTTTCTAAGAGATTTTGAATTCAGAGTAAAGAAATGGTTAATATTAATCTAGCATTATTTTTTAGAATAGATTGGAGGACTGAGAAAGTAAAAATAGGGAGATCTGTTGTGGCCTTAATTCAAGAATCCTGTTAAATGTGAGGGACCTTGCTAGAATGCAGCAATTTGAATTAAAAGTAGAGTTAGAACGTAATATATTACTAAAGAAGACATGAAAGTGTAGAAGGCAACAAAGAGGAGGAATCAAAGGTATCTTTGAGGTTCAGTGATTGCTGCCATTGATGGAAATATCAGAGACCCAAAAGAGACATGATTTGGGAACTAGTTCAGTTTTAGAAATGTTGAATTCGAGGTGACAGGAAATCAGTAAAGATGACCAGTAGGCTTTTAGACGTGGGGAACAATATGAGGAGAGATCAGAGGACAAGGTAGAATTTCATGTAGGTATGATAGATCCACCCAAGGGAAAGACTTAAGAAGTGTAAAGAAAGGAGCATTAACATTCCTAGGGGATTGGGTACAAAACTACTGATTTAAAAAATATCTATATATACATATGTATTTTGTTTATTGGAATTTAGATGCTTTAAGGTTCATAGTCTAGATGTTTTATATGTGATGAAAAAAACAGCTTCTCATTCATTTTTATCTGATACAAAAGTAATATTCTTTCTTTGTAAGTCTGTATTAGATATGATGGATCAATTTGCTTTCTAAATAGAAGAAATATATTAGGCATCTGTGGATTGTTTGAACTGCTCTATTTCTAGACAATGTAAAGGAAAGTTAAAGTCAGTAGAGATGTTATGATTTTGTGAGAGATACCTGTCCTTATCCTGATGACCTAAAATATAATAATACTGGAAGGCAACTTTGTGCACCATAAGTGAAATCTGATTAGGAGACCTTTTCCCAGGCAATATCTTTTGCTCTTTTTTTTTTTTTTTTTAACCTTTGTTGCATTTAAGCAGATTTTTTTTCTTCTTGATTGTTTTGTAAAAATAACTGATATGTGGCAAGAACACAGAGATGAATTTGACAATTTACTATTGTCAATTTACAATTTGACAATTAAAGCTATTTTGAGATACCCTAACTTTTTTTCCCATTGGTTTATTTCTTGTAGAATTTTTAGTTTAATCAAATCTAATTCCACAAGAGACATTTCTTGGATTAACATTCTTACTCTAAAAACAACTGCCATCATGATTTAATTAGAACTAAATTTTTATCTGCTAGAATTTCATTAAATAAGTTAGAGTAATTAGTGGGAATATCGGTAGAAAAGTTTTTTGTTTATAAAAGAAAACAAAAATAAACAATCTGAAAAAGGACAATGGAGTATTTCTGGGGTTTCACGGTTTATCTGAGGAAGTCACTGATCCCTTATCCCTAGATGCTGCTAAGTCACTTCAGTCGTGTCCGACTCTGTGCGACCCCATAGACGGCAGCCCACCAGGTTCCTCTGTCCACAGGATTTTCTAGGCAAGAATACTGGAGTGGGTTGCCATTTCCTTCTGCAGTACCCCTGGATGGATGTTCCTTAATGCTTGTTAACTTGCACTCACTTTCTCTGCTTTTGCCTTTAATATTACAACTGGACAAGAAAACAGTAACTTTCCATAGTTGAAGGATTAATATTGTAGTATCCAAAGGCAGTCTTTTTTTTTTTTGCTACTGCCAGCATGTTGCTATAGCACTCTGGCACCCCACCAACCAGGGAAATTGGGAGCAAAAATAGGAAAGGAATCTGGCATTATATTTTGGCATGTTTTTCTGTTAGTCATGTTTTGAGGACTTTAGTTTATATATTAGTACAGATAACTGGAAAAATTGATATTGTGCCATTGGAATGAGGCACATTTTTTTCATACAAGTATAACTTTTTGATGAATCCAACATTGAAAATATACCCCTTAATTTTTAACCAAATGAATAAATATTTTTGGTAATTTGAAAAAGTTAAATATTTGAGAATTGATTGTAATTAAGTCAGTGTGTTAAAAAATAGAATAAGCAGCATAAAATGTTAAACCTCTTAGTTTTCTAAGCCGATATATTCCATTATTGACATTTTGAAATTATCTTCAACGAGTGCTTACCAATGTAAAAACACGTTTCATTGCTTAATAGAATCTTAACAGTGAGAAAATTTCCTGTGGATATAAATTGGTATTTCACATATCTGAAAAGTTTCTAGATATTTTTATATCTTTTTGTTACAGTGTGATGAATTTATAACCTCCACCTGGAACTTACATTTTACTCTTGAGAGTTCAGGACCAAACTCAGTAATTAATTTCTGTAAATTCAGATTACATGCTCAGTGGCACTGGAATTCATGCTAATTTGAAATCATAAAGACCTTTTAATCACAACCAATTTAAAGGATAGGACAATATCTCTTAGCAGAATACAAAGTTACATTTCAGCATGTTAACTCTGAATTATTTTAGTAAGCAACCAAATGTCAACTTGAAGTAAAGCAATATAGCTCCCTTTGTTCTATAAATATTAACTATGAAATGGATTAACATTTAAAAAAATAGAAATGTAAGCAAATCAACAGATTTTTATTGAAATGCATGAAGGAAAAGAAACTGAGAATATTCCTCTTTTTAAAATTATATGAGTCTTATATGTGCAAATTATGGTGTATGAGATACTTATTAAAAATCCATTTCTTTTGTTGATAGCAATTTCGTCATGAAAACCTGGTCAATCTGATTGAAGTTTTTAGAGAGAAAAAGAAAATTCATTTGGTGTTTGAATTTATTGACCACACAGTTTTAGATGAGTTACAACATTATTGTCACGGATTAGAGAGTAAACGTCTTAGAAAATACCTCTTCCAGATTCTTCGAGCAATTGAATATCTTCACAATAATAATGTAAGTGCTTCAAAGTAACCCAAATTATTGGAAAACTGTGAATTTAAGTGCCCTTTAAACATTGTTCTGTTTTTATGAAAGTTGTTAAAATTATTTTTCTGTACAATATTGACATTGTGAAAATGGAAAGAAGGTTGGGGGAATTATTACCTTATAATTCAGTCACAGAACCACAAAACATATTGAACACACAATAATTGTAACTATAAAGCAGACCAACTCTGAGATGCTAAGGAGGTAGAGAAAAATCAGCAGTCAACTCTGGCGTCTTTTGTTAGCGAAAATATATTAAGACATCGAAAGTCAAGACAGCCCAGATAATGGGAGGTCTGGAAGTAGGAATTGGAAACTAAGCCAGGGGAATGGCAAGAGAATGTGGGTGCCTTTAGGGAAAGAAAGGAGAGAAAGTGGCTGAGGAGTGTAGAGCCTTGTCTTTTAAATCAAGAAAGGAAAGACGATCAACTGTTTTGATTTTTAGTGTTGCCTTTTAACATTTTTTAGTTACTGTTTATTTCAGCAGGTTTTTATTGACATACTTTGTTCCCAACATGAGCTCTACTTTCTGTAAAGTTAGACATAGTTAAGTGATATTAGGCGTAACATCTATATAGCCTCAGCTTTTTCAGGTACCTTAATTTCTAATATTCTGTTTCAGTAGTAGTGCATCTCCTGTTGCAGCTTTGTTGTAATGGCAGCTAGGACTCAGATTGTAATTTTCTTGCCCAAATGGATCCAAGGGGAAGCAGTATAATGTAATAGTTAACAGCACACAGTCTTTGAAATCAGACTATGCTATGTTTTTTACCTAGTGGCTTATCTATAGATAACCACACAGCTTGTGTAGCTCACAGTTACATAATGAAAGGTAGTCCCATTACTCTGTGGCCCCAGGAAAATTATCTAACCTTTCTGAACCTCAATTTCCTCATCTGTAAAATAATGCTATAGTACCTCACAGATTTTTTTGTAAAGATCAAATTGGGTAATAGCTATGTAGTGTTTAGCACTGTGTCAGGTATATTTTAAGTGCTCAATAAACAGTGCTGATAGGGAGTCAGATATAGTTATCTCTATCCCTATAGTGTCTTGCCTGTAGTAGACTAAAAACATTTCTTGAATAATGGGAGACACCAGTCTGAGAGCAGAAAACTTCAAAGAGGAGGTAAAATTAAAGTAAGAATTTTGAACTTAAGTGTTTAAATTCAGGCACATAAGGAAACAACCCAAGGGCTTAACAGACTATTGAGATGTCATTGATACACATACAAATATTACTAAGCCATGAAAAAGGGTGAAACATCGCCATTTGCAGCAGCATGGATGGACCTAGTGAATATCATACTAAGTTAAATCAGACAGAGAAAGATAAATATATCACTTAAATGTGGAGTCTAAAAAATAATAGTAATGAATCTATATACAAAACAGAAGCAGATTCACAGACATAGGAAACAGACTTACAGTTACCAAAGGGGAAATGGGGTGAGGGCTAAACTGGGAGTATAGGATTAACAGATACAAACTACTATACGTTAAATAGATAATCAACAAGGATTTACTTTATAGTACAGGGAACTATAGTTAATATCTTGTAATACCTATAATGGAAAATAATCTGAAAAATGATATGTGTATAACTGAATCACTTTGCTGTACATCTGAAATTGACACAATATTTTGATTCAACTATAGTTCACTAAAACAAACAAAAATGGCTTAATAGAATCAAAATGGAATAAAAATGTAAATGATCTTGAAACTAATAAAATGAATCAAATCAAAAAAGTTCAAGCACATAGAGCTATATAGAGCAGAATTATTATCATTGTAATACAGAGTTCTATGTATTTTGGGAGCATTTCACTACAAAATAAAGGAGAATCAAACTCACTGTTTGAATCTAAAATGTGATAATTCATATCATATACAAAAATTAACTCTAAACGGATTAATGACCTAAATGTAAGCGCCAGAACTATAAAACTCAGAAGAAAACATAGGTGGTAATCTGTGTGGCCATGTGTTAGGCAATAGTTCTTTAGATATGACATCAAAAGCAAAAGTAATCAAAATAGACAAATTGGAATCCATCAAAATTAAAAACTTTTGTGCATTGAACGACACCATCAAGAAAGTAAAAAGACAGTTCACAGATGGGAGAAAATATTTGAAAATCATACATGATAAGCAACTACTTTCTAGATTATATAAAATACAATTCAACATAAAAAGACAACCCAATTTAAAAATGGGCAAAGGACTTGGTAGACATTTCTCCAAAGAAGATATACAAATGGCTAATAGCATATGAAATGATGCTCAACATCTTGAGTCGTTATGGTACTGCATATGAAAAATTACAGATACCATTTCACACTCACTAGGCTGGCTGTAATTTAAAAAATAGACAAGAACGAATGTTGGCAAGGAAGTTGAGAAACTGGAACCTTTATACACTGCTGGTGGTAATGTAAAATGGTGCAGCTGCTATGGAAAACAGCTTGGCAGTTCCTCAAAAAGTTAAACATAGAATTAGCATATGACCCGGAAATTTTACTCCTAGGTATCTATCCAAGAGAATTGATAGCATATGTTCACATAAAAACCTGCCCAGGAATGTCATGTAAGCATTATTCAAAATAACTGAAAAGTAGAAACCAATGTATATTAGCTGATGAATGGACAAACAAAATAAAGTATACCCATATAATGGGATTTATTCAGCCTCAAAAAGGAATGAATTGCTGATGCATCCTACAGAATGAGTGAAACTTGAAAACATATTGAAAAAAATCAAATGCAAAAAACACGTAAGTATAAATTCCACTTAAATGAAAAATTCAGAAGAGGCATTTTTGTCTCCAGATATGATGGAGTCCAATTTGTCTGGGCTTCCCAGAAGGCACTAGTGGTAAAGAATTCGCCTGCCAATGCAGGAGTTGCAAGAGACCTGGGCTCATTCCCTGGGTTGTCGAAAAGGTCTCCTGGAGAAGGAAATGGCAACCCACTCCAGTATGCTTGCCTGAGAAATCCCATGGACAGAGGAGCCCGGTGGGCTACAGTCCATGTACTCGCAGAGTTGCACACAACTGAACATATTTCTTTGATTGCTTTTGCTTTTGATGTCATATCTAAAGCAAAATAAGTTTATTTTTGAAGAAATGTCTATTAAAGTTCTCTGCCCATATTTAAATTGGGTTATTTGTCTTTCTGTTGTTAAGTTGTATTTTCAATATTTTGGATAGTAGATCCTTATCAGATACATGATTTGCTATTATTTTCTCTTTGGGGTTGCCTTTTTGCTTTCTTAATACTGTTTTCCCCCCCTCAGCTTAGTATTTTTAATCATTTCTTTCTCTTTATTGATATCCTTTATTTGGTGAGACATTCTGTTGATACTTTTCTTTAGTTCTTTAGATATGGTTTTCTTTTACCTTGAACGTATTTAAACAACACAAGAGAAGACTCTACACTTGGACATCACCAGATGGCAAACACCGAAATCTGATTGACTATATTCTTTTCAGCCAAAGATGGAGAAGCTCTATACAGTCAGCAAAAACAAGACCAGGAGCAGACTGTGGCTCAGATCATGAACTCCTTACTGCCAAATTCAGACTTAAATTGAAGAAAGTGGGGAAAACCACTAAACCATTCAGGTATGACCTAAATGAAAACCCTTATGATTATGCAGTGGGAATGAGAAATAGATTTAAGGGACTAGATCTGATAGAGTGCCTGAAGAACTATGGACAGAGGTTTCTGACATTGTACAGGAGACAGGGATCAAGACCATCCTCAAGAAAAAGAAATGCAAAAAAGCAAAATGGCTGTCTGAAGAGGCCTTACAAATAGCTGTGAAAAGAGAAGTGAAAAGCAAAGGAGAAAAGGAAAGATATACCCATTTGAATGCAGAGTTCCAAAGAATAGCAAGGAGAGATAAGAAAGCCTTCCTCAGCTATCAGTGCAAAGAAATAGAGGAAAACAATAGAATGGGGAAGACTAGAGATCTCGTCAAGAAAATCAGAGATACCAAGGGAACATTTCATGCAAACATGGGCTCAATAAAGGACAGAAATGGTATGGGCCTGACAGAAGCAGAAGATATTAAGAAGAGGTGGCAAGAATACACAGACAAACTGTACAAAAAAGATCTTCATGACCCAGTTAATCATGATGGTGTGATCACTCACCTAGAGCCAGACAACCTGGAATGTGAAGTCAAGTGGGCCTTAGGAAGCATCACTACGAACAAAGCCAGTGGAGGTGATAGAATCCCAGTTGAGCTATTTCAAATCCTGAAAGATGATGCTGTGAAAGCGCTGCACTCAATATGCCAGCAAATTTGGAAAACTCAGCAGTGGCCACAGGACTGGAAAAGGTCAGTTTTCATTCCAATCCCAAAGAAAGGAAATGCCAAAGAATGCTCAAACTACCACACAATTGTACTCATCTCACACACTAGTAAAGTAATGCTTAAAATTCTCCAAGCCAGGCTTCGGCAATATATGAACCATGAACTTTCACACGTTCAAGCTGGTTTTAGAAACGGCAGAGGAACCAGAGATCAAATTGCCAACATCCGCTGGATCATCAAAAAAGCAAGAGAGTTCCAGAAGAACATCTATTTCTGCTTTATTAACTATGCCAAAGCCTTTGACTGTGTGGATCACAGTAAAGTGAAAAATTCTGAAAGAGATGGGAATACCAGACCACCTGACCTGCCTCTTGAGAAATCTGTATGCAGGTCAGGAAGCAACGGTTAGAACTGGACATGGAACAACAGACTGGTTCCAAATAGGAAAAGGAATATGTCAAGCCTGTATATTGTCACCCTGCTTATTTAACTTATATGTAGAGTACATCATGAGAAACACTGGGCTGGATGAAGCACAAGCTGGAATCAAGATTGATGGGAGAAATATCAATAACCTCAGATATGCAGATGATACCACCCTTATGGCAAAAAGTGAAGAACTAAAGAGCCTCTTGATGAAAGTGAAAGAGGAGAGTGAAAAAGTTGACTTAAAGCTCAACATTCAGAAAACCAAGATCATGGCATCCAGTCCCACCATCACTTCATGGCAAATAGATGTGGAAACAGTGGCTGACTATTTTTTTTGGGCTCCAAAATCACTGCAGATGGTGATTGCAGCCATGAAATTAAAAGACGCTTACTCCTTGGAAGGAAAGTTATGACCAATCTAGACAGCATATTAAAAAACAGAGACATTACTTTGCCAACAAAGGTCCATCTAGTCAAGGCTATGGTTTTTCCAATGGTCATGTATGGATGGGAGAGTTGGACTATAAAGAAAGCTGAGCTCAAAAGAACTGATGGTTTTTAACTGTGGTTTTGGAGAAGATTCTTGAGAGTCCCTTGGACTGCAAGGAGATCCAACCAATCCATCCTAAAGGAGATCAGTCCTGGGTGTTCATTGGAAGGGCTGATGTTGAAGCTGAAACTCCAATACTTTGGCAGGTCAGGAAGCAACAGTTAGAACTGGACATGGAACAACAGACTGGTTCCAAATAGGAAAAGGAGTACGTCAAGGCTGTATATTGTTACCCTGCTTATTTAACTTATATGCAGAGTACATCATGAGAAATGCTGGGCTGGAGGAAGCACAAGCTGGAATCAAGATTGCCGGGAGAAATATCAATAATCTCAGATATGCAGATGACACCACCCTTATGGCAGAAAGTGAAGAAGAACTAAAGAGCCTCTTGATGAAAGAGGAGAGTGAAAAAGTTGGCTTAAAGCTCACATTCAGAAAACTAAGATCATGGCATCTGGTCCCATCACTTCATGGGAAATAGATAGGGAAACAGTGGAAACAGTGTCAGACTTTATTTTGGGGGGCTCCAAAATCACTGCAGATGGTGATTGCAGCCATGTAATTAAAAGACGCTTACTAAAAGCAGAGACATTACTTGGCCAACAACGGTTCATCTAGTCAAGGCTATGGTTTTTCCAGTAGTCATGTATGGATGTGAGAGTTGGACGGTGAAGAAAGCTGAGAGCTGAAGAATTGATGCTTTTGAACTGTGGTGTTGGAGAAGACTCTTGAGAGTCCCTTGGACTGCAAGGAGATCCAACCAGTCCATCCTAAAGGAGATTAGTCCTGGGTGTTCATTGGAAGGACTGATGTTATACTTTGGCCACCTCATGCGAAGAGTTGACTCATTGGAAAAGACCCTGATGCTGGGAAGGATTGGGGGCAGGAGGAGAAGGGGACGACAGAGGATGAGATGGTTGGATGGCATCACTGACTCAATGGACATGGGTTTGGGTGGACTCCGGGAGTTGGTGATGGACAGGGGAGTTGGTGATGGACAGGGAGGCCTGGCGTGCTGTGGTTCATGGGGTCGCAAAGAGTCGGACACAACTGAGCGACTGAACTGAAATGAACTGAATAGTCTTTGTTTCCCAGGTTATGTCTGGGCTTCTTCTGGCAAAGCTTCTTATTGATTGCTTTTCCCCCCATGCATGGCCATATATCTTTCTTTGCACACTTTTTTGGGGGAATTTTCTTGGAAATTTTGTAATTTTTTGTTGAGAACTGGACATGTAGAATAATACATTGTGGCAATCTGGAGATCAGAATTTCTTATGTCTCAAGGTTTGCAGTTGTAACTGTTTATTAGTTATTTTCCTGAACTAATTTGTGAGGTCTGTATTCTTTGTCATGTGTGACCACTGAAATCTATGCTCAGTTAGTTTGCTGCTGCTGCTGCTGCCAAGTCACATCAGCCATGTCCAACTCAGTGCGACCCCATAGACGGCAGCCCACCAGGCTCCTCCGTCCCTGGGATTCTCCAGGCAAGAATACTGGAGTGGGTTGCCATTTCCTCCTCCAGTGCATGAAAGTGAAAAGTGAAAGTCAAGTTGCTCAGTCATGTCCAACTCTTCGCTACCCCATGGGCTACAGCCTACCAGGCTCCTCTGTCCATGGGGTTTCCCAGGCAAGAGTACTGGAGTGGCGTGCCATTGCCTTCTCCGCTCAGTTAGTTTAATGGTCAGCTAATGTTTGGACAGAGATTTCCTTAAACTCTTGAAACTAAAAATCTCTGAGCCATATTTACTGGGTATTTACTGAGGGCTCCTTCTCTCTCTGTGTTGGGGCGTATCTTCAGTGTTTAGGCAGAGAGTTTACAGCTTAGCCTTACCTTCTTGCTTGTGTAGAACCTAAATTCCACCAGACTTGAGAGCTTAGGGACAATCTCGGGTCTTTCCTGAGAAAAGTCTTTCCTGTGTGCACAGCTGGGCCTGTACCCTTCATGATTCTCAGTAATATGTTGGAACTTTCCAAATCCTTTATGGACATCTCACTCCCAGCCTTTCTTTTTAATTAAGTATTTTGGTCAGCTTGTTATTTGTCCTGTTATAGCTCCCTCAGGTGGCTATAATGTTATTTAGTAGCTGCTAATTGTTTCTAACAAAGGCCCTTGGCCCTGGGCAAGCTCGGAGTTAGGTCAGTGAAGAGGAGACTTCTAGTGGAATTTTCCAGTAATCTGACAGACATGTTAGGTAATGACTGTTACCTGGGAATGGGGCTTTGGAGGAGATCCAACCCTATAGCTAGGAGATACAGCTTCCTCTGCTGGCTACTAGGCTGCTAGTTTTCACCATGATTTGGGAGCTGTTGGTCTACAAAGCTACCAGGAATTGGGTAGTGGGGAATAGAAATAGGATAACTTAAGAATATCAATGGATCATATGGTGAGGTTATGTTTTAACTTTTTGAAGAAACTGCCAAACTGTTTTTTCCAAAATGGCTATACCATTTTATATCCCCACCAACAATGTATCAGTTTTTCTGTGTCCTCCCAGTATTGTTATTGTCTTTTGATTATCACTATTCCAGTGGATGTGAAGTGGTATCTCTTTTTTTTTTGAGCAATAAAACTGTCTTTATTCACAAATGACATGATCATTTCTGTAGAAAATTTTATAGAATCTACAGTAAAGTTAAAAGAACTAAACTGTAAGTTTATTAAGATTGTAGAAGATCAATATACCAAAATTATTTGTATTTCTGTATATTAGCAACAATCAGAAACTGAATTAAAAATACCATTGTAATAACATCATAAATATAAAATACCGAGAGAAAATAAGACCTATACACTGAAAACTATTAAACATTGATGAGAAAAATTAAAGAAAATCTAAAAACATAGAAATACTATGTTTATAGAGGTCTCAGTGTGATTGTGGAAGACCAAAGAGGATGTTGTTAAAACAGAGTTTTAAAAAAGTTGGAATTTAGAGAGTGCTTGATTCTCAAAGATAACAAAATTCTGCATGTAGTCAGGGTGTTAACTGTTAAAAAGAGTAAGCATATTAGGGTGTCAAATGAATGCATCTTTATGCATGTTTAGAGCACTGAGGAGGAGGGTCATGGCTGTGTAGTAGGCAGAATATGTAAAGTGATGTTTTAAAGTGCTTTTCCATGTCTATTTTTGCTCATGTTATATTCTCAGATCTTGGTATAGTACCTGGCATGTAGTAGTCACTCAGCAAAAGTTGAGAAAGCAAATAAGGACTAACACAGTTTTACAGATGGTTCCTTTAAGGTGATTCATTACCCTAAGATAATTATTTGGCCAATTAGGAGTAAGACTTGAGGCAGAACAGAAGCTAATCCCAAAAGCTTATAGCAATAAGTTGTATAAAAAAGGAAAGATCCCAGAATTCTGTCGCCGAGATATTTTCACTTGTGCTGTGATACTTTGCTGGTGATGAGAATGTGCTTAATACATTTGATAAAGTTTTTAAATGCCTTCTTTGTTTCAGGCACTGTACTGGGCATGGGGAATATAGCCTGAACAAAACAGATACACATCTTGCCCTCATGGAACTTACCGTCTAATGGGAATGACAAGTAAATAGGCAAATAATAATAAAGTAATAATAATAAAATAACTGTGAAGGAGGAACTGTAGAATAACATATAAAAAGAACCTCTATTGCAGACATCTCAGCTGAGACATGAGGAAATAGCTGGCGAGGCAGTGTTCTAGGCAGTTGGAACAGCATCAGCAAATGCAAACAATGATGACACAAACCTGGAAAATTGGGAAACCAATGTTCTATAGGCTAGGGAATAGTGGCTGAGAATATGAGCAGAGGCCAAATCCTGTAAGCCCTTACCAGCCATTTTATGTAGCTTCAAATTTGTCCTATGGCATGGGGAATCCTTGAAGGAGTGACATAATCATACACATGATTTTAAAATAATACTCAGATTTCATTGTGGACAATGAATGGGAGGGGGTCAGAGGGAATTCAGGTAAACCATTTAGTAAGGTAATAATTTTGATGAGAGAGCTGAGGGAACTTGAACTAGGGAGAGAGGTGGATGGAGAGAATATGGGACCTGAGGGAGAAATGTGCCTTGATTTCTGGCTTGAGCCATGAGATCAATGTTGGTTCCATTCACTGAGCTAAAGGACTATTAAGAACAAATGGGTTTGGGGGAGAAGATAATGCATTTAGTTTTTAATTATCTGACTTTGTGGGAGTATGTGGGTCAGCCTTATGGGACTTCTTGCAGGCTTCCACTTCTTGTGGAAACCAAGAGAAATTTCTTGGTTAGAGATAGAAATATGGAAATCACTAGTATATAGATAGTTACTAAGGCCTGTAAGAGTAGGTGAGATTGAGATGAAACAGCCAATAGGTGGGAAGAAGCCCCAAAGAATATGGTATTCCCATAACCAACTGAAGAAAGTGCTTAAAAAAAAAAAAAAAAAGTAGATGAGATTGTGCAAGAAACAAGATATATGAGAAGAGAACCCTAAGACCAGAACCCTATATTTACAGACAGAGAAAAAGAAGCTGCCATAGGAGGAAACTGGTCCCAGAAATCAGGAATGAAGGAGTGGTTGCCTATATTTTTACACTAAGATATTTAGTGAGGGCTTCCCTGGTGGCTCAGCTGGTAAAGAATCCGCCTGCAATGCAGGAAGCCTGGGTTCTATCCCTGGGTTGGGAAGAAGCCCTGGAGAATGGAACAGCGGCTACTGACTCCAGTATTCTGGCCTAGAGAATTCCATGGACTATATATAGTCCATGAGGGTCACAAAGAGTAGGACATGACTGAGCAACTTTCACTTCACATCTGGCAAGATATGTATTGAGGGATGTCTGTTGGATGTAGCAACAATGAAGTTGATGACTTTGGCCAGGACATTTTTAAAAATTAATTTTTATTGGAATATAGTTGTTTTGCGAGCTTCCCAGGTGGCACAGTTGGTAAAGAATCCACCTGCCAACGCAGGAGATGTAAGAGATGTGGGTTTGATCCCTGTGTCAGAAAGATCCCCTGGAGTAGAAAATGGCTCCCCATTCCCATATTCTTGCCTGGAAAGTTCCCTGGACAGAGGAGCCTGGCGGGCTCCAGTCCATGGGGTCACAGAGAGTCGGACACAACTAAAGGACTAAGCAAATAGTTGTTTTAAATTGTTGTGTTAGGCCAGGGCGCTGCTCCCTCCCACGGTGCCAACGCCTGTGTGTGTTGTGTCTAAGCAGTCCCGCGTGTGGGGGAATAAACACCTGGCACTGAAAAAAAAAAAAAAAAATTGTTGTGTTAGTTTCTGCTGCACAGCAAAGTGAATCTCATATATATATTCCCACAGTTTTGGATTTCCTTCCCATTTGGGTCTCCACAGAGCATTGAATAGAGTTGCTAGGGCAATTTGAATGGGGGAGCAGAAGACAGATTGCTCACCTTCCACTTGAGCAACGAATGAGTGATCAGAAAGTGAATAAGTAAAAATAATGTTTTCAAGAAGTTTAGCTATGAAGGAAATGAGACAAAGGGCAGTACCTGGGGTGTGACATGGAGTTAATAGAAAGTTAAACTTTTTCCATTAAGTTCTTTTTGATTACTTTTTTTTTATGAATGTGATTTATCTTTTCAGTATTACCTTTGTTATTATCTTTTCAAGGGGTTGGGAAGATCCCCTGGAGTAGAAAATGGCAACCCACTCCAGTATTCTTGCCTGGAAAATACCGTGCACAGAGAAGCTTAGTGGGCTATCGTCAGTGGGGCACAAAGAGTCATACACAACTGAGTACACACACAACTATTTATAGTTACATATTTTTGCACTGTGTAGTTAATCCTTTGCATGTGGTAAGAAAATAACTTTACTGTCTTAATTAGCTAGATTTTCTCTTAACTGTTGAGAAATTTTCTAGATAATGAAACCTCATTTTAATGTATTACATCTTCTGTTTGTTTTTTAGATCATTCATCGAGATATAAAACCTGAGAATATTTTAGTGTCCCAATCAGGAATTACTAAACTCTGTGATTTTGGTTTTGCACGAACACTAGCAGCTCCTGGAGATGTTTATACGGACTATGTGGCCACACGCTGGTATAGAGCTCCAGAATTAGTATTAAAAGATATCTCTTATGGAAAGTATGTATAGTTGGGTATCCTGCCTGGTCTTTCCTAGCCATCTCTTTTTTCCCTTGGTGTATCTGCTACCTGAACTACTGGCAAACTCTGCCTTCTGCATCTGGGCTTGGGATAGAAAAGGGACTCCCTCAAATAGAGCAGAGAGACCCTAGACATCTACCCTGCTGCTACTGATGTTGCCACACTTGCCCCCTGGCGCTGAGTGGCCCTAGTCCCAGGAAACCTATGCAGAAACCTCTCAGGCTGCCATCCATGCTTGCCTTAAGCTGTGCCCCACCCTCTATAGAGTGGCCTCCTTGCTTCTCTGTAAGACTCTAGATTCTGCAGAGATTTTAAAATCATCTACTCTGCCAGTGTCACCACAAGTTTCCTAGTTCCTGCGTATGGCACAGTCTTTGCAAAGACTGACAAATAATAATTTTTAAATTGTACTAGATATTTCAAAAGTAGAAAGGCCTCAGTCTATTGTGAGTCAGTAAAAAATAGTATAGGAAACAACAATCTAATAAATGATGAATCTTGAAGAACGTAAAGACACCATCAAGAGTGTGAGGGTTACAAATTCCTCCGTATCCTCACCAGCACTTCTTATGATCTGACTTTTGGATTCTAGTTATCCTTATGGGTGTGAAGTGATATCTCCTTATGGGTTTGATTTCCATTTCCTTGATAACTAATGATTTTTGGACTTCATTGTTGATCTTTCTATGTGCTTATTGACCATTTATATATCTTCCTTGGAGAAATTTCTGTTCAGATCCTTAGCCCTTTTTTAAATTGGACTGGCTTTTTATTATTAAATTGTAAGAATTCTTTGTATATCTAGATATAAATTCCTTATCAGATACTTATTTGAAAATATTTTCTCTTATTTAGTTGTCTCTTGATTTTCTTGATGGTGTGTGTCTTTTGAGAAACAATTTTTAATTTCGATGAAGTTCATTCTGTCTGTTTTCATTATTTGTTGCTTATGCTTTTGGTGTCATACTTAAGAATCTTTTGCCAAATCCAAGACTGTGAAACTCCTCTGTTTTAAGAGGTTTACAGTTGTAGTTCTTAAATTTAAGTCTTCCATCCATTTTGAGTTAATTTTTATAAGTGGTGTAAGATAAGGACATGGACATAGGTTAAATCACTGGTTGGGTAACTAAGATCCTGCAAGTCGCACAGCAAGGCCAAAAAAAAAGTTTTTTAGAAAAGATGTTTTACATATTTCTCCATGAAAGAGTGATTTATTCTTGTCTGTTTCAGACCTGTGGATATCTGGGCTTTGGGCTGTATGATCATTGAGATGGCCACTGGAAATCCCTATCTTCCTAGCAGCTCTGATTTGGATTTACTCCATAAAATTGTTTTAAAAGTAGGTAGGTATTACTGAAATGTACTGTTAAATGCCTAAATAAGTGTTTTCAGATCAATTCTGCTTGATTTTCAAATTTAGTCTATAGGAATAAGGAAGCATATTATTTTGATAGATGAAAGTAGATGACTGCTTTGGGCTGATTTAAAAAAAGGTAGAAAAATTCTGTTTTTGAAAATAATATTTTTTTTTGCCTGGATGCAAATAGCTGTACCATGTTGATGGTTGATAGTAAGAAAAATAGTAAAATAGGAACCTACCTCAGTTTGTCTGAAAGTTGTTATAAAATTTTGGCTTCTACAAATATTTTCTTCTTTCAAAGAGGATTTTTAAATAATAGAATTGATTTTGACTTTGATGCTCTTTTACAGTGCTTGGAAATAGAAAACCAGTTGTTTACTGAGAAAACTTTTATTAACCACAGTAGATAAGCAGATAGCTAAATATCTTATTCAAAAATATTTTTGATGATAGCTGAATTATTTGATGATCTGCTTTGACTACCCAAACATTTTCATCGTTAGTGTTGCTCATGGAGTTTCAAAGACTTTCTATATATATTTCTGATTGAGGAGCTTGAGGAACCTATTTTGTGATGAGAAAGTGAAGTCGCTCAGTCGTGTCCGACTCTTTGCGACCCCATGGACTGTAGCCTACCAGCCTCCTCCGTCCATGGAATTTTCCAGGCATGAATACTGGAGTGGGTTGCCATTTCCTTCTCCAGGGGATCTTTCTGACCCAGGGATAGAACCCGGGTATCCCGCATTGCAGGCAGTCGCTTTACTATCTGAGCCACCAAGGAAAGCCTACATAAACATATAATTATAGGATCATGAGGAAGGTACTTTGAACAACTCTAAAAACTGTGAATCTGGATAAATATTGGTTAAAGATACAGTTCAGAGTCTTAAAGCATCATACTTTTTTCTGTCATATTTAAAATTCTGTTTATGAGATTAATGATGAGAGAACTCGAGAGATGATGGGATCAGCTTTGTTGTTTTACAAAGGAGGAAACCAAGATACAGGAAAGGAAGATTTGCCCAAGATCACCGAACTAGTTAAGAGCAAAACTAGTGGTAGAACTTAGCTCTTTCCACTCCTATTTATAGTTCTCTACATTCTGCTACTAATCTATAGCCTTGTTTTTTCTTTGAAATATTTCTATCTCTATATAATTTTAGTATTTTAGCTGTTTTGAGTAAGACTTTGCTGATGAACACTTGCTAGATAAACCATTTTGACACCCTTATGGAAATACGTAAAAGTTTGAGTGTGCCTTTTCTAACAGCATTATATATTATGTCTTGTATTTTGAAAAAAGAAAATGTACCTGTGGTTTTTTATTCTCTACTGCTTATGTGCTATCAACAGATTACTGGGGAACTCACTTTTTTATGCTATATTCAGAAGATAGTTTCTTGTTCAATTTTAAAACATTAAGAGAACTTAATTGTTATTCTTTCTTTTAGTAATTTGATACAGACCACATAACAATTTGATTACTTTGATTGTAGAATAATATCCATGTTTTCTTATGTATGTAGTTTTTTCTCTTTTCAGGCAATTTGACACCTCACTTGGAGAATATCTTTTGCAAGAGTCCCATTTTTGCTGGGGTGGTCCTTCCTCAAGTTCAGCATCCCAAAAGTGCAAGAAAAAAATACCCAAAGCTAAACGGATTGTTGGCTGACATAGTTCATGTATGTTAAGAGATTAAGGACTTATTTCTTGGAAATTTGCATAAATTATAATACAATTTTAAGATATGACTTTAATGAAATTCCAAAAGGATTCATGGAGTAATGTTAACTGTTCAAAGTTACTATATTCTTCTGTGTTTATGTCTTTAGTTCAGAGAAGTTAAAAGTCACAGACTGTTAAAACTGAAAGGCCCCTGAAATAATCCAGTCTATTATTTTTTGTTAATTCCAATTTTATTGATAAACTGGAAAATTTTAAGGATAAACTGGAAAATGTTACGACCGCCATTGTTGATCAACACCTCTTAACAGCCAGTCTTCCCAGCAGTCTACCCAAGAGATTTCTTCCTTGTACAGTGATATTCTAAGGTATGTCAAGGCATTGGCAGCTATAGTTGTAATGTTGTTTGAGGATACACCAGTGCCAAAATTCAGATTGATTTGGAGAAAACAAAAACATTATAGAGTACTTTTAAATTAGTTTAAAATTTAAATTTTATTTTGAACTACATAATAAATACACCAGCATACTTAGACTAGAATTCAAGAAGTGAGAGAGCTACTTGCTTCTGTTTATTTTCTCTTCCCAGCCAATTTTCTTTCCCAGGGTCAGTTAACGTGTCTTATTTCTAATGTACAGCCCTTAAAAAAAGTGGTAATCTAATTTCAAAGCAAGTGTAGCATGGTGTTTATGAGAAGGGGCTCTGAATTCACATGAACTTTCTTTAAAACCCAGCTCTGTTACTCATTAGCTCTGTAAACTTGAGCAAGTCAATCTCCATGCCTCAGTTTACTGAGTTATAAAACAACATTAACAATATTTATTTTCTGGAGCTGGAAGGATAAAATGAGTTAATGGGAGAAATGTTCTTAGCACAGAGCCTTGAATACACTGTCAACAAATGTTGTTAATGTTAACTGTTGTTGCTGTCTTTTAGATAAAACTAAACATGACATGTAACATCTAAAGACTTATCAAAGGAAGAAAGTTATTTCTTTGGTAACTGTAAAGAACTAGAGTTTATTAAAGGATCAGTTTTTTTGCTACATTTTCCACTTTAATTTCTGTTTTTTCATGTCATAGGTTTGATTTTACAAAGAATACATAATGATCATAAAAAAATAGAATACTTGATAGAGAAGTTAACATTTTCCCAACCCCCACAATCCAGGAAATATTACTATTGATGTTTTGGTTTATATACTTTTCCCAACCAAATACATGCGTAACAGCTTATGCTTTTTATTGTTGTTTAGTCACTAAGTTGTGTTTGACTCTTTTGTGACCCCATGAACTGTAGCCCTCCAGGCTCCTCTGTCCATGGGATTTCCCAGGCAAGACTACAGGAGTGCATTGCCATTTCCTTCTTGAGGGGATCTTCCCCACTCAGGGATGGAACCCATATCTTCTGCATTGGCAGGTGGTTTCTTTACCACTGAGCCACCTGGGAAGCCCTGTCTTACTTTACACACTGCTATATAACCTGTTTATTTTCACTTAGCATTATAGTTTAAGTATACTGCCATGTCAGTAAATATGGAGCTGTGTCATAATTTTAGTGCTTGCATAGTGTTTCATTGTATGACTATACTATAGTTTATCTTGCAATTTTGGACATTAGGTTTCAGGCTTTTTCCCTATTGATAAAGATGCTACAGTAAACATCTTTTATATGTCTTTATGAACTTGTGGTATTATTTGCTTGGGATAAATTCCTAGAAGTGTGACTGGTAGACCAAAGGGTTTATACTTGTTAGGACTTTTGATATATCTTGCTATTTTTTCCTCCAGAAAGATTTCATTGATTTATACTCAAGTAGCATTGGGTATAAATCTCCATTCTCAATCTAACATTGAATATTATAATATTAAAAATATTTGCAACTTAATAAACTAGAAATAAAGTATATTTTTAAAAATTGCACTTCCTTCATTATAGGAAAGTTGGACATGTTACTGACATTAATTGGTCATTTGTAGTTCTTATTTTAAGAATCCTTAAACTATTTGTGATTTAAAGTATATTTTTACATTGACTTGCCGAATAATCATATTAGTGTCCTGTTGTATATGTTCTAAATACTTTTTTCAACTTGAATAATCCAGTGATTTGGAATGCCATATTTATCATAGAGAGATTGCTTATACATGCTGAGGTATATTTGTATTTCATTGATTTCTCTCCTTATTCTATTACAAGTACAATTTTGATTATTATAACTTTCAAATACATCTTTTTTTTGGTCACACCATGCAGCTTGTGGGATCTTAGTTCCCCAATCAGTGATTGAACCTGGGCCCTGGCAGTGAAAGCGCTGAGTCCTAACCACTGGACCGCCAAAGAATTTCCTAAAATACATCTTAATACCTGGTATAGAGCATGTATTTTTTTTCCTAGATTTAAAATTTTTAAACAATATTATTATGGTATAATTTCTGTACAGTAAACTACATGATTTCAGATGTACAATTTGATGAGTTTTGGTAGATGTATACATACCTGTGAAACCACCACTACAATCAACATACCTAACATTTCCATCACTTCCCAAAATGTCCTTGCATCCTTTTGTAATCCATCTTTCCCTTCATTCCTATCCCTAAATAACCACTGATTTATTTGCCACTATAGTTTATATTTTCTAGAATAGTCTGTAAATGGAATCAAGCAGTGTATATACTCTTTTATGTCAGTCTTCTTTAACTCAGCATTATAGTCTAGATATTCAGTTCATGTTTTTGTGTGTATCAATAGTTTATTCCTTGCTAAGTAATATTCCATGTATGAATATATCACAATTTTTAAAAAATCTATTTCCCTGTTTTGGGTTGTTTCCTCTTTTTGGCTACTGCAAGTAAAATTGCTGTTAACATTCACTTATAAGTCTTTGTGTAGATATGCGTTTTTATTTTGGGAGGGATAACTGCCAGTCTGTTTCTCAAAGTGTAATATTTTACATTTTCCAAACTAAGGCAAACATTTAAATTCTGTAAATTATACTATTCACAGAAAGAATATTTATCTACTTCCAATTGGCTGTGACCTTTAAGCATTTTTCTTCCTAAGTTTTATTGATGGATAACTATTAATGTTCTAAAATAAGCACATACTTTTAGTTAGTTGCAGTCTTAAGGATATGACTGTTCTCACATCATAAAGACAATAACAGACTTTATGAGTCAATTTTTAAAAATTGTGGTTATAAAAAACATGTAACATAAAATCTGTCCTCTTAACCAAATTTTAAAATGTACAGTATGATATTGTTAACTATATGCAAATTGTTGTATAGCAGATCTCCACAACTTTTCTGTGAATCAATTTAAACATAGACTTTGTGAAATAATCAGAAGTGTAATATTATATGCAATTACTTTGTACATTCTGGATTTTAACTATCGTTTCCATTTATGAGATCTTAGACCAATTACTTGGAGAAGGCAATGGCACCCCACTCCAGTACTCTTGCCTGGAAAATCCCATGGACGGAGGAGCCTGGTAGGCTGCAGTCCATGGGGTCGCTACAAGTCAGACACGACTGAGCGACTTCACTTTCACTTTTCACTTTCATACATTGGAGAGGGAAATGGCAACCCACTCCAGTGTTCTTGCTTGGAGAATCCCAGGGATGGGGGAGCCTGGTGGGCTGCCACCTATGGGGTCGCACAGAGTCGGACACGACTGAAGCGACTTAGCAGTAGCAGTAGCAGACCAATTACTTGTCCTCTTTGGACCTTAGTCTTCTCATCTGTACAATGAGGATAGTAGTGCTACCCACCTTGTAGGGTTGTTGTTGGGATCAGGTAATAGGAAAAGACTAGATAGAGTGTTGTATGACAAACACATAATAAGCATAAATAAAAGTTACCTATTATTAGTATGTTTTGCCTTCTTTTGGAGGAAGAATGATAATTATCAGGCAAATGGCTTTTATGCAAATTATGTCTTTAATATTTGCATTAATGTATTCTAATTATGATTATTTAATTATATGTAGATTCATTATGTACAACTTATTTTCTGATACTCTTACTTCACTGTCTTTTTTTGTTTTGTGGGGATTTTTTTGGTTCTCAGTTGAAGTAATCCCAAGTGAAGGGAAGCAGAAAATAGCTGTTCTGATAATGGGTTATTGAAGGATTTGGGGGCTTGGATATTTGTGAAATTGCTTTATGCCATATAAAAAGCATTGA
The DNA here is from genome assembly GCF_054371585.1 of Giraffa tippelskirchi. Classification (NCBI taxonomy): domain Eukaryota; kingdom Metazoa; phylum Chordata; class Mammalia; order Artiodactyla; family Giraffidae; genus Giraffa; species Giraffa tippelskirchi. The sequence continues at coordinate 119,153,400 of NC_137280.1, read as the reverse complement.
ATTAGGAATCAGACAATATGAGTTAAAATTCTAGTTTGGCAAATTACTAAACATGCTTCTAGCTCTATAAAATGGAAATGATAATTCATGAACTTTGTTCCTTACAGGGCTGGATAAGAGGACCAAAATGAGCTAATTAATTCCTACTAATTCCAGCAGAAGTAGACTGACTTCTGTTTTTGCTAGAAATAGGACATTTAACCTGTAGTATTGCTTTACAAGTACAAATTTCTTAGGGAAACGAGTGGTCAGACTCACTGTCAGAAATTCCTGAGGCCTAATTCTATCTTTTCAAGAACTCTTTTAGCTCTGGGTAATTAATTATACCTGCATTTGTGAAATTTAACATTTACCGAAAGGAGACATGTTAAGAGCTTGTTTAACATGGAATCTTTTTTCATTTTCTAGGCTTGTTTACAAATTGATCCTGCTGAGAGGATGTCATCTACTGCTCTTTTGCATCATGAGTATTTTACTAGAGATGGATTTATTGAAAAGTAAGCATTTTGAGTGAGTGTGGACTTTTTCGTGTTCTGTATTAGGAAATTTTACTAGCATGAAAATTGCTACATAGGTTAATGTTACACAAAAGAATTCAGTTTATCAAAAACTTACTGAGTTTTTTGGTTTTTTTTTAAACTTACTGAGTTTTTGTATTGACTAGATATATGGTAGACTTACAGGTGTCATGGTGAAAATTCTAATAATAAAAATAGTGCAGTTAACATGTATTACACAGTTACTATGTCCTAGACAGTGAGCTAAGCTCTTCACATGCATTTTTCAATTCTTACTATAGGACAGAGATAACATTAAATAAACCATCAATACTTTTTAGCCTTGTTTCCACTTAGACCCCCAACTCAGAATAGTCCAGTTTTTCCTCTTGATAGCATCTCTGACCTATATATTATAATTAGCATTCATTTCCCCAATGATCTTTTCCCCCTGCTTTACTTATTATCTGTTGCAGTTCATGTTGTTTTATTCTCCCCACCAAACTGGAAGTTCCCTGAAGACAGGGACCATGCCTCTTAAAGCTTTTCTCTGTCCCATATTGTATTTACAATATATGTTAACAATGTGGATTCATAAATCAGCCATGCTTCTTTAAAAAAAACACCATTTTCTATTTGGGCTTTGAAAGAAACAGGAAAAGTTTATTAATTGAAAAATTATTCAGTTTGCCTTGGAGTATGAGGCAGAAACATAAATATCAATTTAAAATGTGTGGGAGTTAAGATCAGGCATAGGAAAGTCCAGAACCTCCACTGAAAATAGACTGAAGTAGAAAAAGTCAAAGAAAAGGAAATTGTTGAGAGTAAGCAGAACGTGAAGCATTTCAAGAATTTTATTCTAAAACAGAAAATGAGAAGATATATTAAAAGTACCATTGATGAGAAGTATCAGTTATTGAATAAAAGAGTTGCTTCCTGTCAATTCAATATAGACTTATTTGATTTCTCTTGGGTATTTAGCTATTAGGATTTTACTATCACAGGGTGAAAATTCTTGAGTTCCATAAGACAAGGAAATTTTAACAGAAATGTGCCATTTTCTTATTCAGCCAAACTAATCACACTGGTTTTTTTCTTCATCTCACACTTACCCTTTTACTATAATTCTAGGGAAGAATTCATTCATGGTAGAACTTATTCAGTCTCAAACTGATAGCAGTAGCTGCTTCAAGAAGGAAAACTGTGTAGCTTGGGGAGAAGGGTGGAAAGGAGACTTTTCAGTATAACCTTTTGAGTTTTGAGCCATACAAATTGGACTTTCTATTAAAAAATAAATAACTTTTAAAAAGCCAAACTAGGACTTCCCTAGTGGTCCAGTGGTTAAGAATCTGCCTGCCGGTGCAGGGGACATGGGTCTGACCCCTGGTCCAGGAAGATTCCACATGCCGCAGGGCAACTGAGCCCATGTTCTGTGCCACAACAGCTGAAGCCTGTGTGCCCAAGAGGCCATGCTCTGCAACAAGAGAAGCAACTACAATGAGAGAAGCCCATACACCACAACTAGAGAGTAGCCCCTCTCTACTAGAAGGGCAGCTAGAGAAAGCCCATGTGCAGCAATGAAGACCCAGTGCAGCCAAAAATAAATAAATAAATATATATTTTTAAGCCAACCTAAAGCCAAAACAATCTTGCTTCAATATTGATGTATTCTATTATACTTCAAAAATATTTCTCTAGAGTAGGATTTTAGAAAGTAGTCCATCTTTTAAGTCTTGTTAAAAGAACAGGACTTAAAAGGGACAAAGTGGCCTGAGTCTTCTTTGAAGAGAATAGTACATTTATCAGAATTGAAAGCAATGCTTTTATTAAGTAAGCTTTACATCACAAAAGAAATCTAATTCATATGTCTATCTTGTGAAAGTTTTATTAATAGTAAATTACCATGGAGAAATTGTTGAAAGATGTATCTTTACCAGGAAACAACCTGTATTAGGTAAATATTGTGCTATCTCTTGGCATGCATTACTGATAACTTTTTTATGCTGTAGCTCAAATGTAAAATAATTGATTAAAAGTTCTTTTAAAGATAAAACACTATCTACATAAATAAAATTATTTGATATTGCTTGTTTTATCAGATTCATACCAGAACTGAAAGCTAAATTGCTACAAGAAGCAAAAGTCAATTCATTCATAAAACCAAAAGAGAATTCTAAAGAAAATGACTTTATGAAAGATGAAAGAAAAACAATTTATACCAATACACTGCAAAGTACTTCAGTTTGGGGAAAGGTAAAAACTGGTCTTATTTTTAGCCAGTATAACTGTATTATAGTTAGTACTCTAATGATAAAAATAACTGTTCTCCTGACTCAGATTTTGGATGTATCTATTCTAGGAATTGGAAAAAGAGAAGAAGCCCAAGGAGATCAAAGTCAGAGTTATTAAAGTTAAAGGAGGAAAAGGAGATATCTTAGAACCAAAAAAGATAGTGTGTGAAGGTGGACATTGTCAACAGATTGCAGCTGAAATTGTTCATACTATGTCTCAAGATACAAAACTTGTAATCAGTGAGCCACCAAACCCTGTCAATCCCAGCACTAACTCTATAGGCATGAAAGACGATCCATGTGCTGGAGGTAGTATGGTGATGCCACCCATCAATCTCACTAGCAGTAACTTGATGGCTTCAAATCCCAGTTCAAATCTCTCCCACTCCAATTCAAGGTGAGTTTTAACAGAAAATAAACAGAAGGAAATGGACCTAAGTTTTATAATGTTTTTATATAATGGTATTTCAAAGAAGCAAGTTTGTAATGTCTGTATATAAACTGAATTGGAAGGTGTATTGAAATTATAATCATATAATGGGCCATTACTAAATTCTTATGAATGCTATAGAAGAAATTAACTTTTCTTGACTATGCTCTAGGTGTGTGGTTTTTCACTAATGCAGTTTGCAAAAACCTTATTTTGAAAAAAAGGCCCTCAGAAAAATTACTTCCCATTTGAAGAGAAAAATGTAATGTGACCTCACTTTTGGTATTGATGTGCCTTCATATAGCAAAGTAAGCTTTTTTTTTCCTATCGTAGCAAATTATCTAAATGGAAAAAAGATAGTTGAAAATAATCTTATGTAGTCAGATAGCTTTTCAAGGTTAAATATTTTGGGAGAAAAACAACATACTGAATCAATTTTAGATTCAACTAATACAGATTTGAGACACTGGTACCATGAACCTGATTAATCAAGGGCAGTGTGACGGATGGATGGCAAGAGTCTAGCAAAGCATCAGGGCCACTTCTAAATTTAGGGAACTGCTATGACTCTAGATGGAGAAGGAGGCTTGGTTCAGTGTCCTAGAAGACTAGTTCAATCCTAGCAGACTGGTTTGGGCTGTAAGTTGTGAAGCTTAGTGGTCTGCAGAGGTGGCAAGTGAACATGTCTATACAACAGACTGCAGACAGCAAGTGTCAATCGTTCTTGAGGTAACTCCCAAACCATGGTTGTAATAACCATAATTATAAACTAGCCATGGTCAAAAGCTCAGAAATGCATGAACCCAGTAGTTAAGAGATCCAGGTTCAGAACAGATAGAAAGGACCAAATAGGCCTGCTGGAGTAACCCCACCCACAGCATGGTGTCACCACTGATGTTAGCCATGAGTGAGTTATTCTCTGCTCTGTTTTTACCTCTTTGCTTGGAGCAGTTGGTACTTAAGGACTAACAATTGCATTTTGGCACGTGTTCAAACAGTAGACTACCATGGTATAACTTACCATTATTGAAGCTTAAACAGAAGTATTTCTGAGGAGTTCTAATGACTTCTCGTTTGTTTTTAAATAATAGGTTAACTGAAAGAGCCAAAAAGAGACGTACATCTTCACAATCTATTGGACAAGTTATATCTAACAGGCATGAGGATACAGGTTCCACTCAAGTAAGGCAAGAACCTCATCATTAAATTACATCCTCTTTCAATATTATCCTCTCACCCTGTGTCCTTTTCTTTGTCTTTAGGGCTCTAACATTTTTTTTAAATGTGCTTTTATTTTTCTCTTTTACCCTGGAGTGTAAATAGGTCATCATTTCCTTAGTGCTTTCACAGTTTTAGTTAATTTCTTATAACTTGATTTGTGTATTCAATGAGTGACTTGGGGGAAAAAGGTAAGATTTTCCTTTAAAAATCACAAGACTTTTTGGTTTTTCACTTCTAAAAAATGATTTTAATGTCTTACTTTATAGATTAAGAACAATTGCCAAATAAATACATCTTACTTTTCCCAAGAAAACATAATTGGTGTCATTCATTTCCCCATTTTTCACATAGGAAAATAGTTTACTTTATAACTGAAACAGTGTTATTTATAATAATAAGACATTGAAAACAATACATCCATCCAAGAACAAGTGACTGGTTAACTATATTAAAGTATATCCACATAATGGGATACTGAGAATTACATTGTGGAAGTGTTCATTAACCTAAGAAAGTTTCTATCATCTGTTGTAAAATAAGCAAAAACAGGTAGCACAAAAGTTCTTCCAGAATACTGAGTTCACAAGTAATTTTTTCCCTTGGGTTTTCCCAGTGTCCAGAGCACATCATTTTGTAAATTGAAAAATAAGTTATTAAGAAAATGAACTGGAGCAGTTTGTTCAAAATCAGAGTGCAGTGAATAGGATAAAAAATTAAAAGTTAAGACTGTGGTTCTCATGATCAAGACTATTCTCTGAATATTGAATATGCTAAAAAAATTTATGAAATTTTTATTGGAGTTTGATCTGTTTATATGTTTGATGATACTCTCTTCGACTTCTTTTTTAAAACAATGACTTATTTTAGTTTTGGCTGTGCTGGGACTTCATTGTTGCCTGGGTTTTTCTCCAGTTGCAGAGAGCAGGGCCTGCTGTCTAGTTGCAGTGCTCGGGCTTCTCATTGCAGTGGCTTCCCTTGCTGTGGAGCACAGGCTCTAGAGCATGTGGGCGCATTAGTTGCGGCTCTCGGGCTCTAGAGCACAGGCTCAGTAGTTGTGGTGCACCAGCTCAGTTGCTCCACAGCATGTAGGACTCTCCCGGACCAGGGATTGAACCCATGTCTTCTGCATTGGCAGGCGGATTCTTTACCACTGAGCCACCAGGGAAAACCCTCTCTTCTACTTCTTAATTATTAAAATAACCTTGTAAAGACTAATTTTTATGCCTATCTTATACCATCCAAAAGGCTGGAATTTGTTGGCTCTTCATCCAATAAGTAGTTACACACCTTTCTTCAAATTAACTTGTTTTTTTTTAAGAGCCAAATGGAGAAGTGTGTGTTTAATGAGCAAACCAACCAAACTGACCAAATGGCAAATGGAAACAAAAGGAAGCTGAATTTTTCCAGATCTGACAAGAAAGAATTCCATTTCCCAGAATTGCCTTTCACAGTACAATCAAAGGAGATGAAAGGAATGGCAGGTACACATTTGTTGCATAGTTTTACAAATCTCCAGATAGAATATTTTTAAAAACTTTTTTTGGTAATATAACTTACATTTATAATATGATTTAAGTAGAAAGAAGTATGTGTGTGTGCGTGCCTGCATGCTCATTCCCTTCAGTCGTGTCCGACTCCGTGTGATACTATGGACTGTAGCCCTCCAGGCTCCATGGGATTCTCCAGGCAAGAATTACTGGAGTGGGTTATGAAGCCCTTCTCCAGGGGATCTTCCTGATCCAGGGATTGAACCTACATCTCTTACATCTCCTGCACTGGCAGGCAGGTTCTTTACCACTAGTGCCACCTGGGAAGCCCCAGAATGGAGTATATTGCTAGGCAAAATATTTTCAGCTGATGAAAAAAAATTTTTTTCATAGTCAAATAAAGGGTTAATACTTAAAGGAGATAATTTTAAAGAAGGTTAAGAAAAATTTTAAAAGTAAAAATTTTATTAGCTCAATTTTGTTGAAATGTTGGAATAGTATTTGAGGAGGGTGTTTTTGGTTTAGTATATGACCTAGGGTAATTGCAGTTTCCTCTGTTTTTCTGTGATAACTTGCCCATATAATAGCAGGAATGATGTATGTGTGCTTCAGGCATTCAAGGATTTAGTCGATTAAGATTTTATAACATGTATTGAGCTCATAAAATGAAACTCACTTTTTTTGCAGTCATTTCTTTGAAGAACAGTGACACCTTGTGAAAAGATAACATAATAGCAAGAAAATAGTACTTGCATAACTCAAGAGAAATTATCTGATCCACTTAACAGTAATACTCAGAATTTTAAAAGTAAAATGTCTTCTTTATTTAGAGGACAGACTGGTAGACTATAAGTAAAATTATATAACAAATCATTTATGACTGATATTTAATACCATTACAGCTCATGATTTGTTTAGTTCCTTTATAATAAACTGAGAAACTGACTTTAGTGGATATCAGAATTTCCATTTGAAACTCTTGAAAAGGAAAGTAAAATTTCAAGGTAAGAGTAACAAGTTCTCGTATATATTTTTGCAAAAGTGAAGCAGATAAAAGTGTTGAAGAGGGAATCAAAGAGAACAGATTCATCTAAAATACCAACTTTACTTAATGCAGACCAATATCAAGAAAAACAAGAGGTAAAACTTTTTATTGATAGCTTTTACTAAGTAATGATGTTTAGAACACTTGACTTAGTATATAATTTTAATTATTACTGTTGGAAAGTTAGATAAAATTTCAAAATTCTGTAATCTTTGACCTCTAGAAATAGAACTATTTTCCTAGAATAATCAATTATAAAGGTTTTTAAAAAGGTTTTATTTTTGAAGGTAGTAAATTTGAACCCTCATTTGAATGTTGAGTGATTGAATATATGCTACCCAGAGAAAATAGTATGTGTGTTGTGTATACTACTTGGTGGTAGGTAAACCATGCCAGAGGAAAGGAATAATGGTATAAACATAGGATTATCCTGGCCACAAGAACATATATATTTTGTCTTTAGCCTTTTTCTTCCTATTTTTTCCTCCAATTTATTCCATCTCTGCTCTCTAACTACTGTCCTATTTTCACAAAGATATGCTCTCAGCTAAGTATCAGATAATCTTGAATTTTATTTGGGGATCTTGAAGCCATTAGTATCTATTATAAATTAATACTCTTTAAAGGTATTCTTTTAAGGGAAAGGGATTGTGCTGAGCATCCACTGAATTAAATTATATTAACAGCCTTCTATCCTGTACACCTGTGAGGTCATCAACTTTGTTATCTTGGTTTCTTATTTTCTAAATAAAATTGACTACATTTTTATTTGTGATAAAATTAGCACATACTTATTGAGGAAATTTGAGGAACTTATAAAAATAGAAACCATCATCTGAAACTATGTAAGAAAGTGTTTTTAACTAAATCTATTAATTTATAAAACATTCAGGTAAGAATTATCAGACACTGTTAGGTATACTTTCACAGTGACATTAATGCCTTATTCCTGGCCTTGAACTTGTTGACAACTCCACAGTCAGTTTTGCAGAGAAGAAATATTTTCTAGATAGAACAAGAAAGGCATTAATGGTCATCTTTTAGTTTGTTATAAAAAAGAATAAGGTGACTTCAAACTTTTAAACCTGGGTGACTTACTGATGTCACAGCATGTTGAACAGCACACCATTTGCACATTTTTTGAATAATTGGATGAGTTAAGGGTCTTGAGTTCGGGCAGACTAGTAATGTGCTACATATGTTTGTCCTACTGTACTGTGAAAGCCCTCAGAAGCAAAATTACATTTTAATTCAGGAAGAAAGGAACTCTTAAGACAGTTCTGACATTTTAAAAAAATACATAATAGGAAGGGAAAAACCCTTTTTGTGCATATGATGTAGAATTCCTGAAAAGATGATCTTTTTAAGAGTTAACAGTGAAACAGTTGTAGTTATTAGAAATATCCAGAAGTCATCAATGATAATTGTAGTTTATATGTATCGGATTGGCCAAAAAGTTTGTTTGGGTTTTCCATAAGATGGTAAGGAAAAACCCAACCCAACACTAATCATTCAAATGCAGTTCTGACAAGTGACAGAAATTACATATGAGGCTGCTTCAAGTGCTTTTAATAAATTAATGTCAGAATTAAGAAAATGTCCTAAATTTCAAGTTGATAGGTTGTTAATTTAGAGCATGAGAGAATATGATATGTTTTTAAAATCTTAAGACAGGGAATGGCAGCTTATTTGTTCTAGTCACAGATTTGTTTCTGACTTACTAAATCATATCCAGGCACTTCCCAGTTAATAGTGTAGACATGTATTCAGTAGATACTATGACCTAGAGAGAAATTCCTGTTACTGCTGAGTGAGTTAGGCAAGAAAGAAGAGTCCACAGAAAAGCCTCCTTCAGTTCTGTCTTATGATGATAATAAGGACTCCTTTGCTAAATAGTCTCCCTGTGCTTTATAAAATAGCCCCCAGGTGCAAAGGACAAGTACTTATCTGTGGCTGTATTTCCTTAGCCAAAGACTTACCATTTCCTTAATTAAGGTCCTATTTCTATTTACTTTTTAGAATACAGGAAATGCACAAAGTGAAAGGAAGAAGAACCTGCCAGATGTAGAGTAGAAAATGCAGCAGCTGAAAATTCAGGGAACCCCAGAATCACACTGTATGGTTAAAAAAGTCCCTTTTATTAATATTACATACATAAAAACATTGACTAGAGAATTTTACAGATAGATCGTAAATCCTGTGTAGTTATGTGTAAACTCACTGAAATTTGTCTTTAAATTTATTAATTTATAAATTTTTCATGTTTTCTTAATTTAAATATTAATTTATAAAAACTGCCTGACTGGTACATCCTAATAAAACTACAGCTTACGTTTGGTCATATAATTTTATCTGATGACCTGTTATCTCAGTCATGTTTGATTACTGGTCATTCTTAGCTTTGGCTCAGAACTTTATAGATAGAAAGATTTCTAAATGTGTAGTAAAGTGAGATTCCAATGTCTGGGAGCACCAGACATTTCTGAGCAAGCAAGTATACTTGATAAGCATGAAACACGGGTTTGGTTTTACACTGGACATTCTGGAGCAGTATTTAATTAAACATATCATGAAACATGTTTAAAATGATGGAAATTGAGCCAAGTATTGAAGGAAATCTTTTGGCTTGACCAGCATGTTTATCATTTAGTAGTTTATATAGAATATATTGTTATGTATAATTTAACGTTAATACAGTCAAAGTTTTGGCAACATGTATTTATATTCTTATCCCTGGTTCTTACTGGCTTGGTTTCTGATTTTAGAATGGAGATGGCCATTGTCAGGGGAAGAATTTGAAGAGGAACAGACTTTTTTTCTGGTAGTGTCTTTTCTTTTAAATCTTAAAAAATACAAATTGACAAGTCTTCCCTTTTAATTTTATGTATAACAGAAATGTAACATGAGCTGTTATGACAGCAGTTAGTCCACAGTGGCATCATCCAACTTTGTTTTGTTAGCAAACCATTCATGGTTTTCTTCTTTCTTTCTTCTAAAAATTCTGTTGATGTGATGTTATGATTTGGAATTATTAAGTCATCTCCTCTCTACGTGCTTCTTTACTTGCTGTGATTACTGAGTAGGTAACACATCCTGTCATATGACCATACTGTATTTCTACTGATCTCGGCCCTCTGCTAGTCATATAATATAAGTGTCAGTTTTTTTCTAGAATGCTCTAGCTTCCTGAAGTGAGTTCTTAATGAAATGTCTGACATTTTTTTAAAAAGTGGTCCATTACATGATTAAAAATATGTTCTGTTAGTTAGCTATAAAAGCATTTATACTACTTATAAAGTATCAGAAAATTAAATGGTATTAAATGTTAATTTTTTTATTCCTTTAAACAACTGCCAGCACTCTTTCAGTTTCCTAGTTCAATCTGATAGTGCCTTTTATGTGGTACAAACTTTTTCTATTTATGTATGACCCAGAAGAGAAATACTACCAAAATTTTTGGTTGTCATATTTTTCAAAAAAGAAATGAGATTGTTTGGTATTTTACCAAGACTCTGCCTGATTTTGTATTTACCAAATAGACTTGAAAAACAAAGGAAAACATAATTTCTTTATTATGATATTGTGATCTCTCTTCAGCTTATTAAAAGGTTGATTAAAATTCTCAGTGAGTTCTCTGGTGGTCCAGTGGCTAAGACTCCATGATCCCAATTCAGGGGGCCCGGGTTCGACCCCTGGTTGGGGAACTAGATCCCAGTGCAGTTCAGTTCAGTTCAGTCACTCAGTCGTGTCCGACTCTTTGTGACCCCTTGGACTGCAGCATACCAGGCCTCCCTGTCCATCACCAACTCCTGGAGATAACTCAAACTTATGTCCTTTGAGTCGATGATGCCGTCCAACCATCTCATCCTCTGTCGTCCCCTTCTCCTCCTGTCTTCAGTCTTCCCCAGCATCAGGGTCTTTTCCAGTGAGTCAGTTCTTCGCATCAGGTGGCCGAAGTATTGGAGTTTCAGCTTCAGCATCAGTCCTTCCAATGAATATTCAGGACTGATTTCCTTTAGGATGGACTGGTTGGATCTCCTTGCAGTCCAAGGGACTGTCAAGAGTCTTCTCCAGCACCATAGTTCAAAAGCATCAATTCTTCGGCGTTCAGCTTTCTTTATAGTCCAACTCTCACATCCATACATAACTACTGGAAAAACCATAGCTTTGACTACATGGACCTTTGTTGGCAAAGTAATGTCTCTGCTTTTTAATGTGCTGTCTAGGTTGGTCATAACTTTTCTTCCAAGGAGCAACCGTCTTTTAATTTCGTGGCTGAAGTCACCATCTGCAGTGATTTTGGAGCCCCTCAAAATAAAGTCTGTCTCTGTTTCCACTGTTTCCCCATCTATTTGCCATGAAGTGATGGGACCAGATGCCATGATCTTAGTTTTCTGAATGTTGAGTTTTAAGCCAACTTTTCCACTCTCCTCTTTCACTTTCGTCAAGAGGCTCTTTAGTTCTTCTTCGCTTTCTGCCGTAGTGTGGTGATGTCGGCATATCTGATGTTATTGATTTTTCTCCTGGCAGTCTTGATTCCAGCTTGTGCTTCATCCAGTCCAGCATTTCTCATGATGTACTCTGCATGTAAGTTAAATAAGCAGGGTGACAATGTACAGCCTTGACGTACTCCTTTCCCTATTTGGAACCAGTCTGTTGTTCCATGTCCAGTTCTAACTGTTGCTTCTTGACCTGCATACAGATTTCTCAGGAGACAGATCAGGTGATCTAGTATTTCCATCTTTTTAAGAATTTTCCACAGTTCGTTGTGATCCATACAGTCAAAGGCTTTGGCATAGTCAATAAAGCAGAAGTAGATGTTTTCCTGGAACTCTCTTGCTTTTTCGATGATCCAGCGGATGTTGGCAATTTGGTCTCTGGTTCCTCTGCTTTTTCTAAATCCAGCTTGAACATCTGGAAGTTCTCTGTTCACAAACTGTTGAAGCCTCACTGGGAGAATTTTGAGCATCATTTTGCTAGCGTGTGAGATGAGAGCAATTGTTTGGTAGTGTGAGCATTCTTTGGCATTGCCTTTCTTTGGGATTGGAATGAAAACTGACCTTTTCCAGTCCTATGGCCACAGCTGAGTTTTCTGAATTTGCTGGCATACTGAGTGGAACACTTTCACAGCATCATCTTTTAGGATTTGAAATAGCTCAGCTGGGATTCCATCACTTCCACTAGCTTTGTTCATAGTGATGCTTAGGGCCCACTTGACTTTGCATTCCAGGATGTCTGGCTCTAGATGAGTGATAATACCATCATGGTTATCTGGGTCATGAAGATCTTTTTTGTATAGTTCTTCTGTGTATTCTTGCCACCTCTTCTTAATATTTTCTGCTTCTGTTAGGTCCATACCATTTCTGTCCTTTATTGTTCCCATCTTTGCATGAAATGTTCCCTTGGTATCTCTAATTTTCTTGAAGAGATCTCTAGTTTTTCCCATTCTATTGTTTTCCTCTATTTCTTTGCATTGATCACTTTAAAAGGTTTTCTTATCTCTCCTTGCTATTCTTTGGAACTCTGCATTCAAATGGGTATGTCTTTCCTTTTCTCCTTTGCCTTTTGCTTCTCTTCTTTTCTCAGCTATTTATAAGGCCTCCTCAGACAACCATTTTGCCTTGTTGCATTTCTTTTTCTTGAGGATGGTCTTGATCACTGCCTCCTGTACAATGTCACAAACCTCCATCCATAGTTCATCAGGCACTCTGTCTATCAGATCTAATCCCTTGCATCTATTTCTCACTTCCATTGTATAATCACAAGGGATATAATATAGGTCATACCTGAATGGTCTAGTGGTTTTCCCTACTTTCTTCAATTTAAGTCTGAATTTGGCAATAAGGAGTTCATAATCTGAGTCACAGTCAGCTCCCTGTCTTGTTTTTCCTGACTCTATAGAGCTTCTCCATCTTTGGCTGCAAAGAATATGATCAATCTGATTTCAGTGTTGACCATCTAGTGATGTCCATGTGTAGAGTCTTCTCTTGTGTTGTTGGAGGAGGGTGTTTGCTATGACCAGTGCATTTTCTTGGCAAAACTTTATTAGCCTTTGCCCTGCTTCATTCTGTACTCCAAGGCCAAATTTGCCTGTTACGCCAGGTATCTCTTGACTTCCTACTTTTGCATTCTAGTCCCCTATAATGAAAAGGACATCTTTTCTGGGTGTTAGTTCTAGAAGGTCTTGTAGGTCTTCATAAAACTGTTCAACCTCAGCTTCTTCAGCATTACAGGTTGGGGCATAGACTGGGATTACTGTGATATTGAATGGTTTGCCTTGGAAACAGAGATCATTCTGTCTAGATCCCACATGCTGCAACTAAAAATTCTACATGTGCAATTAATGATCCCATCTGCCACAACTAAGACCTGGCACAACCAAATAAACAAACATCTTTTTTAAATGATTAAAAATTAACAGCTGAGATTAATATATGTGTGTGTGTGTATATATATATATATATATATATATCTTTCTAACAAACTCCCTATTAGCTTTAGTAACTAATCTCCTCCAGAGAAATTAAGAGTTATTCCTGTGGTAGGTTCAATAAATATAAGTCTGCCCATTGACTACTTGTTATTCAGTCGCTGAGTCACAGCCTACTCTTTGCAACCTCATGGACAGTAGCATGCCATGCTCCTCTGTCCTCCACTATCTCCTGGAGTTTGCTCAGATTCATGTCTATTGAGTCATTGTCCCATCCTCTGCTGCCCCCTTCTTCTTTTGCCTTCAGTCTTTCCCACCTTCAGGGTCTTTTCCAATGAGTTGGCTCTGTGTATCACGTGGCCAAATGTTGGAACTTCAGCTTCAGCAACAGACCTTCCAGTGAATATTCAGGGTTGATTCCATTGTGATTGACTGGTTTGATCTCTTTGCAGTCCAGAGTTCCTTCAAGAGGCTTCTCCAGCACCACAATTCAAAAGCATCAATTCTTTGGCACTCAACCTTCTTTATGGTCCAACTTTAACATCTGTGCATGACTACTGGAAAAACCATAGCTTTGACTATACAGACTTTTGTCGGCAAAGTGATGTCTCTGTTTTTTAATACACTATCTAGGTTTGTCATAGGTTTCCTTCCAAGGAGAAAGCATCTTTTAATTCCATGTTGCAGTCACCGTCCACAGTGATTTTGAAGTCCAGTCCAAAATCCAAATAAATAAAATCTTCCAATCCAAAATAAAATCTGTCACTGCTTCCATTTTCTCCCATCTATCTGCCATGAAGTGGGACCAGATACCATTATCTTAGTTTTTTGAATGTTGAGTTTCAAGCCAGATTTTTTCACTCTCCTCTTTCACCTTCATCAAAAGGCTCTTTAGTTCCTCTTCACTTTCTGCCATTAAGAGTGGTATCATTTTCATGTCTGAGGTTGTTGATATTTTTCCCGGCAATCCTGACTCCAGCTTGTGATTCATCCAACCCAGTGTTTCACATGATGTACTCTGCATATAAGTTAAATAAACAGGGTGACAATATACAGCCTTGTCGTACTCCTTTCCCAATTTTGAACCAGTCACTTGTTCCATGTCTAGTTCTGACTATTACTTCTTGTCCCACATACAAGTTTCTCAGGAGACAGGTAAGGTGGTCTAGTACTTTCATCTCTTTTAAGAATTACCCATAATTTGTTGTGATCTAAACAAAGGCTTTAGTGTAGTCAATGAAGCACAAGTAGATGTTGGATCCTTAAAGGATTGTCTTTTTTTTTTTTTCCAATTTCTACAAAAATACCTGCTGGGATTTTGACTGGGATTGTGTTAAAGTCTATACATCAATTCGAGGAGAATAGATATTTTAGAAATACTGAATCTTCCAATCCACAAGCATGGTATAAGCACTACATTTATTTAGATCTTTAAATTTTTTCTGTAGTATTTTGTAGCAGTCTTATACATCATTCATTAAATTTACTCCAGTGTGTTTTGGGTTTTGATGCAATTATAAATGGTATTTTTAAAAATATCTTTTAGTTGGTTGTTACTAGTAGTACAGAGGTACAATTTGTCTTTCTATATTGATCTTGTGTTTTGAGACCTTGCTAAATTAAATTCAACTTATTCTAGTAGGTTTTCTTCATTCCTTCCTTCATTCTTTTTTTTGTCTATTCCTTAGGATTTCCTATATAAGCAATTATAACATCTGTAGATAAAGATAGTTTTACTTCTTCCTTTCCAGTGTTTCTGTGATGTGTGACAGGGCTGCACAGAAGTGGTGAGAGTGGACATTTTTGCCTTTTTTTCTATACCAGAGAGAAAACATTCAGCCTTTTCCCATTAAGTATGATGTTAATTGTAGGTTTTATGTAGATAACTTTTATTAGATTGAAGAAGGTTCCTTCTGTTTCTGTTTGTTGATGTCCTTACCATGAGCAGGTGTTAAATTTTGTTAAGTACTTTTCTTGTATCTTCTGAGATGATTTATGATTTTTCCTCCTTATTTCTGTTAGTATGAATTATATTAATTGATGTTTTAATGATAAATCAACCCATGTTCCTAGGGTTAAAATCCACTTGATCCTTTTTATGTATTGTATTGAATTTGATTTGTTAATATTTTATTAAGATATTGGCATCTTACATTAATGAGGGATTTTAGTCCATTTCTTTTTTGTGTGTTATCTTTGCCTGCCTTTGATATCAGTGTTACAGTGCTTCATAAATGAGTTGGAAAGTTTTCCCTCCTCTTTCCTGAAAGAATTTGTGCAAGATTAATTTTACTTTCTCCTTAAAGACTTGTTAGAAATCACCAGTGAGGGCAACAAGGCCTAAAATTTCCTTTGTGGAAAGCTTTTAAGATGCAAATTCAATATCCTTAAATTTATTTAATACATATGGAGCTAACTAGATTTGTTATTTCTCCTGTGTCAGTTTTGGTAATTTGCCTCTTTCAAGGAATTTATCTATTCCACCAAAGTTGTTGATTTTTATTGGCATAACATTGCTTACAATTTTCCCTTGTTATCATTTAAGAAGTGATGTCCCACTTATCATTTCTTGTATTGGTAATTCATGGGGGATTTTTTTAGTAAGTCTACCTAGAGTTTTATCAGCTTTCTTAATTTTTTTTTGAAGAACCAACTTTTGGTTTTATTTCTGTTGTTTGTTTCTTATTTTATTGATTTATGCTCTTCTTTTGGGCTTAATTTGCTCTTTGTGATATTGTGATATAGTAACAAATACAAATTTTAGGCCTTTGTCTCCTTTTCCTGACACAGAGCTCCCAAAACATTTATAATTTCCTGGCTGAGGAGTGAGAGGAGCGTCTTTTGTTACTCATAATAAACCCTTTTCATCCATACCTGAGTTCATGCTAATGAGGTATTTATGTCTTATATCTTTACTAATCTTCAGTCTGCTAGTTTATTAATTGCTGAGGGAGGATTATTAAAATCTTTAACTGTAATGATAGATTTGTCTGTTTCTCCTTTCAGTTCTAGTAGTAGTTGGTTTCTGCATGTTAAGCTTTGTCACTAGATGCATGTGTATTTAGGGCTATTATATTTCTGATGAAATTGACCTTATTCTGTTGTCCATTGTGTGAAAACAGTTGTTTTATTTATTTTTTCCAGTTTTATCATTGTTTAAGGTAATACCAATACTTATTAGTCAATGATGCCTGGAACTAGAAATTAAAAGAATTCTGAAAGTGGAGATCTAGTCAAAGTTGTGAATAAGGAATAAGCTTTAGAGTCATTACCAAAATTTCTAGCTCTATCTTATATAAAATGTCCCTAATTCATTGTGTGCTCTTTTAGTTTAAGACTATCCCTAAGGATGTGGATATGTGGATAGGAATTTGTAATGGCTTGCCTGTTCTTTTTGTTGTTCTTATTCAGTTATTGTAACGTTCATTTATTCTGTGAATTCTTAGCCAATAATATGAAAGTTTGAAGTATGAGGTTTGCCAATAGAACTTCAGCAGTGGACATAGTTAGGTAGGATGGATAGTCTATTGGTGGATCAGTTCAGTTCAGTTCAGTTCAGTCGCTCAGTAGTGTCCGACTCTTTGCGACCCCATGAATTGCAGCACGCCAGGCCTCTCTGTCCATCACCAACTCCCGGAGTCTACCCAAACCATAATACTTGTCAAAAGATGTTAGTCAGACAAGTGTGTTTGAGTTGTATTTCTGGCCTGTTTTCATTTTCCATGTATGAATCTAACTTGTAAATATTTGTTACAAAGCAATTGGTTGAGGTAATGGGTTGCTTCCATCAAAACTGAAAATGTCCCATGGTGGCTAGAACATGACGACGTTAGAATGGAGCTCAGAGAAGATACAGTACTGATTTCTGTGTTTAATTTATTTCTATTCCATGCCTGCATCCCTCTCATCAACTCTGCCCAAGGAGTTGGACAATAGATAATCACTATGAACTTATTTAATCTCATTGGTTTCTCTTAATTAATAACTTAATGAGTCCTGTAAGCAAAGGGAAAGTGAGGGATATAATAGTTATGTAATTCAAGTAATCAACAAGCATTTGGTCTCTGTTCTTAGATCTCTTTTCTCTCTACACTCCCTAGGTGAGCTCATCTAGGTGTATGGCCTTAAATATCACTTATATATTGATGACTCTTAATTCTCTCTCTCTAGACTGGACTTGAGTTCTTAACTCCAGATTCAAATTTCCAACTGTCCACTCAGTAGTTCTACTAAAGCATGTAATAGATATCTTATGTCCCAAATGAAGGGCCTGATCTCCTCCCCACTCTCGGGTTCCTCTTACCTGCTCCACCATGTTTCTTCATTTCGGTTAAGGGCAACTCTGTTTCTTCCAGTTGCTCAGGAGAAAAATCTTGGAGTAATCCTTGACTTCTCTCTTCCTCTCTATATCTCTAACCTATGCTTTCAGCTCTACCTTTAAAGTATTTCCAAGAAGTGACTGCTTTCCTCCCTCTACTGTTACTTACAACATTTCTTGCCTGGATTTGGTAGTAGTCTTCTGGTACCTGATCTTCCCGTTTTAACACTGTTCCACCCTCAGTTTCTTATCAACTCAGAGTAAAAGCTGCAGACATTACAACAACCTCCAAGACCCTACACAGCCTGCCTCTACCTCCTCTTTGATGCTATTCCTCTTCCTATTACTCATTCTGTTCCAGGCCCACTGGCTTCCTTGCTGTTCCTGGCTGTGCTTCTGCCTAAGAACCTTTGTTCTTGCTGTTTCCTCTGATGAGAAATATCTCTCCTCAGGTAACTGCAAGAGTCCCTCCTTTAACTCCTTCCTGTTGTTCAGAACAACCGCCTTACTGACTTTTACTCATATACGAAGCTTTCTCTATCAGATTACTTAAGATGACAACTTTCCCCATTCTCATTCCTGTTTCCTGCTTGACTTCTTCATATATCATTCCCTATCTGACAAACTTTATTTATTAATGGTCTCTCTCCAATAAACTATGAACTACATGAGAACAGGGAAATTAGTGTTTTGTTTGTTGCTATATTCCCCAGCATAGAATAGTGCCTAGCATATATTGACACTCAATAACGTTTTCTTGTGAATTAATGAATTTATTAAACACCTACATAGTAATCACTTGAAAAAAACCAAAGAATAAACTATGAGATAATTTTATTGATGTGGTAGAATGTGCTCTCTATATCATGTTAATATTCATTGTCAAGTAGCTGAGTGAGTAGCAGTCATTCAGCATGGAGGTTAAAGGTGAAGGAGATGAGGTAACCTTACAGCTTGTTAGCATTTTAATGGAGGAATTGAGACTTAGGTACTTTTAGAGATAAAACTTGAAGGATGCTTTTTAGGAATGGAATTCAGAGGAATCTCGGATAAGTAAGAAAAATTGTTTCTCAAAATTTAGAAAGAGACGAGGAAATTCAGATAAGACAGGTGAAAGCGTAAAAAGAAATAATGCTCTACAGTATATGGGTTAGAATTACAGCATATGAGTTACAGTATATGGGTCAGAATTTCAGATTTTCCACCTAAAGAGACCACATTTCTATTTCTTTGGTGACTATGTCTCAGGAGACCTAAATTAATATACTTTGTGCTTGCCATAGAGTGAGAAATTGTGTGAGTACTGTCTCAGTGTTATGCAGGTCTCTCAAGTAACTCTTGGCTTAGAACAAGCAAAGTGATTTATTTGCTTAATTGGATGATATTGAAAGTATAAACAAAATGTATAACGTAAAGAGATAAGTAAAACAAAATTTGCTCCAGATTGACTTTATTTTTAAATATTTATTTATTTATTTGGCTGCATCAGCTCTTCCTTGAGGCCCACAGGCTCTCTAGTTGTGACACACAGATTTAGTTGCTCTACGGCATATGGGACCTTAGTTCCTCAACCAGGGATCAAACCTGTGTCCCCTGCATTGGAGGGTGGATTCCCATCCACCAGGGAAATCCCTCACATTGATTTTCAGACTAACTTTGAGTTAAGATTCTTGCTCTTTACAATTGGTGTTTTATTTAATAGATAGCAGTATAGAGACTACAGGTATCCAATGGCTATTATGTAGTCTCTGTGCCTGGCTTGCCAAAGAATAAAGATGATTCCAAAGTTCTCTTTCAAGTCAGTTAGTCCTAACCTCCTCCAGAGGGAACTCAATAGCCGTCATTTTCAGGACCAGGAGCTCTTATCTACCCTGGTCTAACAGAACAAGTCATTCAGCTCCATGTTGGACTGAACCTAGTGTATGAAGATGGGGTCCTAATGAGGCAGTGCTTTTTGCTCTTAAATCAATGGTTTTTGCTCCCTAGGATGAGAAATGAAAGAAACAATGCATGCTAGGATTTGAGTTTCCTCAGATGAATGACTCCAAAGTCATAAGACCTTTCAGATCAAGCCTGATTGTTTATATACATTTCAGGCAGCTTCTCTTGGACGTCTCTGAGTAATTTCTTTGTAGTTACTAATATTACATTTATCAGTATTATTAAACTGTTTAAAGCATCTGATGCCTCATGAAAAACCTTTGTTGTTGTTCAGTCACTAAGTCGTACCCGACTCTTTTCGACCCCATGGACTGCAGCACACCAGACTTCCCTGTCCTTCACCATCTCCTAGAGCTTGCTCAAACTCATGTCCATTGAGTTAGTGATGCCATCCAACCATCTCATCCTCTGTCGTTCCCTTCTCCTCCTGCCCTCAATCTTTCCCAGCATCAATCTTAAAAAAAATCTGCCACCAGTAGTCTTCCTTGATTTGTTGTTCGATAGATTTGAATTTGGAAAATGGATTCCTTTAATTACTGTCCTTCAAACAATATCTAGTGGTATCAGAATATTTATTGAAACTATATCTATGAACTCCTGGGGCTTTTCTCTCTTTAAAAATATTTGTTGAAAGGATTAATCTCTAAAATATACAGTCTGCTCATGCACCTCAATATCAGAAAAACAAACAACCCAATCAAAAAATGGACAGAAGACCTAAACAGACATTTCTCCAAAGAAGAAATACAAATGGTCAAAAAACACATGAAAAGATGCCCAGCATCGCTCATTGTTAGAAAAATAATCAAATTAAAATTACAATAATCAAATTGAAACTCACTGTGGTCAGAATCGCCATTATCAAAAAACCTACAAACAATGAATGCTGGAGAGGATGTGGAGAAAAGGGAACCCTCCTGCACTGTTGCTAGGAATGTAAATTGATACAGTCACTGTGGAGAACAGTATGGAGATTATTCAAAAAACTAGGAATAAAACTACCATATGACCCAGAAATCTCATTATTTGGCATATACCTGAGAAAACCATAATTCAAAAGACACATGTACCCCAGTGTTTATTGCAGCAATATTTACGATAGCCAGGATATGAAAGCAACCTAGATGTCCATCAACAGATGAGTGGATAAAGAAGTTGTGGTACGTATATAAGTGGAATATTACTCAGCCATAAAAAGAAATGAATTTTTAGTCAGTTGTAGTGAGGTGGATCGGAGAAGGCAATGGCACCCCACTCCAGTACTCTTGCCTGGAAAATCCCATGGACAGAGGAGCCTGGTAGGCTACAGTCCATGGGGTCGCTCAGAGTCGGACACGACTGAGTGACTTCACTTTCACTTTTCCCTTTCATGCACTGGAGAAGGAAATGGCAACCCACTCCAGTATTCTTGCCTGGAGAATCCCAGGGACGGCGGAGCCTGGTGGGCTGCCATCTATGGGGTCGCACAGAGTCGGACACAACTGAAGCGACTTAGCAGCACCAGCAGCAGCAGTGAGGTGGATGAACTTCGAGCCTATATAGAGTGAAGTAAGTCAGAAAGAGAAAAACAAAGATTGTATATTAATGCATATATGTGAAATCTAGGAAAATTGTAATAGTAAACCTATTTGCAGGGCCAGAATAGAGACACAGATGTAGAGAATGGACTGGTGGGCATAGCAGGGGAATGAGAGGGTGGGATGAATTGAGAGAGCGGCAGTGAAATATATACATTACCATGTGTCAAATAGATAGCTAGTAGGAAGTTGCTGTATAACACAGGAAGCTCAAGCTGGTGCTCTGTGATGACCTAGAGGGGTGAGATTGGGAGAGGGGAGAGGTGGCAGGTGGGAGGAAGGCACAAGAGAGAGGGATATGTGTATACTTGTAGCTGATTCACATTGCGATACAGAAGAAACCAATACAACACTGTAAAGCAATTATGCTCCAATTAAACATTTAAAAACATATTTGTTGAATGAATATTCAATTTTTATTAAGAGCATTATAGTATAATAGAGTCCAGATTATCATCCAATTGCCCAAAATAGAATCAGGACTTTTACACACTTCTTTCCTGCAGAGTATGTGTGTGGTATTTTGTTGCCTCAGTTTTCCTCAGTTGGAAAATGGAGACAAGAAAAGCTTATCTCTTAGAGATATTGTGAGGACTTACTAAGATAAGGTTTAATACACATAAGGCATATTGAGTTTATACTGTACTGATGAAATTCAGTTGTCTTCTTCAAAGATGCAGAATTACGGTTTTGTTTGTTGCTGTACCCTCGGTTTGCTGGATCTCAGTTCCCCAACCAGGGACTGAATCCAGGCAGGCTACAGTCAATGGGGTCACAGAGAGTCAGATACAACTTAGTGACTGAGCACACACACATAGCAGTGAAAGCACCAAGTCCTAACCACTAGACTGTCAGGGAATTTTCTAGAATGATGGTCTTTCATCGTAGTTCTTTTGACCAAGTTGTCTGAGTTTATCCTGACTTCATTTACTTTGGTAATAAATTGGTCTATAAGTGCCCCTTACTCTTATTGTGTACCATCTGTGAGATTTATGGGGGGATTTGTACCTTGGTCTCCATTTGTTTAGATATGAAATTGGCGTGGATGATAAATACATCCCTGCTTTTCATGTATAAAATGTTACATTAAATACAAGAATAAACATGGCATTTCGAGTTTTAAAAGAGAATTGTGTAACAGATCTCCTTTTGAAGTTAGGAAGAAAGTCAGTCTCTGCTGACTCAGTAGCACTTTTTAGAGTTGTGCCATGTCAGGGGAGATACTAGTATCATTGTTTAGTCTCTAAGTCATGTCTGACTCTTCTGAGACCCAGTGGACTGTAGCCTGCCAGGCTCCTCTGTCCATGGGATTCCCAGGCAAGAATACTGGAATGAGTTGTTATTTCCTTCTCTAGGGGATCTTTCTGACCCAGGAATCTGCATTGGCAGGCAGATTCTTTACCACTGAGCCACCTGGGGTATTGTAGTTCTGTTCTATTCTGGGAAAATCAAGTCAAGACTTGGAGTTTCTAGTGTTTCTCCTTTGAGCCTACATTGGATTTTCTCAGAGTCTTTGTGCATTATGGGGGTAGGTAAGTTGATGTTACAAATGTGGCTGTGGTAGGATACTGAGTAGATGACTTATGGGTTAATATAAGGAGATGAAGGTTTTATGAAGCCTGAAACTTTTAGATTTGAAGGCCCTTCTGGGGAAAAAACAATACAAATTTGCAATTATGAAATTGTTAGGGCTGTTCTCATGGCCTTAGAAGACACCTATACAAGGGAGAGGACTTTACTGTCTTCTTGGCAAATATGCCTCTGCTGATAGGGTTGCCATTACCTGGTTCTCTGTGGCCACCAAAAGTCACTGAGAAGTGGGAAAGGCAGAGGCAGTGGCAGCTGAATTGGCAGTCAACCAGGTCAGGTTTTGAAATCTAATGAGTAGATACTCATGTGATGATTAAGAATCCTGGTTCCAGCCCTTTGGCCAAGTGGAGTTGTTATAAGTGGAAGGGTTTACAACTGGTTGCTGCTCTGTGGCACTCATCTCCTTTCATTTGGAAGAAGGAACACAGGATACCATTCCAGTGATAGGAAGCACCCTGATATATTTAAAACCTTGAATAATAGAATTCCATTTTTATTGCTTATACCATATATGTAAACAAATTTATATGTTTCACATCTTGCTTTATAATGCTAGTTACCTCTTGATTTGTATCTTTGTACCCTAACACCCTACCTCCAGTACCTACATATAATTATGTACCTTGATATGTATGGAACAGATAATTTAAATTCAAAATGACCTTGGTAGTTTGGAGAGTTGCTGAAGAATTAGTGGATGATGTCAAAACTGATCAGTAAAAATCTGAGACATGGATGTCACAGACCAAGCTTGTCAGAAGAAGTTTTGGGATGGTAGTTAGTGATGTCGTGTTGCAGTTCTTCCTTAAAATTTCAGAACACTCACAGTTCCATGTGCTTTTAGGAGCGTTTAGCTGAAGTTTTTCTCAGGTTTCAGTTTGAGCACATGAATGCCTGAAATAAAAACTAGTTTTCCCAGCTTTCCTTACAGTTAGCACTATCAGAGAAATAGTGATAGTAGCAATTTGTATTAAACTCTGACAAGTCAAAGATTTTGCTTTATTGCCGTCAATTTCGAAGATAATAGAAGAAAACATGAAACTACTGTCTTGGATTCTGGGCAACAGGCAGCCCAGGACTGTGATCTCTGAGAGAAGAAAAATTATTGAAACAATCATTGTGATCACACAGGCTTTCTACAGTTTCTGGATCACTGAACAGGGAGGTGGTGATTCAGCGAGAGACTGGCACATTTGGTGAGTTTATAAGCTTAGGGAGGTCAAGGTGGCTAGAGTTGGTAAGCAGAATACTAGAGAAGGAAAAACTGTATAGAGAAGGAACTTAGAAATTTGCATGGATTCCTCTCCAATATTTGGCTGAGTAGTAATCAGAGAATGTGTGGCAACCATGAAAATGTACCTCATAGGGCTACAACTGTGGGGAGTGTAAATTAACTTATACCAAAAGAATTACAAGAATTAGCTAGCTTACTGGGAAGATTCAGGAAAATATCCTTGGTATTAGATTTGGGGTATTTGATCAAGAGGACTGGAGTATATGCCTAGATAAGCAAGAGTTCACTGACTTGGGGAAAACCTGTCAGGATATGAGATTTAACACTCTAGCAAGGACCTTATGGGATGTAGGGAGCACACTGCTGTATTTGCTCTTAAAAGCCTGGGAATAACTATGGCCAACACCCAGGGAAGTAGAAGTGCTGAACTGCCCTTACAGTGAGAAAGGAAGAGAGAAATAGGATAGAGAATAGAATAAATGTATTATGTAAGACCAGGAGACAACCAGAGAATAATGTTCCATGGGAGGGCCCAAGGGACACAAGTTCATAGGAATACTCTGATGAAAGGAAGAGCAAGTCTTATATACTGAAAACTACAGTGAAGAGACTGATGCTGAGCCCCTGATATGGCATCATTCCTTGAGGAGACTAACTGGCTAATTGGTGGCAAGTCAAATATATCAGGCTCTTTCATCCTTCCCAAACTCCCTTAGAGATACAGTGCAGTGTAAATGTTTTCTACTCAATCTTACTTGCATCCCTCTCTCCTTCATAAGTGTCAGCACTGCCTTGCAGTCTTATGACTCCCTTAGCTACCCCGGCTGTCTTCCCATTTTTCCTTATGGGTATTTACTTCTATAAATCTCTTTCATGTCACATCCTCTTTTTGGCATCTGCCTCTTGGAGTAACCAGACTGACAAGGTATGCATAGAGGAAATTTACAAAGCCAGCCAAAGAGTATCTGCCAGGGAGCTATAAGCTGAATACTTCTTAGATATCACAGAGAGTTAGGAGAGACTCAAGTTTCTGATAGCCAAGTGTGGCAGTGGGGGGGAAGTAGATAATGAACCTGAGACATATTATTGTAACAGTAGGTTCCTTTAATAGAGATGCTGAAAGGACACAGATACCAACTAGAAGGAGCTCCTAATGGTCAAATCTGAGACAATAGGAACAACACAACAGCTGAATGCAGAGTTCCAGAGAAAGCCTTCTTAAATGAACAATGCAAAGAAATAGAGGAAAACAATGGAATGGGGAAGACTAGAGATCTCTCCAAGAAAATTGGAGATACCAAGGGAACATTTCACGCAAAGATTGGCACAGAAAAGGACAGAAACAGCAAGGACCTAACAGAAGCAGAAGAGATTAAGAAGAGGTGGCAAGAATACACAGAACTATACAAAAAAAAGGTCTCAATGACCCTGATAACCATGATGGTGTGGTCACTTACCTAGGCCAAACATCCTGGAGTATGAAGTCAGGTGGGCCTTAGGAAGCATCACTACGAACAAAGCTAGTGGAGGTGATGGAATTCCAGCTGAGCTATTTAAAATCCTAAAAGATGATGCTATTAAAATGCTTCACTCAGTATACCAGCAAATTTGGAAAATTCAGCAATGGCCACAGGACTAGAAAAGATCAGTTTTCATTCCAATCCCAAAGAAAGGCAATGCCAAAGAATGTTAAACTACTGATAATTGCATTTATCTCACACTCTAGCAAGGTAATCCTCAAAATCCTTCAAGCTATAGGCTTCAACAGTACATGAACCGAGAATTTCCAGATGTTCAAGCTGGATTTAGAGAAGGCAGAGGAACCAGAGATCAAATTGCCAACCTACGCTGGATTATAGAAAAAGAAAGGGAATTCCAAAAATACATCTATTTCTGCTTCATTGACTATGTTAAAAGACTTTGACTGTACAAACTGTGGAAAATTCTTCAAAAGATGGGAATACCAGATCCCCTTAGCTACCTCCTTAGAAACCTGTATGCAGGTCAACAAGCAACAGTTTGAACTGGGCATGGAACAACAGACTGGTTCGAAATTGGGAAAGGAGTATGTCAAGGGTGTATATTGTTGCCCTGCTTATTTAAATTATATGCAGAGTACATCATGAGAAATACTGGACTGGATGAATCACAATCTAGAATAAAGATTGCCGGGAGAAATAGCAACAACCTCAGATATGCAGATGATACCACTCTAATGGCAGAAAGTGAAGAGGAACTAAAGACCCTCCTGATGAGGGTGAAAGAAGAGAGTGAAAAAGCTAGCTTAAAATTCAACATTCAAAAAAACTAAGATCATGGCATCCCATCACTTTGTGGCAAATAGAATGGGAAAAAGTGAGAACAGTGGCAGATCTTATCTTCTTGGGCTCCAAAATCATTGCAGATAGTGACTGCAGCCATGAAATTAAAAGACGCTTGCTCCTTGGAAGAAAAGCTATGACAAATCTAGATAGTGTATTAAAAAGCAGAGACATCACTTTGCCAACAAAGGTCTGTATAGTCAAAGCTATGGTTTTTCCAGTAGTCATGTATGGATGTGAGAGTTGGACCATAAAGAAGGCTGAGTGCTGAAGAATTGATGCGTTTGAACTGTGGTGCTGGAGAAGACTCTTAAGAGTCCCTTGGACAGCAAGGAGATCAAACCAGTCAATCCTAAAGGAAGTCAACCTTGAATATTCATTGGAAGGACTGATGCTGAACCTCCAATACTCTGACCACCTGATGTGAAGAGCTGACTCATTGGAAAAGCCCCTAATGCTAGCAAAGATTGAGGGAAGAGGAGAAGGGGGAGACAGAGGACGAGATGGTTGGATGGCATCACAAACTCAATGGACGTGAATTTGAGCAAACCCCAGGAGATAGTGAAGGACAGAGAAGCCTGGCCTGCTGCAGTCCATGGGGCCACAAAGAATAGGACATGACTTAGGGACTGAACAATAACAATGGATGTATAAATAAAAATGAGTATGACTCTATGAACATATAAATGAATAATTCAAAAAATAAGTAAATGGAGAAGACACAGCTCTTTCTTGCAGTAGAGCTGCATTTAATAAATGTAGAAGGAATGATGGAAAAAGAAAATCATCATTTACCATCACACTAATAATTGATGCTGGCAAAAATCACTGAAGGGTGCTAAAACTAAACAGGATATTGCATAGTGTCTCCCCATAGATAAATTATTTATTACAAAGGGGAAAGTAATTTTACAGAGGAGTAATCTTAGTAAACTGGTTAAAGTGAACATTTTCAGTAACGGCACAAATTGATATAATTTACCACTTGACAGGATGCAATGAGAAGAACAACATTATTTCTCTGATAGTCCTGCCAAAAATGCATGACCTGACTCTAAACATGAGGAAATATCAGGAAAACAAAATCTGAAGCCCTGTAGAAAAACAACCGGCCTGCAATATTCAAAAGGATCAAGGCCATGGAGGTCAAAGAGAGATGGAAGAACTTTTCCATACTGAAAGAGAAGAAGAGAGATGAAAGCTAAATAAAACATGTGATCCTGGAAAAGCAGTTTTGCTATTAAAAACATACTGGAAAAATTTGAATGAGGACTCTGGATTAACATCGTACTATTATATTAATGTTAATTTCCTACTTTTGATTATTGTATTGAGGTTGAGTAAGAAAATAACATTTGGCAAAAATTGTCAATTCCAAGTGTTGGTGAGGGTGTGGAGCAGTAGGGTGTATTATACAATGCTGGTGGGAATGTACATTGGTGCAACCACTTTGAAAAATCTGGCATTATATACTAAAGTTGTAGATGAGCATGTACTAACTCAACTGTTCCTCTCCTTGGTGTTTACCCTAGAGAAAGTCTTGCACATAGACTTCAGGAGTTAAGTAGTATAAGGATGTTTCTAGCAGTGTGGTTTATTGTAGCAAAAGTTGGAAACAAGCCAGAAGTCCTTCAACAATAGACTGGATAAACAATGATATATTTAATACACACACACACACACACACACACACACAGAGTGTCTTTAAGTGAATGAACTACAACTCCAGTGCATCAGCATCAATAAATCTCACCAACATCTTTCATCAAAAAAGCAAGTCACAGTATGATTCTACATGTGTAAGTTAAAAACATGCAAAACTGTATCTTAAAATACACAGTATATGATTAGATTATTTTGAAAGGTGGGACTAACAAACACAGAATTCAGGATAGCAACTCTGTCTGCTGGGAGTATGATCAAAGAGTGTACCTGGAACCCCTATGGGACTCATAATGTTGAGTTTCTTGAGTTACTGTACTTCAACAGTGTCTGTTTTATTACTATTCTTTAAATATGCTAGTTACATTTTTGTATTTTTATAATAAAAATATTTTAACCAAAGAAAGCAACCCAATTCTTACAAACTGAGATAGAAATGTATATTATTCTTGAAAGTCAGTACAGGGAGTGCAGGACTCTTCCAGACATCCCTACAGATGATTGTCCGCTATTTCATTTTTTTATTTTTAATTTATATATTTTTATTGTGAAACATTTTAGAAATATAAAGATGCTTAGAGAATAATACAGTAATCACTTATATGTCCATGACCACATGTAAAACTTAACAAAAATAGTTGAAGCCCCTTGAGTAACCATCAGTTACATTTCCTTTCCTGCATTCCAATAACCACACTTCTGAAATTTGTATCTGGAATTACCATTCTTATCTTCCTGACTTTATGCAGGTACCCTTAAAATCTGTATTGTACTGTTTGGCATGTTTGACATTTTATATAAATGGTATCATCTTGTACATATCCTCCTGCAACTTACTTTTCCCCAGTTAAAAAAAACTTTGTCCATGGCAGGATTCTTTGCATCTAGTTTTAATTTATGTTTCCAATGCTCCAAAATTTTAAAAAAAAGCTTATTATGGGAAGTTTCAAATATATACAAGAGTATATATCCATCTACATCTACAAGAGTAGATGGAGTATCATTTTGATACATGCCTAATGAACCCCTATGTACTCATCACCCAGATTTAACAATTATCAACACGTGGCCAATTATATTTCATTCATTCCCCTACTTATTTCCTCCCCTCCTATATTATTTTGGAGCAAATACTGACATCAGTATAATTCTTCCCTAAATACTTCAATGTGTATATCTAAAAGGTAAGTCCTCTTTTTGTAAAGACATAATTATGTCTTTACAACAATTTTGAAGTTTAATATTATCAATACCCAATCAGTATTCAAATTCCATATTTCTCCTATTTTTACATTTTGTTTGAATCAAATCTCTCTTTTACTTTTTTTTAAACTGCTGGTGGACTACCCTGTGTAGGGCATTAAATATAAAGTTCTACTGAAAATATGTGGGGCTGAAGATCTCAGTCTGAGTGAAGAGCAGCTCACTCTCTCCATTGATGGGCTCAGAATCTAGACTTCTTCAGGTGGCTTGTGGAAACCAGCAGCCATTTCCACAGAAGCCTGGTTTGTTCATCACTGATAATCATCTAACTCTGTGATAATGTTGTTTTTTGTCCTTCTTACAGACTGTGTAAAGAGTTCCTGTAACATATCTTTTTTCTTAACACCCCATTAGATGGTTATGCTATTACTCAATATTTACCATGTCAAGTAAAGACATAAATAATACTTTTCTGTTTACTAATAATCCATGCTAAACAAATACTTATTTCCATCATCCTGCTATCCTTGTTCTTCCTTGAAACTGAAGAAGAGTGTGGGATGAGATGAAAGACAGGTGACAGCCCCATGAAAGTATTGATGTTAATAGATTGAAACCCATCACATGCTGTCCATACACAGGTTGCTTTAATAGAACAAGCAGCCTCCTCTCTCAGACATTTTACATTTGTATTCACTGTAATTCCAGTTTCTCCTTAGTTGACCTGTCTTACTTCCAGGCTCTCAGCCATCATTTGGGCTATTGAAGTCTAATATGCCCTGCCAGGTCCATGCTGCAGTCTTGAAAGTGTTGCTCTCGTTGTTAGCATAATGGTGCTATGGGACAGTTTAAATATTTTACTCTTTCTGGGGTAAAAATAAAAATTATTTGCAGTGGAAAAATGAGACTGCTGATGCTAGTGATTAGAAGCCTCACTCTGCACACACATGTGCACATGCACACACACAAACACAAAAGAAGCCCCACTTTCATGAATGTGATTGCATTAAGACAAAGATGAGCTCCTTAGGGGTGCTAAGAGGGTGCTAACGAATCTTAAGCCTCAGCTGAACTCTAATATGCCAGATGTCACATGACAGATGACATACTCAGTTGTGAAGGAAAGAAAAAAAATATGTATATATATATATATATGTGTGTGCTGGAAATATGTTGTTTGACACTGATTAAACTGTGAGACATATGTTTTTAACTATTTTGGAATGAACTGTCCTTAAAAACATTTAAACAAGATGCATGTTTGAAATACATTTGACTTTTGAAGATGTTTCCAAAAAACACAAAACTGCCTATAGTTGAATAAGGCTTCCTTTCCCACAGTTATCCACAGAGCTAGAACTGAGGAGGTAGAGGGAAGAAACCAGCCTAGTTCTGCTCCTGGTCACAGTGCTCAGGCAGCCTGGAGGGGAGGGCAGTAGGAGAAAGGGGTGGTGAGCTCCACCCAAGACGAGAAGCCACTCCTCTTTCTTTGACAGCCCAGAGCAATTATTTCATGAGAAGCCATCTTGATGACATGTGCCCAGTTCACATGCCCTAAATATGCTGTCCAGCTTCATTGTTTCCTGTTGTGGAAGCATTGTATGAGTCATCTACTGGTATTTGGGTGAAGCAGGAACCTGAGCAGGTCTCACTTGAAGTCTTATTTACCCTGAGAACCTGGTACTGATTTAGAGCATCACTTAGTACAAGGTAGAGGACTCTTTCAGCAGTTAGGACTGCCAGGTTTCCACAGCCAAAATTCAGTGGTGTCACTGACCTCATGGTCTTGACAGTCTATAGGCAGGGTTAGAGGATGCAGCATGGACTGCAGCCTTCACCATCTGCTCTGCCCTCGAATTACAGATACACCAAGAATACACATCACAACTGCATCATCAGGAAAAGGAGGCTAGAAGTGCTTCTAGCCCTGTGCCATATTTTAGATCCAACACTTTGTGCATATATCTTGGAAAAAACTTTGGGAGCAGAGAAAGTCATAGTTTGATCGCATCATTTGAATTTGACAACATCACTAGTACAACTTTTCCTTCGATAGTCTCCTAAACTCAGCTATGTTCACTATATATGTTCTTAAGAGGTAAATTCTGTTTAGTAGTAGGGGAAATAGTCATGGGTTAAAATCTAGGTCATACTTTGAGATTATTCTATACAAGAGAACCTCAGGAAAAGCATAGTTTCATAATGATAATGAGCCACAGCTTTATTCAACAACCATTGTATTTGAGTGAATTGTATTGAGTTATCAATGTTTACTAACTAGATTGTGAATACTTGTATGGCAAAAAACCAAGTTTTCTTCAACTTTTATTCTCTATGGCAGTTAGTACATGGCAGAGATTCAGTAAAGTAGAGCAGAGTAGCTATATATCTAAATAATAATAATACTGAGTTGGCCAAAATGTTCCTTCAGGTTTTTCCATAACATCATACAGAAAAACTGGAAAGAACATCTTGGCCAACCCTGTAGTTAGTGTTGAGAATGAGATTATTAATGATCTGTAGATTCCTAGAGGGAGAGATGAGACTGAGGGAAATAAAAATGCTTCAGGGGGTAGTGTTTTTTGACAGATAGATGGATCTTAATAGATTGAAATAAGGGCTATCATATATTGGGTGTTTATTGTGTGCCAGGCACTGTGCTAAGCATTTTGCATGCATAATCCAACAGAATCCTCCAAGCAACCCTATGAGAAAAGCATGATCAATATCCCCATTTTAGTGCTGAAGAAACTTGTGGCTCAGGCAGATTAAGTCATCTTATCAAAGTCACACAGCTGGAAGGTGACAGAGTCAGAACTGAATCTAGTCTGACATGAAGGGTATGCTCTTTAACACTGGACTATACTGTTCTCTATTCTAGGAAGTGAGACAAGTGGCTTAGTGTTTGGAAAAACATGGACCACGTTCTAAAATCATTTATTAGTTGATGTGACTGGAGAGTAGAATATGTGGATTGGAGAACAGTGGGAAATAAGGTTGTTCCAATAAGTCAGGACACATCTCAGAGAACTTGAAATGATGCTATCCTAAGGAATTGGGGGGTTTGGGAAGGTGATGGAAGCATTCAATGCCTATTATTGAAGTGGCAGGATTAGATATGTGCTTCAGGAAGACAACTCAGTGTGAAGGGGCAGAATGAAAAGCAGAAAAACCAGTAAGGTGGCTATGGCAGTAGTGGCACAGGAGTGGCAAGGCACGCTGAACACCAAGAATATGTGATTTCCTCCTGCAAGTCTAACTGGGATTGTTTCATTTTAAGAAAAACAAAAATGCGTTTAAAAATCTAGACTCAAAAGGAACATAATTGAGGAAATAATTATTAGCTTTATAAAATGTGTTCCACTTGAGAGCTTTTAAATAGAATTTAAGAACTGATGCTTTCAAATTGTGGTGTTGGAAAAGGCTCTTGAGAGTCCCCTGGACTGCAAGGACATCAAACCAGTCAATCCTAAAGGAAATCAACCCTGAATATTCATTGGAAGGATTGATTGATGCTGAAGCTGAAGCTCCAATACTTTGGCCTCCTGATGCAAAGGGCTGACTCATTGGAGAAGACCCTAATTCTGGGAAAGGCTGAGGGCAGGAGGAGAAGGGGATGACAGAGGATGAGATGGTTGGATGGCATCACTGACTCAATGGACATCAGTTTGAGCAAACTCCAAGAGATAGTGAAGGACAGGGAAGCCTGGGGTGCTGCAGTCTATGGGGTCACAAAGAGTCTGGCATGACTTAGTGACTGAACAACAACAAAACAGAATTTAGGGAATTTTTGCACATCTTTGGGAACTATATAAACCAACCTGTATTTATGTAACATTCTGTGTATATATATATTTTTTCTTTATTTTTGGTTTACTGGTTTTACATTGCTTCTCAGGCTTTTCTGTAGTTGTGGAGAGCAGGGGCTACTGGTGCACAGGCTTCTCATTGTGGAGACTTCTCTTGTTTAGAGCACAGGCTCTAGGGCACATGGGCTTCAGTAGTTGTGGCACATGGACTCAGTAGTTGAGGTCCCTGGGCTCTAGAGCACAGGGCCAGTAGTTGTGGCACACGGGCTTAGTTGTACTGTGGCATCAGGGATCTTCCCAGACCAAGGATTGAACCTGTGTCCCCTGCTTTGGTGGTAGATTCTTTACCTCTGAGCCACCAGGGAAGCAACTGTGTAACATTTCTAAAGGAACATTTGTTGATCAATCATCACAAAGGAATATAGGGAATAATGTATAAGTCTCTTAAAACCCCCCTTTTTACATGACTCTACTTTCTCTTCTAATCCTTATGAATGCCACTAAATGTCATTGCTGCTGCTGCTGCTAAGTCACTTCAGTTGTGTCTGACTCTGTACGACCCCATAGACGGCAGCCCACAAGGCTCCCCCGTCCCTGGGATTCTCCAGGCAAGAGTACTGGAGTGGGTTGCCATTGCCTTCTCCATAAATGTCATTACATCTCCGATAAATTCCTGAAATATTTCCAAAGAAATAGAAATCAGTAGAATTAAGCATTGGAAAACTCTCAGATGATTGCTTCTGGACTGTGCTCTGGATCTACAAGTAATTCCCTGGCGTACAATGCTCACTCATATTCCTGAGCTGTGTGTGTAGTACTGAGGCAAGTGTGACACCATGACATGGACTGATTACACAGACTCTCCCCTTGTCCAAAGGGAATCATTCATGAGAAGGCAAGCTCTCTCCTCTTCCTTTCAGAAGGATTTCATCCCATGATTCCCCACCCGGGAGTGCAGAATAAACAAATAACAATTAGGTTGACTGTGAGATCTCATCATCCACTTTCTGAGGTCTTAACAGCCAACCTAGAAGCATGTCCTATTGAACCACAGTGTGGGAATGACCGTTTCACATATCTATGGCCATGGGAATATTTTGCCTGTCTCCACAGGTCAGCATTTTTCATTTGTTCTCTAAAATACAATTACATGGATGTTATGGAATTATTAATTTCAAATGTGGGAGTGATTATGTTAAAATGAGTTTTTGTCTCTTAGAGATACATAATGAATATGTATAGATGAAATTATATGATATCGGGACTTCCCAGGTGGCCCAAAGGCTAAGACTCCATACTCCCAGTGCAGGGGGGCCGGGTTTGATCTTTGGTCAGGGAACTAGATCCAACTTACTGCAACTAAAACTTGTCATGCACAACTAAAGATCCTGAATGCTGCAACTAAGGCCCAGTGCTGCCAAATAAGTAAATATTTTATAATAAAAAATAATTTTTTAAGAAATTCTACAGTGCCTAGAATTTGCTTCAGAATGGCACAGGAGGGCTTCCCTGGTGGCTCAGTGGGAAAGAATCTGCCTGCCAATGCAGGAGACATGGGTTTGATCCCTGATCCGGGAAGATCTCACCTGCCACGGAGCACCTAAGTCCTCATGCTCCAACTACTGAGCCTGTGCTCTAGAGCCCAGGAACCACAACTATTGAAACCCAAGTACCCTAAAGCCTGTGCTCCGCAGCAAGAGAAGCCACTGCAGGGAGAAGCCACACACCAAAACTAGGGAGGAACCCCCATTTGCCACAACTAGAGAAAAAGCCTGTGCAGCAATGAAGACCCAGCACAGCCAAAAGTAAAACAAACAAACAAAAATTTTAAATGGCACAGGATGGAGGGGAATCAGTGTGAGGGGGTGTGCAGACAAAATAATAATGGCCAGGAGTTGATGATTGTTGATGCTGGAGAATGGGTGCATGAGGAATCATTATATTATTCACTATATAAGTTAGTGAATAATTACTATATTTATAAAAAGCCTACTATTTATATATTTTAAATTATACATAATTTTAAAATGAGCACTCTTTTTGTAGAGGGCAGAATTAGCAATGTTTAGATTTGGGGTTGAGCATTGTAGTGAAAAAGGAGAAATGGTGAAGAATTATTTCTAGAAAAATGTACATGTCCAGTAATTTCTCTTTGTTGTGCATTATACACTATTCTGTCCACCACCTGCCTCTAAGGCTACACTAACTCTATAGAGCTGTGCTTAGTTTCCTATGCATTTACCTGAGTTTTTTATCCTTATTTCTAGAGTTTTTTCACCTCTGGCTTGTCTCTTTCATTAGATTAGTAATCTCATCATGGCAGGACATTCCATGTAACCAGCCCCTCACTCCATAGCCCTGAGTACTGTGATTTTCCAAGAATGATAAAATTTTAAAAAGATAGGAGATCAGAATGTAAGCCAATATTTTTCAAAAGACTTGCAACAGGATGGTAATTATCTAAATGTTGGTTTATGCATCAGAAACTGCTGAGTTTGCTTCAGTCACCAACACTGATTCTGAAGTTAAGGGGAAGACATAACTTCTTCTTCCTGTAAAATAGAAATAGGGCTTTCCTGGTGGCTCAGACAGTGAAGACTCTGCAGGAGATGCGGGTTCGATTCCTGGGTCAAGAAGATCCTCTGGAGAAGGGAATGGCAACCCACTCCAGTATTCTTGCCTGGAGAATCCCATGAACAGAGAAGCCTGGTAGGCTACAGTCCATGGGGTTGCAAAGAGTCAGACACGACTGAGCAACTAAGACACACACAGGAAACAGAAATAATCTAGTCTCAGAATGATTCTGAGAAGGGAGAGGAGGCAGGAAAGGAGGGAAACAGGGGTGGGAATGGCAGCAATGTTCTTCTGTTAACCAATGGTTGTCCCGAAATTCATTCCTAAGTGGTAGAGACCACAAACCTGTCCCCAAGTGGCCACAACCCTGAGTTGTGTTTCTTATTTGTGTGGCTACAACACGGTTCTGACTCTTCTAAGTAGGTGAAGTTGCTTCCAGAAATCTTCTGTAGCCACTGTAGCCCCTTTTCCTCTTTTAGCATAGAGTTCTAGAAAATTTTATTGCTGAAAACGATCACGGCATCATTGTAAAGGTTATCAAAAAGCCCTGAACGTGCAGTGCTCACACCAGATGCCAGGTCTCAGTTCCACCAGCCAGCTCCGCACCTCCACGCAGGTCCTAGAGATGTACCTTGGAGGTTTGTTTTGAAAGTTTAATCTGATAGGAATCAAGGGATAGATTGAGTACGCTGTTTGAGAACTATAATCTCTAGTTTTGGCTTTCAAAAGGAAGTTCAAAGAAGGTGACTTACCTCTTAAGCAACTGCTAAGATGACGGAGCGAACTGCTGTGAGAAAGTCATGATGTCGTCAGTCTTTTCTGGCCTCCACACAGAAACTGCAGCTCTTGGTTAGAAAATAAAGGAGGAAGTGAAGCAGATTCATTGTTGCTTAAGGAGCTTGGTATGCAGAGCTAGGACTTCCTAGCTGTTGGCTGAGGCAACAGAGGGAAACTTTCTCACGTGTGTGCTGGGCCCCTGCTGAGAAGAACTGGGGAGCTGCTGGTTGTGATACAACAGGTAAGATTGGATGATTCAAAAGTTTCTTCTGCTAAATGGACATTAATATTTTTAGATTCCCCTTCCCTTGGCCCCTGTGAGTGGTTAAGAAAGTGAGTAGTGAACAGGCCCATGCTCCAGGGGTTCCAGACAGCAGATGGAACAGGTAGTCTGAGCTCCTGGGATCCTAGCCAGGCTCTCAGCCCTCCTTTTTCCTCCAGGAAGAGGTTCTTGTTCAGTTGTTAAAAATGAAAACTCCTGCTCGCTAGAGCATCTAGCCACCATGCAGGAGCGTTACCTGATCTGAAAGGCACCTTGGCCTTCCCCTGATTGCAGACAGCATGCCTCCAGTCTAGACTACGCGAGGTCTCCTGCTCTGTCTGTTGCTTGAAGGGCTCTGGAATGAGTTGACGTCCCCATCCTCCTGCCCATGGCTAGTCCAGCCTGTATTTCCTCTTTTGTAAAATACTTCATCAGGACCCAAATTAAATCTCCCTTGCCTTAATTTGGGTCCATTTCTTCTTGATCAGTCATCTCAGATGACATAATAATTTCTTGTTTTTAATGTATTTTATTGAAGTATAGTTGATTTATTTATTTGGGAATACAATGCAGTGTGTGGGAATCTTAGTTCTCCAACCAGAGATGGAACCCACACCCCCTGCATCAGAAACACAGAATCTCCTAGAAAGCCGGGGAAGTCCCGGTGCATCTTTGTTTTGGGTGGTGGGAAGTTGGAAGCACTGGGAGTGCCCATTAATGGGGAGCAGAGAGACCACGTGCAGTGTGTGCACATGGTAGAGTATCTGCAGCAATCAGGAATGGTGGACTGGAGTGGACATGGTAGTGTGGATGGGTCTTAAAAATGAAGTGCAAAGTGGAAAAAGTAAGATACAATGAGATCTATATGTAAATTAAAATGCATGCAAACCAGATAACACACACTCCCTTGAACACATACAAGCCAAAAAATAGAAGTAAAGAAATTAAAATGGTTGCATGGGACTTTCCTGGAGGTCCAGTGGTTAAGACTCTGTGCTTCCACTGCAGGGGGCATGGTTTGATCCTTGGTCCAGATCCTGCATGCCACACAGCAGGGTCAATAAATAAATACAGCAGTTGCTTGTAGGAAGAAGAACAGGAGTGAGAAATGCACGTAAGAGGAAATAAATGTGTGTATACTTAAAAGTGCAGCCTTGTATGGACCAATTAGAGTATAATGTCCTGTGAACTGAAAAGTGTGATTAACACTCAGCATCAAAGGCCTAATAAGTTAAAAAAATAAATGAAATTAAGTGCCCTGAGCCTTGCCAAATCCTCAGTTCTGTTTGGTCTGGTTTCTCATAAATCCTGCATCCACTTTTTGCATCCAGCCAAGGGTGGCAGTGGATGGGTCAGACTGGGCCTTCAGTCATTGGAATACAGAGTCTTGGCTTCTTCAGATATAGGTCTAGATCATCCTAGACCAATGCAGTCATAAAGTACCTAGCGCTAAAAACTTTCACCATTTAAAAAAAATAACTTGGGGACCTCCCTGGTGGTACAGTGGATAAGAAATCTGCCTGCCAATGCAGGGGACACAGGTTCAATCTCTGATTCCAGGAAGATCCCATATGCCGAGGAGCAATTAAGCACGTGTGCCACAACTACTGAGCCCACTTGCCCTAGAGCCCATGCTTGGCAACAAGAGAAGCCACCTCAATGAGAAGCCTGTGGATGGCAATGAAGACCCAGCACAACCAATATATAAATAATATATAATTTTTATTTTTGAGATATTTCTTGGTCAACTGTGTGTACAACTTAAACCAAAAAAA
The DNA here is from genome assembly GCF_054371585.1 of Giraffa tippelskirchi. Classification (NCBI taxonomy): domain Eukaryota; kingdom Metazoa; phylum Chordata; class Mammalia; order Artiodactyla; family Giraffidae; genus Giraffa; species Giraffa tippelskirchi. The sequence goes on along the minus strand of NC_137280.1, from coordinate 119,114,956 downwards.
AAAAAGACCTAACGTTCTCCACATTAGCATGTGCTCAATAGGTACCCTGGTGGCTCAGAAGGTAAAGAATCTGCCTGCAGTACAGGAGACCCAGATTTTATCCTTGGGTCAGAAAGATCCCCTAGAGAAGGGAATGGCTACCCACTCCAGTATTCTTGCCTGGAGAATCCCATGGACAGAGGAGTCTAGCAGGTCGCAAAGAGTCAAACATAACTAAGCGACTAACACATTCACTTTTTTTTCAAGCTTAAGTTAAACTGATCTTTTTTTAGGGGGCGGGGGGCCAAGCCTCAAGGCTTGTGGGATCTTAGTTCCTTGACCAAGGATCAAACCAGCGCCCTCTGCAGTGAAAGTGTAGAGTTCTAACCAGTGAACTGCCAGGGAGTTCCCAGGTTGAGTGACCTTTTACCATCCATTCAAAGACACCTCTTCCCCATATATCTCTTATGTGTGTTAGAAATGTGCCTCTTCCTCAAGGTACAACCCCACAGTCAGGCACAGGTGTGGCAAGTGGAGCTGGGTTACAGTCCCACTGGCCCTCTCTGTTGTTCAGGGAACAATCCACACAATTGTAGGACACAGCCCTATGAACAAATAGACTTCTCTCTGTCTCTCTCTGCTGGGTTTCTCCACTGTTTGCTGGTTGGTCTAGGAAAGGCAGGCTTGACTGACCATCCTAATCACTAAGCAGAGCAACATATCTCCCATCCCACATACTCCTCTGGAACTTTGCCCCTGCCTCTATAAAGGTGGAGACTGATGTCACTCTCCTCAAGTCTGGGTGAGCTAGTGACTCACTCCAAAAGCCAACAGGACACAGCAAAAGTGACACTGATTTCTGGGGTTTAGGTCATAAAAAGTGATACAGCATCCACCCTGTTGGCCGGAACACTTCCTTCCACTCAGAGCCTTCAACTGCTGTGTAAGACGTCTGACAATGCTGAGGAAAGACAGGCTGGGAGGAAAGCCATGCCATGTGGAGAGGCTGAGTGTGGGTGCTCTGGCCAGCGGTTCTAGTTTTGGAGTGCTCCAGGCTCTGACATCAGGCATGTGAGAGAACAAGCCTTCAATGCTTCTAGCTCCCACTTGTGAAGTCATGACCAGACTTCAAATCTCCCCAGCTGAGGTTCACACAGCTAAAAGCAGAGAGAAGCCACCATGATGGTCCCCTTTATGAATTCCTGACACATAGAATCCATGAACACAAATTGGCGGTGGTTTGATGCCACCAAGTTTGGGGTGAGTTGTTACACAGCAGTGTAACTAAAAGACCTATTATCTTCAACAATCCCCAAAAAGTAGAGCAATAAGAAAGGGAAACCGTTATAAATTAAATTTTTTAGAAGTATCAACTGAAAGAGACAGAAGTGACGTATCAACAAACACAAATGACATGGTTTGGTTCCTGACTAGAATAAAGCATTACAGAAAGATTCTTAGGAAAATCAGGGCAATTTGACTTTTGACTGGATACCAGATAATAGTAAGGAATTACTGATTTAAAAAAAAAGGAATTGATAAAAAATGTGATACAGTAGTTATTGTAAAAAAGTCTTATTTCTTACAGATGAATACAGAAGTATTTATGAAAGTATCTCTGATTTCCTTTATTTTTTTTTATTTTATTTTTTTTTAAAGAGTTTTTTTAAAATTTTTTGGCTGTGATGTGTCTTCATTACCTTATGCAGGCTTTGTCTAGTAGCAGTGAGCGGGGGGCACTCTTCACTGCAATGTGCGGGCTTCTTATTGCGGTGGCTTCTCTTGTTGCAGAGCTTGGGCTCTAGGGGCGAGGGCTTAGTTGCAGCGCGAGGGCTCAGGGGCTGCAGCTCACAGGCCCCAGAGCACAGGCTCAGTAGCTGTGTCACCCAGGGCTTAGTCGCTGGGTGGCATGTGGGATCTTCCTGGATCAAAGATTGAACTTGTGTCCCTTTCATTGCAAGGCGAATTCTTAACCACTGGACCACCAGGGAAACCCCTCTGATTTCCTTTAAATTGATTTTAAAATAGAGGTTGGGGTGGTATTGATAAAACAAGAGTGCCATATGTTGATAATCATTGAAGCCAAGTGATAGGTGTGTACATGCAGGCTAAGTCGCTTCAGTTGTGTCTGACTCTGTGTGACCATATGGACTGTAGCCACCCTGGACTGTCCAGGGGGTTCTCCAGGCAAGAATACTAGAGTGGGCTGCCAGGCCCTTCTCCAGGATATCTTCCCAACCCAGGGATTGAAATTGTGTCTCTCATGTCTCCTGCATTGACAGGCAGGTTCTTTACTACTAGTGTCACCTGGGAAGCCCCAGGTGATAGGTACATAAGGATTTATATTATTATTTCTACTTTTGTACATATTTGAAAATTCCCATAAACAGTTCGACAAAAGAGAGGATGTTAGGTCCTCTGTCCTAGTCTTCCAGGCTGTGGTTTTGTGCTAACAGATGCCAATGGTTTAAATAGATTGCTTCTCTTACAAACATGATCTCTGTGTACTTCTGGAGACCCAGGACCCTACACTCATGTGGAGATCTCAGGCAGAGAAGCGGACTAGCAGAGGAAAGCATATTTTTAGGTAAATGTTTATACTCAAATTAGTATAATTTTTGGTGGCTAGAATTCCCCTTAAAGACAAAATTCTCCTGCCTGACAATACCTAGTGCAGCATTAGGTACACAGAGGGGATCCTGGCAAATTGATGTGAATTAAGAAATCTGATTGTTCAGGATTCATTCATCAGCTTACTCTGAAGTTTAGATAATGTTTGATTTCAAACCTTGAAATATATCTGTCAGCAGAAAACACAGCTGCATGTTGCTATGCAGATGACATTCTTTTGGAAGGTCCTTCTGTTTGCATGTGAGTTCTCTCCTTGAAGGAAGACTATTAACTCATGCTGCAGCCTGCTGCTCTCTGCTTGGTTTTGGCTATGTCACTAAGCCCAAAATAGAAAGTTCTTTTTACTGCAGAGCAAGGAAAGAGGTTTAAATTTCTCAATTCAAATAACAAAGGGTAGCACTATCCTGGCATTTCTTGGGAGGGGGTGGGGAGAGATACTGCCTGCTTCATCAAGGAGGAATCATGTGATACTGGCAGAAGCTGGGACCAAGAGACAAACACACACTGTGGTAAACTGGGCTCGTCTCCCATCCTGGCCCCCCTCACCCCCTCTGTGCAACTGTGTCACCTCTTTTAGGACATGGGAAAGCAGCTGAGCCACTGGGGATTCAGTCCCAGAAATGTCACTGAAGTTATCAGACTGGAAACAGTTCTCTGAGCCAAACCCCTTCTCTCTCAGCTTTTAGTGGAATCAGTTCCTTGCCACAGAATTAAACAGTAGGGAGATTTTTTTCCCCCCCGTCAAATGGTCAAAAACTTGATCTCTAGGGTCAGAAAGAGTTTGGGGAAATGGCATTCTTATATATTACTAGAAGGAGGTAGATTGACCCAGCCATCTAGAAAGCAACCTGACAAGACGGATCCATGATATAGCAAAGGATGTAGATCCAGAGGCTCTCTCATCTACAGCTGGAGGAAGTATAAACTTGTTCCATAGACAAACTCTTGTACAAGTACAGCAGGGGACATTTACAGTTATGTTCACAGCAGCAATGTGAACAAGAGCTAAATCTTAGAAACAATGCACTTGCCCATGGGTAGGAGACTGAGTGGTGAACTGTGGTGTATTTATGCACTGGGGTATTTTACACCAGTCAAAATGAACTACAGTGGAATGTAATGATATGGATGAATTTTTTAGCAAAGTAATATTAAGTGGAAAAAAAAGTCCTGAAAGATTACATACAACATGATATCCTTTTTATAAAGCTAGGAACAGGACTTCCCCAGTGGTTAAAAGTCTGCCTGCCAGTGCAGGAGACACGGGTTCAATCCCTGGTGTGGGAAGATTCTATATGCCACAGGCAACTAAGCCCGTGTGCCACAACTACTGAAGCCTGCTTGCGCTGTAGAGCCTGTGCTCCACAATAAGAGAGGCCCACACACCACAATTAGAGTAGCCCCTGCTAGAGAAAGCCCACGCGCAGCATCCAAGACCCAGAAAAGCCAAAAATAAAGGAATAAAAATTTTAAAAAAATAAAGCTAAGAACAATTTTTTAAAATTACTCTGTAAAAATAATACAAAATACAGTAAACCCAGGTAACATGAACATCTGAAGCAGGATGGTCCTCTAAGTTGGGGAGCACAGGGAAATGAGGGGGAAGGCCTTATGAGTTAAATATTGGTTATTGTTGAAGTCCTAGTTTTTGTTTTGGGTTGTCAATTGACAGGTACTGATTACATTATTAAGATGAATTTACCACCTAAATTAACAAAATCAGGCCATCCAGTAACAATTATGATAATATCACAAACCAAGGGTTGTGGTTAATCCAATTCTGTGTACCTGACATTAGCATAAAACAAAAACAGTTCCAGAAATGTCACTGGAGTTATTAATAATTGGCACAGTTATTCTGTTTCTAAATATTTATCTTAAGGAATAGACAGAGATGCACATAAAAATTTATGAACAAGAACATTTATCATTGTATTTATAAATATAAAAATAGGAAACAATGTAACTACCAAACTAAGGGATTAGTTGGATAAATTTGGTTACATCTCTATGCTTGAAAAAAGGTAGTCTTTTCAAAATATTCTAAGAGTATTTAAATATGTGAGAAAATACTATGTATCCGATGAATAAAACAGGTTACAGAACAGACACACAATATGAACCCAGTTTTTTAAAATTTCCTGTTAGTATATGTATGTACACACACACAGAAAACTGGGAAGATTACACATCGAAATGATTTACTGTTCCCTAGATGTCACAATTATTTTTTTCCCTAAACACTTAAGTAGTTCACAAATTTTCTACAGTGATCGTTAATTCCTTTACAATCATAAATAATTTTACTATAAAAATGGATTTTAATAATAGTAGCTAATGTAGATGGAATATTTGTCATGTGCTAAGAGCTTTACATGGGTTAATTTATTTAAAGCTTAAAATACCCTTGTGAGAATGGCACTATTATGATCCCTGTCTTATAGATGAAGATACTGAAGTTTAGGGGGTTAAATAACTTGCCTGAGGATACAGAGGTTCTAAGAAGTAGTGCCTTGAGTCAGGCTTCTAGTGGGCTCTTCAAAGAGTGGGCTTGACAGAAGGCTCATGATTTTCCTGGCAGAGGGATGGCTCCACCAGAGAGAATGATCTTCCTGAGAACAGCACTGGGAACTAAACAGTCTGATGTGGAGCTGAAATCCATATAGAGAAAAGACCCCAAGGGGTGCCTGAGTCAGAGCCAACACAAGGGAGCCAACTGTTGAACCTGGGGGGGGCAGACATGGGGGAGCCAGGGCACCCACCCCTGAGGATTTCTGATGAGCCCTTGTGGAAAAGGAGATCCCACTGATTGGAGAAATGGTTGGAGAGCAGAGATGCTTTGCTTATGGCTCTGGCCAGCTCTGACTCCCACCAGCCACTGCACTAGGATTGGTATCCAGAGCCTTTGGTAGAGAGGAAGAGGGTGCTCTAGGCATGGGACAGGGCCAGGGGCTCAGCTGTGGTCTCTTATCATCACTCATGCTTTAAATATAAGCTCTGATGTGATCGCGGTGTCAGAGATAAAATGCCTTTCTCAAACTCAGTCAGCAGGATCTGGTGTCCAGTTTGGACAAGACAGTGGAAAATAGGCTCGGGAAAAAAATCCCTTGGCTTCAACACCAACACACGGGAGTTGAAGAATCTGACACCTTAATATTGTAGAATAAACAAATGTAGGCATGTTTTCTTATGTTTTCTCCAAAATATCTAGAATAGATACGATTTAAGAAGGAATGAATTTTTAAAAAGAGAGAGGGTGGATTTTAACAGTTCTCTGCTGAAGAATTCTGGACTGTTTTTTAACATGTAGCTCAAGCATCAGCTTCATGGAAATACTTATCAAGCTGCCCCAAGCAACAAGGCCATCCCTCTTCTATAAATGTCTAATGAATGACTTGTTTACCTGTCACACCGTCTTCCCCTGCTGGAGCATAGCCCAGTGGACTGTGTTATACACCTCTCAGTTTTTCTGCTCTCCCCACATCTCTTTCTCTCAACTCTCCCCCACATACATTCCTATGTGTGCCATGTGGTAAGTCCTAATTAAATGTTGCTGTTGGAACAGAGAGCTATAGAGGTTTGGGGATGTGGTCTTCTAGAATTCCCAGAGCTGGGAACCAATCCCCATTTTGCATCTCTGATACTGGAGAGCCCTTCCCCAGAAAACATATGAAAAAGAAACTTCCCAATTGTATAACAGTAAATACACAAACACTCACCAACAACCACACAAATGAATGCATGTAAAACTGGGAAAATCTGAATAAGGTAGGTACATTTTATGAATATCAGTATCCCCATTGTGTACTACTATAGTACAAGATGTTACCACTGGGACACTGGGATCTCTAGTATTTCTTACAACTGCATATGAATCTAAAATTATCCCAATAAAAACTTTAATTAAAAAAATTCCTATACATTATCCTTTAGGAATTGATGGGGCCCCCTGAATTCACCCACGAATCCTAATTAGAGAACTCACCAGTATAGTCTATAGTATCTCTACATTGTTGGATGGGGAAACCAGTAGGAAAGGATGTACTCAGTCATACAGACTGTTGATGGCAGAAGTGGAGATGGGCCCAGCTTTCTTTTCCTTACACTTCTGTTGGCTCCTGGGAGGAGGACAGTGCAGTCCACATTGTGTTCTTTACTTGACTTAAGGCAGGACAAATCAATCAGGGCAACTGATACTCCCTGACATGGGGAATGAGCTGGGCAATTTGTTTGCAGAATAATTTGGTCTTTTTTTCCTTCTCATTGCTTTTTAGGCTGCCTGTGCTCAGCCTAAGAATGGGAAGGGTTTTATTCCCAAAGAAGATGGCTTGAAAAGGCGTAGCTCAGGGACCAGCAGCCTATTTGACTCTGATTGCCGTTTGTTGTTATTGTTGAGTTACTAAGTCTTGTCTGACTCTTTGCGATGCCAGGGACTGTAGTCCTCCAGGCTCGTTTGTCCATGGGATTTCCCAGGCAAGAATACTGAAGTGGGTTACCATTTCCTTCTTCAGGGGATCTTCCTGACCCAGGGATCAAACCCGCATCTCCCGCATTGGCAGGTGGATTCTTTACCATTGAGCCTCCAGGGAAGCCCCTGACTGCCATAACAGCAGCCAGACAGTGCCTATGGGTTATCCCAAAAGGCTGGAAATGGAGTAGGAGAGAAAGAAAGAGAACCAGAGAGTACATCAGAAGGAAAGAGAGCAGAAGGGCATGGTACAAGGAGAAGACAGGGGAGGAGGAGATGGGATGGACGTGATTAGGAAGTAGGATTGATGCGGTGGGTTGAACCACAGGCCACTCCCTAAGCTGCAGTCTTTAGGGACTCTATTCTTGGAGACGGCTAGGCATTGAAAGTGTCAGATGGTCTAGTGGTCAAGTTCTTCCTTTTGTGAAAATCACTTGTGATCTGATGCTAAAGGCTGTCCAAGAGTTAAGAGTTTGGGTACTTAATACCAGTTATTTTACATTATACAAGTTACTTAATCCCTTTGTGCCTTAGTTTCATCATCTGTAAAAAGAGGATAATAATAGTACCTGCCTCATGAGTGGTGAGGAATAAATTATATGATACATATAAAACATTTAGAAGAGTACCTTACACATAGTAAGCACTTAATTAATTCTGGCCTTATAAGTGTTGGGCTTCCCTGATAGTTCAGTTGGTAAAGAATCTGCCTGTAATGCAGGAGACCCTGGTTTGATTCCTGGGTTGGGAAGATCTGCTACCCACTCCAGTATTCTTGGACTTCCCTTGTGGCATAGCTGGTAAAGAATCCACCTGCAATGTGGGAGACCTGGGTTTGATCCCTGGGTTGGGAAGATCCCCTGGAGAAGGGAAAAGCTACCCACTCCAGTTTTCTGGCCTGGAGAATTCCATGGACTGTATAGTACATGGAGGCACAAAGAATTGGACACAACTGAGCAACTTTCACTTTATAATTGTTACTACAGGACAGCAGTTCATTTCCTCTTGCTTGTTCCTCCAAAGACAGAGACAGCTGATAAGCATCCTTCCTCTAAGAAACAACCATCAACACGTAGGCACTAAATTATCCATCAGTTTTCTCTTTTCTGCACACACTGTTCATTCTCCTGTTTGTGGGCCCAATTCCACTACCATACACCACAATGAGAACTTAAAGAGGAGCACGTAAGTACCTGGTAATCAAGAAGTCTGCTTACCTGGTGTTCCTTCTAATGGCTTAGAGCACAAACACTCTGTAAGGGGAAAGTTTGTTTCTTTCCATCAGACAGGAGGGCAGTATGGTCCTATTCTATTTTTGCAAATGAACTTCAAAGCCCTGTTTAGATGCTTCTATGCTTGCAAATCCACCTTCTTTGGGGAATCTGATTTCTAAATTTTGCCTAGCATGAAGCTAGAGCCCTGATGAACTGGTTAATCTGGAAAATAAAGAACAAAATTTGAACAGATTTTTTACTCTGGCCTCCCACAAAACGACCCCTCCTCAGCAGTGTTTCTGGGAGTCTTTAGGGAACACCTCCCATGGGCTCACCAATAAGTCCTTTATTCATACATCTCTACTCTGACAAGTGCCAGGTCTCTCTGAGGTTCCACTAGATTCTGGGGCTAGGCACTCCCAATCAAGAGAAACCTAGAGTCATCAGAGAAGACTCCTCAGAGTACGTGGGGCTTGAGTAGTGTTCATGTAGATACAAGGGGCTATCTGGAGAGCAGGGACAGGCTGAACAAAGAGGTCAAACTAGGAATGGAATGGATGAGCACAGCATTGGTCTAGGGGAGGAAAGGGTCCACAGAGCTGAGGAGAAGAGCTTTGAGTGAGAGGTAAGGCAGGAGAAAGGCCATATTGAAGTACTTTGTGAGAACTTTTGAGGTCACAGGAGAGACTAGACTTCTTTTCACAAGAAAGTGGGGGCCCTTGATATTCCAGGGCACAGTGGAATATTTACTAGAACTGTTGGCTACATGTACTTTGGGCTTGCGATTCCCCTAAAAGGTGCTTTGTCATGTTTACTCAGATAATATGATTTTCTTTTCACAATTATGAAAGCAATGTTTTCATTACAGGAGAATCAAGTAAAAAGAAAATAAAAGGGAGTTCCCTGATGATTGAATGGTTAGGATTCTGTGCCTCCACTGCAAGGGGGCCTGGAGCTGCCTGGCATGGCCAAAATAAATAAATAAAAAACAATTCCGCTCCCTAGAAGCAACTGCTGTTATTAATACTTCACTGTATATGTTTCTAAAGTCTCTTATAATCAGATGCTTATAGTATATATTTAATAAAATTAGAGCTATATCATACATGCTATTTTATAAAGGGACTTTTTTCACTTAAAATATCTTGCAAATAATGTTCTGTGTCAATAAACATACTTCTATGATAAGATTTTTAATAACTGCAAAGTTGATGACAGTATTCTTCAGGTTTACCCAGCCTTTCAGAGTGATGACATTTGCTTTCCATTTCAGATTTTTTTTCCCTTTAACAGAAAAAAATATTTTCTCTGTAACTGAGAATGGTATCTGGATGTCATGGACATTCCTGGGGGACATGGTCATTTCTCTTTTTTCTTTAGCCAAACTGCAGTAGCTAAGGAAAAGGGCTGATTTATTTCTATGGCAAAGTTCCTGATCACAAAATTTTGGCCACATCTATCAAATTCTAATTTCAGGTGAAAAGGCAATATAACTTTAATTTTGGGGAGAAACCAGGAAGGAGAGGAATAGGGATAGATGCGAAAGCATCATTGCATATCCTAAGTACAGAAATCTTCTGGTAGTTGGGCAGGCCCAGTTGATCAGAGCATGGCAGGCTTCTCACAGGCAGAGCCACTAAGATGTTGACTTCTCGGGTCTGTTTTGAGGTTTCTGGGGCAGAGAAGGCCTTACTGCAAAGAGTGTGTTGTCAGATATGGCACCTTAGATTCTAGCTGAGAGGAGCATAGGACTGATGAACTGAATTAACTCTTGGATTTATTCCTAAGTGACTTACCCTCTGTACAACAAACTTTCTGATCATTTGCTTGCTGGCAGGGGAAGAGAAAGGATGTTGTTTTTGTTCCATCTCTACTCTGTTTCCTTGGACTTCCTCCCACTTCCTCATTTTCCACAATGGTATTGTGTGGAAACATCTGTAAGACACGCAGCTTGCGGGATCTTAGTTTCCAGCTAGGGATTGAAGCTGGGCCCCCTGCAGTGGAAGCATGGAGTCCCTACATGGTGTTTTTGATAGTTATGTTTTGTTTCCAAAGACCACTATGTATTTAATGTTAGGCATTGAAGGGCTCCAACTGACTCTAAAGGATATTTAGAATCAGAGACCACTTAGAAATAATAATACTTACTGGATATTTATTATATACTTTTTGGTGTATTACGTTTATAATTTCATTTAATTCTCAGGAAAATCCTTTTATTTGGCTATTAAAATGATCCCCACTTTATGGATTTGAAAACTCAGAAAAGTTAGATAGCTTACCTAACCTTACACATTTAAGCAGTTGCAGAACCAGAATTCAAAGTTGATCTATCTGACTCCAGATGTTATTTCTTACCTATACAGCCCAACTTTCTGTCTTAATAAATTCAAAAGTGAGAGAACTGGAAGAAACAACAAAATAAACCTAACCCAAGGCCAGGAGAAGTACCGACAAATAAAATACTTCTCTCTTCTCCATAGAAAGAAAGAAAGAAATGTAGTCGCTCAGTCATGTCTGACTCTTTGCGACCCCGTGGACTGTAGCCTGCCAGGCTCCTCCATCCATGGGACTTTCCAGGCAAGAATAGTGTAGTGGGTTGCCATTTCCTCCTCCAGGGGATCTTCCCAACCCAGGGATCGAATCCAGGTCTCCCGAATTACAGGTGGACTCCTTACCGTCTGAGTCACCAGGGAAGTTTAATGTCAATTTTTATAACTTGACTAAGAGTGCCTTTTACAAAACTATTTGCTCAAGATTATTTTCCTCATACCCTGCCTCCATCATCAGATGATTTTTATTTGTAGCTATGTTTAGGCAATACTCAGACTCATTGTATACTGAATTTTCCATCTGAGCAAAGATTCTTTTTTAAAGCATATTTGCTTTATTCATTCTCTGGTTTTTGCCAAGAAATAAAAAGGGAAATTCTTTTCAGTTTGCTTTTAATGTTTTGTTTCAGGTATTCCTCAGCTCTAGAATTGAGACAGTCATGTCTAATTAGCCAAGATCAGATAAATCAAGCTGAATTTTCAGATCCATTGGCTATTTTCAATTCTACAGAGCAAAAAAAAAAAAAAATTCTTCTAAGGAAATGATATTCTGATTTAGTTCTGTACTGTTTATAATCATATATGCTTTATTTTACTGCTTGAATGCTAATAAGAGCTTCCTAGAATTCATTCCTTAAGAACTTAAGTAATGGCATCTAATTATTTGGCAGGATGTTTTAAGTATATATAATTATATCTTCCCTTTTTGTGGTGATGGTGAGCCAGGTCATATGCATCAAGAGAAAATAATACCTACATTAATGCTACCAACAAGGAACTCACAGCATTTTGGAAAAACCCACTCATTATAATTTTAGCACATAATACTTTTTAATCCTCCAAACTAACATCACCCCCACCTTTTTAGATAAGAAAACTCAGGCAAAGGGTAACTATACTAACTTTGCTCCATATTTCAGCCTTTAGAGGTCATTTGTGTGAGTGTGAATGACACCTTGCACTTGGAAGTATGAAGTTTTAAATCCTGAGCAGTACCTTGGGCAAGTCCCTTCTCTTTTCTGAGTGCCAGTCTGCTTCTTGCCCTATTAGACAGGACCACTTTTCACACAAATACAGGGCAGTGGTAAATAAGATAGCATACTGGGCATGGCTTTATAATTATGGACACCAAGTGATGCTCTTTTTTCCTCCATTCATTCCACATGGTCTTAACTCTTACTCCTCTGTGTTTGAGGATGTTAATTGCAAAACATAGTCAGAAATTGGGAAAGCTAAATTGCAATTTCCAGCCCGGGGATAGACCAAGTCAGTCAGCCTCGCCAAGCAGGTTGTCTTTGGATGAAGGAGAATTTTTAGTCCCATATTGACTGATCTACACCTCCACGGTCTTCTACAGCCTTGTCGACTGGAGGTCGGCCTGATGTCCTCAGGGCTGCTGAGTGAGAGCTCTCCTCCAGGATTTTGCTGAGTGCTTGGGTCAGCTGCTATGGGGGTAAGGAGTCTAGAAGACAGGGACTAGGTTCAGCTCTTGCCTTGCCTTTAAGGTTTAATGACCTTTGGAAAGCTGTCTCTCAGGCGCTGTGGACACCATAATCGCTCTTCTGCCTATCTGTCCCCAGACCATTCTAGGAAATACTGTTGGGAGAATACATGTTCCACCAGGGTAAGATACTTTGTCTGGGTGATCCTCCTGTCTCCCAGGCATGGATCTAGCACATAGTTGACACTCTACGGAGCCAAATATTTCTGTGAACGCAGGGACAACGAAATGTGAAAACACTTAATAAATCTCAAAGAGATTCATAGCCAGACGGAGGTCCGATCCTAAGGTATCTGAGCTTTTTTAAAGCGCGGATCTTGGCTGCTTCTAACCGGGTCGCGGGCAGGACGGGTGCGTTCATCTCCTCGCAGCTTTCCCTTGAGAATGAAGGCCAGAGTGGGCAGAGCGTTTGCCCACCCTGGGGGAGAGTTTGAGGGGAGCGTTTCTCCTTCCCTGGAAGAATCGGGAGTCGGAGGGAGACGCACACCTGGGAGAGACGCTGCAAGAGGCGAGGCTTCGCGGCGCGTGCAGGAGCCAGGAGTGCTACGAGGCCCCAGCTATCGGGCCGGAAGAGACATCTAGGCCTGGGGACAGGTGTGTGCCGGGGGGAATCGGGTGCACCGCGCGGCCTTCCCCCGACAGGTCTACCCTCCTCCGCCTACGAGTGACCTAATTACAAGGTGCCGACCGCGCCCGGAGGAGGAAGTGGCTACTCCAACCACGCTACCACTCGGCGCCCATTCTTGCCCCCAAGATGCAAGAATTCCACGCAATTTCAGTACTATTGTATCATGCAGGAGCCATGCGGTCGCATTTCTAGTTTCCGTAATTTGACTTTAGTCGCCAGGTGAAAAGCCGAAGGGTATCACCTTAGGGAAAAAGTCTCCAGCTGCAAGGAACCATCCTCCCACCCCGACCACGCCTGCGCCACGTCCACGCCCGCGCAGCGCAGGACTTAGTGTTCTGGGATTAGCCTACTTCCCAGCAGCAAGCCGGGCCCCTACTAGGTCTCGGTCTTCCGTTCCCTCGGCCCCTCCCTTCTAGAGGACCACGCCCTAAAGGCCAAGGTGCCTCAGTAACCAGTGGGCTGCTTTGCGCCTGCGCGTCGAGCCCTACCTCGCGAGTCTGGCGGCCGATTGTGGCTGGCGCTGCAGTTGCGCAGCTCCGGTCCTGGCCCTTCTACCCTTCCGCACCCTGCCGCCTCCTGACGCCGGGCGTGACGTCACCACGCCGGCGGCCGCCATTACAGAGAGCAGAGCTTCGGGGCTAGAGCGAGTGGAGGAGGGCAGCAGCCGGTGGCCGAGCAAAGAGGGGCGAGCCAGAGGGCCAGCGCTAGCGCCGAGCAACCGCCAGTACCCGCACAAATACCCCGGGAACCGGCGGCGGCGTGTGCGTGTGGCCCGTGTGCGGGCGGCGGCGCGGGAGGAGCGCGGAGCGGCAGCCGGTTCGGGCGGGTGGCATCATGGACGAGAAGGTGTTCACCAAGGAGCTGGACCAGTGGATCGAGCAGCTGAACGAGTGCAAGCAGTTGTCCGAATCCCAGGTTAAGAGCCTCTGCGAGAAGGTGAGCTACATCTCGGATGGAAGAGCCTCGGCGGGCAGAGCCCTCCCGAGAAGGAGGCCGCCGTGGGGAGGGTGCAACATGGCGGAGGCCCCGGCCCCCCGAGCCTCCCGGACCCGCGCCCGGCGCGGCCCGGAGGCGGCTCCCGGGCGACCCGGCGCCCCCTGCCTCCCGCGCAGGGATTGGTTGTCGCTGCCACGGCCGCCTAAAATGGCGCCGTTCACTCAACTCCGGGGCTTTAGAGCTTCCCGGCCTTGGCGTGGGACGAGATGGCTGGGGGAGCGAGACCCTGTGGGTCGGAGTTGGGGAAGGTTTTGGTAAGGTTTAGGTGAGAGAACTTGGGTTCTATTGCTTGGGGATGGGGCCTGGAACTCTTCTCTGAGGTGAGTAAGAGGCTTTTTACTGGTTCTCCGGCCTGATTCTCAGGTCCAGAGCTGTCCAGAGGCTCCCTGAAAGGCAAGCTTGTAGACCAGATCCCAGGTCCTACCTAAAGGCTCCACAGCTTTAGTACTGTCTTGGGTGGTTTGTGTTAAACGCACCGCGCAGTCTCTTTTAGAGACTTAAGGTGTGTTTTTAAAGAATTTTGAGATGGATCTCTAACCTAGTTTCTACGAATCTCAGAGGTGGTAGTTATAGGGACGAGTGTAACTTCTTTTTCATAGTTGGAAGAAATGGAGAATTTGGTGAGTCATACTCCATAAGGAACTTTGGATTGGAAATCAAGTGTCAGTTTATGATTTATATAGTGACTCAAATTGGGTAGTGTGAAACCCTTCTCTAAGCCTAACGTACTTGGCATTTTGCCTTTTAGTTTTTAAATGAGCACCATGAACTGTAAGAGCAGCAAATATTGTGTCCTGGCTCCTTGTTGGAAAAGTTGTGTATTTGTGACTTTAAATAGTGATAGTAACAATAATATATGTCGATTGAGCTCTTACTGTATTCCAGACATTGTGTAGTGTTAAAATAATTTATCTCACAGATGTTGAAATTGGGATGTTGTAGTCTGTTTCAGCAAGTGCATTTTAAGTTACCTAATTCCGATTTATTTTTCCCACGGAGTTGGGGAAACAAATAGCCTGTTGGATTTAAGTCTTATAATTCCGTTTTCTAAAGTAGAGAAAATGATGCGCTCCACCATGAATGCTTCGGCTTAATCTTTTCAAAATTACCTTTGCAACATCTCATTTTAGTTCCACAGAATTGTGGAATGTCAGCCTTTCTGGAATAGTGAAGGTAATTATTAGACAGCAATTACGCTGACTTGTGGTTAATGTGAATTTGATGTATATGCTCCTAAAACAGGCCGTTTCAGATACTATTCTGTGAGTAATTGCAATTTAAGTGAGTCTAATTCAGATTTCTTTATCCCCAAGCTTCGACAGAACCTGTTAGTTGATGAGGCGGCACATCATCTTGCCGAGCTGAATTTTAATAGTAGCAGTGTAGTCTTGTGTTGCTTCTTGATCCTTAATTCGTCAGGATGACATTTGTTTTAGAGGTTTAGAAATAGACTTTTAAGGATCACTTAATGTATAATGTTAGGTCTACTGTAAGTGATAATTTTAATGACTTCTAGGGTTGAGATCTTACTCTGTATAATGACTTTGAGTCAGCAGTTGCCTAGGTGACTATAGTCATTTGCGTAGAAAATTGCAAGACAGCAATGATGTAATTAGAAGCCCACCGAACTGTGCAATAGACCTGGACACTAGTCCTCTTTCTGCTACCAAGTAATTGTGTCTGACCTTGAGGCAGCCACTTCACTTGGTCCTCCTGTGTATAAGCTAGAATTAAAACAGATGTCCCAAGGTTCTTTCTAATCTGAGATAGTACAGTTCTATTTTAAATTAGTACTGTGTTTAAATATTGAAAACTTACTAGATATCCATGATTGCTTTCTTTTATGAGAAGAATGGAAAAATAATCATGCTTGTCCTCAAGGAGACTGAATGTAGTTGGAAATCAGTCGTAGATGGACCACAGAGGTAGAAGGTTCTTGTTGGAGACAACAGAAGACAATACTGGAGTTACAGTGGGGTGCTGAAGCTTGATCTATTTGGTAAATGGTCATTGTTTTCCATTCTTCGTAAAATTTAGATGTAGTGAGATTAATCAATTTATGCTTAATTCTCCATTGCTCATTTACTGCATCAAGATTTTAATTCTTTCTTTCTTTATTTATTTATTTTTACTTTATTTATTTGACCGTGTCAGGTTGTAGCATGTGGGATCTAGTTAACTGACCAGGGATCGAACCCAGGCCCCCTGCATTGGGAGCGTAGAGTCTTAGCCACTGGACCACCAGGGAAGTCCCAAGATTTTAATTCTTAGAGCCAAAGAAAAAAGGAAAAAATATTTGAAGCTAGATTTCTAAGTCTTGGATCCTTTTGGGGAGCTACCACACAGCTTTCAAAATGTTTTTAACTTGTAAGTATTCCAAGTCTTAGAGCTCTATTAATCTTTCAAGCCAAGTTAATTTGAAGGCAGCTTTTTAGGTAGACGAGTAGAGTTAAGGTACATGACTTAAGATGATCTTTTGTACAACTCTTTAGTGAAAGAAAAAAGTTCTCTTTTCACCATTAACATTTGGTATTACCAGTAGCACATCTAGTGAAGGCTACATATTTTGAAAACCTTGAGGGAAAAACTTTGATTAGTAGTATAGTTTTTTCTTTTTTTCCCTTTTTGTTTTTAAAGAAGAGATACTTGGTGGAGATAGCTAATTCGTAATTTCTTTGGTTATAAGAAGAAAAGTGTGTATTTATAAACGAGTGAATATGGTTTTTATGTTATTAACTAGTTAAGATTTTCTCCCCCCAGGATGTGATCTATATCAAAGCCAAGGTTGTTGTTGTGTGCCTAGCTCTAGTAAACAGTCTTGTTTTGTTCAGCAGTGGTTTCACTTAGGTATGATTTTTGGCTTTGTGCTTTCATGTCTTACCAAACTTGTGGAGAATGTTGTTTGTATCCAGAGGAGTTCTTTACCTAGGCATGCTATTTTCTATTGCTGTACAAGCACTATAAATAAAATGCAGTATGAGTCTTCCTTCTAGTTGGATGACCTGCAAATACTTGACCAAGGTTAAATTCCTATATGAAATGGGTAATATATTTTTGTGAGTCTGTGTGTGTGTGTGTTTAATTTAAAAGGTTGTTTGACTCATTTCCATAAAGGTAATTTGAATATCAAGAACAAGCAGTTGTGGGGGCAGCATGATACAACATACTATTTTCATCATACTATCACATACACAATTCTCTTAACAAGTTTATGAAACAGTTATCCTCATAGATAGAAACCACACCTCAGAAAGGTAGAGAGACTTGGCTACAGTGACTAAATTGAGATTGCCTAGTTTTATAGACTTTAAGCCCAATGTTCTAGTCTTACGTCACAGCCTCCTCCTCTTCTGAGGTAGTGTTAATAATGAAAGATGCAGATGAATTGAGGCCAAACTGAATTGCAGGATCCTCAGCTGTTTAAAAGAAAGTATAATTTTTGTTCTGATTGCGTGAAAGCTTCCTATTCGTGTCACATACTGTTGTCTCACTCTGTCCTGGAGGAGGAAACAGTAATTATTCTTCAATATTAGATGTGGCTAACTGCATTTGCTTCTCAAATAAGATTAGTGAGGTGAAAACCCCAGTTCATTTTCTGTGTATTTTAAGATAGTGTAAATCACGATCCGGAGAACGAGTTCTAAAATACTCTAATAAAGTGTAACTGACATTTATATTGTTCATTACAGCTTGTTAAAATGCCTTTCTTTTTATCCTCATAGTTAGCTCGATCAAGGCTGTTTGCCTGGGTGTATTTTGTGATCTTCCAGGCATGAATCAGTAGTGCAGTTGTCTTTGAGTTGACTTAATGAGGAAACACTAAAAAGGTGAACAGTTCTTTTCGGACACGCAAAATTCCCCCATCCCCCAACTCTGCCTTTGTTTCTCTGTCAGAATCAAGAGTTCTGTGTTTGCAAATATGGGCAGTAGAACTAAGGTGAAACTCATGCTATAAAAAGAATGATGGTCACTGGAAGAGCATTTGAGATAACTCCTGTTTGGTGTTCTTTTTCCTGGTTTCATTGTAAGTCAGGTTTGTCAGTTACCTGTAGAGTATTATTTATTTAGTTTTGAGGAGATAAGCTTTAAGGGAAACCAGGAGCCATTGGGTTTAAATTAATGTATCGTGGAGAGGAGTCTGTTGAGGGTGCTGCGAAGTAGGAAAAATTAGGTGTGGCATAGAATCAACCCCCCCCCCTTATTGTTTTCTTTATATTTAGAGCTGCTTCTCTTATTTGCACCTTTTTTCCTTACGCACTTCTCATTACCATCCTTTTATGAAAAACCCTCAACCTGCACTCTACTGGACAAGTGAGATCTGAAATAGAGTGTAACTATGAAGGGGAAGGATTTCAACTTCTGGAGCAGAAGTTGTAGAAGAGACTGAAGTGGAGAGAGGTCTGGTAGCCAGTAAATGGCTGGGGTGAGTGAGGTCTGAAAGGACTGTAAAGAGCAATCTAGGACTGACTGCTTAATTTTTTCACAGTACAAAGTTGCTGTTGCCCATTGATTTATTGGTATTGTGATTTGGAATGGATGAACAAAGCAGTGACAGATATATCTGCATCTGGGTATTTTCTAAACTATATGTGACCAGCTGACCAGTCACTCTGGCACACCCTGTCCCCACCTTGCCTTAGTCATTTAGTTACTACCATCAATGGGAATTTTTACCTTTCTGTTTTTGAGAGACCTGAAAGAAGATTGAGAACCTTTTTTGTAGAGTGCCCCTGAAAGATAAACATTAGATAACGTAGTCATGCAAAGTGTAGTTCACACAAGTTATGGAATGTCAATGATACTGGTAACTGTGACAGTGTACATTTGTTTTTGGAATACAGTCAACCAAAAATTTTTATGCTCTCCTTATCTGTACTATTTTCATTATTTAAGTTTGTCTAAACAGTGTTGTTGTAGGGATCTGTTACTGCTCTGTAGCAAGGTTTTGGATTAGTCAGGAGGTTGAACTTGTAAGCTCCAGATAGGGAAGATTGTAGAATTTTTGTGCTAATGGCTCTCAAGTTAATTGTCTTTCTCTGTTGCCCATCATCTGTAAACTAGCAATGTTGCCTGCTATCTGTGGGGGGGCTTTGACTTCCAATAAAAAAGCTTTTTAGTGATGAAAGTAACTCCAGTTGTATCTGACTTTTTGCAATCCCATGGCCTGTACAGTCCATGGAATTCTCCAGGCCAGAATACTGGAATGGGTAGCCTTTCCCTTCTCCAGGGGATCTTCCCAACCAAGGGATCGAATCCAGGTCTCCCACATTGCAGGCAGATTCTTTACCAGATGAGCCACAAGGGAAGCCCAAGAATACTGGAGTGGGTAGCCTATCCCTTCTCCCGCGAATCTTCCTACTCAGGAATCGAACAGGGGTCTCCTGCATTGCAAGCGGATTCTTACCAACTGAGCTATGAGGGAATCCCTTTTTAGTGACGAAAAGAACTTTAAAGGTCCTCAAGGCTAAGTCACCTTTCACAGATGAGAGAAGAGACCAGACCCAGTGAGGATGAATCTCATTGAAGATGGATTGTTGTGAAAATTTAACTATGTGTATAGCAACATTTCTCAGTTTAGTAGATTAACATTTTTTTTCCTATGCAGGAATGTTTGGGACTGTTTAATTCATGCACCTGGGTATGTTTGTTGGTAGAGATGGAGGCCAGCTTGTTGAATGTGAGACATACTGCTTTAAAGAAAAAGTCAGGACTTCCCTGGTGATCCAGAGATTGGGAATCTACTTGCCAGTGCAGGGGACACAGGTTCAGTCCCTGGTCAGGGAAGATCCCACATGCGTGAGGCAGCTACTGAGCCCGCGTGCCGCAACTGCTGAAGTCTGGGCACCCTAGTGCCTGTGCTACCCAACAAGAGAAGCCACTGCAGTTAGAAGCTCGCACCTAACAACAAAGAGTAGTCATTTCTCTAGTTGCTTGGAGCAGCTAAAGAAAGCCCATGAGCAGTCATAAATAAATTAAAAAATACTTTTTAATGTTCATTTTGGTCGGAAGTAAGATGGTTATTTGACAGAAACAGATGGGAAAACATCGCATATTCTCTTGATAGAATTTTAGGATTCCCCTCATCCTTGATCTTGTTCTTTCCATTAGACCCTAAATCAAATAGCAAAGTGTGAAAGTGAAAGTCGCTCAGGTGTGTCCAAATCTTTGTGACCCCATGGGCTGTATAGTCCATGGACTTCTCTAAGCTAGAATACTGGAGTGGGTAGCCTTTCTCTTCTCCAGGGGACTTTTAAATACAGAATTTAATCAAAAACGACTGAAATATTTCATAAAATATTCAGTTCAGTTCAGTCGCTCAGTCGTGTCCGACTCTTTGCGACCCCATGAATCGCAGCACGCCAGGCCTCCCTGTCCATCACCAACTCCAGGAGTTTACCCAAACCCATGTCCATCGAGTCGGTGATGCCATCCAACCATCTCATCCTCTGTCGTCCCCTTCTCCTCCCGCCCCCAATCCTACCCAGCATTAGGGTCTTTTCCAATGAGTCAACCCTTCGCATGAGGTGGCCAAAGTATTGGAGTTTCAGCTTCAACATCAGTCCTTCCAGGATTGATCTCCTTTAGGATGGATTGATTGGATCTCCTTGCAGTCCAAGGGACTCTCAAGAGTCTTCTCCAACACCACAGTTCAAAAGCATCATTCCGCAGCGCTCAGCTTTCTTCACCGTCCAACTCTCACATCCATACATGACTACTGGAAAAACTATAGCCTTGACTAGACGGACTTTTGTTGGCAAAGTAATGTGTCTGCTTTTAAATATGCTATCTAGATTGGCCATAACCTTCCTCCCAAGGAGTAAGCGTCTTTTAATTTCATGGCTGCAATCACCATCAGCAGTGATTTTGGAGCCCGAAAAAATAAAGTCTGACACTGTTTCCACTGTTTCCCCATCTATTTGCCATGAAGTGATGGGACCAGATGCCATGATCTTAGTTTTCTGAATGTTGAGCTTTAAGCCAACTTTTTCACTCTCCTCTTTCACTTTCATCAAGAGGCTCTTTAGTTCTTCTTCACTTTCTGCCATAAGGGTGGTATCTGCATATCTGAGGTTATTGATATTTCTCCCGGCAATCTTGATTCCAGCTTGTGTTTCTTCCAGCCCAGTGTTTCTCTTGATGTACTCTGCATATAAGTTAAATAAGCAGGGTGACAATATACAGCCTTGATGTACTCCTTTTCCTATTTGGAACCAGTCTGTTGTTCCATGTCCAGTTCTGACTGTTGCTTCCTGACCTGCATACAGGTTTCTCAAGAGACAGGTCAGATGGTCTGGTATTCCCGTCTCTTTCAGAATTTTCCACAGTTTATTGTGATCCACACAGTCAAAGGCTTTGGCATAGTCAATAAAGCAGAAATAGATGTTTTTCTGGAACTCTCTTGCTTTTTCGATGATCCAGCGGATATTGGCAATTTGATCTCTGGTTCCTCTGCCTTTTCTAAAACCAGCTTGAACATATGGAAGTTCACGGTTCACGTATTGCTGAAGCCTGGCTTGGAGAATTTTGAGCATTACTTTACTAGCATGTGAGATGAGTGCAATTGTGTGGTAGTTTGAGCATTCTTTGGCATTGCCTTTCTTTGGAATTGGAACAAAAACTGACCTTTTCCAGTCCTGTGGCCACTGCTGAGTTTTCCAAATTTGCTGGCATATTGAGTGCAGCACTTTCACAGCATCATCTTTCAGGATTTGAAATAGCTCAACTGGAATTCATCACCTCCTCTAGCTTTGTTCATAGTGATGCTTTCTAAGGCCCACTTGACTTCACATTCCAGGATGTCTGGCTCTAGGTGAGTGATCACACCATCGTGATTATCTGGGTCGTGAAGATCTTTTTTGTACAGTTCTTCTGTGTATTCTTGCCACCTCTTCTTCATATCTTCTGCTTCTGTTAGGTCCATACCATTTCTGTCCTTTATGGAGCCTATCTTTGCATGAAATGTTCCTTTGGTATCTCTGATTTTCTTGAAGAGATCTCTAGTCTTTCCCAATCTGTTGTTGTTTTTCTCTATTTCTTTGCATTGATTGCTGAGTAAGGCTTTCTTATCTCTCCTTGGTATTCTTTGGAACTCTGCATTCAGATGGGAATATCTTTCCTTTTCTCCTTTGCTTTTCGCTTCTCTTCTCTTCCCAGCTATCTGTAAGGCCTCCTCAGACAGCCATTTTGCTTTTTTGCATTTCTTTTCCATGGGGATTTTCTTGATCCCTGTCTCCTGTACAATGTCACGAACCTCTGTCCATAGTTCATCAGGCACTCTATCAGAAGCGGCATCTGATCAGTATAATTAATGAAAGACCAAGTTTATGAAGGAAGATTTGGTAGTTGGAGATAATTAACTCAAGATTCATTTGCTTCTAGAGCTTAGTAATATGTCCTACCTTATGTATGACACCAAAATAAAAATCTGGTCACATATTTATCATGAACTTTAAAAAAAATTTTTTTTTATCCATAAAGGAAGTATGAAGCAAAATGAAATTCTCTTAGGATATTGAAAAACTTGTTGTTGCAAACTTATTGTGCTTTTTATTTTATATTTTGAAATATCTTTCCATGCCTAACCAGGATACCTAACATGGTTGTTTGACCCTACAGGCATTTTATTTATTTTTACTTTTTATTTTTTTGGTCACCCTGAGCAGTATGCAAGGTCTTCCCTGCAGTAGAAGCATGGAGTCTTAAAAAAGTTTTCAGATGTCTTCAATTTTTCACTTAAACTGAGAAGTAAAATTCAAAAACTACTTTTTTGTTTGCTTCTCATGTCTTTATGGCTGTATTGATAGAAGATATATTCAACTGATTAAAATATGAAATGTTAAATTTACTTGAACTAGAGTTCTAACTAATGAACACTAGAATTAATAATCAGATTTTTAATAGAAAAATATCTAGTATGTGTGGACACATTGTGTAGGAGAAGAAATACCTGATGCTGAATAAACATGGAATAAACAGTTTGAACTCTTTAAATGAAAAGTGTCAGTCAGAAGATAACACTTCATATCTGAAATAGCTGAGAATGGGTACGGTCTTCCATTTATTACTGCATAGCAAGTTGGGCTGTAGTTGGTCCAGTAGTACATAGAAAACAAAAAATGTTAATACTGTAATGCCACAATTGAAAATTTCCTGAAAGAAAATGATTCAAATAAATAATAATACATGTATAGATCTGTTCAGAAGCATATTATACAACAGTTTACATTGATCATTATAGTGCTATAGGAAACTGGATCAGTATTCAGAACTTTAGGACACAGATTGAGATGGTGGCCACTTGTAAACTGGAAGAGAATACAAAGAAATGAAAATAGCTTTTGTTGGTATGGTAAAATTGAGGCCATATTCTTACAGGTTCACCACTGAAATAAAACAGTCTTTTAGGATTTTATTGTTTTCCAGTCATTTTATACAAAGAATTTTTACACTGTAATCATTTTGTATTTTTAAATGTTTTCCTTTATTTAATAATAAAATGCATAAATACATTACTTGTATTTTATTTAAAATGTAAAAATACATAAATGTGTGGCATAGCTTTTTCTGCTGTGTAAATTACATAGAAATGATATCACTATTGTATATCCTTAAGGAAATCAATATGTATAAATGGTTGGTGAATCTGTTGTTGGTTCATGTTTTCTTCTTTTATTTGCTTTCCTTGAAAAATCTTGGCTTTGTTGATCTATTGATGTATTTTCAGTCTGATTTGTTTGCAATTTCACATTGTTATGGTGGTTAGGGATAGTCCATATCTCAGAATATAAAACAAATCTATAGGTCATTGACCTTATTACCTGATGGTTTTATAGTAGGTTGAAAATAAAATGAGATTTCTGAATCCAAACTCAGAATGCTGAGAGGATGTTTATAATAAGTTGATGTTCCTGAAGGTTATTGTCCTTTGGGTGAATCTTTAAGTTTTAAAATTTTAGGACGTGTAAAATATTTTAACTTTCCACAGTTACTTGTGATAAGCTCTTATTCAGTGGAATAACTTGTTTCAGTTTTGACTTTGTTCTGGGAAGGTACTTCCCTTGAATTAATTCATATCAATCTGTATCATTTGACTGAATTTCAGTAGGGGTCCAATAAATCAATATGGTGCTAGTTACACTATTTTTAGAACTTGATCTTCATTCTTTTTTCAAATATTATTTATACTAGCTGAGACTTTGAAGTCCTTGAGAAATGTGTTAGGGGAAATAGAAGTTTGGGAGGGGTGTTGCTTTTGCTTCTGTGAATAATTCAGATGACCTGAGGCTTTAAGTTTTGGCAATTAGAATACCATGAGAGTGAAAAGGTAGTTATTAAAAAATTTTTAAATGTTTAATGTTAATTAAGTTACCTTGAAAGTCTGGTTTTGCCATTTACTTTGAGTATTAAACCAGAGAGTTGAAGTTGTATTGCTGTCTTTGAAACTGGTGGTTGGTAAAGGCTTGGGCACTAAAGGTGGTGACTCATTAGAGGTCCCCTTTGGGTGACCCGTAGAGGGGGCTTCTGTTAGGTGCTTCTGGGATTTATAAGGCCTGACTCCTTGTGATAGCACAGCTTCTCTCAGACATTTCTATGATTAGTTTTCCTGACTGTAGAATAATCTTTAACGAGACGTCTGCAGTCTTCTTTGTTACGGTGTTCTGGGAATTTCATCTTTTGGTGTAGTGATCATCTGTGAGCTGGTAAATTGAGAATTTTTTTTTTAAGTGTGTTTTAAACTGGTCCTTTATAAGCTTGAGTATTTGTTACAATACACTTAATAGTTGGCTGGATTGCATCTGATATATACTATTGATTTCTTCAGGATTTGATTATAATTTTTCTGGTCTAAAATTTGCTGGGAAGGGAGGAGCAAGCTTTGACTTCCCCAGGGTAAGAGTGTTCACTTTATCTATACAGTGGCCTTTCCTTTTCGGAGGACAGTGTGGTAGTGTCAACATAAAAATAGTACAAACTGCTGCATATGCTCATAGGTCCACTTCATGAAATCTTCTTTTAGGAAACATGCCTGCATACGGATACAAGGGAGCAGGTACTGGGATATACATTTCAGTACACATTCCTTGTATCCTAATCCTTTAGGAAGTACTTTTACTTCCATTGTGAGAAATTGACCTGGTCTGTATGTGTATGCATTATGAACTCTGAGGAGGTTGCTTTTCCCTTAATATTGTTTCTAGTTTAAAAATGCAAAGGGAAACTATTATGTTTCTGTGGGAAAATAATATGTATATACATTTTGTAAATAAGACTTCGGAAGGCTATACCTCAGAATGCTAAGGTTGGTTATTTTTCCCAAGAAAAGCAGAATTCTGGAGTGGTCAGAAGGGACATTTAGTTTTATCTGCTGCTAAAATTTTTTTTACAAGAATGTATTACTGTTGGGACTTCCCTGGTGGTCCAGTGGTTAAAGACTTCACTTTCCAATGCAGGGAGGTGCGGGTTGGATCCTAGTTAGAAAGCTAGGTTCCCATATGCCTAGAGGTTAAAAAAAAAACAAAACAAACTGAAACATAGAACAGAAGCAGTATTTTAACAAGTTAAATAAAGACTAAAAAATAAAATTGAAGATAGATACAGTGTTTATCATTGTGATTTGTCTAAGTTGAAATACCTAAAAGGAGCAAATAGCATTTAGGCTTTTCTTTTATGATTTGAATAGAAATTTTGAGTAGATTATAAGGGATTTAAGGCAGTTACAAGCTCAGCTCCATGCTCTGTGATGACCTAGATAGGTAAGATGGGGAGTGGGGTAAGAGGACGGGGATTTATGTATACATACAGTTGATTCCCTGGTGGCTCAGACAGTAAAGAATCCGCCTGCAGTGCTGGAGACCTGGGTCGATCCTTGGGTTGGGAAGATCCCTAGGAGGGAGGGCATGGCAGCCCACTCATGTATTCTTGTCTGGAGAATCCCCATGGACAGAGGAGCCTGGCAAGCTACAGTCCAGGGGGTCACAAAGAGTTGAACATGACTGAGTGACTTAAGCACAGCACACATAGCTGATTCACTTCACTGTATGGCAGAAACTACACAACATTTAAAGCAACTATACTCCAATTTAGAAACGGTAATAAATCACAGGAAATAATATTTTTAAAAAGGCAGTCATTAATGACAACTTTTTATCATTCATATAGACTCTAATCTTGCAGGTACTCAAGTGTCAAGATGTATTTTAAAATAAGTGTGGTAACATCAAGGCAAGATTTACATGGGTTTAAGTAGAATCGAGCATTTCATTCATTGTATGTTCTGAGGACTTCCCAGGTGGCTCAGTGGTAAAGAATCCACCTGCAATGCAGGAGACCCAGGTTCAGTCCCTGGGTGGGAAAGATCCCCTGGAGGAGAGCAGGGCAACCCACTCCAGTATTCTTGTCTTGAAAATCCTATAGACAGAGGAGCCTGGCAGACTTGAGACCATGAGGTTGCCAGGAGTCAGATGCAACTTGGCGACTGAGCGCGCATGTATATACCAGCTGCTGATAACATTAGGCTTGGTATTAATTCCAAATAGACTTAGTAATGGAATGTTTAATAATAGAATATTCTGCTTTTTAGTAATAATGAATTGGGAAGTTGGAATTACTGTAGAGAGATTATATGTATTTCTTAAATGCCTCTTTTTGAAACGGAATTTTTTTCTAAATTTAAAAATGTTAGATCAAACTAATTAACATTCCTATGTCAGTGGTTGATAAGTATCCTGAAATAGTCTCCCTAGAATGTTCGGAGACTTCAAAATAGTGCTTCTTAAGCTTGACTGCACCCAAGAAAGCATAGGGTAGGGAGGGAAGACTTATTTATGCTTGGATCCCACCCACGAAGATTCTGACTTAATTGGGAGAAGTAGTAGTTGGGCAGTTTTTAAAGATTTTCTAAGTGACTTTTTAGTGTGCTGCTAAGGTTGCATACCACTGCAACCTTAAAACCAGTCTGTGGGGGACTTCCCTGCTGGTCTAGCAGTTAAAAATACCCCTGCCACTGCAGGGGATGTGGATTTCCTGGTCCGGGAAACTTGTACATGCTGCAGGGCAACTAAGCCCATGCTCCCAACAAGAGAAGCCACTGAAATGAGATGCCCTCGCACTGCATCAGGAAAGTAGCCCCCACTTACCACAACTGGAGAAAGCCTATGCACAGCAACCCAGCGCAGCAATAAGGAAATCAGTCCTTGACATCCATGGTTGTTGCTCACAGTGTAGTGAGCAATGACTCATTAGCCACAGTTCTCTCACTGAGAAAGTCTTGTACCTTCTGTAGTAGCTCTCCTAGGTGGGTGTGTTCTGCCTTCTTTTACTTGAGAATAAAATTCCCCATGTTTGTCAGGCTTCTGTCCTCAACCTAGATACTTGGGCTTTTTTCTTTACAGCTATTACCTGTTGTTTCTTCATTATCCAGAGAACTTGGGTACCATTTTCTAAGCCTGTAGTTACGCCATTGTCCTGGGAGACATTCATGGCTCTCCCTGAAGACGCCAGTACCTATCCAGTATCTCAGTTTAAGTTCTTGATTCCCTCAGAATAAGAAGTGCCTTCTACATCTGCGAGTAGATGTTCTAGCGAGATGCTATGTGGACAAGCAGTCCCCAACCTTTTGACATCAGGGACCGGTTCCATGGAGGACTGTTTTTCCATAGAGGAGGCTAGTTTGGGGATGATCCAAGCACGTTACATTTATTGTGCACTTCGTTTTTATTATTACATCAGCTCCACCTCAGATCATTAGGCATTAGATCCCAGAGGTTGGGGACCCCTGGTGTAGACAGTGATGGATAAAGTGAATCTGGTGATAATTTTTAAGCTGTCACTTTGATTGTTACATGGAAAATAAATTGGAGGAGGCATACTATAAACAGGGAGTTCGTTGTGGAGGCTAACAGTAATCCAGGTGAAGTGATGGTTGTTTGGATCAGGATGTTGACAAAATATGTAGAAGCATATGGATTGAGATATGTTTTGGAAGGAGACAGGCAAGACTTGTCGGTTGTTTGGTCCCTCAGTACTGGTGGGTGACCTTTAAGCTCTGTTCCACCTCAAGTATCCACAGTCATAACCCTACCTCTGAAATCCTAAAATCACTGATCAGGTATTTTATCTGTTGGATCTTTGTTTTGCTACTACTTTAGTTAGACTTGTTTTCAGTCCATATCCATGCTCTGTTCTCCCCCTACATTTCCTACCTGGATGACCAGCTGTCATCATGGTTTGCCTGGATGCAACTGAGGTGTTTCCTGGGATTCAGGACTACCAGTGCTAAAATCAGGTGGTTTGTTGCCCCCACTTTAGTCTCCCCTTGTCTCTGTTTTTCCATACTGTGCTATAACCATGTTAACCTTTCCTGGTTAATTCCTTGGACTTGCATACATCTCTTTTTGCATCTACTAATTGTAATCATTCCCCAAATCCCCCTCACCAACCCTGGCTTGGGAGTGATCTGTCTTACTCACTATACCTCCAGGGACTAGCATGGGGTCTGGCACAAAGTATCACTCATAGTCGAGCAAATGAGTGGTTATCTCCCAGCCACTCCACAGTTTTTAGCATACAGTAACGGGAAGATCCCCTGAGGAAGGGAATGGCAACCCACTCCAGTATTCTTGCCTAGAAAATTCCATGGACAGACCATGGGGTTGCAAAGAGTCGGACATGACTGAGAAACTAACACAAGTGATTAATAAATGTGTGTTGGAAATGAATAAAAGAGTTTCTACTGAGTGGAATATTATGTTACTCTTAAAACTAATGTTTGGAACTTCCCTGGTTGTCCAGTGGTTAAAATTCTGCCTGGCAGTGCAGGGGATATGGATTTGACCCTGGTCCTGGAAGATCCCAGATGCTGAAGAGCAATTAAGCCCTTGTGCCACAACTACTGAGCCCACACGTTCTAGGGCCTTCATGCCCCAACTGCCAAGCCTGTGCTCCACAACAAAAGAAGTCACCACAGTGAGAAGCCCGCACACTGTAATGAGGAGAAAGCCCATGCACAGCAAGGAAGACCTAGCACAGCCAAAAAGATAATTAATCAGCAAGAGATAAAGATAAAAATTGAGTTTCCTGTCTTTTTTTTTACGTAATGTTTGAATTTGTGGTTACATGGGGAAATGCATAGGATGCTAGTTTTCTAAAAGCAGCATAAAATAAAGTAGGGCTAAGAAACCTCTCCACATAGCTTGAAATCCTAGAGTATATTGTAGTTAGAACTATGAAGCTGAGGAACTAGGTACCTGAGTGTCTTGCTCCATATGACTGCTAATAATGATCTCTTTAGCATTTAGTTAGATGGCAGCTGATAGGCCTAAAACTTGTGGTACTGATGGGAAGAATGGGACTGTGCACCTTGATACATGTTTTTTCTAGGATCAGGGATGAGATAGCTGTTGGATAGATTTTAGGCATGTTTTGCCCTCTTATTTTAATGGGGTCATAATTATCTGCTTTTGCATCTCATGCTGAGTCTGCCCTTTAAAGCTATATTAAGTGCAGCTTGTATCTTAAGTGTAGCTAAACATATAATTGTTTATGTTGTTTAATGCTAAGTGCCTTGGTTTATTTTTCTCCATCTGTAGGCTAAAGAAATCCTGACAAAAGAATCCAATGTGCAAGAAGTTCGATGTCCAGTCACTGTCTGTGGAGATGTGCATGGGCAATTTCATGATCTCATGGAACTGTTTAGAATTGGTGGCAAATCACCAGATACAAATTACTTGTTTATGGGCGATTATGTTGACAGAGGATATTATTCAGTGGAAACAGTTACTCTACTTGTAGCTCTTAAGGTAATTTCAATTTTATATTCGAGCATTTTGAACTGGATATGACAGCTCTCTTGAATGTCCTTTTCCCCCCACTGATTTGTAGTCTTCTCTATCTGCACGTTAGATTTTAGAATAAATCTCCACATTTAAGAATCTAGATATTCAGGTTTGGGACTTAATAAATCATGTCTATCTTCATTCTGAATGTGAGGAAATGGTACAGAATATAAAAATGAGTTATCTTCTAAGGAAAAGAATGCCTCAGTCAGATGGATTTAAAAATGCTAGAGGGCTGGCTAAATAGAAGTTTTATTTAATAAATTGGAGTTAGAACAGGTAGTATATTTACCTTTCTAGATATTTTTGAAGCATATTCACTAACAGAGCAGCACATTTCCAATATTGGCATGTTTATATCCTTTGACACAACAACACTGTAACTAAATTGTACTGAAGAAGAAGTTTTAAGAGGAAAGAAGCTTTGTGTATATGAAAACGTAAATTGTAGCATTATCTTTAATTCAGAGAAGGAATTTATAACAGTGAGTATCTAAGTTATGGCTTATCTCAGTGGAATAGTTTGCAGCCATTAGACATGACATGATAATCTAGTACAACAGAAATGATAATTAAAGAAAGCAAGCTGTTTTATACCAGTTGTAGCTTTGGGAAATATACAAAGATTTGAAGGTGAAACACAAAATGATAGAAAACTTTCTAGGATAACTTTTTGCTTAAATTATGTAAAGTGCTGCAAAACATTTTCGGAGGTCATTATGTTCTGCATCTGTAAATTGAGGAAGTGGAATTAAATGATGGAAAGTTTCTGCAGTGATTGTAGCGGCTATGAAAGCAGTCTAGCAAGCTAACCTATACTTGAAGCCCAGGATGAATCCCAGTCCTCAGAGGAGGAATAAATATACTACCTTTCAAGAATTCAAGTTTGGGGCCTCCCTGATGACTCAGTGGTAAAGAACCTGCTAGCCCGTGGTGCAGGGGACACAGATTTATCCCTGGTTCATGAAGATCCGGTGTGCCACAGGTACTGAGCCAGTGCTCTAGAGCCTGTGAGCCACAACTCCTAAAGTCCGCACACCCTAGAGCCCATTCTCCACAACAAGAGAAACTACTGAAATGAAAAACCCATGCGCCTAGAGAGTAGTTCCTGCTCACTGCAACTGGAGAAGGCCTGTGTGTGCAGCAACAAAGACCCAGTACAGCCATAAATAAATAAATTTTTTTTAAGTGTTTGTGTAATGAACTGAATTTGCCACTAGCACCTCTTCCCCAAATGCATGCTGCATCCTAACTCCCAGTACCCCAGAATGTATTGGAGATGGGACCTTTGAAGAGGTAATTAAGGTAAAATGAGTTCATATGAGTCACCCCTAGTCCAGTATGACTGGTGTCCTTACAAGAGGAGATTAGAGCACAAAAACAGTGGGAAGATGATGAGAAGAAACGTGAGAAGATGGCCATTTCCTAGCCATGGAAGAGAGACCCAAGAAGAAACCAGCCCTGCTGACACCTTGATCCTGGACTTCTAGCGTCTAGAACTGTGAGGAAATAAATTTCTGTTGTTTAAGCTTTCTAATCTCTGTTATCTTGTATGGTAGTCCTCGCAGACTTAATACAGGGGAAAGGAAACTTCAGCAAATAATGCTGAAACTGTTGGGTATCCGTATGCACAAAGCGAACTGAAGCTGCCTCATACTCTACAGATGGGTCAAAATTAATCAGAGATCTCAATCTGAATTACTAAAACTGTGGAACTTCTAAGATAAAACATAGGAGAAAATTATTTTTGTATTTTTGAGTTTGACAAAGATGATTTAGGTATGCTACCAAAAGCACAATCCATTAAAATGCTGATAAATTGGACTTCCAGCAAATAAATTTTTTGTTCTTCAAGATGATACCACTGAAAAAATATTTGTATCTATATATATTTTTAAAACCTATACTAAATAAGAGAACAAATAATTTTTAAGTGGGCAAAGTATTTGAATAGATGTTTCACCCATGAAGGTGTATGAATGGTCATTAAGCACATGAAAAGATGCTCAAACCTTAGTTATCAGGGAAATGCAAATTAAAGTCAAAATCAGGGCCAGGGACTTCCCTGGTAGTCCAGTGGGTAAGACTCTGTGCTCCCAGTAAAGAGGTTGCAGGTTCAATCCCTGATTGGGGAACTAAGATCCCACAGGCCATATGTGGCACAACCAGAAATAAATCAGACCCATTAGAATGGCTTTCATGGGTAAAGCTAGTCATACCAAGTGTTAATTGAAGATATTAGAACCATAGGAATCCACCCAAGATAATTGAAAGTGTATATGCATACAGAAATTTCTTACATGGCAGTAGGATCATGGAAACATTATTCACAATAGCCTTAAACTGCAGACAATCCAAATGTTCAGCCAGCTGATGAATAAAAAGCCAAAACAGTGTAGTCATACAGTGGAATGCTGTGCAGCAGTAAGAGACAAACCACTAATAAATATACAGCTGAGTCTCAAAAATACCTGCTAAGTTAAAGAAGCCAAACACAAAAAAACTGCATTTTGCATGGTTTCATTTCTATGAAATTTCTAGAGAAAGCAAATCTCAAGAGAGTATTAATAGTTGCTGAGAGTGGGAGTCGGAAATGATCGCAAACAGGCATGAAGGATCTTTGGGTTAATGGAAAGGTTCTAGAACTGGATTGTAATGGTTGTGTAACTAATAAAAAAAAACTCATGGATGGAGTTTTGCAGCTGATGATTATGCTTGACATAAAGTTGGTGGTAGTGCAATGGGGTTGGCAGATACCCCGTGGGATAAATATCTGTAGGTGTGATTTCACTTTTGTGTGATGTGGGAGTGTGAGATATTTTTTCCAACAAAATTGGAACTCTGTATTTTCCTGTAGAATGTTTTCTGGATTGTTGCTTGGTTTTTGAAGGAGCCAGCTGTTAATGTTTTCCATTTTTTTGTTTCAGGTTCGTTACCGTGAACGTATCACAATTCTTCGAGGAAATCATGAGAGCAGACAGATCACACAAGTATATGGTTTCTATGATGAGTGTTTAAGGAAATACGGAAATGCAAATGTTTGGAAGTATTTTACAGACCTTTTTGACTATCTTCCTCTCACTGCCTTGGTGGATGGGCAGGTATGTAAGTCGTCTTAAAGCTAATGTTGCTGATTATTTTCAGGCATCTGCTTTCTTAACATACGGGTGCCAGTAACTTATTTTTCCATCCTCATGTCCTTCTGGGCCCTTATTTTGTGAGGGACACTGAACCACGGAGTAGGGTGGAAGATATAGCCCATCCATCCTCTTAGGCTGTTTCTGGACATGCTGGGGAGATGTAATTAACTATTTTCTGGTCCCAGTAGACAAGTGCACAGAGAAATTTCAAGAAAATTCTATGAGAAGGAAAATAATAGACTATGATAAGGGTAAAGTAAAGATCTGATTGGAGTTTGGGTGCAATAGGGATGGTTTATCAGGAAGAAAGTGTGTGTTCCATAGTTTAGAGTGGGATGAAAGAAAAATCCTGCAGAAACAAGCCCAGTTCTGGCAGAACAGAAACACCAAGGGGTTGAGTGATGTGGGCTACTGTTTGCAGCTTAGTCTGTAATGTTTATTTTAGATGAAGGTAATGTTGTAAACCATTCTTTTCAGATCTTCTGTCTACATGGTGGCCTCTCACCATCCATAGATACACTGGATCACATCAGAGCACTTGATCGCCTACAAGAAGTTCCCCATGAGGTATTATTCTTTTTTTTGATAATAAAATTTTTTGTTTTCAGAAAACTTTAGAAAGAGGAACTGTTCTTAATTGTAACTTAGTTCATTTTATGTATTTTCTTGTTAATTCTCAAAAATCATCCCATGTGGTGTGAGCACTCTCGTTGACCCTATTCTTCAGAAGCTAACATTAAGAAACCTGCCAAGATCACGACAGCTCTGGGACTGGGTTTAGGACCGAGGTGGTGACTGTTTTCAGAGCATCTACTTTAATTACTAAACTATGCTATTAATTAGTTAGGGCTTGTTGCTGTTGGAACTCATTGGTGTAGGCCGTGCTTCTTAAAGACATCTGGAAATAGTTTCTTACTTACTTGACACAGATATTTGACTATATGCAAAACCTTTTACCAGTTTTGGCAATCGCCGTTCAAAAAGTGACTTAGTAGGGTGCTTCTGATTACATTACTGAGATCACATATTAAGCAGTTTTCCAAGAGGCAGTCTAAAATTTAACTTGCTTTTTAGGGTCCAATGTGTGACTTGCTGTGGTCAGATCCAGATGACCGTGGAGGTTGGGGTATATCTCCTCGAGGAGCTGGTTACACCTTTGGGCAGGATATTTCTGAGACATTTAATCATGCCAATGGCCTCACGTTGGTGTCTAGAGCTCATCAGCTGGTGATGGAGGTACGTTTGTTCTTTGACATTGACTTGGTTTTTAAATAAACTTAAGGAAGATCTTAGGAAATTTTAAATTATATGATATTAGAATATGCCATGTATTCTTCTGATGAGTGTACCATTATAGCCTGAGCCTTTTTGATGGATGCACACTAGAATTAAAATCCCAAGCTTTTGGGGCTTCCCTGGTGATCCACTGGTTAAGAATCTGCTTTGCAATGCAAGGAACACCAATTTGATCCCTGGACCAGGAAGATCCCACGTGTGGCAGAGCTAACAAAGCATGTCAGCTGCAACTACTAAAGCCAGAACGCCTAGAGCCCATGCTCCAGAGCAAGGGAAGCCACTGCAGTGAGAAGCCTGAGTACCACAACAGAGAGTAGTCCCAACTCGCTGCAACTAGAGAAAGCCCCCATGCAGCATCGAAGAACCCCCATAGCCAAAAAATAAAAATAAATAAAATCTCAGGCTTTTGATCCAAATTTTAAAATGTTCTGAGATAATTCGTAATGACTGAGCAGTGCTTGGGATTTAAGGCTGGGAAAGTAAGATGGAGGAGATGGAACTATAACATTTTTTAATCTCAGTTTTATTACATATATTTAACATGTGTATATATGGAAGAGAGTTTGGCAAGAAATAGACCCAAAATGTTTAAGTCATCCTTTGGATGGTAGGATTACAGGTGATTTGAAAGAAGAAACTAAAGGGAAAGGGGCTAAATTCTTAGCATAAAACATTGATTAAGCATACTTATAAAATTAGGATTCAGTTTAGATTAATACTCACACAACTCTGTGATTATCCATAAAGTGTGACTTTGCTCGAGATAGGGAAAGAAATTTGTGAACAGTACTTTAAAAGTTACTCATAAGTTTAGGTGAACTTTGGGGGGATGAGGCTGGAGTTCAAGAGTCATCTCTCCTTCGTGTCTGGGCAGTTCAGGTAGTGCCTGTAATGAGGACAGAATCAATAAAGTTTTGGTCTCCAGGAGTGTGTATCTGCCTGTGCAAGGAATGGCCACTCATTCTTGTATCGTGTTTAGGGCTGTTGCAGTAAGAAATGAGAAGAGTAGTTTATCCTTTTGAGATTGGTGGTTTTGTTTTTTGTTGTTGTTTTTAGGACTTTTCTTGAGTTCTGCATAGGGAGTTCCTGGTGCTCTAGTGGTTAGGATTCAGTGCTTTTGCTGCTGTGGCCTAGATTCATTCCCTGATTGGGGAACTGAGATCCCACAAGCTGTGCAGCATGGCCAGAAGGTGGGAAGGGGTCGTTGTGCAGAGTATAGGAAATCATTAAATCATCCAGAAACAAAGCAGTACTTTTTAAAAAACCTTTTGGGGAAAAGGGCAGATCTATTTTCCTTCTTGAAGGGAGTTACCTTTAGTTGTGTAAATAAAGGAGTAAAATAGAGTTGTTGTTTTTGTGGGGTTTTTTTCATGTTCTTTTCCTTGTAGGGATATAACTGGTGCCATGACCGAAATGTAGTAACGATTTTCAGTGCTCCCAACTATTGTTATCGTTGTGGTAACCAAGCTGCAATCATGGAACTTGATGATACTCTAAAATACTCTTTGTAAGTATTCACACCTGAGTAGTTGGTTACCATTACTTGAATATTAGTTTTAATGGGAGGTTTAATAGTTGAAGAGTTTATGCTAAATCCAGATTCCAGATTTTTAGGTTTCCTTTGAAATACATCAACAGAGACGTAGACCTTAATATGAATTATTAGGATCTTAACTTTTAAACCTATACGTTTATTGTAGAGTAAATAAAATAAATCCTGAGGATGAAATGATTATAGATACAGTATCGTAGGCTCTTTAAAACTTATTTAGTAGAATCTTTTCAAATGGTCTCAGAAGGAACCACAATGTATAGAAGCATATCATCTGGCTGATGTTGCCTTGGCTCTTTGAGGAGACATACAGCTAGAAAATGCATGTAAAATGCATGATAAGGCTACAATTGAGGTTCTATTACGCAAGTCATTGAATAGAAAAAAGTGTAAAAATATGCATAAGAATGAAATGTACAGCGTGGAGAATACAGTCGATAATATAGTAATAACTTTGGTGACAGATGGTGGTTAGACTTATATAGGTTACTCTTGCTGTAATGTACAGAAATTTCAAAACACTATGTTGTACATTTGGAGCTAAAACTGAGACTAATATTGATTTTAATTATCAGTACATTGATGTCTTAGAGCAAATATGTCTTTGTTTTTCAGCTTGCAGTTTGACCCAGCACCTCGCAGAGGCGAGCCACATGTTACTCGTCGTACCCCAGACTACTTCCTGTAATGAAATTTTAAACTTGTACAGTATTGCCATGAACCATATATTGACCTAATGGATATGGGAAGAGCAACAGTAACTCCACAAGTGTCAGAGAATAGTTAACATTCAAAAAAAACTTGTTTTCACACGGACCAAAAAGATGTGCCATATAAAAATACAAAGCCTCCTGTCATCAACAGCCGTGACCACTTTAGAATGAACCAGTTCATTGCATGCTGAAGCGACATTGTTGGTCAAGAAACCAGTTTCTGGCATAGCGCTATTTGTAGTTACTTTGCTTTCTCTGAGAGACTGCAGATAATAAGATGTAAACATTAACACCTCGTGAATACAATTTAACTTCCATTTAGCTATAGCTTTACTCAGCATGACTGTAGATAAGAATAGCAGCAAACAATCATTGGAGCTTAATGAACATTTTTAAAAATAAGTACCAAGGCCTCCCCTCTACTTGTGAGTTTTAAAATCGTTTTGTTTATTTTCAGGGATACCGTTTAATTTAATTGTATGATTTGTCTGCACTCAGTTTATTTTCCCTTCTCAAATCTCAGCCTCATGTTGTCCTTTGTTGCTGTCAGAACCTGGTGAGTTGTTTTGAATGGAACTGTTTTTTTCCTCCCTGCTGTAAGATGATGTTACTGCACAAGAGCACTGCAGTGTTTTTCATAATAAACTTGTGAACTAAGAGCTGAAAAAGTCAAATTTTAATTGTATCAATGGGCAAGACTGGTGCTGTGTATTTAAAAGATACATCAATTGATAAATTTTAGAATATGTAGAATTCTAGGAAAAAATAAAAATCAAGGCCACTACATAATCTCTCTCGTAACTCCTTGACATTCTTTAAATGAATTTCAGGACTGTATTTGTAGTCCAGATAGTACAGTTTGTCAGATTGCCAGCATGCTCTTCGTGGATTCTTCTTCTGCATATTGTCTGCAAGAAAGGGAAATCTGTGTGCTCCTGCAGTAAGACTTCATTGTAAAACCATATGAATTGAGATACAAGACTTTCAGATTTTGTTGAAAGCATGTTTTCAGATAGCTTAACAAAGTAATGTGTCTACTTATCAGTCACTGCAGTTTCTGGTAATAAATTTGCTGTGTAACGTGGACACTTAAAGACGATTGACAGATGGGTAAGTTTTTAACAAGTACTTGTACATTGCTTGTCACATGACCTTAAGAGTTAAAATTGTCTCAGGTAAGATATAGCTCTTAAAATATTTTCCTGTATTAATTTAAGTTCTTTAAATGATACTAAACCAAATGGAAAACTATTACTGGATTATGGTTTGGTGTTATGCACATTCACCCAAGGATAAAAATGGCATTTGAAATGAAGTGGCAGTGATAAGCACATAATGAGTTCACCCCCAGCCTGTCTTTTATCCTTTGAATAGTATTAGGAAGTTGAAACAGATACTTAGATACTAATACTTGATTGTTTTAAGCTACCAGGATAAATGAACTTCAGGACACTTAATTGTGTGGGTATAGTAATAAAAGTTTTGCTTTGTACTGTGGTGAATTTGGAACTGATGAGGAAACTTTTTGCATTTCTCTAAGATACTTGAAGAAAATACACACAGTATATTTTTTTAAGTGGTCCACTCTCTTCTTGGTTCTAATTGACAGTATTTTTGGTAGCTTGTGGAGTTGATTGTCCAAAACACCTTAGTTTTTCCATGTCTCCGTTTTGTTCTTAAATGCTTTCATAAGAAATACATCCTTCTCTCTCTTTTTTTTTTTATCATTTTATGCCTTTTATTTCTGATTGGACAAATAGTTTATTAATGTGCAGTACTGATAATCCAATGTCCAAGTGATCTAGATACAAGCAGTGGTTTTTCAAGTCCTATGGTTAAAATTTACTCCAAAGGAACTCACATCTTGTAATTGAATTTTTATTGTCATCCAGGTACAAATTCTCTAAACCTTATGGTTAACAGAAAAGGGCTTGTAGGAACTTCTGGAGGTACAGTGATTAAGACTCCAAGCTTCCACTGCAGGGATTTAGGGGATTGATCCCTCCTGGAGCAGTTAAGATCCCGCCATCCTTTCTGTGTGGCCAAAAAAACCCTACCTGATTATGAAATGGATAAAGAAAATGCATTGTTAAAACATTGTAAATCAATCATACTTTAGTTTAAAAAAAATGTTTTTTAAAAATAAATAAAATGCATTGTTAAGTATAGTAAATTTCCTTAAATATAATTGCTGTTGGTGATTTCTCGGTAACAGATTAAAAATAGGATTTTCAGTTTTACAAAGCTGCTTGTTCAAAAAAGTGAGTATCTTGAGTATTCTAGACTGAAGACTTGGAGAAATTTGCTTTGGAACTTTGTAAGGGTGAAATGAATCGATAAAATGATGTACTCATTTCTTAGGTTGAATATCCTAAGGAAACACAGATGACTTTCTTGATTGCAGTAGGTGTGTTTTGAATGGAAGTATAGCATGTTAATATTGGATAATTTTTCAGAAAAATCTTCCTATGTCTTAATAGGGGAAGGATGTTTTTTCCTATGGTTCTTAGCATTGATGCCCACAGAGATTTTATATCTAGATTTAAGAGCCACTGCTCAGTTTTCCAACTACAAATTGAAGAAGACTGGATTTTGTGGTGATTGATGGTGATCGTGGGTTTTAGTAAATAATTAAAATGTACCATGTGACTGTTCTTTCAGTAGTGACTTAACCTGTCCTGTGTGATAAGTAGTCCCTCATTTCCAACTGTAATGTGTCACTAGGAATGGACCTTAAGGTTGAGTAATAGGCTTGTTATGAGGTAGATTCTGAGGTAGATTCTGTTCCCATGAGCTAAAATGTTCTTTCATTAAAGCCTTAATCTTTTTTTTTATTTTTTATTTTTAATTAGTTTATTTATTTTTTAACTTTACAATATTGTAAGCCTTAATCTCTTCTCACATGTTCTTTGAGGTATTACTAGCTTTCATGAACTTTTTTTTGGCCACACCACGCTACCACACGTGTGAGATTTTAATTCCCAGACCAGAGATGGAACCATGCACCCTGCGTTGGAAGCAGACAAGAGGAATGGGAGGAGAAGCTATATGGTGTATTTGGCCTTGAGCAATCTTTGTTTCCCATAATTACATGGAAAAGAAGAAATAATCTCTGTTGTTCAGTTACAAAGTTGTGCCTGACTGCAACCCCATGGACTGTGGCATGCCAGGCTTCCCTGTGCTTCACTATCTCCCGGAGTTGGTGATGCCATCCAACCATCTTGTCTGTCACCCCCTTTTCTGCCCTCAAGTTTTCCCAGCATCATGGTCTTTTCCAATGAGTTGGCTCTTCGTATCAGGTGGTCAAAGTATTACAGCTTCCGTATCAGTCCTTCCAATGAATAGTCAGGGTTCCTTGGTCCAAATAAAAAACTACCTCTTTAATTTTCTTTCCTTTAATGATCTGTGACTGAAAGTAGACCATGAAGACAATAAGCCCTAGCTCACTACTCCCTCCCCATAGCCACACCAGAGCCGATTGTTGAGAAAAGGGCTAGAGAGATAAGACAATCAAGGATGTATCAAGATATTTTCAATAGTGGTAGAATAGCTTTCATGTCCTCTGTAACGCTCAAGGTGATAGGAAATCTGGTTACGGCCTCTTTGGTACCACAGCAGCATATTTTGTCCTTGGCTTTGAATTTTATTTCTTTAGATTGAAGTATCGTTGATTTACAATATTGTATTAGTTTTAAGTGTTGGATTTCCTTAAAGCAGAATTTTTTTTTGACTGCTGTCAGGCATGTGGGATCTTAGTTCCCAACCAGGGATCAAACCCATGCCCCTTGTATTGGAAGTGTGGAGTTTTAACCACTGGGGGTCAGGAAGGTCCCCAAAGCAGGATCTTAATGATTGCAATGTAGGCTATTTGTAGTGTTTTTCCAGCTTTTCCTCAGGTCCTAGGGAAAAGACCCAACTCCAGAAATTAGAATCCAGGATGGCTAGATGACTTGGGTGAGGGTATTTGTTTACTCCACCATTGAGAAGCACATTGACATTTCTGCTTTCATCCTGAGTGGTAGATAGCCTACATCATTAGGTATGTTTGAAGAATGTATGAGAAGTGATTTGGGGCTTCTGAAGTACATGAATTTGATTCTGCAATCCTAAAAGCAGTTGCTGATGTTCTAAACTAGGTTAGGGTTCTGGTGGTGTCATCATTTGTGAATGAGGAGGGGAGAGTGCTGAAGTGACCATTACTGTGAAGGGGTTAATTGAATTCAGAATGGTCAGGAGAGCATTAGGCATTGGACCTTCAGGACTTGAAATGGCAGAAATAGCTAATAGTGAATAATGTCAAACACTGAGCGTTTCCCATGTGCTAGACATTTTACATGGATTATTTTATTGAGTTGTCTTAACAGTTTAAAAGGGATGGGAAGGTGAAGCTGTTTTGGCAGTGTTGCCCAATTCCTTGACTTTCAGAAGGCATTAGAGTTCACTTTCCTTTGCTGAGACTTGTATTCAGTGGCCTTTGAAAGGTAGGTAAGAGCCTACACAGCTTTTGGCCCTAGAGAAGGTATGTGCCTGATCCTGCTTCAGGTAAGCCACATACGCGGCAGGCCCTTTGGGAAGCATGGTCGAGGAGGTTTTTACACTGGCACTCTTGAGTGCTAGCGCGAGTCAAGTATCCTGGTCACTGCACTCCTGAAGCTTGTGTAATAACTTCACTGTGTGTCTAAAGGATGTTTATATGAGTTAGATTCTGAGAATTGAGTCTGATTAAGAAAAATTATTTTTCACTTTTGCTACCTGCCACCAGAGCCTTGTTATTCCTGAGGATAAAGGAACTTTCACAGGGGACTTTGATTGACAAATGTATTAAAGACAAAAAGGAAAACCTATGGTTTTTTAAGAGAAAATTTGGATTCACAGCAAAATTGAGATGGCACAGAGGTTTCCCATATGTCCTCTACCCCCCACATATGCATAACCTCCCCTACTGTGAACATCACCTATCAGAGTGGTAAATTTGTTAAAGTTGATGAACCTACATTGACATGATCTGGAATTTATAGCTTACATTAGGGTCCATCCAGTCTTAGTATACATTCTCTGGTTTTGAAACCATTCACCTCAGATTGGAAGCTGAACCCATGTGCTGGGACTCAAGCCCAGCCAAAACACACAGTCTTCCAACCAAGATCACACATCTAGTTTCAGGACCTGAATGAAGCTCAGGTTCTTGATGTCTCATGCCAGAAAGAATTCAGTGAGAAAGTGATAGATAGGAAGTGGATTTATATAGAGAAACACTCCACAGACCATGGGTCATCTCAGAAGATGAGAGTGGCCTTGAAATGTGATAAGGTTAGCTTTTATGGGCTGGGAAATTTCACAGAGAAATCTGTATGTAGGTCAAGAAGCAACAGTTAAAATTCGACATGGAACAACACACTGGTTCCAAATCAGGAAAGGAGTACTTCAAGGCTGTATACTGTCACCCTGCTTATTTAAATTATATGCAGACTACATCATGTGAAATGCAGGGCTGGATAAAGCACAAGCTGGAATCAAGATTGCCAGGAGAAATAGCAATAACCTCACATATGCAGATGACACTACCCTTAGGTCAGAAAGCAAAGAACTAAGCCTCTTGATGAAAGAGGAGAAGGAAAATTGGGCTTAAAACTCAGCACTCAGAAAACTAAGATCATGACATCCAGTCCCATCACTTCATGGCAAATAGATGAGGAAACAGTGGAAACAGAGACTTTATTTTCGGGGGCTCCAAAATCAGTGCAGATGGTGATTGCAGCCATGAAATTAAAAGACGTGTGCTCCTTGGAAGAAAAGCTATGACCAACCTAGACAGCATATTAAAAAACAGAGACATTCCTTTGCCAACAAAGGTCCATCTAGTCAAAGCTATGGTTTTTTCAGTAGTCATGTATGGATGTGAGAGTTGGACTATAAAGAAAGCTAAGCACCAGAAAATTGATGGTTTTGAACTGTGGTGCTGGAGAAGACTCTTGCGAGTCCATTGGACAGCAAGGAGATACAACCAGTCCATCCTAAAGGAAATTAGTCCTGAATATTCATTGTAAGGACTGATGCTGAAGCTCCAATACTTTGGCCACCTGATTGGAAGAAGTGACTCATTGGAAAAGACTCTGATGCTGGGAAAGACTGAAGGTGGGAGGAGAGGAGAGGACAGGATAAGATGGTTGGATGGCATAGATGGACATGAGTTTGAATAAGCTCCAGGAGTTGGTGATGGACAGGGAAGCCTGGCGTGCTGCAGTCCATGGGGTCACAAAGAGTTAGACACCGCTGATCGACTGAACTGAACTAAACTGAATTTCATAGGCTAATGAGTTGGAGAGTTATTTCAACTATTTTGGAGAAGGGACAGACTTCCAGGAATTGGGCCACTGCCTACTTTTTGGTTGATGGTTGGCCTTGTTCTGGTCAGTTTATATTGTGTCCTTGGGCTATGTCATTCATTCAAAGGTTGTGCCCTCCTACCTTTTCCCTCCTGTTTTGGTTTTGGACATGTATGACTTAACATGGCTTCCTCGGTATCTCAGCTTGTTAAGAATCCACCTGCAATGAAGGATTCTGTCCAATAAAGGACAGAAATGGTATGGACCTAACAGAAGCAGAAGATACTAAGAAGAGGTGGCAAGAATACACAGAAGAACTATACAAAAAAGATCTTAATGATCCGGATAGCCATGATGCTGTGATCACTCACCTAGAGCCAGACATCCCAGAATGTGAAGTCAAGTGGGGCCTTAGGAAGCATCACTACGAACGAAGCTAGTGGAGGTGATGGAATTCCAGCTTAGCTATTTCAAATCCTAAAAGATGATGCTATGAAAGTGCTGCACTCAATATGCCAGCAAATTTGGAAACCTCAGCAGTGGCTACAGGGTTGGAAAAGGTCAGTTTCCATTCCAGTCCCAAAGAAAGGCAATGGCCAAAGAACATTCAGACTACCACACAATTGCACTCATCTCACACGCTAGCAAAGTAATGCTCAAAATTCTCCAACCTAGGCTTCAACAGTTTGTGAACCAAGAACTTCCAGATGTTAAAGCTGGATTTAGAAAAGGCAGAGGAAGCAGAGATCAAATTGTCAGCATCGATTGGATCATAGAAAAAGCAAGAGAATTCCAGAAAAACATCTGCTCATTGACTATGCTAAAGCCTTTGTGTGGATCACAACAAACTGGAAGATTCTTAAAGAGATGGGAATACCAGACCACCTTACCTGTCCTCTGAGAAACCTGTACGCAGGTCAAGAAGCAACCGTTAGAACTGGACATGGAACAACGGACTGGTTCCAAATTGGGAAAGGAGTACTACTCATCAAGGCTATATATTGTCACCTTGCTTGCTTATACAGAGTACATCATGTGAAATGCTGGGCTGAAAGAAGCACAAAATGGAATGAAGTTTTCCGGGGAAAATATCAATAACCTCAGATATGCAGAAGACACCACCCTTATGGCCGAAAGCAAAGAAGAACTAAAGAGCCTCTTGATGAAAGTGAAAGAGGAGAGTGAAAAAGCTGGCTTAAAACCCAACATTCAGAAAACTAAGATCATGGCATCCGGTCCCATCACTTCATAGCAAATAGATGAGAAAACAATGGAAACGGTGGCTGACTTTATTTTCTTGGGCTCCAAAATCACTGCAGATGGTGACTGCAGCCATGAAATTAAAAGACGCATGCTCCTTGGGAGAAAAGCTATGACCAACCTAGACAGCATATTAAAAAGCAGAGACATTACTTTGCCAACAAAGGTCCATCTAGTCAAAGCTAAGGTTTTTTCCAGTAGTCATGTATGGATGTGAGAGTTTGGACTATGAAGAAAGCTGAGCGCCAAAGAATTGATGCTTTTGAACTGTGTTGGAGAAGACTCTTGACAGTCCCTTGGACAGCAAGGAGATCATTCCTGAATATTCATCGTAAGGACTGATGCTGAAGCTAAAACTCCAATACTCTGGCCACCTGATGTGAAAAATGGACTCATTGGGAAAGACCCTGATGCTGGGAAAGATTAAAGGCAGGAGGAGAAGGGGACGACAGAGGATGAGATGGTTGGATGGCATCATCAACTTGACGGACATGAGTTTCAGCAAGCTCCGGAAGTTGATGATGAACAGGGAAGCCTGGCGTGCTACAGGGGGTCACAAAGAGTTGGACAGGACTGAGCGACTGAACTGAATGACTTAATTTTTGTTATTCAGTCCCTGAGTTGTGTCCGACTCTTTGTGACCCCAGGGTGGCGCTATTGGTAAACCCACCTGCCAATGCAGGAGGCATAAGACACACCAGTTCAATCCCTGGTTCAGGAAGATCCCCTCGAGGAGGACATGG
The DNA here is from genome assembly GCF_054371585.1 of Giraffa tippelskirchi. Taxonomy (NCBI): domain Eukaryota; kingdom Metazoa; phylum Chordata; class Mammalia; order Artiodactyla; family Giraffidae; genus Giraffa; species Giraffa tippelskirchi. The sequence goes on along the minus strand of NC_137280.1, from coordinate 119,070,124 downwards.
CAACCCACTGCAATATTTTTGTCTGGAGAATCCCATGGTCAGAGGAGCCTGGAGGCCTCATACAGTTCATGGGGTCACAAAGAGTTGGACACGCTTGAAGTGACTCAGCATGCACGGACTACAGCATGCCAGGCTTCCCTGTCCTTCACTATCTCCTGGAGTTTGCTGAAGTTCATGTCCATTGAGTTAATGATGCTATCTAACTATCTCATCCTCTGTCGTCCCTTTCTCGTCCTGTCTTTAGTCTTTCCCAGCATCAGGGTCTTTTCCAATGAGGAGTCTCTTCGCATCAGTGGCCAAGGTATTGGAGCTTCAGCTTTAGCATCAGTCCTTCCAATGAGTATTCAGGATTGATTTCATTTAGGATGGACTGGTTTGATCTCCTTGCTGTCCAAGGAACTCTCAAGAGTCTTCTCCATCACCACAGTTCGAATACATCAATTCTTCGGCCCTCAGCCTTCTTTATGGTCCAACTCTCATGTCCATACATAACTACTGGAAAAATGATAGCTTTGACTAGACAGACCTTTGTCAGCAAAGTGATGTCTGCTTTTTACTTTGTTATTAATATTTTGTCTAAGTTTGTCATAGCTTTCCTTCCAAGGGGCAAGCATCTTTTCATGGCTGCAGTCACCATCTGCAGTGATTTTGGACCCACTATTGTAGTATACAGTGTTCTCACTGCCCCAAATGTGCTCTGTGCTCCACCTGTTCACCACTCCCCCACCCCACCCCATTCTGTTGCATTCTAAGTGTGATCATTTACTTTTCTCCCTGTTAACCCAAATTGATTTTTGAGTATTCCATACCAAAATTATCCTGGTATTCTAGACTCTTTAATTAAACATCTGGTATTTTGTACAGGACCATTGGAAACTAGTCAGGTGTTTAGGCTTTAACAAGGAGAGTAAGTGGAAGCTTCTGCTTGCTTTTCATCACTTGACAACCTCTCCTCCTTAAGACCATTAACTTAGTTGATATTTTATTATAAAATAATACTTGTAGTAAATTCAAGCAATACAGATGTATTCAAAAGTCTCCTCCACCTTAAATCCTGTGAGGTTCTTTTAATGTTTCTAGATACCTTCACAATCATACATACCAGCACGTGCCTTTTTGTATGATGGTCATGCTATGTTCCTCATGATAATCATGAAAAGTACATTGCTTCCCTGGGAGCAACTTGGGTTCGTTTAACATTTGTCTTTCACTATCTCCTGGAGTTTGCACATAGTATTCTCTGTGTGTTACTCCTGGCCCTTTTCAAACAAATGGTCACAGACACTTCGGTACACTGCTTTGGTTTAGCACATTATCCAGGTTTTAACATCTTGGATATTGTGCCAACTGTATGCACTTCCAGTTATTTCACAAGTAACAACAGTGAGCTGGTGAAAGTATGCTGGGCCTCTGATGTAGCTAAGTTTTAAACAGGGAGGCAAAACTAAGTTAATTCACCAGGTGTTTTGTTTTGTTTTTTATTTATTTATTTTAAGATGTTTGAATATGGTAGTAGTCGGGCACAGTTCCAACATGGGGTGTTTGCCAAGGCCTTGAGAATTTCCCAGGAAGCAGAGCTTTCCGTTTGAGAACTGGGACAGTTGGTCACCCCAGTATGGGGTTCTGTACCTACCTCTTGTGCATACGTAAAATCTTTTCTGCTCTTAGCAGCTTGGCAGAATCAAGGCTCTGCTTTGGCTGTCATCTGGGTTTCTGGTGGAGGAGTGCCGGAGGGGAGATGGTAGCTGGATGAAATACATTCACACCTGAATCCTAAGTCCTATTGCTGGACTGGTCAGCAGGTTCAACCTGTATTTAAAAGCCTATGTCTCTAGGGTTTACTGACTGCCAACATTCCAAGCCTTGTGCTTTATTAATGCTCTTGTTTATAAGAATTTCAAGGCTCCCCAAGTCTTGAAGCTAATGAAAGAGATATTTGTCTAAAGGGGAGATGAGAAGTAGGAATGTCACAGATAAGTGACAGGATGGCCTGCAGATGGGGGACTTGGGAACCATTTTGATGTCATTGCAGCACAAGGCTGTGTCCTTTCCTCATAAGACAGCTGGATGGTGAAGAAAGTGGAAGAGTATACTGAAGCAGGCCCCGATACCTGGTGTGTTGTCCTGCGTAACTGTAGCTTTGAAGTTTCTTCATTAGATACTTCTCTTTTGTTAGCCAGGAGGTTCTTAAAATGCAACAACTTTGAAAGAGCAAACAGATTTAAACACTCATTCAGCAACTACTTACTGACCCACCTGTTAGGTGCCAGGTGTTATTCAGTTCAGTTCACTTCAGTCACTCAGTCGTGTCCAACTCTGCGACCCCATGGGCTGCAGCACCCAGGCTTCCCTGTCCATCACCAACTCCTGGAGCCTACTCAAACTCATGTCCATCGCCTCGGTGATGCCATCCAACCATCTCATCCTCTGTTGTCCCCTTCTCCTGCCTTCAATCTTTCCCAGCAGCAGGGTCTTTTCCAATGTGTTGGTTCTTCGCATCAGGTGGCCAAAGTATTGGAGTTTCAGCTTTAGCTTCAGTCCTTCCAATGAATATTCAGGACTGATTTCCTTTAGGGTTGACTGGTTTGATCTCCTTGCCATCCAAGGGACTCTCAAGAGTCTTCTCCAACACCACAGTTCAAAAGCATCAATTCTTTGGCGCTCAGCTTTCTTTATAGTTCAAACTCACATCCATACATGAGTACTGGAAAAACCATAGCTTTGACTAGATGGACCTCTGTGCACCTGCCTTTTTGTCCCCCATTTCTTATAGGCAAGACTCCAGCCTCCATGATCTTCCCTGAGTTCCAAAGAGCAGATTCAAACAGTTGCTAATCAAGGGAGGTGGTTGTTATTCAGTCATTCAGTTGTGACCAACTCTTTGCGACCCCATGGACTGCAGCACGCCAGGCTTCCTTGTCCTTCACCATCTCCCAGAGCTTGCTCAAACTCATGTCCATTGAGTTGGTGATGCCATCCAGCCATCTCATCCTCTGTCGTCCCCTTCTTCTCCCGCCTTCAATCTTTCCCAGCATCAGGGTCTTCCAATGAGTCAGCTCTTAGCATCAGGTGGCCACAGTATTGGAGCTTCAGCACCAGTCCTTCCAATGAATATTCAGGATAGATTTCCTTTAGGATTGACTGGTTTGATCTCCTTGCTGTCCAAGGGATTCTCTAGAGTCTTCTCCAGCACCACAATTCAAAAGCATCAATTCTTTGATGCTTAGCCCTCTTTATGGTCCCACTTTCACATTCATATACTGGAAAACCCATGAAAGTCACTCAGTCGTGTCCGACACTTTGTGACCCCGTGGTCTGTAGCCTGCCAGGCTCCTCTGTCTATGGGGGTTCTCCAGACAAGACTACTGGAGTGGGTTTCCACACCATCCTCCAAGGGATCTCCCCAACCCAGGGATGGAACCCAGGTCTCCCACATTGGAGGCAGCTTCTTTACCATCTGAGCCACCAGGGAAAACCCATAGCTTTGACTATAGGGAAAACTAAGATCATGGCATCTGGTCCCATCACTTCATGGGAAATAGATGGGGAAACAGTGGAAACAGTGTCAGACTTTATTTTTTTGGACTCCAAAATCACTGCAGATGGTGCTTGCAGCCATGAAATTAAAAGACGCTTACTCCTTAGAAGGAAAGTTAAGACCAACCTAGATAGCATATTAAAAAGCAGAGACATAACTTTGCCAACAAAGGTCCGTCTAGTCAAGGCTATGGTTTTTCCAGTAGTCATGTATGGATGTGAGAGTTGGATGGTGAAGAAAGCTGAGCGCCGAAGAATTGATGCTTTTGAACTGTGGTGTTGGAGAAGACTCTTGAGAGTCCCTTGGACTGCAAGAAAATCCAACCAGTCCATCCTAAAGGAGATCAGTCCTGGGTGTTCATTGGAAGGACTGATGTTATACTTTGGCCACCTCATGCGAAGAGTTGACTCATTGGAAAAGACCCTGATGCTGGGAAGGATTGGGGGCAGGAGGAGAAGGGGACGACAGAGGATGAGATGGCTGGATGGCATCACCGACTCGATGGACATGGGTTTGGGTAAACTCCAGGAGTTGGTGATGGACAGGGAGGCCTGGCGTGCTGTGATTCATGGGGTCACAACGAGTCGGACACGACTGAGTGACTGAACTGACTGACTGACTGAGGCAAAGATCAAGAGAGGAGCAGCCACAAAACCACCTGATTAGGAGAGCTGACCAGCTAAAACCCTCCACCCTAACACCCTAATCTTGTCAGAAACCCCAGCCACCCTTTTAAATTTTGTAGAAGAGAATGCCAGGCTGTTACTGCCTTGATCCTTAACACATAACCCTGCCAGACTATATAACCTTGCCTTATTCCTGGGGTGGGGGTTTAGGATGGCACAGTTCTTGAGGTTCTAGCCTAGTGTTTTCTCCTTTGCCTGACAAATAAATGAATCCACTATTTCCTTCTCCTCCAAGACTCTGTCTCTCTATTTCTGTGCACCAAGAGCCAAGATTTGGGTAGCAGTAACATCTCCATCTGCAAGGAGATTATACCAGTCAGTCCTAAAGGAAATCAGTCCTGAATATTCATTGGAAGGACTGATGCTGAAGCTGAAGCTCCAATACTTTGGCCACCTGATGTGAAAAGAACTGACTCATTGAAAAAGACCCTGATGCTGGGAAAGATTGAAGGCAGGAGGAGAAGGGGGACTATAGAGGATGAGATGGCTGGATGGCATCATTGCCTCCATGGACGTGCATTTGAGCAAGCTCTGGGAGTTGGTGATGGGCAGAGAAGCCTGGCATGCTGCAGTCCATGGAGTTGCAAAGACTCAGACATGATTGAGCGGCTGAACTGAACTGAACATCCCCAGAGATTTTTGTCTTCACCTGCTGGGAGAGAGAGGTTGGGGGCAGCAGAACGGAAGCTGCTGAATGGTAACCTGTTATAGTCTAGCCTGGGATTTTCTGACCAGAGCCTGCGGCTAAAGCTGAGCAAGCAGGACATGGCTAGGGAAACTGACACAACTATAGTGTAAGGACTCATACAAATGTCAAAGGGACTGCAGTTACCTCCAGAGGATCCCCTTCACTTCCTGAGATTTCTTCTCAGTCATCAGAAGGACTGACACAGATTGCCAGCACCTTCCCTCCAGAACTCTGATGACCTTGCCTGTTAACACCAGCACAATATAATCAGACAAGATCTCTTTCCTTCCTCCTGCCACCAGCTCCATCAGCTTCTTTACCTCTCATTTTAATCTCAATTGGATTATTCTCAGCAGCATAAACAAACATGGCCCATTATCTTCAATCCTAAAAGCAAATTCCTTTGACCTCATAGCCCCCATAAGTGTCTCCTCTTTTTCTATACTCCTCTTAGCAAAGCTCTTTGAAAGAAATGTTATCTATTCTTTTCATATTATATTCTCTTCTCAGTACACCACTTTGCTGAAATGATTAACTTTATTAAGATTATTTTCATACTGCCAAGAATAGCAGATATTTTTCTGAATATTAAATTCCAGTTTCTTGCATTTGAAGCAATTGATCAAAACAGTTTCCTAGAAATAATTTATTCTTCTACCTTTACTCACTTGGAGAAGGAAATGGCAACCCACTCCAGTACTCTTGCCTGGAAAATCCCATGGATGGAGGAGCCTGATGGGCTACAGTCCATGGGGTCGAAAAGAGTCAGACACGACTGAGCGACTTCACTTCACTTTCACTTTACTCAGTTCAGTTCAGTCGCTCAGTCCTGTCCGACTCTTTGCAACCCCATGGACTGCAGCACGCCAGGCCTCCCTGTCCATCACCAACTCCTGGAGTTTACTCAAACTCATGTCCATTGAGTAGATGATACCTTCCAACCATCTCATCCTCTGTCGTCCCTTTCTCCTCCCGCCCTCAATCTTTCCCAGCATCAGGGTCTTTTCAAGTGAGTCAGCATCAGGTGGCCAAAGTATGGGAGTTTCAGCTTCAACATCAGTCCTTCCAATCAATATTCAGGACTGATTTCCTTTAGGATAGACTGGTTTGATCTCCTTGCAATCTAAGGGACTCCCAAGAGTCTTCTCCCACACTGCAGTTCAAAAGCATCAATTCTGTGCCCTCTCCCCTACTTCAGCTCTTATTTTCTTCACAGTACTTATCTGCTTAACAGTCCCTTATTTATGCTTGTCGCATTAGAAGATAAACTCCCTGGTGTCAGAAGTCTTTTTCTTGTTTACCACTGCCTCTAACATGGTGGGGTGCAGCAGAAGCTAGAGAGTGTGAGCTAAATACTCATTGAAGAACTGACATAGTCCATACACTGGCAGTTTTCTGGGCCAGTTAGTGGGTCACTAGTCACAGATTCTCCTGGGGAAATCCTTGACACCCAGTCGCCTCTTGGCTGAGTGGCCTTTCTGCCTGGGCATTCAGTAGTCACAAACTGCCACCTGCCTTGTAGGACCTAATCAAACCACACTTGCCTTCACTTCACTGATGTCTTCCTGAGTCTGGCTCCTAGGATGCTCAGCATCTCAGGGCCTGGGCTGGAGCTCCACGGGCCAACAGCTAGCAGGCTAGGCTGCAAGCCTTTCAGATTGCTCTGTCTGGTAGTTTCTGTCCCAGTGAGCTGGCTCCAGATACCATGTTGGTACTGGGGTCTTCTGATCCCCCAGATATGCAAACAGTAGGAAGATACAGCTGGAGACTGTAGGTCATGCCTGTCATAGTTTTGTCATCTGCAGAAGAAACTTTGATGCCCTGCACTGCCCTGCTCCTGACTGAGCCTAGTTGACTCCTGCTGCCGAGACTTGCTGTGTGTGAATTCGATTTCACAGAATGACACTGTGGTCCACAGGACTGGAACAACCACAGTGTGTGTGAAAAAGCTGCCCCAGAATTCATGCTCTAGCAGTCAGACCAGGGATCTGGACAGGATTCTGGGTCCAGAGGGGAGAGAGGGCAGGGCAAAGAGGACAAAACTGGGAGGGGGAAGGCTCAGTAAAGATGCTCTCCTTGGACAGCCATCTGTGCCCTCAAGCACTATCTGCTGCCTAAAACTAGTCAGTGTTGGTAGTTCTTGGGGATTGTCCAAGACCAGCCTGTTGTTGTTCAGTTGCTCAGTTGGGTCCGACTCTTTGCGATCCCATGGACTGCAGCACACCAGGCTTCCCTGTCCTTCACCATCTCCCAGAGCTTGCTCAAACTCATGTCCATTGAGTGGCTAATGACATTCAACCATTTTGTCTTCTGGCATCTGCTTCTTCTCCTGCCTTCAATCTTTCCCAGCATCAGGGCCTTTTCTAATAAATCAGCTCTTTGCATCAGGTGGTCAAAGTATCGGAGCTTCAGCCTCAGCATCTGTCCTTCCAATGAGTATTCAGGATTGATTTCCTTTAGGATGGACTGGTTTGATCTCCTTGCTGTCCAAGGAACTCTCAAGAGTCTTCTCCAGCACCACAGTTCGAATACATCAATTCTTCGGTGCTCAGCCTTCTTTATGGTCCAATTCTCACATCCATACATAACTACTGGAAAAATCATAGCTTTGATTATATGGACCTTTGTTGGCAAAATAATAACTCTGCTTTTTAATATGCTATCTAAGTTTTTCAAGGAGCAAGCGTCTTTTAATTTCAAGGCTGTAGTAACCATCTCAGTGATTTTGGAGCCCAAGAAAATAAAGTCAGCCACCGTTTCCATTGTTTTCTCATCTATTTGCTATGAAGTGATGGGACCGGATGCCATGATCTTAGTTTTCTGAATGTTGGGTTTTAAGCCAGCTTTTTCACTCTCCTCTTTCACTTTCATCAAGAGGCTCGTTAGTTCTTCTTTGCTTTCGGCCATAAGGGTGGTGTTATCTGCATATCTGAGGTTATTGATATTTCTCCAGGCAATCTTGATTCCAGCTTGTGCTTCATCCAGCCGGCATTTTGCATGATGTACTTTGCATATAAGTTAAATAAGCAGGGTAACAGTATACAACCTTGATGTACTCCTTTCCCAATTTGGAACCAATCTGTAGTCCCATGTCTGATTCTAACTGTTGCTTCTTGACCTGCATACAGATTTCTCACTCAGGAGGCAGGTAAGGTGGTCTGGTATTCCCATCTCTTTAAGAATTTTCCACAGTTTGTTGTGATCCACACAAAGACTTTAGCATAGTCAATGAAATAGAAGCAACCTACTTCTACTTTTCTGAAATTCTCTTGCTTTTTCTATGATCCAATGGATGTTGACAATTTGATTTCTGGTTCCTCGACCTTTTCTGAATCCAGCTTGAACATCTGGAAGTTCTCTGTTCAAGTACTGTTGAAGCCTAGGTTGGAGAATTTTGAGCATTACTTTGCTAGCGTGTAAGATGAGGGCAATTGTGCTGTAGTCTGAACATTTTTTGGCATTGCCTTTCTTTGGGATTGGAATGAAAACTGATCTTTCTAGTCCTATGGCCACTGCTGAGTTTTCTGAATTTGCTGGCATACTGAGTGCAGCACTTTCACAGTATCATCTTTTAGGATTTGAAATAGATAGGCTGGAATTCTATCACCTCCACTAGCTTTGTTCGGAGTGATGCTTGCCGAGGACCACTTGACTTCTCACTCCAGGATGTCTGGCTCTAGGTGAGTGATCACACCATCGTGGTTATCTGGGTCATTGAGATCTTTCTTGTATAGTTCTTCTGTATATCCTTGCCACCTCTTCTTAATATCTTCTGCTTCTGTTAGGTCCATAGTCTTTCTGTCCTTTATTGTACCCATCTTCGCATGAAATGCAAAGACCAGCCTGTAGGGCAACCCTATACCTGTCCCTGCCTTCACAGGGTACAGCCTGCCCACTCTGAGCCCACAGGGGCACCTACATGTTCCCATAAATTTTCCTTCTGGGAGAGAGAGTGGGAAACCTTGATTTTTCTACAGTGAGTCAGCCAGACCTAGGTTCAAATCTCACCTCCCCACTTGTCTGCTGTGTGGCTGGGACAATTTTCAAAACCCATTTCAGTCTCATGGGTAGGCCCAGTCTGGCTTGACAGTCCTCCAGTCAAGCCTGTGCCCACAGCTCTGTGATGGTGCTTGGTACAAATATGGATGAGGACATTTTCTCCTGTACTGTTTAAGTTGGATGCCCTTCTACTGAGAGCTTCCATGGCAACTTCCAGTGACAACTTACAGAATCAAGGAAGCTGACTAGTGGCCGTTTCCGTAGTGTTGTCTACGGCCTCAGTTAGATACTTCCACCCTGGGCAGATGAGACACAGGGGCCTTGCAAAACTCCCCCACCTTCCCTCCCAATGTCTTTCAGTACTTCTGCAGACTGGGTTGTGGAAGGTTGGGTAGCCATGTGAAGAACAGGCTGTGTGCATGTGTGCTCAGTCCCTCCATCATGTCCAACTCTTTTTGACTCCATGGACTGTAGCCCACTAGGCTCCTCTGTCCAGGGAATTTTCCAGGCAGGATTACTGGAGTGGGTTGCCACTTCCTCCTCCAGGCAATCTTCCTGACCCAGGGGTTGAACCCACATCTTCTGAGTCTCCTGCATTCTTTATGCAGATTCTTTACCTCTTGAGCCATCTGGAAAGCCCCGAAGGGGAGGCTACAGGGGCTTGAAGTTCCATCTGGACTTGACTCTGGACCCATGCTAAGCATGTGACATCCATTTTCATATACCCACCCCCCCTTTTAAACTGTTATGAGTTGTATACAATTCACAAATAGGATTATAGCTCAGTGAATTTTTATATGTGCATACACCTGTCAAACTACCACTTGAATCAAGATAGGTAATTGCCAGCATCCTAGAGCTTCCCTCATCAGTACCTGCTTTTCCTGGCAAAGGGAACTATTATTCTATCTTCTCTCACCAACATTAGTTTTTGCCTGTTTTTGGTCTTAATTTCAATGGATTCATAAAATAAGTACTCCTGTGTCTACCTTCTTTTGGTCAACATTGTGAGATACATCCATGGTTATATCAGTGGTTTCTTTTTCATTGCTGTTTAGTATTCCATTGTATGAAGATATAACAATTTATTTTTTCATTTAACAGTTGCTGGATTTATTATTTCTATTTTTTTTCTCTTAAAAGTTACTGGGAACATTCCTAAACATATCTTTTGATGGACATGAGGACTTACTCATGTTGGAGATTAGTCCAGAATTGAGATTACTGAGCCACTGGGTATATGCATGCTTAGTTTTAGTAGATGTTGTCAATTTTCTGAAATACACCAATTGGTGCTCCCACCAGCAATGTGTGAGAGTTCCATTTGTTCCACATCCTTGGTAATACTTGGTGTTGTCACTCCTGCTTAGCCATTCTAGTGACTGAAATACATTTCATAAAAATTCTGTGAGGTAGGTATTGCCAAAAGCCCCATTCTACAGACATCGAGACTGAGGCTAGAGAGGGGAAGCTACAAAGCCCACCCAGATCACACAGGATATGAAGAGCAAGTGGGCAGCAGCAGATCTATATGATTCCTGTGTGCCACGGCTGTATGAAATTTTGTCAGAAAATTTGGGTGTGCCAAAATTATAGGTCTCTTTTTTATATATAATTTTATTTATTTATTTATTTTTGGCTGTACTGGGTCTTTGTTGCTGCTCTGGATTTTCTCTAGTTGTGGTGAGTGGGGGCTACTCTCTAGTTTTAGTACATAGGTTCCTCATTGAAGTGACTTTTGTTGCGGAGCATGGGCTCTAGGCCACTCTGGCTTCAGTAATTGTGGCTAATGAGCTCAGTAGTTGCAGCTCTCAGGCTCTAGAGCACAGGCTTAATAGTTGTGGTGTATGGGCTTTTTTGTTCTGCAGCATGTGGGATCTTCCTGTACCAGGGAGTGAACCCATGTCTCCTGCATTGGCAGGAAAATTCTTTGCCACTGAGCCATCAGGGAAGCCTGATGGCTCTCATTACTTTCTATAGTACCTATTTCCATTTGACAGCAAAAATATAACCTGTTCATTTCAAACAGTTGTATGATCACTTAGTCATTTCAGGGGTGTGCTCAGTCAAGTTGAGGGTTTTGTCCCTCTTCTTCTATTCAGGGTCACAACTATATCCTGAGCTTATGTGATCATGGCATGGAGTGGGAGTTGAGGGGGCTGGAGATTGTCTGGTCCTTGGTCAACATCCATCTTCCTCAGCTGCTCATCGAGGCAGGTAGACATGACCCCTACTAGTTGTGAACTGTCATCCTTGATTTCTACTGTGCCCATAGATGTCTATGTTTGTCCATGGTGTCTGGCTTGGATTGTCCAGATTCTTCTAGGTTCATTTGGTTCTGTTTATTACATCCCACAACCCATTGTCTGCCTATCTAGGCACTCTTTGAGCAACTTACAGACCAAGCACAGATTCTCTTCACTCTCAGAGCTCCCAAGCCTTTCTGGGGGTCCTATTCTCCCCTTATCCCTGGGTAGAGGGGATTGGGGGAGGAAGTGAGAGAGAGTCTCTTCTCAGAGACCCACCCCAGTAGCTAACTGTAATGCTCTCTTTGCTATAATTTTTTCCCCACCCTCATTCTTTTGGAAAACTGACTCTGGTATTATCATACCTTCTTCCTGACTCTGCCGTTGCTGATGTAAAATATAAGATATGAGTCCTTCAGCCTCTTGGGCTTTCACTGCTCCAAAAAAAGTTTTCTTGCTCTAAACAGCTTTGGGTTTCAAGAGTCCATTTTGCAAATCAAGATCCAAGAATTTCACTTTTTTTCTTTGCATTCAGCACTCTCTCCACAGGAGTAATAAGGAAGTCTTATTTTAGATGATTTTAGATGGAAGACTTAAGAGTTTGACAACAGGGAAGAAGGAGGGGTTAAGCAGAGGAATGTGAGGCTCAGAGAGGTGAAATAACTTGCCCAAGGTTACATAACAGTCAACAGTGGCTGTGCTCACCACTCTATCAGGAGAGTAAGACTGAGAAAGTTGACACAGCAGAGAGTACAGCCAGTGGATCTCTGACCATGAAGACTGGGTTACTTCTTAGCTTACATGCTGTCCTATGGGCTATGGGTAGGTGTCTGAGAAAGGGAATGTGATTGAATTCTGGGCAGGAAAATCTGATTTTAGATCCACTGAGAGGGCAGGTCTTCATAGGAATGCTCCCGTCAACCCTTTTCAACAGTGAAACTCTATTTATAAAGGGAGACCATCTCTAGAAATGAATTCACCATAAAAACCAGATTTTCCCACCTGGACTGCTTGAATCCCAGGGCTTTAGCTTCCCTGGAAGTAATATGCTGGGAATGGTTAATCAGAAAATATTTCTGGCATTTGAGGATGGGGCTAAAATTCAATAACTGGGTTGTGGTTATAGAAGCATGGCTGGTGCGGGAACCTCAGCCCTGCTCTGCAGTGGTTTTGTGACACTGGAAAAGTCCTTTCTCTTTGTTTTTATTTTCTTCCTCTATAGCACAAAGAGTTTTGATCACATGGTGTGTGGAGTAATTGAAGCAAGCATGAGACCTCAGCCTTCTAGGTGCCACTCTGGAATCAGTAGAACCCCCCCTCACACCCCCACATTCCAAGGGGACTCTGTGGGGGCCAGTCCTTTCTGATCCAGGCTAGTGATCATGTATATGTGCTAAGTCACTTTAGTCGTATCCAACTCTGTGCGACCCTATGGACTGCAGCTCATCAGGCTCCTAGGTCCATGGGATTCTCCAGGCAAGAATACTGGAGTGGATTGCCATTTCCTTCTCCAGTGATTATGTATAAATGAGTGGAAATTTGTGCTCCCCACCCTGCAGCTCACAGTCCTGCAACTCTCTTATCTCTCCTGAGTGGAGGGTAAGGTTGATTGAGAAAATGTGAAGCTAAATGAGTCACCTTTGACAGACACTGCTGGCCCCTTCTTAGCAGTGCTTCATCACTGAGTTCCTACCATAGTGGTTTCTCAACTTACCTTTAAGAATCACTTGGGAGAACTTGTCCAAAGGCAGAAAAGCCTGCCCCCAGGGAGTCTGAATCATTAGATCAAGAGTGGACCTAGGAATCCTCATTTTTCTTGACCTAATGCCAATTTTTTTGAAGTAAAGAAATTTTTGAATATGTAATACATTTATACGGATCAAAATCTAAAAGGTAGAAAGGGTATAAAGTGAAAAATGACTCCAACCCTCTTCTCTCATCACCTAGTTCCCCTCCCCTGAGGCAAACAACTACTTGTTTATCTTTCCTGAGATAATCTATGCATATGATAGCTGTAAGAGAAAATAAGATCTGCATTTTAAAAACAAGACTTTCAGGGAGTTCCCTAGCAGTTCAGTGGTTAAGACTTCACCTTCCAAAAAAAAAAAAGACTTCACCTTCCAATGCAAAGGGTACAGGTTGGATTCCTGGTCAGGGAACTAAGATCCCACATCTTCTGGCCAAAAAACCAAAATAGAAGCAATACTGTAACAAATTCAGGCTCAGATGGTAAAAGCATCTGCCTACAATGCGGGAGACCCGGGTTCGATCCCTCAGTTGGAAAGATCCCCTGGAGAAGGAAATGGCAGCCCACTCCAGTATTCTTGCCTGGAAAATCCCATGGACAGAGGAGCCTGGCAGGCTACAATCCCTGGCAGGGGTTGCAAAGAGTTGGACACGACGGAGTGACTTCACTTTCACTTTCTTTAACAATGGTGTACTTCACAAAAAATTAAAAAAAAAAAAAGATTCTCTTGGTGATTCTAATGCTGAGGGACCACAGACATACTTGGAAAAAGCATACTCTTACTTTATGCCAGGCCCTGGGCAAGATCTTCAGACTAGATGTGTGACTGGCACTGATTAGTATGCTCAACAAGACTAGACGGTGCCACCTGGTATGCCATAAGCAGGGGAGCAAAGGGACTCCAGTGGGCCTTGACTAGGGAGACCAGAAACTGGAGCTGCTGAGGGCAGGGTTGTGATGTGACAAAAAAAGTATGAGGCCTGTAGGTCCTTTCATCTTCCTGTCATCAGCTGCGGCACCTGGCAGACACTGGATACCGCAGCTGGCAAAGACCTGGTAACACAAGGAGCTGCTTGGCATCCCTGCCCAGTCCCATCCCAGAAGAGCTGTAGGCCTCTGCTTTCTTTAGGGGGCCCTGTGGGGAAGTGTCTTTTGTCTCTTTGGCGTCAGGAATACCAATCACGTGCCTGTTCGTTAGGTGAGCTGGCGCCTTGTTTCCTGGGGTGGGGTGGCTGTTGTTCCCTAGGCAGAGCAGGGTAGAGCTGGTCAAAGTCCCTGACTGGCGAGGGTGGGGGTGAGAATTTTCAGACTAATCCCTTTCCCTTAAGGGTTGGGTTCGTCCAAAGGAAAATTATCAGGGAGCATCCCACACAAGCGTTGGACTCTGGCTGCCTAGTTTGCTGAGGAGCTCTTCCCCATTCCAGTCCTCACCCCCACCCCCTAACCCCGCCCCAGTCTCAATACACTTATGCAGAACGGATGTTCACCGGTAGAGAGAGACGTCCACTCTAGACTTGGGCTCTCCCTGCAACAATGGTTATTTTGGACTAGAGGCCTCTTCAGAAGTCCTTGGTAGGAAATACGGGTTAAGAGTATCAAAAACTCCTTGCACTGCCTCATTTTGAACCTGTTCCCTCACAAATAAAAAGGGAATAACGATATTTCACCATATGGATTATTGTGAAGAATGAGATAACTCATGTTAGGTTCAGGGGAGGGCACTGAGGCCCTAAGCAGAATCTCAGCGCTGACTGGAAACGCCAGCTCTATTCTGAGTCTCAGTTTCCCCATCCTGAAAGGGAGCCACAGCCCCTCCCAAAAATCGCCCACCCAAGAACACCTCTCCCTCCCTCATCTCTATCCCCACCCTTACCCGCCCTCCTTTTCCCAGTTCACTCCCTTCCCCCTCCTTCTCCTTCGCCCAGGGCTTCTAGGCTTTTCAAGACCTGGGTCTTTAATTCAGTTTAGGACACCTCCGCCTGAAGGACCCCTGCAGACCGTGAATTACCGCAGCTAGTCCGCCGTTCCTGCTTTGAGAAGAGCGAGCCGAGCTTTCGAGGAAGTGGGTGAGCATCAAGGCCCGCCGCACCTCGCCCAGCCGCGTCTCCACCTTGCCCGCCCAGCTGGCCTCCGCCTGCCGTCAGGCGATCTCGCCGGGCAGCCCCGCCGGTTGTGTGACGTCACGGGCCCCAGGGTCCTCGGCGCCTGCGCCCGCTCCTATAAAGGCAGACGCCGCGCCGCCCCGCTGCGCTGTATTGCCTTGTTCTCCGCCTTGTAGTTTTGCAGTCTGACGACGCCGCACTGCTCAGTTTAGCCTCCGGCCCGCCATCTCCTTGAGACCTAACACGGTAAGTGGACGCTGACGGGGCTGAAAGGGACGGATTGCGAGCTGGTGGTCACACCACTCGGGCTTTGGCCCAGCTGAAGGCGGGAGGCACCTGGGCCTGGCCTCACCTCAGGCCTGGTGGAACAATTGACCCCATTCTCCGGGAGATGCCAGCGGGCTCCGTTCTCCCACCCCTTGGTTTGACTCGAGGAGGCCTCCTCTAGTCGGCGTCTTCACGGCGCCTCCGTGAGTGCCCGGCGGGCGGGAGGGAGAAGGTGCGAGTCGAGCTCGGGGTTGGGCCTCCTCAGCATGGGGCGACCATCAGCCGCCGCGGAGTTCGGCTGCAGGCCCATCTGGGGCCGGGGGTCTCCTTTGGCCGTAAGCCTGCCGGACCCAGGGCGAGGGTGGCGGTGGGACTTTTAATGGAGTTCCCGGGGCTGTCGTGAGTGTGGGCATGTGTCCATGTTTATTGTTTTGGTGTCCGGAGCGATAGTGGCAGTGTTAGTCCGGGAACGCTGGATTCTTGGTTTACATCCTTTCTCGCCCGTGTAACTGGCGTCACTAGTCACCGGTCCTACCTAACTGCTGGGACCGAATCTTGGCAGAGAGCCGCCTGCTCCTTCAGAATATTTCTGTTTTGCCATAGCCAGGGGTTGCTGAAACGGTTGTAATAGCAGATGCCATCGTCATAGTGGTGTGGTTTTTTAGGTGCCTTAACTCGAGGTGTCTGGCCTTTTTTTTTTTTTTTTGAAGGGATATTCATTCCTTTCTTTGGTTCACTTTTTAATGGAGACTTCAGGCTTAAATTTGGGGTCATGAATTTTTTTCATCAGAGCCTTATAGTAGAAGGTTTCTGTGTTGTAGAGCAATAGAATTTCGGTCGCCTAAAACAGGCTTTTTCCTTTATGATGATAAAACCCACCTCATAGAGGGTGATTTAATGTACAAATACCAGAGCATAAGGAATTGAAGGGATAGTCTTGAAAACATTTCAAACAAAATTACATCCATTATTATTAAATTTTGCTGTGAATTCCAGATGTTTAACACGAAAAAAAATTCAGTATCAAGTTTAGTGTTACAAAGGGCGTCGAATTGCAGATTAACCGATTGCTTCCTTGCTGTTGTTGAGTAAGGTCTCAACTCCTTTAAAAGTAACCTAATACACGAATTTGACTATGAGTAAGCAGATCTTGCTGTTTATCGAAAGTTATTTGAAATATGCTAATTTTATCAGCTGTTTTGCCAGGCTTGGGGTTCTCTAATAATGTTCACTCCAGTGCATGGAAAGTAAAAAAAAAAAAAAAAAAAGCCCAACAAAGAATGTTTCGTAATTAGAAATTGAACTCACATTAAAATACTTCTTTTAGGGATACCTTTTGTTATTGCCTTGTTACAGAGAAGGTCCTCTTCTCTGGGTCTTTACCCATGGAGCTGGACAACTGCATTATTGGCAGGTACTGAGGAACGTGGAGAAAACAGACATATTTGTGAAATGAAAAATGAAATCTGATTCTCCAACCGTGGATGAGGGAGAGCTGGGTATTTCAATGGCTGGTTTTAAAACAGCTTTACCTTTTTGCCTCCTTGTGCTAATTTGTCTGTTTGGGAAATGGAGATAATTATCTGGGGAAAGCAGACTGAATATTTTAACTGTTTTAATGGATCTTAAGTCTTGGGAACTTAACAAAGGTTCCGTCAGTGTTTTCAGTGTCAAATTCTATGTTTTTAAGTTGTAATGACATCACAGGATTGAAAAATCTATACTTGAAATTTAAAGAGGTCTTGAATTTTTAGGATCAGGTATTGCTGCCATTACCCCCTCCCCTGAACCACTCACTCAAAAATCTGAAGATGGTAAGAAATTGCTGGCCTAGAAGCTTAGAACATTTCAATTTTAAAGAGTTTTGTTTTTTTTTTTTAATTTTTTGGACAGAATTCAGCTCTTTTGAATTGTTTAATTTTATGTAAGAGGTGTCCTTTTCCTAATGACTCATAATTAACGTGAGTTAATAAAGTTTTTTTAGAGTAAGTAATAGGTTATTACTATGAGGATTTTGGAAGATCTCAAACTGAGGATACCTGGACAGTCAGTGATGAAAGATAAAAAGGAAATTTAAGTTATTATGTTTAAGTCACTAGGACAACATCTGCTTATTAAATATTATATTCACTTGTATATGGTCTTGCATTGATCCAAACGTAAGTATATCCTGATCTACTTTTTGGATCTGAACTCATTTTTCACTGATAAGTCTCACTGCTGGGAAAATTACTATCTTATTTGGTAGCTTTGTTTATTTTGTACTGATCTTTCTCAAGTTTGCAGGTGGTTAATAGTGGCAGTTAACTATTCAAATGGGGTAGTCAGTGAGAGCAGAAAGGAAGAGTCAGTAAGTCCATTTTAGATGTATTTTGCATCAGAATTATAAATTATTCTAAATCTTAAACCAGTGAGAGCAGGTGTTAAAAGCTTCTGTACCTAGGAGTTATACTTAGAAAAAAGGTTTCTACCTTTGTGTGCTAGCCTGTGAATAATCAGAGTGTTTATAGTGTTATATACTATAGGTCCTTAGGATTTTATGGTTAATGAGTTGGAAGGGCTCTAACAGGCTACAGTTGATGAAATGCCATATAGAAGTAATATCTCTTAAATTTCAAATTGAGTATAATACCTTTTTTTAGATGCCTTCAATTAAGTTGCAGAGTTCTGATGGAGAGATATTCGAAGTTGATGTTGAAATTGCAAAACAGTCTGTGACCATCAAGACTATGTTGGAAGGTAAGTTTATTAGAAAACCTGGGTCAGGGGAAAGGGGAAGAAATATGTAGTTTGATATAACCTGTAAACATAGTCTGGAAGTAACATTCTGTCAAAATTGCCCATTTGAAGAGGTAAAGTTTTTTCTTTAAAGTATTAACTACATCTGTCTGACAGGGGTCATTTTTTTCCAGCATTTTCTTAGTTATTTTTTTCTCTTATTAAGTAGATAATATCGTAGACTACTAATAATATGGAAATGATTTCCAAGACTCAGATAATGGTCCATTTCTCTGACAAGTAAATTTGCATTCACATTTCTAATGGCAAAAACTAAAGCCTTTGTAAAAAGATACCTTATATATGGTAGTTAAATAGAACACCTTGTTTCAATAGAGGGAGTAAGCTGAGTAGATTGTAAACCAAGTAGGTGTTTTTTTTAAACCAAGTTTTCCCTTTTATTTTGTCATTCCCTTGAAACTGCAGAGCATGAACACTACATAAAGAAGGCAAGAAAACAATTCCTGAAGCATTTAAAAGCTTTTGCTATTAACATAGATCTTTTCTTAGTAATATCAGTGGGTTGGTAGACATTAATAATATATAGAGATACACAAATCAGTTTCTAGAACTGGTGGAGAAAACTACTTAAGGGTGGTAAGAATGTTCTTTAGTACAGTTGTCTCCATATCTGCACGGGACTGGTTTCAGGACCCTCTGTGAATACCAAAATTTATGGATACTCAACGGTCACATGGTATAATTAATGCATTAGTCCAAGCGGTGCTATGGAAACATCTTGGCTGCTGTTAGTCTTTAGGCTTGTGGAGAGAGTGTAGTGTGTAGTCCTAGTGAGGTGATACTTCAAACTAGTAAAGATGTTTTGGGAGAGCATTCTGAGGTAAACTGAGAGAGGATGTGTTTAAAATTTGAGATTTTTAGTTAGGGTTGTGATTGTGATACTGTAGTTGATAGAGCTGAGTAACAAGTTTGAGGGGAATGGAAAGTAAATGACTTTGAGCTTGAACATGTTGTGTAAGAGATTCCCTCAAAAGATCTTTGTAATAACCTACTGGTCAATTGACTATTGGCTCTTGGTCCCTGAGTTATAGATTGCTGGAGACAGACTTACTTTGTATGGTGTGTGTGTGTGTGTGTGTAAGTAAATGAGATTGGCAAATGGCCATATTGAGGCAGGATGGGGTGTTAGGAGTGGAAAAGTCAGAGGTGGAGAATCTGGAGTAGGATTTGTAAAAGCCAAAGGAAAAGGGAGGATTATCAGATTGAAGACTGATCAGTTAGGATTTCAGGGATAATTTAGACTTCTAACAAGTCAGATACTAGGTGTGGTAGAGATGGAAGCTGAGAGGCAGAAGGTTTGTCTTCTGTTTTTTAAAAGAAAATAAAATCTGAACATACTTACAGATTTTTCAGTTTTTTAGTTTGGTAATTGGCAACAATTATGTGGCACTTACAGTCCGGTACCCTGGTTAACTTACATGGATTATTTCAATTAAGTTGTAAACCCCTTGGTACATCCCACAATCACTGTTCATCAAGTATGTGTTGAATGAAGAACTGTGGTATGGTCACATAGGAGTGTGAAAGCTAACCAAGTATCCCTAAAGGCAGGTGAGTAAGGCTTTATCTAGAAGATGTAGAAACTGATACCAAAATTATTGCCTAAATACTTGCTTTGGCAGTGAAAGTGTTCTTTACTTCATCTTAGTTGGTGCCTGGCACCCTAATCTGTCCTTTGCTGCTTCAAAGAAGCATTTGCCAGTAAGAACAAACATAGGATTTCTTGGGTTTTCCGTGTCAACTTTGATCACTGAAGCAAGTGAATAGTAGACAGCAACAGTTCATTTCTTCCCATAGCCTTTGGACTTTGGAGGTGAATGGCTTTATCTAAAGTACCAGTGGTTTATATAGAAATCTAGCCTCTTGAGGACTGGAGTGTATTGAACTGAAATCTTCTAATCACTGTATAATCAGAAGTGAAAGTGGCATGTGTACACATGCATTGACTGATTTCTTCAGGTCTGGGGTGTGGTATCAGGATACAAGTGTTTTTCAGACATTCTTGAAACTAAATAGCTTAAAGGAATGACTGTTGGTACTTGAGCCTTCAGTTAGCAAAAAAAACATTGCAAATTCTTGGTTTAAATGCTAGAGAAGTGAATCATTTAAAACTATAAGGCCTTTATATTTAACATGAGTTAAGGCTTCCAAATAACATTTGTATCTTCTAAACAAGCTGGTCTTCTGCGTTTCCTCTAATATGTTCACTCCCCAAACCACATGTGTATTACATAGTAGAACTTCTTTCTCTCCCCTCTGATTTAAAAATATTTCATACTAGTTCAAGAAAAGCATAAGTGGTTTGATCCAAATTGAAATATTGTCATTTTGTAGTTTTACTCTCAGAGATGGGATCAGGGAAAGGCATTGGTGGAGAGTAGAGGGGAGATGAGTGAATGTACACATACAGGAAAATAGGGTACTTTTTGAATCTACTCTCATCTTTACCACTTGATTGGAGAAAGCTCATTGATCTCCATGTTGTCAAGTGCATCATTTCAATTCTCATCTAGACTTAATGAGAGCTTCTGACATTTGATCAGTCCCTTATAGATTTGGCATTCAGCATACTTATTACTTACCTCACTCACAGCCTCTCCTCCCATTTTTAAAGCCTTCAGTTCCCCAGGATTTGCTTAATCATTGTACCTCTTCACTACATCAATACTCATTCATTCCTTGGTTACCTCAGCTAGTCTCATAGTGTTAAGAATGATTTTTGCATCAGTTCCCACCTACAGTTCTGATTTCTTTGGATATTCATAGCTAATTCTTCCTGCCTAGGATAGCTATAATTAGGGACTCAAAAGTTTGAGCCATGTCAGCGTAACTGATGCTGTGAAACAACCAGTATAGCAATGCGGTAACTTTTGACTTCTAATCTTGGCACTGTTACATGTTTCTTTGGCAGCTCTGGAAGACAGACCCATTTGGTTTGAAAAACATTCTTTCTTAGAATCTGAGTAACATACAGATTTTAAGTTTTTTCTTTGGAGCTCAGCAACCACCTTGGTAATCTGAAAGTTATGATGACATCTGGAAGCCTGTGTCCCCAAAGTGCCATATGATGTTTAGCTGATAGGTTCAGAGAAACTTTTCGTCCAAAGAAATGCCAAACTATTCTACCAAGAAACTAAGACACTGCTCTTCTCTGGAATAAAGTTTCATACTGAGATAATTCTGATATAAGATGCCACAAAAGAATGCTTTAAAGCTTGGGAATAGGAATAACATAATTTGGAAAAATCATTCACTTCCTGAGTCATTCCAGAAAAACCCTGTCTTTTTAAAATTTTTGCCTTACAGAAACCATTCGTGAAAGACTTTTTTGTTAGAGAAACCTGTATATTACTCTAATATTGAATCATACCAGTAAGTGTGGAGCTGCCTGCATTGTTTTTGTCAGTGGCTGCATAATCTGTTGTGTGTATGTGTGTGTATATACATATTTAGG
The DNA here is from genome assembly GCF_054371585.1 of Giraffa tippelskirchi. Taxonomy (NCBI): domain Eukaryota; kingdom Metazoa; phylum Chordata; class Mammalia; order Artiodactyla; family Giraffidae; genus Giraffa; species Giraffa tippelskirchi. The sequence goes on along the minus strand of NC_137280.1, from coordinate 119,048,598 downwards.
CTTCAAATTTTAACAGACCATTCTGGGAAATAAAACAATAATTCACATTATTTTATTTTCCTAAATGATGTCCATCTAGAGAGTTTGGTATCAAGAGTTAGGGTAGGAGTCTGGCTTTTATTTTTTCTCAAGTGGTTGCCAGTTATCCCACTTATTAAATCATTTTTCCTAATTAAAAACTCTGTTTATATAATATTCCTGTATTTGTCTACTCACATGTTTTTATATAGTTTTGGGTGAACTATTTTTAATAAGTAAAATACTTTTTTGAGTCTTTCAGATAAACTTGCCTTGCAAATTACTTGTTTGAAACAGCCTGATTGTTATAATGGAGTTAGATAATAATGGCAACTCCCCTCTTGTTTTCTTAGATTTGGGAATGGATGATGAAGGAGATGATGATCCAGTCCCCTTGCCAAATGTTAATGCAGCAATATTAAAAAAGGTAAGGGTGCTAGCAAACTGTACACATAAATACATATGTATCCGTTTTTTAATTATCAATATCTTGGTGATCTTTTTCTAGATATATATATAGCTTCCTTAAAAAAAAGCTATAGTAAGATTATGACTAAGGTATTTGTTTTGTTATCCAAACCCTGTGAATATTTAAGATGTCTTGTCTTTTTCATTAGCAGATTTGAATTATTATACATATGGTAGTATAAGGTTAGCAAAAAGGAAAGTATTTTTGATTGCTTGTATACTGAGTGGGTGTGCATCAAAAGTAGTTTGAGAACATGATACATGCTTTTTTTTGGTTTGTTTTTTTCTCAGTTGATCACCTTATCCTGTGCATAAACAGCCATCTACATATTAGTGTTTCAGGGAGTGTGGCTTCTTTACTAGAGCCTGCTGTGTAATTGAATGCTCTTCTGAAGAAATGGCAGCCAGTTGCCACACTAGGGGGAAAACTGGCTAGGCTTAGATATGGGAATGGTTGGTTCCAGTTGGTCCCTTCTTAAGGAGTTTTCAGAGTCATTAACCATATACAGTTGGATTTTATGTGTTCTCTTGAGCTTGGCATGAGATGCAGCTGTACTGCATATTTTTCCATATTCTCACCATGATTGGCTATTACCAGTCTTTTTAATATCCCTAGTGTAGGTAAAAAGTGTCTTATAGTCACTATTCTGTGTTCTGTGTTTGAATTTGACTGTACTGGGTATCTTTTAAAAATGGGATCATAGAATATTCTTTGTGTCGGGCTTATTTCACTGAGCATAATGTTTTCCAGGTTAATGCATTTTATAGTCTAATAGACTTTATAGGAGTTCTTTATGAATTTTTTTACCACATTGCTTTTTGTTCAGTCACAAAGTCGTGTCTACTCTCCAGGCTCCTCTGTCCTACACCGTCTCCCAGAAAGAAACTGTTAGTTGCTCAGTCATGTCCAACCAACTCTTTACAACTCTCTGAACTGTAGCCTGTTAGGCTCTTCTGTCCATGGAATTTTCCAGGCAAGAATACTGAAGTGGGTTGCCATTCCTTTCTCCAGAGACCTTCCCGACCCAGGAATTGAACCCAGATCTCCTGCCCTGCAAGCAGATTCTTTACTGAGCCATTAGGGAAGCCCGCTATCTCCTGGAGTTTGCTCAAATTCATGAGTCAGTGATATTATCTTACCACCTCATCCTCTGCCATCCCGTTCTCCTTTTGCCTTTTTAATCTTTCCCAGCATCAGGGTCTTTTTCGTTGCGTCAGCCCTTCCGCATCAGGTGGCCACAGTATTGGAGCCTCAGTTTCAGTATCAGTCCTTCTAATGAATATTCAGGGTTGATATTCTTCAGTTAATGAATATTCAGGGTTGATTTCCTTTAGGATTGACTGGTTTGATCTCTCAAGAGTCTTTTCCAGCACCACAATTCAAAAGCAGCAGTTTTGTTGGCAAAGTGATGTCTCTTTTTTAATATGCTGTCTGGGTTTGTCATAACTTTTCTTCCAAGGAGCAAGCATCTTTTAATTTCACGGCCGCAATGATTTTGGAGCCCAAGAAGATAAAACCTGTCACTGCTTCCATATTTCCCCATCTATTTACAATGACGTGATGGGACCAGATGCCATGATCTTAGTTTTTTGAATATTGAATTTCAAGCCAGCTTCTTCACTCTCCTCTTTTCACCTTCATCAAGAGACTTATCTGTCATTGGAGTGGTATCATTTGCATATCTAAGGTTGTTGATATTTCTCCTGGCAATCTTTATTCCAGATTGTGGTTCATCCAGCCACATATTTCGCATGATGTACTTTGCATATAAGTTAAATAAGCAAGGTGACAAATCTACAACCTTGTTGTACTCCTTTACCATTTTTGAACCAGTTCGTTGTTCCATATCCAGTTCTAACTGTTGCTTCTTGACCTGCATACAGGTTTCTCAGGAGACAGGTAAGGGTGTCTGGTACTCCCATTGCTCTAAGAATTTTCCAGTTTGTTACAATCCACATACTCAAAGGATTTAGTGTAGTCATTGAAGCAGAAGTAGATGTTCTTCTGGAATACTCTTGCTTTCTCCATGAGCCAGCAAACGTTGGCAGTTTGGTCTGGTTCTTCTGCCTTTTCTAAATTGAGCTTGTACTTCTGGAAGTTCTCAGTTCACATACTGCCCAAGCCTAGCTTGAAGGATTTTGAGCATAACCTTGCTAGCCTGTGAAATGAATGCAATTGTACAGTAGTTTGAACATTTCTTTGACATTGCCTTTCTTTGGGATTGGAATGAAAATTGACCTTTTCTGGTTCTGTGGCCATTGCTGAGTTTTATAGATTTGCTGGTTGAGTGCAGCACTTTTAACAACATCATCTTTTAGGATTTGAGATAGTTCAGCGGGAATTCCATCACCCCCACTAGCTTGGTTCATAGTAGTGGTTCCTAAGGCCCACTTGACTTCAGACTCCAGGATGTCTAATTCTAGGTAAGTGACCACACCACCGTGGTTATCTGGGTAATTAAGACCTTTTTTGTACAGTACTTCTATGTATTCTTGCCACGTCTTCTTAATCTCTTCTGCTTCTGTTAGGTCCTTACTGGTTTGCTATTATATATATCTTTCATCCTCTAGGGTTGTGATTGTCGAGCTTGGCTACTAACTTTATTCAAGCTGACTTATAGCTAGTTCCTGTGTAGGAATGAACTTACTCCAGCAGTGTAAGTCCTTGTTATAAAATGCCACATAGGAATAAACTTTTTATGTTGTAGGTCATTCAGTGGTGCACCCACCACAAGGATGATCCTCCTCCTCCTGAGGATGATGAGAACAAAGAAAAACGAACAGATGATATACCTGTTTGGGATCAAGAATTCCTGAAAGTTGACCAAGGGACACTCTTTGAGCTTATATTGGTATGTTTTTAATGCATAGTATAGGATATTTTTGGCATAACCTTTAGCACTTTGCATTTGTTACATTCATTGATATTGAATTTTAACTTTAAGCTTGTGCAGTGCTATATTTAAATCCATGTATCAATAACCACATTAAATGTAAATGGTCTATGGGGAGGGAGAATGGAGAATTAAATGTTTAATGAGGACAGAGTTTCAGTTTAGGAAAGTGAAAAATTCAGGAAATAGAAGATGGTGAGAGTTGCACAGCGGGGTGAATGTAGTTAGTGCCATTGAACTGTGCAATTAAATATGGTTAAAATATTATGTGTTTTATATTATGTGACTTTTTATCAGAATAAAAAGATGTAAATGGTCACCACAAGTAATTGGATAGAAAAATAAGGCTTAGCTATTTTTTAAAAAACTCACTTTGAATATAAAGACACAATTAAGTTTATAAAGGGTGGAAAAAGTATACCAACAGTAATAACCAAAAGAAAACTGGAGTGACTATATTAGATTTCAGGGCAAAGAATTAAAGGATTAAAGAGGTTCACTATGTAATGATAAAGGATCTGTTCATTATTAAGAGGACATACGAATTCTAAATGTTTTTCTACCTAAAAGCAGAATTTCCAGAAAGTGAAACAAAACCAATAGAACTCTAAAGGATAAATATGTAAATCCACAATCATAATTGTAATCTCAGTTGAGATCTGTCTCTGGTGAAACAAGTAGACGGAATCCATAAGGATGTAGTAGATTAATGACAGCAGAATATACTTGCAAGTATATACTTCCAAGATAGATCTGTTTTGGGCTTTAAGATTTAACAAAGTCTTTAATTTTTTAAAATTGACTAGCATTTTAAGCTAAATTAGATGTTCATTGTTAGTCACTAACTTTGGATTTGATTTAAAGCATCAAGTATGTAATGAAAACAATTATTTTACAGGCAGCAAACTACTTAGACATCAAAGGTTTGCTTGATGTTACCTGCAAGACTGTTGCTAATATGATCAAGGGGAAAACTCCTGAGGAGATTCGAAAGACATTCAATATCAAAAATGATTTTACTGAAGAAGAGGAAGCCCAGGTAGGTAGCTAACAGCTTGTTCTTGATCAAATGCTTTTAAAGAAACTAAAAACCCATAGCATGCTAGGAATAGAGGTGTTTATATCAAGGAGTCTTTACCTTTCTTGAGGGAAAGTTAGGTACCTTTGGTATGCTAAAAATATACTGGTCTCTTAGTCTAAGCACCTAGATGATACTGATCTTTTATAAGCATAAGAACAATTAGTTCTTATAGTGCAGTTTGATGTTTATTCCTTAGCAGTTACTAGTTTTGGACCTGGGACCTTACATGTAAACCATCAGTATTTTACTTCAGAAGAGCAGGCCCTATGGATTGTATGCCAGGATACTTAGTGTACTGAGAAGAAATGAATGAATAGATCAGAATAATTTTGTTGACAACAGGTCATGACTAAAGCTGTAATTGCCAATTGTCTTTGCTCTTTTTTGATAATTTCAGCAGGACACAATAAAAAAACTCAGGAGGGAAAGAATGGCAACCTGAAAGTATACTCTTAACCTGTTCTTTTTTTCCCCCCCAGTTTTCAGTCTGTCTTTCTAACCGACCTCACAGGCTAGGTAGCGGTTTTAGTAAAGACTACTTAAGGTACTTCCTTATATCTCTCTTCTAGGTACGCAAAGAGAACCAGTGGTGTGAGGAGAAGTGAAATTTCATGTCTAATGCTGTAACACTGTAAGGATTATTCCAAATACTAGTTGCACTGCTTTGTTTATAATTGTTAATATTAGAAAAACAGTCAACAAATGCAGCAGCATGTCAATTGTATTAGCAGAATGTTGTCCTCATTGCATGTGTAGTTTCAGTACAGTTCCAAACTTACGGCCCAGTTTCTTCTAGTTTCTTTTCTTTGCGCTGAATAAAATTGAACTGTGGGTTCCCTATAGAAAGTGGCATTTTGGGCTTTCCCTTTTTGTAAAGCAATTTCTGCCTAGTTTATTGTCCAGTTAATTTTAGTTCAGTGACTTTTAAAGTTGGCATTGTAAATAAAGCAACTTGCAAAAAACCTTCTGAAATAGAACTTAACAACGTATTATCTTTATTCAACTGGAAACTGGAAAAAGGCTACTTGAGGTAAATGCTTTGAGTGGGGTTATCAGAGTGTCTTCAGTCTTCCTGGGGGAGTAAGTACCCCTGGTATTCATTAGCCTGTATGTAGCAGGGCTTCCTTAATTGGATCTGAGGGCTTACTTTTGCATTTTTAATCCTCAGCTTTGAAGGCACAGTTACTACTCAGTTTGTGGTTTGGGAGGAGATATAATAATTAGTTTGCTAGCTTTTCAGTTAAAAAAGATAGCCTATATGGTGTCCATCTTTTTATAATCAGTGATCCCATGTGGGGAAAACTATTCACACTACTTGCATGTAGAAAATAATTTAACCTGTAATGTTAAAATGTGTGGCTTAACCCAGAAAGCATCCGTCATGAATGCAAGATACTTTCAATAAAGTTACCTGGTAGGTAGTAAATGGTTTGCTTTTTGTGTACTTAAATGTTTCTCTTTACTTAGTATTGAAAGAGTTAAATGTGTGTGTGGTTGTTTAGTTGGAAAAGACTTGGAGGCAGTTCTTGTCCTAGTTCTCTGGAGGCTGCTTACATAACTAAGGTTCTGATAGACTTCTGCCTCTTCCAATTGTCATTGATACCATTCAGGGGAACCACTGGCTCAGTTTTTTACTGGTGTACTCCAAACTGCTCTGCTCTGGTTTCCAGCCTTTCACCTACAGTTGAATAAGTTTTTCTTGGTAGTTTGAGATAGCTCACAAATTTTTAATTTTCTTTCCTCCTTGTGCTCCCTGTTTTTCTTACTTAAGAATTATCTGTATTCACATGTAGTTTTAATGTGTTCCCTTGTGTAGCTCTTATGGCTCAGATCACTACTGGACAGTAGTTTGCCTTTATTTCATCTCTTATTTGTCTCATATCTACCTCTACAATAGTGTGTGTGTGCTCAGTCATATCTGACTCTTTGTGACTCTATGGACTGTAGCCTGCCAGGCTCCTCTGTCCATGGGATTCTCCAGGCAAGAATACTGCAGTGGGGTGCCATTTCCTTCTCCAGAGGAATAATTGACACACCAAAGACTATTCCTGACCAAAAAGCCTAAAATATTTACTCTATGACCCTTCACAGAAAAAGAATGCCAACCCTTTGACTACTTCTGGATCCCTGATTCCCTTTACTCAGGAAGTAAGCTTTTTTTTCCATTTGTGCTGGTTTTAGTGGGAAAGGTAGCAGCATTCAGTCCTAGCTAGAGTGTCTCATTTCTGTTTCCCAGAAGGGAAAAGTCTTTCTGAATATGTAAGATTGGATAGACAATATAATTGTTCCCTTCCTGACTTTCTGTAGAGCTTGGCCATAGTCTTTAAATCATGTTTAATAGAGATCTGACAGGTCATCTAAGAAAACAGGCAATTTGTGGACACTATTAAGAGGCCCTTCAAACTGGCTGCAGCACTTTCCTAACCTTTTCCCTCTTCCTGCTGTATACTCATTATTTCTTGAATGTGTCTACCAGTTTTCCAGCCTCTCATTTTTATCCAAAGAAAGTGAGGGGCCCATTCCCATAGCATAACAGCAAACCTGTCAACCTGTCTGCCTTCTCATTTCCCAGTTATTCTGAGCTAATACTGTAGTATGAAGTCAAGCTGTGAGGCTGGAGTCCTGCCTCTGCCTCTTAGGACCTACGTGATCTTGGATAAGTTGAAAACAGTAGCTCCCTGCAATGTAATGCTGTTGGTGAGTTGATGGTTAAGGATATATGTCCTCTAAGAATTCTTAACCTCTTTTGAAGTGCTCTTATTAGCTTGCCTTCAGAAATCCATCTTTAATATACAAAATAGATATTACTTAGTTTTAGTATTTTTCCAAAGATTCACAGAGGTATTCCTTATAAAAGTTAGAGATCCCAGAGTGGCATTATACTGTGATTTGTTTATTCTACAATTGTTCGTACATACCTGCTGCTGGAATTAAGCAAAATCTATATTGTAACTTGTTGGACAGCATGATGTCATGCTAATTCTAAGCTTAATCTGGAACTAGCTGGAGAAGGATGGTGGCAGTGAGTCACTGGATATGTGACTCAGGGCATATGAAGTTTTCTTGGTAGTTTGAGATAGCTCACAAATTTTTAATTTTCTGTCCTTTAGTGCTCCCTCCCCCCTTTTTTTTCTCTAACACGTGGGGGTCACTAGGCATAGACTCATTCTTACCCCTTGGAAAGAATTTGCCCTTTCCAGTTAACTCTATCCAGTCCCATACTATTCTTCAACATCTCTTTGGACCTAGGCTGGGCTTTTACTAGTGGGACTGTCCCCATCTCTGTTGTACCTCTCCCTGCTGTACTCCCTGAGTATATTCAGTTATGGCTACTCTGAGACCCCCACTGCCCATTGTGGACAAGCAGACCAGTATAGAGAGCCTGAGGTCCATGGTAATTTGAGGTCTGAAATAGGTGTTGAGAATAGTTGGGATTAGGGGGGTGACACAACCTAGGAAGCGGTTCTGCTTTGGTGACTGGCTCTGTTTCAAGAACCCATGTGTTGTGTGAGTGCTTAGTTGTGTCGTCTGAGTCTTTGCAACCCCATGGACTGTAGCCCGCCAGGCTCATCTGTCCAGAAGGGTTCTCTAGGCATTTGCCGTGCCCTCAGGGGATCTTCCCGAGCTAGGCATCAAACCCAGGTCTCCTGCATAGGCAGGCGGGTTCTTTACCACTCGCGCCACCTGGGAAGCCTCTATGGTGAATTCTTATAAGCTCTCTAGAGACTTGAAACAGTCACAGTAAAACAGCTTTTCTAACCTGACAGAAAAGCCGGGTCAGCTTTTTTAATATAATGAATTAGTTTTTGGTTTCACATGTGACAGGCCTGGCATGTCTGTGTTACCCTTGCCCACTCTGTGTGCAGTTTTTCCCCCCTAGAATTGCATGCAGGAACTAATACCCTTTCTTCTTGAGAATGGTGTAGAGAACCATTCTGGCCTTTAGCCAGGCTTACTGAACACTGAATAAGGCTGGGCAGCATAGCTTCTGGGCTATTCAAAATGTAGTTACAGTTCTGAAGTTAAGCCACAGGGCTTCCTATAAAGGGGGGAATATCGTCAATTTGGGAGACTTGGGAAGACCCTGCTAGCTTGTTGGGCAGAGCCCTCACCATGTGTTCTGAGCCCGGGAGGGCAGGGGGAGCAGCTTTAGCAGGGGATGGAACAAGATCTGTATTTCAAGCAAATCTGCTAGTTGTCTAGGAATCTGTAAGGGAAGTTTGGGTGTCTCAGAAATATCTCAGAAAATGACTAGTTTTTGGCTGGAAATGAGATGGGACTGCTGTGGTATTTGAAATTGAATTTGAGGCTACACTCTCAAGTCACGCTGTGGCCTCACAGGAATGTGCTGGTATGATCTCTGAAGATTTGAGTTTCTTCTTTGAAGTCAGTTTTCCAAAATTTTTTATTTTTAAGGCTGGTTTGATTTTAAGAATGTTGCCAAAGCCCTCCTCTTTACCCTCACATACACAAAGAGTGCATTGTTATGTATCCCGTGTGCTCTTAAATAAGACACCAGATCAGATGCAGCAACCCGGTCTTGCATAAGCCTCGGTTAAAATGCAGTTTTTTGAAACAACTAGGCCAGTAGCCAGAGTGGATTTCTTTAAATGGGACAGATGTCAAGAGAATGGTCTCCTCTAGCACTAAGAAAAAAGTCTAGGATTACAACTTCCAGTCGCCTACTTCAATAGATAGTACCCTGGAAGATGACTTTATATTTCTAAACATAAAGTCCAAAAAATTAACTGCATTAAGTGAAAATTGTAAAACATGATGGTGGCCCAGCAGTTAGCTGTTGTGATACACTTCTTAGTTAACATTTGTATCTGATGGTTGACTGACCTTTTGAGCTGGCTCTGTAAACCTCAGAGGTTTTGTATAAAATGAATACTCATGTCACACATCTTGCCAGTCTTTGGGAGGAAAGAGTGCTTAAAATACCCATCTTTCGGATTTTACGATGATACCAAGTTATAAAAGATTGCTTTGTGTTCATGTTTTCCTCAGAATAGGGTATGCACTTGTCTTCTCTTTGCCTTCAGAGGGAAATTGAGCCCAGTGATGTGCGCCTGTTTCTGGTTGGGTGGACTTAGGGGCTGTGAGTGGCAGTTTCCAATCCATCCCCATATAAGCAATGGGGGCAGGTTAGCGTGTGCCTGCATCAGTGTGAGGTCAGAGGACTAGCGGGGTTAAGATCGCAGCCTGGAATGGGGGCTGTACACCTAGCATGAGCTCTCTAGGTTGGAGCAGGCCCCAAGTCCCTTAAGGAGAGGTGACCAGAGTAAATCCCTGGTTCAAGGTCTTGAACATGTGTGCCATAATAGAGAAGAAACCCGCAGTTCTGTGACTGTGGAAAAGAAACAAGTGGGATACTGTCAGTGAAACAGCTTATTGTTCAGAGGCAGGATTTGAAAAAGAAACCCAGTAAAAAGTATCTTTATTCTCATATCAAAGTTTTTCTGTGATATGCATTAACAATACAAAAATATCTTGAATATTACAATGGTCCTTTTTTCTCTCAAGACTTCTTGCAGCACTGCACTAGAACATACGATCTTTGGATTCTGAGAAGCCAGTGGCTAAAGTAGGAACTAGGCTTTTGTTGAGGGGTGTATGTGGGTACAAGGATAGCCCTTTCTCTTTGGATTCAGGCTACATACAGTGAAGAGGAGGCAAAAAGAAAAAAAAACAAAACTAAATTAAATTAAAAAATGTTTGTTTTTTAAGGCTCAGGGTTGAAGCTTGGCTCAGAAATGGGTTAAAGTAGGCTGTGGCGAAAACCCGATGTTCACCACTAGAGGTTTTCTGGGCTCCTGCTTTAGTTGTATGGTCTTCCTTCCTGCAGCCCCATAGGGAAACTGAAGCTGGCCTGCTTACATGCTGGAAAATAGGCACTGGCTGTCCTGAGGTTTGGTTTGCCCTTTCTTAAAACTGTCTAAAGAGCTGGCTAGACTGATGTGGATAAGCTGGAATTGGATCTGTGGACAAGGCTCTCAGAAGTGGGGAGGGATGCACACTGGATTTTGAGCCACAGCTGACTTGAACCAGTGACTAGGGCATTAGGTATCAGAGCTTCTTAGGTGGTTGAATTTCTCAGGAAACATTTCCAAGTAATTTGAACTATAGCCACAAACGCTCACCACCCACACTTGCCTGTAAGGTAGTGTCAGGTTATTCCTGTTGCCAGGCTGATAGGCCTAAATCTAACCTATTCCATTCACTTATTGAAAGCTGCTAAAAAGAATGTGGGAAGAAGCTTCCCTTGGTTCAGCTTACAGATAGCAGATGGTTTTCTGTAAACAGGGCTTCTCCAGGTCCTTGAGAAGAGAAGCACTGTCATCTTGAGCTTTGTGGTTGTGACCACGCTTACATGTTTGGTAAACCAGCTGGTTCTTGGTCCATGAAGTATCTGGTCTAGGGATGGTGGGGCAGTGGTGGAGGGGAGAGTATGGAAAGCAGCTGGGCTCCATCCAGTCCACCTATGACCTATAGAGGAAAAGCAAGGGGGGCAGGAGCATCTGGCTGTCAAGACAGAGGAAGGGAGCCTACCATAGGCATGGGGGATGCCCCTGACGAAATGACACAACACTGATCTGATTCCCATCACTTGGAGCAGTTTGAATTGATGGCCCCAGGTTTAGGCAGAAGTTGTGCAGACTCTGAAATCTCCAGGGCCTGAGCTGTGAGAGGGAGCCAACAGGCCCCCTGGCCGGTTTCCACCTGCTTTGGGACTCTGTCGTCTCCTCTCAGAGGGTGGGCCCCTGGAGGAAGCCATGTGTCCTGTGCATGCTAGGCTGCCTGTCTCTGAGATTCCTGTTGCTGTACCTGTGTACTCTGCTGTTCGCTCTGAGGGGGCTGAGAGGCTGAGAGTGGCCGAGAGGCCTGGTGATGTAGGCGCCGGTTCTGCAGGGCTAGCAAGCAGTTCTGTGGGGAGGTGGGGCAGCAGGAGGTACGAGGGCGAATCCTGGGGAGTTGGGGACCTGGGGCAGCCTAGAGCACTGTCATCGGAAGGAACGGGGCTGGGGCAGCGGCCTTCTCCGGGTAAGTACCGAATGCATTTCTTTTTCCTCCTAGGAATAGTGAAGAGAGTTATCTGTAAACAGAGGGTGAATTCATAGTCATACACCACAACCAAAAAATGCTGTCCTTGCACAGGCCTATCTCCCCATGACTTACATACATAAGCCTATGCCTTAGGGCTTAGCATGGCAACTGCTGGTCCTGGCCCAGACCGGAGACAGGTGCAGTTCCCAACAGAGCCACTAGATGGCACAGGGACCTTTTGTAGCTCCCCACGTGGCTGCCTGCTGTCTTCCAGGACAGCTGTCTCCTAGTCTACGCTGTTGCAGCTCTGCTTCACGTGTTTGTGAAGCTCAGATCTGATTAACATGTGCTTGTGGTTTCTAGCCCTGAGCATTCCAAATACTCAGAGCTAGGCTAGGGGCAGAGAAGAGGAAGAAAGGGAATTATCTCACCCATTCCTACCATCTTATTTTCTGTTTGAGGACAGGGCTGCCTCCCATCATGTGTACATATGTACACACGCTTATTCCCCCAAATTCCTCTTTGTTCTTGGACAGGGAACGTGGGGTACCCTTTGGAGCTGAACAAGTATTCTCTAGAGTCAGTGAACTTACTGCCTGGAGCAGCCTCAGCCTTGGCCCTGGCAGGCCTGGCCTGAACCTGTATTAGGCAACTTGAGCCATTTGGTCGGTATATTTCCTTTTCCCATATACAAATATTGTATGGTGAAATACAGGTTTAATGCCATAGGATCTGAGTATGGGTGCCATGGGTACCTGTGTTCACCTCTCCCTACCTCTGGTCTCAGTAGGTCACATGGCTATTGGACATTTACCTTATTCAGGTTATTTTCTACTACAGTCACTTTGTTGTTCTTAGATTTGAGGGCTCAGTATGGTACAACAGGGATCCCAATTTGAAGTGAGGGAGCTGGTGGACCACGATGACTCTGAGGCCTGGAGACAGGGGCTTGAGCCACTTAAATACTGTGTGCGAGATTTGTCTAATATGGACCTGCTTGGCCTGATTAGCAGGGAACCCTGGGCACCAGGCACCAGAGAAGCCTTTTAAGCCTGCCTTTCCTTCTATCTAGGATATTCTCTCCTATTCCTTCCACTTCAACCCAAGTGATCTTCCTCACAAGCTGTGTTCATTCTCATTCTTAGGAGGCATAGGCTTCCCAATCTGTGAGTATGTTGGGGGGCTAGAGGCCAGAGGAGGACAGCAGGCCCAGCAGAATATGTGCAGAGTCAGGGAAGCAGCTTGAAGCAAAGGGAGGGTGGTGGTGGGGACAAACCCACCTGCACGGGCCACACCAATCCGTCTGCTGGTTGAGGCCAAAGCGAGCACGGCATTTCTTAGGCGAGCCAGGGTCTGCTCACAGCCATGCCAGAGGGGCAGAGCAGGGCAGAGGGCGAGCAGGCAGGCAGCAGGGCAGAGCAGGGCCCAGAAAGAAGAGGTAATATCAGTGTTAGCCAGTCACAGATACCCCACAGTCCCTACAGGCAAGGGCCTCTCCATGGCCTGTCCAGTCCTAGTGGGAGGCCAAGGGCCCAAAGCCAAGGTATCAGGAAAGGCTGGCACCCAGCTGGCAGTATAGAGGCAGGGGAAGAATGGTGGGGGTGGGAGGGAGGAGACCCTGTCAGGCTGGCTTCTCTCTGCCTTGTGGGGCCCCTTGCAGCAAAGGGGCTGAGAGAAGGGCCTGAGGGGCCCATGGGGATCAAGCTTCTTCTGCCTTCGGGCTTCCCATTCCCTCCCCCAAGGCCCTGCCCATTTTAGCCATCTATTTTAGCCATCAGTTTTTCTTCATCTTTGCCAGTGCCCATTCTTGCCTGACTCATATCCCCTTGTGTTGTAGCTTAAGCCTGTGCTACACACGATTGAACATTGTTCAATCTTAGAGAAAAGACTGAGGACTCTGCTGAGCCCCAGTACTAGCCCCCTGTGTGGGGGGAGCACAACTGAGAAAGTCATTCATAGATGTGGAGTGTGAATTATCAGAGTTGGGACAGGAATTCACCCACAAGATTACCTGGAGCAGGGTGTGGCTTTCCTGGGTCCTCTATACAGAGCACTGGGCACCTCCATGAGAAAGAGGGGGTGGGGCAATAGAGAAACTACTAGGCACCAGCCAACAGACAGTGTGACTGTAGGGCTCAGGCCTGGGGCATGGCTTGCACTCCACCCAGACCGCTTGATGTTCACCTCTGCAGAACTAATCTGGATGCAGGGTTTGGGTTTAGTCTTGATTCAAACACTCAGGTCCTCACTAGTTTCTCTGGCAGAGGATGGCTGTTAGGAGGGCTTACAAAGGAGTGTGTGTGGCGGGTCACAAACCATTGCTGTAAGAATTGGCTTTGGGCTTCCCTGGTGGCTCAGTGATAAAGAATTCACCTGCCAATGCAGGAGACACAGGTTCGATCCCTGTTCTGGGAAGACCCCACGTGCTGCAGGGCAACTAAGCCTGTGCGCCACAACTACTGAGCCTGTGCTCGCGAGCCGTGGAGCCACAACTACTGAACCCTGCATGCCCTAGAGCCTGTGCCCCACAACTAGAGTAAGCCCTTAATGAATGAAGACCCAGCCCAGCCAAAAATAAAATTCTGCTGGTCTTCCCTAGGACTTAAAATAGTAAAGAGCATTAGTCACTCAGTCACGTCCAACTCTTTGTGTCCACTCATGGACTGTAGCCTGCCAGTCTCCTCTGTCCACAGGGTTCTCCAGGCAAGAATACTGGAGTGGGTTGCTGGTCCCTTCTCCAGGGGATCGTCCCGACCCAGGGATCAAACCTGGGTCTCCTGCATGAAAGGCAGATTCTTGACCTTCTGAACTCCCTGGGACTTAGTGCAGCTCTTTCTCTGGTAGGGCTTTGATTTGTGAGATGCAGGCCTAGCTCTGAGGGAAGGCCTCACCTGAGTTGGATTCTTGGTGCTTTTCCCTCGACCGTCTCTTCTTCTTCCCCTGCAGGGAACAAGGTGGAAGATGCTCAGGTCTCTGGGATGTGGGACACTTTAACTTGTAAGCCTAGTGTGCTAGTGGTTGGGACACCTGCAGCCTGTTGCCTAGTTGGGCTGCCCTGGGGTTCCTGGCCCACAGTCCCCTGTGACCTGACCTGGGGGCCCTGGGGTTTTCTTGACTTCAGTTTTTGCTAGGTGACCAAAGGGCAATTAGGGGCTCCTCCTCCCTTTCCCACACTGGCCTCCATTTTGAAGGAGGAGGTGACTTCAGGCTCATTTTCCTCGTTGTGCTGACCCAATCAAATACTGCCCTGTGTGGAAGCACATCCTGGGGAGGGGACAGGATACGAGCCTGCCTTCAGGGCCAGCTCCCCTCATCTGGTCCTCTCCTGAGCTAGCCATCAAAGGTCTTGAACTTCTGTTCCACCCTGTCCTCTCCTCATATGTGCCTTCAGGACAGCAGTCCTCACTTCCTCTGCTGAGATTGGCCTGGGGTATGGCATGTTGAAGGTACCCCTACTGCGTGTGGTTTGGCCACTCACGTAGTTGTCCCGCGCCGACCAGCCTGGGTATAGCTGCATGTGCAGCTGCCTCTCCTTGCGGGCCAGCTCATAATACTTGGCCTGCTCTTCCCGGGACAGCGCGTGCCACTGCAGTGGGGAAGGGGGGCAGATGGAGGATGTATCAGAGAGCTGGCAGGCTGCTCAGGGTGAAGGTAGTCAGGGTAGTCACCCCTGCCAGCCCACTTGCCCCCGTGGCCTCACCCGACGGCCCAGGATCTGGTTGATGGCAGCACTCTCCTTGAGCGTGCATTCTGCAATGACCTTGGCTCTCATCTCCTTCATGTATAGCATGAAGGCGTTGAGTGGCTTCTTGATGGTTGGCTTCTTGGCTTCCTTCTCTGCCTTGGAGTCTGCTTGTGCTTTCCTGAGGGACACATGAACACTCAGGAGCCCTCACAGTGTGCACCTAATGCACCCCTCTTCTCTGTCGTGTGTGTGTGTGATTGGGTAGATATATTAGGGTTTTGTAAATGGTATCTTATTTTAGCTGTCCCAAAGTAGGTGAGCAGAGCTCACTATTGTTCCTTATAGGAATTCTGTAGCTAAATAAGGAAAGCCCCTCCTCTCTGGGCTCAAACTAAATCCTTGTTCCCCATTCCATCCACCCCACTCCTGCTTCTGAGGGTCAAAAAAACAGTGGTCAGTGGTAAACTGCCACTAGATGGCTTGACTGGAGATCTGGCAGTCCCTGGAGGGAGGGCTTGGCCCTGGTGGGAGGAATGTGTGTCCTGGGGTCTGCTTCTTTTCCCTGCCCCCCCCCCCCCCCCGAGCGTTTGGTCCACTCACAGGCTGCGGTCATAGGGCTGCAGCTCCTGCTTCCCTGAAGAGGGCACGATGGCTGGGTGGGGGATGGCTGCGGGGTGACCAGGGACACCAGAACCTAGCATCAGGGGTGGATGGGTGAACCTAGAGGCAAAAGAAGAGTTAACACTGAGCCAGGCATATACATGCCAGATCTTTGGACACACAGAGGCCCCTGCACAGTACATGAGGACAGGGGAACAGTTACCCAACTCCACTGGCCTGCATACAGGTACACAGAAACACAAACACCCACTCCCAACACACTGCACAGACACACTGCAAAAATCTACATGTGCATCAAATCCAGGTGGTTCGTGAAGTCCTGAATAGCTTTTGAATCTGTCCCCTTCTCATCTCCTGCTCTCACCAGCTCAGCCTCAGCCTGTAGCTGCCCTGTGGGCTTCCTTACTTTCCTCATTGACCCCTCCAGGTCTCTCTCCATATAACAGCACTTGAGTGCTGTTCCCCCCACTGCCCATAGAATAAAACCCAGGCTTCTTCCTAGGGACTGCACACCCATTCCCCACCCCATTTCCCATCACTTCCTGCCCCTCAGCCATCTCCAGCTGGTTGCTGTTATCTTTGTTCCCCTCGCTCAAGAGCTATCCTCATGAAGCTTGTCCGGACCCATCAGACATGGCTGGGTCTCCTCGGAGCTTCCCCTTCACCCAGATAGCTGCTGTATCTCTCCCTCCCACCCTGCGCTGGCAGCTCCAGTAGGTCTAGAAGTGTCTGCTGACAAACCTGTTCCATACCAGGACAGGTCTGTCCCTGAGGAAGTGAGCTACGTGATAGGACACACAAGAGACACATAGTTCCCACTTGTACAGTATGGACTCGCTGAGCAGGTGGCCCCTAAGACACATGTAAAAGGTGCTGCCTCAGTTTGGACAGAGCTCCAGGAATGTCCAAGAGAGGTGTCCTGACTTGCCCTTTCTTCGGGATGCACAACAGAGGTGAGTGCACACACACCTGCACACGTGTGCCTGCACTATCTGGCTGCTTTCTGGTGCTTTGCACAGTGTGGCTTGGGCTTAAGCCTCCTACACTCCCACTGGCTTCATTCTCAGTCACAGGGCAGCACGGGGCTGGAGAATGACAGACGGACAGATGGACAGACGACTAACAGAGGGCAAGCACTGGCCTGGGCATAGCCTCTTGTGGGCACTGAAGCCTGGGCAACAGGAAGCAGGAGCCTAGCTGCAGGGTGGGGGACTCACCTGGGGTAGGGGGCGCCAGGGGCTGCGGTGGGGGCAGGGAAGTGCTGTCTATATCCGCAGGAAGGGGACAGGGGGTAGAGAGGAGGGCTGGGCCTGTGGTTGGGAGAGATAGCTGTTAGCAGTCTGGCTACTGGCCAACTGTTAGTCTGACTACTGGCCAGATGTGGGGAAGGAGTTCCCCACCGTGCTCAGGCCTGACCCCTAGTGTAATAAGGCAAACTGGCTTCTGCCTGGACCGCTCTAGTGTATGTTTTAAACATCTGTCACCAGAGGGCAACCTTTCTTTCTGCAGGCTTACCTTCTTTCTACTGGTGTGTAAGGGCCAGAAATGGCAGCACTTGCCTGGCACTGAGCTTAGTAGGTCCCTGGTCCCCTCCAGTCTCATCTTGTGAAATTTGGGCTTGATATTTGCATACCTGCCATAGGGCCTTTATGCTCACTGTTAACACTGTTAGGATCGTTCTGTCCCACTTTGCTTCAAACTCCTGGTCACCTGTCAAGGCCCAAACAGCCTTTCTTCTGAAACAGCCCTGGAAATCCCAAGCTGGATGAGGTGTCCCCCCAGGCTTCTTCAGCCCTCAATCAAAGCACTGCTGCCCATGCTCTGTAACTGGCCTCTTGTCTGAGTTGTACACTAGGTGGACTGAGACATGAGAGGGCAGGGACCTGAGGATCAACCCACTTCAGCAATGCTTCTCTGGTGCCCAGAACTTGCCTGCCACACGTCAATCCTGGGGGTAGTCCTGATTTGTATTTAAGGTGGAGCTTTATCCAGAGAGATTCTGGACATGGAAGAGTGAGCTGAACGTGGATAAAGGACAAGTAGAAAGAGGCAGGCGGGCCCAGGGAAGCCAAGCTTTCCTACTTTTGGGTGACTGTCCCAACCTAGAGAGGCCAGAGACCTGCCTCAGTCAAACTGCGGTTGATAAGCAAAAGGTCACATACCCTGCCAAGACCCTGCTCCAGCTGAAGACAGGCCCTTTGGCTCATGGTTGAATTTGCTGCGTAGGATCCAGGCTGGCTTTTCCTGGCCCAGCATTAGCGGACTCTTCAAGCAGCTCCGCCAAGGAGGGGACCAGCCGGCAGTAGACACAGAGGCGAGTGGGTAGCATCCCCCTGTCTGCCAGGTCACTGAGAAACAATGGCCTCTCCTGTGGCCCTGCAAGCTGCCACCTCCCTGCTCAGGCCTACCTTTCTATCTCACATACTCATATGACCCTAAACAGCCCAGGGTTCCCCCATTCAAGTCTCTTAGACATTAAGGCGGAGCATGAGAGGGCTGGGTCTCCTGCCTTTACCAAGGGAGTTTTTGTGGCTGGCTGAGGCATGGCTAGAGCCACTGGCCAGCCCCTGTTACCTGTATAGAGCTGGCAGCAAGGTGCTCAGCACAGAAGAGTGGAGGAGGAAAGTGGAAGGGCTGGTATGGGTCCAGCCAGCACAAGGGGCCCCTTTCCCACTGAGCACTCACTTACCAGCTCACAGTGTGGGGGAGCTGTCCCATGCTGCTTGAGGTCAGAGAGTAGAAGCCAGAGAGGTCAGGGGTCTGCAGAGGCCTGTGAACTGCAGGGGAGAGGGGCAGAGTAAGTAAGCTAGCCTGATCTAGAAGCCATTCCAGCTCGTTCCTGCATCCTAGAGCCTCCTGTGGGGCCCTCCAAGATCCCATCTCCCTGTGCTAGAGGACCAGACATACTGGTCTTTTCAGGACTAGCCTGGTGTGATCAGAGTGCCCCATTTGCAGACTATGGGCATCGAGGGCAGATGGTTGGTGTGACTTGTTTGTGGACAGTGGCTGGGTAGTGGCAGAGTCATGAAGGAGTGGAAGACTAAACCTTGCCACACCCTGGCTCGTTGCTGGTCTACAACTGGGGCCTCTCTGCTGGGGGCTCTAGCCTGGCTTTCTGGGCAGGAGACAGACCCCCTGGCCCAGGGACCCAGGGCTCCACCCACTCCTCTTGCCCACTCCTCCCCAGGGTTGAGTCAGCAGGTTTCCCACAGCCGACAATGGCTGATTTCAGAATGACTTTGCCCGAGGCTGAGGTGAATCAGCCATCACAACCACCACTTTCCATTTTCTCACTGTGGGGAGGGAAAGACTACAAGTTCTCTATTTATCATCTTCACACAAAGGCCTACTCCCATACTGGCACTGGTTAGCCACTCAGGATTCAGTCTCCTACCTAAACCTCAAACCTTCAAATTTTGACCTGGTACCACCTTGCCCAGCCCTTTGCCTTCAAAAAGGGTCTAGCCTCTTGCTCTCAGAAGGCAGGGACTCGATCCCCATTCCCCACCACTCCCCAGCTCTGGGTCTTGTTGGGCTCTTCCCACCTAGGATCCATACCTTGCTTCTGGCTGATGTCGGCTGGTGCAGGTGTGGGGTGTGGGCTGCTGAAATGGTCATAGAGAGGAGAAAGTTGGGGGACGCCATGGGAAGGCTGACTGGCCTTGTTGTGCTGAAAAACGAGGAGGGTGGGTGAATGTGGGGGACCTGAGGGAGGAAGGTACAGGACTGAGGTGCACATATAAGAAAAGTCCCAATTTGCTGTGTGGGGGTAGCCCAGCCATCAGAGGAAAGTGGAGGTGGTCAAAACCACAGGCTTCACTGGACAGGACCCCACTCAAGCCACCCTGTGTCCAGTGGCTCTGTTGCCCCTCTCCACCACCCTCGCCCCAGACTTTGCTCAAGGAGTCCAGTCTCCCAGAGAGTCTCTCAGTCTTTCTTTGCCCTCAGCTCTAGGAGGCATTTCCCCCCTGCATAGGAAATTCTTCTGTCTCTTGGTTTCAGAGATCCCCCAGTTTCTCTGAGGCCCAATGGCTTGTCTGTTGAGTTGCTCACAAGCCTTCAGCCTTAGGACAGCAGCTTGCTTTTCTCCTCTGGCCCCTAGACGGAGGGGCTTGTGTCTGACCCTCTGGAGCCACCGCTTAAGAGGATTTGATGACATAGTGGAGGGGGCCCTTTCTTCCTCAAGGGAGGCGGAGCCAGTTGGCTCCAGGTGTGGTGAGGCTCCCTCCAGAGCCAACCCACCCAGCCTCCACACTTCCTGTTTCCTCGGCACCGCAGGACTCTTACTTTTCACACTGGTCACATGGATTTGTCATGAGATGACTCATTCTGGCTGGGACGGGGGCTCCCCATCAGATCCAGCCACAGGGAGTGTGCTGCTCAGGTCTATGGCCCAGCTCTGCATATCCTCAGTGCATACCTTTGCTGGCCAGGGCCCTGGAGACATCATCTAAAGCTCAAGGTCAACAACACTTGTAAAAGCCCACCTATGGGGATGCTGCTGGCTGGGCTCACAGATGAGCGACCGCTAACCCATGGCACAGAAGAAACATCTTTGGGACATATCTGGGCGAGACATTAATGATCATAGAGGTTGTGGTCTGGGCTTCTACCCAGCCCGTAGGTGAAATTTCTCACTGGGTGAATGCAGCCAGTGTAATGGATGGGGCTCACGACCCCTTCATCACCAGTTTTGTGAAGGTTAGGGTAGCTCTTGGTGGGAAGACCTGGCTCAGGTCCTTTGGCACTGGCGCTTGGCAGTCCAGGTGAGGTTAAAGGGACGGGCAGGTGTGAATCATACTGTAGCCATGGCAGAAGGCTCCCAGGTGGGCACACACGTGTCTGCAGTAGTCCTGGCCACCACCTCCCCCACATTCCTGCCTCCAGGGGAGGTTCAGGCTGGGCTACAAGCTGCACCCTTCCCCCCAGGCTTTGTTAAGTTGGCAGACATTACCACCTGTCAGCCTCCCGCTCATCCCTCTGCCACCCACCAGGAGGAGTCTTAGATCCCAGGGCTAATCAGCGTGTCTCAGGAAGATAGGAGTTAATGTTCTAGTAGTGCTGGCTCCTTTGTGGCTGGCATGGATTTGACACTACACCTACTTCCTGAGGCCAGTGCCTCACCTCCGACCAGAGCCTGCTCCTGACCTCTTGGGGCAGGCAGGAGAGCTTCCTGAGGGCTCTCCCCACTGGAAGCCTCAGAAAGAGTCTGCCAACCAGGTTCAGTTCCTGGAGCTAACTTGACTACCATACCCAGGCACCCTTTACCTTGTTGCAAATGGCTGTCGTGATGACATATAAGAAGCCCCTCATTCACCCTGAAGAGTGAGGAGGAAACGCTACTCACAGTGCCTCCCTTTCCCTGTGGTGCCAGGTCACACATGGGCCAGACACTTTGGTCTTATTTTGCCAAAGGAGGTCTGCCTGGAGATGGCAGACATGCCTGGCAGCATCACTTGGGGCAACAGGGGCCATGTCATTTCCAGGTTTTGGTTGCAGTGACCTTCCTGTTGCTATTTGGAGGCCAGGCTTTCTGAGCAAACTGGGGAAAGGAAGGCCCTGTCACTCTCAGGTCCGCTTATTCCTAGCACAGACCCAGACAACAGTAACAGGTTGGGATTGGGTGGGGGAATGGAAGGTGGAATGTAGGATTCTCAGGCCCACAGGAGGCTGGCAGGAGAGAGAGTAGCCTGGGACAGATATGGGATATGTGGGGAATGTGATTTCTTCATGTACTGAGTTTTTGCCACACGCCAGGCCCTGCGCTAGACCACTCTTTATTCCCACTCAGGGGACCCGCAGATTGCCATTTCTCCAAGCTGTAAATGCTCCAGGTGTCACCTCTTTTCTTGCTTCCTTTATTGCACATCTCAGCAGAGCAGTCCTTGTCCTCTACCTCCAGTCCTCAGCTCTTGTTATCCCTTCATCCAAGCCAGCTTCTTGCCCCCATCACTTTACCAGATGACTTGTCAAGGTCCCCAGTGACTTGCACGTTGCTGAACTCAACGGTCAGTTCTTAGTCTTCATCGTACCTGGCTTCTCGGCACATTGAACACAACTAACTTCTCCCTTCTCCTCGCAATAGGTTCTTCACTTTGATTCCAGAATGCCACACTTCCTGATTTTCTTCTAACCTCTGAGGCCACTCCTTCTTGGCCTTGTTTCTGGCTCTTCATCGTTTTCCTGACCTGACCCAAGCCTGGCCCTCAGTTCTTCTGTATCAGTCCTCACCTCCCAAGGGTGTTCTCATCCAAGCTCACGGCTTTAAACGTCTTCATCTGATGACTCTACATCTGTATCTCCACAGCCTCTACTTCTCCCCGGAACGCTACTCTCCAAATGCTCCCCAAATGCAACACGTCCAAAGTAGAACCTTTGACTTTTTGCCCCAAACATTCCTCTCCATCTTCTTCAGTTCATATCAACTCCCTCCTTCCAGTTGCTGAGACCAAACAGCTTGGAGTCATCTCTGAGCTCCTTTTTCTCACACTCCACCTCTAGTGTGTCAGCAAATCCTAATGGCTCTACTTTCAAAATATATCAGAACCCAACCATTTCTTTCTTTCTCCCTGTCCCCACCCAGTCCAAGCCATTCACTTCCCACCTGGCAAATGCAACAGTCTCCTGCTCTTCCATCCAGAAGCCATATAAATCAGATCATGTCACTCGTCAGCCTGGAGCCTGCACCAGACTTCCCCAGGCCTATACAACCCTAGGATCAGACCCTAATCACTTCTCTAACCCCATTACCTTCCTCTCTCCCTGCTCATTATGCCCAGCACTTTCCCTGGTTGCTTCAGCTTCCAGCCACCTCCTTCAGTTACACCAGTGGTCATTTTTTAAGTGTGCTAGCATATGAAGTGGTGGGAAGCACAGCTGTAGGCTTGCTGACCTTTTCAGTGACCTTTCCTCTGCAGGATCCTGGGCCAGTTTGCCCCTTGTAAAATAAGCATGAGCCTATCAGCCCTGCTACCTAATTGGTCACAGATGCAAAAATCCTGCTTTATCCTAGAATTTGGGGGGCAGGAGCCCAGGGCCTATGAAGGTAGAAAGCTTTCTGGAAACCTCAGGGGCCTCCTTAACCTGGTAAATTCCTATGACCGGGATTAGCCAGATCCGAGGCCTCGTGGCACACAGGAAGACTAGCCTCAGGGCCTCCCTCAAGAAGCTGGGACCCTGGTGGGGGCATCCCACCATTTGCCGTCTTAAGGGCACAAATGCCTGGAGCCCAGTGCAGGCGGTGGAATGAACACCCTCCGCAGGTCCCTCCAGGCCATGGGGCTTTCAAGTTTAAACCGCTTCAGAGAAGGCCCTGCCATCCCGCCTTGGTGCTGGCTTTTCAGCCCTCGGGGATAAAAGCCTGGCTGGTGGAGTGGGCAGCTCTGAGCTTAGGAAATCTTAGGAGCAGAGCCTGGGGTCCAAGGTGCCAGCTGTAGGAGGACAGTCCCAGAGCCCCGCCCTTCCCAGAGGGGTGGGGTGAGGGGGCGTATCTGCTCCAAGGCAGGGAGAGGGTGGCTCCACAGCGGGTTTCTCAGCAAACCATCTTCCCTGCAGACGGCCAGAAGTCCTAGAGAGCTCTCTTACCTGACAGATGGCTAGAGCTGACCCTCCTCGGCCAGGCTAGTTAAGCTCCATGTTGTATGTAGCACAGCTCACTCTAAGCCGAGGAACCCTCAGAATCTAGCTCAGTCTCAAGGCTGGTGTGTACGTGTGCAACAAGGACAGGTGCACTGAGGCCTCATCTTGTCCACCAGCCTTCCCTGGGAACTGGGAAAAAGCCTCATTAAACAGGAGTCTGCTGCCAAACCACAGGAGACGTGCCAGGTGGGCAAGGGGGCGCTGAGAACCTGCTGGCAGCTGGAGGTCCCGAGGTGCCAGGGCTCCAGGGCAGAGCACTGAGGGCCTGGCCAGTCCTTCCCACGTTCGTGCAGGCTGCCTCTGAGTTCACTCCCCAGCCCCCTCCACGCCTGGTGGTGGTAGCCGGGGGGTGGGGAACTGTCTGGAGCGGGACTTGGTGCCCCACGCCCCCCTCGGCCAACGGAACGTCCCGCTCCACAGCCTCAGCACAAGGCTGTCTCAGGGCTAGGCTGCTCAGACAGCAGGGTGGAGTTGCCTGGGGCCTGGCCTGCGTCTGGGGAACTTAGTGACTGGAGCTCCTCTCCTCCCCTGATGGTGACAGCCCCGTTCCTAGGGAAGGAGGCAGGCCTTGATGGATTGTCTGCCACCCCTCGTCCCCGAGTATCTGGACGGCACAGCCTCTTCTCTCAAACCTCTGCAGGCAGAGAGCTGGGCACTCAGTAGGTGCTCACAGCATGGTGGGATGTATAAGCCAACGACAGATTCAACAGCAGACTGTACTGCTTGACCAGCACACTCCCACACCCTTGTTTTGACCTTTGCATACAGCTCTTTCCCTTGTTTCCCTCCACACTGCAGCACTCAGGATGAGTACAGGACTCTGAGACCCCTGGGCTGGGAGGCCATGTCTGCTGTGGCCTTAGCACAGGCGGGCCTTCCTGCCTTGGCATTGCTCTTACCGTTCCTCCCCACGCCACTTCAAAACCCATCATCCCAAAGGGGGTCCTTTTCCTTCTGGGGTTAGCCCACGGCTGGAGATTCCTCACACTGGTGCCCTCACATGCCCTCCTCTTGTTGAGCAGGCTGGAGCCAGGAAGGGGCCCTAGGGCAGGGCCAGGCAGGAGGAGGTGGAAATGAGGGACTCCTGAGGTTGGTCTCCCCTGCTCTGAAGTCGAGCTTGGGCCTGGCTGCTCCCGCCTCCCGCTCCCCACCCCCACTTCCTGCAGGCTCAGGTGAAAAATAAACACAGTCGGCATTTTCCCTGCAGACCGCAGAGGTCCGCTTACAGGCTGTGTGCACCCTGAGAGCCCTTGCCACCGCCAGCAGAGAAACTCCCTCGCCTCTGACGGTTGACTCTGAAAACCCCCAAACGCTTGAGCCCCACAACACTTTCCCAGCGAAGAAAGTTGCTGCTTCCTCTGGTCTCAAGCCTGGGGGGGTGGGGAGCGTGTGAAGCCTGACAAGGTCTTCCCAAGACGGCCTCCCCTTGGCAGGGGACTGTGCCAGGAGAAGCACCGCCACCCTCCCCGCCCCCGCCCAAACACACACACAAACACACTGCACCAGGATTCACAGTTGATCACTATCAACAGACACATTCAGTCAGGATGTATTTACTAAGCTCCTACTATGTATCAGGCCAAAGAACGTTCTCAGCTAGAAGAAAGCATCTGCTAGCGGCAGATGTTTATGAGAGGCATAGCTGTACCCTGTGCCAGGCATAGTTCTGAGCGCCTTGCGGATTTTAACTCATATATTCCTAAAACAAAGCTGTGATACAGGTGTAATTATTATCCCCATTTGATAGATGAGGAAACTTGAGGTGGAGACATTACATAGCTTGCCCAAGGTCACACAGCTTGTAAGTGGCAAAGCTGAGCTTCCTTCCACCCACCGTGCTGCAGAGGCCCTCTGGTTGTCATGGACAGACAAGGGGGAGTAGGGGAAGGAGCCCCAGTCCTCAAATCATTCTCCCTGCTTCAGCCTAGTTGGTCAGAGTCACCTGAGTCAGTGCTTCCCTGACCCTAAAAAATGCTCCTGTAAGTTCTGAGACCCTGCACTGGGAGCTTCCCTGATGGCAGTATTTAGACATGACCCCAGGTCCCCAGCTCACATCACTCCTTACCCTCGCACAGCCACACCCCAGCCTTGTCCAGCCTCACAGGCCTGCTTTTCTCTTACCCAGGCACCCAGCTCAACTTCACCTCAACACCTTTGCCTACCCCTTGCGCGCTGCGCTCTCCTCCTAGCTTTCCATACTTCCTCCTACTCTTTGCCAGATTCCTTCTCATCCTGACCTCAGTCTAAGGGCCACTTTCTTAGAAAGGGCTGTGACCTGGGAGGGGCTGCACCAGCCCAGCAGGTAGAGGTGCCTACTTGCTGCAGGAGTGGCTGGGGGGTCCCTGAGGGCAGAAGGGGCTTGTTGGTCCCCTCTGCCTCTCCAGGGTCTGTACTTGGCTTGTTCACTAAGACTTTTAAACAAAGGCCTCTAGGATCCCTGGTGCCCCAGAACTTCTGCATGCCCACCCACTCATCCATCATGGACCTGACTCCAGTCTCTTGGCTCCTAGAAGGTGGGGGAGGGTATTCCTGATGCCTGCTTTGAAGATGGGGAAAGGCCTTTGGGGACAAGTCCACAGAAGGAGTCACAGATCCACACCTTGAACACAAGGTGGCCTATTGAGAGTGACTGCTCTTTATGCCAAGGGTACAGACATGAAGTTGAGTACTGTAAATGCCACATTGACAGCTCATTTGAGGCCAGCATTATCCTTTCCGTTTTACACATGAGGGAAGTGAGGCTCAGGGACACTAAGAAAGTTGCTCAAACATACTCCCTCGAGTCAGTGCTGGGGACCCCTTTAGGACTCTCGGGGTCTTCAGCGAGTCAGACAGTCACAGTCTCATCTCTCTCCTCCTCTCCCTCTGCTCCAGCCACTAAGGGCTGCTGGCTCAAGGGCCAGGCTGTTCCCTCTGCCTGGAGAGCCACCGTCCACAACTTGCTGGATCCTCTTGCAGTGCATGTGGGCAGGGCCCAATATAAGCCAGCATTTAGGGAGAATGCAGCAGCACTGGACAAAGCACTGTGGCTGGACACAACAGCATACAGGAGGCTGGGCGGAGCTGGGCGACTGCTGGGACTCAGGGATATCCTGCCTGGCACCTGAGAACCCGTGCCGCCTTCCATCTCATCTCCTCCAGACAAGTCAAAGCCAGGGCTGCCAAGTTCATACGGTACCTTTGTGCTAATTGGAAAAAGTACCCCCTCTGGAGAGACACCTGGGCCCACACGAGGGCACACGGCTTGGGGAGCATAGTGCAGGCTGGATCTCAACTCCTTGGCCCAGATCCCCTGCGTAATCCCACAGAGTGGCCCTGCTCATAAGGCCCTCTCCAGTTCTCACTTCTCTTGCCTGCATTGCCAGAAACCATGCGCGTCAACTCTCAGAGTGCCCGGAGCATCCACTCTGGCCTTGATCAGCTCCTCTGGACCCCTCCCAGCTCCAGGGTCCCCTAGCGCCTACCACAGCTCCCCCAGACCTCTCTGTCCATCACCAATGGTGCTTAAGTGCCAAGGAGTCTGGCCAGTTGCTGAGTGGGAAGCCCCGCCCCCCGCAAGGCCTGGGACAATGAGAATGAACTTCCCAGAAGGAAGCAGGTCCCCTTTCCAAAGGGCCTGCGTATCAGCCAAGCCTTGAGGTGTGGGCTCCCACAGATCCCACCTCTGCAGATATACCCTAGCTGGGCTCATGCCCTTTTATCCCCACCCCTACTCTGGGCCCTTGTGCCCAGGACATGGCGCTTTCCAGGGGATGGCCCTCCAGCTCCCCACCCACAGTGTGCCGGGCGCCTTGTGCTAGACACCCACCGCAGAGCATGGAGCTGTGGCTCTGTGGCCCACTGAGCTGGAGGACTGGGGGATGGCTGGGCCACCCCCTTGTAGACCAGGAGGCTTCAGTCCTCCCACCAGCACGGGACCGTTACCAGGGATGCACAGAGCCCTACCAGGTCCCTGTGGCCAGTCCACCAGCTGCCTGGTCTTGACATCAGATAATGGGGCCCTGCCACAGCAGAGGTGAGGACCAGAGTCCCCACAGGCAGCCTTGGCAAACCACAGGCCTGCTCTAGACCCAGCCCAGCCCCGAGGCGCCCTCAGAGCTAGCGGAACCTCACTGAGCTGAGCTGCCTGGCCCACAGCCTCCAGCGGTTTCTATGCATTCGTTTACTTTTGTTTTCCTTCTTCCTCTTTGAGGTAAACGCCCCTCAGGACAGGATGTTTTTAGAGGAAAATATAAGCTTCCGGGAGCTGCTGCAGCCGAGCTGCTAGTTGATTCACCAACACATTTTTGAGGACTCTGCAGCAGCCCTGGGGCTGGGCATCCCCCGGTCCAGGGAGTCACTCTCCCAGCTCCTCGATCTCAGTGCCCAGCCATCTGGGACCCCATGAGGGCTGAGGCAGGCCAGGGGCACAGCATCAGCTCAGGCTGTCTGAGGCAGTAGGGAAAGTTAGGCTCTGGGAAGACAGCATTTGAGGTGGTCAGAGGTTTTGTTACCTGGGAGTGAAACCAAGAGGCTTTGTGGAAAAGTCCTGAGGAAGGTGAACGTGCAGGTTTAGAGATGGCAGCCCCTATTAGTGACAGCCTCCTATATGCCTGGCACCCCGCAGAGTCCCACCCTGCAGTCTTCCCAGCCACTGTGTGATCTGTGTGTACAGATTGTGCAGGTGAGGAACAGGACGACGGGGGAGGTAAAAATGACTTGCCCAAGGACTCAGAACAAGTAGTGACAGATCTGGATTTGAATCCAGCCTTTTGGGGTTCCCGGCCAGAGATCTTTACCACTCAGTGACAGGCCTCACAGGCCAGCTGGTGGCAGCCAGCGAGGAGACCACACGTGTGAGGCCCAGGGGCCAAGTGGTTTCCAGATTTTCCCTCGCCCACACTGGATCTCCTTGCTGAGACCTCCACCCACCCAGGACCCCAGGGATCACCGACTTCACCAGCAACACCCTGCCAGTAATCTCTCTTGGAAAAAACTGACCAGCTGCATGACTCTGACCCCCATCTCGCTCTGTGTGAAAGGCATTTTCACCCTGCCCTCTAGGTGGTGATTTTGGTCCTCAGTCATAAATGACTAAAGGAACCGTGAGAAGTCATTCTTCCCACGGGGTCTGGCCTCTGTTTTCCCAGTCGGTGTGCAGCATCTGGGGGGCGGGGGGGGGACGGAGATGGCCACTGGCAGAAGAGTGAGTGTTTTACTTAGGAGCAGGAGCCAGGCAGGCCCTGGAGAGGCGGGGGCTGATGGTTAGCAATAGCTCGAGGCTGGGAGGTGGAGACTTGGAGATCTCATCCCCAACCTTGGCACTGCACTCCTGCTCCAGTTAATTCCAGCCAGCTTCTGAGGACCAAAGATAAGACAGGGGTCTGTGAGTTCCCCGGTCTGTTCAGCTGCCTGTACCAGCCCTGGCAGGACAATTCTGCTGTGGGGCCATGGTCAGGAAGCTCACTTGGGTCTGACCCTGACAGCTAAGGCCCTTGGGGCTCTGCCTGGACTCGGTCCAGTGGTTTATCCCCTGTGAACAAGGAGTGAAAGGAAAAGGAGTCTCTGGAGGCTTCGGGCCCCAGGAGGCTCCCCCCTGAAACCCCTCACACCCAGTGTAAGCTGACAGAGGAGGGCAGGGCTGCTTCAACTGCCACAGGGGCCCTCGTGAGGTGGAGCACTCTAATGAGGTTGAATCAGGGGGTTCTGAAAAAAGCCACACCAAACAGCTTTTACAGACACACACCTGCGTCTAACAGTATAAAAACACAGAGGAGAGGGTACAATACTACATTCTTGTGGGGAGGGGAGCCACGGGGACCCAACTGTAGCTAAAAAACCCAATTTTTCAAAAAATGAGTGGATAGATATGTTGCCTAAGAAGCAGAGTGGCATGTGATAAGGGCAGGGAAAAGAGAGGTAGATGCTGGAATTCATGTTTCTCCTCCAACACTAGCAAGGTACATGTCTCCATGCTTTGAGTTCCCCATCTGTACCATGTCCATATCTCATAGGGATGAAATGAAGTAATATTTGTGTCTGATTTTTTTTTTTTTTTTAATTAATGAGGAAGGAAACAGAAACAGAGCATGTTCCTAGACCAAGGCTTTTCAGGAAAGCTGGCCTTTGTGTCAGGCTGGGGCTGCTGGCCCTTGATCTCCTTTGGACTGCCGCCAGATTGCTGTTGGGCCAGACTGCTGAGCTCCTGACTAGCCTTCAGTGACAAGAGCCGGGGTGGAACCGGGGGTGGGAGGTGCAGAGGAGGGCAGCGGTAGAAGCAGAAACTCTCAAAATGTCCTAGCGAGGTTGGCAGGTGGGTCTGGTTCCCAAGCAACTTTCCCAAGGGGTTTGGGGAGGGGACACCCGCTCCCAGGGATGCCCTCAGATTCCTCAGTCCAGCCAGTCCCACTGTCTCAGAACCGAGGATACCCTCTAGTCCATCCCTGGACCACACAGAGGAGGGCCCCTGGGCCAGAGAAGTCTAGCAGTGAGCTTCCAGCTGAGCCAGGACCAAAGTTAGAAAGAGGGAATCCACTTATACATAGTCCTAAACTGTCCTTGCATCATGCATCAGAACCTGATGCAATCTTGTTTTTTATTTGGCCCCGCTTAGTGGCTTGAGGAATCTTAGTTCTCTGACTAGGGATTGAACCTGTGCCATTCACAGTGAAAGTGCAGAATCATAGCCACTGGACCGCCAGGGAATTCCCAAGCCTGATGTAATCTTGAATGTCATTTATAAACACTTTTCCAGGTAATATTTATTCTGGAAGCCCTGAGGTCCTGCTTTCAACCAAGAAACACAGCTCTTGGCCCTGGTAGCCCTGACCTTGCCAGGCATTGGTCCAGGCCTGACCCAAGTCCAGAACTTTGAGGTCATGCCCAAGGGGAGCAGGAAAGGACCAAATCTTTCTTTGAGGCCAGAGGAATCCAGCTCATAAACTCAACGGGAGTGGGGGTAACGTTCAGCTTTGCAGCCTACAGTGACCCCAACTAATTGCACATATTTGAGAGCAGAGAGACAGAGCGGAGTCTGGGCTTTGGGGGAAAAGAGTCCACGTCCTGACTCTGCCAGGTACTAGCACGTTCTTAACCTCTCTGAGCCTGAGTTTCCCCATCTGTAAAATGAGAGCTATATAGTGACTACTTTCTTGGCTTCTTGTAAGGATCTTGATATTGGGGTTAAAGGTCCCTGGCACAGGTCTGGCACTTGGGAGGCTCTTGACATATGCACTATTACCGTGGCTGTTGTTACTCTTTCAACAGCTGTTTACGAGCACCTACTTATGTGTCATGCTCTCTGCTGGCCACTGAGAGTCTAGCAGTGAAGAGGACAGATGTGGTCCTGGCCCTGTAGATCCTCTCTCGCCCTTTTGATCCAAACTACCATCCCTAAACCCCTATCCCAATATGGTCATCAACCCCTGTGGCCTCCGCAGTCCCAGCTGCATCTGTCCCACACCCTTTGGTCTATGTTCATCCCCCAGCCCCACCCAGGGGGTTGCCCACCACAGCTGGGAGGTTCCCGGGCTGCATACTGCTTCAGAGCCTGCCAGCGAGCTCTGGGCTGGCTGCTGCAGCACAGCATATACTCAGGGCTGCCCTGCCTGGACCCCAGCTACAGCCAGCAGAGACCTCACTGCCAGGGCTGCAAAACTCTCTAGAGGCTGCTGCTCAGTGTCCCTAAGGGCCCACCCACCCTCTGCCTGCCTGGCCACCAGGCCAGCCACAGAGCCATCTGATTTGAATGAAACTTAAAACTTAATGACTTTCATACTGGTTATTTAAAACGCAATGTAATTTTCTAAAACACCCTATTATTTCCTTTGATAGCTACAAAGCTTCCCCCAATCCCATAAGC
This sequence comes from Giraffa tippelskirchi, assembly GCF_054371585.1. Taxonomy (NCBI): domain Eukaryota; kingdom Metazoa; phylum Chordata; class Mammalia; order Artiodactyla; family Giraffidae; genus Giraffa; species Giraffa tippelskirchi. Next base: position 119,017,306 of record NC_137280.1, on the reverse strand, counting down.
ATGTTTATTTTTAGGGAAAAGAGTGGTTTTGCAGTTGGTCATAGAGACCAGAGGGAAAGGAGCCCACAGAAAGTAGGGCAAAGAGTCAACCTTGGCAGCCTGGAGACTCACAGCTGCCCTGCCTTCGTGCTGGGACAGATTCCCCACTGACACCATGGGGTCCAGGACAGGACCCTGCCCTTCTCCTACCAGCACATCCACCAGTGGCCCTCCTGTCCACCATCTGACAGCGGCCAAGTCCCCCTTCCCATGCCTCACCTCCACAGGGCCCCAGTGTCCCTGTGAGACAGTTCCACTGGCTTCCCACAGACATGCCAGCCATATACAGGTCTGGGGAAGGGGGCCTGCGGCCACTGACACACACTGGGCAGCCTCCTCCTGGCTCCTCCAGACATTGTGCCCTAGGTAAGGCCTTGAGGCCTGAAGCTTTGACCAGCTGGATGAGATCTGTGCTCAGTTAAAGTAGCCTCAGGCAGTGGCTGCCCACAGTGGGAGGGTGGGTGGGTGTGGCCCTGCCAGTCCGGGCTCCCTGGCAAGGGGGACAGCCTAGTGGTGGGTGTGCGTGTGGAGGTCAGCTGAGCCCCGCCAATGCGGGGCATCCTCTGGGAGTGGATATTTTTAGATCCCAAGCTTTCATGTGGCCGAGTGATGTGCAGTTTACAAAGCATTGGTAATGTGTTTCAGATGGCGGCCCAGCAGACCAGGAGGCTGGGCCTGCTGCCACCAGAGCCAGGTCAGAGTTAGTCAGAATACCCTCAGCTGGACTCCTGTCACCTGTCCCTCCTGCCCTCCGATTCCTTCTTGCCTGATGGGGAGGCTGGGTCGGGAGCAGTTCTTGCAGTGCCCAGCAAAGCCCCAGCTGAGGCCCACCAGAGCAGCAGGCCTCTCCCACCGATGCTTATCTGACCCTCCGGAATCCTCATGGCCAGGGCTCCCTACCCCCATTTACAGAGGGGAACCGAGACCTAGAGAGGTTGACAGATTTACATGAGGTCACACAGCCAGGGAGGAGGCGGCCTTGGCTCCTGGCTTCCTTGCCCATCAGAGCCTCCTCCCGTCATGGGCAAATTGGGCTCCCTGGGAGGGGGTGATCAGCCCTCCCTGGCCAGGCTGCCCAGACGTGGTGGGCTGGGGCAGCTCTAACCACGTGAACCCCCAGAACCCACTGTTCCCTGGGGCCACATCCTGCCCATCCATGCCTGCAGCCCTAGCCGCACATTCGTCGTTATTTGCAAGCAGACAGTGTGGGGCCCAGACGGCCTCCTGTCCTTGGAGAGAAGAGATGGTTGTTTCAGTGGGAGGGATAAAGGGGTTGGCAAAGCATCTGCTTTCTCTGATCTCCAAGGAGCTCTGGCTGTGGAGTTGGCTGTGACATGAAGGCCGTGTGTCACCATCTCCCTCTGTGCTCTAAAGGCCTATCTGCTGGTACAGCCCAGGCAGGCAGGCTCCATGGATGGGACAGGCTACAAGGCAGCCTCCCCACAAGAGAGGGCCACACTCAGGCCCACCTTGGCCAGGGAGTCTATCCAGTAAGGGACAGTCCCTTTTCCCCCCAGGGAATGGGAGCCCCATGTCCTACAGGACCCTCTGACCAGGACAAACCCTCCAGGCTGCAGCTCAGAGACTGCATGTGCCAAGGCTGATGAGGGCCACACCTCTTTAAGGGGAGGGAGGCGGCACCCATGTCCAAACCCCAAGCATCACAGGTCTGTGAGCTGAGGCAGCAGACTACCTGAAGGAAGGGGATAATAATGTCCTGGGTTCTCAGAGACCTTCCACAGACTCCTGGGGCCTTGGAATAGCCTGCTAGAGACAGAGCTGATGAGGCGGTTTCTCCAAACCCTGGCCAAAGCACCAGTGGCCCCACCCCCTGCCCTCTGGGGTTCAGTTCCCCTCAGGAACAGGAGGCGAGGCCCTGGCCTCATGACCCTGGAGACAAACTGAGAGTCAAATGAAGTAACACGAAACTTCCACCTCTGAGGCACTCTTGCCTGGCATGTGCCAGCTCACTTGGGTCTCCCCTGCCCAAAGCCCACCCCCTCCCTGGCCCTGCCCGCCTCCTCCAGTCACCCTGCACCTCCCAGCATCCGCCTGCCCGCCTCACCCTCTCTGTCCAAGTTAGACTATCTCCCATGGGCACCACGCTACCCTTCATGCTGCCAACCCCTGGGCTGTGGCACCAGCACCACCTAGGCACATGCTGGGCCTTCCATGCTGGCCCTTCTCCAGCCTCACAGACCCTGGGCTTTGGCAGGCGTTCCAGTGACCAAGAACATACTCATGTCTGCCTCGTCCTCTGTTCCAGCTGCTCCCCCAACCTAGAGCGTTCTCCCACTTCCACCTTCACAGGTTCTGGGCCTGCCAGAACAGTCCCCGTCAGGAAGTCTTCCTAGCTGCCCCACTGGCCCCTCTTCCTCCTCAGTGCGCTTTATCCAACACGGCTGGCACTGAGCCCCCAGGAGAGTGTCTCTGCCTTGCCAGAACCGAGCTCTGGGGTGGGGCAGAGGCAGCCATCCCCTCTATGCTGAGCCAAGGCCAAGTACCCGGCGGGGGGGCTCAGTGAATACCAGTTAGGGGTCTGGACCAGGATTCCAGATCCAGCGGGCACCACGTCGTCGACCAGCTGAGGGCCCGAGGGCTGGCCGGGCGGACAGCTGTCCTCTCTGCTCTGCCCCAGGGGAGCTGGCTGCTGAGCTGAGGATGGGGAGCGTCAGGGGCTTCAGTCCAGCCTCACCTTCAGGGGTACTTACTGCACCTACTGGCATGGCGTCCTTCACAAAGGTCATTCCCCACAGTGTTAACAACCCCTCCCAGGCTGGCACCGACTGTGTGGCAAGAACTCCACATACATGATCTCGTTCCATTCCACAGCAACCCAGGGAGCTAGGAACCTTCACTATCCTTGTTTTTAGGTGAGACAATAAAGCCCAGAGGAATTAACTTACCCAGAGCCACTCAGCCAAGGAGTGGAAGGTAAGGCGTCTAAGGGTCGAGCTTCCCAACTCAGGCCTTCCACCTCTACTCCTCTAAGGGGCTATGGATATGTCCCTTCCCTGACGTGACCTACTGTCCCCACCTGCAGAGGAGGGTTGTCACCTCAGGACCCATGCACTGTACCACTGGGGGGAGGGGGGAGCCCTGTGACCTGATAAAACACCTGTTTCCTCCAACGGAGTCTTGTTTGTACACAGTGGCAGGAAGCAGCCAGTCACAAGGTATGAGGGAGTGTGACTGTATGGCTTCGGGACCGCAGCTGCCCGAGGAGGCTCGGGGGGGTTGCAACTCCCCCTGCCCCTCCATGCGGCTCTGTGCCCACCCTGCTCCACCCTGACCTCAGCTGTTATGTGACTTGAAACCACTGCCCCCAGAGCTCATTCTCACAGGTCAGCTAAACCTCCCTTCATGCGGGGACAGGGGGTGGGGAGTGATCTCAAGAGGACCCAGGAGGGCATGGGCTGCCAACTGCCCATGGGAGGGGACCACCAAGACCCCCCCACCAATTTCAACCCCACTCACATCTAAGTCTTGGGGCACCTGGGGAGGTGGGCAGAGCTGGTATGGCAGCCCTGTTTGCTGGCTGTGACAGCTGGCTCGGGAAACCCTGTTAGGGCCGGGGGAGGAACACCTGGGTGCTAGTGACCAACATAGGGCTCTCCGTCAGCCCCTCCTGCTGCTGCTGAGCTGGAGGAGTGGATGTGCAGTCCTAAACTGCAGCCGCAGGTGGCAGGTTGGGTAGGTCTGCAGGACGGGCGGGCCTCCTTCAGGGTGCCTTCCTGGGCCTGAAAGGCATCACGGAGGCCCCCCTGAAACAGTTTCCACCCTGGGGGTATCCGGGTAGGGGGGCTGCAGATTTTCCAAATACCACACAGCCCTCCAAGTCAGGAAGGAGTCCAAGTCAAAATTACTTTTAAGTATCACTGCCCAGCTCGAACCTATAAAATGAACAACAAAAGAAGGGAAACGCCATGTGGGCTGGGCTTGGGCACCGCCAGGAACCCTCAGTGAACTGGGGCCACAGGGAAGCAAAGCCACGATTCCTTCCTACCTCTTGAGCCCACAATTCTCACACTATGCTCCAGGAAAAAAATCAAACAGTGAGCATCATTCCCACTGGTAGAGAAGGCAACCTGTGAGAAAACTAGAGCCACATGAGGGAGAAGTGAATAATAAACATGAGGGGAGACAAGCAAAGAAGCCATACATGGGCACTGCCCGGGGTGCAACCCCGACACCAGGGAAGGAATGGAAGAAGACACAGGAGGTTGCGCACAGGGGGACCGTGTGAGAAAAGCTCTGGGAATGGTTCAGAGGCTAATGGCCATGAAGGTCTTTCCCCTTTTTTCCCTTACAAAATAGCTTCAGCCCCTAACATCATATGTAAAGGGCTTCTGTATGGCTAGGGAAGGGGGCCCTCTTTGAGACAAATCTCTAGGGTGGTAGGAGACGGTTCTCAGGACAGAATGAGTGGCTGTGGCTCCCAGCCTGGTCCCAGGATTCACACTTTTCCTCCCAAGAATCCCTGGGTGAAGCAGGCATCGAGGAGGGACCCATATACCCAAGTCCCCACTCCAGCGTTCAGACCCCAAACTCTGTGGCCCAAAGTAGAGTTACTACCACTGAGCCACCACTGGTCCCAGAGGGGCCAGGACAGCAAAGGAGAAGGGATCAGTTGTGGCCAAATCCTGACCCCCAAGCCCAGGCCACACTGGCACCTTCCTGGGGACGTCCCTGGTACCCTTGCCTCTAGTCCTTACTCCAACTCTGGGAGGAGGGCTTGCCACTCCCGTTGTGCAGAGGAGGAAACTAAGGCTCAAAGATATTTCTGACACATGGGCCGCCTCTGGCCTGAGCATGGCAAATGCATCATAAACCAATGCCAACCTCCTTGGCCTGAAATGCTGCTAGGGTGGGCAAGGCAGCTGAGGCATGGGGCGGGGTGTGATGGAGGGCCCCACTTGGATGGTCAGAGCCAAGACTCTCTGAAGAGGTGACATCTGAATAAGCCCTGGGTGAGGAATGAGAAAGTGGCAGCGAGGTGAAGAGCTGAAGAGAATGCCAAACTGAAGGAATGAGTGTGAAGGTCTTGAGGTGCAAAGAACTCAGTGTCCTGTCAGGGCACTGGGGGGCTGCTTTTTAGGGAGAGAGGAAGAGTGTGGTGCAGATGAGGAGGGGCGGTCAGCAGGGGCTGGCCACCTAGGAACTCAGGCTGTGCTGAGTGGCTCAGATTTTACTCCAAGAGCAATGGGAGCCTCTACAGGGTTTAATCCGGCGAGAGACTGGATCTGACTTCTGTTCAGCTCCTTGGGGATCCTGGATTGAGGGTGAGGGTTAGGGTGGGGACCCAGGTCTGTCAGAGGGACTACAGAGGAGGCTGCCCTCCTTAGGGGAGGGATGGTGATGGTTTGGGCTTGGGGGTGGCAAATTCAGTAGAGAAGTAGAAGATCTGGGATGTCTGGAGGGGAGCCCAGATGCCTTCCAGTCCCCGGTGTCTTTATTTGGCAGACTACTCCTTCAAGGAGCTGCTCAGCAGACCCTCTCCCACAGCCCAGGAGGGGCCAGGTGTGCCCAGCACACTGCCGGCAGGCCCTTTTGTGACAGGACTCCTCTGGCCAGGGATCCAAGTCTGTTCATCTGGCTCCTCCGCTCAGCTGGGCGCCCTCAGAGAGGCTGCTTCTGGTCTATCTGGTATCCAGCCTGGTGCCAAACTCATTCACCCCAACCCGGGCTGGTGACCAACCACCACTAACCCTCTCCCGCAAGGCCTCACTGCTTGTCTTCTGAGGGGTGTGGAGGACTGGGTGGGTGCATCTCTGCAGAGCTCCCCAGGACAGGCTGGCCATGCGTCAGCAGCACTTCCTTCCTCTGCTCAAGTCTTGCTCTTACCCTAACCTCCTGCTCCCCCAGGCTTGCTCGCACGATCCTCACTTGGACCTCAGACCTTGGAGTCAGAGAATGTGAGCCCGATGGCCAGGAGCCCAAGCATGAGTCCACTGCTTCAAGTGGGCACCTCCACCTCAGAGGTCTCGGGGCATGCCCAGACACCAGGGTGGCACAGGGAAACAGCCCCAAGTCCCTGCAAGAGCCAAAAGGCTCAGCTCAACTATTTTTTTTTTTCCAATTGAGATGTAATTTACATTCCTTGGAATTGACCATTTTAAAGTACACAATTCAGTGGCTTTTAATATGCTCACAAGGTTGTGCAACCATCCCCATAATCTAATTCCAGAACATATTCATCACCCCAAAAAGAAATCCCATACCCATTAGCAGTCACTCCCCATTCTCGTCTTCCCTGAGCCCCAGCAAACATTACCCTACTTTCTGTCTCTGGATTTGCCAATTCTGGGCATTTCATCTAAATGGTGAAAGGCTCACCAGCCTTCTGGGCCACAGACACCAAGCGGAGCCCCTGGAAGGGGTCAGAAGAGTGACGAGGCCTCATATCCTTTTTGAGATGAGAATTTGCACCAAACTGTCAGTTCTGCACATCCTAGAATTTGAGTTTCCCTAAGGAGTGATGCCTCACTCATCCCAGAAATCCCTCAAAGTCTGGCCCAGGACCAGGTCATTGCCCTCCCCAGAGGGAGCAAATCCAAGAGTGGGGCAAACAAAACAAGCAGTGGCTGCGGGTCTAGATTTGTCTGCAAACCTACATGCGAATCCTGAAAGATGTTAGCTGTGAAATTAACTTTGACCTAATTTCCACTTCCAAAAACAGAGTTTGCGAGGAGCCAAGTACCAAAAAGAAGCAAAATCTCCCTCTGCACCCCTCTGGTAGTTGCTCCTGACAAGATTCCAGTCTGCCTACTTTGAGGTGTCCAGCGTAGTAGCCACATGGGCGTTCCATCCAGACAAGGGCAGAGGAGGTCCCTGGCATGGGTTCTCCCCACTGTCAGGGAAGGTCAAGCGATCGGCCTTAAGCTCCCCAGCACAATTGTTGACCAGCTGCTTCTCTCAGAGAGGGCAAGAAGCAAGAGGGGCCTAGTTCCAAAGCCCATGGGCAGGGGCTGGGCAGCGTGTCCTCTGTTCCCTGAGGATGGCCTCAGGAAAACACAGCTTTGGGGAAAAAACCTCCAAAGGCAATTCTTCCTCACAAGGGACTCCTAACCCACTGTAAGAGTATCTTTCCTCATTCCAGACACAGGAACCTTGAATCACGTGATAAGTGGGTTCCCAAAACACAAGGTCAATTAATTTTGCCTTTTAAAAGCTCACCATATTTAAAATGTCCACATTACTCTTTGAGTAACACAAACACCTGCTACTCTCCTAGCTGTTCCTTTGTAACAGGTTTGCTTAAAGGAGGCCCCCCCATATTCACGTACATCTTCCTCACCCAGCGTCTCCCCAGTGCAGGCCCTCCCGTGCCTCTGTCCTTATCTCCAGCCCCATGGAGCAGCCGATGCCAGGGCACAGAAAGTCAGCTCCAGAGCTTGCCCTCCTCCTGTGAGCCCAGAAGCCAGGCTGTGGGAGGCGACGACAGGGTGGGGAGGAGGACAAAGGGATTCGCCCCTGTAAGAGAGAGTGTGACACACAGAAATGCATCTGCTGCAGCTTGAGAAAGATCTCAAAGTTTAAAAGATAACTGATCCAGGCCAGGGGAGTGGTGTGCCTGCTCCAGCCCCTGCTCCTCCCCAGTCCTGACTGCTGGAGGCGGCCAGCCATCTGCGACACTCTGACCAGTATAAGCTAAAGGACACCAAATGGTTCCATCACCACACCCTTGTGGAGAACAAGGCACTCCCACTCTGGGCGCTCCCCTACCACTTGCCCAGACTGTGAAAGGAACTCAGAAACACCGCCTTTTCCCTGCACCTCTGTGGGATCACAAGACGCTGGAGGGAACCTGCCTGCGAGGTCTGTTTTGAGCCTTTTGTTTAGTCTTGGTTATCAGCAACCCCAGCCCCCTGTCAGCAACTCAGCTGCCGGTGTTTAGGCAGTGGTGGATTATGTCCCACCACCTGGCCCCAAGTCTAAGAGTTTATACCTTGTAGAGAGCCCCCAAAGCATTTTTGTTAATAGCAGGCTCATGGAAGGTAGAGGTCTCTGACGAGAGTTGCTGTGTCAGGTGGCAAGGTCAGAAGGCAAGCAAGCCCCTTCCCCCACAGACTTGGAAGGAAGCAAATACCTCAAAGACAGAGCCAGAAAGCGACAGACCACTCAACCAACCAACGTGTTCCTTTACAGATGAAGGAATGGGGGGTCCAAAGGGCAAGGAGCTTATTTCCAGTCAGCTGTCTACCAGGTTTTCCATCCTGGGTTTCTGGAGAGAAGCCCTAGTCTACTTTCTCACATCCCACCAGCTTCAGCATGAAACTGCTTTCAGAACCTACCCTCCTCATTCTTGATCTGAAAGAGCCTGGCAGTCACTCTTCCACCCTCTGGGTGACGAGTGACCCCCTACCACTAGCATATGAGCCTCCCCTTGCTGGCCTGACCTACATGGGAGTCTATGTTTGCACCCAACACCCACCCACCACAGACCCCAAACCCTTTCATGTACTCTTGAAGCTCTAATCTCACCCCTGACTTGGGCCAGCTGAGCAGTCTGGAACACTAATCTGAGTTTTTCGTTAAGCACAGCTTTACTGCTGCCCCGAAGCACTCAGAAAAGGCTCTTCACACTTTAGGTCATCTGCACCAATGGGCAGAAAAGCACAGTTTGTAATGATCATGCAGTCTTCTCAAAGCACTGGGTACTTAAACCAGTTCAATTTGCAAATTGATTAAACAGGCCCCTAACTGACACTACTGATTTGAAACACCTTTGCAAGTCCTTCCTGGTGCATTTGAGACCAAGCCAGCTTCTTAAAAACCTGCTTTCTCCACGTTGTGGTTGGGTTCTTTCTCTGGGGAGGCCACATTCACGCCAACAAGGACAGAACGAGTAGGAGATGTTTCTCCCATACAACCAGAAGACCTGAAGCAGCCCAGTTTTTCTGCCCATTCCCCCCAGCTTGGGACTTAGTCGGAGAAGGCTAAGAGCAAAGCTCCAAATTCCATACGACCTACACCACCCTGAGGAGGGGTGAGTGGTCTCAGATTAAAAGTTCTTCAAGAAGATGCCACCCTAGCATCACCGAGCTCCAAGACAGAGCCAGCACCTGCTAGTGACCAAGCTGGGAAGACAAAAGCCAACCGCTGGAGGTAAGTGGGGGTGTTTGGGGCTGTCCTCTTTCCTTCAGGAACCATCTCGTTCTGGTTCAGATCCCACTGGGTATGGATGGGGAAAGGGACAAGAACAGCGTTCTCCGGTAACTATTTTGTTCTAGGTAAAAGTCACTTCTTGCCCATGCCTCACATACCTGATGAAGGAGGTAGCAGGCACAAGGCGGGCTGGGCTGCTGGGGCCACTTACCAGCGGGGGCTGCGGCTGGGGGTGCTGCCCTGCTCCCGAGGGGGGCGGGTAGTGCATGAGCAGATTGAAGGCGGAGTAGACGGTGTCTTTGTACATGCCGCTGGTGCACTCCGGGGCCTTCAGGCCTGGAAAAACCACAGCTGGTCAGAAGCGCCAGCCCGGGGCGGCTGGGGCTGAAGGCTGTCGGCTCGATCGAGAGAAGATCAGAATTGCCAAGGGGTCCCCTTCAAGTTCCTGACTTGAAGGGCTGGGGCGGGGGGGGGAGGTCCCCGCAGTGCCAAGGTTTGACGAAGGACCCCGAGTTCGGGCCTCCCTTCCTCGACCCCAACTCCGCCCTCCAGCCAAGAAACCTTGGCCAGCGCTTCCTCCTCAAGACGGGGGATTAGTCAAGTCACCTGGACAGGAGGGGAGGCGGAGATGGCGGGGGTCTGTTTACTCCTATAAAGGTCAGGGCACCGGAAGTGACTCGAGCCTGGCGGCGCCCGGGAAACCCGCCCCCCACTCCCCCACCCCCTCGGTTTTACCGCCTCCTCGAGCTGCCGTGGGGGGCGGGGGGAGGCACCCCCTCGGCTCCCTCCCGTACTCGGCGGCCCGGCTCTCCCACCGAGGCCGGGCCTTAACGGGAGGAGGGAAGCTGGGCCGGGCAGAAACTCACCGTCTTCCAGAGACTCTGGAAGTTTGTCGGGGAAAAGTCTCTGCGAAGTGTGTTCCCGCCCGAGAGCCTGCGGGGAGATCCAAAGGGGCCTTGAGAGGGATGGGAAAGCTGGGGGCTCGGGGCCCGGGACGGGAGGGGTCTGAGGGATGGGGACCCCTGAGAGCCGCGGGAGGGAGGGGCGGGGTAGCGCGAGCCGAGCGCCAGGGGCGATGGAGCGAGGCGGCTTCGGGGGAGCAACGCGGCGCGGGCCAGCGCTCACCTCCGCCCCGACCTCGGCCTCGCCGTGGGCACCGGCGCCCGCCCCCGGGACCCCCGCGTCGCCAGCCGCGCCCTCGGACTCATTGACGAGCGACGACTTGAGCTCGGCCAGGTCGCGCTCGGGGCCCGCGGCGCTGTCGCGGCTCTTGTCGTCCTGCTCCTCGCCCTCGTCCTGGAAGGCCAGCAGCTCGTCGGGCGCGCCGAGGTCGTCGCCGCCGCCCGCGCCACCCCCGCCCGAGTCCAGCTGCGGCATGGTGCGCTCAGCCTGCGGGGACGCGGGGCTCGGGGGTGCGGGGCGTGGAGCCGGCCCGAGAGGCGGCGAGCCCGGAGTCCGGACCTCCGAGCCCGGGTCGCGGCGGGCGGAGCGCGGGCTGACTCCGCCTGGGCGGGCTGCGGGCGCGGGGCGCTGGGCGCGGGGCGCGGGCGCCGGGTTGAGAGGCTCCGGGAGCTGGCGGGTCAGAACATCAAAGGCGCCGCCGGCTGAGTGCCGGGGGCGGGGCGGGGACGCCGGGGGGCGGGCCCGGTCTGGGGGCGGAGCCAAAGCGCCCCGCCCCTCCTCCCCTGGGAGAGGCCGGGACGCGCCCAGTGGGCATAGTCTTAAAGGGCTCCCTCTCCCAGGCGTAAACCGAATGGTACGTTGGAGGAGCCTGAAAAGCATCACCCTTCTCCTGAAATGCGGGGAATCTAAAGGGGGTTCTTAACGCCGATTCCTCACCTACAACAAGGGATTCCCTTCCTGCGCCCATGTTTCTCCCTCAGCTGAGTAGTGCTCAGGTCCCCTAGGCCTTTGGGGTTTGGGAGTGCCTTGGATAGGGAGCCAAGTTGTGAACAGTGTCTGTGCCTGGGCTCAGTATAGTATGTCCTGGGCTTGGAACTGGGGTTTCCTTGAGTTTAGGGGCTGCTCGAGGCTATGATCGAACACCGGGCCGGCAGAGTTAGGACTCCTCAAAACTCCATTCTCTGGGTGCATCTTCCAGCCCTCTGCCAATCTGAGACCTCCTTCCAGGTCACCCTCACACAGCGCGAGCGCAGGCGTTATACCCTCTCACAGATTTATTGAGTGCCTCTTGTATGAGGGACTCATACATCTCGTAACTGACGGGCCTCTCAGCCACGTGGCGGCTGGGAGGGGCGAACGCAGCCAAGAGGTCAAGAAAGAAGTATCCCTCCAGGGCCCATGCCAATCTTCCAGACCCGACCCACCCCCCACCCCCCATCCCCCACCCCCCAACAACAACTCGTCCAACTGAGTTCCATGCCCGGAACCTGTGGCCCGGCCCGGGAGGCCAGGCTTTGGGCAGCTCCGTGGTTTGCCGGATTGTGATGAGGGGTTGGCGGTCTCAAGCAACTTAACCGGGAAGTTCCATTGACTCTGATCCTGGCGCAGGCCGGCCCTCGCAAGATCTAGGCTTCAGGGTCTATACGCGGAGGAGCGCCGGAACGTGAGCCAACTTCCATCCGAACTACCAGGCCCCTTGGGTCATGTCCACGCGGGCCTCCTCAGCACACTTGACTTCAGCTCGGCCCCTGTATCTAGGCAAGATACAGGCCCTTTAGAATCGCGGTGGAGTAAACCACAGACCCGGCAGGTTTCCGTGCTGGATTCAGTGTTGACCTTCCCACGTCTCCAGAAAGCAACTGGTGCAGAGGGTATTTGGGAGCAGAGAGCGTCTTGGACACTTGTCCAGTTCAGAGTCCCACAGGACTCCTGCAGCGGCGCAAAGCCTGGCCGGAAGAGGGCCGAGCCGCCCCTGCGGGTCCAGGCCCAGCCGGGCTGGCTGCGGATCAAAGAGCCGCCCTTCTCTGCGTTCAGATCCTATCTGCACCCGCCCAGCGGGGCGCCTCGGCCCCCCACTTCGGGGCTGAAGTGCCCATTTTTCCTCCCTTCCTGGTGCTGCGGGTGGAGTGGGGGTGCTTTTGGGCACTAGTACTCAGTTTGGTGATGGAGATGTGGGAAGACCCTGCACATTAGGTCTCCCCAGACTCGTTTTTTGGGTGTGAGCTGTCTGCTCAATCTCACTCATCCCCTCTAGAGTGTGTGTGTGTGTGTGTGTGTGTGTGTGTGTGTGTGTGTGTGTGTGAGCTCACTCATCCCCTCTAGAGTGTGTGTTGGGGGCGGGGGTTGTTTCAGCCTAACTCAGCCCAGTTGGGAGGGGAGAAGGTACTGGAGGAGGGGCTCACAGCTTCCCCCACCTCCTCTGCCCCTGAGGTTGCTGGGTCTGGCCTTTGAGCCTCCTCTGGGAAGCTGAATGGGAGTATAAATTTGCCTAACCCAAAAGCTTTGGAGGTCCTCCTCTGTTTTCAGGTAGCCTCAGCTTAGCAAGAGCCTCCTCTGGCACAAAGGTCCGCAAACCCATGCGGTCTCAGTGGACGTAGGCCAGTGGGGTTGAAGATTTCTCCATGGAGAAAGAAGAGAAGTCAGGACAACAGTGAAGTGACTGGTTTGTTTTTCCCAATAAGGCTAAATTTTTTTTTAGCTTAAAGTATTAGCCTTTAGTCAGAGCTTATGAGCTTTCTGTTCTATTGGTGTGAAAACAGCCTTTCTTTACTAAAATGATGGTAAGAATTGATTTTTAAAATATTTTTATTTACCAGAAGAAAAACTTGGCCACTCTCTATTCCCTCTCCCATCCCAAATTTCTTTGGACATTTTACAGGGCTGTGAAATCCCACCGTCTGGGAACTGCTGTCCTGTGGGGTGATGGCCCCAACCTCTTGCTCTGCTGGGTGGAACAAGGGAGGGGGTAGGTGAGTAGGAGAACAAGTTGTGAGATAGGGTAAGGTAGGGAGAGAGAGACTGAGGCCCGGACTTCCACAGCCACACTGGAATCAGCCTGAAGGTGTACTGAGGGAGCATGTATCCTGTACCTAACCCTGGACTCAGGCCATGGAGAAGGGAGGGGCCAAGGAGGGGACCTGCCCTCCAGGAGGCATTGACTGCTAGAGAAGCTGAGAAATTACTAGAGCTGAGTTTGTTACTTCATTAATCTATACAGATGATGGGCAGAAGGAGCTCAGATACCGGGAGATTGGTGTGGCTGGACTGGTCAGGCTGGCTTCCTGAAGGAGACACGCTTCATCTGGGCCTGCAAAGCTCTGTAAGGCTTAGGGAAAGAGAGAGGAAAAGATATCCGGGCTTGTCCCCATATGACAGATCCACCTGTGCAGCAGCCCCTTGTCTGGTCAGCACTGATTCCAGCATATCATCCACACAGAGATGTCATAGCACTGACTGATTACTATGTGCCAGGCATCAGGTCAAGAGCTTCACACACATCTCATTTAATCACCATACCAATTCTATAACATAGGGACAGTTATCCCCATTTATGGGTGAGGAAACTAAGCCTCAGAGAGGTTAAGTAAGTTATCCCAGGTCTCATAGCTTAAAAGTACGAGTATTAGTATTCTGAACCCTGGCAGTCTAACTTCTGAGCTCCCCTAACTACCACATTCTAGTGTTTCATTATGACCTCTAAAATTCCAGAGTGTGTCCTTATCTGCTTGGTGATCTTTGAAGACAAATGGGGATGAATGAACTGTCACTGGGGACTTCACCAGTGGCTAAGACTCCATGCTCCCAATGTGGGGGCCTAAGTTTGATCCCTGATTAGGGAACTAGATCCCACACGCTACAAATAAGGGTTTGCATGCCTCAGCTAAAGATTGAAGATTTTGTGCTACAACTGACTTGGCACAGCCAAATAAAATTTTTTTTTTAAAAGAAAGAATTGTCGTTAATAGAATCTCAGCTTTCTGGGTGGCTCACGTTGCATACAGGGGCCACCCGGAGGATTAGGGAAACTTCCTGACTGGTCTGTATAGAGTAGCTCAAGCCATTTGCTGGCTGAGAGAGCCCAACCAGTCTCGTCTCCCTTGAGTCAGATGGACCTTGGCCTGTACCATCTCTCCCATGATATGCCATCTCTCATCCCACTCTAGACACCTGCTCTGGGCACTGACTCAGATCCCAAACAGAGATGGTAGGCTCTGGGGTGTTTCTACGGGGTGGTGAGTAGAATCTGTTGCTGCTCCCCTGAAGGTGACAAGGGAGTTTGGGGGCCAAGGCCAGCTGCAGGGAGGCCCCAGAATCTTCTGGGTTCATGCAGCCCAGGATTTTAACGAGGCTTCATCTTCACGCTAATGAACCTGGTGGACTGTGCTGTCATCAGAATCTGAATGCAGGACAAAGTCAGAGCTCTTAAGAGTTGAGGGATGGAACAAAAGAGCTCTGGGTTTGGATTTAGACAGACCTGGTTTCTATCCCTGCCCTGTCATTTGTTAGCTGGGGGACCCCAGACAAATCACTGACCCTCTCTGAGCCTCAGCTTCTTCATGGGTAAAATGGGTATCACCCTGAGCCTGCCTTGCTCTGTAGGAGCGAGGTTGAGATGACTCATGTTTCCTAGGAAAGAGCTTAGCACGACACCCAGCATATTCCAAGTGCTCTAATAAATGGGTGCTTTTGAGCTAGATATTTTTCGGAAGTTGTTAGGCTAATTGGCTCTTCATGTAACGTCATGTAAATCATCTAAATGTTCTCATGGCCCGAGCCCACTTAATCACAACTATAAGGCTGAAAATATACATTTCCTTTCCTTTTCTTTCAAGTTCCTTTAACATGAAAGGATCACATGAACTCTCTGACCTTTTCTAACAGGGAGACCCTTGAGATGTGGCGTTTCCAGAAAAAAGCTCAAAGGAGCCCCAGATGGATTTGGTAAATTACAACGAGGAGAGGTTCAGAGTGGGTCTCTTCCTGCCCGCCAGCCGCCTGGCATCCTGTTAGGGCTTGCTGAACACTGCCTGGAGGCTGGGCTGCTGGCTCCAGGCAGAAACTCTTCCTGTGGAGCTTTCCTTCTCAGGGCAAAGGCTGGTCACACGTCCTAGAGGCAGACTGTGGTTTGTTACTAGAAACACAGTTTGCTCTCTGAAAACTCTGTGTAGTTTCACTGCATGTCTCTGCATGTGTGTCTGTGTGTGTACATGTGGGACGTTATGGCCTGCAGAATAGCAAAGACACACGGTTGCTGGAGGCAACAGCTCTGGCAGCTGCCTTTAAAATAAAGCAAGAGGGGACTTCCTGGTGAGCCAGTGGCTAAGACTCCTCACTGCCAATGCAGGGGCTCTGGGTTCAATTTCCTGGTCAAGGAACTAGATCTGGCCTGCCACAACTAAAAGATGCTGTGTGCCGCAACTAAGACCTGGTATAGCCAAATAAAAAATAAAAATAAGTAAATGTTTAGAAAATAATAATAAAATGAAGCAAGAGGGTTTGCTTTATAATCTTCTGTGTGTTCTCCCCTAGACTGCTCCCCCCATGAATGGAATAACCAAGAATTACTTTTAAAGTAGAAATTTAATAACGAAGCTCCATGTTAACTTTCCCTGATGATAACCCAAGGAAGTTTGACCAAATTGGCTCGAGGGGCCATGGTGGTGAGAGTATAAAGAGAGCTGCCGCACAAGTTCCGAGGGCTCCTATGACAATTTCTGAGGACTAATTTACCACATATGGGCCAGCTATTGTTCCCAGTGAATGCGACTGGTATTCGCTCACCCACCCACCCGTAGGAATCAACAGCCCTGGGTTTCCACTTCAAGGGGTCTACAGTCACAGGCACTAAGGTGTCAGTAGCAAAGGCAAGCTGGGAGTGGCTGCTGTGTGCCAAGCACGGTGTGCCAAGCACCCTGTGTGCCACCAGGATGCACTGGTCTCCAAAGAGCTCAGGGGCAGGTAAACCCTGCTCCACCACTGGACTGCTGGGTGAACTGCCTTCTCCAGGCCCAGGACTCCTTACCTAGTTTCAGGGATGCAATGAGGAGCCTGTGGCGATGAGTCCAGAGGTGAGAGACAAGAGGCGCCAGAAATGCCCAGGGTCCATGGAAGACACACCTGCAGCTTCACAGGGGAGAGTGTCCACATTCGCTTCTGTCTGGGGTGTGGAGACAACCCTGGACACACTGACATGTGAATGTGTTACTAGAGAAGTACCATTCAATGTCTCTTTTTGAGACAGGGACATCAAGGCTTTGCTGCTTATTGCTAGGATCTAACTCAGAGCTGGCCAATTGCAATGATCAGAAATTTGTAGATGGATGACTTGCTGGATGGATGTATGAGTAGATGGATAGATGGATTGGTGAATCATTCACAGCGGTGATCACTTAGAATTCAGGGAGAAAGTAGCAAGCCCAGTACCCGTTTTCAAGGAACTTGTCATCTTGTGGGGGACATGAGGGCAATAGAGTTCCCGGGAGTCAGGCGTTTGGAAACATGACTGTTATACGCATGGCATGGTAGACAGGGAGGGCTTCCTGGAGGAAGAAGGTCAGTCCAGGAGGCAAGTAGAATTTAGGAGGCGGGGCAGTAGCCCACACTCTGGGTTATGATGAAGTTTGACCCCATAGGGTCTCTGGGGCCTAGGTGAGCCAGGATCTTGGGGGAGAGTTTGGTTATCTGTTGAGCCTTGCCCAGCATGATACATCTTCATGGCCCAGTTCCTACAGTCCTCTCTAGAGTCCCCTCATCCTTCCCCTCCACCAACTGGGACAATTTCTCCCGAGAATCCCCTCTCCAGACATTGGCTCTCCCTGTTTGCCCCTGTCCTAGGACAGACCACCTCCTGGGTGCACAATCCACCATCTTGTACTGGGCTTCAAGGCTTTCCTGGCTCAGTGCTCTTGTAGAATACCCCCTCTTTTTCAGCAGCTAGAGGTAGGGGTGGAGAAACAGGATGCGGAAGGCAGGGAGGATTAAAGCGGATCTTCACCAGATCCTGGAGTCACTGCCAGTCTCACTGTACATGGCCAGTAAAGATTCTGAGAAGTCCTGCACCAGAGAACTCCTGTCTAGCCCCCTTTGGTTAAGTGCCTTCCAAGTTTATTTGACCATAAAACTATTTTTCCACATATGTATGATTTGCCAAAGAACATGGCTCCCTTGAAAGTCTTTTGGGGAGTGCTCTTATCTCCGGTTTCAGGAAGCAGGGATGGGCACTCCTTATCCAAAACACATTCCAATTTTGTCCCTGATATGGAGGAAATTAACAACACTTGCACCCCAAACTGGTCTTCACCCGAGCCCTACTAGGTTCTTGGCTTCTTGGGATCACAGAACTTTCATCTGTGTCCTTGCTGAGCACTAACGTGGACCTAGCATACTGTGGCATTTAATAAGTGCCCGCTGACCATAGGATGGGGCTGTTGTGTAAAAGTCCAACCCAACTCGGTTCCTCAGACTCCCAGTGGCTATTTCCTATGGTTTGTTAGCATCTGAGAGGCTGTGCTTTTTCAAGGCTCATCTCTGGTCTCTCCCTCATCCAGGAAGCCTTCTCGGCTACTTGGCTCCACAGGGATCTCTCTCCCCTCCAGATTCTCGTTGCCTTTAGAATTGGAGCCCCTCAACTGCTCCTGAGCTGTTCGGTCTCTGTTTCCTGTGAATGAGTCCTCCTGACCTTTGACGACAGCCTGCATTGTCTGGTGGTCAAGAGCGGGACTTGGAGCTCACAGCCTGTGTGTGAACTAGGGCTTCTCCACCTATGCACTGTGGGAGGTACCTTGGGCGAGTCATCTCCTTCTAGGAGCCTTTGGTTCCTCACCTGTTAAGAGGGAGCTTTGATAGTATAGTCTGGGACTTCCCTGGTGGTCCAGTGGCTGAGACTCTGTGCTTCCAGTACAGGGGGCCAGGGTTTCGATCCCTGGTTGGGCAGGGAACTGGATCCCACCTGTTGCAAGTAAGAGTTTGCAAGCTGCAACTAAGACCCTGTGCAGCTAAATAAATACATAAATATTTTAAAATATTTAAAATGATAATATTGTCTCAAGAGCTGGGAAGATGTGTTCCTGCTTGTAACGTCCTTGGCACAGTGTCAGGTGTGGAGTAGGTTCTTGCTAAGTGGCGACCAGTTTCCATTATTATTGTTGCTCCCAGCCAGCAGGCCTGCACTCAGGCCCAGCTTTTTGAAGTTCTTCACAGAGGCTATCCCGGGCAGCCTGCAGTCCTGCTAGTCACAGGTGGGGAGTGGGGACCAGAGTGGGAAAGGCACCAGGAACCCTATCTTCTGAGGCCAGGCCGAGACCACCGAGTGTTCAGCCTGAGTAGGAACTCCTCAGGCCAAGAGATGGCCATTTCCAGATGTCTGCAGGCCGGAGGCAGCCGGCTGGCCTGTGGGGCCCGAGGGCAGAGACAGGACTAATGGGAGGAAATTACACGGAGAGATTTCATCTCGGCTTGAGGAAGCACGTCTACCAGGCAGAGCTGGCCAACCATGGCCTGGGCAGGCCACCAGCAAGAGGCGGCGAGCTCCTTGTCACCAGAGGTATGTGAGCAGAGGCTGGGAGCTTCCAGGGGAGGGAAGCCACTGAGCAGGTTTCTACCCCTGAGGCCCCTCCAAAGCTGTGGACAGTCCCTTGTACTTCCTGAGTGGGTCTGCCCCTTGCTGGCTCGGCTGAGTCCATAACAAGTGTCTAAGAGTGAGGGCAAAAACGTGGATACCTCTGGCTCTTACCTGGGCCTGGAGGCTGGAGAGGAGAGGGTATTGCTCTAAGAGGCTGATCTCAAGGGGATTAATAACCACAATGTCACCTTCCTGAGGTAGCAACTCAGTGTAGCCGCTGACACAATGGAACCTGTTCTGTGCCTAGACACCCACCTTAGGCCTGCTGGGGTCAGGGGGGACAGAGATTGGTGGTGGGAGGGGGCTTATTCTTGAATCAGCCTCCCCCAACTTGCTTCAACTTCTAAAGCTAGGGGCTGAGGAGAAAGATGGGAAAGAGCAGGAGAGGAGAGAGCCTGGGTTTCAATATCATTCTGCCACTTGATAGCTGTGTGACTTTGGACAAGTCACTTAACCTCTCAGTGCTTCAGTTTTCTCTGTAAGACAAAAAGACAACAACACTTACTTCATTCGGTTCTTGTGATGATTAAGTGAGTGTTTCTTTGTGGTCCATAGTAAGTACCATGCAAATATTTGTTAAATAGATAAAAATTAATTGATAAACTCATCTATGCCTAGCCTAGTACCATGAAAGCTTTTTGGTTTTTTTTTTTAAGGTATCGGTGACTTTATATTTTATTTACTTGGCCACACCTTGCAGCATGCAGGATCTTAGTTCCCCAACCAGGGATTGAACCTATGCCCCCTGCACTTGTGAAGTCTTAACCACTGCACCGCCAGGGAAGTCCCCAAGGGTATTTATATCACTCACTTTGTTCAGTCTCCACAACAACCTAATGAGGTTGAAACTACTATTATTAGGGAAAGTGAATCTGAGAAAGTCAAGTTCCTTGCCCAAGGTCCCACTGCTGGTGGGAGGCACAGTGAAGGTTTAAATTTAGGAGGGTCTGACTCTCAGTCCCCCACAGGTCTGCAGCCTCTCTAGGGAGGTAGAGTGCCAACAAGAGCAGGGTAACAACAGATGAGTTGGCAGGAAGGGGTCAGAGGTGTCCCCCCCACTCCCATCCACCTTGCTCAGGTGGGAAGCCCCCTCTCGTGGCTGCTGCCTGGGAGAGATTTATCTGACTAATTTGTGGAAACAGTGCTGGGTGACTTTGATGACAAATTACAGCCTTGCTTCCTTCAGCTGAGTAATCTCCATGGTGGGTGGAAGGGATGGTCTTGGAAGTAGCCGGAGTTCTGGGCTGGCAGTGTTTGCCTTGGGGGTGACACTGCCAAGGGAGCCGTGCCACCCCAGACAAGCTCCAGGGACAAGGGCCAGGAGCTGGACAAGAATACAGCCTCTCTGGGAGGTGTGGGGCTATGGGCCCAGGGTGTCCTGCTCACTCCCACTTTCTCTCTGTCCCAGCTGGACTCCTCTCTCTTGCTCATGACTGTATGCCCCGGGCTGAGCCAGGGGATGGCAGAGCTGAAGTCCAATAAATACGTGTTGGATTCCAGAATATCTCCAGACATGATACTTCACTGTTTATGAAACTCCTTCCCCTCTATTATCTCATCTGATCCTTACAATAACCCTGAGAGGTAGATCTTTTAACCCCATTTTACAGATGAGGAAACTGCGGCTCAGAGAGAGGAAGTGACTCTTCCAAGGTCACACAGCTCAAACCCCATCTCTGAGGCTCTTAAATTAACTGTAGCTCTGTAGCCCACAGAGATGTCTCCCCTGTCCTTGTGTGAGAACAGTGGGAGGACAGAGGAAACCCCTCGTGGATGGAGGCCCCCCACGGCCTCCTTCAGCACAGAAGTACTCCTCAGAAATGGTCAGGGAAGCTGTTCTCATTTGTCTACTGGGGCACGGAGCCCCTCTGGGGCTTCAGACTGGGGAGTGGGGGCTCTAGCATGCCAAGTTCTTTCCCAGCCTCTCCTGGATGTCAGATGGACCGGTCCAGGCCCTCAGAAGCTGGGGGAGTTTTGTCCTAGCCACCGGCCCAAAGGCCAGCCTCCATTCTGCAGCGGTGAAAGTATATCACTTCACCTCTGGGTCACGGGTGGGCCTCTGCTGACAACTGCGGTTTTCTTTGTCAGCTCTGCTGTTTTTACTTTTTGTTCACTGCTCTATTATTACTGATATTTTAAAGGGTTTCCCCTTCTGGTAAAGCTTTGTCTTTTGTTTTTATAATTTGGGAGCTACTCTCCTCTTTTCTTTCTCCTCTCGGCCCAGTTTTGGAAGATCCTGAAGCAGGAGGTGGGTGGGAGGCAGTTTAAAAGCATCATCCCCCTGCATTGTTCCTCTCCGTGTCCCGGCCCCCAGCAGACCTAAGGAGACTCCCTGGTGGACCCAGCTCTGAGGGCAGCACTCAGGGTATAAGGCACCCCTTTGAACTGCTAATTCTTTTTCTTATTCTAAGTGGGGCTTTGGTTCTTCGAGCCCTGCACATACAAGCCCCCTTGGTGCCATGATCCCACCCCTTCTCCTTCCTTCCAACATTCTCCCCCCACTCAAGGCTGCCCCCACTGCTAGGGGAAGCTTCTAGCACAGAGAAGCTGCTGCTGCTGCTGCTAAGTCGCTTCAGTCGTGTCCGACTCTGTGCGACCCCATAGACGGCAGCCCACCAGGCTCTCCTGTCCCTGGGATTCTCCAGGCAAGAATACTGGCAAGAATACTGGAGTGGGTTGCCATTTCCTTCTCCAATGCATGAAAGTGAAAAGTGAAAGTGAAGTTGCTCAGTCGTGTCCGACTCTTAGCTACCCCATGGACTGCAGTCTCCCATGGACAGAGGGATTTTCCAGGCAAGAGTACTGGAGTGGGGTGCCATTGCCTTCTCCAAGCACAGAGAAGACCATTGACTATAAACAAGTCCCCTTACTTCTTAGTGTCTGTAGTGCCTGGGAAAATGGCCCATGGCAGATTCTGATGAGATGGGGGTTGGGAAAAAGCTTTTGTGGGGCCCCTCTGCGCATCCTGATTCATTGTGGGAGTAGATCTAGGCCAAAATCTCCCCTTCTGAAATTTGCAGCCTTCTCCCTGGGGTGGGGGTTTCTGCAGCTGCAACACTTGGGCCACCTCCACTGGCCCGTTGCAGTGGATTCAGGGCCTTAGGAAGGGGGTGCGATGGCCCTTCCGTCCTGGCTGTGGGGCTACTACTTGGCAGTTGGTATTTGGGAGGGCAGGACTGCAGAGGTCTCAGAGATTAACTTGAATTCCTTCCTCCTCCACCTTGGAGCCAGAGAAATGCTTCCTGCTTAGCCCTGTACCCAGAACCCCCAACTGAAGGGACAGAACTGAAGGCTTTTTGCCTCAACTCTTCCCCCTCCAAAATAGTACAGTCGAGACTTGGCTGATTCTCGAACTACTTACTTTTGTGACTGAGCTCTAACTTTTCGTTTTATGTTCAAAGATGAGATTCAGATCTGCAGGGGGGAAGTACTTCAAACCCCTTTGGTTGCTGAGTCCTGTACCTGGGACAGACCCACAGCATACCAGGGTGGGAATTGCTGGCCTGGCCTTTCGTTTACCGCCACAGACATTCCCGAAGGTGCCCGGGGCACCAGCTCACAGGCTGTTGGGGGAGCTGAGCCATGATGCTTGCATAGGGAGGACAAGACCTGCCTTGCTGTCTGCTGGTGCCAGAGCCCCCAGAGAATGGGGGCTTGCCGGTGGGAAGTTAGAGGGTTCCACTACATGGACAAGAGCCTGGTGTAGCTCCAGGCCCCCGAATGGCAGAGTCTAGCTGTGTTCACCTCAGAGGGAGGAGAGCAGTGAGGACCAGAGCGGTCAGGGAGGATCCCTGGTGGAGGGGCCAGAGCTGTGCTGCAGGGTGAGTGAGATGGGAGGCAGGAAGGCCAGCCCTGAGCACCAAGGAAAGCCAGCTGGTTAGGGCTCAGAGACACCCAGGAGATGGTCAGGACCCCCAGTTGTACAGACAGGGGAAAGTGAGGCCCAGAGAGGTGGTCTCATAGGCCATTGGAACTCTATTGTTTATTCCATTGCCCAGAAAATTCAGGAGCCCCTTACCCCAAGTTCAGGACATTGTGAAACATGCAGCAAAGTAAACAAAATTCAAAGCACCCCTTAGGACACTGAGCATGAACCGCTTTTGTAATAAAAAATAAACCACTGAATGTTATTTTTTCTTAAATGCAGGTGGAAATAAACACTTTAGGGGTCGGGTGGGGCTTGGGAGCTTGCATCATTATACTTAGCTCACACCCTCACTGCCTTGGCCCAGGGTGACCAGCCTGGAAGGGTGGTTCCTTCCATAGCCTCCTCCCTACCCATCTTGGGGAGGCCTGAACATGCTGGGGAGCAGCCGGGTCTGCATACAGCGCCCCCTGGTGGCTGTCTCTGGAAGAGGCTGTGTGTGAAGGACAGTTCAGTTCAGCTCAGTTCAGTCCAGTCGCTCAGTCGTGTCCGACTCTTTGCAAACCCAAGGACTGCAGCACGCCAGGCCTCCCTGTCCATCACCAACTCCCAGAGTCTACCCAAACTCATGTCCATTGAATCGGTGATGCCATCTAACCATCTCATCCTCTGTCGTCCCCTTCTTCCACCCTCAATCTTTTCCCAGCATCAGGGTCTTTTCAAATGAGTCAGTTCTTCACAACAGATGGCCAAAGTATTGGACAGGGGTGGGAATTAAAGAAGTTGGTCCCTGCCTCCCTCCTCAGCTGCTCACACTGAATACTGAGGGACAGGTGCTCAGTCTTACTGGCAGAATTCACCTCCCTCAGTTACCCAGGAGCTGTGACACGGTTCTCACCTAAGCTCTGGAGCAGGCCTGGCAGCCAGATGTGCAGATTCAACTGAGCCCAGAAGGGGAGTCTTCTGGAACACAACTGCTCCCATGGAACGCAACAGGCGTGGCCAGCTGCAGGAGAGCCTGGAAGCCTCCTATTGCTCCCGAGCCTCATCTGAGCCTCACCTTCAGTGTCACTGACAGACCTGTGGTGCGCAGCTGGTGACCGCCCATGGTGAGGGCTGTCCTGAGAGTGACCTGGCCCAGGAGGCTGGGCTCCGCCCCCGCTCAGCTGCTCAGGCTGGCAGGACAATAACAACAATAAACCAGTAGCAATGTCACTTGACCTTCACTGAGTGCCTCCTGTGGGCCAGCACAGCCAAAGCCTCACAACAGCTCCATGAGGCAGGTGGGGTTTTTCTTTTACCTTAAAGGTAGAGATGAATTCACATATGCCCCGTCACCCCAGTTGCACAATTGTCAAAATTTACCACCAGTGTTTCCCTTTTCCTTCCTCCCTTCATTCCTCCTTTCCCTCCTCCTTTCTTTCCTTTTCTTTCTGTCTGTCTTTTAAATATTTTAAAGCAAATCCCATGTATCATGTCATCTCACTCTAGCATTGTGTTAGTATGTATTTCTAAAAACATGGACATTTAAAATATTTAATTAATTAATTTGGCTGCACCAGGTCTTAGTTGCGGCATGTGGGATCTAGTTCCCTGACCAGGGATCAAACCTGGGCCCCCTGCATTGGGAGCATGGAGTCTTAGCTACTGGACCACCAGGGAAGTCCCTGGACATTTTCTTAATAACTGCAAAGCCATTATCACATTTAAAAAAATGAGTAATAATTCCTTGATGTTATCTAATACCTAGCCTGTGAAGCAGGTACTCTCATTGTCCCCATTTTAAAGAAGAGGAAGCAGAGATCCTGAGAGGACCAGTAACTTGGCCACATGTTACACAGCTTGTTAGTGGTGGGGATGGGATCTGAACCCACAGAGTCTGACATAGGAGCCCATCCACTAAACCATTCTTTCTGATTCCCCAATTTCCCTCTCTGTAAAGTGAGGACTACTTCACAGGATAATGCATGTTTGTACCATGTTATTCTTACTTCTAACAATAACAATTGAAAATATTAATGAAATAAAACAATCAGAAGAATTAATATGATGTTGATATGACAGCAAAAAAATATGGCAGTTAAAGGAAATTAAGGTTTGCTTTGTCCCCACTCATCTCTCAGCTTATGCTTATCTCATGTAATCTTGAACCCAATCCTATGTTTCCTGATTAGCAGCTTCATTCTACAAGTGAGGGAACTAGAGGCGCAGAGGCAGGAAGGGCCTTTCCAAGGTCAGGATACTGGTAGCTGACAGGAGCAGGATTTGGAGACAGGCTGGTCTCTCAGGGATGGCAGACATCCCTGGGGTGTGTCAGTGAAGATGACCTTTGCTGAGGGCTCCAGGTCATTCTGCCATCACAGGGAATGTGTCAGCTGGGATTACTACTTGCAACCAACAGAAATCAGCTTTGGCAATTTGGGGCACCATAGAAGTTGTAAGGATTGTAAGGGTATGGGATGGCTCACAGAATGGACTAGAAGGAGACAGCCAGGCAGCCAGGCTGGAAAAAGATGAATGTGAAGTCACCCTAGGGCCTGGAAGGCAGCAACTACTCAGAGGTCTCAACTGGCATCCCCACCACCACCACCACCATCGCCAGCTGCCAATACACACCCTGGGATAAATCCACTTCTGCCTATTTCTGTGCTTCCACCCAGAGACCCAGGAGAGAGCAGTCAAGGAACCCAGCCTGGAGGCACAGCCACTGCCCATTATGGCTGGGAAAGCATGGCGCTTTCCTGGAGGGTCCCAGAGTGCTGGGCGGTGCCAGGGCTTTTTAAAGGAGTGAAACACAAGGGAGCTGGAGGGGATTCCCCAGAGAAGACTCTGCCGGCTCTGGTTTTCACACTGTAATTTTGCTTTTAGTGCTTGGTGTGTGAGTCACATGTGAAAGTCTCTTGTTTTTTGAGGCCTGTGTCTGCTGCTGCTACCACCTTCAGAGCAGCTGCCACCTCTAGGTAGGAGGCCCAGTTCATGGGCAGGATCCCCCGTCTGCCACTGTGTGCTCCAGATATGGGAGCACAGCACTAGGGACTGTCATCTTGGGGCCCACTGTTGGGGAGGGATTTTCCATCCTTTGCATCATAGGTAAAATGGATGCTAATGTTACGCAAATGAGTGGATGCCCTCACCACCAAGCTGGGTAAGATGTGAAGGGAGGGGACTTGGCTCTGGTTCGCTTGCCCCAGCTTGCCCCCAGGGAGAGCCTCGGCTTTGGGCAATTTACTGACACCACCTTCTCCTAGAAATGTGCCCTGGGCACTGCTAGAGTCTGTACCCTAGGCACTTAGTACTTCCTGAGGGGCCTCAAATCCTTGTGAGAAGTAGGTAGGGCATAAAATCTACATGAATAAACAAAAGGCATCCTGCTGCTGCCATTTGCTCCACCTGTGGTCCATGCACATGGTTGGACACACAAGGCCTGCTGGATTGGCCCAGGGCCACCAAGGATCTGGGCTGTACCAGCAAGACCTGGGAGACATGGGGCAACCCCCTTCCCACTGGGCCTAAGCCCTGGGCCTGGACAGTGGCTTCTGGTGAGGTGAGGGAGGCAGCTGGGAAAGGCTGACTCCAGGGAGGGGGTATGAGGGCTGTTTAACAGCTGGCAGAGGCCTGGAAACTTCCCAGATGTGATACCCTGCTCTCTGCAAGCTGTGACAGGTAGTTCAGATGAGAAGACAAGCCAGTGGGGGAAGTAGAGAGGAAGGGAGAGAGAGAGACTCCTGTGGGCCTTCAGGGCCCTGAGATGCAGGAGGGCTTTAACTTCTGGGAACTTAAAGGGCCGACCCCATTGAGGGGGAATTCTATGGTGATCAGAGGGCAAGCCAGAACAGTGCCCTAAACAGGGCACAGCCAGATGCTGACCGCCCCAAATTACAGTCTCCCCAAAAGCCCTACTTCTAAGAGTCTGGCCTCAGCCTGAGCACTCCAGGCTCTGGTCTGGTAAATTTCAATGAATTCTGTCTTTTCTGCCTGTCTGTTTACTTTCTCTCCTCCTCCTCCTTTCCTTTCCCTCTCATGCCTTTTCTTCATGAGATTCCATTATTCCTCGGCCTCAGAGGAATATCCTTTATCTCCACTGGGGCAGCCCTGGAGGGTCTCACCTTCCTGCTCATCGTAGTGTAGGATCTGAGCCTGGAATCCAGTCTGGCTTGCTCGCTGCTCCTGAATATACATAGACCCCAGACTCACAGGCCCTCAAACACAACTTGGCATCCAGTGCAGCCTGCCTGGATTGTTATCCTTATGGGCCCAGACTTGGCCCATTTGGATGTGGCTCCCTTGCCAGTGCCTCAGTCTCTCTGGGTGAGCCTCCAGGCATAGTCACCATGGCTTGAACCCTCTACTTATGCAGCTGCAGATAGTTTCAAGGATGAGGTTGGGCTGAGCAAATTCAAGAAGCCTCAGATGCCTGGGGTCAAGGATCTTCATGTGATGGAGATGGGGCTGGTGGTCAGGGCCACATAGGGGACCACCATCTGTCCAGGCACAGAGGATTGGAGGGTGAGAGGGGAGCAGTGTCAGAAGCTGGCAGAGGATTGTCCAAAAAAGAAATCCTGCGTTGGCAAGACCTGTCCGATTTGTCCCATGAGGGTACCAATGGGAAATTCTCCAGGAACCTGAGCCCCAGTTGCATGGAAATTAGACAATTACCTCCTTGATGGTAGTGACCTTCAAACGCACACTGCTGCTCCTGTCCCCCTGCCACCCAGAGGGGCACCCACTCACCAGCAGCCCCTTCACCATAGATGGGGTGTATAGAGTGGCAGAAAACAAGCGCCCTTGAGTTACTGGCACGACCTCTCCCCGGTGACACAAGGGTGCTGTGGGTTTCCCGAAAGAGGTGGCTTCCCTATGCCCGTGCCCAGCTGCCACTGGAAACACTCCCTCACCATTTCATCATCTGGAGATTTATTGAAGATTTTGTGTTGTGGCTGTTCTGGGTGAAGCTCTGATCTTAAAAGCCTTTTTCTCTGCCTGGACCCTCAGCAAGTTGCCCTAGAGATACTTTAGAGGCAAAAACAGAGCTAATAAGCCTGGCTGTGCCTTTGTGATCCGGAATGTTTTCCATTCTGAGCCCTTAACATATAATTAAAGATTACTTAGCATGGACTTTTTCTTTTATCATAAATTAATTTCAAAACCAAGTTCTGAGGTTCAATAATGATTGTTATTTGTTAATCAATCCAAACTGAGTTTCCTTCTAGAAGAAAACCGGATACCATTGTTTCAATGTTGGGAATGGAATGTTTGAGAATTTGGGGGTTTTGCTGATTGCAGAGATGTTAAGGGTCCTAACGTTGCTGATATGTGACCATGTCTTTTCGTTAGACAGGGATGGGCTTTGTGAAGAGGTGAAACTGGAGATGCTGATGGGAATACAAGCTGGGAGCCGTGAACCTCCAGCTATGTTTTGGGCCCAGGAAATTTACAGCTCCCTTGAAGGGGACTGTCAGCTCCTTGGCCAGGCCTCAGCTTGCCTGCTGGGGAGCCCATAGGTGTCTACACACACTCGGAGAAGTGGATAAGGGCTTGCCACTCAAGCTGTGAGACAGGTTAAATCATCTTGCAGTGTCTCATGCTGCCCTACCCCAGTCTCTCTGTTAGAGAGATTTCTGATATTTTCCTCAGAGTTTCTCAGGCTTGGCACTATTGACATGTCAGCCAGATAGTTCTTTTTTGTTGGGGATTGTCCTGTGTGTTGTGGGATGTTTAGCAACGTCACTGACCTCTACCCACTAGATGCAAGTAGCACACACTCACCCCTCCCCCACTGTCGAGACACCAAAAGTGTCTGCAGATGTTGCCAAATGTCCCCTTGGGGACAGAATTATCCCCAGTTGAGAACTGCTGAATTAAAATATAATACATATTCATGGTAGAAAATGAGAGAAAAATGATCTATAATTCCAGTACTCAGAGTTAAGCCCTTTTAAGGTTTTTTGTTTGTTTGTTTGTTTGCTTTTGGCTGAGCCATGTGGCATGAAGGATCTTGGTTCCCTGACTAGGAACGGGGCCATGCCCCTTGCAGTGAAAGCTTGGAGTCTTAACCAATGGACCACCAGGGAAGTCCCCATTTTAAGTTTGTGATGTTCTTCCTTCAGACTTTCTTTTCCACAGATATATGAATTTTGGCTTTTTTTGAACTCAAGGCCATACGGTTCACTCTTTTGTCACTTGCCAAGCCATGGGCTGCACAGTGGATATTCTCCTTCGTCTCCAGATCTACTCTACTGAACCTCTTTCCAAGCTCCATTGGCAGCATCCGTCTTCAGTAATGGTGAACTGGAGGGCCTGGAAGAGTGGTGTGAAGCCCACCAGGATCACACTTTAAGCTTTCGGGGCCCGGGGGATTGATATGCTCATTCACCAAGAGGTGATGTGGGGACTGACCCCCACACACACCCGGGCACCATCTACCAACGAGTCACCCCAGACCCATTCCTACCTGGCCCAGAGCCTAGTTGTGCTCTGGTGGGCTTGTGTTTTGATGAATAGGCCTGGCGGAAAGCCCACCTTGCAAGGAGGGAGATGCAGGGTGAACCAAGGCAATCAGAAGCTGTCAGGTACCAGGCAGCAGGTGGAGGAGGGTTCTGAACTTGTGATGGATTGTGGCCCCTTTGAGCATCTGATGAAAGTAGGAGCCTTTCCCAGGAAAAATACCCACATCTGCCTGGTTCTGCATCTAAGTCCAGAGCCCACAGGTTAGGAACTTCTGAGGGCAGTGGTTTTCCTGAGGACTTGTGATCACCTAGATGTACATATATTCCCCACTTCTAGGAATATATGTCCAGGCCCAGGGCAGACTGTGACCTCAGCCCTCCCCATTACACAGGGCAGGGTCTCCTTCACAGAACAGCAGTGTCGTTCCAGGCAACAGATGGATGGATGGATGGGTGGATGGATAGATGCAGACATTCATGGATCTGGAGAACTGGGACTAAGATGTGAGCTTCTCCAATGATAATGTTGATTAAAGCTAGCATTTGCTGAGCCCATATCATGAGCCAGGTGACTCACCTGGTGTGCTCGACTTCCAATCTCATGGAATGGAAAGGAAGGTACCATGATTATAAGTGAGTTGACATTTTCCTGAGCTGGAAACAGGCTGAGACTTGTCCAAGGACATGGAACCTTGTGAGTGGAAAGCTGGAATGTCCATGCTGTCAACCTTGATGATGTGTTGCATGTATAGAGAGCAAGATGGTGTTGCTAGAGCTGTGAAAGGTGAGTGTACCCTGACCCATTGGGAATTTTGGCCCTGGGCTATCTTCCCAGCTTGGGGCTTCCCCAGGTGGGTCAGTGGTAAAGAATCTGCTTGCAATGCAGGAGACCCGGGTTTGATCCCTGGGTTGGGAAGATCCTCTGGAGAAGGAAATGGCAACCCACTCCAGTATTCTCACCTGGAAAATTCCATGGACAGAGGGGCCTGGTGGGCTAAAGTCCGTAGGGTCAACTGAGCATGCATGCATATCTTCCCAGCAGGGATAACGCTTTATGCTTAGAAGCAGAAGGCAGAAGGGTGGGTGAAAGGGCTGGAGCAGAGGGAGGGAAATCAGCATTTTGTGGGCATGGAGTTTGAGTGTGGAAAGGTGAAAAAGTCTAGAACTCCATTGCAGAACAATGTGAATACACTTAACACTACTGAACTGTACACTTGAAAATGCTTAATATGGTAAAATTTATGTTATGCGATTTTTACCACAATAAGAAAATGCGAGGAAAAGAAGTCCGTTGTGAAAATCTGAATGCTGGAAGAAAAGAAAAGGAGAAGAATGCTTCCAGCTCTGGCCTTGCCTCTTTCCCCTGAAGGTGGGCAGCTCCCCACCCGCTTCTCCATCTGAGCTCCTAGGGGCGGTCTCACCACGTTATTTGCAGGAATATAATGGGACCAGAGAGAAGCTAGCAGTTTGGAGGAAATCTATGAGAGGGTGGCACTTGGACCAGCCTGGGGGCTGAGAAATGGAAAATGTGCACCCCAAGGGAGCTTTATGAAATTTTATTTATCTTTTGAAAAGACTACATAGGTAGTAGGACAAACTTCACAAAGTACAGATACGCAGTGAAAGTTATCTCCTTTCTACCTCTTCCCCTCCCCCATCCCTTCCCAGAGATAGCCATTGCCACCACTTTCCTGTATATCTTTTCAGAAATAATCAACGCTCCTACAAGTGTATTTGTAGGCAATTTTTTTTCTGCCATAAAAGCTTATTAAACATATGGTCCTGCATTCTGATTTTTTTTCACTTAACAGTATATCTTGGAGATTGCTTTGTGTTACTACAGAGAGATGGCTCTCTATCTACTTTAATAGCAGAATAGTATTCCACTATGTAAATGAATTGTATTCAAATGGATAGTCTCCTTGTGACCATCACTTGGGTTGTTTTGGATATTTGCGGTCATAAACAATGCTGCCGTGAATGATCTGGTATATTCACCATTTCACACATGGGCAAGTTATTTGTGGGCTGCTTTGCAGCTGTGGAAGTGCTGGGTGAAAGAGGATGTGCATTAGTAGCTGTGATGGCAATAACCAAGCACTGTTCCTTTGGGGTAGTTCCCACTCAGAAGGGTGCCAGGCCCTCCACTGCCTCACCAACACTCAGTGTTATAAAATGTGTCAGTCTCTTTCGTTCTGATGGGAGAAAGACGGCATCCTGTTGTAGTTGTATTTCTCTTATTATCTTCTCATATGTTTAAGAGCCATTTTTTAAGTTTTTGTTATTTCTCTGTGTCCTTTGCCTGTTTTTACTTTGGGTTGTTAGTCTTCTTACAAGTTTATTGGAGCGCTTTTAAATTTAAGAATTAAGGTTTTATTCTAATGAGAGTCCACCAAGATTTTAATCCGGGGAGTGACTTGATTTAACTGTTTAAAGATCTTGTTATTATTTTTTTTTGGCCACTTGGCATCCCAACCAGTGATGATCGAACCGGCACAGTGGAAGTGCTAAGTTTTAACCACTGGATCATCAGGGAAGTCCTTAGAGTGCTTCTTGAACTACAGGAGTGTGCCTGTGATTCAAACGGCAGCTTTCTAGAGAAAGAGCCCGTGGGTTCTTGGCCTCTCCCTGCCCCACATCTCATGCTAACAGCCTGAGTTGGGCTCGTGGAGGAACTGGCTGGGGCCAGACTCTGGGTTGAAGCAGTCGCTCCAGGAAAGGAGGGGTGAACTCCCTTCCCTGCATTGCGGATAGTGAGGGCTCCCCTCAGGACATGCCCTCCTGTCAGCCTGGCTCCATCCAGGGTTGCTGCATGTGGCCACCAAGCTTAGCCCGCCCAATGCTAAAAAGCATTGTTTATGTGGACTGTCATGTGAATGGTGACCCCAGGAGTTCTGAGACGTGGTGTGCCTATTGGTCCAAGTAGAACCAAGGGTGGGAGGCTAAACTGGTCTCTACTTTCCAGTAGTCAGGAAGCCCGTGTGACTTCCTAAGCACTCAGGCCTGGGCGGGGCCAGTCCACAGCCAGATGTGCGTAGACCTACATCCAGGTAGGACAGGACAGCCATGTGCAGTGTCTGTGTTATCACAGGCTTGGCTTCCTACAGAGTCTGTTAGTTCCCCAACATAGCAAGCTGCCCTGGAGGGGAGTGCCCAGGGTCCCCTCCTCTTGAGGGAAGGCTCAGTCCTCTCTGGGCAGCAGGAAAGAGGGCCCTCACCCTTACTCCCCCCAGAACTCTGTGGGTACAGGCCTCTGCCCTGCATGTAGGCCTGTTTTCTCCTGTCCAGATCCAAGCTTTGAGCTTGATATGAGGAACCCCAATGGGAGATCTGGAGTGCTCCCTGCTGTCCGCTCTGGGAGGTCTGAAGACACTTCTGTCGGGCTTGGGCTGAGGTGGGATGCTCAGCTCTGCCTCACCCTGGTGTTCTGTGGCTGGACCTGTCTCCCTGTGAGGGCACCGGACACACAAGCAGGTTACCATGGAAACACTCTGGGAGCACCACTCACATGAGACCCCTGTGGCTGTGCTGGGGACACACACACATGCATGTGTGTCAGTCTTGTCCCCATGCACATCTTGCTCATCACTGTTCAGTACCCCTATTACGTGACAATCCAATTTGATTAAAAGTAACAGGCAGCGATCTTGCCCACCCTTGGAAACAAATGGCGTCCTTTGGGGCATTTGGAGTGGGTTCCATTGACATCTAAATTTGCAGGACCACATCTAGCTCTATCAGGTGAGGAGCACCTGTGCTCCGATGACTCACGTGCATTCGGGTTGCTAAAGGCCAGGCCAGCTGCTGTTCCCAACTACAGCAGATTGCTGGTAGATTTATGAATCCATAAGTCACTTTTATTCCTTGGAAGGATGACTGAGCGTTAGACTGAAAGAGACACTTTGCTGCAAGTGTCTTTGGCAAACCCTGGTCAAAACTTTTAGCCACATAAGGAAACTGCAGCCATTCTGCTGGTTCCTGAGAAGTTGTTGTTGTTGTTCAGTCACCCAGTCATGTCCGACTGACTCTTTGTGACCCCATGGACTGCAGCACATCAGGCCTTCCTGTCCCTCAGCATCTCCCAGAGTTTGCCCAAGTTCATATTCATTGCATCAGTGAAGCCGTCCAGCCATCTCATCTTTTGACACCTTCTTCTCCTCCTGCCCTCAATCTTTCCCAGCATCAGGGTCCTTTCCAATGAGTTGTCTGTTTGCATCAGATGACCAACATACTGGAGCTTCAGTTTCAGCATCAGTCCTTCTAGTGAATATTCAGAGTTGATCTCCCTTAAGATTGACTGGTTTGATCTCCTTGCTGTCCAAGGGACTTTGAGGAGTCTTCTCCGGCACCACATTTCGAAGGCATCAATTCTTTTCCATTCTGCCTTCTTTACTGAGAAGTGCTAAAGGCCAAAAGCAAGAAAGACTTGGATGTGGATCTGTGGTAACCTACGCCCTGGAAGTGAAGTTACTGAACTAGGCAGCAATGCTACAAGTATAGTATCTTTCTTCTGTCCTCGTGGGGGGCCAGTGGAGGTTGGTGTGGGGGCACTGGCAGGAGTGGGAATATCTAGAACCCAGAGAAAACTGCACATCTTCTAGATGAGGCAACAGATCCAGAATGATCAAGATGTTACCCTAGGATTTAATAGCACGTGAGGGGCAAAGCCAGGACCCCAGCCTTGGCCTTCCATGCCTGGCCCCCGTCCTGGAGCCCTCCCACACACAGCTCTCTCTCCAGAATGGAGAGCCAAGACGGTGAGTCACAACCCACTTGGCAGTTTTGCTGATAAATTTTTTGTTTTGAAGCGAGAGGTTCTGCCTCTATTAAAGTCTTTAGGAAATTATAGTGATCTTGACTTTTTCAGACATGTTTGAATTACTCACAGTCTGGAATTCCCAGGCAGAGGGTGAGACCCAGAGAGGCTGCACAGAAGTTAGGGGCTCAGGATCTGGGGTCGGATGGATCTGAATTCAAAACCACACTCTGCCTCTTAGTAATTGTGAGCTAACCACTTAGAGCCTCAGTTTCCTCGCTGGTTTTGGTAACGAACACCATGATTTCGCTGGAGTTGCTGTGGGACTAAATGAGGTCGTGAGCAAAGAAGGCGTGGCCCCTGAAGAAATGGGCAGTGGAGTCATTCCCTGTCTGAGCTGGAAGGCTGGGGGTCTTGCTCAGCAAGCACAGAATAGGCCTGTGCTGAGACCTTATGGATCACGAGCAGGGCTGCCTCAATTCTAACGCAACTCCAACCGAACTTGGGCCAAAGGACTTGCCCTCTCCGAGACTGTTTCCCTGAAGGAAGAATGAATGCAGATCGTGACAGCGCAGGTCTGTTGCAAGGACCTGCATATTCAGCGCTTAAAATTGCTGTCTGGCATACAGTTGGGGCTCATGGATGATCATTTCATCACTGTCCCTGTTCTTGCTACCTGTGTTTCCGGCAGGGCAGCAACGGCTCATGCAGAGGTAGCGGGAGAGTTTCCATAGCTCTGTTTCTGCCAAATATGGTGTGAATTAGAAGCTTCTCTTGTTAGGTTTGTGGCTAAGCCTTTGCCAATGCTGTTCCATTGCTAAGAAGTCCCTTACTTCTCCATCCCTGTCTCTTAGCATCCTTCCAAGGGCCTAGCCCACAAGGCTGAAGAAAGAATGGGAAGAACTTTCCTGATTTCTCCAGTCTGCAGCCTTCACTGAAAGTTCAACACATACTTAATGAGTGCCCAACACCGAGCTGACACTAACTTCTCCTTTCTTTTTCCCCAGCCCATTACTGTACTTGAATTCTTAAATATTCCACCTTATCCTGTAGCATGATTTTTCTCTCTAGATTTTAGAAAGCAAAGGGCCTTATAAAACTGCGTAGGGTTCGAGTTGGTACCCTGGCAGCCTCTAGGTCTTTTCTGACTTTTCTCCTTGCCCATAGACTCACCCAAGGGACAGATGTGTCTGTCCCCTACCCCCAGCCAATGGCAGATGGATCTGAGCATGCTCAGTAGGATCGAGGAGGGTACCATCACCCATTTGGGGATTCAAAGCCCTTGAGAGGTAGCCCCCAAGGAAAGATGAAGGCTTTAAACTGTTATTGTGTGTCTTCTCTCCGTGGGTTGCATGGAGATCAAAGTCTGAAGGAAGTAGAAGGTTGCTCTCTGACAAAAACACCATATTTTTAGAAGCGCTTGGTGGTTTAGGATGTTTGCCCCGATGCTGCCTTTCAGTGGCAGGGGGTGGGGCTGGGGGTGGAGGCCGAGGGATGGGACCTCAGGCTGAGGGTTGGTGGGAGTGAGTTTCCTGGCAGCAGAGGGCCTGAGGGTGGAGGCTGAGGGGACACTCCATCATCACTTCTCTTTCCTGGAGAACCCCCAGACCTGACACTTGGGGAGTAGGCAGGCAAGGTGGGGTGCCTGTGAGGCCTCTGGCTCCGTCTCCTTTCAAAGATGGGAGCACTGAAGCTGAGAAAAGGAGTAGAGAATTGGCTAATTTCCACCTCCCCACTCTCTCCACGCTTCCGTGTCTGGGGATTTGGGACTTGCACACATGAAACCGTTAAAGAACAATGCATGCATTCTGTAATCAGTGCTAATCGGTGTGGTTCAGAGGAGCGTGGAGGGGAGGAATGGCAGGCATTTGGGGGCAGGACATCAGTGGGCTGTTGAACCAACTGTTCACGAATAGCCCATGGAGAACTGGAAAACTAAAGTTGGAAGGGGTTACCCCCCTTCCTGGGGTCTGGGAAGGTAAACCGTGGGTAGGTGAGAGGATAAGCCCATAGCTGTGGGCAAAAGCTAGAAGGTGGAAACTCACTGGGCCTGAACATAGGGAATGATGGGAGACATGCGGTGGGGGCAGGGGCTTGACAAGACAGGAGGGGGCCTCTTTGCACTCCCGCTGCTTGGAGCCTGCCTCACTAGGTTCTGTTGAGCCTCATTTTCAATGGTGACGGGGAGAGGTGAATTGGCTACTCCCCACACCCAGAGGGAAGCAGAGAGACTGTTGGGGCGCTGCCCAGCCCACCCCACCTCTCTCCAGGGCCCCTACCTCATAATCAGGGTGGCCCTTCCTTAATGTTTATGCCAACATCCCAAACAGCCAGGCTGGGATGGTGAACTATAATTTATATCATTTTTCATATGGGTTATAGGCTCCAAAGGCTCAGACTCCTTCAAATGGGAACCACATTGAAGAAGGGGTAAACCAATGTTAAGAAATCTGGTCCCAGGAAGCCACCTGCTTCTCATTTGGGATGTGCCTGGGTTTATTGTTTGTTTCCAAGGCCCAGCTGGATTCGAGAGATGGCAGGGCAGCCATGGATCACTGCCCTTGCCAGGCGTCCGTGCTGAGGCTGGGGTGAGCCTCCACGTTGAGTCCTCGGAGCCTCTGGCGTGCCCCCACGTGGAGCTCTGGGGGGGAAGCTCTATGGGAGCATGCTCTCTTTTTACTCGCACGTCCCCAAGGAGCAAAGCCAGCTGGAGACAGCCGAGTCTGGGCAAAGCCCCATGGCCTGTGGGAGGCCTGGCGCCCCGGGCTGGTTCCGGGGAGCAAGGTCCCTGGGCCTCCTCCAGCCACTGCTTCTTGCAAACCGAGAGGCAGGGCAGCAAACAGGCCAGGAAGCTGGCTGCAGCGAAGAGGAATGAACCGAAGCTCCTCACGACAACATGGATGGGTCTTAAACACACGGTGCTGAGTGAAAGAATACGAACGATGGACTCCATCCATACATGATCCCAAACCAGGTAAAACTACTCTGTGGTGTAGGAGATAAAACTAAAGTTGGAAGGGGTTACCCTGGAGGTTGGGCTAATGGTAACCTTTAGTGAGGAGTTTGGTGGTTGGATGAGGCAAGGGGATTCCAGGCAGCAGTCCATATTCTTGCTGGCTACAGGAGTGTTCTCTCCAATCATTCATTAAGCTGTAGAGGATTATGCTTTATGGACTTTCTGAATGGGCTATTTTTCACAATAAAAAAGTCTAAGATGGGGAATTCCCTGGTAGCGAAGACTCTGTACTCCCAATGCAGGGGGCCCGGGTTTGATCCCTGGTCAGAGAACTACATCCCATATGCCACAACTAAGACCCAGTGCAGTCAAATAAATAAATTTTTAAAAAGCCTAAGAGAGAATTCCCTGGCAGTCTACCCACTCTGTGATTCCACTGCAGGGGCATGGGTTCAATCCCCAGTCAGGGAACTGAGATCTTGTGTGCTGCGTGGCACCGCTAAATGAAAAACAAAACCATTAAGAAAACAAAACCAGGACGTTTGACGACTGGACACAGCACCCACTGCCCTCTCCTCTCCATCTCACTTTGTCCTCAGGGCCCTGAAACATCTCTCCCTCTTCTCTCCCCACCTAATCCCCACGCCATGAGCGAGCGGTCAACCCCTTCCCACTTGTCCCATCCTAGCCTGGCTCAGGCCCAGGCCTTCCCTCATGCTGATGGCATCACAGGTGAGGGGGGAATTCCTGATTCCCAAAGGGCTCTGAAGCTCAGGGGGCTGTAGGGCCCCTTCTTAGTAGCCCCTGTCTGCTTTGGGCCTAGCCCAGCCCTGGGCCCTGGATGGACAGGCGCAACTTTCCTGGCTCAAAGTGGCCCTACCTGGTCCCTCACCAGGTTAAGGGTCGCCAGAGCTGCCTGGACTTCCTGCCTCAGTTCTTGAGTGGATGGGTCAGAGGACCTCTGAGGATGGGGTTCGGGTGACCTCTGGTAGCAGGTCTGCCCTGGCAACTTTAGTTTTCTCTGAGGGATGCCTTGGGGGGACCCTGGGTTCACTGTGAACCAAGGGCAATCTTTAGAACATGCATCATTTTTGAAGAAAAAAAAAATCTCTGATCTTCAAAGTTCTGTTTGCTCTTTTAAAGGGAGGTATAGGAGAAAATGAAAAGTGTGGGGTTGGGGTTCCTAGGTGGGAGAGGCGGGCTCTGGGGACTGACTTCCTCCACACTTGTAATTTATGGGAGCAGATGAGTCTCCCCCCCAGGGCACCCAGGCCTGTGGCGGGGGGCAGGGGGCTCTTCCGCAGACCTTTCAGGTGAGAAAACTTTCCATTGTTGCCTTATCTCGCGGCAATCCTAGCCTTGCTGCAACCACAGGTGCGCGCAGATCTGAGGCCCTGATCTGTTCCACTCGCTTTGTGCCAAGCAGAGCCGGGGACGCGAACCCCGGCATGAAACAGCGCCCACAACCGCAAGGCCCGGTGTGCGCCCTCTGAAACTGTAGGTAAAGACAATTACCGGCAATTTCCACAGCACGAATTGTTTTCTGTTCAAAGGCCATGAAGGCATTCTCAGCAGCAGGCCCAAAATATAGTATTCCCACCGCATGCCGCCCTCATAATGTGCGATAAAAGCTGTGGTCGCTTTGTCCCGGCTCTTCCTTTTAACAGTCACCCCTTCAAGTCTGATGTTGAAACTGCTTTTTTCTTAATGTGTACTTTGATGGCCCAGATAACGCTCCATGATAAGAAACTGCCTTCAAAACCACTCACTGTACCTCGTGCTCACCAATAGGATGCGCGTCACAAGAGAAAATCAGGCGCCCGAACTTATGAGAAGTGGGATAGGAATGTGCTGAGTCTGTGAAATTCTCTCTGCTGCCTGTATTGAAGATTTTGCAAAGAAAAAAAAAGAAGAAGCAGGCACCGATCGGAAGAGGAGAAAATGCTGGGCCACGTCCTAGAAAGAGCTGGTTCTCCTTGGCAACAGTTGCCAAGACTCTGTGCACTCAGGTCCATCAGTTTTCCTTAAAGGAAAAGACTCTATGAGGCTGATGTTAATCGGCCTGGAGAGCTTGGGAATGTTGGAGGTCTCCTGGAGGAGTCTTGAGGTTCTAGTCTCATCAGGTACTGCATCTCCCGTGGTTGAGTGTAAGCTCTTTTGTTTGCTCATCGGTATTTGGAATCTACCAAGGGCTTCCCATGTATGGTTTTCCCTGGTAGCTCAGATGGGAAAGAATCTGCCTGCAATGCAGGAGACCCGGGTTCAAACCCTGGGTTGGGAAGATCCCCTGGAGAAGGGAATGGCAATTCAATCCAGTATTCATGCCTGGAGAATTCCATGGGGCCTCCAAAAGTCAGACACGACTGAGCAACTAACACCCTCAACACTTTCACTAAGGGTTGCCCACACTGGAGTCATTATCTCAAAATCGGAACAGACCCTTGCATTGTGTAAACAGTGGTTGTTGTATTTTTTTTAAATATTGATTTATTTGGCAGCACTGGGTCTTCGTTGTGGCATGTGGAATCTAGTTCCCTGATCAGTGATCAAACTCAGGCCCCTGCATTGGGAGTGTAGATTTTCAGCCACTGGATCACCAGGGAAAGTCACAATGCTTGGTTTTTTCAAAGCATTTTTCATGTCCATTATCTCATCTCATCTCCCAACCCATGAAGAAGACTGACATCAATATGGTGGCCAGCACAAACCCCAGATAAGGTAAGAGTGACTAAAGTGACAAGGTCCAGAGAGGGGCTTCTCAGTGGAGGTCTCATAATCGTGTTTGCAAAATCCAGGCATTTTCAAAGGCTTCTAAGTTTTGGGCTAAAATCAGTGGCTTCCCAAGTCTCTTGGGAGAGACCATCTTGACTTCATTTCTGGCTCTTGACTTCATTTTTCACTTTGCCTTGTTCCCAGGAACCCCAGAGATCCCCAGCCTGTGAAGCAGAGGGATTAGAAATGGCTTGGATCAGACAAACTGAGGCTTGAATCTGGTTAACCAGCTGTGTGACTTTTGGTGAGTTACTTTACCTCTCTGGGCCTCCGTTGCTTCTTCGGGAAAATATAGGTGTCACGGTGAAAGTGCTTCAGGGTCCTTAGTAGGCATGACAATCTGTGATTTTGTGATTCTATGAATTACCCTGAATTTGCATAAGCATAACATCTTATAGGTTTCGAAGCACTTTCACATACCTTTTAGCAGTTCATTTGATCTCGGCCACAGCTCTGTGGGGTAGGCAAGCAGGCGTGCCATATTTTCACATCCCCATTTGAGAGATGGAGAAATCGAGGTGCGGAAAGGTTAAGTGGCTAGCCGTAGGTACTCTGGCAAGCTGGTGCTGGCCAGGACCTGAGCAGACATGTGGAGATTTCTGGAAGGTCTCATGGGCAGCCCCTTCAGTCAGGGATGCCTACTGCGATATCCTGGAGGGACAAATAAGTGCCAGAGCTTCAAGGTCTGGCTCAGAGTGCCTGGCCCTCTGGGCCTCCTTATCATGTGCAGCTCCAGTGGCTGGATCAGACAAACTGAGACCCACACAGAACAGCTGGCAGCATTTTAGGAGATGCCCTGGGAGGCAGCTAGGAAGGCCTTTCTGGGGCGGAAGCAGGGGAATCACCGCTCTGGCAGACTCTTCCCACCACAGCCCCTTTCCTATGTGCCTTGGATCACACAGGTGTCCCCTACTGGAATCACCTCATTCCTCCTGCAAGTCAAATCCTTAGCTATCCTCAAAGCCCAAACCAAAAAGCCCTCCTTTGAGCCAAGTGCTCTGCATACACTTTCTTATTTAATCCTCTCTGTTGTCTTAGCTATAAAATGGGAATAGAAATACCCACAGCCAACATCATTTATCCCCCAATTTGCAGATGGGGAAACTGGGGCTCAGAGGGTTAGGCCGCATGCCTGAGATCACCCAGCTGAAAGGGGCTGGAGCCTGGATTTGAACCTTCTGATGTAAAATGCTCACGGTTGTAGGCATCATGCAGCACCTACTTCTTTATGCCTTCACAAAGCACTTGGGGACCACCCCTCTGTCTTCTAAGCATTCCATCCTCGCTGAGTGTGTGTTCCATGGATCTCACTTGTCTCCTCCTCTGGGCTCTGAGCTGCAGGTCAGAAGTTGTATCCTTTTTCTAGCACCATCCGCTCCACACACCTGCCAGGCACACAGTTGGCCTTGGGAAGCCCTTGCGAGTTGGAGGCTCAGAGTGAAGCCACCTGGTGTGTAGAGGGGGCCTGTAAGCCTGGAGGCTGCTTTTCTGTCCATCTGCTCCAGCACTCTCTGGCCGAGCACTTACAGGATGGCATTGCAGTAGGGTAGCCCAGTTTGTTTTTTTCACATTGCCCGCAAACTTGCTCCTGATTCTTTTAACTGTATAGAATAATGTGCTATTTAAAAGACAGGGTCAAGTTTGGACACTCTGTCCCCTATCCACTGTGTGACTTGGGGCAAGTGACTTCATATATTTTGTGAATCTGATTCCATCTGTTACAAGGTGCACCCCATTTTATGTCCCAACAAGAAATAAAAAAAACCCTTCCTGCCAGTTAAGCTATGTTAAGCCATCAACTTTAAGATATATCTCAATTTCAGAGATATTAAGACTTGTCTAGACACTTCACACAAAAAAATTCAAATGGCCGATAAGCATGTGAAAAGATGTTCAACATCGTTAGTTGTCAGGGAAGTGCAACTCAAAACCACAGTGAGATACCACTACCATATCCATCAAAACGATTTAAAAAAAATTCCAAACTGACTATACTAGGTGTTGGCAAGAAAATGAAACTGTATTGCTTCTGGGGACTGTAAAACCACTTTGGGTAATAGCTTGACAGTTTCTTGAAAAGTTAAACATATACCTATTATATGATCCAGACATTCTACTTCTAGATATTTACCCAGAGAAATGAGAGCATATGCATACAATGACTTTTACATGAATGTTTATAACAAACTTATTTTATAATAGCTCCAAACTGGAAGCATCCCAAATATCTACCAGAAAGTAAGTGGATCAACAAATCGTGGTACATCCATTCAATGGACTAGTACTCAGCAATTAAAAGTAATTAACTATTGCTGTCTGTAACAACATGGATAAATCCCACAATAATTATGCTGAATGAGGAAAATCCGATAAAAGAGAAAACGTATTGTATGTTTTGACTTATACAAAACTCTAGAAAATGTAAAGGAATCTATATTGACAGCAACTATGTCCACGGTTGCCTAGGGCTGGGGTGGAAGGAGGGAGGAATGGATTACAAAGAGGTATGAGGAATCTTTGGGGGGCTGATGGGAATACTTGTTAAGTTGATTGTGTGGGTATAAACAGGTCAGAACTAATTCATCATACACTTTATTTTTATGACTATTTGTTGATTTATTTTTGGCTGTGCTGGGTCTTCATTGCTGTGTGGGCTTTTCTTTAGTTGCGGTGAGGGGGGCTACTCTCTAGTCGTGGTGTGAGCCCTTCTCACTGCAGTGGCTTCTCTTGTTGCAGAGCACAGGCTTTAGGGCACTCAGGATTCAGTAGTTGTGGACTCCGGGATCTAGAGCACAGGCTCAGCAGTTGTGGTGCACAGGCTTAGTTGCTCCTCGGCATGTGGGATCTTCTCGCATCAGGGATCGAACCTGTGACTCCTGCACTCACAGGTGGATTCTTTACCACAGAGCTACCAGGGAAGCCCCATCGTATACTTTAAACGTGTACACTTTATACCTCAATAAAGCTGAACAATATGTGCATTTAGGAAAGCATGCTTTCCTTGTCTATGACCCAGGAAGATTGTTATGAGGCTTCAGTGAGATAAGACATTAGCCCAGTATCTGGGGCTTTACTTCTGCAGGTGTCTTACGGTTTTTATTTCACCATGAGGTCCCTTTAGAGACAGAGGCCTGGGGCTGGGACAGGCTGAGGACCCTGCCCAAGGTCTGATGGGGAGCTGGTACAGTGCAGGCCAGCATTCCCATTCAGAGTGTGTCCCTGGCCTCATATGTCAAGCACTGGTCCAGCCTCAGCAGAGAAAAAGGAAACAGTCCCAGTCTCCAAGGGCCTGAGAATGGTCTGGCTGGCGGGAGCCAGGGCCACTGGTGACTGTGACTTGAGAAGCCCTTGGCATCTGATGTTGAATCCTTCTCGAGGGTGACTGACCGCATCGAGCAGAGTGGATGTCGCCCACCCTGCCACCTACCCATGTCAACACAGTGGTCCTTCTATGCAGCCTGCCCAGGCCGGGCCCCAGGTCCCCTGCCAGCGAGTGATTCAAAGCCACTGTTCACAGAAAGTGTGAGAAGCCCCCACCGCAGGCCGCCTTCGCCTTTAGGGCCGGCCAAGATTCAACATTACTCACAGCTTCCAGTACCTGCCTGAGTTCAAACAGGAAGCCTGGTTTTTCCTCTCATGTCAACAACAGCCTTTCTTTCTCTCTTCTATTCTGGCCTCTGGGCTGTCTTGTGGAGAGGTTTTCTTGGGGGTGAAGGTCTGAGGCAGCAGTGGGCCCCACCAGCAGATGCCTCAGCCAGCACCTCCTTACCTGGGAAGGCCTGGAAGAGGGTTTTGTGCCAGTAGGCTGTGAAAATGACCCAGCTCATCTACGGCTTTGTAAACCCAGGCAGCACCTGGCCAGGCACATAGTAAGCCTTCCATGTATTTTTGTTCAACTGATCTAGATTGAAATGTAGTACCACGCGTCACCAAACAAATGCAGTTCCTCCTAGGTTCCTGGCTTAACAAATAGCCTTCACCTGCTCCTTTGGCCCAGACATGCTGGAGACACCGCTCTGGCTTCTCTACTCCCTCATTCCTCACCCTGAGTGGACAGCGAGGGCATTGGTCCTTCTTTCTCAATGTTCCCAAATCCACCCCCTCCTCCCCACACTGTCTGTGATGGTCCCTTTCTGGCCCCTGTCGCGTGATGCTATCACTTTCTCCTCTGTCTCCTCTGGCCCCATTCCACCCACAGACCACACAGTGGCCAAAGCCATCCTTTCTAGATACTTGAAGGACCACACCACAAATGGACCCTCTCTGCTTACTATCCTTGCACACCCTGTGTGGCACATCTAGAGCCCCTCCTGTGGTCTACAAGGCCCATCTCTCAGAAAGCATCCTGCTTCAAGGACATTCTCTGTGCTGAGAATACTCAGCCGCTTGGGGTTCCCTAAGCAAGCCTTAGTCCTCCTGGCCTCCTGAAATTTGCACAATATTCTGAGCAGGCCCCTGCCTGCCCCTGCTCTCTCCCTTCTAGTGCAACTACTTCCACCCTCTAGCTGAATTTCCATCCACCTCCCCACGACCCATTTCCCCTTCGCCTTTCCTGTGGAACAGCCAGTTGATTTCTCTCCTGTGCAAGTGTGTGTGCAACTTGGTTTTGCATGCATCACCCATGTGTATTTCCAGCCTCTGAGGGCAGGGGTCCCATTTGGCTCTGTGGTGTGCAAGGCAACCCAGCCTTGGGTCAAGGCGAGTCCAACGTGGAGCAGGCTCTCGGCAGGTATGTGCTGGATAGCCATCCCTCTGAGTACTTCATAATCTCAGGAGATCTGATTCTAGAAACAGCTGGCACGTGGTAGCGACTCCCCACTTCTCCCTTGCCCCCTGCCCCAGACTCCCTGATACAGCTTGCTTTATAAGGAACACGTCTCATGGCACTGATAATTAGGGCCAGGGCCAGGGGAAAAGGTCTCTCTCTGGAGGGAATTTCTATGGATATTGAATACCTTTTGTGTCCTCCTCTGGCTTTAGCTGGAGATCCGACCTGTGGCCAAGGCTGGAACACTCAGATGACCATATTGTATTTTTTGCCAAGTTCTGAAGACGATATTCCTGGATTCCCAGAGAAAAGGGCCTTCCTGGGTTGGATGGGTGCTAGGAAGACAAAAGGGAAGCCTAGCTCTTTTCTGTGGTTATTGTGGAAATCAAATGAGTGAATATCCATGAATATCTTAAACAGACATGGACACACGGTTAGTGCCATATCTCTTGATGATGATGGTGATGATG
Organism: Giraffa tippelskirchi; assembly: GCF_054371585.1. Lineage (NCBI taxonomy): Eukaryota > Metazoa > Chordata > Mammalia > Artiodactyla > Giraffidae > Giraffa > Giraffa tippelskirchi. The sequence goes on along the minus strand of NC_137280.1, from coordinate 118,972,603 downwards.
ATGATGATGGGGGTCTGTGGGCATCCCACTGTGGTGGGAAGTGGATTGATCCAAGTATGGGGAGGATAGGCCCCAAGCACATGGGGCTGGGCCACACACCCTTCTCTCATGAGGGCTAAGCTCGGTGAGGGTTGAGGCTGTGTCTGACACATGCTAGATGCTCAGTTTGTTGAGAGGAGTTACAGGTTTCGTGTGTGTGTGTGTGTTTTTTTCGTGTGTGTGTTTTTTTTCAGACCAGGTGGTGGTAAAGCTTTTTCCTCCTCTGTCAGGAAAGGAAGACTTTGTGGGACAATTGGGAGTAAGGAGGTTTAAGGATGAATGTTTAATCTCTTAAAAGGAGAAACACTTTATGTGTTTATTCATGAGGGTAGTGCTAATTAGTAATAATTATTATCTGGTCATTAATTCAAACCTCCCTAGAATTGTTAGGTACCCACACAGACCCAAGTTGGGCTAAGAGCAAGGAAACTGCATTTTTAAAAAAAAAAACAACCTGATTCAGCTCCCAAAGGGTCAGGTTCTTGTCTCTCTTGCCCTTTCAGCCTCCTGCACCTAATGACCTGGGGCTTTGGATGGGATGGTGCCCTGTAGAGGCCATCTGGTCCAGCCCTCTGCCTCAGGAATGAATGTACATGGCCACCATGGAGGAAAGGCCATGTCTTGAACATTTTGAAGACTCCCATGCTGCAAGAACTCTCAATCTGGGTCTAGAATCCCTCCCCCACAACACAACTCCTCTTTGGACCTGAATCCCACTGGGTGCCAGGTTGTGCTGGGTGCTGGGGAGAGAGCAGTGAGCCAAACCGACTCCACCCTGCTTGCACAGGGCTCAGGGGCCAGGAGGGGAGATGGGGAGACAGACATTGCACAAGCATGAGACATACATAAACATCATGGTAACATGTGCTGCATATAAAGGAAATGTCCGAGATGAAAATGAGGCTGACCTCAGCAGGAAATGACCTGGTCTGAGGGACTCAGGAAGGCCTCCCTGAGAAGTGGGTGTTCAGCAGAGATCTGAAGTGAGTGTTGGAGTTATCTGGGTGAGTGGGGGTTTGGGGAGAGAGCGCAGTAGGCCTAGCAAACAGTGTGTGAGAAGGTCCTGGGGCTTGTTGAAAGACAGGGGGAGGAGGGGCTGCTTGATTAAGCAAGGTTACAGGGGATCTAGAGGAGAGGCAGGGACCTGCCCATGAGGGCGCCGATAGCTCTGTCTAGGTTTCCATGGGAAATGAGCCTTGGGTGGTGGACAGCAAGTGTGAAGACCATCTCATGCCAAATCTTTGTTCACCTGCTTGGCATTCCCTCCATGGCCCACGATTCTTTGCAGGGTGGGGAAAGCATTGTTCTTCTCCAGGTTTCTTGAGAAACAGGAGCCAATAGTTCTCCCACTGCTGAGTGGTTGGGGTTAAGGTTGCTACAGACACCTTACAGGTTAGGTTGACCAGGCTTAACCAGCAGTTCCTTGGGCAGCAAACTTCGTGCCTTCCACTTGCATGATCCAGCACTTCCTCCTTCTCCTCCAGGTGCCCTGGTGACTGTGAGCCAAGGTGGGACCTCTCGCATCCGATGTCCACTCAGACTCTGTGCTGACACCAGCTTACAGGACACTCTCACCCAGTCTGCTTGCCTCTGGAGTTAATTTCCTTTATCAAATCAGATTAATTTCAAAGTTTTTATTTATTCTTTTAAATTGACTTAATGATTCATTCTTCATAATTAACAGATATTGGAAAAGAAAATAAACAGTATGGTTAGAACTAGAGTTCTCCCATTCCAGGCCCCTCCCTGGAGGGTATCAGTCTTTTTCAATGTATTTTCATTTATATGTATATAAATACACAGACAGATAATTTTGTTTGGTATATGTTGGATTGGTTTTAAGTTTTTTTTTTTTTTTAATTGAAGTATAGTTGATTCACAATGTTGTGTAAGTTTTTGGTGTATAGCAACTGATTTAGTTATACATATATATTATTTTTCATATTCTTTTCCATTATGGTTTATTACAAGATATTGCATATAGTTCCCTGTGCTATACAGTAGGTCCTTATTGTTTATTTTCTGTATAGTAATGTGTATCTGTTAATCCCAAACTTCTAATTTATCCTTTCAGCACCCTCTTTCCCTTTGATAACCATAAGTTTATTTTCTACATTTGTGAATCTGTTTCTGTTTTGTAAATAAGCTGATTTGTATCCCTATTTTAGACTCCACATATAAGTGATATCACACTTATGTCTTTGTCTTTCTCTGTCTGACTTAACTAGTAAGATAATCTCTATGTCCATCCATGTTGCACAAATGGCATTATTTCATTCTTTTTTATGTCTGAGTAATATTCTGTTGTATATGTACCTCATCTTCTTTGTTCATTCATCTCTTATCATAGTTTCTCTGGATATACCTTGGAGTAGGATTGCTGGATCATACAGCAAGTCTATTTTTAGTTTTTGAGGAACCTCCACACTGTTTTCTCTAGTGACTGCATGTCCTTTTTTAAAAAACGTAAGTCTGAGTTCTTTGTTTTATTTACCAACTTCCTTTTTTTTTTTACTTTACAATATTGCAGTAGTTTCTGCCATACATTGACATGAATCAGCCATGGGCAACTTCCTTTTTTACTTAATGGTACATCTTGGAAATTTTTGCACATCAATATATGCAGTCTTACAATGTCCTTTTTAATGACTGCATAGTATTCCAAAGTATATATTCCTATGGGTTATTTACTCATTCTTTCACTGATGAACATTCATTTACACTGTTTACAGATTTCACTATCATAAGCAAATCCTTGTAGGGGACTCTCAGTTTAGCTCAAAGCAAGGCTATCTGTCTTAATTGGTGGTGAGATCTCCATCAGAGGAGGCATTCAAGTAAAAGGTGAAATAGTGTCTTCTTCAGCCCAGAACAGTGATGCTTAAACTTTCCTGTGCATGAGAATCACCTGAGGGGCTTTTTAAGATACAGATTGCTGGGCCAGACCCCCAGAGTTTCTGATTCAGGTGGTCTTGGATGGACCTGAGGATCTGCATTTCTAACAAGTTCCCAGGTGAAGCTGCTGGTTTAGGAACCCTAATTTGAGAATCATTGCCTCAGGACGGTTGGCTTCTCAGCCTCCAATCACTTACTTGAAGAGTCATCTCCCCCTTGGAAACAATGTTCAGGAAGAATTCACTCTGGGCCCCTCCCTCTACTAGGAAGCAGGTTTTCTACGCAGCATCCCTCTGGGAGGCAGGGCCCTGAAGGGCTCTGGTAATGGGTCCAGAGGTTTGGCAAGCAAGGCTGTTGGGCAGATGTTCCAGCTGGGGCTGTGAGCCCCAGGGCCTCTTGACTAGACACAGCCTGCAGCACCAGACTTTTCTGGGTACCACCCCCCCCACACACACACACACACTCTCGACCTCACCCCATTCTTCCCTGCGGAGTCTAATGAAGAGCTGAGACTGGTGGTGAGCTGTTTACACAGCCTGATTGGGAAGTGCTCTGGGGTTTTCATAAAAGAAACAACTGGAGACCACATCCCCAGAGAGGGTCTTCTAAAGATCTTGAGGTTTCAGGACCCCAAGGCGGTCTTTGTTCCCAGCTGGACTGCAGGAGGTCACACTGTGGTTGGGGGAGAGCCTCTCTGGGGTGGGAGTGGAGACATCAGGCACCTGGACCCTAGGAACTAAAAAGCATCACCCTTCTCTGACCTTCCCGGTAACTTTTTGAAGAGGACACTTCTGTGCTTAAGGGTGGTCAAGTTGCAAGCTGAGAGTCAGATCCCCATGGGCATTTGGCCCCTACCTCCTCCCAGAGCTAGATTTTGATACCCTGCAGCTCACCAGGTTCCTTGCTCTTTGACCCCAAGTATGTTGTCCATGAGCATCAGCAGTCTGGCTCATCAGAAGGAAGCTTCCTCTGAGTTCAGTGTTCCAAGGTAACAGAAGGGAGAAGGGAAGATGCCTCAGCCACTATGCCCCAAATCCACTGGGAGGAATGGGAGAGCTGTTCCAGGCCCCTTTTACTCACGGGGGCAAAGTTTAGACCCAGTTCTCATCCCATGCAGGAATGTCAGTTGAGCCTGTGTGCCGCACTCTCTTGGGTTATGTATAAGGTTTTGAATATTCTATCTGATTTGTAACCCTGGCATCTAGCATATGGTAAGAGTCTAACAGATCCTTGTTGTATAAATGAACAAATATCTTAGTCGGTATTTGCAGGGTGGGCTCAGACTTCACATCCCTTGGATGAGGTTAGATCCTAAGGGCAGCTATTCAGCTATTCAGCGCAGCAGCTGTGAGGGGCTGGGTCCCATCACAGAAACGACCTCTATTACAGTCTTAGATATGAAAGGGGCCCTGGGGCAGCTCTGCCCCCTAAGCAAGGCGTACTCTGGAAGGGGCCGACAGCACAGAAGAGTGTGGAGAGGCGGACATTCTTCCGGCTTCCCGGGATGGGTGCTTTCAGGGCGCAGCCGTGATCTGGCGGAGGGCACTCAGGGCAGAGGCGGGCTCTGTCCAGGGTCCCATCCCCCATCCACCCCTCCACCCGCCTTCTCTTGCAAACTCTGCAGTAATATTGGAACTGGCGGGGTAGGGAGGGAGAGAGTTTTTTCATCCTTTCAGACTCAAAACTTAACTTCTCATTTCTCTCAAGATATCCGCTCCTAACCCAAAAAGCGAAAGCGAGGCTGGGGGAATTCTGCTTGGTGGAAAAGCTCAGGGTGTTACTTTTGATCTGGGTGGGGCCATTCTTCCGCGTTCACAAGTCGCTACTTGCAGCAAAAGTGCCCCAGACTGAGGGCACCGAGGGTCTGTGGGTCAGTTCCCTGAGCTAGGCTGTGGGGGCAGGGGCACGGAGGACCCCCACCCCGCCCGCCCCGGGGTCTGCGCGAGCAGGCTGTCCGGCCCCCTGCATAGCGGTGGCACGACTGGGCCACAAGTGAGTTCCCGGCTCCGTGGGAAGGAGCGCATCCTTTGGAGGCTTCCCTTTGTGGGTCTCCAAGCCAGACCCCTTCCTCTGCCCCTCTAACAGAGCGCTTTGAAGTGGCCGAGTTCGCAACCCTGGTCCCCAGCGCGGCGCCACTCCCCGCTGTGCCCGCACCTTGGCAGTGCGCTAGTGTTTTGCATGGGAATGGCCCCAGAGTACCCGCTGGGCGCCCTTTGTAAATTCGTCCCCAGAAAGGTCCCAGCAGAGGCCTCTGGGGGTCTCGACTCTGGGACCCACAGGGCCGGAGCCTGTAGGCTTAGCTTCCCTCCCCACCTCCCAAAGCTCTTCCAGGGTTAGATACCTCCTTGGGACTTAGGGTTGCACAGTCGGAGTCCCCGCAGGTTCCTCTGAAGAAATTGGAATCAGCTGGGCAGGACTGAGGAGTCCGCTGGGGCAGGGCATCCACCGGGTTTTCAGTGAAAATCCAACCGGCTCTCTGCAACGTTTGTATCAGTGCTTAAAAACTGCAGACCCTTTGATCCAGCAACTCCATTGCTGCTAAGAAAATAATTGTTCACTTCAGTTCAGTTCAGTCACTCAGTCGTATCCGACTCTTTGTGACCCCATGGACTGCAGCACGCCAGGCCTCCCTGTCCATCACCAGCTCCCAGCGTTTACTCAAACTTATGTCCATTGAGTCGGTGATGCCATCCAACCATCTCATCCTCTGTTGTCCCCTTCTCCTCCCACCTTCAATCCTTCCCAGCATCAGGGTCTTTTCCAGTGAGTCAGTTCTTTGCATCAGGTGGCCAAAGTATTGGAGTTTCAGCTTCAGCATCAGTCCTTCCAATGAATATTCAGGACTGATTTCCTTTAGGATGGACTGGTTGGATCTCCTTTCAGTCCAAGGGACTCTCGAGAGTCTTCTCCAACACCACAGTTCAAAAGCATCAATTCTTCAGTGCTCAGCTTCCTTTTAGTCCAACTCTCACATCCATACATGACTACTGGAAAAACCATAGATTTGACTAGATGGACCTTTGTTGGCAAAGTAATGTCTCTGCTTTTTAATATGCTGTCTAGGTTGGTCATAACTTTTCTTCCAAGGAGCAAGTGTCTTTTAATTTCATGGCTGCAGTCACCATCTGCAGTCATTTTGGAGCCCCTAAAAATAAAGTCTGTCACTGTTTCCACTGTTTCCCCATCTATTTGCCATGAAGTAATGGGACCAGATGCCATGATCTTAGTTTTCTGAAACAATCATAGATCTCTGCAAAGATGACTATACATACCACACACTGGAGTGTTGTTTAGCAGTGGGAGACTGAACACACCCAGCTGTGACAGTGTGAAAGTGTTAGTCACACAGTCGTTTTCAGCTCTTTGTGACCCCCATGGACTGTAGCCTGCTAGGCTCCTCTGTCCACGGAATTCTCCAGGCAAGAATACCGGAATGGGTAGCTGTTCCCTTCTCCAGGGGACCTTCCTGACCTAGGGATTGAACCTGTGTCTCCTGTATTACAAACAAATTCTTTACTATCTGAGCCACCAGGGAAGTCCTACCCAGCTCTGGAGCTTGCTTATATTCACTAATGAATTAGTTTACCAGGGATCAGATATCATTGGAGGAAACACCTAACTTCAAATCATTAGCAATGATGATACAGAATATTTACTACCCCCAAAATCCTCTTGATATTGAATTAAGGCAACAGAGTATATATGTGTATGGCAAAAACTGGAAGGTAGACGATAACAAATTATTAGTAGTGGTTTTCTTTGGATGCTGAGATAAAGGATGACTACTATTAGGCTTTTCTGAAATTTGTTATAATTTATCATATAATCATGTATTTAAGATAAACTTTAAATAAAGCTTCAGTTCTAAGAATTTAAAACACAGTCTTGGGGGACTTCCAGGTGGTCCAATGGGTAAGACACCATGTTCCCAGTGCAGGGGATGTGGGTTTGATCCCTGGTCAGGGAACTAGATTCCACATGCCCCAACCTGGCAGAGCCAAATAAATAAATAAAAATATTTTTTAAAACCCCACAATTTTGTCAGGCTTCTCCATAATTTCTAAATGTGAACAGCATGCCTCACAGCACTTTAATATGTGTTTCTCTTTGATTTTCAAAACAGGCCTCCAGCTCCGAGGGGTGAGTGGGCAGTTACTGTTATCCTCATTTCACAGAGGAGAGGGCTGGTGCCTCCGGGAGGGATGGTTTGTAGGTAGGAGGCAGAGCAGAGCCAGACACTGGGCCTTCCATAGTGAAAATCTGTTTGCAGACCATACATGGAGTCATGGAGTGGAAAATGGGGAGAGGGTGGTGTGCAGAGTGGAGCCTCCTGAGCAGGCTCCCTTGGGCTCCCCCTGCTGCAAGCCAGATATCCCTTGCGGGTGTGGCCAGGACCCAGGCATTCTGGGTTTCCTTGCTACCACCGACATGCCACACCCCTACCCTCAATGGCAACCCAAACCCTTCATGGTGGAGAAATGAGAAGTGTGAAAAGTGTCAGATAGCAGGAACATGACCCCCAGTCCATAGTCTCCCAGAGGTCCTGGCTCTGGTTTTTTTCATCCTTTTCTCTGATGCCACTCAGGAACCCTGCGGTGATGGGAGGGAGATTCTACAGGACTTGGACTTGTCCAGGGTTCAGCTTTCTTCCTAAAATGTGGTGATTAGCTAGCTGTAGGAAAGTCTCTCCACCTTTGTGTGGTCATCCCTCCACCTCCATAAATCCCTTCCTGGCTGGCCCCTCACATGGTAAAGAACAGGCATGGATGATGGGGGAGAAGTGTCAAGGAGAGGTCTGTTGTCTTGGGGTGTATTCAGAGGGTTGGAGCCCAATTGCAATGGCTACTGTGATTGAAATGGGCCCCTCAGTCTTCCCCATAAGGTTTAGAGAACACTAAAAAAAAATTTCCCTTTTCTCTAGTTAGCTTCTGCGATCTTTGATGTTCTTGTCTCTAGCTTGGCAGTTTATTACTCTAAGTCATTCTATGCTTCTGACTTCTTTAACATTCATCCTTGTTTTCTTCTGAAAGCATAGTAAAACCTGGGGGGTGGCTGTGTGGGCTGGAGTTTTGCTGGGGCCCCCGGGGGTACTGCTGCTAAGTAAAATTTGGTTTCACTAAAACACACAAAAATTACCTCCCAGAGAACTTTTTTTCTGTTCTAAATTCACTTTGGACAAAGGTACCAATTCAGCATAGAGATTTTTAAAAGATCGAAAATAAATGAGAAAAAGAAACCAAGAAATTGAAAAGGATAGAAAAGCAGGTCAAATACCTCTAATGTGAATTTCAGAAGACGATAGTTGAGGGAATGGGAAAGAAGCAATACGCAAAGAGCTGACAGCTACTAATTTTCCAGAACTGATGGGTACAAAAATCCTCCAATTGAGAGGCACAGTAATTCCTGGGTAGAGAAAATGTAAATTGCCTACACTTTGCTGCATTGTAGTGAAAATTCATGACACCAGAGATAATGAGAAAATCCTAAGAGAAACCACAGTAAAAAGAAAAATTCCCTACAAAGAAATGATAATTAAACAGCAATAAAGGAGGTGAGAATACTTTCTTCAGAGTGCTGAAAGAAGAACACAGTCATCCTCAAATTCTCTGCTGAACTACTTGTCCTTCAGAATGAGGCCAAAATAAGGACTTTTCAAACAAAAAAGAACTGAAGAAGATTTTCTCTTAGATGCCTCCATTGAAAGCAGTCCTAAAGGATGCTTCTCAGAAAGAAGGAGATTAATACCTGAAGTAAGGGGTGAATGAAATTAGCAACACTGAGGAAAAAAAAGTGTACGTTTGGGTAAACCTAAATAAGCCTTGTATGTAAAAAGCAACAACAGTAACCCTGGCAGCTGATTGCAGAGGGGTTAAAAATAAGGAAAAAAGTACTATACAACAATAATTAGCAAGATGGAAGAGGATGATGGGAATAAAGCATTCTAGGATTCTTCTGTTATTTTGGAAAAGAGAAGAGTAGAAAGAGAATTTATCATGAAGCTAAGGAAGCAGAAACTGCAGGACTAATTAGCACACTCTTCTTTTTTTTTTTTTCTTGAATAAGACTCCTAAATTGAATAAACTTCAGATCCCATAAAATCTTGATCTGCTTCTGTGTGCCTGTGTGTGTGCTCACTCAGTCCTGTCCCACTCTTTTGCGACCACATGGTATGCAGCCTGCCAGGCTCCATTGTCTATGAGCTTTTCCAGGCAAGAATACTTGAGCGGGTTGCAATTTCCTCTTCCAGGGGATCTTCCTGATCCAGGGATCAAACCTGAGTCTCTTGCATCTCCTGCATTAGCAGGCGGATTCTTTACCACTGTACCACCTGGGTCAGAGGATCTACCTCTGGGGTCAGGTTAATGCTTTATATTTAGGTTGTATTAAAGCAGTATGTATGTAAAAAGTTGTAAATATAGCTACTGAAAGTATAAGAAACTGTGTAGTTTCTAATGTGATAAGGAAATTAAAGATAGGAAAATTTGATCAAGAGTTCCATGGTGGTCCAGCAGTTAAGAATCTCCCTTGCAATGCAGGGAATGTGGAGTGAATCCCTGGTCAGGGAACTTAGATCCCACATGGCAACTAAGCCCAAGCGCTCTGGAGCCCGCATGCCACAACTAGAGGGCGGTTGATATTGGCTGTCACATGCTTCCATCAGGTTGTTCTGTGTTTCTCATGTTAGCTGAAGGAGACTTAGCAAGCAGTAGAATGGGCAAGACCCAATGCACAAGTATCTTCAAGCCTCTGCTGTGTCACACTTTTCCGTGTCTCATTGGCCAGATAATAACAAATCATGGCCAAAGCAAGTCTCTGTGGGAGGGATTGTATATTGGTAAGAATACAGGGATAGGCATTCATTGAGGGCTTGTTTCTATAGCAATCAACCAAAACTGTAAAGGAAACATAAAAATCAACCCTCCCTAAATATTATGTGGTAGTCCACATTGGATGCTGGAACAGAAGGACATGGTGGAAAAACTGGTGAAATCTTAGTAAAGTCTGGAGTTTAATTAATAATGATGTATCAATGTTAGTTTCTTATTTTGACAAATGTACTATGGTTTTGAACCCTTATATTAACATTAGGGAAATCTAGGCGAGACATACAGGGGAAACCTCTTTGCTATCTTTGCAAAACTTTTCTGTAAATCAAAACTTATTCCCTGGCAGTCCAGTAGTTAAGACTCCATGCTTCCAATGCAAGGGGCACAGGTTTGATCCCTGGTTGGGGAACAAAGATTCCACATGCCACACATAGTGTGACCAAAAACAAATAAAAGACTTATTGAAAAATTAAAATTTATTTTTTTAAAAAAGAAACCACCCACCAACATATTGAAACACAACCCAGATAGTTTTATGGGTGATTTTTGCCAAATTATTCAAGGAACAGATATTCTTTTTTTTATTTAGACTGTTTCAGAAAATGGAAAAAGAAGAGACATCTTGTAATTAACTTTATGAAGTTAGTGTAATCTTAATATGCAAGCTGGTTAATGACAATATGAGAAAAGAAAATTATAGGCCAATCTCACTTACGAAGAGAAAGGCAAAAATCATAAATCAAATATTAGCAAGCTGAATATATATAATTGACTTAGCAGTTATAAAAGAACAGTTTAAAATGAGGAAACCCAAAGTAACTTACCAAATTAAGTGCTGCAAGGAGATTAAACCAGTCAATCCTAAAGGAAATCAACCTTGAATATTCACTGGAAAGACTGATGCTAAAGCTGAAAGTCCAATACTTTGGCCACCTAATGTGAAGAGCCGACTCATTGGAAAAGACCCTGATGCTGGGAAAGATTGAAGGCAGGAGAAGGGGACAACAGAGGACAATATGGTTGGGTGGCATCACCAACTCAATGGACATGAGTTTGAGCAAGCTCCAGGAGATGGTGAAGGACAGGGAAGCCTGGCCTGCTGCAGTCCATGGAGTCTCAAAGAGTTAGACATGACTGAGACCCTGAACAACAACAACAACAAAGAAGAAAACTCACATAATAATCTCAATAGATGCAAACAGAAAAAGCACTTGATAAAAATTTAACTTCACTTATTAGAAAAATTCTTGACCAATTCAGAATTGATGGAAACTTCCTGAACCTGATAAAGTCTGTCTAGCAAATACCAACAGCAAATAATATCCTTGGAGGCAAAATATTTGAGGCATTTCCTTTAAAATCATGCATAGGAGAAATCTACCTGCTATTGCCGATACCATTCAACTTTGTACCACATGTTTTAGCCAGCAGAGTGAGACCAAAAAAAAAAATAATAATAAAATTTACAATGGAAGAAAAAATTGCAAGTTTATGTGCAGATGACATGATTGTCTACAAAAAAAAAAATCAAAGAAATCTACAGGTAAACTGAAGAAAGAGTTCAGTAAGATGGCTGGGTGTAAAGGTCAATGTACAAAAATTCATGTATAAATGTACATGACGTGTACAATGTACAAACTGTTGTCTCCAGTTGTCTCCAGGAGGAAAGATGGGAAACAAGATGGAAGATAGGCTTTAGTCACATGTGTAAAGTTTATTTCTTAAAGGACAGAAAGAGAAAGAAGGTCTGAAGAAAATAAAATCTTACTTGTTAAATCTGGATGTTAAATCTTATTTCTAATACATATTATATGATTTTCTTTTTTAAAAGTTTCTGTGTAAAATGCATAAATCACATAGAGTGATTGATGCAACAGATATCTGTATTAGGAATTATAATTTAAAAATGAAAAATGAGCCTGGTGACGCCTCCAACACCATTTTGCTACCTGTGTTCCCCTTACCCATTCCTTGTCTTAAGCTCTATATTGAATGTTGCATCTATAAATTCTTTGCTGTTTTAAAAATAGAGTTTGAGAACTTCCCTAGTGGCAAAGTGGATAGGAATCCACCTGCCAATGCAGGGGACATGAATTCTCCCTCTGGTCCAGGAAGATTCCACATGCCTAGGAACAACTAAGCCCCTGTGCCACAACTACTGAGCCTGTGCTCTAGACCCCACAAGCCGCAGCTACTGAGCACAAGTGCCTAGAACTCTGCAACAAGAGAAGCCACCGCAATGAGAAGCCCTAGCGCCACAACGAAGAGTAGCCCATACTGACCACAATTAGAGAAAGCCCGAGGGCAGCGGCAAAGACTCACCACAGCCAAAAAAAAAAGGAGTTTGATGTATCATATTTTTTCTATACTTTTCCATGTATTCGAAATGCTTCAAAATTAAAATGAATAAAGCAAAATGTGTCTGTTTACAATCTTGAAAAGAAAAATGATTCTAAGAAAGAAAATTTGGAAAGAGTACCTTGGTGGAGAACTCTGATTTATCTGTGTCCATTTCGCTATTCATGCAACGATATTTCCTGAGCGAGTGCATCCCTAGTGCCAGGAATCGAGGACTTGGGCTCTTAGCATTGTTGAGTGGGTGGCTGAGGCTGGGATCACGTGTGTGAGTTGTACTAGCATGGCCACTCAGTGTATGGGGACCATTACTATTATCGCGTCTTAAGAAGTGGCACAACTGCCAAGTTTTCAGCTGCCAAGTTTTCAGCTACCAAGGCAAAAAAAAAAAAAAGCATCTGTCCCTCATTAATCCTAGCCTTGGCTTCATTGTGCCCAGTGCCTGCTCATTACAGTCAATGATCAGCCTGTCTGACGCAGTTCTGGAGGCCAGCAGCCTGGCGTGTAAACAAGTCATCGCCAGTAGGGCTCTTGGTGGTGTAACTTGGGCGCTGGAGGGCATGGAGGTTGCAGGGAGGCCTTTAGATTTCCTGAGCCAGAGAGTGAAGGACAGAGTCCTGGTGGGGGTGTGATTGCTCCTATAGGAGACGCACAGTCTCCCTGGGCCTCTGCCCAAGCCTGGCTTTGGCCCTTCTTCCTTGCTGCCTGTGTCTTTCTGCGTCACCTTCAGCCACACAATCAAACATGTATAACAAAAGAAAATAAACAAGACATCCAACTTGGGTAGCCTGGGTAGCATTTACTGTTTGCTGTTGCTGAGAATCTGTCTTTGAACTAAAAGGCACAGTGTGTGGGGCAGGGTTGGGGGTGGGGGTGCAGTGTGTCTGGCTTCACTATTCTAGAACAGAAGAATCACCCAGGTCTCTGAAAACTCTGGGAGCCCTTGCATGCTAAAACAGTTTGGGGAATGTGCGGAGCTCAGGAGTCCGGTCTGGTGACTGTGAGCACGGCGGCTTAGGCGCAGGGTGTGGGGCATGTCTTAGAGGATTGGGGGGCCCCTCCCAGGGCCCAACACCCACTGCACGTGGCAGACGCCCTGGCACTGGATTCTTCTGGAGTTTCGGTTGGAAGATGGAGGCTTTGAAACTCCACTAGACTCTGACGCCAGCCAGTTTCCTTCTTGTCTGGAGCTAGGGAAGACCTGGGTCCAAGCATGTCCAAGCCTTCTATTTGGACTTGCACCCCTGAAATTGGGCCTTGGCTCTGTGGCCTGGGAGCCCGCAAGCCTCCCATTGGCTGGTGGGGAGGGAAGCTGTAGGAGTGCCTGGTCTCCTGCTCCTGTCAGGACCTTTCTTTCTTTCCCCATCGCCCCGAGCCTAGAACCCTGTAGCTCCCTGCCAGCACTGCAGCCTCACAGGCTGGCAGAGCCTGCTTGGACGAAGACTCGCAATTTGTGAGTCATGGCCTGTCTCGGACCAGGGACCACGGGCCGTGCTGAGTCACTTGGGCTTGTCTGTTCTGAGAAATGCTGGGAGGGCCAGCCTTGCAGCCACTGGGGGAGTGGTGGAGCCTACCCTTGACTGCTGGATGGACTGGCCTCAGCTCGGGGTATCAGAGCTGATCCACTGGGGCCACAGCTCCCTGGAGAGAGGCTTTTTGAGAGGCCTTTGGAGCCCAGGTTGGTGTTGCTTTGTTGGGGCCTCTGCCTCAGGAAGCCCTACATGCTCAGGTCCCCACAGTCCCTGGGACTCTGCTCCCCTCAGCTCTGACTGGGACACACCTTGTATGACTGAGGCTGGGGCAATGGGCAGTCTGCCCAAGGTCTCTCAGAAAGTCTTAAGAGTCAGAGTTCTGGGCTTTCTTGGTGGCTCAGATGGTAAAGAATCTGTCTGCAGTGCAGGAAACCTGGGTTCGATCCCCTGGAGAAGGGAATGGCTACCCACTCCAGTATCCTTGCCTGGAGAATTCTATGGACAGAGGAGCCTGGTGGGCTACAGTCCATGGGGTCGCAAAGAGTCAGGCACAGACACGACTAAGAAACTAACACTTTCTGGTCAGCCAGGGAGGGCCAGGCTGCTGTCTGGGTCCTCCAGTAGCTCACTCAGCCTTCTTGCACTACTTACTTAGAAAACAAGGACAGAGGTGACAACAGTGAGAAGCACCTTTTGTCTTTTTTTACCTGCTCATTAGATTGGCAAAAAATTGAAAGGACTAATAATGCCCAGTGTTGAAGAGAATACAGGGAAACAGGTACTATACTATGAATATGGCAGGGAGTAAGGGGCCCAGCTTGCTCCTGATGGGCCATCTGGCAGGATCTGTTAATATTTAACCAGCAGCACACTTCTAAGGACATTTCATAAAAAAACTTACACAATGATACAAAAACATCTTTCAATTCCAAGTATATCTACAAGGATATTTAACACAGAAAGTTATGTTCATGTCCCTGCAGCTTAGTTTGCAATTGTTAAAAAAAAAATAGCAAGAGCCTTAATGTCTATCAATAAGGTGAAATAAACTAGACTCTGTACTACTGAATCTTCATAGTTGTTAAAAAAAATGAGGTAGATCTGTGTGTACCAATTGCTATGAAAGGATGTTTGTGATATGTTACAAAGTGAAAACAAGTCACAGAACCATTTGTTTAACATGATCCCATTAAACAAACAGCCGTGTGTGTGTGTGTGTGTGTGTGTGTGTGTGTGTGTGTGTACGCGCACACACACATACATATGCACAGAGGGAAAGGTCTGGAAGAAGATCAGTGGTGGTTTTCTCTGGGAAGGAGCTGATAATTGAGATAATAGGAGACTTTCAATTTTTAATCTATATATTGCTATATTGTGTGATTTTTTTTTTTTTTTACTAGTGTGACTTTACTTTCAAGTAAAAAGGAAAAACAATAAAAAAAAAAAAAAGCAATTGTCCTTATGTGTCATGAGAACTTGAATGAGCCTGTGTGTATATACATGTGCATGCATGTGAGATGGGGGAGAGATTTCTCCTGTCTCTCCCAGGACTGAAAGTTCTTCCCAGGCAGGCTCCGTCTTCCCTCCGGTCAAATCACCCAGTGGGTGCCACAGCTGGGTGTAACTCCCATTCCTAAACAAATCCCCATGTCTACCTTCCCAGTCTCCACGTGACTCCCCCACCCAGTGTCCCAAAGCCCCCTGTCCATCTCCTTTGTGGCCTCTTCACACTGGTTTTCCACCCCACCCCCCCCAACCACATACAGATGCTCTGTGCGTCCCTCCACCACAAGGTCCTGCCCGTCTTTGCTCTTCATTTATATGCACACAAAGAGGGGCTTAATAAATGTTCAGTCAGTGACCTAAGAATGAATGATAAAGAACCATGAGTGGGACGAGGGACGGAAAGAGACCTCTGAGATCAGCCAGCCCACTTTTCTACCTAAACACCCAGATGCCCTTGGCTTGACACCTCTGGTGATGGGGTGGTCACGCCCACCCAAGGCAGCTCACCCCCTCTTCCTGTACTGAGTGAGTGGTTTCTTTGGTTTAATCAGGAGCAGGGGCTGTGGCTGAGCATTTCCAGGTAGATTTAAAGCTCATGGTCAGTTCAGCCAGCAGTTTAGAAGTTGATCCAGCGTGAGCTGAAATCCCTCCGTGTCTCTAGCCAGGAGAGACCATAGCTGCTGCAGGTGACGCCTCATCCAGTTTCAGCAGGTCAACCCCACCCTAACCACCACGTTGGCAGAGTAGATTAAGCATTAAAAACAAACTAATTAGTACTTCAGGGTAGCTTCATTCAGAAAATTACCGCACCAAGGAGGTGTCTCATTTAGAACCGACTTAATTAAAAGACACTTGGTAAATTCCTGTAACAGATGAAGACAGCATTTTCCAGAAATGCCATAATCGAAATGTTTTTACTGCGTATATCAAATGGTTATTAAATCTTTAATATCCTAATTCCTTAAGAATGCCGTTGTCAGTGACGAACAGCAACCCTGGCAACAAAGCAGTCAATTGTTCCCTCCTCTTGGCTCTGTGAACCTCAGGAAGTCGTTACTTCTCTGGTGGACTCCGATCTGTACACTCTTAATTGCCTGTGAGTACATGCCAGCTCTGGGAGGAATCCACCATAAAGATTATTAATGGGAAGAAGACCGTTTCTGACTGGTTAACTTCTGGTTTAGGAAAAAAAGCATGGTAGGGGTTGGTTGAATATCTGCCATGTGTGTGGGCTGTGGTCTGGAGGGAGCACAGAGATGCTGAGTGAATTGTCCAAGTTGCCCAGCAAGCTGGAGGTTGGAAAGAAGGCCTTGCCCATCAGTGTGTGATGGCCAGGCTTGGCTCCTGCCCCAGATGCAGCCTGAGGCAGGCAGGATGAAGTGAGCAATGTGCTCTGTGCCCCCGACCCTCACCCAGTCTAGTTCTCCTGGGACCCAGCACTTCTCCCTGAAGGATGGGGGCCAGGCCTTCCCTCAGGGCACCTGGGAAGAATGGCTCAGGGGAAGAATCTGGCAAATGGTGGAGGGTTGGGCAATGGGTCCAGGGGAATTGACCCGGGGGAAGTTGACAAAATGCAGAATTCCCCCAGGCTTTGGGAGGCAAGGGGACTGAGGAAGCTTGTGAACAGAGTGAGGGCCCTCTCAGAACAAACAGAAAGTCACCTTTTCCTGACTTGCTGTGGGGCTGGTAAGTGGCATGACCACTCCTCGCTTCTGTTTCCTCACCTACAAAAGAGGTGGAAGCACCACGGGAGCCTGGTTTGGAGACAGTGTGATCTGAATTTGAATCTTGCTAAGTTGTGTATTTCAGTATTTGGAGCCTCTGTTCTTTAACCTTGCAAGATGGGGAATGTGTCCCCATGTCATGCAGGTGAGTCAGCATAAGCACATTTGAGGGTATGGGGCAGGGCTCAGTACATCGATTGGTTTTGATTATTCCTGCCCCTTCGGGCTTCCTTGGTGGTTCAGAAGGTAAAGAATCTGCCCACAGTGTGCAAAACTCGGGTTTGATCCCAGGGTTGGGAAGATTCCCCCAGAGAAGGAAATGGTAACCCACTGCAGTCTTCTTGCCTGGAGAATCCTGTGGACGGGGGAGGCTGGTGGGCTACAGTCCATGGGGTCGCGAAGAGTCAGACACGACTGAGGGGCTAACACACACACACACTCACCCCTTCAGCTGGGTTTTCAGGAAGAGGAAAGGGAGATGGTGTGCTGGTGCCACATCCAGATGGTGAGCAGGGGGTCCCGGCTGACTTACTCACCAAGGCTCTGACAACAATCAGGCCCTCAAGATGCAGCTGAGGAAGGTTGGTTATTGGTCACCCAGACTTGTTCAAGCACCCCAGGGTGTCTTTTCTCTTGCCCCAGCAGATGGAGCTCACAGTGGGTAGTGCAAGGGCTGCCTGCAGACTCTGAGAATAGACTCAGAGCGCAGTGCTCCATGGGAACCATTGGAATCAGCTAGCCAACAACCTCATCAGATGGATGGGGGTACTAGGTGCAGAGAAGGTATTTCAGGTTCCCATTCGGAGAGCCATGGCTGAGGTCCCTGGTCCTCCAGACACCCCTCACCCTGTCCTTAATAGTTCTTTATTCTTTAAAATTTTATTTTTTAAGTAGCTTTATTTTATTTTTCTTAATTTTTATTTTTTATTGAAGTATCATTGCTGTACAATATTATGTAAGTTCAGTTCAGTTCAGTCGCTCAGTCATGTCCGACTCTTTGCGACCCCATGAACTGCAGCACGCCAGGCCTCTCTGTTCATCACCAACTCCCGGAGTCTACCCAAACCCATGTCCGTCGAGTCGGTTATGCCATCCAACCATCTCATCCTCTGTCGTCCCCTTCTCCTTCTGCCCCCAATCTTACCCAGCATTAGGGTCTTTTCCAATGAGTCAACCCTTCGCATGAGGTAGCCAAAGTATTGAAGTTTCAGCTTCAACATCAGACCTTCCAATGAACACCCAGGATTGATCTCTTTTAGGATGGATTGATTGGATCTCCTTGCAGTCCAAGGGACTCTCAAGAGTCTTCTCTAACACCACAGTTCAAAAGCATCAATTCTGCGGCGCTCAGCTTTCTTCACCATCCAACTCTCACATCCATACATGACCACTGGAAAAACCATAGCCTTGACTAGACGGACTTTTGTTGGCAAAGTAATGTCTCTGCTTTTAAATATGCTATCTAGGTTGGCCATAACCTTCCTTCCAAGGAGTAAGCGTCTTTTAATTTCATGGCTGCAATCACCATCAGCAGTGATTCTGGAGCCCCAAAAAGTAAAGTCTGACACTGTTTCCACTGTTTCCCCATCTATTTCCCATGAAGTGATGGGACCAGATGCCATGATCTTAGTTTTCTGAACATTGAGCTTTAAGCCAACTTTTTCACTCTCCTCTTTCACCTTCATCAAGAGGCTCTTTAGTTCTTCTTCACTTTCTGCCATAAGGGTGGTGTCATCCGCATATCTGAGTTTATTGATATTTCTCCCGGCAATCTTGATTCCAGCTTGTGTTTCTTCCAGCCCAGCGTTTCTCATGATGTACTCTGCATAGAAGTTAAATAAGCAGGGTGACAATATACAGCCTTGACGTACTCCTTTTCCTATTTGGAACCAGTCTGTTGTTCCATGTCCAGTTCTAACTGTTGCTTCCTGACCTGCATACAGGTTTCTCAAGAGACAGGTCAGATGGTCTGGTACTCCCATCTCTTTCAGAATTTTCCACAGTTTATTGTGATCCACACAGTCAAAGGCTTTGGCATAGTCAATAAAGCAGAAATAGATGTTTTTCTGGAACTCTCTTGCTTTTTCGATGATCCAGCGGATATTGGCAATTTGATCTCTGGTTCCTCTGCCTTTTCTAAAACCAGCTTGAACATCTGGAAGTTCACGGTTCATGTATTGCTGAAGCCTGGCTTGGAGAATTTTGAGCATTACTTTACTAGCATGTGAGATGAGTGCAATTGTGCGTTACACACAATTATACACAAAAAAAAATGTTATGTAAGTTACAGGTATACAATTACAATGATTCACAATTTAAAAAAAGATTTATTTATTTATTTGGCTGTGTTGGGTCTTAGTTGCAGCACCCAGGATCTTTGTTGCATCTTGCAGGATCTTTTGTTGAGGCCCATGGACTCTCTTGTTGTGGTGCTCAGGCTTAGTTGCTTCACGGCATGGGGTATCTTAGTTCCCCAACTAGGTATTGAACCCGTGTCCTCTGTATTGGCAGGCATAGTCCTAACCATTGGACTACCAGAGAAGTCCCCACAGTGGGTCACGATTTTTAAAGGTAGTACTGTTGCAGGAAGGGGGACCCCTTCCAGGGCCCAAAACTGGGCTCTTGTCTAACACTCGGAAATGAATTGTCTGAGGAGACACATGTGCTGACAAAGCAAGAGCTTTTATTGGGAAAGGGCATCCGGGTGGAGAGCAGTAGGGTAAGGAAACCCAGGAGAACAGCTCTTCGAGACTGGCTCACAGTCTCGGGTTTTATGGTGATGGGATTAGTTTCTGGATTGTCTTTAGCCAATCATTCTGACTCAGAGTCCTTCCTGGCAGTGCATGCCTTGTTCAGCCAAGATGGATGCCAGAGAGAAGGATTCTGGGAGGTGGTTGGACATGTGGTGTCTCCTTTTGACCTTTCCTGAACTCATCTGGTTGAGGAAGGCTTATTAGTTCTGTGTTCCTTACCAGGACCTCCTGTGGTAAAACAACTTATGCAAATAGTTACTATGGTGCCTGGCCAGGGTGGGCGGTTTCAATCAATATGCTTCCCCTAACAGTACTCCTTTTATAAAGTATTGGCTATATTTCCCCATGTTGTACAATATATCCTTGTAGTTTTGTTATTTTTATTAGAGTATAGTTGCTTTCTCAGTGGTTCTTTTGTGGGGGAGGCAGTGAGGTCTTTATCCACCTGGGTCATTGCCCATCATCCTACTCTGACTCCTACCACCCATTCACCCAAAGCCCATTCACTATGAGCCCAGCAACACCCTCATCCCCAATTTGACATATTTTTAATATTCCATTTGAACAATTTTTTGCATCCTGTAGTTTTTCAAGGAGTTTCTTAAGCCAGTTCTTATTTATGACAGTTTTGCCTTAACTCAGGTCAACCGGTGAACTTGAGAAGCTTCCAAGAAGAAATGGACGAGACCTTCTCTGTCCTGTCTTGATTTGCTGAGGCAGGCTGTGTGAATGATCAAATTGGTACTCAGGGAGGAAGAGAAAAAAAATGTCCCCCCTCCTTCAAAACACAGGATAAATTACAATAACATAAGTAGCAAGAATAAAAGAATTTTGTTTCTTGGAATAAGCGTTTCTTGTTCCCAGTTGTAGGGACCCCTATTTTCACCTTCTCATACAGTGCTGATGCATAAGAAATAGTGTAACCTTTACAAAAATTTCATCTGAATGAGATATTTATTTGCAATGGTGTTTGAGTACTGTCAGGCGAGTGTGTGCTTCTCGGTTCTGTCTCATCACAACAAAGATTTGGAGTGACGGACATTAGAGCCCTCTGCGGGTCACAGCTCTCGGGGTCTTGGACAGACCGTGTTATAGCTCTTAGACGAATCAGTGTTACACCTCAGTGTTACAGCTCTTTTATTTAGATAATAGCAGGAAAATCCATCCTCGAAGCGTGAGGGCATGCCGACCCAAAGACGTGAAGAGAAGAACGCCCCAGCTCGTGGGGGAGAGAGAGAGAAAACGCTTTGCCTTCTTTTATATGTCCCCGCCCCGGGCCTGCTCTATGCAAATTGGGCTTAGCCAGGAGTGTTGTTCTACCTGAAGTTCTCACTCAGGTCCTCGGACCTTCCTTTGACCTTCCTTTGTTCTATTTTCAAGAGCTTTTCCCTTCCTTGTCTTTTAGCCACCGCCATTTTGGACTCCTGTTTCCTATTTTAACTACCTAACAAGTACTGTATTTTTTTCCTGTGCATTAAGTTAGGGTCATAATATTGTCTTTATTTTAAAATAATATGCACTCTCTCCTGCCGAGGAACCTTTACACAGATGCAAACAAACAAAAATTCCTTCATATTTTGAGAAAATGAGGCACAGCATGGAAAAGGAACAGGAAGGAGAAATCAGTCTCAACTTGGGTCACAGACATATGGCAGAAATGTCGGTAAAATCAGTGTGCAAAGAAACAGTGGGCCTGGGTGAAGGGTCATGTTGGTAGGACCACTAAATAAAGAGTAATCAAAAGATAAGGGGGAAAAAAAAGAAGGAAATGGAAGACTTTGGGAGAAAGTCATTCATGTGTAGAAGAAGGGGCACTCCTTCCCCTGTAATTAGGAGAACACCAAGAATTTCTCACTCTCCTTATTTTCCATTCCCTTTCATCTCTCCTCGCTGCCCAGAGGAGGGGGGATTCCTGGGGGGACTTGGAAGTGTAAATGGGGGCCTTTTCTCTAGCACATTCCCCAAAGGATTCACTGAAGAACTAAAGGGCTGAATAATTTAAAAGCAAACTGTACAACCAGTAGAAAATAGAATTATTAACTTTCTGGAAAGGGAAGATGTTTCAAAGATGGAAACAGTGGATGAAAATATAGACCAGTAGGTGGTGGATTGACTAGGTCTGAATTTCCATATGTAAACCAAAACCAAAACAAAACATAATTGAAGGGAAAACATGCCTGAAAGCTTTAACAATGCACCATTTGAACCAGTAATTCAATTTCTGGGGAGTCTTTGCTAATGAATAGACATTATACATGGAATTTGGTTATGTATAAAGTTGTTTATTGTAGAATTATTTATGAAAGCAGGGGAAAAAAACAGAAAATAACCTGAATATGCTGTGACTGAGTAATAGTGCAGCCCATTGAAAAGAATATTGTGAAGTCATTTTAAATGCTCTTTGTAAAAATGTTCACTGAGAAGCAGTGATACAGTGCGTTAGCAACACAGGCTTGGGGTCAACTGGACCTGGGTGAGAAGTCAGGTGCTACCTGTGTAACCTTGGGACTTAATCTTTCTCCCTAAGCCTTAGTTCATACATCTGTAAAATGGGAGATAATAATAGTTCCTACCTTAAGGGGTTATTGTGTCACATGAAATAATGTTGATAAAGTACTCGGCTCAAAGTAAGCCCTCAACAGTCACGTATTATGATTATTATTACTTTTGTATAACATAGAAAAATATCTCTGTTCATTCACCTTAATTCAGCAAATATTTATTGAGGTCCTATTTGTGCCAAATACTGTGCTACGTACTGGAGCTATAGCAGTAAATAAATTAATGCTAAATGAAGAGAAATCAGAAGGAAGGCACGCAGCATGAACACAGACATGTTAAAAAATGAAAGATGCCCAGGAGGAAAAAAATGATGAGAGAAAAATAAACCAAGGTGTTATCTGTAATTTCTTTGGATAGTGAGGCCATTTGGCGCTCTGTCCTTACTGCCCATTTTTCTTTAATGAACCTGAATTTCTCTTATGAGTAGTGACAAAGTTCCTATGTTTTTAAAAAGTCAGAGAAAAATGATGGAGCACACTGATTAGCCTTTTAAGGGCCAGTATCACACCATGAACTAAGGAAATATTCAGTACTTTTGGTCACAAGACAGTGAAGAGGCAGCCTGAGGGGAGCGGCCTGGGAGGTCCTGATGTCTTTTCAGTCCCTGCTGTGGGGCTGAATGAAGACCCTGTGGCCTGGACATGGGCAGAAGAGCATCTTTTCTTTCTCCAACAGGAATGGTCCTTGGAGGCCTGGCTCCACTCCCTGCACTGGAAGCCTTCCCAGTCTCCTGAGAACCTCTCCTTACCCCATCCTAAACTTCTGTTTGGAGAGAACTTGCCAGCTCCTCTGATGTCACCTCTCCCTCCCAGCTGTGGGACACTTACCGAATCTCTAGTGCCTCTATGTGGGCAACCCACTCGGGGTGGCAGACCCCATGGACTTCTCTCCTGAGTCTGCCCAGTGATGAAACATCCAGCTCTATGAATCAGGGTTTCTTCCCTGCACCAGCAGGTGGCTTTTCATGCAAAAGCCATCCCTTTGTTCCCTTTCTGAGACCCAGTTAGGTATCAAAGGCTTCCTTCCCTGGGGAGATGCCAAGAAAGTGGCCACCCCACTGCTCTGGGGAGGGGCAGGAGAAGGGCTCCAGGGGTCAAGGGCACTGGGCGCATGTATGCCTCCTTCTGTCTTCTGGCCCTCCCTTCATGCATTTCTAAATGGGATGAGTAAGGGGTGGGGCAGCTGGGATCACTGCCAGGACTGGGACAGTGCAGTCAGGACACAGGCTCATTGCAAAGTCAATGAGCCTTCGTGGTGGCTCTCCTCATCACCCCACTTCACAGATGGGAAGACTGAGGTGCTGAGACATTAAGCTACATGTCCAAGGTCACCCTATTAGTAGGTGGTGGAACTGGCATGAGAAGCAAACCAGGTGTGATGGACCAGTCGCACAACATATTTAAGGAGACTAGCTTAGGTTTGGGGGGGGCAGCTTCTTTTACCTCTTTCCTGAGGTGCTGCCCCAAAGGACATAGAACTGGGGCCCGGCAGCTTGAGTTCTGACCTTCACCAAACCCTTCAGACCTTGGATAAGTACTTTCATTTCTAAGCATGGTAGGCAGGACAGTGTTCACCACCTGCCTAAAATGTCTGGGTCCTAGTCCCCAGAACCTGTGACTACATTCCCTTACATGGCAAACGGGACTTGGTAGATGTGCTGAGTTAAAGATCTTGAGATGGGTCTGAATATCCCAGTGGGGCCAAAGTAGTCAGAAGGCTTCCTCAAGCAGAAGACGGGAGAGTCCATGGGAAGAGGGGACACACCAAAGCAGAGATGAGGGAGGTTAAGAGCAACTACGCCCCAGGTGCTGGATGAGTTTAAGAGCCAAGGAAAGCTGGCTGCTTCTAGAAGCTGAAGAAGGCAAGGAAATGATCCTTTCCTAGAGCCTCCTGAAGGAATGCGGGTGTACTGACACCCTGATGCGCGGACTTCTGACCTTCAGAGCTGTAAGATAGTAATATTTGTGTTGTTTTGAGTCATTAAGGTTGTGGTAATTTGTTACAGCAGCAACAGGAAACAGATACACAGGGCCTCAGCTGTGCCCCTGTAAACAAGCCGCAGAGTGGCCAGGGGGGCCAACACATTGCACTTTCTCCACAGGCGGCTCAGTCTCAGCCAGTGGGGCCTGGAGTTATTTGGACTGATTTTGTGGGTTTTCTCTGGGCTTCTTGATCCCTGGCTGCATTTCCTCATGGAAGGATCTGTTGCTTTGCCGCTTGTTCCCACTAGGGGGGTGCCTTGTGATGAGGGCAGGGAGGAAAAGAGTGAGGGAGGCTTTGCAGGGCGGGCCTTGTTGGGGGTTGCTGGGCCCTTGCCTTGACATGAGCCCCTCAAATGTCAATACTGCCCTCTGGCTCCCATGTATAATTAGAGCCCTTGCTCTGGCCTCTCTCCCCAGAAGGGCCTGGGTTGAGGGCACCTGTAAAGAGGGCTCTGCTCTCCATTTGGCCCTGTTCTCTATTGTGTTCCCAGCACGGGCACAGCTACTCTGGCGGAACAGGTGGTCAAGAGTTGTTTGTTGAATGAGTGTTACAGTGACATAGATACACAGCTCAGCAAACCACACCATCATCTCTGTACCTGGACACACACTTAGGTACCTTTATACAAGTGAGCACACCAACACACACCCAGGGAGAAATGTGCACACACACACATATATAGGAATGTGTACACATGCTTCTTAATTCAGCAAATATTTATTGAGGTCCTCAGTTCAGTTCAATTCAGTTCAGTCATTCAGTCGTGTCCGACTCTTTGAGACCCCATGAATCGCAGCATGCCAGGCCTCCCTGTCCATCACCAACTCCCGGAGTCCACCCAAACCCATGTCCATTGAGTTGGTGATGCCATCCAGCCATCTCATCCTCAGTCGTCCCCTTCTCCTCCTGCCCCCTATTTGCACCAAATACTGCACTACATACTGGAGCTATAGCAGTAAATAAATGAATGCTAAATAAAGAGAAATAAGAAGGTAGGCATGCAACATGAACACAGACATGTTAAAAAATAAAAGATGCCCAGGAGGAAAAAAAAGATGAGAGAAAAATAAACCAAGGTGTATTTGTAATTTCTTTGGATAGTGAGGCCATTGGGTAGTCTGTCCTTACTACCCATGTGCACACACACACATGTTGTTGAAATTCACACGTGTTGTTGAACTCCTCTGTTTTTTGGAGACAATTGAGATGCCAGATAGCTTAGTAGGGCCTTGGAAGTTTTCATGAATCCACTAGGTGGGCCCAGCAGCTGAGGAGGACTAGGCAGGAAGGAGGAGGAAGATTTCCCACTGATAGTTGGTGGGTAGCCAGATGCTGGCTGCCGTTGGTGGGTACAGACACCTGCATACCACAGGAGCTAGAGCTGGGCTTGGGGAGGGACCCGGACCTCCACAGATGAAGAGCCTGCTTGGGATGGGGGAAAGGGTGGCATTGAGTCCAGGCTGTCATTGACCAGCTGGGTGACCTTGGGCCGGTTGATGAGTGTCAGCTTCCTCATCTATGAAACAGGATGATGAAGACACCGACTTGTCAAGGGTGGAGGGAAGATTAGATGAGAGAATGAGAGTCAGGTGCTTAAGTTCTTGCCAAAGAACCAAAAAATGGTCATACCTTAAGAAAATCGAGGCACTTAATACAAAGTCTACTCAAGCCATCCTAGACCCAAATAACTGGGGAGATGAGGAATCCCCACAGCCTAGAATCCTGCTCCAGGCAGGTTGAATCCTGGGAGGGGTATAACCCATGCTGACCGCGTGCTGACTTGCTGTGTGACCTTTAGTAAATTGCTTTGCCTCTCTGAATCCCAGCTGTCCCATTTGAGTTCATGAAGCTCAAATGAGACTGTATTTGAAAGTTTTAGGATAAGTGAGGCATTCTCACTCAGCTGGGAGCATCTCTGGCCATCCTTGGATATTCATTATTTTTTTTTTAATTATTTTTAAAAAGTCTATTGAATTTGTTACAATATTGTTTCTGTTTTACATTTTGATTTTTTGGCCATGAAACATGCGGAATCTTAGCTCCCTGATTGACCAGGGATCGAACCCAAATCTCCTACCTTGGAAGGCAAAATCTTTAACCACTGGATTGCCTGGGAAGTCCCGGACTTGCATTATTGATGATACATACCACTCTGCCAGGCCAGCTGATCCTTAGTCGCTGACCACAGTCCTTCTGACCCTTAGTTGCTGACCACAGTCCTCCTGCTACCTCTCATAGCAGGCTCATGGGTGTTCCCTGAGGCTGTTGACAGGATCCAGTAGCATCAGCTGGGCCTCTGCAGGCATGGCTTCAGTTGCTCCTGTTTCCTCATCTAAACTCAGGACACGGTCCAGGTAGGGTCCCCAGCCAGCATGGCTCCCGGAGCCCACATGTCCTGGGTGTCAAGAGGGGAGTCCCCAGTCTCTTGGAACATCCTGAATTCTGCCCTCTGTGAGCTCCCTCCTGGAGGTGGAAATATGGGGGAAATACAAGTCCTACAAGCGGATGAGTCAGAGCCTGGCCAGACCCTCCCCATTGGCACCAGTGCTGAGGGGGTCTCACCTGCTGACCGGGTGCTCCCATGAGGCTGGGCCCCGGGCACGTTCACCTTCCTGGTTCCTCAGCATGGCCTGTGGGTCTGTGGGCTGCTGAGATGGGAGTGTGTTGTAAGGTCCAGAGTCACTGACTCGGTGTCCATTGCTGCGTCCCGTCTTCTCACCAGTCCTTGCTAAGCGAGGAGGCCCAACCCCCCAGGGCCTGGTCCCCTGCCAAGTCCACACTGCCCAGGGTGATCGGGAGGGGTGGCTGCCGCCTTGCACTGCGGTGATGGCTGTCCGACCTGGGTCACTGGTGCCGGGACGGTGGGTAGCCTTGTCTCCGAGCCTACCACGCCCTCCCTTGACTCATTCGGAGGCAGCACTTCCACGAGGGTTTTTGGCCTCTGAATTCACCTTTGGTTTGGTTTCTGCTCGGGCAGCTCAGAGCAGTTTTGTTTTTAAGTGCAAACCCACAGAACTGCTTTCCCCTTTCTCTGATCCCCCAAAACAAACAAAGGATGTTGGTATGCATTTTGGTTTGTTTTGAAGCTGAGGGAAATGGGTCACCTCAGGAGCTTCGAGGGTGGCCGGCCAGCCAGTCAGGGAAGCGTGAGAGTGTCTGGGGAGGGCTGGGTGGGGGCCCCGTGTGGCGCCTCACTCCCTCCCAGGGCGGGCTGGCCAGCCCACCCCATGTGGGCCCTGCTTCCATGGGGTTTCCAATCACCAACAGGGATGCTTGGAGCTGGGGACTCCTCCTGGGGCCAGGAAGGGCCTCACGTTGACGGCAGGAGGCCTGGGTCTGAGGCATGCCTCTGAGGCCCCTTGCTGTGTGATGTTAGGCAAGGCCTGCCCCTCTGTGAGCTTTCATGTGCTCCCTAGTGAAACTGGAATTGGGCTCCGCATTACACTCTGGGGAAGTAAAGGTAGTTCAGAGAGAAATGCCTTCCTGGAGTCCCCTCTTTATTATTTTTGGAGTAGGCATTATTGGGTAACTGGGTTTTTCTCTAAAGTGCATTTGGAGGTGGAGAACTGGTGACTTTCTCTTAAGGCATGAGCACTGTCTGCTTAGAGGGTTCTCTCTTGGTCATCAAAAGGGGAGGTAACTTTCTTGTGGACCCCGGGAACTAAGGCCCCATGCCTGGTCCCAAGAGGGACCTATTTCGGTGTTCCTGGAGCTCCCCACCTACAGGGGGTGCCCTGGCACCCCTTGTTTTCTTAGTTGACCAGATCACAGGTGTGGGGGAATTTGCTTTGTATGTGTGTGACAGGGGCGCTCTTTTTGGGATCCCCTACAGCCCACTAAGGTCCACGTGGGCTCCAACCAGAAGCAATCGAAAATTTGGGGGAAATGTCTCTGGGCAGACACCCCACACTCTTAGGGTGAAAAAAAAACCCATCTCTAGTGGCTGGAGGCTTGGAGAAGGCAATGGCGGCCCACTCCAGTACTCTTGCCTGGAAAATCCCATGGACGGAGGAGCCTAGTGGGCTGCAGTCCAGGGGGTCGCTAGGGTGGACACAACTGAGCGACTTCACTTTCACTTTTCACTTTCATACATTGGAGAAGGAAATGGCAACCCACTCTAGTGTTCTTGCCTGGAGAATCCCAGGGATGGGAGAGCCTGGTGGGCTGCCGTCTATGGGGTCACACAGAGTCGGACGGTCAGAAGCGACTTAGCAGCAGCAGCAGCAGTGGCTGGAGGCTAGCGCCTTAATCCTAGGTCTCTGTGTCTCCTCCCCGAGACTCAGCAGCCCCTTTTGGCCTGATTCTATCGCCATCTGGTGGCCAAGTCTCTAATAGCAACCGGGTCTCCACCAGGCTGTAGAAGGTTCTCAGCCCTGGCTGCGTGGTAGAGCGAGCTTTTCAAAGTACTGGCCACCCCAGACCAGTTAAATCGTCATCTCTGGGGGTTGGGGCTGGCATTAGGGCTTTGTAGGGCTCTCTAGGTGATACCAATGTGAAGCTGCAGTTGGATATCACTGTAGCACCAATACTTTGTTTTCCTGGTCCTCAGCCCATCACCTGGGAAGGGTGTGGGGAGAAATTCCAGACACTTTCTGAAGAACATGCTTCACTTCCCTTGTGTGGACCTGCTCCGGCGCTCTGAAAATTCAGAGGCAGGCAGATCAGTGAGTCATGACCAGGATCACGGAAAATGTGGCAAATAAAGAATGTATCTGTGACTGAGCCTTTACGTCAGTGTCTGTTGACATTTTGCTGAGGGCCACGGGTTTTCTATGGGCACTTGTTCATTTTATGTCTTGTCTCAGTGATAATATTCACAAGTCAACATAGACATGTCTTGCATTACCTGGAGGGATGTTAACTGACTCTCTGGTTGGTTTTCGTTAATTTTTTTGGTATAAGAAATATTGTCATGGTTTTAAGACACAGAACTATACAAAAAAGATAAACTCAGAGAGAGAACACTCCCTCATCATGACTTCTATCCATTCCCCTTCCCTCCCTTACCATCCTTTCCCATCTTCCCTTGTAGGTAAGCAACATAATTGATAATTAGTTTCTGCTTCCTCATTTTTTTTTTCCAGGATGAGCAGATAGACATATATTTTCTTATACTCCTTTTTTTCTTCCATGAAAAAGTATCATATCATAGATACTCCTTTGCCCCCCCCCTTTTTTTTGCTTAGTATCTTTTGGGGATAAATTTGTAGTAAATTCCTCATTTTTATTTATAGCTGCATACTATTCCATCAAGTGGTCACATCAGAGTTTATTCAACCACTTTCCTACCCATGAACACTTAGTGGTTTCCAGTATTTACAAACAGGTACAGACAATTTTGCATCAAATAATCTTGTGCGTGCATACTTCACATTGGAGGTGTAGCTTCAGAGTAAATTCCTAGAAGTGAGTTGCTGGGTCAGAAGGAAGGTACACATGTGTAGTTTTGTTAGGCAATATATTAGTTTCCTAATGCTGCTGTAACAAGTTATCACCATTTTGTGGCTTGTGAAAGTCTCTCAGTTGTGTCCAAGTCTTTGCAACCCCATGGGCTATACAGTCCATGGAATTCTCCAGGCCAAAATACTGGAGTGGGTAGCCTTTCCCTTCTCCAGGTGATCTTCCCAACCCAGGGATAGAACCCAGGTCTCCCACATTGCAGGAGGATTCTATACCATCTGAACCACCAGGGAAGCCCAAGAATACTGGAATGGGTAGCCTATCCCTTCTCCAGGGGATCTTTCTGACCCAGGAATTGAACTGGGGTCTCCTGCATTACAGACAGATTCTTTACCAGCTGAGCTATCTGAGAAGCCCATTTTGTGGCTTAAAGCAGCATGAATTTACTGTCTTACAGTGTTCAGTTCAGTTCAGTTGCTCAGTCGTGTCTAACTCTGCTACCCCATGGACTGCAGTAAAGTTCTAGAGGCCAAATATTGGAAATGATTTCGCTGAGCTCAAATCAAGGTGTTGTCGAGGTCATGTTCCCTCCGCGTTTCTAGGAGAGAGTCTGTCTCCTTGCTGTTTCCACCCTCTAGACCTATATCCTTCGGTTCATGGCCTCTTTCTCCAATCTTCAAAGCTAGCACGTAGCGTTATTCAGTCTGCTACAGGTAACACATGCTTCCTTGAACTAAGTGCATTTGATCCTTACAGATCTATTGCAAGTCTTCGTTTTCCCGTCTATAAAAGGCAAGTATAAGACCAGAAGGTCTTTGAGGTTCCTCACTGTCTAAAATCCTCTACCTGGGTTTAGTTCTCTCTTAAACAGCTGGAATGGTCAGTAATGGCTGCTTCTAAATCTGACAAGGTGGTCATCCAGGGCTGCTTTGGGACACAGTGTGAGGTCCTTGTGGTCCATATCATGAGTGACAAGTGATAGTAATGAAAGTGGTGGGTGACGAGGGCAGTTTTCCTGTGGGGTCCCCTGGGCTCCCTAGGGGTGAAAACTTGTTCTAGAAAATCTGGGCCTAATTCATGATTCTAGCACAAATAGAGATGTGGGGAAAAAACTTTTCTACCCCAAAATCTGCTGGCCTGAACTTTCTTCTTATTAGAGCTGCCAAACAGACCTTGAGAGGCTGTGAGTTCCCTGTCACCAGGAAGTTCTGAACAGAGGCCAAATGACTAGAAGATATTCCAGGAGGATCTGTGCATTGTTTAGGGCCTCACTGTCCAACATGGTAGGCACTAGCTACCTGTGGTATTTAATGCTTTATCCTTATCTCATATTTTAAAATAACTTAAACTTTTTATTTTGAAATAATCACAGATTTGCAGGAAGTTGCAAAAACACTGCAAAGAGGTCTCATGTACCCTTCACCCAGTTTCTTTCAATGGTTACATCAAACATTACTGTAGTACAATATCAAGACCAGGAAACCGATGTTGGTACAATGTGTGTATAGTTCTGTATCGTTTTCTCATATGTGTAGATTTACATAACCACTACCACAATCAAGATACAGAACTGCTCCATGGCTGGGACTACCCTGGTGGTCCAGTGGATAAGACCCTGCACTCCCAATGCAGGAGACCCAGGTCCTGGTTGGGGATCTAGATCCCACATGAGGCAACTAAAATGCCACAGCTAAGGGCTTCCCTGGTAGCTCAGTTGGTAAAGAAACTGCCTGCAATGCAGGAGACCTGGGTTCAATCCCTGGGTCAGGAAGATCTGGAGAAGGAAATGGCAACCTACTCTAGTATTCTTGCCTGGAAAATCCTATAGACCGAGGAGCCTGGCAGGCTAAAGTTCATGGGGTCGTAAGAGTTGGACACAACTTAGTGACTAAACCACCAAGAACTGGCGCAGGCAAAAAAAAAAAAAAAAAAAACCCAAACTACTCCATGGCTATGAAAATCTCTCACAAGTTGCCATTTTATAGTCACACCCATCACTCTTCCCCCCACCATCCCTAACCCCTGGTAACTATTAACCTGCTTTCCAATCCATAATTTTGTCATTTTGAGAATGTTATACAAGTGAAATTATATACATGTGCTATTTAAAGTTGAATTCATTAAAATATAAAAAATCAGTTCCCTGAGTCTATCAGTCACGTTTCTAAGCTCAGTAGCTACAGCTGACTAGTGACTATCACGTTGGACAGCACAGAATGCACCGCTGTTCACCTTGCAGAAAGGTCTATTGGAAAGTGCTGCTTTAGGGAATAAGACCAGACCCATGGTTCACTCATGCTGATTCATAGCTCATGTCACCCAGCAGTGTCATGAAATAGAGAGTCCTGAGTATATTACTCATCTATTGCTGTTTAATAAATTGGCCCCAATGTAGTGACTTGAAACAACAGTCAGTACATTGGGACATAATAAACAACCTTTATTATCTTGCATAATTTCTGGAGGTCAGGAGTTAAAGAGTGACTCAGCCATGTAAACAGGCTCAGAATCTCTCATGAAGTCGCAGTGAAATATCGATCAGGTCTGCGGTGGCAGGCCTGGGGCTGGAGGACTGGCTGGGAAGGTGGTGCTGCTTGTTGGGGTGACTGGACTACTTGCCCAGGTCTAAGAAGTTTCCTGGGATGTGGGGTTTTAGTGTGAATTCTAGGACTGTCCCAGACAAAAGAGAACAGTTTTAGGCAGGAGGACTCAGTTTCTTCCAACGTGGGCCTCTTTCAGGGCTACTTGAGTGTCCTAATAACACAACCAGTTTAATCAGATTAATACTAGGGAAAGCAGGGCAGAAGCTCTGATGTCTTTTCTGAGCTGCCTTGGAAGTCATATGGTATCACTTCTACTGCGTTTTTTTTTCATGAGAAGCAAGTCACTAAATCCTCTGGTTCATATTCAAGTAGAGGAGAATTAGGATCCACCTTTTGAAGGAAGGACTGTGAAAGAAGAAGTGGACATATTTTAAATCCTCTGAAAAGTGAAAAAAAAGGGAAAGTGTTAGTCACTCAGTCATGTCTGACTCTTTGTCATCCTATGGACTGTAGCCCACCAGGCTCTTCTTTCCATGGAATTCTCCAGGTGAGCATCCTGGAGTGGGTAGCCAGTCCCTTCTCCAGGGGATCTTCCCTATCCAGGGATCAAACCTGGGTCGAGTCTCCTGCATTGTAGGCAGATTCTTTACTGACTGAGCCACCAGGAAAACCCTTTTAAGCCCTCTACACTGACCTATACTTGAGATCCAGATTGGGCAAAGGGGGCAGAGCCCAGGAATCCATACTTTATCAAGGTTCCCTTTTTACCCCTGATGTGAGGTCCCATTTGCCCATTTCAAGGTCCTGTCCCACTGTAAGATGGTGGGCATCCCACCTACCTCAGTGGACTCTCACCGGAGAGGAGACGGGGAAGACAACTCCAGGCTGGTGAGATTGGTGAGCTGACCATGATTCCAGAAACTCTGATTAGACTACTAGGATGTATGTCTTTTCCCACAGGATGAATGAGCAACAGACGCGGAACCATTTAGAAAACTCACACCACACTGAAACATTGAATGCTGTTACAAATGACCAACACCAAACTATACAGCAACAAGGAAAAAAAAACTTATGACACTATATATATATATATTTGAGGGATGGCTGAAATGCTATAGCAGTTCAGGGTCAAGGTCTGGAGATGAATTTATTATACAAACAGGAACATAGCTGCAGTTACAGTAAGAGGGTGGGGACAGATGGTGAGTAATGCAATGAAATGCGTGTTAGTATTACTTTTATTGTCATTTCAATAAAAGAGGGTGGTTCCTTCTTCAGACTTCAACTGTCACCTTTCAGTGGCCTTTCCAGTCTTCTTGGTTAAAAGCCGATTAAAGCACCTTGGTTAAATCCCCTCTAGTTTTTGGTATCTCAGTGCCTTGTTTGTGTCCGCATAGCACTCGTTACATTTGAAAATATGCTGTCTGTCCCTGCAGCCTCTGAGCTCTGTGAAAAAGGCTCCCTGCGGTCTCTCCAGGGCCAACACAGTGCCTAGGACATGCTTGCGAATCAGGAACTGTTGAGTGAGGCATGAAAGAGGTGAGGTCTCTGAGGAGAGGGGAGACTGCAGGTGAGGGAGGGAACAGAGGCCTCGCATGGCTGCTGCGGGAGGGGAGGCTGGGAGTCAGCCTAATCCAGTGGCCCCTGGTCTGTGGATGTCTGAGACCTCCTGGGGCACCCCCTCTTAAGAATCTGATTACACTGGTTTTCTCAGCTTCGGCGCTGTTGCTCCTTTGGGCTAGATAACTCCCACTGTGGGGGCTGTCCTGTGTAAGATGCTTGGCAGCGGCCTTGGCCTCTCTCCAGCATCCACCTGAAGCACATGCTCCCCTGTGGTGACAATTTATCGTCTCTCCGGATGTTGCCAGATGCTCCCTGGAGATTGCCCTTGGAGCTGGATGAGAAAACCAGCCCAGCCGGCCTGAAATCTTTGTCTGAAGATGAGCGGCCAGTGTAAATGAGAGAGACTGATGCCTGTCTCACAGGAAAAGCTTCTTAAGAGAATTTGTTGTTCAGAGGCCTCTTGGCGACCGGCACAGCATGTGCTGCCACCTGTTGGTGGGTGGCTGGGAGTGCACCCTTGGCTCAACCAACCCTGGGACTCGGGGAAGCAATTTGCCTTCAGGTGGGCTACAGTGGCGCTAGTTCAGGGCCTCTCCCTAAGGGGGGGCCAAAGTGACATGAAGTCGCTCAGTCGTGTCTGACTCTTTGCAACCCCATGGACTGTAGCCTATAAGGCTCCTCTGTCCATGGGATTCTCCAGGCAAGAATACTGGAGTGGGTTGCCATTTCCTTCTCCAGGGGATCTTCCCAACCCAGGGATCAAACCTGGGTCTCCTGCATTGCAGGCAGATGCTTTACCCTCTGAGCCACCAGGGAAGCCCAAGGCTGGGCTAGGGAAGCCCCAAATGAGGCCAGCCAGGGTGTGTGGCAACCAGGGAAGTCAGCGGGAATGGGACATTTTCCTATTATTTTGGTTAAATACTTAATGCTGTACTTGTTAAAAAAAAAATCAGGTCAACTTTATTGATTGCTCTCTCCTCTTCTCAGACTCTCCTTCCCTCATGCTGGTTGGCGCCTCCAATAGCCAAACCCAAATTCGCTGTCTTTTCCATACTTGACCCTCCTCAGAGCTCCCAGCTCAGTGTGGACAGCATCAGCCCCTCGATACACAGCCAGAAAGATCACCTCCATCACTGAGCCCTACAGGCTCATCTACCTTCTCCACTCTCCCCACCTTCACTGCTGTTCTCGCCATTGTCTGAGCCACACTCATCCGAAGCCTGCACCAGTGCAGTGGCTCAGCCAGGAGGTTCCTCTGTTCCATATGGTGTTGCCTGGGGTCATGCTTGTGGTTGCATTTAGCTGGGAGCTTGGCAGAGCTGGAGTGTTCTAGATGGTCACTGGAGATGACAGTGGGGGTGGGAAGGCAGCTGGGCCTCTCTCTCCAGCAGGGTAGTTGCGCTTCTTATTTGCAGGGGACTAGGCTATAAACTATGCTGGGTCTTAGCTGTTGCGTGGGCTTTTCTCTAGTTGCGGCAAGTGGGGACTACTCTAGTTGCGGTGTATGGATTTCTCATTGTGGTGGCTTCTCTTAGGACGGTGGAGCACAAGCTCTAGGTGCACAGGCTTCAGTAGTTGCGGTGCATGGGCTTAGCTGCTCCGCAGCATGTGGAATCTTCCTGGACCAGGGGTTGAACCTGTATCTCCTGCATTGGCAGGTGGATTCTTTACCACTGAGCCACCAGGGAAACCCAGATCCCCAGATTTTAGGCCAGTGTCTGGAAAATAGCAACTTGCAGTGAATATTGGCTGAATGAAGGAGAGGGACAGGACGAGGGCAAAAAGTAACGCATCTTCCTAGACAGTCATCCCTCTTTATAGCACATAGATCTTGATGAAGAGGGGTATTAAAAAACGTTCTGAATTGATTTTATTTAATACTTCAGGGAACTGATGTTCAGAGCAGCCACACCCTGAATTTCTTCCTGTGAAGTTACGTAAGGTCACAGCCATTCTCTGAGGCTGCAGTTCCAGGATCACTTGGGGTGCTTGGGAAAAATGCAGGTGCTACCCCCACCCCAGAAATATTAATGAAGAAGCTTAAGGGAGAGGCCCAGCCACCTGCACATTTCACCAGCCCTCCAGGTGACTCTCACGTGCACTGCATTTTCAGAAGCATCACTTTTCCATTTCTGTGTACTAAATTTGGATTTTCTTGGGCTGGTTTTTCCTTTAGGCCACCTGTGTGTCTTTTAAGACGTTGGTAACTTGATTTATTATTTTTTTCCCTGAAAGGCTTTGTGAATAAGCTGTCCATTCCATAACCCCTGGAAAACAAAGTGTGTTTCCTTACCTTCTGCTGAGTGAGCCTGAGGCTCAGGGTCATGAGGAGGTCATGTCGTCCAATCCTCTGTGGTTGGGTAGGATGATGCTGAAACCACACCAGGCAGGGAGGAAGCCAAACTTGGTTCTCTCCTTCTTCAGATTTACTGTGGGTGGAATAATGGGTTTTGTGTTTGGGGCTTAGGGAAAGGAGGGGTGAGCTCCTTGGGTGGGGGTGGAGGGTTAGCACAGTTAAGGGGAAGCAAGGATTTCCCCAGAGGTGAGGAGGAGCTGGGGAGCGGTGAGGGAAGGAATAAAGGGCCTTATCTTCTTATGTAAGACTCATAGAAGAGCTGGTTTTATAATACCAGGGTGGCAAGGATGCTAAGTTTAGATTTGAACCTGAAACTTCAAAATTTCGAGAGGCATCGGAAGCTGCTCTCTTAGGCTGTGCTAACCGGCCGGAACTTTGCGGCTCTGCAGTCCCCTTCTGGGTCGCTGGGGGAGCTGGTGGGCAGTGGAGGAAGGAGGGTCCTAACAAGTTTCAGGAAAGCTCAGGCATTTCCCGAGAAAACCCTTGCTGGTCAGCCCATCCTCCACAGTCTCCCCTCCAGCACAGACTAGAGCAGTCACAGAGGAGGGGACATGAGAGACTAGGGAGGAGACAACGGCAGGGACACTTGGGCTTCTGGCCAGCTTGGCTGCTGACATGTCTACCTGTCACTGCCTGCACAGGAAAGAAAGTTCTTCCCAGCCTCTGGGAAAGAGGAGTTGAGGAAGCAGCTACACTCCAGCTCCTGGAGGAAGCCTTGGGGAATAAGAACCAGCAGGCGGTGTGGTCCCAACCAGGGCAGACACCTGGTCTGACAGCAGACCACAGTCAGCCAGGAGAAACCAGGAGAGGCCAGTCCTCGGAAAGTGTGTGTGTGTGTGCGTGTGAGCGTGCAGGTGTGTGTGTGTGCGTGCAGGTGTGTGTGTGTGCATGCAGGCGTGTGTGTGTGCGTGCAGGCGTGTGTGTGTGCGTGCAGGCATGTGTGTGTGCGCGCATGTGGAGGGGGTTCAGGGCACTGTGTGTATGTGTATGTGATGGGTTCAGGCAACTGTGTGTGTGTGTGTGTATGTGGTGGGGAGTTCAGAACACTGTGGGGGGGTTGCGGAGGTTCAGGGTAGGGTACTGTGTGTGTGTGTGTGTATGTGTGTGTGTGTGTGTGTGTATGTGGTGGAGAGTTCATGGCACTGTTTGTGTGTGTGTGTGTGTGTGGTGGGGTTCAGGGTACTGTGTGTGTGTGTGTATGTGGTGGGGGTTCGGAACACTGTGTGTGGGGGGTGGGGTGGGGGGTTCAGGGCACTGTGTGTGTGTGGGGGGGGAGTTCATGGCAGTGCAACATTAGAGGGAGTACAGTCCACAGAATGACTCCCACTGTTGATACGAATTGCAAGTTGCAAGTTTGGGGTCTCTAAGACGGTCCTTACATTTGATAATTCACTAGAAGAACTTGCAGAACTCCCTGAGGGCCGTTAAACTTCCTGCTTGGTTACACAGAAAGAATACAGATTAAGGTTCGCTAAAATACGAGAAACATGCATGGGGCAGAGTCCAGGAGGGCTGCAAACCCAGAGCGTCCGGCTGTCCTCTGCCAGTGGACTCCCGGACTGTTAACTCCTCCAGCAGTGATGTGTGACGATACACATGGAATACTGCCAACCAGGGAGGTTCTCGCAAGCCTTGGCATCCCGAGATTCACTGGGGCTCTGTAATCGACTGCCCACTCAGCTGACAGCAGCCTCCAGTCCCTCTGGACGTCCAGCCGATATCGTGAGAGTCAAAGCCTGCACCCTAAATCACACTGCTAGCTTATCCTGCATGGCCAGTCCCCACCCTGAATCACATTGTTAGTTTATCCTGTGTGGCCACAGGATAAACCCTGCCGGCTAACCCTTGCCCTAAATAAAGATATTCCTATCTGGCATGACACTGCAAGGGCTGAGATTTCTTTCCAGAAGTCTAGGGCAAAGGTCAGAACTTTCTTGGGTGCAGATTAAATGCTTAACTACATGGACAAATTAAGCAGTCCCAGCCTACTCCACGACTGTGAGTCCATTCTTTCCAGAGGATTCTCAACACATGGAGCCTGATTCCTAGATTTCCAGCCATTAGGACAGAAAACAGCTGTCCCCAAAGTGTGCAACCTGCAAAGAGGAGTGGTAAGTGACTCCAATTCAGTCCCCTTTCTTTATGCCCCGCATCCCTCATCACCCATTCAGTCATTTATTTACTCACCATTTATTGAACACCTGCAATGTGATTGGCACTCATTCTAGTGGGGGAGGGGAGAGGACAGATAACAGAGAGCAAACCAACTATTAAGTCATTTTACTTAATTAACTTAAATTTTTATTTTTATTTTTTTATTTGGCTGCACTGGGTCTTAGTTGCAGCACACAGGATCTTAGTTGTGGCAAACAGGATCTAATTCCCCATCCAGGGACTGAACCCCGGCCCCCTGCATTGGGAGCACAGAGTCTTAGCCACTGGACCTGCAAAGGTCTAGGGAAGTCCCCTATTAAGTCATTTAAAATGTGCTATGTGCTATGGAGAGGAAAAGGGCTGAGCTCCAAGTAAGGACAGAGAGGAGAAAGGAACCTGCCTTAGACTGTGGGTGGGGAAAGGCAGCTCTGAGAAGGCCCCATTGAAGCTGAGGCCCAGAGAATGAGAAGCCACCCACTGTGGGAAAAAGCAGCAGACAATGCCTGGCAGAAGGATACATGGGCCTTAGCTGCCAGCTGACACATCCAAACACATTGTGAAAAGTTGCCCAGAAGCAAAAACACAGGCCTTTCCTTGTGGTGGACACAGTCTTATCGGGACCCAAGGCTCCGTGAGCTGTGTGTGGGCAGAATTTCAGCCCCACGTATCCCCGTGGCTTGTGCTTGTGCAGTGTGTAAACCACTCCTCCCTACATGGCGGGCCTGGACAGACAGTGCCTGGAAGGGAGCACCCCTGGGCAGCCCTACCAGGTTGGTGCCAGATACAAAACCATTTAAACTTCATTTGACCTCACTCACAATTTAAATAAAAACAAACCCCAAATGCAACCAAGTTGTGCCTGTTAGCAGAGTCTGTGATGGAGAAATGGTGGGGCTTCCCTGGTGGTACAGTGGATAAGAATCTGCCTGCCAATACAGGGGACACAGTTCCATCCCTGGTCTGGGAAGATTCCACATGCTGTGGGGCAACTAAGCCGGTGAACCACAACTGCTGAGCCCTTGCACCCTGGAGCCTGTGCTCTGCAACAAGAGGAAGCCACTGCAGTGAGAAGCCCGCTCATCACAACTAGAGAAAGCCTATGCATAGTAATGAAGACCCAGCGCAACCAAAAGTAAATAAATAATTTTTTTAAAAAAAGAAAGAGCAACTCTTGGTTTAAGTTGCCGACACAGAGGCTTCTCTCAAAAAAAAAAAACAGAAAAAGAAATTGGAAATTCTTCATCAAACCCCAGACCCTCTTTCAGTGAATGCAAGTGCTGGGGAAGAGGCAGCTCCATTTCTGCCTTTAGGGAAAAGCAGATGTGTCCACTCACTGGTGGGGTCTGGGAAAGTGTTTCCTATCCCTTGCAATAAAAGGGGGCCCTAGCTGAGTTCCCCCTGGTATTCTTCATCTCTCTAAGGAGCCAGCACATGCTAAGCAGAGGAGAAACTCTTGCTTCTCTTAGCTCAGAGGTCTCTGGTAGGATTCTAGTACACATCCATCCTACTTACAACCCTCACTCCCACCCCCACAACCCACACCCATGTGCACAGGCACACACACTGGTGTCCCTCATAGGGGACCTGACAAGTACCAGTGCTGGGCCTGGACAGAGGCCTGGGTTGGCCACACAAGGATAGGAAGGTCTGTGCTCCAAACTGCAATTAGCTTTATATAGCAGAAGTCCCTGCCTCTTTTTATTGTTGTTTGATTTTTATATGTTTATCACATTATTTGAATGTTGGAAAGTAGAGACTGTAAAAGAGAAAAGTCATCTGGAATCTTGCCATTTATTATGGACAGCATGTTTGTGCTCCACGCTCCCACCACCCCCGCCTCCC
This sequence comes from Giraffa tippelskirchi, assembly GCF_054371585.1. NCBI lineage: Eukaryota > Metazoa > Chordata > Mammalia > Artiodactyla > Giraffidae > Giraffa > Giraffa tippelskirchi. The sequence continues at coordinate 118,932,626 of NC_137280.1, read as the reverse complement.
GCCAATTCAGTTGTTGAAGCCCTAATCATCAATTTGAAAGGTCTTGGGAGGAGCGGCTTTAGAATGTGATTAGGTCAATAGGGTGGGCCCCCACAATGGGATTCATGCCCTTATGAAAAGGAGAGGAGACACAGGATCTTTCTGCCTCCACATACCAAGGAAGACCCTGCAAGGACATAACTAGGCAGAAGGCTCTAAGCAAGAACCTGGGCATGCTAACACCTCGATTTCAGACTTCCAGTCTCTAGAACTGTGAGGAGTAAATGGCTCTTATTTAAGCCACCTGGTCTTCTGTTACATATAGCAGCCTGAGCTAAGACAGCATTCCAATAAGTCATTTTTAATATGGTCTTCCAAGGGTTCATGCATTAGTTTCTTATTGCCATCGTAACAAACTGTCAAAGGTTTAGAGGCTTAAAACAAATGAGATTTATTATTTTACATTTCTAGAGGTCAGAAGTCCAAAATCAGTCTCACTGGCCTAAAGTTAAGGTATCAGCAGGGCTGGTTCCTTCTAGAGGTCCTGAGGGAAGAATCCATTTTCTTGCTTTTTCCAGCTTCTCTAGGCTGCCTGCATCACATGGCGCATGGCCTCTTACATCTTCAAAGCCAGCCCTGTAGCATCTCTGGCTTCTCTTTCTCACTGATCTCTGCTTCTGTTGTTACATCACCTTCTCTCACTGTTGTTGTTGCTGTTGTTCAGTAGCTATTAAAAAGCAGAGGCATCATTTTGCTGACAAAGTCTGTACAATCAAAGCTATGATTTTTCCAGTAGTCATGTATGGATGTGAGAGTTGGATCATAAAGAAGGCAGAACACCAACGAATTGATGCTTTTGAAATGTGGTGCTGGGGAAGACCCTTGAGAGTCCCTTTGATTTCAAGGAGATCAAACCAGTCAATCCTGAAGGAAATAAAGCCTGAATATTCTTTGGAAGGACTGATGCTGAAGCTGAAGCTTCAATACTTTGGCCACCTGATGTGAAGAACCAACTCATTGGAAAAGACCCTGATGCTCAGCTCAGAACGATTGAAGGCAGGAGGAGAAGTGGGCAACAGAGGATGAGATGGTTAGATAGCATCATGGGTTCAGTGGACATGAATTTGAGCAAACTCTAGGAGACAGTGAGGACACAGGAGCCTGGCATGCTACAGTCCATGTGGTCCAAAAGAGTTGGACACAACTTAGCGACTGAACAACAACAACTGAAAGGAGGAAGAGAAGGGTCATTCCTCCAAAGGATCACGTTTAGACTTGATCTAGGTTTCTTAGTTTGCAAGAGAGGACCTGATTGGCCGCTCTTGGTGCCCATCTCCGTCCCAATCAGCTGTGGCACAAGGCGTGGAGGCGGGCTGGTGTGGCTCTTGGCAGTGTGGTAAGCCTGGTAGGACAGGCTGCCTTTACTCAGCTCTTCTATCAAGACTGCGGTAGGGAGGGGTCAACACTTGGACCTGAGGGCTTCTGTGACCAGCCTGATCCCTTCACAGTTTTCTGAGTGTTTACTTCTATGTCTCCCACTTTAAACTCACAGTCAGTTAGTCAGTTCAGTCACTCAGTCATGTCCGACTCTTTGAGATCCCATGGACTGCAGCACACCAGGCTTCCCTGTCTGTCACCAACTCCCGGTGCTTGCTCAAACTCATGTCCATTGAGTCGGTGATGCCATCCAACCATCTCATCCTCTGTCATCCCCAACTCTCACATCCATACATGACTAACGACCCTCTAAAGTTGAAACTGAGAGACTAGACCTCTTGCTCAGGGTCACACAGCCAGTATGTGACTCAAGGGGCACTCAGGTGGATTAAACTGAAAGTAGGACCTAGAGGAGCCCCAGAAGCATGGGGCATTCTCCCCAGCCTGAAGGTCATGGAAGGGGGATTGACAGGGAGGTGCTGGAGGGGAGGAGCACCTTGGACATTTGGTCCAAATGTCACACCTGGGCTTTACTGACCCTGGGCAGGCAGCTGCTCCTAGCTCAGGTAAGGTTTCTGAAGCCCTGTCTTCTCAGAGTCTGGTCCTGCCTGCCTCTCTGAGGTCTTCTTGTCCCCAACGCTGCCTCACTGCACTGGTGGGTGACTCAGAGGCTTTCTCTGTCAGACCGTTTTCCAGGAGTGGGCTGTGGAGGTGGGGACAGTCAGTTTGGAGAGCCCGGAGTCCCCAATCAATCATGGATCAGATCATGGGCCTGGGGAGAGTTGTGGCATCAGTCTTCTATTCTCCAGCACCTCAAGGCGTCCAGGAACTCCTCCTCAGATTTTCAGTAAGACCTTAGCCCCTACAGGGGTCAGGGCGCTCCGTTCTTCTCCCCACCCCCACCCCCAGCCCCCTGCCTAAGCTGCCTTCTTTCTCAACATCCCAGGACGATGTAACACCACTTGCTACCTCCCGCATGGAAGCTGCCGCCTCTTTCCAGCAGCCTGACCTGATTGCCTCTCCCCACGCCCCAGTTGCCTACTCCTTTAATCTGTGCCACAGCTGTTTGTGAGCGAGTGTCCTGATTCTACAGACTGGCGCCGCCTCCAGGGGGGCCCTGGACGCCTCAAGCCTTGGAGAACGTCTGCTGGCTGAAGGCGAAGGATGTGCAGAATTTTCACCCGGCTAGGAATTCATTAATTCTCGAAGTCCGCTAGGCGTGGGTCTCGCAGGCTTGGTAGGGAGACTGCGCACTCTTTAACCACGCCAGGAGGGGAGGCACGCCCTGCCTGGACAAGGGCTGCCAGAGGAGCCCTCAGCTAGTCCGCGCGCCATTGAACTCAGCAGAGGACATTCTTGCAAAACGAAATTTATTCTTTCATTTCTCAAATGCGAGCGGCTTAAACTGCCCATCTTGAGTGCATGCTTGGCGCACGGGGGTTTTCTCGGCGCGCTGGGTTCCAAGCCCCTGCCGGAATCCGGATCTGCGAGCCTAGAGAGGCAAGAAGCGGGGTCGGAGGCGCCTGAAACATTGTGTCGGGGGCTGGGAGCCAAGAGCCGAGGAGCCGCATTCGTGGGCGCTACTCCTCTGTATCCGCGCCGCCTCGGGCGCCCATTACTCTGGCCAAGGCTGTAACTGCCCCCAGGGGCTCGGAACCCGCTTTAACAGCCCACGCAGGCTCTGCTGGTGAGGGGTTGGGGGACCTGGGGGTCACTTCATCCACCCAGGCCAGGCCGTGGCCCAGCGCCCCCCGCCACATCAAGTCGCGGGGGAGGGGGTGTTGTCTCCCAGCCCTGAGGCCGAGCAGGAGGCCCAGAGCCCCGCGTGTCTTCTGTTGGTGCAGAGGACCTCGGCCACTGCTTAGCTAACCAGAAGACCCCTCCCTCCCTCCCCGAATCCTTCAACCGGGCGAGATTTCCAGCAGGGACGGCCGGCGCGGGCGGCGACAAGCGTGTCCCCGCGCACGCACACAGCCCTGAGCACGTCAGTCCCACGCCGTCCCGCCGCCCCGTGCCCGGGCGTGCGCAGGCAATCACGCGTTCCCGCTCACGCCAGTGGACATAGCATCCGCTGCGGGCCCTGAGTGGGGGTGGGGGTGCCTGAAAGGTCGGCACGCGCGCGGCTCGGGAGCTGGAAGCAGACTCTGGCCGGACCAGGGCGGTGTCCCGGGGCCGAGGGGGCGGAGCTCGCGGGCCGGGCGCGCTGGGTCGGGGCGGGTCTGCGCCGCCGCCGTCCGCGCCGCCGCCGTCCGTGCCGCCCCGCCCCGCCCTCGGCCCCGCTGCTGGTTCTGTTCCTCACGCTGCAGCCCCCGCCGTAGCCGCCGCGGAGCCCACTGCCAACGCTTCTGAGGTAGGCGCAGCAGAGAGGGGCCCGGGCTTTGCCTGCGCCCTGGGTCGCTGGCCAACCCCCGGGGAGCTGGGGAAGGAGACGGTGTGCGGAGCGGCCGAGGGCGAGGGGCCCAGGGCCCGGCCGGGGCGGGGAGCGGGAGCGGCCCGCGCGGGCCTGGCGGGTCAGCGGCGGGCAGTGCAGGCCAAGCGGGGCGAGCGGGCGGCGAGCGGGCCCGGGCTCGGGAGCGGGAGGCCAGACATCCCGAGGCGCCTGCGGCTGGGGACCAGAGCCTGCGGGGACCTGCGGGCGGAAGGGCACGGGCCGCCGCGTGGAGGCCCGGCCGGCCGCCGGCCGAGGTGACCTTCCTCGGAGGCGCCCTCTGGCCCTCGATCCCGCCAGCGCGGGTCGGGCAGAGGCCATCCCGCCACCTACGCTCGCCGGGCCGGGCTCACGGACCTGTGCGAGCCATACTGTTGCTCCGATCGTGGTCCCATGGTCCGGCCCTGCACGCCCAGTCGGATCCACGCCCGGAGAAGCTGGCCTCGGGCACTGTCCGCGCGTGCCAGCGCCTTTCGGGAGGAACGGGAGGCTGACGGTCGAGTTAGGCCGCGGCGACCAGGGCCAGAGCTGGGGCCTGGGTAGAAGGTTAGGCCTTGGAAAAGGAGGTCCCGCTGGGAGCCCTGTGGTCTCCTTGGCCTTAGGAGGAATTCCTGCCTGATTTGATGGCTCATTCATTCACCGAATGTAGTGGTGCATTCAGGAAACTGGTTCCGAGCCCTGGATTTGAGGCCGACAGCATTAGTGACTTGTCCAAGGTCACAGAGTGGGGAAGAAACCAAACCTCAGTTTTTTCATCTGTAGAATGGAGCAATCATCCCTCTTCTTCATTGGGTTTTTGGGAAGAATGAGTTGATTAACTTCCAGTGTGCGGAACAGTGCCTGATACAGAGAAGGCCTTGGAGGAAACCTTGACACTTACCCTTGAGGCTTTTTGGCGGAATCTAGCCCAACCCCTGCAGACAGTTTTGTGCCACGTGGTGCTCTGAAAAGGGTTCAATAAAGGTAGCCCCTGTTATTTTAAGCATTATTATTACACATTTGTGTGCCAGGCATTGAGTAACTTTCAGGATAATTCATCAAAAAGCCTTTAAGTTTACAGACAGCCAAGGTCAGGCTGGAGAAGGAAGTTGAATGTGGCTGCAGACTTGGGCTAAGCCTAAGCGTGTTCCACCTGAGGCCTGGAGCTGCTGAACCTGCCTCCCCTCTCCAGGGGAAATAGGGAAATGAGCTCCTCCTTTGCCTAATATCCTGTTGGTAAGGCTAGGGCACATTGTCCAGGTTCTACCTTCTTTCCATCCCAGCTCTGAACTGAGTTCCTACAGGGTCAGACTTAAGCCTGATGCAGCTTTGTTTTCATTGCCTGGAGTGGTGCCACTTGGCAGTAGTAGGTACTTGAGAAGGGTCTGTGAGGGTGAATGTACTGTTACTTTTTATCCAAAAGACTCACCCTTTTTGACAGAAGGATAGTTTTTTTTTTTTAACCATTCCAGCGTGTGACTTATAGTAGGTGCTCACTCAGTATCAATATTTGTGGGATTATTGAACGGTTATACATAAGTGGCTGCAGGCCCAGCCCACAGTCCCTTGATCATGGACATCCTCTTTGAGGGACACACATCTCATTCACTTCCAGAAGATAGCCTTGCCTAGCAGAGTCACAAATAATTAAGGAGCTACAGCAGTGTGTACAGCCCTAGAGCTGTGAGAGGCAGAACTCTTTCCTAATTTGAAATAATTGCTTTGAACATGTTATCCTCATTCTGCAACTTTCCAAGTCCTTTGGGAAGCTTGTTGAACTGGTGTTGCTGGCTTGTGGAGGAGAGTGACATTGGTGAAGGGGAGTCTCCTAAAGCCCATGGGCCTGGTGCCTCTTCCCTCTCTGATGGTGAGTGGGTCAGAGGCTTCTGCTGGAGTTGTCCTGAATAAAGTGCTTGACCCTGGGGTTGGAGGCTGTTCTCAGTTGATTACTTTATTTCTGCTATTCTATAGGCATGGGCTGTTTGTTGATAGACAGAGGGGCTCAGGGGAGGACCAGGAGTGGGGAGTTGTCTGTGGGTCTCTGGCCCCACTGGATGCTAGGCAGATGTGGACAGCCACCTCCAAGCTGGTGGTCATGGGGGATATTCACCCCTACCTTTACTGGTAAGATGCTTCCAAAGTCCACTTTGCCGTCACTGGGGATTTCTCAAGGAGTGACATCTTTGGTAAGAGAGGCACATGTGGCAGAGAGTCAGCCCAAGCCTTCAGGTAGCCCCTCAGGGTGCTCAGGGCGGCCTTGGGCTCCACTCTGGTCACCCCTCAGTTGCACTTGGGCACAAGGTTCCATTTCACTGCCTGCTCTCCCAGGGCTGAGGGTGAGTGGGAATCTTAACCCTTCACCTGGAACTATGCTGGAAAGAGTCCTGGGGAGCAGACTGAGCTCATGCGACACAGCTCTGACGTGAGCCACAGGGTCTAGTACAGGCCGAGTTACTTGCTCGTTCCTCAGTTTCTCTACTGTAAGAGTGTGATGATCATCATTTCAGCCATTCTTTATTGAGGGCCCGCTCATCACCCTCGTGGCCTGTTGACATGTGAACTATGATGTTGAATCTGCTGTCCTCCGAGCCCTGGGAAAGGAGTACCGTTGCTTCCATTTTGTGGGTCAGGAGGCTTGAGCACAGGGTGGTGAGATAACCGTCCCAAGGTTACACAGCTCAGTGGGAATGGTGTTGGAATTCAGGGCCTGGTCTGGCCAGCCCCCAGTCCTGGTGCTTTCACCCTGCAGCTGCCACTCCAAGGTGTCACTGTGAGGAGCTGATAGATTTGCTTGCCTTTTGAAAGGTAGACCTTGCTGTTCAGAGGGGAAGTGTTACTCTTTTACACGCTGATCAGAGTGTGTACCTGGGTGGGTGTAGGCTATCTGTCAGTGAACAGCAGTCAGTAGAGTCACTGTTTATTGCAAGAGCAGTTGGCTCAGGGTGTTTGTCAGGAGAAGGGTCAGTTTTTTCTTGGGATGAGGAGGGAGGCATTCTTCCGGGACCTGGCTGGACAGTATTCAGCTAAACAATGCCTCATTATGGTTGGGAGGAGTCTGGACCCTGTGATTCAGGATGACCTTTTGGCAACTTGCCCAGCAGCTGTAATTATGATGGGAAACATATAAAGTGACAATCTTAAATAAATACTACCTGTGCTTGTTACATATCTTCTGGGTACCAGCTACTGTGTTGTTGTTTAGTTGTTTCTGTACTAAGTTGTCACTGTACTAAGTGCTTTACACCAGCAATCTCATTTAGTCCTCAAGAGGGATGTTGAGTCAAGTACTCTTACCCTGTACTGGAACTGAAGAAAAATGAGATGCAGATAGGTTATGACCTGCCTGAGATCTCAGAATGAGAGAGTGGTGGTGGAGTAGAATTGGAACTCAGGTGTGCTCAACTCCCGAGTCTACCTGCCCAAGCACTGTCTGTTTTACCCCCACTGGGGCAAGCCAGGCAGCCAACCTCCTGCTCAGGCAGGAGCTCCAGGTGCTCTTGGGATCCAGACCTTGGCGTGCTGCCTGCCAGCCCAGGTCTTCTCCTCTTGATGGGTGGGTGGGTGGGTAGGCAGGGTGTCCCCAAGTCGGCAGCATTCTCTTGAGGCTTGTGGAAGGCTGTGCCGGTGGTGGCCCAGCTTCCAGGGTGTTTTAAAATAGAAGCAACGCCTGGAAAGCCTGCCTGCCCTCTGTGAGACACTCATGGAAGGGGAGGACAGCTGCACTGGAGCACAGCCCTCCGCGAGCCTGGGCATTGCTTTGCCAGCATCCTGGAGATCCAGTCAAAGCCATTCTCCTGGGCTGCCTCTTCTGGTGAGAAAGTGTGGGGTAGGGGTGTAGTGAGGCTCCTGATGGTGTTGGCCTCACATGTTGGTTTTCAGAGCAGCTCTGGCCTCCTCCTGGGGAAGTTGCTTTTCCTGGTCCCCAGAGTTTGGAGGAGTTGCTTTTGCTCTAATCTCTGGCTGGTCTGATGCTCCTCTTATAGGCTGGCCCAGTTCTGCCCTCACAGATTGCCTAGAATGGTGTTAGAAATAGCAGAGCTGCGACTTCCCTGGTGGTCTACTGGCTAAGACACCGTGCTCCCAATGCGGGGGGCCCGGGTTCGATCACTGGTCAGGAAACTAGATCCCACATGCTGCAAGGAAGATCAAAGATCCTGAGTTCCACAACTAAGACCCAGTGCAGCAAAATAAATAAATATTAATAAAAGGAAAAAGAAAGAGCAGAGCCAAAGGCTTTTGTGGAATTCTCCCTTCCTAAGGGGAACCAAAGATGGTGATGTGATGGCAATGATTATGTGTGGATTAGGGACCTGTGGGAATCAGATGTACACTCCCATGGGGTAATTAAAGAAAGCATGATGAAGGGATTATTTGCAAAGGTGTGGGCAGAGTGTGGGGGACCTGAGAGGGAGTGTGGGCCTCTGGGTCCTTTAGAACCAGGAGGGGGCCCTTTGGCAGGAGGTGTGGCCTTGAGTCGAGGGAAGTCACTGGGAGGAAAGTCAACAGGGAGGGATGAAATTAGGGGGGATGAATATCCCAACTTCACTCTCCCATCTTCTGCTGGTACCCTCTATTGGCTGAGCCTACCCCACAGCCCACATGATCAGTTCTTGGGGCACAGAGCAGGATGGAGGAGGAAAGTGCATCTGGAGGGGCAAACAAAGAATATCTAGAATAGTGGGTTGTGGCTACACTACCATGTATTGAGTACTCACTGTGTGTCAGACAATTCTGCATATTCTATTTACCTTACTTAATCCTTGCAACAACAGCAGTAGCCGTTAGCCCCATTTTATAGATGAGCAAAGTGAGACCCTAGGCATACAAGTGGCTTGTCCAAAGTCACACAGCTAGAACCTCTGTTAGTCTCGTAGCCCTTTCCATTAGTCACTGTGCCCTGCTACCTGGGTACTCAGATGAGTGGAGAAATTCCATGGCAGGTGGCTCTTGATGTTTAGGTCCTAGTCCTCTTATACCCTTGTCATTGAAAATACCGTCTCTTGACTCACTGGGTGTTACCTGTGTTCAGAAGACTTGCTTTCAGCTATTCTGCCTGAGCCCTTTGGACCCGTGGCCACCCCGCCCACTGTATCAGCCATTGCAGTGGTTGTTGGCTCTCTGAGGGCATCAAGGCTCTGCTGCCTGGATCCTTCCAAGGGAGCTTCTGCGGAGAAAAGAGCATACTTCAAAGTGGGGGATTCTGGTGGGTGCTTGGTGCAGGGAGCCAGCCCACTCTTCTCAGTGGCATCTGAGGGGCCGCCCTGCCTGTGTGATAAGCAGTGAAAGGCTGAGAGGCTTCTGAGTCAGTGCCTCGGGCGAGTCATGCACACTGAAGTTAGGGAGCTCTGCCCTACTCCTGCTTTCTGGGCAGGGTGGCCAAAGCTACAGCTGGTCACCTGAGGGTCAAATGTGTCCCCCACAGGCCTTAGCTGTTAGCCCTGCTACCTCTGTGATTTATATCTGTTCCTGGAACCAGTACAGACACTGAGAAGGCTTTTCCTTCTGGTACTTCTGCTGCAGCAGCCTTTTGCAGTGTCACTTGTGGCATCGTGAATGCAGCGTGGCTTAATTTCAGACACTTTTGTTAGGTTTTTAAATTTTCTGTTCTTAGCTTAGAAAAAAATTATCAAGTGCCCAGACAACTAAAGTGATTAAATAGAATCAAAAATGAAAATGCTATTTTAATTTCACTCCTTTCCTAAACCCCTTTTCCTTTCTAGAAGCAGCTCCGAGGTAGCCACAGTAAGTTTCCCTTCAGTCACGTGGAATTACACATATTCTGTGACTTGGTTTTTTCATTGACCTGTTAGTAGCTTTCTGTGGCACCATGTGGAAATCTCCCTCATTCTTTTTGATTACCACATGGTGTTCCTTAGTTTGCAAGCATTGTGATTTTTATTCATTTGTTTCTCTGTTGGTGGACATTTAGGTTGCTTCTGGGTACTGTGTTAAAAATAACCCTGCAGTGAGCATCCTCGTGAGCATTGGGTGCCACTGCAAGTGTGTTCCTAGCAGTAGAATTGCCACTAGAATTACTGCATGTCCGCTTGGGCGCTGCCCAGCAATGGACTCCTCAGGAACTGTACTGTACTGTACTCTCCTACTTGGCGAGAATGGGAGTGATCATTTTCCTCACCAGCAGTAGATACTGTCATTTATATTTGTGCAAATCTGTTGGTTGAGTGAGCTTCCCAAACACAGATGTCTCTCCTTGAAGCCCTTTGAATAAAGGCTCTGCTTGGTTCTGAGGTTAGAAGTGGCAGTGCTGTCTTCTGAAGGTGCTTGGTTGGTCTCCTCAGCTTGAGTTCAGCATTCTTTAGGCCATTGCGAGGATGGGGCATGTTAGTTGTGGGTCTCCCCAACATCCGTGGTGGGCTTGCTGGGTGGCTCAGCGCTGAAGACTCCACCTGTGAGACAGGAAACACTGGTTCAATCCCTGGGTTGGGAAGATCCCCTGGAGCAGGACATGGCAACCCACTCCAGTATTCTTTTTTTAAAAAAAATAATTTTATTTATTTATTTTTTGGCTGCACTGGATCTTCGTTGCTGCGTGGGCTTTTCTCTAGTGGCAGTGAGCAGGGGCTGCCCTGTAGTTGTGATGCACAGGCTCTTCCATGCAGTGGCTTCTTGTTGTAGAGCACACACTCTAGGCGCTCGGGCTTCAGTGATCATGGCACGTGGATTCAGTAGCTGTGGTTCCTGAGCTCAAGAGTACAAGTTCAATCGTTGTGGCACACAAGCTTAGTTGCTCTGCAGCATGTGGGATTTTCCGAGATCAGGGATCGAACCCATGTCTTCTGTGTCTCCTACATTGGCAGGCAGATTCTTTACCAGTGAGCCACCTGGGAAGCCCCCACTCCAGTATTCTTGCCTGGAGAATCCCATGGACAGAGGAGCCTGGCGGGCTACAGTCCATGGGGTCGCCAAGAGTTAGACATGACTCGGGTCCACCCCTGGCAGCCACTCCCACCCTCCAGAAAAGCCCAGCAGAGGTGATGGAGCCCATGCGCCCCCTGCAGATTCCCTCTGAGCACACACGCCTGCCCCCACCTGGGGTGGTGCTGCAGCTTCCCAGTGGAGGGAGCTGCTGCCTCCCCCGTTACATTGTTGTTTACTTAGTCCCTATTGTCAGATACTGTTTCCTTTTTTCTACTGTAAAAATACTTTGATGCTTGCTGCACATTTACTCATTAAACAGACATTTATATTGAATACCTGCTATTTACTAGGCCTTGGCATGTTTGTACACATAGCCTTTTCCATATTTTGGATAAATGTGCGCATGCCAGGCTCTGGGATGCTTTTGAGTTCAGTGGTGTGATCTGGGGGTAGGTGTGCATTTTTTAGGGGTAGTGGGGTACTGGGAGCAGAGAAGCTGTCACTGTCATGTAGCTCATGAGTCCAGGAGGATATGTTCCCCCAAGATGGAGGTTACATAACTGTTATGCAGACCATGCTGGGCGATATACTATCTTTCCTCTCTGAGCTTCCAATATGGCCTGGCTTTTCATTCCTCAGCTGGAGCGGAGCTTGCATAATCTGTTCAAGGTCAGCCAAGGAGTGTTGGGTAGGTAGGCTGGCAGGCAGTGGAGGGGAACCAGCGATTCCTGTCTTCTGGTGTGACTTATTTGTCTTTCTCAAAGTCATCAGTGACTACAGGCAGGTCTGCTCAGCCTGACCTGGCCATTTCTTGCTTTCCACTCATCTTTGGGAACCATGCTCCCAGGCTTTGCCTTGAAGCCATCATCCAGGTAGAGACCTGGGGTCATGCCTTCCCCTTCTGATTTCCGTCTGTCAGGGCTGGCTGCCTGCCCATGTCAGAATATCCTGTTTTATGCTCAGTCTCTGGAAGCTGAGCTTCTTATAACATTCTGTGTTCCATGTGTACAACCTTATATTTCTATTTCTGTATCCACTGCAGTGTGCTCACCACCAAAAATTTAGTTTCTATCTGTCACCATATAGTTGATCCTTTACCCTCAACCCCTACCCCTGCCCACCACCCTTTTCCCTTCTGGTAACCACTACTCTGTTCTCTGTGTTTGTTTGGGTTCATTTGTTTTTGTCTCTCTTTTTTGCATTCCACATATGGGTGAAATCACAGGGGATTCAAAGAGGATATGTCCCTCCAAGATGGAGATTACATAAAAGTCTTCTCTGACTTATTTAATTTAGCATGATACCCTCAAGGTCCATCCATGTTGTCATAAATGGCCAGATTTCATCTTTTTTTTTTCAGTGGCTGAGTAGTATTATGTCACGTGTATGTGGATGCACATACAGACACATACATACACACACGTGCCACGTCTTCAGTATCCATTCAGTTGTTGATGGGCTTGTAGGTTGTTTCCATTTCTTGGCTGTTGTAAGTAGTGCAGCAATGAGGATAGGAGTGCATATGTCTTAACGAATTAGTGTTTTTGTATCCTTTGGATAAATACTGGAAGTCGAATTGCTGGATCATGTGATACTTCTAAGAATCTCCATACTGTTTTCCGCAGTGGCTGCGCCAGTTTACACCCTCACCAGCAGCACTTGATGGTTCCCTTTTCTGAAGACACTTGGATGGATGCTGCAGAGACAGATGGGGAGTGGCCTGGAGCCGATCCAGGTGGCGGGAGGGGCCAGGACCAGGGTTCAGGCTGCAAGTCAGTGCAGGCAGGCTACGTGAGAAAGCAGGACGCTGAGTTCTCTCCGCCTCTAGTCCTGGCCTGAGAAAGCATGGGTGGCAATCATTATTTCTACAGTGAGATTGTTTCTGAAGCAGGTGCTGAGAACTGTGTTGGCTGCTGTTTGCCGTTGTAAAAAGGCTGAGCTCAAACAGGCGGAACAGCTTCAGTCCTGTCAAATAAGTGGAGCAGGAGACAAGAGGTAGGCAAAGAAGCAGCCCACAGGAAGAGCAGAAGGGGAAGCTGCAGCCACACAGTTGTAGGGAGCCTTTGGCGAAGAGGGTGTCAGGGTCATGCTCCTCCTTGGCGGGTGTTACCTCAGGCTGAGGAGCGGGTTTGGCTCCACTCAGCCCGTGGCTCCTGTGCACCCTCCCTGCCAGCTGCTGAGCTGGGGACGCAAGGAGAGCCTAGTCTTATGTGCGCTCGCTCCGCCACCCCACCTCTCTTGTCCTGGATGGTAATCTCCTTAGTGGCCGCTTTAGGGTGATTTTTGCTGTGGGTGGAGTGTGTTTTGACAGGTGGCTTTGCTTTTCAGTTTTGGGGATTAGGGATAAGCAAGGACATTTGGGGAGCATTAAATGATGAGTGTGCTGCCTCTTTCCTGAGGGATGGACTGGTCCAGATGTGAAAGCCGTGTGTGCCTGGTGAGGTGGGTCCTGGAGCGGGGGGAGGGTACTTAGGAAGGCCTTGACCCCTGAGGTACAGGGGGTCTTAGCTGACCTGGAGATGTTGGTACTGGACTGCTCTCCCTCTCGCCCGGCTGGGGCTGAGTTTGTGGCCCAGGTGGGAAGGGGACAGCACTGAAGCGGGGTACTCTGTCCACTGATAACTGTTAGTGCTGCTGTGTGTGCAGAATGTTTGGGGCCCTTTGCTGAGACATTCTGCACGTTTCCTTGGGGCTCTGTTACCTCAGCCTTCAATCCCTGGTTGTTTCCTTGCTTCTCCTGGGAGGGGCCCAGGCCCATCTGTGGGCTAAAGCAGGGAGGACCTGGTTTCCTGGTCTGTCCCTGAGGTGGGTGTGCCTACGGGGTTCGTTTGGGGTGAAAGGGGAACAGGTTGGGAGAGGGGAGTCCACAGACTTGGGAAAAAACCAGTTGAAGCAGCCTAAAATGGGTCTTCCCCCATGTTCTTTGTGCCCTGATCCTAATGTGGACTGAGTTGCCTTTGGTTCCAGCCTGATCATGTGCGAGAAATAACAACAGCAACAAAAATAGGATCACGTCAACAGCTTACTGGGCTGCTCCTCTCTGCTCTGATACAAAAGAGAGCTGGGACAGAGCTAGCAAAACCTCTGAAAAAAAGTAAACTAGGACTAGGACCACAGTTTTATAATTTAAATTGTGGAGGCTTGAAGGTTTGTTTGTTTGTTTTTAAACATTATGCTCATTGGTTCTGCGTGCTTCCTGCAGTGTCTTTGAAGTTAAGGCTTTGGTCAGGCTGAACTTCCACTTGTGATACTGCTCCCCTGGGATCACTTGGACTGCTTTTCATTGGTTTCCCACTTAAGCAGGAACATGCCCTGTGGATGTTTATTTATGTGGGTACATTTGTATGTGACTTTACATGGGTTGTATGCAGTTCCAGTTTGGTAATTTAGGTGTCCTGTATTTAAAATAGATACATTTTTGGGTTACTTGAAGTTTTGGCCAATTGAGGCTAACAATTGTGGAGATGGAGAAGATGCAGAAGATAATGTTTTCTCATGTTCTCCTCTCCTCCTGGAAGGAGCACAGGGTGTGTGCCGTCCAGATTAGAGTCTTAATTCTGGGTACATAATGTGTCAATGCGGAGGCTCTCAGCAACACAGCATGGTCCTTAGGGTGAGGACTATTTGAAGTTCTTGCCTTCCTTGAACACTGAAGTATTTAATAAATGCTTGTTGACTGACATAGTGATATACATCAATCCCAAGTAGTACTTCAGTAGTCAGTTTTCACATTGGCACTCAGTAGATGTTTGTTCGAATGAAATTTGGGAGGGATGTGTTTGCATTTCCTTCCATGGGAAAAAGTTGCTTAGTTAGGTAGGTAGGTTTTACGCTTTCCTCTGTGAGGAATATGATACTCTAAAAGTGGGTTCCTATAAAATACAAATGTTTTCTGAAATGTTGAGTCCATTCTGACACATAGTAGGTACTCCATAAATGTTTGTTGAATGAATGAAATCAGAATTGTTTGGAAAATATGATACTATGAAAAGCCCTGATTTCTATTCAGTGTATTTAATGTCCTAGCAGTCAATATTTTGTAAGAAGATAATGTCTTATTGGCAAGAGTCCTGCAGTTCAGTAAAGTAGCTGGCTCATGGGAGTGTGTCTTTGACAATCAATTCATGTAGTAAATACTGACTGACTCCTGCCATATTCTGGGCCTGTGCTTAGTCCTGGGGGTACCTAGGAGAAGAGGTCTCCAAAGTCAGACTGGTCTGCTGTCAATAAAAACCTACTGGGTGTTTCCACCTCTGGCCACAAAAAGAAGCAGGAGACCGCACAGGCTTCTTTGTCCACACCTGGGGGGAAAAGGTACCTGTAATTTCCAGTGTTTTTAATGGTGATTCTTTTATTATAGCAGAAGATGGCTGTGCCTCCCACGTATGCTGATCTTGGCAAATCTGCCAGGGATGTCTTCACCAAGGGCTATGGTGAGTGTTGCATGGAGTGGCCTTTCAGCTCAGAGACTGGGTTCACTTGTTTGGTATTCTACCCGTCACAGTTTGAGAGACCTGGGTCAGTTAGCTCTTAGAACCTTCATGTCAGGGAAAAAAGATAAGCCTTCTGTGGCTAGTCAAGCAGTTTTGGTTGAGCGCCCAGTTAGGTAGGCTAGTGAATTGCTCAGACAAGTGGACCTTCTTGTTTCCTCTCCCAGGCTGCTGCAGTGGACTGCGGCTTCTAAATTTAGCTTGTCCTTAGGCTGGTGCTCACGCTGTCATACACCTTTTTCTCAGACTCCGCTGGGATTGCAGGTGGGGCTGTGCCTGTTCCTTCTGCCACTGTTCCGTGGCAACCAGGCTCCATGGCAACCAAGCTCCACCCTCAGAGGCAGGCAGCAGTGGCGACTGGTGCCCTCTGCACTCATGGCATTTTTAAGATTTCCTAAGGGAGGCAGAGATGCTGCTCTTGAGTTATTTAACCTATTAACAGTGACCATGTTCTTTCTTTAGGATTTGGCTTAATAAAACTTGATCTGAAAACAAAATCCGAGAATGGATTGGTAAGTTGTCTGGCCTACATGGAGTATGGATATTTACTGTAGATCAGTAAATAATAAATAACTTCCATCTGATTGGCAAACAAAGGAACTTTTCTGATTGTGGCAACTTGTGGTTGTCACATTTATTGCGCCTTCTGTGGAATGGGTGGTCCAGGGGAACCAAGCCACTAGGTCCCCAATTCAGCATCTGTTAATACTCATAGGAATATGAGGCAGGCCTCCGATTTATTTTTCCTTATGTATCTTATTTCAAAATTGGCCTGTGTTCCATACCACATGATTATTAAAAAAAAAATTAGTAGTGTCTTTTAGATTGTGCATGTGGTAATTGTCAGAAGGAAGAAGTTTTGGGTTGAATTACTGCGATGTCCGCTTTAGCTCAAAGCTTTTTCTCTGTGTGAGGCTGGAGACAGGATGGAAGGAGGACAGGATGCCTTCCTGTCCAGACTGAAGAGTTGCAGGGGAGGAAGGAAGCTGTCTCCTGATATAGAATTCTCCGTAAGATTCCTTTAGTTAGCGGATTCCATCTTTAAACAGTTGTTTAGTTGCAAAGTCATGTCCAACTCTTTGCGACCCCATGGACTATAGCCCACCAGGCTCCTCTGTCCTTGGGATTTCCTAGTCAAGAAGACCAGAATAGGTTGCCATTTCCTTCTCCAGGGAATCTTCCCAACCTAGGGATAGAATTCGCATCTCCTATATTGGCAGACGAATTCTTTACCACTGAGCCACCGGGGAAGCCTTTTTGACACTTTAAATATCTAATTGAATTGTAGATGGAGCTTTTGCACTCACACATTCAGGGTCTCACCTCTTGCATAAAGGAAAGTGCAGTCCATTTAGGGGTGGAGTGATGCAGAATGAAGTGCTGGCATGCAGGCTGTGACTGTCTTCTTTAAAGGAATTTACGAGCTCAGGTTCAGCCAACACCGAGACCACCAAAGTGACGGGCAGCCTGGAAACCAAGTACAGATGGACTGAATATGGTCTGACGTTTACAGAGAAATGGAACACTGACAACACACTAGGCACGGAGATTACTGTGGAAGATCAGGTAATGGTCACCTGTGCAAAGACGCAGTTTTATCAAGTGACATCTGCTGGCCTGTCTTGTGACTAAACCTATTGGTGAATTTCTTTTCTGTTCAGCTTGCGCGTGGCCTGAAGCTGACCTTTGATTCATCCTTCTCACCAAACACTGGGTAAGAATTTCATTTGTTTTCTCCTTAAGGACACTTAGCAGTGTTTTATAGTAAGGTTCATTCTGTGCTGTTTGTTATTGTTTTACTGGCCTCAGCTGAGGAGGCTGCAGGATTTCTGGTCCAGTGATGCTCCATTCCTTGTGAGTGAGGCTGCTGGTAATGTTAAGTGGCCAAGGTTGTAGGGCAATGTTTGGAAGCAGGGGCTAATGGGTCACTGTTGCCAGCCTCATTTTTTTCGAGCTGGAGAGCCCTTTCCCCAGCTTCCTACTTAGGGACACTGAGAGTGTGTGGGCTTAATTGCAAGGTGGCTCCTGAGGCTGTACTTTTCTGCTGCAGGCCCTCCAGCCACAGGCAGATTAGGCTTGCTGGTTATTGAGGACCTGGGTCTTCCCTGATGGCTCAGCAGGTAATGAGCCATCAGTGCTGCAGTGCAGGAGACATAGAAGATGCGGGTTCGATCCCTGGGTCAGGAAGATCCCCTGCAGGAGGAAAATGGCAGCCTATTCCAGTATTCTTGCCTGGAGAATCTCACGGACAGAGAAGCCTGGCGGGCTACAGTCCATGAGATTGCAAAGAGTCGGACGTGATTTAGTGACTAAGCACAGCACAGCACGGGAGGCGAGAGGACGTGTTGGTCTGCCTCAGCTCCTGGAGCTTTTCACAGTGGCTGAGGGAGTTGTTCTCCAGAACACACTCTTGTTTTTTTCCACTCAGCAGTTGGGTCTTTTAG
Source organism: Giraffa tippelskirchi (assembly GCF_054371585.1). Taxonomy (NCBI): domain Eukaryota; kingdom Metazoa; phylum Chordata; class Mammalia; order Artiodactyla; family Giraffidae; genus Giraffa; species Giraffa tippelskirchi. The sequence goes on along the minus strand of NC_137280.1, from coordinate 118,914,990 downwards.
ATCTGGGAAGGTTGTTTTGCACACTGATGATAAGCCTCAAGGGTGTGTACTGAATTTCATTTCTTAGTTTTTTTAGTTTTTAAAAATTATGGTAAAATGCACATAAAATTTACTGCCTCAACCATCTTTAGGTGTGTGGTTCAGTGGCATTCTGAATTCCATTTTTTGCCATGTCATGTTATTTTCTTCTCTCTCTCCTTCCTTTTTCTTCTTCCAATGAATATTTATTAGAGGGAGACTCTCCTGAGTTCAGACCCTATACAAGGTGACCACAAGGACTGGGCACACTGGGATCCTGCCTCTAGATTATAGCCTTTTTATAACTTGATTATGGATGGTCTGAAGATTATTGGCCAGGAGCTGAATTTACCTTGTTCTCATCTCTACTGTAGTTTCTCCTGCAGGAGCATGGCCTTCCTGCTTGTCTCCTCTCCCCAGGCACCATGATGGGAGAGGTTATCCAGAGAGACACTGATAGCACAAGGGCTGGAGGATGTGCCCATGTGCTTGAATTTGCTGCTTAGGGCTTTGCTTGCTGCCCTGAGGTGGCACACTTTGGAATTTGTAAAGGGTTTTCTCACTGCCTTTGGGGAGTTTGCAGAGACTTCTCTAGGACTTGCAGTAATATATACATAACTGAGAAGTTTTGTGTTTTTTTTGAAATTGAACTATTTTTATACTTCACATATATAAAAATGTTGCACAAATAGTGTACAGAATCCTCTTATATTCTTTACTTGCCTTCTCCTAATGTTAATATCTCATATAATTATCAGACCAGGAGATTTGTTAGCTAATCTTTTGTCCTTCTGATGTCTTATTTCTCGTTCATGATCTAGTTCAGGATACTACATTGCTTTTAATTGCAAAGTCGCCTTTGTCTCTTCTAACCTGGGGCATAGTCTTTATCTTTTATGACTTTGTCACTTTCAAAGATAATTGGTCAATTACTTTGTAGAATCCTTCAGTTTGGATTTGTCTGATGTTTTCTCATGGTTAAACGCAGGTTATGCATTTGTGACAACCACAGACATCATGTTGTGTTCTCTCCATCTTGGTGTATGACATCAGGAGGCATATGTTAATGTGCCTCATTACTGGTGATGGTACTTGGGTCACTTGATTAAAGTGGTGTTTGCAGATTTCTCTGTAAAACTAATTTTTTTCTCTTTATAATTAACAAGTATCTTGTGCGGGAGATGCTTTGAGACCATGCAGATATTTTATTTTTTATACTTTGACTCAACAAGTATTAGCATCCATCAGTGATTCTGGCCTATAACAATAATGTTTGGCAAATGGTGATGTTCTGTTCCCATCATCCCTTGTACATTTATTGAGATTTTACTGTGAAGAAGAGTTCTTCCTTCACCACCTTTTATTTATTTGATCAGTTATTTGTATCACTATGGATTCTTAGACATTTATTTTACTGTACAGATTATAATTCGTTACTATAATTTATTTTGTTACTCATGTTGTCCCAGGTATGGCCATTGGGAGTGTCTTCAGGTTGACATCCTGTGTGCTTTTGACAAGCCCTTGTCACGAATACTTCTTCAGAAAGTGTACCTGTCCTTTTCTAGTCCTGCTGTCAGCCATTTCTCCAAGGAGCTTTGGTTCCTTTTATTGAGGAATGGTGTTTAGAAACCAAGACTGTGGGCACAAGATGTACTCATTGCTATTGGGTCTTTGAGGAGGGTTTTGATGACTTGATGAAGATTGGAAATGAAAGCTGTCTTTCCAAGTGTCTGAGGGGTACAGCCTGGGAAAGCATCCTGGCTTCCTTTAAGGAGCTAAACATTACCGCAGCCGGATGAGGCTGCAGATGAGGCTGCAGACAACCTCATCAGGACACTGGTATCTGCCACATATAAAGCCAGCTCATTAACCACAGCTTAGAGTATACCTCTCAGGTGCTTGTCAGATTAGCACCATTGTCTAAATAGCTTCAAAAGAATCCCAATAATACCTGAAAGGGGAAAAGCTCCAAAGGTGTGGAGTGCTGCCCTAGAGCCAAGCCTGGAGAGAAACCTGAGTCACTGCCCCAGCAGTGCGCATTCCCTGGGGACCTGGTGCCTCTGGCCAGAATCCATGGAGGTGATACGTGGAGGCACCATGTAACTGTCCACTGTGGCTGGTCCACACCATTGGTCAGAGGCCCTGTCACGGGTGTCGTGTTTTGTGTCAGCAGCAGCATTTTCCCAGTGGTTAAAAGATGCCTGCTATTTCCTTGTCTTGGTTTCTCCCTCTTTCTAAATAATCAGCCTCTGAGCAGCTGTTTTTTCCATCAGTTACCCTACCCTGCTTGGTGCCAATTAGGTACTTCGTCATAACCCAGGTTTCTTTCCCTAAAGAGCAGGCAGACCTAAATAGGTTTGTTTTCTTTTTTTTCCTTTTGGCCACCCCTTGCAGGATCTTAGTTCCTTGACCAAGGATCGAACATGTTCCCCCTGCATTGGGAGTGTGGAGTCTTAACCACTGGACCATCAGGGAAGTCCCTTAAGTTTTTCTTATTGAGAGTTTGGTTGTCACTCCTTTTCTTCAAAGCTTGCAAAAATGCACAGAAGCAACTTGAACAAAAGTTGCAAATTTCATTGTCACTAGGGAAGGCTGTGGAGAAGGCAATGGCACCCCAATCCAGTACTCTTGCCTGGAAAATCCCATGGATGGAGGAGCCTGGTAGGCTGCAGTCCATGGGGTCACACAGAGACGGACACGACTGAAGCGACTTAGCAGCAGCAGCAGCAGTAGAGAAGGCTGTTATTTTTATTTTCACCTGTGATCTCTGAATTTTGACTCATTGAAACTTGGAGTGTTTAATCTTTACATTTTTTATTTTTGAAAATTTCAAACATGCAAATGAATGTCAAAAAGTATATTATACCTTCATCATGTTCTTATCACTGAGCTTTTAATAATTATCATCCCATGGCTAGTCATGTTTAATTTATACATCCATAATCAACCCCTCTTACCCTCAGATTATTTTTGTTTTCTTTTTTTTATTTTATAAATTTATTTATTTTAGTTGGGGGCTAATTACTTACAATATTGTAATAGTTTTTGCCATACATTGACATGAATCAGCCATGGGTTTACATGTGTTCCCCTTCCTGGACCCCCCACCCACCTCCCTCCCCATCCCATCCCTCTTACCCTCAGATTATTTTGAAAACAGATAACACATAATTTTATCTGTGTATATTTTAATATGTATCTTTAAGTAAGATTCCTTTTGAAGACAGCATAACTACAATATTACGTTGTGAAAATTAATAATAATTTCTTAATATTGTTAAGTCCAGTCTCTTCAGATTTAGCTGATTTCATGAAACTCTTTTATAGAATCAAAAATTGTTCATACATAATTATAAAGATTGGTTCATATGGCCCCTAAATCTTAGTTTTTAAGAATCTTGTTTTTTTTTCCCCTTGAGATTTATTTGTTAAAATGAGATCGTCTTCTAGAATTACATGTAAATCTTGCTGTTTGTGTTCTGTGGTGTTGTTTAACTTGTCCCCCTGTCCCCCACATTTCCTGTGGATTGCTAAGTCTAGAGGCTTCATCACATTTAGATTCCATTGGGCGGGTGTGGTGCTGAAATATGCTTCCATAGGGATGCACACAGAAGTTTGGTTTTCTCTTTGTATGTTAGTGCCATTCATGATCTACTCAAGGGGTTACAAATTGGTGATATTTCTACCTTTATCTTTCCTTCCTTTTTTTTAGCTGGAATATTTCAATAAAGAAAAACTTCTCATCAACTCTGGTTATCTTGCAGTATAGTTAGTATAGGAAAGGTGGGATACATGTTTGGTGCCTTTTTTATTTACTGTTTTCAAAACAAATTGGTTCTCTAGTCTCTAAAGATGACCAATGTGTATGTGTCTTGTATGTGAATTCATAGGCTGAAACGTTTGATATACTTGATATACTTTTGATATACTTCAATCCATTGCTCATACTGTCCCATGTTTGAAGCCCTTGGGAGCCTCTTCATCTTAGTTCTCAACTCTTTTTGCTCCAACATCAAGTTCTTTGATAGCTTTGATGGATGCTTCAAGTTCATCTTGCACCTTTCCTGCCTCAACCTGTAATCTGCAGTTTTCTGAGGAGTGTTGGTTCCTTTTAGGAGGGAATGGTATTTAGGGCCCACAGTCTGGGTGCTGGAAGTAAAGCTTTAATCTCAGTGTGAATGAAGTTGGGGTAGACAGGGCTATGTGGTTCTTGATCCTTGAAGCATACCTGCTTTCTCCTGTGGTCTCCACTGAAAGTGTTCTTGCTGTGGAAGATATTCATTTTGCAGTTGAATGACAGAAACAATCAGGTGAAAATAGTCAATTTTATTTGATAGATATCTTGTCTCTAATGCTGATTTTTGGTAAAAGGCATGATGATAATGTATTTGCAGGTGACACAACTCACCTGCCCTTCCTGAGAAATGCTGGGTCTTGTGAAATAGGGAAGGGAGGCACTGATCTGGTCATACATGCAAATCTGGGGTCTTGTCCAGTCTACCAAGGCTTCCTGGCCCTTTATGACTGCAGGGCCCCAGGTTCTACCTCACTACCTGGTTCTCTAAATCTATATTCATTGGAATAGCATGGATACTGAATTAAAAGCTGCCTGTTGAATTTACTTAGAAGGGATCTAGTATTTGTTTCTTTATTTACTAAGTGAGCCACATAGTAAAAGCTGCTGTTTAGGGACTTCCCTGCTGATGCAATCAATGGTTAGGACTTGGTGCACTCACTGCTGGGGCCCCAGGTTCAATCCCTGGCTGGGGAACTAAGATCCCACATCCTGTGGAATGTGACCAAAAAGCAAAATTGTTAAAAAGGAGCTGCTGTTTAGATAGCTACCTTCATGATATATTATTTTTTTCCCCCAATATATGTAGAAAATAGCAAAGATGCATCTGTTTCATAATTACATGGTGGCACTCTACCTAATGAATGCCTGTGTAGGTCACTACATTAAGCATAGGGAGACGATAGTAAAAATCACTTAGTATTTCTTTTACAAGCCTGTGTTCTCACTTCATTAGGGTGGCATTTCTGCATTATTTTGGATTTTGTTTGAAGAGAGGTTGCAACAGCTGCTTAAGGAGATCTGGGGCCCTGACTTTGCCTTCCTACCCCCCTATTCAAATAGGGATTAGTTTTTTCAAATTTGTATTTATGGCATGGTTGTCATGAAATGAGTTAACTTCTGATTTTAATATGATTTCTTTTCCTCCAGGAAAAAAAATGCTAAAATCAAGACAGGGTACAAGCGGGAACATATCAACCTGGGCTGCGATGTGGATTTTGACATAGCTGGTCCTTCCATCCGGGGTGCTCTGGTGCTGGGTTATGAGGGCTGGCTGGCTGGCTACCAGATGAATTTTGAGACCGCAAAGTCTCGAGTGACTCAGAGCAACTTTGCGGTTGGCTACAAGACTGATGAGTTCCAGCTTCACACTAACGTGTAAGTGTACATGAGTGTGTGCAGTCTGGGGATTGTTGTTCATGATTTTTTTCTAAGCTCAATTTTTAATTACTGTGAAATGAGTTTGTTGGAATCAGATGAGCCAAATGGCCTGCTAGTGTTTTTCTTGTTTCTCACTTAACCCATTTCCTGAGGTGATGTAGGTTCGTCCTATTCTGTGGACAGTAAAATGTTGTCCCTGGTGCACACAGAAAGACTGATCAGTTATGGCCAGAGCATGATGTCAGTCCAAAGGAGCATCCCTTCCCTGCAGCTTTACGGACATTGGCGGTCCTTTCCTTTTAGTTAATAGGATGGGGGTGGGGAGTTGTAGCCCTCTCTCTTTCTCTGTATACTGCCTGAGAACCAGCTTGCTGTACTGAATGGAATGTTGGCATGGGAGACAAATTAGGAAATGATTGTCTCAGTTAAATACTGTCTTCTCTGCATGGGAGTCCATTTAAAAGTTTATAAACTGGATAGTATTGTGAAGGGAAGAGAAAATTACAGGGTAGGTTAGAGAGGACCTTTTGTAATCAGACTTGAGGGTTGAAGTAGAGTGCTGATTTAGATTGAAGGGAAACAATTTCATCCATGATATCTCTGTAGATACAAGAAACTAATGAGTGGTACAAGTTGGGTACAACTTTGCCAGATTTCTTTCTTTCCACTAGAGGTCACTAAAGAAGTGACTTAAAATTTACAGACAAGTAAATGGTATTTGTGTCTAAACTAGTAACATTTCTATTAATAAAAAATTTGAGGATTTTTAATAAATTAACATAAATATGTATATTAATATAAAAAATTAATAAAATGTGAGTCTTTTAAAACTAAAACGTCAAAGGAAAACTAGAGATGGACAGCCCAGTGGTTGAGAGAGGGGAACAGGGAGGGTGTTATACAAAGGGGTGGCACAGGGGAGTTTGATTGTGGGACTGTTCTATATCCTGGCCACACGAGTCTGTCTATAAAAACTCACAGAAGTGTATACTCAAAAAAGGTAAAAAAAAAAAAACCAAATGTGTAAATTTAAAAAAGATAACATGCAGGAAAGTCATAGGAAAATATCACAAGCATAGAAGTATTTTTTAATTAAGAATTTTGGCTGATTCGGAAAGTGCTTCCTTGGTTTGGAATTGGGAAATTGTACAGTTCTAGGAAGAACAATGACTGTTAGCTATTTTCTTTATCTGAGCCTCAAGGTTTTCAATAAGTGGACATGGTTCATTTTTGGAACTGGCATGGAAACAGCTGACATAGCTAGTCTGGGTTGCCCTGGTCTTGCGGAGGCCCAGATGTGTAACAGATATTCTGTGTGCTTCATACAGATGAATCTGTACAGTGAGTTCCCTCTGTCTATGGTTTTAAGAGTTCAGTACAGGAAGGCAGTGTTGCTGGTTTTAGAATGCACTGAGAAATCTAACATTTAAACACATTTAAGCCCAAGAAAATTTCCCTCTTTGCCTTATACCACAGTCAGTCTAGAATCTATTGTGTTTAACAAGCTGCTGTTTAATAGCATATTGACTTTCTGAAGAAGTTAGATTCCCTATGAATCAGGTGGTATCTGGGCTCTTCCTATACTTTTTGGAATCACAGTGTCTGACTGGCTGAATTTCAGGGGAGAACTTAAGAACTTAGAACGTGTTCTCTGAGCATCTACTTTAGGAGAGCGTATTAGTGAAGAGCAGAGTTTGTAATGAAACAGCAGCAATTTTTTTGTTGAGTTAGTGAGATCTAGGCTCTTTGCTGGATTCCAAAGTATATGGGCTCTGCCTTAACAGTTTCTAGTGCTGTTTCCACTGGAGATACCCAAAATGATGGAGCAGAACTTTGACATTGTATTTTTATATTTAAAATGTCAGGGAGGGGAAGAGGGTATTCCCAGAGGCTGGGAAGAGAGGAAACAGTTTGGCCTGCTGGGTTCATTCCATTTTTGAAAGACAGAAACATTTTATATGGCAAGTTTCTCCTTTTCAGGGCTCACCAAGACTGTAGGTATTGCAGCATGGGTCAACAGTATGCATGGGCCAACGAGCCTCAATTATAGGTTAAGTTCTTTTGTAATTGCTGTTCCTCCTACTGACCTTGCACCCTCAGCAGTGGTGCAGCTGCTGGTGCTAATCACTGGCTATAGGCGGCCTTCTGAGGAGTATGAATGGCCTGGACTTTCTTACCATTTCTGGCTTTGTTCTTGATTTCTATGTTTATAATACAGCATTTCATAAATGTAATAACTTTAGCAGCTGAAGGAAGAAATCACTCAGAATTCAGAATCCCACTGCCCTAGTCACCATTTTTATTTTAAAGACTATTTTGGAAGCAAACTTCAAGTTCCATGCAGCCCGAGTAGTTGACTGAGCTGCCTTGCATGTTCCCAGTGATGTCTGAGATAGCTTTTACCTTCTGTGAACCTTCCCAACCCCTGGTGTCTGTGCCATTCCTATCAGGCTTCCCGTAATTTGGTGCCCGTTTTGTGATCAGTTCAGTCCATTTACAACATTCCCATCCTCTGTTAGACCTGGTTAGCTTTGCCCAGCTCAGCGCCCCTTGCTGAGATGCTTGGTATCTGTGCTGTGCTTATTTGCAGAAATGATGGAACAGAGTTTGGTGGCTCCATTTATCAGAAGGTGAACAAGAAGTTGGAGACTGCTGTTAATCTGGCCTGGACAGCAGGAAACAGTAACACTCGCTTCGGAATAGCAGCCAAGTACCAGATTGACCCCGACGCCTGCTTCTCGGTGGGTACCTGTGGAATCATGTATTGCTGAGAGCCCACCCGATTCCTTAGGTTGGAATCCTTTTGGGCAGATGGAATTCCATGCTTCGGATAGTGATTTTCCTCACTGTGAAAGGGTTTACCACGAGTAAAACAATAAGAGTAATAGTACTTCCTGTGGGTGCCTAACACTGTATGGAGCCTATTATATATGAATTACTGTATTTAATTCTTATACAACCCACTTGAAATAGGTGCCTTTTTAAAACTATTCCATCCATGTTTTCACAAATGAGGAACTGAAAGCTCAGAGCAGCTGAGTGACTTCCCCAAGGACAGGCAGTTGGTAAGTGCTGGAGTTTGTGTTTGACCCAGACTGCCTTGCTATGGGGAGAAGGCAATGGCACCCCACTCCAGTACTCTTGCCTGGAAAATCCCATGGACAGAGGAGCCTGGTAGGCTGCAGTCCATGGGGTCGCTAAGAGTCAGACATGACTGAGCGACTTCACTTTCACTTTTCACTTTCATGCATTGGAGAAGGAAATGGCAACCCACTCCAGTGTTCTTGCCTGGAGAATCCCAGGGACGGGGGAGCCTAGTGGGCTGCCGTCTATGGGGTCGCACAGAGTCGGACACGACTGAAGCGACTTAGCAGCAGCAGCCTTGCTATGGAGCCTCCTTCTCTAACCAATCCCTAGTCCATGCTGCAGACTGTAAACTTTGAACCTGAGGTTTTAAATGTTCCTTTCCCCCTCAGTTTTCATTCTGTTGCCCAGCTCCTGTACTGCACATTAAGAAATCAGGCCCTCTGATTTTGACTGATTGGCCTCTTATCTTGCAGACCCTGTAGCATAGCTCATGGACCCTTGGGTTGCTGCAGTTTTTGCATAAAATCTTGTTGAGCTCATCTCTGTTGTCACAGGGCACTGCCAGCTGTAGCCCTTTTGGGGTGGAATGAGGAAATCTCATGTTGCAGGATGCTTTCTGGGCTGGCTTGTGTAATTTACAGTTCCTGAGATAAGAACTGAATTTGGCTTCTTTAAGGTTGGGCACTTTAAGATAAAGGAAAACGGGCCATGTTATTTGGATGGCATGGGCAAAATGGAACAGCTAGATGGGGCACTGCCTGCCCGGAGGCCTTCCTTCCTGTTTTCTCCTGTGAGAGATGCCAGGTCTAAAAACAGCATGTGAGCGGGAAAACATGCACCCTGGTAGCTCTCGCTTTCACCAGAGCAGCTGAGTGACTTCCCCAAGGATAGGCAGTTGGTAAGTGCTGGAGTTTGTGTTCTCACAGCCTGAGCTTGCTCTGCTGACCTCTCATTTCCCAGAAAGGGGTCAGGGAGAAGCCCAGATTTCCCTACAACTCAGTCAAGAGAATAAGGGGAAAATTATTATTGACTCATTTGCTTCATTGATTGATTATTAATCAGCACTCACTAAGTATAAGATTTAAGTCATTCTTAAGTAATTCTTTTGCTACAAATATTCAGGCTTGTCTGTGCTGAATTTCCTTCATGTCATTATGGTTTTTGTTTCTGTTTTTCATGAAGAGAAAATTAAAACAATCTTCTGCCACTTAACAAAAGCTTCATAACCTCATCTGATATTTGCTCTGTTTTTCCTTATCCCAACAAGTAGATCTTGAAGAAGTCTTTTATACAAGAAAGTCTTTTATGTCTCTGGCCATAAATGAAGGTGTTCTCACCTGTTATAACTTAAAAATACAGATATACTCAGTATAAATGGAATTGGGTCACATACCATAAGGAATCAAATGTAAATAATAACTTCCTTTTAATTGAAAATTGTGTTATCTCTTTGTGTTACTCTCTGAGACCTAGTTTAATATATTTCATATTGAATTTAATGAATCCTGTAAACAAAGAGGTCATAAAAAAATAGAATTTGATACTTAAATCCAAAGTTGGTTGGTTAAAAGGCTCTTATTCAGTTCGGAGACAGTAACATGAAGTATTTAACATTTTCACTCTTACCTTTTCCTTGACTAGGCTAAAGTGAACAACTCCAGCCTGATAGGATTAGGATATACTCAGACCCTAAAGCCAGGTATGTATTGGTGAAATTAGCTGTCTTAAAACAAAATGTGGTGCTGGTTTGCTGCTTTAGGTTAATTGCTTATAAATAACTGTACAGTACATTGTAAATGAGTGTATATTGAATTTTATAGTTGAATGCTGCCATTATAAAACATCTGGAGAACAGGAGAGGTGATAAGTAGGAGAAAAAAGGCCAAGGCTAACATATATTACATTTTTAGTTATTTTCTTCCATTCTTTGTCCCAGTGTGTACCTAATACTTGATACTTATTTCCAGCAAGTTCTTAAAACCAGCCTGTCGATCATCCTCATTGTAAAACTGGTTTGTAGGTTTCTTCTGCAAAGTTAGCTAGGCCAATCCATCGAATTAATGTTATAGCTACAGGAAATAATACCACCTTGGGGTTAGTTTGGTTAAATTGGGGCTTTGAATTCTGGAGATCTAAGATTACATGATGGCAGAATCAAGCTATCCTACAGAAAATAGCATTTAGTTGTGTGTGTATGTTTGTATGTATGTATGTATCCATCCATGTATGCTGTGAGTGAGAGCGTAAGACCTTGGAGTCTGATTCATGGCTGGGGTTTTGTTTCGGGGAATTTTGCTAAAGAAGTTTGCTGCATGGTGCTGATTAGAGCAGGGATATTGAGAGGATAAAGGAAAGCAGAGTCCCTTAAGTGGATTTGGGTGAGCTGTGGAAGAATCATCATTGTTTTATCAGCTCATCCTAAGGCTGCCTAGTCATTAGTCAGATGGTGTTGAGTAACAGGGATCGAAGGGCCCTGTGGTTTTGCTCCTGCTGATCACACACGGCTGGAACAGGTTTTGAACCTGATGTGGTGTCTCCAGTGTGCTGCAGTGATCCTTCTGAGCTAACCTTTCTTCTTTCTTTTCTACCTCTCTCTTCCTTTCCTCTCCCTGATTTCTCCTGCAGGTATCAAACTGACACTGTCGGCTCTGCTGGATGGCAAGAATGTCAATGCTGGTGGCCACAAGCTTGGTCTAGGACTGGAGTTTCAAGCATAAATGAATATTGTACAATCATTTAATTTTAAACTATTTTGCAGCATAGCTACCTTCAGAATTTAGTGTACCTTTTAATGTTGTATGTCTGGGATGCAAGTATTGCTAAATATCATGTTCGACTTCCAGGTTAAAGATGATTCAGCTTTAGGGTGTTACCCTTTCAGAGGTACAGAAGAAACCCAATTTCAAAAAAGGTCCTTTCAGCTGTAGACTTGGTGGGGAGCTTGCTGGCCCCACTAGAGATGTCAGGTTTCTTTTTTACCTAGAAATGGCTGCAAGTGGAAGCTGATAATTTGCAGGCACTTTGTAAATTCCTATTGAGTAACTGAATGAAATTGTAACTTCCTAAGAATTGAACCTTAGTTTCCTACCCTAATTGATTGAGGAGAGGCTCTTTGTTTGATAGTGTGTACAAACTTATCTGAAAGGGACTTTTTTAGGCAGGGACTTTTTCCACCTCCATCCATCACCTCTTTTACACACAAAGTAGTCTGCAGGGTGTGGTAGCTGTTTCTTTTGTGCCATTTTGGGGTGGAGAAGTTGTGATGAAGCCAATAATTCAGGACTTAATTCCCTCTCATGTTGTGGTTTTTTTGCCCTTGCACCAGAGTATGAAATAGCTTCTAAGAGCCCCAGCTACAAGCTGGGAAGAGTCTCTGTGACTGTAATCACATGGTGACAACACTCAGAATCTAAATTGGACTTCTGTTGTATTCTCGCCACTCAAGTTTATTTTTTAGCAGTTTAATGGGTACATTTTAGAGTTCCATTTTGTGTGGAATTAGATTCTCCCCTTCAAATGCTGTAATTAACATCACTTAAAATAAAACTTGAATAAAATATTGAAACCTTATCCTTCTTTGGTTGCCTTTATTAATAAAAGTGTAAATAAACAGGGCATATGCTTGTCTTGTTTTTTAGCTTCTTGCTGTCGTTATGTGTGTGTGATATTTTTAGTTTTCTATTGCTGCATAACAAATTGCCACAAATTTAGTGGCTTAAAACAATACTTACTTATTTCACAGGTCTGTTGGTCAGAAGCCCAAGCACCAGGTACCTGGGCTCTCTTAAGGTTCTCACAGTGGTGAAATTAGGATGTCAGCCGAACTGTGCCTTCATGTTAAGCTTGAGGTCTTCTAGGCTCATATGGTTGTAGCAGAATTCAGTTTCCTTTAGTTGTAAGACGGTGGTTTCTATTGATATTTCTTTGCCGGCCATCATCTAGGGGCCTTTCAGCAAACAGAGACCATCTGCATTCCTTGCCACGTGGTCTTCTCTATTTTGAAAGCCGGAACAGAAAAATTTCACCAGCAAATTCTTGCCACACTTATTTCCTCCAGAAGAGCCCAAACACCTAATTCTCAAAAAATTTTATTTTTAAAATTAAGATATAATTGGCATATAACATTATGTTAGTTTCAGGTGTACAACAGATGATTTGATATTTGTATGTATTGTGAAATGATCACCATACCTGGATGTCCAGTTAACATCCATTACTTGTACAGAATTGTTTTTTTCTTGTGATAAGTTTTTTTTTTTCTTTTTAAAATGTTTTTATTTTATTTATTGGACATGTAGCATGTGGCATCTCAGTTCCCCAACCAGGGATCAAACCCATGCCCCCTGCATTGGAGGCTCAGAGTCTTAACTACTGGACTACCAGGGAAGTCCCTGATGAGAAGTTTTAAGACCATTAATTATGGTCACTGTGCTGTACATTACTTTCCCATAACTTATTTACTTTATAGTGTCCTAATCCTTTCAAGGGCTCACCTGATTAGGTCAGGTCCACTGAGGATAGTCTCCCATTAAAGTCAACTGTCCACATAGCATAACCTAATCACAGAAGTCCTAGCTCACATTCACCTGTCCCTCCCACACTCAAAGGCAGGGGATCATATAAAGGTATGGATCACTGGGGATGGATTCTGCCATATATATTTAAAAATAACTTGTGGACTTCAAGCATTTACAAAACATCAATAGAATAGTAACTCTGCATGTGTATTACTCAGCTTCATCAAATGTAAATTTTTTTCCTATTCAGTGATAAATGGTTTTAGGCAGAATTTCTTTTTATGGATGTTTGAAAGTGGCAATTCCAAACAGGTATCAGATTTACTTTTAGCAAACTGGTCACCCCAAACCTGCTGGCTTCAGTATTTGTCATATTTCATCAGGTACATAAAGACCTGCAGCTATTTCAAAGAGAACCTTGTTAAATGTGTTCAGAGACTGTGGTGCATAAAGCTTGTTGGGTACATCCAGTTAGATGCCAGGTACAGTAATGGTGTTTTGAAAGGTACAAAGGGCTCTCTTAGGGAATATTTTCCGTTTATATATTGTCTGTTGCATGAAGCATGTCAGAATATTGTGCAAAATGCCCTGAGTTCATGATACACCAGTAGGATAACTGAAACAATCTAGTATGGGGACAAAGGAACAAAGGGGACAAAAAAGAGGACTGAAGGTATGTTTATTACAGGAAAAAGGCCTGATTAAGCCTGAATCTCCCAACATGCAGACGCTAAAATTGAGACTTATTTGTAAAACTGAGTGATGGTTTTGTACTCACAGAGGGAAAGCTCTAGGGGAACTTGGGAGGACTTTGAACCCTGGCTATCCTGAGAGTTTTGCAATAAGGGCACCATTCAGTCTATTTGGGCTTGTGGCTGGCTTGGGGAAATGAATAGATGAATGACCTTTTAGATTTCTTAACAACACAGAGTTTGTGTGTTTCTGAGCGGTCACCAGGGCCAGATAAATGTTAAGGGAAACCAGATTCAGGAGAACACACGCCCTTCTCTCCTCAGAGAGGCAGCTAAACTGTATATGGGGGAGAGCAGCAAGCTTCTGAGGGAATCATGGAGAAAAGAGTGGAGAAGCTGTAGGGTAAAATAAATGTCTTGTTTCATGACATGATTTTCCTGCAAATCAATCAAATGTAATTTTATGACCTGAAGCCTATACACATTATATTAAGAAAACATTCACAGAACACACAGACCACAGTATTATGGCTGGGGCCTTAAGGGAACTTCCTGGAAGCTTCTAAATTTGCATTTTCATATACTGGGGGTTTTAAGTTACAGGATTTAAATATAGAAACTTACTCCTCTTTCCTAGCTCACTTCTCTGCTTTTCCTTCATAATACCTTTACCATTGTATATAGTATATATTTTTCACTATAGTCTCCCTCACAGGAAAAGAAATTCCACAAAGGTGGGGAGTTCCTTTCAGTGCTGTATACTGAAATATGGATAGGTGCTAAGTATTTGTTGAAGCAATAAATGATTATGGGGAAAAGTAAAAAAACACTAACCTAAAATCCCACCACCCATTCTTAATATTTATGTTTCCTTTGCCTTTGGGAGGGGGAGGGCAGTTCTCTTTTGGGGATCACTCTATCACGAGGTTGAATACTTCTAAAAATGTTCTAAAACAATTCGCTGTATAGTAGCCCATCACGTGGGAAGGAGAGGCTTGCTCTGACCCTCTTCACGTCTCACAAATTACATCCTTAGTTTGCAGCCGACTTTGAGGTGCTCCCCCTTGCCCCAAATCCCGCTGTGCCGCTCCTCCGTCCTCGTTTCCAGAGCTCCATTCTTGGCCGCGGCGTCATCACGCTAGGACGCAAACGCCTACGGACGCCGCGATGCTTTACGCAGTGTCTGACGTCACGACGCAGAGCCTAGCAACCGCGCAGGCTCGTAGCCGAGACCGTTATGGCTGCTGCCGCCCGGAGGAGGATGAGCGGCGCGGAGCAAGCAAATCTGCCGCCCAGGCCAGGTGTCCAGGTCCCCGGAGGGCTGGCGCGGCCGCTGGTCCTGGCTCTCCTGCTTGCATTCGCCATCATGCCCAGTGGTAAAGGGGGCGCGGCGGCAGGGCGGGCGCGGGAAGACGGGGCGGGCCCTGGCGCGGAACGCCAAGACGGGCCCGGCCAGGAAACGGGCGATTCCGAGTGTCCGGAGCAGGTGGCGATATCTAGAGGGGCAGGGTCTGTACAGCCCTGGCGAGGCTGTGTGAAGGGGTCTGTGAAGGTAGGGTCTTTAAGAGGCCTCAGAAGTGGGCTTGAAAGCTCCGGGGACCCGGGGAGCGAGTGTGTAGATGGGCGGGGAGGGAGGAGTGGCCGTGGTGTCTAGAGAGTCTTGAAGAATGGGTTGCCACAGAGAATGGCGGTGATTCGGTCTCCAAAATTCCTTGGAGATGTGGAATAAAAAAACAAAACAAAACAAAAACCGCACAACTGTAAGAGCTGTGAGTTGAGTTTATTCAATGTCTTACTAAAGGTTGTAACGGGCGGAGCCAGCTTTTCAGTTCTGAGAAATTGTTCGAAGAGGGTCAAGGAGGAGTCAGAATATGTAGGAAGTTTTTTTTTTTTTTGCTAGGACATGTAGTCGAACATCAAGAGATTATTGCTAATAACAAAGAACAGATCTGAAGGTTATAATTTTAGTACTTTTCTTTATATGGGAAGACACAGGAATCTGGGGTTATTGAAGTTTTTCCTTAAAGAGGCATTTCCTTAGATAGGACCCGTATATCCAAGGCAGAATACTTCATCCTGTTTTTCTTTATCCTGAATTCCCCTCAGGCCCACTGTGATGGGCACTTGCGGTGGCCAATGGCTTGATTCTTGTGGAACTGGAATGGCACACAGCTTTTTTTTTTTTTTTTCTTCACAGAGATGGGAGTTAGGAGGGTCTAGGAGAGAGGACAGAGGAGACAGGTGCTGAGGGGATTGGAAGGTGTGGTATCCAGAGAGAGTTCCAAGGTCAGGGGTGGGTGCCCGGGCGTTTAGCTGGGCCAAGGGACGGTGTAAAGACGAAGGTGGATAGTGGCAGTGACTGGATTGAGCTGATGGAATATTTTGGAGAGCAAAAGGGAAAAGAACTATCTTTGAGTACTGTCGCATCTCTGAGGACTGGGAGGTTTTGGTGCTTGGTAAAGAGCCAGAATGCAAGAGTGTTGGGCTTCTGAGGGGCTTGAGAGGAGAACAGAAGTTCTGGGACAAGCGAGATTCTTTGTAAATGTAGTCCCCCTTCTCTGTGTCCCTCTGTGTCCTAGACAGCCCTGCTTCATTTTGATGGATCTGTAGGATTTAAGTATTTCTTTTTTAGTTTTTTGAGTCATGATTGACTTATTAGTGTACAGCATAATAATTTGATGTTTGTATACACTGAGATCACCACAGTAAGTCTGGTTGCCATCCAGCACCTGCATCGTTAACAATTTTTCTTCTTATGATGAGGACTTTGAAGATTTACTTTCTTACCAACTTTCCAGTATGCAGTATTATTAATTATGGTCACCATGCTGTACATTGCATCTGCATGACTTATTTAATTTATAACTGGAAGTTTGTATCTTTTGATTCCCTTCACCTCCACCCTCTCCCCCTGCCTCCCCCACCCTTTTGTTTTCTGTATCTATGAGTTTAGCTTTTTTGTTTCGTTTTTTAAATGCCACTTGTAAATGAAATCATGATATTTGTCTTTCTCTTACTAACATATTGCACTTTAGTGTAATGCCCTGAATATCCACTCATGTTGTTGCAGATGGCAAGATTCCATTCTCTTATGTCTGAACGATAATTCATCCTCAATTTCTTTATCCATTCATTAATCCGTGAGCTCCTTGGTTGTTTCCGTATCTTGGCTATTTAAAAATAATGCTACATGATTAAGTATTCCTTTTCTTAGAAATGTTACATTGTTAATCAAAATGTTGAAGGCCTTATTGAGAAATGAAACCTGTAAACCATGTTCTGAGACTTTTGAGGAACAAATGCACTAATAAGAATTTATAATGCATTTAAGCAGTATCTTATGTGGTAGCTCCTTTTTATTTTCAGGCCAAGGCACAATCCTTCTTATGCCTAAATCTTTTCTGAGTTCAGATGAAAAACAGTATGAATGGGATAGTGTTCACTTATTTGCCAGCAGGGCTGTCTAGCCATACATTCCTCTGCTACAGTGCTGTGGTTACTTACTTGGGTTTCCCCAGCAGCACTGAGGGTGTGTGGACCACCCTCCCAGAAGTGTTTGTAAGTCTGGCGAAGGACTGTGGTCCATTTTCCCAAGGTCTTTTCATAGCTAGTAAATAAGGGGGTTTCTCTTGCTGATGCAAGTATTCCCGTTCCTAAAGTACTTAAGTAGTATGGTTGTTTTGGTCATTTAATCATCTAAGAAAAAACTGACATATAAACATTTATATTTCTTGCTGGAATGCTTAAGATATATGGTTTAGGGGTATATGTAGCTGATAACTATAGTTTCAGAAACAACTTTTTAAGAGATGGTTGAAAATCTTCTGACATGTGCTTTTAATAGGGAGGCAGCTCCTTGCAGTACAGTGTAGCATGTGTAGAACTTTGGCTAATACAAATGTTCTTTGTAAGTGTGCCTTAGGGTAGAGTGATTTCAAAGTAGTTACTCTTGTTAGAAGAAAATGCAAGTCTAGCTAGAATGTATTGAGTTTCAAACTTCAAGTAACCATAGAACGTTAGAAAGTTGCCGTATCAGTTTTATTTAAACTTGTTCCATGTTAGATTTCTTAAACTTTCAGTGCTTGGGTGTATTCTTGGCAATCTCTGAGCCTTTTTTAGTTTTATGTGTTTGTTTTGATGAATTAAAAAAAAAACTAAGCATTATTTTGGATTATGGGATACTCACTGTAAGACCAAGTCTGTCATGCTATTTCAAAAATGCCTACTTTCTACATTCTGCCATCATATTGCTCCCAGATGTTGCCTTAATTTAATATGTAATGTATTTAATTTTTAAGGCATTGTTTCTCAAAATTCAATGTGTGAATGAATTCTCAGAGAAATATTGATACAGTGTAAGGAAGTTTTTAAAAAGGGACCAGTAGAAGAGAAATTAAAAACTTAATTTTTAAAAAGTTAAGTAAATCTATGAGTCAGAGTTACCACTTTGTTCTGATACATGTCATAGCTGACTGGATCAGCCTCTTTTCTTTGGAGGAGTGGTGGTCCAGAAGGTTGATCTAATTTACATCAAATGTTTCAGATGAATTCCTAGTTTGTTTTCTTGAATGTAACGTCATCTAGTGTTTTTTATTGTTTGGATGCACTGCAAGGCATGCAAGATCTTAGTTTCTCAACCAGGGTTCAAACCCTTGCCCCCTGCATTGGAAGCACAGGATCTTAACCACTGGACCACCAGGGAAGTCCTATTTTCCACGTTTTTACTCCTTGAACAATGTTTATTAACTCTACTCCTACCTGGAGCTTCCTTGGTGGACTCCTACCTGATGCTAGATATCGGAGTTAAAACAACAAATAGGGTGATGTTGGAGATATCCTTAGAAGAGTGAGTGGGGTTTTACCTGGCTAAGAACTATGAGAAAGGCTTTTGAGAGGGCGTAGTAGGTACAGAAACACTACTTGGGAAGCAGTGTAGGATTTGTGGTGAGAGTTGGGTCAAGAGCATATTCAATAAGTGTTTATTGAATGCTTGCTGTCTGTTAAGTAGGCAGTGGGGATAGAATAGTGTGGAAGATTAGTTAGAGGTAATAGCATTGAGATAATGGGGACCAGATCATATAGGAGCTTATAGGCTATTATAAAGGCTTTGAATTTCACTTTTGAGAGAAACAGACTTCCCCGGTGGCTCAGAGGTTAAAGCGTCTGCCTCCAATGCGGGAGACCTGGGTTCGATCCCTGGGTCGGGAAGATACCCTGGAGAAGGAAATGGCAAACCACTCCAGTATTCTTGCCTGGAGAATCCCATGGACGGAGGAGCCTGGCAGGCTACAGTCCACAGGGTCGCAAAGAGTCGGACACGACTGAGCGACTTTCCTTTCCTTTCCTTTGAGAGAAACGGAGAACTACTAGGTGGTTTTAAGCAAAGCAGTAACACCATCTAACATAAAGTTTTACAGGGTGGCTCTGGCTGTTTAGAAGACGACTGTAATAATCTAGGTGAGATGGTGATGGCTTGAATTAGGCAGTAGCAATGAAGAGGTGAAAACTCTTCAAATTCTTCATATATTTTGAAGGTAGGGTAACAGACTGGATGTGGGGTGTTAAAATAATGCAAGGCTTTAGGCTTGAGCAACAGGAAAATGGAGTTGTCATAACAGAAGGAGACTGTAGATAGAACAGGGTGTTTTTTGTTGTTTGTTTCTTTGTCTTCTCTTTTTGGAGTGGGGAGTAAAAATTCATGTCTTTACCTTTTCATCTTGAAATAATTGTAAATTCACTTGCAGTTGTAAGAAATAAAATACAGAAATTCGGTGTACCCTTTACCCAGTTTTTCTCAGTGATAGTATCCTGCAAAACTGTAGTACAATACCACAACCAGACACTGATATTGACACAGTCAAGATGTAGAGCATTTCCATCACCATAAGGATTTTTTCTGTGGCTCTTTTTTTTTTTTTCAGTTCTACCAGTTTATTGCTACCAACCCATCTCCCTCCACCCTCATGCACGCGTGCTCAGTCATGTAACCCCATGGACTGCAGCCCACCAGGCTCCTCTGTCCATGGACTTTTCCAGGCAAGAATACTGGAGTGGGTTTTCTGTGGCTCTTTTAAAAGTCACTCTCACTTTTTCCCTATCCCTACTCCCTCCTGAATTCCTGGCAACCACTAATCTTTTTTATTTCTATAATCTTATCATTTTGTGAATGCGATATATGGAATCATATAATATGTAGCTTTGGGGAGTTGGCTGGTTTTACGTAGTATAATTCTTGGGAGATTCATCTTAGTTGTTTCGTGTGTCAGTAGTTTGTTCCTTTTTATTGCTGAGTAATGTTCCTTGGTATGGATGTGTACTACATTTTGTTTAACCATTCATCTATTGAAGGACATCTGAGTTGTTTCCGGGTTTTGGCTATTGTGAAAGGCTGCTCTAAACATTTATGCAAAGATTTTTATGTGAACATAAGTTTTCATTTCTCTAGGATAAATGCCCAGGACTGTAACTGCTGGGTCATGTGGTAGTTGCACATTTAGTTTAAGAAACTGCCAAACTGTTTTCTGAAATGGTTGTCACATGTTATATAACCACAGCAACATATGAGTGGTCTTGTTACCCTGCATCCTTGCCAACATTTGACATGGTCATTATTTTTTATTTTAGCCATTCTGATAGGTGTATGGTGATATCTCATTGAGATTTAATTTGCTTTTCGCTAATGGTTAACATCTTTTCATGTGCTTATTTGCCATCTGTATACTCTTTTTGGTGAAATGTCTCTTTATGTCTTTTGCCCATGTTCTAATTGGATTGTTTGCTTTTTCACTTTTGAGTTATCATAATTCTTCATGTAGTCTAGATATTAGTCCTTTGTTGGGTATGGGGCTTACAGATACTTCTTCCACTTGGTAGCTTGTCTTTTCTTCCCTACAAAAGTCTTTTACTGAACAAAAGTTTTAAAATTTCGATGGAATCCAATCTATGAATTTTTCCTTTTATGTATTGTGTTTTTGGTATCAGGTCTAAGAATTTATCTAGTCCAAGATTCTGAAGATTTTGTTGGAGGTCTTCTTCTAAAATCTGTGTAGTTTTTTAAAAAAAATATTATTTTAATTATTTAAACTTTGGTAGTGTTGGGTCTTCGTTGCCGTGTGAGGGCTTTCTCTAGTTGTGGTGTGTGGGCTTCTCTTGTTGTGGAGCACAGGCTCTAGGCACGTGGCCTTAGTAGTTGCAGCACATGGGATCTTCCTGGACCAGGGATTGAACCCATGTCCCCTGCATTGGGAGGCAGATTCTTATCCAATATACCACCAGGGAAGCCCCTAAAATCTGTGTAGTTTTACATTTAAATTTGTGATCCATTTTTAGTCAATTTTTGCAAAAGGTGTGAGACTTAGGCCAAGGTTAATTTAGCTTGTTAGGTTGCATTGATTTTTGAGTATTGAGGTGGTCTTGCATCTCTGGAATAAACCTTACTAATCATGGAGTGTCATTTTATATATTACTGATTTCTTTTTTTTTTTGGCTGCTCCATGTGGTTTGCGGTATCTCAGTTCCCCAGTCAGGGATTGAAGCTGGACAGTGAAAGCTTGGAATCCTAACCACTGGGTCACCAGGGAACTTGATATTGCTGGTTTCTGTTTGTTAATATTTTGTTAAGAATTTTTACATTTCTGTTCATGACAGATACCAATCTGTAATTTTCTTTTTCTGTAGTGTCTTTGGTTTTGGTTTCAGGAGCTTCATAAAAGGAATCGTGAAGTGTTCCCTCTGCAGGTCTCTGGAGGAGGTTTGATAGAATTGGTGTTAACTCTTTATTAAACATTTGGTAGAATTCTCCAGTGAATTCTCCATTCTCATGTGGGCTGGGATATTTAATTTTGGGGAGTTTTAAAATTAAGAGTTCAGTTTCTTTAATAGTTAAAGGGCTATTCAAATTATGTATTTCATATGGGGTAAGTTGTGGTACTTTGTGTTTTTAAGATTCTGGTCTTAAGCTTTCTCTTTTAGTTGCTTTTTATGACATTGCTCTGACAGGGGAGGTGGGGGTTGGTGCACATTACTTGCAGTTAGAGCTAGAAACCTAGGGTCTCTACTTGATCTGTGTTGATGCCTTAAGGACAGTGGTGGTCCTGGTAGTTTTGGGCAGAGGTGGGAGTTTTGGCTCCTCTTGTGGTCTGCACTGACATGTTGGTGGGGACAGCCTCGTTACTGCTGGGCCATGGCTAAAGTCTTGACTGTCCACTAGGCCTCCTCTGACACATCCTATTATGGAGGGGAAGGGGCACCTCACTGCAGCTTGGTCAGGGTGGTAATCTAGGTTCCCCATTTGGTCTTTGCTGTTGTAAGTGTGAATGGAGAGTGGTGCCGTTTGTTTGGAGAGAGAGAAAGAGCAGTCGTCTAAAAGTTTTCTTTCTTGCTAGGCTGCCTCTCTCCTGATCTTCTGGTGAGAGAGCAGGCTTTTTTGGGGGCCCATTTTGTCCATACTCCTGGGTGTTTCCAGGCTACTGGATTCTTCAGCTCCAAGTCTGGAATACACGAGGTCAAAAGAAAATGCAGGATAGTCACCTCTGGGTTGCTCTCAGGTCCTGAGGTCTCTGATCACTCTGCCTTGTTTTTTCCACCTTTCACAATTGTCTTATGTTATATGTAATAGGAAGAGTTTTATTTGTTTTTAGTGGGAAGAATAGGGAAAAATACATTTACTCCATCTAAATACATTTACTCCATCTTCCTGGCAGTGAACGTCAGAATTTCATTTTGAACATGTTAGTTTGAACGATGAAGCTAAGCGGACATATCTGGTAGACAGTTGGACTTATGAGCCTAGAGTTCTGGTAGTTTGTGTAACTTCTCTTTTGAGGGCTTCATTTGTCTCAGAGAAGTCAGGAAGTTACATTAGCCTTTGCAAATGAGGACAACAGAAAAGGTTTTACAAGTTTGAGGACAGAGGAAACTGAATGGTCTACTAAGAGAGTAGAAGGGTGAAGACTAGGAAAATACAGTATAATTGTTGACAGCATAACATGTGCATCTGAATTTGGGTGTTGCATTTAAAATGAAATAAGAAAATGAAAAATAGAAAATGAAATATTCATCAGATAACAGTTGCCTTGCCAGATGGTAAGAACTTAAGCAGCATAAGAGACCTGTTGCATTTCATAGCCTGCCACCGTAAGAAAAAGGAAGAATAGAGTGGGATCTGACTTTAGGTCACAATGGCAAAGTCCACACAGAGCTTCTGCCCTCTGTTTTAATTTCACAAAGGTTGGATTTCAGTACCCGTTCTCTACCTTAACTGCAGAACAGAAAGGTGACTAATCCTAGCTTAGTGAAAAATATAGGTGTATTTCCTTTTAGCTTGGTGGAGATAAATTTGGAGATTTCAGTGTAACATTTCTTTCTTTACTTCCTTTAGTTCTATCACAGATTGATTCATTGAGCCAGCCTGTACTCAAGTCAGATGTTTCTACTCCAAATATGAATGCTTTAACAAATGAAAACCAAACCACACCTGCTTCCCAAATCAGCACCACTCTCCCTCCCACAACTAGTAGAGAAAAAAGTGGAGTGGTGTCCATGTCCCCTCATCCCTCGCCTACTACTTCTCTGTCCCAAGAGGAGGTTGATAACAATGAAGATCCTAGCATAGAGGAGGAGGATCTTCTCACACTGAACAGTTCTCCGTCCACTGCCAAAGACACTCTGGACAACGGGGATTATGGAGAACCAGACTATGACTGGACCACCAGCCCCCGGGATGATGAGTCCATTGAAGCCTTGGAAGAAAACAGGGGCTACATGGAAATTGAACAGTCAGAGAGACCTTTTAAAACCCCACCCTCAAATATAGAAGAGGAAGATAGCCATTTCTTTTTCCACCTTATTATTTTTGCTTTTTGTATTGCTATTGTTTATATTACATATCACAACAAAAGGAAGGTAAGTTTGGGTTTTTTTCACCCCCTCTAGTTGCCCTCTATTATCTCAGTCATACTTCTTATTAATGCTTTTGCTGATTCAGAGGGTTTTTTTCCTCTTTTAATCAGGTTTCAGTTGATGGTAAAATATTGTGATATCTCATCAGCTTGTGTGTCTGTGTGTATTTTAACAAATAACAGAATGCTTTACTACATGTGAGTGAGTGAGTGAAAGTTGCTCAGTCATGTCTGACTCTTTGAGACCCCGTGGACTATACAGTCCATGAAATTCTCTAGGCCAGAATACTGGAGTGGGTAGCCTTTCCCTTCTCCAGGGATTGAACCCAGGTCTCCCACATTGCAGGTGGATGTTTTACCATGTGAACCACAAGGGAAGTCCAAGAATACTGGAGTGGGTAGCCTATCCCTTCTCCAGTGGATCTTCCCAACCCAGGAATTGAACTGGGGTCTCCTACATTGCAGGTGGATTCTTTACCATCTGAGCTATCAGGGAAGCCCACTACATGTGCTTCTAAAAAAAAAAGAAGCCAATTGATTTTGAGCAAAACCAAAGCCCGATGATTTTTTTTTTTAAAGGTTTTATGTCTTAATTTAGCATTGCTACTTCATTGGGAGTACTTGTGGAGAGAGATGTTAATTTAGGACTTCTAATTTATTTACATTGAACTTAATGATATTAATAAGCAAACTAGTGCTTTTTTCCCCTGGTTGTTAAAGTGTTAGATGTCTTTTTTAGGGACACAGAAAAATGTAGAAAAGAAGATGTAAGCTACTACCCAAAGTTGAGCATTATTAACATTTTGGTATATTTCTGGCCTGTAAATGTGTGTATAATTCAGATATATATGTGTATGCTAATAATTTTAAAATGAACTTGATTTCATAGAGAGTTTTATATCTTGCCTTTTACCTAACAAATTACTAACAAATTTGTTAATATTAACAAATATTAATACCATTAATATTCTTTAAAAACATGATTTAATAGCTATGTAATTTAACTATTTTCCTGTTGAGTATTTAGATTGTTTTCAATTTTTGATCCAGAAATAATAATATGATGAACGTTGCTATACTGAAATTGGTTTGTTGGATTACATGAGGCAGAGGAGGCCATAAATAGGACTGTATGGATAATTTAGTGTGAGGGTTCATCTGGGCGCTCTGCAGTCCCTGAGCTAAATAAATAGTTAAACTTTTTAAATACTTAAAGGGAAATCAAACACAGTGTCCTTTTTAATACTTAAGGAAATCTCAGTTCTTGCTTTGTGATTCCTAGCACCCACTTTCCCCTTTAGGACATTGATTTTCTCACCTGCAAAATGATACCAAGGTAATTTCAGAATGCCTTCCAGCTTAGAGAATCAGTGATTCTAATATCTCATTTGTGGTTTTGAGTTGGTTTATTTGTGGTTTAGTGGTCTCTCACTAGCTCTGTAAGTATTTGTAGGTTGATGAAATTTTGGATGCCAGTTATGTTTTATTCCAGTGTTGAGTGTTGGACCATCTCTATTATAAACACCTAAAGAAAGAAAGTGAAGTCGCTCAGTCATGTCTGACTCTTTGTGACCCTATGGACTGTAGCCTACCAGGCTTCTCCATCCATGGAATTTTCCAGGCAAGAGTACTGGAGTGGGTTGCCATTTCCTTCTCCAGGGGATTTTCCTGACCCAGGGATGGAACCCGGGTCTCCTGCATTATAGGCAGACACTTTACCCTCTGAGTCACCAGGGAAGCCCTAGGGACTTAAACACCTAAGAGACTTGTTAAACAGGTAGGTTCCTGGACTCCACTGCTTTCTATTAGCTCATCTCTGAAGAGAGAGGCCAGGAATCAGTCTTTAACAGGGACTTCTATATACATTAAAATTTAAAAAGCACTATTTCAGCTTATTTACAAGGTGGAAAACAAAATAGCCCTTTTGTTGTTGACATTTTACTTTTGTATTTGGGAACCTAGGAGACAGATAGTTCACTTGCTATAAAAACTTTTAGCGTGTCCTCTATTTTCTCTTTTGAATATCTGATTTATTTTGTTTTATTCCAGATTTTCCTTCTGGTTCAAAGCAGGAAATGGCGTGATGGTTTTTGTTCCAAAACAGTGGAATATCATCGTCTCGACCAGAATGTTAATGAAGCAATGCCTTCTCTGAAGATTACCAATGATTATATATTTTAAAGCACTGTGATTTGCATTTGCTTATTATGTAATTTTATTTGCTTGACTTTTTATATGATATTGTGCAGATATTTGCCATTGGCAGTTCATACTTAAATGAGAGGTGGGCCTCTCTTTATTTTGCCTTGGTGCTTTGGAAATTAAGTATCACAAACAAGGAGTATATAATTTTTTATCTACATTTTTAGAGGTGAATTCAATCAGGTGTCCAAAATGTGGAGCTAAGCATTACCTGTTAGTTTTTTATTGTTTTAGATTTCTTTATTGTACTTCTTCTGGAAGTGTTAGTAATGCTACTTTTAAAAAATCCCAAACTTATAATTAAATTCTAACACATCTGATACTGCTGACTCAGATTCTCTTTCTGCCATCCAAATACTGTTTCTTAAGCACACATTTCTTTGTGCTCTCAAACTGTAATCTACAAGGATGTATGTAATAATGGTTTACATATAAGTAACAATTTTTTCTTCCAGGAAAATTGCTTTGGATATTTTTGGATAATTTATGTATAATTTATTATTGCTCATTCTGACCACGATTTTAAGTAGCACATTAATAAATGTGTCTAGAAATTCTGGCAGTAGAGACTCTGCAGTTTGCAGTGGACGTAAATAAAATGTTATAGATAGCTTTTTTGGTTTGAATTACTGAATTAAATTTAGAGGTAGAAATTGTTGTGAGATATTAAATACACGTACAATTGCTTTTACTTAGCAATTGATTGTAGCACGGGTTCCTCCAAGCTTTCAAGCAAGGGGCAGAGTTTAAAATTATAGCATATTTGTTCACTTGCTTATTTTTTATAGTAAGTTTGAATGAATTTTAGGAGACATTGTAATTTAAATAATATTGTATCTAGGTCTTTCAAATTAAAATTATACCTGTTTGTATACATAAAGGCTGTATATGTCCACTGACTCTTTCTCCCTTTGTGTTTGTTTTGTTTCTTGTTCTTTTTTAATAGCAACTGGAAGTTACTATATTTAATTTTGATTTGTCTTTCTATCATAAGGAGTTGATCAGTATGTAAATATGTGATTTGAAACATGGTTGACTTACAGGTGTCACAACAACTTTTTAGAAAACATAACCCCTAATATATGTTAAACACCACTCACAAAACCCAGGTGAGCTAGTGGGCATGTGGTTTGTGTAGAGATGGAAGAGGCAGGGTAGTCCATCATTTCTCTTGGGTGGACAGTTTACTGTTACAGTAAGGAAGGGAGGCATAGTGGGAAGTACACCTGAACTGTTATTGCAGTAATTTTTTTCATATCTGAAATTGTATTATTTAATATTTTGAATAAGATTTTAAAAAATAAATGGCAAAGATATAAATTCATGATTTTATGAGTGTGTTTCATTTTAATGATGCGTCCTTCACTGGGTGCTGATAGATGGGTAGTGTATGTCTGGGAGGAAGAAAAAAGAATGTATTAGCTTGCTTTTGTTCCTTTTAGCACTGGGACTCTGCTTCTGTGAATTCCACATACATTTCTAGATCCTACTTTAGATCTAATTTATGGCTATGTACTGTGGTTTATTGAAAACCATAGCAAACTAGGATTGCAAAGGAAGGTAAAGCAGCTAAATCAATGTGCTGCACTTCTGGCATCCTGTTGTCTTCCTGTTGAAGCCTCTCCCATCCTGGAGGATTGTCCCCCTTAGTGGATCTGGGGTTCTTCGGTGCTTCCTGATGGCACAGTCTTTGCTACCCATGTCCCAGTGCTGCAATCAAATAGCCTCTGACTTGGAGCATCAGATTGTTCATTGATCAAAAATGCTTCCAGTGTCTTACAAAGGTACCCAAGTCACTGGTCTATAAGTCTGTATATAATTCAGACATACATGTGTATGTTAACAGTTTTTAAATGAATTTGACTTCATATTGTTTTGCATCTTGCTCTTTACCTAACAGATAATGAGCATTTTCTATGTCATTAATATTTTTAAAAAACATCTAATAGCTGCATAATTTACTTAACTATTTTCCTCTTGACTGTTTAGATCGTTTCCAGTTTTTGACTCAGAAATAATATTGTGGTGAATATTTCTGTACTGGAATTGGTTTGTTGGGTGAAATGAGGCAAAGGAGGCATAAATAGGAATGAATGGCACAAATAAGACCAACGTTTGAGTCTTATAGCACCAGTGTATCCTACTCATATGTGGTGTAGTCTTTCAGTGTCAGTTTCTGGAGAGACCAGGAGCGTTGCTCCAAATGTTGGTACTAATGGCATAATAGAGAACACTTGACTTACCATTTCTGTATCTTATCTGAAAAAGAATGTGTTGAAAGTTGTGAGGCAGACAGAAGCAGACATTTAGAATTTGTGCAGGCAGGCATGTCTTTCTTTTTTTAAAAAAGATTATTTATTTTTGGCTGCTCTAGGTTTTTGTTGCTGTGAGTGTTCTTTCTCTAGTTGCAGTGTGTGGGCTCCTCGTTGCAGTGGCTTCTCTTGTTGCGGAGCATGGGCTCTTGGGTTCAGGAGTTGTGGCACACCGGCTTAGTTGCTACGCACCATGTGGGATTTTCCCAGACCAGGGATCGAATCCGTATTCCCTGCAGATTCCTAACCAGTAGAGCGCTAGAGAAGCCCCTCAGGAGGACAAGCATGTCTTGACTGGGTTTTGACTTTATTTTTTAAAGATTTTCAACTTTATTTACTGTTTATATTTATGTATACTTATTATTTAAAGAGATGGGAATACCAGAACATGTTACCTGCCTCTTGAGAAATCTGTATGCAGGTCAAGAAGCAACATTTGGAACCAGGCATGGAACAATGGACTGGTTCCAAACTGGGAAAGGAGTACATCAAGGCTGTATTGTCACCCTACTTATTTAACTTATATGCGGAGTACATCATGTGAAATGCCAGGCTGGATGACTCACAAGCTGGAATCAAGATTGCTGGGAGAGATTTCAATAACCTCAGATATGCAAGTGATACCACCCTAATGGCAGAAAGTGAAGAGGAACTAAAGAGCCTCTTGATGAAAGTGAAAGAGGAGAGTGACAAAGTTGGCTTCAAATTCAACATTCAAAAAATGAAGATCATGGCATCTGGTTCCATCATCATCCATCATGGCAAATAGATGGGTAAACAGTGGAAACAGTGACAGACTTTATTTTCTTGGGCTCCAAAATCACTGTGGACGGTGACTACAGCCATGAAATTATAAGATACTTGCTCCTTGGAAGAAAAGCTATGACAAATCTAGACAGTGTATTAAAAAGATGTCACTGCCAACAAAGATCCGTATAACCAAAGCTATATGGTTTTTCCAGTAATGTACAGATGTGAGAGTTGGACCATAAAGCTGAATGCCAAAGAATTGATGATTTCAAATTGTGGTGCTGGAGAAGACTCTTGAGATTCTCTTGGACTGCAAGGAGATGAAACCAGTCAATCCTAAAGAAAATCAACCCTGAATATTCATTCGAAGGACTGATGCTGAAGCTGAAGCTCCAATACTTGGGGCACCTGATGCAAAGAGCTGACCCATTAGAAAAGACCTTGATGCTGGGAAAGATTGAAGGCAGGAGGAGAAGGGGGTGACGGGATTAGATGGTTGGATGGCATCACCGACTCAGTGGACATAAATTTGAGCAAGCTCCAGGAGATAGTGAAGGATACCCCTGGCATGCTGCCATTCATGGGGTTGCAGAGTCCGACACGATTGAGCCACTGGAAAACATCAAAACAATATTATTTATTTGGCTACCCCAGACTTTAAAAAAAAATTTTTTTTTTCCGACAAAGCAAGAGACTATAGTGAAGGGGTGCCTGGGTGGAGAGCAGTAGGGTAAGGGAACCCAGGACTGCTAGGCCACATGGCTGTGTGCCGGGTCTTAATTGTGGCATGTGGGATCTAGTTCCCTGATCAGGGATTGAACTTGGGTCCTCTGCATTGAGAGTGTGGAGTCTTAGTCACTGGACCACCAGGGAAGTCCCTGGGAATTTGATCTTAGATGTGAATTGTAGAGGGTGAATGCAAGCTCTTTAATAGAATGTGTGCAGGAAGCAGCTCTCTCTATAGTTTGTCTGCCCCAGAGTGTGAGTTGGAGACCAGAGACTGGCTCTTACTCATCTCTAGCCCCTTGCTCAGCACTGCATGATGCCTGCTAGGCTCCTTGAAATCATTTGATGACATAGTTGTGTAATTAGAGGATGAGAAAACAGGCTCATGAAGTCAGCATACAGTCTAATATTAGTAACATCTGGGACAGTGAGGGAGAACCAAGATAGAGTGTGTCGGCTTTATCTGAATACCCACATTCCTACATGAAGTGAAAGCCCACGTTAATTGTGTGAGATACCGCTTCTTCCCACAAACCCCGGGTTCTGATCAGAGCAGCTGCTGCCTATGAAGGCGAAGAGGATGAAGGTTGCTGTGAGCACAGCTACCAGTGTTCTGGTTCTCTCTCCCTCTCTAGCTGACTTTGCCTTTTGCCCTTTTTCTGCCCGATCTGGTGGTGCAATAGTTTGTCTCCTTTTTGGGTTCAGCAGTAAGCTGAAAATGGTGTGGAAACATCCCAGCAGAAGCTCAAGAGATTAGAAGTAACTTGTGAAGGCCAGAAATCTTCCAAGGGAGCTGAAAAGGGGGCTGTCCTGAGGTTTGAAGTCAGTTTTAGTTAAATTCTGTTCACCTGTGGTTTTACTTTCTTGAGGAGGGTAAGTTGCCAGAATAGATTCTGGAGATGGAGCTAGGGCTGCTTCTGACTCCCATCTCAAGAGCTCTGTGTGGTGGTGACTTGCTGTTTAGACTGAAGTGACTCCAGGGGTTTTGGACCTGTAAGCAGCAGCTTTTTCCCCATTAGCTCTAAGCCCACCTCTCTTCAAGCTCCCTCCCTAAGGAGTCCCAGACCCCTTTGCCACTATTGATGAGGCTCCAGATTTAAAAGCCCCGCTGTTTTTAAAGGTAGGAGGCCTTTCTATACCTAACACACTAATACTATCTGTGCTCTGAAACCTTACGGTTCTTTCTCTCAGACCCCCAAACCGTCTCATTCTCTGCTGGGAAATCTAGAGATGCCATGTTCTGGGAATCCTTTCCTTCCAACACGCCTTTCTTTATAGGGTCCTTTGGGCTTCTCTCCCAGGCCACCCTTTGGAGTATGGATTGGACAGCACTCCCATCTGAGACCCTTCTAAAGGAGGTAGTGCCTTGCCATGGGTTAGAGTTCTGGTGGGCCCTGGAGTCACAGATCTGGGTTGGCTTCCCACTCTGGGCCTGACCTCTGGACCCTAAGAGTCCCTCGCACGCCATTTTGCAGCCTCTTGGGAGAGGCCAAACCCATTTCCTGATCCCCTGGGAGTGAGGAATCTGGGGTCTCCAGGGCTAACTTGAACATCCTGGGCTTGGCTGGGGCTGAGGATATCCTGGCTCATACTTCATCTACCTGTTCTACGAAGACAGACCTGGGAGAAAGGGAAGGGAAGGAAGAGTGTGGGGTGAAGTCAGGGCTGGATGACTTTGGTCTGAGCTCTGTTTGAGTAAAATGGGCAACTGATTAGATTACGAGTTTGTAAGGAAGAAAAAAACGGATTTATGTTTGTGAAAGAACTTTGTGTATGGAGAAGAGTTCCCAACCTGTCACTGATGACAAAAGAGCCAGCTCAAGCCTTGGGTCCCCCAAGGAGAGAGAGGCCGAAGGAGCTGCTAGGAGCTGCCCACAGTCCCGGGACTGCCTGCCCAGCTCCCCCAGGGCTCCCTGAAACCTCGCAGCTTGGCAGAGCTGGGTTTATCCCCAATCATCCAGGCTTTTACAACCTGCTCGGGGACAGATGGGTCTTTCTTGGTGCCTCCCAACCCCATTCCCTCTTCCCCATCCTCATTCTTTCCCTGAAGCAAGACCAAAGTGTCCTTCCTATCATGCCCTGGGCTGTTACCAAGAACCTTCATCTAGAGGCAGTGAGACCCAGGACCCCAGGGAAGGTTTCTTTCAGGCTCCTCAGTATGCCTGAGCTAAGGGATCTTGTAGCTCTGCGGGGGATGGGGGTTTGCAAGGATGGAGGCAGGGCTTGGGCGCCAAGGTTCACCCTCAGGTGTTCACCTTCTGCCATTACCGCAGCATTGCATTGAAAGCCGAACACCTGGACTCCTTTCACTCTGGTTCTGTGCTGCGAGCTGGGGAGGACAGTGGGTCAAGGCAGACACTGCCTCTGTCCCCATGGTGCCCTCTGTCAGGCAGAGAAGAAAAGAAACTAAGCAGTCACAGTGAAGTGTGAGGAATGTTACACACCAAAAACCGGATTTCATCTTTGCTTTTTGTTTGTTGTCGTTGCTGTTTTTGGCTACACCGCTTGTCTTGTAGGATCTTAGTTCTCTGACCAGGGATCGAACCCAGGTCCATGGCAGTGCGAGGGCTTAGTCCTAACCTAAGTCCTGGCCGCACGGCCAGGGAATTCCCTCGCCTTTGTTTCTTCATGGTCAAGGTAACTTAGACTTATTACAATAGCAGCTAACAATGAGGGTATCCCATGGATCAGGTGAATCACTTTTCCATGTGTGCACACTGGCTGACTAAGGTAGTTACTATTATTATCCCCGCTTCACAGATCAGGAAACAAGCGCACAGTTAAGCAACTTTCCTGATGTCGTAGAGCTGATAAGAGACAGCTGGGATTTGAATTAAGGTAAGGTCTGACTCCAGACTCCCTGTGTTGTTGTTTTTTTTTCAATTACTAATTGCCTGTTAATATAGAAAATGAGACAGCTACTCAAAAGTTAGAAGAAAAACTATCCAAAGCTTTCTCTCCTCTTAGGCCCTAAACATTTAGGTGTATTCTCTTCTTCTTCCTTTAAAAATTGCTTTTATTATGAATATAACATAACACACTCTAGGGGACTGCGACAAATAAATGTGCAGCTTAAAGATTATTAAAAAGCAAATGCTAATGTATTAATAGCTATCGCCCTTGTCCTTGCTCCTTTTCCCGACCATCACCATCTCTCTCCCTCTGTCAGAAGTTATTATTTGACCTTCATGGCAAACATTACCTTGCTTTTCTTTTTAGATTTGCCATGTAAATATATATCCCTAAACACTATAGTAAGTTTTGGACTGCATATAAATGGAATCATATGGTACGCATTGTATATATTCTTTCGTGGTTGTCAGGTGGAAAGTGAGGTAAGAGGCAGATGCTGGCCTTCTCCCACTGGGCCCTCCAGCTTACCCAGTCCTAGGCCACTGTGTGAGCTAGGGGGTCAGGGAACAGGCTGAGGGCTGTGTCCTACAGGGCTCCAGAGCCCTCACCAAGACCACCGACTGGCCGGGCCCAGGGCTTGAGGCAGTGGTGAACCTCTCCCCCCATCCCGTCTCTGTGACCTACTAGCAGTGACAGACCTGGTGCACCTCTGGTCGACGGCCAGTTTGGTTGGGTGCCTGGCTCCCCCAGTGATGACAGCTGGGCAGGGTCTAGGGACCTGGCACACAGACTTGTGATTCAGGTACATAAATTGAATCATATAGTATATAACCTTTTGGGATTGGCTTTTGCATTCAGCATAATCTTCTGGAAATTCATCTGGGTCATTGCATGTAGCAGTAGGTCCTTCCTTTTTGTTGCCAAGTCGTATTCCATGGTGTGGATATGCCATGTATTTTTTAACCATTCACGTCTTCAGGGACATCTGGATTGTTTCCAGTTTTTGACAATTATGAATTAGGCTGCTATAAACATTTAGGTACAGATTTCTGTGTGAACATAAGTTTTTATTTCTCTGGGATAAATGCTTAGGACTGCAATTGCTGTGTTATATGGTAGCTGCATATTTAGTTTTTTAAACAAATGCTGAAGAGTTTACCAGAGTGATTGTATTATTTTACATTGCTATGAGCAACAAATGAGTGGACCAGTTTCCCTGTATCCCAGCCAGCATTTGGTGTTGTCACCATTTTTTGCTTAAGCATCCTGCTACGTGTGTAGCAATGTCTTATGGTTTTAATTTGTATTTCCTTAATAGATGATGATATTGAACATCTTTTCATGTGATTGTCATCTGTATATCCTCTTTGGTGAAATGGCTCTTCAAGTAATTGAAATATTTGCTTTTTTTGCTGTTGGTTTTTAAAAAGCTTTTTATTTTGTATTGGGGTATAGCCAATTAACAATGTTGTGATAGTTTCAGGTGAACAACGAAGGGACTCAGCCATATATAACATATATCCATTTTCTCCCAAATCCCCCAACCATCCAGGCTACCACTTAACATTGAGCAGAGTTCCATGTGCTAGACAGTGGGTCCTTGTTAGTTATCCATTTAAAATATAGCAGTGTGTACATGACCATCCCAACGTCCCTAACTATCCCTTCCCCCTAGCAACCATAAGTTCGTTTTCTAAGTCTGTGAGTCTGTTTCTGTTGTGTAAGTTCTTTTGTATCATCTCTTTTTAGATTCCACATATAAGGAATGGCATATGGTTTTTCTCCTCTCTGTGTGACTTACTTCACTCAGTATGACACTCTCTAGGTTCATCAGTGTTGCTACAGATGGCATTATTTCATTCTTTTTAATGGCTGAATAATAGTTTATCGTATATATGTACCATGTCTTTATCTATTCCAATGGACATTTAGGTTGCTTTCATGTACTGGCTATTGTAAATAGTGCTGCAATGAACATTGAGGTTGCTGTTGGTTTTCTTTTTTAACATTTTTATTGTAGTAAAATATAACTTAAATTTATCATTTTAACAATTTTCATGTATGTAATTCAGTGGTAACAATGACATTGACACTGTTGTGCAATCATCACCGCTGTTTCCAAAACTTTTCATCACCCCAGCAGAAACTGCAGTTATTATGCAATAGAAACCACATCTACTTTCTGTCTCCATGAATATGCCTAATGTAAATATTTTACATGAACAGAAATATATGCTATTGATTCTTTTGTATCTGACTTATTTCACATAGTATAATGTTTTCATGTTGTAGCTGTATTAGAAATTCATACCTTTTAATGGATGAGTAATATTCCATTTGTTTATTTGTTCATTTGTTAATGGACACTTAACTTGTTTCTACCTTTTTAAAAATTTTATTTTTGGCTACGCTGGATCTTTTGTTGCTGCTTGTGGTCTTTCTCTAGTTGCAGTGAGTGGGGGCTGCTCTCTGGATGTGGTGCATGGGCTACTGATTGTGATTGCTTCTTTGTTGTGAAGCATGGGCTCTAGGGTGTGGGCTCGGTAGTCGTGGTGCACAGGGTTAGCCGCCTTGCAGCATATAGGATCCTCCCAGAGAAGGGATTGCGCTTGTGTGCCCTGCATTGGCAGGTGGATTCTCAACCACTGGACCACCAGGGAAGCCCTGTTTCTATCTATAGTGTATTGCTGCAATTAGCATTGGCATACAAATATCTGTTTGAGTCCTTGTTATCAATTTTTCTGGCTATGTACTTAGGGGTGAAATTGCTGTGTCATGTGGTAATGCCGTGTTTAGCTGTTTGAGGAACTACCAAACTACCGTAGCAGCTGCATCACTTTTACAATCCCACTAGCAATGTAGAAGGGTTCCAAATCCACATCTTTGCTAACATTTGTTATTTTCACTCACTTGTTTATTTATTTGTATCCTAGTGGATATAAAGTGGTATCTTATTGTAATTTCTATTTGCATTTCCCCAGTGACTAAGAATATTGAGTATTTTTTCATGTATTTATTGGCTATTTGTATATCTCTTTGTCCATTTTTAAATTGGGTTATTTGTTTTTTTGTTGTTGAATTGTAGGAGTTCTTTGTATATTTTGGATCTTAATTGCTTATCAAATATTTTCTTGCAAATATTTTCTCCCATTTTATGTTTTTTGATGCATAAAAGTTTTTAATTTTGATAAGGTTCAATTTATCTATTTTTTCTTTTCTAGCATTTCCTTTTGATGTCTGCTATATCCAAGGTCATGAAACATAGTTTTCTTCTAAAAGTTAGTGGTTTTAACTCTTACATGTAGTTCTTGATCCATTTGGAGTTAGTTTTTACATTTTGTGAGGTAAGGTTACAACTTCATTCTTTTCTGTATGTGTAAATCCATTTGTCTTAGTACCACTACTTTTTTTTTTTCCTGCACCACTTGTTGAAAAGCCTATTCTTTCTCCATTGAATAGGCTTAGCATCCTTGTCAAAAATAATATCTATAGACATATGTGTTTATTTCTGAACTCTCAATTCTGTTGCATGGGTCTACATGTCTATTCTTATACTAGTGCTACACTGTTTTGACTTCTGTAGCTTTGTATTAAGTTTTGAAATCAGAAGGTATGAGTCTTTCATTCTTTTCAAATTTTTCAAAAAATTTTTTCAAATTTGTTTTGGTTGTTTGGGGCACCTTGAAGTTTCATATGAATTTGAGGATCAGCTTTTCTGTTTCTTCAAAAGAGTCTGTTGGAATTTTGATAGGGGTTGCATTGAATCTGTAGATCTCTGAGTAGAATAGACATTTTAATAATATTAAGTCTTCCTACTGATAGCTTATGGTGAAAGGTGTCTGATTTGTGATTGTCAAAGATTTCACTTTGGGACCAGGGACTGGGCTTGATCACTCAAGAGCTTTTGTGTAGCAGACTTTTATTAAAGTATGAAAAGGACAGAGAAAACTTCTGACATAGACATCAGAAGGGGGATGGAGACTGCCCCCCTCACTAGTGTTAGCAAGGGAGCTATATACTTTTTTAATTAGTTATTAAAATAACTCAAAAGAATGTCTTAAGATTGTAAAGATCTTACTAGACCCACTTCCATAATTTACATTTTAAGATAACAGGATTAGCTGGAAGGTTTTCAGGAAGGAGAGACTGTCCTCAAGCAGGATACATTGTTGTTATATAATCCTTAGTACAGAGTTTAAACTGAGTTGCTTCTTGTGTAATCATCAGTTCAGAGCTTAAAGAAAAAAGTGTTTTATATGACTAAGACTAAGGAATGTAGAGAAAAAAAAGATGTTTATCCTTTCCTCCTCCTTGAGAATTTCATACCCCTATCTCCACTTCAAGAGTCCCAGACCCCTTTCTCCTCTTTGGGGACCCTGGACTTCTTATCAATCTGCCTAGGAATTGACTCTCATTCCCCCCTTTTCTTTTAGGAGAATTACATTGCCAAGGGAAAGGGGCGTCGTTTTCATCCCATAACTACTTCCTGCTGTGATGGGGCAGGAATGTGATGTCCCTAGATTGTTGAGGCAACATATTCTTCTAATCCTTATATTGAGGGTCTCTGATCCAGGGGTCCCAAGTAATAGTTGGAGGAGGTTGTGGCACTTGTAGGAGCTTGGACAACCATTTGTAACTTAAAAGCTTTCAGATGGTTAGAAACAAACCCCGTTTTACAGTTACAGATGTAAGGCAAAATAGTCATTAAACCAAGTTAAAACCTAATCAAAATTAAAAGTTACATTATGTCCATAGTTACATCAGTCCATCTTAGCATTGTTAGATGTCATCACAGAGTTGAAGAAAGTCCTTTCCTTGAAGCGGAGAAACCCACCATGGGAAGTCTTCAATTGATGAGGAGGGGAGTGCTCTGCAGATCCAGCAATTAGATCGATTGTGGAATGCAGTGTAGGAATGAGCCCAAGACAGGAAGGTGTTGTCTTGAGGGTCAAATGGCAGACTCAGGATTTTTGGAGTCAGCAGAAGCAAGTCCACCTAGATTCTCAGGCCCATCTCAGTTCCTGGCTCAAACAGCGGCTTGCTTGACTCAAAGGCTGGGTCAGGAGTTAACCTCTTGGTAATGTCGTTGAAAAGCTAAAAGCTGAGTCACATAGTTAATTTTAAGGCTTCAGGATCTATGACAATATCTGTGCACAAAAACAGTCTGTCATAGAGACTGTCCCTTCTTTGGGGGGGGGGTAGTTCGAGCCCTCATTAAAGCTATGGGTAGAACTGTAAACCAACTGTCTTGTGTTTCCTGAGTTAGCTTACATGGATGTCTTTTAATAATGTCATTAGCCTTTTCAACTTTTTCTGAAGATTGGGGTCTCCAGGAACAGTGTGATATTCTATTCCTAGAGCTTTGGACACCCCTTGAATTACAGCAGCTTTAAAGACGGAGCCATTGTCACTCTGAACTTTAGAGTTTAAGATCCCACTTACATCATGAGAAGTCAGTTCTGTAAAATTTTAGCCCATTAGTAAACTTAAGAGCTTTAGGCATTAGTAAAACAATAGTAACAATTACCCTTATGCAACGTGGCCATAGCTTTTTTTCAGTAACAGACTAAACTCTGATCCTGTGGGCAAGCTCAAAGTTGAAGCCTATAAGAAAGCAGTTTGAAGAGACTTAAAAGCCTTTTGAGTCTCTGGGGACCAAACCAGCTTGTTGGTTTGGGCCTACTGAGTCTCAGTTGTAAGTTTATATAAAGGCTGGGCAAGTTCTCTGGGATAACCTGGAATTCAAATGTGGCAGTAGCCTGTAATGCCCAAGAATCCTCTCAATTATCTTAAAGTCATATTTGGCTCATTTAGGAATTTCAGACAATAAAGTATAAGGATTAGACACATTATTCATGTATCTGGAACAAGTCTCTATTTAACATTTGACTTTTTTACACCCAAAATAGGAGTGTTGTATGGACTGTTTTTACAGGGAATTAATAGCCCCTGCTCCTTTAAATTCTCAATGATGGGTTTTAACCCTTCTTTAACACCTCAGGCTTTAATGGATACTGCTTTTGATGTGAAAGTAGGTGAGGGTCTTTGAGCTTGATAAAGACAGTAACAGCATTTTTGCTTGACCCAGTTTCTCCATCAGCCCACACTTCAGGATTTACATTTTGTTCCGTTAAAAGAGTAGGTTCCATACTCATGAAAACAGAGGCCTGGACCTTGTTCAATATATCCCTCCCCAGACGGGGTGAGGGAGACTCTGGCATGATTAGAAACTGGTGAACATAGCACCGAGTCCCAGCTGTAGCTTAAAGGATGACTGAAATAATAGCATTTGGCTCATCCAGACAGTCCCATTTCAGTAGTGGATTGGGAGGAAAGCAGACCAGGGACTTCAGTGAGCACAGAGAAAGTTGCCCCAGTGTCCAAAAGAAAATCGACTGATTGACCCCCCACAGTTATTAATACCTGGGCTTCCTCAGGTGCATTTAGGAGGGGAGCTTGTGGGGCCTCCCAGTGGGCCCCCAGGCACCTTCAGTCCAGATTATCTTGAGAGTCCGACCCCTGGGGCCTACACCTCGGAGGGCAGTCTCTTCTCCAGTGTGGACCCTTGTAGGCTGGACATGGAGCTGGGGGAAGGGAGGCGGGGGACTACTTAGATGCCTGAGGGCAATCCTGCTTGAGATTACCCCTTCCTTTCCACAGTAATAACAAGTCCATCCCTTTTCATCTGGGTTCCTCTGGGCTTTTTTTCCTCAGGCTGTTTCAGAGCAGATCTAACAGCCATTG
The DNA here is from genome assembly GCF_054371585.1 of Giraffa tippelskirchi. Classification (NCBI taxonomy): domain Eukaryota; kingdom Metazoa; phylum Chordata; class Mammalia; order Artiodactyla; family Giraffidae; genus Giraffa; species Giraffa tippelskirchi. The sequence continues at coordinate 118,875,732 of NC_137280.1, read as the reverse complement.
TTGGGGCTTCAGTCTTTTTCCTGGTTCTTTTTAGCCTCTTATTTTCCTCCTTATATTCTCTACCGTGTAATATACCGTCTGAGCCAGCTGCAACAGTTTTCTAAAGACTGATTTGGTCCAAATGCCTGTTTTCGTAATGTACGGCAGATATCTAGAGCTGACTGAGCGAGAAATCTTTAAAGGTCATTTCTCCCTCTGCACTTTCAAGATCAACATCAGTAAACCTGGGGAGAGCCTTCCATAGTCTATCTAGGAATTTACCAGGAGTTTCCTTCTCTCCCTGTTCTATGTCAGCCAACTTAGCAAAGTCTAAAGTCTTAGCACGCGTTTGCTTAAGTCCTTCAAAAATACGTTTGGCAAAGTGGCTCTGCTATTGGAACTGCTTGGCACCTAGTAGGAAGGAGGGCTATTTCGTGTTCCCTCTTTCCCCTTGTCTCATGTTCAAGCTATTCATCTCCAAAAGTAGTAGCTTCCCCCCAAACTCAAGTTTTCGAGTCAGGAGTCAGTGTCTGTCCCAAGATATACATTATATCTCTTCAGGTAAGCTCATAAAGTAAAGTTAGTCCTATAACGGCTTCTATATACTTTACTGGATCCTCTAAATAGTCTCGACTGCAATTGGTACTGTTTGAATTTCTACCGAGACTGATGCAACCCCTTCTGGAAGGGTGCCCTGACTCTCAGCCTGTTCAGTTGAGAGCCCCGGATACAGGGGCAAAGTAAGAGGACAGGAGCGAGCTGAAGGTTTCACACCCAAACCTGCACCTTTAGGACATAAGTCTGGCACGTCTCGCAGAGAGATAAAGAGCAACACATTTCTCTTGTTTTCTACAGAACCACTCTAGTTGTAAAACAGTAATAATTGAGATCCTTCAACAGGTCAGCCTTCCCCGTCTTCCAAAGGATACTGTGGCCATTCAGTATCACAGAAGAAGATCAGGAGTGTCTTATTAAATGCTAGGGATCAAACTTGTCCCAGTTTTTAAATACATTTTAGAGGAGTAGTTCTGGAACTCTTAGCTCCCATCTGTAAGAGAGAAAAAAGCAGTATCCATAGCCATGGCTCTTTTCCACTGGAAGCATGCTTCCCTGCTCTAGATGGGAGTGTAGACAGACTCTCCACCGAAGCTTTCCTTCCCCGGTCAGACTTAGTCTGTCCCTTACTGACATAGGTGTCTTACTTGTCTCTGCCGGTTCTACCACAAGGCAGGGTGGAGATGCACCAGGGATAGACCTGATGGCACCCCAGATTGATTTAGTTCCATACCACCAAGACCTTGGTTTGATTTGCCCTTTTCCTCTGATGCCACTCAGGGTGGAGCAGAGTAGCTTTTTGGAATGCCTTCCAAGCTAGGACTACTAGGGGAAGCATCCATCTTTCATGTGCCTATACACATTCCTGACCGCAGTAGAAATGGTGAGTCACAAAGAGATGAACAACAACCAAGATGTCCCTCCTGAGTGTCACCACACCAGTATACGTGATAGCAAAAGAGGTTGTGGAGGGTTGGCCAACGAGGAAAGAGTGATTTTGTCCTCAAGTTACTAGGGCCAACCCTTCCAGTTCATTTCCACAGCTTCCACAAAAGACATATCTAAGGAGTTGAGACAGAAGCCTTCAGAGAGCCTTCTCTGGTCTGCCAAGAGCTGGTGCTACCAAAGGAAGAAGCCCATTGCATTTCCAATCTGACAAGATCCTGAAATTCCCAATCTGTGTCCTCAAAAGCCTCATGGTCTCAGTAGTGCTTCTATGCACATAGATAGGAGACACAGCCGTGACAAAGATTCAGTTTCAGATCGCTGGCCCCTGAGGCAGGCAGCCAAGAGAGTAACCTCTAGCCTGAGAGATGTTCCTGGAGCTAGAGTTCTGCCTCACTCCCAAATGTGCTCTTAGTAACTTTCTAGCAAGGCTTGCCTGGTCTAGCAAGGCTAAGTGCTTCCATACATGGGGTCTAAGTAAAAATGCACAATGACAGCATGGATCACAAGGCCCTTGAAAGTCTATGATCCATCAGATTATGTTAGTAGTTGTAATTCCCTGCTCAATTACAGAATGGTCAAAGAGACCAGGAAAAGGTGACCGAGAAAGCAAAGTTCGGTCCACACACTTTGCCCATTTCTGGCTGCTCCCTTCTCAGGGATGTTGGGTGTCTCTTGGCATTGGCAGGCTGGTATAAGCCCCCAGCAAGGCTTCCCTTTTTGGGGCTGCCTTCAGTCATTATGAGGCACCATGAAACTGCAGAGCAGGACTCCTCACTTGCTTTGCATAGGGTATGTCACTCATTCACACAAGCACACCACAGAGTTAGTAAAGCAGAAAACGTGTATACTGAGGGCTAGAGCTCTGAGTGTCCTTATCTTGTCCTGAGGATCCCGGACGAGCCCCCAAGATGATAGCTTACAGCAGACGATGTCGGATTTGTGATCTCTGAAGAAGATTTAGCTTCAGGACCAGGGACCAGGCTTGATTACTCAAGACCTTTTGTGTAGCAGAGTTTTATTAAAGTATGAAAAGGGACAGAGAATCAAGTGATCAAGCCTGGCCCCAAAGCTAAATCTTCTTCTTTGGAGATCATGAATCTGACATTGTTCACTGTAAGCTATCACTACCTATGGACATAGGATGTCTTTGCGTTTAAGCCTTTTAAAATTTCTGTCAGCAATGTTTAAAATTTTCAGTGTATACGTCTTTTACTAGATTAAAGTTATTCCTAGGCATTTTATTCTGTTAGATGCTATTGTACATGAATTTGCTTTCTTAATTTCATTTTTGGATTGTTCACTGGTGGTGTATAGAAACAAATTTTTGTATTTTCATCTTGGGCTCTGCAACTTTTCTGAACTTGTTTATTAGTTTTAGTAGCTGTCTGTGGATTCTTCAGGATTTTCAATATATAGAATAATGTCATTTGCAAATATAGTTTTACTTCTTCCTTTCCAATTTGAATGTCTTTTGTTTCTTTTTGTTTTCTAATTGTTCTGGCTAAAGCTTTCAGTATAATGTTGAATAGCACTGGTGAACATGGGTATTCTAGTTTTATTTTGCATCAGTCTTTTACCACTGAGTATGATTTTAGCTGTGTATTTTTTGTAAATGCTCTTTATCATGTCAAGGAAGTTCTCCCTTAGTCCTAGTTTTGAGTGTTTTTTAAGTCATGAAAGGTTCTTTCATTTGTCAAATGCCTTTTCTGCATCAATTAAGGTGATTTCCTCCCCTCCCCTTTTTTTATTAATGTGATATATCACATTGATTGGTTTTCATAGTTGAACCACCCTTTCATTCCTGGGATAAATCCCACTTGGTCATGAAGTATAATCCTTTGAATATGCTGTTGGATTTGGTTTGCTAGTATTTTGCTGAGAATTTTTATATCTGTATTCGTAGGGGTATTGGTCTATAATTTTTTTTTCTTGTGATTTTTTATTTAATTTCGGCATCATGGTAAGGCTGGCTTCATAGAATGAAAGGCCATTCTCATTCTATGTTCCCTCCTCTTCTATTTTTTGGAAGAATTTGAGAGGATTGGTATTAGTTCTTGTTTAAATGTGTGGTAGAATTCACCAGTGCAGCCATCTGGTCCTGACCTTTTCTGCCAGAAGGTTTTGATTACTGATTCAGTCTCATTACTTGTTACAAATCTGTAGAAATTTTCCATTTTATCTTGAATCATTTAGGTAATTTGTGTGTTTCTACCTTTTCCCTTTATCAATCTAGCTAAAAGCTTGTCAGTTTTGTGTGATCTTTTCAAAAAACTAACTTTTGGTTTTCCTGATTCTATTGTTTTTCTGTTCTTTATCTCTTTTCTAATCTTTATCTTTCCCCTTCTGCTTAGCTTTGCTCTTCTCTTTTCTCGTTCCTCAAGGAATAAAGTTAAGTTATTTATTTTAAAAAATATAAATTTATTTACTTGTCTTTGCTGGCTTTTAGTTGCAGCACATGGGATCTTAGTTGTGACATGCGAGATCTTTTGTTGTGGCGTGCAAACTGTTAGTTACAGCATGTGGGGTCTAGTTCCCTGACCAGGGATCAAACCTGGGCCCCCTGCATTGGGAGTGTGACATCTTAGCCATTGGACCACCAGGGAAGTCCCACAGCTCTCTTCTTTTCAATGACCTACCTCTCAGATTATAGCTGCTTTAGCTGCTCTAAACTCTGATCTCTGCCTCTTCAGCTCAGTAAGCAGTACTGTCAGGCTCTGTTTTGACTCCAGTTCTTTGAAACATGATTGGGAAATAAATCAATGAATGAACAAGCAAATAAGTATTCCAGTTTTATATTTGTTTATGGTGGGAGGACTGGACTGGTACTATCTACTTTATCGTAGTTAGAGGCAGCATTTTCCCTCTTTCTGGATGAAATGGGTTATGTATCGGCAAAAGTGCTGAGATGGATGTCAGGCAGAGCGAGCCACTTGTTCTGAACCCTTGCCTTTGTCAGTTCTCTCTGAGCAATAGGACAATCGCATGTTAGACTCTGCTAGTGAATAGATATGATGTCTTGCATCTCCCTGTCCTTAGTGTAGTTCAGTCAAGGGGACTTCTACTATATGAGCATTGATGGCAAGAGTCTCATGGACCCTGGAGGTCCTCCACCTCATTGTTGCCAACAAATAAAGAGTGTGTTCATTTCTCATTGAGAAGTCAGTTCTGCCTACGTTAGCTTGCCCTTTTTGCAGCAAGGAAGTTAAGGTTGTCCTGTTACCTGGTTGAAGGTGGATGGGGAACACAACACTTTCAAAATCTATTTGGCTTCTTTGCTGTCGTAAGTCATTAGCACACAGACCAGACTCCAGACCTTGGGCCTGCAGGCAGAAAGCCATGTAGTAAACGGTGTTTCAGCAGAGGAGGACACACAAGGGATGTCTTTCAGCCCATTAGGAAGGGGGTACTGCCAAGTCAAACACCAAAACAGAGAAGTTACTCTGAGACATGCTATGCCTATAATGAAATATAAAGTTTGGCATTTCACCCTGCTCCAGGAGCCCACAGGCAACTCATTCATTTAATAGACACTTGATGACCGCCTGTACTGAGCCAGGCTCTGTGTTGGCAGCCAGAGATGCAGGATAAGCATACGAGTCATCCAGGATATGATACTTGAGTTGGCTCCTGGGGTGAAATCTTGGTTCCAAAGAAAATTGAGGGAAAAAAAAATTGTAATAAACTCATTTTTCCCATATTTCTATTTGAATAAAAGAACATACAGACTGAATTTATTTTCTGGAAAGGGATCCAGAGATGCCATTTTGGAGGCTGGGGCACTGCTTTGAGGGGGACCTCTGGCCTTCTGGGGGACCCACATACTCTTAGAGCAGGTCCTCTCCAGAGCCCATATCTAGTTATGTTTCCACAGCTTAAGGTATGAGAGGGCTCTGGTCTTTCTGGAAGGTTGAGGATTCCTGACTTCCCTTCTCTTCTCTAAGGAGTAGCTGTCTGAGCTTGAGGCACCCCCCCCCCCCTCTCTGCTACATGTAGGATTAGGTGTGGATCCTTGGACTCCATTCCTGAGTTACTCCTGGGACTGGACCCTCTCTTCTTGCCCTCTTGGGACCCTCAGTCTGTAGGTGGATTTCTGGCAGGTAGAAATGGGGAATTTCTATTTTAGGTGCTATTTAACCTCACTCTAGAGCAGGGAGACCATTGGCCAGGGTGAACATTTGTGGATCTGTGTGTTCTTTGAATAAGTGAATCTCCATCCTCAAATAATGTCTTGATATTTTCCCTGAAAATTTAGTTTCTGTTGAAGGGAGGTCTCTGCAGCATCTAAGGGTCCTGAGACTCCAGAGACTTCCTGTGTTTCCACAGATGATTTCTGGGCTTGCTTATTGTTTGTTTTACAAATACATCCCTGACTTCCTTCCTTGGTCATGTTCTGTGAGCCCTCTGGCTTAGCAGGTCTGAAACTGTAGAGTAAGGGAAGGCAGGCAGGGCTTTCTTGCCCACTGGATGTAGTTTTGAGGCTCTCTTGGCCACATTGGTGGATAAACCTTCCAGTGTGAGGTCAGATGTTGCCTAGGCCTGTGCGCCTGGACAATACCCTTACCATTCCTTGTCCTGGTTTCCCCATCTTCTCTCTCTGCTCCTCCCACCGGTTCACACAGCCCTTTTTCCCATTTGCCCACTGTCCCAGGCATAATGGTGCTGCTCACCTACATGGTGTCTGTCCACAGGCAGGCTTAGATTTTTAAGGAAACAGATATTTTTGTGTGTGTGAGGGAAACAAAGTCTATAATATCATGGCTAGAATTAATTGTGATAGAAATTTATGGATTTAAAAATAAAACAATTAGGTCTGGAAAAGGTAGCTTAGAGGAGGTTGTCTAGGTGGAAATATTGTGGACTATGTGGTATACCCTATGGCTGGAATGGGGTTGACTCAGGAGCTCAGACCCTTGGACTGTAAGGGGATCAAACCAGTCAATCCTAAGGGAAATCAATCCTGAATATTCATTGGAAGGACTGATGCTGAAGTTGAAGCTCCAATATTTTGGCCACTTGATGCGAAGAGCCGACTCATTGGAAAAGACCCTGATGCTGGGAAAGATTGAAGGCAGTGGGAGAAGGGGACGAAAAAGGATGAGATAGGTGGATGGCATCACTGACTCAATGGACGTGAGTTTGAGCAAGCTCCAGGAGATGGTGAAGGACAGGAAAGCCTGGCGTGCTGCAGTCCATGGGGTTGCAAAAAGTGGGACATAACTGAACAATAGGAACCGGAGACTGCCCAGGGGAGCAGAGGGAAGCTAGTCAGCACCACCACAGTTGCCGCGTTCGCGGGCTGTGTTGATAACACCTGCTAGTTCTCTCTCAGAATAGGTGTGAGTGCTAGTCAAGAAAGGGGACCCTGTTCCATAACCTTCTATATTGTACAAAACAGGTAAGCTCTTTGGTAACACTAGCCACAGTCACCAGGGAGTAATGGGACCAAGGCTTAGAAACGGAGCTTTGGACTCTCCAGGAATGTACCAGAAGGGGAGGAGATTTGGGGACAGAGAGACAAGGGGGAGTTCACAGTTCTGACTCAAACAAAACAAACAAACAAACAAGACCAAAAATGACAAGTAAATGAATGGCGAAAATATATGAAGCTATGAGCCAGTATTGGCCAAATGGATCCAAAGCTTTCCCATAGATCAGACTTTGAGGACTGGGTTTTCATGGTACGTGAACTGCTCTCAGCCCTAATGAGTTCAATTTCTCCCTTCTTGCTCTCCCATCAGAGTGAGAGGTAGCTTTTTTTTTTTTTAATATAATTGGCCCTTGAAACAATACTACAATCACTTTGTGGTCTCCTTCAGCTTATTTTTAATTACAAGGTTTATTGCATTGTTAAAGTATTAACTCTGACAGTGACTTATCTTGGCATCTTCTTATTTTGATGGAAATGAAAACAGCAAGGTCATGTTAGCTCACTTGAAGTTTTGGTCTGCTACAGCTCAGGTTGAGCTGGGTCAGCTCAGCCGATGTGTGTAGTACGGGGGACAACCGAGTTTGCAGAGGGTTCGCTAGTGGAAAGGGGTTGAGGGACTCTGCACCCACAGGTGCTTGTTCTGCCTGGTCGGGGCCAGGCCGTCCCTGGAAGTGGGAAGTGCTGTTGTAGGCAACAGTGTTGTAAGTGATGGTGCTGCAGGTGTGTGCCACATCTCCTCTAAACTTAAGGAAGGGCCCTGCCTGCAGGGCTCACACTTGCGGAAGCTGTCTTTCTGGGCACTGAGATGGCCAAGGCAAGGTCAGGACATGGAGCATGTCACGCTGCCTCACCTGATGTGTCCCAACGCTGTTCTGGCTCCCACACATCTGAAGCCCTTTCCAGACCCCTGCTTCACTACCCGTCTCAGGCCACTCTGACTTCCCAGAGTGCTTACTGTATGCCAACACTGACAACAGTGACAGAAACTAAACAGCTATGGTAACAATGACTAACGTGTATTGAGTCCTTACTGTACACCTGGTGGCTTGCCCACAGCTGACTCTTCTAGGCCGATGTCTGTCTACAAACGCTGGCCGTGGCAGGCCTTATTGTCATTCTGCATTTCGTCCAGCAGGGGGCAGTGTCACCACACCTTAAAGGGGACCCTCCTTCACCTGTGTTCTCAGGAAAAGTGAAGCTTCTGAGTTTCTGAAGATCCTGGAAGAGGGCTTCTGGCTTTGACAGTGGGTCCAAGGCTCCAACTGACAGAGTAAAAGGCTGTGAAACTCTCTTTCCCCTTTCCCTCCAGCCCCGGGCACTTGGGGTCTCGCAGTTCCAATGTCAAGTCATTCTGTGTTTGGTCTGCAGCTCTGCTGACTCCAAGGAGAGCAAAGGGTAGGCAGGAGCTTGGAGAAATGGCTTGGGCCTCAGTGGACTGTGAGAATTCCATGGCAAGTCCTTGACACCTTGCTTCCTTAGGTATATGCAGATGGTTCCCAAATCAGCCACATGGTAGGAGCTAGAGATTGGAGGTGTGCAGATCCCCAGATGTGTTATACGCATTAGTGGATGGTACTGCTTTTGAGAGACCAATTGGCCACATGGGGCAGTGGTTTCAGCAAATCTCTAGCTGTCAAGTGTTGCTCAGGTAAAAGCCTGTGAAAAAGCCCCATCTTTTCCATAGCCTGGGAGCCAATTGTTCCCAGAGGGGAAGGGGGAGACTACTGGTGGGATGTGGTTGTGTCAGCCTGATCTTTCTTACTCGTGGAAGACCTCAGTGAGAACGTAACATATGAGCTGGCTTCTGCTCTGAGAAGTTTCTGTTGACCCAGCTCTGGCCGTGGTTGCCTGCTTAAGGAACAGGCAAGGACCTCCCAGAAATGACTCCACTGACAGGTCTGCCAACACCAGGGTCTGCTCCGGACTCTGAATGCTGACTCATTGCTTTGGGAAGGATTTTTGTCCCTCTGGTCCCCAGCAAGAATGGGCTGGGAGATCTCTGACTGACTTCCCTGAGGAATTCAGATCCTGGGTCCCTCAGTACAGCCCACATTGGAGGTACTAGCTCTGATGAACTTAAAGATCGATGTCGCTGCCCAACCTGTTGGCTTCAGAAGTACTTTCGGTTCAGATGTTCAAAGCAGCCCTGAGTTATCTTTGTAGCTTCTCCAAATCCCTCCCCTATTCTCTAGGCCCCTGTGAAAAGAAAATGCTGATCTACCACAGACTGCTCCCTGCACCTCTCAACCATCTACCTACTGGCAGCCAGAGTGAAGAGTTCAATCAGAAAGTGTTGTAATGGTAAAATGTTTGCATGTTCAAGGCAGTGCCCATGCTTGAGGCCTCTTGCTCCACACCACCAGGCCCCACCCAAACTGGCCTTTACTGTATAAGGGCTTGAGTTCAAGGAAACTGTGTGTATGCATGTTCACTCCAAGTCCATTTTGAGAGACTTGACTTTCACTGCCCGAGTTGCTGCTGAGGAGGACTTGTGTCCTACCTGGTAGATGAGTTGGGGTTGTTTGTGTACTCTGTGTATTAAAATAATAATTGTAATAAGGATAATAATAATAATGATAACTGGCAGTTTTCACTACTTTAACACTAGCTAGCTTCTTCACATAGATTATTCAACTGAATTTTCACAAGAGACTTTATGATATAACTGCTATATATAATACATATGATATTATACACGTATTTTATATACTATTTGTAATGTTAAGGAGATAAGGGCGACAGAACATGAGATGGTTAGATAGCATCAGCGACTTGATGGATGTGAATCTGAGCAAACTCCAGGAGATAGTGAAGGACAGGGAAGCCTGGCATGCTGCAGTGCATGGGGTCGCAAAGAGTCAGACGTAACTGAGCAACTGAACAGCAACAACAGTGTTCCCATTATGTAAGATAGAGTCAGAGGTGTGGAGAGATTCAGTCAGAGATTTTTCAGGGAGGACATTGTTGAGACAGAATCTGGGGGACAGGGCTCAGAGGAGGATGGCTGGGGAGCAGGAGACACGCTTCAAATCCCTTAGCATCCTAGCTGCTTGCATGATCTGGAGGACCCCAAAGCTTGGGAAGTACAGCACCGCCTGCCCTATACAGTCTTAGAGGAGGGAGGAACGACCATGGCCTTCAGCCTTGAGAAAGGTGTTCTGCCACACTTGAATCTGAAGGATGGATTGACTCCCTGGAATTCAAGGAGGATGGCCGGGCAAGTGCCTAGCAGATGGGGAAGCTGGGCCAGGAAGTTTAGGGGCCCTCTGAAGTCAACAGCGGTCTTTTTTTGGCTCACTAGCACCTTTCTCCAAGACCATATAGCTCCTGAGTTGAGACTATGAATGTCTCTGTCTGAGAAGACTGTCCAGTGAGAGCAGAAGCAAGGAGATCACTTAAAATTTTTTTATTTTAAAATGTGATGGGTTAATTTGCATTTTTTAAAAATTGCTAAATCATCTACACGAGAGATTAATTAACAACAGTTGTTCAGTCACTAAGTCATGTCCGACTCTTTGCAGCACCATGGACTATGGGATGCTAGGCTCCTCTATCCTCTATTATCTCCCAGAGTTTGCTCAAATTCATGTTCATTGAGTTGGTGATGCTATCCAGCCATCTCATCCTCTGTCATCCCCTTCTCCTCCTGCCTTCGATCTTTCCCAGCATCAGAGTCTTTTCCAATGAGTCAGGTCTTCACATCAGGTGGCCAAAGTGTTGCAGCTTCAACTTCAGCATCAGTCCTTCCAAAGAATATTCAGAGTTGATTTCCTTTAGGATTGATTGGTTTGATCTCCTTGCAGTCCAAGGGACTTTCAAGAGTCTTCTCCAGCACCACAGTTTGAAAGCATCAATTCTTTGGCACTCAGTCTTCTTAATGGACCAACTCTCACATCCGTACATGACTACTGGAAAAACCGTAGCTTTGACTATACAGACCTTTGTTGGCAAAGTGATGTCTCTCCTTTGTAATATGCTGTCTAGATTTGTCATAGATTTTCTTCCAAGGAGCAAGCATCTTTTAATTTCATGGCTGCAGTCACCATTTGCAGTGATTTTGGAGCCCAGGACAATGCTTCCACTTTTTCTGCATCTATTTGCCATGAAGTAATGGGACTGGCTGCCATGATCTTAGTTTTTTTTCAAATAGTATTATATGGTGAATAGTGAAAACTAAATTTCTTCTCCCACTTCTGTCCCTCATTCCTCTCCCCGTACAGTGAACAGTACAATTGCTATTATTGTGTATCCTTCTAGAGACAGTTCATGCTTATGCAATCATCTGTGGATATGTGACAGGTTGTTGAAATGGGTTTTCTACCTAAGTTTCATCCTAGGTCCCAAGCCCAGCAAGTCTAGCAGGAGGGGTTTTGCTAAGATCACTTGTAGGAAAATCACTTGGGTGTGGTCTCTGGAGTTGGGGGTCTGGATAGACACCTGAAGAGTCTAAATGTGAGATAGAAGGGCGTGGATGGGAAGAGGAATCACAAGAAAAGGAGAAGACATGGGAGAGAGAGAGAAAGGGAAGGAAGGATAGGGAGAGAGAGGTGTGAGGTACATTTGGAGCTATGCTTCTGCCAGGGCTTCCCTGGTGGCTCAGTGGTAAGGAATCCACCTGCCAATGCAGAAGGTGTGGGTTTGATCCCTGGGTCAGGAAGATCCCCTGGAGAAGGAAATGGCAACTTTTCAATGGCGACTCCAGTGTTCTTGCCTGGGAAATCCCATGGACAGAGGAGCCTGGTGGGCTACAAAGTGTCAGATAGGCCATTGATATGGAAATGTTCTTAAAGGCACCCACACATTCCCACAGATTGAGGGAGGGAAGAAATCAGAAGCCATCTAAAGGAAAATGCAACTAAATGTTCCCAAGTTGGTCTCTAAAGAATCCACAAAGCACTCACGAGAGGAAGGTAGTGTCCAGAGAACACCAGCTTTCAACACCAATTGTGACCAGAGAAAGCCAATGACAGATGGCACTGATGACTTAGGTATTCTCCTCCTTCCCACATATTCAGTATGGTAATCAGAACATTTTGTTCATGGACATTTTGGTTGGTAGCTGCTCTATCATGGTGCTCCTAGAGATGAAGTAGATGGGCAGCATACTCAAATACTACTTGTTCTGCATAGTAGGAAAAATGAGGTCCAGTGGCCAGAAGCCTGACTGCAGAACCCGCCATGAATAGCCATGGTCTCTCTCACAGTTTTTCAGATCTATGCCAGGTCACATACCTGAAACTACATGACTGAAGAGGGACCCTTCGTCCTCTTGAGGAAGAAATTTACAGCAGTGCCATGTGCGCCCATGCTTTCCCCAAGGGAACCCAGAGCCATTTACTGGGGTGATGTGGACTAAGGAAATATGTAATCCTTTTGGGGGCAACTTGAAACTAAAACTGAATCTTTGCTAATTCCTGGGGATTCAGCATGTCACTATAGTCTACCAGTCACAGAAAAGGTTTATGACAGTCAGGTGATCAATGAGGTTTTGGACAATCTTCATCTCACACTGGGTCCACGGTCCTGCTCTGTGATATTGCCTTGGTCTCTAGATGTGTAATTGTCATAGATATACTCAGCAATTGGCAGAATCATCACACTAGCTCCCTGACCTGTGAGGTGAGAGCTAATACAGTTTCCCTTTCCTGCAAGAATGGTAGGAAAACCCGTATTGCATTCTTGGAGGGGCTCGTGGAGGGTAGGGGGAGGATTTCAGAGATTAGGATCAAAAAGTCCTGAAAGATGTAGAGGTAGTTGTTTCTATCATATGCCCAATTAACTGGTCATATATTTGATCCATGCAGAAAGTGAGGGGATCTTGGAAAATTACTATGGATGATCATAAATGTAGATTTGCTGGTAATTCTGGTTGCAGCCACCATTCCAGTTGTGGCATTTTTATTGGAACAAATCAACACAGCCCCTGGTACTTGGTATGATCTGCTAGGTACTTTGGATTTTACCTGTCAGGTACTGCTGACAGGGCAGCTTTCTAGTGTCATCTCAGGATTATGTCATCTTCCCTGCTACTTACCATAATATAGACAGTAGAGATCTTGATCATCTTAGCATTCCACAGAGCATCACACAGATACATTTCACTGATGACAGCTTGCTGATTGGACCAAATAAGCAGGAAGTACTTAGTATCTTAGAACCCTTAGAAAGACACATACAAGCCAGAGGATGTGAGATTGACCTCATGAAAACTCTTCAAAGTGAAAGGAAAGTTGCCCCTTGCCTTTAAGGAGGCACAATGCTTGGGGGGCCTCTTTAGATCTTGGAAGCAATATATACAATATTTGAAAAAAAATTTGAGTATGCTGCTTGGACCTATTTATTAATTTATAGGTTTTTTTTTTCTACACAGAGCCCAGAGCAAGAGAAGACTCTGCAGGAGGTCCAGGCAGCCGCACAGAGGCTCTGAGACTGGGCTTTAGGACCTAGCAAGTGTCTGTGGTAAATAGGACACTGCACGGAGACTCTAGTAAACCCCAAGAGGATAATAGTCAAGGCAGAGACCCTTAGGATTCTGAAAAGAAAAAAAAAAGCCATACTTTTTAATGCAAAGAACTTTCTCCATTGGAAAAAAACTCCCGATGTCCTCCCAGGCCCTGGTAAGCTAAATTCCTAATGTCAGTGAACACGTACCCTGAACTACCCATCATGCACTGGGTCATGTATGACCACAGCCATGGCCTGGGCTTCCATAGCAGCAGTCGCTCAGGTGGAAGTGGTTGCCGTGGAAACCAGCAAGTACAGGTAATGTACATGAGTAAGTAAGCAGATGCTCTTAGTGCATTGCCTTCTCTCCCTCAGTCCACACCTATGGCCAAACGGGGGAGTTTCTTTATAACTACTTGAATGAGAGAAAAAGAAGGGCCTAGTTTGCCAAAGGTTCTCCAGGATATGCTGGCACATTGTGGAAGAGGATTGCTAGGGTAGGAAGGTCTCTGAAAGAAAGAGGTGAAGAGAAATCCTCCAAGAGGACAGAGCTTCAAGAACCTCCTGTGGCTGACCATCTTCTTTGGGCTCAGAGGTGTTCACAAGTGTGAATCTACTCTAGTTAATGCGCAGCAGCTGACAGTTTGACGGAATGGTCAGAGACTGGGAAAGAACAAGATCAGAAACTGGTCGAGGTTTAGATAAGAGGTCGGTTCAGTTCAGTTGCTCAGTCATGTCCAACTCTTTGTGACCCTATAGACTGCAGCATGCCAGGCCTCCCTGTCCATCACCAACTCCCGGAGTTTACCCAAACTCATGTCCATTGAGTCAGTGATGCCATCCAACCATCTCATCCTCTGTCATCCCCTTCTCCTCCTGCCTTCAGTCTTTTCCAGCATCAGGGTGTTTTCCAATGGGTTAGTTATTTGCTGGAGAAGGCAATGGCAACCCATGCCAGTACTCTTGCCTGGAAAATCCCATGGACGGAGAAGCCTGGTAGGCTGCTGTCTATGGGGTCGCACAGAGTTGGACACGATTGAAGCGACTTAGCAGCAGCAGCAACAGCAGTTCTTTGCATCAGGTGGCCAAAGTATTGGAGTTTCAACTTCAGCATCAGTCCTTCCAATGAATATTCAGGACTGATTTCCTTTAGGATTGACTGGTTTGATCTCCTTGCAGTCCAAGAGACTCTCAAGAGTCTCCTCCAGCACCACAGTTCAAAAGCATCAATTCTTCGGCGCTCAGCTTTCTTTATAGTCCAACCCTCACATCCATACATGACTACTAGAAAAACCATAGCTATGACTAGATGGACCTTTGTTGGCAAAGTAATGTCTCTGCTTTTTAATATGCTGTCTAGGTTGGTCAAAGCTTTTCTTCCAAGGAGCAAGTGTCTTTGAATTTCATGGCTGCAGTCACCATCTGCAGTGATTTTGGAGCTCCCCAAAATAGTCTGTCACTGTTTCTATTGTTTCTCCATCTATTTGCCATGCAGTGATGGGACCAGATGCTATGATCTTAGTTTTCTGAATGTTGAGTTTTAAGCCAACTTTTTCACTCTCCTCTTTCACTTTCATCAAGAAGCTCTTTAGTTCTTCTTCACTTTCTGCCATAAGGGTGGTGTCATCTGCATATCTGAGGTTATTGGTATTTCTCCCGGCAATCTTGATTCCAGCTTGTGCTTCATCCAGCCCGGCATTTCGCATAATGTACTCTGCATATAAGTTAAGTAAGCAGGGTGACAATATATAGCCTTGATGTACTCCTTTCCCAATTTGGAACCAGTCTGTTGTTCCACGTCCATTCTAGCTGTTGCTTCTTGACATGCATACAGATTTCTCAGGAGGCAGGTCAGGTGGTCTGGTATCCCATCTCTTTAAGAATTTTCCACAGTTTGTTGTGATCCTTGGAACAACTCTGTTAGCCCTTGCTCTACTTCATTCTGTACTCCAAGACCAAATTTCAGGTATCTCTTGACTTCCTACTTTTGCATTCCAGTCCCCTATAATGAAAAGAACATCTTTTTGGGGTATAGTTCTAGAAGGTCTTGTAGGTCTTCATAGAACTGTTTAACTCCAGATACTTTAACATTACAGGTTGGGACATAGACTTGGATTGCCGTGATATTGAATGATTTGCCTTGGAAACAAACAGAGATCATTCTGTCATTTTTGAGATTGCACGCAAGTACTGCATTTCGGACTCTTTTGTTGAGTATGATGGCACTCCATTTCTTCTAAGGGATTGTTGCCCACAGTAGTAGATATAATGGTCATCGGAATTAAATTCACCCATTCCAGTCCATTTTAGTTCACTGATTCCTAAAATGTCAATGTTCACTCTTGCCATCTCCTGTTTGGACACTTCCAACTTGCCTTGATTCGTGAACCTAACATTCCAGGTTCCTATGCAATATTGTTCTTTCCAGCATCGGACTTTACTTCCGTCACCAGTCATGTACACAACTGGGTATTGTTTTCGCTTTGGCTCCATCTCTTCATTCTTTCTGGAGTTATTTCTCCACTCTTCTCCAGTAGCATATTGGGCAACTACCAACCTGGGGAGTTCATCTTTCAGTGTCCTATCTTTTTGCCTTTTCGTACTGTTCATGGGGTTCTCAAGGCAAGAATACTGAAGTGGTTTGCCATGCCCTTCTCCAGTGGACCATGTTTTGTCAGAACTCTCTACCATGACCCATCCGTCTTAGGTGGCCCCACACGGCATTGGATAAGAGATATATTCTATCTATCTACCTATCAATCTACCTCCCTCCCTCCCTCCCAGACCCCTCCATCCCTCCCTCTCAGGAAGGATTCAAGGCATGAAACTGGCTTTATCCCATATGAATCCTCACCAAATTATGTCCACTGCAAAGGAGGCTTCCAGTAATAAGGTGGACATGGTGATATCGTCTATAAAGTTAGTCAACCTCTTTTCCCAGTGTTCCAGTGCTTTGCTCAATGGGCCCATGAGCAAAGAGCCCCTGGTGGAAGGAATGAGACTATACATGGACTCAAAACCTGGGCTTGTCTGCTCCGTGACTGATCTGGTTATCCCACCGCTGCTGAGTGCTTAACCCGCCGGCAGTAGAGACCAGTGCTGAGCCCCTGATACACCAATATTCCATGGGATATTTGACCTCTTCTGTCATGGAGGGGACAGCTGTTAGTTCTCTCTGAAATAGACAGGTATTCTGGGTATGGATTTGTCTTCCCTGCCTCCTGCTGGCACTACCAATAACAGACAAATAGAATGCCTTATTCACTGTTAAATACTCAGTGACATGCTTCTGACTAAGGAACTCATTTCATTGTAAAAGAGACACAGCAATGGATACATGCCTATGGAGTTCACTGGTCTTACATGTAACCCATTGCTGAGAAGTAGCTGCCTGAAAGTAGGTTGAAACGTGAAATTGTCATTATTCAATTGTTTTTGACTTACAAAATTGGAAATTTCAATAATTCAGCTCAATATGACAGTGGATTGGCCTACTGGGATGCATGTATGGCACCAGTTGGGAGATAACATCCTGAATGATTGGGATTCGGTCTTATACCATGCAGTGTACACTCTGAATCAAGGACCAGTTATAGCACTCTTTCTCCTCCAGCCAGTATACAGGGATCTAAGAATCAAGAGACTGAGTGTGGGGGTGGCACCCTTCACTCCTATATCCAGTAACCCACTCAGATAATTTTTGCTTCATGGTCCTGCAGCTCTGGGCTCAGCTTCTTTTGAAGTCGATTTCCAAGAGAGAAAAGCTTTCACCAGCAAACATAACAGTCACACAGTAGACTTGGAAGTTGAGACTGCCATCTGGCCATTTTGGACTCCTCATGACACTGAATCAACAGGCAAAGAAAGAGTTAACTTACTGATCAAGCCCAATTACCAATAAATTCTTTGGTTTGCTTAAGTTAGAGTTGCTTGTCTGTCCTTTGCAACAAAGATATGTAATAGGAGCTCAGTAACTACTGAATTGTATCAATAGATTAGCATCTCTTCTATCTGTTTGGGTTGTTCCACAGGTGGGTCACAGAAAAGCAAGTATGATTTAAATTTTTTCTCTGGGTGGGAGCTTCCTGTCTTGATGATACCTAAAGATGTAGTGCACTCCAGGGGGTTGAAAGAGCAGACTGGACAGAGCAGCAGAGAACAGAGCCTTTTGGTTGTCATTTAAAACATGAAAAGTGAAACAAAAAAGGAGAAATTTCAGTTATCAGTTTGTGTTTAATTCTCTCCCTCTAAACTCTCTCCAGGACCTCTCCAAGTACAAAGTTTGAAATTGTTTCTTTATTGCACACCTTTGACCAGGGATGGCTTAAGGTCTGAGTCAGAGCTCTAAGTGAAGTTGCTTTTCTTCCCCTTTCTCCTGTTAGAATGTCCGGTGATGCCTATTTAATGGGTCGGAAATGAGGTCCCCGGTGTCTACATCAGGGCTTTGAGAATCTTATCTGGTGGTACAACTTTCACTCAAAATTAATGCACTGCATGGTGAGGGGGGTAAATAAACTCATTAGGAGAGCTAACCAGTGTCCTCATTGTCACCTAACAGCATTCATTGTGTGTGTGCTTAGAATAATGTCTTTTCTACAAGCCAAATGGGAAGCTGCTCTAATGCATTTCTCTGAATTTGGCCTGCCACTGTTGTAAATTACCTTGCTTAATGGACTCTGGTATTCTGTTATCTATTTGGAAACTTCTGAGCTCTTTGAGAACCAAATCAAGTGCCTTAGTCCCCAGGAAGGGAAGGCAGGCTTAGAAGATTTACAACTCCGTGAACATCATTATTGATGTCTGTTGTGTTTTGCAAACAGCTTTCCAGTGGAATAAGTGCTTATGATGAGGCCGTAGTTATTTATTTATTTATTTTTTGATAAGTTGCTCTGAAATAATGACTCCCAGGGCCCATAAATCCCCTCTGGAAATCAACATGCCAGGAAGGTATTTGGCAATTATTCCACCCACACCGTGACCCCAGCTGCACGTAGGAACCCTGCCAAGGCCCTCAGCAGCCTTCCGGCCATTTGCCGAGAGCAGCTAAAATAGTCATAATGGTTGCCGTCACCATCACCACAGCTCACAGGGTGTAGAGCACTTTATAGCTGCCAGAGAGGTTCACAGGCCTTGTTTCATCCTCTGAGACGTGGAAACTCGGGCCCGGAGAGATAAGCAAGGAGTAAGGGCCAGAAACAGTGGGACCCGGGCCTCCTGACTCGCTTCCTTGGTATGTGTTGACTTGACTGGTCATGGTGCCCAGTTGTTGATTCGAACATTATTCTGGGTGTGTCTGTGAGGGTGTTTGTGGATAAAATGAACATTTGAATCTGCGGACTGAGTCAGGCAGACTGCCCTCCCCAGTGTGGATGGGCTTCATCCAACCTCTGGACTGACTAGAGCAAAAGGCAGACTCTCTCTTGAGTAAGAGATTCTCTTGCCTGATGGCATTAGAACTGGAACATCAGATTTTTGGCTGGCCAGTCTCCATAATCACGTGAGACAATCCTTAAAATTAGTCATCCTCTCTGTCACATGTATATACTTCCTATTGGTTCTGCTTCTTTCTCCTCAGGTAGTTACATGACATGCCCTGACCACCGGTTCCTGAGTCGAGGTACGGGCCTGTGCTAGGGGCTATAAAAAGGCTAAAATTGGTTGTGATAGTAAAAGTTTTTTAAAAAGAAACTTAAATAAATGTATTCTTAATTGTGATGAATGACACATTACATAACATGTAACATCTTGACCATTTGGTTTTAAAAACCTGTTCTTTAAAATTTTATATTGGATCATAGTTGATTAACAATGTCACCTTAGCTTCAGGTGAACAGTAAAGTGATTCAGTTATACATCTGTTCTTTTTCAAATTCTTTTCCCATTTAGGTTATTACAGAATATTGATTAGAGTTCCCTGTGCTATACTGTAGGTCTTTTTTGGCTATTTACTTTGGATGGTAATGTGTACATGGGCTTCCTAGGTGGCACCAGTGGCAAAGAACCTGCCTGCTGATGCAGGAGACCTGAGAGATGAAGGTTCAATCCCTGAGTTGGGAAGATACTCTGGAGGAGGGCATGGCAACCCACTCCAGTATTCTTGCCTGGAGAGTCCCATGGACAGAGGAGCCTGGTGGGCTACAGTCCATGGGGTCACAAAGAATCAGACACAACTGAAGTGACTTAGCGCACACGCAATAAATCCATGTCAATCCCAAACTCCTGGTTTATCCCTACCTCCCGACCCCATCTTGACCACTGAACATTGTACAGTTCAGCTTTGTTAAGTGCATTCCCGTTGTGTCAAGTTTGGATTTAAACTGGGCTGGCTAAGGCTTTTTAATACCTGAAGATGAGATCATCCTTACAGCGAGAAGTGACCCCAAAGTTATAGGATTTGCCTGAGGTGTCTCCAAGTGACAGGAAAGTATATCCAGTGGAGTGCGTTCGGAGGCGGGGATGAGAGGAAAATAAAACACAAAGCCCCTGGCTGTTTGCCTCTGTGGAGCAGAGGCCTTTCTGTAAACCAGGAACACAGCCAGCTGCAGCATCAAGGTGAAGCGGGCTGAAGACACAAAGGAGGCCTAGGGGAGGGGCGGCTGAGCTGAATGTTGAAGGACGGTGGGGTTAGAACAACTGAAGATAGGAGGCGGATGAGGGGATGTGAGGCAGAGAGCAGCGTGGGTGAAGACCAGCCCTGCCCTGCACACTGGCCTCCCTGCAGCCGGAATGGTGGTGGTATGTTGCTGGGCTGTGTCTACCGTGGTGACCCTACATGTTCCCACCAGCTCTGTGGCCCTGAACCTGGGCTGCCAGTGGCTCTGAGTTCTGGAGGAGCACTGTGCTAACCCCTCAGCTCCCCTTGAGCTTCCAATCCACGCCTGAGAAGCAGCATTTTATAAATAGCAGTGCTGACAAAACCCTAAATATAGCACCTCTGGGAGCTTAATTACCCAGTAGCAGAGCTGACAGTAAGTACCATATGGGGTGTGACTAGTAAGGCTGGTGGTATAGGGAGGGGCAGGGGGTCTGAAGTGCAGCAGGCAGTCCTGGCTTCATGTACCTCTCACCCTGCTTGCACCCTCCCCTCACACCCCCACCCCACACCCTGGTCATTACCACCAGGCCTGGCCTGAAGGAACAGAGTTGGAGCCCCTGGAAGCAGCTTTGGCTACACGGAGGGAAGTACCACCCCAGCCACCTCCTGTGGTTCTACCCAGTTCCCTGTCCATCATCTGGTTGATCTTTTGGTCCTCTGTCCTGACTGGCTTTTTTTTGGAGACTGTGAGATAGTGGAGGACACAGTGGGGGCAGTTTTGGAAGGAGCCAGCTGCCAGGGGCAGGCCTGGGACCCTGCTCAGAGGATTCTGCTTGAGCAATTCACTCAAGTGGACCATGTCCCAGGGCTAGGGGGCTGGCTCTGGCCTGCTCTCAACACCCGCAAACCTCCACTATGCTTCTCACACCGCAACCCTAGGCACCTTCCTTTGGGACTTCATAAGCACTAGTCCTGGGCTCCACACAGTACTCCTCTCCCTGCCCAGAACACCTTCCTCTTCTTGCTCTCCTAACTGCCCTTCCCCTTCCCCTTTGCATCCTGACCTCACTTCTGCAGGTTAGGCTTCCCCTAACCACTGCACCCCTGCCCTGTTGGAGGGCAGCCCCCAGGGCACACTCGTAAGGCTCTGGGTTTTTCTTGGGTACCTCAGATTCTAATCATTATTGCGTCCTCATTGGTGTTGCTGTTGGCTAATTGTCTGCCGCCTTTGTGAGACTGTAGGCTCCATGAGGGCAGGGGCAGTGTTTGGCTTGTTTTTCCCCGTGTTGCTAACCCCTTGCACAGGGCTTGGCATGCAGAAGGTGTGCAGTGAGTATGCAGTGAATAAAAGAAGGACTGCGCAGAGCCTACACTACTTGAGGACCAGAGGCACCCACATTCCATGGCTGAGACCTTCCTCCACCTCCCTGGAAACATCTGGCAACAGCTGAGCCCAGTGGAAGGAGATGGAAGGGTCAGTTGAAGTCTCTCTGAGACCAGGGTTGTGTGAAGGATGTCAAGCAGGCAGCACTGGGGTGAGGTCTTTTGCCAGCAGGAGTGATGGGAGCAGGGATGATGGATGTACATTGGTTCATGGTTGGTGCCATTGTGTGATTCAGAGGGTCAGGGAGACCACCTATATCTACGAGGCAGGCTGTGGAGGTGTGGAGCCTCCTAGGGGAGGGGTGCCTGCACAGTGTAGGCTGCCAGACTTCAGGAAGGGTTACACAAGGTCTAGGGTTTGTCAGCAGAGATGAGGCAGGGACTGGCCTCAGTTCTCACAAAAGGCCTTAGCCTTTCCTGATGAATCCAGGCTTTGCTCCATACCAGCAGCTTGATGACAAGGTCATTTGACTTCCCTGACAGAGAGCTGGAAGTCAGGCACCCCTGGTAAGCCACAGCCCAGCAAGTCCTAGGGGCAAGCAGAGAACTGGCCAGCAGGGGGCAATTGGTCCAGCCAGGTCTCCATAGCTCAGAGGTCTGAAAGCCGGGGAATGACAGGACCGGGGGCTGGCGTGGGGGTGGGGGGTGGGGGGTGGGAGGGTGCAGGGCAGCAGAAAGAAGGAGTGGGAGATGCCCTGGCCTCATGGTCCCTGGGACAGGTCAGGCTAGTCACATATGGACCCAGTGCTCCCCGTGGGGTGCAGGGCCTAGCCTGGTGCCAGGGCAGGGAGCAGGCACCTAAGCCTCCCATTCACAACCACCTCTTCACATTCAGACTTTAGGAATTATTGCAAGTGAGATTTTAATGTTAAAAGAAGTAATTAATTAAATGTAAGTCTTTAAAACATGCCGCAGGTTTATAGCTCTATCTTGGCATGTCTTTGTGTTTTAATCAGAGGACTAGAAAAGTGGAAGTGGTCCAGACCTCTTGGCTGTGGGCAGTCTGGCTGAGAGGGCCTTTCTCAGGGACAGAGCCCTAGGCCCAGTCCGGACCTGTGTACTTTTTCTGGGTGTCTCCCCATGCTGGCTTTGCCTAGGCCACCATGCACCTCAGGGCAGAGAGAATATAACGATGTTTTCATTGCTTTTTGTTCACCCTAGGGTGGTGGGAATGTTGGAAACTTAGCTCCCATCGCTGGACAGATGAGACTGACAACAATTTATCAGTCATGTATACGCCCAGCCTGGGGAAGGAGGATGCAGCACATGAAATAGGGCCACATGGAGGCTGCATGTGGGAATGAAGTGGACAACTGGGGTTTATGAGTGGCAGGTTTTGTAGTATGAAGAGGGTGGGGTGGCCTCCGTTCCCGTGGGAGGATGTGATTGGCCTGTTTGAGCACTTTAGTGACTGGCAGGGAACTGAGCCCCGTTACTCAGGGATAAGCAGGAACTGTGACTGGCCCCTGTGATTCGGAAGGTTGTTGGTCAGGGCACCTTATCTGTGGGGGCGGGCTGAGGGAGCAGCAAAGCAGTTAGGCTGTTTGAGGCCCTCCACTCTTCACCAGCTGTTGAGAAGCACATAGTATTAGGCCTTAACTTCAGGTCATAAAGCTCTTGCCAAAAGTGGAGGCGGGGAACAGGCTGAGACAGGGCAGACAGCCATGTGTGCAGGGGGCTCATTGAGAGCTTGAGACAGAAGAAAGGTTTCCCCTAGCTGGCATGTTGCTATGGGTGCCTCTTGAGTCTGCCCCTGCTACATTTAGACCAAATCAAGCTTACTCCCTCTAGAGCACAGCCCCATTTTCTGACTTGATAGAGAACATAAATGTGAGTGTCCTTGGATGAGGGGTTGCAAGGCCAGGAGCCCAGCCACTGGGGGGATGGACTGACCCTGGTAGGGGCAGGCTTAGGCTTCTGGGAAGTGGGGAACATCTCAGAGTGTCCGCTGCTGCCCCCCATCCCTAGACTCTGGATCCAGGCTCATGGAGGGCCTTGGGGAGCCAGGGGCAAGATAGAAAGATGTGGCCCAGAGTCACACATTCCAGATCTCCATGGTTCTGCCCTTGGGTCAGGATCTTTGCCTCCACCTTCTCACAGTGACATGTGAGCCACTCTGAGCGTGCCCTTCACTGCAGCAGCCTCTGCACCCTCCCCGCAGGCTTGCTGCTCGGCCCTGCCCTGCACCAGACCCTGAGACCTCCCCCAAGCCTTCCTGGAGCTCCTGCTGGGATGCCACCTGCCCTTCCATAGACCTTTCTCCATGCCACACACACCGAGCAGCAGTCCTCCAATGTCCTGGTCCCTGGTACACCTTCCCGAGGTGTGTGTAAAATACAGGGTGCAGGGGACAGTTAATCAGTTTCATTCTCATTGAAACGTTTGGGGCCCTTTTTCTAAACCTGGGAAGAGGCTGGTGGTTTCGTTTGCAGGTTTTACAACAACGGAGATAATGCCCCAAGCCTAGGCATTCCCTAAGGATGGGCAGGACCTCAGGGAGGACAGTGTGTGAGATGGGCCTCGCAGAGCTCCACCCTTGATGTCACATCGGGGGTGACCAGAGAAGACTGAAGATATTAGATTCTTCTTCTTGAATATTCTGCTTTGTGCGGGTGCCCCATGAATACTGCATGACTCTAGGAAGGGAAAGAGGCCTCCCTAAATCCCAACAGATGTTTGATTTCTCATCAGCCTTGGTGGGTGGCATGCTCATGAAACTCTTGAAGCTCATTTTATTCAAGTAATTTGTCTCAGGAAATTGGGAAAAAATGAAAAAATTTTCATGCAACCAACCTCAGGCAAAGGTTGGCACAACTGCCATTTCAGTATCTTACCCTGTAGTCACACCTTATATGTATTAGAGGTTTACAGGATGGAGATTCACTTGTAAAGAGAGTTTTACTTCTGCCTTTGATTTAACAGCTGCACCGTATTCCACTCTGTGGATCTGCAGTCATATAACACTTTCCCCATTTTGGGTAATTTGGGTTGTTTCCAGTTTTTTTGCTATTATGGGTAGTGCCGCAGTAAATATCCTTGCATGTCAAACTGTATGTATGTTTCTGATAGTGATTTGTCAGGTGTCACTGTGCCACGTCTCTGCTTTGGAGTCAAGGAGGTCTCCTGATTTCAAGGTCCAAAGCCAGACGCAAACACCCATCTTTGGAGCTCTCTTCCACTTAAACTTCCCTCTACTTATGTGATCTCATTCACACCTTCCCTGCGGCCTTTTAAGGACACTATTCCTGCCCCCACTGGACGGATGAGGGAACCGAGGCACAGAGAGAGCCAGTCAATCACCCATGGCCACAGAGTCAGTAAGTGGCAGTACTGGACTCAAACAAAAACAAACTTCCCCTGCGGTGCAGAGTGGGGTGGGGTGGGGTGGGGATTGGCTATAGCGCCTCTCTAATATCTCTAGAGGCCACTCCCTCACTTTCTCCCCTTGTGTTTCATGCACCCCAGTTTTCCAGTGGGTGTTCAGATGCTCCCAATTCAAGACTGTTGAGCCTCACACTTCCTCTGCATTTATTCAGCTAAGAGCTGCTGTCTACCTCCACCTACCGCATCCATGCAGTGAGAAGGAGCCTTGAAAATGCCAACAGGGTGGTCATGCTCTCAAGTGGGGGCCCTGCTGTGACTCATGGTTGGGCTCTGAGCCTCTGGAAAAACATTCCTGTTGGCAAGGGATTCACTGTGGCTGGAGGAGCTCGGCCAGCCCCAGGCCCTGCCCAAGCTACCCTGGAACAGAAGACACCCCTGGTGCTTCTGGAAGGGCCCCCATGGTCCCCCACAGCCTCCAGAGATGCTTTGAGAAGCAAGACCCAAGCTGTAGGTGACACTGGCAAATCCTTGGTCGCCACCACACACTCTGGGCTCTCTCTGGTCTCTGGATCCTGCAAAGCTACAGGGCCACCTTACCAGAATATTCTTCCTGACAAAGCCCGAGGTGCTGAAGAAGAAGAAGCAGAGTGAGACCACGATGCTGGAGAGTATGCGCAGGGGGCGTTTTGTGGGTTGAACCGTGCAGGTGTTACGACTAATGTGTGACAGATGGGAAAACTGAGGCAGCACGGCGTGAATTGACATGTCCTTGATGCCACAGTCTGGGGGGTGATTCTGACTCCTGCCTGGAGTCCAGGCCTTGTAGCCTGGATCAGTGAGGAACATTAATTAGTACTTGCTAATTTTGACATTGAAAAAGAAAACAGCTGGCCCACCCAGCGTTTTCCAGAATGTGCTCTGAGAACTTTGCGCCCTCAAGGAGCTTTGTGAAAAAAATCAGCAAACTCTGGTCTCTTGCATAAAGGCTGTGAGGGAATATGTCACCTGCAGTTTTGTGAAAAAACTCAGCAAACTCTGGTCTCTTGCATAAAGGCTGTGAGGGAATATGTCACCTGCATGTTCATCAGCATATCCAAGGAGCCCTGTAGTAAGGCCGCCCTTTTAACTTCCTGGAGTGCTGGCTTTGCCTGTGACTTTGGACCTTAGAAGCCTCCCTCCTCACTTCTTCCCTTCATTTCTAGTAAAGAATAACCATGCTGCAGTCCTGGCTCAGCTGGTAAAGAATCTGCCTGCAATGCAGGAGACCGAGGTTCGTTCCCTGGGTGGGGAGGATCTCCTGGAGAAGGGAAAGGCTACCCACTCCAGTATTCTGGCCTGGAGAATTCCACGGACTGTATAATCCATGGGGTCGCAAAGAGTCGGACATAACTGAGCAACTTTCACTTCACTTCACTTCCTGCTGCAGTAGATGACTTGGACTCCATCAATTCTTTGGTTTCTCCCCTTAAGAAGAGCCATCATTTGCCATTTTCAGATGATAACTGGAGAGGAGGAAGGCACAGGGCAGGAAATTCATGCAAAGCCTCAGATCTGGTACCGAGTCCTCCTGGGCTCTTGGACTCGGTGATATTCTCAGGAATCACTGGGCCCCCTAGGAGGAAGGGGACCTCTGCAGTAGCTAGGTGCACTGGTGGTCCAGGAGAGAGCTGAGTCCTGTGGCGGCAGCTGCCCTCCTAAGCTGAGTGGAGCAGACTGTCATTAATTATTTGCTTTCCTGAATAGCACTGCCTACCCCTACCAGCGGCTCCCTGGGCCTGATTGCATTACCCCTTTCCATGAAGATTCATCTCCAACTTGTTTGATGCTTCTCCAAAGAGCTCCATCTGGCTCCCTCACCATTTCTGACAGGTGGCTAACATGGCTCTCTGAAGCCCCCTGAACACCAGGAAGCACCTTCTGCAGAACTGACTTGGCTTTTATGTCATATTTCTGTCTCCCGGTTGTGTATTTGCCACAACCACAGACATTTGTATGAAAATAGAATCGGTGTTTGTAAGGGCTCATCTGCTCGGGCTGCCTGTGAGGAGGCACTGGGGGACAATCTGCCAGCCTGGTACCCATCCATGCAGTTCCCCAGTTTCCCACGTGAGGCTCCCCCAGCCTCTGAGAGAGTGGGATGCCGCCCAGCCCGGATTTATGGCCTGAGTGGGCCTCCTTGCTTCAATGTTGTGCTGTCCAGAGCAGCTCTCTGGGCCTGCACCTGGGCACTTTGGGCCAGAGAGTGAGGCCAGCTTGCTGGGCCAGGAAGGGCCAGTGGGGTGTCCTGGGCTGATGACTGTAGAGAGGCCAACGGGGTAAGAGATGAGCCATCAAAGAGGATATGGAGTGAGGTGTTAGCGCCTGGGTGAGGGCCAGCACTGGCCCTGGCCTGATGAGACTAAACAGTGAGTGTGTCCCTTTTCCTTCCCTGTGAGCACAGAAATTTAGAATCTACTAGCACCTCACCTCAGTGTGGTGTTAGGGACCAAATATTTGTGTCTCCCCCAAATTCACATGCTGAAGCCCTACCCCACAATGTGATGGTATTTGGGAAGTGGGGCCTTTGGGAGGTAATTAGGTTGAGATGAAGTCCTCAGGGTGTGGACCCCACGATAAGATTAATGCCCGTGTGAAATGATGAAGACATGTCAGAACTGCCTCCCCCCACCGTGTGAGCACACAGCGAGAAGGAGACTAGCTGTAAACCAGGAAGAGAGCCGTCAGTAGAATTAGAATGCAGCCATGCTGGCACCCTGACCTCAGACTTCCCCTGCAGGGTTCTGAGCAGAGCAGTGATGGTGCCTCGCCCATGTTTGGACAGGAGCACTTTGTTGAGAATGGACGGCGGGGCAAGAGTGGAAGCAGGGCGGCCTCCTGGGAAGCTGGCACAGTGTAACCCAGGTGTGAGACGGCACTGGGTGCCTGCACTGAGGAGGAGGAAGTGGAAGGGGTCAGATTTTGACATATTTGCTGACCATTTGGATATGGAGAGAGAAGGAGAAGTAAGGGTAATTGTGTCATATGCAAATTGTGTCCACTGAGAAGTGGACGATGTACGAAGAGCAGGCTTGGAGCAAAAAGACAGGCTTTCCATCCTGGAAACGTAAGGTTTGTGATGTCCATTAGAAACCAGAGTGATGCTGTCAAGAGACCCTGGAGCTGGGGGGTGAGTCTGAGATGGAGAAATCAAGTTGGGAGGGTCAGCAGATGGAGCGCATTTAAAGTCATGAGACTGTGTGGTATCACAAGTGGAGGATTGTTAGTAGAAGAGAGAAGATGCTTGAAGCTTGTGTCCTCAACTGGCCAATGTTGAATAGTGGGAGAAATGGGGAGAAACTGACAAAGATTCTGAAAAGAAGGCACCAGGGAAGTAGAGGGGAAACCAGGAGGACATGCTTGCTGGAAGCTGTGATTTCAAGGAGGACGCCTATTGCATTTTATCGTTTCTCAGTGTTTGGCTCACACGTATGACCTAAGTTGGTCCAATTGGAGTACATTTAGGGCCCTTATTGGAATTATGAAGAATAAGAAACATGCTCTCTTTTGCCTCATGGTTCTTAGCTGGAGCTATTAGTAGACATTTTACCCATAAGAGTGAACACCCAGTACAGAATCAAAACCGAGGAGACATAGTGGGAGACAGAGCCCTGAAGGCATCATCTCTACCCTGGATCCCACCATGCCTGAAATCCCTAGACTTTTAGTTTCCCATTTTTGCTTAAGTCAGTTTGAACTGGATTTCTGAATTTGCAACCAAAAGAGTTTTGACCAAAGCAGTGATGCACCCCTACTCTGATAGCATCCATGTGGAGAACACCTCCTGCTGCCATTCTGAGGCTCCCCTTTCCCAGTGTTGCACACCTGTTCCATGTGGCACTGAGCCTTCTTTCATAGGGACATCTTTCAATAGTTTCCTTATCTGAGGCTGAACAAAGAGGGACTAAGGAGAAAGCAATGGAGAATCACTGGAGAGGATATTTATTGTTTGCTTGGTGATTTATTGTTTGCTTTGCTTTTTATTATTTGAAAGTATTATTTTTCTTATTTGCTTTATTGATTTGTTGTCATTGTTCAGTCGCTCAGTCACGTCTGACTCTTTGCAACCCCATGAACAGCAGCCAGGCTTCCCTGTCCTTCACTTTATTGATTAATTTTTTTAAAAAGGAAGAATGACAGGCACGTACCTATACTTTGCACCAGTGACTGATAGAGGTGGGGCTTGAGGGGCTGAGGCTCCCAGAAGGGTGGGGAGGGGTATTAGGGGAACGGGCTCCTGAACTCAGGAGTATGCAGGGTGGTGGTTCAAGGGAAGTGGAAATCTTTAAGAATTGTGACACATTGACTTGAGGGGATGTGCAGAGAATGGTGTCAAGGAGGACTCCTGTTTTGTTTTGTTTTCGCTAAAGCAACTGGCTGGACAGAGGAGAGCCGCTGAGTCCGATAAGGCACTGAGAGAGACCATCCCCCGGGAGGGGCAAATTCAGGCCCTGGGCTGGGCGGCCGTCTCCCCAGATTACTAATTTCTTGCTCCATCTACATGTTTGCTTTTGAAGGGCATTTTTTCCCTCCATGCCTCGGAGTCACTTAATTCATTAGTTCATCATTTATGTCCTATTTCATTATGTTATAATCTTTATAGTTGTTAATTTGCATTTCATTTTCTGCAGTGACAAAAAAAAAACCACCCTACACATGAAAAATGTTATTGTTGTAAATATTAATATAAGTCACAAATGATCACCATCCAGACCCCATTGCACAGAGCAATGGCTCCCTTGTCTGAAGCTGGGAGGATTCGGGGTAATTACCAAAAGCAAGAGCTCTGCATGCTCTGAGGCTGAATGATCAGAACCAATCACAAGCCCTGAGATAATACTAAAAACAGGCAGAGAAAACAGCACTTGCAGACAGTCATAGCCCACTTGTGCACCTAGTGTGACTCTCAACGCATACCCCACACCACCTTTACTTGAGTGGCTCAGAGTCTAGAGGGACAGATGGTAGCCTCCGTGCCCCATGGGTAGGGGAGAGCCTGTGCCCAGGAGCTCAGAGGAGAAGCAAGGTTGAGTCCTCCCTGGAGGGGAGCCAGGGAGAAGGAGGCACTGGGAGGGAGGGAGAGAGTGGGTGGTGTGTGAGCTGCTGCACAGACTCCAGCCCCAACCCCCTCAATTCCTACTCTCCTGGTCCAGAAGAGGACTCTTGCATTGCGTCTTTTTCAGGAAAATTGCACTGCAAAGAGTCATTTCTTTGCCCTGGAGATCAGAGATGACCGATACTCCCATCCCCTTGAGCTGCCTTAACATCTAGACCTGGAAGGAGGCACCCGTCACTCCTGAGAAGTTTTGTGCCTCCGCCCCCATCCCTGGCCCCATAAGAAGCTCCAGAGCAAATCCGGGGTGGTTGAGTCAGAACTCCTCCTGACATGCTTGGGGGTTAAGTCTGTTAAGCTGTGAACAGCTGATGCCTTTTCTACAGCAGGGAAAGTACAAAGTCCTGGAATATCATAGACTGGAAAGCAAGGAACTGATCAAAGGTTTAATGAGGTCATGTTTAAAAGACATAAGAACCAGCCATAAGGGGATACCAAGGGTCAAATTTTGGACAAATTTAGTAACAAAAAGAGAAATGACGATCATGAAAATTCTAAGACATTTAATGGGGGAAAAATCCGAGAGTCCATAACGATAATCAAAGAAAAAATAAAAACAAAACCATGTTTTTGTATATATAAGAAGGGGAAAATGGAGTGGGTAAGAAGGTCTGTGGGAAAGAATCCACCTGCCCATGCAGGAGACACAAGAGACGAATTTGATCCCTGGGTTGAGAAGATCCCCTGGAGAAGGAAATGACAACCCATTCCAGTATTCTTGCTTGGAGAATCCCATGGACAGAGGAGCCTGGCAGGCTATAGTCCATAGGGTTGCAAAGAGTCGGACACGACTGAACGACTGAGTGACACACACACACACACACACACAAACACACAAGAAGATATTAACAGGAATATGCAGGTGTCCACAGCACTGTATAGTTTTTCCAAGAAAGAACTAGAGAACCTTGTTCGAACCCTAGATTTGTGATTGACATGTTGAATAATAATTTTGAACAACTTTATTTGTGTCTCAGAGCCTATTTCTCCATCTGTACAATAGACATGACACAGTTTCCATCTCCCAGGCCAGTTGGGAGGGCTAGCTGGGCTAAAGGGTGTGAATTCAGGATAGTGACTGTCACCTATTAAGTCTTAGTAACAGCTAATGATATTAGCATTAGTCACAAATCCAGGGCTCAAAAAAAGTGCTCTGCATCATCCAGAGCGCTAAGCATGGACTAGGGTACCCGCAAAGCCAAGGCACTTGCTTTTGCTGAACCGGGCTCCCCAAAAGCTATGTCCATATTCTGGGACTTGTGAGTGTGACCTTTTGGGGAAAAAAGGATCTTTGCCAATGTAGTTAAATTCAAGATCTTGCGAGTATCCTGGACTGCGTATGTGTGTGCTCAGTCGCTTCGTGTCTGACTCTGTGACCCCATGGACTCTAGCCCGCCAGGCTCCTCTGTGGAGATTCTCCAGGCAAGAATACTGAAGTGTGTTGCCATGTCTTCCTCTAGGAGATCTTTGCAACCCAGGGATCGAACCCTCATCTCTTAGGTCTTTTGCGTTGGCAGGCAGGTTTGTTACCCCTGAGCCACCAGAGAAGCCTACCTTGGCCCTAAACCCAATAACAAGCACCCTTATAAGAGCTAGAGAAGAAAGACAGACACAGAGGAGGCCATGTAAAAACAGGCAGAGATTATTGTTTTGCAGCCAGAAGTCAAGGAAGGCCTGGAGCCACCAGAAGCTGGAAGAGGCAGGAAGGATCGTCCCTGAAGCCTTCTGGGGAGCCTAGCTCTATAAACACCTTTTTTTAAAAAAAAATTATTTTATTAAAAAAATTTATTTATTTATTTATTTTTAATCGGTTGATGATTGGTTTACAGCATTGATTTGATTTCTGTCATACATCAACATGAATTAACCATTGGTGTACATATGTCCCCTCACTCTTGAATCTCCCTTCCACCTCCCGCCCATTCCTACCCTAACCCTAACCCTAACCCTAATCCTAATCCTAACCCTAATTGATGGTGGTTATTACACAGCCCCAGTTTGAGTTCCCTGAGTCATACAGCAAATTCCCATTGGCTATCTGTTTACAAATGTTAGTGTCTATGCATCCATGCTACTCTCTACATTTATCTCATCTTCTTCTTCTCCTCCACCCTTGTCCATAAGTCTGTTCTCTATGGCTGCATCTCCATTGCTGCTCTGTGAACTGCTGATTCATCAGTACCATCCTTCTAGATTCTATACATATGCATTAATATATGATATTTATTTTTCTCTTTCTGACTTACTTCACTCTGTGTAATACGCTCTAGGTTCATCCATCTCATTAGAACTGACTCAAATGCATTCTTTTTATGGCTGAGTAGTATTCCATCGCATATATGCATCACAGCTTCTTTATCCATTCCTCTGTCAATGGACTTCTAGGTTGCTTCCATGTCTTGGCTGTTGTAAATAGTGCTGCAGTGAACATTGGGGTACATGTGTCTTTTTTCAGTTTGGGCTTCTTCAGGGTACATGACTAGAAGTGGTATTGCTGGGTCATGTGGTGGTTTTATTCCTAGTTTTTTAAGGAATCTCCATACTATCTTCCATAGTGGCTGTATCAATTTACACTCTCACCAGCAGTGTAGGAGGGTTCTCTTTTTTCCATACATTCTCTAGCACTTATCCGTGGATTTTTTGATTATGGCCATTCTGTCTGGGTTGAGGTGATATCATTGTAGTTTTGATTTGTATTTCTCTAATGATGAGTGATGGTGAGCATCTCTTCATATGTTTATTAGCCAGCTGTATGTCTTCTTTGGAGAAATGTCTGTTAGGTCTTTTGCCCACTTTTTGAGTGGATTGTAAAAAAATGTGTTTATTTTATTTTTAAAAATTTATTTATTTTAATTGAAATATAATTGCTTTTACAATATTGCATTGGTTTCTGCCATACATCGATATGAATCAGCCATAGGTATACATATGTCCCCTCCCTTTTGAGCCTCCCTCCTACCTCCTACCCCATCCTTCCCCTCTAGGTTTTTACAGAGCCCCAGTTTGAGTACCCTGAGTCATACAGCAAAATGCCCACAGGCTTGTAAACACCTTGATTTTTGACTCCTGGTCTCCAGAACTGTGCGAGAATAAATTCCTGTTGTTTTAAGCTACCCAGTTTGTAGTGCTTGGTTAAGGCAGACCTTGAAAACTCATACAGGCACCAAGAGAAAACTTTGCCTGAATAAAGCATGGAAGTATTTACCGTAGTGTGGTGTGAGGTCATGTTACACTTTGGTATGATTTGTTTTGTTTTTATCTGGAGTCACTGCTTGAGTCCTCTAAGGTCTTGATGGGCCCAGCTCTGCCCTGTGTCCCTGATGACTGTGGCCCTGGCTCTGTGGTATTTGCTATGGTCTGATATAACCCCCCAGATATGTAGTGGCCTGCTCTGGGACTTGTATCCAGGGGTCTGCAGGCTGCCTCGCCCAGGGCACTGCTACCAAGTCCGATGGTCCTCCCCAATGCAGGAGGTGCCTGGTGGCATCCGTTGTCTGTATCCCCTGTTCCCTGGTGCGTACACTCAGCCACAGGACTGGAGTGGGAGCACTGAAGTATTGGGGCCCAGGGCAACACTAAGGTGATACTGATCTGCTAGTCTGGAGCCTCTGTCATCGCAGCGGTAAATTTTGGCTAATTCTGAAATTGCTGGGCCGGGGAGCAGCCAGAGCGCACGCTTGGGCCGAACCACAAAACCAGATGAGGGCTGGAGAGGCCAGGGGTTCTGAGAGAGCCTGGCTCTATGAGGCCTGGAGGCTGGAGCCTGTTTGATGATGTGTGTCTGCTGGAGGGCATGGCATGAGCCCCAAAGGGCTGAGAGGCAGGCTGGTTGCAAACCCAGCCCAGTGGCTGCCTGGTGACTCAGGGGAGAGACAGGCACTCTGGGTTCAGCATCTCTCTTAGAAGAGCCAAAGCTGATTCCCTTTTGAGATGTGTCTGACTGCAGGCTTTGCTGAGTATTTTTGCCCCCTGAGTGGTTTGGAGCTTTTGAGAAGGTGGGCCCTCAGAGGTGAACCAGAGTGGGGTGCCTCGTGACCTGGGCCCTGGGGATGAGGGGACTCCAGAGGAGTGTTTCTGCATAAGCCGCCACCTGTTTCTCCCTGGGACAGGCAGAACCTTGGCCTTCAGACTACAGGAGGGCAGGAGGAAATGACCTTGGGTCCGAGGTGAGCCCTCTAGCTCTAAAGTTGGGACATTGCTATGACACTCCTGATCGCCACTAACGGGCAAACAAAATCATAAATCCCGATTAGGGAGACGCTGGTTGGCAATGACATACAAAAAAGTTTGTGATTAGTGAACTGTAAAAGCTAACATGACACACTCATAATTGGGATGTATTTACTGTGCGAAGAAATGCCACACTGCCATTCGAGCAAAGTGACTTTGAGGGAACTTTCTAAAGGAGTCCGACACAACTTCCCTCTTTTGCTTACCAAACAGCAATAACCATTATTGATGGCGCTTTTCAATGGCAGCTACAGAGAGAGAGGGGCTGTGATTTCTTGTCAGAACTGTTTTATGGTGTCGTATTTTCCGGGTGTTTAAGAAGCCCTGTTCATTTGCGGCATTACCGTGGGTGATTTATGGACCCTCAAAAAGCTTACTTCATTTCGATGGTTTAGGCATTTTGCTTTTTTTACAACAAACCTTCTTCCAATATAATCAATGGAGGTTTCTCCCTCTGGCCTGGGAGGGGAGTGCCGTGTGGGTTTATAGCAAAATCAATATGAGGATAAATGGACAGCAAAGAAAGTCCATTGTCAGGGTGGAAACAGGCTGCAAAGTCCTGGGCCCAACGGCACGGTCGTCAGCAGGTGCTGGTCCGGAGGCCTTGCTGAATGTGGCTACAGGGAGTTGTCCTGGCTGACCAGCCCAGAGGGACGCGGGGGACAACACAGCTGGGCAGTGGGGAGAGGGCTCAGCCACACTTTAGTTAAAGTTTGTTTGTAAGACACCCTCCCCTGCACGTCTCATGAGTGTTTGATGCTGTTTGCGTGTGTTTTCTAATTAAAGTAAGAAATGATTCTCAAATGTATCAGTGTTCCAACCAATGAGAAGGGGATGAGAAAGCAAGCCAGATGAGAACTCACAGATGGGTCTAATGTTCCCTGAAGGAGACCGAGCAGCTGCAGAGGCCCCTGGAGGGACCTCAGATCCACTAGCTAACCCTTGTCCCCCAGTCCTTGCCAGGGAAGTCCTCATAGAGACGTGGTGGGGGTGGGGGTACCATAGCAGGCTGGCTGCTGCTTCTGGGAGGGGGCTTGGAGGTGGGGGAGTATGAAGCACCAGGATGGGGTCCACCATACTGATTACCTGAGGTAAATGAGGATATTTAAGACAGATATGAGTTTGCTTGCACAGGAGAAGGAAAACTTCCAGGCCTCTTGAGGTCCCTTGGTGGAACACAATAAACGTTAACTTAATGAGCAAACAAAGGAAGTTCTAGCTGGAAGTAAAATTGAGCTCCAGGCAGAATGGGCAGACAAGTAGAGGGCCACCTCCCTGCCCTGGGCAGCCTCATGGTGCAGATAGCCGCTGACTGTCCCATTAGCAGGCTTTGCGTTCATTCACTAAGCACCTAGCATGCATGGGTCAGGGCCTGCAGGCATAGTGATGCCTGGGAAGATAGGCTTCGGCCCTCAGGGAGTTGATGGTCTAGTGCAATAGTTTCATATATATCACTACCGATGATCAGGGTCATGGAGGGAAAGAGCCCAGTCAGCTCCCCAGCACCCTAAAGGACTCCTGCTACCCTCTGGCCAGACAGTCTGCGCTGTTCATACTGCTTGATGGATTTGGTTCCGGCCTCAGGCCTTTATTTAATTAATCCTCCATCTCCAGAAACCCTTCCAAGGAAGGTCAACAGAGCACTCAGGGCTACCCCTTCCCCCTTTTCTGCCCCATCTCCTCCCGGCAGTTTAATTTGAACTAGTGGAGATCTTGTGGGGTTTGACTCCATGCCAGTCCTTGTGCTGGGCACAGAAGAGTCGGCCATCAACATACAGAAACAGTTCCTTTTCTCCCAAAATTTACACCCTCATCTTTGTGCCAGGCACCATTCCGCATTTGATTATCTCCTGCCTTGGGCTGGTGCCGACTGATCTCATGCATTAGAGTTCCAATATATCTGGTGGTTCCTAGAGGCTGGGGCCTCACTGCTCGCTTGGTGGTCTCCTGCAGCATGTCTGAGCATGGGGCCAGACTCAGAATGGGGGCTCCTGCTCAACTTGTTCTGGTTCCCTTGGGGGACTCATTACCTGCTCTAAAACTACAGTGATGCTATCACCAGCTCAACAACACCTGCCAAAGCTGTGTATGGCAGAGGTGGCTGGCTTCCCACCAAAATCCATCTTCCCACGGCCATTGCAAAGAGCAGTATCTGGAAAGCCCATCCAGGAACATTTTCCAGCTGTATCCCCATTTCCCTACCCCTGTTCCATGCAACTAAGCATGACTGTGTGACTAGTTTTTTTTGTGACTAACATTTGGCCATAGAATGTGAATGGAAGAGAGAGATGTCGCTTCAAGGGCCAGATTCTTTGTCCTTTCATCAGCTGTATGAAGATGATCAAAGGCTGTAAGAGATGGTAGAGTCACAGAAATAAAGATCCTGGGGCCTTGAATCACGGTGTGGAGGATGCTGTTCACTTCCTGGACACTTTCTTGAAACTGACAGGCAAGCGAGAAATAAACTACTGTTAAGGAAGCAACACCCCCACATATATTTCGGTCTACTTGCTGGGCGCCTGTCCTCCTCAGTCTGTACACTAGTATGAGACCCTCTGCTTCCAGCAACCCCTCCCCCAGGCTCTGCTTCCTCAGTCACTTACTCATCTCCCTCAGCCTTTTGCTTATGAGGGAGAATTGTGCCTTTGGCTAGAGCAGTCTCAGAAATCATGTTCTTCTTGTTTGTGTTGTTTTTAAACTTTGTATTGTGAAAATATATATACAGAAAAGTAGAATGAACAGGATAATGGGCATATATACTATGACATGTATTACAGTAATATAGGGAACACTCTTGTGCCTTTTACCTGGATTGAACTACTGTTTACATCCTGTCATATGTGCTTCATCTGCTTTTTACTTCTGAAGTATTTAAAAATAAATTACAGACATTATTACATTTTACCCATAGTTATTTCAATATACATCTCCGAAAAATAAGACACTGATACATAATCATAATTCCATTGTATTAGTAGGGGTTCTCCAGAGAAACAGGAGAAGCAGGATGTATATAGGTACATAGAGAGTTATTGTAAGGAATTCACTCATGTGATCCCGGAGGCTGAGAAGTCCTAAGACTGGTATTAATTGTTAGCAAGTTGGAGGCCCAGGAGTAGTTCCATTGTGACACCCAGCAGCCTTGACACCCAGGAAGAGCTGATGGTTTGGTCCCGTATCCCAGCTCAAGCAGTCAGGCAGGAAGTGTGCCCTGTTTCTTGTGGGAGGGTCAGCCTGACAGCCTTTTGGTTTTATTCAGGCCTTCAACTGGGCAGATGGGTCCCCCCACACGAGAAAGGGCAGTCTGATTTAGTCAGTCTACCTATTCATCCAAAAAAACCCTCCCAGACACACTCAGAATAATGTTTGACCAAATGTCTGAACACCCTGGGGCCCAGACAAGATGACACATGAAATTAACCGTCACAGTAATTATTGTACCTAACATAGAATCCCTGAGACCATCTAGTACCTTATCTACATTCAAATTTCCCCAAATATGGCTTATAGATTCATCTCTTCAGACTAGTGTCTAATCAGAGACCAAGCATTGCATTTAGTTGCTGCCTATGACCTTCGAGAAACCCAGCAGTAGGGGTCCATGCCTGATTCCTCCAGGCTGGAAGGAGGGGGGCAACGTTTGGTTGTGGAGTTGGGCTGCAGGTCTAAGAAGATAATTATTCATTACTGAGAACAAGCACAAGTGAAGCATCAAAATGCTCAGGGCTCCATCTCTGGTAATTTATGGGTTCCAGCCATCAAGCACTTGTGTCTCTAAGTGCTTTACATCGTTAATTAGATACACCCGGAAACTCCAGCAAGGGCAAGTCACCGAGGCCTGGGTTACCTCCAGCAGAGTGTGAGTGGCTGAGCCCACTCAAGGTCACCAAGCGGGTCTGGACCCTAGTGTTGGTTTCTGCCCCAAGAAGAGTGTCCTGGACTCCTCTCCAAGGGTAGAAGGTGAAGCCCAGCCAAACAGAGGGGCACCAACCAGCCCCGCATTCCGAGGCGCAGAACATTGAGCCTTCTTCCCTGTAGGGAAATTGGCAGGACAGCGGCCAGGGCACCCAGGGTTCCCATAGCTTCCTGTCAGGTCACAGGCAGGACACCGTAAATCAGACCATGTTTTAAATGCATTAAGGAAGCTTGACCCAACCCCAGGTGGGTCCTTTCCCAAAGTAAAAGATCCTTTTGTTATGTGGATAATTTGTCCCTGAACTATCAGATTTCTGTGAACTGGGTTTTCTAAAAACAACTGTAGATGCACAGGAGTTAAAAGTGGGGGGCCCCCGGGTTCCAGACTCCACCTCACCACAGGTGGCTTGTTTGTACAGGCCTCATATGTGAACTGGGGATTATAGCAGTGTCTACCTCCGATTCTGAGGGTTATGCAAGATAAGGCTTAACTTAGTGACTGTACTGGGTGTGTGTGCTCAGTTGTGTCTGACTCTTTGCGACCCCATGAACTGTAGCCCATCAGGCTCCTCTGCCCATGGGATTCTCCAGGCAGGAATACTGGAGTGGATTACCATGTCCTCTTCCAATGGATCATCTCGACCCAGGGATCAAACCCGAGTCTCCTGCGTCTCCTGCATTGGCAGGCAGATCCTTTACCACTGAGCCACCTGGAAGCCAAAAATTATACATTTAATACTATTTAATGCCAACTTAGTGGCTGGCACATTACAAACATACATGTTGCCTAGCTTTGTTGTTATCATTATGTTATTATCTATTGACCAGATAGACAAATAGACGATCACACAAAGAAAACTGCACAGAATCTAGTCCAGGTTGAAGGTTTCCTGTGGGTCAGTCACCCAGAGTGTACTGAAACCTGGAAGAAGTCCCTAGTGCACAGTGACTACAAGTGTGGCTTCCTGTTGGGGCAGGGAGGCAGAACAGGACAGAGTGATTTGAGCTTGGGGAGGTGTCTGGGCTGATCTATGCTCTGTCCATCCCAAAACTCTAGAAAAAGTCCCATGGTTCATCCAGGACTGGACTGTCTCAGGCTAGCACAGGACTGAGGCTTGGCCATGTTACTTAATCTCCCTTTCACCTTAGTTTTCTTGTCTGTCAGATGAAGGTGATAATGTCTACCTCCCAGCATGGTGAAGCCAGAAGGGGATTCATTGGTGAAGATGCTCTAGAGTAGCCTCTCAGAGTGTTAACTTGAGTCCTGAACACTCCTTGAGGGCAGCTCCCAGAGGTGGCAGCCACCACCACGGGCCTCCCCCACCAGGCCCAGGGCCTGTCCCCAGCTTCCAGCTCAGGAGTGGAGAATCCCTCTTGGAGTGCCCTGCGGCCCCGTGGCTCTAGATGTCCAGTTGCGCAGGCCCCTCTCTGAGCAGCAGCCCTGTGCGCTCCTCCTGTGTGCTGTTCGCATCCAGCTGCCTCTGTGGCTCTTGCAACATTATTTTTCAAAGTGATGGCCCAGTGAAGCAATTACCATTTCAGTGGGGACGAGATCTTCCCGTCTCTCCAGCCGGCAGCCGAGCTTGGCCTCTGCAGCATCTATTCCTCTCCATAGCTCTTCCTCAGCCTCGCCAAAGACCTTCTCATGTTCACACCCACCAAGGGTCTCGAAAGCCTCCAACAGCCAGGCCAAACCCCTCTCTGAGTGGAGGCTTTTCCTGAGAAAGGACGCTTCCCAGGATCCCAAGAGCCTTTTTGAAGAAGGCTTTGTTTGATTCCACCTGTGCTGTTTGGATTCTAGGAGATTTTTTCCCCCCTTGGAGAGCAAACTTAATGAAAACTGTGCTTTATTTATAGACATGTTATGACTGCAGACTAGAAAGTTTAATTGTGGAAGAGTAGTTCCGTGATGCTTGGCTAGGCATTGGTGGTCTGTGAAAAGATGGCTTGCTCCAAGATGCCCTCAAGAAAAAATAATTGTGGAGCAGAATGAAGTAAGAAGGGGATCCTAGAAGTTGCATCTGCACTGATTCTACTTCCGCACAGTGTGTGGACATGGCCACTGAAGGGGCAGGGACCGTCTCACCTGGTGGGGGTAGGGTCCTAGCCTGGAGCTGTGGAGAGTGGGGACCCCAGGTACCCCACCTGCAGCTGGACTATTAGCTGCAGGGCTGGGACCTTGTACATGGAAACAGGCTGTGGGGGCAGACGATGGATACATCACCTTCTCCTGAGGCTTCTGCCCTTATCCCCACTTACTCCAGAAGCATCGCTCCAAGGCGCTCAGCTGGCTCTGCCCAGACAGTCCTCCTGGACCCCCGTGTCCCCTGAGAAGGCTTCTCCAGGTAAAGAAACAGGGGACACCTGTGCTGGGTGTGCTGCTCTGTTGAGCTGCCATAGCGAGTTCACCTCCCCAACGGTGTGTGCCCTGTGACCCTCAGCTACGAATATGGACCAGCCTAGGACCTAGGGAGGCAGAGCTCTCGCTCCCACCTGGCTAGGGTCTATGTGCAGATATTTTCTAGTCTCAGAAGAGGCTGTAAATCTGTGTGGCTACAGGTTGCTTTGCTGGGAAGGGGAACTGCAAGAGACATTTACTGACACTGCAGTATTTCTCCCAGTTGCCCCGCTGAGGCCACTCAGTTGCCCACCTTGTGGGATGCAGTGGTCACCTAGTTGTCAGTCTCCAAGTCGTGTCTGACTCTGCGACCCCATGGACTGCAGCACGCCAGGCTTCCCTGTCCCTCATCATCTCCTGGAGTCTGCCCAAGTTCCCGTCCATTGCATCAGTGGTGCCATCCAGCCATCTTGTCCTCTGTTGACCCCTTCTCCTCCTGCCCTCAATCTTTCCCAGCATAAGGGTCTTTTCCAACGAGTTGGCTCTTCGCATCAAGTGGTCAAAGTATTGGAGCTTTAGCTTCAGCATCAGTCCTTCCAATGAATATTCAGGGTTGATTTCCTTTAGGATTGACTGGTTTGATCTCCTTGCTGTTCAAGGGACTCTCAAGAGTGTTCTCCAGCACCACAGTTCAAAAGCATCAATTGTTTGATGCTCTGCCATCTTTATGGTCCAGTTCTCACTACTGTACATGACTACTAGAAAGACCATAGCCTTGACAATATGGACCTTTGTTGGCAGAATGATGCCTTTGCTTTTTAACACCTAGGCCTATAGGTAAACCCCAAACCCTACAGTTAGGATACCCCCTTCTTGCAAAGGGCCCGGCCTCAAGGCTGTCAGGACAGTGATGTGTTTTGAATACCAGTGCCCAGTGTCTCTGCAGGACAGCTTGGAGCTGTGCTCTCCCAAATCACAAGCAACTGGCAGTGCAACTGTCATCACATTGTGTTGTTCTCTGCCTGCATTTACATAACGTTTCTGCAAAGTGCTTTATAATCATTTCATTAGTCATTCATTTGCTTAATTGCATAGCCTTCAATTCAATTAGAAAATTTGATTTTAAATTCAAGTTTGCACTACCACAAGTTTTAATTCAGAAAAAGTTTTTCTTTTTTTAATTGGTTAACATTTAACATTTCCAAGTTTTGAGCCCCATCCTGCCAGCAGTGACTGGAGTATGGAGGGAAAGACGTTTAAAAGCGGTAGCTGTGGTGGCCTGCTTCTAAGGCTAGTTTAGAATGGCTGAAGACTCCCGCCCACCACCTTGAAACAGGAGTGTCAGGTTGAGCACTAATGTGGCAGTTGGAAAGCAGACTCACGGGACCCCAAGTCATGATGCTTGAGAACCTGCAACTTATTGCAGGACAAGCATACAATGTAGCGATAGCATTACAAAAAGGACCAGTGTCCTTGCCAAAGTTTTCCTTGAGGCACACCCAGAGAGGCCAAGGTTGGGCTCCAGTTGTCCCCTCTCTCGGACCAGGAACCTCCAGCACGTGCACGGAACAACTTGAACTAAGAAGCCTGAAATGGAGTCTTGGCCAGGACTCTTATCCCCAACTGATCACAAAGGCATATTTCTTGCCTTGGTGCTGGCCTAACAACAGAGCCTCTTGGAGGTCTCATTGAGACCAGGCACAGATCATCAATCTCGCTATTTTCAATAAATGATGCTGTCTAGTGGGTACAAAGTGCCCTGAAACTCCTCGGACCCATGGTTGCAAAATAACACTATTAATCAGCGAGTTTCCTGTGCTGTTCGTGGGGACAGTGCTGTGTGGTACATCTCTTGTTTCAGTAACACAACTCAGCCCAGTACCAGGCCTGCTGGAATTGACCCTCCCAGCTCAGCTCAGGGAATATGTGTGGCCAAGAAAGAAGAGGGCATAGAACCCACCTGCTCTGCCAGCATGAGCCTAGGGGGTCCCTTGGGGAGAGCCACAGGGCTCAGCCAACCTGACCATGACCTCAGCCCCCTAGTGGCCACAGCCTCCAGCCTCCCTTCCCATGCATTCTCTGTTGGTCACCCAAGCCCTGCTCCTGAGCGTGCAATTTTGGTCATAGCGTTACTTTAATCGAGCCCTTACCTGCACTCCCTGTTTAGAATTGCACCCCCTCTTCACACTTCCTGTTCCTGTTCTCTGCTTTATTTCTCTTTTTCATGTGTAACCAGCATATCTTGCTTCTTGTCTATCCCACTAGACTGCAGGTGCCATGAAGCAAGGGTTTTGCATCTGGGTTTTCACTATATCTATGTGCTTAGGTCAGTGAGTGCCTGGCATGCACTCAGTGTCTCTAACTCAATGCCTAAAACCCCCACATTTGTTCCCCTGGGTTTTCAGGATCCTAGCCCGGGCCCTCTCTAGCTTGGCCCAGACAGCTTTTTTGATCTTCTCCTGCATAGCTTCCTCCATCCCACCTAACACATAGCTGCCATTGCCCCCAACTGCTTCCTGGCCCTTTAACCCCTCCCACCTCACACATACTGTTCCTCTACCTGGATTCCCTCCTATTCTTCACCTTCCCATCATCCCCAGCATCACTGCCCCCAACCCCACTCTCTCAGTTCCTATCCGTCTTTCAAGCTCCATTTGAAACGTCACTTCTTCCCAGATGCTTGTCCCTGCCCTGCTTCCCCCAGACCAAACCCACTGTCAGCATCCTATGCTCTCCCTGCAGCACAGCCCTGCCCCTGTGGCTTGATATTCTGTCTGTGACCACCTGCCTACTGCACTCTGAAGCCTTCAGGGAAACGAAGACAGTTTCTCTGGCTGCTGCCATGGCCACCACCATCAGATCCTAGGTGTTAGGTGGAGGGCTTGATGTGGATGATCTTACTTGATTTCCCAAGCTCTCCATGAGGTAGGGATGTGACCACCACTGTCATTTTACAGAGGAGAAGTCAAGAAACTCAGTGAGTGTCACACAGCTGGAGCCAAAAGTCAGACCCAGGTCTGACTCCAGAAACCTGTGCTCTTAACCACTCCCATCCCACCTCCTACCCCCAGATTGCTGACTTAAAAAAAAATTTTTTTTAATATATTTATTAGGTCAGTGATACATATCAGTTTGTGAAGTGAAGTGAAATAGCGTAGTTGTGTCCAACTCTTTGCAACCCCGTGGACTGTAGCCTACCAGACTTCTCTGTCCATGGGATTATCCAGGCAAGAGTAAAAAAATTTTTTTTAAATTAAATTTAATTAAAATTTTTTATTGTATGTTGGAGTATAGTTGGTTAACAATGTTGTGTTAGTTTCAGGTGTACAGCAAAGTGGTTCAATTATACATATACATGTGTCTATTCTTTTTCAAGTCTTTTCCCATATAGGTTTTTATAGAATTTTGAGCCGAGTTCCCTGTGCTATATATTAGGTCCTTGTTGGTTGGTTTTCTATTTTAAATATTTGTCAGTGTTTTTATTCACTGTGATGTTGGGGGAAATATCATTTTTCCACACCTCCAGTTTCCCCTGACAGCTTCTGACCCCTTGCCCCGCCCATTACTGTCCCTGGTTGACAGGTTTCGGGGGAGGAAGTGGGTGTTCTGCCCTGCCC
This sequence comes from Giraffa tippelskirchi, assembly GCF_054371585.1. Taxonomy (NCBI): domain Eukaryota; kingdom Metazoa; phylum Chordata; class Mammalia; order Artiodactyla; family Giraffidae; genus Giraffa; species Giraffa tippelskirchi. Next base: position 118,831,887 of record NC_137280.1, on the reverse strand, counting down.
CTTCTCTTTCTCTTGGTTCTGGGAGCCAGGCTGTCCCCAGACAGCCTGTGCTCCTAATTGCTGTCAGTCCTCTGGTGTGTCCCCAGCTGACAGGGTGGGAAGGACTACTTATTTTTGAGGTCGAGTGTCAGAGAGCCCCTTGCCCTCAGATACAATTCAATTGAGGAATTGAATTCAATTCATCCTGTTCAAAAACCGAGGTAGCCTTTTGGTTTCTCCCTCTTTGAGTATCTTATTTGTCAGTTGGCTAAGTCTTCCCTAGTGGCTCAGATGGTAAAGAATCTGCCTGCAATGCAGGAGACCAGGCTTAGACCCCTGGGTCAGGAAGATCCCCTGGAAGAGGGCATGGCAACCCACTCCAGTATTCTTGTTTGAAGAGTTCCATGGTCAGAGGAGCCTAGTGGACTGTAGTCCATGGGATCGCAAAGAGTTGGACACAACTGAGCAACTAACACTTTTCACTTTCAGGTTCAGGCAGAGAAGGGGTAGTTAATTACCAGGTCCCTGAATAGAACTGAGGTGGTGTGAAGGGAAGAGAATGTGAGGAACAGAAAACTTGGAGAAAGCATGCTGGGCAGAGGAGGGTGCACCAGGCTCTTTGCATGGAATGGAGGTGTGGTCCAGATATAAGGAGAGCCTGGGACAAAGGAGAAGCCACAATAACTTTTCAGGGTGATGAACCTGGGCCCTCGGTGGTCCCATGCTGGGCTTGAAGAGACCAGAGTTACGGGGCAAGGTGGTCCTTTCAGGGCAGCTCCCATGCTGGCACTCTGAATATGCCTTTGTGCCTCCGCCATTGGCCTGGCCCCCATCTGGTTGGCATCCTGCTGGCCCATGGCCAGTCTGCAAGGAGCATGTGGGCTGTGGTCTTTGGTGTTAGGCCAAAGTTCTCCGGACTTTACTCCAGGCCCTGTGCACCTGTCCTGTGCACTCAGGCCCCACCTGCCTCCCAGCCAGCTCACCCCGCCCCCTGCACTCCTGCCTGTGGGGCTGTTTGGAGTTTCCATGGCTGCAGCTCACTTCGAGACCCACTTCCCTCCTCCGAGAGCAGCAACTCCAGCCTACCTGCCTGGCCACGCTTGGCTGTATCATTCCTGGAGGTGTGACGTCACCCAGAGCAGGCAGCCTGAGGTGAGAATGCTCCCCTGTGAGGATATGGCTGCTCAGAGCTGAGCACTCAAGGGCTGGGTGGCTATTCTCTCCGTTGAATGTAGCTTCTGAGCCTGGGTGGTCTGCCTCTGGGGTTTGGCAGGTGGAAAAGTGACAGAGGCTCAGGAGTGTCCCCAGCTTAGCCAGAGCCCTCAGCAGCCTCTTTGTTCCCCACTTTCTCTAAGAAGATCAGAGCCTTTTAGTGGGGCTTATTGGGTGCAAAGTGCCTTAAGCGCAGCACCTAATTCCATCCTCACAGTCTTTTTCCCCCATTACAGCTGAGGCTGGAGAGACCAGGCTCGAGGTATCAGCAGGTGCTACACTTGTGCTCATTTCTCCATCCTTTCTCTACCAAGGCGGGTGCTTCTCCCATCAGGTCCTTCTGCCTCCTTTTGTGATCAGACGTGCACGAGCGCTGGAGGCCTGATCTGAAGCCCAGGTGTGCCTGCCTGTGGAAAGTTCCTGCCAGGACCAAGCTCACTAGGGCCTCTGGTTTCCTTTCCTGCATGGTGGTTTTCTGCCCTTGGCTGGATACATGGTCCTTAAGCTGTCAATCTGCACCTACCCCTGTGCCTGCTGAGCTGGGAGAGGAGGCTAGGCAGTATTGGTTATGGCCCCCTGGGGCTCTTGTGGTCTATCAGGGCAAGACAGAAAATTCATTAACATTTCAGTGGCTTAGACCAATAAGGTTATAAAGTTTATTTCTTACACCGGTAGGGGTGACTCTGGTCAGGCAGCTGATGAAGTGATTCAGGGATTCAGGCTCCCTCTGTGTCACGACTCTGCTGACTTCAGTGACCCACGGACACTTAGGGGTCGTTTCCTCTCCAGCCAGAATGGAAAGCAGCCAGGGTGACTCCCCCGTGGGAGGTCTGTCCGGGCTTGCAAGGAGCATTCATTGCTTATGTCCACATTCCATTTTGTCAGGACTCATGGCCACATCTCACCATCGGGGCAGCTGGGAAAGGCCATTCTGCTGAAGGCCCAGGAGGAGACATGCTTTGGTGAGCATGCAATGCTCTGCCCTGAGGCCTGTCTTGGCCACGTGGGGGCCATCTGCATCCGCAGAATCCCTGCATCTCTCACTGCTGCTCCCTGGGGCATCTCTCCTTGCTGAAGACCCTACAGCTTCTGCAGGATCAGGGCCCTGGGCGGTGCAGGCTGGGTTCCTGCCCTGACTGACGTGCAGATGACCACAGATGAGGCCTTGCACCTCTTGTGGTTCTAATACCTGTTGAGCCCACCTGCCTCCCTGAGTGGTCAGAGGAGCAAGTAAAGGCACGCAGAGACTATAAAGTGCTGAAGGGAGGAGGAGACAGAAGGAAAGGGAGGCTGATCACAGCCAGGCACGCCCCGCAAAAGGCTGTGGATGCTCAACCTGAGGATACTCAGGTACCCAGTATGCACGGTTCATCAGGCCCTGCCATCCACAGCCAGGCTGTCCACCTTGACCCTTTGTTTGATCACTTCCTCCCAGGGGATCTTAACACACAAGTAGCATTTGATCCAGCACTGTTCTCCACCAGTTAAAAATAAGGCTCATAAATTGAGGCCATGCCCTAGGGGACAGCAATGTTATAAGCTCATCACCTGATGATGTTCAAACCTAGTTATAAAAATACACAGCACTTCTGCACTGGGGAGTGAGTGACCTACTTTGTATCTCATGGACCGGCACTAAATGGTAGGGGGCAGGTCCGGGCCCTTGTTCTTTCTTTAAATTTCTGGCAACCCATGCTCTCTGGCTGATTCCCGAAGCCCCTAACTGGTATGTTTTTCCTGGGCTCATGCTGCGGCTTGCTCAGCTCTGGGGCTCAGGTTCTCTGGGCACCTGACTGGGAGACTTCTCGGGTTTCTTCTGGTCTCCCCTTGGAAGGGTGTTGGTCCCTTGGAGTGAGGCCTTCCCAGGTGTTTGGTCTCCCCCCTGCACTGTGCCTGGTGCTGAGGTCTCGGCAGGAGGGGACTCCCTCTTCCTTGTTCTCATTACTCCTGCCTCTGCGGTCAGCTCAGTGACCTCGCAGCCTCCCCTGGGTCCAGAGGCTGAGGACAGAGAGGACCACCCACTTGCTCTTTGCTACTTCATTCAACAAGTGTTTACTGAGGGTGTTCAGTGAGCCAGGCCTGACGGCCAGCAGGGCACACAGATGTGAAACCTCCCATATGGAGCTCAGCATGCCAGGGGAAGGTGGATGTTTACCTACTAATTTCCTGAATGTATCTGTTTATATATCTCTCGATCTGTGTTTGCAAATCTGTCTATATCAAAACTGACAACGATGATAAATTCCAGGGAAGGGGGACACCTTCATGGTATGGTTCTGGGAGGCTATAGCATGGAAGTTTGACTTAGTCACTGAAGTCAGGGAAGGCTCCCTGGAGGAAGTGATGAGGTTGACAAGATGAAGATGAGCGAAGTAAGCCGGGTCAGGGAAGAGAATGTAGAATCAGGACATGGGCTGTGGAGCAGAGTGAGGGAGGTCAGCTGAGGAAGCCTCCCCAGGGCTGCCTAACCGTAGCTGTCTCTGGGTCCCACCGAGGGTGCCAGGGCTGGTGGCCAGCATTGTATCTGCTGACCCTCTTCCTCTAATATCTGTGTCTCTAGTGGGCTCACACCATGACTGTGCAGCAAGCACTTCCTGGGTTGAATTCAAGAACATTTCTTCATTTTTCTATTAAATGTAGCTTCTGTGAGGTCATAATATAGCCTAGAATCACCTGTCTGATCAGCTTTCATGGTGGTGATGGTGGGGGGCAAACGCCCATACCTAACTCTACCCTTCTTGTGAAGTTCAAATATACTCTCAATATTTATTTTTTAAGGGAAGATGTTAGTTTTCCTGCAAAAAGAATCTGAGATGTTCACTTGCTTTGGAAGTGGAGGTGCCATTGTATCTGACATGTTTAGAAGCTGGGCCTGAGAACTGAGGTCGCCTCTTTCTGTGCACTGCCTCCTGGTTGATGTCGACTTTGTCCACATCAGTGTGTGGTCAGCTGACTCTGTGGTCCAGGTTGTGGGTGACCAAGGTGTTTACTGTGGCTGAGTCTGGCCTGATGGGGCCCTAGGAGGAGGCCAGTGGCTCACTGGTGCCACCATCTGGGAGAACCCCTGAGAGTGGTTCTATACATCATGAGTGGGCAACAGTGCTAAGGTGAAGTTGCTCGAGGCAGCACACGGGACCCTGGGTCGCTCTGGAAGGCCAGCTGTCTGTGTGAGGTCCTTGCTGTTCAGTCGCTCAGTCGTGTCTGACTCTCTGAGAACCTATGGACTGCAGCACGCCAGACTTCAGTGCCATCCCCATCTCCCAGAGTTTGCTCAGACTCAAGTCCATTGAGTCAGTGATGCCATCCAACACCTCATCCTCTGTCATCCCCTTCTCCTCCTGCCTTCAATCTTTCCCAGCATCAGGGTCTTTTCCAATGAGTTGGCTCTTTGCATCAGGTGGCCAAAGTATTGAAGCTTCAGCTTCAGCATCAGTCCTTCCAATGAGTATTCAGGGTTGATTTCCTTTAGGATGGACTGGTTTGATCTCCTTGCTGTTCAAGAGACTCTCAAGAGTCTTCTCCAGCACTACAGTTCCAAAGCATGAATTGTTTCATGCCTAGTCTTCTTTATGAAGAAGACTCTCACATTCATACATGGCAACTGGTAAAACCACAGCTTTGACTATTCGGACCTTTGTCAGTAAAGTGATAGCTGTGCTTTCTAATATGCTGTCTAGGTTTGTCATAGCTTTGAGGTCCTGCTCCAGCATTAATGCCTCCATCAGCGATTATGCCTCTTCTGTTCCCACATCTCACCCCTGGCTCTTGTCCACTCTGCGTTAGTCTGGAAAGGACCTCACTTGCAGTGCAGGCTCTAAGGCCTCTGACTCCTTCCTCACACTGGAGTTGATTTTTATCACCTCACTTGTCATTTCCAAGGTCACTCCCAGCCCTGATTGTGGAAACACCCGACCTGCTACACTGGTCTCAGGGAGGCACCCTGGGGGGGTAGAGGAGGCCCTCCTGTGTTCTCCCAGGACCTCCTGGAAGACCTAGGATGGAGCCAGGAGGGGTCTCTAGATCTCTGAGGCCAGAACTTGGCATTAGAAGTGTGGCTCGAGAGATCATTGCTGATGTTACTGTTACCCTTTGTGGGACAATTAGAGTGTAGTCAGGAAAATAAATGAACTAGACAGCAGTGGTTTTACTTTGTTATGTTTATGCTTACCAAAGAACTTCCCAACTGGGCTCTCATTTATTTCCCTCTAAAATGGTCCTATCTGTCATAGGGTATTACGACATACAGGTACTACTAGTCCCACTTGCCAAAAGAGGAAACTGAGGCCATAGAGGCTGCTTGACTAGCCCCCGTTTTCGAGTCAGTTTGTGGCAGAGCTGTGAAGACATAATGTACGACATGCTTCCTGCCCCTGCTCTTGGTTGCTCGTTCAGAGAAATGAGATTTAAGGCACAGATAGGAGGCACTCGCTCCCCACCCCTCCTGTCCCTCCATGATCAAAGTCTCAGAGAGAGACAGGCTGCTAGTGTCACCCTGTCCAGCACACTCGCTTTAGGACCTTAACTGAGAGGTGAGTGTGACTTCAGGGTCACATGCAGACCTCCTGGGACAATAGAGGGATTGGATCACTCAGCAGTGGATGTGGTGGGCTCCCAACTAGACATGCTCTAGCTCTGAGGACCAGGGCTAGGGCTTCCTGGCCTCTGTGAGGTCTTCTGGTTCATGAGCAGGGTAGGGCTGAGGAGTCAGAAGGGCAGATAGAGCAATCCTGGCCAAATGTAGAAGGTAAGACTTAGGGACACTGAAGAGAGAGGGAAGGACCCTGAGACGCCCAAGCAGATCCATCCTCAAAGAGGGAACACAGGTGTGTCTCGGTTCTGACCTCGGTACTCCTCGCTGGAAGGGCCCCGGGGCTGGGACTCTCCCATCGGAAGGCTCAGAGTCACCCAAGCTCCTGCTATCCAGCCTGCCCTGCCCGATGCATTATTAATAAGGCAGACTTCATTTCCAGTTTTGGGGTGGCTAATTTGTTCTTACAATCATGATTTGAAATATCACATGAATAATTCAGAGAATGATTTTACTGTAGTTAGATAAGCCTGTTAGCTGTCACACATCTGAATAAATTAGCTTCTCCATCCCATGGGGCATGGAGAAGGGGTGCTGACCATGCAGCGGGGGTCTAGCCAGGCCAGCATAACACCCGGGTCTTGGCTTCAAGAGACCAGGTCTGCCTCGGGGCTGAGGGGATAATAGGCATTGTCATTTGTCACGGAGGTGCTTGGTTGCTGTGGAAAGTGGGTCCTTCCCAAATGACAGTCTCCCTTGCCCAGATCTGGATTGAAGATGTTCAACAAGCCTTGGGTGTTGCCGCTGAGGCCCCTCAACTCAGAAATGTGTCTAGGGTCTGTGCTCTGTGTGCAAAGCAGGGAACTCTGCCAAGTGACAGTTACAGAAAGGCCCCGCTCTCTCCCGCATCCATATACTCCTTTCAGGAAGGCGGGGCACAGATAGAAATTAACCTGATTTTTAATGTTGCTGTTGGTGGTGGTGGAGTGCTCTGGCTCCATCCCTTATTAAGTGAGTTATCTTTGGGAATTTGCTTCCTTTCTTTGGGCCTTGGTTTCTTTATCTGTAAACTGGTTACAGTATTCTTAACATGCCTCAACCCACTGGGCTTTTGTGAGAGATGAAAATGAAGTAATGAGCATACAAAACTTTTGCAAACTGCAGAGTCTTATAGGGATATCCAGGTTACTCAGTGCTGCCTCCTGCAGGAAAAGCCTCCGTCCTCAATAGATACCTGTTGTTGTTCAGTTGTGTCCGACTCTTTGTGACCCCATGGACTTCCCTGTCCTTCACTATCTCCCAGAGTTTGCTCATACCCACATCTATTGAGTCAGTGATGCCATCAAACCATCTCATCGTCTGTCACCCCCTTTCTCCCCCTGCCCTCAATCTTTCCCAGCATCAGGCTCTTTTCCAATGAGTAGGCTCTTTGCAACAAGTGGCCAAAGTATAGGAGCTTCAGCTTTAACATCAGTCCTTCCAATGAATATTCAGGGCTGATTTCCTTTAGGATGGACTGGTTGGATCTCCTTGCAGTCCAAGGGGCTATCAAGAGTCTTCTCCAGCACCAAAATTTGAAAACATCAGTTGTTTGGCACTCAACCTTCTTTATGGTCCAATTCTCACATCCGTACATGACTACTTGAAAAACCATAGCTTTGACTATACAGACCTTTGCTGGCAAAGAAATGTCTCTGCTCTTTAATATGTTGTCTATGTTTGTCATAGCTTTTCTTCCTTGGAGCAAGTATCTTTTAATTTCATGGCTGAGAAAAGGCAATTCTGGCCCTCTCCTCAACACCTATCTAGTATTTGAGAATCTATTCATTTCCCTGTTTATGTAGCCATCACTGGTCATGAGCCAGGACCTGCCTTTGTCCTCTGTCCTTGTACCCCGGATATCATTCTCAGAAACAACTCTGGTTAGGAGAGGTGGTCACCGGTGCTGGGACAGCAAAGCTTCTGACCCTGAGGATGGAGCTAGCTGTGGTGTGACTGTATGACTGAACAACTCTGTTGGTGAAGGAAGGATAAGGTGCCCATAGGCCCCCTTAGGGAGCAGCCTGAGCTCCAGAGACCAGGGAAAGAGGCAGGTGTGGCCTGGCAGCACTTCCTGGTGTAGTGCTGGCAATGGCATTGTCAGCAGGTGCCTCCTGAAAGAATGACCTATCCTACTTGGATAACGCAGGCTGGGTTCCCACTTGCATCCCAACTGGAACTCAGCTTGAGGGGGAGGTTGGGGAGAAGCTGAATGGGGCCTGTGGGGTGGATTGAGGTCTGCAGCTGGGGTGCCAGGGCTGTGATGGAGGTGAGGTTGAGATCTGGGGCACCCTCACGGAAGGGGAGGGAAGGGGCCGAGCACCTGGGAAGGGCTGGAGGGAGAGGGAACTAGGGGCTGGGGCTGCAGAGGCTATGGTCAAGGGCAGCCTGGCCTGGAGGAGGAGGATGCAGGGTCTTGGCTCAGACCTAGGGTCAGCCCAGGGCCCACCACTGAACAAGGGCCATGACCTCTCCAGACTGATTTTTTCATCTGTGAAGTGGAGGTGAGAAATGCACTGCATACCGTGCTGTCCATTTCATGAGATAGTACTTTGAAAGCTATTAGCACAGGGCCTGGCCTACAGGGAGGGTTCAGTACACATGAGCTACCACCCCTACCCTCATCATTGTACCAGTCGTCATGGGTTTCTAGGCACTTGTCAATTGCCCCAACCTGCAGAGCTTTCCCTGGAGTCCTGGCCAGATATGTATGGAGGTACAGGGGGAGGAGATGTATATGCTACCAGTCCCTTTCACAGCTTCTCCAAGGCTATGCTGAGCATCTTTCTAGCACCGCCCACTACCCACTACTTGGGAGTTCAGAACCTCCTCATTGGCTCCAATTTCTGCCTTTGCCTTAGTCTGGGTCAGACTCTTAGGCCCAGCTTAGATGCCCTCAGGGGTGCATGTGTTGGGGGAGGTGGGGGAGACTCTACATTTTAGGGACACTTGGTTAATTGAGTTGGAAGATCGTTCATCAGTGCGCACAAGCTGGGGCTGGTTGTGGATGTCTTGGGGGAATCCTCTGTATTAGGGAGCCCCAGGACAGAGTGGGAAGAAGGGTTTGAGCACTATGTGAGGGAGGAGTCTGTGAGGCTGTGCAAGAAAACAGGATGACTGGCCCGAGATGCTGGAGGCAAGCAGGGCTGCTGAACAAGCCATTTGTCAGGATCTCGGTGATAGGTATTCAAAAGGAAAAATATTTGCATGTGTATGTTTTTTCCAAAATGATTAATATTCAAATTAGTGTTGGAGATTCAAATTGTTAAAGTGTAACTAGGCATAAAACTTCTCTGATAGCTTGCAATTTTCGGTTCAGTCCACTGTTCCCCACTTCCTCCACACCTCCCTATCTAGTTCCCAGAAATACTCTGGGCTCCTACAGACTTGTCCAGAATGGCATCCCCAGAATTCAGTTCCAGCTTCTGACCATGCTGTGGGTGTTTGACCCTCCAGGCCAAAAGAGGGGCTGCCCTGTGACCAGCCAGAACCCTTGAGGTGCCCACCTCCTAACATTGCTCCCCGCTCCCCACTCAGGCATCTCCTGCACACATCGTATTCCAGAGGTGCACAGCTAAGACACAGCTGTAAACAATCCACCCCATGCTCTGGTAGTGTCAGTGTTACCCTACTGTTTGCACAACAATCTCTGAAATCCTTTTTCTGGAAATCACCAGACTAGCTTCACAGCCCTCTAACCTCTATTTCCTTCTGCTCTAGTCCAATGAGCACCGCCCCCATCCCCACCCTCTTCTGTGGTTCCCTGGGCAGGGGTGCATTCCCCGTCTATACCGTTGTTCATGCTGTGGCCTCCATGGGAGTGATTCACTGCACTACGGCATCGTGTTTCAAAGTTCTTTAGGGCCCACTTTCCCTTAACCAAACATAATTCCATTTTGCAGTTGGGAAAATGAAACTGGCAGAAGGTGGTAACAATAGTTTTATTTCTCAGGTCTAGAGCAGGCTGTAAACATGCTTTGCAGTTTAGAGATTGTTCTTTTTTTATGCTATAGAAATATATATACCATTTTATTAAAACATTAAATAAGATACGTGATATCACTGTAACTTTCATAATTATGAAGTTGTATGGATATAGATGATATTACAAGTTTTCTGCAACCTCTGATTTGACATGATTTCTGTGGGTGACATCATCTATTGTGGTTTGTTATCTTCTTTCATAATTGAAGGAGATGCTAAATTTCATTTAGTGATAAAAGAAATCAAGGGCATCATTCTTTTCTCATCCAAGTTCACAGACTCCCTAAATCTTACACAAGGAGCCCTTAGGAGTCCATGGAGCTGTGCTTAGAAGCTGCAGAGTTCTCATCATGATCTCATCTTACCAAGGTATTGCCTGATGCCAGATAGGATTCTTGCAACCAGAACTCCCAAGTGAGATAAGGGCAAGCAGCAGTTCAATGGATGGACTCCCTTGTCATTAATAATAATAGTAACAGCACACACTTTAGAAAAAAAATGATGGCCAAAATGTCTTATGTGCCAACACCTTGCAGAAGCCTTTTAGAGATTGTTCTTAATCCTTTAAGATACCCATGGGGGAAGGAAGTTCACTGCAGCATTGATTCATTACTTTTAACCAATCTTATGTTCTACCTATGAGATCTTTTGTCTGAGAATGACTCACTGAGCCTGTGTCCCATGAACCAACCCCTGGCAGACTGGTTCTACCAGCCAATCACACATTTCACCCTCTCATAGTCCCTGCATCCTTATTCTTGGCTTGTCTTTCCTCTTATGCCCTGAGTATTCCCTGAGGGCAGGTATGAATCTCCATGTCCTGGCACTTAGCATCCATTCGCCTATCCATGCATTCATCCATCTCTTCATCCATTAATCTAAACAATATTTATCAAGCATTTAATGAGTTTTATAAGTGCTGAGAATAAAGCAGCTAACGATGTAAATCCATTTCCTGCCCTCTAAAAGCTCCTTGCCCATTGGCTAAGGCTGAAAGGCAAGCAAGCAGTTACTGTGCAAGGTTAGGGGGCTATGGGAGCCAGAGGAGGCACAGACCCAAATACGGTGGGGAGGAGCCTTCCAGAGTCAGTGATGGGTAGGCCAGAAGAACAGGTGCTTAATATAGGGGGATTTTAGGGTCTCGTGGTCCTGGATGTGGGCTTCCCTGGTGGCTCAGACAGTAAAGAATCCACCTGCAGTAAAGGAGATCTGGGTTTGATCCCTGAGTCAGGAAGATCCCCTGGAGAAGGGAATGGCTACCCACTCCAGTATTCTTGCCTGGAGAATCCCATGGACAGAGGAGCCTGGCGGGATACAGTCCATGGGGTCGCAGTCCCTGTTGTGCAAGCTGATGGACTGTGGATGAGTGAGTTCACCTCTTTGAGCTACGGTATCCTCATTTCTGAGATGGAGATAATAATATCTGTCTCATCTGGTTATTGTAGGGATTTAATGGAATAATATATATAACGTACTTACCATAGTGCCTAGCACTATGCTCAAATCTCTAGCTAGTAAGCTGAGACCTGCAGGCTGAGTAAGAAATTGCCAAAGATAGAGCATTCTAAGCAGTGGGACTGGCACATGCAGAATCCAGAGGTGGGAGAACTCATGGAAGATTCTCTCTCTGGTGGGCATCTTGGCACTCTCTCCTGCCTCTGGGAGTCAGGTGAGGGCTGGTGAGGAGGAGGAGAAGGGAGAAGGGTCCAGCCTGGTGGAGTGAGTGGAGGGATGGTCATGGCCATTTCGGGAGGGAAAGGGCTGGATCAGACAGCAGGGAGCGCCATTTCAGAGTGCTGGAGTGGGTGTTCTCAACTGGTGGCTTAGCCCCTGGTGTCCTTGGGGATGGGTCCGGAGCCATGACCAGGCCACATGTGCATATGTCTGGCACTCAGAAGGAGGTCCCCAGACCTTGGTTGTTGACTCCAGGATCTGTATCCAGCCACCAGCTTCAGACTGGAGCCACAGGTGCCCCTTTCCTCGATGGGAGCAGGATGAAAGCATCCAGACCCTCCTTCTCTCCAGCTTCCTCCCCAACCCAGCCCCAACTAGAGGACCCAGATTTTGTATGGTGAGCCCCACAGCCAACTTTCCACCACGTAGGCCAGAGAACCACAGTTCAGTTCAGTTCAGTCGCTTAGTCGTGTCCGACTCCTTGCGACCCCATGAATCGCAGCATGCCAGGCCTCCCTGTCCATCACCAACTTCCAGAGTCCGCCCAAAGCCATGTCCATCGAGTTGGTGATGCCATCCAGCCATCTCATCCTCTGTCGTCCCCTTCTCCTCCTGCCCCCAATCCTTCCCAGCATTAAGGTCTTTTCCAATGAGTCAACTCTACAAGTTGGAGGCAAAAAGACTGATGTGAGAAGGAGGAAGGACAGAAGAGATCAGGGGCATACAGGGCCTGGGTGGGAGAGCTTTTAAGGGTGGGTACAGCTGCAGGTGGGTGGGATGCTGATAGACTGAAAAGTGGAGAAAGAAGATTTTAAGAATTTTTACTATGCTTTATGAAGGAGTTTCCTCTTGGAGATAAAGTTTCAGCTTGCTTTGCAATTTAATTTTTGAACTGGTACTTAAAAAAAAAAAGCAAAACAACTTTATTTTCTGCAGTGCTGGGTTTTTATTGCTGCACGGGCTTTCTCTAGTTGTGGTGAGTGGGAGCTACTTTCTAGTTGTGGTGTGTGGGCTTCTCATTGTCTTGTCTTCTCTTGTTGTGCAGCACAGTCTCTAGAGCATTTGGGCTATAATAGTTGCAGCATGTGGCCTTAGTAGTTGTGGTTCCCGGGCTCTAGAGCACAGGCTCAGTAGTCGTGGCGGATGGGCTTAGTTGCTCCACAGCATGTGGGATCTTCCTGGGTTAGGGATCCAACCTGTGTCTCCTGCTTTGGCAGGCGGATTCCTTACCACTGAGCCATCCAGGAACCCCTTGGTCCTTTTTTAAAAGCAAAGTTATACCCAGACTCACCCATGAGGTTGAGCTCCCTGATAGTTCAGCGGTAAAGAATCTGCCTGCAATGCAGGAGACCCTGGTTCAATTCCTGGATTGGGAAGATCTCCTGGAGAAGGGATAGGCTACCCACTCCAGTATTCTTGGGCTTCCCTGATGGCTCAGCGGTAAAGAATCCGCCTGCAAGGTGGGAAACCTGGGTTCGATCCCTGGGTCGGGAAGATCCCCTGGAGCAGGGCAGGGCAACCTACTCCAGTATTCTTGCCGGAAGAATCCCATGGGCAGAGGAGTCTGGAGGGCTACAGTCCACAGGGTCGCAGAGTCAGACATGACTTGAAGTGATTTAACACACACGCATGCCCATGAGGTGGGCCAGGTCTACATGGCTTATATATTAGGGCCTCCAGTCTGAGAGTTTGGGCCCATCCATGGTCACATGTGCTGAGCCAGTGATCACATCTGAGCACCCCACACAGGAACATTCCCCCTAGAACATGCTGAACTGTGGGTGAAATTGCATGTACCATATTTCCAACCATAACCCACGAAGTTTGGAAATAAATGAAAAGTAATTTGAAGGCGAAGTGTATTACTACACAGACATTTAAAAAACTGCCTGGAAGTATGCCTAAGTCAAGAGGAAAATCCAGAAAAAAAACCCAGGATAATTAAAAGTACAAAATATCAACCATATGGGATGTTGCCAGAATAGTTCGTTTAGAAAAACTGTAATATTCTAAATTCCTATGTCTCTAGGAAACATAAAAACAGAACAAAACAAAAAAACATATACACAGTGAACTGAATCCACTGAAGCTCTTAGAGTTATAAAAAAAAGGCTAAGAAAATTAGGAAAGCAAGCAATAATAAACTGAATAAACAAGACAGAAAAAATGAATATTGATGGATAAAACCAATATTTAAGCCTTTGAAAAAACTCACAAAGCCATTAGTTCAATTGATCAAAGAAAGAACATGTATAGAAGCAAATAGAACCAGAAATGAAACATGAGATGCAACTCATAATATAAAAAATATTTGTACGATTTGAGGAGAATATTGACTTTATTTATATGATAAATATGCAGATACGGACATGTATCTGCAAAAATCCAAGATAGGGTTTCAACTGCCACTAGCACATTTGCAAAGAAAATGTATCTTCTGGCTTTGTCACTGAGATCTGTAATGGGTTGAATGGTGTCCCCCCAAAAGATAGGTCACGGTCCTAACACCTGGTGCCCTTGAATGTGACCTTATTTGACTATGGAGCCTTTGCAGATATTATCAAGTAAGATGAAGTCATTAGGGCAGTCCCAGTTCAGCCTGACCAATGACCTTACAGGACGAGGGGAAAATTTGGACACATAGAGAGAAGACACCCTGTGATGACAAGGGCAGAGACTGGAGTGATACAGCTGTGAGCCAAGGGACACCAGGACTTGACAGCACTGTCACAAGCTATGAATAAGCAGGAAAGGTTTCACCCAGAGTCTCAGAGCGAGCATCACCCTGCTGATACCTGGCTTTCAGACTTCTGGCCCTTGAAAGTGTGAGAGAATTTCTGTTGTTTTAAGTTTGTGAGATTTTGTTACAACAGCCCTGGGAACCTAACACAGGTTCCTTCCATATGTCAGCTGTTGGATCACATTTGTAATGTTCCTCTGAAGTTTCCCTATTAATCTTTTTGATCTGTCGCTCAGAGAGTAGAATGTACAGTCAGGGGCATTTGTGTCCATCTTCCTTGCATCTGTGCTATTCTGTGGCCATGGTATTTGAGTCACATATATGTCTTGTTGCCATTGTTGATTCATTAAAGAAGAATCTATTCTGTTGTACCTTTGGGTATCTCATAATACTCTTTGCTACCATCTACTTTGTTACAATGTAATTCTTGGTTAATTTTTTAAGGGCTTAGCATGTGGCTCAGTGGTAAAGAATCCACCTGCCAATGCAGGAGATGCAAGGAACATGGGTTCAACCCCTGGGTCGAGAAGATCCCCTGGAGTAGGAAATGGCAACCCACTCCAGAATTCTTGCCTGGAAAATTCCATGGACAGAGGCCTGGTGGGTTGCAAAGAGTCGAACACGACAGAGCGGGTATACACACACACACACACACACACACACACACACGCTGTACCTTTGTGTATCTCATAATATTCTTTGCTATCATCTACCTTATCTATTATAATGTAACTTGGTTAATTTTTTTTTTGCATACTAGAGCAACATTTTAGCTTTTCCTACTTAGGGGTAGGGTTTGCTAAGGTTTTTCTTAGAGTTTCTACAGTTTCAGAGTCCATTCGGAAGTTTTTCTGAGGATTACTTATCATGCAGATATTATATGCAGGCACAGGATTGGCACTGGGGACAGAGATGCCCTGCATCTCTGGCTTTGCCCTCCCAGACCTCAGAGTTCAGGAAGTTTTACAAGTATCAGCTCTTCTTTTTGTAGGGAGGTCAGCTCATCTGCAAGTCACATTGGCACTGACACAGATGGAATGCTCTGTCACTGCCGGAAAAGAGAGAGTGAAGAGTGAAGAAAAGCAGGAGGAGAAGACACGAGGGCAGGATACGGAGTGAAAAGGGAGGGCTTGGGGTCTTAAAGATCTTCAGAGAAGTGTTGTTTTCTTGCAACCAGAGACTTAATAGGGGGCATCCCAGGTTCTGTTCCCTGGAGAAGATGTAATTTCAGGTGGAGGTGGCCCTAGCGCTGTGATGGGCTCACAGCATTCCTTTTGGCCGTCTCTAGCACCCAGGCCCTTCCTATCGGACCCACTGTCTCTGTCTCTGGCATGGGTAGGGGGTGGGGGGCTGAGAACAGCTCAGGTTGTTCTTTGTTCTCAACTCCTGAGTGAGCCGGATCTGTAAACCCTCTGCTGTCATCGTGATCAAGAATTCCTTGGAAAACTGGGCTTCTCTGGAGCAAAGCACCTGATTTTCATCTTGGGAGGCAGTGCCCTTTAATTATTTTTATTGGGGTATAATAGCCCCTGACAATGTTGTGGTAATTTCTGCTGTACAACGAAGTGAATCAGCTGTGTGTATACATGTATCCCCTCCCTCTTGGGTTTCCCTCCCTGCCCCTCATCCTACCCATCTAGGTCATCACAGAGCACTGAGCTGAGCTCCCTGTGCTATACAGGAGGTTCCTACTAGCTATCTGTTTTACACACGGTAGTGTATATATGTCAATTCTACTTTCTCAATTCTCCCTACCATCTCTTTCCCCTACTGTGTCCACAAGTCCATTCTCTACGTCTGTGTCTCTATTCCTGCCCTGCAAATAGTGCCTCATAGTCTGATGTCTCTCATGCCCCTGACTTTAAGAAATTCTGGCCTTTAACAAGAGAGAGGGTGCCAAATCTCACCATCCTTACAGACCATCCAGTTTAGCTGGCTCCCAGGATGGATGAAGAAACTGATCCAGTGTGACAGCCCCCAGTGAGCTGCTGGCAATGGCCTGACTCGCAGGCTGGAGCTCCCTTGGCCCTCTGGCTGGACATTGGTGGAGTGTGTGTGCTCAGTCATGCCCGACTCTTTGTGACCCCACGGATTGTAGCCCACCAGGCTCCTCTGCCCGTGGGTTTCTCCAGGCAAGAATACTGGAGTGGGTTGCTGTGCCCTCCTCCAGGGGATCTTCCCGACCCAGGAATCAAACTTGTGTTTCTTATGCCTCCTGCATTGGCAGATGGATTCTTTACCACTAGCGCCACCTGGGAAGCCCAGGGCATTTGTACTGGTCACCCAAGTCTCTTTACCCAAGTGAGAGCTGAGTCTGAAAGCGGTTGGTTTCCTGGCTGGCCTGTTCTGAGCTGGTCCTGGCGGCCAGCACAGGGGGCCTGTACAGAAGGGCCTTCTTCTAGCACTGGGTACCATACGTTCTTGCCTCACTTTGATTTCCAGCTCCAGTCCAGCCATTAGAGTGAGTGCATCCATCATTCCTACAGCTTCTACCCTGGAGCCTTCACAATTTAAGAGGCCTCTGATGAAATAAGCCCTGTTAACAGAAGCCATGGGTCCAAGTCTTCATGTGACCTTCTGTGACCTGGGACTTCTAACTTAGCCAAATTTATTTATCCTGATCTTCATCGGCCATGAGGGGGTGGCCTTAAAAGCCCATAAACCAAACCGTATGGGAAAGGGTTGAGCAGCCTGGAAATAAATCACCAACCCTGGTGACTCTATGCCCGAACTCAGGGCCAAAGACTCAGAGTGACTCCTCTGGCCCCATCTTAGGAGCCTGGCCTGGTTGAGGAGCAGAGAGTGGTGGCGGGGGGCCATGCTCTGGGTATGATTCAGAAACAGCACTGTGTGTGGAGTGGAACTGCAGTACCAGAAAACACAAGTAAAGCCAGAGCCTCCACCACGTGAGACATAGTCTTGCCCTGGGCCCCGTGTGGCCACCCAGCCCACCTCCTGAGCAATGGACAGCAAGCTTGGCCAGCCATGCAGCATCTCACTCAAGGCTAACAGCTACCTTGCAAACCAGATGTTATTTTTATTCCCGTTCCCATGGTCTCAAAACCAGAAAGTGGCAGAACTGGGGTTTGCACCCAGGAGTCTTTTACTCCAGATCTGTGCTTTCATGTATCCACTGCCTTCAACTTCAAAATCGCGGTGGGCATGGTGGCTCAGATGATAAAGAATCCACCTGCGGTGCAAGAGACCTGGGTTCAACCCCTGGGTCAGGAAGATCCTCTGGAGGAGGGCATGGCAACCTCCTCCAGTATTCTGGAGAATTCTGGAGTATTCTGGAGAATTCTGGAGAATTCCATGGACAGAGGAGCCTGATGGGCTACAGTGCATAGGGTCACAAAGAGTTAGACACGACTGAGTGACTAACACTTTCACTTTCCATCAACTCAATGGACATGAGCAAACTCCGGGAGATGGTGAAGGACAGGGAAGCATAGTCTTCGATCCCTTCTGGAACTTACATTCTCTGAGTCCTTTCTTTCCACCAGCCAGACTATTCATAGGGAAGAAAATGTCCATCAAGCTCACCAGCTCTTGAGGTCAATAGCCTGGTGAGACAAAGGCCAGGAGGCCAGAGGGGCCTAGCTTCCCTGCCAGTCTCCCATATTCTACCAGCACCTGAAGCCCAGTCCCTTCTATACTCTGAGACCAAAGAGGTGTCCCAAAGGTCAGAAGGGAGTTAAGCTTACTTCTGGCCTGGCCCCATGCCCAGTGTCCTTCTACACTTAGTCCCAGGGGGCAGAGGTGGGTGTGTGGCTTTCCTAGCCCCTCTGTGGATCTCCTTCCTAGCTCAGTCCACTGGACCATGGCCTAGGACTCTAAAGATTATTCTAAACAGTGATGGCCATCCCACTGTCATGCCAGACCCTGAAGGGTGTCTTTCAGGTTCACCCAGGACCTCCATTGCTGTTTTTATTTTTTTAAACTTTCTATTTTGTATTGGGATATAGCCAATTAACAATGCTGTGGTAGTTTCAGGTGACCATCGAAGGTTCTCAGCCATATGTATACATGTATCTATCCTTCCCCAAACTCGCCCTTGTCCAGGCTGCCTCATAACATTGAGCAGAGTTCCCTGTGCTATACAATAGATTCCTGTTGGTTATCCATTTTAAATATAACAGTGTTTACATGTCCATCCCGAACTCCCTATCTCTTTCCTTGCAACCGTAAGTTCATTCTCTAAGCCAATGAGACTCTTTCAGATGAATCGTGCAAGATTACCAAAGGATGAACAAAAGATAAAACAGGTATGTTTGGTGAAATTAATGTATTCATTTAAATTTTGAAATGCACAATATAAAGAAGGCCACAAAATTACATGTGCTTATTAGCACATTGCTGTTTTTATTAGCTGACACACACCCAGGTAAATTTCCCTTCTCTGAATTGCTGGCACTGATCAGGGCTAGAGGAGCACAGAAACCAGAATGCAGTTAGATGTTATCTCAGTTAATTCACACCTGGAGAGAAGCTGCCTGAGATAGCTCTGAACTTCAGGAAGACTCTGGAAAGTTGAAAATCATACAGGGAATGAAAGGAAATTCCTGAGATTTAATCCCAAGATGCCTGCATCAGTTTCTAAATCTTCACTATTCCAATATGACATCTCCAAAGCTCAAAGAACAAAGACATCATTAACATGGACTTTAGTTTTTTGGGAAACCCAGGGGGTTGGGACTCTCAGATGCACAGAGTATCTGGCTCAGTGTGTCCCTGAGAGGCCTCTAACCTGTGAATGTGGGGGAGGTGAGAAGTGGATTTGGGGGAGGGCTGATGGTTGGTCCCTGAGCTCTCTAGGGAAGGTCACCCAGGAAATCTTGGTTTGAGGCACCCCATCTTGCTGCTGCCCCTCCTCAGCAGCAGCTGAGGTGCAGCCCTTGAACCTGCCCACATTGGAGGGGGTTGGTCCCACCTCCACTGCTGCTGCTCCCTGCACAGACTCACACATCTGTAATCTCTGCCCCAGCAGGGCCCCGGAATGTTTGCAGCCTTGGAAATAGTCAGAACGTGCTAAAAATGCAGTGACAACAGTCGTCTTTGGGGGATATTTTTAAGGGTAATAGGATCTGAGAGTCATTAGTGCCAGAAATGTGGATCTCATCTTATTTTTAAAAAACAAGGTGTCATATCACCAGATGCTCCTGCCAACACCTCAGACCATGTCATCAAACAAGCACAGCCCTGGTGACTCTTGAGTGCTGGGGACACAGGTCATCCTGGTGGGCGTCCACATTGGGTCCCATGTCTTCACGGTTCTAACTCGGACAGAGAGCCTGGTGTGAGGAGGGTGAGCTCCTAACTCATTGCTTCTCCTGCCACATTTCTCATGAGGCCCATCCCAAGGAAGCGCGATGTTCAGGGCTCTCTGGGCATGAAGGCCACAGTCAGCAAAGGGGGCCCCACATAGAGCAGGTGTGGTTGACCCCTCTGGCAGGTGTCTGAGGCCCAAGCTGCAAGGGGTCTGGGCTCCACTGGCACCCAGAATGTCCAATGCATCCTGGCTCTGGAGGGGGACCCAGCCCCCTAGTTGCGGTCCTGCACAGGGATAAACATGAAGCTTGGGGATTTCAGAGGTAAGTCCCCCTCCTCCCTGACTTGTGGTCAGAAATACTGCTCAGATGACCTTTTCCTCTAGATCTGCACTGTCCTATACATAGAATGCAAGCCAAGTAGAAAAGAACAAGTAACATTAATTTGAGCAATACATTTAACCCAATCTATCCAAAGTGCTGTTATTACAATGTGTGATTTATATATAAAACTGTTAAGGAGCTAGTTGACATTCTTTTTTTTGGTACAAAGCCTTTGAAATCTGCCATGTATTTCATATTCACATGTATCCATTTAGATGAGGCACATTTCAAGTGCTCAGTAGCCTCATGTGGCTAGTGAGTACCATGCTGGGCAGTGTAGGTCTAGAGCCTGTTCTTGGGAAGCGTGTGGAAGGGTTAGAGGGTGGTGAGGTGGGATAGGCTTTGGCTCTGTGGGAGTTGATAGTTTGTCATTCACGGCTGCCTTTTCCTAGGGGATCCAGGACAGCTGGGGGTGATGGGGTCCCCATCCGGCCTTTGCACATGCAATTCTCTCTCCATATGGCCAGCGGACCGGGTCTTGGGACTCTCTGGTTCATTGCAGATGCTGGAAAGAGTGCAGAGGCAAACTTCCTGGGGGTGTGGGCCCTCTGAAGAATCAGCTTTCCTGACCTCCTTTTGCCTCCCCCGTAATATGATTTCTCTGTGAGACAGAGAGCAAGGTCATCCATCTTTCAACAAATATTCCAAACCACTGACTATTGCAAGGCTCTACTCTAGGATCTGGGAATAAACAGAGCAGTAAAAAAAAAAAGACAAAAGTTCCTGCTTTCATGGAGCTTTTCAGTTGGGGGAGGTATGTGGAGAGATTAATAAACAAATATATATCAGTAGTGATAAATGTTGTCTTAGTCTGTTTGGGCTGCTGTAGCAAAATATCATCGACTGGGTGGTGGTTTATAAACAATAGACATTTATTTCTCACAGTTCTGGAGGCTGAGAAGTCTAAGATCAAGGTGTCAGCTGACAGTATCTGGTGAGGGCCTGCTCCTTCATGACCTGATTATGCCCTTAAGGCCCTGTCTCCCAATACCATCACGTTGGGGTTTAGGTTCTAACATATTACTTTGTTGGGAGGCAAGCATTCAGACCTTAGTACATGTGAAGATGTAAAATAAAGTAGGAAAAAACATGAGGAGTACCGGGAGAGGATGTCCACACATTGTGAACAGGAATCTGAGACCTCTATGATGGTGACACTCCTCGGAGACTGGAGGAAAGCTGCAGGAGTGAGGTCAGAGCATGGAGCGGGACCCATATAGTGTGGGCCTTAAAAATCTTTGTAAGGTCATTGACTTTTGCTCTGGGTCAGATTAAAGGTCACTGTGGGGTTTTAAACAGAGAGATGACAGCATCTGACTTAATTTTACCAGGATGTTGGATTGGTTTTCTGTTGCTGCTATAACAAATTTGGTGGCTTTAACAGCTAAAGTTACTTTTTTTAAAAAAATTGAAGTATATAGTTCATTTACAATGTTGTATTAATTTCTGCTACACAAAAATTGATTAGGTTGTATACACACACACATATATATTGTCTTCTTTTTTAGTGCTCTTTTCCATTATGGTTTATTATAGGGTATGAATATAGTTCTCTGTGCTATATAATAGGACCTTGTTGTTTATCCGTTCTATACATAAAAGCATACATCTACTAACTCCAACCTCCCACTCCTCCCTCCCCTAACCCCCTCCCCCTTGGCAACCACATGTCTGTTCTCTGCATCCATGAATCTGTTTCTGTTTTACAGATAGATTCATTTGCATCATATTTTAAATCCACATATAAGTGATTTCATACGGTATTTGTCTTTCTCTTTCTGGCTTACTTCACTCAGTACGATAGTTGTATCATGCTGCTACAAATGGCATTATTTTGTTCTCTTTTGGCTGAGTAGTATTCCATTGTATATAGATACCACATCTTTATCCATATCTCTGTCAATGGACAGTTAGGTTGTTTTCATGTCTTGGCTATTGTAAATAGCGCTGCAATGAACACTGGGGTGCGTATGTCTTTTTGAAGTATAGTTTTCTCTGGATATATGCCCAGGAGTGGGATTTCTGCATCATATGGTAGCTCTGTTTTTAGGTTTCTGAGGAAACTCTATACTGTTTTCCATAGTAGCTGTACCAGCTTATATTCCTACCAGCAATTTCGGAGGGTTCCCTTTTCTCCACATCCTCTCCAACATTTGTTTTTTGTAGATTTTTTGGTGATAGCCTTTCTGACTGGTGTGAGGTGGTACCTCATTGTAGTTTTGATATGCATTTCTCTAATAATTAGTGATAGTAAGTATCTTTTCATGTGCTTTTTGGCCAACTGTATGTCTTCTTTGGAGAAATGTCTATTTAGATATTCCACCTATTTTTTTGTGTGTGATTGTGTTGTTTGTTTTTTTGATGTTGAGCTGCATGAGCTGCTTATATATTTTGGAGACTAATCCCTGGTTGGTCATTTCGTTTGCAAATATTTTCTCCCATTCTGAGGGTTGTATTTTGTTTCATTTATGGTTTCCTTCCACATCTTTGAATAATGACAATCAAAACAAAAACAAACAGATGGTACCTAGTTAAACTTAAAAGCTTTTGCACTGTAAAAGAAACCATATACAAAATGTAATTTTCTTTTTTGATGGTGTCTTTGTCTGGTTTGGGTATCAGGGTGATGGTCACTTCATAGAATGTCTTTGGGAGTGTTCCCTCCTTTTCAGTTTTTTGGAAGAGTTTGAGAAGGCTCAGTATAAGTTCTTCTTTGTATGTTTGGTAGAATTCGTCTGTGAAGCTGTCTGGTCCTAAACTTTTGTTTATATGGAGTGTTTAAACTTAAGATTCTATTTCACTTCCAGTGATCAGTCTGTTCAAATTATCTATTTCTTCTTGATTCAGTTTTGATGGGCAGTAGGTTTCTAGAAACTTGTTCATTTCTTCTAGGTTGTCAAATTTGTTGGCATAGATTGTTCATAGTATTCCCTCATTTTTTTTTTTTATTATTATTGTGATATCGGTTGTTACATCTCCTATTTTGTTTACTTGGGTTTTTGCTTTCCTTCTTAGGGAGCATGGCCAGAAGTTTGTCAATCTTTTTTACTCTTTCAAAGAACCAGCTTTTGGTTTTATTGATTTTTTTTCCCATTTTTAAAATCTCTATTTTATTTATTTTTTCTCTGATCTGTATTATGTCCTCCTTTCTGCTGACTTTCAGTTTTGCTTGTTCATCTTTTTCAATTTTTAAAATCGTGTGTGTGTGTGTGTGTGTGTGTGCGCTAAGTCGCTTCAGTTGTGTCCGACTCTATGCAACCTTGTGGACCATAGCCTGCCAGGCTTGGCCTAGGCTTGTAGGATGGCAGAGGAGCAAAGTGATCAGATAATGTGCTTATTCTGAAGGTAGAACTGACAGCTTCTGTTGTGAGGTTGGGTATGGCGTGCATGAGAAAGGAAGCAGTCAAACTTCGTGACTCTTCCGTTTTGGCCTTAGTAACGGGAAGGATGAACTTCTAGCTGCCTGAAACAGGGGGGACTGTGAGAGAAGTGGGTTTAGTGTTTGGCAGGTGGCGTGGAACTCAGGATTTCTAAGAATTCCTGTTTCCTGAAAAGTCTTGTTTAACTTAGGGAGACAGAAAGATGGGGAATATTATGAAGGAACTGACCAGCATGCACGATGGGTTGAAGTCACCTGCATAGCAGTTTCCACTGATGAGGGCCAGTTATCTGCCAGGTAGTGCAGAAAGGACTTTATGACATCAGCTCGGTCTGACATTCAGTCTCTGTGGCAGGAGGCTGACCACTACCCAGTACCGCCTTGCTGTCTCAGCCCCCACAGAGCTTTGGGTCTTATTGAGAGGTCAGAGCCAAGTGCAGAAAATGACTAACTTCCGGGGCCAAGCCGCAGCTACCTGGTGCTGGCAAGGGGCCCCAGGGGAGAGAAGCTGAGGGCTGCCCTCCAGACAGGCCTGTGAGAGTACAGTCCTGGGCTCCTTGGGAAGTGCCTACACCCGTCACTCCACCACTCAGCCAGTGGCTCTTCTCTTCCACATTTGGTGGCTGTGGTACCCAGTCAACGTTCATGATTTCCTGTGTCAGGTCCTGGACAACTGGTGTCCACAGGTGTCTCTGTGTCTGACTGTGATCCATCTTGTTTAATCGTCATGGTTCCTCAGGTCACTGTCCAACATTTCCCATATCTGGTGTCCACATTCTCTCATGTCTGAAGGTTTTTTTTCCTGAAGCAGCCAGGATGCCACCCACCGCCTGGTGACTTCCTTCTGGGAGCCCAGGGAGGAGGAGGCCAGTGGGAGCCAGCCTGGATTTCTGGAGGGGTTCCTTACCCCACAAAAGGAGGAGTCTTGTGTGAGGGTGGTGAGAAGGCTGCCTCTGAAGGTCGCTTGGTCCAATTTCCTCTGTTCCAGATGGGGAAGCCAAGGGGCTTGGGAGGACACCCTTGTTAAGATGCCACAGGAGCTGAGGACCTCAGTGCCATTCCCCGGGTGGCTTCTTTTCTTTTTTAGTGAACTTTTTATTTTGTGCTTTGGTATAGCTGATTAACAAACAACGTTGTGATAGTTTCAGGCAAGCAGTGAAGGGATATTTATTTATTTATCTATATCTATCTATCTACCTACCTACCTACCTACCTATATCCATTCTCCCCAACCTGCCTGCCCTGGGCGGCTTCTCTTCCAGGTCCTGACCCTGCTTTGAGGGGCGGGAGGCGTGACTCCAAGTCAGAGGTGCCCGTCTTGTCCCCGGTGCTCCCAGGCTCCTCCTCATGCCACACCTCCTCCTCCTTCAGGTCTCCCTCCTCATCTTCCATCAGCACCACTCACCTCCCCTTCCTCCTTGATCAGGCTTCTCTAACTCAGGCCCCTCCTCCTCCTCCTCCTCTTGTTTCTCCTCCTTCTTGTGCAGGCTGTAGGGGTAGCTGAGGCTGGTTGGGGGTAGCATTAAATGCCCACCACTGCCTGGTGGTGGTAGGGCAGCGAGGAGGGAGGCCTGATGGCCATCCTGACCCAGCTTCCTGGCTCCCAGGGAGGGCTCCTGGAGACCTGACTGCCTATATAGGCCAACCCCTGGGGCAGAGACTACCTTGAGAGCCTTCTGTAAGTGGAGGGGACCATCTCAGGGGAAGGCCCATGACTGTGACCTTCACGGGGCTCCTTTTGTTGGGCTGTGTGGTAAGTAACGTCATTAAGATGAATGTGTGTTTTGGTAAAGGGTGTAAATGTATGAATAGTGTCCTCTCTAGCCCCATATATCACCCTGTGTTTATTCTGGGCCTGGTGCATAAGCTAGAAGGCATGCATTGCTATTTGGGGCTCTGAGTTTTAAAGTACATTAAAGGAGTTTACTGAAAACTCTTGGCAAACAGATAAAATACAATTACTCTAATTCCCAAGGCATTGCAGACAGAGTGTCCTGAAAATCTGCAGTGTAATAATTCACAGGGAGCCGTGGCAGGTGCCCTTTGAGGCACTGGAGATGCTGCTTTTGTAAACTTCAGAGGCGGCCAAGCGTTGTCCCTCGGGAGACCCACGTTCCGTGTTTTATTAACCTCCCTGTTTCTGGCTGAGGAGCTGCAGGGGGAATCTAGCCAGCAGGAACTGACTCCTGCCCTCATGAGCTTTTCTTGGGTCACCATATCAAGGGAAGGAGGGAATGAGATGTTCCATTTTCTTCTGGCTGTACCCTTCCCAGTCTACGTGCTGTTTAGTAGCAGGCTATGCTGGTTAGTTGCCTTGCATGATGGGAAATTCTCGTTGTCCATGAAGTAGGCAGGACTCTTAGCCCCTTACTGGGAAATGGAGGTTTTTGGTGGGATACCTGGAACAAAGATAGTAGTGCTCAGGTTTTCACCTTCCCAGAGGATTTGAGGTTGATTTCTAAGCTCTATAGAGGGGACACAGGACAAATTGTGATGTAGAGGTAGAGCCCTGACCCCATGGGGCTTGAGCAAGATCCCACAAGTGCTCTGCTCTGCCTTGCTTCCCCCACTTGCCAACGAGATGGAAAATACCCCCGGGGCCTACAGACTTTAGGTACTGCTGAGCAACTGGCATCCTGTTCCCAGGAGAGGCACCAGTGTTGTTCTCCACAGCTGAGGAGAGCCTGGGCCCATATGAGAGGGAGGCTTGGTGGACAGTGTGTGACTTAGATTTTGGGCATCTCCATGGTGAGCAATGAACAGCAACTAGAGAGTCAGAACTTTGGGGGCCCTGGACCCTTGCTTCTTGGAGAGGAAACAGTGGATGGGCCTTCCTTCAGCAGGGCTTCTTCCTGGCTCCCAGCCCTAAAGCTCCCAGTCCTGGACCACCCTTCAAAGCTGGGCTGGGTCTACTGTGTTGAAGATCATGGGCAGGGCCAGAGCATTTGTGCAGGGTGGGCAGGGGCCTCTCAAAGGTGATGTGTACAGTGGGGAGAGGCAATTGGAGGGCAGAGTGGGTGAAGGCTTGTGTGGCTTGTTCAGAAGTCTGTGACTTAGTTCTCAGAGTAGAGTAGACCTCTGTGGGAGAAGGGCCTTCCATGGAGATTGAACACTGCATTGAAGAGATGGCTCAACAGCCAAACCCCAATCAATTGCATGAGCTGAAATACTAGGGACCTGGGGAAGGAGTCAGGTGGGATGAAAGTTTAGAGAAGATTTCTGGAACCTAGCTTCTACTTGCTCAGTAGTTCACTGCAATATTTCATCCTTGCCTGTGTTACAAAAATATAATAATAGTAAACAGCTCCCCAAACAGCAGCACCTAGAGTTTATAAAGCATACACTTCCAGGGCACTCCCAGAGCTGATGAAGGCCTGGAGAGAACCTGGTACCCGCGACCACCTGGTTAGCAGGCCTCAAGCGCTGCCCTTTGGAGGGTGGCCCCAGGGCCTCCAGCCAGAGTCGGGCTTTGATGTCTCGAAACTCAGAGGCTTGTTTTCTTTTTCATTAAGCCTTTTTGTGAGGTTTCCAGCATCAAGCGAGTCTTACCCAATCCTGTCACATAGCACATATGGCCTTGGAGTCGGGCGTCCTGCTTGGAGCCCAGGCAGGGCCCCATTGGGTGTGGGGATGGGGAAAACTCCAAGTGGTCCACATGGACTCAACCTGGACCTTCTTCCAGTGCCAAGTTCACAGAGGCTGAGTAAATTGATAGCTTTGGCTGAGATTTAATTGCTCAGATAGAGCAGAATGGGAAGTCTCTTGTGGAAGATAAGAGAAATTAGACCTGCTTAACTGGACTGACCCCTGCTCATAAGCCACCGCCACTGTGCACAACGCCCTCTTCCTGCACCAGGGAGACTCAGTGAGTGGTATTGTTTAAAGTAGTTGTTCAACGGGGCTGCTTATTAATCTAACATTAGTTACGGTAGTTAAGCTTTTAGAAATAATGAAATGTAAATGTGCCTCTAGAACTCGCCACGTTCCCCGAAACCAAACACATTCGTGAAGAAAAATTGTTGGGTAAGATGACTACGAATATTAATCACGTGGATTTACATCCTCTACAGATGGCAGTACAGATGCTGGGTAGAGTTAGGATGCCAGGCGGCAGGAAAGGGGAGCCGGGCTTGCCTTGCTCTTCTAGCTGAGAGTGTTGCCCTCACTGGCCACCAAAAAGTCCCACGGGAGTTTCACTGGGGCCAGCGGTGGGGTGGGGCCTCAGCTTGACTCTGAGCTCTGCTCTTCACCAGCTACCCCACCAGGGTCCCTGAGTGGTCTGCCCACCTGTGTCTCGTTGGGGGCCTCCGCTGGTCCCTGCACATCTATCCTGACCACCTCCCTCCTCTGCAGCCCCCTCCCACCCGAAGTCAGAAAGGGCCAGTGATGTTTATTTTTTAACCAACAGTAGTTAATTGTTGAGTGCCTATGCATGCCAGGCACCATGCCAGGCATTGAGGTTACTCTCGCTCATGGAGCTGACATCCCAGCAGTCAGCAAATAATCACCAAGTAGCTGCAGTTCCTGACTGTGAGAAGGGCCACCAAGGCAAAGCAAGGAGAGTGATAGGAGATCATAATATGATGGCAGTAGGAATAATGGCTGACACTGGGCTTCCCTGAGAGCTCAGTTGGTAAAGAATTCACCTGCAGTGCAGGAGACCCCGGTTCGATTCCTGGGGTGGGAAGATCTGCTGGAGAAGGGATAGGCTACCACACCAGTATTCTTGGGCTTCCCTTGTGGCTCAGCTGGTAAAGAATCCGCCTGCACTGTGGGAGACCTGGGTTTGATTCCTGGGTTGGGAAGATCCCCTGGAGAAGAGAATGGCTACCCACTCCAATATTCTGGCCTGGAGAATTCGCAAAGATTTGGACACGACTGAGTGACTTTCACTTTCACAATTATTTACTAGGCTTCCCAGGTGGCTCAGACGGTAAAGAATGTGCCTGCAAAGGAGGAGACCCGGGTTCTATCCCTCGGTTGGGAAGATCCCCTTGGAGAAGGGAATGGCAACCCACTCCAGTATTCTTGCCTGGGAAATCCCATGGACAGAGGAGCCTTGTGGGCTATATAGTCCACAGGGTCACAAAAAATCAGACATGACTGAGCAACTAACACTTTCACTTTCACATTTATTTACTATGTGCTCCATATGGCTCAAAACACTTTCAGTGGATTACATCCTTGATCCTCCTAACTGTGCTATGAATTAGTTCCATTTCACAGATGAGGAAACAGAGGTTCAGAGAGGTTAAATAATTTGCCTTTGGTCACAAAGCTGGTAAGCAGCACACCTGGGATTTGAATCAGGCAGTCTGGTCCCAAGTTCCCTCATGCTAACCACTATGCTCTATTGCTTTAGAAAAGAAAGAATAAATTTGAGTGATGCAGGATATGGAAGACTTCTCAAAGGAAGCCATGTATAAACTGGACTCGAGAAATGAACTGGCCAGGTGGGGAAGCCCTCAAGAGGAGAGAGCTTGGTGTCCTGAGGGAGCTATCAGCACCCACAAGGCCAAGGCTGGGAGTGCTGGCCCAGACAGTGCAATTCAGTTTCATGGGGACTCCAGGGCTAGTGAGTTCTGAATCCTTATCTTACAAGTCACAGGAGGCTGTGTCAGAGTTTTGAGCAGGGGAGTGACAAGAACCAACCCTTCTTTCCCTACTTAATTCCCCAATGAGGCGATGAGCCCTCCTTTCCACTGTACAGAGGGTCAGTTTCATAAGCTGGCATTTGGTCTGTAGGTAGAGCATCTAAACTGAGAGCTGACTGGGTGCAGAGAAGGCATCTGTCAGCTCCACTTTCAGACTCTGAAGAGGCAAGGGAGAGTTGGGACTTGTCACATTCAAGGTGGTGTGGCCCCTGTATGACAGATGTGTGTGTGTGAGAGAGAGAGGAGGAGGGAGTGAGATGCCTTCTGAGATAAGACAGTTGGTGAAGGCATTAGGCACGGGCATGCACATTTATCTCTGAGGTAGCTGCGGCCAGGCAGTGGCTTATTTGAAAGATTATAGCCCTGAGGATAGAAACACATTGGTCAGCATTGACCTGTGGTTTATGAGCCCCAGAACCCCTGCCCCTTAGAGGGGAATGACTCCATTTATTGCATAGAAGGAAGGATCCCTTTCTCTTAGAAAGAAAAAGGCTGTAATGCATGTCTTGG
This sequence comes from Giraffa tippelskirchi, assembly GCF_054371585.1. NCBI lineage: Eukaryota > Metazoa > Chordata > Mammalia > Artiodactyla > Giraffidae > Giraffa > Giraffa tippelskirchi. Next base: position 118,802,537 of record NC_137280.1, on the reverse strand, counting down.
GAGCTGCACTGCACTTAAAGCAGGAGGAGATGGGGACTCAGGAAGCATCTGATTCTGCCCTAGAGTAGGCTCTTAGGTGGAAAGATTTTGGTTGGCATATTATTTTATCAAGCTCAGGGAGAAGGCCAGGGTCTGAGATAGTGATCAGAGTAGGTAGAGAGCTGGAAATGTACAATGTACTTATCTCAAAAAATTGAAATACACTGGTGGGTTAGTTGAAGAGATGAAAGGGAGTGAATTCACCAGCTGTAAGAAGGTGGAAATCTGCGAAGATTTCTTGGAGGAAAATTCCTCTTGGAGGAATCTCTTCCTTCCTTCCTGGAGGAGGCAGGCTTTGAGCTAGACTTTAAAGCCCCAAAAGCCCTTGTAGAGACCTGGCCCTGGGGAAAGTTCCTGCTTGTGTTGGAGCCTCATGAGGTTCTATGAGGCAGGGTTCAAATAACAGCCCTCAGGACTGAGTCCAGGCTTCCCATTCTGTGCCTTGCTTTGGTGAGTAGTCTTCACCTGTAGGCCTCTACAGGTGGGGACCACTCAATCCATGAGTTCCTACATGGATTGAGGGGTCTGTGGAAAAAAGGGCTAGAGGACTGCTGTGTTCATAAGATTGTCTCATCAAGAGTGGGGGCAGTGATGGATCTGAGGGGGCCCCAAAGACAGCCCCAGTCACCCCTTAGCTCTGTTACTATTTCCATGGTCTGGTCTGAAGCCATTGCTAGGCTGAGGCGTGCTCCTCAATACCAGCCTTCTCTTTTGTTGTTACGTCCAAGGACAGACTTACGCATTTTTAATTCCCCAAGGGCTATTCTTGACCTAGCACAATCTCCATTTTTCTATATCTATCCAGATCCCAGCGGTCCTTCAGGACTTTTCCCCGGGGTCTCCTCCTCCCCTCACCATGCGCTCCACAAGTGCAGAGATACCAAATTTCATTCCCTGGTGTTTTCTTAGCTTGTAGATCAGGGTCTGGCATCTAGTGAGTGCTCAGTGGATAAATATGGAATGGGTGAATGAAGCTTTCCTATCCTTCTAGCCCTGGATTTTTATGACCCTCAGCTGGCATTTGTAGTGTTCATTCCTGTGGTGGGTTGAATAGTGTCCTCCCCTCCCCCCAAATTCATGTTAACTAGGAACATCAGAATATAGCCTTATTTGGAAATAGGGTCTTTGCAGATGTAGGTAGTTAAGGGTCTTGAGATAAAATGATCCTGGATCTAAGATGGGCCCAAATAAGACTGGCATCTTACATGAAGAGAAGACATAATAATACACAGGGAAAGAAGCCATGTGAGGATGGAGGCAGAGACTGGGTTGATGCGTCTAAAAAGCCAGGGAACTCCAAAGGTTGCTGGCAACTACCAGAAGCTATGGGAGAAAAGGCGTGTGACAGATGCTCCTGTTTAACCTCCAGAAAGAGCCAACCCTGACTACACTTTGGTTTTGGACTCCTGCCTCCTGAATTGTGAGGGAATACACTTCTGCGGTTTCATGTTACCTGGTTCATGGCAATTTGTTATGGCTGCCCTAGAACACTAATATGATCCCTATTGTCAATATTCCTAATGTAATATTGTATATTACAATATACTGTAATATCTCACTCCCTTCTAAAGCAAGAGCTTGGTCAAGGAGTCAGCCATAGTCCTAGCGCCTAGTTTGTTGGGTGACTGATCACTTTGGTTGTCAGGGACTGAGGGGGATCCCAGAATGTAGGATTTTTAGAGCTAGAATAGGGATGCATGCATGCTCATTCACTTCAGTGGTGTCTGACTCTTTGCCACCCTATGGACTATATAACCTGCCAGGCTCCTCTGTCCATGGGACTCTCCAGGCCAGAATATGGAGTGGGTTGCCATGCCCTCCTCCAGGGGATCTTTCCAATTCAGGGATCAAACCTGCGTCTCCTGTGTCTCTTGCATTGTAGGTGGATTCTTTACCTGTGAGCCATCATGGAGGCCCAGCATAGAGATAGTCCTAGGCAAAGCAGGATGAGTGGTCACCTTGCTAGCAGGCTGCCTGGCACTGGGTTAGCACCTGGTAGGCAGTGGCAGTTGTGTCTTGTATGTGGGAAGAGTATGGGTCGGGCCACATGTGGGTGGTATGTGCAGAGAGTTTGTGCAAGATGAGCCTGGAGCCAGACAGAAGAGAACTGAAGAACAGGAAATTTACTCTGGGTAATAGGGAGCCACAGTAGGTCTCTGAGAGCTGTAGGCCTTTTCTTGGGAGACCTGGGGATTCCTGTGCTGGAATCCCTGTGGGCTCCCTCTAGGCCTGCTCTCTGGAGGCCCAGGTACTTTGCCTCCAGGAGTTCTCCCACAGGCCTCCCGGGAGCCCATTTCCCGCCCCCAGGCTGCTGCCAGCACCTGCTGAAACCAAGTGCAGAGAAAACCTAGGCGTGCCCACTGTCACCCTTCCCCCTATTTGAATGTACTGAATGGAGCTGATTGCCTAAATTGAAGGTATTATAGTATAATGATTGTTATAATTAAAACTATTATCATCTGAAAGAAACCAGAACATGGGAAACCACGGCAAAGACTTTTAAAGCTTATAAAGTATGTTTCTGAACCAGATAAAAGCTCCTTTGTGTGGAGTGTTTTAAAGAGAGGGAGTCTCTGAGTGGGCACCTGTGGGCTCTGAAATGCAGCCTGGTCCTCCACGAGCTGGGTGGGGGCAGCAGGGATTTTCGGCTGGAGGGTGGCAGCTGCCCCATTGGCCCGGACCTGACGTGCTGCCCTCAACATTGTGGGTGCAGGAGGATCCACTTTGAGGGTCCAGGCCGGGTGGGGATCTGACAGAGGAGCAGCGTTCTGAATGTGGGGCCTATTGAAACAGACATGCTGCACCACCCCCCACATTTGGGAAGGACAGTCTGGCTCTGGCTGGAGAAAGAGGGACAGTGTCTGGGCCTGAAGGTGTGAGGCCCTGAGGGTCTCCAGACAGCAGTAGGGGGAAGAAAAGCATCATAGGGTGGCAGGCTCGGGGGGGGCTCTCAGCAGGCTCTAGACTTGGTTGGCAGCAGCCCCCTCTGCTCACAGGACTGGGCTCCCAGATGCCCAGGTGGGTGTGGAGCTGGAGACAGCCTGAGAGGTGTTGGGGCTGGAAGAGCTGGCAATGGCTCTTCTAAGTCTGATCACCCCCCACCCCCCTTGCTTCCCACCACCACATTGGACAGGTGAGGAGGCTCAGGCTCAGAGAGGGCAGGGATGGGCCATTGTCACCCAGGCTCTGGACCCCAACTCCAAGGTGCCATGCCCTGCATCTCGGCCCTCTCAGCATCTGGTGACCAGGCTTGGTCAGCTCTCGGGTTGGTACTGTGTGGACCTTGTGGTTTTGGATGGGCGCTCGATTGTATTTTCGCCCACCTTGGTGTATTCCTTTTCCTTCTTTAAAAAGTTATACAATTAATACACAAAACCATTCTTATTAAGAAATCAAACATTGCAAGTAATAGTTGTGCCAGCTAAAGAGTGTTGCTTGCCATCTAGTTCTACAAGGATTGAGTCATTAGCCTGCAGTCACTGACCTTGAACACACCCTGAAAGCAATTCCAGGTGGAGATCAGGAATAAGACACTTTGTGCCCTGGGAAAAGTGGCACAACAGGCCTCCAGATAGATGTTTTTATGAGACAATTTTATGAACCCAAATTCTTGCATCTTCTCATACTTAGGAAAGCACTAAAACCACTAAGATGTCTGTTGCTGGTGCCTAGCAGCACCAGAGATGTGTGCTTGATTATAGGTACCCTTCCCCTATCACATGTATACTGACTTCCCCAATTACCACTTTGAAACAGTCCTCAGAGCTCTCTGAGATTCTGTCTCCCAGGCTATAGTCCTCAGTAAGACACTGAATAAACTCAACTCACAGATTTTACACAGTACATTTTTTTTCAAGTTGATAATAGCTAATACAGGGGAGTGACCTTAGACGTGTGTGTTTGTGTGTATACATACATGTATATATATATACATACACACACATATACATGAAAGTGAAAGTGAAAGTGAAAGTTAGTTGCACGTCGTGTCCGACTCTTTGTAATTCCGTGGACTGCAGCCTGCCCAGCTCCTTTGTCCATGGATTTCTCCAGGCAAGAATACTGGAGTGGGTTGCCATTTCCTTCTCCAATATGTATATATACATAATACATTAACTCCTCATACAACCCTATGAGGTAAGTTTTGTTTTCCCTTGTTTATAGAAGAGAAAATGAAGGCTCTTGCTGGAGGCTACATAGCTGGACTTAGAACCAGCAGGCTGGTCAGAACCTGTGTGTTTGATTCCTGTGCTTATAGAGGAAGTGAAAATTCCCTTGAGAATACCCCTTTCCCCCACAATCTTACTCCTCCTCCTCCTGGAGTGAAGATCAGTTACTATTTCATGGATATTCTTTTAGATCTTTCTCATGAATTTACACATAGCACAGAATTTTTGTGTATGTGTTTTTGGGTATTAACAGTATCATTTGGTATTTACTGATTGCAAATTGCTTCCTTCACTGGACAATACATTGTGGAGATATTTTCCTGCCAGTACATGTCAATGCTGCACCCTTTTAAAATGTTGCAGTGTGTTCCCTACTTTATTTATGATTGAATATATACTAGTGCCATGGACTGAATATTTGTGTTCCTCAGTTCGTATTGTTGTTCAGTTGCTCAGTCATGTCCAACTCTTTGTAACCCCATGTGCTGCAGCACACCAGGCGTCCCTGTCCTTCACCATCTCCTGGAGTTTGTTCAAACTCGTGTCCATTGGGTCAGTGATGTTATCTAACCAATCTCGTTCTCTGTCATCTGCTTCTCCTCTTACCTTCAATATTTCCCAGCATCAGGGTCTTTTCCAATAAGTCAGCTCTGCGCATCAGGTGGCCGGATATTGGAATTTCAGCTTCAGCATCAGTCCTTCCAATGAATATTCAGGGTTGATTTCCTTTAAGATTGACTGGTTTGATCTCCTTGCAGTCCAAGGGACTCTCAAGAGTCTTCTCTAACATCACAGTTTGAAAGCATCAATTCTTTGGTGCTCAGCCTTCTTTATGGTCCAACTCTCACATCCATACATGATTACTGGAAAAACCATAGCTTTGACTATACAGACCTTTGTTGGCAAAGTGATGTCTCTGCTTTTTAATATGCTGTCTAGGTTTGTCATAGCTTTCCTTCCAAGGAGCAAGGATCTTTTAATTTCATGGCTGCTATCACCATCCACAGTGATTTTGGAGTCCAAGAAAATAAAGTCTCTCACTGCTTCTATTGTTTTCCCATCTATTTCCTGTGAAGTGATGGGATCAGATGCCATGATGTTCGTTTTTTGAATGTTGAGTTTTAAGCCAACTCTTTCACTCTCCACTTTCACCTTCATCAAGAGGCTCTTTAGTTCTTCTTCACTTTCTGCCATAAGGATGGTGTCATCTGCATATCTGAGGTTATTGGTATTTCTCTCGGCAAACTTGATTCCAGCTTGTGCTTCATCCAGCCTGGCATTTCTCATGATGTACTCTTGTAAGTTAAATAAGCAGGGTGACAATATACAGCCTTGACATACTCCTTTCCCAAGTTTGAACCAGTCTGTTGTTCCATGTCCGGTTCTAACTGTTGCGTCTTGACCTGCATACAGGTTTCTCAGGAGGCAGGTAAGATGATCTGGTATACCTATGTCCTTAAGAATTTTCCACAGTTTGTTGTGATCTACACAAAGGCTTTAGCATAGTCAATGAAGCAGAAGTAGATGTTTTTCTGGAACTCTTGCTTTTTCTATGATCTAACGGATGTTGATAATTTGATCTCTTATTCTTCTGCCTTTTCTAAACCCAGCTTGTACATCTGGAAGTTCTTGGTTCATGTACTATTGAAGTCATAGCTTGGAGAATTTTGAGCATGACCTTGCTAGCATGTGAAATAAGTGCAACTGTGCAGTAGTTTGAACATTCTTTGGCATTGCCTTTCTTTGAGTTTGGAATGAAAACTGACCTTTTCCAGTCCTGTGGCCACTGCTGGGTTTTCCAAATTTGCTGGCATATTGAGTGCAGCACTTTATCAGCATCATCCTTTGGAATTCGAAATAGCTCAGCTGGAATTCCATCACTTCCACTAGCTTTGTTCGTAGTAATGCTTTCTAAGACTCACTTGAGTTGACACTCCAGGATGTCTGGCTTTAGGTGAATGATCGTACCATCCTGGTTATCTGGGTCATTAAGATCTTTCTTGTATGGTTCTGTTGATGTTGTTATTAGGTGATGTTAGTAGGAGGTGGGGCCTTTGGGAGGTGATTAGCTTATGAGAGTGAAGTCTTCACAAATGGTATTAGTGTCTGTAAAAGAGGCCACAGAGAGCTCCCTTGCTCCATCCACTATGGAGGACGCAGCAAGCCACCTATAATCAGGAAGCAGACCCTCACCAGACACCAAATCTACTGGCACCTTGGTCTAGGACTCCAGTCTGTAGAACTGTGAGAGATGAATGTCTGTTGTTTATAAGCCACCCAGTCTCTGGTAATTCTGTTATAGCAGCCTGGACGGACTAAGACAACTAGTAATCACAGAGATGTAAACTGAAAAAATAAAAAATAAAGAGATGCAACTTTTTCATCTGGAAGTTCAGCAAACATTAAGACGATTGCTATCATCAAGTGTCGGCAAGGATGAGGGAGGACTCACTCACTGTTGATGGCTGTACACACTGGCGCAGCCTTCGTGGAGGGCAGTTTGGCAGCATCTATTGAATGTAAACTAGCATACTTTTGTCCCAGCCACCCAGCTTCTAGGCCTCTAGCCTAGAGACAGATGTGCATGCACCAGCAAAGCATTCTGGTGATGTTCACGTAGCACTGTTGGTAGTGGTGCAACACTGAAATGGCCTGTTGTTGCCTGCTGTCCTTGTCTTGTGTGTCAGCTGGATTGTAAGCTCCCAAGTTCAGGTGCTGGGTCCTTGGCTGGCTCCTAGCCTCCTAAAAGAGGACAGTGACCAGCCCCTATGCCAGGAGATCAGCGGATATTTTCCGGGTTTTTTTGCTTTGAAGAGTCAACTCATTGGAAAAGACCCTGACAATGGGAAAGATTGAGGGCAGGAGGAAAAGGGGGTGACAGAGGATGAGATGGTTGGATGGCATCACTGACTCAATAGACATGAGTTTGAGCAAACTCCAGGAGATAGTGAAGGACAGGGAAGCCTGGTGTGCTCCAGTCCATGGGGTCACAAAGAGTCGCAGAGACTTAGCGACTGAACAACAACGACAAACGTTTCTTATCCAGGTTACGTGTATGTAGGTTCAGAACCCAAATAGAACTAGTGGGCTTAGAATGCAAGACAGCAGTGTCCTGCCCCCTCTTCCCTATCCCCAGCTCCCAGGAATCAACTGTTTTCAATGTTTAATTCAATTTTCTTGTATTTCTTGTATTTTCTCCACATTTCTATACTACTAGATTTAAGTGCTTTTACTTGTTACTCCCCCTGCTTCTCCATTTTTGGATATGACCCATAGACTTTCTTTTGTGGAAAGGAAGGATTTTTAATTTTTGTTACTGTCATGGCACTGTCCGTTGCTCTGCCCCTTACTCCCCACCCTCTCCCAAGAGTTTCCCCTTTTCTCTCCTGAGAGTGTTAAGTCCTCATGTTGGGTTAAGTCAATATTCAATGTTTACATTATTAGGACTATGTAACTATTATTTACGGAGAGCCACATGCAGTACTATGATTATAGTTTCTTGTATATACAACTTTAAATTTTCTCAGAAGTTAATGATCACTCATTTCTTTTCCTTTGTTTTGTTTTATGTGTACCAATTACAAATTATTTCCCAAACTCCGTGACAGCAATGAAAATCTCTGGATATTTTAAACCCAGCACCAAGCGACTTATTTTATTTGCTTATTTTTCAGAATGCCCTGAAGAGCCCCAAGCCTCCAGCTGCTGTCCAGACTATTCTCTGAAAACAGCACCCAGATTCTCACTTGAACTTTCCATCACCTTCTCCAGAGCAGCCCCTGCATCCTGAGTACCACTGTGTCTTCTTCCTTGGATTCCTCCCTTCTTCTGGGGGGAATACTTCTTCCAGTAACTTCCTGAGGAAGGGGACTAGGAGGTAAGTTTTTGGAGACCTTGTTTGTCTGAAAATGTCTTTGTTCTAGCCTCATGTTTGATTGATAGTGTGGCTGACTCTAAATTGGAAATCATTTTCCCTCAGAATTTTGAATGCCTTGTTCTATTGTCTTCTAGATTCCATTGTTGTCGAGATATCAGATGCCTTTCAAATCCTGAGGTTTCTATGTGACCTGCTTATTTACTTTGGAAGTATTTAGGATTTGTCTCCATTTTTTTTGTTCTATGCTTCATGATGATGTTCCTCAGCGTGGTTTAAAATTATAAAAAATTTTTTAAAATTATTGTTTTAAATTTAATTTCATTTAGTTTAATTCATGGTGCATATTCTTGGAACATCTGTTAAATCTTGAAATACATTTCTTTCAGTGCTGGAATGGTATCTAGCATTAGTTTTTGATTATTGCATCCTCTCTGTTTTCCAGTTTTCTTTTTCTGTAATTCCTATTAGTTGAATAATGGGCCTCTCAGGTTAATCCTTGGATTTTCTTGTCTTTCTTGTTTTCTACTTTTTCCCCCAGTTTTAATGGAAATTTCTATTTTATGTTTCAAATATCTTGTTGACTAAAAAACTCTACTCTCATATTTTTAATTTCCAATTTTTTCTTATTTTCTGAATATTTATTTTTATAGCTCCTTTGTTCTTACTTTATGAGATGAAATATCTTCTAATTTTTCTGAGGTTTTAAAATACAAACATTATGGCCTTTTCTCTTTTCTTCTGTTTCCTGCCATCTTTCTATTTCCTTTGGAATTCTTTTATCTCTTGCTTGCTCTGATCCTGCAGTTAGAGGGATCAGAGGTGGGGTAGAGGTCGGGGTAAGAACTTTCCAGAAGCTCAGTGGGAGAAGGTGGCGTGAGTCTTCACTGTTCAGCTGATAACATTACCCTTATTCTGCCTGTTATAAATGACTTCCCTGGTGGCTCAGATGGTAAAGCATCTGCCTACAATGCGGGAGACCCAGGTTCAATCCCTGGGTTTGGAAGATCCTCTGGAGGAGAAAATGGCAACCCACTCCAGTACTCTTGCATGGAAAATCCCACAGACAGTAAATACGGCCCCATGCTCAGCTGCGTCTGCTACCCTTGAGTGCAGAAACCTTTTGACCCAAACTCTCCAGAGAGCTGGCCTGCCATCTATTTTCATGATGATGGTAGGGTGGTCATCTTGCTGGGAGGTGGGGGTAGGATTTCTCGTTCTCCTGTGGACTGTCCACAAGCCCTCCTGTTTTTAGCCCCATCTACGCCTCTGCCCTCTGAAGTAGTATTTATTGCTTCCTCAATTCCTGGACTTTTCAGGGTTCTGAATGGGTTTGCTCATCTAAAAGCAAGCTTAAGTTTCAGCTTTCTCTGATCCACTAAGCCAGCTGGCTTTTGCCCATCTGCTTTTCAGCTTCCAAATTGTTGTTGATAGAACTTGTCTCCTGTCATCTCGTCTTTGTCCTTGTGGATTCCTGTCACTTTTAGACCTTCACTGCTTTATTTTTTTTGGTGAGGGGGGGATGTTTTCTTTTGGTGAGTAGCAGAAATAAGTGTGCATGTTTAGTCCTCCATGTTTACTCTGAATTCCTGAGTTTTTTCTTTATGATGGAAGCATGGGCAGCTGTTTGCTATATGCTCTCACGAGGATAGCTTTTATCCTCATGATAGAGGATAGAAGACAGAAGATGGCTCTGTCTTCAGGCTGGCATGTTGTCCTATGCCAGAAAACCCAACCCCAACAGCTTAAACTGTAAAGGGATTTATCTCTTCTAATAATAAGCTCTGGGGTAAGGTGGATCCATGACTGCAGCCAGGAGCCTGTGTATGAGCTCAGTCGTGTCCAACTCTTTGCAACCCCATGGACTTCAGCCTGCCAGGCTGCTCTGTCCATTAATTTAGCAGTGCAACGGTGTCATTGAGGGCACAGGTTCTTTCCATTTTTCCACTTTGCTTTAGTTTAGTGCCCTTCATTGTCACAAAATGGCTGCCGTGGTTACATGGACATCCATCATGTCCTTGGACATAAATGTCCACAAACAGAGAAGATAGCATCCCTTCATTGTTTTACTCTCTTTGAAAATGTAAAATCATGTCTTAGTCTGTTCAGGCTGCTATAATAAAATACCATAGACTGGGTATCTTATAAAGAGCAAACATTTATTTCTCACAGTTCTGGAGGCTGGAAAGTCCAGAATCATGGTTCTGGCAGATACCATGTTTGGTGAGGGCTTTCTGCTTCATTAGATTGCTGTCTTTTTGCAGTTTCCTCACGGGGCTGAAGGGGCTAGGGATCTCTCTGGAACTTCTTTTATAAGGGCACTAATCCCATTCATCAGGGCTCTATCCTCATGACCTAATTTCCCCCCCTCCCCCGCCAAAGGCCCTGCATCCTAATACCACCACCTTAGGGTTTAGAATGACAACATATGAATTTGGGAGGGAGACACAAATATTCAGACCATAGCATATTGCTTGAATAGGTGTGACATCTGCAGGTGAGCAATCTAAAATACTTAAAAAGTAAGGAATAAAAGTCTCCCTATTTACTCCTATCCTCTCTTCTCACTAATGTTGTTGTTCAGTCACCCAGTCATGTCCAGCTCTTTGCGACCCCATGGTCTGCAGCTTGCCAGTCTTCCCTGTCCCTCACCATCCCCTGAAGTTTGCCCAAGTTCATGTTCATTGCATTGGTGATGACATCCAGCCATCTCATCCTCTGACACTCTCTTTTCCTTCTGCACTCAATCTTTCCCTGCATCAGGGACTTTTCCAATGAGTCCTCTGTTTGCATCAGGTTACCAAAATATTGGAGTTTCAGCTTCAGCATCAGTCCTTCCAATGAGTGTTCAGGATTGATTTCCCTTAAGATTGACTGGTTTGATCTCCTTGCTGTCCAAGGGACTCTCAGGAGTCTTCTCCAGCACTACAGTTCAAAGGTATCAATTCTTTGGCACTCTGCCTTCTTTACGGTCCAGCTCTCACAACTATGTGTGACCACTGGGAAGACCATAGCCTTGACTATATGGGCCTTTGTCGGCAGAGTAATGTCTCTGCTTTTCAACACACTGTCAAGGTTTGTCACAGCTTTCCTGCCAAGAAGCAATGGTCTTCTGATTTCATGATTGCAGTCACCATCCACAGTGATTTTAGAGCCTGAGAAGAGGAAATCTGTCACTACTTCCACCTTTTCCCCTTCTATTTGCCATGATGTAATGGGACTGGATGCCATGATCTTAGTTTAATTTAATATTTAGTTTTAAGCCGGCTTTTTCACTCTCCTCTTTCATCCTCATCAAGAGGTTCTTTAATTCCTCTTTGCTTTCTGCCATTAAAGTGGTAAGAACCCACTAATAGGACTTTCTTATTTTTTCCTGATGCCAAAAACTTGGCCTCTGTGCACTGGTGCCAAATTGAAACTCAGAGACAGAGTTTTGGGTGAAGCAGAAAGAATAGATTTATTGCTTTGCCAGGCAAAGGGGGCCACAGAGCGCTCCTGCCCTTGACAACTTTGTGTCCCAACCTGGGAGGATTTGGTGAGGAGCTTTATAGCCGTGGCTTAAAAGTTGTTGTTCATTTGCTAAAGTCATGTCTGACTCTTTGTAATCCCATGGACAGCAGCATGCCAGGCTTCTCTGTCCTTCAGAGTTGCTAAAACTTATGTCCATTGAGTCAGTGACGCCATCCAACCATCTCACCCTCTGCTGTCCCCTTCTCCTCTTGCCCTCAATCTTTCCCAGCATCAAGGTCTTTTCCAGTGAGTCAGCTCTTCAGATCAGGTGGCCGAATGTGTGTGGGGCCTGCTTTCCTTTAATCTGGTCTCAGGTAAATTTTTTTTTTTTTTTTGATGAAGTTTCTCTGGTTCCTTTAATCTGGTCTCAGGTATGAAGACTCTGGCCTCATTCTGCTGAATGAAGAATGCTGACACATTCCATTTGTTGGGGATTTTAGTTCTGTAAAGAGCTCAAAGATACTGTTATGTGTATCCCTTGAGGTGGAACCAGGACTGTGCCCCAAGGCTGTGCTCTTGTTCCTTGGCAGCTTCTCTTTTGTCTTTGCAACCCTTCCCTTCCCTTATTAGCAACTGTTCAAATCTGCCATTTGGTACTCAGAGAAGGTCATGGATGCTGGAGTCTCTTCCCTATAAACTAGAAACAGGGTACATAGAAAGGCTACCCTCCCCAGGAACCCCTTAGGGCCCTGCTCAGTTTTATTCTTCCAGAATCTCTCTGTTACAAGCAAATATGAACATATAGTTTTATCTATCTCATTCTCACTTTTCCAAAGTAATAGTATACTGTAATCCTTTTTTGACATTGCTTTTCTTTCACTTGTCAGAATATTTTGGTACATAAAGCACATCCTTAACATTGGTTTATAGCTATATTTTTATTGCATTATATGCATGTAACCTAATTTGTTTAACCAGTTATCTTTTGATAGATATTTAGGTTGTTTCCCATATTTGGTATTATAATAAATTCTGAAAAATCTGTTAGTTTTCCTAAAGGAAAATTCCTAGAAGTAAAATTGCTGAGGCAAAAGGGGTATGTATTTGTGACCTTGACAGATGTTGCAATTGCCCTTCCCGGAGTTGTACTAGGTTATTTTCCCATCAGCAATGTATGAAGGGCTGGTTTTCCTGCAACCAATAGGGTATCTTCTCAACCTTTGAATTTTTGCCAATATGAGAGGTGAAAAACGGCCCTTGTGTCTCTATTTAAGAGCTGAGAAACCATTCCCAGCTTCTCCAGCAGATTGTTCTTATGAGCAAGTTCTCCTTGACTGCAATTTTGTAACGTGCTACTTCCTAAGTCAGTCATTGGCAGAAGGAATGAAATGGCTCTAGTTGGTTTAAATGAATCCAGATTAACATCCTGTGGTGGGGCTGGGATGGGGTGGCTTTCCCACGGCAGGGATGCCTGGACAGCTCTGCGCTCTGTTAGCTGGGAAAGTGGAGTTCATGCTATGGCGTAGGCACCCAGCAATGTCAGGGAAGTTCCCGGTCCACCACTTGCTAGAAGACATAACCTCAGACCTGTGCATCCAAAGTCCAGAAGGTTGCTTCTCAGAGTCCCCATTCTCATGAGGCTGATGCTGGTAGGCTGCCTGCGGTGGGAGGATGGTCTTTGTTGAGCAAACAGCCTGATCTCTTGATCAGATCTGAGATACTGGTTGCATAAGCCAGGTCAGAGAAGAGTCTAGGCTTCAGAACTGGGCAGCCCTGGGTTCAAATCCCTTTCTGCCCCTTACTAGCTATGTGACCGTTTAACCTTTCTTTTTTTTTTTTTAAATAAACTTATTTATTTTAGTTGGGGGCTAATTACTTTACAATATTGTAGTAGTTTTTGCCATACATTGACATGAATCAGCCATGGGTTTACATGTGTTCCCCTTCCTGGACCCCCCTCCCACCTCCCTCTCCATCCCATCCCTCTGGGTCATCCCATTGCCCCAGCCCTGAGCATTTGTCTCAGGCATCGAACATGGAATGGTGTTCTGTTTCACATATGATAATATACATGTTTCAGTGCTATTCTCCCAGAACGTCCCACCCTCACCTTCTCCCTCAGAGTCCATAAGACTGTTCTATGCATCTGTGTCTCTTATTCTGTCTCGCATATAGGGTTATCGTTACCATCTTTCAAATTCCATATATATGCATTAGTATACTGTATTGGTGTTTTTCTTTCTGGCTTACTTCACTCTGTATAATGCCCTCCAGTTTCATCCATCTCAATAGAACCAATTCAAATGTATTTTTTTTAATGGCTGAGTAATATTCCATTGTGTATATGTACCACATCTTCCTTATCCATTCGTCTGCTGATGGACATCTAGGTTGCTTCCATGTCCTGGCTATTGTAAACAGTGCTGTGATGAACATTGGGGTACACGCATCTCTTTCAATTCTGGTTTCCTCCGTGTGTATGCCCAGCAGTGGGATTGCTGGGTCATATGGCAGTTCTATTCCCAGTTTTTTAAGGAATCTCCACACTGTTCTCCATAGTGGCTGTACTAGTTTGCATACCCACTGACAGTGTAAGAGGGTTCCCTTTTCTCCACACCCTCTCCAGCATTTATTGCTTGTAGACTTTTGGATAGCAGCCATTCTGACTGGTGTGAAATGATACCTCATTGTGGTTTTGATTTGCATTTCTCTAATAATGAGTGATGTTGAGCATCTTTTCATGTGTTTGTTAGCCATCTGTATGTCTTCTTTGGAGAAATGTCTGTTTAGTTCTTTGGCCCATTTTTTAATCGGGTCGTTTATTTTTCTGGAATTCAGCTGCAAGAGTTGCTTGTATATTTTTGAGATTAATTGTTTGTCTGTTGCTTCATTTGCTATTATTTTCTCCCATTCTGAAGGCTGTCTTTTCACCTTGCTTATAGTTTCCTTTGTTGTGCAAAAGCTTTTAATTTTAATTAGGTCCCATTTATTTATTTTTGCTTTTATTTCCAATATTCTGGGAGGTGGGTCATGGAGGATCCTGCTGTGATTTATGTCGGAGAGTGTTTTGCCTATGTTTTCCTCTAGGAGTTTTATAGTTTCTGGTCTTACATTTAGATCTTTAATCCATTTTGAGTTTATTTTTGTGTATGGTGTTAGGAAGTGTTCTAGTTTCATTCTTTTACAAGTGGCTGACCAGTTTTCCCAGCACCACTTGTTAAAGAGATTGTCCTTTCTCCATTGTATATTCTTGCCTCCTTTGTCGAAGATAAGGTGTCCATAGGTACGTGGGTTTATCTCTGGGCTTTCTATTTTGTTCCATTGATCTATATTTCTATCTTTGTGCCAGTACCATACTGTCTTGATGACTGTGGCTTTGTAGTAAAGCCTGAAGTCAGGCAGGTTGATTCCTCCAGTTCCATTCTTCTTCCTCAAGATTGCTTTGGCTATTCGAGGTTTCTTATATTTCCATACAAATTGTGAAAAACCCTAAAGATTCTACCAGAAAATTACTAGAGCTAATCAATGAATATAGTAAAGTTGCAGGATATAAAATTAACACACAGAAATCCCTTGCATTCCTATCCTCCAATAATGAGAAAACAGAAATAGAAATTAAGGAAACAATACCATTCACCATTGCAACAAAAAGAATAAAATACTTAGGAATATATCTACCTAAAGAAACAAAAGACTTATATATAGAAAACTATAAAACACTGATGAAAGAAATCAAAGAGGACACAAACAGATGGAGAAATATACCGTGTTCATGGATTAGAAGAATTAATATAGTGAAAATGAGTATACTACCCAAAGCAATCTATAGATTCAACGCAATCCCTATCAAGCTACCATTTAAACTTTCTAAGCCTCAGTTTTCACAATCGTAAAACCAGGTCAGGAACTCTCGCCTCAGTGGCTGTTGGAAAGTTGAGAGGAATGTATACTATGTGCCCATCCCAGGGCCTGGCCCAAAGGAGTTACTCAGCACAGGCCTGTCCTGGCTGAGGTCTCCTGTCCCCCAGAGGGCAGGGAAGAATATTCCATGAGCTCAGCTTTGGGTTCTGAGCTCCTGGGGGTTAGCAGGGGAGGGAGCTCAATCGATGCTGTGTCCTAGAGGCCTAGCGCACAGCCAGAGGCTTGAGAAAAAATGATCCATCTGTGCTTGCTGACTGAATGAGCAAACAGCAATACATTAGTGCAAAAGGCGCTGCTACACATCCTAACAGTGTTTGGCTTTTTCGGCCATATTGAGACAGAATTTCCCTTGATAACAATCTGTATCGAGTCATTTACACATGCCGTGCCTCCTGATGATGTGCACTGTTTATCTGGGGCATCAGCTCTGTATTGATTTATCAATGCCCATTTTGCCGAAGGATCAATAATTAATTGCATCTCCGCAGACATGCGAATACAACCTGTTTGCCTTGTAGAGTGCAGCCCTAAATCAAGAGCCTGCTAAAGCTTTGTTTGCATGTTGTGAGTTTTCCTACATCTGGTGCTTCCTTAATGGCCAACGCTCAGGTCCTGAGTGACTAGACATTTCCAATGCCCTCCTGGGAGATGTCAGGATCATGGGAGACCTGGTGGCCATGCTAAGTGTGTGTGAAGGTGTCCAGGTGGATGAAGGAGCAGGACTTTATGGGAAGGGCATTTTTGGGGGGTTCCTGCAACTGGTGAGGGCTTCTCTCCTGTGACCCTTCTGGGGGTGGGTGTCACTCCCTTTAGCCCTGTCTCTCTGGTCATTTCTCCTGTAGAAGGAACACCTCAGAGCAGGAAATGTTCTAGCTTGTGTATTTCCCTGGAGCCTGGCTGAATGCTTGAAGATGAAATGTACCATTTTCTGGGCTTCCTTGTGGGGCTTCTAGATGGTCTGGGAGCTGGTGAGCAGAAACGGCAAGGCTCAGACAGTAGGTGGTGCTCTGTCAAAGTCTGCAGTCAGTGTCTGCGAGGCAAGCTGTCAGGAGAGACTCAGAATCTACCCAATGTCAGAATTACACCGAAAATGATGACTGAGCATTCCTTACTTAAAACATACTTTAAATGATATTGAAAATCTTTATTTTATAAATGCTAGGGAATTACATTCAATTAACTAACATAGTACCCATTTGTTAAGCACCTACTAGGTGCCAGGCATGGTATTAGCCTATTAATTCTGATGGAGTATTCCTCTCTATGTAACATGTGCCCCTGTCTAATTTATCTATATTACTTACCTTTTAGAGGAATACATTGATGCATTGCTCTATTAAAAGAGAATAAAGATATTTAAAGTCCTTAATGGGAGAGGAATCACAAAGGAGTTTTTAAGACTAACTTAGAACTATGTAGAACACTCAGCACATTATGCTAATTTTTTTCAAAGGCTGAGCAGCTTAGAGGGTAAAAAATCAGTCTGTTCCCATCTAGTTGCAGAAGCCGGGTAATCTATGTCTCATCAATGCTAACAAATATACCCCCTAA
The DNA here is from genome assembly GCF_054371585.1 of Giraffa tippelskirchi. NCBI lineage: Eukaryota > Metazoa > Chordata > Mammalia > Artiodactyla > Giraffidae > Giraffa > Giraffa tippelskirchi. The sequence goes on along the minus strand of NC_137280.1, from coordinate 118,785,533 downwards.
TAGCAGTTTATGTTTGTAACAGTGACAAATTCTTCCCTGGAAAATATTATTAGCACTTTTATTATCTTACAGATTACACTCTCGCTCAATGGAGGGTCCCAGTAAAAATATAATAGCAGATTGCAGGCGACGGGCTCTCTCTTTTTATGTTAGAGACTTTATTATTTTGCAAAGTTGAAAGAAATTCTTTGAAAACACAGGCATTTGTGTACACACACAATTGCCAGAGCCCCAGCTGGGAAGGAGCCTGGGGTTGGGAGTGGGGCCGCAGCCTGTCGGGGAAGCTGGGGGAGCTGGCAGTCAGTGGGGTGCGGCCTTCCCCAGGATGGGTAGAGTGGGGGCGACTCTGACCCCTTCCTGTTCCGTGGCCATCTTCCTTGCTAGACTGTCAGCTCCATGAGGACAGGGAGCAGGGTGTGTGGTTCCTGCTGTCGTCTCTCTAGCAGGCATGGAGCCTGGCACACTTACGGGCGTCAGCCATCCTGGATCACCCCCGGGGTTGGAGCTGCAGGAGAAATAGCCAGAGAGGCAGGGCTAAGTGAGGTGTCAGTCGGAGACCCGGCAAACCCTGCTCCCGGTGCCTGGGCCACCTCTGGAGGCCTCGGGCAGGAAGGAACCCAGGCTCAGGCTGACCTGAGGGCAGGACTGTGGTCCTGGAGCGCCTGACACGAGGACAGAGGAGGATCATCTGCCTGCACTGAGGAAGCTGGTGGAGATGACTGGAGGAGGTGAGGTAAGATGTGAAGTGGAGGGGCATTAGCAAGGCTGGAAGCAGGTGTGAGATTAGGGGTATGTAGGCCAGGGGCCCGGGTGGGGCAGGGAAGGACCTGGCTTGATGAGACCCCAGGCTTCCAGAGCCCCGGGAACCCTAGCCCAAAGACCTTTTCCAATTTTTTGTCCTTGGAAGAGAACCTGGGGGCTGTTCTCCTCCCGGAGTCCCCCTTTCCCTTTCTCAAAGGTCTGTTCCTCCTCCACAAAGCAGTGTCTCTGCAGACGGCAGTGCTGCTGCGGGCAGTGAAGCTGTGGCCAGGTTTCACCTGCACATCAGCAGACGGGCATTTCTCTGAGGGTGGGCTTGTGTGCTGATCAGGGAGGAGCTCACAGCCCAGTGGAGGAAATAGAATCATTGTGTTGGATGCTGTGGTTCACACAGCATGTTAGGAGTCTCTTCTCTAAGTCTTCGGGTCTCCAGGCCAAGCACAGATCCTGGGCCATAGCAAGCTCTGATGTTGATGAACTGCAGAGAATTAAGGTTGGAGGTCATGGGGATATCAGGGACCGAGTGTAGGGGCTGGAGCTGAGCAGCAGCATCCATGGAGTCTGGGGAGTGTTGATGAGCAGAAGGGGGTGAGGCAGCCTAGGTGGATGCAGTGGCAAGGGCGAAGTCTTGGAGGTGGAAATACGGCACTGTTAGGCCCCCTTTGGGGCCAGATCACAAAGATCTAGGATGCCGGAGTGAGGTGTCTGTACACGCTTCTTTGCTCTCTGCATGGGGATCTGGGCAGGCTGGGCCCAAACAGAGTGGCACCACAAGGGCAGATCTGTACAGACCCCTGAGGTCAGGAATGCCCCCGCCTGGCCAGGTGAGGAGGCTTAAGAACTGCTTGGGGGGCATGGGGCCCCAGGCTGAAGCTTGAAGCCAGTTGGCCTCTCGCCTAGCAGATAATGAAAGAGACGTCAGCCCTTATCCTGGAAGGCGGAGCAGTACACGGGAGTCTAGTGTCAGTCTCCCAGCAGGGCCAGGGGCTGCTCTAGAGCCCATCGCGCCCCCTTATTTGGGGTTGGAGCTCGTGTTCTCTGGGGGAGCCCTGGACCTGGCGGCCTCTGGACCCAGGCAGCCCACGTGCTGCGCTGCCGCCTACTCTTAGTAGACTGCATCTATGTGAGAGTCCTCACTCAGGTTCCACAAACCCTCTACAGTCTGCACCACAGAAGGTGCTCCTGCCCACCCCTGCCTGCATGCCGTGTGAAGCGTTTCGAGGGGCACAGCGGGGAGGCCTCTGTTCTTTGCTCAAGGATACGAGCTGAGCATGCTGAGTCTTGTTAATGCCAGCGTAGGTAATTTTCCTCTTGGAGCTGAAGTCAGAAAAGTGCCCGGAATGGGATGATCTGTTCAGGGAGAGGAGAAAGAAAAACAGCCACCTTGTACTATGCAAGGGAGCGGGTAAGGAGCTCTGAGTGAGTAAGGGAGTTTGCAAAGAGAAGAGAGTAGCAGGCAGTCATCAGCTGTGGGCAGTGAGAACAGAACTGGGACCAGTGACCTTTGTTCAAGTGAGAGGGTCTAGGCTCACCATGGGGCACTCAAGGCCCTTCTGCTCAGACTCTGCCCACTTTCCTCCCCCTCACCCCACTGGATGGCTGCCCAGCTCTCACAGACCCCAGGCCTTTCCTCTGCCTTCAGACCCTTCTTTGTCATCAAGCCCTGTGTCAAGGAGTCTCCCCTGGTTTTCCAGTGCGGAGGGGCCCTGGTCATTCTGGACCCAGAGCTCACCTGGTCACCCGTGCATCAGGCTGTTGGCATCCCTCTCTCCCCTTCACTATGGTTGGGTCCCTTGAAGATGGGGAACTATCTATTTTTTTTTTTTTTTTTTTGGTCTCTGTGTCCCTAGGGTCTTGCCTGGGGCCTGAGATGATGTTTGGGGTGTGAATGGATGAGGTGGGAGAGGAAGCATTCTGGCAATTTGGGGCTGACAGAGTTGGTGGGGGTGTTGTGCAGGAGATGGGGCTGGGTGGGGGCCCTGACACAAAGCTCGAATGCTTGGAGGATAAATGCTAGTTCTCTGGAGGGCTGTGCTTGCTGCCGCTTGGCAGTCTTTTCTCCAGCATGACCCTAGGCTCTTTGTGAGTGCGTATTTTATTCTACTCATCTCTATATCATCATAGTCTAGTTCGGGACCTGACAACAGTAGGAGCTCAATAAATGCTTGCTGACTCAATGAGTGGCTGATTGACCTGACAACAGTAGGAGCTCAATAAATGTTTGCTGACTCAATGAGTGGCTGATTGAACGGGGTGTTGTAAATGTACGCAGACCCTCTTGTCTCTCTGGGCCTCAGTTTCTCCATCTGTAAACAGGGAGTGAGTTGGGGAGGATCCTCAGTTCTCTAGAGCTCCCCAGCTGTGACCCTGATGCTGAATGCTGGGCACCGTGGGTCTCTCCAAGTCTCTGCCACTCTCCCCGTTCACCAGGTCCCAGAGAGAGTGTATGGGTGCATCCCCAGGGGTGAGCCCACGGCTGCAGGCCCTGCTGACCCACAGGGCGTGGTCTCCATGTCCTTCAACAGCACCTGCCAGGGTGTGGTTGTGGGGAGCTGTGCTCTGAGGGGTGACACCCATTGGGTGGGCTGCTATGACTAGCTGTGCTCTGACCTGGCTACGAGGGGAAGGAGGGAAGCAGGGAGAAGGGGTGTATTCTGCTCGTGAGGGCTTGGGCTCTCTCCCTTTCCTGGGGTGAGGGGAGGAGGAGCAGAACCCTGTGGCAGGAGCTTAGCAAGGTGGGAGAATGCCTCCGAGATGCTGGGACTCTGTGCTCTGCTTCCCCTGGGAAAGGGTCTAGAGGCTCCTGGTGTTCTAGGAGGAGACCAATGAAATGAAAGCCCTGTGTCCAGGAGACCTGCAGAGCTGTATACATATTTAAGAGTAAGACACTAAACAGCGGGATGGAAGTGTGTGAGTGTGTGTGTGTTGTCCAATAGATGGCTTCTCCGAGGGTAAATGGAATCTAGGGGTGCGTTAGTTTCCTTAGGATGTTGCAACCAAATGCCATGAAGGGTGCTGGAGGTTGCAAGCCTGAAATCAAGGTGCGGTCAGCAGGGCCATGCTCCCTGTGCTGGCTCTAGGCTTCCTCGCCTCTTCCAGCTTCTGGATGACTCCTGGAGTTCCTTGGCTTGTGGCAGTATCACTCTAATCTCCATCTTCCATGCCCATCTTCCTCATGTCTCCGTGGGTCCTTTTCTTTTTGAGGAAATTCTTGTTGGATTCAGGGCCCTCCTCACACAGTAGGGTCTTATCTTGATTCTCACCTTAATTGCTTCTACATGGACCCTATTCCCAAATAAGATTCTGAGGTTCTGGGTAGCCATGAATTTGGGGGAAACAATAGTTAACCCATGAATATCTGCAAGCCTCTTTTCTTGTGATAATTTCCCTCTGAGCCAGGTTACCAGTGTTCTCAGAACCAGGCAGGGGAAGGGAGTGGGCTTCGTGCCATTGGGTGGGTGGGTTTTCATTCATTTTCAGTGGGGTCTGGGGTCCTAGAGGGCAGCCCCTTGGGACCAACCTCTCCAGAGAACAAGCCTCCTGCCTTCTGCATATGCCCAGGGCTGCTGCTCCCAGCTGTTCCAGGAGGGGAGGGCCCTGGGGGTCTACATGCTTCTTCTATAGATTCACAGGCAGTCTGTCATCTTTGGGCCCACTCTCAGAGGTGCACGGGGCCCTGACGGTGGAGGAGGTGCCGATCCATCGCTTCTAGCTTGGTCTTTGTTTTCCCTGTTCTGCTCTGCCCAGTCAACTTCAGCCATCTGCTTCTCAGCTTCTCAGATTTTGATGCTATTTGTCTCCTATTCCATTCACATCTTCGTGGGTGTTACCCCTTTCCAGTCACTCTACTAAAATCTGTCAGTGGGCCCTGATCCCCTTTAGAATGATGCCCAGACTCTGACCATGTTCTCCTGGGCCTTCAGGGACCAGCATCCCAGCCTCCCAGCCTCATCTCCAGCCCTGGGCTTTCTCACGCACCACACCAGCCTCTGAGGGCCTGAGCGCATCCCTGCTCATCCTTTCTCCTGAAAAATGTCACTCTTCAAGAAGACCTTCCCAACACTCTGACCCACTCATCCTCATGCTGTACACCGCATGCTTCCTCCTGAGCACAAGTGACAATCAGTCTTTACACAGCCAAAGGCCTTGTTCCGTCCACTCGTCCCCCAGATAGTCTTGGTCCATCCACCTCGGAGCTAGGAGCTGACTGTATGGGCACCCCCAGCAGCCTCCCTTGCCTCTGGCTTCCTGTTGAGTTCATTCACTGGGGTACAAGCAGGAGGTGGGAGGGTGGGAGGAAAGTGAGCTTGGTGTTTTTATTCTTCTGGCCCCCTTCCCCACCTGGTCTCCTTGGGCTGGCTGTGTCCCTTTGCTAAAGGCCTCAGTTGCCATTGGTGGTCCTCTCCACAGGCACATCATCTCAGTTGTCCAGAAACTTCCCTTTCCCTTTGGCCCTTTAAGCCCAGAGGTGGTTCTGACGCCTTCTTTAAATACTGCCCACGCCTCCAGAAATATTCCCTCCTCAAGCACAAAGTGTGACCGTGCCTCGTCTCCTGCTGGCTCTCCTGCATCTTGTCTTGCTTCCTGTTGTCCACTCGACCCAGACCATCAGCTTTGTGGGGACTGGCACTGCCTGTGTTCCTTGCTGACCCCCCTGGGCTCGCCTCAGGGTCTGACACACACTGAGTACTCAGTAAATGCCCACTAAATGAGAGAGCACGCCCACAGAGGTGTACACACACGCGTTCATGCAGACAGACAGACGCACTCACACACACTCACACACAGGCCTCTACAGGCTGTGGCATCTTGGAGTCTTCAGAGAGTTGTGAACAGAGCTTGTTCCATAGCAGGTGGGCCTGGATCTTTTCAACCTCCTTCCATTGATTTGAAATCCAGTCTGTGGAAGCTGTCAGTGTTCTTGCTGTGTGGCCCCAGTGGGTCAGCCTAACCTCTCTGGGCTTTGGTTACAAGAATAGTGATAACTTCTGTGATTACCTTCCTTGGTGACCCAGAAGCTTCTGCTGGCCTGCCAGTGAGCCCTGGGGGTCAGAGTGCAGAATGCTTAGGATGTGCTTGGTCAGCTGTGGTCAGCAGCAGGAGAGTCACATGAGCCTGAAGGGACCTGCCCGGGAGTGGGGTTGGGGAGGGGCTTCTGTGAGCGGGTTTATGGCATCACCTGACCTTCTTGGTAAGGGTTTACCCAGGCTGCAGTCGAGCCCTGCTTGTCTGTGGGATTTATTGCCAGAAAGGGGAGGCGGGAACCCAGAAGTGAGCTGGGCAGGTACCAAGAATGATGCTGGCCCAGCCTTGGCCCCTTGGCTGTGGGGAGACTGAAGACAGGGACAGGCTTGGGTGCCAGGGCGGGGCTGCCCATTCAGTGGAGGGAAATAGACACTCACCCAGAGACCCCCTTGCTGTTCCCTTCCCCCCTGCCTCTTCTTGTCTTACCTCCCTTCTGCTGAATTCCTCTTCTCCCTCCTCTTAGTCTGGCCTAGAGGACCTGGAACTTTCTAGAAGGTTTCTTAGGGGAAGCTGGGGAATGAGTCCCATTCTCACTGAGGCTTTAAAAGGAGGCCATAAAAACTCTCTGAGTTCGAGTTTCTATTACATGTGTAGAATGTAGAAGCTGATGATAGTCTATGAAAATTCAATAAACCTTGAAAACAGCATCAGGGTTGATATCTGTAATTTAAAATAATGGATACCAAGAAATTGTTTCTCATTTATCTCACTGCTGAGATTGTGGCACAAAAGAGACTTCATTAAGCATAGATTTTTTTTTTTTTAAAGAAAAAATAGTGTCATTTATCTCAATCAATGACGGATGCGGGAGGTGGCTGATGATGGTGTTTAATAATACCCGACTGATAAAAACCTCTGTGCCTTCACAGTTTGGGACAAGTAAACAGATACACAGAATCACTTCACAGGGGGAGAGGTGCAGAAACTTAAATTCTCCTTCTGACTTACAGGTACCACTTGTCATGTGTTAAACAGCACAGCTGGCTTGTGGTATTGTTCAGAAATGAGGGAAGGAAGAGGTGAATAAATTGTGGTTGGTCCCAGGCCACATGTGACCACAAGCCGCGCCCCTGCCCGGCCCCGTCCGGAAGCTGGAGAAGCCTGGGAGAGAGACTATTTGTAGCCCTCTCCCTGCCCTCAGCTCCCAAGATGGGCTGTGCTTGGATGGAAAGGTTCCCGAAGTGTGTGTGTGTGTATGCATGTGTGCGTATGTGCATGAGTGTGTATATATATACATGTGTATATGTGTCTATGTGTATGTATATATGTGTGTGCACATGTGTCTGTCTGTATCTGTGCCCTGATTAGGCTTCTCCCTAATGAATCAGGAGGCAGCCTTCCTCGTTTTGCCATATTCCCATTTCAGAAACCAAAAATTTGAGATTCTAGTTCACACAAATGACAAACTGGCAAAGCAGGAGGCAATCCACGTGATGGTGATGAATTAACCCCCTTTTTAGGACAAAGAGCATTTAACTCACCATCTTAAGTCCCTTCACAGTCCCTGCACAGCAGGTGCTGGAGGGCAAGGCCCACTTCCAAGTCCCAATCCACAGCGATATGGAAGTGGAGGCTCCATGGAATCCCCCAGGTTTGGGTCACTTGTTCCTTTGTTATGCTGGTCATGAGTTGTGGGTCAGGTGTGTTAGTGGGTTAGTCGCTCAGTCGTGTCTGACTCTTTGCAAGCCCATGGGTTGTAGCCCACCAGGCTCCTCTGTCCATGGGATTCTCCAGGCAAGAATACTGGAGTGGGTAGCCATTCGATACTCCAGGGGGTCTTCCCGACCCAGGGATTGAATCTGGGTCTCCCGCGTCGCCCGTGGATTTTCTTCCGCTGAGCCACCAGGTCAGGCGTAGTGCTGCCTAAAGCCAAGTGGGGGTGGTGGCAACGATGCAAGATGATCAGGGACATGGGACTCCCCATGGGCACTCAGCTGGGCCAGGGTGGGGGATTCCCACGATGGGGCCCACTCTGCTAATCTATGAACTCCTGTCCCACTTCCAGCTTCACACCAACCTCCCTTTTTCTACAGCGCAGGCTTAGACTGCTTGTGTTTCAGATGCAGGTCATGTGTGTGAGCCTTTTTCCCCCTTGTAAAATGCCCTCCCCCGCCCTCATGGAAACAGCAAGCCTAGCTCATTCAGCCACAGAGCCAGGGACGTCCCACTGTTAGGACATGGATCAAAGAATGCTAATTGATCAAATATTAAATGCGGACTAAACACCACAGTGAATAATTCACCTTTTCTCATGTGAGTGACTTTTGCAGCAGCTTGAATAGGAAGCAGGAATTTTCATGCTGATAACAGTGTTAGCAGGGGAGAGGAGGGGATGTTGTTTGTTTTCCTGAAGTGTTGCGAAATATGTGAGAACCAAAGTCTTCACTTATTAAATTCAGTCCTGTAGGAATACAGTGTCAAGATTTTCCATCTCAACCTGATTTTTAAAGAATCAGGTGACAGGGACATGGAGGGCATGGAGAGGAGTGGGGAGAGGGGTCCTTGGTGGAAGAACAGCTGATGGAACTGGGCTTGCTTTGCCTGAAGAAGAGAATGAAGGGGAACCCCACTGTGGTAGGCCAAATCATGGCCCCCCCAAGATGTCCTTGTCCTGACCCCTGGAATCTGTGACTGTGTTCCCTTACCTGGCCAAAGGGACTTTGCAGGTGTGATGATGTTAAGGATCCCGAATTACAAAGGTTAGCCTGGATTCTCCAGGTGGGCCTAATGGATTCACAAGCGTTCTTTTAAGAGAGAGGCAGGCATCAGAGTCAGAGAAGGAGGTGTGATGACATAAGCACGATTTGGAGTGATGCCACCATGAGCTGGGGAATGAGGACAGCCTCCAGACGCTGGAGAAGGCAAGGAATAGTTCTCCTCACCTCCAGAGGAACACAGCTCTGCCAACATCTCAATTTTAGTGTTTTATGACCCATTTTGAACTTCTGGGGTTTCCCTGGTGGCTCAGGTGGTAAAGAATCTGCCTGCTGTGTGGGAGACCGGGGTTTGATTCCTGGGTTGGGAAGATCCCCTGGAGAAGGGAATGGCTACCCACTCCAGTATTCTTGCCTGGAGGATTCCATGGACAGAGGAGCCTGGTGGGCTACAGTCCATGGGGTCGCAAGGAGTTGGACATGACTGAGTGACTAACACTATCACTTTGGACTTCTGACTTCCCAAACAGTAAGGCGATAAATCTGTGTTATTTTAAGTCACTAGATTTGTGGCAGGAAAATAATACAGGTGTCCTTTAGTCTCTCTCCCTGTAGCTGACTACCTGCCTAAAATAAAGCCAACAGACCTACTCCTTTGGGAGCACCTGTGGAAAGTGATATTCTTTATTATAATTACAATTAGTAACATTCATAAGCACTTGCCATGTGCCATATTCCATGCTAAGAGTTCTCCCTGTGTTAGCCTAGTGAGTTCTCACAGCCACCCTACAGTCTGCAGGGCTCAGAAACTCATTGCTGTCCATGCTATATTGTTATTTATTGCTCTGTAACAAATTACAGGTTAAAACAAGATACATTTATTATTAACATATTGCAGTTTCTGTGTCAGGAATCTGGGAGATGCTTAGCTAGGGGGTTCTGGCTCAAGATCTCTCATGGGACTCTTGTTGAGGTGTTGAGTGGGGCTGTTGTTATTTCAAGGCTTGACTGGGGCAGGTCCACTTGCCAACTTGCTCTCATGACGGGTGGAAGCCCTTGGGTACACTGGCTGCTGGTTGGAGGCACCAGTCCCCTCTCTGTAGGGCTGTTTACAACATGGCAGCTGGTTTACTCCAGAGTAAGGGATGAGAGAGAGATTGAAGGGAGAAAAGACTCAAGATGGAAGCCCTAGTCCTTTCATTACAGACTCAGAAATGACATCTTATCACTTCCACCGTATTCTATTCATGAGAAGCCAGTGACTGGATTCAGCCATACTCGTGTGGGGGGGATTACACAGGGGTATGAATACAAGAGACAGAAATCACTGGGGACCACAGTAGAAGCTGCCTACCACACCCACTTTACAGATAGAATAACTGAAGTCCAGAGAGGTCAAGCCAACACAATTAGACCTAGGATTTGAACCCAGCAGAAGCAGCACGTGGGACTTACTAGACATTTAAATTCTCAGCTCTTCCACCTCAGACCTTCAGAAACAGAAACTCTGAGGGTGAGGCCCAGCAGTCTTTAGCTTAACAAGCTGTCTGGGTGATTCTGATGTATGATAAAATCTGAGAACCATTGCTCTAGGCCTTAAAAAAATCCTCTCCATGCTTTTCCATGTCTTAAAATAAAAAGTTCAAAGGTAAAAATCTTTAGAATATAAGCGTGTTGGAAAATCCAGCAAAGAAACAGGAATTTAAATTACCTGGAGGTTAGTATTAACTTACTGGTGTGTCGCTTCATTGTTATTGGGATAGATGTGTATTCATAAGTATAAATCATATTTAATAGAGTTGAGACTTTTATAGGAAATATAGTTTTGTATACTGCTTTTGAAACATTTCTCCACGTCTTAAACATTCTCCCATGGCATCACTTGTTCCTGGCTGTCACGTCCTCCATTGTTGGAATGTATCATAATTTAACTGATCCCTGGGACTGGTGCATCTACTGAACCCTTAGATAGGCTCACAGTGTAAACAGATGGCTGGCAAAACCAATGGACTGCGCCCTCTTAGTGTAGAGGGTGGGACCAGTAATGAGGCTCATGAGAGTCTAACTTCCGAGTGGAGGCCAGCCAGACACAGCCATGGGAACTCAGAGAAAGGGACTGATGAAGGAGATGCCACAGGCGCCCTTAGCGCATCTTGTCAGGGAGGGGAGTCAGAGTTTCGGTATCTGTGAAACCCGGAATGCACTGTCATAGGAACACATCTGGTCCCAGTTTTACTTCAGGAAAGAGCCCCCATAGAAGCAAAAACCTGTCTTTATATGCACAGAAAAATGGGTGGAAGGCTATAAACCAAAATGCTAATGTGATTTCTGAGTGGTGATGTATGAGATATTTTCATTTTCTTCTTATTGCTTATCTATATTTTCTGAATTTTCTATAATGAACATCCATTACTTTTGTAATAAAAACACTGAAGAAGCAACTAGGGGAGTGAGGAGGAGCAGTTAAAAAGGAAAAGGAGTATCTTTTGGGTGGAAGATCCTGGAAGGTTCTGTGTAGTTAGGTTGAGGTGAATGGCTCCGTGGGTGCAGAGAAAAAGAGGGTCAGGGGTCAAGGACTTAATTTGTAAACCTTTCTTTCTCCTCAAAATGCCCATGACATCATGGGCCAGACAGAGCATTCTGAAACTGGAAGAGGACCACAGACCTCCTGTTGGTTGATTGAAGAACTTTTACTGGCTCAGAGAAGGGGCTGCCAGGGAGGGGCTCTGTGGCCATTGTACCGATCTTCTCACACCTGCTGTGTGTGTGGATGTGAACTGGCCACCTCACCAGTGGGAGGACAGGGGCCAAGCCCCTGATTTGCACTCTGCAGACTCTGGGGTGGGTCTTGGTAGACACGAAGGTGTCCAGTTCTAGAATCCTCTTCAGATGAAGCTGATTAGGAGGGAGTCAGGACTATTAACCTCTCCTCCTTTTCCACGGTTTTCACTCATTGCAATGCCCTCAGGAAGGAACCTTGAAAGACAGCGCTCAAATGAGTTTCGGTGACATCCAGTCTGCCGCTCAAGGGGCTGTGCTGGTTTTTTATTAAAGTTCATTACTTTCAATTATGAAAGAAGGGGTTTGGCGGGCTTATGTCTTCAAACTAATTGAACCATCTCCCCACTCCTCTCCCCAGTGTAAAACGTTCTCACCCTTTGGTGCAGAAAACAGCAGAGAAAACGTTTCTTCATTTTAAGGAAGTATATTTATCCGTGAAGGGCATTGAGAGTTGAAGAAAACATAACGGGCTTGGTTTGGAAGTGGGGGAGGAAGGGGCTGCTGCTGGAGAGCCCGACCTTGAGGTCCTTGAAATCCCACACCAGCGGGGAGGGGTCCCTTGTGCCAGCTTCCAGTACTCCTGGGTCCTCTGCTGGAGTTCCAGGGGCTGCCTGGTTCCTGGGAAAGAAAGGCTGCCTTACAGAGAGAGCTTTATAAGCTTGATGGAGGCCACTAGCTGAAGGGACAGTGGAATTGTTCCCAGATAAGCAGAGTGCTCTCTCTCTCCCTTCCCATCCTCCCAACAAGATTTCTGAATTGGAAAAAAAATAATCATGGCTGGAGCTTGTCCTTGAAAGGAGCTGAGCTCTGGAGTTCGCCCTTCCATGGGTCCTTGAAGGGATTTCATAAAAAGTGTATGGCCGAGGGGCAGGATCCTGGGGGTTAGGGAGTCAGGAAGATTGGCAGATTTTTTTATACACACATATCTCAGCCCTGCATACGCAGAAGCCAATTTGTTTTGTAACATTTTTCCGAAAGCATTTCTGCAGAAGTCCAGTGTTGAAGCCAGGTAATCCAGTGAGTGGTGAGAGACTGGCGTGTGGATTAGGAAGCCAGCTCCTCGAGGCTGTTGCTGTGTCACAGGGAGGTCACCATCCTCTTCCTGTGCAGGGGCCTCCCTTGCTCTCCTTCTGTTGAAAAGGGCTGTGGTGGGGACACGCATCCCCCCAGAAGAGAGCCCAAGTGGGGCAGCAAGGTTAGGAGAAGTGAGGCATGGAGGAGTGTTCTGACCGAGTGCATCCAGGTCTCTGATTACTTTGTCTCCTGCCTTTTATTTGGATGTTAAGGAAACGGGAGAAAGGGGGGCGGGGGGAAGAGTCTGCTATTCTGGTGGAGCTGACAGAGAGAAGGGGGTTTGCTCTGGGACCCTGTGCACTGGCCATCTGATTCTTGGAGGTGGCTCCCAGGTCCTCCTCGTGAATCTGACCTCAGCTCCCTGTGATCTGTCTCTTTAACCTCCTCCCACCACTTGTCCCTGGTGCCTTTCACTGCCTGGGCACTGTGACATTGGCAGAGGGGCTGCAAAAGTGACGAAGAGATGTCCCTAATGGCCCAGAACTTGCTGGTTAGCAAAGAAGGTGCCATGTGTCCATACTGACCATGCTTCCAGCAGAGGGAGAGAGCATCTCAGGAGAGGGGCTGTCTGGGACATTCAGGTGGCTGTGGGACTCAGAGTCAGGGAAGTCTTTAGGGTGAAGAAGCAGTCCTCCTGGACTCTGTAGGATTTAACAGGGGAATGTTTGAGAAGGACATTCTAGAATTGGGGACCGGCAAAGTAGAAGGAATGGAGCTGGGTAAGGAGGGAATGGAAATGGAGAGATTTGGTCCTGAGCGTGGGTCAGGGAGGGTGGAGAGGGTGGAGCAGGAGGGGGGAAATGGACACTAACTATGGGGAGCCTTGAACACCTTCTAGGAGCTTGGTCATGAATCAGGAGGAGGGAACCTTGGGAGGTCTGTGAGTTTGGGAGCTTACTTAAAGTTCAGTTTGAGAAAACTCACTGATTGCCTGGCTGCTGGGTCTAGGGCTGGCAATGTGGTGAGATGGGAGGAGGTGAACAAGGGTGGTTTGGAAGCTGCTTGGGGAAGAGGAAGAGGGGGTGCTCCTCCTTCGTGTCCTGAGCCTCACCATGGAAGGTTCCAGCAAATGCTGAATCAGCCACACACGTTCTTGGTGCCTGACTGTCTTGTCTGAGGCCATGGCTAGCAAATTGGCCCCGTCTCTTAATTCCACTGTTAAAATCTGGGCTCTTGATGAACTGATGCCTTATCCCCAACCAGAGCTGACGATGCTGGCCTCTCTCTCATCTTAAGTACCAGAAGCCTCTTGTACTGGTTGCCTGGATCATGTCCAGCCTTAATACCCAGGTACGTGGACCTGGTTCTGCTAAAGTCATCTGCCCCCACCCCCATATCTTCTGTTTCCCTTGAATTTCAATCAGTGCCCAAGAAAGTCTTTGGTGCTCTAAAGACCAGCCAGTGAGAAGGCTCTTGGTGAGCCCAAGGATGATGGGCTGATAGGGATGTGGAAACCCAGAGCTGGCACTTGAAATGTGTCATTGTTTTATTAAAGTTTAAAATTTAATAAAGCACAATTTATGGGAGATGTTCCAACTCCCACATACATCATTCGACTTCTTGCTGACGCAGCGTGTTGGGCGCACAGCCGTGCGTCCCAATCTCTGGATGTCAACAATAGAAGGCCTGGTGGTTGTTGAGGACTTGTGGGGTGGGGGTGGGCTGCTCCAACTCACTAGGGCTGGGGGCGGGACAGAGAGGGCCAAGGTCAGGCTGAGTCAGGATCCTGTCTTTGGTGCTGTTCTCAGCCCACCTAACGTTCCTTCCTTCATTGCAGCAGCCTATCCTTGACCAGTAGTTGAGGGTACACTGAAAGCCCTTGGATGCCCACATGGAGAGGAGCAGAGCAGAGGGACCCAGGAACAGACAGCAGAGACAAACAGCGGAATCCTGGCTCTGCTGGTTCCTCACTGCGCTAGTTCCTGAGCACTTCTTCATCTGTCAAGTGCGATAACGAGGTCTTCCCTCACTCGGTTATAGACAGGTTGTGCCAGTGAGGTGCCTAGCATAGTACTGACATTTAGCATGAAATAAGACATCACATTTTTTTACTTTTATTATGAGCTAGACACTGCTGGATATTATGTCCCTCCCCTCACAGAGCCTGACATCAAAATAAGGGGGCAAGTTCACAGACACAGGAAATACTTGGAGGTATGCTAAGTACTGAGAGGAACCTGTGGTGAGTGTGTGTATAATCTGGGAAGGCTTCTAGGAGGAGGTGATTTTTTGACCTGGCCTCTTAGGTAGTGGGGAGGAGTTCAGTTGAGAGATCTAAAGAGATCTGACAAACACTGCCTCAGCTAGGTGACCAAGGTCAGCATCAATGGTGATAAATCATGTTGATAGTATATACTCTGGATATGAGAATGATACTTTATCTCTGTGGTCTTCCACCCTAAAACCAGTAACTCAAGTCAAATCACAAGAAAAACATCAGACAAATTTCAGTAGTCATATCCAAATGCCTGCCTGACCAGTACCCCTCAAAACTGTCAAGTTTATAAAAAACCTGGAGAGCAGAGACGCTCTCACAGCCAAGTGGGGACTAAGGGGCTAAGTGTGGTGTGATATCCCGAATGAGATCCTGGAACAGGAAAAGGACATCAGATCAAAACTAATAAAATCTGAAAAAAGAATGAACTTGAGCTAGAACATAGGATCCAAAATTATTTTCTCTGAAAAGGGAGCGAGAGAAGCTGAGCATATGCTTGTCTCAGAGGGGTATTCACAGTGATTAAAGTCTTTAGCTAAGGGCTAGGATTCTGACCATCGCTGGTGCTAATGCTAATGATGATGATAACAACAACAACAATAACGATAACAAGGAAAATTTAGGTGGACTAAGGAAGGTATCTATTGACATGAGTTTTGCCCTCCTTCCTGGCATACCTCTTAAGAGTGTGTATCATGGCAGATGACACATGAAGAAATCTAATTGAAAGTATACCTGGTGTGGGACAGGATTTCTGATCCCTGGAGTTCATGGTTGCTGGGGAGACTGGCAAGGAAACAGGCCTCAGCACGGGCTGTGTTGACTGTCGGAAATGGGTGCACAGACCTGGCTGGGGTGATGTGCGAGGGAGCCTCCGGGAGCCAGAACCCTAGGTTGAACCCCGAGCATGTGCACAGGTCTCCTTGGCAAGGGCATGGTGCTGGGTACCCGCCCACAGGTCTCCCCTCTGCACAGATAGTCACACCACCTGGACCAGAGCACAGCCTCTCAAAGCAGCTGGGTGACAACATTTAAAAAAAAAAAAACAGAGAAATGATTACAGTTTGGCCCAGATTTCCAGTGCTGAGAGAGCAGCGAGACATTTGCATGAAGGCCTTGGAGGGTCTGGAGCTCTCCGCTGTCATTCACGGCTTTCCTTTTAATCGCTATTTATTTTTAAATATCTGTCTAATGTATAATACAAGTTTAGGCTCTTGAGGCTATCGCCTCCCCTTTCAGGTCTGTTTCTGAAATCCCATTTACGGAGGACAAACAGCTTTTGGGGACAAGAGTCTTTGCCTCTTCAAAGAAGCAGTTAGCAGGCTGTTCTCTCCTGCCTGTGTCTGTCTATGGTTGGAGCAACAGAGTGACATTATTTTAATTCCATATAAACTCTCTGGAGGTCTGGCTGTCGAGGGAGGTGGCTGTTGTCTTTGTTGGCTTCCTTTTCACATGAAACTGCTGTGTGGATTTCTTGGGGTGGGTGGGGAGGGTAGGCACTGGCAGGAGGTCTGTTTCTGCCTCCTGGCTGCCATGAAGGCCTGAGGACCAGGACCCAGCATTTCTCTGAACTTCAAAGAATCTCTCAGCACTATCTTTGCAGTAATGACTCAGAAGGGTGTTTGCTGAGTTTGTATTTGTGGGTGTGAGTGCCCCAGGCTGTGAGGTCAACTAGATTTATTAAGCATGCTTATTTTCTGAGCCAGAATTTATGGAGCACCAACTATGTATCAGTCATGGAGCACACAAAGATGCCCAGGTTCCTGCCAACGTGGTAAAGAAGGAATGTGGGATGCTGGGAGAGCTCAGAGGAGAGGCACCTGACCCAGTTCTGGAAGGCTTCCTGGAGCAGGTGATGTTTAGGTTGAACTCTGAAGGATAAATTGAGGCCATTCTGCTAGCACTTTCTGTTTCCATGAGAAATAGTCTCATGTGGGTGCTGGAAATGCTATGTGCATGCCTGGCACCTTGAGAGGAATATTGTGAGATGGGGACGTGCCCAGACACTTGTAGCTCAAAGGCTTGTGGAGGTGATGGTGAGGGGCTGCTGACATCAGAGTCTGCCTGGAATGAAGGGGTTGCCTCTAGCTGGGGACGGGAGAGAGGGAGTGGTCCTTGACCTTAGACTCTTGTGACTAACTCAAGGACAAAGAGTTCGGAAACACTCTCAGTGGCTCCAGTGGCCAGTCAATCTTCATGAAAGCAGCAGTTTTCATAGAATAATGACTCCCCTGGATCAAAATCAATGCCTACCAGTAAATAAGCAAATTCCTTGAGTACCTTAGAAAAGATGTTCCCTATAGAAACACGTTACACAATTTTGAATATTTTTATTGTTAATGAAAACTTAGAACATCTAGTATCTTCATCATAAAAGGTAATACCACAGATTCTGAGCTTAATGTACTTGAAAAATACATTTCTTTGAAACAGATCTACAGAAACTTTGTTAGTCTCAATTATAATGTTTTTGTATTAAGTGTAATTAGAAAAAAGGCTGAGTGCTGAAGAATTGATGCTTTTGAACTGTGATGCTGGAGAAGACTCTTGAGAGTCCCTTGGACTGCAAGGAGATAAAACCAGTCAGTCCTAAAGGAAGTCAACCCTGAATATTCATTGGAAGGACTGATGCTGAAGCTGAAACTCCAATACTTTGGCCACCTGTTGCCAAGAGCCGACTCATTGGAAAAAACCCTGATGAAGGGAAAGATTGAAGGCAAAAGGAGAAGAGGGAGGCAGGGGATGAGCTGGTTAGATAGCATCACTGATGCAATGGACATGAACTTGAGCAAACTCTGGGAGATAGTGAAGTACAGGGAAGCCTGGTGTGCTGCAATTCTTGCAGTTCACAGAGTCGGACATGACCTACTGACTGAACAACAATAACAGCATAGTGGAGCTTGTTGAAATAAGGCTGTGTTTCACATATACTTATATGTGATACATCATATGAAGGGCTTTTAGGAGAAAAACCTTTTCTGATGTGGGCTTTTCTGTATGTTAATAATCAAAGCAGCAAACTGGGAGCAATGTTTGAACAAATTCTTATGGAAATTAAAAAGAAATAACTACATATGAACAGAGCACAATAAAAAGAGTTTAGACAAGACACAAGACAAACACAAACCAAAATATGTTCAGGGAAGAAACATAACAGAACAGTATAGGCATTGGGCCACATATCCCTGGGAACCGATTTGATTCTAGCTCCTAGGATTGATGTGAACCTTAAAAAAAAATAGCTTGGGAACAAAGAGCAGGCGTTACATCCTCCAAGCAAGGAGAACTCAACCAAGAGGTGATGTAGGGGGCCCAGCAGGAACCTCAAATGGCCTCTCCTGCCAGGACCTTCATCTAGGGATCATTTGGCTGTAATGACAGGGCTCCGAGGTGTAGTCAGGAGTGGGGGCAAGTGGTATGGTTACCAGCTGGTGCTGAAAGCTCTTCTTGCCTTTGTTTAACCTTGGAGTGGCCCCTTCCAGTGCCTGGCTGGGCTTGTTTCCTGGCTGGGGTTCGGAAGACTTGTGAGAGTCTTCCTCCAGTGTGTGGAGACTGTGAGAACCCCAGGTCCAGGCTCTATGGTGTGTGACTGAGACAAGACTGCCTCTCGGTATGCTCTCTGGACGCTCTTGGGCACTGATGGCGGATTCCCTCCATTTCAGGGAGCTGAGCCCTTGAGCTGTGTGTGGAGCTGGAGGCTGGGCTGTGTCCTTCAGTGTCCCAGTGGGGAGCTGGGGTGGGCAGTTGGCTTACCGGGCCTCTGTTAGTGTGGCAGCATCACAGGAACAGGTATTAGAAAACCCAGATTCTTGCTTAGGGATTTGCTGCATTGAGCTGTCAGGTCACCTCGCCTGACTTGGCCTCTGTTTCTTCTCCTTCTCCTTCAGTTCTATCTTACAATGTGGGTGGCTAGGATTACACGTGGCATTCAGTGCTTTGCCAGTGCAGCTGGTATTCCAAGGGTTATCTTTGGATAACCTTGGACCTGGCCCTGCGTTCTGCAAAGTTCCCTTCTCCTAACTCCCTTTTGGGTCTCCAGGGTCTGGGATTCAGAACGCCCACCAGGGCCTGCCTCTCTGGTGACTCAGCTCTTAGAGCACAGGAAAAAGTCAGAGCAAAGAATGTGAAGCTGAACTCAACAGCAGGGTCCTCAAAATAGCTCCTCTGACAGCTTGAGATTGGCGGGGAGACACTAATTTTATGTGCTTGTGTTTCCTTGATTCATAGTGACAGCAAAGTGCCCTTCCCAGATAGGACTAGAGCATTCGTGGTGGTTTTGGAGTCAAGATAGAGGTGCTGTCTGTCTGCCTGGTCCCAGGAGTGCCCTGTGTGAGCAGAGATGCTTGTGTCAGGACTCTGTGGAGGGTTCAGACCCTGCCCTCAGGAGCCTGCCATTGTTGCCTGGAGACCCTCCAGTTTTGTGTTCTGCAAAATCCCATGTTGGCAAGCCCCACCTTCTGGGAGCAGGGTCTGGCCTGGACTTCAGGCTGAGTGACGGGCAGGCTTTGCTATCCCCATTTTACAGATGAAAGAGTGAGGTTCAGAGTTTACCTGATTCTTTTCGGCCCACTCCCTGAGTCAGGGGCAGGGTTCAGTCTACAAATACTTCTCTGTGCTCTTCTGGTTCTGTTCCAATATGGTTCACCCCAGTGACTTGCTCCCATCCTTCTTCTCTGCCCTCATCTTCTTTCCCTCTTCTCCCATCCTCTGGAGCTCTGCTGTCCACATGGTAGCCACTAGCCATGTGTGGCTACTGAGCCCTTGAAGTGTGTCTGGTCCAGAGATGGGCTGGAAGTATAAAGGGGACCCTGGAGTTTGGAGACTTGGTACAGAGAAAGAATGAAGGCTATCTCATTAATAATTTGTATATGGGTTACAAGTTGATTTATACATACGGAATTAAATCAAATATATACATTTATTTTTAATCTACTTACAAGGAAATTTAAAATTACAGATGTGGCTCATGTTCTCTGGGGAGGTGCTGCTCTGAGTCTTGCTACTCGAAGCGTGGTCCCTGGACCAGCAGCACCAACATCACGCGGAAGCATATTGAAAATGAGGGATCTCAGGGGCCCTTCCACACCTGCTGAGTTAGAACAGGAATTTTGACAAGATTCCCAGCTGATTCTGCAGGCGCAGCCCATGCTAGATAAGGCCCTGCCTGCCTGGGCCTGAATCCCACCTGTAAACAAAGAAGGGTGCCCCTCTTCAGGTCCTTACTTACTCCAAATGGAAGCAGCTGCTCTGATGAAGGGGTTGTCAATTTGCAGGCTGCAGGAACAGCCTGGGGGGACCCCTAGGGCCTCCAGATCTGACAAGTGAGGTCACAGTGAGCCAAGGGAACTATGCCCTTCAGGGATGGCTTCTGCCTGCTGTTGAAAGCACAGACCTGAACCATTTTTGTTCAAAGACCTTGCAGGATATACATTTGGAAGTTTTTGGATTTCTCGTCAACCAAGAGGGAGACTTCTGATAGTAACCCTGACAGTGTCTGGTGAATTTAGGGTTTGTCTCTGCAAGTTTGTACAGAGCTTGCCCAACCACGCCCTGTCTTGGTGGGTCAGCTTTCCTCGAGGTGTAATTAGAGAATTGCTGGGCTTGGCCAAAGTAGACACATTCTCTGAGTTTCCAGGTCCCGGGGGCTGGGGAATGGGTGACTGCACGGTGGGACAATGTTGGGGCTATGCTTGGGCTTCTCTGGTGACTTGCTGTAAGCTGACCCACCCATCAGTGCCCTCTGCTGGGCCTGTCCTCCCGGATGTGCTGGGCTTGGTGCTGTGCCCACTGGTGCCCAAAGGAAGAGTGCAGAGAGTGACTCCAGGAAGGGGGAACTGATGGCTGGCAGCTCATAGACACGCTGATGGCTCTGGCTGTCTTCATTCTAAAGTCAGGATCTGCTGCTGGGACTCATGCCATGCTCCTCCTAGGTCTGGGTTTAGTGGACAGAGTGAGGTCCCTCTTGCCAAGAATCTGATGCTGAAGGAGTTGATTCTGGTCACCCGAGTGTATATCTCATCTATGATTTTGTAAACTCTGATGGCAATTCCAGCCTTCTAGGATGTGTTCCCAGGATGGAAGAGAAGGGTGTGTGCAGTAGCTCAGGGATTTGCAAGCAAGAGAGCCCCTGTCCTAGGAGAGGGAAGCTGGCCTGACATGCAGTGCTGGGGGAGGGGGCAGATCTAAGGTGGTAGGTGCCTACTGCAGGGCTGGAGGGAGTATGTGGCTAGACAGGCCCTGGGGGTGCAGCACCGGCTGGGTGGGCCCAGGTCATAGGGACATCCCCTCCCTGCCCTCAGAGGTGGCTGCAAGGAGTCAGGCCCCTGCATGGCTGTAGACCTTACCTGGGCCCAGGTTAATTTCCTATCCACAGTCTGACAGCTGGACCAAGCACCCAGATGACAGGGAGGAACTTCTGTGTGCCCCTGGCTGTCTGGCTGGACATCAAAGATAGTGCCTAACCTGATGGCAAAAAAAAAAGAAAAAAAATCTGTATTCTTTAAAAGCTTGTGCATATGTGTTTGCATTTTCCTTATGGGTTCCTTTTTTTCCCCCAAGTTTCCTACAAGAGTTTCTCTTGAAGAATTAAAAATTTTCACATTGAGAAATTTGCCCCAGTTGCTTTCAGGTAGAGGGAGAAGCTTTGCTCCCGCCCAGATTGGATAGTAGGGGTAGGGGTGAGGGCAGGGGAGGATCAGGCAGGCTCAGGGAGGGTAGCAGGATAGGAATCACTGTCCCACCACCCCTTTCCCCTCTTCAAATCCTGCTCAGTCTTCCAGCTCCAGTGCCCCTTCTTCCAGGAAGCCTTCCTGACCACTGTCTCGTGTGCCTGTCTCTGCTAGGTGCTTCCTCAAGTGATTTACATGGATTCTCTCTTTAATCCCTACAATAGCTGTGAGTGACATTACTGTTATTATCCCCATTTCCGAAGGAGGAAACGGAGGCTCAGAGAGGTTAAATGGCTTATTTGAGTGTATTTGTTGGTGAGTAGTCGAGCTGAGATAGTAAATCAGGACTTCCACTGCATACAGCAAGTGCTTAACAGTTTATGGCAGCAGTTGGACTGGACGTTGATTTCACAGTTCAGTCAGCTAGTCTGAAGTGAGCTGCTTAGACTTGTGGTCACACCCGTGGGTGTGGTAGATGGTGGGAGGGGTGGGGCCTTGAGAGAACAGACCCATCCCCTGCTAAACAGAAGCCTAATAGTGACACAGAGGCCAGGGTCTGTGATAGGCCACAGAAGCATTGGCCCTGGGTGTGGTGCCCACTGAAGCCAGCATCCCACCTTGAATTTGGGGCTTCTAGCTAGTAAAGGGTTGGAGGGTGTCACACACCCAGGCCAGCCCTCCATCTGGTGGCCTTGGCCACTGACGAGCCCTGGGCTCCATATTGTCTGGCCAACAAGTCCTGGTATAAATCCACATTTTACTTCTCAGTGCTCACTCTTCTTCTCACTGATCACTTTTCTAAGATGAGCATATAATAGGAAGATATACAGTGTGGAGCTCAAGGCTGTTTCCTCAGCTCTGACATAAACAATTCAGCACTTTCCTCATATGTCTATACCATGCATGACAACATGACCTTGACCATTATTTAGAGATGGCTTGGTCTTTCCTTCCTGGCCTGGTATTAAAGACCCCACTCTATCTCCTTTTGGCAGGATGAACATGAGGGCAGGGATGAGCCCTGGCCTGGGTCCTACTTGCCATGACCTGTGTCTTCAAGCTGGAGGGGCTAACATAGGCCAGCTTTCTGCCTTTGTCAGGGACACCCCATGCTTCTCTCCATAGCCTGGTCCCTGGCTGGTAACTGTTGGGGTCTATATGGTTTGCAGGTCACTGACCTCAGGGACATGTAGGGTAAGGCTGTTAGTTATTTCTGATGTGTTTATTTATTCAACAAATATTTGTTGAGTAACCATCAAGATTGGGGCTTCCCAGGTGGCACAGTGGTAAAGAATCTGCCTGTCAGTGCAGGAGGTGCAAGAGGTGTGGGTTCGATCCTTAAGTCAGGAAGATCCCCTGGAGGAGGGCATGGCAACCCACTCTAGTATTCTTGCCTGGAGAATTCCATGGCAGAGGAGCCTGATAGGCTACAGTCCATGGGGTCTCAAAGAGTTGGACATGACGTAGCAACTGAGCACGCACACACACTGCGCATCAAGAGCAGCAGTAGTAGGACACTAATAAAGTGGGGGAACACCTCTGTCTGCATTTCGGGTCTTGTCCGGGCCCTTGGCAGTCAGGGCCTGCAGGGGCTGTGGTTGGGGTGTGGCTTGTGCTGTGGCTCTGGCGGCTTGGTTTCCGGAGGGCAGTTCGAGACCCCAGGCCTCATAGCTCACCTCCCCTAGAGCCCCCAGTCATGTGACAGCCCATTTTTATGGCCTGGCACAGCCACATTTTATTGTCGAATTAGTAGGAATAACAGCGGCATTTTAGTGGCTGATTGGGAGCTGTATATTAGTGATTGTATTAATAAGTGCACAGTGACAGGAGACCAGTGAGAGTGAGAAAATGAGACATGGTATTTATCCCCTGTGCAAAATCTTTTTTTATTATTAAAGGCACTGGGTTAACTGAGGATAGATTTAATGCCTGCTGGTAATTTTATTGGATCAGCAGCAGCTCAGGGTCCCCACTGCAGACAGAGCTCCGGACCCCTCATCCAGGATCATTGGATTTCTTGGAGAAGCTGCAGGGCCGGGACATTGGAGACAGGAGCAGTTTCTTGGGACTTGCCCTGAGCCTCCTCCCTGTGGGCAGATGCTGGGAAGTTGATGTGAGATGGGGCGAGTCTCTCGCCTATTTGGAGATGAGCAGTGTGGTCGGTGTAGGTTCTAAGGTGTCTGAAGAGAGAGATTGCAGAGAGAACACTAGAACTGGTGCTCGCCCGCCCCTGACTCTCAGGGGAGCCTCCCAGCAGGGGGCTGCAAAACTCAAAGGTCTTACATACTGGGGGCAGCCAGTTGGCACCCCTCACTCTGTTCTGTCCAGTGCTAGCTGAGTCTGCTGCGGTGGTCCAGCCTTGGAGAGGGATGGATGTGCCTGGTTCTGGCTGGAGGAGCCCAGCTGCTAAGGGCCATGTGTGGCTAGAGCTTGAGGTTGTGGCCACCTTGGCACTGTGGGCTGTGGACCATGCGTTTTGGCAGGAAGACCATGCTAAAGACCCTTGGCAGCTCTTAGGCCTCTGAACATTGTAGAGGAGTGCTAGAGGCTAGACTATGAGACAGGAGAGAAAGGCATGGAGCCAGAGATGCTGGCAGTTGATGGTCTCAGCCAGCCCTCCTTCCTCCTCACGGACGTGTAAGCCCCCTTGAGCCTGCTTTCTTTTAGCTTCAGTCTAGCTCCCTTCACTACTTTTCTGTGGTTCTCCTCCGAAAGGTCAGCCCCCCTTTCCTGTAGGTTTCTCAAGGAGCCTCATCTGACCCTTTCTCCCTATTTTTTTTTCCTCTGCTCATTGATTTATTTATTTTTTTAATTTATTTTTAAAATTTTAATTGGAGGATAATTACTTTACAATATTGTGGTGGTTTTGCCATACATTCACATGAATCTGCCATGGGTATACATATGTTCCCCATCCTGACCCTCCCTTCCATCTCCCTCCCCATCCCATCCCTCAGGGTCATCCCAGTGTACCAGCCCTGAGCACCCTGCCTCATGCATCAAACCTGGACTGGCAATCTGTTTCACATATGATAATATACATGATAATATACATGTTTCAGTGTTATTCTCTCAAATCATCCCACCCTCCCCTTCTCCCACAGAGCCCAACAGTCTATTCTTTACATCTGTGTCTCTTTTGCTGTCTTGCCTATAGGGTCATTGTTACCATCTTTCTAAATTCCATATATATGCGTTAATATACTGTATTGGTGTTTTTCTTTCTGACTTACTTCTCTCTGTATAATAGGCTCCAGTTTCATCCATCTCATTAGAATGGATTCAAATGCATTCTTTTTAATAGCTGAGTAATATTCCATTGTGTATATGTACCATAGCTTTCTTATCCATTCGTCTGCCAGTGGACATCTAGGTTGCTTCCATGTTCTGACTATTGTAAACAGTACTGTGATGAACGTTGGAGTACGTGTGTTTCTTTCAATTCTGGTTTCCTCGGTGTGTATGCCCAGCAGTGGGATTGCTGCTGACCCTCTCTTTGCACTTTCTACCTCACCACCCCACCAGCAAACGTTGGGGATTAGAAGATGTGTGATGGCAGCAAGGGCCTCGTGTAGCATAGGTGACAGGGAGCTGGGCGTGAGAGAAAGAGCATGGGCCCTGGACCACCACGGGCCTGGGTTTAAGCCCCAGCCCTGCCCTGTGCAGGCTGGGTGACATCAGTCCTGGGTGCAGTGCTTATCTCTGAGCCTTGCTGTCCTCAGCTGCCAAAGAGGACCACTGTCTCCACCTAACAAGGGGATGGCTGTAAGACTGAGAAAGGATGAATATCTGTAAAGGGCTTTGCATGCTCTTTGGCACGTAGTCGGTGCTCAGTATAAAGCATGTTGTTATTTCTAGAAGAACTCAGACTCTTGTGTACTCAGAGGAACACCCTGGCTGATAGTGAGGTTAACTTGCTCACTCGTTTGTTCTTTTTGCAAGTGTTTGGTGTTGGGTGTTGGTGATCTTGTGGAAGGCAAATGGCACATGGTTGGTGAATATTTACAGAGTATATAGCCACAGAGATTCTAGACAGAGTTCATCCTCTTGGGGAAGTTTGCCTGGGAAGGGGTCACGCTTGGTGAGTGTTAATTTTCTTGTTTTCTTCAGGCCCTTTGATTTTCCTTTGGTGCCTGGTGCCAAGGAAGAAGGCTTGAAGATGCCTCTATCTCTGTGGGTCTGTGACAGCACCCCCATCCCCTGTAGCCTGACATGTTTCTGATATGGGGTCTCAGGGAGAGGTGACTGTGATTTTATCCCACCTGGAAAAGACAGTGCAGACCTTCTAGGTCTGGTGGCAGGGGTTTGGTGGAAACTTGTGGACACTGTCAGCATTTCTTAGCCTCCTGTGCATGCTGGGAGGTCTCCATTCCTCCTGCCCCGCAACCATGTAATCCTCTGCCTTCATCCAGCCGAGAACAGACACAGATCTGCCCAGGTGCTCAGTGAGAGATGAGAGAAGAGCAATTATTTTGGGAAACCGTCATGTACTGCTCTGGAGAGGCTGAGTTGGGTTCCTGGGAGTGGGGAGGAGTGTGTGTGTGGTCCTTTCAGGAAGATTGAAGGGAGATTATTCATTTCTCTAACGTTGGAGTTTTAGGGGGCTTCCTTGGTCACTCAGATGGTGAAGAATCTGCCTGCAGTGCGGGAGACCAAGATTTGATCCCTGGGTAGGAAAGATCCCTTGGAGAAGGGAATGGCAACCCACTCCAGTATTCTAGCCTGGAGAATCCCATGGACAGAGGAAGGAACCTGGTGGGCTACAGTCCAAGGGGTATCAGAGAGTTGGACATGCCTAAGCGGCTAACTTTTTTTTTCTTTTTGGAAGGCAGGTCCTTGCCTCCAGTCTCTGCTCCCCAGCATCAAGTCCTATGTAGACTGCTCAACTGGCAGGCTTCTGGCTTGAACAGCCAGCTTTGAAAGTAGTTGAAAACAGATGTTGGCCCTAATGCCTCTAAAGCTGAAGAGAGTGGACGAAGGTTGAGTGACAGCAGTGTGCTGGGCTCGGGAGCATGTGAAGGGTACCTCAAGGGCCCAGGAGCTGGCAGCCTTTGGGGCCACAGAACTTTCACTTTCAGAAACTGATTGTACAAAGACTAGCAAGTGTCCAGGACCCTGTGGTGGTTTAGCCAATCTAGGGCTGAGGACTGCAAAATCTGTGTGATTGTGAATTGCCTCCATTTTTTATTATCAGCAAAACTTTAATTACAGCTCTCACTAAATCTACTATTTTCTGCCAGCATTTACAAGGCAATAAATTTCCCCTTCTCTCCTTAAACAATCTGAACCTCCAATAGGGCAGTGAATATGCACCGGAAGATATTGATTCCCCAAAGAAATTATAACAGCATTTGTTCTCAAGTAAACATACAGAGAGGCTA
This sequence comes from Giraffa tippelskirchi, assembly GCF_054371585.1. NCBI lineage: Eukaryota > Metazoa > Chordata > Mammalia > Artiodactyla > Giraffidae > Giraffa > Giraffa tippelskirchi. Next base: position 118,758,976 of record NC_137280.1, on the reverse strand, counting down.
TTATAACACCGAGGAAGTGTCGATTATCTTTGCTTTATTAAACAACACAGCTCTCAATTGGAAGCACATCTAAATTATCAAGAGATTGGTAGAACAGGCAGGCAGTGATGCCTGGAATGAGGCTTTGAGTAGGAGAACTCTAATGCAGAGGTTAGAAGGAAGGCTTTGTCCCCTTCTCCTTGTTTCTCCGTTCCTCATCAAACCAAATTGCCCCCCACCCCCACTCCCCACCCCTGCAGTCCTTTAGCACTGAAGGAGCATTGATCGTGGCTCTCAGCTAGGGAGTGGGCATCTCACTGCAAGTTGGCAGCAATGAAACTTGTATAAGGCTGGCCAGCTGGCTAATGGCCCTGTGTGTATTGGCAGACAGTAAACACAAGCTTTTTAAAAACTTCTTGTGGTGTTACTGGCAGGTAGAAAAGGTTGATGCATTCATCAGCCTAATTTGGAAAATGGTACACGGTCCATCTTTGCTTTGGAACACCCAGAAATGCATCCCACTGAGCAAAAGAGTGATCAGCCATGACCTCGCTCCCACTAGGCAATTTGAGACAGAATATTTTATTATGAACAACTTGGTTCTACAGTCCCACAAGAGCAGAGATGGAATCAAAAGTCTGAGGATGTTCTGTGCAATGTGGACATATTCTACACAGTGTTTATGGGCTGTTAATTGGCATCCTGTTAATGAAAAGATAACTTCCCCCAAACCAACTTTCCATGATTAAATAAACTCATGAGACATGGGAGTGAGACAAAGCTAAATAGATTACATCACTGTAGGACTTTTCAGAGGCTGTATATTAATATGCATTATGAACCTGGAAGAGGGCGAAATATGTGAAGTGCTCTGAATTTTTTTAAAAGCAAAATTCACATCCTGTAGGATCAGAGTTTTACAAAAGAGTCTTTGAAAATAAAGTGAAAGTAGAATAGACCATGGAAAGTGGTATGGATTTTCTTTGCCATGTGGGGCTTGGATAAAGCCTTAGGGGTTAGTCTGACTGGGTAGCAGGAGACTCAGGCTCTGATGGTCAGGTAGGCAAAACCTTGCCAAAATGGTGCCTGAACTTTCAGTGTACCTCTAGGAAGGTATGCCCAATGTTGATGTGATAAGTGCTGCCTACATGGACGATGGCTTCATCTGAGCTTAGAGAAGAGCTCCAAAGCTATACCTATGTTTCACTCAAACATAGGTATAGCAATCTTACCTTGATTAGAGAAAACCCCAAATAAATGGAGGAGGGAATTTCTATGCTTGGAAGGACATTCTAGCTTATTTTGGGCCAACCTGTGATCAAGAACAGCTAGACAAGCTGTGGCTGATTGTATTTTCCAGATAGCTGCATCGATGTCTGTTCCATACAACATGTCCACATGTGTCATATTACAACATGTTTGATATTCCTGCATTGAGAGGTAGGTTTTATGTTTCTTCTCCTTGAACAGGATGGACTTTTGTAATAGTGCAGACCTACAGAATGTGGCTTCCCTGGTGGCTCAGACGGTAAAGCACCTGCCTGCAATGTGGGAGACCCGGGTTCGATCCCTGGGTTGGGAAAGTCCCTTGGAGAAGGAAATGGCAACCCACTCCAGTGTTCTTGCCTGGAAAATTTCATGGATGGAGGAACCTGGTGGGCTACAGTCCATGGGGTCGCAAAGAGTCGGACAGGACTGAGCGACTTCACTTCACTCATTACAGAATGTGGCAGAAATAAAGTTGCTTGATTCCCCAGACTGTGTCATAAGTTTCTGCCTGCATCTCCTTTTCTCTCTTGGGATACGTGAATCTTGGGAGCCCTGAGCCAACCTGTAAGAAGTCCAACTAACCTGAAGCCTCCATGTTGCAGCAGTCACATTGAGAGGTTACAAAGATGTAGTGAGGTGCCTGGTGAGCCCAGTTCTCAGTGGTTTGAGTCTTCCCAGACCAGGTACCAGATATGTGAGTAAAGAAACATTTGAGATGGCCCCAGCTAAAGTCACCATCTGGCTGCAAACTTATGAGAGACTCTAGGTGAGAATCACCCAGCTGAATGGCTCCTAAGTTCCTGACTGTACTAACTGTGAGAGGTAATAAGTGATTGATAAAGTTTGGAGCCACTAAGTTTTAGGGAAATTTTTTGTGCAGATATAAGAACTAGAACACAGACCTATAAAATTAGTAGAAACATAAGTTGAAGACTTTGGAGAGCTATCAAAACAATAGCCCAAGGGACCAGGATTCTTGAAAGAAGGGAAAACTCAAGAGGAGAGCCAGACATTTGGTGCCACTTTTACCCTCAAGTTAATTATGGGCTCAAATGCGACAGCTGAGAGGCTGAGCAGGCCATGGCCACTAAATGACTGAGAAGTTGAACACAGCTCTTGGCATTTTCCTGGGGCTACGTTTTCCTGGGGGACAATTTGGGTTCACATCCTGACAAATAGAAAGGGTCCTGGTAAATACCCTAGACTTGCCGGTGCAACTCCCGACTAAGAGTAAGTTGAACTTGAAATAGGCAACCTTAATAAAAGCTGATTCCTGGGCTGGGAAGTTTCCCTGGAGAAGGGCATGGCAACCCACTCCAGTATTCTCGCCTGGAGAATCCCCATGGAGAGAGGAGCCTGGCGAGCTACAGTCCATGGGGTTGCAAAGATTCAGACACGGCTTAGTGACTAAGCACCTAAAAGCTAAATTCTGCCTTTAAATCACCTCACTTAGTGACTAGGTTCAGGTCATGTGTCCCTACTCTATCTGCCACCAGAAATAAATATGAATCCTCTCTTGAGCAAGGCAACATTATCCAGGAACTCACATTGTTTCTATAATATGTGGAATTCATTAATAGGTAGGTGTACACAATGCAAGAACTGACTGAAAACCAAGGGAAAATACATAGTATAATACTTAAATAGGTCTGGCAACTGACCTATCAGTTGCCAGAATTATCAGGCATGGACTTTAAATCAACTGTGATTAATATATTCAAGAATTTGAGCAGCAACATAGAGAATTTCTGTGGAGTATTGAAAACTATAAAAAAAAAGGGAAATTTGAGATTTGAGAAATCAGTCATCAAGAAATCAATAACTGAGATTGCAGTAGAGAGATTTAATTGCATATTAGACAGTGAAAGAACAGATTGGTGAACCAGAAGGAAGATAAGTCCATTTTGAAGGACCAAGGGAAAAAATGATAGGAAGTACTAGTCAAGGCTATGGTTTTTCCAGTAGTCATGTATGGATGTGAGTTGGACTATAAAGAAAGCTCGGCACAGAAGAATTGATGCTTTTGTACTCTGGTGTTGGAGAAGACTCTTGAGAGTCCCTTGGACTGCAAGGAGATCCAACCAGTCCATCCTAAAGGAGATCAATCCTGGGTGTTCATTGGAAGGACTGCTGTTGAAGCTGAAACTCCAATACTTTGGGCACCTGATGTGAAGAGCTGACTCATTGGAAAAGACCCTGATACTGGGAAGGATTGAGGGCAGGAGGAGAAGGGGATGACAAAGGATGAGACGGTTGGATGGCATCACCGACTCAATGGACATGAGTTTGGGTAAATTCCAGGAGTTGGTGATGGACAGGAAGGCCTGGCGTGCTGCGGTTCATGGGGTCGCAAAGAGTCAGACATGACTGAGCGACTGAACTGAGCTGAACTGATAGGAAAGAACATAACAAATATATGGGACACAGTGAAATGGTCTAACATGTATAATGTTAGAGCAGGTGGAGGAACAGAAGCAATATTTGAAAAGACAATGGCCAAAAATTTCTCCAAACTGACAAAAATATCAAGCTACAGATTTAAGAAGCACTAGGAACACTAAGAATAAATTATAAGGAATATACCTAGGCACATCATAGTAAATAAAACTGGAAATAAAAAAGAGGAAATCTTAAAGGATTCAAAGGAGAAAAGGACACATTACCTTCAAAGAGCAACACTGAGCATGATACTGACTTCCAAGAAAACAATGGAAGCTTGAAGACCATGATTCATGGTGAAAGAAAATAACCTCTCTGTTAGTCAGCTTGGGCTGCTATGGCAAAATACCATAAACTGGGTGGTTAAACAACAGACATTTACTTCTCAGAGTGTGAGGCTGGGGAGTCCCAATCAAAGTGCTGGCAGATACAGTTCCTGGTTAAGACACCCTTCCTGGGTTGCAGATAGTTGCCTTCTTGGTGTGTCCTCACACAGTGGGGAGAGAGGGAGCCTTGGTATTTTTTCCTCTTCTCATAAAGACACTAATCCTATCATGGGGTCCCATCCACTTGACCTAATCTAGGCCTAATTACCTCCCAAAGGCCCCACCTCCAAATACCATCACATTGGTATATGATTGTATCAAAAGTGACACGTCCCTCATCATCACGGAGTCCTGAGCTCCAGATATGCCCACCTGCCTCTTTCAGGCAGCCTGTTCTTGTAGGCAGTGGTGATAGGGAACACTGAGGTGGTTAGGGGAAGGGAGGAAGTAGGGGAAGGAGGCTGGTCTAGGTGACTTTTGCTTAGTACTGAGAGCAAACCTACCTGAATGATCTGGATCCTCCTCAATTCATTTCTTTGTTTTTTAAAAAGTTGCTTTTCTTTCATTATTTTTGCACACAGTACAGAATAATCAGAAAAAAGTGACAAGCAAGAAGAAAAACAATCACTCATAATTCTATCCCTAGAGAGAAGTTAATTTTTATTGTATTTCCTTCTAGTCTTTTTTCCTGTTTTCCAAAATGGGCTCTAACTACATATTATCTGATGGCTTACTGTTAAAAACTTTTCAATTGTATGAAGAACTCCTTTTAAAGGGAATAAATGTAGATTTATACTTTTCATTTTAGTACAATTTAATTTCTTTCTAATTTTATAATAATAATACAGAAAACACGAAAAAGGGGAATTAAGAAAATTAGCATCTCTAGATATGACTACTCCTATTTTTAGTGAAAAAAATTTCAATCTTTTTTCTATTTATGAATATAATTTCTATTTTTTCCCCTCTAAATCAAAATTAGGCCCCTCTTATGTATGGCAACATTACTTTTAGTGACTGAATTATATCCCACAGTATCACTGTGCCATCTTTATTTATTTAGTTTCTTACCTTTGATCATTTATTTGTTTCTATATTTTTTGTTGTTGGGAACAATGCTGCACTTATTAGGTGGGTACTCTATATCTTGTGGGAGTTACTCAGTTTTTTTTCTAAACAAAAATTTCTGAAAGTTGAATTGCTTGGTCAAAAAGTATGCCCATGCTTATGGTTTTCAGTTCCTATTGCCACACTGCCTTCTAGAAAAACCACTTGAGCTTACATTCTCATCAGCACAGGGCCTCTTTTCTCCCTGCTCTTACCAACATGTTATGATCTTCCTTGTGAATATGTAAGGGCAGTAGATGGAAAATTGTATCTTGATCTTTAAATCGGCATTACTTTGATCTCTAGGGAGGTTTCTTATATGTTTATCATTCATTTGCATTTCACTTTTAGTTAATTTCCTGGCCACACTAGATCACTTCTGTTGGTTCCCAACAAGGACGTGTCTGACTTCTCTGGTGAAGGCTCTTATTCAGGCTTCTGGATGGTGTCCTAAATCCCTTTCTATTTTGCTTGTTAGTCAGATCCCAAAGGGTCTGTTTTAAGTTGTCCGAAATGATATCTAGTCTCAGAATATATGAACTGAAAGAGCACATAGGGGACATTTATTCCATCTTCCAGTTTTACAGATGGGAAAACTGAGACCTAGAGAGGACAAGGGGCATGCCCAAAGCCACCCAGAATCTCCCTCCGTCTCTGTCTACCTGACTGTTTCTTTCTCAGTCATGTCTTATTAAAATATGATGTTTGGAATGGCTCATTCTGTCTGGAACCATCTGCTGCTCCCTATCCATCGCTTGGGCTAAAGATGGAAATATTGGGTATGAGGCTGAGATCCCAAACTGTCAGTCTTACTGAGCGGGACAGATGAGGAGAAACTAGTGTGAATGTGAATCTCCTTGAAAAGGAAATGACCCTAAAAATCCACTGTGATTCTAAATAGATTTAGGTAATGTTGTCAAGTTTCAGCCTGTTCAGGATTTATCTTAATGGACAGATTCAAGTCATTTATGTATAATTTATGATTTTAAATGAAAATGGGCAGTGCAAAAGATGTTTAAACTGTGTTTCAAAAATCATTTTCTGTTTAAAAAAAATTATTTCTTTTCTTAACAGAACTTTCATAGTGAGATTATATCTATTCCATTAATTCACTTAGAAAAATCCTTCATAGGTTGTTTCAGATAGGATAGGCTAAGTTTGGTGCAGTAGCAAGTAACCTTCCCCCCCTACCCCCCAAATCTCAGGGGTGTTAAAAATAAGAGTGTATTTCTTATTTACTCTAATGTCCAGTGGGAACTGACTGGAGGCTCTGCTCAGCAGAGACACTCATGGACCCGGGCTGATAGAGGCTCTGTGTCTGCAAGTATTTCTGTGGTCGTCTGGGCAGAGGACATGGATAGAACAAATCACCCACCGATTCTTTTGTGGCACGGATTGGTAAAGTATAGCTTTTGGGTCACATCCGACCTGTCATCTGTTTTTGTACATTCTACAGGGTAGGAAGATATATATATTTTAAACCATCTCTTTAATTGGTTAAAAAAAATCAAAATAATCACATTTTGGGGATACACAAAAATTATATGGATTTCAAATTTCAGTGTCCATAAATCAAGTTTTTTTGAAAACACGGCCACACCCATTTGATTACATGTTATCTCCGGCTGCTTTCACACTATAACGCAGAGTTGAGTAGCTGTGACAGTGACCGTGCGGCTCACAGAGCCTAGATATACACACTGTCTGTCATTTTAGTGAAAACGCTTGCTGACCTTTGTTTTAAAGCACCAACCCGGAACGGGTATATGGTGCTCATGCTCACAGTTTTGGTCGAAACAAATCCTTTTGCCTTGGCCACCTTTAGAAGAGATGGAGAAATGCCCACAGGAGGGGAACTTGAAATATTTAATGAATCGCACTGATGACAACCCCGTAGACAGAGGGAAGATGACTTTTCCCTAGTATCTGGCTGAGATCTCACCAATTCGTGATGAATTGAATCTGAGCTAAAGATAATTTACTTTAAATGCCTGTTGAAACTCTGAAGAGCCTATGTTTGTATAGACCTGGCCCTGCCTCAGAATGACTGCAATCGATCTGTGATTATTCTCATAACTTCAATTTACAACTTGATAACAACAGCTGGAGAAATTTATAAGCAACCCAATGAGCAATTTTAAGGAAAAAAAATCAATTTCAGTTCTTCAGAGTACAAGGGGACATTTGATACTGTAAATTGTCTGAGCTCAGCTAGAAAGAGAAAACGAAAAGTGTTTATTTTCTTATTTACAGTCTCCATTAGCGTAAGCATTTTGACCCTTATCTTGGGGTGATGTTTCCCAAACAAAACCGGAGGGGAACTCACAAGGCTGGCACCGTGCCCAGAGACAGTCATAGTTGTAAGCCCCTCCACCAGCTTCAGACACCTTCCCCATGTTAAGTCCATAAGTGCTAAGTAAACCAGCAGGAAAATAAGAAATGTGAGTAATTTCCAAACTTTATCTCAGGGTTGCTGGATTTATACTCTCCTTGTGAAAGGGCTTCCCAGGTGGCTCAGTGGGTAAGGAATTCACCTGCCAGTATAAGAGATGCAGGAGATGTGGGCTCCATCTCTGGGTCAGGAAGATCCCCTGGAGGAGGAAATGGCAACCCATTCCAGTATTCTTGCCTGGAGGAGCCCCTGGACAGAGGAGCCTGGTGGGCTACAGTCCATGGGGTTGCAAAGAGTCAGACATGACTGAGCGACTGAGCACACACATGAAATATAGACGCATGGTTAGCTTTCCTCTCTGAGTTCCTGGTCACTGACACCAGTGTGCAGACAACACAAATGAGCTTCGGGCAGTGTCTCCCTAGCCCCGTGGACATGCAGATCCAAGAGGGCAAGCTTGGGCATTCTGACCAGCAGTTCTAGAGCAACTGAGGCCACTGAGTCAGCCTCACTTACTATGGTTGCCTACAATGTTTCCTCCCTGCCTCCTCTTCTGCAGGTTACAATCCCTTTCTTTTAAAAATATGAAAGCTCTTGTGCTTTTGCTAACCACAATTATTCGGAATGAATCATCCCCTGAGGACACGTCTTCATGAAGTCTTGCCTACTTCCTTATGGTTCTGGCAACTGAGTAATCAGAGGATATAAGAGCTCTTGTTCTCCGCCATAAAATACGTTTATAGAGATATAATTAGCAATAGTACTATCTTCATTTGGACTTACCCATGCTAAATGTCCTACACGAGTGGTTTATGAGGTGATATGAATGGTAATGGTATTAATAACGCGATTAGCCAGAAGTATCAGTATTTCCCACCACTTACTGCCTGCTAATGAGGTTGTATGTGGAGTTCTGGGATGGGAAAGAGCTGGTGGATTTATAGAAAGTTGTAGGAAGCACTTAAGAGTCATTAAAAGGAACTTGCTAGCTTCAACATGTTGGACTCTTGTCCTTTCTTGAGCTAGTAGCTCAGGGCAGGTTTCCGGACACACAGCCCAGTGGCCCTGGACCCCTGCTCTTTGCTCTGTTCAGGCCTCCATAGATGTTGCCCCCCGTGGCCTGAGATGCCCACTTGTGGCCCATTCAGACATCCTGCTCCAAGGGGCTAGTTCTTCTGCTGCCTCCTTCAGGAAGTGTTCAGAGCACTCACTGGGGGGCTTAAGGTTATTCCATCTTCTACTGTGAATGGCCTTAGCTCGTGGGCTATCTCATCTTCCAACGTAAGTGTGGGGTCTCTGAGATGGATGTAACATTTCCCATTTCGGTATCTTTTATAGCACCCAGGGAGAAATAGCCTTCCATCTCCACCCTTTGAGCATCTCCGCTCTGTGTCTTTCAGCCTCTGCAGGTACTTTTGCCTGCTGGGTGCCCCTGGAGTTGTAGGGGTAGAGCTGGGGAGGCCTTGGATGCCCTTTAGTATCACCGTCACTTCATAGAAGGGGAACATGGGGCTCAGAGAGTGATCTGCTTTGCCCTGGTCTCACGTGGTGGGTGGCAGAGCGGGGAACAGAGCACATGTCTCCCCGTTCCCAGGCCTGGCTTGGGAATGGATGGGGGGGAGAGGAGAGGAGAGTCACCATTGGGAGCTCCAGTGCCAGGCCAAGGGTGGTTCTGGCCATCCCTGCAGAGTTAGGGATCTTCTCCTGACTGAGGGAGACTCCTCTGGAAGTGGGAGGGCGGCGTGGAGGAGGGAGCTCTGGGGTTGCGTGAGGAGCCAGCTCTGCACCATTCCTGCTGGCCATGACTGAGCCTTGGTTTCCTCATCTGGGAAGTAGGGGTGATGTTCTGCTCCGTGGGCCTTTCTGTGTGTCTGTGAGGATCGCGCAGTAGACTTCCCGAGAAGGTACCTGTGCTCGTGTGCTCCCCTCCCTGCCCTGGGGGCTGGGATGGGGGCACAGGGAGACTGTGAGTGCAGTGAGCAGGCCCCCTGCCCAAGGCCCTACCCTTCGGTTGGCAGTGATGGTTGGGCCCTCACTTCCTTTGTGTGGCACTCCCTGCCCAGGTCCCTGGTCTGCCTCTGGGAGCTGCTTCCACCCATATTGGGCGGGCAGCCTGGGGAGCAGAGTGCCCTGCGGCAGCTCATCTCACAATGACTCTGACACATCCTTCCGATTCATGGCTAAGAAGCCTGCTCAGTCAGGGATTAGCTCATCACTGTCCCCTGAGCCTTTGATCTCGACTTGGGCACACACGCCTGAGCACAGAGTGAAGACTATTGGCCACTAAGTTGGGGCTAGAACAGTCTCACTGGCCCATCTGTCCTGAAGAAGTGGGCAAATGTTTGTTGATTTTGTCACCGAAGCCTGCTTTTTGGGCATTGTGCAGGACATTCCTAAGAGTGTCTCTGTGGGCTGTCTCCTTAGTCTCCATGTAGGCCAACCAGTGGGCACTCTGGCCCTCAGAGAAGAGAGGGTCTTGGCCAAGGCCTCAGGGGAAGCCTTGAAGGAGAGTGGGTCACTGGACCCCCAGACACCAAGGTCTTCTCACCGTGAAGGTGAGCATAGAGGAACCGTGGTTGTGATGGTGGAAAAGAGATGACAGGCTGCCCTGGAGCACACCCCAGGATGGGGTCTCTAGGAAGGCCTTCTTCCTCAAGCCTGGCCTCTGAGAGGAGACCAGACTGAAGGCCAGGCACAAGGTTCTCCCATTGTTCCCCAGGTGGGCACCTGCAGTGGTCAGCGGTTTGGGCTCTGTTCTATTACTCTGGGGTCAGCAGGGACAGCAGGACCACTGACCCTTTAGCTGCATCCCCTGACAACATCAAGAAAGTACCCATCAGCTTGGGAACTTCTGAGCACTGGTGACTGTCAGATTCATCTCATACTTACCTCGGAGAACACAGTAGGTGCTTGACATACAGTAGGTGCTGAATGAATGAATGAATGGTTGAGGAGAGTGCATGGATGAGAGGGTGGTTGGACTTGATCTTGGGATGTTTTGGAGTCTTTTCTTGGAGGAAAGTGAAAAAATCTTCCTGAGTCTCACCTGAAGGAGAGCATCCTTCCAGTGTCCCAGGTGAGCAGTTTGTGGGAGGGGCCAGTGGTGGGAAGTGGTACCTGTCTCCACTCTCCCCTTTGCCGTCAGGGCTGCCCATCCATTGTATATGGCTTCTCTTAGCCCTCTCAGATCCTATTATGCCAAAGTAAATTGAGTTACAGCATCAAAAGCTCTTTGTTTGGTGAACCAAGCACTTTATATTAGTTACTACATCTGTCTTGTTATTTTGCGTCATCTTCACTAGAAGCCTGCCTGCATGTCCTCGAGGAGAAAGCTGTAGAGACTAAGTGATTTATGAAATCTATTTGGATCTTTTGGTTATTCTTAAATGGTATAAACATTGGCATGAGGCTCCAGTACTTGCAGGGGAGCTGAGCAGGGGGTCCAGTGTGCCCCTTGCCCCAGGAGAATCGTAGCGCCCGTGGTCCCTCATCCTGGACACAATCAGCGAAGGTGTGACTGATTTTCTCTATAATTTAATTAGGAACAGTCTGTTAGAAACAGTTCTTGCAGAATGGATGTAGGGATATGAGGCTGCCAATTCTTTGCATCTGTACAGTTTAAAAAATAGCAGTTTTCCCCACATTATAAAAGAATTATGATATGCATTGTAGAAGATTTGAAAAATAGAGTCAAAGCACAATGAAAAACAAATTCTAGGTCCTATCACTGAGTGTAAAACACTGTTAACACTTTAGTGTGTGACTTTCTAGAGACTCTTCCGGGTGTGTGTGTGTGTGTGTGTGTGTGTGTGTGTGTGTGTGTGCGCCCATACATATGTGCTTACAATTTTTACAAGAAAGGGATCAAAAGTGTACTCGCCTTTTATCCTCACAGCTGTGGTGTCTTTGGTTCCCCAGGAAGCTGGCTGACTGTCTGCTCACATAAAACCTTCTTCTTCCCTGGCCACCGCTGTCGCCTAGGGAATCTGAGCCATCTCAACACTCAGCAGGGTGATGGGAAGTGGACCACATGTTACCAACACCTAAAGCTCTGTGCCTGCTGAGGGGTCCTCGTGGGAGAAGAGTTAGAGCTGAGTCCCCCCTGGTGTCCTTGATGGCTCAGGAAAGACCAAGCAGTTCTGCGCCTCTTGGTGGCTCTTCACTGCCCAAGGCTGGATGGGTATTGACGGGGCCCTGTGTGGCTGGCCTCTTGGGCCTTGAGGGCTGCAAGACCCCCAGTTGTTCCCATGCCTCCTTCTCTGCCCTTTGCCTCGCCCTAGATCACTGAGGAGGCCCTTCTGCCTGAGGATGGCTCCAGGGAGGTTGTGTGGCCTCGCATGCAGGGTGCAGAATCTGGAGTAGGGAGGGATGGAAGAAATCCATGCTTGGCAGGCCTTTCACCTTGTGGAGGAAAACAATACCAGTGGAGCCTATAAACTTCGGTCTTCTCGCTGGCCTTAGGAGAACTTGACTTTTCTTCCCTCAGTCACTCACAGGCGATGTTAAAGGCTCTCTGCCTTAGTTTCAAATTGTGAGGGAGTATTTGTTCAATGTCCACTTTCCATTTTCCCGGAGAATCAATCCTCCTTGTCAGAAACACATAGTTCTGAGGTGATGTGGGCATCGAGCTCCTGGGCGGTGGGAGGGAGGCAGGGCACACGCATGGTGGGGACAATGCTCCTTATTCAATATTCTTTGACCTCCCAGCTCACTTTGACTTGGTTCAGTCAATTGTCCCCCTGCTGTCAGGAAGGCCTGCCCTTGAACGTGGCTGAGGATTCACTACCTGTCAGAGGCAGCCAGGTGTGTCTGCACGCGGTGATGCTGGGGTCTTGTTAGTCAGCTTAGTAATTAAAAGCAAACAAAGCCTGGATGGAGACCTGTTGGGGTTGTGGGGGGCCACTGAGGCAGAAACCAGAGGGAGGGCTGCCAGGCTCTGGAGCCCGGGAAGATGTGGTGTCCTGAGAGGTGACAGAGAGATGCCGAGTCCCCTCTGTCGGGGAAGCACGTGGTCCCATCACAGGCCATCCTCCAGGGCCACTAGGGCCTTGTTCCCATCTGGGCCTGGGTTGCACCTCCTGTTAGAGGAGGAGAGCAAGGCCTGTTCTTACATCACAGCCTTGCTGCGCCCTTTATTGGAATCAAACCAGGTGTTGATAACATCCTAAGAAAGAACTAAATCTTAGTTATTGAGTAGTACAGAGGTGGGCTTCAAACCCAGAGCTGCCTGACCCTCGAGACTTAACTCTTGCTCTTTTTCCACAGGTGGCCTGTGTAAAGGGTTGAATGGGTGGCCCTCTCCAGGGGTATGTCCTGTGCCTTGAAAACTATAGATGTGACCTTATTTGGGAAAAGGGTCTTTGCGGATGTAAGTAAGTTAAAGATGTTGAGATGGGGTGACCATCTAGTGTTACCCCGGTGGGCCACAAGCCCAATGACAAGTGTCCATTTATAATAAGAGAAAGGCAGAAAGAGATTTGAGACAGGGAGAGGAAGACACGGATGGGAGAAGAGGAGGCAATCTGACCACAGAGAAATTGTGGAGTGATGGGGCCACAAGCCAAGGAATGCTGAGCCACCAGGAGTTGGAAGAGGCAAAGAGTGAACTCTCCCTTGGAGTCCCCGGAGGTTGTGTGGCCCTGATGGATTTCAGACTTCTGGGCTCCAGATCTGTGAGAGAATACATTTCTGTTGTTAAAAAGCCACTCAGTTTGCAGTAGTTTGTTACAGCATCTACAGGGAGCTAACACAGGGTGGCTCAGCCTGTCAGGGCTGGAGATCTGCAGCCCCTTTGCCATTGTAGCGGCAACCTTTTGGATTCGGGGCAGCCCTGGAGTCCCCAGCCTTGGAACACAGCGAAAGCTGACCTGATGTTGCATATACATCTTTTATGAATGGATTTTGCTCAGCTCTGAGGTTGTCTGTTTCTTGCCTGGAGGCAGTGGCAGGAAGTTGGTGCTGTTTGGGGCCCTTTAGCCCTGAAGTGGCCCACTCCCTCTGCCGCCTCACCGGCAGGTGACCTCACAGGAAAGTTATAAATAGCAATCAGGGATGGGTTCTGAGTGCCTCGAAGTGGAAGTACCATCATTTGATGACAGTTCAGTGCAGGGGAGACAGCAGGACGCGGGGGGCCGTCGCTTCTTCTCCATTCTGATGGTAATCAGAGCAGGCAGATGTCTCAGACAGCTGGGGCTAATAGACTGTCAGACAGGGCCAGGCTGGCCTGGGACATCCTGTGTGCGTCCTGGCCCTGGTCCAGCTCAGATCGAGGGAAATCAAGCATGGGGCCAAGGAGGGAGGCTGTGGACCTGCTGGTGGAGACTGTGCCCACCAATGCCCCCCACCCCCAACCCCATGATGAAAACTCACTGAGAGTGGGGTGGGGGGGGTCTCCTCCATCCAGTCTGGACAGTTTTTCCATTTGTGGGAAATGGTCATTTGAATTATTGATGAGAGATGAAAACTAGGCTAATTCAGTTCAATTTCTCCAATGGACAAAACTATTTATAATTAACCTAGCACCAAAGGTCAAGGCAGTGGTAAATGACTGGGATGGCAGAGGAATTGCAATAGGGACCCACTTTGCGCTGAGGTGGAATTTATGCAAGAACCATCTTGAAAAGTGCTCTGAAATGAATTCCTGACTCAAGACCAGAGTGTGGGGGCACCTGCAAGACTATCGTCTTAGCCCTGGGACATTTTGAGCAAAAGAGGGTCTGGGTCTGTTTGTTCAATGTGTAGCTCTGAAGAGGGAGTGAGCTGGTGGCTTCTGGGGAAGGGAAACCAAGATGTTCTTGACTTGTCCATCCGCGCAGCTGGTAGGGATCCTGGACCGAGGTACTGTTCAGCAGACTTGACAGGAAGAGGACTCAGGGGTCTGGCAGAGGGTAGTGGTTTTTTCCAGCACACACCTGGATCCTCCTCTCCCCAGCCTCCAGGGTGCGCCTGCACACTTTGGGCAAGAGAAACTTGGCTGTTTTGGCAAAGAGTTCTGTCTCTGACATCACATTGCATCTCTGGAAGGTGTTCTCAGTCCTTCTGGGAGTTAGGTTTCTGATTTTCTGAGGACTTGACTTCCAGTAAGATCTCCCCACTGTATGACTGTTTCCTTAAGACTTAAGCTCAAGCTAAGGCCTCACCACTTCTGTCCTGGGGCCCCTGATGCATGCCCTAGGAAGGGGAGGGGAGGAGTCCTGTCTAACAGAATGTGACTGTAGCTCAGTAGACCAACCAGGCTGCCTTGGACACTCTCTTCAGATGTTTTTCATTTGTTTCTTATTTTTATTTTTTAACATTTATTTGACTGCGCTGGGTCTTAGTTGTGGCATGTGGGATCTGGTTCCCTGACCAAGGACTGAATGTGGATCCCCTGCATTGGGAGCACAGAGTCTGAGCCACTGGACTCCCAGGGAAGTCCCTGTCCCTTTGATTTGTTTCCTGGGAGGCTGAAGCTAATTTTGGAAGGAGCTGAGGGGGATATAAGGGTGGCCCAGGAATGCCTGGTGAAGACCAGATCTGGCTCTACTTCCCACTTGTCCTCACCCAATGTCCTTGACCTTGTAGAAACTCTTGGCTTCTTGACTGAAGATTTGCCTCCCATTTGTCTCCTGAATATTATGGTACTTAATCACCTTCTAATCTACCATATGGGGCTTTCCTGGTGGCTCAGCTGGTAAAGAATCCACCTGCAGTGTGAGAGACCCGGGTTCAATACCTGGGTTGGGAAGATCCGCTGGAGAAGAGAAAGGCTACCCATTCCAGTACTCTGGCCTGGAGAATTCTGTGGACTGTATGGTCCACGGGGTCACAAAGAGTCGGACACAACTGAGCGACTTTCACTTTTCAATCTACCATACACTTTCCCTGTGTATCATGTCTGTTGCTTGTGGTCTGTTTCCGTGTCCACAACTGCAAATGTACGCTCCTCCAGGGCACAGATACTGTTTTGTTCGCTGCCGTATCCCAAGTAAGATCTTAACAGACGTTGTTAAAAGGAAGACTGAACAAATGACTAATATTTCTTTCCCATAGGCCTACAGACTTTCATTTTTTTAAACCTTTCTCTGGAAGGTTAATTCTCTGCTTCTTAATTTTATTTTGTTTTAATTTTTGGGGCCTCTTTTTGAGTGGGGTTAAAGTTTGTGGGTTCTGATAAAGGGTTTGCTGGACGAATATGAAACTAATTCCTCAGGATGGGTTCCATATTCTCTTTGAAACAACGTATGTCTGTGCATTTCCATGACAGTCCCTAGGGACCTCCCACCTCCAGTTTTCCTTCATGCTGGATCCTGTGTTATTTCACAAAGCTCTGCTCTCATCTCCTTTGGTTTCTGTAGTTTTGAAGTCCACTCACCTCTCAGTAATGAGGAAATAACCGCTGCTGCTGTGCGTGACCTCCAATTTTAATTGGATTTCAGATCGGTTTTGAATGAATGAGTGAAGTTGTTGGGCTGTTGGAACAAGCGCTTCTAGTAATGAACTGAAACCATTACATTAATTTCCTTGGGACCTCTTCCTTCCCCTGCTCAGATTGTTTGCAGACACTGGTCAATGCTACATATAAATTGAGGTCTCAAAAGGCTAAATTAACAATTAATCGGAAGCATTTCTAAGCCCCTAAAATGGAAATAGTCCCTCAATTGTAAGAGGAAATCTACCTTCAGAGGCCGCTTGTTATTGAAGACGTGCACCTTGAACACATCAGGGGAACGTAGAGTGAACTCTGGTTTATAAGGTCCAATGGGGCAGAGAGTGTTCATACATCAAAGACATAATTCTCAGCCTTTTGTCAGATCAGCTTTTCTCTTGCCTCATGTTAACGCAAAGTCTTGGAGGAAAAGGCGTCTCTGTCAGTCAAGGAGGGCAGCGGGTTTGATTTAGAGACGTGACCCAGTGGCCACTCGTTGTCACTATTCCCTCTTACCGAGGCTCCTCAGCCTTCTCTGAGGTTCTTGGCATCAAAACCTCTGCCTCTCGTGTTCCTCTTTCCTGGGCCACCATGCTCCCTGCACCTGGATTTTAGGCCTCCCTCCTCACCTCCAGTGTCTCCCTGCCCATCCTTTCTGAGCACGAGGTCTGTAATTACCCTGCCCAAGAATCCTCAGTGACTCCCCACTGCCCGTAGGAGAAAGTAGGAGCTCCTCGCCCGGCTTCCTGCATGCACTCCCTCCTCTGCACCCTCTTCCCCAGCCCAGGTGTGCGCCACTCTCTGCGTAGACTGGCTCTTCCTCATGCCCCTCCCCACGCCCCACAGCTCTGCTAAGTCTCGCCTCCAGACTTTTTCACCCATTATTTCTAGGGTGGCCCATAGTATCTGTTGTCCAAGCCAGGATGGTTTTGATAAATGAAAGGGAAAACTAGTAGTAATTGTGTTGGGACAATGAGTGTAAATTGGATGGTCCAGGAAACCAGGAGAAGTGGTCACCTTAGCTGTGTCCTATAACTGTTTTCTCCCTTTCCATCTCCATTCTCACCTCCCTGCTCAGTTCCCCTCAGATCTTTCCAGTCCTTGATGGCTCATTTCCAGGAGGTTTCTCTTGGTGAGTTGGAGAGTCTTCTCTTGGTAAGTCTCCATGATAAGGCTATGTGCCAGAAGCCCTTTTGGTCCCCCTGGCTCTGTGCTTCTCATCTGAGCACCTCCCAGGAGTGAATGGGTACCCAGATCAGGTACCCAGAGCAGGGGTTCTGTATCAGGAGGGGTCATTCCTGTTAGTGCCCAGAATCAGACCACAGGTGAGGGCTCCTGGCAGAGGACATCAATGGTGGCTTATCAGGACCGGTTCTGGAGCAGATGCAGAGATTTTACCCTAGTTGTGTGTCTCCAAGAATGGTTCTCTGGGCCTCCTGGTGAACTCTGGGTGCTACTGACCACTCTTTATCACAAAAATGTGAACCATAAACAAAAGAAGAGAAAAAAAAATCACACAATGAGTCCAAGCCTCTGCATGCTCACCAAGCAGATTCAACAATTATAAAACTCTCTTAGTTTTGGCTCCTCTGTTCCCAAGGGCCATGTGGTTTTTGGTGTCAAGGTGGGAGGAGGAAGAAAGGCTGGAGAATGAACACCTGCTTCTTAACCAAAGGAAATGACACCCAGAGTTTCTCATTCCGTCTGTGAGGGTCTGTCTTGTGGCCAGTCTTGGGTGCAGGAAAGGCTGGGACATAGAGTCCCTTGTCAGCAACTGCTTCCCAGGGCAGTGCTATCCCATTAAGAGGGCACGTCCTGGCACTGCTTTCTTGGTTTGTGCAGAGCCTGCTTGAGTGATGCAATCACTCAGGGGGCTGCCATTCCTGCATGTTTTCCTTTTGTTACAGCCTTTGGGTGTGGACTTTTCCTTCTGCTAGTTTTTGCTCATCTTGCCTAGTATCTAATTCTTTTCCCGATGTCCCTGGGCCCTAGGGAGGGTCTCTTTATAGCTCAGCCTTGGCAAGATGCAGATGAAAAAGAGATGTGGACAACATGATGTCATCATGCATCCCTCAGGGAATTCTGCTACTAATCAGAAGAAAGATCTTTAAATCAGTTTAATTGATTCTTTCTTTAAGCAGTGTTTTTTACTATTTAACATTACTTTCTTTCCTAACCTCTTTGTGAATTAGCCAAAGGTTGACAGCAACGGTAACATAATTTTAATCACCTTCTAGAGGAATGCATAAAACAAGTTTTCAGAAAACATAGCTTTCAAATAAAATCAGTAGTTGTTCTTATAATTTCCTTGTCAATCTTAAACTTTGATCGATGCCTGCTTTTTTTCTGAAAATAGCCCCTTATTAGTTAGAATGCAGTATTTACTTATAATGTACATTGAGTTGTTCTGCAATAGTTTAATATGCTTTTTTTTTCTTCCAGGGAGGGGATAGGATATTGTATGTCTTGGTTCCTCCTTTATCCTAGCTCAGGGCTGGTCACAAATATTGCTGATGGGTCAGTAGACTGCTCCTCTGTTGCCTAGAAAAGAAGTAACACAGGAAGTCTGAACGCTAACACTTAAAAAAAGCTCAAGCTGTATGTGGTTTTGGGTTTGGTGCAATGTTGTAGAGTTGGGAACCTCTGCTCTCCCTGTAAAGTAACTCTGTTTCCTCACTGTTATATACAGGCCAATGGACTATGAAATGTATAATCATGGATACTAGGAGGGGTCAAAATGAAGGACCATTTAAATGTTTCATGGGAAAAAAAATGTGCATCAAGTTGGGTAGGGGAAGAGAAGGTAATGCCAGTGCCAGACAAGCCTGTGGTTTTGAGTTGGCTTCTTGCCCGAGGGGGAGAAAACCTACGTAGTCACCAGGAGACGTGTTTCCAGGCATTTGATGGCACTATAAATAGCATAAACAATGACAAGTCCCATGAACATCACTGACGGAGGAATTTGCCTTGAAGTTTCTTCTGGGATCTAATTTAAAGGAACATCTTGGTGAAACTGAGGTCATGAAGGAGGCAGAAATAAGTGGGGAGAAATGCGGTGTGACAGCTGAGCCCTCCCAGCCTGCCCGCCAAGCTGCACTGGCTCTGCTGCAGGCAAGGACTCCAGGGAGGAGGCGCTGGCGGGAAGTGACCCCGCAGGAGACAAGGGCTCAGCAGCAGCGACCCCATAGGTCTGCTGCCACCAAGGCCCTGCAGAATAAAAGTGTGCCGAGCAAGGAAGAGGATCCAGGATGAGAAGATCAGGGTTTGAGTCTTACCTCTGCTGTTTGCTGTATACATCTGAGTGACCTTGAGCAAGTCACGTGACCTTGAGCAATGACACTCCCTCATCTGAAAATGGAGCTGAAGCTGTTGCCCATTTAGGCTGCTGTGAGGACCTGAGTAGCCACATGTCCAAGGGCAGGAAGGGTGGCTGTCATGCTGTCAGTTCATTAATAAGAAGGTGCTGTCCAGAGAAGTTTTTATTGGGTTTCCCAGTCTGAAGAGTGATAAAGAGCCTGCCTGCCAATACAGGAGACGTAAGAGACAAGAGTTCAATCCCTGGGTCGGGAAGATCCCCTGCAGGAGGAAATGGCAACCCACTCTAGTATTCTTGCCTGGAGAATCCCATGGACAGAGGAGACTGGTGGGCTACAGTCCATGGGATTGCAAAGAATCAGACACAACTGAAGTGACTTAGCATGCACCAGTCTGAATATTCTTCCAGTTCAAGGCTTTATTTAGGCTTTTAGTTTCTGAAAAACAGACTTTTTCTTTCTTTAAAAAAAATCAGAGTTGGGAGTATGAAGGTGGGAAGCAAGAGGGCACATCCACAACATTGTGGGTGGGCAGCGCATTTCATCTTGATCTCTGGACGAACTATCCATGTCTCAGGTCACCTAAACCTGCCTGCAGTCCCAATGCTACCAAGAATTTAGCAAGTAAAGGGCACCCAGGCACAGAGGGACCTGTAAACGGGAGCCTGCAGATCCATGGCCCCCAGGCTGCACTTTGTTTGGCAGAGAAGGTGAGATGCCTCGTGTGGGGTCTAGGAGGTCAAACACAAGGGTCCTGCTGGCTCAGCAGCGACACCTCTGCTCCTTAGTTGCCCAGCAGAGCGGAGGCCTGGGGCTCCAGAGCCCCTGGAACTTGTTTCTAGAAGCTGTCAGGAGGGACGCTTCCCTCTACAGGGCCCTGCGCCTGCCAGCTATTCCTGTCCCCGCCCAGCTGGTAAGAGACAGAACGTGAGCCTGTTTATTTTCCAAGTGAAGCTGACTATAGTCTCTTGTTCTAGGTGGTTCTTATTTTAGCGAAACCATACAGTGTCTACTCTCAAGGCTGCAGGAAAGATTTCACTGTGTACAGCAGATGAGGAAGCAGCAGGCAGGGTCCGGAGCCCTGAGAAAGGATTGGGGAAACAGTGCCGCACAGGCCGTGGGGGCGAAGGGCTGGGAGGATTTACTTGGTTCACAAAATTCTGTTGATCTTCCTGGAAATTGTGTGCATATATTTTGTCTTCAAAACAACATTTTCTTAATATTTGTTGGAAGACAAGGGCTGGGGGACTGCATAGGGGACTTGAAGTTGAGTCCTTTTCTGAGATGAATGGGGGTTCTTTCTGTGCTCACAACTGAGGTCTAATTCCTCCTTCTAGAAAAGGAGTCTGGAAAGAGAAGGAATTTGTTATTATTGGTTTTTAATATTTTATTCAAGTATAGTTGATTCACAATGTTGTGTTAATTTCTGCTGGCAGCAGAGTGATTCAGCTACACATATATATATATTTTTTTCACATTCTTTTCCATTATGGTTTATCATAGGATATTGAATATAGTGCTATACAGTAGGACCTTGTTGTTTATCCATTTTCTGTATAATAATTTGCACCTGCTAATCCCAAACTCTCAATCATTCCCTCCCCCATGCCCTCTCCCCCTTGGCAACCACAAGTCTGTTCTCTATTTCTGTGAGTCTATTTTTGTTTTATAGGTGTATTCATTTGTGTTCTATTTTACACATGTAAGTGATATATGGTGTTTATCTTTCTCTTTCTGACTTACTTTGCTTAGTGTGATAATCTCTAAGTCCATCCATGTTGCTGCAAATAACATTATTTCTTTCTTTGCTGTGGCTGAGTAGTATTGTGTATACATACCACATCTTCTTTATTCATTCATCTGCTGATGGACATTTAGATTGTTTTCACGTCCTGGCTATCGTAAATAGTGCTGCTATGAACTTAAGGGTGCATGTATCTCTTCAAGTTATAGTTTTGACTGGGTATATGCCCAGGAGTGGGACTGCTGAATCGTATAGTAATTCTCTTTTTAGTTTTTTGAGGAACTTCCATAATGTTTTCTAAAGTGGCTGCACCAATTTACATTCCTACCAGCAGTGTAGGAGGGTTCTCTTTTCTCCACACCCTCACCAGTATCTATCATTTGTAGAGAGAGATGGAATTTGATGTGCTGCGGTAGAAGGTATAGGGGTGTATGAACCTCTTCTTTAGGGTGGATGAGACTGGAGTCTCCCCAGACTGCGTGGAAGATACTTGCAGCCCTCTGAGACTTGCAGGATGATGCAGATATTGTAATACGCTGCATGAGCGGGCCATGGGAGCTGAATTTAATTTTATGTCCGCTGGGAGATTCCAGCAGTGTGTTTCCGTTGTGTGGAATCATTATTTACAATGAAGCACTTACAGAGAAGTAGTAAAGTTAATGGAGGTTTCAGAGGAATTAGCCTGTTCTGTCCCCCAGTGGCACCCCTCTGCAGTAGCTGGATCAAGTGAGGAGATGGTGCGCTGAGCTAGTGGAGTCTGGGGGCGGAGGATGGAAGAAATCGGCAAGGACCCTAAAGCAGCGGGATCCAGGCCTTCAGAGACTTGTAAGCCTGCTTTGATCAGCAGCTCTGTGCAGCTTTGTTGGGGGTTCTGGGGCTTTGCTGGCCCTTTTGGCTCCTGGCTGAGTCAGTGCTGTTAGTTCCACTGACCGTGTGGTCTTGCTGCTTCTGTAAGAAATGTCAGGAGTTGGAACATGTGCCGGTGGCCTAGGGGTCAGCCCCAGGCTCATGATCACTGGAGGAGTGATCAGCCTGCACCATGAACAGTGACCCACCCAGACCAGTCACAGGCCATGAGGTCCTTGGGTCGCAGACCCCAGGATGAGGTTGCTCCTGCCTCTCCAATCCCTGTGTACCCCCAGGGTTAGAAGCCAAGCAGATGTGGGTTTGAATCCGAATTCAATTGGATGACTTGAGCATGTTGTGTGGTCTCTTGAGCTTCATTTTCCTCATCTCTAAAGTAGCGACAGTGGTTACACCCGTGTCCTGGGTTTTGGGGAGGGCCGTGTGGCATTTGGTATGGAGGCACTGAGCCCAGTGCCAGGCCCCGTGGAAGTCATGAGGCATTTTCACTTGCTGCACCTGGCCGTCTGTGAGTGTTTGGGGGCAGCTTACCTGCAGACTGGGCTCCTCAGGCCTTCTTGCCAGGGGGCCTTCTGGTGTGTTCTGCTGGCTGGAAGCCTGAGGGTGGGAAGGCAGGGGTGGCCTTGGTTCCTCTCAGCTCTCTCCTCCTTCCCCTTGCGGGTGGTCTCACAGGTGGGCAGCACCACACTGGTCCTTCCTCCATGCTCCCAGCTCCTGGGGATGAAACCCTTGCTCTCTGTTTCCAGGTTAGTAACCTGGTCTCTTGCCTTTGTGACCCAGCCTGGGGGAAAGTGTGGGCTCTTTGCTTTTCCTCATCTCTGGGTCACCTCACCTTCTCCTTCCTACTGTCCCAGTGCCTGTGTACGTCGTTCACTATGTTAAATCTGCTCTGTGTAGAGGACTTAGTATAGATTCTGTGTCCCTGACATGACTCCCATCACTTCAGTGGATCTCGTGTTAATCATAACAAGAGCACGGCCTTGGAATCAGACCAGGCACGGTTCACACGGCATGGCTCCACCCCTTCCTTGCTGTGTGATCTCTCTGTGTGCATCTGTAAAGTGGGGATGATTATAGAGCCAACTTCATGGGGTTATTGGGAGGATTTAATGAGGCACTTCTTTTATAATAGAAGTAAAGTCTTCGCATAGTATGGAATAGACGGTGACATGGTGTGAGGATATGTTTCTAGAAGTGTTAGCTGCTTTCTCAGGTTGATCCAGGGAGTGCTGGTGGGCCGCTGGAAAGGGCATGTGGGGTGGTGGACTTGGGCCTGGGTATCCTTGGGAAGCAGGACCTGGAGGGCCGTGTGGTTGGAGACTGACTGAGCAGTCTCACTCTTCTCCCAGATTAACTCTGAGCTTCAGCTCAGCCCAAGGGCCAGGCCCTCCCTAGGCCCTTAAGTGCTAAGGCCTTTTCTCTAAGTCTCCAGGGCTCAGATAATCGAGGACAGGTCAGTGCCTCAGTGTGAGGCATCACTGGCCACGTGGCTTTTAAAATCTACTTAGTTATTCATTTTGCCTAATTAGCCAATGATCTCACACCAGCCTATAATGTGATTTTCTGCTCAGAATGACACTCCTGGGGTTTGGAGAGCTGGAATATTTCATCTGCTGCCGGATGGGCAAACTTCTCAGCATTTCTCACTCAGGCCCTCCAGTGAGGAGGGTGGCACTAGCCCCTTCCTGGGGGTTATCTGAGAGTCACAGGGCCAGTAAGGGAATCGATAAGGCATCCTCAGGCCCCCAAGGAGTGCTGGGTCAGCATCCCCACTGTGGATGGATTTCCCTGGACTTTTTATCTCTAGGATGTAGTGGTGGGGGCGGTCATGATGACCAGACTGTGCCAAACTTGAGGGGGATCTGAATCAGCAGAGTTGGGATGACTTGCATCCTAAGCAGTTTGTCTGGCCTGTGTAGTCTTGCCCATCTGCCTGCACTCCGTTGGACTCTGTCTTTTCCTGGGAGCTGGAACTGGGACCCTGTGTTCAGAAGAGTCCCAGGGTACAAGATGCTCCTTTTAACTCCTGCCCTCCACACTGGGGGTTCACTGGCCTCAGGAGCATCCTCTTCTTCAGACAGGTCAGCCCCCAGGTGTATTTTTCTGCCCCCAGCCTTTGCCATGCCACAGACCTTGCTGGTGATGCCCTCTCCTTTCTGTGAGTGCAGATCCTATTTGCTCTTTAAGGCCTTAGGGAACTTTCCCTGCTCTTCAGAGGCCCACTTACCTCTCTCCTTCCTGCCTCTTCTGTATTGTGCAAAAACCACTTCATTAGGTTTTGCCTGACATGATTCTCCAGGTATTTGCAAATGTCAGACTGGAGACTTGGTGGGCTTCTGCAAAGCTCAGCTTTACACGACCAGCCATATAGGGGTATAAATTTCACTTTGGGGCCTTGGGTGCAATTCTGGGTACTCTTACCAGGAAGACAGAGCTTTCAGGGAATTGCTGTGTGGGGCAATTAGTTAGGATTTCCCCACCTGTGGTTGAGGGCTTCCCTGATAGTTCAGTTGGTAAAGAATCGGCCTGCAATGCAGGAGACCCTGGTTTGATTCCTGGGTCGGGAAGATCCACTGGAGAAAGGAAAGGCTACCCTCTCCAGTATTCTGGCCTAGAGAATTCCATGGACTGTATAGGCCATGGGGTCGCAAAGAGTCGGATACAACTGAGTGACTTTCACTTTCACCTGTGGTTGGGGACAAGCACCAACCAAAGGTTTCTTAATCCAACTTTGTGCCTGGGAAAATTAAAAAATTAATTTCTAGAACTCACCCCCTAACACTCTGTTTTAGTAAATCTGGAGGCAGGGCCTGGGATTATGTGGTCTAAACCCAGATTCCCAGATGATTTTGATGTCCAGCAGAGTTTGGGCACCCTGGCACAGAACAACACTTGAAGAACAATCACCTTTACGACTAGGCCACATTCAATATTTTGGAGGACAGTCTTATCTCAAGTATTCTGTCCCATTGCTCCCACAAACTACTGGAATGGTCCAGAATGCCCAAGTTTTGTTATCCCAAATGAGTGTCTCGGGCCACCTCTCAGACAGCAGTAAGGTAACAAACCTTCTTTGGACCTGCAGTCCTGAGTTGGGAAGCGGGAAATGGGTGCCTTCCCATGGAAGCAGCTGAATCATGAGGCACTTGATTTTCACTTCTCTTGTAATCTAAAATTTAGCAGAGAGTAATTCAAGTCTCCTCTGCATGATTCAGTCAGAGCTAGGATGACCTCAGCAAGAGGAGCCCACACTTGTGCTGTGTCAGTGGCCCCATGGGGGGACTCACTGGTTTAGAACTTCTCTGTTCCTGGGGTGAATCTGCTTCTTGTCTCTTTCAGCCCTGGTCTTACTTCAGCCCCCTGCAGCAGTGGTTTTCAACCCAGGCTGCCTGTTAGAACCACGCAGTGATACACAGGCCCCTCACACTGAGATTCTGACTTAGTCGGTCAGGGTGGGGCCCTCGCCTGGTTTCTGAGGTGCTACCTGAGAAGCACCTGGAGCAAGCTGTGTCGTCACATGTATGCACGCAGTACAGTGGGAGCTAAATCAGAGCAGAATTTAAGAAAATGTCTGCACTTTGGCACAATTTAGAACGTTCCTTACTGAACTCTAGTTTTCCTTATCCTCAAGGTTCCTTATTCGGTTTTTCATATAACCTGAAACTGTCTTTCTCACTGTACCACTTGATGCTTTAAAATGACACCCAAAGTGGACATGCCCCCAGAGCCCGGCTTGCTGACTGCAGTGACCTTCTGCACTTGACAGAGTTGCTTGGGTTACTGCCTCCCCTGCACTCTCCTTATCACAGTCTGAGCCCTCTCCAGCCCTTGCGCTTTTATGATGGGAGGCTGAACTTCCTGCTCCTGTGAGTTATCTGAAAGTTCTCTCCCCAGAGCATCACAAAGGAGAGAGAGCAAGAGGAAGTCTGTACCGTGGCCATGTTTCTCTTCACCGTCCCCTTGCTTTTGCTTATCTCCTAGGTTGGCTGGGATCACTGTCCTCCGCAATGTGCAGGGTCCACGGGCATGGAATAAAGATTATCCATGAGTACCGCCTCCCCCGCCCCCAACGCCTTTCCAGTTTGGCTTTCAAAAGAGGAACATGTTCTCTATGCTGAATACTGGAAGACTTGGTATTTTAAACCAAGTGTGGTTTCCTTGCAGTCTCCAAGGGAAGGGGGCACATGTGGTCTGTTCCTCCATTCTCTCCTTCCCTCACCCCAAGCCTTGTGCTAAGACCCGGCCAGCCCCAGGGCAAACACTCACTGTCTTAAATTCTTTTGAATTTCTTGGTCTTCCTGGACAGGGCTTACTCTGAGAGGCAAGCACGAGGAATAGTAGTGTCAGGTTGTAGTTCTTACTTCAGCAGGCTGTCCCTGTCCTTGTTGGTGATACCCCCTGGTTTCACACGCCCTCTTGTGTGGTGTTTAACTCAGTAGCTTGTTGGAGGAGATTTTGACCAGCCAGAGATGGAACTTGTTAATATGAAGGTGTGCAATTCCCATCCACTCTCAAATTTCCAAATAAGCCTCTTCTCTCTTTGGAATGGAATTGCTCTTACCCTTGCAACTGGCTTATAGGATTCATTAGTTCTACTATTAGAAACAGATTCCTATTAAAGTCAGCTAATAAACTGTGATAATCTCTTGGTAGATCTGGAGCCAGGAAATACAGAAGCCTGACCACAGCAATGCCAAGGGGGAAACTCTGCTTCTTCTTCTTGGCAGGGGAGGGCTGGTTTCCACCACTTACATGTGCAGTGGATTCAAGACACTGCAAAGGGTTCTGTTGTAGAAATTTAGGGGAAAGGAAGAAAAATCAATGCAGACTCTGTGTTTTTCTCTCAATGCAGGAAAACTTGTGTCATGTAAAAAGATGAAACATCTAACACTAAGATACAAACATTTGAGACTAAAATACATCCCATTTTGACATAATGCCTTCCTTAAGTCTAGCACAGTTGGAACTTGATTATTCTAGACCCACACTGTTCAACAGAATGGCCACCAACCACTCGTGGCTCTTGGACACTTGAAATGTGGCTGGTCCAAATCGAGATATTCTGCAGGTATAAAATACACATTCGAGTCTGGAGACCTGGTACAAAGAAAATATGTAAAATAGCCAGTTAATTTTTTTATATTGATTGAAATACTAATAGTTGAGATATATTGGGTTAAATAAAACACTGATATTTAATTAATATTAAAATTAATTTCACTTGTTTCTTTTTCTCCTTTTTAAAATGTGGCCATTAGACAAGTCATAGTTACCTATTTGGCCCTTATTTGTGGCTTACATTATATTTCTGTTGGATGGTGTGGAGGGGGAGCTCTTCCGTGTTGGACAGGGGACTGATGACTTCTCCCGAAGATGAAGATGGCCTTGTGGTTGAGATGCTTTCTGATCATCTTGGCCTGTCCTTTGCTCCAGTCTTTTCTCCATGGAAAGCCAATCACCAGATGGTTAACAAGATGGTCCACGGGGGAGGCATCTCCCAAGAAACTTTGTTTTGGAAGCCCCAGCCCAGTTTGTCCTTTTTCTTTGCTCAGATCAGGTATAGGACCCAGTCTAGTGACCATGTCACAGAGTGCAGGAAATATCCAGCAAACATTTATAAGTGCCCACTGAATGGCGGGCACTGGGCACTAGGAAGCAGCAGAGGAAACAGACAGTAAACAAGTACATAAGTGTAAATGAACAGTATGCCTTTAGGGATGAACGTAATGTATGAATGTAAGGTAAAGCAGAGATGCTGAGTCAAAAACGATGAAGGAAGATTATGGGGAGCTACCTTAAATTGCGTGGTCTGAGAAGGCATCTCTGAGGAGGTGATGTTTAAGTATAGATTTGAATGACAAGAAAGACTTTGTCATGTGGACATGTGAAGGCTGAACACTCTCTCTTGAGAGGGATCAGCTCTGGCAAAGACCCTGACATTTGGCCGAGGCTGGTGTGTTTGAGGACCAGAAGAAGACTGATCAGAAGGGGTGTGATGGGAACTGAGGTTGGAGAAATGTCAGGGGATGGATCACATGGGACCTTGTGGCCACGGTAAGGAATTCAGGGATTAGTGTAAGAGAGTCTGGAAGCCAGGGAAGGACGAGGTCACTCTGGCTCCTCTATAGAGGGTGGACAGCAGGCAAATACGGAATTGGGGAGAACAGTGGAGACAGTGCTTCCAGGCAGATGTGATAGTGAGTGAGCCAGAGTGACACAGTGTGGTGGAAAGAACTGGTTATTTTTGGGGTGAAGCTGCCTTGAGTGACTGATTGGCTGTGAGGGATGAAGGAAAGAGAGGAATCGTGGAGGATGCCTAGATTTTTATTCTGAGCAACTGGATAGATGGATGGTGGGGGTCTTTATTGAGATGGAGAAACCCGAGAAAGGAATGAATTTTGCAATAAGTGGAAATCAAGAGGGTATCAGAAGTGTAATTTCAGATGTATTAAGCTTAAGATTCCTTTAGACATTCTATGTGGAGACACTGAGGAAGAGCTTGGGTCTATGACCCTGGATGGAGCTCAGGGGAAAGGTCTAGGCCTGTGGTATAAACACAGAAGCCACAGGTGCCTGCGTGGCATTTAAAGCCACAGCTCTGATGTGATCCCCAGGGGGCTGGGGTAGAAGGGGAATGAAAGGGTTCTGAGAGTCCTCTAGCACTTAGAGGAGGAGTAGAGGAAAAGGGGGCCAGTAAAGGGGATGGCAAACTTGGCTGAAGGCACAAGAAGCCACACTTGAAATGTCGAAAACTCCTGAGCCTACCTCTGGTTGGCTCCAGGTATGCGCTCCAAGGTTCTGGCCATTTTGTGATTGTGTTTGAGGAATCCCTGGTGGCTCAAATGGTAAAGAATCTGCCTGCAATGCTGGAGACCCTGGTTCGATCCCTGGGTTGGGAAGATTCCCCTGGAGAAGGGCATGGCAACCCACTCCAGTATACTTCCCTGGAGAATCCCATGGATACAGGAGCCTGACGGACTACAGTCCATGGGGTCACAGAGAATTGGACATGACTGAGCGACTAACACAGGCCCAGGGAGGCCTCAGGTTGGGTGGGGAAGAGGTAGGGCTCCAGGGCTGCTTCAGGCAGTTCTCCTGCTAGCTCTACATCCCAGGCTGCGTCCAGGATGTTATGAGAACAGCTTTTGTTCAGGATGGGATTTCAGTCAGGTTTCCACTGATGTGAGCAATGTAGAAGATTTCATAGAAGAGGCATCCTCTGATTAAGCCTTGATGAGTAGTGAGAATTAAGATGGCAGAGGACCCTCTAGGTTTGAAACCAAAACCTTAAGCAGGAGTAACTTGGAGTGTGAGGGGAAGGGGTGAAAATAAAGGGGCCTTTATGAAGTCTGTTGAATTTCAGTGAATGAGATAACTTACTAAGTGGCAATGTCAGAACTCAATAACATTTTCTTTCCCCAAAGTAGAGGTTTTATGTGGTTGGGTAGGAGAAATATGGGCTTCCCTAGTGGCTCAGTCAGTAAAGAATCTGCCTGCAATTCAGGAGACCCGAGTTTGATCCCTGGGTTGGAAAGATCCCTTGGAGAAGGAAATGGCAACCCACTGCAGTATTCTTGCCTGGGAAATCCCATGGACAGTGTAGCCTGGCGGGCTACAGTCCATGAGATCGGAAGAGTAGAACCCGACTTAGCAACTAAACTACCTATTAGTAGGAGAAATAAGTCCTGGTGGGCTGGTGCCTGCTTGGAAATAGTATAACACTTTTTTGAGGAGTGGAATGGTGTAAAAAGGGTGGTGTCTGAGGCTGATGAATCTGGCGTGGGGCAACGGGAAAGGTGTCTGAGTTTCTGAAATACAAGTATCGCAGGTGTTCTGCCTGGGAGAGAGCAGTAAGGCTGGAGATGGGGCACTGAGTAGGTTGTGCAGAGGAACCAGAGGTTCTGACAGCTCTGAGACTCTGGACCAGCCCATGGGTGTTGCCTGTGAGAGGGGCAACCCCATGAGTAGTGTTCCCAGGCATTGCGGTAGTCCTAGGACTCAGCAGCAGCAGTCAGAAACCTGCACAGGCAGATGTATGCAGAGGAAGGCCTTCAGGGTGACTCCCAAGCTCTCCTTGCTTTAGACAATGGGTGTAGTCTGAGGAGGGAAAGTGACCACCAAACACACAGCACACCCGTGGCCTAGAAGCCCCTGTCCCAACTGTGCATCAAAACTGCTTGTGCAATTACTTATTAAATGTCTATATCTCCAGCCAGGCCACACTCTCATGCAATGAGGTATGCCCAGATCGCAGCACTGGGCCTGGCAAACAGCAGGTGCCCAATTAGTGTCTATGGACCCACTGGAAGCCAGTGTTGCCTTCTAGGGCTGGGCTGTGAGGGCTGGGAGGAACCTGGCATGGAGGAGTGAATCGTTTGTGTTTCCAGCAGCCCTGTTGGGAAGAGCAGACTTCTCCCACTTGGTCCTTTTACAGTCATGGGCAGTCATGGGACGCCCGCTGTGATCAGAGTCCTCACGCTGGTCGAGCTCCCTCCTCCTGTCTCCATCCTGAGCTGCTGACTGATCTCTCGTCTCTGGCCATTTAGTTCGGAGTGTATTTTTGCACAGTTTTCTTTTTTAAAAAATCTAGGTGCTACCGTGACTCAGGGGTGGACACTGTCTCTTTGTGTTTTGAAAGTCCAGATCTTGTTGTTAAGACTAATTCTGCTGAAAGTGGGGTACAGACCCAGGAGAAACTGCTGAACCCACCAAACTAAGCTCTTGGAGTTAGGAAGGTAACTGTCCTCTCTCCACCTCCTCCACACCATCGCCAGTACTCATGTTACCCTCCAAGGTCATCAGATCCACTGCTAAGACATGGTCCTTCTTGCCCCTGGTCTTTGAACTCAAGTTCACACCACTAGTCCCAAACAACTGCTCTCGAAGTGAGTGGATTGAGCTTCAAGTTAATATTCATCGTGCAGATCCAACAATTTTGGTGCTTTCACTGAGTTCATTTTTTTTTTTTTTTCTGTTCTGTCAGGTTTTGTGTGCATGTGTGACAGAGGAGAGAAGACATACTTGCCTCTCATGGCGTCTGGGTTGTCATGAGGCTCTGGGGTCTCCACCTTATCTCTCAGTGCAGAAGCGCAGAGGGGCTCTTGAGTGAGATCCCAACTGGCTTATTCCTTGATGTCTTCTTTCAGTGACTTTGGGGGAGGCATGAGAGAAAAAAAAATCCAGACGGCTCCATTTCACCATCAGGCTTTCAAAGTCATTCCAAAGGATACCAGCCAAGACAGCATACTTAACTTTTCTCTTTCGTTTTTTGAATTTTTTTTAATACTGCAAAGCTCACACCAAAGTCCCTGAACATCTGGTCTTGCAGCTGCAGGTATTGTCCTTGGTTTCCAGACCCCTGCTGGCCCTCGAACCTGGATGGGTTTGAGGGCAAGATGACGGGCGGCATGTCTGGTGGCAGTTAATTGGCTTGGACCATCAGGACTGGAGACTGAGCTTTGGCAGATGTGCCCCAGATTGAATGACATGACTTTGTTCTGTCCTGGAGATGCTTCCTGTATCTGTGCACCCTCCCCAAACCTGATCCTGAGGGTTCTGTGTGTACTCAGCACTGTGGCTCTTTAGGAAAGCAATGGGTCATGTTCTATGGAGATATGCTAAGTCTTAAAGATGGCAGGCGGAGAAGGCAATGGCACCCCACTCCAGTACTCTTGCCTGGGAAACCCCATGGACGGAGGAGCCTGGTAGGCTGCAGTCCATGGGGTCGCTAAGAGTCGGACACGACTGAGCGACTTCACTTTCACTTTTCCCTTTCATGCACTGGAGAAGGAAATGGCAACCCACTCCAGTATTCTTGCCTGGAGAATCCCAGGGACAGCGGAGCCTGGTGGGCTGCTGTCTATGGGGTCGCACAGAGTCGGACACGACTGAAGCGACTTAGCAGCAGCAGCAGCAAAGATGCCAGGACCTTGCATTCCAGTTTGGAGCAGCAACACTTAGAGAGATTTAAGTGCTGGTGGGGTGGCGGGGGAGTTAAACATCTGGCTATATTAAAAAAAGAAAACCTCAGTTGAGTATTTCATATTTTATGCCTTAAAAACAAAGTTCAGTATGTAACCAGCAAGGATTTATTTGAGGCTGTGTGATGGGTAAACCTCTTCTTTCAAGGAGTTCAAAGTGTCTGGTGGGTGGAGACACAGCAGAGGGGAAATGTGCGGTGAGAAGGCAGTACCTGAAGTGCAGGAAGTCTGGGGTGGGACTGGGAGTGGGCAGGGTTCTGGGTGGAGTTGGAGAAGTTTCTCCCAGAAGGTACCATCCACAGCCCATGAGAAGATGCCATCTTTCCATTTCGGGACAAGGTGGGCTCATGTGCTGTGTGCAGATGCTGTCTAAATGTGTCTAGGGCCTCCCTTAGTTTCATCCGGATTTTGCAGTGAGAGGACGTGACCCTCTGTCCACAGAAGCTCTGTCCACGGAGGCAGCCCTGTGGCTTTCCTTCTCGCTGCACTTGTTTACTTTTTTGTTTGTTTGTTTGTTTTTTATTAATTTATTTATTTTAGTTGGAGGCTAACTACTTTACAATATTGTAGTGGTTTTTGCCATACATTGACATGAATCAGCTATGGGTTTACATGTGTTCCCCATCCTGAACCCCCCTCCCACCTCCCTCCCCATCCCATCCCTATGGGTCATCCCATTGCCCCAGCCCTGAGCATTTGTCTCATGCATCGAACCCGGAATGGCGTTCTGTTTCCCATATGATAATATACATGTTTCAATGCTATTCTCTCAGATCGTCCCACCCTCACCTTCTCCCACAGAGTCCATAAGACTGTTCTATGCATCTGTGTCTCTTTTTCTGTCTCACATATAGGGTTATCCTTACCATCTTTCAAATTCCATATATATGCATTAGTATACTGTATTGGTGTTTTTCTTTCTGGCTTATTTCACTATGTATAGTGGGCTCCAGTTTCATCCCTCTCAATAAAACTGATTCAAATGTATTCTTTTTATGCTATGCTATGCTATGCTAAGTCGCTTCAGTCGTGTCCGACTCTGTGCGATCCCATAGACGGCAGCTCACCAGGCTCTGCCATCCCTAGGATTCTCCAGGCAAGAATACTGGAGTGGGTTGCCATTTCTTTCTCCAGTGCATGAAAGGGAAAAGTGAAAGTGAAGTCGCTCAGTCATGTCCGATTCTTAGCGACCCCATGGACTGTAGCCTACCAGGCTCCTCCGTCCATGGGATTTTCCAGGCAAGAGTACTGGAGTGGGGTGCCATTGCCTTCTCTGATTCTTTTTAATGGCTGAGTAATATTCCATTGTGTATATGTACCACAGCTTCCTTATCCATTTGTCTGATGATGGACATCTAGGTTGCTTCCATGTCCTGGCTATTATAAACAGTACTGTGATGAACATTCGGGTACACGTGTCTCTTTCAATTCTGGTTTCCTCGGTGTGTATGCCCAGCAGTGGGATTGCTGGGTCATATGGCAGTTCTATGTCCAGTTTTTTAAGGGATCTCCACACTGTTCTCCATAGTGGCTGTACTAGTTTGCATTCCCACCAACAGTGTAAGAGGGTTCCTGCACCTGTTTACTGAAGTCCTCTGCTTTCCACTGGGTTGCTTAAACTGCCCATTCATCAGTCTGTGGCTCTTTTCTGGTTACAGAGTGTCCTCACGACTTTCAGAGGCAACAGTCAGCTGGCGGAAAGCGAAGGAACAGAGTTCTAAGAGAGAGGAGCAGGGTGACCTGCATCTGTAAATTTTGAGCATCCCTCTGTTCGTTCAAGTGTCTGTTTGCAGAACATCCTCTTTGATTATTGCATTTGTCCTCCATTTAAAGTGTGAAGCGCCCTCTTGACCCTATGCAAGCCAGTCAAAAATGAATGCTTTAAGAAAAACTTTCTGAAGTAGATTTCTGTTTACAGAAATGAGATTTGAACACAGTTTCCATCTATATATAGTGGGGGAAGGTGAACGGTGCTCATGAGGTTATACTTGCATTTGGAATGCAGCAGCTTTCCCCCAAAAGGTGCTGAGCATCTCAAATTTTATCTACAATAAAGTAAATAAGTAAACATTAGCCCTGTCCTGCTGTTGGGAGACTGAGGAACAGAGGGGGGAGATGTATGTTTCCTTCCCAGCATCTTCGCTGACCCAGCAGACCACTGGATGTAAAGAGGCTGTTTAACAACAAAAGGGAATGGTGTTATTGTTGCAAGGCTGATGGGATGCTCATGAATATTCATAATGCTTATGCATATTCACAAAGCAAGAGTGTGATTAACAGGCCACACCTGAAATGTTCCCAAAGTGAAAGTGTTAGTAGCTCAGTTGTGCCAACTCTTTGTGACCGCATGAACTGTAGCCCGCCAGGCTCCTCTGTCCATGGGATTCTCCAGGCAAGAATACTGGAGTGGGTAGCCATTCCCTTCTGCAGGAGATCTTTCTGACCCAGGGATTGAATCCAGGTCTCCCACACTATAGGCAGATTCTTTACTGTGGCTCAAAGTGCCCTCACAAGACTTCTCAGCTGTGAACCTGGGTGTCTGCCCTCCTCTGGAAGGGTGCTGCAGGGATGGGGCTCCTTCAGGTAACACCTGCCTGGAGGATCACTTGGGTACTTGTCTTCCCATTCATATACAGTGAGTGCCCTCACCCAGGTTGTTCCAAGTCCTGCTTTGGGGAAAGAAATATTTCTTTCATGCCTCCCCAGTGATGGGGAAGCATAATTGTAACATAAGTTAATCCTCTTGCTTTGGCCCACCTAGCAGCACCCAGGAGCCAGTTTCTCTCTGGGTCAGAAGAGGGGAGGAAGTGAGAAGGCTGGTGCTCTTCAGGTGGGTGCCTGCGATTTCCTCACCAGGTACTTCATCCATACTGGGAGCCAAGGCGAGGCACAGGCCTTCCTGGGACCCATGCTGTGGCCTCAAGATAGTGCTGTCTGCTTTCTCTGGGAGCAGCTCTGAGGCCTGAGAACGACAGCAGAGCTGGGGAGTTACTCAGCGGCCCGGGCCCCGCCCCCGCCCCCTGGTTGGAGGAGACAGGTGGGTGTGGATGTTGCTGAAGCCTCTGCAAATGGGGAAACAACCGTTCTCCTCCCAAGTCTCGGTTTCATCTGCAGCTCTTCCTCCCCTCCTCACCCATGTTAGAAACCTTGACACTTTCTGAGTGGGGTGTGAGTCTCCTCCTTGTCCAGAAGCAGGGTGGCTAGGTGGTTTCCACACAAGCCACAGAATGTGTAGATTTCTGCTACTTGATGTTACTGGTCAGAGTTCTCCAGAGAAACAGAATCAGCAGGATGTGTGTATCCATCCATCGAATTGTTTATTTATTATATATTTTTAAAGAGGGAAAGCTGATTCCATTCAAGGAGGCTATTACAGTGGAATTTGTATTAGGTGAGGGAGATCAGCTCAGTTCCTAGATATTTATTTTAAGGAGCTGGCTGGCTTCTGTGACTGTGGAGGCTGGCAGACTGGAGACCTAGGAAGTGTCAGTAGTGTAGTTCAAGTCCAGAGGCTGTCGGCTGGCAGAATTGCCTCTTTTCGGGGGAACTCAAGTCTCAAACAAACTTAGACAGTGTATTAAAAAGCAGAGACATCACTTTGCTGACAAAGGTCCCTATAGTCAAAGTTATGGTTTTTCCAGTAGTCATATACAGACATGAGGGTTGGACCATAAAGAAGGCTGAGCGCCAAAGAATTGATGCTTTCGAATTGTGGTGCTAGAGAAGACTCTTGAGAGTCCCTTGGACAACAAGGAGATCAAACCAGTCAATCCTAAAGGAAATCAACCTTGAATATTCATTGGAAGGACTGATGCTGAAGCTGAAGCTACAATACTTTGGCCACCTGATGCCAAGAACTGACTCATTGGAAAAGACCCTGATGCTGGGAAAGATTGAGGGCAGGAGGAGAAGGGGATGAGAGAGGATGAGATGGTTGGATGGCATCACTGACTCAATGGACATGAGTTTGAGCAAACTCTGAGGATAGTGAAGGACAGGGAAGCTTGACGTGCCGCAGTCCATGGTGTCACAGAGAATCAGATATGATTCAGTGACTGAACAAGTCTCTTTGTTTTCAGGTCTTCATTTGATGTAATGAAGCCCACATATGTCATGGAGTGTAATCTGCTTTACTCAGAGTCCAATGATTTAAATGTTAATCTCATCTAGAAAATACTGTCATAAAACATCTAGAATAGTGTTTGACCAAATATCTGGGTTCCGTGGTCTAGTCAAGTTGACACACAAAATTAACCATCACACTTGACTTCTCTAACACTGAATGTTGGAGGCTTTCTGTGACCCTGCTTTGTGGCTGTGTGCTGCTCACCACAGAGCTGGCCAGGATTTTCTCAAACCAGTCCCTTGGCATGAATCCTACAAGTAGTGCTTCATCTTGGAAGAAAAACCTTCCGGCGTCCAAGTCCCAGTTTTAGCCTGTTGTTGTTCAGTTGCTAAATTGTGTCCAACTCTTTATGAGCCCCATGAACTGCAGCACGCCAGGATTCCCTGTCCTTCACTATCTCCTGGAGTTTGGTCAGACTCACGTACATTGAGTTGATGATGCCATCCAACCATTTCATCCTCTGTTGTCCCCTTCTCCTCCTGCCTTTAATCTTTCCTAGCATCAGCGTCTTTTCTAATGAGTTGGCTCTTGGCATCAGGTGGCAAAGTATTGGAGCTTCAGCTTCAGCGTCAGTCCTTTCAATGAATATTCAGGGTTGATTTCTTTTAGGCTTGACTGGTTTGATCTTACTGTCCAGGGGACTCTCAAGAGTCTTCTCTAGCACCACAGTTCAAAAACATCAGTTCTTTGGCACTTAGCCTTCTTTATGGCCCAACCCTCACATCCATACATGACTACTGGAAAAACAATAGCTTTTACTATACAGACCTTTGTTGGCAAATTGATGTCTCTGCTTTTAACCTGAGTTTGTGGCAGAGGTGACAGTTCCTTGTCTTGGCATCTTCCTGTATGACAGCTTCTTGGAAGCTGGGATCCTGGCTGACTCATCCTTGCCCCTACGGTACTTAGTATCAGACCTTGTATACAGTTGGAGCTCGGTAAATATGCTGAACTAACTCCTGGGCAGTTCTCTCAGTGGTCCTGGGGCATTCAGGTGCCCAAACCTCTGGGCAGTGAGCCAGGCCTGCTGCCGCCAAGGGTCACTGTCCCTGTCTTGCGTGGCCACCCTTGGCAGACCACCTGTCAGTTCTGGGACCCATTGCTTGGGCTCTGCCTTGATTTAATTGGGTTCCTTAGGGACAGGGGTGTTTCCTATTCCCTCCAGCTAGCCTCAGTCCTGGGACGAGGCCTTGGAACATGGAACTTAGGAAAGGTTTACTATTGCTATGGGTCATTTGAGAATCAGTCTGGGTTGTATTAATAGGACAAAAAGTTGCCAAGAGAGGACGGAAAGGGTGAATTAGCCACAGAGCTTTCTGAAGGGTAGAAGAAAAAGAATCAGGACAAAATATCCTGTGACAGGGAAACCTGCCCTTTTGTTTACTGACATACATCTCTGCTTCAGGCTATTTTGTAAATGACTATTTTATTGATAAAATGAATATGATGAAATGAATGTGTGGAGGTGATAAAAGGATGAATGGAAATTTACCTATGAACGTCTCTGTAATTGAGTGCCTATCTTCAGGATGAATAGTGGAAGCAAATTATCCACGATGGGCCAACTCTCTGCTTTTCTAGGACTGTGCATGCTATTCTTCCTGCTCAATAGAGGACATTGTCTGCTCTACCAAATTAGCCAAACACAGATAATGTTGTCAGAGAATGGCTCCATTAGATTTCATAGACTCCTGACACCAATACAAAAGCCTCTACCCTCGCAGCATTTCAACATCAATTTTTTCCTACATGACTCAAAAAATAAATTTGTTTTGTGGGGCAGAGATGATGAGTTTGACAGGTTTTTAGAACAGAAGATAAAAGAAAAGTTAGCAATATTGGCTGGGGGGATTTCAGCAAGTTTCATTAGGCTGTATAACATACACAGGGATGTCGGCAACTTGGTGACCTGGAAGGGACTTTCATACTGGGGGATGGATGTGGGGGCGGCCCATGGGGATGTTAACTTGCTTTGCACATTCTGCCTCATGGAGATGACAATGTTGAGATTCAGAGTAGAGACCTTGAGCTAAGAAATCTGGTGGGGAACTGAGGGTAGAAGAGGGGCCGTACCCACAGCCTCCATGTGACTGAATGTTTTTTGGTTTTTTTTTTCTTTTTGCAACTGTGCTGCACAGGGAATCTTAGTTCTTCCAGGGATCAAATCCGTGCCTCCTGCAGTGGAAGTATGGAGTCTTAACGCCTGGTCCACCAGAGAAGTCTCGGAATGTTTCTTATAGAACTGAAAACAGTACTCAGATCACAGTGCCTAGGAAGTCTCGGGTCTGCTGGGAGAACTGAGCGGAGAGTAGGACACAGGGCATCCTGGAAATGGGACAGCTATTCATACAAAGAGAGGTCGGGAAAGCAGTGGGCTGATTTCAGCACACACTTCAGGAAGACCTGAGAAATCTAATGAACTCTTTACACTTTATTTTCTTTTCATTGAAGAAAGTCTTATAATAATAGGGAATACTAAAAAATAATTCTTCCACCTTACTACCCTGATACGACAGAGAACATTTTGCCTGTGTTTTCCCATATCCATGTGTGGAAGTTTGGTTTTTCTGTTTGCTCTTCCTATTCCCTCTGACAGGAGCATGGCACACACATCGGTTCTGGGGCATACACCAAGATGGGAGACCTCCAGGGGAGAATGGAGGCAAAAGCTCTTTCTGCAAATAGCACGCAGAGTTAGGCCCAGGGTGGACTCCTTGGCAGAGTAGGGGCCTGGGTGTCTGCTGGACATTTGATGGGAAGACCAGGGTCTCCTTCATTCTCTCCCTGGGGTCCTGGTTCTCACTGTTGGATGGGCAAGGGACTGGCACGTGGGGGGATATTGGGGTGCAGGATGATGGAGTATGAAGTCTGAAGACCAAAAGTGGGGTTCTAGGAGGGGTGAGCAGAGGGAACTAAGAAGCCAAGGAGGCGGTGTGTTGGGGCTCAGAGAGAGGTAGGATTAAGAGATGGGCTCTCTGAGCATCATGAAGTGGGTCCCAACAGGAGCAGTCCTGAGAGTCAGGAAAGAGTTGGGAAGCCTCTGTCCAAGAGGGCTGCTCATAGATAACAGTGGGGGACTGGGGTGGCCCCAGTGATTCCCCTAGGCCCCTTTCTAGATATCACATGGATGAGAAGTTAATCAGGGGTCAGACTGTTTTATTCCTGTTAAGGATTGTTGTATCTTCCCCTTTCAGTGTCTAGGGGAAGGAGGTGTGTTTATGTATGTGTGTGTGTGTGTGTGTGTGTGCGTGTTTTCAACCACAGTATACCCACCAGTTTAAGGTCACTTATATTCGTCTGGTGTGATCCATGTTTTTGATGGCCGTATAATCCTTGGCTGAACTGATGACTATGATGTAGGTACTACACAAGATCCATGGTCTAGTGTCTGGCAGGCCCTGAGGACAGTGTGGCCAGGCAAGGCTTGAGAGACAAGGGCTTTTCTCAACAGAGACAGGATAGCCCAGCTCTTCATCTGGCTTCATCTGGGTGGCTGTGGAGCAGCCTTCTGGTCTTGCTGCGCTCCCCTAGGATGAAGACAAGGTCTTTTAGGGGAAAGGGAAGCAGGAACTGCATTTAGGCATGTTGAGCAAAAAGTGGTTGACTATAGGGATTTAGGGACTCACACAATAGCTGGAGGTGGAGTGAAAGTAAAAGTTGCACAGTTGTGTCTGACTCTTTGGAACCCCATGGACTATACAGTCTGTGGAATTACTGGAGTGGGTAGCCTTTCCCTTCTCCAGGGGATCTTGGAGTAGGGGGAAACAAAGGTCAGAAAGGTTTCATTCAGAAAATCTGAAAGTATAAGAATCTCACAGAAAGCTGTAGATAATGCTCTCAACTGTCTATACCATGGAAGTAGGAGATTCTCAAAGGAGACCTGGAAGCTAGCGACAAAACCTCAGATCACCAGAAGCTTCTCCCAGCTTCTACCAGAAAAGCATGGTTTCTACCTCCCCTTAGCTTTCCAGGCTTCACATGAGTGGCTCTCACTGGCAGAATCTAACTGCAGCCCTTTGGACAAGGGACTCTGGGATTTTCATGTGACTCAGGAGACAGTATGGGAGTCACAGTGATACTGTGTAGGCAATAGACAATTTGGTACAAGAGTCTTTTTAGCCCCAAAGCCTAGCACAGTACCTGGCACAGAGTAGGAGCTAAACACACATTTACTGAAAGAATGAAGTGTGGGTGGGAGCACCATTCAGAGGGGCATTTCTATTCCGCCTAGAAAGACCACATTTATGTGTAAGGTGAGGGGTGGGCTTCCAGCAGATTTACTTTCAATTGAGAAGGAGAGAGGGACTGGAACTCCAGAAAGTGCTCCTGGGTCTGGGAAGTGGAAACCATGGCACTCGTGTTGAGTTTCCAAAATCCAAGGTGGAGAAACAAGAGGGTTGAGGCATGGAGCCTGAACTCAACTGGAGTTTCTCTTCTCCTGCCTACTGGCCAGGCATGCCCAGGTCTTCCTCTCAGACTATAATCTTAGATGCTTGGCTTGGAGTTGGAAGAGGCGAGTTTGTTGATGCATGCTGGCATCAATCTTGGGAGCTCCCAGTGATCAGAACTATATTCATCTAAATTCTTGATTGTAAATAAAGGGCAAACTTATGTGAGCCAAAAAGGATGTTTATTGACTCGTGTCACTGAGTAGTTCAGGGGTATCTGCCTTCAGGCAAGGCTAGATTCAGCAACAGAAATGATTCTCTCTCCCCTACCTTCTCCCTCTCTTGGCTCTACTCTCTTTGATGTTCATTCAAGTGTGGGTCTTTTTCTCTCCTGCTTCAGTGGGCCTCCTTCATATAGTCAGGGAAAAGAGCTACTAGCATCTTCAGGCCTCCATGATCCTAGCTTGGCGAGTCAGTGAAACGTAAGTTTCCTCTCCACGTATGGGTATATAAACCTGAAAATAATTTAGCTTGACAGGTCAAGTGTCCACCTGGACCAGTTACTATGTTTAGAGAGATGTGGTACTGTAATTGTTTTGGTTTGGCACACCTGCCCACATCTGTGGCTAGAGGCTGGGGCTGGGGGAGGGGAACTATGATGGATAGCTTCACAGGAAACTCGTGGAAAGCAGGAGGGATAGTTCCTCAGGGATAAAAGTTGCAGTGAATGCAACATGATTCTAGGACTAAAGAGAACAGGACGAAGCCTAGCCTGGGATGATGGTGACTCTGGGCAGAGAAGAAATGCCCTTTGAGAGCCCTCAGCTTGGTCAACATCATACTCATACCTGAGTATCTAGCCAGACCCTTCCCCAGCTCTGGGAGAGCTGGCAAGTGTCCAGTAAGTGTGATCGTCCAGCAGCCGGACTTCTCCCTGGGGTGTTGCAAAGCTCCTCACTCCCCTCAATTACATTGCATTTGCCATGGATTTTTTCCCTTAATTTATTTATTTTTAATTGAAGGATAATTACAATCTTGTGTTGCTTTCTGCCATATATCAACATGGATCAGCCATAAGTGTACACATGTCCCCTCTCTCTTGAGCCTCTCTCTCCCACCTCCCACCTGTGCCATGGACTTATTTTTAAATGCCATATTTTCTCTGAACACCTTGTTTGAGAAGAACAAGGCTTTTCGGCTACATGGGTTTTACAGTGAAATATACCCACTCAGGAAGGATCTGAATGCTCTCCCTTTCTCATCTTTCCATCCATTTTGATCCCTTGGTTCTGGCAACCTCCTACTTAGAAACTGCAAGATTATGCATTTATTCAGTCAATATTTAGTGATAACCTACTGGGTGAAAGGTCCAGGGCTTTTTAAAACAAGCCCAGTCCTGGCCCTCACCAAACTTAAAGACCAGCAGAGAAGTCAGCAAAGTGAAACAAACAAGAAAACATAAACATTATCCAGTTGGTGACTACATTACTCAGGGGTGATGGGATACATGCTCCAAGGGGGAAGCATGGGGTCATGAGACAAACCTGGCTCTGGGGCAGGGAGGTTCTGTGAGAAGGGGATGTTAAGGTGAGAGCTGAAGGATGGCTGGATTCTGGAAAGAAGGCTGAGCACTGAAGAATTGATGCTTTAGAATTGTGGTGCTGGAGAAGACTCTTGAGAGTCCCTTGGACAGCATGGAGATCAAACCAGTCAATCCTAAAGGAAATCAACCCTGAATATGCATTGGGAGGACTGATGGTAAAGCTGAAGCTCCAATACTTTGGCCACCTGATGCGAAGAGCTGAGTCATTGGAAAAGACCCTGATGCTGGGAAAGACTGGGGGCAGGAGGAGAAGGGGACAACAGAGGATGAGATAGTTGAATGGAATCACCGACTCCATGGACATGAATTTGAACAAACTCTGGGAGATGGTGAAGGACAGGGAAGCCTGGTATGCTGCAGTCCATGGGGTCATAAAGAGTTGGACATAACTTAGCAACTGAACAACACCCCAAAATCGACTGGTAGGGAGGAGGGCATTCCCCTAACTGCACTTGAATCTCTCAAGTCAAGGCTGGGCTGGCAGTGGGGTGGGCACACTGCTTTAATTACACTCACTGCAGGATGACGTCCCAGGCTGCAGTTGAAGCAGAGGAGGAGTTTGGGCTATTGGGTAGGGAGAGATGGAGGTGCTTAGAAGAGACTGTTAGCAGTGCAGGTGACACCAAGTACTGGATTCAGGATGTAATTTGGAGGTAAAGTCATACAAACCCATAGGTGGAGTTGGATAGGATGTGGCAGTGAGGACAAAGAGAAGAATAAGGCTGGTTGCAAAGCTGCAGCCTGGATGGATGGCGGTGCCATTGGCAGAGGTGCAGGAGGCTCAGAGGAAGCTGATTTGGAGGCAATAAATGCAAGCACATGCATTGTGTCTTGGACATTTTGAGTTGGAGAAGATATTGGAGAGACAGTTGGATATTTGCATCTGGGCTGGAGACACAAGCCCAGAGATGATGAGTGAAGTCCTGGCCATGGGCGCCTGTGTGTGGGTTGAGGGAGACCAGGCCAGAGTAACCCAGGAAACAGAGCATTTGGAGGTCAGTAAGAGGAGAAGCAGCCAGTAAACAGATAAACCCGACGGGGTGCAGGCGACAACTCACCCGTGATAAATCGTGCCCGTGCTGCCCAGGCTGCAGATGTGGACTGGGAGGAGCCCCCCAGGCACCAGGGGCCTGTCGCTGGGTGATGGATGAAGGCCACTCCCACCCACCCGCCACGCACTGGCAAATGCTTCCCACCACCACCAGGCAGTCCCTGGGGAACAGAGAAAATAGCTGAGCGGGCTCACCATGACAGCCTTTTAAAAGTGACTTTTAAAACTTCTGATAATTGTTGATTAAAAGACCCGTTGCTCCAAAGGGTCTGTTTGTGGTGGAAGAAGAAAAGTCATTTTAGAGGAAATTTCTGGGGAGGTGAAATGTTCCTGCAAATTGTCCAGGCAGCGTTTGCAGCCCCAGGCTTGTATTTCAAAAGCCATTTAGAGCCCCTCAAGAAAGTGCTGCAAGGTAGTCATTTTGAAAAAGGGAAATACTTTCTTGGGGAGGAGAAGGAGAAAATACCAGCTGATGGGCTTGCAGTGGGAGGAGGAGGCGGAGGCCCCCTGTTCACCTTGGGCTTGG
Organism: Giraffa tippelskirchi; assembly: GCF_054371585.1. Classification (NCBI taxonomy): domain Eukaryota; kingdom Metazoa; phylum Chordata; class Mammalia; order Artiodactyla; family Giraffidae; genus Giraffa; species Giraffa tippelskirchi. Next base: position 118,715,461 of record NC_137280.1, on the reverse strand, counting down.
GGAAGGGCTAAGGTCTCAGTTTCCTGCACTGCATTCTCGGGCTCCTGCCCCCTGTCGGCACCTCCACCTCCGCACCCTGGCTTTCACTGCTCTCCCATTTGGGACAACCCATTCTCAACACCATCCTTTCCAAAGATAACCCGCTTTGTGGACTCCTGTCTCTAATTGTCTTTTCCCTAATAGCCCTCACTGACCTCCAGTGGCCCATGACCTCTGCATGACCTGTGCATGCTTGTGGATAGGGACCCTCATCCTACTTGCTGTTTTACACATGTCACCAGTTTCCCCTGGCAGGCTGTGTATACACTGAGGGGGCATTCAGGGGGCTGGGCATGGGATAAACTCTGCAAAACCTCAGCGGCTCCTTTCCTCCTTGCTAAGTGGCCCAGGTGCTCTTGGGGAGCTGGTTCTTAACACCTGTCATGTCTCTGTCCTGCACCTTGTTACAATGTCCCATGTGGGGCTATCCAAGAAAATACAGGCAGCGTAAATGAATTGTGTGCGTGTGTGTGTCCTCTCAACTTTACTGTGGTTGTCAAGGTCAGGGCAGCTAGACAGGCTGGCTAGGGGAGAACTGCCCAGCAGCATCACCTGGGATGTTTTTGTTGTTCAGTTGCTCAGTCGCGTCCAACTCTTTGCGACCCCATGGACTGCTGCATGCCAGGCTTCCCCGTCCTTTACCATCTCCCAGAGTTTGCTCAAACTCTTGTCCACTGAGTTGATGGTGCCATCCAGCCATCTCATCCTCTGTCACCCCTTTCTCCTCCTGTCCTCAATCTTTCCCAACATCAGGATCTTCTCCAATGAATCAGCTCTTGGCATCAGGTGGCCAAAGTATTGGAGCTTCAGCTTCAGTATCAGTCCTTCCAATGAACATTCAGGGTTGCTTTTTTTAGGATTGACTGGTTTGATCTCCTTGCAGTCCAAGGGACTCTCAAGTCTTCTCCAGCCTCTCCAGTCTTCTCCACAGTTCGAAAGCATCAATCCTTTGGCTCTCGGCCTTCTTTATAGTCCAACTCTCACATCCATACTTGACTACCAGCAAAACCGTAGCTTTTACTATACAGACCTTTGTCAGTAAAGTGATATCTCTGCTTTATAATATTCTGTCAAGGTTTGTCATGGCTTTTGGGATGAGGTGAGATGATTAAGAGTGTGTATACAGTGATGTTGAAGATGAAACTCCAATGCTTTGGCCACCTCATGCGAAGGGTTGACTCATTGGAAAAGACCCTAATGCTGGGTAGGATTAGGGGCGGGAGGAGAAGGGGACGACAGAGGATGAGATGGTTGGATGGCATCACCGACTCGATGGACATGGGTTTGGGTAGACTCCAGGAGCTGGTGATGGACAGAGAGGCCTGGCGTGCTGCAATTCATGGGGTCGCAAAGAGTCGGAAACGACTGAGCGACTGAACTGAACTGAACTGATACAGTACATAACCAGGGTGGGAGGGGAGAGCTGGTGCCTCCCTGGCCGTGGCACCAAGAGTCTCTGGGTCCCTGTGGGAGCCCAAGACCTGTGTCAGAGCCCTGTGCCTGGGGAGCAGGGGTAGCACTTCTGGGAAGACAGGTCTGCTCACCTGACACGAGCTTGGAGAGGTTATGCGGAGGCCCTGCCTGTGGGTGCCAGTCTCCAGCCCTGGCGGCTCCCTGAGCCCCACTCCTATACCTGGTTTGAGTCGTTTCTCTCCTGCTTTCCCCATGTAAATGCTGGTTTGTGTGATCACTTTGGAAGCTTTCTCTCTAAACCTAGTCTCATTGCTGAGTTGACATAAAGCCATGCCCAGGAACCACACTCATGAGAAGGGTCCATGTGCTCACAGTAACAAAGTCTAGTGTTTTAAAAACTTCCCTCCACACAGTACCCCCATCCCCACCGTGGTCCTCCTCCATCACCTTGGCTCGAGATTGCTGTTATGGGAAAATGGGGTGGCTGGATTAGCTGCATTTTAAAGATCATAACATTATGAACCCCATTTTTAGAATCCCAAAGTGCCTGAATTAAAATAGGCTTTACTTCTTTTCAGCCTGGTGAGGAGAAACCTATGAAGGACCCTGTCTCCTAGATGATGGAAATCCGACAAGCAGTGGTGTGGGGAGCGGGCCTGCGAGTGAGAGGAGATCTCGACAAGGTGAGTTGTGGGGCCGAGGCCGCTGGGCTGCCGCTGGCTTTGGTTCAGCTCGGGCGGTGCTGGGTCTCCGTGTGAAGGAAGGGCTTTGGGGCCAGCACCGTCCTTGGATGACAAGCGTGTACTGGGGAAGAATTTTGGCGCATCTGGGCCTCTGTGGGTGCTCTGGGTCCTGGAGGATGAGTTTCCACAGGTTTTCTGAGAGTCTGTGGGGCAACCACTTTGGGAAGCACGGCACTGCCCTAGGGCTTTGGGGTCAGAGAGGACTGAAGGCCAAGATGTGAGACTCGGTGACGGAAATTGGAAACAAGGTGCCTGGCCCTGGGGAGGACAGGGTTGAGACTGACTCCTAGGAAGGGTGAGAGGAGGAAGGGTCATGAAGGGAACCAAGGAGTCCTGGGCTCAGCGCAGTCTGATCTTTAATGGATCTGGGGACGGGTGCTGTTAACTCCTAAGATTCCTCAAAGTTTTGGCTTTGCGTGGTAATCTGGTGGCAAGGATTTGTTTCCCTGTGGTTGTAAAAGAGGCTTATCTGCTCATCTGAGAGACAGAGAAGAGACATTGGAAAGTGGTTGGGGGCAGGAAGGAGTTGGTGGCAGAAGAGAAGGATGGGGACTAGGGATGGAAAGATGGGTGCACAGGGCAGGATCCTCAGGGGCTCAGGGGTATGTCAGGGTCTTCAGTGCTTGGGAGCCCTATGACTCCCTGAGAGGACCCAGGGACCTCTCCCCTGTGTACCTACCTTCATACACCACGCGTCCATGTGGGTGCCAGGCTTGGCAGTGCCCTTCCCTTGCTCACTGTTGGTTCCCAGGTGGAGATTTAGGCCTCATAGAAAAGACCTCACAGAGATTTAACTCCTGTGAACTTTTGTGTCTCTTTCTGAAACTTCCTCTAGACATCACTTCACTCCATTTCAGAAGGTCCAAGTGGGTACCAGTCCTGAAAGATGCCTTGTGAAAGCTGCCTGTGGCCTGCTGAATGTTCTTTGGGGATGCCCCATCCTATGCTTCCTTCTTGGATATTCCCAGTCAACAGTAGCATTCCAAAGGCTCTGAGAAGTCCTTCAAAACGTATCTGTTCAATGTTCCTTAATCCTGTGTTTTCTAAACTCATTTGACTACAGATCCCTTTTGCTACAGGAAGGCTATTAAAGTCCTGTGCAAGTCTCCTGTTCCCTCTCCACACCTTGGGGCCCTCTGACTACTCTATATTCTCATGCTAACTACCTCATGGACTCACACACTCTCAAATTTCCTCCCATGGTGAAGATTAGGCAGGGAGTTTAGCATCTGATTTAGGGGCAGGCCCACTAGAGCCAGAGCATAGCACATCTGTTCACTCCAACCACTCTGGCAGCCTGAGTTTGCAAACCAATTGCTTCTTGGTTCACACTTTCTGGTTCAGCTGGAGCATTTGGCCCAAAGGTTGCCTGTGTGCTCAACTTCATGGCCAAATGCAGCTCATCTGGGCCCAGGCCACTCCATGGAGAACGGGATGTGAGCAGAAACACTCCATCTGCTGCACCCCTCTCCTCTGCAGCAGCTCAGGACCCAGGCTGTGCTGACTGTCTGGTTTTGCATATATGTTAAAGGGTATTCTTTTATATTTGAAAATCCTTTTGTCAAGGTCCAGGCGCATCTGAGCATGTGACAGAAGCCCCCTGAGCTTGGAGAGAGGAGCAGAGGGACACAGAGAGAAAGCAGGAACCACTCCAGAGGTTGGGGCTCCCTTGATAGGTGTCAGGAATGGCTCAGGGTGGCCACCTTCTCCCACCTTGTCCCTGAAGTCTGCTCAAGATGGGCCCTGCTAACCTGGAGCTGGTTCTAGTGAATGTGAGGTCAGAGTCCTGGACTGTGGGATTTGTAGTTTGTCCCTGGACAAGTACTTGTTCCTCTCACATCTTAGCTTTCTCCACTGATAAAACTTTGTGGTAGACCAGATGCCCTGGGGCTTGTCACGGCTTAGGTGATAAGATTCTACTTGTAAGCTTGACTGTCTATTCATGTGTTTATTCCCAATGTTGCCTTGATTCCTAGTGAGACACATTGGACCCAGTGGTTGTCCTGGAAGGGAAGATTGCATTTCAAGGGCCCCCCATGGAGTGTGGTCTGCTGGGGCTCAGCAGCACACCTTTCCTGCCCCCAGTGCTGGAGTTGGGGCAACTGCAGCTAAGAGTCAGGGTACCACTGGCCAGCCACACTTCTGAGCTGCCCTCTAAGATAGCTCCGTGACTTGACTCCTGTTTGGCATCCTCACAGGGTTATGTCTGCGTTCTTGTCTGTGTCTGCATTGGGGTCTGCTCTGAGCTCAGACATGGCCACAGCCCCCTGGCATTTCTGATACACAGTGTCAGCCTCTCCAAGGCCTTCCCTGGCCTTCAGTTCTGGCTCTCCACTGCCCTGGCCTCTGGCTTGGACAGACCTGACCTGACTCCTGTCAGAGTTGACCCTGGAGTGGCCAGAGCATGTGCAGGGCCTGAATCTGTGTACTTTTGATGACATAGCCCTCCTGCTCAAGGCCACATGCTTACCCATCTCCCAGGGACAGTGTGAGTGGCCCCCTCGGATGATTGATTAGCATCCTGCATTTCCCTCTGCCAAGGTGTCTCAGAAGCACATGAGCAGATGGCTTCTCGGGGAATTCCTCTGGGGAACTAGGCTTCTACAAACCCAACAATGTGGAAATCCAATATTCAAATGAGAGAAGAAGTTAGGATAAAGAATATGCTCTTTTCCCTCCTCTCAGTTAAAACCTGGTTACAGAGCTATGTGTTATGCTGTGCCAAGTCACTTCAGGCATGTCTGACTCTTTACGACCCCATGGACTGTAGCCTGCCAGGCTCCTCTGTCTATGGGATTCTATAGACAAGAATGCTGAAGTGGGCTGCCATTTCCTTCTCCAGGGGATCTTTCCAACCGAGGGATCGAACCTGTGTCTCTTATGTCTCCTGCATTGGCAGGTGGGTTCTTTACCACTGCACCACCTGATCAGAAATAACTTCTTCTCTCCCGGGATTCTTTTCCCTGTAGAAGAGAAAAACAGACCCAGGGCTGCTTCTAGCCTGAACAGGGGAAGGAGCCTCTGAAAGGCTGCTGCTCTGGCATGGAAGTCCAAGGAAGTGGACTTCGATTCAATTGAACAGGCTTTGTGTAAGCATCTACTGTGTGCCAGGCCTGGGCCCGGCTCTGCATGGAATCAGGTCTGATAGCCTATGTCTTTAAAAGCACTTAATATGGATTTGGGTTTTGTCCCCAGCTCTGCTACCTTCTAGCTGTGAGACCTTGGATCAGGGCCTAGGCTGTCTGAGTCTCAGGTTCTCAGCCTGTAAGATGAGATCATAGTGCCTATCTCATAGGATTGTTGAAAGAATTGAATAAGTTAGGGCGTACAAAGCACTTAGCCCTGGCCTGGCTCATAATACATGCTCATTAATCACAGACACTCTCATTAATCACACGGTCCCAGATCCCTTCTGGTGGCAGAAGAGATGTGCCCTGCGTTAGACATGACAAAGCAGAGGCCAAGAAATTCATATGAATTTTCCTAAAATCACTTGGGTTGTTACTAAGAAGGCAGGGCTGGGATTGAGGTCTCTCAGTTCTCTATTAGGGTGTCCTGGCCCTGCTGTGACATGGGGTCCCTCCCCGGGTCTCAGGTCGGTCTAGGAGAAGAGCTTGCTGGCAGGCTCTCTGTCACTCTGCTGTTTGGCAAAGGTTGGGCCATTAAAGCCATCATTCTTATTTTAAGTGTTTTTCTGTTACCTTGAGAAAAGCGTTTGTAGAATTTCAGGAAATTAGAAGAGCTACCCAGATCCACCCCGCAAGCTGGCAAAGACAGTCCCTGCATGGAGGGAGAATTTGGAGCCCCCTTCCCCCTCCCCCTGACCTTCCCCACCCTGCTCCACGCCTGTGTTTTACGGGACCCCTTGCTCTCTAGCATTTGACTTTTCCTGTTCCTTTCTCTGAGGTTCAGTCCCATTAACGTTTATGAGCAAATAAAACTTGGATTGCCGCTTTGAGCCGTGGGATCAGTGTTGACTTGGTGAGGGAGGTCTGATTTAACGTAATCCTCCTCCTTCGACTTTCCGTGACTTCCACTGTGTTCCCCTCCAGGAAGATGAGCAAAAGGAGCAGAAATGGGGTTAAAGCAGAGGTCTCTCCTTCTCTCCCAATCTTGGTGCCATTAGTCCCCTGCTAAGAGTGGGACGACAGCCAGCCACAGTGTTGGAAACACAGGTGTTGCTTTTCTTTTCATTCTTAAGTGAATGTGTATGGATGAGCAAGCCACCCTGGGGGACACTTGAGCTCTGGCATGTGCTGGTGATGCATCAGCTGGTTTCCCACAAAATGAGGTCTCAGGGCAGGACTGGAGGGTGATCATATACATGATCATATACATGAGGATGCCCTATCCTTCTTTGGAACAAGGAATTGAACAACTTAATAAGTATAAAATCCAGTTGAACTAGTGTGTGGTGCCATGAAGACCCCCACGTGTGTACCGAATGTATCGTTTTTGTTTTCTGAAGTGAACAGGGTCCTGTTGGGGGTTTCCCTCCGAGGGAATGGAGGGGCAGTCTTGGTGGGGCTGGGGTGGGGGGTGGGCTGCACCTCGCTCTGGCGGGGGAGGGGCTTGCACTTGGGCTGCGTGATGGAGACTCATCTCCAAGAGAGGCAGCTTATTCCTTCTGGGGCTGCTGATGGGGCTGGGAGCTAGGCTGGAGGAAGGTAATTTCATCATTCCATGTCACTCTTGTCTCAGGGGGCCGAATTAGCTGACTCTCCAACACTAGGGCTTACTTTTGACTTCTTCATTTACGGGCTGATACAGATGCCTGCTAGTGCGTGCCTCAGTTTTTCTGGCACAGCGGGCAAGACTGAGAGGAGCAAACATGATTCTGACATTGAGGATCTCAGAGGTTAGCAGGGAATAAGGGATACATCACAATCCATGATGGTGCTCAGTGGGATGGGGATATGGGCAGAGGAAAGCTGTGGGACAGCCCAAGGGCGAGAAACTCGGGGTAGGTACCCCCCACTGGTTGCAAGGGCTTCACGGAAGAGGTGGGCTGGCTCTTAGAAGATGGATGGGATTTCCACATGTGGAGATGGGTGGGCAAGGCTTCAGGGAAATTCTGTCCAAAACATAGGTGTGTAGACAGAGAGACAGGAGCCACTTAATAAGAGGTACTGGAGGAATGTTCTGAAAGTGACTGGAAAGGTTGAGGCTCTAATGGGTTTTGAAGGTGCTTAGTGGGTATTTATTGAATAACTGTGTGAGTTACTGGCTGAATAAGTGGCTCAGTTGGTAAAGAATCTGCCTGCAATGCAGGAGGCTGGGTTCGATCCCTGGGTGGGGAAGATCCCCTGGAGAAGGAAATGGCAACCCACTCCAAGGAATTCCAAGGAGGGAAGAACTGGGCAGACTACAGTCCATGGGATTGCAGAGTTGAATACGGCTGAGTGACTAACTTTCACTTTTCACTGGCTGAGGCTTCACTCAGCTGACATTCCTTACTGAGTGACTGCAATGTGCTGAACACTCTGCTAGGGGGTGGATGTGCAACTGTGAGCAAAACAGATATGTGGCACTCCCTCTGGCATGGGAAGACAGTAAACAAATAAATAAACCACAAAAGTATTACATATAGTGTGTTAGGAAGAGGTAAGTGGGAGGGGGGAAGAAGGAGTAGAGAGTGGGGACCCCAGCGGGGGGTGTGTGTGTGTGTGTTTGGGGAAGGTTGTAATTTTGACCAGGGTTGCAAAGGAGGCCTCTTTGAAGATGACATTTTAGTAATGTGAGAGGGATGTGAGGAGTCAGCCAGGGGGATATTTGGGAGAGAGCATTCCAGGCATCAGAACCCGGGGCAGGAGAGCTGATGTGTGAGGAGCAGCAGGAGGCCCCTGTGGCCACAGCAGGGTGGGTGGGGGACAGTGGTAGGAGAGAAGATCAGAGAGTCACTGCGGGCCTTGAGGCCAGAGCAGAGCTTTGGACCTCAGCCTCAGTGATGTGGGGGCCTCCGGGGGACTTGGAGTGGAGGAGAGAGGTGAAGTGACTGCTGTTTTGAAAGTGTCATTCTGTGTGTTGTGTGCAAACCTGACCGTAACAACCTCCCTGGGGGCAGGGAGACCATTTGGGAGGCTGCTGCAGCCCCAGGTGGGAGGTGATGGTGACCTGGGCTGGGATGGTGTCTGGGAGATGGTGGCAAGTAGCTCTGTTCTTGACATGGACAATTTCTTAACAGACTGAGTGTGGGTGTGAGAGACAGGAAGACTCCAAGGTGAAGCCGCAGTTTCAGTCTCAGTGATTGGGTTTGAGAAGGCTGTGGGTGGAGCAGGTTGGGGTTGGATCAGGAGATGGTTTAGGCATGACAAACTCGAGATGTCTGTGGACATCTGCATGGAGATGTGCGAGAGAGTTCTGGAGAGAGACTGCGCTGGAGATATAAATTTAGGAGCCGTTGGCTTGTAGATAGTGTTAAAGCCACAAGACGAAATGAGATCACCGAGGGGTTGATGGCGTATAATGACAACCAGGGTTAATGTTTTGTTGAGCTTTAAGTGCCAGGCATTCTATTAAGCACTTTCCACAATCCCTCTCTTTGTCTCCATCAGAACCTGATGAAGTGGTAGCTGTTATTTCTCCCATTTTACAGAAAATGAACCCAAGGGTCAGAGGCATTAAGTAAAATATTCAAGATCACACAGCTACTAAAGGTCAGAGCCAGAACTTGCATGTTGGTCCTTCTGACTCTAAATTTTTAATCAGTGAGCTTACTGACTGAATTATGGGCCTAATTCTGCACAGAGTAGGGAATCCACTAAGGTGTTGAGCAGAGAAACGATTCAGAGGGGTGTGTTAGGAAGAGGCCTGTGGAATCTAGGGGCTCATGAAGACTGTGCCAGGGAGGGGGAGAGAGAGACCAGAGGCAAGGGATACAGAGAAGGTTTGGACCACCCAGTGGGGGTTGGAAATGGGCCTTGAAGAAGGGATTTCCTGAGAAGTGTAGAACCAAATTGTAATGAACTAAGTGTTATGAACTCAGTGTTATGAACTGTTTGTGTCCCCGTGAAATTCACATTTTGAAACCCTAACACTCTCTGGACTGTATTTGGAGATGGGGCCTCCAAGGAGGTAGTTAATGTTAAATGGAGTCATAAGGGTGGGGTCCTGGTCTGATAGGATTAGTATCCTTATTGGGAGGGACTCTGGAGAGCTCTTGCTGTCTGTGTACACACACTGAGGAAAGGCCCATGGAGGACACAACCAGGCGAGGCCATCTGCAAGTCAGGAAAAAACCAAATCACCAGAGCCTTAATCTTGAACTTCTGGCCTCCAGAGCTGTGGGAAGTAAAGGTCTCTGGCAAAGTCACCCAGTCTGGTGTGTTACGATGGTGGACTAGTACACCCAAGCTCTCTGGGATTCTGCTTTTTTCAGACCTGTGTCTTCTTGCCAGGCTACAAGGCTCAGTCATTTGGAAACAGGTCTCTTAAGGAACTTCTATCCCCTCCACTCTAAACATTTCTGAATGGACCAGAGGAGTCATTGAACAATTATCTAGTGATTAGCTTCTTGCAGAATCCAGAGAGTTGTTGGAAGAAAATTGGTAAATTCTTTTCATTCTTAATAAAACCTAACATTATCTTGCTAATGCCTGATATTAAGAGTTCAAAGTCATCTCTATACCATTGATCTTCAAAGGAAGATATTTCCTAATTTATTTAACAAGGCCTGAAAAAATGAGAGTGAGGTTCCTTTCAGATGGGAATTTTATTTCAATTTTGTTAAAATCTCTTAAGCATTCTTGTAGAAAAAGTGAAAGTGTTGTAGTTTCTTTTGTTTTTTTTCATTTGAAAACATGAGAATGTGGGTGTAACAGTGTAACATACGCTCAGTTCAACTCTTTGTGAACCCATGGACTGTAGCCCGCCAGGCTCCTCTGTCTATGGGATTCTCCAGGCAAGAGTACTGGAGTGGGTTGCCATGTCCTCCTCCAAGGGATCTTTCTGTTCCAGGGATCGAACCTGTATCTCTTATGTCTCCTGCATTGGCAAGCAGGTTCTTTACCACTGAGCTACCAGGGAACCCAGTAGTGTGGAGGAGGAATGCAAACAAATAATAAGAAAGATGCTCTTATAACACTATTATTACTGTTGAGAAAAAGGAAAATCATTCCAAGTACTGAAAAGTCCGAAGATGACATAATTTCATTTTCTTCTCTAAAAGCTTTAAAAGGCTCTGCCTGTTGATCCTATCTCTTGCATCCAGTGAGGTCGTGTCACTCCTCAATGGACTGGGGGGTTCACTGTTGCAGGAAGATCAGTCCAGGTATCCAGACACATGGCTTAAACAGAAAGATGGGAGCACCAGGGGACTAAAACCTTTCTCCACAGAAATGCATAGGCAAGGAGACCCTTCGCTGAACCAGGAGGAGGGATGGGACAGCATCACTCCACCCCCAGAGCGGAGGACAGCAGAGCCTGGGGGTCCCAATTCAGCTTCCATTCCCTTCCCAGAACACTGTAAAAAAAGTCAAAAGGATATGGCTGTGAAGAAAGTGCAACATATGTTTAGAAATACCAACAGAGGGAAACATCTGAGGAGTAAGAAAAGCTTTGCCAGCTTTTACTACAAACGGGGGAAACAGTAGATCCCAGCCCTAGGTAAACAGACTTCCCCTTTTCTGAAACTTCTGTAGCCTGGGAGGTCAGTTTCAATTTCCCCGTCCACTGCACTGGACTTTTAGACAAGGCATCGTGGCTGCCTGTGGACTGAAAACACAAGACTATAATCCAGGGCCTAATCCCAGCTATAAAATCACCCCCATGCCAACAAATGACGTGATGGTAACTGATATCCTACAACTGGAAATTTCACAGTATTCCAGATGAGTGTTTTGGAACGAGAAATAAACTTGTGTCACGACTGACTTTCTCCCACTTCTGGTTCTTGGCTTCCATCGAATCACTGGGTTCAGTGACAGCTTGCACTCCCCTGAGCATTCTGAGCCCACCGAGGGGGGGGGGGTCGGGACCCCCCCTCCACCCAGAGGAGACAAGCACCCTCGTTTCCACAGGAGGCAGAGAGGCTCTGTGTCATCAGCCTCTTGGGAAGCGGAAGTTTCTCAGATCTTAATGTTTTCTCTCCTATTCCTGAGAAAATGCTCTCTCCATAAAAATGAGTTGTCAGCTGCTCTTGAGGCCCTCTGAATTGATTTTGGCTCTGTCCATTACAGGTAGCTTCTGTGTGAAGAAACCGTATAAATCTTACTCAGTCAGGGAGTGTTTAAAATGGCAAATTTCAGAGTAAAGGCTTAACAAAAACCATAAATAAAACTTCAGAAGTAATGGAAGTGTTTATAAGCATCTGTGGAATTCCGCACAAGAACAACAAGCGTGGTTCGAGTGCCGAGAGATTGACTGAGGTGCTGTGTTTGCTGGGAGAGAGAGAAGATCCATCTTTATCTGGCCTCTGCTCAGCGAGGCTGGACTTGGAGAAGCACAGGTGGGGGCAGGGCTCCGTGGCTGGTGCATGAGAAGGACTTCATCACCGTCAAGGACTGGGGCGAGTCTGGGCTGGGGAGGCTGCCAGCAGGAGAGGAGCTTGCCCAGGACCAGGCCTCGGGTCCCAGGCATCCAGGCCTACTGTGTGCATGAATGGTGGGAAGCTACCACCATCACAGTGATCGTATAATCTCAGCAACAGGCGATGCGCCGTGGCCAGTTTTCTAGCTAAGGAGACCGAAGCAAAGAGGGGCCTGTGGCATGTCCAAGTCCTAGAGCAAGCCATGGTCGGAAGTTGGAGCAGAGCCTGTGGTTCCCAGTGCCTGGCCCTGGTGGTCCCAGGCCTGTGTTCTCCCTGCCAGCTTCCTTCCTCTCCATCTTTTTTTCTTTTTTTAATTGGAATATAGTTGCTTTACAGTGTCATGTTAGTTTCTTCTTCACAGCAAAGTGAATCAGCCACAAGTATACATATATCCTCTCTTGCTTGGGTTTCCTTCCGATTTAGGTCACCAGAGAGAATAAAGTAGCTCTCCCTATGCTGTACAGTGGGTTCTCTGTATTGATATATCTATTCTATATGTCGATAGTGTATTTTATGTCAATAGTGTATATATGTCAATCTCACTCTCTCAGTCTGCCCCATCCCCCCGACTATTCCCCTTGGCATCCATACATTTGTTCTCTACATCTGTGTCTCTCTTTCTCTTTCACGAGTAAGTTCATTTATAACATTTTTCTGGATTCCACATACATGCATTAATGTACAATATTTGTTTTTTCTCTGAATTTCTTCACTCGATGACAATCTCAAGATCCGTCCACGTCCCTGCAAATGGCACAATTTTATTCCTTTTTATGGTTGAGTAGTATTCCATTGTATATATGTACCATATCTTCTTTATCCATTGCTCTGTTGATGGACATTTAGGTTGCTTCCATGTCTTGGCTACTGTAAATAGTGCTGCAATGAACATTGGGGTGCATGTCATTTTGAATTACTGTTTTTTGGGGTTTTTTTTCTGAGCATATGCCCGGGAGTGGAATTGCTCAGTCATGATAGTTCTATTTTTAGTTTTTTAAGGAATCTCCAACTGTTATCCATAGTGGCTGTACCAATTTACATTCCCACCAACAATGTAGGAGGGTTTTCTTTCTTCTTCTCCATCTTAACTCCCTCTTTCCATCAGACAGGAATTGCATGCTCTCACTCCAGGACCTGGGCTGGGTGTGGGCATTGTGGGAAAAGACATCAGTGTATAAGGGTTTTTACTTCCCCTCCCCTGGAAGGCCCTGTGTTCCCTCTGCTGAGAGCTGTACACAGAGAAGACAGCATGCGGAGCAAAGCCACAGTCGCTATCACTCATTCATTCATTCATTCATTCAGTAAGCATCTATTAAGCACCAACTATGTTCTAGGTTTTATTCTAGGTGCTAAGTACATAATAAGTGTTTGGCATAAGGGAAGAGTTCTAAGGGTAACCCAACAGGCCTGAGATGGCTCTTGAGGAATGGTGTGGGTGGAGCCTTCTGAGGGAAGGTAGGGCTGTGCTGGACCCTGAAAGAAGGTGGGGTTGGGGAGGACAGGTGGCTTCTGGGTGGGAAGACAGAATAAGCAAAGGCCTGGGGGGCTGAGTGTGGGGAATTGTGTAGATTTGGGTCAGCCAAGCGAGTAGCAGGTGGACCACTCCTGGCAGTGTCTTATGGGGGATGGGCTGAGTTTTGCTCTCGAAGTTTTGCCTTCGAAGCTTGTAGCTCTCGGGGTTGGACCCCAGCCTGAGGTATTTGGGCTCCATCCAGGAGCCGGAACACAGGCCTCCTGTGCTGGGAGTAGGTGTGTGCTAGGAGGGCAGCTTCTCTTTCTTCCCAGTTTTTCTCATCTTCCTCCCTTCTCCAGGGCCAGCATAGGTCCCTGCTCCTCCAGAAAACCGTTCCCTTGTAAGCCTCTGATCCTTGACAACCTTCAGTTCTCTACTGGGCAGATTTGACTGTGACCTTGTCCATGTTTACCGCTTGTCCTGGTGTCCATCTTGTTTCTCTAGACACTCTGGATTCTCTGAGGGCAGTCTTCCGGGTCCCAGAACCGCCAGCACAGGCCTGGACACATGCTGAATGTTGCCAGGTGACACAGAGATACCCGGTTAAATTAGAATTTCAAATAATAAATAATACACCCACACAAATATGTCCCAGTTATTGCATGGGCTATTGCATGTCATGTCTGGAACATAATTATACTAAAGAATTATTTATTGTTCACCTTTCATTCAAATTTAATTGGGTGTCTTTTTTTTCTTTTTAAACAAAATCTGGCAACCCTATGCTAAAAGGCTTGCTGATTGGTTATTGAAACTCAAGGGTTTATTGGTTCCTGGGATATGCAAGTTTTAGGAATTAGACTCATCTAGAAGTTTAGAAGAAAACAGGTTATGAAGCTGAGCTGTGCATCAGCCTGCTCAGATTGGAATTCCATTTTTTCTCACTAACTAAGTGGTCTTGAGCAAATTACTTCCTTCTCAGTTTTCTTATCTGTGAAGGGGGAAAGGTGATAGTCCCAACCTCATGAGTGAGGAATGAATGAAATAGTGCCTGGAAAGTGCTAGCACAGACCTGGCCCTGGGTCTCAGGAGAGTGGTGGTCACTGTTATGGTTGTCATCACAATTCCAGATACTTTGTAACTGCCCCCAGGAGGTCCTTTGCTCCCTCCCCTCCTGTCTCTCTGTCCCAACGCTGGCCTCTCTGGGGAACACCCTTGTACTCTGAGCCCCACCCATTGTGTTTTCTAAGTGAAACACTCTAGACTTGCTGAGACCCACTGAGCCTCCACCCCTCTGCCTCCACCCAGCGCAGCTGAGTTATGCCCACTGACAGGGCTTGGGGAGCAAATCCCTTGTAGACTTTCTAACAGGACACAGATCATTACAGATGGGACTCAGGTTTTACAAAATAGTTTAGGACGTAGATAAATTAGATCATGAAAAGTGCATAAGGGACATCAATTATGCAGGAGCCAGAAGAATAATTATAAAGTGATCTGGCCTCAGTTTTGGCCCGTGAAACATTTAACTGTGGCCATTAAAGTAGAAAACATCCCTTTGCTCCCTACTTCAGGGAAGTGGGGTGGTTGAGGATGTGGTTGAGGATGGTGGTTGTAAGACAGGTGATGACCACCTTTGTGGGCATCTGTGGATACAAGGCCACCTGGGAGGCACAGAGCACTGGGACTGGGCTCTTGGGGTGGAGAAGAGTCCCAGGGGGCCCTGGGAGCAAAGGGGGCCAGCGAGGGCTCAGCAGAGGCTCTGCCTGCTCTCTTCACCCAGAGCACAAAAGTGCACACCAGAATATCATGGGAGAGTCTTTAGACAACGCGACTCCTGGGTCCTCAAAAACCCCCCAAAGAAGTCATGCTTGTCTTGCTTCCTTCGCAGCAGCAGCACAGACCTGGCCCTCAGTGGGCTGGCATCTGCAAATTGCCCCTGACCTAATGCTGCCAGTGAACATGGGAGTCTAAGGAAACTGGCAGGTGATGGTGGCCATGTGGACAAATGGTGCATGTTGGCTTCCTCCAGGAAGCTTCAGCTGCCTGGCTGGTCCCAGGCCTGGACATGATTTCTGTCTCTAACAGAACCCAGACCTTACTCTGAGCCACCCACATGGGCTTCCATAAGGGTCTCTCTGCTCTACCTGGAGGATGTGCTGTGCTTCTGGAAAGCAGGCACCTTCTTCCTCCTTCTCTCGCTCCTGTGGGCTTTGGACTGGGCACGTGGTGCTCCAGCTGAGGCTGGATGGCTGGGGGTGGGTGTTAGTTACCAGCTAAAGGGTCATCGCACACACTCCTGGACACTCCTTCCCTGTGGAGTGTCACTCTTGGCCTAGGCATCTCTTGGAATCAGGGTGTGTTTCTACCTGCAGTTCTTGTTTTTGCTTTAGGTCCCCTGTTACTGGAGCTCAGCTACCAACAGCCATCGAGAAGAAGAGGCAGGTGGCATGGCTGCAGGAGTGCAGGCCTCAGAGGGGAGGGCTGAGTGGGGTGTACAGTAAGTGTACTGTGGGACCCAGGGGCTTTGTGAAGGGAGGCAGAGGGGGAGGTGGGTGAGCTTGGTGCCAGGGAAGATCCAGTCCTGTTGGAGGTCAGAGGTGAAGTAGCATGTTCCTCATCAGCTGGGTTCTCATCACCCTCCTGGCCCTGGTCCCCTGGGCCACTAATCCTTCCTCCCAAAGTCACCATTTGGCTGAATTCTTGTTTCTGCCCTGCTGTTAGTCAAGATGAAAAGTTTTTCCTTGGAGTGGAAAAAGCAATGATATGACCTCCTTGTTAATACTGGAGGCTTGGGATTCTGGCAGATATAGGATTGTATCCCTCTCTGCCGTTTACAAGCTGGGCAACCTGGGGTAAGTTACTTAACCTCTCTAGGCCTCAGGCTTCTTACCTTCAGAATAGGGGTAACAATGATGTCTCTCACACCCTGCATATAAAGTGAATTCTCTGATGTGTACAGGTCAAGGAAGGATGTGTTCTCTCCGGAATGGAGAGTTGAGTGTGGGACTTTTAGCCTTGCCTGGCCTTTTAGAGGTTGGAATTTGGGGGCAAGGACTTGGTCTTCCTGGTCTTGGTTTATACCTCCACAAAATTGACTTAGTTTGTGGTCAGATTAGCCATAAATATCAGCAAGCCAACTTTTCAAAGGCTGAAGCCATTTGTTACCAGAGTATGCCCTATTCATCTACTTTAAGTTTGCATTAGTGGACCATTAGTATTATTAATGACAATAGCTAACATTTATCTAAAATTCCTCATGGTGCGAAGTCTGGGCTAAATGCTCTGTATGTGCTTTCCCACCTAACCTCTCAACTCAGTAGATGATGAAGCTGAGACTTAGAAATATTAAGGGATGTGCCCAAGGTCACAGAACTAGTGAGTGGTGGAGGCGGGGTTGAACCCCAGCAGTCTGACTTCAGAGCAGAGAAGTAACAGGCAGGTCTGCATGGGAGCAGCTTTCCAAAGTCCTATGTGTGAGCCCACCAATCCAGAATAAGGCAAACTGTGGAGGTGGGGGTGGGAGGGAATTTCTGCTGTTTCTTATAAACCTGTTAAAAGGAGCCACATGAAGGTGATTTCATTTTCTCTCGGATTCCAACACTAGTCAAGTTGTGGTAATTTCCCTTGAACTAAAGACCATTCTGCAGAGAGAAATGCTTCTTCTTACCTCTTAAAGATGCTTGCATGCTGAAAAGGACAAGGCAGCCAGGCACACATACGAGGGGAAGGGCTCAAGGCTGGCTCAGCCATTTTGTGAGCTGACGGCTGGAAAAAGGATTTGGATTTTGCTTCTCAGGCATTTTGCACACAGCAGAAGGAAGGTTTAAAAGATATTGCCTAGAGTTTAGACTAGGCAGAAGATTCCACCATGATGAAGGAGGGCCCTTCAAGAGGGCCCTTGAAGGTGTATGTCTATGTGGCTGGGGCTGGGCTGTTTGGGTGTTCATTGGAAGGACTGATGTTGAAGCTGAAATACCAATACTTTGGCCACCTCATGCGAAGAGTTGACTCATTGGAAAAGACCCTAATGCTGGGAAGGATTCGGGGCAGGAGGAGAAGGGGACGACAGAGGATGAGATGGTTGGATGGCATCACCGACTCAATGGACATGGGTTTGGGTAAACTCCGGGAGTTGGTGACGGACAGGGAGGCCTGGTGCGCTGTGATTCATGGGGTCGCAAAGAGTCGGACACTACTGAGCAACTGAACTGAATTGAAGGCTAATTTATTGCCCAACCACCATGCCTTTGATTGAAAGATGATATTAATATTTGCACGGGGGTGATAGCATGAGACAGGAATGTCTTTGGGTACAACTGTAGATTGTGTTCCTATTTACTTATTAAAGTGGCCCCTTCTGGCCTGTGAGGAGCTGGACCCTGTTTGTCTGATTTGAGTTGCGCCCACATTTAGAAGTTGTGTGAGAAATCACTTAACTGTGTTGAGCTCAGGGAAGAGAAGCAATCTTGGAAGAGGAAAGCCACTGAGCTCCTTGGAAGGCCAGAGGGCTGCAAAGCCAAGAGAATGTGGGAATTTCTACACTAGGCTTCTTCCACCTAAAGGGAGATCCTAGAGTTTGGGAATCACATCTTAAACTCTACATTTGGAGTCTTTTGTGTGTTGGTGGCCTTACTGAGAACTGGTGGTGCAAGCAATAATTGTAGTTCTCGCAGGAGGGAGTGCCCTGCATCCCTGAAACCTCCCCCAGCTACCCGGCAGTGACATGGCACAGGGCTCCCCCCCTCCCAGAGGCAACATGAGGGCCTGATGCCCAGCTCACTTCAGGCTCCCTGGGTGTGCTCATCATGACTGCGCCTGGGATGAGAACTCAGGCAAATTGCCATCGTTTCCGAGGGTGACAGGCAGGGGCGGAGGGCTGTGGCGTGGGCACCTGTTCGTTGTTGTGTATGACCACAGTGTTAACCCTCTTTAGCCTGTTCTGGGTCTTTGGTTGTGTGAAGCTGTGTGTAAATGACACAGCGAGTTTAACAGAATGTGTTTACCGCTGGCTCTCCTGGCTTGTACCTTGCAGATTTGCACTAGAGAGGGAGTAAAGCTTATCCTTCTGTCCCACATTGAAAGCTCACAGGGAAGTGTCATATTGGCCCATCCTGGCCCACCATGGAGGGCAGGGTGGGTACCTAAGAGGGGCCTAGCTTAGATCAGAGCTCTAATTCCAGCCATTTGCCGTAGCTGCAAGTAGCGGAAAGGCAGAACATGACTGCACCACTTCTAGGCACGTGATTGTGGGTGGGGTGGTGGGGGTGGGGTGGGGTGGAGGGTGATTCCTTGCAGGAGGGTGCCTTCTCCAGAAGAGGGGAAGATGTGGCAGAAAAAACTTTGATGAGCAGCACACATTTAACCAACAGCTGCAGGGGTAGAGTTGTCAGTCTGCTGGTTTGATTGAAGGGACAGTCTCTGATTTAAATGTGTATTTCTTGATTTTCAGTGAGATTTGTTGGCCACTCATATTTGTGAATCGTCTGTCCATGGTCTCCGCCCATTTTGTGGTAGCTGTTGCTGAATGTTTCAGAGGAGTGGGGATGGAGTATGAATCTGAATTTGCTATTTTCCACCACCTTTAGTAGGTAACTGTGTTGACAGTATTTACTCTTGCCTAGAAAAAAAGACAAGCTGAGTCTTCAGGAAACCACTGTGGAAATCCAAGCAAAATGCTCTCTCCTTAATCAGATTTCTTGTACTATGAGTGGTCATTAAATATTTTATGTGAGAATTGTAATTACTGATTAGGGCCAATATCAATAGCCTCGGATAATCAGTGTATAACACTAATTAGAAGGTACTGAGTAGCTCCTAGCGACTTGTCTATAGCAATATGGGAATTGCTGTAATTGTTGGCAAGCTGAGCCCGGATGTGGTCATGCTGGCTGAGGGTGGCATATGTGTATCTTTGTGTCAAATGTGCTTGGATGGGCAGGGTAAATGCAGTGTGGCAGGAATCGCTCTGCTGGTCGGAGGGCTCCCTTCAGGTGAGCTGACCTGCCTGGCGAGCAGCATGGTAGGCCGTACTGCGCCGTCCATCTCCAGTCATGTGGTGTCTGGGTTAACAAGGTCTTGCTCTGAATGGTGGAAGTTTCCAACCTGAGAGGTGGGATGTCTGATCACTGCCTCACTCATCTATCTGCCTGTGTATGTGTCCCTCAAGCTTCTCTTACCCCTTCCAGCTCTCTCTCTCTCTCTCACACACACACAGGTTAAGCATTACTGGCTGTGTTTGTCTGGAACCTTGTGAGCGTTTTGTTCAACCTCTAGTGGGACAGCAGAAGAGGCTGCCATGGGAGTTAATGGCTGCAATGTGTCTGGATCACATCAGCATCCCAACTCTGGTAGACAACGTGGGAGGAGAGAAGGGCTTTGGTCCTGGGACCCCCATGTCTCAGTGGGAGTCACACAGAGTTAATCCCTTCTGAGAGGCTTCCTCAGCCGTTGGGCAGTGCTTCCTTGCTCCCTGGGAAGTGGGCTAGAAATCACCACCAGGGACCAATGGAGAGGGCTAAGAGTGTGCAGGAAACCACAGAAAGAGGGGTGGGGCTCTGCTTATGCTGCCCATAGAAGTCTACTCATGTTGGCACCTTAGTGGGGGAACCAGCTTAGGGATCAGAATCCCAGCCTCACTTCCCACCACTTCTGGGAAAGTCATGTCATGCCACTGAGCCACTGTTCCCGCTTCTGTAAATAGAGGATAATGATACATACCGTGTGTGTGTGTGTGTGTGTGTGTGTGTGTGTGTGTGTGTGTGTTAGTCACTCAGTAGTGTTCGACTCTTTGTGACTCCATGGAGTATAGCCTGCCAGGCTCCTCTGTCCATGGAATTCTTCGGGCAGAATCCTGGAGTGGGCAGCCATCGCCTTCTCCAGGAGCTCTTCCTGACCTGGGGATGGAACCCGGCTCTCCTGCACTGCAGGCAGATTCTTTACCATCTGAGCCACCAGGGAAGCCCCAGTGCCCACCTGGTGGCTGGTCATTTTAGAGGTGGTGCAGCCTCCACAGCCACTTGGATGGCCTGACTCCCTGTCTACACCTCTCCCCAGCTGTACAGCTACAGTCAAGTTATTTAACCTCTGAGTCTCTGCTTCCCAACATGTGAAATGAGGATAATAACAGGACCTACCCCACTGGATTACTCAGAGAATTAAGTGAATTATAAGGAATTTAGAAAAGTAGCTGCTACACAAGTACTTGTTAAGTATAATAAAAAAAAAAGTTGCATAAATTGCCTGAGATATGCCAGGCAGCGCTAACCAAGTGTGCTTAAGACACCCACTGTGCTAAGTGCCAGGGACACAGATGAGAGGGAGCCAGATGGGGTCCCCCTTCTAGTCTAGGGGAGACACAGGGGAACAATCAGTGAGCCAGATCATGGCATGTGGTGGTTCATGCCATGAAGAAAAGGAAAGCAGGGTAAGGCAGTGAGAATGACAGGAAGGGGGGGAAGATTATTTTAGGTTGTTGGGCCCACATCTGAGTGGATACTTTAGTGAAAGTGGAGAGTGAGTTATGGGATGAGGCAAAGGGAAAAGCAGGCAGAGACCCTTCGCTGAGGCCATGGCTTCTCTGTCCCTGTCTCTGTGCATCCCTTCCGAGGCTCGTGCACACTCCTGTCCATCTCCGTCATCCCTTCCTGCCTTCCCTCCCCGTTGCTGGTGCTTGCCACCCTTTGTTGGCAAACTGACCTCAGGCTGCTGGAGCTCCTTTCCCTCCACAAGGACAGCAGAAGATCCCTGGGAATTTTCATGCTCCACAGCTCCTTGGAGGAAGCCTTTAACCAGTGACTGCTGGGTGCTGGAATGTACCGCCAGTCACTTTGTCCTTGAGGGGAGTTTCCCAGATTCCCTGGAGGTAGTGCGTCAGGCCACTGAGTGTGGGACTTCATAGATGGTGCTCGATCGCCTGGCTTCCTCCGCTCCTGATCCTTATGGTTCACTTCCTTACCGGCTTTGTGGGAATGCTCCCCTCATAAATCCCTTTCATGTGAACCTCCTCTCAGCTTCTGCTTCTGGGAAACCTAAATCAGACTCTGAGTCAGAAACGAGTATGATGTGTTGAAGGCATAACGAGAGACAGGTAGAGTGGGGAGAGGTTGAGAGGAGGAGAGGCTGCAGAGGTAGGCAGGGTTGGATCATTTGGGGACTTGTCTGTGATAGATTTGCATTTTCTCCAAGCAGAATAGGAAGTTATTTGAAGTTTCTGGGTAGGGGAGTAACATTATACAATTTATTTTATAAGAAAACATCTCTCTGACTACTGTGTAGAAGATAAACCATTGGGGGCCAAGAATGGGAGCAGGGAGACCAGTTAGGGGGCTCTGGTAGGTCCCCCAGGAGAAGGATGATGGCTTTGAACTGGGAGGGCAGCCAATGGGAGGGATTTGGGATTTGTTCTGAGGATGGGCTACAGTTCACGGGGTCACATAGACTCAGACACGACTGAGCAACTAACACACTGTGGATTGGTAGGTGATTGGCCACTATTAATGTTTAGACACGTGGATTCAGGTTTATAGTTTGCCCAGAGTCGTAGCAAGTCTAAGAGTTCAAACTGGGGATAAGGGCTGGTGGGAGTCCCACCACAGACATGAGACTCAGACACCTCTCCTTCCTCTGGACCTAAGAGCCCCCGTAGGAGCCTTTCCAGTGTCACTGTGTAGCTTGTCCCAGCTGCTGGGCCTCTTCTCTGCTGCTGGGCCGTGCCCTTGACCCTGATAGAGGGGGCCTACAGGAAGAGTCCCACGCAGGAGGGTGAGGTCTCAGGGAGACCCCTGGGCCTGGCTCCTGGCCTCGGATCCAGAGGAATAAGAGATGGGAGTGCACAGGCCTTTCTGAGGCCTGTTCAGAGGTCCTTAAAGGACGTTTTGTTGAGAGCTTGCCTGAAGTGTGAAAGGCCAAAGGGCCCCTGCTGAGAAACTGGCTGTCTTGTGAGACAGAGCCCACTGTAACCGTGATCAGGTTGTGTTGGAATGCATTTTACTTCTGTGAGTTAAGACATCATTTCTTCAGAAAGAAAGGACATTGTTATATATATAGGTATGAAGCCTCTGGAATATTAAAATGCATAGGTTTGACTTTCAGACTCCCAGGGGGTCAGGTCTTTAGAGATACAGACTCCTTTCTGCATGAGATATAAGGTTCATGGTGAGCTTTATGTGGGTGCTGGGCTTTCTTTGAGAAGCCTTTCTCCCCTGGCTATATTACTTTTCATAATCTGAATATGAAATAGAATGCTTCAGGAGACTGGAACCAGGCAGGATCTGTGGTCTGATCCCCAGGGCATATCTGGTGGGCCAGTGGGGAGAGTCTTTGTTCCTCGGTGCCATTCCTCAAAGTCCCTCAGTGACCCCATGAACCCCCGGAACTAGGAAACCTCACCTCTAGAGCCCTAGGACCCATTGACCAGCTGAGATCCCATTTCCCTGGAAGTAGACAGTGGTGTCTGGGGAAATTTGATCTGTCCTTGGGAACTTTTAATATTAAAATATCCAGATCTTCAACTGGAAATTCCATTTCTTAGTGTCTATTCTAGAAACATTGTCCTAATGTGTGCAAAGAGACATTCAAGGGACTGTTCATTCCAGCTTATTTTTTTTTACAGTGACAAAATCGAAACAAACTTAAATGTCCTGAATGTTAATGAAACTGTGAAATAGTCCTAATAGACCTGCTTTTAAAGGTTAAAAATCCTTTGGCTAGTTATGCGGGTAGTATTACATAATTTACGCTCCCCCAAGTTTTATTGCTAAGTGAAAAAAGTAACTAGCAGAACAATTTGTATAACAAGCTCCCAGGTATGTTAGTTCAGTTCAGTCACTCAGTTGTGTCTGACTCTGCGACCCCATGGACTGCAGCACGCCAGGCTTCCCTGTCCTTCACCAGCTCTCGGAGCTTGCTCAAACTCATGTCCATTGAGTCGGTGATGCCATCCAACCATCTCATCCTCTGTTGTCCCCTTCTCCTCATGTCTTCAGTCTTTCCCAGCATCAGGGTCTTTTTCAATGTATCAGTTCTTCGCATCAGGTGGGCTCCCCCCACCCCTGTAAATGATAACTTTATTTTTCTACATATATGAAAATCTACAAAACAAACTGAAAACAGTGATTATCTGGGGAGTGCACTGGGATTGGCATCCTTAAGGGGGACTTAAGGGGAACTGAGTTTCATACTTAACAGCTGGAGTGTTTTAAAAATGAGAATATTTTTCAAAACTACTTGTATAAATAAGAAGGTTAAGATAGGACATAAAGTAATGGATGCTTAGTACAAAAGCTTTGTTACATACAGAGCAAAGTCACCCTACGTTCCACTGTTAGCATCATGGCGCGTTTTCTTCCAGTCCATTTTTTCCTTATGCATTTTTGCACAGTAATAGCATACTATATAGAAATCATTTTGTACCCTGCTTTTTCCTCTTAATGTTTTTGTCATAAACACTTTCTGTACTGTTTCAGACTCTCCATAAATATCTTTAATAGCTGCGTAATTTTCCATTGTGTGTATTTAGCCATTTCTCATTTTTCCTTTCCACTTTAAAAGTGATCTCTGTTTGCCTAGGGAATCTTCCTCCAGTCTATGAGACAGTGAAAATCATAACTTCTCCCATGCCTGGTGCAGTGTGGTACATGGTTTGCGAACAGTGCGTGTGTTTGTGTGTGAGTGTGTGCACCTGTGTGTGTAAATGAGGGTGATGGGAAGCTGAGGTCCTTCCTGAGAAGTGGACCAGTCCTGGCCATCCCAGGGTAATTCAGGCAGAAGAGGCTGGCAGGTCCAGTCGGTGGTACCTTTTGGATATATGTCTCTTCTGTGAAATGATGAGAGCAGAAGGCATGGGAGCATCCTGCACTGGGGCCCTGGAATCTAGGGTTGGAAACTAGCTGAGCACTGGCTCTGTTCTGCCCTCTGGAAACACTTTTCACCAGCCTGAAAACCATTTTGCCGTCTGACTACAGACAGGGGGATTTCTAGAGGCGTGTTCCCTGGATGATGATGTCCAGGCAGAGTCTTGTGGTCTGGTCCCCAGAGAAGCTCCTGTGGGTGGTTGGGGAGTAGCTGGATCCATCCCTCTTCTAGACCTTAGGTTTTCTGCTCTGAGAAGTGAAGCTGCCTGTAGCAGAAAAGAGACAGAAAACCAAAAGGACAATTTAAGAGAGGGTAAAGAGGAAACTGTTTACAGTGGTGTGGACTGGATGGAAGGAACCTGCAGCAGGTGGGGATGCACCTTGGGGTTAACAACTGCATGTTTGGAAACCTTTCTACCCCTGGGCTTGAAGGGGCAGGGGGAAGGAGCTGTTAGGGACTCAGGGAGAGCTGAAGTCATAAGAGAGAGGCTGCAGAGCAGAATCTATGGCTCTAAGCTGTTTTATAAACTGAAATTTAGTATAGAGGGAGCTGAGGGAGTAAGCACTACAGCCTCTTTTCCCTCCAATTTCCCAGTCCCCTCCCACTGGCAAAACCAACCAAAAGCCAGAGGTGACAGGGGAGCCTGGGTCATGCATTCCATCTGGGCCAGCCACCAAGGGCAGAGAACAGGATTCTACTCCTTTGTCAGGAAAAAAACCTATGGTCCCAACTCCATGGAAACACAAAAGCCCATCAGCTGTTGAATCTTAGTAGGAGGAGATCCCCTGTAGCTCAGCTAATAAAGAACCTGCTTGCCATTGCAGGAGACACCAGAGATGTGGGTTTGATTCCTGTGTTGGGAAGATTCTCTGGACAAGGAAATGGCAACCTACTCCAGTGTTCTTGCCTGGGAAATTCCTTGGACAGAGGAGCCTGGCAAACTACTGTCTATGGGCCGCAAAGAGTCAGACATGACTGAACACACACACAGGAGGAGATCAATTCAGTTATAGCCCCACCAGGAATCTAATTAAAATGCTAGCCTCTACTGGTGTGCATTAAAAGGTGGTGGGAAAAAAATAAATAATTAGTATAAAATATAGGCGCTTCAGTCTGGTCTGCAGCTGGTCATAGGCATAAGTTGATAACCGCAGCTTTTTTTTTCACCAGCCATTCCATGAGCTGCTGATCCTCTGTCAGCACCTTGGCTGGTTGACACATTTTCTTTAACCTATGGTTAAAACTTTATGCGGGTGTATTGATTAAGTGCTGGGGTAATTGGGGAAATAGGTGACGGTGACTGGCTACACAAAGGTGGTCATTTCATCTGTGTGATTACTGAGAACCTTTGTGCCATCAGTGCCCTCTGGTGAGGATACCCATGGGACGTGGACATCTTCAAACATACTCTGAACTCACTCTAAGTTGTCCTTCCTCATACATGCCTATGTCTCCAATATTTCATTCTCGTTCTTGGTATGTTTCTGACAATCTGTCTACCTGTTGGTGAGTGACTAATCAGGGTAGATTTATTAGCCTCTTTCTCTCTGCATGTGATGGAAACAGTTATCTATATTTCCCAAGTTTCTGCCCATTGGGAGGGTTTCCCCTTACCATTGACTTTCAGGGTCACCCTTGAATGGGTTCACAATCTATTGTCCACCCACTTCTGACTCAGTTGAACATACTATGTGGTAAACCAGGCCATGCTTTTCCCTTCTCTCTTTACTGGTTGTAGGGAGCTCCATATGAGGTGGCTGTGTGGGTCGAGGCAGATGTGTTGAAGCTGTGTGAGTAAGTGCCATGGAAGTATGAGCCATTTGATGTATAATCTACTCTTCCTTCTGACCTGTGCATGCTTGACCTTATGTATACATTTTCCATTTGACCATGGAATTCTGCTCTGTACTTCCAGGTTGATAATTCAGCAGATCATATAGCACTCAGTTTATGATGGGTGGTTTGTGTTCAGACAAGGCCTGGTGTTCAATCTCTTCCATGGCTTAGCAGGAATCTAGGAGCTGCTTTTCAAATAGAGCACTATTACTGTTACTAGAATTCCTGCTCTAAAACCTTGGGATCTGTTCTGTAATTTTTATATTAGGGCTTGCCAGAGACTCTTTATAGCATCTCAGTCTGCCACAGATTTTTCTAGTACAATTGGATGCACTGGGTCACACATAGCAGAGCCATAAAACAGCTTATATCCAGGAACTTCTGTAGTAATTTCTCTGGATTCAGGCCTCATTGAAAACAGGAAGACTTACCAGTTATCTGGCAAGGAGTCAGAGCAAGATGCCCAAGTATGTTATGTGTTTCCTCCACAATCTAAAGAGGCCATATCATGCATTATGCTTTCCTTTGTGGTGAATGGTGGAAGGAAAGGAACATTTTTGTCAGTTTAGAGGGAATATATCTATCTGTTTTGAACTATTGCACACTTAGAAACTTTAGTTATATGTCAGGCCCTTGGATTGTTGTAGGGTTTATACCCCATTTTCTGGCGTGCATATGTCTTGCTAAAATATGTAGGGTGCTTACTCATTCCTTCTCAACAGAACCGGCTAAACATAATTATTTCAGTGGAATAGGCTATTGTGATTTTCTATAGAATAGAAAGCAACACTGCAGCAGAGAATAGACTATGTTGTGGCAGAATAGGAGAGTTGACATAACTTTGGGATAAGAGAGTGAAGGTATACCGCTGTCCCTGCCTTGTAAAAGCAAGTGGTTTCTGATTATTTTTATTGACCAGGATTTGTCAGATCAGTAACCTCACATGCAGTATTTCTGCAAGGGAAATCTGATTTCTTTGTATGAGGATGAGGATCCATTTCAACCAGCCAGGACATTTCAGGAGGATTTAGACGTTCAAAGTTCTCATCCACCTAAATGTCCCCATTCCATGTACAGGGTCTTATATCTTCCCAAACAGTGTCCTTACCTTAGCACAGTGTCTCTAAACCTTAGGGCTACTGATATTTTGGGCTAAATAATTGTGTATGTGGCTATTCTGTGCCTCTCTTATACTTATAGCATCTCTGGTCTCTATCTACTAGTAGTCCCCTCCACAGCTGTGGTAACCCACAATGTCTCCAGACATTGCCTAATGTTCCCTGGGAGGCAAACTGTTTCTGGTTGAGAACCACTGCTTTAGCATAAGGCACCTGGCAAAGATCCATATTCATGGTACGAGAACTCTGTAATGCTTATACTAAGGTTTTGTGCTTGATCCTCAGCCACATCTGCCCTGCCTTTCAAGAGGATGCAGAACTCCTTTAGAAGCTGCCATGAAGACTTCCTGATATTCTACAGGAATTCAAGGTCTTATGTTTTGTCCTTTTCTGCCCTACAGCAGTCATTGCAGTTGGCCCATCCCAAGGTCTTTGGAATCACCGTTGTCACTATAGTGCCAGAGTGCCAGAGGCACTTCAGCTCCCTACATTTTGTTTTCTATTGGCATTCTTCATATACCATCACTAGTGGTAATAGCCCTCCTTACAACAGAGTGTCATGTCACTATCCCATTTGCCCTGAAAAGAAGCTCTCATCAAATAGGCTGGTAACTCAATTCCCAAATCCCATTTTTAGACCCTATTTCTTGGTGCCACTTCCAGTACTGAGTATTGTTAAGGTCAAGAGAAAAGTGGTCCACTCAAAAGAGTAATTAAAGAGAGGTTAGTGAAAGAACTGTTTATAAGGGTGTGAGCAGGATGAAGGAATCCAAGTAGACAAAGGGATGGTGAAGCATCCAGTAATTAGTAAGAGCAGCAAGCCATTCCTTCCCCTGGTCTGAAAGAGGAGAGGGAAGGAGCTGTGGCTGGAACCCAGGGAAAGCTGTAGATGAGGGAGAGGGGTCTCTGAAGTTGTTGAAGCCTTAGGTGGCAATGTAACTATTGTTCAGTGACAAGAGGACATAGGGGAATAAATACATCCTCATACAAAGAAATCAGATTTCCCTTGCATAAAAATTATGTGAAGTTACTGATCTGACAAATCCTGGTCAATAAAAATAATCAGAAACCACTTGCTTTTACAAGACAGGGACAGCGGTATACCTTCACTCTCTTATCCCAAAGTTATGTCAACTCTCCTATTCTGCCACAACATAGTCTATTCTCTGCTGCAGTGTTGCTTTCTATTCTATAGAAAATCACAGTAACCTATTCCACTGAAATAATTATGTTTAGCTGGATCTGTTGAGAAGGAATGAGTATTTATACATATTTTAGCAAGACATATGCATGCCAGAAAATGGGGTATAAACCCTACAACAATTCAAGGGCCTGCCATATAAGTAAAGTTTCTAAGTGTGCAATAATTCACCCTTCCTAGCCTCTCATCTTATGATGCCTCCTTGTGGCTGAACTGAAAGCCAGGGGAAAGGAAATCCATTTATGCCATGTAGATAGGTCAACCTCCTGGGACACAGAGTAAGAGTGGAGAAGACTGGAGAGGAATGTGATGGATAAACCAGGAATGGTGACTGAGTTGGGGTTTTTGCTATGTTTTGTTATCTGAACTTTTTGGCAGTGATTTAATCTCCCAGTCTCAAAAGAATCTTAAAGATCACTTAGTCATTTTTGAGTGGTATATCATGAAGGCATAATTTTATTTTTTAAATGTGACTGTGTTCTAATAAAACTTTATTGACAAAAGCAGGAAAAAATAAATGGGCAGTAGACTGGACTTAGTCCACAGGCCATAGTTTGCTGATTCCTAAGCTAAAGTATAAAACGGTATAATATCTCAGATATACCTTAATTTACTCAACCATTTTATTATTGCTGGGCATTTAGATTATTCCCCCCAAATCCTTATTTTAATGAAAAATTTTACACACATGTCTCTATGGTCATAACTCTGTCTACATTTCCAATATTTCCCTTAGACCAGATTCCTAGAAGTAGAATTTCTAGATCAAAAGGTATAAATACTTTTTAGGCTTCCTATTCTTTTGCTACTAGTGGGGAATATAAATTCGTGTGTCATTTCTGAAAAGTAGTTTGGCAATGTCTAATTGATGCCTTCCTAAGTCTTTCTAGTTCTAAGTATGATCACTGTGAAGGAGAACAAAGAAAGTTGCATGGATTTTATTTTATTTTTTAAAAAAAGATATCTCAATGTGTTAAGTTTTGTGTGTGTGCGAATGATTACAGAAGTTCAACTTTTTTTGTATTTTCTTAAAAAAAGGTTTTTTTTATTAGAGTTGATTTACAGAAATTAACTTTTTTCCAAGTTTGTTATCCATTTTCACTTCCACTATTTCAATTTTTGTTTATATCTTAGCTCATTTTCTTTTTATAATTTTGTCTTTTCCTCTCCAATTTTATCTCAATTATATGTATAGTTAGGTGGAAAAAAATCTAAGATCACAGGTTCTAGAATCACACCACCCAAGTTCATGTTCTGATTCTGTCACTTTCTTCCTTAAGCTTTTTATACCTCAACTTCTGTGTTTCTAGAATGAAATCAATGAGACATCATATTGTTGTTTTGAGAAAATTATGTAAGGCACTTTCTGTACTGCCTAGCACATAGTAAATGTTCAAGAAGTACTATATATGACAACGATAATGGAGACACAATTCTTTTGCTACTTTAATGTTCATTATTTATCTGGTGATCAAATACATTTTTACCTCTATTCTTTTATCATTATTAATGTTTAATTTAAAAAAATTCCCTGAATGTTATTTGGTGTAAGGTATGAAAACAGACTTGAAATTAATTTACTTTCCCCAATAACTGAATAAATATTCCAATATATTTTATTGACTAGTACATTCCTTCCTCATTAGTGTGTGCCATGACCTTTATCAAATATTTTGCTTTTATGCATTTCAAGATCTACCTCTGGGAAACTTAGTGTTTTAAATTTATCTGTTTCATCATCACTGACATAATTATAATGAATTTATAATACCCAATAATACAACTAACTTGCATTTGCCTAACTTCTCATTTTTTTTCTTAGTTATTCTCATAAATTTATTCTTCTCCCAGTAGCGTTTTCTAGTCATGTCATCAATTTCCAGAAAGAATTGCTGTTATTTGAATTCAGATCAGAAGTAAATGATACTTACAGAATAACCTGAGAATTGACATTTCTATTAATAAGATTTCTTTCCATCCTGAAACATAATGTGTATCATCATTTATTAAATTCTTATTTAATATTTTTCAGTGGAATTTTATCATTTCTTATATTATGTAAAAATAGACAATACTATTGCAAATTAATGCTGTGCAGGGCTTTGTTCTAAATACTCTACATTATGAATACATTTAACTCTCAAGACTGGAAGAGAAATTCCTCCCATTTAACAGCGGTGAAACTGAGGAATATGAAGCACAGGTGATTTGTCTCTCATCATTGTAGGTCCAAAGTCAGAACCAGAGTCTGTCTCCAAAAGCCCATACTCTTAATTTTTCTGATATACTCACCAGGTACATTAGATGTTAAAAATTCTTAAACATATTATATCATTGAGGCTAAGTGAATGAGATAGTTTCCCCACCCCCAATATCCTTTTAATTGGTTACTACTAACACAGAAAGGAAAAATGATGATCTATTATTGATGAACCCTTATGATTTGTAAGTAAAATCTACTTGGAGAGATTAAGAAGAAATACATAAAATTGAGTACAGATTTGATCATGTTAATTTAAAC
The DNA here is from genome assembly GCF_054371585.1 of Giraffa tippelskirchi. Lineage (NCBI taxonomy): Eukaryota > Metazoa > Chordata > Mammalia > Artiodactyla > Giraffidae > Giraffa > Giraffa tippelskirchi. Next base: position 118,684,757 of record NC_137280.1, on the reverse strand, counting down.
ATAATTTTAATTAAATTGAGATTAGTATTGTTAAAGTTTGTATTATCAAGTTTATTTCACAAATAGCATTTAATAATATTAATTAAATGTGAGAACAAATTAAACTTTTTCCCATTTAACAACCGATAATAATTTAATAATAAAAATAATGGCTAACATTTGTATTGTGTTTTCCCTATATTAGTTGCTATAGTGAGTGCTTTGCAGGCATTAGTTAATTTAATTTCTTTTTAATTAGTTGTGCAAGAAAAAGCATGCTTTGCCAACAAAATAAAGGTGACATCTATCATGTTTGTTGGGGACTGAGTATATACTAATACACAGATTGAAATTTAATTATGTGATTCAACATCAGGCAGACAAAAGCTGCTTTTATGACCTGGTGTTTTGGATTCTTTCATTTTGCACTAAAAAACATAAATGGTTTATTTGGACTGTGTTTGGAATGACAGGATGAGAGAGATGGCCTCAGGCTTCTATTTGTAGGCATTTTGTCACAAATAACATATTGTGTATATGGGCAGTCTCCATTCTCAACAAATGAAAAGCCAAACTGGATATAATTGTCACTATGTTTTCTTTTTAAACATTCAAATTTTGAAGGAGTAAAGATAGCTAGATACACTATAAATGATTTCTGATCAAATGACTGCAGCTTCCTTATCTGGCAAAAATCACCCTAGGGTGATTGTGCAGAATTACTATCATTTTTTATAGTCTTCATTAATTTGTTGTATTTTAACATCAGTGTTTCTTATGCTTCCTGACTTTAACCAATGGCCCATTGTAAGTCTAAGTTAAATAATGTATAAAAATAAGGCATTTAAAAAGAACATAATGATCAAAACTGCTATCACAGTTAGCACTTGTTCAGCTAAGTTACAAATCGATTAAGAAACTGATTTGTTAGCAAGTCTCCACTACCATTCTTGCTCTCTGAATGCACTTTAAGGACTTCTTTAACTTTTTTAAAAAATTGAGTTAATAGTTAAATTGATATACGGTATTATATGAGTATCACATCTACAACATCAGTTCAGTTCAGTTCTGTCACTCAGTCGTGTCCGACTCTTTGCGACCCCATGAATTGCAGCACGCCAGGCCTCTCTGTCCATCACCAACTCCCGGAGTCTACCCAAACCCATGTCCATCGAGTCGGTGATGCCATCCAACCATCTCATCCTCTGTTGTCCCCTTCTCCTCCTGCCCCCAATCCTACCCAGCATTAGGGTCTTTTCCAATGAGTCAACCCTTCACATGAGGTGCCCAAAGTATTGGAGTTTCAGCTTCAACATCAGACCTTCCAATGAACACCCAGGATTGATCTCTTTTAGGATGGATTGATTGGATCTCTTTGCAGTCCAAGAGACTCTCAAGAGTCTTCTCCAACACCACAGTTCAAAAGCATAAATTCTTCGGCGCTCAGCTTTCTTCACCGTCCAACTCTCACATCCATACATGACCACTGGAAAAACCACAGCCTTGACTAGACGTACTTTTGTTGGCAAAGTAATGTCTCTGCTTTTAAATATGCTATCTAGGTTGGCTATAACCTTCCTTCCAAGGAGTAAGCGTCTTTTAATTTCATGGCTGCAATCACCATCAGCAGTGATTTTGGAGCCCCAAAAAATAAAGTCTGACACTGTTTCCACTGTTTCCCCATCGATTTCCCATGAAGTGATGGGACCAGATGCCATGATCTTAGTTTTCTGAACGTTGAGCTTTAAGCCAACTTTTTCACTCTCCTCTTTCACCTTCATCAAGAGGCTCTTTAGTTCTTCTTCACTTTCTGCCATAAGGGTGGTGTCATCTGCATATCTGAGGTTATTGATATTTCTCCCGGCAATCTTGATTCCAGCTTAGTGAGTCACAATTTTTAAAGGTTATATTCCATATGTAGTTATTGTAAAACATTGGCTATATTCCCTGTGCTGTGTAATATAAGCTTATTTTATACATACTAGTTTATACCTAGGTGTTCTTTAACTTTAAAAGGATTATTTTCTGTTATGATTTTTTTTTTTTAATGGAAATGGAAATCCTTGCTTATGAACATGGACCCTTGCTGCTGTTCCTAACACTCCAGGTGGTTCGTAGGTGCTCTTTGGTCCCACTTTGGTTTTGTTGACAATGATGCTGTGAGATGCAGTGGCTTTGCAGGAGGCAGGGGTGAGCAGGCCCCGAGGACTGGAGAATCTGCCCCCAGGAGGCCAGGTGTCCAGCAGGTCAGAGCTGGAAGAGGCAGAGCGATCGCCCAGATCTCTTTTCATATTCTCTACCGAGAGGAAACAATCCCAGAGATTCACCAGCCCTGATGAGGGCTAGCACTATCTTTCCTCTCCTCACCAATGATTCAAGACAAGGTTTGCTGTTGAGCGCATCTCCTGCTCCCCTCCCCAAGGATCATGGATCAGTTCCTGTGACACGAATCACGGCTTTTCCGTCAGCTGTCCCAAGTGGCCTGCTGAGGCTGGGTGGGGGATGACAGAGATGGGCGTTTATCACTGGAGTCAAGGAGTGACTTCCAATCCTGCCCTCTGCTGCGTACAGCAGAGTGCATTCGAGTGGATTTAGGCCCATGTGGTCCTGTTGCGGATTTAGAAAGCAAACACCCGAAAAGCCTTCCGTGAAATTGGGAGTTGCTGGTAAGGCTAGCAGGTGCAAGATGAGATATGCAGACTCACACACAGAGAAGCAGTGTGGAGAAGCAGTGTGGCTTTCCACACAGCAATCTTTGTGACTCCCAGGACCAATCCAGAGACCCTCAAACACCTGATGTAAAGTGTAGGAAACCATTGCTGTCTTTCTGGAGGTTGAGGTGCCTCTAGCCGTGGCGCTAACTTCCTTGCATCAAAATGTTTTTCAAAGCCTTTTGAATTGGAGATTTATTCTCCTTCCCCCTTTTTTTTCCATAACAGAAGGCTCTCTGTTCTCTGAAGGAAGATTCAGGGTAATGTTTTCTGCTGGCTGGTGGCTGTGTCTGCAGCCCTGCATATTAAATAAGCCTGGATGGCAGTGGTCTTGGGACAGGCGTAAGAGTGAACTTCACGCAAAGATGAAACTCTACCAAGATGTGCCTGCAGCCGCTGTAGGTCTAGTGCTTTGGTTCTGATGGTTTTCTTTCACAAAATGGAGGGAAAATTCCATCTGCATTCATTCAGGGAGGTCTCTGGTCTCCCTCTTGTGACCCCACCATGGACTGAATATGAGTGTTGGGTGGCTGCTGTTTCATTGTTACTTTGAGCTGTGGTTCTTGTCCTTTGAGGGTTCACAGTGACCTTTGGAAAGCACTGAAAGCAATGGGCCATCTGCTCACCAAAACACCCACTGCACAGGCACACTGAGTTCCACCAACACTTTGAGGTTGGTGTGCACAGTATATCTGGTTCAGGATGCTGAGGCTGACAACAACTGTGGTCCTGTGCAGAACAGAGTCAGACCCATCACAACGTCTACCTGCTTCCTCTAGAGAGATGGCTGCTGGATCCGGGCGTGGACCCTACAAGGGGGATTACCTTATGTCAGGAAGATTTAGCTGCTAAAAATCCTCTTTTGGGTTTGCAAACCCTCTTGGGTTTACAACTTTTTTCCTCCTGTTTTGCTGACTCATATTCCTGCACCTCTTCCATCAGCACGAGTATTTGTTGAAGTTCTGATCTGAGCCTTTGTCTCTTCTCTCTAAATCCCTTCTGTGAAGAATCTTGACCTTCGCTTGACCTTTTTGCCATTGATTTCCCAACCGACTTTTCAGTCCTGCATTCTCTCTTGAGCTCCAGACTCCTTTCTGGTTGCCGTGCAAGGAGTCTTAAACCCAGCACCCCTCCAGAGCCCCCACCCCCTCCTGCAACCCACCCACTCTCCTCTCTGCATGCTGCCTCTCCCTGCTGACGGCCTGCTGGAATCATGGGCCCCAAGACAGATGGCCTCCAGGCCATGCGTGTGTGGGTTTCCTTCTCCTCATCCCTGAACCATGACCTGATTATGGCCCCATTATCACCTTCTGGAAGGTTATGGAATTTGCCCATACAGCCTCCCAACTCACTTGTCCCTTGAATTAGATTCTAAAATGTAGCCATGCCACCTGCAGACTGAGAAGCCTCATGGCTCCCCGTTGCTTATACTCCAGTAGGTCCCCTGAACAGAGGCGCTCAGGCTTGCCACAAGCAGGACCCACCTGCAGCAGGTACTGCTTATGCCCAGCTTGCATCCCTTAGGTCCTACTACATCAGTGCCCTCCACCTGCCACCACCCTCTGTGCCTCAGCATGCCCTAGTGCGCTGTGCTCTGTCGCTCCAGTCCTGTCTGAGTCTTTGTGATCCCAAGGACTGTAGCCCGCCAGGCTCCTCTGTCTGTGGGATTCTCCAGGCAGGAATACTGGAGTGGGTGGCCATGCTCTCCTCCAGGGGATCTTCTTGATTCAGGGATAGAACCCACGTCTCTTGCGTCTCTTGCGTTGTAGGCAGATTCTTTACTGCCAAGTTACTGGGGAAGCCCAGTGTCCACAAGCATAATTGTATAAATATTGGGCCCTGTCAGCACAGTCCACTCTGTGAGGGCATAGGATAGACTAGGGTCGCCAGGGAATTAATGCTTCCCTCATCCTTGAGAGCGATCCTCAATAAATAAGTGACTAATGGGAGCTGATATATAAATACCCCAGCTTCCTTGTCTCTTGGGTAGGGTAACTGTGAGGTACATTTTCTGCTTTATCTCCATTAGGACTGGGGTTTTCTGGGACCGCCTCCCCAGATACACTGCTTACACTCAAGTCTGTATTTCAGAGTCTGCTTCTAGGGGAACCCAATTAAGTCACTCTTTTCCAGTTCTTCCCCATCACCAGAGGCTCTGCCTTTCTCTAACCTTCTCCTGGTTCCATCTGTCTTTATACCTTTGCTCAAGCCAGGTGCTCCATCTAGAATGTGTCCCCATCTCTGCCTTTGGGACTTCTGCCATCTTTAGGTGAACCTGAAAGGTGGCGTCTTCCAGGAAGCCTTCCCTAGGACCTTGCCCCACCTTCCCTATCCCCTGCCCCCTGTCCCACACAGTCCTCCCAGCACACTTTTGCTGGCACCCCTCTCTACATTATGTTGCTGTTCATCAGATTTGATGTCTGTCTTTTTAGTAAGAATGAGGCCTTTCTAAATGTTTCTGTCACCTGTGGCACCTAACCCACAGGTTGGCACTTGGACCTTCAACAAATTCTTATTGAATTAAACTCCCTTTAGTGTGCCCTGCCCCCAGTTATTGTGACCCTCTCCTTACACGTACTTTGCCAAGACACCCATCCTGAGGCTTAGTGGCCTAGTACCCTGCATTCTTTCTTTGGAGGCAAGTTGAGTCTCCTCCTCTCAACTGTCCTCCAAACTAGAGGCCCAGGAAGGTTCTTAAAGTTTATCAGGCAACCAGTATGTTCGAATAATGAACCATGTACTAGGCATAATGCCTATGCGGATGAAAATACAAGAGTGAGTCTTCAATTCAGAATGCTTACAGTTAACCCAGTAATTCAAGGTTGGCAAACTTATTCTGTAAAGGGTCAGATAGTAACTGTGTGTGTGTGCGCGTGCTAAGTCACTTCAGTCATGTCCAGCTCTTTGCGACCCCATGGACTGCAGTCTGCCAGGTTCCCCTGTCCCTGGGATTTTCCAGTCAAGAATACTGGAGTGGGTTGCAACCCCAACCCAGGGATTGAATCTGCATCTCTTATGTCTCCTGCACTGGCAGGTGGATTCTTTACCACTGGTACCGTGTGATAAGCCCAAAGCGCAGACTTTCTGGGACACATATAGTTTCTGCCCCTCCTCTCCCTCTTCTCCCTCTTTCTCTTCCCCTCCCCTTCCCTTCCCCCTCCTCCTCCTCTTCCTTCTCCTTCACAACCCTTAAAAATTTAAAAACCATCCTCAGGCAGCACAGTAAGAGGCTCTGATCTGCCACTGCATTTGTTCAATGATTCATCCAAGCAGCATTTATTGAGTGCTTTCTCTGTGCCTGGCACCTCTTTGGCAAAGCTGCTCCTCCTGACAAGTCCCCTCCCAGACTGGGTACACACTTGGCATGGGTATTATGGAATATTTCTGAGAAGTTGCAGTGAGTTGACCATAGTGTCAACCATAGCCCTGGGCTGAGGACAGAAGGGTTCCTCTCCTGCACCCCTGCTCCTTCTCTGCTTGGCTGCTCTCTAACAACATGGCTCTCTTGACTTGACTGTAATTGTAATTTCAGCTGGAGGTCAGCTGGCACTTCCTGATTGAATTTTCTGGATAATGGCATAATATCATCTCTGCTTTTACTTTGGAGATTGACTCCATATTAACCTCCTAACTGGCCCCCATCCTTTACCTCTTTCCCGCCACATTTCTACCTGCCCTTCTCTTGTTTGTCTTGCCTCCCTTCACCACTGTACTCTGCCTCTGGCTTTATCCAATGGGGACCCCTTCCTGACTGTCAGGGGCCTTCCCAAGAATCACTTATGGCCTTTCTGTTTCTCATTTGTACAGTCTTTTCCATTAATGGTCCCCAGGGTTCTGCAGTGGCCCCGGCCCCAGCATTAGCCTGAGGTCACAGCCAGTCACTGCCCAGTGAGGTGTCCCGTTACTGACTGCAAACCAGCGCTGTTTTGGATTCAGAGTTTCCTGAGTGTCAGAGCCCTGCCCTGCCCTGTTCACCATGGCGATTGCCTCTGTGATGCATTAGATGCCTTGGCATCCTTGCTGTCTTCATCTTAAAGGAGCTAGTCATGCACTGGTTCTTTGCAATAGAATATCAGTGGCTCAGTGGTAAAGAATCCGCCTGCCAATGCAGGAGATGCGGGTTCAATCCCTGGGTCAGGAAGATCCCCTGAAGCAGGAAATGGCAACCCACTCTAGATTCTTGCCTGGAGAATCTCATGAACAGAGGAGCCTGGCAGGCTACAAGGATTTTGTAAAAGAGTTGGACACAACTAAGCATGCATGCATAAGAAAATAACATTGTCTATGCAAAACCCTTCTCAGAGGCATAAATACATGGTAAACAGAAACCTTATGCCTTAAACTGTCCCCCTTTCCCACTGGTGTTCTTTACTTGCAGTTACCCATTCTACAGAAATCCACTCTAATGAAGAGGAGAAATTCTTTGTACATTCCCAAGGTTTACAGAGTTCATTGCCAGCTTTTATAACATAGTGCATTTGAAGTGGTCTTCTTTGCAAATTCTGATTCAGGTATGACTTTTCGGGAGCATAGGGAGTGCATAAAGCCTTGCACATTCATACTCACTGGACAAAACTGTTACCCTCTGCAAATGAGGAGAAGAGCATTAGCAAGGCTGATGTAGATGTTCTACCTCAAATCGCAGAGGGCAGGAAGTTCACATTCTAGAATGCAGATTTCCCCTACTCTTTTATCTTAAGAAGCTCACCTGTAAGAAATGGTCCCTGGGATGAAGGAAGGTCAAGATCTGAGGATTTGGGTCGAATGTGATTATGATCGACGGAGGGAATTCAGCAGACCACTGTGGTATTGGAACAGACCCTGAGGGAGCACTGCCCACCAAAGAGGGCCTTATATCAGCCGTCTCTTTGCTCAGAGGCTCCTCACCTGGTGTTCTCAGACCCCAGGGGGTTCATCTGCGGGTTTCTAGCCCTCTGAAAAGGCATGCAATTTTATGTGCCTGTGGTTCTATGCGTGCTTTTGGGCAGAGAGTCTGGGGCTTTCTTTGGATTTGCAAATGGTTTAGGACCCCCAAATCCTCACCTGTGGCATAGTCTCAGGAGTTGAGATGCCTCATGAGGTTGGAGCCTTTGGTTTGTTCTCAGCTGGGTCCCAGCTCCTGGAGCAGGGCTTGGTGCATATTTGGTGTTCATTGTATGAGTGTGTGCTAAATCGCTTCAGTCATGTCTGACTCTTTGTGGCCCTATGGACCATAGCCTGCCAGGCTCCTCTGTCTATAGGATTCTCCAGACAAGAATATTGGAGTGGGTTGCTGTGCCCTTCTCCAGCGGATCTTCCTGACCCTGGGACTGAATCTGTGTCTCTTACATCTCCTGCATCACAGGCAGATTCTTTACCACTAGTGCCACCTGGGGAGCCCCACTCATTGTATGTGTATGGGTTGAATGATTCATTAAGTGAAGGAAAAACATGGCTGCACCAGGACTGGAACCCAGGCTGCTCAGACCCCAGGGCACTCTGCCCTGCAACCTCCTAAAGGAAAGAGGCTACTTGCTTTTCCAGGAAGGCGCAGCTGGAGGCCGGGCACAGAAAGGGAAGGAAAAGGCTAAATACACCAAAGACTCAACTTGTGAATCACAGGCCCAAATCGCTGCAAAAGAAATCTCAAAGCAATAACCAAAGCAAAGACTGCCAGAGGAAAGACAAATTGGATTTTCCTAGGCGCTCTCTCTGGGCCGTTACCTCTGCGCCTGGGGAGAGTCTGAGCTCTGGCCAGCCCTGGATGCTGGTGGGCAGGGATGTAGAGCAAAGTGCTTCTGAGGTGACTGTGGCAGGAAGCAGCTGTCTCAGGCTGGCTCTGGCTCTAGCAAGCAGAACATGGGCCAGGCTGCCACCACATCCGGTTTCGGAAGTACTGCCAGGGGCTGCTGTGGGCACTGAAGGAGGAGGTCCCCTGAAGGGACAGAGGCTCTGGACTGAGGGTCAGAGGGCCCGGGCTCTGGGCCTGACTCTGGCTCTTGGTCAGCCTTGGATCACCTGCTCCCCTTCTCGATTTCAAGTCTCTCCCTCCCTCCCTCTCTCCCTTTCTGTAGAAGGGTTTGCAGTATTTGTTTTTATTCTTCCCAGAGTTTGTTGGGGGAGGTGGTGAGGATTTGTGGCTGAGTTTTTACCAACTGCAAAATACAGAAGCACTTGGGGAATCAGGGACCCAGCTGAATGAGCTGGGCAGGCATCCTCCTGTCTGGGGTCTGGGTCAGTGTGCTCAGACCATGTAGTCTGGCTGGTCAAGCAGATGCTCCTGCTGAGCAAGGGCTCCTGCAGAATGGATGGGGTCAAAGCTGGCTGGAGCCTGGGAGTGCATGGTGGGGGGGTCTCGGAGAGGATGTGGCACTGTTGTAGTGGACTCATCAGCTACTCAGGTGAATGTGAGGAGAGCCATTGGTTAAGAAAATTGAGGAAGGAGGAGCTGGGGCCCCACCTGTGTCCTAAGCTGATGATCTGGCTCTTTTCAGAGGATAAGAGTCAGTTATTAGAGCCACTTAAATCCAAGATACTGAGCTGGGCAGGACAGGCTCAGCCCACTCCCAATGGCAGAGCAGGTGCTGGCTCTTCTTGAGGGCAAACATGGCCAGTGGCTCCTCCCAGAGTTATGGGGATGGGGAGGGGGGAGTGTTCCAGTTCATAGAAGGATTTGTGTTCAAAGTAGCTGCAGATTTCCTGATTAGAATCCCGGATGAGAGGTGAGTGATTCTCAGCATTTCCAGCACTCCTGTGGTTTGGTGTAGATTGAAGGACACTGCAAATAGTGCTCCTGGACCCAAAGGCCATTTGCAAGGGAGCGGGTAAAACTGACAGGAACAGAGTGAGACCCTGTTGGGTTGGAGGTTTAGTGCCACCCTGTTCAGAAGCAGAAGCAATGGACATTGTGGTTGCCTTGTCAGTATCAACCCATACTCTTCCTGGTCTAGCAGCCTCATAGTTTGAGTGGCCCTAATTGGTCCATATCAGAGAAATCCCACTCCCTCCTTGCTGGAAAGATAGATGGAGAGATGGTCCAATTAGAACAAAGTTCAGTGGTTTAAGAAATGTCATCCTTTTCCCCTCTGGGTGTGAAAAGTCAAGCACAGAGTCCTGGTTGCTAATGGCAGCCCTTTTGTGACCATGAGGGAAACTGATCTGAAGACAAAATTAGCACATGGAGGGGAGCTAAGTAAGAGGATCACAAAGAAATGGAGCCAGACTTTCTGGAGATGTGAGTCCATAAATCTTTATCATTCAAGTCAAGTTGAGTTGGCTTTTCTGTTTTTTGTTTTTTTAAATTGAAGTATATTTGATTTACAATGTTGTGATTGTTTCAGTTGTGAATCATAGCAAAGTGATTCAGTTGGCTTTTCTGATTCTTGCATTGAGTGCTTTCCAACTGACTACTGGTTTCTCAGGGCCTCTCAATCCTAGAAGTTAATGAGTTGGCCTTATTTTTTATGTCCTGAGGCTAGATCATAGAGAAGGTAGAAATGAACATTTTGGGCTAATGTTCTCTTTAGACACCTAGACTTCGTGTTGGAGACTACAGTGCTGGAAGCTCATCTGAGCTGGTACCTCTTTGACCAGGTCATCTCAGATCCCTTTACAATCATGGAGAGGTTCTCTGCATGGTTGGGACACTTAGGTCTAGAAAATTGTCTGTGTTGTAGTTGGTTTGTTGGTGGTTGAAGATGGTCCAGATCTAGAAGAATCCAATCTGAAAATTGAGGTTTTTTATTTAAATGGTTTGTGCATAGGAAGCTACTAGTGAATTGTGAAAAGATCTCTTCTAAGTTGTGTTCCTACCTCCCAGAGTCAATTATCCATAAGTCTTAGAGCTCGCTCTGGTACTTAAAATTGTACAGTTCCTAAGCCCATATGTCAGGGGAAGCCAAACAAACAAGCTTCCATTTTACAAATCCTCAGACGTTTGCACAAAAGCTCCCTTAACTGTCTCTGACAGCAAGAAAATTAATAGATGCAGTTGACAATGTGTAAAATGATCATGTGTGTCGAGGTCTCAGAGGATAACATAATGTCTTCACTAGAAACGATTGGTGTGATGTGAACTAGTAGCACAGGAGATGGATGGCTATAAAGCCTGTCATGGGTTAAATGCCATCATTACTGGCTCTTTCATTCAGGAAATAGCGCTCAAGCACCTGCAGCCCATGTAACACTGGGCTGGTACCCAGAATCCACATGCGCTGGATGATGTTAAAGGTGGGGAAGAGCACCCTTTGACCTTGAGGGTCTGTCCTGTCAAATCAGGAAGAGAAGGCATTTATATCTACCAGCCAGGGTGCGCTTTGCAGATACGTACGTTCTCAGAAGTCTGAAAGAAGGAAACAATAGTTGGTATCTGGGCTTTCTCAGGGGAAATGGGGCTTGAATTAGACTTCAAAGGAATTGAGCAAATTATTATTTGGCCTGGAATTATGTATTATCGAATGAACCTTGAAGCAGCCATTCATTGGCTAGGGCTTACATATTTTATTTACTGAGAATGTTAGAAAAAAAATTATTATAACAAGAATTGGCCTGCCCTGTATTTGTCCTATATTTAAAACATGTAATTTTTCAAAGTAACGGCAGAGAACATGAAATTTAAATGTAGGTTTCTTTATGGAGTCTTGGAAATGACTTTTCTTCCTGGACGTAATTGGACTATTGACTGTGTTAGGTTTGGTGGTGATTGAGCAAATAGTATTTTCTATTTGATCTTATTATATTTTAATCACATTGCAAGAAATGTCAGAATAGTACAAAATGAGAAACTTCACAAGCTCATATTTCATTATGAAGTCGGTTTGTACAGAGCTTTGGAAAGGACCTCACTTGCATTGATTTGCTGCGGTGATCAATTATGGCTCAGCTCTAACAGGCTGGAGCTGGTGAGCCAGGAGCTTCCGCCACGCTGAGCCTGAAGGTCACTTCCCCACACTCCTCCACCTGGAGCTGGCTGCTCTGTTCGCTGTTCTATGGCGTGACCTGAATCTGGAGGTCAGTGGATAAAGTGCCACTCACTGTGGCGCAGGTTTGCTAGCGCATGAAGCCATCATGGCTGAACAAATACTGCCTGTGGGTTGAATCATGTTTTGAGATGTTCATTTTTCCTGTCTACCCCTTGCCCTCCTGCTTCCCATTCAAGCAGGTAGCAGGGTTGGGATTTCATTGCCTTGGTGGAATTGCATGGCTGGGCTGTAGGCAGAAGTTGCCTGCTTGACATGTTGGCTTTTATTTTCTACAAGCTCAAGCCTGTGGTGTAGGATGGGATTTTAGGAGAAAGGCAGAATGCATGGGAAGAGCAAGAGGCAGAGACTTCTGTCCATCTCTCTTAAGTGGAGATGCCCTGTCTGGGCACCTGAGGGTGGGTGACAAGTCCTGGACAGGATGCGTCTCCAGAAATGGAGCTGCAGCCCCGGGGTCCCACAACCCTGTGTGATGGTATGGAGACTGTGGAGAGTTGCAATTCACCAGACAGAGGAGGTGATGAAATTCAGTGGCCAGTCAGCGATTCTAGAAAGTAGAATCTGCCCCTTTCTGGGACCCACATAATTCTTGTGGGTCAGGGAGAATAGGAGCTGCAGAATGACCTCACGGGCCCTTGATGTCCAGTGACTCTGTGGCTACCACTCACCACTTGAAGGGGCCGGTGGCCAAGGCTGGTCATTGATGTCCTTGTTCCAACCTCTCTGGGGGTTTGGCTACTTCTCAGGAGGTAGCCATGGCAAGCCTCTCTGCCTGCCTCTGCTGGCCCCCCACAGTCTCCAGGAACAGCCCCTCTCCCTTACTGCCCCCCCCAGGCTTTCTGAGAGGCCCAGGGAGGTTGAGTTAGGGATGGAGGGGGAGTTGGAGAGAAAGTACTCAGTCTGTCTAGTTCTTCCATAGCAGCCAAGACCAAAACACATCTTGGCATTTAATGTTACTTTTTCTGCCATGCTTATTAAACAGAGAGACACAATGGAGAACACAAAAATCACCCCCTCCAGCCCATCTAAAGAAGAATATAGAACAATCTAGTGTTGCAGCTGTGAACCAGTTCATGCTAGTGGTTCGTGGGGCATCCAACAATGTTGGGTATCACTGTGTTTCCCTCAAAAATTAAAAATATCCTGTGACTTCCTATGAGTTTGCTACAGTGCCTGGGGGTGTCTTGGTGCCCAGTTTAAGAATCATACTGATAGGATTCCATTGTATATAAGTTTTATATATTGTTTGAAACCTTGACTAATTGCAGTGTACTATATTGGTATATGGGCTTCCCAATTGTCTCAGTGGTAAAGAATCTACCCACTAATGCAGAAGCTATAGGAACCGCAGGAGTCACGGGTTCTATCCCCGGGTCCCCTGGAGAAAGAAATGACAACCCACTCCAGTATTCTTGCTGGGATAATCCCATGGACAGAGGAGCCTGGCAGCTGTAGTCCACAGGGTCACAAATAGTCAGACACGACTGAGCAACTGGGCACACACGCGTATTTGTATATACCTCATATTATTGGACACTAATGTTGGACTTCAATAGCATTAATGTTATCTCTGTTATAAACATTGTTATCATAAAGAGCTTTGTAGGGTTAATCTTTGAGCACATTTCTGATTTTTTTGTAGGATAAATTCCTAGAGTAGAATGGCTTGGTTGAGGGTTGTGGCATGTTTAGGGCTGTTGGTGTGTGAATCACCACCTTTCTCTGAAAAGGTCATACCAGTTTATACTCACATTTATGTATGGACCCATTTTCCATATCATCATTCTTTTAAATCCTTGACAGTCTGATGGCATCTGCTTGGTTAATTTGCATTTCTTTGGTTATTACCAAATCTGAACTTTTTCATGTGTATATTAGTCTTTTCCCAATTTCCTGTTTATAACTTTTGCTCATTTTCCTCTTGGAGTGTGTGATGGTTTTAAAATATACCTGCACATTCTTTGTCACTCTTTTTTTCAAAAGATGGAGCCTAAATCTCAGCCACTTGAATGTGGGCTGGACATAGTGATCCACCTCTAAAGGCTGGAATGTGGCAGAAGTGATGATGTCTGTCTTCCAAGGCTCAACATGAAAAGCCATTACAGTTTTCACTCTCTGAAATGGTTTGCTCCAGGGGAAGTCAGTGGCTGTTGTGAGGACACTCAAGCAGTCCATGTAGATGCAGTAAAGCTGTGTGGAGAGGAACTCAGGTCTCTAACCAACAGGCAGCACCAGTTTGCCAAGTGTGAATGAGTCACCTTGAAAGTGGATCTCCCAGCTCCAGCCATGTCTTCAGATGACTGCTGCCTTGGCTGGCACTTAACTGCAACCTCATGGAAGAGGAGGTTAGCTAAGGACCCAAAGGTGGAGAACAAAATCTTATCTGACAAGTACTTCATGTTCTAAAGCGAAGGGTTAGATCTGTGCTGTCCCATATGGTAGCACCCAGCTGTATGTAGCTATGGAGAACTGGACATGACTAGTCCAAACTGATCAATTACCCATTGAAATGATAAACATTTTAGCTGTGTTGGGTTAAATAAAATAAATTCAACAATAAGTCTAGTAATATGTGGTGTATATTAATACATATTTTTACTTGATTGTTGATGATAAGACTACCTTAAAAGTAACTAAAAGTTGATGAACTCAGTGATACATTGATTTTCAGCCTACTTGGGTTAAACTCTTTGAATCTCAATGCACTGTCTGTAAAAATGGGAGTAATAATAGTACTTGCCTCAGTGGGTGGGTTATCAGGATGAAATCAGACAATCTAAGTGCAGGGTTCAGTGCAGTACTTGATACGTGGTGTATGTGTTAGTCACTCAGTCGTGTCTAATTCTTTGCAACCCCATGGACTGTAGCCCGCCAGGCTCCTCTGTCCATGGAATTCTCCAGGCAAGAATACTGGAGTGGGTCGTCATTTCCTTCTCCAGGGTATCTTCCCAACCCAGGGATCGAACCTGGGTAATACTTGGTGAGCACGTCAAAAATATTAGCTGCTACTGTTTTCACTAATAATCAAAGGAGGAAATAACCAAAGCATCACCTCTCCTGACTTCCTTGACTCAGAAAAACCAAACCGAGTGTGGAGAGGATGTGCATACAATACCCTAATGCATTGTTTCACCAGCTCTGACAGAGCCCCGGGCTGCCCTCAATCCATAGCGGTGAGGTTTGACTGTCTTCAGATGTGTCAAGCCTTTGGATTTGAAATCCCTTGTATGCTGTACAAATTAGTTAGCTTTATTTTACATTGTACACATGTGGAGTTACCACCTCTTGACTTAAACATGCAAATTTATGTGAAAATCATGCAAATGCTACTTCTCTGAATCGACTAGAGCCTTGGGTGTCTGTCTGAGGTCTGCGCTGCCTCACACACCAAGCTCGGCAAAGGCTGAGGCACCCCAACCCTCCTCCCCCAGGTTCTGAGCCCTCACCAAGGGCAGGACCCCTGGGCTCAGTAAACTGACGATGGTGAATTAGCTCAGTAACTGCACCTTTTCCTATTTTCTCTGAGTCTAGTGAAGGGCGCAGAGGTGGAGAATGCAAATACCCACATTCTAAAGAGAGGGATTAGGTCTGCACTGCCCAGCAAGGTAGCCACCGGTCATATAGTTACTGAGCATGGATGTGGGGAGTCCAGACTGAGAGGCCCTCTAACCATAAAATACACACTGGACTCCTGAGACTTGGTATGAAAAAAATGAGTGTAAATATCCCATTAATACATTTTTATATTGACTACACATTGAAATGATGATATTTTAGCCATATTGGTTTAAATAAAGTACACTATTAAATTTAACATCATCTGTTTCTTTTTACTTTTTTAATGTGGCTACTAGAAAATTTAAAATCGCACAGGAGGCTCACATTATACTTCTTGCAGACAGTGCCAGGTTAGACCATCTATGCAAGTCTTGTCAAAGAGGGGGTTGTGTGGGAAGGGGGCTAGAGATTCCAGAGTTCGCTGGGGCCTTTGCCCAGGATTCCTGTAGATTCGAAGAGCCAGGTGGAGCCCCCATCAGGAGAAAAGATCCAGACAGGGGTGGAAACCTGAGAAAGACCCCACCTAAGAGCACTGTCTGGGAGTCATGAGCTGAGCGCTCAACACACAGGTAGACTTCCAGAAACTGCTTGCTGAGGCAGGCAGTGGCAGCAGGACAGGGGAAGGGGGAGGCCCATGGAAAAAGATGCAGCATTTAGGACTTGCTTCATCCAGAGAGGACGACTGACATATTATAACCTTATGTTTTTGGCCTCTAATGTACACTCCCTTGCCTTGACCTCCATCCTGGAGGGCCAGATGCTCAGTGTTAGGGGGAAGTGAAAAGGAGATAGGGTACAGAGAAGGCCCTGGCAACCCCTCTTACATGGTGGCTGGAGCTAGGAGAAGGGAGACCTTGGCTGAATTGAAAGTTTGGTTATTACACTGGGTTTTTTTTTTTTTATAAATCCACCAAAAAGAGACCCACACTTATTACCCTGTGATATCTTTTTAACCTGGCAGCTGGAGTGAACCTATTAATATGTGGATTGAATCAGTTCCCTCCTCTGCTCTAACTCCTCCAGGGCCTTTGCTCTCACTGGGATTAAAGGTCACAGTCCTATAACAGTCTACGGGGTTCTTCCTGAGCCACCCCCTCCCAACCCTTCTGTGCCACATCCCCCACTGCCATCCCTTCCCCCAACTCCTGCCACAGGGGACTTCCTGCTGCACCTAGAACCTTGCATCTACTTCTCCTTCTGCCCCAAACACCCTGACCCCAGATGTCTGTGCAGCTCACTCCTTTCCTCTTCCATTATTCTCAGCTGCCTGCTCCTTGCTATCATGGTTAGTGTTTTACTGTGACTTGTGGCTTTATCCCCGCAGAACATAAACTCTCTGAGGGCAGTGAGGCTGTTTTTGTTGTGTTGTGTTTTGCTGCCTGTTCTGTTCATTGATATATTGATGCAGCATGGGTCGTGGCAGGTGTTCAACAATATTTGTGGAGGGAGTGAATTAAAGGGACCAAATAGCTGTGCGATTTGCCAGAGGTTTCCCCCAGGTCAGGGAAGAGGGACCCAGCACAGAGATGATTAAAGGAAACAGTTGTGAGAAAGAATAAGGTTGCTTTCTGCTTGTGCCCTACTAGGTGAGCTGCATCTGCTGGGGCCCACAGCATTGTGGAAGGGAGTCTCCACTCTGAAGATATTGGCGGCACAGTCAACATGTAAATCACAAGTGCTGTGACCAGTGGGGAAGGCTGCTTTGGGCAGTGAGGTGGAGAAGAAGCAAATAGAAGCCCATTAGGCGGGAAAAAGAGAGCACGCAGTTTAGACAGATTTGAAATGTGCTCAGATAGGGGATGCAGTCTAGATTGTGTGAACAGGGGGAGGAGAGGGCCTAAGGATCTGATGCAAGGGGCACTCATTTTCTGTCGTTTTGAGTTCAGGGCCATTTCTGGCTCTAAAGGGCCGGTGGGGTACATAACAAGGATATCCAGGGTTTAGCAGGTGGAGAGACAAGTTCAGTGGTGCTGCTGTTGTCCCAGGACCAGCTCTTGGTCGTTAGAATATTTAGAGGGAATAAGAATTATATTTATAGTCAACTGGGGCAGAGGGGGGCTGCTAAGCTGGTGATAGCCTCCATCTTCAGGAGTAAAGACCTGCAATCACAGTTAAGCACTGAAGAGAGGTCCTACTGTGGGACATGGTGGGATGTTTTCACTCACTTGGTAGATGATTTGTGGACTTGGTGCACCAATGAGTCTGACTTTTGATAACCAAGGTCTGGTAGCCATGACCTCTTACTGGCCCAGGCTGTAGGTAATGGGCTCTTTCTTGTATTCACATTTTTATTGGTTGCAGACATCCCAAAACTTTAGTAGCTTATTCATCGCATTTGCAGATTGCAATATATATGATGGCACATTCTCTATGTGGACCTATGGCCAAGGGAAGGTAGGGGGAGAGTGGGGCTGTGTATTGGTCAGTTATTGCCATGAGAATGCTTTATAACAGCCTCTCCCCAAACTGAGTGCTTGGCAATGACAGGTGCACTCAGGCTCAGGAATCTTCCAGTTGAAAGTGGTTACGCACGTAGGCAGCACAAGGCAGGGCAGGGCCGGGGGCACTTGGGTATAGGTTGGATTCAGGTCTATTCCATGCATGTTCTTCCTGGGACCCAGGTTCTAGGGGCACCAACCAGCTGGGCTGGGCTCTTTTCCTAGTGGGTTACCAGAGCCCATGACCCCACTTGAACCACTTCTGCATATTTAAGGCCTCTGTGTACCTCGCTTCTGCTAACCTTCCACTGGGTAAAGTAAGTCACATTACCAAGCCCAACACCCACGGGGCAGGGCTGCATACTCTGCCCCTAGTGGAGAGGGTGGAAATGAGTAGCCAAATTCTCACAGGCTGTAGCTCAGAGAAAAGTATCACAGAGTTTAGAGGTGGGGGTTTGACCTCAGGCTTATCAAATGTCTTTATCAGAGAATGTGGTAGGCTGAATATGGCCTCCCAAAGTGGCCTTGCCCTAATCCCTGGAATTCGTGAATATGCCACCTCACATGGTAAAGGGGAATTTGCAGATATGATTAGGGATCTTAAGATAGGGAGATAATATCCTGGATAAGCTGGGTGGGTTTGATATAATCACAAGGACTCCTACAAGAGGGAAGCAGGAGGAGTAGAAAAAAGAGGTTGTATTACTCCAGAGCAGAGTGAGAGAGAGAAGTAACCATGCCAATAACTTTGAAGGTAGAGGAGGGGGTTGCTAGCCGAGGACAGCAGGCAGGCTCTAGAAGCTGGCAGGAAGACTTACTTTCCCCTGGAGCCTCCAGAAGCAACCAGTTCTGCTGATACCTTGATTTCAGCTCTGTAGGGTGCATTCTTCTTTTTGATCTCCAGAACTGTTAAGAGAATAAGTTTTTGTAGCTTAAACCACCAAGTTTGCGGCAAATTTTTGTATTTCAGGAAATTTTAACAGACTCCAAGCCTTGAATATTACAAAAAATATTCCTGAAGGTGGAGCAATGGAGACAATTTGATATCGTATTTGAGGATATGGGCTTCTCTGGTGGCTCAGATGGTCAAGAATCCACCTGCAACGCGCGAGACACTGGGTTCAATCCCTGGGTTGGGAAGATCCCTTGGAGGAGGGCATCAAGACTCACTTTAGTATTCTTGCTTGGAGAATCCCCATGGACAGAGGTGCCTGGCGGGTTACAGTCCATGGGGTCACAAAGAGCTGGACATGACTGAGTGACTAAGCACAGCACATTTGGTGATATATGAAGGGTCAGGGGCTTGGCATGTTCTCCCAAGTCACACCACCCAGGTGCACTGTCCTGCTCCTGTCTGCATCTTGCCTCCTCCTGCTACAGATGCGGAATATTGTAGTCTCTCAAGGATCGTTGGCCAATCAGCTCTGCTCTGTTCATGATGAGTGATTGGCCATATTTTTCCTTCTCACTGGTGGCATGAGCTTAATACCTCATTAGCTTATGAATTCTACTAGCATTCCTATTCCAATACTTTACCAATTATATATACACCTGGAGGTAATGTTGAATGCAATCAGTCTTATCTATGGGGGAGTGTGAGTAAAGCAAGGAGGACCATTTGGGCTTATGTCTCAAGAGGAACTGTGTTCTACTTGAGCATCTCCCAGCCACATATGCTAAGGAATTAGAAAATCCAAGACATTATGGGTTCTTCTAACTTCATTCTTCTTCCTTGCCGGATGGGATGATGTAATCATATCTGTCTTTTGAAAGCTGGTTAACTCTTGACTGTGTGAAGGTTGAATTGGAGTAAGTCAAGTGGACCAAGAAGGAAGCTGGTACATTAGTCTAGAAAGTGATGAGAACTTCATCACAGTGACAGTCAGGAACTATTTGGAAGTAGAATGGTCAGGACCAAATGAGTTTGGTTTTAAACCTTCTAAGTTTGAAGGATGTGGTGAACACTGCCCAGCTCCCTCTGTCAGGACTGAAGCCCTCATTCCCCTAGCTGGCCTGGTACAGGTGGATAATGGATCATAGCTACATCCCTTCAAGGAAGGGAACTTTCCTTGGCCCAAAGGAAGTGCATTGCCCAGGAAGCCGTGGAAACTTGGGAAGAAATGGTTATCAGGAGAGAATGGTAGGCAGAGAAGGCAATCTTGAGAGTTTCTGTTGGATTTGGCCACATAGAGGTCATTGGTGACTTCAGCACCAGAAGTATGAGGAAGGGCAAGGTATGGGTTGCAGTGGCATGAAGACTACCTGTGAGACAATGAGGAGGAGCTGGACCTGGGTCCTGAAGGAAAGGTAGAACGTGGGGCAAGGTCTGATATAAGTGAAGGGACCCATGCTGGAGAAGACATCTGGTTTGACGGGAGGGTGAGAAGGTCGGAGAGGTGGTTGGAAAAGCAGATGGTGCCGGGGCATGGCTGTCTTAAATTGTAGGCTATGGAGAGCAGAATCAACCAGACTGTCTCTACATGTGTATGGGTTCCACTGGGTTCAGGATACTGCTCTCGAGTGGACACTGGACATTATAGCCCCAGAGTGGGGACTTGGCCAATCACATGGCTGTTTTGAAGGTGTGTTCTATGAACGCATCTGTAATGAATTCTCTGAAGGCAATTCCATTAAGCCAGTTCAACCCCTTGCTCAGTTTCCTAGCCTGTCTAGTAAACTTGTTTCTAATACTTTTATTTCAATTTTACTAAAATTATTTTCAAAGGATTTAATTTTGTTTCGTGTAAATTTTACCAGAGGAATTTAATACATTTATCAAATTGTATCCATTATAACTTTTGACATAATGAATTTCTTTTTGTGACCATTGCTTCTATCAAATCCAATTTTCCTGGACAAATATTTGCAGACCTAAATTTTACCAAGACAATTTGATATATATATACATATGTGTATATATATATATTCTAACAAATTGTACTGTGTGAAATTTTAACCATTCTCCATTCTATTTTGAGGAGATAATTCCTTATAATAAAATTCATTATGACTCAGATAAAAGATTGATAGTTTGTATTTATTTCTTTACCAATTTATTACAAAATTATGAGTAGACAGTAAGATGGTCCTGGTTTGCTCTCTGTCCAGGACTGGGTGATTGAATTGCGAGTCTAATTCTTCTGTTCCTGATTACTTTGTGTGCTGTGTATGAATGACTGCCTCGGTTGGCAGCACCTGGTGGGGCTGGGGTATCCCCAAGGTCAGTGAAAGCAAGTGGTGGGATTTCCCTCTCAGTTCCATGACTGCTCCCAACAGAGCACTCATTCTGTGCTGTCTTTGTGCTAACACTTTACAGACATTATCTTATCTTATCAAATTCTCCTGTCTTACCCCATTTTACAGAGGTGCAAACTTAAGCCTAGAAAAATTAAGGTGTAAAATCGGAACTAGAACCCAGGTTTGTTTGAATCCAAAGATGACAGCTAAAACCATTGGGTTATACTGTATTTCACTGTATTTGTGTGCTCAACAGACACCACTCACTACCTGATGCGATTTAGGGTCAGGGAGAGGTTGGCTGGTTGTGGTCATAGAATGTGTGGTCCAGACCTTGCCTATCATTACACATACACTACAAATGTGGAAGCAAAGGCCCCGAGGAGAGAATAAGCCCAGAGTCAAATAGTTCCTGGGTAGCACAGCTGGCTAGAGTCCAGGTTTCCAGCCCCTGTGTCAACTTCTGGTGTGTGTGTGGGGTCACCCCTTGGCTTCCCTCAAGCTGCCTGTACAAGTGTCTTCAGATCTCCCCCAACTCACTGGGCGGCCAGTTTGAAAGGGGAGCCAGGCAGTGTGAGTTGTCTGAGAGGGGACTCTTTGATCTCAATTTCCTTTATTTCAGAGAAGTTTGGAGAAAATGCCCAAGTGCCAGGGACTGTTAAGTCACTCCTAGAAAAGGCCATGTCTGTGGGTGCCTCCTTTCCAACCTCGGTCCTTTGGGCCCTTGGCAGGGTCTAGTTCCCCCGTTAGAAGGTTCTGTGTGGGACCTGCAGACCTCTGGCCCTATTTGTAGGTACTGAGCAGGGAGCAGAGGGAAGGACTGCCTCTATAGTTTGGGACTCAGAACACAGGCACCATTTTTTGGCTCCATTGTGAATAATGCACTGAAGTGTTTCCAGTCCTGGAATGACTGCAAAGTAGGCTTTTTCTTTGTATTATGATAACAGAGTTACTTTTTCTGATTTTATAAAGAATGCTGGTTCATTGTGGTGCAGTTTTCCTTTAAAGGGGTCATTTTATAATGACCATCATAGAATTATAATGGTATGAGAATTAGAACAAGGTCTTTTTTCCCCCTCCTCTTTCTTGAAAGCCTGCATTCACACAAAGAAAGGAAGTGTAGGGCTCTGAGCATGAGAAAATAACTAGACACTTGACCTAGTTAGAAGCAGAGTAGCTGGTAGCAGGCTAGGGTGAAATTCAGGGGATCCGCGCTGGCAGCACTGCCTCTCAAACCTCTCTGTCCCCCACCATCCCTGCACCATGACAAATAGTCACAATTACACATGCAGCCTGGTGGGCTGCTGTCTATGGGGTCGCACAGAGTCGGACACGACTGAAGCGACTTAGCAGCAGCAGCAGCAGCACACATGCACAGGAAGAGGACTTTCCCAATTCTGCATCTCAGATATTTCCCACTAATGCTGGGAAAGAAAGTCTGTGAGGCAAGCAGGAATGTGGGTGGGGGAGGTTTCTGGGGAGACTGGCCAGGGGATTCTCTCCTTTCCTGCTCTCCTGTGGTCCCAGGAGTCTGATCAGGGGTTTGCCATAAGGTGATGACTTTGCTCTTTGAATCTGGAGACACTCCTACTTTTTCTAATATTCCACCCCAATGAGGCCAATATCCAAAGGTCCTGTTCTGATAGAACATTTTGAGCAGTCAGGCAAACACAAACCCTGGGGCTTCTTTGTCAGTCTGCCTTCTTTGTTGTCTTCTCTGGGGCCACTGTGGACTTCTCCTTGGCTTAACATCTCAGGGGGCTGGTCTCAGGGGTGTGCCTGGGAGGGTGAGATGCTCATGACGACTGCCAGTGTTGGGCACCCCTTGCCAGCCGGAGCCGCAGCCTCTGTTAGCGGCTGAGACGTGGAGCAAGTCCGATGTGGCTGCCCCACCAGTGGCTCTTTCTTTGTTTGACTCCATTAGCAACTCATCTATCAGACTTTGTGAGATAAAGATTCCAAAATCCACCTGTGACTCCAAATAGCTTTCCGCAGAAACAGTTGGTCTGTGGCCCTCAGATAGTTTTGGGCAGAGAAAGAAGAAATGGCCATGGCATCGCCCCAAAGCATTTGGTAGCAGGACTATTTATTCTAGGTGCAATTTATTTTGCCCAGCACCTCTCAGACAGTCAATAATTCCAGTCTGTCAATGATTATCCTTGCTCCCTCCCCTTCCGTCTGTCACTGGAGTTGGTGGCTGTCCCGACAGCCACCCCACAGAACGTGGGAGCATCTGTCTCTCTAATGACTGGCCACGGCAACCTCAGCTGTTCAATATGGTGAGATGAAGAAAACGTTTAATTTCTACGATATGGGGCACTCCAAAGCCAGATTTGACAACTGTTCCACTGAACGCTACTAGTATTTCACAATTTCCTTAGATAACAAGAAGAAGCAATTCTAACTCCCAGGGGGATATATTTACAAGATGGGAAGTTGATAACTAGGCCTCTAGAATGACAAATGGTTTTGGAATACACTGTGTATTGACTCTGATGAATGTGTGCTGCCTCCTGGGACAGGGAATTCTTCCAAAGTGTCTTGTCCTTAGCCTGAAGAAGGACAAGAGAAGGCCTGGAGAAGTTGTAGAGAAAAGCTGGGGCCTGAGGTCTGCATCCTGGGGCCGTCTTGGACTTCGAGAGAGAGTTCTTTGGGGTGAGCACCCCTGGGACAGATGCGAGTGGCAGGTGGGGTCTCCAAGGGAGGGGGATCCCTGAAGGGTAGGGGAAGTCTATGGAAGCCTCACACAAAGGTGGGGTGCACATAGGTGGTGAAGTATGGGAGAGCCTTGGTAAATGGGGAATTGGGAGGGTGAAGACATCCAAACGGTTGCAGTGAAAGTGAAGCATGGTCAGCGGGGACCTGGTGGAGGGGGCTGCTCTGTGGGTAGAGAAAGGACAGTGGATGGATTCTCAGGACTGCGGTCTTTGGAGCTTGGCTGGGATACACAGGTCCACGGTCGTATGTGCAAGCAGGGCGGGATGTGCCTCCTGCCTCGGCCCTGTGGCTGTGGAGGGTGGGGTCTCAGAGACAAGGACTGACAGCAAGACGACCATTATTGAGGCACACTGGGCCCTAGTCCTTGGGGCTGACTTAGCAGAAGGATCACAAAGGCCAGCTGGCATTCCAGGAGCCTGGGACAGGGAGGCGGCCAGGCTCCTCAGATCCTCCTGGACGTGGAGTCCTTGCTCCTTTTCTAGACTCTTTCTGCCTCGTGCTTCTCCCCTCTCATGGGTCATGACCTGGCTCCAGAGAAGCATGGCTGCCCTCGCCTGCCTGTGGTGCTCAGCTGAGGGAGCACATGGGGGCTGGAATCGAATCTGCACTGGGATACTACCTGTGTGCCCCAGGGGCTATGTTCACCCCCGGTGGCACATTAGAGGTTCAGGCTGTGATGGGAGGGAGGGAAAGCCCGAGCTAGGAAGTCTCCCTCCACTTCATGAAACCGCAGACATCCTCAGAGACTGGAGCAGCAACCATGGGCCCAGAAACTGTACAGTGATTCTCCAAGAAAGCACCGTCCATCAACATTTGGCTTTAATTCCTGCTGCTTTAGGCTTTTATGAATAATTAATTGGGGGAGCAAGCTCATGCCCTGGATTTTTTAGGTGATAAGTAGGTCAGACACCTACCAGAAAGGAGGACTTCTTGGGGTCCCTCTGGGTCCTGTTGTCTTTCCAGTACTGTCCCCTCCTGGCTCTGCTTTGTGTAAAGTGCACCAAGCTTCAACTTGCTTCTTGGTGCAAAATAGGAGTCTATCTCTACCCCCACCCCTACCCCTCCTCCCACTCCTCCCAATAATCTGTCAGCTCACCCCATGATGGAGTGAATCCCTGAAGATCTGGACTGGGAGCCCCCAGAGAGAAGAAGATTTTGTGACCTGTTCCCCTCTGCAGAACACATTTAACTTAAGAAGGAGGTGGATTAAATAAGCGTTGTTATGAGATTTTTCACCATGTCTCTTGAGCTGTTATAATACCAGGCTTAAGTATTTCTACCCTAAACCCTACTCAAGTCATTTCTAAGGTTCAGGGTGACTTAGTGATGATGTGATGATTTTATTTTTGATACTTCTGCCTTGTGACTGAGCTTGGAAGGGTGGCAGGGATCGTGGGAGCGGAGAGCTGGGCTGTCAGATACACTCTATAAGGATGGTTCCCAGTGCTGTCCCCTCATCAGCTAAATAGGTTAGTAATTCCTGCTTTATCCCTCCACAGGAGATGGGGTAGGAGGCTTTGGAAAGGGCACAATGTGAGCATTAGGGATCAGTATCATAAGGGTGGGCTTTACTTTCAGTCTGTGGCTGGTATAGCACGTAACAGCTGGACGCTTGAGCAGGTTGTGTACTGCTCAAAGGTGCTCAGCTGAGGGAGCACATGGGGGCTGGAATCGAATCTGCACTGGGATACTAGTGTTCACCCCTGGGGGCACATTTTGTCACTCATAGAAAAGAATAGGCTGGTGGTGGCACTGGCTCGGGACCGTCAGGTTGGTCTCCGAGCAGGGCTTGGTCACTCAGACATCCACACCTTGTGAATCCCTCTAGGAAAGAGCAGTTACACCTGACCATGCCTTCTGGCTTCTCATTTGCCCCCACCTCCAGTTTCTCTGAAGTTCAAGCATCATCGCATTCCTTGAGAGGCTTGGAGTCCAGCCTGTGGCTTCTGTCAGGCAGTGCTGGCTGCTGCTGATGAAGAAGTTCCCCTGACCCACTTCTACTCATAAGCATTGTGCCCCGAGGAGGTTCCTCCACCTCTGACCACCATCTCCTGTTGCCCTGAGGCCCAGCCCTGGCATCCACCGTGCTATCCTCATGATGCCCGGGAGTCTGTTCCCACCGTTTCATGTATCCATTCCCGACCACGGCCTCTGAGCTTGCATCTCCAGCTCTGACTTTGAAAACCTCTCACTTCTAGTCTCAGCTCTCTCCCTGCTTCCTTCTACCAGTTCCCAACATGATGCAGTAGGCAGGGCCAGAGGTTGCCGCCCCCACTTCAAAAGGCCCAGCTGGGTCATGACCTTTAGTCTGTCTATATTTAAGGAGAAACTCTTTGGCCTGACTTCTGTTGCCTTCAGCCCAGAGCAAAGGCCCTTTCCATCTCACTGGTCTGTTCAACAACTCGAGTGGCTCATGGGGAGGGGTTGGCTCAATTAGCTATTATCCCCTCTTGTCTTCTATGCATAAACTCCTCCCAGAGACTCCGCAAAGACAGGGGACAGAAGGCAGGGTTTGGAGGCTCAGAACTTCGTAGCTTAGCCATTTAACTGCCCTTGGGGCTCCCTACTTGTTACCCACCAATTTGTCTAAAGCCATTCTTTGGCTTCAGTCTGCTAGCAGCCTCATCCTGGCTTCTCCAGACCCCACGCAAAGTCTGAGGTCAGGAAGAAGGGGGAGGAGACAGTCAAGGACTCCAGAAATTTCCCAGCAGCTCTTTAGGTACTAATCAAAACAACAAAAAAAAACAAACCTAGATTCATTCTCTAATCGTTTAGATCTTATTAGAGCCTAATTACATAATCTATCTTGGTTTACATTCTCTCTTAACCTGTTTTTTAATGGGTGATAATAGAGCTTGAGAGTCTCCTGTTGGACTCATACATCTGGCTGGGGTGGGTGGTGGAGGCAATTTACTGTAAGCATAACTCTGGGAGACCCAGAGGTCTCTGCACAAATGAGAGATTGTTACTAACAGTGGTTGCTTTGTGTTGCGGGATTTGCAATCAGGACTGATCAGCATTGCAATAAATGGTCTCTAAATTACCAGGTGCCACAGCTCTGGTAGAATCGTTGGGTTTGGGTTCTCTGGGGGTAATCCTTTAGCTTCCACCGGTCTGACAAAGCTAGCTAGAGAAATTTTGGAAGGGAAACTTTATGCATTTATAGAATGAGGTGGGTGGCAAATTTATTTTGCCAAATGTATTGGTCTTACTCTGTGCCTCCAAGTTCTTGGCCTACTTTCTCTGCTCCCATTGCTGCAGATATCAGGGGACCCTAGTCTCAAAGGAGACCTGTGAGAGAAGTCTACATTAGGCAATATAAACAGCAGGTAAGGTATAATAGGGCATAGCCATGGACTCCCAGCTTTATGCCTTATGGTCAAAGAGAAGCTTCTTATCTATCTTCACAGTGCCCCTAGTGGTCAGAAGAAGTTAACAGAGTATTCTTCCATGCCCCTCGTGAAGCTTGGGGCTGAGGGATTTCTTATCTGCTCCTTATTCTCTTAGCTGGTTAAGGCAATTCAGCAGTTGGCAATGGTCTGCCACCGTTATTTTCATTTTTCCCATTTTATTCTTTTTTTTTCTTGATAAAAAAGGAATGTAAATCTTTGCCTATCATCAATGTCATTTTGCAATACCATTTTTCCTTTACGCTGGTTCTTGCTCATTTAGCTTGGAATTAGTGTTTCATTTGGTTACCACTAGCAGTTTGTCTGACTTTTGGGGCCAGAAATGATTTTTTTCTGCCTGGGGAAAAAATGTCACTATATTTGGAAAGCAATTTCCCCAGATTCAGAAGCCAAATTGATTTTATGATTCAGATATTAAATGCCCCCCCCTTTTTTTTGCTTTGTAAGTTTCTAATTTTCCTTTAGAAGAAATATATTAATAGCTGTCTGCATATGCCAGTCTGAAAGGACAGAGCCTTGTAGGTTCATGAACTTAGATTTATAATCTCCAGTGGACTAAAAAGAGAGAGAGAGAATGGGATTCACACACATGCAAAAGGCCTGCTTGCTAACAGATATGCTCTTCAGAATGGTGTATATACTGTGTAGTTTGGAATCCATGGTTCGAAGGTCTCAAATCCTTTAAAACGAGGAGTGACAAGACAGGCCTCCAGTACAGAGCCTCACTGTGAGTATTTCAAGGATAATGGGGTTGTCTCAACCAAATGGAGTCATTAATATTAATTTTCCTTATTTTTTGAGGTGTTAAAAAAAACTTGTTTTGCCTAATATGTTAGCATTCATTTCTTGGCTTTGAAAACTAATCCTACTTTGAGAGTTTTAAATTTGAAATATGAGGCCTGTATAGCAGTGCCTCGAAATCATTAACTGTCCCTTCAATATTAATTGCAGGTATATCCATCATGGAGAACTTTTTGTCACTAACATGAGGGAGATGCAAATGCCAAAGCTCCTGGAACCCCTCCAGGGGTAATGTTGTCACTCAAAACTTGTTTCTGGAATCGATCTGACCTCAGAAATGGGCTGTACCTATTGACAAAATGACAGTTGGTAGTTTTAACAAAGCTGACGAGTGGCAGTTTTTGCAAATGGAATGGGAGTTGGTTTGTAGATGAAGCCACCAAGTAACGTTGGCTCTGAGCAAGGTTTTCATGGATGAGTCTGATGAGCCTGAGGGGTCAAAGGGCAGGCCACCTTGGAATCGATGTTTAATTTCACATTTCTGCCAAGAATATGGCTTATTTGCAATGCAGCCCAGCTGCCACAGGCTTGGCCTGCTTGGCAGAGGGGACATTTATATTTGTTTGGGTCTCTGGCTAGAGGAACATTAACCTGAGTATAATATATTAATATACTCTACCTGGATTACAAAATTTTAACCACTTTCCCACATCCTCCCAAGAGCCTCCATGGCTTGTCTTCTTATGTGCTTATCGACTTGTATGTTATTGATTCTTGGGGCTGGTGACTTTTCACTTTTTGCTCTCATTCAGCAGTTTTGCCTGTTAAATTCTAATCTGGGTATAAAACATTTTTCAATAAAGCCAAAGCTTGAGGATCATCCAGTTGGAAGGGAAGTTGGATCCATAGAGGGCCCTCAGAGTATTTCCACTGAAAGGGCTTTGCCTTTGTTGGGGAGCAAATTCTCTTACTCTACGAACTGTTCTGGTCATGGCAGAACAGGCTGGAAGTGAGGGTTGTCCTTTTTAGAACTGAGTTTCAGTTCTTACTTGAGCCACCCTGGTATCTTACAGAACGCCATCTTTCTGGAACAGATGGGGAAGGAGGCCAGAGCTTAGTCTCCATTCCAAAGAGCAAACAGCCTCGACCCCATCCGGTTGAATTTCCCTGCCTCCGACTCCCAGCTCGTCTCTTTGCTGGACCAGAGACTTTGCTGTGGTGATGCAGTCTAGGTACGGGAACATCTGATTCACTTTACTCTTCAATAAATTCAATTTAACAAACACTCATTGAATGCCAGCTCTGTAAAATTACCATGGAAACCCAAGTGGAATCTTTAAAATCCTCTGGGGGAGTTGTTCAGAGTTCCCACATCCATCGACACTTCATTGAGCAAGGAGGGTGATTCTTGGTCCAAAGCATGCCTGGTAGTATGCTTGCATTCAGCCCAAACAGCAGAAAGGGGAGATAGATGGAGGACAATTTGTAAAGCTGATAATGGGGCTTTTTGTGCCTGGTGGTGTTATGTTGGGCTCCCAGGGAAGAAAGGTGAGGAGCCAGGGCTTTGATTTCTGTTGGAGCAAAGAGCTGAGTTCAGTCATCGCCGCCTCTGCTCAAGAGCATCATCGCCCCCATGCTCAGCACTGGGACAGTACCTACAAAGGGATGTCTCTGTGGCTGGTGACAGCCTCGTCTGTGCCTCTGTGGCTGGTGACAGCCTCGTCTGTGCACCTTGCAGAGCAGCGGAGGCTGTGGCTTCCTAAGATCAAAGCCTCGATGAAGTGAGGCACTCGTCACACAGCAGGAGCAGGGCTTGTTCCTGACACAGGGCTAGAAACCACAGCATCATTGTCCTGCCGGGGGCTTAGAAGAACCAGGAGAACCCATGCTGTTTGTTCTTAAGAAGACAGTAGTTCCAACTGTGCTGAGAAAATTTCCAACTCAGGAAAGGGGAAGATGGGGCTTTGACATTTAAGGTCATTGTCATGATTATAAATCTATGAGTTACAAGTGACTAAAAAAGAAAGAAAGAAAGAAAAAAGTTAAACCTGCTTAAATCATGGAGGAAATCTGCTGGTACAGTTAGCAGAAAAGTCCAGATGTAAGTTCAAGTGAGGATGAATCTGGGAACTCAGTGATGTCATCAAGGACACAGTTTCTTTCCATTTTCTGTTCTATCTTTTGACTGGTTTCCTAGATGGGCACATGATGGCTACTAGCAGTTCCTAGGGCAGGCTTCTTCCTCCATGTCTTGCAGGAAGTATAAACTTCTTTGCCTTGACTTTCTGGGCAGTACTGAGATTTGCCCTGATTGGGTCATTTCCAACTTAGACAGCCCAGAACTCTGAGTCTGAACTGTGCTTGAAACTGTACTCCTGGGAAAGCGGGATTTTTTTTTTCCCTCTTGGTATACTTCTTCCTGCTTTCCAGGTGGCTCAGTGGTAAAGAATCCTCTTGCCAGTGTAGGAGATGCAGGAGATGTGGGCTTGATCCCTGGGCAGGGAAGATTCCCTGGAGGAGGATATGGCAACCCACAGATTCTTGCCTGGAAAATCCCGTGGACAGAGGAGCCTGGAGGGCTACAGTCCATGGGGTCACCAAAAGTGAGGTATGGCTTAGCAATTGAACAACAATGTAGTTCAGCTGGTAAAGAATCCCACTGCAATGCGGAAGACCCTGGTTTGATTCCTGGGTCGGGAAGATCTGCTGGAGAAGGGATAGGCTACCCACTCCAGTATTCTTCGGCTTTCCTGGTGGCTCAGCTGATAAAGAATCCACATGCAATGCAGGAGACCTGGGTTGGGAAGATCCCCTGGAGAATGGAACAGCTACCCACTCCAGTATTCTGGCCTGGAGAATTCCGTGTACTGTATAATCCATGGGGTCACAAAGAGTTGGACACGACTGAGCAACTTTCACTTTCAACTTCTTTCTTAGGAGAGAGAATTCCTTTGATAGGCCTTTGTTTTTCCCCTAAATAAAAGTAAGAGCCAAATGGTTTCTTTGCTTATTTGGGGGCATCTGAAATTAGCAAACACATCCTATCTAGGGATGAATTTCCAGTGGGAGATGATGGTGCATCTCACCGAGCTGTGTCCTTTCAGCTGGTGGACTCTGATCGCCTCTGTGTGTGCCCCATCCCATCATCATTTAGACAGGCTCTCCACCCCGTTGTGCACAGTGCTCCTCCAGGGACATGGTAGAGCCTACCGGACCTCCAAGTCATAGGGACCAACTGGAAGAGCCAAACCCCTCCCATTCCTTCCATCCCCAGAGGAGGAAAATTTACTTTTCAGTGGCTGATTGTGCCTTCTGTCTGGCTTTACTATCGTGATGTCCTTTCTACTGTCTCCTTAGGGACCTCTCGGAGGGTTCATGGGTTCTCATCATCCAGGCATAACAGGTACCCCTATAGGTAGGTCTGTTGCTCTGCATGTAGCAACTTTGGATCACTGCTTAACGTCTGCCCGCTGGCAGTCACATCTGAGATTTCACTCTCCTTTCCATCTGTATAGGTATCTTTGTCATCACCCTTGAAAAAAGCTTTTGTTTCCTGATATGTCGCTTTTATTCAGGGGACATTGAATTTTCTTGTGCTGGTTGTGTTTGCGCTCAGCCACTGTCAGTGTGACATCAAGCTCTGGGAGCAGGCGATGGTGTTCTGATAGTGGCTGGGCATGCCCACTCCCAACATCTGCCTGCTCAGCACACTCCACAGGGCAGCCCTTCTTCTTCCTTGGCATCATGCGGGCCAACTACCAGGATGATTGACTGCACTTGTGTTCAAATTAATGAGCCGCTTTGTCACTGTGTGGGCCTGCCGGAGGTAAGAGGGTACAGGTGTCCGTGACACTGATGGAGTGACTCCCATGCGCAAAGGTTCTCTGGCAAAGTGCCACCTTCATGTTTCCCTTCTGCAGGGTCCAGAATCAGAAGCTGATGCAGTGTGATCTGTCACGATGCGGAGCTGTTTGTCCTCGAGAGGGGATGGCTCTGGGTGAAGGAGAGTGAGGGCATCTTCCAAAGATGTCAGAAGCCAACTCTGAGATATGAAGTGTGGCACTGGATGTCTTCTTAAAGACCACAGGCATCTTCTAAACTCCATGTCGTTAGCCTCAGGCATGAGGGCTGGGAGGGAGGTCACATGGACTCTGTGCCATTCTTGGTTAGCTTTGCAAAGACTGGCCAGGGTGATGGGTGTGAGTACCCGAGTTTCACTGTGACAGCCTGAGTCTCAGAATTCCCACCTAGAGGGGGCGGCTCTGTGGTCTCTCTGGCTTTCTGGCTCTTGCATATGTTACAGGATGTGCCGGCTTCTATTGGTCCCCTGATTTGACTTCCTTTCCCCCATTGCTCCCATTCTCTGGCTGCCATGTGCTCCAACTTCTCTAGGAGTTTCCCTCTGGTGAATGGGAGCTACTTTGCCCAAGAAGTTTTGCCACCTCAGTCACCCCAGGGGTGAATGACTGACTGACAAGTACAACTCAAGGTGGGACCAACTTCATGGGGGTGGTTGATGGTTCTGAGCACGTACACTGTCTGGGTGAAGCCTGACTCCAGCTGCAGCCACATTCTTGCTTGCCCCTTTCTCTCCCTGGTCCTCACTCCTCCTAATAATATTTGTTGAGTTCAATAAATATTCCTGAGAATATTTGATCAGTAGATCATGTGGACCCAAATCCCTGCCTTAGTTCTTGCTTCTAGGCAATCTCACCTCAGGTACACTGTCACCAATGACCACTGTTGTGTCATCAGTATTGGAATAATGGGTGTGTGTTCTTCATATATTCCAGCCCTTGAGACCCATTCTCCTTCTTTGCCTCTCCCAATCTTTTTTCTCTTTTCTCTCCTTTGCTGGTTCACATACCTGCATGCACTCAGCTACTCACATTTGTCCAACCATCCATTTATCCAAAAACTGACCTTCAAACTCTCCTATATGATAATAAAAACGAGGATTCAATTTCTGCCCATATAGAGACTGCTTGGGTCCACCTGTTTCTTCTAGGCTGGGCTTCATTTCTGTACCTGTAGAGAATGGATAAGGCTGGGAAATAGAAGAGTGGGTGTCATTGCTTCCAGACAAGAAGAACACCCCTCCAGACTTGGGAACTGGCCTGGTGGCCCCAAAATGACACATATTGAGTACATTCTTTGCTATTTCATAGGGCTTGTTTTCACCACTTCACCCTGGGTCACTGCAGAAGTAGGAGGCAGAGTGTTTTTCATTTACAAATGGGGTAGGAAAAATAGAGGCAAATTATCTGGCTGCTGCATGAGTGCTTTATTGATTAAAGAGCGCCAATCAAATTAGCTGTCAGAAGAGAATGCAGATGGTACCATGTGGAATTGATTTTCTATATCCTCTAATTGCATTATTTCAATCAGCGGGTGAACATTGCATGGCCTGCGGTGGGATTTGGGGGGGTTTGGGGAGAGGGGGTGGGTTGACACACACTGTCTCGGCCAGGCTGAAGATATGGGTTTGGATGTCACGAGTCTTTTCCTATCAAGGTTGAGGCATTAACAACATGGATCTGGATTGCTTTGTGGATTAAAGCAGGTTAGGGCGGGACTTCGAGCATGTGCTTATAGAAGATGTCTCCCCGACCCTTGCAGGTTGGAGATATATAAGTCCCTAGTATGAGCAATTGAAACACTTCTCTTCCACCTTTTGAAGGTGGTCTTAATCAGCTCTTAGGAGCTAAAGTTCTGGTCCAAATCTCAGTTCTATTCCTTACTAGTTGAGTGACTGTTGGCAGGCTACTCAACCTCTTTAAGCATCAGTTTCCTCATTAGTAAAATGGGGCTGATAACTGTACTGTCCTCATGGAGTTATTGTAAGGATCAGAGGGGATCATGTATGCGAAGTGTTCAGCACAGTGCCTGTCACATGGATGGTGCTCAGTAAACATGAGATCTTTGTCCTTTAAGTCATTTACCTTAATGAAGTCATTTACCTTTCCTGAGCACTCTTGGAAATTTTTCTAAATTTTCCAGGCTGGATTGTGGAATGGCTGTTTTAATGATGGAGAGAGACCTAAATGTATGATTTCTGCTCTCTTCAGAAGTCCTTTAAATCAATTTATTAAGTTTATATTCTTTTGTGTATTTATTTATTTCTTAATTCTTCTTTTGACTTGGCTCTTCCTCTGATTGGGCAAGAGAAACACGTGAACTCTTCCCAAAGACCCAGCTGGGTGAAATGATGAGTTTCTGCTGGTGGCAGCATGGTTCCTTAGGCGGTCCTCATCTACCACCCACTCTCCAGGGCCCACTGGCAGGCTCACTGCCATGCCGATGCAAGGTCCACTCAATCACACAACTGCTTGATGTTGAAAAAACACATCAAAGCCTTAATTGGTTTCTCAGACTCCCTGTAGCCCAAATTTTTGGATTACTTGCAATTTGCAATAATTTGTAGTTCTTCCTCTAGGTTAGGGTGTTCTATGTAACTGGGAGTTGAATCTAACTAGAATCTGGATTTGGTGCTCAGTGAAAAAATGCAGATGCTTTGTTGGCAGCACTGTAGGCATCCCATTGCCTGGTAGCCGTGGTCTCTGAGGGGCACAGCTGTCTCCATGCCATGGTGGGGGGTAGGGGGTGTGCTGGCTGAAGGCAAGTGATCAGTGAGCTCCAACCCAGTAAGACACATGGCGGCAGGTTCTCTTTGTACCCGGACTGCTGCAACTCCCCAGTGAGGACCCCCACAGTGGAAATAGCTGGCCAAGAGTGAGTGAGGGGGAGTGGTGGGTGAGATCTGTGGGGGCCCAGCCTAGACTTCATTACCTCACTGCAGTTGTTGTTGTTGTTGAGTTGCTAAGTTGAGTCCTACTCTTTGCAACCCTATGGACTGGAGCACACCAGGCTTCCATGTCCCTCATTATCTCCCAGAATTTGCTCAAACTCATGTCCATTGAGTCAATGGTGCCATCCAACCACTTCATCCTGTCTCACCCCCTTCTCCTCCTGCCCTCAATCTTTCCCAGCATCAGGGTCTTTGAAGTAAAAGTCCATTTATTGTTAGCCTGGGGTGGCACCTGTGACTCATATACCATATGTGCAGCTCAGGAATATCTTTGACTGTCCTTGTTGTGGTCATCTGCTCCCATCTTCAAAAATCCTTTTTCATCTCCCAGGTGAGAACTCCATTCTTTCTTGGGCAAGTGCATTACTTCCCCCAGAAGAAAGGGGTTCTCAGGTAAGACACAGCTTAAGGCAGTGTCAAGGGCCCACCTTCAAGTTGGAGAAACAAAAAAATTCTTTGGGTCAGAAGATCAGCTACTCTTACCTCCACCACTATGACCAAGCAGAGTGGGATGGTACAAGCAGAGGAGGGAATTAGGAGCTTTTCAAACCTTCAAAGACTCATTTATGTGCTCTGTCCTTAGGCGTTGGGGTCACAAGCATGACTTTGGTCAGATCTGTCTAGGTTACAGGAGGAGACAGAAGAGGCTGAGACCACATTTTCATTCTACATGCTTCAAAGATGGACACAAAGGTCTGCAATATGGAATATTCTTTGCTTTGTAAGGAAACACACACAAGCAAGCAAACTCCAGCAAGTTCACAGTTGAGAGTACTAAAATCTTCCAAGAGAAAATGCCAAGAAAATCCAATTAGGAAGCCTTTAATCCAATAAGTCTCTGTGCTCTGGAACTGTGTATTGTATAGGAGAGCAGGAGATACTGGGAGGTAGAAGCCCAGTGATTGTTTCCATCTCATTTGGCAGAAGCCCTGGATGAGGGTAGCCTAGGCAGGAGGCTGATGGAAAGCTTCTACTCAAAGAACCAGAGACAGGTTGAGCGTATTCTGATAGCTGTCTGGTTACTTCAAGTTCCTTCCTTCTCTCTCCATGGGCACTCCCCAGCGTCGTACACCCCTGGCATCTCTTGTCTTGACTGTGATGCTGTGGTTCATTCACTGTGCATCCAGGTGAGTAATGAGAAGGGTTGTAAGTAACAAATGGCTGATAATAACTAAAGCACTGATGTTTCAAAATAATTTACTTTATTCTAGATTTGTGGATTCAAGGTTGCTGTTTAAGTCTCCTTCTGCAGTTGCTCTGATGGATGATAAGAGATACCATTACAGAGTTTGGGGAGTTGATGAGACTGATGGCCTCTCTTATTGATATCAAAGCCTGTGGTCTGGAAATGTCCACAGGCATGGGTTAGACATGTCAACATTCCTCAAATTAAAGTAATAATTGATATCTTGGACTTTACAACAACCTCCTAAGAGGTTTCTTGCCATCAGTCTTTCCTCTTCCAATTCATCTTCTGTAGACAGAATGATCTTCCTAGAATGCAACTGAGATTGTCCTTCATAGTTTCTTTTTCCTAAAGAACAAAGTCCACACTCCCTGGAAGCCCCCTTGTTGTGGCCTACAAGATCCTTCATGATGGCTTCTAGTCCTCTAACCTCCAGCCACAGTCCCCAGATAATATTAAGGCCAGGAGTGGTTGAGTGTGTGTTACACACAGTTCCACCTACTGGTTATCTTTCTCTGCATTTCCAGCACCAGAGACTGAAGACCTGTCTTACAGAGTCAGAGAGTTGGTGGTACAGAAGTGGATGCTAGCTTTGATGATTCTGTCATGACTTGGTTTTGCTTCTCTCTCCTTCTTTCAGCTAAGATGTAACACTAGGGCATGTCTGCAGGAAACACTTCTCTGATCCTTACAAACTGTTGTTGTTCAGTTGCTTTTTTGTTCGACTCTTTGCAAACCCATGGACTGCAGCATGCGAGGCTTCCCTGTCCTTCGCTATCTCCCAGAGTTTGCTCAAACTCATGTCCATTGAGTCGGTGATGCCATCTAACCATCTTATCCTCTGTCACCCCCCTTTTCTCCTGCCCTCAATCTTTCCCAGCCTCAGGGTCTTTTCCAATGAGTCAGCTTTTCACATCGAGTGGCCAAAGTATTGGAGCTTCAGTTTCAGCATCAGTACTTTCAATGAATTTTCAGGGTTGATTTCCTTTAGGATTGACTGGTTTGATCTCGACAAACTGAGGGATAGGAAAAATAAAGTATGTACCATTATGAAGATGTGGGGCCTCTCTTCAGCTTATAGAGGCCCCAGTTTACTCATGACAAAACAGACCTACATTTGAAGGTTGGCAAATGTTTTTGTGTTGCTGTTATTGCAAAGAGATCTTCAGACCCTTGTTAATACACCATGCCTTAGAGGCAGGAAAGGAGCAGTAGAGTTTAAAAATGGCAAAGGGTGTTTGAGAATAGACACATATTTTGTCAAAGGAAAAAACAAACAAACAAAAAAAAAAGAAAGAAAGAAAAGAAAGCAAAGAGAAAGAAATAAAGAAAGCCAGCATGGACTATGTTATGGTCTTTTCTTCCTAAATTCATGCTGATTTTAGAGAGGAGTTAGACATGAGGTCTTTCTGGGGCCTTGCTAGGGGACTCATTTCTGATGGATGTTGGTGAATGGGGGATCTTTCTTGGATGCTGAGAAGCCTGTCAGGAGGAGAGGAAGGTCATAAGGAGGCACTTCCTGTTAAAGTTCCTCCTCTGACTGCCCCACAGGGATGCCTTGCTCTTTGAGGTCCTCCACTACCCAGTCCCCTACTTACTCTCATACTCTCTCGCTGGTTTGCTCAGGATGCTGATCAGCAGACATCAAGACACCTTCTCTGAATGCAAAGGAGTCCAAAGAGGGAAAAGATGACAGACATGGAGAGCAGAGGGTGAATGCAAGGATAGCTGGGGCTCTTGGAGAAGAGAGCAGAGCAGATGAAATAGAAAGAATAAAGATATCACAGAAGAAAATACTGAGCTGAGAGAAGATATGTATATGCAAATTGAAAGGGCTCTTGCC
Organism: Giraffa tippelskirchi; assembly: GCF_054371585.1. NCBI lineage: Eukaryota > Metazoa > Chordata > Mammalia > Artiodactyla > Giraffidae > Giraffa > Giraffa tippelskirchi. The sequence goes on along the minus strand of NC_137280.1, from coordinate 118,647,171 downwards.
ATGCTCTAGGCGAGATGAATGAGATTTGTATCTAGCTATTAGTCTGGTAGCATTAAAAATTTTTTTTTATTATGAAAATTTCAAGCATATAAAAATACAGAGTATGGCAATGCCCCCCTGCCCCACCCTTGTACTTACCACCCAGATTTTAACAGTTGTCAGAGTGTTGCCATATTTTCTTCACTTTCCTCCATTTCTTTTCCTGCTTTTTCTTCTTTCTTTTTGCTTCTTGCCTTTTAATTTTTGCTGAAGTAATTTGAAGCCAATCTCAGATATAATATCATCCTCTTTATATGTTTAGTATATATCTCTAAAAATATGTGTCTTTCTCTTATAGCTGTAACACTATTATCATACTTAATTAACAATAATCTTTGGCATTGTCTAGTATCTATCTGCAAGAACAGTTCCCTGAATGTTTACAAAATGTCTTTACAATTGGTTTGTCTTAATCATGATCCAAAGGTCACACATTGCATTTGTTTTCTATGGTGGTTTTAACGTATGTCTTCAAACTGTTTGACACTTTCCCCTTCAAAAGATGGAGACCAGTTCCCCTCCTCTTGAATGTGGGCTGGATTTGGTTGCTTGTTTTGATGAGGTATGTGGCAGAAGTAGCAGTATGTGACTTCCAAATATGGGTTGTAAAGACATCAGTGCTTCACTGTGGAGGGTTCATTGTGAGGGAAGCTGGTTGACATGTCATGGGGACATTCAACAGCCTGTGGAAAGGTCTGCATGGGGAGGCACTGAGGCCTCCTGCCAACAGTGGGTATAACTTACCAGCCATGTGAATAAGCAAACTTGGAAGCACTTCCTCAGATCCAGGCAAATCTTCAGATGAGTACAGAGCCCAGCTCACATCCTGATTTCAACCTTATGAGAGAGCCTGAGCAAGCCTGAGCACCACTACCCAGATATTCCACTTTTGAATTCCTCATCCACAGAAATTACGAGATAATAAATATTTGTGTTTTTTAACACCTATTTTAATCCAGAGCTCACTCCCTTTTATTTTTAATTTTTTCTTGCAATGGAAATGGAATCAGTTGTTTTATAGAATGTCCTGTCATCTAGATTTGTCTATTAACTTCCTGATAGTGTCATTTAATTTGTAGTTTTGTCCTCTTTGTTTCCTGAAAATGAAAGTCAGCTCCAGAACCTTGATTTTGGCTCAATATTTTTGGCAAGAATACTTTGTAGGTGGTGCTTTGTGCATGAAATGATGAGCGTCAGGATGTACCCAATGTCTAGGTTCATCATGTTTAGTAGTTTTAAGACTGATCAGTGGGTTCAGGAGGTCTGGCTGCATTTTTGGACTTCAAGGACCAAAGTATGTCCTAGTATGTCCTTCCTATGTATTGGGTTGGTCAAAAGGTTCGTTCAGATTTTTTTTTGTAAGCAGCTATGGAAAAACCTGAACAAAGCAAAGTTTTTGCCCAAACCAATATAAGCACATAATTAGAGAAACTGGATTACCCACCATGAGACACAGTTGGAATCCAAAGATTTTATAACCAACCAAGCTGGTTTTTATTTGAGAGTAAAGACAATAGAATGACTGATTCTGACTTGCAAGAGTTCAGAAATATATACCAACCACACATACAATACTTCTTGGGGGAAAGATACTTCGAGAATGTCTGTTATTTATTCATGCACTCATTTGTTAATTCAACAAATATTTAAGAACCTATCACTTCCCCAGGAATGGACAAATGGCAAATAGTAGCAGCTTTTATAGAACTTGGACTGTCCAGTTTCATTTCAATTAATGAAATTAAGCACAGGGAAGCCATGTGTGGTGTGAAAGGCCAGGTGGTGAGCCTGAACCACTGATGCACAGTGAGAAGTCCAAGAAATCATGTTCAATCTAGTTGTAGACTGTCCTGTCCAGGTTGGGCTGTTGTTCCAAGCCAGCTCAGGTGGCCCCTCCCAGGCGAATTTGATTGAAGATGGTGAAGGAATGCTGGGGAACCCCTGAGTGGTGGGTAGTCAGGCCGGGACTGAACTCCAGGTGTCTGAGGATCTGGACATGCGGAAAAGGAAAGAACCTCCTTGTGGGAAAACACAGGGCAGACAGCAAGGAGTGAGTGCCTGATTCAAAGCCAGAAGGGGCGCCCAGGAGGAAGGCTGTGCACAAGGAAGGGAGTGGTGACTCACGCAGATGGTTGGGCTTTCTAGAAGTTTCTAGCCCTGTTCCTGGGGCTGGGCTAGGGATGTAAAGGGACATTAATGGGGCTGTGGAGCAGATGGACCCCAGGGATATGGAGGGAGGAATCGAGATGGCATCCCATTGGCCCTCTGGTTCTGCCTGATGGCTCTTCTGTCAGGAGTTCTAGGATCGGCTGAGAGTGGAGGTACCCTCTTTGCAGGGCTGTCTTCCTCAGGGTCCACAGTGCAGTCCAAGCTGTGGTCAAGGCACAGACCCTGGTGATAGTCTCTACCACAGCTTTCTCTCCTTCTCACAGTGGCAAACAGACCCAGGAGGGCCCCAGGTGGCCACAAACTGCCTGTCAGAGGGTTTTCTGCTCCTCTGGCAACTGGCTCTGGATTCAAGGCGTTCCCATCCATGGGTCAGGCCCATCAACCCTAGTCACCCATGGGGAGCAGGTGGGTTGGTTGTGCATGAATCACTGGGTACCACTTCTCAGCTTAGGATGAGTGGTGCATATCAGATAGACCCTGAGTGGGGTCTCCCCAGCCCTCTGGCAAAGGGGCTGGGAGATGCTTCAGAGAAGCTGAATCACAGAATGAGGGAGAAATCGGAGCACTGATTTGAGAGCTAATTAGAAAGCTATTTCTTCCTTCTCTGTGTAAAAACCTCTGAGCAGACTTAGAGTGCTGGCACCTGGCAGGCAGTGCCTGTGTGATTTCTCTCTGGGCCAGCATCTTCCTGCACCTTCAGGCATGCTCTGCAACTCATTGGCCATCCCACTGCCTGCCAGCACTCCCTTTGTACTGTTTTATTTCTTTTCCTTTTCTCTTTATTGCTACTCTCAAGAGGTAGTGTAAAAATAACTGTGACCCTATAACTCCCTTGGCCCCCTACCTTAACCAAGCTCCAAATCCTCTGTATTCTTCCTCCTGTGGATGTGTAAATGCCCAGCCTTTCAACTCTCTGCAAAACCTCCCTTCCACTTTCTAGATGCCCTGTACAAAGAGATTGTACCAGGTGTTAAGAGTGTATATGTTTTAGATTGCTGTGTGGCCTTGAGGGTGTCTCCTGACCTCTCTGGGTTCCCGGTGATCTTTCCATCTTCAGTCTACTTTTCTGTGCTGTACACAGCAGTGCCGATTGAAACAGTGTTTTGACTCCTCCCCAGGATGTGGATGACTTCCTTTGTGTCCATTCCTGCCTTCAGGCCAGGGCTTGTCCAGTCCAGTCCAGCCTAGGCCAAAATGTGAATGTACTATTGTTGGAGGTCCATGGACACAGATAATTTGATCTCAACCTCCCTGCCAGAGTGCTCCAGTGTGGGCCTTTGGAAAGTATCAGGCAAGAAAAGCGTGTTCACCTCAAATTGTGCCTGTTGTTTCTTCAGCCCTTCTCTCTGCTGCTTATATAGAGGGAAACCAGGTCAGGTTTTTGTCCTTCCCCCTCACCACCCCAACTGCCTGGAAGTCCCAAAGCAGATCAGGGTCAGAGCACCTCTCTGGCCATGAACTGTCCCCGTCAGGTCCAGTCTGCATGCCCACTCCCAGGGGCCACCTCCCATCTCTTCTTTGGGACACATCTGAGGCATTTAGCATTTCTTTCTTGGTCCTATTTCTCACTCTTTTTGGTTGTGCTTCATTTTCTGCCATTCAAGTTCTACTATGTTCTCTAATTGCTCCAGAAGTCAGACAGATGGACTGATTTCTTTAGCCAAAATTAAATTTAAAAATCATCTCAAAGTAAATGGGAAGCTCAGATGTTTCAGTTAACTTGCATGTCTCTCCTCGATGTCTAGTTTGCCATCACAAAAACTTCCTGCTTTTAATAAGCCATCTGGGCCTGGCCATACCTCCCTCCAGAAGGCATCTAGCAGATTTTCTGGACTTGCCAAAGGATGCTGTTGACCAGAAATGACCAGCTGGATTGTGAGTTCCCCCAACTTGTGTAGAGTTGTGCCATGATTCAGGCTGAATAAGACATGCCAAATCATTCTGTCCTGCCTCCTTGTGTGGCTATGGGACCTGCAGTCTTGAAGGGCAGTGGTCCAGGATCACACAGCTGGGAATAAAAGCTAGGTCTCTTGACTCCTGGTTTAGCTGTCTTTCTTTCATATTATGGAGCCCATCACAGAGAAGGGGCTTAATAAGATGTTGCTGAAAGAATGGGTGATTGTCTTAAGAGGAATATCGAGAGTCTTGATGAGGCGGGCGTGGTTGAGAGACCTGAACTCTTACTCTCTCCACTTTGGAACTCTCCAGCCTTAGGATAAGAGATGAATAAGATTATATCTTTCCATACCACTTCAATATCTGGTCCCAGGACCTCTGTTCATGTGAAGAACATTAGGTCCTTAAAAAACTGCTCTGGTCAGGCTAACTTCATGTTAACTTCATATAGGTGTGTGCTATAAGTCAATTTACTAGTTGCAAGTGGACAAAGGTCTACCAGATGACCAGGTGGTGATGTTGCTCTGCTAGAGACTGTTGGAGGCCTTGGAACAGTTCTGATTATTAAAAGGTTGTTGGTGAGCACAGAATAGGAGCCAGGAGTGTTAGGTGTTCTTAGGAATGTTCCCACTGAGCTCAGCCCTCTGTTCCTGAAACTCCTTCTAATGCCCAGGGCCAGGTATTTTTAGAATCTGACATTCACCCCTCTGAGATTGGGAGTGGGGTGGTACAAAGAACAGTATTTTCTCTGTATCTCCTTGCTTGCTTTCTGAATCATATCATCTTGAATTCTCTTTTTCTTCTTCCTTTCTCCCATTATTAGTAGAGTGTGTTGGTGGTGAGTAAATTTACCATTTAGTCTGTAGGTGGTAGAATATTGAGCGGGGGAGAAGTGAATGTTACCCAGAAATCCTGGCCTTGAAGTTGGTTGCAGTAACTAGAAATGACTTTGGGCTGTTTCCTTTTGAGAAGGGATGAGATTGTAACACAGGGTTAGATGGAGGAATTTTTAAAAAGTGTGTAAGAAGAAACCTCCACAATGAACAATTTCTGGTCTCTTACTGGGTGTCAGGTGCTGTTCTAAAACTTTACAGGCATTATTTGTTTAATCCTACCAGCAAGCCTTCACAGGGATAGCACTCCTGTTTCACAAATGAGGAAATAGACATGGAAGGTCTAAGTAGCTCTCTCAAATTCAAGACAGAACTCAAACCTTGACAGTCTGGTTCTAAAGCCCTAAGTTATACTGCCTTCTGGGCAGACATGTGTGTGTAAAATGTGTGTGTGTGTGTGTGTGTGTATGGGCACACATGTGTTCATGAATCTAAATATGCAGGCAAGCAGCCAAGAGTTTGCATATGATGGGCTTCTTTTATTTCAGCAACTTGGCTTCTCCCTTCCTTTTTTTTTTCTCTTCCTTTTCTAGTAAGTCTCCTTCTTGTCTTTTGAGGACCTTCCTGTACCAGGTTGCAGGGACCATTGCTCAGAGAGCTAGACCAGGGGCAGGCACGTGCCTGAGCTGGACCTTCCAGACACCCTCTCCTGGACTTTGAATCTGGAGTAGAATTGTCCTAAGTTCTGTGCCCTGAGGCGGGCACATGACTCATGTCACACAGGGAAGTTCTTAGGGTGACTGACTTCCTGTCCTCCCTAAGACCTTTGATTCTATGAGTGTCCCTTTAACCATCTGACAAATTCCTTTTTCATCTTTTCTTTTCCTGGGATCTTTCCTTTTCCTTTCTTTTCTCTTCTTTCTTTTCTTTCCCCCTTCCCTCCCTCCTTCCCTTGCTTGCTTCCTTCTGATATGCATTGCTTACAGCTAAAGAACTTTATCTGATACTCTCCCCACATGCTTTTTTTTTCTCTCTCTCTCTCAGTAATTCAGTTTGTTGCAGACCATTCTGTCTCTAAGTCACTTCATACCATGTTGCAATTCCCAGAAGGACAGTTGTATGCATGCAGGCTGAGTCCAGTCTCTTTAATAAAGGAGTTGTCCTTCAAGGACTTAGGAGTCATACTCTCTTTTCAGCCCTACTGCCCCATGTCTGGAGGCATTTTGCTTAGGGAACATGGAATCCTGCTTCCAGTGATAAAGTTGGGGTAACTTACTTATGCCAGCACCACATTTCCAAATCCTATGGTCCATTCTGGGAGGTTTTCTAGGGTTGCTGCCCTGATGAAAGGTATCTAGGTTCCCAGGACTGTAGCTGCAGAGGCTCTGACATGGACACCTGGGAGCTCTGAACCAGCACGTGGGAGACTTATGTTTCCACAGCCTCTCATCCCCAGATCCCTGAGCCAAGGGGGCCATTTGCAACATTGTTTGTCGAATATTCATAATCTGCTAAATGCTAGGGAGGTATCCTGTTTTTACTCAATTTTTGATCTCAATTGGCCACTCCCAAGCTTGTGTGCATGCTTACTCATTTCAGTCATGTCCAACTCTTTGTAATCCCATGGACTGTAGCCCCCCACACTCCTCTGTCCAGGGGATTCTCCAGGCAAGAATACTGGAGTGGGTTGTCATGCCCTCCTCCAGGGGATCTTCCTGACCCAGGGATCAAACCCACATCCCTAAAGTCTCCTGCATTGGCAGGTGGGTTCTTTACCACTAGTGCCACCTGGGAAGCACCACTCCCAGGCTTGGAACAGTACAAATCTGTTGGTGAGTGTAAGGTGCAGCCCTTTTGAAAGGCTGGAATGCCATCTCTTCTGCAGGCCCTCACCTTGATCTGGGTCAGGCTGTGGACAGAACATCCCAGAGCTGGGTGCTGCCCTCACCTTGACCCCTTTCACCTTCCTGTTCTTTCTTTATGTGCACAAAGGACCAAGGAAAGCTGTCTGTGAGTTATTAGTCCTTCTCTCTTCCTGTCCCTTCCCTGCCAGACCCATAGTTGCTAATGGGGTTTGAAGGGGTGGCCATGGGTTCCCCCAGGCCAGTGACTGCCCCTGTCCTCTTGGTTCCCCTAATGCAGTCCTGGAATCCTCTACGTTTTTCTGCTTCTGCCTGTTCCTGGCCTTCTCACTATGTCATAGTGTCAAGGGTTAATTTCAGCGGGAGAGCCTCTGAGTCATAACCAGAACTGCCCTTTTTAAATTAGTGTAGAATGGTTCTAGAGTCTAGCTTTGTGGAAAAAGTTTATGTCCTGTTTTGTGATCTTCTTCCTGGCCTTGGATGCTAAGATATTGGCTGCATCTTCACCTCTCTGTCCCTAACAAGACCTCCTTATCCTACCTCTGCCTTGCAGGGCAGCCTCCACTGGTCCCGGGCTCTTGAAGAGAGCATCCACCAGATTGTCCTTTCCCAGCTAGCCTGATCCCACAGCCCTTGGTGGTTGCTCCCCATGCCAAGTAGGTAAAACATTAATGACTCCTGCAGACGATGGGGGTACATTTACTGCATAGATATAACCCTGGCAAGGCGACCACTTCAGCAATAGAAGAAGAAGTCATGGTGGCTTTTTTAATAAAAAGTTGAAGCTAATGTTCTGATCTGTCTATTACAATTTCTGAGCTCCCCCAGGAAGTAGCCATCTCTATTTCAGCTTCTGCGAGGGTCAAACTAAATCTCCTTTTAGTCATTGAAATGTCTTTTGTTGTTACCAAGTTTGCTGCCTGTTGGGGTTTTTCCATTTCATTTTCTGTCCCACTACTTCTGAAAGTTGATGGCTCTCTGGGTCCCTGCATCTCCTCTTTGTCTGGGACATAGTTAGCTCTGGATGGGGGATATGGTTTGTATAATGTGAAGACATGATTGAAAATAAAGTGATGGATCCCCACCTGCAACCCCGCTTTCAGAATTTGTAGTTAACTCACTGACATGCCACTTTCTCCAATTTGAAGCTCGATAATGATTCCAACTTTAACATAGGAGGCTCCAGACTTTGAAAAAAATGAGACTGCTTTTTGTGTGAAATGGTGCTTTATCTTGCATGTGGAGTGGTGATATGCTTTTCTTAATTTCATTCAGCAAATGATGGGATAAAGGAAAGAATTGTTCACACTGACTTTATTTTCAATATTTGAAGACTGATTGGTTTTACAAATTGAATCCCTTCATAGTTTTTTTGGAGTTGAAGGTGTATTATTCAATGGGGATCCTCTTTCTCTATTCACAGCCAACTGCCCTGCCTGTCTTAAATCTAGCCCTTTATTATTTTCAGTGCACACAATACTAAAATATGTTAAACCCCATGACTATAAGAAATGCCCCTTGAGTCACAGAAAACCCTTTTGCTGCTTCTTTTGGCTCATCCACGGGGATAAAGGAAATTAGTATAATTTCCATGGCAGCATTTCCTGGGGAAGAGCACGGATGGCTAGGATGTGGTGAGGTGAAGCACCCAGTAAAGAACATGGATGAAAAGCTGCCCTTCAGCTGCCCCATCCCCTTACCGATGGAGGACACACCAGCCTCAGGACCACCTTTCCTTTTTTTTTCTTTATTAAGCAAAAATCACAATACTAGAAGACTTAGTACAGTTTTCACCATCAATATCCAGACAAAAAATAAAAGATCATTACAATTGCAAGCCGTAATGGAAACATGATTAGCCTAACAATATAAAATAATTACATACAATTTGGGGAGTTAGGCAGAGTGATGTGGTAAGTGAAAGTGTGTACACCAACGTGTTTTCATCTGCTCAGCCAGTCTCTGTCTTTCGGTTTGCGCATTTAGTCCATTTACATTTAAGGTGATTATCGATATGTGTGATCCTCTTACCATTTTCTTAATGGGTTTATTTTGTGCAGGCCTTTTCCTTCTTTTGTATTTGCTGCTTAGAGAAGTCCCTTTAACATTTGTTGTAAAGCTGGTTAGTTGAAGGACTCCCTTTTCTGAAAGGGTGTTTTCAGGCACTGTCAGCTGTGTTGTGCTCAGGGGTGGATGCCATCTCTCTCTCTTGTTTTTGTTTTTTTTTGATTAATTTTTATTGGAGTATAGTTGCTTTACACTGTTGTGTTAGTTTCTACTGTACAGAAAAATGAATCAGCCATACGTATACATATATCCCCTCCCTTTTGGATTTCCTTCCCATTCAGGTCACCACAGTGTATTAAGTAGAGTTCTCTGTGCTATACAGTATGTCCTTATTAGTTATCTATTTTATACATAGTATCAACGGTATATATGTTTCAATCCCAATATCCCAATTTCTCCTCCCCACTCCCCGCCTTTCCCCCTTGGTTTCCATATATTTGTTCTTTACATCTGTGTCTCTATTTCTGCTTGGCAAATAAGATCATCTATACCATTTTTCTTGATTCCACATATATGCATTAATATACAGTACTTGTTTTTCTTTTTCTGACTTACTTCACACCTGTGACAGTCTCTAGGTCTGGGTGCCATCTCTTGATAGCAAGTATCCCCATGGCTAGCAAGGCTGAGTACTGCAGGGTACTCAGTAAGGCCTAGATGAGTGGCGTGGCCAAGTTGGGTCGTGCAGTCTCTTTTTGGCCTGGCTTCTCTCTTGCAGGTGTGAGTGAGGAGGGCTCAAGCCCAGGGGTCAGGCATAGGGATAAAGACTAGCTTCTATGGGTATCAGTTCTGCCTGGGGAAGATGACATTAGCCAGCTGGACATCTCAGCTCTTAGTGAGCACATCACTCAGCATTTGGGAGAAGGTGAAAGTCAGAAGGCTGGTCTGATGATAATGTTGTACTTAGGAGGCTTAATCTGGGCTCTGACCTCAGAACAGAGACTAAGGGAGAGAGAGGATGGGGAGGCGGTCATTGCCCTTTAAAATTTTATCTCATGAATGACACAGGTACTGGTGAAATTCCTGATCTGGACTGTTTCCTCTTCATTTTCCCACATGCATCTACCCTGTGTTCACAAACGGAGGTACAACTGATGCCCAGCAAAAGGTAAGTTCAGTTCAGTTAGTTCAGTCGCTCAGTTGTGTCTGACTCTTCGCGACCCCATGAACCGCAGCACGCCAGGCCTCCCTGTCCATCACCAAACTGCCCTTTTCATGTGATTGACTGTAACTTTGAAGTCATGAAGACAGCTTCAGTCCCACATGCCCAGATGCTCTCTTTCAAATATTAGGAAGGTCGCTATTAATAACAACCCGTTACTGAGGTGTAGAACTTCATCCTTCTCCAAACCTCCACGGCTCCCATTGTGTTCTATTGCCACTCTTTACACTCGTGTGGGTGCCAGTGTGCGGTCCAGGCCAACTCACCCAGAGATGACAAGACTCTGACCAGTAACCCCCGGCTGTGAGCCAGGACTTGGTGAAAGGAAGGAGTGAGGCAGAGGCAGGACTTTGAAGGTCGATTGTCTCTATTATTAACAATGTAAAAGAATCACATGCATGCCTGAGAGACATTCATCTCCTCAACAAAACACATCACAGATCTGAGGAGTGAGTGGCTCATGGAGGGCACGTCTCCAATGGGCCAGTCATTTACAGACAGACCAACGCCATAACTCAGTAACAGGCCATTTTCCCCATCACTGCCCAGAACTAACCAACCTCCACACTGTGTTGAAGTTTTCCATCTCTGGATCTAGTCTGAGCCTTTTTCTGGCAGGTCAACGCAGTGAAACACCATACTTTGAAATACTGTCTAAAGATGAAGTTCTAAATTTTATATGAAAATGGAAAGGACTTAGAATGGCTAAAACAATCTGAAAAGAGAACGCTGTTAGAGGACATACACTACCTGGTTGTAAGATTGTGAGACTATAGTCATCGAGGTGGTGTGATATTGGCAAAATGTAGACATAGAGATCAATGAAACAGAATAGAGGCCAGAAATAGACCCGGCAGATGTGGTCAATTGATTTGCAACAAAGATGCCAAGTTAATTCGATGGACAAATGGTGCTGGAACAGCTGGATACTCATATGGACTAAAATGATCCTCAACTTTTACCTCAGGTTGTACACAAAAATTAACTCAAAATGGATCATAAACCTAAATGTAAATGCTAAAGCTATAAAACCTCCAGGAACAAAAAAGGAAATCTTCACGACCTTGGGATATGCAAAGATTTGTAATACACAAAAAGCATACACCAGATAAGATAAAATGGATAAATGTGATTTCATCAAAATTAAAATAACTTGCTCTTTTAAAGACAGCTCTTTTTAAATTTTATATTGGAATATATTTGATTTACAATGTTGTATTAGTTTCAGGTGTTGTGTGCAGCAAAGTGACTTAGTTATATATATTCGTATATGTATTCTTTTTCAGATTCTTTTCCCATATAGGTTATTACAGAGTATTGGCTATAGTTCACTGTGCTATGCAGTAGGTCCTTGTTGATTAGTTTATATATAATAGGACTTCCCTGGTGGCTCAGAAGGTAAAAGCATCTATCTACAATGTGGGAGACCCAGGTTCAATCCTAGGGTCAGGAAGATTCTCTGGAGTAGGAAATGGCAACCCACTCTAGTATGCTTGCCTTGAAAATCCCATGGACGGAGGAGCCTGGTAGGCTATAGTCCATGGGCTTGCAAAGAGTCAGACACAACTGAGCGACTTCACTTTCTTTCTTTCTTTCTCCCTGGGTCTCCCAAAAGTTCAGTTGGTAAAGAATCTGCCTGCAATGCAGGAGACCCCAGTTCAATTCCTGGGTTGGGAAGATCTGTGGGAGAAGGAATAGGCTACCCACTCCAGTATTCTTGGGCTTCTCTTGTGGTTTAGCTGGCAAAGAGTCTGCCTGCAATGCTGGAGACCTGGGTTCTATCCCTGGGTTGGGAAGATCCCCTGGAGAAGGGAAAGGCTACCCACTCCAGTACTCTGGCCTGGAGAATTCCATGGGCTGTATAGTCCATGAGGTTGCAAAGAGTCGGACACGACTGAGCAACTTTCACTTTCAATACTGTATATATATTAATCCCTAGCTCCTAATTTATCCCCCTATCCCACCTTTTCTCTTTGGTAACCTTAAGTTTGTTTTCTAAGTCTGTGAGTCTGTTTCTGTTTAATTAGTACAAATTTGTATCATTTTTTCATATTTCACATGTAATTGATGTCATATGGTATTTGTCTTTCTCTGTCTGGCTTCACTCAGTATAATAATCTCTAGGTCCATCCAAGTTGCTGCAAATGGCATTACCTCATTATTTTTATGGCTGAGTAATATTCCATTGTTTATATGTACTGCATCTTCTTTATGCATTCATCTGTTGATGGACATTTAGGTTGTTTCCATGTCTTGACTATTATGAATAGTGCTGCATGAACTATTGGGGTGCATGTATGTTTTCAAATTATGGTTTTCTTCAGATATATGCCCAGGAGTGGGATTGTTGGATCAAATAGTAGCTCTGCTTTTAGTTTTTTAAGGAATCTCTATACTGTTGTCCATAGCGGTTGTACCAATTTACATTCCCACCAACAGTGTAGGAAGGCTCCCTTTTCGCCACACCCTTTTCAGCATGTATTGTTTGTAGACTTTTTGATGATGGCTATTCTGATGACTATGAGGTGATACCTGATTGTAGTTTTGATTTGCATTTCTGTAATAATTAGTGATGTTGAGCATCTTTTTATGTGCTTTTTGGCCACCTGTATGTTAAAGACACTGTTAATGAATTGAAAAGTCAAGCCACAGATTGAGAGAAAATACTTTCAATATGTATTTCTTACAAGGATCTTTTATTCAGAAGGTATAAAGAACTCATACAAATCAATAATACAAAGACAAATAACCTAATTTTTTGAATGGCAAAGGATTTGAAAAGATACTTCATACATACAAAAATATATGAGTGGCTAATAAAAGTAATTCCACATTATTTGTCACTAGAAAAATGCAAATTAAAACTGGAAAAAGCTACTACCACATATACATTAGAATGGCTACAATTAAAAGAATACCTTGTTGGAGAGGATATGGAGCAACTGGAATCCTTATACTTTGTTGATGAGACTGTACAATGACACAACAGCTTTGTAATACTTTGTCAGTTTCTTATAAAGTTAAAAGTACACTTATTAATTGATAAAACCTATCAATTCCACTCCTAAGTATTTACCCACATGAAATGAAAGCAAGTTTATGCTAAAACTTGTACATGGGTATTTATAGCAGCTTTATTCATAATAGTTAAATGCTGGAAACAATCCAAATGTACATCAACAGGTGTACATATTATGGTATATCTACACAATGGAGCACTACTCAGCAATTAAAAGGAATGGATTACGATACATGTAAAGACATGAATGATGCTCAAAAATGTTACGCTATGTGAAAGAAGTCAAGACATTGAAGAATAAATATTGTATGGTTTTAGCTGACTGAAGATCTAGAAAAGTCTAATCTTGAGCACAGAAAGCAAATCAGTGTTTGCCTGGGGTTGGTGGGCTTGACTGGGATGGGGCACTAGGGAGCTTTCCACGTTGATGGAAGCTTTCTATATTTTGATTGAGGTTGGTGGTTATATGAGTGTACAAGTTTGTCAGAATTCATAAAAACATGTTTAAAATGGGTGCACTTTACCCCTGTGTTCATAGCAGCACTATTTACAATAGCCAAGATTTGGAAACTAGCTAAATGTCTATGGATAAATAAATGAATAAAGAAGGTCTAGTACATATATACAATGGAACATTACTGAGCCATAAAAAGAATGAAATAATGCCATTTGCAGTAACATGGATGGACCTAGAGATTATCATCCTGAGTGAAGTAAGTCAGAAAGAGCAAGACAAATATCATATAATATCCTGTATATATGGTGCCTAAAAGTTATCTATGAAACTGAAACAGATGCACTGACATAGAAAACTGACTTGTGGTTGCCAAGGGGGAGATGGAGTGGAAAAGGGAAGGACTGGGGGTTTGGAATTAGCAGATACAAACTATTATATATAGGATGGATAAACAGCAAGGTCCTGCTGTACAACACAGGATACTATATTCAATATCCTGTGATAAACCATAATGGAAAAGAACTGAATTTAACTGAATCATTTTGCTATACCACAGAAATCAACTATACCTCAATATAATTTTTAAAAATGGGTACATTTTATAGTTTGTAAGTTGTACCTCAGTAAAGTTAATTTTTAGAAAACAATGAAGTTCAAAGGATATTTTGAAAAAATTCAGCATGTTTCTTTCATTCTAATGAAATAATAGTATTGTTTTGAAGAAAAAAAAATGGTGTTTCTATCACATGCCTCATTGGAACTTCTGAAGTTAGTGCCCTTTCACGAGTGTTATCTGTGATAATGAACTTCCAGGGCTTACTCTCAAAATGGGAGTCAGAAAAAGCAATTTATAGGCCAGAGAGTGGCTGCCTGTAGGGTCATTCTGGCTGATGACACTCTGACTTTCAGGGAATAGGTAGGAGACAAGCCAAAAACCCAACCGGCCTAGAGACAGGTACTTACATTGAAAGAAGAACTGGTTTGGAAGATCTTATTCCAATTCAGGAACTTAAGAAACTCTCTGGGTTCATCCACCTCACTTCAACTGATTCAAATGCATTCATTTTCATGGCTAAGTCATACTCCGTTGTATATATGTACCACAATTTCTTTATCCATTCATCTGTCGATGGACATCTAGGTGGTTTCCAGCTTCTGGCTATTTTAAATAGTGCTGCATTGAACATTGGGGTAGATGTGTCACTACAGCCTGTTATACAGAGTGAAGTAAGTCAGAAGGAGAAAAACAAATATTGTATATTAATGCATATATGTGGAATCTAGAAAAATGGTACTGATGAACTTATTTGCAGGGCAGGAATAGAGACACAGATGTAGAGAATGGGCATGTGGACCTGGGGGGAAGGAAAGGGTGGGATGAATCAAGAGAACAGCATTGACATATATACACTACCATGTGTAAAACAGATAGTTAGTGGGAATATGCTGTAAAACACAGGGAGCTCAGTTCGGTGATGACCTAGCGGAGTGGGATGGGAGTATGGGAGGGAGGTTCAAGAGGGAGGGGATATATGTATACTTACGGCTTATTCCTGTTGTACAGCAGAAACTAATACAACATTGTAAAGCAATTATCCTCCAATTAAAAATAAAAAAAAGAAACTAAAGTTTCCTTTTAAAAGAATGGAATTGAGCTTTGTGGTCCATAGAAGTTTATATTTGGGATTGATTTCCATTTGGCAATACCCATGAAGGAAGGGGCTCTGTTGTTCTTGCTTACTCATGTGTTCCCAGTGCTTAGTGGAGTGCCCAGCACACTCCTTGGACAAGTCCTTGGACAAGTGTAGGAATATATGATGTCAGGCTTTAAATAATGAATAAGTTTGTTTGATGTATTAGTCAAGATACAAGAGATTATGCTGCAGTAACAAACACCCTCTAAAGCTCAGTGTGACTAAATGACAAGTTTATCGTTTGCATGGAACTAAGTATATGGTCCTGATTGATGGCAGCGGGGCTGGGAAACACAGGTTTACATGTTCCCAGAAAAGGAAGGAATGTGAAGTGAGATTTGGTCAACATGTAGCATTGTTTTTGCCACATGAAGTCTAGAAAAGGTTTGTTACATTTTGAGGCAAGTCTTTACAGATAGCCACAGATTTTTTGGAAAAGTGAGCCTTGAGTGATGTTAATACAAGTCTTCCTGATGGTCTCTATCAGATGTCATGATCACCTGTGCTTTTATTCTTCCTGTTGTGCAGCCCCTTCCATCTGAGCATCCATTTTTAGATGCTCTAAGGAGTTACTTCCTCCAGTGATCCATTTCTGGCCCATGGCTATGATTAATTGCATCTGCATTTGCATGCTTACCTGCGCTTGATCCAGAACTGGGTTACATATAATCAAGTGGTTTCTAACGATGCAACATATCTAAGGATTGTCTCCTCAATTGGTCCATAAGCTCTTAGAGAGCTGACACACTACTTTCTTTTGCTGCCTCTTCCAGTGAAGCACTAAGCACAAAGTGCATGCTTAGTAAATTTGTGTTTTTGCTAGACATTGGTTGAACAAACCAATGGGAAGCACCCACTCTGTGGATCTGAGTAGCCCAGATTTTGCAGGTATGGGCTGTGCACAGGTCTTCTTGATACTCTTTCTGAATGGTTGAGGCAGATTTCACAAGGTCTTCCATGATGTGTTTTTGGGAAGGTATTGATTTATCCATCTCACACTGCTAAGTTCCCACTGAGCAAAACCAAACCAGGTGAGTGCTAAGAGTCCTGTGAGCTATGGCTGCTGCCCTCTGGGAAATTCAAGAGCTCTGGTCCCAGGTCCCTTCATTACCAGCCTAAGTGACGTTAATCTCCCCTTTCCCCTAAGTCTAGGCTGGAGCGTAATAAACGAAAGGCTTTAATCACTTTGGTATCAAGATATTCCTTTCCATCTGTGCAAATGTTCTTGGGTGTGTAATGTGAACATGCTGCACTCATTTGGAGCCATTGTTCTCTCTAAATGAGAAAATGCAAATGAGGCACTCAGGGTACCACACCATAACTCGCTGCATAAAATTCTTGACATCAACATGAAGCTACTTAGCATAATTTTCCTGTTAATAAACTGCCAATTTAGTCATTTAGGTTTCAGCTTCTAAAGAATGCAACAGCATCAGGCTGGATGTTTTTCCCCCTCATATATGCCTGAGTTTATTATTTTGATGTTTATGTTAAAACATAGGAAATTGGAGTTTATGTGATTATTTGGAGATCTTCTACCCTAATTTGTTTACTTTCATAATTTCAAGGAATCTTTGCTCATTTGAAAGGCAAAACATAATTTTTCAGAGCATTTTCTCCTATTCAGGACAACATTTCCATATTTAAAATGACTGAGGAACATTTTGAGGATCTGGATGAATAAAGTCTATCCTGAAGGCATTGAACATGGGGGCCATGCCTGCCCCAGCCCCATGTGGAGATCCAGAAGGAGACAGGAAACTCCAGGGCTTGATGGAAGGCTTGGAGGTGTCCCGGGTTCCCAGTCAGTATAGAAGTCTCGTTTCTGAAGCCCCTCCCCATTCCCTACGCTCTCTACCTTCCTGGCCACTGTCCAGTCATACCAATCTCCTTGCTGGTCATTTACGTCTTCCTTCAAGGAATATTCACTGTGTGCCTACTATGTGCCAGTTGTGGAGATGATGCTGAGGTAACACAAATCCTAATGGAGAGACAGATGTTACTCAGTGAATCACAAGTTCACGAGTTCAAATGCAAAGCAGTGGAGCAGTGGGGCTCTGGGAGAGTGAACCAAGGATCTGACTGCGGCTCTGCCTTCACCAGCTCACAGTCAGGGTTTACTTACCTAATCATGGCTTGGAAGAAGTTTTATGAAGCTTAAATTATCTGCCAAATTTTTTTTTTTCCAGGTTGTTTTAAAGTATAGACTCAGCCTGTGAAAGTTGCTCAGTCGTGTCCGACTCTTTGCCACCCCATGGACTATGCAGTCCATGGAATTCTCCAGGCCAGAATACTGGAGTGGGTAGCCTTTCCCTTCTCCAGGGGATCTTCCCAACCCAGGGATCGAACCCAGGTCTCCCGCATTGCAGGCGGATTCTTTACCAGCTGAGCCACCAGGGAAGCAAAGACACAGCCTAATTAGATATTTTTTGAGCATCTATCCATGTCGGATTTTGTTTGAGGCAGCAGATAAGCAGAGTTCTTGCTTCCAGTGAAATCTCTGGAAGGCAGTCCGGTTGGTCTATTAAGAGTGTGGTCTTCTGGGTTCGGCAGGCATGAGTTAGAATCCTGTCGATACCACTTCTTGGGCATGCATCTTGGCTCTCCCATTTGTAGAATGAGTAGCTGAGTTGTAGAGTTGTTGCAGGATTAAATGCGATGGTGGAGCACAGTACTTGGCTCACAGACGGGGCTTGGTAAGTTATGGTCACTCTATGCTCCCGGAGAGGAGTGCCCATGTTGGATAAGAGCTGTGGCTGGCAGTTTTGTAGCTCTCCTGTGTCTGGACCAGGGCTGAGCTGGAGGGAGGTCCTTGTGGAGCTGCCTCTGACCACATCATCATTGTGTGATTCCTGCCCAGAGCCTAGCCTCCAGCTGTTTCTGTCCTCTCACCTCTGGGTAAGAGGGCAGGGGTCTGGGAGAAGTCTGCAGAAGGAGACCTCCTGTAGAGTTCCTTGGTATAGAGAAACTGGCAGCCACTGCGTCTGGGGCTCCAGGGTTCTAGCTGGTAGAGCAGGTCGGTGTCCAAGTGCTGTCTGTGGGCTGGTGTGTGGGATGCCTGTAGACAAGCTTTGTCCACCACGGTGGAAGAGCAAGGGCTGAAATGGCTTCACCAAGACTGCTTCCTTGGTTTCAGCATTGGAAGGGAATAAGCAGTCTCATTGCTCCCTGTTTGGTGATTCATCTTGTCTGAAGTCCTCAGATCCGGCAGGAAGATCAAGGACTCCACACACCCGCTCTCTCCTGGCCCCCGTCTAGGACCCAGCAGTTTGGTTTATACAGCCAGATGAAAGCTCTCTGGTGGGGGGTTAGCCTGGACCAAATGGGGAGAAGATGGAAGGTAGCCAGACTACCTAAAGTTGCCTGGTAGCCAGCTTGAGCTCATGGTTCCTTGATTCAGCGCATCTAGCCTACCTTCTGCGGCCTTTTGTTGTCTCTCTTTTCATCCAGATTCTCAGCGTCCCTGTTCTGTGCTTGCTTCCTACAGTGCAGAGGCAGCATCAGTCAGCTCTGGACCTGCAGGGAGTGTAGCCCGCAGGCTTAGGACAGCTGAAGCCAGGCAAGGGAGGAAGCTGCTGGGCTTTCTCCTTCCCGTCACACCATGCACCCTGCTTTGCTTTTCTGTGTATTTGTCCAGAGCAAATGCTGGAATGATTCTGCCAACCCATCAGTTACCTTTTGTTCATTTTGATAATTAGCAGAGTTGCAATGATCACGTTGAAAAAGATAAGCTAAAAATAAACATATCTTTATCATTTTTAGTTTTAATTTTCAAGACAAAGTCTGAATAAGAGCTTTTCTTCACTCCTCGTTGTGAACTGAGTGGACTCACAGAGGCCTTTGTCTCTGTTACAGGTTATCTTTGGAGAGCAAAGACTTCCTCATAGATGTATTTTTAAAACACTCATCGAAATACCAATGTAAAGAGTAGAATACAATTCTAGCCTTCTAGAGAGTTTCAGACCCAGCTTCTTATGTGTTCGTTTGTCTTCAATCAGGGGCAGAGAAAGAGGTGGAGCGGATGTGAGCACAGAGCATAACCTGGGGGGGTTCCACACGTGCGGTGCTGTCCTGTGGGCAGCTGTGCCTGCTGGGACAGAAGCCTGGGTGTGCACTGCTGGTGGGGTCCAGCCTCCCACCCACCTTTCCAGATGCCTGCATGAACTCATGGGCATCAACCTTCAGAGGCCCTCTCGGGAATCCTGGTCCTCTTGCCGGCTGGACTTTGGTGTTGCACTCTGCCGGGAAGGCCTCCAGGACAAATTCGAACAGAGTGCTTCTCTCTCTTGAATGGTCTATGTAGGCCTTTTGTATTTCTCAGAGTGAAGCTTTGCTTCACAACAGTTCAAGGACTGTATGTATGATAATTCACTTAATCCTCATTTTACAGATCTTGAGACAGAGCCTCAGGGCATGTCAGTAGCTTGGCAGGTCACAAAGATGGTGAGATGGGAAGACGGGATTTGAACCCAGTGTCCTGGCTCTGGATCCGTGCTTCTGGCCTACTCGGCTGGAGCAGCTCCCGAGGGACGCCGTTGCCACCAGCAGCGGCTTTGTGCTCAGGCTGTGGCAGGCAGGCCAGATCCTCTCCTCTTTCCAACACGCCAGGCCTATTTATGAAGCACACAATTGCCATATCAATACTGGGGCGATGTCATTGATTTTAGTTGTGTTTAGATCACAAGAGCCTGTCTGGAGCTGCGCCCCGAGATTTATGCTCCCCACATCCATTAGGGCTAATGGGAGATGTCTGCATAAATCATGAGTGGCGACGGGAGTTACAACTCTTGGGTTGCCCTCAATGCATTTTAACTGCTGGCTCTGGATTGGAGTGCTCACTCTTTCTAGTTATCACTTATCCCCTTGTATCTCCATTGTTGCTTTTCTTGGGGAGGACCTGGTTTGGGGAGAGATGTCCAAAGAACTGGGATGGTTATTTTTGTAGCTGTGTGACCTCTGGTAAGTTCCATCACCTCTCTGAGCTGCCCTCAGTTTTCTCACCTGTAAAATGAAGAGAAGACCTTGGTGCGCTGTTTTGAGAAGAGTTAAAGCCCCAAGCCTTGCAAATGTCAGCAGTCCCTTCCTTTCCACCATCTCTCCTCTCAGTTCAGGGGCTGAAAAGAGGCTGCACTGCCCTTTGGTAGCTAAACTTTCTGGCTGAGAGAACAGCCAGGTATCATGCTACCTGAATTTGGAGAGGCTGCAGAACTCAGAAATGAGTGCGGCTCTGCCCACAGAGTGCAGATAGAGGCCAAGGCTGCTGCTTTTTACTTGCTTATTTGTAGCCATGTTTGGTTGTTCAGCCATTCACTTTGCAAGTTTATATATGTATATTTTGTACAGTATTTATTTGAAGGTTGGGGACAAAGTGCCATAGTAGTATCCTGATGGTGTGAGAACTTGATGGTTCTCCACTCTCATCTTAACAACTCACAGATGCTAATACTGGTCCTTTATGCTTGGCTGCTTGTCTATTTGCTCATGCTTTAACCATTTTTTGTACAAGCTAGGTACCTAAGTCTGGGTCATGCTTTTTAATTGGTCTTGAGGCAGCTCTATGTGGTCAGACTGGGGCTAAAGGCTGTGGAGTGGACAGTGGGTGAGGAAGGAGAGGCTGTGGCCAGCACCCCAGGAAGCCGGACTTGTGCCTCCTGAGCAGGGCACAAGTTTGTGTTCGTCTGATGGGGACCCCTGAGGGTCCAGGCTAAGGACAATGAGAGAAATTGTGTCTGTACACTTTATCATCCAAACGGGGACATTGAAATGACAGGGAGCACTATTAATAATTATAACAGACAGGAGGTGCAAACCAGGACTGGCTCAGGCAGACTGGTGCATCTGGTCTCCTGTCACGTCGGGCTGGGAGGTGATGGAAGACTTGATGCAGAAGAGAGCCCGAGGGACAAAATGGCGTTCAGATCACCACCCACCCCCCGCCACCCAAGGAAGGGATGGTTTGGTCAAGTGCAAGCAACTGTCCTAAAAGTGGGTGCTTTGGGGGGTCTACTTTTCCCTTTTCCTGTGGACTAGGCATCAGGGAGGGCTGATGGCTGACAGTGGCAGTGAGTACCACCTTCCTGAACATCCGGCTGGAGCGTAGACCCCCACGTCCTGGGTGCAGCTTCCTGAGCCCCTCCATGCCAGCCTCAGTTAGCCCAGATGCAGATCTTCCTGGAGCTCAGAGCAGGGAAAGACATATCTCAGGTGCTGCAGGCTTGTTTCCTAAACTCCGTGTCTTTCTGGTCCTTTTGCCAAGTGTGCGCCGGAGAGAGCATGTTGGTTCCACAGATTTGTGGAGGTATGTCAAAGCCCCTTTGTCTCCCAGACAGTAAAGATAAAACAAGGCCTACATAAGTGACTGGCTAGCCATGTGGCTCACTGGGTAAAGAACCAGCCTGCCTAAGCAAAAGACGTAAGAGCCGGGGGTTCGATCCTTGGGTTGGGAAGATCCCCTGGAGGAGGGCATGGCAGCCCATTTCAGTGTTCTTGCCTGGAGAATCCCATGGACAGGAAATCCCACTTGTTTGGCGGGCTACCATCCATGGGGTCTCAGAAGAGTCGGACATGACTGAGCAACTAAGAAACTAAACAAACGATCCTCTTGGAGGACTTCTTTTGGCAAGTGGGGTGTGAGCCTGCTGTGTCTGAGCGCTATTCTCCATGGGTCTCTGGCCCTTCAAGTGGCTTGAGACAGGGCCTCAGGGCAGTGAGGGAGGAGCAGAACGAAGGGACAGTAAGACCAGGGCAAGTCACCAGCCTAAGAAGGTGGACGCGGGAGCTCCAACCTGCTCTGAAATGCTCCAGAGGGGCCCAGGCTGAGCCACGCCAAGTGTGTCCGATGGCCACATCACTATCTTTCATGAGGGAAAATAAACATCTCCGAAAGTGCCCTTCCTGCTGCCGAGGAGGAAAAATATACCTAGGAAAATATACTGAAGGTGCCAGTGTTTTTAGAAAAAGTGAAGCCAGGCCTTGTCGAGCTCATATCTCAAGCAGAAGTGAATTGTGGAGCTGGTACACGAGGGAGAGAGTGTGGTTTATCTGACAAAACTGCCAGCTGGCGTTTCAAGATTGGAGCTGATTCTAGTGAATAAATGGGCTCTTACTTGGGGGAACGTTCAGTCCAATCACTGTAAAAACCCTCATTTTCTCCCCTGTCTTCTCAGCTCCTCCTAAAGTGGTCAAAATGGGTTTGACACCGGCGGTCTGTAATCTGGAAAGATTTCTTTCAGCCCGTTGGTAACAGCTGTGCTTCACGTTGAGTGGGGCCTCGTGTCTAAAGTGTTGTGCAGAGAATGATTTATAAGTCGAATCTGTTTTTAATGCGCTGAGGAAATTTGTTATGCATTGATATTATCATCGGTAACGACAGGTAGTATTTACAGCCAGCCTACTGTGTGCCAGAGGCTGTGGGGGCCCAAAACGGTGGGGGATGAGACCAGCATGGCCCTTTTCTCATGGAATGGGCATTCTAGTGGATGAGAGAGCCTTCTCGTGCTTTCCTTCCTGGGGAAATTAAGGCTGGCCTTGGATGTCCCTCAACACCATCTTGTGGAGACCCAGACCAAGGCAACCTCTCCCCTGCCCTGTGTTTGGGTCAGACTAATTGGTCAGTTCTCAGATTTTAAAAAGAGAGACTAACCAGAGAGCATGATAATGTCAGGACACAGAGCCGCAACTCCCTGGGCTGTGTGTTTGGGGAGAACACGGCAGAGTCTCTGGTGTAAGAGTACCATGAGCTGGTGGTGGTGGGCAGCCTGTGGAGTGAGGTATGTTGCTGCCATGCAGCAGGGCAGTGCCATGGCCTGGGAGAGACAGCAGTCAGGTCCATAGATTTGGTTCAGGGTCTCAGCTGCAGCAGTGAGGAGGCTGGTGGGTAACAGGGCCACACATCAATGGATGGGGTCACCTGGGATGTGGCCCCACTGTGGTCCCACGAACGTCAAAAAAGAGCAGAGATTCACCCACGGGTGGGAGGAGATCAGAGCCAGGCACCTGGGAGGTGAAAGGGGCATTGCCAGGAGACCTCCCTTGAGGGGTCCAAATAAATGCAAACCACCCAGGGATGGAGGCAACCCGGCATCACCTTTACATCTTTCCCCCTTCCTTCCTCCTCCTTTCCTACCTCCCTCCCTCTCTCCACTTCCCTCTCTTCTTTCTACCCCATAGCTATTTACTGACAATACTACACAGCTGGCTCTGTTCTAGGCCCTGGGAATGCACCCACCCTGGTTGTCAGGGAACACTAGGCTGGTTTCTCACATGACAATCAAACACATACCAGGGAGCACCGATGGGGAAAGAACCCCGGCGCTCTGCCCTGAGCAGGGAGGGCTCCCCAGGGGCTGGGGTTCTGGGAAGGGCTGTGCAGACGCAGGCTCCCAGGAGGAAGCCACATAGGTCTGTTTTGGAGCCCAGCCGAGGGCTGAGCCTGTGGTCAGAGTCGCTGGGTCTGTCCCCTCCCACCCATGCAACTTCACAAATGCTGATGCACCTGGGGGGTTGGTCTCATTGGCCCAGGCCCTGGGAGGTTTACAAGCCCCTCAGGTGATGCTAATGCTTCTGATTGATGGATGCCCAGGTGAGACCCACTGGTCTGAGTTGGAGGGAAGGTCACATGAATGCGGGGGAAGAGGGAGGGGGCCAGGGCTTCTGAGGAAGCTGAACGAGTTTCAGAGAATGAGAGCTGGCTGCTGAGGAGGAGGCTGGGAACTGCTAGGTGAGGGGGTTGTGGATGGGGGGCGGGGGTTACAATGGAAAGAGTCCTTGAGGTGCGGTAGGGTCAGGAGGGAGGGCGCAGTGGGAGGGAAGGAAGGGGAGGGTTGGCCGTGGCAGGAGGAAAGACACTGCAAGTCATGGTGAGCTGTGGCCAGACCCTGTAAGACAGTCAGAGGTGCTCAGATTGGCATCAGGCACACCTGCAGGAGCCCTTTGCCCCAGGCACCCCCCAACCTGGTACAGCTCCCCAGGACGGCTGTGTTGAGAAGTACAGGGCAGACTTCACATCTCCTTAAGAAAGGAGGCATGGTGGCATTTGTAAGTTCTGCGAAGCAAACAACTGCTTTTCCCCTTCTCTGACCCAGAGGACACAGAGCTGACTGGCTTTTAGCCTCATGGAACTCAGAACTCCGTGGCTCCTCACTATGGGTGAGGGGGTCCCCCTCTTCCCCTTCCCCATGAGATGTGGCCTCCTGAGGGCTGTCTTTGGAGGCACCTCTCAGTGGTTTGGCATGACCTCTGTGGAATTCCTTCTGGCCTCTTACTCTTTCTCTTCTGGAGAAACTACTGTTGAGTGCTTGGAGCACAGCATCTCTAAGCCAGCTCACTTCATCCTAGAGGCCTGAGTAGGGCAAGAGCTCCCTCAAGGCCAACAGCAGAGGCAGGATTCACACCCAGAGCTTGGGCCGCAGGGCAGGCCGCAGAGATGTTTGCTAGGCCAACTGTAGTCTTTCTTCGGTGTGTGCATCATTCATTTTCCCCGAGTGTTTGGCACTATTTGGTTTTATTGTTGCATTTAGGTCCTGGGAGATGATTACATTCCATGAAATAGTGTGATTGATTGACCTTTTGAAATGTCAGAAGCCGCTCCCCAGCTCTGGGGGATTCTGTGGGCTTCATCAGCCCTCGCCTCGTGGGCCATGTGAGCAAACCTCTTCTATAATTGGCAAGACAGCCGTGAGGGGGGAGCTTCCCGTGGGCCAGGGAGCTTGGCAACTGCTCATGGGCTGGATCCCGGAGAAGCTGGGGCCCAAAATCATCTCTGTTATTTAAATGCACCAGGATCGGGTTAGGGAGCAGGAGAATGGCAGAAAAAAGGAGCATGAGTCAGCTAGTCGCCCAGATCTGAGTGGGCACTGATTTAGTCCCCTGACACCCTCCTTCTTGTAGGAGAGGGGAGCTCACCTAAGCCCTGGAATTGTCATGGTTGCTTAGCTTGAGCACGCCTTTCTGGGCTCAGCCACTGCCGGGCTTCCCTGTGCCCTTTTCCCTGGGTCAGGGAACTCGGCCCACCTGGTGGGGACTGTAGCCTCTCCGGGGCCTAAGGCAGGGATGATGGCTGTCAGAGGATCATGGAAGCTATTGTTTGGGTGGGGCCTCTCGGAACTGCTTGAAGATTACCCCTCCATGTCATCCTTCCCGAGTCGCGTACCCATGGTTTCTAAACTTTAGGGCTCTGGCACACCAGGAGGGAGGGATGGGATTAAACTATCCCATTTCTGCTGTGTTGGCTGGAGATGGAAGAGCTATGTGGGAGGGGGCAGGTTAGAGGTACATGCTCATGAGTATTTGCCTATAGGCAGGTCTATAAGGTTGGATGAAATCTTCCAGCAATCAAAAAACCCTGTGAAATGGCATTTATGACATTTCCCAGCTCAAAATGGTCAGGGTTCTCAGTGGTGACTAAAAGCCTTAGGAGAGTCTTAAACATCTTCAGATTCATCAATTATTAAGTTGTAGTGTATGCTATTTTCTTCCTAGCAAAAGTGGTAGTTTTAGTATGGAAGCTCTGGTAACTTTCTTTTAACTTAGATGGTTAACTAACCAGAACATTCTTTTCTTCACCAGTTAGTAAAGGAGCTTAGTAAAAGAGGTATTATTAAGTAATTTTCCATTATTGGAAGTTTCATGCCATATGAATGATTCCAATTGCTGAGGAGTACTGGGAGAAGGCGGTGGCACCCCACTCCAGTACTCTTGCCTGGAAAATCCCATGGATGGGGGAGCCTGGTGGGCTGCCATCTATGGGGTTGCACAGAGTCGGACATGACTGAAGCGACTTAGCAGCAGCAGCAGCAGCAGCAGCAGCAGCACTGGAGCCACTGGGAGAAGGGAAAGGAGGGGAGGGGAAAGGGAAGAA
Source organism: Giraffa tippelskirchi (assembly GCF_054371585.1). Taxonomy (NCBI): domain Eukaryota; kingdom Metazoa; phylum Chordata; class Mammalia; order Artiodactyla; family Giraffidae; genus Giraffa; species Giraffa tippelskirchi. The sequence continues at coordinate 118,621,115 of NC_137280.1, read as the reverse complement.
AGAGAGGGCGGAGGAAAGGGGGGAGGGAGACACAGAAGTCTGACTCTACGGAAGAGAGGCAACTTGGTTTGGATCCTGAATAATGCAAGGGAGGTGATGAGGAGATGGGTGAGGGCTCTGGCTAGAGGCCAGAGGACCCATAATAGGGAAAGAGAGAAAAGTAAAGATGCTATTCAGACAGGTACTGGGTCTCTGTGGGTAAAACCCCACATCCCTGGCTTGCCCTTGATGAGCCCCCCAGCAGGGTCCCTGCAGGATCAGAGGAACACACAAGATTGGCCTAGATCCCATGGTGCTTGGCAGGGATCCTCTGAGAAGGACTCACGGTCCATCTGAATCTGCCCCAGAGGCAGGAGCAGAGCAGATCTGCAAAGAGCCCTGGCAGAGGCCAGGGTTGGGGACAGACAGAGGAAGGGGGTCCCTGTTCCAGCAGGTGTGTGGAGGCTGCAGGCAGATTCTTTATCCTTTCTACGACCATGGCTGATCTGTAAAACCTGCAGTGCGTTAACCTTCACCTTCCCTCACCTTCCCTCTGGCTCTTTAGCTGGTATCCAGATGCCTGTGCAATTTGGCCCAAAGAAACATATACATAGTCACCTGAAGTTTCAAGTCCCAGGGAGAAGGCAAATACCTTTTTGTGTCCCCAGATCACAGTTGAACCCTGATTCTGTCTGCCTCCCCTCTCAGGACAGCAGCGGGTGTGCCATCAGCATCCAGCATGTGACCTGCCTGATCCTGTGTCGTCTGACACAGGGTGATACTGGCATGGGTGACAGGGAGTGACCATGCCGAGCTGGGGAGCTTTGTGGAGGAGGGTGTCCCTGAGCTCCTGTGAGTTTGGATTAGGAGAGGTCCCTGGCTACAACCGAAGACTCCCTGGGTGCACTTGCTGTGTCAGAACATGGGCATCCTTGCACCTTTGGTCTCCTTTGATGGGCATCCCAGGTTTAGAATGAGCATTCTGTGCCCCTGGTTCAACCTGAGCTAATGGTATGGGTCTGCCTCTTGCCTGGCGGCTGGCCTTCACCTGTAGGGAGACACAGGAGTCAGGAGGTTGGTCTCCTGGCTCTCTGCTTACCTGCTCTAGATCCTTCACTAGGACTATGCCTATAGGATCCCAGAATTGCCAGTTTCATGAAGCTGTCAGTTACACCAATTTCCTGGAATGATTAACCAAAAAAATCAGATGGAAAACAAAAACAAGCAAACAAAAACCCTTCAAGCAAATCAGTTATGGGACTGAACTTCTGGTTTCCCTGTCCGTCATGCAGATGAAACCTTTTCCTGAGCTTTCCTCCGATTCCCATTCAAAACCCTCCCCTGTGGCCTCTGCTGGCTTTGTGACACTCAGGTGGCAGGGCCCACTTCAACCTGCGCATGCTTTTCTCCCTGTCAGTTTCCCTTCCTGCCAAATGTGGGTGGACCCTGCAGCTCCTCCCCACAGCCCACCTCCTGCTCCGGCGTGCTGTGTCCTGAAGTGCATGTCTTCCTCCATTGGCCAAGGGTTCCTCTCAGTGGGGGTGGATGGCCTCTGCTATGCCCCCCCGCCACCCCTCACAAGCCTCCACTCCCAGGACAATCAGCCCACACCCATGCTGTAAGTAGTAGCCAGTTACAAGTGTGTTGTTTTTCTCTTTCCAGTTTTTAATTGGAGGATAATTGCTTTACAATATCGTGTTGGTTTCTGCCATACCTTCCTCCCGCCTCCCACCCCATCCCACCCTTCTAGGTAAAATAGATCGACAGTAGACATTTGCTATGTGATGGAGAAGGCACTCACGACCCACTCCAGTGTTCTTGCCTGGAGAATCCCAGGGACGGGGGAGCCTGGTGGGCTGTCGACTGTGGGGTCGCACAGAGTCAGACACGACTGATGCGACTTAGCAGCAGCAGGGAGCTCACAACAGTTGCTCTGTACAAGCGCGTTTTGAATAGTCATTTTCCTTGACTCTCTTTTCCTATATTGTTTTTTGATGGGGAAAAAAGGCACCTGGATTGAACAAGGAGAAAATCTTGTCATGGTGCTGGCTGTGTTTGCTGCAGAAGTTGGGGCTCAGCTGGGCCCCAGGTGGCTTCCCCTGTCCTGCCCTGCTTCCCCTCGTGTCTAGGGCCTTCCTCTTTGGAAGTCCACTGGGCTTGCTGTCCATTTGCCTACATCTGTGCCCTCAGTGAGCATCTGGCTTTCTCTAACTGCCTGCAGTCCTACAGAGTTTCTATCTCATTTTCTGTTTCTGTGTTAGGCTGAGTCGAGGGGTTCCTGCTCTGAGATCTCCTTTCATAGCTGGCTCCTTCTCCTCTCTGGAAGTTTACCCAGGCACAAAGTCCTTTTCCATTCTCCTGGCTCCTCTCTTTGCCAAGGGCAGACTGTGGTCATTTACATAGTTCGTCTAGTGTCCTGCAGAAGCATCTGGTGAGGAACAGTCAGCTGAGGGTAAATGGATGAACATATTGGTGCAAACGGTCCTGAAGCATAAATCCTGGCTCTTCAGGACATGGAAGCAGCCTAGATGCCCACCAGCAGACGAATGGGTAAGGAAGCTGTGGTACATACACACAATGGAATATTACTCAGCCATTAAAAAGAATACATTCAAATCAGTTCTAATGAGGTGGATGAAACTGGAGCCTATTATACAGAGTGAAGTAAGCTAGAAAGAAAAACACCAATTTAGTGTACTAACACATATATATGGAATTTAGTAAATCGGTAAAGATAACCCTGTATGTGAGACAGCAAAAGAGACACAGATATATAGAACAGTATTATGGACTCTCTGGGAGAGGGCGAGGGTGGGATGATATGGGAGAATGGCATTGAAGCATGTAAATTATCATATGTGAAACGAATAGCCAGTCCAGGTTCGATACATGATACAGGGTGCTTGAGGCTGGTGCACTGGGATGACCCGGAGGGATGGGATGGGGAGGGAGGTGAAAGGGGGGTTCTGGAAGGGGAACACATGTACACCCATGGTGGATTCATGTCAATGTATGGCAAAACAAATACAATATTGTAAAGTTTAAAAATAATAATAATAAATCCTGGCTCTTGCCTAAGTGGCAGTCCATGAACAGAGGGACAGAGCCCTGGGCAACTGTGGCTGAGACTGCCCCTGGCTTTGTAAATGCCTTTTCCTCCATGGGCCCTTAAAGTTGATGTCGATCCAGAAGCCCCTTTATAATGATCTAATTGGAATGGTAACGGATGTAGCATTCTGCCACAGCTAACAGCAAGATTGGAATTTGAGGAGATGCAGAGACAAATTACCTCTGAATTTTCTTGCAGCCATAAAAGCTTTTACTGTATAGTAATTTTCCATTTTTGCTGCAGGCATATTTGCATACTGCTTAACAATTTATCTCCTGTCATTTGTCAGATATTATCCATCTCCTGTTAATAAGCTAAGACAGGCCATATTAAGATTTTTCAGGCCTCCTGTGCTCATCCTCAGCCCACTCTCCTGCCCACAGGGCCTCTCTACCGTGGGAGCAGACAGGGCGTGATGGGGCTGTGGCCTGGCTCTGTGTCAGGGCTCTGTCTGCTGGCCCTCCTGCTCCTGCCCTGGTGTAGAGGGATGATGGAGGTGTGGCGTGGCCTAGCCTTGTTCCTGGTCTTTGGAGGACGCTCTGGTACCTCTGGTCTCCTTAAACAGGAGCTGGACTTCTCATGCAAGTGGAAACAGCCCTGCTCTGGGTTCTGCTTTTGGCTCTGACTCCCAGTCTCTCTAAGATTTTGCCTAACTCTTTTCTCCCACTCTAGAATAAAGATTTTAGGATACAGTTAATTAACTAGTTCTTCTTTGTCTTTGGCATTTTTAAATATAAAAGCAGTAGCATCCTTTTTTCCAAACTCAGATTTCCACGGAACCTCAGCCTACAGAACAGGAAGTGTGAACTATATTGGAGAGCGAGTGGAGCATGGGTCCTGTTTTCCTGCCTCTTTCCACTGACTTCTCTTGTGTCCCCACACAGAGAGGGCCCTGGGTACCTCCTGGCTTCCTGGGGCCCTGTGGAGCTCTAGACGAAGGTGTCTGGTGGGAGAATCTTCGTCCTGTCTTCTGTCTTGACTCTCTCAGGCTCTGGGGTGACCAGTACCTGTTGCTGGCCTGGCTCTGTGCCCAGGTGGAGGAGTGACACATTTTCTAAACTTAAGATGCTGGGACTCTGTTTGCTCTGGGCCTCGAATTGGTAGTAGTAGGCTCAGCTGGCCAGTAGTAGATGGATTTTGAGAGGAAATAAAAATGGCTTGATGCTGAATGTATGATGAGATTTGCATAATTGAACTGAAATAGAATTAAAGGGTCATATGTTTACACAGCGATGCCTAAAATCAGATTGCAGTGATGTGTGCTCAGTACTAAAATGGGATCCTTGGGGACGTGTGGCTCTCTCCTTCCCAGAATCTCTGCAAGAGCTAGAGAGAAGTTTCTGAGGGGGTGGGAAATGGTTTGGGGGATGACTGTTGAGGGGCTAAGGGATACTGATGACGATGGTAGTTTGCTGAGCACTTCCTGGTGCCAGGCCATGTGCTAAGGGATTTGCATAGCTTTCCTTGTGGAATCCTCCTATCTGTGATGTAGGTACTATTACTGTTCCCCTTAGCAGATGAGAAAACTGAGTCTCAGGTGGTTAAACTGTTAAGAGAGGGAGGCAGAACTTGAACCTATGCAGCAGAGGTATAGAATTTGAGCCGTTGTCTGTGGAACTGAGTTGTTGGGCATCCTGTTGGGAAAACATGCAAGCGTGCTCTAGTGCACACTCTTTGTGACTGACCTTATGCTTTTTGCTATCATATCTATCTAGAAGTTTGATCCCTGCTGTCATTTTGGTCTGAAAATGCAATATTCAAATGTACCAATCGGAAGATGTGTGCAGGGAATGAATGATTGGTGATGAAGAGTAAGAGATGCCTGTGCAGTACTAAGCTGTGTCCTGCAGCCAGGAGGGACCATGTTGCCCAGCAGTGTCAGCGTGCCCTCAGGGAGCCCCAGGTTGCCTCTTAAACTGTGTGTGTTTCTCTGACCAGGTCCTCACCTGGTTTGGCACAAAATATCCTCTCTAAGACAGTCCACCTGGCCAAGGCTTGATGGTTGTCATAATTATGACTGAAATTGGAAAGTGTTGATTACTCAGTCATGTCTGACTCTTTGCAATTCCATGGACTGTAGCCTGCCAGGCTCCTCTGTCTGTGGGATTCTCCAGGCAAGAATGCTGGAATGGGTCACCATTTCTTCTTCCAGTGGATCTTTCTAACCCAGGGGTTGAACCTTGGTCTCCTGTATTGCAGGCAGATTCGTTACTGTCTGAGTCACTGGGGAAGCCCTAATTATGATTGAGATACTGCCATTTCTCATTCACGTGGATGTGTTTCAGGATCAATCTGTGTCTGAATGGTATAGAGAGGTCCATCATTCTCAAGGTTGCAGGGCAGCTCTGCCTTTTTTGCCATTCTCACCTCGTCTCTGGAAGAGAGAATCCCATGCAATTTCCAAATGAGGGCTGGGAGAGACTTTGTCCTAATCCACCCCTGGGTTTCTTGAAAGAGTCTTCACACGCCTCATTTGATCCTTAGAAAGCCCAACAATGTAGGTCATGCTATACCCAGTGTGTGTAGGTGAGAAAACCGAGGCTGAGAGAGTTAAGTGACCTAACAGATGTTACACAGTAGCTGGGATCACAGAGCAGTGAAAAGAAAGGCTTTCTGGATTTACCTCTTGGCTCTGCTACTTGGGAGCTGAGTGATGGTGGTAGGTTGGGATACTGTTTTGAGTCTGCACTCCATCCTGGAATATAATTAGGTATTTAGGTCCTTGGCATGGGCAGAGCACATACTTGCCTGCACACATCATGGATGCTTGACTTGGCTGCTGGGATGTTAGTGGATGTGATATAAGCAGAGGCTTTCAGTGTGCTTCTTTGGTTTGGTCTGCTCTCTCAACTGTGCTACCTGATCCATCATTTGGGTGCTGCAGATCCTTCAGAATGGACCACAGAATGAAGACCCACAGGCAGACATGAATCTGACATGAAGTCTGGAGTCGAGTCTGCTGCTGCAGCCAAGGCCAGACTAGATGAGCCAAATCAATAGCTGATCAGCAGAGCTGGCAAAAGAAATGTGAAAAAGGCACAGAGATGTATAACCTTTTTGTTATGCAACAAAAACCGACTAGCACAATGTCCTTGGGCAACTAACTTGCTCTTTGGAGCCTCCATTTCCTTATGATTAAAGTAGAAACACCAGTGCCAGCCTAGAGCTGAGATGAGATAAGCACTGTTGCTGGCACATAGTAAGTGCTCAGGGTTTTGTTTTGTTTTCTTAGGGTGGATTTTGATGCTAATGCTATTGTTGCAGAGGAAGAATCCCTGTCTTTAGGGTAGAGGCTGATTTCAGCAGAGTTTGTCCCTCTTGGCCTCCCAGTGGGCCTGACTGGCTGAAACAATTAAAACACAGCATGGGTTCCTCAGGCCCCAGCTGGGACTTTGCTTAGCCTGAGTGACAACATGGAAAGGCTCACCAAGGATACATTTTCATTCCTCTTAGTTGTTGTAAATGTCATGCCTTTTCCACTGGGGAGTTGAAGGCTGGCAAAGGGCCGGGGTGACACTACCCCACTGGCTGCTGTTCCTTCTGGCTACATCAAGATTCTGTCCTGTGAGGTGCAGACCTTTTCACCATCATCCTGGGATGGAGAAGACAGAGCAGCGATGCCTTGGTGTCAAGAACAAATCTCTCTCTGAAGAGAAGGCAGAGTTCTGTGTCTGCATGCTCTGGGTTACTCTCCTTTGAGGAGATGGCCAGGTCTCAAACCCACTGCCCAGGCTTTCTAGGGCTTGTTCTACCTCTGGTCATTAGTCCTTCCAGCCCAGGAGGGAACTCTGGCTGTCACTGTGAATAGATCCAAAGCTCAGGCTTCTCCAGGAGCTTTTAAAACTTTTTATTTTCTGTTAGAGTATAGCCAGTTAACAAACAATGTTGTGATAGTTTCAGGTGAACAGCAAAGGAACTCAGTCATACCTATACATGTAACCATTCTCCCCGCAAACTCCCCTCCCATCCAGGCTGCCGCACAGCATCCAGCAGAGTTCCATGTGCTGTTCAGTAGGTCTTTGTTGGGTATTCATTTTAAATGTAGCAATGTATACATGTCCATCCCAAACTCCCTGACTATCCCTTTTCCCCATTCTCCCCCACCCCTGGCAACCACAAGTTTGTTCTTGAAGTCTGTGAGTCTGTTTCTGTTCTGTAAGTAAGTTTATTTGTATCATTTCTTAATGGTATTTATGAGCGTATTTGTAGGGCGGCAACAGCAACAGAGAGGCAGACATAGAGAACAGACTTGTGGACACAGTAGGGGAAAGAGAGTTGGATGAATGGAGAAAGTAGCATGGAAACATATACATTACCGTACGTAAAATAGACAGCCAGCGGGAATTTGCTGTGTAACACAGGGAGCTCAACACTATGCCCTGTGACAGCTTAGAGGGGTGGAATGGGGTGGGAGATGGGAGGGAGGCTCAAGAGGGAGGGAACCTATGTATACCTGTGGCCGATACATGTTGATGTATGACGGAAACCAGCACAATATTGTAAAACTATTATCCTCCAATAAAAAGATTAAAAAAAAAGATTATACATATAAGGGATGTCATACAATATTTCTCCTTCTCTGTCTGACTTACTTCACTCAGTAGGACACCCTCTAGGTCCACCTATGTTGCTGCAAAGGGCATGAATTCATTCTTTTTAATGGCTGAGTAATATTCCACTGTATAAATGTACCACATCTTCTTTATCTATTCTTGAGGAGCTTTTTAGGACAGATCTGGGACCTTCTCCCTGTCCTGCTAGTGAAAGCACTTCCTACGCCCGGGTGCTGGCTCTACAAGTGTTGTGCTGAGCATGCTCTGTCCACACTTGCCTGGAATCATCATAACTCTTTCATGGGGCACTATTTCTGTTGCTGTTTTATAGAAGAGGCAATGGAGACAAGGGAGGTGGAGAGCCTCACCCAAAGTCGTCATTGTTGTTTAGTCACTAAGTCGTGACTAAGTAGTGACTTAGTCCAGTGCCTTTGACCCCATGGACTGTAGCCTTCCAGGCTCCTCTGTCCATGAGATTTCCCAGGGAAGAATACTGGAGTAGGTAGCCTTTCCCTTCTCCAGGGGCTCTTCCTGACTCAGAGATTGAACCCAGGTCTCCTGAATTGGCAGGCGGATTCTTTACAGTCTGAGCCACCTGGAATCACTCAGCTGGCAGGTGGTGGAGCTGGCATTTGGAGCCTGGTCTGTGACTTCACTCTGTGCTCATCTTTCTCACAATGATGGTCTCTGTCCTGCTGTGTCTGTCCCTCTTTCTTTCCATGGAATCTGGCAAAGAAGGTCCAGCTCTTCAGTATGGATGCTCTTCTCTGGAAGCTTCTGGAACATTGCTCCTTCCATTTCCCCGTGGACCCTCCTTTATGCTATCTGTGTACATTCTGGGAGCCAGCAGGGTGTGAGTTTAAAGTAAGGTTGTGAGGTTATTTTTTTCTGTGTGGCTTTGACTTTAACAGTCTGGGCTCAGAGATTGTTCCCCCTGCTTGATTTCTTCCATGAATTTCTTTGCACAGGGTGGGTGCTTGATCAATCCCCATTGATTGAAGTCAAAAGGAAAGAAAAGAGACAGGCCTCAAGCAAGTTCTAGAACTCTATTGGAAGTAAAGCTGTTACACTGAGCATTAGGCTTGGACAGGAGCCCTCAACCACATGAGTTGTCTTTTTGTGAAAACTTCTCTTCCCCAGGTGACAGGGACAGAGCCTGAGGCAGGCGTTCGTGACCAGGGAAGTAGCTGTCAGAAATCTCAGCTTGTCCTGGCACCTTGGTGGCTTTGCAAGCTCTGCTGGTGGGTGGTCTCACAGCCTGGTCAGAAGGTGGGGCCACGGGCAACTAGCCGTCACTTCCCCTATAGCATGCTGGTGCTATGGAGACGATCGCTGTGTCATGCCAGACGGACCCATTTCAGACTGAGTGTTATAAATTCAGCCTCTTAAAGAGGAAGAGATGCGACAAGTGGGGCTTCAATTTTCACTCCTCATTAGCTGCTGATGTGCCTTGACTTTGCTTGATAAATTCACATGAATAGGGGAGGTGGTGGTGGAGACTGTCTTTTTTCCATTGCTTTTGAGGGTGAAAGTGCATTTTAAAGGGGAAGGAGGGGTGATGTCAGCACAGTCTAGGGCCAAGAGCTAGGCACTCACTGATTCTCCACTCTGGCTACCCAGCATGGCTGTTGGAGTCTGCCCTGGGCTGAATTGGGTGGTGGGTTTCACCTGGGGTGGCCTCTGTGGACCTTGGCCAGGCTGCCTGGCCCTTCCTCCTGGTGGTGGGTAGGCGAACATCCTGTGTGATGCCTCCTGGCCCACAGCCCGCCAGTGGCGAGGGCCCAGTCCCTGCAGAGAGCACATTTGCTGCTTATGTAATGCCTGTGGTATTCACTGGCAGGGACAAAGAGCAGAGCCACACAAAGGATGTGCTCACAGTTGCCATGACAGTTTCCAAGCCCCCCTCTCTGCCCTCCGCTAATTCCGCCTAATCGTCCTGTGTTTCAGGCACTGCAGCTGAGGTGGCCATGCTGTCTGTCTCAGGATCTCACACTGGGTGTTGGAGTTTCTCTCCCACAGATGGCCTCTCAGGCAAGCGCAGGTCCACTTAAGCTTCAGGAGCCCTGCATGCACCATGGGTCACCCATGGGCTGCCTCTCAGCTTCACATCTTGATAATTTCACACTAGAGTTTCAGGACCCCTATCTCCACATGCATGCATGTACACACATACACACACACACACCCCAATGCAGAGACAGTAGGGTTGTGGAAGTACTTATCCCCAAGGGGGCTGCCAGCCGGGCCTTACCCCTCCCTCCCCACCACTCTTCTTGCCCCACCCAGATGAATTAGAGCCCCAAGAGGAATCTCTCCATTTGTCCATCTCCTTGCCCATCCATGTGTACAGGTATTCACTCAACAGACAACTTTTTTAGGGCTGGCCACATGCCCAGCTAGTGTATAACACAGAGCTGGTTAGAGTGGGCCCATTGACAGAGGAGGTGGACATGAGTAATTGAAATGAGAAATATACAGTCTAAAAGGGGAAAACAGACAGGGGGCATGGGGCCTTAGAGGAGAGGGAGCCTCGGGCTTCCAAGACACTTCAGAGGAACCCAGGTGGGCCAGGAAGTCAGGAGAGGGGTCAGCATGGGTAGAGGCATGGTGTTGGGTTCTTGTTGTTCATTTGCTCAGTCCTGTCCTACTCTTTGAGACCCCATGAACTGCAGCCCACCAGGCTTCCCTGTCCTTCACCACCTCCCCGAGTTTGCTCAAACTCATGTTCATTGAGTCAGTGATGCCATCCAACCATCTCATCCTTTGCCGTCCCCTTCTCTTGCCCTCAGTCTTTCCCAGTATCAGGGTCTTTTCAAATGAGTCGGCTCTTCTCATCTGGTGGCCAAAGTATTGGAACTTCAGCATCAGTCCTTCCAAGGAATATTCAGGACTGATTTCCTTTAGGATTGATTGATCTCTTTACAATCCAAGGGACTCTCAAGAGTCTTCTCCAACACTACAGTTCAAAAGCATCAATTCTTCAGTGCTCAGTCTACTTTATGGTCCAACTCTCACATCTCGATATGACTACTGGAAAAACCATAGCTTTGTCTATATGGACATTTGTCAGCAAAGTAATGTCTCTGCTTTTTAATATGCTGTCTAGGTTGGTCATAGCTTTTCTCCCAAGGAGCAAGCATTTTTTAATTTCATGGCTGCAGTCACTATCTGCAGTGATTTTGGAGCCCAAGAAAATAAAGTCTGTCACTGTTTCATCATTTCCTCATCTATTTGCCATGAATTGATGAGACTGGATGCCATGATCTTCTGATCTCGTTTTCTGAATGTTGAGTTTTAAGCCGGCTCTTTCCCCTTCATCAAGAGGCTCTTAAGTTTCTCTTCATTTTATGCCATAAAGGTAGTGTTATCTGCATATCTGAGGTTATAGATATTTCTACTGGAAATCTTGATTCCAGCTTGTGCTTCATCTAGCCCAGCATTTCCCATGATATATTCTGCGTATAAGTTAAATAAGCAAGGTGACAATACACAGCCTTGATGTACTCCTTTTCCAATTTTGAACCAGTCTGTTGTTCCATGTTCAGTTCTGTTCACTTCTTGACCTGCATACAGGTTTCTCAGGAGGCAGGTCAGGTGACCTGGTATTCCCATCTCTTGAAGAATTTTCCACAGTTTGTTGTGATCCACACAATCAAAAGCTTTAGAATAGTCAGTGAAGCAGAAGTAGATGTTTTTCTGGAAGTCTCTTGCTTTTTCTATGATCCAATAGATGTTGGTAATTTGATCTCTGGTTCCTCTGCTTTTTCTAAATCTAGCTTGTACATCTGGAAGTTCTCAGTTCATACACTGCTGAAGCCTAGTTTGAAGGATTTTGGTATTACTTTGCTAGCATATGAAATGAGTGCAGTTGTATGGTAGTTTGAACATTCTTTGGCATTGCCCTTATTTGGGATTGGAATGAAAACTGACATTTTCCAATCCTATGGCCACTGCTGAGTTTTCCAAATTTGCTGGCATATTGAGTGCAACACTTTCACAGCATCGTCTTTTGGGATTTGAAATAGCTCAGTGGAATTCCATCACCTCCACTAGCTTTGTTCGTAGTGATGCTTCCTAAGGCCCACTTGACTTCGCACTCCAGGATGTCTGGTCTAGGTGAGTGATCATACCATTGTGTGAAGGGTGTTGGGAGTCTGGCTCTATTTAGGGCCAAGTGAAGGGTTCTGTTGCTGTTGTTCAGTCATTAAGTTGTGTCTGACTCTGCGACCCCATGAATTGCACACACCAGCCTTCCCTGTCCTTCACTATTTCCTGGGGTTTGCTCAGATTCCTGTCCACTGTGTCCGTGATGCTATCTAATCATCTCATCCTTTGTCACCCCCTTCTCCTCCCCTTAACTTTTCCTGGCATCAGGATCTTTTCCAGTGAGTCAGCTCTTCTGATCAGGTGGCCCAAGTATTGGAGCTTCAGTTTCAACATCAGTCCTTTCAGTTAATATTCTGGGTTGATTTCCTTCAGGATTGACAGGTTTGATCTCCTTGCTGTCCAAGGGACTCTCAAGAGTCTTCTCCAACACCACAGTTCACAAGCATCAATTCTTCAGTGCTCAGCCTTCTTTATAGTCCCTCTCTCACATCCGTACAGGACTACTGGAAAAACCATAGCTTTGACTATATAAACCTGTGTCAGCAAAGTGATGTCTCTGCTTTTTAAAATGCTGTCTAGGTTTGTGAAGGGTTCTGGGGGCCTGCAACGAGGCCAGTGTGTGGTGTAGACCCCCAGAAAGACAGTCATCAGAACATCAGCAGGACTCTAAGGTGAAGCTGGAAGCTGGCACCAGTTCTGCCCTCAGCAGTCTCAGACAGAGTCAGGACAGCCAAAGGTCAAAGATGTTGCTCCCCTGTCCCTCCTTGCCCCTGTCCTGCACCCCCAAACCCAGAAGTGAGCAGGAATGTGGGAAGGGCAGGAAGCACAATGGGGAAGTCAGGAGCCTCTGGAGGCAGATGGACCCAGGGACCATTCCCTGTGAACTAGCTGGGCAATCAGGGGCCAGCCTCATAGCTTCTGAATTCCATATCCTCAGGATGAGGGCCATGTGTGAAGAAAGATGAAGTTTGATAATATAGAGAGAGCTCAGGACATAGACTCTGCCACCGTAATTAAATGGGGATGTGGTTTTCTTTCCTATGAGAAGAGATGGGAGAGAGAGGTGGGTCTGGCCTCGGTCATGCATGGAGCCTTCAGAAACAAACACTGGGGTCTGGGCTTTATTTTGTGGGCGGGAGAAGCCCAAGGCTGAGCTTGGAGGAGGCTGCTCACAGTTCTGACTCCCTCCTTGTCCCTCCCCCACTGCCCCCATTCTCTGCTTCCTCCTGGTTTGCAGGCAGGAGACACCTCTGGTTTGGGGCTCTCCTGGCTCCGGCCAGGGTCTCTGAGCTCAGGACTGCTGTCTGGCTCCGAGCTGTGCCAGGCTCCTACCAATGTCAAGTTTAGAAGGTATGGCTGAGGCAGGTGCGGGACTTGAGTTTGGTGGCCCCTTAGCACCCTCCCTCTTCTGGCCACTGCCCCGTAAATCCTGGGTCATTGGCATGAGGCCTCTAGGTCTCTGATCTCTTTGGTCTTAGGAGATAGGATTGCTTGGAGGGAGCTATGTTTATGTATAAGCCTCTGGAAAAAAGTAATGACTTAAGGGAAAGTCCTGCCTGTTCTGATGTTGGGAAAGCCTGCCTTTCCTCTGCCATAGGGAGGGCTGTGCCTCCCTGTCCTCTGACCTTGCCGTACGGGGTGAGGGTGCTATGGGCTGTGCTGGGAGCCAGGGCCCCAGACCACTGCTATGAGCCAGACCTTGCTCTGAACTGTGGTGGAACAGTTTGGAACCAGAGGGGAAGATGAGAATGTGTGAGCAAAGCAACTTTGCTGGTGGGTGCTCAGGAGCTTGTTGTAGCCTCCAGAATGTTAGCGGGGATCCTCATGAGGAAGGAGAGACAGAATAGAGACAGGTGCTGTCAAGTGCAATATCACGGCGGGCCTGGCAGGGCCTCTGTGTTCATCCCCACGGCTGACGGGATAAACCCGGGGGTCTGAGTTGTCATCTGGTGCCACAACATGGATGACTCAAAACAAGACAGATGGTAACAGATGCGGAAGAGACACCAGGCAAGGGCCCTGTGTGGGGCCTGTGGCCACGTTTGTACTTGCGAGAACTCTGAGCAGTGCCTCCCATCCCTACTGGACTGTGGGGACCAAGAGGGCAGGGACCAAGTTTAATTTTTCCCCCCACTGTGTCCCCTGTACCTCACAGAGTGCCTGCCCGCAGTACATGCTCAGTTAATACCTGGTGAATGAACGTTGTTGAATGAATGGAGACCAGGGAATTTCCATGGGGTGCAGAGAAAACTGTGGCTCATCTAGGCAAGGGCAGCCCTAGGGGGCCCTGGGCCCATGCAGCACTCACAGATGAGGCCTGCCCTGGGGCCGGGGAGAGTGATGCAGACGTGATACCTTTGGAGGGAGAGGCTGTATGTACTCTCCCAGGTTCTGCCCCATCGCAGGCACGTGATATAGCACTGGATGGTGTTCATGGCTTTGCAGGGGGTCAGAGGGCTCACGGGTCTGGGGTCTGGAATCTGTGTCTCCACACAGAACTTGGGTAGTACTCCTTGGCCTGGCACAGGCAGTGTTTGTAGCAAGGTGACCATCAGAACCCTTGGGAGGACAGAGAAAGGGCAACCGAGTCAATCAATTTATCAATAAAACAGATTGCTGACACTGACCTGTGCAGATCCCTCTCAAGCTCTCAAATCAGAACCCCTCCTTCCTTCTAGGTGGAAATAAAATGAAATTTTCCTCTGGAGATACGTAAGGTATTGCAATTTGGGAGGATGCAACCTATTTTTTATAATTGTATAATTTGTATATAACTTTTTGGTAATGAAGTGTGAAAATGATAGCTCTCTTCTCATAACAGGCTCCCTAATCTTCTAATTATGAAAGGATGTTTCCTGGGCTCCAGAATGGTCCAACTTTAAAAGTTTTATTTTTATTTATTCATTTATTTTTTAATGAGAGTCAGTGTCGGCTACATTCTTTTCAGTGGGTCTAAATCTCCTGAACAGAGCAGAGACAATGGCTCTGTCCAGTCCTTGGCCTCATTTTCCAGGAGGATGGCCAGGAGGGAGAGACTTTTCTTACAAATGGAAATCTTTCCATGTCTGCCAGAAATGTTATCACCTGAGACACAGTATGTGGCTGACTTCTTGCCACATCCATTAAACAAACAGTAACTGAGCACCTACTGTGTGGCAGGCACTGTTGTAGGTCTACCATCATGTAGGGGCTTCCCACATATAGGTGAGAGAGAGACATGAATCAAACAATCACTCTAAAGAGTGTGACATTGCAGCTGTGACGTGAGCTGTTATGTGAGGTGCGCGGGGCAGCCACAGCAGATGATGGTGGGTTTGACCTAATCAGAGAGGCCAGAGAAGGCCCCTGAGGAAGTGACTTTTGTGTTGGGCTGTGAAGGATAAGTGAGAGTTACCTGGAAAAAGGGTGAGGGGAACACTCCAAGCTAAGGGAGCAGCCTGAGGTGGGAGGGAGTCTGACCTGTTCTCACAGTGGAGGGGACACCAGCTCTTCCCACCTCCCTCCTGTGGCCAGAGCAGTAAAGATCTCATCCTGGACCACCTGGAGCTCATGCCCCTGCTGGAGAGGCCAGAGCTGCCGTCAGCCTTTCCCATCAACGTCCTCCAGGAGGGTTTCTTTTTGGTCAGCGTGTCCACTTGGCACATAGCCACAGCTCTGGGGACAGAATCTAGCTGTGCTTCACAAGTGCAGGCCGCCACCATCCCTTACCGTAGCCCATCTGGATTGACAACAGCCTCCTCACCACCCCTCACAGCCGGAGGACAGAGCCGATCACACCACAGTCTGCTCAAGCCCTTCAGTGAAGTCCTACCAACAGTGGATGATAGAATCTACACTCAGACTCTGGTCTGCACACTCCAGACACTCAACTTGTCTCAGGCTGGTGGGTGTACCTGGCTCTCCCTGTCCTCAACATCGTTGTTTTCCAATATTTATGTATTTATGTGGCTGTACCAGATCTTAGTTGTGACACGTGGGATCTTTCTTGAGGTGTGCAGGCTTTTCACTGTGGCATATGGGATCTTAGTTCACTGTCCAGGGATTGAACTCAGGCTCCTCCTGCATTGGGAGTGCAGTCTTAACCACTGAACCATCAGAGAAGTCTCTCCTAGTGTCTTTGCATGTGCCATTTAATCTTCCTGCCCCAACCTGACCCTGCTGTTGTTGTTGTTCAGTCACTAAGTTGTGTCCAACTCTGTGACCCCATGGACTGCAGCAGGCTCCTCTGTCCTTCACTATCTCCTGGAGCATGCTCAAACTCACGTCCACTGAGTCAGTGATGCCACCCAACTGTCTCATCCTGTGTCGCTCCCTTCTCATCTTGCCCTCAATCTTTCCCCGCATCAGGGACTTTTCCAATGAGTCAGCTCTTTGCATCAGGTGGCCAAAGAATTGGAGCTTCAGCATCAGTCCTTCCAGTGAATATTCAGGGCTGATGTCCTTTAGGATTGACTGGTTTGATGGCCTTGCTGTCCAAGGGACTCTTAAGTGTCTTCTCCCACTCTCATATCCATACATGACTACTGGAAAAGCCATAGCTTTGACTACACGGACCTTTGTCGCAAGGTGATGTCTCTGCTTTTTAATACTCTGTTTACCCTTATCTAGTTGACAAATTCCTTCCTTCCTTCTCTTCTGAGCTTAAAAGTCACCTCTTCTGGGAGGCCTCCCATGACTCCTGCTGCAGCCCCTTTCCAATTCCTGGATCTAGTCCTCCACTCCACTTTTCTCCAGATGCTTGTTTAGTATTAGTGTTCCCCTTCTGGAATATACATTTCCTGACACCAGGGGCATGTCTGTCTGATTCACAGAGCAACGTGTCTTCAGGGTCTCTACTACAGACACACAGTGTGCACAGTCAGCAAGTGGATGAGCGCTGAGGTCACAGCTCGGTAGCTGTGTCCTTCCTCTCCCCTCTCGCTGGGATCTTTACTGCAGCCCCTTATCCCTTCACGGGCTCTGGCTTCCTGTTGATGTCGACTGTGGAATGTCCCTGGGTGCCATTTCTCAACTTGTGGAGGGAGTCTGTCTAGGGGACAGACCAGCCTTTCCTGCATTTGCCCCAGCCTCGAGAGTTCAGCCACTTTGGGATGGATGTGAGCAGGTGTCAGTGGGAAAATTGGACCTACAGGGAGTTCAGTGGGAGCTCTGTGTCAAATCTTTTCTGGGACAAAAGTGAGGAATTCAGGAATCTGTAGGGAAATGATGTGGGGAGTCCGTTCCCTCAAGTGTCCAGCTCTGGGCAGCTCAGTCAGGGCTACCTCTATGACCACAGCCATCTTGGTGGCAAGACAAGCCAGCCGGGAGGTCCATCCATCTGTCAGGAGTCGGCCCTGAGTGTTGCTAGCAATGCGGGCCTCTGGGAGAAGACATTAGAGACACATTGTTTCCGGAGGCTGCAACACAGTATATGGCTGGCAATTATCTATTTCTGATCCATTAAAGAATGCTTTGACATAGGAAATACAGATTAGGAATGAAATTGTAATATAATCAAATTGCCTTTTTATGGAAATACTACATTTTTCCTCTAAATAAAATTCAGTAACAAAATTTTATTTGCTTTTCCCCCAAAATGCCTTTTCCAAATTGATTTTTCAGAGAAATTGTGAAAACCAATGTGGTAAGGGGAAGAAAGGTCTAAAGCAGAGGCCTTTGATCCTAAGCACAGCATGGCTATTATTGGTGAGCTCAGGATATCTGGGCTCAGGGCTTCTATGATCCCAGTGCACTCCTAGCTAGTCAGCTCATCCTACACAGAACTCTCTGGGAGGTGGCATAAATCCTGAGATGGCCCTGCCAGGATAGAAGAAACGTGACAGCAAAGGATGGCTTGTTCTTTAGTCATCCCACGGTAATGGAGCAGCAGACAGGTGTTCAGAACAAAATTATTAGAAGGAGCAGATATGAAGTGTAGAGTTTGAAAACTGCTGGAGAAGAGGACATGCAAATTACTTTCTCTGTGGGCAAAGCTTTGCAAAAGGGATTTTAAGCTGTCCATGCCTGGCTCCAAAACATTTGTATGAAAAGTTAAAAATTCAGTTCATATAAAAAACAAAAAATTCAGGCCAATGTTTGCCCTGTGTCTTTATATTTGGAAAATCTGGGTTATCACTGGAATTTGTTACCCACCCTGATGCTTGATACTCCTTGCGTGGGGCCAGCTATACACACATGAGCGGGAATTGAACGTGATGTGTTCTTTCTGTGATAAATATAATCAGCTGTCAGGTTTTTAATAATTGTAATCAACCATCAGATATTTATTGATCTCTTATATTAGGCAGATGCAGGGTATGAGACACATTCATATCCTTCACGTAAGGAAAGTGGCATTTGTTTGAGAGACAGAATCAACAAACATAGCACACGTCACCCTTGATTCTCTCTTTTGTTCTAACCATGAGGTGCTTCCTGGGTGTATGATAGGAACCAAAGAAGGTTGGGCAGCTAGGAAGGCTTCTTGGAGGAGGAGGACTAGATCTATATCTGACCTTATGCATGGAATTTAAGATAATGAGTGGGAGGAGGGTCCCTTTATGTTGTGTGTTAGTTGCTCAGTCGTGTCCGACTCTTTGTGACCCCATGGACTGTAGCCCACCAGGGTCCTCTGTCCATGGAATTCTCCAGGCAAGAATATTGGAGTGGGTAGCTATTTCCTTCTTCAGGGGATCTTCCCAACCCAGGGGTCAAACCCAGGTTCTGCACTGCAGGCAGATTTTTTACTGTCTGAGCCACCAGGGAAGCCCCTTTATGTTAGGGAAAGAAGATGGGCATGTTCACAGCAGGGCAGATGAGTGAAGGGGAGGATGAGTTGATGGAGGAAGGGGAGTGTGGGTGGGGAGTTAGAGCGCTGAGATCATTCACTTGGTTGAGACTGTGGGTTTGGGGGAACAAGCAACATTAAGCTTGACTAGGTGTGTGTGTAGGGGACCAGATGGCCAGGGCCCTGAACCTTGAGAGAAAAGTTTTCTCTTTACTCAGGGGACTAAGGTTCCCAGTGAGGAGTCACTGTTTGTGCGGGAGGTCCTTCCTCCTGTATACATGCCCAGCACAGCACTGTCTGTAGTTGGAATAAACAACTGTTCTTGCAAGGGTTCCCACAACTGTATCTGATTACATTGAGGCTGCTATGAGAAGAATGCGATTTTATTGAAAAGACTGGCTGAATTTGAAGCAATTGCTTGGCACTGTGTTTGTCTGGAGTAATGTTTTCCAAACTTAGATAACTACTCTCAGGGTTAGAAGTTCATCTTGCTGTTAGAAATCTCCTGCCTAAGAGAAAGGACGCCACTGCCCCAGGTGGAGTCAGCATGGGAGGTGTTTAGACAGAGAGGGTGCTGGTCCAAGGCAGATTCTGAGGAGATGGTTCTGGAGCTGAGTCAAGGGCAGATTGGAGAGGTCAGAGAGAGGAGACCGGTTGGCCAGCAGGCATGCTAGGGAGAGAATGGGGTGCAAGGGCCTTGGAAACGGGGTGTAGAGCAGGGGAAAACCCAGAGGACCGTGGGGAGGGGCAAGCGGCAATGTGCAGTGCTCTGCTCAGAGAGGGAGGCAAGGACACGGGTGCTGCAGCTTTTCCTGAGTGGCGTCACCTGTGGTTAGGACCCCTATTACCCTGAGTGGGTGGCTGCTACCCACCCCAGGAGCTAAGGGACCAAGTGGTATGAGGCGCCTACAGGGTTTTGTTTTCTAGGCTGTGAAATTTTATTTCCCCCAGCCACCTCAGAAGAGGGCTGGGGGTACCCCTTGCTTGGGGATACAGCTGATAGCTTGAGAGGCCTCTTGGGGGACAAAACAGAAAGCCAAGGGAAGTCAGCAGCTAAGCACCTGACTTCTACCCTGCAGTCTGTTGAAACTGTGGGCCCTGATGTTTTCTACCAAAGTCCCATGGTTACTGAGGAAGTCTGAGGAATTGAAGTCAGAAAAAACCGAGTCCCAGGTCAGGCCCACTTATCCCCCTTGAAGGTTAAATCCACTTGTCTGGCTTTTGTGTGAGCAGTGTCTACAGAGTCTTTGTTCTGTCCCAAGAATTGACTGGGGTGAGAACAGTGGAGAGCAGCGGCTGTTTGGAGGCTAAGTCGGAAAGCATTTTCAAGTCACTGACAAAGCACGAAAGCCTCTTTCTATTTTTTTTCTTGCAGAGAGAGAGACAAGTTGGCCCCTAACATCCATTGTGTTTTCTCTAGAACCATCACTTTTCGGTTGGCCCACGGCTGCACTGCCAGCTCGCTCTGGCCACTTCCTAAGTGCTGGTCCGTGGGAGGTGAGCGCAGCAATGTGAGCCACTTCCCAGATGTGCCCTGAAACTGTGTGCCTTGATTTTCCTCTTTTTTCCCTTCCCATTTTGTCTAGATGCAGACATGGTGAGGTGAGCTGTCTAGGATCCTGAGGACAAGGTGCCCCCCTCCCCCACCGGGGTGGGTGGAGTGATCAGATAGAAAGGATCTAGACCCCAGGCACTGTGGGGTCCACACCAGCCTGGACTGATGATGCCCAAATTGTCATGCCTGAAAGAAACTGGTGTCTCCTGTATTGAGCTACTGTTATTTTGCATCTCTCTTCACAGCAGTTCCATCTATATCCTTATTTATAATTTTTTCACTTGAAAGTTGAATGTGTACAGTTGGAGAATAAGGAAGATGTATAAACAAACCCCTTTAAGGTTTTGGCAACTCAAAAATTGTTTGGCTCTGCTGTCTTGGGGCATTCCAAAAGACGTGCCAGTTGGCAATGAACTTTGAAAATTTACCATCCTGGGAAGCTCCTTTGGTTATTCTCCAGTCTCGTTCCAATTATCACCAACCTGGCTGAGAAGCTCATCATCTCTTACTATATTGAAATGTAAACTCTAAGAGAACAGAGATTTTTGGTTCACTGCTTATCCTAACACCACAAAGTGTACCTTGAAGATAATAGATGCTCCGTCCTTGCTGGCTGGATTAGTATATGTAGAACTCCAACTCCCCTGGCTTCTGGGCTCACTGCTCCTTTACCCTAGGGTAGTCTACACAGTCACTTTCTTAATGTTGCTAACATACACATCATTTTTTTAAAAAAAAAATCAAATATTTGTATTCATTTGCACTGGGTCTTGGTGGCAGCACGTGGGATCTTGATTTGTGCCATGTTGTGGTAGGCTCTTAACTGCAGCATGTGGGATCTAGTTCCCTGACTTGTGATTGAAACTAGGCCCCCTGCATTGGGAGCACTGAGTCTTAGCCACTGGACCACCAGGGAAGTCCTGCCACCACACACATCTTACCACTCAGTTCATCCCTCACCCCAGCCTGTCATCAGATCCCTGCAGGATAGCATCTATACTCCTTGAATTACAACACCCAGGGTCCCAGTTTCTCCTACATGTGCCCCTGGGCCACAGGCTCAGTCTTTGGTACATCTTACAGCTCCCAGGTCAAGGTGCCATTGCCTGCCATGCTGGTTTTGCCACCTCTACTTGCAATGTCATTTCCAGTCCTTCACCTGGTAAGCTTCTCATTCTCTAAGACCCAGCCCATACTGGTTGGTCTCTTCCCACCATTGTCCTGCAGAGCTGGTCTTCCCCACCCTGCTGCCCCGTGACACAATCACACTTCCCCTGCAAAATTTTCTTCCACTGATGTCAGTTCTCTGGAGTTTGTCCATCTGTCACCATGGCTTCCTAAAGGCAGAGCCCAGGTTACTTCCAGCTTAGTTCCTGGCTGCCAGATCAGAGTAGACATCAATGAAAGTAATAAATGAATTAAGCGACTCTGATTTTGCCCTGTCCTTATAACCCTCAATAAGTCATTTCTCTTATCCTTCTGGCCTCAGTCCCTTTGTGTGTAAAACAGGAGTAATAACAGTCCTTCTGCCCATCTCATCTGGCCTTTTTAAGTATTGAGGCAACATGCATGGAGAAGTGGGGCTTTGCTAGCAGCTCAGATGGTAAAGAACCTGCCTGCAATGCAGGAGACCCTAGTTCGATCCCTGGATTGGGAAGATCCCCTGGAGAAGGGAATGGCTACCTCTGCCTGGTATGGATGTACACATCAGTCCTCCAAGGCGTGATGTTGGGATGGCTTCTGAGCCATATTCAGCAAATATAGTCAACTCTGACACTGAACCAGCAGAACTGCCCAGAGGATGGGGCTCATTTATTTGTACAAACACTTAAAAAGCACTTACTGTGTGCCAGACACTGGTTATACAGCATCATCACATTTAATCCCAGCTGCCACTCCCTGAAATGGGTACCTCTCTTATCCCCATTTCACAGATGGGGGAACTGAGAAACAGTGGAAAACACTGCTCGAGGGCAGAGGTGGTGAGTGGAGGAACTGAGGTCTGAAGGCAGGCAGTCAGGCTCTGCAGTCCGGGCTGTCCACCTTAGCACTGACCAGCTTTCCAAAGCCAGCAAGGGCCAGATGGGTTGGATGAGTTGGGAAGGGGAAGCTGAAATGGCCCAAAGAATAAAATTTCTGACAGTGGTCACCAGGAATCCAATATATGCTATGTATTCACAAAGGAAAAAAAACAAAAACCCAAAGTACAGAATGTGACAGATTGAACAAGGGATGCGCATGTGCTCAGAAACAGTGAAATGCTGTGTTAATATCAGGGACAGTTACTCCTTGTTGCTGTGTCTATGTGACAGAGTTGTAACACTCCTGCTGCTTCCTGCTACTGCCACAAGCCCTGCCTAAGATGGTAAGTCTGTTATGCCAAATGTGTAGGGTGGTCATAATTGTGATTTTTATTTGGCATCAGAGGAGGAAATAGACTCCACCCCCATAAAGAGTCTGTCTGGTGGGCTCTGTTCAGACACAGGCCTGTGATTTCACAGCAATAAATGCAGACCTCTTAACCAGGTGATCTGACAACTGCACCATTTGCCAGGGAAATGATGCCCCTCTAGAAGTGATTGTGGGGAGAATAAGAAAAACAAATGAGTCGGGAGTATGTCAGAGCTGATAAGCCTCAGGGACATGACTGGAACACAGCAAGGACGGGCTTTTTAAAAGCAGTGGCTGGCAGAGCCACTGGGCCAGGTTTCACATCCATCTATCACTGGGGGATCGTGGCCAGCCTGCCTCTTGCCAGCGCTGGTGCTGAGCCCACATCCTCTGGCTCATACCTGGGTAGTGGTTCCAGACTTCCATTACTGTTATGACTGGCACAGAGTAGCTGTCTAATAGGGCTCAGATAATCCCATGGAATCATCTGCGGGTGAAAGAAAAGGGCGGAGGTAGTCTCATCTTAGGCAGGGCTTGTGGCAGCACCACAAAGCAGCACGACCATTACAACTTTGTCACACGGATGCAGCAACGAGGAGTAACTGTCCCCGATACTGACATAGCATCTCACCGTTTCTGAGTACATGTGAGTCCCTTGTTTAATCTGTCACATTCTGTACTTAGGGTTTTTTTTTTTTCCCTGTGTGTGCTATGCTTAGTCACTCAGTTGTGTCCGACTCTTTGCAATCCCATGGACTGTAGTCTGCCAAGCTCCTCTGTCCATGCAGATTCTCCAGGCAAGAATACTGCAATGGGTTGCCATGCCCTTCTCCAGGGGATCTTCCCAACCCAGGGATTGAACCCAGGTCTCCCTCATTGCAGGCGGATTCTTTACCATCTGAGCCACCAGGGAAGCACTTTCTTTGTGTAGACAGAGCATATACTGGACCTCAGGTGACTATTGTCAGAAATTTTATTTTTGGGGCCATTTTGGCTTCCCCTACCCAACTCAGCCACACAAGGACCTTGCCCCAGTATAACTGTGTTCTGTCTGAGGTGCCATATTGAAAACCCACAAACTTTGAATTAAACAGAGAAGAGACAGGGCTTGTCACCTTCAAGCTGGATTTCTAGCAGAAGAAACAGTATAGTATCCTGGAGAGTGATGGCCCAATCTCAAAACAGTTGCTGAGTCTTGGGGACAGGTTACTGACGTCAGCAGAGTGGTTGCCCTGGCCATTTGAAGATTAGGACTGTGCATTTCTGTCACTACTGGTTGGTTGACCTTGCTAGGGCTGGACCGACCCTAGGCACTTGGTCAAGAGTTCAGTACTGCCATGTAACTATTTGTTAGAGAAGAATTCATAGGAACTTAGGAACATGTCCTCTGGATATAGACTAAAGCAACGTGGCTGCCATATAAATCTTGTCACAAATATATCTCCATCCCTGGAGCTTGTCTTTGGGAAGAAGCAGGATGCCTGATAAAACAATGGATCATAATTTGGGGATGTTCATTATTTACAGCTGCCCCAGGTCATCTGTAAATTATGCAGCCCTCAACTCCACTTGATTTCTTCTTTCCAATGGGCCGTCTCTCCAGACTGCCATCAGTGTGAGTGAGATCCATGCACCAGCTAATTGTACCAGGAGGGCAGTTTTCCATTTCTTGAAATGCTTAGAGTCCCCTGGTTGAACGCTCATGTTCTACGAACTCTGTGTCTCAGTGATGAGTCCCTGGATACTTGGAGGCAGAAAGACCTGGAATTAGGCTTGACAGGGAGAGAGTGAGCCTCTCTCTGCCGGGCGTTAAAGGAAGGCTTCAGGGGTACTTGGGGAACAGCAGTTGCCTGGGGTGAAGGAGAGGGTCAATGCCAGTGGTTGCCTCTTTAAGGGAAACTTAGCTTCCCCTGGGGAAGCTCAAGGGGGCTGAGAAACAACAAGTGAGGGCACGGTGGTGGGTCACATCATCTCTCAGAAGAGCACAACCAGTGAGTAGAGTTGGGGTGCAAGCCTCTGCTGCTGGTGGATGCTCTCCTTCTGTAACCATCCAGAGCTGACCAGGAGGGTGGGTGGGGAGGACAGAGGAGGTGGAGATGCAGGGCAGCGACTGGCCAGGCAAGGTGAGCATCCCCCGCTGCCTTTTGCTTACCCATCACTTTTGGCTCTGCACTTGGCATATAACTGAAAACAAGACCTTTCCTTAACGCAGAGCTTAATGATCCCTTTAATGCCCAAGCCATAGCATCGCTTCTCTTGCGCGCCTGTTCCCTGTCAGCCATGGGGCATTAAACCGGTGATAAAAATGCCTTTTTCATATGGTCCACAAACTCACCAAGAGGCTCCTGGTAGCAGTATAGCCATCTAGCATGAAATCAAGAGGCAATCACCGCGGATGAGGCAAGATGAGCTATGCGCAGGAGCAATTAGCGGAGCCCGCATTCCGGGTCTCGTCCTTCACCATCTCCTTGTGTGGGCACCCACCGCCTCGGCCCCAGCAGGGAGGGCTCCCACCGGAGGGCTCCCACCCACCTACCCTGCAGTCCTGCGGCCTAAGTCAAGTTCTGCAGGAGGAGCTTTTCTTTTCCTGTCTGTTTTCAGAGCAGTAAAAGATGCTTCATCACATCTTTAATCCAATTGACTATAGCATTCCTGACCCAGCTGGCCCCTGGGAACAAATGTCCTTGGTTATGTTTTCAATCCAGAATATATAAAACACAAAGGAGGAAAAAAGGAAAGAAATGGCCAGTTATGAATATGTATTAACATGATGCTGCGTTTGGAGCTGGAAGCAGGAGTCATTTATTTTAAGCAAATCAGATCTTGATACATGGCCATGAACGTGCTGACTTCTCTATCATGCAAACATGCTGGGCGAGTTTGATTTATACAGTGTGGCTGGGAGGTTTTTCCCCCCAATTAAAAACAAACCAAGAAAAATCATTAATTTAACTACTGTATATTAAATTTGCATTAAAACATCCGTTTGTCTATATTTATATGTGAGTTATCGAAAATGTGAGCTCATGAATTCTAATTTCTAAGATCACATGCCCAATATTGAAGATAAATTTTATTTATTTCTGCAATTAATTCTGTGAGAACAAATAGCTCTAATTTAGGGGATGGCAGGTGTAACTGTCCGCTGGTGCCCTCCTGCATAACAAACATAACATTCATCTTTTCTCATTAAGTTTTTCCTGTACCTGGTCTCAAGACATGCAAGCCTGGGCTATCTTTCTGTACCTTGGGCTTCTAACCACCCTCTGCAGACTTGCCTAGAAAATACTTGGAAAAATATGGACCGTGTCAAAATTTCTTTTTTTCTGCTTCTCTATGATGTGCGAAGGCTTCAACTGTATCTCAAAGGCTCAAGAAACATTTCTTCAAAGGATATCTTGACGTTAGCTGCTTGGGTGGAGGAGTTGGTGCCTTCACCATCAATACCTGGATCAAGGTGGGGAGGCTGCCTAGTCTCTTCCCTGAGCACCAGGACCTCTTGTTACACTTAGGACTTTGCATCCCCCATTCTTTCTCTGCGGAAGGTCACCCCCAAGAGCCCACCTTTCTTCAGCTGGGCTGTATGTGTTGAGGATTATAGGCTGCAGGGTGATCATGGCCCATGAGGACACACTGCTTCTGAGGATATACATAACTCAAAGCTTCAGTCACACGGCTGCAGTGACAAACGGCGCTCCAAGTGTGTTGCACTCAGGAGCTCTACCCCAGGGCAGTCGGATGCTGTTTGTTATCACCCAGGTGCCTAGAACAGATAGCAAATTTACTATAAAGGCCTTCTTTGAGTATACTCATTGCCAGCACTGGTATTAATGTGTAAGTACTTTGTACCGAGCGGGTAGTACATGAGGTTTATACCATTTTTAGCCATTAGTCTGAATAGGTGCTGACCCTGAGGGAGCAAATTAGGTGATGCAGTGTGTTGGGTGCCATGGTTAGGGCCAGACCAAGGGAGTTGCGAGTGAGAACTGGGAGGACTCCTGCCTCTACTCGGGAGGCTGCTAGCTGATTGGGTGGCTGAACTGACACTTCTGCCTCTGAGGACTTTTCACGGCATCAGGAGTCCTTTAGTTCCCCTCTGATGGTTGTCAGGTCTCTATAGGGACTGATGGGCCCAAATCCCTGGGCAGTGCTCTGGGCAGAGCCGTCTTGGTGTAAGGATGACGGCTGGGTCAGAAGGAACTATGCCACCTAGGGGCGAGGTCCCTTTGCTGCACCACATGATACAGAGAGTCTCACTCTATCCTCTCTGAAAGCAGGGCTGAAGCCTTTCTTCCATTGGCTCATGCCACCATGAACCCATTAGCAAGAGGGCACATTCTCCATGCCCCGGGTTCATTTCCTGAGCGTGGCTTGCTGGTTTTGTCCTCTGGGTCTGATTACAGGGCAGGTGCAAGGGCAGTCTTGTCAGTGGCCTCTGCTGGGGCCAAGGGGCCACTCCCAACCATCACTTCTATAGGAGGCTGAGTCGGGAATGCTGTATTTTTCAGAGAGTGGGCCCACCCTGCTGGGGATGAAACAGGAGCTTCCAGGAGCTGCAATTTCCTTTGGCCTTGCCCCTCCCGATCCCTCCATCTGATTAGCAGCATTTCTAAAAATCACAATTTGTAATAATCAGCTCTAGGAACATGCTAGTCAAGTACATCACATCATCAATGACAGTTGTCATATCAAGGTCTTTTTCTTTTCCCTCAGTAACAGGAGGATCAGAGGGCCTCGCCTTTGACTTTCAGAGTACATCACTCTTATATTTGGCTTCAGAGTATCTTAACATTTCCAGGAAGGGATCACAGACTCAATGGGGCCACAGCTGAGTTCTTCGGGTAGCTGTGCATGGGAAGCGTCTGACCCAGGGCTGTTGGAATCAGGAAGGGCCATAACAATCACCTTTTATTTCCCTGAGGTTGGAGAACATATGTCTGTGGGGTGGAGGTTTGCCCTGCTTCACTCACTACTCCTGGCACAAACCTCACATCGTTTTGCAGCTGCTCAGGAAAGCAGACAGTGGGTGACCACTTGCCATGGTCTGTTTGCACAGTCAAACAGCTGGAAACAAAGCCAGAGGGGGCCAAGGTTGGAATGGTGCCAGCCTCCCCACCTGCTGTCTCTCCTCCCACACTAGTGCTCACTCCAAGTGGCTAGTGCTGTACCAGCAAAAGCGGGACAGGAGAATTACTCGAAGGACATAGCCCATCACTCCCACTTGGGCGTGCCTGTGCCACGTTCTCCTCTGCCTGCACTGCTACCCCTGCTTCGTTCAGACATCCAGTCCTCCATAGAGAAGCCACAGCACCCAGTGGGAAGGACTCTGGCTCTAGACTCCCAAAGATCTGGGTTCAGTTCTGACTCTGCTGGTGACCAGCTGTATTACCTCAAGTAAGTTATTGCCCATTGAGCTTCAGTGTCCTCATCTGTAAAAGGGCGGTGATGAATAGTATCTATGTGAGGGTGACAGAAGGTCATGCATGTGCTTTTATCAGCACAGAATCCAGAACGCTGTAAATCTTTGCAAATGGTGGCTGTTGGGATATCAGTATTTAGTCTGCTATAACCAGATTACCACATCACTTTGTATCCAAACTTATTCTCTGCCAGAAGGTGGGATGTGAAGTGAGTTGCTCAGTCATGTCCAACTCTATGCGAACCCATGGACTATACAGTCCATGGAATTCTCCAGTCCAGAACACTGGAGTGGGTAGCCTTTCCTTTCTCCGGGGGATCTTCCCAACCCGGGAATCTAACCAGGGTCTCCTGCATTGCAGGCAGATTCTTGATGGGGTGCCTGTAAACAGGGGCTTTCTCCTGTGGGCTGGTGACAGGTTGTCGTTGGACGGCTGTGTGCTGAGGACTTGTTGGTTGTCAAGCTTACCGGTAATCATGGGTTGTTTCTTGTCCTTAGTGACATCCTGGAGGAGAAGAGAACACTAGAGGGTGAAATTTGGTAGTTCTCTAAGAAGCGAGCCCCGTGCTATGGGAACGCTGAACAAGAAGTTTTGCTTTAGGTTGAGAGGAGCCCACAGAAGTCTGCCTGGAGGAGGTGGCATGAGGCGTGGCTGGAAGGGAGAGGGCCACCTCTTTAAGGAGGATCCTGTGTTTGGAGATATGACCCCCAAGCAAATGTGTTTCGCATCTGGTGGAAAGCCTCATTTCACAGGTGTGCCTCTTCCCTCAGCTGCATGATTCTTGGGGTAAGGTGGGGTGAGGAGAGGATGATGTGCTGTTTGTGTATCTCCAGAGTCCAGCACAAGGCCTCATAGTAGGTCTCAGTAATGTAGAAATGAATGAAAACGTGAGTGAGTGAGTGAATGAATGAGAAGGTCTGAAAAATTGTGCCATTTTGTGAAATGCAATTTGGGATTTATTATATAGGCTTTAGGGCACCAGTAAAGGTTTTTGGAAATGATCAGACTTATGATTTATGAATCCAAATCAAAGAAGGCAGCTACCTGCCACTCTGACATCCCAGCTCATCTCATCATCTTGACTTTACTGAGTTCTATTAGAGCCTTACCCCTGATTTTGCAGGTATCTTAACTACTGGGATCACCCTAGGGCAGACTGCTTAGGAGAGTGAAGACAGGAAACTGCCTGGCTGGAGGGAGAGGGAGGCTAGTGCCCAGGCTATCACCATAGTCCAGGGAAGTGAGAGCTAAGATCTGGGTGGGCTGGGGCCTATGGGTTTTAGTGAAACTAAGGGGCAGGTTGGCGGCTATGAGCAGAGAGACCCTGCAAAGAAGGGCAGCTACCACCCACTGAGGACCAGAGCAACATCTGCTCTGCTGATGAGTGACTGATGTA
This sequence comes from Giraffa tippelskirchi, assembly GCF_054371585.1. Taxonomy (NCBI): domain Eukaryota; kingdom Metazoa; phylum Chordata; class Mammalia; order Artiodactyla; family Giraffidae; genus Giraffa; species Giraffa tippelskirchi. The sequence continues at coordinate 118,591,839 of NC_137280.1, read as the reverse complement.
CTTTTTTGCAGGCACTCTCAGGGAGTTTACTTTCAGGAAGTGAGGCCTGGAATTAATCCGACCAGCTTTCCAGCTCTCTAAACCTGTGTCCAGCAGGTCACCTCTTGGCTGCCCAAGTGATAGTTGCATCTTCTGGGACTTTTCAAGAGTTTGGGTACCCAGGTTGCTGAGAAACACCTCAAGACCAGCATCTAGCACTCAAATGCTCCAGGGATTACGAAAATAGAAAGCATACCAAGGCATTGTGCCTGTCTGGCCTTACCTCCTGCAACCATCTGCTCAAGAGCTCCACTTATATACCAAATAGGCATCTTGAAATAAACATGTCCAAAACTGAACTCTTGATTTCCTCTTCTGGACACACACACTGGCCTGCCACATACTCATACACAGATCTACCCCTTCCCCAGGCTTCCCCATGCCAGTTACTTGTCCTGACACTTATGTGATTGATGATCAGATCTATGGTATTGGGATTATCTTTGCTTTCTCTATTTTGTTATACTCCATCTCCAAACCCTCAGCAAAGGCTATCATTTTCACTTTCAAAATAAATCTAAAATATGACTAGTTCTTGATGTTCTACTGCCAGCCCTCAAAGCTATCATTATCTTAGTTTGATTGATTGGTTTTCTTCTTTTTAAAATGAAGTATAGTTGACTTACAATTTTATACTAGTTTCAGGTGTACAGCATAGTAATTTGATATATTTATAGATTATACCCCATATAAAGTTACTATAAAATAATTGACTGTATCCCTGTGATGTACATGACATCCTTGTAACTTATCTAACTATTTTATACCTAGTGCTCTCTATCTCTTAATCTCCCTCATCTGTTTTTCCCCTTCCACACCCCTCTCCCCTCTGGCAAACACCAGTGTGTTCTATATATCTCTGAATCTGTTTGGTTATATTCATTTTTTTAAAATTTTTAGATTCCACATATAAGTGACATCATACAGTATTTGTCTTTCTCTGTGTAATATTTCACTTAGCCCAATACACTCAAGGTCCATCCATGAAACTGCAAAGGGCAAAAATTTATTCCTTTTTTGGCTGAGTAATATTCCATTGTGTGTGGAATATATATATATATCATATCTTCTTTATCCATTCATCTGTCATTGTACATATAATTTGCTTCCATATCTTGGCCATTGTAAATAATGCTGCAATGAATATTGGGGTGCTATATCTTTTCAAATAAGTGTACTCATTTTCTTTGGATATGTACTTAGGAGTGGAATTGCTAATCATATGATAGCTCTACTTTTAATTTTTTGAGGGACCTCCCTACTGTTCTCTTATATTGAGTTATAATAGTTCTTTCTATATTTTGGATATTAACAACTTATTGGTCATATGATTTGCAAATATCTTCCTCCATTCAGTAGGCTGTCTTTTCATTTCATTGATAGTTTCCTTCACTGTTCATAAGCTTTTTAGTTTAATTTGGTCCAACTAGTTTATTTTTGCTTTTGTTTTCCTTCCCTGAGAAGACAGATCCAAAAAAATATTGCTAAGACCAATGCCAAAGAGCATATTGCCTTTTTTTTTAAGGAGTTTTATGGCTTTAGGTCTTAAATTTATGTCTTTAATCCATTTTGACTTTATTTTTGTATATGGTATGAAAAATGTTTTGATTTAATTCTTTTATATATACTTGCTCAGTTTTCCCAACACTACTTATTGAAGAGATTTTATAGTCTCTTTTTTTTTAGTCTCTTTTTTCCATTGTATATTCATGCCTCCTTTGTCATAGAATAATTGACCATATACATGAGTTTATTTCTGAGCTTCCTATTCTGTTCTGTTGATCTTTGTGTCTGTTTTTGTGCCAGCACCATACTATTTTGATTATGTAGCTTTGTAGTATAGTCTAAAGTCAGGGAGGGTGATGTCCTCAGCTTTGTTCCTTTTACCCAAAATTACTTAGGCTATTTAGGGTCTTTTTTAGTTCTATACAAATTTTAAGATTATTTGTTCTAGTTAAAAAATATCATGGGTATTTTGATAGGGATTGCAAGAAATATATAGATTGCTTTGAGTAGTGTGGACATTTTAACAGTATTAATTATTCCAGTCTATAAACACAGGATATCTTTCCTTTTATATGAGTCATCTTCAGTTTCCTTCTTCAGTGTCTTATAGTTTTCAGAGTACAAGTCTTTCATTTTTGTGACTACATTCATTGGGAATATTAGCCTGTAATTTTCTTTTTCTGGAGTGTCTTTGTCTGATTTTGGTATCAAGGTAATGCTGGCCTCGGAATGAGTTTGGAAGTATTCCATTCTCTTCAATTTTTTGAAATAGTTTGAGAATAGGTATTAACTCCTCTTTAAATGTATTCACTCCTCTTCCCCTGTGAAGTCATTCAGTCCTAGACTTTCGTTCATTGGGAGTTGTTTGATTGCTAATTCAATTTCAGTGCTAGTCATTTGTCCATTCATGTTTTCTGTTTCTTCCTGATTCAGTCTTGAAAGATTCTATGTTTCTAGGAATTTATCCATTTCTTCTAAGTTGTCAAATTCCATGGCATATTTGTTTGTAGTATTACCTTATGATTCTATTTCTGTGGTGTTTCTCTTTCATTTATAATTTTATTTGTGCCCTATTTGGATTATTTGTTAACATCTTCTAACTCTGCCTGCCTTGAGTTTGTTCTCAACATGATAGCCAGGGTGATTCTTTTAAAACGTATCTTCATAGCAATGATCACCACCCAACAGAATCTTTGTTCACTTGTTTATTTTATGTCTCCTTGTGTTAAAATATAAGCCTCATGGGAGTCACAACTTTATTGGTTTGTTCAACTCTGTCTCAGCATCTAGAATAGCCCCTTGGTTTTGGTGGTTATTTGTTGAAGAAATACATCAATAAGCATAACAACTTGTTTAATCCTCATGATAACCCTTTGTTTGAAGACATTAAAAGTCAGAGCAATTAAGTAACTTGACTGAAGTCATTAAGCTATTAAGTAGGAGATTTGGGATTTGAATTCTCTTTTGAGTCCAAAGTTATACATCTTAACACTCTGCTAGACTCTCCCATATTTGTGTCTACCTCCTAGGCTGCTCAGCCCTGAAGAGAATATTTTCCTAGAATCAGAAATGAAAGATCTAAATCTTTATTTATGAAACTACTTTATTCCCAAGCCTTCGGTCATTGTCTGTAGTGAATGTGATCCACTCTGTGTCTTAACTGAATCTCTCCACTCTAGAATTTCTGGTTTCTACACGGTCCCCTCCCTCTGAAGTCATTATGCAGTAGAGACCTCAGATGTCATTATTGTACAGTCTCTGGGAAGTGAGGCTAAAAGGTGTTCCTGATTTCATACCCATCCATGCTCATGCAGCAAACAAATCATAGATAAAGCTGCCCAGATTCCATGGAATTCTGCTAAATGACCTCCAGGACTCAGGACATGGGTCTGTAGATACGCATCCTAGGAACAGAATCTTAGAAGAATTTTTATTCGAGGGGAAAGTAAATGTTTTATAGATTTATGCTGATGTATGTGAGAATGATTCTCTATTTGAGGATTTCAGCTTTTAAACAGAGGCACGATTTGTCAGTTTTGGTTTCAGTTTTACAAGCACTATCTTTTCTGAAGACTAAATTTGTGTGAGCACGAATATACTAATGAAACATGACATTTTCCTCTATTAAATGCACCTTCTCTGGGGAAGGGTTCTAAAAGAGTTCATAAAACTTCTCATGGCATTTGGGGAGGCACATTATTATAGCTATAGATGTTTGAAAGCAGAGCTAAAGCCCTCGTGGTGGAAAAGTACTCAGAGTAATTTAAACTATTAACATCAAAGGACTAAACAGAATACAGAATTAGACGAGAGAAGTGTAGGGATACACACTTTTCTCCCTTCCACTTTCTGATAAGGGACTGGCTTGCAAATGTAAGAAATTTCCATTATGACAATATTCACAATTTAATTTTCAAGCTGACACAAACTTGACTCAATTTTATCCTTAGAAGCCCAGAAGAACAATCTATCTTTTAAACATCTGAGCCTGTAGATTTAGTCAAAATCAAAACCTCGTGGTGTTCATACATCTTCATGTGATAGAAAATTGGCAGTATTAACACTAAAGTGTTTTGCTGTTTAGCTCCTAACTGGTTATTATCCAGCTCTTTCTAAGCCCGAGGAAAAGGCTTTTCTAAGCAAAAGAAAATGCATGAAGAACAGGTATATTTCAAAGCATTTCTGCAGAATTGGAATCTTGAAAGAAGAAACTAATTAATAAAAAGTCTTGTTAAAAGCAGAATTACTTTCAGAGAGCTAAGAATACATGGAATGTAAAGTGTTCTTAACAAAAAGTATTGTTACAAGTTTTTTTTTCCATCTGAAAGTAGTTGAAGAGCAACAAGAAAAATCCCAGGAGTAGTGTTAGTCCATGGGGGTTATAAAATAGTCCCCCTCCCCAAAGTAAATCTCATTTCTTCAAACTAATGTTAGTGTTACAATTTTTTTTTCAAAGAGAAATCTTTGGGATAAGATATTTCTTAGAAAACAGATATGATGAGCAGATATCAGCCCCTTCACCAACTATTCTATTTTGCTGTGGTCTCTAAAATGCCTCTGTATCCTCTAGCCTGGTATAAATTAAACATTCTTTTTAATCTATTTATACATTCAAGGGTCCCCTAGTCCCCTGGCACCTGGCCAAGAAGACTGTGGTGAAAAGGGGTTGTCCTGGTAGGGAACTCACCAAGGGCAGAACTCAGAAGCATCCCTCTGGTCCCTGACCCTGTCCCCCAGGGCTGACTCTTCAATCTTGGAGAGAGTCTGGGCCTGGAGGTCAGACAACAGGGTTCCCCACAGCCAAGGTGGTAAGGAGTGAGGGCTACTCCTTCCTGCCTCTCACTCTGTGATGTTCACAGAGACCCACACTGGTGAGGTAAGGGAGCTGTGCTCACTGACTCCCTGAATTTTTGTTGATTCCTCATTTTTGTGTATTCTCAATCCCAGCCAGTTGAGGGTGCCGGTGATGGGCTTACTTTACAAACCAGTCTCTAAGGGTCAAATCACAGACCGGTCTTGAGGACAGACCTGGCCAAGCACCTTTACTTGGGCCATTCCAGTAGGTGTTTGCAACCCTCTCTTTCCTGCCAACAGACTCTGCACGGTGTGAGGCATTGACAACAAGCCCTGGTGTAAATATAGCAGATGGTCTCATCTGATCCTCAGAAACACTACTGTGGGTCAGTGGCCTTGGCCTTCTCAGTTGGAAATGGGGCTGAGTGGTGAGTGGCTTGCCCGAGGTCCATGGTGAGTGGGATACCTGACTACCCCATACCTTTCCACCGCTGCCTGGGGTTGCCATGAATAGGGTGGCTTCAGAATTAGTGGCTTCTGTTTACTCCATCATGTTGAGATTGGTAGACAAATATTGGCAACAAGTACTACTTTTTTTTTAGTGTCAATTTTAAAACATCATTCCCACATTTTAAATTATCCCATGTTTCCATTTCCATTCCAAGCTCTTTCTCTCATTAGGTTTCTTGTGCAAGCTGTTCCTTCTGCACCCATGCTTTTCCTTTAGAAGTCACGGAAAGAAACTAGTGATCTTTCAGGTTTCTGCTTAAATGTCATTCCTCTGAGAGGCCTTCTTGGCCCCGCCCCTCTACGCCAGCCAGGCACTATCATATCACTGTTTGATTTTCTCCATAGGACAAATCACAGCCTGATTTTTCAGTTTGCAGCTTCACTGTCTGCGTCATCACTAGACTGCAGTCACCAGAGGGGGGACTTGTTCCCTGCAGTGAGCCCAATACCTCAACGAGTGCCTGAAACATAGCATGAACTCCATAAATGTGTAGTAAATAGATTTCTTGGCCAAATTAATGAATATGTGATTATAATGAGAAATCTGCCAGCTTATGTTGAGAAGAATATTTAATTTTTGACCCTGATACCTATGAACAGGTTCTCTTTTCTCTACCCACACAGCTCATGATATTGCTCTATTGCATTTATTGAGAACCTACTGTGTGCCAGGCATGGTGTTCTAAGGCTCACCATCTGTGATCTTCCAGTAGCAGAACAGGAAAAGTCTCTGCTAATTCATATCTGGCTTGTGTTAACTTACATCCACACGCAGTCGGAAGCCTCCTTGGTCTTGCCTGCTTCATTCTCTGTGATTTGTCAAGGTTTCTGTGTCTTAATGCAATCTGAATCAATAAGCTTGGTTTCCTTTTTTTTAAAATTATTATAGTAGGCATAAAACTTTTTCATCTTCTGGTTACTTTGATCAAAGAGTGGATCTCAGAGTGACCAGTAGTATTATAAACAATAACACTCCAGCCCCCAGTACCTGGAGGTCAGAATTGCAGTGACCTCCACCATTAAGAAGACAGCTGAAAGCTCTGAAGTGGGTAGGGGAAAATACCTCATGGAGGGGTGTGTTGTTGTCATCTAGCTGATGCATTTTACTTAGTGGAAAGGCAAAACAACCCCACAACTTTTGTGTGGCAGAAGTGAGCAGGATAGGAGCTGTGATCCACAGACATCGGTGTATGAGTGTTTTGCTCACAGAGGGAGACAGTGGTCCCCTCAGACGACAGAGCCACCTGGAGCCTCTGTAGGCCACCACCCTTTCTACAGTGTGGACCTCTGTTGTTGTTGCATCCCTGCCTTACACTCTAATTATTGTTATAGTGATTGTTGTTGCTATCTAGCTGCTCAATTGTGTCCTATTCTTTGCAACCCCAGGGCTGTAGCCTGCTAGGCTCCTCTGTCCATGGAATTTCCCAGGGAAGAATACTGGAGTGGGTTGTCATTTCCTTCTCTGGGGGATCTTCCCAACCCAGGGATTGAACCTGCATCTCCTGCATTGACAGGCAGATTCTTTACCACTGAGCCACCAGGGAAGCCCGTTACAGTGATTGCAAACATTTAATTATGTTCCCAAGACTGCTCATTATTGAGGCAAAATCAATAAAATTGCATTGTAGCAAATTATGATAAAAACACACAGACAAGTAGGTCCAGGCCCTGAGGGGAACGTGGAGAGCTTGAATCTCACTCATCCTGTTTTCTGGTTGTCTTTGGCCCTCTAAGGCAGCCCTTCTCAAACGTGGCCTTGAATTAAGGCCCCCTTTACTGACATCTGTCTCCCTTATTGGACTGTGAGTCCCTCCAGGGAGAGAGGATGTTTTATTTATTTCCTGGCCATAGCTCTATGCATACAATAGCTTCCAGATAAGCATTTGTTTATTTGCATAGAATTAAAGTTTGGTATTTGAAAAAGTCACCTAAATTGGAGAGTTCAAAGTGGAAGCAGATGAGTTGAATTTGAATCCACAGTTGCTGGTAGGCAACATGAGATGTCAGATTCAGGACGTGAGCTGATTAATCAGAAAATCTTGGTTAGTTTTGTTGAAGAGGTTTGAGTGAGAGGATGCTGAGAAGCCATCCCTAATTTGAGGGGAAGAAAATCCAGCAGTGAGCAGAAACCAAGATGGTCAAGCCAGGATGAGACGCCCCAACCACAGGAGGGACCCTGGATGTCCCAGTCTGGGGTTGCCCTGAGATGCCCCAGTCCCCGAGGCAGGATCACTTACAAGCTGATGCTGGGAAAGATTGAAGGTGGGATGAGAAGGGGACGACAGAGGAGATGGTTGGATGGCATCATCGACTCAATGGGCATGAATTTGGGTAAACTCTGGGAGATGGTGATGGACAGGGAAGCCTGGTGTGCTGCAGTCCATGGGGTCACAAAGAATCGGACACGACTGAGTGAGTGAACTGAACTGAACCCAGAGAGAGAAGGACTGGAATCACCACCCATGCCCATGGCTGCCCCATTGTGCCTGCTTTGAGTCAATTCTTCAGAGACTTTCTGATGAAAAGCAGTAGCTGGCTCTCTCTTCAGCCTTGTGCACAGCTCTGAAAGGCTGTGGTGGGAGGGAACTCATTCCTATACTCCCTAGATGCTTGCTTTGCCTTCTCTTTGACCTCTGGATGGAAAATGTGTTCCTCTGACCTCTGCTGTCTCAATTGCATTCATTTGTTGTCTTTCATCTTTTTTCTCCCATTTTAGTTAGTGCTGTTGGTCTTGCTCGTCCTTTGGATAGAAATCATTTACTTACCCATTCATTTGTGAGTGAAAGTGTGGGTTTTAGAATGACACAGATATGAAGTTTAATCCTGGCCCAGCTGCTGTATCAATTAGGATGGGCTAGGCTGGGCTGCAGTGATAATCCCTAATCTCAAAGACTTACACTAAAAAGGGTTTATTTCACTATCATGTGTAATGTCCATCATGGGTTGGCTGGGGGCTGTTCTCCAGATCACATTCAGAGACCTGGACAGAAGGGGCAGTCACCACGTGGTGTGTCTCTCTGTATGGCAGCAAGAGGAAGGGAACATAGCAAATCATGCATTTCTTTTCGAGTCCTTCTCTTGGAAGTGACACACGTTGGTTTCACTTAAGCTTTTGTCCAAAACAAGTCCTGACACTCTGCTCCACATCAGTCTCACCAAGTGCCTGGGAGGAGAGCCAGAATATTGGTACATAGCTCTGATGACTACAGAGCCATTTGCTAGCTGTATGACCCTAGACAGTTGTGAGACTTGCTCTGAGCCTTAGGTTTGCCTAAAATAGGGATAATGTGTCCTGTCTCTCTGGCTGTTGTATGAATTACAAGAGATGATGCATGTGTATCAGTTATCTACTGCTGTGTAACAAACTTCAGTGGCTTAAACAGCAAGCTCACAGTGTGCAGTTTGGCAATTTACGTGGGGCTCATCTGGACAATTTTTCTGGTCTTAGCTGGGTTTGATCATGATATGTGATCAGCTATAAGTCATCCATGAGGCTCTGCTTCTGGAGGCAGTCTGGCCATCAGCTAACTTTCATGAGTTCTTTCATCCTGCAGCAGGCTCGCCCGCGTTTATTCTCATAATGCAGGCAGGCAACCAAGGAAGAAAGCTGGAGAGTAGAAGGAGCTTTGAAGCCTGGGCTTGGAACTAACACACCATCAATTTCTCTGCATCCTATCAGCCAAAGAATGTTCTCAAGTCAGCCTAAAGTGAGAGGGTCTGAAGACAGATTCCACATCTTGATGGGTGGAGATGCCAAGCTATATTGGAGAGGCTGTGGACACAGAATTGGGCCATTTGTAAAATTGATCTGTTAACTCAAAAAAGACATTTCAGGAGACTGAAAATAGATAAGAATTTATTTGAGGTCTTAGGAACTGCAATTTGGGAGATAAAGATTCAGGTAACCCCAAAAGAGTGTTCCAAGGAAGAGAAAACATCAGGAACTTATAAAGACAAAAAGGTACAAGGTTGTTAAAAGTTGCCTTGTGACAATTGTGATGGACTTTGACATGAATCAGAAAACATTTGTCCTTAAGGAATCACAAATTGTTTTAGGGCAGAGGTCCAATAAGTATCTTGAGTTTCTGGCAGGTCAGTAGGTCAGATTCCATCCAGGCTGAGATGTGCATAAGTCACAGTTCCTTAATGGCCTCCTGGCTCTATTTTATTATTTTTTTAAAATTTATTTTGTTGATGTATAGTTGATTTACAATGTTGTGTTAATTTCTGCTGTACAGTAAAGTGATTCATTTATATATATATGTGTTTGTGTGTATATATATACATATATATATACATATATGTATTTGTGTGTATATATGCACATTATTTTCCTATTCTTTTCCATTATGGTTTATCACAGAATATTGAATATAGTTCCCTGTGTTGTTTATCCATACTGTATATAATAGTTTGCATCTGATAATTCCAAACTCTGAACTCTGCCCCCCTGCCACCTTCCCATCAATCTCAAGTCTCGTTTCTATGTCTGTGAATTTGTTTCTGTTTCACAGATGAGGTCATTTGTGTCATCTTTTAGATTCCACATATAAGTGATATCAGAAGGTATATATCTTTTTCTTTCTGACTTACTTCACTTAGTTTGATAATCTCTAGGTCCATCCATGTTGCTGCAAATGGCATTATTGCATTCTTTTTATGGCTCAGTATTATTCCATTCTGTATATGTACCACATCTTCTTTATCCATTCATCTGTCAGTGGACATTTAGGTTGCTTCTATGTCTTGGCTATTGTAAACAGTGCTGCTATGAACATTGGGGTACAAGTATCTCTTCGAGTTATGTTTTTTTTCCCCAGATATATGGCCAGGAGTGGGATTGCAGGATCATACGATAGTTCTGTTTTTAGTTTTTTGAGAAACCTCCATAGTGTTTTCTATAGTGGATGCACCAATTTACATTCCCATCAACAGTGTAGGAGAGTTCCTTTCTCTCCACACTCTCTCTAGTATTGGTAGATGTTTCAATGATGGTCATTCTGACTGGTGTGGGTGGAACCTCATTACAATTTTAATTTGAATTTCTCCAATAATTACCAATGTTGCTGGCTCCATTTTAGAGAGCTCTCTTAGCAATACCAACTTTATTTTGATTTTCCTTTCATAGATCTTCTTCAGTCTGTCCTCTGTCAGTATGATTCACTTTCTTTCCCCCATGCAAAATGTGCTCATCCTTCCTGAAGATCTTGCCTTTAAGTTCCTAAAGCCCATTTGTATATCTGGGAAGTTCTAACTTGGTTAATTCTTCTTTTAAAAAGTGCTGGGCCTTAGTTGTAGTATGAGTGATCTTTAGTTGCATCATGTGTAATAGGATCTTTAGTTGCAGCATGCAAACTGTTAGTTGCGGCATGTGGGATCTAGCTCCTCAAACAGGGATCAAACCTGAGCCCCATGCATCAGGAGCACAGGGTCTTAGCCCTAGACCACCAGGAAGTCCCTGAGTTAATTCTTTTACATGTCTTAACAAAATATCTTACAGCCACAACTGATTTGATTGATGGTCCTGGGTTTTATTATTTATAACAGCTTTATGGGGAATAATTGACATACAATAAAATGCACATGTCTTAAAATCTAAGTTTTGACATATGTATATACTGGTGACACCATCACATATCCATCATGTCCAAAAACTTTTTGGGACCCTTTGCATTTCTTCTCTCCCACCCATGCTAGCCCCTGCTCCATCACTGCAAATACTTTCTGCTCTCTGCCTCTGTATGTTAATTTGTATTGAACAAAAGGAATACAGTCACATTTCCTAGAACTTTAGATAAATGAGAATGGCATAGTATGTATAATTTTTTGTTTAGATCTATTTTTGCTTAGCATATTTTGTTTAGATTTATCTATATTTTATTTATATTTCTTTTGCTTAGCATATTTATTTTGAAATCATCCACATGGCTGATTTATCAATACTTTCTTCTTCATTTTTGGTGAGCAGTATTTCATTATATGACTGTGGTAAAATTTGTTTACCTTTTCATCTCTTGATAAATATTTTGTTGTTTCTAGTTTCTGGCTATTACATGTAAAGCTGCAATGACTATCAAAGTACAAGTCTATAAGTAGACACATGCTTTCATTTCTCCTGGTTAAATACCTAGGAGTGGAGTGACTGGGGCATATGATAGGTATACATTAGTATATACTTTTTAAGAAATTGCCACATGGTTTCCCAAAATAGTTGTATAATTTTATAGTTCACAGGGTTGCAAAGAGTCAGACATGACTTAGCGACTGAACAACAGCTAAAACCAGTGGTTAAGAGTTCCAGTGGCTCTGCATCCTCACTCACACTTGGTATACAACAGTCTCTTTAATTTGAGCCATTTTATGACTGTGATGTGATATCTCATTGTGATTTTGATTTGTATTTCCCTAATAACTAAAGATCTTGAACACTTTTTCAAGTGCTTAATTACCATCCATGTTTCTTCTTTCACATATGTCTGGTCAAATATTTTGACCATTTTAAGATTGAATTGTTTGTTAGAGAGCTTGTATTGAGAATACTTTCTATATTGTGGATACAAGTCTTCTATCAGATATATGATTTCCAAATATTTTCTCCTAGTCTATGGCTTGTCTTTCTATTCCTTAAACAATGATTTAGAAGAACAGAAGCTCTTAATTTTGATGAAATTCCCTTTTTCCTTTTAAAGATCATGTATTTACCATGGTATTTAAGATTTTATTCCACAGGATCCCTAAACATCTTACCACTACCACTTGTTTTCAGGATGCCCGATCAGTTTTAACCTGGCTCCTCTCACTTCTTTAGACTGGCTCACCAACAATATGAATGAAACTCTCTAGTACTATACTACTAACCTCTTATAGTATAACACTGATGTGTCATTACTTTTATTTTTTTCTTTTTTTAAAATTTATTTTAATTGGAGGCTAATTACTTTACAATATTGTGGTGGTTTTTGCCATACATTCACATGACTCAGCCATGGGTGTACATGTGTTCCCCATCCTGACCCTCCCTCCCATCTCCCTCCCCATCCCAGCCCTCAGGGTCATCCCAGTGCATCAGCCCTGAGCACCCTGTCTCATGCATCGAACCTGGACTGGTGATCTATTTCACATATGATAATATACATGTTTCAATTCTATTCTCTCAAATCATCCCACCCTCGCCTTCTTCCACAGAGTCTAAAAGTCTGTTCTTTACATCTGTGTCTCTTTTGCTGTCTAGCATATAGGGTCATCGTTACCATCTTCCTAAATTCCATTTATATGCGTTAATATACTGTATTGGTGTTTTTCTTTCTGACTTACTTCTCTCTGTATAATAGGCTCCAGTTTCATCCACCTCATTAAAACTGATTCAAATGCATTCTTTTTAATTGCTGAGTAATATTCCATTGTGTATATGTACCACAGCTTCCTTATCCATTCGTCTGCTGACGGGCATCTAGGCTGCTTCCATGTCCTGGCTATTATAAACAGTGCAGCAATGAACATTGGGGTACACGTATCTCTTTCAATTCTGGTTTCCTTGGTGTGAATGCCCAGCAGTGGGATTGCTGGGTCATATGGCAGTTCTATTCCCAGTTTTCTAAGGAATCTCCACACTGTTCTCCATAGTGGCTATACTAGTTTGCATTCCCACCAACAGTGTAAGAGGGTTCCTTTTTTTTTGCACCCTCTCCAGCATTTATTGTTTGTAGACTTTTTGATAGCAGACATTCATTACTTTTAAGAAAAAGTCACAGTCAGAGAGAGGATGGGGAGAAATAGTGTACTGAGAGAAAGTCTTTCTTCCTACCTTCAAAATAGAACTAAGTTTCAGTAGTTTTAGCGAAATTGCTTAAGTTCACAAGGGTCATTTTTTTCTTTTAAGAATCATATATTTAACATTGTATCTAGGATCTTTGCCTATCCAAAGTCATGGAGATTTTCTGTTAGGTTTTCTTCTAGAAATTTTATAGCTTTAGGGTCTATGATCCTTTTGGCTTATTTTCCTGTATGGTGCATGGTATGGATCAAAGTTCCTGTCATTTTTATGTATTAATTGATTGTATATAAATCTTTAATTGTTTCAGCCCATTTGCAGAAAGACTATCCTTTACCCAGTGAATTGTCTTCACACCTTGGTCAAAAATCAATCCACTGGCAAGAACACTTCTGGACTGCCAGAGTAAGGACCTCTGAAAGCCTACTCCTTCATAAAAGCCATGACAATACTGGTAAACACACACACACACACACACACACACACACACACACACAAACTGTCAAGATTAACTTTTTCAGAACTTTGGAAATTAACCAAAGGCTCGCAACAATATGAGGAGTGCTTGTTAAAGAAAAACAACTGAAACTCAGTAAAAATCAGACTTTCTTGCGTTCTAACTTACTCTATCTCGCCCTCTTTTACCATCCCATCTTTCCAGAGAAGGACCAAGGCTGACCCTTGGGAGCGTGAGATGGACCAGGCCTTGGTTGGCAGAGGGGAGCATATCAGGCCTCAGTGTATGGGCATCTTGGGAGCCGGGCTTATAGCTGAATGCAGGGGTCATGTGGGAAGGTGGGAGGAGGCCTGAGAATGGACAGCACCCAGATCTTGTGCAACTAGATATACTGGGCCAGTGCGTGCATGCTAAGTCACTTCAGTTGTGTCCAACTCTGTGTGACCCTATGGGCTGTAGCCTGCCAGGTTCCTCTGTGCATGAATTCTACAGGCAAGAATACTGGAGTGGGTTACCATTTCCTTCTCCGGGGGATCTTCCTAACCCAGGGATCGAACCTGAGTCTCTTATGTCTCTTGCATTGGCAAGCAGATTCTTTACCACTAATACTGGGCCAGGGTGTGGGCCTTTTTCCTGAGGTTGTGTGTGTGTGCTTAGTTGTTCAGTCGTGTCCAATTCTTTGCAACCCTATGGACTGTAGCCCATCAGGCTCCTTTGTCCATGGGAATTCTCCAGGCAAGATTACTGGAATGGGTTGCCATGCCATCCTCCAGGGGATCTTCCAAACCCAGGATTACTGGGGAGTTATTGATGACTTTTAAACTGAGAAAATAGCAGTTCATCCTAGCACTTCAGAATTCCCTCTAGTTGCTTGGGGGAAATGAGCGTGGGCTTGGGAGTGGGTGCGGCCGATGTCCAGGGAAGAAACTCACCTTCCCCAAGGGGTCATTGTTGAAAGCAGAGGCAGAGCCACTGGGATCCTCAGCATTATTGTTTAATCTGGGGTCTGTCTCCTCTGGACTTGCCTTGTTTTCAAAGCATGAGCATGGGTATCTGTGATTATGTCACAACAGGATCCTTTACTTGTTCCAGAGGCTCGGCAGCAACCTGGCTGAAGGCAGGCAGGGGTCCTCAGAGGCACCCTGACTGGTACTTTCAGTAGGAGCTGCTCTGAGTGCAGGGCACACCCCTACCCCTCCTGACCCCAGACCATGGCAGAACTCTTCCCTGTCTGACGGATGTCCCACTACACAGTTCCTGCCATTTCTCCTGTGAATTTGCAGAGAACATTTGCCTCTTGAGCAAAACGTGCTCTGCTGAAGACGAAAGGTCTTCAGCAGGAATGGGTCACCGTGAAGACGATTCGAGGAGGAGAAGCCTCCTGGGGTGCACAGTGGCCTCCAGGAGCCTCACTTCCCATGCTCAGTCTTTCCTTCGGGGCTCTCATCTGCTCCACCCACTCGCCGGGGAGGGCTAGGCCTGAGTGGCTGTCACCTCCCACCCTGGGAATGTGTATTTAGAAGAGGAACCCAGGAAGGGTCAGCTGTGTCCAGCCCTGGTGGGTGACTCAAGGCTGTTGAAGAAGAGATTTAGGAAAAGGGATTTTTCTGATGTTCGTTAAATCCTATCAGTGAGGCAGCCAATTATGCCACCTATGTGAGGCTCTAATTATTAAAGTATCCTGAATTGTGATGCTAATAGCAAATTTGCTAAGTGGAAATGAATTTTTAATATCATAATTCGCCTTTTCCTCTTCATTGAATTCATTTTCTTTCTAGATGTCACTTCATGAGAGCAAATGAGACTTGGAAACATTTCTTGCCCTTTCTGTATGTGACATGTTTAGATTTCATCATATCTTAGAATTTTTCAGAGTATGTTAAAAGCAGCTCATCCAGTGGACCCAGCTCATTTATGTTAGTGACAACTGATTCTATCCCTAAGTATCACCTCTGGCTTGATGAGACCACAAGGAAGAACATCCAGGACTTGGCAGAGCTGGTGATGCCACCCAAGTGGGGCCCAAGTTTCCCCAGGTCCAGCCAGTCCTTGGCTACTGATGAAGTCTTGTTAGCAGCATAATCCAAATGTCAGAAGGTCTTGGGCGCCCCCAGCTGCTTGAGTCCTCAGTCCTTCCTGAATGTTTTGGAAGGTCTCTGGGAGTATCTCTTTGGCTGACAGCCTAGTTCATGCCTGTAGCTCACTGAGCTTGGAGGAGACAGAGCTGGTAGTGTCTGTGGTCGAGGGGGGGATGTTGCTTCTCAATTGTTTGAACATCTGTCTGCAGGTCTACTAGCACTTGGTGAAGTCCAAATTTTTACTCATAACCCTCTCCTGACCAGAAGAGTGTTGGAGGCAGTCAGATTTACCCGTATCCATGTAGCTATCTTCAGAATCACTCCTTCCCTCTGACCCCTGCAGCTCTGTCTTATAAGATGAGTGATCTGGGGGTATCACAGTCCCTGGTGTGACAGATTTGTACATACCCTCACCTCATTCCATAAAGGTATCTGCAGTGACTGACCTGGTACAGCTCAGAAATAAGATTTAGTGTGCAGCCTATGGGTACATTCAGATGTTGCAAATCATACCCTCAAGGTTTGATTACAAGCTTAGCCCCTGCTGATCCGGCAACAAGGAGTCCTCGGTCTGTCATAGATTCACATACCACAAATGTGCAAGTGAGAAGTGTTAGAAGGCATGAAAGGTGGCTAAATCAGTCCCTAATTTATCCAAATGCATTGAATCACTGCTGGATAGAATCTTATTTATTCAACAAATATTTGTTAAGTGTTTACTCTGTGCCAGGTATCATTACTAAGTGAATAGACACAGCTGTGAACAAAACATAAAAATCTCTGCCCTTGTGGAATTTATATACTAGAAGAAGGAAATGATAAAGTACATTATAAAGTACATTAGATGATAAGTATGAAGGAAGATGCAGTAGGGAAGGGAGGGCAGAATAGCAGTGAGGATGCTACATCCATAGTCATCAGTATGATGGAGGAGCAAGAATCTTGCAAATGTCTGGGGAAAAGCATCCTTGGCAAAGGAACAGTCAGTGCAAAGGTCTTGTGGTGGAAACACATCTGGTGAGTTTGAGAAACAAATGCCCTCAACTTGAACTGAGCGAATCAGGAGAGAAATGTAGGAAATGAGATCAAAGGGAGTTTTATGGGCCATTTTAATAGCATGTTGCTTTTTAAAAAAGTTTTAGTTTATTCAAGTATTTATTTACAGCAAAGTGATTCAGTTATACATATACACATACACATTCTTTTCATATTTTTTCCATTATGGTTTGCCACAGGATATTAACTATATTTCCCCATGCTATACAGTAGGACCTTGTTGTTTATCCATTCTATATATACCAATTCACATTTGCTGATCCCAAACTCCCAATCCATTCCACCCCCACCCACCTTGGTAACCACAACTTTGTTCTATCTGTGAGTCTCTTTCGTAGATAAGTTCATTTGTGTCATATTTTAGATTCACATATAAGTGATATCATATAGCATTTGTCTTTATCCTTCTGACTTACTCTACTTAGTATGATAATCTCTAGGTCCATCCATGTTGCTGCAAAAGGCGTTATTTCATTCTTTTTTATGGCCGAGGAGTATTCCATTGTGTATATGTACCTCATCTTCTTATTCATTCATCCATTGATGTACATTTAGGTTGTTTCCATGTCTTGGCTACCGTGAATAATAATCCTATGAATCTTTTTGAATTACAGTTTTATCTGGGAGTATGCCCAGGAATGGAATTGTTGAATCATATGGCACCTGTTTTTAGGGTTTTGAGGAATCTACATACTGTTCTCCATAGTGGCTGCACTAATTTACATTCCCACCAACAGTGTAGGAAGTTTCCTCTTTCTCCAAACCCTCTCCAACATTTATTATTTTTAGATTTTTAATTATGGCCAGTCTTTAAAAAAAATTTTTTTTTCTGACGTGGACCATTTTTAAAGTCTTTGTTGAATTTGTTGCAATATTGCTTCTATTTTATGTATTTTGGCCTCGAGGCATGCAGGATCTTAGTTCCCTGACCAGAGATTGAACCTGTACCCCTTGCACTGCACAGTGAAGTCTTAACCCTTGGACACAGCACAGTCTCCCTGATGGCCATTCTGATTGGTGTGAAGTGGTACCTAACTAGAGTTTTGATTTGCATTTCTCTAATAATTAGTGATGTTGAGCATATTTTCATGTGCCTGATGGCCATCTGCATGAATAGGACTTTGCTTTGACACTGGGAGATCATGGAGAATTTAGAGTACTGAAGTAACATGACTCTCCTTATGTTTTCAAAAGATCATTCTAGCTAACTATGGTGTTCAAAGTAGCCTCTAGGAGGGCTAGGTCACAATTAGGGAGAAGACCAGTGCAAAAAATGTAGGCAAACCATGATGGTGGCTTGGACCAGAGTAGTGATCATGGAGTTGATAACACATAATCACATTCTGGACAAATTTTGATGATGGGGCCAATAGAACTTAGCTGATGGATTGAAAGTGGACTGAGAGAAAAAGCAGAATGAAGGATAACTGCTGGGCACAGCACTGCCTGTTGTTGAGAAGGAGAAAGTGGGGGGAGGTAGATTTGCAGATCAAGGATTATGTTTTGAACATGCTCAGCTTACAATGCCTGTGAGATAACCAAGTGCAGATATGAAATAGGCATTCAGCTATGTGAGCCGTGGATTCGAGGGGTGGAGACAGAGAGAGGAATCATCAGCATTTTGTTGGTGTTTATGGCCAGGGAATTAGAGCAGAATATAGGCATCAAGGCAATCATGATACTTTAAACATACACGTGTGGCAGTGTTTTCAGGACTTGAAGGATAATACTTAAGATACCTTTTTCAATATGATAGCAACTTTCTTGATTTCTATTCAGTTTCTCTGTCCAGTTGTCTGTTTTGATTCTGAATAAAAGGGGGAAAAGTTTTCATTGTTAAAAACAAGAAGTTGATTAACATAGAATTGCCTCAAAATCGGAATCAAACTGTGATTCCCCACTTGAGGTCTTTCAGGGAGGAGAAGAGCCCAGGAAAAATGGCTTTGCGTGAGACTGTGCTTCTGTGTAGTTGTGAAAGGGGGTTAGAGCTACCAGGGTTCTGGAAATAGACTTTTTTTTTTAAACAGTGAATGGTTGAGAAAAACCTTTTAACATTTTAAATGTCCTTTAACCATGGATATTTATTTCTGTGAACTGATTTACATATAATTAGAATACCTTCAGGTTCTGAGAGGAAAATGCATCCTTATTCTGAGCGATAGAAATACAATGTTGAAGGCTTTTCAGAGAATAGGGAACAATAAAATCAAAGAGTTCAATTTCTTTTATAATTTACCAATATTTTCAAGGTTTCCAAATAGATTTTTTAAAACTAGCTGTAGGGAGGTAGTTCTAGATTTTCCATCACTTTTCTAATTAAAACAGGAATTGGAAGAAAAAAAGGTAGTTTGTTCATGGAAATGATTCTTTACATTGAAGAGACTACAATGTGAATTTCATAATAGTATAATATAATATCTGAACAGCATGGCTGGTTCACTTGCAGATAAGATGCTGCTACAACTTACAAGCTATTTCTTTATTGATTATCTTTATTTTTTAAATTGGCACAAGAGATATGATATGTAGGATACTCTGATGCCTGACTTTTCTATGGGGGACTTTGGCCAGTGATGTCAGGGTCTAGAGAGAACACCACAGCTGAGCAGCCATGGTCCCAAGTCGCCAGTTGTACAGTGCCCTCAGATTCTGTGGCAGTCCGACTGCTGGCTTTAAGTAGAGTTGCCTCCCTGGGCACTGGGAACAAAGAGCTGTGCAGAGGCATGGCTGTGCTCACTTGCTCTGCATTTCCTTGATGCTTGGGTGCTTTCAGACCTGAACATAGAGGAAGAGGGAGAAACTCTTGCAGTGCCCTCTGATGTGTGCCCCAAGTCAGCCAGATGTTCCTGGTGGTCTAGCATAGCTAACTCCTGACTTTGCTTCCAAAGAGGTTTCTGGGCTCTGAGTCCCAGTTCTTTCTCAATCACAGAAGCGAGACTGCTTTTCCAGTCCAACTTGCACACCAGAATAAACCTGGATCCATGGCAAGAGATAAAGTTGGGATACAGGTGCTAAGAAAGCCATTCCCAGGGGTTTAAGCCCTGTGGCAGAGACCTTTGTGCTTCCTCAGCACCCAGGCACTCCCTTGTGTTTCTCAGACCTGCTGGCAGGTCCTGGGCTATGTCTAGTTTTGGCTGGTGGGCTGTGAGTTAAAAGCAGTGAGTGTCACTCCAGGCCCAGGCATTTAAAAGTGGGCAAATGTCATCAGGAAATTAAGACTATATGCAGTGAGATACCTACATACCTGTTAGAATGGCCAAAATTTGGAACATTGACAACACCAAATGCTGAGTTCTCTTTCATTGCTTGTAGGAATGCAAAATGGTACAGCCACTTTGGAAGACAGTTCGGCAGTTTCTTACAAAAGTAAACATAAGTACTCATACCATACAATCCAGCAATCACACTCCTTGGTATTTACCCAAAGGATTTGAAAACCTGTGTCTACACAGAAATCTGCATGCATGTGTTCATAGAAAGTTTATCCATTATTGCCAAAAGTTGGAAGAAACCAAGTTGTCCTTCAGTAGGTGAAAGGCTAACTGAACTGTGGTACATCCAGACAATAGAACATTAATTAGTGCTAAAAAGAAGTGAGGTGTCAAGCCATGCATGAAAAGATCAGGAGGAACTTTAAATGCATATTACTAAAATCTGAAAAGGGTACATATTATATGGTCTCAGCTATATGACATTCTGGAAATGGCAAAACCATGGAGATAAAATAATATCAGTGTTTGACAAGGATTGGGGAGGAGAGATGAATAGGTAGAGTACATAGGATTTTTAGGGCAGTGAAAATACTATGTATGATACTATAGCAGTGGATACATATCAATATACAATGGTCCAAACCCACAGGATATTCAATATTGAGAGAACCAGAATGTTTAAGTATGGACTTTGAGTAAATATTGATGTATCAGTATAGGTTGATCAGTTGTAACAAAGATACCACTCTGGTGGTCTTCCCTGTTGGCTCAGATAGTAAAGAATCTGCCTACAATGCAGGAGACCTGGGTTCAATCCTTGGGTCAGGAAGATACCCTGGAGGAGGAAATGGCAACCCACTCTAGTATTCTTGCCTGGAAAATACCATGGACAGAGGAGCCTGGAGGGCTACAGTCCATGGGGTCACAGAGTTGGACGTGACTGAAGTGACTAATACAGACAGATGATGGGCAATGTTAATAACGGGAGACTATGCATGTATATGGAGGGAGTATATGGGAAATCTGTGCACCTTCCTTTTAATTCTCCTGTGAACCTGAAACTTCTTTTTTAAAAAATAAAATCTTAACATGAAAGAAAGGAAGGAGGGAAGGAAGGAAGGAAGGGAAGGAAGTGGGTGGAGTTTTTTATTCCCTCTCCTCTTCCTGCGGTAACAAGATGGAAGAGGACAGGGTTAACTGCTGAGTCACCCTGCAGTATGGCATGACCAAACCTCATTGGAAACCTGGTGAGAATGAGAAATAACCATATGTTGGGTTAAGTCATGGAGATTTAAGGGTTTAGGTGTTACTGCATCATAGCAGAGCCTATGCTAACTAATACAACTCCTTTCTCATAGCTATTCTCACACCAGTGTCTTCATCGTTGGTGAGATTTGGGCCCAGGAGGACTTATGTTTTGGAGAAGGAACTTCAAACTGCCTTTTTTGGGACTGTTATAACCCTGCATGTTGATGACAGATTTCCTGAGTGATGGTAACCAGATGGGTGTTGGAGTCAGCCTCTTAGCTCTGGCTAGGTGACTAAACAGGTATGTTGATGTATTTGCTTTTCATAATTTGCATGAAACTAAATTGATCTCAATCCTAATCAAGGAGACATGATCTTCAGCAGAAAGAACAACATCTCATATACAATTGTGTGTGTTGGGTCATCTTTCATCTCCCTTTGAAGTGATTTATGACTCTCTAAGCTAATAAAACACCTTGCTGAAATAAAACGATTTGTCCAAGCAAATAAAAACCCTGACAGAGTTACTGTATGGCATTTCCTAGGGAGCTATAACTATGATAGCTAGTTCATTGAGAACTAAGTAGAAAACCCCAATACTGACAAAGCTGCAAAGGAGAAATGAATCACCATTGGAGGGAGTCTGTGCCAGGAAGCACTCTGAGGTCATAAAATACATGGACTCTCAGTGCATGAGGACTTCAGCGGGAGCTGGGCTGGCTTCTTGCCTCGGACATGCCCAAGCTATCATTCACCTGGCTTCACATGTTTACGGAGCTTCTCTTCTGCCCACCTCGTGCCAGGCTCAGTGTGGGAGGCAGGAGCAGTGCAGGCAGTGTCCCTCTTATCAAGAGGCCTGGAGATCTGCTGGGGAGGTGAGATTCATTTTGGGACAGGATGAACCACCAAGGAGTTAATGGATTTAGGAAAACAGATTCATACCAATGGAGTTTGCAAAATTAAAAGGGAAGAGTGGCACTGAATCTTATCTTCAGATCAGAGTGCCCTACCTCCAGTGTCTTTATTGTTGGTGTCATCTCCTTAGAATGGGACAGAGGCCCTTGATGGGGACCCCTTATATCACGCTCGATAGGTGGTCATTTGATCTATGTTCAAATATTTCCAGTGTCTGGGAACTTATTACCTGTCAAAGAAGGTCTTTTGGACAGTTCTTTATATTGAATTGAAACCTGCTTTCATCTAGCTTCTCCCTGCAGATATAAGACCTGTCCTCAGAGTTAATATAGGGCAGATCTAATCTATCTCCCACACAACAGCCCTGTGGATATTTGCTTACAGCAGCCAGGCTGTACCTCCCCACATATATACAAGGCTCATACCTCTCACCCGGCTGAGCATCTCAGCTTGATTCAGAATTACAGCATGGCTTCCAGACTCTCCTAGATGCCCTCCCTGGCTTGCTTCAGTTGTTAAACACCCTAGTGAGAGCCTGACTGTCTGTGTTGGCCCTGGCTGCTGAGATGCGTCATGGTGTGACTCTCTAACATTCCCTCTAAGTCACATCCTTCCTCCAACTTTGGCAACCTCTGGTCTGCTTTCTATCACTATGCTTTTATCATTCTGAGAATACTGTATCAATGGAATTGCACAGTATGCAAGTCTTTGAGACTGGCTTTTTTCACTCTGCATAATTCGCATGGGTATCTTCTGCTTATATGGACTGTGTGTGCGTGTTTATATATGTTTGTGCATGTGTGCTCAGTTGTGTCTGATTCTTTGCAATCCCCTGGACTGTAGCCCACCAGGCTCCTCTGTCTATGGGCTTTTCCAGGCAAGAATGTTGTGGAGTGGGTTGCCATTTCCTACTCTGGGGAATCTTCCAGCAGGCAGATTCTTTACCACTGCGTCACCTGAGAAGCCCCTACATGTACTTATGGTCCTAAATCATTATGTGGTTTTATATTTTTATTCTGGACAATGTGACAAGGCCTCCTAAATGCATACAGTGACTCATGCTGCCATAGTGGTACATGGAGCACTGGCTGCGTGAGCTGGGTGACCCCAGGAAGGCTCTCCTGGTGCAGCACATCTTTGCAGAGTTCCCTGGGGCTCTGGAACTTTGAATGTGATGCCTTCGAGTTTTTGCCTTCCTCTTCTATCTTTGTGCTATGAAACACCAACATTTTTCATTGCCTAAAGATTTCAGCACTTTCAAATGATGGGCCTAGAAATCAAGAGTGATGAAACTTGTCAACCTTTAGTTGTTTTTTTCCCAGGGAAACATTTTAGCAGGGACTACGGCTCTCATATTATTAACTCCCTTCATGGTATATGCCTTCAAAGGCTGTGTGTACTCTATGATTGTCTGATCTGGAGGAAGGTTGTATGAATTCAGATTCCAATCTGACTTTGTTAAATTTGAAAGTGATCGGCCAAAGAGTGAAAATATCCACAGTGATTTAGCAAATAATAATACTGTTGCTGAGTATGTCAACTGTAAATGAAAAAGTAAAGTGAATAAAACTTGAGGATTAGATGGAAAAGAGAGTTGCTCATGTTTTAGGAATGAAAATGATTATTTAGTGAGCTTATATATGTATAGAATTGTACTAAACAAGAAATTTGGGTTTTTTCCCCCACCTTTGAGAAATGTGGGAGGTTTAACGGAATGAAAAATTTCTAAAGCAATTCTCAAAAAGTAAAAAATTATTTTATATAGATTAGATAATTTGTTTCAGAGGTCAAGCAAAGTAAAACTCAAGAATTTTATGAATGTAATTAAACATGCAAGGGTGTGTGTGCATGTGCGTGCATGCGTGCAAGCGTTCGTGTGTATGGTTGCATGCTGGTAATACAGTTTTGTTTTTTTTTAGTTCAACAAACATTGGCTGGTGCCTAATTTGTGTAAATGCCTCTCTGATAGGCATCCAACAAATATTTGTTGACTAAATGATGAATGAATGAACAAGGACAATTTAATAAGGTTATGACCAGATACCCTGAATCCTAAAATAAGCAAATAATGCAAACTTCAGGACAAAAGTTCATAAAGAAACTATTTGAATCCCTTTGCTTAATTACCAAGTTATTTTTATGAACTAGAGCTTTGTATTTTGCTTAAACCAATTCGAAGAACTGATTAGTAAATATTATAGATAAGGTATCATACATCTATGGGAAACCACTTTCCATATTTTCTCACCATAAAAAATAATGATACTATGTCCTTCATTAATTCTCCCAGTTCAGGCTGTAATGTAGTAATTCTCATGCTAATGCTGATGATAACAGCAATACTAAGCAACTCCATTTTTGAGCTCTTCTTAAGTACCAGGCTCTGTGCTAAGTCACAAGCAGGTCCTGATTAATCTTCACCACCTTGTGAAGCTATAACTAGTCTCTTCACAAATGAGTAATCGGAGACTCAGAGCACTTCAGTCTCGTTCCCAAGGTCATAGTGACAATAATGGTAAAATCAGGGTTTGAACCTAGGTAATTGTTCCTGAGGTGGGAGCTCATAATCTCTTCTGCTCTTTTCTATGCTCTTTTCTCTTTCTATTCATGAAGGCCAATGTGGATGGCATTTGAAATGGGCCTCACTGAATTTACTGTAGCTCCTTAGAAGCAATAAAAGTTGCTCTTTTCCTTTAAATACTTCCTAACTCAGACTCCTTCCTTGATCCATCTAAATGAATCTGATTGTGCATAAAAGAAAATTAAGGCATGGAGCAGATATGTAGGCAAGCTACACAGAGAATGGGTCGTTCTCAGAAAACAGTGGTCACGTTGACACCAGTTTCTACTTACATACTGACACAGCCTGGGGAAGTGGGACAGGGTAGGGACCTTGTGAATTCTGAGCATGTGTATTGAGAGGACCTGGGCTGTTTATAAACACATGGCTTCATGGCAAGTGTAAGTACCATAGCCTTGGCCACATGGATATGTCCTCCTCACAGCCCCATAGGATGCAGAACACCAGTGGCCAGCAGCAGGGTGGCAGTTAAGGTCAGCCTCTGCTTTTGACAGCCACTGGTGGAGCAGTGATGGCCTTCCAAGTTTAGTGCTGGTGTCACTTCATGGGAGGATTTTCCTGATTCCCACAGACCAGGTTGGGTTTCCCCTGCTGGATACTTCCAAGGTGCCTGTACCCCTCCTATTCTGATGTAACTGCTTTTAGAAAAAATGTTTTGGAAGTACAGTTGATTTACAGTGTGTTAATTTCTGCTTTACAGCAAAGTAATTCAGTTATACATATTATTTTTTCATATTATTTCCATTATGGTTCATTACAAGATACTGAATATAGTTCCCTGTGCTATACAGTAGGACCTTGTTGTTTATCCAACTTATATATAATAATTTGTTATCTAATAATCTCAAACTTCCAGTCCTTCCTTCCCCCCATCCCCCTCCTCCCCACCTTGGCACTTCCAAGTCTCTTTTCTGTATCTGTGAGTCTGTTTCTGTTTTGTAGATATGTTCATTTGTGTCATTTTTAGATTTCACATATAAGTGGTATCAAAGGGTATTTATCTTTTTTTGACTTGGTTCACTTAGTGTGATAATCTCCAGGTCCACCCATATTGCTGCCAATGGCATTATTTCATTCTTTTTAATGGCTGAGTAATATTCCATTGTATAATACTGCTGTTGTTTTTCAGTCACCCAGTTGTGTCCAACTCTTTGTGACCCCATGGACTGCAGAACACCAGGGCTCCCTGTCCCTCACCATCTCCTGAATTTTGCCCAAGTTCATGCCTATTCACGTGTATGTGTATGTGTGTGCATATATATATATCACATCTTCTTCATCCATTCATCTGTCAATGGACATTTAGGTTGTTTCCTTGTCTTGGCTATTGTAAACAGTGCTGTTTTGACCATCACAGTTCATATATCTTTTTGAATTATAGCTCTGTCTGGGTATATGCCCAGGAATGGGATTACTGGATAATGAGGCAACTCTAGCATCTCCATACTGTTTTCCATAATGGCTGCATTAGTTTACATTCCTATCAACAGTGTAAGAGGGATCCCTTTTCTTCACACTCTCTTCAGTGTTTGCCATTTATAGACTTTTTAATGATGTCTTTTGTGACCAGTGTGAGATGGTACTTCATTGTAGTTTTGATTTATATCTCTCTAATAGCTGTGAAGAGCATCTTTACATTGTGCCTCTTGGCTATCTGTATTTCTTCTTTGGAGAAATGTCTGTTTAGGTCTTCTGCCCATTTTTGGATTGGGTTGTTTGTTTTCTTTTTATTGAGTTGTAAAACTGTTTGTATAGTTTGAAAATGAAGCTTTTGTTGGTCACGTCATTTGCAAACCTTTTCTCCCAGTCTGTAGGTTGTCTTTTTGTTTTGTGTATGGTTTTCTTTGCTATACAAAAGCTTATAAGTTTGATTAGATCCATTTGTTTATTTTTGTTTAAATTTCTATTGCTTTGGGAGATTTACCTAGGAAAACATTAGTACAATTTATATCAGAGAATATTTTGCTTCTGTTCTCCTCTAGGAGTTTTACAGTGTCATGTCTTATATTTAACTCTTTAAGCCATTTTGAATATTTTTTCATGTGTGGTGACAGGGTAGGTTCTAACTTCATTGATTTGTATGTGGTTGTCACAACACTACTTGCTGAAGAGACTGTCTTTTCACCATTGTATATTCTCATCTCCTTTGTCGAAGATTAATTGACCATAGGTGTATGGGCTTATTTCTAGGCTCTTTATTCTGTTTCATTGATCCATATGTCTGTTTTTGTACCAATAGCAGGCTGTTTTGATTACTGTAGATTTGCAGTATTGTCTGAAGTCTGGGAGGGCTATGCTTCCTGCTTTGTTTTCTTTCTTCAGGATAGCTTTGGCAATTCTGTGTCTTATTGTTTCATATAAAATTTAGGATTATTTGTTCCAGTTCTATAAAAAATATCATGGGTTATTTGATAGGGATTGCATTAAATCTGTATATTGTTTGGGTAGTATGGTCATTTTAACAATAGTAATTCTTCCTGTAATTGCTTTTTAAAATGATTTACTTTGACTATGAGTACTGGGAAGGCAAGGAGAGGGTCTACTAGTCCCTCTGCTTTGTCCCCAGGCTGGATGGAGGACCTGGAACACAGTGACTACTTAGTAAATATTTATGAAATATTTTGTAATGCTTTCCCAATAAAGGGAAGAAAGAAATGATCTGAAGATATTACATGACAGGAATGAATGAAGCCTAGATTTTTTCTCACTCTTGGAATTTTGATCATGCTGGATATGCAAGGCTCCTTGCTTTATTCCTTCAGACTCCAACTCTTTTTGTTGATTTGTTTTTTTCCCTTTTTCTCTGTTCCTTGCTGACCTTTTGCTCCCTAATTTACTTTCTTCTTTTCACCTTTTCTGTGTTACTTTGCTGGTTTTGTCTGTCTATTTCTCCAAAATACTTTTTCTGGAGGAAAAAAATACATACTAATAGCTTAAGAAAGTAATAGGGGGGAAAATGGTAGTGGTCTTAATAACTTAGGGAAAGTTACTTGAAAAATAAAAATAGACTGCATAACTTTTACACCAGGAGAAGAAAATTCCATTTACTCAACAGAATAGGAAAAGAAGGAAAGGATAAAAAAGAAGGCATGGACAATTTGGAACAAAAAAAAGGCAGAAATAAATATTGATATGAGAAATTATGATAAATGTAAATAGTTAAAACTCTTCAAAGTGTAAAGACTCTCTAATAGAATTAAATATAAAATCAAGCTATATACTGCCTATAAGATACCTATTAAAAACAAAAAGGTATGTAAAAGATAGGAAAAGGTTTATCATAATAAGCCAGGATAGAAATTATAATATGAAGAAATATTAATTTAAGGCATAAAATGTATATTTTTAAAATTAATTTATTTTTTATTGAAGGATAATTGCTTTATAGAATTTTGTTGTTTTCTGTCAAACCTCAACATGAATCAGCCATAGGTATGCATATATCCCCACCCTTTTGAACCTCCCTCCCATCTTCCTCCCCATCCCATCCCTTTAGGTTGATACAGAGCCCCTGTTTGAGTTTCCTGATCCATACAGCAAATTCCTGTTGGCTATCTATTTTACATATGCTAATGTAAGTTTCCATGTTGCTCTTTCCATACAGTTCACCCTCTCTTCCCCTCTCCCTATGTCCGTAAGTCTATTCTCTGTTTGTTTCTCCATTGTTGCCCTGTAAATAAATTCTCCAGTACCATTTTTCTAGATTCTGTATATATGCGTTAGAATACAATATTTATCTTTCTCTTTCTGACTTACTTCACTTTGTATAATAGGTTCTAGGTTCATCCATCCACCTCATTAGAACTGACTCAAATGTATTTGTTTGTATGGCTGAGTAATATTCCATTATGTATATGTATCACAACTTCCTTATCCATTCATCTGTCAATGGACATCCAGGTTGCTTCCATGTTCTAGTTATTGTAAATAGTGCTGCAGTGAACGGTGGGATATATGTATTTTTTTCAATTTTGGGGTTTCCTCAGGGTATATGCCTAGGAGTGGGATTGCTGGGTCATATAGTGGTTTTATTCCTGGTTTTTTAAGGAATCTTCATACTGTCTTCCATAGTGGTTGTATCAATTTACATTCCCACCAACAGTGTAAGAGCATTCCCTTCTCTCCACACCCTCTCCAGCATTTATTGTTTGTAGACTTTTTGATGATGACCATTCTGACCAGTGTGAGGTGATATCTCATTGTAGTTTTGATTTGCATTTCTCTAATAATGAGCGATGTTGAGCATCTTTTCATGTGTTTGTTAGCCATCTCTATGTCTTCTTTGGAGAAATGTCTGTTTAGGTCTTTTTCCCACTTTTCGATTGGGTTGTTTGTTTTCCTGGTATTGAGTTGTATGAGCTGCTTGTACATTTTGGAAATTGTTTGTCAGTTGTTTCATTTGCTATTATTTTCTCCCATTCCGAGGATTGTCTTTTCACCTTGCTTATAGTTTCCTTTGCTGTGAAAAAGCTTTTAAATTTAATCAGGTCCCACTTGTTTACTCCATTTTTATTTCCATTACTGTAGGAGGTGGGTCATAGAGGATCTTGCTTTGATTTATATCATTGAGTGTTCTGCCTATGTTTTCCTCTAAGAGTTTTATAGTTTCTGGTCTTACATGTAGGTCTTTAATCCATTTTGAGTTTATCTTTGTGTGTGGTGTTATAATTTCATTCTTTTACATGTAGCTCTCCAGTTTTCCCAGCACCATTTATTGAAGAGGCTGTCTTTGCCCCATTGTATATTCTTGCCTCCTTTGTCAAAAATAAGGTACCCAGAGGTGCATGGGTTTATTTCTGGGCTTTCTATCTTGTTCCATTGATCTATATTTCTGTTTTTGTGCAAGTACCATACTGTCTTGATGACTGTTGCTTTGTAATATAACCTGAAGTCAGGAAGGTTGATTCCTCCAGCTCCCTTCTTTCTCAAGACTGCTTTGGCTATTCAGGGTCTTTTGTATTTCCATATGAATTGTGAAATTTTTTGTTCTAGTTCTGTGAAAGATGCCATTGGTAATTTGACAGGGATTGCATTGAATCTGTAGATTGCATTTGGTAGTATAGTCATTTTCACAAAGTTGATTCTTCCTGCCCAGGAACATAGAATATCTCACCATCTGTTTATATCTTTGATTTCTTTCATCAGTGTCTTATTTTCTGTGTACAGTTCTTTTGTATCCATACATAAGTTTATTCCTAGATATTTAATTCTTTTTGTTGCAATGGTGAATGGTATTGATTCCTTAATTTCTCTTTCTGATTTTTCATTGTTAGTATACAGAAATGCAAGTGATTTCTGTGTGTTGATCTTGTATCCTGAAACTTTGCTGAATTCACTGATTAGCTCTAGTAATATTCTGATACTATCTTTAGGGTTTTCTATGTACAGTAATGTCATCGGCAAACAGCGAGAGATTTACTTCTTATTTTCCAATCTGGATTCCTTTTATTTCTTTTTCTTCTCTGATTGCTGGAGCTAGGACTTTGAGAACTATGTTGAGTAATAGTGATGAAAGTGGACACCCTTGTCTTGTTCCTGATCTTAAGGGGAATGCTTTCAGTTTTTCACCATTGAGAATAATGTTTGCTGTAGGCTTATCATTTATGGCCTTCACTATGTTGAGGTAGGTTCCTTCTATGCCCATTTTTGGAAGAATTTTATCAGAAATGTGTTTGAATTTTGTCAAAGGCTTTTTCTGCATCTATTGAGATCATATGGTTTTTATCTTTCAATTTGTTAATATGATGATCACATTGATTAATTTGCATATATTGAATTCTTGCATCCCTGGAATAAACCCAACTTGATCATGGTGTATCATGAGCTTTTGATGTGTTGCTGAATTCTGTTTGCTAAAATTTTGTTGAGGATTTTTGCATCTATCTTCATCAGTGATATTGGCCTGTAGTTTTCTTTTTTGTGTGTTGTCTTTGTCTGGTTTTGGTATCAGGGTGATGGTGGCCTCGTAGAATGAGTTCGGAAGTGTTCCTTCCTCTGCAATTTTTTGAAAGTGTTTTAGAAGAATAGGCATTAGCTCTTCTCTAAATGTTTGATAGAATTCTCCTGTGAAGCCATCTGGTCCTGGGCTTTTGTTTTTTGGGAGATTTTTGATCACAGCTTCAATTTCAGTGCTTGTGATTGGGTTGTTCATAGTTTCTATTTCTTCCTGATTCAGTCTTTGAAGATTGAACTTTTCTACGAATCTGTCCATTTCTTCCAGGTTATCTATTTTATTGCGATATAGTTTTTCATAATAATCTCTTATAATCCTTTGTATTTCTGCATTGTCTATTGTAGCCTCTTCTTTTTCATTGCTAATTTTGCTGATTTGATTCTTCTCTCTTTTTTTCTTGGTAAGTCTGGCTAAAGGTTTGTCAATTTTGTTTATCTTCTCAAAGAACCAGCTTTTAGTTTTATTAATCTTTACTATTGTTGCTTTCATTTCTTTTTCATTTGTTTCTGCTCAGATCTTTATGATTTCTTTCCTTCTACTGATTTTGGGGTTTTCTTGTTCTTCTTTTTCCAGTTGTTTTAGGTATAAAGTTAAGTTGTCTATTTGATATTTTTCTTGAGGTAGGATTGTATTGCTATAAACTTCCCTCTTAGACCTGCTTTTGCTGCATCCCATAGGTTTTGAGTTGTCATGTTTTCATTGTCATTTGTTTCTAGAAATTTTTGATTTCCCTTTTGATTTCTTCAGTAACCTGTTGGTTATTTAGAAATGTGCTGTTTAATCTCCATGTGTTGGTGTTTCTTACAGTTCTTTTTTTTTTTTTTACTGTAATTGATATCTAGTCTTATAGCACTGTGGTCAGAGAAGACGCTTGATAAAAATTTCAATTTTCTTAAATTTACTGAGGCTTGGTTTGTGACCCAAAATGTGGTCTATCCTGGAGAATGTTCCATGTGCACTTGAGAAGAAGGTGTATTCTGCATTTGGATGGAATGTCCTGAAGATATCAATGAGATACATCTCATCTAAAGTATCATTTAAGACTTGAGTTTCCTTGTTAATTTACTGTTTTTATGACCTGTCCATTGGTGTGAGTGGGGTGTTAGAGTCTCCTACTATTATTGTGTTACTGTTAATTTCTCCTTTTATGTCTGTTAGTGTTTGTCTTATGTATTGAGGTGCTCCTATATTGGGTGCATCGATATTTACAATTGTTATGTCTTCCTCTTGGATTGATCCCTTGATCATTATGTAGTGTCCTTCCTTATCTCTTGTAATCTTCTTTATTTTAAGGTCTATTTTGTCTGATATGAGGATTGCTACTCCAACTTTCTTTTGCTTGCCATTTGCATGGAATATATTTTTCCATCCTCTCGCTTTCAGTCTATATGTGTCTTTAGGTCTGAAATGGGTTTCTTGTAGACAGCATATATATGGGTCTTGTTTTTGTATCATTCAGCCAGTCTGTGCCTTTTGGTTGGAACATATAATCCATTTACATCTAAAGTAATTATTGATATATATGTTCCTATTGCCATTTTCTTAATTGTTTGGGGTTGATTTTGTAGATATTTTTTCTTCTCTTATATTTCTTGACTATATAAGTCCCTTTAACTTTTGTTGTAAAGCTGGTTTGGTGGTACTGAATTCTCTTAACTTTTGCTTATCTGAAAAGCTTTTTATTTCTCCATCAATTTTGGAGATCCTTGCTGGGTACTGTAAACTTGGTTGTAGATTTTTCCCTTTCAGTACTTTAAATATATCCTACCATTCCCTTCTGGCCTGCAGAGTTTCTGCTGAAAGATCAGCTGTTAAATGAATGGAATTTCCTTTGTATGTTACTTGTTGCTTCTTCCTGCTGCTTTTTAATATTCTTTCTTTGTGTTTAGTCTTTGTTAGTTTGATTAGTATGTGTCTTGGAATGTTTTTCCTTGGATTTATCCTGTATGGGACTCTCTGCACCTCTTGGACTTGATTGACTATTTCCTTTTCCATGTTGGAGAAATTTTCAACTATAATCTCTTCAAAAAATTTCTCATACCCTTTCTTTTTCTCTTCTTCTGGGACCTCAATAATTCGAATGTTGATGCGTTTGATACTGTCCCAGAGGTCTCTCAGATTATCCTCAGGTCTTTTCATTCTTTTTGCTTTATTCTGCTCTTCAGAAGTTATTTCCACCATCTTGTTTTTCAGCTCACTGATTCATTCTTCTGCTTCAGATATTCTGCTATTGATTCCTTCTAGAGTATTTTTAATTTCAGTAATTGTGTTGTCTGTCTCTGTATGTTTATTCTCTAATTTTTCTAGGTCTTTGTTAATTGATTCTTCCATTTTCTCCATTCTGTTTTTAAGGTTTTTGATCAGCTTTACTATAATTATTCTGAATTCTTTTTCAGGTAGTTTGCTTATTTCCTCTTCATTTATTTGGACTTCTGTGTTTCTAGTCTGTTCCTTCATTTGTGTAGTATTTCTCTGCCTCTTCATTATTATTTTTTAACTTATTGTGTTTGAGGTCTCCTTTTCTCAGGCTTCAAAGAAAGTTGAATTCTTTCCTTGAAGAAGGTTGAATTCTTTCTTTTGGTTTCTGCCCTCCTAAGGTTGGTCCAGTGGTTTGTGTAAGCTTCACATAGGGTGAGATTTGTGCTGAGTTTTTGTTTGTTTGTTTTTCCTCTGATGGGCCAGGCTGAGTGAGGTGGTAATCCTGTC
Source organism: Giraffa tippelskirchi (assembly GCF_054371585.1). Taxonomy (NCBI): domain Eukaryota; kingdom Metazoa; phylum Chordata; class Mammalia; order Artiodactyla; family Giraffidae; genus Giraffa; species Giraffa tippelskirchi. The sequence continues at coordinate 118,558,513 of NC_137280.1, read as the reverse complement.
TGCTGATGACTGGGTTTGTATTTTTGTTTTGTTTGTTGTTTAGATGAGGCATCCTGCACAGGGTGCTACTGGTGTTTGGGTGATGCTGGGTGTTGTATTCAAGTGGTTTCATTTGTGTGAGTTCTCACTCTTTGATACTCCCTAGGGTTAGTTCTCTTATAGTCTAGGGTCTTGGAGTCTGTGCTCCCACTCCAAAGGCTCAGGACTTGATCTCTGGCCAGGAATGAAGATTCCACAAGTGGTTTGTTATGGCATTAAGTGAGATTAAAACAAATATCTGAAACGAGAAACCAATGATGAACCCCAAACAAATGGCAATTACAAAATCAGGCAAATAATAACTAAAATAATGGAATATACATAAACACCCATGAGCAAAGTAAAAACAGTCCAACAAAAATAAAGTACAGTGGATTGACCCGAATGAAGGAAATAAAAAGTTATATTTACCAGTTAAGAACAAAACTAACTAAAGCACAAACTGGAAAACAAAACTAAAGCAAGATGCCAAACGGGGAATAAAGCAAGAAAAACAAAACTAACAAATACTTTGAGAGGAAAGGAAAGAAAGAAAAGTAAGAAAGAATAGATATGCAAAGTTAAGTAGAGGTAGATGAAGAAGATTTATATACATTAAAGATTAACTGCAAGGGGAAAAGAACAGTAGGAAAGGCAAACAAAGGAATAAATGTAGAAAAAATATAATAGGTTTAAACATAAAAATAAAAATTATAAAAAAGAGAAAAGAAAAAATGGAAGAGGAAAGAAAAAAGAAAAAAAAAAAAAGAAAACTCCACAGAATTGCAAAAGCCCAATGTAGAGGCAGAGGTTTATAACAACAATAAAAAGTGTGACTGAGTATACATATATACATATACACCCACAAGCAAAATGAAAACAGTCCAAAAAAAATAAAGTACAATAGATTGACCTGGCAAACAAAGGAAAGCAAAAACTATATCTACCAGAACAAAACTAACTAAAGCACAAACTGGAAAACAAAACTAAAGCAAAGCGCCAGTTGGGGAATAAAGCAATGAAAATAAAATTAACAGATATGTTAAGAGGAAAGGAGAGCAGAGAAAAGAAAGAAAGAACAGATATGCAAAGTTAAATACAGGTAGATAAAGAAATTTATGTACATTAAAGGTTAACTGCAAGGGGAAAAGAACAGTAGGTAAAGCAAACAAAGGAATAAATGTAGAAAAAATAATAAGTTTATAAAATTAAAACTTAAAAAGACAGGAAAAAAAAGGAAAACTCCACAGAACTGCAAAAACCCAATGTAGAGGCAGAGTTTTATAACAACAATAGAAAATGTGACTGAGGAAAAAAAAAAAGCTCAAGAGCTTAAGTGTATTTCATAGTGCCAATAAAATTGAAAACTACAACAGAGTGGGGAAAAAAGGAAGAAAAAAAAGTCCAAAAGAATCTACAGAACAAGTCAAAACATAAGAATAAAAAATGTTTTTCTTGACTCACGGTTGTCAGAATCCTTTCCCTCGCTGGGAGTCACAGTCCACCCCACCTCCCTAGGATGCCCTCCAACACTGTGCTGATCTCTGGACCTGTTGTGGGGACAGCTCAGATTCTAATCTGACCCTACTCCTGTGTGTTCTTGCCTCCAATGTCCACAGCTATCAGAACTAGTGTGTTTTCTTATGTGGGAGCTCTCAATGACCTTTTATATAGCCCATAGACACAGAGTCTGCCTAGTTGATTGTGTGGATTTAATCTGCAGCTCATACAGCTGATGGGAAGGTTTTGGGTCTTCTTCCTTAGCCACACTTCCCCTGGGTTTTAATTGTGGTTTTATTTCTACCTCTACATGTAGGCTGTCCACTGGGTTTGGCTCCTGAGGCTGCCCTGGAGGACTTGGGTTTGCCCCAGTGAGGGCCTGGTGTGGTCGTTGTGCAGCTGCTTGGGTTGCAGGGGTCTGGCAGCACCAGGTATTCAGGGGAGTTGGTGGCTAGGGCAGCAGGAAATACAGTGCTCTAGAAGGGTATGGTAACCAGTATTGGCCGATATCCTCCAGTATTCTTGCCAGGAGACCCCAACCCCCCTCCCTGACAGAGAAGCCTGGCAGGCCACAGTGTACAGGGTCGCAAGACTGAAGCGACCCTGCATGCATAGATGCAAGACTTTTTTTTGCCTGTGGCAGCTCTGCCCCAGTGAGAGTTGAGCGTGAAGGTGGCACAGCTGCTTGGCTTGCCGGGGATCCTGGCGGCACCTACTGTGCACGGACAGGGACTGCTTCCGATGCAGAAGTTATGGCCCTATCAGAGTCTTTTTTCGAGCCTCTTGTAGCTGGTCATCAGAAGGCCTCTTTGGCCAGTCTTTCTCCATAACTCCACCCATTCAGGCACTTAGAGGGCTCCCTTGCCTGGGGTCCTTCTCTGCTGTTCAGCATGTCAGGCACGTAGAGGGGCCCCCCTGGCTGGGGTCCTACTCTGTAGATCAGTGCATCAGGCACTTAAAGGGGCACCCTGGGTGGGGTCCTACTGTGTAGTTCAGTGCGTCAGGTATTATTTGATGGGCCATCCTCTCTATTGTTCAGCTGCTGATGCTGGCGTTTGTGGGATAGAGATGCTATGGTGATGGTTCCACCCTGGAAGTGTGACTCAGCAGTACTGCCTTGCTTCCATGGTTGCCTGGCTTTCCTCCACCAGCATTTCCCACCACAATCTCCTCCCTCACATCCCCTCCATCCACCTTCACAGTCAACAGCAGCCCTTGCCCTGGGATTGCTCCACAATCCCTAAACTCCAGCTCCCCACCACTGCACCTTCCAGGGGACCAGCACTCCTGTCCGGGGTTTGTATGGCTGCCACAAGGACTGTCTGAATCTCATTCCATTTAGGCTGCCACAGATCAGCTGTTTCACTCTCAACCTTAAATGTTTCTCCTCTGACTCAGACAGTTGCCCTGATGTGGGGATGGGACCCCTGCTTCGGTTCCCCCACTCGCCGAAGGCAGGTCCAGTCCTACTAACACTCCTGTTTTTCTCCCTAGTTCCTTCGTCCTACCAAGTTTTGCATGGTTCTATGTATTCTTTTCCACTGGTCAGGTACTCCTGTCCACTCTCAGCTGGTGTCCTGCATGCACTACTGTGTCTGAAAGTGTATTCCTGATGTATCCATGAAGAGAGATGTACTCCACGTCCACCTACTCCTCTGCTATCTTGTTCCCCTAATTTAAGGCATAAAATACTAAAAGAGGAAAATAAAGATGTCATTTATTAGTAAAAGCATCAAGAAATATAATAATCATTAACATGTATGCCGCTGACAATATGATGTCAAAATACATAAAGCAACAACTGATAGATCTAGGATAGAAATAATAAATCAAAAATTATGGTTGATGATTTTAAGATACCCTCTTAAAAACTAGTAGTTGGAGCATATAAAAATAAGCAAAGATATAGAAAACTATACTGATATAACAGTCCCTATATTTCACCAAAAACCAAATATTTTCTTTTTGTATACATGGATGTGCTAGGCCACTAAAGAAACTTTAGTAAATTTAAGCATCATATATACAGCACAATGTTACTGTCTATGATGCAGTTAAGCTAAATTTAAAATCCTATGTCTAGAAATTTTAAAAATATTACCATATATCATTTGGCTAGAAAAGAAATCAGAGATAAATTATTAAATACTTTCAGGTGAATGGCAATCAAAGTACAGGTCAAAATTTGTGGATCACATTCAAAACAGTACTCAGAGGTAAACTTACAGCTTTAAATATGGCAGAAATTAAGAAGAATGCAAACAAGAGAGTTAAGCTTTCCATTTATAAAGTTTGCAAGAGACAAATAGAGTAAAACCAAATAAAAAAGAAGGAAGGACATAAATAAGAATACAGGTAGAAATTAATGAATGTAGGTAACAAAAGCAAATAGAAAATTAACGAAACTGATAATGGTCTTTAGAAAGACTGACAAAATACATAAGCCTCTCACAAGACTCATGGGAGAGGGAAAGGAGGGAGGAAATGTAAATAAAAATATGAGTGAGGTAATGTAACTGTATACTAATAAACTGGATATTTAGATAAACTAGGTAAAGTTCTGAAAAAAATGTAAAAATGCTAAAGTAGCCCAAGATTGTAAAACTATAACCTTTAAAGAAACTGAAATGGAATCATCATCACCCTTTCAAAAAAAGCTTCAGGTCCAGAGAGTTTTATAGCTATGTTCTATAATACTTTCAAGGAAGAGATAATTCCAACCTTGTAAAGTTGCTGTAGAAGAATAGAAATAGAGAGAAAATGGTTCACATTTTTTTTTTTAATCAGGTTAGTATAAGCTTGATTCCAAAACTGGATGAAAACAAGTCAGAAAAAAAAAAAAATTAGAGCCCAATTTCTCTATGAACATAGATGTGAAAATCCTAAATATGATATTCGTTTATCAAATCTAATGGTTTTTTCCAAAATACATGCTGCTGCTGCTAAGTCGCTTCAGTCGTGTCCAACTCTGTGCGACCCCATAGACGGCAGCCCAACAGGCTCCCCCGTCCCTAGGATTCTCCAGGCAAGAACACTGGAGTGGGTTGCTATTTCCTTCTCCAATGCAGAAAAGTGAAAAGTGAAAGTGAAGTCGCTCAGTCATGCCCCACTCGTAGCGACCCCATGGACTGCAGCCCACCAGGCTCCTCTGTCCATGGGATTTTCCAGGCAAGAGTACTGGAGTCAAATTGAATTTATCCAAGGAATTTAAGAAAGTTTAAACACTTAAAAACATCTATCATTGTGATTCAATATATTAATAGAATAAAGGGGGAAAACCTCATGATTGCTTTTGAGTGTTAGTCGTTCAGTCCTGTCTGACTCTTTGCAATCCCATGTACTGTAGCCTGTCAGGCTTTTCTGCAGGCAAGAATACTGGAGTGAGCTGCCATTCCCTTCTCCAAGGGATCTTCCAAACCCAGGGATGGAACCCGGGTCTCCTGCATTGCAGGCAGCATCTTTACCATCTGAGGTACAAGGGAAGCCCCCATGATTGCTTTGGTATATGCAAATGAAGCAGTCAATAAAGTTGATCATATATTCATCATTAAAAAAATAATCTGAGAAAACCAGAATAAAAGAAAAATTTCCAATCTTAACAAAGTTTATCTTCTAAAAACTTATTTTTTAAAATGTGCTTTCTTATAGCATCATTTATAAAGGAGGAGTTTGAGGAAGGCCAAGTGCCCTCCTTTAGGAGGATGGATAAGAAAATGTAGCCTATACATATGTTTTTTAAGAAAAAAAAAAACCCCCCAAAACCACTACAGTTTACAGAGTAACTGGTGAAAATAAACTAGGTTTACATATAGTAATGCAAACATATCTTAATATAGAATTTATAAAAAAGAATGAAATTTATAATTTTTGAGTTGTAAAATCAAACATATATAAAACAATACATGTTTTTCATGAATACCTAGATATCTATTGGCATTGATAAATATGTTAGAGAGAGTACCTATGGGCAGGGAAAAAGAGATAAGCAAACAGAGGATTAGGGGAAATAATATAATACAAAGCCAGAGACAAACTTTGTGTGAACCAGTGAAGACTTTGCATTGAACTGAGCAACATGAACCACTCAGCTATAAAGCTCTCACCTATCTCGAGTAATGAGGTAGCTTGGGTGCTCCCCACTGTCTCCTGGGGCTAACTATTCTCCTAGCTTTCTCAGGCTCATAGCTACCAGCCTTGCTGCATTCCAGCTCTCCACTGTGTTTCTGAGTCCACTGTCCCTCTTCCAAGCTGTGTGAGCACTCTGCACGCCAGGCTAGGTACTGCCTCCAGAGGGCTCTCCAGAAAGTTTAGAGCAATGGAGAGGCAAGGAGAGGTGGGTATGGTCACAGCATAGCAGAGCAATTTTAATCAAACTCTTCCTTGAGCTCCAGCCTCATGTATTCAACAGTCTGTCAACGGACATTTAAAACTGATTAAATGTCCAAAACTCTTCAGGATTTCCCCATCCACTGCTCTGAATTGGTGTCTCCCCCTAATATCTCCATCTCAATAAATGACTCTTTCATACTCCATGGCTATTCCATGGAGTATGGAATGCTAATTCTGATCAACTGTAACTTTAGACTATAGCCTGAATCCGACCACAATTTAAATGCCACCCTAGTGCATACCTATGTATCTGTCACCTGAACTGTCAGAGCCTCCTAACCAGTCTTCTTCTTCTATTCTTGCCCTCTACTGTCCATCCTTCACCCAGAAACCACATGACCTGTTAAAGACATAAATAAAGTTACTCTCTTACTCTAAAACTTTTCATGGCATCACCATTATGCTTAAGTTAAAATGCTAAGTTCTTACCATGATCTCGGAGTCTCAGCATGGTCTAGCCTCTGATGCCCTCTCTGGCTACAGTTCCCACCACCTCGGTCACTCAGCCAGCCTTCCCTTTGCTGCTTGAGCACACCAAGTTTGCTCTCACCAGTGGGCCTTTTCACATAGTGTCCCCTCTGCCTGAACTGCTCTAGCAACTGCTGTTGGTGCCTTGACCATATCCTTTTGGGCCCCCACATCTCTGTGTACACAGCCAGAATTCTACCTGCCAGCAGCTGCTCCTCTTCTTCTGGGTGCTCTCTCTGGTGAGAACCCTCTCTGCCTCTGCAAATGGCCAGTCAGAAGGACCAGAGAAGTCTTGCCCCTGAAAGCAGCACTCCACTGATGAGATGGGAGTTGGTGGATCAATACCCCAGCTCCCACAGCCCTTGGGTGGGAAGGAGATTTAGAGGCGTGTGCTTTACACTGGATCCCAGAGTTCCTCCTGCAGGATTAGGCTCCATTGGCCCACACTGGTAACTGGTTGATGACATACCCTTTAGAAGCGGCTGCTCATTCTCTCTTTTACTTTTCCATTCCTCCACCAGGGCTTCCTTGGGTCACCTCTTAAATAACTGCAATCCTGTGAATCTTTGTTTCAGTTCTGCTCCTGAAAGAATTAGTATAAGAGACTGCCGATCCCAACCACCTCAACTGAAGTACCTGGTTAGGAGAGTGGATTCTGAGGTCAGGTTGCTGGGGGGAAGCCCGGCCCCACTGCTCACTTTGTGGACTTGGGCTCTTGTGCTCAATTTTCTCATCTTTAAGATGAGAAGTAAAAATAGTAATGAGGCCAAGAGCAATTTTCGCTGGGGTATTCAGGGATCACAAGGTAACATTTATTGAATGCTTACTACACACCAGGCTGTGTTCCAAGTGCACCATATTTATTAACGCATTTAGTCCCCATGGCAACATATCACTGTCCATCCCGTTCACTCATTCTTGCTTTCTATCTCCCTCAGTAGGATCCTTGGTCCCTGAGCACAAGGACCCACTGTGCAGCTCCCCACTGCACACCAAGCTCCTGGCATGTGACCTGGCTCACAGGCACATTTGTTTTGGTAAACGACTCTTAGTCAACATTTCTCTTGTAAAGCCCTTGAAAAGTTTCCCCACTGTGTACCTCCCACTGAACAACAAGATAGCACAGTTTGAAAACTGCCACTGGAAGCGCTGTGTGTGTTGGGGGAGGGAGAGGGCCTTGCTGGGTTTGAAGCAGGGAAGAAACCTGATTCAGTGGTGAGCTTCCAGAAGCTCACTCTGCCAGTAGGTGAGGATGGACCACAGTAGCTCCAGGCTGGAGATGGGGGTCCTGTGAGAGGCTCTGGCTTAGCCTAAGGCAGACGTGAGGTGAAGAGATGAGATCCTGGATACAGGAGCGATTGTGGGGAAGAAGAGGAGGGCCTGGCGGGTGAGGGAGGGCAGAAGGGAGACTCTGAGGCCTGGAACCTGGTTCTAGACTGACTACAGAGAGTGGAAGAAAGAAAAGAAACAAAAACAGGAGGAAATGGGTGTGGGTAAAAGATGATGAATCTAGTTTGAACGGTGTCGCGTTTGAAAAATAGTGGTCTCCTGGTGTGGACAGATGGTGGTGCCCAGTTAGCTATAATGATCTGCATTGAGGACCAAGGTAAGGCTTGATGACAAAAACTTGTGGCTTTGTTGTTTCATGGAGAAAGTTGCAGTTATGGAAGGGAATGTGGTCACCAACTGCTGTCCAAAGAGAATCCCAAGCAGTACCAGAGGGCTCAGCAAAGATCTAGAGGGGCTAGGGCAGCCCTGGGGCTCGTTTTCCCACTGGGAAGGGCATGGACCCCTGCCTCCCTGTGGATTTCTTTTGCATGTGTACCAGCTGCTCTCCATCAAGGATGTTTGCCCTTCTTCCCCTCCTTGCTCTCCCTTGCCTGGTACCTGTGGTTCTGCACCCAGCCCTGGGAAGACTGAGTCCAGGTTAAGAGAAATCCCTTCCACATGACTGGTGCCATCAGCAGAAGGAAGACAGACAAAAGGAAGACTTCACCCAGAGGCACCAGCAAACCAGTGGTGGGGAATGCAGGCAGTGGCCGCCTGTGACCCAGTGCAGTCTGTGAAATGAAGGCTGTCCCCAGGGTATGGGGAGTGAGGACGAACACGTGCTCTGAAGTCTGACTGTCCAGGCTCCGCATTCCTCTTTTGCAGCTTGGCAGCTTGGGCAGGTTCTGTAACTTCTCTGAGTCTCAAACTTCTACTATGTGAAAGAGCACATGAATTGTATTCACTTCGGAGGGTTGTGGTGAGGACTGAATCAGGGAATTCATGCAATGGACGCAGTCTAAGTGCCTGGTATATAGCAAGTCTTAGTACATGGGGGCTTCTATGATTCCAAGCACACCAGGCTAGAGAAAGAGAACAGGTTTTCATAAGGCCACTTGACCCATGAGAGGCAGAGCTGGAGATGTTAGAACTTGCTACAAATACACACTCAGATTAATTCTATCCAGACTGTTTGCCTAGAAATAAGGAAAATTTAGCCCCCCAGGAATCTTCTTCCTGCTTAGTACAAGACCTTTTTAGAAAGTCCAGAGTGGATGAGGAAAGGTTGAATGAACAAATAAATGAAAGAATGCAGGAATAAAGAAATAAATAAAGGAATAATGAGCCTTCTGTTATGGCCTTTCAGCAGTGACCTTTCTCTGATTTCATACTGCGAATCGTTGGAGTCGCATTTGAGATGCAGTCTGGTGCAATGTCTGATTAGCTGACCTGTGTATGTATGTGGTGTGAGCATGCATGCATGTGTGTGTTAACACAGGAATAAATCACAGATGTTTAATCTTCTTGGCCTCTGACAGGCCAGTTAAGCAGAAGTTATCAAAGATGTAATTTCACGTGCACTTCTTTTTCAGCTTCCATCAATCTCAGCATGGAGAGTGGTGGACTGCAAAGTGCCTCATGAATTAATAAAAAGACATCAGTTTATCCAGCCTTCACTGCTAGATTGACTTCATTTTAGGATTTGACCACAATAAACAGCAAAGAACTCATTTCCTGCCCAAGATGCAGCATAGTTAATCCTCAGCAGGAGAGAAGATTCTAGAGAGGGACTTGCGTTGGAGCAGGGAGGGGGTACTCTCCTGAGGAAGAGATTTCCAGAGCCAGTGTTCGAACAGGGCTGTCTCCTTGTGACTCAAAGAGTTGGGGGTTCTGTAGAGGCCTCCAGCTACTTGACGTGGGTGCCTAGCAGGGTGAGCTTTACCTCGGTATGTTTGTCTGCTTAGTATTCAAGGCCTCAGGGACAAAATGCTGCATGAACCACAAAGGCCTGTGAGTGGAGTTGATGGTGTTTGGCCTGGAGGGGATTTTAGGATTCCTCCTTCTCCCTTCACCTGAGTTTCCCACTCACAGAAGGAAGAGACTGAGCCATTTCATTGCTAAAGATCCTTCTTGCACGAACAACTTACACCTCGACTCAGCACACGTGTGTTCTGGACTATGAACATGCGTGTGTGATGTGTGACTTGTTTTGTCTGAGGCCTAAGGCAGCATTACCCAACACTCACAGAGAATGAGCATTATGTACATGGTAATTTCTGGGTATATGAACTCACTCCTGGCACAGTGGATCATTTTATAATCAAAGTGAAACATCTAATTGATGGGATGAGAGCAAGGTGCCCACTGGCACCACAATGACCATGGATGCTTCTCCTAACTAGCCATTCTCACATTTATGTTTACTTAATACAGCTATTGGAATATTGTCTGGATATCAATGTTCATCAAAGTAAGTGTGAATCTTTGTTTTTAATTTTAAAATGTCGGCGCTGAGTCCCTTCCTATGCCTGTAGCATCAGTGCCCAGCAGACCCCTTGAGGCCAGGAGAACTGAGGCTGATGAATACCCCATGACTCAGCAGGCAGCTGTGATTGGCTTCTTCCAGGCTTGGAACTGTGCTGAGTATGCTACAGGTGCATGACACATGCCTACCGTACTGAGTTGATATTTACTGCTCTTTCTGGGGGTCAGCCTAGAGAGTTCATCTTAGAAAAGATTGGTCCTGACAACTTTAGTCAGAGAAGACTCCTCTTTGCCCAGTAGCTGTCCTGGCACCACTAATTATTAAGTGAAAGTCTCTCAGTTGTGTCCGACTCTTTGCAACCCCATGGACTGCCAGGCTCCTCTGACCATGGAATTCTCCAGCCCAGAATACTGGAGTAGGTAGCTGTTCCATTCTCCAGGGATCTTCCCAACCCAGGGATTGAATTCAGGTCTCCTGCATCGCAGGCAGATTCTTTACTGTCTGAGCCACCAGGGAAGCCCAAGAATACTGGAATGGGTAGTCTATCCCTTTTCCAGGGGAATCTTCCAGACCCAGGAATTGAACTGGGGTCTCTTGAACTGCAGGCAGATTCTTTACCAGCTGAACTACCAGGGATTAAACCATGCAGTGCTGCCCCCTAGGGTTACTGAATTGAATGGGATTGTTTGCCCTGGTACTTCTGCTGCTGCTGCTAAGTTGCTTCAGTCGTGTCCGACTCTGTGTGATCCCATAGATGGAAGCCCATCAGGCTCCGCTGTCCCTGGGATTCTCCCAGCAAGAATACTGGAGTGGGTTGCCATTTCCTTCTCCAGTGCATGAAAGTGAAAAGTGAAAGTGAAGTCGCTCAGTCGTGTTCGACTCCTAGCGACCCCATGGACTGCAGCCTACCAGGCTCCTCCGTCCATGGGATTTTCCAGGCAAGAGTACTGGAGTGGGGTGCCGTTGCCTTCTCCCTGGTACTATCTGGCCCCAAACTTTTCCTATTCTTATTTCTGCTTTTTAATTTCTGTCACCTCCTTTGTTCTCAAGCTTTTAGCTAGCCATTCATAGTTAATGTTTTTAGTGTCTTGTGAGTGGGAAATCAAATTATCAAGAATGTTAGTATCAGACATGGCCTTAAAATAAGAGATTAAATAAATGCTAAGGAGGGCAGAGTGAAGCTAGAGTGAATGGATTTCTGATGAGAAATATGCATAAACTTTTGGCAAATGGCATGAGGCCATATGTGTATTTTGCCTTCTTCCTGGACCTGAGCAGTATGTTGTATGTTAGAGAGGAATGAAAAAAATGATCCACATAACAGATTTGGGAGGTGATTCTTCAGACACCTTCTCCAGAAAGAGTATCATCTAATATTTTAACACGAGATTTCAGCTGTCCGGCAGACCCTGAGCAGACTCATCATAGTTATAGTCCTTGTCTCTGTTGCCTTGAAGGCAAGTTTAGACCATGTGGACATGCTATCTTTTTGTAGAGTAAATTTCTTATAATATATGTTTGGAGGGAAGAATGGGGAAGGGTAGTCAATTTTTAGAATTCAAGAGACTGAGGTGACATTGACGGAGAACATAAAATGTTTTAGTGGAGTGTTTATTAAGTAGTGGTGTGTTCAGGTATTCGAGATGTATCTTTCAATCATTGTTTCTCCCAAATCATCTCATGGTGCCTCCAACAGGGTCAAAAACATGGTGAGTGATCAGTAGAGTTAATTGGATGGGGTGAGGGTATTATTAAATTAGATCCCGATCATTGGAACCCTTAATTAGAGCAGACTGTGGATGCTGCATGGGAGACAGGACAGGTATCTCTCTAGAGGTCCCTACTCCCTGCTTCTGCTGGTTTTCTCTGTGTGTTGTGGTGAATGGTATTAGGGGCTTAGATCTAGGTGGCCGATGGCCTTAGTGTCCCTTTTGCAGGAGCCAGGACACTTTTCCCTGGGTTCCTAAAACAACAGAAACTGGGATAACTTTCTGTATCTCAGAAGACTTTATTGACACTGTGATGGGAATGGGAGGATATTTCCCAGTTTCATTCCTCTCCCACTGTGCTCCTCATTGTCTCATCTGAATAAATGGCACCAACATATACCCAGTTACTCAAAGCTAAAATCTTGTTTTCATCCTTAACTCATGTCTTTCTTGCCTTCCCAGTATCCATCAATTCTTGACAGTTCTAGCTCCAAAATATGTCTTCAATTCACCCCCTCTTCTCCATCTCTAAGGGATCACATAGTCCATCTTCAGAGCTCAAATAGAAGACTTTGAGTCTACTAACTGGTCTCCATGCTCTCCCTGATCCCCCCTCCCAAGCTAATTCCCACCAATAACCAGAGGAATTGACATAAAACCTTAAAGTAGCCCATGGTATCCAGTGCTCTCAACCATCAGATGCCTTTTCATCATAGAATAAAATACCAAGACCTTATCACGACCCTTAAGTCTTGTGTGTCCTAGCCCTCCCCACCTCTCTGACCTCATTCTACCTATACTGGACTTCTTCATGTTTCTAGAATCTGTTTCCAATCACAAAGTCTTCAGCTTGTTGTCTCCTCTGCCTGGACACTCTTTCCTGAGAGCTTCCTATGGCTGGTTCTTTCTCACCTTTCAAATCTTAGCTCAAAGATCACCTCCTCAAAGATGCTGACCCTAAACTCCAATCTAAATAAAGCACTCCTCTGCACTCTTCTCTATCCAAGTATATTGTTGTTTCATCATAGTTGGTAATTACTTACCTTTGATCACTTGTTCCTTGTCTGTTTGCTCCCCTAGACTGTATATTCTAGGAGGGTAGGGACCGTGTATGTTTTGATCTAGTATTCTATTGTCAGAACCTGGAGTGTTAGTTTCTTGGGGTTGCAGTTACAAAGAATCACAAACTGGGTGGCTTAAAACAAGAGAAATTTATTCTCATATAATTCTGGAGATCAGAAGTCCCAAATCAAGATGTTGGCAGGGCTGGGCTCCCTCCAAAGCCTCTAGTAGAGGATCCTCCTTTGCCTCTTCCAGCTTCTGATGGTTTCTAATATCCCTTGGCTTGTGGCTGCATCACTCCAGTCTCTTCCTCCATGGTCACACTGCCTCATCCTCTTCTGTCAAATTGCCTTCTCCTTCACTCTTGTAAGGGCAGTCATCATTGGATTTAGGGCCCACCCAGATCATTCAGGATAAACTCCTTTCAAAATCCTTGGTCACAACTTTTTCCATATAAGGTCATATCTATGGGTTCTGGGGATTAGGACATGGACATATTTCAGGGGCCACTCAACAGCCCACTATCCATAACGAAGTTCCTGGTAGCCAGTAGGTGCTCAAAAACACGTGTTGAGTGGATGAATGAATCATAACAACAAGGGATGCTGTGATCAGAGAAACCAGCCAGCTTGCCTCACTGACCCTCACGCTTGATTAGAAATGTTTACCTTCGGGTATCTTTTCCAAGTGACTGCTGGGCTTGCCGCATTAGCACTTACCTGTACCTGAGGGGTGTGCTTCACCCATCATCCACCGTGGCTATCTCTCAGGGCTTCCTTTTGTTCAGGAACCATCTACATCACCCAGGAGGAATGAGAAAGCAGACTCTCAAAGACAAAAGGATGGCAGATGTATCATTTAAGATCTTGAAACAGTATCCACCCAGATAGGTCAATTGAAGAGGTTTAATGAGAAGGCTACTTAAATTAGTATGGGAATGGGAAGGGAAACAAACAAAGGATAATGAGGTCCCCAGGGGCAAGGTCTTACCACCCTTAGACCAAAAGGATGGGGGAGCGGGAAAATAATGCTATCAGAGTCCTGTGAGAGCTAAGCTATGGGGCTTCCTGGCAGGATCTATAGTCATCAAGTGAGGAGGGAGCAGGGAGAGAAATATACAACGTGTCTCTCTTTCCATTTTCTGATCTGCTGGTGTTCTCAGTGGGCAGAACTGAAAGGAACCAGAGGAAAGGGGACTTCTAGGTGCTGCCCATAGTCCATAGTGGTCATCCCTTAGGGTCAGAGCCAGAAAGAAGACAAGGCATAGGTCTGGAGGAGATGCAAAGGGAAAATGACCAGCAGGGCAGATTGCAAGCAATGACTTAATCTGAAGGGTCAGAGAGGCAGGAGGTAGAAGGGAGCTATCTCTTGGTCTAAATAAGGGGACAACAAGTAAGAAACTTCCCCCTCTCCCCTGCCATCCTCCCTGCTATCACCACCCTCCATGGAAGCAGGGAGACTACCTCAGTTGTTCCAACATTTGTGACACTGTTGTCACCCTGAAGGTTGGGGACAGGAAGAGCCCAGCCACAGAACCACCTTTACCAAAGGCTCTGGAGGGTGTTAAATTTCAACATTCAAAAAACTAAGATCATGGCATCCAGTCACGTCACTTCACGGCAAATAGATGGGGAAACAATGGAAACATTGACAGACTTTATTTTCTTGGGCTCCAAGATCACTGCAGATGGTGACCTCAGTCATGAAATTAAAAGAACTTGCTCCTTGGAAGAAAAGTTACGACAGATCTAGACCGTGTATTAAAAAGCCAGAGACGTTACTTTGCCAACAAAGGTCCATATCGTCAAAGCTGTAGTGTTTCCAGTAGTCATGTAGAGGTGTGAGAGTTGGACTATAAAGAAAGCTGAGCACCAAAGCATTGATGCTTTCACACTGTGATGCTGGAGAAGACTCTTGAGAGTCCCTTGGACTGCAAGGAGATCAAACCAGTCCATCCTAAAGGAGATCAAGCCTGAATATTCATTGGAATGACTGATGGTGAAGCTGAAGCACCAATACTTTGGCCACCTGACGTGAAGAGCTGACTCATTTGAAAAGACCCTGATGCTGGGAAAGATTGAAGATGGGAGGAGAAGGGGATGAACAGAGGATGAGATGGTTGGATGGCATCAGTGACTCAATGGACATGAGTTTGAGCACATTCCAGGAGATGGTGAAGGACAGGTGTGCCGCAGTCAACGGGGTCACAAAGAGTCAGACACTGAGCAACTAAACAACAGCTGGAGGGTGTAGATGCTTGTGGAGAGCAGGGGCTGAAGCCCAGCAAGACTTGACAGCAGGCAGGGGGAGGATCTTAGAGAATCTTTAATTCTACTGTGGGGTTCACAGATCAGTCCCTGCCCGGCCCTGCCAAAGGCCTAGGAAAAAAAAGGGAACTTTAACCTCTGACTTGCAAGCTGGAGCCAAGGAAAGTATGAGAACTGGACTGGTCTTTCTCAGCACAGCTACAAGTTGAGCTCCAGTGACCAGAAGGGCTGGTCCAGCTGAAGGCAGAGTCCACGTCTCTCCTGGACAGCGGGACATGCGAGCTGGGCGAACCCTCTCTTTTCCTAGCAAAGCACACGCCTATGGCCCTGGGAAGGACACATTTTACCAAGCCCAACACCTTTACCTTTTTCTCACCATTTTATTTTGATAGCTGCTTGAATTTAGGTCTTTTTTTTTTTTTTCATATTATTTACTGAAAGAATAACGGAAGTATTAGAAATGGTAGAAAGGATAAGCTGCCTTCCTGTGAAGCAGTCAGATAAGAATAGCTCCGTTCTGTCCTTGGGTCTTCTCTGCATGCTGTTTCATCTCTTTCTGAGCTGCCGCCAGGCTCTCCTTACCCTCCTTGTAAACAGGGGGATGCCGGCTTCACTCTGTTTTCTCTCTGATCCTTGTGAGCTCTGTTGGCCCATGCTGCCTTGGGGGCAGGATCTCACTTTATTAAACAGAACAATCAATTAGTTGTATTCACCCTGAACAACATTGTTGGGCAGTTTCTCTTAAGAAAGAGCTTAGTTCTTGTGTCTATTGACAGTTGTATGGGAGAGGCACCTGTCTGGTGGGGGACCTGCTTTGCCCTCAGTGGTGGTAAACCCTCTGTTCATTGTGAAAAACTCCAGAAGGCCACCATGGGAGTGTGTGCCTATCCCCTAATTTTAGGAATCAAGATGTAAGGCCCAGAGGAAGTGGCATGATAGAAATGAGCCACACATCAGGCTGCAGAAGGGTCTGGGAGAGGACAGAAGTCTCCCAAAGCCCAGGGTCTGGGACTCATCCGTTCATAATAGCCCCAGGTCTTAGGAAGCTCTGACAAGCCATCATATTGTCTTTTCACAATGGAAATTCCTTTTGGGTTTTTGATGATTCTACTAGTAAGTAAAACTTGCTCACTGCAGCATTTCAAACACTTCAAGGCTGTGTGATCTTCCAAAGGCCAGTGAAATTTCCTTACCATCTCAGCCTACAGAATGAACAAGTTTTGAGAACTTGCAGGGTATAGTTCCAGATTTTTTAATGTTCATATCATTGTTTTAAAGCTGGGGTCAAACCTTTGCTTGCTTTATCCTATTCTATTTTATTGATACTGCAGAAGGTACGGGCAGTCCTGCTTTCCACACATAATGCATTTCTGAAAAGATGCTCAGAAGCTAAATTGGCAAAAGTAAATAATCCACGTACATTTTCTAAGGTAATTGCAATCTCAGAAATCTAAATTATTCTGGCATCTCATTCTTTGAATTTGTTCTTATACTTTGCAGTTGAATACAAAGTCCACAAGCTTAAGTCCATGAGCAGCAAATCAAGGCTGAAGACTTTCTCCTTGCAGTGCCCCAGTAATTTCTTTGTTTCAATTTTATTAGGCATATGAGACCTTGTCTTCTTGTTGTTAATATCAACATTTTAATTTCTCTTCTTCTTATTCATTTTAATGAAACAAAAGGGCACGATGCAATAAAAATATCCAAAGATAATTGTACAAACCTGCCTGGCCATGCTCCTTAACCTGGATTGGGGGCTGGCAGACAGCACCACCCTGCAGATTTCAAACATGCATCTCTCTGGTGAGTTCTGAAGGTCTGAAGCTGGTACTTGAGTGGTGGCTTAGAGGGTCTCCAAGTGTGTTGTGCGTAAGTGTGGGTAATTCAAAAGTTGAATATAAAAGTCAAGGATACCTGTATTGTGGATACATTTGCAGGCAGCAGAAGCTGACTTAGCTCTTTAAGAAGAATATAAACTTACTGAAAAAGATGGGCAGCTCAGAAAGGTGTTGGGGGCCAGAGCACTAGGTCCAGAACTCTGCTTTGAGGAGCAATGGCCAAGGTCATGATACAGAGCTGTCCTGATGAGAAAACGCTCCCAGGAAACCCTCGGGGCTGCAGCTGCTGTACTGGGAACTCACAGCACATAGCTGGGAACTCACTGGGAACTAGTGTGCTGAAAGTAGCCCTGCCACTAGTGCTGACATGAGTCTGGGTCAGATTCTTCCAAGTTCTAAAGCAAGCCATCTCAGGCACTCTCCTCACTGGCAAAACATTGGCCCTCTCTGAGCCGGTCTCCTCATTTTCCTTGTGAAGACCTGTGTGGTGTGTCCCTCTGGTAGAACCAGATTGCAACCCTGTGTCCTAGCTGCAGAGCAGTCCGGGAAGTGGGATTTCTGGCTTCTGCCATGGGGAAAAGGTACTGGCTCGGCCATAGAGTTAATTCTGGGTTTTCTGATCTTAATGGAAAGACCCAAATGAACTTTTTGGCCAACCCAATGTTATAAGACAGCTGATTCCCCAAACATGAAAAGAATGTTCAAATTTGCTGGGACTACAGAAAAGAAGAAGAAGGAGAGAAGAAGGATAAGAACTGTACAAGTACAAATAGCTATGTTATTCACTCAGTCGTGTCTGACTCTTTGCAACCTCATAGGTTGTAGTCCACCAGACTCCTCTGTCCATGGGATTTCCCAGACAAGAATACTGGAGTGGGTTTGCTTTTCCAGGGGATCTTCCCTATCCAGGGATTGAACCTGAGTCTCCCGCATTGCGGGCAGATTCTTGACCATCTGAGCCACCAGGGAAGCCCAACCAAAAGCTATAGTAGATTATTTTAAAGTCTGTGTAGTATTGCATTTTATGCATATAATTCATTTAGCAAATACTTTACTAGTATATATTCAAATGATTTCCATTGTTTTTGCTGTTAAAAATCATATTTGCGTATGTGTGTGCATACACACAGGTATACACTAACATGCAAATATATTTGTATACTTTATTTTTGTAGGATTAACTCTTCAGAGTAGAAGTGCTGGTCACAAGATATTTAAAATCTTATATTTTGAAATGTATCATGACACTGTCTTCCTAAAATCTTGTTGAAGTGCCTGTCAGCAAAGATAGGTCATGTTTAAAGGAGTTATCAAGTTTAGAGAGTTTTGATAATATTCAAATAATTAAAAATTAATCATTAACAATACATGTTTGTACAGGACAGCTTTATTAACCAGAGTACTAGAATAAATGGAATAGACTCTTGCCCTACTGAGCCTGATAACAGAATGTTCACTGTACTAGTTATCTGTGGGTCTCAGTTCAGTTCAGTTGCTCAGTTGTGTCCAACTCTTTGTGACCCCATGAACTGCAGCATGCCAGGCCTCCCTGTCCATCACCAACTCCTGGAGTCCACCCAAACCCATGTCCATTGAGTTGGTGATGCCATCCAACCATCTCATCCTCTGTCGTCCCCTTTTCCTCCTGCCCTCAATCTTTCCCAACATCAGGGTCTTTTCAAATGAGTCAGCTCTTCACATCAGGTGGCCAAAGTATTGGAGTTTCAGCTTCAATATCAGTCCTTCCAATGAACAACCAGGACTGATCTCCTTTAGGATGGACTGGTTGGATCTCCTTGCAGTCCAAGGGACTCTCAAGAGTCTTCTCCAACACCACAGTTCAAAAGCATCAATTCTTCGGCACTCAGCTTTCTTTACAGTCCAACTCGCACATCCATACATGATCGCTGGAAAAACCATAGCCTTGACTAGACGGACCTTTGTTGGCAAAGTAACGTCTCTGCTTTTTAATATGCTGTCTAGGTTGGCCATAACTTTCCTTCCAAGGAGTAAGCGTCTTTTAATTTCATGGCTGCAGTCACCATCTGCAGTGATTTTGGAGCCCAGAAAAATAAAGTCAGCCACTGTTTCCACTGTTTCCCCATCTATTTTCCATGAAGTGATGGGACCAGATGCCATGATCTTAGTTTTCTGAATGTTGAGCTTTAAGCCAACATTTTCACTCTCCTCTTTCACTTTCATCAAGAGGCTCTTTAGTTCTTCTTCACTTTCTGCCATAAGGTTGGTGTCATCTACATATCTGAGGTTATTGATATTTCTCCTGGAAATCTTGATTCCAGCTTGTGCTTCCTCCAGCCCAGTGTTTCTCATGATGTACTCTGCATATAAGTTAAATAAGCAGGGTGACAATATACAGCCTTGACGTACTCCTTTTCCTATTTGGAACCAGTCTGTTGTTCCATGTCCAGTTCTAACTGTTGCTTCCTGACCTGCATACAGGTTTCTCAAGAGGCAGGTCAGATGGTCTGGTATCCCCATCTCTTTCAGACAGTTTATTGTGATGCACACAGTCAAAGGCTTTGGCATAGTCAATAAAGCAGAAATAGATGTTTTTCTGGAACTCTCTTGCTTTTTCAATGATCCAGCGGATGTTGGCAATTTGATCTCTGGTTCCTCTGCCTTTTCTAAAACCTGCTTGAACATCTGGAAGTTCACAGTTCATGTATTGCTGAAGCCTGGCTTGAAGAATTTTGAGCGCTACTTTACTAGCATGTGAGATGAGTGCCATTGTGTGGTAGTTTGAGCATTCTTTGGTATTGCCTTTCTTTGGGATTGGAATGAAAACTGACCTTTTCCAGTCCTGTGGTCACTGCTGAGTTTTCCAAATTTGCTGACATATTGAGTGCAGCACTTTCACAGCATCATCTTTCAGGATTTGAAATAGCTCAGCTGGAATTCTATCACCTCCACTAGCTTTGTTCATAGTGATGCCTCCTAAGGCCCACTTGACTTCACATTCTAGGATGTCTGGCTCTAGGTGAGTAATCACACCATTGTGATTATCTGGGTCGTGAAGATCTTTTTTGTACAGTTCTTCTGTGTATTCTTGCCACCTCTTTAGGTCCCTACCATTTCTGTCCTTTATTGAGCCCATCCTTGCATGAAATGTTCCCTTGTTATCTCTAATTTTCTTGAAGAGATCTCTAGTCTTTCCCATTCTATTGTTTTCCTCTATTTCTTTGCATTGATTGCTGAGGAAGGCTTTCTTATCTCTCCTTGCTGTGGGTCTATACATGGGTTTTTCAGGCTATTATGGACACTGTGAAGCTGGGTCTTCGTGATGAGTATTAACTCCAAGTTGCTCAATCACCCATAGGGCTGCTACCTATGACTTTACTGACTTTACTTTTACTGACTTTAGGAGGTGCTATTTCACAATGTAGTCTATGGAAGTTGTGACCCCTACCCACACCCTGGAATTGTGCAGTAGATAACCTGCACAACAGTACACAGCACCCCTGCCAACCAAAGCAAAAGGAGTCAGTTGGAAATCTTTCCTATATTTCTTTTGGACTTTTAATCATTTGTCTAAGGCAACTGATTATGAAACATTAAGCCCGTTTCCTTTCCTGGGCAATGAGGCAGCTATGGTGACAGTTCCTAAGTACATAAGAAATGCATCTTGAATTCTGTGACATTTCACATTCCCTACTCTGCCCAGTGGCCAATGGCTTCTTCTTCCAAGTGACATATTGATTGTACATACATGCAGGGTGACTCTGACTGCGTTCAGTGTTTTGAGCTCATCATCTGTTATCCCATTCTTATTGTCATCCTAGGCCCAGACAGTATCAAATTGGAAGCAATAGTGTAGAAAATTATGAACAAATCAAAAAAGACTACAGCTGTGAAATGAATCAGGCCATTGCTCCACATTTAGTATTTCCCCTGATATAAACACCTTGCTTCTTTCTTCACCCTGTTAGGAGGTCTCAGAGCCAGGAGTGGGCTGGGATAATTAGAGCTAAACTCTGACCTTGCTTTGGAGTCGGGTACAAGGTGTCCCTGAGAGTGGCAGATTCTGCTGTCCTAGAAAACCTGTCACATGTTTGAGGCTGTGGGGTGGCTCACTAGGGTGTGACAGCCAGGAAGCTGGGATTGACACGTGGTGATTTATGTGACTGTGAGTGGCAATTTCACTCTTAAAGGGCGCCGAGGATGGCCCCTTCCCCCAGGCTTTATGAGACTGTCATTAATCACACCCCTCCAGGTGGATCTGTGACCAAGGGGATAATGAGAGGATGCCATGTTGCTAGTTGCTAGTTGCACAAATGTAGGTGCAACTCCGTCAGGTGGATAATTTCATGCACCAGCAGAGGGAGAAGCCTGAATGGATGGCATGGGGGCCAGGCACACCTTGTCACTGTGGTAACTGTAGGCTCCTCTGTCACTGCACTGTGCCTGTTGTCACTTTTGTGTTTAACATGCCTGTGGTGGATGTGAGTGGGGCCTGCCTTTTAATGTTAATCAGGACCAGTGCAGATTCTTTCTTCCTGTTCTAAAAAGTCAAAAAAAGTGAAAACGTGAAGTCGCTCAGTCATGTTCGACTCTTTGCGACCCCATGGGCTATTGTCTACCAGGCTCCTCCGTCCATGGGATTTTCCAAGCAAGAGTACTGGAGTGGGTTGTCATTTCCTTTTCCATCTAAAAAGTCAGCTCTGACCCTTTTTTTCCTGGCTCACCAAGAGTCTGGGCAAAGAAGATGGGGATGGAGAATGTGCCTGTGGGAAAGATCACCGTGGGTAGGGTGGCCACCTTCGTCTCTTCCCCAGGCTCAGCCCTGGACTGAGACCACACAAGGTTGTAGATGGAAGCTTGTGGGACCCTCTGAACCTGGGTGGTCAGAGATAATGCAGTCCAGGATAGGGCTGGAGGCTCTAGTCCATGCAGGCTCCATTCTGCCCACTGTTCTTTTCTGCCCTCAGTGCCTCTTCCTCAGATGGCCCCAAGAAGGGGAGCTCGCCCCTTCCTCCTCCAGGAATTTGGCCCTACCTGGAACTTCCTGACTTGTCTAGGAGCTCTGGGTCTGCTTTGGAAGCTGAGTAAGCTATGAGGACAGGATGAGGGCCTCTCTCAGGGAAGGAGCTGAGGCTGTTGGAAATCTGCCTGGGAAATCTCTCCCCTCTCTAGGGTCACCCTACGAGCCCCACATACCTTCTCTGTTGACTTAGGGCTGGGGAAAACCTGATGACTGGTCATAGACCCTCCCCTCTCTGACACTTAGAAGCCCTATATACGTATTTAATCATCCACTCAACAAATATTGATGGATCTTTTGCCACACTGGTCTAGGGATTGAGAATATACTAAGGAACTAAAGAGATACATGTCCAGCCCTCATAGAGCTCACATTCCAGTGGGGAAAGAGAGTTAAAAGCAAAATATATAGTATGTTGAAAGATGGTAAGTGCGATGGATGAAAAATAAAGCAGAGAACAGGGATGGGGTATGTTCGGGTGGGAAGCGTTGGAATTTTAAGTATGCTGGTCAGGAAAGGCCTCGTGAAGAAGCAGAGCCCTCTGGAAGAGGAGGGAGCCAGTGGGGGTCAGGAAGGCAGCCTCAGGCAGGTGCGTGCCTGGAGTGTTCCGCAAGGCCAGTGCAACTGCAGCTGAGTGAACAAGGAGGACGGAAGGGAGACTCACATCAGAGAGATGATGGACTGATAGTGTAGGGTCTTATAGGCTCTCATGAGGACTTGGGGTTTTCCTTGAAGTGAAATGAGAAGTCTTTGGGGGGAGGGGTCAAGAAAAAGAGTGGCATGGTCCAACTGCTATTTAAGAGGAAGCTCTGATTCCAGTTTTGAGAAGTCTATGGTGGGGTCAGGTTGGGAGGAAGGGAAGCAAGTGCTTGTGATGTAGCTGGGAGTTGGTGGTGGCCTGCGACAGTGCTGGGCAGCCGTGAAGGCAGTGATATGCTGAGAAAGTGAAGCTAAAAAAACTTGCTGTTTATGTCAGAGTGTTCTGCCTGTGTTTTCCTCTAAGAGTTTTAAAGTGTCCAGGCTTACATTTAGGTCTTTGATCTATTTTGAGTTTATTTTTGTGTATGGTGTTAGGGAGTGTTCCAGTTTCATTCTTCTACATGAGCTGTCCAGTTTTTCCAGCAGAACTTACTGAAGAGACTGTCTTTTCTCCCTTGTATATTCTTGTCTCCTTTGTCATAGATAAGGTGTCCATAGGTGCATGGGTTTATCTCTGGGCTTCCTATCTGTTCCATTGATCTATAAAAACAAAAATAAACAAATGGGACCTAATTAAACTTAAAAGCTTCTGCACAGCAGAGGAAACCATAAACAAGACAAAAAGACAACCCTCAGAATGGGAGAAAATACTTAACAAAGTAACTGACAAGGGATTATGCTCCAAAATGTATAAACAGCTCAATACAGATCAATATAAAAAAAAACCCCAAATAACCCAAACAAAAAATGGTGGAAGACCTATACAGACACTTCTCTGAAGAAGACATAAAGATAGCCAACAGGTACCTGAAAGTATCCTCAACATCACTAATTATTAGAGAAAAGCAAATCAAAACTACAATGAAGTATCACCTCATACCAGTCAGAATGGCCATCATCAAAAAATCTACAAACGATAAATGCTGGAGAGGGTGTGGAGAAAAGGGAATCCTCTTGCACTCTTGGTGAGAATATAAATTAATACAGCCACTATGGAGAACAGTATAGATGTTCCTTAAAAAACTAAAAATAGAATTAACATATGACCTAGAAATCCCACTTCTGGGCATATACTCAGGGAAAACCATAATTTAAAAAGATGCACACACTCCAGTGTTTATTGCAGCAGTATATACAATAAGCAGGACATGGAAGCAAGCAACTTAAATGTCCCTCAAAAGAGGAATGGATAAAGAAGATGTGGTACACCCACCCATACAGACACACACAGAGGAATATTAGTCAGCCATAAAAGGAACAAAACTGTGCAATTTGCAGAGATGTGGTTGGACCTAGGGACCATCATACAGAGTGAAGTAAGTCAGAAAGAGAAAAATATTGTATAATGTCACTTATATGTGCAATCTAGAAAAATGGTACAGATGAACTTATTTGCAAAGCAGAAATACAGACACAGTTGTAGAGTACAAATGTATGAATACCAAGGGGGGAGGAGAGGTGGGATGAATTGGGAGATTGGGATTGACATTGGGATATACACTACTGTGCATGAAATAGGTAAGTAATGAGAACCTATTATATAGCACAGGGAACTCAAAGTTCTGTAGTGACCTAAGTGGGAAGGAAATCCAAAAAAAGAGTGACATATGTATATGTATAGCTGATTCTCTTTGCTGCACAGTAGAAACTAACACAACATTGTAAAGTAATTATAAAGATTAATTAAAAAAAAGATTTGCTGATGGATTCAATTGGGATGTAAGAGAAAGAGAAAAGCTGTGGATGACTTCAACGTTTTGGACTGAACAACTGAAAGGATGGGGTTACCATGTTCAGATCTTAGGAAGACTGAGTGGAGAAAATTCAACTTTGAAGAAAGAAAAGTCAGGAATCAGACTGAGTGCATTAAATCTGAGATGCCCTTCAGCTATTCAGAGGCCCCACCTGGTGGCTCAGATGGTAAAGAATCTGCCTGCAACGCAAGAGACCCAAGTTCAATCCCTGGGTCGGGAAAATCCCCTGGAGAAAGGAATGGCTATTCACTCCAGTATTCTTGCCTGGAGAATTCCATGGATAGAGGAATCTGGTAGGCTACAGTCCACGGGGTCACAAAGAGTCAGACCTGACTGAGCGACTAATTACTTTCACTTTCAGCTACTCAAGGGGAGTAGCTCAGGGTGGGCCATATAGGAGCCTGGAGTTCAGGAGGATGGTCTCCAGGCTAAAAAGATAGGAGTTTCACAGTTGGCAGCTTGCACAGGTAATAAAAGCTGTGCACTGGAAGAGCTCCTGAACACAGTGAGTAAAGGTACTGAGAGCAAAGACCCCAGGAATAGGACCCAGAGCACCTCAGCATTTAGAGAGAGGAGACACAAATAGAAACAAGCACAGCAGATCAAGCAGGAATGGCCAGAGAGGGCCGGAGAAACCCAGAGAGTGACATCCTAAAAATGGAGTGGAGAAAGTATGGCTAAGGCAAGCAGGTGATGAGCTGTGTCCAGTTCTGGGATCACTGGACTGCAAGTTCATGAGCACAGGGACTCTTCCTACACTATTCTATGCTTGATGCCCAGCTCCTAAACTAGGACTTGGCACAGAAAAGATGCTCAACAAACAATCTGTTGAATGAATAAGTAAGTCAAGTAGGATGAGGACTGATAATTTACCACTGGATGTAGCAGCATGCAGGTGACCTCACAAGAGCCATTTCAGTGGTGTGGTAAGGATGAATGCTTACTGAGGTGGGCTCCAAGGGAGAAGAAGTGCAGGCACAGGACAGCACTGAAAAGTGAGCTTCTAGCTGGAGAAAATACAACATTAAGTCCAGTCTGTCTTGTCACATCACTAATGGGGTCATTGTCCAAGAGCCTGGCTTTCACCTTGTCACTGCACATCCTCAACAGAATAAAGCCCAAACTGCCCTGACACAATCCAGTTGCCATCTGTCTTTTTTGCTATCCTTAATACCTTTCTTTTCCAGTCAAACAATGTAGATCCCAGATGACTTATGAACTGTGTAACTATAAGTAAGTCACTTAACCTTTCTGAGCCTCAGTTTCCTCATCTGTATAATAAGGATAATTACTGTATTCAAGGGGTTGTTAGGGAATTAAGCACCAGTGTTCAGTTGATATTCAATAAGTAGCAATAATTTTTATTCCTATTTTTGCACATTTGCTTGTGCTAGGTCCACCTCCACCCCCCCGCCATAGTCCATCTGTTAAAGTCTGCTCCAAGATCCTATTTGAGACTGTCTGTTCATTTATGCATAGCTATAATAATAATAATAAGAGCAAATATTTACACAGCACTTAGTCCTTACTAAATGAGTGCTTTGTACATATGAACTCATTTAATTCTCAGAGCAACCCTGGACAGCAGGTTGTGTTCCCACTTTGTAGAAAAGGAAATCAAGGTAGAGTGGTTAGCTGCCTTGTCTCAGGTTGCACGGCTCTCAGGTGGAACAGTAAGGTTGTTTCAATCATCCTCTCTTCAGAAAACCTTTATCTAGTGTGCACTGTTAGCCAGGCCCTGTTCCAGACACTGGTGGTTTTGAAATGCAAAAGATTCTGCTGTGTTCATAAGGAGCTCTCAGCATGGCCTTCCTGACTACTTAGGACAAAGGCACATCTGTTGAATTCCTGTAGCCCTTACTGCCTATCCCATTCGTGAAGTGTGAAGGTTGCTGAACATTACTCTGACGTACAAACCTGCAAGCTCCTTGAGCCATGCTAGTGGGCATAAAATAGTATCTTATTTTTATTTGCATTTCCCTAATGGCTAAGAATGTTGAGCATCTTTTCATGTGCTTTTTGGCTATTTATATATCTTCTCTAGATAAATGTCTCTTCAAGTTCTTTTTCTGCTGTTGAGTTGTGAGGGTTATTTATATTTTTATGTTATCCCCTTATCAGATGTAGGATTTAAAAATATTTTCCCCATTTTGCTGCTCCTGCTGCTGCTAATTCACTTCAGTCGTGTCCAATTCTGTGCGAGCCCATAGATGGCAACCCACCAGGCTCCCCCATCCCTGGGATTCTCCAGGCAAGAATACTGGAGTAGGTTGCCATTACCTTCTCCAGGTTGTCTTTTTGCTTCCTGATAAATGTTCTTTGATACATGGAAGGCTTAACTTTTGATAAAAACCAATTTTTCTGTTTTTCTTCTGTTGCTCATGCTTTTGGTATCATATCTAAGAATCCATCTCTAAATCCAAGGTCATGAAAATTTACCCCTATGTTTTCTTCTGCAAGTTTATGGTTTAAGCTTGTATTTAGGTCATTTATCAATTTTGAGTTGATTTTTTGTATGGAGTTAGATAGGGGTCCAAATTCATTCTTTTACATGTGAAAACCCAATTGTCCCAGGTGCCACTTGTTGAAGAGACTGTTCTTCATTAAACAGTCTTGGTTTCCTTGATTAAAATCAACTGGCCATAGATATACGTTGCCGGACTCTCAGTTCTATTCCACTGGTCTATATTTCTGTCTTTTTTCCAGTACCACACTGTTTTGATTATTGTAGTTTTGTAGTAAGTTTTGAATTTGGGAAGTGGGAAACCTCCAACTTTGTTTTCCCTCCAGTCTTCTTTTTCAAGATTGGTTTGGCTTTTTAGGGACCCTTGAAAAGCTTTTTCAATAAATGACATGGGGCAATTTGACAAGCTTAGAGGAAACAAAAAGAATCTCAATCTAAGTGTCAGACCTTGAAAGAAAATTATCTCACAATGATGACTGACTTAAATGTAGAACTATTAAACTTTTATTTTAAAAATAGAAAAATCTTTGAGCTCTGAGAGTTAGAAAGTGAAAATGTTAAGTTGCTCAGTCATGTCTGACTCTGCGTGGCCCCATGGACTGTAGCCCGGCAGGTTCTTCTGTCCATGGGACTTCCAGGCAAGAATACTGGAGTGGGTTGCCATTTCCTTCTCCAGGAGATCTTCCTGACCCAGGGATCAAACCCAGGCCTCCTGCATTACAGACTGGATTTTTTACTGTCTGAGCCACCAGAGTGAGCCTTAGACTTGATATTAAAAAAAAATCTGTAACAAGGAAAAATTGATAAACTTTACTGCATCAAAATTAAAATTGTTTGCTCTACAAAAGACTCTATGAAAAGGATGAAAAGACAAGCTAGAGACTGGAAAAATATATTTTCAAACCACATGTCCACAAGAGACTAATATTTAGAATGTATAAAGAACTCCTAATATTCAACAGTAAAAACAAGCAACCTCAAGAAATCCAATTAGAAAATGGCCTAAAGATATTTCAACAAGGAGAATATACAGATGACAACTAAGCACATGAAAAGACGTTCAACATCCCTAGTCACTAGGGAAATGTAAATTAAAACCACAATGAGGTATCGCTACACACCTATCAGAATGACTAAAACAAAAGATAGTGACACCAGTAATGTAGGTAGAGAAACAGAATCATTCATGTATTGTTGTAACATGCTATAGTCACTCAGGAACAGTTTGATCATTTCTTGAAAAGCTAAACATGCAACTATCAGCCAAACCAGCAATTGTACTCATGGGCATTTATCTCAGAAAAATGAAAATTTATGTTCCTATATAAACCTGTATACAAATGTTAATAGCAACTTTACTTGTAATAGCCAAAAATGGAAACAACCCAGGTGGTTAAGCAACTGTGGTACTTCCATGCCATGGAATACTACTCAGTAATACAGAGGAACAACTATTGATATGTCAAACAATTTGAATGAATCTCAAGGTAATTATGGTGACTGAAAAAAAGCCAATTCCAAAGGGTAAATATTGTATCCTTCTCTCTGTGTAACATTCTTGAAGTAACAAAATTATAGAAATGAAGACAGAGTAGTGGTTGCCAGGGGTTAGAGATAAGGAGTGAGAGGCAGAATGGAGGGTGGGGGGTGTGGCTATAACAGAACCTCAAGAGGGGTCCCTGTGGTGGTGGAGAGGTTCTGTATCTTGACAGCAACAATATCAGTACGTGGTTGTGATACTGGACAAAGGTCTTACAAGGTATGTGACAAAGAAGTGGTAAGTGACAAAGACGTATCATTGGGGGAAACCAGGTAAAATGTACACATGATTGTTGTGCATTATTTCTTACAACTGTATGTGAATCTCTAATTATTTAAAAATGAAAGGTTTAATGAAAAAAACAGTAAGTGCTACATTATTTAATTTTTTCTATTTATAATGAAAGACTGCAAGCCAGTTGGTGTGTGACACGTGAGCACACACAGTGGTTAGAGGGATGTCAGATGAGGACACTCATCTTTTCTGTCACTCAGTTTATCTCTTGGCTGAACAGCACTGACTGCTGGGATGGTCGAGACTGTTACATTTTAAACTGTTTTTCTTCTTAGTCAAATATGTTTGATTTGTGCCCATAATAGATTGCATTTAAAGACTAGAAACATAAGGAACCCAATGACGAAATACAAGATAATTAAGAGCAAAAAACGGCAAAACTGTAATCCTACTTCAAAATTACCTTCCCCAATCTGAAAATTGCATTCATCTGATAAAAAAAATCCTTACATGGAGCATCAAGATGTCCTTGGTACTTCAAAAACAGTGTGAAGAGGAGAAAATAGAGTAACAATTATACCCAATTTGGCTTTTCATTTATTGAGAATAAAGGGTCTACCCACACCCATAATGAGCTATTTGCAGCGTGCTTGCAAATAGCAGCCTAGAATCTGTCCCCTCTTGTCATTTATAAGCAAAACATAGAAATTATAAAAATAAACCAGTAGTGTTTTTAGCATAAAATTCCATAATTTCAGACATAAATTCTTGGAAAACAGCTTTTGCTTGTACTGGTGCTGTGTCATGGAGTTAAATCTCAAAATATTTTTAGTGTACATACATTCTCCAAGCCAGATTTGACATATCACTTTTTAGTATACTCAGTATAATTTAGAAAACTGTGCTTTCTCTTGTATAATTTTAAAAGAGTTAACTGTGTATTTGTTGTTAAATGATACAAAGTGGAAATTTGTCTGTAATGACTGTATATTATAAATATTATTAATGAATGCATTAAAATAAACTGTAGCGTACAATACTTAATATGATACCCTTAAAAATTTGAAGGTTAAAATCACTTCTTTATCACATACCACAGAAAAATGACAAAACAGTTTAAAATTTTTTGAAGACGGTAGTAGTGAAAGGCATTTGCAAGTCACATATGGCTGGGTGGTGCGGTGGGTGTGCCTGCACTTGTCAGCTTTAAAGTATCCTGAACACATCAGCTGTTAAGTGCCCACTGACACTTATCTAGGGCAATTAGGAAATGAAGGTCCTGGTTAACGACGTCTTCTCCATAACTGAAAATTACTATAGGTGTGAGCACTGGATTGGGGTCAAGAGACTTCAGTCTTTCACTAGCCTGGGGTTCTTGGACAAACTAAGTGGGATGACAATATTAATAGACACTCATCTCTCATGGCGGGCTTCCCAGGTGGTGCAGTGCAAGAGAATCTGTCTGCCAATGCAGGAGTTACCAGAGAACGTGGGCTCGATCCCTGGGTCAGGAAGATCCCCTGGAGTAGGAAATGGCAACCCACTCCAGTATCCTTGCCTGGAAAATCCCATGAACAGAGGAAGGAGCCTGGTGGGCTACAGTCCATGGAGTCGCAAAAGAGTCAGACATGACTGAGCACACATACATGTGTCTCCTGTGGTGAGTGTCTAAAGCCAATCAAATCAGCTTTTATTTACATTTTAGCTGCTTTCTCATTTGGTATGTTTTCTACTCTAAGTAACAGAAAGCCAACTCAATCGGTTTAAGTCGTGAGGAAAATAGAAAACTAGAATTTGGGGCAGCCTCAGAGTTGGTTATTTTAGCAGCTCATTTCAGCAGTATGTGAAGCTTCTAGGTTCCTTCCTGTATTCTGCCATCATTCATGGCCCACAAGGCTTCTCTCAGGGTCACAGGATGGTGATCATGGGTCTAGGAGACCCTGTAGGTCATGAGGGTATTGAGAGAGAAAAGCAGTACTATCTCCTCTGGTGCATTTCTTTATCTCCCCAGCTGCCTTTCTCTTACCTCTCCTTGGCTAGCACTGGGCCCCCCTGCTCACCCCTTGACCAGATTCCAGCAGAGAGAATGGGAGCTCTATGACTGGCTTAGACTGTGCTGAAGACAACTGACATTCCGCAGTCAGAGAAGAGAGAAAGACTGTGTGTCTGGTTTTGATATGACAAGGGTTCATGGTGAGGACAAGTTAAGTACACATATCAATAGGTTCAGAACAAAAGGTTTTCTAGACACTAGTTTGTAGAACATGACTTCTGAGATCTGGATTATCTGCCAAGAGTTTAGACACTCTGTGCCACTGATGCAGAACTGCGTCGTGATTGTGAGGGCAGGCTTGATCACATCCAAGCTCTGCCATTTGCCAGACAGATTGCCTAAGATAAGTTGTGTACCTTCTCTAAGTTTAACTTACAAAACTGGGGATCTTATGGAGTTAGCTGTTGGGAGAATTAGATAAAACAACATATATGAAGGATTGGGCCTAGTGCTCAGTGCATAGTTGGCAATCAATGAACATTCAATGCTGGTGTGATGCAGTGATGACCATGATGAGCTGATATGACCTTGTACTTCTCAACAGCTGACTAGTTGTTTTTTTCCTGCTTTCACTCTTCTGTCAGCCAGGATCCCCTCTAGCCATCTATTCTCCATAGAGCATCCAAGTGATCTGTTAAAAACATATAGAAGATCATGTCATTCTCCTGCTCAAAACCCTCTCATGGCTCCCATTACACCTAAAATCAGATCTAAAGTCATTGTGCGTCACAGCCTAGAGTGCCCATATGGTCTGGCTCTTACCTAGCTCTCTGCCTTCTTTAGCAACACGACCCATATTCCTCTGCTTTTCTATGTTGGCCTGAATCACATCAAACCAGATCCTACATCACATTTTTTATGCCTGTTGTGCCTTCAGCCTGAAAACTCTCCCCACTAAATCATCTCACATCTTGTCCCCTCATTTATTCATGTCTGTGCTCTAAGCCCCTCCTCAGAGAGATCTTTGTCATTTGCCCTCTTAAGAACAGTTACCACACTCACTCTGAGCTACACTTCCTCTTAGCTTGCATTGTCTAGAACAGGGGTCCCCAACTTCTGAGATCAAATGCCTGATGATCTGAGGTGGAGCTGATGTAATAATAATAGAAACAAAGTGCACAAAAAATGTAATGTGCTTGAATCATCCTGAAACCATCACTCCCTCATGGTCTGTGGAAAAAGTTGTCTTCCACAAAACTGGTCCCTGTTGCCAAAAAGGTTGGAGACCACTGGTCTAGAAAACAACCTGAAACAAAAGCTCATGTGCTGACACTTGACTGAGGAGGGATACAGTCTCAGAGAAGCAAGAACAAGAAAGAAGAAAGACAAAATACTGGATGGGCTGCAGCTTTGCAATCACTAGCTGAGGGCTTGGTCTCCAAGGATGTCTTGAGATGAGGCGTAGAGCTCTCTGCATCTCTGTACAGACCATCCAAGGAAGGATGTGCACCTTCTTTCTCAAATGAGGAAGAAGAATTGATCTGCTGGCTCCCTCCTGCACTCCATCTCCCACTGGTCAGGTCCACCCACCCCTGAAGCAGAAACTCCCCACCCCCACTCCACCCCGACCTCTATGATGTAGTGAGTAGCCCCCCAGGTAGCCTCTGGGGAAGCCAGAGCTGCAGGGCTCCAGTCTGACCAATGCCAGTATTTCTTTGTCAGTTGTTGCCACACACAAGGCATCTTGACCTGAGCTGCTGGCAATAGCAGCAGAGGCACCTGGCTCTAAGAATGTGCGAATAGTACAGAGCAGTTGATCTGGCCACTCTGTCCAGGAAGCAAGGCACGTAGCCAAAGCCCTGGTGGAGGATAGGGGCAAAGAGGTCAGCATGCCTGCTTAGATTTGAGGAGTATACAAACTAAGTCCAGAACCATCTGATACATCCTCATCCTGCATAGTTCTCTTCATAACACTGAAGATGACCTGTCATGATATTGCATATTCATTTTAATGAAGCAGATATTCAAACGGATGAAATCTCCATAAGTAGGAGCTCATCTTTGCCAATGATCCCCTTTTCAGATAGTCATGCTATTTACCATCCATCCTCTACTAGTGAGTTGGAAAATGGGGTCATGACAAAAATATCCCTCGTGAGTAAAGGAGGTTGGCCCCTCCCTTGGCTCTCCTACTGCGTTGCCTCTTTCACCTTGCTTTCTAATCCTAGTACACATGCTGCTTTGTGGCCTGGAGGGCGGGCCTTCTCATCCCAGATGGTCCCTGTGCACACGGAATTCTGAGAGTAGCTGAGCTTCATTTCCTCTTGTTATCAGTGCCTTTCTTAGGCCCCTTGTACCATCAATCTAGGCCCTGGGAGTTTGGTGGGACTTTTGTCTCTGAAACAGTACTATGGTGAAGGGTTTTGGTTTTCATCTCCCTCTACTCTCTCCAGTCACAATTCCCTTTCCATCACTACATCTTCTCATTCATCCCACCTTCTTAATTGCCACTAATTAATTAATCCCACCTTCTTAATTGCCACACTAATTCTTCATTGCCTTGAAAAATTTCCCAAATCAGCTCTCTCCTGAATGAATACCTTATCTCCATGCTGACTCCCTTTCTCCCTAAATCAGAGTTTAAAGTAATTGTTTCTGAGTGTGACTTTAGGTCTAGGATTTTGAATTTGGTGCCTACACTGCCTTAACTTCTAGATGACAATGAATCATCATTTAAGAATTAATATTAGACTTAAGGGAAACCTTTCATGTCACAGCTTTAGATCAGAGTAGCCCTAACTTCTAGCAAAATAAAGGCATGGACTTGCAGAATTGAAAATGCTTTCAGAAGCTCACTGAGTATGACTGCCTCCCCCTCCATCCTCTCCCAACCCTTTCTTAAGAGCTGAGGAAACAAGCCAAGGAAAGGTAGGATTCATCCTGACTCGCACAGTCAAAGAGGGACAGAGGCAGGCCAGGGACCCGGTCTTTTTGCCTCTCTGACCAGGGCTCTCCTAAGATCCAGACTGCTTCTTCAATCAACTACATAGTTTGGTTTGAAGATTTACTAAGATATTTCTGGGGAGGAAGCAGAATGTTAAATTATGCAAGACAAGGAATACTGTTCCCTTCCTATTCCCACCTTCTAATGTGACCTCCTGGTCTGGCTTCTAATGGGTATTTCTGGGGACTGTCTGATTTGCCCAAGGTGGACCTGACCCAAAGCTAGGGACAGAGTAACTTTTGGTAGAATCTGATCCCCACAGCTGTGTGTCATCTCTGGGTATCTAATGTGCAGCTGCAATCTGAAATGACCTGTAGGAGACACCATTATTTGGCAGCAGTTTTTGGTCATATGGTTGTGGTTTTGGTAAGATTAGAGACAGAAAAAAGTTTTAAAACTGGCAAAGTAAAATCCCTAATACATATTAGGAATTTTTAAACTTCTTGATCTGGTAAAAAAAAAAAAAAACACTGATAAGTTTCTCTTGTGCGTCTCTGAGTCTGCCTGGGGAGTAATCTGAATTTATGTTGCCTTTTAACTTTTTCCTTTCAAGCTTACTGAATTGTATGATTTCAAAATTTAAACATCATAGTTGGCTACTGAGAATCATCAGTGTGCTTGCAAGTCCTGAAACAAGGCTTCAGGCAAATTCTGAAATTACATGTGTAAAATCTAGCCCATTTTCCAAGTTGGGGAGTATTATTAAACCAAGACTTGCCCTGAGAGGTGAAAGCATAGAGCAATTCAAAGAAGTGTCAAGGTCTGCTGGCATCTGATGCTGCCTCCCTGAAGGCTTGTTTTATTTCGTCATTCACACTTCACCTTTTTTATTCCAAGGTGACTTTTAATTCCAGTCTTATTTTATGCATAGTAGTCACAATAGCTCACTTCAGATGTTAGCATTATCTCTAAGGGATATTCCGAACATCTGATTTGCAGCAATTACATTTCCCTGCTTCTGTGGGAAGTGGAGGAAGTTTATGGAAGTCCAGTCCCTGCATTAAAGGGAGCTATTTCTGATCTCGGTCGATCTACAGACCCTGACTTACATATGACCCTGAGTTACTAAAAAACACATACCCCAAGGCCTGCCTTGGTTATGTAATAGGGTCACTAGGCTGACTCAGGGACTTTGTGTTCAGAGCTGAGAACAGAAACTGGCTTTTCCAAACGCCTCAAAGTCTGGGAAGGTGGCTGAACCCAGCCTCCAGGCTGTGGGGACTCCATCTTGACCACTGATTTCAGAGGGAGGCTCAGCATGTTTCCAAACTTCCTGGCTTCCTTTTACATGTCGTCTTCATCTTCTTTTTCCCAAGATGAAAAGTGCTGTTCCTTTCCTGGTCTGGCTGCAGAGAATCTGGCCTCAAGCCAGCCTTGGAGTTTCAGTCATGGGTGGCCTTGGCAAAGATTCAT
This sequence comes from Giraffa tippelskirchi, assembly GCF_054371585.1. Classification (NCBI taxonomy): domain Eukaryota; kingdom Metazoa; phylum Chordata; class Mammalia; order Artiodactyla; family Giraffidae; genus Giraffa; species Giraffa tippelskirchi. Next base: position 118,523,408 of record NC_137280.1, on the reverse strand, counting down.
GGTCAATTCTGAGAGAGCATCATACCTGCCAAGGCCAGGGGCATGCAACATGGAGCAGCCTTTATGCTTCTGAGCACAAATCATGGTATCCAAGGGAGAAGTCACAGCAGAGTGAGACCTGGAAGTCACCCAGATTTCCTTCAAGTCCTCATTTTACAGATGGGGAAACATACCAATAGCAGAAATACGATTGGCTCTGGGTTACAAGCTGAGTGATAGTAGAGGGAGGGCTGCATCCCAGAACTAAACCTGTGTAAGGGCAGGGACCATGCTGGCCCACCCACTGCAGTCTCCCCAGCACCTCCTACAGTGCCTAGTGGACATGAGGCACCTGTAGAAGGAATAAACAAATAGAAGAGCTCTTCTTCCATGTCAGTTTCGCTTCTCCTGATATTTAACTAACCTTAACAGCAGAAAAGCCCCTCTGCCCCTTCTCCAGGCCAGGAAAGATCACAGAGGCATGAACAAGACACTGTTCCCCCATGCCAGGGGATCACCTGCTGCCCACACAGCCAGAGCAGAAGCCCCCTCCACCCCTCAAAGGCTCCTGCCCATCAGGTAACTAGTTTAGTTACCATCAGACTAGTCTGGCTGGAGTCTCCCTCCTAAGTCTGATGCCACCCTGGAGCCACAGTATGACCATGGGGAGGGGGGGGGCCTGGCTAGTTGTTACAAAGTTTCCAGTTATTTGGGCAGCAAGACTGAGCTTTAGGCCAGTTAAAGAAAACAACATGATCACTGGGCTGTGGTCTCCAAAAGCTATAGTTGTTGATAAGGGATCCAGAAAGGTTTGGGAGCCCCAGGCTCGGAGGCGAGATCTGGGCCTCATGTCTGGTTCTAAGCTTAGGAGAAGAAAGGACCCTCCGGTCAGACCTTGGCCAGGCTAGGCAACCCTCACCAGGGACTGCCTCTGTATGCGTGTGATTTCGTAACATTCTGCGGTGATAGAAGGCAGATTCAGAAAGAGAGGAAAACTTCGCTATTTGGCCGGTTGTTGGTACTCAGTAAGGGGGTGTCATTTGACTTTGCCTCCAGGGACAGCTCTCTTGGTGCGGTGTACCGGCCCGCCTGAGCTGCACAAGCTGTAGCAGCTGATTAAGAGCAGCCGCGCATATTGAGAGCACAGCCTTCGGGAGCCCCGCCCGGAAAAGAGCCAGAGAGGAAAAAAAAAAAGCCAGAGAAGAGGAGAGGAGGGGTGTGTTGGGGGCGGCCGGTGGGAGGGCTCGTTGCCGGCAGGGATCCACAGAGCCAGGGCGGCAGCTCACCCCCTCCCCCCTGCGGCTGCAGAGATCGCCCCGGAGCGCCAGAGCCCTCCCACCCCGAGTGCGCGCCCGGCTGCTCCGCGCACCTGCCACGGGCCCCGCGCGGGTCTGAGCGGCGGGCGGGCGGCGAGCACAGGTGGCGGCGATTGGGCAGGCGGGGCCCGGAGGGTGACGTCACGGGCTCCGGTCCCGGCGGCAGAAATAGGGCAGCCGCCGCGGCGGTGCTACAGCAGCGGGCAGCGGCGGCTCAGAGAGCTGGAGCCGCGACAGCCCTCCAGCGCGCCCAGGACCCGCCGACAGCCAGGGAGACCGACCGAAGGACGCGGGGCCGGGTCGCCGCTGCCACCACGGGGCGCTCCCTCCTGCCCGCCGAGTCCGGCCACCTGGTCTTCCCCTCGGCCCCGGCCGCCTCAGGTACGCGGCGCAGCTTCGGGGCGGTCGTGGGGAGGGTGGCAAGCCGCCACCGCCGCCAGCCGGTCCCCCTGCACCCCGTTGGGATCCGTGCGCCTGCGGCCCCGCGTTTGCCTGCAGGGCCCGGCTGGGTGCTTGCTTGTCCCCACCGCTGCTCCGGGTGAGCTAAGTTTGCCCGCCTGCGGGGACGCAGGCACGGGACCCCCGCCTCCGGGCTAGGCAGGGCTACCCTAATCGGGGCCAGGACTCGGGGTAAAGGCTGGGGCGCTGAGGCATGTGGCAAGTCTGCAATGGGGACCAGAGTGACCCGGCTGGCGCGGAGCACCGCGCAGAACCACTCGGGCCGAGCTCGCAACGGGCGCCGGGCTTCAAGTCCCTGCAGGTGTGGATATTGGGCTCTGGTTCTCGAGCGGCCTCGGGGAGCGCGGTTGCACCTGGGTTCGGACTTGTGCCCTTGACCCGGGGCTGGGGCGTGGGGCGGGCGTCCTCACTACTTCTTTCCTCCAGCTTTGCGGGGAAACTTGGCACCTGCTCGCTGCAGCTCAAAGGGCCCGTGGCGCCCGGGCCTGGCCCTCACAACCCGGAGGGCCGCCGCGTCCAGTACTGAGCGCTTGGGCTCCGCGGAGGAGGTGGGGAAAGACCCAGGACCCCACTCGGATCGGGCAGCCCGCTACTCCCCTTCCGCTCGGCCGGTCGCTGTTCCAAGCAAGCGCCGGTGTTACTTGCTGGGGAGTCAGTAGCAAGCAGTTTGTTTGGGGGATGTTCAAGCACCGCGCTTGGTCCTAAGAGCTTGTAATGTGGGTGATCTCCCGCCCGTCTTTGCGCCAGCAGAAAACGTGTTCCAAGTTTCGGGGGGACCTAGGCGACTCGGGCAGAGCGCGCTCCGCTTTGGGAGAGCGTGTCCCCTCGAGTTTAGGGAGGAGAGCTTGCTGCGAGTCTTCGGGGCTGCCTTCGCTGATAAAGCGGTGCCCCGAGCGCCTTCGTTTGAGGCCTGCCACCTGAGGACTTTGGCGCCCACCCCTCCGGCAGGAGCAGAAACCTGCTGGAAGCAGTAGGGTTTCTCACCATGCCCGGAACGTGGCGAGCATCCCGTGCTGCGTGTCGGTCTATGTAAGCTGATGGGGACAAGGCAGCGTTGGGCCGCCTAGGTCTGTGTCTAGCCCAGAGTTGGTCCCCCGTGCGCTGTCCAGCAGACCTCGCTCCTGATCCCTGTCGCCGACATTGATGAATAGCGCTTCCGCAGCCTCGCCACCGCTTCCCTCTAGGTGTCGCTTCCGCCGAGGTTTCCGGCGAGCGGAAAACAACGCCAATAGCTTTGGTCTGTTCCCTTCGTGAATTTGTAGCAAACCCGTGCACCAGAAATTGTACTAGATGGGCCCCTGAGACACAGACATCCGTCCACATTCTCTGGGCCAAACAGAATTTTAGTAGGACGTGGCACTAAAAATATGCACCCCAAAATGAGCCCATTTCACAATCCATGAGGAGAGAAAAGGGATAGGGAAGAAATTCGGACTTTTCTTAAAAGTCTCGAATTATTTTCCTACCATCAGGACTAGGGGAAAGTGAGAGATGACTTTTAACAGTGTCCTCTTGATCCTGGAATGGTCCAGACAGGCCGTGGGTCTGGGTAATGGTCAGGTGGAGCCGCTCACCTGGGAAGCACACGTCAGGGGAGCGAGGGATGTGGCATCTCTGACCCCAGAGCCCCAGCAGCCCTTAGGCAGTAGTTCTCATGGAAGACCTGAGCTGATGCCCTACAGGGCCGTGTCTGCTTCCCATCTTAGTTTTGTGAGAAGACACTGCAGCATTACTAGATTATTTCTGTTTAGACACACTCAGATGAATGTTCACTTTCCTCCCATCCTGTATAGAAAAAGACATCCCTCTCTCCAAAGACTTCAGACAGAGCAAAGGTCAGTGCAAGAAAACAGTCTTTGATGTAATGAATATAAATGGCTTAATAAAAGTTACAGTGGATTTTCCTCTCTTCAATTTTTTTGCCCACCTTCTGTTATTATTAATTCCAGGAAGGTTCCCCGCCCCCCCCCCCCCCCCCCCCCGCCAGAGAGGGGCAACTTGTTCTGGGTACCGGGAGAACCTTTATCCCTTTGGCTGTGTCCTGGAGGTAGTTGAGGGAGGGATAGATTGAATTTTTCTGCCTTGATCTGCCAGTCATTCAGGATTCTTCTCTTCCTAAGGGCTGCAGGCTTCCCCCCACCACCACACTCTGCCCCCGCCCCACCTTTTTTTAGTGATCTTCATGATGTGATCTTTTGTTTGACAACATTATATTTCAGAAATTGGCACTGACTAGTCAGGATTTCCTAAAAATCTCCTTATTTGCTACTTTGCCTTTTTTGGTATTTTTTTGCAAACTCAACCTTCTTGTGATGCTGTGTGCTTACTAGTTAATCAAATTAGGCAGTTATTTCAAGAGCACATCTTTCCTTACATTTTCTATCTTGGTGCATAACACAAGGTATGCAACTTCAAGTAGAGTAGACCTACAGTAAAGAGAACATGGTACTCCAGAAGTATAATCTGAATGTTGAGGATTCTATATGTTAACTTCATAGTAAATAGGACTGTCATAGATTTACACATAGACTAATTTAGATATCAAATTTATCAAATGTGGGAACAATTAACCAAAGATACAGAGTAGATAATTACTGGGAAACGCAATATAACTTCATTATGGCTTGCTTCATGGTTGCCTTCATATGTTTCCATGCCTAATTTCCTTGGATTGGTATTTTAGAAACTATTTTAGAAAGTTTGAATCCCTTTCTTTTTTCCTAAAAGACTCACCAATCAAAACTGCAGTCCTCAGCCTTGCAAAAGAAATTAGCAGATAGCTTCCTGGTTTTAGTTTGGGCTTTTGATGTGTGTGTTTTTGTTTTTTTTCTTTGAACATGGGGCAAGCATGCAGAGAGAACTGTAGGATTTTGGTGTGTGTTGCTGACTGCCAACATCACATGTGTAAAAGGCAATGCATCTAAAAGCAGTTGGTTAGAACATATACTTTTCAATTAGGTTAGAAATTCAGGAGGCTCAAAGTCACAAACCTTACCATCCTCTTCAAGGCTGGATCGTGTTGCTCAGTTCTGCCAAATCATCTTTGTAATTTCTGGTCCTGTCTGTGACAAAGAGGAGCCGTTTCTGCGTGACTACTCCACAATGTCTGGACTGGTAATGTTACCATATTCTGAGTGAAAAGACAAGAGAGAACAAACCAGGGAATAATCTTCCCCAGAGCTCTGAGGGTCAGAATTCTTCCTAAGTTCTTCCCAAACAGGGCTGGTTCCTGGAGGAGGAAAGAGAAGTTTGTGTTTATGTCAATGCTTCTCTCTGGCCTCTGACCCTGTTCAGTAAAGACAGATTGCATGCCGCTGTATGTTCTCTGGTGGGGCAGATTTGGAGTTTACATATTCATATCTATTTCTCCCTGACCATTTGCCTTCTTGAAAAGTGAAAAGTGAAAGTGAAGTTGCTCAGTCGTGTCCAACTCTTGTGACTCTGTGGACTGTAGCCTACCAGGCTCCTCCCTCCATGGGATTCTCCAGGCAAGAATACTGGAGTGGGTTGCCATTTCCTTCTCCAGGGGATCTTCCCGACCCAGGGATTGAACCCCGGTCTCCCACACAGGCAGATGCTTTAACCTCTGAGCCACCAGTCCTTCTTTGGTCACGGTTTTTCCACTTTCTTCAGAAAGCAAGTCAGTATTTAGAATGTTACAGTCTACAGATTTGTAGTACCTCTATAATTTTAAATACAAATAAATAATAGTATAGCTATCAGCTAATAACACTAGGAAATCCTGTGGTTTTCACAGCAAGGTGAAATGGGACTCATTCATAACTTTAGAAAAAGCAAAATCAGTCTGTCTAAACAGAGAATGCATACATATTCCATACGTAAATTTGAGATGATATAAGAAAGCAGTTGCCTAGGGGGTCAAGATGCTTCAATTTTAGTCTAGGTCTGGCCACTGAGTTGGCTTTATATATTGGGTGAATCTTTCCACCTTCCAGGCCTTTGGTGCCTGTCTGTGCAGTGGCCAGCCTGGCACCTGATTCTCCTGAGCATGGAGAAACATGAGGCTCAGGTGGGAAACCCCAGAGGAAGCAGTGAAGTACTTTCCTTGGAAATGAGATGTCTTAAATATTAAGTGATTGTGTTTTATAAGTTGTTTGAAAGGAGAAATAGTCCCAGATCTTTTATGAGAACAATCTCAGATAGATTTGTAACCAATCTTGGGACTCGAGCATGGATTGGATGAAGCTTATAAACCTAAATTGATTTCAAAAGGAGTTCTAGGTTGAAAAAGAGGGTTTGTGACCTTATTGGTGATACTTTCCTACTTCTATGATGGGGAGATTCTTGTTGTATGTTCTTCTGTCTGAGGGCCAGTAGCGCTATTTGAATTTGAGGAGTAATTAATCTCTCAACAGATCCTCTTTCCCCAAAGTGACCATCTACCAGGCTGACTGGTATTGCCAGTGAGCTGAAGGGCACCCTTGCTGCCTGGCATCCTTTGCATCTCCTCATGACTTTTTTTTATTTCAGCCACATTCATTCTAGGCCAATAAAGACAGCAGTGATGAGGGCCGAGGAGAGTGTGCTGTGTGGCCCCATCATAGGTGGAGTGTGGGGCAGGGGGCAGCTTGACTTCCCCCTCACTCTGCTCCTCTGGCCTTGCTGGAGCCATGGAAGCTGGAGAAACAAGGTCTCGACATCTTTCAGAGGAGAGACTTGGGGCTCAGGGCCTCCAATCTTGTTCTACGTCAATGTTTCCCCATCATACTAAAAACTACCATTCATCCAAATGAAATATTGCTAAGTATCAAGAGGCCTTAGTGGACAGGGTTTGAATATAGATCCACGTCCAGCTGGCTGGCTTGGAGTCCCAGCTCTATCATTTATTTGCCACATGGCCTTGGCAGGGTACTTAACCCTCTCTGTGACCCATCTCTTCTGTTATCTAACTAGGAGCTAGTCCTTGCCCTCCTCATGGAATAGCAATGAGGGTTATGAGTTAGTACCTATAAAGCATTTAGAACAGTGCCTGACACATAGTAATTGCTATGTAAGTGTTAACCAAATAGATAATTTCTATTTGGTTATTAGACAGATCATCAAAATTGATTTAGACCCAGTATTAATTCTTTTTTTTATGAACTAAACTGTCATAAAACTTGAGTTGTAAATTTTAAGGCTGTTGCTGCTGTAGAGGGAATGAATTATCAGTCACCCTGAGTATAAAATGACATCTCAGACGCATCCGCCGTGCAAATGAAATTTGATCTGGTGGTGGCCAAGCTGAAATAAACTTTACAGAGAAGCTGCCTAGGAATATTTCAGGAGTTGGCCTGGCTCATGTTTCCCTGTCATCCAGTAAAATCCTATGGAAACCTCAACACGATCTAGACAAAACCAGAGATGATTCCAAGTGCAGCAGTGCTGCAGCTCAGGTTCCTGAAACACAGCTCAGGACAGCTGGGTTAATGTCAGAGGTCTGGGTACACCCTCTTGAATGAAGTGATTTGGAGCTTTCCAAAACAATTGAAATGAACAGAATTTATTCTGACGCTATCCGTTAATAATAAAACATCCAAAATAATTGGTCTTGGATTACTAGACAAATTGAAAACTAAATACTCGATATTGTGGCTTGAATATTTTATAACTCCAGGAATTGACATCTGTAAGTTATCTAGAGTAAGCTTTGATTATCTTGCTGTTTTTTAGTTTTTTTAGGCTTGAAGGCATGAAAAGGGAGAGAAGACCTTTGATATGTATACTTACTCCATGAGCACTGTGTGATGGTGGATAAATAGGGAAGGATGAATAAAAGTAGATTGGGAAACAGTGTCTTTCTAGTTCCAGGTTGAATTACTGTTGCTTGTTTGAAGAAAAAAAAATTCCAAAAATTGAGTAGCTGCTTTCTGCAGTCTCTGGAACATGGCTCTGTGTTCAGAGCAGAATAATTTATGGAGAGTAGGGTATTGCCCTATTTATTTTTTAGAAAAACTGGTTGCACTTAGGGAAAGTCATTTTTATTCTCTTTCAGTCCTGAATGTGATTTTTCCCTCCTCCTCCTCCTTGTAAGAACACACACCCTAGCTTGAGCCCCGGATGGGGAATGTAGTGCTGGGTGGCTGCTGATAGCGCTGCAGCCTTCTCCCAGGTAGCCGCTGTACCGGTTCCACTTCGCTCTGCCTTCTTCAGAGGCGAGAGCTGGTGCAGATGGCATTGAGACCATGACTGTCACATTGTATTCACTGGCCACCCAGACTGTTTCCCTGGTAGCTCCAGCTTTCACTACAGATGTCCAAGATGAATGGCTGCAGAAACATAGGTAGGAGTAGGAGCCTGTAGACTCCTAAAAAAAAAAAATAGAGATACCTTCCCTTAAAAGACAGCCATAACTTATAACCTTTCCTCTCATAGGCCAGTGTTATATGCCCACAAGTTTTTGTCTAGCTCCTCATTGCTGTGGGCATTTCTGTCTCAAGTTGGGGACATAAAGCAAGTCTGGAATGGCAGCTTTATTGGGGTGTGGAAGGCAGCCAAAGGAAGCCTGGAAAGTGGCAGGCAGTGTAGTTGTTTGGCAGCCCTGGCAGCAGCTCTAGTGATCATTTGATCCCTCTCCTTGTGTAGCACAGGGATCCTTCTGAGCTGTTGGTTTTAGGGGTGAGCATGGGTGGATCCTTCAAACAGGCTGTAAGGTCTCTTAAGCAGCTCATCATCTCTGACTTGGACACCTGCTCTGGACCAGCCCTGAAACAACTCACAGCAGGTGCTGGCCTCCAAGGCACTCTGTGTTTTCATCTCTGCAGCCATGAGCATGAGGCAGTGTGGACCACATGCAATTAAGCGCTAAATTGTGTGGTGCTCACAGAAATCAATAACCCTTAAAGTTTCCTTGGGTAAGAGTTGTAAATACTGCATGATGAGCTCTATCTGGCTGTGTTTCTCAGAGATACTGAAATTAAGGCTGGAATATGTTCACAGCGGAAACCTTAAAAAGTACAGCTAATTGGACAAATGCACCAGTCTGTGTCTTTGTCCTCTTTACACAATGCCCAGCATATATTAGGATGTTGCATTTTTATAACAGCTGATCCTTTGTGTTTTTTTCATCCATGTAAATCTTTTATTACTTTCAATTGCCCATTTCTTGTCCTCTAATATTTTAGACAATTTATCAAGACAGTCTCATAAAACATCTTAAATGCTACTGAAAACCTGTTATCCGGTGGATGCTTGAATTCTACTACAAGAAGGATTGGTCTTAGAACAGAAATGAAAATAGTAGACCCATTAATGTTTTGAAATTCACTATCTTGTTAACTGAGTCCTCAGCTACAAATAGGAATACTACAGATTTAACATGATTTCTCACCACTGCAAATGCTGTCTGCGTAAACTGAAGCATGGACACACACCTATCAGTGGTGCCTCAGCCTTTCCACCCTCATTCATTCTTACAGATGTAGTGACAGGTGAATTTCAAGTGAGTTTCTGCATACCAATCAGCATTTAGAGTTTTTACTGTGTGCCCAACCCTGCCTCCTTCAGCCCTCACAGCAGCCCTATTGAGTACATATTATTGACCCCACTTTAGAGATGAGTAAATAAGGCTCAAAAGTAATGTAACTTCTCCACGGTAAACCAAAAGACCTGGTGCCAGCATATAAACCCATGTTTATCTGATTCTGGAGAGCAAGTACTCACTCACTAACTACCCCTTGACTTGTTTACATTTTGCAATGCTTAGTGCTGGGCATTTGTCATTTTCTCAACAGACTCAACAAAATGAGACCAGGAGGCTTTTGGCTGCATCTCACACTGCTTGGAGCCTCCCTGCCTGCTGTGCTGGGATGGATGAACCCGGGAGCCAGCGGAGGATGGAACGTGGGTGTTGGAGAGTCCCCGGCAGAGGTATAGTCACGTCACAGCTGGCATGACATTTAAAACTCATTGCTTTTGATTTTTACAGTATCTGATTTCCTTTCTGCCTTTAGTTTATATCAAGTAGATGCAGTGGATGTGAAAACCCTGCTCCCTTTGCAGTAGGGGACAGAAGGAAGCCATGTGTGTTGATAGGGACTGGAGGTTTATATAATGCTATAACAATGGTCTAAAGTCTCTCCAGTGTTGAAGATGTATCCCTAAATCAAGCTGTGGTTGCATATTTCGTCTTCTACGCAGACCCTCCCGAGAATGGCCTCTGTGTATGTTTAATAGTACTCTGAAAGTGCTGACTCATCGGTGGAACACACCCCTGTGAATTAATGAAGTCTTTTAATTATAAAATATGTTTTAAAGGAAATAGACTCCTTTCCAGCTATGTAGATAAAAGAACCAGGCTGAGGAAGAACTGGCGGGTGGAAGTCCTGAGGGAGCTGGCCTTAATGAATAGATAAGAATGATTAATGGCATGTTAGGTATATATAAATGCTTCTAAAGTGCTTGAAAAACTTGTTCTCAAATGCCTTCCGGGAGAGTCTTGCCATCCTGCTAATTGCTTAGTGAACTCTGGTCTTAAGTGGTGAAAGAGGAGTCCTAAACAGCATCTGCCCTGCTCAGGTAGTGGGCGCATGAACTGCGGACTTGTGAGGGATGTTGACTTTGTGCAGAAAATGTTTTGTACATGCTGAACCTTAAGAAACGACTAGATCCTCCTTCCATTAAAACTACCTAGGATTTCCTTGATGATGCGGTGAATACTAATTCTCACCTGAGAGCTTTCCAGGGCATCTTAATTGCCATTGTCTTCCAAGATGCACCCCCTTTTCCTTCACTCTGTGCCTGCATCCTGTCCTGTGGAATAAGGAAGAAAGTGAAAGTGAAAGTCGCTCAGTCGTGTCCGACTCTTTGTGACCCCATGGACTATACAGTCCATGGAATTCTCCAGGCCAGAATACTGGAGTGGGTAGCCTTTCCCTTCTGCAGGAGATCTTCCCAACACAGTCACCCCCAAAAGTCAGCATTACCTGGAGAGTGAACAGCGATACCGGGTGTATGGCAGGATTAATGTGTTATTTGATCAAAAGACATGATTTCTCTTTCATTATTACTTAATTGTAATGCAGTCCCAAACCTACAAGCCTTACTCTTCAGGGAGCTTCAGAAGTAATTTAATGCACACACTTTTCCTGCTGAAGTTAGTGTGGCTTCCCTTTGTGGTGAGCAGATGATTAAGTAGAAACACTATCTCTCCCATCTAGCTCTATGAAAGACGCAACCTAATGCTCTTTTGAAAGAGTCTGAAGGCTGACTTGCCAGCAAGCCTGGCATTTCCCAATGGGAACCATTTAATCACTACACTTGTACTCATACAGGGGGAAAGCAATCACTTAAATCCTACAAATATATTGTTGAATATTTACTAGTAAAGCAAACAGGCAAACACACAGGAAGGTGTGTTTAGTCTTCTTACTGTTGGGGCTCATTGGCCCACTGTTTTAAATTGCTTATTTTAGTTAAAACAGTCAGGCCAATTAAGGTGGGTTTTAGCTGGAGGTAAATTGAAGGTAAGTTGATATCAACCCAGGGCTTCTTTATTTTAGCTGTTAACACCCTAGTACTTCATGTACCAACAAGAAAGAGCAGATGCTGCTCATCCTGAGGAACTGAGCTCTTTTGCTCGGGGGTGTTGTTGTGCTCCCTGCTTGCCTTTTTAGGATAGAGCCCCGGAGACGCCATTGTCACCCAGCTTTGGGAATTTCACTGCTTCAGGGAAAGGAAGTGATGCCTCTGTGAACTCTAGAAGGCAGAAACAACTGCCTTGGCCCTCTAGTTCTCTTTGCTGTAGTCTGAGTTTTTGTGAGTGCTCCTTGAGACTGCTTCTGGGAATTTTTAAATAAGGTGATGAGGATGTGAATGGGCCCAGGACATAGGACAACCTCCATGAATGTTTAGAGAGAGAGGGCAAGACATGTATTGTCCAACATTGTAACTGGTTAGTTGGCTGACCTTGATCACACTTGATGCATGGTCCCACTGTGCCCTCACTTGCTAGGGTCCTCCTGTCCCCCCCCCCACCCCTTTTCTTTTGCAAGTCTGAATCAGCCACTCCTCCAAGGCCTTGCTCTGGTTCTTACCTTTTCTCTAAAATCTTTGACCTCTCTTGATCATGTTTGATCTCTCCCTGAACTCCTACTCCTAATCTTTCCTATCTCTTTTTCTTTTTAACTCTTAAATTTTATTTTAGCATAAGAATGAAGCCATCATCTTTATCTTTCTCTTCCTTACAGAGGCTTATTGAGTTTTTCAGTCAATCGATATTTATTCAACGTTTGGTACTAGTCATGAAGTCACCTTGGTGCTTTCAGTTTCTCACTAGACTGTCATGTATTTAAATGAGTTTTTACTACCTCCCTGTGCTGAAGGCTCCTTTCGGATGGGGGCATGAATGGTCCCCGGCAGACCTGTAAGCAGGTCGAGCCTCGCTTGTACCTTATCAACATCCAAGATAATCCTGTGTGTTACAGGGTCTGGGTAGTTTCTTCTTTGGACTGTGTTACTGCTACTGCTAAGTCACTTCAGTCGTGTTCGACTCTGTGCGACCCCATAGACGGTAGCCCACCAGGCTCCCCCGTTCCTGGGATTCTCCAGGCAAGAACACTGGAGTGGGTTGCCATTTCCTTCTCCGACTATAGCTCTTAATATATCCAGAGCTCACCTTGCAAACCATATTAAACTCCTCTAGCAGTTTCCTCAGGCAGTCTTATTTTCTAGAAGAATCAAAACCAGTCTCAGTTTCCTGAGACTCAGTAAATAAATCAAAAAAACCTTTCCAGGAGCTAAATGGTAAAATGTTTCCCTGTGTGTTTTCCTCCTGATAGGAGTACTTCCCAAAACATTCATTGACTTGAGATTTTTGAAGTACTTGGAAAGCATTAATGAGATTTGATTTGCCTTTCAAGTTATGCCAATTACTTAAGTGTCCTAAGGGTAAACAAGAATTAAATGACCAATGTGTGTGTGCTTGCACATTTTTAAAGCAATTATAATGAATATGAATTTTGTTAAAATATTGTGTTATGTACAAAGACTGCCGCTGAAATAGCTTCAAGGAGTTTACCATTTTACAAACATAGATAAAAAAAGAAATGTAGCTGGGTGGAGTGCCTGTTTAATAAGAGCTGAGTGGCATGACATGGTCTAGAATACTAATGCAATCCTGAATCTACAGGAAACAATTCAAAGAGATACAACTTATTGAAATTCCCAAATAGTTATATTTTCCTCTTTTCCCTGATACTCTGGCCAAGATAGATACAGTAGTAAAATCAATATTGGTAGGATTTTGTAATGGAGGAACCAGGAAAGTGAGAAGGGGTGTGGTAACAGTCCCTAGTAACCGGCCCCCTCTTGAGGGGCAGGCGTGTGTGGGAGGGTCCCCTCACCCTTTGAGCTCTGGATACAGTGTTGCCATCACTTGCTAGGTTGCAGGGGATTGGATGGTGGCTATTACTCAGCCTTCTTGCCTGCCTCCTGATTTTACTGAACTTTTCCTAAATTGCTCTTCCCCATAGTTTCTAGTCATGCACTAAATATCTGTAAATATTGATACTGATTCCATTTAAAATTGCTAGCTTTGTATGCCTTGGTGCTTATAGAGCAGAGATGCGCTTTGAGGTCTGACACCATTTTTTTTTTTTTTTTTAGTGTGTGTGAAGTCACACAAGGATCTTTGAGGAGAAAGATATATAGGAGTGGTATCAGAGTCAGGATACTTCCCATCCTCCCTGACCCCAGGGGTCAGCCTGAGAGGGCAGGATCCTGCCAGGGCTGCCCTGCCCTTCCCCTTTCTGCAAGGGCTGGCCCCAGACGCAGACTGCACTCCTCTCCCTGGGAGGGCACCTTCGAATGTTAGAGAACATAAATGATCTGGCTTCTCTCTGCATTGGTTGGGCACTCAGGAGGACTCAAGCTGCTAAGACTGAGCATTAACCTAAAACACATTTTTTCTCCCTTAATAAGTGTCCTTGTTCTTGCACATTTGATTGAAGACCAGGCTCCCCTCCCCTTTCTAGTGATGGTCTGCCCCACCCCATGCCCCCAACTTCTTTTTGACTGATGGCTGGGGAAGATTAGTTGATCACTCCAGCCCCTCACTCTGTTTGTGGGAAGAGAAAACCAGCTCCCTCCTTCCTGGGGACCCCAGACAGGGTCCAGGCTGGTACTCAGCATTTCCTAGGCCTCACCTGCAGCGCAGGCCTGCGTACAGCTTTTCTGTCTGTATTCTGTGGAATCCCCCTTCCTCAGCACTCCCTGGTGCCAAACTCCAGCACTGACTATCTTTCAAAGCAGATGAGACTGGGTGTACCACTTTTCAGCAAGAAATTGCGATGGGCCTTTCACCTTTCACTGGGTGTGGGGCACTGGGATGTAGATGGCACCCCTTCTTATATGAGACATCTGCTGCAGAGGTGGTTCTGGCAGGGGGAGGCCTCTTCTTTGCTCCTACAGCTCTTGCCTCTGGCTGTCTGCTGATTACTCTGTGTCAGAGGGTATGGATGTTAGCTTCTTCAGGAAAATTGGGAGATCGAAATCTCCCATCTACAGATGTGAGTAAATTCGTAGTTTCCAGGGTGAAGGGTGGTGACAGTACTCCAAGTCCCAGGGACACTGGATGAGCTGGCTTCTACCTTTAGAGACTGTGTGGGCTGTACCTACTCCACTACAGGGTCTCTTGAGCTTCAGTGTACTTGTGAACAGGCCCTAATACTTACAGTCCCAGAGGACAGTGGGCAGAAAAGCCCTCGAGGTATCCCACACCCTCCCTCTCCCATGCACACATTCAAGAAGGAGAATCCAGCTGGTGATGAACCCTGGCTTTTTTTTTTTTTTTTTTTTTTTGAGCTTCCCGCTAACAGGGTGATGTTGACTGCAGTCAGGAAAAGGAGAGAAACACACAGGCTGCAGTCATGCTGGGAAAGAGCTTGCCATGAAATTGGCTTGGGGGAGAGGAGACAAGGGCAAGTAGGTGAGGGGGTCGGTGAATTGATACAGCCTGGGTCTGAGTCATTTTCATCTATTTTCAAGCAAGCAGGCAGACAGGTAAACTTAGATCTCTGAGTCCTGGGTTGCACCCTGGCTTGTCTGTGGGTGATTTACATCCAGAGATTGGCCTGCACTCCCATGCCCTCCCATCACCTGTGCCTCCCACCCTGGTGTCCCACCCAGCTTCTGGCCCCAGCACCCAGCCAGGCTGCTTTGGGGACCACAACTGCTGGACTGGTGCTGTGTTTGGGGGTCTTTATTTCATTTGTAATCCATGGACAGGGGAAGCCACCATCTTTGGATGTTCTGCCTCTCTTGCCGGTTTTGGCAAACCTACTCTGTACCAGTTAGTGTACTGTGCACCCCTTTGGTATTTTCAGATCATAGTTGACAGAGTTTTAATTGGTTCTTAAAAGTTTTGTGACCCAGGAAAATAAATGTTTATGAGTTCACAGAAAACCAGTATTCTTCTTCATCTTAATTTAGCATTTACATATCAATTTTATTTATGCCTCTGCTGCTAAATAATCTATGCTTCTCTAGGAAACTTCCCATCCTTGTAATCAGGACATTAGGCCAGGCGTTGTAAATGGGGCTCTGATTTCCATTTTGGGGAAACTTGGCAGCATCAGCTCTACCAGGCCCCAATCATCTGCTCGATTAGTTCTCTGTGATTGTGGGTTCTTGCTCTCATTTCCCATTCAGAGACAAGAAAATACTGTGTTGGTGTCAGACTCTAACAGGCTCCCTGTGTGGGGGCTTCACTTCTCTGTCCTGCAAGCCAGGGTCATTGTCCTTCTGCCTCCACTGCTGTGGCTTCTGCTATGAGGCTCCTGAGCCTCATCTTGTTGCCAGCCCCCTGGGGAGGGAGAGGGGCACTGGCTCCAGGGAGGGAGGGCTTAGGATGAGAGGGGTCCAGGACCTGAGAAAACTGCAGCAGGGCCAGGAGGATGCTGTTGGGTGAAGGAAGCAGCCCACCTGAGCCCCCCACGGCTTGGAGAAGCCATCTGTCCACAGAGTCTGGTCCCTTGTCAGTGACCACACACACTTGCATCTTGGCCTTAGAAATTCTCTGAGTCAGGAAGTCCTAGATACAGAGAAACCCGGTCTTTTCCCTCATGGGATCATTGTTCTAATATCTTGAGGGTTCTTTCTTTCAAAAAGTGAAACCTAGCTATCCTCACTTACTCCTTCGGGTGACTGGGGCCTCCAGCTTGCCCTGGGGACCAAGCCTTATGCTTTGCTCAAGTATTTCAGGAACTGTAGTGAAATTCAGAAAATAAAATTAATTTTGCTTCAGTTTAATTTTAAAATGTCTCCCTGATAGCACTGCTGGACTTAGTAGGGCATGGTGACACAGAATCCAGCCCTGAATGGACCCCTGCAGGGTAGAAAAGCTTGGAAAAGACCCTGACGCTGGAAAAGAATGAAGGCGGGAGGAGAAGGGGAAGACAGAGGATGAGAGGGTTGGATGGTGTCACAGCCTCAATGGACATGAGTTTGAGCAAGCTCCAAGAGATGGTGAAGGACAGGGAAGCCTGACGTGCTGCAGTCCATGGGGTCACAAAGAGTCGGACACAACTGAGCGACTGAACTGAACTGAGGGTAGAAAGGAAACAGAATTCTCCCAGAAGGGGGTTGGCACGGGAGGGACAGGGCAGTGGTTTACCTAGTGCTGCTTCCCTCCTCCAAGGGCGGGTGTCCTACAATCAGGTTATGGAGAAAATAGTCCCTGAGGGAAGAATCTGGGTGTGTTAAGGGCAGAGAGAAGTGCAGGGACGGATGAAAGTGGGAGGGTGGAGGGAGAGAGCTGTGAAATGTTACTGTCGGATTGGTGGGGAAGTGCCCAGCTCTGGTGGTTGAGCTGGGATGACATAGGATGTGGCCATAGGCTGGTGATCCACCTGTGTTTCAGGGCTTGGCCTTCTCTCTGTGGTCCCAGTAAAGCCTGTCAGCCGTTTGACCCACTCCCAAAACTTGAGAAATGACCCACTGGGAGAGAAGAGAACAGGAACAAGCAGAGCCCCTTAAACACCGTTGCAGGCTTGTAGCTCAGAAGTTCAGTCCGCCCCAAGCCTGCGAGTCTCGGGGTGAGAGCACAGGCCTTCCGATTGGGCTCTGTGTCTCAGGTCTAGCCTGGCACAACTAGTTCCGTGGACTTGAGCCACTTGTTTCTCTTCTCTGGGCTTCAGCTTCTTCGTGTGGAGAGTGAGGGGTGATCAAGATGTCAAGGGAGCTCCCTTTCAGGCTTACTTCACATCTGAATTCTATCGCTGCAGACAGGGCCCCTTTAAAACATGAGCCGAAAGCTCAAAGTGTGCTTTCAGATGTAATCTTACTTCTCTTTCTTAATCCTGTTTGGCCAAGTAACAGGTGTGAGGTCTGAAGGCGTGGCCCGTCTTGCTTTGTCCAAAATCTCCTGGGTGCACGCCTCTGGGGAGGGATAGCTTGTGAGGAGCTCTGCCTGGAGACCATGTAGAGTCTGTTTGGCCAGAAACACTGCCACATCCCACATACAAACCTGGGTTCAAAGAAGGCTCCCCTGGGGTAACTGCTGCTGATGTAAGGGAGAGAAGTCCTCAGCTTGCTAAGAAGAAAGGAATTGGAACTGTCTTATTACTCAGTGTCTAACAAGGGCTACGTATCTGCCATGTGCTGGGAACGATGCTCAGATAAGGGCTTCCTGGACCTTTTGACTTCACAAAGCAGAAACATGAAAACTTTTTAAAGAATAAACTCAGCTATCCCTATCACTTCTTTATACCTTTATACCTTCTTATTTATAAAGAAGAATAAAAGCCAGAGTTGGAGAAAAAAGGGCAGTCCATCCCATGGAAGCCTGCCACTGGCATGTTCTAGATTGCCCACGCAGGTGGGTTGTTTCTAAGGACCAGTCAGACACAACTGTTAATCACTGGAACATCCATCTGTTGGGTTGGCCAAAAGGCTCATTTGGGTTTTTCCATAACATCTTATGAAAAAAACCCAAACAAGCCTTTGGCCAATGTGGTAGTTCACAGGGAACTGAGACCCATAGAAGCGTGTGGTAGCATGGCCTTGAATTTCCTGCCGAGCTGGAGTCTGAGCCCTGTCAAGACATTAGGTCCCAGACCTAGTTTCAGAGTTGTATTCTGTGGTGTCTGTACTAATTTCATGGCTGGAAAACTCTATTAGCTCCAAAATGGATAGCACTGATGCTCGTCTCAGAAGGAGGCCCCTGGGCCCTCCGTGGAAGTGGTGGTGAGCCCCCCTACAGATAGGTTTCCATGGTCACATCCAGCAATCCTCTATGTGGAGGTGACAGAAGAGCTTAAAGGGAAAATGGGGTGAGGATTTCTTATTCATGATCTCGAAAATTTCTTGCCATTTCTTTACTCTGCTCATGAAACCTAACACACCACTGCTATTTGGTGGACAACTTCTTCATCCTAATTAAAGGCAGTCTTGTTTCACTTCTAGTTGGAAAGAAGAAAACTCAAGAGAGTTTGCTCTTGGCCAGAGTAAAGAATGGAGGATGAGTGACCTGTGGGACTCAAGTCTTCCCCTGGCCAAAGGGTGCGTTTCAGCCTGACTCTGTGCCGGGTAGGAATGGAGAAGCTGGTGCTGACGAGATGCTGGGTTGGCCTGTAGGGAACCACCATTGTTTTCCCTTCAGCTGTAGGCGGTTTTAGAAAAGTACCTGAGTGATTGCTTGATGCTTCACTTGGAGACTGAGCCCTGCTTTCCCCGCTTTCCCAGTGCTCCAAGAGGGTCTTGAGTTCAAACTAAAACGCTTCTGAAGTTTTAGTTGGAAAGGAAAGCTACCACTGTTAATTTTGTTAAAATACTTTAACCATTGAGGGTCTGGATTGGGATAGAAAGTGTATGTGTGTATTTTTTTTAAGAGTTGGGAAGTCATCCCCGTATTTCTCAGGAAAGTTCCTTCCAGGGAATACCACTGGTGACCAGTGAGCCCTTAATGGAATAGGAAGTGGCTTAAAGAACCATGTTGGCTGGTCACCTAACCAGCTCTGAGGCAATTGGCAGATTGGCCCCACCACATAGGTGGCTAACATGACCACCTGGGGTTCGGCCCCTGCCTCTGGAGCATGGCCTGTTTTTCTGACCACACAGTTCTCCGTACTGAGGCTGAGAGTTATGTGTGCTCTTAGTGGCTTGTTGGCTGGTGGTGGGCAAGCTCCTAGCATAGACAGGTTGTAGGCAGCCTTCCCCACTATGACCTAACTGGACCCTGGAGGTTCTACATTTCCTCTTCATCCTCCACGATGTTTATTGTTGCTTTAAAATCCCATAGTTGCTTTTTTCCAGCTGGGACCAAACTATTCACTTGCCGCACTGCCTGTCTGCGCTGCTGCCTAAGGAATCTCCTATTCTGCTTTTGACGCAGGGGCCCTTCGTCAAAGGGCCCAGGGGCTCAGATCTGCTTCTTCCCTTCCAGCTGTGTGGCTGAAGGAAGTTCCCTATTCTCTGACCTTCAGCTTAGCATTGAGCAGAATGCAAGCAGTAAAAGTCCTGATTTCAGAGTTGTCATGAGGACTAAGATGGTACATGTATATCCGGCATGGACAGCTGCTCAGAACATGGATGTCAGAGCTGTAGTTTCTGCCCTTGATCTCAGAACCCTACTAAGCACCCATCAAGAAGACTGTGTACTTCTCTCATACCGAGAGCTG
The DNA here is from genome assembly GCF_054371585.1 of Giraffa tippelskirchi. NCBI lineage: Eukaryota > Metazoa > Chordata > Mammalia > Artiodactyla > Giraffidae > Giraffa > Giraffa tippelskirchi. Next base: position 118,504,039 of record NC_137280.1, on the reverse strand, counting down.
GCATGTTACCACCAGCTGCAGTATTTGTCACTCAGTGTTTAGCAGGGCGGCTCTTGTGGTGGGAGGGTCCTCTTTCTGGTGGAGTGGTCAGTGTCCTGGAGTCTGGGCCCCCTGAATCTTCAGTGTCTAGAGGGCTTGGTACACAGGGTATTCAGATACTAGTCAAGTAAGTGAATGAGTCAGAGACCTTCTATTATTGTTTTGGCATCACATAGGAATTTAGACAAGGAGACTTGAGTTTCTAGGACTCCTTACAAAAAAAATCCCTGGAGAGACCAGACGGTTCTTTGTTTTCCATTTATAGTAGAATCCTGTCACAGTTTCAAATCTTTCAAGCATCCTTGCTGAACCAGTAGAAGTGTAATAGAGCCCTATGGGTTGTGTATAAGGGAGGGGGGTTGAATCCCTGATTCATTTGCTGTCTCCCTCACAGAGTGGGCTTTCGGCCTGCCTGACCCAGATGGTCCCTTCTGCGAAGAGGCTGGAACACAAGGCAGGCACACTGGACCCTCACCTGATATGGGAACCTGAGAATGCAATGTAAACTCAAATGCAGGATGTTCTGTTTGTTTCACATTTTCAGGGTTGGCAGAAATAGCCTGTGGCTCCAGGGAGGGTGGCTGCCAACTATCCCTACAAAGGGAGGAAGAGATTGAGGGCAGTGAGAACAGAAGTTGTCTCTGGGGATGTTGTTAAATAGGTGTAAGACTCCTGATGGCTTTTCTTGATGCTACGTCTTAGGTCAACTGGAGTGAAAGCTTGCTTAAGCCGTTTTATCATTTAAAGCTTGCTGTCTAAGTAAAGAACACAGAACTCTTCCCATTTATTTGCTTTTCTAGCCTTGCGTTTAAAACATGCTGGAAAACTTCCTCTCTAGTGAAGACCTCAGGTTTCTGTGGTTCTGCTGATGCCACATTTTGTGCATTCATTCCAGGGAAGTAGACTTGGGGACACCAGGAGGTTTGAAATGGGGGAGGCCTGCCAGGCGATGCTCTAATTGGAGTGCTTCTAAAATGTGCCCCACTGTGCCTCCTCTTCTTCCTCCACTTCCTTCTCTTTGGTTGTTACATATGCTGTTATTTTCACTTTAGCATTTAGCTGTGAAGAAAGGGATTCTCTGCCTTGTGCTTGGGTGTTCCTCCCTTGGCAGTGTAGTTTAGGAGTATGTCTAAAAGCAGAACTTCCCACTTGACCTTCTCAGGATGCAATATACCTACCTGGTATGGGTCTCTGGACCCTGGGATATTTGGGCCAACGGGGACATCAAGTGGTCTTAAATCCTAGTCATCAGTAGGTATCCACTGAGCACTCCGCTGTGTGCTTGGCCATGTTCTAGGGCCAACTGGATGAAGAGAAATGGGACTTCTGATTCTATTCTTGGGGCTTGAGGACCAGTGGGGTGGAGAATTGGGAAGGTGATGGAGCACTTGGCTATTAGAATCTGTGTTAGTAGAGGAATTTAACCCTATGTTGACTTTAGCCTAGGGGAAATTAGGTCTCTTTCTCAAATAACAAAGCAGGAAGCAGCGCCCCCACCCCCCACCCCTTTCCTGGTTTCGTTGGGACCACTCCTGGTCCCATAGCAGGATGCTTGTTCTCATGGTCCAGACTTTCTCCTCTGCAGAAGACTGTGGCTAACAGCAAATCTAGTGTCATAGGTTCATCCAAGGCCCATGATTCAGCTGCTCTGGAACCCTCAAGAGGGTTGGTTGGGGGCTGGAAGAAGCTGGCATCTCAGGGTATCACCCCCACAAGCTGGACACTGTGGTTACTGCAGCAGCTAGTGGTGTCCACCAGAACTTGTCTGCCAGGGCAGGCGTGCATCCCTCTGGGCCCTCTGCTAAGGTGGTTCTGTCCAATATGGCCCTGGCCTTCTTGTTGGCCCAGAGGACTTTATCTGGCAACAAGGAGGGAGTGGCTGCCCGTTGCTGCTCTGTCTCTTCTCACTGAGGATGCTGTCACGTGTGACAGTACCACCCCATTGCCCAGACTGTCATACCTGGGAGTCTTAGCTCTTCCTTTCGAGTCCCATCTTGAGCTAGGTTTCCATCCATGTCCAATGGGTTGTACCAGTTGGTTCGGTAATTCACAGGAAGAAAACACTTCTGTGACCATGCTGACTAGGACAAAATTATCTGTGATTCATTATACATTCTAGATGAAAATGTAAAATAGACTTGAAGGCTTACCTCATTGAATACGACTGTTCTCGCGCTACAAGAAAAGAGGGTCCTGAGCTGCATTCTATAGGAAAGCCCTGTAGGTGGTAGGCTGATGTCTCACCTTGGGATTATCAGAAGGGAAAGGGAATCATCACAAATGGCTCTAAGAAATCACCTATAACACACACATGGTGAGCAGTTAATGCAGTGTGGGCCTCACTGTGGGTGACGGGAGAGTTAAGAGCAGAGAGGCACTGGGTGGGAGGCAGGCTGGGAAGGACCTCTTGGAGATGGAGGGACTTGGAGAGGCTGGCAGAGATGTGGGTGGGGAGAACACTTAAGTGTTTGAGAAGGAGGGACTCTTCACGTGTAGATGTGGGCTGGAGCAGAACCAGGTCTGTTGGGAAAGAAGAAGAAGAGGGACTCTGGGTGTGGTTAACCAGGCCTGCTGGCCAAGTGACTCATAAGGGACCCTTGGTGGCTATGAGCAGAATCACCTTCCAATGTATTTGTGTACACAGATGTGTCATCTTGAGGTCCCAGAGACCTTCTGGAGCCCTGCAGGCTGCCTCGGGGGTACAGGGCTAGAGTCTTCAGGCAGCCTGTCCCCCTCCCCACCTCTCCCCAGCTCACCATCTCCAACACCCACCTCTCTGTTCTCTCCCTATTCTTTCTGGAGACCCACTTTTCTGCAAACCTGCAGATCCTGTCTCATAGCCTTTATCTTATAGCTTTGCCCTGCCAGTACACCAAGCTCCAGCCTCAGGGCCCTGGGCTACCCAGTCTAGATCTAGTCTCAGAACCTGGTTGGCTCAGCTTGGTCAGGCATTTGTGTTGGTCCCATCACGTGTGACCAGGGGTTAGGTCCCCAGAGGAGAAGTGCCATTCAGGGGCTCTGAACGGAGGCTGTGGGTATAGGCCTGGGTGGCTACAGTGAAGGAGCGAGAGAACAGGTCACTGTGGGTGGATGGGGTTGCTAAGGCTGAGGAGCCAATCTCCAACCTTTCAGCACTTGGAGAAATGTGTGCTGAATTTTCAGAAGTGCCAGCAGTTTATTAAGTTGTGATTTTTCCCATCTTCAGAGCTGGAACTGGGTTAGGACTCCTGCCTACACGGTCTTAAATATTTGCTCTTCTGCTTTGTATACCCAGCTTCCTCTACCTATCTCCGTGGTACCCTCACCACATCAACCTGGACTGTCCGCAGCTAGGCAGCTCGGAAGCCCAGTTTACCCTCCCTGGCTCATCCCAGCTGACAAACAGGCTGTAAAGGCCACTTGAAGTCCATGTGCTGGCTCAGCATTTCGCCAGTTGTCACCCTGACCCTCCTGGCCCCCCTGTGGCTGTGTTCATGCCCCCTTAGCAAATTGACTAAAGGGCAGCAGGCTTTGGGGCTTGGAGGTGGCCCTGTGACTCTAGCGCTCGTGCATCTTATAGGGCAGGGAGCTCTTTAGAACAGCTGCTTTGAGGTTTAGCTGGACTTGTTCTTGGGAAGAAAGAAGGGGCTTCGTGGGAGGGGAGTCATGACTTTACCAGGTGTCTGTTCTTAGAGGAGCCGTCACTCTGTGGAATCCAGTGAGTAACACACCTGAGCTGCCGTGAGATAATTCAGCCATGGAATCTAGACACAGTGGATGCTGTCTCAGTTCTGGGGCTGAGCTTTGCTCCCAGCCAGGTGCAGAATCTTGTTGCATTCGCAACTTGGGTTTTGCTGTCATGTCTATTTCTGGGTAACTAAGAGTATGGAGTGTTAGGGAACCAGGGACACCGCCAGGGTGGGAGATGTCAGGCCAGGGGGCCTCCGGAGCTCAGAGCTGGGCATCTGAAGACACTCCTCATAAGGAATAAGTAGATTCCTGATAGAGACTCCTTTGAATTCCATAGCTATGAATGTTGATAACATTAATAAACAGCTCTCATTTTGTCAAAGCTTTAAGTACATCACTTCATTGACCTCTCAAAGATTCTATGAGGTACCATTAAATTTCTTATTTTATTCATGTGGTGGCGGAGGCTTCAAGATGATGGGTGAGTTGTCCGAGGTCTCCCATGTGTGAAGTGGTGGAGCTGGGCTTTGCACTGGCCTTCTGACCATCTCGCACGCTCCTCACAAGCTCCAAGTGCTTTCCCCACCCCCACCCCCACCTTACATATTTTTGAGGCTAAGGAAAGGATGTTTGGGAAATTCCTTGGCAGTCTGGTGGTTAAGACTCCACACTTCTAAAGCAAGGGACATGGGCTCCATCCCTCATTGGGGAACTAAGATCCCACTTGTCTCGTGGAGCAGCCAAAATTTAAAAGAACATTTGATGATGTTGAACTTTGGAGGCCAGAGCAGACTCTATCACATCAGATAAGACCCTATCACCTCCTAATGGGCAGCACAGCTTGAAGGAGCCTCCTGCCCTACCCTGGGGGCAGTGGCAGAGTGTGTCCTCCCATCCCTCTTCACCCTGGCTCCCCAACACACACCTCTTTCTCTTGTCTTCTCCCACTGTGGGAAAGGGCCTATGGGGCAGCCATGGAACCCACAAGAATTAACATCTCTTAGGCTATTTTCTTCCCCTCTTTAAGAGGGGTCTAACAAAGACTTTGTAGCCACTGCCTTGTGGATCCCTGAGCATCTGCCCTCGTGTAGGGCGGAGCCTGGCCAGGCCCACTGCTGTGCCTGTGTACATAGAAAGCTGGGTGTCTGGGCTCTGGAGGCCTAAGCATGATAGTGGTGAGTGGTTTTCCCTGTTTCTGCTTCTAAGAATTGGCCTTGGAAAGTGCCTAAGGGTTGAGAACTGTCAAGGGTTGAGAGTTCGGAAGCTGGACTCTGGGACCTTGACTTTAGGAAAGAGGCAAGAGTCCCAGCATCGGTGACTGAGGCAGTTACTGTCAGATACAGGTTTCTGGAGGGTCAGTAATCACAGTGGGAAAGTGTTGGTGTTTGCTGACTCTTCTACCAGCCCCTGGAAGAGAGCAAGGGGGTCAGTGCTGGGTTATAGCCAGAGTTCCTTATGTTCCTGCTATTGGAGGGAGGCTGTCATGGAGGGTGGTCCTCTCTTCCCCAGAGGTGGGAGTGGTAGGGCAGCCCCAGGTACACAGGGCACTGAGGTTGGCTCCGCTGTGCGAGCTGGTGCTGGCTCCTGTGGACGTATGCCTGCCTCCTCCAGGTGGGTGAGCACACGAGGAAGTCTTGGCTCCTGCCGCATGGATGAGGAGGTAAGGGCAGCTCTGGGGGTGTGGCAGGCCCCCACTATACAGTATACAAAGTGCCCACTGTAGAGCCCCGAGGGAAAGGAATCCTGGCATTTGAGTGTGCTGGAGCCAGTCAGCTCATGGGCAGCACCAGAGGGTCAGAGAAGGTCAGGGAAGATGGCCTGGGTGGGTGTAAGAAGAGGAGTGAAGGAACAGCTCCAGCTGGGTGTTGATGGTTCATGGCTGACACTGTATCAACTGAAGGAGCCATCCTGCACCCTGTTTCTGCCCGTCATTGCCCACTGGGGCAGCAAAACTGCTGGCCCCTCCCCGCTCCAGGGGCCCCAAGACCCTGATGAGTACCTGTTTGGTTCTGGGCACTCTGCTCGGGGTTGGGGACAGGGCGATGCTGGACAGTCTCCCAGATGGTGTCCGTAGCTGGGAACTGGTAAGTTACAGCAACCACCAAGCACCCTTCCTCTGTAAGGTCTCCTAGCAGTCTCACAGGCACTACCTTGAATCCCAGCTTCTAGCTGTGGTCACTAAGGGGGACGTTAGCACCTTGGAGCTGGAGACCCAAGGTGCTGGGGCCCAGATGAGCACCTTCACAACCATGTAAAGCCAACTCACATCCTTCAGGCCAGTCACCCTGTTCTCCCCATCCCTGGGGAGGCTTCTAGCTCTGGTGCTGAGCCTGCCCTTCCCACCTGCACCCAATGGCTGCTGAGATCTGGATCCTGGGGTCGCATGGCTTCTCAGGGAAAGAGAGCCCAGGCCTGCCCCGCCATCCACCTGCTTTACTAAATCTTACTGGGATAGAGAAATCGGTGCTTCTGTGTGCAGTGTCTGTGCCTGGGAAAGCCTTCCTGGTACCTGTCAAAGCCGTGGCGGTCCATCGGATGCTGCTTGGCTCTGCGATGAGCAGCACTGATGAACAGAGTGAGCCTGTTCTGGGGGAGATTGTATCCATACATTGGAACCAGCTTTATAAAAAACACTGATGCATGTGTCCCTGCCCTAGAGGTTGTGATTTAATTGGTCTGGGGTATGGTCTGAACTCTGGATTGCCTAAAACATCCCTGTTCGAGAACCACTGGGTTAGCTTATGGAGGAAGTGCAGATTGAATGCCCTCAGAGTTGTCCTTCTCAGCAAATGCTCTTCAGGGAGAGAGATGGTTCCAGCTGTTGGAGACAAAGTCCCATGTGCCTCTGCCCCAAGTGCAAGGCCCTCTGGGAGGCGTGGGTGCCTAAGGCTGGCCTGGCTCCTGACCAGTAAGTGGAGGGCAGACGTCTCTCCAGCTGAGCAGTGATGCTCAGAGTTCTTCACACACACCTTGTTCTATTCTCCTGACCACCTTCTAGGCACTGCTCTGAATGTCATCTCGTGGGTGAGCAGACTCAAGTTTCTGGAGTGTCTTACTTAAGTGCAGCTGGGGAAGGACAGGAGAAAACTATCGCTTTTATCTAGCACTTTCAGAAGGGCCAGCTACTAAGTGAATAGCAGTCCAGCTATGCTGACCATTGGGTGCCTTTCTTTCTGACTCTGTTATAAAAGAAAATTGAAAAAGAGCCTTATTGTGCCTTAAAGGCTTTTTAATTATATATAACTCATTTAATTTAAACTACTTTAGGTTCCATTTTTAATACAAGTTTATAGTGGTACAATGAAAGTGCTTTCTAATCAAAGGGTGTTAGCAGATTTATCTCCCTGTATAGAAGTGGATACCCATAGGAGCCCAGGCTATTATTTATCCAGACAACAATCAAAAATTGCCAAGAGTTGAGTGGGAGGCATGGTGGTAGAGGCTCATGGGTGGCACTGAGGATTCATCTGTGGTCGGTGGTGGGGGCTGTGAAAATTGAGGAAGGTGGGTGTGGAGAGGGCTCAGCAAACAGAAGTGGCCCTCGTCATACTCGCTGCTATTTCTGGGGCCATGACTGCTTCCATTGCCAGTTCTTACTGCTGGTGCCACAGCTATGGACAGGGAGATGAGAATGGAGACGGGGGCTTGCGTGGTGGCTTGAGTTCAGTTCAGTTCAGTCGCTTAGTCATGTCTGACTCTTTGCAACCCCATGGACTGCAGGACGCCAGGCCTCCCTGTCCATCACCAACTCCTGGAGTTGACTCAAACTCATGTCCATTGAGTCGGTGATGCCATCCAACCATCTCATCCTCTGTCATCCCCTCCTCCTCCAGTCTTCAAATTTTCCCAGCATCATGGTCTTTTCAAATGAATCAGTTTTTCACATCAGGTGGCCAAAGTATTGGAGTTGCAGCTTCAACATCAGTCCTTCCAATGAATATTCAGGACTGATTTCCTTTAGGATGGACTGGTTGGATCTCCTTGCAGTCCAAGGGACTCTCAAGAGTCTTCTCCAACACCACAGTTCAAAAGCATCAATTCTTTGGCGTTCAGCTTTCTTTATAGTCCAACTCTCACATCCGTACATGACTACTGGAAAAGCCATAGCCTTGACTAGATGAACCTTTGTTGGCAAAGTAATGTCTGCTTTTTAATATGCTGTCTAGGTTGGTCATAAGTTTTCTTCCAAGGAGTAAGCGTCTTTTAATTTCATGGCTGCAGTCACCATCTGCAGTGACTTTGGAGCCCCCCAAAAATAAAATCTGTCACTGTTTCCACTGTTTCCCCATCTATTTGCCGTGAAGTGGTGGGACCGGGTGCCATGATCTTAGTTTTCTGAATGTTGAGCTTTAAGCTAACTTTTTCACTCTCCTCTTTCACTTTCATCAAGAGGCTCTTTAGTTCTTCTTCACTTTCTGTGGTGGCTTGAAGGGATGACTAAATGGTCCTGAGCAGGGGAAGGTCATGTTGTGCACAGCAGGGAGCAGGAGACTGGTCTGTAATCAACAACAGCCCCTGGAGGAGGGGGGTTGTTCTCCTTGTCACAAGTAGAAAACCTCTGTCATGCTGTTTCCCTTCCCTGTTTTGTCTATGACTGTGGCATTTCTTACTATGACATGTTCTGTACATTTTGTTTGTTTGTTGTCTGTCTCTCTGCGTGAGATCATAAGCCTCATGGGGATAAGGGTTGTGACTGTCTTGGCATTGCTGTGTTCCCAGGTCAGTCAGTATTTACCGAATGAACAAATACATGGACAGATGAAGGTAAGAACAAATGAACCGGGCAGGAGAATTACCAGGAGCTCTGCTGGGAGTGCTGGGTGAGGGCCTGTGTGTCTCAGGGAGAGTCAAGGTAGTAGGAATGGCAAGATAAGGCCTGACAAAAATGCTCTGCAAAGATGAGCCTGCAGAAGCAGCAAGTGATAAATGAGGAAGTAGAGTTTATGCCCCAGGGGGCAGAAGGGCCACTGGCCAAGCAGGAGGACCAGGGAGGAGGGGATTGTTTCTGGGGAAGATGAGAGACTCCGGTTGTGGCACTTGGACTAAGGGGTCTTCACTATTTCTTTTGGAGAAAGTGAGTGTGCCTGTCATTCGTGTGCTCACCTTCTCACCCATTACCTGCCTTTTTCTCTTTCCTACTTGTGCCCATAAAGCAGTATGTCTGGGCTGCAGACTTAGGCTCAAATGGGAGGGACAAGCAGCCAATTACCCATCTCAGTGTGGTCTGCCAGGCAAATTGTAGCTACTCTCTAAAGTCAACTCTGAAACTCAAAGACTGTGAGTGATGCAGGTAGTGATGGAAAAGCCTTTTAGAAAATAGGCGACAGACCACTTACAGGTTACTCAGCTAATATGACAGAAGTTGCCAAATGGAAAAATGAACGAATGTAAAAAAAAATAGTACAGCTGGATTGTGTGCTACACATTTATTATTCAATAAATATTGTGTGGTTTGTGGGTGGAAAAAAGAGTCCCACTATGGCTCTGTAACTTTCTGCATCTTTAAGTCAGATGATCTCTATCTGTGACCCACCCCCACTCCATGTGTAAAAGCAAGAATGAAAAATAGACATGAGAACTCTGCCAGAGGGCAGCCCTTTTCCCTCTTTTGTCTCTTAATTTTTCAGACACAGATTATTCTAAACCTCATTGTGGGCTTATAGCTGGCAAAAGAATAAAAGTAGCAGGTTTGAATATCATATGAAACAGGTTGATGTTAAATTACATTATCTGTTGGGTGGTACCTGGAGGGGATAATGAATAATTAAAACATAAACGACTGTCCCTTTCCCAGAGGCCACCTGTCCTCCCCGAACACCTGTAACATGGTCTTGATTGTCTTGTGGCTCACGGACGACTAGAACACAGGATAGGACAGATGGTGGGCAGGAAACCTCCCAGAATAAGGAAGGCATCCTTGGCTGTCCCTGATCCTGTGGAAACTTGGCTAAAAATGGAAAATATGGAAAGTCAGACTTCAAAGGCAGTCAGCGTGTTCCACGATCCCAGAGGAGACCCTCACTAACCCCATACTCTCCTCAGGAGACCATGAAAGAAACTGACTTCTTCCTTGCAATTCATCTGTTGAGGGTCTGTGACAGGCCAGACCCTGTGGTGGGATGAAAGAGGAATGAGATGCAGGCTGTGGGGGAGATAGATGCCGTCCTAGTTAATGGCTCCTGTGTGACTGTGGCACGTTGTAGTCAGTCAGCTCTGCGTGGTGGGCTGGGCTTTGTCGAGCCTGTCTGGTGTCCCTGGAGAGGATGACTGATAGTTAATGGGGTGGCCCCGGGGGTGCTGAGTTAGAGCCGCATGCTGCTAACTCTTAGAAGAGACCTGCGTGGGGTGATTGCTGGTCCTCAAGCAGAAACGATACTGTGCTATACTTTTCTAAATAAAAAATATAATCAGTTTTTAATTTGTTGGGTTGTCAGAGAGATGAAGCTGGAAAGTGCCCCTCTTTCCTCCTCAGTCTTTTCATCTGGCTGTGTGCAGATGATGGTGTTTAACAAGCTGGACTGATCTATTTGTCATTGACATTTATTCCATCAAATGTAATTTAATGTTTACTTGTACTGTTACTTTGGTAGATTCACCATAGAAGACAATTTTAAATCCAGAGCCAACTTTTTTTTTTTTTTGTAAATGAATAAGCTTTAATATATAGCTTTAAGTAATACTGAGAATTTAAAATCCCTAAATTCTCAGATGATAAATCTATTCCTTCTTTGCTTCTAAAAACAAGAAATTTAACATCCAAGTCACCTTAATTTCTGAAGGCCTGGCAAATACTCTCATTCTTTCTTTTCTCTCCGGTGTCTCATAATCACCATTAATACTTTTCACTTTAGAGCATCACAACTTTCCTCCAATGCAGCCCCTCTATGTTCCGCATCAGAAAGCACTGAGCAGAACTGCCTGAGGGATTCTGCCTGTGTTTCTGAATTGTCACCTAAATTCCTCCTGTCGGGGCAGTCTGATCTGCCCACTTACACACGGGGAAGCTGGAGTGGCAGGTGTCTGGGCAGCTCCCTCAGCGCTGCGGCTGCTGGCGCATTTACTAAGAACAGGCTACTCAGACCCCCTGGAGGCTATGAGGGTCTTGTTTCCATCTCCTCCGTGGACATAAGGAAATTGATGTTCCTCACAAGTGTTCCCCACAGGGAGGCTATTGGTGGGTTCATATCGATGACTTAAAAAGATGCCTATAGCTTAATCATAAAGAGATTTCTGTGATATTTTTTCAAAATTATCCACACATGGTCTCTTCCATTTGTTTCAATAAACCTCCATTAAACACTTGGGTCCTGTGTAAACACCATTTTGCTTACACTGATCCATTTATTGTTGGACGGAAAGTAGAAGAGACACAGAACTTGCTCACTGTATGGGGTCCACGTTTCAGCCCTGAAATGTGGAGAAGGTCTTTTCACTGCCTGTGAGGTCATACTCCCCACCCGTTCCGTGCCTGGTTTTCTGATAGAGGCCAGGGAGGCTTCACTGGATTGGGAAGCCTGTAGGCTGAGATGGGGAACAGCCGTGCCTGTGCCCAGCTCCCTCTGCTCTCCCAGCATCCTGAGCTGTAGGGTCATCAGCTGTGCCTTTCCCGCCTGTAAGGCAGTCTACCTGAGAGGACACACCGCTCTACCCAGAGGGCTCCTAGCACATGGCACTGTTCTCAGGGAGGTAGGAGATGGGCTCTGACTCCTCGATGAGGTGGCATTCCTCAGGAGCCGGCACCTCCTAGTTGATAGTTTCCTCAAGCTCTTGCCGTGGGCTCCACATGACTGGAGGAGAAAGCTGATGTTCAGACATCTCCTCTACACCCTCCGGGAAATCCTATTGTTAGCGGGATTATTCACCTTGGCTCTCAAGCTGGCTCTTGAGTTTAGGGTTAATCCCCTAATTTTCTCTTCATCCAGCTTTGAAGGCCCTGATGTGATGCTCTTGCAAATCTAACAACACAGTGGTTTTCCTTCTGCCTTTACCTGAACCATAGAAGTGAGATAAAGCATACCAGATGCTTGTTATATGCTCAATAAGTGGGAGGCAGTGATCGAATACATGCTACATAAGGCGTCCCTTTATTTCACTGTCTTCTACCTGTCCATGTGAAGGCTTTAATTGCAGAGTGGTGTCCTGCTAGCAAAAATCAAAGTCGTTAGGAGTCAAGTTTTTAAAATTCCAATGAATAAATGAAAGATTTTAAGAAAGATTGTTAAAGAAGCATTAGTGTTAAGAGCGTCTCAGACATGAAAGCCTTAGAATTTAGATGTCAGAATTTCAGTAGTGATGAGTGCTGTTAGCAAAGCTTCCATCCCAACTGTACCGAGTGATTTATAAATTGAGCACATGGGCTTCGTCTCAGAGCTTCTCCAGGCAGTAGGATCCTGAGGAACTCTGAAGCAGGGGGCTTCCTCAGCTCCCCTGATGCTGGACTGAGGTGCTGCCAGTCATGGGCTCGCCACCAGGACATTGGCAGGGGTGAGAGCCTGCAGCTGCCCAGCCCTCAGATGCCCTCAGCCCCATCTGCATGAGACTCACCTCTGCTTCGTCTGCAAAACCCTGGCCACATTAAGCTTCATTCAGCTTCATGATTCCATGGCTTCCTCTTCTGAGCAGTGGGTGTTTTGATTCCCACTTGGCTAACTCACAGAGCCAATATTTTCCCAGAAGCCATTGAATCCCATAACATTTTGAGTGATAAATTGAGATTTATTCTCTAACCAAGGACGACTGGATTCATGGCCAAGGAGGGGTGCATTTGATCTGGGGCCAAGGTCCACCCTTCTTTTCCTGAGCCTCACATACAGCCTAAGATCCTGAGCACCGCCTAAGATGGATGAAAAGGATCCAGGCACAGAATCTGAGGATCTTCATTTGTCCTCTTTCAGCAGCTTGCAAACTGTTTTTGGTAGCTGAGAATCTGTAATAGATTTTTGGATTATGAAAAATATTACTCAGAACTCACATTATATTGATTCAAAAATAAAGATTATGCAGTTCAACTGCACAATAAAATACAGCTTTATGGGATGGTAATTTTTTGCTTAAGTTCTCCTACGTTATAGTGGAAGATAATGGATTCAGGAAGGGCACAATGAGGAATAAAGCTGTTGTATTGTATTGGTTAAATGACATTTTAAAGGATTTGGCTGTCAAATTCGTGGAAAGGTTATGAACAGTAAATGAAAAATCTAAAATTAATTCCCTACTTCAAGAAAGTGTGATTTATACCATAATAAAATTAGATTTTTAGTTAAAGAAATTTAGTCATTAAATAATGCCCATGTGCTGACTCTCATTTATAACCATCTGGTTTGAAGCTTCTGCAGCAGATAATTTCTTCCTTAAGCAAAGCATTCGGGGTCTTGGTGTCATTTCTGTCAGTAAATTCTATTCTGTTCAGTTCTGCTACAGGTTTTGGGGGAGTACTTTTTCAAATACTGGGAAGACATTCTGATAGAGCCACAATAATTGATGGAGACATTGAATTCATTTCCCTCCCCAAGTGATCTTACTATTTCTCCACCTTTGTTATCTTCACTAATGACAATTAAGATGGTGATGGCCACCGTTTCAGGACTACTGTATGCAGCCACCATATTAAGTGTGCTACAGGCTTTTATTTCACTTAATCCTCCCAACAACTCTATGAAGAAGGTACCATTCCGACCCTTATTTCACAGATGAACAAACTGAGGCTCAGCAAGGCAAGATAATTAACCAAAGGTGGCAGGGCCGTGACCATCAGGAATAAGCCAGGATCCAGCCCAGACCCATCTGACTTCAGAGTTCCATCTTTTAGTTCCTGTCACTTGTTTCCAGAATATTCACTGAGTATTTACTTTGAGGCAGCAGAACACAGTGGGCTCCCCAGGTGGCTCAGTGGTAAAGAATCCACTTCCAGGGCAGGAGCTGCAGGAGCTGTGGAGTCGATCCCTGGGTTGGGAAGATCCCCTGGAGGAGGGCATGGCAACCCCACTCCAGTATTCTTGCCTGGAGAATCCCATGGACAGAGGAGCCTGGTGGGCTACAGTCCATGGGGCTGCAAAGAGTCAGACATAACTGAAGTGACTTGGCACCCACAGCAGAGCATGATGGTAGGATTTTCAACCTGGCCTTGGCCTGGCCACTTGCTACCCTGTGACAGTTTAGCCTTTCCTGCTGTAGAACCACCCTCATCTGTAAATTAGGGCATATGATTTATTCCCCTTCTTCAACAAATTTCTGCTGTGTGCGATGAGTGCTTTGTCCTAATATATTTTAAAATTTTCAATTGACATGTATCAAACATATTGGAAGGTGTACACATATTAAGTGTAGAGTAGAACTCCATTAATTTTTACAAAGTGAACACACCCAAGTGACCACCACCAAGATTGTAATTTAGAACATTCCCAGTACCCCCAGAAACCATGGTTTTTATAATTTATTTTTTAAATTGGAGTATAATCGCTTTACAATGTTGTTTTTGCTGTACAACGTGAACCAGCTATAAGTATGCATATATCCCCTCCTTCTTGAACCTCTCTCACATCCCCTCCCCCACATCCCACCCCTCTAGATTATGTAGTTAGGTGTGTACAAGTTTAGAATTGCTATTAATTCCTATTAAATTGTTTTTTATCATTATAAATCTAATGTATTCCTCTCTCTTCTTTATTCCTTTTTCCCCTTTTCTCTTGTCTTTTTTTTTTGAGGGAATTAGTTTTTTGTGATCCCACTCCTTTGACCTTATAGCATTACTTTTACCATTTTTTAGATATTAATAGGATTGTAATACTTAATTCCATTTGACTTCCTGAATTTGTGATCATATCATCATGCATTTTAGTCCTGTAAATAATATTACCTTCAGTTGAGTTGCTCAGTCATGTCCGACTCTTTGCGACCCCAAGAACCGCAGCACGCCAGGCTTCTCTGTCCATCACCAACTCCTGGAGTCCACCCAAACCCATGTCCATCAAGTCAATGATGCCATCCAGCCATCTCATCCTCTGTCGTGCCCTTCTCCTCCTGCCCTCAATCCTTCCCAGCATCAGGGTCTTTTCCAATGAGTCAGCTCTTCGCATCAGGTGGCCAAAGTATTGGAGTTTCAGCTTCAACATCAGTCCTTCCAATGAACACCCAGGACTGATCTCCTTTAGAATGGACTGGTTGGATCTCCTTGCAGTCCAAGGGACTCTCAAGAGTCTTCTGTAACACCACAGTTCAAAAGCATCAGTTCCTCGGGGCTCAGCTTTCTTTATAGTCCAACTCTCACATCCATACATGGCTACTGGAAAAACCATAGCCTTGACTAGACGGACTTTGTTGGCAAAGTAATGTCTCTGCTTTTTAATATGCTGTCTAGGTTGGCCATAACTTTGCTTCCAAGGAGTAAGCATCTTTTAATTTCATGGCTGCAGTCACCATCTGCAGTGATTTTGGAGCCCAGAAAAATAAAGTCAGCCACTGTTTCCACTGTTTCCCCATCTATCTGCCATGAAGTGATGGGACCAGATGCCATGATCTTAGTTTTCTGAATGTTGAGCTTTAAGCCAACATTTTCACTCTCCTCTTTCACTTTCATCAAGAGGCTCTTTAGTTCTTCTTCACTTTCTGCCATAAGGTTGGTGTCATCTACATATCTGAGGTTATTGATATTTCTCCTGGAAATCTTGATTCCAGCTTGTGCTTCCTCCAGCCCAGCGTTTCTCAGGATGTACTCTGCATATAAGTTAAATAAGCAGGGTGACAATATACAGCCTTGATGTATTCCTTTTCCTATTTTGAACAAGTCTGTTGTTCCATGTCCAGTTCTAACTGTTGCTTCCTGACCTGCATATAGATTTCTCAAGAGGCAGGTCAGATGGTCTGGTATTCCCATCTCTTGAAGAATTTTCCACAGTTTATTGTGATCCACACAGTCAAAGGCTTTGGCCTAGTCAATGAAGCAGAAATAGATGTTTTTCTGGAACTCTCTTGCTTTTTTGATGATCCTTAGAGAGCATTATTGTTGTTGTGTTAAGCAGCCAGAACTAGATTTGTTCATTTTTTAACTCTTTCTGTTCTTTATTACTTCTTGGACAACTATGCGTTCATCTGAAAACACTTTCCTTTTGTCCAGAGTGTTTCCCTGTGTTGCTCTTAGTATTAATCTGCTGACAATGTATTCTCTCAGTTTTTGTCTGTCTAGATATATCTTTATTTTACCCTATGAATATCCTTTCACTGGGTATAGAATTCAAAGTTTTCCAGAATTTTAAAAATGTCATTTCATCTTTCATTTAAAGATGTCACTGAATTTATGTATCCAATTCCAGCATAATAATGTAAGTCAAGAGGAGACTATGCAGATTATTGAGTTCATTTCTTTCTGATTCCTTTTTCTAGGATTGCAAATGCTCTTCTTGTTCCATTATTTTCTCCTGTAAAGTTGGCTATCAGATCTTTGTAGGTGATGTGTCCTCTCCACCTCCACCACCCACTCTCTGGCTATTTTAAAGATTTTTCTTTTTGTCCTTGAATATTCAACTATGTTCTCATGAGGACCTAGTTATGGTGTTCATTGTATTTATCTTGATTAGAGTTTGTAGAGATTCCTAAATCTCTGGATTGATGCTTTACATCAATTGTGGAAATTTTTCAAGCATATCTCTTCAAATAATGATTCTGCCTAATTTCCTCTATCTGATACTTCAATTACATACTTGTTAGAACTTCTTACCATACTCCATAATGTCTCCCATACTCTCCTTTGTTTTCTACTCTTTATTATTTCCTTTCAGATCTTCAGTCTGGTAATTTTCTACTGACCTAGGCTCTGGCTTATTAATCCTCTGTTTAATTGTGTTTAGTCTTCTGTTAGATTCCTATTGAATCTGACAGTTATTTATGTTTTAGTTCTAGGATTTCCATTTGATTCTTATTTTCATTTCAATTTTATGGTGGAATTCAGCATCTTCTGTTTTCCTGAACATATTAGTAATAATTATTCTAGAGCTTGTGTCTGATCATTCTAAAATCTGGATAACCTGTGGATCAGTTTATGCTGTCTGTTTTATTGAATTTTAGTCATTTGATAGTGTTTCCCATCATGCCTAGTAATTTTGGTTTGGATGCTGGACATTGTTTATTGTTAAAAAATTAATAAACAAGCCTTAATTAAATAGAGCTGGGAGACAAGAAGGGGGAGTTCTCATACCCTGTGACAATAGCAGAATTCAAAAAGAAAAAGACTCCTTTTGTTGCCTGGCAACAACCTAGCCAATGAAAAGCCATTAACTGTATGTTTACTATTACCCCCTCAACTTATCAATACTTTTCACCTCTATAAAAGAATTTTCCTTCCTTTGCCATGTGGGGGGACTTGCACGTGGCTCATCATGGCTGTAGACCCTGAATTTCAACTCTCTTCTCATTCTGAATAATGCCCCCCCCCTGTTTTTTTCTGGAGAGAGAACTAACAATTTATTAGTTTTAGGTCAAAACTATGAAAAATTATATGGTGTATGGATTACTTTATTGTCTCTCAGAGAGGACTTACTTTTATTTGTTAGATACGGAATGCTGGCAGATCATCTTGATCTACCCAGGAACAGAAATTCTTTGAGAATATATGATTTTAACTGAAAGTTAGCTGCATTTACCAGGACCAATGTTCCTTTGAAAGCTTAATTTTTGTCTTCCAAGCACCATGATACTGTCAAAATCTGTTTTTAGTGTTTTATTTTTTAGTTTGTTTGAGGTGAATTTTTTGCTTATTTCTCAAACCTCTTGCTCTTTATATATCCAATTCAAGCATAATAATGTAACTCAAGAGGAGGCTGTGCAGATTATTGAGTTCATTTCTTTCTGATTCCCTTTTCTAGGATTGCAGACCTTCAAGTTTTGGTTGCTTTTGTAGCCTCAACTCAGGTATCTCCCAACTCAGTGAGGCTACTTTAAGCTCCAGAACATTACTTTATTTGGCTTGTATGAAAAACTACAAATTCCCCAAAGGGAAAGTATGGCAGTAAATATGGGGCTCTCCACCAAAGCCTTTTCTTCTCTCCAAATATTGTCTAAGTTCTGTCTGCCCTTGTTGCTCTCACATGCCTTTTTTTTGTTGTTGTTATTTTTCCAATTTTTGTAGTTGTTATTAGCAGAAGGATTGGCCTAATACAAGCTATTCTTTCATAGCCTGAAGCAGAAGTCTATCTCATCTAATTTTCACACTATTAATTGAGTGGAGTTAGAATGTTTTGTGCATAAGCTTTGTAATTAGACTTTAGAATTTAAATCCCAGCTGGCCATTGACCAAAATGTGAGAACTTGGACAAATTTCAACCTAGAGTGACCCTCTACTTCCTCTACTTTTTAATATCTGAGAAATAAAGTTGCAGAAACCTTAAAGGTCAGATAACTCCACTTTTATTTAAACTATTTCAGTGCAGAATAAAAGGGAAACTTCCAAATCCAGTATATGAAACCAATATAATTTTAATTCCTGAAACTGAGAAAAATGACACCTAAAATTATAGCTCAATCTCATTTGTGAATACTAACGCAAAAATGTGTTTAAAATCATAACGAACAATATCTAGCAGCATGTTTTTAAAAAAATACATCATGATCAAGAAAAGCTTACTTCATAAATATAGATATAATTGACTACTATGAAATCTACTAGAAAAGCCATCAAATTAATAGAGCTGGGGAGAAAAACATCATAGGATACCTCCATAAGTGCAGAAAAAGTATTTGGTTAAATTCAACACACATTTATTTTATTTTCATTCAACAAATATGTATTGAGCATCTGCCCTATTATAAATAACACTGAAAATGCAAGAGTGAGAAAGATATTGGCACCATCCCAACTCACATTCCAGTGGAGGGAAAGAGCCAATAAATAAGCAAGTAAGGGGACAAGCTAGAACATAAATTTATTTTAAAAAGTCTATAAAATATGCATAGGTTTCACTAATATGATAAACATGCTTGGGCCAAAAGCCAGCATTTTACTTGATTGGGAAACACTACAGGTTTTCTTCTTAAAATCAGGAAGAAGACCAGGATGCTCACTATGTTCAAAATTCTTAGCATTAGTGAAAGAATTAGCTATAAGAATGAGATTAGAGTAAGCAACAATAGAAACTGGAAGAAAGAAAGAAAATCATTGCTGTTTGTAGATTGTATAAATCAACAAATGGAAATGCCAAAAGAATCATTTGAAACCTATTACAAACAATAAGAAATTCAGTCAAGTGGTTGGTTATATCAACATGTAAACCTCAATTCCTGTCAAATATACAAACAAGAAACAGTTATAAGATGTAATGAAAGACAAATTCCATTTATGATAACAAAAGGTATGTAGTAAAGACATTTTCAAAATATATACAGGAAAACTATACTCTTGACAGAAGTAAAAATGGACTTGAACAAATTATTAAAAATACCATGTTAAATAAGGAGATACGTTACACAGAGGTCAACGTACCCTAAGGTAATTTATAAATTTTATGCAATTACAATAAAATTCCCATAAGGTTTTTTTCTCGAGCTATAACAGTTGATTTCCTGTTCCACAAATACTAGTTACTTCCATGGATGGAGGTGCCAGCCCCTAGAGCAGAGTCTGAGCAGCAGTGTAGAAGGAGCTGGGTTTACTTAGTGCATGATGTGCTTTGTGGCTTTGGCATCTCTTGTTCCAGTTATTGTTCTCCAAGCTCCCTCTTTTGAACCTTGAGCTTATGAAGAACCAGCATTTGGGAAGCCTGTTTGGATAACTGTGCCATGCTGCTATGCTGCTGGCCTGTGACATGGTCCTCCATTGGTCTCCGCTTGGCCTTTTGACTCATTACAGAGATGGCAGTCAGAAAGTGTAATTTAGGCAAGACAGGACAGTCTTTTCAGTGCCTCCTCAGGTTTCCTTCCTAATATTGGCTGCCCCTTCCTCGCCCCATAAGAATACTAGATGAGAATGCTAAGGCATGAAAGACATACTAATGCTAAGGTATTTGACCTTCTGTTCTTCAGTTGCTAGAATGGATTTTCACCTTAATCTCAATATTAGGCTCTTTATCGTAACCAGGTCATTTATAACAGATTGTAGATGCTTTTTACTAGTCATGAAACCACAATAGGTTTCAGCCTTTCCCTGAATTACTTCTCACTGGGCCTTTTCCTGCTGCCTGACCATACCTTGTACTTTTTGGCCTTTTCTCAAGCTATTCTCTCTTCCTGGTACACCCTCCCTCCCATATTGCTATCTGAAAGCCTTCCCATTCTTCTGTGCTATTTGCAAAGCTTCTTTAAAAAACCCTTTTTTCTTACCTTTTTCATTTGACTGTGAACATATTGATATTCGTCAAGACAAAATCACCTCTTCATTTCTCAATAATTTGTGTTTGTTCTGTACCCTTCTGTTCAACTGTGAATATCTTTGATTCAGGGACTCTGTCTTTTAACCAATGTAATTTCTGAAACACTTTGCTTATTGCTCTGCACACTGCAGGAAGATGAGATTGAATTAAGAAGAGCCAGGCTTAATCTAGTCCAGTGGCATGGAGCGGCTATCCAAATTGTCCATAGTTTCCCACACTTTGGAAACTATTGAGGAGCATAACTAATCACCAGATCATGCCAGTGACCTGCACAGGAACAGTAATGGTCTTTACCATGGCACCAGAAACTACAGCCTGCTGCTGCGCACGTCATTCTGGCTCCTGTCTACTTATGCTTTCCCGACAAGCACTTGCAGTCTAGGTCGAGTGTAGGAATTCAACTTAAAACAAGCTATTTCCTAACAATTGGAACCAGCCCAGTTTCCATATAAGGAAGACCATGAGAGTTGGGTCTGCTCATTAAAAACTGCATGATTAACAGTATTGTTGCTTAAGCCAGCAGAGCAGCAAGTGGTTTACATTTACAGATGTGTATGTACATGTTGAGAGTTTAGTAGCCCCAACACTGCCGAATGTCTTTTACTTATGAGATTGTTCACCCTCCTGTGAATGAATGTCTAACAAGAGGTGAGGTATTTGCAAGTATTTCTACATATGAATTATTCTTCAAAAATACCAAATCTTTCTTGTCTTGCAGGAATCCAGAAGCCTTGAAGTCACAAGAAGAGAAGGTAGGGAAGATGCAGTCGTACTCATTCCATTCTCACTGTGGGCATACAGATGTAGTTTAAAGTTAAGATTAACTTCAGACTGTGGGCAGCCTGTTCTTTGAAATTTCATGTGACCTGTTCTGGGTGCTGACTACTTGGCACTTGCCTCAGGGACTGCAGGAATGAAAGCCGAAGTTTGCTTGTGAGAACTATGTCTTCTACCTTCAGGTATCAGAGATGGGGTCTAGGGAACTGGCTCATTCACGATAATGTTTGCAATCTCTCAAAAGAAGCCTCACTTCTGAGTGAAGTTTGAAATCATTATTTAATTTAACCTGGTGAAAACTACATCAACAATAAAAAATTGTGTATGGTTTGAGGTATTTCAATAACTGGGAAAAGGTGCCACTGCGAAAAATATTTCTGATTAGATTTTTGCAACTTTAGTTAAGCTGAAATAGATATAAGTAATTCATTTTCCTTTTGAAAACAATTCCACAATGTTTTATTTTCCCTGCCAGAGTTCCTCTAGTGCATTTGTTTTCTGATTACTGAGGTAAATACATATGGGTGGTAATTTATGAAATCTTTTAGTGGAAATTGAAGTTAGTCTTATTTGCTTTCAGTGATACCTAGTCTCTAATAAGAGAGTGTCTTTTGTACGATTTATGGAAATCACCACCAGTCATCCCTTTATTTCAGGGATGGGAGGATGAAGTTAGGGATCAAAGTGAGTTCTCGGTCTGGGGTCTGGCCTTTGGTTTTAGCTATAACCACACCTCCTTCTTGGTGGTATTGTCTCCAAAAAGAGCACCAATCATTAGAAGTGAGAAAATACCATACTGATTTTCAAATCTAAAAACCTTGCCTC
Organism: Giraffa tippelskirchi; assembly: GCF_054371585.1. Taxonomy (NCBI): domain Eukaryota; kingdom Metazoa; phylum Chordata; class Mammalia; order Artiodactyla; family Giraffidae; genus Giraffa; species Giraffa tippelskirchi. The sequence continues at coordinate 118,482,374 of NC_137280.1, read as the reverse complement.
TTGGTTAGTTCTTATTTTATGCAACACAGTGAAAAACACATAAGGGCCATGTTACTGAAGTGTGTCTCTAGACTTCAACTTTCCATACTGTCTGTACTGATGGGTTGATAGAACCAGCTGTTTGCTGCTGTCTGCGGTACTGAAATCCTGGATACAAAGGATCTGGTTAATCTAGCTCTAGGATGAACTTTCTGGCTTTCACTCTCATTCACCATTGTCTCTGGTTTTGGGCTCAGTGTCCTCTGAACTGCATCCATAGCATAAACCACATCGTTTGGACATCAAAATCAAATGATATTGGATGAAGGTGGGAGGGGCAGGGAAGACCTGTTTCTGATTCAAAGTTGTGTTCACAATGGATATTATGACCATGTAACCTGGAGAAAAATAGCCATTAGGAGACAAGTTGGCGTGAACTTTGGTTTGGAATACTATTCATGCCACTGCTCCTGAGTGTGTGTGACTGGTGCACAGCACTGTTTGCATCATGGAATCACATATAAGCTTAACTGTTTTGGACTCTTACTGTTCTTGTGTTAGAAATGTCTTTAAATAGTAAGGCTAGGATATGAGAAAACCATGTGTATTTTTTCTCAAAGGCATAGAAGACCTTATTGTACCTGAGATTCCAAATTCCTAGAAGGCTAAGTGTCTCAGGATGAGCAAAGGCATGGTTAGGCTGTGTTCTATTTTCCCATAACCCTCTTCTTTCTTGAAGCAGCATCTTTCATAACTGGCTTACTGGGAACATATGCCTTGGGTTTGTACTGGTAAATTTGTCTTGATATAACAGAAACATTTTTCTTCCTTCTGTAAGCTGATGTTTCTTGCTTACTTCTGTCAAAGTTGAGTGTTTGAAAATTCCTGAAATAGCCCAGTGCCTTAATGTCAGTGCTTATAACCTGGCAGGAAGGAAGGAAGAGTGGGACCTTTTAGGTCAGCTCTGAGTATTTTTTAAGTCTGAGATTCAATGGCTTGGGTAGTAAGGTTGTTAATCTTCCCCAGAATAGTGTATGTGTATGGATATAAAAATAGTAGAAGCGCTGTGAATATTTCAATAAGTATTCCTGCAAACACAAATAAGACATTATTGCCTAGCAATGAACACTTAGCTTTGACTTGATCTGGCACTGAAAGAGGAGCAAATAATTAACCTTCTGAATTTTTCTGCCTGGTTTACCAGGCCCAGGAGATCCTTGAAAGGTCTAGAGGGGTAGCCTCTGGACCACAAAACCCAAGATATTTTTCTGTTTTTGTTTTTATGTGACATCTGACTCAGGATATCAGTTCCAACCAGGGTTCATAGCTACACATGGATGACCAATTACAACTTTACACTCTGCAACTTTTGGAAGCTCTTGATTAAGTCTGTGGAGTGAGAAGTGAGGGAGCTCACGTTAGCAGTGGAAATGGAGTCCAGGCTAAGTCACAGTCGTGTTGGAGATCATTAGGGTGACGTGAACGCACCGTGTGCCTCAGATGGGCCCTCTGCCTTATTTCCCCTGTGCTCCTCCCATCCAGTGCTGTCCTGGTTCTCAGACTGCAGCCCGCTTTCTTGCCTCGTGCGTTGTCCCTGCAGCCTGCCTGCTCTTTGTCCCTCGTCTTTGTGAAATCCCACCTCTCTCTTATCCCTTCCAACTCTCTTTCTGAAGAGTTTAGCTTACCCTACTTTACCTGGGAGTTAAGGGCTCCTAGTAAGTCATTCATTTCCTGAGAGCTGAGACCCTCCCCTCTTTCACTCCTAAATTCCTCAAGGTCTTAGCCCGGGGCCTATAGTTGCTCACAATCATTTCCTGAATTAAGTGCAAATTTAAAAATTGCCTTGTATATGTACTTTTCACTCTGATCCTGTCCCAGTGATATACAAGAGAGGCACTGAATCATTTGGTTCTACAGAGGCACTTATAGGAAGAGTTCTATGGATATCCAGATATTCCCAGCTGATGCATCAATGAAAGTGCTCCATGTTCAAATAGGTTTGGTATTATAGGTTGGATTGTGTCTCCCAAAAAGATATTTTGAAGTCCTAACCCAGAATATGTGAATGTGACCTTACTTGAACATATGTGTAATTGTGTAATTATGGCAAATGTGTAATTACGATGAGGTCATACTGGAATAGTATGGACCCTGATCCTTTTGACGGAGAAGGCAATGGCGCCCCACTCCAGTACTCTTGCCTGGAAAATCCCATGGATGGAGGAGCCTGGTAGGCTGCAGTCCATGGGATCGCTAAGAGTCGGACATGACTGAGCAACTTCACTTTTACTTTTCCCTTTCATGCACTGGAGAAGGAAATGGCAACCCACTCCAGTATTCTTGCCTGGAGACTCCCAGGGGCAGCGGAGCCTGGTGGGCTGCCGTCTATGGGGTCGCACAGAGTCGGACACGACTGAAGCGACTTAGCAGCAGCAGCAGCAGATCCTTTTGAGGAGAGAGATTTGAACACAGACACACAGGGAGAACGACATGTCCTAAAGGAGGTACCGAGTAGACTGAGTACATAAGCCAAGGAACACGAAGGGTTGTTGACAATCAGCAGGAGCCAGGAAGGAGTGACAGAGAATCCTCCCCTAGAGTCTTCAGAGGGAGGATGGTCATGCCAACACCTTGATTTCTGACCTCTAGCCTCCAGAACTGGGAGAAAACAGATTTCTCTTGTTAAGTCACTTACTTTATAGAACTTTGCTACAGCAGCTGTAGGAAAGTAAAACACTTGATAAATGCTGGACTCAATATCAAGCTGGTTGTTGTTTTTATTGCAGAATCTCTTAGGCTGTTAAGATGTTAAATAGGACTTTGAAAAGGGAGTGTAATATGCAGCATTTCCCAAACTTAGTTTCCCATGGCATCTTGATTTGCTGTTTTTAGTCATCTCTGCCTGGGCTTCCACGCAGTGCCCTTTGCAAGCCCTGCTCTAGAGAGTCCACAAAGAGGGACTGCTTTGAGAGAGCCCAGGACATGCCCCAGCTTGTGACTGTCTTCCAAAGGTGGTGTGAGGAGAGAGTGGTGAGATAGTTATAATGTTAATTGCATCTTAGATATTCCGAAGCTTTCTGAGAGCTTTCATGTTCTTGAAAGCCTTGACTCTCAGTAACCCATAATATAAGCAGAGCAGATGGCACCTTACATGAGACTCCTTCCTCTTCATGCTTATTTTAGTAGGAATAAAGAGTCCTTTGGGCCAAGGTCCCTCTGGACCAATGTCTCTCTGAGACATTGAACCTCTCTCTAATGGGCGGGTGATGATTTGACCTCGCTTCATCACCCAAGGATTTCTAACCATACATGATCACCGCCAAGCCCAAAGAGCTGAGAGGGCCTCTTGGAAGAAAACTTTCTAGGGGAGCTTTGTTTCCAATTTAGATTTGTGGGAAGGACTCTCAGGGGAGCCTGGAGAGCGACAGAGGATCAGATATTGTGGCAGGACAACAACCTTGGGAGGGTGTCTCTTGGTACCCCAATTGGACCTCCTTCCACCTTCAGGGCAGTCTTACATCATCCTCTTGGCCCTGGGCCCCCCTTTGCCAGCAGCACAGGGAAGGCAGATGGCTGCTTCTTCATCGCCTCTCTAATGTAGGTGTTTTTACACCTCCCTCTAGTCACCTACAATTTAATTTCAACTCTTTTTCTGAAGGCTTCCACAAAAGGTGCCAACCTTACCTTGCCGAGACACTCCCATGTCCACTCTGAGGGCTGATGCTGATGATAACCGTCGGGATCCATCTCCCCAAACCGGTGCTTTTCTCTAACTGATCCCATCACACTAAATTACAGTCATGAGAACACTCGAGTGAGCTGAGCAAGCGGCCAGGATAATTCAGCCCTTGTCAGCCATCTCTTAGAGCATGGGGTGATCAGTAAGCTATTGCAGATGTCTGTGACTGTGCTGTGATTAGAGGCTGTGGGTTTTGGGGGTGGGCACCAATGGCGCACTACATTACCCATCTTCCCCATGATGGCTCACCCACACATTCCCGTCTAGACCTGCCTGTCGTGGCTTCCAGCAGGGCTGTGAGGGAGACTTGAGAGGAGGGAGGCTGCTGTCTTCACAGAAAAAGAGAGGGAAGTGACAGTCACACAGCCGGGGTGGCTCTGTCTCCTTAGCAATGCAAATCTCCTACATAAACATGACCTGCCAGTCCTGAGTGTGTAACTAGAGCCTCACTTTGTGAAAACCCTTGGAATTATTCCCTTAATTGGCAGCTGCCTCTAATAGCCCCTTTATAGTTCTTTGCATCTGGGTGAACTTCAGCTATCAAGAATTGCAGTCTGTTTGCCATTAATTTTGATTTTGTTTAGCAGATGTTTTCTGGGTCTCTTGGTTGCCTGCATAATCTATCTTGGTATAATGTAAAGTGGCTGACTCTCTTCGATGAAACAGATTAATAAACTCCTAACTTCTTTTGAGATAACTTCTTTAATGGCTGCAGATGTAGGGAACTTAAAACGGAGCCATCCAGATTTGTCAGTGCCTGGGGTAGTGGGTCCTTTTCCAATCAAGACTGCCATCTGGGGAGAGAAATGGGATTTCCTTCCCTATCCTGCCCCCACTCTATACAGCGGAGCTTGCTTGTTCTCTCCAGCAGTTACTGGGCTCCAAAAAGTTGGGGGTGGCACCTATCTCCTTCAGTGTCTAATTCCGCAGCAGTTGACTTTCTGGAGAGTGCTTTCTCTTTAGCTGCTGGAAAACTGAAATTGTACCTGTGTGTCCCAGGTTGAGTGGGGAGTGGATGACACAACTGGCTGGTGTATTCTGGTTGCATACAACAATTTGGTACCCAGTTTGGCCATGACCAGTTGACAGCAGAATCATACTTCTCTGCTTACTCACAGTGTGACTTGGGGGAGTTACTCAGTCTTCTCTGAAAAAGCTTAGGACAGTAATAGTACAGACCCTTAGTCCTAACTCCGTTGTAGAAACCCAGCTCGCACTGGCTAACGCCTAAACACCTTGTGAAACTGCAGAATCTAAGGGAGGGTGGATGTGGCTTCAAAAACAACTCATATAAGACCTTACACTCATTTTCTTTCCTCCTCTTGCCGTTATGGCCTCTTCCACTCAGCCTTGCAGGCTGGCTCCTGGCAGCTGCTGCTCACAGAGGCCTGATTGCTCACCACTTGAGAGGGTGAAACTACTTTCCTCCAGAGTAAGCGGAGGAAAGTCTGTGAAGATTCTGATTTGGTGGCCTTGTTTCATGAGTCAAGCCCTAAACCAGTTACTGACAAGGAGGGGTTGAAATACTGTGATTGGCCAGGCAAGATCACATGTTCTTCCCTTGGGGATTGCAGAAACACTCTCATTCAAATGCCAGCGAGTGGGTATAGGTTTGGTCCATAGAGGAAAGATGCTGGGCAGCATGCAACTGATACCTCTCACAGCTTCCTGGACACATAATGGCGAGGGATTCAGCATGAAGAGCCCTTGGCCCAGTGTGGGCTGTGGCATCAGTGCACAGTGAGGTTGGTGGTTTTCACTATGGCTATTTCCATACTGTATCTGTAGGTTTGGCCTCAGACAGACAACAAAGAACGTCTCAGTCACCAAACCCATTCCTCTGTCTTCAAGCTGACTTACAGATGATGTTGCAAATCTTAGTCTGTTGACTTTTCCTGCGAAGGATTTTCTGAAATTTAGCCCAGAATCTTGAACTCTCTGTTCAGATTCTCTTATTCTGCAATCAGAAGAACCAAACAGCTCTGTTCTTGATGAAGTCTTTAAGAACTTAACCACAAACACACATAAAATTTGTATTCCCAGATTAAGGGTTTTCTGGGCACTGAGGTCAGAAACTGTCTTGAGCATCACACGCTAGATCCTTCCTATTTCCTTTTAATTACTTCATCATAATAAAACTCAGGGAGTGCAGATGATGGCCTTTCCCAAGGACCAAGCACAGCCTTAGCCAGAGGATTCTCAGGCTGTGGGTGACCCCAAGCTTCTCGAAGATAATTCTAAGTGTCTGGGTATGGAAACACCAGCCTTGGACTAAGCCCGAATGAACCTGAGTTGTCTCTACTGCCTCTTACATGCTCTCCCTTAATCAAGGGTCTTCCAGGCTCTGGGTGAGTGTTTCCTGCTATCACCTGGCCAGTGTCTGCTTTCTCCCTGATTTGGAAGAAGTAGGACCTTGCTGTGTATAGCTCAGGGAGCTACTCATGCTACTGTTTGAATGTGTGTGACACCACGCCTGGTGCCTCAGCGCCCTGGTGCAGGGCGCTGGTGGCCGAGGTCTGCTGCGCTCCAGTAGAGGCTCCCACACTGCCGTGTCGGGTGAGCCCCGGGAGAGAAGGGATCGAGGCCCTTCCTTGTGGGGTCTCCCACCTGGTACACGCAGATCCCAACACACCCTAGGGCTGACCCGGCTCTCTGTCACATCTCCCCTTCTCAGAAAGTAAAATCGCAGGTGTGGGGTTGCCAGATGGTTCAGCTGTGGGCACCCCGTCTCACCTACTGCACTTACTCTTGGCACCGCCACCCTTGAGAGGGCTCCCTCTCCTTAATGACCATCCTCAGGAAGCCACTCTGCTCTTTCTGACACCTTGTGGGTCCCTCAGATAGAAAGTCCTTGACAGGTGCTTGTGCAAATGAAGTGTGTGCTTGTGGAGGGCCTCAGTTGGTCTGGGTGGGGTGAGGAAGCCCTGTGCAGTGAGCTGTGTTGGTGGTGAGAAGTCTTCTTGGGAGTTGCCATTGCAAAGTGTGTCCCTAGGTCCCTCTCTGGAATGGGTGGGGGAAGAGTCACATTATCTGAGAAGTCATACCCCTCAAAGGGTATGAACCACTGCAGCTTCATAAGGACAGTAGGGCAAGCCCCTCCCGAGACGGCATCACTGTGACGCACACTAAGCTGGCTTGTCAAGGCCCGGAAACAGAGGCGATGGTGCTCCCAGTAGACCTGCTGAGATCCCATCCTTCCCCAGGGAGGGAGCCAGTCCTGTCTCTTCTCTGAGATCCTAGCAGTAGAGGCTGATATTTGTCATCTTCTCCCTTTGCCTGGCCCCTAAGCCAGAAGGGGTTTCTCTGCTTTTCAGGAACCCTTGAAATGATCTGTTGCATATAAACTCTGAGGTCCTTTTCAAACTCGCTAAGCCACTTGCCCAGCAATATTAATCTGCTATCAGTGAGCCTCTGGGGTTAATTATCTGTGACTTAAAAATCATTTGTTTCTGTCTCTTTTATTTTATTGCCACTCAGCAGTCTTTCTTGGGAGCAAGGCACAGAATCTAACTGACCGTTGTGATCTAATTCCTTTCTTGTCATCAGAATTAGTTCATCTGTTTAAAACTCTTAAAAAAAAAAACCCCAAAACTTCCACTGCCTTATTTTCAGACTGTGTTGTCTCTTAACATCAAATCTTGACTCTCTCGCCGTCCTCAGACACAGAGCCCAAACGGGGAATAATCTGCAAGGTGATGAGTCTCATTTGAAGGAGTGAGGCCTGGCAGTGCCCTCCATCCTGGTCAGCCCCACTCTCTTCTGGGAGCTGACTGCTGCTGCGCCACTGGCCCGTTTCTCCCGTTGGGTGTGGTGAGGGCTTCACGGTGTGCCCTCTGGTGCAGGCGCTGGCCGTGGTGAACAAGCTGCATGCCCCTGGAGGGCCCCTGCAGTTCAGGCAACGAGGACCAGAGATCCAGGACATTACAACCCACCCTGTGGTTTTCTGCACACTCATTTTTTGTTTATGCTTTTTGGCTGGAACTGTTAGTGGGCCTCAAGAAAATGCTTCAGGGTGTGTGTGTATGTGTGTAGAAAACTTTTTTTGCAAAATGTTGAATTTCGCATGATGTGACATTAGCTTGCTTTGTGCTCTTGGGAAGTCAGGAAACATGAGTCCCAGAAATGAACAAGCACTGACCAGCCACCAGCTCTGTGGGATGTGGGCAATGACCAGCATCCTCCGGGTCCTGGGTGCAGGCAGCAGGTGGCCGTCCGGGCTGGTGTGTGAGTACAGTCAGCATCATTGAAACGTGCATGAGGCTAGTTTACCCGGGTACCTAGGCTGGTTGTTGCTCACCCACCCACTCTCCAGAGGCCTCTGTAGGGAGTTCAGCCCCTGAGTTGCTCCCTCCCTCCTGCAGTGCTTCTGAAGCAATGTCAAGGAACTTGGTTTGGTCATGACTACTTCTAAAAGAGAAATCACTCTGGTAGAAAGGTAAGCACCATTCTTGGGGTTTTGTGAAGGCTTATTGGGTGCTAATGAAAGTTTCCTCAGATCGACTGGAATTTGCTGGATGTGCAGTGACGACAAGGTGTGGTCCCTGCCTTTAGAGAGCATGTGTGTCCATGAACGTGTCAGCTGGGGAGATACAAGAGTTTCCTGCAGACAGAAAAGCAAGAGCTGCCATGTATCATGGCCAGGTGCCTTGTAGGGGGCCGACCCCAAAGCAAGGGAGTATTTGCTCTGTGTACACCAGCACGGGAGCCAGGGGGAACAGCTCCCCGAATAACATGGTGGAAATGATGTTTCGGAGTCTTCTCTCCAAGGGACAGTTAAGTTGGCAGAGGGTCTCTTTTGGGCACACTTGATTAGTGGGATTTTGTTGTTGGAAGTAGCAAAATGCAGTCCAAGTAGCCCAAACAAAAGAAACATCTTGTTGGCTTAGGTAACTGGAAAGCTGGGCAGAGGACGGAGGCATGAGGGGTGCTGGCTTCAGGCAAACCTAACGTAGGGTACCAGGATCTGGTTTCACTCACCTCCCCTCTTGCAGTTGACTCTCCCCATGGTGAGTGCCAACCTCCCTTACACCTCCAAGTCTTCTCCTCCGGAAATGCTACTCAGATTGGATGGGCTCAGGTCATGTGCCCCATCCTGAATCAGTGCCTGAGGCCAGAGGGATGCTGCACGCTGCTGGGTTTAGCAGGGTCACGGGCTGTGCACCTGAGAGTGAGAGGGAGGTAGATCCCCAGATGACAACGGGGGGCTCTTCCCACATAGGGGACATGATGCAGGAAGGTACATGTTATCAGTTACTAAATTATTTCACATCTGAATGTGTGTTACATCCTCCACCCCCAAAGGGTGCTGAGTGCCTCAAAAGCAGGCTTAGGCTAAGCTTCAGGAAGCATTGACCTAGTGTTTCCAGGTAGGGCATTGCTCCCATCTTCCAAGAAGGAAAGCGGATGTGGCTTGGAACCCAGATCCCTGATGACAAATACAGGCCTGTTTGGTTTTCTTAAATCACAGCTGCCTCCAGCAAGGGGATCTCCTGCTCCTTCGACCCCTTCGCCTGTGATAGACATAGCGACCTGGTAAGGTGCAGTAAGCATCCCCTGGCCTGAAATCTGGGTGTATTATTGTTTGTTTGGACCCCAACATATTCTGCTTTCCTTAGCTCTTCAGCGAAAGAGCATAAAGATCAAAAGCTAACATCAAATCTCCCCCCCAGCCCCACCCTTTGGTGACTTTAATATTTACCTCCATGAGGCTTCCAGGAGCTTTATTTTCCATTTTTCATGAGAGATCCTGCTTCTTTCTTGGAAAGGAGATGGTGGGAGCTCTCTGTACTACTGCTTCCAAATGGGCATTTGATAGCAGGCAGGAACACAGATGAGGTGGGGAGACCTGGTCCTTACAGAAAGCCAGTGCTCTTGTTCACCAGCCACTTTTAAGTAAGCAGCTTCTTGTGCTTCTGTGGTCGCTCAGACCTGGGTTTGATCCCTGGGTTGGAAAGATCCCCTGGAAAAGGGAACAGCTACCCACTCCAATATTCTTTCCTAAAGAATCCCATGGACAGAGGAGCCTGGCAGGCTACAGTCCATGGGGTCGCAAAGAGTCGGAGAGTGACTTTCACTTTCACTGATTTTTTTTACTGATAGATTAATTTAGTAGTAAAGGCGTACTTCACTGCTTTAATATAAATTGCTTAGATCGGAAGAGTTCTTAATGGAAACACTTTCACATACTCATCTCTTATTTAATCCTCATAAAAGCCCTCTAACACAGGCATTGGAATTTTATTTTGTAAATAGAGAAAAACGGGGAACCCTTTGAATGCCATAGGAAATTGATCAAAGAATTAAAATGGGCTTAACTGAGGTCATCCAGGAAAGCACATTCCTGATGGAAATTCAGCAGTGTTTGTACAATTCTGATGGAAATGCTCCCATTTGCCAGTGGGGACTCATCACTCTGCAGCTGAAGTACCCGCAGGGTTAGGGTGATGGGCCCCTGCAGGCTGCTGCTGCCAGAGAGAACCAGAGACCTCCACATTTAGAAGAAATAGGCCTTAAAGGAGAAAATCACAGGTCTGGAAAAAGAGTTGTGGGAGTGAAAATAACATCTCAGTCTGTTTGTTTTACTAATTTTAGCATTTATTTGTGCTCTCTTTTTGCTGGAAGCAGCATTCCCATCCAGCTGCTTGGCTGCTTCATTTGAATTTTTATTATTTGTGTGAATCACTGCATATTTGGGCACAAAATGGGAGTCCTGTGGCTAAGAGGAGACATTTATCTGACAGGGTCAGATCTAATCTCATGCTTAGAAACTTCAGCTGAAAATAAAATGAGTTGGTTTTGTGTTTTTTTTTTTTCCCCATTTTCTTTCTTCTTTTTTTTAAAGACAGCAGATCTGCAAAGCTGTGCCTCACCCCTTTATACAGAATGTACATCTTATACTTGGATAGTGTTACCAGGCCACTTTTTGCTTTCAAAGGACTTTCTCATTTGTCATCTCATTCACTACATTTAAGAAAGCTGTGCATCAGGTGGAGTGAAGATACTCTCACTGGTTACTTGATGAGTGGAGAAACATGCTGTTCAGAGGTGGCAAGGGACTTGTCCCTGGTCACACAGCCAGCAGAGGCGGGGCTGGAGCTGTGACGTCAGCTCTGTTCTCCTCCCCACCAGGCTTCCTCTACACAAGTATGAGTTGACAGCAGAAGTTTTCAAATTAAAACACAATGGGAAAGCACATAATTTTCAATCCTGTTATGGTTCTTTTAAGAATAAATTAGTGTGAAGACGACTTTTCTCATCTGTCAGTGTAATGATTCCATACCTTGGTGATTCAGAATGTGTGTGGGGGAAATGGTAAAAGTTAATCATTTTCACAGTGTCTGTCTATGGTGAGGTTTAATTATCACTTGACATATTTCATGGTTTAAAATGATGACAGTTTAAAATAGAGCCAGGGAGAGCCAGAAAATCCATTCATTACTGTGTGCCTGGCGCTGCATTCGAGTAACCCCACAAATACAGATGCTCCCCACACAGACGATTCTGCAGCCTGTTCAGATAGCTACAGATGTCCCTGGAACTGAAACCTAAATTAAGAACTCCATTCTGACCCTGCTGTCGTCATCCAGAAGGAGCTTGGGTGAATCTAGACACATGGCTTGTTTCTTGGATCATATTCCAGATGCCAGCCTCCCCGATGCTCTCCCAACCCAAACCTGGGCCTTCTGCAGAATTTCTAATGAACAAGACAGTTTGTTGTGATGTGTACTTTGAATGAATGAATGAAAGATACTTAAACTACAAGGGGTGATAAACATGTCCATGTGTCTCTTAGGGAGCTGCATGTCTTCCAAAATGAAAAGGTTGAGAAGCCGCCACCAGTTGTGGTCGTTGTGTAAGAAGCTCAGCTGTTTGTCTGTGTAGGAAATAATTAAATAAGTGTTTCTTTCCCTTGGGATTTCTGGAAGAGCTGCTGCTCAGAGTGGACCCGTCTGTCCAGATTTCAAATTTCACTTTGAAGAGTCTAGGGAGAGGGAGCAGATGAAGCCATCTTAGAAATGTAAATGCTGTTTGACATCTATTAGCTCATTGCTTATCCAGCACTGGCAGCAGGATCCATCAGGATGCCGTTATCATGGATCAGAGACACTCAGAGTGTAGTGAGAGACGTGCCAATGCAGGTCGAGCCCCATTTCGGAGGTCTGAGGCCATTCTGGGTGTGCTCCTAGCCCTCTGGTCCAGGAGCCACCTCTTCCCTTGCCTCGCTCTTTGTTTCCAAGGCCAGTCCCACAGCCAGTCTTCATGACTGCATCCCTACCACCAAACAGCTGCCTGAATGCTCTGCATGGTGGTGGTCATGGCCTCCTTGGGAAGTCTAACTCTCTTTCTGGTGCTGCCATTCATGGAATCATCCCATGATCCAGCCCCACATCTGGAACATTCCTTCAGGGTCAACCATTATTTTCAAAGGTGGAAACACATGCTTGGACAGCAAAAGTGATGGACCTGAAGTCCCTTGGCTAGTGAGTAGCAGAGGAAGGATGTAAGGACCTGAACTACTGTGCATAGACCTCTGGGCTCACTCTGATTGTTTTTCTTCCTTTTCTTCCCACCCTTGGGGCCAGGTTTTCCTGTCTCTCAAGGTGGTGCAGTGTCCAACATATCCTAGATACTCAGCCACCATTTCCTAGTGATGGGCATCTTGGTTGAGATTTCTAGTTAAAGTCTCTGCTTTGATTTTTGCTTAAAATGTTTCTAAAATTTTCTTTTTCTCTTGAGGGAAGGGGACCATGGGGGATGAAATACGTGGTGACAACTCTCATTACTGAAGCCCCCACTGTAAGCTTTGCTGAGTTAACTTGTCTCCACACTCAGCTGTCCGTTGTGGCCCGCTTGTGTGACCTTCTGTTTTATGGATGAGGGAACATGGGCTTTGGAAGGGTTAATGATTTGGCAGGCTGGGTGCTTCAGTTAGTAGGTGACCCTTACATTAACCCTCATTGTAATAGAATATTCAGAGTCCTCCGTGAAGACATGTTCCTGTGTCTTGCTCATGTGGCCTCCCTAGGACGCTTGTTCCGAGGACTCTCAGCTCTCAAGCACATCCTCAAAGCCATTTCTAAATGGTCATCCCTTGAAAAGCTTAAGATCAGTCACCTCTGTGGCTGCCCCTGATGGGAGAGGGAGCAGTGTGGAGGACTGGTGGAAACAGACAAATGTCAGGCCAGATACCATGAAACTCAGAGTAGAGGTGAGGATGCTGGCCTAGGCTATTATCTTGGACGAACCTGGGCTTCCGCCCTTTTGATATAGACAGTGTACTGCCACCAGGCTCTTTCTCCCCCAGACCCCCAGGAGCCTAGAGGGAGAGTTCTGTTTTGTGGGCCAGGATACTGGATGGCAGAGACTGAAAGGACACTGTGGTGGGAGTTCAGGGCCCGGTGGGCGTGTAGGGCCCGGTGGGAGCAAGAGACTTGGCCTGGAGGCTGCCTCGTCCCGCACCCGGTGGGTCCTGGGAATTCTGGGCCTCTGCTCCTAATTTCAAGGGGCTGAAAGGACTTTTTCCCTCCATGTGCCTCCCCTGTCTGCTGTTAATACCTAAGCCCACCATTACTGCGTCAATCCCGTCTTTCCTTGTGAACACCCCAAAGTCCTTTTGAGTCCTGAAAAAGTCCCAAAACTTGCAATGAGCCATGTCATACCCGACCTGGGCAACTCACCAAGCCTGTGTGCCTCTTTGTCAGAAAACGAACACAAGCTTTTCCTAAGACCCCTAGGCCCAGTGTCGGTTCCATATTTGTTCTGTGTGACAGGTCTCAAACTGGTGTTCTGTGGACCAGAATCATCTGGTGGTCATATTGCTTGATTTACATAGTGTTGACCTGTAGGGGGGTTGTTTGTATTTCTATTTTAATATGAGTAAGTTGTCAGCATTTACTATAAATAAATAAATAAGGAAATTTTACTAACAGATCCAATCAGGAAGATTATCTTGGAAAGTGAAATGCTTTGTTAACTCTGGGCCATGTGACTTCTTGGCAAGAATAGGCTGGAGTGAGTAGCCATGTCCTTAGAGAGTGCACACACTTTCCTGTTTGCCACAGTCTGCACTGCTCCCCTAGTGCCTCCTTGAAACTGACATGGAGCATCAGGTGCAGTTTTGAGAAATCAATAGGAACAAGTTGAAATGCCAAAATAACCATGATCATTAAGTTACCTGAGTGGCCTGTGAAGGCACTGGGGTTTTTAGTCCTTGTTTGGACTCAGATACAGGACTTGTAATAACAGCACAGGAGAACCTGATGTCAGTAAGGGTGGAGGTGGGAAAGAGCAGGAAGCAAGGAGAAACTTAGTGTAAAGGCTGGAGTCACCCTTATCTACTCAGCCTCTCTCCAGCATCTCTGATGAAGCTGGTGTCTACAAGTAGGTCCCTGATTTAGACAGTTAAGTCTTGCATTAAACTATTTTATTTTATGGTATTTATTCCTTGATCTGTAAACATTAACTGGGCTATAAGTCTGCAAGTGAGTTTCCAGCTTGGTAATTAATACTTGTGTCTCTTCATGTAAGTTAGGTCTTTAATATGGATCAGTTGCTTTAAGCATTTACAAACATTCCACATATATTGTAAAGTAATTATTTTCCAAAGATATTTCCTACTGATATTTCGTTACATCTAAATATACATTTACAGTACTCAGTAGACCAGAATAGTTCTGATTTATGTATTTTGGTTCACTGGGTTAAAAAAGATATTTAAAGTACCTTTTAATCAATGTCTTTATCCCAAAGATTCTCTTGGCTCTTCCAGAATCAGTTGCATGGTGTTGGAAAAATAATAAACATGTTGTATTCTCTGCTGATTTAGAATTTAATGAGAGATGACATCTCAGCCTGATAGTGAGCATGGCTAACTTTTAATCTGGGCTGTGAAGTATCCTAGAGCTTGGGGAGCATATTAACTTCCTCTGTGTGATTTTCTTAACATGCAAAACTCGGTTGATAAACATTTGCTGCCCTTGTGTGGTGAGAATTAATGCTTGCCGAGTAGCAAGTACTGTTTTAATAAAATGGCCTTAATTGTTTGCTTTGTACATTTTCTGCTTAATTATTTTTATTATTTTTCTTGCCTCTGCAGTTGGTAGTTACTGGGTTCTCATTATTTCTGTAATAGGCATTTTATAAAGGCTATCTTGTGACTTGTCCTCCCTTCCATACTTGTTTTTCCCCCGAATTGTCATCAGCAGAGACAAGAAGCAAGCAAACATCGCTGGCTCTCACAGAGTTGGAGCTACAACTCGTGGCCCACCCCTTGCCTTTAGGAACAATGCTTCCCAATTTGTTGGCTGCTGTGCTGTGAAAGGACTCACATGAAGCCAAGGAGATTTACTAGAAAAGCACCATAATTAACAGAGGGCAGGATGTAGGAGGAGAGGAGCAAGATGTGCCCTTCTAGTCAGGAAGAGGCGTAAGTGTGCAGGGACCACATCATGGGAAATACTAATTACATCAGAGGGCAGGAAGGCCATCCCCGCAGTGCAGAGCGACCCCCAGTCAGTTCTGCCTATCAGCTGGCCCCTCTGCAGCATTTCCAACCACCATTACCTGGGTACTTTCTCCTACTCTTATTTCTTATATAGTCTCACATAATTTACCAGGATGTTCTCTAACTTTTCTATGTGTTTTTTCAAACTTACGTAGCTAGGCATTCTGAGTATGACCCAACTTATTAGCTATGTTATTTTGGACAAGTTGCTTAATCTTCTGTGCCTTGATTTACTCACCTCTAAAGTGGTAGTGATAATTCTATCTCATGGCACTTGTATGGATTTAAATACGTAATTAAAAAAAAAAGCATAGTGCTGACCCATCTTGTGAGCAGACTCCGTGTTTGCCAGTATGGTTAGCTGTTATTCACCCATGCTAGGGCTGGGCTTGGCTGGGTTATGTCTTGTAATTCTAAGTGGGCCTATAGGAAACTAGGACATGTGCAGTGAGTACTTGCTGAAATGAACTGGGTTAGACAGCCTTGGATTGAGTGGACCTAGTTACTTTCTTTCATCAAACTTAAGTAATCACATTTACCCACTATTTCAGGAAGAGTGGGCAATAATAAGGTGAAGAGGTTAGAACTATTTGTGCAGGCTTTTGTTTCCAGCTGTGTGGCTAGATTCCTTAGCTGACTCTTTCACTTAAAATAATTTAAATGATGGATAAAACATTTAAATAAATGTTTTAGTGATGCCAGTGAGAAGCAGGAAAGTGGAGATTTCCTAAGAGGTCACAAACAGTAAAAGTTGAAAATCAGAGCTCTGAAGCTGCCTTGTGCTTTGAGGTTGTTCGCCGAATGCAGGTGACTTTGAGCTTTGAATGTTAATGATGTCAAGAGATACGGGAGAGGGACTTCCCTGGTGATCCATTGGTTAAGACTCCAGGAAGGGGAACACATGTAAACCCATGGCTGATTCATGTCAATGTATGACAAAAACTATTACAATATTGTAAAGTAATTAGCCCCCAACTAAAGTAAATAAATTTATTAAAAAAAAAAAAAAAAAGACTCCATGCTCCCAATGCAGGAGACCTGGGTTCGATCCCCAGTCAGGAACTAAAATCTCACATGCCATGCAGTGTGGCCATAAAGGTTTAAAAAAAGAGAGAGATGGGGGACAGGAACAAAGCCCAGGACATGTCAGTCAGGAAACCCATACTGAAGCCTCAAGAGGCTGCACGTGTTGTGTGAGGGTAGATGATAAACATGCCTGTCACCCCTTAGGGATGAGTTAGGAAAACTGCCTGCCCCCAGACTTGGTGCCAAGGGAAGGGTCAAAATATCTCTTCTGACAACTAGAACCACGAGCTGGGTTTTCAGTGGAATTCATATAGCAGACATGTCTGAAAAGACCTCAAGCCAAGAATTGAGTTCAAAGCTGTCCTGTGGGTAGCACTCCCAGGCACATGGTAGAGGGAATGCAAATCCTGTCTAGAAGAACCTTCTTCAACAGAGGCCTCAGATGATTTTGACAGGTTGCCATCCAAGGAATGTGAGCTCACAGTCAGAAACCAAAACACATTTTAAAAAAATTTAAAGAGACACCAAAGTTAAAACCAGTAAAAACAGAAGTTTGGATATTAGAATTAACAGGCACAGCATAAAAAAAATAAAAAAAGTAGAATATCTTATAAAGATATATTTTAAAAAGGACCTGAAAATATGAACAAAGAGTAAGGCTGTCATACATGATCTTGATTATTTAAAAAACAGCCAAGTATAATGTCTGGGTGCATGCATGCTCAGTCGTTTTTGACTCTGTGCAACCCTCTGGACCATAGCCCACCAGGTTCCTCTGTCCATGGGATTCTCCAGGCAAGAATACTGGAGTGAGTTGCCGATTCCTTCACCAGAGGATCTTCCTGACCCAGGGATCAAACTAGCATCTCCTGGAACTCCTGCCTTGGCAGGCAGATTCTTTTACCACTGAGCCACCTGGGAAGCCCAGTATAACGTCTAGAAATCAAAAATATAATGGAAACTTTAAAAATCAGTAGATGCAGTTAGTCGTAACTAAGAGAACTAAAAGCAAAGTCTGAAATTGTAACCCAGAGTGCACACCAGTGGTGAAGGGATGTGTTTCTCATGTGTGCACAGAAAGTTTAAGAATCTTGCCACAAGCTAAACCATAAAGCAGTTCTCATAAAATTTCTGCCCTGATGCAGTAAAGAAAGAAATTTAAAAAAGAATACTAGAGATATTCCCATATGTTTGAAGATGAAATACTTTTCTAAGCAATACATGAGTCAAAGAAAAATGAGAATATCTAAGTAAACAATAACAAACATTACATATTAAAATTTGTGGAATGCAGCTAAAGTAGAAATTGGAGGGAAATCCATCATCTTACATACTTTCATTAAAGTAGAAGGACCAAAGTCAATGAATTAAATATCCACAAAGGTAGGTAACGACTAGCGGAGGAAACCCAAGTAAAGGAGAAGGAAGTGAATAACAAAGTATATTACAAAGAAATAATAGAGTTGAAACAACAAATCAACAGAAATGATAAAGCCAAATGCAGATTGTTTGAAAGAACTGATAAAATGGACAAAGCTCTGAAAGAGAATAAGGAAAAATGGAGGGAAGAGAGGAGGGAAAGAGAATAAATATATAATAGGAAAAATAAAAGGAGATATAATTATTGAAGCTGCAAAAATTAAAACCATAATAGAATCTTATTTTCCAATAGATTTGAAAGCTCTGATGGTCAAATTCCTAAAAAAGAAAAAAGTAAAATAAAACTTTGCTAAACTTACTCAAGTAGAAATAAAAAACCCAGTTTATGATCATTAAAGAAATAGAGTCAGACTTCTAGTTAGAAAAAGTCCCACAAAGATGATATCAGGTCCAGATAGGAGTACTAACAAATTATCAAACATTCAAGTAATAAAAATTTCAATTTCACACAAACCATTCTAGAATGCAGAAAAAGTGGGTATACTTCTGAGGCTAGAATGAACTTGATACTCATACCTAGCAAGAATGGTATTTACCAAAGAAAGGCAAGTTTTAAATATAGCTGTGAAAGACCTAATCAAAAATTAGCGAACTAAATTTAGAGGTGTGTTAATAAAAGTTGTGTGTGCATGCGTGCTCAGTCATGTCCGACTCTTTGTGACCCCATGGACTGGAGCCCACCAGGCTCCTCTGGCCATGGGATTCTCCAGGCAAAAATACTGGAGTGGTTTGCCATATCTACTCCAAGAGACATTCCGTTGCACCAGCTGGGAAACCAAATAAAAGATAATGAAACATAATATAATGAAACATAATAATTTGGGTTTATCCCCTAAATTTATATTTAGGTTGCCACTAGAAATGTCCTGATGTGTTTCTTTTCAGCAGCATATCATGGGATCTTGTCAAAAGGATACAGTTGCAATTTGAAAGGACTCTAACTGGCCACATCTCCACAATTTGGGCTCAAACAAGGAAAAAAAAGATTGCTGGGCTTCCCAGGTGGCTCAATGGTAAAGAATCCTCCTTCCAGTGCAAGAGATGCAGGTTTTATCCCTGGGTCAAGAAGATCCCCTGGAGAAAGAACTAGCAACCCACTCCGATCTTCTTGCCTTGGAAATTCCATGGACAGAGGATCCTGGCGGGATACAGTTCATGAGATCACAAAACGTCAGACAGAACTTAGCGACTAAACAACAACAAGATGTATCTGTGGCAGATTTTCCAAAGACAATCACAATAGTATTTCACATTTGTATGTTCTTCTTAAAAGTGCCTTTGAAAGCCTTCTCATTGAGGGGTGTGGCCTATGCTCCTTCTTCTTGAATCTGGGCAGACTTGTGGTATGGTAGAAGTGATACTGTGTGACTTTCAAGGTTGTAAAAGGAATGGAAGCTTCTACCTTGCTGGCTGGAGCACTCATGCTGGAGCCCCGAGCTACCATATAAACTAACCATCCTGAGGTCACTGTGCTATAAGGAAGCCCGAACTAGTCCCTGAGGAGGAGGAGCTACATGGAGGGACCCTGGGACCTCATAAAGAAAGAATGATTCTGCATCAGCCCTCAGCAGCCTCTTCCCACTCTTGTAAAGCTTCAGCCACCATCTGACTACAACTGCATAAGAGCTTCTGAGTCAAAACCACCCAGCTGTACCCTTCCCAAGTTTCTGACCTACAGAAATACTGAGAATAATAAAAAACTTGTTGTTGCTATAAGTCACTAAGTTTTGAGGTGATCTACTGCATAGCAGTAGGGAATCATAATAGATTTGGGGCCTGGTTGTGAAATGGTACCACAGCAAAAAAATCAAAGCATGTAACACTGGTTTGGGGACTGGATGGGAGGAAGAAGCAGGATGGGCCTTGAAGAGATTGCTGGTAAGAGCTCTAAGGGCTTTATGAGAGTGTTAGCAGAAACCTGAAGAGCCTTGAGGAGGCCCTCAGTGAGAGCTTAGAGGCAAGAAAGGAAAACATTATTAAAAGCTGGATGAAAGAGGATGGTTTGGTAATATTGTCACCAGTGATAATATAGTAATAGGAAATATGCCAAATGAATTAAATGATCCAGCTAAACATATTATCAGGCAGAATATCCAAAGTACCCCCTGGCTACTGCTTCCTGTGACGAAACAGGAGAGAGAGGTGAGCTAAGGATGTAAGGAGCTAGGACTCACTGACTTTGAAAACTGTTTCTCATTTTCAGCCTCTCAAAGTTGGTAGCAAAACGTGGTCAAGTTAAGAAACAGTTTCCAGGCAAAGATCAAATCCATGGAAGGTCTATAAAAATCTTTTCTTAAAACTTCCCTAAATTTTAAGGTATTGTTGACTCTTACAATCAGAAAAAAGAGAGAGAAAGAAAGGTGTCTTTAGATCTTAAGAGTATGCCTTTCTATTGAAAGAGCATTGCCTCATAGCAACCTCATGGGGGCCCAAGATCTGGTAGGGTTTATCTTGAAGAGGTTTGTGGGTTTGACTTTTGTCTAAAAGAGATTTAGACTTTTGTCTAAATTTGTTTGTCAAATTTCTGCACAGAAACAGAACTGACAGGATATGTTTATATAGAATGATTTATTTTAAGGAATTGGATTACATGATTGTAGAGACTCACCAGTCTAAAATCTGACCCTTAGGCCAGCAGGCTGGAGGAGACCCAGGAAAGAGTTGCAGTTTGAGTCCACAGGCCCTGCACTGACAGGATTCCTTCCCCCTCAGGGGAGGTCAGTTTTGTTCTCATCAGGCTTTCAGTTGATTGGTTGAGACCTACCCACATTATGGAGGATTACCTTAATAGGGCTAATAATCCATAATAGGATTACCGTAGGAGCCAAAGCAAAATGATGCCCAGTTGTGGATGTGACTGGTGATGGAAGTAAAGTCCGATGCTGTGAAGAACAATATTGCATAGGAACCTGGAATGAAGTGGTCAAACTGGAGATGGCAAAAGTGAGCATAGACATTTTAGGAATCAGTGAACTAAAATGGACTGGAATGGGCAAATTTAATTCAGATGACCATTATATCTACTACTGTGGGCAAGAATCACTTAGAAGAAATGGAGTAGCCCTCATAGTCAACAAGAGTCTGAAATGCAGTACTTGGGTGCAATCTCAGACATGACAGAATGATCTCTGTTCGTTTCCAAGGCAAACCATTCAATATCACAGTAATCCGAGCCTATGCCCCAACCACTAATGCTGAAGAAGCTGAAGTTGGATGGTTCTATGAAGTCCTATAAGACCTTCTAGAACTAACACCAAAAAAGATGTCCTTTTCATCATAGGGGACTGGAATGCAAAAGTAGGAAGTCAAGAGATACCCGGAGTAACAGGCAAATTTGGCCTTGGAGTACAGAGTGAGGCAGGGGCAAAGGCTAATAGAATTCTGCAAAGAGAACGCACTGGTCATAGCAAACACCCTTTTCCAACAACACGAGACGACTCTATACATGGACATCGCTAGATGGTCAACACTGAAATCAGATTGATTATATTTTTTGCAGCCAAAAATGGAGAAACCCTATCCAGTCAGCAAAAACAAGACTGGGAGCTGACTGTGGCTCAGATTATGAACTCCTTATTGCAATTCAGACTTAAATTGAAGAAAGTAGGGAAAACCACTAGACCATTCAGGTATGACCTAAATCAAATCCCTTATACAGTGGAAGTGACAAATAGATTTAAGGGATTAGGTCTGATAAACAGAGTGCCTGAAGAACTATGGATGGAGGTTTGTGACGTTGTACAGGAGGCAGTACAATTTCTTTTTCTAAAGAAACTTACAATTACTTTCACCAAGAAAAAGAAATGCAAAAAGGCAAAATGGTTATCAGAGGAGGCCTTACAAATAGCTGAGAAAAGAAGAGAAACTAAAGGCAAAGGAGAAAAGGAAAGATATACCCATCTGAATGCAGAGTTCCAAAGAATAGCAAGGAGAGATAAAAAAGCCTTCCTCAGGAATCAATGCAAAGAAATAGAGGAAAGCAATAGAATGGGAAAGACTAGAGATCTCTTCAAGAAAATTAGAGATACCAAGGGAAATATAAAGATGGACACAATAAAGGACAGAAATGGTATGAACCTAACAGGAGCAGTCATAAGGGATTTGACTTAGGTCATACCTGAATGGTCTAGTGGTTTTCTCCACTTTCTTCAATTTCAGTCTGAATTTGGCAATAAGAAGTTCATGATCTGAGCCACAGTCAGATCCCGGTCTTATTTTTGCTGACTATATAGAGCTTCTCCATCTTTGGCTGCAGAGAATATAATTAATCTGATTTCGGTGTCAACCATCTGGTGATGAGGAGAAGGCAATGGCACCCCACTCCAGTACTCTTGCCTGGAAAATCCCATAGACAGAGGAGCCTGGTAGGCTACAGTCCATGGGGTTGCGAAGAGTTGGACACGAATGAGCGACTTCACTTTCACTTTTCACTCTCATGCATTGGAGAAGGAAATGGCAACCCACTCCAGTGTTCTTGCCTGGAGAATCCCAGGGACAGAGGAGCCTGGTGGGCTGCTGTCTATGGGGTTGCACAGGGTCGGACATGACTGAAGCGACTTAGCAGCAGCAGCAACGTAGAAGGGTGGTGGAGATTATGTTTCTTTAGTTTTCAAAAGGCATCAGATTAAGAATAGTACTCAAGAAGCTGAATCAAGGAATTTTACCTGAGAAGTCTTAGCTGAACCTTGACCTGATTTAGGTAACAATATCCTGGATTTTTGTTGTTGCAGTGATAGACTTGGGGATATTAAGGAAAAGATAGTTTATGTGCCTGTGGGAGGTATGCAGATTGCTGTGGTCAAAGGGTGGAACATGGCAAACAGTATTGTCCAAAGATGTCTGTAACAGCATCTCTTAATCTCCCATTACATACCTTCCCACAGTGTTCTTTGCTCTTTCTCCTATCAAGAGATGGGATGTATTTCCTGTTCCTTGAATCTGGACAGGCTTGTGACTGTGATAGAAATTATGTTGCATGACTTCTAAGGCTTGGTCAAAAAAGGTAACAAATCTTCTGTGTTGCTGACTGCATCACTCAAACTAAAGCCCTGAGCTGTCATGTAAATGGTCTAATTACTCTGAAGTCAGCATCCTCTGAGAGGACCCAAATGAGCCAATGTGAGACGATCTTATGGGGCGACTCTGAGACTGCAGGAAGAGAGAGAGAAGTGAAGTGAAAGTCATTCAGTTGTGTCTGACTCTTTGCGACCCCATGGACTGTATAGTCCCTGGAATTCTCCAGGCCAGAATACTGGAGTGGGTAGCCTTTCCCTTCTCCAGGGGATCTTCCCAACCCAGGAATCGAACCCAGGTCTCCCTCATTGCAGGTGGATTCTTTACCAGCTGAGCCACAGAGAGAGAGAAATGTCCACCAAACCCCCAATAGCTGGCTAGTCCCCCACGGCTCTAGTTCTGGATGTTGTCTGATTTCAGACACATGAGGGACCTAAGCTAGAATCAGTCCTGCCAAGATTCCCAACTCATAGAAACTGAGAGGTAATGAAATAGGTGGTGTTGCTTCAAGCCACTAGATTTTTGAATGATTGGTTACACAACAAAAGATAACTGGAGCAGGATTATAACACACTGACTAAAATAGGAATCTGTGAGTCCATTCTTAAATAAATGGATGAATAACCAGGGGTAAAGGAAAGCTCTTCCTTCTGGTATAATGCCAGATAAGAAATATAAAAGGAACTATGGAGTTAAAAAAAAAATCATCAGTGGATACTGAAAACCCATAGCCAAAATTTGATAAGGAACAGAATATTAGATTCTGAAAGTACTTCTTAAGGGTAATTACTCACTCCCCTTTGAGATACTGGTGGATACCACCTTACTCAAATGCTTGAAGCTAACATCACTGGTATCAGAACAAGCTAAAATATGTACCTCTTGATATGATGTGCTGAGGACAACATGTCAGTTTTGTAGTATTCTTGTGAAAATTTTACAACTTGAATCTTGTCAGGAGAAAATATCAGACAAATCCAGGTTGAGAGATAGTCTAGAAAATAACTTGCCTGTACTCTTCAAAAATATCGAGGTCAAGAAACACATAGAAAAGCTGAGAAAATGTTCCAGATAAAAGGAGATTAAAGAAACATAACTTAATCTGTGATCCTGGGTTGAAGGTGGAGTAGAAAAGAAAAATAGATATGAAGAACACGACTGGGACATTTGACAAAATTTGAATTTGGACTGTGAATTAAATAATTGTAGCAATGCTGAATTACACAATGGTACTGCAGAAAAGTGTTTTGATTTTAGGAAATATATGCTTAGGGTTAAGGGCACATTATGCCTTTAAGTGAAAGTGAAAGTTGCTCAGTCATGTCCGACTCTTTGCGACCTCATGGACTATACAGTCCATGGAATTCTCTAGGCCAGAATACTGGAGTGGGTATTATGCCTTTAACTTGTTCACAAGTAGTTCTCCCCAAAGCATGCATGTGTATGTTTTGGCCTGGCCAAAAAATTCAGTCTGGTTTCCTGTAAGATGTTACCTGTATATATTTATATTTATATTTATATATATATATATACACACACACACTTAAAAGTATGCATGTCTGTATATATACACACACACATATATACATGTATGTGTATATCTATCTATATGTAGCATGCTAAGTCACTTCAATTGTGTCCCTCTCTTGGTGACCCTATGGATCGTAGTCAGCCAGGCTCCTCTGTCCTTGGGATTCGCAAGAATACTGGAGTGGGTTGCCATGACCTTCTCCAGGGGATCTTTCTGACTCAGGGCTGGAACCTGAGTCTCATATCTCCTGCATTGGCAGACAGGTTCTGTACCACTAGCACCACCTGAGAAATGTAGAGAGAGAGATAACAGATAAATGATAAGCAAATAGGGCAAAGTGGTGAATCTGATTTTAAAAAGTGTTTCTGGTACTATTCTTGCTGTTTTCTGTAAGTTTGAAATTACATGAAAATAAAAGTGACAAACCTAGAGCAAATACTGTTTTTGAGAAACATTAAAAGCATTCGCTTTTAATGAGCAAGATTATAAGCAAGATAAGGGTTCCTGCTAATGTCATTTTTATTGAACATTGTGCAGAATGGCATAACTAGTGCAATAAGACAAGAAAAAGACACTAACAGCATAAAAATTGGAAAGAAAGAAGTGAAACTGATTATTCACAATGATATGATTCTATAGAGAATCCAAAAGACTGAATAAATTAATTTGGATTAACCAACATATTTTAACGTGCTTGTTAAACATAAAATTAATATACAAAAGTCCAATTGTATTTCTGTACTACAGCAAGAAGGAGAAAACATAATTTAAAATAATACCCAGCTCACTGACATTAAAAATATAAAGTTTCTAAGAATTTGTATAATTAAAATATGTAAGATATTCATGGGGAAAGAGTTTTGACAATTTATTGAAGGGCCTAAATTAATGAATGAGAAAGTTCAATATTACAAGGAAGTTTATTCTCCCCCAGAATAATCAGTATATTAACTTACTATCGGGGGTCTGTGCGTGTGTGTATGTAATTTGATAAGCTGTTTCTAAAATTTATATGGAAACCAACGGACCAGAAATAGTGATAGCCATCCTGAGGAAGGAGCACGCATCAATGGGCTCTAACGCATACACCATGGGGGAGAATTTAAATTATATGACTCCTTTAGAAAACAGTTTGTTCTTATTTAGTACTTATACCATACGAACCAGACATTCCACTCATGGCATATACACTCAGAATTTCTTGTATATTTATGCTAGGAGACATGAACAGGAAAGTTCTAGCAGCTTCATTTATAATAGTTTAAAACTACAAGTAACTGAAAGGAGTAGCAACAGAAAAATGTATAATTGTGATAAAGCCTATAGTGATAGCATAGTGATCTATTTTCTAGTGATATAAAGAAGACAGATACAGAATACTATTCCATCTACATGTAATAACACTGATATAACATTCTAAGAAATATTGAGCAAAAATAAACAAGTTACAAAATGATGTATTTATATTAAGTAAACACTAATTTTAATCATTGTTATTTTATATGTTACATATATTTCATACTTTGTTTCTGTGCAAAAATTAATTTTACACTCTAATTTTAAAATGTTTATCACAGCATTATGTATAATAGTAAATTATTTTAAACTAAGAAAAAGCCACTAAAATAATTATGGTAGATCCATGCCATAGCATGCTAAGCAGCTATTTAAAACAATGTTGTACAGTGATGTTTGTTGAAATGGAAGGTTGTTTACAATGTGCTGTTAAGGAGGAAAAAAGCAAGTTATAAAAAGAATATGCACTGTTAGATCCTATTTTGTAAAAAATAAATGAGATAAATATAGAATTATATAAAACAAAAACTCAAGAAGCTTATTTCTAGGTAGTCAACTTGAATGATTTTTCTTTTCCTCATGACTATCTGTATTTTCTAATATTTCCCTGACTAAACATGTGTAAAGGGGTAAGATCTACTGCTAAACAGAGGCCAGTGGGTAAGAACATATTCCACCATGAGCTCAGCTCATCATCCATTTACTGACTATCTGCTGTGCATGTGAGGCTCTCTGCTTGGCACTAGGAAAAGAAAGATGAGCAAGGCATGGTCCCTGCCCTGGAGGAGTTCAATCTCTGTATAGGTGAGACAGTGGCATATGTACTGTGATGACAGTACCTGACACTCTCATTAATACTAGGGTGAATGCTACCTCTTCACTTCTTTCCATCAACCACAGAAAGTCTTATGATTTCCAGCCCAGTTTCGACACCCTCTATTCTTCTTCTTTGCTCAGGAAGAGACAATTTGGTCCATGTATTAAAAGGATAGAGAAACAGTTGTGTGCGTGCTCAGTCAAGTCTGACTTTTTTTGACACCATGGACTGTAGCCCACCAGGCTCCTCTGTTCATGGAATTTTCCAGGCAAGAGTATTGGAATGGGTTGCCATTTCCTCCTCCAGGGGATCTTCCTGACCCAGGGATCAAACCCGAGTGTCTTGCCTGACCTGCACTGGCAGGCAGATTCTTTACCCATTGTGCCACCTGGGAAGCCCCAAAGAGGTAGTTGCGTGGAGGAAAAGCCAGGGCAGCTGGGAATGAAGGGGTTATAGCAATAGTGGGGAGCATGCCTAGGACATCTAGGAGTGCAAGAGCAAAGAGGCAAGGAGAAAAAAGATGCTACCATAATTTACATATGTATATCCCAGTAGCTGTTTCAGAAAAAAGCAAGTAAAGAAACTGTGTTGTTTGTTAAAATGATTTTTGACCTTGGGGCTATGTTCCTTCGACCACATTATTCTTCCAGGACTGGACCTTATGGGTCTGGATTTAATGATCACACAAGAATAGTATAGTAATGAATACACAAAGGATGGAGTTACCCAAGACTTTTATCACCAGGAATAAAAGCAACATGGGCAGTGAGAAGAAATACATCAGCATATAAGGAACTCGTTACTGTAGTGAAGTGTATTAGACAAGATCAACAATAAATTTTCCTTGCAACTTATCCTGGGGCTTGATTCCTTCCCGTGCCTGGACTTGTCGGCGTTTAGACCAGGTTGTGGAAAGCAGAGGAGACCTTGGCTGGCTGGGAAATGGAAGAGACCTTGCAGACTGACTGACCTTTCTTGAAACTCAAGTGATATAAAAATAACTTTTTTTTTCTTTGCTTATCAGAACAAATTTTATTTGCATCAAATAGTTTAGGATGATTTGTTAACTTGAACACGGAGACTTCTATTGCATAGGAGGTTTTGATTTAAAATTTGTTTTCTTATTTTTGCTTTTTAAAATACAACCAGTTTATCTTCTAAAGTGACTTGTTTCAGCCTGAGGGGTCCCTTTGGATGTGTGGGTGAAGGGGTGCTGCTCTGTTACTGCAGGCCCCTCTCCCAGTGGGAGGAGAGGATGGGTGGGGGTGAGGGTGGGCAGCTGCCGGCTGCTGGAGAGAGGTCAGGAGGCAGGAAAGGGTGGTGAGTCAGGATGGAGAGTCCTCAGGGTCTGATCAGCCATCCCGCTTCCTCAGAGGGGATCTAGGTCAGTCTGCTCTGAGGTGTGCATGCAGGATGAATCATCTCTAACATGAGGTGAAGTTGAGGACAAGGGTCCATCCTCAGCTGGCTTTGCTGGAAGTCTGTCCTGCCCAGAGGGGCGTGGAGGTGACTACTCATGGAGAGCTCGTGTGTCTCCTGTTCCTGCTGTGACGAATTGCCACCACCTGTGTGGCCTACAACAGCATACATTTATTCTCTTGTAGTTCTGCAAGTCAGAAATCCCAAATCCGTTTTGTTGGGTTGTAAGCAAAGTGTCAAGCTACATTATGACCACGGGAGTTATTTTCAGCAGCTGCAAGTCTGTGATAAAGCCCTCCAGGCCCTCTTTCGTTTCCCGAGTTAGCTCTTTGGTCCACAAGGTACTGCTTATTGGTGGCAGGCAGTCCCTGGGACCGTGGCTTGGGAGTGTCACAACAGAGATGAACATCTGCAGGGTTTGTCCCTGTGGGGTAGAGGGCCGGCTGCTCTGGATGTGTTTTGGCCTCTTGATGGCTGGTTCCCTCCAAGAACTCCAGGAGGAGTTCTTTGAGCAACGGGCAGGATCAGGCTTAGTGCTCTAGGAGGCTGGTGCATAGCCCACCTGGGACTTAGCCGCTCTGAGTCAGGATGACTGCAGGTGATGGTGCCACTGCCGACTTCAGTGAGAGCTCTGACCTGGGCCATCAGAGCAAGCCCCGCTGTGTGCTGTGTGATGTGTATGTTTGCCCTCTTGTGTTTGGAGAACCAGAGGTCCCCATGGCATGGATAAGACCCAACTCCTAAGCCCAGAGTCCTGTTTATAAGTGGCTCATGAGAGGGGTCTCAGTTCTTCATAGTAAGTCCTCGGGAGCTCTAAACTAACCAGCACGCCTACTTCCCCAGCTGTATTACAGTGGAGGCTTTTTTACACAACTGCACATGTTCTCAAATTCAGACCTGGAGATTCTACTGAATATAATTCTCTATGCTATGGATTTTTTAAAAATGTACAGCACCGAGGTGATGCAGTGAGGAGCAGTTTATAGTAGCTGTAGATTTCTGGAAGTTATAAAGGTTGCTTAGTCTGTGTAGCCTCAGAAAAACACCAGCCAGTGCTTCCTTTTGGAGACTCTGGGGGAGAATCTGCTTCCTTATATTTTTTAGCTTCTTGAGGTTACTTGCCTTCTTGATTCATGGCCCCATGTCACTCTGGCTTCTGTTCCTGTTGTCACATCTTCTCTGTTCCTTATGCCTCCCTTTTATGATGACCCTGTCATTACATTGGCCCCACCAGGATGGTGTAAGATAATCACACCCTAAGACCTTTAACTCAGTCACATCTTCAAAGTCCCTTTTGCCATGTAAGGCAACATGTTCACAGGTTTAGGGATTAAGCACGGGCACCTTTGAGAACAGTATTTGTCTACCACTCTAATACTTTGGCCACCTGATGGGTAGAGCTGACTCATTGGAAAAGACCCCGATGCTGGGGAAGATTGAAGGCAGGAGGAGAGGAGGTGACAGAGAATGAGATGGTTGGATGGCATCACTGACTCAATGAACATGAGTTTTAGCAAACTCCAGGAGATGGTGAAGGACAGGAAAGCCTGGCATGCTGTAGTCCATGGGGTCACAAAGAGTTGGACATGACTGAGCAGTTGAACAGCAACAACAAATTCTATCTGCTGCAGAGCTGGCTTAGGGACCACTTCCTGTTCAGCTTCACCTACTGGAGCATTGTTCTTGGTTTCTCATCCCATGGTAAAAGGACACAGATTATTGAAGCATTACATAGTGCAGTGATGGATGCCAGGAATGAGCTCACTAGAACACTTTAATATCATTCGTTTGAGACTAGGACTGTGACCAAGGCATCTGATGATTGCCATTCCTATCACTAACCTGTGATTTTGTAAACCAAAACTTGACTGGCAATTTGAGAAGGATCATCTTTCTCTTTCTGTTTTCTCATTTCACACTGATTTATTTCAGGTTGTAGCTCATAGTCTTAGCAAATAAAATGATTTGTTGTTTATTCTATTGCTGTACATTCCCCCCGAGATGAGAGACCTCCTTGGAACTGTATTCCTTTAGGTAACTAGCTCAGCCAGGCAGGGCTTGCTTTCTCTTGTGCAGGGAGGGCTATGCCACATGCAGCTCAAGCCCTAGTTCTTCCCAGCTTATCTTTAGCAGCGGAAGTAGGATGCTCAAGGCCTTCTGACTCTCTGGTAAAAATAATTCTAAAACTCACCATTGTGGGTCTCTCCCTGGCAAGGTGGCCACCACAGTCCAGGCTCCAGCCATTGCACTCCTCTCCCCTTTCATGCCTTTCACTTGTAGCACTGGAGGGCAGCACTTTCTCCAAAAGTGGTACCTTGTATCTATTATATGATGGAATGTGTCACCGAGAATGTTGCTCAGATTTTGACAGAGAGATGCTGGGAAAAAAACAAAACAAAGTCACATCAGTGTTGCTCAGAGAGACACTAGGAGAGGATCAGTCAGGGTGGCTGGAACCCATCTTTTTTTCGCATTAGCTCTCCTGGCGAAGAAGACTGTTGGCTCCACCCAGGCCAGTCTTGTCTCCAGGCTCACCCTTCTCTGCCCCAGCTGTTGGCACCTGGCCCCATGTCAGGTGGACCCATGCCTACTGTGGATCCATATATGTGGCATATATTGGGCATTGGGGCAAATCCTCCTCTTTTGGCTGTTGCAGATCAAGTAAGTGTGGCGGGATCCAGACCCGAGTTTGTGGGTGTTAGTGT
Organism: Giraffa tippelskirchi; assembly: GCF_054371585.1. Lineage (NCBI taxonomy): Eukaryota > Metazoa > Chordata > Mammalia > Artiodactyla > Giraffidae > Giraffa > Giraffa tippelskirchi. The sequence goes on along the minus strand of NC_137280.1, from coordinate 118,451,906 downwards.
TTGGAGCACACAGACTCCAGGACCTGCTTTGGCCTATATCTCTGCCCCAGCTCTGTTTGCCAGATCTCTACACTGGAGCGTGGGGCCTGAGTCCAGCTATTAGCAAGGGGTTACTTGGCTCTCCTCTGCCAAAGTGTCTTCTGTGTTTGGAGACCTTGTGGGGATGGGGCACCATGGTTGGGGCAGGGGCCCACCTCACAGCAGCCCAGACACAGTGATTTCTCAGAGGAGGAGATGAGGTGCTGTTTCTGTGTATGATTGGATCTTCTCCATGATGCAAGAGAGCATAATATGTGTGAGGCTCATCACCCTGCCTGGACTACCCTGTCCTTGAAGACAAGGATGATGTTCTTATACAACGTGTGGTTGGAAGGTACCTAGGCTAGTGCTGAGTATAAAACTCCTGGTCACGTGACTCAGGATTGCAGGGGCCCTTGGAAACTGCTGCGTGAGCTACTCTGGAACAGCCAGTGAAGGGCAGGGAGTCCTGCAAGGAGGATTTCACCTGCTCCAACCTTGAAGTCGGGTGTGAGCAGTGGCTGCACTTGGGCTGCCTGGATCATGCTGCAGCTCCGGAAGATGCTGATACACTAGTTTTCCCTGCACCCTTTTTCCTTCTGTCAGATCAGTGATTCCCATTGTCAGTTTTACAGCACCCCAGGGTGTCTCCAGTTGTCTCAAGAGCTGGCACAGGATTCTCAAAACCATTTGCTTCAAAAGAAAAACAAATATGCAGAATATAGCAGTTTCAGCTGCATTTGGGGGTGGAGGGGAGAAACGTATCACAAAATCCAAACAAGCAAATTGGGTGTCGCACTCCAAAAGGCTGACTGCGCTGCCTGAGAAAAGAGAAACTGTTACACAAAGCCATTGTCTTCTCGTCGTGGTTTGGATCAGTGTTTGGGGGCTGCTGCACAAATACAACCATAAGAGTTTTTTTTTTTTTTTTATTAAAAAACCCATTTTACTACTTGCTTTTCCTTCTCTATAGAAAATAAATGTTATCGTAGATGAGTAATGTTATACAAAAAAAAAACAACAAAACACCCAAAAAACAAACATTCAACAGAGATCTGAAGCAGTGAGTCTAAAGCAGTGAGTCTCTATTGAAGCAAGATGTCACCATTTGTGGAGCCTTGTGGGCTCCAGAGTGAGTTCAGGGTTAGAAATGCTCTGACTGGGTTGGAGGACTTCCAGCTGCTTCAGTTGTCACTAGGGAGGTAGCAGTACTTCAGTTTCCTCATTCCTAATGGAGATGATGATCATATGTACCTCATGAAGTTAAGAGAATTAAGTGAAGATTTATAATAACCTTTGAGTGGAGCCTGGCACATGGGAAAAATTATGTTGCTGTTGTTGTTCAGTCACTGTCATTTCTGACTTTTTGCGACCCCATGAACTGCAGCATGCCAGGCTTCCCTGTCCTTCACTATCTCCTGGAGCTTGCTCAAACTCATGTCCATTGAGTCGATGATGCCATCCAACTATCTTATCCTCTGTTGTCCCTTTCTCCTTCTGCCTTCAATCTTTCTCAGCTTGAGGGTCTTTTCCAATGAGTTAGCTCTTTGCATCAGGTGGCCAAAGTATTGGAACTTCAGCATCAGTCGTTCCAGTGAATATTCAAAGTGGATTTCCTTTAGGATTGATTGGTTTTGATCTCCTTGCAGTGAGAGCCTTCTGGGTACTGGGGTTGGTGCTAGGTGGGCCCCTGGTAGCTGATGTCTAGTGGTATCAGAAAAGACAGAAGGAGACAGCTGAACGAAATACCCTGTGGTGAGTATAGTTCAGCGCAGAACTGTGGGAAGATCCCTTAATTAAAATGTGGATTCTGGAGCTGGCATTGGTGGGTAGTATTTTGGGCGGACAATTTATCTTTTGCAAGCCTCAGGGTATGTGTGAAGGTATGATAGATTACAGCAACAAGCTGGCCCCAGTTTCAGTGTCTCAACACAACAAAAGTTTATTTCTTGCTTCAGAGACATTTCTGGACAGGTGTTCAGATGGTCAAGGCAGCTGTCCTCCACATGGTCTTTCAGGGACCCAAGCTGATGGCTGCTTCCAAGACTGCCCTGGGTGTCAGCACCCAAGCCAGCCTGGGAAGGAGGTAGAGGCATGTGTGTGGGATGGTCTCATGGCCAGACTTGGAGGGGCACTCTTCCTGCCCTGCACATTCTGGTCAGGATGACTCCTCATGTGGTCACAATTAATAGCAAGAAATCATTGTACTCTGTCTCCACAGAAGAACCAATTTTTACCAGACATCTCAGTTTGCTCCTTTCTAAAGTAGGTGTGATGTTCCCTGCTGTACTGACTCATCTGTGATTTTGGTTGTCAAGTCACCTGAGCTGAAAGGAGCCATGTGGGCCAGGGCACGGGGGCCTAGGCTTGTGGGAGAGCACGGTGGCAGTTTAGCCGGCATTTCAACGTCACTCCCTTGTTGTCCCCTGGCCAGTCACTGAATGTTTGCAGAGTCATATGTGCCAGGCCCTGCCCTGGGTGCTGGGGACACAGTGGTCACATGACAAGGGCAGATGTGAGAGTCACAGTGACATGTGATGCCATGTGGGGCATGGGGCGTCTGATCTGGACAAGGCGTCCTTCCCCGGGATGGGATGTCTACCGGAGAACAGAGCAGCTGGCCTGGCAGGGGCAGGTGGAAGGAGGGTGTCTAGACCAGGGGGATCCCAGGAGCAAAGCCCTGAGGGGGTGGGAGCACAGTCTAGGGGAGGAACTGAAGGCAACATACCCAGACCTTGGGTTGGGGAGGGGAAGGCAACAGAGCAAGGGCTTGGCAGGCGGTGCAGAGCTCCCTGGGCTATGGTCGAGCCTGATGGGTAGCTCACTGCCCTGTGGGAAATGCCCCTTTATTAAAGATAACTTGTTTTCTGGAGCCATGATGGTAGATCTTAGAAATTATTACTGAAACAACAGGACAGCTTGTGGTATTTTACCTCCAACCATGGCTCAAGGAGCACACAAGCAGTAAAGAACCTGCCTGCCAATGCAGGAGTTATAAGAGATGCTGGTTCGATCCTGGGTTGGGAAGATCCCCTGGAGGAGGGCATAGCAACCCACTCCAGTATTCTTGCCTGGAGAATCCCATGGACAGAGGAGTCAGTGGGCTACAGTCCATTGGATCGCAAAGAGTCGGACACAACTGAAGCACCTTACCATGCATGCACGTGGCTCAAGGACCACCATGAATTACGGACCTGAGGTGAAGTGGAAGACATCACCAAGGTTATGCTGTGGTGCTTGGATGGAGCCTGACGATGAGGGTTCATATTCTTTCCCAGCACGGGCTGTCCAAGTAGGGGGAGTTAAGTTAACTCATTACAGACTTGTTTTCAAGACTGTTTTTACAGACTTGTAGGTGAGCGCACCATAATCCCTGGGACTGGGAGATGGAGGCAGAGTGAGGCTGATCCTAGGCCCCTGGGGGCTCGCTAGGACCCTCCTGCCTGAGCCCAGAGCTGCACACCCATCTGGGCCACGAACCCTGCTGGTCACCACCCCGCAGCCCACTTAGTGTGTGTGCTTGTGTCTACCTCTCACCTTGATGTTGCCAAATAATGGAAGAAGTGAGAGGAAATCGATAAAATGTGAATGACTCTTGGTGCTCTGAGTTCCCTCAGCTCTTGAGTTTACAGTTCTTACAGGATCAGTTCTGGCCTGCATTTTCTAAGGTGATTCCTGGTTGTTTAACAGCAGTCTGTGTCTGGAATGCTTATAACACCGGCCAGTATTGCCATGACCACACTCATGTTCACACTTGGGAGATTCAACCTGAGAGGATGGGGGAATGGAACCCCCTCCCCAGGGTTATGGGGAGCACCCCAGTTTTCATGAGGAGTTTCAGAGCAGTTTTTGGTGAGAGTAATGTGTCTCTCTGAAGCATCGGCCTGCATCAGTCTTTCTAGAACCTTGACTAATTCTTGATTCTCTGGTTCTGTTAGCCAAGCATTAGACGAAGCACCAAAATGCACCCTTCAATTTACAGAGAAGTGGAAGGGGTTCAGACACAGAATAAAAATAAGGGATAATTTTTCATCTTCCACTGAAACCTCTCGTTTTCCAGCAGCTTAGAAACAAAAAGAGAGGCGGAGGAAGCATGTGGTGACTGGCAGGCAGCACATTAGCCGTCCTTTGGGAAGAGTCCGGGTGCTGTGAGGCTCTCTAGGCAGAGGGTGTGCTCAGGAGTCCTCACTGCCCACACCACTCATGCTTCCATGGATGTTCACAGGGTATCGTTCTACCTGCCCCTCTGCTGGTGGGAGGAGGAGGACTGGGAAACTTCCTCGCCAGGTCCCTTTAGAGATGGAGACAGTCAGCTCCACCCACCCGAGCGCACAAGCTCACTTTGCTCACAAGTCCCTCTTGGTCCCACGTTGGTCACATCCAGGTTGGCTACACGTTCTGCCCCTTCTCTTTCAGACCCAACCCTCCTTGACCCTTTATCCTCATCCCTGGTTCCCTGCGAAGGTGTCTTTGGCCCCAGTCTGCCCAGCAGCACTCCACTAAGCATCCATGGTACCTCCTCACTCTTGGCCAGTAAGCTCATTCACATGGAGGTCCAAGTGGCTGATCTGGAGGTCACTGGGCATCATTCCCGCTCCTTTGACGGGAGTTCCAAGGCCATCCTTGATGTCTCTAGTGCCCCCCATCCCACTCTCACAGCTTCCTTACTTCCAGCTCCACACAGGGGCTTCTTCTAGTTGTAAATACCTTTTCTATATCCTGCAAGATCCAGCTAAGTTCTCATCTCACTTTCTCTCTGTTCACCTGCTCTTTCCTCACCACCCCAACACCACTTCTTACTGTCCAATGCTTGATAATGAGGTTTCACGGATCCCCTCATCTCTCCCAGCTGCATGGGGAAGAGAATAAAGACAGTTACAGCATACTGATTACATGCTACAGGCCAGAGATTAGGCCAAGCCCCTCCTAAATATCACTGCACTTCACCCCTCAGTAACTCTGTGTGCTTAGTATCAACATCTCATTTTAGTTAGTAAATCCCACTGCCAGGAATCAAAGCTGTTTGCCTATAAAAGCAATGCTGTTAACCAGCACTCTCACTGTGTGTCACACATAATAGGTACTCAGTAGATAGTTATTGCCCTGATTGGGCAGATCCCCTGGAGGAGGGCATGGCAACCCACTCCAGTATTTTTGCCTGGAGAATCCCCTGGACAGAGGAGACTGGTGGGCTACAGTCTGTGGGATCACAAGGAGTCAGACATGACTGAGCAACTAAGTACAGCACAACCCAGATAGTTATTGGGCTTCCTGGGTGGTACTAGTGGTAAACAACCTGCCTGCCAGTGCAGGAGACGTAAGAGACATGGGTTCGATCCCTGGGTCAGGAAGATTCCCTGGAGGAGGGCATGGTAACCCACTCCAGTATTCTTGCCTGGAGAATCCCCATGGACAGAGGAGCCTGGTGGGCTACAGTCCATAGGGTCACAAAGAGTTGGACATGACTAAAGTGACTTAGCATGCACGCATGCACAGATAGTTATTAAAAAAATGAATGAGCCATTATGTCTCCCCCATGACCCTGGATCTCAGCATGATACATGTTTGATCGACATATTTTAAGAGATAAAGAGGGCGAGAATGTGGACAGCTCATCCTGGCTGGTGGAGTGACCCAGCACTTTGGTTGTCAGTCTAGAAATCCAGATTTGGGTTCTGGCATTCTGCTAATTGGCCATGGGCCCTTGGCCCTTAATCAACCTCAGACATAATTTCCTTATCTGTATGATAAGGGGTTGTGCTCAGGTCCTGTGAGGTCTGAAATTCTTAATGTTTTTATTTTTGTTCCCTGAAGAGGTTAATTAGGATGTGGTGCTCTTTAACTGGCAATTACACAGCTGAGACATAGCTTGTTAGTGAGGATGGCATCATTGCCAAGGCCAGTACGGTTACTGATGACCGTGTGCCAGTCTCAGGAGAGCAGAGACCATGAAGAGATTGCTGAAGATGAATAAAAATTCTCCCCCCCAACATTAAATAAGAAAGCTGTGGGTCCCGACCTGGGGCACATCAGTGGGCAGGACGTTTTAATGTTCCTCATTTAGCTAGCTCTTATCCTTCCCGAAGCATCTCTTCATTCACATTGTGAAATAAAAGAGCTGCCTTTGAGTGGGAACTCAGCAATTCCTAATGAGGAGGAAGCCAGGACCAGCTAACCTGATGGCCAGGAGAAGGGGTCCAGCTCCCCGGAGCTGGCCCTCATTGTACATCACGTTTGGCTGTCTTGGCTTGCGGTTGGAAGGCGAGTGATAAGCTAATTCACACAGAGGTCTAAGTGGCTGCCAGGGATCATTTGCATTTTTAACCAAAGGACTCATAATGAATGGAAGTCCTTCAGATGTCAAGTGGACTTGGACTTACCATCCCTGGGGCTGTTATGCCAGAACGGTGAACAGGCTGGAGCACCAGTCTTCTGAGAAGATGCCACATAGCAAGGTTTAAAAGGTGAAGTTTCAGAGGCCCGCTTAACCTAAGAGCTTAGTGCTACATGGATCTGTTCAAGGATTCCTTATCTAATACTTACACATGCAAATAAGCAAGATTAGGTGGCACTAAAGGGCACTGGGTACAGTGAGATCAGATTCAGTCCTGACATCCAATGTTCACCCGCTGGTCTGGGTTGGTGCCCAGGTGGGTGGCATCCTTCATGAGATGTGTATTGCAGGGGGGACAGCAGAGGTCCTGGGAGGGCTGTGTGTTGAGTGTGACCTTCTGAGTCCCACTGTGCACATTTGAATTGCTGTGGTGTCATGTGAGCCACCATAGCAAGGGTCCTTGGAGCCACCATAGCAAGGGTCCTTGGAGGGTCCTCCGTGTGCAGATTCTCTGGCCAGAGCAGCGGCTGATGGAGAAAGCACGTTTCTCCCGTACTCTGTCTGAAGCAGGGTCGTCTGTGCCAGGCGGCTCTCAACCTCTACCTCCCGAGTTATAGCCATCTGTGACAAGGCAAGGTGACAAACGGTGTGTGTTCCTCATAAACTCCTTGGGGCTGACGCCGCTCTGACCCTTTCCTCTTACGCTGCCAGAGGCTGCGACTCTGGTTTTTTTTACCCTTCAGTCATCATAAAGCCTTTTCCTTATGTCTCGTCAGCCTTTGGAAAACCCAGAGTAATGGTCATGATTTATCTTCTTAAACTCTCTGGTGGCCTTCCATTATGCTTAGGACAAAATCCAATTTCTTCCCAGAGCCCACAAGGCCCTGCATGATCTCACCCCCGCTGTCTCTCCCTACTCATCTCCTCCCTTCTCTTACCTGCTCCCTGTGCTCCAGACACAAGGATTTGTCTTCTCTCTACCCCTCAAGTAGAACAACCTTGATTCCACTCTGGGCCTTAGCACTTGTTCTTCCCTCTGCCTTGAAAATCTTCCTGAGTTCATTCTCGCTGCCGCCCTCTCACCATGTGGGTGTCCCCTCAAATGGTGACTCCCTGGAAAGGCCATTGCTGACTTTCTCATCTTAGGATCCCTGTCTTCCCACCACTGTCCCATTGCTTTGTTATAATTCTTTCACAGCAGTTATGATGATCCAACATTGTCTTATTTACTGTCTGTCCAGTGAGCTAGAGTGTAAGCTCCAAGTGAAAGATACCCTGAAGGAGTTGGTTACCACTTTACCTGAGGTGCATGGACTATTATTACTAAATGAATGAATGGGTGAATGAATGTATGGCAGTAATGATAGTAGCAGCCACTATTTATTGAGCACCTGTTATGTGTTAGGCTATATGCAGTAACCCGTTTAATCATCACACCAGTTCCAAGTGATTTGTGCTATCACCCTCCCTTTACATGCGGAAAAATCAAGATTCATAGAGCTTAAGTTCACTGTCACTTTTGTAGTAAACATAGTGGCCATGATTCAAACCTAGATCTGTCTGGCCTGGAAACGGATGCACTATCTGTAAAGAACAAGTGAGTAACTTACTACGTGTCCACTGTCCAGTCTCTAGCACTTTTGGCTCACCTGGCTTTACTTCCTTAGAGGTAGACAGTCTCCTTTCACCAGACAGTCACACTGAAGGTTAGGACTTTAACATAGGAATTTTGGGGAGAAATTTTCCAATTCCTTAGCTATACTCAGCTGATAAATATACAAAAAAGTACCTCAAAGCAAAATACTGAAATATATGGTTCCTGCCCTCAAGGAACTTATTAGAGTTTCTAATGATCATGTCATTGAGTTGTATGCCCTGCTAATGGTAATGGGCCTTTAGAATGAATTCTGGATGATGCCCCTGGTGAAGCCCCTGGGCTCTGAGGGACCACCAGGGCAGATGCATACTGAGAATGTGTCGATGGGATAATCAATTAGCTTAATTTGAAAAGTGGCAGCCACTGAAATATTAAATGTGAAAGATACAACTGAAAATTGTTTAGGCTGCAAGTCACATCAGAAAGATGTCTGCATCAGCATTATGCCATCAGCTTTGGCCTCCAAATTTTAGGCAGAATGTGAAAAGGCTGGAAGAGGTCCAAAAATGAACAACAAGGGTGAATTAAGGGACAGAAAATGATGCTGTGAGGGAAAGCGATAAGAGTTGTGGTTTTTGATTTTTTAAATCCCAGTGCCTGAGAGACTATGGCAAAAGGATAATTGACTATCTTCCAGGGTAGTTAAAGGAAGAATGCTGACCAGCTGTTGTAACATTTTCTTGGAAATTTTAATAGGAGTTATGGACTCAAGTCCAGCAAAAGAAAGGTGGAGGAGGCAAAGCACTGATCATTTTGATTTTTGCTGTGATTAAATGTGGAACTGAACGACCAAGAGAATTGCACTACCGGTGGTCTTGTCCTGATGGCCCTTTGTCTTGAGTGGTTACTGTGCAATAAACTCAAACCCACTAACAATTTCTCCCACAGCTCTATGTCCCTGTGGGGACTCTGGGGGCCTGGGGCCCTGTACCTCTATCTCACTTTGTGCAGAGCCTCCTTCCTGAAACGTCTGCATCTCTGTCATAAAGGCAGCTTTACATCCTCTTGGCCTCCCTCCTCAGTTGTATCACTGTGCTCTTGGGACAGCTTGCTGTTTAGAAACCCAGCCACCTGGAGGCAGGAGATTAAACCAGATGACCTGTGTAGCCTCTCTGTGGCCAAAACACCCTGCATGTTCTTACTTATAACTTAACAATGGGTGCCGTATCGTGGTTGCCCACACTGCCTCTCCATGAAAAGGAATTCAATAAAAATTCCCACTAAGACATGAATGGCCATAGAGAGTTAATAGGGTCTTTCTTGGGGAGTTAATTTAGAAAGCACTTATAGGATAATGGAAAGCAAAATGGAAAAGGGGATGTTTACTGAGAATCATTTTTTCTTTTAAAATGCAGCAGATTTACGGAGGAGATACCATAATTCCACTTGTATCATCCTTCCAGTGATTCCACAAAGACCAGCTAGATGCTGGGCTGTCACAGGTGCTAAGGAGGGGATGGCAAATGTGCAGTTCCTGTTCTCTGGGAGCTTGCAGTTCCTCATCAGTTAGGATTTATAATCGCAAGTGGCAGAAATCCAACCAAACTGTCTTTAGCAAGAGGGAAAGGGATATATAACTGGAGAGGCCAGTAATAACTGGCTCCACACATGACTGGATTCAGAACTCAGTTGGGAAGCAATAGATGTCCCCTCCCCAGCTGCTTAAGCTCAAACCCTGAAGTCTCCTTTTGCTGGACCACACTGCGTCTTGGGCCCATCCTCCAATAGCCATTATGCAGAGAAGGAAAAGCTGCACCTAAGGTCAGATAGATACCAAGTTCCCCCCCAACGTGGTGCTGGGGATGAGGACAGTGTTGCCCAGAGAGTGGAGCTGGGGTGGTTACTCTAAAGCAGGTGTCTGGTACTCTCATCCTAAGAAGAAATAGTGGGTGCTTGGTGGGGGTGGGGGGAAATGGTTACTTCTCACTACACCAGTGAAAGTGTTAGTCGCTCAGTCATGTCCGACTCTTTGCAACCCCATGGACTATAGCCCACCAGGCTCCTCTGTCCATGGGATTTCCCAGGAGAGACTACTGGAGTGGGTAGCCATTCCCTTCTCCAAGAGATCTTCCCAACCTAGGGACTGAACCCAGGTCTCCTTCATTGCAGGCAGATTCTTTACCATCTGAGCCACCAGGGAAGCCCACTATACCAGAGGAGGAACCAAACTGCAGAAAGCTTAGATGATCCACTCAGGGCTGCTGGACATTGATACCAGAGCTTCCCCTTCACTGTGCTCCTTCAGGAAGCATCCAACAGTGTTTCCCTGGTCCTCTCTGCAACAACAGTCTTCCTCCTTATCAGCACCTCCAGATGCCTCACACACCCTGACCTTTCACCCATCAGAATTGATCTTACCTCTCATTCTCCAGTGCCTAGCGCTTTGTTTCTAAAGCAACGCGTAATTCTAAATTATTATATATAATATATACATCTATTATTATATACTCACATATGTGACTTTTCATATAAGCAATGTTGTTTATAAAAATCCCTACATTGAACGCTTCCCCCTCCCACCTTCTTCTGTCCAGTGCCTAAGCTCAGCATTATGCTTTCCAACAACAGGGGCCAAACACCTCCCTGGTCTCAGCACTGCCCTGGACACACAGCAGATGTCTGCGAATGTTTGCCGAATGCCCAAGGGGCTGTTTTCTCCTCCTGGAGTACCAGGCTTGCCTCATACCTTGTTTGTGTCCTGACAGTTCTGCCTGTCCCTTGCTGCCTGGGTGTCTGCTCGCACCCCATCCCTCGCCCCCTGACACCGGGTATGTCAAGGGGCAACCCTGTACTTCTCTTCCTGATGCTGTGCCCAGCACTTAGCAGTGTGGAGTCTGTGCTCAGTGTGGGCTGGTAGACTGGAATGGCTTCCTTGAGGCCATACCGAGGTCTGCAGAGCTGCAGGGAAGGGTACAGGGTCCAGACCTGACCCGTTGCCCCAGACTCTGCTTTGAGGTCTAGTGACCCACCACCCATCTGCCTTTGAGGCATCTTCCCCTCAAACCCTGTGTGTATTTTTAAGTACGTGAGTAATATAATCAGATTGCAAACAGAAAATGAGGAAGGCAGGCAGGCAGGAAGGGAGGAAAGGAAGAGAAGGGAGATGAGTAAAAGAAAGGAGAAGGAAAAGTGAAAGAAAAATATGGAAAGCCGCTTCTTTTTGCCTCTTTGGTTTATTTCCTTCCAGGGTGTTTCCATGTACATCTGGTTTATGTCATTACTTTTTAAACTCAGTGGTGCCCACTGTCTAATTTAGCTGCTTGTTTATCCCAAGTAATTTTATGTAATTTTTTTTTTCTATAGAAAATTCACTTTCAATCTTCTGGCGCTCCCCTTGCCAGAGCTAACACCTACATCTATTGCCTACGTGTCGTAATTAGACCCAGAATGAATGTATGTGACTTGTGGGGTCGTGGGCCCAGCGCCCTCTCCCTCTGATTAGAAGATCTTAGGGATGACATATCTTGAATTCTCGTCTCTGACTGTGCCTCTTAGAGCAGAAGTGATTCTTGCTAAACAACAAAATTCTCTGTAAAAGGCAGCTTACCGGGGAAGGAGGGATAATATCTGGTTGGAAAAGTACAGCTAGTTATTGCATGAAAAACGCTAGAGGGGCGCAGGCACTGTTATTACTGTCATCGCCCTTCTCTGAAAGGCATGCGGCCACCCAGCCGTCTTAAGATGCCTGGGGCCACAGTCCTGGGCATTGCAACTTTGGGGAGAAGGGGCTGCAGGAAGCACAAAAGCCCCAACACTACCCTGCATAGGCTTCCTGAGCACCAGCTCCTCACAGGTGCCAGGTGCTGGGTGGGAGCAGAAAGGGTCTGGTCTCTGGGGGTGCTTGTGCGGGAGGGAGGCAGCTGGAGGGTGATTGTTAATGCCCACTGAGTCACTGCAGCATGTGCAGGGAGCAGTGGGCACGTTCTGGTTCATAGAAGGGGAGCTCTAGAGTGGAGATGTGCTATTGGTTTCTACAACAATCCAAACAAATGGTAGCCTTTGGAAAGTGACATAAGCAACATTGAACAATAAGGACAAGCAATGAAACTTTAGGGGCAGAGATGTGAGGGAGGACCCCATCCTTGCTTGGGGGACCTTGGTCCCCACCTGATAGGTGAGCCTTGGAACCCAGAGCTTGGGTTTATAAAAATGATTTCTCTCTAGGTCTCAGTACTTTTATCTGTAAATCGGTGCTAATAATAGTCTTTCTTCTCTCTCTGGTCTGATGAAAGTCTCAAAAAAGGACTAATCACATACAAAGATTACTGTTAATTTTATTACATGCTTTGGTGGTCAGGGAATAATATCCTTTGTAATTGAGTTTTGAGAGAGCTTTTTGTTTGTTTTCTGTTTCCAAAGTAATGTATCTGTATTGTAGTCAATTTGGAAAATACAACAAAGCACACAAACAATATTTTTAAACCACCATCTGGACATTAAACACTATTACTGTTTGTATAATATGTATGTCCCATCAGGCTTTTTTTTGCCATGCATGGATTAAGAGTAACAAGCATTTAGTATCTTTGTTCTTACATCCACATCTATATATTCCTAACTTTTTCCTTAAGGTAGTGTTTTAATAGTGAAATTGTTGGAATTTGGAGCAGCATATATGCAGAGTTTGAGATCTTTAGAAACATAGTGTCAATTTGACATTTTGACAGGGTATTTTAATTCACATCTCCACCAAATTAAACATAATGCCGTTTGTTTTCCCTTTACCTCTCCTTTGCTGAGTGTTAATATTCTTAAAGATCTTTACTCATTTGATAGTATAAAATGGCATGTCCTTGTTTAATGTGCCTGTCTTTGATTACTGGTGATGAGGAACCTGTCTTTATCTGTTTATCAGGCACTTGTATGGATTTCTCTGCAGCTTTACTGTTCCTTTGCCCTTTTTCCTGCTCCTGTTTTATCATTTATCATTTTCTTACTGATTTATAAAATAACATTTTAATATATTAAAGACATCATCCTTTCAGCATATATTTTACAAATATATCCCCAATTTGTAATTTGCCTTTTAATTTTATTTATGATAAGTTTGACATACAAGAAGGTTTTTTAACATGTTTGTTTAGTCAAAATTTTCATTTTTTTTTCTTTAGACTATCCACATCTGCTTATATGCTAGAAAGTCCTTTCCAAACCAAGGATAATATAAATATTAAGTTATACTTTCTTCTAATACTATTATGATGTCAGTTGCTACATTCTTTTATTAGTCTGTCGAAATGTAATGTTTGCTGTGAGGCAGAGATTTAATTATCTCCCATGTGGTTAACTAGTTGTCCTGACATCATAAATTGAACAGCATATCCTTTCTTCTTTGTTTTGAAAGGGCACTCTTATCATTTATAAGTTTTTCTTCCTGGATTTCTCGGTCTGTTACTTTGATCTGTCTGGTTCTACTCCCATACCCCACTGTTTCGGTTTCCTTAGTCTTATAATGCAGTTTAATGTTGGATACATACACCCTATATTGCTTTGTCTAAATACTTTTTTTGGAATTATTTTCCACATGCATTTGAATAATCTTTGTTCCAAAAAGAACCCCTTTGGGATATTTATTGGAACCGTGTTAATGTAGGTTAGTGTAGAGAAAATTTAAATTTTTACAAAATCCCATTTAGTTGCCTCTTATTTTTCTCAATAAAATCTTGTAATTTTCTTCACATGTGTTTTGCATATTCTATAGTCATTTTCTACTTCTGATTGCTATTGTAAACTGAATTTTTTTGGCCATCATATTTGTTTTTCTGTTAATTTATCTTGTAAAGAGTTGCCTTACTAATATTTTTATCTTATTACTTTTGCTTTAATACTTAATGAATTCTTGTAGTAATTTTGTGAATTGCAGATTTTTTTTCCAGAAGAGGATTATTTTTCTCTCCTAAGTTTTTTGACTGCTATTTTATTTTCTTGTCTAATTGCAAATGACTAGACCTTGTTGAAAACAAAGTCATACATATTGTATGCAAGGATCTTTGTCTTAATTCCAAAAGTAAAATGAATGCCCCTAAGTAAAAGTGAGTGATCACTGATACAAACATGAGAAGTAATTTGATCATTTCATGGTTGAAAATGATGGTTATTTTGAGGTCAGTAGTATTTAACGTATAGAGCAAGCATCATGTTCCTACTTTTCAGTAAGATCTTTACATTAGGAATGACTTTGAAACTTTATCTACATCTATCTTTTCTACACCTATGAAGTGGTTTCTTACCTTTGGCAAAGAGGTTAAACGTGTAGGCCCTAGATCTAAACCTCAGGGTACAGATTCTGTCATCCCCATTTACTACATATGGGATTTTGGACAAAATACTCAGACGTTTTGCATTTTGGTTTCCTCACCTTTAAGTGAGGATGTAATAGTTACTCAGTAAATACTGGCTATTAACTGTTATGGCTATTATTGCCGTGTATGAAGTTCATTCCCCCCAGATAATCACCAGATTCCTAAAATTAGTTCTCCTTGGACATGATGGACTTGGACTTATGGTTTTTTCTTTGCATGAATTTTCATGAAATGGAGCTGAAGTTTTCAGTTTTTATGTTTTATTTCTCATGCTTGTATCAGTGATCACTCACTTTGTAAGGAGCTGGGAAATTCCATTTTTTCCCCAATAAATTGAACTGTTAAATACTATTGGCCACCATATCCACACAATGTCTAATGTTACTATTACTAACCCTACCTTTTTGTAAATTGTTTTTTCTGATATTCATTTACCCAGAAAATATTTACTGAACACATACTATGTTCTAAGCATTGATTTTTATTTGTCCACCTGTATTTTCTATGTTTTTCTTATTTAAAAAAGATACAAGTGTTATTTGTTGAGCCAATCAAGTATTTTATTTTACAAGAGTATTTAATCTACTTATTATTTGTGTTATGATTAGAATTACTTCTTTCAGTTTATTTTGTTTTCTAAATTTATGCTTCTTTTGTCTTTGTTTTCCATAGTTTACTCAAGGATCTATCATTATTTCATTTTCATGTTTTAGTGTTTTATTTTGTATTTTTTGTTGTAAAATTTCATTTCCAATTACCAGTGAGAGCTGAATATCTTCCTGTGCTCTTCCACAATGTAACTTCCCCCCTGGTTTTATTATAATTGACATATAACATTGGTAAGTTTAAAGTGTACAACATTTTGATTTGGTGCATTTATTTACTGCAGAGTGGTTACCAACATAATATTAGCCAACACTTCCATCATGTTATGTAGTCAGTATTTCTTTTTTGTGGTAAGAACATTCAAGATCTAAAGCTGCGAAACTCTGTAACCAGCTTTCAAGTATATGATGTAGTTGTTGTTGTTCAGTTGCTAAGTTGTGTCCGACTCTGCAACCTCGTGGACTGCAGCATGCCAGGCCTCCCTGTCCCTCACCATCTCTTGGAGTTCACCCAAGCTCATGTCCATTGAATCGGTGATGCCATTCAACCATCTCATCCTCTGCTACCCTCTTCTCTGTTTGCCTTCAATCTTTCCCGACATCAGGGTCTTTCCCAGTGAGACTGCTCTGTGCATCAGGTGGCCAAAGTATTGATACAGTATATGATACAACATTATTAGCTATAATCACCATGCTGCACGTTAAATCCCCAGAAGTTGTTAATCTTTCAACTGAAAGTTTATGTGCTTTGGCCAGTATTTACCCATTTCCCCTACTGCCACCTCCCATCCCTGGTAACCACTATATTTGTTATTTCTCTGAGCTGAGCTTTTTTAGATTGCACATACAAGTGATATCACACAGGATTTGTCTTTCTTTGACTTCTTTAACATAGCATAATGTCCTCAAGATTCATCTAAGTTATTGAAAACAGCAAGATTTCCTTCTTTCTAGTGGCTGAATAATATCCCATTGTGTGTATCATTGTGCACACCACATCTTCATTGCCAATTCATCCCATGACAGACACATAGGTTATTTCCTGTCTTAGCTGTTTTGAATAATGTTGCAATGAACATGGGGTTGAGATATCTCTATGAGATCCTGATTTCTATTTCTTTGTATATATATATATATATATATTCAGAATTGAAATTGCTGTATCATGTGGTATTTTTATTTTTAATTTTTTGAGGGACTTACATACTGTTTTCCATAGTGGCTGCACCAGTTTACATTCCCACAAACAGTGCACAAGTATTCCTTTTTCTTCACACTAGCACTAGTTTGTTCCCTGTTCTTAAAATTTACCACATTTACATTTTCTGAAGCACCATAAATCCATCTTTCTCTAGCTTTTGAGTCCATTGAAACAGTGTCTTTTGAATTTTAGTATTAACTCATTTTAATAAATCTTTACCCTCCTTTCTGCTTCCAGTTTCTTTCCCTATCTCTGTACCACTTTTTAGTTTCTATTAATGTTAGGGATTTGGAGCCAAATCAATTTTTAAAACTTTTTAAATCTTTAAAATTAAAATGTTGACATTGATGAAGGAAATTGAGGATTATGCAAATAAATGGAAAGATATCCTGTTCATGAATTGGAACAATTAGAATTGCTAAAATGTCTGTACTACCCAAAGCAATGTACAGATTTAATGTAATCCCTATCAAAATACTCATGGCATTTTTCACAGAACTAGAACAAATAACTCTAAAATCTGTGTGGAATCACAAAAGACCCTGAATAGCCAAAACAATCTTGAGGCAAAAGAACAAAGCCAGAAGTACCCTGCTGCCTGACTTCAGGCTATATTCTGAAGCTACAGTAAACATAACAGTATGGTACTGGCACAAAAATAGTCACAGAGATTCGTGCAACAAATATGGAGCTCAGAGATAAACCCACACACATATGGTTAATCTATGACAAAGGAAAACTATACAATATGAAAAAGATTGTTGTTCAGTTGCTAAGTCATTGCTGACTCTTTGCCATCCCATGGACTGCAGCACTCCAGGCTTCCCTGTCCTTCACTGTCTCCCAGAGTTTGCTCAAACTCATGTCCAGCGAAAAAGAACAGGATAGTTTCTTCAGTAAATGGTATTGAGAAAACTGGACAGGTGCATATAAAACATAAAATTAGAATATTTTCTGAAAATGGCAACCCACTCCAGTATTCTTGCCTGGAGAATTTCATGGACAGAGGAGCCTGGCGGGCTACAGTCCATGGGATCTCAAAGAGTCAGACATGACAGAGTGACTAACACTTACTTAGAATATTTTCTCATACTATATACAAAAATAAACTCAAAATGGATTGAAGATCTAAACCTAAATATAAGACCAGAAATCATAAAACTTCTGTAAGAAAACATAGGTAGTATGCTCTTTGACAGAGGTCTTAGCAATATTTTTTTGATCTGTCTCATCACACAAGGAACACAAAGGCAAAAATAAATGGGACCTAATCGAAATTAAAGGCTTTGGCACAGGGAAGGAAACTATCAATAAACAAAAAGACAACCTACTGAAGGGGAGAAGATACTTGCAAATAATATGTCAGATAAGGGGTTAATATTCAAAACATAGAAAGAACTCATACAACTCATATGAAAAAAAACAACCTTGTTAAGGAATGGGTAGAAGACCTGAACAGATATTTTTCCAAAGAAGACATAAAGATGGCCAACAGACACATGTAAAAATACTCAACATCACTCATCATCAGGGAAATGCAAGTCCAAATTATAACGAGATATCACAGCACACCGTCAAAATTGCTATTGTCAAAAAAACAGCAAATAATAAATGTTGACAAAGATGTGGAGAACAGGGAACTCTAGTATAATGTTGGTGAGAATATAAATTGGTACAGTTACTGTGGTCAACAATATAAAGGTTCCCTACCCGCCCGCCAACCCCCCACAAAGAGAAGTACGATATGATCCAGCAATTCTACTCCTGGGTATATAGTCAAAGAAAATCAAAACACTAATTTGAAAAGATATATGCACCTCAATGTTCATAGCAGCATTATTTACAAGATCAAGATATAGAAGCAACCTAAATGTCTACCAATAGATGAATGAATAAAGATGATGTGGAATATGTGTGTGTGTGTGTATAACAAAACATTACTCAGCCATCAAAAGGAATGAAATTTTGCTATTTTCCACAACATAGATGGACCTGAAAGTGTGTTATGCTTAGTGAAATGAGGGAAACACAAATACTGTATGTTTTCACTTATATGTAGAATCTAAAACATAAAATGAATGAATGTAACAAAACTGAACCAGACTCACAGATAGAAAGAAACAAACTAATAGTCAACAGTGTGGAGGGAAGGTAAGGGCATGATAGGGAAGGGGATAAAGAGATACAAACTACTAGGTGTAAAATAAGATACAAAAATGTAATGCACAGCACAGGGAAGGTAGCCAATGTGTTATAATAACTTTAAATTGAGTATAATCTATAAAAATATTGAATCACTTTGTTGTACACCTGCAGCTAATATAAAAATGTAAATTAACTATAGTTCAGTAAAAAAAAAATTGACTTTTTTTCAGTTTATCAACCAACATAATAACATTTATTTTCATTTATTAATTGTTTATTTAGTTGCATGACTTATTGAGGGTTCCTTTATAGTTTCAGGAGGTATTAACTTTGTTCTCCTGAGTTAGTTGTATTAATACTATATTTTCAAGCAATGCTTTTGAAGGAAGAATGCATGAATATTCTACTGTCTGAAATGCTGCATCTCTAAGAATATAATACTTTTATACATGAAAGACAACTTTCCTGGCTACTTCTTAAATAAAATAGAATTATTTTCCTCACATCTCCATAGGTATTACTCCATCATCTTTCAGTATTTTATGTTCCAGAATAAAAATCTAAAGGAGGCCTGATTTTGTTTGCTTGCAGAAAACCTGTTTGTCCTTGTTCTTTTCTTATTACCGTGCTAGAACCACTTGTACTTCATTTTTGCTACTAACACATTTTGTTTAGACAAGTATAGTTATATGTTTGTTATCTTTTTTTTTTTCTTCCAGAACATGGTAAGCATTTTTAATCTGGGCTTTGATCTTTAGGAAAATTTTCCTCAACTATGTCTTAATTATTCATTCTGGTTTGTCTACCAAATTATCTGTGTATCTAGATCTCTATTACTGGTCCTACACTCTGTCCTCTGTCTTCTCTTTGCTGAGAGAAAGCTTCTGAAGTTTGTCTTCTGCATCACTGATTCAGTTTTGTACCATTTCAGTTCTGCTTTTTACTGGCTCCTATATGGGTGTTAATTATGCAAATTCCTTTTCTGCCCCTTAAAATCTCCAGTTTTCTAAGCTATCTCTAAGCTACCTTCGATTTCCTCGTGTTGTCTTTCCATCCTTTTCTATTGAATTGATTCATTCTCTTGTCTTTTTATATATTCCTTTTCTCTACGAATTTCTGCTTCTCTCTCAGAAACCATGACTTCTTGAATTCTCCTGAGGTGCAGAATTTTCTTAAATTTTCTTCTGAATCCTAGAATTGATCATTTTCTGATATGACTCCTTAGGGAGATATTCTCCTGATGGGCAGTTTCCACCCCCACCCTCATCCCTACCCCTTTGCCCTGAGCCTCCTGTTGGGTTTAAATCCTTTAATCATCATTGAAATAATGATCCATTCCCATTCCTTGTTTGCCAAAACACAGGGTGTTTAGATGCTCCTGTCCTTGTCTGTCTATGTGGGCTGCTGAGCACAGGTTCACTAGAATCCAGTCCCTCCTGCAAGTCCTAGGAGGAACTAAGCTCGTGATGAGTGTCTAACCAAGTGTATCTTTTCATCCCACTCGCTGCTCCTCTGACACAACACCCTGGACATATGGACAGGTGCAGGACAGGCTGTATCTGCAGAGTGTACTGCTGCTAGGGCACTGTGTCAGAGTAAATTCAGTGTGATCACTGCTTATTCTAGTGGCAAGCCTCGTTCTCTCTGATCAAAGAACACAATTTAACTTTTGTCCCATATAATAAACATGTTTATTTATGGAAAAAAATAGCTATGCCCTGTTAGACTATATATGATATGAAAATGTATATATATGTGTCTGTATTTATATGTATATATATGTGTGTGTGTATATGCATTTGTATGTGTGGGTACATGTGTATATAGCATACTTAAAGTTGAGGGTTCATCATCAAAGCAAAATTCCCATTCAAAGCATTCAAAAGTGCAGTTCTCTGAAGGAGGCCTATGAGATAGTAGAAAATTTTATCCATTTTCTTGGTGATTGTTGTTCAGTTGCTGAGTTGTGTCCAGCTCTGCGACCCGATGGACTGCAGTGCACCAGGCTTCCCTATCCTTCACTGTCTCCTGGAGTTTGCTCAAACTCATGTTCATTGATTCAGTATCACTCGTTTAATTTAATCCTGCCTCTGTGTTGGCAGCTAAGGCTACTGTCAGCATCTTATGCAAGACCTATTCTTCTTCTTGAGTATGTAAGTGTCTAAGTATGTATGTGTGTGTGCATGAATGTACACATTTATCTTTTTGCAGCACGTAATGCATAACTTATGATACAGAATGAAAGAGATTAAAAAACACTTGCATGCTGGTTGAATTACTGTTGAGGATCTGTAACAATATAATTGAGTGATATGTATGTAAAAATCTAATGTATCATTCTGGGGAGAAGTACCACATTATTCTGTGTCACATCTCTCTGTCAAAAAATAAATTGAAAAAAGTATATCGAACAGTAGTGTATTTTCAGTTGTAAGTGTCCAGTCCAGTTGAGATCCAAGCCCCCTCATGAGACCATAGATCTTTCTTCCTATGTGTTTGTTCGTTACCAGCATCGTTCGCTAATCGGCTGTATTTATGGAGGGCCCAGAGTAGAAACCATGAGTTGTGGGGACACTTGTGTGGTCAGAGCTGAGTTTTAGTGTGTGCTGGACTGTGTGTGGCAGAGAGAGGTGACAGGGCCCAGGTAAGGAGCCTGCAGCACTGAGTGGGCTCAGAGCCAGGGGGAACAGGGCAAGCGCTGCAGGTCTGAGGCTTTGAAGGAGGGAGTAACACCCCTGCCCAGTGTGAGCCCCACAGCCTGTTGTTAGGAGTTCAGCACTGGGGGTCTGGAAAGCTCAGCTGCGTGGTCCAGCCGTGCCATTTGATTCTATAGCCCGAGACCAGTTGGTTAACCACACTGAGCTCAGTTCCCCCAACTGTAGAACGGGTATAATACTCATGCCTGCATCATGAATTATTGTCAGCATTTAAAGGAAATCCACACATGCTAAGTCACTTCAGTCGTGTCCAACTCTGTGACCCCATGGACTGTTGGCCCGCCAGGCTCCTCTGGCCATGGGATTCTCTGGGCAAAAATACTGGAGTGGGTTGCCATTTCCTCCTCCAGGGAATCTTCCCGACCCAGGGTTTGAACCCTCATCTGTTATGTCTCCTGCATTGGCAGGCAGGTTCTTTACCACTAGTGCCACCTGATAGCATGTATAAATACCTTGGAACAGGGCCTAGCATACAGTGGGCCCCAAACCTTAGCTACGATTGTTAAGTATGAGTGAGTGGGCCAGATCTTTTACCTGTTCTCTGTGTATGAGCTCTAGCATCTGGGACTTGGGCCAGACATTGGTCCCCAGAGCCTCATAGGCATTTGACATATCCATGACTTCTGAGGTCCTTATTCAGGTTAAGAGCAGGTGCTGGGAGGTCAGGGCCCTCAGCCAGGGGGCACTGCCTAGTGCAGCAGAAAGGGTGGGGCTGGCACACCACACAGCTCCTCATCTGGCTTGATGTCTTTCCTCTTTTCCTGTTGCTTATATACATTATTGTATTAGGCCCATTATCCATAATGAAACACTCAGAGTGTTTAGCAGCCCAGATGCTATTGCAGTCCCACATTGAAGGACTCTGTTGTTATGAAATGAATCATTTCCTGAGGAAAACAAGAGAAAGCTCCCACAGCCATTTTCCTAGGCTGAGAGCAATAACCGTTTGAATAGCGAGAGCGATTGCTCAGTGGTCCAGCGCCTTAAAAGGTTTTCTGGGGATGAATTGAGCGATGTGCATCTCTGTGAGGGTGCCCAGGGTGCAGTAATGAGAGGAGGAGACAGGTCAGGGACGGCCAAGGTTCCTCTTTGATAAAGAATCAGAAGAGAGGAAATCAGGAAAAGAAAAATCTAAACAGAACATGGAAATGAGGAACACAGTAGGTTGGCCAGGTCTTTGCTGTGTGTGTAAAGGAGAGGAAGGCTGTGTCCCATAAGAGTCCGGAAGCCCAGCTGAGGGGAGGCCCAGGGCGGGGCTGGGGGTGGGGGCGGACAGAGCCACAGGAGGAGGGCTCCCCCACCACTGCAGGGGGCAGCTCTCCCAGGGTCTGAAGGAGCCTTCCACATGGGGATGGCCATGTAAGAGGATAGCAGGAACATGCCTGCATTTTGAATATCGTTGCCAAATTTTTTGTTTTCATTTGTGGGTATTAGTTTCAAAAGGGAGCATTAGATCATTGAGATGGTAAAGGAAGTTTCTGAGCTAGTTTCAAAGCAACCTTCTGGTTGACCTGCAGAAATGACCCACTGGGTCCCAGCTCTTTGCAGCCTGATTGGAGAAACTATAAAGAATTGGTACAGCATGGCGTATTGTTCATTTGTGCTTTTTAAAGTCCCATTCTAATTTATTTCAAATCAGTATTGCAGAAATTCTTGCAGTTTTTTTTGCTTATTCAGCTAGCCATTCCTCCAGCAAGTATCTATTGAATGACCCCATTTGTGCCAGGTGCTGTTCTGGAGCCTGGAACAGAGATAGACGTTTAAACAACTCTGCTTTCAACCTGATTCTCACCTTTGTTTGTGCCCTGCCTCGGCCCTCAAATCTGTGGAATGTTTCTGTCACATCTGTTCTCACAACAATGCTGGCTGGATGATAGCCCTGCCACATGAGAAAACAGACAGCGTGATTAGTGGTTGTATGAACTACCAAAGGCAGTGGTGAGTCAGAAGCCAGGATTTTCATTCTGCCCTGTTGAGTTCCCTATTGTTCTTCTCTTCCTCCCTGCTCATCAGCTCTTACCTGTCCCTCCCCTCATTCTTTCAAGGTTGAGTTGTTGACTTTTGAGGGTGACAGGTTATAGAGTCAGCTCCTCTGTGCTAATAGTTGGGAAGTTAATCACTATTATGACTCAGTTACCCTCTGTGCACTTGCTTTACCTGCCACAAAGTCGGCAGCTTGTCATACACACACCTCTCACCTTTGGTTCTGCAGATTCCCTGTTAGCTAGAGTTGGGGGTACACCTGGACTGAAACTTTATGAATAGGAAAGAACATATTTCTCCCATGTCACAAATCCCTGGGAAACCAAATGGATTGACACAGTTTTTAGTTTTTATAAAATAATTGTCAGCTTTTTCTCTAAGAGCTGAGTGTGGGTAACAGCTTTGATGATGCTGCATGCAATGAGGTCTCTCTGAAGTTAAAGGTCTTTCCCCAGTTCTAAAGAGACCCCACCTTGCTGGGGTTGGCAGGCAGTCCCTTGCCCATTCTCTGGAATTTTGCAGTTGTCTGGCCTGAAATAAAACTACTTGAAGAATGTATTCCCAGGCCAAGTGGGATGGCTATTTTTGATGGGGGTTGAGAAGAGATGTAGTTTATTGGATTTTATCTTGCAACTGATTTGTTTCTGCCAGACATTGATATGCAGCCCTGATGCCATGATTTCAGGCCTTAGGAGTATTAATGTTATAAACAACCTTCCCTTGCTTCATCTGCTAGTAGGAACCTTAATTTATCACATAGATGTTAGAGTCGCAGGTTCTTATCCATTCATAACAAAAATATAAAATAAAATTGGTAGCTATAGGGAATGCATCCCCTCTCTTAAAAATTCATTTTAAGGAATAAGAGAGAATTTATTCTAAAATATCTTCATCCCAATGGAAATAAAAATCCTGCTTAATGGCCAGAAATCTTCCCTGGGCTTTGATTAAGAAGACACTACGAAGACAGGCGTTTCTTCTGTTTGTCTTCTGGGCTAATCAGACTTCAGGGAAAAAAATCTTGTCTTAGGTTCTCAATGGGGCCAGGACCTTCTAGTAGACAGAGATTGGCTTGTGAGAACCGACTGCTACCCAAAGTGTGCTATGGGGATGCTCACTTGTTCAGAGACCTGCTTGGGACCAGAGGCAGAGGAGAAGGATG
The DNA here is from genome assembly GCF_054371585.1 of Giraffa tippelskirchi. NCBI lineage: Eukaryota > Metazoa > Chordata > Mammalia > Artiodactyla > Giraffidae > Giraffa > Giraffa tippelskirchi. The sequence continues at coordinate 118,427,782 of NC_137280.1, read as the reverse complement.
GGGGCCTCCTTCATTCTTTAACTTCAGACACAGTGCCCCTTCTGCTATGTTCTTATACTTAAAAACAATACCCTTCATAGCATTTCCCCCTGATTATAATAATAGAACATGTCCTTTGTTAAAAAAGGAAAAAAGAATCTATATGTAGACAGGGAGGCAAAAGTTGCTTGTAATACCAGAGATGGTCTTCTGATTTGTATCTAGCCTGTTCTCTGTTAAAGCAACTTTGATGTTGCTGCAAAACTGGAATCTTCCTGTACATTCTGTTCTGTAATCTGATTCTTCTCACTTATCAGTACAGTTTTCATTTATTGCTATTAAAAACTACACATTCTGCATCTTTCCATGAAGAAGTTGTTTTGGTTGTTGTGAGGATACAGACTCTACCCTCAGGCCCCGGACATTTTCAGCCAATCATGGATTCTTTTGCAGTCCACAAGCTGATGATTCTCAAATCTTCATGTTCAACCCAGGGCCCTCTGTTGCATTCCGGTTCTGCTTGGCCAATAGCCTGTGTGCTGTCTTCCCCCCAACCAGCACATTCAGCTTGGCATATGTAAACCAGAGTCCATTATCTGCCCCCCAAAGTCCTGACCTCCCTCAGTGTTCCCTGTGTCAGTATCCAGTGCCTCTACTCAGCAGAGAGAGACTGGACCCACCAGAGCAGCCCTTACTGAGTGCTTATCTAAGAGAGGGGAGAGGGCCTTAAACAAAGAATTGCTCCAATAATTATTTGAGTACAATTGTGATAATAACAATGAAGGATAAAGACAGGGGACTGTGGGCACCTGCCCTGGTCTGGGCATTGGGAAGGCTTCCTGAGGAAGTGATAAAGGCCAAGAGCTGCGCCTCTTCAGTTCCTTCAGGCCAAACCTGCCTGCCTTCCTTCAAGATAACTTCTCTCCATACTGCTCTGTGAATCCACGTTGGAGTGCTGAAACCAGTTCTCCTGGTTCATGAGAATTTTTGTTAAATTTTCAGGAATTTTGTGAGCCAGTTATTTAAAATCGGCCACCATAGGAGCACTCCCACTGTGGAAATTGGCAGATGTTAATTTAGGGTTTTTTTTCCCTCCCCCATCCCGGAGAGCTAGTTGTTAAACATTTACTAGCATACCACTGTTTCTACCCAGCTTTGTTTCTCGTGTGATTTTGTTGGTTATTTCCATTGGAATCTGAGAGGGAGACTTATTGATGATGCCTTTCATATTTTTTCTGAAAGTCTCTGATTTTGTTCTAAATTACTAGCCCCTTCAGCTAAAGAGGGAGTAAGCAAATGACCGGTTGAGACAGTGAACTTCCTCAGTCTCCGTATCAGTTTTCTGTCATTGCTACAACAAATCGCACACATAGCAACCTGAAACAGCACAAACCTATTATCTCAAGGTTTCTCTAGGTCAGAGGTCCACCTTGGCCCGGTTGGGTTCTCTGTTTAGGGTCTCACAAGGCCCAAATCAAGGGGTTGTGCAGGCTAGGCTGTTGTCTGGAGGCTCTGGAGAAAAAACCCTGGGTCTTCTCAGTTGGCACTACTGGTAAAGAACCCGCTTGCCAATGCAGGAGACATAAGAGATGCGTGTTCACTCCCTGGGTCAGGAAGAATCCCTTGAGGAGGGCGTGGCAACGCATTCTAGTATTCTTGCCTGGAGAATCCCATGGAGAGAGGACCCTGGTGGGCTACAGTCCATAGCATTGGAAAAGACATGACTGAAGGAACTTAGCATGCACTCAAGCTCCTTCTTGTTGCTGGCAGAATTCAGTTCCTTCTGAAAGTGGGACTGAGACCCTTGACTTCTGGGGTCACTCTGCTTCCCACGTGGTCCCTCCATCCTCATGTCAGCAACAGAACATCGAGTCCTTCTCACACTTGGAACCTCTGACCTCTCTGTCTTTAAGGAATCACAGCGCTAGATCAGTCTTGCCTAGATAATCCACCTATCTTATGGTTAACTGTTCCTGTCTTGGTTTCCTGGGGCTGCAGTGACAAAGTGCCAGCAACTGGGTAGCTTCAAACTTTGGAAATTTATTCTCACAGATCTAAATGCTAGAAGTCCACTATCAAAGTGTCAGCAGGGCCCTTCTCCCTCCAAAGCCTCTAGGAGAGGCTCTTCCCTTGCATCTTCCAGCTTCTGGAAGCCCCGGGCATTCCTTGACTTGTGGCGGCACGCCTCTGCTGTCTGCCTTCATCCCCGCATGCTGGTCTTCCCTCTCTCTGTGCTCTCCTCCTCACGTGTGTCCATGCTCACATTACCCACTTCCTATAAACATACCAGTCAAGTTGAACTGGGCCCCACCCTAACGACATCATCTTAACTTGATTATACCTGCAAAGACCCTCTTTCCAAATAGTGACATTCCCAGGTACCAGGGGTTAGTACTCCTACAAGTGTTTTTAAAATTTTTATTTTATATTGGAGTATAGTCGATTTACGGTGTTGTGTTAATTTCAGGTGTCCAGCAAAGTGGTTCAGTTATACAGATTCATATATCTGTTCTTTTTAAGATTCTTTTCCCATATAGATTATTATAGAATATTGAATTTAGTTATCTGGGCCAGACAGTAGATCATTGTCAATTATTTTATATATCGTATGTGTATAGGTTAATCTCAAACTCCTAATCTATCCCTCACCCCACCTTTCCCCTTTGATAACCATAAGTTTACTTTCTATGTCTGTGAGGCTGTTTCTGTTTTGCAAATAAGTTCATCTGTATCATTTCTTTTTAGGTTTCACATATAAGTTCATATGCTATTTGTCTTTCTCTGTCTGACTTGCTTCACTTCATATGATAATTTCCAGGTCCATCTGTGTTGCTGCAAATGACATTATTTTATTCTTTTTAATGGCTGAATAATATTCCATTGTATATAGTTGCCACATCTTAACAAACATTTATGAGGGACACAGCTCAGCCCATAACAGGGCCATCGCACATATAAGATAATCACAGAAATGGGATCTCATCATGTTGGCAGGTTCCAGGAATTAGGGGCCTAGACTCTTTGGGGGATGGACACACTTTTAGAATTCTGCCTACCAGGGTCTCCAGAGATGCCTTTTAAGGAACTGTCTCATTTGCTGCCTTACCTAAAAATAGATTCCATGCCCCCTGGCACCCCTCTTTGTGTGATCTCAGTTCACACCTTTTCTTGTCCCTTCCAGTTTTGAGTGTATTGTCTGCCTTCCCAACAAGACTGTCTCATGGACCATACTGCTCTCTTTCTTGGGGTAGCCTTAGGAGAAATTGAATTGGTACAAGACACAGTGCTAAGAAAGAACTATCCCATCCTTGAATCATGACCAATTTTGTATTCTACTTATCAGCAAAGGAAAGTTTGCTTTTTATTTCTGTCTTAAGATGGCAGCGTGTGTAACAAATTGCTCCCCATTTTCCTTCGTGTAGTTGTGGTTGGAGGACGTCTTCCTTTCCCCAGGGCCCTCTGCACCCCACTCTGCCGCCCACTGAAGGTGCATCTGTGCAGGCTAGAGTCATCCACGTCCACCTAATTGCAGCCTGCCCTCTCTTTTCATCTTCCCCTGGAGTGCCTCTCCCGCTGTGAATGATGGCTGAAATTACAGGACACTTAGAGTCTCCCTTCATCTCCCCCTCCTCCAGATGGCAAGCAAATTCAAACGTTAAAGCATACATTTGGTGAGGCGAACGGGGTCTTGCCGATGTCCGAGTTGGGCAGGAATGTTGAGAGCTCAATGGTTTCCCGCCGTGTGTCCAGTTTGTTCTCTTCTGGGCAATTTCCTGTGAACAATTTAATTATGCTAAGTTACCATATGATCATCTACTCCATCTAGAAAGGTTAGAAAGGAGAATTAGTCATTAGGAAATCCTTTTTGGAAATGGGTTTGGTTATTTTATCAGCTTTTATATCTTCAAAGGTTAACATGTTAATTGCTTTGATTTTTTTTTTAAAGCATTACTAGTTTGTAAAATAGCCTCAGAGTGCAAGCTTGGAAAGTTAACACCGTTGTTATTATGTGTCTCTGGACACTGACCTTTGCACCCTAAGATGACACATCACCCCTAGAGTCAGGAGGTGACTGGGCTTTCTTGCTGCTGAGTCCAAGTTCCAGGCACTTGTGCATCTACTTGGACCCTTTAGGCTGGAAGCTTCGCATTCAGGTCATTCTGTGAAGACAACATGAGGAAGGGCTGCTTCTGAGGAGGGACTTGGACCCACAACCTTGGTCCTCTTAACCTTGCTTACTGGCAGCATCATGCCACATGATGAGCTAAAGACCAGGGCTCAGTCAGTTGTGATCACAGTGTCCGTTCTGAGCCTCACTGCTGTATGAAACCAGGACAGGTCGATGAACCTACCGTGAACACTGTTTCTCTGCAGAGTGAGGGCTCAGCTTCTCTTAGAGGGACGTTGGGAGGGTTGCATGAGTTCATAGATGTGAGCGTGGGATGTTGGCGGGGAAGAGGAGGGTGGAGGGCACACCTCTGAGATAAAAGACCCTTCAACTGAAAATAGGACCCATGAAGGGTTCTTAGGAACTCCTTCTCTCCTTCTGCAGCAGAACAAATATTTGTTCAATGCTCCAAGTGTTTACAAAGCACCCTCTACATCCCAGCCTTCTGCTGGCCCACAAGAGGTGATGAAAAGGAAGCATGCAGTGTGTTTTGCAACCCTGCTGGTTTAGCTGTAAGATTAAGGCTTGTGCAGAGCAGGCTCCAAATACATACTGGTTGATTGAATAAATGAATGTCAAGCAAAATACGAGGAAGCAGAACTTGGGTCCTGCCTTTCCAGGATCCCATCATCAAGCTAAACTGTGTGCCATGGCGGTGGGGCTGGGTAGAGATCGTTGCTGTCTGGAGGATTTCAAAGGGATTGGGGGGCATGGTCCCAGCAACAGCCCCACATCCCAGCACAGGATGGATCTGTTGAGCCTGAGCTCAGTCACAGAGGGGTTTAAAATCATGTAAGTGTGTGCTTCCCTGAAGCAAAGATACATTGTCACTGTTATGAACAGCAAATTTTTCAGCTGAACTGAAACTCTGGGAGGTTGTTTTATTCCTGGGTTTGAACCCATTGAAGCAGCTGGCAATTATAATTTGTGCAAACCTTTCCTGTAAAGTCCAACCCCATAGCCCTAATCAAGGAAGTCTGACTTTTTCTTCTGCCCACAACAAAGTGAGTCTTCCCCGTGTGTTACTAGGGGACTCCTACATGTCTCCCAGACGCCTTCAGGACCCAAAGATGTGTGTAACCAAGATGAACCTCTGTTGAAATGGTCAGGTCCCTCCAGAGATTTCAGCAAAGACTTGGTGTCCAGTTAATCTTGGAGCTGTTTCCCTAGCTTTAAACCAGTCATCTCAGGACCAGGTGAGACTGGAATCAAATAAGAGCTACTTAGATCTCCTGGGTGTGGAGCTTTGAACATGACCGTGAAAAGGGCTAACGTTTAGCCAGACTGCAACCATTTGTCTGAACTGGGCATTTATGGCTGGGATTTGTTCTAGCTGGTCACTGCGCATGCCACACTAGTTGTTTAATATTTGGAAAATAACCAGTGGGTAAAAGTAGTGTGTTCAAGCACTCTGTGTGTGTGTGTACAATTTGTTGATGGTGGGAACATGCTCAGTTTGGGTGATCTGAGAAGTTTCTGTATTCTCTGTCAGACATCCACATCATGATTGTATAGGCAGTTCCTCTAAACAAGGAAGATGGATGTTGACAGAAAAGGTGGAAATTTCCTCCTCTGAACTCAGCCCTCATAGGCATTGCCTCTGAGTGCAGCTCTAAGGTATCTGACTCACCACCGAATTATCCAAGACCTTCCCTTCTGCACTGTGGAGGTGCTTTCCCAGATGGAGCAGGGCTTAGCACTCTGGACTGACACCCATGTGAGTTCCAATCCTGGTTCTGCTACTCCAGTAGCTGTGTGACCTTGAGATGGTCACCTTCCATGAGTCTCCTCTCCGATAGGATGGATATAATAAAGTCTGCTTCATAGGGGAGGTACAGAAGTCAAAATACATCATGTAAAGCCCATGGCACACTGCTTGACTCATAGCACCTGCTCAATAAATGGTCGAGTGGAGATGATTATTGTTGTGTGAGGGGAAGGGGCCAAAACCTCAGCTCTTTGCTCAGGCTGAGCTCAGGGAGCCCTGAGGCTGATTCCTTATCTCCATTCATCAGGCCTCTTCCCCAGGGGTCTGGTTGTGGGGGACAAGTGCCCTTGATTCAAGGAAAGTGCAGGCCAGGTCTCTGTCAGCACCAGAAGCTGTAGTGTCACACACACCAGAAGTCAGCCAGCAGGGTGCTGGAGCTGAAGGCCTCTGACCTGGCCCCAAGGCTGGAGCCGGCAGCGCGCTGATGTCTAGCATCTCTGATGAGTCTGGAACACGATTCACACCCAGGTACATGAACTTGGTGCTCTCAAGGGGTCCCTGGGTCTGTCTGTTCTGCCCACTTATTTTCTTCCCTTGTTCTTTAAATGGAATGCAGAACAGAATGTGCTTATGCAATTTTATTTATTTATTTGCCCACACCATGTGGCTTGTAGGCTCTTGGTACCTGACCAGGCATTGAACCCTTGCCGTCAGCAGTGAAAGCATGGAGTCCTGACCACTGGACCGCCAGGAAAGTCTCTTGTTTTATTTTTTAAGTGGGAGATGCTCCCAAGAAAGCCAGGATTGATGGATTGACTTTTGGCCATTCTATGCAGCTTGTGGGATCTTAGTTTCCCCAAGCAGGAATTGAACCATGGCCCCCTGTAGTGGAAGCATGGAGCCCTAACCACTGGACTGCCGGGGAATTCCCAGAAAGCCAGGATTTAAAGATAGGTTTAGAAGGAGATTTGCAGGAAAGAATTTACCTAGGAGGTACTTCTGCTGAACCCACACAAAGTGGTCTGTGCACTGTGCTTATCTCTGACTTGAGGGGTCTGTCTGTAGGCATGGCCCCAGCCTACACGCTGGTGGCACCAAGAGGGGCTGGTGAGGGAGACTACAGCTCTCCCATAATATTAATATTTTTCAGGACTTCCCTCAAAGAGGTACACTCTGATCAGAGCAGTGAGTGTGCTGGGCAAATGAGGCTTCAGGGTAAATCCTCGGGTTCCCCTGCTCCCAGGACAACTGACACCCCAAGCTGTCCTCCTAAGAGCTTCCAGAGTTGCCATTGGTGTTTATCCTACATTCTTTCATCTCTTTCTTCCGTAAAGGAATGCTCGAGAAAGTTTTCTGTCCCCAGGACTCACTACTTGTGGCCTTGCTTAATAAGAATTGCAACACAGAGATTGATAAGAACTGGGTTTTTATCATTTTAGAATCTTCACATCAAAGTTACCCCTTCACAAATAATAGATCATATCTTTTAAAGCCCTTTCCGACATCCTGAAGCCTTTTTCAGATTTCATAAATGACCATCATTCTCCCCTCTCTGCCTACTCAGTCCATACTGATTTGCCTGCATTTTCCTGGGTGCCTGCTGGATCATCTGGGGTGGGGTACTGATTTGGCAGAACCAGAAGGGGAGTAGGAGCGGGTACAGCCCTGGACCTCACAGAGGCTCCGTGGAATCAGCACAGCTCAGGGAGTGCAGCTGAAGGAGATGCATGCATGGTGGAGAGACCTGGGACTGAGGTGGGCAGGGAGGCCCCTGGGGGGAAGGGAAGGAGGCTTGGCCCTGAGGGCAGATAAGGGGAGAGGACTGGGTTGGGGCCTCCCCAGGCCAGAAGGTGGCCATCACCAAGAGCTCCCACTGGGAGGGGTGGCCGTGTGGGTGGTGGTCCTGGCTGGTCCCACGGGAAGTGAACAGGAGCAATGCTAGGCCTGAGCAGGGGAGGATAGAGCAGTTCATGGGGCTGGCTGGGAGTGGGAGAGACTGGCAGGAAATAGCCCAGTCCTAATGCTTTAGTCTTCCCCGGAGTCCTCTGTCCTCCTCTGGGACAGCTCTAATCTGATAGGCAGGCAAAGACAAAGATGGTGCAGGATTTCCTTGTTCCTCATCCTTGCCTATGCATTTCCTGTCAAGGCCTCACCCCTACTTTCATCCCACGGGAGATGTTGTGAAGAGGCTCATCTCCTGCTTGATTTGGAATCTCATTCAGCAAATGTCGGTCTTCCCCTAGGACACAGGTCTCAGGATTCTAAGAGTCCTTTGATGGGAGAGTCACGTGGCCAGGTGTAGGGGAGAAGCTAAGTCAACAGTGGCCTTTCTTCTCAGATCTTAGACCTCTGCAGACCTGGCCAGTGAAGGGGTTAACACAAGAGAGCATTAGGTGTCAGACCATGGGGCTAGACGGCATGTTCTCCCTTCCCAATTAGCATCTTAAAGAGCAAATTATATTTGAATCTACAAGATGGCTTTGTTTGTTAAAATGTTTTTACCCTTGCAGAAGGCACACTATACCCACCAGCTTTATGTCGCAGGAATACATTCTAGTTAAAGAAACTAAGTATAGATGGTTTTGGATTTCAGAGCATAGTTGTAGACATGATTGGTCGGGAGGGTGAAATCCCAGTTATGTGCTATAGGTGGCACTGACCCTTCTACTCCCAGCAGCAGAGCTGCTACACCCCACACCTGCCCCTCCTCTGCCCACTGAACATCTTAGAACCCAGAGGCACCCAGAAGCCCTCTGAGCTGTTCATCCTGAATCCACAGCCTGTGCATATGTTCCTGATTACTTGAGAGGAGAAGCCTCTCTCAGGACTCAGAGCCTGGTGACTCCTGCTTTAAACATAATTCTAACCACCTCGATGATGTGGATTCCCAGCTCATGAGCAATTAGATGCAGGAAAGGAGAAGCCAGAGGCAGCAAATTCTGGCCACAGTGCAGGGGACAGATGGCAGCCCCAAAGCAAACTGCAGGAGTGGACAGAAGGTCACCAGTTTACCCAGAGTTGGCCCAAACCTTCCTCTAGTACCTTATTAGACCCTGGGGTGATCTGGGGAGTAGAGCCTGTAGGCCACCAGGCTTCTCTGTCCATGGGATTTTTCAGTTGATTATACTAGAGTGGGTTGCCATTTCCTCCTCCAGGGGATCTTCCCAACCCGGGGATCGAACCCATGGGAACCTGCATTGCTGGTGGATTCTTTACCTGCTGAACCATTAGGGAAGCCGCAGAGGCAATTTGGTTCTCTTTGTGTAAAAGGGTGTGTGTCACACCCTAGAGAAGGGATTCACCCAAAATAATCGCACTTAGAAGAAAAGTTTTGCCATGCGAAGGTCTGAAACTCAGTTATTTGGATTATTTGCTCATCTGCTTAGAGTTACCCTCAGATGTGCCAGCTTTAGGGTGTGATTTATAGCACCTTATTTCCAGGCTTCCCAGGTGGTGCTAGTGGTAAAGAATCAGCCTGCCAATGCAGGGGACATGAGAGATGGGGGTTCAATCCCTGGGTTGGGAAGATCCCCTGGAGTAGGAAATGGCAATCCACTCCAGTATTCTTGACTGGAAAATTTCATGGACAGAGTCGGACACGACAGCACGATGGACGTCCCAGGATTGATGTTCAGTTTTATTTCATTCTCTTCACTGATAGCCAAACTGCCTTCTAGGTGTGACTGTGACATCTGAGACACTTGCTCTTTCACCTTAAAGCCCTGGAAATTACCAGCAGAGTTTCCCTGAGAGCTGGGAACTACCCTGCCCTTGTCCTTGCTCACAGGGACCTGGACAGGTCCCCGCCTCGTCATTAACAGCACACGTCTCTGACATCTGATATCAGCTGCAATCCTTCGGACCTAGCCAGTTTGTAAGCATACAAGCATTTGTGTTGATCCTTCTCATCGGTGATTCCAGTGTATGTTCCCCCGAATGATTCCTGTCAGGATGCTGCGGGCCAAGGCAGGAATCATTCCTCCTCTTTGTTTGTTCAACATGCTGTGTTTGGTTTTCTGCCTCAGAATGAAGACAGTTGTTTGCAGCCTCACCAGTCAAAATATTTGCTAAATGTAACCTGCGGTTCCAGGACTGAGAGTAGGGAAAAAAGACAGTTCACTTTCCAGGCTGATCAAAGCATTTGTATCAGATGCCTTGGCACACGAGTCTGCAGCCTCTCTGTCAGCACAGAGAGGGGACGTTGTGTTCACGCTCAAGTCCCACCAGTGGGTTTTCTCAGGGCGCAGGCCACCTTCTTTTAAATGTTGTAACAGAAATAAATGTGTGCATAAGCCAGACCATGCTCTTCAAAAGACATCAGGATTTCACAGTTTTCAGATACAGTTTAGTCCCGTGGAATTCAGATTTCAGCTGATCAAAATCTATGGTCGGAATTCCATAAAGTCTAAGGACGTAGTTGTTGAACATTTTATCTTAAAAAAAAAAAATACTACTTCTCAGTGTATTCTATGCTGGCAGAGTATCTGTATGTCTGCAAATGTGTTTCAAGTGTGACAGTCCATGTGCGCTAATGTCCTCTGTACATTAGTAACAGCACCAATGATTCAGTGAACTTACTCCTGTGTGATGCTGGGCTCGGGAAGCTTTCAAGGAAATTAAATTACATATCTGTACAACACAGTTTTAAAAAAGACAGCACCACGAGTATCATCTCAGGCAGAATAAGCCAGTATTAAACCCTGAGTGGCAGATAGTGGTTGTGAGACTGCCACAAATAAAATCCTCTGTCATTCCATCTCTAGGAAGGTAGAGATGTCTTCCTTTTCTTCTTTCTGCTGTTGTTTAGATGTTGTTAAACAAACAGCTGCTGTGTGTATTTAGCCTCTTTGTTCCTCAGCTTCCTTAATGTAAAATGGATGGTAATACCTACCTCGTAGGACTGTCATGGGGCTCACATGTCTCAGTGTGTTTAAAATCCTCAGAAAATGCCTGGCATGTAGTGGGTCTGCTATTGTTATTGCATAGGCTAGAGTTCCATGGTTCACTGTTGGAGTTTTCTTTCTTTTAGTTTGAAAAGTGAAAGTGAAAGTCGCTCAGTCCTGTCTGACTCTTTGCGACCCCATGGACTGTAGCCCACTAGGCTCCTCTGATCATGGAATTCTCCAGGCAAGAATACTGGAGTGGGTAGCCGTTCCCTTTTCCAGGGGATCTTCCCAACCCAGGGATCAAACCCAAGTCTCCCACATTGCAGGCGGATTCTTTACCATCTGAGCCTCAGGCTAGAGTTCCATGCTTCACTGTTGGAGTTTTCTTTCTTTTAAGTTTGTGTGGGTTGAAGCAATAATTGGGGGCTGGGATTTTCCTCCAAAGAAAACAAATAGTCAAGTAAGGGGCTCAAAGACTCACTTTCTGACAGAAGGATGATCTGGCTTGACACCAGACAGCTCACTGTCCCTACTCCAAATATGTATAAATGATGGATAAAATATTGCTATTATTGGGGGAAAAGGTTGGTTGGTTGGTTTTCTGAATACATGGTTGAACATGAAGGTAAGGAAAATTCCTAGGGGCCAGAATGAACAAAGAACTCTAGAAGGCAGTGATTAGTGAGCCAGCCACTGTGATGGCACCCTGCAGTTTCAGAGGGTAGTGTCAAATGCACGTGTAATCCATGAGAGTGGACGCAGGGGCTTTAACACCCATGCCAGGGAAACAGATGTGATCTGCCTACACCATTGAGAAAGGCCCCTACAAAAGGCCAAAACCAAGGGAACTGCCAGGGACTATGAAAATTTTACCTGCTGGGCCAGGAAAGTGGCAAGTAATTTGTGATCTGCTGAAGTTTTCTCCATTACATAAGTGTGAGGGTCTGCATTTACACTATAAGTGGTTCTGAAATTCTAAACCTAGAAATTAGCATGCAGGTAGTTCCCAGATCAGTAAAACTATCAGGGAATCCTAGAAGAAATACATGTAAATGCATTTTAAAGGAATACCTCCACACCAGAACATATGGGATTCCCATGGGGAAAAGAAACCTGAAAATATAAAATTGCTGATCATAAGGAAGTAATTTACCACGAGGAAGAGTTAACCAGACTCGATACACTGGAGAGTTAGTTAGTCCCTCCAGATTCTTCAGGTCATAAAACAATGTAAGAGTAACTATTTTAAAAGTTGTGTTTGAAATGGTTAAAATAGTAAAAAGAAAGAGGGGAGTTATAAAGGAAGAATTGTAGAGAAAAAACACAGGTAAATTTGGAAAAGTAGAATTTCCAGAAATTAAAGTTATTAAAATTGATAACTCAATGGATGGGTTGAGTTCCCTGGTGGCTCAGATGGTAAAAGAAAAGAAAGAAAGTGGAGTCGCTCAGTCGTGTCCGACTCTTTGCGACCCCATGGACTGTAGCCTAACAGGATCCTCCGTCCCTGGGATTCTCCAGGCAATAGTACTGGAGTGGGCTGCCATTGCCTTCTCCAGGGGATCTTCCCGACCCATGGATCGAACCCAGGTCTCCCACATTGTAGACAGACGCTTTACCGTCTGAGCCACCAGGAAAGTCCAATAATGCAGGAGACCCGGGTTCAATCCCTGGGTCAGGAAGATCTCTTGGAGAAGGCAATGGCAACCCACTTCAGTACTCTTGCCTGGAAAATCCCATGGACGGAGGTGTCTGGTAGGCTACAGTCCACAGGGTTGCAAAGAGTCGGACACGACTGAGCGACTTCACTTCACTTCAAAGAGAGAATGATTGAACTGGAAGATAGATCTTGGAAATTATCCAGAAAAGAACTCAGAGACATAAAGATGAAAAGTGTAAACAGATATTGACAGAATGTTAAGACATTGAGACATTGTTGAGAGATATTAAAAGATATTAAGATTTGGGAAGAGAGAATAGGAAGATCTATAAGTATGAAGGGAGCGGGAGAGAGGAAACATTGGAAATGATAATGGTTAACAATTTCCCAGAGTTGAAGGAAGATATAAATTTCTAGATTGAAGAAGCACACCAAGTCCTGAACAGGATGATACAGGTTATATAACAGTGAACTGCAAAATACCAAAAATAAAAAACAAAGAGGAAAAAATTAACTGCAGAGAATGGAACAATTACTGATTGCAAGCTTTTCATTGGCAACAATGGAGGCCAGAAAGCAATTGAATAATACCTTCCATGTTATAAGGGAAAATAGTTAACTTAGAGTTATATTCAGTAGTGACAGCAAAGGTACTTCGTGACAAAGATTTGAGAGGTGACCATTAACAAACTCTCTCTGGAAGAAGGACTAAAGGATATACTTTAGGAGGAAGGTGATTGATTCCAGAAGAAAATAATGGAATATAAAAATCACTGTCAAGAAAGGTTAGAGGCAAACATGTAGGTAAATATAAGTAAGCATTGACTGTAGAAAACAGCAATTATAAGATAACTATTCCATGTGTCTAAATATGAGATGGGAGGTGATGATGATGTAAAATGCTAAAGCATTTTATAATTTTGGTGTTATTCTAGAAGATAATAGGCCTTAATAAACTTTAGATCTTTAAATCAAAATACATATTAAAAATTTAAGAGTAAGCTGTAAAAGAATAAAAATGGGATGTAACTTCTAACAGAAGAGTGGAAAAGGGATTTTGTTAGGTGACACTCAACCAAATCTATAGAAGGCAGGAAAGTAGACAAAATGAAGCAAAGTAAAAGCATAATAGTGGTAATAATTTACAATAATAAAATAGTAATAAATAAATATACAAAATAAGATGGCAAAATAAGTCTGAATATATCAGTAATAATCATTAATGAACTGGACTCATCTATTAGTCAATAGTAATTCTCAGATTGAATTTTTAAAAATCTAGAGATGTACTACTTAAAAGCATCATGTCTAAATATAACAACAAAAAATTTGAAACAGCATCTATGGGAAACAGTACATACTAAATGAAAAAACATGCTTTGTAGCAGCATTAATATCAAAGTGTACTTTTAGATCCAGACACATTATTGGGTTTACTGCACACTGACAAAGAAGCAAGTCACTGAGAAGACATAACAATTATGAACCTATATGTACTTAACATAGGTGCTAAACAGACATAAAACAAAGCCTAGAAACTTAGAAAATTGACAAATCCACCATTATGATGGAATTTAATTTATACATTAAAAACAGATATTTGGAAATTATAACTAATAAACTTAGTCCAATTACTATATGTAAAACTGTGTACCTAGTATACATCCTTTGCATATGCAATTACCAAAGGTAACCATATTCTAGGCCACAAAAATGCTTCAACAAATACAAAGTAATTGATAGACCAGTCTTCAACCAATCTGCAATAGAATTATAAGCCAATAACAAAAAACCCATGATAAATTTGTACATTTAGAAACTTAAAAATATACTTCTAAATATAATGTTGTACACATGAAGCTTACATAATATGAACCCATGTTACCTCAATTTAAATATATACGGTAGTGTGTGTGTATGTATTTCTAAGTAACTCAAGGGCCAGAGAAGTGTTCATAATGAGAATGAATGTTTAGACCTAAATAATAATGAGTTCATTGTATATCAAAATATATAGGATGCTGCTAAGGTGATACTTGGAGGGAAATTTATAACCTTCATTGCAATGTTAGGAAATTAGAAAAGTTGCAAATTAAAGAGCCAAAAGAGTTAACTCAAGAACATTGAAAATAATGCATCTAAGAACAGAAATTAATAGAAAACAAAGAAACAGTTGTGATAATCCATGAAGCCAAGATCTGGCCTCCTGAAATAAATGAATAAAATACATTAAGCTCTGGCAAAACTGATGATAATACTACTGCTCATGTGCCACAGACTTCCGTGTGCCTTATGTTTAATTCACTTAAAGGCCAAAACAACCTAAGAAACAGATAAGAGTAGTATTTCACCACATAGTTACTGGTGCTCCATGGGACCCAAGCGAAATACCTCTGTTGTAGGACACTCCATTTTTTATGACAAATGTAAATTTGTTTAAAAAAAAAAGCAACAAAACCATAAATGATGTGAGAAGGATGGAAGGTAATTCATGATGAAATAATTTTACATAATTATGTATAATTACTAGGGCAGGTAAAATAAAACTTAAAAATGGAAGAAACAAATTTGGCAAAAAGGAGAATGTCTTAAACTCAGAACCTGAAATGAGATGATGGTTCCTGGCAGTCAAGGTTAATGTGGAAATGGGTATTTCCTGGCAAAAGGGATGAGCTGTATGAAATGATGTCATTGGGTGCAGCATTCAGGCTAGAGTCTTGTTTTCAGGGCGGAGGTAAGCCTTTGACCTGGCTTATGCATTAATACATCAGCGTCTATTCAGATATCAGTGATGAGTGGCTTGTCATCCTTTGTTAGCCCCCTAGGGAGGACCTCAGAGCCATGCAGGGCTCAGAGCCCCCTGGGACTACATGGGGCTGAGAATGGGGGGGTTATTCAGAGGGTGACACATTTATCATTGCCTGGACACAGTGTGCTGCATCGGGGAAGTTTTCTTCCCAATGCTCTAACAGGGAAGTTTTCTCCCCAGAACAAACACCAGTCCCTGAGCTTATGCACATTTTCCAAGACCGTTTCAGTAATCTCAGCATCAGGCTCTTCTGAGGGTCACAGATAGCATCTGGGATGATAGAGCCTCTGGATGGGACGTCCAAGACCCTTGCGGGTTCCTCCTTGGAAAACGGAGGTCCTGCCTCTGTACCAACTGAGGGAGTCACAGTGACAGCCCCTGGCATCAACAGCCAGGTGTCCCAGAGGTTAGCTAGAAGGTGGGTTCCCCTGAGGGCTAGCCTCTTGAGAGATGCAGAGTTGGTGTTTCTCTTAAGAGTCCTAGCTGCCTCTGGGCCTTCTTAGTAGCACCCTGTGTCAAGGTGGATTCAAAGGGAGGAGAGATCAAGCTTCCAGTGGCACCAGCTGCTCTTGTTAAACTCCAGCTTCCTGGCCCCTCCCAGTGCCCGGCCCTCAGCCCAGTGAGGCTTGGTGAGGTGGCCTTTGGGGACAGGTCCTGTAGGGGGAGCTTCATGGTGCCCAAGCCCTATGGATCTCTGATTGGCTGTCTCCAGGAGGAAGACCAGATGCAGGGGAGGAGCAGGGGTCCAGCGGCAGTGGGAGGGGTGAGATTGCGGGGAGGCGGGGAGCATCCTGGGGCCTGTGAGGCTGGGGTGATGGTGGGTCCTCTGAAGCACACCTAGTTCATTCACAGCCTAGCATCCGACCTGTGTATACCTCCCAAGGGAATGTCTTGTTTTAGTGTTGTCATGTCCCTCAAGAATGAAAACTGACCTTGGTTTGGGAGTTTTCATTCCAAATTTACCTCTTTAATAACATTTCTCAACCAGAGGTAAACTCAGGATCTGTACTCTGTGCATGGCAGGTAATGCTCCATCTCTGATCTGTATAGGATTCCCACCCCAATGGTCATTTCATTTCTCCTGAGCTTTTTAAAACATCCTAAATAACATAAGATGGGTTCCCGTGGTGGCTCAGAAATAACATTTCTCAACCAGAGGTAAACTCAGGATCTCTACTCTGTGCATGGCAGGTAATGCTCCATCTCTGATCTGTATAGGATTCCCACCCCAATGATCATTTCATTTCTCCTGAGCTTTTAAAAACATCCTAAATAACATAAGATGGGTTCCTGTGGTGGCTCAGATGGTAAAGAATCTGCCTGCAATGCAGGAGACCCAGGTTTGATCCCCGGGTCAGGAAGATTCCCTGGAGAAGGAAATGACAACCCACTCCAGTATTCTTGCCTGGAGAATCCCATGGACCGAGGAGCCTGTCATAGATACTAAATATCCTTCACATAGATGCTAAATAGACAGAAAGCAAAGCCTAAAAACTTACCAAATATTACATCAGAGTGCTAAAATATTCCATCATAGTGGTGGATTTGTCAGTTTTCTCCTGTAAGTTTCTAGGCTTTGCTTTATGTCTGTTTAGCACCTATGTTAAGTACATACAGGTTCGTAATTGTTATGTCTTCTCAGTGACTTGTTTCTTTTGTCAGTGTGCAGTAAACCCAATGATGTGTCTGGATCTAAAAGTACACTTTGATATTAATGCTGCTACAAAGCATGTTTGTTCTTTTAGTATGTATGTCTTTAATAGTATACCTTTTCCCATGGGCTACAGTCCATAGTGTCGCAAGAATTGGACATGACTTGAGCCACTAACACTTTCACTTCACTTTTCAACATAAGATAATTATATCAAAAAATCAAAATTAATCAACACTAGTTAATAATATAAAATGTATATTATAAAATAATTAAAAACAGTAATAGATGTTCTGGTTTAGCTTTCAGTCCTTTAGTACACAGTTGTGTAGGAAGAGGTCTGAATTCTAGTTCCTCAACAGTCTTTGCATGAGGCATGACCCCTTCCCTCCTGGAGCATCCTGTTTCCCATGTGTAAGACAGTAGTGCTGGACTGGACTATCACTTTTGGCTCTCCCCTGTATGCTTGGTCCTAAGGATGGAGAACCCCAGGCCCACAGCATCAGGGTTGGAGGTTGGAGACCCAGGTCTCCCAGAATCTTCTGGAGATTAGAGACGGCCCAAGGTGCTAGCCCTTCGCTGTGGTTCTGCAGCACGCTCAGCTGAGCCAAGCGTTGGGGCTGGTCGGCACAGTGAGAGATGATAGTGAGGAAGGGTGAGTGGGGATCCTGCTGCGTGTTGGGGGGAAACGGCCTCCTCCCGTGGCTGACTCTCTTTCACTGAGTGAGGACTTGCCATCTACCAAGCACTGTGCTAATGTGTTCATATCATAGTACACACTCCACATGACCCAGGGAGGTACGAATTTTACATTTAATAGTGAAAACCTGAAGCTCAGAGGCAGTCACTTGACTGAGTTTACAGAGACAGGCTGGCAGCAGAACAGTTCAGCGACAGGGGGACCTGCCAGCAGGTATCCAGGGCCCCCGGTGAGTGCTGCTTAACCTCAGAGTGGCTCACGCTCCATCATCCGCAAGGAAAGATGGTGACAGCTCAGACTGCAGGAGGAGGAGAATACCAAACAGCAGATAAACCATGGGCGCCTGCCCTCCGTGTGTTCATCCTGAACTCCAGCACCCCTGGGTGCCGAGTGTGTGGAGATGGACGCGCTTGACGTGGGTGGTGAGACCAAGTGTCAGGCCACCTCCCGGGTCTCACAGGGTGAAATGCCCACAGTGGAGTGTTTTCCGGGTTCACGGGGTGCTTTCAGATGGCATCAAGGATGCACTTGATGTCTGCCTGCTCTGCATAGCCTCTGCTAGTTTTTCTCGGTGTTTCACTGTGTTTTGGGTTCCAGGGTCAGACCCAATTCCTCCGTGCAGCTACTACCAAGGGCAGTGTAATGTATGAAATCTTTGACAAAGCTCAGTTCTCTGCTCAGAAGGTGGGCACCAGGGCCTCCTGCAGGAGTCATGGGGGAACCCAAAGTTCTTCTCCTACCACTGCGTGGCTTCAAGCACACTATCCTGTCTGAGCCTGCATTTCCTCACCAGTCAAATGGGGATAATATTGCATAATTTTGCATACACTCAAAATTATGTGTATGCCATGCTGAAGACAGCATGGTCCATAGCTCCCCTCACCCCCAGTCCAGCTCTCAGGCTCACTAGCATGTATAGACCTGCCCCCCAGATGTGGCTTCAGCCTCCCTCTGCGGACAGGGAGGTGGGAGTGTCTCTAGGTTCTTCTGGTAATTTATTGATAAGCTATGAAGGGTCACCTGGGTTGTTTTTGCTTCCTTAGTGTAAGCCAGTGAAATAACTTGTGTCGGGCGATGAGTCTTTCACAGGGCAACATTTTTCTTCAACTTATCCCCTCAAGTGCATTTTCAGACGTGGTTGATGATTGAGCTAGAAACTGAGGACAGAACAGGGGCAGGGATGCTAGTCTGAATTCTGTCTCTTTCTCTCGTCCCTTAGAGAGATCAGTCTCTCCCCGTCTCTTTCCTTCACTCTCTCTGTCTCGGTATGAAGGTTTTCTTGAGGTCTGTCTTCTTGCCCATTTTGTCCTTTTCTTCCCTCTCTGTAGCCCCACTCTTCTCTTTAGGTCTCTCCCTTACACTCTCATAGTCCCTCTCCCTAGCTTGCTTTCTTGACCAGTGTCCTTCTCTGTCAGTCTCTTGCCATCAGGCTTTCTCCCCATCTCTCTCTCTCTCTCTCTCCTGTCTTTCTGCCCCCTCCCTCTCTTCCTCTCTCACTGTTTCTCTGTCCCTGTCTCTATCTCTCAGTCCTTCTCCCCCTCATTCCCACCACACACACACACTATGGTCTCTCTCAAGTACAAGCCCATGTCTTGCTGATGCCAACATGAAGGTTACATGTTCATGAGTATGAGCCAATCCTGCTGGGACTGCTCTTTTCCCAGGGGCTGCTGCTGCTGCTAAGTCACTTCAGTCGTGTCCGACTCTGTGCAACCCCATAGACGGCAGCCCACCAGGCTCCCCCGTCCCTGGGATTCTCCAGGCAAGAACACTGGACTGGGTTGCCAGTTCCTTCTCCAATGCAGGAAAGTGAAAAGTGAAAGTGAAGGCGCTCAGTCGTATCCGACTCTTAGCGACCCCATGGACTGCAGCCTACCAGGCTCCTCCATCCATGGGATTTTCCAGGCAAGAGTACTGGAGTGGGGTGCCATTGCCTTCTCCATTCCCAGGGGCAGGTAGTCCTTACTCAGCTTGGGAATACGTCCATTTACCAACAGAAAGACAGTCAGCCTGGTCCAGGACTGGAGAAAGTAGTAATTTGCCTCTTGAAGGAGAGTTTGTCTTCTGCAATAAGTGCATTATCACAGCTGATTGGTTGGGGTTTTAAGGATGCACTCCATCAGATGACTTCCCTGGTGGCTCAGATGGTAAAGTGTCCGCCTACAATGCAGGAGACCGAGGTTCAAACCCTGGGTTGGGAAAATCTCCTGGAGAAGGGAATGGCAACCCGCTCCAGTATTCTTGCCTGGAAAATCCCATGGATGGAGGAGCCTTGTAGGCTACAGTCCATGCGGTTGCAAAGAGTCGGACATGACTGAGCGACTTCACTTTCACTTTCCCTCAGATAACCATGGTTCAGGACCAGCATGTGCCCACATATGGTGGACTTCAGCAACTCAGTCTCCTGTACAGTATCTGACACCCAGAAACTGGCTGAGTGTTCTAGGTACAGAGTGTTTGCAAGGACCCAGGCACTGTCTGCAAACCTACGGCAAGGTCTGCCTCCTGCCCAGCCAACAGCTTGTTTTCAGCTGCCTGGGCTGTTCCCACTGGCACATTGGCTTGGAATGTACTGATTATAAATTCTTTACCTCTTATAAAGTGGGTTTAAAGGACCTCTGCCAAGCAGCAAGTCTTAGTCATACTTTCTACTCTGTGTTGCTGCAAAACCAAAATTAAATTAGATTTCACTTTCAATGTTCCCAAGCTCAGCTGCCACTAACACAGCTGGTCAGCCTCCCAATTAGCCTAAAGTGATAAGGTTTGCCTGCACAGGAAGCAGTGCCACTACCTGCCCATAAGGGGCTCCCCCGCTGCTTCCTCCACGAGTCTCCAGACAGATATTTTTTTAATATCTGCTCCCAAGAGCTGGCTGGGGCTGTGAACTCTGCCTCCGAACTAGTTCTAAAGCCCAGGCTAAGAGAATGGGTGTTCCTACAGCTCAGGCTGCTATGAGGTCCTCTCAGGGCCGTTGGGAGAAACTTTGGTGCTCTAGAAGGTCCATAAACATTTTTTTTTCCCCTGGGCTGAGGAATGGCACTACCCGAGGGTAATCACATTTTTAAGCCAAAATTCATGGCTACCGTCAAGGGTAATATAAATGTATTGAAATCCCTGATAAAGAGATAAAAATAAGAGAACTAGGAAAGTTCTTTGGGTAAAGTAATCGTCAAATCATGCCTGAAAAACTGCATCTTTCTTGCAGCAATAATAAGAATGGTTGCTTAATGAATAAATACAAGGTGCTTGCATTTAGAGAGCTGCAAGCTGTCACATTTGGGAGCTCAGTTTATCCTTAGGAAAACCACATGAGATAAGACGGAAGACATCCCCGTTTCACAGAAAGGGACTCTGAGGCCCTCATGCTGCCATCAGTTGTAGAAGTGGGGCTAGATTTGAAGTGTCCTGAATGCCGGCCCCAGGCTCTTGTCACTGTGTTACGCTATCGCTTAAGAGACAGTAGGCACCGTTGCTAAGCAGTGTGTAAGAAGTGCCACCGCCAAGTGTACATAAAGCGACAGAAGCCCAGAAAGTGGAAGTTCTCTTTACAGTCAGACGAAAGCAGGATGAGATCCTCAGATGAGCTGTTTTCAACCTTATCCAAGCATGTTTTTCCTTGACACATGATGGTTCTCATAAACGTAAAAGAATATAGTTCTTCTTGTGTCTAAGTTAGTATCATCTTCTACTTTTCCTTCTTAGCTAGTGAAGACAGCGAGATTTTTATTCTTTTTATTAAAAGCAAATTGCATCCTATTTGTGTAAGTGGCCTCTCTTATAGTGTCATCATCAGAGTTTTGTATGAGAGGTCTTTGAGCAAACCATCCTTCTCAGAAAGCTTTTTTCTTCCTGCATTTCCATTTTCTGCAAAGAGGGGCTCGGAGATGGTGATAGTACCACTTCTAAGGCTGCCTTCCCTTCACTTCAAGGGGCCATGCCTGGGAGATAAAGAAATTGCCCATTGTGCCGGGTAGCAGAGAATGAGCCATACCCAGGGGACAGAAAACCTTCATGGACCTACTGCTTGGGCAGAGGCACAGGTGGGGATGGGGGACAGGGCCAGTTGGGGGCACTGAAAGGCAGGCATGTGACTGGAGCCTGGACATGGAACATAATGGATTCTGGAGATTTGGAGTGGAGGTGGGGTGGGAAGAAAGGTCCAAAGAAATGAAATGAGAGCAGACCTTCTTGCCAGGAGACTGGCAGGATGCAGAGGAGCTGGAGGTGGTGGGAGCTTCGTGGCCATCACCTCTAGTACAGACTCCAGGGAGACTTGTCCAGGTGAGGGAAAGGGAGGCAGGTGGTGGGCCGTGTGGCAGGACTGACAGCAGGGAAAGATTCATCTTCTGCTGAGCCCCCCTCTGCCTCTGCTCTGGGGCTCCCACCTGCCCTGGAGACCTGCTGGTGCCTCCCACTAGCATGCGGCACGTATACTTTGCCAGGTCACAAAAACTCGCATAAGCTCTGTGAAACAGTGACACCAAAAAGAAAAGGTTGCCTGGTGAATTCGTCTTGGCCTCCAGGCTGAACAGTGAGGCCAGTCTGAGGCCAGGTTGAGGGATGAACTATATAGTCAAAGAATAAAGGATGACAAGCCTGACCGTAGGGGATTTGAATGATGGTAGAAGGTCAGGCTTTAGAGAGAGTCCAGTCACAGCTCCAGCCAGCACATCGTAACCCTTTTGCTGGGGTGGGGACTGGACACGGGCTCACGGCAGGGTGCACATGGTTGCGGGACACGTGTACACATACCTGCCGAGCATGGGCCCACATTCAGCCCCACACCCTTTGCTGCACGCATGTGCTTTCTCTCAGGATGGGTTTGGTCTATGAGAGCCTGAAAGCTCTGTGCAGCACTCCTATGGCCTCTATGGAGTGCCTGTGTGCAGTCAGGGGTCATCACTCCCAGAAACACAGAGCCCCCTGTGGGCCTGCTCTGAGCCTTCTTCCTCTTGTGAAATTGCAGCTGAGCCTTGCACTGGCTGAGGGAGGATTCCTGGGCCTCTCCCCTTCAAGGGAGGCCTTGGGGCCCCCACCCCCAGAGCAACTCCTCCCACTGCCCCCGACTCTGTGTTGCAGGCAGACGTGGCCTGACTGTGGTCCTGCTTATCATTCTCAGATGGTTTTCTTTCCCATCAGGAGTCAGCTGCCTTCCCTTCTTCCCTTCCTCCTTCTCAAAACAAATCAGTGCCAAGAGCCAGGACCCCCTTTGCTCTGCCTGATGGCATGGGTTTGGCACTGTAGGGGTGCGCTCTTAGATACCAACAAGAGAAGCCCGAGATTTACAGCCCCCCTGTGATTCCTGCATCAGGCTGCCCTCTTTGGGGGCAGGACTTTGCCCCTTGGTGGCGGGTCCATTCTGGATCACTCCCTGCAGGTAGAGAATGTCCTGACTTGTCACCCTTGTGAACGCAGATGGCGGGACAGAGCCTGGCCCACAGTGAGCACTTGGTAAAGACTTGTCAAATGAATGTACAAATCAAATGTCTTTTGAGCTGAGTGGATGACCACTTGTGTTGGGTTCCTCACACAGTAATGCCTGGCAGCTTGTGAGTGATTAGAATGAAAAGGAAAATCTAAAACTCAGCCCCCAAACTGGGGTTAGACATCTCAAGGCCACAGAGACCTGGACCATGCACCTGCCAGCTTGTGGAGGTACCAGACCTGTGCTCAGGATGTCTTCAGCAAAAGCATGGTCCCCAGCTCCTGGTAGGCTCACTTTTTAAACCAACAGCCACTGGCTCTATAGCCTGGACCCCCCCAGAAATGTCTGGGATTGCCAGGGCTACATCTGTGTCAAGGGATGGCCTGTCACCTGCCACCTCCCATCCCCACCCCCCCATGCATTGTGTTCGGTCAGGAGCTACCCTTTTCTTGGAAGTGTTGTTGAAAGGCAGACAAAGCTTTCAGGAGAGAAATCTCATTTTAAAATCGGGTTTCTCTTCCTGAGAAAACAGAGGCTCATCATCTAGGGAAGCATTTCTTCAGGATCGTGTGGAAGGTCATTCCAGAGCAGAGGCTTTAAGAATTAGATGTGAGATTGTAAGGGGACTGCTGAGGGGCATCGCTGGGGAAGAACAGCAGAAAACACTGTTTAGCACAGAGTGGGCTTCATTCCCTTGAATTACTGAATCAGGTACAGTCCTACGTACCACGTTTGGTTCATCTATCCACCAGTTAAGGAAGATCTGGATGGCCTCCTCTTTTAGACTAGTGTATTATCTCATCCTCGTTGATTGAAAAAGAAACTGAGTCTCGGCTTGGGCCCTTGTTATAGCTACATCTTCACTAGAGTCAGGGAGACTCAGATGGGGGCCTTCTGGCTCATTCACTGACCCAAGCGAACACTTATTTAGCTCCTTCTGTGTTCCGCCACTGGGCTTGACCCTGGGAACCCTGCAGTGAGCAAGACGCAGAAGGTCCCTGCCTTCGTGAGATTCTCACTCTAGTGGAGGGAGACAGTTAGCAAGTAAACATACTTAAAAGTTTGAGTGTTACTAGTGATAAGTGCTGTGAAGGAAAGAACATAAGGTAGTGTGTGAACATGTAACAAGGAGTTCAGAATCTTTTTTAGCATTTTTAAACTTCTCTAGATTTTTTTTATTTTTCCTCTGTCTCTTCCCTAGTGGCTCAGACGGTCAAGAATCTGCCTGCATTGCTGGAGACCCAGGTTCGATCCCTGGGGGAAGATCCCCTGGAGAAGGGCATGGCAACCCACTCCAGTATTCTTGCCTGGAGAATCCCATGGACAGAGGAGCCTGATGGGCTATAGTCCATGGAGTCGCAAAGAGTAGGACATGACGACTGAGCGACTAACACTTTCTCTAGATTTTTTTTCCCCAGCATATGAAATTTCTATTTTACTTAAAGATTTATCCAAGTAATTTCACTTTGCATGGAAAATGTGCAGAGATTTATGACAGAGGACCTCATTTCTATCCATATACGTCAGGGACACACAGTGGACGGCCTTGAGGGTGGGGTGTGTCTTCTTTGCACACTCTGTGGAGTTCAAACACATCCAGTCTCTCCCCCATGCCATCCCACACCCACCTGACAAGGCAGCGTCCTTTCCATTCCAGTTGGGGGCAGCTCAGAGGCCTCAGGAGCCTTCAGCTAAAGCTGCATTAGTGTGTGTGAGCAAATTACCCCAGTTATCTGGCCATGTAGAAAGCTATAGTTTTGCTCTTCATGAAAAATTAAAATCTTGTCCTGATCTGATGGAAGGAAACGGATGAGGCAACTTAAGTGAACTCAGCCATTGTTGATCAGGCAGATGATAAACTACACATTTTCTTGACTCAGGGGATCAATGGAGAACCTTAAAGAGAAAATCAGAGAAGAAATTAAGATTAAATTTGCAAGCCTGTAATATTGGGAAGGCATTTGAAAACTGCAGCGAAATAAGGCTCTCTTCTGAAAATGCATTATTTATTTCCTGCCTGTTACCACAGTTACAGATGCTTCTTCCTGTGGTTTGGACCCCAGTCGGTTACAGAAGCAGACCAGAGACAGATGACTTGCAGCTCACCAGTAAAGTTGGAATTTCAGATGAGCAATCGAGATATTTTTAGAATGTTTGTGTGTACAGTTGCATCATAAATCGTGAGGATGAAGGTAGCTGCGTGAGTCTAAATCCAATTGGGGCCACAATGCTGGCTTTGTAAAACATAAATTTTGTTAAGAGAAAAAAAATCATGGAATTGGTTATGCAGTTGATTCCCACATATTTTTAATTAGTAAAATCTTGGAGGAACATCAAAAGTGGTTTTTGGTTCAATGGGGACCTTCAATGGAAGAATGTAATTTGGTTCCTAATGAAACTGGCTCATACAATAATATGTACCAGAGTGAGATTCAGAAAGAGAAAATTGTCCCACTGGTGTTAATGGATTGGCATCTGCCTCAGATGTCATTGCTGTTAAAGTCACACAGGCCAGACAATGAGAACTTTTCAGTAATTGAAGCATAAAGTAATAGAGACGTCCCCAACGAGAGGTGTGCTTCAGTACCCATGAACAGAGTAATCAATTACCTGGGCAAAGTTCTGTCTGAATTCTCTGGAAAACTGGCACTTTTCAGGGAAAAAAAAGGATTTTTCAGAGTTTTGAAGATAAAGTTTGAAAAAGATGCTTTCAGAAAAGTTGTCGCCCAAGCCAATTAAAATTTCAGCAAGTTGTTCTCTCAGAAGAGAAGCAGACAAAACATAAAAGGGTCACACCTGCAGCTCTGCATCTTCCCAAAGAGAGAAATACTGGAGACTGGTTAAGAGTGGAGGTCTGGGAGTAACAGGAAACAGTTCTGGCACTGACCAGGTCTGTGGCTGCAGGCCAGCCACGCATGCTTTCCAGCCTCGGCTTCTTCATTTGGGAGGTGGAACATCATACGCCCTGTCTCCACAGGGTTGCTGGGAGGATCCAGTGAAAAGTATGAAAGCTATTGAGCAAAGTATACAGCATGAAGTATATGCCCAACATGATGGCAATCTACTCGAAGGACATGGAAGGAGTAGAATTTATTAGAATGGCAGAGAGAAAATGGTAGAACTATTGATCATTTATGAGAAATTTGACTTTCTCCTTTGAGAAATCAGGGCAATATTCTTATAGACCAACTAATTATATTAGCAGATTTTAGGAATGTAGTTAACCCTTTCCTTTCCTGTCTCCTTCCCACCTCCCTCCATTCCTTCCTTCCTAGATTTTTTTCTCACTGACAATTAATGAGTCACTTGAGCAGTTATTTTAAGCCAAACTTCAAACAGAGAAGGTAAACATTTGCAAGTCAGTGGTAGTAGTCTGTTGACTTCTTGAGCAGAATGGTGATGGCAGAACACATAAGTCTTCAATGATAAAATGATTTACTAAGCACATACTATGTGTCAGGCACAGCCCTGAGTGTTTGCCAATGAGGCCAGGTTATGGATACAACCTTCAGATAGGTCAGTTGCTGGTCCGCCTGAAGGATCCTGTGACCCTAGACTCAGGGACTGAGTATCCCTGACCCAGGCTTAGCTTGGTCGCTCATCCAGTCATCCCCTGGAGTTTACACGATGACATCAGAAGGGACTTACAAATTAGTCTTCCAATTGTAGTTATAGTGTGTGTACGTGCTAAGTCACTTCAGTCATGTCTGACTCTGTGCAACCCCATGGACTGTGGCCCACAAGGTTCCTCTGTCCATGGGATTCTCCAGACAAGAATACTGGAGTGGGTTGCCATGCCTTCCTCCAGGGAGATCTTCCTGACCCAGGGATCAACCCAGACAGACATAAGAACCTTATGTCTTCTGCATTGGCAGGCAGATTCTTTACCACCAGTGCCACCTGGAAAGCCCATATAGTTATAATACATGTATGTAAATCTGAAGATCACTCAAAGGGCATCCCACTGATATGAAGTCAGTGAGGTCCACTCTCCATAGAGAACTCTCCTTACCTCTGCCTCCTGAACAAAGGAAGGATGGGGGTGGTGGGTGGGTAAGTGAGGGCTCAGGAGGACATAGTGGACACTTTCGTGGGACAGAGACTTCTCTTTGTTCAGAAGAATGAACATTCATTGGTGAAGGTTGTAAATCTGATATCTGATGCACTTTTTTTCTGAGTAAAAGTTTACCACAGAGGTAAGTGGCTGGTCTATAAAAATTTCACAGAATCATCTTCTTCACCACGACTGCTCACTAGCTAGCTTTCCTAGCACTCATGAATATTTATGCCTTGGCTGCTTAAAATGCTTGGAGGGGGGAAGAAAACAAGCAAACTTTGTTCTCAGTCTCCAATTTTTCTGAGGTATGAAAGCATCAGTATAAGATAGTAACAGTGTACTGCTGAACCAAGTGCTTAGACCAATATTCATTTAAAGCTGAGGTCTGCTCTGTATTAACTGTGAATTGTAATAAGGTATACAGGAGATAAGAATGTTAGAGGGGGCATAAGCATGAGATATACTGGTCTCTGCTTCCTTCATCTTTCTGTAATCGAACTTAACATAATTTACTTGAAGTTAAGTGATGAAGCTTCAAAAGGTTTGGAGATTGATTCCATGTGGTTCAGATACTTATCAGGACTCTTGTCTGGTGCTGTGGTCTTTGCTTTTGCTCCATGAGCCTACTTTTCCACCTTCCTCAGCCCTCCAGCACCTTTCGATGCCTGGCTCCTCTCCTCCTCCCCGCCTTATTCCTCCTCCCCGTGGAGCCGTCCTGATGCCTTCTCCCAGGACCCCAGGAGGCCGATCCCGCTTGCCCAGACAATGCTTGAGGGTGGTATTAAAAGGCAGTTCTGGCACTCAGAGTTTCTAGAAAGCAGGGTCTTACATACATAGAACAGCAGGGTAGCAGAAGTGGCTCGTGAACGCAGGTTCCTTCTCAGGCAAATTTTTGGAGTCGGGGTGGGGGTGAGGCGAGCTGATTATGCAGAGACTCCAAATTCAATCTCCTAGGTCATGTTATCACTGGAGCCGGTGATGGAAGCACTGCCCAATAATTCAGACTTGCCTATTACTTATTCTTTATCTAGAGGAAATAAAGAGAAACAATTACCTTGGTGTGACATTCTGCCATCTCTACAGAGCCACCTGCACCTGAGACTTCGCCAGCAGCAGAAAGAATGAGTTAAATGCTAAATATTTCATAGAGAAGAGAAGAGCAGGGCTATTGAAAATAAATTTAAAAGACCTTCATGTATTCTGGTCATATATCCCTGGCATAAGACTTCTCCAGAGACAAAATAGCTTTCTAACAGGAGGGTTGAGGTTGGGGAGGGGTTCAGCCCAGGAAGGCGGGGAGCGAGGAAGGGAGCCCAGGAAAACCCACACGACCGCCTGTTACCAGACACCGCGTCTCCTTCGTGAAGGCATCTTGGAAATGATTGAAGTCGGACTATTGCTGCAGAGCCCTTTTCAGTAATGAATTTTAAATTATAAATGACATTTTGTTGTGTGCCCTTCGCACCCACCTGTTGGTAGTTAACAGGGAAAATTGATGTCTAGACAGAGCAAACTTCTTGGGAAGTTAAGCCTGAAGCTCTCAGTTTGTAGCTAAGAACGCTCCTTAACTTAAATGTCTGCCAAAGCCGTGTCTCGGTCCCAGCTTAGGCTGGGTGTTGGGCTCACGGTCCCCTTGAAACCAGCATGCATTCCGTTTCAGCCTCCTCCTGTTGGGGCCAGACTGTGGGAACCGAGTATTAGGATGATTCAGGCCCATGGGATGACTTAGGCTGCCCCAGGGAACGTTTGAGGCCGATTCCCTCCCATGGGCTGATGGGTGTCAGTGAGAGCCATCAATTAAAATCACAGGACTAGTTTAAGGGGACAAATATCAGTCAAAGATACAAAGAAACTGCTGTTGATTTATTGCTTTAAGTGGAAGTGTTAATTGCTCAGTCATGTCTGACTCTTTGCAATCTCATGGACTATAGCCCTCCAGGTTCCTCTGTCCATGGAATTCTCTAGGTAAGAATACTGTAGTGGGTAGCCATCTTCTCCAGGGATCTTCCTGACACAGGGATTGAACTCAGGTCTCCTGCATTGCAGGCAGATGCTAAGACAGGAAAGATAATTCAGGAGAAATCAGTGCTCCAGCCCTTTCCACTGACCCTGGCACTCAGAGTTTTCTCTCCTTACATCAACCAATCTTGGCAGTTAAATGTGTTCTCCTTATTAATGCCAGGGGAGGGAAACAGAAAAGGAAGGCCCTTCTTTGCAAATAACTGCTTTGCAAACTGCAAAATATTGGCAGTACCCGCCTGTAAGTCACGAAAGCCATGGAGGTTTGCCCATCCCTGAGCACTGAATGCCCTTGGTGACAGCTGCAGAATAGATGAGTAATACAGATAAGCAAGTCCTAGCATTTCCTCTGGCCTACGCACTGCCCAGTGCACCAGAGGGGAGCCGGCACGCTCTGTCACATGGGCTGGGGTGGAAAGGGTCTGACTCCAGGAGAGTCTGAGCCCCCCTACAGAGATATCACATCCTCTACCTGAGTCCTGAGCACCCGCTACTTCTCAGCAGATCCTTGGCTCCTTCTCCCCTTTATCCTGCTCCGTGGGCGATGTGATTGAAGCTGCTGGACTTGGCAAGGGAGCAGAATGCAGGGGCCCAGAGTTGGGGCATCAAGAGTTTGTGTGTATGGGTTTGTGGGTCTCACTCTCTGGTTATTAGGCACCAGCTGTGCACATGCCAGCACTCTAGATGTCTCAGTTTCCAGGGGTGACATAGGTAGCACTGAAGGGTGGGCACCAGCTCCAGTGCAGCCGCACTGAACCTAGAATGGGAAGAAAGTTCAGCACGAAGAGTTGAGGTGAGACCTGAAATCTGTTTTCTTACTGTGGAATAGATCACGCCACCTCTGGCGTGAGATTTCTCTAAAACTTCTGTCTCGGCTATTAGTCCTTCCTAAATTCCTGAATGTGGAAGACATTCTGTGGAAGCATATCGAGATAGTGACACTGGTCCTGTGGCAGAGGAGGGACATAGCTGACCTCTTGACCCCCTAGCCACTTGGGCAGCCATCACATCACCCCCAGCATGACTGATCAGTCCTGATCTCAGACTCACAGAGGCCCCGGGAGGGACGTGCTGCACATGACCAGGAGCCATGCCAGCCAGTCCTGACTGGCAGGCCTCCCAGTGCCCTCCATCCCTGGTGATCTGCAGACCGAGGGCTGCTTACTGGCCACCTGCCAAGTGGCTGATATGCTTTAATGTGTCACCTCTACAAAGCACACCATTGATTTTTTTTTTGTTTTCAAATTGGAGCCTTTCCAATAGCATCCCAAAACTAAAGGAACAGAGCACTAGATTAGCACATGTTGGACAGGCAAGGTTATCTTCTCTAGAGAGGGAATTGACAGCTGTCCCTACTGGGAGGAAAACTATATAAAGGAACAGGGCCAGGAAGTCTTCTCAGAACGAAAACTGGATGAGAAATTCTGTAGAAGTCAAAACAGCCTTTGCTGGGAAGGCAAGGTCACAAGCACAGGCTCTGCCTAACTTGTTGGTAGAATCAAGGCAGGTGAGCAGGGCACGAGACAGGGCATAATGAGGTCAGCGACCAAGGCCACCTTCCTCCAGTCCCTACTCTTCCCTGAGGGACCTTGGGAAACTCACATCCCTATTCCAACTCCAGTTTATTCATCTTCAAAGGCTAGGGTTGGAGTCAATGGCCAAGATCTGTCCCTATCATGCCAGCATTTGAATCACCTCTCATCATTTCTGTAAGATGATTCTAAAAGTTGAAGACAGATAAATTATATTCATATCATTATAACTATGAAATATTGCTCCCTGGAGAATCAATCATGTCCTAGTTTTTCATTTCCTTCTCTATGTACCAGCGTGCTGACCTCATGTGTCACTTAGTGAAGACTTTTTTTCTGACATTAGGTTCAGATAGCATCTTTTTCACCCTCCATCAGTTGCCTTTCACATATCCTCACCTACTTTCTTACTCTCTCTCTTATCATCAGTTGTGTCTTGTGCCTTAAGACCTCTCTTCTGGAGCCACTTTTTCTTGCTCCAATCTAGAAGGGGTTTTTCTTTTTTTTCTCGACTGCACCACTCTTCCCAGGATGACCTGACTTCCTTTGTTAGCTCACATTTTCTTTTAGCTGGAGTACACCCTTGTGTAACTGCCTAAGAAAGCATGTACAGGACCTCAACTTTCTATTCCTCAAATGTCTGAAAATGCTTTTCTTTCTTCATACTTGACAGATTGGATGTAGTATTACAAATTGAAAATTTGCCTTGTAATAGTCAAGGAGTTTGTGTGTATGGTGCTCAGTTGTGTCCAACTCTTTACAACCTCATGGACTATAGTCTGCCAGGCTCTTCTGTCCGTGGAATTTGCCAAGCAAGAATGCTGGAATGGGTTGCCATTTCCTTCTCCAGGGGATCTTCCTGACCCAAGGATTGAACTTGCATCTCTTGCATCTCCTACTTTGGCAGGCAGATTCTTTACCATTGTACCACCAGGAGTCCCAATAGTCAAGGTGGGTTAACTCAAATACCAATAGGGTAACAGAGTTTATTATGCACTCACATCACAGCCTGCTCATTCCTCTGTAATTTTGGGATGTTCTCTGCTCCATACAATATTTCAGAGACCTAGAAAGACTCCTCCTATATTGTAGCTTCCAAGGTCACTGTAGACAAAGATATGGGGATATAGAAAAGGCCCACCAACTCCTAACTCAATCAGCCTAGAGGTAACATATTCTACCCATACCTTCTCTGTAAGAACTAGTCACATGGCCCCATCTAGATGCAAGGGGAATAGGAAGTATAGTTGGTACAGGCTTGTAGAGAAAATCATATTTTCATACTTTTAAAGGCATCATTTTCAAGCTGGAAGTGATAAGTCCAGTGCTAGACTGATTTTTGTTCCTTGTGGGTGGCCTGTTTTAATCTGTCTGGAAGCTGTTAAGGATAATCTGTCTCCTTTAAGGTCCTTGAGAGTAAAGACTCTGTTTCACTGGATTATCTCCAATATCTCTGCCTGTCGTATAACAGAGATGGGATTAAGGCGAGGTAATTAAGGCCCTTTCAGGACAAAAACTCAGTAGCCAAGATAAAGATTCAATGTAATAGTTTGCAAAATAAAAATTATTACCCAAAAAAAGTCCATGATGAACAAAATAATAATTAATATTCTTGGTGTTATGAAATTTTGCAATGATGCGTTTGGCTCTGTGGCCTCGTCTGTGGGCTTTTCGATCTAAAAATATGTATCTTTCCTCAAACAAAAGCAACTACAGATTTTTAAATAATTTTGTCTTCTCAGTTTTTCTTTTGTGTTTCAGAAATCCTAATTGGATATATAACATCCTGGATCAGTATTTGCTATCATACCTTTTCTCTCAAAGCTTCTGTTTCCATATATCTTTTTCAATATTCTGGAAAATTCGCAAGCACACTTTCTCACTCTCTGATTTCTCCAAGTGACACCTTGAAACTATTTGAGGCTACTAGTTAGTAATTTTTGGTTTTCTGTTTGAGTTCTGCTTTTACTTTTACTTGTCTCTTGTCATGTGGGGCATCTTTGTGTGTGGTTTTCTTTAATTGCTCTCTTTTGTTAATCTGTTTTCAGATTGCTCTATTTCGGGTTGTGGGTCTGGTGTTTCTTGGTTCACTGTCCAGATGTAAGAATGAAGAAGGTACAGATGCCAAGGTTCAGGGCTTGTCAGCTGGGGTTCCACTTGAGGATGAGCAGGCTGCAAGCCAGACATCATATTGCATGGCCAAGGTACCAGATGAGGAGGGCGCCAACACCCAGTTAACTGCCATGGTTCTCCTCAGGCAGTTCATTCCATTTCTTTAGAGAAGAGCCCTCTGGGTGTTTTTCCACATGAGGGTGTTTCCTGGACAAACAGCTTCAATTTCCCCTGCCCATCTCAGCCCTGCCTCTGGGGGAGGGGTCGTACAGCTGCTGCCTCTTCTGCGCATGCTCCAGGCTGTGGGCTGAGGTGCCTTCTGTCCTGTTCAGCGGTGAATGTTGTTCGTAAAGTGTCTTTAAATCCTTTGCTCACTGAGGATTCTCTTCATCTCTGTGATTTATTCTTTTAAGGTTGTTTTTGGGTCTCGGGAGGAGAAGGGAGTAAACGGTGTGGCTACCCCTGTCATTTTGAACCCTCCTCCTTTGTTTCTAACCTGTTTGGAAGATCGGCCTCTGGTGTTAGCACTTGGCATCTCAAGCTAAACATGCCCAAGGTGAAACAGTTAGATTCCCTCTGCCTGCCCTCAGAATTATCTGCTTCTCCTCTGGTCATGCCCACCTCTGGGAATAACACTAACATCCACCCACTTGTTAAATGGATAACTGAGTTGTCTGTCATTCCTCCCTTTCCCATGTTCATGTCCACTTGGCTTTGCCTTCTGTGTTTGTACCTCAAATCTGTCCATATCTCCACCCTCAGTGCCACCACCTAGACAAGCCAAGACTCTAATCCCCTCTGTACTGGTCTCCCTTCTGCCATTCTTACCCCACAGCCCATCTTCCTGGTAGAGAAATTCCATCTCATTCTCCCATCACCCTTTCAGTAACATTCAATTCCCCACCAGGCCTGTCTACATGAACTAGCTTCTTCCCACCTCCCGAACCTTGGCACATTCTCATCTCCTCTCTCTCTGGCTCCAGCCACTCTGACCTCCTCCAAGGAGCCATGCTCACCCTGCCCCCAGCCCTCCACATGGCACCCCTTTTCCCATCCTTAGGCCCTGCTCAGGGTCTGCTCCCTCTAAGTTGGTTTCTCTCACTCATTATTTTCTTGTCCTGTACCTATTCATTTTCTCCACAGTTCAGTTCAGTCGCTCAGTTGTGTCCGACTCTTTGCAACCCCATGAATCACAGCACGCCAGGCCTCTCTGTCCATCACCAACTCCCGGAGTTTACCCAAACCCATGTCCATCGAGTCAGTGATGCCATCCAACCATCTCATCCTCTGTCGTCCCCTTCTCCTCCTGCCCCCAATCCTTCCCAGCATTAGGGTCTTTTCCAATGAGTCAACTCTTTGCATGAGGTGGCCGAAGTATTGGAGTTTCAGCTTCAACATCAGTCCTTCCAATGAACACCCAGGACTGATCTCCTTTAGGATGGATTGATTGGATCTCCTTGCAGTCCAAGAAACCCATGAACAGTATTTTCTCTACAACCCTATCCCAATTCTTATTTACATACAAATGGTTTTTTATCATGATGTTTTATTTACTAGTTTATTGATAGGTGGTACGCTGGACCCCAAGTACCCAAAGGGCAGGAATCGTGCTGGTTTTCTCCTCCAGTGCATACTCAGCAAAGTTTTGATGTGCAGATGAGGGAGGAAGGGAGAAGATGCTCAGCATGAGTGGGTCTCAACCCAGCATTTGGGTTGTGGGTTGATGTCTTCTCCTTTGACTGATCTCTCTGGCAGATCTCCTGACTCATCTGTAATCCATAGGTGACGCTCTGGAGCAGTAACACCCACATGACCCCGAGGAGGTAACGAGCTAGAGGGCAGCTCCTGGCTCACAGGGGCAGGAAGTAATCTCTTTATCTTCAACTTCCAGTAGGAGTTGCTAAAGGGCTGCAAATTGTGATGCCTGGCACCGGGCACACCTTTCCCATGCTGAGGCACCTGCCTTTGACAGGACAGGCAGATTGCTCCATAAATGATGGGCCCAGAAGCAGTGTACCAGGCGCAGGCTATACGGTATGGAAGCTGTTCCCTATGAGAGCCCCATTCTGAAGGCAATTAGTCTAATTGCTTTTGTTATTTCAGAAAACAAATTAAGCCACCCGAGTGTTTCAGGGCAGAAAAACGTCTGCAGCGTATAAGAAACGTTTCAGGAGCATTTAGTTCACAGCCAGCAGTGTCTGAGCAGACAGGCACCTGGGAGGCCTAAGGGACCAGGCACTGAGGAGGTTGGGACCTTTGTGGGCAAGCAGTGTGCCGCGTGGGAAGGGGTCAGGGGAGTCTCTACTCTGCTGGCTGTCTCTGTACTCAGGGTTCTGTTGAGGCAGGGGAGCCATCCGGGACTCCTGCCCCCTGCCCTCTGGCCCCAACAAGGTCTGTGGATACTGTGTCCTCTTGCCCATCCCTGTCATCACTGTTGGCCCAGGCCCACGCTTTGCAATCAGGATCACTAGAGTCACCACCAACTGAGCTCCCTGCCTGCTTCCCAGCCATCACACACGGCCACCAAGGGGGCTGCCTGAAACACAAGCAACACAAACACTTCTGAACAGCTTTGTGGGGCTTCCCCAGTGGTGCAGTGGTAAAGAATCCGCTTGCCAAAGCAGGAGATGCAAGAGATGCAGGTTCAATCCCTGGGTCGGGACGATCCCCTGGAGAAGGAAATGACAGCCCACTCCAGTATTCCTGCCTCGAGAATCCCATGGGCAGAGGAGCCTAGTGGGCTACAGTCCATGGGGTCGCAAAGAGTCGAACATGACTGAGCGCACAAACAGCTTTGTGGCTTCTTATAGGACACCAGGCAACCCTTAGCACTGGGGAGGTGGAGGACCAGCCTCCACCTAGGCCCAGCCTGCCTGCAGACCTTGAACAATCACCTTGATTCATCCTGCCTTTGCTTTATGCTTCACGCTGCTCTTCCTTTGTCCCAGTGGGGTGTCAGGCACACACGTGCACGCATGCACAGATATATGCGCTCTGACCATAGAGCACTCCCCATTCCTCAGTCTTCAGGCCTGGCATCCTTGCCTTGTGAATCTTTCCTAACTCCTCCTTACACAGGGAGGAGTTAGGTACTTTAGCTGTGTGCAGCTAAGAGAGCAGGGGCCTTGCCTTGTTCACTTTCTGCTCCTGGAATGTGGCAAGAGACCTATCGCTCAGAGAGAATTCAATACGTGTCAGATGGATAGATGGGTAGATGGATGGACAGTGGATTAATGAGTAGCCCTGAGAATTGGTAAAGGCTCTTGTCCTGAGGTCTTCCACCTCAGCACGACTCAAAATCAGGAACTAACCCAGGGGGAGAGAGAGAGAGAGGGATGGATTCAATTGAAGACTCTGTTCTCCACTGGGCACCACGTACTCCTTTGTGGGGAACAGAATGTGGTGAGAAATTTTTTCAAAGAATGGGTCAGCTGTTTCACAGAGGCTGTGTCCTATTTCCTTCCACTCTGAACCAAGTTCACAAATGAGCCTTTCTCCCTATCCTACAGCCAAAAACTGAGCAAACCCTGCCTCAGTCTCTCCCATAAGCACTGGAACCAGGGTGGTATAGGGATGGAGGTCTGGTCTCATGGACAAGCTAGCCATCCCCTTCTGTGTCCCCACAGGAAGATCCTGAAACATAGGAACACCTGTCCATCTAAAGTTCTCCCTGACCGTGTGCTGGGAAAATAGAGGCGGATACAGCCACAAGGTCTGCCCTGTTCTCAGGACTCACGGGGTTCTCAAATCGAGGACACAGACCATCTGCACCACAATTACTGGGAGGGTTTCTTAGAAATCAGCTTCTGGGGCCTTACCCAGCCCTGCTGAATCAGAGTCTCTGGGGTAGGGGAGGCTGGGAGGGGCATTTTAAGCGAGCACCCTTGGAGATTTGTATGCCAGGGAAGGTTTGGACTCATGCCCGAGAGATTCTGGTGGTCACTGGAGACGAATTTTAAGTGTCAGAAACTTGAATCACATACATCCTCTTCTCTCTGTCAGGCCCCAGATCTGGCCTCTGGGAAACCCATCCACGGGTTCAGCAGCCTCCCCCCTCTTTTCTTTGATCTGCTTCTCCTGCCTCTGCAGAAACATATCCTGATCCCACATCTTCAAAGCTACCATGCATCTTTGGCCGTTGATGTAATTACTTGGAAATACCACTCCCCGGGTAGGATGTATTTTAGTCATGTTTGTCTGTGTGCCCCTCCGTCAGAGGCATCAGGAAGGCTTTTCCCTCCCCACTTCAGCAGAGGCATTGTCATTTGTTCAGTTCACACTGGGGCTGTCACACAGCCGAGCCTGTGTGTCTGGCCTCGTGCTGAGGCCTGGCTGGAGATGATATGCTCCCTGGAGCAGCCGCGGCACCTTCTCCGAGCCCGCTGGGCCGCTGCCTGGGCTCCCAGTGGGTGTGATCCCGCAGTCCCCTTCCCAGAGCAGGGACAGACTGCTACTGGGTCACGTGCACCTGAGAGCTCAAGCTCTCTGCCCCTGCCAGTGTGCCCCTCCTCGAAGACCCCAACTGCTCCCCAGGCTTGAGTCCTGACCCTATGCTTAGCACCGTCGGGGACCCTCACAGGACAAGTGGCATAGGGCTGCCCTCAGGCAGCTCACTCCGTATTGGGGAGAACACAGCACTCAGGAGGTAACAGAGACTTTATCAGACAGCATAGGGTGCCCCCTTGCCCATGTGGAGCAGTCCTGGGGCCTCGAGGCACTCAGAGGAGAGGGATGTGGGCTGCGCCACACAGGTACAGCTTTGAGAAGCAGCCAGAACTGGAACCCAGCTTTGACAGATGAATGGGAAGTGGAGTGGTTACTCTTGCTGGAGGGCATAGGTGGAAACAGGCAGGACAGAGGTCAGGACAGGCATGGTGGCACCTGTCGGGGCTGGCAGTGAGAGAGCCAGCTGCTCTGTGGGCAATGGGCCTTTCACCCAGGGCAAGGGAAATGCCTACAGGTGTACTTCACTACACAGACCGTCCAGGTGAAGGCGGGCCCTGGAAAGGTTCGATTTAACTTACTCATTCACTCAGCAAGGTTTCATAGGAAAATCATAAAACCTAAGAAACTGGCCTTCTTTTTCACGCCACCTTTGAGAATTCTCTCTCATCAAACCCTGCCGTTGGGGGTCACCTGCCGTTGTGGTGACCTATCCCCAGGCTCCCGGCCCTGAAGTACAGGCTTGCCCTGCCGCTTCATTACCTCAGTTGCTCTCTGTCTCTGGGGTCTGAGACACTGTCCGCCTGTGAAGAAGGGGCTTCTGGGCAGAGGAGAGCAGGGAAGGTCCCTGGTGCTTCCTCCACAGCAGTCCAAGGAACATACCCACCAGGCTGGTGATGCCCTGCTGTAAAACTTCAGTGAATCATTTTCTTCTGAGAGAGAGCGCGCTGTCTCCTTTGGACCACTTGAACATTTTAAGCTCAGTTATGGTTTCTTTTTTAGTCTATTTGGTGGTAGGGGTGGGACTGTCTTTCCCATTATTTAAATAGAAAATCCTACATCTGGAGTCCACCTAGAGAATTTGTCATTGGGGAAATGCAGCCGCCCTGAAGCTGGTAACTTGGGCTGTTCGGGAGCCAAGACTCAGATGCCCGGACGTGGCCAAGGCAGGCTCGTTGCCTGTGCTGTGCTGTGCTGCTGGGAGAGGGGAGGTCCTTTAACATCCCTGAAGTGAGTGCGTGTGCGCTGCCAAGAGCAGAGTTTCTGCAGAGGACATCTGGGGAGGCCCTAGAGACTTGAGGCGATTATGACACTCCTCATTCAGTGTCTGTCCCATGGGGAGCCAAGTGAACTGAATTTAGGATGGAGACTTGGTGCAGATGTGGTGGAACCATTTGGTGCAGGAAGGAATGGGTCTGTCCCTGCAGCAAGTTGGTGATGCAGGTCGATCCCTGCCTCGTCAACCTCCACCTGCCTTTTTTGTCCTTTCTGTCCTCTTAGCTGCCTTCAGATGCTCAACATCCTGATTTATTTAGCCTTGTGGGCAGCCGTTAGTATTCATTCTGTTATCATTTGCTCTCAGGAAAAGGTATCAACTATTTACAACCTCGGTGTGTTTTAAGTCAAACTCCTTGACACAGGATATTTGTGCTTTCAACCTTAATCCTCATGGTATGGAAAGCTCTGTTTCCTGTTTATGTAAAGATTTTGTGCCAGGAGGTTGAGATGCTGGGATGAGATGTGAGAGGAGATGGTGCTTTGAGTGGCAGGTCTCTTCCCAAGTGTTGTTGCCTGGGCATGAACCATCTGAAAGCAAAGCACAGACTGCTGAGGAGGGATGATGGGTAGTGTCAGAAGAAATTACTCTAACAGCAAGAAAGATTTTATTCAAGACTGTTGATACACACACACATATACACGTAGGACTACTACTCAGCCATAAAAAGAGTATGAAATTTTCCACTTGTAACAACATGGATGGACTTGGAGGGTATTATGCTAAGTGAAATAAATCAGACAGAGAAAGGCAAATACTGTATGATGTCACGTATATGTGGAGTCTAAAAAATACAAAAAACTCGTGAATACAACAAAAAAGAAACAGACTCACAGATGTAATGTACAAACAGTGGTTACCAGTGGGTAGAGGGAAGCAGGGAGAGACAATAGCGGGTAGGGGATTAAGAAGTACAAACTCTTAGGGTATAAAATAAGCTACAAGGATGTATTATATAACACAAAGAATTAAGTCAGTTATTTTATAATGACTGTAAATGGAGTATAACTTTAAAAAATTGTGAATCACTGTGTTATACACCTGTAACTTTTATAATTTGCATCAGCTATACCTCAAATTTGGAGAAGGCAATGGCACCCCACTCCAGTACTCTTGCCTGGAAAATCCCGTGGACGGAGGAGCCTGGTAGGCTACAGTCCATGGGGTCGCTAAGAGTCGGACATGACTGAGCGACTTCACTTTCACTTTTCCCTTTCATGCACTGGAGAAAGAAATGGCAACCCACTCCAGTATTCTTGCCTGGAGAATCCTAGGGACGGCGGAGCCTGGTGAGCTGCCGTCTATGGGGTCGCACAGAGTCGGACACGACTGAAGCGACTTAGCATAGCATAGCATAGCATACCTCAAATTAAGAAAATAAAAGAAGAGCATAGAACAGAAAAAAAGAAAATATATAAAATTTAAATAAAAATTTTTTAAGACTCTGGCAGTAGAGGAGAGAGAGAGTCAAGTCAACTTCAAATCAACAGTGACAGGCTAGAATTTATAGCCAGCAGGCAGAATGAGGGAGGGCATGGGAAATTTTTGAGGGGACCTTGGTTAGGTATCAAGGGCATGGAGGGACAGGAACTTGAAAGACTATCAAGAGTTGGGAGAGTCTGGAGTAACTGGCTTAGTAGAATCTTTTCCTAACACTGGGCTCAGCAGGCGAAGGCCAGGGCCTGGTGGAGAAGAGGACTCAAAGGAACCTGCCCAAAATGTGGTCAAGCCTTCGTCACCAGGTGCTCACAGACTGGAGACTGACCCATGAAGCCCAGCACATGGTGACTAAGGATGCTCGAATGGCCATCGGTTGTGAGTTCTCATAGGTGCTCCACGCATAGTAAAGATGGTTTAACTCCGGAGATCTAGAAGGAACTTCACGTGGCTTCCTCAGCCAGGCTCTGGAAAGAAGTGGAAGCCAGACCCTGTTGGTTTGTGAGCTTCAGAAGAGCAAAGGCTCCCTAGGGTATGTCTCCCAACCCTGAGCCCCTGTGCTCTCAGGTCACAGATAGCTTCACTCAAAGTGGTTCAAGCGTGTAGAAAGATATTTTCACAGCTCTCCATGGGTAGGGCTTCCCTAGGCTCCAAGCATCAATGATGTCTGGAAGACTGCCCCTGATACTTCATTGACCGAAGTGGGATATATGGCCCCTTCTGAGCCAATCATTGGCGTGGAAATGGAATTTCATGACCGTCTTGAATCATTTGGAGTGAAAAGAAAGTGAGACAGTCAACCATCCCATCCTCACACATGCTAAATGGAGACCACTTGAGGTGGGAATGGAATTCTGAGCCGCAGAGCAGAGTGTTCATAGACTAGAAGCTAAGTAAGGAGTGAGGGAGGAAGGGAAGGTGAACCCTGGCAGCTAAGGGGTGCAGTGCTTTGTAGGGGACCTTTCAGAGTGTTGGGGAGAAGCAAGTGCCAGGGTGCCGGGCATTGTCCCTCTAGGTGGCATGTGCCAGGCCTATGCATGAGCACCCGGTCAGACCCTCACCTGGCCAGCTTTCACTCTGAGACAGTTCCATCTGCCGCCAGACCCTCAGAGACAAGAGGGGATGTCATAGGGGCAGATGTCGCTGGCTGGCTGGCCCCAGTGAGGAGGTGGCTGTGAGGAGCCGTGTCTACATTTCTCCATGCTCACCATCCCCTTCTTGGATGACACCTGTGAATAACTCAGGACAAGGCCAGGTGGTTGTGAAAGTACATGCCCCTCTTATTGCCTGAGACCATCATCTACTCATACGGTAGCTGGCCAAGGGTTTTGTGCTTAGCAGGACTTGCCCTCTAAGCCTGCATAGGCCTAGACCTTTCCTCATTCTCACTGAGAGCTGGAAGGTTCGGAGGTGTGGTTGTGAGAATGTATAGTTATTTCCTTATTTGAACACCCTAGGTCATTTGATGAAGAAAATTGATGAGATTTTTTTTTTTTTTTACCCAGGCTGATCAGATGGCACAGTAAATCATCTAAATGTTATAAAATCCTTAGATATGAATAGCATACTAGTGAACAGGGTTGAGCACCCACCCATCTCCAAGGGCACTAGTGTGATATATGTGAACTCTCCACTTGTCTTGTTAGTCACCCACAGGGTCTGTAGCCTGTAACTGCAGTAGAATTTCTTTGGAAACTTGAAAATTTTTTTGGTTTTGGGGAAAAACATCAAATATGCATTCATCCTAAGATGTTTCAAAGACAGATCTGCAGCACCAAATGTTGGTGAGTGAAAACTGGGAGATTACACTGTGGAGCTGGGATGTGGGACAGGGAATCTGTAAATGCCCCAGTAAATTACTTAGGAATTGAATTAAGTTCCTTGCAAGAGACCAAACTGCTGAGAATGAGGGAATCACCCGTTGTTCCTGAAGAACCACTTCTGAAGGCAATCAGTCTGTTATGACAGAGGAGGATGGATGGCAGTTCCCAATATTGAGACATGGGATTGAAACCCACACTAGTTATGGCATTTTCCCTTTAGATTAGAACTTTTTAATAGCAGAGCAGTGTCAACAGATGGAATTTGAGTAAGTGATTTTGCAAGCCATCCACAATTCACAAGAGGGTTTTGTTCCCAGCAGTCTGGCGTCTGGCGTGAGGCCATTGTTTGGACCTTTGCAAACTAAAATGCATTTTTTCCACAGACATATTCTCCAGAATGGAGGGTGATTTATAGACAAGTCTCCAGAACTTTATTTAACCCTTGATGTAGCTAAAAATACCACACATACTTGGTTAATGTTAGAGACCCCAGTGTTATAAGTAAAACAGTAACACTGAAGAGAAAAATATTTCTTTTTTTCCCTTCCTTGGTATAATATGGAGGAAGGTGACAAGCTAAGCATGGGAAGGGGCTGAGTGATAGTTGAATTCCAGCCCTCGTTTGTCAAATGAGGAAACTGAGGTTCAGAGAGGTGAGGTGCTTGACTGGGGGTCACACAGCCAATGAGACTAGAACCGAGTCCTGCCCTGACCCAGTGAAGATGGCCTGTGGGAAGTTTCCAGAGAGACTATCAAATACATCTGGGGTCTTCCAAGTTGTGTTGGGCCCTATTAGATGTCTGGTTTTCCCCAGTTTCAGTATAAAATATGTTCTGTTCCTTCTTTATTAAGGGACTTCTCTAGTGGCTCAGACGGTAAAGAATCTGCCTGCAATGCAGGAGACCCAGGTTCAATCCCTGGGTTGGGAAGATCCCTTGGAGAAGGGAACGGCTACCCACTCCAGTGTTCTTGCCTAGAGAATTCCATGGGCAGAAGAGCCTGGAGAGCTACAGTTCACGGGGTCACAAAGAGTCAGACACGACTGAGCCAATAGCACTTCTTCATTAAGTAAAGATGAGCCCTAGGACTGCTATTAATGTCTCTAGGAATAACGCCATGGAGCTCCCAGACAGGATGAAGAGAGCAGAAATACATGTTCCTGTGAGAAAGAAGAGCAAGGTCGAAGTAACGGAGCTGGAAATAGCAGGAGAGCAGAACTGAGACTGTGTGGGGCACCAGACTGTGCCTCTAAGAGCCCGTGGGGGCTGCAGAGCTCACGCCAGGGTGGCGCTGTCACCCCCTGCAGCTTTGTGGCTGCCCTGGTTGACAAGCTCACTGTGGTAGAGAACCTGCTCCATGATGGGGAGGGAGAGGGTCCTTGATGAAGTAAGGGGGAGGTGGTCATCCAGAAACATAGTTCAGTCACCAAGTGTGCATGGCCCGTAGCCCATTGAGGATAAGACAAGAAACAAATACCCAAACGTCTCATAGTACAGAGCTTAGGCTGGCATTCAGGCAGGCATGGCCCCTCATGGATTCCCCATGCCCTCTGTCTGAGAGGTGGCCTCAGACACTGGGAACCCACATGTCTCTTTCCTCTTCTGCCTGAAACCTTTTGCCTCAGATGACACTGCTTGGGGACAAGAGCTATTTTTTGTTTTCTTTTCAATTCTCTACAGTCCCCTCAGCAGATGTTTGAAAATATCTATTGATTGAATTTACTCAAGCTTATAGATTTCTAAGAGCAAAGCAATGTTTTAAAAATAACACAATTTGAAACTTGTACTTGAAATTCCAGACAGATGGTTCTTTAAAATCTAGAATTCAAAGATCTAATCCTAATTACATTTGACAGTCCCAAGGATTGAGTGGCTCCTGTCATGGTATTCATTCCAGGTGCAGGCTCTTGGCAGGGTGGTCGCTGATGGGCTCCTCAGCCCTTCCCTGGATCCAGGGTGATGGGAAAGGACTCGGGAGCATGTGGTGGGTTTGCCTTGCTCCTTGTTTTCAGCTTCAGAGTTAACAGGTGTGCCCTTTGTGTTAGTCTCTCAGGCCCAGGGAAACTGGAAAAAGCAGTGAAATCCTCTCAGTTTCTGGAAGCCTGCTGGCTGAAAGGTCCCTTGGAAGGCTAAACCCATGGGTCTGTTGGAGAAAGGGGAGATGACATTGCCCTGCCCCTTAGAGAAGCTGAGGTCAGAGCTGTCCGTCAGCAGCAGCCCACGTTCAAGGCAAGAGAAGCTAGGACACCTCCCTTCCCCTCTGGTTCTCTCCGCCAGCCCCCACTAGAAGGTGGCAGTGTGTGAACCTGCCCTTCATCCCCTCCTTCCCCTTTGTAGATGGCCAGGTGCTCCATCGGGCTGTTTCGTGTCGTTCCCAGGAGGCTGGCCAAGACCTAAGCATGCGACAGGTTGTTCAGGAAACACCTCCTGAAGTCAACTAAAAGCAGGCAGGTTTCAAAGCACTGCACTCTTCCCTCGCTCACCCCATCCTGTGTTTAATGACAGTACTGCTGCTGATAAGGACAGTCTGTGAGGGCCTCCTAAGTGGCCAGCAGTTGCCCATCATCCCAGGGCACACCCCTGAGGCCAGGTCATCCCCATTTCACAGGTGGGGTCAGACTCAGGACAGAAGTCTTGCCAAGTGTGGAGAGGCGGAGATTCCAGCCCCAGGGCGCCTCTATGGAGCTGCCATCCGGAGAGCCTATTTCTCACTGCGTGAACTGTGTGGAGTGGGACGCGACCTTGGCCAGTTCTAAGACTCACTTCAGGCTGGGGTGCAGACACAGTGGAAATGGGAGGAGGGTGGCTATCTCTTCTCCAAGAAGGTTGGGGGACGTATGCATGTTTCCTCCCGGATATACTAGCTGAGATTGTAAAACCCAAAACAGGTATTTCAAGGCTTCCATTA
Source organism: Giraffa tippelskirchi (assembly GCF_054371585.1). Taxonomy (NCBI): domain Eukaryota; kingdom Metazoa; phylum Chordata; class Mammalia; order Artiodactyla; family Giraffidae; genus Giraffa; species Giraffa tippelskirchi. The sequence goes on along the minus strand of NC_137280.1, from coordinate 118,383,193 downwards.
CTATTTTCTTAAGGACAAAAATCATTCTCTTGTATTTACACATAAATAACTATTTTCTTGAGCAGACCCAAAGAAATGGAACACAGATGGCGATAATGTTGAAAATGTTTACCTATTTCCTCTCTGAGGACATCAGATTAGCCCTTCTCTGGGCGGAATGTGTAATCTGCTGGAAGACAATATCATCCTTTTGATCTTGCAATACATTTTTCATATCTTTGCCGCAAAAGCTGATTATTATCGTGACATTTTTAAACAATGACTGTTCGCCGTGCAGAATGGGATGGGGGAACTCAGCTGAACATATAGATAGATGGATGCTTGTCGAAGGCCAGACCATGCGAATGAATTTTCCTGTGTTGCTTTGGCCTGGTGACACTGGCATTAACTCCTTCATCCCTGGACGCAGTCTTGTGCACTAATTGGAACCTGATGCTCAAGCTCTTCAAACGGCCTCCCCTCGCTTGCAGAGACCATTGATTAATGGCTTTGTCCACTCCTTGCAAGGTTGCTGTGCCCCCTTTTCTTTCTGGAAGTCAAAGGATCCTTGATTAAATGGCAGAAGCGGATTGAATGGGGAAATGTATGGGGAAGGGCTTTTATAAACCATGTGGGGCAATGCAGACTTGAGATGCTGATGGTGCCTTTGTAGATGGAGCCCATTGGCGCCTGCAACACAGGCGGCTGCAGAGCATTTGATTGGCCCTGCTGCCCCAGCTCACAAACATGGAAACTGACGTTTCTGAAAGGCTCCTTTGCACTGCTGTCTCGCCTCCCTTTAAGGCTTTGCAGCATTTCAAAGGGAAGGCACTGGATAAAGGAGAAAGCAGCAGAAGTGGAAAGGACACACATTTCAAAACCTGTTCTATTTCATTTTGGCACCAGAGAATTTTGTCTGTGCGGGGACTGGAGTGGGTCTCTCTGAGTCAGGTATGCCCACCTGCTTGCCCCAGGAGGCCTGTGATGTCCCACCCGGTTGCTGAGATCCATCAGATGCCATGCTGAGCAGCAGCAGTGTGAGGGCTGGAGGCAGCCAGCACAGGAGGGGTTAATGTCCCCCAAGCTGTTTGCAGCTCCATGGCCTGCAGCATTGCACAGCCAGGCCATCCTGCAGCAGAGTTCAGATTCCCCTGCAGCCTCAGGGAGGGAACCAATAAATCATGAATGAATTTAAAATTATATTTCTTTCTCTTAGCTTTCTTGCTTTTTTTTTCCCCCTTCTTTTTGTTCCTTCTATACCTCCCCACCCTGGGAACAATGTTACAGAAAATTGTACGTTGTAAATTCCACCCAGTGCATTTAGCTTCAGCCTGGCTGAGGTCTGTGGAATGGCATCTCTCCAGGCCTATTTCATGGGACCTGTCGCGAGTTCCTCACTATGCAGACATCCGAAGAGCAAAAACAGAAAGTCTCCAGGATGGAAATGGAGCCAGAGGTGGGCAGAGGAGCAGAGGGTGGGTATCCTTTGGGCCCATCTCCACTTAGAACCTGTAGTGTCATGGGTTGGGTACAATAGGGCCTTGTCCCTGTGCTGGGCCAGAGTGGGTGAAGAAGACCTCAGGTTTTGTTAACTTGTGCTGAAGTGTTTCTTTAAAGCAAAACTTTGTGTGATGCTGTGTCTTGACTGTTGATAAGTCTTTCTAGGGAAAAAAGAAAGCTTCCTACTCTTGGGTCCTAACCCAAAGTGTCAGTGACAACCAAGGGCCATCGGCCTGATCAGGGGAAGCCCATCTCTGGGCCTCAGACAGTGTTTGGGAGGCAAAGGACCAGCTGGCCATCCACATTTGTAAGCTGAACTTGACTTCACAGCCAATGGACTTCATTTCTACCCACTGGGACATTTGGTCTCTAGTATGCACACGTGTGTGTGAATGGTGTGCTCCAGATGTAAAGCAGAAGTCAGAGCTACAGAGTGGCCTTGCAGAGCTCCTCTGAGGACCCCCAGAGTTATAATGAAATCCAGAAATCAGCTCTGAAAGCCCGATTCACTCAATGAAAAGCCTCAGGCTCTTTGCACGAAATACCCAAGCTGCTCATGTCACTGTTCCCAGAACAGCCCCTACCACACCAAGGGCACCTACAGGGCTTGCTGATGGCAAGACCCCAGGAGGGCTGGGGTCTGAGGAGAAGGGCTGGCTGACCAGGCCCTCCGAGGACTTCCCTCCATGGCCTTTTGATGCTGCCCAGCCTCGAGGCTCTCCTTCTTGCCCAGGGGATGGGGGCCAGCATAGATTTTCACTGAACAGGGACTGCCTGCCCAGGAAGCCCTGTCCACAGGCTGGAGGTTAGGAGTCTGGTCTATAGATCCATCCCCTCTCTGATTTTCATCTTTTCGCTTCTCTCCCAAGACCTTCAATATCATCTTGTGCTATGGAAGCCTCCGTGGTCTGGTCTCTACCTGAAATAAGCCACCTCTGAGATTTTTCTCTGTTCTTGCCCTCTAGATTTCTTTCTGCCCTCAGCCTTTGCTGGTGAAGGCTGTATGCCTGACCCTTTCTAAAAGGGCGAATTTATTTGAAAAGGCAATCCATATAGGTTAAGAAATAGAATCAGTAAGGTGCATGTACGTATATGTTTAAAAACCAGTTTCTTTCATCTTTTGCTGTGTTAGCAATGGCAGCTGCAGTGCATCACCTCCACCCAGGGGGCATGCTACATGCCACACTCCTGTTCACTCTTTTAGGTTAAATATTCCCTGCCTATTATTTTCTTAGGAAATAAAAACACTTCTCAGGATACTATGCCTGACATTTTAATATAATGAGTGTATTCTTTCTTTGTAGCAGAAAAATGAGAATGTACCCAGGTGAGGAGCCTGGGAGCGTGAAGAAAGTAAGAGGGAGGGAGGGCCAAGTGGGGAAACTGCTGGATGTGCCGTGGGCACCTTTCTCTCTCCCCATCCCCACTTGCGCTGGAAGCTTCTCTAAGCAGGGCGTCTCTTGTTCACCTCTGTGCACTCCTCCCTTGGTATGGAGCCTGCCACTTGGGCATTTAACAGCTCACGTGGAGTGAGGCCGAGACCGTGCCAAGCTCTGTGCTGCCAGAGTGGGACTCAGAGTGAGATAAGACGTGGTCCTCTCCCAAGGTGCTCCAGTCTGTGAAGGAGATAGGCAGCAGAGCAAAAGGCCACGAGAAGGGCCCAGTGGTAGGACAGAGTCCTTTTCAGCTCACTTATCTTGGGGTCTCAGTGATGGCAGGCTCAGTCCAGCAGCCAAGGGACTGAACAAAAGCCTTCCCAGCCCTGCCAGTGACCGGCAGACCGTGCGGCATCATAACAGTCAGAGGCCAGTCAGCAGGATACAGATGGCTGTTCATCATAAGCTGTGGCAGCTGCCTTGCCGGGACCTCCCTAGGTTCCCAGGCTCTATTCAATGCCACCTCTGAGGGCAAAGGGAGCTTACTATCTTGGCAAATGTTTCGTATGTCCAAGTAGCCATCTGTCCTCTTTGTAAGTATACCAAGCCCAGTAGCTGCTGCTGCAAGTTCAAATTCAGGATTGAGGCTGGCATTCGTGGAGCTGGACTTGGAGGAAGGGATTTCATTGATGCCAACCCACCTTAAGGAGAAACCAAGTCCAGTACCCTTTAAGATGGAACTTGCCCAGGACGTCCTCACCAAGCTTCATTTTTTAAAAGCTCTGCAACTTTAACTTAGATGTATGTGTTTTTGCTTTGTAATCAGATTTTCACCAAACTGATATATCATTAAACCTTTGTTTTTACAATACATGCTTTATTGCAAAACCAATTCCAACAAAGTATTGCAGATGCAATGCAATTTTTGTCTTAGTTGTTTTCTTTTTTGGTTGCTAGGGTACCAAACACTTTTGAGGAAGTAGCTTGATAGTATCTATAATATGGTGGTTTTCTGGATAAGAGATTGCATTATCCCCATGTAATATATTTGGGCAGACTGTATCCATCATGGCTCGGCTAGATAAATAAATTAAAGCTCGCTGATTGAGGGAGAAATGTGATCTTTCTCTTGCTGAGAACGGTTTATGCTTCTCTTCTGACAGCTGCTGTGTTGACAGTATGCCTCATCTCTGCATACTTAGTTGTTTCTACTTCTTATGGAAGACAAAAGTGCTGCAGTGACTTTCAGAACTATGGGCACGCTGCCCCTGGGCTTGATGGCCTCCCCCACTCCGAGCCCCCAGCCCCTCAACCCGGCCCCTCTCCCGCAGTTAGTCACAAGGGCTCCTACTGGGCACTGTGTTGCTCCACATGGTGGGCCCTGAGGGGACCATCCTTTCTCACCTGGGAGTGTGATGTGGCTCCCGGCCATGGACTCATGCTGGGAGACCATGGAGAAGATGGCTGCTTCCTTCTCTCCCATCTCTTTCCCCAAGGAGGCAGGCTGGGCTGGGCAAGGGTTTGGGTCAGCCCAGAGTCTGACCGGGATCACGCTTTGATCCCCTAAGACAGCCCAGAGGAGTTAGAACACAGTCCCCTCTGTGAGGCCCCTACACCAGGCACAGCCAGGAGCTGCTCCCAGGGATGGATGCCATTGCTGGGGTACGGGGGGAAGTGTGCATTCCAGAGTCCATCTAGTTGCAGTGCGTGAACTCGGAAAGTTATAATCCGATGACTGTATACAGTGAGGCCATGAGGATGAGGAGGAGAGGGTGGCATCAGTTGGGTCTTTAGGGAATGTCTATTGCTGGGCTCACCTCAACTCTAGCGCTTCCCTCCCATGAATGAGACCTCCTTTCAGGAGGGAGAAAGACTGTGTGTCCTTTCTGACTTCTCACTGCCATTGTTGTCATTGATCAGGAGGAATTTGTTCATTCATTTTGTTCATCCATCCATTCGTTTTGGAGCGAGTATGTGCTTCGGGCACTTTCGTGGACACTGACATGTATCCAAGTTGGCAAGGCATTGTTTGTATCATCCCAACAAGTCACTTCCCCTCTGCACCTTGGCTGCGTGCCAGGGTTGTGGGAGCATTCAGTGACTCAGTGAGACACAGTGCAGAGTGAGCCTGCCGTAGAGAAGGACGCCTTCCCTGACCTGTGCGGTTTCTGGCTAAGGTCAGCAGAGCTGTGTTGTATGTGGTCTCTCTGGGTGGGAGTACTGCCAGCACACCTCACTCAGCCCCCTGGGGCCCTGCTTTCCCAGTGAAAGACCACTAACCCCTTTTTCTGTGTCAGAAGGTCTTAGAAGCTCAAAATGGCAAAGCATTTCCACTCTTTCCTATTGGAAAAGTCTCTCTCTGAATCCTTTCTGAGATGAACTCCCGAAAATCAACTATGCCAAAGTCCACAAAAACTAAATAAATCCCTCCAAACTACCTGCAGAGGTCATTGGAAATGTGAGCAGTTCTTGTGACAGTTAATTTAATGCTTTCTCTATGGATCATTTACCATTCCTGGCACATTCATGGTTAAGATGGTAGTTTCTGTACCCAGATTGTGCCTAGGTTCAAATCCCAGCTGTGCGATTTTATAAGCTGAATAATCTTGGCCTAATTACTTAACTTTTCTCAGCCTCACCACCCTCATCTGTAAAGCACGTGTAGTAGGAATATGTACCTCACAAGGTAGCTGAGGATTAAGTGAGTTAATACACACAAACCTCTCAAAATAGCGCCTGGCACCCAGTAAAGCAATGGGTGTGTTAGCCGTTGTTTGTGTTTCAGAAGGAATTTCCATTTAAATGAGAACTGTCTACAGAAATTGCCTGCACAGAAATCTCTTAGCTCAGGAAAATTTTCCCAGCTGTAGATCCCACTAAGTATTCCTTTGTTGTTTCCCTCTCGTTTGGTGCAACACAAATACCTTTGTCATCTCTTAAAAATCCAATTCTTTGTTTTGGTACTTGAGGGATATGAGCAAAGGATGATGGAAACAGGACAGTCTATATCTTCTTAGACAAGCTTCTTCCCAGGTAATCAGACAGGCCACTGAGACACTCAGCAATGCTGCTGGAGCATTTATAAGGGGCACTTGGCCCAACAGCTCACCCTACAGACCGCTGACATCTCATCTCCCAGCAGCCTTGGTCTGCGAGGGTCATGACCTACCCAGTCACAGCTCTCAGCCCCAGTGATTGTGCACACCCACAGGCTGCGCCCAGGCTGTGGTCCCCAGTATGTGCTGTGGCTTCTAGGTGGGGATTGATGTGAGACTGGCCTGGAACCTGGGGGGCGTTGTCAGGGGCCACCTGTGACCTGCACTGTGCGCTCTGCGATGTCGGGGGCTCCATTCTCTGTGCTCCCGCAGCTGATGCATGGAACACATGGAAGCCCCGGGTACTCCACAGGTTTGCCTCCCAGCCAAGCATGGGCTTCTGGAGGAAGAGGGACTGTGCTTTCTCTGTCTGCACCCACAATGCCTCCTGAAACAGGGCATGTGATGGGGCAGGCAGACAGCGGGACAGGTGGCCCTCCCTCTGTGGCTGTGGCCACCTTAGTGCCCACAGCTCTTGGTGATCAAGCAGCACACCCTTTCCACGTCATTGCCAAAGCAATAGAAAAGTCCGCTTTTTCTGTCTGCCTCCGACAAGTCTACTGCCTTCTGAATTGTCCCCCGGGGCATCAGAGAAATCCCTTCCTTTTTGGGTCTCAGTTGTCTTGTCTGTAAGAGGAGTGCTCTTGCCTAGCACTGTTGTCCACAGCCCAGCCAGTGGCTCTGTCCACAGTTGTGTTTGAGCCCTGTCCCCGCTTCACTGCTGCTGACAGTCTCAAGTTTTCTCTCTGTCTGCAGTAGGCCTCAAGAGATTTCTTGATCAGAATGGAAACACTAGTAGAACAAGTCAATGTGTACAGTTCCTGCCTGCCCACGTCAAGTCAACCTGCCCTTGAGGGGTTTGGCAAAACAGGGGCCGGGGAGTGGGGGAGACTTCTTCTTCCAGGTTGCTCAGGCCCATAGCTGACTCTCCCCTTCCACATCCCTTCCCTCCCTTTCCTCTGCCTCCTCCATCCTCGGCCCCTTATTCCTCCCTCTGGCTCTCTGGCCCCCTCTCTGCCCCTCTGCCCCTCTCCCCTGCTGTCCCTCTCTCCTTCCTTCCTAATCCTTCTCCCTCCCTCCCTCCCTCCTTCCCGCTTCTCCCACATTTTCCCTCCACTCAGCCCATACCCTCTGCCCTGCACACCAGTGTGAAGAGCCAGGCCACCTGGGAATACCTGGAGTCCAGGTCTTGTCCAGCGTGCACTAAGTGCTGGCCTGGCTGGCCTCTCTGCTGGTTGGTCTGCAGCCCACCCTCGCCTCCCCCGTGAATGCCCCAGATCCTTGATGGATGCGATCTGAAGAGGCGCTGTAGACCCCTACGTCAAGTCAGCTGCTTGCGGCACCGAGATGACAGGTGCGATGTTTTCCTGGGGATGCTGAGCTGGGAAAAGCACCATCTCCCGTCGTAATGGAGCTAATGGCGTTCCGCTCAGGACAGCTGCACTTACATCTGGTGTTAAACCACCGTTATTTAAACTTTATGATGCGAGAGGGTGCCAGCTCGTCCACTTGCAGCATATAAATTATGTCGATCGCTCATGCACTTTTTTTAACCCTGATTCTCCTGAATTATGAAAGAAGGACAAGACTGGTGATGGTTCTCAGGGCTCCCCTGAGCCCATGAGCTCAGTGTGCGGGAGCCCTTGCACCGAGGTATGTGCAGATGGCTAAGTAGAAGTGGTAGGGCTAGAGCCCAGGGCTCCCCCCACCACTGACTGGCCAGGATGGTGCAGTGCTGGCGGGGCCCCCAGCTCCTGAGGGAGGCCAGTATAGGGTGAAGCACTGGGGTAGTTCAGAGTGGAGCAAAGGCATCCTCCCCTGCCCCCCAGGGCTGGCATGAGCTTCAGTGAGGTGCAGCAGTGTTGAATGCATGCTGTAGGGTGCACACGCCAAGGGATCCAAGGAATGGGGGCTCAGGCACACGTCCCCGCCCCACCCCACCCCATTCCTTTTTCAATGTTTGTCTGTATGCCTAAAGGCCACCATTAAAAGGTAATGTTCTCTGGGAGGGAAAACCTGTTTGAACAATTGTCAGAATTACCTCCCCAGTATGAATTAGTCAGTTAGCCATTAAACATCTGGGTGTGAACTAGTCGATTACCTGAAACACTGGTGGCAGCTGTGGTTTAAAAAGAGCACTGACTATTGGAACCTGAATTTAAATCCCTGTCTTATCCCCACCAGTGGGTGTCAAGCTGTCTTGTGCACCTTGATACACAAAGTGTTTGTTCAGAACACAGAACATTCAGAGCCTGCACCCTGGGATCCTGAATCCCATTCAGGACACTTTTTAACAAATGCTGCGGGAAGTCAGAGCCACCCTTGGAGAAATGCTGAAGAACATCTGACCTTGGGAGTCATCAGCCACCTCTGTCAGCTTCAGCGTCTGTCTCTAAGTGAAAGTGTTAGTCGCTCAGTCAAGTCTGACTCTTTGCGACCCCATGGACTGTCACCCGCCAGGCTCCTCTGTCCATGGAATGCTCAGGGCAGGAATACCAGAGTGGGTTGCCATTCCCTTCTCCAAGAAATCTTCCCAACCCAGGGATCAAACCCAGGCCTCCTGCTTTACAGGCAGATTCTTTACTATGTGAGCCACCAGGGCAGATGGGGGTGTTTATGTGTCTCTGACCATGCCATTGGGAGGAGACTGAGAAACACCAGCCTTTGAGGAAAGATGTGATGGTGGGGAGGCCCTGGTCCTGGATGTGACCCCACCATGAGCCCCAAGGGCAGAGGAACATGTGACACTGTGTGTGCTGTGAGGGGATGTGCTCACGGGTGTGAGCACTGTGCTGCTATAGGGGCAGGAGTGACACCCAAGGGGACAGGCCAGCAAAGGCCTTCTGCACACACTTCCCCAGCTTGTAGAGCAGGAAGCCAAGCGCCTGGTGTTCAGCCCTAAGTGCCTCTCCCCTTCAGACAGGTGGGCACTGGTCCAGTGCTTTCCCATGTCACTGAGGAAGGTCGTCCACCTTGCAGAAGACAGAGGGTGCTGTGAGAAGGGTGGAAGCCGTGACTCTATTACAGAGTCGACAGGAACTATCAGCAGGGTGGCCCTGGGGAGGGAAGCGGCATATGGTGTCAGCAGGGGCAAATGAGTGCGGTGTTATCACCCCGCTACTTTATGATCACTGTTTGCGGAGAGTGCTTAATTTAAAGTGTCTTCTTAGCATCTCAAGTGTGAGCAAAGACTAAACACAGCTTTCATGCAAATATGTGAAATGTGGTGTACTCACACACGCAGACATGGGGTAGAAATAACAATTTCCTCGTTGAAGTTATTTGAAATAAAGATCTTGCCATCTGTTCTAAGAAAAAAAAGAGGGGGGGGTGGGTGAGTTCTGTTGAAAGATTAGGAAGTTTCCACCAGAATGGTAGAAACATGTAGCTTGCACTAAAATGATATATAAAAATAATAACCATGTGTACATGGTTGCTTTTTGTGTGTTTCTATGAGCTTTATCCAGTTTGAGTTGCAGGAATCTGACCCTCCATCTTGCCTGGCATCTTGTCTTGTCCCCTGTGCCAGCCAGGGTACTTCTCTTGAGCTCCAGGTTTGGAAATCTCCAGGACATGCGTTTTGTCCTGCTTTGACACATCAAGTAAAGGTTCATCTTGGGAAAAGGCAGAATAGCACTATGGCTTAGTGGGGAACTTGGGCTCTAGGTGGCCCCACGTGGCCCTGGGCAAGTCCTTCCCTTGCTCTGTGCCTTGGTTTCTCCGACATGGGCTGGTGATGATGCTGACCCCATCGGTGAGGCTTGTCATGTGTCTAGCACCCAAGTCCTCCTGGTACCTTGGCCATGACTGTTCCACCTCCTCCCTCCACCACACCCCTGCCAACATAGTGCACACACGATGACTCCTTGGCACAGGCAGAGGAGCTCAGGGTGAACTCTCTGGGTTGGGCCCTGCAAAGTTAGAAGGAAATGAACCTTCGTAATAGGAGTAATAGGAGTCGTCTCTTCTCTCCACCCTACATGAGCTACTTGGTCATCCTAAGCTGTATGTGGTAGACTGTGCTGTCCTAGCCACACCTCCTGACTCCTCTCTGCTGCTCCACAGCCTTATCACTGGTGGTCAGAGAACCCAGACAGTAAGGTCCAGGAGTGGCAGGGTGACGTGCTGGGCCACTCAGCTGATGAGGACTGGACCCAGCCAGAGGGAGGGCTCTGTCATGCACAAACACGTTATGCTTGGAAACGGGAAACCTCTGTGGAGGGTGCTGGGATGGGCTGGGCAGTGGGAAGGCCACAGAGAGAGGCCCATTTCCAGGGCTTCCCCCTTATGGAGGGCCCGGGAGGGAAAGGCCAGCATTGTGTGTTAGGGCCAGGCTGTCCTGATACAGGGCGCCAGGAGATGGGGTGATAGGCGTCATTCAAAAGAGTGAAGCCAACTTGAGATGGGGAGGATGTGGACCAGGAACTGGGGCACACAGCAGCAGCAAGCTCAGCAACAGAAGAAGGCTGCAGAGTCTCGGTCAGGTTGTCATCAGAACCTGCCCGTGGACAAGGGTTTGGGAGCCTTGGTGAGCTAAGGTGGCTCTGGGTGCCAGTAGAGTAGGAGGAGGGAGGAAAGCCTTCTCAGGAGAAATGAAGGTCACGACTGTAGGCATTTTTATGCCTTACAGTCAATCACTCAGAAGTCACTAGCCCTTGAGTTTATAAACCACATATAAACTCAGAGTATCCATTAAAAAGAGCCGCCGGGGGACACATGGTTTGCCTGGAACAGCACCCAGCCTGCCATCTGCTCCCACATGTAAATTATCTGTGTTTTATAACCTTTCAATGAAACTTGTTTAAAGAGGGTTGTCTTTTTTTTCTCCTTCTTCAGAAACTCAAGCATAAATTCAGAACTCAATTAAATAATCCCCCAACACTCTCTGTTTTCATGCTACTGCACACCGGCAGGTGAGCTCGCAGGTCTGGGGGAAGAAAACCCCAGTGAGGTGCATTCCTTCCCCCCTCCAGCCCCCAGCACATGTGCTGGTCTGCCCTGGGAGGGAGCCGTCTGGCCCCACGAGCTGATGTCTTAGATACTCTCCAGGTGGGGCTGACTGGCTGCTTTGGGGTGTACTTTGTCCCCAGGTATCCCTGGACAGAAGGGCCTGGCTGACACAGTGTGCCCCAGAGCTGTGCCAGACACCAGGGCAGGCAGAGCCAATGAGGTGGCAGCCACCCACAGGTGACTGGGGTGAGGCTGAGCCTTCACAGACGGCCTTTGTGGCTTGGGGGGTGGTGATCTGAGGGTGCACACCTGCATGCCCCCTTGGAGTGATCCTCAGCAGTGAGGCCTTGGGAGGTGGGAGCTGCCCCTCCCTTTCTCTGAGTTTTAAAGGTGGATGGTGCATCCCATGTCAGAGGAAAGCAGCTATGTGTCCGACTCTGCGACCCCATAGACAGCAGCCCACTAGGCTCCTCTGTCCATGGGATTCTCCAGGCAAGAACACTGGAGTGGGTTGCCATTGCCTTCTCCAGAGGAAAGCAGACTCACTGTTTAATTTGAATGTGAAAAGTTAGTGGAATCAGAAGCAGATCTGATGGGTCCTCAAATACAGTCTTTTGAGAGGAGCTACATGCCGGGCTCAGGGCCTATTCTTTCCTACCTGCTACCTGCCTTACCCTGGGCCCCCCTCCCTCTCTGCAGCTCTGCACCAAGCCCAGTGGCCATAGTGGGAGACAGTGAGAGTTGAACGGGGACTACAGGCAATCAGGCATCGTGTCTCCTCCCTGGGGCTGCATAGTGGAGGCTGAGGAGGAGGATGCCATGGGCTCAGGGCAGTTTATGGAGGGACTGCTTAAGACCTCCACCCTGCCCCATGCCTTGCAGGAACCCCTTCTTCACCTTCACTCCTACCCAGTCCTGAGAACCCCTAGATTAAAGAGAAGGGAAACAGGGCCCAGGAGCTGCAGCCCACTGGTTCATGGCTGGCCAGGGCATAGACAGGGCAGTAGCTTGGGGCAGACAGTGGTCCAGCAAGAGAGAGAAAAATACAAGGGCATAGCACAGACCATGCTTGATTGCCCTGAGCTGGGTAGAGAATGAGCTGAGTCCGAGCAGGACTAGGAGCAGAGGACCAAGGTGATCCCCAAAGAGGGAGACCTGGCTGCACTCTGGCTGCCGGTGGGGCAGGTGCTAAGCACCTGGACTGCCATTGTTGGTGATGGTGGTAAAGAAGCAGACTGGCGGTTCCGCTCATGTCTAACGGCCTGGGCAGTCCACTGGGCAAGCCCTCCCCCGGGGTCTGTCTCAGTCACTGGGGTTGCTGTAATAAAACACCACAGACCGAACAGCTTGTAAGCAGCTGACCTTCACTTCTCGTGCTCTGGAGCCTGGGAATCTGAGATCATGGTTGCCAACGTGTGCTGGTTCTGGTGAGGACCCTCTTCCGGTTGCTGACTGCTGACCTCTCACTGTGTGCTTATGCAGCGGAAGGAGCTGGGGAGCTCTCTCAGGCCTCTTTGAGAAGGACAGTAATTCTATTAATGAGAGCTGGGAGCTCGTGACCTAATTACGCCCCGCAACACAAACCCCACCTCTTAATACCATCACCATGGAGGCTGTTTCAACACAGAAATCGGGGCTGGGGTGGGGAGAGACACATTCAGACCATAGCAGGGGCCGTGGACAAGGAGGCATCTACCTGTCTGTCTGTCTTAATGTTTTGCTCTTCCTTCCTTCCTTTCAGTTGTTGAGTCATTTAAGAAACGCTCTAAGGAGCTGGGGATGGAAGGTACCCTAGACAGACATGATTCCCCCTCCTTGTGCTCAGGTCTGACAGCAACAGCTCAACACAGCTGTCAGGAAGGAAGGAGGGGTGCTGTAGGAGCATACAGCGGGAACCCTAATCCCCAAATGGAGATTTAGAAGGTGTCTCAGATGATGTGATGTCTAAACGGAAAGGCAAAGGCAGGAAGGGGGGCAGTGTTCTCAGTAGAGGGAACAGATGTGCCAAAGCCAGGGTAGGGAGAGTCTGGTGCAGAATGGAGGCCTACTGTGGGCGGTGAAGTCTGGCTGGAATGTGGTGCAGGGGGCAGGGTCAGGTGGGGTTTCTCATGATGCTGGAGGGCCCTGTGGGCAGGAATTGACTTACCAGTGCCGGGGGCCCTCAGAACATCAGGCTGAACCCACAGAGGAACTGTCTTGGAGGATAGGATGCCTTAACTAAGAGGACCCCAGGCACCACCAACCAACTCCCTTCCCCACCCCATGGCAGTCCAGATGCTCCCATCTAAAGGGCTCAGCGCCTTCCTGGTTTAAGGAGCAGACACAGTAGCAGAAGGGGTGGGGGCTCCCCAAAATGTGCATGAGTTGTCCCAACACCAGAAAGTGTGAGAAGTCTGTTCAGGCTTGGATATTTAGAACATTTGGGCTTTCCTTTCCCAGATGGGAGTCCTTAAATGTTGCCATTTCTTCTTTAAGGCACATTAGAGGAATTGAACTCCCGTTATCACTTCCTTGCACCTGGAAGAATCTTAGATAGGAACAGTTGGATATTTTTGGACCTTGAGTGAATTTAAATTCCACATTTAGGCTCCACCATCCATGTTTGATTTCTAATTAGAATGTCACACTTACCTTATGAACACAAGGTGTTGTGCTGAAAACCTTCTGCGAGGGAGATTGGGGATGTGTGGAAATAAATGTGGCCCATATGGAACAAGAATGATATTTCTGCAGGGGGATTTAGAGGTAATGATCTCTGATAAACTGAACCTTCAAAAGTACTCTTTAAAATCATTATATTTGACTTAATATGCTTTGTTCACATTTAATAAGGTAGGCAGGGTACCTGTTGTTGCTTTAAAGAAGGTACAAAATATGCAATTATAGATGGCAAAAAGGTACAAATGTATATGAAGCCTGGCAATATTGCTGGTATTGGCTCAATGGTATAATGTGACTTAGTCAGTGAGTAGTTTTGTCCTGGTAACTAGAAACGCCTAATTGAACCTATGTGACTTGAGAGAAAGGACATGAATTTTGGGGTCCCTCCACTGAGGGTCATTGCACAGATGCCTCTGTGTTTTTTCCTTCTTACTTCCACCAGAGTTCAAGATGATATACTGTCACATGGGAGCTTTTTAAAAAGTAAATCAAAGAATGACATCCCTGCTTTATTATATTGGTTTCACTAAACATGCTTCTATTGACTCTGGTCGAAAACAGATGAGGATTTTTTTCCCTTTATTTTGATAAATAGAGATAGATAAAAAGGATCAACATCATATCTCTCAAGAAAAGCTGCAAAAGAGGATGGTCAATAAAAATGGATCTGACACTATGCTTATAGGGTACAGAGTTAGACAAGGCAAGGTTCAGAAAAAGAACAAGACCAGCACTTTACAGGAACAGGTCACCTTTAATGAGGCGAGAAGGGGCAGCAGTCAGATTAGTGAGCTACTGCACTAACCCAAGAAAAGAGTAAGTATATATAGGCATATATGTGGGAATCTACTGTCTTAAGGGGGCCTGTTCTTCTCCAAGGTTGTTCAGAGTAGTTATCTCTTAAATGGCTGGGGCAAGGAATTCTGGAGATCGGCCAGAGGCTGGACCAGCTGGGAGCTAGGCAAAGCAAACGTAATGTCCATTTTTTTCCTTTGGGTGAGAGAGTTCATTGTTTTGCATAGAATGGAGGGGAGGGCCCAGAGGGGAGTTTAACTCCAGGCTATTTTGAGCCGTGTAACTTTCCTTCAATGCTAGTCTAGACTAGTTAGCATCTTTTATTCCAGTGACTTAATGGCAAGATATTGCAACTGTATAGTTAGCAACAAAGAAAAATGACTGGGAGCTGAAAGGGATGCCTGTGCTATCAATTTTTAGTCTTGTTGCATCTTCCTGTAAACATGTAGAGGGAGAAAGATAGCTGGGATTTTGTTACCCCATGGCACAGACATATAACTGTCCTTGGCCAGTGAGCCATTGGGAGGTTATTTGCCACCTCACATCATCCAATGAGACTGTTCCATGGACATGCTTCCTTGTGCCTCCTGGAGGATGCTGATGCATGGCTCTGCCTCTGTGTGCATGGCTGGACTTGCTTGTTAACATTTCAGATCCAGGGAATGGAACTTCTCTGGGTTCTATGTGACAGAGAGGATGTCCCTGTCCCCATGGGATCAGCTTTTCACCATCAGGGGGATGATGTCAGCAGCTGATGAGTTGACTGGCATGGCTGCCCATACTCACTCAGAGACACTATGCTCCATCCTTAAACCCCTGTGCAAGACCTTGCCAGCTTGGACTGAAACCCATGCACAAGTGGAGCCAGGCTAATGAGGTGAACAGAGGCCTTTACAGACGATGTTGTCAGTATGGTCAGCCAACCCAGCCACACTGGAGCATGCCTGTGGGAGGGTGGGAGGAAACACTGTAGGCCAGGAGTCAGCAGGTCTGAGTTCCCTGCTCCTAACCTTGTCACTAGCCATCCTCATTCCCTAGCATAAGTGACTCAATTTTCCTTTTGTTGGGTCCAGTATTCCTGTCTGTCACAGATGCTGGCCTCAGGCCTCTGCTCAGCTCTTCATCCCTTGCCCTGTCCTCTTCCGTGATGGATCAGCCACCTGTGACCCTCCCTCTCTGAAGCTACATATCTTCACCAAACAGCTCTTGGCCACTGTAGTGGACATCACCGATGTCCTGCCCTTGGCCCCAGTTCTCACTGTTTCCGACACAATGAAGGTGTCTCCTGCTGCTCTCTGCTTCTCCATGGGCCTTTCCCTGGCTGCCAGAGTGTGCTCCATTAGTGCTCAGGGCAGGCCAGAAGGGCTGGGGCGTTAATGTCCCTAGGAGCAACCTTCTGCCAATGGCAAATGAGAGCTGACGGATCGGTAGCAGCTCTGCACCCTCAGGTGGGATCATGCTCTCCCTCCATCACCCAGAGGGACCTGCCCAGCAGGGGTGAACCCCAGTTGCCCATGGCAATAACCTACTCATTCATATACTCTGTGCTGGCTTCTGTCTGTTGTTAATTTCCCCAACCCCTACCATTGCTTCCAGGGATCACCTCCCCAAAACTACTTGTACTCAGATCCTTGATTCATGGTCTGCTTCTGGGCACCACACCATGAAGGAACCAGTTATCCCAATGCATGCCCTGTGTGGCACAGGCCCTGACTTTGGGAGTGTTTCTTTCCTTCTCATTGCCATCATCTGGAACAGGGCTGACCTTGTCACAGAGACAGGAGGTGCAGGCCAAAAGGGAGTTCACCTGTGCATACATCTAGCCATTAGGACACACGCCTCCTCTCTGTAGTGCCACAGTGCACAGTGGACACAGCAGAGGTGCAGTGAAATGAGAAGTGATGCCTGGACCCCCATCTTCAGGCCCAGCCTTAGCTGGATCTCCTCTGCAATCTCCACTGTCTTCTCCTTTCTCCTTCCAAGCTCTCAGAGGTTGTGTCTATGAACCAGGCGACTGTCCTGATGCTGCCTTCCCCACCACTTGGAGAACCATCACAGTGCTTGGCACATCCATCTGGGTCACCAGTGTCCTCCAAGTGATAAGCTGAGGCCAGCACTGGTGACTCCTTAGTTGTAGCTGATGTCTCAGTTCAGCCAGGCATTGCTGTGAGCAGCTTGTCAACCAGGCAGGTGGAAGGGCTCAGTGCAGCCCCAGACCCTGGAAGCTGAGTGATTAGGGCGGCCCATGGGCCTGTGGAGCAGCCACCAGCAGACTTTGATCCTCTCCAGAAGCAAGGGCCTTGAAGTCCAAATCCCTCCCAAAATGGGCCTGGGGGATATCGTAAGGCACCCTGGAGCTGCTCACAGCCAGCAAGGTGGATGGAGCTTATTTCTGTGCCCCCAGCATGCTCCCAAGGGTCCCTGCCCCTTGCCAACACTTAGGAGCTATTTAGTGAATGGAGGTGCTCCCAGTGTCCAGAGCTTGTCCTATGCCACCCACCAGGCTGAACCCACCTCCTGCCAGGGCCAGGGTCTCACAGCAAACTTGTTCTTCCTTTCCCTCCTCCCACCCTATCTGTCCCGCTACCCGAGAAGCTCTGCTCCCCAAGGACCATCGGTCCTTGGAGTGACTGAACAAGTGGTCTTGCTTAAAACAGGTAGATCAACATCTAACTCCTCCCAGAGGTCTGAGCCCTAATCCCTGTGATTAAGGGAGTGAATTCCTAATGCAAGAATTCCTAATGAAATTCCTAACGAATTCCTTAATTCCTAATGAAAGCACCACTGATGGTGCTGGACTGGGTGGTGGGGGGCCAAGCACATGAATACCCTTGAGCTTGCCCCCTTCAGCAAGGCCTTCCACATGGCATGGCATGGCCTGCCCTGCCCATGTGCCCTCTGGCCTGCCACACCACTGGGCACAGACTGTCTTTGGCTAGTGGCGCCATCTCTGCAGTCATAGATACCAATGGTAGAGCTGAATCACCTCTCATCCTAGACCGTGTTTCAAGAGAGGAGGAGGGTACAACTCCAAGAGGAAGGGAACTTTCCCTAGGTGGCCGTGTGTCGGTGCCTGAAGATCCCCGATGCAAGAGAGAGGGGCATTCTGCTTCCCCTACCTTGTAAGTCCTGCTAACCCTAAACTGTTTATTTTTAGCCATGGAAAGGACAGTCAGCCTCCCACCTGACATCAGGATGAAAATGTTAAACCTGTGATATCAATTGTATGTCTCACCCAGAGCCCTGAAATAACTTGTACTGATTTAGGTTCCGTTCATCATCTGCAACTGAGGTAGTTTGATTTGCGTGTGGTTTTTTTCCTCATAATGTCGTTCTCATGAGGTGTGAGCCCCATTGTCAGGACAGTCAGGATAATGAATTTGCAGTTCTGCCTTCACTGGAAACTTTCCTTAGTCAGACTCCCTCTGTGTTCCTCACTCATCCCATGCTTGTGACGCTATGAAGGCAAAGATGCTGCAGTTCCTCCACATCTGCCTCTTTCCCCTACCGCCGCGTCTGTGTCTCAACATCATCTTAGTGACCTATATGTGTGTCCCTGACTGCAGGGACTCCACAGATTCATTTTTGTTTATAACCTCTAATATATTTCATTTCACCAATGTGATATATTTTCTTTCTGATCAATACTGCCTAGCCCAAAAACATATCCTGGAAAAGGTTTTGAAATATATACACATACAAAAATTCTTCTGGCATCCTGGAAGAAAAATCCGAACAACTCATGAGTTCTTGTCCGTAAATACTGAATGCCAGAAAATCCTGGAGCAGTAGTTAGCGACTTTGGAGGACAAATGATGATGATCTAAGACTTTTGTTCCCTCTCCCTAAATGTTGCTTATGTGAGAAGGTAAGAGAAAGACATTCTTAATATATGTAAGAGTTCAAAAGCATATAATATCTCCCTGCTTTTTACATACCCCACACCATTGATAAAGGCATCAAAATAAATATCCAGAAAGAGAAATTTTGTCATAAAAGAATGGGCCATGAGATTCCAAATGAGTTAATTATAGAATTAAGTGTATATAATCAGAGTAATATATAAAAACTCATTAATAATAAGAAAGAGAAAGAGGGAAGGAAAGGAAAGAGGGAAGGAGGAAGGGAAGACAAGGAAGGAAAGAAAGCAGGAAAGAAAGAAAAAAGGAAAACTTGACCTGTGGAACTGAAAAATGGAAAAATAATAATGCAAAGAAAAGGACAAAGCAAGGAAACATTAATCAAATAATGAAAAAGTGATTTTAAAAGAATAGCTTCCCAGTGAAAAGGCAGACTCCTAAGTCAACTCAACCCCCCCCATAACCTGACTGTATGCAATTTACATTAAATGTTGGCTAATAAGTATTCTTTCCTCAGACTCTCATCTTAGAGATTGTCTTAGATGATCTTCCCTTCTGACTCCATATTCTTAAGTCACCTCACCCATGCTCAGAGTTTCAAGTGCCACCACAGTGCTGTGACTCAACCTTACAGCTCCTGCTCAGACTTCTGCTCAGATATCCAGGTCCTTAAGTCCAGCTTCCTGCTTGGCACCCGCACTTTATTATCTCACAGGCGACTCAAACTCATAATGTTCATATTTAAATTCATGGTCTTTGCCCATCACCAACCCTGCTGCCAAAACAAAAATAAAACACTTCTCAACCAGCATTCATACTCAGTAAATGATACCACCATCCACGCATTTACAGAAACCAAAGATCTGGGGGCCATCTCCATACCTCTTTCTCCTGTAACTATCCAATCCAGTCCCTCACCATCTGTTCAGCTCTACATCCTACATGTGTCTCCATCCATTTCTCTCCATCTCCACTACAACCACTCTGACTCAGAGTACAGTTATTTCTTAACAAGATTCTCATAACCACATCCTAACCACTCTCCTTATATCCCCTCTTCTTCTCAAGGAAGCTCTTTTCTACCCAGATACCAGAGTGACTTCAAGATGCAGTTGGTAATTATGTCAGTGTTTAACAACCAGCTCTCCAGGGGTGAGAGCCCTGATATGTATCATTTGCCAATATCCGTGGTGTAAATACTAACACCATGGGTGGTTATTTATTTGGCTGCACCAGGTTTTAGTTGCATCATGTGGGATCGCTGATGTTCATTGTGGCATGTGGGATCTTTTCGTTGTGGCATGCAAACACTTACTTGTGGCATGTGGGAACTAGTTCCCTGACCAGGGATCATTGGGAGCATGGAGTCTTAGCCACTGGACCACCAGGGAAGTCCCCATGGGTAATTTCAAGTGACTGGTTCAGTGCTATCACCGAACACAGAATTGGAAAGAGATATGCCCAGTTCTGCTCTTGTGTGCACATGTCTGCAGCACCTCTCTGCCTGTAAATCCTTTACTTTAAACCTTTGAATGACTTTTCATTGCTTCTAAAATGAATGCTCAAATCCTCAGCAGAATCTGAAAGGTGCTTCACGATCATACCCCACTGACCTTTCCAACCTCAATCCATACCATATTCTTCTGGTCCTCTGCACCTGGGCCCACTTTCTGGCAGCAAGCTCTTTCATGCCACACCATCACCATCTGTCTGGCATGCTCCCAGTGCCCCCACTCCATCTGGTTAATGAAACATCCTTTAGAGCTGAGCCTAAATGTTTCTTCTTCAGCAAAGCTTTTCCTGAGTTCTCCTCCAAGCTCAATGACATCATTCCATTATAAACTTTTCTACCACTTAGTAGTTCATGCTGCCCTATACCATAAAATACAGTAATCAGAATAAGGCAAATTAAAATTTATTACCATTGTAAATTCACATATGCTTATATGTATATTTACTATAAATTTCAGAGGATCAATGTCTAGCTTTCATACTGCATTTAATTTCTATGAAGGTGAGCTCCATATTTATTTTATGATCATCATTGTATTCCTTAGTGCCTAACACTTGGCACATTGGAAGTACTCAATACATTTTTTGATGAATGAGACAATGAAAGCATATACAATTAAAATCAAATGGCACAAGGAGGTTAAAGGAAGGAGAGTGGGAAAATATCTATTAGTCAAAAACACAAAAGAAAGGAAAGGTAGCAATTTTATACACAAAGTAGAATTCAAGGTAAAAGCATTAAATGAGAAAAAAGGAGGTTGTTTTATGGTGATAAAATCCATAAAGAAGATGCAGTGGTCAAGGAGCTTCATGTACCAAATAACATCAACTGTTACTGTTAGAAGTAGAAGGAAAAACAAGTGCTGTGGTGCGAGGCTTTGGCAAACCAATAGAATTGAATATAAGGGCCAGGAACAAACCTTAGAACACAGAATATTAACATAAAGATGGTATTTAGGTACTATGAGAAAGGGTTATTTCCACATGCTTCTAGGACAACTAAGTAAGTGTTTGTTTTTAAAAATTGAATTTGCTTCATAATTCCAGTTAGATAAAATGGCTCTTCTAAAGCTTGTCCCCAAACACTCTTACAGGATAGTAATAATCATAATAGGAAAAGAGAAACATGATGTTAAGCCAAGGTCAGCATATTTCTTTATTGCAAACTTTTCAAAATCTCTTTTGTTGCTGTGAACTAGATAATTTCGAGACAGAACTATACTGTTCCCAGAATTTCTTGACCACAGAACATTTGATGAGACTGATGTTTCATGTTCTGCAGAAATCACTTGGGAAATGGTAGCTTAAACAAAGTCATACTGGGTTGGCCAAAAAGTTCATTTGGGTTTAAAAAACAAAAAAGAAAAGAAACACACCTGAACGAACTTTTTGGCCAACCCAATCAATCCAGTTCAGTTGCTCAGTCGTGTCTGACTTTTTGCAACCCCATGGACTGCAGCACGCCAGGCTTCCCTATCCATCACCAACTCCCGGAGCTTGTTCAAAGCTCCATCGAGTCCATCGAGTCGGTGATGCCATCCAACTGTCTCATCCCCTGTCGTCCCCTTCTCCTCCCACCTTCAATCTTTCCCATCATCAGAGTCTTTTCCAATGAGTCAGTTCTTCACATCAGGTGGCCAGAGTATTGGAGTTTCAGCTTCAGCATCAGTCTTTCCAATGAATATTCAAGAATAATTCCCTTTAGGATTGACTGGTTGGATCTCCTTTCAGTTCAAGGGACTCTCAAGAGTCTTCTCCAGCATCACAGTTCAAAAGCATCAATTCTTCAGCGCTCAGGTTTCTTTATGATCCAACTCTCACATCCATACTTGACTACTGGAAAAACCGTAGCTTTGATTGGACAGACCTTTGTTGGCAAAGTAATGTCTCTGCTTTTTTTTTTTTAATTTTAATTAGTTTATTTTCTATTTTTTAACTTTACAATATTGTATTTGTTTTGCCAGTCTCTGCTTTTTAATATGCTGTCTAGGTCCCTGATAGTTCAGCTGGTAAAGAATCTGCCTGCAATGCAGGAGACCCTGGTTTGATCCCTGGATCAGGAAGATACCCTGGAAAAGGGATAGACTACCCACTCCAGTATTCTTGGGCTTCCCTTGTGGCTCAGCTGGTATAGAATCCATCTGCAATGTGGGAGACCAGCGTTGGGAAGATCCCCTGGAGAAGGGAAAGGCTACCCACTCCAGTATTCTGGCCAACCCAATAAAAGGCCTCAAATAAGTATACACAGATATTTATATGCCTTGATCCAGGTGAATAAGGCTTTCCTAAACCAAACAAGAAAGGAGGACACAATTAAGGAAGCAGTTGATATATTTGATGACATAAAATCTTTAGGCTTCTAAATATCATAAAGCCAATGAAAAACTGAAGGGGGAAAAAGGTAGTTGGCATTAGGAATGACTTTACTATGTAAAGAGTTTTTAGTAATCAATAAAAAAAAAAGAAAGATTGCCATCCAAATAGCATAGTTGGTGAAGAGCAGGAATGGAAAGTACATATACACACACACTTACGTTCACTTCCATCCAGCAAATAGGCATGATGGTTAAATATTAGAAAGATGGTTAACTTGTAACCAAAATAAAGCAAATTAAAACAGTATAATATACTATTTTGGCTATTAAGTTGGCCACTTTTAATGATAAAATTCCAGTAAGGTAAAGTAAAGCAGGCACTATCATATACAGCCAGTGGGAATATGAAATGATACCACCTCTCTTGCTAGTAATTTGACAGTACCCATTCATCAAGTCTCTTTTTCAAAATGCCTTTGATTCAGTAATCCTGCTTCAAGCAATTTATCGTAAGGAAAAAAGTTAGAGATTGCCTAAAGATTTATGTACAGGGATGTTCACTGTAGCCTTGTTTATAATAGCAAAAATATTGGAAGCATCCCAAATGTCAAGCAGTGATTGGTTAAAGAAATTATGGTATGCCCTACATGATGAGATATTATGCAGTCATTAAAAAATATGACTTACAGAAATATTCACAAAAAGAACATTAAGTTGAAAAGCATGGTGTAAAACTATATCCAGAATCCAATTTTATAAAAATGAATATGTATGTTTATGTAACTGGAAAATACTAGGGTAAAGTATACTAAAATGTTGAGTTATTCTCTCTGAAACACATTCCATTTATTTTATAACCATCCCCCACACCTCTACATGTAATCCATCAGCCAAGTTTTATCAACCTGACTTCCAAAGCATTTCCTGAGTCTTGTCGACTTCCTCCATCCCCAGCCCTGTGCCCTGGTCAGAACCACCACCATCTTTCACCTTGACAAACACAGCAGCCTCTCACTGGTGTCCCTCCTTCCCCCTTTGCCCTGTTATAGGCCAATCTCCATGCAATAGCCAGAGTAATTGGTTTCTAATATAAATTGGATCACATTACCTCTTGCTTAAAACCCTCCAGGATTTTCCCATCATACCTTGAGTAAGATCTCAAGATCTCTTCCCTTTGCCAGGGCCTGGAGGCCCCCAGATATCCCAGGCAGCCCATGTGACCTCATCTCAAGATGCCCCCTCGTCCCACTCTGCTGAGGCCTCTCCCTCAGGGGAGCTAGCCTTGACCTGGCTCCAGTCTCCTTCTGCCTGGGATGTTTCCCTTGTCCTTTCCATGTAGTTGATTCCCTCCTGTCTTGTCTCAGCTTACATGTGACCTTCTCTGAGATGCCTCCTAGTCAAATCAATGTATTTTAATTCTCTGCATAGCTTTCATTACCATCTGTTTTTTTTTTTTATGTGCCTATTTCTTGGTGTATTGTCTACACTTCCCCCACTAGAATGAAAACCCCATCACAGCCTGCTGTGTTCATTTAGAACCTTGCCTCAGTAGACAATAAGTGCTAGCTGACTGCGTGAACTAGTAAGTGAAACTAAAAATCTTTCATCAAAGCTGAAAAAGTTAAATCATGATAGGCTACTTGACTAACAGTCTTCAAAAAAAAAAAAAATACTACTCTGGGTAATCTGCAGGTTGGAGGGGGTATCCCACCCTCATGTGGATGCCCTACTGCCAGAGTGTGGGAAATCCCTCCCCTCACTAACCTCCCAGACCAGAAAATGACATTAATGTGGGTGGGCAGGTGGAATGGATTTTCAGTGTCCCCTGCTTCACAAACAAATAGCACTATTAGGCTTTTGTTGGTCTCTGGGGAACTCGCCCAGGTTTTGGTGAATTCCAATGAGCTCCAGTTTGAATCATACACGATTTCAGCTCTGGCTTTCAATTCACTGAAAGAGGGAGTAGCTTCGATATTTGTTTCCCTCACAACTCTAGGAATTTCTCTTTCCCAATGTGATAGCCTGAGAAGTGAAGAACTTAGTGGAGCCACCCTTTAATGGGACAAGACCCAAGGAGCATTCTCTGTTCTTTGTAAGGCATTCCTTAGGACTGCTGTTGAGAACTGGGCCGTGACCTCACACAGCAAGGCACTAGAGCATTTGTCATGTTGCTGTGGAATAAATTTGGATTAAGTGTGATCTGAGGCTGCTGTGTGGAGATGTTAATAGATCACTTAACTAGTAAGTGGGCTTAGCCACCCAGCACCTCTTCCCATAGAGGCTTCTACTCAGCATTGGAGTATGAGATCTTTAAGAGACAGATTTCTGCCTATTTTGTTCCCTGCTGAATCCCTTGTGCCTAAAACATCACATGCACCTCATGGACTAATTAATGTCAAATGAGTTAATAAATGAGTGATGGTATTTGCCCCCACTTACTAGGCACTTCCTGTGTGCCTTGCCTGGCTCAATTTGCTTAGCAACTTCAGCTTAATCCTCACACCACCCCCACGACTGGGTTTTGCAGAGGAGAACTTGATGTTAGGTGCTACACTCTCATGCAGCAAGTGTCTCTTAGAAAGTTAGGGTTAACTTCCTTTGTAGGATCCTGTCTAATCTTCATATTGAATAGATAGTGTGGGAGAGTCAGGCATGGTGGTGGTGGTGGTAATGGTAAAGAGAACCTTCCTCCACATGTTTAGAGAGGCTTTGTGATGTACAGAAAAGCCACTGACCAGAGAATTGTCATCTCTGGGTTCAAATTCCATTTTCTGTGCAAACCAGTATGAGCTTGGGCAAATCACAACCTCCCTGAGTCCTGGTTTCCTCATATGTTAAAATACACATATACACATATGTGGTATAAAATGAAACCAGCCTTGTCCAGCTCACACGGGCTATAGTGAGGTACCAGTGAGAGAACAGAGATGATTGGATGACTGTCACGCCCTTTGCTAGGTTGAGTCAACTATTAACAAGGTAGATTCATCAGTGTTTGGCCCAGTTCATGGGGGTTTGGTATCAATTATTGAGTACTTGGGGATATTTTACATATAAATGAATTATTCCATATAAAATGTTTCTGGATATCTTGCACATAGTAAGCACTCAGTAATACTAGTTTTACTATTGTGTTACTGGAAAAACCTCCAAAGACTCTTGTTAGGGTCTGAACACATTTTTATCTATACCGAGGGGAGGCCAGTGAGTTTGACTTTGTGTGATACTCACATTATTTATAATGGTATAACAAGTTACCCCCAAACTTAGCAACTTAAAAGCAACAGCCTTTGTATTATATCTCATGACTGCATGTGGAATTTGGCAAAGGTTCAGCTGAGTGATTCTTTTCTCTGCTTCAGTGGCAGTGTTAGGGCTACTCAGTGGCATTCAAAGGCAGGCTGGGCTATCGTTGAGGGTCCCAGCCCTTGTCACTCACATGTCTGGCACTTTGGCAGGGTCAGCTGGACTCCTCTTCTCTTCCCATGTAGTTTTAGATCATTTCCATAAGTCTGCTCTGCAAGATAGTGAGAACTCTAAGGTGGTGGCCTGGAGCTCCAAGAGTGAGTGTTCCAAGACGCTCCTGTGGAACGCACAAGGCTTGTAAGCCTCAGAAGTCCCAGGTACGGCTGTCACGTTCTATTGGTCAAGCAAGTCGCTCAGGACAGACCAGATGTCAGAAGAGGGGAATTAAGAGTCTGCCTCTGAGAGGCACTGGGGACTTGTTGCCTTCTTTATCTACCACAGTGTAACTCGTACCTCTCGGTAGTATCTGCCTGCAGTGATGTGAGGGAGGAAGAAGAAGGCTACCCATGGGTTCGCTGGGCAAGAGTGGGGTGATTCCCATTGTCTGTCTTTGGAGCTGGGGCATGAGTGCCCCGTATTTGCCATCTCTGACTTGGAACTTTCTCCCTCAGAATGTGTGCCCAGCCCCCCCTCTCTCTGTCACCCTATTTTCTTCCCATCAGCATATTATCCTGATTGTATTTAGCTATTGTCTACCATACAGTAGATTCCATACATTTGTAGATAATTTGATTGTTCACCTCCACTTTTCAGAAACAATGGGGCCTTAGATCTGTGCTGGGGATTCGTTCCTTTATTCACCCCTTTTCTCTATGCTTTGTCAGTGCCTTCTTGAACGAGCACTCTAAGGCCTCTGACCACTCTCTCTAGCTTTACCAACTCACAGTTAAGCAAGGCCAGCCAAGCCTCTCTATATCTAATTGTAGGTGTGTCCTCCAAGAAACGGTGAGAAACACAAATGATTGTGTTACTTCTAACTATACCAAGTAGACTCATGTCAAAACACAAATTGGAAATTTGTGGGAAAGAGGGAGAGAAGAAAGGAGGAAGCTTATTATTTTGGAAAGCTATATTCCACTCTTTTGTTCTGTAGAGTAAGATTTTGACATGATGAGTTTGGCTGAAATACACACGTGGTGAGCTAAGGCATGCCTGAGCAGTTATTCTTCCACTTCTTTCGTGAGCTCATGAATGCATCTGTAACCAAACACATAAGGGCTCTGACTTGTCCATTTCTCTCCCAGGTCATGCTGAGATGACAGTGATGAACTGGAGACTTTATATTCTTTTCCATGGCAACAAGCGTCACTATCCCAGGGCCACTCCCCAAAACCTTTGCAAATGCCGCTTTCCCATTAAGCCCAACCCCAGGGAGATAGTGGAGTGTTGGCAGAAGCAGCAAGACCCACCCCACAGGCACTGCGGCTGGAGCAAGACTAGGCTTCAGAGGCAGCCTGTCCAGCTCCCCGTACCTAGAAACAGCAGGGGAAAAAAAGACAATTAACTCAACTGACTTTTCTCCAATTGTTTTTTTCTCTTGTGAAGTTTGCCCCTAATGTGAAAAATCTCACTTTCAACTTATGTTCCACACCCAGGCAGCTTTACATCTAGAATTTGGAAACTGTCTGGATAAGGAAAAATTGCACCTCACATTTCCCAAATGCTTTGTGCACCTTGGGGTCACCCAGTCTTTCTCAAGCACTAATTATGAGCATTTATTTACAGCTCATGTCTCAAATGCTGATGCAGTGTATGTCTGTGACCAGTGACCTGCCATTAATCAATAATCAGAGATCTGAAAACAGGAGTATGTGAACTATGGTACAGGCCCAATTAACCTGAAAAAGAAGGAGGAGGGACCTTATGTTCTGAGTTACATCTCAGTGTGGTGTGTACTGGTGGACTCTGGGAGGTCACTGAGGGAGCATGACCACAGGCTGAGAGTTGGTGCCTTGCAGGGACTGGGTCCTAAGCTTATCCTGCTTTGTCTTGTTTCCAGTGGGCAACCTGGGGCATAGAGACGCCCATAAGACAGTGAACCCTGATGGCCTGACCTGTCTTGAAGCTTAGGAGCCTCAAGATCCACACTCAGAGGACAGGCCTAATTTTGATCAAGGCAGGTTCTGAAGGGAGAAAGAGCTTAGCGTCCATCCTGGGCATCTTCTGTCAGCATGACTGTGGTCACAGCTACCCTCTTTCTTCCCATTTCCCTGGATGGTGGTCTGAGCACAAGATCTGATCCCAAGCATAGAATCCTTGCCCTGCCTGTCTTCTCGCCTGTACCGTGGGAATACCAGAACCCCATTTTGGGAGGTTGTTGTGAGGATTAAGTGAGGTCATGCCCCCCCCCACCCCGGGGCAGCCACACAGTGAGTGTCCAGCCCATGTGGTGCCTTCAGTATTGTCATCCTCACCACCATCTGAGTTGAGGGTTAAGGGCACAGCTACTCATGTTAGTGACTCTATGGGGTATGGGCTTCCTGAGAGCAGATCTCCACTGTCGTAGGGTTCCCAAGGGTAAACCAATTTAACTACGGCCAGGGCCCTGGTCAGGCCACTCCAGAGACCAGATTTTTTTTTTTTCTCAAAAAGCAAAACAAAACTTTTAATTTTGAATTGAAGTATAGACAGTTGGGGCTTCCCAGTGACTCAGTGGTAAAGAATCTGCCTGCAATGCAGGAGACATGCGTTCGATCCCTGAGTCGGGAAGATCCCCTGGAGGAGGACATGGCAACCCACTGAAGTATTCTTGCCTGGAGAATTCCATGGACAGAGGAGCCTTGTGGGCTATGGTCCATGGGGTCACAAAGAGTCGGATGTGACTAAAGTGACTGAGCATGCACATACAGGTAGCCAGTTAACAATGTTGTGATAGTTTCAGGTGAACAGTAAAGGGACTCAGCTATATGTGTACATGTATCCATTCTCCCCAAAACTACCCTCCCATCCAGGCTACCACATAACATTGATCAGAGTCCCCTGTGTTATACAGTAGGTCCTTGTTGTTTATCCTTTTTAAATATAGCAGTGTGTATAGGCAAGCATAAGTTCATCCTGTGTGCGTCTCTATAAGTTTATTTGTATTTCTTTTTAGATTCCACATATAAGGAATGTAGTACAATAATTTTCCTTCTCTGTCTGACTTCCTTCACTCAGTATGGCAATCTCTAAGTCCATCCATGTTGCTTCAAATGGCATCTTTTCTTTTTTTTAATGGCTGAGTAATATTCCATTGTGTAAATGTACCACATCTTTATCCATTCCTCTGTTGGTGGACATTTAGGTTGCTTCCATGTCTTGGCTATTGTAAAGGGTGCTGCAGTAAACACTGGGATGCATGTATCCTTTTCAGATCATGTTTTTCTCTGGATACATGCCCAGGAGTGGGATTGCAGATCCAGAGACCAGATTTCTTTATGGAATCTTAGTGTTTGGTTTCCCCCCATTTGGGTATCCTTAGGAGCCCAGCTCTAAGGCAAAAAAGGGAAAATTAAAATCCCTGCCTGTGGACAAGGAGACACTTGCACGTTTCTTAAAAAAAAAAAAAAAAATGCTTTTAAAGAACCACGTTAAGGTTAATGGCCAAATAGAAAGGCACATCCTGAGTTGGAGTGCCCATGTGTGTGCTTGCAGTTGCGGGCCGGGCTCGTCTGCTGCGCATGAAGATGGGCACCCCTGCCTGTGGCACACTGGCTCCTGGGCGGCTGCTTCCCGTTCACACAGGGTAGCCCTGTGCTCAGGGCTCTGGGCTGCTGCCAGGTGGAGCACCGGCACAGCGTCCCCCACTCACGTGTCTCTCATGGGAGGAACGTCTGGGCTTCACTGTGGACCAGAATGGGCCTGCTCCCAGGCCTCCCTCCACCCCCACCCGCTGTCTTTCCTGTTCGGATGGCTGGCGGCAGAGCGTGCCCTCACATCCCTCCAGGGACCCCCATGACTCCAATCAGAGGCAGCAGCAGGGTGAGGTCAGCCAGGTGCCAGTCCAGGGGCCCTGGGACAAGACAGGGAGCCCCAGGTCACAGCCCAGGTGGTGCAGCAGGCCTGTCTCCTACCATGATGCGTGTGACAGGTTATATCATCTGTCTTGTGTACCCAAGTACGGAAGACCAGAAGCCCTGCCTGGGTCCTCACACGCTGGTGCAGTCCCTGATACATACACAACAGGCTTTCAGAGCACACGTATGTGAGAATGAGATTTTTATCAGGATAAATTTAAATCCACTCAAAATTCATTATCCTGAAAGTAACTCGTTCCCAATTTGGCACACCTCAGGCATTGTTATCCACACATTACTCGCAACCTCACAACTAACAGAAGTTGACATCTGGTTTTAGATGGTGATTCTTCTCCCATTAGGGGCTTCAGCAGAGTCCTTAAAATAACCATTCCCCACCCGAGCTCACTCTCTCTTACCCTCTGGGCACCCCTAATTTTCCAGAAAGATCCATAATGGAAAGCGGATGTCCTGTGCACCTGCCCTGAGAGACGCAGATGCTCACACTTCTCTGGTGCATGTAGCCAGGTGAAGCCCCTGAGTGGTGTGTTGCCCACAGCACAGGCAGGGCTGCTGCCCAGGTCAAAGCCTCGAGTGTCCCCACCGCATGAGCTGGAGCCCTGCGGGGCCTCTCAATGTGTGGTCCACAGCTTTGCAACCTAACCTAGCAGGGCGCTCATTAAAATGGCACACTCCCAGGACCTACCCTGGAACTACTGCATCAGAACCTCTGCACGTGGAGTCCAGGAATTTGCGTTTTTTACCTTGAACACCTCCCTACCCCCACCCCCAGTTACGTGTACTCCTAGCAGGAAGCACTGTTGAGGAGCACTCCTGTATAGCCCTTTCCTCACCCTCCCACCAGGAGTCCAGTGTCTCTGGGCTTGGGGAGCCCTAGAGACGGCGACCACCCTGCCGTGGGGAAAGGCAAGCCCCTGAGATGGAGAGTTACAGCTCCTCAGCCGGGAGGGGTTCTGTCGTCCTCTCAGGCTTCTGGATTCTTTACTTTTTTTTTTTTTTTGCTGTGCTGGGTCATCATTGCAGTGTGTAGGTTTAGTTACCCCATATGGGATCTTAGTTCCCTGACCGGGGATTGAACCTGCATCCCCTGCATTGAAAGGCAGATTCTTAACCACTGGACTACCAGGGAAGTCCCAAATCATGCCTTGAGCATAGAGTTTGGCTGAAGAAACTGATGGAACAAGGAGCACTTCCAAGTACTGAGAACCTTCTAAGTTGGGTACTGGGCCTGAGCTCTCTCTTACGCTTTGGCAAGGTAGTGCTTGTTATCTCTGCTCTATAGCTGTACAAACTTAGGCTCAGAGAGGTTATGTGACTGGTCCAGGACCACACAGCCAGTGAAAGCAGAAGAAGGCTGTAACCCAGGGCTGGTCGACTCTCTTCTGGTGACACTGCCAGGATTTTCCAGTGGAGATGATGTGGGCCAGCCTTGGAGATGGAGAAGGCAATTGCATCCCACTCCAGTGTTCTTGCCTGGAAAATCCCATAGACAGAGGAGCCTGGTGGGCTGCAGTGCATGGGGTTGCAAACAGTCGGACACAACTGAGCGACTTCACTTTCACTTTTCACTTTCATGCATTGGAGAAGGAAATGGCAACCCACTCCAGTAGTCTTGCCTGGATAATCCCAGGGACGGGGGAGCCTGGTGGGCTACCATCTATGGTGTCGCACAGAGTCGGACATGACTGAAGCGACTTAGCAGAAGTAGCAGCAGCAGCAACAGCCTTTGAGAAGGAACACTGGGTTATTTTCTGATTCAATAAAACCAAACTTCCCCTGAGCCTTTGAGCTTAAAGGTCCAAAGCTGAGCATGTGACAAGGCACCCTGAGACTAAGGTGGTTTTAGGACCTCAAACGTCAGTGTGCTCCTTCCCAAACGTGTGCTGACTCTCTGAAAGGAGGAAATAGTTTGTCCGGGGTTTGGATTCTTGCCTTGTGGCGGCAGTGCAGTTTGTTAAACTGAAGAAGGGACTTGGAGGTTCTAACCATGTGTCACTACAGCAGGGATTGGCAGGAGGGCGGATGCTCATAGGTGATTCCTCCCCCAGCCCCACCTCTGCCACCCCTTCTGCCATCATTTCCTCTGCTCTGCAGCCACCCGCTGTCCAGTCCATCAGGAGGCACAAAGCTGTATAGATCACCCCCTAGTGACGCAGTTCAGCCTCTTCTGCTGTTAATTGGCCATGGGAGCTGTGTTGTGAGTGATCAGAATTGTTACTCTCTCCTCTAATGACCTCTGTCAGAAGACCACCTTCGGGACATTCTCCATTTAGGGAGCTTCCAGGCTGGCAGGGCAGCACGGCCTGTCTGCCCAGAGCCCCCACGCAGTGATGGTGGCTCATTATACGGGAGCCCCAAGTCCACTGGTCCTGCTGGTCGGCCCAGCCCTGCAGAGGGATGGCTCTGCACTCCCTCCCTTGTGGAGAAGACCCTCCTATGGTCAACATAAACAGCCACACTCACTAGACCCTTAGCATATTCTCTGTTTGAAGAATTTTTTATTTGGGAGAGATGGTTTCTTTAGAGATCAAAGGCCTATTCCCAGAGATGGTAGCCCAATCAGGGCAGATGAGAGCTACGAGGGAAGTCACAAACAGTCCAGTCCCACCTGCTCCCAAAGAGAAGAGGAGGGGGCCGAGGCCAGGGAGAGGAGGGTCTTGTCTAGTGGGTTCCACAACACTGGACAGAAGGACTGGAGTCCACCCACGTGGTCCTGCTTCCCTTCCCCTGATCCCAGCTTCAAACACAGACTCTCTTTTCCACGTTTCTTTCCTCCCATTGAGGCCTGGTTGTGGGCCAGGAGGAGGCCTCTGCCCACACCAATAGGCTATGCAGACATCAGTGAGACAGTCATGGTCCTGTGTAACTCTGTGTTCAGGACAGTCTGCTCCAGAGCCTTTGTATACATCAGAATTAAAGTGCCCCCAGTGGGCAAACAGAGCACTGTGAGTTCTTGGCTTGGCAAGTAGAGGACACCTTTGTTCAAAGACATTAGTGTCCCTTCATCCAGATAAGTTCAATCCGATGCCAGGAAACATAGGCCGTGAACTAGATTTCATCCCTCACTGGACACTGTACAGTGAATAAACTGCACTGCTGTATATAGTAGCCATGAGCTTTGAGGACAGGGTCCAAGTCTTTCCTGTTCTCGGTTGTATTCCCAGGACACAGTGCCTAGCCCATAGTAGGAACACAAAATTATTCAGTAAGTGAATGAATGACTGCTTTAACTTTTAAAAATATTTATTGTTATTTTATTTATTTGGCTGTGCCGGGTCTTAGTTGTGGCATGTGAACTCTTAGTCATGGCATGTGGGATCTAGTTCCATGACCAGGGATTGAAACCCGGCCTCCTGCTTTGGGAGCATGGAGTCTTAGCCACTGGACCACCATTCAGTCCCTGAATGCTTTAACTTAAAGTTCAAACTTATACTTTCAGAGAGGAGCCCAGAAGGGCCATCCCAAGAAATGAGTCTCCAACAGTGGAGATTCAGATGTCATGAGTGTCTTAGAAGGTCAATTGGGCCTTAAATCTTGCCTCACAGGAGTCTGCTAATTACTTTGTCAGGTTTTCGGCTGAACCATCTAAATGCACATTCAAAATAGTTTTCCCTTATGTCTCTTTCTTAATATCTCAGCACAGCTCCTGCTGTGGGCAGTTGTTAAGCCTCAGGCCTGGCAGTTTAACAGCTTTGCCACCTGGGAAGGGCCTTGTCTTGTGCGTTTTGCTTTGTGTCAAGATGCTTTGCTTTGAGTCTCCTGCTACAGGGCAGTTGGGACAGGCTATATGAATAACTGGAGAACAGCTTCTGGGACAAATCTTGGGCATAAGCTAAAGCTCATTTTTTTTATTTTTTTGGTCATGAATGAAATTTTAATGTTAAAAAGATGCACAAACTAATACCTTTGTAGTAAAGTGTTTTTACAATTTCGTGCCACCTTCACCCATGAAGAAAATCTATATCAAGCACTTCTAGTGTCTGGAACATACTAAATGTTCAATAAATGGGAGCCCATCAATCTTTTCTATCAATGTTCGCTTGAAATAGGTTAATCCACAGGCTAAAATTTTAGCACAATCTGATACAGATGAGAAGTTCATGTAAAGGATGTTTTGATTTGTTTCCATAGATTTCCTTTCAATAGAATGTCTTTTTATTGGGAAGGGGGAAAGATCTAGCATTTTTCAGGTACCGGCTGGGGGCTATGCCAGGTATTTAATGTTCATTTGTTGTATTCTTCTCTGCTGACCTCAGGGGAAGGTTTGCTCTCCCATTTTCCAGAAGAGGAGCTCAGGATTGTTGAACTCCAAAGCCAGTATGCTTTCCCTTCTCTCATCTTTAGAAATGAGCCCAGAAATGCGAATTGTCTGTGGTGAAGTCAGACAAAATGGCCCATGTGACCACATGATCAGGTCACTGTCAACTTCCCTGCCCAGACCAGCCTTCCACTGGCCTTTCAGAGGACACTGTCATCTAACCTGTCAGTATTTCAGCATCACCAACAGAAAGGTAGTGTGGGCCGGCAAACCAAGGTGCCCCTGATCACTTCAACATCAAAACTGGGTGGCTGCATACTCAGAACTCTTCACAACATGCTATTTCCTTGTCTCTAATGTGTTGAGTCAAAATATCTCCCTATTCCCCATCTCCAAAACATTTCCATCGGGTTGTACATTTCTCAAATTTTCTGTGAACTCCCTATGTTGTCAGCTGGTCCCAGGAGGTTTTCATCATTCTGATATGGTTATTTCACAAGATTTCCTGATGTAGCCTCCTGCACTGCCCACAGATCTCCACTAATAACCAGTGAATGGAGTCTCTCCGCACTGACTCTTTGAACTGCTAGAAAGTTCAGGGGTGCCGTCTACTCCGGACCCGCAGGCTGCCTCAGGTCCTGGTGGTCCCAGGCACCCGGGGTACAGGGGCTCCCTCTAGTGGTGTCACACAGAAGGCCTTTTCTCTTGTGCAGAAGATCCTAGTTTCACAAAGGCAGGTGTGGCCGTTTGTCTGCGAGCGCCCCTTGTCTTGGAGCAGAGGTGACATGGGGGTGGGTTTGTTGTTGTTCAGTTGCCAAGTTGTGTCTGACTCTTTGTGACCCCGTGGACTGTAGCACGCCAGGCTCCCCTGTTCCTCGCCACCTTACCCCCTGGAACTGCAGCACCATCCCCCACTTCCCCGCCTCGGCTCAGAACTTGGGCCATGTACATGGAAGGGCTCTAGTCCTGGCCTGTGGACACCAAGCCTTCACGGACCTCTCCTGTGTTCTTGTGTATAAAAAGGCTCATACTAAGTCATTTCCATCTTCCTCCTGCCCTGTGCAGGTCCCTTGACCTCTGTGGTGAGTCGTTTAGGGGACTCATTCTCAGAGGGGAAGAAAATGGCCCCACCACCAGTCCCCTCCCTCGCCACCGTGGACAACCGCCGTTCATCCCCACAGTCATCCCACTGCTGCTCACTCATCCTCCCCTTCACCACCATCACTGCCCCCACCCACTCTGTGTCCCCACTCCAGGCCCCGTTCAGAGCCTCCATCCACCTCTTGGTCTCCCCACTGTCACTACCCCCTTTTCAGCACACAGCTGACTGGAAGCTCCTGTTTGCATGTGACAAGGCCTTATTTGCTCCTGTCGCTGCAGTCGGGCAGCACCCTTTGCCTTTGGGGGTAGGGAACAGATATGTGAAGCATCACTCAGCGGGGAGCCCTGCATGCAGCTCTGCAGTAGGGCCACCAGGGTATGTGAGGTAGCAAGGCTCGGGCCTCCCCCTGGGAGGAAGATGCATGAGCTCCAGCTCCTAAAATGCAAAGGGGACAGCGAGTGCCTCCTGAATGGGTGACGACTGAAATTTCCACTGATGTAAGTGAATGCATGTTCGGGTACCCTCTCCATCAAGGTGAGCAGTGCTGAATGGTCAAACAGGAGTTGGAAACACTGGCCAGGAAACAGATTGCTCTGTGCAGTCTGAGGACAAAGCCAGTGCACCAGCTCCAACATGTTGTGATAGTAATACCAGGGGATCTTCTCTTTCTTCTTTATGATTCCCATACAGAAACCGTGTACAGGGAACTCCACAACTGGAGATGCGCAGCTCCAGTCTGTTTCCTGTTCATCTGGCCTCAGGCTCTCAGAACACCACATTAGGAGCCTCAGTCATCAGAACATTAACCCAGTCTCGGGGATCTTGGGTCTTGTTTCTAATCTGGAACAACTTATAAAGGAAAGACAAGTTTGGCAAGAGTTTCTCCTCAGTTCAGTTCAGTCACTCAGTCGTGTCCGACTTTCTGCGACCCCATGAACTACAGCACGCCAGGCCTCCCTGTCCATCACCAACTCTTGGAGTCCACCCAAACCCATGTCCATTGAATCGGTGATGCCATCCAACCATCTCATCCTCTGTCATCCCCTTCTCCTCCTGCCCTCAATCTTTCCCAGCATCACGGTCCTTTCAAATGAGTCAGCTCTTCGCATCAGGTGGCCAAAGTATTGGAGTTTTAGCTTCAGCATCAGTCCTTCCAATGCATATTCAGGACTGATTTCCTTCAGGATGGACTGGTTGGATCTTCTTGCAGTCCAAGGGACACTGAAGAGTCTTCTCCAACACCACAGTTCAAAAGCATCAATTCTTCGGCGCTCAGCTTTCTTTATAGTCCAACTCTCACATCCATGCATGACCACTGGAAAAACCATAGCCTTGACTAGACGGACCTTTGTTGTGTTTTTCAATATGCTGTCTAGGTTGGTCATAACTTTCCTTCCAAGGAGTTTCTCCTAAAGTAGCCTGAATAACCTAATTAAACATGTCGTTTTCAAATTAAACAAATTTCCTACCACAGAAGTGGAATTGTTAAGTTTCACAAATTTCCCTACTTGATAATTGTCTAAGAATAACTTTTTTTCAGGCTAGCCCTCTTTTCTTCTTTGTCTGCACTCTTTCCCTGGGTGATGTCTTCTAGTCCCGTGATTTTAAAATCTTGCAGTTCTCTATCTCCAGTTCACACTTGTTTCCTGAACTCCAGGCCCGCAAAGCCAACTGCTCCCTTACTTTTCTGTGCTTGGACACTTAATAGACACCTCAATCTTAGTGTAGTTGGAACAAATCTCTTGATTTTATGACCAAACTTGATCGCCCCTCCTTCTCCCCACCTCAGTGAAGAGCAAGCAGCCTTCACCTGGCTATTCAGGAAAGAACCTTGACCCTCTCTTTCACTCACAGCATCATCTGCTGTATCAGCAAGCCCTGCCTGAAACAGCACAGGAATCCCTCCACTCTCCCCCCGCCCACCCCTGTGCAGCATCCCCCCTGCTCCCGCCTCCCCCAGTCCAGGCCCCAGCATCTCTTGCTCTGGCAACTCCAGCGGCCTCCTAAGGCAATCTGTCAGCTTCTCCTTTGGCTGCTGTTTCAGCCATCCTTCCTCCCACCACGCCACCTGAAGCCACAATCCATTTTAAAAACATAAATCATATCAAATTGTCCTCCTGCTCAGAATCCCCCAGCGGCTTGCCGTCACACTTGGGCTGCAGTCAGGGCTCTGCGCACGGCCCTGCTGGCTCTGGGTCACCTCCTTTCCTCACCTCTTCAGCCACTCTCCTCTCTCCATCACCCCAGACACTCTTCTTGCTCCTCCTTGAAAACACCACATCTGTTCCCACCACAGGGACTCGGCCGTTGCTCTGTCCTCAGATCCTCTCCGACTCTTTCCTCACTTCATACAAGTCACGAAAGGCCATCTTTTCCAAGAGGCCTTCCCTGACCACCTCATCTAAATAGTTCTTCACCCCTGCCCTCCTCGTCCACTTTCCCTGATATAATTTTCTTCATGGCACTTATCACTCCTGTCTGTCTCCTCCACTTGAATTTAAGTTCCCTGAGGGCAGGGATTTTGTCTGTTTTGGTTACTGCTCTAACTGCAGTACATAGACTAGGGCCTGTCATACAGTGGGAGATAAAGTATTAGGATGAATGAATGGGCAACAATAACGCCCAGCCCAGCTTGCTTCTTTCTATGTCCTACAAGCTTTCATACAGGGTGAGAAGATAGTCTCGCTTGTGATTCTCCCAAAAGCACCATTTAGGAATTGTTTCTGAAGTGAGCACTTAAGGTATCAGAAAAGCCTCACTTCCAGAGCCACATGACCAGTGTCGCCCAGAGTCAGGGGTGGGACCATCTTGGAGAACACACAGCAAGGGAGCAGGTGCAGAGTTCACCAGATGGTAACGAGGCTTCCTACAGCACAGCCGTCTAGCCTGCGGTCACGCACGAGGTGAAGTGCAGAGAGCAGGCAGAGAGTCCCGCACTGACCACGAAGCCAGCCCTAGCTGCAGTCTCAGAAAGGTGAGCCAGCCAGGGCTGCTGTGTGACCCTCTCTGGCTTCAGAAGCACCTCCGGAGGCAGGCACAACTCACCATCTCTGCCAGACTCCAGCCGACTTCCTGTTCTGTTTGAGATCATCCCATTCCACCAGGGAACTTGCCCAGGAGTCATGCGAGCTCAGTCACTCAATCAGAGTCCAAGGTGACTGAGCACACACGCCCTGTCTCAGGGCTTCACCCTCCTCCCAGAACCTAGACCAGAGTCCTTCCGCCCAGCCAGTACAAGTGGTAAGCCCTGCAATTGCTGAGTGAGATTTGGGAGCAATGTTAAAGATTTCTTCAATTTCTGTTTGTGATCATTTAATCTTAAGCATTGTCTTGAAAAAAGTAAAACTTGAATGTGGATTTTTTTCAATTGAAGTATAATTTACATGCAATGAAATACATAGGTCTTTGTTAATAATTTGTGACAAACGTATACGCCATTACTCAAATCAAAACTTGAACCATTTCTATCACCCTACCAAGAGATCTCACGTTTCTTCCGCCCTGGGCTTTCTCGCTTCTCCTGACACTCGAATTACATGTATGTTAGTCCTATTCAGATATTCTCCTAGCTCTCTGGTGATCTGTTCAATTTTTTTTATTGTATTTCTTCTCTGTGCTTCAGTCCTTTTTATTATTGTCTTATCTTGGAATTTGTTGATCTCATTACCTGCTCTGTCTAATCAGCTTATTCTTATTTAAGTCTAGTTAATAAATTGAATATATTGTATATTCAGTTCTATTAAAGGCTTGTTCTTCTCTGAATTTGGTTCACTTAGACATATATTCCTTTATTACTATCACATGACTGTAAAAAAATGGTATGAATTTTAGTCCTTCTGAGTTTTTTGTTGTTGTTGTTATAATAGGAGCAGCAATCTTTGGGAAATTTCTGTCTTATACAGAGGTATACTTTTGTCTGAAATTTTAGATGCCTGTTTTTTTTTAAATATCTTTCATATTATTGGAAAATTGTAAGAACAGTACAAAGAACTCCAAAATATACTTCACAGAGGACCTCACTGAAGTTTCATCCTAACAATGTCCTTTGTAGTAAGAGAAGTCACATCGAACCACCCATTACGTTTAGTTGTCATCTATCCTCAGCCTGCTTCAATGCAGAACAGTTCTTCAGTCCTTTCTTGGCCTTCATATCCTTAACATTTTTTAAGATTATAGGCCAGTCATTTTAATAATGTCTCTCAACTTGGATTTGTCTCATGTTTCCTTGTGACTACATTGAAGTTGTGAATTTCAGACAAGAATAAAACTGAAGTTATGATGAGCTCTGCTCCTGCATCCCATCAATTAAGAATTGATGGCAACCTGTCCCATCACTGGTAATGTTAACTTTGATCACTTGAATAAGACAATATCTACCAGCTTTCTCCACTGTAAAGTTGCTCTGTTTTCCTTTAAAACTAATAAATGTTTTCTGATGAGATATTTTGAAGCTATGTAAATATCCTGTTATTCCTTTCTCACCTACCAGTTTTAACATTTATTGATTTTCTTGGCCTGAAATAATTAATACTATCATTGCCAAATGAAAATTTTCTACCTCCTTCATTTCTTCTATTATTAATTGAAATTCTACTGTAAGGAAGACTTTCCTACTTTACCCATTTATTTGCTCAGTTTTTAAAACTCGTTGTGGATTTGTGGATTTCTGTTTATTCAGTGGGATATTACCTGCTGCTCTCATTATTTTCAGGAGGTCCAAGATTTGGCCAGCAGGAGCTTCTTCAAACTGTATTCTGCATCTTTTGATATGTTCCATGATTTTTTTTTAAAGATTTTTCCTTACTTTCTGGCACAAGATACCCTGGGCTATTCTTATACTTTCCCTGCCCCTTCCCTGGAAAAAGCCATTTTTTTCCAAAGAGCCTTGGTTCACATTAGTGGTGAATTGCATTTAGAAACCAAGACATGAGAATAAAATATGCTCCTTACTACTGGAGTTTTACTGCTCCTGGTTCCTCTCAGGAAAGACGTACAGGAGACACACACACACACACACACACACACACACACGCAGTTCATTTTCTAGAGTTCCTTTTAGCTTCCCTCTTTTCTTATTTGTAACTCTCTTCTGTGAGAAACCTGGCTCCCATTATCCTCAAGGTATTCATCTATTGCATGGACCCCTGTATATAAAATAATGTCCTGACCCCATCTTCCTCTGTGGGTCCTTGTCCCACGTGCCACTGCCCCGTGCGCTGCCTAGTAGAACCAACTTGGCCTTCATTCTTTCATCCCCTTCCTTGTGGTACCCCACTCCCCACTTGGCCACCACCATGCTCTGCTGCCTATCTTAACTATGAATTTTTGAAATTAAAATAGTATTAGAATTTTCTCCCCTTGGAATAAAATAGCAAAAGTCATTCTGACACGTTTAGATGTGAAATGATAAGTATGCTTGTTGTCACAAATCAAACATAGTTTTGTTTTGGCCAATAAGACCTGCTTAGAAGGATATTTTGGTTTTAAATATTGTCCCGTTTTGCCACTCTAGATAAGGTTGATCCAATAACCGTTACAGAATGACTTCTGCCCAGGCTTTAGTTAGAAGTGTGTCGATGAGAGCAAAGCCCTCCCTCTCCACTGATTCTGCCTCAGGAGAGGAGGACCAGTCAAAAGCAGATTTGTTCTGGTCAATATAAACTAGAGATCAGATGGCATTACAGGTCAGAGACCCACACTGTGCCTAAAGGCATTGCTTATTCAGAAGATATTTCAAACCCAACTCAGTCTTTTTTATTTCTATTATCACATGTGGTCTGAAAGGGGTAAGTCAGTGATCTTGTATTTGTCACCGGCCACCTCACTATACTGAGAAAAGTACTGCTCCTAAGTGGCCCTGCTCTGGGCTTTGAGGTAGAAGATAGGGACATAGGTTACTGGTGACAACTGTGTCTTTTTTCCTCCACTGCATCCCATTCATAGACTTCTCTTTAATTTGTAACTTTCTGGTGTTGGAAGAGCTTAAGTTTGCTTTAAACATGCAGGTGGACTCAGGAAAATGACAGTAGGCTATCTGGCAGTGACCCCAGGCTTCCCTGAGTCTCTTCTGTGGTAGGAACAGTTCTCAGCCACTTTTAAAAGAGCTGACTAGTGCTGTGTTGAGTGTCATATCCTAGTATTTACCTCAGCTTTGTAATTGTTATGTAATACTTTTAAAAGTCATAACCTAACTTCTGCCTCTGGCGGTGTGGCAGAGAAATATATTTTTAAATCCTTTTAGGCATTGATGTTCTGGTAAGAATGGAAGGAATACTTTGAGGTTAAAAAAAAGCAAGTGAAATCAGGAACTCAGAGAGTAATGTAGCTGGAAGCTGGCTTTGCCTGGAGGGTTTTGGCCAAACTGGGTGAACCTTAGCTTTGGTTTGATCACCCAGCATAATTCAGGGCAGCAAGGACAAACCCCAGGATCCTTCCAAGTTGGATATATCTGGAAAAATTTCCCGCCTTCCCATAATAAACCTGAAACTCCAAGGGGTTACATCTACAATGGAGGATTAAACAAGAAAGAAACATACCCTGTCACAAGCAAGTGCAAGAAAATGTGCTTGTCTCAAGTCTTGGCACAAAATTAAGAGAGTAGAAAAAAATTCGGGGAAAAAATTGCATTATAACAATAACCATATGGTGATCTCTATAAGAAATTGTAGCTCATATGCAGACTACCTAGGTAGTCTGTAAAATCTCAAGCATAAAATTGAGTTTAACCTGGAATGATGGAGTCCTTGAGTACCTAGCACAAGTTCTTAGCTCAAAATGAGCCCATCTTCAAACTGTGCATCCAGAATTTTCACAGATCTACTTCCAAGAAGTGTGAGCTCACTCTTAAAAAAATAAACTTGAAATGCTATGGGGGAGAAACACCATGCAACAACCAGCATAAATAACAAAGTGACTCAGAATATAAAATATATATATGTTTAATGGTTTTTGAAGATTGAAATATGGTTGAAAATCAAGAGATTCTAGAGATAGATGACCATTCATCTTCATAAAGAACTAAATAAAACTTCTAGAAATAAACATTCAAAGATAAACGCTCAATAGGAGAGTGCAAGAGTAGATTAGAAAAAGCCTGAAGAATTCAGGAGCTAGAAGATGAATTAGAAAAAAATTACATAGAATGCAGCACAGAGAAACCAAATATGGGAAATGTGAAAGAGATAAGAGATATTGGGATAGAAGGAGGTAGAATGAGGACTTGTAACATGTATCTAATCAGAATACCTTGGGGGGAAAAAAAGAGAAATAAAGGAGCAGAGACAATAGTAAAGAAAGATGGCTGTGATGAATTGATGAAAGACATGAATCCTCACTTCCTGGAAACCAAATGAATTGCAAGCAGAACAAATGCAAAGAAATCTGCATACTTACATTATAGAGGGGCTTCCATGGTGGCTCAGACAGTGAAGAATCTGCCTGCAATGCAGAAGACTTGGGTTCCATCCCTGGGTCAGGAAGATCCCCTGGAGAAAGAAATGCCAACCCTCTCCAGTATTCTTGCCTGAAAAATCCCATGGACAGAGAAGCCTGGCAGGAGTACGTGGTGTTGCAAAGAGTCAGACACAGCTAAGCGACTAACACTTTCATGTCATGGAGAAACTGCAGGAAAAAAAAGTGAAGATTTTAAAATGATCCAAAGAGAAAAGATGGATTACATACAAAAGAATGAAAAGGCTGTCAGCTGACATCTCAATAACAGTGGAAGCCAAAGAGCAGAGGAATAAAATGTCTGTTGAGTTGAGAGGAAAAATCTGTGAACATAGAATTAATTACAGAGCATAAATCACTCTTTTAAATGAGGATAAAATGGATATTTTAGACAGACACAACTAAGAAAACTCAAGGCATAAAAAGGAATTATGAGGAATAAAGAT
Source organism: Giraffa tippelskirchi (assembly GCF_054371585.1). Lineage (NCBI taxonomy): Eukaryota > Metazoa > Chordata > Mammalia > Artiodactyla > Giraffidae > Giraffa > Giraffa tippelskirchi. The sequence continues at coordinate 118,340,573 of NC_137280.1, read as the reverse complement.
AGAATTAATATATACTATTTTCATATATTTAGGTCAAGGGAGGAGTGATTATAGTTCATATGGTCTGAGGTTCTTCCTGTGGAGGGTAAAGTTATTGGTTATTTTTGAACTTAGGTTAATTTGTACATTTTAAATTTATGGAGTAAAGAGTAGAAGAATAAAAAGAGTATATTTAATTTTCATCTGAGTAAAAGAAAAGAATGAAAGGTGAACTATTTAATCCAAAATAAAGAAACAAAAGAGAGAAAGAGGACCATGGGAAAAAGCAATCAACAATCTAAATAAACTATATAGATGAATAATGGCACGTGTGTACAATGGGCACCATAAGTGAAAATGAATTACAGGTATATGCAAAGGTGTGGTGAAACAAGACAGTGTAAGAGCAAAGAGGTCACTTCTCAGGTAAGTAAGTATCGGGTGATTCATTTCTGTAAAGTTCAGAAACATGTTTGAAAAAGGAGCAGTATATTGCATAAAAATACAAAGATGAGCTCAAACTACAAAGTTAAACAAAATAGACAAAAATTCCAGATATTTACCTCTGAGTAGAAATGAGGGAATAAAATAGGAATTCAAAACTAATGAAACTTTTTTAAGTGGGTAGATGAGTACATAGTTGTTTATTATACTGTAATGCTTAGGCTGTGCACAAAGTGTATAAGTATTCTGTTATATTCACTCATTATTTAATAGGAAAAATTTAAACATTTACAGCTACTTTAATTTTGTCTTTTGTGTGTTGTGGAAAGTTTCTGATGCTGTTTCATTCCAGGTGGATAGCTAGGCGAAATATAGTGACTATCATTTATCAAATGACTATCATGTTCCCTATGCAGTAGCCACTCTTGTCATACATCGAATTTTCAGATACATGGGGATTTATTTCTGGACCCTCTTCTATTTTATTGTCACATCTACAGTCATTGATCTGTCTATTCCTCAATCGTTATCTTATTGATTTGATCATAGCAGCTTTCTGGTTTGATGTTCTGATATCTGGAAAGGCACATCCCGCTTCACTATTCTTTTTCTTATTTTTCTTGGTTATCTGGGGCCATTTATCCTTCCAAATGAACTTCTTGAGATTACTTTATCCAATTCCCAAAAGATTGCATTAAATTTGTAAATTTATGGTAATGTCTTCCCACCCAAGAATATGAAATGTCTTTGCATTTGTTCAAATCTTATTTTATGACCTTCAATAAGATTTTATAGTCTTTTTCATATCAGTCCTATGGCTTTCTTGTTAAATTTATTCATAAATATTTTATGGTCTTATCATTGTTATGAGCGGACTATTTTCCCTTTTCCATTTCTAATTATTTTGCTAATGAAGAGAAGAATGGTTAATTTTGGCATATTTATCATCTGTCCAACCACCCTCATCATAATTCTCTTAAAATTTTCATGTTTTTTCACTAGAACCTCTTGGTTTATACTTGGTGTAAGTATACAGATACACAATTAGTGAAAAGAGATAATTGTCAGTTGCCTCTTCCAAATTTTTACTAATGTTTCATCTTCTTGTTTTACTACACTTCCTTTTTGAATAAAAATGGTGATGACAAGTACCTCTGTCTGGCTCCTGATCTTTACTTGAAACAGTGGTTGACCATTTAAAAGGACATATTTAGAAGTTGTCCTCTGTGCCTTTTTTCCTTAAAGTTTTTGTTTAGAATGACTACTGTAAGAATGACTACTGTATTTCAGAACTTTTTTTTTTTTTCTATTTTTCGTTCTGGGCCTTTGAGATACGAACTCTGCTTGATCTTGGAAGATTTGAGTCCCAGTGCTGACCCTTCTCTTCTTAAATTCCTCTGATTTTCTTTGTGGTTCAAAAATCATGACTCTCTTGAAAACCCTCTCTGTGCTGTGCTCACTCCTCCTGGAGTTTTGACATCTTGTTGACTATTGAAGTCATTATCCTTCTCCAGCAGCTCTGATTCTGGTTGTTCTTTCTCCCCCTGGAGGCCGGACCCCCTAATGTGGATGGTTATTGTCCACTGCCTGCTCCCTGGAACTCAGGTTCAAATGCTGAAATACTTCGTTGGGCCCCTACAGAGACACCTGAAGGAAGTCTCCTGCTCTCCATTCAGCCTGTGCACTCCTGGTCTCAGAGGTAGAACACACCCAGCTACCTGTTCAGGCAGGAGAGCCAGCCCCCCTGAGCCCTCAGGCCCAGCTGCCAGAGGCCTCAGCAGCTACTCCGTTCAGGCAAACTAGGAATTATCTATTTGATATTATTACTGAGCTTTGTTTTGATATTATCCAGCATGTATTTTTATGACTGCTAATCCTATTGAGAGAAAACGGCAGGTCTTTAAGAGGAGAAACTGATACCCTTCTGGTGGTTATTGTTGTTGTTTAGTTGCCGAGTTGTATCCGACTCTTTGCAACACCATAGAATGTAGCCAGCCAGGCTCCTCTGGCCCATGGGATTCTCCAGTCAAGAATACTGGAGCGGGTTGCCATTCCCTTCTCCAGGGAATATTCCTGACCCAGAGATCGAACCTGCATCTCCTGCATTGGCAGGCAGATTCTTTACTGCTGTACCACCTGGGAAGCCCACCTTTCTGACTAGAAAGTACTAAATTTTTCTGTGCTAATATCAGATATTTTCGCTGCACTCCATTTCTTGCTTTAAAGGAATAATCAAGAAGTACATATTATTCAGTTTTGTAAGATACACCAATGACAGGTAATCTACCAAGATAATGTGTCGACCTGGGGGCAGCATTTGTACAGCAGGTAAATGGCCCTGGAAGGATTTAGCATCCCCTCTGTGCTCATAGGTCTAAAGTGTTAGGAGCATCCCGGTGGCTCATGCTGAGTGTCTCCACAATAATCCTAGAAATAATTGGAGGCAGCCCAAGGTGTCACGGCCTTGAATCATTAGCTGGTGGAGAAGCAGAAACAAACCCACATAATGAGGTATCAGCGAGAGAGGGGACCCATCGAGAGCAGCAACATCTGCCCCCCTCAGCTGGAAGACACAGGGAGCCCCGAGGACCCAGAGAAAGTGACAAGGGAGCTGAGTACCAGGAGGAAAAATGAGGGCCCTGGTGACAGAGAGTAAGACAGATGGGAACTAGAGAGGCTTTAGGCAACGAACGGAAACCTGGGGATAGAAATGTATTTGGAGGAAGTGCTCTAAAACAAAACCATTTTGTTAAGGAAACTCTCCCAAGGGCAAAAATCCAATTGTGCTCCACATTTTTATGCAGATTTTCTTCCCAAGAATGTCTTCAAAATAACCCTTCAAAGGCCATTTGAGATAACCTGGTAGGGCAAATAGAGGCAAAAAGAAAAAAGGAGGGATTATCGTAATTTTACTACAGCCCAAAGATGTGCACGTTCGAACACAAGCTCTTATAGACATCCTTAATTCAGTCTCAAGGAATTTCTAGATATGGAAACTGGCTCATGTAAGAAAGAGGCTTGCTTTGGTGGAATCCGTACAGAACCCAGGTCTCTAGTCTCCCACCAAATGCTGTCCACAGTTTCTACTCTATTACTTATGTTGCTGTATCTGTTTCTTTAGAACCATTGATTTCTGGTTACTCAGACCACCAGCCAGCTGTCTTAGGTCTCTGAAGTGTTAATCAGATTTGGTCTTTCTTCTGATGTTTTCCTCAGCCCTCTCTGTGCCAGGCCCTGTGGCAAGCTCTCATCAGCAAAAGTAGAACCTGGTCTTTGCTCTGAAACCAGAGAGACCACTGTATGCTCACCCTGGAGCTCTGAGTGGTGGTGGAGATTGGCTACAGAGGCCCTGCTCCAGGGCCTGCTTTTCTGTCTGGGGAGCCACGTGAGTGGGGGTCCCCACTTTCACAGCGAGAAGTGCTGAGTGCCAGCAAACAGCCAGATAAAGATCCAGGCCAGCAGTCTGGGAACCCCTTTTAAGTGGAGTATGCCTGTGGAAAGCCTCAGGGACAAAGTTCTAGAAATCATGAGTCAGGTAGCTTTACTGTCATCAATACACTATAGAGGGAGAGATGGCATAACAATGCAAAAGGTTCCCAGAGCGGAGAGAAACACCAGGACTGACTGAGGAGAGCAGCCTGCTACAGCCACAGGACCGGGGCCCATGTCCAGGCTGCTTTTGAAGCTGTGTTCAGGTCAGAGGCCCTGAGGTACAGAGTGGAGGCTGCAGAGTTTGGGCTGCAGGCCAGTGCTGCTCACCGTGCCCTGAGAATGTGTGATTTCAGACGCCTCCGAAAGCTGGGCAGACTTAACTTGGGTCAAGCAAGTTTCCAGTGTAGGGGAAACTTCAAGGGAAGCATTTCCTCAAGATATTATGAAGTGTGCTATTGTGAGTCTGCCTTTTAAAACCAGGCAATACTTGGAATATAAATTTGTTCCCCTTTACATTAAGGAAGACCTCCTGAAGACTATAACTAGCCCACACTTATGTACACTTGTATCAGTAAAACCAAATGGCTTCTTATTTTTCAGTCTGTTTATTCAACCTGTCAGTAATTCCAAATATCTGAATTGAGCACCTACTATGTGCCAAGCCCTTCACATGAATCAGCTCATTTAATCCTAAAAAAAAAAAAATTTCCTGTAAAAGGCAAAGCATCGTTATCCTTGTATTTAAATTAGAGGGATAAGAGAATGGGAAACTTGACTGGGCTCACACAGCTAACAAGGCCTGGAGCCCGGGGCTGGGTCAATGTGAGCTTTAACCTTGAGTTACTTGAAACCCAGATGGGGTTTGGGAATCACGTAAGTACTAGGATGAGTCCACTCACACACATCCAGCTCCAGCTCGCCCTCGCGCTCCCACACACCTCACTTGTCTTTCTCAAGTGAGAGTCCAGCAGAGCTGAGCTCAGTGGTTTGCAGTCTCATTTCCTCCTTCTGGGGTCTTTTGTGAGGCTGGGGGCTCCACAGGAAGAGGCAAGGATGAAATTCCTGGCAGCTGACTCAGATGACATCTGCCACTGTTGTTGACGTTGGGAAAATTGTGCAGAACTTGGGAATAAGGCCAAGGGAGGGTGGCAAGTCCTCTTGTGTCATACAGGAACATCTTTTAACAGACTCACCCCAAAACACTACACCATTCTGTACTAGGGAGTTGTATCTCTGTTCACCTCATTAGTTTGTGTTCATTAAAGGCCCACACTATCCAGTTACACATTAATTTGCAGATTTGTTTCCGGTAAAAATGCAAACTATTTCTTTTTGGTGGAAAAAATAACCCCCAAAGGGTTATTCTTTGGGGGTATTCTTGCCCTATAGGTCATTCCCCAGTTGTATGGCTTTCCTGGCAGTCTTATCCCACCTAATCTCTCCAACGCCCTTATCCCACCTAATCTCTCCAACGCCCGTACCTCCACCAACTCTCCTTTGAACCAGCTTCACCTTCCTGAGGGTCCCTCATAACTGAGTTGAATAAATCTTTAACACTTGCTCATTTTGTATTCTCATCAGAGTCCTATTTTCAGGTTTTAGAGAAGTGTCCTTGGCACTTCCATTCTTTATCCCTGACTGGAAATAGTTACCTCTGGAAACCCTGCCCAGCGAGGTAGGACAATGTGTAACATCCTAGTCTGGGCTTTGGTCTGCTGTAGAATTGCTTAGAGTCAAACTCCTCAGGCAGAATTGAGAGCCCATTGAGGGTTAAAAGTCCTTCTTCCCTCTCTGTGTGCCTGTCGTGGGCCCTGCAGAGTGTGCAGCCACCGTTGTTGTTATTGTTCGCTCACTCAGTCGTGTCCAACTCTTTGTGACCCCATGGACTGCAGTACGCCAGGCTTCCCTGTTCTGCACTATCTCCCAGAGTTTGCTCAAACTCATGTCCATTGAGTCGGGGATGCCATCCAACCATCTCGTCCTCTGTCATCCCCCTTCTCCTCTTGCCCTCGATCTTTCCCAGCATCAGGGTCTTTTGCAGTGAGTCAGCTCTTCGCATCAGGTGGCCAAAGGATTGGAACTTCAGTTTCAGCATCAGTCCTTCCAAAGAATGTTCAGGGTTGATTTCCTTTCGGATTGACTGGTTTGATCTCCTTGCAGTCCAGGGGACTCTCAAGAGTCTTCTCCAGCAACACAGTTCGAAGGCATCAATTCTTCGGTACTCAGCCTTTTTTTTTTTTTTTTTTTACTGTCCAGCTCTCACATCTGTACATGACTTGTGGTTCTGCAGCCACCAGAGAACCACGCCATCACCTCACTAGGGCTTTGTGGTGGGGTGGAGCCAGGTAGTGGGGATTTCAGCTCCAGCCCTTCCCTGGGGGACTGAGGCTGCAGGAGGGGACTGAGGCAGTACTGCTTATAGAGAGACCTAGAATGACCTCTACAGGCTGGGTCGGGGAGAGACTTCCTCAGTAGGCGAGCCGAGGTTGAGTTCTCAGATGGAACACTGCACTGGGCAAACGTACCTGAAGGCAATGAGCATCCCAGAGTGGACCACTAAGGGATTTCTCCTCCTGTGCCATTCAGGCCATATCCTGCTCCAAGAGGATGCCTGCTCATTGGTGTATCTTGTACAAGGAACCAGTTAGAGACTGAGTCAGAGTTTGGAAGCAAAAGAGCCAAATTGTCTGTGCTCTGCGCTGCGGTCAATGGTGACAAAACAAGGAAGGCTTCCTGCTCCGGGTGAATGGGGAAGGCTTGCTCCCTCTGATCCCTCCCCTCGGGTTGGGTGGCTTGCCTGACCACTGCTGACCTCCACCGCCTCCACCCATGCCCTGAGGTAGCAGTTCCAGGTCTGGGGCAGTCACACGGAGAATCCGCATTTGAATCGCAGAGGGAGGCTTTAGCACTGACTGGTACAGATGGACTTGTTTCTTCTGCCACCATAACTTTCATGTAACAATCCCCATGTCTGACTGTGTTCAGTAAATTTAATTAGTGTTGAAAAGCACTTATTTGGTGAGATGATCGGTTTCTAACCTGGGTAAATGACTTTCTTTATGACTGTAAATTAAGCGCATTATATCTTTTCCAGGCATCATGGTCGTCCCCATAAATACTGTAGGCAGTTGCTGGCAGTCTCACTTGGTTACCTTTCCCATTACTGGTTTATCATCGTCCTGGTAGGAGTGGGGAATTCATTCTGTTTTAATAACAAGGAGGAAGTGGCGACAAGGGACTCGTTTATGAAACCACACTTGGCGGGTGTCTCAGTGGCAGGGCCGGGGCCCCAGGCCACCCCCGTGCACGGCGTTTTCAGCTCTTTGTGAGCCTGCCGGCCACAGACTGGGAAGGGCAGCTCAGGGCTTTCAAGCGACTTTTGTCCTCATTGTGAATCATTAGGAATCATATATGTGCCAACAGCCCATTTCCATGTTGGAGAGAACCTGAATGTTCTTGGCAACTTGGATGAGCACAGGTCGGCACGAGTGTTTTCTTAATACTGACCCCTCAGAGCACAGCTTGAGAGAGGCCCCCAGAGCCACACAGGCAGGATGATCAAACCTGGACAGTTCAGTGCTGGTCCTCAGAGGTGCTGGCTGCAGCCTGGGCTGTGGGCATCTCAGAGGGCAAGGGTCAGATAGAGGGGATTCTCCTCACACCTGCCCATGCAAACTGGCCCTTCCTTCGATGTTTGCACTGGACTAGGTGGTCTCCGAAGGACCTTTCTGCTCTGCCCCTCCTGGTTCCAGCCCCCTGTACCCCAGCGAAGGCCCATCTCTACAGACAGTTGCTTCCCCTTCGTACTGTCATCCCTCCAGCTCCCCACTTGGAGGAAGCAAGAGAGATACACCCCTGAGCAGATCACTGCATACGGGCCCCCTCTACCCTCCCATCCCAGCTTCTAGCCTGGGGGTTAAACAGAGTCAGGGAGGACAGCTTTGAAAACTATTGTGTTTCATAAATCCTGAGTCAGTGATGGGGGCAGGGGCAAGAAGAAAAAGGCTCTGTACCCTGGGGATCTCCTGAGGCCAGAGGGTCCGGCAGGCGCTCCTGGGCTCAGGGGATTCAGAGAGGGGCACTCCGACTGGCAGGGGCAGCAGAAATGGGCCCCAGGGGTGCACTGAGGCTGAGGTACCCAGAGAGAGGGCACAGCCTGTCTGGGTGGGCAGCCCAGCCAGGGCAAAGCCCCCAAAGCAGGCACTGTGAGACCAGAGGCTCAGAAAGCTGGGCTCAGTTTCTTAAATGGAGCCCCTAGTGGGTGTCCTTCACATCACAAGGGAAAGTTGATGAAAACAGTGATACAAAGGCAGCACTTTGGGTCCTGGCATTGTCTTGGAAAGAAACAAAGGCTGATGTTTTTAGAGCCTGTTAGTTTCTTCTAGTAGCCGCCAGCACTTTCCCGGGTAACCCAGGAGAATTTTGCTAATCAAACAGGCTCCGTGGCAAAGCAGCCATAAACACTGTGGGTGGGGCGCCTCCAGCCCAGAGCCTCCTACTGTCGAACCAGCACCCCGGCTTCTTCTGCCCGTCAGCCTTGCCAGCAGGGCGAGCGGGGGCCCATGAATGCCACTGAGTCTTTGCAGTGACACGCCAACAATTAGCAAAGTGGATAAAGGAGATTCACACGCCCACTTAGGATCTGCACTTTTATACTGCTAAGAGATATTTTGACCTTCTAGTTTATTATGATTCAAGAAAAAGTCAATATTTCTTAGCTTGCCAAGGCTGGAAGAATTTAAATGAGTTATTGAATCAAGCAGTTAATCTACTGATAACTGATTTTTTTCCTTTCAAATCTATAATGATGAAAAGCAGACTTAACCAAAAACAAGTTTTGCTTTTTTTTTTTCCTTAGGCATTTTAATCCCATAGAGTAGGAGTTGAGGCTGAAAGTTCAGTCTTGACTGCCAGGGCCATTCTGTCTTGCCAATATTTTGAAGAAAATTTAATTAAAACTTAAAAGTAAAGACTTCTGTGGCCGTAAAATCTGTATACATGTTTCAATTATTTGTGTTTTGATATCCCTTTATAATTCTCAATTTCCTGTCTGTTGCCATTAATGCCACGTGGCCATCATCCAGTTTTCTGGGCTCCTGAGGAATGTCCCGTAGGTGATGGATGCTTATTTAAGCATCCACGTAAGTGGGCCTTTTCAGCAAGAAATCACTCTTCCCCGACTGCTCTGGTGTGTGAGCTCAGACTTCACTGCCTGAGATCATCATGGGTGTGTGTTGGGTACAGGAGACACACAGCACCATGGCAGCTGCTATTTCCATGATCTCAGCCCTCCTGCCCACGGACACAGGCTGTAGTATTATGCCAGAAAGACTATTGTTGTTGTTAGTCACTCAGTCATGTCCAACTCTTTGCTACCCCATGGACTGTAGCCTGCCAGGCTCTTCTGTCCATGGAATTCTCCAGGCAAGAATACTGGAGTGGGTAGCCTTTCCCTTCTCCAGGGGATCTGCCCAACCCAGGGATTGAGCCCAGGTCTCCCGCATTGCAGGCAGATTCTTTACTATCTGAGCCACTGGGGAAGGGCTGAGCAGTGGACTGCCGGTGCTACCACTGCTACTGTGTCTTGGAGAACCATACTCTTCCCAGAGGAAATGGTCAACCTTTGACCTCCCTGCCTTGGCTGCCCCTGTTCCCAAACACTTAGAGAACCACTTTCTCCTTACTCCACTGTTACTCACTAGTCTCCACCATGGCTCTCCAGTGCCAAACATATCAGACTAAAGTTCCACTTGGCTCTCTGAATCTAGCGAGACAGACCCACATCTTGCTACCCCTTACTTCCCACCCCCACTCCTGCACAAAACCCCTCCTCATGCCAGGTCTCCTCCCTAAGGCAGGCAAATGCTCGCTGCATGGCGGTTATAGGAACCTTGGCTCAAGCCCCTATTCCTTGGCAAGCCCTCCACCTCTCAGTCAGCAGGGTCCATTGGTATCTTACCGCCTCCACATGGCCCTCTGTTTACTCCTCCCTCCCAGGATGGGCAGGGGTTGTGTCTGAGATGTTTGGTGGGAGCCAGCTATAAAATCTGGGCTCTACATGACAGGGCATTGCTTGTAGCACTCCTGTCCACCACCCACTGGAGGAGCAGGGGCTCCTTGGGGCGCCTGAGCTCCGATGCCTTGGCTTCACAGACTCTGGCCAACACAGCCTGAAAGAGCCATGCAGGTGGCCTGTGCTCCCGCATGCCAGCGGCTGACCCTCTGTGTTTGTGTGCCTTGCAGGACTTTCCAGCCACGACGAGCTGCCAGCCTCCTGTGGGAAGAAGTTGTGCGGCCGCGGGAGCAGATGTACGCTCAGCAGGGAGACGGGGGAGCCTGAGTGCCGATGCCTGGAGGCCTGCCGGCCCAGCTACGTGCCCGTGTGCGGCTCAGACGGGAGGGTTTACGAAAACCACTGTGAGCTCCACCGCGCCGCCTGCCTGCTGGGGAAGAAGATCGTCATGGTCCGCAGCAAGGACTGCTTCCTTAAAGGTAGGAAGACGGCTCCACGCCTCTGTGCTTGTGGGTTTTGTTATAGATCCTCTAATGCCTTTCTGACAAATGACCTGGGTGCTGAGTCTACAGGTTTTTAAAAAATAGAGAAAGAGGAAGATTGGAGCCTTAAAAGCAGCAGCGGTGTTTCAGTGCTGCGTGTTCATTTGTGTCCACCTCCAGAGGCTCCTGCCCTTGAAGAAGGGCCTGGGAGAGCAGAACCAGGGGGCCCAGGAAGTCTGGGCTGGTGCAGAGCCCGTGTCCATAGGGTCCAGGCTGAAAGGCACTGCCTGGGTCTCTCTCACAGGGTGGGTCCTGTCAGGTGGTGGCAGGGAGCACACTGGCCTCTCTGGACTATGTCTCCTGAATCAGAAGGTTACTCTGTGCATAGAAAGGAGTCAGATGGGCTCCTCCCCACCCTAGGACAGAGGTTCCCAGCCTGGCAGTCACTCCACCTCTGGCCTAGAGTGGTCGCCTGGCCTGTCCAGAGCACCTCAGAGCAAGATAAGAGAGGTCCTGCATGGACGTCAGACCATCTCCATGGAGGAGGGGGCCAAAGTGTTCATGCCCTGTCCTTGAGTGAGAAGGCCAGTGCCAGCTCCTGGCAGAGGGTAAGAGCCTCAAGGGCAAGGCCTGTGGCTCTCCATGCATGAATATCATCTTACTAACATGTGGCTCAAGGCCTTGTTGACACCAAGAAGGTGTCAACAGCTCACAGATATTCCAGGAAGTGAGAGTTAGACCACAGATTTCTGTGTCTATGTGGCTGCAATGAATGGTGCATGTCAGAGGCTGTAGAAGTGTTTGTGATGCTGAGCCCAAATGGCCACATGTGAATAATCTAGGTGATGTGAGACAGCAGAAGCAGCTTGTGTGCAGGTGGGAACAGGCCCCCTGGCCTGAGCTGCGGGATCTTGGAGGTGGGGTGCCCACGTGGTCCTGCGTGAGGTCCCAGACCTGCTGTGGGGCTGAGCCGGGAGGGGAGGAGAGAGCTGGGATGGAGCCCCGCTGCCAGTGAGTGCCTGTGACACTGACAGAAAGGGACTTCCGTGTGGCCACAGCTGGGGGCCTGGGCTCCAGGAGGAAAGGGCCAAGCTTAGGCCTCACTCTCCCAGGCACCAGGTCCGTGTGGCAGAAGGATTCACGAGGCAGGAGCCCAAGTCTATGGGCCTCCTGTAACTCTAGGGAGGGTAGCTTTCCCTCCTCGCCCACGGGCCCCAGCAGGGGTTCCTGGAGCAGGTGGGTCTCTGGACTGTTGAGTTTATCCTGTGATGGGAGGAGTCTTGGGCCCTTTCATGGGCATGCTTGTGGCATGAATACTGAGGTGCTTCAGAAATCAAGAGGCCCAATATGGAAATCAAACCAAAACGAGCCTAGGAAAAATATCTGAGGCCTGGAAGCCCTGCCCAGTCCGGGCCTGCCCGAGCTTCAGCAGCCGCGAGCACTAAAACACTCGGTCACTTGCTCCAGCTTTATTGGTCGTGTTGCATTTTATAGACTGACGTTCCATTCTCCAGTTTCCAGTATTCCCCCAGACTGCGTCTTTCTAAAGGTTTTTATTTCTACATCAGAGTGTGCATGGCCTCCCTCACCATCTGTTATTCAAACAGCATTTCTCATTTCACGCGAGGGAAAGTCAACCCCACAGAACCTGCTGCGATGAGGGGTGACGGGAGAGTTGGGAAGGGGCGAGCAGATTAGGTCTCGGTTCTGCTTCACACTGATTGAATTTATCCACCGAATCCTTCTAATTCAATGGGGTTTTCACTGATGTTGTGAAATCCCACCCACTCACCGTGGCAGCACCGATCTCCAAACGATCCTTTTTCAATGGAGAGAGGTGCCTGCAAGGTCCCAGAGGGACCTGGGTTTGCAGGCCAGCTGTGCAACCTTGAATGCGTGATTCCACCTCTCTGGGCCTTTTGCTCGGCTGTAAAAAGGGGCTGCTGGCAGCTTCCACCTGCTCTGTGGAGAAAAGTAAATAAGACGCAGCACAGAAACCACGTAGCATGGGCCAGGTACATTACACATGTCGGGTGTTAATGACACCTGTTGTCATCGTTTATCTAATTCATGGTGGCCTCAGGCCTGGAGCAGGGAGATGCATGAGCTGTGAGGGGGGTGCAGAAGCAGGAACAAGGGCCCTTCCCAGCAGGTCTTGGGCTTTGACAGCTTGCTGGTAGATGGAGAGTGGAGGTGGGAGGTGCTGAAAGTCAAGCTATCCTGGAGATGTCCACCTGCAGCTAGGGTTCCCCTTTCTGCAGACCTCATCCCCTGGCTCTGAATCCCACAGAGAAGCCTTTACTGCCTCTGGTTAGCATCAGCTCCAGTCCCTGGAGGCAGGAGGGCCAGCCGGCTTCTCCTCCCCTAGTGTTTCCATAGGGAATGCCCAGCAAGCTGTTCACTGACCCCCAGGGCCCCAGTGGCCATGGAGGCAGGTAAGCCCTAGGAGGGTGCTTTAGGGGAGAACCTCCATCTTTGCCAGAACCATGGCTTTCACAGGGAGCAGGAGGTAATGGATGGACAGAGTGCTAGAAGGAGGCAGGATGGGATTCTTGGGGAAAAGGAGGGTGGGTTTAAAGGACAGCTTCCTACAGTCCTCACCCCAAGATGGCAGCAGAGTGTTTAATGCTGTCTTGAGCTCCAAGGATGATAATTTGTCTCTGTCCCAAATGTCCAGGAAGTTATTGATCCAGGAAACTTGAAAATACCTTTCTACCTGTCCGAACAAAAATTCTAAAATCCTTCATGTTTCATTCTCTTTTCCCACCAGACTTTACAAAGAGAAATTACGACTTCATTCTCTGGGGCTTTCTCTACCACCAGAAGTCACTATATTAGGATGGTCCTTATGGGGTTGGAGGGTGTGGAGCAAGGGGGATATGGGCTTCCAGGCCGGGCCACTGCAGTTCAGAGCAGTCTCTCTTCCACCAGAGCCCCTCCCTGAACCTTTATTGGGGGGTGTCTTTTTGGGGGTACCACCTGGGTTCACATGGTGCTTACTGCTGTGCAAGGAAGGAGAGGCAACATTCAAAGACTGCGTACAAGAAAACTTGTGGTAACACATTCTAGTTGCTATGGCAATGGAATACTGTCTGAATACAAAATGAAATACAACATCATTTAGGGATCATTCACCGGTGAGAAAATAAAAATTGAACTCTGCAGCCTTGTCTCAGAAGCCATTGGCAGCTTCCATACCAGCTCTCCTGACATCTGAACAGTCAGGGGGATGAAGGAGGTGAGATACCGTCTCTCTTTCTCCTTAGGGCAGAATTAGTCCATTTGTCCTCAGGACCAGATACCTCCAGTGAAAACCAAGATAGTGGGTAGATTTCTCTGTGCCTTTAACTTTTTCTAAAGTTTGTGTCTTGTGACATGGCATTCCTATTTGTGTACTAGTTGGCACTTTTAAAATGATTTTTCTGACTCAGCTCTGAGTTCACGCTTTATCTCCTATGCTGTGGGAGAAGAGGAGCTGGCCTCTCAGCCATCACTCAGCAGGCCAGGCTTGTATTATTCCAGATGATACAATGTCATAGTTAGGCAGTTTTCCAAACAAACCATGAAATTATGGAAGAAAGGAGCCTGTTAGAGGTTCAGTTCTAAACATACCCTTAAGCTTCCTCATCCCGCATGGCATTTGTAAGGTGCTTCAGAGGGGAATTCCCAGATTCATGAAATCAGAGGAAATAATTGCCACTTTTTTATTTTGAAAGTTAAACATACTATAGGCTCGCTAGCAAACCTTTTTTTTTCTTAAGTGTTACTGAACACAGGAATAAAAACTCAACCTTCTGTTACAAGTTAGCAGAGCAGATACAACTGGCTGCCAAAGACTTCTTTTCTTCTTTGGGGTATTTAGATGTTGTTACTTTAGCATCTTATAGCTTTAGGAATATAAATTGAGTCCCACGCCTCCAGGGCATTTCTGCACTTCCAAGTCTCTTCTGCCCTGCCAGGGAGAGATACACTCATTCCCAGCTGTGTCGGCCCAGCTTCAGGCAGACGCTCAGCTTCCCCACGTGTGGGGGCAGTGGGCACAGGGCTATGGTAGGGGCAGACATCCTAGGGATTTGGTTTCACTCTGCTGGAGTGGTCCCTACAACAGGGAAATGCTGGGGCCTGAGGAAGCATCACGGGGAGGCCCACACTGAGGGAGCAGGTGGCACAGGACCGGAGGCATCAGCCTGAGGCCAGCCATGGGACCATTCCACGCTGCCCTGGAGAAGACACATAAGCTCTCTCTGTCTCACTTACTACATCTGTAAGACGGGATGGTCATAATGCCTACCTCATAGAATGTCGTGAACATAAAATGATCAGTGCTAGGCACATCGTCAGGAGTGCTCTTCTCTAAGCAGTATCAGCATCACTCAGGGTAATGGTGATGTCATGGCAAATATCAGGGCGCAGTCAAGGGGCAGATGCTGGAGGCTCTAAGAGCCCTGCTCACGTGTGATTACACTCGATACGGACTTAGAAGTCAAGGGTGTGAATGTCCTGTGAACAAGGGGAGAGAAGAACATTTGTCCTCCATGTTTATTTAATGAATGACTGGAATTTGATCTCCAAATGATCAAAATTCTAAGACCTTTTCCAACTGCCTTACTTTTTGCAAAGAAATGTAGTGAGTCATCCAAGTTCACCTGGTAATCTTGTAGAGGTGGAAGAGGAGAACCAAGAACTCCTCATTCCAGGTCTAGAGGAAGGTTCTGGAATGCACGAAAGGCTTTCGGGAACTGCCAGTTGAGCCAAGGGAGGGATTGGTCCACCTGAGGGTGAAAAGGGGAATGTCTAGGGAGGGAGCTGGAGAAAAGACAATTGAGGTGAATCTTGAAGAGTGAATAAGGGCTTCATAGGGTGCAGACATGAAGTAGTAATACCTGCAGACTCTCAGGACAGAGCAAGTGATTAAAATGCAGGTCTTGACAGGGAGCTGGGGTTGATGAGGGAGACTATGGGTAAATGGAGACAAGGAGGTAAAAGATAGGCCTGTGTGCCAACCTAGGTAGTTTGAGCTCAAGTGGACTGTCAGATAAGATAGTCCAACCTTCCCATTTCCCCACATGGGGACGCAGAGCCCCAGAGAGGCCCCTAGTCCTTGGGCTCTGCTGCTGTAGCCCACTCTTCATCATCACCCCCAACTTTGGGGCTCTTTTTAATTCAGTCCCAGCAAGTCATGTTCACAGTAGATGAGACTGCCTTTTGCTTTTCCCCCAGGAGACTTTGTGGAGGGAGGACTCAGGAGCCATGGTCAGTGGGCAAGGCCCCTGCTGCTGGGTTGGGGCTCCTGGTTGTGCAGGTCAGTAAGAGGCCCAGCTGGGAGCTTCTCCAGGAAAGCCGGCTGAGTCATCCTTAACTCACAGCCCCTCCCCACACCAGAGCACCAGCCACTTCCTCTCCCCTAAGGAAGGGGTGGGAAACTCAGCAGCTGCCAGAGGGGCCCAGAGATGAAAACACAGAGTCTCTGGAGCATGCCCTCCTTTAGCATGCTCTGGCCTCTTGGCACTGGCCTCTACTTTCTCCCAACCCCCTTCCTGTTTCCAGTTTCTTCCAAATTGTCCTTCCACTCCCGGACCCACCTGCATTCTGTCAAAGACCACTGCTGCTTCCCCAGGCCTGGCAAAGGAATCTCTCTGTACCCTTCCTGGCCTTCACTGTGAGCTCCACACAGGGGAATGCGGCCATTTTCCACCCAGCTGTCTCACTCAAAGATGTTGGTTTGTTTTTAATTTTATTGAAGTATAGTTGATTTACAATGTTGTGTGTACAGCAAAATGACTCAGTTCTACATGTACATTCTTTTTTCATATGCTTTTCCATTATGGTTTATCATAGGATATTGAATATAGTTCCCTGTGCTATACAGTAAGACCTTGTTGTTTACCCATCCTATATATAAAAGTTTGCATCTGCTAATCCCAAACTCCCAGTCCTTCCCGCCCCGACCCCTCGCCTCTTTGAAGTGAAGGGAAAGTCTCTCAGTTGTGTCCAACTCTTTGCAACCCCATGGATTATACAGTCCATGGAATTCTCCAGACCAGAATACTGGAGTGGGTAGCCGTTCCCTTCTCCAAGGAATCTTCCCAGCCCAGAGATTGAACCCAGGTCTCCCACATTACAGGTGGATTCTTTACCAACTGAGCCACGAGGGAAGCCCACTCGCCCCTTTGGCAACCACAGATCTGTCCTCTATATTTGTGGATCTGTTTTTGCTCCATAGATACTCATTTGTGTCATATTTTAGATTCCGCTTGTAAGTGATATCATATGGTATTTGTCTTTTTGTTCCTGATTTACTTTGCTTAGTACAATAATCTCTAGGTCCATCCATGCTCCCGCAAATGGCATTATTTCATTCTTTTTGATGACTAATATTCCGTTGTATATATCTATGTATGTACATAGCACATCTTCTTTATCTGTGTATCTCTTGATGGACATTTAGGTTGTTTCCATGTCTTGGCTATTGTAAATAGTGCTGCTATGAACATAGGGATGGATTTATCTTTTTAAATTTAGTTTAGTCTGAGTATACACCAAGGATTGGGATTACTAGATGATATGGTAGCTCAATTTTTATTTTTTGAGGAACCTCCATACTGTTTTCTGTAGTGACTGAACCAATTTACATTCCCACCAATAGTGTAAAAGGGTTCTTTTTTCCCCCACACACTCTCCAGAATTTATTATTTATAGGCTTTTTAGTGATGGCCATTCTGACTGATATGAGGTGCTACCTCATTGTAGTTGTGATTTGCCTTTCTCTACTAATTAGCAATGCTGAGCATCTTTTCATGTGCCTATTGGCCATCTGTATGTCTTCTTTGGAGAAATGTTTATTTAAGTCTTCTGCCCATCTTTCTATTGGATTGTTTGGTTTTTTTGTTATTGAATTGTAGCTGTGTGTATACTTTGGAAATTAAGCCTTGTTAGTTGCATTATTTGCAAATATTTTCTCCCATTCCGTAGGTTGTCTTTTCACTTTGATTATGGTTTCCCTTGCTGTGCAAAAGCTTAGACGTTTGACTAGGTCCCATTTGTTTATTTTTGCTGTTATTTGTATTGCCTTGGGAGACTGACCTAAAAAAAACACTGATACAATTTATGGTAGAGAACATTTTGCCTGTGTTCTCTTTTAGAAGTTTTATGGTGTCATGTCTTATTTTTAAGTCTTTAAGCCATTTTGAGTTTATTTTTGTGTATGGTGTGAGGGTGTGTTCTAGCTTCACTGATTTACATGCAGCTCTCCAACTTTCCCAACACTGCTTATTGAAGAGATAGAGACATTGTTGAGTGTCCACTGGGTAGCCAGGCTGTGCAGGACCTGAGGGTACCAGCATGATCAGGACTGGAGGCCTGACTTCACAGAACTAACAGCCAAAAGAAAGGTCTGAGTCGAGTCTGCAGCAACCCTACTCTCTGGGCCATTGTATGGCCATGCTGTAGCCAGAGACATCCCCAAGACCTCAAGGACCAATGGGAGTCTTCATGGATCGTCTCCTTCTTGCAGCCTCCCTCATAGGTTCTGCCAGCATCAAAGCATCACCAATAGCCTCCCAGCACAATGGCCCTTGGGTCCCAGTCATCCTATTTATAGTATCTGCTTCCAGGATCAAGAAACATAAACATGTGTCTTCTATGGATATTTACTCTAGATTTTATGCAAGAAAATGTCCTAGTATGAGCACCCTGCAAGTGTGCAAGACAGTTCAGCATTTGTGCTGTGCTTCACAGAACTGCCACACTTTGGATGAATTAATTACATTCCAGTAATTAAAAATTGCTAATCACTTATTGAGCTGAGAAAGTCTCGCACTGCATTGATTTCTCTTATGGAAACAAGTCGCAGTCTCTGGGCCCCTACAGTGTTCCCTGTTCTTTCCCAGCACCCGCTCCTTATTCCAGCCACTCCTCCTCTGTGTCCACTGACAGGCTCACACATTCTCATGCTAAAGCCAAGCAGAGCCGGCTTTATCCCGGCATCCCTAAGGTACCATTTCTCCTCTCCCTTTCCCTCTCTCCCAGTCACCCAAAGCCTTGCCTGCGCTAGCTGCCTCCATTTCCCCAGCTCCCCCTACACTCTGCCCACCAGGGTCTGCCCCTGGCTCCTGTCCCCACCAAGATCACTCTGCCCTTGTAAATGCCAAGGCCAGGTAGTGCTTTTCAGGCCTTGTCTTGCTACCTTCCTCCCACAGTACTGTCCTCACTCTTCCTGGTCCTGCCAGCCCAGCCCTTCTGACTCTTCCCAGGCCTTCTGTCCTGGCTCCTGGTCAGATACTTCTTCAAACCCATCTTCCACGAGGCTTTAAGAGTGACCCCTCCAAGAGGTAACTCTGGTCACGTTGCTCTGCTGCTTGAACTCTTCCTTCCATTCATTCAGAGAACATTCACTTCTTATGAGTCACATCTTCTCTGGGCACTGAGAATACAGCAATGCACAGGCAGAAAGGATTCCTGCCCTCACTGTGCATACAGTTTTGTAAGGGGGACAGTAAGCAAGAGATAAAGTGTCTTAGGTGGTAACACATACCACGGAGAAGAAGATAGGGAAAGAAGTTACAGAATCTAACATGAGAAGTGAGTTTTGAGCAAAGGCCTGGAGCAGGCTGGGAGGTTAGGGAGCAAGGTATTTGAATATCCAGGGAAAGAGCATCCCAGCAGAAGGAATAGCCGGTACACAGACCCTGATGTGAGTGCTCTCCTGGAACATTTGGGGATCAAAAGGGGTCCGGGGCTGCTGGAGCAGAACACAGAAAGTGAGAGACATCCGAGAGGTAAAGAGACACATCCTCCAAGTGGGGCCTTGTCAGCACTGAAAACCCAAATCTTAGCCACCATGCCGTGTTTTCTTTCTAGTTTTCACCACCCCCACCCAGGGATGACCTTGAGGGGACCTCCCTCTTCATCACCACCCCAGGAAGCTGGGAGAGGTGTGCCATGGGCTGGAAAAGAAGGCCTGTCTAGGAGCTCATCATCAAGTATTTCTAGCTTCACCCTTTAACTGAGATAAACCTACAGGGCCCAGGGAATTTCCTGCATAAGTCCCAAGCTCCCATCAGAGCTTCTAGCAAGAGCAGTGTCCTCCCGTGGTTCTAACTTCTTGTTAGCTGGCACGTTGTTCCTGTTTTTCAGTTGCTAAGTCACGTCTGACTCTTTGCGACCCCGTGGACTGCAGCACTCCAGGCTTCTCTGCCCTTCACTATCTCCCAGAGTTTGCTCAGATTCATGTCCATTGAATCAGTGATGCCATCCAACCATCTCATCCTTCTCCTCCTGCCTTCAATCTTTCCCAGCATCAGAGTCTTTTCCAATGAGTCAGTTCTTCACATCAGGTAGCCAAAGTATTGAAACTTCAGCATCAGTCCTTCCAATGAATGTTCAGAATTGATCTCCTTTAGGATTGACTGGTTTGATCTTCTGGCAGTCCAAGGGACTCTCAAGAGTTAGTGTACATATCCTGCTATCCTGGGTGTCCTTATGAGTGAGGAAATGTGAATGTCTTTACATCCTTTGCTTATTGGAGATGTTCCATTCATTTCAGAGATGAATGTACAGATTGATGATTATATGTTAAATGGGGCTCACACAGTTCCTGAGGGGGCCCCATGTGAGAGGATGGGAAGGCCTAGCTGGAAGCCCTCCATTCAATACAAATCACAGGGTCCCAGCCAAAGAGGCATGGATTCATAAGGAATCCTCCTCAGATTGTGTCCCCTGATGATATAAGGAGTTGAAGGGACATGAGGGAGGAGGGAGGCAGAAGAAGGTGGGGTGGGGGGTGACATGGAGCATCCTGCCCCCCAAGCTTCCATGTAGGAGGCTGCTCAAGAAACGCCCTGCATGAAGAGAAGGGAGGCCCTTGTTTCAGGGTGCTTAGCTCCACTTAATGGAGCCCACGGCCAACACTTGGGGAGCTTTGGATGATGATCAGAAGTCAGATCTTTAATTACTGGAGCGAGAAGAGGTTGATTTGGGACTTCTTTAAGGTTCTCCCCTACTGCGCCTTCAATTAAGATCAAGGCCCCAGTGTAGCAGCCGCTAAATGACACCACATATTGAGTCTCTGTGCTCAAGCAGTTTATGTAATTATCTGTGTGACAAACTCAGCAGCTGTCAGACCAGCCACAACTCAAATATGTTGACTCTGTCCCTGCCTGAAAGTGTTTGCTGCTTACTAACAGACTGAGGGCAAGGACTCTCTGGCTCCTCTGGGCACACGGAGTTCCTCTCAGGTTCTGTTCCCTGATGACATAAGGAGTTAAAGGGGCCAGTGGCTGGGAGGACGGTGGGTCCATGAATCCAGAGAACTTGCTGTTGGTTCTCGACCCCACCCCACCCCTGGACTCACCTGAAGCCCCTGTGGCTGACATGGGTGCCTAGACTCTCTGCTTGCTTTTCTGGACAGGGAAACAAGGTACTAGTCTGAACCATCTTTTTTCTCCAAAGAGAGGGAGGTGCACTTACCACTGTGCCAAAGTAACTGAAATAAGTCAAGGGAGTTGGAAGGTGGAGTGGTCACAGGGTAGCCCAGGGAGAGGTAGATATCTGGTAACCTCCCCCAGCAGAGCAGGCTCCTCAAAGGCATGAATAAGGAGATCTAGCTGTCAGCCCATGGAGTTGAGTCCCTGCCCGGGACAGCCAAGGGACAGAGCTACAGAAAGCCGGGGCCCAGTCCTCCACAGCATCCTGAGCCTCAGGAACCGCCCATGTTCCTATTGTGGATAGACTTGTGCCCAGCCCTGTACCAGGTGCCACGGAGGAGCAGTGTCCAGAACATGAGGTGTTCTTGAAGCTACTGAGGGCAGAGCTCCCCAGGGACTCCCGGACTTGGGCGCTTGGTCCCCACAAGCCTGCCCTCTGCCCTGCTTCTCATTGTGTTTGCTTCTGCTTTGATGGGTTCCGAGCCCTCATTAATGAAGGTAATCAGAGTGAAACTGTTAATACTTTCACGAAGCTCCCCTAAATGAAAGCAGTAAAATCACTCTTCTTGCAGGTAATTAAAATCACCAGATACAGTGAACTCCATTCACTTGTTATAAGCAGGGGGTGTGAGTGGTGCACGTCTCTCTGGAGCGGGAAGAAAGGGCTCATCCAGTGACCTGGCAGGCGTGTCTGTTTACTGCTCTTCCTTAGGGGACTGTGTCCCACTGCCTGTCCCTCAGTCCACTCCCGCCCCCTTTGGTCAGCTGGGGTGTGGCCACAGGCCTGTCCCTGGTAGTCCAGAAGATGCCCCTGTGAGCCTCGCCTGCCCTGCTCAGCGTGCCCAGCTGCACTCTCTGATCTTCTGCCCACACCTCATCCTCTCTTCCCCTCCCTGCCCCCCTTCTCCCCTTTGCCTGTGTTCCTGCTCACCCCCACCCCGTGCCACCCCCTGCCAGACAGTAGTAGCATGAAGGTCTTGTTTACATGCCAGGCTTCTCTCGGTAAACACTCTGCTCATGGTGTTTTCTGTTTGGTTGGTTTTTACTGAAGTATAGTTGATTTGCAATATTGTATTAGTGTCAGGTATGTATCAACATGATTCAGATATTTATGTGTGTGTGTATATATATATATATTTGTATGTGTTTATGTTATCCCTTTTTAATCCCATTATAGGTTATTACAAGATGCTCACTATAGTTCCTTATGGTGTATAGTATATCCTTGTGGTTTATTTATATATGGGAGTGTGCATCTTTTAATCCCATATTCCCCATATATCCCTCCCCACCCCCCACTCCTACTTTGGTAGCTGTTAAGTTTGTTTTCTGTGTCTGTCTGCTCACGTTTTTAAAGCAACAAACTCTCCATTTTAAAGAGTTTTATGGCTCTCAGGGCAGACACTTGTAGGTATCAGGAGGACCTAATGAGAACAGGGATCAGTTAAGAAGGAAGGCAGAGCCCACTGCTGGGAAATGTGGTTTCTTTCCTGTGAGAAATGCCGGCAGGAGCCCATGGACTCATTTAAAGAAACAGTTGGCAGGAAGCAAGATGCACCCTTGAACGTGCCTGTCTGCAAGATTGGGGAAAGAAGTAACTCAAGCTGAAGGCTCTGCCTGGCTTCCTTTGGTTGCAGCTCCACAGGGACTCAGTTGGCTGCATTTACAATCTCCAAAAATTGCAGCAAATTATTACGAGTTCACGCATCTCATCCTTTTAAAGAACTCAGAGGTTTGGATGAGAATGGAGGGCAGGTAGCACAAGCAGCGCATGCTGTGCACTGCACCCAAACCTGTGTACTTCCTCACTCTTTCTCACCAATCCCACACAGCCCTCCCAGATAAAGACTGTTATTGTCCGGACTTGGCAGATGAGGAAACTGAGGCTCAGAGAGGTTTAGTGACTTGTCCAAGACCACTCAGCTGGTAAAGGGGAGAGCTGCCCTTCAAACTCACGTCTCTCTGACTTTTTGATTGTGAATGTTATGTGTTGTCTTAACACCTACTGCTCTGCCACGTCCGTCTCTTATAGCTATAGTGATTTTTATAATTAATGAAAGGAAACAAGCTTTGAAACTCTCCGGACTCTTAAAGCACTCTGTGATTGTTGCTCACCATCGTGGCAGATGGTGCCTGTGTCCATGTTCTGTTCTGAGGGAGGCATTTTCACACATGGAGCTGACAGTAACCTTGCTGTTAGCCACTCTTGTCTCAGCAAAGAAATGGTGTTTTTTAAAAAACATTTCTTCCTTTGTGGTCTTTTCTCCTCTTAGGCTTTTTATGTGTGTGCTGATTTTTATAAAAGGACAGAGATGGTGCAGTGAGCCCTGCCCAGTCTGACCCTGGGTCAGGATGAGCTGGGAACCACGTGTGTTCTCCTCAGAGACGCCAGTGGACACTGCAGACTTGGGGCCAAGCCACCGACCAGGCCTGCTGCTAGCAGACTCGGCCTCTCACAGCAGCCCCAGGTGGACTCCTGGGGGGCTAGGGGCCTCTGGGATGGCCTGAGATGGTGTTCCTGGAGAAGGGGGTCTGAGCAGGTGTGATCAGGAAAAAGGCTGCATCATGCAGGATTTCCAAGCAGCTACAGAGTGTGCCCTGACTTAATTCCACCTGTTTGCTCACGTTCCCAGAGCAAGTAAAGCAGTGGGCCTGTCCTCAACATTACGTGGACCAAGTCTCACCCTTGGGTTTCAGGATTAGTTAAAATAATCTGTGATTCTTATATCTGGCCGTTCATGACTTGCCAAGTCTCAACAACTCAATGTTTCATTTATTTCTCAAGTACTATGCATCAGGCCCAGTTCAAGGGCTGGGGACTCAAAAGGACTGTGAGGTGGCCCTGCCCATGGAGAGCTCACAGTGGAGATGCATGTAAAGCTGGGTAAGGAGCACCATGGTGGAGCACCTGTAGTCTGTTATGGAAGGAACTGGAAGATCTCCTGGGGGAGGTGCCATCTGGGCTGAGTACTAAATGATGGGTAGAAAGGGGTGAGTCAAAGAGGGAAGAAAAAGGCCTTTTAGGCCAAGGGTTAGGATGTGAAGCCAGTATGGGGAGCCACAAGCCACCTGCTGTTTTCCCAAATACGAATTTCAAGGTGGGAGAACAATGCTGCAAGAGATGAGTCTGGGGAGGGGCTCTGGCCAAGCCAGGGCTAGACCTTGAACTTTGGGTTATGGGAATGGGTTATCTTTTGCAGGCAGGATTGGAGTTTTAATAGTTGAGCTGATGTTTAGAAGCATCACCCAGCATTGCCATGGAGAGTAGCTTCGGGCCGAGCTCAGTGAGGAGGCATTTGATGCATGCAATGGAGAGACGTGGGAGCCTGAATTAAGGGAGTGAACAGACTGGGGAACTCTTCAGGAAAAATCAGTTTGGCAGGATCAGGGACTGGTTGAACACACTGGGAGAAGGAGGTGGAAGCGACGTGGAGGCTCAAAGCCTGGACACAATGCATGCTTTTTCCCAAGAATGGGAATGCAGGGGCAGGAGCTGTGAGTGGTGGGCTCACCCCATCTGCTGTGGATGTGGGGGAGTCTATAGCCATGCAGGAAGGCTGGGCGGAGAGGGGCTCAGGTTCTATTAAAAACCTGCCCTCTAGACTTCAGCCATTCCTACCTGAAGAGACTTTCGAACAGTCGGGGGATGACAGAATCAGGCCTGCCTCCTGCCCCTACTGCATTAGTCAGGGCTCCCCAGAGACACAGAATCAATAGGATGTGATTAGAGAGAGGAAGAGATTTAGTATAAGGAATTGGCTCATGTGATTATGGAGGCCAAGATGTCCCAAATCTGCAGGACGGGTCAGCAGGCTGGAGACCCAGAAAAAGTCAGTGTTCTGTTTAGAATCTGAAGGCCATCTGCTAGAGAATTCTCTTACCTGAGGGAGAGTTGGTCTTTTTGTTCTAGTCAGGCCTTCAACTGGTTAAATGAGGCCCACCCACATTGTGGATGGTCATCTACTTTGCTCAAACTCCACTGGTTTAAATTTTAGTCGCATCCAGAATACCTCTACAGAAACACCCAGAACAATGTCTGATCACCTATCAGGGTGCTGTGGCCCAGCCAAGTTGAGGCATAAAATTAAGCACTGTCTACTCACCCAAGCTTCCCTGGTGGCTCAGATGGTAAAGAATCCATCTGCAAAGCAGTAAAACCCAGGTTCAGTCCCTGGATTGGGAAGACACCCCCCACCCCCACCCCAGAAAAGGGAATGGCAACTCACTCCAGTATTCTTGCCTGGAGAATCCCATGGACAGAGGAGCCTGGCAGGCTACAGTCCATGGGGCCACAAAGAGTCAGACATGACTAAGTAACTAACACTTTTTTACTCACCCCAGCATTGTTCTAACTGTCTTCCTCAGACCTTAGCCAGGCCTCGTCTAACTGTAAGTACAGGCGATGGCTGGCTAGGTCAGCATGAGGTTCTTCGGTCAACAGGAGCCAAGCGTCCCATCTGGACCACTTTCTGAACAGCCATATGGACATGCTGGCCCTGTGTCAGGGGCACAGCCCATTGCCACTCCACCTGGAGAGCAGGAAGGAGGCACTGTTTAGACGTTCAGGGACGCGTGTGCTTCCCTCGCCCTGGGGCTAGGTCCCTGACCCTGAGCTGCAGATGGAGTGTTGATTCTTTGGGTCGTTGTACCTGCCTCCCCTGATTCTAGCCCAGTCCTCACCCCCCTGCACCTAGCACCCACAAGAGCCACAGAAAGGTAGGGGGATGGCACTTACCCCAGAAGTCCCCACCCTCCCGCACCCGCCAGTCTAAGAGGTGCTTTCTGCCAATGACTGTTTTCTCAGTCAAGTTCTTCACTCCCACAAGCTTAATAGTTAAAACAGTAACTGTTTGAAATTATCCTTAACCACTCGGATGATATAAGATGCAAACTTGAGAGAAGGAAAATCAAAAGGGAAGAGAGGCATCAAATTTTTCAGAACACAGGGAAGGTGCACAAGTGGTGGGAGATGGTGGTTGGACACAAAAGCTGCTGATTAGATCCTGACGTGGTTCTGTTCCAAGGATACTTTTGTCTGGAGCCACACACCTCAGCCAGCAAGCTGCCATGTTCAGAGAAACAGGGATCAAAGTATTTAATCAGCCACCTTGGTTGATGGAGGGCTTTGGGAGAAGAACAGGGAGCCCAAGTTTCTCCTGGAAAGTGGTAGTGAAGGTGGCAGCAGGAGACCCGCCTCTTAATAAGACCGCGGCCAATTAACAGAGCCAATGTTTGAGGTGTCCCCACCAAGTGACGGGATGCCTGCTTTTCTCCCAGAGCTGCCCGGCGGCCAGTCAGTCAGACAGGCAGGTCCATGGCTTAAGTTAATTGGAGAAAACCTCCTTCCAGGGAAGTGAGCACTGGCTTGTCACTGATTGGGACCCAAGTTTGTTTTTGACAGGTCTCTTTGCCTGACCCCAGACAGAAGCATCCTTCTGATGGGCTCCCCTGTCCCTACCATCCACCACCACAGAGACTGTGTGGTTGGGGGTGTCTCACCAGGGGTCTCACAGAGCCAGAGGGTGTGGCCGGGAATCTACGAAGCCAGGAGAATGTGGCAATAGAGGACTGTGCCCAGCACAGCTGGTCCATGGTCCACGAGAGGGCAGCTCTCCTTCCTTGTCCAGTCTGTGTCTGGAGAACTCCAGCCAGGACCCCGCCTGGATCTGGACTCCAGAAGTGACCTCCAGGAGCAGGTACAGGAGGCAGGCCATGGGAGAGTTGCGACTCAGGACCGTGACGCTTAGGGGAGGGCAAAGTCAGGTGGGCTAGGCTTGCTCTGATGGTGAGGAGGTGGTTGTGGCAAGGGAAAGGTCGATTTCCGAATGCGCCGAGGAGTGGAGTAGCGTGTCGTAAAGGCCCCGTGGGCGCACAGGCCCAGGCCAGCTGCAGTCGGAGGCCGATTAAGAGGGGGCGTAGCTGACTGCATATTCACCAGGCAGGCACAGTCTCCCCTTCTCTCTCTCCTTCCCAGGGCCCCATCCTCTCACCTCCTCCTTTCGGCTCTCCCTCTCCACCCCTCTCCCCAGGAAGTCTGACTTGAGTGTGCCCACACATATCTAAAACAAGCAGCTGGAAAATTAAGTGTTTCTCAGTGAACTGGATGGCACAGGCAATTTTAATGACTTGAGCAGTTTTACTGGCATTTAGACACGATTGAAATACTGAACTGTCCACCCTTCCCTGGACATGTCACCCGGGGTGGGGCAGGAACCTGGAACCCCTTCTGTATGACTCTCCTGGTGTGTGTAGGGAGGCAACTTTGTGTGAGCCAGCAAGCTTTCCTTTGTTGGAGGATCCTTTTCTCCAGCTTTTCCATCAGTCTAGATTATAAATAAGGGACTAAGTCAGAAAATAAGTGAGTAATTTCTCCATGTTCTTCCCTCCAGTTTAAAGAGGAAGGTTGCAGGGGGTGGATGATGAGGACAGTCAGGTGGTTGGGTGGGGATTATTGCCCCTTGTGAAGAGGAGGCTAAGGCTTCCAAAGCGTGCTGGGCTCTGTGGCAGTAAGAGTCTCAGTAACCCGGGAGACGTGTGCTTCTCACCCGCACCACATAGCTGGCGTGGGTCAGCACAGCTTAGTCACAGGGACCCGCCTCAGCACCGGCTCCCCATCACAGCTGATGGGGAAGGAGTATGGTGAGTGAGCATAGCTCTGGCTGAGCTGTTTGCTGGGGCTCTCCCACTCCCATGGTAGTTGAAGTCAGATGTGAGACCACATCTATTGGCACAAATGGACACCTACCCTTCCGTGAGAACAGGTTCCCAGATGGGTGTGCAATGGAGAAAATTAAGCCATGTTCCCGTTTGTGTCTTGGCCCCTCTCTTCTGCTGGGGGAAATCCATATGGTGGTTGTAAATCCTGAAAACAGGACATAAAGGGTAATGGGTTTAAGGCTAAAATTCATCTTCCCACAGCATCAGAAGAAAACAATCTCCTTGTACATTGTCTTAGTGCCTTCTGGTTTTTATATCTACATTTGACTTTTGCCCACCAGGTAGCCCGAATATACAAACAGAAATGACAAAGCCACAGAATGAAGCTGTTCATTTAAGTTTCCAGACAGAGCAGTTTGAAACTTTTAGGGTAACAAAAGCAATTACATCCACCATACACAAATTGCTTCCTAGTGACCAAATTTTACATCCCTGAAACTTCCAAGTGTTTAAAAATAGCCACAAAATTGATATTTTATGGACAGGACTAAAAGACTTCACAATGTTTTCCAAATTTCTGTCCTGGGCCCGGATATGCGCTTGATTTAACAAGCCTGAGTGTATAAAGCCTAAATGTTCCTCTTAGCCCTTGGAACAATAATGATCAATTAATTAGGAGATAGTAAGTAACATCATCCCTCCACTGAACTGTAGAGACCAGACCCGCCTTTCTCAGTGCCATATCCTAGGCTAGCATGGAGTAAGCATGCCATAAACATGTGCTCAGGAGAGGGAGGGAAAACATGGGAAGGACTGGGTGGAAGCAAGTGGTTTTCACCTCCGTCAGAACAGCAAAGAGTGGACAATTGCAGAGCTGAGAAGGGATGGAGAAAACCTTGATGAATAGAACTCGGTCTGTTAGATGGTAGTGTGACCTACAGCAGGATGTGCTCAGGCCAGAGAAGTGTTCTGAGGCCATGCCCGGTGTTCCAAGGTCAGGCTCCCCGAGCCTT
The DNA here is from genome assembly GCF_054371585.1 of Giraffa tippelskirchi. Taxonomy (NCBI): domain Eukaryota; kingdom Metazoa; phylum Chordata; class Mammalia; order Artiodactyla; family Giraffidae; genus Giraffa; species Giraffa tippelskirchi. The sequence continues at coordinate 118,312,129 of NC_137280.1, read as the reverse complement.
GGCAATCCCCTGCATATAGGTGTGCCATGTTCGGTGCTGACCCACCGGCACTTTCAGAGGACTGAAAGGGAAGCAGCTTGTTGAAAATAGATTTTTCTTCATTTATTTATGATGAAATATAACACAGAAACAGAAGAGGATACAAAGGTATATATGTAACAACAACAAAAAATCATTAAGAAGAACCATGTTTTAGGAGGGCTTCCCAGGTGGCACAGTGATAAAGAATCTGCCTGCAATGTAGGAGACCTGGGTTCGATCCCTGGGTTGGGAAGATCCCCTGGAGGAGGGCATGGCAACCCACTCCAGTGTTCTTGTCTGGAGAATCCCCACGGACAGAGGAGCCTGGTGAGCTACAGTCCACGGGGTCACAAAGAGTCAGACACGACTGAGCGACTAAGCACAACACATGTTTTAGGAATTAGGGCTGTGCTTTAGAGACAGACAGCCCGCTCTCTCCTGCCCCCCTCCAAATCCACATAGTCCTCCCTGCCTTCTGTGATCATCATGTTCTAGCTTTTCTTTATAGTTGTCTTACCTAACTATAGATTGAGGCATGGTTTGCTTTTTCCCAGTTTTGAACTTAATATAAGTGGAACTGTGCTGTAATGTCCTGTTTTGATTTGCTACTCTCACACGACATCGTATCTATAAGACATCCATATTGAGTATAGCTGTGGCTTGTTTGTTTGTGTTACTGAAAACCCCTTATATAACTATACCATCATTTATCTATCGTAGTGCTGACAGCCAGGATCATTTCCCATTCAGGTCTGTTGCTGGAATCATTTGTGTATATGCCTTTCGCTATGGTGATTTAGTAGCTAAGACGTGTCCGACTCGTGCCACCCCATGGACATAGCCGGCCAGGCTCCTCTGTCCATGGAATTCTCCAGGCAAGAATACTGGGGTGGGTTGCCATTTCCTTCTCCAGGGGGTCTTTCCGACCCAGAGATCGAACGTGGATGTCCTGCATTGCAGGTATACTCTTTACCAACTGAGCCACCAGGAAAGTCTTATGTCTTTTGCTATGCATATGCAGAGCGCTGTGCTTCTGTAGCCTTACTAGAGATTGTCATATTGTCTTCCAAGTTGTTGGCCGTTTTATGAGAGCAACATATGAGAGTTCATGCCCATCACACTCCTAGCACTTGTGACAGTTAAACATGTTTAATTTATACTCTGGCAGCGGGGTGGGGGTACGAAATGCTGTTTCACCGTGATTTTAACAGAGATTTTTCTCATCGCCAGTAAGACTAAGCATCATTTCATTTGTTTATCGTCTATTTTGATTTCATCTTCTCTCAAGGACCTGCCCAAGTTTTCTGTTCATTTTTCCATTCAGTTGTTTATCTTTTTAAAAAATTGATTTGTAATAGTTCTTTCTGTACTCTGAATGCTTATTCTTTGTTGATTATATTTATTACAAACATATTCTTCCAGTGGTGGCTTGACTTTTCACTCTGTCTTGGTTTATTTTGAAGGATGAAAGTTCTTCATGTTAATGTAATTTAATTTATCAAGCTTTTCCTTCATATTACAATGTATAAATGTATCAAATCAACATGTGTCATTTAAACATGCACAGTGTTGTGTGTCAGTTATATCTCAATTTAAAGAAAAATTTTTCCATCATGCTTAGTGGATTTTCTGCTTTTTAAAATAAATCCTTCCCTGCCCCCTACATTATTCTGTTATCTTTATACATTTAATTACATTTAATTACATTATCTTTACATTTAATTTTTAAATATAATAGTTTTACTGAGATATAATACACATACCATTCAATTCACTTATTTGAAGTATGCTGTTCAATAGTTTTTAAAATATCCCAAGAGTTGTGCAACCATCACTATAAACAATTTTAAAACATCTTCCTCACTTCCAGAAAGAAACCTTGGGCGTTTCCGTAGTGTAGTGGTTATCACGTTCGCCTCACAGAAAGAAACCCTGAATCCATTAGCAGTCACTCCTCATTTCTCCCACACCAACCATAACCCCCTAGTCCTAGCAAACAGAGTAATTGACTTTCTGCCTCTGCATATTTGCCTATTCTAGACATTTGAAGGAATATGTGGTCTTTCATGATTGGCTTCTTTGGCTTAGTATCATGGTTTCAAGATTCACCCATGTTGTAGCATATATGAATACCTAATTCCTTTTTATTGCCAAATAAAATTCCATTGCATGGATAGAACAGCTCTTATTCATTTATCAGTTGATGAACCTTTAGCTCATTTCCCCTTTGGGGCTGTTATAAATATGCTGCTATAAAGTTTTTGTGTGAACATAAATATGTTATCATTTCTCGTGTATTTACGTAGGAGTAGAGTTGCTAGGTCATAGCTGAACTCTGTGTTCAAACTTTTGAGGACTGTCAAATGTTTTCCAAAGTGACTGCACTGTGTTACATTCCATCAGCAGTGCACGAGGGTTCCAGTTTCTCCATATCTTTGCCAAGAGTTGTTATTATCTGTCTCTTTAATTACCGTCTTCCAAGCAGATATGAAGTGGTTTCTCATGTGTTTTGATTTGCATTTCCTTGGTGGATAATAATTTTGAGCATCTTTTCATGTGATTATTGGTCATCTATATATCTTCCTTGGAAAACTGTCTAGTTATATCCTTAATCCATTTTTAATTGGACAATTTGTCTTATTGAGTTGCAAGTGTTCTTTGTGTATTCCTGATACATGTCTCTTATCATATATATGCTTTATAAATATTTTCTCTTGTTCTATGGGTTCTTTTTCACTTTGTTATCCCTTGAAGAACAAAAGTTATGAATTTTGATGAAGTTCAGTTTACCTATTTATTATTTTGTCAGTTGTACTTTTGATGTCATATTTAAGAGAATATTTACTATAGTTTTTTTTCCTGAATCTTTCAGTTATAACATTTACATTTATATCTTGCATTTTAGCATTTACATTTAGATCTTATATTAAGATCTTAAGTCAATCGTGAGTTGATTTTTGCATACATTTTGATACAAGGGTCCAGTGTCACATTTTTACTTGTGAATATCGAGCTATCCCTTTACCATTTGTTTTAAAGACTCTTCTTTCCCTTTAAATTGTCTTGGCATTCTTGTTGAAAATCAATTAACCATAATTGTAAGGGCATATTTCTAGACTCTCAATTCCATTGCATTGATCTGTATATCTATCCTTTGACTAGTGCCACATTATCTTGATTACTGCAGCTTTGTAAGTGTTGAAATCAGGAAATGTGAATCCTCTGAGTTGATTATTCTTTTGTAAGATCATTTTGGCTATTCTGGGTCCTTTACATTTCCACATGAATTTTTGGATCAGCTTGTTAATTTCTGCGAAGAAATAAGCTGAGATGCTGGTAGGTGTTGCATTGAATGAGTCAATCATTTTGGGAAGTGTTGACACTTTAACAATATTAAGTCTTCTGATCCATGACCATGGGATGTCTTTCCATTTATTTTGGTCTTCTTTAGTTTCTTGAAACAATTTTTGCAGTTTTGAAATATAACTTTTTCACTTCTTTGGTTCAGTTTATTCCTAAGTATTTTATTCTTTTTCAATCTGTTGTAACAGAATTGTTTTCATATTTTCATTTTCAGAGTGCTTATTGTTAATATATAGAAATACAGTTGATTTTTGTGTATTGATCTTGTACCCTGAAAACTTGCCAAACTCATTTATTAGTTTTAATAGGGCTTTTTGGGTATGACTTAGAATTATCTATATATAAGATAATGTGAGCATAAATAGAATTTTACTTCTTCCTTTCTAATCTGGGTGCCTTATATTTCATTTTCTTGCCCATATGCTATAGCTAGAATCTCCAGTGCAGTGTTGAATAGAAATAGCAAAAGCAGACATCCTTGTCTTGTTCCTGATCTTAGGAGAAAGCGTTCAGTTGCTCACTATTAAGTACGATGTTAACTGTGGGCCATAGATGTTTATTGCCACGTTGAGAAGGAAGTGGTAGTGTCAGTCACTCAGTCATGTCTGATTCTTTGCGACCTCATGGACTGTAGCCCACCAGGCTCCTCTGTCCATGAAATTCTCCAGACAAGAATACTGGAGTGGGTTGCCATTCCCTTCTTCAGGGGATCTTCCCAACCCAGGAATCAAACCCAGGTCTCCTGCATTGCAGGTGGACTGTAATCTCAGCCACCAGGGAAGTCCCATAATGGCAAAATTCTCTTCTATTCCCTCTTTATTGAGTTGTTTTTTTGTGGTTTTTTTTTTTTAATCAAAAAGGAATTTTACACTTTATCAAACAATTTTTTCTACAACTTGAGATGATCATGTGGTTTTGTTCTTTTTTCTGTTTATATTGTGTATTACATGAATTGATTTTGTATGCTAAGCCAACCTTACATTACTTGCATAAATTGCTTTTGGTCATGGTATATAATCCTTTTTATGTATTGTTGGATTTGGTTTGAATTTGTTAAGAGTGGTTTTTTTGTACCTAGAAGAAGGTTAAGAGATGTTGGCCAGTAGTTTTATTTTCCTGTAACACCTTGTCTAGTTTTAGTATCAGTGTGATACTGGCCTCATAGAATGAGTTGGGAAGTGTTCCCAGCTCTTCTATTTTTTGGATGACTTTATGAAGAATTGGTATTTATTCTTTTTAAGTGTTTAGTAGACTTCACCCATAAATCCATCTGGCCCTGCACTTTTCTTTGTGGTAAATTTTTAAATAGTTAATGAAATGACTTGTATAGATTTTCTGTTTCTTCTTGAGTCAATTTCAGGAGTTGATGTGTTTCTACAAATACATCCAATTTACCAAAGTTATCTCGTTTGTTGATATATGATAGTTCATATTATTACCTTATTATCCTTTTTATTGTGTAAAGCCAGTAGTAGTGGTCCCCTCTTTCTTTCCTGTTTTTAGTAATTTGAGCCTATTGTATTTTCTTATCAGTCTAGCTAAAATTTTGTCAGTTTTGGGGTTTTTTTTAGGAGACAAGTGTGGTTCTGTTGATTTTACTTTTCTAGTCTTCATTACACTAATTTCTACTCTAATCTTTACTATTTCTATCCCCTACTTGCTTTAAGTTTAGTTTACTCCACTTTTCTAGTATGTTAAGGTAGAATGATAGGTTATTGATTTGAGATTAATTTTTCTTTTGATGAGGCATTTACAGCTATAAATTCAGTCCCCTCTAAGACTCCATTAGCTGCATACCTTAAGTTTTGTTATGTTGCAACTTCATTTTCATCCATCTCAAAGCACTTTCTAATTTGCCTTGTTATTTCTTCTGTCATCTGTTGGTTATGTAGGAGAATGCTATTTAATTTCCACATATTTGTGAATTTCCCAAATTTTATTTTTGATATTGACTTCTAATTTCATTCCATTGTGGTAGGAGAACATATTTTATGTTATTTCGGTCCTTTTAAATGTATTAATCCTTGTTTAATTGTATAGAATGTAGTCTTAGCCTAGAGAATGTTTCATTACACTTGAGAAAAATGTGTATTCTACTATTGTTGGATGGACAGTTCTATAAAGATCTGTTAGATCTAGTTGGTTTATAGTGTTGTCCGTGATTTGCATTTCCTTGTTTATCTTCTGCCTAGTTGTTTTCTCCATTATCAAAAGTGGGTATTGAACCCTCTAATTATTACTATTAAATTGTCTATTTCTCCCTTAAATTCTATCATGTTTTTGCTTCATGTATTTTTGGGTTATGGTTGTATATATGTTTATAATTGTTATTATAAATTTTCCAGATGAATGGATCCTTTTACTATTATAAAATATTTCTATCTCCTAGTAAGATCCTGAGTGTGGATCTTTTTGTGTGTATCCTGCTTGGAATTCATTGAGTTTCTTGGATGTGTAGATTAATGTTTTTCCTTCAATTTGGGAAGTTTTCAACTATTCAGTTCAATTCAGTCACTCAGTCGTGTCCAACTCTTTGCAACCCCATGAATTGCAGCACACCAGGCCTCCCTGTCCATCACCAACACCCAGAGTTTACCCAAACTCATGTCCATCAAGTCGGTGATGCCATCCAGCCATCTCATCCTCTGTCGTCTCCTTCTCCTCCTGCCCCCAATCCTTCCCAGCATTAGGGTCTTTTCCAATGAGTCAACTGTTCGCATGAGGTGGCCAAAGTATTGGAGTTTCAGCTTCAACATCAGTCCTTCCAATGAACACCCAGGACTGATCTTTAGGATGGACTGGTTGGATCTCTTTGCAGTCCAAGGGACTCTCAAGAGTCTTCTCCAACACCACAGTTCAAAAGCATCAATTCTTTGGCACTCAGCTTTCTTCACAGTCTAACTCTCACATCCATACTGGAAAAACCATAGCCTTGACTACTAAGTCACTTCAGTCGTGTCTGACTCTGTGCGACCCCATAGACGGCAGCCCACCAGGCTCCGCCATCCCTGGGATTCTCCAGGCAAGAATACTGGAGTGGGTTGCCGTTTCCTTCTCCAGTGCATGAAAGGGAAAAGTGAAAGTGAAGTCGCTCAGTCGTCCAACTCTTAGCGACCCCATGGACTGCAGCCTAGCAGGCTCCTCCGTCCATGGGATTTTCCAGGCAAGAGTACTGGAGTGGGGTGCCATTGCCTTCTCCAACAGCCTTGACTAGACGGAGCTTTGTTGGCAAAGTAATGTCTCTGCTTTTTAATATGCTATCTAGGTTGACCATAACTTTCCTTCCAAGGAGTAAGTGTCTTTTAGTTTAATGGCTGCAGTCACCATCTGCAGTGATTTTGGAGCCCCAAAAAATAAAGTCTGACACTGTTTCCACTTTTTCCCCATCTATTTCCCATGAAGTGATGGGACCAGATGCCATGATCTTAGTTTTCTGAATGTTCAGCTTTAAGCCAGCTTTTTCACTCTCCTCTTTCACTTTCATCAAGAGACTTTTTAGTTCCTCTTCACTTTCTGCCAAAGGGTGGTGTCATCTGCATATCTGAGGTTATTGATATTTCTCCCAGCAATCTTGATTCCAGCTTGTGCTTCCTCCAGCCCAGCGTTTCTCACGATGCACTCTGCATATAAGTTAAATAAGCAGGGTGACAGTATACAGCCTTGACGTACTCCTTTTCCTACTTGGAACCAGTGTGTTGTTCCATGTCCAGTTCTAACTGTTGCTTCCTGACCTGCATACAGGTTTCTCAAGAGACAGGTCAGGTGGTCTGGTATTCCCATCTCTTTCAGAATTTTCCACAGTTTATTGTGATCCACACAGTCAAAGGCTTTGGCATAGTCAATAAAGCAGAAATAGGTGTTTTTCTGGAACTCTCTTGCTTTTTGAATGATCCAGCAGATGTTGGCAATTTGATCTCTGGTTCCTCTGCCTTTTCTAGAACCAGCTTGAACATCTGGAAGTTCACGGTTCATCCTCTAAATTGTTGTTTCTTCTCTCTCCGCTCCTTTTAGTACTCCCATTATACAAATGTCAGTATGCTTAGTGATATGCCATATGTCTTTGAAGCTTTGTTCATTTTTCTTTTGTTTGTTTGTTTCCTATTCAGTTGACCAGCCTACAGTCTAGTTTGTTGCCCTCATTGAGCTAACAGCCTCCTCTTAATTGCTTAGCACAAAATCTCCTTTTATAAGAGGACCCTTAGGCTTAAACTTCTGTATACTGTTTTCAAAATAAAGTTATTTACTCTTAGTCACAGCTCTCCTTTTTTTTTTTTTTTTTTTTTTTTGTGGCCTGCCTCTCCCCTTGGGCAAAATCTCCAAGCCAATGCTCCAGAGGTTAAGGCCGGCACAGTGGCCCATTTTTCTCAGAGTGACACTCCTAGTTTAGGATTGGGGTACTATGCGGGGTTGTAATCTTTGGTCTTCTCAGCTTGTCTCTCCCATCATGGGACCTCTGTCCTTTGAGTGAGCTAGGATGAGAGCAGCTGGGGCTTCAGTATCCTTGGCCTGCCTTGCCAACAGTAGAATTTCCATCCTATAACTCAGCCCTGGACATAAGACGTAAGCCCCAGATCCTTCGGCTGCATTGACTTCAATTTAGCTTATGCAAAATGGGGGAAGGAAGGATGAGAACTGCTGGTGTCTTGCCCTCTCAGGAAGGTAGTATAGGCTTTGACTGGGAGCTGAGAAAAAAGGAACTCTATCTCTTGGGCCACTCCCATCTGGAGTGGAGAGGGCAAAGTAAGCAGGTCATGGTTCAAGTAAGACTCTCACTGTTCTTACTGAAAGTTAATAGATTTTCTTTTTTAAAAATTTTCTTCTTGTATTGTATGCCCTTAAGAAAGGTCCATATAGTCAAAGCTATGGTTTTTCCAGTAGTCATGTACAGATGTGAGAGTTGGACCATAAAGAAGGCTGAGCACCAAAGAATTGATGTTTTCAAATTGTGGTGCTGGAGAAGACTCTTGAGAGTCCCTTGTACTGCAAGGAGATCAAACCAGTCAGTCTTAAAGAAAATCAACCCTGAATATTCATTGGAAGGACTGATGCTGAAGTTCCAAAACTTTGGCCACCTGATGTGAAGAGCCAACTCATTGAAAAAGACTCTGATGCTGGGAAAGATTGAGGGCAAGAGGAGAAGGGGATGACAAAGGATGAGATGGTTGGATAGCATCACTGACTCAATGGATATGAATTTGAGCAAACTCTGGGAGATAGTGAAGGACAGGGAAGTCTGGTGTGCTACAGTCCATGGGGTCATAGAGTCAGACACGACTTAGCAACTGAACAACAACAACAAATACCCTTGAAACAATTTCTAGGCACTTTAAACAGTGCGGTTTATTTTTTATTTATTTATTTATTTATTTTTGGCTATGCTGGGTCTTCATTGCTGTGCAGGCTTTTCTCTAGTTGTGGCAAGAAGGAGCTATTCTTTAGCGGTGGTATGCGGGCTTTTCACTGTGATGGCTTCTTTTGTTGCAGAGCACAAGCTCTAGGGCGTGTGGGCTTTAGTAGTTAGGGCATGTGGGCTTCAGTGGTTACGGCACATGGGCTCAGTAGCTGCAATGACTGGACTCCAGAGCACAAGCTCAATAGTGATGGTCCACAGGCTTAGTTGCCCCATGGCATATGGGATCATCCTTGATCAGGGATCGAACCCGTGTCTCCTGCATTGACAGGTGGATTCTTTACCACTGAACCACCAGGGGAGCCCTAAACAATGGTTTTTAAAATCTTACCAGTTACGATTGTTTCTCTGGGAAGCATGCCTCCAGAGCTCCCTATGCCAACATTCCAGAAGTAGAATCCCATGTTTATTTTTTAGTCTACGTGGAAGTAATTTTTTATGAATGGTATCAAACAGAGGCCATTTATTCCCACATTGTGCTTGCATTATTTATTAAGAGGTCCATCTGTTCCCCTGAGATCTACAATAACATCTCTCCTATAGCAAATGCTCATGTTTTCAGGGGATGATCCCCTGGAGAAGGGAACGGCTACCCACTAAAGTATTCTGGCCTGAAGAATTCCATGGACTGTATAGTCCATGAGGTCACAAAGAGTCAGACTCGACTGGGCAACTTTCACACTATTGTGGAACCCTTTCTTCTGTTCATTTGATCTATTTCTACATACCGTCTCAGTAGAGTTTCATAATAAGTTTTGATATCTCATAGAGCAGGCCCTTGTTATTCCTCTTTGGGAACACTACAGCTGCTCTTGGTCCCTTCCATCTATCAGTAAATTATAGAATGGGCTGTTCAGTGCCTGCACCCCTGTGCATACGCACACATACATGTATACACACACCCTATTGGAAATATGATCCGTATTGCATTGAATCTATGGGTCAGTTCGGGAGACTTGACATGTTTACACAACTGTATCTTTTAATCCCCAGACCTACCATATCCCTCCATTTGTTTAGGTCTGAATAGCAGTGGATACAAGCAGTATGTCTATTCTCCAGGCTGGGGATCTTTCAGTGACTAGTAACATTTTCTGCTGTCTCTACTCCTTGGTCACAAAGGTTGATCTCACTGTAAGCCGTGCTGGTAGGAGAGAAACAAATTAACCTTAGAGTCCATTACTGATCCAGACTTGACAGAAAGCCAGATTTCCAGGCAAGTAGATATTTGGAGAGCTGCCTCTAATGGAATGTCTACACCCAAGGGGAGCAAGAATAGAGGAAAGTACATTTTTTGTCACAAAGGAGCACCTACTTTGAAGCTCCTCCACCACTTTTAACTAACCAGTTTGTTTCATGCTTTCACCAACATTCCAGCTGCTTGCTGACAATGGGGAACTAGCGTGAGGCTCTGCTACTTCAATCAAGGCAGGAAAACCTTGATTGGGGTTTTTTTAAAGTAACCACTGTTGCTTGCTTTTTATTGTTGTTTTTCTGATTACAAAGGTATTATGTATTATTTGCAGAAAAAAAGTACAGGAAAGCACAAAAGAGCAAAACAAAACATATTTAGCATCAGAGAGAGCCATGGATAATATTTGGGCATATAGCTTTAGAGACTTTTTCTTTGTGTGTATATATACACCCATGCACACACTTTTTTCCCCCAAAAGAACACTTTATGAGTGTTTTTATAAGTCAAGTCATCACTCTCTTGGGAGAAGGGCCTCCAGCCCAGGCAAGGCAGGTGGTGTGGATGCAGAGGTCCCTTGCAGGTTAAGCGGGCAGAGAATTCCTTCAGGAGAGGAAGGAGTGTCCAAACTGAAACAGCTCCCACAGTTCTGTATCATATAAGCATATTTAAAATCATATGCTTCATTAGGTGATGTGCCAGCTCACTTGTGGCACTCAGACCACTCATTTTTAAATGGTTAACTTACGATTTTCATGGCCTTTAGGTTTCTTCCAACACCAAAATGTTTGGGGTTTCAACATCTCCCTGTCATAGAGCTGAATGGTTGCAGTGAGGATGTTTTGTTTAACTTTTCACCAAGAACATGGTTGAAAGTGTCCGTATTTAACCAGGATGTAGTGCTGTTGCTATTTCCATTTAGAAGGGAAAAGTTAAAAGGTTGTTCCATCTGCACAACTTACTTGTATAGAGATGAGGCAGTGATTCACAGCTTGTCTCTGGTGAAGTGTCTGTGTGCCCTGGGCTCAGGCCCCTTGTTGAGCCCCTGCCCTTTTCCCTTCCGCTCTGCTACTGACATGAACCCTCCTCCAGAAAGACCTTTGTCCGCAAGTGTGGACAAACTTGTGTTCATAGTGACTGGATAGGAGAAATTGGTACAACTGTCTTTAATTATAAAATAAACTCCTTGTGCCCAGGGCAGTAAGCTTGAGTGTGGGAGAGGTGGGCAGGAGGACCTCCCCAGAGCTTGTAAAATCATCCTAAGTTACCACCCAGGGTGGGCTCAGGGTTCCCGTGACCAAGGGCCTCCATTTCAGGTCCATGGGGGTAGGAGGCCTGACACTTCTATCTGCACTGCTGGATGTGCATTGCAGGAGGGAGGCAGAGCTTAAGGGGAGACATTTCCTGTGCTTCCCAAAGGGAGGAGGTAATTTCAAAGCTCTGTGGACTGTTCTGTTTAAGCCAACAGGGAGAAAAGCATCACTCCCTAAGCCAGATGATCCTTCATGCTGAGATTTGGGGGACTATTCACAGCCACCCACATTAGCACCCCACTGAGGGGGTACCAAGGGGCTCGGTGGCCCCATCCCAGACTGCGTGGCCTAGGTTTTGGCCAGGGCTCCCCATGCAGAGAGTGTGGGAGTTGTGGGATCTGCCCCAGATGGTCACTCCACGTGGGGCCAGCACCCCAGACTCACCACCAGCCTGCTCAAGGACTGTGTCAACCTGCACCAAATCATTAAGGCCAGATGATATTGGTGCCCTTGTGACATTCAGCCCCCTCAGCTGCCTCAGCCTCTCTATGGAGACCCCGCGGGGAAGCCAGTGCAGTGGGCTGTTACTGGGTAGACTGGCTTGGCCCCAGGAGCAGACTGTTCCAGCTCACACGGTCCCGCATTGGCACTGCTGCTCGTTCACACAGTTCCCTCTCGCGCACAGTGAATGTCGTCTTCTACAGACACAGCCCTCCCTCCCATGCCGTTCCCTATGGATTTCACATTATCACCCTTGAGATGTGCTTCCAGGAGGACTTGCTTCTTGTTACCCACTGGAACAAATGCTCCCAATCCCCATCACTTCCCGAGGTCATGATTTAAGGGGCAGACAGCCCCCTGCGTGTCCCCATAGATGCAGCAGTTGATTCCCCATCGTTTCCAAGGTCAGGACTTAAGGGGCAGACAGCCTCCTGCATGGCCCCATAAATGCAACAGTGTGGTTCCTGGCCTCAGAGCCCCAGCCCCTTCCTCTGTGGGGAAGGTCGGCCACACTGTCCACACCAGGGGACAGCTGCTAGGAGAGCCTGAAACAAGGAGCTGTCCTCCCTCTGGGTGCAACTAGAGACAGTGTCCTCCTGGTCAGAGCCTTGAATTTCTACCTCCCACCCTGGAAGCCCCATTTCCACCATAACATGCCACATGTGGAAGGCAGATTTCTGGAACCCTGCAGAGGTCCAGAGAGCATCCCCATCTACCCCCAGGTACATGGAGTTAATACTGCAACACCTGACTTGCATTCTGGCTTATTATTCTCACTACACGTGGCATTGGGAACTGGTCCAGAGTGAAGCGACATCTCTGTAATTGCCCTCGTTGGCTTTTTCCCACCTTAAAAGTCATTCCGTGGAAGCCTGGAGGTGGGATTCCTACTGGCTCCAGAAGAGGTTGTGAGACTGTCTGGCTGGACGGTGACCAGGAGGCCTGAGCAACGACTTGATCCTCACAGGGACCTCACGGGAGGGGAGGGACACCCGCTAGCACTGGCTGGACTAGGCTGCATGGCATAGTCTCTCCTTGGTTTTGCGTGTTTAGGGGGATTCTGACAAGTAGGTGGCCTCCAGTGAGGAGGCCTAGGGTAGAGGGAAGGGTAGAGGTAGAGGCCTCCAGCGAGAGAAGACTAGGGTAGCATGCAGTCTAGAAATTTCATCCTGTGGGACAGTGAAAACAACACTGTAGGTTTTCCCCAACAGTCCCCAGGATCTCAGCATAAAGCATTGTCTCCCTAATAAGATAAACAAGAAAACTCTCCAAGTGTGAAGGACCTTCATCTGGGAGCTGGGTGTGGGTGTTTGGGCCGTATGGCAGGTAGATACTGGGCCTGTGGGTGGGAGGCAGAAACGCAGGTTTCAAAGTCTGCTTGTCAGTATCATGACTCTCATCTCCTCCCCACGCCTCTCCCATAAAATGATGAGCCTTCCAACAGCTGGCACTTTTTATGTGCAGCAGAGTATGGGGCCTCCCATCCTGGGATACAGCAGTAGCAGAGGAGAGAGAGAGGACTCCTGCCCTGCGAGGGGGGGTCACCTGGACGGCCTCCAGCCTTGAGCCTGAGTGTCTGCTCCAGTAGACACTGCTGGACCTCGGTATTTTTCAAGCCCAAATCAGTTTCTTTAAATGATGCTCCCATAACAAAGAGTGCCTGATGATCATTGTGACCATCTTTTTCCATCGCACTTCAAAGGGGTCTGAGAACAAAGGCGGAGATGACATTTCCTTGTCCTCCAGTGGGTGTTTATGCACATGAATCAGCTGCCGCTCGCTGTATTATTCTGTGGGCTCTTCACTTGGAGAGGAGGCTCTCCCCACCCCCGAGAGTTCTTGGGTTGTGCAGACAAGAGGCCACCCTGCCTTAGGGACACCCAGGCAGCTCCTCACCTCCCAGACAGGCCTCAGCCTGTGGCCAGGCATCCCACACCACCCCCAGATCTCTTCAGTCATGCTGCTTTTTCAGTCACAGGGGCTTAAGGGACACAAACCAGCTCCAGCTTTAAATTCCGTGAGACCCAGGTGGCAGATAGATATCAGGAGCAGCAGTGCTCAGGGCCAGGAATGCCACCTGCTGTGAGGGTCGTCAGAAAGCAGAGCCAGCTTCCGGGCAACCCTGAAACGTGGGCAGAGCTTACCTGGTCAGTGGATGCTGCGGTCCAAGATAAGGGTGCTCATCTCAGTCCCCCAAGGCTGGCCTGTGTCGATGGCCCGGGAGTGGGCCCTGTTCTCAGTGCTTTGGGATGCTCAGGCAGCTCTGCCCCTTCCTCCATGTGCCCGTCTTGCCCAGGCTACCCAAGGCTGCCCGAGAGCCAGGGCCTGCTGCTGGGAAGGGAAGCAGCGCGATCATCAAGGGTAATGTTTTAGCCCACATCCGTGCTGAGGCCCAGGTTGTACTTGATCACATCATCCAAGACGGAGCAGGCTCTGAACCCCCGGTTAATTCAGTACACAGCCTCCTCCCCACCGGCCACCCCTGACCTGCCCTGGCACTCCATGGAGCCAGTCACTTCAGACTTGGATAGGTCATCCTTTGAACTCTCTGGCCTTCTCTCCTCCCTCCCTCAGCACTGCTTCATCTCTCAGCCCCTATCTCAAGCTGATGAAACTGTGGAGTCCAAACCTTGATACCACCTATCGACCAGGCTTCCTGGTCCCAACCCATCCTCAGGTCCCTTACCAACCTGGTTTGCCCTGGAGGCAAACTGGTCATGTCTGTTTTCCGAGCTGGGACAGGCCCTCTCTTCTTTTAGGTAGGCTTCCTGCAGGATCCATAGCTAATGTTCTTAAAAATTAAAACTTCTCCAGAAATAGGCTCTTTAAACAATCCAGATGATTCACTGTAGTGGAACTGGCCTCGGGGTCAGATGCCAAGTGGTGGAAACATCTCTGGCAAAGCGACAGGGCTGGGGGCAGTCTGTCCCAGCCCCTGTCTGGCTGCTCGTTGCCCAGCCTGCCAACCACGGCTGCACTATCCAAGTTACCGTGTCATTCCCTTGGCCCAGAGCTGAGCGCTCTTGGAGGCAACCAGTCCTCTCCCTCTCCTCTGCCCTGCAGAGCTCAGAGTCTCATCAGGACAGATGAGATAATCAGGACATGATTCAGGAGGATGCTCACCAGGAGAGACTGTGGGGCTCTGATCACACACATGGCAAGACTACAAAGGAGATGGGCCTGTGAGTGCTGCCGGAGGAGGGGGACAGGGGGGCTGGGGGGCCTTCCTGGAGGAGGTGGAATTGGAGCCCAGCAGAATGGTCTTGGGTCAGAGCCAGGACCAGCCTCGACAAAGGACACTGAGCAGCAGGGCCTCACCATCACATGGCAAACAGGTGCTGCTCGTTCAGCTCTGTCAAAACTCGGCTGGCCCGCGTGCTGGCCACCCCGAGCTCTGCCCTCAGCTCTGAGGTTCTGGGGCTTTGGAGTGGGGGAGGAGAGCCAAGTGAGTTCTTGGGGTCCTGCTGACACCAGGTGACTGGTGACCGGGTGACTAGGAGTCCACCCAGGAAGTGGAATGGCATGAGTGCCGTTTAACAATGTTATTTCAGGCTCTGCATGTCAGTTGGGAGTCTCCAAAGTATCCACACGTAGGAGACGCCCACCTGTCAGACGGGGCCCGCCTAAACTGAGCTTTTGTGGAGAATGAGGAAGCAGGCACCAGGGTGGAGGAAACGAGGCCCACACTGAGCTGGGGTGCAGCGGGCTGGCCTGGCATTTCAACCTCCGGGGGTCGCAGCTGTGAACAAACCTGGTCCCTGCCCTGCCCCCAGGCAGGTGGCCTGTCTCCTTCTGTACAGTAAGGGATTGCCCTGATTCTCTTTCCCTTCCCACGTGACATTCCGTGACTCCTCCCTGTGCAGCATGACATGTCTCAGTGAGGGCTCAGCCCAGGTCCTCCTGAGGGACCCCAGGAGTGAGGAGCCCCAGGGAGGCGGCTGAGGGAGGGATGACACTGGCCGGGCATTAGCTGGACGCCAGTTGTCGGATGGAACAACTTGCATAATTGGTGTCTTGTTTGAAGAGGCATGATTCTGTTCAATCAATTTTCAAATGCCAGATGGGCACTGAGCTTTGAAAGATATAAAGAGATTAACATTATCAAGGAAAGGGCAGACTTGGGTGGCTCAGAGGCTGGTGACTTTGAGCCAGCCCCATGCCGGTGGGCCTTACAGACCCGGTGCAAAACCCAGGTAGACCTGGAAGGTAGCGCCTGCAGCTTCTCTGTCTACTGTGAGGGCTTCTCCACCTGTTGGGAGGGTCACCTATATTTGGCTCAAGACTAACTTTTCCCACCAAAGTGCTATGAGCCAGAAAAATCTCCTTTTGCAGGAAAGGCAGTTGGCATTAGGAGAAAAATCCTGGCCCTGCCAGCTGATCTTCACTCAATGAAATAAAATGATCCTAACAGGCCAGAGGAGAGGCCAACAACCTGTCCACAGTTGGGGAACCAGGAAAGGACCTAGTAGAAGGAGCCAGGTACATCTCACAGCAAAGCCAAGCGCGCAGGTGCCTGTGGGCCCAGATTGCAGGGGCCCAGATTGCAGGGGCCCTGCCTACACTTCTGTTCTAGCACGCGTTTGTTTCCTAGATCTGAGCATCTGTGTGCCACACCCCTGAGGTGCTGGGGAGCTGAACTGCCATCAGGAGGCCTGGTTCTCTTCTGAATCTCCCTCCTGCTCACTGGACCTCAGTCTCTGCAGAGTTAGGTAGGCCCCAAGACCTTCCTAACTTCAGACACCAACTGTGAGTTTTGGAGTCCCCAGGACCACCCTGTTGTTTGACGATTTGCTGCAAAGACTCACAGAACTCAGGAAAGCCAAGATCCTACTTTTGTTGTTTAGCCACTTAGTCATGTCTGACTCTGTGCTACCCCATGGACTGTAGCCTGCCAGTCTCCTCTGTCCATGGGATTTTCCAGGCAAGAATACTGGAGTGGGGTGCCATTTCCTTCTCCAGGGGATCTTCCTGACCCAGGGATCAAAACCACGTCTCCTGCATTGGCAGGTGAAGTTTTTACCATTGAGCCGGCAGAGAAGCCCTCAGGATACTAGTAGTTATGATTTATTGCAGTAAAAAGATACAGATTAAAATTACAGCAGAAAGAAGGGCCATGCAGGGCAGAGTCCAGGAGGCTCCAAGTTCCTAGCTTCCAACTGTCCTCCCTCAGCAGTTGTGCTTGTGTGCTGGCTTCTTCCAGCAGTGATGTGTGACAATACCCAGAGTGTTGCTAACAGAAGACACTCACCTGAGCCTTGGTGTCCAAAGATTTTACTGTGACTCAGTTGTATAAACATGATTGAGTGCCCACATGGCTGGTCGGTCTCCAGCCCTTGCAGACATGGCACTGACCCCATGTGGACCGTGGTCCCCATCATAAATTGCATTGTTAGCATAGACTGTCTGATGGGGCCCGAAGCTCACAGGTCAACAAAGACTTCTACCAGGCCAGACATGCCAAAAGCTTAGCGATCCCCTCCCAGGAGCCAGGGGTCAGAGGCCAGACTCTCCCTGGACAAGGTTAATTCTCCACTGTTGTTTCCGTCTGAAACTACGAAGGGAGTGAGATAAGAGCCTGGTCTCCTGACTCCTTCAAGGTCTCAAGCTCTGGGGTCTTATTCCTGCCTATTGGGCCTGGGTTTATCAACAGCAGAGCATGGAGAATGAAGTTCCAACCAACCAGCCAAACACAATGAGAAACTGTTAAGGTTTCTGTTCAGGTACATCCCATATTACCTGTGGAATTGTGTTTGATTTGTTCTCTCCCAAGGATCATAGCCAGCAGACCCTTTAAAACCATTAGCTTTAATTTCCTTTTCTACTTTCCTGATCTTTGATTCCCAACTCCTAGTGTGGCCTACTGCAGAAAACCCCACAGTGGCAGGCAAACCTGCTTCCTTGCACATTTGAACATCTTTCATCCTCCAGGTGAGGGAGGGCCAAGGGGAGGGAGCATGAGGCTGTTCCGTGGTTCAATTCGCTGCAGATGGGCATCCAGAGTGAAAGTGCTCACAGAGGAATGCCCAGGCCTCTTCACATCGCAATCCTAAACACGCAGTGTCTGCCTGGAAGGAATTGAAAAGCAGCTTTGGTTGGATTCCTAAAAGAACTTCTGGTAATCAAGTCTGCCATACAGCTGTTTCTTTGTTTACCTTAGGGCTGTAGGGAGACATTCTGGCCAGAATATTCCACACTGTTCAGAGACAACCCTTCCAACCCCACACAAGTTTCAGTTCAGTTCAGTCGCTCAGTTGTGTCCGACTCTTTGAGACCCCATGAATCACAGTACGCTAGGCCTCCCTGTCCATCACCAACTCCCGGAGTTTACCCAAACCCATGTCCATCGAGTCAGTGATGCCATCTAACCATTTCATCCTCTGTCGTCCCCTTCTCCTCCTGCCCCCAATCCTTCCCAGCATTAGGGTCTTTTCCAATGAGTCAACTCTTCGCATGAGGTGGCCAAAGTATTGGAGTTTCAGCTTCAACATCAGTCCTTCCAATGAACACCCAGGACTGATCTCCTTTAGGATAGACTGGTTGGATCTCCTTGCAGCCCAAGGGACTCTCAAGAGTCTTCTCCAACACCACAGTTCAAAAGCATCAATTCTGCGGCACTCAGCTTTCTTCACCGTCCAACTCTCACATCCATACATGACCACTGGAAAAACCATAGCCTTGACTAGACAGACCTTTGTTGGCAAAGTAATGTCTCTGCTTTTAAATATACTGTCTAGGTTGGTCATAACCTTCCTTCCAAGGAGTAAGCGTCTTTTAATTTCATTGCTGCAATCACCATCTGCAGTGATTTTGGAGCCCCCAAAAATAAACTCTGATACTGTTTCCCCATCTACTTCCCATGAAGTGATGGGACCAGATGCCATGATCTTAGTTTTCTGAACGTTGAGCTTTTCAACTTTTTCACTCTCCTCTTTGACTTTCGTCAAGAGGCTCTTTAGTTCTTCTTTGCTTTCTGCCATAAGGGTGATGTCATCTGCATATCTGAGGTTATTCATATTTCTCCTGGCAATCTTGATTCCAGCTTGTGTTTCTTCCAGCCCAGCGTTTCTCATGATGTACTCTGCATATAAGTTAAATAAGCAGGGTGACAATATACAGCCTTGACGTACTCCTTTTCCTATTTGGAACCAGTGTGTTGTTCCATGTCCAGTTCTAACTGTTGCTTCCTGACCTGCACACAGGTTTCTCAAGAGACAGGTCAGGTGGTCTGGTATTCCCATCTCTTTCAGAATTTTCCACAGTTTATTGTGATCCACACAGTCAAAGGCTTTGGCATAGTCAATAAAGCAGAAATAGGTGTTTTTCTGGAACTCCTTTGCTTTTTTGGTGATCCATCGGTTGTTGGCAGTTTGATCTCTGGTTCCTCTGCCTTTTCTAAAACCAGCTTGAACATCTGGAAGTTCACGGTTCATATATTGCTGAAGCCTGGCTTGGAGAATTTTGAGCATTACTTTACTAGCATGTGAGATGAGTGCAATTGTGTGGTAGTTTGAGCATTCTTTGGCATTGCCTTTCTTTGGGATTGGAATGAAAACTGATCTTGTTTAGGTCCTGCTAAAAACAGTGCCCCTCTCCCCTACTTTGTGGGGTTGTGGACATGTATCTCAGCCATTTGGAATCAGCATTGCTGGCTGAATAGCGTCTTCACTCACTGTTGGGCAAGTACTTCTGGGTGTCATGGTATCCACCCCTCTGTGCTGCCTTAAGCAGGTAGGTGGTCCAGTCTGCTCATCCCTTGCCAGCCCTGAGCTGAGCTCCCCATGGAAACGACGGCTCCTCTCCACCTGCATCTGCTCCAAAGACTCTAACAGAGTCACTCTCAGACAGGCCTTCAAGGGGAGGGTGTCCAATCGCACACTCTCATCTCACAAGAGTAGGTACTGTTTAGTTTCAACATTTCAATATAAATCCAAGTTTAGATGGATCAATGGTCGGCATTGAAGTGCCCTGCACCAAAAAATTAAGCAAAAGCTATTTGTAGAATTTTTTTTCTTTTCTTTTTTTATTTTTGCCTTCTTAAGCTAGGGTGAGTGCTTTAAGTAGGCCTAAGTTCAAACCTTCGATTTTGAAAATGGTTTCATTGCTACAAATGTTGCTGCTGCTTTGTGCTTATATGAGAGACTTCTGTTTTAGATTGGTCCCTTGCTGTTATTTTGAGTGAATAACTGCAGTGAATTAAAATCCTGGGTGCTGAGTTTCTCCTGGCCTCTGTGTCAGGGGATTCCCCCCCCACCGCCCCCGCCAAGAAGGGGTTGGACAGTGGCAGAGGAAAGCAGGAGGAGGAGAGCTTTCAGTGGCCATGGTGGAGTCTAAATTACAAGATTATGTTTTAATAAACTGTACTGTTGCTTTCATTCTGTCCTCCATAACAAATTACCATAGATTAGGTGGCTCAAACAATAAACCTTTATTTCTCACAGTTCCAGAGTCTGGAAAGGCTGAGATCAAAGCATCGGTAGATCAGTGTCTAATGAGGGCCTGCTTCCTGGTTCTCATGTGTCCTCCTGTGATGGGAAGCAGAGGAGAAGCAAGCTCCTCCTACTCTGCTTTTAAAGGCACCAGTCTCATTCATGAGGGCTCCACCCGCACAACCTAGTTATCTCCCAAAGGCCTCTACTTCTAGATGCTGTCACATTGGGGATTAGGATTTCAACTTACGAAATTTGGGGGCACACAAACCTTCAGTCCATGACAGTCAGTAATCATTTTTGAGGAGCTGTGACTATGCCAGGCACTGGGGATATGGTGGTGACCATGACAGACAGCATCCTTGCCCTTGAGTTGCCTACATTCAAGCAGCATGAGACAAAGAATAAAGACATGAACAGATGAGTGTGATAAATGACTCAAAAAAGAAGTAAATAGGATGATGTTTCAATGGGGAGTTGTTTCATAACTAGGGGGTCCATTGGGAAGGCCTCTGTGAGGTGATGTTTGAGTTGAGAGCTCAGTGTTTACAAGGAGTCTGCTACTCAGAAA
The DNA here is from genome assembly GCF_054371585.1 of Giraffa tippelskirchi. Taxonomy (NCBI): domain Eukaryota; kingdom Metazoa; phylum Chordata; class Mammalia; order Artiodactyla; family Giraffidae; genus Giraffa; species Giraffa tippelskirchi. Next base: position 118,291,392 of record NC_137280.1, on the reverse strand, counting down.
TCGGGGGAAAGAGGGATCTGTGCTGAGACTCAGCCCATGCAAAGGCCCTGAGACTGGAGGGAGCTTGAGTTGCTCAAGGCACAGAAAGGTCACTGTGGCTGGAGCATCAAAAGTGAAGTGAAGGCTGGTAGGAGATGAGGTCAAGGAAGAAGCCAGAAGCCCAGGCAGAGGGAGCCCTGTAGATCTGTCTGCTAGAGATAGGAGAGGGTCTGTGGGTGGAACCTCATCCTTTCGTCAGGTCCCTCCAGAGACCAAGGGATGAGAGCTTTGCAGGCTGCGGGATGCTAATGCCGATGGTGAATGTTAATACCCATGGCCCTAGTCCGACCTTTTCAGCCCTGGGTGTCCTGATTAACTGGCCATTCTCCCACTTCAGCACATGGGAAGACATTTTGTTCGGGAAAAAGTTGAAATGGCCAGCCCATCTAATAACAGAATGTTGAAAAGGTCATTGCAGTACAGCTAAGTCTTCCAACCTACAAATCAAAGAGAGTGTCTGCTCAGATAACTCATTCTCCTGACAAATCAAGGAGCAAGGACTGAGCTGCACGGCTGATTAGGCTCATCGGAAATCAGAGGACCAGGGAGAGAAATCGATGGGAGAACGTCTTTACCCCATGCAGGGGGTCAGGGCAGCACCGAGCTGATGAGCGGATCAGCAGGTGGGGGGTCATGCTGCCCCCTGGCGGCTGCTCAAATGATAGTGGCATCTGGTGGCAAGCTGGAGGGCCCAGAGAATCCTGGTCAAGGTCCTGTCCTGGGGAGGGATGCTCAGTCTATGGGTCCTTCCAGGCCTGTAGTTTAGCCTTTTCTTTTTTACCACAAAAAGTATTAAAAAGCACATTTCCCTAAACCATAAAAAAAGGGCTAAATAAAGCCCTTGCCATTAAAATTTCTAAAGTTGTAAATTTTTTTTTTTTTCTATTTAGGGTTTTTTAGAAATTAGCTTTTTGCCATGAACAGCCTTTGGAAAAAGAGTGAGCAAGAACAGTCAAAACTCAGACTCCTCATAAAATGAGGGCAGGTTTATGGCTTCATTTATTATGGCGTTCCACAAACAACATTCAAGAAAAATGACTGATTTAATTAAAGACTGGGCAATTAACCTTCTGCATGCTAAAACAGAGGGCTTTGCGAGGGCTTTCCACAGAAGCGTATCTTCATCTGCGAGGCAGCAGCCGCAGAGAATCTTAATAGAGCGGCGAAGCTGGATTGAAGTGGAAAGCTCACCTTAAAAAGAAATCTAAGAAGATTAAGAGAGGGATGAACATCAAAAATGACTCTGATTAAACCACGGTACAGGATGCTAGAAACTGAAAGGGAGAAACAGGATACACAGAGTATATTTTTTAAACCAAAGGCACAAAGATCTCAGTGGGCTTTGGAGATAAGGGGGACTGACATTTTGAGAACAGTTGATTAAAAGCTTTTCGGCACAAATGTTCATTTTCACTGGGGGTTGAGCACAAAAATCCATGGAGTAAATTGAAATTCTAAATGCTAAGAGAAGACTAAAAGATTTACTGCCACAGATTCAATTAAGTGGCTAAAAAAATGTACCATCTCCTTCAGGATTCATTTCAGTGCCTGCCTCATAACTGCACAATTTCCCAAATGCGGTTTGCTAATGTGTGTCAGGAGGGACGGCTCGCGCAGGAGGACCAAAGCATCTTGGTTATAGGGCCTTAAATCAGGACTCAGTGGAGCTGGAGGCCGCTTCAGGGCAGCCCCACCGACTCTCTCCTTCACGGCCCCACTACCACTTAGAGTGGGGGCCCCTTGTCCCCTGGAAGCATGATGTCACAGGGAGGCAGCAGGCTTCATAGCGACCACCACGGCCCACACTCACCCCACAACAGAACCTGACTTTAGAGCTTAAAAGCGGTCTGGGGTCTCTCCAAAACTGAGCCTGGCTCAAGATGTACTTTGAACTTGTCCCCTTTGGGCAGTAATTGGAACCGTCACCCCACGGGCACACTTGGCCTGTGTTTCTGAGCTCACAATCTGCCTGCCGATGCTGGAATTCAGTATGTGCCACCTTAGCCAGTGTGTTCGGTAGGAAGGGGTTATTTAAAGATCTGTTCTTAACAGCATATTTAAGGTCCAGAGGTGGGCTGCAATTGGCAGGAAGGCTGGTGAATTACTGCAAAGTGGCAAGTGTTAATTTAATGTCCTCTGTACCACCGTCTCTGAATTAACCCAGCCATAGAAAACTATCGTTAGCTCAGTATGAAATGGTCTCAGTGATGAGAGGCCTGCACACAGTTTTAACGCTGATAGGAGGACAGGGCATGGAGCAGGATGTGGGTGGCCTTCGGCCTTCGTTTTAAGCAACGCTTGGTGTGGGAAATTGCAGCAGAACCAAGCTAGTGAACGGGAGCTGGTTCCTCTGGTCTCCGACCACTCAAATCTGAGATTCCCCTCACCCCACAGTCCACGTGTTATCCTACAGCACCAAGTGTACTGTCTGTAGGTTCAGGAACAACCTTGCTTGGCCTCCTAAGTGGAGGCTAAATGCTGTCATCTTTAAAAGAAAGAGCAAAGGAGGCAACATGAAAAAAATAGGGTTTTTGGGGAGTGTAGTTGCTTTACAGTGTTGTTAACTTCTGCTGTATAGCAAGGTGAATCAGACACATGTACACATATATCCCTCCTTCCTTGGATTTTCTTCCCATTTAGGTCACCCCAGAGCACTGAGTGGGTTCCCTGTGCTCCACAGTTGGTTCTCAGTAGTATTGTATATTATACACAGCAGTGTATATAAGTCAGTCCCAGTCTACCCCACTCCTCCAGCTCCCTCTTAATATCCAGGTGTGTGTTCTCTAGTCTGTGTCTCTCTCTCTGCTTTGCAAATTAAGTTCATCTAAAGAAAGAGCAAAGGAGGCAAAATGAAAAGGTAGCTGATAGAGTTCAAGACTTGAGTTGCGACTGGCCATAGGAACTCAGGGCTGTCAGGTTCCTGCAGGCTGCAGTGGTTGGAGAGGACTTCCCTGGGTGGGCTCAGTAGAAGGCAGGGCTGGAGACAGCAAGAAAAAGGCAAATCATCTTGGGTGGGAGATTCCAGCATTTCTGGGGAAAAGCAAGTGCTCGGGGGGCTGCAGTAGATGATTCCCACTGCAGGGCTGGAACTGGGAGTCAGGAACCTCCCGGAGACCTCCCCACCATATATTACACCCCACCCATGGAAGCACAGGAGACCTCCTCCTGTGAGAGGCTGGTGCCCGGCCTGTCACTGCCAGCGGTGTCCCTGCTAGTGATGAACCATGAGGTTTTCTCTACACCTGGTTTTTCTCTGGTCATCCTGGTCATCCAGGTTATTTGGAAAGAGAAAAAAATGAAAAGAGGTTATTTTTTTCTCCAAGAATGATAGAGCAGACATAAAACCCCAAAATGGAAGCAAACCAGGCAGAAGTTAGAAGAGAGGAGAACCAATAAAATGGATGAAGCTTAAAACAAGAGGTTGAAAAAGCTGACAGCTACACAAGGCAGGAAAAAAGGAATTAGAAGACTCGAATTGAAATCCCAGATACTAAACTTGAGACAAAATAGAAAAGAAAGGAATAAAAAAGCAGAGTGAATTTTGAAATAAAGTATTTAATTTCAGAGGAGATAGGTTAAAAGCATAAAAATTAAGTGAAGATCAAATAAAAGTAGGAGATAGAGTGTTAAAATATAAAGTAACTACAATGAAGAAATAGCCGTAGAGCAGAAAAGAGGTGGATGTGGCAGGAGGTGTCTGGGCAGGTGAGCCCAGGGAGAAGGTCCTAGAGAGGGTGCAGCCCCCACGCCTCCTGTGCACAGCTCCCACCCTGGGTCCCTTCTTCCCACACCAGAGGGGCAGCAGTTTTCAGTTTGGGTGGAAGAAGGCTGTCCTTCCTTTATACTCAAGCAGACCCAAAGACCTCAGAGCCAGGACCCATCAGAGAAACCCCAAGGGTGCAGCTAGAGAGCCTCTCGTGGTCACCTAGGAGGTAATTCGTGCTGGGGAGTGAGAACTAAGAAACCAATACATAAGCAAATACACAATCAGAGGTTTCCCTGGCTCAGAGTCTTCCCTGGCCCTCTCGTAGGAGGGGCAGCTGGGTTCCACAGCCAAATCTTAAGCCCTGGCTCTCAGCTCTATCACAGCTGCATGCGTATGAACTCAGTTGTGTCCAACTCTTTGTGACCCCATGGACTGTAGCCCACCAGACTCCTCTGTCCATGGGATTTTCCAGGCAAGAATACTGGAGTGGGTTGCCATTTCCTACTCTAAATCTATCAGACCCGGTGCCCACTTTTTATAGCAAATTATTTGTAATGCCCCCTTTATTACTTTGAAATGAAAATTATAGATAATATAATGTACTTACGCATGTAATTTTGAAGAAAGGTGTGCTGATTGAAATATAAATGAAAAATAACAAAGAAAGTAATTTGTAGTAAACTACTATGTCTTTCAATATGTGGGTGCTCATGCAAGATCACAACAGAATTCTTAATGAGGAAGCCAGATGTTGGCATGAAAGCAACCTCCACAAACAAAACTGATTCAGGTGTATGGAGCTGGTGGCTCACACTGCAAACATGTGTTGCCATTGGCAATGAGGTCATGGTGAACAGCTTTTGATAAAGTTCTAAACAAAACAATGTATGCTTTTCCCTTGGTTTTCATAGTAGCTTATCCCAGGAAAATTCCAAATATATTAAAACCATGCACAAGATATCTTGTGTTTATGTATAATCAGAGTTAGGGTTTAGGCTTAAATCATTATGTTTTCAGGAGAAGGCAATGGCACCCCACTCCAGTACTCTTGCCTGGTAAATCCCATGGACGGAGGAGCCTGGTAGGCTACAGTCCATGGGGTCACTAAGAGTCGGACACGACTGAGCGACTTCACTTTCACTTTTCCCTTTCATGCACTGGAGAAGGAAATGGCAACCCACTCCAGTATTCTTGCCTGGAGATTCCCAGGGACAGCGGAGCCTGTTGGGCTGCCGTCTATGGGGTCGCACAGAGTCGGACACGACTGAAGCGACTTAGCAGCAGCAGCAGCAGCAGCAGCATTATGTTTTCACCTACGTGGATACCCAATGAGACATTCCCCTAAAATGGGGGCATGTTATAATACATCGCTGTGCAGAACAATCCTGTGCAATGCTGAAAGGCTGACATCCAAGGTTCTTTGCCATTCAATACTAACAGCTACCCCCCCCCCCACCATACCCCCAGTCATTGTGACAATACAAAATGCTCCAGTGATTTCCAGAAAAACGCACTGGGAGGCAGTTCTGTCCTACTTAGAAGCCGTGTTAGGGAGAAACATGGCTAATCAAGAAAGCATTTGGTCTTTTGGTCATTTTTTGACTTTTTTCTTTATATCAAACTGCATGAGTTGTTTGTGGTTTTTGGAAATTAATCCCTTGTCGAGTACTTCGTTTGCAAATATTTTCTCCCATTCTGAGGGTTGTTCGTGGTTTTCTTGACTGGGCAAAAACTTTTAAGTTTAATTAGGTCCCATTTGTTTGTATTTGTTTTTATTTTCATTAGGAAGTGGGTCAAAAAAGATCTTGCTGCGATTTATGTCAGAGTGTTCTGCCTGTGTTTTCCTGTAAGAGTTTTATAGTGTTCAAGTCTTACATTTAGGTCTTTAATCCATTTTGAGTTTATTTTGGTGTGTGGTGTTAGGGAGTGTTCTCATTTCATTCTTTTACATATAACTGTCCAGTTTTCCCAACACTGCTTATTGAAGAGACTGTCTTTTCTCCGTTGTATAGTCCTGCCTCCTTTTGTCTGGAGAAGGAAATGGCAAGCCACTCCAGTATTCTTGCCTGGAGAATCCCAGGGACAGAGGAGCCTTGATGGGCTGCCATCCATGGGGTCGCACAGAGTCAGACATGACTGAAGCGACTTAGTAGCAGCAGCCTCCTTTGTCAAAGATTAGGTGTTCATGTGTGCATGGGTTTGTCTCCAGACTTTCTATCCAGTGATCCATAGTTCTGTTTTTGTGCCAGTACCAAAATGTTTTGATGACTGTAACTTTGTAGTACAGTCTGAACTCAGGGAGCCTCATTCCTCTAACTCCATTTTTCTTTCTCAGGATTGCTTTGGCTATTCAGAATCTTTACATTTCCATACAAATTGTACAATTTTTTGCTCTACTGTGAAAAATGCCGTGGTCATTTGACAGGGATTGCATTGAATCTGTAGATTGGGAGATTGGGACTGACATAAACCCACTATCATATATAAAATAGATAAATAATAAGAACCTACTGTATAGCACAGGGAACTCTACTCAATACTCTGTAATGTCCTATATGGGATAATAATCTAAAAAAAGAGTGGATATATGTATACCTATAGTTGATTCACTTTAGTGTACAGCAGAAATTAACACAACATTGTAAATCAACTATACTCTAATAAATTTTTTTTTTTAAGTATTTGACAGCCTCTTGGACCTCCTCATGGCTCTCTGGGTACATTTTCCAAGCCTCAGAAATGTCAGGGAACTTTTGGCAGGGGCGGGAGGCAAAAGAAGGTAATTAGGAGCTAAAGCAGGAAACCCTGAAAGAGAGGCCTTGAGCTTCGGCCAAGGTGAATGAGTGGAATGCTGTGGGGGGCTCTGCAGATTCTCGGGCAGAAAACAGTGAAATGGGTCTCATGGAGACAGAACACAGCTGCTGGAGAAAAGGAGAAATGTGAACTCAAGTAGGGGCACAGGACCCCCTAGAGAGCCTGCTGCTTGCTGTAAAAGGAACAGCAGGTGACAGAAAAGAGGATGCTTCTTAATTAGAATAGCAAATAAATATGAAGAATTAGTGTAATTTACCATAATGTCTCAAGATAACAGATAAAGGGTCAGAGGTCAGGTGCTCCCATTCCTGGCATGGTGTTCTTCTAGACACAGTGCTTTTCATCTAGTTAATAAAAATCTCTGGAAAGAAGCCAGCACTGCATAGTTGGTATGTGAACCCCTCCTTGGAAAATTTATTAGAGCAAGAAGAGGTCAGGAGTCATGTTTCAGACTTGGTCTCAGTTGGAAGGGCCCAGAAAAAAAAAGTTAATCGGATGTTCTTCTTACTCTGGGTCATTTAACTCACTTCTAAAATTGGCTTCTTGCTCAGAGCAGAATTTTGAGGCTTATAAACTCCAGGGAGAGAAGAAAGTTAATACACAGTTGTGTTATTGTGATTGAACCATTTTATTCTCAAAGATTTAATTCCCCAAATTTTGCTTTAGGAAAAAAAAACTGCTACACACAGTAAGATGGCAATTAAACTCCCTGTGTGCAGGAGTATTAACTCACGGTGATAACTGGGAACATGACAGAGAATGGGACATGCCAGCTCAGAAGAGATGAGTCTTTGCAATTACTCTGGAAGTTTATTTATTGTTTTTGAAGGGTAAATGCATTGCTGCTCTTAACTGTCTGAAATTAAAGTGAATTTTGAAAACATAGCCTCTTCTTTGAGCTTATTTTTATTTTTACTGAGCATAATTGGATGATGTAAAGAGAAGTTTACTTTTTAAAATGTGTCATCTCTTATTTCCCTCAAGCTGTAATCACATCAATAGGAACTTTCTATGGGGATTGTATTGCCTTGTCTAGTTTCATTTTCCAGTCTATCAAACTTAGTGAATTTAAAGGTTGTCCATGAAGAATAAATGCTGGTTTATTGCAAAAACATTTTATTGCCTGAAAAACAAACTCTAAGAGACACTAATAATAACGTTTATGTTTTTTCACTTCAGATGGAAAGTGAGAATATTTTCAGATTTAGATTCTATAAAATGGTCATTGGACCACAGCACATTTTCATGCATTAAGGTCAGATCATGGAGCCAGCTTTGACTTAAACAATCGGTTCTTCCTTTCTCACCATAAAACAGGTTTTAAAAGATCAGAGAACAGTTAGATGCAGGTAGGGAGGAAATCACCCAAAGTCCTTGTTCACAGTTGGGAAAAAAAAAAAAACAAAAACGCCAGGAGAGTATTGTTCTTGGACTGTGTGATGCAGTTAGATGATTGGCAGTGGAGGAGTGGGGGCCAGGGGTGTTGCCCTCAAGCATCTGTATATGGTAGAAGGGGAAGCCCCAAGCCTCATCCACTAATGGAGCACTGCAAGAAATCTGCTCTGCTTGGAACCACCTTGTGGCTGGTTGTGGGATTTAGAAAGGAGTGGGCCTAGGGGCCTGGAGGCAGGCTGGACCTCTGGGCACAGGACTTTGCTCTGTCCAGGGAGTTTTGAATCTAGGACCCAGGAGAGTCAGGGAAAGTGCCTGACCCTCTACACCTGCGCCACCCTCTCCAGTTCTTCTGGAATACTCCCAGGAGGGATGCTGAGACCACGTCCAGCAGAGCAACAGAGAAAGAGGGTTTCAGATAAGTTTTTGTCAAGACAAAGAATAGTAAAGAAATGCTATTAAAAGCAGAAGAGGACAGGGAGAGGGCAGACTTTAGTTCCTTACATTTGTGCATGCTCTGCTCAGTTGCTCAGTCATGTCTGACTCTTTGCAACTCAGTGGACTGTAGCCCCCAGGCTCCTCTGTCCATGGGATTTTCTAGACAAGAATTACTGGAGTGGGTTGCCAATTCCTTTTCTAGGGAATCTTCCCAACCCAGGGATCGAAGCTGCAACTCCTGTGTCTCCCGCAATGGCAGGCAGACTCTAGTGCCACCTGAAAAGCCCCGACTTATAATGCACTCTAAATCTATAAGAATCAAAACACTAATATTAACATTAAGAAGGGGCCAATTTGGAAATTTTGACAGATGCATCACACCTGCATAACTTCTATGAGTGAAGATATGAAACATTATCATCACCCCAAAAAGTACACCCATGGTCCTTTCTCAGTCTGTTGCCTCACCTACCAAGGCAATTGCTAGCCTGATTTCTATCATTACAGATTAGTTTTGACAGTTCTAAAACTTCTACCAAGTGTAATCATATAGTATGTTCTCTCTGGCATCTGACTTCTTTTACTCAGCTGGGTATTTTTTTTTAATATTTATTTATTTGGCTCTGTTGGGTCTTAGTTGCAGCCTGTGGCATCCTTTGTGGTGGCACATGGGTTCTCTAGCTGTGGTGCTCAGGTCAGGCCAAACCCGGAGAAGAGATGAAACCCTAGCTGGAAAGGCATCATCACCTGAGTGAACTTGGGGTGTCTACGCATGGCCTCAGGGGTCATGGGGAGAGAGCTTGGGCCCCTCCTCCTCCCAACAGTGCCCTTTCATGGTGGGGCCTCCTTTGCTATCAGAGTCCAAACTCTCCTGTTTGATCCTTTGAGAAAGTGACATGTGAAGCATAATTTCTCTAATGAGACTTTTTGAGTTAGTGTTGGAGCTGACAGGTTGAGTTGGGCAGTGTGGGAGGCAGAGGGATGCTCATTCCCAAAGGTACCCCACCCTAATCTGTGTGACTAAAACCTGTGACTGTGCTCCTCACATGGCAATGGGAACTTTGCAGGTGTGAAAAAGTGAAGGCTGTTGCAATGGGGAGGCTATGCAGGCAAGCCCAATGGTCCTTGCAAACAGAAGAGGAAGGTGGAAGCACTGACACCTTAATTTTAGCCCAGTGAGAACCATCCTGGACTTCTGACCTCCAGTTCTGTCCGATAATAAATCTGTATTGTTTTAAGTCACTAAGTCCATGGCAGTCTGTTCAGGCAGCCACAGATGACTGCATTTGCCCTGAGAGAGAAGGACCAAGGGAGAGCAGCGGGAGAGGTCACGCCCCAGGGGAGATGTGGGAGAACCCTGGCTGGTCAGGTGGGTCCAGGCCAGCTGCACGCTTCACCAGGCGGAGCTGACACCACGGTCAGCTAACTGCTCATCCTGGGCAGAGCTGGCCCTGCGTTGGCTCTCCACCACTTGTCGCCAGCCGTGGGGAGGGGCTGGAGAAGACAAGGCAGACATGTTCTCAGGAAGGGCCTGGGATGAGGCTGACCCCAGAACACTCTTCCTTTGGGGGCTTCAGTGTGGGTGTCTCAGAGCCCAAGTCACCTGCTCCTGCCTCGTGCTGGGGAAGGAGGGTTGTAGAGAGTGAGACTAGAGGAGGCAAACCTTCAGAACTGAATCAGGCAAGAAACCTCGTGAAGGCAGCTGAGCCTGTGAAGCCTGTGGGAGGCAATGAGACAATGAGAGAGCACTGGAGTAGGCTGGAGGGTTAGGATTGGGGGGGGCGGGATGCGGTTCTTACCGTTAGGTCATCTGGGAAGGCAAGGGAGAAGTTCATTTTTGCTTAACAAAGATGATGTCAGACAGAGCTTAAAGCTGTCGCTGAAATCAGCCCCTTCTAAACTGCATTTTATAAAATGGCGACAACCCAAACACAGCTAGAAAGTGGTTCCCTGGCTCCCAACCGGGTCCATGGACCTATTTTACTTCTTGCCGGTTGGTTCTTTGTATGATTACTCATCGGCATATCCTGGGAGTGGGCACTAGGGATCCATCCAGGAGAGAGGCGAGAACACCCAGTCTGGAGGAGACAGACAGCAACAGGACTTTCTGACAGGGGAGGGGTAGGGATACAGGACCGCACAGACTGGAAGGAAGTAAAAACTACCCAAACCATCACGTTTGCTCTTCTTAGCCCTGAGCTGAGGCTACAGTGCCAGTCTCAAATGCTCTTTCCTCCCGTACCTAACAGCGGTCTGATGTGGACCCCTGGCCAGCGTCTTGCCAGTTTCTACCTGAAGGTTGCCTTCTGGTCCCCATGCATTCTAACTCCACACTCAGGCCGCCTGAGCTCTCGGACTCCAGGACCGATGCAGCTTTAGATGGTCTCTGTGCACCTTCTTGCCCTGGACCATAAAACGGACCTGAAATTTAAAAGGGAGATAAGTGTCCCTTTATTCGTTTAGATGTGAGCGAGTGCACTTTGGGATAGACTGTGCCAGACCAGGAGCTGTGTGATGTGGTCTGAGGGTCTCGTTTGCACGCCCAGCATCCTCATCAGAGTCCTGGAGGAAGCTTCAGGGGGGCTCTTTTTTAAAAGACCACATAGGCTCGAGGTTCCCAGTGAGGCAGGCCAGAGGCAGATGTAGAGCAGCCTGGGACCATGACAGTGGGCTCTTTCCTGCTTTTTTGGTTTAAGTTTCTAGTCTCCTGGCATCCCCTGCAGCTGCTACCTACAGAGTGGTTTGTAGTCTCCTGCATTTCCACCTGGAGAAGGTTGAGGAGTCCCCTGAAATTTGCTGAGAGGCCTCCAACTTGTCCTCTCTGGTCTGGCCTCTCCCCACAGGTCAGCCCCTAGCCTGGGCCACCCAGACTCACCGTGCCATGCTGCTTTCTCTCAGTGCACCCTCCACATACCTCTTCCACGTGGCCCTCCAGACATCATCCCCAAATCCAGGTTCAGCTCCAACCTGGGAACAACCAAAGCACCCAGAGCTGGCGATGTCCCAGCTGTGTCCGCGGGGTCTGGCACAAAATAGACATGTGGTATGCATTTGTGATTGAATTTATGGTAAATAAGAATTTGCAACATAAATAACATACCCCCATATATCTACTTTTCAAGACTATCTCTTTTTTTCATTTTTAATAAACTTTTTATTTAGGAATAAATTTTTGAATTTTTATTGGAGCATAGTTGATTTATAATACTGTGTTAGTTTCAGGTGTACAGCAATGTGAATCAGTTATACATACACATATATCCACTCTTTTTTTAGATTTTTTCCCCATATAGGCCATTACAGAGTTACTGAGTAAAGTTTCCTATGCTATACAGCAGGTTCTTATTAGTTATCTGTTTTATGATGGCTCATACAGTAAAGAATCTGCCTGCAATGCGAAAGAGCCAGGTTCGATTCCTGGTTTAGGAAGATCTCCTGGAAAAGGAAATGGCAACCCACTCCAATATTCTTGCCTGGAGAATCCCATGGACAGAGGAGCCTGGCAAGGTTCAGTCCATGGGATCACGAAGAGTTGGACACGACTGAGCAACTAACAGTATATATAGTAGTGTATATGTGTCAATCCCGATCTCCCAATTTATCCCTCTCCCCTTTTGCTCCTGGTAACCATAAGTTTGTTTTCTACATCTGTAATTCCATTTCTCTTTTGTAGAAAAGTTCATTTGTACACATTTTTTATATTCCACATATAATTGATATCATATGATGTTTGTCTGACTTAGTATGATCTCAGTCCATCCATGGCACTACAAATGGCATTGTTTCATTCTTTTTTTATAGCTGAGTAATATTCCATGGTATATATGTACCATACCTTCTTTATCCATTCCTCTGTTGATGGACATTTAGGTTGCTTCCATGTCTTGGTTATTGTAAACAGTGCTGCAGTGAATATTGGGTGCATATGTCTTTTTGAATTATGGTTTTCTCCAGATATATGCCCAGGAGTGGGATTGCTGGATCATATAGGAGTTCTATATATAGTTTTTTTGGAACCTCCATGCTGTTCTCCATAATGGTTGTATCAATTTACATTTCCACCCACAGCGTAGGACGGTTCCCTTTTCTCACACCCTCTCCAGCATTTATTGTTTGTAGAATTTTTGATAATGGCCATGCTAACTGGTATAAGATGACACCTCATTGTCATTTTGATTTGAATTTCTCATAATTAGTGATGTTGAGCATCTTTTCATGTGCTTTTTGGCCTTCTGTATGTCTTCTTTGGAGAAATGATAATTTAGATCTTCCACCCTTTTTTTAAATTAGGTTGTTTGTTTTTTTGATATTGAGCTGCATGAGTTTTTGTTTATTTTAGAGATTAATCCCTTGTTGGTCACTTCACTTGCAAATATTTTCTCCCATTCTGAAGGTTGTCTTTTCATTTTGTTTATGGTTTCCTTTGCTGTGCAAGAACTTTTAAGTTTAATTAGATCCCATTTGTTTATTTTTGTTTTTATTTTCACTACCCTAGGAGGTAGATGAAAAAAGAACTTGCTGCAATTATGTCAAAGAGTGTTCTATCCATGTGTTCCTCTAAGAGTTTTATAGTACCTGGCCTTACATTTAGGTCTTTAGACCATTTGAGTTTATTTTTGTGGATGGTTTTAGGGAGTATTCTCATTCTATTCTTTTACATGTAGCTGTCCAGTTTTCCTAGCACCACTTATTGAAGAGACTGTCTTTCCTCCATTGTATATTCTTGCCTCCTTTGTCATAGATTAAGTGACCAAAGGTGCATGGGTTTATCTCTAGACTTTCTATCCTGTTCCATTGATCTATATTTCTGTTTTTGAGTCAGTACCAAAATGTTTTGATAAGTGTATCTTTGTAGTATAGTCTGAAGTCAGGGAGCCTGATTCCTCCAGGTCCGTCTTCCTTTCTCAAGATTGCTTTGGCTATTTGGAGTCATTTGTGTTTCCATTCAAACTGTACGATTTTTTGTTCAAATTCTGTGGGGAAAAATGCCGTTGGTGATTAGATAGCAATTGCATTGAATCTCTGGATTGCTTTGGATGGTAGTCATTTTCAACAAGGTTATCTTTTAATCATGAAGACTTCTTTTAGCAGGACCCCCTGAGCTCTTGGCTGCAGAGAGGATTTAGGTAGAGTCATACTTGGCCTCCATGACCCTGAAGGCCCCTGGGGACCCCCTGGCTCCCTTGCCTCTGTGAAAGGCCTTGAGAGTCTTCCTCTTAAAAGATAAAATGCCACCCAGGAGGCCTGGACATTGCCCTCGGTGACCGTCAGACAGTCCCCGACACCTCCTCCCACAGACCAGGCCACAGCCACTGGTGTCAGTTTCAAGCCCCAGGAGTACAAGCGGGACCTCAGACCAGCATGGAAAGGAAATGCTGAGTCTGAAATAAGGGATTAGAAACCCCTTCTTGGCCATTAAAACTTAAATAGCTGAAGGATTTGATCTGGGATCTTCTATTACAACTAAATTTGGTATTGTTACTGCTGGCTGTCAGCTTCCACTGGAGTCTGGCTTGCCTCCTGAGCCTGAAGAAAGATTCAGTCACATTCAGTTTAGTTCCATGCTAAATGTCGCATATTTGTTTTCTCTCTTCGAAACTTGATAAGCCATCTGGGAATATCTGTGAACTAGACTGCTGAGGTGTCTAGAGCCCTGTTCCCTCAACTATTTTGGATAAACATCTAGCAGAGGCTGCTACCACCTGTGACTGGTATTCTGTATTTCCAGTCTTTTCACATGTAAGCTACGTACTAACAGCTGCTCAGGACCAGTAAAGTCTACATCACAGCCGGAGCCTGACTGCTGCTAACCGTGGGGCTTCCTAAATTCAATTAGCAGTGGACAGAGTCCACAGTTGGCATGACAGGAGCCAGCAGGTACCAGGCAGGCGTGAGGCCCATAGCAGCGTGGGTGGTGCCATTTCCCACACCTGCACAGGCACGCGCACTGCTGCCATCACTTGGCTGCCGTCAGTCTGTTCATTTGGTGGAAACGTAGTGCTCCTGGGACTGTAGGTCAGGTGTAAGGGACGTGAGATCTGTAGGGGACACAGCCATGACCTTTGGATTACAAGACTGTCACAAAGCCATCAGCTAGAGGGCGGGTGCCATGCCCACTTAGTTATACTAATACCTACAGGTGGTCCCATTGATTACTGCCCAGTGCCCAGCTGGTAGCTGGCCTGCTCTCTGCAGCTTCATCTGGGGATGTAGCAGGGATGAGTCTAGTCTGTGTATGAGTTTATGTGGTCTCACTAAGAAGGTAAAAATGAATCCATACCCAGTAGTAATGGACAAGGCCAGAGGCTGAGTGACCACAGGGCTGCTGTGGGGCAGAAGGCAGAAAGACCTGGGCCAGATCACCAAGGGTCTCTATGACATCCTCCCCATCTCACAGCTTCCATGCATACTCAGCCAGGAGGGCTGAGCTGGGAAATCACCACATCTCCTCTACAAATCTCCATCCTGCTCCACGCACGTTCACGGGGACCCTTTTAGGGAACCTCCGATCACGTTCCCATTTCACCAGCAGGGTCATTTGGAACTGGCTTATCGGTGTGTGTTGTTTTAGCTCCTTCTTTCTTTCCACCCTGGTAAGAGCTGCCCATCACTCTGGGGTGGCATTACAAACTTTCCATACTTTGTTTTATTTTGCTCTATTTTCCAGATATCAATTCTCTCAATCCTGAGGATAGTCCTGCATAACAGGAGTTATTTTGCAGATGGGCAAACTAAGGTTCTGAGAGGATATGTGAGCTGCCTGAGGCCACGCAGTGGGAGCAGAGCCCAGACCAGCCCCAGCCCCATAAGCCTGTACACAGTGCAGAATGGCAGGGCCCCCTGTTCTCTAAAGCCCACCCCTTGTTCCTCTGCTCCTATCGGTCATAGCTCTGGCTTTGATTCATCCTCAGCAGGGGAGGTAACAAGGGAAACAGTGTCCCCTGCCCTGCCCAGCATGTTTGGGGCTCCTGTTGCCTCTGGAAAGAACTGAATTCTAGCAGTCTGGTGACAGCTGAGGCCAGCAAAGTCCCAGCAGACAGCATGCTTCTTCCTGCTTCTGAAGTTGTTTCAGGTGTGTGTGGGTGTGTGTGTGCACACACACATGCACGTTCCACTCCTCATAGTCTCCACTGTAATACTGTCAGGAGGCAACTTTCCAAAGAAAGCCTTCTAGGAAGCGTTAACCTGTCATACTGTGGCTCCAGCTGCCCCCACCCCCATCTATCAGGTATTGGCCCTTCAAGGTGTCTGTGCAGCACTTACATTCTCACTCCACGTTGTTGCCATCCGAGAAAGGATGCCCCACACACCCTCCCACCAAACCCCAGGGAGGCCGGAGCACAGCCTTGCCTCCTTTTGGATGTGGAAGGGACCCCTCATGTACCCTTCAGGCTGGGGAGGCAGTCTGGCTCCAGCCCACCTGCAGATGTTTGTTTTCTCTTCTGCAGATGGGTTGTTTGTTTGTCACCATTATCTCCAGAGTCACCAAAAATTATCTCCAGAGTAGAAAAAAAAAGAAAATTCAAGAGAAGTTTCCAGCTCCTCCTCCCATGGACCAGAGTGCACTTCTTGGCTTGGCTGTGAATAGCATTTATAAAGCCTAATAACATTAACACCAAACATTGAGCTAACTGAAATATATTTCTACTGGGAGGAAGGGTATACAGAATGGTGATTTTCTATAGTGAGGATGGGGGAAGAATTATGCAAAAAACAGCTAAATTCTCATCTTTCATACTGGATAGTTAATGGATAATGCCTAACACTAAAAAAAAAAAAAAAAAAGCATGTTTTTTAGGTTAATTCCAAAATAACCAAGTAAAAATGCTAAAAGGGATTGCCTCTAGGAAAGGGAAATGAAAGAAAGGGACAAAGGCTTGCTGTTTTCATAAGATGCCTTAAGAAACTATTGGGCTCTTTAAATTATAGACTTATGCAACATGTTTTAAATGTAACTTTTTAAAGTATATTAAATATTTAAAGATATAAGAAAGATTAGATCATCCTGAAAGAACTAAATACTCTAAAAAGAGCCAAATGGAGCTAGTAGAAAAAAAATGTAATTGCCGTTATGTCTAAGGATTTAAAATATAGTTTAGACAGCTGAAGAGAGAATTAATGACTTGGAAAACAGCTGAAGAAATAACCCAAAATGCAGCATGAAGAGATAAGGAAAATTGGAAACAACAGCTAAGATATGAATGACAGAATAAGACGATCCAATACACATCTCGTAAGAGTTACAGAAGGTGAAAACAATGAGAATGAAAGAAAAGCAATGTGTGAAGATAATGGCAGGGGGTTTTACAGGATTGAATAAACAATTTAATCTTCAGATTGAGAAAGTACAGCAAGTTCCAGGCAAGATAATAAAAGTAGATCCAAGATTAAACAAATAATAATAAAACTGTAGACCACCAGAGACAATGAGAAAAAGAGCAGCCAGAGATCAAAAAGCTGTATTATCTACAAAGGAGAAATGCTTAGCCTGGCAGAAGACAACAGCAGATGGTAGAGCACAGTGTAATAATACTAGAAACTGCAAGATAGCCTTGGAGATTGGGAGTGGAAATGCAGTGAGTGGAGGTGGAGAGATCTGTGTCCAGTTCCCTTTGCTCACCAAAATAAAAAATTTACACAGGACAGGCAACTGATAGCTGCCTGCAAATATCTTCTCCCCACCTCCCTCTTCAGTAACAAATCTCAAAGTTACGGACACATTGGCATTCAGACAAAAGACTATGTTCCCAGCCTTCCTCATCACTCAATTGGCCTTGCAAATAAGTTCTGCCCGACGGGATGAAGCAGAAAGGCTATGTGAGATTTCCAGAAAGCTGATTACAGTAGAGGGGTTGTGGCCTCCCCTTCGCCCACATTGCTGCCAGGAAGGATGATATTTTGGCTGAGGCTCTAGCTTGATCTGGAACCATGAAGCCGAGGGTCACACCAAGGAGACAGGGGAGGGTGAACTGGGATGACTCCAGATCTGTGACAAGCTAGTGGACACACCAACCCAGCTCTGAATTTCCTACCTCTGAATTCTTTTACATGAAAAAGATGAATGACAAAAACTTGTTTCAGTCATCATTTGGGGGTTCCAATCACAACAGATTTAATCTTTTTTAAAAATGTTATTGAAAAAAACAAGGGTTAGGGTTAGTTGATTTCCAGTGGTGTGTTAGTTTCTGCTATAGCAAGTTTAATCTTAACTGATGCTGAAGAAATTCTTTTTAAAAAACTTTTTCTTTAATATTTATTTAGCTGTACCAGGTCTTAGTTGTGGCACATGGGATCTTTAGTTGCAGCATGTGGGATCTAGTCTCCTGACTAGGGATTGAACCCAGGCCCTCTGCATTGAGAACATGGTCTTAGCCACTGGACCACCAGGGAAGTCCCCTGCTGGTGAAGAGCTTTTGACTGCAGAAATGAAAACAGGAATCCAAACCTTGGGAGAAACCTTGAGAAAGAAGGGTGCAGGGGAGAACCAAGGGAGGTGGTCAAGCCTGAGAGCCTGGGCCTGGAGGGAAGATCCTCCTGTGTTGACAGAGCATGCGCCCTTCCTGCAACAGTGAGTCCTCACTGGGCAGGAGGCCAAGACAGGCTGACCATGGCTCAGCACAGCCACGCTGTCCTCCAGGGATTATACTTCAGTGCTTCCAATAACTGTCACCCTTGGGAGATATGTGACACTCTCTCCAAGGATGAACAAAGATACAGCCCACCCCTTAAAGTGGGTCTTTTGTGGTATGACCACTCAGCTGGCATCGCAGCCTTACTGTTCAGAGTGCTGAGCTGGGCTCTTAGAGCTGGGCTCTTAGTTTCTTTGGTGCAGCAAGCTTGTGTCCTGTCAGTCAGGGGTTTCTGTACTATTGGAAGCTCCTCAGAGAGCTGGGGCCACAGGGAAGAGGAGGAACACAGAGAAACCCATATGCATGTGTGTGTGCATACATGCACAACACATGCATGTACATACACACAGGCTTCCAAGAGGAGGAGCAAACTTGCACTCAATTTTCTGGCAGTTAGAAGAGCAGTTTCTTTCCCCCTCGGGACTGCCCAGTACTTCTCTCTGGGCTTGTGATTCTCACACAAAGGTAGGCTCTACACCCCAGCCTTTCTTCTGCAAAGAGGAGTGAAGTTGTCACAAGATGCGTTTCATAACTGGCCTGTGAACTTGAGAGAACTCTTCTGAGTTTTCAGTGAATATGATTACAAACCCCACAAGCCCTTGCGGCCTGGCTTTAACAGGCAGTTATTGAAAAGATGATGATGACTTAGATGTCTTAATTAGCCTGCTTGCAGGAGTTCCCTGGTTCCGCTTGTTTAAGTGAGTTGATTTCAAAGCCAGCGTGTCGTTGTTAGCAACCATAATAAGAGCCACGTTTCTCGGGCAGTTTCTCTGTGGCAGGCTCCGTGCTAAGGACTTTGCATATATCATCTCGCTTAATCCTCAGGACCACCCAGTGAGGTCAGCCCTGTTACTTGTCCCCACTTTTCAGAGGAAGACACTGATCAGCTAGTTCCCTCCACAAGGAAGTGGAGGAGGCAGACCGTGGGTAAGTTCAGATCTGTTGGACTTGAAAGTCATGGGAAGTAAGGTGGGGACCCCCAGCTGACAGGGTCCTGCTCCTGCCCACAGACTCACTCTCAGGGACACCCCCACAGCCCTCTACCCTCCAGCTCCCACTCCCAGCTAGACCCAGGACCTGTCTAATCTAGCAGACTTGCAGCCCCTCTCCCACGTCACAGGCCTCCTATCTTCTGGGACCCCCACCAGCCTTTATGGGGTTTTGATAATCTCCTCCCAGGAAAGGGGCCATAAGACACCAGCCCCCTCTAAAAGAGGGACCGAGACACAGCCTTTCTGGTCTCAGGGCCCTGTCCTTCTCTCCTCTTCTCTCCTCTCCTCTCCCAGTCCGGTGACTCGATCTCTTCCCAGGAGGGAAAACGAGCCCTTGGATTCCCACATATCCTCCCCAGCTCAGATGCTTATGCTCCACATTTTATGAACTCCATAGTTTTCTTTCTTGCTATTAAAAGTCAAGCTTTTAGAGCTTTAGAAATAAATTATTTTTCAGAAAGCCTGTCTTCTGCAAATTGAAAGCCTTAGTTTCCAGAAAATTGTCTCCGCTAAGAGCCAAGAATTTGACACCTTTGTGCTCTGTGCTCCAATCCCTCCCCGGAGGCCTTAACGCTCAGCCTTGGGTCTAGTTTTAATGGTGAAAGAACATAGGGGAAAAAATAATTTGCTGAAAATGAAAAAGCACCAGCTATCATTTTGAAAGACTGTCCTCCTCCCCCGGCCATGACTTTGGGTAAAACCCAGCCTTGGGCTCCTTGTTCTTGAGGGAGGAGTTGAACTTGCTGGTCTCCCCATCCTTACTGGCTATGACACCCCATGATTCCTGCATTTCAGCAGGAATTCCAGCTGGGGCCCTTTCCAAGGCAAAGAAGGGTCTCTCTCCTCCGCAATTTGAGGCATTTGGGGAAATTTGGGATCAGTTGGAGCCTCCCACGCTGCGTGAACAAGATTAGGCCCAAGACAAATGGTCTTGCCAGAAATGAGAAGCCGGCCGTCTCTATCTGCAGGAATGTAGAATTGGGGTTGTTATGAGCCTGATTTGTGAACTTGAATGAGGGCTTCTAGAAAGCTATTTGTAAAATTCATTGCTGTCTCTAGCTGCAGCTAACACATTCCATCTTCCATCTTCATACTTGGTAATTTCACGTTTCATGCATTCATAGAATAGAGTGCAGTGTGGGAGGTGGGGTGTAGGGAGGGGGTGGGACAATGGGGTGGGCATGGGGCGAGTGCCACTGGGCAGAGAACCACAGATGCCACTGAATGGGAATTCAACTACCGGACGCTTCCTATTAGCTCCCACTGTCTAGCACCAGGGACTGCCCTTGCCTGCTTTCTTCTGAGAAATCCTCAGACCTGGCTAGAATTTTGCCCCCATTTTCAGAGTTTTGAAAGCCAAGGGAACTTTGCAGCTGAACGCTGGTGTGCACCTCTGCCCTCCTCTGCCTATCTCGATGTGTCCTCTGTTTGCCGGCCTGGTAGGGGACAGGCCTTCTGAAGGGGTTTAGGTCCTGTGAGCAGGACATGTTGGGAAGAGCCTTGGAGCGCTGGTCCAGCTGGAGCTGGGCCCCAGGGGAGGAACAGGAAAGATTTGAGACCAGCAAAGAGGAACTGGAAAGTTTGACCAGGCTCACTGAAGCCTCACACACGTTGAGGGACTTGAAGACACCTTAGATCCTTCTGGAACAAGGTTTTCTCTGTCCAACAGCCATTACACTGCTGGGGGCATCTAGGGCAACTTTCTGGATCAAAGTGTACTTTTAACCTAGAAATGAAATTAGTGGAGAAAATTAACTTCCCAAGCTATTCTTTTATGCCCTTAGAGGAATTTGACTAATACACTCACTGCCAAGCCTCAGTTTGCTTATTTGTAAGATGACCTGTTTATAAGTGGCTGTTTATAAATGGCTCAAGCTGATGCTCTGCTTGCCTCCCAAGGCGAATGTGATCCTTAGTAACTCAATGCATGAACAGGTTTTAGGGCATTCACGTGACCACGGGGGTTATTTTCAGTAGCTGCTAGTCCATGATAAAGCCATCCAGGCCCTCTTTTGTTTCCTGCATTAGCTCTTAGGTCCAAAAGGTACTGCTCGTTGGTGGCAGGAAGTTCCTGGGACCATGGCTCAGGAGTGTCACAACAGAGATAAACATCTGCAGGGTTTGTCCCTGTGGGGTAGGGGGCCGGCTGCTCTGTATGTGTTTTGGCCTCTTGATGGCTGGTTCTCTCCAGGAACACAGGGCCTTTGAGCAAAGGGCAGGGTCAGGCTTAGTGCTCTAGGAGGCCGGTGGGAGGCCCACCTGGGACTTAGCCGCTCTGAGTCAGGACGACTGCAGGTGATGGTGCCACTGCCGACTTTAGTGAGAGCTCTGACCTGGGCCATCAGAGCAAGCCCCGCTGTGTGCTGTGTGATGCGTATGTTTGCCCTCTTGTGTTTGAAGAACCAGAAGTCCCCATGGGGTGGATAAGACCCAACTCTGAAGCCCAGAGTCTGTTTGTAAGTGGCTCATGGGAGGGATAAGTCTTCCTCAGGAACTCTTTACTAACCAGCCCACCTACCTCCCCAGCCATGTTATCATGGAGGCTTTGTTGTGTAACTATACATCTCAAAAGAAGGCCATTTCTGCCCAAGCTCAGATCTGAAGATCATATTGAATATAATTCTCTACACTATGAATTTATAAAACACACAGCATGGAGGTGATAAGGTGAGGGCAGTTGGTAGTGACTGTAGGTTTTTGGAATCTACAGTCTATTCTGTTGGCCTCGAACAAACGTAGAAGCAGTGCTGGAAAAAGCAAGGCTCTGGGGCTGCCGAGAACTTCTGGCTCTGCCACATCCCACATGTGTGAACTTGAGCAGGTGTCGTACAGTCTTTGAGTTTTTCCTCGCCTCTAAAGTGGAAAGATAGAGTGGTTTGGGGAATTTAATAAGAAAAATGGAAATAAATCAGTTACAAAACATCTGGCTCAGAATAGGCCCTTGATGAACTGTAAGAACTTTTTTGTTTGGTTTTGCTTTTATTAGTTGATAATTGTCTTATTCAAAGTCCTCTTGAGGGCTAAGAAAAGGAAACTACATGGGACAGATCTGATCTCAAGGAATTGAAAGTCCAGGAGAACTGGGCAGGACAGCTTGTCTGTGCATCCTGAAATGAGTCACTGTGTCCCCGCCCCCCCGCCTCTCCCTCTCCCTCCCCCCTCTCCTCCCCCTCCCCTTTTCCCTTCCCCCTCCCCCCCACACACCCCATTATGCACAGAGTTCACAGTCAGCCCTCCCAGGGCAAGCTACACAACCACAGAGGAAACTAGTGTCAGCCGTGTGCACTAATCAAGCTAATCACATACAGATGACTGAGACAAGCAGGGTCATGAGACATTTAGAGAAAATGAACAGCATAAAAGAGAAGAACCAAGATGAACGACAACAGAAAACCCCACAACTAACCCTGGAGGATATGGAACAAAAGAAAATTTTTTTTAGTCTAGTAAAAACCCTTAGACTTGAGTATATGTTTTTCATTAAATAAGAAAGAACTGTTATGAGAAAGAAGAGCAAGAAATATTTCTTGGAAATTATAAATACAGTTGCTAAAGTTAGAAATTCAATAGGATTTAAAGGAAGAGTTGAGGAAGTGTCCTGTAATATGGGCTAAAAACATAAGAGTAGAAAAGGTGAGATAAAAACTGAGTGATATGGACGATCAATCTAGGGGAACCAATATCCATCTGCTCAAACAAGTTGACTTAGGGAAAACCAAGAAATCCAAGAGGAGGAAATGATCAAGGGAGTAACAGAAGAACATTCCTCAGAGCTGAGTTAAAACACCTTCAGATGGAAAGACCAAATTTGAACTGAGAAATGGGGAAGTGAAAAAGATCCACAAATGCGTGTTCTATTGAGATTTCAGAACATCAAGGACAAAGAGAAGATTGTAAAAGCTTCCAGAGAGAAAAGATGTGTTATCGACAAAGAGTCAGGAGATCACTGTTACCAGATAGGAGTTATCAACTCTAGAAGGCAGTGGGGCAGTTGCCTTCAAATGTCTGAGGGAAACAACTTTTACCTGGAATCTTGAACCAAATAAAGACATTTTCAGACACGCAAGGACACAGAAAATTATCTCCTTTCTTAATTTAGAAAAAAGGGGGACAGTGAGAGAGACAGTGTAATCCACTAAAGCAGAAAAGGTGTTTAATAAGAAGAGCTGGTCCAAGAAACAGCAGAACTAAACCAGATGTGTAGTGAAAGGGGCCCCACCATGACAGGTAGGGTAGCTGTGTAAGGAACCTGGGAGATGATCCAGTCAGGTGAGAAGAAGAAGTCAGAAGGTTCTGAGAAGAAAGTCTGAAGAACAAAGCAGATTCCATCTCATAGAAATCAGATTAAGGTGCTCTAAACCTCCATGATGAGAAAATAAATTTTTTAAATACATTTTTAAAGCAGTTAAAAATTCTGGGAAAAACAAATTGCTAAACAAGAAAGACACGGTCCCATATTAAGCAAACTAAAATATGTCACATTTTGAGTAACTGAAGGAAGGTAAAGACGCAGAACTATTTGACTGAGGCCTGAAACAGCCTCCTTCAAACAGCACAGTGGAGTCAGGGAAACTGCCAACTTCTCCATAGGGAGGGTCACTGTGTCTTTCTGCTGAGGGTGATGGACCAGAACGTTCTTAATGCTCTTTATTCATTTTCACTTTTAGATGCAATGAACAGAAACTGGCTCTTAGTACATACAGTTACAGAATGCAACAAGGTAAAGATGAATGTTGTAGATCATTGAAATCAGAAGTAACACAGAAGGATCCAGGGTTGGATTTCTTCTACAGTGAAGGGGCAAGAAAAACTGCCTAATTGATCTTTTTTGTTTTGTTTTGTTTTTGTGAGTTAAGTTTTATTCAGGATCTTCCTGAGACCTGTAGCATGGGAGACAGCCATTCACTCAGTTAGCTCTAAGGAAATTGCTCAAAGAAGTAGGCGAGAAGCCAGTTAATAATTTTTGACTGGGAAATACATGCAGTCAAGCACCGCATCTTGAGAAAAAGAGTATTGCTGATCACAAAAAACGGACATCTCAAGTCAATGATTTTAGTCCTTTTCTATGTATGGGAAGAGGTGAGAATCTGATTCATTGAGATTCTTACCGAGGTGTGCATCTATCTACCTAAGGGCCTGTTCATCCAAAGCACACAGTGCCTCACCCTGTTTTCCAACCTGATTTCCCCTCAGGGTATGCTGTCCATGGGTCACTGAGACACAGACATGACTTAGCCCTTGTAGAACTGGGTGGTGAGCAAGGCTCTTTGTTATTTGTTCTCAAAACCCTGGACAAGAACTTTACCCTTGCACTTATTTAGTTTAGAGCTTGAAACAGTTTGTGCTGTATCAGACACAGCCTAGTTCTTTTCTAAGTGACTGAGCTTCTCAATCAGTGATTTAGCAGTTCTTGGGCTATAGCAGAAGACTGTGGATAATCCATCAACCTGCTAGCAGGCTAGACTGCCTAACTGATCTTAATGTGTTACAATTTAGGGTTTTGTTTTTATGGTGAGGGTATTTTGCTTTCGAAATTCTTTAAAAAGTGGTGCCATATAGATCATTTGAAGAGTTTCTACCCAACTCGCTGTCACCAGCTATCTCATGCTTTTAAGAATTTTCTGCATTTTCTATTCTGTGCCTTTTGCTGTATTTCTACTTATTTGCTGATCTCCAAAGATTTCCATTTTGAATTTCTCAATATATTTTCTCAGCTAAAAATGTCCATGTAGTCATGTGATGAAAAAGCCACTGTGTATGTGTATATCTAGAATTAGCATAGAGATGATTAAGACTGTTCAGTGTTGATCAATAATCATATTTGATTTGGGCTTCTTACTTTGCTTCCTCAACCATCCTGTACTTTGATATTTATTACCACCTACTGAGATTCTGGCCTTGACTAAATAGAAGTTGCTTGAAGAAAGTCACAATCCTAGTGATTGAATTCCAGTAGTGTTGCTCTTGGAATGACAATACAGAATTAGATCTTGCAGAGTAAATAGAAACCCAGTAAATGGGAACCACGCTGCTAATAAAAATGTCTCTTACTGCTTTGAACACAACAAAGCAAATATCACCAAATGCAGCCCCCAGTCATAAAAACTTTATGTCACAAGTTGAGGGTCAGAGTCCTCTTTCAAATGTGCTAAGCCGTTTGAGCAAAAAAGTGTATTTTTGACTCATGTGATTTTAGATCTGAGACTCTGAAACCCCAGGGTTCAGAAGGATGACACAGTGTTTGAAAATTTCCCTGTATTCCACATTCCATGTGAAGCTCCAGAGTTGCTCAGATGTTTCCAGGACAGAGAGGTGGCCCTGGGCCGACCTCCCAGGGAGCCCAGAATGTGGCTGGCCACGGGCTGTCTCTGCATCTGTGCTGAGCATCCGGGCCTCTGTCAGCACAGCCGGCAGCCCAGAGGAGAACTTCCACATCAGAGCCAGCCTCAGCCTTCTCTCTGTCCTCCTCACAGAAGGCTCAGAGGATGCGTCCAGAAACCCTCTTTTTCCAGAGTTACTAAGGAAATCTATGCCCTGCTTTACTTCTTGCTAATTAAAATGGATTTATCTAGGGCACGTGGCCCTCATTATAACACTTAATAATAACACACATGACAGGAGCATCCTTCATCCTGATGAGCTGGCAGGGGTGCTCCCAGGCCTGTTTCTCTCCATAAGGAAGGAAAACCCCCAACCCCACAGTCACTGTAATAAGCCCTGGGGTGTTCCATGGATGGTGGTAAGTGGATCCCCTTGCAGTAAAAAGATCCATGAGCAAATGGAAAAACAAGAGTCTTCCTGGAGACAGTTACGAAGGCACAACTCTGGGTGTCACGAATGTTGTTATCACCATGATGCAAACGTGCAACATAAAGGCAAAGAGCAAAAGGGACCATGCAGAATAGAGGTGGTCTTGCTATCGGAGGCTCAAGAATTACTGGTGGTTCTTTTTTTCTTTTTCAAAATTTTCTCAAAATGCCCATGAAAGAGAAACTTTTAGGGCTACCATTTAGTTATTTGCATTGTACAGAAGTTTGCCCCGTGCCTTGGGTTCTTCATCATTTTAAAACAAGCGAGCCACCTTGCAGGGAGGAGTGAGACTCATCCACACTTCCTGGGTCTCACCTCCTCTCCTCCTCTCTCCTGTTGTCAGCAAGGGGGGAACACCTCAATTACCTACAGATCCAGGCTCAGAGAAAAGAACACTTTTCTGTGTCAGAGATGGAGCTCTCCCAGGACATCCTCAGCTCAGGAGGGGGCTGAAATCAGCCACACATGCAGATCTCCAAGGACCTGCTGAGGCGGGTGCCCATGAAGTAACAGATCTGGGCAGCTCTGGGGCCCCGTCAGCTGCCCCAGTCCCTGCCCCAGAGGAGCCGCCATGCCTAATGTCCCATCTGTTCCTCCTGCTCCTGGTGTCAAGGCTGTAGGAGAACCACCCATCCTCTTCCCACCCCACCAGACCAGGGTGCACACATGTCCTCTCTGTATCACTGGTTCTCGCATCCTATGTTTACACATGCGTCATGGAAGCACAGAGGCCCCGTGTGTCTGCAGCTCACCCGACCATCCAGAACAGTCCTCCCTGACGATCGTATGGTTCCTACGCGCTGGGGACACACTGAGACACGTGGCCCCTGCCAGAGCCGAAAGGCAGAAACTGACTCCAAATGTTGTTCCGTCCTCGGCTATTTGGGGTAAAAACGTAGTGAATGAGCAAGTCTACAGCTTGCCTCCTCACTGAAGTACTGGTTAGCGAAAGATGAACAATGCTGCTCATTCAGGGATGAATTACACAGGGTTTCCACAGTCTTCTTGCCAGTGTGCCTTACTCTACTGAAGACACAGTCATGTTTTCTCTGGTTCTGAGCTGTCTTTGCTCCTGCCACTTCCCTGCGCTCCATCTCCACCCCACCCCCTGACCCTCTCAGCCTCTCCTCAACGCCTCGTCCTGCCATTCTCTGGCCATGTGAGCACCCAGCAACTTCTGCCCTTCTATTCCATGCCCACTGCCCCCTGAGCTTCAAGTGTTGCTGCTTCAGCTTCTCCAGCCCCACCTTTCCTGGGGCGGTCCTTCCCGGCTCTCCTTCCTGTCCTCTTGTCTTCTGGTCCCAGCTCCCCTATCAACCCCACTGTGAGAGCACTGTGGGGGCTCCCAGAGCCAGAGATGAGGTGACTTGGGCCCTAAGGAGACCCATCAGGAAGCTGTGGGTGCCTGAGAAGCAGTGCTAGAGCAGGTACCAGGCCCTCTTACACACCTAGGGCAGGTAAGCTCACTCCTATGGGCCTGGGGGTGGGGGAAGGCATAGCTGACAATGCACTAGAGGCCTCAGATATGTTAATAATGTAGGTACTGTTACTGTTCTTGCTTCATGAATAGGGTTCAGAGAGGTGAAGTGACTTACCTGAGGTCACACAGCTTGTAAATGGCATACCCAGGATCCACACCTAGGCTTTCTTAGAGGAAGACTGCTTCACAATGGGCCTGAAAGGAGCAGGGCATGGGGGCAGTGGTCCAGAGGGGTGACAGGATCTGGAGTTTGTACAAAGGTTTTGGTAGCTGGATGTGCTTCATTTGTAGATAAGAAGAGGGAAGAAAGGAAGAAGTTTTCCTCTGTGAAAGGTCTCCATGACACTTTTCTCACCCCCTCCCTTCTCCTGCACACATGTGCATACACACGTTCACACAGAAGCTTGGCAGAGAGTCCTGGGACCACCAAACGAGGCTGGTGACCTTTCTTTGGTTGTGTTCTGGGAGTCCATGACCAAGCCTGCCTAATGTCCAGTAGGAAGCCAGCTCATGGTAAAGGATAGTCATCTTATAGTTATCTTGACCTTGGCTTAGATCTTAAGTTGTTGTTGTTCATTTGCTAAGTTGTGTCTGACCTTTGTGACCCCACAAACTGCAACATGCCAGGCTTCCCTGTCTTTCACTATCTCCTGGAGTTTGCTCAAACTCATGTTCATTGAGTCAGTGATCCTATCTAACCATCTTATCCTCTGTCTCTCCCTTCTCCTCTTGCCCTCAATCTTTCCCAGTATCAGAGTCTTTTCCAATAAGTTGGTTCTTCGCATCAGGTGGCCAAAGTATTGGAGCTTCAGTTTCAGCATCAGTCCTTCCAATGAATATTCAGGGTTGGTTTCCTTTAGGATTGACTAGTTTGATCCCCTTGCTGTCCAAAAGTTTCTCAAGAGTCTTCTCCAGCACAATTCGAAAGCATCAGTTCTTTGGTGCTCAGCTTTCTTTACAATCCAGCTGTCACATCCATATGTGACTACTGGGAAAACCATAGTTTTGACTATATGGACTATTTGTCAGCAAAGTGATGTCTCTGCTTTTTAATATGCTGTCTAGGTTTGTCATACCGTTTCTTCCAAGGAGCAAGCATCTTTTAATTTCATGACTGTTGTCACCATCTGCAGTGATTTTGGAGCTCAAGAAAATAAAATCTGCCACTGTTTCCACTTTTTCCAATCTATTTACCATGAAGTGATGGGACTGGATGCCATGATCTTAGTTTTTTGAATGTTGAGATTTAAGCCAGCTTTTTCACTGTCCTCTTTCACCTTCATCAAGAGGCTCTTTAGTTCCTCTTTGCTTTCTGCCATTAGAGTGGTAGCATCCACGTATTTGAGACTATTGATATTTCTCCTGGCAATCTTGATTCCAGCTTGTGATTGATCCAGCCTGGCATTTCTCATGATGTACTCTGAATAGAAATTAAATAAGCAGGGTGACAGTATACAGCCTTGACGTACTCCCTTCCTAATGCAGATATGATTGAGTTCCTGCACACATTTTCTACGTTTCCCTGTAGTACTTTAGGAGAGAGATGATGGCTGAAGTTGCCATCATCAGAGCTTGGCTGTCTCCCCCTGGCTGGGTGACAGAGACATAAGTGGGCTGGTGGTTCCCTGGGACAGTAACTTCAGAGGACCTTCGGGGATCACATACCTAGACTCAAGCAGTGGTTCAAGAGCCTGGCCATGCTTCCGTCTACCCAACGAGCCTTTGAAAACAGAGGCCTGGGCCCCATCAGGAGAGGGTTGGTAAGACTAAGACCCAAACAAGCCTTGCTCCCAGCTGCTCGGGGGCAACTGTACGTTTTTGTGGAATTATCTGAGTGAATTATTTTATTCCTGTTTTATGTCCCGAACAAACCCACATTATCACTTTATTAATGCATTTGCAATTACTGCCTAACAATTTCCAGTTCTGTGTGGTCTGTGATATGGGGATGCTTAATCAAATATCCGCATGATGGGCCTTTAAGTTCTCTGGGACCAGAAGCTTTTCCCATCAATTAAGCTTCAACAAAATGAGTTTTAGGCTCATCTGCAACTGTATTTTTATGTTTCTTTTATGGCTCCCCTGCCTTCCCCTGGTGTCTTTGGAGATACCAGAAAATGTGGTTTGGGGCTGAGGTATTTATTAGCAGTGTACGGAGAACAGGTTTATAATGGTCATTATGAAATATTAAAGTACCTGCTTTGAAGTAGAATAATTTATATTTCCATTACAGTCATTTCACGGGTGTCCTCTCCCACCCACTGCCAGTGCCACCAGGGAGAGGGGTGTCCATCCTGGGCCCTGTGGGCTCCTTGGGATCGAGGCCCTGGAGATGTTTCCTCTGTAAGGAGATTGAACTCATGGAAACTTCCATAGACCCCACACTCACCACACACCTGGAGGTCTTGGGAATCTGACCTATTACATGCAAAGAGGATTTCCCAGCCACCCAGGGTGCTCCTCCTTTGTGCCAGGTGAGGTGCCATCCAGGGCCACTGAGTCCAACAGCCCTGGGGACAGAGGTGGTCAGTCCCCTTGCACATATGAGGAATCGCAGCTCAGGGAGAGAAGAGCTAAATTCCAAGCAAGCAGGCGCTGCTCTGCTCACACACATGACCCAAGCAGGTGCGCACAGCGATGCGGGCACACCAGCCCTCCTGCCTGTCCTGTGAGCACGAGCACACCTGGGGGAAAGTATAAAGTGAAAGAGGGCCTGGAAGGGAGGGCTGTCCGGCCACTCTGACCCCAGTCCCCGTACTTTCAGACCCTGAGTGGAGCTCCCTCCCCCATCGGTGAAAGAGACAACAGATCCCAGGTGGCC
Source organism: Giraffa tippelskirchi (assembly GCF_054371585.1). Lineage (NCBI taxonomy): Eukaryota > Metazoa > Chordata > Mammalia > Artiodactyla > Giraffidae > Giraffa > Giraffa tippelskirchi. Next base: position 118,261,271 of record NC_137280.1, on the reverse strand, counting down.
CAGGCTGCCTCCTGGACATGGCCGGGGCGCCCCATGCTCGTGGCTAGATGTCACCACTCCTCGTTCCTCTTCTCCTGCCCCCACTCATGTGAAGGAGGTGGGTTTGACTGGAGGCAAGTTCCAAGTGGGGGGGAAGGAAGGCCTGTGAGCATGGAATATCCATGTTTAGCTAACCCACCAGCTCTTCTATGACATCCTGGGTCAGAAGGAAACTTAGAGGCCTTGTGTGTCTCAGTAGAAGGGACTCAGGACCAAAGTCACTTGCCTGTTTCATCTGGTCACTCCTTCATTTCTTTGGCGTGTGTTTGCTGAATGCTGATCACATGCCAGGGCCTCCACCGGTTCTCAGGCCATGACAGGAGGGGCATGATGGGCAAGCAGAGGAAGTGGAGGCTGTAAACGTCTGAAGGACGTGCCCGTAGAGGACTGAGGACACGTAGAGGAGCGTGAGCCTGGCCAGAGCAGGCAGGGCAGTGATATGCAGGGGAAGCCACATGCCAGCTAAGACCTAAAGGTGGTGAGGAGTTTGCCAAGATGGGACATGGTGTGGCTGTGGTGCCGTGAACCAAGGGTGATGCCAGGCTGGTGTGAGATACCGAAGGTGGCCCCGGGTCCCTGGAGCAGGTGTGTACATGGGAAGAAGTGAGGCTGGTGAAGGGGCCAGGCCAGTAGGGGAGGCCTCTTCAGGCCAAGGGGAGCAGCTTGGCTCTCCCCTGAGGACAGTGAGGGTCCTCAATGCTGAGTGGAGGGGGTTGGCCGGAGCAAGATTGGAGCCACTGGCTAACCAGGACAGAGTGGTCATCCAAGTCATGTTAGTGGTTTCCTTGAACCAGACTGGAGACAGAAGGAATGGGGGAAACTGGCACCATCAAGAAGTACGTAGGCGTCGGATTTGCTGCAACATGGGTGGACCTAGAGACCATCATACAGAGTGAAGTCAGACAGAAAAAGACAAATATCCTATGTCATCGCTCTATATGTGTAATCTAGAAAAATGGTACAGATGAACTTATTTGCAAAGCAGGAATAGAGTCACAGGTGTAGAAAACAAACCTATGGCTACCATGGAGGGTAGGGAAAGTGGGATGAATTGGGAGATGGGATTGACATATAAAAAATACTGTGTATGAAATAGATCACTAATGAGAACCTACTGTATGGCACAGGGAACTCTACTCAGTGCTCTGAGGTGACCTAAACGGGAAGGAAATCCAAAAAAGAGGGGGTATATGTATACGTATAGCTGATTTACTTTGCTGTACAGCAGAAACTAACACACCATTGTATAGCAACTATACTTCGATAAAAGTTCATTTAAAAAAAAAGAGAAATAAGGAGACACTTAGGAGGCAGGAGTGGCCTGGGCCAGGACTGATGGGCTGGGGATGGCAGGGTGGCAAGGTCAACGTCAGGTATGTGGTTAAGCAGCTGGAGACGTTGGCAGAGGGGCCACTGGCTGGGGTTGGGATGTAAAGGAAGGAGTAGTCTCCATGGCAAGTTCACTTGGGGCCAGGGTGAGTCAGAAGCCTGAGGGACAACATGGAAAGATGTCAGACCAGCATCAGGGTATGAGGTCTGGAGCTCGGGAGAGTCTGGGCTGGACAGTGAGTAGAGACCTCTCCAGTCTTCCTCCACTCCAGCCCCTGATCAAAGTGACTGAATCTACTGAGGAGCAGCCCACAGCTCTATCCAGCTCATATCATCCCAGTCTCCAAAGAACCAAACCTTCTAGGAACGCAGAAAACACTGGAGCAGGAAAAACAGTCAAATACCCCAGCAACAATCAGGTATGGAAAGGCCTGCAGAGAACAGGGCAGGAAGATGGAGCATGGAGAGGGGCCACACTCATGTACTGCCCACAGGAGCTGGTCCAGAGAGGCCACTGGCATGAGCAGGTCAGCACACCCCCAAGCCTCTGGGGCCTCCAAGAGCCGAGTGTGCTATTGACAGGGCCAGTCAGTGGTCCAAGCTGTGCATCCCTTGGAAGATAGCAGCTTCTACAGCACATGGGGTGGTTTGGGCCAAGACAAGAGGTAGTCAGAGTGAACCAGGCCCCTCCAGAGACATGGCTCAATTGGTACTCGCTCATGACCTGCCCAAGCCAGGCAGAGGTGCCAGAGGGGACCAGCTCTATCCAGCCCTCTTGCCCAGGCTCACCTGCCGACCATGTGTCTCCAAATGGGTGACCCAGGGGACTGATGCACCCAGAGACTCAGCCTCACACTCACACACACCTGTGATACACAACACCCCCAGAACCCCACTGCTAGATGCCCTCCACACACATACTAACCACCCCAACACCCTCCTCTGGAGTCACATGGGCCTCAGTGACTTGTAGGCAGGAGGCATGGCTGTTTTCAGCACTAAATCTCCATTTCTGCAAACAGTGTCCCCAGGATGCTCACTCCATTTCGCTTAAAAGCTAAATCAACTTCACTGAGCTGGCCGGCCTTGGCAAGGATGCTTCTCCAGCTCTTGGGCTGGCTTTCTGATGAATGGGGTGATGATCTATCACTCTCTGGTGCACGTTTAAAGCTCTGAGAGGTGTGTAGCTCTAGCATGCCGCCTGAAACTTGGAGACACGATTGGAGAGAAGAATCTCCTAAGGCAGGGGGTCATTTTAAATGTAATTATTACTGGTGTTCCCAATGTGCAGCCCCAGATTTTGTGCCAGCAGACTTCCTCTCTACATATGTACTTTTAGTTCCACTCTCTTTCCTGTGATCCACTAGTTCAACGAGTCCTTTAAAAGCTAGGATCATGGCCATTTGCTCAGGTGGACATGATCCAGATAAAGAGACCCAGACCCTCTTCTTAAAGATGTCCCAGCCTCCAGTTCTGTACTAATGCACCCCAGTTAACAGACGGAGCCAGTTTATCTCATCTCCTTTTAAAGACAGTAAAGCATGTGCACAGATTAGTAGCAGAGGATTCTTTACAACTCTCCCCTTAGTTGGAAAATGTGCCTTTGGCTCTGTCATTTGGGTCACAGGGGGAGACACCCCCCCCCCCCAGAACTCAAGCATCGTTCCCCTGGGTGGGTGGCTTGCCTGATGAGCCTGTGCAGCTGGTCTAGAGGTGGGACCAGGCATGCCTATCCCATCTCTGCTCTCCTGAAAGGGCAGGCAGAGGGCTCTTGGCCTCACTGGGGAGGACTCTGCCCTGAGTTGAGCCCCGCGGGCTGCAACCCCTCACTCCGCCCCCTGACTGCGGCCTGCCCCAGTGCAGGTGAGAAGGAGGCAGCCCAGTTGTGCTGTTCATCTTTTCACATCCTGCAGCCTGGCCTTCTGGAGAGCAGGGCCTGTGCCTCATCCCCTCTGTGCCCCACTGCCTGGCCCAGGGCTGGCACACCCTCACCCCAAGCGCACCACGAGTTAGTGCGTGTCTATTGAGTGAATGGGGACAGGACCCAGGGACTATTCAGGGCTGGCTGTGCTCCTTCCCTGCACCCCATCCCTCCCTCCTCCCCCAGCTGGACAACTTTACTAGGGAGGATGCCAGCGTGTTTTCTGGGACCTCTCAGTGAACGGGGGTAGGGGGGTGCCTCCTGGTTTTGGGGTTTCTGAACTCTTTGCCCAGTGCCCCTGTGGCCTACATTTGGCGTGAGATACAGAGTTACAGTAAGCCAGGCAGTAATTCATGAGCTCGTGAATTCACAGAACGGGGGTGAGCGACGAGGTTGCCTGTTTCTGCCAAGCTAGACGTCCAAAATGGTTATAAATTATCTCCTGCTGTGGAGTCAACTGCCCTCTGCTCCCTGGATGTAAATTATCTGAATGTTACGTTGCTTAAGACCAATGAGTCCATCCCCAGGGATGGAGCATCCCACATGGGTGTGGTGAGTGCTGGAAGTGCAGAGAGGGCCCACACCATTCCCGCCCCTGTGGCTGCCATCTGCTTGGCAGATGTACCACCCACTGGAGAGCAAGTTCGTGCTGAAAGTCAGGTGCTGTGTCCAGACCCTAGTTGCCACAGAAGAGGGGGAGGGGGCTGGCCACGGACAACTTTCCAGGAGGGGACTTGAGCTGTGCCCGGGAGGGCAGGCCAGGGCCTTGACAGGAGGGATGTGGGGAGAGGAAGGTATGACCAGGCCTGCTGTGCCGCTGTCATCGATAGTGAGTTGGGCACAATTGGACCATGAGGTTGAGGTTGCAGAAGGGTCCATCTCACTCCCCTCTGAGTAGAAGACCTCTGATGCCCATTTCTGGGCCACACGAGCTAAACAGCCAGGGCCACCGAGATTGGTCCCAACTGAGCCTGAGCTCTCATTTCAATTCAACAACTTGGGAACCCAGTAGAGGACAAGGGGGCAGAGCAGGCCAGGCCGTGGTCTGTGAGAGGTTTCCAAGTCCTTCCCCATTGGCCCCATGCGCTCAGGGTCCTCTAAGGAGGCCACGCTGATGCCAGGAACCATGGGGAGCCCTCACCAAGAACAGATTGATTCCACAGCAATAGCTCTGAGCCAAGAGCCACCCACTGCCAGCTGGGCCTGAGACATGAGCCAGCGTCCACAAAGGGATGCCTTGGAGTGTTGCCCAAGGGCCTGTGAGGGGTCATCCTAGCTGCTAGACTGAGCTCCCAGCCAAGTGTGGGGGTGATGCCAGGATGCCCCAGGAACTGGTGATCCCCTGGCCTCAGCTTCTTCCATTCATACTCCTAAGGCTCCTCTGCAAACCCCACCCCCATCCCCTCCACAGAGACCCAGGCCAGAGGACCTAACAAACCACACCTCCAGGGAAGGTAGACATCCCGGCCCCCAGGCTGCTATATGGGCCAGAGCCATGTCCTGGGCAGAGCCTGAGCAACCAGGCAAGCAGCTGCTGCACATCACAGACCCCCTCCTTGAACCCCACTCCCCCTCTGTGTACCCAGACTGGTGCCTGGCCGAGCACAAAGACCCTACCCGAGGCAACAGGTGTTGAGAACTGTCAGGTTGCCTCTTTTAAATAAGCGTATTGTTGAAGTATAGCACAGACAGGAAATGAATAAATCATAAGTGTAGAGCTCAATGTGTTTTTACAGAAACACATCTCCTGACCACACCCAGAAACACCCCCACACAATGCCCCATTCAAGCCTCCATCCAAGCGTCACCCTATTCAGGTTGCCTTTTGAAAGAGGAACAGATACGACAAACCAGATCAGAGACAAAAGCCCACCTTGTCACTTAGAGGAGGCCCTAGGAAGAGGGGGTGCACTGCGGAAGAGAGCCCAGGCCAGAGGGTTAAGGAGAACTGTGTGTGAGCGTGGAAGAAAGTGATCCAGTGAATGTGGTAGACACAGGCCGACTGTGATGTGTCACTGCGCTTATGAAACCACAGAAATGTGTCTCGGCAGGAGAGCTCTGAGGGACTCCAGTGCTTTATGTCTCAGCCCAGAAAGATTTAAGCGAGAGGCAAAGTAATAGATGGGCCACTTGTGAGGTTTATAAGCCGGCACACGAGAGGTGCTGCCCCAAGAACTTAGTGAGCTGCAGTTTTATAATCCAAGGAGGAAAGGGGAGGGGGAGAAGACCACCTTCTTCCTCATCCTTGAGTAGAGGTCAAGCTTCCATCATCAGCTCCTCCTCCACATCAGGCAGGGGAGTTTTCTTGTCCCTACATGGTCAAACCAGGATTGTCATGGTGTGATGGAATGAAATAAAAGGTGTTAACATGGACTAAAATTCAGTAAATCATCTCAGGCTTCAATATAATGTCAGTTTTTCCTGTATTTTTGTTTTTAGTATGTATAGAGGAGCGTGTCCTAGGAATTATTAACTGACTTACCTTACTGGGCAGGATATGGGTCTCATGCCACCACTGTTTGATTGTTTGGGGGCATGTCTCGTGCTCCTGCTGCAGGTTTTGTTGCGAAGCAAGGCTGCTTGTTTTTGTGGTTAAGCAAACTGGCTTTCTTGAATGATCACTAACTTACAGGGTCTCCCATGCTTTTTTCTTTGCTTACGATCCCTTAGTGAGATTATCTAATCACCTGCTTTGTCCCTTTACTCTGTCCCTATCACTTAGAACACAAAGCAACTACCTAGGGATTTAATAGTATAGATTACAACATCAGCTTCTAACTTGGGCCCTTTCTAGGCTCTACACCCAGAGGAGAAGAGACTTTTGAACAGAAACAGTAAAAAATGCTAGTGGAGTAGAAAATAGACATCTCCTGTTGGTTCTTCCTGCTGTTGGTGATACCCTGGGACTTGGGTGGGGCCTGGGTCTTCGAATGCCCCAGAGGTCAGACACAGGGCATTGAAGACCCCTCTCAGGTCAGGCCGAGTCCAGTCCACTCGGCCCTCAAGCTTGCTAAGAGCAGCTCTGAGCCAAGGCTGCTGGCCGTGAAAGACCAGACCTGCCAGTGCGTTAGTGATAATAAGATTTGCCCAGGAAGAGGCCTCACATCTGGCCAGGGTTTCCACCTCCCCCTCATGCTACAGAAAATCCCATTCTCTCCCCCACCACAGTCTCCTTCATCCTTCCCCACAAGTTTATTTACATCTTGTGTAGTTTCTTTGCAAGAAGGCTGGGAATAAGAGAAGGGAGGTGGAGCTGGGTCAGGAAAGACTCCCAAGGGTATGGGCACACAACACCAGGCAGGTGATAACCTGGCTCCATCATCCACACCCTAGGACCCAAGACAGACCCTGACTGTTCCTGGCCTCAGTGTCTGTGTCGGTACAATGAAGAGTCTGGACTACATCATGCTAAAGCCTTTACCCCATGCTCTTAGGGCCTGTGGCCTATTATTTATGCTGGACAGGCTATGTAGGGGTCTTTAAAAGACCAACAGGGATGGGGGACGAGGCTGGGGCTGAGCCACTGGCGCAGGATCAGTCACTGGGCTGCACCCCTGAATCACCAGCTGTGTGTGTGTGTGTGCATCTGTCTGCCTACATGGGGACTTTTTATCCAGTGTCCTCTGTGCCCTGGGTGACAGGCTGAGGGCCTACAAAGGAAGTGAAAGAGCATTTCACCCCACGCTCTTGAAAATCTCAACAGGATACCATACTCATCAAACAGCACCATTAGCGGGAAAAACTCACACCAAGGCGAGAGCGGGATTGGCTTATTTAATTGACGGCTCCCGTGTTTATTAGGGGCCATTAGCATCATTAAGTGGCAGGTGTAGAGCCTCACCAGGTGGTTTCTCAGATTTGCCCTTCTCCATGGAAAGTTCTTTGTGAATGTTTTACCCACCTTTTTCAAAGCCCAACTCAAAAGAAGGCAGGTAAGCCTCCCCTGAGGTTGAGGCACAGCATGCCAGTCATGTGACACATGCAGGCTGCACCTTGTCTGCAGGGACTCACACAGGACGTCTGGTCACATCCTCAGGTGTGAAGAACAGTGTCAAGCTGTGGGGCACTGGCCCCGCTCTGCCCGCCCCCAGGGGTGCCCCGGGCTGTATACCTTGCCCTCAGGAGAATCCTGGAGTGTCCCTGTCACTCCCATCTCCTGTGGGTGTTGAGCCCTCTTAAAACACCTGCATCCGTTTTCATGACAGATAAGGCAATGAGAAGGCCATTCTCGGGATGTGAGAACTTATAAATAAGCAGGGCAAGGAGCAGGCCCAGTGATTTCCCAGCGTGTGAACCAAATGAGAGTCAGCGCATCCACAAATCCCACCACAGTGTTTGGGGAGCAGGCAGAGCAGTGATGCGGCCGAGCTGTGTCTGGAATAACTTGATTTGCTGGAAGGGAGGGGCTTTCTGAGCCACAGAGGAGCTGAACCCTGGATGCCTCTTCAGTCCCACTGCTCCCCACCTTTGCTGTTGGCCCCCAAACCCTCATCGCCAGGCTCTGGACACCGAGCCAGGACCACTGTGGCCCGCCCATCAGCTCAGACACGTCCCGCCTGGAGCTGACTTTCACGGAGACAACAGTTTCTGGGGCTCTCTCTGTGGGCCGCCTGCATTTTGATAGGTTTCCGGGGTGGGTAATCCCTGAACAGCAGAGCAGATGCAGAAAGGAGAGCCTGCTGTCTCTCCTCCAGTGGCTCAAGCACCGGAAAGGCTCCAAAGCTCTCCCCGAAAGGCTGTTGTTCTCTCTCGGAGTTGTTGTGGAGTTTTGTTTTCCTTTGTTTTGACCTGGGATTTACTGTCAATCATACAAGTCAGAGAGGTTCAGGTAAATCTTCAAACCTCAGGGAACTTCTCCAAGTCACGTCAGGTCTAAAAGCCTCTGTTCAGTTAATTCTCTCCAAAATGCCATGTCCTGCCAAGGCCACATACAGGATGAATCCCCGGCTTAGGGCAGACCTTGCCTTGTGAGCACGTTCTCAGGCAGTTTTCCTCTAATACCTTTCTTTCTAAAGTAAACGTCCCACGAGCCCAGCTAAGCTTCTGCTGGTAGAAAGGTGGACCTCGTTTACATTTGGGCAGTTCTTTCCTGGAGACCCTAGTTCAATGGCAGAGATTTGCAGTCCACACACCCCTCACGCCAAAGAAGGAACATCTCTGCTTGTTGTCTTTAAAAGTCAGTGGCTCTCTGGCATGCTCTGAAGCTGAGGATTACTGCATCTGAGCACACACCCCAGACAACACAGAGGAGAGCGACACACCTCGGGCCGTGACGGCGTGTGAGACACGGGTTCAGAATCTTCCCATCCCAGTCTCTTCACCTGCAGGCGCAGAGTGCACGGGCCCCACCCAGTAGGCGTCCCAGAAGGACAGAGGCAGGGAAGAACCCTGTTCTGGAGAGAGGGAGAGGGAGGTGGGTCCTGCCCTGTGCCCTGGCACTGCCCACATAGGGCCTCTTGTCACCAGCAGGGCAGGCACGAAGCCCTGTCCTTGGGCGCTGCGGCTGGCTGCCGCCCTAGAAGTAGGCAGCTCCACAGCCCAAAGGGTGGCTCTGCCCTCTCGGCCTCCCTGTGCTTGGCCTTTGCAGGCTAGGCTTGCACACACGTGCAAGTGTACACGGCACAGCCCTGCGGCTGCGCACACACGGAGGCGCACTCCTATACCTTTCCCACTGTCCTTTAAAATCCCAGCACCAAGGAGTGTCAGAAGACGTAAGGCCACCACCTTACAGCCATCAGGACAGCTACTCACAGTAAAACAGAAAATACTAAATGTTGGCAAGGATGTGGAGAAATTAGAACCCTTGGGAGCTGTTGATGAGAATGTCAAATGCAGCTGTGGAAAATAGTATCGCCGTTTCTCAAAAAATTTAAAATGGAACTACCATATGGATTCCAATTCTACTTCTGGAATTGTGTCCAATTCCACTTCTGAGTATTCATCCTGAAAAATTGAAAGCAGGGTCTTGAAGGGACATTTACATACCCATGTTCACAGCAGCATTATGCACAATAACTAAAAACAGGAGGCAATTCAGTGTCCATCAACCAATGAATGGAAGAGAAAAATGTGGTATATATATATACAATGAAATGTTATTCAGCCTTAAAAAGAAAGGAAATTCTGACACATGCTACTACATGGATGAACCTTGAGAACAGTATGCGAAGTAGAAGAAGCCAGTCACAAAAAGACAACTAGTGTATGATTCTATTTATTTATCCACTCCTTTACATATCTCAAATAAATAGAATCATACAGTAGTTGTCTTTTTGTGACTGGCTTGTTCTACTTTGTATACTGTTCTCAAAGTTCACCCATGTTGTAGCATGTGTTCTATTTATTTGAGATATGTAGAGGAATGGGACTGAGATGGTAAAGAATCCACCTACAATGTGGGAGACCTGGGTTTGATCCCTGGGTTGGGAAGATCCCCTGGAGGAGGGCATGGCAACCCACTCCAGTATTCTTGCCTCGAGAATCCCCATGGACAGAGGAACCTGGCAGGCTACAGTCCAAAGGGTCGCAAAGAATCAGACACAACTAAGCAACTAAGCACAGCCCAAAGGAGTGGAAGTCACAGAGATAGAAAGAATGGTGTTTGCAGCGGCTGAGGGAAGAGGGAATGGGTGACTCTTGTTCAATGGGGACAAAGTTAAAATTCTACACATGGAAAGAGTTATGGGGATGGATGGTGGTGGTAGTTGTACCATATTCTGAATATCACTGAGCTGTATACTTTAAAATGGTTAAAATGGTTAAGTTTTATATTATGTGTATTTTACCATGATAAAAATAAGCTGAGGAAAAACATATTTTAGTTGTTTCCATAGATGACTTGTCTTTAATCCTTCCAGATTCAAAGTTATCTTTCCATAGCAACTATTCTGTAACATCCCTGTATAATCTTGAATGAATATGTGTCTTAACCAAAACTGGGATATAAAGAAAAGTCCTAGGCATAAAGCATGCATTTTAAGTAACTGTTTGGATGCAGCTACACAACCCACCTCACAGTGGTAAGATGTCAGCCCCAGCATGCAGATCTTGTGAACACAAAGGCTGCAGATAGAGCCCATGATGGGCATGTTAGGTTGGCAGTTTGAGTACTCAGGTGTCCTTGAGTGTGGAAGGATGATTCTCTAAAATAGTGGACAATTCTCGATAAAGTTGTAAACAAGGGAATTCCTGGTGGGTCCAGTGGTTAGGACTCCATGCTTTCACTGCCAAGGGCACGGGTTCAATCTCTGGTCAGGGAACTAAGATTCTGAAAGCCACAAGACACAGTCAAAATTTTTTAAAATTTTATTTTTTTTAATTTTTTAAAGATGTAAACCAAATTTACAATATACAAGCATAAGTGCATTCTTGGAAAATCCTTTTCAAGGCCGGAAGGGGAAGTATTTTGTGTGTAACACCTCGGTAGGTCCTAGTAACCCGAGAGTGGTAAGTGGATCTTTCACTCTTAGAGAGTGGCCACCACCCCCGAGGGCTATGATTCCATCGATTTTGTTCCTGAGAATTGCTGGGAGGCTTCATCCTCCAAACAGCTAACCAAAGTGACTGTCCCCGGTGCAATTTGAAATGTTTGTTGGACAGGATAGTGCTACAAAGAGCAGGGTCCCTAAGGTTCCTGGTCCCAGCCATTAAGTGCCACCAGGGCCCCCGCCAATCACTGTGAGAACCAAGAACACCCCCCATGGAATTTCAGAACACCTGCTGGGAATAGCACCGCCCTTCTTGAGGTCATTTACAGAGTGCTTGTCCTGTGCTGTGAGTCCTCACAGAGCAAAGTGATCCCTTTACCTGGATGTAAGCCTGGCTCTAGGGCCAGGAGACCTTGTCCCCACCATTCACTCAGTCCACAGCGGCCTCACACCCTGCTGCGTCTCTGGGTAAGGTTCCCCTCAGCTCAGTGGCCACTTGAAGATCACAGTGGCTCAAAGCAGTGACATTTTTTGGACATCTGACCCCAAGGAACTAAATTTTGGCAGCCTCAGTAGCAGGACACTTGCCTTGGCTTAGGCGTTTGGAGGATGAAGCCTCCCAGCAATTCTCGGGAATCACAGCAGACGGGGTGGTGCCCACTTTTTCTTCTCTCGTCCCCTCCAGCTTCCCCATCTGCCATCCCCTGGTCTAGCACTGCTGCTTCTCCTCATGGTGCAGGTAAGGGCAGGTGGGGAGCAGGCAGGGGACAGAGCTCCTGGGCAAGGCATCAGGGGAGCAGAGTCTGGAAGGAGCCAGGGTCCTCCTCCTAGAAAGCGTGAGTAACTTGGTAGGGAACCTAGTCATGTGGGTTTCCCACAAACACAAGAGTAAAAGCTAAAGTTCTTAATCCCAGGAGGGCTTTAGCATTTATTCAAGTTTTCAAACATTACTCTTTCACTCAGGGGCCACCTGATAGATGTGCCAGTCAACCATAAAAAGTGTATGTGGATCCCTCTCCTAGGAATCCAACCAATTTTGCTTTCTCTAATAGGAATAGAAGAGAGGATTGTAAATGTCAAACAGCAGATTGTATAGCAACATCAATTGAACCAGGCATTCATGAGCAAATGTACCATTTATCTAGCAAAGCTCTGGGTGCTTTTGTTAATTTAAATTACCTGATGCTGGGGCAAAACTTGAGATGAGGTTTTGTCCACACATTCAGGTTACTTCCACCCAGCGTCTGACCAGCCTTGATCAGCTCTGGTGCAGGCACCTGGGGAAGGAGGTGTGTGGTCTGCGTGGCATGTGTATTGGGCTAGGCAAGGCAAAGGCCATGTGGAGCCCTAGATATGCAGATCCTATTTGTGGTCCTAAAGTGGATACTGTATATTCAATTCAGAAGCCAGGATGATAAATAGCACAGTCCATGGAAGAGAACAGAGAATGCTGAGCAAAGACAGTGACCCAGCCTAATGCTAGGCCCTCTTTGGAGTCTGGAACAATGAGGGGCTGCTAATGAGTGTGGTGGGCCTGCTGTTGGTTCTGGAGTTAGGATTAGTGAGTGAAGAGGGGAGATAGGCTGAGTGAAGGCAGGGCAGGAGACAGGCTGAACACCGTGCATCAAAGGCAGGCAGGAACTTGCCAAGCCCTCATAGCCCATGATGACATCCAGTGTGGGTCCCCATGGCCAGTTCTCTAAGACACTGAAGACACTCATGCAAGAGATGCAAAGGCTTTGGAACATAATTTATGGAGGAGACAGGCAGAGACGAAGACAAGATGAGCATGTGTAGCTTGTCAATGATGCCATCCAATCATCTCATCATCTGTTGCCCTCTTCTCCTCCTGCCCTCAATCTTTCCCAATATCAAGGCCTTTTCCAGTGAGTCCACTCTTTGCATCAAGTGGCCAAAGTATAGGAGCTTCAGCATCAGTCCTTCCAATGAATATTCTGGGTTGATTTCCTTTAGGATTAACTGGTTAATCTCCTTACTGTCCGAGGGACTCTCAAGAGTCTTTTCCAGCACCACAGTTCAAAAGCATCAATTCTTCAGTGCTCAGCCTTCTTTATGGTCCAACTCTCACATCCAACTCTCACTATTGGAAAATCCATAGCCTTGACTATATGGACCTTTGTAGCATAGTGGTATCTCTGCTTTTTAATATACTGCCTAGGTTGGTCATAGCTTTTCTTCCTAGGAGCAAGTGTCTTTTAATTTCATGGCTGCAGTCACCATCCACAGTGATTTTAGAGCCAAAGAAAATAAAATCAGCCATTATTTATACTTTTTCCCCATCTATTTGCCATGAAGTGATGAGACTGGATGCCATGATCTTCATTTTTTGGATGCTGAGTTTTAAACCAGCTTTTTCACTCTCCTCTTTCACCTTCATCAAGAGGCTCTTTAGTTCCTCTTCACTTTTTGCCATTAGAGTGGTATCATCTGCATATCTGAGACTGTTGATATTTCTCCTGTCAGTCTTGATTCCAGCTTGTCATTCATCCAGCCTGGCATTTGGCATGATGTACTCTGTATATAAGTTAAATAAGCAGAGTGACAATATACAGCCTTGACGTACTCTTTTCCCAATTTAGAACCAGTCTCTTGTCCCATGTCTGGTTCTAACTGTTGCTTCTTGACCTGCATACAGGTTTCTCAGGAGGCAGGTAAGGTGGTCTGGTCTTTCATCTCTGTAAGAATTTTCCACATGTTTGTTTTGATCCACACAGTCAGTGGCTTTAGCACAGTCAATGAAGCAAAAGTAGATGTTTTTCTGGAATTCCTTTGCTTTTTCTATGATCAAATGGATCTTGGCCACTTGATTTCTGATACCTTTGCCTTTTCTAAATCCAGTTTGTACATCTGGAAGTTCTAGCTTCATGTACTGTTGAAACCTAGCTTGAAGGATTTTGAGGATTACCTTGCTAGTATGTGAAACGACCACAGTTGTATGGTAGTTTGAGCATTCTTTGACATTGCCCTTCTTTAGGATTGGAATGAAAACTGACCTTTTCCAGTCCTGTGGCCATTGCTGAGTTTTCCAAATTTGCTGGCGTATTGAGTGCAGCATTTTCACAGCATCATCTTTTAGGATTTGAAACAGTTAAGCTGGAATTCTATCACCTCCACTAGCTTTGTTCGTAGTAATGCTTCCTAACACCCACTTGACCTCACACTCCAGAATGTCTGGGCTCTAGGTGAGTGACCACCATCGTGGTTATCCAGATCATTAAGACCTTTTGTGTGTAGTTCTGTGTATTCTTGCCAGCTGTTCTTAATCTCTTCTGCTTCTGTTAGGTCCTTGCCATTTCTGTCCTTTATTATGCCCATCTTTGCATGAAATGTTCCCTTGGTATCTCTGATTTTCATAAAGAGATCTCTAGTCTTTCCCATTCTGTTGTTTTCCTCTGTTTCTTTGCATTGTTCACTTCAGAAGACTTTCTTATCTCTCCTTGCTATTCTCTGAAACTCTGCATTCAGTTTGGTATATCTTTGCCTTTCTCCTTTGCATTTTGCTTCTCTTTTTTTTCTCAGCTATTTGTAAGACCTTCTCAGGCAACCACTTTGCCTTCTTGCATTTCTTTTTTGTGGGGATGGCTTTGGTCACTGCCTCCTTTACAGTGTTACAAACCTCCATCCATAGTTCTTTGGGCACTCTGTCTCCCACATCTAATCCCTTTAATCTATTTGTCACCTGTACCGTATAATCATAAGGGATTTGATTTAGGTCATACCTGAATTGTCTAGTTGTTTTCCTCACTTTCTTCAATTTAAGCCTGAATTTTGCAATAAGGAGCTAATGGTCTGAGCCACAGTCAGCTCCAGGTCTTGTTTTTGCTGACTATATAGAGCTTCTCCAACTTCGGCTGCACAGAATATAACCAATTTGATTTTGATATTGACCATCTGGTGATGTCCATGTGTAGAGTCATCTCTTTTGTTTTTGGAAGAGTGTGTTTGCTATGACCAACAAAATGGACAGAGCACCTCCTTAGAGCTGGACCTGGGCAGTAAAGCCAGATTTGAAGAAAGGGCCTTCCAGGAAAGGGAAGCAAATTTGCAGGCTGCTTTCTGGCAGGTAGTGGGAGTAGTCAGGAACTGCAGCTCAGGCCACGGTGTAAACACTTCCCCAGAGGACCTGAGTATGGTGGCAGTGACTCATCTGCTCAGAAGTCATAGGTCCCAAGGGACAGCCCGCAGAGGATCAGCAGGTGGCATGACTTTGAGGACACCTGTTTGGGGGTTGTGAGGGGACCATATCATGTGTGCTTAGCAATCTCTAGAAATTGTCAGAATTTTGTGGCTTTGTCAACACCATCAGTAAAACTATATCACGTATTAGCAAAAAACGTATCCTAAAGATAAACCTGTTGGTTTTGGTATTTATTGTTAATTGAATTTTCCCAGAAATGGCAGCAGAAAGATTGTTAATGTTCATGAATTTACATCAAATTAAACATCTGTTCCTCTTAAGCTAAACTCCAGTAAAGTTATGGTGGCTCATAAATTAGACGGGGGAGGAAAATGCTTCTTGCTCTTTGCACAGCTTAGCAGTTTCAAAATAGACCTCAGAATGCCACATTGCAACTGAGGCCCATGTAACACAAGCATGTTGAGCTGTGATGTTGGTGCCAGACGATTAAGCTGAGTTTTTGCTTTGGTGGTGAAGACGGCAGCTTTGTCTTCAGCAGTGACGTTACTTCTCAGGCCAGCTGGGGACAGTGTGGGAATCAGAGAGGCAGATGCTTGGGTGGGGGTTGGGGCAGAGCCTGCCTGTGGGCAAACCCAGCAGCGGCCAAGAGGCTGTGGGCACACCCCTGAGGGTCCTCCCAGGTGAGGGATCTGAATCTGAGCCCAGGGGCTGGGCCCCCTGGCCTGGTCAGGAAAGACTGGAGTCCAGAGGTTGTGGCTTGAGGGCATGGCAGGCTGCTGTGTGGCTTCTGAAGGGACAGCCTCTGTGCTGCTCAGGAAGGGAGCTGCCCTCCCCCAGGGGGTGGCATCTCAGAGCATGACCCACCAGCCCCCACCGGGCACATTCTTCCTTCCCATCCCCCCGCTCTTTAGCTCACACCCATCCCCAAGTGAGATGACTCCTGCTAATGGCAGAAGAGTTCTTCATGATATCTAGTAACCTCTGTCCTGAAGTCCCCTCTCCCATAAATTTAGGGGTTTGCCAGGGACTCTTGAAGTGCAAGGCTGCCTCAGTAAGGGAAGGGCCAGCACCCTGGAGACCATGGGGGGCTGTCTTCATAGGGGCCTCAGGATCCCCCTAGCCCCGACTCCCCCCAGTTCTGCCCACATATAAAGTTCTCCTGGAGCTCGGAGGGTCCCCAGGGTCAGCTTTGTGTTCAGTTACTGATCAGAACCCTTGCGTGGCACCGAACCTTTCCTGAAGCTGTGCCATGACCGAATTCACCCTCAGGCCTCCCCACCTGGGCACTGTTCCAAGCAGAAGCTCCTTGCCTGGCCTTTTCCCAGGGCTGTCCAGGGCTGTCCTGACCAGCAATGGCAGAACCAGAGGACAGACCCTCTCATCCTCCTCTCGTCCAGTGGCAGGTCCCGAAGAGCTGTGAGTTCCCTAGAGGGGCTCGAAGGAGACACTCCTATGTGACCCCGTGTCCGGCAGGGCCACAGCCCTTCTGTGGCCCCCCACCTCCTTGCCACCATGACTCCCAGGCTTGTTGTGCTGGACTCTTTGGAGCTACTGCTGCAGGTTTTGGGGTGCCCCCACTAGTGAGGTAAGGTCCATGCCCCTGGCAGTGAGTATGATACAAACCACACACTGGGGCTGCCTCACACACTCATGTGTCACACTCCCTGCAGCCAGGAGCTGATATGATGGATGGCATGGCCCCCCAGCCCCTCCAGAGTTCCAGACCTCAGTCACTATGCCTCAGGGTGGCTGGGATTGTCCCCCTCCTCTGGACAGGGCTGTAGCCACTATCCACCAAGATTACACTTCCGTCCAGTCAGCAGACATTTAATGAGCACCTTCTGCTGCAGGTGCGTGGGCCAGGTGCTGGCATCACTTCTGCAACAAGGCAGGGCCCCAGCTTCAAGGGGCTCCCATGTAATGGGGCAGCCTGTTATTCAGTGTATGAATAACAGAGTGAAGGCTGGGGAAAGGACCGCGACAGACAAGAATGGGGCAGTGCACAGGGATCTTTAGATGGGGGTGGCTTGGCGAGGGAGGCAAGCAGAGGTGGTCCCTCTCCAGTCTCCCTGCCACTTCTATTCCTAATGCCAGGTTTCCAGCCCACCCTCTCTCCTGCCTCCATGTCCCCCCAGTATCCAGGCCCTGGGCCTGTCCAGGGCGTTGACTACATGGCCTGTCTCCCTCTCTGTTAGAATCTGAGCTCCCTGCTACCTGGCTGGCCGTCCCTCCTTGCCCATGCTGTGCTACACCCCTTTCCCCAACTCTGGAGCCACCAGCCCCTCCCACATCTGGGCCCAGAAGCTTTGCCTGCCACAGCGAAGACCGTCCCTTTGAGGCTGACCTAGCAGGGGCGCACGTGGCTGATGGAATATTCACAGTGTCTCCCTTGCTTCCCTTTGTTCTGCAGGAGAAGGCATGCCTTTGATAGACATTCAATTCCAGAGGCTGCTACCTGCGTCCTATCTCTCTTTGCTCAAAAAATTAAATGTGGATGTGCCTGTGCTCCTGCTGTAGTAATCTCCCTTGGAGTGGAGGGAGTGTGGCTGGAATGGGAGAACATTAGAATCTTCAAAGAGGGACAATTATTGAGGGAACTAGATTAATGAGGTGTCATAACAACTTAGCCAGATCCGTGGCTGACCTTTCTCGTGGAGAACGGGCTTGATAAATGTAGTTCATTACCAAGTTCTGACATGAAAATAGAATCACACTCTGGGCTCCTCAGCAGGCTGATCAATATTTTATCCGCCAAAACAGGCCCAGTCTGTGAGCAGGAGGAGCCCCCGCACACACATGCCAGCAGGAAGCCCGAGGCCAGTGCCGGGGCCTGGCCCAGCGGGGCCTGCGCTGCTGCATGAGGGACACCCCGGCCAGCAGAGGATGGCTGGGTCCTTCCAAGGGCCTGTTGGGGACTCTCATCACTGCCAGACTGGCCAGGACATGAACCTCCCTCCCCAAGAGGCCTCAGAGAGAAACGTTCATGGGGATGGGTAGGCGGGAGGAAGTCCACCGATTTAGTGGCCACCTGTGCTAGGCACTGGGCATCATTGAAGGGGACAGAGATAAATGCACCAGACCCTGTGGCTCATGTAGGGCATTTCATGCAGAGAGGCCCTCGGGCCTGGCGATCACTCAGACACTGCGAAGTCTGTTATGTTTCCCTTTACATCAGGACCCTGTAAGGTGTTTATTGTCCCCGTTCTAAGGTAGGAAATGGGGGCAAGAAAGGCAGGAGTAGCTGCCTTTCCTGGGGTCTCACAGCCACTCAAAGGCAGAGCTTTTGATCTCCTTTGCTCTCCTGACTCCTCGTCCAGTGCTCCGTCCAGCCTTGCAGTGACTGTCATCAGTGGAGTTGGTGTCAGGTGTCGCAGCCTATAGTGAAGCCTGTCTCTACCTGAGGGCCCCAGGAAAGGTTGTTACAGGGTGGCCCAGTCGCCCTGACTTCTTGATCTGCCCTGGAGCCACAGGACTCAACCACGTTCACAAGCACTTAACACTGTCCCACCATGTGTGTGACTGTCCAGGCTGGTCCCACCGCAGGATGTGGACCACGCTGACAACACCCCATCCAGGTTCTGTAGTCAGCCCACTCTCTCCATCATTGTGGTCAGCCCCCGCGTGGGCACCGGGGAGGAATGCTGTGGTCCCCAAGCCTCTCCTGTACTCCCCTCCAGGGACTTTCCCTCCGAAGGGGCAGGTCCCTCCCTGGGAACAGGCCCACCCCAAACATGCAGAGCACAGAGAATTTTGAAGCCAAAGTGCTAGTTTAGATCAGGCGATGTTTCAGCTGTGGCCAAGATGCAATGAAGAGTAAGCTGGGCAGAGATATGGGTAAAGAACATTGAGGGGAGCAGTAAACACCACCCCCATGTAGCACATTCATGTGGCCGGTGCTACTGAGATTGTATCTCCCTCCACACCCCAACCTCTTCAAGTCCCCAGTCGGCTTGCCAGATGGGTGGGCAGAAATGACCTGCATAATAATGAGAAGCACCCAAACTTTGGGTATTGAAGCTCTTGCCTATATTGATTAAAGGGAGAGGGAGATCTGAAAGCAGAGGCTATAGGCCAGGCCTCAGGACCCATGCATCACATGAGGCCAGCCAGGGCTCTGCTAGCTTGGCTCCTGGCTCAGGGTCGCCTGTGCCAAGGGCTAGGCTTCACCCCCGGCCTGGCCAGCCTCTGGAAAAGGGATCATGGGTAATTTACTTTCTTTCTTTATATTTATCTGCACTTTCCAAGTGCTTTGTTGTTGTTTTGATGCATGTGTTTCTTTTATAATAAGACTGAGGTTTCAAACTGGCAGCAGAGCGAGACCCTTTGGCTGAAGGCCAGGTCTACAAGGACTCACAGGTGCCCACACCCCGCCTCGGGGAGCCGTTACATCTGACCCCACCGTGTGATCAGGAGGTTGTGAATGAAAAAGTAAGCCTGGGACTTGGTAAACTAGCACTTTTACATGCCTCTCTCAGAAGCTATGCATCTTAGAGACCAAAAGGGAAGGCTTTTGAGAGGGCAGTCCTTGCTGGAGATGAAGCCTCGAAAGTCTTGAAAAAGGTTGAATTGTGGGATCTGAAGTGACCGTCTCCACGGGTGCAGAAATGCCACCATCAGATGCCCTTCCTCTGAGGCTCATGCCCCCGCAGAGCTACACAGATATTAGAGGAGCCCGGGAACCTTGAGGCAATCATTTATTTATTCCAGGTTGAGACGCATGTAAAGCACAACTGCTCCTGGGATAAAGAAGGATTTCAGATCACCTTCTAGAAACAGGGCCTAGGAACAGGGGTTTGTCTTAGGACCTCCATGCACAGTGAGGGCCTCAGTAAAGGAAAGGACAGAGGAAGTTTGGCAAAGTGCGATCTGATGGGCCTGGCACCCTTCCCCAGCTCCATGCTTCCCTCTAGCTTCATCCAAGCCCTGCTCCCTACCCTACCCCAGCCCAGCCATACCCGCCTCCTTGGGGCTCCAGACACACTGTGCTGCTGGCTCCTGTACCTGCGACCCCCGGGACCCAGCAATCCCTTCCCCTGGCCTCCTATACCCACAGATCCCTCATCTTGTGGGGCTCATCCATAGCGAGACTTCCTTTACCTTGGTCTCGTTAGCTCTCCTTCCATGGGCACCCTCGATGCCCAAGACAGAAAGCTCCATTGTATACTCAAAGTACCACCCAACATAGAGCACAGAGTTTGTGAGTAAATGCTGGTAAAAAGATGTAAAAGGCATGGTTGGCATGAGCCTAGCAGGAGGCCAGACCGGGGATTCAGGGAGCTGGCCCTGGACACTGAGGCACCTACCTCTTCTGCCGAGTTTATTTCTAGGCATGTAAATACCTTCCTGACCAGCAGGCATGGGCTGGGCATTGCCAGGGTGGAGAAGCTTCCGTGAACTCACAGTGAACTGTAGGGGTGTGATGGGAGAAGTGAGCCAGGGGAGGTTGCAGCAGCCCACCCAACAGGACCCGTGTAGCTGGTTTTCTTGGCTGCCAGAGTGGGAGGTGCTGTCTAGCTGCATGAGGACCCCTGGCCTGGGGTAGCAGGCAGCTCAGAGATCTGTGCGCCACCAAGATTGGGAGGATGAGACAGCTCTGCCCATCTGACCTGGCCCAGCCCGGTCCAACCTTCGGGTATATTCTTTTCTTTTGGAGGGGCGGGGGGAGCCTAATGGTATGCTAGCATTTCTGAATCAAGCCTCCTATCAACCCCACATCCATCTGCTGTGAACACCAGCTTTCCAGTGTTGGGGCACAAATGCCTGTCCCCTGGAAAGCCTGACAGGCCTTCCAGTCCAGGCCCCTGCAGATCTCCCACGCATTTCCACCGCCACCTCCACCAAAGCGTCTCTCTGCCCTCATACACTGCATCCAGCTTCTGTCCATTTGCCGGGACTGGTATTATCCTCTGGGGGGCTGGACAGCAAGATCTGGGCAAACCTCTTCCTCTTCTTTCCCCAGACTGGCCTTTGTCCAGCTCAGAAAGCCGAGGAACCCAGACCCTGAGCAGGAGTGTGTGGTTGTGGGACATGGCCGTGATTTTCACTGTGCAGACTTGAGAATCAGTTTTACCAGCTGGAGGCCCTACGAGCTCCCAGGAATGGATATGCTATGCTACCAGTCCAGAGAGGGGTGGGAGAGCTATTCTTGTCAGAGCATGGAAACTCCTAGAGAGCAAATAGATTTGATTATATTGAACACAGCAATTGATTTTTTTCTAAATAAACATGCAGGATGAAATGGTAACAGACATCTGTTTCTGACAAGAATCAATTGACCCCAAATTGGAAGAAAGAAAATCTAGAAACACAAATAAGCACAAGAGAAAGTGGTGGGACCATCCAGGCTTGTCCAGTGAAGAAGGAAGAGAAACAGACAGACTTCCCAGCAGCTCTGTCCCCACCAAGCAGCTCCCTGTTTGTTGCTCTTCAGCAACTATGGTTCCAATAATGACAAAGGGGAGAGTAGCTATCATTTTATGAGTCCTTACTCAGTGCTAGGCCAGTGTCATGCCTTTTATTATGCGCATGTCTTATTTAACCCTCCTAAGAGCCCTATGTAGGAGGCTTTGCTCTCCCCCACTTCACAGATGAAATCACTGACGCACGTTGTGCAAGGTACACATTCAGGCTGCCGCAGAACCAGGACTCAAACCCAGCAGACCACAGAGCCAGGGCTCTCCAGCACTGCTTGTATTGACTCCAGCCCTGAGCTGTTACAGCCTGCCCTAAGCTGGCCTTGAAATTAAGGCGAAAAGACCTAGATCTCAGACACTTCCTTGCTAGCAGCACTCTGGCTTGAACGTGGAATGGATGAGGAGGACCCCACACCCGTGCTCCAGGACTCAGCAAAGCCAGGAGGTGGGGTACATCCTTCATCCTCATTCCAGGAGGAGGGGAAGTGGGGCAGCAGGGAGTGCTCCCCTGCTCTGCTCACAGCCCTGTGGGTGGGGAACATCTCTGTGGCCCGTTACCAGCAAAGATAAACTACATCATGTCACAGTGTATCACAGGCCTCATTTGCCAAAATGCTGTGTGGTTCTGATGCTATGGAGCAAGCACGGCTGTGATGAAAGACCTGAGAGCAATGGGCTGTGTGCTTCGGGCTTACTTTTGTAAAATCTGCCTTTTTGTTTCTTGGTTGTGGGCTTGTGTACACATGTTCTTCTTGAAGTAATCCAGCTCTGGGAGTGTTTCTAATTATCTTAAGCAAGGCTTATTAGTCCTGTTAACTGCAATTCCCTGATCTATGAGGCCACGGATTCCAAAGGAGCCTTTAAGGTAGGATTAAGGCAAAGATGAGCCATTGTAAAGTGGAATCGGGGCCAGCTTTCCTAAAGCTGCTGTGGGGCTGCACTGCAAAGTCCCCCAAATGAAGACTCCCATTCTGTCTGACCATCACTGTGTGTCTGGCTGTAGAAGGTGCTCAATCAACATGTGCAGGGTGAACAAACAGGCCCCTTCCAGCATTTACGTCGTGTGTTGCTTGTATCCGGTGCTCGGTAAATATCTGTGGCATGGACTGGTGGACAGTCGGACGGATAGGTCTCATGGACTCAGGCTGCACCTTGCACTACATCTAGCAGATGCCTAGTAACTGCTGATGGGTGGTGGGGTGGAGGGAGGTCTTCTCAAGACCGGGGGAGGAGTCTGACTGGAGTAACCCCATCTTCTCTTCCAGGTGACCCGTGCACCATGGCCGACTACGCCCGCCTGAAGAAGGTCCTTCTGGCACTGCAGAGCCGCCTGCAGCCACTCCACGAAGGGGACAGCAGACAAGACCCTGCCTCCCAGAAGCGCCTCCTGGTGGAATCTCTGTTCAAGGACTTCGACGCAGATGGAGACGGCCACCTCGGCAGCTCTGAGCTGGCCCAGGTGGGTACAGCACTGGGTGAAATCACATTATGGGGGGATCCAATTTTCCATTCAGGGTGTGCAGAAAGAGAACCAGCAGACCCGTGTGGGAAGAGTCATTTGTCGCTATCTCTGAAATGGGACACCAAGGGAGCCTTGCTCCTACAAGAGAAAGCATCTCCCAGGAGTCAGAGAGCTTGTGTTGAACACTTGGAAATATCTGACAAACAAAATGATGTTGGTATCTCTTTCCCACCAGCCACCTTCAGCCATATTTACTGACAAGCTCTGAGCTAGCTGGTGAAACACACACTGTACACAGGCTGAGCTCTGAGGCTTTCATTAGGAAACAAGTCTTTTCTTCCTGAGTCCTTTATCATCCTCAGCAGGAAGGTTCAAAGAAAGCAGGTTTGGTTTCCACCAAGAGCTTTGGGAGCTGTAACATGCTGTCCCCACGTCCTCTCCCCCTCGGACCTCACCAGTGGTGGTGCCTGGGTAGCAGCAGCCCACACTCCAGCCTGTGGCTTGCAGGCAGCCCTGTGGCCAGCCCCCGAGCACTGCTCTCCCCCTTGAGAAAACACTCAGACGGGGCCCGTGGTTTGCCTCCCTCCCAAACATGGCACACGTGGCCCTTTGCCCAGCTACCAGGTGGTACAAGGGCCACAAGCATCTGCAGCAAAAAGAAACAAGGAAGGAACAAGCCGGGGCAGCAGGCACACCAGCTGCAGGACAGGCCTGTTGGGTGCCAGTGGCAGAAAGGTGGGCTGGATGGGCCCAGGGGTCTGCATTCCT
The DNA here is from genome assembly GCF_054371585.1 of Giraffa tippelskirchi. Taxonomy (NCBI): domain Eukaryota; kingdom Metazoa; phylum Chordata; class Mammalia; order Artiodactyla; family Giraffidae; genus Giraffa; species Giraffa tippelskirchi. The sequence continues at coordinate 118,237,753 of NC_137280.1, read as the reverse complement.
GCTCCTGCTCTGCTGGTTTGGGTCTGAGGGCCTGGGGTCCCAGAGCCACACCAGATGCAAAGACATGGAGAGAGGACGAGATCAGCTGCCCCGAGGCAGCTCTGCCCCTGAGACCAGAGTGTCCCGCCCCCCGAGGACAGATACCAGGATAGTTCCCCACCTTTGATACTACTTTAAAAAGATCTTTCACAGGGTACAACAGTGACCTCATCAAAACTGTGACCAGGTCACCAGGAAGGACCAGGCTAGGGAAGGCCATGGCATTTAGAGCACCCACTAGGGGCTTGGCACTAAGCGAGGCCCTTTACCTGCAATGTGCCCTACACAGGCACGTCCCTCACTCTTCAATAGAGTAGCTACGAACACAGACTTCACAGTCAAACTGCCTGAATTCAGGCCCAACTCCAGCATTTATGGGGACCTAGGGGGTCTAGGCAGACAGCTGCCTGGCTCTGTGCCTCTTTTCTTGTCTGTGACTATCACAGGGTCATCAGGAGGACTAGATGAGCTAAGAGGTGTGAAGTTCTCAGTCTAGTTCCAAGCATGTGGCACATTCTCAGTAGGTGACAGCCATTAGCATCCCTTTGTCACCATCACCTCTATTGTTGTTATTTCCTCCTCAGACCTTTCAGCCACCTTTTGCTGTGTGGTAGATGCTGCTGTTATCCCCACTTACTAGGTATTTTTAGATGAGGAAGCCGAGGCTCCAAGAAATCAAATGGTTTGCCTGCGGAGCACGCATTGCCTAGGATTTGGTGAACTGAGATGTAACCAGGGTGCCAGGTGTGCATGGACCAGCTTTCCTCACACTACACGGGGCTCCCTGGGAGGACAGCTCCCACCACTGGCTCCACCTGATCCTCTTGAGATCTGTGGGGACAGCAAGCACCCAAAAACTCTGAGTAGAGCAGTTATCCAGACACTTCCCCATGCAGGGCCCCCTTCTCAAGTCTGGCCAGTTCAGAGCTGGCTTCCAGGGAGTGGGTGGGGAACCACAGATCCTAAGGCACTTGCAGACCCGGCTCTGCTCACTCATACCTGGCATCACAGGCAAGTCCATCCATGGCCCATACTCCAGGAAGCCTCCCAGACACACACCAGCCTTCATGTCACTACTTTATCAACCCTCAGCCCCCAGTTATGGCTAAGACCCCATGGTCCAGGACTGGAGACCCACTGATGACCCACGCTGCTCCGGAGAGAGCCCAGGTCCTGCTGGTCATGGTTACCTGAGAGAAGAGACATCTAGCAGTTCAATTCCCCACAGTACAGACTATGTGGGGAGCCCAGAGGGCAGGCATCTCTGTCTCGCCCCAGACAGAGGCAGCTGTGGGATCTTGGTGCCCAAGGCCCACGTGGATCCAGGTAGCTGCCAGGTAAACAGAACCTTCCTGGGTGCACGGCTCTAACCTGGCAGAGACATGCCCTGAGGCACCTGTAGCCATTAACAAGCATGGTAATTGGACTATGATTTCCTCTTTAATGTGTTTAAAGTCCATTTCATAAATCTGCCAAGCAGGGCCTAGCTAAAATGGGCCTTTCCTTGACACTGAATCAGAGGCGTTGGGGAAACTTGTAGGTCCTATGAAAAGTTAATCAATTTCCAGTGCAGAAATAGACAAAGGGAAATTTCCATCTTTGGAAGATTGATTTCGGGCGTTATGGTTGATCTCCCTTTTATCGAACACTCTTATTTGCTGGGTGAAGGGTCATTTTTTTAACATTACCACATTAAATTGCCTTTAATATGCCAGGCCCAGCTCAGACTGTTAAATAAAGAGAAAATGCCTCTGCTCCCCTTTTCCCCCCCAAAATAAAATCATTTTCTTTCTTCTGAGATTTCCTTCTGAGCATTTCCTTTGCAAGACTCTAATTCCAGACCCACACGCAAATGGTCCTACTAGGGAGGCCCCCACCTTGCAGCCCAGACCACATCCAGAGAGGAGTTCACAAGGGCCCACCCATGGTCCCCTCAACAGAATCCCAAGGGTAGTGATTTGTGTTCCTGGCAGGATGAAGCAGGCAGAGCAGGGGCTCAGGCCTAGGTCAATAGAACAGCAGCTTCCTCTCCCCAGGAGTAGTACTGTGGCTAGGATGTGCTGATTTGAGATTGGTGGGGGTTGGAGGGGGCGGGGAGGGGTACACTGATGGAGCAGTGACCTTCCAGCTCTACACAGTTGGGAGCCATTGAGTATGGCCACTGTTAATTGGGCTTATTTGATCAGGCCCCTATCTCTTCCCTGTTTCCCCAGCTATAACACAAAGGGGTAAACCAGATGACCACGTAGATCCTTCTCACCTCAGATCATCTGGGGTCTGTTTGCCCTGGCAGGGAGAAGACAGACCTGAAAGCCAATACTGACTCAGGCCCAATCACCGTGTGAGACCTTGAGAAAGTCCCTTTCCTCTCTGAGCCTCAGTTTTCTCATCTATAAAAGGAGAAGGTCAGACAAGACAACACCAAAGATATTTGGATGCTCCCCACGGCCTATGGAGCTGTCGCTGGAGTCCACACGCACACACACAGACACATCTGCCCAGACAGTGACCGCAGCCCCACTTGGCCTGAGCAGATCCCCACAGCTCTGAACTCACTCCTGACTCCAGCCTTCTCCCTTTCTCACCCACAGCATGCGCTGAAGGAACAAGACCTGGAGGAGGACTTCCTGGGTTGCTCGCCAGGTGACCTTCTCCGATTTGATGACTACAACAAAGACGGCCTCCTGACCCTTCATGAGTTCTACACAGCCTTCCGTAAGTCAGGCCCCCGTCGGGGCTCACAGTCAGCAAAAAGACATTTCCACACCAAAATGGTGTCAGGGTCTGGAGTCTATCTTTGGTTGTTTTCCAAGGTTGGCTTCTTTTATAGGTGAAAGTAGTTGAATTTGTTTTGCAACAAGCCTGAGATTTAAGGAAAGAGTAAGGGGAGGGCAGAGGTGGGGGACGGGGTACTCGCTCGGTTCCTTTTGGATGAAGGTTCTTCTCGCTGTTGATATCATTTGAGGAACCCAGGACTGTGTTTTAAACATGATTGAGAAGGCACTGCCTCACGTGGCTGGAGGATTCTGGGACTGCACGTGGACAGAGCAGATGTTAGGGTTCTCCCAAGGAGGTGGCCCAGCCCCATCAGAGAACCCTGCCTGGGGGCAAATCCTGCAGGAGGGTGCTGGAGGCTTGGCCAGGTAGACAAAGGAGTGGTCACAATGCAGGATAATGGAGAATGAGGGTCCAGGTTGATGAGAGGTGGTAGAGTCCCTGGAGAAGAAGAGAAATGGGGATGCTCTGCCTGAAAATGGAGGAGGTGCTCAGAATGGACTCTGTGGGGTCACTGGTGCATATGGTGAGCAGGTACAGTGTCTGAGGGACCTAGGTCTTCTCCATGAGGTGCTCTTCCAAGAGATGACCTCATGTCAACCATAGCTAGAGCTGGGACAGGACTTCCAAGAGATACAAGATGCAAGAAACTCCAGACAACTCCAGACAAGTTCACTAGGAGATGGAAGGCAGTGTGGGACCCTAACTTGAGACAAGAGGGGACATTCTTGGCCCCAAAGAAGTGAAGCTCCTTTTTGTCAGACAGCATGTGGAGCAGGCTCTGTTAAAAGCAGGTAATGTGTGTACCCTGTATGAGGCGCCTTTGAACATGACCTGCAAGCTCTCAGCTCCTGTGGGCCCTGCAATTGAGGAAGCAGGGGTGAGACACCCAGGGTCCCTGAGAACTCTGAGCCACAGGTCCTGGCATCCTGGGTCCCATTCTCTATCTGGAGGTGTGTTTTCCTGGAACGTATTCCTGCTTCATATCAGCATCTCTGTGCTGTTGTTACTTCAGACATTCACCAGGCCTGAGGAGGCATCCTCATGATTTGTTGGCAAGAAAGTCTCGTGTGGCAGGTAGGAGAGGTACTCATGTGACCTGAGAGGAGAGAAACGAGCGTGATTCTTCCCTGTGGGAGGTGTCCATGAGCTTGTTGCAGGATGCACCTTTCCAGTCCACGGCGTCCCTGTTACCAAGGCCCAAAGTTGAACCCCCAGTTCCCAGGCTCTGCTTGATACATGATGACTGTGTTGCTCCCCAGCCTCCTCCTTCCTGCCCACAGTTTAAACTGTACATCTGGTGGTTCATAATAAGGTGTGAGTGGCTGGTAGATTCAATCTGCCTGGGAGGTGTTTGCTTTGTGGATTGAGGAGCTTATTCCATGAAATGAATCTCTAAATTTTAGAATGGGTGGTGGTATCGGCAACTCTGGAGACCTAGCTCGTGCGATGATTGTTATATTTTCAGGACTTTTGAAAGGCAAACAGTTACATAGTTGGGAGCTTTAAATCAGCCCTAGTAGGACTATTTACAACACAGAAGTCTACATACACAACACAAATGCTACACAAGGGGAAGGGGGCTCTTTTTCCCTCCGGAGAGCCCATTGTGAGGCACTGACCTGCACACACTGGACAAGACCCTCCCTCCCCACCTGTCCTCACCACCTCCCAGAATCTCCTCTTCATCCGCCTTCTTTGAACAGAGCCCCCTTGATGATGCTAATCCCAGGGGACGTGAACAAGAAAGAAGTAGATGTCAGGCCAACGACAGGGTGAGAAGGTGGAGCTTCCCTCCTCATCAGAGAAACAGCAGCACGCGTTCCAGGGCCAGTTCTGAGATATTCCCAGCATGCTTTGTGCACTCAGCACCCACCTCCCCCCATCTACAGAAGGAGCTGTAAAGAAAAAGATCACTGCTTTTTCAAATCTGGGGGCCAAGGCTGGACTTCTGGGGATACACCAGAGCCACACACGAGTGTCCCACAATGGCATCACTAGGCAGAAAATGACACTGCTTGGGTACCGTCCAGGTACCAGTTGTCACAGAAGCCTCTGATCTATGAGCCCACTTCCTTCCTGGGAACTGGTCTGGGACCAAGCAGGGGCTATTGGCTCCCCTTTCAAGGAAATGGCAGCATCCCTGTTGCCCCTGATGAAAGAGAGGCCGCCCTGGCCTCCCTAAGTGAAGGTCGTTATGAATAGGACCTGCCTGTGGAAAAGGAGGGACGTCCTCACTTCGCTTCCAGCCGTATGTCCCATGTAGAGCAGTGCGCTGTCTGTTTCCCTTGTTCTTGGATTATTATTTGAAAAGCCTTATAATCATCATTTTTAAAACAAATTAGATTCTGCTGTCGCCTTGGACTTGTTTTGAACTGGGCAGCCAAACCATTCATCACAGCCCAACCCAAACAATAGACATGCAATAAAACGTAAACTCACAGCCATTAAGGAAGCCACAAAATGAGTTAACCCTGCTTTCAAGGCCCAACACACAGTCACTCAGAGCACACGGGATCAGTGGTCTTTCAAAGTCATAGGAACTCTAAACTCCCCTTGCTCTGGGAATGGATTTATGATTCAATGGATATTAAATAGAAAATTGAAATGAGACACACAGGTACAACTGATTACCCAGAAATCAATGGGCATTAAAGACATCTCACTAAAACGCAAAAAGTAATATCTCAGACATTTCAGCAACAACATTTTGGATTTGATTTTCAAAACTGAAGCTGACTGGCTGGCAAAGGTTGAGACTTTAAAGTTGCATTTTCTAGTCTCTGTTTTGCCAGGATCCTTGGGTTCCAGGCAGGGCAGGCTCTGTAGGGAGACTGGCACAGATTCAGCCACTTTATTAAAGGATGGGATTTGGGAGACTTTTCCCTGGAGAAGTGAGTTGTATTCATATTTACAAGGGTTTTTTTTGTTTTGGAGGGGGCAGTGTGCAGTCTCCTAAGTCATGTTTTCTCATGCAGCTGACATGCCCAGGCTGCGCTGGTGTTTGCCACTGTCTGCAGCTGGCTGAGGGCGATGCCAGCAATCCCAGGGCTGGCAGCTGCCATGCTCAGTTGAGTGGTTCGTGGTGAGGCTGCACCTTCCTCCTGGCTCTGCAGAACAGGTGACCCTCACCCACCTGAGGAGGGCAAAGGACAGGTCCCTTAGCCATGGAAGTCACGAAGCCTGCGAATCACTCATCTCTGTACAATGATGGCAGTGAAACGTGAGGCTGGCCTCCCTCTCTGCCTCTATTTGTCACCTAAACATTCTCTTCAGGTTGCTTTTGGTTTTCCAAATCATACACTGATCTTGGAACTAACAGTCCAGTGTCCTCTCAGCATGCCCTCTAAACCTTCCTCCTCACTCCTCCGTCTGCCCCCCCACCCCCAACAAGCCACAGAACTTCCCACCCCTGATGTGAGGCAGAGACCCAGGCGCCAGGGTTACTGGTGAACGAGATGCGTGCCTGCCTGTCTGTTCATCTCAATGAATTAAAAAGTTGCTTGCTTAAAAATCTTTTCAATAATGCATGTTTTTGCACTTTTCTGAATGCTTGGGTTGGGATTGTGGGAAAAAACATATTGCTTTAAATGAGGATTTTTCTCTCACTTTAAATTCATTACAAGTTCCTTCTGCTTTTTTAGAAAGATAGTTGTCCTTTTAATTAATCATATGAGAGCAATATGCTGCATGTAAAGGACAGGCTCACCATGCAGGATAAAGGTCTTCCCGTGTTACTGTCCCAGGGTCACAGATGCACAGTGTCCAGGAGGAGGACCTGAGTCGAGGGACCAACTGTGTTGGAGTCAGATGCCCTCCCTTAGCACAGGCCAGCAGAAAGGAAAACAGTGATTTAATCTGATTATTGTAGTACTTCTGTATCCAGGGAAACTCTGTGAACCAGAGGAGATGGTCACTGGGCAAATTTACAGCTGTTTTTTCTGCCATTGTTGCTGCATTATGAAAGGGTACTGTGGGTTCATCTAGCATGTGGTTATCCTCTGGAACAAATAATGCCCGCACAGGGCAGATGCCTTGCCAGACCCGTTATTGTAGCCCTCACCACCACCCCATGATAGTAACAACAGCAACTATCCCTCCCCCAAATCTATCCAGCTCCTTATCCATGTAGGGTGAATTCAGACAGGAAGTTCAGCCAGTAAAATCCCACTTTATACTCCTCCGTTCCTTTCCTCCATTTGGGTTATTGAATAGCAAAATTTCAGATGGCATCAGTTCAGTTAGTTCAGTCACTCAGTTGTGTCCGACTCTTCGCCACCCTGTGGACTACAGCATGCCAGACTTCCCTGTCCATCACCAACTCCTGGAGCTTGCTCAAATTCATGTCCATCAAGTCAGTGATGTCATCCAACCATCTCATCCTCTGTTGTCCCCATCTCCTCCTGCCTTCAATCTTTCCCAGCATCAGGGTCTTTTCCATTGAGTCAGTTCTTCACATCAGGTGGCCAAAATATTGGAGTTTCAGCTTCAGCATCAATCCTTCCAATGAATATTCAGGACTGGTTTCCTTTAGGATGGACTGGTTTGATCTCCTTACAGATGGCATAGAGTCTAACAAAAATTTTATCTGAATCTATTTGGCTCTTGAGTTTGGAGAGCAAGAGTTACCTGTGTGCAGTTACCTGTGTCAGTGTTGGCAGAGGCTAAGACCATTGGTGGGGTGACTCCCCTAATCCCAAAGGGAGGAACTGGTTGCCTCATGCAGGACTTGCAAATCAAGTGGCAAAAACACTGATTCCTTGACCTTGGTCCCTCATTTGCTCAAGGGCATTAAAGAGCTAAACTGGAGCTGCCACTGGAAACTGGTATCAGAAGGTGCTGTCAGTCTCAGTACTCCCTGCCAAGGACTTTCTCCTCACCTCCAGCAGAGAGAGGGCCTCCAAGAAGGCTTCTGTGTGAGTTTGCTATGTGCCCCTGAAGCCAAAGTTAACGGGCCAGCCATGTGGGTGCTTTTTTGCTTACTAATAGTGCTTTTGTTAGTAATGGGCTCTTACCACTCAAGTCATATAAAAACAATTGTTGTTGTTCAGTCAGTAAGTTGTGACTCTTTGCAACCGCATGGACTGCAGCACGCCAGGCTTCTCTGTCCTCCACTATCTTCCAGAGTTTGCTCAGATTCATGTCCACTGAGTCGGGGATGATATCTAACCATCTCATCCTCTGCCGCCCATTTTTCCTTGGACAGGTCTTTACCAGAGGTTAAGCTGAGCTTCAAGTTCCTTACCTGTAAAATGGGTATAATAACCACCATGTAATGTTGTTGTTCAGTCGCTAAGCCATGTCCAACTCTTTGCAACCCCAAGCACTATAGCATGCCAGGCTCCTCTGTCCTCCACTATCTCCTAGAGTTTCTCGAATTCATGTCCACTGAGTCAGTGATGCTATCTAACCATCTCATCCTCTGTAGCCCCCTTCTCCTCCTGCCCCCAATCTGTCCCAGCATCAGAGTCTTTTCCAATGAGTTGGCTCATCACATCAGGCCACCAAAATATTGGAGCTTCAGCTTCAGCTTCAGCTTCAGCATCAGTCCTTCCAATGAATATTCAGGACTGGTTTCCTTTAGGATTGACTGGTTTGATCTCCTTGCAGTCCAAGGGGCTCTCAAGAGTCTTCTCCAGCACCACAGTTCAAAAGCATCAAATCCCATGTAGGGTTACTCAACACTAAGTGAGATAATTCATGTAAGGTGTTCAGAATGATACCCTGTATATGGTAAATGCTAAGTAGTCATTAGCCAAGTAGGTCAATGATGGAGGTGATGATGAAGATTTCTGTGTGTTCCCAGCCCCTGTCACTCTGTGCTCTGTCATTGTCATCTGGCCTGTAACAGTCCATAGGTTCCATGAGGCTGGAGGCTGTTTTGTTCACCATGGGCTCACGCCTAGCGTAGGGTCTAACGTTCAGAAAGCCCTTGGTAAATCTTTGCTCAGTGAGATGGATGAAGTATATGAAGAAATAAATACAGTTGGCAAGCAGAGGGTCTTGGAAGTTTCAAATCGAGCCCGCCTCTTTCCCATCTCCAGTGATTTGCTGCTAACAGCTGCATTGTAGGGCCCAGCACTTGCTAACATTGTCAGGAGCTGAGATTTCAAGCACTTTCCATTTTTAAAGATCCCAGCTGGAAGCTGTCAATGGCCTTAGTGCAGAGCAATTGAGCAGTAGAAAATGAACTAATTACAGGTTGTTATTGAAAATCTATTATATACAAATTGCAAAGAAAACTCATTAAAATGCGATGCTTTGGTGATTTAAAAAAAAAAAAAGCAAAATGAAAAAAAAGTCCTCTTGGAGGAAGAAGCAGGGGCAGGGTGGCTGAATACCTTGTTTGTCCCTGTTCCCGGGTAAGGACTCCCAGCAGGACTGCAGCCAGGCTCTGGGTCTTATGCTCACATATCACCCAGCCAGTCTGATGTACAAACCATGAAGAGGCTTACGTTTTGTACAGAACAGACAGCTCTCTGAATGTTAGTAAATACATAGAAATGGCTGCAGATGAAACAAAGCATTTCATTACAAAGATATAAAATGAGAACAATTTAAATGTCAGCTTTTTACCAGGATATCACCTTACTGTCCTTGTAAATCTCATGTTTTTGCAAAGCTTTTGTGAGGACTCCAAAGGCCCTAAATGTGCAATTAAGCACTGAAGTTACGCCCAAGCTGCTGCTGCCTGAAGCAGGCACTCCGGTGTCACATTAGGGGCTAGTTGGAGACCCTAGACCACCAGCCGTGACCCATCCAGGTGTCCTCTGCATCAGCCATACCTGCTGGCTCACATAACCAACAGCGCCTGAACGCAGGTAGCAGCAGAACAGACGAGGCAACAGCAAAGCCAGGAGGCAAAGAGGGCAAAGTAGGGGCTGCCTCTGAGAGCGGGCAAGGTTGTTATTGTCTGAGGCATCTTGTTCCAGCTGGAGGACAAAGGAGCAGGAGAGAGAGAGAAACCTAGAGCTTTCCATGAGGTGGAAAACTGGTATATGGCAGGTGCTTGATAAACACTTGTTGGAAGGATGAAAGACCATGATGGAGTTTTCTAAATAATAGTAAAGAGAGAAGGTTCAAGGTGGTTGTAGTGGTTTCGGGGAGAATGCAAGTCAGGGGGGTTCCTGGTGGTGGAGGTAACCCTGCTGCCCACGTGTGGCACTGAGCGCCGTCAGCTGCCCACTGTTGTTCATCAGGTGTGTTGTGTTATCTGTATCACTGGGTTGGCAGAGAGCTGCCCTCCACCAAGACAGCCCTCACTCCTGCTCCACTTTATTCACCCCTTTCCTGGTGGAACTGGTATTTCCCTCAAAGCTGGCCTTCTGTGGGAGAGTGCAAATCTACCCTTGTGTGTGTGTGTGTGTGTGTGTGTGTGTTAGTCGCTCAATCATGTTGGACTCCTTTTGACCCCATGGACTGTAGCCTGCCAGGCTCCTCTGTCCATGAATTCTCCTGGCCAGAATACCAGAGTGAGTAGCCATTCCCTTCTCCAGAGGATCTTACCGACCCAGGGGTTAAACCCAGGTCTCCTGCACTGCAGGCAGATTCTTTACCATCTGAGCTACTACTGGAGTAGTTTGCGTTTCCTTCACCAGGGGATCTTTCCGACCCAGGGATTGAACGTGAGTCTTCTGCACTGCAGCAGATTCTTCACTGACTGAGCCACCAGGGAAGCATGCAAATCTATCTTTAGATCCCCTTATATCTACAGCATCTGACAAGTCCTTACCAGATGCCTCCTGGAGGCTCCAGGCTGGACACTGTAAGGAGGCCTCAGACCAAGGAATGGGATGGAATTAAAATGCCCTTTGCAGCAAAGTGGGGACTTGGGAAGCATCCCCACTGACGAAGAACATATTTCCATTCAGGTAGGAGGCAAGCTGCTCCCAGCCATGTGCTCCAAGCCTTGAGTTCCTGTTTCAGCTCACACAGAATTTGGTGGGGTTCTGGAGGCCTCAGACCTTTGCCTCTACTTCTGGACTGTGCCGTCGTTTTTGGACCCGGGGATCCAAGCAGGGACTGGGACAAGCAACATGCATAACCAGTTTGTTGGACTGCGAGCAGTCTCAGCAGAGGTCCAGGCAGACCAGTCTCCTCTGTGCAGACCTTCCAGTATCTCCCGACACTCCTCCTGCCTGTGGTCACTCTGGGGGCGGGGAGCTGAGGACTGCAGATCAGTTGGCTTTCTGTTGCTCTCCAAATGTGGGGCTGCTTGGCAGTGGTTTTCCATTTCAGGCTTCAGCCAGGATTCCCAGTCCCCCATTATGGTCCCACTCTGGGACCCTCCACAGTGTGGTCTGCCCAGGGGAGGTGGAGGGAGGCTGTGCGAGCCGCCCCCAGGCAGCTGCAAGCTGAGCCTTGGAGAGCCGTTCTGCTCCAGATGGCACCGCCGTTTGTCTTCAGGTGTTTCAGGCACAATAACTGTTTGTACACTTGTCAGGATTGCAAATCGAATCCAAGTGGGAGTGGAAATGGGGCCCAAAGGACTCGGCCCTCCACAGGTAGTAGGAGGGGCGGTGAGGTGGGCGGGTGGCCCCCTGAGTGCCTTCTCTGGTTCACTCATCTTCCTGAACACTCTTGAGCATCTCCAGACACAGCCCCGCTGGTGAGGCACTGACAGGTCTTCAGAGCCGTGTGCCAGATGCTGCGCCCGCCCCTGGCAGGGCTTCTTCGCAGCCCCATGTTCTGAGAATAAGGAAAACTGAAGCCAGGAGGCTGGGGGCCTGCCGGGGGCCCATAGCTGCTAACACAGACCCCAACACAAAGGCAGGTGTGCATGGGTCACACCTGAACACTGAGTCACCGGCTACATGCCCTACCCTAGACAAGACCTTTTAGAATCTCCAGTTTTTCCCCCAGAGTCCAGCATCCAGAAAGTTCCCCATGATCTGTGACTCTGAGACAGGGCAGAGGGAGGGATCTGTGAGGCCACATCCTCTCTGAGGGTCGTTCACTACATGCTAGTGCAGAGCAGGGCAACCATGGGCTCTTTCCAGATCACAAAGTCCATGGGCCGCAGGTGCTTTCAGACACTTTACCAGGTCCCCTTCCCATGGCACCACAGAAAGAGCCCCTAGGGCCAGTGGACTTCAGCCCCACAGGGGAGGGTGGGGCCCCCCCAGGGAGCAGGCCTGTCACTCAGAACAGGTATCCCCATGCTCCTAGAACCCCGTGGAGAGATGCTTTCCTTCCAGACCCAAACCCATTAAGCAGTGATCCCTTCTCAGCTCCCACAAGTGAAAGCACATCAAGCGCCACTCTTCTTGGGCCTGTCCAGCCCTGTTGGTTCAGTTCAGTTCAGTCACTCAAGTCATGTCCAGCTCTTTGCGACCCCATGAACTGGAGCACGTCAGGACTCCCTGTCCATCACCAACTCCTGGAGTTTACCCAAACTCATGTCTATTGAGTCGGTGACTCCATCCAACCATCTCATCCTCTGTCGTCCCCTTCTCCTCCTGCCCTCAATCTTTCCCAGCATCAGGGTCTTTTCCAATGAGTCAGCTCTTCACAGCAGGTAGCCAAAGTATTGGATTTTCAGCTTCACCATCAGTCCTTCCAATGAACACCCAGGACTGATCTCCTTTAGAATGGACTGGTTGGATCTCCTTGCAGTCCAAGGGACTCTCAAGATTCTTCTCCAACACCACAGTTCAAAAGCGTCAATTCTTCAGCGCTCAGCTTTCTTTATAGTCCAACGCTCACATCCATACATCACCACTGGAAAAACCATAGCCTTGACTAGACGGACCTTTGTTGACAAAGTAATGTCTCTGCTTTTTAATATGCTGTCTAGGTTGGGCTTAACTTTCCTTCCAAGGAGTAAGCGTCTTTTAATTTCATTGCCGCAGTCACCATCTGCAGTGATTTTGGAGCCCCAAAAAATAAAGTCAGCCACTGTTTCCACTGTTTCCCCATCTATTTGCCATGAAGTGATGGGACCGGATGCCATGATATTGGTTTTCTGAATGTTGAGCTTTAAGCCAACTTTTTCACTCTCCTCTTTCACTTTCATCAAGAGGCTCTTTAGTTCTTCTTCACTTTCTGCCATAAGGGTGGTGTCATCTGCATATCTGAGGTTATTGATATTTCTCCCAGCAATCTTGATTCCAGTTTGTGCTTCATCCAGCCCAGCATTTCTCATGATGTACTCCGCATATAAGTTAAATAAGCAAGATGACAATATACAGCCTTGACGTATTCCTTTTCCTATTTGGAACCAGTGTGTTGTTCCATGTCCAGTTCTAACTGTTGCTTCCTGACCTGCATACAGGTTTCTCAAGAGGCAGGTCAGATGATCTGGTGTTCCCATCTCTTTCAGAATTTTCCACAGTTTATTGTGATCCACACAGTCAAAGGCTTTGGCATAGTCAATAAAGCAGAAATAGATGTTTTTCTGGAACTCTCTTGCTTTTTTGGTGATCCAGCGGATGTTGGCAATTTGATCTCTGGTTCCTCTGCCTTTTCTAAAACCAGTTTGGACATCTGGAAGTTCACAGTTCACATATTGCTGAATCCTGGCTTGGAGAATTTTGAACATTACTTTACTAGCATGTGAGATGAGTGTAATTGTGCGGCAGTTTGAGCATTCTTTGGCATTGCCTTTCTTTGGGATTGGAATGAAAACCAACCTTTTCCAGTCCTGTGCCCACTGCTGAGTTTTCCAAATTTGCTGACATATTCAGTGCAGCACTTTCACAGCATCATCTTTCAGGATTTGAAATAGCTCAACTGGAATTCCATCACCTTCACTAGCTTTGTTCCTAATGATGCATCCTTGACTTCACATTCCAGGATGTCTAGCTCTAAGTGAGTGATCACACCATTGTGATTACCTGGGTCATGAAGATCTTTTCTGTATAGTTCTTCTGTGTATTCTTGCCACCTCTTCTTAATATCTTCTGCTTCTGTTAGGTCCATACCATTTCTGTCCTTCATTGAGCCATCTTTGCATGAAATGTTCCCTGGGTGTATCTATTGGTAGCCCTATTGGTCCCAGGTCTCAAATCCCATCTCTCTGTAGCGGTGCTTAGAAAGGTGCTGCTGCTTGTCAGCAGGATGGCCGGGAACAAGATCGCCATTCAGGACCACCCCCACCCCTTGGGGTTCCCCGCTAATGCCTGGGTGTGGTGTGATAGCTGAAGAGAGCGTGGCGGGCTGACCGCTGTCCCGGCAGCAGCTGCGCTGGCCCATGTGCAGGGCCGCCAGCACCCAGCGCACAGGACACGGTGAGGGGTCTAAGGGTCAGCGGAAGCCGCCCGTGGCTGGCTCAGACAGATCCATAGTGGATTGGGAGTTGAGCCAAAAAGGACTATAGGTCAAATAAGAGCATCGACAAAGCTCTTGAGGCTCCCCAGGGCCCAGCCAGCCCTGACACCTGGGCGTGCTGAGTGGACAAGTGGATTCAGTGACTCTCAGGCTGTCTCTCTTTCTGTGGAGACCATGATGCTGGGGGAGTTGTGAGGTGAGGGAAGAACTGGGGGTCCTGCCTTGTCCTGACCACACCTGCAGGGTTGCAGCCCTGCCCCCACTGGTGACCCTGTTGACCCGAGGGTTTGGTCATGTACAGAATTACCATCCTGTGGACTGGTGGGCAGTCGATGAAACACTTGCTGAACACTCAGGGCTTCAGGCTTGGGAAGAAATGGGACATGTGGAATGTTCACAGGCGGGAGGGTGGGGGGGCGCCTGTGAAGAAAGCAGGTCAGGGGGGTGGTTTAGAAAGTGAGCAGCAGGGGTTATACCCGCAGGGAGCCTCAGAGGCAACCTGGCGTGTCATACCCGAAACACAAAGATCCTTGGACTCTCAGACTGTGTCTCACACAGAAGTTGTGTGAGTTTTCCCTGGGGTCACCCTCCCAAGCCCCACCATCACAGAGCACCTTGCCCCCCCTTCCCTTGCTTCCAGCCAGAGACCCACACATCCTGTCCCAGACAGGAGGGCAGGTGGTGGCCTTCTAAGGGCTGCCGGTGGAGCTTCTAAGGGAGCAGCAGCTTCCGCTGCATGGAGAAGCAGCCAGTAGCTGCCTCTAATTGAAAAGGCATGCCAATGCGCTTCCACTTGGAATGTTTTCCTTGCATTCTCTAAATTAACACTGAAAGCATGGGCTGAGTGGCGCTCTTGGTCCCCCAGAGTCAGGCCTCCATCACTCAGAGGCTGATTGTTCACTTCAGATTATTCATGCCCAGATTCCAGCCGCCTCCCTGCCTCCCACCACTACCTGGTTAGAGTCTGAAAGCAGCTCTTGTGAAGGGGAGGTGGAAACAGAAGGAGGGAAAACTCAAAGCAGTTAGATGGGCTGTTGATTAGTGTCTCCGGGCAGCTGTGGTATTGGAGAGGAGGGCAAACCTGGGGTTAAATGGACACAGGAGAAGGGACTGGGGTTATCTGTTCATGTGGGCCCCACCTGAGCCTCTACACTTGTGTGAGCCTCTCCCTTTGAAGTCGGGAGAAGTTATTGATCTTGCTTGGAGGGAAGGGCACACTCAGCCCAAGACCATGATCCGTGGCCACCAGACTGCAGGCCACAGCTCCTCTGTGGGCAGTCCTGGCTGGGCAGCTGAGTAGATGAAATTTTCACAGGCCCAGACTCTGGGCAGCTCGACTTTAAAAGGCCTGTGTTGGACTAGACTGTCTGCCCCAAGCCTGCTCCTTTAAAGAGCAGCCATTCAGCAGGCTGAGTTCCTGCAGGCTCTGCCGAGATGTCCGAGGAGCGAGAAGCAGCCTTCATCACAGGACAGCATGTGGTCCTTACAACAGCACAGCCAGGGCGTCTCCCTGAGTGTACAGGGATGGACCGACCCCAGTTCCCATTTCTAATCCTCGAGCGGGGATGCTCCGATGCTTCCAGGGTGAGTGGCCTGACCACAGGCCTGTCCCTACAGAGGACAGAAAGCTTCCAGAGTGAACCGAGACAGCCCCGGCAGGTGTCATGTGGCTCAGCAGTGTGGCTCAGTTTATTGGAGGAAACTTTACATGTGACAGCCGTGGCCTTTGAAGTCACAAAACCATCAGGTTAGGAAGCTCTAAGTAAACACAAGTTTAGGGAAATGCTTCCAAGTGGAACAACAGGTGAATATTTGCTCTCCGGTTTCCACTCATGCTTGGCAAGTGGCTGGCTGGGCCCTGGGAACACAGTGGTGACTGCAGGCCCGGCTGTGTCACCCTGTCCTCAAGTTGCCAGCTGAGGGAATGGTTGGGGCCCACATGGGGAAGCCCTCCCACGATGGGGTCTCTGCTGTGGAGGCTGCCCCAGAACCCCACACATGGTGCAGATGCCCCAGGGTGCTGGCGCAGAGCAGCTTCAGGGCCCGGCATGTGTCACAGAGCTTGTTTCTGAAGCTGTATAATCAATCTCGGAAAATAATAACAGGATTAAGAGCCGATGTTTACTGAGTGCTTAGCACGTGCCATAGTACAGTTCTAAGTGAATCCATTAATCCTTGCAGCAAGCTGCGAGGGAAGAACCATCATTAGCCCCTTTCCGTAGAAAAAGCCCAGAAGCATCGAGCGCTGGAGCAACTTGCTGTATCTCAGAACTGGGATTGAGGGTCGGGACTTGAACCCAGGAGTCTGGCCTCAGAGTCCGAGCTCGGCTGCACTGCCATTGAAAGAGTTCCAGATGCTGTGACGCCCAGAGTGTTTTAGCAGGGTCCCTGTGGTACCTCACATTTGTCAGGTGTTGGCTTCATGGGTACCAGGGATAGGGGGAGATGGAAGTGGGCGGGACTGGCCCAAGCCCACGCACTCCCACCCCGCAGTGTCCTGGCCCACACAGGCCGCTCCACCGGAAGTCCCCTGCTTCTAGAATCTGCCCCACCCAGAGGTCTGTGAAGGACCACAGTGGGGCTGCAGGGCCCTCCTCCCAGTTGGCCAGGACCCCTCTGGCAAGCTCTTCCTGAGGCTCCTGTGTCCAGCCTGGGGTTTCTGTGGCTGTGAGTGATAGGGAGCTGGGGCCAGTCAGGCACACAGTAGGCACACAGGGGAGGTGGGCAGCAGGGGCTGTGGCATTTGTTACCAGTGGTCACATTTGTTGGGTGTTAACCAGTTTTGCATTATCTTATCTAGTGACAGCAATCTTGATGAAAAGGATACTATTTATGCCCATTTTAGAGTTGAGGGAATCGAGGCTCTGGAAGATTAAGGAACTTGCCCATGGTCCCCCAGCCGGGACCCAGAAGGCACTGCAACTGCAGCGCCCTCTCCAATACCTCTGTGATAAGCCCAGTTGTGACCACGTTTAAGCCTCGGCTTGAGGACAGGTGGGAGTTTCCTCTCCATGCCTGGCACCCCGGGACTCCCCACACTCCATCCTTGTGCCTGATTCAGTCACGAACTGAGTCTTCTTTCCTTAATCAGGGTACTGATTCCTCCTCTCTCTGGCAGGGATGTTGAACAAATCAATTAGTACATGCTTGCAAAATGCTTTGCAATCTCACACGTGAGTCAGGACACGTTAGTACAAGACAGTTTCGAGTGATGCCCTTTGCCATGAAAAACGGTCCTCTTGACTCCTGTAGAGAGCCTTTTTTCAAGACATTTTGCATCAAAGTTGCAGTTACTGATTCTAGAGGGCCTCCTGATGCAGTGGAGACAGGCCGGGGGTGTCCTACCCACGAGGCCTCACAGGTGCCCTTGCAGAACGCTAAACCCCTTGAGGTTGGTCTGCAGGTGAAAAGCACTTAACCTCAGAAGCAGGGTGCAGTCACTCACACAGCAGACACCTCCTGGCAGGGCTGTCCTAGGCCGTGGTATTGACCAGGTTTCAAAACACAACAGACATAGTCTCAGTCTCATGGAACCGGCATCCCAGTAAGGAGACAGAGATAAACAATACAGAAATATAGATTAGAAGAAGAGATGCAGTTTTGAGATCAACACAGAGGACCAGAGAGGACAGGATAGGGGACAGGCAGCACAGGTGGGGGCAGAAGTTAAACACCGTAGTCCAGGGAAGGCCTCCCTAAGCTGTGTGAGCTGGGTGTGGAGGGATGGGCACTTAGCCACAAGGTCACCTGAGAAGACACATCCCAGGCCCTTGGGTGAGCATAGGTCTGGTGGCTGGAGGGTGTGTGGTGGAGGGTGTGAGGTCAGAGGTCCTGCAGGGCCCTGGATGCTAGTGTGAGGACTTGTTTTTACACTGGGTGAAACATCAAGTCTTTGGAGAGTTTCAAGTTGAAGAGTGATATAATCTGGCTTTATGTTCTAAAGGAATCACTCTAGCTGCTATTATGAGAATAGACTGTTGCAGGCGAAGGGTGGAAGCAAGCAGCCAAGACAGGAGGCTGTTACAATAATCCGGGGGAGAGATTATGGTGGTGAAGGCCAACGTGACAGGTGGTGAAAAGTGGTCAGTTATGGATGTGTTTTGAAGGGTAACGCCAAGGAGATTTGCTGATGGACTGGATGTGGTTATGAGAAAAGAGGTGAGTCCAGAGTGACTCCGAGGTTTCGGAATGAGGACCAGAAGGATAGAGTTGCCATTTCCTGTGATGAAGGAGACTGTGGGTGGAGTAGGTTTGGGAAGGACAATCGCTGTTACTTTGGGGGCATGTGGAGTTTGAGGTGCTTATCAGAGGTCCAAGTAGCAATGCTAACAGGCAGCTGGGCATACAAGACTGAGTTAGGGAAAGGTCCAGCCCCAAGATGGAACGTGCCAGTCCTTAGCTTACTGGCAGTGTTTGAAGCACTGAGGCAGGATGAGATCACTGAGTGGTGAGTGTCAATGGAGAAGAGCATCCAAGACTGAGTCTTCAGGAGATGGGGGTGGGGGAGCTGGCAAAAGAGAGTGAGAAGAAGAAGCCAGAGAGATGGGAGGGAATGTCCTGGAAGCCAACAGAGGAGTATGCCAGAAGTGGTGGGTGGTGCGGATGCCACTGGGAGATTCAGATGAAGACAGAGAAGAGAGCACTGGACCCTGAGTTCTGGGTCTTGAGTGACCTGGAGGAGCAGTTTTCACTGGATGGCAGGGCCAGAGGGCAGAAGTGAATGGGAAGAGAGGAACTGGAGAAACAAGGTGTGAAGAGCTCATCCGAGGAGTTTTGTTGTGAGGAGCAGAGAAACTTCTCTGAGCAGGTGAGGGCAGGCAGAGTCTAGTGCTAGGGTGGTGGGGCTGTCCTAGGACGAGGCTGGTAGATCCGTACCAACAGGAGAGGAGCCTGCTGGGTGAGTGCAGGGGCAGGTAGGTGGAAGGATATGGCAGTAACATGTGGAAACATCTATTTTTTCTGAGAGTCAGGAAGCAAGGTCATGGCTGAGAGTGAGGATAGAAGAGGAGATGTGGAGGCTTGAGGAGAGAGAAAGTCTGGAACAATATGTTCGGAAAATGGGAGGGTGGACAGTTGGAGAGACGATGAGGTGGTCACCAGGCAGCATGAAGGGCTCACGTGAAGCACAGAGTCATGAACTCAAAGGGACCTGGGTCAGCAGGGTGGTGAGCTGTCCTCAGCCATGTTCAGCTACTCAGATATAAGAACAGAGCACACAGACAGGGCTAATCAAGGCTGGGGGAGTGCTGAGAGGGCAGGGAATTGAGGGTGTGTGCAATGCATGGTTCCAGAGATGCAAATTCCATGGAGCTGAAGCTGGGTGAGAAGGAAGTGACATCATAAGGGGCTTGGTGGCAAAGTAGATGGTTGGTCAGTAGATTGTGGGTCCTAGTAGAGTTGAAGACTTTTTGGAATCTGGATACCAGAGAGGATAAACCAGAAAAGATTTGGGAGTGATCAGAGAGGAGGATTCCTGAAGACAAGCTTTTTCAGTCTGCTATTATTTGTAGTGATGACCTCTAGGCTTGGGATATAGTCATGGGAGTGAGGGCTGTAAGGTGGAGGGTTGGCAGGGTAATCTACTTGGATGTTTATATCACCCAGTGGATGTAAAAACAAGAGAAGCATCAGAGAGACTATGGTCAGTGAAAGGCTACAAGTATCAGAAATGGGATGAGGAGAGAAGTGCCCCAGCCTTAGTCAGTGACTGTAGCAGAGGAGTGGAGGTGGTACATGGACCTGGGATCAGCTTCTGTGAGGTGGACTCTTCTTTTTTATCCCTATTTTACAGAAGAGGAATTGAAGCCCCAGATTGTCAGTAAGTGGTGGTACAGCCAAACTCAAATCAGAGGGTCTGTCCCCAACGCTGGCTCCCTGGCCACCGCACAGCACAGCTTCCAACTCCGGGCATGAAGGAGATGTGGTCCCTGCCCCCAAGGAGTTCACTGTCCTGTGGGAAATCAGTACATGTGCAGAGACAGGTTTGCCTTGTCTGTGAGATGGTTGCTCACAGAATGCCCTGGAAACTGAGGAGGGTGTAACACCTCCGATCAAAGAGATGCCAGAAGTCTT
The DNA here is from genome assembly GCF_054371585.1 of Giraffa tippelskirchi. Classification (NCBI taxonomy): domain Eukaryota; kingdom Metazoa; phylum Chordata; class Mammalia; order Artiodactyla; family Giraffidae; genus Giraffa; species Giraffa tippelskirchi. Next base: position 118,217,599 of record NC_137280.1, on the reverse strand, counting down.
CAGAGTAGGATGGGTAGCCCAGTTAGAGGGAACAGCCCAAGAAAAAGTGCCAACATGGGAAGGCCCCAGACCATCCTGCATGGCCAGTGCATCCCTGTGTCACGGACGAATAAGGTGATGCTGGAGGGAGGGATGGGAACCACAGCATCAAGGGCTTGTGTTAGTCAGGGAGACTAAATGCAGGCATGGATACCCCCAAATCTCAGGGGTTTAACAGTACAGATTTCCTTCTTCCTCATGTAGCAGTTCAGTGCTGGGGTTCACTTTGTGGCCACATGATGAAAAAGGGACCCAGGAATCTTCATTTTTGTGGCTCTATATACCATCTCACAGAGCCTCAGATTCCTTAACTGGATACCCTGCACCTGGCCAGTATACAGAGGGGTAGAAAGAGTAGAAGATCTTGTAGGAGATTTGGGGGAGCCCAGCTCGGACTTTGGAGAAGGCAATGGCACCCCACTCCAGTACTCTTGCCTGGAGAATCCCATGGATGGAGAAGCCTGGTAGGCTGCAGTCCATGGGGTTGCTAAGAGTCGGACACAACCGAGCGACTTCACTTTCACTTTTCACTTTCATGCATTGGAGATGGAAACAGCAACCCTCTCCAGTGTTCTTGCCTGGAGAATCCCAGGGATGGTGGGCCCAGGTGGGCTGCCATCTATGGGGTCTCACAGAGTTGGACACGACTGAAGCGACTTAGCAGCAGCAGCAGCAGCAGCTAGGACTTAGGTACGTCCCTTCTGACATACTCCACTGACCAGAACTCAGTCATATGGCCATGCCCAACCACAAGGGCAGCTGGGAAATGTAATCCAACTGTGTCCGCAGGAGGGAAAGGAAGCAGGTTAGGTGAACACAGGCCCCCAGATCAGGCAGCAGGGTTTGGGCTGTTCAAGGAAATCAGGAAGAGACTTGATCAAGCTTCTCCAGCTTGAGAAGGACTAACCAGGGGATGCACACAAGGAAGATGATGGGCTGGTGAAATTGGAAGGTGATGGAGACCTGAACATGGAGGCAGAAACGAGCAGAAAGGGCCACAGAAAGACATGGTATTGAGAAGCCCTTGTGACCAGTGGCTGGTGCAGGAGTCACTTCCCGCAGGGCTAAGGTGGTGGCCAGCCTCCCCATCTCCGCAGTGGGGGGCACCAAAAGGCAGGCTCGGGCCTTGGGGAGATGAAGTGGCTGCAGGTGGCCCATGACAGTCCTCCTCGATCCACAGCCTGGCCTCAGAGAGGGGGGTTAGAAAGGACCTATTTTAATTTTCTTCTTGGGCCTCCACATGACAAAGGAGAAATATCACCCAACATTATTATCTCTCAGAAAATACTCTCTGGAACCATAAAAAGGAAAATACAGTGAAGCCAGACCACGGAGACTGCCCCTTAAATCAGGAGCTTCTAAATTATCATGGTGGCGCTCTCTAATTCCTCTGGATGAAAACATTAAAGATGACAATGTCCCTTTAAATCAAATGCCCTGGGAGCTGCTAGAAAGAGTCAGTGGGCTTTTTTTTTTTTCCTTGTGAGAATTTTTTTTGTCTCTTTTCACCTTGTAATAAAATGTAAATCATAACTTGTGGGGGCAGGCTCTACAGAGCAAGCTGTGAACATGGATTTTCTGAAAATGAAGGTGTTTGGTTAATGGGAATCATCTCATCTCAGGAAACGTGAGATTTTCAAATGATGAGTTTGCTACTTAGCTTCACACTCTTGGTTTTTTTGGTGTGGTTTTTTTTTTTTTTTCTTTTTTTTGATTCAAGGGCTGGCCCACAGGTCTAGCTGTGGCACCACTATAAGGAATCATGAAGACTCACTCTAGAAGGCGGGTGGAGGGGAGGGACGGACCCCTCCTGGAGTGGATCACTGGGCCTGGGCTGTGGGAGGTGGGACAGAGACCCCAAAGCCCATGGTGCAGGGAGGCACAGTCCTGGGAAGGAGCGTTTAGAGGAAGGAGGACTGGGGTCAGGCCTGGCTGGCTGAGCTCTAGGGTCACACAGAGAACCCAGGGGCCAGTGCAGCCCCAGGAGGAAGGGATGGAGCTGGCAGGGCACGGCCTCTGCTCAACAGACTGAGTAGACATGTTCCAGGCTCTGGTGTGGAAAGTGGGTACGAGACAGGAAAGGACTGGTGAGTTGACCCTGGCAAAGGCCAGCCCCAAGGAAATAGGAACATGAGGTTTGACCCTGGGTCTGCCGCTCCCCTCTTACCCTCCAACTCCCATTTCTGCAGGCCCAGGTGGAGACTCGAGGCCTGATAAGGCCGAGTCTATAAAGCTGACTGGGCAGTTGTATCCCAGGCAGGAAAGCAGACTCATATTTCACAGACGTTTTCAAGGCTTGGCTCTGATATAGAAAGGTTTGCACCCTAATGCCTGCAGCTGCCTCTCCTCCCTGAAACAGCCAAGCACCCAGGGGTCATCTGTGCCCACTGACTCTGTAGCCTTTCTCCTCACTCGTGTTCTTCCCTCTCCAGCCTGTCTACTTCCCTCACCACCTCCCCCACACCCCCATACAGATGAGGGAGTTGAGGCCTGTGATGGCCAATGGTGATCTCCACTGGCACGACCAGCAGGGACACGCCTCAGCCTTTAGCGAGTTTCACCTCTGCAGGCCTTACTGAGACCTCCCTAGAGACACCCATTTGCCTTCCACCTCTTCTCCACCTCCTTTGTGAGTGAGTTCCTCTCCTCTGCCAACCTCTTATAGGTTTTCTATAGATGGCCAGGTAGTGAATACTCTGACACTGTGACACAAAAGCAACCATAAGACCAATGAACGTGGCTGCGTTCCAGTAAAATTCTATTTACAAAAGCAGGCGGAGGGCCTTCCTGAGACACTTATGGAGGTTTCTCTCCGCAGGAGGTTTTTGTCCCACCCACACCTCCAGACACCAAGTTTCCAGCTGTAGGTCTTCACCAGCCCCTTGCCCCACCCCAGGAACCCTTGGTCATCACTGTGGTGACTGAACTCGCCATCCTCCCCACAAGCCCAGCTCTCTTCCTGTATCCCCTATCTCACCAGTGTATTCTCACCTCTTCCCTTCAGTGTACTTCATTTTTAATCAGATTGCTACATGCCTCGGAGTGGGTTGTTGGGCGTTGGAGAAGCTGCAGGAGTCAGTGGGAGAAGGCTCTGGGGATAGAGGGAAGCTGGAGAACGAGAGCCCCATGGGGAGACCAGAGTGGGAAATTGAAGTCAAGGGTTTGCTGGGCCTGGGTTGCTGCTTGCCAATAGGCTAGCTGGCAAACAACCCAGCATCTTGGCCTTTTCAACAGGGCCCCACAGAGTTATGCTGAAGGAAAAGGAGTCTGGGGGTGAATTTACCATGTGCAGAGAGGTGACCACAGGTGAAGGACAGCTAAGATTCAGGAGCTTCAGACATCCATGTGAAGATCCACATACCCTACAGAAAGTATAACTCCATGAGGGGCCCCCATTGCCCTTGTGGGACCACCTGCCCGAGGGCTGCTGACATGCCAGGAAGCAGGGCGCTAGACCAAGGAAGGAAACTCAGGTTTGGGCTCTCTCCTGCCTCCATAAGGGCTTCCCTGGTGGCTCAGATGGTAAAGGATCCACCTGCAATACAGGAGACCCAGGTTCAATCTCTGGATGGGGAAGATCCCTTGGAGAAGGGATTAGCAACCCACTCCAGTATTCTTGCCTGGAGAATCTCATGGACAGAGGAGCCTCGTCCACGGGGTTGCAAAGAGTTGAACATGACTGAGCGAGGGTCACAAAGGGTCACGCGGAGGAAGCTGGCAGCCTACCCCAACATGGTCTTGATGGGACCCTGCCCTCCAGCTCAGCTGTGGGTGTGCATCTGGCACTGGCTGGCGTTTAAGTGGTGTGTGCAGGTGCTGAGTGTGCCTGCTGATTGATGCAGCTCTAAACATTCTGTTCATTTAGAGCAACAAATAGTCTCACTCACTTGCTTCCCGGCACGTGTGGAAGTAAAATTCCATCTTACTCATTCACTCTCCTCCCAGCAGTCCCTGACCACCTAGGCAATAATTAATAACCGAGCATCCTTTGGGAGGGGAGAGGGGCACACTCGCCTGGAGGACACACCTTCCAGTGCTGCGCCTACACCACCTCTAATAGACTGACTGAAGATTTGCTCCAGGGCCTCGTGTTTCACCCCGGTCGTTCTCTTGGGGATGGAAAACCGTCACACCCCCTGGTACCCAGACCCTGCTCTTGGCACGCTTGGGACAGCGCTGGAATTTATTTTGCCCATTTGGATACAAATGCAATTGAGACAAAATTCCTTTTGTTTTAGAAGTCATTGCTGCATTTCTGTTTCTCAAGTGAAGTGTCAGCCAAGGAGAGTGGAAATAAACTGTATGCCTGGCTGTGGCAGGTGAGCTAAATCCCCCACCACTTACTGCCACGTGGAGCCCCCATGTTACTTTTCCAGCCAAGAGTTGATGACCTGGCTTCGGGCAGCTCTGGAGGCAGATGGTAGGCATGGGGCTAGCTCTGTGCCAGGACAGACTGCTGAACCCCCCCAGGAGTTGGGTGAGCTGGGAGACAGGTGACCCCAACTGCAGGACACCTGTCTAGCCACTCTGTGGTCCCTCACTCATCCTGGGGTCTGAAACTCTATCTGAAAAGGCTTCTTTCTCAGAAGAAACTCTGGGGAATGGAGACATGGCCAGTCATTCACTTAGGAGGGAGAGGAAGTGATGGCCCAGAACTTGCGCTCTGTAGCTCCCAACTCATCTAGGGAAATAAGGCCCAGGGCAGAAGACAATGCGTGAATATGAAAATCTAAACCACAGGAGCTGTGTGCTAGGTATTGTGGAAATATCATGAGGGTCAACAGGCTTCCTAGAAGAAGATGGACTTGAGATGGCCTGAAAGCATGGAGATGGGATAGAGAAGGAAAAGATGGATGGACAGAGAGAGAAGGAAAGTACTCTGCCTTGTGGTAAGGCAAAGGTTCAAAGGAGGGATTAGGAGAGGGTTCACAAATTGACCTTCATTCAGCTCTGGCGAAGTACCTGCTGTATTCCTGGTCTGCATGACTGAGGGACTGAAGTTGGACAGATGGTGGTAGGACAGCTGGAACTGAGCCTCCAAGCCAGGCAGAGACATGTGACCTCCAGCTCTGTCCTGCTCGGCCCTGGGGCTCCAGACCTGGCAGCCTCCAGGGTCCTCGCTGTTATCCCAGATTCCCAGGTGGTAGGGGCTGTGTTCACCCCATGGGCAGGGAGACACCTGGTTGTCCCATGTTCCCCTGGAGTTTCTGGGACCATTAGAATGTTGACGGAGCAGCTGGAAAGCCAGCGCCACTGAGCTGTCTTGCTCCTGGTGAGTGCCCCATTGGAGAGGGGCGGTTCCTGGCGCTCCCTTGCCAAAGGGCCTCTTACAGGCCTTACTTGCTTCCCTGAGACCAGGCTGCAGGGGTTGGGGAGAAGACACAGCACTACCTCTGGGGTGTGGCAAGCAGCCATTGATGGACTCTGACACTTGTCTTTGGAACAATTAACAAGATCGTCAAGACCCAAAGAGGCAGCGCCCCCTTAGTCCCAGGGGCCCCTCAGTGCTATCCAGCTGTCCCGCCACTTGGGTAGAGAGAGAGAGTGTGTTTTCAGTCACTACGTTGTGTCCAGCTCTTTGCAGGCTGTAGCCCACTAGGTTCTTCTGTCCATGGGGATTCTCCAGGCAAGAATACTGGAGCGGGTTGCCATGCCCTCCTCCAGGAGATCTTCCCGACCCAGGGATCGAACCCACATTTCCTGCCTGCATTCCCTGCATTAGCAGGCAGATTCTTTACCACTTGAGCCACCCAGGAAGCTCAGGCAATAACAGAGCTAGGATTAAACCGAGGCAACTCCATCTCCTAAGCACAACTTGTCCACTGCACTATTCTGCTTCCCGGGGAAAAGAGAGAGGCTAAGAGAGGGATGCAGGTGCTTACGGTATGGTAGTCATGGAAAGCTCCTTGGAGGAGGTGGCATTTGGCATTTAAATGGCATCCAGAAGGAAATGTGTGATTGAACCAAATGGAAGGAAGCACAGTGTGAGAGAGGACATGGAGGCTGGAGAGCACAGAATACATTCAGCAAAGAGGGCACTGCTATGTCCCACAGCATGGGGTGCAGGCAGTAGGGGGCAGTGGGAACCAGAGGGTGAGTTCACCCAGAGCACACAGGCCTCAATGGCCAGACCAGGGACAGCCAGCCAAAGCTCTGGGCAGAATGGAGGCAGGGCCAGGGCTGAACTGGGTGGGCGTCCCAGGCCTGCATCTTAGAAAAGGAAATGACCCAACTGCTGCCAGTGTCACAAGCCAGAGTCCAGGTAGCATCCTCAAACCAACGCTGATTTAATGAAGACAGTGACTCTAAGTCTCCAGACGCAGCACTCCCTTCCCCTGCAAAATAGTTACTCTGTAAAGCTTTGATATATTCTGAGCTGAGGCTTTCTGGCTGAGAAGCACTAGCATTTGGTTTGTGTATATAAAGATGAGATCGCCAGTCCAAACCCACTCGCAGTTGAACCTTTGTTTTTAAGTGAAAGAGATGGAAAGAAATTTAAAATCAATACTTTTTGAATTAGGTTTTCCTTTTATGGAATTAAAAATGCTCCACTCAAGCCCAGAGGAGGAATGTGGACTGGAGGCAGCTTCGAGGTGATTAGTGTGTCTCATAACTTCCAGACACTCACACACACTTGGAGTAAAAACAAAGAGAACCAAAATCATTTCCACACAGTAGCTAGGAAGGCCCGCCGGCTTGTCAGAATCTTTCCAGTCACTGTGGACCAGTTCAAATGCCTCTCCCCTCAACTGTCCTCACCCCTTCCCTCTGGCCCTTGCTTGCGTTGGATGTGTGGGGGAGGGCCCCCATTGCCAGGATGTGGCCATGAGCTGAGGGCAGGGTCTCCGTGAGGGGTTAGGCCCCCACCCCTCTCCCCTGCCCTCCCCAGGCTATGCTGCTCTCTCCTCACACAACAACTTCTCTCAGGTGATGTGTTTTAAAAATTAAGAAGCTGAAAAGCCCTTCTGAACTGTGGCCTGTGAGTGGGAAAGAAGTTTTTGTCAAGACTAAAGAGGTGATTAATTTGTAGTGGGTGGGTGTGTGTCTAAAATGTGCTTCATAGAAACAAGAGCTCTTTGGAGAAAAACTCAGTTCAAGTGTTTTAGGTACATGAGTTTGAAGGTCTGGGATGATCTCCCAAAGCCCGGCGTCTGTTGTTTCCCTCTGGTAGTAATACCGTGAGCTATTGTTGTTGTTGAGTTGCTCAGTCATGTCCGACTCTTTACGACCCCATGGACTGCAGCATGCCAGGCTTCCGTGTCCTTCACCATCTCCTAAAGCTTGCTCAAACTCATGGCCATTGAGTCGATGATGCCATTCAAACATCTCATCCTCTGTCACCCCCTTCTCCTCCTGCCCTCAGTCTTTCCCAGCATCAAGATCTTTTTCCAATGAGTTAACTCTTCGCATCAGATGGCGAAAGTATTGGAGCTTCAACTTCAGCATCAGTTCTGCCAATGAACACCCAGGACTGACCTCCTTTAGGGTGGACTGGTTAGATTTCCTTGAAGCCCAAGGGACTCTCAAGAGTCTTCTCCAACACCACAGTTCAAAAGCATCAATTCTTCAGTGCTCAGCCTTCTTTATGGTCCAACTCTCACATCCATACATGACCACTGGAAAAGTCATAGCTTTGACTATGTGGACCTTTGTCACCACAGTGCTATCTCTGCTTTTTAGTATGCTGTCTAGGTTGGTCATAACTTTTCTTCCAAGGAGCAAGCATCTTTTAATTTCATGGCTGTAGTCACCATCTGCAGTGATTTTGGAGTCCAAAAATAAAGTCTCTCACTGTTTCCATTGTCTCCCCATGTATTTGCCATGAAGTGATGGGACTAGATGCCATGATCTTCACTTTTTGAATGCTGAGTTTTAAGCCAGCTTTTCCACTCTCCTCTTTCACCTTCATCAAGAAGCTCTTTATTTCCTCTTCACTTTCTGCCATTAGGGTAGTTTTATCTGCATATCTGAGGTCATTGATATTTCATGAGCTGGCACAATGCTAAATATTTTTTACATATTCAATCCTCATGGAAAGTCTGTGAGGCAGATCCTAGTGCATTTCCCATGTTATAGAAGAGGAAAGCAAGGCCCAGAGAGGTAAAGGAATTTTCCCAAAGTGGCAGAATCAGTCAATAGTAGAGCTGGGATCAGAACCCAGGCTCCCAAGCTCTGCTTGACCTCATACTCTGGGTCACTCAGCAGTTAGCTTTATGTTACAACCACATCACACACACCCAGGCTGCAAGCTCCATGAGGGCAGGCCAGGATCCTGCTGTGCTTGGACACCCAGAACAGAGTTTTGTGCAGAGCCAAGGTATTAATGCCCTGGTGATGGGGCCACTGACCCTGCTGCCTTCCTAGGGTCCAGTGCTGAGGGCTGTGGTCAACCCTGAGGGTGCTGAGAACCCCCAAGGCAGGTCTTGACAAAGTCTGTGCCTGGCCATGGCTGAACCCAAAGGCCCATCCTGAGGTCTGCAGAAAGCTAAATGCCATCTCCTGCTGCTGCTGCCACCAGGGCATCCCAGCCTGGGCTGTGTCAGGCAGTGCCAAGCTCCAGGGCCTCGAAGACCCCTCTGGAAGAAGAAGCTGAGGGTCAGGGAGGCTCCTTGGGGTGGCAGTGTTTGAACCCTTGGGACTTGGAAGACAGTGGGATGTGATTCCTTTGGAACTGTGGAGGGGACATATGAGAGTTCAGATCCTACCCCATGGTGTCTCTAAGGGGAGGGGTCAGAGCCAAGGGAGAGGACAGGTCTCTTCTGCAGGTCAGAGAGAATCTTTGGTGCCAGAGGCAGCCTTTGGAGGAAAGGTAGGGGTCCCAGCTGGGCTGGCACTTTCTGGAATTTTCTCCATTCCCCTCATTTCACCAAGGCACTGTACAAAAGCAAAATGTCATTCCTGTTACAGGGTTTTAGCAGTTCCCTCTCCATCATGGTTTCCCTCTGTGTGTTCATTTCTCTTTTTCTTACTCTTAAATATGTCTTGCCTTCTCTATCTCCTCACGATCCGAGCTCTGCCTTTTTACAGTAAGAGGGCACAGGAGTCTGGGCCAACCTCCCATACCCCGTGACCTTGCCGGGCACAGTGGGGGCAGCATTGAGAGTCCCAGGGCTGACCCAATGCTATGCCCTGACCACTTGCAGAGCTTCCTGGCAGGGCTCCCTAAGGTCACCCATTGCCATGCACTCACCTACACACAAGCCTTCTATTTCCTGCCTCATTGAGTCTCAACACCTCGGCCTGCTCCTTAGGACTTAATGCTCCTTAGGCCCCAGTGGGCCCTTTCACAGAGCCCCTAGGCCCCAGCCAGCCTGATTCTTCCCTTCTATTTGCATTCCCTCAGCACTTACCCTTCCCTGCCCCTGCAAAAAAAAAAAAGTTCATTTGTTCAAGGAGGACAGGGACTAATGTGTCTAATTCACCTGTCTTTCCAGTGTCTGACACTGAACATCCTCTCAGATTTTACAGTGTTAGTTTACTAAGCATTTTAAAGCAGAAAGTGGGGAGGAGATTGGCAGGTGGGGGCCTTATCCAGGTCTTGGATGCCCAAGTCTTCTCCAATAGGGTTGGTTAAGGACTTAAGGAAAAGATCAAGTGCCCAAAGCAGAGTCAGGGCCCAGAGCAGTTACAGAGCCCCACGTGCAGGGCAGAGCTGTGCCAGGTGCTGTGTCTGCACAGGCCGGGGAGGAGGATGAGGAACAAACTGGGAGGATTCATGGGGGAGGAGGTAGGAGGAGGGTCTTAACTGGAGGGCCACCGCTCATATCTACAGAGGCCTCAGCTATGAAAACCAAAGATACTGGCATCCTTCCCCCAGCTTCTACCCCAAGTGACACGTGTCTTAGGATCAAGAAGGAGTGTCACACTTCAACAATAGAAAGATCATGTTTTTAGTGACATGACTCAGTTCTAAGTTGACAACACAAGACTTTGATTGGCAGCAGTCTGACCTGGGGGCACAGACTTGTGAGGTTTGCTCCTTACGATGTGTTTGGAGTTCCAGATGTGCGAATGGTCCCTCCCAGGGTGCGGCTAGGTCACGGTAGGGCCTCTGCCCACATCTGTGCAGGTCAGACCTCACCTCGCACAGAGCCCCTCCTACTCTTGCGGTGCTGTGAGCCAGCACACCTGTCCACAGTCCCCAGAAAGGTTTCCATGAGCCTTTACCATCTCCATCTGCACCCTCGGGCCAAACACATCCAGGGCCTGCTCTTAATTCCCCCCAAGCAGCTCCCAGAATTTGCTTGCCTGGTGATCTGCTGCCAGGGGTCTCTATGGGAAGGAAAGCTGGGTGTCTGACATGATTGATTTGAGCAAGAGGGCAGACTGCCCCCCAGATCTGGACCTCGTAACGAGTTACGTCTCAGTGACTTGTTATGTTTGATTTTATTTCTCATTTCCAGTGGGCACAGCTTTCTAAGTCAGGGCCTGAGTTCTTGTCCGCCATCTGGACGGCCAAGGCCCAGCCCCAGAGCTGTATCCTCAAGGCTCAGCATGGCCCCATTAAAGCCTTAAAGACACCACACACTGGGCTCAGGGCCCGAGGGCCCTGGGAAGGGCTCCTGAAACACACCTTTAAGGGGGAGAATGATTAGGGACACTCAGTACCTCCACCAAACTCTATCACTGGTGACCAGTCCTTAGAGGCAGGCAGCAGGTCCCTCTGTGGCCTGGTGACAAGATAGCACATCTGCTGGGACGGGGGCCCTTCAGCCTTCCCAGAATGCCAACCTTGTGCCCACAGGCATTTTGTGCCCCTCTGCTCCCAAATTATGTCTCAGAACTTGATGAGTGTCAACTGCTGTGTTCTTGGAGAAGAGGCAAATGTCAGATGAGCCTGTGAAACCGTGGTGTTTGTTTAGACAAAACCACCCTCCTGGTGTGTATGTATGTTAGTTGTTCAGTCATGTCCAACTCTTTGCGACCCCATGGACTGTAGCCCACCAGGCTCCTAGGTCCTTGGGATTCTCCAGGCAAGAATACTGGAGTGGGTTGCCATTCACTTCTCCAGGGAATCTTCCCTACCCAGGGATCAAACCTGAGTCTCCTACATTACAGACAGATTCTTTACCACTGAGCTACCAGGAAAGCCTTTGGAGGAAACCACCTTCCTGGTAAAGAGGCTGTTTGTTCCTTGTGAGAAAAGATCAGTCCATACCCTTCCTGAGCAGAGTTCTGGGACTCGGAGGACTAGAGTGAGTGTGACAAATCCCAGGTTTGATGGGGCCAAGCCCAGGCCAAGGCTCAGGGCAGGTCCTGCTGACCAGGCAGAATCAGCAGCTGCTGATGCCAGAATGACCCAGGCATCCACCTAGGAACCCTGGAGGGAAGAGAAGACCTCGACTCCGGCCCCAGGAGCCACTGCTGTACCTCCATCTCCTCTTACAAGGGGAGTCCTATGGGGAGAAAATAGTCCTACTGCTAATGGGATTACGTTGTAAATTTTCCAATTACATATTTCAATTACTCTGTGAATGTTAATTGGAACAGTGCAACTGTGAGCTGGCAGGAAGCCAGAACCGACAGCTTCTCCCCCAACTGGCCACAGGTTCCCCACCCCCCAGAACACACAAGGATACCCCAGGACTCCTCTTGGGCTCCAGGCACTTAAGGAATTTCCACCATGCTCTCAGTCCCCAGTGTGTGGCTTGGTGCTCCTGCAACTTTGCATGTACTGTTTCCTCTACTTGGAACCCCCACCCGGGTCCCACTCTTTTCTGTCTTCTGGTTAAAATCCTTTGAGGCTCAGCTTAAGTGTCCCCTGCTCAGGGTGGCCCCTGAGGACACAGAACAGATGCCCCCACAAAGCCTGTGCTCACCACCCAAGTCTGTCCGCAGCTCCCTCTCCTGGACTTAGGCACTGACCTTGCCAACCAGCTCCACCTTGCCAACCAAATTCTGTCCTGACCTGTGGTCTTGGAGCCATGAACCCAAACCCTGGACCCAGATTGGACAACCACTCATGTAGTGAAAAGGGCTTTCCAGGTGATGCTAGTGGTAAAGAATCCACCTGCCAATACAGGAGACTTAAGAGACAGACTTAAGAGACACAGGTTCATTCCTTGGTTTCAGGAAGATCCCCTGGAGGAGGGAATGGCTACCCACTCCAGTATTCTTGCCTGGAGAATGCCATGGACGGAAGAGCCTGGTGGGCTACAGTCCATGGGGTCGCAGAGAGTCAGACATGACTGAGCATCTGAGCATGGCAGCAGCATGTAGTGAAATCCTGACTGCTGCTGGGACCAGAGGTCCTGCCTCCGACTGGCCTCCTTGAGACCCAACCCATGGCTGGAAAAACTGAGTACCCAGCTGGGAGCCCTGCCCAGCGCTGTCCCTCACCTGGTAACTCTTGAGAAAAGACAACCCCTCCCTACCCCTTCCCTCACTCTCCAGTTCCATCATACTCTTCCACTTTCAGTCTCTTGTTCCAGTTGTTCAGCTCAAATCTCAGGAGAGACCTGGACCAGGACTGTGGCAACCTTTAGTGGGAGCTCAGGTGGGGAGTCCCGAAGAGCTGGGTGGCTTCATTTCCCCGAGTTTCAGTTTTCTCATCTGTACAATGGGAGTCAATAGAGCACCTGTCTATGATAATAGGGTTGTTCTGAGGGTTCAGTGAGTAGTGTGTTTATAGGACCCAGCCAAGTGCAAGGCAGGATGCCCAGGGAACATTAGTTTTTATTGTCTCTGTTATTGGCCTCCTAAATCCAATCTGTTTGGGAGCTTTTCCTAGAAAGTAGGTTCCAGGCAACAGTCAACAGGGGTCTTTGGGGGACTCTGAATCATGACCTTCAAGTGGCCCTCAGGGCCATTAATGCAGATCACAGACATCAGGCAAATAGGAAAGTTAGCTGGCTCAGGGCACCAGAGGCCTAGCTCTGGTGAGACAGGAATCAGGTGACCCCTCCCCCAAATCATAACATCCCTGTGTGTCCCAAACTCAAGGAACCAGCGTACGGGCCTCTCTGCCCACTTACCAAGTGTTAACCTCTATTGCACATGTCAGGCACTGGGAAGGTGGCTGGGATTCAGTGGTGAACAAAACAAGATGTGGTTCCTGCCCTCTGAGAGCTTATAGGCTATGGAGAGAGAGACAGAAACTACCCTGGCCCCTCTGGATAGGGTAGTTACAGGATGAGGCGCCCCACTGAAAGGGTAAAGGAAGATACCTACAGGATGAGAAGGAGCCAGCCAAAGTCCAGATCAGGCACACAGCCTGTGCACAGACCTGGGGGTGGGAATAGGCTCGCTGTGTCCCCAGAACAGGAGGCAGGCTGCATGGCCGGGATGCGGTGGTGCGGGGAAGCTGAGAGGGGAAGTGGAAGCTCTCAAAAGAGGGTGGCTTGTACAATGTGCGGTGGACAGCTGCTTATTAAACATCTCCGTGGCCCTGGGTAGGGCTTATTTTGTTCCAGGCTCTGTGCTGAGCCCTGCAAGACCAGACAGCCTAGGTCCCTGCCCTCCGGGAGCCTCCACCTGTTGGGACGTGTCTTACGTCCTCTGGGGCTGGGGGCTTTGTAAAGCAGCCACATTTCAGGAACAATTTTCAGAGCAGGTGGCAGATGACTTTCATGCCTCATTTTCACCCACCTGGCACAGTGTACCTTTCTCATGGCATGGACCTTGGCTGGGAGTTTGAGATGCCTGCAGTAACTTGGCTCATGAATATTCATGCCTGGGATGGGAGTACAGAGTGCTGGGCTAACTGCAGCTGGGTCAGTGGGCTATACTGAGCCTATGGCTTGAGACTTCAAGCCCTTCCTCTCCATGTCCACCTGCCACTTTCCACCCCAGCCAGCTTAAGTAATGTGGCTTCCAGAAGCTAGAGGACACTGAAATGATTGGCCAAGGTCAGAGGAGGTAGCTGAATGCAGGCCTGGAGGGCGCTGCAGGTTGATACAACCCCCTGAACTCAAGAGAGTGCCCTGCATCAGTTTCCTTGGACTCCTATAGCAGAATACAACAACACCATGTCAATTTATTCTCTCATAGTTCAGGAGGTCAAAAGTCTGAAATCAAGGTGTTGGAAGGGCCATGCTCCCGCTAAACATTCTGGGAGAGGACACTTTCTTGTCTCTTGCAACTTCTTGGGCTCCCAGCGATCCATGGCTTGTAGCAGCACAGCTCCTGTCTCTGCCTCTGTCTGCCTCCTGCCTCCATCTTCACATAGCCTTCTCTTCGTTTCTCTGTGTCTTTTCCTCTTCTTGACTGTCTGAGCCACCAGGGAAGCCCTATAGTGACACCAGACATTGGATTTAGGGCCTACCCTAAATCTAGGATGATTTTATCCTGAGACCCTTAAATAATTACATCTGCGAAGATCCTACCTTTTGATAAGGTTATACCCGAGGTTATAATGGGCCAGAATTTGAGGAGGACACTATTCAACCCAGTATAGCCCATAAAGAGGAGGCCCTGGCAGGGAGCTGGTATGTGCTGTCTTGGCCCTTGAAGATGCGTGCCCTGTGCACCTCCGCATCCCAACCACTCCTGTGCTCTGTGACTCTCATTGTCACCATGTTCTTAAGTTCCATTGGGTCCATTCAAGGAACCCCTGAGCTTTCCAGGATCTGTGTGCACTGGCCAGCCCAGGCTCAGCCCGCACCTTCTCCCAGGCACTTGGGAGCCAGGTTTGGCGACAGTCTGGGGTGCTGGAAATCCAGAGAATGCACAGTCAGCTCTAGAGAACTTCTCTACAGAAACTGACCTTCTTCTACACAGAAACCCCACATCACAGCTGCACTCAGATCATAGCCACACAGGATGAGTGGGTTGTCCAGGGCTAGGGAGTGACTCCTGTGCATGAGGGTTTGACAAGTATACAGCTGCCTCTTCAAGAAATGATGCCCAGGAACCTCACCTCAGCCTGGGAGTCCAGGGGCCTGAATTTTAAAGCCAGCAAGGCCATTAGCACCCTGGGTACCTGAGGCTCCCTTGGTTACTTGTCCGCAGGAGAAGCAGGGGACCAGATGGTCTTCAAGGGCCCTTCCCTCCCTGGTGTCCTGAGTGGGAAACAGAGACATGCACCTGTTTAACTGCCTGGGAGTGGCTGGAGTTTTTGAGGTGAAAGTGACATGCAGGCCTTTCAGAGGTCCCCTCGTGAGGGCTTCCCTCTTGCAGCATGTCCCTCTGGGCCCAGCACCTGGTATTCAGTCTTCCACTATGAACTTCCTCCCACCTCTGATGTTCCTTGAGGGGCTCCCAACACACCTCTGCTGGGATGGCCTCCCAGGGCAGGCAGGGGAACTGATCCTGGCTCCTTAGACTGGAAGGAGGGGTTGGTCATCATTACACTGCATCTGAGTCATGACAGAGCAGGAAGCATAAGCTGGTGATGGCCCTGATGAAATGTAGGAAAGAAAGTTCCAACAGAGGCACAGCCCCCCTGGAACACTTGAGAACAGAAGGCTGTCCATGTAGCCAGTAGGTTTGGGGGGTGTGGGGACAAGAGTCAAGCCCACAGCCAGGTCATGGCAGAAGTCATGGTGAGCCAAGGAGGGCAGGAGCCTCTGCAAGAGTTACAAAGGGTCTCATAAGACCCCTTTTGCTCTAAACACACATGCCATGTTGGATCCACAAGCTGCAGGGGAGGCAGGCTTCTGGACAGGTTGTGGGTACCTGGCCCACCCATGGACTGGCACTTTTTAGCTGGCAGTTGTGGGACCTCACAGTGCTTTTGAACATCACTACACTAATTGTATCAGCCCAGCTGTGCTTTTCAGAGCCCATGAGACCAGGTCCCCACAGACATGCTGGTGGTGGCCCTGGAGGTGCCTGTGCAAACCCTTTAAGGTCCCTGGGAAGAATGGTCCCATCTGTGAAGTAGGCATGCCTTCCTGCTATTTGAGGGCTCTGTGGTCCAGCACCCAGATGCCCTCCCTCCTCCCAAGCATAACTATTAACCTGCCTTTCTAATACCATAGAGTCATTTTGCCTGTCTTTGAACTTTCCGTCAGTGAAATCATATAATATGACCCTTTTGTGTCTGTCTTCTTCCTCAGAACTGTGGTTGTGAGACTGACTCATCTATTAATTTTCATCAGTAGCAGAGGTTTGTTCCTTTGCATTGGTATACAGTGTTCCATAGTGGATATACTGGCTTGTTTCTGGTTTGGGGCAATTATACACACTGTTTCTGTGAACATTCTCTTGCTTGTCTTTGACCTGCATTTTTGTGGGAAATGTATCTTGGCAGGGCAGTTGCCAGTCAAGAGTAACAAGGTCTTGTCTGCTGGTTTTAAATGTGCTCCTATTGTGAGACTGGGGGCTTAGACCACAATGGGGAGGTGGGGGTGGCCTTTAGCCCCAGAGCACCTGTTCAGGGTGAGCTAATGACACATCCTTGAGAGGTCATAACTGCCTCACACACACACACACGTGTAGTCTTGAGCCCCTGGGTGTTTCTTCAGGCCCTTCCATGTTTGGGGGCCAGGGCCACTCTCCAGGAATCTAGATTATAGGCTGAGGGCTCCCTGGGCCAAAGCAAAGGGATGTGGAACCGCAGCCAGGAGAGGAACCAGGGCCAGACAGACCTTTGGGGACTCTTTAGACAGCACCTGCTCAGAGGAACCACCTGCCTTCCCCTCCCTCTCACTCCCTCCCTATCTCCCACCCCCACTCTCTACTGGGGTCCCCACATCCAGCCAGCATGGCCCTTGCTGGCAGCCAGACGAGGGGCGGGGCTGTGAGCACCCCCTGTGGCCCCCACCTTGGGGGACAAGAGATGCATTTCCCTCCTGGAGTAATATGCAACCCCCACTTAAAGTGGAATCTTGTGGTTTCTCTCTGTTGACTTGAATTATGTTTAGTATAATGTTAGTTAAATATGTGTAAACATAAAACTAGGTACACGTTCCTTATGTGTAGAGCTCTTTTATAACCATAAAGCTAAAACAAATTTATAAATGAAATAAAAACAAACTGCAAAACCAATAAACTTCAAATTAACAACATTAATTTAATGGGACAAATGTTATTATTTTCCTGAAACTGAATCAGCACTCACAGCATGATTCTGGGGCAGCCTGCTGGAGTTCTGGGAGGTTTTCGGCAACTTCACCATGGGCTGGGGGATGACTCAGACCTCCTGCCGCTTTTCTCCATTCAGACCACTTTGAAACCATTCCAGCAGTCTCTGGACTTCTCTGAGTCTCTCTTTGTTCATCTGTAAAATGGAGAGAGTAATAGGATTTGTTGTGAGAATTAAGTCAGTTGATGCACAGGGCCAGGCCGACCTGGGCGGGCGACCCCTGCAGCCATCCAGGCCTCCATCTTCGGAAGGCCCCATGCGTGCATGCTAAGTCATTTCAGTCGTGTCCAACTCTTTGCAACCCCAAGGACAGTAGCTTTCCAGGCTCCCCTGTCCATGGGATTCTCCAGGCAAGAATACTGGAGTGGGTTGCCATGCCCTCCTCCAATCTAGTGATCGAACCTGCATCTCTTTAAGTCTCCCGCATTGGCAGGCAGATTCTTTACCACTAGCACCACCTAGGAAGCCCTCAGAAGGCCCCATGTTTGGTTTAATGCTCTGACGTCTCCATCTTGAAATTCTTAGTACTTTTTTGAGCAAAGACCCTGCATTTTCATTTTGTACTGGGCCCTATAGATGATGTAGCACATCCTATGCGCGGCACTATAGAGCCAGACACGCCAGTGACACTCAGTAATGGTTAGCTGCTGCTGCTGCTACCCTGTTCTTGTTACAAAGTATAATTCCTTTGTGGTATTTCCCACCAAAGACAGTTTTATCTTCCCATTATTTAGTAGAGGTTGGTGAGGCCACCTCATGTGGGTAATTGTATTTGACTAATTCTTGGAGTTGGGTGTGTGCTCTGGGGCAAGGACACGGGTCTGTTGATGAGGATATTAGCATCTGTGACCACGTGGGCAGGCTGAGCAGAGTGACCCATCAGAGCCCTGTGGCTCAGTACCAGAACCCCAGGCTCTGCTGACATTCAATCACTTTTATTGTAACTGGTGCAAAATAGGGCCAGGCAGAACACTGCTATTTTCTTGAAACCACTTAAGTAGGTGACCAGAGTTTAAGATAGCAGCTTATGGAGTTGAAGACACTCTAATGGATTAGAAGCTCACACAGAGTTGCTAATTTAATTTCCCTTTTTTATTGCTGTCCTCCTAAAAAAAACAACCAGCACAAATAGCCCTTTTCCTAGAGTGAGATATTAATAACCAGGGCCTTCTGCAAGAGCAGAAAAGGGCATGAAGATTTTTTCGAGGTCTCTCTATTTGTCCCTGATTTCTTGAGACTCTCAGTTGGCCCAGATAGGGGACAACCCAGGGGACTAGAATGTGGAAGTGACACTTAGTGGCTATTACCAGACTCAAGTGTAATAAAACCCCTGCTCGCCCAGAGCACATCTCTGCAACAGTCCTCCATCAGGCCCTGGCGGGTCTGCCTAAGGAGAAGGAACACCTTGGCCTCAAAATGCAGGCATATTAATATCCCAAGTGTCCCCATCATGGAGGACTTTGTTCCCCAAGGAAAGTCAATCTTTCCCTGGAGGACACAGCAGGCTAAGGACTAAAGTTACTCCCTGAGCTTGGTAATCAGGCCTCAAGGCTAGTCTCCTGATGGAGAGGCAAGAGGGACCTGCCCACAAGTTGGGGCATCCCATATATGCCCAGGGTCATGCCTGACCAGGCAGGAAGAGGGTTGAGGAGAGGAAGAGGACCCTCCCTCCCATCAGTGCCCATGTTAGCACTGGAATAGTTTTCCTCCTTCCACCACCTGAAACCTGGATTTCCCTTTGGCCCCCCAAAGGCCTAGGGATGAGGAAAGATAGCATCTTTGCAGCTGCTTCTTCCCACCAGCAATCCCTTCCCGGGCCTGCTGCTTCCTGCAACCTCAGGGTCAGACAAGCCTCAGAGGTCATCAGTGGCCAGCAAGCCCTGTTTTATACCACTATGGGAGCTTCACCAACTTCTGCAGTCAGATCCCCCCTCAATCCAGGGGAGCCACAGACACAGGGGAGCCACAGCCAGGCTGCACAGGGGCCCCTGCCTGAGGTCTTGGGAGCCATGCTGTCCAGTATGGTAGCCACTGTTTCCATGTGGACACTGAGCCCCTGAAATGAGGCTCACCCAGAGTGAGATGTACATACCAGATTTTGAAGACTTGCATGGGAAAAGAACATAAAATAGTTCATTAACTTTTGCATTGACTACATGTTGAAATGATATTTTAGATATATTGAGTTAAAGAATATTAAGGGAATCAGTAGCCACTGTTTCTTTTTGCTTTAGGTGGCTGCTAGACCAGTTAAATCTGCTAGGTGGCTGGCATTGCATTACATCCCTACTAGACAGCACCGCTCTAGAGGGGACAGAGGAAATATCTCAGAGGTCAACCAGGAAGGTCAAATTCTGACAAGAAGAGACGTGTCCCCAGCAGACCCACAGCAGGCGATTTCCTGAACCCTGGCCCTCAAAGCCTCCTGCCCTTGCTCCTGAAGTGAGACAGTGCTGGTGGGAACTCCAGCCAAGGGGCCCCCAGAGCGCAAATTCAGAGGCTGTGCTATTACAAATATGATCAGGACCAGAAAGTCACAGTGGGTTTTCAGGGGTCACCCAGTTGTAACAGATGGTCCAAGTGTCCATAGTCTCTTCTGAGTCTTAGAGAAAACTCTAGAGGAATAATCACAGATCCACTGCCATGGTGGTGCCCGCAGACATTCACTGTTCCCCGTATCTCCCTCAGTGCTAACGCAGCACAGTCGTTTGCAGAATAATAAATCGGCAGAGTTGTTATTTCTTTAAAATACAGACATATCTGGGATATCCACTTAAGGATGCACATGGAATAAATTAATTTTGGATGACACTTTTTAATTGAATTGAACTAACAGCTTAGTAATATGTTGCAATAAGAAGAATATTAGGATGATTAAAAGATATGAAAACTCTTGTGAAATTAAATGATTAAACAGAATGCTGAGTAAATGAGCAAGCCTGTGTATATTAATCAGTTGTGGGCCTCAGCAAATGGCTGCGTAACTAAACGCGTGTTACGGCCCTCAGCACGCATGAGTTCCCAGGCTCTCCGGGCCAGCTCTCCATCACACGCTCCTTACTGCCACTTGGGCAAGCTGCTTTCCCACGGATAAACAATATGTTAGTCGTTTAGTGAGTGTGTTAAGTGGCGAGAGCTCTGGCTTCTTGGCAGACCTGCATTCCTCCAGTTGCAGACTTCGAGGAATGGCCATGTCGTTCATTTTCTGTCTTTGTTTCTTAACTAAATGAAACCTTAAAGGGGTGAAACTTATTAGAATTCTGGCTTCTATTCTTGTCATGGGAACTGACCCTTTTTGGAGATGTCACTGTTTCTTGTTTCCGCAGAACTGTTAGCTGGGTATGTTGGTCTTCGAGGGTGGAAATGTCACACTAGGGAAAAGTGCTGATTCCCAGGGCCGATGCTGGCTGCCCTGGGTTGAAGGGGGCGCAAGGAGCTCTGGGACAGGGCAGGGCATGTCCCAGGAGATCCACTGCCCGCCATCAGCCAGCACCTCGCAGGTGCCTTTTGTGTGACCTAGAAAACTGATTAACTTCCTTTCTTGGTTCATCCCCCACCTGCCTAGAGATTACACAGGTAATTTCTGATCGCATAAATCTTTCATGCCCAAGTCACACTTGTAATTAGCTGCATAAAAATTCAGGTTACAACTCAGACGGTTATTAGGAAACATGAAAACAGTGAAAAGTTTGGTTTTGCTCACTAATAAAAACTCTCAAGGTCCCTGTTTCAGAGAACAGAAGGGACATGGTATCTCATTAAGGGTAACATTCAGTTCAGCAGAGAACCTCACTTGCTGGACTTGATGCTGAATATAGTTTAAAAAAATAAAAGCCCCAGCCACTGCCAGCAGGCCTGTGCTTACCCCCTCGCTGCACTGCCGTGGTGGCCTCCCCAAGTCCCCTTCCCTCAGCAGGGCTAAGAGCCTCGTGCTTCCTAAACCAATGCAGCAAAAAGCCCAGCAGAGGCATCTTCTCAAATGAAAATACATTCCCCAAACCAAAGTGCTGACCCACCCGGTTTTGCAGCACATCACGTTGGAAAATAATACAGTGAATTCCATTAAGCCAGTGGTTCCTAAGGAACAAGTCAGCTCTCTGAAAGTTCCAGATAAGCACTGCAATTGTCTCAGTGGTTTAGTGTAATAGACTACCAGGGCTGCTGGATTCATCTTCCCCAATTGGGCAAATTCAGAGCCATAGAAAGGAATCGCATTCCCATAATTACCCAAGAGAAAGAAGCTCCTCAAGGCAAGGCTTGGCAGGCCTTCCTCCCCTCTGCAGACAATGACCCTCACTCTGGCCCAGCTCAGGCCTGGAAGCCCAGCTTACGAAGAAGCACTAGCTAGAATCCAAGTTAGAATGTAAGATGCCTCTCAGAGAGCCAAGGGGTTGAACTCCAAGGATGAGCCTGAATTTTCCCAGAACAGACCAATCCTGCTGACCCACGATCATTATGACTTATTATACTCACCCTTTCCAGATGGACCTTGCCTTCTTAACCCTTTTATTGTTGTTCAGTCTCTAAGTCACGTTGCCACTCTTTGCAACCCCATGGACTGCAACATGCCAGGCTTCCCTGTCTGCCACTATCTCCTGGAGTTTGCTCAAACTCATGTCCATTGATTTGGTGATGCCATCCAACTATCTTGTCCTCTGTCACCCACTTCTCCTCCTGTCTTCAATCTTTCCCAACATCAGGGTCCTTTTCAATGAGTCAGCTTTTCACATCAGGTGACCAAAGTATTGGAGCTTCAGCTTCAACATCAGTCCTTCCAATGAATGAATATTCAGGGTTGATTTCCTTTAGGATTGACTGGTTTGATCTCCTTGCTGTCCAATGACTCTCAAGAGTCTTTTCCAGCAGCAATTCAAGTAGACTGGGCTTTTGGTAATTTAGGGTATTTTATTACGCTGCCAAGTCGGGAAGTGCAGTGTGGTGGTGGCCTATGCCTCATGGAATCCCAGCACCCATGTTGTCACCTGTAGTGAAGTCACTCACCTCAGCAGATATCATTCCTTACTTTTCTCCAGGGCAGAAATGCTGAAAACATTAATTTGTCAAAACTCTGAAAGCCACAGGCTGGAGCCAACAAGGAAAAGAGCAATCAAGACTTTGTCATCAGAGGAGGCGGATGGCTCCAGTGTCCTATCAAATTTAGACCAGAATGTATTTCGCCATTATGGTAACTATGTCCTTCAGCTGCCACACCGGTTCAGGAAGGGAGTGCTGATACATTCTGTGGCACAGTCTCTTTATGGGGAGGATGGGATCCCAGTGCCCCTTGACAGAGAGAGAATAATAGCGTAATGCAACAGAACATTTTTGAAATGCTAATGCACGCTCCCCGCAACTTAATTTTATTTTTTTCTTATTGGCTTTTTTGTATGAAATTTCACAGTCCTGTAGCCTCAATAGCTAGATCGGCATCGTAAAAATGACAACACAGTGATTTAAGGTGGAGAGTCCATCAGAGCGAAATGGATGGTGTGCTTTTAAAGTATCAGTTTAGCACCTCTTACCTGGGGTCAATGTTCATTTTCAATACATCATTAAAGCATCCTGTTAAAGCACTCAGAGAGTGGCCGTGCTTGTCTTCCCCACCACCATGTTGGATTAGGGAGATAATGAAGTGGCATCCTACAGGAAAGGCCATGTTAGGCACCCATGTTCTGTTGAATTAGGGGCTACCATGGAAGGGTGACATGAATTAAAGACTTGAAAAGGGATGGAAAGAGAGAAGATAGCCAGATATGTGGACATTTAGGTTTCCATTCAGAAGTTGGTAATGAATGACCAATAGCATCAAATGCAGTCTCCTGTCTCCATCATCTTTATAAGCACAGTGTTCACCAAACCAGTAACCTTAAAAGTTCAAGCTGCAGTCAGCTCTGTAGCCTGTAACCCAATAAGATGAGAGAAGACACGCTACCATGCCCTGTAGAACTCTGTAGATCCCAAAGTCAGCTCAAAGGCAAGCACATTAACAGGTCCAGCAAACCTTAGATGGGGCAGAGCAAAGGCCTCACCTCTGGCAAGGACTTGGACCAGAGCATCAGGCTGATTGAAAACTCCCAGAGCATGAATTCCTAAGAACTCATCCTTCAAATCCAACTGCTCCTATCCAGTCATTGTGAGACCCTGAAACAGTGATGCTCCCAAAGGCTTTCTTTCATATTCTCCAAATCCCAAAACCCACTGACCCCCAGTCCCAAGCCCTAAGAAAAACCTCCATTGACAAACTGGTAGGACCCATCCAGGCTTTCTTTCATGTGTGTACAAATACCCACATAGGTATTTTTGTGACCTAGGATTAGACTCTACACATTGTTTTACAACTTGCTTTTCTCACTTAAAAACCATTTCAAGTCAGTACAAATAGATTTACCTGGATCTTTAAATAGCTGTATGATATTCTGTTTGGGGCTGAAACATAGTGTATTTAGCCAATGCCCTGGTGATGAGCATCAGGATGTTCTTAGTTTTTTATTATAACAAACAATACTGCAATCAGCATCATTGGTCAAAGGCATATTTGCACATAAATACACCATCAAATCAACTCACAGAGGTTTCTGGAGGGGCCTGATTTTTCAGGTTCCTGCCAACCCCTCCAAAATTGATGCACTCTCGTCTCAGTATCTTTTGGTTTCCAAACTTAAGGAGACTAAACAGCCCACTCCCTCCTCCTTGTCTTGGAATGAGGAGGGAGGCAGCTGAGGTTTGCACTCGGAGTTTGCTCCTGAGAAGCTGGTCTACAAAACAAATTGACCTCCCATGGCCTCAGAAGTCTCTGGGTATCTTCAGTCAAACAGGAACTCATATACATGAGCCTAGCTTCTCAAACCAACTTTCATGGCAGGTGGTGGTAGCTTATAGACTCTTCCCCACTAAAAAGCAACAGCACAGAAAGTGGAGTAGTTGGAGCTCTGGGTGTTGCCATGAAACTGTCCACTGGTGAGAAAGCACAGCTTTGACCAGCTCTGCAGTTAAAAACCCAAAGTCATCTGCACTGTTGCCTGGTGATCTCAGAGCTCAGGCCACAGTAGATGTAGCTCCTGGGAGGAGGGACTCCAGCCTCTGTTCCTGGTGAGCACTTCTCCTTCTAAGGCCTGCTGAGTGGATTTATCCTTAGTTATCCTTATCTTCTGATTACCAGCCCAGATATCTCTAGCATCTAGGTTTCCATAGTGAAACCCTCTTTAAAGCTTGAGTGAGTGAGTGAAAGTCGCTTGGTCGTGTCTGACTCTTTGCAACCCCATGGACTATACAGTCCATGGAATTCCCCAGGCCAGAATACTGGAGTGGGTGGCCTTTCCCTTCTCCAGGGGGTGTTCCCAACCCAGGGATCAAACCCAGGTCTCCCACATTGCAGGCAGATTCTTTTCCAGCTGAGCCACAAGGGAAGCCCAAGAATACTGGAGTGGGTTTCCATTTCCTTCTCCAGCAGATCTCAACTCAGGAATCGAATCAGGGTCTCCTGCATTGCAGGCGGATTCTTTACCAACTGTGCTCTCAGGGATGTCCCTAAAGTTATGATCAGCTGGACTTTTCAGAAAGTACTATATGTTGGTTACAATTTTATTTAAGCTCATTTAACCAGTTTGGGCTTTTTTTTTTCTTTAAATGCAAAATTGCTCACTTTCAACACGAGAGCTGGTGTTAGTGAGAGCAAATTCCTCCCCAAGTTGCTGGCAGACACAGCACATCAGTGATACTGTTCTTTTCTGCTGAGCCTGGATGGAGCCCAGACTCCTTCTCAACGCAGCCAATAAGATCTGGTACAGACACTGAACCACCAGCCATCCCTGCCGCCACAGGCACAGGAGGCCGACCAAGAAGTAAGATGTGAGAGCTGGCACCCCAGGATCAAACCAACACCTGCAGTGCCCAGATTACACACACTAACTTTTTAAATTTAAAAACTCTTATTTTTTACATATAATTTCACTTTTTAATTAAAAACAGAAACTTAGAAGACTGATTTAGGGTGACCAACTTTTCATTTGGCCAAGTAATAAGTAGCTTCTACAATGACCACAGCATCATAAAAATAAGGAAGTTAGAAAGGAAGTCAGAAAAGGTAATATTTTCTATAAGTCAGAAAGGAAATAATTTCAGGCAAAAGGAACAGGCCACCGGCAGCCTGGCAGTAGCATCAAGAACATCATACACACATTCACACCCCTCGCTGCCCTCTAGAGAAGACGTCTTCCCCAGGGCAGTACTAGCTCTCAGACCAGAGTCTGGCCTGGTGCCACATCTGAAGGAGAACATCTGGATGCCAGATGGACTCCCCAGCTCTGTGCAGGTGCCGGCACTGGGTCCTCACAGCATCACCGCACCCAGATTGGGCCTGACATCTCCCTCTGCTGGTTTGACTGGTGGAAGGGAAGACCTCTCCCATCCCAGCCGGTCTGCTTTCATGGTGGAGATGCCTGGCTTCTCAGCCATGTCAATCCTCATCAGCTTGGAGGACAGTGCCATCTAGGGGCAAGGAGCCACCGAGGGAGCAGGTGGGCCAGCCAGTGAGTTAGAAGGACCTGGCAACGTAATAACCTTTACACCCATCAGGAGAGCTCCTAGATCATGTTGTTGTTGTTCAGTCTCTAAGTCGTGTCCGAGTCTTTGTGACTCCATGGACTGCAGCAGGCCAGGCTTCTCTGTCCTTCACCATCTCCCAGAGTTTGCTCAAACTCATGTCTATTGAGTCGTTGATGCCATCCAACCATCTCATCCTCTGCTACCGTCTTCTTTTGCTTTCAATCTCTCCCAGCATCAGGGTCTTTTCCATTGAGTCAGTTCTTCATATCACATGGCCGAAGTATTGGAGCTTCAGCTTCAGCATCAGTCCTTCCAATGAGTATTCAGGGTTGATTTTCCTTAGAGTTGACTCAGTTAATCTCTTTGCTGCCCAAGGGACTCTCAAGAGTCTTCTCCAACATCACAATTTGAAAGCATCAATTCTTCAGCCCTCAGCCTCCTTTATGGTCCAACTTTCACATCTGTACATGACTACTAGAAAGACAATTTAGCTTTGACTATATAGACCTTTGTCAGCAAAGTCATGTCTCTGCTTTTTAATACACTAAGTTTGTCATAGCCTTCCTTCCAAGAAGCATTTTGTAATTTCATGGCTGCAGTCACCGTCCACAGTGATTTTGGAGCCTACGAAGAGAAAATCTGTCACTGCTTCCACTTTTCCCCTTCTATTTGCTGTGAAATGATGGGACCAGATGCCATGAGCTTAGTTTTATGAATGTTTAATTTTAAGCCAGTTTTTTACTCTTCTCTTTCACCCTCATCAAGAGGCTCTTTAGTTCCTCTTCATTTTCTGCCATTAGAGTGGTATCATCTGCATATCTGAAATTGTTGGTATCTCTCCCGGCAATTTTCATTCCAATTACTTACTCCGTGGCCACATCTGAACCCGGCCCCCAGTATCTCATTAGACAGTAAGGTGCCTGAGCCTCTTCCGCCTTCCCTGGTTTCTTTTCTTTCATCCCTTCTCTCCCTCCCCCTTCCCAAGAGGATCCGTCAAATCAAAATCACCCAGGTTCTTCCTACTTCTACCATCACCAGGAGAGTGGTCCTGAGAAACGGGGTTATGGAGACTCCAGGGGATAGGCAGTGCAAGGACTGGGGTCCACCCTGCCCAGCTGGCAGCCCAGACCCTCCACCTTTGTGACTTGTGTGTACTCAGTGCTCTCCAAGTATGTGGTGGGGAGTCATGTGCTTACTCCTAGCTGGTTCCTACAGGCATGAGCAGGGTCATGACTATTCTAAAGGCTGAGTGCACCCCGGCAGGGCCAGGGCCCAAGGGGAAGCCTGGTCACTGTTCTGGACCAGTGACCCCTGCAGTTACTGCCAGCTGATCATGCCTACTCCACAAGGAGATGTGCCCAGCTCCCAGGAGGCAGGGGCAGATGGTGTTCTTTGCTGTCCACTGCCACTTCTTAGTCAGTGAAAGAATGGGCAGAAACAGGCAACTGCTCACCTGCTTCTCATGAAAGACAGAGATTTCCTGGAGCCCTGGCCCTCCTGGGCTCCACTGACACCCAGGCCTTTGTTCCACACCCTTCTTGGCTCACCATCTTCTCTCCAAGGTCAGGAGCCAGTGTGGAGGGCATCTCCGGGAGAGGATGGTGAGGCTGAGGCTGCTAAGCAGACCCTGCGCTGGCCAGGCCGGCCCACAGCTCACCAGGCATCCGCCCTCAGCTGCTCCTCAGCCGGGAGAGGGCCAGGCCTCCTGAACCACATACATTTTTATGGATACCTTTCGCTGGAGACTGCCCCACATGTGCAGGAGCTCATTAAACCACTGTTGTTTCAGGACAACTGGAAGCTATCCTATCCATGACTTCCTGGTCTGTCTGTAGAACTGCCAGGAGAAAGGAAACTCATCTCAGCTCCCAAGGTCAGGGCCATGGAAACAACGTTCTGCAGCCACACTGGCTGTACATGATGTGGTTTGTTTACCCCAGGTTTGCATGCAGAGAACCCCCCCTACACACACTGGGCAGATACTCAGCATTCTGGCCAGTACCAACCAGGCTCACAATGCCCAGCCCAGAGCGAACAGGAATGCTATGGTCACAGGCAGTGGGGCCCTTGAACTTATCAGCCCTGAGGCTACCATACTGGGTAGTCACTGTATGCTCACCCTTACCCAGAGCCCCATTGTGGGCCAGGGGTATGGGGTCAATAAGACTGGGACTTGCAGGGCCACTGCCCACCTTTGGGGAGAGTACCTCCTGGCTGGAGCCATTAAACAATCAATACCCATTGCTTGGTGGGTGTGAAGGGAAAGGATACGAGGCAAAATAAGACCCTTGATATGTATCCCAACCTCGCTGCTTGGGGTAGCTTGCTCACTTGGTGGCTAAACTTGGGCTCAGCCACGAACCATCCCTTCTCCTCCCTGAGCCACAGGGTCAAGGCAGCACCCTCCTGGGTGGCCATGGCATGAATCAACTCCCATGGCACCCATGCACAGAGGGCTCAGAAACCAGGGCTGCCCTGATCCATGCCCCACCATTCCCTTCCATCCTGGAGCACCTTCCTGGCCCAGGCGCTCCAGCTCCCTGCCACTCCTATTCTTCTGTTCCTCTGTACCTTGGTGGCCTGTTTGTCCCTCTTCAGTCCCTTAGCTTATTTTTTCCTGGATTCAGCTGGTGTTTCTTAGGGTGAGCTGAATGCCAGGTCCCATGCAAGGTACTGAGGGGGCAGCTGAAAAGCAGACAGGGAGTTCCTTCTACTCCTGACCCTGCCTGCCACTCACCCCTACCCAGTGTGCCCTGCCCAGAGCCCCTTTTCTGCTGATGCCACCTTATTTAGCGTCTGTTCACCTGGTTGCCACAGAATATGGCACCAGACATGGTATGGTGCACCCTGAAAAGGCTGTGGTTCCAGCATTAAGTGCAAAGGACATGGGCGTGGAGGCAGGAGGCCTTTGGAGGCTCTGGCCTGTGGAGATGGGAGTGGAGGACAGGTCGAGCTGAAAGGCTCGAGAAGAGGGAGGTGGCCAGTCCTGGGTCCATGGAGGCAAGAGGCTGAAGGAATGAGAAAGGACAGTGAGACAGAGCCTGGGAAGGAGGCCTGGCTGGGGAAGACGAGGTGAGGGGAAGGCCAGGCCATCTAGGACAGAGATCCCTTGGATGTCAGAGCACAGGTCCATGAGGAGTGCCAGGGGCTGAATGTCTCCGGGCACACAGGGCCTGGCTCCCAGCAGGCACTCGGCCCACAGGGTGTGGCATGAGAGACTGTGTAAACCGGCGGGTAGATTTTCATTTTGTAACTGCTTTCCAGCCATGCCACACTGGCTTAAGCAGGCAGGGCTCAGCTGGGTTCCAAGACCTTAACTCTACTCTCCTGAAGTGCCATGGGTTAAACAGAAGGAGCCCGTGGCCGGTGACTCCCGGTTCTTCCCAAGGACCTCGGGGCCGGCCCCTCTTCTGCCGGGGGACCGTGATGTGTGGCGTCTGTGGAGCTGAGGGCAGGTGGAGGCCTCCTGGTGTCAGGGTCATTTCTCCAAACCCAGCCTTCCCACAGCGCCTGCCCCAGAGGGCTCACGTGTGGAGAGCTGAGCTGAGAGAGGCAGCCAGGCCGGGACCTGGGAGGGTCACACAGTTGACTGGTGTCGGCTTCTAGTTTCTCAGAACCCTTTCCTTTTTGATGGGCCGAAGTGGAGATGGGGAGGTGAGGCTAAGGAAGATCATCTTGGCATGAGGACGTTACAGTGGGCAAGAAGGGCGGCCTCCCGGGGCTACTCCAGAGAGCCAGGTGTCGGTATAAAGCAAGCGGATGGGGAGTATGAAACTGGGGCCTCCAGGGGTGAAGACAGGCTCCTGGGGTACCTGTGCAGTGTGTTTATAGGCGTGATGTTTGTAGAACCCAGATGATCATTTTATTCCAAAGAATTCTGAGGCCTTTGAACTTGAACCTGAGCTTCTTGGTACAAAGCACAGAAGAGAAACTGGGTCTGGGCCCAACCCAGCTTCCTGAAATAGGCTGCATCCCAGGTGAGACCCGAACACATCCCCACACACCATGTGCAAGAGCCATTTGTCACACGTTGACCTCTGCCTGGGCTGTGCACGTGCCCTCTCCCCCCCAGGGCACTGGGACTGCTGCAGTAGCCCAGCCTGCGTGAGATGGTTCAGTTATAACCATAAAGTCATTCAGCACCACAACCAGGAGCGGAACATGTGAGATCAAGATAAATCAGTCCCCTTGCCAGGGGCAGTGGTGTCACTGCTGCATCCTGGGGCATCCCCTGCCTCTCAAACAGTCTGGCTGAGGGGCTATAGGGGCAGTGTTTGGGGGGGGAGGGGCAAGAGTGAGGAGTACTTTAACCCTTTGGTTCCCTTTCTCCAACTTGTCAACTGCTTGAGGTTGAGACCCAGATTCTCTTCTTGATATTATCATTCCCCCTCTCCCTCCAGCCCCATCGAAATGGGATGCTGAGAAGTACCCAGCAGTGTTCAGAACTACAGAGTGTTGGTCCTGCCTCTGTGACTCTGGTCATCGCTTTCCCATCCTCCACATGGGGATCCAAGACCCAGATGGCCTGCCCTGCAGGGATGCTGGGCAGCCTGCCTGTCGGCCGGGCATGTTGGGTACCTCCTGCCAGCCTGTGAGTCCCCGGTGGGGGAATGACTCCCCTGCATTCCCACCAAGCGC
This sequence comes from Giraffa tippelskirchi, assembly GCF_054371585.1. Lineage (NCBI taxonomy): Eukaryota > Metazoa > Chordata > Mammalia > Artiodactyla > Giraffidae > Giraffa > Giraffa tippelskirchi. The sequence goes on along the minus strand of NC_137280.1, from coordinate 118,187,352 downwards.
TGCATTTGTCAAGTTGCAGAGGCTGGTTTAGTTTCACTGCTACTCGTGATCATTGGAATTTCTCTGATTTCAAGGGCTTCTGCCCCAAGTACCTTCTCTGGGTCCAAGACAGGACACACGTGGAGAGTCTGTGCAGTTTGGCTCAGACTAAAGCAGGAATGGTGGGGGATATGGCTAAAAATAGGTGCTAGTGGGCCTTAAACACCAGGCGGAGGAGTTGGGCTCCCTCCCAAGAGAGCAGGCAGGGAGGAGCCCTGGAGGGGAGCTGCCCATTGGTGGACAAATTCCCAGAGAAGAGGCTGCTGTGTTGGCCAATGATGAGGTTCTGACTGGAGCTGCCTCGGATGAGTTGAGGAGAAAGGGGTGAACTCGGAGAGGTGCAAGGGCGGTTTGGCCGTAATTGTAAAGATGGGGAGAGGTGGATGAGATTTTGGCTCATTCATCCCTAAAATGGACCACTCACTCAGCCGGCCCGCAGCCTCCACGTGTGCCTCGCAGGACAGGTACTATGTTGTTGGATGCCGCCAGAAGCAATTTGCCGTGGGTCAAGATGTGGAGATTTCCAAACTGACAGATGGTGGAGGAGTCTTTGGAGAGGAAGCGGGAGGCATTTTTCTTACCAAGATCTGTCCTTGGACAAAGCATACATTATAGGATTCTCTCTGAAAGATAATTTAAAGAACCTACCTGAGACAAAATAGAGAGATAAATACCCCATACAGGAAGAAGAGATTTCTCACATCCCAATACTGTGGTGCCATGCATCATGCCTGACACAGGGAAGGTTTCAGCAAAGGCAAATGAGTTGGTTTCTATGTCACAACTATGATGACCGTAACGCCCACTCTTCTGAGGTCCCCCCTCCCCAGTCACCTTCCTGCATGGAGACCCTCCACCCCAGGAGCAGCAGGGAGTCCAACAGGCCCAGTGTCAGCACCAAAGCATGATGCCTGAGCCCCGGGGTAAGGTTTGGCCTCAGCAAGCTGGGATGAAGAACGAAGGGCCTCCTCTAACCCCCACAGTACAACCACCGGGATGTGGGTTAGTCTACACAGGGCTGCGTGCACACCAGCCCTGCCTAGGAGAGGGTAGTGAGAGGCAGGACTTTTACTTTCGAGGGCTAAGGTTCGGTATTTCTTGGAGGGCTGTACAAGTCACATTATTACTATAAGTTGTGGTTATTAACATAAACCACAGTTCTCCATGGTGCCACTGTTGACCTTTGGGGCTAGATTATTCTTTGTTGTGGGGACTCTTGAGTGCATTATAGGGTATTTAGCAGCATCCCTGACCTACACCCCTAGATGCTAGTAGGAAAATACTCCTTCCCCAAGGAGGACAGCTGAAACCATCTCCAGAAATTTCCAACTGTCTCCTGGGGGTCAGAATCACCCTGGATTGTGAAGCACAAATACATACCATACGGACTTTTCCCCTCGTCTCTCCCCATTGGGTGCACTTCCCCATGCCTCCACCTGCACGCAGGCTCTGCCCACCCTCTGTTATGAAGCACAGAGCCTCTGCCCTGTCAGGGGCCAGGCCTCCACCTCTTCTCTAGGGACTTCCTGCTTTTACCCACTCAGAGACTTTTCTTCTAGAATCGCCCCTTCTCTCTTTTGTATCATGACTATCTCCCTCTCCATTCGCTCATCCCCACAGGTTTGTTTTTTAAGCTGTTGTGTTTGCAAGCCAGGGTTTCCACCCACCACGCCATTTCTCTGCTCCCCTTCATGAAAAAACTCTTCTAATGAGCTCTTCCTCTCCACTTCCTATCCTCTCTCAGCCTATTCCAAAGATGACTTCACTCCCCAGTTCCCTAATAAAACACCAGAAGTTCCAAACATTGAGTTCCTGAGTGTCTTCCACGTTGCCAAGCCCATGATCTCAGGCCCAGCCTGACTGGAGCACTGGACACAGGTGACCTCCTCTCTTCCTCATACTCCTGCCCAGGCTCATTGTGACTTCTCATCCTCCCACCCCTAAACTGCGGTGGGGACCAGGACTCGGTTCTCAGACATCTCCCCTCACTTCATACACTCCCTGGTGATCTCACTGGGTCCCGTGGTTTTAAATGTCACTGAGCATTGATGAATTCTGAATTGGTTTCCCTGGCATGGACCATTTTTCTTGTCAGGGCATTTTTCTTACCAAGATCTTTCCTTGGACATACAGGGAGATACCTCTATTTCAGATACCTGAGCCCACTGCCTACCCCTCAGTCCACCTACTGTGGGAAAAACAGAACCTGGATTTTACCTAAAATGTCTGCCCTTTCTTCCTCAGCCTTTCAGTAAATGGAACCAACCCTCACCCAGTTTTTCTGGCCAAAATATGTAATAGTCATGCTTGATTATTTCCTTTCTCTCAATCCCCCCATTCAGTCAGTCAATACATCCATTGACCCTGCCTCCAACAGTTGTCCCAAATCAGCCTGGCTCCTAACAGCTCTCCTCACTTCCTCTGCTGCCTGCTCTGTCCACTCTTCCTGGAACCCCCAGCAGGCCACCCAGCACTGTGCACCGCTTTCAGACAGAGCCTCGGTCAGCCCACCTCCTCCCATAGCCTCACGCGTGCCCAAGCCAGTAGTGGTGGTTCTCTCCGGTGGTTGCTTTGGGGTGAGCCTGTGATGCAAATCTGGCCAAGGAAACCTGAGGGGAAGTCAAGGCATGAGGGCTTTGGGGAGAGGCTTCCTTGTTCCCACAGCTCAAGCACAAGGGAGTCCCTCCTCTCACGCTCCAATGCAGCACCTAAAGCTGTGCCACACAGCCACAGGCTGAGGGCTGCAGGGCAGGTAGGATAGGGTCTGAGTGCTCCATGCTATCTTGGGACCACAGGGTGAACCTACCCTGGAAACTCTCCTAAGGGCCTTCTCGCTGTGTCAATAGTAGCTTTTCCTTTCTAGGCAGCCCCATTCCCAGTTGGGGTTTCCTGTTAATGACGCCCAAAATGTCTCAACCAATGTACAGATGGTCTTTAAAAGTATAATCAGACCATTTTACTCTCCAGCTTAAAATCCTCCACTGGCTTCTCATGGAATAAAACGTCAGCTCCTCACCATCATCATGAGGCCCCGCCAGCCCAGCTGCTGACATCTCCAGTCTCACCTCTGACCACTGCCCCCAGAGGCCCCCTCCCTAACTCCATGCTGCTCATTCCTGGCTTATGCCCATAGCATCCCCAACTGGTGAGGGAAAGGCCCTTCAGATTCAACTCTGACCCCTCTCTGCCAAGACCCAAGCCAGGCTGTCAGGGCCAACACCTTACACTGACCTCCTCTCCTTCCAACAGTTGGACTCAGCTGAGCTCACTGCCATGTTAATGAATACTCAGTGACCAAAGCTACAGAAGCAGAGGAAAGACAGAGAGGGAGAGCATAGTCTGGACATGGCTCACCCTTCCCTTGGTGGGCCAGGGTCCTTGGGGGCCTTGCTGGAAAGGATAGAGGCCGTGAGCAATGTTTTCCCTTAAGACCCAAGTTGGCAGGAACCCCACGGGCCCTGGGAGCTGCAGAGCCCACCACCAGGCTCAGGAACCCCTCCTCAGGAGTTCATCCGAGCTGTGGTGCATTCTAGAAGTTGGGATTGAGACAAAAACAAATATACTTATAGAAGCTGTTTCCAAAACGGCCTGTTTACAAAATGCAGCCATGACTTAGTGTCCTCAGGAGACTAGATAATTAAACAGAAAACAAGCTATATTTATTCATGTCTTGCAAGACCTGACGGCTTCTCCCTTTTGCACACATGAAGCACAGCCCCCACTCAGAGAGAGCATGGCCTGGGCTGCAGGGTGGAGGTAAAGGGGGGGACACATCAGGGACAGGCTCCCTGTCTGGCTTTTGCTGCTTGGACACATTCCAGCCCCTGTACAGTAGAGGACTGTGTCTGTCCCTCTTCCTCAGCTGAGGCTGTGGCACAAAATTGCCACAGTTTAGAAATCCTCTTCTCATCTTATTCACTAAAGAGGACAAGAACATGCTTGCAATCTACATTTCAGATCACATGCCTTGAGAAGGCTTAGCAACTAGCAGTTGAGACAGAGGTGGCACCCCATGGCTGGCTGTGGGTCCCTGGACCTCCACTCCCAGCTCGCCTCATCGCAGGGAATGGCAGTGTAGTATGCAAGAGGATGAAGCCAGGGGCACAGGAGGAAGTCATCCTGAACACCTTTCCCTTGCCCCTTCATCCACAGTTTCCAAGCCCCAGACCTTCCTCTTCTCCCCATCTCCATAATCATCACCTGTCTCCCCTGAACCCCTACCTCAGCCTCCTGGATGGTCTTGCCACATCCTCTCCTTTCTCCCAGTGGTCCATTGTTCCCACGATAGCCACAGTGATCATTTTAGCATGCAAATCAGATCACAGCCCTTCTTGACCCAAAATCCTTCCCATCACTTTCCATTGCTTTAAATTAAAACTATTACATCTTCCCTTTAAGGAACCAAGGCTCTGCCTATTTAACCTGGCCACCTTCTGCCTCTCTGCATCTGTACCACGCACACCTGCCCTGCTCCCTGCACTTTGGCCATACTCGCCTTCTTCAGTTCTCAGAGCATGCTAAGCCCCATCCAACTTCAGGGCCTTTGCACGAGCTTTCTCTGACTAGAATGTCCTCCCCCTCATTCTTGGCCTGGTTTCTTCTCATTTTATGGATTTCTACTTAAATATCTCCTACTCAGAAGTCTTCCACCACTACTTGCCACTTGCATCTTTTTCTTTATCAATATATATACATTTTAGGGGGCTTCCCAGGTAGCTCAGCCGGCAAAGAATCTGCCTGCAAGGCAGGAAACCTGGGTTCGATCCCTGAGTTGGGAAGATCCCCTGGAGGAGCGCAGGGCAACCCATTCCAGTATTCTTGCCTGGAGAATCCCCATAGACAGAGGAGCTTGGTGGGCTACAGTCCATGGGGTTGCAAAGATTTGAATGCTACTGAGTGACTAAGCACAGAACACCCCATACCCTTTTTTAAATTGAAGTATAATTGATTTATCATGTTGTGTTCATTTCTGCTGTACAACAAAGTGATCCCGTTTTACATATGTGATGTCATATGAAATTTGTCTTTGTTTTTCTGACTTACTTCACTTAATATGATCATCTCTAGTTGTTGCAAATGGCATTATTTTGTTTTTTTACAGCTGAGTAGTATTCCATTGTATATATGTACCACATCTTCTTTATCCATTCATCGGTCAGTAGACAGGTGGTTTTCATGTCTTGTCTGTTGTGAGTAAGTGCTGTTGTGAACACAGCGGTGCATGAGTCTTTTTGAATTATAGTTTTGTCTGGGAATATGCCCAGAGTGGGGTTTCTGGATCATATGGTAATTCTATTTTTCATTTTCTGAGGAGCCGCCATACTGTTTTCCCCAGTGAATGCACCAACTTACATTCCCACAGTGTAGAAGGGTTCCGTTTTTCTCCACACTCTCTCCAGCATCGGTTATTTGTAGACTTTGATGATGGTCATTCTGACCAGTGTGAGGTGATGCCTCATTTTACTTTTGATTTGCATTTCTCTAATAGTGAAGCTGAGCATCTTATCATGTGCCTATTGGCCATCTGTATGTCTTCCCTGCAGAAATGTCTACTAAGGTCTTCTATCCATTTTTCGATTGGGTTATTTGATTTTTGTTGTTGAGTTATGTGAGTTGTTTGTATATTTTGGAAATGAAACCTTTGTCACTCACATCATTTGCAAATATTTTCTTCCATTCTGTGAACTGTCTTTTCATTTTGTTCATGGTCCCCTTTGCTGTTCAAAAGCTTATAAGTTTGATGAGGTCCCATTTGTTTATTTTACTTTTATTTCTCTTGCCTTGGGAGACTGACCTAAGAACACATTGGTATAATTTATGTCAGAGGACGTTTTGCCTATGTTCTCTTCTAGGAGTTCTATGGTGTCATATCTTATGTTTAAGTCTTTAAGCCATTTTGAGTTTATTTTTGTGTATAATGAGAGGGTGTGTTCTAGCTTCACTGATTTACATTCAGTTGTCCAAATTTCCCAGCCCCACTTGCTGAAGAGACTTTTTCCTGTTGTATATTCTTGCCTCCTTTGTCAAAGATTAATTGACCATAGCATATGAGTTTATTTCTGGGTTTCTCTCTATTCTGTTCCATTGATCCATATGTTTGTTTTTGTGCCAATAACACACTATTTTGATTACTGTAGATTTGTAGTATTGTCTGAAGTCTAGGAGGACTAGGCCTCCTGCTTTTTTCTTTTTATTCAGGATTGCTTTGGCAACTCTAGGTCTTTTATGATTCCAAATGAATTTTAGGATTATTTGTTCTAGTTCTGTAAAAAATGTCATGGGTAATTTGATAGGGGTAGCATTAAATCTGTGGGTCGCTTTGGGTACTATGGCCTTTTTAACAATCTTCTTCCAATCCAAGAGCATGGGTTGTCTCTCCACTTCTTTGAATCATCTTCAATTTCCTGTATTAATATTTTATAATTCTCAGCATAGTCTTTTACCTCCTTAGTCAGATTTATTCCTAAATAGTTTATTTTGGGGGGTGCAATTTTAGAAGGTATTGTTTTTTACAATTCTCTTTCTGACGTTTAATTGTTGGTGTAAAGAAAGGCAACTGGCTTCCATATGTTTCTTGTATCCTTATATCTTGCTGAATCTTTTATCAGATCTAGTCTTTTCTGTGTGGAGCCTTTAGGATTTTCTATACACAGTATCAGATCATCTGTATAAAATGAGAATTTTACCTTTTCCCTTTCAACTTGGATACATTTTACTTCTTTTTCTTGTCTTCCCGTACTGTGTTGAATAGAAGAGGTGAGAGGGGGCATCCTTGTCTTGTTCTGAATTTTAGCGGAAACAATTTCAGCTTCTCACCATTGGGTATTGGCTGTGGGTTTGTGATAAATAGTTTTATTATATTGAGACATGTTCCCTCTATACCCATTTTGTAGGAATTTTTATCGTTAACTGAATGTTGAATTTTGTCAAATGTTTTTTCTGCATCTGTCCAGATGATCATGTGGTTTTTTCTTTTGTTTATGTGGTGTATCACATTGATTGATTTGCATATGTTGAACCATCCTTGTGATCCTGGGATGAATCCCATTTGATCATGGTGTATGATCTTTTTATATCTTGTTGAATTTGGTTTGCTAATATTTTATTGAGAATTTTTGCATCTATAGTCAGTGAAGATGAAGTGAAAGTTGCTCAGTCGTGTCCAACTCTTTGCGACTCATGGACTATACAGTCTATGGAATTCTCCAGGCCAGAATACTGGAGTGGGTAGCCATTCCCTTCTCCAGGGGATCTTCCCAGCCCAGGGATCAAACCCAGGTCTCCTGCACTGCAGGCAGATTCTTTACCAGCTGAGCCACCAGGGAGGCCCAAAAATCCTGGAGTAAGTCAGCTATTCCTTCTCCAGGGGATCTTCCCACCCCAGGACTTGAACCAGGGTCTCCTGCATTGCAGGCAGATTCTTTACCAGCTGAGCTACCAGGGAAGCCCTGGTGGGATCTTTTTTGGTGGTGTATTCAGCTGGTTTTGTTATCAGGTTGGTAGTGGCTCCATAGAATGTCTTTGGGAGTGTTCCTTCCCTTCAGTTTTTTGTAAAAGTTTGAAAAGGATCGGTATAAGTTCTTCTTTGTATGTTTGGTAGAATTTGCCAGTGAAGCTATCAGGTCCTGGACTTTTATCTATAGGGAGCTTTTTAATGGCAGATTCTATTTCACTTCCAGTGATTGGTCTGTTCAAATTATGTTTCTTCTTATTCAGTTTTGGTGGGCTGTATGTTTCCAGAACCTTGTCCATTTCTTCTAGGTTGTCAAATTTGTTGGCATAGAATTGTTCATAGTATTCCCTAATTATTTTTTGTATTTCTGTGGTATCGGTTGTTATGCCTCCTTTTTCATTTTTTATTTTGTTTATTTGGATCTCTTTCTTTTCTTCTTGATGAACCTGGCCAGAGATTTGTCCATCTTATTTATCCTTTAAAAAAACTTAAAAAGCTCTTGGTTTTTATTAATTTTAATCCCTACTTTATTTCCTATCTGATCTTTATTATCTCCTTCCTTCTGCTGGCTTTAGATTTTCTTTGTTCTTCTTTTTCTAATTCGTTTAGATGGTGGGTTAGGTTGTTTATTTCAGATTTTTCTTGTTTCTTAAAGAAGCCCTGTATCGCGATTAACTTCCTTCTAAAAACCGCTTTTGCTGAATCCCATAGATTGTGTATGGCTGTGTTTTCATTGTCATTTGCTTCAGGTATTGTTTAATTTCTTCTTTGGTTTCATCTTTGACACACTTGTTTTTCAGTAGCATGTTGTTTAATCTCCATGTAATTGCTTTTTCTTTCTTTTTCTGTGGGTGATTTCTAGTTTCATGTCATTGTAGTTAAAAAAGATGCTTGAGATAATTTCTATAGTCTTAAATTTGTTGAGGTTTGTTTTGTGCCCTAGCATATGATCAATTCTAGAGAATGTTCTGTGTGCACTTGAAAGGAATTTGTATTCTGGGTTTTTTTTATGTAATGTCCTGATAATATCAATTATGTCTAACTGTTCTATTCTATTAATATCATTTAGGATCTCTGTTGCTTTAACGATTTTCTGTCTAGAAGATGTCTATTGATGTGAATGAAGTGTTAAAGTCTGTTATTGTGTTCTCATCAGTTTATCTCTTTATGTCTGTTAGTATTTGTTTTATGTATTTGGGTGCTCCTATATAGGTGCATAGACTTCCCAGGTGGTGCAGTGGTAAAGAATCTGCCTGCCAATGCAGGAGCTGCAGGAGATGTGGGTTTGATCCCTGGGTCGGGAAGATCCCCTGGAGAAGGAAATGGTAACCCACTCCAGTATTCTTGCCTGGACAAGAATGAACAAAGGAGCCTGCCAGGATACAGTCCATGGGGTCACAAAGAGTCGGATATGACTGAGCAATTAACACACACACACACACTTCCCCCCTACATATTATGATTTTGATGTCTTCTTTTACATCTGTATGTTCATCCTTTTGCTGTTCCTTGTGGTTATCTTCACTTTCACAGAATTTTTTTTTTAATATGTGTACTGGTTCATTTAAGTGATTTTCTTTATAACTGTGATTTTCTCCTTTCTATAGATTCTTACTTCTTTTCTATTTAGAGAAGACCTTTCACTATTTTCTTTTGGACAGATTTTGTGTTGCTGTATTCTTTGTTTTTGCTTGTCTGACAGAATCTTTATCTTTCCTTCTCTTCTAAATGATAATCTTGCTGGGTAAAGTATCCTAGGTTGCAGATTTTTCCCTTTCAGAACTTTGAATATATCTTGCCACTCCTTTCTGGCCTACAACATTTCCATAGGGAAATCAGCTGACATCATTCTGGGGGTTCCCTTGTAATTAACTCTTTGTTTTTCTCTTGCTGCCTTTAGAATCCTCTCTTTATCTTTAACTTTTGCCGTTTTTACTATAACATGTCTCAGTGTGGGTCTGTTTGGGTTTATCTAGTTTGGGACCCTCTGTGCTTCCTGTACCTACGTATCTGTTTCCTTCTTTAGGTTTGGGAAATTTTCAGCCATAATTTCTTCAAAAACATTTTCAATCCCCTTTTCTCTTTCTTCCCCTTTTGGGATCCCTATCATGCCTAGATTGTCATGCTTTATATTACCTCATAGGCCTCTTGTAGTGCTTTCTTTTTTTTTGTTTGATTGGCTTTCTGTCTGCTGTCCTGATTAGGTGGTTTCTGTTATTTTGTCTTCCAGGTCACTTATTTGTTTTTCTGCATTATTCGTTTTGCTCTTCATTGCCTTTAGCTCAGCTTTTGTTACTGCCAATGAATTTTCTAATTTTTCTTGGTTCCTCTTTACGGTTTCCAGTTCATTTTTACAATACTCTGCAGTTCTTTTGATAGCATTTCTTAATTCCTTTAATATTTTCATTATCTCCTTTTTGAAATTGGTGTTTGTTAGACTGAAGAGGTCTGTTTCATTGTTTGTTCTTTAGGGGAATGCTCTTGATCTTTTAACTGAGAGTTGTTCCTCTGTGTCTTCATTTTACTTGTATTTCTCTTAACTCTGTGAGTTTAGGAGAAACGGTTATCTACTTGGTCTTAGAGGGCTGTTTATATGTGTAGCCTGTATGGGTTTAATATATGTGGTGTGAGGCCTGTTTTTAGTATTGATGCCTGTACCTTCTTTCCTCAATGTGTGCTGGTCATTATCCCCTTGACAGGGAATATGCAAATGCAGCAGCTGGTTCCTAGTCCTGGGGTTCTCAGAGGCAGTGGCAGCTCAGGCATGCCCCCAGAGTATAAGATGGGAGCAGAGGTATCTCCTGATCACTCCTGGAGTCTACAAGGACAGAGGCAGAAGCTCACAACCACTCATGGTTGGCAGGCAGCAGCGGTGGCTCACAACCACCCCTGGGGACTGTGCAGGCAGTGTCCTGCCATCTGTGAGCATGTGCAAAGGGAAAAGGCTACAGTCCAGGTCCTTCCGCTCCCCTAATGCATCCCCAAAACAATGGCAACTGGCCATTGAGGCAACCTCAGTTTCCTCTTCATACACCCTCAGTTGCAGTCACACTGGATTCCAGCCTCCCGAAACTGTTTCCACACAGCCAATCCCAGTCCTCGCTCTGCTTCATCTCCAAAGCTCTAGTTCCAGCCTCCAAGAAAACTGCCTACACCCACGGTTGCACGTCTCAGGCTGGGGAGTGCAGGACAGCGGCACTGACCATCTGTGTATTTCTCCGTCTGCTCTGGCTGCCACAAACTGGCTGCTGCATTTTCCTCTGAGGCTCTGAAGCTCCCCTTCTGTCCCAGCTGATCTCCCCTCCCGTGAGGGGGCTTCCTAGAGTGTAGGAACATTTCTTCTTTCACAGCTGCCTCCCAGGGGCACAGGTCTCATCCCAATTCCTTTCTTTTTTTCTCTTCTCCTACCCAGTCACATGAAGATTTTCTTGCCCTTTCAGCAGCCTGAGGTCTTCTCCCAGCTTACGGTAGATATTCTGTGAGAATCATTCCACATGTAGACATATTTTTGCTATGTTTGTGGGAGAAGGTGAGCTTCATGTCCTACTACTCCACCATCTTGATCCTGAATGTCTCCACTTGCGTCTTAATAGGGTTCCCCTGCCTTTCTCTCTCTCAGCATCTTGTTCCTTCCACCCACAGAGCATATTATTTTGTGTAATTTATTTACACATTCTCTCCCATCCTGCCCTTAGATGCCACCTCCCTTGGGCACAAAGTTTGGACTCTAATAGTGAAAGCAGTGGAAACAGCTGTGGGATGAGAGAATGAGATCCCTGGACAGATGTCCTGGGGATTGAAACAGAAGTTAGATCTCCTCTTGTCAGAGGATTAGCAGAGGCTTCCTGACCCAAATGGCTCGCCCTCCCAAAGGTCCCTTCCACATTTCATTACGATTTCTTCCATGGAAGTAAACTAACTTATATTTCTTCCTCTTGGGGTAGGGGATGGTATATTAGATAATCAACACCAGATGCTATAGAAACCCTAAAATCTCAGTGGCGTAATGCAGTAAAGACTGACTTCTCACCTTTATCAGGTCTAATAGTGTTATGCAGCTCTCCTCCAGCAACAACCAGGAGGCTATGTTCTTTGTCCTCACAAAACACCTGGCCATACAGTCTCCATGGAAGGAACAAGTGAGCGTGGATGCTAACTGTGTTAGTCAGGGTTCTCCAGAGTACCAGAACCGACAGAATGGATAGATGAATGGATGGATAGATGGATGAATGGGTGGATGGGGAGAAAGAGAGACCTATTATAAGGAATTGGCTCACGTGATTTTAGAGGCTGAGAAGTCCCGAGATCTGCAGTTAGTAAGCATGAGCCCCAGGAGAGCCAATGGTGTAAGTTTCAGTTGAAAGCTAGCAACCTCAAGACTCAGGAAGAGATGATAAGGGCTTCCCTGGTGGCTCAGTGGTAAAGAATCTGTCTGCAATGCAGGAGACGCAGGTTCGATCCTTGGGTTGGGAAGATCCCCTGGAAGAGGAAATGGCAACCACTCCAGTATTCTTGCTTCAAAAATCCCATGGACAGAGGAGCTTAGCAGGCTACAGTCCATGGGGTCGCAAAGAGCTGGACACGACTGAAGCAACTGAGCATGCATGCACTGAAGGGGAGAAAAGACCTGTGTCCCCTCTTGAAGACAGTCGGGAAAAGAACTCTTTCTCTTACTCAGACTTTTTGGCTTATTCAGGTCTTCAGTTGCCTGGATGAGGCCCATGGACACTAGGGAAGGCAGTCTGCTTTACTCAGTCTACTGATTGAAATGTTCATCTCATCCAGAAACAGTCTCAAAGATACACCAGAATAATGTTTGACCAACTCTCTGTGCACCCCATGGCCCAGTCAGGTTGATCCATAAAATTAACCATCACAATGAATGCTTGTGTAGCCAGACATGTTCAAATTCCTTTGGTTAGAACCTGTTGTATGTCTACATACTGGCTCCAAGAGGGGCTGGGGAATAGTCTTAATGACTGCTCAGGAACTGGAAAATGAATTGGCATCTGAACACATAACATGGCACCCTCATGCTAGTAAGATAAAAGTTGCCTGCTCATCTCCACCAACAGCTTATCCAGGAGATTCTAGATCCAGTCTTTGACATCTGTATGAATTTTTGCAAATTCTGAGTAGCTGGTATATAATTGCATAAGATAATACAGTCTTTTCCCTACAGTCACTAACAAACTACTCTGGTTAAAATGCTTTCCTTCTGCAAATATCTTGAGCACAGGTGCTCCCATCACTTTGGGAGCAGACTCAGCAGGGAGTGGGAAATACATAAACTGGCTGGCCTGACTGAGGCTCCCCCAGGCACAGAGACCAACCAGGGAGGGACCATGTAGCCTGTTGACCTGGAGGCTCTGGGCTTTTCACCTCGGCACCGACCCTGTTCTTCCACTGATGCCTCTGCTGCCTTCCACACCCATGGCACCCCAGAGCACCCTGAGACAGTGGTGTCACAGCCGTTAGATGCTGAGCTCAGCTCTTCTCCTCATCTGCCCACAGCAGTCACCTGGTAGTTTAGTTTTCCCAAATCTGACAGGGTTCATTGGCCAGAGGAGGCAAAACAACCCTAGGGCTCAGAGAAGGCTCAGGTGACCTGGCTCCTGCATGGGCACCCCCTGCCTTGCAAACAAAGAGAAGGCTATGCCAGACCTGGGCTCCTTGGGAGCAAGACATGAGTTAGCCTTCCACGTCCACCCCTGCAAGACCCACCACTGGGCACATGGGGAGCTCCACCAAAAGAGGTTGATCAGGCTCTGCAGGAACCAGGGCTCCACACCAGGGTCTGTGGCCAGGCTCAGGGGTGTGCTCTCCCTCCAGGTGACACTCCTCTCCCTGCTTAGCTCGGAGTCCCAGGTCAGCAGACTCTGGGCATGACCTGCTTTCTGGCATATTCCCACTGTATCCTAGTACACAGGAAGTGCTCAATATATAATTGTCGAATGAACACTACCCTAACTGTTTACTTGCTTAACATTACTTATTAAGCCCTTTTATGTGCTAGGAACTATGCTAGGTGCTGGGATACAAAAGAAATAAAGAGATATGGTCTGTCTTCATGCAGCTTATAAAGGTGTTTGTCTACATCAGAGAGCAGAACTTAATAACTAAACAGCAAAAATGCTTGAAGCAACCCCAAACAACATAAGTTAATTGAGAAAGTAAATTACCCCCCAGATCTGGAAGTAATTAACTAGTGAATTTATTACCCTCCCCCAAATGAAGCATGCCAGAGGGAATCCAACAGTGACACAAAAATGGGATCTTATTATGCATGAATAATCGGGAAATTTTGAAGGAGTGCGAGTCTAGCTGGTCTAGGCCTCCTGCCCAGGCTGGACATGCCCCAGTGCTCAAAACATGCGGGTCGAGATGAAAGACCACGTGTTCCCAGCCTCCCACCCATAGAGTTTCAGTAGACATTTGAAGGGAGTCCAGAAAGCCAGGCTCTGGTGGAGGGGGCCAGGGGAGTCACAAAGCACCCCCATCACCTCCCCACAACAGCCCTGCCTTGTAAATGCCAGGGGAGACCATCAGGTCCAGGCAGTTAGACGTTGCCTATCCCCCACTTGGTCAGATGGCCTTAGGCAACACACACTCTACCCTCGTTTCTATCCCACTCACCATGTCATAGCATGGCCCTGGTCACAGGAATAAGACCAGATTAGTAGAGACTGTCACATGGGGCCACACCTGCTTTTGCAACTCCCAGGCCACTGGTGGGGAAGGGGTTCCCCCAGGGCACGGGAGAAGCACATTGCTTGTTGGAGAAGAACAGAGTGAAAAGAGGCCACCTCTGGTAGGTCTCTGAGCACCTGGTCTGGGGTCTCTCTCCAGGCCTCCCTAGTTTCCAGCCAGCCCCCGAGCCCAGGTTTGCCCTGAGCCAAGCTCAGTCCACACAGGGATGTGGGAGCCAGTAGACTGAGCTTCAGAGTCTTTCCACCAAGAGCACCATTTGAAAAATGGCAAATGTCCAGGTAGGAATGTGTTCCATTAGTGCATTTCTAGCATAAGAAAACTAACACCAACTTGACAGGAATTTGAGAAATTTAATTTCTATTGCTGTGAAGCAACAGAAGCCTGCTTGAGAGGGTGCTGATGGGTTTATGAGTGTCTCATCGAGTTCAAGTCAGTGTGAGAAATAGTGCCTGAGATTAAGGGAAAGCTGTAATAGAAACTAAAACCCAATTCTCCCGCGACTCAAATTTTATAGCCTCCTGCTTCCAGGAAGGGTGCTTGTTTGCTTGCTCGTGGTAGGCCCATTAATCCCCCATACCACCCCATCTCTCCAAGCTCCAAGGAGCACCGAGGCCATATGTGCAGGGAGGGAAGTGAGGGCTGTGTCTGGAAAACCAAAGGCATTGCCACTCTGGCTTGAAGGGCCTTGAGAGCCAGGGACATGTCTCCCAGGACTGCACCTGAAGCCTACCTGAAGTGCCATGTGCCAAGCACTGTGCTAGTTACCAGAGGGTCAGACAGCCCTGGGGGCACCCCCACCACCATGCAGCCTGCTGAGTGTGATCTCGGGTGTCTCAGCCTGCGTCAGCTCGAAGCAGAATCTCAGTTCCCGGACCAGAGATTGAAGCCAGGCTGAGGCAGTGAGTGTGTCAAATCCTAGTCACTAGACCACCAGGGCCAGTGGCCAGTGACAAGTTCTGCTTTGGAGAAAGGAATTATTAAGAGGTAGAAAGTAGTGAAACAAGTAAAGCATTTATTAGAAGGAAAAAAGTAAGTGTGGATAGATATACACGAGTGGGCTCAGAGAAAGAATCGTGCCTTTGGGGTAGTTTAAATCACTTACACCAGGCAGGTCTTCCAGGTTTCCCCTGGCCAATCATTTTGCTTTGCCTGGCTCTGAGTCCACATTTGGTCTGATTCAGCACCACCAACCATGTGCATACACATCTCTTAGCCAGAATGGATTCCAGGGCAAGGGCTCCTGGAAAATTGACAGAACATATTATGATCTGGAGCCCCCTCCCTTCTCTGACCTCTGAGGAACCTTTCTGTGCATGTGTAGTTTGCTAGAGCTCATTGACTTCAAGAATGAGAAACCTGTGATGTCTCTATCTTTCATCCGAGCAGGACTCAGCTCTTCCTCACTTCTGCCATCATCTTCATCATGGAGCATCTGTCTGCAGGGGACAGGTTCCAGCTGCTTAGCCTGGGCCCCATCTATCCCCTGCCTCAAGTGAAGCAGGAAGGTCTCCCTTGTGCTGAGCAACCCAGGCTGACTTTGGTAGTCATGGCAATGCTACCTGAGCCGCCTCCTCCCACGAGGAATAAAGGGAAGCCGACTAGTGTCCGAAGGCCTGGCCTATAGGGAGATAGATATCCCAAGCTGTGAGGAACCCCCATCTCCCTTGCCCTCCTCCAATTGCCTACCACCTGGCAGCCTTCCAGTGTGGCTCTTACAGCAAGGACATCATCTCTCTGTGGGCACCTCTGCCAGCAGTGCTGGACAAGCTCCCCAGTCCAGCCCTCTCTTTCTAGAGACCCTAGACTCTTTCTACAGATGTTTTCTCACCACAGATCTGACCAGAGCCTCCAGTCCAGCCCTCTGTCACTGCCCCCAATGTACTCTGGGCACAAGGCAGGTCTTGTTGCTTGGTGCCCTGGAAACCTATGGACACTTCCCACAGAGTGGTCCTGGAACCACAGATGATCAGCACCATGGGAGCAGCAAAGCCACAGTCAAGAGTTGGAAGGAACCCTTGTTGGCCCTTCCACAGGCTGCTCCCTGGAGGGCTGCAGTGTGGCTTCTCCACCTCCCTCTCCAATGACTCTTGACCCCACCGGAGCAGAGTCCAGGTCCAGGCACATCTGAGTCCCCTCATCTACAGGTGTACCCGGGCAGTGGTGAGCTTCAGCCCACAGTAGTTCAGTCAGTGTGTTCACTGAACACATATGAGGGCCATCTCCACAAATCCCAGACTGCTTGGCCCTCCTCTGGTCCCCATCACAATGGGAAACTTAAGAGGATTGTGGGGTCCCATCAGCTGGTCCACACCACCACCACAAAGCCCTCCGTTATCACTCTCTAGTGAGCAGGCATGTAGGCGTGAGGGCATGCATGCGTGCTAAGTCGCTTTAATCGTGTCTGACTCTTTGCTACCCTGAGGACTATAGCCCGCCAGACTCCTCTGTCCATGGGATTCTCTAGGCAAGAATACTGGAGTGGGTTGCCATGCCCTCCTCCCGGAGATTTTCCTGACCCAGAGATCAAATCCACCTCTCTTACATCTCCAACATTGGCAGATGGGTTCTTTACCACTGGTGCCACCCAGCAGGTTGGGGGTAGGTGCAATAACTGAGATCACATTTCCTTCTGATGACTCTCATTGTCTTCACAACACAGCTCCACCCATCTTCCCACCCATTACCATCTTTTACTATGTCTAGGCTTCCAGATGGAGGTGTGTCTTCAGTGCCCTCAGGGTATTGATCTGCCTAATACACCCTGTCTGTCATGATATCTGACCCCACCTCTCACCACCCATCACCTGGTCCACAGTTGGTCATGTGGCCCAGGGCTGTGGGTCAGCCAGTACTATGACTGCAGAGCACTTCATCGCCTGGCCTGGGAGATTGCTTCATGAAAGGACATAGGAGATAAGTCT
Source organism: Giraffa tippelskirchi (assembly GCF_054371585.1). NCBI lineage: Eukaryota > Metazoa > Chordata > Mammalia > Artiodactyla > Giraffidae > Giraffa > Giraffa tippelskirchi. Next base: position 118,170,228 of record NC_137280.1, on the reverse strand, counting down.
GGGTAATGGGAGTTCAGGCCATGCTTTTTTGCAGGGCCCTTAGGAAAGATTTGGGCCCTTTCTGCAGAATCCCACGTACAGGGACAATGTGAGCATGAGCCCCTGGACTCCTTGCAGCCATGCAGAGAGTGCCGTTGTCAAGGGCCCTGGATGCTTGCAGTCTCCTCCACCCCTGAGCTTTCCCAATTACGGGTGTGAAGATCAACCCCTTTCTTTTTTCTTTTCCTAAGTGTGTTGAGCATTTCGGAGAATTTCTGTTACTTAAGCCTGAAAAAGTCATGACAGGTTCACCAGGACAACTTTCAATCTTCTTCACCCAATGTCTAAGTTTCCCCTTATGTGAAGACTGCAGGGTCCCAGAAACATCCCATGAGGTCATCCTAGAGACTGGGGCTAAGGGTCTCAGAATAGACAAGTAGAAGGTGCCAAGTAGGCACAAGCTTAGGCCCCAAACCACAGTGGGATGGGAGCCAGCAGGTACCATTGAGTCACCTGGGAGACTGTGGGGCAAGGTCAGAGACTGTTCTCAATCCGTGATGAATCTGTGGGTGATGCGGAACTGCTGGTAGCTTTTGAGCAGAGCCATGATATACCTTGTCCTCCAAGTGGTGACCAGGACACTCAGGGGCAGCAAGGACAAACTGGGGCTTGGGGGGAGGCAGTGACCACACAGGAGGTTCTCGAGGACCCGGATGGAGAGGAAGGGAGGGCTCAGGGAACATCAGGAGGGAACCCCTGGGGGCTTGGCATCTGTTCATGCTGCCCCTTGAGGCATCATTTGTACCATCACGGCAAGTGGGCAGGGAACAGAGGCAGATGGCGCTGGGGAGGCAGCAACCAGGCACTAGCAGGACAAAGGAGGATGAACAGGGACGTCTGCTCAGAACCGTGCACGCAGAGTCCAGAGCCTAAACGCTGGCCAGGCCCCCAGAGCCCTCGTAGACCAACCTTTCATGACTCAGCTGGGGACCAGGGACAGGCAGGGACCTGCCCAAGGCTGCCTGGGGATCTCTGGCAGCACCGGGGGCCAGGTGTCCAGAGCCACAGCCCCACATCTGCCTGGTTCACTGGAGCCCCCACCTGTGAAGCTGCCTCATTTTTCTCTTGCTGGGAAATCACCCTGGGAGGTCACTTAGCAGGGAAGTGGGGCCTGCCGGGGAACACATGTTGAACAGTAAAAACCGGCAGTGAGGAGCAGTTCGTTGGCCATAAATCGCTCTAGAATTTTTAAAGGACCTAGGGAATATTGACATGAACTAAATCTAATAAAACAGTCATTTAATTAAACTTTAAATGATCCAAATATTTGCTGTTTGGTTAATATTTGTGTAGCTGACAGGAGCAGAATTATGATGGTTTTGTCAGTATTCACGCATTCTAATTTTGCCTGAGTCTTCCCTGTGAAATCGCACATCTTCAGACATACAAATGCTTGGGGGCACGCTCAGGAAAAATGTGGGAACCAGCCGTCCCAGCGGCGGATGGCGAGCCGCACAGGCTTCCCACTTGGGTTCATTTGCTTGTTTATTTATTTTCAGCCCTGTGCTACAGGCTCCTCCAGACATTTTTCTACAACTGTTTAAAACACAACTTTGTGTTTCTGAGTGTAGAGGGAAGCACATGGCTGGATGTCCTCTGCCACCTCTGGTCCCCACTGCAAGGACCCCTGGTCGCCCTGCCCACGGGCACCCTCAGCAGAGATCAGCGCCCCTGTGCTCCTGGTCTGGGCACTCTCGGCCCAGTGGAGTCCAGAGTCCCATGCTTCCCAACAGTTCGGCCTCCCAAGCCCGCGCTGGCACAGTCAGGCTCAGGTCTGAGAGTCTGATGCCATCCTCAAGTACAGAGGCACAGAGCGCACCATGGCCCAGCCATGAACCATTGGGCCCCTCCACACCACTCGGGACCAAGGGGTCTCTGGCAGATGGATGCAGACCCTGGCTCTCTGCCACATCTGGTGATCACTCTAGGTGGGGCACCAGCCGGGTAAGGGAGGTTTCAGTCTCCTCTTCAAGCCTCCTTGATTCCCCTCACCTGCATACTAGCAGGCAAGCTCTCTGCCCTTCCCGCTGGCTCCCTCCCTATTCCCCTGGGGACAAGGGGGCCTTCCACGCCCCTTCCCACTTCCACAGGGCCTCGAGGCTCATCCCAGGAGAGAGAATGGTCTCCTCTGTACTTGGCCACAGCGGGAGCTAAACAATATTAGTAAATCCCTCTCCCCATCTCTGCCCCTCTGCATCTCTGAAACCTGGGTCTTGCTACAGGGGGGTTAGTGCCTTCTCTGCCCTGAGCAATAAGCCTCATGACTCAGAGGTGGGAGGGCAGCAAGTTGAACATGATTTAAGAGGGAGCTTGAAATGCATCACTTTAGTGTTTATAAAATATTATGCAGGTTGCGTCTGCATCAATCACTCGGTGCTTATCTTTTCCTCATGTGGCTCCTTCACCAGGAGTCCCATTTTTCCTGTGTATGATTGCCCCCTCTCCACTGGCCTGTTGCCTTTTTTTCCTTCTGTATTTCTATTTCCTTCATTTTTCATTCAGCCATCCAACGAGCACTGATTAAGCACCTAGTGTATATCTTGTTCATCTTTGTGGGCCCAGGGCTGGGCCATGAATGTTTGTAGTTGGGGGAAGGGCTTTGCTGCCCAGGACTGGACTGGTCTCTACTGCACCAGCTCTCACTGCACCTGCCCTGCGATGTGTGACACCTGTGATGGTTTTTGTTCCCCTTCTCCACCACCCAACACACACATACTAGCAAGAGAGTGTGAGCCTAGGTGTGCTGCCTGGTCACAGCTCAAACGTGTCCCACTGAGTCATAGAGCTCAGATCCCAACTCTGGGCCTTGCTTCACACCTGTCAGGGCCCCCCAGGTCCCAGCACCTTTGCCGGCATCCTAGAATCAACCCAGGCCCCCAGAGCCAGCCCGCCTCCCTCCGCCTGTGCTGCCTCCCCAAGCTGCCCAAGAAGATATGAGGGAAGGGCAGTAAGGAGTCCATGCAGTCAGTGAAGCTAGCCACTCCCCACTCCAAACCTCATCCCATTTTGGCATTTGAGTAGCCTGAGTTTGGTTTTTTTCGTTAACCCTGAGAATTTCAAAAGGTCTGTGATTCTGAAAGGGAGATAATTTAGACCCTCCCCATTTGCCTGACAAGTGATCAGTCTTAATGCCAGTTATCAAGAATGAAGCAGCAAGGATTAGTCATTTGTGCAGCCCAAAGTACACTTCAAAAAAATTAAAGGCTGCAGTGCACAGTCACTGAACAGAAACCCAAATCCAAGTTCACAGGCTCCTTAGGCAGCAGCAAACCTTCAAAGGTCAGCCAGTTCTCTCCCCAGACTTCAGACAGTGCAACCTTTAATTTGCCTCCAGGTGGGAGAGAAACCTGTCGGCCCAGCCAGCGGACCTTGACTGCACTTGGCAAGGCCCAGCCTCCATGGGGTCTGGTGAGCACAGGATGAGGCCGGCTTGTCTGGCTCCCTGATTTCAGCGGGGCAGCCCCATGGCCCCAGCAGCCCACCTCCCTGGCTCCACTCACAGATCCACAGCCGAGACACTTCTCCTGCGCTGGCTGTGATTCCTGACCTGATGTGATTCACAGAGCCCTTGGAGCATTTGACATAAGTCGTGGCCCCTCTCCCAGGAGTTGTGTCCATCTGTCCACTTAGCCAGCGCACTGTGGATAATGCTTCTGGTCCCTGAAGTTCCCCGGGCCCCTGACCTTCAGTAGATCCCCTTGGCCACATCCTTTCGAGTAGAGACTTCACCCCCCTGGGCCTGCAGCTGACAGCATCTCCTTTCCCTGCAGAGGTGGTGCAGCTCAGCCTCGCCCCCGAAGACCGGGTCAGTGTGGCCACAGTGACCGTGGGACTGAGCACGGTGCTGACCTGCGCCGTCCGCGGAGACCTGCGGCCACCCATCGTCTGGAAGCGCAACGGGCTAGCCCTGAACTTCCTGGATTTGGAAGACATCAATGTAAGTCACCAGGCTCTGTCTGAGCTCAGACCCACCCCCTGGGGAAGCCAGCTGTGTGAGATGCCTTGTGGGAGCTGCAGGGGCAGAGGGCTTTCTTTTCACATCCCCTGTTGGTGCCATCCAGCCTGCTGTCTGGTGTCTGGAGTTATCAGTCCCACCTTATGCAGAGAATAGGATGGATGGATGGTGTCTGCAAACTTCCAACCAGGCCCAGAATAAGGTGAATACAGGGGGGCGGTCTAGTGGGCGGGGCAAGAGGTTCCCTGGCAGGGGAGAGCATCTGGCTTGTGAGGGGAGGTGCTCTTTCTCCCCTGGGGGAGTCTCTAGATCCTGAAGCTGGGAAGGACACAGACAGCTGGACACTGGGGAGAGGGCACCCCCTGTGGAGGGCAGAGGTGGCCTCTGGGCTGGTTGGCTGGAAGGCAGGGGCAGGGAGCGAGGTAAAAGAAAACGAGATCAGACCAGAGGGACCTGCCCAGGGGTCTTGTTTGCTGGGCAAGGAGTATGGATATGATAAGTTGAGAGGAAAAAGAGAGTTCCTGTGTCCTCACAGCCCAACGTGAGCAATGGGGGGCTCCTGGGCTTTGAAAGCCCCAGGCAGTCTGCACTGGGGTCCCAGCATCACCCCACTCTGCCTCTATGACTGGACAGTTTCTTAAACAGATCCTCAGTGAATTAATCTATTAGAAAAGCAACGTTAGTGGTGCCTCCCTTCTGTGGGTCTTGAGGAATAGAAGGATTGAAGAATATGCACTGGCCCTGGTTTGGCACAGTGGGGTCGGTGGTTTCCCAGGGGTTCATGTGAGAAGATGCGGTAATGTCACCCACCCAGGGTGCTGCCAGAATGGCTGACATGCCTTAAGCTACAGTGACAGGAATTCAAGTTTCAGGCAGAAGACAAGCAGCCCTGGTCTCCTTGGCTCAGGACAGGCCAACCCAGAATGGGCACTTGGCCCCAAGAAGGAAGACCTGTGGAGTCAGTGGTCAGTTCACGCTAGCAGCTGTAAGGTGGGGATTAAGGTGCTGTGGCAGAGGGAACTGGCCTGGGCCGTGTGACCCCCTGAGTTGGACTAGCACAAAGGGCCAGGGTGCATCTGAAAAAGAGACCAATTGGGGCTGCTTGGATGGAGCACTACTCCAGCCATCAGCCCTGCCTCGCATTGGAGTGATCCATTACATCACTACAAGTGCCCACTACAAGTGGGCAGCACTTGTAGTGAGCTCCCCATCCCTAGAGGCATACAAGCTCAGGGTCATGGTAAACAGTGCTGCCAGCCACAAGAAGGCAGCTAAACCCCATGACCTTAAAGATCTCATCCAGATCTGAGACTGCTTTGTGGAAAGAGAGGGTAACAGAAATCACAAAGCTGAGACTCTGCTACTCTCTGGGTCCCTTTGGATGCACACTGAAGATGGTTGGGGAAGCAGATGGAAAGGGGGGGGTCACTCTGGAGTCCAGCCCTAGGCAGGGCTGGGCAGAAGTGCCCTTCCCCCACATCTGTCACACCAGGCAAGATGGTTTCCTTGCAGTTTCCCCTCTATGGTGAGCACGGACAGTGTCCACCCACCTCTGAATGTCAGTGCCAGCATAAGCCTGGCTACTTGCTGGTCAGGTGTTCAGTGGGCAGAGTTCTTCCTCTGAGCCTAAGATACCCAGGGCTTGTCTGATATCTTAGCAAGGGAAGGCAGTGTCCTGCTTGTGAAGACTAGGGTGTGTATGTATGTGCGCATGTGTATGTTATGTGTGTTGCTGGGGTGCACGTTTGTGCATGCGAACCTCTCAAGGTGGGTTGTCAGCTTTTAACCATGATTGGCCAGTGGTGATTAATTCAGAACTAGGTCAGGCCCGCCTGTGTCTGAACATCCATGTGCATTGCTCGATGCTCTATTTAAAGACATTAGAAATAAAGGCAGAGGCAGAGCTCCTTTTAATGCACTTGCCATCAGTTAATTAAATTACTTTGAGTGTCTTTCCCCTCCCTCGAACATGCCTCCAGCACCAACTCAATTGCATTTCTACTTTTCACAGAGAGGTTAGCAATTTGGGTAATTGTGGTGCAACTGGAGATTAATGGCCTCTCGTTACCTCCCAGGAAACACTTGCTCCTCTGGGCAAGTGAGCAGCCCACGAGCAAGCAAGGGCCTGTACTTCTGAGAAACCCCCAAGTGAGAGCGCAGGGCAGTGCTAGCCCCACAGGGGTCCTGGCCCGATACGTGCAAACACACACAAAACACACTCACACACAGACACATATACATACACACACAGGTACACCTACCTGCCTTCAAGAGAGGAGAGAGACAGCACAGCCTTACTCATTAAGGGCACAGGCTCCAGGATCAAAGGGACCTGGGTTTAAGTCTCAGCTCTACCACTTACTGGCTTAGCAACCTTGGAAATGGCATTTGACTTCTCTAAGCCTCAGTTTCCTCTTCTGTGGAAAGGGAATGCATAATAGATCCTGCCTCATAGGGCTATAATGAGGATTAAAAGACACATGAAGTTCTTAGCACATGATGTCCATGCTATTATGCTCTCATTTTCATTATTTCTATTATTACTACTTCTCCCACCAGACAGCATTCTCAACCCCTTGCAGCCTGAGTCTGCAACCAGCGGTCAGCACGGTCTGGTGAGGCCCCCGTCAGGCAGATGTGACTCTGGGGTGGTCCCTGCTGCCCGTCGTCACCTTGATTCAGGTCAGCCTTGATTCATCCAGGGGGACACACTGACCAGCACCTCCAGTGGGTCCAGGGCCACCCTGGGTGAGCCGTACACCTGCTCTGAGCCTGCGGGGCAGCGGAGATGAGGTTGTCCTCCTCGAGAAGGCATTTTCAGGCTGAGTGTGTTGGCGGGGGGCACCCCACCCAGTGACTGGCACACAGCAGGGGTTCATTAAGCACAGCCCTGCTCTGGACGGTGAGGGGAGTAGCCGTAGGAAGAAATTAGGCTGGATCAGGGCAGGGCTGGGTCATCAGGATACACAGGGCATTCCTGAAGCAAGATGGGTCAGGGGAGAACAGTCCAGAGGGGCTACCCTGGTGGAGCAAAGATCAGGGATCAGTGGGTTCGTAGAGCCCCCCAGCCTGTGGCATCTCAGCGCCCACCCCCTCCTGCCATAGTCAGAGATGAAACACAATACGATCACAGGCCTTATAATGAGCGACTGGCTCTGAAACGTTGCACTGACAGGGAAAGCTGATCAGCTTACAAAACCCAAGGCGGGGAGATTAGAGAGTGCACAGAGGTGTGGGCCTCCCTTCTTTGTCATTTGTATGAGACATCTTGATTGGCAACAAAATATTAATCACTTTTTCACTACTCTCTTAATGAGAAGCTTTCATGGGCAACAAAATATTAATTTGTCTTGTCTTATCTGTTAAGAATTCCGTTAATGAATTCGGTCACAGAGCTATTACAGAATGCCATGCTAATGACACATGTAATTAAACTTTTCTGACTTGCCAACATCAAGGAGGCCCCAAGCATCAGAATAATATTTGCTCAGAAAGTAAATGTACCCGTCTAGCCCAGAGCCGCGCAAGGAGGAGCCCCTCAAGGAGGAGCCCCTCAGATTCCCCAGTAAGTGATGTCGCTGTCAGGAGCAATCAGGAGTCATCAGTGTGTACACAGTTGTCCAGACACCACACGTGAGGAATCCTCCTTCTGGATTCACTTACTGAGTGACAAGCCCAGTGCCAGAGCATAGAGCAAAGACACTCTCCCTGGCTTTGAGGGGCAACACAGCACAGTGTAGCAGGTCCTAGGGACCTGGTGTTCCCCCGCAAGGATGCCTGAGCCCTCCCCCCAGGAAGACACCTCAATCTTACTGCAGCCCAGACCATGAGGGGCCCTGACTCAGCTGCAACCGGAAAAACAAACCCCCTGAGCAGAGGGCAGCACTGGGTACCAGGAGTGCAAGGGCCTCCCAGACAGGTGCCCCCCAGCTGGGGTGGGAATTCTGCCCCGCTTCCGGCAGTGAGTCTCCGAATTATGATACCTCCTTCCGTTTGCATGATAGTTTCTACTCGTGAACGGTCTCTGGAGCTCACAAAGGGCGGCCTGTAATTTGTTTACTTCCCAGCCAACTGCTGGGATCTCGACAGGAGCAGCTGTGGGTCTGGCAGCTTCAGATCTGGCCCTACGGCCCCTGCCTCAACCCTCAAGGACCCAGGGCCACGGCTTCAGCTCAGAAGGTGCCCTGGTCTCGGGCCAGGCTGCTGGCCAGGAGGGCACCTACGTTGGTGTGCCAAGGTGACCCTGCACCTCTCAGCAACCCCCTCCCACCCCGTGGACCTGTGGTCAGCCCGCCTAGCCTCTGTCCTGCTTTGTTCAGACAGCACAGGGCCACGTGGGAGAAGGGCACCCCATCATCCCAGGGGGCCACAACCAGAGCCTGTGGGGGGAGCTTATGCTAGGGAAGGACTCTGCCTTAGGAGGCAGTGAGATGCGCTCACCACAGGTACTGAAGCAGGAAGGGGACCAACCCAGTCCCCTTTGAGGGCTCTCTGGGCCCTGGGGTCATGTAGTGCTGTGATAAGGAGATCACGTGGGAGACAGGGCCCTGTGGGATGTGAGTCCTGCACAGGAGCCAGGAAGCTCCCTTTTTCACCTGGACGACAGAGCCTCCATCTTTCTTGTCTCCTAAGGGCTCAGAGCCAGGCTTCAGTCCGGAGTGGGGCCCATCTCAGCAGCAGATCCATACACTCCTCACCTAGCCAGGCCTGCACACTGGGTGTCCTTGTGGGTGGGGGGAGGCTGCCCAACGGTCAGCAGAAGCAGGGCCCATCCCGGCCTCAGCGCCCTGCCCAGACCACACAGCAGCTACTCAGGAAGTGAAGGGACCGTCCCCAAACCCAGTCTGCACCCCCTGCTCCAACAATGTCACCTGCCCTCGCCACATAACTGTCTTCTTCACTGTCCCTTAGGTCCCCAGGGACAGGGGCTGCCCATGAGAGGAGCAGAAGCAGGGAGAAGTCATCCCCAAAGTCCCAGAAATTAGCTGATCCCCAAATCCTTGCTAGTGTTAATACATGTATTTCTACCATCGGTGCCAAGACGCTGCTGTGTCTGGGTGGCCGGTCTCCATGATAGTCCATTCAGAAGCATCATCTCATTTAATCCTCATCACAACCCTATGAGGCAAGTGGAATTCTGTCACTCAGGGGTTTCAGGAACTTACCAGGGCCTGCAGCCAACCTGCACACCCCAGTTAGAGCTTCATGGGTTCCTTGCTCTTAGGACAATAGCACCTAGCACCCAGCATTGCTAGGGTCTCGCTCTGGGGCAGCTGGACCTACCTTCTGCTCTAGCAGTAATGGCTATAGTACCTGAGCCCCAGTGGACGTGTCCATTCTGAGTGCAGCCATGTGTCTGGTGCTCCAGGTCTCATTAGCTGCTGGCCTCTGCCACAGCGAAGAGAAAGCAGAAAGCTCTCAGACCAGCACGTGGAATTGTTTGGCCAAGATATTCTCAGGGAGAGGAAACATTTTTCTATTGTATTCTTCTTTTAAAAAAAAAAAGCTCACAACAAACCCCAGTATATTGCAAATGACTTGAAAGAGCCACTCTTTTTTGTTGGTTTTTTTCTTTCACCAAATCTCCCTATTTGGGGCTTTCAAATGTCGACAGGCAGAGTACAGGGATAAAAGCAGAAAAACAAAACCCATTAGAAGAAAGTATTTGTGGCAGTGTTTGAAGGATGTGTTAAAAGGTTCACTTTTTTCCCATGCCTAAATGGTGTAAAACCATGAACAAATAACTCTAATGAAGCATACGCTCTCAGCCAGCTCTTCTTTGGAAGTGAGTTATTAAAAAGACCAAAAGAGAATGATTTAGGAGCTCATGACTCATTTAATTTTTATTGTCTTTATATGAACCAGTCATGAATCCATTGTAAAAAGATGAGAGGCGTTTGATTAGCATGGAGAGCTGTTTGCAACATGCTAGACGGTGGTTGTAGGTTCTGCATTAAAATAATCTCATTAAACGCTTGGGTACATTTTGTTTTAAGATCTTGGAAAACACTCTACTTGAAGCATTCAAAGGCTTTGGCCAGTTCTCTCCAGCTCCTGTCAAATAAACCCTGGTTACGGATGCACATCCAGTTCTTTTGAGCTTTGGATGAGCTCAAACCACTAGGAGGATTGGCCGAAGCTCTCCTAGAGACAGAGCTTGGCCCATGGTACAACAGCTTGTAGAGCTCATGGGGGACTCTGCCCTTCCAGGTACCTCATCTGGCCTTAGCTTTCTCAGTGGCCTCCTCAGGGTCACCCGTCATTCCCCATTGTACCTGTGCCTAGTGAGAACTTCTGCCCCATCTCAAAGGTACAGGGTTCCTCAGGAAGGTTCTGATCCAGCTTCTAGACCCTAAATGCAGAGCTCCAAGCCCCATGCCAGGGAGCTGACATTCAGGCTGCTTTTAGGCTTTACCATCTGCAAACAACACTGCAGTGAGCATCTTTATACATACCTCTTTGCACATTTCTGTAAGTAGGTGTTCAAGTTCTTAGAAGTGGAGTAACTCCATTGAGGGTGGGCACATTTTCTGTTTTGATGGATATTGCCAAATCTCCCTCCAAAAAAAAGTTGCACCCAGTTTGTACCCCCTCCAGCGGTGTATACAAGTTTTAAACACCATAATAGGAGAAAATTCCTGATTGCAAGCCTTGTTGGTCCCTGAAATAAGCCATGGAAGGAAATTTAATCAAATCCTCTCGGGGATGTTTCAGAAACAGCGAGAATGCCGATCAGCAGTCTTGGCTGACAGTGTGATCCAGGTTAGAGGAGCTAGGAAGGCCCTCTTGGCTTGGGGACTCATGATACAAGTGTCCCCAAGGGAGTGTTGCAGGCTTCCCAGATGAAGGCAGCAGGTTCTAGATGGTCTGAAACTTCAGATTGTTACCAACCAGGGTTCTTGGCCTTCCTTCAGTCAATAGAAATTGACTAGAGGCCAGACAAGAAATTTAGGCAAGGCTTTATTGGGGACCCTGCTGCAGCAGAGGGGAGCAAAAATAAACAGCAGTTTCCCTTGCTTGCTTCCCAGGGGGGTAAGCTAATTCCTTCTGTGGGGTGAGGGTAGGGGTGTGTCCAGAGGTCTGGCTAGAGGGGTGGTTTAGGTGTTTTGCCCAGCTGTTAGGTAGTGCTGTATGCAGGGCGCAAGTGCAGTGCAGACATCTCTGAGGACCCACCATCACCAAGGCACTGCAGTGTTTGGGTCCATTTGTGCACGCAGGATGCTACGGTTCATAAGATTCAGGGGGACAGAGTCAAATCAGCCGGGAGGGAAAGACCCTCTACTTTCTCCATCCTCTCCAAAGAGAGCCAAGGAAGCTCCTGAGAAGGGCAGAGTTAGAAAAGCTTGGAATAAATGTCTTTAAATGGAGTTTTAACCTGTAGCATTGACAGTGAAAAGTGAAAGTCGCTCAGTGGTGTTCAACTCTTTGCAACTCCATGTACAGTCCATGGAAATCTCCATGCCAGAACACTGAAGTGGGTAGCCATTTCCTTCCCCTGGGAATCTTCCCAACCCAGGGATCAAACCCAAGTCTCCTGCATTGCAGGCGGATTCTTTACCAGCCGAGCCACAGGGGAAGCCCAGCATTAACAATACCATTAACCGCACCTCTGAAATCACTCTGGAGTCCTCGTGTTTAACATTTAGTCACTAAATAGTCAGCACTGATGGCTCATTTTCATATTACTTCAACCTGACTCACATGTATCACTGTGACAACATCTCCCATCTTGCCTCTGCTTAAATATTGTTTAATACTTAAGTCTTGTTTAATTGCTTGCTTTATTAAGGGCAGATACCTAGAAAATAGCTTCTTAAAAGGCAAAAACCATTTCTTTAAGTAAAATCGTCTCTTTTCCAAAGACAGATGTGCATCAATACAAAGAATGGTCTAATCTAGCATCTGTTTATTTCTGGAAGGAACCTTGATTTTGCTAATACATTTCTATGCATCAGAGCAAAAGAAAAAAAAGCCATCCATAAAAAGACAATTACAGAGATGCAATCAAGCACTGATGGTAGTATTCAGACACATCTCAGAGCACCTTCAGGAGAGAAAGGATTGCAGCTTTAGTTTTATGTAACTTCTTATAAATCAATTTTTAAAGTAATTTCTTTACATCCAATGAGGGAAATTTGATTTCTGAAGCCAGTATTCGTGTCCCAGAAAACAATATGCACTTTTTTTCTGTAATTATATGATGCCTATTGTTTCAGCCCAGAGATATTATTTTTTTGAGTACAGAATCATGTTTTCCCTGGAGCCTGAGTCACAAGCTAGTAATGAGTTAGGTGTTCCAAGTAGTGCATCACCCATCCAGCAGCCCCACACCCTCTACACCTGAGGGATCATACCTCTGCTCCCAAGAACACTGAGGAAAAACCAGAGGCTAAGCAATTCTGTTGCTGCTGGCTGCTGCTAAGTCGCTTCAGTCGTGTCTCTGTGCGACCCCATAGACGGCAGCCCAGGAGGCTCCTCCGTCCCTGGGATTCTCCAGGCAAAAATACTGGAGTGGGTTGCCATGTCCTTCTCCAATGCATGCATGCATGCTAAGTCGCTTCAGTCGTGTCCAACTCTGTGCGACCCTATGGACAGCAGCCCACCAGGCTTCTCTGTTCACGGGATTCTCCAGGCAAGAACACTGGAGTGGGCTGCCGTTTCCTTCTCCAAGCAACTCTGTTCAAGGCTCACAGAAGCCATGAGCCTAGTCTGGGGTTACATGGACTCTGCCTGCTGCCATGTGTGGAGCTCTCTCAGCGTGCCCAGGTCTGAGAATGCAGTGTGGAGAAGGAGGCAGGGTGGGAAAGTGGGGACAAGACCTGAGATTGGCTCTCTGCCTCCCTACCAGCCACTTGATTTGGACCCCCGTGTGATTGGCAATGTCTGGGGGTATGAGAAGGCAGGACGTGTCCTGGACATGTCCATTGTCCATCCTAAAGAACCAAAATCAGGGAAGCCCCTGCAGAGAGCCCAGCTCAGTGCCTTGTACAGTCTGCTCAACGAGTATCTACTGAGGGCCACCCTGTGTCAGCCCTACGCCGGGCACTGGGGACACAGCAGTGAGCACTGGGCACCAGTGTCCCTGCCCTCCCCTAGGGCACTCCCATGCTAGTCAGGGAGACAGTGGCAAACAGTATGCTAAATGAGGGTAAGACGAGGGGCGTCGTTGGGCTGTGATGCAGGGGGCAGACGCAGAGCGCAGCGGTGGAGGTCACTGCATCGAGCCTATGGTAGTAGCAGTGAAGATGGTGGAGAAGGTCAGACTCTGAATATATTGTGCAGGAGGGCTCTACTTTCTCATCCCGTGGGGACTGGCTTTTGTTTTGCTTTATGGTTTTCAGGGCTCTTTTCTGAGGCTTAAACTGGGCGATGTGTGTCAAGATTCCCAGCACACAGTTAGCTTGTGGACACTGAGCTGGTGGTGTTACCTAGCACCACCCTGCAGTGGACCTGTGGGCACCTCAACCTGGGGACTCTTCTCAGCCTGCAATCCCCATGACCACATTGAGGTGGCAATACGAGCAGAGGGTGCCAGAACCCCAGACTGGCTACAAGGGCCCTCCTATAAGGAAGGGCTGTGGATATGAAGGTTCAGGAAGGCAGCCCAGAGGGAAACTCCAGGGCACCCCCAGCACCAAACTCCAAGAGCAAACGAGTCTTTGGGATGGAGTCTGTAGTCTGTCTGGGAACCAACCAAGTGAGGTACGGAGGGGTTCCCAAGGTAGGGGCCACACCCAGCTCCCCAGCCCTCTCTCGAGATGCCTTTCCAACCTCTGGGACTCCAAGCAAAATGTATTTTCCTTCAGACTTAGGTTTTAACACGGGAAACAGCTCAGATTAGAAATATGTCAGCCCCAGAAGTGACTAACTATTAACTTTTCAAAAGCGACTCAGGTATGAACCCTTTATGACTCTGTTATGACACAGGACAAATCAGCTATCTGGTGTTTTATTTTTATTATTGAAGCTTCCACCGGGTAATTGGAATGGGGCTTTTTAAAGCAGAGCAATGTTTCAGAGAAAACTCTTAAGGGTTCCTGCAGCCTTCTCCGATATTTTACCCCAGAGGGAGCACTTCTGAGTATCGTTTTCCTAGATACCAGGAGCAGGCTGTATGCATCCACTTTCCACCTTCCAGCCTGTGCCTTAACCCAGACCTCACTTGGGCCTGCGCCCCTTATTAGGTTAACTAGCCAGAAAGCATCCTTAAAGGACTCGTGGTTGTGGCTGGGCCCTTGCCACACTGACTAGTGGCCTTTGTCCCTCCTGCCACCAAATTGCTTCCGTGGGAGAAGGGAGCTCAGGAAGGACAAGGAAAATAGCAGGAGGGATGGTTTGGTGTTATCTCCAAGTGGTCAAGAGGAGTTTTGCATCTTCTGTTAATAATAAGAAAAGTAGACAAATGTATACCTATGGCTGATTCTTGTTGACATATGGCAGAAACCCACACAGTATTGTAAAGCAATTATCCTCCAATTAAAAATACATAAATTTTTTAAAAATAATAAGAAAAGGAGCAGCCCCATGTCTGCCTTGCTTCCCATCAGCAGACAGGGTACAGGAATTTTCCACAACTTCCAGGCAGGAGAAACCAGTGCCCAGAGGGATGAGGGGACATTGGTCAGTGACAGAGTTCAAGCTAAAGCCTGAGTCTCCTGAGTGCAGAACCAGGCTTCCCCCATCACTCCTTGCAGCTCCGCTGCCAGCCCCATTTCTTACCAGGGAGTCAGGACCTGTTCTGTCCCATAAGCTCTGAGCACCGCACCTCAGACATGTTTGGTAGCTAAAACCAAACTCCCTGAAACTCCAAGTAATTCCGTCCCCAGCATGTCTACAGCTAGTGCCTGGATGGGGCCAGCATTGTGCAGGGCTCTGCAGAAGAGGCAGCTGGCTGGAAAGCCCCTGGGGGAGTGCTTCATGCCCTGTGCTCAGCAGGGGACTTTGATCAGCCCGAAGCTCCCTCCTGCCCATCCCTCCCCACGTGCTGGCCAAATCGGACCCCACAGTGAGGCTGCAGATGTCACCGGGACAAGGCTTATCACTGAGCCATCTCTCTTGGAACGCCTGGTATCGGCCTCACCTGCTCTCTTTTACATCCTGCCCTTGTTCTCTGCCTTCATTTTTCTCAGAGTTCTGTTTTCCTTCTCTGGGGTTACCCAGATCTCTGCAAGCTGCCTGAAATTATTTGGGGAGGGAGGTAAGATCTAAACCAGTGACAGGCAAACCATACCCTGTGAGCCAAATGCAGCCCACCCAGTTTTTTAATAAAATTTCATTGAAACATAGTGATACTCATGAATTTAGGTATCAGTATGGCTATTTTCATGCCTCAAGGCAGGGTTGAGTAGTTGACAGCCCTATGGCCCACAAAGCCAAAATATTTGCTATCCAGTCTTTCAAGAAAAAGTTTGCAAAGGAGGCTGCCCTCCAGAGCATCTCAACAGGTGGACAGGAGTCCAAGAAACCAGCCAAGCAGCAGCAGGATTAACAGGTGGGGCAGGTGAAGCCGCCTGTAGAAATGGAGATGGAGAGTGCTGGGGAAGGCATTCAGCCAGGCCTCCCAGAGAAGGTGAATCAGGTCATAAAATGATGTACAGCGTCTGGGCAAGCAGCACGGTGGAGATGCGGCGGTCCTGCTGCCCAGCCCCACAAGCAGCTCTGGCTGAGCAAGGGGCCAGGCAGAAAGGACGTCCTCGCAGCTGCAGGGTTTCTGTTTTCTGGCAAAACCCAAGGTCTGGCTGTCCTTCCCAGCCCACTCAACAGAGAAGCCAATCTTGTCTTCCTTGCCCAAGCAGGACTTCGGAGAGGATGACTCCCTCTACATCACCAAGGTGACCACCATCCACATGGGCAATTACACCTGCCACGCCTCCGGCCACGAGCAGCTGTTCCAGACCCACGTCCTGCAGGTGAATGGTTAGTAAATGGCTCCATGCATGTTGTCGCCCCAAAGTGTTCCCCAAAGGCTGCTCAGAATAACCTTCCTCCTCTCTTGCATTCTGTCTTCTTGAAGAAATACCTGACCCCAAAGTGTCCCATTGCTCCCGTATGTAAAAGGGGGCTGGAGGGTGGGCAGGGGCAGAGTCTGCTAACTCACTTCCTAGTCCAGCTCTTCCCTGAAGCCTCCTCTGATGAAGTGAGTCCAGGTGGGAGGGGGTGAGTAATTTAGGTGGATCAGCACCCCAGGGAAATTTGACATGTCCAGCCATGACCAGTTGGGCCCCACTGCTGGCACCGAGCAAGCCTGAGCAGGGTGTCCATGCACCAGAGAATAATGTGAAAGCTCCAAGTCAGCCCCAGATCCTTGGTGCCAGCAGATGTCTGGGGCTTCTGTTTTGAGATAAAGTGTACACAGTGTTGAGGATAATTGCATCACGAGGTTCAATATCACTTGCCTCTGGGATCCTAGGTGACAAGCCATTTAAGGACAACAGAGTAAGCCCAGCTTGCCTCTGCATTTGTCTTATAGGATGTTTTAGGGATTTTTATATTCATACTGCCTAAGTCGTATTTTATTAGTATTTCCATTGAGCTGGGGCATACTTAATCCTCTGGGGTTTTGTGGCTATGCTTGTTGGCTTGACTCCAGGTGTACAATGAGGTTTCTGGATTTCATCAGAAATAACACACAGGTTCCTAGTTATAACATCCCTTGGATGAGCCATCCAGGCTGGCATTCGGAGTTCAGTCTGTGTGCAGCCGGTAGGCAGTGTATGGGTCACTCCAGGGGCAGATTGTGTGCTCTGCAGTGCGAAGAGGGCGCTACCATCTATAGCTGGCAAGTGGTACCCAGCATCGCACAGTGTTGGTGAATGCGTGGTTGCACAACAACTCCAGGTGACTTGGCACAGCTCTATCTGGTCCTCAGACCAGCCTGAAAATGGAAAATGAAAAATTCCCAGATCCTCCATCCAGCCCTTCACATCTTGCCCCCACCTCATAAGAACCGAGGGCACAAGGAGAGGGCTTGAGCCTGGTCCCCTTCATTTCCTCCAGAACAAATCTGTGGGAAAGGGGCCTGGGCGGGGGAATCCACCTGCCCAGGAGCCAGAGTAACTCACGAGTGAGAACCTGTCCTCACCTCAGGCTTCTGCAGGAGATGCTGTGGTCTTAAATACTTTCAATACACAAATTGCAGGTCCACACAAATTTCTGGGGGATCCTTCTGCCTCGTGTTCCCTCAGAATTCTGAGACAGAGCTTACGATGGGGGATGAACCATTTCCTCCCTCCCGGTGCCAAATCCAGGAGCAGGGCCCAGGCCCAGGGACACCATGTGCTGCTGGCCTTAAAGCAGAGACTAGGCTACTCCCTGTCCCTACTTGGGTGGAGCGTGGACTGTGCAGCTGGAAAGTTTTGTTCAAGCCTCCCTACCCACCCACCAGCCTCTTGCTAAAGGGGCTGCCTGGGGCCTCAGGAAGTTGAAACATCAAAACCTCCCTGCTGAGATCCAGAGAGAGGCCACTCGAAATCCATTTCCTGACTGCTGAGAGATTTAAGACTTCTCTTTAAGCCAAAGTCCTAGAGTCAGAGGCAGCACACTGGGACCTCTGTATATTTCTTAAATAGTTTTATTGGTTATTTATTTATTTATCTGGCACATCAGGTCTTAGTTGCACAGTCAGGATCCTCATTGCGTCATATGGGATCTTTTGTTGTGGCGCAGACTCTCTAGTTGTGGTGCATAGGCTCAGGAGTTGTGGCCTGTGGGCTTAGTTGTTCCGAGGCATGTGGGATCTTAGTTCCTCAACCAGGGATCAAACCCATGTCCCCTGCATTGCAATGTGGATTCTTAACCATTGGGCCACCAGGGTAGTTCCAGGACCTCTGTATTTTGCAGTAGGCTTTCTACCTCATTCCATGGCGCATTGTGTTCGGCTCCATGGCGGTCAGGCTAGGCCATCCTGGTGGGCCTCACTCCAGGAGCCCTTGAGGTCCCTGGGCTGGGCTGGCCACTGGCACTTGGAGTGGCATTTCGGTCCATTAAGCAACTCCTCATGGGAGACGGCGCTAAGGTAGACCCAGTATTGCCTCCCAAGGACATGAGTCCATTGCTGGTTGACCAGGAACAAGACACGAGGTTTTCCGGAAGTGTATTCCAGAAGTGAAGCTCGCTGTGTTGACTGAGAGGGTAAACCATCCTATCTGTGTGGGAAGATGGGAAGATGCTGTTGAAAGTAGAATGACATTAAAGACACAGTTACAGTAGGAACATTTCCCAGATACCTACTGGGCACCCTCTCTGTTTCACAGATGAGGAAACTAGGGGTTGGAAAGTACAAAGAGACTAAATTACTTGCCCTGAACCCTCAGCCCTACAATTAGTAACTGCAAAACAGATCTTGACACCAAAGACTCTTGATGCCTTTTCCACCCCTTCACTCTGGAACATTGCATTGTGGCTGCTGGAGAATCCAGGTGTGGTCGGTCAGCAGGTTGGTGTTGATCTGCTGTGGGGGCACACTGCAGGGGGGGTGGTGGTGGGGGTAGCACAGACAGGGAACAGGAAACCTGCCTGGCCTACCCCTGCCCCAGGTGCTGAGCTCAGGTCAGAAGCAGCAGGCATCCAATGAAGGACTTACAGCGCAGAGGTAAGGGCAGCCCCTGCCCTCAGCAGAACTGACGTTGGTGACCTGCACGGCTTGGTCGTCCACCTCTAGGTGGGCTCAGCAGACCACTGTGCAGACACCGATGCTGCTCAGGGTCCCAGGGTCAGGAGGGCTGGGCTGCTGGGGAAAACTCACAGAGGCGGTGGGCTTGGGGGCTTCCAGGCAGGAGGACTAGGAAGGGGAGAAGGCACTGTCTGTACAGAAGGAACAGAAGGAACGCTACCTTGCTGGGTCATCTTGTTAGGAAGCTGTGAGAGAGCAGTAACAGGTTCATCTGTAGAATTTGTTCCTTTTTGTCATTCATTCCCAGCATGAGTCAAAAGCATGAAAGATGTCCCCTAGTTACCTGGGTAGAATTAGGTGTGGTCACCCAGCTGTGCTGCAGGTAGTGAGGTTTGGTCTCCTCTTGGCCTGGAGAGGGCCTGTGGCTTATTTGAGCCGAGCCAGTGCCTGGGACACAAGGGGAGTGATGTTCTATGTCCGTTCCTCCTGCTAGCTTCTCCTCAGTCAGAGTGAGGCCAGGAACGGGAGGATGATGAAGTGGGGAGGGGAGGCCCTGGCCAGCCCCCTGCCTCTCAGAAGGCTCAGAATTCTCCAGGTGACCGGCAGGCATGCCAAGTATGTGGCTGGTGGGCCCAAGAGACAGAGAAATCATTCATGTGAAACCACTCAGACAAATAGGAACTGGGTGAAGCTGTTCCACCCAAGGCACAGTGCAGACCGAAACTGGAGACGCCTCTGTCATAGGGTCAAGACATGAACTCTGAGCCAGAGAGGCCTGAGTTCAAGTCCTAGTGCTGGTACTTCCTTGACATACATCTTAGGTGGGTAAACTCACCTGTAAAATGGGAATAACAATATATCTTCTGCCTTATAGGCCTGAGGAGATAGGATATGTGTCAAATGCCTGGGAAATACCTGGAAAGATGTAATTCAAAGTCCAGGATGGGACAGATACAGGGGAGATTTTGTTTTGTCTCAAACCGTATTTGAACCGTAGTTGGTGCACACAGATGGTCTGAGCTCACAGAGCTTCCAACCCATTATACAGATGGGAAGATCAAGATCCAGAGGAAGTTGGTAGGCCAGGAATAAAATATAGACTTCTCCCTGGAGCTGCTCCATTCCCTGGTGGCAGGCGCAGGACCGCACATACAGGCTGAGCTTCTGGGCACCATCTGGGGCTTCTCCATCCAGAACTCTGCCTTGACCTGGTTTGCTAAAGGGAACACTTCTAGGCAACTATTTCCTTTCTTTCTCAAATTATTAGTATAACTTCCCCATAGACCAGGCCTCCCAGAGATGAGACCCAAACACTGACATGATTTATAACTTCATCCAAGCCTCCGGCATTGCTTCCATAAGAAGGAGGAAAAACTTCAGACATAAATGATTAATCCATTAAATTAAAAACACTCTCCACCTCCCCACAGTTCAGACAAGTAACGATTCATTCCCAAAACACAATAGTAATCTCCTGAATCTGTTGATTACTGCAGCTTGGTACTTTTGTGAATGTGCCTCTTACTTAAGACATATTTATGCTGCCTTTCACCTTGGAAATGATCGATGTTTCCCAAAGAAAATGTGCCGTTGCATTATGTATTCAAATGTTTTCACGGGAAGGTTTTACAAATTTAAAAGGAAATGAATGTGTTTAGCCAGGACAGCATTAACTTCAAATGATTTTGGTGTATGAATTAACACAAAGGAAGAGAGGAGATCAGGGCCAAAGGAAAGCAATTGGGCTTTGCCTTGCTCCTGGCAGAGAGCTGAATCTCCACCCAGCCCTGCCCTGGAGAGGGTAGTCTCTCACAAAGAAAATGCATGACTTTTCTCTGATGGGAACCTTCCCAAACTGGGACCTCGGGTACCAAGGTCTTGGATGCCTCCCTGCTCAGGGTTCTCCTCAGGCCCTCCCTCTCCTAGCGGGAGGCTGGATCCATGGCTCTGGCTACAGTGCTCACTCAGACCTGGTCCACACCACCTCAGTCTTAGCGATGCCCCATCGCACTTGAGGAACACAGTTGGGTCCTGTAGGCAGTGACCAGGCTTGCACCCAAATGATGGGGTGGTTTTATTTTTTTCCCTCTCACATCCTAGTACCAGTTTTCAACTCTGCAAAGGTCAGGGCAGGGCAAAATGGGCTTCTCGGTGGAGCTCCTTGGTGCCCTGGGGTCTGCCTTCCATTCACAGGCCACCCTACCCTCCACTCCACCATGCAGGGTGTGAGGCTGGGAAGACCCAGGAGGCTGCTGGCACTGACCTAGCCCAGGGGCCTGGGTCAGTCTGCAGGGCCCCTTCCCATTGCTGCTGGCTGAGCTGTGCTACTTTGGCTTCCGCCATGCCAGTCCCTCAGGAACCATGGGAGTGGAGGCCCAGGCCACTGTTTCTCAGAGGGGCAACAGCAGCTTCCATGCCCAGGAGTCCACGTATGCACACACAGTGGGACCTGGGCCCTGCCCCACCCCTCCCATATGCTCCTACCCTGTGAACCCCTCTCTCCCAGGCATGCCTGCCCTGCCCCCCTGACTCCCCTGCCCTGCACTGATTGTTCCCTTGGCTAAGAGTCTCCCTTCCCAACCTCATCCCCCCTCCACCCTGCCTTGCCACCAACACCACGTCATCCTCAGGATCATCATGCATTCAACAAGCATTCACTGAGTTTCTCTCCATAACACTTACCAGGCTAAGCACTGAAAACACAGCAGTCAAGACACCAAAATCCCCATCCTTGTGGAGCAAGTCAAAGGGTGGAAGATACTAAGAGGGGAAATGTTTTAAACAGGAGGGGATAAGGAGACTCCAATAAAAGCTGGAAACTTTAGGTAGGATGACAGGTCAAGGCCTTACTGAAAAGATGACATTGTGTTCATGTGGTGGGAAAGTCAAAGATGCCTCCAAACGATCTTTAAGGAGGAGGAGCAGCCATTCGCTGAGCAGAGAAGAGGGTGAAGGAGCAGGCTTGGAGAAGGAAGATCAGGAGCTGGTGGTGGCATGATAAAGACAAGGTGTCAAGTAGCCCGTGTGGTATCTAAGTCTGGAGTTGAAGGGAGAGGTTTTGAGTGGAGGAATAAATGCCATATGCCTCACAGGGTGGGTGGTGTTTAAAGTCAATGGACCAAGGTAGATGCTGAAGGAGTACAGATAGAGAATGTCCAGCAAGCAAGCATGATGACGCTGAGAGCCTTGCGGAGGGGGTGGGTGGGGTGGGTGGTGAGAAAGAGCAGCCAGGAAGGCACAGACGAAGCCACGGAGATAGGAAAACCAGGAGTGTGGTATCTGGGACGGAGTGATCAGCTATGCTGAATTCAACCAGAGGCAGGTCAGGGAAGGTGAGGACAAGGAACTGGCCATTGGATCGGGTCAGTGGAGGCGGGCGTCACTGAGGCCCAGAGCAGAGACGTTTCCATGGTGTTGGGGGGGGATGGGTCTGCTGGAGCTGGCCCTGGGGGGATGGGGAAGAGAAGTGAGAGCCACCAAGTGCGGACAACTCTTCAGGGTATTTCTAAGAAGAAAAACAAGGCACAGTTGGGGAGAGAAGCAGGGGTAAAGATGTTTGGGGTTTTTCCCCCAAGATGGAAATTAAAAGCATTTGTGGACTGATAGGAAAGATCCATTTGAAACGGGGAACTGACACAGGAGGGAGAGAAAAGTGCTGGAGCAATGTCCTGGATGAAATGTGAGGGGATAGAATCTAGGAATGAGGCTCTTGGGACAGAAAACTCAAAACTGGCGTTTTTCTGGAGAAGGGAAGGAGAGGGTCTGCCCCACCTCCCAGGGTGGGAGACAAAGGGGAGAGGGAACCGCATCCACTTAAGAGGCTGCAGGAGAAGGAGTGTCGCCAGGCTTCCATCTGAGTGAGAAGGTGAAGGGACACTCACAGAAGAGTTTGAGGGGAGAGGATGTTTTGCTGATGGTGGAATGTGCGTTCTAGAAGGTACAGTAGCAGGTTTGGGGATAAGGGATGCCCCCAGAGACCTCAGCTCTTGTGAAAACTGAGAGGATCCCAAACCACGGGCATGAGCAACAGTGTCCTGGTGCTCCTGAGTTGGAGATGAGGCTGGGGACGGGGCCACTGGGAGGTGGAGCACTTAGGATTGAGGCCCGTCTTTAGTCCAGCTGATGGACAGAGGTCTGAGGAGGAGTGGTTGTAGCCCCCAGGATGGCTTCAGCAACTGGAGACCTCCAGTCCGGCCAAGGGTGCCCCTCTTGGCACCCGTGAGCCATCTTCTAACTCCTGCCACTGGAGGCCCAGGTGTCTTTGCCCAGCAAATAGACCCTTGTTTTTGAGTGGATGATTCCACACCTTCAACTTTCAGTCAGGTTTTGTTTTGTTCTACAACGCTGCCACCTTTTTCAGTTCAATCCGCCTGTGAGAGCTTCCCCATCAGGGCTGACCCAGCATCTCAGCTACAACCTGACAAGTCGAAACCAGTCCCCCAGCCCTCTGGAATCAAAACACCGTGGGATGGGCCCAGCATTGTTTTAACAAGCACCCCACCCCCACCCCCCACCAGGGGATGCAAGTACACACTCAAGTTGACCACTTCGTGGGTCCTCAGAGTCCCATCAGACCTCAGGGCAGGGGCAAAGGCCAGTCTTCAAGGCTGGTGCTGGTCACCGGGTACCTCACTGAGGAGGGCAGTCCACAAACCCGCAGCTCACAGGACAAACCTACTGTCAATAGAGGGGAAGGCACCACGGCAGAAGGAAGGTTGGTATTTCCTTTGTGAGGTGGAGAGAGTGCATCTGAGTGCTCTATTCTGATAAGTCTTCCCGGACCCCGTCCCCGTTTCCCTTCTTGTCGTGCCCATCACACTAGCAATTATGTTACTCACCTTCCTCCTGACAGGAAGCTTCGTGAGCCCAGAGACTGGGCCAGGCTTATTCACTGCTCTGTGTGTAATGCCTGACGCTTGGTGGTGGCGGTGGTTCATTCACTTAATTGTGTCTGATTCTTTGTGACCCCATGGACTACAGCATGCCAATCTTCCCTGTCCTTCACTTTCCCGGAGTTTGCTCAAACTCATGTCCATTGAGTCGGTGATGCCATCCAACCATCTCATCCTCTGTCGTCCCCTTCTACTCCTGCCCTCAATCTTTCCCAGCATCTGGGTCTTTTCCAGTGAGTCAGCTCTTTGCATCAGGTGGCCGAAGTATTGAAGCTTCAGCTTCAGAATCAGTCCTTTCAGTGAATGTTCAGGGTTGATTTCCTTTGGGATTGACTGGTTTGATCTCCATGTGTTCCAAGGGATAAGAGTTAATAAATGTTGGCTGCACAATATTGAGTTGACAGAATTTTGTAAAATCAATCAAGACCATTAATGTGGTGCTGGACTCAAAGATGGGAATTCCCTCAGCCCTCCTCACCACCACCACCACTACCACCATCCCCGCCCCTGCCATCTCTCCCTTTCCCTCTTCCTCTCCCCCTTCCCCATTAGCTATTGTAATTCTTGGAATACTTTGTGATACCTGATATGAAAAAAATGTCATACCATGACATGTTTTTCAAAATTCCTTCCACTATTCTTGTACATTCTTTCTTCTAGCTAAATTTGAGAATTGTTTTGTCAAGACCCCACCAATTGATTTGAACTGGAATTAGATTAAATGTTTGGCATAATTTGAAGTATCTCGTTTCCTAACAACAGTAAGCCTTCCTACCCAAGATCATCTCTCTCCCTAGTTTTTCAAGTCTTTTTTCAATGTCTTCAGGGAGATGTTATAATTTCCTTCATTTCAGTCTGCTGTGTTTTCTGTCGCCTCACTGCTGGTACATAAGTTTGTCTGTTTGGGTGCTGGCCCCTTTACAGTACCCACTTTTAAAACCTTTCATTTTTGGTTCATTATCTGGACCATATTCAAACAAAGTATCACTTTTCTCCATCTCTTTAATATTTTTTCCTTCCCATTTCTTGCCTTCTGTTGACAATGGCATCCACCAAATGTTGGCAGTCTGATATTTCCTCCTTTCCTCTTTTGTTTTTTCCCCGCTTCATGTTTCACCATTCTGAAAAGAATGGTGCCATTCTTTCATTTTATAGAGATATTCTTCATTGTAGGAAGAAAATGTTATTCTGTTCCTATTTTATTGAGGTTTTTTTTTTCCCCCAAGAAATGGATTTCGAGGTTTTTTTCAAATGCCTTTTAGTGCCTAGCAAGATATCAAATGGTGTTTCTTTTTTGACTGCCTTTGACTTGGATATGATTAATTACAGGGTTCCTAATAGTCATTGAAGCACATTATATTTGGTCCCATTATGTTCTTTTAATTCCATGCTAGATTTGATTTGCTAATATTTTTATGTGTGTATTTGGTTTATTGTGTTTTTAATTTAATTTTTATTTTATTTTGGAGTATAATTGATTTACAGTGTTGTGTTAGTTTCAGGTGTGTGATTTACTTATACATATACATATACTCATTCTTTTTCAGATTCTTTCCCCCTATAGGTTATTACCAGAGAAGGCAATGGCACCCCACTTCCAGTACGCTTGCCTGGAAAATCCCATGGACGGAGGAGCCTGGTAGGCTACAGTCCACGGGGTCGCTAAGAGTCGGACGACTGAGCGACTTCACTTTCACTTTTCCCTTTCATGCACTGGAGAAGGAAACGGCAACCCACTCCAGTATTCTTGCCTGGAGAATCCCAGGGACGGCGGAGCCTGGTGGGCTGCCGTCTATGGGGTCGCACAGAGTTGGACACGACTGAAGCGACTTAGCAGCAGTAGCAGCAGTATAGGTTATTACAGAATATTCAGTAAAGTTCCATGTCCTATACAATAAGTCCCTGTTGATTATCTGTTTTATATATGGTATGGTATGCATGCTAAGTCACTAAAGTGGTGTCCAACTCTTTGCAACCCTATGGACCATAGCCAGCCAGACTCCTCTGTCCGTGGGATTCTCCAGGCAAGAATACTGGAGTGGGTTGCCATGCCCTCCTCCAGGGGATTTTCCCCACCCAGGAATTGAACCCTTGCTTCTTTTATCTCCTGCATTGGCACGCAGGTTCTTTATAACTAGTGCCACCTGGAAAAGTGAAAGTGTCAGTCACTTAGTCGTGTGCAGCTCTTTGCGAACCCACATACTGTAGCCCACCAGGCTCCTCTGTCAATGGAATTTTCTAGGCAGGAATACTGGCGTGGGTTGCCTTATGTGTGTGTTAATCCCAAGCTCCTAATTTATTCCTCTCCTTCACAGTCCCCCCCTGGCAAGCATAAGTCTTCTTTTGAAGTCTGTGGGTCTGTTTCTGTTTTGCCAATAAGTTCATTTGTATCATTTTTCCCGCATATAAATAATATCATATGACATTTCTCTTTGACTACTTATCTTAGTATGATGATCTCTAGGTCCATCAATATCTTTTATTTTTACTTTGTATTGGAATATAGTTGATTAATAGTGTTAGGTTTGCTAGTTTCAGGTGTACAGCAAATAGGTATACATGTATCTACTCTTTTTCAAAAATTTTTCCCATTTAGGTTATTACAGAATATTGAGCAGAATTCCATGTTATACAGTAGGTCATTTTTTAGTAGGTCCTATTTTAAATATAATAGGGTGTATAGGTCTATCTCAAACTCTCAATTTATTCCTCCCCACAACTTTTCCATTCTGTTAACCATATGTTTATTTTCTAAGTCTGTGAGTCTGTTTATATTTTGCAAATCAGTTCATTTGTATCATTTTTATAGATTCCGAATATCAGTGGTATCATATGATATTTACCTTTCTCTATCTGACTTACTTCACTTAGTAAGATAATCTCTGTGTCCATCTATGTTGCAGCAAGTGACATTATTTCATTCTTTGTAATGGCTTATAAATTATACCATATATTCTTCATCTGTCAATAGACATTTAAGTTGCTGCCATGTCTTGGCTATTGTAAATAGCACTGCAATGAACTTTGGGGTGAATGTATCCCTTTGAATCATGGTTTTCTCCAGATATACGCCAGATATGGTTTTCTCCAGATATAAGTGGGACTGCTGGATCTTACGGCAACTCCTTAGGGATGTTTTCGGCTATTATCTCTTCAAATATTTCCTCAGGTTCACTGTCTCTCTCTTCTCCTTCTGGTACCCCTATAATAATGTGAATGTTGGTGCATTTAATTTTTTTTCTTCTGGCATCAGCTGTGCCAAGTATCTTTCTTAGGGCATTTAATGCTGTCCCAGAGGTCTCTTAGACTGTCCTCATTTCTTTTCTTTCTTTTTTCTTTACTCCTTTCCATGACAGTGATTTCCACCATTTTGTCTTTCAGCTCACTTATCCATTTTTCTGCCTCATTTACTCTGCTATTGATCTCTTCTAGTGTCTTTTTCTTTTCAGTTATTTTATTTTTCATCTCTTTGTGTTTATTCTTTACTTCCTCTAGGTCTTTGTTAAACATTTCTTGTGTCTTCTTAGTCTGTGCCTCCATTCTGTTTCTGAGATCTTGGATCATCTTTACTATCATTACTCTGAATTCTTTTTCAGGTAGATTGCCTATCTGCATTTCACTTAATTGTTCTTCTTGGTTTTTATCTTGTTCCTTTGTCTGGAACAAATTTCTCTGCTGCCTCATTTTACCTTTTTGTGTTTGTAGTCTCCTTTCCACGGGTTGCAGGATCTTTTTGCTTCTGATGCCTGCTCTCTGGTGAGTCAGGTTGGCCCAGGGGCTTGTGCAGGCTTCCTGGTAAGGGGGACTGGTGCTGCCCAGTAGTGGATGGTGCTGTGTCTTGTCTCTCTAGTGGGCAGGGTCATGTCAAGGCATGTGTTTAGAGGTGACTGTAAGCTCAGTGCAACTTTAGGCAGCCTGTCTGATGATGGGTGGTGCTGTGTTCCCACTCTGCTGGTTGTTTGGCTTGAGGTGTCCCAGCAGTGGAGCCTGCAGGCTGTTGGGTGGGCCAGGTCTCATTGCCAAAATGGTGACCTCCGGGAGAGCTCACACTGATCAGTATTGTCTGGAGCCTCCGCCATCAGTATCCTTGCCCCCGCAGAGAGCCACAGCAACCCCTGCCTCCCCATGAGACCCTCCAAGCCCTGCAGGTTTGTCTAGCCCAGGCTCCTACGGACTCACCACTTTGTGCTGGGTCCTAGTGCATATGAAACCTGTGTGCACCCTCCAAGAGTAGAGTCTCTGTATTTCCCAGTCCTGTGGAGTTTTTCCCAGTCCCACACTCAATCCCCACTAGCCTTCAAAGCCAAATGTTCTGGGGGCTCCTTCCCCCAGTGCTAGACCCTCAGGCCAGGAAGCCTGACTGGGGCTCAGAGCTCTCACTCGCGCAGCAGAACCTCTGTGATACAATTATTTTCTAGTTTGTGGGTCACCCACCTGGCAGGTATGGGATTTGATTATATCACAGAAGCTCCCCTCCTACCATCTCCTTATGGCTTCTTCTTTGTCTTTGGATGTAAAATATCTTTTTTGGTAGGTCCCAGTCTTTTTTTCCCCCAATGGTAGTTCAGCAATTAGTTGTGATTTTGGTGTTTTTGTGAGAGGAGGTGTGTGCAAGTCCTTCTACTCCACCGTCTTGTGGGGAATCCTGATTTGCTAATGTTTTACTTGGATTTGGGTATATCTAGTGCTGAGTGAGTTAGGTCTGTAGTGATCTATATTGTACTCTCTTTGGCAGGTTTCCGTATCCAGGTTATACTAGCTTCAGGATAAAATTTGGTACGTCTTCTCTGTGGTATGCTCTAGGAATTAGCCATTCCTGAAAGGAACTTCCTTATGAAACTAATCAGGGTGCTTCCCTATGAAACTAATCAGTAGCACTTTTTTAAAAACAGCTGTATGGAGGTACAATTTATATACAGATGTTTAATATGTACAAATTCATGACTTTGGACATGTACACGCATATGATACTACCACTACAATCAAGGTAACAGACATACCCATCACCTCCGCAAGTTTCCTTGAGTCCCTTTGTGTTTCTTGTTTGTTTGTTTTGTGGTGAGAACACATAACATGAGATATACCCTCTTAATAGATGTTTAAGTGCACAATATAACATGCTGATTATAGGCCTTTATTGTATAACAGATCTCTACAACGTATTCATTGAATAACTGGAAAGTAGTGTTTTTAAATGTTTTAAATATTTGCTTCTTGATTCCATGTCAATATTTTAAAGTTTCCTTTTAAGTGATTCATCTCATTGAGATTTTGATATTTATTACCTATAATTGAACATAGTATTTCCATACTTTTAAACCTCCTCTGTTTTCTTTTTTTTTTTTAGTAACCAGCCTTGCCAGTAATTCAGCTATTTTATTGATTTTCATGAAAAGCCAGGTCTCAGATTTATCAGTTCCTCTCTTTTTTGGCAAGTTGATTCATTCCTTTCTGATTCTATTTTTGTTGGTTCTTCCTTGTGGTTGCTTGGCAGGCTTGTATAAATAAATGGTAATCTAGCAGGAACCAAGGTTATTCACTCCCAGGTCCTGGCCTCCCACATTCTAGAACCCAGAGTACTCTACCTCCTTATCCAACTTCCCACCAGTCTGGTGCTCCTAGAGCCCCCAGCCCTATCTCTGAGCCTCTTGAGCAAAACCCTACTAACTCTTCCACTTGAACCCCATTCCTCCCTTTACCAAATTCAGATTATAAGGAGGTTTCCTAGATAAATTACTGTTTCTTTGCTCTTTGAACCAGGGGGAGTCAGAGAAGGGAGATCCACCTCTGTGTTCTAAGCAGCCCTCCAGGTACGCCTTAGCTAGAGCCCCATTTACGTCCTCCATCCCCAGTGGCCTGACCTGTGACAAGGCCCTTCTCCCACCTCCTGGGACTCTTCCCCTAGAACTGCAGACAAAGAGAAACCAAGGAAATGACTCAGACTTTATTGTTGTTTGGTCTCTGTGGTTCGCATCTCCAAGCTGATATTATGCAGACAGCTCTGGTCACTCTGAAGGTAGGTTTGTGCCCTTTGCTAACTATCCATTTGGCTTTATCCTTGGCCTCCTACTTTGCCCCAAAGATAACCAGAGGAAAG
The DNA here is from genome assembly GCF_054371585.1 of Giraffa tippelskirchi. Taxonomy (NCBI): domain Eukaryota; kingdom Metazoa; phylum Chordata; class Mammalia; order Artiodactyla; family Giraffidae; genus Giraffa; species Giraffa tippelskirchi. Next base: position 118,140,634 of record NC_137280.1, on the reverse strand, counting down.
ACTTGAAACTCAAACTAAGTTGATCAGATTATTACCAGCTTCCTGAAGAGCTACAGCATCCATTTCTCACAACGAGGAGATAGAATTTTTCTTTTGTCCTCAGCCCATCCAAGCACAGATCACTAGAAATTTTCAGGTTCTAGGGTCAGCTTTATCACTTCCTTCTATATGCACATCAATTTTTTCTACCTCTAGTCTCAGAGGAAATCTCTCTCCTAACATACTGGATCGCTTTCTTTTATCAGACAATGTGCTCAATCGCTTCAGCCATGTCTGACTCTTGGTGACCCCATGGGCTGTAACCTACCAGGCTGCTCTGTCCATGGAATTCTCCAGGCAAGAATACTGGAGTGGGTTGCCTTTAGGGGTGTCCAAATAACTCTGGGAAAATGTCGTTGCTCACTTCAGGAGGAATCCTCCCACCTTTCCAAAAGACATATGATGTGGTTTTTATTGTTGTTGCTTAGTTTCATATCCATGCCATTACATGAGCCCTCACAAAGCCTTTTTGGAAGTATATAGAGTAAAATATATGAATAAGTAAGAGCCCACAATTCCACTGAAAATGGTAATTATTTTATTTCCTGGGCTCAGAGCTCAGGGTAGGAGGGAAGACCCTCAGACAGCCCTCACTCCTTCCTGCCCTACAGACGTGTCGGAAAGGCCAGAGGTGGGAGGGTGCTGACGCCCTGCCCACCCCTGCTCATCTGATGAGTAGGCCTGGTCATATCCCCAGTCCTGAACTTGACTGCCAGGGCCCCAGCTGAGTCAAGAACCAACGGGGGGGGGGGGGGGACATATGCCTTGTACCCATGTTCCAGGGGGTGAGAAGTGGAGAAATAAAATGACCCACTGGAAAATCAATGGGCTTCCCTAGAGCAGTGATGTAATTAGTAGCCCTGCCAGTCAATGCCCATAAGTGCTTTGTGAAGCACTTCCTGCAAGAAATTAAGTCCCTGTCCAATGGCTTTCTGATAACAGAAATAATATATCTGAATTTTAGTCATTCAGAAATAAATTTTGGCGGTTGTTGCTCTTTATGTGTAGCAGCTGAACAGCCTTAAATATTTGGATGCCTTTCTGATCACATTTAGAATAATGATGAGCACCATGAATTACAGAGTACAAAGCCTGACATGTTTATTGCCTGCAATCCATTTTATAGCCCTTTCTTTTAGGGCCTGAGTTGCTGCAGAATGTTTGCAAACTAGTTACAAAGAGAACTCCCCCGAGTTGCCTCTCGGTTCAGCCCTCTGGGCAGAGTCTCAGTGTGGGACCACAGGCCCAAGGCAGGTGAAGACCTGTTCTCACCAGCTCTAACTCTCGCCCACAGTGCCACCCGTCATCCGTGTCTATCCAGAGACCCAGGCACAGGAGCCCGGGGTGGCGGCCAGCCTGAGATGTCACGCAGAGGGCATTCCTATGCCCAGAATCACTTGGCTAAAAAATGGCATGGATGTCTCAACCCAGATGTCAAAACAGCTCTCCCTTTTAGGTAAGAGCCCCCCTTGATGTCTCTGTGCCATGAATGCTATCAAGTTCAAGCTGACACTCTCTCTAGGAATGGAAATAAGAGGAGTGATTTGTTTCTAAGTCAGACATGGGGAGCAAACAAATGTCTCCCCCAATTTTCCTGCTCTGTGATCTCACATAGATCTTTCTGAGCACAATGATGAGATGCTGTTAGCTAGGTCCCAAGTCACCTGCAGTCCAGTTCTGCTGTTCCAGCCCTTCCTGGGTATATATCAGGGTACTGACTGCCCTCAGCCCTGCTGAGGGGCTGTACTTTTAACCTCAGCACTCTCAATAGAAGAGAGAAAGGCAGGGGGGAGGTCCCAGCTGAGCAGGCCACCCTGAGCTCTGTTCTTTCTACAGCCAATGGCAGTGAGCTCCACATCGGCAGTGTTCGGTATGAAGACACAGGGGCATATACCTGCATTGCCAAAAATGAAGTGGGTGTGGATGAAGATATTTCCTCCCTCTTCATTGAAGACTCAGCTAGAAAGACCCGTGAGTCCACTCTTGCCTTTGAGCTCCTTACTGGAGCTGGTTGGGAGACACTGGGTTGCAGGGGCCACAGCCACCAACCATGAACCCCTGGAGACAGGGGTAAACCTTATGTCCTTCCATGTATCCTGGGACAGAGGATGACCAGAGGTGAGAAAACTTTGCCTGTAAACCTAGACAACTGCAAACGTAGGCAGGGAAAGTCTCTGGACAGCAGCCAGAGCCCAAGGCCACAAGGAAGCCTGCATAGCCTATCCCCAGTTCTGCCTCCTACTTTCTCTGTCCTTCATCCTCAAAATTGCTCCTACTAATCACCCACCGCAGCCGCCGCCCTCCCATGGCCCAGGAACTGGCCTTCACACTCACCCACATGTGCTTTTACTCCAGGGATTATTGCCCACCTAGGGTGCTAAGCAGGCTTTTCTCATAGCCACTGCTCCCCAGTAGGATCTACAGGAGTAATTTCATGGACATGGGTGTTAGACATGGTCTCTTTCCCAGATCAAAGACCCTTAGCTGAGTCTTTATCATCAAGGGACAAAATCAAAAAAGTATTGCAGATGATCTTCCTAAGGAAAATCCTAGCAGAAAACCAGCATGCTCCTGGAAGTAGTCCAGGAGGTCTGGGAGAGATGTTGCTTGCTGTTTATCATCCACGGAAGAGAGAATTTCATTAGCTTCTGTGATCCTGGGACCTGATTCATTGGGAACCAAAAGGGTCCTGAGCCCTAGAATCATTTGTCTCACCCAGCATCCCCCGCTCAGTGTTGTGGGGGTCGATGAGTGGTGCAGAGTCCATACATGATGAACTAGATACCAGTGTGTTCTTGAACTGAATCACTACAGTGTTCTGACATTGCTTTTTCTTTTTTTTTCCTTCCCTCAATTATGTACCTGCTTTCTTCATTCTCTGATGCTGCAGTTGCAAACATTCTATGGCGAGAAGAAGGTACCAAGCTTATTTGTTCTGTATTGTGCCTATAATCACATGTGTTCATGGCTCCATAATATGCCATCTTTCTATGCACCACCAATAGTTTTTTCGAACATCAAGCAATCCCTACAAGTGGGGTCCGCAGGCCAAATCAGAAGGGAAGTCCACATCAAACTCAAGTGGCACACTTGAGGCAGGTTTAAACCTACTAGTGTCTTTAATAGGCTTCCCGGGTGGCACAATGTTAAAGAATTCGCCTGCCAGTGCAGGAGACATAAGAGACGTGGATTCAATTCCTGGGTTGGGAAGATGCCCTGGAGTAGGAAATGGCAATGCATTCCAGTATTGTTGCCTGGAGAAATCCATGGACAGGGGAGCCTATCGGGCTACAGCCCATGGGGTCACAGAGTCAGATATGACTAACCGTGTGCACGGATGTCTTTGATGGACTCTAGACTGTTAGAATGTTTAAAACAAAAGTTTCCATTTGAAGCTATTTTGAAACCTCCACTGAAGCAGACTTCTTGGCAGGGATCCTGGTCAGAACTGGGTCTTAAAATATTTTCTAGTAACTGATGTTGGTGTTGGGGTTTAGTGTTACTTTGAGAAAATGCTAAAGAAAAAAGTTACCATGATATCTGTAAATTTACATTTACATGTATATTTCTAAATGAATAGGTTTTTTAAACCTATGTGTATCTACCCAACGATCTTTAGATATTAGGCCAGGCCATACAAAACTGCCATTTGGGGGGAATTGCCTGACAGTCCATTGGTTAGGACTCCATGCGTCTACTGCTGGGGGCCCAGGTTCAATCCCTGGTCAGGGAACTAAGATTCCACAAGCCACATGCCCAAAGAAAGCAAAAAACAAAATTGCCATTTTTGTATATCAAAAGTGGTCTAATAATATGGTTCAAAACATAGCAAGCACATGTGGGCACTGGGTTAAAGAGCCTGAGTCACTCTGTTGGGCGCATTTGCATTCATGGACCCCCAACTCTCCCTCCGAACCTCTCCGCCAGAGACTCCAAATCACCTGAGGTACCTTGTCCTCTAGCTTGGTGGACAGAGGGAGAGGATGAGCACCAGCAGAAGGCACCGTGTGATCCAGGGTTAAGCACTAATTCTCCCTTTTTGAAAACCGGCACATTTCCTCATGTTTCTTCTTAAGAACTTCACAGGCTGTTACCTACCATCTAGCATGCGCATGCATACAAGTGCTCAGAGTAATTTCCTGACTGTCAGGCACTAGTGCTCACACAGTCTGGGAGCAAAACAAAGGCAGAGCCCGGAAAATGAGGGATTGTTGCCAGTAGGCTTTAGGAATCCTCAGAAGGAAAGTCATAGCAACAGTTGCTAATCAGGGACAGCGGTCCCTTGACACTGCCTCAACCTGGCTTCTAGGCCACCGCGCACACAGAGACCTTTGGTCTGTGTCTTTAAAACGTGCTTTCTAAGGGGCGTTTACAATTCCCCAAAGTGGAGAACTGCAGAGAGAGCAGGAGACCCTGGAAAGTATTAAATGCAGCTCTGGAGGCCCAAAGGCCAACTTAAGACCCGCAGCTGCCTCAGAGCTTAGGGCTGGCTGGTGCTATGCTGATATTGGACAACCCATCAGTGAACAGACTCCATCACACCTGGACAGCTGTCTGCCCACACCCCTCCCTGCTCATACTCAAGGACCCAAAGTTGAAGAATACAGAAGCAAAAGCAGAGAGGTTGGCAGGGCTCTCCCATCTCTGAATAGGAGCAGTGAGATGATGGGCCCCCAATAGCAGAGAATGTCCCCCTGCGCCCCTTGGTCAAGCTCACCACAGACAGAACCTTCCAGGGTCTGACTCATGAGGCCAGCTCCCTTATGAAGTCAGTTACTTGTGGAGCAAGGCCTTGCTGAGCCTCACGTTGCACTGTCCACTGTGACAAGGCTCGGTGCTCAGCCTGCAGCTACAGCTGCAAACCCCACGTAGGCTCTACACAGTTCTCAGTTTCATGTTGGTTCTTCCAGCCACTGATTTTCTAAGAACCTTGGGAGCCTGTTGTGGGGTCTGTGGTTGTTTTGCAGGGACTTCAACCTCCTCTGGCCCCTAGGTCTGAGCAAGAGGAACTTGCCAAATGACAGTGTATAGAAGAGAAAGTCTTGCTGGGAACAAGACAGACTGGGGTCACAGCAAATGTGTGCTCCCTACCCCGCTCCAAACACTGGCCACCGTATGGGAGGCACAGGCCCGCTTTGTCTGGCTCTTGGGAGAGGCTGCCCAGCACCCAGGATTCCTGCTGGGACCTATGCAGAGTGCTCCCAGGCATTCCCAGCTTCCGAGAGGCTGGGATCTAGCTATTTATAGTGGCAGGAGCCCTCATCTCAGCACAGAACCAGAGGCAGGTGAGGCTGTGTTGTGGAGTCAGGGACCCCTGTCCCCACTGGGAGCCGCGGGCACTGGTGAAAGTGACCAGCAGAGCCACAGAAAGTAGGCAGAACAAGGATTCCCATTTGCCTGTTTTATCATTTTCTCACTCACTAAAAACTTACTCCATTAGTCAGTTAAGTCAGTACACTGGTTTTCTTAGCATGCTAGGAAAGAATTTTCACGTAGGTAATTCTCTTAGAATTCCTAGTAATCTTTTCAATGTGTTACCTTCAAAAGCAATGAAGGGAGAGAGGAAGGGGGGAGGGGAGGAAGAGGGAGAACTCTAGGCTTTACCCATCCCTGTGCCATGTTGACCTTGTATGGAGAGCAGGGCGAGAGGACAGAGCCCAGGGTACAGGCCCAGGGCTGTCACAAGGGCCTGTGGCCTCAACCAAGCCCCTCTTCATCTTGGGCCTGTTTTTTGTTTTTTGTCTTTAAAATAAGGAGGCTGAACTAGCTGGTCCCCAAGGCCCCTTCTCTGCTGGTCTAAGGAAATTTCTCCCCAGACAGCCATGGCCATGGGCTAGGATGAGGTGGGGTGCAGGCAGCTGGCCTGACCCAGCTGTGGACTCTGTCACCTGGCATGGGGCTGCCATGGGGAAACTGGTAAGGCAGAGGTTGGAGCAAACTGTCTTGAAGGAAATGTTCACTGGCACAGAGGCCAGGTTTGGACAAAGGAATACCAACCCCAGCATCCTTAGGCCCCAACATTCCAAGTGCCAGCACTGTACATAAATGTTTTTTGTGTTGTTGTTGTTTTTTTTTTTTTAAATGCCTTTGTTTTTTTGGCATCATCTGATCCATTCTGATTTGCCTAGTTGACAAGGACCAAGGGAGACTTTACCTTTCAGGATGTGTGTGCATTCAGTTGCTCAGTCTTGTCTGACTCTTTGTGACCCCATGGACTGCAGCCCACCAGGCTCCTATGCCCATGGAATTTTCCAGGCAAGAATACTGAAGTAGGTTGCCATGCCCTCCTCCAGGGCATCTTCCCAACCCAGGGATCAAACCCAGGTCTCTCACATTGCAGGTGGATTCTTTACTAGCTGAGCCACCAGGGAAGTCCAAGAATACTGGACTGGGTAGACTTTCCCTTCTCCAGGGGGTCTTTCCTACCCAGGAATTGAGCCAGGGTCTCCTGCATTGCAGGCGGATTCTTTACCAGCTGAGCTACCAGGGAAGCCCTAAGGAAAGGTCAAATGTATATCACAGTCAGAGCTGTCCTTTATGTGAAAACTTGTGTTGACAGCCAGCTGTGGATGACCTGGGGCAGGTGTGCATGTCTGGGAAGACAGCCTGGGGGTTGGAGGGCCGTCGTGTACATGTTGATTGATTCACAGCCCTCAGGCACTTGCCCCCCACGCGCTGCCTGCTCATCTCGCCTCGCCCCTCCTGGACCAGACCTTGCACTCTCTGCCTGTACCCGACACAGCCAGGCTGCCGGTTTCATCTGTGCCCAACGTGGCCTGTGAGCCTGCCTGGGGACCAGCTGCTAGGAAGGGCATAACCATGGCTGTGGTTGCTCCTCACAGGCCTCAGTGTGGGAAACATGTTCTACGTCTTCTCTGATGATGGCATAATCGTCCTGCACCCGGTGGACTGTGAGATCCAGAGGCACCTCAAGCCCACGGAGAAGATCTTCATGAGCTACGTAAGTGTCTGGCACCTGGGACACTCCACATCACACACAACATCCCAACAACATCACACAACAGCCTTTCACCGTGTGTGCCACTGGGCTTCTTGAATTCCATTTGCTGTACATAATGTGGTTCCAGATGCCTTCCTCCAGTGGCCACTTCCATGCACGGAGCCTGAAGGGAGGCCCCAGGAGGACAGATGGGTTCCTGGCCTCCACAAGTTCACAATCAAATGACAGAGACAGTAGCGTTAGTGGACAGCTTCCAAACAGGTGCTGCTAGAAGTATGTGTAAGGTACATGGCAACAATGAGAGAGGTCTCTCCAGGGGCAAAGTCAGAGAAGGCTCTGGGGGCAGGTGATGCCTCGGCTCAGTTGTGAAGAACAGGTAGGAATTGGTGATGAGTGTCCAGAGGAAACGTCATGAACGTGGAGCACAGGAGCATAAAACATCAGGTCATGTTCAGGGAACCACAAATATTCTATATGCCTGGAAGACAGATGGATATGAGAAGGGCCTAAGATTGAGGATGATGGTAGGTAAGGGTCAGGGCTGATGAGTCCTAAGGGGAAGCACCGAAGGACTTCAAGCGAAGGATGGCCAGCATTAAGGTGCTTTGGAACATGTGCAGGGCCTCACGGAAGGTGATGATCAGGAGGGCTGCACTAGAAGCACAGAAGTGGGTGAAGAGGCTGTTGTGATTATACAGGAGAGGATGGGGACCTGGGTTAAACCAGTGGTGGTGAGAATGGGAAACATTTAGTAGTCGATTTTTGGGCTTTGGAGGCCTTCAGTGGTCCCCAGGGAACAGGGGAGAGAGCATGAAACATGTGAATGGCCTGAGCCTCAGAGCTGCTATGGACAATTCAGAGGCCAGGTAGAAAGTGGCAGTGTGACATGCAGGGGGCAGAGGCAGAAGAGATGACTGCAGGCAGCCCCCCAGACCCAGCTGTCAGGAGGCATCCTCAGGGCTCTGCCTCCCACCCCTCGGTTCTGTCCCTTCCACTGGTGTCCCACTTGGCCTTGCATTGGTGGATTCTTACTAGAGGTCTGACCTAGCTAATCCCTGGCTTTTTGAGGGTAGAAGTATGGCATTAAACCAAGAGTCATCTAAGAGCCCCCATGAGTCCTCTACTCAAAGACATACAGTGGATACACTGGGCCACAGTGATGGGCTTGGAGCTCATGTAGCAAGTGGGCTTGGCCCAGACAAGTTCCTAAAACAAGTTTGTCGCATTGCTATGCTGGCCGGTGGTGTATTTCAGAGTGTTGTGTTTCTTATATTTGCAGCTTGGCAACAGCTCTTTTCCAGACTATTTCATTTGAATTAATCATGTTTTGAAGTCTTAACCTCTGATAAGTTTTCCCTCTATGTGATAGCCATGAAACCATCTAGAAAGAGTTGTTGTTTAGTCACTAAGTCGTGTCCAACTCTTTGCAACCCACAGACTGTAGCCTGCCAGGCTCCTCTGTCCATGGGATTCCCCAGGCAAGACTACTGGAATGGGTTGCCCTTTCCTTCTCCAGGGGATCTTCCTGACCCAGGGATCAAACCTGTGGCTCCTGCATAGGCAGCAGATTCTTTACCACTGAACCACCACCAGCCCCCTAGTAAGAGTGGTCCTAGTCAATTTCTAGCAGTTATGTTTGAATAATTGCAACCCATCACATTGACACTAACTTCTCATATATTTGCAATAACCTAACCTGTAGCTTGCAGGGGAAATCTCTCAAATCCTAAGCAGGGCTCAATTTTCCTAAGAAACTAGAACATACACAGTAAGAGAGGTCCTGTAGGCATTTCAGGCAACTCAAACCTCTGTGAGCTATGGAACAGTCCCAAATAACAGTTTGCTCACCTAGAAAATGGCCAGAACCTCCCAGGAGAGTTACGATGAGCTGACCCTCTTTCTCATGTTCTAGGTGAGTAGGCAGTTGGTGCTTCTCATCTCTGGCCTCTCTGCTGGATGAGAGTCCACTTTGCCCAGCAGGATGCTGCAGGGTTAGCAGGTCAGGGCACAGGCTGTAGAGCAGGATCTGCACAAGTGATATCAGAGCCCACCTCCATCACTCAGCAGGCCAAGTGGCTAAAGAAGTGTTTAACCCCTCTAAGCCTCTGTCTTTTCTCATAGGTAAATTAAGATTATTGTGAGGATTAAGGGCTTCCCAGGTGGCGCTAGTGGGAAAGAACCCACCTGCCAATGCAAGAGGGCATAAGAGACGTGGGTTCAATCCCTGGGTCAGGAAGATTCCCTGAAGAAGGGCATGGTGACCCACTCCAGCCTGGAGAATCCCATGGACAGAGGAGCCTGGCCGGCTATGTCCATAGGGTTTCAGAGTCAGACATGACTAAAGCAACTTAGCACACAGGCATGTAAGGATTAAATATGATGACAGAGAGTGAATTGTAAAAGGAGAAAGACTTGCTTCAAAGCTATTGCAGCTGTTTAGGAAAGAAACTGGGCTCAAGCTAGAACATAGAACTCCGAGATTTAGGAGGCAATCTCTGTAGTCCTCGGGGACTATAATTCACAGTGAGTTGTGTGGGAGAAGGAAGCATCCAGAATGGTGTTCCTGCTTTGGACTCAGCTGCCTAGATGCTAAGGAGGACCCAGAGGAGGAGCAGGGATGGCGGCAAAGCCCAGCTCACATGTGGACGGTTGGGAATGAGCTGACGGTAGGAGAACCCATGTGAGAACTGGGGAGGATGGTTCTGAGCTAAAGACACAGATCTGGGAACCTCAGCATGTGAGGGCTGATGAGAGCCAAGCCAGGAGACAGGATCACCACGGGCGCGTGTGAGTGACTGGAGCTGGGCACCTAGCACAGAGCCCTGGGGCTGTCACAAAGGTTGAGACAGCACTGGGGAAGAGTCACGAGGACATGAGAATGTATATCACAAAAGACAAGGAAAAAGAAGGTCCTTTTTCTCTCATTTATTCTTTATTTATATTGCATTATGTTATTATATATTTCAAGCACCAATTCTGTGTCAGGCACTTCACTAGGTGCTAAGAATAAAGCAGTGAGCCCAGCAAAGAGCTTGCTCTCAAGGAGCTTACGATCTAGTGAAAAAGGAGAGACTAAATGTAGGTAGACAAATAAAGGAAGAAGGTCAAGTGGGAAGTGAGAAGTGTAGCAAGGTGAGGGAGGGTTGGTGCCAGGGCGCTAAGCTTGGTGAGGCTAGAGAGGGCATCTCAAGAAGGCGACACGTGGGCTGACATGTCACCTGAAGGACATGAAATAAACCAGGTAGACATCTGGGAAAACCAGTTGAGCAGCGCCCGGGCCCTGGTGCAGGAGTTCAGCATGAGTAGAGAAGATGCCAGCACGTGCGTGCACAGGATGGGTGGGAAAGGGAGGAAAAACTAGAGACAGGTCAGAGGACTCCCAGGAACTAGAATGTTCAGGGCCTTGTTGGCTTCGGGAAAGACTTGGACCCTGTTCTGAGCAAGAAAGAGTGTTTTTGTGGTGGAATGCGTTGAGCTGACTTGTATTTCACAGGGATCCCTGTGGTTAGTGAGACAAGAATCTGTCGGGGGAGGCCAGGGTGGAATCAAGGAGCACAGTGTGGATGCTGTAGCAGTCACTCAAGGGACAGATGTGGCTTGAGTCAAGGTGACAGAGGTGGAAGCTGTCAGAAAGTTTAACTCTGAATATGTTCTTGAAGGTAAAATTGAAATGATTTTTATTCATTGGATGAAGGCTAGGGGTGTAGAGAGAGAAAGCAGAGTCAAAGATGCCTTCAAAGATTCTGTCTAGGAAGTAAAACAAGGGAAATGAGCAAGACTGGGAGGCAAAACTGAGAGTTGATTTTGGACTTACAAATTTGAGATGTAAATAAAATAGCTACTTAGGAAAGTAGCTAAGTCTGGAGTTCAGAGAAGAGGGCTGAGCTAAAGATACAAATTTGGGAGTTGTTAGCATGTAGACTGTATTTAAAGTCATAGATGTGGATTAACAATGATTAGCAAAGGTAGTGGATTTTAGAGAAGTCATCCAGTAGTGACCCCCTGAGCATTCTGGGCATCTAGAGATCAGCAAAGGAGAAGGCGATGGCACCCCACTCCAGTTCTCTTGCCTGGAAAATCCCAAGGACAGAGGAGCCTGGTAGGCTGCAGTCTATGGGGTCGCTAAGAGTCGGACACGACTGAGCGACTTCACTTTCACTTTTCACTTTCATGCATTGGAGAAGGAAATGGCAACCCACTCCAGTGTTCTTGCCTGGAGAATCCCAGGGACGGCGGAGCCTAGTGGGCTGCCAACTATGGGGTTGCGCAGAGTCGGACATGACTGAAGCGACTTAGCAGCAGCAGAGATCAGCAAACAGAGTAGACTGAGCAACAGAGAAGGGTCAGACACTGGGGAGGGTGGAGGGAAAAGAACCAAGGAACAGTCAACACAGTGTCAGATGATACCCCAAGTTCAAATAAGATAATGGCGAGGCTTGAATATAACTGAGAAGTCGGCCGGGAGTTCAGTGAGAACACCGCCAGCTCTGTGCGGAGGACTAGTGCCAGAAGACTAAGGAGCGTGTGGGAGGTAAGGAAGCTGAGAGTGTGTGTAGGTGACTCCTGCAGGAGTCTGGTCACTGACAGAGTTGTGTGCGATGGAGGGGGATGAGGAGACAGAGAAGGCCACTCTCAAGAGTGGAAGCACACGGACCTCTCAGCTGCTGGCCTTTAGGGAGTTACAGCCTCAGGAGGAGCAGGGGAAGGTGAAAGATGAACGGAAGGTGGAGTGAAAAGCTCCATGCACGGTGGTGCGAGAAGCTGTGCGTGCTGTGCTCCCTCAGATGCTGCAGGTGCGAAGAATTCGGAGAGAGGAAGAAAGGAAGAGGGGAGGGTGAAGGGAGGGGAACCCAGCGATGGCAGGGGAACAGGGGATTAAGAAGACTTATGGCAGCCTGTCTCCTTTACAGGAAGAAATATGTCCTCAAAAGGACGAGGATGCCACCCAGCCCTGCCAGTGGGCCTCAGCAGTGAATGTCAGGCACCGCTACATCTACGTGGCCCAGCCTACACTGAGCAGAGTCCTCGTGGTCGACGTGCAGGCTCAGAAAGTCCTTCAGGTATGTCTCTCTGAGGGAGGGGGAAGCTTCCAGCTCTGGGGCACAGCCTGCCACATCCTTCTTTGCTCTCTGCACACTTCCCAGCTCCTAGGAGAGGTGGTCAGGCTAGTGGAAGGATGCAGAGAAGATTCATGTGCATTTTTCATTAAGCTTGTATTGCCTACTGTGTGCCAAACTTTGGTCTAGGTGCTTGGACAAATAGCCGTGAATGAATAGGTCCCAGAAATTATATTCTAGTTGGGGAAAGAGACCATCATTTAGAATTTTAGGGAGCTACAGATGCTAAGAGCTATTTACAGGTTGAAAGGGACAGAGGAACTGAAAGACTGTTTTTAAGTGGCCCTCCCTCTGGAGGTAAACAGAATCTGAGATCTGAGTTTGGAGCTTTGGAGCATGACCATGGCAGAGGAGGGTGGGATGCGGCAAAGACAGAGATAAACTAAGGCCGGTGAGATAGAAAACCGTTCAAAGCTTTTAATCAGGGGAGTGACATAATCTGACATCTCTAAAGAGTCAATCTGCTGCTCAGATTGGAAGATTGAACAGAGATGTGGTCACTGAAATAATCTAGGCAAGAGAGAATGAGAGCAGTGGAGGCAGTAAGAAGTTATCAAAGTCTGGCTATATTTTAAATGCGAAATGCAAAGATTTTCTGCTCATTTGAATGTAAGGTTTGAGAGAAAGGAATAATAATAATTTAAGCAATGGTAGAATGATAATGCCATATACTATGTGTGGTGGGTGGAATAATGGCTCTTAAGATATCCACACCCTCATCCCCAGAACCAAAGAATATCACCTTATATGGCAAAAGGGAATTCACAGGTGTGATTAAGGATTTTTAATACTTTTTATTGGACTATAGTTGGTTTACAATGTTGTGTTAGTTTCAGGTATACAGCAAAGTGAATCAGTTATACATACAGGTATATCCACTTTTTTTTTTTTTAAGATTCTTTTCCCATAGAGATCATACAGAGTATTGAGTAGAGTTGCCTGTGCTATACAGTAGGATCTTATTAGTTATCTATTTTATATATAGTTAATACTCTTAAATCCCAGTCTCCCAGTTTACCCCACCTCTCTTTTCCCCGTCAGTAACCATAGTTTGTTTTCTACATCTGTGAATTCTATTTCTGTTTTGTAACAAGTTCATTTGCATTATTATTTTAGATTCCACATATAAGCAATATCATATTTGTCTTTCTCTGACTTACTTAGTATAATAATCTCCAGGTCCATCAATGTTGCTGCAAATGGCATTATTTCATTCTTTTTTATGACTAATATTCCATCATACATACATTTTGGACATTTAGGCTGTTTCCATGTCTTGGCTATTGTAAGTAATGCTACAATGAATGTTGAGTGTATGTATCTTTTCAAATTATGGTTTTCTCCAGATACTTGCTCAGGGGTGGGATTGCTGGGTCATAGGGTAGTTCTGTATTTAGTTTTTTAAGGAACCTCCATACTGTTCTCCATAGTGGTTATACTAATTTACATCCCCACCAAAGGTGCAAGAAGGTTCCCTTTTCTTCACACCCTCTTCAGCATTTATTGTTTGTAGATTTATTGATGATGGCCATTTTGACTAGTGTGAGACCTCACTGTAGTTTTGATTTACATTTGTCTAATAATTACTGATGTTGATCTTTTCATGTGCTTCTTGGCCATCTGTATGTCTTCTTTGAAGAAATGTCTATTTAGGTCTCCTGCCTATTTTTTGATTGAGTTTGCTTTTGTTTGATATTGAGCTGCATGAGCTCTTTGTATATTTTTTAGATTAATCCCTTGTTGGTTGCTTTATTTGTAAATATTTTCTCCCATTCTGTGGGTTGTCTTTTCATTTTTTCATGGTTTTCTTTGTTGTGCAAAACCTTTTGAGTTTAATTAGGTCTCATTTGTTTGTTTTTATTTTCATTACTCTAGGAGGTGGATCAAAAAAGATCTTGCTGCCGTTCATGTCAGAGTATTCTGTCTATGTTTTCCTCTAAGAGTTTTATAGTATCCAATCATACATTTGGGTCTGTAATCCATTTTGAGTTTATTTTTGTGTATGGTGTTAATGTTCTAATTTCATTCCTTTGGTCCGGTTTTGCCAGCGCCACTTATTGAAGAGACTGTCTTCTCTCCATTGTATATTCTTCCTTTGTCAAAGATTAGGTGACAATAGATGCATGGGTTTATTTTTGGGGTTTTTAACCTGTTCCATTCATCTATATTTGTTTTTGTGCCAGTAGCATACTGTTTTATAGCTTTGTAGTATAGTCCAGAGTCAGGGACCCTGATTCCTCCAGCTCCATTTTCTTTAAGATTTCTTTGGCTATTCAGGGTCTTTTGTGTTTGCATACAATTCTAAAGATTTTGTTCAAAATAAGGATTTTTAAATGGAATTTAAAGGGAATTATCCTTAATTATCTGGGTGAGCCCCACGTGCAAGCACAAGTATCCTCGTAAGAGAGAGGATGTGACAACATAGAAGAAGGAGACAGTTTAAGGACTAAAGCAAGTTTGCTACACTGCTGGCTTTAAGATTGGAGGGAGAGGCCATAAGCCAAATGCAGCTCTGGCGGCTGGAAAAGACAAGGAAATACATTCTCCCCTAGAGCCTCTAGAGAGAGCACTACCGTGCAGATGTATTTCTCCTGCCAGTGAAATTAATTTTGGATTTCTGGCCTCAGGAACTGTAAATATGGGGAATAAATTTGTGTTGTTTTAAGCCACCAAGTTAGTGGCACTGTTGCTACAGCAGTAGGAAAGTAATGCATTCTGATAGAGGCTTTGAGCAAGGAAGGGGATGAAGCAGATACAGGGGGAAATTAGTAATTCAGCTTTAGATTAAGTTTAAGCTGCTATTATATACATAATCTATATCTTTAAAGATGTCACGTAATAGGTTGCATAAATAGGTCTGGAGTCAAAGGAGAGGTCTAGGCTGGAGATATGAAGGTAGGCATCATCACCACGTGAATTTGTTAAATCCAGTGACCTGGAGGAGATCGTGGAGGGATATATATAGAGAGAAGAGGTCACTGTTGGAGCCCTGAAGTACTCCAGCACTTAAAGATCAGGAATGAGAGAGAGCCAACAGAGGAGGCCAAGGAGGAGTAACCTGAAAGGTAAGAAGAAAATGAGGAGAGGGTGGTTTTCCAGAAGCCAAGAGAAGAGTATTTTAAGGGAGAGTTAGTGGCCAATGCGGAGAAGGCAATGGCACCCCACTCCAGTACTCTTGCCTGGAAAATCCCATGGACGGAGGAGCCTGGTAGGCTGTAGTCCATGGGGTCGCTAAGAGTCAGACATGACTGAGAGACTTCACTTTCACTTTTCCTGTTCGTGCACTGGAGAAGGAAATGGCAACCCACTCCAGTATTCTTGCCTGGAGAATCCCAGGGATGGCAGAGCCTGGTGGGCTGCCGTCTATGGGGTCGCACAGAGTCGGACACGACTGAAGCGACTTAGCAGCAGCAGCAGCAGTGGCCAATGGTGTCAAAGGTTGCTGAAAGTATTTGTATGTTATGAAGACTGAGAACTAACCTTGGATTCAGTATCACATGGATCACCTTGGCAGGAACAAACAGGACGATAATGGCAGAATGCAAGCCTGAGCGGGGTGAGTTCAAGTCAGAATCAGAGGGAGTAGAGATGGTGAATACAGACAACCATTTTGAGGGGCTTTGCTGAAATGTGAGTAAAAGTAGACAAATGAGGCGGTGCTGGCAGAGGATGTTGAAAAAACTTTTAGACCAGATGACATTCCAGCATTTGTATGCTAATGGGGAAAACTTCTGCAGTTCTTCCCTTTCTTCTGCATAACTGAAGTAGGCAGTGGAATCCAGGACACACGAGCAGATACACCAGCCTAAGATAAAAGCACGTTCACTCATCAGAGCAGGAAGAAACAGGAAGTATTCAGGCACAGGTGCAAATAGGTGATACAGTTCGTGGTACCTGGGTGACCTTCTCTTCTGGTTGCCTTTGAAATAAGAAGGAAAATTATCACCAAGGCTGGAAGTCTAAGGAAAGAGGTGAAAGTGGGATGTGAGATTAAATTGACCAGGGAAATGTGATAGGACCGCAGGGCTGTGGTGAAGGTCCACTTAAGGATGAGGGGTGCAAATTTAAAGTCAAACCAGTGACGAGGGTTGTATTTTTTTTCCCAGGAATGCTCAGCTGTGCAGGTTGCTCACTGTTAGGAGAAAGTTACATAAAAACAGGGTTTTGGTTGTGGTTTCTCCTGGCAAACATGACAGGAGATTTTCTAGCTATCTTTTTCTATTGATTTCCCTGGCTAGAGAAAATACTCTGAATAATTTCAATCCTTTGAAATCTACTGAAGCTTGCTTTATAATCAAGCTAACCTACTCTGGCAAATGCTCTGTGTGTACTTTAAAAGCATGTGTTTTCTAATGTTTTTAAGTGTGTGTGTGTGTGTCAAGTTGGATCGTTGTATTATTCAAATATTCTAAGTGACTTTTGTTTACTTACTCAACTAGCAGCTGAGAGGTACGTTGAAATCTTCCCCTATGATTGTAAATTTATCAAGGTCCATCCATTTTTGCTTTAAAATTGTAATAACTTCCTGAGTGGAAGACTTCTTTCAAAATATCCCTATTTATCTCTGGTAAAGCTTCTTGCCTGAAAGTCTATTTTTGTCTGACAGTGTAGCTAAATCAGCTTTACTTTGATTAGTGTTACCATGGTATAATTTTTCCATTCTTTCACTTTCAATCTATGTCATGTATTTAAAAGGTGATCTTTTATAAAGCTAACGTATTTGGATTTTGGCTTTTATCTAGTTTAATAATCATTTGATCCCTGTATATTTAAGTATATGGTTATGCCTACCATCTTTCTGTTTTTTTATTTGACCTACCTGTTTATGTTGTTTTTGCCTCCTTTCTCGTTTTTTTTCTGGATTAGTCAAACATTTTTATTATTCTATTTCTCCCTCTAGTAACTTGTTGTCCATGCATTCTTTGATCACTGCTATTATTATGACCACCCTAGAGATTACAACACACTCTTTACCTCAATACAGTCTCATACAAGTTATTACTTCATTTGCCTAATAATGGGCTTCCCTGATAGCTCAGCTGGTAAAGAATCCGCCTGCAGTGCGGAAGACCTAGGTTCGATCCCTGGGTCAGGAAGATCCCCTGGAGATGGGAAAGGCCACCCCTTCCTGTATTCGGACATGACTGAGCAACTTTGACTTTCATCGCCTAATAATGAGAGAACCTTAGAAGACTCTTCTAACCCCCGTCCTGCCTTTGGCACTATAGTAGGAATGAATTAATTTCTACATATAATTTAATCCCGCAAAACATGACTATTATTGTCATTTATATTCGCACGTGTATTTACCTTTTCCACTGCTCTTTATTCGTTCCTGAAGCCCAGTGTTCTGTCTGGGGTCAATTTCATTCTGACTGAGCAGGTTCCTTTAGTGCAGGTCTGCTGACGACAGCTTCTCATCGTTCTTCTTTGTTTGAAAAGTGCCCCTTGATTTGTAAAGGATGTTTTCACTGGATACAGAATGCTACATTGGCAGTTATATTCTTTTGACTTTAAGATGCCATTTCAATCTTCCACTGGTTTTGTTAACAGGTCAACCGTCAAGTTTTACTGTCTCGCTTTTGAAGATGATGTATCCCTTTTTTCTCTCTGGCTGCTTTCTAGATTTTCTCTTTCTTTGGTCTTTAATATTTTTCATCAGATTGGAAAATTCTTAACCATTGTTTCTTCAAATATTCTGAGGCCTCATTCTTTCTCACCTCTTCTTTGAGAACTCTGAAAGAAAAAAAAAAAACAGACCTTTCCATTGTGTCCCACACATCTCTTTCACTCTTTTCATATTTTCCATCCTTTTTTGTCTCTTTGTAGTTCAATTTGAGTGTGAGCATCAGTTGTTTTTCACTTTACTAGACCTGTCTTCTACCCTGTCTAAGGTATATTTAACAAAATCTATTTATTGAGATCTTAATTTCAGGTTTTGCATTTTTTTCACTTTAGAATTTCTGCTTAATTCCATTTACATACACACATATATATAATAATATGCACATAATTTTCTTATATTTTTATATGATTTTCAATCATATAAGCTGTATCTTGAAGTGCCTAGTCATTTTTTTTTGAATGGCAAACCTTCCATATAACATTGTAGAGACTTGATATGGCTGTCATCCACTGAGGAGGGTTTATCCTTTTCTCTGCTAGGAAGAGAGAGTAGAGAATGAATCCCTCTAATCAGGTACTGTTGAGTCAAGGCTGAGTTGCAGCTTTTATAAAGCTTAGTCAGCCTGTGATTGATTTACTCCTAGTAGGTCACCCTTCCAGTCCTCACACTGAGAGCCTGGTTTGTTCTTCAGGACCTTTTCCCTTCCTTAGCCTATAGAGGCTGTGGAAAGCTCTGTTCTGAATTTAAGAGATTTGGGGGGTTAGGTTTTCAATCTCCTGCTCCACACTACCTCAGTCAGAATATGAACTATGATTGGAAAAGGTTAGGCAGAAAGGAGAGATAGTGCCTGCAGTCCAAACTTCAGGGAGGTTTGTGAAGAGGGTGGACAAATAAGGTAGCTGGAAGAGCATGTGTAATCAAGAGGGTTTTTAAAAGAGAGAGAAAAAGTACAAGAATCTAGAGAGTCAGGATGGTATCATGACTGGTTGAGTTAAGAAGCTCTGGGGAGAAGAAGGCCGCTGGATCCTGAAGCCTTTGGTAAATGAAGGGAAAGGCCTAGAAAGCTGGCAGAAGAGAAGAACAATGAGCAGCAGCTGGAAGCATGAACAATGGACCTGGGGTATATGAAGGTAGGAAAATAGAAACAACTCTACTTAGGACTTCAGGATAGAGCGGGTTTTAATCTGAGCAAGAAAGTTAAAGTAGACTGCAAAGATGGGGGTGACTGGAGAAGAAATAGATGTCAACGGGGATGGGCAAAATCAAGAGTTTAGGTTTGTATAAAGTTGTGGTCATCAACAGAGGAATGAATTCTAGAGTACAGTGGGTTATTTGAAGCCATGTGCTGAGTGAGCTCATCCAGGGAAAGGAGGTAGATAGAGAGAAGGTCAAAGATGAAGATGTGGTACATGCCTACATTTAGAAGTCAGGATGAGGAAGGGAAGCCAGGGAGGTGGGAGGCTGAGGAAAGAAAATATTTCCAGAAGGGAATGGTTAACCATGCCAAAAATTCAAGTTAGAGGAGGATCAAAAAGTGATCTCAATTTGACATTAAGCTCTATAACAGTTCAGTAGAGTGGTGAAGACAATTAAATGGTTTCAGGGACTCCATAGACATTTCTTGAGAAAAGTTTTAACCAGTGGGGACAAAGATGCCCCCCGACTAGATCAGAAAGGCTAGAATATGGTGGACTAAAATTGAAATTTCAGAAATTTGTTGACAAGGAATAAGTTACGGTGGCTGCAGTAGGGAAGAGGAAAAGATCACTGAAACCAAGAAGGAACTAAGAAAGCAGGGCTTTGAATGAAGGCTCCAAACTAGGGATCTTTAGCAAACAAAGAGAGTGGCTAGGTCAGTGCCAAAAAGAGCAGGGGTCACAGCGGCATCACAAACAGTGTTTTAGAACTTAGAAACTACATTAAGAGAAGTATAATACAGTCTCCAGGTGACTGAGGAAGTCTCAGAGCCACTGAGGAAGCTCTATTCTCAGAAAATAGCAGTTTCAGTTACAGCAGTAGACAAAGACTCACCTGATGCTACAGTCCAAGTCCCGGAGGTTCCAGGTGGGTGATGTGCAAGACAGTCTGCACAAAGTTAAAGGACGTGTGATAATGGACGTTTTCCAAGTCAGTCTCAGATGATGCAGGCGGAAGAGCTTGGGAAGGATGCTGAGGGTTCAGGAGGCCTCCAAGGCTTACAGGAGAAGTGATGGGAGGGTCCTGAAGCTGACTCGTGAGTGGAAAACTGGAAAAAAAAAAACCTGTGTTTATGTTTTTGCCAAGATGGTATGGGTCTTCTTCAAGTAAAACTTGCAAGAAAGGAAAACATTACTAACAACCAATTTTATGCCTCTGAAGACAAACCCACAGAGGTTTCTGCCCTGGGTTCCCAAATGGGCTCATTATCCAGGCTGCTAGGCTGGATAGAGTGGCCTAGAAAAGAATCACTTTCTGCAACAACAATGATCAACTTGTCGCTACTTTTTTTTTTTTTAAGTCCATAGGTGTCGATCCTCTGCCGGCTAAGCTGTCTTATGACAAATCACATGACCAAGTGTGGGTCCTGAGCTGGGGGAATGTGCACAAGTCCCAACCAAGCCTCCAGGTATGTTGGGTACATGGAGGACAACACCCACCTGCAAGAAAGGACTCTCTCCCCAGCTAATCACATTTATCCAAAGTATGTGCATGAAAGAGAGTAGGAAACATCCTCAGGACCACGCCCCTTACAGGCAAGTAGCAGGGTATCATCCGCCAGGCCTGCTGCTAAAGACAATAACACTGATGGTGGATGGTATTCTAATGTCATGACAACCAGAAGGTGGCTCTTGGGCCCCACCTAGCCCAGCCCCCAAACACTTGTCTCTTCTCAGCCAGGAGCTCCTGGGGCCAAGCAGGAATGAACCTCTGGACTCCAACCAGCAAGAAGGGAGCCAGGGCTTTCTCCACATTGGGCTGCAGAATACTGCCAAAGCAGGCACCAGACAGTAAGGAAGCAGAAGGAAAAGAAGGAAAAGCAGTAGCAATTATGTTCATAAATGAAAGCACATTACTGAGTGCTCATGTGGTGCTGGGGCACAGGAAGTTTCAGTAATTAGCCCCTGCTCTAACCTAGGTATACGTTCAGCCCTGCAGTTCAGCCACTGCACTGTACTGACTCCTCCTTGGGAAGAGCTTGGGCCTAGCACATCTGTGGGATCCCTTCTTCCACCAGTCAGGGGAGGTCAACACCAACCTGTGTTGAGTGTGTCTGGCTCAACCTTTCTCACCGAGATACATGAGAGGATTAAGCCCTATAAAAGGTGATTTAAATACCTGTTCCCTCAATTCTCACAATGATGGTACATAGAACCATTCTAGATGCCCAGAAGTTAACTCAGCGCATACAATGGATTCCTCAGGATATTAGGATTTATTCTCTCTCAGAACCCCAGTTGAGAAGGGCTGCAGATGGAACCAAGTTCACCTTTTTCCCGAGACTGGTAAGAGGCCAGGGGACACCCAGTCTACAGAAGCTTCCTCCTGGGGACTGGCCACCCTCCTGGGCCAGGGGAAGGACACTACTCCATCTCCTACACACCAAGACTACTACCCCTCAGTGGACGCCATCAACACGTCCTGGGCCCTAGCAAGCTGATGACAAATAGTAATAATTCATTAGAGGACCTGGGAATCAGAATAAGGTCACTCAGAACAGAGTACAAGCTCAGAAAATTGGTTTCTCTGGCAGCCCTAAGAAAACAGGTAAGGAAATTCGAAGGGAGGGGCCACCAGAAAATATTTTTCTAGAACTAAAAATTAACAAAAATGATTGATTACCTAATTTAAAACTGCAGGAGATGAGTTGAAAAATGCATGGTTTCTACTGAGACTCAAATTAGTAGCCTGAAAGATAAAGAGCAAGAAAATCCTCAAATCACAGAACAAATATAAGATTAAGATATGAAGTCTCAAAAGAAGTTTAGAAAAAGTAATAGTTGCAATGGAGTCAAACATTAAATTTGGAATAAAATTTCCAATTTAAAAAAGTACATCTTGTAGATTGAAAGTGATACAGGTTAACATGATGAGAAAGAACACATCTCTGCTCTTTCTGGTAAAACTCGGGACTTCTGAAAATAAAGAAAAAATATTTCAAGGCAGAAAGAACAAGTCACCTATAGAAGAACAATTAGATTTCTCACCTGCAACAGTCAAGACTGTGGCATTGTGTCCACGTGCTACTAAGAGAAAAGGGTTGATATCCAAGCTATCATTTACCTGTCAGGACAAAAGCAAGACCTGAGCATATCACAAAAGACAGCAGAAAAGTAGCAGGTGAGCCAGATCAGAGACATCGAGATGGAGGGAGATAAAGAGGAGACAAGAGTAAGTAAGAAATCTAGAGAGGAAGGTCCAAAATTGAAACAAGATGGATGGGGAAAGACTAATGTATAGTAAGTGCTAAATAAGGGCATTTGAATTAGGAGAGATGCACTGAAAGAGATATTTGGACACCAGACTCTAAAGATGGTAAATTATTTTGTTAAAAGTAAAGATAGGGAGTGGAGGAAAGAGAAGGGAGTAAAAAATATTCCAACATGTCATCTTATGGGGATAAGAGAGAATATAGAAAATGCTCTTTGAAATTAATAGTTGAAATAGTTAACTATCTAATTATTCCAAATGTGACAAGCTGATTTCTCTTATTAAAAGCAGAAATGATGAGATTGGGTTTGGAAGGAAGAGAGGTAGAGAAAACTAGCTATAATTTGTTTATAAGAGGCATAAAAAGTGATGATAGGCGGATGAAAAGATGTTTGAGTGTAATATTAATGTCAGACAAGGTCAAATTTAAGGTTACAAGCACTAAATAGCATAAGGAGAGACATGTGAAGACAAACAGCCAACAGATAGCAAACAACTAAATACATGTCACAAGAGTGATTAAAAATACAAGAACTTGATTTAAAATGCACTTAAATTGTACATAACAAGGAGACAATATAATAATGTGGGAAAAGTGAATAATATGAATAAGGAACTCAGTTTCATAATATATAAAAAAACCTTTCCTCTGCCAAATAGAATTTTTTCACTTGTCCACATAAACATGTATCAGTAATCACAAAATTTTAACAAATTTTGCAAAAGTCAGTGTTATAGGCTATGTTATCTGATAATCAGAAATAATTAAAATGTAACCTACCTAATAAGGAAACACTGTTAGACTGCTACTGGAGCAAAGAGGAAATTAAAACAAGAAATTACAAAGTGTCTGAAAAGCAATGGAAAAGAGACTCTTCCTCATCAAAACCTACCAGATAGAGAGAAAACTATACACAATGGAATATTTGTGTCTTAACCTGCCGAGCATATATTTGTATTAAGAAATTAAGAAAAGAACAAAGTAACTGGCAGGAAGGAATTATTTAAAAGACCAAAATTAGTAGAAATAAAAAAAGAACAAAAAACAATAAATCCTTCATAAACCTGATAAAGAAAAAAACATAAAATGAAGAGTGAGAAAAGATTACTACAGATGAAGGAAGATGAAAATAATTGTAAAATAGTATACTGCAACTCTGAGGTGGCAGATTTTAAAACCTAGAAAAAAAGGATGATTGCAAAATGCAGAAAAAAATAAACTGATCTATTCAGAGAAAGTATCAAATGACATCACTTATATGTGGAATCTAAACAATGACACAAATGAACCTCTCTGTGAAGCAGAGACTGACAGAGAACAGACTTGGGGTTCGCAGATGCAAATTACTACATATAGAATGGACGGACAGGGCCCCACTGTGTAGCACAGGGAACTATATAGTCAATGTCCTGGGAAGAAACCATCACAGAAAAGACATAATATTTATATAAATATAAAAAAGAATTGTGCGTATATATTTATATAAATATAAAAAAGAATTGTGCGTATATATATATATGTATAACTGAGTCTCTGTGCTGTACAGCAGAAATTAATGTAAATCAACTATACTTTGATAAAATAAATAAATAAAAAGAAAAAAACTGACCTAAGGAAAACCTGAAGTAAAATAGTTACCAGAGAAGAGGTTTTGTTTTTTTTTAAAGATTAAAGATCTACCATAGAAAAATGTACAGCCAAGTTTCTGATGCCTTGTTTAACAAATTTCAATTAGATTAATACCTAGGCAAGAACACTCAGACATATGTATTCAGAAAAAGGCAAGTCATGAGTGGAGATTTTTTAAAACATATTAAAATACACTGAAGTTGGCCAATTAACAAATTAGTATTGATCCTAGAAATAAATATATTTTAGTCATAGTTGTATGTAAAACTGATAAATGAAGCATATGAAATTGGTAAGCAAATGCTTTGGGGATCATAATCTTGTCATTTATGAAAACCTAAAGTTGATCATTTAATCTTATTTCTCAGACCACTTGTATCCAGTGCTACCATTACCTCTGTGAGAAAGGCTGAGCATAGTATTAATAATTGGAACTGAGCAGAAGAGGAGCTTTTGGGTACAGCCAAGTTGTAGCAAACCTTTCAAATGCAGATAGTTTTACTATCACTTGAACTATCTCAGACCATGTGGGGGAAATGTACATCTCCTTAGTATTAAAAAATAAAACTATCAACTAATCTCACAAATACAGAAGCAAAATTCAACATGGTATTAAAAATAGAGCCCAACAATGCGTCTAACTGCTTGAGCAGGGAACAAATTCTCAGGATGCAATAATGGTTCACTCTTAGGAAATCAGTCAATATTACTCATACCACAAATTAAAACAGAATAAACTATAATATTTTCAATGAATGCTGGAAAGGCATTTAACCAAATACAGCAGACATTCTTAATTAAAAAAAAAAAAAACAACTAAAAATAGGAATAGAAGACATAATGAAGACTGTTTCCCAGAAACCCAGAGCAAATTTTGCCTAAATGACAAAACACTAAGAGCATTTTAATTAATATCAAAAATTAGACCATGATGCCCACCATCACCATAATTAGAAAGTCTGAGAAATGCACTCTGACAAGAAAATGAAATAAACTGAATAAACCTACCTTCATCATTGTGGAATAGTGTTCAGGAAACCACTGCTTGCAAAAACTGCTCCTGGAAATGACAAAAGGCAGAGCCTTTGTGGTGAGCAATTTAGAAATGTGAACCAAAAGCCTCAATCCAGCAACGTGACCCCTCAGAACTTATCCAGAGGCCATGATTAAGGATGGGCACAAAGATTTAGTTACAGCACTATGTGTTACAGCATTATTTACATTTGCAAAACATGCAAAATACTATCCTAAGGTTTCTAAATATCTAACACTAAGGGACTGGTTAAACAAACTTTGCTATGACAAAATGAAAGTGGCTCTAGAAATGAGGCTTGTTCCACCAAAGCCCTCCCCCAGGAGCCAGTGTTTAAACCTTTGGCATGTTGTGAATTTTGCCCATCAGGCTCTTGTCCACCCACTCCCAGCTCCAGTTTTTAGCTGCATCAATACCTTGGCTCCCTGCTCTTCCCCAGCTGTCACCTCTTAGCTGGCTTCATCCACCCCTCTGGAGCAGATGCTCAGCCTTCCCTACCCCATGCTACCAACTGACATCACCTGATATCCAGCCACCTGCCTGCATCTCCAACCAAGCCCATAGATCCAGCAAATTTGAGAGGCTCAAAAGCTATCTTTTAGTCACCAACATGCCCAGCCATGTGTTGGGACACAGGCTAAGAAGGAACTCATGACTCATTCGAGAAATGAGGTTGACTAGCCCATATCAGTTCAATGGCTCATGATAGTGGGTTTTAAAGAAGTAACCTCTGAGTACAGGGTGTTAGGGTGGTGAAGCATGAATGACACTGCTGACAGCCTGTAATTTTCCATCTCTATTATAAGCTAAAATGACAGACCTGATATCAAGCAGTAATTACATGGTTTCTTGGAATTCTCTGGCATTTTCACCTGGACATTCTAAGATCCAATTTCCTAATACTGTTATTTTCTTTTTATTTTTTTCAAACTTTTTATTTTGTATTGGGGTATAGCCAATTAACAATGTTGTGGTAGTTTCAGGTGAATAGCAAAGGGACTCAGCCATACATGTACATGTATCCATTCTCCCCCAAATCCCCCTCCCATCCAGGCTGGCACATAAACAGAAGAGTTCCATGTGCAATACAGTAGGTCCTTGTTGGTTATCCATTTTAAATATAGCAGTGTGAACATGACCATCCCAAACTCCCTTGCTATCCCCCAGGGCAACTATAAGTTTGCTTTCTAAGTCTCTTTTTTAAGTAAGTTCACCTAGTACTAATATTTTCTTAATGTCTAGTTCTAAGTTTTTTCCCATGGACTTGGCCTGGAAATGTCATTCCGGCTTTTTTTTTTTTTTTTAATTACAGGAAAATAACCTAACTTAAGAGCTGCCCTAAAACTAAAATTCCCAGCCTACATCATTCTAATCCGGCATTCTGCCTGTTGACCCCTGGAAGGAAGCACCATCCTCAAAACCCCAGCTTCAAACCTGCCAGAGGAGGCAGGGCAGGTGCTGTTTGTCTTGTCATTAAAGTAAGAGCCAGAGGCAGTCCCACTCTTAAAAGGTTAAAGCATCCAGAGCTCTAAGCCCTGTGAGTCACAAAGCCCCATCACAGACTGTCCTCAGCCCCAGGCTGCAAAAATCTGAATCCTTCCGTCTGTATACACGGTCACAATATAAAGATCAGAAAATGTGTCTCCCCTCCCTGGTCAGAGTCTAGCATCTGCCTTCTGTCCTGTTAAGAGGGTCTGGGCTTGTCCTTTGGGTCCTCCAGCCAAAACTGCCCACAGGTTGGCCAAGCCCCTCATCTGGCTGCAGGTCTGCTACCTGTCTGGGAATCACCTAGAACTTGGAGGCGGATGAGCACGTGCAGAAGGCAAGAGGACACAGGCTGTCTGGCTCAGTGTTTCCAGCCTGCCTGTGCCAAGGTCTCAGCAGCTGGTGGACAAAAGCCCAGCCTGACCACAGGGGCTTTCCAGCAGGGCCTCCATCCTATCTAACCCCAGGATGCTCTCATTCTGTCTAACCCCAGATATCACTCAGCTCCGTCCGGCACTGCCAGGGTACCCTTCCCTTATACAGACACAGCAGGGACACACACCAAGGAACTGCTCAAGTTGCCTCTTGCCAAGTCCACAGGGGATAAAGTTGCTCCTCCCAGGGAACAGAGGCAGCCATGCTCTATCACTACCAATTTGTACAAAACACAGGGCCTAATTCTTCACTGCTCACAGCAAGTCCCATTTGTAAAAGTGGAACCCTCCCCTGCATCCTAATCACCGACTCTAAGTGATACAGCCAGCATCTCTGAAAGATGCCTATTTTCTCTATTAAATTATGGACTCACAGTGCTCAGAGAGCACCTCTGCAAGCAGCATATGGTGGAGACTCTCAATACAGCAGCCTAGGCACCTGGTGTCAAGGGAAAATACAGAACCAGTCAATAACTCCACCATTGCGTATTTCGCTACTTAAAACCCCTCTCCCCCTTTTCCCAGCCAAAAAGAGGATCACTACCCGAGCGTGCCTGGGTCTGCAGGTTTCCACCACCCACCCCGCCTCCGCTTGGATGGACCCTCACAAGGACTTCCATTCTATGTTATAGGTGATCACAGAGGCCAGCACTGGCCAGGGCCAGCGCCTCATCCGCACACCGTTTGTCGGAGTGGACGACTTCTTCATTCCCCCAACAAACCTCATCATCAACCATATCAGGTGAGACTGGCCCACAAGCCCTAAGCTATTCCATGACCCAAGCTCAGCCCTCTATGGGACAGCTTTGCACCGGGGAGGCCCTGCTTCTTTCTCTTTCTCCCCAATTCCTTCTTTGGACCACATCAGGAAGGAACAGAGAAATAGCCCCATCCCTGTCTTAATTGTTAAGAAAGGCACCCAGCTCCTAATGCCCTCAGGGGCCCAGTGAGGTCAGGAGGTCTTATCCTTGGGTGAGGACAGTAAAGAAGGAAACAACTGTGGTTAATTGTGTACCCTCTGCTTGCTATATGTTTAAAAAAAAAACACAACACCTCGTAGAGGTAGTCCTCCAACCTGTTTTATGGATGAGGATACTTAGGCTCAGAGAACTGAAGACACTGACCAAAGTCACACAGTCAGGAACTGGCAGAGTCAGACTAAATGTGGTTCTCCCACAGAAGGGGAAGGAGGTGGGGGATGAATTGAGAGAGTGGCATTGAAATACACACATTACCAAATGTAAAATAGACAGCTTAGATATCTAAGCTAGATAGTGGGAAGTTGTTTTGTTACACAAGGAGCTCAGCCTGGTGCTCCATGATGACATTACCTAGAGGGGGGTGGGGAAGGGCTAGGGAGGATCAAGAGGGAGGGGATATATATATATACACACACACATACATATATATATAGCTGATTCATGTTATTGTACATCAGAAACTAACACAACATTGTAAAACAATTATCCTCCAATTAAAAATACATTTAAAAATTTTTTTAAAAAGCTGAGTCTCCTTTCGGTGCCTCCTTTGGCCCCATTCTCTAATAACCACAACCTGTGGCTCCTCTCAGAGGCCCCAGAACAGCTCTACAGGGGGACCACAGGGAAACAAGGCCTCCTGGGTGCCTGCTTTGCCACCATCCAAAAGAACAGCTTAGTAATAACAGCCGTGGCCTCAACTGCAAGCCTCATCCCAGCCTAGCCACTGCCCTTCCCTCTTCCTTTCAGAGAACCTTGACACTTCCTCAAGGCACCACTGCCAGAAGGCTGAGCGTGCCCTTTTATAAAGTCATCAAGACCCAAATGTCTTGTGGCAGTGTTTATGCCTTCCTTTACTCTGACATCAAGCACCTTTTTCCAGGAAGAAACGACTCATTTTTGCAAGCTGAAGCTGGACTTGTAAAAATAAGGCTCACCCATTTATATCCTTGCCCAAAGAAGAAAATAACCACTTTCTGACCTCTCCACCTCACTCCAGAGAATACCCGGGGAAGAGCCGCTAAGATGGTTATAAATGGTAAACCACCTTAAAGAAGCTGAATTCAGACAAGAGTCATGCAAACTCAGGTGCTGCAGAGCCTGTGTGTGACTTTTACATGACAGCTTCCTACAGGCCTGGGGTTTTCTTTCCTGCTCTTCCCATGCTCTAGCTCTTTAAGGATGCTTTAAAGATGCCGTCACATGGGCATTTTCCCGTCTCTGAGGCGTAGCTTGCTATTCGAGAGAAAATTGTGGAAGACATTTTTCTCTACCCCAGTAGGTGTACACAACACCCAAAGGCCTCTGCAAGCAAGGGGTTTAGGCAGACTCTCGTGCTCAGAGTGAGTCCTGCCTGGAGTCAGACCCTTTTGCAGCTCACAGCCAGCCTCCAAAGAGGAATTTCACCAAGTCCAGATACGGCAACCACCACCTACTGACCTCTTACAGTAAAGCACCCACTCTAAGATTTAATCCTCCCAACAGCTGTTGGAAGGAACTACCCTCTTTCGATTTGCAGAGGCTCAGAGGGGTTCAGCAGCTTGCCCCAGGCTCTGCAGCTAGCAGGCACCACAGGAGCACCAGGCCATCTGGCTGTAAAGGTAAAAGCTGTCCTCAGCCCCAGCCCAGGGTTCCTCTGACCAGCATCGTCAGTGTAGCCAAGGGAGAGGCTGCCCTCATGTTCCTCTCCGAGGGTCAGGGAGCGTGGATAAGACATCTGTCCTTGTTCTCTTGTATCTGCATCCCCAGGTTCTGACTCACCCGTTAGTCCACAAAACCACTCAGAAATAGACTCACCTGTCCTGTCCTCCTAGCAGGCAGAGTCAGGGCAGACATCTCTTGTCCTTTCCCTCCAGCCACAGGCCCACCACTTCTCAGCTGGCACAAGGTCTCTGGGAAGCTGAATCAAAGACACCCCGGAGGGAGGAGCTGCTGAAGGCATAATTCCACTCCTTCACCATTTCTAAGATGCATGCATGTTATAAGAGAATAAATCCAGGAACATTCTGTAACTCAACTGCACTTGGTTTGAGATCATAGATGGATCACTTATGAAACAGTCTCCTGCAAAATAGGAGATCTTATTAACAGGCTGTTAGATCAGCAAAGGATAGAGGACAAGAGAAAGGATGCCAGCGTTTAAGACAAATGACAGATCCCTTAACCCTCCCGCCGTCTGACCTCAGTCTTCATCCCCTCCCAGGTTCGGCTTCATCTTCAACAAGTCTGACCCTGCCTTGCACAAAGTCGACCTGGAAACGCTGATGCCCCTCAAGACCATTAAACTGCAGAGCCACGGCTGCCTGCCGCAGGCCATGGCCCACACCCACCTGGGTGGCTACTTCTTCGTCCAGTGCCGGCAGGACAGCTCTTCTGAGGCGCCCCCGCAGCTGCTGATCGACAGCGTCACAGACGCGGTGGTCGGACCCAACGGCCAGGTCACTGGCACCCCGCACACATCCCCGGATGGGCGCTTTGTAGTCAGCGCTGCCCCGGGCAGCCCCCAGCTGCACGTGCAGGAGATCTCACTACGGGGGGAGATCCAGACCCTCTACGACCTGAAAGTGAGCCCGGGTGTCTCAGATGTGGCCTTCCAGCACTCCTTCACCCAGGGAGACCAGTACCATGTCTATGCCACACTCGAGACAGAGCCAGACCTGCTGTTCCTAGAGCTGTCCACGGGCAAGACGGGTGTGCTGAAGGGCCTGAAGGAGCCCGTGCCTGCAGGGCCAGCCCAGGCCTGGGCAGGGCCCCGCAGGATCGTGAGGGACAGTGGGCTGTTCGGGCAGTACCTCCTCACACCCGCCCAGGAGTCGCTGTTCCTCATCAACGGGAGACAGAATGCACTACGGTGCGAGGTGGCGGGCGTGAAGGGGGGGACCACGGTGGTGTGGGTGGGCGAGGTATGAAGCAGTCTCGAGCAGGCACCCTGTACATTTTTACAGACAAAAGCAAAAAACCTGTATTCGCTTTGTGGTTCAACGCTGGTCTCCTTGCAAGTTTCCTAGTATAAGGTATGCGCTGCTAACGAGATCGGGTGGGTTTTAGGATGTAGGATTTCTGCCTTGAGCTGCGATGAGAACCCGCTGCCGTGTAAAGGAATCATTCGTGCGCCCAGCTACGTGCCACGTTACCTGGGCCACCCTGGAACCAGGAGCTCCAGCTTTCTAGGTGGACGCTTCTGTCAGTTGCCTTTGCATCCTCATTCTTTAAAACCGGGTCCGTCCAGACTTCACCCTGCTGGAGTAGCCTGAAGCCAGAGGCTCCCAGGAGCAGGGCCCTCCCTCCTGGCCTGAGAGCCTCATCCACTCTCGCTCTGGACCTCATTTTCTCCTTTGCAGCTGCTTCTCGCTTTTCTTTCCATTTGACTTGTAAGCCTGAGGGAGAGCCAACAAGACTTATTGCATCTTGGGGATGGGGAAATCACTCACTTTATTTTGGAAATTTTGATTAAAAACTAATTTTTTATAATCTCAAATGCTAGTAAGCAGAAAGATGCTCTCCCAGGTCCAACTGTATTCTTCCTTGCCTTAGGCCACGTCTGTAAGACCCTACAGCCCACACCCAATGACAGCAAGAAAGAAGACAGTGGCCATCAAGGGGACTGGGGTCCTCTGCATCACGGACACCCCCAAGTGCAGATCAGACCACCACATTGGTAAAGGCTCCATTCTGGTTTGGGACCCCAAGAGACCAAGACAAACCCTGTGTGCCTGCTTATCACCACTCAAGGGGGACATGTGTTAGCCTGTCCAGTACCCCAGATTCAGGGCTGACCAGGCTTGCCTGGAAACGTGCCTGTAGAACAGTGGCCTCCAGGCTCAATGCAGAAACCACGCCCGCCCTCCCTAGGATTCAGGTGGGGTCCACGCGGGTTCCTTAGGCTCTCCCTTTAAAATCCCACTCTCCTCTGCCTGTGGCCCTCGCACTCAGCTCTCACCCAAGACCCTGCCTCCACACGGCACAACAGCACATTTCAGTGTTCCTTACACACGGGTCCCCGTCTCCCCAGGAACACACAAGGATGCAGGAGGCCACTGCCACAGTACTCCCGAATGTCTCAGGCTGTGGTGGGCTCTCCAGGGCAATGAAAGAAGTACAACCCGAGAGCCCTCTGAAGACCCCGTACCGGAGAATCTCAGCAAG
Source organism: Giraffa tippelskirchi (assembly GCF_054371585.1). Lineage (NCBI taxonomy): Eukaryota > Metazoa > Chordata > Mammalia > Artiodactyla > Giraffidae > Giraffa > Giraffa tippelskirchi. The sequence continues at coordinate 118,108,776 of NC_137280.1, read as the reverse complement.
GAAGAGGCTCCCTTGGAGCCTTTCTTCTTCTCGTGCGCATCGGCAGGTTTGAATGGTCATTTTTCAAGCCACCTGAAGTCGGAAGGGGTGTGGTCCCATCACAGGTACATCAGTTTAGATGCCTTCTCCTGCCAATGTGGCCATGATTTTCCTGGGCTGCTGAGAAATGGCCTCTTTCAGAGAAAGAGAGACATAGACCCTGTCTCACTGGAAATATAGCATCTCAATCCCACCTAACTGCCCAGTCCACCTGCCCCCTCACAGAGCTCCTGGTATCAGCAGTCCTCTGATATGTCTCATGCATCTTAGTCCACCATACTCCTGTCCCCAAAAACTCCCGGGAGTGTGCCTAGACATATACATTCACAGATTTTTTAAGATAAAATATGTAGATATTTGAGGAAACTGACCTTAAAACCTAATTATTTAGTTTTACAATAACTGGGATGGATGGAAAACACATCTCACCTTTTTTTTTTGTTATTATTCCTGCTTCAATCTCTTGACACATTTACTTGCACGTCTGTCACTGAAATTTTCCAACTTTCACAAGTTTCTTCCTTTGGGAAGACCTTCTGAATTGTGGCAGCCCCTGGAAGAAAAAGAAAGTCTCTGAATCTACATGAAGAAGAAACCACCAACTGCCAGGCCAGAATACCAGCCCCTCTGTGTTACACGATTCCTGAGTAAGAGATCAGTCCAGCCGCAACTGGCCTTTTCCACTGGGAGTGACTTCAGTAGCATCTGTTCCTTTTCCACTATTCCTTCCACTTTCAAGTGTGGAAAGCTTATCAGCCTCTCATTGTCATCACTATGTAGTTACAAAGCCAGAGATAGCCAGTTTAGGTCTTGCTGCCAGCATTTCAGGTACAATTAAATAGAAGGGAATCACAGCCCTGAAAATTGTGAAATTTGAAAATTCACAAAAGCAGGAAAGTCCATGTTTTCTCAGTAGTGCAGCCAACTGAAAGGCTGGCCAGGACTCCACCTGCCTCTTCCTCCCACACTTCAGCCCCAGCAGAATTTCATGGAACACAAAATTTCATGGAACAGCCAAGATCCTTCTTATGAACACGAATCATCAGCTATCTACTAATACTTACATTAAAGGAATATTTGTTTTACCAAAAGAGTCACCCCAAAAGTCACTCATGTAATGAACTATTTCAAAATTACTGGATTTGAAATAAAATTCATTGCAGAAAAATTCAACGTAGATATTTTTTTCAGACTAACAAACACACAAATAAACCTATAGTGACGTTAAGGATTTGAAATAATACCCTCATTCTCCTTCTGCCCAAGTGAGCAGGACCCTACATGGAGGTACTGGGTCCAAAAGCCCACCCAGCCATTCATGGACTGATAGTTGGAAGAGGGATTTGTCTCCTCCTAGAAGCCTACATGGACTTCTGCACAAGGAATGTTGGGTGTAAATCACACACAGTGAGGCCAATGCCATCATCCCAGCCCCACAACACTGAACCAGCAAGTCCTGCCTGGGGCTGGCCCAGGCTCCCTTCTTAAGTATTCATTCAGGTCATTCCAAGATCCTGCTATTTTCCCCAAGCCTGCAGAGGTAGCTGGAAGAGCCCTGTAAAGTCTAGGCGGGGGCCACACTCATACCAAGCTTCAGATTCTATGACCTAGAGACGGCAGCACAAGAGACAGAAGCTCAGTCCCTGCGATTCCCACCTCATCTCAGCCTCCCAGCTCCAGGTTAGTGTCCTGGAGGACAGCTCTCAAGCCCAGATAAAGCCGAGAACCACCTGCCACCCTAGGGAATTTTAACAGCTGAGTCTTCACAGAGGAAAGCCGCCTGGAGCTGGCGTCGCGTGGCCCCATTTCTTTTCTGTTGATCAAATAACCTGTGAACTAATGGAGATTTCAGAACTGAGTTGCAAAACAGATTCATGATGGATATATTTTTCTACAAGGGGCTTAAAAAGTAATCCGATTCATTTCCACAGTGTGTTTCATTCAAATACCATGGATGCCGCACCCTCTTCGTTATCACATTCCACAGCTCGCTCCCCTGTCCTCCTCTTCAAAAGCCAGCCTCCAGGAGCACTGATACTGCTCCCAACTCTCTCCTACACATCCACCAATCTACCTCACATCCTCCTCTTCCTCGCACCCAGCACGCCCCGGAATGTGCACTCCAAACCAAGACACCAGACGGGCGAAGTAGGATGACAATGATGCTGATACGAAGTCCTTTGGCATCTCTCCCCACCCAGGACCCCAGATCCCACTCCAAGTGCAATCAGAACCCATAGGGACACAGCCCCTTGCTGCTCAAATCACAACCCCAAGCCCTAGCTCACAGCCCTTTGGAGTTTGATGACAGACTAGAGAGAACTCAGAACTGTCAGAGAAGTCTGTTATGATCAGACAGAAACTGTAGGACGGGAATAGAGACTATGCCATCTCAGCCAAGCCCTGAAGGGTGGAGTTACATCCCTCCATCCTCACTTTGTGCTCTGCCTTTCCCACTTCCCTCCTATGCCTGGAGCCTCCTGCTCATGAACCACTCCTACAATTCAAGGGGCAACTCACCTAATCACCACACCAGCTCCCCCAGGGGCCTTTGCATGCTGCTTCCTTGCTTTGGGATACAAGTGAACAGTCATTCATCGGGCCAGATCCTATACTATTTGCTCTCAGACCGGCACACAGGCAAAGCAGTTTTGTTCAAGAAAGTCATTAGCTGCCTTGATTTCTCTCCAAAGTCATAGAGATCATATAGAACAGAGGGGCTTAAAAGAATCAAGGGGAAAATATATAGTATTTATCCTCAAGGTGCGACTACAAGACCCCAAATACCTGGTGGAATGCAACCCACTTCCTTTAGTCTACACCATGTTACCTGCCGAGGCACTTGAGGATTTGAGCGTCTTATCTGGACCTTCAGGATTTAGGCACAAGCCACCCAGCAGACACTAGCCACCCAGCAGACACTGGGAGCCCAGTAATAATGGTCTCCTGTGAGCAGTACTGGGAATTTAACCAAACACAGTGTGTGAAATTATGGAAGATAGGGGAAGAGCAGGGACCGACCTTCAAAATTCACAGCAAGGCTTCTTTAGCCAGCATGAGAGTGTTGAGCATGTGCTTGGTTTTTGCACAAAACCACACTTCACACAGCCCTCTTCCCAAGCTTACCCCTGTGGCCCCAGGGAGCAGGCCATGCCCTAAAGGGCTGTAGAGGGCTCAGCCTACATGCCATGAAGCAATAACTGTTGACTCACCTCTACTCCCACCTGGGGACACGTGGCTCTCCACCTGTCACCAAGGCAGGACCAGCCAGTGCTGCCCCCTGGGGGCACCTTCAAGAGTATTTCTGAGAAATGGCAACCATGAAAAATTGGCTGGAGATGGGGCCCAAGAGCTCTCAAATGAGAACACTTCCTAACTCTAAACCTTCATCTGCTGCCCAGTATGACATCTGCCATAGCTTTAATAGTTGTTGGTCCCTGGCTCCTTCAGCTGCTTCACAGAGGTGAGGGACGGCAGTCTGCAAGCCCCGCCCCCCCCGCCCCGCCCCAGACCCACAGCACAGCCTTCTGTGGTGCCCCCAGCCCACACCCTGACTGCCTGCCACTGGCCAGGCCCCTTCTCGTTCCTGGACCCTTCGCACACCACCCCTCTCCCCCTCTGCTCGTGCTTCCTGAAGGCCCGTGAGATGATCTAAAAGCAGACCAGGCATGGAATTTTGCTGCAGTGTCACACGCTGTGGTCATGCTATGGTGCAGTGAACGACCCTCGCAATATGAAGTCACACACACACGCTCCATTTGTCCCGTTAAGATTCTCCTCCTGCCCCACCTCAGAAAACTTCCAGATCTCTCATGTCAAGGCAGATTACATTATTTTGAGCAGTTGTGTAGACTCCAAAATATATTTTCTGTAATCACTGGTATCTCTCAAAGGTCTCCTGTAATTACTACACATGTGAATTGTTCCTTATTTATAAAATATATATAAATTATTTTTAATACATCAACTTTAGTAGAAATTTGTACCAACACAGTAACTGTATGTGGCATTGGGGATAAGTTTGTGTTTACGTTAACGTATTGCACAGTATTGAACACGCCATGTATTTGCAGTACCACTTGATATAAAGATGTTTCACAGATTATCATAAAGTATCGTCATTGTAAATGCTCTTTTTCTGAGGATTTTACAATAAAACTTGAAAAACGTTACCTTTTTTTGGTGCCAGCCTATGTGCACTTGTTAAAGTGAGGATTGATTAAAGCAACCCAGGCCTGTATAGGTCCATGATGGTCAAGGCAAATTGGCCCCTGCTCTGACCCAGTCCAAAAAGAGGCTGGACAAAGGCAAGCACCTGATCCCAGAAGTATTTCTTCCCCATGTCAAAGTTTCAGCTCCCAAAATGTACAACTGACATCTGGTCCAAAACTTCTCATCACCTGCCCTGCAATGCCCTTAAAATCCACCCCAGCCCCCAGACTAATCCATTCTTGACTCCAGTCACTCTTGTTTCTCACTGCAGTAGACTTTCAACTGGGACACAGAATGGATTAAGTGCTCAGTAATCACCAAGCTACCCATGTGGACCACCTGCCATGAGCCACATGGTGCTAGGGAGGGGGCCAAGGGTCACACAAAGGAGACACAGTCCCTGCCTTGGTGAGCTTCAAGTCTACTGCACCATGACCAGTAGCGCAAGTTCTCGAGAGAGAGAGAGTGTATGTGTGTGTCTCTAAGGTAAGTCGGCTGCTAGAGACCCAAAGAAGAGTTGCAGTTCAAGTTCAAAGGTGGTTTGTTGGCTGAATTCCCTCTTCTTCAGGGGAGCTCAGTCTTTTGCTCTTAAGACTTTCAACTGATTGGATGAGGCCCACCCACACTGCAGAGGTTAATCTGCTTTACTCAAACTTTACTGATTTAACAGTTAATCTAGGGACTTCCCTGGTGATCCAGTGCCTCAGACTCCATGTTCCCAATGCAGGGGGTCTGAGGGGTTCAACCCTTGGTCAGGGAACTAGATCCCACATGTCACAAGTAGGAAGGAGTTCACATGCCACAACTAAAGATCCCGCGTACCGCAAATAAGACCCAGCAAGCAGCCAAATAAATATTTATGAAGTTAATCTCACTAAAAAAAAAAAATACACAGAAACATCTAGAATAGTGTTTGACCAAGTATCTGGGAACCACAGCCTAGCTAAGTTGACACAAAATTAACTATCATAATCACACAAGCAGGATGTTGCTCCCCACTCTCCTGAGGGAGTAAACTGCTTTGCGCCCAGCCCTGTGATAAGCACTAAGTAAGCATCTGTCTTTAAACCTTACCACACCCAACAAGGCAGGAGGTACTATTACCATCTCTATTTTGTAAAAAAAAAGAAAAAATAAGGCTCAGAACAACAGAGCCAGGATTCAAATTCAAGTCTTCGAGGGCCAAACACATGCTCTTAACCAGTAAACCTGCTCCTTTCAATACCCACCTTGACAAAAAGATGGAACCCCAGCTTCTCCAGATTCACTTCTTTGCAGACCCCAAGGGGCACAGGCCACACACACTAGGGGCTCTGCTCTGCATGAACTTTTGTCTCAAAGAGACGACTGCCCAGACTCTTCCTGAAGATCTGGGGTCTGGCCAGTCCCCCTAAGCAAGAGGAAGTGCATCTCATTAGGACCCAAAAACTCTTGGTCGAAAGCAGACAGCAGCAGTCGGCTTGCTCACTGCCCACAGAGGCTGGGCTTATCACTGCACACACTCTGGATTTCTCCTTCAGGCTCACAATCCCCAGGATGCCAAGTATTGAGACTGGGGGTGTGGTGGGACAGCAAAGCTGCAGCCCACCATCAGACCCACCCCAAACAGCTGAGAGAAGCTTCTATCCTACCCAATGTTCACACATTCCCTCCTAACCAGGCTGAAAGGAGGCCACTCGGAGAGAGGCAAAGGACTTGGTCCCAGGCTCCACATTCCCAGGTCTGGGAGTTGGAGGAGGAGGGTAGGCTTGCCAGCTCTACTCACAGCCAGAACACCTCCACAGCCTTCACAGTGTACTCGCTCTCTTGTTCAACCAACATCTTCCAAGAACCATCTCTGTACCAAGGTCCTGCCCACATGTAGCCCACAGTCTATAAAGAGTTAAATGGACCCAGAGGAACCACTGGCCCACAGATCACTGAGGGACCTGCAGGGGGCTTGGTGAGGAAGAGCTCTTTTGGAGAAAGTGAAAGTCACTCAGTCATGTCCAACTCTTTGCAACCCCATGGACTATATATAGTCCATGGAATTCTCCATGCCAGAATACTAGAGTGGGAAGCCTTTCCTTTCTCCAGGGGATCTTCCCAACCCAGGGATCAAACCCAGGTCTCCCGCATTGTAGGCAGATTCTTTGCCAGCTGAGCCACAAGGGAAGCCCAAGAATACTGGAGTGGGTAGCCTATCCCTTCTCCAGATATGGAAGTCAACAGGAAGTCCTGCGTGAAGAACAGTGGGGGTGAGAGCCTGCCTGCAAACAGGAACAGCAAAGGGCTGACACAAGAGAGGAGTGGAGAACAATGGCACCGACCGCAGGCACAACAGCTCTGTGAGGGGAGGTCACAGCACACAGCAAGGCCGGCGGCTGTATGTTGGAGTGCCATGTTGTTGTGGCAACAGAGAGCATCCACTGGGCTCTGGGAAGCATCTTCTTCCCAGCTGGGCACTGGGACCACAGAGTGTCCAGGTTAAGTGGAAGAAAGAGAGAGGCTGCCAAGAGCAGTGAGTCTTCTACTAGTCTGCATCCAGGACTCAGATGCCTCACAGCTCACACATCCAACTACCTGGAGCCTGGGAGCACTCTGCTCAAGAGAAGGCTGTCTTCAGGGAGTAAGGAAGGGTTGTCAGAGGAAAGACAGAGAAAGCAGATGCCCCTAGAGGAGGTGGGCAGAACCTGACAAATGGTCCTGCACAGATCCCTTCCTCTGAGCACAAAACCCTGGGACTTTGAGGACCAGAGAGAAGCTTCTATGAGGGGTTATAGGGGCAGAAGCCAGGTAGGCAAGGGGTGTCCAAACAAGCTTGGACTGCTCCGCGTGCAGTGGGGACGTATTCAGACAAAGATGAGAAATGAGTGCCAGGAGGCAGGGAAATACAGGAGAAAGAGAACTGAGAAGTAGAGGGTATGCAAGCCCTAGTGGCAGGCATGGGGTGAAAAGAGAAGACTAACAGGCCTAGGATCTAAATACCCCAATATGCAAGGGGTCAGTGGGCCCTCAAAGAAATTGGATGGTGGCTAGAAGGTGATCCCAGAGCCACAATTCTTCAATAGCCAGGGCTGGCTATGCCTGAATCTAAAATTAATATTAACCCCAATGTTCACAGCAGAACTATTTACAGTAGACAAGACATGGAAGCAACCTGAATGTCCATCAGCAGATGAATGGATAAAGAAGACATACAGATGGCTAACAAACACATGAAAAGATTGCTCAACTTTGCTCATTATTAGAGAAATGCAAACCAAAACTACAATGAGATACCACCTCACACCAGAATGGCCAACATCAAAAAGTCTACAAACAATAAATGCTGAAGAGGGTGTGGAGAAAAGGGAACCCTCTGAGGACACCAAAATTGAAAAAGACACATGTACTCCAGTGTTAATTGCAGCACTATTTACAATAGCTAGAACATGGTAGCAACCTAGATGTCCATCAACAGATGAATGGATAAAGAAGCTGTGGTACATATATACAATGGAATATGCTGCTAACTGCTGCTGCTAAGTCGCTTCAGTCGTGTCCGACTCTTTGCGACCCCATAGACGGCAGCCCACCAGGCTCCGCCGTCCCTGGGATTCTCCAGGCAAGAACGCTGGAGTGGGTTGCCATTTCCTTCTCCAATGCAAGAAAGGGAAAAGTGAAAGTGAAGTCGCTCAGTTGTGTCTGACTCTTAGCGACCCCATGGACTGTAAGCCTACCAGGCTCCTCCGTCCATGGGATTTTCCAGGCAAGAGTACTGGAGTGGGGTGCCATTGCCTTCTCCCACAATGGAATATGACTTAGCCATAAAAAGAAAGGCATTTAAGTTAGTTCTAATGAAGTGGATGAACCTAGAGCCTATTATACAGAGTAAAATAAGTCAGAAAGATAAATATCATATACTAATGCATATATATGGAATCTAGAAAGATGGTACTGATTAATTTATTTGTAGGGCAGCAATGGAGAAACAGACATAGAAAACAGACTTATGGACACAGTGGCAGGGGGTGGAGAGTGTGAGATGTACAGAGAGAGTAACATGGAAACTTACATCACCTTATATAAAATAGATACCCAGTGGGAATTTGCTGTATGACTCAGGGAACTCAAACAGGGGTTCTGCATCAACCTAGAGAGGTGGAATGGGAAGGGAGATGGGAGGGATGCTCAAGAGGGAGGGGTCATATGTATACCTATGACTGAATCATGTTGATGTTTGACAGAAAACAAAATTCTGTAAAGCAATTATCTTTCAATTAAAAAATAAATTTAAAAACTAAAAATTAAAACAAGAAGATATGGTACCTATATATAATGGAACACTACTCAGTCATAAAAAAGAATGAAATAATAATGCCATCTATAGCAACATGGGTGGCCCTAGAGATTATCACAATAAGGAAGACAAAAACAAATATCATATGATATTGTTTATATGTGGAATATAAAATAATGATACAAATAAACATATTTACAAAATAGAAATAGACTCACAGATATAGAATTCCCATGGACAGAGGAGCCTGGTGGGCTACAGTCCATAGGAGCTAAAGAGCCTCTTGACGAGAGTGAAAAAGTTGGCTTAAAACTCAATATTCAAAAAACTAAGATCATGGCATCCGGTCGCATTACTTCATAGCAAATAAATGGGGGAGAAATGGAAACAGTGACAGACTTTATTTTCTTGGGCTCCAGAATCACTGCAGATGGTGACTGCAGCCATGAATTTAAAAGATGCTTGCTCCTTGGAAGAAAAGCTATGACCAACCTAGACAGCATATTAAAAAGCAGAGACATTACTTTACCGAAAAAGGTCTGTATAGTCAATGCTATGGTTTTTCCAGTGGTCATGTATGGATGTGAGAGTTGGACCATACAGAAAGCTAAGCATCAAAGAATTGATGCTTTTGAACTGTGGTGTTGGAGAAGACTCTTGACAGTCCCTTGGACTGCAAGGAGATCAAACCAGTCAATCCTAGAGGAAATCAGTCCTGAATATTCACTGGAAAGACTGATGCTCAGGCTGAAGCTCCAACACTTTGGCCACCTGATGCAAAGGGCTGACTCATTAGAAAAGACTCTGATGCTGGGAAAGATTGAAGGCAGGAGAAGAAGAGGACGACAGAGGATGAGATGGTTGGATGGCATCACTGATTCGATGGACATGAGTTTTAGCAAGCTCCAGGCATTGTTGATGGACAGGGAAGCCTGGCGTGCTGTAGTCCACGGGATTGCAAAGAGTTGGACATGACTGAGCAACTAAACAACAAATGACTTAGTATATAGCACAGGGAACTATATTCAATATCTTGTAATAACCTATAATGGAAAAGAATCTGAAAAAGAATAACATATATATATCAAGTAAAGGTATATATTGGGAGGTGGGACGGAGGCTCAAGAAGGAGGGGATATATGTATACATATAGCTGATTCACTTTGTTGTAAGGCAGAAACTAACAAAACATAGTAAAGCAATTATACCCCAATAATGAAAGTATGTATATATATGTATAACTGAATCACTCTGCTATACACCTGAAACATTGTAAATCAACTATACTTTCATTTTAAAAATTAGTATCAAAGTTTTAGAAACTAAATTTGATGAAATAAATAGTACGTTATATTATTCTCAAGTCTAGATGGGTATTATCTTTATGTGTACAAAGGTACCATTTTTATATGTTCACAGAAAACTAGTTTGTTTCCTTAGCTCGCAGATGAACTCATCAGAGTTCATCCCTTCAAGCCAGAATTTTCTGCCAGCATGAATCCAGTTACCAGAGAGGAGCTATTGGTCAGCAGTGGCCAGAAGAACTGCTGGACAGTGTCCTGAGCAGCCCAGGAAGAAGGATGGCAAGTGACAACCAGCAGTGCCCCCTCAGTGCACAAAGGGCAGAATGCACCCCCAGACCGTCCAATAATAGGGAGATTTTCAACATCCCTGGGGGATGAGAAAGACAGTATGACTCATGATACCCCAAGGAAACCCTAAAAGGAGCCACAGCCCTTTGCACACACTGGCCAGGCTTTCTGAAAACCCAAGGACAGTCTGAATCAGCACTAGCTGATGTACTGCTAGTTAACCACACTACTGTTGTTTCAGGATAAAAAAAAAAAACTCATGCTGTATATTATCACCTTGATAAAAGCATACTAGAGAGGAAATGGGCCCAAATGTTTATCACTGAATTCTGGGATAATATGCAGAGCTAATTTTCTTCTATACATTTATTTCCATTTTCTAAAATTTCTACAAGGAGCTATGCACACCACTTTTGTATTAAGAGAAATCTAACATTGACATCCACTGGTGAGTCGCACAGGTGCACAGCAGAGAGCACTCTTGCTCCCTTTGGGTCAGGCGAGGACATGAAGGACTCTTGTCTTTGGTGAGTGGGGGCACCGTGAACGGAAGCACTCATCCCCCAGGTAGAAGCAATAACAAGAGAGCTACCTTATCCTTATGCATGCAACTTGAAGGAAGAAAAACAAAGCAGATGAGGGCTGATGGAAAGGCAGTGGACTCATTGCTATGGCTCAACCACCACCACGTAAATGCCTCATCAATTCCTACCTCAGAACCAATCGTCAGACTTTCCTCCCTGGGCATATGGCAGATTCAATCACTCAGACGATTCTACCATTAACAATGCTAGATAAACAATTCTCAAAGGAGAACGTCTTCCTAAACACCAAGTAGGTGAGAAGAACATGAAAAAATAAGAGTGAACCCAGAGACAGAAGCAGGGCAGTCAGGCTATCTTCTTGAGAGCACTTGTCTATCCAGGTAAATGGGCTTTCATTTCAACAGCCTCAGACGGTAACGGGAAGGACCCACTTGAGGCAGGAGTCTGCTAGGACACATTCTCCTATAGAAAGCTCAGGCCCCAAAGAGCTATACTCTCAGGCTAAGGGTGAACTAGAAATTGAGCATCCCCACCCCAGCCCCAGGGAACCTCAAGGAAAGTTGCTTTAGGGCTGAGAAGAACCAGGGAAAGGTCCTGCAGGGTCATAATCACATCTGCAGACCAAACTCATATCACCCACATTCAAAAAATCTTAACCCTCGATTTAAAGATGTCTCAGCAAAATATAAAATAGGTAACACAATCACAGAAAAAAAAATAAATTCAAGGGACTTTGGGAGATAGTAGGTTGCTATGGGTAGTTTAAGGATGAGTAGTTTTCTCATCCTTAGTAGGCATATTAAGAGCTAAAAGAACTGCAAAAAAATATTCAACTTCACTCAATAGTCACTGCTAATAATATTTATTATTATAATATATAGTATATATTATAATGATATATTATTTTTAATATTTGTATTTTTAAGCTATCTTATGCATTTAGCAAGATAAAGCAAATTAAAAATGGTATCAATCCAGATAGGAGATTTTGCTGCAATAATAATCAACTTTGGACCCTCAATGGCCTGAAAAAACAAAGATTTATTTCTTGCCCATTCCCCATATCCAGTGGGGGCTGTTAGGATGCTCTGTGCACTACAGTTTCTCAATGACCCAATCTGATAAAAACTCCATCTCAGAGCTTCCCTGGTGGCTCAGTGGTAACAAATCCATAGAACAGGCTTATGGACTCTGAGGGGGAAGGTGAGGGTGGGACGTTCTGGGAGAATAGCACTGAAACATGTATATTTTCATATGTGAAACAGAACACCATTCCAGGTTCAATGCATCAGACAAATGCTCAGGGCTGGGGCAATGGGATGACCCAGAGGGATGGGATGGGGAGGGAGGTGGGTTCAGGATGGGGAACACATGTAAACCCATGGCTGATTCATGGCAATGTATGGCAAAAACCATTACAATATTGTAAAGTAATTAGCCCCCAACTAAAATAAATAAATTTTTTAAAAAAAAAATAAATAAAACCAGCTTGAACATCTGGGAAAAAAAAAAAGAATCCATCTGCCAATGCAGGACACATGGGTTTGATCCCTAGTCCGGGAGGATTCTATATGCAATGGAGCAACTAACCCCCCGTGCCACAATTACTAAGCCTGTACTCTAGAGCCTGAGAACCACAACTACTGAGCCCACATGCCACAACTACTGAAGCCTGAGTGCTCTAGATCCCGCGCTCCACAACAAGAGAAGCCACCACAATGAGAAGCCGGCACACCACAACTAGAAAGTAAACCCTATTCTCCACAACTAGAGAAAAGACCGCACAGCAATGAAGATCCAGCATGGCTAAAAATAAATAACAAGTAAATAATTTTTAAAAACACTCCATCTCAATTCATTTCCATAACTGCTGAGGCTAGACTAAAGAGAATTGAAGTCAAGAATCAGGAATTAAGAGCTCTAGCCTGGAAGTGAAAAAATTCTATTTCTCCTCACAATTCATTGGTCAGAACTACTTCATATGCACAAATCCAACCACAATAGGGGCAGGAAGTTCAGAATTTTACTTGCCCCTGCAGAGCTGAAAACAGTATCAAAGAGTAACATTAAAGACTACAGAAAATTTGTGTTATCACACAAGAGACATGAGCATCAATTCCAGAAGTTCATTAAAGTCCTACAATTTAAATATGGATTGGAAATATCAATATAAATTCATATTTGTTGTGCAGCCACGCAGTCATGTCTGACTCTTTGCGACCCCACAGACTGCAGCACGCCAGGCCTCCCTGACCCTCACCATCTCCCAAAGTTCACCCAAGTTCATGTTCATTGCATTGGTGATGCCATCCAGCCATCTCATCCTCTGATACCCTCTTCTCCTTCTGCCCTCAATCTTTCCCAGCATCAGGGACTTTTCCAGTGAGTCGTCTGTTCGAATCCGATGACCAAAATACTGGAGCTTCAGCTTCAGCATCAGTCCTTCCAGTGAATATTCAGGGTTGATCTCCCTTAAGATTGTCTGATCTGACCTCCTTGCTATCCAAGGGACTTTCAGGAATCTTCTCCAGCACCACAGTTTGAAATTCATATTTATACTTCCACTAATCAAACTGTCACTCAAATTTCAAAAGGACAAATAACTAAAGCTCACTCAAGAAGAAATAGATAATCTGCATAGCTCCACAGCTATTGAAGACAATTAATTCATAAATGGAAACTTTTCCACAAATTGAACTTTAGGCCAGATGGTTTTACTGGTTCATTCTGCCAAATATTTAAGAAATAATACCAATTCTACAAAAATTCTCCCAGAAAAATAGGAGAGGAGGGAATACTTCCCAACTCATCCAATGAGGCAAAAGAAAAAAAAAAAAAAAACAGCCTAATCTCTCTCAAGAACAAGAAGACAGATACAAATTTCCTTAGCCCCATTTTAACAATTTCAATCCAATAATACATAAATAAAATAATACATCATGACCAACTAGAATTTATCCCCAAGTGCAAGATTGGCTTAACATTTGAAAATCAATTAATGTAATTTACTACAATAACAGTAAAAACAGGAAAATCATGTGATAATGTTAAGAGAAGCAGAAAACTAATTTGATAAGTATCCATACCCAATCATAATTAAAAAAAAAAAAAATCCCAGCAAAGCAGGAACAGAAAGAAGCTTCCTCAACTTGAAAAAAGGCACCTACAGAAAACTTACAGCTAATAAACTTACAGCTAATGTCACCTTTAACGGTGAAATACTGAATCCTTCTTGTGATGGTTAATTTTGTGTGTCAGCTTGGTTAGGTCACAGTACCCACATATTTGATCAAATATTATTCTAGATGTTTTGGTTAAGGTGTTTTTGATGAGATTAATATTTAAATCAGTAAACTTTAAGTAAAACAGATTACTTCCCTGGTGGCTCAGACAGTAAAAGAATTTGCCTGCAACACAGGAGACCTGGGTTCGACAGATCCCCTGGAGAAGGAGATGGCAACCTACTCCAGTGTTCTTGCTTGGAGAATTCCACGGACAGAGGAGCCTGGCAGGCTACAGCCCATGGGGTGCAAGGAGTCTGACATGACTTGGCAACTTACCAGTTTTAGTTTCATCCATAGTGTGGGTGGACCTCACCCAATCAGTTGAAGGTCTTAATAGGGAAATGACCTCCCTGAAAAGAGAATTCTTCTAGCAGACTGCCTTTGGACCCAAACTGTAGCATAAACTCATCCCTGGGTCTCCAGTTGCCACCTACCCTACAGATTTTAGACTTGCCAAGCCTCTACAACCATGTGAACCAGTTCTTTCAGACAGACAGATACCTGCCCACATCCATATGTACATTCTATTGGCCCTGTTTTTCTGGAGAACCCCAATACACCTTCCCTCAAGGTTGGTGTGCGAGTTATCAATTGATTATCTCTCAACTCCAAACCCACCCTTCTTTCCTCTTCATTGTGATACTGGAGCTGAATGAACTCTGTGTACCTTTCCTCTGTGCCACCTGGCTCAATGTTCTGCATGTCTATAGAGAGCTCTGGGAGACTCTGAAACGGTAGTGGAAAGAAGGGACTTTCCTTTTGGAATCCACTTCTCCTTCCTTTTCATTAAGCTGAGGAGCCAGAGGACTATTGTGAAAAACTCACTGGTACTTACTTCAGCAATTCTCACACATAAGGCCAGCTGAACTTTCAGGGCCACCACCAGCCATGTTCTCCTCACTTGGAATACACTTTTGTGAGTCTGGCCAGAGGGCCTCAGATCACACTCCCACTGCCTAGGAGCCTCCTCTGCTACAACTCCAGCCACACCTCAGGCAGCTATCTCCCCACCTGCCAAACCAACTGTGGCTCACTATCTCTAGCAATTTTCTTCAGCACAGCAGTCTGTGTGTTCCTATAGTACCCATGCTCTCCTTGGTTTGCATCTCAGTCTTCATGGAGGGATGAGATATGTCCTCCCTCCTAAGTCCTAGTTCTTTCATTGCCCAGTCTTTTAAGACAGTATCAGCAACTTTTTGGTACTTGGTACTTCTGGATGCCACAGAATCTCCTCAAATCTCTTTTAGTAGTTAACCACCTGATACTAGCTAAGAAATTCTTTATATAAATTTCTGCTGTTTAAATGGGTGTAGACTTGGTCTCCTGATTGGACTTTGACTGATATAACCGGGAATAAGGCAACATAATTGGGAATGCACTCATCACTGACTTTTGACAAATGCGTGCGAAAGCAGCTCAGTGGAGGAAAAAGCCTTTTCAACAAATGGTGCTGGAGCAGCTAGATATCCATGGGCAAAACAATAAAGAACCTCAGCTTATATCTCACATCTTATCAAACAATTAGCTCAAAATAAATCATGAACTTATATGTAAAAGATGAAGCTATAAAACTTTTAGAAGAAAAAACAGTAGAAAATACTCAAGACCTACAGTTAGGCAAAGAGCTCTTAGGCTTGACACCAAAGACATGCTTCATAAAGAAAAATCTGATAAATTAGAGCTCATCAAAATTTAAAATGTTTTCATTCTGTGAAAAATCCTGTTAAAAAAATGAAAGGATAAACTTCAGACTAGGATAAAACACTAGCAAACCATCTATCCAACAGAGGACTAGTAACTTTGTTCTTTTTATAAAGAACAATCAAAATCAACAGTAAAATAGCAACCAATTAGAAAATGGGCATAGGACATGAATTCTAAAACTCCAAAATTCATCTTACCAAGATGATATATAGATAGTAAATAAGTACATGAAAAGATGCTAAAAACAAACAAACAAAAAAAACTATGGTTACCAAAGGGGAAAAGAGGGAACGGATAAAGTAGGAGTTTGGGATTAACAGATACACACTACTATATATAAAATAGATAAATAACCTGGGCCTACTGTATAGCACAGGGAATTACAGTCAATATCTTGTAATAACCTACAATGGAAAAGAATCTGAAAAAGAATATATATGTGTGTGTATATATAGATGTATAACAGTCACTTTACCGTACACCTGAAACAAACACAACATTGTAAATCAACTATATGTGCTGCATCCATGCCAAGTCGCTTCAGTTGTGTCCGATTCTTTGTCACCCTATGGACCATAGCTTGCCAG
Source organism: Giraffa tippelskirchi (assembly GCF_054371585.1). Taxonomy (NCBI): domain Eukaryota; kingdom Metazoa; phylum Chordata; class Mammalia; order Artiodactyla; family Giraffidae; genus Giraffa; species Giraffa tippelskirchi. The sequence continues at coordinate 118,092,552 of NC_137280.1, read as the reverse complement.
GCTCCTCTGTCCACAGGATTCTCCAGGCAAGAATACTGGAGTGGGTTGCCATGCCCTCCTCCAGGGGATCCTCCTGACCCAGGGATTGAACCTGCATCTCTTAAGTCTCCTGCATTGTCAGGCAGACTCTTTACCACTAACACCACCTGGGAAGCCTGTACATCAACTATGTCAATTAAAACTAATTAACAATTAATTGTTATCTTATCTGATAATTATCTTAATTACCTTTGTCGATTATCTTAACTAATTAAGATAAAATACAATAAAGATGTTCAACATCGTTAGCCATTAGGGACATGTAGACTGAAATCACAATGAAATAACACTACACATGTAGCAGAATTGCCTAAATACTACTCTGCTAAAATAAAAAATAGTGACAAAGCCAAATGCTGCTGAGGATGCAGAAAAACTGGATCACTCATACATTACAGATGGGCACATAAAGTGGAAGACAGTTGAGCAGGGTTTTTTTGTTTAAATCAGCACTCAGCTCCCATATGACCCAATAATTACATTCCTGGGCATTTATCCCATAAAAATGAAGATTTATCTTCACACACAAAAAAGGGACTTACAAATGTTCATTACAGCTTTATTCATAACAGCCACAAACTGGAAAGAACTGAGATGTTCTTCATTCAGTGGGTGAATCATAACACAAACTGTGGCACATCCATACCATGCAACACTACTCAGCAAAACAGGGGAGCAAACTACCAACACACAAAAAAGCCCTGAATGAACCTGCAGAGAATTATGCTGACTAAAAAGGTCTATTTCATAAGGCTGCATACTGAGTGCATGATTCCCTTTACATTACATTCCTGACATGGCAGAATGAAGAGCTCATTAGTGGTTGTCAGGGATTAAGAAAGGGTATGAGGGTGAGAGTAAACTGAGTGTAGCTATGCAAGACAACATGGGAAATTCTCGGGGCAATGGAAATGTTTTGTCTTAATTGTATCAATGTCAAGATCCTGGTTGTGAGATTATACTATGATTTTTCAAGATATTACTTTTGGAGGAAACTGGGTACAGGATACATAAGATTTCTATGTATTATTTCTCACAACTGTATGTGAATCTACAATTATCTCAAAATTTTTTAAAATATTTAAACTTCCAGGCCAGTGTCACCAATGAATTCTATTAATATTAACCATTTCCGATTTTACACAAACTCTTCCAGATAATACAACAAAAGCACTAAAATTCCAAATTTATTTTGTGATATTAGAATAACTCTTTCATATTGAAACCTAACAAGATCAATTCAAGACAGAAAAAAATTACAAGCCTATTTTACTCATAAAATAGATATCAAAATCCTAAATAAAATATCAAACTGAATGCAGCAACTTAGAAAAAGGATAATGCATTATGACTAAATTGAATTAATCTCAGAAATGCAAAGTTGATTTAATATCAGGAAATAATTATTGATGTAATTTATCACATTATTGGATTAAAATAATCTTCTACAGGAGAGAGTAGAAAAGGCTTTGAAAAAATTCTAAGTTCATTCACTTTCACGGTGTCCTCCTTGCAAAGTAGAAAGATAATAAAACTTTCTTGATTATTAGAGACAAAAATCTACAACAAACATTCTTCATAGTAAAACTACAGGCATCCCTGTTGGCTCAGTGGTAAAGAATCCACCTGCTAATGCAAGAGACTCGGGTTTGATCCCTGGTCTGAGAAGATCCTACATGCCATGGAGCAACTAAGCCCATGCATCACAACTATCGATCTTGTGCTTTAGAGCCTGTGAGCCACAAGTACTGAAGCCCACGAACCCTAGAGCCCATGCTCTGCAACAAGAGAAGTCACAGCAATGAGAAGTCCTTGCACCACAATGAAGAGTAGCCCCCCTCTCACTGCAACTAGAGAAAGCCCGAGTACAGTAACAAAGACCCAGCACAGCCATAAAATAAATAACTTCAATTTGTTTTTTTTTTTTAATTGCAAGTGCTCCCATTCAGATAGGGAATAAGACAAAGATCTCACTTATTGCCACTTCAGTTCAGTCCTGTGCACTGTGGTTCTAGCCAGATCAATAAGACAAGAAATTACAACAAAAAGTATAAGGGTTTGAAACAAACAAAACAAGATTATATGACTGTGTAGGTAGAAAAATTAAATGAATATACAAGATACATTATTAAAATTAATGAAAGTTGAGTAAGGTTACTAGATTAAAAAATTAGGACAACAACAAAATCAATTCTGTTTCTATATACTATCACAAACAATAAAAATAAAATTTACTCTTTTGAAAGATATCATTTACAATGATTTAAAAGAGTATCCAGGAATAGAATCAACAAAAGTATATAAGATGTATTTGACACTATTAAATGGAGAGATATACCATGTTGATGGATTGGACAATTTAATAATATACTGATGTTAATATTCCCCAAACTGATTTATAGAATAACAACAATCTAAATCATAACTTCAAGAGGTAATTTTGGCAAGCTAATCCTAAAATTTATAGAAGTTTGAAAGGCCACAAATAGCTAAGAAACTCAAAACAAAAGCTGAAGGAATTTACTGTATCAAATAATAAGACTTAGTATAAAAACATAGTCATTAATCCACAGAACAGACTTGTGATTACCAGCAGGGGTAGGATAGGGCAGGGGAGAGATGAACTGGGAGTATGGGGTTAGCAGATACAAACCATTATATAGAGAATGGATAAACAGCAAGGTCCTACTGAGTAGCAAAAGGAACTGTATTCAATATTCTATAATAAACCATAATGAAAAAGAACACATATATCTGAATCACTTTGCAGTACCTCAAAAATTGACACAATATTGTAAATTAACTATACCTCAATTTTATTTATTTATTTTTATTTTTATTTTTTTTATTTTTATTTTTATTTTTTTGACTTTATTTTCTTTTATTTTTTCTTAATAAATTTATTTATTTTAGTTGGGGGCTAATTACTTTACAATATTGTAATAGTTTTTGCCATACATTGACATGAATCAGCCATGGGTTTACATGTGTCCCCCTTCCTGGACCCCCCACCCACCTCCTTCCCCATCCCATCCCTCTGGGTCATCCCATTGCCCCGGCCCTGAGCCCTTGTCTCATGCATCGAACATGGAATGGTGTTCTGTTTCACATACGATAATATACATGTTTCAATGCTATTCTCCCAGAACGTCCCACCCTCACCTTCTCCCTCAGAGTCCATAAAATTGTTCCATGCATCTGTGTCTCTTATTCTAACTCGCATATAGGGTTATCGTTACCATCTTTCAAATTCCATATATATGCATTAGTATACTGTATTGTTGTTTTTCTTTCTGGCTTACTTCACTCTGTATAATGGGCTCCAGTTTCATCCATCTCAGTAGAACCGATTCAAATGTATTTTTTTTAATGGCTGAGTAATATTCCATTGTGTATATGTACCACAGCTTCCTTATCCATTCGTCTGCTGATGGACATCTAGGTTGCTTCCATGTCCTGGCTATTGTAAACAGTGCTGCGATGAACATTGGGGTACACGTGTCTCTTTCAATTCTGGTTTCCTCGGTGTATATGCCCAGCAGTGGGATTGCTGGGTCATATGGCAGTTCTATTCCCAGCTTTTTAAGGAATCTCCACACTGTTCTCCATAGTGGCTGTACTAGTTTGCATTCCCACCAACAGTGTAAGAGGGTTCCCTTTTCTCCACACCCTCTCCAGCATTTATTGCTTGTAGACTTTTGGATAGCAGCCATTCTGACTGGTGTGAAATGATACCTCATTGAGGTTTTGATTTGCATTTCTCTAATAATGAGTGATGTTGAGCATCTTTTCATGTGTTTGTTAGCCATCTGTATGTCTTCTTTGGAGAAATGTCTGTTTAGTTCTTTGGCCCATTTTTTGATTGGGTCGTTTATTTTTCTGGAATTCAGCTGCAGAAGTTGCTTGTATATTTTTGAGATTAATTGTTTGTCTGTTGCTTCATTTGCTATTATTTTCTCCCATTCCGAAGGCTGTCTTTTCACCTTGCTTATAGTTTCCTTTGTTGTGCAAAAGCTTTTAATTTTAATTAGGTCCCATTTGTTTATTTTTGCTTTTATTTCCAATATTCTGGGAGGTGGGTCATGGAGGATCCTGCTGTGATTTATGTCGGAGAGTGTTTTGCCTATGTTTTCCTCTAGGAGTTTTATAGTTTCTGGTCTTACGTTTAGATCTTTAATCCATTTTGAGTTTATTTTTGTGTACGGTGTTAGGAAGTGTTCTAGTTTCATTCTTTTACAAGTGGTTGACCAGTTTTCCCAGCACCACTTGTTAAAGAGATTGTCTTTTCTCCATTGTATATTCCTGCCTCCTTTGTCGAAGATAAGGTGTCCATATGTGCATGGGTTTATCTCTGGGCTTTCTATTTTGTTCCATTGATCTATATTTCTATCTTTGTGCCAGTACCATACTGTCTTGATGACTGTGGCTTTGTAGTAGAGCCTGAAGTCAGGCAGGTTGATTCCTCCAGTTCCATTCTTCTTCCTCAAGATTGCTTTGGCTATTCGAGGTTTCTTATATTTCCATACAAATTGTGAGATGATTTGTTCTAGTTCTGTGAAAAATACCATTGGTAGCTTGATAGGGATTGCATTGAATCTATAGATTGCTTTGGGTAGTATACTCATTTTCACTATATTAATTCTTCCAATCCATGAACACGGTATATTTCTCCATCTGTTTGTGTCCTCTTTGATTTCTTTCATCAGTGTTTTATAGTTTTCTATATATAAGTCTTTTGTTTCTTTAGGTAGATATATTCCTAAGTATTTTATTCTTTTTGTTACAATGGTGAATGGTATTGTTTCCTTAATTTCTCTTTCTGTTTTCTCATTATTGGAGTATAGGAATGCAAGGGATTTCTGTGTGTTAATTTTATATCCTGCAACTTTACTATATTCATTGATCAACTCTAGTAATTTTCTAGTAGAGTCTTTAGGGTTTTCTATGTAGAGGATCATGTCATCTGCAAACAGTGAGAGTTTTACTTCTTCTTTTCCTATCTGTATTCCTTTTATTTCTTTTTCAGCTCTGATTACTGTGGCCAAAACTTCCAAAACTATGTTGAATAGTAGTGGTGAGAGTGGGCATCCTTGCCTTGTTCCTGACTTTAGGGGAAATGCTTTCAATTTTTCACCATTGAGGATAATGTTTGCTGTGGGTTTGTCATATATAGCTTTTATTATGTTGAGATATGTTCCTTCTATTCCTGCTTTCTGGAGGATTTTTATCATAAATGGATGCTGAATTTTGTCAAAGGCTTTTTCTGCATCTATTGAGATAACCATATGGTTTTTTTCTTTCAGTTTGTTAATGTGGTGTATTACATTGATTGATTTGCGGATGTTAAAAAAACCTTGCTCAATTTTAAAATATAGGCATCAGGGACTTCCCTGGTGGTCCAAGTGGTTGAGAGTCCACCTGCCAATGTAGGGAACACAGGTTCAATACCTGGTCCGGGAAGATTCCACATGCTGCAGGGCAATTAAGTTTGTGTACCACAACTACTGAAGCCCTCACACCCTAGAGCCCATGCTCCAGAACAAGAGAAGCCACTGCAAAAGAAGCCCACACACTACAACTACCAGCCCCCACTCGCTGCCACTAGAGAAAGCCCACGCACAGTAATCAAGACTCAGTGCAGTCAAAAATAAATTAATTTGTTAAAAATATATAGGCATCTGCTCTCAGGTCAGCTGAGGGCAGGATGCTGAGGAGGAGGTGGATGAGCCCCAGGTGACCAATGGAGCCTCAACATTAGAACAGTCCTGGGGCTGAGTGGAGAGACTCCCCATTTCCACTTCCAAATTGTTTAAACAATTAAAAGTGAGGACAGGTTGGAGAAGGCAGAAGAGTCAGATGGGGCGCTAACCTTCTCCGACTAAAACATTAAAAAGTACATCTGCAAGTGGAACAATTCACACAGAACATCTACTGAACACCATAAGAAGACTTCAGACTCTTGAAAGGGCAAGAACACCACCACATAACCAAGTAGGACAAAAAGAAAACGAAAAGGAAAGGGATCACGATGAGGCCTGTGCCCCGGGGAGAGAGCTGTGAAGAAGGAGGAGTTCTTACACCCTGGGAAGTCTCCTCACTGGGGTGGAGATCAGCCTGGATGGAGGAGGAGCTTTGGAGCTCAGAAGGAGACCACAGCAACCAGCTTGCAGAAGGCAAACGAGAGTAACCTGCACAGAAGGTCAGCACCTAAGTCCCTGAGCTCCCCAGCATGAGGGACTTGTCTGTCAGTGCCAGTGGGAGCTGAATGCTGAAGCTCAGGCTTCGGAGGTCAGACTCAGGGAGAAGACCAGAATTGGCTATACAGATACAGTCCAAAGAGGCTGGACTGTAGTAACTGAGGATGTACTCGGAAGAAGTCTGGGCCCACCAGAGAGGCAAGGTGCCATTATTGGGGGGCAAGAAGGAGAAGGGCGTGACCACTGTAAGAACTTCTTTCCCTGTGAGTGCTCCCAGACAAGAGGTCACCATGTACAGGAGCTCCCAGGGCAGACACAAATAGCCATCACCATAGTGGGCTCCAGAGTTATCCTTGGGCTACCACTAGACCCACAAGCAGGTCCCAAGCACTGCTTCTGCTGTCCCAGAAGTGCACAGAGAGCAGCCACCCCTGGGAGACCCACGACCAAGCATCAAGTGCCTCTTCCACTGCCACAGGACTATTTAGACCACATTCACACACAGGAGACCTGCAAGCAGGCACCAAGCCCTGCCCCTGCTATTCCAGGAATGTGCCAGGGCCACTGCACCTGCACAGCTGATGTCAAGGGGATAAGGGCCAGCATACACTGAGGACAGAGATAGAAAGCATCTAAACTAAAAGAAGCAGCCCCTTGATTCTGGAAAAGATGGTAGAGTACCAGGACTTGAGCTCAGCTCCTCTCACAAACACCAAACTCACAATTAGCTGCTGAATGACCATTGACCAAAAAGACTGGAACTTACAACAAAAGACATTTTACACTCAAAGACAAAGAAGATGGTAGAAGGAAATGGTAGGAGGGGCTCTCTGGCAATGTAATCAAATCCCATACCTTCCTGGGGGAAGTGGAGGGATGGTGAAAGACGAAGTGGCAAGTAATCATATTAGAGAGGTTCTCCCACAAGACTTCTGAGTTCACCTCAGGCTCCCTAGTCTAAGGGTCTGGCATCAGGAGGAGGAGCCCCCAGAGCATTTGGCTTTGAAGACTAGCATGGCTTGAGTGCAGGACCTCCACAAGACTGGGGGAAAGAGAGACCCTACTCTTGATGGGCGCACACAAGCTTTCATGTACACTGGGACCCAGCATAAAGCAGTAACTCCAAGAGGCCTAGGCTGGACCTAACTATAATTCTTGGAGTGTCTCCTAGTGAGGCAGGGGTTGGCTGTGGCTCACTGGAGAGGCAAGGACACTGGTGGCAGAGGCCCCAGTGCCCCCAGAGAATATTGATCAGTGTGAGCTCTCACCGAGGTCATCATTTGGGTATCAAGACCTGGCTCTACCCAACAGCCTATGGGTTCTAGTGCTGAAATGCCTCAGGCCAAATATTAACCAGAAGGATACAAACACAGGCCCACTCATTAGCAGACAGGCTGCCTAAAGCCATATTGAGCCAACAGCTACCTCTAAACACAATCCTTGACGTAGTCATGCCCAGTAGAGAGACAGAACCCAGCTCCACCTACCAGAGGGCAGGCACCAGTCTCTCCCACCAGGAAACCTGAACAAGTGCCTGTACCAAATTCACCCACAAGTGTGCAGACACCAGAAACAAGAGGAGCTATGATCCAGCAGCCAGCAGAAAGGAAACCACTAACATAGAAATTTAGACAAAATTAGATGACAGAGAAATATGTTCCAGATGAAGGAACAAGATAAAAAACACAGAAAAAAAAATTGAGAATTTATTTGAGAAAAGAGTGGAGACAGGAAACTTACCTGAAAAAGATTTAGAGTGATGATAGTAAAGATGATACAAATCTTGGTAGAAAATGGTGGAAGAGATCGAGAAGATACAAGAGATGTTTAACAAAGAGCTAGAAGATTTAAAGAACAAACAGATGAATAATACAATAAATAGAATGAAAAATATACTATAAGGAATCAACAGCAGAATAACTGAGGTAGCAGAATGAAGAGGTGAGCTGGAAGACAGAATGGTGGAAAACACTGCCACAGAACAGAAAAAAAGGATTAAAAAATGAGGACAGCCTCAGAGACTTCTGGAACAATGCAGAGTGAAGTAAGTCAGAAAGAGAATGATAAATATATTAATGAATATATATGGAATCTAGAAAGATGGTACCAATGGTCCTATGTGCAGAATAGCAAAGGAGACATAGACTTAAAGAACAGATTTGTCTCATGCATCAAACATGGACCGGGGCAATGGGATGACCCAGAGGGATGGGATGGGGAGGGAGGTAGGTGGGGGGTCCAGGAAGGGGAACACATGTAAACCCATGGCTGATTCATGTCAATGTATGGCAAAAACTATTACAATATTGTAAAGTAATTAGCCCCCAACTAAAATAAATAAATTTATAAAAAAAAAAAAAAAAGAACAGATTTGGACTCAATGGGAGGAGGAGAGGGTGGAATGATTTGAGAAAAGAGCGTTGAAACATATACATTACCATATGTAAAACAGATAGCAAGTGGGAGTTTGATGTATGATACAGGTTGCTCTGTGACAACCTGGAGGGATAGGGTGGAGAGGAAGGTGGGAGGGTGGTTCAGGAGGGAAAGGACATATGTATGCCTATGGTGGATTCATAATGATGTATGGCAAAAACCATCACAATATTGTAAAGTAATTATCTTTTAATTAAAATAAATAAAAAATATATAACCCTCCCCAAAAAAAGCATCAATATTCACATTATAGGGTCCAAGAAGGAAGAGAGAGAGAAAAGACCTGAGAAAATACTGAAAGAAAATATAGCCAAAAACTTCCCTAATATGGGATTGGAAACTGTCACCCAAGTCCTGGAACTGCTACTCAGTTTATCCCAGACAGAATAAACCCAAAGAGGAAAGTGCCAAGACACATAGTAATCAAACTGACAAAAATTAAAGACCAAAGAATACTAAAATCAATGAGAGAAAAGCAACAAAGGACATATAAGGGAATGCCCAGAAGATTATCAACTGATTTCTCAGCAAAAACTCTGCCAGCAAGAAGGGAATGACACAATATATTTAAAGTGATCAAAGGAAAACACCTACAATCAAGAATACCTAGCAAGGCACTCATTCAGATTTGATGGAGAAATCAAAAGCTTTATCAACTAGCAGAAGCTAAAAGAATTCAGCACCACCAGACCACCTTTGCCACAAATGCTAAAGAAAATCCTCTAGGGAGAAAAGACCACAGCTAGAATTAAGAAAATGACAAATGGGTAGACTCACTGGTAAAGGTAAGATCACAGGAAAGGTAGCAAATCATTCACACACAAACACAATATCAAAACCAGCAATCATGAGGAAAGAACAAATGCAGGATACTGGAAGTCCATTTGAAATTAAAAAACCAGAAACCTAAAATAATTATATATATGTATCTGTATATATAAATACATATGTATATATATGTATAAATATATGTGTGTATACACACACACACACACACACACGAACTCCTTATTGCAAAATTCAGACTTAAATTGAAGAAAGTAGGGAAAACCACTAAAACATTCAGGTATGACCTAAATCAAATCCCTACAATTATACAGTGGAATTGACAAATATTTCAAGGGATTAGATCTGATAGAGTGCCTGAAGAACTATGGACAGAGGTTTTTAACATTGTACAGATGGCAGTGATCATGACCATCCCCAAGAAAAAGAAATGCAAAAAGGCAAAATGGTGGTCTGAGAAGGCCTTATAAATAGCTGAGAAAAGAAGAGAAACTAAAGGCAAAGGAGAAAAGAAAAGCTATACCCATCTGAATGCAGAGTTCCAAAGAATAGCAAAGAGAGATAAAAAAGCCTTCCTAAAACTGGTCAACCACTTGTAAAAGAATGAAACTAGAACACTTCCTAACACCATACACAAAAATAAACTCCAAATGGATTAAAGATCTAAACGTAAGACCAGAAACTATAAAACTGCTAGAGGAAAACATAGGCAAAACACTCTCCGACATAAATCACAGCAGGATCCTCCATGACCCACCTCCCAGAATATTGGAAATAAAAGCAAAAATAAACAAATGGGACCTAATTAAAATTAAAAGCTTTTGCACAACAAAGGAAACTATAAGCAAGGTGAAAAGACAGCCTTCAGAATGGAAGAAAATAATAGCAAATGAAGCAACAGACAAACAATTAATCTCAAAAATATACAAGCAACTTCTGCAGCTGAATTCCAGAAAAATAAACGACCCAATCAAAAAATGGGCCAAAGAACTAAACAGACATTTCTCCAAAGAAGACATACAGATGGCTAACAAACACATGAAAAGATGCTCAACATCACTCATTATTAGAGAAATGCAAATCAAAACCTCAATGAGGTATCATTTCACACCAGTCAGAATGGCTGCTATCCAAAAGTCTACAAGAGGGTGATGGAGAGGGTGTGGAGAAAAGGGAACCCTCTTACACTGTTGGTGGGAATGCAAACTCGTAGAGCCACTATGGAGAACAGTGTGGAGATTCCTTAAAAAGCTGGGAATAGAACTGCCATATGACCCAGCAATCCCACTGCTGGGCATGCACACCGAAGAAACCTGAATTGAAAGAGACACGTGTACCCCAATGTTCATCGCAGCACTGTTTACAATAGCCAGGACATGGAAGCAACCTAGATGTCCATCAGCAGACGAATGGATAAGGAAGCTGTGGTACATATACACAATAGAATACTACTCAGCCATTAAAAAAAATACATTTGAATCGGTTCTACTGAGATGGATGAAACTGGAGCCCATTATACAGAGTGAAGTAAGCCAGAAAGAAAAACAACAATACAGTATACTAATGCATATATATGGAATTTGAAAGATGGTAACGATAACCCTATATGCGAGACAGAATAAGAGACACAGATGCATAGAACAATTTTATGGACTTTGAGGGAGAAGGTGAGGGTGGGACGTTCTGGGAGAATACATTGAAACATGTATATTATCATATGTGAAACAGAACACCATTCCATGTTCGATGCATGAGACAAATGCTCAGGGCCGGGGCAATGGGATGACCCAGAGGGATGGGATGGGGAGGGAGGTGGGTGGGGGGTCCAGGAAGGGGAACACATGTAAACCCATGGCTGATTCATGTCAATGTATGGCAAAAACTATTACAATATTGTAAAGTAATTAGCCCCCAACTAAAATAAATAAATTTATTTTAAAAAAAATCAGGAAAAAAAAAAAAAGCCTTCCTAAGTGATCAATGCAAAGAAATAGAGGAAGACAATAGAATGGGAAAGACTAGAGATCTCTTCAAGAAAATTAGAGATACCAAGGGAACATTTCATGCAAAGATGGGCACAATAAAGGACAGAAATGGTATGGACCTAACAGATGCAGAAGATATTAAGAAAAGGTGGCAAGAATACATGGAAGAACTATACAAAAAAGATCTTAGTGACCTCTGCAGATAACCACGATGGTGGGATCACTCACCTAGAACCAGATATCCCAGAGTCCGAAGTCAAGGGGGCCTTAGGTAGCATCACTACGAACAAAGCTAGTGGAGATGATGGAATTCCAGTTGAGCTATTTCAAGTCTTAAAAGATGATGTTGTGAAAGTGCTGCACTCAATATGCCAACAAATTTGAAAAACTCAGCAGTGGCCATAAGACTGGAAAAGGTCAGTTTTCATTCCAATCCCAAAGAACGGCAATGCTAAAGAATGTTCAAACTACCACACAATTGCACTCATCTCACATGCTAGCAAAGTAATGCCCAAAATTCTCTAAGCCAGTCTTCAACAGTATGTGAACTAAGAACTTCCATATGTTCAAGCTGGATTTAGAAAAGGCAGAGGAACCAGAGATCAAATTGCCAACATCCATTGGATCATCGAAAAAGCAAGAGAGTTCCAGAAAAACATCTACTTCTGCTTTATTAAGGCTTCCCTGGTGGCTCACTTTATTGACTATGCCAAAGCCTTTGACTGTGTGGATCACAACAAACTGTGGAAAATTCTTCAAGAGATGGAAATACCAGATACCCTTACCTGCCTCCTGAGAAATGTGGATGCAGGTCAAGAAGCAACAGTTAGAAGCAGACATGGAAAAACAGACTGGTTCCAAATTGGGAAAGAAATACATCAAGAATGTATATTGTCACCCTGCTTCTTTAACTTCTATGCAGAGTACATCATGCAAAATGCTGGGCTGGATGAAGCTCAAGCTGGAATCAAGATTGCCGAGATACATCAATAACCTCAGATATAAAGATGACACTACCCTTATGACAGAAAGCAAAGAGGAACTAAAGAGTCTCTTGATGAAAGTGAAAGAGGAGAGTGAAAAAGTTGGCTTAAAACTCAACATTCAAAAAATTAAGATCATGGCATCAGGTCCTATCACTTCATGGCAAATAGATAGGGAAACAATGGAAACAGTGATAGACTTTATTTTGGGGGGCTCCAAAATCACTGCAGATGGTGACTACAGCCATGAAATTAAAAGACACTTGCTCCTTGGATGAAAAGCTATGACCAACCTGGTGCTAAGTCGCTTCAGTCGTGTCCAACTCTGTGCAACCCCATAGACGGCAGCCCACAAGGCTCTGCCGTCCCTGAGATTCTCCAGGCAAGAACACTGGAGTGGGTTGCCATTTCCTTCTCCAATGCACGGAAGTGAAAAGTGAAAGTGAAGTCACTCAGTCGTGTCCAACTTAGCGACCCCATGGACTGCAGCCTACCAGGCTCCTCCGTCCATGGGATTTTCCAGGCAAGAGTACTGCAGTGGGTTGCCATTGCCTTCTCCAATGACCGACCAACCTAGACAACATATTAAAAAGAAGAGACATTGCTTTGCCAAGAAAGGTTCATCTAGTCAAAGCTATGGTTTTTTCAGTAGTCATGTATATATGTGACAGTGGGACCACAAAGAAAGCACTGAAGAATTGATGCTTTTGAACTGTGGTGTTGGAAAAGACTCTTGAGAGTCCCTTGGACAGCAAGAAGATCAAACCAGTCAATCCTAAAGGAATTCAGTCCTGAATATTTATTGGAAGGACTGATGCTGAGGCTGAAGCTCCAATACTTTGGCCACTTGATGGGAAGGACTGACTCACTCACTGGAAAAGACTCTGATGCTGGGAAAGATTGAAGGCAAGAGGAGAAGGGGACAACAGAGGATGAGATGGTTCGATCGCCTCATCAACTCGATGGACAGGAGTTTGAGCAAGCTCTGGGAGTTGGTGATAGACAGGGAAGCCTGACATGCTGTAGTCTGTGGGGTCACAAAGAGTCAGACATGACTGTGACTGAACTGAACTGATACATATACCCAAAATCTACAATAGATACATGCACCAAAAAGAAAAAAAAAGCAACCCAAACATAACAATAAAGATAATCATCAAATCACAAGAGAACAAAAGAGGAAGGGAAGAAAAAATACCTTCAGAAACAAGTCCAAAAAAATTAACAACAACAAAAAAGTACTATATCAATAATTAACTTAAATGTAAACATATTAAATGTTCCAACCAAAAGACATAGACTAGTTGAATGGATACAACAATATATATGCTGTCAGCAAGACATCCACTTCTGATATGGGTACACATACAGACTGAAAGTGAGGGGATGAAAAAATTATTCCATGAAAATGGAAACTAAAAGAAAGCTGGAGTAGCAATACTCATACCAGACCAAAAAAAAAAAAAAAAAAAAAACTTTAAAATAAAAAATGTTGAATGTTACAAGAGACAAAGTAGTACTCTACATAATGATCAAGGGATCAATCCATGAAAAAGATAACAATTACAAATATATACACACCCAACATAGGAGCATCTCAATATATGTCAAATAAACAGCCATTAAAGGAGAAATTAACAGTAACACAATAATAGTGGGGAACTTTAACATCCCACTTTCATCAATGAACAGATCATTCAGAAAATAAGGGGGGAAAGGCCTTAAATGACACATTAGACCAGATCGAATTTATCTGTACAGAATTCCATCCAAAAACAGCAGAATACACATCCTTATCAAGTGCACATGAAACATTCTCCAGGACTGATCACATACTGGGTCACAAAGTGAGCCTCAGAAAATTTTAAAATACTAAAATCATATCAAGCATCTTTTCCAACCAGAACGCTATGAGATTAGACATTAACTACAGGAAAAAATTACTGTAAAAATAAAACCCCACAAACATGTGGAGGATAAACAATATACTACTAAACAACCAATGGATCACTGAAGAAACAAAAATAAACATAGAGACAAATGAAAACGAAAGCATGACAATCCAAAACCTATAGGACACAGAAATAGCAGTTCCAAGGGGAAAGTTTATAGCAATACAATCTTACCTCAGGAAACAATAAAAATCTCAAATAAACAATCCAACCTTACACGTGAAGCAACTAGAAGAACAAACAAAACTCAAAGTTAATAAAAGGAAAGAAATCATAAATATCAGAGCATAAATGAAATGGAGACAAAGAATACGATAGAAAAGATCAATGAAACTAAAAGCTAATTATTTGAAAAGATAAAATTGATAAAACTTTAGACACAATCACGAAGAAAAAAAAAGGGAGAGGGCTCAAATCAATAAAATTAGACATGAAAAAAAGAGATATTACAATGGACACCACAGAAATACAAAGAATCATAAGAGACTACTACAAGCAAATATACAACAATAAAATGGACAACCTAGAAGAAATGGATGAATTCTTAGAAAGGTACAATCTTCCAAGACTGAACCAGAAAGAAATAGGAAATATGAACAGGTCAATCACAAGTACTGACATTGAAACTGTGATTTTAAAACTTGCAACAAACAAAAGTCCAGTACCCAATGGCTTCACAGGCAAATTCTATCAAACATTTAGAGAAGAGTTAATACCTATATTTCTGCAACTCTTCCCAAAAGTTGCAGAAGAAACACTCCCTAGCTCATTCCATGAGGCCATCATCATCCTAATACCAAAACCAAAGATACCATCAAAAAATAAAAAGAAGAAAGTTACAGGCCAATATCAGTGAATAGCATAGACACAAAATCCTCAACAAAATAGCAAACAAAATCCAACAACACATTAAAAAGATCATACACCATGATTGCGTGGGATTTGTCCCAGAAATACAAGGATTCTTTGATATCCATAAATCTATTAGTGTGATGCACCATGTTAACAAACTGAAGAATACAAACCATTTGATTATCACAACAGATGCAGAAAAAGCTTTTGACAAAATTCAACACCCATTTATGAAAAAAAACCTCCAGCAAGTGGCCATACACAGAACTTACCTCAACATTAATAAAGGTTATATGTGACAAACCCACAGCTAACATTATTCTCAATGGTGAAAAGCTTAAAGATCAGAAACAAGTCAAGGATGTCTATTCTTGCCACTTTTATTCAACACAATTGTGAAAGTCCTAGTCACAGTAATAAGAGAAGAAAAAGAAATAAATGGAATCCAAATCAGAAAAGAAGTAAGGTTGTCACTGTTTGCAGATGACATCATACTATACGTAGAAAATCCTAAATATGCTACCAGAAAACTACTAGAGCTCAATGAATTCAGTAAATTTGGAGGAAATGAATTAATACACAGAAATCTCTTGCATTCCTATACACTCACAATGAAAAAAGGAAGATAGATTAAGGAAACAATCCTGTTTACCACTGCATCAAAAAGAATAAATACACCTAGGAATAAACCTACCTAAGGAGACAAAAGACCTGTACTCTGAAAACTAAGATGCTGATAAAAAAAAAAAAAACTGAAGATGACACAAACAGTTGGAAAGATATACTAAAATGACTATACTACCCAATGTGAAAGTCACTCAGTAGCGTCCAACTCTTTGTGACCCCATGGACTATACAGCCCGTGGAATTCTCCAGGCCAGAATACTGGAGTGGGTAGCCTTTCCCTTCTCCAGGGGATTTTCTCAACCCAGGGATCAAACCCAGGTCTCCCACATTGGAGGTGGATTCTTTACCAGCTGAGCTATGAGGGAAGCCCCATAGGAACAATCCAAAGGAATGCATAGATTCAATGCAATACCAATGGCATTTTTCACAGAACTAGAACAAAAAATTTTTTTAATTTGTATGGAAATACAAAAGACCCAAAATAGCCAAAGCAACCCTGACAAAGAAAAGCAGAGCTGTAGGATAAGGCTCTCTGACTTCAGACTATACTACAAAGCTATAGCAATCAAAACAGTATGGTACTGGGGCAAAAACAGAAACATAGATCAATGAAAAAGAATAGAAATTGCAGGAATAAACCCACACCCTATGATCAATTAATCTGTGACATAAGAAGCAAGATTATACAATGGAGAAAAGACAGTCTACTCAATAAGTGATGCTAGGAAAATTGGACAGCTACATGTAAAAGAATAAACCCAGAACATTCTTTAATATCATCCACAAATATAAATTCAAACTAATTCGAAGACCTAAATGCAATGCCAGACACTGTAAAACTTAGAGGAAAACATAGGCAGAACTTTCTTTGACATAAATGGTAGTAATATCTTCCTTCATCTGCCTTTTAGAGTAATGAAAATAAAAATGAACAAATGGAACCTAATTAAACTTAAAAGCTTCTGCAAAGCAAAGGAAATCATGAACAAAAAGACAACCCACAAAATGGGAGAAAACATTTGCAAATGAAGCAACCTATAAGTGATTAATGTTCAAAGTGTACAAAATGGGCAGAAGATCTACACAGATATTTCTCCAAAGACAACATACAAATATCAAGAAGAACATGAAAAGATGCCCCGCATCACTAATTATCAGAGAAATACAAATCAAAACTATATTGAGGTATCATCTCACACCAGTCAGAATGTCCATCACCAAAAAAATCTACAAACAAACATGATAGAAAGCCCAGAGATAAACCCATGCACCTATGGATACCTTATCTTTGACAAAGGAGGCAAGAATATACAATGGAGGAAAGACAGCCTCTACAATAAGTGGTGCTGGGAAAACTGGACAGCTATGTGTAAAAGAATGAAACTAGAATACTTTATAACACCATACACAAAAGTAAACTCAGAATGAATTAAAGATTTAAATGTAAGGCCAGAGACTAAAAAACTCTTAGAAGAAAACATAGGTGGTACACATTTTGACATACATCGCAAGATCCTCTTTGACTCACATATGAAAGAGAAATAAAAACAAAAGTAAACAAACAGGACTTAATTAAACTTAAAAGCTTTTGCACAGCAAAGGAAACGATAAACAAGATTAAAGAGCAACCCTCAGAATGGAAGAAAATAAACTGCAAATGAGACAACTTACAAAAGATTAATTTCCAAAATATACAAGCATCACATGCAACTCAATATCAGAAAAATAAACAACCCAATCAAAAAATGGGCAGAAGACCTGAACAGACATTTCTCCAAAGAATACGTACAGATGACCAACAACCACATGAAAAGAAGCTTAACGCCACTCATTATGAGAGAAATGCAAATCAAAACTACAATGAAGTATCACCTCACACCAGTCAGAATGGCCATCATTAAAGAATCTACAAACAATAAATGCTGGAGAGAAGTGGAGAAAAGGGAACTTTCTTGCACTGTTGGTGGGAATGTAAATTGATACAGCCACTATGGAGAACAGTTCAGAATAGAACTACATATGACCCAACAATCCCACTGCTGGGCATATACCCTGAGGAAAAAACATTATCAAAAGAGACACATGTACTCCAAAGTTTGTTGCAGCATTTTTTTACAATAGCTAGGACATGGAAGCAATCTAGATGTCCACCAATAAATGAATGGATAACAAAGATGTGGTACATATATACAATGGAATATTACTCAGCTATAAAAAAAAAAGAACACATTTAAGTCAGTTCTAATGAGTTAGATGAACCTGGAGCATAGTATACAAAGTGAAGTAAGTCAGAAAGAGAAAGACAAATATTGTATATTAATGCATGTGTATGGAATCTAGAAAGATGGTACTGATGAACCTACTTGCGGGGCAGCAATGGAGTTGCAGACATAGAGAACAGACTTGTGGACACAGTGAGGGAAGGAGAGAGTGGGATGAACTGAGAGAATATCATGGAAACATATACATTACCATATGCAAAATAGATAGCAAGTGAGAATTTACTGTGTAAAACAGGGAGCTCAACCTAGTGTTCTGTGACAACCTAGAGGGATGGAATCGGGTGGGAGATGGGAGAGGGGTTCAAGAGTGAGGGAACATATATATATCTGTGGCTGATTCATGTTGATATGTGGCAGAGGCCAACACAATATCGTAGACCAATTGCTCTCCAATAATTGAATTTTGTTCTATACTTCAATATTGTACAATTATAATCTTTAATAATTATTAGCTACTCAAGAACAGTTATGTTTTATGAGTATTGTTAAATTGTCATCACCAACAGAATGATACTCAGATGCGTTCTTTCTATAAAACTTTATAAGTAATAAAAAAGAAAAAAGTCTACAAACAATAAATGCTATAGAGGGTATAGAGAAAAGGGAACCCTTCTACACTGTTGTTGTTCAGTTGCTCAGTTGTGTCCAACTCTTTGCGACCCCATAGACTGCAGCACATTAGGCTTCTCTGTTCTTCACGATCTCCTGGAGCTTGTTCAAACTCATGTACATTGAGATGGTCATGCCATCCAACCATCTCTATCTCTATCTCTATCATCCCCTTCTCCTCCTGCCTTCAATCTTTCCCAGCAGCAGGATCTTTTCTAATGAGTCAGCTCTTCATATCAGGTAGCCAAAGTACACCGTTAGTGGAATGTAAACTGGTACAGCCACTATGGAGAACAGTACAGAGTTTCCTTTAAAAAGTAAAAATAGCACAGTATCATATAAGCCAGCAATCCCACTCCTGGACACAATCCAGAGAAAACCATAATTTGAAAAGATACATGCATCCCAGTGTTCATTGCAGCACTGTTTAAATAGCCAAGACATGGAAGCAAGCTAAATGGCCATCAACAGGGGAATGGATAAAGATGTTGTACAATGGAATATTACTCAGCCATTTAAAAGAATAAAATGATGCCATTTGCTGCAGCATGGATGGAGCTGGAGATTATCATACTAGGTGAAGTAAATCAGACAGAGGAAGACAAATACCATATGATATTACTTTTATACACGATCTTTAAAAATGATACAAATGAACTTATTTACAAAATAGAAAAAGACTCAATTTAGAAAATGAACTTATGCTTACCAGGAGGGAAGGGGAGGGGGAGGGATAAAGTGGAAGTTTGGGACTGACATGCACACATTGGTATATTTAAAATAGATAACCAACAAGGACCTACTGTATAACACAGGGAACTCTGCTCAATACTTTGTAATAACCTAAATGAGAAAAGAATTTGAAAAAGAATAGATACATGTCTGTGTATAACTGAATCACTTTGCTATATACCTGAAACTAACACAATATTGAGAATCAACTATACTCCATTATAGCTTGGTGTGCCACTTCCATTTTTTTCACCTTCAGTCTCTGTCTGTGCCTTTCACAGAGCTTCCAACAGAGCTAGGTCGAGACAAAGCACCTGGAGGTTTATAACGTCTGTGGTCCATAGGAACCACTATTAAGAGGGCCCAGGGAGGAATTTACTATTTTCAGTGGAAAACAAGTGGTTATTATGATTTTATACTTTGGATCTGGATTTGCTGCACATTTCTGTATAGTAAGACACCAAATGCTTTAAAAAATAATCCTTGAGGTATGAGGAGGAGCATTTTAAGAGGTGTAGTCTGTTTGAAGAAAGGACCAAACTCTTGAACTTAGCATCTAACTTATGGCATAAATCCTTAATGCCTCTTCTCTGAAATATGGAACATGATAATTGAGCTTGTGCTTTTCATTTGGATAATATTCCATTATTAGCTTCTTAATTAAATATGTATGTGATTTAGCTTGTTTCTCTGTCTTAAATTCTGAATTTCAATTTTTGATTGCTGAGTCAGGAATTTGTCAGTAATTCATTGTAAAAGAAAAATGCAAACTTTTCCTGTAATTCTTTTTTTAATTTAAAGGGAGAAAAAAGATCCACTTTTAGGTTTTTTTTAACTTGGAAAGAATAAATTCATTTTTCTCCATGAGCAATAATTAGTTAATCATTAGGAAAACTAGTAGTGCATTCAGATTTAAGAGCTCCATTTTATTCCTCTAGACCTGTACCATAAAACTGAAACTTGTGCCTTGATAAATGTGCTACTGACCAACTTAGTCTTGCTTAGACTGAATGAAAGAATATTTGAAATGGAATATAATAGTATGTGAGAAAATATAAGAAATATTCCCATTTTATTCTGGAGCTATGACTAGTAGAAATGGGTTATGAGATGGCTCTGATTAGTAATTGTATCACTGAATCAAAATTATGAGTAGGGAAATGCTGCTTACCACTTAAAATGTAATGACTTATTTCCTAGGGCTTTATATTAGGGCAAGGGGTGGTGCTAATGGTAAAGAATACACCTGCAATGCAGGAGATGCAAGAGACGTGGGCTCCATCCCTGGGTTGGGAAGATCCCCTGGAGTAGGGTATAGCAACCCACTCCAGTATTTTTGCCTGGAAAATTCCATGGACAGAGGAACCTGGAAGTTTATAGTCCATGGGGCCACAAAGAGTTGGACACGACTGAGCGACTGAGCACACACTGAATATTTTAACCCCGGTTTGGTCACTAGAATAACTATCTTTCTTGAGGCTCTTCAGTAACCACCTGGCAACTACTTAATGTGAAGAACCAACTCACCAGAAAAGACCCTGATGCTGGGAGAGACTGAAGGCAAAAGGAGAAGGGAGCGGCAGAGGATGAGATGATCAGATAGCATCACCTACTCAACGGACATGAATTTGAGCAAACTCCAGAAGACAGCAAAGGACAGGAAAGCCTGATGTGCTTCAGTCCATGGGGTCACAAGAGTTGAACATGACTTAATGACTGAACAACAACTACTACTACTGCTACTTACAGATGGATGCAATTTAGTGTAAATGACTGTCCAACTATTCCACATATTTGTGTCATTTTTTGATTATCTGTTGATGAGTCAGATGTTTTTCTGTGCTAGGAGAGTTTTGCTATGTAACATTAAGAATTTTTACCTTTGGGAACAGGAGAAGCAAGAGTAAGAGTTTAGGGTTCAGAAAATGATTTTGAATTCTTCGTTCAAATCTTTGCTAAGTTACAAACTTAGCCTTCCAGATTTTCTCAGAGAAAATGGGAATAAAACCTTTCTGTTATTTTGAGATTTGTTGAGCTATCTAAAAACATTTTAAGTGCTGGTAAAAAACTATACTCCAATATAAAATAAAAATTTTTAAAGAAACTGTTCTGGTCATATTAATACCTCACAATAGACTTTCAAGCAAATAGTAAGAATAAAGAGAGTTACTACATGATAAAAGTTGCTGTTCACCAGGCAGATAGAACAAATTTAAAACCATACCCTCAAAATACATAAAGCAAATTTGATAGTGTTACAAGGAGGAACTGAAAATCTACCACCATTCCAGGAGATTTTAACATTAACTCTCACAGTAGTTGTCTTGAGCAAATAAAAACTGATAGGGGTAGAAGATTTGAACTATACAACAAATAAACTTGATTGATACACGTATGTAGAACCCTGGAATTAAAGAAAACAAAATCTTTTTCAAACTCACACAAAGCCACACAAAAAACATATACCAGGTACAATGCCACAGAAAAACTTTTCAGTAACACATAATCAAAATTATAAAATGTTCTCTGATCATGATGCAGTAAAACAGAAATAACAGAAAAGATAAGAAAAGAATCTCTGCACATTTGGAGACTTAAATGTGTAATTATAAATAATTCATAAGTCAAAGAAGAAATTATAATGGACATTATAATTTTGAAACTATTACAAATTAAGTGATTAGGGATACATCTATATATATTTATTTGATGTCTATTATAGATATATATCAGAACTTGTATGATGCACATACAACCACAGATAGAAGGATATATTTGCATTAGAAAAAATGCTTATATTAGAAAATAATAAGAAGTTTAGACATCAGAGGTCTGAGCATTCAACTCAAGAAATTACAAAAAGAACAGCAGTTTCTTCTGGAGAAAACAGAAGGCAAAAAGCAGGGTGGGGAGGAGGGACAGGTAAGAGCAAACATTTTTAAAATAGAAAACAAACAACGAGGATTAATAAAACCAAAAAATATTCTTTGCAAAACCTAATAAAATAGCAAACCCAGCAAGACTGATCAGGAAAGAGTATAAACAATACTAGGAATGAAAAAGAAGACATCATTATCACAGATTTAGCAGCGATTTTTTTAAAAAACACAACAGATTACTACAAAAAACTTTATTCAATCTATATGAAAACATAAATGAAATGGACCATTTCCTAGAAAGATGATTTGCCAAAATGAACTCAAGAAGAAATGGAAAACTTGAAAAGCCTATAAAAGAAGGCAAATCAATAATTAATCTACTCACAAAAACAAAACCAAAAACACCAAGCCCCGACAGTTTAAGAGGCATTTGTATCTTATACAAAATGTTTCAGAAAATAAGGAAAAGCTCCTCAATTCATTTTATGTTGCTAGTAAACTCTTAAAACCAATGTCAGACAATAACAGTAAAAGATTAAAAAGTATGGGCCAATCTCACTTATGAACCATAGATAGAAAAATTCCAAATAGAACTCTAGCAAATCAGATTTCTAGAAGATAAAACCTCATGATCAAGAAGAGCATATCCCAGTAATACAAGTATCAATAAACTCTAAGCTCCAAGTGTAATTCTCTACATTAACATAATAAGGAAGAAAAATCTGTGAACCCCTAAAGATATAGAAAAAACACATCATACAATTCAACATCCATTTATGATTTCTAAAAAAAAAAAAAAAACTTAACTAATTAGCAGTAGAAGAGAACTCCCTTAAGAAAGAAATAAGTTTTGAGAATTATCTCTAGTAATGTCCTCTGGATTCAATTACTGGCACTTGAAACTGAGTGGACGGGGGCCTCCTGGTGTCTGCCTGGTGGCATCTCATCATTGCAGCTGAGCAGGGACTGCTGTGTGTGTTCTTGTCCTTCCTTTTCTGAAGAGAAATTCATGTAAGTCTCCATCCTGCACTTGCTTCACCTCCGGTCATTTGCTGAGGAGAGCGGAGGGCTGGGACTTGTCTTATGAGTTCACAGATCATCAGATGACATGACACTACTGTGCTGTGCTTAGTCGCTCGGTTGTGTCCAACTCTTTGCAACCCCATGGACTGTAGCCCACCAGGCTCCTCTGTCCATGGGAATTCTCCAGGCAAGAATGCTGGAGTGGGTGGCCATGCCCTCCTCCAGGGGATCTTCCCAGCCCAGGGATCAAACCCAGGTCTCTGCATTGCAGGCAGATTCTTTACCATCTGAGTTACCAGGGAAGCCCACATTATACTACATCAGGACCCAAAGGACAGCCTGCACATCTCCCAGGTATCTCCTGGTAGTTGATCTAGAAGGAGCAATTAGATGTGCCCTGGCACGCATCCCTTGGGAAGAGGTTACCATGTTACATATGTAATGAAGATTGAAATAAATCTTTAGTTACTCTGTCATGCCCAACTCTTTGTGACGCCGTAGACTGCAACCCGCCAGGCTCCTCTGTCCATGAGATTCTCCAGGCAAGAATACTGGAGTGGGTTGACAGGCCCTCTGCCA
The DNA here is from genome assembly GCF_054371585.1 of Giraffa tippelskirchi. NCBI lineage: Eukaryota > Metazoa > Chordata > Mammalia > Artiodactyla > Giraffidae > Giraffa > Giraffa tippelskirchi. The sequence goes on along the minus strand of NC_137280.1, from coordinate 118,068,591 downwards.
GGATCTTCCCTACCCAGGGATCGAACCCAGGTCTCCCACATTGCAGGTGGATTCTTTACCATCTGAGCCACCAGGGATGCCCATATAGAAGGGCAGACTGTGACAAAAACTACCTGGCTCTTCAGAAACCTCATTTCCTCTTCTTTCCTTCCAGTGTACTAGATACCAGTCCACTACAGAATCCAGCCTCCATCGCAGTTAAGTGTGGCCGTATGACTGAATTCTAGTTATAGGAACATAAGCATAAGTGGTGCACACCACTTCCGGGCCTGATCTGTGAAATTCTCTTATGTATGACTCTTCAACCTTCCTTCCATTTCTGCGGTAGTCTTGAAACCACATTTTGGAGAGAACTTGGATGCTTTGTGTGATCATTTAGAGAACTGTCCACCCACCAGAAATCCATGACATGAAAGTTAACTGAGCAAGAAATAAACTCACTCTCTGCTGCAGACAGAGATTTTGAAGCCTATTACAGCATCTAATATTATCATAATTAATAAATACATCCTCCATCATATTTTAGTTGTGTTAAACTCTTCTCTTTAGGGTCAGCAACAAATCGGGCTTCCCTGGTAACTCAGCTGCTAAGGAATCCACCTGCAATGCAGGAGACCCCAGTTCAATTCCCGGGTCAGGAAGATCCACTGGAGAAGAGAAAGTCTACCCACTCCAGTATTCTGGCCTGGAGATTCCATGGACTGTATATTCCATAGGGTCGCAAAGAGTTGGACATAACTGAATGACTTTCACTTTCAACAAATCAAGAATGCTCAATGTCTCATGGAGATTCCTTTGAAAAACTAGAAATAGAGCAACCATATAATCCAGCAATCCCACTCCCAAACGTTTGTCTGGAAAAAACAAATACTCTAATTTGAAAAGATACACACACCCCAGTGTTTATAACAAAACAATTTACAATAGCCAAGACATGAAAGCAACCCAAGTATCCATCAACACATGACTGTTTTAAGAATATGTGGAGTATACACACATGCAAATACACATAAACATAATAGAATATTGTTGTTGCTCAGTTGCTAAATCATGTCCAACTCTTTGCAACCCCATTTTTAGACCTGCTTGACCATGTCCAATTTACCTTGACTCATGGACCTAACATTCGAGGTTCATTAATATTACCATGAAAATGAATTAAATGTTGCCATTTGCAGCAACATGGATGAACTTAGAGATTATCATACTAAGTCAGACAGACAAAGACAAATATCATATGATATCACTTACATGTATAATGCAAAAAATAATACAAATGGATCTATGTACCTAACAGAAACAAACTCACAGACACAGAAAACAAACTTAGGACTGCCAAAGGGGAAAGTGGGGGATAAATGAGGAGAATGGGATTAACAGATACAAACTACTACACATAAAATAGATAAGCAACATGGATTTACTATATAATACATGGAATAATAATCAATATCCAAAAACTTATAATGCATAAGTCTGAATATATATATATGTATTTATATAACTGAACTATTTTGCTATACACCTGAAACTAACACAATATTGTAACTTCAATAAAAGAAAACAAAGAATGTTCACTGTCTCCCCTCCTTTCATATGGTGCCAGAGACCAGCAAATATAGTAATAAGATGAATGGATGGACAGAAGGACAAACTGATAGATATGGGTAGGTGGGTAAAGACTGAAAAGGAAAAACAAAAATGTTATTACTTATGGTGTATATAAATATGTAGGAAATCAAAGAGTTTCTAAAGACACACTATTAAGAACAAATAAAACTGTTTGGCAACTTTGCCAAGAGATACGGAAAAGTCACCTTTGATTTTAAACAATTTGAAAATGTTATTCTTAAACAATGCAGAATATATAAGAACACAAAAATATACAAGATACCAAAGAATCACTCTAGCCAAAGGGTATGCACATGTTTTATGGAGAAAATTATATATTTATAAAACATATTTGAAAGACATACAAATGATGATGTATTCATGACTGGAAAGGCTCAATATAGATAGAAGTTCTCCCCCAAGTTGACTATAAATTTTATGAACTTCCAAACAAATTCAAATAAAACGAAGAATAGCCAAGACAATCCAGACAGGTAGGAAATTGTAGATAAGAATTCTTACAAGGCTAGAGCCATTAAAATATAGTCATATTGCTGCAAGAATGAATAAATACACCTATGGAAGTGAATAGAAAGGCCAGAAACAGATATAGATAAATAGATAAGCCAAATACACAACACAAGAAGCAGACTTTTTAAAAAAATCAGAGAGAGGGACTTCCATGGCAGTCCAGTGGTTAAGACACCATGTTCCCACTGCAGGGGGTGCAGGTTCGATTCCTGGTTGGGGAACTAGAATCCCACCATGCCATGCAAAGCAGCAAAAAATAAAAATAAAATAACAAGTCAAGGAGAAACCATACACAATTCAATCAGTGGTTCTAAGATAATTAACTATCCATATGAAGACAAGATAAAGTTAGAGGGGTGGAAAAGGGTGGGAGGTGAAAGGGAGGTTCAAGAGGGAGGAGAAATAGGCACACCTATGGCTAATTCATGTTGATGTACGGCAGAAATCAAACCAATATTGTAAAGCAGTCAATCAATTAAAAATAAATAAACATAATTTTTTTAAAAGATAAAGTTAGAGCAAAACTGTAAAACTTTTAGAAGAAAACATAAAATATCTGTACAAATTTTTAGGATACACAAACAGTTCATACAAATCAACAAAAAAAGGAACAACCCAACTGACAAATGGGCAGGAGGCCTAAATAGACATTTCTCCTAAGAAGACACATGGATGACAGATAGGCACGTGAAAAGATGCTGAACATTGGTAATTATTAGAGAAATGCAAATCAAAACTACAATGAAGTACCACCTCACACCAGTCAGAAAGGCTATCATTAAAGAATCTACAAATAACAAATGCTAGAAAGTGTGTGAAGAAAAGGGAACCCTCCTACATTGTTGGTAGGAACGGAAACAGGTGCAGCCACTATGGAAAACAGTATGGAGGTTCCTCAAAACTAAAAATAGAGTTGTCATATGATCTGGAAATCCCACTCCTGGGCATATGTCCAGACAAAACTCTAGTTCAAAGAGATGTATGCACTCCTATGTTTATAGCAGCACTATTCACAGTAGCCAAGACATGGAAACAACCTAAATGTCCATCAACAGATGAATGGATAAAGAAGATGTGGTACATCTTCTACAATGGAATACTACTTGGACATAAACAAGAATGAAATAATGCCACTTGCAGCAACATGGATGGATCTAGATATTATCATACTAAATGAAGTAAGTCAGAAAGAGAAAGACAAGTACCATATGATATCACTTACACGAGGAATCCAAAATACGACACAAATGAATATATCTATGAAACAGAAACAGACTCACAGATATAGAGAACAAACTTGTGGTTGCCAAGGGCGAGGGGAGTAGAGGAGGGATGGATTATGAGTTTGGTATTAGCAGGTGGAAACTAACATACACAGGATGGATAAACAACAAGGCCCTACTGTAACTATATTCAATACCTTGTGATAAACCATAATGGAAAAGAATATGAAAAGAATGTATGTATGTATATATGTGTGTATATAATTGAATCACTTTGCTGTATAGCAAAAATTAACACAATATTGTAAATCAACTATAGTTCAATTTTTCCAGTAAAAACATTTTTTAATTTTTATTAGAGTACAGTTGATTTATAATTTTGTGTTACTGTACAGCAAAGTGAATCAATTATACAAAAACTTATATCCCCTCTTTTTAGATTTCCTTCCCATCTATGTCATCGCAGACCACTGAGTAAGTACAGTTTCCTGTGCTATATAGTAGGTTCTCATTAGTTATCTATTCTATACATAGTATCAATAGTGTTTGTGTTATTTTTGTCGCTAAGTCATATCTGACTCTTTTCCACCCCATGGACTGTAGTGCACCAGGCTCCTCTGTCCATGGGATTTCCCAGGCAAGGATACTAGAGTTGGTTGCCATTTCCTTCTCCAGGGGATCTTCTCGACCCAGGAATCGAACCCCCGTCTCCTTCACTGGCTGGCAGATTCTCTACCGTCTGGGCCACCAGGGAAGCCTCACCAATAGTGTATATGTGTCAATACCAACATCCCCATTCATCCCAAACTCCCCTTGGTGTTCATACATTTGTTCTCTATGTCCATGCCTATTTCTGTTTTGCAAATAAGATCATCTATACCATTTTTCTAGATTCCACATATATGCATTAATATATGATACTTGTTTTTTCTCTGATATATTTCACTGTATGACAGTCTCTAGGTCAATCCATATCTCTACAAATGATCCAGTTTCATTCCTTCTTATGACTGAGTAATATTCCATTGTATACATGTACCATATCGTCCTTGTTAATTCCTCTGCTGATGGATATTTAGGTTGCTTCCACATCCTGGCAAGTGCAAACAGTGCAGCAATGAATACTGGGGCACATGTGTCTTTTTGAATTATGGTTTTATCTGGTTATATGCCTGGTAGTAGGATTGCTGGGTCACACGGCAGTTCTATTTTTAGTTTTTTGAGAATCCGCCACACTGTTCTCCATAGTGGTTTATCAACTTACATTCCTACCAACAGTGCAAGGGAGTTCCTTTCTCTCCATGCCCTCTCCGGCATTTGCTGTTTGTAGATTTTTTAATGATGGCCATTCTGATGGGTGTGAAGTGATACCTCATTGTAGAAAATAAAATACCTGTACAACTGAGAGAAAAAAGTTTTCTTAACAAGAAACTACAAATACAAGCCATAAAGGAAAAGATACATAAATTTGACTACATTTTATATTCAGGGAGATATTTGTACTTGCTTGCTCGTCTCTGCACAAAGAAATCCAGAAAGAAATGAATAACAGTGCTGGAGGGCTAGACAGATGGAGAATAAGAGTGAAAGAAAATCATTTCATTTATACTTACATTAACCATGTGACTATAGTATCTATTTTAACAATAATTTTTTATTTATGGTATCTTCAAAGGATTCCATAAGTAAAGTGAAAAGACAAGCCACAATCTGAGGCAAGATGTTTATGGTCACATAAAACTGTATTAGTATGGTGGGCTACATAAAGAAATTTTTAATAAGAAAAAAGACATTTCAATAGAAACTAGGCAAAGGTATGAACACACAAAACACAGAAGTGAAACCTGATGGGCAATAATAAGATGAAAGGTTACTCAACTTCATAATAACTAGGAAAATGCTCTTTAAATTTACATTGCAGTACAATTCCACCCTCATAAGAGTGGCAGTAATTAACAAGTCCAATAGCACCCAGTGTTGATGAGTTCCTGGGGAAACAGGGTCTTTATATGCTTCTAGAGGAAATACAAATTGGCACCATCCCTTTGAAGAGCAATTTGGTAAAATCTAATTAAGTTAAAGACATGTGTATATCCTGTAATCCAGCAGTTAACATTTCCAAGTATATACCAGAGAGAGTATGCACAAAATAACATTTAAAGAACATTCACAGTACCACTGTTTATAATAAAGAAAAATTGGAAACCTTCTAAATAACCATTGGCAAAAAAAAAAAAAAAACAACAGATAAAGAGTTGAAGTCTATTCACAGAATGGAAACATTAAATGAATGAAATAGAACTACATGTATTAACATGGCTAAATCCCCAAAAAACCTAAGATTAGTTTAAAAAGCAACTCCTTTAAAGATATATACAATATGGTATTGTTTACATCAAGTTTTTAAAACACTGAAAATACATACTATACATTGTCTGTTGGTACATTCATATGTAATGATTGTAACAAAACATAATAAAGACAACCAAAATAATCCCTGTCAGTGGTTTGTTATTAGTGGGAGTGAAGAGAATAGGATAAGGTGAGGGCATGTAAGAGACTTCAACTGTACCTGTAATATCCTATCTATTTTTTAAGGTGTTTGTTTTTTTTTTAACGTGGGCCATTTTTAAAGTCTTTATTGAATTTGCTACGATATTGTTCCTGTTTTACATTTTGGTTTTTTGGCTGTGATGCATATGGGATCTTAGCTCCCCAGCTAGAAATCAAATCTGCACCCCTGCATTGGAAGGCAAAGTCTTAACCACTGAACCACCAGGGAAGTCCCTATTATTTTTTCATCTAAAGAAAATATGGCAGGATATTGACATATAATAAATAGGGCAGGCTAGCGGATAATATGTGATGAGCACAGCAGAGTTTGCTATGTACTTCTCTACAATTTTTCATATAATGAATACATTTTTAAAGTTGGATCCAGACTGTAAATAATGGAAGAATCTTTGACTGGCAACATTTATCCTTTATGTCCTATTTTTTAAAAATTCATTGCTATACTTTTTATTAAAGTGCAAATATACAAATATAAACCATAAACTGTAATAATCTATTCTTTAAATATACTGGAGGGTAGGTATAATTTAATTTTTCTAATAAACAAAAACTCATTTCAAAAAGGAAATAAAAGAAAAAAATGAAGTTTCATTTTTAAGATGATAAACTAAATCAAGGCCACAGTCTTCTCCTTTGGGAACAAATCCATAAAAATGTTGGCAAAATTGTTAATATATGCTTAAGTTTAAAACAAGAAAGGACACTCTAGTTGACTACAAAATGTGAAGAATCCATGAAAGGCAAAAAAAAGAGAGAGAAAGCTGAAAGCCACAAAGGGATGCCACTGGCCAGGATATAAAACAAAAACAATTCACATGCTCCCTCCCCCCCCAAAAAAAGATGGAAAAAAAAGGAAAGGGTGGAAAAACCAAAAATGTTTCTTGCTCATACTGAAAACTCAGGGCCAGAGAAGTCCTGAGTCAGTGGTGACTAAGAGACCTGGTAACAAGAAGACAGATGTAAGCCTGCACATTCCCACTACCACCCTCAGTGGGCCAAGCATCAGCATGAAGACGTCTGCCTCCAGGGAGGAGCAGTGATTGTGGATGCTTAGGTAAGAGAGACAGGTGCTATCCCAAATAGAAAGGGAATTTGGACCAGGCTCACTCATGCCCAGATCATCCCCCAGGTGTCCTCCTCAGTAAAGCAGTAATTGTGGTTCCCACCCAATCTGACAAATGCTATGTGCACAGAACAGGCAGACACTAAGGGTCACTCAACTAAAGCTAAGCACACCCGGATGGTTCACCAAATATCAACAACCTGAGCAAGGGAAACTTTGCAAACAGGAGAGCTAATTCCAAGGAAATAGAGTTAGGAAAGCAATTACGACAGGATTTTTTATTAACAGAATGTTTTACATACTTAGAAAAATATGAGGATAACATAACCATTAAATAAAAAGAACAGGCTATGAAAAATCACATCTTAATAGAAATTAAACTTTTGAAATTAAAAAAAAAAAAAGACTCAATAAACAGGCTGAGTTGCAGAATGGATACATCTGAAGAAGGAATCTGAGGCCAGAAACTCCTTCAGAACAGGGAAACAAAGAATGGAAAAAAAGAAACTACATAAGAAAACTAGTGAGGGGAAAGTAGAGGGAAGAAAAACAAACATTAAACATAGCCCACAACTGAAGATATACATGTATCTGCAGAAAGAAAGGACCCAAGGTGTGCTAAAATAAATCTCACACACACCTACCCGATATGAAAACTTGAGATAAAACCTCTATGATTAAAACAGCATGATACCATGCATGACTAGACACAAGCCAATGCAACAAAAGAGAAAATCCAGAAATGCAAAAATTTAGTTTTCAGTAATGTACTATCTCAAATCAGCAGGGAAAAGATGGGCTTTAAGGAAAAAATTGTGTTGGCACACTAGACTATCATAGAGAATATAAAACTTGATCAGTTCCTTACACTACACCCCAGGATAAATTCCAAACAAATCAGAGTTTTAAAAGTTAAAAATGAAACCATACAAGTATTAGAAAAAAATGGATGAAAATTCAGCATGATTGGAAAAAGTGGGAAAAACTTTAATTACTATGTCTCAAAATCCAGAAGTAATTAAAAACAAAAACACAGATTTGACTACAAGAAAGTCAAGGTTTTATAGGACAAAAAAATCAATAGCTCCTGTATACTAACTCTAACCAATTATAACATGCAGTAGGGAAAAAAAAGATATCAGTACCACAATGTATCTTAGAATATACCTAATAACAAATGTGCAAGCAATAGTACAGCTATAAGATTTAATTAAAGAATAATTAAAACATGACCTAACTTAAAAGATAATCCATTTTTGAGAATGGGAAGATTTATCATAATAAAGTTATCAATTCTTTCCCAAATAATCTAGAAATTCAATGTAATCATAATTCTAATACCAATAATATTTTTCAAGGAATTGCATTAGGTGATTCCAAAATGCATATGAGGATAGGGAAGGGAAAGCTGGACGAAGGCAATCAAAAGTTACAAACTTCCAGTTACAAGTATTAACAATGTAATGTACAATATGATAAATATAATTAACAGTGCTATATATTACATATGAAAGCTGTTAAGAGTAAATCCTGATAGAAAACCTAGAGATAAACCCACACACCTATGGGTCACATAATCTATAACAAAGGAGGCAAGATTATACAATGGAAAAAAAACAGTCTCTGTAATAAGTGATGCTGGGAAAACTGGATGTAAAAGCGGCATGTAAAAGAATGATATTAGAACACTTCCTAATGCCATACACAAAAACAAACTCAAAATGGACTAACAGCCTGAATGTTAGACTTGACAGTATCAACTCCTAGGAGAAAACAGAGAGAGAACACTCTGACATAAATCACAGCAAGATCTTTTTTGACCCACCTCCCAGAGTAATGAAAATGAAAACAAAATAAACAAATGGAACCTAATTAAATTTAAAAGCTTCTGCACAGCAAAGGAAACCATAAATAAGACAAAAAGGCAACCTTCAGAATGGGAGAAAGTATTTTCAAAGCAAATGACAGAGGTTTAATCTCCAAAATAAAGAGCTCATGCAGCTCAATATGAAAACAACAAACAACCTGATTTAAAAAACGGGCAGAAGATCAAAATAGACATTTCCCTTTAGAAGACATAAAGATGGCCAAAAAACATATGAAAAGACGCTCAACAACACTAATTATTAGAAAAATTCAAATCAAAACTACAAGGAGGTGTCACCTCCCGCTGGTCAGAACGAGGTCATGAAAAAATCTACAAACAATAAATGTTGGAGAGAGTGTGGAGAAAAGGGAACCCTCTTGCACTGTTGGTGGGAATGTAAATTGATACAGTCACCATGGAGAACAAGGGCTTCCCAGGTGGTGCTAGTGGTAAAGAACCTGCTTGCCAATGCAGGAGACTTAAGAGACACAGGTTCGATCCCTGCATCGGGAAGATGCCCTAGAGAAGGAAATGGCAACACACTCCAGTATTCTTGCCTAGAGAATCCCATGGACAGAGGAGTCTGGTGGGCTACAGTCCATGGAGTCGTAAAGAGTCAGACATGGACCAAGAACAAGATGGCGGAGGAGTAGGTGGATGTGGAGTACATCTCTCTCCAGGGATACATCAGGAATACACCTTCAGACACAGAAGTGCATGCAGAACACCAGCTGAGAGCAGACAGGAGTACCTGACCAGCGGAAAAGAATGTAAATAATCACGCAAAACTTGGGAGGAAGTGGGAAGTGGGGGAAACACAGGAGTGTTAGTAGGACTGGACCTGCCCTCAGCAGGTGGGGAAACTGAAGCAGGGGCCCGATCCCCACATTGGGGCAACTGTCTGAGTCAGAGGAGAAACATTTAAGGCTGAAAGTGAAAGAGCTGATCTGTGGCAGCCTAAATGGAATGGGAATCAGACAGTCCTTCTGCAGCCATACATACCTCAGACAGGGACGCAGGTCCCCTAGAAGGCACAGTGGCTGGGAGCTGGAGTTTAGGGATTGTGGAGCATCCCAGGGTGAGGGCTGCTGTTGACCGTGGAGAGATGGATTGAGGGGGTGTGAGGGAGGAGTTCGTGGTGGGAATGCCTGTGGAGCAAAGTCAGGCAGCCATGGGAGCTAGGGGATACTGCTGAGTCACGAGTAGGAGGTGGAGCCATCACCATAGCCTCTCTCTCCCCACAGGCAAGCATCTGCAGCTGAATAGAGAGGCTGGCCCATCAAGTGCCTGACACACCGAACTACAGAGTAGGACCCCACCTAGGGTGCCCCTTTAAGTGCCTGATGCGCCAATCTACAGAGTAGGACCTCAGCCAGGGGGGCCCCTCTGTGTGCCTGAATGGGTGGAGCTATGGAAAAGACTGGCCAAAGAGGCCTTCTGATCGCCAGCTACCAGAGGCTCAAAAAAAGACACTGATAGGACCATAACTCCTGCAGTGGAGGCAGTCTATGTCCCTGCACACTTGGCACTGCCAGGGTCCCCGCAACCCAAGCAGCTGCACCACCTTCACGCGCAACACTCATTGAGGCAGAGCTGCCACAGGTAAAAAAAAAAAAGTCTTGCATCTATGCATGCAGGGTCGCTTCAGTTGTGTCCAGTTCTTTGTGACCCTGTGAACTGTGGCCTGCCAGGCTTTTCTGTCAAGGGAGTTCTCCAGGGGAGAATACTGGAAGGTATTGGCCAATACTGGTTGCCATACCCTTCTAGAGCACAATATTTCCTGTTGCCCTGGCTGCCAACTCCCCTGAATACCTGGTGCTGCCAGAACTGCTGTGACCCAAGCAGCTGCACCACCTCCACACCTGGCCCTCACTGGGGCAAACCCAAGTCCTCCAGAGCAGCCTCAGGAGCAAACCCCAGTGGACAACCCACATGCAGAGGTGGAAATAAAACCACAACTGAAACCCAGGGGCAGTGTGGCTAAGGAATAAGACCCAAAACCTTCCCACCAGCCTTACAAGCTGTAGATTAAATCCACAGATCAACTAGGCAGACTCTGTGCCTATGGAATATATAAAAGGACATTGAGAGCTCCCACAGAAGAAAATGCACTGGTTCTGATAGCTGTGGACATTGAAGGCAAGAACACACAGGAGTAGGACCAGATTAGAATATGAGATGTACCCACAGCAGGTCCAGAGACCAGCACAGAGTTGGAGGGCATCCTAGGGAGGTGGGATGGACTGTGACTCCCAGTGAGGGAAAGGACTCTGACAGCAGTGACTCAAGAAAAACATTTATTATTCTTGGTTTTGACTTGTTCTATAAATTCTTCTGGATTTTTTTTACTTTCTTCCTTTTTTCCATTTTCCCCGCTCTGTTGTAGTTGTCAATTTTAATGGCACTATGAAATCTAATTAAGCTTTTGAACTGTTTTTTCCCTCAGTCACATTTTTAATCGTTGTTGTAAACCTCTGCCTCTACATTGGACCTTTGCAGTTCTGTGGAATTTTCCTTTTTTTTATGTTTTTCTTTCTTTCTTTTTTTCCTTCCTTTCTTCTTTTTTTCTTTTCTCTTTTTTTAATTTTAATTTTTTAAACCTATTATTTTTTCTATATTTATTCCTTTGCTTTTCCTACTATTCTTTTCCCCTTACAGTTAATCTTTGGTGTATATAAATCTTCTTTATCTACCCCTATATAATTTTGCATATCTATTCTTTCTTTTCTTTCTTTCCTTTCCTCTCAACCTATTTGTTAGCTTTATTTTCACTGACTTATTCCCCACTTGGCACCTTGCTTTAGCTTTGCTTTCCAGTTTGTACTTTAGTTAGTTTTGTTCTTAACTGGTAAATATAATTTTTGGTTTCCTTTGTTTGCCAAGTCAATCTATTGTACTTTATTTTTGTTGGACTGTTTTGATTTTGCTTATGGGTGTGTATATATATGTGTGTGTGTGTGTGTGTGTGTGTGTGTGTGTGTGTGTGTGTGTGTGTGTATTCCATTATTTTAATTATTTGTCTGATTTTATAACTACCATTTGTCTGGGGTTCATCTTTGGTTTCTCGTTTTGGGATATTTGTTTTAATCTCACTTAATGCCATAACAAACCACTTGTGAAATCTTCATTCCTGGCCAGAGATCAAGCCCTCAGCCTTTGGAGTGGGTGCACTGACTCCAAGACGCTAGACTACCAGAGAACTAACCCTAGGGAGTATCAAATAGTGAGAACTAACAAAGAGGAAACCACTGGAATACAAGACCCAGCATCACCCAACCACCAGTAGCACCCTGTGCAGGATGCCTCATCTAAACAACAAACAAAACAAAAATACAAGCCCAATCATCAGCAGACAGGATTACCACCTCACTCAGCCTTGCCCATCAGAGGAAAAAAAAAAATTCAGCACAAATCTCACCCTATACGAAGCTTACACAAACCACCGGACCAACCTTAGAAGGGAAGAAATCAAAAGGAAGAAAGAATTCAACCTTGCAGCCTGGGAAAAGCAAAAAGAATGAAAAGAACTGAGTATAGTCTCCAAGATCTCTGGGACAATGTAAAATGCACCAACATTTGAATTATAGGGGTCCCAGGAAAAGAGAAAAAGAAAATTTTGAAGAGATTATAGTTGAAAATTTCTCCAACATGGAAAAGAAATAATCAATTAAGTCCAAGAGGTTCAAAGAGTCCCATATAGGATAAACCCAAGGAGAAACAGGCCAAGACACATACTAATCAAACTAACAAAGATTAAACATAAAGAATGACTATTAAAAACAGCGAGGGAAAAGCAACAAGTAACATACAAGAGAAACCCATATGCTTAACAGCTGATCTTTCAGCAGAAACTCTGCAGGCCAGAAGGGAATGGCAGGATATATTTAAAGTACTAAAAGGGAAAAACCTACAACCAAGATTACTGTACCTGGCAAGGATCTCATTCAGAATTGATGGAGAAATGAAAAGCTTTTCAGAAAAGCAAAAGTTAAGAGAATTCAGTACCACCAAACCAGCTTTACAACAAATGTTAAAGGGACTTACGTAGTCAAGAAATACAAGGGAAGAAAAAGATCTACAAAATCAAACCCCAAACAATTAAGAAAATGGCAATAGGAACATATGTATCAATAATTACTTTGAATGTAAACGGATTAAATGCTCCAACCAAAAGACACAGACTGGCTGAATGGATACAAAAACAAGACCCATATATATGCTGGCTATACTTCAGACCTAAAGACACATTTAGACTGAAAGTGAGAGGATGGAAAAATATATTCCATGCAAATGGGAAGCAAAAAAAAGCTGGAATAGCAATCCTCATATCAAACAAAATGGACCTTAAAATAAAGAATATTACAAGAGATAAGGAAGAACACTACATAATGATCAAGGGATCAATCCAAGAGGAAGACATAACAATTGCAAATATCTGTGCACCCAACATAGGAGCACCTCAGTACATAAGGCAAACACTAAAAGACATAAAAGGAGAAATTGACAGTAACACAATAATAGTAGGAGACTTTAACACCCCACTCACACCAATGGACAGATCATCAAAACAGAAAATTATTAAGGTAACACAAGTCTTAAATGATACCTTAGGTGAGATGGATCTCATTGATATCTTCAGGACATCCCACCCAAATGCAAAGAATGCACCTTCTTCTCAAGTGCACATAGAACATTCTCCAGGATAGACCACATTTTGGGTCACAAATCAAACCTCAGTAATTTTAAGAAAATTGAAATCATATCAAGCATCTTTTCTGACAACAATGCTTTGAGACTAGATATCAATTACAAGAAAAAAACTGTAAGAAACACAAACACATGGAGATTAAATAATATGCTTCTAAATAACCAACAGGTTACTGAAGAAATCAAAAGGGTAATCAAAAAATTTCTAGAAACGAATGACAATGAAAACATGACAACTCAAAACCTATAGGATACAGCAAAAGCAATTCTAAGAGGGAATTTTATGGCAATACAATCCTACCTCAAGAAACAGGAAAAACATTAAACAGACAACCTAACTTTACACCTAAAACAACTGGAAAAAGAAGAACCAAAAAAAAAAAATTAGCAGAAGTAAAGAAATCATAAAGATCAGAGCAGAAATAAATGAAAAAGAAATGAAAGAAACCATAGTAAAGATTAATAAAACTAAAAGCTGATTCTTTGAGAAAGAGTCAGACATGACTGAAGTAACTCAGCACAGCACATGGAGAACAGTATGGAGGTTCCTTAAAAAACTAAAAATAGAACTACCATATGATCCAGCAACCCCACTACTTGGCATATACTCAGAGAAAACCATAATTCAAGAAGACATGTGTGCCCCAATATTCATTCCAGCATTATTTACAATATTCAGGATGTGGAAGGAACCTAAATGTCCATTGACAGATGAATGGATAAAGCAGATGTGGTACATAGAGGCTTCTGGCTCAAGATGGTGGAATAGAAGGATGTGCTCTTATCTCCTCCTGTGAGAGAATCAAAACTGCAACCAGCTGTTGAACAACCATCAACAGGAAGATGCTGGAACCCACCAGAAAAAAGATACCCCATGTCCAAAGACAAAGAATAAGCCATGCAAGATGGTAGGAGGGGCGCAATCATGATAAATACCAATCCCATACCCACTGGGTGGTGGCAACAGACTGGAGAACAACAACACCAAATAAGTACTCCCACTATTGTGAGGGTTCTGAACCCCATGTCAGGCTTCCCAGCCTGGAGATCTGACAAAGGGACTGGGAATCCCCAGGGAATCTGGCCTTGAGGGCCAGTGGGATTTGATTATAGGTTCCAGAGGACTGAGGGAAACAGAGACTACAGTCTTGGAGGGCACAAACAAAATTTTTCACACACCAAAACCCAGAGGAGAGGAGCAGTGACCCCACAGAAGATTGAACCAAAACTACCTGCTAGTGTTGGAGGGCCTCCTGTGGAGGTGTGGGTCAGCAGGGGTTCACACAGGGAGGGGGGGACTGGAAGGTCCCCCTTGGCATAAACCCTCTTGGAGTTAACTGTTAACCCTACCATAGAGCCTACAGACTCCAGGGCTGGGTTGCCTTAGGCCAAACAACTACCAGGGAGGGAGTGCAACCCCACCCATCAGCAGATAATTGAATTAAAGCTTGACTGACCAAGGCCCTGCCCACCAGAGCAAGACCCAGTTTGTCCCATTGCCAGTCCCTCCCATGAACAAGCATACACAGCCTCTTAGCCTCATCCATCAGAGGGCAGATAGGAGAAGCAAAAAGCAGCACAGTCTCACAGCAGCTAAAACAAAAACCATATTACAGGAAGTTAATCACGATGAAAAAGCAGAAAGTTATGTTCCAGACAAAGGGACAAGATAAAATCTCAGAAAAACAACTAAGTAGAGATATGCAACCTTCCAGAAATAGAATTCAGAACGATAGTGAAGATGACTCAGGATCTCAGAAAAAGAATGGAGGCAAAGATGGAGAAGATGCAATAAATGTTTACCAACAATAAATGTTTACCAAAGACCTACAAGAACTAAAGAACTAACAAACTGAGATGAATAATACACTAGAAGAAATCAATAAGAGAATAATTAAGGCAGAAGAATGGGTAAATGACCTGGAGCACAGAATGGTGGAAATCACTGCCACAGAACAGAATATAAAAAAAGAATGAAAAGAAATGAAGACAACCTAAGAGGCCTCTGGGACAACATCAAACACACCAACATTCTCACTATAGGGGTCAGAGAGTGAAGACAGAGAGAAAGCAGCTGAGAAAATATTTGAAGAGATAATAGCTGAAAACTTTCTGAGCATGGGAAAGGAAATAGTCAACCAAGTCCACAAAGCACAGAGTCCCAGAAAGGATAAACCCAAGGAGTAACACACCAAGACACATAGTAATCAAACTGACAAAAATTAGAGACAGAGATAAAATATTAAAAGCAAAACGGGAAAAATGACAAATAACATATAAGGGAACTCCCATCAGGCTACCAGCTGATTTCTCAACAGAAACTCTACAAGCCAGAAGGGAATGGCATGATATATTTAAAATAATGAAAGGCAAGAACCTACAACCAAGAATACTCTACCCAACAAGACTCTCCTTCAGTTTTGATGGAGAAATCAAAAGCCTTCCACACAAACAAAGGTTAAGAGAATTCAGCACCACCAAACCAGCTTTACAACAAATGCTAAAGGAACTTCTCTAGGCAGGGAACACAAGAGAAGGAAAAAACCTACAGAAAATAAACCCGAAACAATTAAGAAAATGGTAATAGGATCATATATGTTGATAATTGCCTTAAATGTAAATGGATTACATGCACCAACTAAGACATAGACTGACTGGGTGGATGAAAACATGTGCATGATATGCACTTCTACTTACCACATCACTCTGCTTGACCCCCCCCAAAATTCTATGTAATTGTTTTATATTGTTGAATTAAACATGTTCCCAGCATGGCTTGCAATTGTAATTATCTTTTATTTTTTTGTCTGGCTATTGATTGTGAAAGCTGATAAACATCTTTTACTACTGTGATTATGTAACTATTACTCACTTAATACCATTGTATCATGACTGATCATCAGAAAAGTAATAGAACTCTATATCACCAAAACTAGGATTTAATAGAAAAACCTGTAATCACTTTTTAAAATCCAGATGCATATGAGAATTATCTTGAAAATTTTTGAAAAATACCAGTGTTCAGGTATTGCTTTTTTTCTCCAGAGCTCCAGATATATTTCTAATGAGCAGTCATTTTTAAAAACAACTGGACTACATGATGATCTTTTACTTTTATCTAGTTTGTTTCACTTTTTCTATTTCACATTCAGTGCTCCCATTTCATTTAGTTTATGTTCCCTAATTTCTCTTTTTTTTTTTGATGTTCTATCTTCAGCTTTTATCAAGTGTAGTAGAAAAGCTTTTGTATACATATATATACAAATGCATAATATATACATCTTGGAAAACATGAATTTTTGCCTAACTAAAAAAATTATAACATTTTGATTCCACTTGTTGGACTTACTATAATGATAGATTTCTAATTGAAAAATATATATGGAACAAGCAACAAAGGTTTACCATATAGCATAGGGAACTATAGCCAGTATCTTGTAATAATCTATGATGGAAAATAATTTCAAAAATAACTGAATTTGTATAACTGAATCACCTTGCTGTGCACCTGAAGTCAACAATACTTCAATAAGATATATCTATTCTTTAAAAAAATACTTCAATAAAATACATCTATTATTTTTTTAAAAAGTTGTGGTACATATATACAATGGAGTATTACTCTGCCATTAAAAGGAACAAAATTGGGTCATTTGTAGAGATGTGGATGGACCTAGAGTCTGTTATACAGAGTGAATTGTGTCAGAAAGAGAAAAACAAGTATCATATATGTGGAATCTAGTAAAATGGTACAGATGAACTTATTTCTAGGGCAGGAATAGAAACACAGACATACAGAACAGACATATGGACACAGGGGAAGAAGACCAGGATGGGACAAATTGGGAGATTAGGACTGAAATATATACACTACCATCTGTAAAATAGATAGCTAGTGGGAATCTGTTATGTAGTACAGGGAGCTCAGCTCACTGCTCTGTGATGACTTATATGCATAGGATGGGGGCGGGGGGGGGAGAGGTCCATGAAAGAGGGGACGTATGTATACATATAGCTGATTCACTTCATTATACATCAGAAACAAACCATTGTAAAGCAATTATACATCAATAAAAAAAAAAGAATAAATCCTTAGAGTTATCACAATGAAGGTTTTTTTCTATTTCTTTAATGTTGTATCAATATGAGATGATGAGTGAGTGAGAGTCACTCAGTCGTGTCCAACTCTTTGCAACCCCATGGACCGTAGCCTTCCAGGCTCCTGTCCATGGAATTCTCCAGGCAAGAATACTGGAGTGGGCTGCCATTTCTTTTTCCAAATATGAGATGATAAACATGCACTAAACTTATTGTGATAATCAAGTTAATTCAGTTCAGTTCAGTCGCTCAGTTGTTCCGACTCTTTGTGACCCCATGAACCGCAGCATGCCAGGCCTCCCTGTCCATCACCAACTGCTGGAGTCTACCCAAACCCATGTCCATCAAGTCAGTGATGCCATCCAACGGTCTCATCCTCTGTCATCCCTTTCTCCTCCTGCCCTCAATCTTTCCCAGCATCAGGGTCTTTTCCAATGAGTCAGCTCTTCCCATCAGGTGGCCAAAGTATTGGAGTTTCAGCTTCAACATCAGTCCTTCCAATGAACACCCAAGACTGATCTCCTTTAGGATGGACTGGTTGGATCTCCTGGCAGTCCAAGGGACTCTCAAGAGCCTTCTCCAGTACCACAGTTCAAAAGCATCAATTCTTCAGCGCTCAGCTTTCTTTATAGTCCAACTCTCACATCCATACATGACCACTGGAAAAACCATAGCTTTGACTAGATGGACCTTTGTTGGCAAAGTAATGTCTCTGCTTTTTAATATGCTATCTAGGTTGGTCATAGCTTTTCTTCCAAGGAGTAAGCGTCTTTTAATTTCATGGCTGCAGTCACCATCTGCAGTGATTTTGGAGCCCAAGAAAATAAAGTCTGTCACTGTTTCCATTGTTTCCCCATCTATTTTACATGAAGTGATGGGACCGGAGGCCATGATCTCAGTTTTCTGAATGTTGAGTTTTAAGCCAACTTTTTCACTCTCCTCTTTCACTTTCATCAGGAGGCTCTTTAGTTCCTCTTTGCTTTCTGCCATAAGGGTGGTGTCATCTGTATATCTGAGGTTATTGATGTATCTCGGCAATCTTGATTTCAGCTTGTGCTTCATCCAGCCCAGCATTTTGCATGATGTACCTCTGCATAGAAGTTAAAGAAGCAGGGTGACAATATACATTCTTGATGTATTTCTTTGCCAATTTGGAACCAGTCTGTTTTTCCATGTCTGCTTCTAAGTGTTGCTTCTTGACCTGCATACAGATTTCTCAGTAGGCAGGTAAGGGTATCTGGTATTCCCATCTCTTTAAGAATTTTCCAATTTGTTGTGATCCACGCAGTCAAAGGCTTTGGCATAGTCAATACAGCAGAAATAGATGTTTTCCTGGAACTTTCTTGCTTTTCGATGATCCAGTGGATGTTGGCAATTTGATCTCTGGTTCCTCTGCCTTTTCTAAATCCAGCTTGAACATATGCAAATTCTTAGTTCACATACTGTTGAAGCCTGGCTTGGAGAATTTTGAGCATTACTTTGCTAGCATGTGAGATGAGTGCAAGTGTGTGGTAGTTTGAACATTCTTTGGCATTGCCTTTCTTTGGGATTGGAATGAAAACTGACCTTTTCCAGTCCTGTGGCCACTGCTGAGTTTTCCAAATTTGTTGGCATATTGAGTGCAGCACTTTCACAGCATCATCTTTTAGGATTTGAAATAGCTCAACTGGAATTCCATCACCTCCACTAGCTTTGTTCATAGTGATGCTTCCTAAGGCCTACTTGACTTCACATTCCAGGATGTCTGGCTCTAGGTAAGTGATCACATAATCATGGTTATCTGGGTCCTGAAGATCTTTTTTGTATAGTTCTTCTGTGTATTCTTACCACCTCTTCTTAACATCTTCTGCTTCTGTTAGGTCCATACCATTTCTGTCCTTATTGTGCCCATCTTTGCATGAAATGTTCCCTTGGTAGCTCTAATTTTCTTGAAGAGATCTCCAGTCTTTCCTATTCTATTATTTTCCTCTATTTCTTTGCATTAATCACTGAGGAAGGCTTTCTTATCTCTCCTTGCTATTCTTTGGAACTCTGAATTCGAATGAGGATATCTTTGGTTTTATCCTTTGCCTTTAGCTTCTCTTCTTTTCTCAACTCTTTGTAAGGCTTCCTCAGACAACAATTTTGCCTTTTAGCATTTCTTTTTCTTGGGGATGGTCTTAATCATTGCCTCTTGTACAATGTCACAAATCTCTGTCCATCATTCTTCAGGCATTCTGTCTATCAGATCTAATCCCTTGAATCTGTTTGTCACTTATTGTATAATCATAAGGGATTTGATTTAGGTCATACCTGAATGGTCTAGTGGCTTTCCCTACTTTCTTCATTTAAGTCTGAATTTGGCAATAAGGAGTTCATGATCTGAGCCACAGTCAGCTCCCAGTCTTGTTTTTGCTGACCGTATAGAGCTTCTCCATCTTTGGCTGCAAAGAATATAATCAATCTGATTTCAGTATTGGCCATCTGGTTATGTCCATGTGTAGAGTCTTCTCTTGTGTTGTTGGAAGGAGGTGTGTTGTTGGAAGAGGGCACATATATACAACAGAGTATATTACTCATCTCTAAAAAGGAAAGCATTTGACTCAGTTCTAATGAAGTGGATAAACCTAGAGCCTATTATACAGAGTGAAGTAAGTCAGAAAAAGAAAGACAAATACCATATATATTCTTATATGTGGAATATAGAAAAATGGTAACGATGATACTACATGCGGGCAGCGAAGGAGACACAGACATAAAGAACAGATTTTGGACTCAGTGGGAGAAGGAGAGGACAGGATAATTTGAGAGAATAGCATTGAAACATATACATTACCATATGTAAAACAGATAACCAGTGCAAGTTTGATATATGGCACAGGGCACCCAAAACCAGTGTTCTGTGACAACCTGGAGGGAGAATAGCATTGAAACATATACATTACCATATGTAAAACAGATAACCAGTGCAAGTTTGATATATGGCACAGGGCACCCAAAACCAGTGTTCTGTGACAACCTGGAGGGAAGATAGGAGGGATGTTCAGGATGGAGGGGACACATGTATACCTATGGCTGATTCATACTGATGTATGACAAAAATCATCACAATATTGTAAAGTAATTATCCTTCAGTTAAAAACAATAAATTAAAAAAAGAAAAGGCAGAGGACCCAGAGATCAAATTACCAACATCCATTGGATCATAGAAAAAGCAAGAGAATTAAATAAAAATCTACTTCTGCCTCATTGACTATGCTAAAGCCTTTGTGTGAAAGTCGCTCAGTTGTGTCTGACTCTTTGCCACCTCATGGACTATACAGTCCATGGAATTTTCCAGGCAAAAATATTGGATTGGGTAGCCATTCCCTTTTCCAGCAGATCTTCCCAACCGAGGGATTGAACCTAGGTCTCCTGCATTGCAGGAGGATTCTTTACCAACTGAGCCACAAGGGAAGGCCAAGAATACTAGAGTGGGTAGCCTATCCCTTCTCCAGTGGATCTTCCTTACCCAGGAATCAAGCCGGGGTCTCCTGCATTGCAGGCAGATTCTTTACCAACTGAGCTACTGTGTGGATCACAACAAACTGTGGGAAATGCTTAAAGAGATCGGAATACCAAACCACCTTACCTGCCTCCTGAGAAAATTGTATGTAGGTCAAGAAGCAAGAGTTAGAACCAGACATAGAACAACAGACTGGTTCCAAATTGGGAAAGGAGTACGTCAAGGCTGTATACTGTCACCCTGCTTATTTAACTTATATGCAGAGTACATCATGAGAAATGCCAGGCTGGATAAGTCACAAGCTGGAATCAAAATTGTCATGAAAAATATCAACAACTTCAGATATGCAGATGATACCACCCTAATGTCAGAAATCGAAGAGAAACTAAAGTGCCTCTTGATGAAGGTGAAAGAAGAGAGTGAAAAAGCTGGCTTAAAACTCGACATTCAAAAAACTAAGATCATGGCATCCAGTCCCATCACTTCATGGCAAATAGAAGGGGAATAAACGGAAAAAGTGGCAGATTTTATTTTCTTGAGCTCCAAAATCACTGAAGATGGTAACTGTAGCCATAAAATTAAAACATGCTTGTTTCTTGGAAGAAAAGCTATGAGAAATATAGACCACATATTAAAAAGCAGAGAAATCAGTTTGCCAACAAAGATCTGTATAGTCAAAGCTTTGTTTTTTCCAGTAGTCATGTACAGATGTGAGAGTTGGACCATAAAGGCGGCTTAGAACCAAAGAATTGATGCTTTCGAACTGTGATGCTGGAGAAGACTCTTGGACAACAAGGAGATCAAACCAGTCAATCCTAAAGGAAATCAGTCCCGAATATTCATCAGAAGGACTGATGCTGAAGCTGAAGCTCCAATACTTTGGCCACCTGATGTGAAGAGCCAATTCATTGGGGAAAACCCCGATGCTGGGAAAGACTGAAGGCAGAAGGAGAAAGGGATGACTGAGGATGATATGGTTGGGTGGGCTCACTGACTCAATGAACATGAGCTCAAGCAAATTCTAGGAGAGAGTGAAGGACAGGGAAGCCTGGTATGCTGCATTTCATGGGGTTGCAAAGAGTCAGAAATGAATTAGTGATTGAACGACAACAACAAAAACAAGATAAACAACATGAAAAGTCAAGCTACATACTGAAAAGTACCTTTACCACACATCTAACAAAGTCCAGCCTATATAAGTACTCCCAGGAAAAAGATAACCCAATAAAGAAATGGATAGATGGGTAATCATTGCAGAGAAAAACCGCATAAACAATAACATGAAATTATATTCTCTCCCTTCCCTTCATGATTTCTGGTGACTATTGGCATTCCTTGGCTTGTGGCTGCCATCACTCCAATCTCTGCCTTCACGGCCCCACTGCCTTGTCCTCTGTGTTGTAACATTTCCCTCTGCCTCCCTCACATAAGGATACTTGTGATTTTATTTGGGGCATACCCAGATAATCCAGGACAGCCTCTGCACCTCAGAATCCTAATTTAATCTCATTGTTTGCCATGTAAAGTAATATTTCTCCTTTTTCATGTAAGGCAGTGTTCACAGTTTGCATGGATTAGGACTTGCTTATTTATCTCTGTGAGAAGGAAGGGGCATTATGCAACCTACCAAAGGCTGATTCCAGTTTTCTTGGTGTAGAGTGGGATTAACAATAATTATCCAATAGGGAGAGTTGAACCATAAAGAAAGCTGAATGCTGAAGAACTGATGCTTTTGAACTTCAGTGTTGGAAAAGGCTCTTGAGAGTCCCTTGGACTGCAAGGAGATCAAACCAGTCAATCCTAAAGGAAATCAGTCCTGAAGATTCGTTGGAAAGATTGATGCTGAAGCTGAAACTCCAACACTTTGGCCACCTAATGTGAAGAACTGACTCATTGGAAAAGACCCTGATGCTGGGAAAGATTGAAGGCAGGAAGAGAAGGGGATGAGATGGTTGGATGGCATCACCAACTCGGTGGACATGAGCTTGAGCAAGCTCCAGAAGTTGGTGATGGACCAGGAAGCCTGGCGAACTGCAGTCCATGGGGTCACAAAGAGTCAGATGCAACTGAACTGAACTGATCCAATAGGGTTATTGTGATAATTGAATGAGTTAATGTTCAATATATATACATTTGTATATATACACACACATACATACACACATATAGAACACACTTAAACCATGCCTGATACACAGTAGCTGCTCAAGAATTAGTACCTGCTACTACAGGTAGTGTCTTCCCAGCTATGCCAGTGGTAAAGAACTCGCCTGGCAATACAGGAGACATAAGAGACACGGGTTTGATCCCTGGGTTGGGAAGATCCCCTGACAGAAGGCATGGCAACTCACTCCAGTATTCTTGCCTGGAGAATCCCCAGGGACAGAGGAGGCTGGTGTGCTACAGTCCATGGGGTCTCAAAGAATCAGACATGACTGAAGCAACTTAGCATGCCCGCACTACAGGTAGTAACAATAGTGGTATTAAAGGATTTTGTGAGCAAGAAATAAAAATTCCAAACAATTTTTTAAAAAGATTGATTTTTAAAATGCAATTCTGTTAAAATTTAAAGTATCTATACAACAAAGAACACTATAAACAAAGTGAAAAAACATATTTCAGAATGGAAGAAGATACTTGCAATGCACTAATGAAAGATTAAAATCTACAACAATAAAGAATTTCTATAAATAAGATAAAAACAACCCTACTGAAAAATAGGGAACAGGTTTAAACAAACAATTCACAATAAGGAAACATAAATGGCCAATGAACACAAAGTGATATTGACCCTAACTAGTAATCAGGGAAATACTGCAGTGAGATACCATTTCACTCTATCAGGTGGGCAAAACATGATTGTTACAACTGATGTGGAGATCAATCCAATAAAATGTTCATCAATGGTTATGCCACATTTCATCAAATCTACAACACTGATTATAAGATTCATCATTATTTTGTATGCCAATAAAAGAATAACACTAAAATAATTGTAAGACATGAATTTCAGAGATGTTAAAATAAGAAAAAATGGTACATCTCAGACTTTACAAAATACATAGTGAAAAAATTGGAAATAACCTAAATGTTCATTCATCATAGAAATGGCTCAATAAAATGCACTATATATTCATATAATGAAATTCTTATAGGAGTTAAAAGGAATCACAAAAAAGATATTACTGAATAAAAATAACAAGATGCAGAATCATATCATACAGTATGATATTTACGTTCACATCCACACACATACAGAGAAATCACATTAAACTTTTTTAAAATTACTTTTTATGGTCTATGGATTGTACCAGTGCCTCCATTTTTTCATACTTCCCTGAATTTATGCCTTTTTGTAGTCCCTGTTCATACTGACTCTGAGCTTAACAATATGACTTGCTTTGGCTAACAGGGCAATAAAAAACTCTATATAAACAAAAGCTTAAAATGTTACCTTACAGGCCATGTCTTCTGGACACAGAGAACCGGGAATCAAGAACATTGCCTGGCAGACCCAGAGTAACAGTGGTGAAGCATAGAAAAGATGAAGCTTTTTTAAAATTATGGGTGTGGCTTTTAGAAAATGGAGTTGGATAGAATCAGACACAAAGAAAGCCCATAAAGTTTTTTGAGAATATTGTATAAGTGCTGCCAGACTGGGTTGAAATTGTTCAAGATGTAAACAGGCCTCTGGGCAAGAAAAGATTTGGGAAATTGTTTAAAGGGCATATTTTCTCTTCAGAAATGATCAAAGGAAGGCAACAAAAAACCAAAGATGTCTCAGAGGGTAATGTCAAGGGCCTTGGAATATAATGAACTAAAAAGCCACTCCCAATAAGCAGAATTAGGTGCCTATCAAAGGATGTTCACCATCCAGGAATTCCCTGGCAGTCCAGTGGTTAGGACTTGGTGCTTTCACTGTGATGGGCCTGAGTTCAATCCCTGATCAGAAAACCAAGATCCCACAAGCTGTGCCATGGCCAAACACACACACACACACACATACTCACCATCTCTGAAGTAGCAGGTACTGGAGTGAAGTCCTGCCAAAAATAGGGGAACCTGGCACTATTTTTCCACCTTAATTTTAAAATTGCTATGAACAGCAATTCAATATGCCCCCTCCATGTTCTTCCCCTTTAAATGGTAGTGTCTGTTGCAGGTGTCCTGTTCCTATCTCATCTTTGTACTAGGGGGCAGAGAGCAGTGCCCTCACACTGACTCTGGAGCTAACCATGGAACTTGCTTTAGCCAGTGGGACAGTAGCAAATGGGACACAAGTACAATCTTCAAAAATTACTTAAATGTTTCCATTTCCTTTCTTGGACTCCTAACGAGAGCATTTCCAGAAATATCCTAATGGAAGGATAAGCGGGGAAAAGGAGTCATTCCAGTACAGACCATTCAGGACAAATAGACACCAGCCACCCAGCCATCTGATCACTAGGTCAGCCCCAAGGATAAACGATGTGTTTCAAGCTGCTAAGGTTTGGGTTGATATGTTAAGGAATAGTGTAGTATTCAAAGGGGACTTAAGACTTACTTGTAATTTTCCTTTTTGGTTAAAAAAAAGGTGATGAAGAATAAGATACAGGTTATTCGTGTGATTAAAATTTGATTTTTTAAGTGGCAAAAGCTACAAAGAGTTAATTCTTTTTTTAAAGATTTTTTTGATGTGGACTATTTTTAGTCTTTATTGAATCTGTTACAATATTGCTTCTATTTTATGTTTGGTTCTTTGGCTGCCAGGCAGTGTGGGATCTTAGCTCCCCTACCAGGGATTGAACCCACACCCCTTTCATTGGGAGTGAAGTTTTAACCAATGAATCGCCAAGGACATCCCCAAATAGTTTATTCTTAGAAGAGTAAATGTTGTTCAGTCAGTCAGTCATGTCTGACTCTTTGCGACCCCAAGGACTGCAGCACTCCAGGCTTCCCTGTCCTTTACAATCTCCTGAAGTTTCTTCAGACTCATGTCCACTGAGTCGGTGATCCCATCCAACCATCTCATCCTCTGTTGTCCCCTTCTCCTGCTGCCTTCAATCTTTCCCAGCATCAGAGTCTTTTCCAATGGGTTGGCTCTTTGCATCAGGTGGTCAAAGTTTTGGAGTTTCAGCCTCAGCATCAGTCCCTCCAATGAATATTCAGGATTGATTTCCTTTAGGATTGACTGGTTTGATTTCCTTGCAGTCCAAGGGACTCTCAAGAGTCTTCAACACCACAGTTCAAAAGCATCAATTCTTCGGTACTCAGCCTTCTTTATGGTCCAACTCTCACATCCATACATGACTACTGGAAAAACCATAGCGGTGACTGAACGTACATTTGTTGGCAAAGTAATATCTCTGCTTTTTTCATACTCTATGTTTGTCATAGCTTTTCTTCCAAGGAGCAAGCGTCTTTTAATTTAATGGCTGCAGTCACCATCTGCAGTGATTTTGGAGCCCAAGAAAATAAAGTTTATCACTATTTCCATTGTCTTCCCATCTATTTGCCATGAAGAAATGGAACTGGATGCCATCATCTTAGTTTTTTGAATGTTGAGTTTTCAGCCAGCTTTTTCACTCTCCTCTTTCACTTTCATCAAGAGGCTCCTCAGTTCCTCCTCGCTTTCTGCCATAAGGGTGGTGTCATCTGCATATCTGAGGTTACTGATATTTCTCCCAGCAAACTTGATTCCAGCTTGTGCTTCATCCAGCCCAGCATTTCGCATGATGTACTCTGCATATAAGTTAAATAGGCAGGGTGACAATATACAGCCTTGACGTACTCCTTTCCCAATTTGGAACCAGTTCGTTGTTCCATGTCTGGTTCTAACTGCTGTTTCTTGACCTGTGTACAGGTTTCTCAGGAGGCAGGTAAGGTGGTCTGGTATTCCCATCTCTTGAAGAATTTTCCATAGTGTTGTGATCCACACAGTCAAAGGCTTTAGTGTAGTCAATGAAGCAGAAGTTGATGTTTTTCTGGAACTCTCTTGCTTTTTCTATGATCCAACAGACATTGGCAATTTGATCTCTGGTTTCTCTGCCTTTTCAAAATCTAGTTTGAACATTTGGAAGTACTCAGCTCATGTACTGTTGAAGCCTGGCTTGGAGAATTTTGAGCATTACCTTGCTAGCATGTGAAATGAGTGCAATTGTGTGATAGTTTGAACATGCTGTGGCATTGCCCTTCTTTGAGACTGGAATGAAAACTAGACCTTTTCCAGTCCTGTGGCCACTGCTGAGTTTTCCAAATTTGCTGGTATACTGAGTGCAGCAGTTTAACAGTGTCATCTTTTAGGAGTTGAAATAGCTCAATTGGAATTCCATCACCTCTACTAGCTTTGTTTGTAGTGATGCTTCCTAAGGCCCACTTGACTTGGCACTCCAAGATATCTGTATCTAGGTGAGCGATCACACCATCGTGGTCATTAAGATCTTTGACTTTGCAGAGTCAGACACAACTGAGTGAGTGAACTGAACTGAAGACCTTTTTGTGTATAGTTCTTCTGAAGTAGCTCATTCATTCCAGTGGCCTCATTTTATAGCTCTCACTTAGGGCACAGACTCCAAGAGCTGATTGACACAGACGAATTTTCTGTGGTCAAGACAATCACTAACAATTTGCTGCCCAGCTCTACCATATTCTTTTCACTTGAATTTTCAGAGAAATAAAAATTTTCCCTTGAGCTTATTTGCACTCTAGTGATTTTTTTCTGGTGAAGCCTACTGAAAAAATAATTTCTTGGTGAGAATAAAGATGCACATTTTGGGAAGTATTTACAAGATGGTGGAGCAGAAGGACATGACCACACCTTTTTTTAACAAAAACAAAAACACCAAAATCACAACTAACTGCTGAACAACAATCAACAAAAAAGTGCTGGAACCTACCCAAAAAATACCCTACATCCAAAGACAAAGAAGAAGCCACAACAAGACAAATAGGAGGGGCACAATCACAGTAATATCAAATTCTATACCTACCAAATGGGCAACGCACAAATTGGAAAATAATTATATCACAGAAGTTCTCCTACAGGAGTGAAAGTTCCAAGCCCCATGTCAGGCTCCCCAGCCTGGGAGTCTGGTAACAAGAGGAGGAGCCCTCAGAGAATCTGGCTTTGAAGGCCAGAAACTCCACTCTTACAGGGCACACACAGGGTCTTCTATGCATGCCGAGACACACAGTAATCAAACTGACAAAAAATAAAGACAAAGAAAAAATATTAAAAGCAACAAATAACATACAAAGGAATCCCCGTAAGATTATCAGGTGATTTCTCTGCAGAAACTTTGCAGGCTAGAAGAGAGTGGCACAATACATTTAAAGTGATGAAAAAGAAAACCTACAACATAGAATACTCTGCTACCCAATAAGATTTTCATTCAGATTTGTCATCAAATCATAAGAGAAGAACAAAAGAAGGGAAGAAAAATGACCTACAGAAACAAATCCAACACAATTAACAAAATGGGAATAAGAACATACATATTGATAATAACCTTAAACATAAATGGATTAAATGCTCCAACCAAAAGACTTAGACTGGCTGAATGGATACAAAAACAAGACTCATATATATGCTATATACAAGAGACTCAGTTTAGACTGAGGGATACATACAGATTGAAAGTGAGGGGATGAAAGAGGTATTCCATGCAAATGGAAATCAAAACAAAACTGGAGTAGTAATACTCATATCAGACAAAATAGACTTTAAAAGACTGTTATAAAAGACAAAAAAGGACACTACATAACGATCAAGGGATCAATCCAAGAAAAAAGATGTAACAATTATAAATATATATGCACCCACATAGGAGCACCTCAACATATACGGCAAATACTAAAAGCCATTAAGGGAGAAACTGACAGTAACACAATAGTGGAGAAGTTTAACACCCAATTTTCATTCAAGAGACAGATTACCCAGACAGAAAATAAGGGAACACGGGCCTTAAATGACGTATTAGACCAGATCAATTAATTGATATAAGTATAATATCAGTATTATGTATAATATACTGTATATTATATATAATATAATATGTATATAAGTATAATATAATGATATAATTAAATATCAACTAATTGATATTTATACAGCATTCCATCCAAAAGCAGAAGAATACACATTCTTTTCAAGTGCACATGGAACATTCTCCAGTATTGATGACATCCTGGGCCACAAAGTGAACCTCAGTAAATTCAAGAAAACTGAAATCATATCAAGCATCTTTTCTGAACACAATGCCATGAGATTAGAAATAAACTGCGAGAGGGACTTCCCTGGTGGTCCAGGGGTTAAGAATCTGCCTTGCAATACAGGGGACACAGGTTTGATCCTTGGTCCAGGAACTAAGAGTCCACATTCCAAGAGCAACTAAGCCCATGTGCCACAACTAAAGAGTCCATATGCCACAACGAAAGATCTCGTATGATACAATGAAGATTTGGCAGACCACAGCTAAGACCCAACACAGCCAACTAAGTAAATAAATTTTTTTTAAATAATTCAACTACATGAAAGCAACTGTAAAAAGCAAACACGTGAGGGTAAATAATATGCTATTTAACAAACAATGGGTCACTGAAGAAATCAAAGAGAAAATCAAAAAATACCTAGAGACAAATGAAAACAAAAATACAATGATCCAAAACCTATGGGACACAGCAAAACACATTCGAAGAGGAAAGTTTATAGCAAAACAACCTTACCTCAGGAAAAGAGAAAAATCTCAAATAAACAATGTAACCTTACACCTAAAGCAACTAGAAAAAGGACAAACAAAACCCAAAGTTAGTAGAAGGAAAGAAATCAAAGATCAGGACAGAAATAAATGAAATAGAGACAAAGAAAACAACAGAAAAGATCAATGAAACTAGACGTTAGTTCTTTGAAAAGAAACAAAGTTGATAAACCTATAGTCAGATTCATCCACAATAGAAGGCAGAGGGCTCAAATCAATCAAATTAGAAATGAAAGGGAAGAAGTTATAATGGACACCACAGAAATACAAAGGATTATAAGAGACTATAGCAAGCAACTATACACCAATAAAATTAACAACCAAGAAGAAATGTACAAGTTCTTAGAAAGGTACAATCTCCCAAGACTGAACCAGGAAGAAATAGAAAATATGAACAGGCCAGTCACAAGTACTGAAACTGAAACAGTGGTTTAAGAACTCCCAACAAACAAAAGTCCACAACCAGACGACTTCACAGCCAAATTCTATTAAACATTTAGAGAAGGGTTAACATCTTTTAAAACTCTTCCAAAAATTTACAGAGTAAGGAACACTCCCAAACTCATTCTGTGTGGCTATCACCACTCTGATACCAAAATCAGACACACCCTGATACCAAAATCAGACAAAGATATCACAAAGAAAAGTACAGCCCAATACCACTGATAGACATAGATGTTAAAATCCTCAACAAAAATTTGCAAACCAAATCCAACAGTACATTAAAAGGATCATACACCATAATCAAGTGGGATTTATCTCAGGGATGTTCAGTATCTGCATATCACTCAGTGGTATACTCCACATTAACAAACTGAAGAATAAAAACCAACTGATCGTCTCAATAAATGCAGGAAAAGCTTTGTACAAAATTCAACACCATTTATGATAAACTCTCCAGAAAGTTGACATAGAGGAAACCTACCTCAACATAATAAAGGCCATATATGACAACCCACAGCTAACATAATACTCAATGGTGAGAAGCTGAAAACATTTTCTCTAAGATTAGGAACAAGACAAGGATGTCCCCTCTCACCACTTTTATTCAACACAATTTTGGAAGTCCTAGTCATGTCAATCGTAGAAGAAAAAGAAATAAAAGGAATCCAAATTGGAAAAGAACTAAAACTGTCTGCAGATAATATGATACTATACACAGAAAATGCTATGGATCCTACCAGAAAACTATGAGAGCTCATTTGGTAAAGTTGCAAGATACAAAATTAACACACAAAAATCTGTTCCATTTCTATACACTAACAACAAAAGATCAGAAGGAGAAATTTAAAAAACAATCCCACTGACCATCACATCAAAAAGAATAAAATACCTAGGAATAAACCTACCTAAGGAGGTACTGACCTGTACTCTGAAAACTGTAAGACACTGATGAAAGAAAGATAACACAAACAGATGGAAAAACATACATGTTCTTGGATTAGAAGATTCAATATTGTCAAAATGACTATATTACCCAAGGCAATCTACAGATTCAATGCAATCTCTATCAAATTACCAATGGCATTTTTCACAAAACTAGAGAGAAAAATCTTAAAATTTGCATGGAAACACAAAAGACTCTGAATAGGCAAAGCAACCCTGAGAAAGAAAAACAAAACTAGAGAAATCAGGCTGCTTGACTTCAGACTATACTACAAAACTATAGCAAAGAAAACAGTGTTTCCTGGCACAAAAACAGAAATACAGATAAATGGAAAAGGATAGAAAGTCCAGAAATAAACCCATGCACCTATGTCAATTAATCTCTGACAAAGGATGCAAGACAATACAGTGGAGAAAAAACAATCTCTTCAACAAATGGTGCTGGGAAAACTGTAGAGCTACATTTAAAAAAATGAAATTAGAACCCTTTCTAATACCATACACAAAATAAATTCAAAATGGATTTAAGACCTAAAGGTAAGACTGGATATTATAAAAACTCTTAGAGGAAAACATAGGCAGAACTTTCTTTGGCATAAATCAAAGCAGTATCTCTTTTGATCCATCTCCTAGAGTAATGGAAATTAAAACAAAAATAAACAAATGGGATCTAATTAAACTCAAAAGTTTTATACAGCAAAGGAAACCATAAACAAAAAAAAAGACGACACATAGAACATGAGAAAATATTTGCAAACAAAGTGACCAACAAGGGATTACTCTCCAAAATTTACAAACGGCTCATGAGGCTCAGTATAAAAAAAAAAGACAACCCAATCAAAAATTGAGCACAAAACCTAAATAGACATTTCTCCAAATAAGACATATAGATGGCCAAGAGACACATGAAAAGGTGCTCAACATTGCTAATTATTAGAGAAGTGCAAACCAAAATTACAATGAGGTATCACCTCACACTGTTCAGAATGGCCATCACCAAAAAGTCTACCAACAGTAAATGTTGGAGAGGGTGTGGAGAAAACAAACCCTCTTACACTCTTGGTGGGAATGTAAACTGGTACAGCCACTATGGAAAACAGTACGGTGGTTCCTTAAAAAACTAAAAATAGAGTTACCATATGATCCAGCAATCCCTCTCCTGGCCATATATCCAGGGAAAACCATGCTTTGAAAGGACATATGCACCCCAGTGTTCATTGCAACATGTTTACAATAACCAAGATATAGAAGTAAACTAAATGTCCATTGATAGAGAAATGGATAAAGAAGATATGGTGTATACATACAATGGAATATATTAGCCATAAAAAAAGAATGAAATAATGCCATTTGCTGCAACAAGAATGGACTTGAAGATTATCGTGCTCGTCCCCGCCGGCGGGCCGTCGCCCACGTCCCCCGGGGCGCGGCGCGGCGCGCCCCGCCGCGCGTCGGGACCGGGGTCCGGTGCGGAGAGCCCTTCGTCCCGGGACACGGGGCGCGGCCGGAAAGGCGGCCGCCCCCTCGCCCGTCACACACCGCACGTTCGTGGGGCACCTGGCGCTAAACCATTCGTAGATGACCTGCTTCTGGGTCGGGGTTTCGGACGTAGCAGAGCAGCTCCCTCGCTGCGATCTATTGAAAGTCAGCCCTCGACACAAGAAAAAAAATTTTTTTAAAGGAAAAAAAAAAAAAAAAAGATTATCGTGCTAAGTGAGGCAAGTCAGATAGAGAAAGACAAATATTACATGGTATCACTTATATGTGGAATCTTTTAAAAATTATACAAATGAAGTTATTTACAAAATGAAATTATGGTTACCAAGGGGGACAGAGGAGAGAGGGATAAATTGGGAGTTTGGGATTAACATATACACACTACTATATTTAAAACAGATAATCAACAAGGACCTACTGTATATATTCCTATAGGGAATTCTGCTCAATATTCTGTAATAACCTAAATGGGAAAAGTATTTGAAAAAAGAATAGATGCATGTATATGTATAACTGAGTCACTTTGCTGCACTCTTGAAACTAATACAACATTGTTAATCAGCTACACTCCAATATAAAATTTAATCAATAAAAAAAAATTCAACACTAATAAAAGCATGTTTCCCACCCCCCACCCCCAAAAAAAGCATAGCAAGTGCTGCCTCACTGTGAAACAAGATGATGGGTCTAACCACTGAACAAAGTTCCCAGACTCTGTATGACTTTGGAGCCTCTGCCTCTTTGGCGCTAGGGCCCAGTCCTGACCCTAAAGGAAGGAATTTAACCAATAATGCCCCCCAGTGCCACACAACCCCACCACAAGGGCCTGTGAATCCATATAGACTTGGGCCCAAGTGAAAAGGGCAAATCCAGTGACGGGGTATACCTTCTTTCACAGCCAGCAACACTGAGTTTTGTCAAGATAACCTGCAATGAGCCTACTCTTCCGTGTTATGCCCACTCCACACACTGTGGGACCAGACATTGTTCCTGCACAGGAAGAAGGCTCTGATATGGGGGGATGGAAAGGCAGATGTGCACCTCTGCCACCAACTCCTCAAGTCCAGGGATATGCCTGAGGGAACCAGTAAAGACAAATAAATTTTACAGGTGAGCAACCATGCTTCTGTTGTGAGTGTTACTGTAAAGATGACTGCAGGCTGTAATAGATTCCATAACCAGAATTCCATTTGTTAACCAGTCAGGTGTTATACAAAAAAGTGTCCCCATGGCTACCCGGCAATTGAATGTCTTAACCTTCAGTTCCACTTCACTAGAGCAAGTCACACCATGTTGATTTGATGTATGAACACACAAGGAGGAACTAGATGAAATATGAAAATATTCAAGACAAAGAACATTTTACAAAGCTAAATAAACTAGATGGAGATCTCACTCTTCAATGAATTCTCCACTTTGGCTCATTTTAATTATCTTTCTTTTTCTCACTTGTTTTTAGAAAACTAGCTTCTGAGGCTTTTGAGAATAAACACTGTTCCAGATAAACAATGGAAAAGACAGAAAGACAAAGAATTCTCTGGCTAACCATAAAACCAGTTCTCCTTGTCCTGAGGAGAGAACATATATATGGAAATGATGGGCCTTTCAGCTGCATTTGGCAACCATCCTTTAGACTGCCTCTGAACCTACAGACAAAACACCAGCAACAGAGAGTGAGGTGCCAGAAGGCAAGACTTGAGGGGAGTTTGACAAACATGGTGTCTTATTTCCACTAAAGATTTCCTAACCCCAGAAAAGCTGAACCTGTGCAGCAACCTTGTCGCAGCATCTATAACCCTGGGTGTTTGAAAGATGAATCGAAAACCTCTGGAGCTTAAAGAGCCTTCACCCTGGGCAATTCAAAGCTCTGCCCATCACCTATTCTTCTCCATGAGCCAGAACTCCTGAGGCATAGTGAGGGAGCTTTCAATAACATACACAGTTAACCTGTCAAATTCACAGGGGTTAGGGGTGCCTCCATGCAGTCAAAAACCCATCTGTAACTCATAGTTGGCCTTCGGTATATGCTGTTCCCCTGCAGACATGGATTCTACCAGTCATGGATCATGTATAGTATTTTCTATTGAAGAAAATTGTGTATAAGTGGACCCGTGCAGTTCAAACCCATGTTTTTCAGGGGTCAAATGGACAGTGAGAAGTAGTGGCATAGGTATGAGGACAGGAGAAGAGAAAAGGCGGTCACACAGCAAGTAAATGGAGGAGGCCAACTTCCACGGTTGGCTCTTTTCCTCTAGGTCTTCTCACCTGGGATTTTGCTCGTGTGCTATTGAAACCAGCAGGCCTAAGACAGACTGTGAAGTGGAAGGTGCTGGTGGACACTTTAATAAGCAGTTTCCAACAGATCCTTGGGGCTTCCCTAGTGGTTCAGCAGTAAAAGAATTCACCTGCAGTGCAGGAGATATGGGTTCAATCCCTGGGTCCGGAAGATCCCCTGGAGAAGGGAATGGTAACTCTCTTCAGTACTCTTGCCTGGATAATCCCATGGACAGAGGAGCCTGGCAGGCTACAGTCCATGGAGTCACAAAAGAGTTGGACATGACGTAGCAACTGAACAACCACAACAAAGGGATCCTTGGAGCTCAGGGAGCAACTTCAGGTCTCTCAGGGCTGCCACCCTGCTGGTTCTCACACCATTATCTGATGAAGTGTGTTCACTAGGTGGCAGGTGACTACCTTAAGACTCTGGGTTATGTGCCCATTAAATCAGATTGCTAATCAGGAGGTTTTAATGTTGAGTATGAATCTTTGAGCAGTAACTGTTTTCAAGTTTTTGTACTAAATACCACAAAATGAATCCCCAAACAAAAGAACATCTGTCACAGAAGCAGCTATAGTCAACATTGGACAGCTGAGCCAATTCCTGGTCCCTACCAAGCATAGAGAAGCTTTCTCGGACACACACACACACAGCACAACTGCCTCCTCCTGCTGAGTCGTGCACAGACGATAATACAGGGTGAGCCAGACTTGCCACAATAAGGTCTTTTTTTACCTACCCCAACCACATATAGAATTCTTAAGCACACCAAACATTTCTCTTTCTGTCATAGTCGCACTGTCTCCACTCTAGGCAGAGGTAACCTGAAACAAAAGAGGGTCCTTCCCCAAGTGGGGAAGCCTAGAACTGGCTGGAATCCCTTCCCAAAGTCTTTTCACTGAACTTCAGAGATAATTCCTCTCAGAATCAGAATCCATTTGAATCTACTCTGGGAAGATGAGAGACTACAGACACCAGAGTCTGTCTGGTAGCAAGTGAGAGGCTGAAATCTAAATTCAGCATGAGTCTGGGATTCTACATAAGAACTATACCTATCTATAGTTGACATTTGTGATGTGCCAGGCCTAGAAGTAAGAACTTGCTTTATCTCATTTTATTGTCAGTCATAACCACCCTAGGAGGCTGTGGTTGTCATCCTCAACTCATAGACCAGAAAACTTAGGCCCAAAGAGGAAAATGGCATGCTCAAGATCACAGAGCTAGTATGTGATAGAATCTAGATTCCAATCTGCTGTCTCAATCACTAAGTGCCTCCCAGCAATTAAAAAATTATACACACACGCCTTGTGAAAGGATGCATTAAATGAAAATAGATACATGGACAGTGACTTTCCTCAGCTAGATGTCATGCCTCTGTTAACTGATGGACACTGTTGGCCACACTTCTTCCACATCAAGGCTCACAGGCTTAAGACTTGATCTCTGACCTTGCAAGATCACCAAGGACTTTCCCAGGATAGCTGGCACTCTCTCAGTGCTTTGCCTGGGGCTCCTCATGCAAGATCCAAGCCTGAAACACAGGATTTATATAAGGAGTATCTTGACCACCACATAAAGCCCATAATAAGGCAGAAATAGGGCATCTCTTTGTTATTTCAAACTGAACAATTGTGAGTTTAGGAATATGAGAATCTACCTGGTTCATAGCCTGCCAACAATGGTAATAGAGAACAAGCAGGCCTGTGAAGCACAAAGCCCTCAAGCACAGCCAGAAATTCCCATCAAGGTACAAATCTCAGAATGAAACAGGTAAACTGAATCCTGCCCTAAACTTGCTTGAAATTCAACAAACATCTCTTTCCATACTACATATCTCCCTCTCAAGGGATCAGGGCGGTTTCCTGGGTGGGGCGCTTCACCAGCTGAGGCCCAGTTATGATCCCACGTTTCTAGCATTTTTCCACCCTCCCTCCACACACACCCATTCCCAGTAGTCTGTGCCTTTGGACAGCCTTCAAGCACAGGAACCAGCAGAAACTCAGAGCCGATGACCATGAAGGAGGCAGCAAACGGGCTACACACTGTGATTCTTCCCAGGGACCGGAAGCTGTGAAGGCGATTCATCCCAGCACTGAGCACAGTGCTGAGGTTGGGGCCGCAGCCCTGAGGGCCCTGGGCCTGACCTCACACAGGCCACCAGCCAGCAAGGCAGCTTGTCAAGTGAAGAGACACTGACAGCCCAGTGTGACCAGATTGTGATACAGGGGACTTCCCTGGTGGTCCAGTGTTTAAGAATTCACTGTCCAATGCAGGGGATGTGGGTTCAATCCCTGGTCAGGGAACTAAGATCCCACATGCCGCAGGGCAACTAAATGCCCACGCCCCAACTACTGGACTGTTCGCCTGCAACAAAAGATCTCATGAGCCACAACTATGACCTGATGCAGCCAAAAATAAACAAATTAAAAAAAAAAAATGAACTGTGACACAGGACGTGCAGGATCCTCTGCAAGGACAGGTGGTCATCATTCCTGGCAGAGGGTGTACATCGCGGCAGAATCAGGGAAAGCTCCCTGGAGGAACCCCTAAGTTGAGGCCTGAAAATGAGAGGTTACCTTGGCAAAGCAGAGAAGCTGATTGGGGGGAAGGGCAGGGGGCTGTGTCCCTAAACAAAGGACCAATATGGTCAAAGAACTGAAAGCTGCTGCAGCTGGCTTACAGCATGTGCTCCCTGCAAGCCCCCGCAGGATGAGGAGCAGGGCAGGGAGCCGGCCCAGGGCATGTGTCGGGGAGGCAGGTCCACCACAGCTCAGCAGCCCAGACCCAGCCTCCTCTGAGCACACCCTCCTTGTGATGCTCCAGGGGGTCCTGACGTGCCTCCAGCCAGCCTGTCTGGCCATACATTTCATAAGGGGGTCACCACCATGATGAGAATAGCAGGCCTTGTTATTTGGGGGTTGATGGTGAGTTAGAGGTGATGTCAGCCTTATCACAGTATGCATGCATGCTAAGTCGCTTCAGTCGTGTCTGACTCTGTGCAACCCCATGGACAGCAACCCACCAGGCTCCTCTGTCCAAGGGATTCTCTAGGCAAGAATACTGGAATGGGTTGCCATTGCCTTATCACAGTGGACCAAGGTAAATTCAAGGAGACAGAGAGTAAAGCTTATCAGGGGCTAGGGGAGAGAGATGTGGAGAGTTACTGTTTACTAGATACAGAGTTTCTGTTCAGGCTGATGGAAGAGTGCTGGAAATGGATAATGATGATGGAAAAGTGCTGGAAATGGAAAGTGATTGTACATTATGAATGTATGTAATGTCACTGAGTTGTATACATAAAAAAAGGTTAAATGGGAAGTTTTGTATTGTGTAATTTTACCACAGTTTTTTTAATTGGCCAAAGCAGGAGATCACCTAAATTGTCAATTCTTCCTAGTCCCAGGGAATAATCAACAGCCTAGACATTAACCAGATATATAAAGGTTCAAGTCTAGTATCTGACATATAGCAGATGCCAATACACGATGGTTACTATCCTCACTATTATTACTGAATCCACATGGCTTCTCTTGCAATCACCTAAGGATAAATGTATTTGGTATTAATGTTCCTTAATCCCTGCTAGAGAGTTTCTACTACAATTAAGTATTAATTAACAACCACTGTAGAATTCCTGTTATAACTCTGCATCACGGAGTTAAAATTTTCAAGTTTAAGTTCAGCTTCTCCTTCCATTGCTTCCTCCCATCTCCCGCAATAAGCTATTTACCATTTCAATTATTTTAGCTCCAACCACTGTGATCACTGTACTTAAAATTCAATCAGGCTTCTAATTTTAAGCATCTTTTTTGCATATAGCGCCAACAATTGACAAGTGTCCTGAATTTAACATCTGTTCCCAGCAGTAAATGGTTTTAAATTTGAGAAGTGAAAACACATATAAGGCAATTACGAGCAGTTGTTGCACTGTGATTCATGGCTGGCACCAGCAACTTCCTCCACGACAGCCACGGTCCTGAGAGATGGGGCCACAGCCTGTAGCATTCTGCAACGCAGAGGCTGAACAAACCACCTGGACACCCTGTTGCTGCCAAGATGCCTTTTGACTAACAACAAAGAAAAAAACTACTGTGCACCAGGAAACCTGCTGGATAATTTTCTAGGCTCTTTCTCGTGTAATCTGAATTCGCCCAGAACCTGGAATAAAGACAGGGTCTCTTGCACTCAGACAGCTCCCTCTGGGAGTCTCATTGATGCCCACAGCCAAGAAACCACGGAAGGTGGCCCCTCATCCTGCCTTAGTGTCTCCTTGATGGTGTTAATGTCTGTGTCAAGGCACTGTCTGCTGTTCAGAGGATGGCAGGGCGGGAGGAATCTAGCCAGAAACTGTCCCACTGGGCTCACAGACTCAGATATGAGGTTATGGAAAGAGGGGAGGCAATTACAACCAAAGGTGTTTTTCATTCCAGCTTGGGAGGTGACACACCAGCTAAGACAAGGGAGGGATCATTAAGTGTATGAAAAGAAAGCAGCCATTTCTTTGGCCTCAAACAAATGTTAATTATACATAAATTGGTAAACTGTGAAGGGAAATAAGTATAAATGCTAGAAATATACTTTATTATTAAGAATGTCTAAAATTTTCAATTAAGAATTTTAATATTTCCACTAGGCCTTCTAGAACTACATGTAAGGCAATTACGAGCAGTTCTTGCACTATGATTCATGGCTGGCATCAGCAACTTCCTCCACAACAGCCACAGTCCTGAGATGAGACTCTCCAGGCCAGAATACTGGAGTGGGTAGCTGTTCCCTTTTCCAGGGGATCTTCCCAACCCAGGCCTCCCCCATTGCAGGTGGATTCTTTACCAGCTGAGCCATCAGGGAAGCCCAAGAATACTCGAGTGGGTAGACTATCCCTTCTCCAGCGATCTTCCCGATCCAGGAATCGAACTGGGGTCTCCTGCATTGCAGGCAGATTCTTCACCAGCTGAGCTACTAGGGAAGCCACTAGAACTACAGCTCCATAATTTAAAAATTCCGTATCATCAGCCTCTATTCAAAAGCCTAAAACCTGGCTTTCCATGAAGGATGCCACTTCCCCAGTCCCTTGGGGATGGGAAGTGAAGTCTTTTCTCTCTCTGCTATCGCTCCAATACTTCCCCACCTTCAATAGGTGCCTCCTTGCATCACCCCATGATTGGCAACTCATTCATCTAACACTTGGGCACCTGGCACCCATCTTCTCTTTACCTCTGCTCCTTCCCCTTTCCTGGGTGGCCAGCATCTGCGTGGATAACCCACCCTGCACCCTGACCTCCACTTCCTAGACCACCTTGTTCTAGGGCCCTCCCCCTCCACTCCATCTCAGCCACCCAGAGTCACACCTTGGACCTTATCTACCAACAGTACTCTCCTGTTACCATCATTCATTCAAATGTTACATCTGACCACATCCTCTTCTTCCCACCATGTTTGTTAGCCTCCTACCTCTCTGGACATTCTGTGACCAGCCTTGGACCTCTGATCCACCATCCCTTCTTTGCCCAATCCAGCAGTGCAGTGCAGGCACATGAATAGAAAGACCAATTCAACAGGTTTGTCTTTTTCCTTGTGTAAATCTGAATGCTTTTACTCATAACTATAATGCTGACTTATATTTGGGGTGTTGTGCACATGGTTTTTTAAAACCACCTTACAAAATTATATCAATCTATAGAGGGGTGGTCAGGAAGGCCTTTACTACATTTGAGCACAAATCTGAAAGGAAGAAAAGGAGTCACACAGCTTTCTGGGAAGAACATTCCAAGCAGCACAAACAGTAAAGCAAAGGCCTAGAGGCAGCAGCATGCTTGCCAGGTTCAAAGAACAGCAAGGAGACCAGCACAGCAGGAGCAGGGCAAACCCGGGCAGGGTGGTGGGAGGGGTAGCCTAAGAAATGGACCTCAATGGCAGCAGGAGGCAAACCGCAGAGAGCCTCCAAGGCCTGGGAAGGACTATGGCTTTTACTCCGATGGGGGCGTTTTGAGGGAAGAAGTAATGCGCCACAACTTGCATTTTGAAAGGCACTCGCTGACTTCTGGGTTCAGAATTGCCTCTGGGGCAGAGCTAGAGTGGAAGCAGGGGTTCCAGATAGGAGGCTGTGATCACAATCCAACTAAGAGACAGGAAGACAGAAGTGCTAAGAAATGGTCAGATCTAATTTGAAGATGGTATTTTGAAGGTAGAACCAACTAGATAAATAAAGATAGATGGATAGAAAGTGAACTGATAGACAGGTGAGAGCTGGTAGGTGATAGATCAATAAAAGATGTGCATATTTGTATCTGAAGGCATATCGACAGTTTATGGCTGAGCGAGAAGCCTATCAGAGCAGTATATATGATCTTATGTATTAAAAAATACATATTTATACATGCATAGGAAGATATTTGGAATAATATACACTCAAGTGCTAACAGTGATTCCCTCTGATGAATAGAGATAGAGGGGCATGGGAAAGCTATTATCTTGTACTTTTATATGCATTTTTGGGTTTAAACAATGAGTATACACACTCATTAATCATGCTGAATGGGACAGGTCATTTGGTAGTAAATACCACTCCACAAGAGGTGGTGACCCTACATTGGATAACCAAAGGATAATTCCTTTGGTGACATGGGTCAGTCACCTAAGGAGTCAAAAATTAGACAGCACATTGGACCTAAAGAGTCCCTCTAAGCCTTGAGCTTCCCTCCCAGGATAAACTATTCTGTATGATCCCCTCACTTCTCTGAGCATCAGTTCCCTCACTGGTAAGACAAGAACTGACAGTACCTTCCCCAGGTCTGAGATAATATAAAGTGGGCTTCCCAGCTAGCACTAGTGGTAAAGAACCTGGCTGCCAATGCAGGAGACACAAGAGATACAGGTTAGATCCCTGGGTCGGGAAGATCCCCTGGAGGAGGGCATGGCAACCCACTCCAGTATTCTTGCCTGGAGAATCCCATGGAGAGAGGAGCTTGGAGGACTACAGTCCATACAAAGAGTCAGACATGACTGAAGCAATTTAGCACAAATGCAAGTCCTGTACAGGACCCAGCACACAGAGACTCAGTAAGCATCAACTCTCCTTCCCTCCCCAGGAAGGATTGCAGGGAAATCCAGGAGATGGGGCTGCTCCTAAAGCTCAAAACACCCTACCTAATATTGCAGGTTCCAGTGAGACAGGAAGGGTATTGGCCTAAAAGTGGTTCCAGCACTCCATCCCCCAAAGCAGAGGGTCTCCCTCAGAGGGAAGGATACAGCTGCTTCCCTCTCACCCTCTCTGGAGAAAAGCAAAGATTAAGGTAGAAATACCCCCACTCTACTAACGACAACATATTGCTGGACTCCCCAGAATTCCAAGTCAAGGTCAGAAGTTCCTGACAATGTATGATTTTCCTCTCCTGGCTCAAAAGGAGGCCCTGGGGAGAAGGAAAGAAAAGCTGGATGCTATTTATCTAAAATCACTAATACTTTTCAAGAAGCTATAAAAAGTGCACGCTCTTGCCAAATGAATGTCGAAAGAGCTTTGATATCCATTTTGGCCGGAAATGATCCGTTCCCTTCCTAATGCAGATATATGGTTTTCATGTCTCAGATCTGCCCAGTCAGATGCACAGTGCATTCTTAATTATTTTGAAATGATTAAAAATGGAGTCATAAATCTATGCTTTGACATGACATGGTGATTTGACCCCCAGACATAACGTAATGGGTTATTAACAATGCTTCCCAAATCTATTGAAATTTTTTTTCCAAAGCTATTCACTAATTAATAGCTGTTCACACAATGATCATTGTTGAGTAATTATGGAAGTGTGTCACATTTCTTGTGATGAGAACATAATTATATCCATTAAAATTATTTGTATAGTTTTTAACCTTCTGCCAAAAATAAATGAGGCTCGTCAAGGGTAACACGAATTTTGTGACAATACCTAAAGGTTATCTCCTCCGTGACACTTGCTTCCCAGAGTTTGCTTTGTAGCCCAGAAACTTCCTGCTTGTCCTTCAGCTTTTTCAGAGCCCCTGGAGGCAAACAGCCCTGAGGCAATGCCTGGGAGGGAGGGTCCCTGTGATCTTGCAGGATTCCCACCTCTCCCTCTGTAGCCATCAGGCTATTCCCCCTCAGCCTCCGGTCATCTCCTGCATGGCCCCCTCACCCACCTCTCCCCTCCAGTTCGTCCTTCTAACCCAGCCCCTAACACACAGTATATATAACTCCCAGCCTGTCCAAACCCTATTTCCTGGGCCCTTGCTCCACCTCCTTGCACAGACTGGGACCTGCTGGAAGGCAGGCACTCCTCTCACTCATCTCGGTGTCCAGCAGAGCCTGTGAGATTGAACTTGCATCTCCCAAAAAGCCAGAGGAGGAGGATGTAGACGGCTTGTTTAGTTCACACTTGCACTTGAGGAGCGAGACCAAGTGGGACGAGTCCAGCAAAGGCTTGGCTTTTTGCTGGGACTATCTCAGAGTGTGTTTGGAGTTGAAGGGAGGCTTGACTTCCTGACCTCCCAATGTGATGCCCAGGTTCTAGGAAGCCTCCTGCCTCAGATCAAGGTAAATCAAGAAGCCCCAAACCATGGGACTTCTATTAAAAAGTATTTGACGTTCATCTGAAGTTCTAATTTAACTGGGCACCCTTCATTTTATCCTGTAACTCTAGATGGAGATGAGACAGACGTGTCCACCGGATGGGCCTCTTCCCAGCCAGCCCAAGCGGCCTCCCTTATTCCTGAGGCATGAGCTGCTGCAAGGTCACTCCTATCCTCAAAACACCATGGATCCTGGGCTCATGCTGAAAGCTCTTCAGGGCCACAGATGAAACCTTACCTAAAGGTCTTTTTCATCACAATAACTGCGGGCTCTTGCCTCGGCCGCTGCCCTTGTCCCATTCCTCCATACCGTCAATTCACCTCTTGTCTAGAGTTCACCTTCACCTTCCAGGAGACAGCCTTCTCCACACCTCCAAGCTCCTGCCAGCATCTCTAGCT
This sequence comes from Giraffa tippelskirchi, assembly GCF_054371585.1. Taxonomy (NCBI): domain Eukaryota; kingdom Metazoa; phylum Chordata; class Mammalia; order Artiodactyla; family Giraffidae; genus Giraffa; species Giraffa tippelskirchi. The sequence goes on along the minus strand of NC_137280.1, from coordinate 118,024,555 downwards.
GTGGCCACAAGAGATTTCACCACCTGAGGTCACAGGCCTGGGAGGATGGACCTCAAAAGACCCTGGCCCCCGACACTGGATACCACACACTCCAAGAAAGACCTTCCTTTGTAATGTGTGTGGAGCAGTTGAGGGTGGGGGAGGAAGGAGAAGCAGGAGCAAAAGCTAATAACAGTGCAGTCAGGCCTGTGACCTGTGTGAAATGAAAATATCTCCTGCCGTATCAATAAACAGGAAATTTTTGTCACAGCCACCAGCAATTTTTGGCCTCCAAATATGAATGAGGGCTCCCAAAACTGTGATCCAGTTGAAGTTCACCCAAGTTCAAGTCCATTGCATCGGTGATGCCATCCAGCCATCTCATCCTCTGATGCCCTCTTCTCTTTCTGCCTTCAATCTTTCCCAACATCAGGGGCTTTTCCAGTGAGTCAGCTATTTGCATCAGATGACCAAAATACTGGAGCTTCAGCCTTGGCATCAGCATCCTTAACTTGATACCTGATGTTTGATGTTCAGACTGCCTGCTCCCTTTGTTGCAAACATATATAGCCTTACTTTCCCTCCTGCCTCCTTGGAGCAGTTTTCTCAGAGCTACTGGGATGCTGTCTCTCAGGTTCGGAGTCCAAAACATTCCCACGAAATAAAATAACTCTCTACTTTCAGGTTGCATCTATTTTTTTAGTTCCTCCACCTGAACTCTTCGAGAAACTGTAGCCATGGTACCAGCAGAGGCCCCTTGTGTCCATCCACTTCCTTAAGAGTTCAGGACAGATTTGAGTCAGTCTCTCCTGGTTCTCGAATCTCCCATACTGGTTGAGATCTTGAATTTTTTATTTGGTGGGGCATAGCATGTACCTGCCCCCTCCCCTTAACGTACTGGAGGAAAGGCCTGGTTGAAAGACACCAGGAGATGTATCCACCCAAGGTCTAGATACTAGGTGGGGCTCAGTATCTAGAAATAATGAGGGTTCCATTGGAAGACACCAAGGTGACTCCATTGTAGAAAGACATAAGGAATGGAATTCATACTTGCAAATACGTAGTTAACTGGAGAAATTAAATCTCTCCCTAAATGTTGAGGGGGCTCTTTAATGCATATGTAGTTGAAAATTAAAAGCTGACTTGGTAAAACCTTAAACAAGGGCTTCTAGGAGGAAGCTCAGATTTCTCTTTGTCTCTGAGATGTATCTGACCTTCCTAGGTCGTTCTATTGTGTGTGTGTGTGTGTGTGTGTGTGTTTGAGCTAGGCCTTTAAGAGATCTTTTTGCATTCTTAACCATTTGCATCTCTGTGGAGATATAATTTATTGGTGGCCAAATGATGGATCCTTTGAAAATCAGAGAAACTAACAATTATTAAATCTAGAGTGCTCTCATAATAAACAACTGTTTTGTTGGTAACAATATGTTAGGAAAATTAAAATAGTCTTGCTTAGGCTTCAGAGACAAAGCAGAGCAGCCTCTGACTTTGCTTCTAACCTGCCTGGACACTGCCCTGACTGGGAGTGACTGGGAGTCATTGCCTGCTGTGAGGGCAAGCCTTGCAGCACCTTAGATAAAATTGGAGAGGAATCTTAAGATTGTTGAGACCCTGAAGGGGGCCTGGCCAACCAAGCCCCAGCTTAGCTACATTCTACGTTTTACACAATGAAACAAATAGCATTAACAGGAAATCAGGCTTGCAACTTGGTCACAGATTGATGTGGTATTAGTTTGCTTCCATCCTGGGATTATAAGCAGGAACCCTGAACTGCAGTCTTTGAAGTCTCACCCACGGAGCAGACATGCTGCCTGGGACCCTTTCCCAGTTAGGACTCCAGATGTGCTGTGACATGGGATTTCTCAGCACTGATTAAGTCTGGATGTTGGTCAAAACCCAATTTGGTGATGTTTTCTTTGCTCTATTTCTCTTTTCTTTTAATGTTAGTATATTGAAAGTAAGCTAGATAATTATCTAAAAAATATTTGTATTATATATTTGTATATAATGAGTGGCTTATTTTGTTAACAAATCCTTTGAACCTGAGACAAAAGTTAAAACTTTCGGCAAAACACAGTACGAGAACCGAGAACTTTCAGATGTACAAGCTGGATTTAGAAAAGGCAGAGGAACAAGAGATCAAAGTGCCAACATCTGTTGAATCATAGAAAAAGCAAGAGAATTCCAGGAAAACATATACTTCTGCTTCATTGATTATGCTAAAGCCTTTGACTATGTGGATCACAGCAAACTGTGGAAAATTCTTTAAGAGATGAGAATACCAGACCACCTTACCTGCCTCCTTAGAAGCCTGTATGCAGGTTAAGAAGCAACAGAATGGGTCATGGAACACAAGCTGATTCAAAATTGGGAAAGCAGCAAGCACATCAAGGCTATATATTGTCCTCCTGCTTATTTAACTCATATGCAGGGTACATCATGCGAAATGCCAGGCTGGATGAAGCTCAAGCTAGAATCAAGATTGCTGGGAGAAATATCAACAATCTCAAATACGCAGATGACACAGCCCTTATGGCAGATAGGGAAGAGGAACTAAAGAGCCTCTTGATGAAGGTAAAAGAGGAGAGTGAAAAAGCTGGCTTAAAACTTGACATTCAGAAAACTAAGATCATAGCATCCGGTCCCATCACTTCATGGCGAATAGATGCGGAAAAAATGGAAACAGTGACAGACTTTATTTTCTTGGTCTCCAAAATCACTGTGGATGGTGACTGAAACCATGAAATTAAAAGACACTTGCTCCTTGGGAAAAAGCTATGACAAACCTAGACATCGTATTAAAAAGCAGAGACATCACTTTACAGACAAAGGTCCACATAGACAAAGCTGTGGTTTTTCCAGTAGTCATGTATGGATGTGAGAGTTGAACCACAGAGGAAGGCTGAGAGCTGAAGAATTGATGCTTTTGAACTGTGGTGCTGGAGAAGACTCCTGAGAGTCCCTTGGACAGCAAGGAGATCAACCCAGTCAATCTTAAAGAAAATCAACTCTGAATATTCACTGGAAGCACTGATGCTGAACCTGAAGCTCCAATACTTGACTACTTGATGTGAAGAGCTGACTCATTGGAAAAGACCCTGATCCTGGAAAGATTGAGGGCATAAGGAGAAGGGGGTGACAGAGGATGAGATGGTTGGATGGCATCACTGACTCAATGGACATGAGTTTGAGCAAACTCCAGGAGATAGTGAAGGACAGGGAAGCCTGGCGCACTGCAGTCTATGGAGTCACAGAGTCGGACACTACTAACCAACAACTGAAAAACAACAACATAATACACAAAAGTCAAACTAACCTAACAACTTTTTTTGAATGAGAAAAACTGGTTTAGGAAGTTTCATTGTGGCCTTCCCCTCAGCGGGCCTTACAGATGCTAATAATAGCAATTATAATAGCAATTCAATAAAAAGCTTGAGAAAGAAAATGTCTAGCTATTATTTCAATGAGATTAAAAAAACATTTTTTAAAGGAGTTACCGAAATGAATAAAAAACTTCTTGGGATGGTTACTTAGAATAGGATAAATAAAATAGACATTTATGTGATGAAAGAAGATTTAATATTACTACCTAAAGTTAATGAGCCAAGTGAAAGTGTTAGTCACTTAGTCATGTCTAATTCTTTGTGACCCCACAGACTGTAGCCCGCCAGGCTCCTCTGTCCATGGAATTCTCCAGGCAAGAATACTGGAGTGGGTTACCATTCCCTCCCCCAAGGGATCTTCCCAACCTAGGGATCAACCCACGTCTCCCATATTGCAGGCAGATTCTTTACTGTCTGAGCCACCAGGGAAGCCCCAGGAGGGACCAGTGAGCCAAGAGGGACACCTACTGGTCCTCAACATTAAAAGTTAAATAAATCTGTTCTATTTACCCGTTTTAAGTTATATATTTAAAGAGCTAGAAAAATATACACTGAGATATCTGACCAATTATTTTGGGACAGTTAAGCCAAAGGGCCTGACTTTCTTGGCTCTACCTGACTCTGGGGATTCCAGAGCATTTCATATAAAAGTAGGTAAAAACAGAGAACAAAAAGAAAAACAAAGTTGGGCATACTCCAGGAGATGGTGAAGGACAGGGAAGGCTGGTGTGCTGCAGTCCATGTGGTCACAAAAAGCTGGACACGACTGGGTGACTGAACAACAACAAAGGGACCTTATGAAAACTGAAGTTAAAAGTATAGAAGCTGGCGGATTTGAAATAAATGTATATAAATTGGTACATTTAAATAGGTTTTATATGAGTTAGTTACTGCTTTTAATTATATTGTGAGATAAACAAGGCATATAGATTGCCACTAAGGAAATAATAACTAAATGTACTGAGGAAACCAATAGTTACCTGAGCCTTACAAAGTAAGTAAAAATTGAGAACTAACATGCAAGGGCTAATAAAATAAAAATAGTGATTTTGCTTTGGCTTAATTTATAAACTCAGAAAGGTCTTTGCTAAATGCCTTGTAAAAACCTTTGAAGATGTGATAAATTAAAACTCTGAAGTTATAAAACATAAATCTTCATAAATTACTTATCAGTTTGATAAAAATCTTGCCACTGATTTAAGTAACTTTAGGCAACAAAACCATTCTTTATAAAACTAAACAACTGCCTTTGTCTCGCAAATGTATAAACCAGAATATGAATGAATACAGGCCCGAGGACCTAGTTCAGTTCAGTAGTGTCTAACTCTTTGCAACTCCATGGACTGCAGCATGCCAGGCTTCCCTGTCCATCACCAACCCCCAGAGCTTGCCTAAACACATGTCCATCAAGTGTGATGCCATCCAACCATCTCATCCTCTGTCGCCCCTCTCCTCCTGCCTTCAATCTTTCCCAGCATCAGGGTCTTTCCCAAGGACCTAGACTAAGCCCAATTAAGCAGGTAACACCTGTAAGACCAAGCAGGAAAAAAAGTGGCAGTTTTAAATCTAAACTGCTGAGAACGTTCCCTCTGCCAAACCTTACAGATTGTTGCTCCTGTTCAATCACTGGGTCGTGTCCCGCTCTTTGCGACCCCATGGACTTCAGCACACCAGGCTTTCCAATCATCTGAGCAAGCCACTTTAAGTTATTTCAACTGTTTATCAACTAGCAACTTTATACCAATATTGTAATACCCAGTTCATATATAACTTTTAGTAAAACCATGAGATCTCTAGTTTGTATATGGCTGTCTACACATTACACATGAGCTATCTCTACTTCTAAAAGGTATTATTAGATTTAGAAAGAGCTCTATTTAATTTTAATAAAAAGAACTTACATTTAAAGAAAACTGGCCAAGACAACTTTCAGGTTCACGTGAAATGAGAAATATTTACTGTTAAGTTGATAGCTGATATTAATGTTTAAGTTTGTGGATCTAATTAATATAGACATCATTAAGAGTAGTCAAAATTAAGTATAATACTTTATTGTACCTAGGTTTAATAAATAAGACCTTACTAATCTCTTGCAAGGAAATAAATCGACATGATAAAACTTTAAGGTAAATGTAAATGAGATAAGAACTTTGGGATAAAAGGTTTAAGGTAGTCATATTTTAGAAATGTTGACTTGAAATGATCTTTCCAAATCTTTGGTAAGTTTAGTTTCTAAAACTGTGTCAATTTAAGCTAAGTGATGAAAGTTTATTTATTTAAAAGATACTGAGACATCAATTACTAAATAAAAAATTAAAAGTATTTGAGAATATTAATGAAAATGTTTGGTATCACCTAAGATGTTCTCTATAAGAAAACAAATGCTTTTTAGAAATTATCACTGATGTTTAAGCTCACCAATTTATAAAATGCCATATAAAGATATTTATAAAATTAAGGTTTTAAAACTTGAAGATTCTAATCTAAACATGTAATTAAAACTATTAAAAATCATACAATAAGTTTTCAGGATACAGAAGGAAATAAAATGTATATTTTCAGTAAAGAAGATATGAGAAATGAAATTACATTTCAGTGGAAAAAAAAAATGAGCTGGTTACTTTTACTTAGATGAAAAATGAAAGACAGGCTGATACAAAAAGTGATGAGAGATTATGAAGAGGAACTCTGACCAAAAAAGTTTTATACATAATCAGGATTAACTAAATTTAGATTGAAGTTAATTAAGTAAATAGACCTTGTTAAGTGAGCTAATGCAAGACTGAAAATTTTATCTCTCTACAGATTGTGTGAGTTTCTGTGCCCTTAAATGATGTATATTTATATTGTTTGTGACTTTGGTTAAATGAATAGGTATTGTTTCAGTGACCTATGATCCTGTGTTTTTAAAATCTTTTTCATCTTTCTAACAAAATTCCCAAATATCAAGATCTAACCAAGTTTTTTAGCCTCCAGCTGACTCTAGGATGGATGCGTCAAAGAAACATCTCTGAGGAACCTCAGAAAGAAAGACAAGAAAGTGCAGTCTCTCAGTCGCGTCCGATTCTTTGTGACCTTATGGACTGTAGCCCACCAGGCTCCTCCGTCCATGGGATTTTCCAGGCAAAAATACTGGAGTGGGTTGCCATTTCCTTCTCCAGGAGATCTTCCAGACCAGGGATCAAACTCAGGTCTCCCGCATTGCAGGCATACTCTTTACCCTCTGAGCCACCAGGGAATCCCTCTGAAGAACTTCAGAGATGAATGTTAAGCTAAGTTTATTTGGTATTTTTAATTCAAAAACATTGTCAAGCAATTGAAAGTGAACTTTAGGTTGTAATATATAGATAAGTATCATTAATACATATATTCCAAAATTTATATGAAATCCCTAACATTTGACATGTCCTGATATAATGTTATCAGTCATAATTCTAGTAATTAATATTAAAATGTTATATGTTGCAGAAATATCCAAGTTCCCTAATTACATTGTACTCAAATCTTTAACCACGAGGAAGGACCACAGCACAATCAGTAGGGAAGCTGGTTTTAGAAAGAGTGATCCCCATCTGGGAAATCCCCTCTGAACTACATAGTGACAGAGTGTCCATTTTTCTGGACAAATGATTCAGGAAATTTTTAAAATTTGGCCAATTATGCAACATTTCCATTGTGCCTATCAGCTCCAGTCTTCTGGCTTAGCGGAAAGAACAAACAGAACAATTAAAACACTGTTAGGATTTCCAGTTGAAGATGGTGGAGTAGAAAGGCGTGCTCTCATCTCCTCCTGTGAGAGCACCAAAATTGCAACTAGCTGCTGAATAACCATTGACAGGAGGATACTGGAACCCACCAAAAAAAGATACCCCACATCCAAAGACAAAGAAGAAGCTGCAGCGATACGGTAGGAGGGACACAATCACAACAAAATCAAATCCATACCTGCCAGGTGGGTGACCCACAGACTGGAAGACAATAATACCAAAGAAGTTTTTGCACTATTGTAAAGGTTCTGAACCCCACATTCAGGCTTCCCAGCCTGGGGATCCAACAGAGGGACTGGGAATCCCCAGGGAATCTAGCCTTGAGGGCCAGTGGGATTTGCCTTCCAGAGGACTGAGGGAAACAGAGACTCCAGCCTTGGAGGACACAAACAAAATTTTGCACACACCAAGACCTAGAGCAGAGGAGCAATGACCCCACAGGAGACTTAACCAAAACTATCTGCTAATGTTGGAGGGACTCCTGTGGAGGCATGCGTCAGCAGGGGCTCACCGTAGGGACAGGGGCACTGGAAGGCCTAAACCCTCTTGGAGTTTGCTATTAGCTCTACCATAGAATCCGGGCTGGGTCACCTCAGGCCAAACAACTATTAGGGAGGGAGTGCAACCCCATCCATCAGCAGAGAATTGAATTAAAGCTTTACTGAGCAAGGCCCTGCCTACAAGAGCAAGACCCAGTTTTTCCCATTACCAGTCCCTCCCATCAATGAGCACACACAAGCCTCTTAGCCTCACCCATCAGAGGGCAGACAGAAGAAGCACTAGCTCAAGCACAGAAAAATTGAAGAGAATTGACTATTGGATTCATATTTCCCACCTAAAAAGGGCTCCTGTACCAGACTGGTCCATAGAGAGAACTGTTGACCTTCAACTCACCTTTAAACAATTCTCTGATAATAAGGAAACTCCACCAGGATGAGAAGAAGATGACATCAAAAGTAGACAGTTGTCCCAAGATGTTGGACCTGATCTATATGATTATTCATAAGTTTTCTTCTTAGTTTCTTGGACTCTTACACATGAATCAAATGTTTTTTCTATCATGGGCATGATCTTATGGAAATTTTAGAAATCAGTCAAACTGTTGGGTTTGTGGTCAATTACCTGCATCCAGTACATCTGGTTTGCCTTGATGGTTTTTCTCCCTTTCAAGGCTCTGATTGGATGGCTCTTAGAAAGTTTATTTTAGAAGAAATGAATTATAGTTCTGTCTGGGCTAGTACTGATATCACTAGATGGGACCCACTCACTTGGCCAACCAAACATATTTATTCTAACCCTGGCCATAAATTGAATTTTCCCTTAAGGTTACCCTAGCTCAGTCAAAAGAAACAGCTAAATTCCAGTCCAAAAAAGAAAAGAAAAAAAATATATATATATATATATAAATTCTAGACTATTAGGAAGGACACTCCCTCAAGTTATGAGATGGATTTATCTGACTAACACCAGATTATGGTCATCTAAGCCTAAAAGCCCACCTATGCTGGGAACAATTAAACCATACCAAAGATAATCAACCTAAGAATACTAGCAAATTAGGCTGGGTGCCTTATGAAAAAACTAGCAGTATACTATTTCCCTTAAAGATGATGACTGGTATGGAACAGATTGAATTAGATGTCCAGAAACATACTGGCTGGTACCTAACAGGACTTCATAGCTTTGTGGACCCAATCTATGACCCTGGCTTCCACCAGCCATCTAGGAAGGTATATTTTAGGATTCTCTTGGGCTCAAGGCCACTATGTATGAACTTAGATGTGACTCCAGCAAATCTACCATCAGTATGAGCCCGATGGATCTAGAGATCTGTGTTTCACTGGTATGATCACTTAGCAACTATTTTTGTGCCTTCAGTAGGATTGGAAAATGTTATTTCTCACATTGAAGCCTTAACAAAATTCACTCAAAAGGCATTAAATGATAGCAACCAGGCTATTATCCTACTAAATTCTGAGGTCTCTCTGTTGAGAAAAGCTGTCTTACAAAATTGTATGGCCTTTGTTATCCTTACAGCATCTCAAGGTGGCACCTGTGCTGTAATTCAAGCTGAATGTTGAGTTTACATACCAGATAAACCCTCTAATGGGTGATGTTTTAGGAAGATGGTTTGGTTCTGAAAGCTCATGGATTAAATCCCTATTTGTACCTTTAATCGTATTATTAGCTATTTATTACTTGTAATCTGTTTATTTTATAAGATTGCTGTCTTTTGTATTACATGATGTATAACCAGATCTCTGGCCAAATTAATGACAGCTAAACATCTTGAATAAGTAGATCACATTTACAATGTAAAATAATTGTAATAGTGTGATTCTAGGTATGGGAAGAGGCAACAAGGGAAATATCTCCTGGATGCTATTAGGTTAGAAGATAGAGGATCCAGAGAATATTTTATTATTTATCAATGAGCCAATCCAGAAATTAACACCCGGAATGATATATCAGTGAGGACCTTCACCTGATCTGGGATGATCCAGATCAGCACCATGGGACAAAAAAAAAATGGTCATGAAATGTCTCCCAAATATGGTCAAATTTATGACCACAGGGAGGGACTGTGAAATGAAAATATCTCCTGCCATATCAATAAACAAGAAATGTCACAGCCATCAGTGATTTCTGGCCACGAAATGTGAATGCTGCTGCTGCTGCTAAGTTGCTTCAGTCATGTCCGACTCTGTGCGACCCCATAGACGGCAGCCCACCAGGCTCCCCCATCCCAGGGATTCTCCAGGCAAGAACACTGGAGTGAGTTGCCATTTCCTTCTCCAATGCATGAAAGTGAAAGTGAAGTCACTCAGTCGTGTCTGACTCCTAGCGACCCCACGGACTGCAGCCTACCAGGCTCCTCCGACCATGAGATTTTCCAGGCAAGAGTACTGGAGTGGGGTGCCATTGCCTTCACCACCAAATGTGAATGAGGCCTCCCAAAACTGATCCAGCTGATGCTGCCACCTTCCATGGTGATTGCTGAGGAACTGGAGGGAATGCAAGAAGCAGCCATCTGCCACTCCTTAAGGTGAACAAGGAAACAGGATTGCCCCAGGTAGCTGAGGTGCATATGAAAGGAATGAATCCAGTGAGCCCAGAGACTTGCATCTTCCCATACATAGAATGCTAAATTCCTCAACTTGATACCTGATCTTTGATGTTCAGACTGCCTGCTGCCTTTGTCACAAACTTGTATACAGCCTGACTCACCCTCCTGCCTCCTTAGAGCAGTTTTCTCATAGCAACTCGGATGCTGTCTCCTGGGCTTGGAGTTCTAAACATTCCCACCAAATAAAATAACTCTCTACATAGAGGTTGCACATGTATTTTTAGTGGATACCTGTCTCCCCCTACCCCCCATCCCCAGGAGGTCTTCCCGGGAGAGGAGGCTTCCAGAAGTTTCCCACCAGTTCCCCAGATTCATTCTGTCATTTGGCCAATAAATACATACTGCACCCCTACTCTCTGCCAGGAACTGTTCTGGATAGTTGGGATACATCACAGAGAAAAAGAACAAAGATTCCTGCGTCTTGTAGCACTGAATTGTATAGCAACCCAGAAATGCCAAAACTCAGCGGCAAAATAGTCAAACAGATCAAACAGGAAACCAAAGTTACACCACCTGTGTAAAAACAGGCAACACTGACTTAGAATGAAAGCATAGATTATTTAGAGCAAAGCAGAGAGGAGCTAAATAACTCAAACATAATAAAATAAGGACATTAATAAATACACTTAAGAGTGTGCTTCAGGGAAAACCAGAGTTAAAATAGTCAAATATCTGGCAAGTAACAAAAAAGACAAAATGCTAAATGAGAAAACATGGAGCAGATACAGGGAAAAATAAAAAGTGTAAGGCACTCAAGTTGTTGTTGTCTAGTCACTCAGTTGTGTTCGACCCTCTGCAACCCCATGGACTATAGCCCGCCAGGCTCCTCTGTCCATGGGATTTCCTAGGCAAGAAAACTGGAGTGGGTTGCCAAGTCTTCTTCCAGGGAATCTTCCCAACCCAGGGATTGAACCCAGGTATCCTGCATTAACTGGCAAGTTCTTCACCACTGAGCCACCAGGGAAGCCCCTTACACACTCTTACCTATGGACAATTAATCGTCAACAAAGGAGGCAACAACATACAACAGGGAAAAGGCAATCTCTTCAGCAAGTATTGGGAAAGCTGGACAGCTGCGTGTAAGTCAATGGAGCTAGAACACTCCTTCACACCAAATACAAAAATTAACTCAAAATGGCTTTGTTATAGCCACGCGTTTTGGGAAACAAACTCACTCAGAAGGACAATGCAGGTAGTGGAGTGCAGTTTATTACACCGGCGGGCCCAAGGCAGAGTCTTCTCTTAGCCAAGGGCCCCGACCAGCATTTGTGAAAATCTTTTATACCCCATGTATATGTGTCTGAACCCACCACCCAACTTCCTTGTGACTTACATAAACAAAGGAAAGGTAAATACAATCACAATAACTCCATCATTCATGTGTTATGTGTTCAAACAGTCAATAATCAATAAGCCTGAGGTTACAGATAAGAATTTATGACCTGTCCAGAGGGGGTCTTATCCTTCTATTGTCATTTCCACAGGCACTAAGCACAGAGTTTAGAGTCCATTAGAGAGGTGGCCAAGCATGATCAGCATAAACAGGCCTAAGATGGAGTCCAGGTCCTATGAATTCCTTCTTCAGCTTAAATACTTAAACACAAGACATGACATAAAACTCCTAAAAGAGAGCATAGGCAAAACATTCTCTGACAGAAATTGTACCAAGATTTTCTTAGGTCAGTCTCCCAAGGCAATAGAAATGAAAGCAAAAATAAACTAACTTACAAGCTTTTTGCAACAGCAAGGAAACTGTAAACAAAAAGAAAATACAACCTACAGACTGGGAGAAAATACTTGCAAATGATGCAACTGACAAGGGTTTATTTCCCAAAATATACCAACAATTCATACAATTCAATAACAAAAACAAACAATCCAATCAAAAAATGAGCAGTAGACCTAAATAGACATTTCTCCAAAGAAGACATACAGATCGCCAATAGGCACATGAAAAGATGCTCAACATTACTAATTATTGAGCTTCCCTGGTAACTTAGCTAGTAAAGAATTGGTCTGCAATGCAGGAGACCCCTGTTGGATCCCTAGTTTGGGAAGATCCCCTGGAGGAGGGCATGGCAATCCACTCCAATATTCTTGCCTGGAGAATCCACATGGACAGAGGAGCCTGGCAGGCTACAATCCATGGGGTCACAAAGAGGCCAATAGGCACATGAAAAGATGCTCAAAAGTACTAATTATTAGAGAAATGCAAATTAAAACTACAAGGAGATACCACCTCACATAGGTCAGAATGGCCATCATTAAAAAGCCTACAAATAACAAGGCTGGAGAGGATGTGAAGAGAACGGAAGCCTCCTACCTTGTTGGTGGGAATGTAAGTTGGTGCAGCCACTGTGGAAAACAGTATGGAAGTTCCTCACAAAATTAAAAATAGAGCTGTCATATGATCTAACAATTCCACTCGGGCATATACACTGACAAAACTATAATTCGAAAAGATACATGCACCCCAATGTTCATAGCACCACTATTCATAATAGCCAAGATATGGAAACAATATAAATGTTCATTTACAGATGAGCAGATAAAAAACATATGGTATATATACACAATGGAAAGCTACTCAGCCATCAAAAAGAATGAAATAATGCCATCTGCAGTAACGTAGGTGGACATAGAGATTATCATACTAAGCCAAGTAAGTCAGAAAGAGAAAGACAAATATTACCATATGATATCACTTACATGTGGAATCTAAAGTACAGCACAAATCAACATATTTATGAAACAAAAACAGACTCACAGATACGCAGATCAGACTTGTGGTTGCCAAGGGGATGGGGATAGGAGAGGGAAGGATTGGGAGTTTGGGATCAGCAGAAGCAAATTATTATATAGAGAATGGATAAACAACAAGATCCTACTGTATATCACAGGGAACTATATTCAATATCCTATGATAAACTATAACAGAAAAGAACAATAGAGTTTTATTTCTATATATAGAATATATCTGAGTCACTTTGCTATACCGCAGAAATTAACACAATGTTGTAAATCAACTATACTTCAATAAATTTTTTTTAATTTTTAAAAAACTTTCACACACCCCCCCCAAAAAAATTGTAAGGCACTTGGCTATTATTTTTAGCTAGTGAATTTGAGGATCTCAATAACATGGATGATTGGGGAAAACAGAACTTATAAAAATCAATCCTATAAGAATTTTTTAATACCAATAATCGAGGAAAAAGTTACAGAATATTTACTTCCAAATATTAAAAGGCTTCATGTCCACGGGTCAAGTTTAACTTTCAAGAAACTGCTAATTCTTGTCATGTGAACTGTTTTAATATATAAAAACAAGTTGAACAGCAATCTAATTTATTTTATGGTACTATCCTAACTCTGACACTAAAATCTGAGAGCAATAGTAAACATGTATCCTCCATACTAGGAAAATAAGTGTAGGGATTATCAGATATAAACTAATATATATAAAATGGATAAATAAAAAGGCCTATTGCATAGCACAGGAAACTATATTCAATACCCTGTGATAAACCAGAATGGAAAAGAACATGGAAAAGAATGCATAAATATCTATAACTGATGTATAAATATCTATAACTGAATCACTTTGCTGTATAGCAGAAATTAATACAACATTGTAAATCAACTATACTTCAATAAAGTAAATTTTAAGAAAAGAAATGTAATAATCCTAAATAAAATACCAGAAAATAGAATTCAATGGAATATTAAAAGTATAATGCTTAACAATAAAGTAGATCTATCCCAGGACTGTAAAAGTGACTTAGTGTTAGGAAATTAGTTAGTCATATAATCTCCCAGATCAGGGCATCAATTTTTTAGTGACAGTCTTATGCTTAGACTCTTGTTAAATTTAATATCATTACCTTATGAAAATTCTAATTCTGGGAATAGAATGACAGTTGTTAAATATAATAAATATATATTATATAAAGAATTTATCTCCCATGAGGATCCTGGTTATATTCAAATAATTGTGTGTTTAATAACTGTATGACCTAATCAACAGGAAGAAAATAAATAAATACTCTCCTCAGTTATTCTAGTTCCTTCACATTGTTGAAATAAACCTTTCAATCAATCTGTAAGGTTATATTAAGTAATTCCTTCTCCTCCTCTTCCCATCAAGTGGGTACATCTTAGAACCAATAGCTTAAATCTAAGGAAATAAGATATATCTCAAATGAACAACTCACTCCACACTTACTGATGTAACTCTCCAGCTTTCATATGAAAATCAGGCACAAGAAAGGGATGCTCATTATCATCATTATTATCTGAGACTATTGAGAAAGGCCTGACCAGTACAATAAGAAACAGCACTTAAAACTGTAACTATTAAAAATGAGACTATACTATCATCTTCATTCATTCACTCATAATAAGATTTTTTCTTGTAAAATTTGAGACAATTTAAAAAACTCTCAGAACTAATAAGAGTTCGGTACCATGTTACTAATATACAAAACTCATGAGTTGGCAAGGGTCTGGTAAAATAGACATACTCATACGTTGTTCATAAGAATTTAAGTTGGTACAACCCTTTTGGAAACAATTTGGCTATAAGTATTAGAAATCTTAAAATATTCATACAAAAATAAACAAAAGTTAATTCCCCTTATAGTAGATACTACTGCTTTCCCAAAAGATTTTAGATTTTTCTGACAGAATCTAAACTTTGGGGTGTATTCAGCCAAGATCTAAGGCAAGCATGGTAGTTGTGTACCTTTTGCCAATGATGGGTCAGGAATACACATTTGACTTAGACCATGGAAAGGGAAGTCTGCTTGAGACATTAACCTCTGCAAATAGAAAGCTCTTAAGAATAAATCCCTTCTGCCTCTACCCTTTTCTCTCCTCCTTGAGATTCTATCAAATAATGCTGTGATACTTGGAGCTATGGCAGTTATCTTGGATCATGAGGGCACACGTTGTCAATACACTGAAAAACAGAAAGCACCTGGGCTCTTGATGACATTACTGAGCCACTACTCCAGCCTGTACAGTATTTCCCTAAATTTGCATCTGAACATATAGCAGGCATCCATCATTCTTGGCTGTTTGACATCTTTTTAATAACCCCATGATATTTTGGTCATTTCACGTAAGTCTTACCTCCCTGTACTAGGAATTCAAAGATCTACTTAGACTTCCTTTTTGCTAGACTGCAGACATGTGTCCCAAATTCTGCCAGCATGGTTCACCCATAGGAGGCTAGATTCAGAAGGGAGAGGTGAAATGACAGCAAAGAGCTCAGTTTTCTAATAGTGTGCTGTTGGAGGCAACTGGTCCTCCTAGAGAATCTGTGGCGGAGGCAACTGGTCCTCCTAGAGAATCTGTGGCAGAGTTTCTGGAGTCTAGAACCTGGGAGTCATTAGAGCAAAGCAGCAGAAATTGTCAGCAGTAGTGTTTCGCTATTAATAGAAAGTCCCACAATGGGATGGAGCACAGATTCTAGCTGCACTGTTCCCAACAGTCATGTCTGAGACTAGTTGTCTGCATCACCACCCCCAACTCCCCAGAGATACCTATTATCTTGTGTAAAGATTCCTTTCTGCTTAAATATACCCCGTAGATTCTCTCATTTGCAAACAAGAGCCTGAACCTTTAATTCTATGTGTAGCAAACCATTTCAAAGAAAATAATTCAAAATCTAAAAGGAGCCTTATACACAGATGACCATTGCTGTATTATTTATAATAGTTGAAAGAAATTTTAAACCAGCTAAATGTCCCACAATGAGAAAATTATTAATGAGTAATTTGTAATAAATCCAGTTGAAGTCTGTAAAATGTATATAATATGGAAAACTACTAAAACCATAATGCAATAGGGCAAAATCATATAGAGTTTGATCATAGCCATGTTAATAGAACAAGTCTCATAAACATTTCTCCCATTTTTATTTATCCACCAAGTACCTCCTATGGTCTGTATAGTCGAAGTTATGGTTTTCCCAGTAGTCATGTACAGATGTGAGAGTTAGACCATAAAGAAGTCCGAGCACCGAAGAACTGATGCTTTCGAATTGTAGTGCAGGAGAAGACTCTTCAGAGTCCCTTGGACAGCAATAAGATCAAACCAATCAATCCCTAAGGAAATCAACCCTGAATATTCATTGGAAGAACTGATGCTAAAGCTGAAGCTCCAATCCTTGGCCACCTGATGCAGAAAGCTGACTCAGTGGAAAAGATCCTGATGCTGGGAAAGAGTGAGGGCGTGAGGAGAAGTGGGTAACAGAGGATGAGACGGTCAGATGGCATCAGCAACTCAATGGACATGAGTTTGATCAAACTCCGGGAGATAGTGAAGGGCAAGGAAACCTTGTGCACTGTTGTCCACTGGATCACAAAGAGTCAGACACAACTTAGCAACTGAACAACAACCACCTCCTATGGTAAACACCTTGGCATGTCTGCACAGCCCATGAGTCATCCCATCTTCCCTGAGAATTTGCCTTCTCATATCACAAGTTAGGGTCCTGGCAGCCAAGCTTGTGTCTCATGACCCCTGCTGCCTGAGCACAGTTGACTAGACCTGGGGAGACCACATGAGCCAAGCCAAGTCAGTGAGACTCTTCTTGGGTATTTGAACTCAAATATTAATGTTAACTTCCTTGTGTGACTGGAACTGTGTACCAAGTGAGAGAGATGGAGAGAGGGGGGAAGAAGGGGAGGCTAAAGTGGGGGAAAGGGAGAGGAAGAGAGTAGGCAACTTTATAAATTCTCATCTCAGCCTATTCTTGAGTTCTAACTTCCTCCTTCTCTTTGGGTTGTGAAGAAACTCCTATGTCCTTATGAAAACTTTTTGCCACTAACTAGTTTGAATGGGCTTCTGTTCCTTAGAACCAAAGATGGTTTAACTAGCACACTTCTAAAGGTGAAACCTCAGGATGCTGTTGGAAATCTGAGGGAATCTCACCTTCAGCATCCCTGACTTATTTCCTGTCCACTTTCACCTTCCCAGAGGCTGAACCTTGTACCTCAGCCTGTACAAACAGGTCAAAGTCACTCTCAGCAAATTTGCCCAAACTAGCTTGGACCCTGAGCTCCCTTCATTGGACCAGTCAGTGGGGGACCAGAAAAGGATGGGAATGAGGAAAGCCTAAAGATATCTATATTAGAATGGACTTGTCTTATGGAATATTACTCAGCCATAAAAAGGAACAAAATTGTACAATTCGTAGAGAAAGGGATGTATCTAGAGACTGTCATGCAATGTGAAGTATGTCAGAAAGAGAAAAACAAATAACTAGTATTGCTTATACATTCAGTTCAATCACTCAATTCTACCCAACTCTTTGCAACCCCACAGACTGCAGCATGCCAGTCCTCCCTGTTCATCACCAACTCCCAGAGTTGACTCAAACTCATGTCCATTGAGTCGGTGATGCTATCCAGCTATCTCATCCTCTGTCATCCCCTTCTCCTCCTGCCCTCAATCTTTCCCAGCATCAGGGTCTTTTCCAATGAGTCAGCTCTTTGCATCAGGTGGCCAAAGTATTGCAGTTTCAGCTTCAACATCAGTCCTTCCAATGAACATTCAGGACTGATTTCCTTTAGGATGGACTGGTTGGATCTCCTTGAAGTCCAAGGGACTCTCAAGAGTCTTCTCCAACAACACAGTTCAAAAGCATCAATTCTTCAGTGCTCAGCTTTCTTTATAGTCCAACTCTCACACGACTACTGGAAAAACCATAGCCCTGACTAGACGGACCTTTGTTGACAAAGTAATGTCTCTGCTTTTGAATATGCTGTCTAGGTTGGTCATAACTTTCCTTCCAAGGAGTAAGCGTCTTTTAATTTCATGGCTGCAGTCACCATCTGCAGTGATTTTGGAGCCCAAAAAATAAAGTCAGCCATTGTTTCCACTGTTTCTCCATCTATTTGCCATGAAGTGATGGGACCGGATGCCATGATCTTTGTTTTCTGAATGTTGAGCTTTAAGCCAACTTTTTCACTCTCCTCTTTCACTTTCATCAGGAGGCTCTTTAGTTCTTCTTCACTTTCTGCCATAAGGGTGGTGTCATCTGCATATCTGAGGTTACTGATATTTCTCCTTGTTATTCTTTGGAACTCTGCATTCAGATGCATATATCTTTCCTTTTCTCCTTTGCTTTTCATTCCTCTTCTTTTCACAGTAGTGTATATATGTCAACCCAATCTCCCAATTCACCTCCACCCTGCTGACTCTGGTTATTCACATGTTTGGTCTCTACATCTGTGTCTCTGTTTCTGCTTTGCAAATAAATCCATTTTTCTAGATTCCACATATAAGCCTCTTATCCTTCTCCATCAGAGGGCAGACTGAAAACCACCATCACAGAAAACTAACCAATCTAATCACATGGACCACAGCCTTGTCTAACTCAATGAAACTATGAGCCATCCTGTGTAGGGCCACCCAAGACAGACGGGTCATGGTGGAGAGTTCTGACAAAATGTGGTTCATTGGAGAAGGCGAATGACAAACCACTTTGGTATTCCTGCCTTGAGAACCCCATGAACAGTATAAAAAGGCAAAAAGATAGAACATTGAATGATGAACTCCCCAGGTCGGTAGGTGCCCAATATGCTACTTGAGATCAGGGGAGAAATAACTCCAGAAAGAATGAAGAGATGGAGCCAAAGCAAAAACAACACCCAGTTGTGGATGTGACTGGTGGTGGAAGCAAGGTCTGAGGCTGTAAAGAGCAATATTGCATAGGAACCTGGAATGTTAGGTCCGTGAATCAAGGCAAATTGGAAGTGATCAAAAAGGAAATGCAAGAGTAAACGTCGACATTTTAGGAATCAGCGAACTAAAATGAACGAGAATGGGTGAATTTACCTCAGATGACCATTAAATCTACTACTGTGGGCAAGAATCCCTTAGAAGAAATGGAGTAGCCATCATAGTCAACAAAAGAATCACAAATTCAGTACTTGGATGCAGTCTCAAAAATGACAAAATGATCTCTGTTTGTCTCCAAGGCAAACCATTCAATATCACGGTTATCCAGGTCTATGCCCTGACCAGTAATGCTGAAGAAGCTGAAGTTGAACGGTTCTATGAAGACCTACAAGACCTTCTAGAATTAACACCCAAAAAAGATGTCCTTTTCATTATAGGGGACTGGAATGCAAAAGTAGGAAGTCAAGAAACACCTGGAGTAACAGGCAAATTTGGCCTTGGAGTACAGAATGAAGCAGGGCAAAGGCTAATAGAGTTCTGCCAAGAGAACACACTGGTCATAGCAAACACCCTCTTCCAACAACACAAGAGAAGACTCTACACAGGGACATCACCAGATGGCCAACACTGAAATCAGACTGATTATATTCTTTGCCATCAAAGATGGAGAAGCTCTATACATTCAGCAAAAACAAGTCTAGGAGCTGACTGTGGCTCAGATCATGAATTCCTTATTGCCAAATTCAGACTTAAATTGAAGAAAGTAGGGAAAACCACTAGATCATTCAGGTGTGATCTAAATCAAATCCCTTACAATTATACAGTGTAAGTGAGAAATAGATTTAGGGGACTAGATCTCAGACAGAGTGCCTGATGAACTAAGGATAGAGGTTTGTGACATTGTACAGGAGACAGGGAGCAAGACCATCCTCAAGAAAAAGAAATGCAAAAAAGCAAAATGGTTGTCTGAGGAGGCCTTACAAATAGCTGTGAAAAGAAGAGAAGTGAAAGGCAAAGGAGAAAAGGAAAGATACAACCATTTGAATGCAACGTTCCAAAGAATAACAAGGAGAGATAAGAAAGCCTTCCTCAGTGATCAATGCAAAGAAATAGAGGAAGACAATAGAATGGGAAAGACTAGAGATCTCTTCAAGAATATTACAGATACCAAGGGAACATTTCATGCAAAGATGGGCTCGATAAAGGACAGAAATGGTATGGAGCTAACAGAAGCAGAAGATATTAAGAAGAGGTGGCAAGAATACACAGAGGAACTGTACAAAAAAGATCTTCACAATCCAGATAATCACGATGGTGTGATCACTCACCTAGAGCCAGACATCCTGGAATGTGAAGTCAAGTGGGCCTTAGGAAGCATCACTACGAACAAAGCTAGTGGAGGTGATGGAATTCCAGTTGAGCTATTTCAAATCCTAAAAGATGATGCTGTGAAAGTATTGCACTCAGCATGCCAGCAAATTTGGAAACTGACCAGTGGCCACAGGACTGGAAAAGGTCAGCTTTCATTCCAATCCCAAAGAAAGGCAATGCCAAAGAATGCTCAAACTGCCGCACAATTGCACTCATCTCACACGCTAGCAAAGTAATGCTCAAAATTCTCCAAGCCAGGCTTCAACAACACGTGAACTGTGAACTTCCATATGTTCAATATGGTTTTAGAAAAGGCAGAGGAACCAGAGATCAAATTGCCAACATCCACTGGATCATCGAAAAAGCAAGATAGTTCCAGAAAAACATCTATTTCTGCTTTATTGACTATGCCAAAGCCTTTGACTGTGTGGATCACAATAAACTGTGGAAAATTCTTCAAGAGATGGGAATACCAGACCACCTGACCTGCTTCTTGAGAAACCTGTATGCAGGTCGGGAAGCAACAGTTAGAACTGGACATGGAACAACAGACTGGTTCCAAACAAGAAAAGGAGTATATCAAGGCTGTATATTGTCACCTGCTATTTTAACTTATATGCAGAATACATCATGAGTAACACTGGGCTGGAAGAAGCACAAGCTGGACTCAAGATTGCCAGGAGAAATATTAGTAACCTCAGATATGCAGATGACACCACCCTTATGGCAGAAAGTGAAGAAGAACTAAAGAGCCTCTTGATGAAAGTGAAAGAGGAGAGTGAAAATGTTGGCTTAAAGCTCAACATTCAGAAAACAAAGATCATGGCATCCAGTCCAATCACTTCATGGGAAATGATGGGGAAACAGTGGAAACAGTGTCAGACTTTATTTTTGGGGGCTCCAAAATCACTGCAGATGGTGACTGCAGCCATGAAATTAAAAGACGCTTACTCCTTGGGAGGAAATTTATGAACAACCTAGACAGCATATTAGGAAGCAGAGACATTACTTTGTCAACGAAGGTCCATCTAGTCAGGGCTATGGTTTTTCCAGTAGTCATGTGAGAGTTGGACTATAAAGAAAGTGAGTGCCAAAGAATTGATGCTTTTGAACTGTGGTGTTGGAGAAGACTCTTGAGACTCCCTTGGACTTCAAGGAGATCCAACCAGTCCATCCTAAAGGAAATCAGTCCTGAATGTTCATTGGAAGGACTGATGTTGAAGCTGAAACTGCAATACTTTGGCCACCTGATGCAAAGAGCTGACTCATTGGAAAAGACCCTGATGCTGGGAAAGATTGAGGGCAGGAGGAGAAGGGGACAACAGAGGATGAGATGGCTGGATAGCATCATTGACTCAATGGACATGAGTTTGGGTGAACTCCAAGAGCTGGTGATGGACAGGGAGGCCTGGCGTACTGTGGTTCATGGGGTCGCAAAGAGTCGGATGCCACTGAGTGACAGAACTGAACTAACGAGAACCTGCTGCACAGCACAGGGAACTCTACTTAGTACTCTGTGGTGACCTAAATGAGAAGGAAATCCAAACAAGAGGAGATATATCTGTACATATAGCTGATTCACTTTGCTGTACTTTCTAAACTAACATAATATTGTAGAGCAAATATATTTCAATAATTAATTTTTTAAAAAAGAATGGACTTGTGTTTACTGGAAGGAAAACAAAAGTATCGGAACTATGAGTTGCTTAAAAGGCCTTGGCCAGAGCTGGAAGGAACAGTGAAAGAAGAAAGACAATCTGGAAATTGGGCATTTTGGAGAGAAAGCAGAGGTCTGAGCAGTTGCTAGAAGACCCAATTTTCAAGGACATAAACAGATAAAAGAGAATGTTTAGAAACTTTGCTGATAACTGCTGGTTGGTGGTCCCATTAAGAAAGGCTCAGCAAAGCTGTTCTTTATGCCCATCTAGGTTCTGAGAGACTCAGCATTTCTTTCAAATGCTTAATTGTACTGAGACTGTCTTAATGAACAGTGATCTAGGTTTTTTTCTGATTTCACAGGAGGGGGTGGAACGATCCATGCATTACTTGGACGGAGTATAGAAGATGAGATTTAGTGGTTGTGATCCTAAATATAAAAGGGAAGTAAGCACAGGAGGGTTTGTGTTCAAAGCGCCGCTCATGAGCACACATTCCCACGGCTCCCCAGAGTGTAGACTGAGCTGTGGTGTGCAGAAAACCTCCATCGTCCTTCTGTACCATTTGCAGCAGAACCTCTCCAGGAATCCTGCTAGAAATGTAATTCAATTAAAGGTGATGAGTTGACTGTGGATCAGGATGATTAAAGCCTTTGCTGAGGCAGAAAATTCAGCACTTCGAAAGTACCAGACCTGGCATGTTTCCCCGGGCAAGTGATGCAACCCAACCAGGACGGAGCAGTCTGGTCTCCCACACACACACCCATAGGACCCCTATCACTAGGGAGACAAAACTTCCCTTCCCAATACACATCCCTGACACCTCTGGAGAAACAATTCAAATCCAGAGATAAGAGAGAATCCTTCCTTCTCTCTGAGACTCATCTTCCCCAAAGGAGACAGGCTTTCCCTGGGCCTCCTGGGACTGCTGAAAAAGGAGACTGGGCTATCCGAGAAGGCACTTTCTGGAAGGTCCACATCTGCACATGTGAAGACACACCCACGTGGGTCAGGAATAATGTCCTGAAAAGAAATTGATGTCTACCTTGTCTCCCCCATCCCATTAACTCAGAATCATTCCAGACACTTTCTCCTCCCTCTCCTCAGTCACACTCTTGATTCCATGGTTGTCTGCAAAGTCCTGTGAGGTTTGTACAGAAAGATGATTGACCTGTCATGAAGAATTCCCCACACACAGTCTCAAAAACACATCACTGCCTACACCCCATACATATGTCCCAGCCTGCCCCCTACAACTGACAAAGTGGCCCACCAGGGAGCTGACAGTTCTAATTAGGCAGAGAGACTTAATTAGCATAGCCACAGTGATGAGAACTCTCTGGAGAATCCAGTGAAAGCCTGGAGGATCTCCAGACATGTCCGTGCAAAACAGTTAGGGGAGAGAAATGTGCCACACGCTGACCATGAGACTCAATGTCCTCAACTTGCCCTGACCAAGGCTTGGGATGGAATGAGCCCCTTTATCCATCCTCTCTCCATCCTCCATCAGCCACCACCCAATCATCCCCTCCACCTAATCGTCCATCTTCCTTTTACCTACTCCATCTATTTTTGCCTCCACGCCCCCACTCATCATCCTTTCAGCGATCCAGCCACAGAATGACCATCCTCTTTCTAATCCACTCTTTTATTCATCCATCTTTCTGCCCAACCACCCATCTGTCCATCTCTCTGAGTTCCATCCAGCCAACCATTCATCCAGTTGCAATGTTTTCAATCTCTAAATTTCATTTATGCCATCAAAACCCAGGCTGCCACACATCCACTCACCCATCTATCTAACCAGCCTACTGCATGCAGGATCTATGCCAGGGTCTGTGGCTACAGAAATGAGTACGAGCTGCTTCCCCCCAACCCCAATAAAGACATCTCAGTCCAGTGAAGAGGGGCCTTTATGAAATAAAGCCCCCCCTTTTTTTTATAAAGCCCACATGATGAGCTCCTCTGGAGATCTGAGTGTGTTCTCTGTCTGGATCCCCAAGCAGCACATTCTGGTTGCCCTACCCCACCAGCTCCATCATAGCCTAGTCCAGGGACATTTTCCTAGCAGACCTAAAGGCAAAAAAGAGGAGCAACATTTCATGTGGAACTGCTGGAGATTTGAGTGCCCAGCCACCCACAGTGCCCAAGTACCTGACCAGGCAGGGGTGGGAGGAAGTCTCTCTTCAAGGTACAAAGGGTCCCTCATCTATACCACTTCCTCCCTTCAGCCTGTAGATCCGTGCTGTCCAGGAAAAACATGTGAGTTACATATTGAATATTAAATTTTCGAGGGACCACATTTTCAAAAGTCTTTAGAAAGGTGAAATAAATTTAATATATTTTACTTAACACAATATGTTCAAAACATTATTTCTACATGTATTCAGTATAAAGATTATTGAGGTAGTTCACAATTTTTGGTACCAAGTTTTCAAAGTCTGGTGTGTGTTTTATACTTAGAGTACATCTTGGTTCAGACAAGCCAAATTTAAAGTGTTCCACACCACACACAGCTAGCAGCTACCATATTTTCAGGCCAGACCCAGACATTGAGGCCACCCTGATAATTTGGGTCCTTTTCAGAAGACTAGCTGAGCAATGTGACAGGAAGGACAGAAAAACAAAAAGCACTGCAGCCCCCTCACAACCCCTCCTCCACTGTCCTGAGCAACTAAGGTCCAGCCTCAGACCAGCACACCCTCTCTGCAAAACCTAGGCCCTGCAGTCACCAGACTGACCTTCGACACACACAATCTAACCACCTTGGGTTACTTAACTGTGCCCCCTAGAAGGCTGTCCCCATTCTTAGAAGTCCCCAGGGGAATTCTTCCCAACCACAGGGAGTGAGATCTGTCATCATGGCTCTGTGTTCAGGGAGCTCCTGGCTCCTCTGAGAGATGGGGTTCCAGCCAGCCTGCCTCTCAACCAGCTTGACCCCTGCTCAGATTCTCTCTTATCCAGGACTAGCCAGTGAAGCTGGAGAAATAGAGAGGTATTGGTCCCCAGGACAGAGACTGCCCAGTGCTTACATACTGGGTGGTCTCATGGCTTCTCTGAGACTCCCTAGAAGTCTATGGGGTAGGGAAACCCTGTCTCATTCAAGAGATAAAGAAACTGAGGCTCAGAGAGGCTGAGGGCCTTACCCAGGCATACAGAGTATCAACAAGAGTGGGGCAGCACATTGGACCCCAGGGCGCCCACAATCTATGCCACTGCCCTCTTCCCTCCCACCCTTCCCCACTGGCAGCCCCTCTAGACAGAGGGACCAGGCAGAGAAGAGGGCTCTTAAAGGCTCCTCCAGGGTCCCAGAGCCATTCTACCACCAAGGCAGGCCCAGGAAGAGGCACTCTCACCAACCGGTCCCACCTTCCTCACATCCTGTCTCCCAGAAACAGCATGCCCCGGAGAGCGCAGCCTGCAGGTGCCTACAAGCTCAGAGCCTTCACACCTCGGTGCTTCTGCCCATGCTTCTCTTTCTGCCTATTATGTTCTCCCTTCCCCTTTCTGCTCAGAAAAGTCCGCTACAGCCTTCAAGGCTCCCTCAGAGCTCAGCTCAGTGAAGGCTTCCGTGACAAGCCCAGGTGGAACAACTGCTCCTTCTGCATTTTCCCCTGTAAACAATATATCTGTTGATTCGGGTGCCCCTCCATAGTCTGGACCCCACAAAGAGCAGATATGGATCCTGTAACCAAATGAGTGCCCAGCAAGCAGGAGACTGGCACACAGTAAGGACTCAGAAAATGCTTATCAATAACCAGAAGGGAGCTCACAGTGCAATAAAAACCTGTGTCACCAATGGGCTGTCTGGGTCCCCACTATCCTTTTCTTTTTAAATTTTATTGGAGTAAAGTTGATTTGCAATGTTGTGTTAGTTTCAGGTGCACAGCAAAGTGATTCAGTTTTACATATACATATATTCAATCTTTTTTAGATTCTTTTCTCGTGTAGGTTATCACAGAATATTGAGTAGAGTTCCCTGTGCCATACAATTTGTTGTTCAGTTGCTCAGTCATATCTGATTGCGATCCCATGGACCGCAGCACTCCAGGCTTCCCTGGCCTTCATTATCTTCTGGAGCTGACTCAAACTCATGTCCATTGAGTTGATGATGCCATCCAACCATCTCATCCTCTGTCGCCCCCTTCTCCTGCCCTCAATCTTTCCTAGCATCAGGGTCTTTTTCTAATGAGTCAGCTCTTCCCATCAGGTGGCCAAAGTACTGGAACTTCAGCTTTAGCATCAGTTCTTCCAATGAATATTCAGGGTTGATTTCCTTTAGGATTGACTGGTTTGATCTCCTTGCAGTCCAGGGGACTCTCAAGAGTCTTCTCCAGCACCACAGTTCAAAAGCATCAATTCTTCAGTGCTCAGCCTTCTTTATGGTGCTACACAATAGCTGCTTGTTGGTTATCTGGCTTAGATATAGTAGTGGGTATATGTTCATCCCAAGATCCTGATTTATTCTGGGTCCCCACTCTTAATCACAGCCTCTTCCCATTTCTCTGGAAGCCCATGCACCTGTGGATCACCCCACCTTGGTGCAACAGGGCCATTGGGAACCCCTGCACACATGTTCACTTGGAGGTTCCCTCCCAGAAAGCCTCTCCTAGGCTCCCAGCTTCCATCTGTAACTCTCTGTCCCCTTGACAGCAGGCTACCCAGGAAACTGTAGCATCTCCCCCTCCCCAGCCACCCACTCAAAGTGACATCCTCTTGGGGGATATCAAAAGTCACAGGTAATGTAGTTTGCTCAAGAGCATTTTGGAAGATTATTTATCTGTGTTCTCCAGAAAATGAAGGCTGTAGTAGATCTTGCTGATTATATTACCCCACTGAGAGGAAGAAATAATCCTGAAGGTGGCAAGTTAAATCACTACTTTGTAATTTACTAAAACAAAACTAATATCCAAAGAAATGTTTTCTCCACCATTTTATAGCAATTTCACCATTAAACTGTCTTTGATTGCAATTCATAACAATGAATAAAGAAAAGGAAAAAATATCTTCAACCCAGCTGAGAAATTTATTTTTCTGAACACTAACAGTTTTCCCCATGAGCAAAGTGGCATCATCTCCAGAGTAGCCATGGCCACCTAAAATGATGAGTGGGAATGACCAGGGTCACTCTGCACGACAAATAGCTTCCTCCTCCCTCCTTCCCAGAGAAAGCCGCTGAGTCCTCTCGCTGAGACTGAACCCTGGATGGTCCTCACTGGAGCAGCCAGGATGAGCCAGCATGGCAGTGTGTGGACTCCCAGAGAGCCCTGGACTCTAGGAGTCAGTATCTTTGGCCTTATGTATTTATGGGCAAGGGCTCCTGGCAGGTGGGGAGAGTCAGATCCCAGGTAGAGATGGACTCTGGGAGTATCTAGACATCAAGCCACACTGAAGCTGGCAACAGTCACTGAGAAAGGAAGGCCAGATCATTGGCCTTCTTCACCCATAGCCTCCTCATTGAAGGAAACTACCCACCCCCCCAGTACCTGTAAAACCACCCGAGGCCAAGACCTGCCCCTCTGGGTTCCAGACCCCCAAGGTGAGGAGCTGCACACAGCCTAGGATGGACAGGAAGGAAGGAAGCAGGGCACTGGACACTCTGCTCAGCTAGGTGATCCCTCCTCACTTAGACACTCTCCTTAGGCCATCTCCCTTGCCCTTGTGGGTTCCATGACCACGTGACTCTCAGATATGTCTCTCTCTGGCCAACTCACTACCCTGACTGCCAGACTAAAATAGCCAACTGCCACCTTGACATTTACTCTCAGACACTTCAGCATCATTACAAAGTGAAGCTCCAATACTTTGGCCACATAATGGGAACAGTCAATGCACTGGAAAAGACCCTGATGCTGGGAAAGACTGAAGGCAAAAAGAAAAGAGGGTAGCAGAGGTTGGCATGGTTAGATAGCATCACCAACTCAATGGACATGAATTTGAGCAAACACCGGGAGATAGTGAGGGCAAGGAAGCCTGGCGTGCTGCAGTCCATGGGATTGCAAAGAGTCAGACACGACTTGGCGACTGAATAACAATAACAACAGTGGACATTTAAAACTCAACATTTCAAATCTGGGCTAGTGATTTTCTCCACTAAACCTGACATTTTAAGAGAGTGGTACCTTCATCCAACCAGTCATCCCACGGGGCAAGCCAGATACCTGGAAGCAGACACCTAAGCACCTCCCTTCTGCTTTTACACTGCATGCCCAACTCCCCCACACATACACAGTCCTGATGATTCCATATATTTTTTCTTTTTTTGGCATGTGGCATGCAGAATCTTACTTCCCTAACCAGGGACCAAACTCACACCCCAGCCGTGGAATCCTGGTGTCTTAACCTAAACTGGACCAAAAGGAAGTCCTTGATTCCATTTCTTTAATTCCTCTCAAATAAATGAATCTCTCTGCATCTACACCTCCACTACTGGGCCAAGCCACCACTGTTTCTCACCTGGACACCTTCACTCATCCCCTAACTGGTTTCCCTACTTGCATTCTACCCCTGGACAAACCATTCTCAATTAGGAGCCAGGGTCACTCACCTTCTACTTAAAATCTTCAGTACTATCCACTGCTCTTAGGTAAAGACTGCATTTCCTCTCCAGCCTTCATGGCTCTACATGGTCTGGCTCCAGCCTCTCTCTCTCCCATTCCACCTCCCACTACGGCCCCTTGCTCTTAGCACTCCAGCCACCAGCATCCATTTGGTCCCTTGAACTCACCTTGACCATCCCATCACAGGGCAACCCCATCTTTCTTGCCTACTTATCTAAAGGTTATCCTTCAGGTCTCAGCTTAAATATATCTTCCTATGATAGGAAGTTCCCCTTACCATACACACATTTTCCTTCCCGCACTCATTACTGTTTATGGCAATGCTTTCATATGTATGGATATTAAACGCCTGGCCCCATCAGGATCTAAGCTCCATGAGGGCAGGGACCACAGATTTTGCTCATCATCATGCCTCTAGGGAATATTATAAAGACGAGTAATGAATTAAGACAAAATCAGGGTTATAGTGCCATGTCTCGGGCACCTTTTCTCAAAGGAAGAATATACTTTCCACATGACTCAGCCTAAATGTTAGTCCCCAATGGCCCTAGACTGTTACTTGCCCCCAATAGCAAACTGACTCTGGACACCAATCCCTCATTTATTCCTCCTGTGAGTGAGTGTGTGTGGATGGCTCAGAGTCACTTGTCCACATACTTGAAGACATACACCCCAGTGTCACCCAGGCACACCCATGGGAAAAGCAGTGACACCATGGGAAAAGAAGCACTGTTAACCCATGGGAAAAGAAGCAATAAGCAGAGCATGAGCAAGATGGTGGAGTAGTAGGACATAAAGCTCACCTTCTCCCACCAATACGTTAAAAAGTAATTGCAGTTTTTGCATTGTTGAACTTTGCCATTTGATATTGGAATACATTCTTAAACAAATGTGGCTATGTAATACATCATTTTAATGCACATTTCTTGCTTTGTCTTTTGGTGATGAACTGAAACTTACCATTTATCTTATATGTATTTTAGACTATGGAAATTATGTTAGACAAAAGGCAAATTCGAGCAATTTTCTTATTTGAGTTCAAAATGAGTCATAAAGCAGCAGAGACAACTCACAACATCAACAACGCATTTGGCCCAGGAACTGCTAATGAACATACAGAGCTGTGGTGGCCATCAGAAGTTGACAACCACCAACTGAGAACCATCATCAGAACTGATTCTCTTACAACTAAATGAGAAGTTGCCTAAGAACTCAATGTCAACCATTCTAGGGTCATTTGGCATTTGAAGCAAATTGCAAAGGTGAAAAAGCTTGGCACCTGAATGTCTCATGAGCAGATAAAGAAAGGAAGAAATCACCACAAATAAAGAAAATCATTGTTTTGAAGTGTCATCTTCTTTTATTCTGTACAACAATGAACCATTTCTCAGTTGGATTGTGATGTGCAACAATAAGGCTACCAGTTGTTTTCTCTACAGAAACATTGCAGGCCAGAAGGGAGTAACAAGATACATTCAAAGTCCTGAAAGAGCAAAGCCTGCAACCTAGGCTACTCTACCCAGCAAGGTTATCATTTAGAATCAGTTCAGTTCAGTCACTCAGTCATGTCCAGCTCTTTGTGACCCTATGGACTGCAGCATGCCAGGCCTCCCTGTCCATCACCAATGCCTAGAGCTTGCTCAAACCCATGTCCATCAAGTCAGTGATCCTATCCAACCAACCATCTCATCCTCTGTCATCCCCTTCTCCTCCTGCCTTCATTTAGAATAGAAGGAGAAATAATGAATTCCTCAGACACGCAAAAACTCAATGAATACAACACTAAACCAATCCTAAAGAAAATATTGAAAGATCTTCTCTAAGTAGAAAAGAAGAATCTGTAGGAAAGAGAAAATCACAGCTGGAAAGTAAACCATTAAAGAAGCCAGTACATACATTTTTAAAAAACCAAAATATTTCAGTGAAAGTGATGATAAACACAATGAAAGCTGAAGGATAAACACAAAGACATAAAACAGGACATCAAAATCATAAAATGTGGGGAATGAGACTAAGAAAATGTAGGGGCTCTTTTCAGAGAATGTGTTTGAGCCTATATGACAACTAGTCTAATGCAATCAGAGATTGGAAGGGGTTAGCATACTTGAAAAACAGGGTAATCACAATTCAAAACATACAATAGATTCACTAAAAACAAAAACAAGAGAAAATCAGTATAATACAGAAGAAAATCAAACAACAAAAGGAAAAAGACAAAGAAGAAATGTAAAATCAATGGGAAAACAAAAATGACAATACATATCAAAGATTACCTTAAATGTCAATGGACTAAATGCTCCAATCAAAAGACACAGATTGGATTTTTTTAAAAAGAGCCTACAACATTGTGCCTCCAAGAGACCCACTCTAGAGCAAAGGACATTCATAGATTGAAAATGAGAGGATAGAAAAAGATATTTCATTCTAATGGAAATAACAAGAAAGCTAGGGTCACAATACTCATACCAGACAAAATAGACTTTAAAACAAACGTCATAAAGAAAAAGGACACTATACAATGATATAAGGATCAACACAAGAAGAGGATTTTATATTCATCAACATATATGCACCTACTATAGAAGCACCCAAAAACATACAAGATATAAAGGGAGAAACTGCCAGGAATACAGTCATAGTAGGAAACTTTAACATCCAACTCAAATCTGTGGGCAGATCTTCCAGACAGAATCAATAAGGCAATAGAAATCCTAAATGATACAATAGAAGAGCTGAAGTTAAATATTTTCAGGACATTACATTCAAGAGTACACACATCTTTTTCAAGTTCACATGGAACATTCTCTAGAACTGACCACATCCTAGGGCAAACTTAAGAGTTTAGAAATTATCTCAAGCATCTTTTCTGACCACAACAGCAGAAAACTAGAAATTAACCACAGAAAAAGAAATGAGGAAAAAAAAATTACATGAAGACTAAACAACATGCTACTAAAAAGGGGGGGGGGTCAACTATGAAATCAAAGAGAAAATTTTAAAATACTTTGAGGCAAATGATAACAAAAACACAACCAAACAATATGTATGGAATATAGCAAAAGCACTTTTTAAAGGGAAGTTTATGGCAATATAGGCTTTCCTCAAAAACAAACAAAAAACTCAAAAACACAACCTAGTCTACAACTTAGAAGAATTAGAAAAAGAATAAATAAAACCTAAAGTCAGGAAAAGGAAGGAAATAATAAAAATCACAGATGAAACAAATGGGATTTTTTTCTTAAAGAGGAAAAAAAATCAATAAAATCAAGAGCTGGTTCTTTGAAAGGAGGAACCAGCTGACAAACTTCTAGCCAGGCTTGCCAGGAAGAGAGAGGGAACCCAAATAAACAAAATAAGAAATGAAAAAGGACCCTGAGAAAACTACGATTGAAAAAAACATATGTATCGCAATGTTCATTGCACACTATTTACAATAGCTGGGACATGGAAGCAACCTAGATATTCATTGACAGATGAAACGGATAAAGAAGCTATGGGATACATATATATACAGTGGAGTATTACTCAGCCATAAAAAGGAACACATTTGAGTCAGTTCTAATGAGGTGGATGAACCTAGAGCTTACTATACAGAGTGAAGTAAGTCAGAAAGAGAAAAACTGATATCACATACTAATGTATAGAAAGATGGTACTGATGAACCTATTTGCAGGGCAACAGTGGAGATGCAGACACAGAAAACAGACTTGTGGACACAGTGGGGGAAGGAGAGGGTGGGATGAATGAAGAGAGTAGCATGGTAACTTATACATTACCATAGGTAAAATAAATAGCCAGTGAGAATTTGCTGTATGACTCAGCTCAGGGAGCCCAAACTGGTGCTCTGTGACAACAGATGGGTGCTCTGTGATGGGTAGGATGGAGTGGGAGGTGGGAGGAAAGTTCAAGAGGGAGGAGACATATATATACCTACGGCTGATTCGTGTTGATGTATGGCAGAAACCAACACAATACTGTAAAGCAATTATCCCTCAATTAAAAACAAGTAAACTTTTTAAAAAAGAAATGATAAAGGAGACATAACAACTGATACTTCAGAAATACAAAAAACCATAAGGGTGTATTATGAACAATTATATGCCAACAAATTCAACAACCTAGAAGAACGGACAAGTTTCTAGAAACATACAGTCCACAAAAATTGAATAAAAATAGATAATTTGATCACTAAAAGTGAAATAGAATCTGTAATTTCAAAACTCCCTACCAAAAACAGCCCACAACCAGGTGGCTTCATAGGCAAATTCTACTTATACCAATCCTTCTCAAACTCTTCCAAAAAATGAAAAGGAGGGAACAGTCTAAAGACATACTATGAAGCCACCATCACCCTGATACCAAAATCAAAGACACCACCAAAAAAGAAAATTATAGGCCAATACCTTTGATGAATAGAGATACGAAAATTCTCAACAAAATATTAGCAAATGAATCCAACAACATATATAAAAGATCATACACCATGACCAAAAGGGATTCATCCCAAGTTCACAAGGATGGTTCGACACGCACAAATCAATGTGATATACTACATAAGCAAAAGAAAAGATAAAAATCACATAATCATCTCAAAAGATGCATTAAAAGCATTTGACAAAATTCAACATTCATTCATGGTAGAAAAAAAAAAACTCTTACTAAAGTCAGTATAGAGGGGACATATCTCAACATAATAAAAGCTATTTATGACAAACCCACAGCCAATATAATACTCATGGTGAAAAATTGAAAGCCTTCCTGCTAAAACCTAGAACAAGACAAATCCCCTCACTCTCACCTCTTCTATTCAACATAGCATTGGAAGTCCTAGTTACAGCAATCAGACAGGAAAAAGAAGTAAAAGGCATCCAGATTGGAAGGGAAGAGGCAAAATTGCCATTAAATGAAGATGATGTAATACTATATATAGAAAACCCAAAAAACTCTACATAAAAATTACTAGAACTGATAAACAAATTGAGCAAGGTAGCAGGATACAAAAATAACATACAGAAATCAGTTGCCTTTCTTTACATCAACAATGAAATATCACAAAGAGAATGTAAAAAAAAAGAAAACTTTTAAAATTGCACTAAAAAAACAAACTTAGGAATAAACCTGACCAAGAAGGTGAAAAACTTATTCAGTGAGAACTATAAAATATTAATAAAAGAAACTGAAGATGATTCAAAGAAATGGAAAGATATCCACTGAAAAATTTATACTGTTAAAATGGTCTTACTAACGAAAACAATCCACAGACTTAATGATATCCATATCAAATTATCCATGACATTTTTCACAGAACTAGAACAAATAATCCTAAAATTCATTTGGAGCCATAAAAGAAGAGGAATTGCCAAAGCAATCCTGAAGAAAAAGAACAAAACAGGAGGCATACCCTCTCAAATTTCAGATAATATTACAAAGCTATAGTAATCACAACAGTGTGGTATTGTCACAAAAACAGACATATGTATCAATGGAACAGAGAGCCCAGAAATAAACCCACACACCTATGGTCAGTTAATCTTCAATAAAGGAGGCAAGAATAATCAATGGTAAAAGAGAGTCTTTCAGCAAGTGATGTTGGCAAAGTTGGAAGGAGTATGTAAATCAATAAAGCTAGAGCACACCATCATACCATGCACAAAAATAAACTTGAAATGGCTTAAAGACTTAAACATAAGACATGACACCATGAAACTCCTTGAAGAGAACACATGCAAATCATTCTCTGGCATAAATTGTACCAGTGTGTTCTTAGATCAGTTTCCCAAGGCAAGAGAAATAAAAACAAAAATAAACAAATGGGACCTAATCAAACTTACAAGCTTTTGCACAGCAAACCATAAAATAAATGAAAAGACAACCTAAAAAATTAGAGAAATATTTGCAAATAATGCAACTGACAAAGGCTTAATTTCCAAAATATTAATCTCATACAACAACAATATAAAAAAAAAAACCAATTAAAAAAATGGGCAAAAAAAAAAACAGGCAGAAGACCTAAATAGACATTTCTCCAAAGAAGACATACAGATAGCCAATCAGTCAAGTCAGTTCAATCGCTCAGTCTTGTCCAGCTATTTGCGACGCCATGAATCTCAGCACACCAGGCCTCCTCGTCCATCACCAACTCCTGGAGTTTACCCAAACCCATGTCCATCGAGTCGGTGATGCCATCCAACCATCTCATTCTCTGTCATCCCCTTCTCCTCCTGCTCCCAATCCTTCCCAGCATTAGGGTATTTTCCAATGAGTCAACTCTTCGCATGAGGTGGCCAAAGTATTGGAGCTTCAGTCTCAACATCAGTCCTTCCAATGAACACCCCAGACTGATCTCCTTTAGGATGGACTGGTTGGATCTCCTTGCAGTCCAAGGGACTCCCAAGAGACTTCTCCAACAACACAGTTCAAAAGCATCAATTCTTCGGCGCTCAGCCTTCTTCACCATCCAACTCTCACATCCATACGTGACCACTGGAAAAACCATAGCCTTGACTAGACAGACCTTTGTTGGCAAAGTAATGTCTCTGTTTTTAAATATGCTGTCTAGGTTGGTCATAACTTTCCTTCCAAGGGGTAAGCGTCTTTTAATTTCATGGCAGCAATCACCATCAGTAGTGATTTTGGAGCCCCCAAAAATAAAGTTTGACACTGTTTCCACTGTTTCCCCATCTATTTCCCATGAAGTGATGGGACCAGACGCCATGATCTTAGTTTTCTGAATGTTCAGCTTTAAGCCAACTTTTTCACTCTCCTCTCTCACTTTCATCAAGAGGCTTTTTAGTTCCTTTTCACTTTCTGCCATAAGGGTGGTGTCATCTGCATATCTGAGGTTATCGATATTTCTCCCGGCAATCTTGAGTCCAGCTTGTGTTACTTCCAGTCCAGCGTTTCTCATGATGTACTCTGCATATAAGTTAAATAAGCAGGGTGACAATATACAGCCTTGACGTACTCCTTTTCCTATTTGGAACCAGTCTGTTGTTCCATGTCCAGTTCCAACTGTTGCTTCCTGACCTGCATACAGGTTTCTCAAGAGACAGGTCAGATGGTCTGGTATTCCCACCTCTTTCAGAATTTTCCACAGTTTATTGTGATCCACACAGTCAAAGGCTTTGGCATAGTCAATAAAGCAGAAATAGATGTTTTTCTGGAACTCTCTTGCTTTTTTGATGATCCAGCGGATGTTGGCAATTTGATCTCTGGTTCCTCTGCCTTTTCTAAAACCAGCTTGAACATCTGGAAGTTCATGGTTCACATATTGTTGAGGCCTGGCTTGGAGAATTTTGAGCATTACTTTACTAGCGTGTGAGATGAGTGCAATTGTGTGGTAGTTTGAGCATTCTTTAGCATTGCCTTTCTTTGGGATTGGAGTGAAAACTGACTTTTTCCAGTCCTGTGGCCACTGCTGAGGTTTCCAAATTTGCTGGCATATTGAGTGCAGCACTTTCACAGCATCATCTTTCAGGATTTGAAATAGCTCAACTGGAATTCCATCACCTCCACTAGCTTTGTTCGTAGTGATGCTTCCTAAGGCCCACTTGACTTCACATTCCAGGATGTCTGGCTCTAGGTGAGTGATCATACCATCATGATTATCTGTGTCGTGAAGATCTTTTTTGTACAGTTCTTCTGTGTATTCTTGCCACTTCTTCTTATAACTAAACCCATTTTACCATACAGCAGTTATTAACACAGAACTGTAAATCAACTATATTTCAATAAAAAATAAAGTAAAAACTAAATAAAAATAAGGCATCAGCCCTTCCAAAAATTAATTAAAATTTAAATTTAAAAAAAAAGAAGCAATAGGCTTCTCTCTCAGAAAGTTGGGGACCACTAAGCAGAATCGCCTGTTCATCCATGGGCAGCTTCATCTACCCTTGTCTGTGCCCACTCCACATGCAGCCCTCATCATTCAGGCCTGTCAACATCCTTCAGAGGAAAAACATCCTCCCTGAACAATCCCCAGCAAAAACCATGGGTAGAGGGAGATACTTCAAGCTAAGCCTGGCTGGGCTCATAACCAGCGAGCTTGACAACAGAGTACAATGAGCTCCCTGGGTGTCCAGCTGCTGAGACACTGAAGTATCTCCCAGGAGAGGACTTGTCCTGGGAGAAAAACAACCAAGCGTGACAAACTTAAGCCAGAGACCAAGCCTGATGATGTGATCAGCTCTGTCCCTGATGATTCAACCAGGGTGTAAGAGAGAAGAGGGCTATAAACCAAAACCAGGACCTCCTCTCCTACAAACCCTGCAGTGCAGCAGGACATCAGGGCCACAGGCATGAACCTGAAATACCCAAGAAAGAGACTCCAGGGAGAGATGACAATGCCTTCAGAACCAGGACGATCTAACCAGAGTCAGCAGGGCCCAAGGGTCCCTCCCAGCAGTTGGAGCAAATGAGAACACAACCCAGACACCATCACGATCCCAGACTCAACCTGTTCATGAACATAAAGGTCAATCACAAAATACATGGGGAGACCACTCTGGGAAGCGATTCCCAATGGGCTAATGGGTCAAAAAACAGTGTGAAAATGTGCCAGTCTGAGAGTTTAAATCCCCTGGTTACTTTACAAAATTTGTAAAAATCAAACTGGTCCTCAGAGACTCAGACCTTCCAAATCTAGGCCCAGGGAGACAGATTTATGGGTCATTATTAAACTGCTGAGAAAAGGTATAACCAGGAGACTATTAGACATAAATCAGACAAATGAGTCCGGCCCCATCAGTAATGAGGAGACGTGGACATGGGCCAGCAGCACCTAAGTCTCAGGGACACTGGCTCAGAGCAGGTGAGGGACAGGGAAGGCTCAAGCCTGAGTTTCACTCCCCTCACTCCAACCAGACCCAGCTCGAATTCTCTGCTCTTGGACTTCAGGCCCTGATGAAGGCGCCCAGCCAGGCCCATAGAGAGAAAGGATCAAGCCCTAGAAACAGTTGTTTCCTGAGCAGGCAGGAGTCCTGGGGAAAAGGAGAGCTTCATGTCAATGGGATTTTCCTGGGTTGGAGTTTGGACTGAGCCCCAAAGCTCAGGACATTGTGAAGACAGGCCTACACGTTTCAAACAGAACAGCTCTGCCCACTAAACAAGACATGACCAAAGGGCTTCCTTGGTGGCTCAGCAGTAAAGAATCTGCCTGCCAATGCAAGAGACTCAGGTTTGATCTGTGGGTCGGGGAGATCCCCAGGAGAAAGAAATGGCAACTCACTCCAGTATTCTTGCCTGGGAAATCCCATGGACATGGGAGCCTGGTGGGCTACCGTTCATGGGGCCACAAAGAGTCAGACACTACTGAGTGACTAAACAAACAAAGAGACACGGCCAAGCAGGCCCTTCTTATCCACCCCGTCACCCTCCTGCCCAGAAACACTCCCAGAGGAGGATCAGAACGGGTGTTCAGCCCCCTAGCTATGTGGAAACTTCAGGGTTGCTACCAGGAGGGAGACCCCAGTTCACCCCCCAGATGGTCCCTGAACTGTGGTATCACAGGTCCTGGTGTCACTAGAGCTCTAGAAGTGTGGTGTGGGGAGGGGGAGAAGACAGAACTCCTATATCCACTTTACACACTGAGACTCACAGAGGTTACATGAACTGTCCAAGACGAGGCAGCCAGGCACCATTGCCTGTCTCTCCTCCTGCCTAGGTGGGCAGATGCCAACATCTCCTAATGTCCCCCCTACATGGACTGGACCAGTCACACCCTGAGGCCACCTGGCCAAGGGACCACACTCCAAAGTCCCCTCCTTCCTTGCCCAAGTGTCCCCTCCCCATTGCACTTCCAAGATTCAAGCACCAGGTGGGGCTAGAGTGGACCCCTGGAAAAAGGCCAGCCCTTTTTCAGACCCGCATGGGAATACTACCACCAGAGGACCAGGACAAGGCGGATGGCACCCACACTCCCCACCCCAGCATCACTGAGGGTCTTTTGTTGGGACAGATAAGCTTTGTGATGAACAAAGGAAAAGGAAAGGCGAGGACAAGCCTGCCGCGGTTCCCATCCCAGCCCCAACGCCGGTGACCAAGCCACTCTCCTGCTACAGCAGAGCTCATGCCAAGCTTGATTCAGCAAGGAAGGACACCTTTTTATTTTCCTCTATAAATTACTTTCCTGAGGAAAACCATAAAATTGAACAGGAACTGTTGAGTTTAAATCGTTTAGGATGTTTTTACCTAGGAATGTCAGTGGGAAGTGAACGAAGTCCAGGCCCTGAAATGGGCCTCTGTCACTTGAGGCCTGACCTCTGCCATCCACCGAGATGACCTTGGTACTGCTGCTTTATTCACTGAGCTCCTGTGGGCCATCCATGTCATCCTGGGTGTGTCATAGGCACTGCAGTGCAGCAGAGATGAGGTGAGACGTGGTTCTTGCCTTCCGAGAGATTAGTCTAGTGGTATGATACTAGCAAATAAGATGAGTACAGCCTGTGATAATAATCATGATAGCTTACACTCCCTGAGCACCGACGCTAATGGCAGGCACTGTTGTCAGTATTTTACATGTATTAACTCATCTGATCCTATGAGGAAAGTTCTATTATCTCCATTTTACACAGGAGGCACTGAGGGATTAAGTAAGTCATCCAAGGTCACTCAGTCCATGGAGGGTCAGGAACAACAAACACAGATGTGTCTGGTTCTAAGCCCTCTCTCTCTCAGCACCTCTTGTGATAAGACCACGAAGGAGACAAACAGGGTGATGGGAAAGAGCGACTGGGGAGGAGTCATTTTCACTTAGAGGAACCCAGGAGGACCAGAAACCTGAGGAAGCAAGCCAGCAACCACATAGGCCCCTGCGGAGCAGGCTGCTGGCCACAGAAACTGCATCACAAACCCCAGATGCAAAACCAAGTGTAGGGGGATTTCTCTGGTGGTCCAGTGGCTGAGACTCTGAGCTCCCAATGCAGGGCACCCGGGTTCAATCCCTGGTCAGGGAACTAGATCCCACATGCCGCACTGGAGATGATGCGAGTTGAGAGGGTTGCTGTTACAGTGAACACCAGGTCCCAGTAAGACTGAGCAAACTAGTAAAGTCAGAGTGAACAAAGGAACCTCTGATGGGAGAGTTGGGGCGCCACCAAGACTTGGTGCAGCCAAATAATTTTTTTTCTTTAAATATTTTTTTTTAATATTTTAAATTATTTTTTTAAAAAGCCAGTTGATGGATGATGAGCACACTGAGCCGGGGAGAGTGACAGCTCCCCTGGGTGATCCCCAGTCATCCCCACTCGGGGAGGGGGCAGGGCAGGACCCAGAGACTGAGTCCCATTTCCTCATCTGCCAGGGGGGACCCTGGCACCTTTTGGGGCCTTTGGGGAGATCACATAAGATAAACCCTTATTACTGATGGAAAGCAGAGATCTTACACACTCCCCTGGGGAGCCAGACTTCCAGAGAGCAGCACGGAGCCGCCCCAGAGCGAGGCCTGGGAAGGGTAGGCTCAGAGCCCCAGCTGCCCGTGAGGGTGCCTTGGAATCCAGCTGGCAGACAATGTGGCCCAAGTTCCGTGCCAAGCTGTCCTCCCCTGCCACTCACTTCCCACTTAGGGCAAAAACCATCTATTTTTCCCCCTCTCAGATCTGTAACGGAGAAGGCAATGGCACCCTACTCCAGTACTTTTGCCTGGAAAATCCCATGGACGGAGGAGCCTGGTAGGCTACAGTCCATGGGGTCGCTAAGAGTCGGACACGACTGAGCGACTTTACTTTCAGTTTTCTCATTCATGCACTGGAGAAGGAAATGGCAACCCACTCCAGTATTCTTGCCTGGAGAATCCCAGGGACGGCGGAGCCTGGTGGGCTGCCGTCTATGGGGTCGCACAGAGTCAGACATGACTGAAGCGACTTAGCAGCAGCAGCAGATCTGTAAATACCTAAAAACTAATTACAACCACAGTTCTATGCCACGAGATCTAAGGTTTTCTGTGGTAGTTTAGAGTTAGGGTGATAAAAATACAGATGTATGCTAATCATGGAGAAAGGGAGGGCCTTTCTCCATGATTATTTTGGCCTCCGTCCATCCGCCTGTCTGTGCCACATGCCGACAAGGTTCATCTCCTTGGTCACCCTCTCCATGTATATTAGACCCCTGGACCAGGGAGATGTGAGGGGGAGGAGCAGCGTTCAGGAAAAAAACGTTCCCTTGATGTGAATAAACAAGTTCCTAACAATGAAACTGACATTCACTGAGCCAGACACTTACTGAGTCTGTTTCATCTACTCCTCACAGCAAGCCTATGAGGTAGGCAACGTTCTCGTGCCCATTTTGTGTATGAGTAAGTGGAGCCTCAGAGAGGTTAGTAATGGTCCCAAGGTCACACAGGTGACAGAAACAGGATTTGAACTGGGCCCTGCCCCACACCAGAGTCTGTATGTTTATGCCTCACCGAGAGAATTTTTTCACAATTGAGACCCAGGTGGGTTTGATCTCATACCGAATACCAATCTGCCTCATGTAACCTGAGGAGTAAGATAAGTTAACATTTATTTAGGACTTACTAGGGGCCAGGTGTGGCACTAAGCACTGACACACACTATCTGGTTTAGTCTCCACAGGTAGATTCTGTGCTTATCCCATTTCACAAATCAGGAAGCTAATTGCAGTTTCCAGGGCTGAGCCACCAGCCTTTGGGCTCAGTGCTGTCTGAGCTACATGACCAGTCACAGGATCGTTGCTGGGAACCTGTCATCCTGGGGTGCTCTGGAGCAAACTGGCATCAGGGATTTCTCATCACTCCCCACCAACCCATGAAGGAGGCCAGACTGAAGCTTGCCATCATGATGAGGGAACGCTGAGCTGTCTTGGGCCATGCACTCCCCGGAGGAACCTCCCCAGCTCCAGTACTTCTAGGCAGGTCCACTAGATGAGTTGTGCCGAGGTCAATGGGCCAAAAGAGAGGCCCCACGCTGGCCAGTCCCTCTGCCCCACAGCACCTCAAACCCTGGAGTGCAGACCTGTTGGGTCCCCATCATTCCTGCATCCCGGGAATGCCCCACCACGTGAACACAAATAGGAGGCACAGCCAGAACCCACCCCCAGATAAAGGACATTGAGTACCACCCCGTCTCAGGGCCCCCACCCCTGACCACAACTCCTACTGGGCCTTTCCTGGCACCTCTGGCCCTGCAGAAGTTGAGTGAGGGTGGGTGGACCAGTCAGTGGATGAAAGGTCTGGCCAAATGACCAGAAGAGCAATGTGACTGCTAGCATGGAGGCCCAGATGAGCCAGGAAAGACCCTGCAATACAGGGGGGACACTGCCCACTCTCCCAGCCAGACGGCAGTGCACGGCCAGCACCTGGTCCATCTCTTGTGCAGGCCCGCACCTGCCATAAGGAGGCAGCCATACGGAACCCGCCAAACCCAGCGCCCTCAACTGCTCTTGTGGACAACCATCCGCCCAACTCCCAGCTCTTTGATTCAGCCCCCTCTCTTCACTTCCCGGTACTAATATTCCACTTTGTGGGGTCTCTCTGTGTGGCCAGAATGGTGAGCGTCACACACAGTCTTGTTACTCCTCATCACCTCCATTTTGCAGAGTCTTGGCAAGGTCACCCAGCTGGTTCATGGTAGAGTCAGGACTGAGGCAAGTCTGTCCAGTTCCAAGACCATCCACCTTTTGCCTCATCCTCCAGGCTCCATCAAATATCTCTACACTCAAATCCCCAGTGCACCAGACCCTCAAGTGCATCAGGCATTGGGAACCCCCACCACCCTCACTTCCCCTTCCACTGCCTCCTTCCCAGGCAGATGTACTTATAACTTCTCTCCCCACCTCCTGCCCCAGGTGCCCCACGTTAGCAGCTCCTAGACTAGCGCACTGACAGGCAGATACTCCAGACTCCCTAGCCGCAGTGTGGCAGTATTGGGCTCCCCAAATGTTGTTTACTAACAAGTCCCTGAGAATTTATGATAAAGTTGATGAGGCCTAACTGATGGGTCCAGGACCAAAGAGAGCCAATTACCCAACACTCACTGCTATGATCTTAAAACAGATGTTTAAGTGTGTAAAATTATGGCTTGTGGTTGAGAACTGCAGATACATTCCAACCTTCCCTTTTATTGCCACTCATAAATGTTAAATGCAGCAAGATCTACATCTGAAATTCAGTTGTTGCCTTTGGGTCCCAGGTTTCTGAAGCCAAGGCTACATTTGGAGCTGGGGTCCTGGTGATCACTCTGAAACCCCAGGAACAACATATGAAAACAAACTGCAGCAGAGGACAGGCCCCCAGGGCTCACCTCTGATGACCCGAGTACAGGTCATAGGGGTCAACAGCCTCTGCCCTCTAGTGTTTATACTTTAGATGATCCAAAGCTGGACCAGTAGACCACCCTTCCAGAACCCAAATCAGCCTGATTCTTGGCACATATATACGGGTCAACCAGGAAGGTGGATTCTTACACATTTGGGTGTGACTTACATTTAGAGTTATACCTGGTTCTCTGGAGTTTTCCCGGGCCACCCACAACAGGGTCTCTAGGAAGCCAGCCCTGCTCACATGTGCCTCCTCATACAACTGCCCACAGAGCAAGTGGGGGGTGTGGGGGTAGGATGGACACAGAAAAGAGTCTGGGAAAGTGGTGCCCCCAGGCCAGAATTCTCAATAGCAAAGTTTGACATTTTGCTCAAGCCCTGAGACCCTTGCTGAGGGACCAGCCTCTGGACCTGCTCACGGGGCAATCCCAGAAACTCAGCCAACCCACCCTTGTCTCTGAGCAGATGTACGTTGAAGTCTCTGAGAAATTTACACATAAAGCGGCCACTTGTGGGTTGAGTGTGTCCTTCACAAAAGGATAGTGTGAGGTCCTAAACCCAATACCTCAGAATGATACCTTATTTGGAAATCTGTTGTTGTTCAGTTGCTAAATTATGTCCAACTCTTTGTGACCCTGTGGACTGTAGCACACCAGGCTCCTCTGTCCTCCACTATCTTCCAGAGATTGCTCAAAGGAAATCTGTTGTTGTTGTTCAATTGCTAGATTATGTCCAACTCTTTTATGACCCCAGGGACTGTAGCACACCAGGCTCCTCTGTCCTCCACTGTTCCAGAGTTTGCTCAAATTCATGTCCATTGAGTGCTATCTAACCACCTCATCCTCTGCTGCCCCCTTCTCCTTTTGCCGTCAATCTTTCCCAGCATTAGCATCTAATAGAGCCCTTACAAAATGAAATGAGTTCATTAGAGTGAACCCTAATCCTATATGACTTGGTATCCTCATAAAAAGGGAAAATGTGGACACAGAGGCAGACCCACATGGAGGGAAAACAATGTAAAGACCCAGGAAGAACACCATCCACAGGTAAGGAACACCTGAGGTCATCAGAAGCCAGAAGAGCATCACAGGTAGATTCTCCACCACAGCCTCAGAAGGAACCGGCCGTTTCTATGCCTTGATTTCAGACTTCTGGCCCCCAGAACTGTGAGAGAATCGTTCCTCAGTCATATAAGTTCCCAGCATGAGGCTCTTTGTGACAGCAGCCCCAGGAAATCAATACCCCCACTGTCACTGGGACTACAGCCGGGCAGAGGCAGGGCCGCCCCCAACAGAGCCTCCTCCAGTCCTGGTAAAAGGTCCTACTCAGTTGTTCACATGGCCCCCTGTTTTTGGTGAATTGTTAACTGAGCCATTCTAACACAAACATGGCTTAAAACAAAGGAAATTTTATCACCACCAGAAGGACCTATGAAATAAGAAGAGAAAGACTCAAGGGGCTTGCCTAGTGGTCGAGTGGTTAAGAATCTGGCTGCCAAAGCAGGGGACATGGTTTGATCCCCAGTCCGGGAAGATCCCACATGCTGTGGAGCAACTAAGCCCACGTGCCACAACTACTTAGCCTATGCTCTAGAGCCCAGGGGCCGCAATGCTCAGCCCACGTGCCCTGGAGCCCCATGGTCTGCAAGAAGAGAAGCCACCGCAATGAGAAGCCTGCACTCCTCAACAAAGAATAGCCTTCTCTCACCGCAGCTAGAGAAAAGCCCCCACAGCAACGAAGACCCAGCACAGCCAAAAATAAAATAATTTTTTTAAAAGAAAAGAAAGGCTCAAAACTGGCATGAAAATAGAAATAACTGTCCCAAAGACGACTTACCCGTACTTTCCAACCGGGAATGGCAACTGGGATGCCTGACACCCTTGCGCTGGACTGGTCTCTCCAAGACCAAGGGCAGGTGTTCCTCTTCCCTGCTCCCTTCAGAGAAAAGATGAGGTCACCCAGTTGTCAGTGCTCAATGGTATAATTGCAATTATGCATGGGGGAGAAATCTCAGCCAAACCCATTTTATACTGAACGTTGGAAATTGGGGAGTTGAACTAGGACAGCAAATAGCCAGCATGTCCTTGGCGCTTCCAGAGACCCCAAGGCCTGAACACCACCCCCCCCATGGCCATCTTCAGCAAGCCATCAGCATCCTCATCTAGGTGTCTCCTCCCACAGAGTCCCCCAGG
This sequence comes from Giraffa tippelskirchi, assembly GCF_054371585.1. Taxonomy (NCBI): domain Eukaryota; kingdom Metazoa; phylum Chordata; class Mammalia; order Artiodactyla; family Giraffidae; genus Giraffa; species Giraffa tippelskirchi. Next base: position 117,979,559 of record NC_137280.1, on the reverse strand, counting down.
CCTCATCTTTCATCCTCAACTCCCTCTGCCAAAGGGCCAGGACTTGGAGGAGGTGGTCTGAAGAGAAGACACATTCCAAACAGACTGTCCTGCTTGTGGCTCACAGGATCCCCACTCTGAACACATACTGTGTTTTCTTAACACGTGACACTGTGTGTTTCCTAAAAGGCAGATTGATTCCTTCTGATTCTACTCATAGCACATGTGAGCCCCCACTTAACCACAGAAACCTGGCCAAATCTCTGGCCACCCACCTTCACAGTGAAGCACCCAGCCCCAGGACTGCTATTTCCCAGAGATAATGGCCCTCTGCCCTGACCCCGCAGCCCACCCACTGGGCCTCACCCCAGATCCTCACCAGCCTTCCTGCTGCCAGTCCTTCCCCTCCTCCTCTCTCCCCACAAACTGCCAGACCTCTCTACAGTGCAAATCAAACTGTGTCTTTGCTTAGAAACTTATCAGGGCTTCTCAACAGCCTCAGGAGAAAATCAAGGCCGTTTTTGTCTCTTAAGAAAGATACAAGGCCCCAAGCCCCAGGAAGTCCCTCCCCAAGTGCTTGGGACCTCCCCCAGGAAGCTGCGTGCATGGATGACTTACCTACCACATCCTATAATGGGTGCCAGGCATCAGCACAGGCCCCACATAGGTGACACCCACTGAACCACCCAACCCTTTGTCCTGCCTGTTCAAGAGAGCCACACTTGGGCAAAGGTGCCTGGGGGCTGGCTGTCACCACGCACACACCCAGGCACCCTTGAGCTGCAGGGGAAAGGGTGAGGGAGTGCCACTCCCTGCTCCTCCATCACCAGGCCAGATTCCAGCTCACTTTATAGACCCTCTCATGGGTCTCTGTGGGAGACGACAATGGCACCCCACTCCAGCACTCTTGCCTGGAGAATCCCATGGATGGAGGAGGCTGGTAGGCTGTAGTCCATGGGGTCGCTAAGAGTCGGACACGACTGAGTGACTTCACTTTCACTTTTCACTTTCATGCATTGGCGAAGGAAATGGCAACCCACTCCAGTGTTCTTGCCTGGAGAATCCCAGGGACGGCGGAGCCTGGTGGGCTGCAGTTTATGGGGTCCCACAGAGTCAGACATGACTGAAGCGACTTAGCAGACGCAGCAGCATGGGTCTCTGTGGCCTTTCCTAGAATCTGACCTTGTTCACCAGCACCCTTGTCTGGTGGTGTTTACCATCCTCAATTTTGAAAGACCTTGAACTCCCATAGAAAATAGTGGCTGCAAAAAGGCATCCTGGGAGGGGCATTTTATGTGACTCCACCCACTGACCCCTGACCCCCTTATCTCTGGGCATTCCCTGCGCTCACTTTCCACCCAGAGCTGTGTGCCCATCCCTGCCCACTTTTGGTCACGCTCTTCTCTCTGCAGCTCCTGCATCAACCCTTCTCTCTTTACTTGCCTATGCAGCCACCGCCCACTCACTCATTACTTCAGCTCCAATCCTACCCTGCAGGTTGACTCTCAATTACCTGTTGATTTCTAGGCCCCAGCGAAGTGCTGTGGGTAGATAGCTCTGGGTCCAGGTGATATTTGCATCGGGACAGGACAGAGCCCCATGGTTACTCAAGAAAATGTTTGCGGAAAGGACCAAGGAGCCAACAAGTGGGGCCCAGGCTCCCCATTAGTCGCATCCTCCAGGTTTTCTGGGGCGGTTGCCATGGCTGCCAGGGGCCGTCCTCCTAGGCCACTGCCAGCAGCCCACTCTGGGAGGTAGGCGCCATGAACAGCAATGCCAGATTATCGGAAACCATTTATTTTGTAAACTCAAATTAACGGGAAGCAATTTCATTAACAGATAGTACCACTTGATGAGTTCGTCCTGATTCAGGGCTTATTTTTAAACTGTCCTTAAATACTATGTGTAGCAGGCTGAAGAGCGGAGTCTGCTTTAATGGAAAGTGCGTGATATTATCCCTCACCTGGGAACATCGAAACCCTGAAGCTTTTCTCCTGAACTGTGAGGGCCCTTCCAAGCCACAGAAATCTCCTCCAGTTTGAGGAAGGGGGTAGTCTGGGGTGTGCCTACATGAAACAGGGCTCTGGAGCCTGTGGGCCCAATTCGAGAAGGGAACCCAGCCCAGAAAGTGTTTCTCCACTCTGGAGAAGCTCTCAGCACAGTCAGGAAAAAGACACACACTGAGAAAAGGAAATCACAGACTTACCTAGCCTGCAGTGCTGGGGAAGGGAGCTACACCGTGGACAGAGGCTGAAGGCCAGTGGGTCCCAGAAAAGAGAAGCCCCACATGCTAGAGACCGCAAGTCAGGGCAAATTTCTGAGGCCCTGGTCATGCCGGGACCAGTGTAAACTAGATATTGTGTCAAAGAGACACGTCGTCCTGCCGTCACAAGTAGTCTCAAAGAAGTTCCAAACTGGACTTGGCATTTCCAAAAAAACGCTGCGTCTTCCTCTCCCCCTGCTCCCCGCAACTCTACTTTCTCTTTCCACCTCCAGCCCACAACCACCTTCACCCTCAGCTGTTGGTTAGATCAATCAACAGCCTCATTTATTGCCTCTACCCATTCCCCAGGTTCTCTACGCCCAGAACAAAGGCATCAACCTCACCTGAAACTTGTTATATATACAAATCTTCAGACCCCACTGCAGACTTTCTGACTCAAAAACCCTATGGGGCGGGTGGGGGGCGGTCAGATTTTAACAAGCTCCCCAAGGCTTTGAGGCACAGTGGGGTCACTGCTTCACCTGGGAGGAGCCTCCCTGCCACTGTCTGCCCTGCCACTTCAGTTCAGTCTCTTGCACTCATCCTCCTGATTTGGTATTAAAGAAATCTGGGAAACAAGTGGCCAAGACAGAACTCACAGAGGGTGGGCCGTGGTAGGAGATAATCCTCTTAAATGAATGGGAGTGGAGGGGGAGACCAGGGACTCTCCTACACGAGGAAAGCTGTGTCTCTCATACCACTCAGAACGGGGATATCTACCACGAGGCAAGGAGAGAACACGAAACTGCCTGTCTGGAGACTCCCATTTCCCCCAGTCCTTCTGAAGCTGGTCATAATCCTCTGCAGCAAAGTCCAGGATTCAGAGAGGCACACTGCTGATTCCTGGGAGTCTCTATGCCCAGCTAGAGACCCTACCCTCTACAGAGGTCAAGAGCAACCCCCTCTTCTGGGGCTACCAATGGGGTCACGCCAAGTCAACAGGAGAGGCTTAGGTCAAAAGGCATGTTGGAGCCTCTGGCACTTGGTAAGATGTACAGCCCAGGGGCAGGAAGCAACACTCCTTCCCCAACCTGGGTGGGGGGTGCTAGGGGGGAAGAGGGGCACTGGTGACCATACCCACTAGCAGGTCAGTGCCCTAGCCTGCCCATCAACAACGTTCCTCAGAAATCGGGGCTACTGGAAGGATTGTTGTTGTTCAGTTGCTCGGTCATGTTTGACTCTTTGTGACCCCATGGACTGCAGCACACCAGGCTTCCCTGTCCTTTACCATCTCCCGGAATTTGCTCAAACTCGTGTCCATTGAGTCGGTGATGCCAGTCAACTGGCAGGATAAGGGCAAGAAAGAAATTTCCTCCACAGCCCTGAAGCTGCTTATACCTGGGTCAGCTGCTCCTTGTGCTGCTAATAAGGCTTAAAAAGGAAAATTACATGCCTAGAGCTCATAGTATCTTTATCTTTTTTGTTTGTCTAGAATGTTTTCCACATTCCTCATTTCATGTGATGAGCAGAACTGGTGTGATCACAACTTCACTGATGGAGAAACTAAGGCTTCTAGAGGTTAAGTTTTTCAAAGTCAAAATATGGTCCATTGTGAGCATCACCTGGGAGCTTGTTAGAACTGTAATCTCCCAAGCCCCTACCAGATAAGTATCTGCCTTTTAGCAAGAGCACCAGCCTAGTCTGAGAAGCACTGGGCTGGGTGCTTAAGATCTAGGGTAAGTCCAATATTCTTTTATAACAAGCAATGCCACACTTTGAATGATAAGGACATCTTAGAAGCAAAAGTTCATAAAAGTTCCCTGCCTTCTAGCCTGAGGCCTCTGTTAAACCACGTTTGTTTTGCTCTCAGCTACCCCAAAGGAGAGGAATTGAACGTCTGTCTGCATTCTCCACAACTCCAGGACTCCTAAAGCGCAAAGCTGCTACCTAGTCTGACACCAGGCAAAGGAAGAGCAATGTCGCCCTCAAGTGGCCACGTCAACCCTGCCGCTCACACCACACCAAATCAGAACTGACTGGAGGAGGGGGATCGGATTCTCGGGAAGCCAGTGCTACTCCAGATGATGCAGTATGCAGGGTTATTGTTTGGGGGGAGGTAAAAGCTCCATATTCCAGGCACACACTTTTCCAGAAGATTGTTTGTTATTGTTCTGTCTCTCAGTCATGTTCGACTCCTTGTGGCACCATGGACAGCAGCACGGACAGGCTTCCCTCAGTCAGTTCAGTCACTTAGTGTCTGACTCTTTGCAACCCCACGGACTGCAGCAGACCAGGCTTCCCTGTCCATCACCAACTCACGGAGCCTACTCATACTCATGTCCATCGCATCAGTGATGCCATCCAACCATCTCATCCTCTGTCATCCCCTTCTGCTCCCGCCTTCAATCTTTCCCAGCATCAGGGTCTTTTCCAATGAGTCGGCTCTTCATATCAGGCGGCCAAGTATTGGAGTTTCAACTTCAGCATCAGTCCTTCCAATGAATATTCAGGACTGATTTCCTTTAGGATGGACTGGATAGATCTCCTTGCAGTCCAAGGGACTCTCAAGAGTCTTCTCCAACACCACAGTTCAAAGGCATCAATTCTTCGGCACTCAGCTTTCTTTACAGTCCCACTCTCATATCCATACATGACTACTGGAAAAATCATAGCACTGACTAGACAGACCTTTGTTGGCAAAGTAATGTCTCTGCTTTTTAATATGCTGTCTAGGTTGGTCATAACTTTTCTTCCAAGGAACAAGTGTCTTTTAATTTCATGGCTGCAGTCACCATCTGCAGTGATTTTGGAGCCCCCAAAAATAAAGTCAGCCACTGTTTCCACCTTTTCCCTATCTATTTGCCATGAAGTAATGGGACCAAATGCCATGATCTTAGTTTTCTGAACGTTGAGTTTTAAGCCAACTTTTCCACTCTCCTCTTTCATCAAGAGGCTTTTTAGTTCCCTTTCACTTTCTGCCATAAGGGTGGTGTCATCTACATAGCTGAGGTAATTGGTATTTCTCCCCGCAATCTTGATGCCAACTTGTGCTTCATCCAGCCCAGCATTTTGCATGATGTACTCTGCATGTAAGTTAAATAAGCAGAGTAACAATATACAACCTTGACGTACTCCTTTCACTATCTCCCGGAGTTTGTTCAAATTCATGTCCATTCAGTCAATGATGCTATCTAACCATTCTATCTTCTGCCACCCACTTCTCCTACCCTAAATCTTTCCCAGCACCAGGATCTTTTCCAGTGAGTTGGCTCTTCCCATCAGATGACCAAAGTGTTGGAGTTTTAGCTTCAGCATCAATCCTTGTAATATTCAGGACTGATTTCCTTTAGGATTAACTGGTTTGATCCTCCTGCGAGTCTTCCAGCCCCACAGTTTGAACGCATCAATTCTTCAGTGCTCAGCCATTCTCTATGGTCCAACTCTCACATCTGTACATGACTACTGGTAAAACCGTAGTAGGGACTCCTGGCTCCGCCATCCACCTGCTCTGTGAGCTTTGCCTGCTTTGACCCTTTCCTCATCCACAAAGTGAAGAGTTGAATGTTTTCAAATATAGTTCTCATGTTTTTATTCACTGAAGATATTGTACCTGTGGATTCAAGTATTCCGTGCTTCATGCTGGCTGCCCGGGGCAGTGGTGAGCAAGGCAGGATCCATCCTTCAGTTGGAAAATATAGACAAGGACAAGACTCACAGAGGAAAGGCCCCTCACCAAGCTTCATTTAGGATTGCATGTACCCTCTCAATTTTCTAAGTTCTATCCCACACTATCATTTGGGCCATCCTTTATTGGAACATCTACTAAATTCAGCTCATCATCAGAAATGCTTCACCAGGATTTACAATGCTTCGCTGAGACACTGAGACTGTTTTCCAAGTGTTTTCAGTTTTCTCTCCCCCATGCATTTAGCCAAGTCTTGACTGAATAGTAGTCTATTTTAAAATGCACATAGAAATAACAATGTACGTGGTAAGGGCCTGCTTACTTGTGATACGAATTTTGATCCTCCATGATCCAGGACTCCAAATCTTACAAGTTCACCTGGCCTTTGAAGGATGTGAACACAGACCCAACTAATGGAAAAGGGTCCCAAACACAGCTGTCTTTATTTTTTTTTCTGTTGGTTGTTTTTGAAACCAGCAAATCCCAGGTTAGAAGTAAATATTTCCCCTACTCTCCCTCCCTGCCCTTACTGCTGTATCAAAACCAGAATGACAAGGTCAGGATTAGCCTGGCACTTGCTCGTGTATATTGGACAGATCTGGAAAGCATTCTGTATTTGGCTCACATCCTCTGAGGTCCTCCCTTCTCTAATCCACCACAAATGCACTCCCTCCTTTATCCTCCTGGTGCTTCCACCCCAACATGGCCATTTTCCCATCTTGCCTCTGCTTAAGAGGTCCCCTCCTTCTTTTCTACACTATGGCACCTGCCCCAAATTGCAGTATCCAGCTCAGGTGACCAGGGCAGTGAGGGTCATATCCCAGGGCTGCTCCGTCCAGAGGGAAGGGAGCACTACCCAGGGAAGGAATGCCAATCTCCAGATAACTGTGGAAATTCTCCCCATTTGCACACAGGACAGTGGGCCTAGGATGCTGCCTAACCTCCTTCCTCCCCAAGTTGATCCCTTAACTAGGCCAAGCTTCCTGACCAAATGCTCTCCTCCACCTGAGGCCTCACTGCATGCTCCTGAAGCACCCCCACAGCCGCTAACCCCACCGGTCACTGCCACCTCTCATTTCTCAAACTCCCTCCTCCCTAACATGCCTCAGGCATGGTCATTCCCTTCTGGCAGCTTCTTGTTTCCTTCAAAGCTCCCACTTCTTCCTGACACAGCCAAAAAACCATCCTTTACTCCCTAAGGCAGGAACACACCCCGACCTCCAAAGCTTCCTTCCACAGCAGCTGTAGCTACAGGATCCCTCAGTTCCATGTTATACAACTTCCTAATCTTATCCAGACTCCCAAGAGCACCTGCACTAACTCCTACAGACCAGGAGCTCCATCTATTGTGTCTTTTATTCCAGCTTTGAAACCTTGGAGCCATTCTTCTTAACATATACTTCTATACTTCTCTCATGGTCCAGCGGCTAGGACTCCACGCTCCTGAAGCAGATTTGATCCCTGGTCAGGAAACTAGATCCCACATGCCGCAACTCAGAGTTCACATGCCTGCTACCTGAAAAGACCCTGCATGCCACCACAAAGATCAAAGATCCCATGAGCCGCAACTAAGACCTGGTGCAATCAAATAAATACAAAAATAAAGCGAAACAAACAAAAAGTCTAAAAATAAATCAAATACACTTCTAACTTAACATTACAAAACTCCAAAATGCTTATTACAGAAATCTTAGAAAATACAAACAAGCAAAAATTTACTAACAAAATCACTCCAATCCCACCTTGAGAAAAATCCATTTCATTTTGAAACATCTAGCCAGATTTGACTTTTATGCAAACACATTCCATGTTCTTTCCAAACAAGAAATTGTGCATATTGTTTTATAACTGACAAATTTTACATAAGAAATGATGTTAAACCCACTTAAAGAAAAATGATTGAAATCAACCAAATATACAGAAGTGTATTACCAAAAGCCAGATCAATAATATGCCAATCGGTCCTTGAAGCCTAGCCTGAGTACCCTTGTCATTAACCCATAAAGGCTGGCTACTCCCCTTGCTTCTAACAGCACGGGTTTTTTTTTAATCACTTTTCCATCTTCCCTTTTCCTCCAGTACCAAGACTTACCATTTACCCCTTCTTTTGGTTCACAACCCTAAACCATGGATTTTAAAAGCTCTACTACCTCCAACTTCCCCCAGGTCCAACTCACTCTGCACATAGCACATGAGCATCCCTAAAACATTGTCACCCTCAGGCTAAAGCCCAGTGCTCCACACCAGGACTCCAGTCTCTCAGCCCTAGCAAGCCCCACCACCTCTTTCACCTCTGACAGTTCCCCCTCAAAAACCCCTTAAGATGCTTGCAAAGCATCTCAGAGGTCACTGGTCTAAAGCCTGTGTGAGTCCTCACCAACCCCATGGAAGCTGTGAAAGTTCTTCCCATTAATCTGAAGCTGCCCCATCGCAAAACCTTCCACACCAGCCCTAGCTCTGCCTCCAACACCCTCTTCCCCAGTGACACAGAAGAGTGCTGGTACCTCTCCCAGGTAAACAGGTCTGCTATACCTTCCACGCGACTGCCAACATCCCTATAAAATGGCTACACTCTAGATAAATCAGTAGCTACCTGGCTAGGCCCAGGCTTCCCACTCACACTACCAGGTGACCACACTTCTCCCAGACAGAAGCCCAGAGAAGAACTTTACTGCAGCCATTTCTTGAAGGTGGCGAGTACCGGCTCTCTTGGTAGGCCCAGCACTGGGACCATTAAGTGGCAGGACCACACAAAGGCCCTGTGCCCCCACCTCGGCCCCATGCTCGGTACACTTACGGTCTCTTCTGGTGGGTTCATCCCCTTTCAGCACTCAACTGCTGCTGCTAAGTCGCTTCAGTCGTGTCCGACTCTGTGCGACCCCACAGACGGCAGCCCACCAGGCTCCGCCGTCCCCGGGATTCTCCAGGCAAGAATACTGGAGTGGGTTGCCATTTCCTTCTCCAGTGCATGAAACGGATAAGTGAAAGTGAAGTCGCTCAGTCGTGTCCGACTCTTAGCGACCCCATGGACTGTAGCCTACCAAGGCTCCTCCATCCATGGGAACACCACCCCACATTTACACCCACACACACATACATGCGCACACTACTGCAACTGTTATGGTAGCCACTGTTAAAAGCACATTCTGGGCCATGTCCTGTTCTCTGAAGGGGCAGGCATCAGTCCTGGCACTGGCCTTCATGGGGCCGTAACTCACCTCCTGCTATTGTAAAAACCCTCAAAATAAGGCCCAGTTACAGGAGCAAGGTAAGGATTCCTAAACCAGAGAACTGGGCTGAGACTCGGCATGGGATAGTTAAGTATGGAAAGAGAACTACTTCTTACCACCCAATGTGCTGAGCCTTGAATGTTCTTCAGGATGGAGATCACTGACAAAAGTTAACAACTTCGAATTTAGCTAAGAGGACTCTTACCTCCAGAGAAAATTTTTTATTGAAAACACAGAAACACACACACAATTATGAAATTAAGAAAACCATTCCTTAAGAGTGTAAGACAGGTTTCTTTTTATTAAGTTTTCCTAAACTTGTCTCATGTTTACTGAATGTTTTTCTTTGTGTAAGAATGTAACCTGGAGCTTTAACAAACCAATTTAGATAATACAACCTGGATAAATGCTTGTCTGCACACAAGTCATCAACTGTTACTCTCTGGTCTGGCCTCCATGTAAATTCAATTGGTCTGCAAGCCTGTCTAATCAGAGAGCAAGAAGACCACATCATCTTAATTCTAGTTTAAACCTCAAATTCAACCCCATCCCAAGTCCCACACCCTCCCCACACACAAAAGAAAATTTTTAGAAGAAATGGCCATTAAGGACTGAGTCAAGTTGCATAAGCATTGGCTTAATCAGGCAGCCAGCACTCCAAAGTAGCTCCTGGCCTCACAGCAGGCCAGCTGAACTCTTGAAGCTGGACAGGTAGAGAATGGACAAAGGATGTTCTAAGAACAGGGCCAAGTCCTGGTGCTGCGAGGCTTCCATGCATGCTTACATGCCAACATAAATACACTTTCACCTTCCTCCTCTGAGTGACGTTTCTGTACAGCACTTTAGAGCTTGTAACAGTCTGAATTTTTTAGTGCAGAGATGGACAGAAACTCATTCTAAATATGCAAGGTCATTTCTAGCAACATAAATCAAAAGTAACAGAGAAGCTCTCTGTTATACAGATTAACAATTATTACAAAGGTCCAAAATGTAACAACAAAGCTTGTAACAGTTTCTAGGGGAAGGACTGGCCCTGGGCTCTAGCACTACAGGTTTCCCTTAGAGCTCCCGAAATGCCTCACTGCTCTCAACACCGCCCAAAGCGCAGTCACAGGGAATGCTTTGGTGCTCCTGACGGTGACTGCAGAGTAAGAATGAGGCACTGCTAAAGTCAGGCACCACACTTTTTTAACACTAACTTCAGACTCATCCAGTACAATCCAGTGCATCCTAGTTTTTTTGTACAGTCTGTCAGCCGTTTTAACACATACACACTGGCAGATTCATGACAGATGTTAACGCTTAACACATAAGTGACTGTGAATGAGCCAAAAAAGAACTTTTTAACTCCTGTCCTAAGACTTCAAGCTATACCTCAAATTTACACAAAATATCTCTCACCTGAACAAGCAGGCCAGGATACAAATCTTTATACCATAATTAACAAGAAGCAATCCCTCAGTTAAATTTACTATGCCTATATCCAACAATACATCTACCCAATTCTAACGTTCTGAAGAGAAAATTATTTAGACTTTGATGCTTGGGATATTAATGAACATACTTTCAGAAATATACATTCTCAGGAAGAACCTCCAGGTTTAAAATCCTCAGTTAACAACCTGCTCCAGGTGAAAGGGTCTATTTTCCCAAGAGCAACACATGGCGTTTGTAATGGGAACCCCTTTTATCTGGGAAAGATGGGAAGATGGGGTGGGAGTCCCAGGGGAGCGGAGTGACATGTGAAGCTCAGAGCACACCTTTGTTGTTCTATGTTAATCTATGCCATGCTCTAGCCCTAAGAAACAGAGGGAGATCCCTCCCCCATCCCCACACCAGGCGGGGAGCCTTTGTGGCAACCTCCACAGCAGAATTTTTAAGCACAATTAAGAGTTCCTGTCATTTATGTCATAACAAAAAGTTTGCTTGATAGCTAGGTATAGCTTGTGCTATAGCTCAACTTTCTAAAACAAACTTCTCTTTGTATAAGCATGATTAAACATAAAAGGAGTGAAGCATAAGCTCAGTAAGACTAACTGGGCTTCTAAATAGTACCGTTATGAAAAAGATACAATGCACTTCATTTCTGTATCTAACTATTTAGAAGTCAAAATGCTCCATACATTACCGATATCCCCTCCCACTCAAGTCCCCTAAAAACTGACTAAGAAATCTCCAGTATTTAATTGCTCTAGTTGATATTTAGAACAAAGTTGACAACTTAAAGCTTTATAATAGTCTGTTTTAATATAAACAATTGTTGGAATCAATCAATGTCCATTTCAGGAAGCTTCTTGTCTGAATCCGAAGGCACAGCTGTGTCTGTACCCTGCTCAGCAGCCTGAGGGCCCGGGTTGTCTCCTTGTCCATCCACTGGTCCATTCTGCTCTGCATTTTTTTGCTCCTCTTTTGGAGGTTCCACTTTGGGTTTGGGCTTTGAAATTATAGGACTGCAGATACTCGTCAGCTCCTAGAACAGGAGAGAAAACAGTGGTTTCTTGTTACAAATTTTACATAGCATACTAAAATCCAAGTCCACCCTCTCCTATCCTATCCCCAAGATGTAAGCAAAGATGGAGTAATGAAATTCTCTATTAATAATATACCAATACCGACTAGAAAAAACTATTAAATCTTTAAAATCATGAATTACTTTAATTTTAGCTTCAATCTCTTTTGCCTTGACAACTGGATCCATGGTCAGACTCTGCTTGTTCTGCAGATTCAGCTTGTTATTCATCCACTCCATGGCCTCATTTGTGCTTTTTTCCACCTTCACCATGTCAGCAGCATCCAAATGATCATACTGGTCCTCCTATAACCAGAAGCCAACCAGACAAGTGTCAAAGAATGATACGGTCCCTACTCAAATACCGCCTAGTTCTTCAGCATCTTCCAAAAAGTTACAATCTTTCCCAAAATGAAGCCCATCTAGCCTCACAAGCCACACATTCAATTCCCTAAAAATTCAATAAAGGAAAGTAACCTCAATTTTTAAAACAGAGGAAATGCATTTCAAGGTCAAAAGGAATACACAAGGTGTCAATTAAAAGGTTTCAGCAGTATAAACAGCACATGCTTTACACAAAATGTTATAATTTTGCAAATAAATAAATATAATTTTACAATGCAAAAAAAAGGCCATGTCATTAGATATGAGACTGGAGGTTTAGGCATCAAAGTTAAGAAACAAAATAATTATGAATACAGTTTTTTAAAAGAATCCTTTCATAAGTAAAATTTTAAAATTAAATTTTTTAGAAAGCTCAATTTATTATATTTAAGTTTCTTACATGCAGATGACACCACCCTTATGGCAGAAAGTGAAGAACTAAAGAGCCTCTTGATAAAACTGAAAAAGTTGGCTTAAAGCTCAACATTCAGAAAACTAAGATCATGGCATCTGGTCCCATCACTTCATGGCAAATAGATGGGGAAAAGGTGGAAACAGTGGCTGACTTTATTTTTGGGGGCTCCAAAATCACTGCAGATGGTGATTGCAGCCATGAACTTAAAAGACGCTTACTTCTTGGAAGGAAGGTTAAGGTTATGACCAACCTAGACAGTACATTAAAAAGCAGAGACATTACTTTGCCAGCAATCGTTCATCTAGTCAAGCCTATGGTTTTTCCAGTCATCACATATGGATGTGAGAGTTGGACTATAAAGAACTGAAGAATTAATACTTTTGAACTGTGGTGTTGGAGAATGGAGAAGACTCTTGAAAGAGTCCCTTGGACTGCAAGGAGATCCAACCAGTCCATCCTAAAGGAGATCAGTCCTGGGTGTTCACTGGAAGCACTGATGTTGAAGCTGAAACGCCAATACTTTGTCCACCTGATGCAAACAGCTGACCCATTGGAAAAGACCCTAATGCTGGGAAAGATTGAGGGCAGGAGGAGAAGAGGATGACAGAGGATGAGATGCTTGGATGGCATCACCGACTCAATGGACATGAGTTTGGGTAGGCTCCAAGAGCTGGTGATGGACAGGGAGGCCTGGTGTGCTGCAGTTCATGGGGTCGCAAAGAGTCGGACATGACTGAGCGACTGAACTGAACACTGACAATACATCAAGAACCTAGAGTATAATAGCAGAATTAACCAAACTACTGACCAAAGTCTGGGAGCAACCCAGACCACTGGCCAAATCCCAGCTCCCCCAAGAGTAATCTGGGTAAGGATTAAACCACCTATTTCATAAATGTACTGTGTGGATTTAATGATATAATTTATTTTGGAGTATCATATAGTACTCAAGAAAATGATACACCCATAGTTTATTGTTGAAACAGTCCTACAAACTAAATTATTTGCCTAATGTGTTCTAAGACCAGACTAGACCAAGTTAATTCACTAATGAAACATTTCGTAACAAGAAAAGGAAACTGAGTAATACTGCTCAATTACTGAGTCTCCTTACTAAAGAGAAGCAGCAAATCCCAGGGTTCTTACTAAGGTTAAACAAAATATTATACATGTCACTAACATCCAAAAAGAAAACAATGTTATTAAATAACAGAAAGAACTGCTACGAAAATGTCTCAAAACTCTACCAAAACATTAGTAGGGAAGAGTAAAAAAAAGAAAAGATACCTTGTTTTTGAAAGAGCTGATTACTTTCATATACTGTTGGATTTGTTTCCCTAGTTCATCAAATAATTTTGGTCTTTCTTCAGATTCCTGGAATCGCATCTTAATAGGCTGACCTAGATTCTTAATATAAGAGAGAATACACAAATTCTTCACAGGGGAGTTTAAACTAACAAAGCAGTATTTTTCTAGTAAGACTGATTATAAATTAAAATACATTTAATCTCTGTGTTCTATATTATAAGAAGTTGAATATTTCCCCCAGACCACTGAAATATTATCCTCAGGCTTCATTAGAATATACATCAATACTGTTCCATGTGGAGCCACTTCAACTTGTCACCTGAACCCTAGTTCTCAAAATACATTGGGGAGACAACCAAAAATTAGATGCCTCCTGACAGTGATATACAACACTGTACATGAAGTACACTTGCCAAAAATTTTTAATCTGTATCTTACAAAGCCTCCGGCTCTAACCATAAATTTACCAATAAGATGAAACATCACAGGGGTGAAAAGGAGTAAAATATAGACTGGAAATAAATTCTCCAGGACAAATGATTTAGTTTTTTCATCAACTAAGTAAAGGAAGAGAAAATGATGGAAGGAGAACTACAGATACAGATTTAAGAGATATCAACACAATGTATGGGCCCTACTTGGATCCTGAGTCAAAGAAGCTAAAAAATAATTTATGAAACAACTGGATCCTCAAAACTGACCGAACATATGGTGATATTAATAGTGATGTTAAGAAATTTTTACACATGTGATAATGGTACAGCATAGGGTTATATTTTCTTTTAAATACACATTGATGTATTTTGGGGTTAAATATAACCTAAGAGACTTGCTTAAAATAACTGGAAGTGGAAAGGAGCAGAAATGGAACAAAACTGGACATAAGCTGACAATAGCTGACGCCGTTATTTTGTCTCCTACCATGTGTTAGACAGGTCCCGTAAAAAAAAAAAAAGTAAATTAAAAAACTCAATGAGCAGGATCTCACTGGAGACTCTTTAACATTCTTGCCAGAATGACAGGAAACTGCATGTACTGTCCTTGAGAAATTTCATTCCAAAGGTTAGTCACAATGGAATAGTTTAACAAGAAACTAAGTAACCAGAGAAATGGAAAAAGTTCTTGTGTACTTGCATCTTTTTCCAAACAAGAGGCCTCAACTTTAAATAATTCTTTGGACTTTTAACTCCAAAGTGTAACTATCACTTCTTTAAATACAAAACCAGTCACTTCTGCTCTATTGAGAATCGAAGCTGTATATACACAGCCCTGCTCCAACTGCATTGGCACTGCCTGCTAGGATAGAAATACATCTTAGTAGTCTTTCAATTTCTTGACACTAAGAACACACTCAAGCTCCAATTCAGTAAAACATTTTATGTCTGAACTCAATTTTCAGAAAAATTCTTTTGTTATCATGAAGTTTTAAAAGAAAGAAAGACAGTGAAACTAAGTGATAAAAAGTACAGCTTTTCAATCACTTTCAACCTGCCTTCATTTAACATGAGAATTACAATTGTGAGGTATTCTCCATGGAAAGTACAACATTTCGCTTTCAAGAATCACTTACTTTTAATTCAGCCAATTTATCAACGTAAACTTGCTTTGGCTGGTCTTCTCCATCCTCATACAACCAATTTTCAGTATCTTCTAGTTTCAAGGTAAAATTGTTACGGTCCTAAAGATGAAGGAAACAATGCAATTAAGTCAATCAAAAATTAGTTGATTCAGGAATACAGAAACAGTCACAGACAATGATACATCTGGATTTTCTTTAAAACATGAGGTAGTGGGGAGATGGGGATATAGGAAATAAGACTGACACAATCTTATTTTGCTTTACAGGTACAAGGGGGTTTATTACATTATTTTCTCCACTGTAGGAGACATTTGGATATGTTTGAAAATTTCCGAATTAAAAATTACGTTTAAAAATAAGTGAGTTAATAGTAAATAACACTGTATTGAAAGCTGTTGCTGCTGCTGCTAAGTCACTTCAGTCGTGTCCAACTCTGTGTGACCCCACAGACGGCAGCCTACCAGGCTCCTCGTCCCTGGGATTCTCCAGGCAAGAGTACTGGAGTGGGTTGCCATTGCCTTCTCTACTGAGAGAATAAATCTTAAAAGTTCTCATCAGAAGAAAAAAAAATTTTTAAGTATGTGTAGTGATAGATGTTTAGACTTATGGTGGTAATCATTTCACAACGTATATAAACATCTAATCACTATGCATCTGAAACTAAAATGATATGTCAATTATACCTAAATCTTTTTCTAACAAGTGAGTTAAAATAAACATCAAGAGAAAAGTGAGATTTTTTTTTAAGAAAAAAACTAGGTAAATAATAGCATGCAAGTGTATCAAAAAGTGACACACCAAAAAAAAGTGATGCACAAAGACTAACCTTTAGGAAACACTCCACCAATATTGTATAAAACAAAACAATATAAAACTGTCCCCCCAAAAATATTTTTAATCATTTTACTGTATACCTACAGATGCAAAATATCACTTGTAAGTACATTTAAGGATCCTCCCAGAAGACACAAAATGAGCAGACACACTGCGGCACATACTTACATCTTCACTCACAAACTTCTCATATTCACCACTCAGCTTGTCTCTCATTTCGTACACATATTCTTCTACTGCATTCTTAGCATCATTCCTCTCTTTCTCTAGTTTATCCTGCATGATCATCTTACCCTGTGAACAGTAGTGAGACATTCAAAAAACTGAGACAATTTCCTCTTAACTATTAAGTAATATAGTTATGTTAAGAGAAGCCTTCTTCCCAAAATCCTTTTAGTCCTGCAAATCATCCGAGAAAAGAGCTGGAAGGATTAGTCCTCAGTAAATTATGACGATCAAGTGAGAGTTTCGTGGGTGTGCTTAGGAAAAAAAGAGCAACAGAAGAAAGAGCAAGATGTTGAAACTCAAAAGTAAAAATGAGGAAAATGCTAGGGCAAGAACTAAAATAAACTATTAGCTCACTGTCACAAGGTGGGTATAACCTGCTTGTATTACATACCCAAGAAAAATCAAAAATATTCATATAGCACAGATGATAAAGGTTCTATAAAACTATTCTAAGACCCAATGTACCTATCGTAAGAAACCTCACAGAAAACAATTAATTGGATAATTGTGCCCCAAGGTCTCAAACACTGCATCGCTCACCATAACCAGAGTCACATACTGACTGGTAACAGGGAAAGAAACTAATAAACAAGACGTTAAGGTCACTCTGAGTTCTCCCACTGATCGACTTCCCTGACCCTGGCCTCAAACATCCCAATCTCTAGTGAACAACCAAACTCACACACCCAAAAACATGAATGACACCTCCTCGAAATGTCAAAGATTTCATTAGAGAGTTTTTAGCAATAGACACATCACCATAAAACAATTTTGATGATGTATCTTGGGATCTATTAAACTTGTCCTCCAATACCCCAAAATGTTAAATTGTTCCCAAACCCCACCCAATGCATAAAGGTCACTAGACACAGCATTTGAACACTATGGTCACATTAATGTTCTAGCTTATTGCTCTAGAAGACTTAAAATAACCACCTCATTTTCAATGTATAAGTTGAGCATCTCTCTGTCTATCTGCCATAACAGCTGATTCTCAATTGGCAGGTCCACAGTACTGGTCTTCACTTTTGCCTTCTTGGCTTGAGGCGGTTGGTCCATTTTTTTGTCTTTTGATCCAGCTTGAGAGGTCTAAAATAACAGAAATCATTAAGTACACACATACAGACTCCAGCTTCCAAATGGGTCATGTTTCAAAGGCTAGTTTTGCTTTTTTACTAACTTAAGTTTGTTTTCTTATAATATCTGGAAAGTTAGAAATGTATGAATAGTCAAATCCATAGAGATAAAAAGTAATGGTGGTTCCCAGAGGACGGGGGAGAACGAATAGAAGAAATGGGAATTATTGTTTCACAGGTAACTTTGGTTGGACAGATGAAAGAAGTTCTGGAGACTGACTGTACCACAGTGTGATTATACTTAATACTACTGATCTGTACACACACATACACTTATATACATACATATACAGATACATACACACAAAAACAAACTTCCACAACCCCACCATCAACATACCATTACAATTAAATATTCTCTAATTGTCTTCCACTCTTATCTAAACATACAAACATGCATAGGAAATTAGTAGGGAGAGGGTAATGAAATTTTTAAGGATCAGAAATACAGCAATAAGATGACTTCCAGAGTATCTGTACCTATTTATATTCTCACAAGGAGTAAGAGAGCCCATTTCGCTGTACCCTGGCCACAAAGAGGAATTCATTTGCCGTGATCTACTATTTTCATTGGGTCAATAACCTTTTCTTACACATTTATAAGGCATACTTACTCCTCCAAATTGCCTAATCATATTTCATTCACTGTTCTCTTGGGATCTTTGTGATTTTTTTCCCCCCAGTGATTGACTCTTCTAGATTTTTTCTAATCTTTTATTATTAGTCTATGCAAGCTTTTATTTTTTAACCCATCCATCTTTCCCTTTGTGATTACTTTCACTGCTTTCACGCTTTCAAAGCTCCTGCTGATTCACAGATTAGAAAAATATTCATTCCAGCTTTTTTTTTTTATATTTATTTATTTTTGGCTGCACTGGGCCTTCACTGCTCCTACACACAAGCTTTCTCTAGTTGTGTGCAAGGGCTTCTCATTGAGGTGCTTCTCTTATTACAGAGCAGCAAGCTCAGTAGTTGTGGTGCACAGGCTTAGCTGTGAGATCTGTGGCATACGCCATCTTCCTGGACCAGGGATTGTACCCATGTCTGCACTGGCAGATAGATTTTTAACCACTGGACCATCAGGGAAGTCCCATTCCAGCTGTTCTTAATTCTTCATCTGTAACTTTCAAATAATCTGGAATATAATCTTCTCTATGACATGAGGCAAGATTTCAAAGTCATTTCCCCACCTCCTGTCCAAATCTTACGTCAGAGTTGAAATTTATGTTATCATTTGTATTTTATTTCCTTTAGAAACAATACTATAAAAGGTGTCAGTTCCCAAGCCACCTCACGAAAGGAACCTAAGTAACTCCATGAAACTTCCCACAGCTCTAAGGGAGGTCAGGGGGGAGGGAGAAAGGTCAGGTCCACCTCATTCCTTTCTCCTCCCCAACCTTCAAGAACAAAGAAAAATAGGTATTTCTCTCCCCCATTGCTGCCCCCAACCCAGGCAACAACAGGTCTTCACCTCTGAAAAGGCCTACAAGACACTAAAGCATCTGTGAGCATGATTTCCTCTGTCCATTATTTTCTCTTTTTACAATTATTTGCAAAGTTAAATTAATTAAAATTTGTTAACCGACATGAAAATGGGTATCAGACTTGAGCCTCCTAAAGGCTCTGCCAAACTTTTTTAAATGCCACAATCAGAAATACCTTAGAAGGTGAGATTATACGTTGCAATGTCATAAATAATTTGTAAGAAAAGCTGTTTTCAATGCTGATGACAAAATTTAAACATGAAAACTCTAAGTTAAAGAACAGGTTGTGAAGGACCCAAAAATGTTACACATTCATTTAAATATTATCTACAAACTGTACTTCAATATATTATTATTTAGAACAGTATTTAAATGTAAAGGTAAGTTTCAGAAGAGTTGACAAAATTTGAAAAGATCATGTTTCACTGTTATTAGTAAAGAATAAGTTATGGGTAAGATAACAGCCATTCAGAAACCAGCATGAACCAATCACTAAGCTAGTCAAAATAAGGCTTGAGTGCTTTCTTCCCACACCATCCAGACTGAAGGTCAAAGATCATCTTGCCAAACACACTTTTCAAACACTACAAAATCTGGCTTTAAGACTTCAAATATGCTGGCAGAGACAGGACAGCAGCACAGTCTCATGAGTGGGACCGATGGGTGCTGCACAACCTTAGCCAAGTCTGCAAGGTCTTATTTCCCATGGGCTTTCCAAGGACGTCGAGGCTCATTGCTAACAGATGCACACTGCTTGAGACAGACATTTCCATTTCAACAATACAGTCCTATAATCTCG
Source organism: Giraffa tippelskirchi (assembly GCF_054371585.1). Taxonomy (NCBI): domain Eukaryota; kingdom Metazoa; phylum Chordata; class Mammalia; order Artiodactyla; family Giraffidae; genus Giraffa; species Giraffa tippelskirchi. The sequence continues at coordinate 117,959,786 of NC_137280.1, read as the reverse complement.
AGCAAATGACTTGAAATTTTCTCCTTTCGACGTCTTTTGTATTTTAGGCTATGTATCAATAGTTAGGTCTGTTAAAAATCACCTGGAAAACTACAACAGTTAAGTATTAAGACTCTGACTGACAGGACAGAGCTACAAGATCTGCAGAAATCTAGTTTTATCACGGTGGGAAATAAAGTCCACCACATAGCTCTCAATTTCACCCCACTGCAATGAGAGCTTTTTGTCTGAAAGTTAGGACCTTAAAAGCTTCGTGGCCTAAGGGAATTTTCTGCTCAAAAAATATTGTGTTCAACACTTCAATTTTCAATATTAAAATACTGATTGGTAAGGCCTTGCCCAGGGATTTTCCAGTTGAATATTTATTTAAAAAAAGAAAATCACAATACTCAGACCACTCTTAAATGGGACAATCAGCCTCATATAAAACTGGTGTAAATCAAAAGAGCACCTCAGAATTTGAGGCACAGGGACGTAAAGCTTCAAATTTAGAGATCAGTTTTCTGGCTTCTTGGAAACTAAAGCAGAAAGCTGTTACATTTTTTTTATGAAAGGCTTTTAAGTATTGTGGAGTTAATATTATTGAGTTTTATCTCTATGCAAGGCAGAACTGAAAGACCTCTGTATTCTCTCTCTTCTTGGTACACAGTGTTATAAACAGCTCTTTAGGGGAATGTTACATTGATCTCTTAAATTATAAAGACTACAACATGTCAAAATTATGAGAACTGATATAACTTTGTCTTTAAGAGTACTAGACTGGAACTTGTCATACATTATATAAGGAAGACTCGGAGTGTTCATTAATGTTTACAATTTTAATATTTCTAAAAGCTGTTAAGGCAGCCTGGATATGTGCTGAAAGCCAAACTTTTAAATTTGGGGATTTTTTTAAACAAAAAACTATTTTAAATAAATTCTATTTCAACACCAAAAAAAAAAAGGACTGTTCAAATAAATGAAGATTTCTAATATAATCCCCTTCCAAGACATAATATGTCAGGTCATAACCATGTATGTAAAAAGACAGCAAATCACACTGTAAAATACAATTTATACCTCCATTTCTTCAGACTCTGCCTTATTTTCTGCTGGTGTCTGCTGCTGTTGCTCTTCAACATGTGGCTCCTCCTGGTCCACTTGCATCTTCTGAAAAATAGGTCACATCGAATTCTGAAACTAGGAAATACTAGCGGAAGACTAAAGCAACTTTCATGACACATTGGCAAACTCACAGGATATGGAATTTCTGCTAATGACCAGCAATCAAACAAACCAGACTCTAATTCCAGCTATGACATATATGTTATACTTAGAACACAAGTTTTCCTCTCTGGATCTCAGTTACCACACCTGTACAATGGAGATAACATTTGCCCTGCCCTTATATAAACAAGAGTGGTTACAGAACTACATTATAAAGCCATAGCAGTACTCAGAAGTACACAGTGTGGCAATATTTAACACAATAAAATCTGAGGAGAGCATGAGTTTCTCCTTGCTTCTGCATGAACACATTTCTCTCAGAAGTCTAAACTTCTTCCAGTAGTTTTTAAAATCAGACATTTCATCCTCAAAAGTACAACCATTGTATGCATTAGGTAAAGTGGACACCTTGAAAATTCTGTTAGAAGTGCTTAAAGAACAAAGCCTGCCAATAATAAAGATGTCTGTAGAGACCTTGAATCACATTAGCTTTCAATACCATATTATAATAGTCTTGGAGGTTTTTAAAACTAACACCTTGGCCATAGCCCAGACCAACTTAAACAAAATCTGTGGGGATGAGACCTGAACATGTGCAGTTCTATAAAGCCTTGATTTTTACACACAATAAGGACAAGGCCCAGTGCATGACTCCAACCAATGAGTGTGAATTCTATGCTACCTATGGAAATAATCAACTGAGACTCAGCATTCTCCAGTAATCACGAAAGAATCAAGAATAACTCAAATTGACAAGTGCATGGTCTAAAGGAGGAAGCCAACTATGTCCCATTTCTATACAAATTCCATATCAAGACTTTGTGCTAGTTCACACATGATGGGGTATGCATGCAAACCTACTCTCAGCAGCTCTGTCACCCTATTTGCTAGAATTTCTAGACAAGTGTCACCTCTGAGCCATCATAAATGGCCTAAAATGGTATAAAATTGTCTAGATTACCTCTTCCTCCTTTGCATTCTGATCTGTTTCCATCGGTTCCTCATTTTCCTCAAACTTGTGCACTTCCACTAGAGATGCACTGGACACACTGAAAATGCCATGGACATTTACTCGAACCTTGACTTTCACTTTTGAACTGGAGCCATCAGACTGAGGAGTGACTTTCTGAACTGAAAACTGAGCTAAGGACATATGAAAGACAAAAGAGAACACATAACCTAAGAGGGTGAATTCAAACACAAATATATGTCCATACTGCCAGGTTATGTCCATTTCTCAGTGAAAGGTCAATAGCATGATACATCAAATAAGTGAGCACTCTTAGAATCTTAATACATCATCAGATTTCTTCTGCTTTCACATATAATCAAACTTTTAATCATCTTCTCCCAATTAAGAACTCAAGTAACTCAAGAACTCTCCTAACTCTTCAAACATGTCCTTCCCTCCAGTCCCTTATTCCAATTCATCTTCATATGCCACTGCAGAGTAAATTCCTAGAACAGATTTGTCACATTTTCATCTACTGAAAACCCCAAAGATTCCATATTCTTTGTCACTTATTAAGAAACTGCCATTTCTAGATTCAAAACTAGCGTTTTGATCATGTTTTTAATTTCATAAAACTCTGTAAACTACGAATTTCATGTTTATTTCTGTTTTACAAGTGAGGAAAACACAGTAGGTTAACTTTCTAAGCTTCTAAGTGCCATTCAGGATGTTCCTAATACTTTATCCATGTACTCTAGTTCTGTATTTATCATTAATTCTAGATTCTCTCTCCTCATCTGGTATTATTTCCAGATACTAAGTTTCTCACAGTCAATGAAGAATGAAGACAACATGATTCCATAACCTATGATACTGATTATCACAATCTGCTAATAATTTTTCTGCGTACACCTAACTCTATGTTAGGGTCAGAATTGAATACTTTCAGTAACCAGCAACACATTATGCACAAAGTATAACAATAATGTGCATTAACCAAGAACTACAGCCCAGGGAATTCCTTGGTGGTCCAATGGTCAGGACTCCATGCTTTCACTGCCAGGGCACAGGTTTGATTCCTGGTCAGGGAACTAAGATCTCGTAAGCCACATGGTGCAGCCAAAAATTTTTTAACTGATTAAAATTAATTTTAAAAACCTTTAAATTAAAAAAAAAGAACTTCAGTCCACAGTAGGAGATCCAATTAAATAATGACCATCCTGCTGGTTCTGAACCTGATAATAAGACTGAACGCTTTGTGCATGTGATTTAAAGTACTCAAATTTCAGTATATTATACTTGCTTTGCTATTCCTGTTCTCCCAAGTACACAATTTTTTTTTTTTTAATTCCCAACTCTTTACTTACCTATAGCAGGATCTGGATAAGGCAAATCTTGAGGAGAGCTATAATAAGCCTCAAGAGTGAAAGGTTCCTTTCTATAAAATGTGAGTACTTTAGAGAAAGGAGCAGCATGATTTTTTGAAAAGACTTCACAGTCACTGAATGGAGGAAAAAAGACAAATACAAATTTAGGACATTTCTCACACTTTTACCCAGGTATTCCAGTTTTGTAATTATTGTACAACTCTAGTTACTCTTCTCAATTGGCAACATTTCCAGTTTATAAGTTTCCAAGGGAAAAAAAAATGTATGTGTGCGTATATACAGTATCAGTTTTAAACACACACACACACACACACACACACACACACACACACACACTCTTCAATTGACATAATGAAAGTGAAAGTGAAGTCACTTAGTTGCATCCAACTCTTTGCGACCCCATGGACTGTAGCCTGTCAGGCTCCTTTGTCCATGGGATTCTCCAGCAAAGAGAACCCACTGGAGTGGGTTGCCATTTCCTTCTCTAGGGGATCTTCCCAACCCAGGGATCGAACACAGGTCTCCCACACTGCAGGTAGACTCTACCGTCTGAGCCGCCAGGGCACATAAGAGGCACCAATTATTTCAATAGGATCAAATAAACAAAACTAGTAAGGACACAAACTTATTCTGATGAGTAAAGTAAGTAATCACTTTGCTTCATGCACTGTAAGAAATTTGTGTAAGCTGAAACCGAGTATTTACCAAGACTTAACTTGTTAAGTACAAAAATGATTAAAAAACATTACCTTGACACTTCTTCAGCTGGAGAATTCCATCTCAGAGATATTGGATATGGCACTACATCAGTGATAGAAAATTCTCTGACTTTGAAAGCAGGCGATAAGATTGCACACTAGAATAAGAATTTTTAAAAATTCCATTTGGCAAGTAGAACATTATGAACTAACTATTGTAAGACCTATAAGAAAAATGACTTCAGAAGAGCATCTACTTACATAAATAATTTAGCAGTATCTAAATAAGTGGTTTCATAAGTGTCAATCATTTGTCAAATCACCCATTAATCTAGCTATTCCTTATTATTTTTCCATTAATCTCAACCTTTATTTAACTGATATATAACACTACTTCATGTAACAAATATGCCAAATTCTAGTAGTATTTCAGGACTACTTATGTTTCTAGTAAATTCTTTCATCTTATTACATGTTATATAGTACAAACAATTCCATTTATGAACGCCACCTCTAGTATCAATTTTAAAACAAAAGTTTCAGAATCTTAGACCTTAAAATCACTGAGCTAGTCTCAGACTAGATGGATACATTAACCACTGCTGTACTGCTACAATGACCTGTCAGTGGCTACCTGTGAAAGAAAGCAAGCTCACCTGCAATGCACAGCCTCGAGTAACAGCTTCATCGGCATTTAGTGTGGTACTAATTTCTTTACCAAAAAATTTGCTGATCTTCTCTTTCACTGCAGGGATTCGTGTTGCACCACCAACTATCTCCACTGCATAAATATCTTCTTTCTTTAACTCTATTTAAAAACAATTAGAACAGACATTTAGATTAAAAGAATCTTTCAATTAGTCTTACAATGAAATAAAAGAGCAATATAACATCTTATCACAACAAAATAATTCACAAATATGTAAGAAAACCCAGCACCACTCTTCATCCCCTCCACAGTAACATACACACACACACACAAGTTTGCGCCATTTGGAAGCAGGTAGTTATATTTTAATGCTCAAAATAATGACCGCAGGGTGGCACAACAGTACTGAGATTTAAGAGGTGAGGGTGAGGAATATCTCAAGTCCTATAGTGCATTAAGTTCTGCAACCTCAGAAAGACTCACACAAATAAGTGTTAAAATACCAACAGTTAACCTAGCCATAAAGAAAATAAAAGGGCTGACACAAAGTGGTAAGGAAGTTCTGTCCGACCCAGCCTGACAGGGCTGTGTGGACTAAGACTAAATAGACTTCAGGATATGGTCTGAGAGTATCAGCTGAGGCACCTCGGAGCTCTGCTGGCTCAGATTATAACACAGGTTCAGTCTCCTTGTAACAGAAGGAAAGAGGGTACCACCAAGGCTCTGCTGTCATTCATAAAATACCTCTTAATACCATCTGGTTTCCTGCTCACATTTTATGCAACAATCTATTCAGTGACAATCTGTTGAGAAGGACTATTTAAAGAAATGGGCTGTACCAGTATGAAAAGAACATGCATTTGTCAAAATCGCTCCATTTTCCTATCTGAGCCTGTGTCAAGATCAGAGTACATCTCAACACAGTGGACTCTAGGAAAATGTCTGTCAAAGATTTGGGAAATAACAGTAATATATTCCTAAATCAAACTTCTACCTTTTACCCTGAGATTAAATTAAGTATGTGGTTATCATATCCTCCCCCTTCTTAGTCAACAAGATTCACTGACAGAAAATCCTACAAAACTACCTCAGCAACATTGCTAAAGATAATTTTTACCACCATGAAATACCTGAGACATTAAACCCATCTTTGAATCTTCTGAATTATGTTTCCAGGGAAAACTATTAAGACTTTCCCAGACACTACTGGAGGTACTGCAGGGGGAAGATATTGGTAAACAGAAGTTTAATATGGCATTGAAGTAGTTCATACAACGGAAACTGGTAAAACTGGGGGTGGGGGGGTGGGGAGAGTTAACATTTTCCAAACAGCCCAAGATGAACAATTCAATCACAAAAATACTTACTGGCCTGTTCCAAAATACTACGAAGCGGTGGCTCCACTCTAGCTAAGAGATCATCACACATCTCCAGAAATTTGCCTCTATGAAAAAAAAAACAACAGGTTAAATCGCAGTCCACTTTTATGTAGGATAAATGACTATAATTAAATAGACATAATAAGCACTGGCAAAGATGCGGAGAAACTGGACCTCATATACATTCTTGGCAGGAATATAAACGTTACAACCACTTTGGAAGAGTTTAGCAATTCCTCAACATATTAAACATGGTGCTCCCATACGACCCAGCAATGCCACTCTAGGTGTTTCTCCACAACTGAAAACATGTGACCACACGAAACTCCGCAGATGAATGGTCACACCAACATTATTCACAAGAGGCAAAAAAGTGTGAAAAACCCTATTATCCATTAACTGTATTCAGCAAAAAGGGATGAAAATAATAAAAAGGACCGATTACACAATGAAACCTGGATGAACTTTGAAAACATTATGCTAGGTAAAATAAGCCAATCACAAAGACATATTATATGACTGATCCCATTTATATGAAATGTTCAGAACCAAATCCAAAGAGACAAAGAAGATTAATGACTGCCTAGGGCTAAGGACAGGAACAACAGATGGGGAAAGACAAGTTATTGGGTAAGGGGATTTTTTTCCCCTTTAATTAATGCTTTATTTTTTAGACTGGTTTTAGGTTAACAGAGAAATACACAGGAAGTACAGGGAATTCCCATACACCTCTTACTCCCAACTCAGCTTCCCTATTAGCACCTTGCATTAGTTAAGATACATTTCTAACAACTGACGAGCCAATACTGATACATGGTAGTATAAATTAAGGTTCTACATAATTTGATAAATGGTGCAAGTATTCACCATTACAGTACCACAGTGAATAGTTTCACGACTCTAAAAATCTTCCATACTGTATTCATCCCTCCCTTCCACTGAACCTCTAACCATTGATCTTTTTACTGCCTCCACAGTTTTCTCCCTTCTAGAATGTCATACCATTATCATATAGAATGTTATATACAATGTCAAATATTTCTAGAATGTCATACAGTTGGAATCATACAGCCTAAATTTTTAGACTGACTTCTATTGCTTAGAAATATACATTTAAGATTTTCCCATGTCTTTTCACAGAATGATAGCTCATCTAGAGTTTCTTTATGAGGTGATGAAAATATTCTAAAACTGGGTTGTGGTAACGGTTGCACAATTCCGTGAATATATTAAAACCCACTGAATTATAAATGTTTTCATTTTACAAATTACATTTCAAAAACAGTAGAGGTATAGAATGCACCCATCAGAATGGCAAAAATTCAAGATCGCTAATACCAATATTGATGAGGATGTGTAGCAACCAAAATCAAGTTTAAAATGACAGTTTTGTTCCTAGTATCAAGAAAGTGGAAAGAGTTAAGTGTCCAGCAATAGGAGAAAACGTTACGTCTACAGTGTCATACTAGGCAGCAATACACAAGAAGGAACAGATGATATATGCAGCAACTAAGTCAGGGGTCCAAACCCCGGGCCACAGACCAGTACTGGTCCTTGGCCTGTTAGGAATCAGGCCACACAGCAGGAGGTAACTGGTGGGCAAGCTTCATCTGTATTTACAGTCATTCCCCATCATTCGCATTACTACCTGAGCTCTACCTCCTGTCAAATCAGCAGCAGCATAATAAATGTAATGCTCTTGAATCATCCAGGAATCATTCCCATCTTCCCTACCCCCAACATCTGTGGAAAAATTGTCTTCCATGAAACCAGACCCTGTTGCCAAAAAAGCTAGGGACTGCTGAACTAAATGAATCTCAGTTTCAGGCTGACCAAAGTCCTACACAAAAGACGAAATAATGTATGATTTCATTTATACTTCTACAAAAGGTAAATGTAATATATGCCCCTCAAAATAAAAAACCTTATCAGTGGCTGCCCTTGAGAATGGAGGCCTGAGAAAACTTCTAAAATGATGAAGAGTAGTGGTTTGTAGGATGCATGCAACTGTCAAAACTCAGCAAATGACACTTAAAACTTGAGCATGTCTTTATGTGAAAGTACACCAAAAACTACAAACATTAAACTCTGGTTAATATGCATACTCAAAAGTATATAGATAAATGGATTTGAGATGCATCAAAAGATAAAACTGAGGGGTAGACAGAAGGATGGAGAGATCAATAGGTATGTGAAAAAACAAGTACAGTTAATATTATCGGTAGAGTCTAAGTGGCATGATAAGAATGTTCACTGTAAAATTCTTTCACTTTTGCTGCATATTTGAAAATGTCCATAATCAGTTCAGTTCAGTCGCTCAGTCGTGTCCAACTCTTTGCGACCCCATGAATTGCAGCACGCCAGGCCTCCCTGTCTATCACCAACTCCCGGAGTGTACCCAAACCCATGTCCATCGAGTCGGTGATGCCATCCAACCATCTCATCCTGTCGTCCCCTTCTCCTCCTGCCCCCAATCCTTCCCAGCATGAGGGTCTTTTCCAATGAGTCAACTCTTCGCATGAGGTGGCCAAAGTATTGGAGTTTCAGCTTCAACATCAGTCCTTCCAATGAACACCCAGGACTGATCTCTTTTAGGATGGACTGATTGGATCTCCTTGCAGTCCAAGGGACTCTAAAGGGTCTTCTCCAACACCATAGTTCAAAAGCATCAATTCTGTGGCGCTCAGCTTTCTTCACTGTCCAACTCTCACATCCATACATGACCACTGGAAAAACCATAGCCTTGACTAGACGGACTTTCGTTGGCAAAGTAATGTCTCTGCTTTTAAATATGCTATCTAGGTTAGCCATAACCTTCCTTCCAAGGAGTAAGCGTCTTTTAATTTCAGGGCTGCAATCACCATCAGCAGTGATTTTGGAGCCCAAAAAAATAAAGTCTGACACTGTTTCCACTGTTTCCCCATCTATTTCCCATGAAGTGATGGGACCAGATGCCATGATCTTAGTTTTCTGAATGTTCAGCTTTAAGCCAACTTTTTCACTCTCCTCTTTCACTTTCATCAAGAGGCTCTTTAGTTCTTCTTCACTTTCTGCCATAAGGGTGGTGTCATCCACACATCTGAGGTTATTGATATTTCTCCCGGCAGTCTTGATTCCAGCTTGTGTTTCTTCCAGCCCAGCGTTTCTCATGATGTACTCTGCATATAAGTTAAATAAGCAGGGTGACAATATACAGCCTTGACGTACTCCTTTTCCTATTTGGAACCAGTCTGTTGTTCCATGTCCAGTTCTAACTGTTGCTTTCCTGACCTGCATATAGGTTTCTCAAGAGACGGGTCAGATGGTTTGGTATTCCCATCTCTTTCAGAATTTTCCATAATGTCCATAATAAAAACATGAAAAATGAAGTACAGATAGCATTCTATAAAGACAGCAGTGGTAGTGGTAGAGCTCGTTCCTTTTTATAAAGTTTTACTGAAATTTAAATTCACATACAATAGAAATGACACAAAAAGTGTCATATTTAAAGTGCACAATTCAATGACTTTTAGTGTATTCAGAATTGTGCAAGCATCACTACTATCAATTTTAAAACATTTTCATCACCCTAAAAGAGTATTTTTACCACCATTAACATTATTCTTCCAACTCCACCAAAACCCTAGCCCTACGCAACCACTCATTTTGGATATTTCATATAAATAGAATTAGACAAAATGTAATTTTAACTTATTGCTTTCCTCTAGCATAAACTTTTCAAGGTTCATTCATGCTATACTACGCATCTGTACAACAGTTTTTTAATTGCCAGATAATATTCTATTATATGGACATATCATATTTTTTTTATCAGTCGAGTTTTGTTTATCTAGTTTATCAGTTGATGGGAATTTGGGTTGTTTCCATTTTGGGGGTATTATAAATAGTGCTGCTATGACATTTGTGTATAAATTTTTGTGTAAATGTGTTTTCAGTTCCCTTGGATATAAACCTAAGAGCGGAAATGCTGAATCATATGGTAACTCAGTATTTTACACATTTTTATGTGAAATAAGTATTTCTGAGCTTTTAGAAGTGAGCACTTCCACAAGAGATGCACTGGACACACTGAAAATAGTTTGGTAATTCCACAAAAATCTAAATATATAATTACCACATGACCAAGCAATTCCACTCCTGGCTATATACCCAAAAGAACTGAAAACAAGATACTCAACTTGTGGTGAATGTTTATAAAGCACTCATCACAAAAGCAAAAAGGTGGAAAAACGTATGTCCAGTAATTGATGAATAGATAAATAAAATGTGATATGCCCACACAAATGGATTACTTGCCATAAAAAGCAATAAGCTACGAACACATACAACGTGGATGAACTTAAAAACAATAAGCTAAAGAAGCCAGACACAAAAGAAGCCAAACATACAGTGTAGGATTCCACCTAATACATTATACAAACACATGAAAGCTATGGTTTAATGAAAAAAAATAAAAATGAAAACCATCACTTCAAGTAGAAGAGAAAGGTGACTACAATCTGATTACTAGGCACAGTAATCTAATTCTGGCACACTGGAAGCAATTCTGATGCCCATCTCAATATTCTGAGCATGGCTCAGGCCACACTTTCCCAATCAATCAATTAGTCTTCTTTGAATTCTACCAGTAAGTAGAGTTCACATCCTCAAGAACATCCAAGCAACCTGACCTGGTAACGGAAACATTCTGGGTGTTTCTGAGGATAACCGTGAAACATCAAATTACCCAGAATTCTTATCATGTTATACAAAAAGACCTGTTGTCTCAAGTGATACTGAATTACTCAAAAACACAATTTCTCAATCAATGACTAAAGCAAATGCATTGAATTCTGCATTAAAGCACTCTGCCCTGAATTTATGAAAACTAGTGACTCATATTTAACACAGGCACATGTCAAAGAACTGCCAATTTCTTGGAACATTCAATTAACCAATTAACTAGAACAAACCTAACAGTTGACATTATTTGAATAATCAAACCCAACCTTGACATTAAAGGCAAGATCCTGAATGGCCTCTAATTTTTACCTACAAAATCTGAAGTTCTAACAATCATGATAACTTCAGCAATTAGATAATTAAGGCTAATATAGAGAAACACCACAGTTCAGTTTACCATAATATTAATATGGTTACCTATTCATAGTTCCAGAAACATCAACATCATTCATAAAACATTCGATGCTCAAAGGAAGGTCTGAAGCATTTGCACTCATCAATTTCTTGAGTTTCTCACACTCCTGAGACAGTCGTAATAATGCACGGATTTTGGACTTTATGTCTAGCTTGTATTTCTTTCCAAATTCTTCACAGAAGTGATTTACTAGCACCTCATCAAATTTTCTGCCTCCCAGTGTTGTGTCAAATGCGGTGGCCAGAACCTTTGGGAAAAGATGATAATTAGTTAAAAAATTAACCAATTTAAAAGTTTATCATGACATATATTTAACTGGTAAACTGTAATAAAAAGGCGGTAAGGGACATTAAGTTCGAAACAAGGCAATGTGCATACGTCATTTAAACAAGGTTACAACCACTATGAAATGAGACATCATAACCCTCAATTTACAGATCTAGACAGATCAGACAATCTATAGGTCACAAAGATATTAAGTGGTAGAAGTAGAATTCAAAACCCAATCTCAATTTCAAAACCTATGCCTTCCCCACTACACCAATCTGACTCCAAACAATAATTATAATTCAAGAGCCAATACACTAACATGTCATATACAGTTCTAGTCTTATCTCTACCACAAAACTGCAAATAATACCAAAGGCTTATTTACCTCCATGCAATTTACCACCAGAAAATATGCTGAAGCCTTAACTCACAGTAATCTGTTTCTATTCAACACAGAAGACTATAATTAGGCTGGGTTATCCTTTTCTAAATCTCTAAAGGAAATCAGAAGCAAACTAGATCTAATCAGATTCAGTAATAGAAAACTGGCTAAGTAAGTGATGACCAACACCCTCAAAACCATCTCTTCAAAGAATGTTAAATGTCCTCAGGAAGTTTTTCTTAGCGAGTGATCTCATGAAAGAAAGAAAAAAAAAAACACAGAACTGAACACAGTTCTGTGTAATTCCAATTTTGTTTTCATAAATGACTAGAATGAAATATATCAAATTGTAGTAAGATCATGAATGACTTTCCTTTATACATATATGTTTCCAAATTTGGTTATGATTCTATAGTAAGTATTTTGATAGTTAAATTTAAACTGTAACTGGAAAACTGACAAGTGACAGCTGATAGTGAAGCAAATACTAATACACATCACTCTGACTCAAAGACAAGGCTAAATTATAGCCAGTACCTGCTATCTAAAAAGGTGAGAGTATAAATTGGAATTTAGAAATAATCCTATTATGGATAAAAGTAAGGCTTAAACACTGAGAATAACACTTGGTCCATCATTTATATCTGTAAAAATCATGATCCTCTTATTTCCCAACCATCCCCAAGATCTTCTTTATATGAAAAAAAAAAAAAGGGAAACAAATCAGAATATAAAGCAGAAGCAAGTCCATTTTTCAAAGAAACAAAGGACTGTAACAAAGAGAAACTCAAAATACCCTTCAAATCTAACAAATACTTATTCTGGGATAGGTAGTTCCATTGGACCAACCTCCAAGTTAGGGGAGCAGAAAGCCAATTTAGACCCGGCAGCAAAAACCCTGATACAGAACCCAAGTAATTAAAGCAAATATGCAAATTATTCTTGGTTTTTAAGTACATTCTAGATAAAATCACCAAGCTAGAAAATTGATTTTATGTACCACTGAGGAACTAGCAAATACTATCAAATCTGACTGTGACCCACAGACATAGGAAACAAACCTATGGTTACCAAAGTTAACCACAGGAAGGTGAGGGGGAGGGATAAATTAGGAAGATGGATTTAACAGTACTATAAATAAAATAGAGAACCAATAAGGACCTACTGTATAGCACAGGGAACTACACTCAGTATTTTGCAATTTTGTAATTTTCCCTACAAGGAAAAAAGAATCTGAAAAAGAATTTGTCAACATATGTATAACTGAATTACTATGCTGTAATACCTGAAACTAACACAACATTGTAATAAATCAACTACACTTCAATTAAAAAAAACTTTTTTAACTCACTGAACACCTAAAATCTATACCTTTCACTCTACATAAATTTTACCTTAATAAAGAGACTAATATAGGAAGTGTGTATACATACTAAAAAAGCTTTTTTCAACTGTGACCAGGATCACCCTCCGGTTCCTCTTTGCCATTAACATTACTAGACTTCTCTGTGTACAAAACTGCTTTCTCCAGAGCTTTATCATCTCTAGACATCTAGACTAAAACTCCTAGGCTGGTTTCTTTTGTCCAGCCAAGTTCTAGTCACTCCACCCTGTTCCCAGAACACTCAAAACCTTAAGAGAATACCTTTATCATCCCTTAATCCTCGGTGTAAGACATCTGAAGGGACTATACGTTAAAGACTCCCCCTAGTGAACCTGCAAGGCAAGCATTATTTTCCCCACATTACAGATTAAAAAACAACAGGCTCAGGAATCTAAGGACTTTTTTCTCAAGTTCTATGCTCTTTGCTTCATTACCTTGTCAACACCTCAAAAATTATTTCGGGCTTCTGACTTCCACCCCACCCCTACACAACTAATTTCTAGTTCAGATGGTTCATACCAAGTTTCCACTAGTGAAACAAAATTCTTTAAGATGTATTTATTTATTGCTGAGGTGGGCCCTCTTTGCTTTCTCTAGTGGGCTTCCTCTAGTTGCAGGCTTCCTCTCATGCTGCAGAGGATAGGCTCTAGGCGTACAAGCTTCAGTACTTGTGGCATACAGGCTCAACAAGTCGCAGCCCAAGGGCTCTAGAGCTCAGGGTCAGTAGTTGTGGCACACAGGCTTCACTGCTGAGCAGTACGTGGCATCTTCCTGGACCAGAAAACAAACCCATATCCCCTGCACTGGCAGGAGGATTCTTAACCAGTGGACCACCAGGGAAGCTCTAAAACACAACTCCATAACCAACTACTTTAAGTTGCCTCTCATGAATTCCTAATTATAATACAATCTCCTGGGAAAAATATACTTACTTTAAGTTTTCCTCTATTAAATGCACATACAGAAACTTGATAAGAAGAATGCCCCATGTCTACAAAAACTACATTTCTTGGTTTCTCTTCTAAGGCAGGAAGATCTTGTTTATAGATTCCATATGCAAGAGCAACTACACAATAATACAAAAATAAACATGATGTTACATTTTAGTAATAAACTTAAAATTCATTTACACAGGAAAAAACAGATTTACAGCTGCAAAAAAAGATTCAAAATCCTTATAAGCTCTGCATGGTTTATTCACGAAGAACACTGACTTTGAAGAGTTACACATTGACATTTATTTCACTTTGGTTTCCTTGATGTTTCCAATTTCCAGTTCCAGCAACTGTGACAATTTTTTCCAAAACCACTTTCTCCCACTTTTCCAAACATTTTCCCCCATATTCCCTTCTGCCATCTCTCAACATTCCCATATATTCTGCCTCCTGAGATCTTGCTTTATAAATCCCACCCCTCTGACTCTACCGGCCCACAAGTTGGGAGAAAAACCCAATATTTAAACCAAAGCAATGCTCCAAACACACAATAAATGCAGTTCCTTTCCAAAAAAGCATGCAATTAAATATTAAAGTGCTATGAAGATACAGAAAAAGTACTTGTCAAGTTAACTCTTCATATGTGAGAGTACCCAAAAATACTGTGACACTGGTGGTAAGTGCTCCAAGTAAAATATGTAATAAGAAACCCTAAGGGTTTTAAGATTTCACAACCTTTGAGATCAAGCAAGTAAAAAAAAATTTCAGTTAATGGTCACTTACCTGCAGTAGTTTCATTCATTAATCGCAGACAATTGAGACCAGCGATCTGTGTTGCATCCATCACTGATCGTCTTTCTGCATCAGTATAGAAACAAGGAACCTATAAAAAGAATTTTTTAATATACCCTATTATGGAGATTCCTAATTTAAAATATACCTGTCAAAAAAACAGTAAAATCCAGAAATGCCCTCAAATAGCTATAGCAATTTATTCTGTATATGATCAAGGAACTCTTTCACACCAGCACAGCAAATGTGGACTATTCTATAGTCTTGGGACAAATGGACAGCCATACAGAAAATAAAATAAAGATGCATCCCTACTAAACACCAAATACCAAAATATATTTCAAATCAAAGATGCAAATGTTTTTTAAAAATCATGAGTATCAGAATAAAACAGAATCTTTACTGTCAAAGAAAGAAGGGGAAAAAAAAGAAGGGATTTTTCTAAATATAACACAAAACCCAAAAGAACCAGCAGGTCAAGATGAGCATCCTCTGGCAGCCAGTACTGCTGGGTCCCAAGATGTGGCTGGGAAATCAGCGGCACTGGGGCCAAGGGCCACAGCAAGCAGGACTGCTCGCTATCTCTCACTCGCCTGGCAGCAACAACAGCAGGCATCAGCGAGGCTCATGGGAGTCGGGGCACAGCCCGGTGTGTGAGACACTCAGCTGAACCCTGGTTCACTCACCCTGCATGATGCTTTTCTTGCTCTGGAAGCTGGTGCAGTGGCTAGGATTCACTGCCTCTGAGATCTTTGTGCACTTGCTGGGTGTTTTTTGTGCTACTGGCCCTGTGTGATTACAGCCTCGCTCCAAGCCTCTTCTGGCTAAACATGTTTGTGCCCTTCTTCGCTGCTCACAAGCTTGACACCTACCTCCCCACTATCATCTCATGTA
The DNA here is from genome assembly GCF_054371585.1 of Giraffa tippelskirchi. Classification (NCBI taxonomy): domain Eukaryota; kingdom Metazoa; phylum Chordata; class Mammalia; order Artiodactyla; family Giraffidae; genus Giraffa; species Giraffa tippelskirchi. The sequence continues at coordinate 117,943,720 of NC_137280.1, read as the reverse complement.
CCTCTCCCAGGATGGAGAGAAGCGGCTGGCTGTGCTCAGCCTTTTCTGGGTATACACAATTCAAGTGCAAGATGATATTGTGCCAGAAGCTGGTGGAGCAGGCTTAGGAGCTCTGGTTTGGCCTGATCATGTCTCACGTCTTCATTCTCCTGCAGTTGCTCATGAGCTGCACCTGCTGAGGGAACTAGCCTTGCAGAGGATAAGCTAGAATGCTGGACCACAGGCTGAGGTCCCACTTCTACCATACCACCAAAGAAGCCTGGGCCTGAAAGTCGGCTTGTGCCCTGCCCAGTGCCCACTTTTCTCTATACCAATCATGTCTAAAATTATTCCCTCAGCAGGGATACAAAGAGCAGCCTTGATCCTTAAAATGTATTCCCTCTTATTTCATGCTTTGACTAGCTAATCCTGAATTAAGATCCTAGTAAAAGCCCCAGGCCAGACAGTACTGACCTCCTCAGACAGTTGAAAACTACATATAAGTAAAATGGTCTGATGAGCTCTGACTATTTTCATGGATCTGAGAAAGGACTCATCGTACAAAGGCCGCTAAGCTGGAATCAGTGTTTCCCCTGGCCAGCAGAGCCAACCTGTGAGTTCTCTGTCCCATCCCCTGAGAGGAGACTTCCTTGACGCTCGATCTCTTTTTAAAAAAGTATAAACCAGCCTGTGAATCCTCGCCTGTGCTACTGGGGAGGACGGCCATGATCGTCATTCCAACCCAGGCAGAGTATGTTGAGTAAGCATGATCGGGACTCTATCTGGAGTCCTGTCGCCTGAGAAAAGAGAACTTTTCACTTGCTTTCAAGGTGCTGCTTGGCTTCCAATCCCAGCAGACTGCAGTGCCACGGCTCTTCCACCACCTGTGGCCAGCACTGTTAGCGCACCGAAGACAGATTCAGGACCAGATAGAGATCTTTTCAAGAAAACTGGAGACACCAGGGAACATTTCATGCAAAGATGGGCACAATAAAGGACAGAAACGGCAAGGAACTAACAAAAGTAAGAGATTAAGAAGAGGTGGCAAGAATACACAGAAGTGTACAGAAAAGTTCTTAATGACCTGGATAACCACGATGGCATGATCACTCACCTAGAGCCAGAGAGCCTGGAGTATGAAGTTAAGTGAACCTTAGGAAGCATTACAACGAACAAAGCTAGTGAAGTGATGGAATTCCAGTTAAGCTATTTCTAATTCCAAAACATGATGCTGTTAAAGTGCTGCACTCAATATGACAGCAAATTTGGAAAACTCAGCAGTGGCCACAGGACTGAAAAAGGTCAGTTTTCATTCCAATCCCAAAGAAGGGTAATGCCAAAGAATCTTCAAACTACCGTACAATTGCACTCATTTCACATGCTAGCATGGTCATGCTCAAAATCCTTCAAGCTAGGCTTCAACAATATGTAAACCAAGAACTTCCAGAGGTACAAGCAAGATTTAGAAAAGGCAGAAGAACCAGAGATCAAATTGCCAGTATCCGCTGGATCACAGATAACGCAAGGGAATTTCAGAAAAACATCTACTACTGCTTCATTGACTACGCTAAAGCCTTGGACTGTGTGGATCACAACAAACTGAAAAAAAAAGAGATGGAAATACTAGACCACCTTACTTGTCTGCTGAGAAAACTGTATGCAGGTCAAGAAGCAATAGTTAGAACCGGACATGGAACAACAGACTGGTTCAAAATTGAGAAAGAAGTACATCAAGGCTGTATATTGTCTCCCTGCTTATTTAACTTATATGCGGAGTACATTATGTGACATGTCAGGCTGGATGAATTACAACCTGGAATCAAGATTCCCAGGAGAAATATAAACAACCTCAGATATGCAGATGATACCACTTTAACAACAGAAAGTAAAGAGAAACTAAACAGCTTCTTGATGAGTGGTGAAAGAGAACAATGAAAAAGCTGGGTTAAAAACTCAACATTCAAAAAACTAAGATCATGGCATCCAGTCCCATCACTTCATGGCAAACAGATGGGGAAAAAGTGGAACAGTGGCAGATTTTATTTTCTTGGCCTCCAAAATCACTACAGATGGTGACTGCAACCATGAAATTAAAAGACATTTGCTCCTTGGGAAGAAAAGCTATTGACAAACTTAGACAGCGTATTAAGAAGCAGGGACAAAACTGCCAACAAAGGTCTATAACAGTCAAAGCGATGGTTTTTCCAGTAGTCATGTACAGATGTGAGAGTTGAACTATAAAGAAGGCTGAGCACTGAAGAACTGATGCTTTCCAACTGTGGTACTGGAGAAGACTCTTTGAGAGTCCCTTGGACAGCAAGGAGATCAAACCAGTCAATCTTAAAGGAAGTCAACCCTGAATCTTCATTGGAAGGACTGATGCTGAAGCTCCAATACTTTGGCCACCTAATGGGAAGAGCCAACCCATTGGAAAAGACCCTGATGCTGGGAAAGATTGAGGGCAGGAGCAGAAGGCAGTGACGGAGGATGAGATGGCTAGATGGCATCACTGACTCAATGGACATGAGTTTGAGCAAGCTCCAGGAGATGGTGAAGGACAGGGAAGCCTGGCGTGCTGCAGTCCATGGGCTTGCAGAGAGTCAGACACAACTTAGTGATTGAACAACAAAGGGATGAGAATGGGGGCTTTCCAGGTGGCGTAGTGGTAAAGTATCCGCCTGCCAACACAGGAGATACAGGTTTGATCCCTGGGTCAGGAAGGTCCTCTGAAGGAGGAAACTGCAACCCACTCCAGTATTCTTGCCTGGAAAATTCCACGGACATAGCAGCCTGGCAGGCTAGAGTCAGACATGACTGAGCTCGCACACAAAGGATCAGTAGGAGGGGCAGGTGTTCTAATGCTCATAGGCACTGAGACCTACAAATGTTAAGTTTACAAGTGATCACAGCCCACGTCTATTGTACTGATGTCTTTGGTTTGATGTCAATCAGGTACCAAATGAGAACATTTGTTAAGATAATGTTTTGCTAGGGAAGGAAAAGGGGGAGTAGAACTGAAACATTTGATTCATTAAAAAATTCTAATAACCTAATGAGGAAAAAATATTTCCAACACATCATAAAATAGCAAAGAGCTAATCTCTCTAATATTCAAAGAACTACAAATCAAAACGAAGATCACGCTTCCCTGGTAGCTCAGTGATAAAGAATCCGCCTGCCAACACAGAAGACGCAGGTTTGATGCCTGATCCGGGAGGATTACACGTCATGGAGTAACTAAGCCTGTGTCCACAGCTATTCAGCCTGTGCTCTAGAGCCCTGGAGTTGCAACTACTGAAGCCCACATGCCCTAGAGCGCATGCTCTGTAATAGAAGAGGAAACAACGAGAAACCCACACACTACAACCAGAGAGTGACCCCCCCCTTGCAACAACTAGACAAAAGTCTGTGCAGCAACAAAGACCTAGCACAGCCAAAAATAAACAATTTTTTTAAAAAAATAACAAGTTTTAAAAATGTGGAGAAAAGGATTTTAAAAAATGTTTTCTAAAAAACTGAAGACCATAAATTCAAAATAAAATGAGGAAAGGATAGGAATATTTCACAAAAAGCAAAATACAAAATGGTTCATAAATTCTAAAACATTCAAGTTTACCTAAAAAGTAAAATATCAAAATCGCACATACTTTGCTACCATTCTTCATCAATCAGAATTATCTGACATGCAATAAGATGAGCTGATAAGGCTGTGGTCAAACAAGCCCTCTTATGTATTGCTGACATAAGTGTAAATTAGTACAAATTCTCTGAAGGGCAATTAAACAAATAGTTGCTAAAATATAAAACATATGTATCCTCAGTCCCAGTAACTGCACTTCTAGGAAGTTAGCCTACAACCTACAAACTTATCATGTAAGAGCAAAATGTATTTGTCCAACTTTTACTCACTGTAGTATTCTTTGCAATTAGACAAAATCTGGAAGTAACCGAGATGTCCAACAAAAAGAGACCGTGCTGTGTTGTGTGTTTAGTCGCTCAGTCGTGTCTGACTTTTTGACCCCATGGACTGTAGCCCACCAGGCTCCTCTGTCCATGGGAATTCTCCAGGCAAGAATACTGGACTGGGTTATACAGGGCATCTTCCCAACCCAGGGATCGAAGCCAGGTCTCCTGCAGTGCAGGCGGATTCTTTACCGTCTGAGCCACCAGGGAAGCCCATGAATACTGGAGTAGGTAGCCTATCCCTTCTCCAAGGGATCTTCCTGACCCAGGAATCGAACCAGGGTCTCCTCTGTTGCAGGAGGATTCATTACCAGCTGACCCACCAGGGAAAACCCCCCAAAAAAGAGACTATAGCTAAATATTAATAGATTATGGTACATGCATAAACTGGGACATTCTGCTCCACTAAATGGAACGAAGCACCTCTCTAATACTATGGAACAAATAACGTAAACCGTCCAAAATTTATTAAAAGAAAAATAAAAGTAAAGAAGGACCTGTACTTACTTGCTTGGGTACATAAAAACCTCTGGAAAGATTTCTAACAAAATGGTAAAACTAGTAATCTCTGGGAAGGAAAATCTACTTACTAGGTGGCAGAGGTGCTAATGCTTCCCATATACCCTTTTATACATGTGATATGATTCGAACACGAGGGCTATCATTACCTTTCCCAAAATATAAAGCTTATATTTAACAATAAGCAGTTTACAAATAGAGCAAAATACACCCAGGCCCTATTTACATAGCAATCAGATACACCGTAGCACCAAAAGCTAGAGCAGCAACTGCACAGAAGAGAGTTCACATAGAGGCCGGAGACCACTATCCTTTGGTAGGCCCGATGGCAAGGTTAGCCCTTCCCTGAATCCAGGAATCTGAATGATAAGTAGTTCCCTAAAGCAACAGAAAAACTTCCCTAAATTATGAGTGGTTCACTGTGCCTAAACTGTTTGTACAATGTAGTTTATGTTTTTATACTTAATTTCCTTCTGGAATTCTTGCATTTTGGTACATCCAAGGTATAGCATGCCTTTGTGAATGACCTCGAACAGAAATCCTGGACCCTGAGCCTCAGGCAGAACTCCCCTGGTGTATAACATTTCACATGTGTTATTACAACCTGTTGTTGGAGGAATTAAGCACTTCTGGTCTAACTCCAATGGAAGGGGACTCTTGGAAGCTTTTATCTGGTTTCCTCCAGATGTTCTCCACATACTATTTCCCTTTTGATTCTGCTTTGCATCCTTTCACTATAATAAACCTTAGCCATGAATATGGCTTTATTCTGAGTCTTATAAACTCTCCAAGCAAATCACCAAAATTCTCGAGGACCTGCAACACATAACTTAATCCATCACCTTTTAACTTGATCCCAAAAGCTGGAAAAGCATCTCAGGCAGTCTTGCCATTTTACATAAAGTTTACCTCTATACAGAGCAAAATTCAGAATCAAAGTTAGGACACTAGGTGAGGGAAATGTCCACTGAAATCTGAAAGTCCACTAGAGATTTGGGGGAAAGCAGAAACTATCTAAGAAACACAGTGCCTTTATTGAACTTGAGCTCTTAAAGGAAGCAGCATTCTTCTTTGCATCCTCCAAATGTGCATTATGGGCCATAATCCAATTCTTCCTAACAAAAGTCAGTATGATTTTACTAGATAGCCAAGAAACAAGAACTCCATCAGACAAAGACCATGGGGTGAAATAAGCCCCCTTGCTTTGCCAATCATTGCACCAAAATAAAGACAAAATAGGCCAATAAACAACAAAGTTCTACTGTACAGCACAGGGAACTATGTTCAATATCCTGTCACAAATCATAATGGAAAGGAATATATATATATACATGCACGCGCACACATGCGTGCGCGCACACACACACATATGGGGCTTCTCTGGTGGTTCAGACGATAAAGAATCTGCCTGCAACGGAAAAGACCTGGGTTCCATCCCTGGTTGGGGAAGATCTCCTAGAGAAGGAAACGGCAACCCACTCCAGTCTTCCTGCCTGGAGAATTCCAAGGACAGAGGGGCCTGGCAGGCTACACTCCATGGGGTCACAAATGAGTCAGATACAACTTAGTGACTAACACGTTACATGTATACATATATAAATGTATTCAATATAACCAAGTCACTTGGCTATACAGGAGAAATTACACATTGTAAATCAGCTATATGTCAAAAATTTTTAATAAAAATTTAGAAAGACAAAAGAAGCCAAAGAGCTAAAATATCAGATAACAACTGCAGAATGAGGAGATTCACTGGAAAAGCAAACTCAACCACCTAAATTTCAACAGTCCCTGAGGACGCCACCATACTACAAGCACAGCCAGGCTTCCATCTAAATAGGCAAGTGGAAAAAACAAGATGAAGTCTACTGCTGTCTTGCCTTTAGTGCTGGATACAAAAAGAGCAAAGATACAGAGACAGGAACAGAGAAAAAGCATTTCTTATTTGAGAGTATTCAACTAATTTGACAAACAAGAGGCTACCATGTGCCAGGCACTATGCGAGGTGCTAGAAGTAATCCAGGAAGAAGTGGGCTTAGTCAGAGATAAGCCTTTAAACAGACAGAATAATAGAAGCAAGAGCAAAAAACTAGGGAAGGAAAAAAAAATTCAAGAATATGAGAACCAGTCTGAAAAACTGTTAAAGTAATGATTACCACCCAAGGCAAAAAGCAATTTTATTTTCAATTAACAGCTTCCTCCTTTCTGCTTCTTCATAGACCCTAATAATGTGTAGGGATGAAACTTACCGAAACAACACAGTCCACAACAGGCTTCTTGAGAACATTTTCTGCTGTCTCCTTCAGTTTGGATAAAAGCATGGCAGTCACCTGCTCCGTGGTAAAACTACGTTCCTCCTCCATATATTTCACCTGCAATAAAAAACAAAAGGATCTAAACTTACTGTATTTCTTCAAGTCCTAAAAACCTAAAATGAATAATTTCTAAATCATCAGTGGAACATTATCTCAAGAGGAAATTAAGAAAGCTAGTTTTGGAAGCAAAAATAATTCGAAAGTCACTTTTAGCTTGTTAACGTGCTTATCAACCAGGATACCTGGAGATGAGATTCAGTTCAATTCAGAAGCTCAGTCACGTCTGACTCTTTGCAACCCCATGGACTGCGGCACACCAGGCTTCCCTATTCATCACCAACTCCTGGAGCTTGCTCAAACTCATGTCCATCAAGTCAGTGATGCCATCCAACCATTTCATCCTCTCTCATCCTCTTCTCCTTCTGCTGTCAATCTTTCCCAGCATCAGGGTCTTTTCAAATGAGTCAGTTCTTCACATCGAAGTATTGGAGTTTCAGCTTCAGCATCAGTCCTTCCAATGAATATTCAGGACCGATTTCCTTTAGGATGGACTGGTTTGATCTCCTTGCAGTTCAAGAGACTCTCAAGAGTCTTCTCCAACACCACAGTTCAAAAGCATCAATTCTTCGGCACTCAGCTTTCTTTACAGTCCAACTCTTATATTCATGCATGACTACTGGAAAAACCACAGCTTTGACTAGACGGACCTCTGTTGGTAAAGTCAAGTCTCTGGTTTCTAATATGCTGTCTACGTTGGTCATAGCTTTTCTTCCAAGGAGCAAGCGTCTTTCAATTTCACGGCTGCAGTCACCATCTGCAGTGATTCTGGAGCCCAAAAAAATAAAGTCTGTCACTGTTTCCACTGTTTCCCCAACTATTTGCCATGAAGTGAAGGGACCAGATGCCATGATCTTAGTTTTCAGAATGTTGAGTTTTAAGCCAACTTTTCCACTCTCCTCTTTCACTTTCATCAAGAGGCTATTTAATTCTGCTTTGCTTTCTGCCATAAGGGTGGCACCATCTACATATCTTAGGTTATTGATATTTCTCCCAGCAATCTTGATTCCAGCTTGTGCTTCATCCAGCCCGGCATTTCACATGATGTACTCTGCATATAAGTTAAATAAGCAGGGTGACAATATACAGCCTTGACGTACTCCTTTCTGATGTGGAACCAGTCTGTTGTTTCATGTCCAGTTCTAACTGTTGCTTCTTGACCTGCACACAGATTTCTCAGGAGGCAGGTAGGTGGTCTGGTATGCCCATCTCTTGAAGAATTTTTCACAGTGTGCTCTGATGCACACAGTCAAGGGCTTTGGCATAGTCAATAAAGCAGATGTTTTTTTTCTGGAACTCTCTTGCTTTTTCTGTGATTCAAGGGATGTTGTCAATTTGATCTTTAGTTCCTCTGCCTTTTCAAAATCTAGCTTCAACATCTGGAAGTTCTCAGCTTACGTACTGTTGAAGCCTAGCTTGGAGAATTTTGAGCATTACCTAGCTAGCATTGTTCTTTACAGCATCGGCCTTTACTTCCATCACCATTCACATCCACAACTGAGCACTGTTTTTGTTTTGGCTCCATCTCTTCATTCTTTCTGGAGTTATTTCTCCACTCTTTTCCAGTAGCATGTTGAGCACCTACTGACCTGGGGAGTTCATCTTTCAGTGTCATTATCTTTTTGCCTTTTCATATTTTCATGGGGTTCTCAAGGCAAGAATACTAAAGTGGTTTGCCATTCCCTTCTCCAGTGGACCACGTTTTGTCAGAACTCTCCACCATGACCTGTCTGTCTTGGGTGACCCTACACAGCATGGCTCATAGTTTCATTGAGTTAGACAAGGCTGTGGTCCATGTGATCAGTTTGGTTAGTTTTCTGTGATTGTGGTTTTCATTCTGTCTGACCTCTGACAGGTAAGGATAAGAGACCTATGGAAGCTTCTGATGGGAGACACTGACTGGGGGAAACTGGGTCTTGTTCTGATGGGTGGGGCCATGCTCAGTAAATCTTTAATCCAATTTTCTGTTGATGAGCAGGGCTGTGTTCCCGCCCTGTTGTTTGACCTGAGACCAAACTATGGTGGAAGTAATGAAGGTAATGGTGACCTCCTTCAAAAGGTCCCATGCACACACTGCCACACTCAGTGTCCCCAACCCTGCAGCAAGCCACCGCTGACTCACGCCTCCTCCAGAGATTCCTGGACACTCACAGACAAGTCTGAGTCAGTCTCTTGTAGGGTCACTTCTCCTTTCATCTGCATCCATGAGGACCACTATGTAAATGGTATGTCCTGACCACCAACAAAACTTGAGACAACTACCTGGGAAGAAGCGAACTGGTGTATAGCTCACCATAACCCTCACTGCCCCTCCATTAAAGGGCCTGGTGGTGGAAACTATTCTACCATCTGACATAATACGTATATTTCACTCTGCTCACTGTGTTTACTTCATAATCATCGCCTCAATTAGGATCCAATCTGAGGCAATGGTTTTTGTTAGATCTGTTAACTGTTGACTCCATGGACATGAATTTGAGCAAGCTCCAGGAGTTGGTGATGGACAGGTAAGCCTGGCGTGCTGCAGTCCATGGGGTCACAAAGAGTAGGACACAACTGAGCGACTGAACTGACTGACTGACCATTCACTGTCTTAGCCCCAACATCAAGGACATACCTGACAAAATAAATAACTGTTGACACCTTCAAGATATCCTACACCCTCCATAAAGGTATGAAATTCTGACAATAGTTACAAACTGTAAATGCTGAAAAGACTGCCTAAGGTAAGGTCCTATTCCACACGTCCATACTTCCCAACTACAATACAGACCAAAAAATGTCAACTCTGTACTTTCAGCTCCTGCTCCAACTTGAACACCATCTCCTTCTCACCTTCTCCCTCCCAAACCCAACCATAATTTATTCTGGTTTAGAATAGTTTCTCACCTTACTGAATATAGATGGGATAATAATCCTCCCGGTGAGCCTCATTCAAGGCTACCTCTTCTTTTCTCATGTAAGTCTTCCAAAATTCCTCCAGCCTCCTACTTAGATCCACAGGTGTTCTCCCTAGTCTCTTCCTCCTTTGGCTCTTCTGACTACATCTGCCAATACCCACCCTATTTCTCTCTTAACTATTAGGTAATCCTCATTTCCTCACCTCCGTTTCCTTTTTTTCCTCCTCTGCACTTATCCCTCATTAGGCCCATTAAAACTGTTTTAAAATTACAGCTGAAAATACCCTAAAAGTAAACCCAGTGATCATTTTTCAGTTATCAGAATTCTTTACTTTCAAATCCAACTGAATTCTCAGCTACAACCGCAAAACTACCTTTTTCCCATGATTTTTAACATCTCTTGGACTTGAACCTGTTCCCATGATCCTCAGTTCTCCAAACGGGGTGTCTTAAACATCAAATCTCCTCTCTCTAAACTCGGCTGCCTGGGAAGCTCAAACATACTTCTGGATTCCTCTTACTACCTGAGTGCAAGAGACAGATGTGTTCACCATACCCATCGCTCAGCCTCTCATCTTTTTGGAATAATCAGCCCACTTCATGCTTCACAAGGAGATTCTCCTAGATATTCCAGAGAGCAAAGACTAAACTCCCTCTTCTCCAAAAGAACAACACTGCTTTCCAATCCTACTGTCAAGAGCATGACTACGTATCTGGGAGTGACTCTAAAGTGTTGATTTCTTTTCTTGCTCTTCCAGTAATCACTCACTAAAATCATACCAGAAAGACTACTGGGAAGACTGCTGCATTAGAAAACAAGACAAGAAGTTAACTTCACATCATCACCACCTATCTGTCCAACCCCTATTAACAGTGCCACCTACGGCTCCCAAATAAAAGCCAGATCATTAAAAAAAAAAAAAAAATGCCAAATGGTCTTCACCAGCAAGACTTTCCAAAGCATTTGTAACGATTTTCATTACAACTTGAAACTAGAATGGTATGATATACATTGATCTGATAACATCCTCAAAGGATTCCCTGATAGCTCAGTTGGTAAAGAATCCGCCTGCAATGCAGGAGACTCTGGTTCGATTCCTGGATCAGGAAGATCTGCTGGCAAAGGGATAGGCTATCCACTCCAGTACTCTTGGACTTCTCTTGTGGCTCAGCTGGTAAAGAATCCACCTGCAATGTGGGAGACATGGGTTCGACCCCTGGGTTGGGAAGATCCCCCAGAGAAGGGAATGACTACCCACTTCTATATACTGATCTGATAACATAAAATAATGTATTTCAATCGTAAGGCATTATCTTCAGAACCTTACCTTTATACCTGTTAACCCAGTGGGCAACTGCACAATATCATATGCAAGTTTGGATTTTTCTGCCTCCACAAATGGATCAGAGAATGCTCGGCCATGGAATCTTTTAAATCCTTGGACTGTGTTCTTTGCATTGGAAATTACCTAACAGAAAGGATATCAGAGTCAAAGAGTAGAAAGACTATTATAACAGCAATTAAATTGGGGGGGGGAGATTCAAAAATTTCAGGATTAAATTAGAATCCTTTTCATGCCACAAACTTTCCTTCAGCACTAAACCTTTATAAATGATGCCTTCTGAAGTAAGGAGTGATGGACCTATCCTATACAGGTCACATAGTGGTGGGCTAGGACCAGAGCCCAATTTGTCTTACTTCTTCAATAAGACAGATCATTACCCTTGTAAAAATATTTCCTGTTATTAAACTTCTAATGAACATTTACATTAAATAATTTTTATCTTTTAAAAATTACCTGTAGTTTGTGATTCAAACTTTCCAGGAGTCAATCCAACAGTATATATTAATTCAGTTATTCTAGTGAATGAAACTTAACATAAAGAAAAAACAGATGACACTAAGCCCACAAAGATAAATGCAAATAAACTGACACAGTATTATTTATCACAACAGAAAACTGGAAAGAGCCTAGAGGGTCAACGACAGAGAAATGAGTAAATAAATTACAGTCTACCCATACAATGGATAAATTATTTTAGAAGTCTGGAGACAAGTATCTATATGATATGATGTCACTTTCTTAGAGTGGGGGAGAAAAACATTTATATGCTTATAATATAAAAGGTTACACATTAAGATAGTAACAGTGATTTTTGGACAATGGTAGTATGCTAACTTCTAAATGCCTTATACTTGTACACCTGCATTTCCTAATTTATCTCTAACAAAAACTACTGTAATTTATGAAAAAAATGCTGGCAAAGATATTCAAAAACTGAAAATGAAATTTCTGCTCAAGACTTATGGGCTCTTCTTCTCAAGGCAGAAGTGAATGCAACAAGTCCCAAGGAAAAACGACAATAGATCTCCTCTAAATCCAATATGTCAAAAGGCACAAACAAAAGTTCTTTTGTAAAACAATGAGGCCTCCAAAGTCAGGCTCTGCTAGAGTAAGCTGCCAAGAAATTCAATATCACTATGTCAACCTAGAACTAGGCAGCCAGTTTAGTATAACAACTATTCTCAATAATGAAAGCAAGTTTAAAACCAAGAAAAATTCACTGAAATTTTAAAAGGAAAGACATTTGAAAACAGCTCTGTATTTGCTACCTGCTGTCTCCTAAAACATCTTGAACTTTCTGCAACTTATAAAACACCCAAGTTAATTAAAAATCAATTGGTCAAGTACCATTTTGGGGGAGCTTATAAATCTTAGGCCCAGATTGGTCCAGAAAAAGATAATTATTCATTCTATTATGTTGCTCCAGACTGAACTATAGAAACATCTAACATGCAACTCCTTAATTTTAAAGCAACCTCAGGCACTGAGAAAAATACAACTCTTCAGGTTCTGCTGCTCTGGTTACTGAGAAACAAGCAAATAAGTCAGGCTCCTGGTTTAAAAGTAAACGAATGGTAACTGTGCTTCTCCAAGTATGCTTTCCTTCCTTGAGAACCTTGATCAACAAGGTCAAATCTAGAGACAACACTGACCCTAAATATGAGTAAGATGAAAATTCAACAAGACAGACTTCACCAATTATTTTAAATAGCCAGGGGAAAAAAATTGTTAACAACAACTCAGGAACAAGTAAAACCTTGCTCTAACAATATCTAGGTAAAATACATCCTGGTAGTTTGCATTAAACAGACCACTGTTCATGCTATTTTAAAAAGCTCTTTGCTTCTCACTCAAGTACATGAGAATAGGTTTGTGTCTCAGTTGTACATGTAGGGGCTCCCAGTGCTCCACACAAAATGGGCACTGAAAGAGCTGCTGCATGGGAGGGATAGACCAAGCACAGAAATAAGTATGAAAAAAACAGAACTCTACCTGGCTTTTAGCTGCTGCTCCAATTGAGCGATTCTTAGGTCCAAAAGAAATGCAAGCCCTAAAAGATAAAACAAACATTTAAGCATTAAACCTTACTACCACATTACATCCAAAACCAGAGCAGACAAGATTTCTGAGTCTCAGCCAAAAAGCCCTGTTTTTTAACTGCACACAATATATTTATGATTTTGACCTTTCTACTGAATACAACTGCCCATGGAATGCACTGCTTCTTAGAATAATGGGAATTCTGTCACTGAGATGTTGAAGCACAAGTCTGATATGACCATCTGTCTAAAATACTAGAGAGAGGTGGACTAACCAGTCTCCACTATCCTCTAATTCTTCAAGTCTGGTGTTCAAAATTCCAATATAAAATAATATGCTGTCATATTAATACATCAATAAAATGTTCTTTGTGTTTTATAAACAGCTAATAACTTCACCAAGAGCGTAGTCTACCAGCCCTGAAAACAACTCTTATCTTATCGTAAATATGCAGAAAGTTATTTTTCTAGAACTAGTTTCCAAGGACTCAGTTTTTCTTTTTTAAAAAAAAAGACTCAGTTTCTGACAAGGAACGTCATTCCCACTTCTGAACACATTCTTCCAAATCAATTCATATACTGCCTGCTGGTTTCCACCTATATGACGCTTCTTTTAAAAAGCAAAATTGATACCTGCTTAAAGGTATAAATACTTTAAAACACTGGGTTTAAGCTTAGAAAGTCAGTTACACTTGGAGTTGATGCCTTTGTTATCACGGCCTCTATGCTTCTCCCTGTGTTTTACTCTGGAACCTTGCCCTGTGTTCCCTTTACTCTCATATTCATATGCTGCCTCCCCTTCCAGTGGCAGATTTCTCTCAAACTAAGATCAAATTCACCCATGCCACTCAAAAAATCCTAAAGGACAAACTTCTTCCCCGAGTCCATTTCCCCCTCAGGTTAGTAAACCCTTCTCCTACTCCTACATTATTACTAAAGTAATAAATTGCTTATGTGCACTATCTTATTTAATCCTCATAAGCACCCTATCTTATTTCTACCATATAGAAGAAGCAACCGAGTCCAAAAAAAGGTATTATAGGTAAATGTATCCCAAGTCATACAATCTGAAAACAACAGGAGTCAGGACTATAGATCATTTCTCCATACTTTACACTCTAGCTAGCTTTGATCTCCCTAGCCTCCCTGGACCCCTAATTCTTCTAATTTAGTGGAATGAGTAGGAATGAGAGCTCTGGCGCCACACTGCCTTGGTCCAAATCTGACACAATAATTAAATAAAACCGTTTTACTTTGATAAATTTACTCTGTGCCTCAACAGCCCTTTCCAACTCCCAGAGCAGTTACAGGCAGCTATGCCCTATATCCATACAGCATAGTCTGGGATCTCATGAGATTTCCTATGAACTCTAAGCTCTACAGGCCAGGAACATGCTGGGAGAGCCCCTCAAGAAGCACAGGTGTCAAGATCAGCCTTTCTGCAAATAAACGACCTATCACTTAAAAAAAAAAAATTTCCTGAATACCACTTACCTGTCTCTCCTGTGGTGGTGCTAGTAGTAAAGAACCTGCCTGTCAAAGTGGCAGATACAGACGTGGGTTAGATCCCTGGGTCATGAAGATCCCCTGGAGGAGGGCACAGCAACCCACTCCAGTATTCTTGCCTGGAGAATCCCATGGACAGAAGAGCCTGGAGAGCTACAGTCCATAGGGTCGCAAAGAGTCGAACATGACTGAGTGACTGAACACACATGCATATCACAGCCCATAAAGCCCTTTAGGAAACTGCCCACTGTAATCTTATCCACTCCATTCACCCTCTCCACTGCTTCTAGCCTATGTATGCAAACATACATCTTTCTAAAAGCCATCAGATCTGAATTTCTAAGATGTATCCCAACAAAACTAAAAGCCCGTATTATTTATCTTTGTTTCCTGCAGCCGTTTTCAAACCTTCATCTCCTCAAAATAGGACAAGCTCTAAGAATGAAAAAATTAATGTTCCCAACTTGACTGCATGTCCTGTTGAAGGTTTAATTTTCTATTCTACCTTGGTAACTGTTTTGCTTCTACTTATCTTCCAAACAAAATGAATTACCAACAAATAGGGTCCAGATTCCTTACTGTAGAACCTAAGGCCTCTCATAATTCCAACCCCACTCCCATTTTCCAGCTGCATTTCACGTACATAGTGCCTCAACACAAGTCAGTCTTCCAATCTTCCTGCTTTGCTCTACCACTTTCACCACCTGAAATGCCCTGGTCCTTCTAAATTTCACTCATTTTCCAGAAACAGCACACACTTTGTGATGCACTCCCAATCCCTCTCAAGTAAAAATTAATCACTTCAACCTCTTACAACTTACTGGACTTTGGGCAATGCAAATGTAGAACGCTTCCACCATCACACAATGTTCTACTGTGCAGAGTTGCTCTAAGTAATGTTCTCTTTGAAGAACATTAACATTAGTCGCTCATGGGTTAATCAGTTAACATTTCACCTACTCTTAAAAATGACATATGCCTTAACATATGCCTTAAAGCATGTTAATATGCTCTTATTTAATATTAATTTAATTAAGGCATATTAACATACTCATATTTAATACTCTTAAAAACGACATATGCCTTAATAGCTTGCAAGTGTTTCATAGATTTTGGAAATCCAAATACAAGTTTGTCTCAGTTCAAATTATTCATCCTCTTATTTGTCTATGCATGCACACACTACAAACAGTTCCCCACTTCTGCTACAAAGCAATCAAATCTCATTAATGGAACATCAATCTTTACCACATAATATAGCAATTACACCTCAAACAAAGCATAGCTCTTGTAAAGTACTGGCAGAGTTCACCCTCTTATCATATTGTAGAAAATCACTTTTATAATTCTTACATTCTAAAAAAGTTCTGTAACAAGCCAACTATCACACTACAGAAAGAAATCCTTAGCTTTTCCACTGAGTGCAACATATGTACAGTTTGAAGAGGAAAAAAAGGGCTCAAGCTCTAGAATTAAACAATATGGATCTGTCTGAATCCCTTCTCTATCTTTCAAGCTGTGTGACCTATGTTATTTAACGTCTCTGAAATTCAATTTGCTCATCACTAAAATAGGGAAAATTACAAATGGTTGCTCTAAGGACTTAATTTGTTGATCCACTTTTGAAAGTGAAAGTGAAAGTCCCTCAGTCTTGTCCAACTCTTTGCGACCCCATTGACTGTACAGTCCATTGGAATTCTCCAGGCCAGAATACTGGAGTGGGTAGCCTTTCCCTTCTCCAGAGGATCTTCCCAAGCCAGGGATCAAACCCAGGTCTCCCACATTGCAGGCAGATTCTCTACCAGCTGAGCCACAAAGGAAGTGCAAGAATACTGGAGTGGGCAGCTTATCCCCTTTCCAGCGGATCTTCCCGACCCAGAATCAAACCAGGGTCTCCTGCATTGCAAGCCTATTCTGTACCAACTGAGCTATCAGAGATACACTTTTAAAGGACTTTATTATTAGAGACTGGCACATTATAAATAATATTAGCTATTATTAATCCTCCAATGGTTGGAAGTTTTATACAAAAAATATACCAACTAAGGAGTTCCCCAATGGCTTAGTGGTTAGGATTCAGGGCCTTCACTGCTGTGGCCTGGGTTTAATCACTGGTCAAGGAATTGAGATTCCACAAGCTGAGTAGCACGGCCAAAACAAGACGAAAATGTACCAAATAGTTTGTCCTGAAAGTTCTACTTCACCATCTCAAACTATTTACTAAAACCCACTCGGTCATTTTAAATCATAAGCAATAAAAATTCTACCATTTCCTTTTCAATAGGACAACTGAATGAGATCAGTATGTTCAGTTCAGTTCATTCGCTCAGTCGTGTCCGACTCTTTGCGACCCCATGAATTGCAGCACGCCAAGCCTCTGTCCATCACCAACTCCCGGAGTCTACCCAAACCCATGTCCATTGAGTTGGTGATGCCATCCAACCATCTCATCCTCTGTCGTCCCCTTCTCCTCCTGCCCCCAATCCTACCAAGCATTAGGGTCTTTTCCAAAGAGTCAACTCTTCGCATGAGGTGGCCAAGTATTGGAGTTTCAGCTTCAACATCACTCCTTCCAATGAACACCCAGGACTGATCTCTTTTAGGATGGACTGATTGGATCTCCTTGCAGTCCAAGGGACTCTCAAGAGTCTTCTCCAACACCACAGTTCAAAAGCATCAATTCTGTGGCGCTCAGCTTTCTTCACTGTCCAACTCTCACATCCATACATGACCACTGGAAAAACCACAGCCTTGACTAGACGGACTTTTGTTGGCAAAGTAATGTCTCTGCTTTTAAATATGCTATCTAGGTTAGCCATAACCTTCCTGCCAAGGAGTAAGCGTCTTTTAATTTCAGGGCTGCAATCACCATCAGCAGTGATTTTAGAGCCCCCAAAAATAAAGTCTGACACTGTTTCCACTGTTTCCCCATCTATTTCCCATGAAGTGATGGGACCGGATGCCATGATCTTAGTTTTCTGAATGTTCAGCTTTAAGCCAACTTTTTCACTCTCCTCTTTCACTTTCATCAAGAGGCTCTTTAGTTCTTCTTCACTTTCTGCCATAAGGGTGGTGTCATCCACATATCTGAGGTTATTGATATTTCTCCCGGCAGTCTTGAGTCCAGCTTGTGTTTCTTCCAGCCCAGCGTTTCTCATGATGTACTCTGCATATAAGTTAAATAAGCAGGGTGACAATATACAGCCTTGACGTACTCCTTTTCCTATTTGGAACCAGTCTGTTGTTCCATGTCCAGTTCTAACTGTTGCTTCCTGACCTGCACACAGGTTTCTTAAGAGACAGGTCAGATGGTCTGGTATTCCCATCTCTTTCAGAATTTTCCACAGTTTATTGTGATCCACACAAAGGCTTTGGCATAGTCAATAAAGCAGAAATAGATGTTTTTTTGGAACTCACTTGCTTTTTCGATGATCCAGCGGATATTGGCAATTTGATCTCTGGTTCCTCTGCCTTTTCTAAAACCAGCTTGAACATCTGGAAGTTCATGGTTCACATATTGCTGAAGCCTGGCTTGGAGAATTTTGAGCATTACTTTACTAGCGTGTGAGATGAGTGCAATTGTGCGGTAGTTGGAGCATTCTTTGGCATTGCCTTTCTTTGGGATTGGAACGAAAACTGACCTTTTCCAGTCCTGTGGCCACTGCTGAGTTTTCCAAATTTGCTGGCTTATCAAGTGCAGCACTTTCACAGCATCACCTTTGAGGATTTGAAATAGCTCAACTGGAATTCCATCACCTCCACTAGCTTTGTTCGTAGTGACGCTTTCTAACGCCCACTTGACTTCACATTCCAGGATGTCTGGCTCTAGGTGAGTGATCACACCATCGTGATTATCTGGGTCGTGAAGATCTTTTTTGTACAGTTCTTCTGTGTATTCTTGCCACCTCTTCTTAATATCTTCTGCTTCTGTTAGGTCCATACCATTTCTGTCCTTTATCGAGCCTATCTTTGCATGAAATGTTCCTTTGGTATCTCTAATTTTCTTGAAGAGATCTCTAGTCTTATGTTAAACAGCACTAACTGCAGAGGTTTTTAAACTACAAGTTTACACTTACAAATATTTAAATGTGAAAAGGGCCCAAAAAGATTAGGGCCACCTAACTGGGGACACCACTAGAACAATCTCATTGCAGAAAATTAACAAAGTGTAAAGAAGAAACTAAGTATTGTCAGTAACTCCGCAGTCAAAAGCCTCTCCCCATAAACTGCCACCATTACCATTTAGGTAAATATTCCTATGCAATCCTAATAAATAAAATAATTATTTTAAAAACAGAAGCTACATACCCCCAGTAAATTTCTCAACAAACACGCTCTAAAATCTTCAGTGACTGAATAATTCTGAGTTTTGATAGCGAACCAGATATTTAGAGGGAACATGTACCACTCCCCACTCACCAGGATATTCAAAATCTGCACCCAGCCTACATGGAATCCCCACATATGGCAGGAAGCCTCTCTCTCATCCAAGCAAGTCAAGTTCTCTTGTTCTACGGCTTTCATTTTTGAACCTTTCTATGCCAGGCAGTGCGCTAAGCATTCTACATTTGCTTCTCCCAAACACTCTGAGAAAAGAACTATTACTGACCCAACTTTATAAATGAAGAACTGAATAAAGTCAAGTTTTGTGCCTAGAAATATAACTAATACTAGAGTTCAGCATTCAAAATCAGGACTATCAAACTCCAAATCCTATCCATAAACATACTTTTGTACTGCTTACCAAACCCTCTAGATTTATTCCTACTTCTATATCTTCACTCAGACTGTCCCAATCCTGTCTTCATGTATTCTAATCCTATTTGCAAGTCCCGCTCCTGCCTTTCCATATCACTCCATCCCCTACTAATGTTCCCTCTCCATTTAACCTGTACTTAATTAAGGTATGTACTTAATAACTTTGCCCATAATTGTACTCTATCCTTATTCTATTTACTTTTGCTTTCATACTTCCAACTAGAATGACTGGAAGAGCCCTCCACAGCAGGGCTCTTTATCTTACACTTCCTCTATGCTCCATGCAAGGCCAACTTAATCCTGCTAAAAACAGTAGCACTCAAAAGATACTTGCTACTTGACTGATATTACTTTTCCTCCATTCCAAATTATAGGTTGACATCAAAAAGTTAATTTAAATCAAGTTCAAGACATCTCTCTTTTAATCTTAAGTCCTAGAAAAAATAATCCATTTAAACTAGGTAACAATGTTGTTCTCCTTCCTGGGTATGAGATACCACTGACCAAACATTTATGCACATTCTAATAGGATATTATGAACAGCTGCAACCGGCACAGATCCTTAAAAAGTAGCTTCATGTTTGTATGTGTGTGTAGAACTGTTCTCCGGATATGAAGACAGCTGTTGCTCTAATTTGTGTTTTAAACAATGTAAGAAAATGAGTTTTACAGAGAATCTACAATAGTATTTAGACTATTAAATAAGAGACATTGGGAAACTGGCATGAAAATGGTTACATTAACTAATGTATCTCATGATCACTGTCTTAGCCCTGAGCTAGAAAGTACCCAAAACAGTATCAAACAGAACAACTCATACTTGCAAGATATGCAGTTCTTAAAGAACTAAACTCCTGAGTCAGTAAGATTTGCACATTAAAAGCTACATATCTGATAAGTGCTAAAGGCAAAGTTCCATAGATTTCCTTTTACTGTCCCAATGTAGTCCATTAATAAAGAAAATTAATAAAAAATACAAAAAGGTAATAATAGCAGTATTAACAAACACTTAGGGAGTATTCTAAATACTTCATGTAACTTTAACTCATAATCCTCATGAACTCCAGTGAAAGAGAGAAATCACTTATGTTCCTGGTATGAATTAATCTCTTAAATTTTGTAACATTTTCAGGCAATATGCACTGAAATTCCAGGCGTATATATCCTTTGTCCAACCACATCTGGAAATCTATCCAACAAAAATAAAAGTATTAACATGCAAACATAAATATATAAGACTACCTGTTGAAGATTATTTCTAATTGCAAAAATTTAGAAACCACCTGAACATTTGAGTAAAGCATGTTCAAGTCATAATATGGACTCTTATATACTTGAGGTGAATTCGTATTTACTGACTCTGAAAGATGTCTAAAACATAAGTGAAATAGTTACAAAGTATTGTATGATCCTATTTGTTTATATGGGTATATTTGTATATTTACAAATATAAATATATATTTATATGTATATTTGAATAAATATATATTATACATATATTTATATAAATCTAGAAAAAGTCATGAAATGATACATATATTTACATGTATATAATAGTAAATAATTAGATAAGAAACAATTTTACTTAGTACTTTATTTTGTTGTTGTTGTGGCAAACAAGTATTTTGTTACGTCAGGAAAAAAGTTATAATTTTGGAAATCCAATTTAAAACCTGATGACAAAGTTTCTGTACACTTTGCCCACCAATTCTGTACACAAGTTTTTATTTTAGTTCTTAAGTGAGTCTTTTTTTAAACTACTTTGATAACTTTCACAATTAGATATGGTAAGTGTAAGTAGTCTAAAGCTTTAGTTAACAAATCAACTTTCCTTTCCACTGAACCCAAAAGATCCAAATCATCTTGCAGCTCTACACAGATCTACAACATGTAAAGACATTTGTTCTAGAGAGGAACACTTTTCTTGCACAAATAAGGTATCAGAAGTTAATCTGCCAGTTAACCAGAACCTATACTTATTTTCAGTTTTCCCTCTCAAGGTTAGTTATTAATAGACAATTTCATCTCTTCAAATTCCTAATATATTGTTTTATTAGGAACTAAGTCCATGAAAATGGTAATATAAACTATTCATACACAGAATTTTTTTCTTAGGTAACTCATCTCTACCCTATAAATTTTTCATAATGCAGCCCAACTAACTCCTGTAAAGTATGGCAGTCTGTTAATATTTCTATTCCAAAGCCTTAAGGTTGTACTCTTTCTACTGTAATAATCCAACTAAATATAAAAATAGGCTTTCCATCTTATACCAAAGCCTATGGTCATAAAATGTCAACACTCATAATTTAGAACTCCACAGTTTATCTCTAAGCTGCCCACACTTTCCTCCTGGTTCCATACCAGTGGAGAGCAACAGTTAACTCCCACGTGGACCAAATACTGCAGTAGCCTCCCAAGTATCATCGGGTGCACTGGCTTCTCAAATAAACCCACTCTCCATAAAAAAAGCCAATCACATTTTTAAAGTATCAACTGAATCACCTCCCACAGCACCTAGATAAAAATCTATGATTTGCAAAGCCTTGCCATGATCTAATCCACCCTGCCTAACCTCTCTCTAGATTCAGTTCAACATTCCTTCAAGTGGCCATAATTACCTCAGTAGTGTCACGTGTGCCAAGTTCAGGTCTTCCTCACTTGCTATTTCTTCTGCCTGAACAACTCTTGCTCACTCCCACCACAGATTTCCATGGTAAAACCCTATTCATCCTCCAGGTTGCATCTTAAATGGAACTTTTTTAAGAATGCCTTCCATCACCACCTCATATCCATTTAAATTAGGTCCCCCATCACTGTTTTCCATACTTTCCCAGCAGGGTCCTTACCACAGTCACTAATCATACATTTTTAACATTTGGTTTTGTCCACTAGCCATGTGTCCATGATGAAGGATCTTATTTGCTGAGAAAGCAAGGATCTCTTCCAGGCAAAATTCAACTAGCTCCTCAAAAATGGAAATCAAATCCTGTTGCACCCACAAACTGAAATGAGTTTTGTCTACTGCCATACCACTCTGAACGCTCCCAATCTCATCTGAAATGCGTTACTTTCATCATACCCAACCCTCCATTTCATTCCACTCTCACACTCAAGCAAACCCACATCAGTCCCTGTGTATCTCTTAGGTATCAATCCATGCTTTGGTAATCACTACTTAAAAAAGAAAAAAAAAAACAAAACACCTTTCTGCCCCCATGGTCTACTCAACCAAAGACTCCAAGACAGAAATCGAAGCTAATCAAGATCATAGTTCAAAAATTACTTGAATGTATGGCATCTAAGTTTCCAAGAGATATAAGGAAAATATGTAAGGAAAACTATTTTTAAACAGACATTCTTTATCACAATTACATGGTGTATCTATCCTTTTCTGAAACAACTCTTTCAGTTCCAAATAATGAGATTCACGGTAACACTGTTACAGTTCCTATTTGTCTAAATGAGAAAGAAGGAGCATCATAAGAGGCTAAAAAGAAAGGTCAGGAACACTTCATTCTTAATATTTGATTGGAGCTAAATAAAATATGCTCAATTCTAGGTGGGAAAAAGACCAAAAAGTTACATGACTAGCAGTGCTCTAGTCCTTTTAACTTGAGGAAAACTATCTCTACAGATGAAGCACACGAGGATCCAGAAAGACAGTAACAAATAGAAAATTAATGCTTAAATACTTAAAAAACTTCAGAGTACAATACACTTGCCTGGAAATACAAATTAGACCCACTATTACAAACTATGAAGATGGGAGGGTGGGGGACTGGGTTGTGGCTGTTAATGAGTACAGGGTTTCTCTTGTGGTGTAAAGAAAATGTTAAAATTGTGTTGATGGTTGCACAATTGCAACTACACTAAAATTGTACACTTTGAAAGAGTTAACTGTATGATATGTGAACTATATCTCGTTAATGCTGTTAAAAACTATAAAATTGAGAAAGGAACATCAAACTGAGATTTTGAATCTGAGATGGGTTTTCGGGGAAGCACCTGGGTTAGATCTAAAATAAGGGGTAGAAATCTGGTAAGTTTAAGGAAAATATCATCAGCTCCCTGGGTAGCAAAGATCAGTCTGGTAAACGGAGCAATCCGGTTGACCAGAAATCTATCGCTGAAGAAGCATAACAAAAGTCAGGGTGAAAAACGAGCCTTAGAACAGAGGCCCTTAATGAGACACAATGAGAACCAAACAAATAATACTAAACTTCTTAAAAGATTTTGTCCAAAAGGAAGACAATGATTGAAGGTATCTCTAAGTATACAAGTAGATTCTTACTTACCCTACGCAAGGAAAAACCTGGGTGAGTCATGATTTTTTTTAGTGCTGTGTCTTTACTGGTCCCATAACTTACTATAGGTTCTTTTAAAAGTCAAAGTGAGCCCCTGAGTCATTCATTAACAATTGCGGCCAACACCCTGGCTGGAATGTATATTACCGTGAAAGAGGAACGCTGTTGGGGTGGATGCGCACAGGATAGCAGAAAATGACCCAACATAGTTCAATATACTGAAGCGACGTGAAAAACCAAAGTGAATGCAAAGGTATCCAAAAGGCATCGATTTTATTATATCTTTTTCTGAATCTTTCCGTGCCAACCCAATCTTGAGATCTCCGGTGCTCCGACTCCCTCTCTTCCGGGCGTCACCCCACCCCCCACTCACGTGGGACTCTGGCCGCTGCATAGTCTTACCGCCTGCCGGCAGATGCCAGAAGCGGTTCAATTAAACTTTTATTAAGCGCTTGCTGTGTGCAAAGCCCCGAACTCTGTGCTGGCTTGAAGAAACGTTAGTACACCCCGCGCCTAGAACGTGCCTTCTAAAAGAGGATCTCGGTCCATCCCACATCCCAGGCCTGCCTTCCCTCCAGTTCCTACCCATGGCCTCCCCTGGTCCAAGGAGCCACTCACAGTCCTTGTTCGCCCGGCTGGTCGCAGTAAAAAGGCGTCGTCCTTAGTGCAGACCCACAAGAAGGGTCGCAGCCCCTAATGACCTAAAACCCAGTGGGGATCCCCTACCTACCGGAGCCTCGGCTCGGAACGGAGGTGACTGCCCGGTCCGCGTTCCCCAAACCGC
Source organism: Giraffa tippelskirchi (assembly GCF_054371585.1). Lineage (NCBI taxonomy): Eukaryota > Metazoa > Chordata > Mammalia > Artiodactyla > Giraffidae > Giraffa > Giraffa tippelskirchi. The sequence goes on along the minus strand of NC_137280.1, from coordinate 117,919,247 downwards.
GAGGGTCACAGCCCGGACAAGCGCTACCTCCCCACCCCCAGTGCACGCGGCTAGCCTGGCCCACACTCACGGCGTGCAGCGGTCGCTGTACTCATTAGCGATCGTTTCGATGCCGCCGGCGCGGGCTACAGCGACGTAGCAGCTCTGGAACCCCAGGTCTATGCCCACCACCGACATGGCGCCGGCTACAGCTTAGGCTCCAGCCCAGGTCCGGCCGGCAAGACAAGACACGGACCCCGGAGGTGCTGGCGCGCGGAAAGCTGGCCGCGTGGGACAGGGGGACCTGGGATAGTGGGGGACGTGCGAAAGTCCACCCGAGCGCCTAGGGTGTTGGAGAGAGGGCCGCGCTGAGGGCACTGCTCAGGCCGGCTCCGGCTCAGCGGCCGCAGAGTGGGCGCCGGTAGCGGGGGCGGAGAAGATCTCGAAAGATCTCGTTGCGACGAGATTAAAGCTGCAGCGCGAGAACTGCGAGGGAATGTTCTCGCGAGACCCCGTCTCAGGGCCTTTCTTCCTGAGGCTCCGCCCCCCAGTTACGTACACGAGTACGTCAAGCCCAGGCCCAAGAACCAGAGGAGCGACGGGGAAGCCGAAAGATAGTTGGGAGGCGGAGGTGGTCACTGAGCCTGCGCACAGAACCCGCCGCAGCACTCCCTGCAGCGGTCAAGAGCAGTGGAGCGCCTCCCTTCCAGTAGAAAGTAGGAGGGAGAGCAGGTTTGAGGCAAAATACTGAGGAAGTGCTTCTGGTCTGCTTCCGTCTGTTTTCTTTATCTCAGAGGAAGTTCCGGTTGTGGCACCTCCTACGCCCCATCTTGTGTAGAGAAGTGGGATCGCAAACTGATTTTCAAAGTCCGAAGGGACTTCTCATCTGCTCTGCTTGGGGTAGGTAACTGGGCAGAGGAGAAGGCCTCCTTTGAAACGCGACCCTCAGCAGAGTGTTCGATCGAGCTCTGTCAAAAACAGTGCCTTCTGCGCCGGAGGCCAGGACTCCACCTTGTTTTTTGTTCATTCAGCCTTGTCGCACCCTTTTCTGAACCACTCTTGCCCTTAGGTCAGATTGAGGGGCCTGCGACACAAAAGACTTTCAGCCCTCAGCCCATTCTAAGCACAAGTCTTGAGCTCGATGCCTGACACACAGAAATAGATGACATGCTCCTGGTAAAGTGGCAGGATGAAATTGAAAGTAGCTAATCTTCAGGGCCCCTTACTTGCTTGGGCATCTGAAAGAGAGAAGCTTCCGAAAGTGGCTTCCAGGTATGGAGGGGAAGCCAGCTGGCAATTAAGAAGCAATTCTAAATATTGAGCATTTCTGATGAATTGCTGAAAGATACCTCAGAAGACAAGGAGTCTGAATCTCCAGGTCTGCACTAATTTGATGTGATGTCTTGTTACGAGTCGGACACGACTGAGTGACTAAGTACACCACCTTGTCATAAGTATTTACTCTGATTTTTTTTTAAGGGCGGCTGACACTGTATAAGCTTAAGTCCCCTAAAACCCAAATCCAGCTGGTCACAAGAGTAGCTAAAGGAGTAAATGGAATCCCAGTGACTGGTAGCAAGTTTGAGCCACTCATAATTGGGAGGGGGGAGGCAGAGAAAGCTTTTTATGTTTAAATTTTTCTTATTTGCCATAAAATACGAATTTTATTTCATACTTGCTAAGAAAGTCCCTCAGTCTCTAGGAGCAATGCCTAAAGCCCACGTTGTGTGCCTTTAAACTTGTTAGTTACCACATGAGGTGGTTTAGTCCTTAAGATGTAGCCTACTGTTTACGACCCCATGGACTGTAGCCCACCAGGCTTCTCTGTCCATGGGATTTCCCAGAAAGAATACTGGAGTAGGATGCCATTTTCTTCTCCAGGGGGGTCTTCCCAACTCAGGGATGGGACCTGGGTCTCCTACATTGCAGGTGAATTCATTACCAACTGAGTAAGGAGGGAATCACCACATGGTTCTCACATGTTGCCTGAATCATACCTGTTTTTGTCTTCAAAAACAAGTACCGAGTGTGCCCTGAGGCTGTAGAGGTGTGGAGGTGTAGAGACAGAAAGAAAGAATCTTTCAAAAAGAGGGCAAGGACAGATGCTATACACCCCTATTCACAGCGTTACCACAACAGCCAAAGTTGGGAATAACCCAAATGTCCACTGATGCATGAATTTTTTTAGCATGTGGTATATACCCTGCTTGTTTAATTTATATGCCGAGTACATCATACGAAATGCCAGGTTGGATGAAGCACAAGCTGGAATCAAGATTGCTAGTAGAAATAGCAATAACGTCAGATACGCAGATAACACCACCCTTATAGCAGAAAGTGAAGAGGGACTAAAGAGCCTTGTGACAAATGTGAAAGAGGAGAGTGAAAAAGCTGGCTTAGAACTCAACATTAAAAAAAACAAAGACCATGGCATCTGGTCCCATCACTTCATGCCAGATAGATGGGAAACAATGGAAACAGTAAGAGACTTTTTTCTTGGGCTCCAAAGTCACTGTGGATCGTGACTGCAGCCATGAAATTAAAAGACTTGGAAGCTTGCTCCTTGGAAGAGAAGCTATAACAAACCTAGACAGCATATTAAAAAGCAGAGACATTACTTTGCCAGCAAAGATCCATATACTCAAAGCTATGGTTTTTCCAGTAGTCATGTATGGATGTGAGATTTGGACCATGAAGAATTCTGAGCGCCAGAGGATTGATGTTTTTGAACTATGGTATTAGAGAAGACTCTTGAGAGTCCTTTGGACAGCAAGGAGATCAAACCAGTCAATCCTAAAGGAAATCAATCCTGAATATTCATTGGAAGGACTGATGCTGAAGCTCCAATACTTTGGCCACCAATGTGAAGAGCCAACTCATTAGAAAAGACTCTGATGCTGAGAAAGATTGAAGGCAGGAGGAGAAGGGGACGACAGGACGAGATGGTTGGATTGCATCACCGACTCAGTGAGTTTGAACAAGCTCCAGGAGACCATGAAGGACAGAGAAGCCTGGCATGCTGCAGTCCATGGAGTCGCAGAGTCAGACACAACTGAGTGACTGAATGACAAATATACCTATGATGCAATATTATGCAGACTAAAAGAAACAAAATCCTAACACACTGCAACATTAATGAACCTTGAAAACACCATGCTAAGTCAAAGAAGCTAAACATACAAAAAACAAATATTGACTAATTATGTTTACATGAGGCGCCTAGAGTAGGCAAATTCAGAGAGATAGAAAATAGAATACTGGAAAAAGAAAACTTTAAAAAAAAAAATGGAATAGTGGTCACTAAGGGCTGGCTGGTGCAGGAGATGCAGGTTTGATTCCTGAGTTAGGAAGATGCCCTTGAGGAGGGAACGCCAATCCATTCGAGTATTATTGCTGGAAAATCCCATGGATGGAGGAACCTGGCAGGCTATATAGTCCGTGGGGTCAAAAAGAGTCGGAGGAGACTGAGCGCATATGCACACACACGTGCACGTGCAAAGGGCTTGCTGGTAGTTGGGGTTAGAGAGTTATTGTTTAATGGGTACAGAGTTTCAGTCTGGGATAATGAAAAAGTTCTGGATGGATAGTGGTGATGGTTGCACAACAGTGTGAACATACATAATGCCACTGATTTGTGCTCTTTAAAATGTTTATAATGGGGCTTCCCTGGTGATCCAGTGGTTGAAAATCCACCTGCCAGTGCAGGGGATCCAGGTTCAATCCTTGCATGCCATGGAACAACTAAGCCCCTGCACCCCAACTACTCCAGAGCCCCCACACTGGAGCCTACAAGCCATAATTACTGAAGCCCTTGAACCTAGAGCAGATGCTCTACAGTAAGAGAAGCCACCACAATGAAAAGCCCACATATAGCAATGAAGACCCAGTGAAGCCAAAAATAACTAAATAAATAAATCTTTTAAATGGTTATCATGGTATGTTTTCTTATGTATATTTTGTTGCACTTAACCGTCCCTCCTCTGTCTCCTATTTTTTTCCCACCTAGAGGGATATCAGTAACACCAAAGGTATTGTCGACCTTATTTATTACAGAGTCCTGTCTCCATCTGTCTACTCTGGGTTATTAAGCACTGGACAAACAGAAATCAGTCTGTAAGCAGACTGGGGGTGGTTCATGGAGAAAAAGAACCAGGCATGGCTTTCTTCATGTAAGAGAAGCCATTTTTGGCCGAAGACTTTTTGACCTATTCCTGGGCACAATGCTTGCCCTGTTCAAACAGGTCTCAGTAATTAATGATCATTATCATAAGGGAAGAGAGGGAATGCAGGAATAAAGGAAAACCTGTCAAGAAACAAAAGTTCGGCCTTAAAAAACAGAGTCCTGGTTCCTTCTCAAAGGATATACATAATCTGATACACATCTTTTGAGTTCTGTGGGAACTAAGGCCCCCACCCAGGTGGAGGATGGAATGATGATGTTTCTTTTCTGACCCTTGTGGCTTCCTTAACAATGTGTCTCAATTCTATGTTGCGAATTCCCTTCAGCTCAAGCCCCTTCATGAATATGCGTACACCATACAAGGCCTTTCATGGATATGCACGTACCCTTCTTTAGCTTAAAACTTCCCCAATTTTGCTGTTCAAGGAGAGACTGGGGAGATATCCGCAGTGTTCTCCTTTCTAACTGCATGTAATAAATCCTTTTTTCTCCCCATCTTTGGCTTGGTTGTGTCTTTTAGCTCAACATCCACCAAAAGTAGAACCCAGTTTTCGGTTAACAAGCTTACTCTAAGGGTGAAGTGCCTAAACTATCTAAAAGATCACAGTGTCTGGGTTGTGGCCTCTCTTGTCTTTTATCTTGTGGGAGGCCTCGACAGCCTTTAGCTAAACTGACAGAAACACATCCCTGATCTGTGTCAAACTTCATACCTGCCTGCCTCATTTGCCTTGGCACAGCTTTTAGTTTAAAATACCATTAGTACTATCAATCCTTTTAACAATTTGTCCTTCTCAAAATAAAGTATAGCTAACATCCCTCACACAGAGTACTCATCCTGCTAAAAATAGTTTCCCTGATCATCAAACTTATAGTTCAAGAGGCTATTCTGGGATATTTAAATAAATGAAGTCAGAAAAAATGTTACTTAAGAATTTCAAAGGATAAAGGGACAAGTTTCCAAGAATCAATTGTAAAACAGTAACGTTGCCAGAATATTTAATATTAAAGATACCATGGGTTTAGCACAAGCTCTTTTCATTTATCAGAGCATTTTGAGTATTTTAGAAGGAACCTGTTAAATGCCTTTCTCTGACACAATAATTGAATATAGGCTTCCCTGGTGGTCCAGTGGTTAAGAATCTGTCTGCCATTGCAAGGGACATAGGTTCAATCCCTGGTCCAGGAAGATTCCGCATGCCACCAGGCAACGAAGTCTGTGGGCCCAAGAGCCCATGCTCCACAAGAGAAGCCACTACAATGAGAAGCCCACATACTGCAACTACAGAGTAGCTCCCACTTGCCACAACTAGAGAAAGTCTACACACAGTAATGAAGACCGAGTGCAGCCATAAATAAATTTTTTTAATTTTTAAATAAATATATTTTGTTCTAAGCCGTTAAGTGTTTATTTTAAATGTACAGTGTTCATAGCTTGCTCACCATAAGACAAAAGTCAGTTGGAAATTCATAATCTTCCCTACCAGGTGTCCAGTCGAGTCCTGTCCTACATTCTGGAGTGGCTTCTGGAATTATGTTTCACAAGTAAGCTGCAAGCTCAGATAATGGTGTTTTCTGACTTCCCTGATATCACAGTGAGTAGACCAGGTCCCTTCACCAAACTGATGCCTAGCAGGGCCCAGAGGGATTCCTGGGCATGAAGGCCTTTTTGTCCCCCATTTCTTGTCAGCAGGACTCCACCCTCCATGACCTTCTCTGAGTTCCAAAGGGCAGAACACTTGCTGATTAAAGGAGAAGCAGAAGCAAAACCATGTGAGGCAGAACTAAAGGGACCAGAGAGACTCATCAAGATTAGGAGATGAGACCACCTGAGACCCCCCCCATCTTTTCAGCCACCCCATCCTTTTGAAACTCTGCATAAGAAAGGATGAAAAACTTACTGCCTTGATCCTTATTGCATACCCCATCTGACTATATACATAAAACCTCTCCCCCAACTTACCAGGGAGTAAAAGCGGGGTGAGGGAGGGGGTGAGAGGCACAGTTCTTGAGGCACTAGCCTACTGAGTTTCCCCTTGCCTGGCAAAGTAATAAAGCCACTCTATCTTTCTCCTCCATAACTCTGTCTCCATAGTTCTGTTTGGCACTGGTACACAGAGAGCCAAGATTTTGGCAACAGAACCAGTGCTCCTTTTTTGAACTCTAAAATTCTAACAACTCAGGAATAATGGTAATTACTCCATCTCCAGGTCCTACAGCATGTGCCACACTGTGCTGAGTGATTTGGATATCATAATCTATTTAATCTTCACAGCAAACCCATTAGGTAGGTGTTATTTTCCAATTTTAAAGATGAAAAAACAGATCTGATAGGGTTAAAGAGTTTGGTCGAGGTCACATGACTTTTAAAAAAAGTGGCTTCCTACAACTATACCACTGCTTTCTTTAAGCTCATGTTCTTTATAAAGCCTCATTAGAGTGAAAATGTTACTCGCTCAGTTGTGTCCAACTCTTTGGAACCCCATGGACTGTAGTCCACCAGGCTTCTCTGTCCATGGAATTCTCCAGGCAAGAATAATGGAGTGGGTTGCCATGTCCTTCTCCAGGGGCTCTTCCCAACCTAGGGATCAAACCCACATCTCCTGTATTGCAGGCAGATTCTTTACCATCTGAGCCACCAGGAAGCATTAGAGTAGATACGCAAAACAAAAGAATTGTTGTTGTTCAGTCTCTAAGTTGTGTAGGACTCTTTTCTAGACCCCATGGACTGCAGGACTCCAGGCTACAAAAGATTAAGAGAAATTAATTCATCTAGAGTCATTCACTATAGACCTTTTGGAAGACTTTCCTTACTTTCAGTGTTTTTTTTATGTATAGATGATGGTTGAATTTGGCTGTGCCTTTTTAAATATCTTAATATTTAATGTTTTTTAATGTTGGGCTTCACTGGTGGCTCAGCTGGTAAGGAATTCACTGCAATGTGGGAGATCTGGGTTCGATCCCTGAGTTGGGAAGATCCCCTGAAGTAAACGGCTGCCCACTCCAATATTCTTGCCTGGAGAATCCCATGGATAGAGGAGCCTGGTGGGCTATAGTCCATGCGGTCACAAAGAGTCAGACACAACTAAGAGACTTTCACTCACTTCACTTTTTAATATTCGGTTAAACCAGCCTTTCCTAAACTGTGTTCCATGAGATATTGAGGTTAATAATGTCATTTTAAAGGCTCTGCTGCTGCTGCTGCTGCTAAGTCGCTTCAGTTGTGTCCGACTCTGTGCGACCCCATAGACGGCAGCCCACCAGGCTCCCCCGTCCCTGGGATTCTCCAGGCAAGAACACTGGAGTGGGTTGCCATTTCCTTCTCCAATGCATGAAAGAGAAAAGTGAAAGGGAAGTCGTTCAGTCGTGTCCGACTCCTAGCAACCCCATGGACTGCCGCCTACCAGGCTCCTCCGACCATGAGATTCTCCAGGCAAGAGTACTGGAGTGGGCTGCCATTGCCTTCTCCGTTAAAGGCTCTGCGAAAGCCTAAAATAAACCTGTTTAAACATTGTTTAATTTTAAGTACAAATGGAAATATAACAAGTATAAGTATAAAGAGTAGTATAGCACAATTTCCCTGGAAGAGGAAATGGCAACCCGCTCCAGTATTCATGCTTGGGAAATCCCATGGACAGAGGAGCCTGGTGGGCTACAGTCCATGAGGTCGCTAAGAGTTAGACACAACTGAGCGTCTGAGCACATAGCACGATTTAGTCTCTCGCTTTTTTTTTTCCCCACAAGCATTTTTCTAATTGTAACACTCTTCTGATATAGAAACTACCATTACAGTTCACTTCTAACTCCAAATTGGCTGAAATCCTAGTGTCCTTCCTCACTCTATCATACTGTCTGCTTACATAGTAACACTGAGGTCCTTCCCCAAAGTCTCACTCTTTTTCCTTATTTGGGCTGATTACTCTTATGCATACGTCCTGCAGTAGCATCAATCCCAACTCTTTCCCTCTTTATAATCTTAAAATGCTGGATACATTTACACAGATTACTCCAGGCCACCAAGCTGATACCATCAGGAAATTTTAACCCCTTCATCTAGTTCCCTTGGTCACTGATAATTCTCCTGACCTGACTCACAATCTCCTTACCTAATAAACTCCACCCTCTCCTCTACCAGCCCCAGACTCAGCCGCCTTCCACCTCTAGCATCTGACATTCCAACTCCACCCCCAAAGTCCAGCCTGTTGGTCTCGTCCACTTAGGACAGAAACATGACTCTGACCTGCTCAGTCCAGTTTTGCTCAGGCTTGTCCTGTTCCTGAACACAGAGGGACCCCCCTGCAGGGAGTAATCCTGCCATAGTAGCAGCTGGCATCTCTCCTCTACAAATTGCAAAACTCTTTTTACCATTTTTTGTTTAAAGTATCAAATTCATCAGGACTCAGTGTATCCTGTGCTGGTTTCCCTTAAGCTAAATACAGCTCCTTTGTCTCAGGACAGAATGCTCTTTGCTTCTTGCTTTAAGACTCAAGGACAATGATTTTAAAAGGCCCTGTGCCCCATGATAATGATTCGCTTTTCAGGTTTCCTGACTGAAGAGGAATCTGGAGTGTGAATATTTGTAATTTGATAAAGAATCAGTGTTACTATGAACGGTGTTATTAGGAACAATTTTATGTGGCATTCTGCCCAGGCATGGCTTCACAACTAAAGGACGACCATTTATTTTCTTGTGGACATGCAGCGAATGTTCAAATGCAATGTGAGTTCAAATTCTAAATATATCACAGACGATTACAGTTTGACACTTGAACACCAGCAGTGCAAACCCTAACTCAGAGGAGAGTGACTAACAAGTTTTCCTGGCACTGGCACAGGAATCCATCCCCAAGGCCAAAGGCAGCAGCAATAGCAACAGCAGGCTGAAACAAGAGAGGGGATGACTTGAGTTCACTGAAAGCATCAGAGTTTCTCTTTCAGGAAAGACAAAGACAAATCTGAAAAAAAGGTAACCAGAAGAAGCTTCCACTATGGAGGTACTATGAAACAAAACCATGATAAGAACTTTATGTATTCTTGAAATGCTTTGAAAGAATTGGGTACTCACAAAGAGTAAAAATGTGTGTAATAAGTCATTCTTCAGAACTGGATGATGGGCCCTTTAGGAATACTATTTAGTCTATTAAATATGGTTATATTGTGTGCCATTTCCACTGAAGGCAAAAGTTCACTTTTGAAAAAAAGAAATGACCTTAAAGATTTTAACTGAATATCCTTACTTGGTTCAGTGGTCTGTGACAGTGAGCAGAGCTTGGGGTATCTTGTTTTTATTCCAATAAAATTAGCACTTGTAAGAAGTCAGGAAGGAGTAGCGTACTTGTCTTTGTCATATCATCTTACCTATAAATGAGATGAGGCCCAGGGCGCCAAGAAGTCCCTACCACGCTAAAAGTTCTCTTCCAATCATTTAGAAAGTCAGTGGAGTGACATTTACTTCTCTGAAAGTAAAATCCTCTTCCACACCAGAGAGGACACAGTGGCAATCTGGCATCTCCATGTAAATGAACAGAAAGCAAAATTACATGATGGAGTGGAAGTTCATGAATGAGCTCCCCACCACCACCCCCCTTCCTCAATCATACACACATACCACTCGGGTTTTACTTTCAGATTCCTTACGTGAGTGCCTTTCTCTAGAATCTTCAATGGAATTTCCTAAAGCACTGCAATATTTGAGAGTTGCTGGTACTTGTGAATCAAGGCTGGGCACTTGCCCTGCCTGCCTCTCTCTCTTGACTAAAGGCGTGGTTGCCGGTAGCAGAGCCATCATGTCAGAACTACAAGAGGGAACACAGTATAATGAAGCAGTAATAATTACAACTGTGATCCTGTACCAGAAAAGACATGGACAAACAGAAGTAGAATTCCAGAAACAAATCCTAGTAGGAGAATTCAGTATAGGATACATGGCATTTCATGATAGTGAGGGAGGGATGGTGTTGGGACATTAGCTAACCTTTTGGGAAGAAAATTTTAGATTGCTACCTCAAACCTTATGTAAGAATACATTCCTGATAAATCAAATACTTAAAGGTTTACAAATTAAGTTTCAAACATAAAAACATATAATTACCAGAAAATAAATGTGAAAATTTACATGTGTATACTTACACAAACACACACACATAGGGAACTTTTGTAAACAAAACAACAAAAGGCAAAAACAGTAAAAGCAAAGGTAGAAAAATGAATGCAAAAAAGACCATAAACAAGACTTCCCTGGTGGTACATGGATAAGAATCTGCCTGCCAATGCAGGTGACGTGGGATTCTATCCTTGGTCCAGGAAGATTCCACATGCTGAGGAGCAGCTAAGCCCGGGTGCCACAACTACCGAGACCGTGCTCTAGAGCCTTCTCGAGCCACAGCTACTGTAGCCCCCGTGGTACCTAGAATAAGAAAATTCATAGAACATAGAACAGAGGTTACCATGGACTGTGGGAAAGGGTGAATCAGTTACTTTTTAATGGACACCTAGTTTCTATTTGGTTTGATAAAAAAGTTCTGGAATGATTAGTGGTTATGGTTGCCCAACATTGTGAATATACTTAATGCCATTCACTTTTACACTTAAAAATTATTAAAATGATGGATTTTATGTTTTGTGTACTTTCCCACTTAAAAAACTTATTCTTTGACAACAATTTAGGAAAAAATATCCTTAATCTATTGTGGCATCAAATAATCTTGATATATACATGCTTGTCATAAGTTAATCAGAAAAAAATGGACCAAAGATTAGAAGACAAAGTTCACTAAAGAATAAGTACAATGAATAAAGAAGTTGTGGTACATATAATACACAGCGGAATATTACTCAGCTAAAAAAAAAGAACACATTTGAGTCAGTTCTAAAGAGGTGGATGAGCCTAAAAACTATTAAGACAGAGTGAAGTAAGTCAGAAAGAGAAAGACAAATATCACATATTACCACATATATTTGGAATCTAGAAAGATGGTACTGATGAAACTATTTGCAGGGCAGCAAAGGAGATGCTGATGTAAAGAACAGACTTATGGTCATAGTAGGGGAGGGAGAGGGTAGGATGACTTGAGAGAGTAGTACTGAAACATATATAGTACCATATGTAAAATAAATAGCCAGTGGGAATTTGCAGTATGATGCAAGGAATCCAAAGCTGGTGCTCTGTGACAACCTAGAGGGGTGGAGTGGGGAGGGAAGCGGAAGGAGGTTTAAGAGGGAGCAGACATATATATACCTATGGCTGATTCATGTTGATGTATAGCAGAAACCAACACAATACTGTAAAGTAAGTGTCTTCCAATTAAAAATAAAATAAAAAGTACAAATGAACATAAAATGTTCAACCTCACCTGGATTTTTTTTTAAATGTCAATTAAACAACAATGAGAGATCTTCCCTGGCAGTCTGGTGGTTAATACTCTAGCTTCCACTGTAGGAGGCGTGCATTCAATCCTTGATCAGGGAGCTAAGATTCCACACACCATGTAGCAAAGCCAAAAAAAAAAAAAATCTATTTTTTTATAGCAAATTGCAATACATCTTACTGGCAAAGGTATCAGGGAAAATATGATCTGGTTCTGTCTTCCTAGAGAGTATGCTTTCCCGTGTATAGAAGAGAGAGAGTATAATAGACTACTTAACACTACAGCCTGGGCTTAAATGCCAGTTCCAAGTGGCTTATAGTCTACAAGTCTCAATTTCCCCAGCTGGAAAATTGGGGAAATAATAGGACCTACCTCATGGGATTTTTTTTCTTATAGGCAGATTTAACTTTTTAATGGAGTAATTTCAAGATCTAAACTTAAGTTTCCCATAAACATAATTCCACAAAAGTGTAGGATGAATAAGAGGGTGCAATACATTGTTTTCTTCATATACAGAAAATCCCTGACTTAAAATGGTGCAAAAAAAATGCACATTTAGTAGAAACCATACTTCAGATTTTGAATTTTGATCTTTTCAAAGGGCTAGTGATAGGTAAGACCACCTCTCTTGAGATGCTGGGCAACAGCAGTGAGCCACAGCCATGCAGTCATCTATAAGTATACAAACAGATGGCCATTCTGATTTCACTTTCAGTACAGAATTCAATAAATTGCCCAAGATAGTCAACTCTTCATTATAAAACAGGATTTATGTTAGATGATTCTGCCCAACTGTAGACTAATTTACATTGCTTAGATGTTTTGAGCATGTTTAAGGTATGCTTTAACGTGTTTAGGGCTTCCTTGGTGACTCAGACAGTAAAGAATCTACCTGCAATGCAGGAGACCCGGGTTTGATCCCTTCGTCAGGAAGATGCCCTAGAGAAGGAAATGGACAGTATGCATTTCCCACTCCAGTATTCTTGCCTGGAGAATTCCATGGACAGAGGAGCCTAAAGGGCTACAGTCCATGGGGTCATAAAGAGTCAGACACGACTGAGCAACTAACACTTTCACACTTTGAGGGTATGCTAATTGGTGATGTTTGGTAGGTTAGTTGCATTAAATCTATTTTTGACTTATGATATTTTCAACTTGTGATGGGTTTATCGAGACATAACCCCATCATGGGCCAAGGAAGATCACAATCCAGTTGTTCCAGAACCATTTGTTGTAAGGACTCCTTTTCTCGTTGAATTGCTTTGATCCATTGTCTACCTCGTAGGACTGATGTGACACATAAATAAGACGGTTACTATAAAATGTACATTGCCTGACACATAACAATTGCTCAAGAAAATTAGAGATGGTTGTCGCTGTGCCTGAGACTTTTCCCAGTTGTCCCAGAGTTGGTGATTAGGGCCCACAGGTGAGACCAAAAAAATACGAACTAACCTTCACCCTTAAGAAAATTGCCAGTAATTGGAGCCAGGCACCTTCCCAAGAGAGTAGACAGAAAACAGCCTAGACATTTGCAGCCTCCTCCTCACTCCAGCTCTCTGGGCCTCTGTAAAGTGAGGAGGAGTGAAGGGCACACAGTGACTTACTTTCTGGGCAATGCAGAATTACTTCATGATGAGGAGAGACTTTCTCCTCCCAGTAGAAGAGGGGCAGAAGGTGCTGTCTCTCCAGGGAAAATGAGTGAGAAGAGAGACCCATGTAAAGACTGGAGGGTGGTCGGTGAGGAGGATAGACCTCCATTCTATGCCTTAGTTGGCCATTTGCTGAGGCAGCATGCTAGCCAGTTTTCCCCTTTGAACAAAGGAGGGCAAATATGAACAAAAGAAAAGAAAACTGAAGAGAGCAAGCAGGAAGTAGTATGGTGTGACAAGGAAACAAGTATTTCCCCTGGATTTACTGCACGTTGGAATAGGTGGTTGAACTTGGACCATTTCACCAGAACCCACACATAAAGGCTGTTGGCTAGGAGACAGCCTTGTAACAAGACGCAGCAGTGGAGAAGGAAGGTCAAGCTTGAGCTGGGACACCCCCCACCACCACCACCAATCAGGGACCGAAGGAGTAGCAGGCCCAGAGGGTCCTCTAAAGACATCTCTACTGGGCATGTGTCACACAGTGGTTAGTAACACACAGGCCCATAAGCACAGACTAAAGAAACTGGGACGATTGATAGAGAGCCTTACAGACACACGCTCAGGCAAATATAAAACCTTTTGATTTAAGATTTCGATTACTTGTAGCTAGAAGTATCTTAATACACTTCTTTCTCTGTAGACCCAATTTCTCTCTCTTCATGAACTGGCTGCTGGGAGCTCTGAATGCACCATGTTTCAAGCCCAGCCCTATACAGGGATGAAAACTGAAGACCTTCAGTTCTACTATAAAATTGCCAGGTAACAGAACCTAATTGGTCTAGCTTGGTCAAAGCTGGTTCAGTCAAATATACCCAGGAATTTGTTGTTTTAGCTGCTAAGTTGTGTCCGACTCTTTTGCAACCACATGGACTGTAGCCCACCAGGCTCCTATATCCGTGGGATTTCCCAGACAAGAATACGGGAGTGAGTTGCCATGTCCGTCTTCAGAGGATCTTCCCGACCCAGGGATGAAATCTGAGTCTCCTGCACTGGCAGGCAGATTCTTTACCACTGAGCCACCACAGAAACCCCACACCTGGGAATACAGGGTCACCAGTTCCAGTCTCAGAGAACTGTCATCATGAGCTAGAAAGGCACCCCACAAGAGGTCTTACAGGGCTGATGTAGTGAAAAAAAATGTTGTGTCACAGAATTCTAGAGCACTGAGGAATCCAGATAGACGTGGGAGGGCTTTGAAATAAACATACACAGGAGACAGCATTCACTTCACTTTCCAGAGAGCTTCACAAGGTAACGTGCAGGGACTATGGGGGTTGAGAAGGGCAGAGGGAACTGGATCTGCGAGGAGATGAGAGAGGTCATTGATTGCCAGAAAGAGCGAGAGAGGTCATGTCATCTATAATGAGACCACACTTTACAGCAACCCATACATCTTTGGTAGAATCATGAGCTACTTGGTGTGATGGGATTTCCAGTGGGCACCTGAAAAGGGAATGCAACATCATATCTAGGTATGACCTAGGGCAGGAACCTAAGAGCAATTAAACTGCTAAAAGAGTAGGGTAGTCTTTGAAGTGGGCTTCCCTGTTGGCTCAGTGGTAAAGAATCCACCTGCCAATGCAGGAGACACAGGTTCGATCCCTGGGTCAGGAAGATTCCCTGGGGAAGGACATGGCAACCCACTCCAGTATTCTTGCCTGGGAAATCCAATGGACACAGGAGCCTGGTGGGCTACAGTCCGTGGAGTTACAAGAGTCACACACAACTTAGCAACTAAACTACAAATTAGAGTTCTGATCCTTCTCAGTCTGGGGCTTTTGCGCTTTATCTGCAGTTGGTCTGGTGAAATGGAGCAATGAAGAGTTTCAAAACTCTTAGATGTTCCTTAGATTCTAAGGCTTCTAGTATATATTTGCTTCTTTGAAGTCAAATCTCCCTGGAACCTCATTATAATGTGCTGTTTTCTTACCATACTGATTCATATACCTTGAAGCTTTGAAGCTGTTCAGTGGTGGGAACAAGGATTTCTGTGACCTCAAGCCCACATTAAGGCAAATCCGACTTTGAGATAGAATGGGAGAAGTGGCAAGTACTATGAGAAGAGCTGTCAAAAACAGAATGAATAATTTGAAATATTACTAAAGGCTTTTGCTGTTTCAGTTCTAGAGCATTAAGATTGGAAAGAGCGAGGGGCAGTTTTTCTGAGGAAGGAAATGCAGGATAACCTGTGAGACTCCTTGGCCTGTTAAAAAGCCTAGAAAAGAATTCATGGTAATTTACCAGTATCATCATTATAGCGCCTCTATTTAATTTTGAACACAAGTTTGTGTCGTCTTCTGTGTTAAGGAAAAGTGAGAATTTAGTTCAATTGGCATTAAATTGTGACAGCTTGCCAACTGTGGAACGATTTTCTCTATCTGCCTGCCACCCCTTCTCTTTGTCACTCTGACCGTAGGAGTGGACATAACTCAGGTGGAATCACTCACAGCACTTCCTCCCACTGAGCCACAAAGACTGAACCAGAGCTAGGCAGATGACCACATGACCATGCACAAGGCACTCTTCCCAGAGATGTATCTCTTGTAGTCAATGGCGAAGTTTCTTCTCTGTCTTGAAAATGTAGAATGTTTACCTAAGCCCTGTTTTCCTGGAAAACGAGATGGTTCAGAAATCCCCCGCACCATCTCATATTCCAGCTTACTGCAAAGAACATGTGACTTAAATAAGATTCACAGTGACCTCCTTGTTACCTACAGTAAGGCCAGACACAACCTTTCCAAATTCCCATTCATGGTCTCCTAAGTAATAATTTGAAACTTAGCTACACACAAATATTTGCTGTTCAGACTGACTGAGACCCCTTGATTACAACAATTCCAACTAAAATCACCCCACCTATAAGCTGTCTCTCTATAAAAGTCTCCAAGCAAAAGTGCTCACCCTGTTGCAGTGAACTAAATAAAACCAGTTTGCTTATTTGTTTGGTTTTGGTCTTTGACAGGCTCTGGAATTGTAAGAATGTGTTCTCAAGGTTCCAGTAGCCATATTCACACCCGTGGAGAGATGTCTGAAGGAAGGAGGCTACTACTCAGAAGAAAGTAGAAACTAGGTTGTCTGGGCAAAAGGCATCACATTCCTGGATCTGAGCCTGCATGCCTAGAGCTGCCCTGCTGTGGCTACCCCCAGTATTTATCCCTTCATCTCCTTCTTTGCAAAGGTTATTTTGATATTGGTTCCTCTCACTTGCAACTTGAGTATCCCTGACTAATAAATCTACCACATTTAAAACCCACCTTGTAAATGCAGTAAATATCTTCATGTAAAAATTCCTGGGATTAAAATTCACTTTAAAGGGAGTTCCCTGGTGGCCTAGTGGTTAGGATTGCAGGCTCGCACTGCTGTGGCCCAGGTTTAATTCCTGGTCAGGAAACTGATATCCTACAAGCTGTTCGGCACAGCCAGAAAGAAAAAAAAGATTCACTGTGATGATTTACCAATGATAAAAAGCCTTTCATATGGATGCTAACCAGACTTACTAGGGAGATCATTTTGCAATATGTAAAAATAACAAATTATTATTTTGTACACCTAAAAGAATATAATGTTATGTGTCAATTATACCTCCAAAAAAAAAAACCCTTCATGACATCTATTTTTAAATGGCTTCATGAAACTTCACTGAAGAGAATGGAAGAGAAACAGAATAGTATATACATACACACACACACACACATATATATATGTAATTTTTTTGGCCACACCCTCAGTTCCCAGACCAGGAAATGAACCCAGGCAATAGCAGTTAACAGTGTCAAATCCTAACCCACTGGACCACCAGGGAACTCCCTGTAGTTAGTATTTTTAAAATGCAGAGACAGAGCATAATTTTGTCACAAAAATAATATTGCTCCAACATGTAATGATTACAAAGGTATAATACCTGAAATGGACAAGATTTACAAATACTGGTCATACTTGGAAATGAAAAGCAAATCTTTACAATATCTGGTACATGCGTTCTGAGTTACTTTGGTCATGTCTGGCTCTTTGTAACCTGTAGCCTACCAGGCTCCTCTGTCCATGGGATTCTCCAGGCAAGAATACTGGAATGGGTTGCCATTTCCTTCTCCAGGGTATCTTCCTGCCCCAGGGATCAAACTTGCGCCTCTTGCATCTCCTGCATCACAGGTGTGTTCTTTATACCACTAGCGCCACCTGGGAACAATGTCTGGAGTCAATTCAAATTTTCCAAATTCTCAAAAGATTGATAAAAACCAGATGATGCAAGAAGAAAATCCTTATAGCAAAGTTACTTATGGCAAGCACAAGAAAAGGATCTGTGACAACTCCAGAGCCTGTCCTGAAGTGGTGCTATATAAAATGCTTCTCACAAAAAAATGTAACTGCTCTTAGGATGTATCTGCTTTTTTTGGAGAGAGGCTACTTGCCGCTCTTATTCATAAAACAAATTACTATAATTACTGTTTTCTTTTTTGCATTACACACCACATAAACTGAATCTTGATTTAGTATTTTTCTGATTAGCATTCCAATGAAAAATGATTTAGAGGTATTTATTTTTAAGGAGTTTGGCCAGCTTGAGTTTTTTTCACTAATAGCACTGATAACCTGGAAAAAAATAAGCAAAGCTTTTTTCAGTTGTTTTATCTATCACAGAAAGGAGTGTTTGGTATGATAAAATATTACTTGCTTTATGCTTTTTAAACCTTAAGATACACATTCATAGACAACACTAAATTTTAACAAATGTTTAATCTATATACACTTAAGGACCTAAAATTAAATTCTGTTTTTCCATATTTTTTAAATTTACCAGAAGTAAAACTTTTCTTTAAAAGTCAAAAACTTAAGAAATAATTGTATCTAGGCTGAATAGAGAAAATGGGTCTATGTGAAACTCAAATTTTCAAAAAATAAATATATTTTACAGGGAAAGGAAAATAGCTAAAAGGAATTATCAGAATCCTACACTTAGGAGCCCATCCTCCCACTAAGAGCCAAGAAATGGGGATTGGAATTATGTGGATACTGTGAAATGGGAAAACAGACACCTTTGTTCTATTCCAGATGGACGGACGGTGATGGTGGAACTCTTACCACTTACACCTCTTGTACATCACTATCTCGTGATATGTCAAACATGGAGAGAATATACTGTATCTTGATTGAGGTGGTGGTTGCAACTTTTGTGGTTTCGTGAGTGTATACATGTGTTAAAATTCATCAAATCATATGGTTTAAACCTGTGCATTTTGTTGTTAGTAAATTATATGTCATCTTTTAAAAATACTACATACAAAGACCTGGCACAGTGTCTGACACTCAATACATGTAGTTGCTTAAAAATAAATGAATAAAAGAAGCAAAGATCTACTAAGCACATGTCATGCCATGCTCAGTCACTTCAGTCATGTCCAATTCTTTGCGACCCCATGGACCATAGCTTGCCAGGCTGCTCTGTCCATGGGACTTTTCAGGGGAGAATACTGGAGTGGGTTGCCATGCTCTCGCAAATTCTTTACTACTGACTCACCCAGGAAGCCTGGTAATGCTGTTTGGGTCAATTTAAAATTCTCCAGAAATGTATTGTCTGTGATATTTTACAATGTGTTATAATTAGCTAAGATTCAGTTGTGCAGATAAGAAATATCTGCCTTTCTCAAAAGAAAACCTCAAACATCTCTGCACATAATGAAAAGTAATATGTATTGTTTTCTCTTTACCTCTATTTTAAAGTTTTTCCACAATGAAAATACATCTTTTGTGTTTTAATAAAGGCAGGAGAGGTGTGGTTTCAAGACTTGAGCTCAAACTAGGATAAACTCATTTTTGCCTCAGGACGCACTTGGCACAAAAGCTGCATGTAGAGGGGATAGGCAGCCAGGGACATTCGATGAATGGGAATATGTCTGGAAGAAATATTAGATCATCATTCCAAATTTCATATGAACTTTAATAAATTAAAGTCATATATCTGACCTCACAATTGAAATATCTAGATTTAGAGCACAGAAGTTTATCATCCTTACCAGAAAAGGGAGATCTGAGATGAGGATTTTTTTTTTGTTTTTGCTATACGACATTTCTAAATGTTTGGCAGCTTGTAGGTCTTTGTAAAACATTGTTACCTCTCTCACCACTATCTACATGTGAAAAATTTTCATGGAAAGAACTTATCAAGAGGTCCTGTTATGGGATATACAGCTTTTGTTTTTTCTGCTCAGCATTCATTCCTTAAAGTATTCCTCTGATCTTGCTCATTCTGGGGACCACTAACTGTGGGATCCTTCCCCTGACCAGAGGGATGGGCACATCTCAGCAAGAAGCCAAGCAGACTCCTACCAGCGAACTTCACTGTTGATATTAAGAACACAGGTACCACAGGGGGTTGGACCTGATCATCTGCCTAAAGAGGTGGCACACGTGTTCCTATGACTAAGATCTGGACTTTCTGGTTCAAGGCTTCACACGGCTGGGTGTGTATTTCCTACTTCTAAATGATGAGCTAGCCATAAGCTATTAATAAATTCTTGGTTTACTTAGCCAAAATTTTGTTTTGTGTTTCTTGCAATGGAATCCTGAAAGATTAAGGGAATTCCTTCTATATTATCTCAGGGAAATATTCCCCTCTGTATCTTCAGGGAATTGGCTTTCTGAAGACACTTCCCTGCTTCCCCCCACCCCCCAAAAAAGTCTGTAGATGCTCAAGTAGCTTATACAAACTTGTATAGCATTTGCATAAAACCTATACACAGCCTCCCGTATACTTTAAATCATTTCTGGATTACTTATAATAGCTAACACGATGTAAATGCTATGTGAAGAGTTGCCAGTGCAAATTCAAGTTTTGCTTTTGGGAACTTTCTGGGATTTTTTCCCCCAAATATTTGTGCCGAAACTGCAGATAAAGAGGGTCGACTATAAACAAAACTGGTGGGGAGGGAAGGAAGGTTGTGTAATGGAAAAAGCTCAGGGCACTGGGCCTTGGATAAATCACTTAAAAATGTCTGCATTTCAGTCCCCTAATCTGTAAAATGGGGATCCTTTGGAGGCAAGACACAGAATCTCCACTTGAACGATCTGAATCACAGAAGAGATTTACTGAAGGAAGACTGTGATAACCAAATGAATCAAAGGAAAAGACAATCAAGTCTAGGTAGGTCTTTTTCTGTCTCTCTTCTCTATTTCTCTTAGCATATCAACTTTAGTCTCTCCTAAACCAGCAAAAAGTCAGTTTTCATTCCATTTCCAAAGAAGGGCAATGTCAAGGAATGTTTACAATACAATTCACTCATTTGACATTCTAGCAAGGACATGCTCAAAATCCTTCAAGCTAGGCTTCAGCAGGATGTGAACTGAGAACTTCCAGATGTACAAGCTGGGTTTCGAAGAGGCAGAGGAACAAGAGATCAAATTGTCAACATTTGTTGGATCACGGAGAAAGCAAAGGACTTCCAGAAAAACATCTACTTCTGCTTCATTGACTATGCTAAAGCTTTGGACTGTGTGGATCACAACAAACTGTGGAAAATTCTTAAAGAGATGAGAATACCAGAGCATCTTACCTGTCTCCTGGGAATCCTGTATGCTGGTTAAGAAGAAACAGTTAGAAAGGGACATGGAACAATGGGCTGGTTCAAAATTGGGAAAGGAGTACATCTAGACTGTATATTGTCACCCTGCTTATTTAACTGCTATGCAGGGTACATCATGTGACATGCCAGGCTGGATGAATCAAAAGCTGGAGTCAAAACAGCCAAGAGAAATAGCAATAACCTCAGATATGCAGACCATACTACCCTAATGGCAGAAAATGAAGAGGAGCTAAAGAGCCTCTTGATAAAGGTGAGAGGAGAGTGAAAAGCACACTAAAAACATAACATTCAAAAAACTAAAATCATGGCATCTGGTCCCATCACCTCATGGCAAATAGAAGGGGGAAAAGCAGAAGCAGTGACAGATTTTATTTTCTTGGGCTTCAAAATCATTGCAGATGGTGGCTGCAGCCATGAAATTAAAAAATACTTGCTACTTGGAAGGAAAGCTATGACAAACCTAGACAGTGTGCTAAAAAGCAGAGACATTACTTGGCTGAGAAAGGTCCATAGAGTCAAAGCTATGGTTTTTCCAGTACTCATGTACAGATATGGAGAGTTGGGCCATAAAGAAGTCTGAGTGCCAAAGAATTCTTCATTTTGAATTGTGGTGCTGGAGAAGACTCTTTAGAGTCTTGGACTGCGAGATCAAGCCAGTCAATCCTAAAGGAAATCAACCCTGAGTATTCATCGGAAGGATTGTTGCTGAAGCTGAAGCTCTAATACTTTGACCACCTGATGAGAAGAGCTGACTCATTGGAAACAACCCTGATGATGGGAAAGATTGAAGACAAAAGGAAAAAGAGGAGGCAGAGGATAAGATGGTTAGGTAGCATCACTGACTCAAGGGACTTGAATCTGAGCAAACTCTGGGAGATGGTAAAGGACAGAGGAGCCTGGCTTGCTGCAGTCCATGAGGTAACAAAGAATCAGACATGACTTAGCAGCTGAACAACAACAACAAACCAGCAAATCCTGGACTCACAAGCACACAGCTTTATATCACAGCAAGTCACTGCATCAAGGCCCAAGGATTTAGTTTTCAAGCCCTCTTGGGAAGTGGAAATAATCAAAGAATGTAGTTCTTACCCCTTTCCAGGGGGCCTTAGGCACCACTCTCACCCCCAAACCCAGAGGTGAATGGAATTTTTTTTTTTTTTTTTAAAGAAAAGAGCTTTTTCATTTGGAGAACCAGAGCTTCATATCCACAGAGGCCCAAATGCCTTTCCACCAATCCCCTTGCATGATCATTCCCCTTTACAAAACAAATCATCTCCTATTCTGAACCTTTCCCTTACTTAGCCAAGTTAGTCAAATTCTCTTGTCTGACTAGAAGGAGAAGAGCTCTTTTTGTTGTATGCAAAAGCATGTTAGGAAGAACCCACATTTGATTTTGCACCAGAGTCCAATCTTACAACACTAAAATTTCCTGAATAGTTACAATAACTAGTTGTAAAGCATAATTAAAGAGCAAAAAACTTAAAAGTGTATCCATTCTCTCCCCTCTTCTCATGCTGGTGGAGCTAGTTTCCATTGTGGTTAGTCTCACAATCTTGTGAAAACACTTTCACCAACTTCTGGTGCCAGATCAGCTATATATTGTATAGGACCCAGGGCAAAATTAAAATGTGCACTGTTCAAAAGTTATTAAGAATTTAAGGACTTCCCTGGTGGTCCAATAGTTAAGAATCTGCCTGCCAATGCGAGGGACATGGGTTCCCTCCCCGGTCCAGGAGATTCCACATGCCATGATGCAACTAAGCCCATGTACCACAACTGGAGAAAGCCCACTTACAGCAGTGAAGACCCAGTGCAGCCAAAAAAATAAATATATAATTTTTTTTTTTCAAAGTTTCAAGACAGCAATAGCAGAACATTAACCCAAGTGTGGCATTTTTCTAAGGACAGGGCCCTGTGGACTGTATAGTTTGCCTGTTCATGTTCTGTGCTCAGCTCTCTAACCGCAGATGCTTACCATCAGGGCAGGAAACAACCATCCTGACCAAAACCAACTCAGTTCAGAGAGATGCAAATCTCTCTCCAGCACATGACTTTTACATCCATCTTTCCCCATGTGTAATATAAGTGGAAGACACTTGACAGAAGCTTTCCTAGAGTAAAAGAATAGTCTGCTTAAGTCTTGGTATTCATTTTTAAATTTTTTAAATTGAAGTATAGTTGATATACAATATTACATGTTACAGATGTACAGTATAGTGATTCACAAATTTTAAAGGTTATATTCCATTTGTATTTACAAGTATTTACTTATATTCCCCATGTTGTATAATATATTCTTGTAGCTTATCTTATACATAATAGTTTGTGTCTCTTAATCCCCTACCTCTATCTTGCTCATTCTTCCCTCCTTTCCTCCTAAAGCATTCATTCTTGCCAGTAGAAATTACTTGCAGCTTTCACAAGAGTTTTAATTTTTTTTCAGCTCGTATCCATTAAGGTTTACAATACTTAGTGTCCGAATTTTAGCCTGGTCCCTACAGACAAAGTTGAGAGGCTCACAAGCCCATGGGCCTCAACGGGAAAAAGCCACATTGGCCTGGTCTTACCATTGAAAAAGCAAGATATTATTGTACTGTGTGTGTTTGTATCTGTCTCCTATGTCTAGATGCTTTAATTAGCTCTTGTAGGTTTTCCAGGTGTCCAAACCAAATCACAAAAAAATGTCATGTGCTTTCTCCTTTCTGTTTGTTATATATTATCCTGTCTCTTGACATTCCACATTTACTATAGTGCATTTCTTTTAAAATTAACCGACAAATGGGAATTCCATGGCACTCCAGGGACTCCATGCTTTCATTGCCAGGGGCCTGGGTTTTCTTTTTTTCCTTAAGATTTATTTATTTATTTGGCTATGTCAGGTCTTAGTTTCAGCATGTGAGATATTTTTTAGTTGTGTGATGCAAACTTAGTTGTGGCATGTGGGATCTAGTTCCCTGACCAGAAATCAAACTCGGGCTCCCTGCACTGGGAGTCTTAGCCACTGGACCACCAGAGAAGTCCAGGGAGTTCAAGGGTCTGGGTTTGACCCCTGGTCAGGAAACTAAGGTCCTGCAAGCTGCATGGCACAGCCATGAATAAATAAATAAATATTTAGCTGACAAATACATCTTAATATTTCTTTGTGGGAAACTTGAAAGTTTGAGAATAAAGTTCATCTAGAAAAATAAATGCCTAGGAGCAATAAAGAAAACTGAGAAAAAGAAGAATTATTTGGGAGGGACTGGCCCTACCAGATATCAAGATATTCTATAAAATCATTGAAATTAAAGAAATACAAATACCGGGACAAATAGATCTTTGGAAGAAAATAGAATATACAAATAAATTAAACTTGTACCTATTTAGTTATAGTTCAGTTCAGTTCAGTCACTCAGTCGTGTCCGACTCTTTGCAACCCCATGAATCGCAGCACGCCAGGCCTCCCTGTCCATCACTAACTCCCGGAGTTTACCCAAACCCATGTCCATCGAGTCGGTGATGCCATCCAACCATCTCATCCTCTGTCATCCCCTTCTCTTCCTGCCCTCAATCTTTCCCAGCTTTAGGGTCTTTTCCAATGAGGCAACTCTTCGCACGAGGCAGCCAAAGTATAAGGGAGTGGCAATTCAACTCAGTAAAGAAGTGATTAATTATGTAGTAAATGGTGTTTCAAAAGTTAAAAATTAGTATTAAAAATATAACCATAATTGTAATGGAGGAAATGCAATAAAATACAAAATACATTTTAAATAATTTGGGGATTCTAAGCATGAGCCAAATCTAGGAACCATAAAGAAAACGACTGTTAAAAATGCCTATGTAACAGGAATTCACTGGGGATCCAGTGGTTAAGACTTGGTGTTTTCACTGTGGTGGCTTGGGTTCAACCTCTGGTCCAGAAACTAAAATTCTGCAAATAGCATGATGTGGCCAGGAAAAGAGAAAAGACAACAGACAAAATAGGAAAAAATTAGTAAAATATAAAACAAAAGTTTTATATTAAATAGTCAAAGTTTCCACAAATAAGTGTTAAAAAGATAAAAATCCAATAGAAAAATAAAAGTTGAACAATTTATGAAAGAAGTACAGTCTTCAATGATCACATGAAAGACACTTAACTTCATCAATAATACATCATATTACCTTATTAGGTATACAAAAGTTTAAAATTTGACCATTCTTAGCTCTGGTGAGGAAGTAGGTTTGGGTACTACCTATTTAAGGAGCAATAGGTATAAATCTAGTCATCTTACAGAAACATGAGTTAATGCTAGAAAAATCTATTCATTCCATTTTTGTACTCATTGCTGTGCATGAGCTTTCTCTAGTTGCAGTGAGCAGGGGCTTCTCTTATTGCAGAGCATAGCCTCTATGGCACTCGGGCTTCAGTAGTTGGGGCAAACAGACTCAATAGTTGCAGCTCCTAGACTCTAGAGCACAGGCTCAATAGTTGCAGCACATGGGCTTAGTTGCTCTGTCGCATGTGGAATCTTCTCCCATCAGGGATCAAACCCATGTCTCCTGCATTGGCATGTGTATTCTTTACCACTGAGCCAGCAGGGAAGCCCCGGTCTTTTTCAACTGATAGTCAATCTTGTTCAACTTATTCCTTTAAACTTTGCTATCCAGACTACTTATAGTTTCTGAAAACTGCAGTGGGGCTTCCCTGGTGACTCAGACTGTAAAGAATCTGCCTGTAATGAGGGAGACCTGGGTTTGATCCCTGGGTTGGGAAGATCCCCTGGAGAAGGGAATGGTTACCCAGTCCAGTATTCTTGCCTGGAGAATTTCATGGACAGAGGAGCCTGGTGGGCTACAATTCATAAGGTCCCGAAAGAGTCAGACGCGACTGAGCAATTAACTTTATTCGTTCATGTATATAAAAATGGATTCGTATATAAAGATGGATAGATAGATCCCTCATTCTACAATGTTCTTCCCTGCTTCTCCAAGCAATATACGTGGACTCGTCCTTCAAAACCCTTGTTCAGACTAGTCAACTGGCTTCATTCCTCTCCCTCAAACTATAGACTATGCAGGAAACACAACACACCAGGCCCCAACCCACTGTTGCCCCAAAAGCAGCTCCAGAGCCTAGCCAGGACCACTGGCTCCGCCCACGCCTACGCCCTTCAGGGTTCGAAGTCCCCGCCCACTTCGAGGAGTTTCCCAAAACCCAGCGCGGCCGTCGCCAGCCGCGCTAAGATGGCGACTCCCATGCATCGTCTCATAGCCCGAAGACAAGCGTAAGTTAGGGCCGGAGTTGGGCGGCGGGGCGGGCTGGGGGCGGAGAGAAGCGCGTCAGCGGGCTAGTGAGCGGTGCCGGCAAGCAGGGTCGGTGTCGGATCCTCAGCTTGATCTGGCGGAGGGTGGCCGTTTTTCTTACACGTCGCCTGCCCACAAGGGGCTCGGGCCGGGGCGAGAAGTTTGATGTCTGTGCACTAGCGATTTCGTGGAAGACGGCTGTGTAAGGCCGCTGGGCGGGACCTAGGGGTGACTGAAGAGAGTCTCGCGTTTGGTTCCCGCGAAGGGGACGTCCAGGAATTGGTTACTAAGTGATTTATGCCGATTTGCCCAACCCAGCCGGTGGGCAGCGGTGGGCGCACCCCACGAGTAACCAGGCGAAGCTTGTAGCCGGCGTCCATCACCCCTTATTCTCGCCGACGTAAACCTTCAGATTCCTGTTCAACCTCCAGGCCAGCTGGCTTTTCCTGCCCCATTGTAATCGCCTTACCTAGGAACAGCCTGACTTTTCTCCCAAGCTATCTTCTCACATTCTGCCATTCATTCTCTAACAGATAGTAATGTATGCATTACCTATCGCTTTATTGGGGTGTAAGAAAGTGTTCAAGACAGAATATCTGCTTTCAGGAAACTTACATTCTGTTGGTGGAAAGAGTCGATAAACGAAACATTTTAAGCAAATGCAGTTGATAGTAAGAGCTTTGAAGGAAATGAGATGGTGGGAAAAGAGAACGGTCCTGGTTAGGTTGGTTGGACTGGAAAGGCATCTCTGAAGAGGTGAGATTTGAACAGAGATGAAAAGTGTGAGAAGGGAGTCAGTCGTGAGAAGATTGGGGGAAAGAGCATCCAGAACGGCATAATTAATTTGAGACAGGAGAGAACTTACTTTCTAAGAACTGAAAGATACCCATTGTGGCGGCTAATGAGCGAGAGAAGGGAACAAGAGGTTTGCTGGGAACAGATAATGCAGGAGTTCGTGTCATATGCCCCTTTATTGTACAGCCTTTTTTTTTTCTTCTACCAATCTGCACACCCAAACAACATTCACCAGTTATTCACTCTCAGCCTTTCATGCCATCACTGTTTGCCTTTTTATAATACATCACTCAGTCTGCTCCAGTGTGTATATTTATATTCCTTTTTGTATTTATAGTTTTATTTTGGGGGGCTCCAATCTGCAGATGGTGTTTGCAGCCATAAAATTAAAAGACGCTTACTCCTTGGAAGGAAAGTTATGACCAACCTAGATAGCATATTTAAAAGCAGAGACATTACTTTGCCAACAAAGGTCCATCTAGTCAAGGTTATGGTTTTTCCAGTAGTCATGTATGGATGTGAGAGTTGGACGGTGAAGAAAGCTGAGCGCCAAAGAATTGATGCTTTTGAACTGTGGTGTTGGAGAAGACTCTTGAGAGTCCCTTGGACTGCAAGGAGATCCAACCAGTCCATCCTAAAGGAGATCAGTCCTGGGTGTTCATCGGAAGGACTGGTGTTGAAGCTGAAACTCCAATACTTTGGCCACGTCATGCGAAGAGTTGACTCTTTGGAAAAGACCCTAATGCTAGGAAGGATTGGGGGCAGGAGGAGAAGGGGATGACAGAGGATGAGATGGCTGGATAGCATCACCGACTTGATGGGCATGGGTTTGGGTAGACTCTGGGAGTTGGTGATGGACAGGGAGGCCTGGCGTGCTGCAATTCATGGGGTCGCAAAGAGTCTGACACGACTGAGTGACTAAACTGAACTGAACCGAACTGATTCTAGGAATCCTGATCCTTTTCTTCTCTCTTTGATCAGACTCTGCCTCTCATGTTGGATGAAAAGAGTTCCTTGATCATAAAGATAAAGACTTAGGGAATCAGAGTGAAGTAGTAGTATGCTTGGTGGAGGAAGAAGGCTTTTCCAAGATGGTTCTGAGATCAAGAATGGAGTAACAGTTCTACTTAAAGAGATATCCATTAAATGGTGTTACCAGGGTCTAATGTCTCTCAGGTTTGCTCTTTAGGATGTTGGTTCCATACTTGGATAGATCACTCCTTTGGTCCTAAAATGGCTGCAATATCTAGGGTTCTTTATATCATCTCAGCTTCAGGTTGATAGCATCTCATTGTCTAGATTGGATTACATGCCCTACCCTAAACCATGCCTATGGGAATATGAAGTTCTGATTAATTTGGATCTCATTCTCTTCCCTTGTGGCTCAGCTGGTAAAGAATCTGCCTGCAATGAAGGAGACCCCGGGTTGATTCCTGAGTTGGGAAGATCCCCTGGAGAAGGGAAAGGCTACCCACTCCAGTATTCTGGCCCGGAGAATTCCATGGACTGTATAGTCCATGGGGTCCCAAAGAGTGTGACGCAACTGAGAGACTTTCACTTTCCCTTTCTCTTCCCAGCATAATTGAATGGGTCTTTATAAACAATGGGTGGATAGGTCAGAGGAGGTGATGATGGCTAGATTGACTAAATCAGTGTCCACTTTTGAAAGTAAGACTTTTAGTGCTTTTAGCATAAGTTTTAGAGTATCACAGAGTTAAACAAATGTTCCATTTCTTCAGTATGCTTGGATTCCATACATGAGCTACACAGAAGTAAAAAACAAAGCTTTAGGGGCTTCTGGTGTTACTGGGAAGAAAACATGGTGTGTAACAAAACCTGTCATGGTTTAAAGGCTGTCAGGACAACTCCCAGGGAGTTGGAGACCGAGGGCCATTAGCGGCAAGGAGAGTGCAGGAAAATTTAGGGAATATTTTGGGAGAGAAGATAAAAGAGGAGGCTTTGCTTTTTATTTTATATTCATCAAAAAAATTTGTTTATAAAGAGCAGATAGCTCTTCCATCAGAACAATTTTTAAGCTACAAGTTATGAGAAGTGAGAAAGTACTATTGACATTGTTTTTAAAAGTCTTTGGACCAAAGGAGGAAAGGGGAGAAATTTGAACTTCCCATTCAGCAGATCTTTCAGGGACTTAACTCTGAATCATATTTAACTCAAACCAATTATATGCAGAATGAGAAGAGTAGAACTGATGCCCAGGATACTTGAGGAGTGGGTATTAGAGCCCTAAGCCACTCTGAATGTGTTTAAGGCACTTGACCCAGGTGATTTGGTCCCCAACATAACAGAAAATTTCCAAGTGAAATGGCTGTAGTGCTGCTGGTAATCTGAGGACCTCTGGCCAACAGGAGTGACGCTAAAGGACTGCTGCTGCTGCTGCTGCTGCTAAGTCGCTTCAGTCGTGTCCGACTCTGTGCGACCCCATAGACGGCAGCCCACCAGGCTCCGCCGTCCCTGGGATTCTCCAGGCAAGAATACTGAAGTGGGTTGCCATTTCCTTCTCCAGTGCATGAAAGAGAAAAGTGAAAGTGAAGTCGCTCAGTCGTGTCCGACTCTTAGCGACCCCATGGACTGAAGCCTACTAGGCTCCTCCGTCCATGCGATTTTCCAGGCAAGAGTACTGGAGTGGGGTGCCATTGCCTTCTCCGGCTAAAGGACTAGAAGTAGGCAAATGTTGTTTTGATTTTCAAAGTGAGAAGGGTAGATTCCACAAACTAGACTTGTGAACTTGGTATCCATTCCAGGCAAAATTCTGACTGGATATATTAAATCTGTTCAGAAATAAAAGCCAAGTTCATCAGGTATCAAATCATTACAGACTGATACCCTTATTGCCTTTTTTAGGTATTTGGATTTCAATAAGGCATCTTGGAAAGTCTCTCACAGTATCCTTGTGAACAAAAGAGAACTATTAGGTACATCAGTTGAACATCATGAACTAAGAGTATTGTTTAATGGGTTTAAGTAAATATACAGAGGTATCCCATGGTGGCTTCAGTGTGGTACTCAGTTTGATCTTGTCAACAATTTTTATAAATGACTTGGATGAGGACACGTGTGTGTTTATCAAATCTGCAGTTAACACAAAGCTAAGAGGGGTGACTTAATACAATGGATAACGAGATCCCAATCCAGAAAGGTCTTTACAGATGAACTCTATGTTGAGTCTAATGGGAAGAAATTTAACACGGGCAAAATTAAGTATTGTAGTAGTATTTTTTTATTTCAATTTCCAGTTGTTCATTGCTAGTATATTGACTTTTGTATACTGACCTTATATCCTATGACTTTATTAAACTCATTTATTAGTTTAATAATAAATGGAACTCTTGGGGATCCTCTAGATAGATAATCATTATTGATATTATATTTTTTGTTTATTTGATATGTACATTTTTAAGATTTTTGTTGCATGTTACCACATAGCCCTTCAGAAAGTTTCTGCAACTTACATACTCACCAGCATTTAAAAATGTATATTTTACTATATTCAGAGAGCCCTTCTCCACCTCTGTCAACCATAGGCTTAAAGTTTTGCCAATCTGGCAGACATGTCTTAATATTTCAGGTATCAAAGAAGGTTGTTTCACATAAAAAGGCTGTACTGTTAAAAACACTTCCTTAAACCTTAGCTTAAGCTATAGAAAAGGAATGTTATTAAATAGGGTATTCATTTGAAAAGAAATGCTTACTGGTCTTGTTTATGTTGAAATTATAGGTCTGTCTCAGCATTCTATATAGAATAGAAGATAGCATTCTATATAGAATATATAGAAGATATAAGTATTTTTAAGAATGATTAGTTAGTAAATGTTGATCTATTTACTTATTTTTGGCTGTGCCTCATGACATGTGGGATATTAACTCCCTGACCAGAGATCGAGTCTGTGCCTCTGTCACGGAAGCTTGGAGTTTTAACCACTGAACTATCAGAGAAGTCTCTAGTTAATGTTTAGAACATCATAAGTGGGCTTCAGATATTAGTGAAAGTTCTGTTTATAACAACAAAAAACAAACCCCACAGTGCTGGCCAATAATATTTTTAATAACAGATTCCATGCTATAAATTTCTTACAATATTGGGAAAACAAACTGTAAGTTGGAGAAGAAGACTTTAATTCCTTGATTCTGAAAGGATTCCATCCTCCCCCATAATTTCATTATTATGAAATATTGTGAAAGACTTTGAAATGGATTAAAAAAAAAAATAGATTACTGGCTCAGTTGTCTAATTCCCTATCCTGGCTATGTGACCCTATCAGGGCCTGTGCCTCATTGTCTTTGACCTATTTTAAAACTCTGTAAATTGGAGAAAAATCGAAGAGAAGATTCTTACCCATGCAAAGCAGTACAACTGATTCTTGTCCTGTGACTGTTGACCAGTTTTTAACTATTAGTAAATTTGTTTCCTGCATTTCTGACTACCCATATATGTGTGTTGTTTCGGTACTGTTCTAAACCAGTTCCACCATCTTGATTCCAACTGTCATGATTTTACATTTTTTACTAATTATCCTTTAATGTTTTTGATTTTATCATTTCTGGGATGCATATTACAATAGTTGTTGTTTAGTCACTAAGTCATGTCCGACTCTTTTGTGACCCCATAGACTGTAGCCCTGGAGAAGGCAATGGCACCCCACTCTAGTACTCTTGCCTGGAAAATCCCATGGATGGAGGAGCCTCGTAGGCTGCAGTCCATGAGGTTGCGAAGATTCGGACATGACTGAGCGACTTCACTTTCACTTTTCACTTTCATCCATTGGAGAAGGAAATGGCAGCCCACTCCAGTGTTCTTGCCTGGAGAATCCCAGGGATGGTGGAGCCTGGTGGGCTGCCGTCTGTGGGGTCACACTGAGTCGGACACAACTGAAGTGACTTAGCAGCAGCAGCAGACTGTAGCCCACAAAGCTTCTCTGTCCATAGGATTTCCCAGGCAAGAAATACTGGAGTGGGTTACCATTTCCGTTTCCAGGGGGTCTTCCCGACACAGGAGTTGAACCCATGTCTCTTGCTTGGCAGGTGGATTCTTTACCACTGAGCCACCTGGGAAGCCCTACATTACAATGTGTGTGCTAAGTCGCTTCAGTCATATCCAACTGTTTGCCACCATATGGACTGAAGGCTGTCAGGCTCCTCTGTCCATGGGGTTCTCCAGGCAAGAATACTGGAGTGGATTTCCACGCCCTCTTCCAGGGGATCTTTCCAACCCAAGGATCAAACCTATGTGTCTTACGTCTCCTGCGTTGGCAGGTGGATACTTTACCACTGGCACCACCTGTATATGTTAAATGTTAGTGATTCTTTTTACCTGAAAAGTGGGCAACTTAATATTAAGTCCGTAAAGTCTTTTATTATAGAAAGCCTTAACAATTTGCTGCACTATTACATATTGAGATAAACTCTGAAGTTATAGTCATGGTACTAGCAGTTGTTTACGGAAATTTATGAACTATTACTAGGCAAAAAGCTGACTCTTCTTTATTATCTTTTAATACTACTGCTGGATCTTAGTTCCTTACTTGAAACATTGATTTTTCACATTAGGATTGGCTTATTTTGGACAGGTGCTAAAAATAAGTTTTTTTAAATTAATTAATTTATTTTTGGCTTCACTGGGTCCTCCTTGCTGCATGTGGACTTTCTCTAGTTGCACTGAGCGGGGACTGCTCTCTAATTGTACACAGGCTTCTTATTGTGGTGGCTTCTCTTGTTGCAGAGCACGGGCTCTGCAGCACTTGGACTTCAGTAGTTGTGGTGTATGGGCTCAGTAGTTGCGGCTCCAGGGCTTAGTTGTCCCAAGACATGTGGATCTTCCCTGACCAGGGATCAAACTGTGTGTCCCCTGCATTGGCAGGCAGATTCTTAACCACTGGACCACCAGGGAAGTCCAAAATAAATTATTGTCAAAATTACAGAAGCTGGCCCACAATGTGGGAATTAATTAATGAAAAGCATACTATAAACAATATATGTTCTCTTAAACCCTTGCCTACTTTAACAGTCATTCATTTTACAAGCATTTACTGAACACCAATTATGTGTCCTCCAGGGATAAAAAGGTGACTGCTCTATGTCGAAATTAAAAGTCCAGCATCTCATGATGCACCCATGTTTGAGGAATTGCCAAGTATCATTAGTCCACATAGTTGATTAGCCTAATATGTAGACTGATAGTCACAGCTCCCATTTTTATATTATTTTATGCCAGATTCCTTGTTGCTTGCTATACAAACATCCCAGTTTGTAGAATGAGGATATTGTTCTCAAACTCGTTGGGTTGTCATGGGGATTAGATGTATTTATGCATAAGTAGTATTTAGCTAACTTCCTGACACACAGTAAGTATAAACCATGGTTATGGTCTTGTCTAATTCTCATAATAATCTAGTGAAGTAGATATTGTCCCATTTTTTAGAATAAGAAACTTAAGTTCAAAAATCAGCTTTCTAAAGAGCCTAAAACTATGTAGTGAAAGAGCCAAGATTTAAAAAAAATTTTATTGTGACCTATAACACGATCTACGAAAAAGTTCAGACAACATAAATATGTCCTTAATAAACGGTTATAAAAAGAACATCTCAAGCTACAGTAATAAAGACAGTACTGGCACAAAAACTGAACTATAGATCAGTGGAACAAGATAGAAAACCCAGAGATAAACCCACGCATCTACGGACACCTTATCTTTGACAAAGGAGGCAAGAATATACAGTGGAGAAAAAACAGTCTCTTCAATAAGTGGTCCTGGGAAAACTGGACAGCTACATGTAAAAGAATGAAATTAGAACATTTCCTAATACCATACACAAAAATAAACTCAAAATGGATTAAAGGCCAGAAACTATAACACTCCTAGAGGAAAGCATAGGCAAAACACTCTGATGTAAATCACAGCAATATCCTCTTTGACCCACCTCCTAAAGTAATGGAAATAAAAACAAAAATAAACAAGTGGGACCTAATTAAACTTAAAAGCTTTTGCACAGCGAAGAAAGCTATAAACAAGATGAAAAGACAACCCTTAGAATGGCAGGTAATAATTGCAAATGAAACAACTGACAGAAGATTAATCTCCAAAATATACAGTTCATATAGCTCAATACCAGAAAAACAAACAACCCAATCAAAAAGTGGGAGGAAGACCTAACAGTCATTTCTTCAAAGAGAAGTTTGCTGATCCCAATATAAAACCTTTCTAAACTCACTTATGAAAAAGTTGGCTTAAAACTCAACATTCAGAAAACCAAGATCATGGCATCCGGTCCCATCACTTCATGGCAAATAGCTGGGGAAACAACGGAAACAGTGAGAGACTTTATTTTGGGGGCTCCAAAATCACTGCAGATGGTGGCTATAGCCATGAAATTAAAAGACCCTTACTCCTTGTAAGAAAAGCTATGACCAACCTAGACAGCATATTAAAAAGCAGAGACATTACTTTGCCAACAAAGGTCCATCTAGTCAAAGCTATGGTTTTTCCAGTAGCCATGTATGGATGCGAGAGTTGGACTATAAAGAAAGCTAGCGCCGAAGAATTGATGCTTTTGAACTGTGGTGTTGGAGAAGATTCTTTTTTTTTTTTTTTTAAATACTTTATTTATTTATCTGACTGCACCGGGTTGTAGTTGCAGCACGCAGGATCTTTTTTCGTTTGTTTTAGCTGCAGCATGTGGGATCTTACTTCCCCAACCAGGAATTGAACCCAGGCCCCCGAATGCAGGCCCCCTGCATTGGGAACGCAGCATTTTAGCCACTGGACCACCAGGGAAGTCCCCGGGAGAAGATTCTTGAGAGTCCCCTGGACTGCAACGAGATCCAACCAGTCCATCCTAAAGGAAGTCAGTCCTGGGTGTTCATTGAAAGGACTGATGCTGAAGCCGAAACTCCAGTACTTTGGCCACCTGATTGGAAAAGCTGACTCATTGGAAAAGACCCTGATGCTGGGAAAGATTGAAGGTGGGAGGAGGGGGGATGACAGAGGATGAGATGGTTGGATGGCATCACCGAGTTGATGGACATGAGTTTGAATAGGCTCTGGGAGTTAGTGATGGGCAGGGAAGCCTGGCATGCTGCAGTCCATGGGGTCGCAAAGAGTTGGACATGGCTGAGTGACTGAACTGAAACTCACTTATGAATTCTAATTATTAAAAAAAATATTTGTGGACTTCCATGGTAGTCAGTGGTTAGGACTCCACACTCCCAATGCAGGGGGCACAGGTTTCAATCCTAGGTTGGGGAACTAAGATCCCACATTTCACACAGCATGGCCAAAGAATAAAATAAAAATTTATCTATAGAGTCTTTTGGATTTGCAATGCACATGATACATCATCAGTAAGGAATGACAGTTTTATTTCTTCCTTTCCAATTCTTTTATCTGTTTTTCTCCACTTGTCAATCTTAATTCAATCTCAGGGATTGAGATTTTTCTTTATCTCCTAGGTGACTAGAAGTTGGGCAGCACTTTAAACACCATTGCTTTATTCTTAGGGTAAAGCTCTTCAGAGTCCTAACTCTGAATGCATAATTTGTCTCCCTTGCTTGTTATAAGTGATGCTTGCTTACTCTCCTGAGTTGGGAGAAGGCCCCAGGACAAGAGTTGAGCTGACCACTCTGGGTTTCCCTCCTCTTCCATATCTTGGCTTGGTGATTTTTTAACCTCTTTGCTCTCTGATCCTTGAGCAGATTATTAAAAATGTTTTGGCTGTCTTTTCTAATTCTAAGCTGAAGAGTTGGTCTGAATTACCTAGTCTGCTGTTACTGGAATGGAATTGAGGAAACAAGATTTGAACTCAGTTCTGTCTAACTCTAAGGTCCAAGCCCTTAACCACTTACTATATTGCCTAGCAATTAAATCTAACAAATAATTTAAAGTGTAAAATGATGTTTATTTTTGAATTGTACCTTAAACATAAACATCATTTTATGCTTATATTGTTTATGTTTCTCACAGCAGAAAATGTCAAGTCAAAAATTTAAGGCCTATATTCTTATTTTTTATCCTGTAGTGAAGCAAATAAGCAACATGTAAGATGTCAAAAATGCTTGGAATTTGGACATTGGACTTATGAATGCACAGGAAAAAGAAAGTACCTACATAGGCCTTCAAGAACAGCAGAACTAAAGAAAGCTTTAAAAGAAAAGGAAAACAGATTATTATTACAACAAAGGTAAGGTTACATATGGTGTCCAAAGGAATATTTATTTTTATTTATAAAATTTATTAAGGGACTAAATATCTTATGATGGTTATCCAGATTTAGATTATAAATACTAGCTAATGTTTAATGAGTGTTACTGATGCAAGGCACCATGCTAAGCTCTTTGCGAGACCCAGCACAACCAAAATAAATAAAATTATTTTTAAAAACTTATTTCAAAAAGTGTATTTTAATGATACATCATTATGTGACTTGTGGAATTTATTTAGCATGGGAAGAATTCAAAGAACTAAGTGACATTGCTACACCATCTATCTGTCCAGGTTAACAAGCTTTCTCGGGGTTAAATCTGTAAAAATTAAATATAGGAATTAACTTGATACTGAATTCTGTCATAGTCAAGCAGTAAGATCCATGGATACAAAAACTAGAAAAAAAAGTGATGTCTTTAAAAGATACAGTTCCAGTAGAATATTTTATGTATGTGTGTGTGTTAGTTGCTCAGTCGTGTCCAACTCTTTGTGATCCTATCAGCTGTAGCCCGCCAGGCTCCTCTGTCCATGTAATTCTCCAAGCAAGAATACTGGAGTGGGTAGCCATTCCATAATAGTTACTAAAATTTATAATATATTTTACATTGTTTTAATCAATTTGCATAGTAGTAGTGATGATGGTAATTCAGCTCAGAATTTTTAAGCACTTTTAAAACTTTATGATCACATGTAATTAAAAGATACAATTTCAAGTTATGTTATGTCTGTTTTTACTGTAGACAAATATAAATGATCACTAAAATTTTCAGACATAAAAATATATTAGGATACATTCTGTGGGGAAAGGAAAATAAAAACACAGGTTCAAAGAGGAAAAGGGATAATGTAAAAGTACCAGTTGTTTAAAGATAAGCTTGTTCATATTTTTTAAAATTAATTATTATAGGTATCAAATTTTGTGGTATTTACAATTACCAAAATTATATAACAATTTTCTTTTTAAAATGTCAATATTTTATATAATATGCCAGAGTTTATACCCTCTGCAAATATTGAAACTTAGGATAGAAAAAAGATGAGGAGAAAACATAATTTTTTAAAATTCATTTGTTAGGAATGTAAGCAAAAAATGATAAGAGTTATGAATAATTTCATTTCAACATCTACTTTTGTTTTTCTAGTTGTATTACACAAGTATCTTGGTCTTAAAAAATACACACAACTGCATGAATTTGAGTTTTGGCTCTGTTACACAGACTGCTAATTATTTTGGTTCAGTGATAAAATTATGGAAGTGTGTGAATTTTAGTGATCTTGAATTCTTGTGGTATGACTTAACAAATGTACTTCTACCATTTATTTTAATTGCAAAAATGACAATTCTTTAGTAAGTAATTCCATCGTGTGAAACAACTTTACGTAAATACATATTTATATTTGAAGATCTGGGAAATAAGGATAGAAGCATTATCTAGGATATGCAGAGAAGTTCAGAATATAACAATGTTAAATATATAGGACAGTGTAGAGTAATAGAAGTAATTCTGTAATTTGAAAGCCTGATTTAGTAGGCATGTTGTTTGGCAGCTGTGTAGCAGCAAGCCATTTGTATATTTAAAATCACTCAGAAATCACCAGACTTTTTTCTTTATAAATAATGTAAGGGAGCATAATCTTAAAGTATTAAGTCTCTGGTTTTAAAACTGAACATTTGGAGGACATGCAGAAAAATCAATGGTTTGGGAGGTTTTTTGGTTTTCTGTTTTTAAAATTTTTTTGCCTGTGCCTAGTGGCATGTGGGATCTTAATTCCCCAGCAAAGAATAGAACCCACGCCCCCTACAGTGGAAGCACAGAGTCTTAACTACTAGACCGCCAGGGAAGTCTCAAGAAATGGGGCTTTTTAATTTTTATTGGAGTATAGTTGATTCGGGCTTCCCTGGTAGCTCACAGTGGTAAAGAATCTGCCTGACAATGCAGGAGACTTGAGTTCGATCCCTGGGTTGGGAAGATCCCCTGGAGAAGGAAATGGCAATCCACTCCAGTATTCTTGCCTGGGAAATCCCATGGACAGAGGAGCCTGGTGGGCTATAGTCCATGGGGTCACAAAGAGTCAGATAGGACTTAGTGACAAAGAACAACAATTGTTGATTTACAATGTTGTGTTAGTTTTAAGTATACACAAAATGAATCATTTAATAAAAATTTTTTTAATTAATAGTTGCTTTTCTTTTTATATAAAATGACCACTTATAATACCATTCTAGAAAACCAAATTATGAATTACAATTGTTCTGCTATTATTTGCTTTGTTCTATTGTTCACTGAGTAGTTGATTTAGCTGTGTCAACCTAAGTTCAAAATTAAAAAAGAAGCAAATTAGTGTGTTTGCTCATCTTAACTATTAACTTACCTGACTTTTAAAATACAGTTGATACCATCAGTCTTAAGAGCTAGTTAATTTAACTGCATGTATCACACATGCGTGCTCATTTGTGTCCTATTCTTTGTGACCTTATGGCCAGTAGCCCACCAGGCTCCTCTGTCCATGGGATTTTTCAAGCAAGAATACTGGAGTGGGTTGCTATTTCTTCCTCTAGGGGATCTTCCCAACCTAGGGATAGAACCCCCATCTCTGTGTCTCCTGCATTGGCATGCAGATTCTTTACCACTGAGCCACCTGAGGAGCTCATGCATGTACCGTATACACCCTCAGTAGAAAACTTTTCTCTTGGTTATAATAAGAAACACTGGACTCTCAGTACATGTTACAAAAGACAAAGTTTTTCTCCAGTGTAAGACAGTTTTGGGGATATCAGAAGGGTTTGTCTGAGCTGTTTATAATCACTCTATTAACAAGAGCTCCTCCCCCCTTTCCCTGTTGCTTATCAGCATTGGAGAAGCTAATGTAGAAAGAAAGACCAAGAAGAAAAGGTATGTGTGGCTTTAATATTATATAGGTAATATATAATAATAGTTGGAGGGATAGGGTGGTTGATTTTAAAATAATAGTTACAAGATTTGGATCTGAAGTCTCTTGTTTGCGATTTATGATTAAACATCATCCTGTTTTCTGATACCGTCCTCTGTTTACTTGTCTCGAGTTTCTTCCTTTGTTTCTCCTTTTTCTCCAACTTTCCAGGGTCCTTATACCTGGGAATTGTAAGTAATTTCTCTTGTCTTAGATTAGGAAATGTTATTAGAAATTATTGGTGAGAAATTATTGACCAGCTGTATCTTGTCTAAAATAGTTAAGGTTATGAAACATTTACCACTGTACATGAGGTTTAAATAAACCCAGTTGTTAAACTGCAACTGTATTCGAACATTCACTCTGAAGCATAATATATTATGTTCACTTTTCTCAAATTGCATCCAAGAGATTTAAAGACCTTGTGGTTGGAGTGAAAGGGTGGACACGTTAGAGTTACTAACAGTTAGGCAATCCATAAAGCATCAAATCTTAGAGATACCATACTGGCAAAGCTTCAGTATACATATATATATGCATAACACTCAAGTGAAATTGCTTTTAAACATTCTATTAAATGTCGTCTTCTCATGTATATAATTGTTTAATAGGTCTAAGAGTGTAACCAGTTCCAGTAGCAATAGCAGCGACAGTTCAGCCAGTGATTCTTCATCAGAGAGTGAAGAGACATCTACCTCATCTTCCTCAGAGGACAGTGACTCTGATGAAAGCTCCTCCAGTTCATCATCTTCCGCTTCCTCCACAAGCTCCTCCTCATCCTCTGATTCAGACTCAGATTCCAGCTCTTCCAGTAGTAGCAGCACCAGCACAGATAGTAGTTCTGATGATGAACCACCAAAGAAGAAAAAAAAGAAATAGAATTGCTCCATCCATATTGGACTAATGGACTGAAAACAATGTGATTCTCAGAAGGGAATTCAGAATGTGTTATGGCCAAATAGGTTAACTGGCCAACATTTCTAGAGTTCAGGAGTTTCTAAATGTTTTACATTGTAAGAGCATAAAAAAGTATTAATAATGGATTTTATATATATATATATATATATATATATATATTAAAAGACTTTTTTTATTTTAGGGGTGAATCTTGTTTTTCTTTTTTATCTTTAAAATATATCTCTAAAATTAAAAAAATAAAATAAAATAAAAATAAAATATATCTCTAAAATTAATCAAAGCTAAAATCTAGTAAATCTGTTTTTGTGATGAAACCTATCTTTTCTCCCTGTGAAATAACGCCATACTCTGTTCCATGTTAGTGCTGTGTATCAGACATTTTTCAGGATAATGCATCAGAATATCTGGCAGTGAATTTCTAATGGTTTTGGCTGTATGTTATTATGTAAGATTTAATACATTAGAAGCTTAGGAGTTTTCCTACTGTTACTAAATGTGCTCTATTTTTGTGTTTATGTTCGGAAAGTTGTTCTGACTTCTTGTCCTAAATGAAAAGTTAAAGAAACCTATTAATAAATTTATACCTTTTGGATGGTACAAATTTCAGGTTACTGTGTTTTATCATTCATTTTCTTCTGGTTCTTAGAGTTACCCTTTTCTGAAGAAAATTATTCTAGAGGAACTTAAAAAAGAACAAAAATTCTGAAACTACATAGGAGTCTAGTCTTGGTGCCTTTGGATAAATTCAATGTGTCAGAAAAGAAAACCGTCATTTAAAAAGCTAACTTATGTAAAAGGGATATAAATACTTTTGTGTGTCAATATACTATAAAAGATACCATTCAAAGGGGTAGGAGGAAGAGATGTAACTTTTACAGAAAATTAGAGTAATGTTGGCTGCCTTTTACTAAATTTTTTTATAAATTTTTCATAACGATTGCCTTTTACCATTTTGCAATTGTGGTATGATTGCTTATATGATAACTCATCATATATGAGTCTACTGCATAAATATGAGTGACTTGGATTAATCTAGTGTGTTTACATAGCATATACACAGTTGAAATCTAGCATGCAAGTCTAAAAAGAAATACTGTCAAGTATTTCTTAAAAGTAAAATACTCTGTCATGATGAAATTATTTGATTTAACATCACATTATTTTGTGATGTGGTTTAAACTTTTTGGAAAGATGTATCATTTGTAGAAAAATCTTGATTTAGGTTAAATATAGGTTTTTAAAACTACAGATGTTGTCTTTTTATATTTTTATGAAAAAGCAGTAGAAAATTACTTTTGAAGGAAACGAACTTCTATTTAAAAGTTTAAATATATGTATGTTGTCAGTTTAAAGATCTGTTATTACCTGTTTTACAGAATCATCTGCTTTCAGTGATTATAAATACTCTCAAAACATCATTTTAAGGCTCTATACAGAATGTGTCAGTTGACAGGCAGATTTGATGAACTACTAATGAAATGCAGTTTACAATGTTTGTAATCTCTGTAAGGGCAATTTTAGCAGTGAAAAAACTTGGAAGGGAAACGTGTACATAGATTATATCACTTGCAATTAAATAAAACTCAGTTTGTGCTGATGAGCTTAAGCTTCTTTAATGTCTCTGTTATTTTTCTTAATGCCATTTCTTATCCATTTAGATAGTAAGAACATTTAAATTCTAATTATTTTTACTATTACAACTATTCAAAGGCATACCTGGAAAAGTATAGAGGTCAGGATCCTTACTCCAGTCACACAGTTTACTCAAAAAAGGAGACTCAATGGCACAGTGGAGAGTAACTTCCAAAGAATTTACTCTATCCTGCCTAAAAGCAGAGCTCTGGAAGTTGAATCCTCGGAAAACGTAATAAATGTATTATTTCTCAGAACCATATCAAAAGGAGTCATAATCAGATCATAGGTTTTTACTCCTCAAACGTTTGTTGTATGACTGTACAATGTAGTAAATTTGTCTTGACATTAGGCCACAAGTTAGCACTGGAAGTGGAAAAAAAGTACAGAGAAGGTGTACTTCATAGTTATGGTTTTATTTATTTTTTTAACTTGCTAATTTGAACTAACCATAGGTTTACAGAAAATCTATAAAATTACAATTTCCTTGTATACCTCACCTAGGTTCCCCTAATGTTAGCATCTTACATAACCACAGTACAATGATCAGAACCAAGAAATTAATATTTGATAAAATAACTGTTAGTTAAACCAAAAACTTTACTCACATTTCACCAGTTTTCCCAGTTGTGTACTATTTCTGTTCCATTATATTATCCAAAAATGCATTTAGTTACTTCTAAATCTACTACTGTCTCTAAGTTCCTTTGTCGTTCCTTATCTTTCATGCCCTTGTCACTTTTGAAGAGTATTGATCAGTTATTTTGTCTAATGTCCCTCAATTTGGATTTGTCAGATGTTTTCTCATGGCTGAACTGATGTTATGCTTTTTGAAATAATATCACAGAAATGAAAAATTCCCAATGTTGATAGTCATTTATTATTGGTGATACTGACCTTGATCGCTAGGTTAAGGTGGTTTCATCAGATTTTGCCATTACAAAGACTGTCTTTCCATTTTTAATTGATAGATATCTTGGAGGAGATACTTTGAGACTGCAAATTGTCCTCACAGTCACCCACTACTTTTAGTGTAGATAACAATAGTTATTACTGTGATGTTTGACAAATAGTAATTTTCCACTTTCATCTTTACTTCTACACTAATTGGAATTATACTATAAGGAAGAGCTGTTTCTTCTCTCCCATTCATTTAATCGATGGTACTGTGGACTCGTGAATGTTTCTTCTGTGGGTTAAAATTCAATAATAGCATTGGTTTTTGGCTCAGATTATTCCACCTTTGACTATTAGAAGCATTCCTTCAGGTTGGCTCCTTTGTTGTTGTTGTTTTTTTAATCCTCATCTTTTTGTAAGTAAGTAGTAAGTACTCCCTTACTTTTTGAAATCACAAGATGTTCTGCGTTCCATCTTGTGATCTCCTTGCCCTGTCTTTGAACCAACCACTTCTCAAAGAGACCTAGCCTGATTTTTAATTGGAGAATGATGTTTAGAATCCATGATCTGGGTGCTGTCTTTGTAGATTTTTTATGCATTTTGAATAATAGTGCTCTAAGGTAGTTAAGACATGAAGACCTGCCATTAGTAGGAAGAAATTAGGTTTCATCACCTTCAACATTTCTCAGCCTAGCTTTCCTTAATTTCACAGTACTCTTCAAGCAGCAAAGTTCTTTGGCAACAAATGGAAGAGACAATGTCTTTAATTAAAAATTGTCATTACATCCTCCCTTCCCCTTTACAGTATATCTAAATTGATAATAGGCCAAATATATATTCAGACCTTGGATTATGGTGCCTTAATTGAAAGGGGTCGCATGGTGTCTGTCCGTGGGGTCACAGAGTCAGACATGGCTTAGTGACTAAACAATGACAACAAATTGAAAGAAGTTGGCCCAAAGGAATATTTCAAATTGTATTTTTGTATGCTGTCCTTCAGGTTTTTACATCTTGGTAAAACTATGCCATAAAAAGGTGTAGGTGTGGTGGTGATGGTGGTGATGGTGTGTGTGTGTGAGAGAGAGAAAGAAAAAGATAGTATGAAAGAGGAAGAGAGAAAGGAAAGCCAGGATGACACCTCGGCAGCAGACATTCCTCAGATGCATTTTAGGAGAGGGTACGGATGGAAGCTGAGGACCTGGAAACTGCCAATGTCCTTGGAAAGTCTTTTGTATCCTCCCAAGGATACTTGTGCATGCTTTTCAAGGTTATCAGTAATAACCACAAACATCAGTATAACTCCTATTTGGAAGGTGCTATACTACAATATATAAAAACACTTCAACAGTGATTTCCTTAGAGTTCACTATCAGCTGGGGAGACACACACAAAAACACTACGAACAAAGGAAAAAAGGCTTTCATTAAAGTATAGCAAACTGAAACCATATTTATTACCATTCCTCCTGACACCTAATAAAATGGTAGAAAAGAAACAGACACAGTGCTCGCTTTGGCAGCACATATACTAAAATTGGAACGATACAGGGAAGATTAGCATGGCCCCTGCGCAAGGATGACACGCAAATTCGTGAAGCATTCCATATTAAAAAAAAAAGACACAAAAGTATAAACCCATAAGGCAAAGAGAAAAGAAAAGAAGATGAAATATGAGAAACTGCAATTCTTTTGGAAGCTGGAAAAATTGATGGAATCGTGGATGCCTACTTAAACAACCAAATCATTTTAAGGGCCCAATCGTAACCCTACGGTGAAGGAAAGTCAATAGGAAGCAAGTGAATTTATGCCATGGAACTCTGCAAAGGCTCCAAACTCGATGACAGCATGCACTCATCAGCCAAGGTCAGGGAGGGCTCAAGGACAGAAAGAGTGATGGTAAGTTTATGTAAGAAGCTACGCCCCTGTGTACTCCTCTCCCATTTGTGCTGTCTTAGAGGGTTTATGATTTTTTTTTTTCATTACTTGAATGTGACATTTTGCGAGTAGTAGTAAACACCTGTGTTCAACCCTCTATGATTATGAGTATTATGTTAATTTAAAATTAAGTAAGACACAGTACAAGTTGCCATGTGCTACAAGCTACTTCAGTTCAGTTCAGTCGCTCAGTCGTGTCCGACTCTCTGCGAC
The DNA here is from genome assembly GCF_054371585.1 of Giraffa tippelskirchi. Classification (NCBI taxonomy): domain Eukaryota; kingdom Metazoa; phylum Chordata; class Mammalia; order Artiodactyla; family Giraffidae; genus Giraffa; species Giraffa tippelskirchi. Next base: position 117,874,693 of record NC_137280.1, on the reverse strand, counting down.
CTCATGAATTGCAGTACGCCAGGCCTCTCTGTCCATCACCAACTCCCAGATTCTACCCAAACCCATGTTCATTGAGTCGGTGATGCCATCCAACCATCTCATCCTCTGTCGTCCCCTTCTCCTCCCGCCCCCAATCCTACCCAGCATTAGGGTCTTTTCCAATGAGTCAACCCTTCGCATGAGGTGGCCAAAGTATTGGAGCTTCAGCTTCAACATCAGACCTTCCAATGAACACCCAGAATTGATCTCTTTTAGGATGGATTGATTGGATCTCCTTGCAGTCCAAGAAACTCTCAAGAGTCTTCTCCAACACCACATTTCAAAAGCATCAATTCTGCGGCGCTCAGCTTTCTTCACCGTCCAACTCTCACATCCATACATGACCACTGGAAAAACCATAGTCTTGACTAGATGGACTTTTGTTGGCAAAGTAATGTCTCTGCTTTTAAACATGCTATCTAGGTTGGCCATAACCTTCCTTCCAAGTAGTAAGCATCTTTTAATTTCATGGCTGCAGTCACCATCAGCAGTGATTCTGGAGCCCAAAAAAGTAAAGTCTGACACTGTTTCCACTGTTTCCCCATCTATTTCCCATGGAGTGATGGGACCAGATGCCATGATCTTAGTTTTCTGAACGTTGAGCTTTAAGCCAACTTTTTCACTCTCCTCCTTCACCTTCATCAAGAGGCTCTTTAGTTCTTCTTCACTTTCTGCCCTAAGGGTGGTGTCATCCGCATATCTGAGGTTATTGATATTTCTCCCGGCAATCTTGATTCCAGCTTGTGTTTCCTCCAGCCCAGCGTTTCTCATGATGTACTCTGCATATAAGTTAAATAAGCAGGGTGACAATATACAGCCTTGACGTACTCCTTTTCCTATTTGGAACCAGTCTGTTGTTCCATGTCCAGTTCTGACTGTTGCTTCCTGACCTGCATACAGGTTTCTCAAGAGACAGGTCAGATGGTCTGGTATTCCCATCTCTTGAAGAATTTTCCACAGTTAATTGTGATCCACACAGTCCAAGGCTTTGGCATAGTCAATAAAGCAGAAATAGATGTTTTTCTGGAACTCTCTTGCTTTTTCGATGATCCAGCGGATATTGGCAATTTGATCTCTGGTTCCTCTGCCTTTTCTAAAACCAGCTTGAACATCTGGAAGTTCACGGTTCACATATTGCTGAAGCCTGGCTTGGAGAATTTTGAGCATTACTTTTCTAGCATGTGAGATGAGTGCAATTGTGCGGTAGTTTGAGCATTCTTTGGCATTGCCTTTCTTTGGGATTGGAACGAAGACTGACCTCTTCCAGTCCTGTGGCCACTGCTGAGTTTTCCAAATTTGCTGGCATATCGAGTGCAGCACTTTCACAGCATCACCTTTGAGGATTTGAAATAGCTCAACTGGAATTCCATCACCTCCACTAGCTTTGTTCCTAGTGGTGCTACCTAAGGCCCACTTGACTTCACATTCCAAGATGTCTGGCTCTAGGTGAGTGATCACACCATCGTGATTATCTGGGTCGTGAAGATCTTTTTTGTACAGTTCTTCTGTGTATTCTTGCCACCTCTTCTTAATATCTTCTGCTTCTGTTAGGTCCATACCATTTCTGTCCTTTATCGAGCCTATCTTTGCGTGAAATGTTCCCTTGGTATCTCTAATTTTCTTGAAGAGGTCTCTAGTCTTTCCCAATCTGTTGTTTTCCTCTATTTGTTTGCACTGATCGCTGAGGAAGGCTTTCTTATCTCTCCTTGCTATTCTTTGGAACTCTGCATTCAGATGAGAATATCTTTCCTTTTCTCCTTTGCTTTTCGCTTCTCTTCTCTTCCCAGCTATCTGTAAGGCCTCCTCAGACAGCCATTTTGCTTTTTTGCATTTCTTTTCCATGGGGATTTTCTTGATCCCTGTCTCCTGTACAATGTCATGAACCTCTGTCCATAGTTCATCAGGCATTCTGTCTATCAGGTCTAGTCCCTTAAATCTATTTTTCACTTCCACTGTATACTCATAAGGGATTTGATCTAGGTCATACCTGAATGGTCTAGTGGTTTTCCCTACTTTCTTCAATTTAAGTCTGAATTTGGCAATAAGCAGTTCATGATCTGAGCCACAGTCTGCTCCCGGTCTTGTTTTTGCTGACTGTATAGAGCTTCTCCATCTTTGGCTGCAAAGAATATAATCAATCTGATTTCGGTGTTGACCATCTGGTGACGTCCACGTGTAGAGTCTTCTCTTGTGTTGTTGGAATAGGGTGTTTGCTATTACCTGTGCGTTCTCGTGGCAAAACTCTATTAGCCTTTGCCCTGCTTCATTCTGTACTCCAAGGCCAAACCTGCCTGTTACACCAGGTGTTTCTTGACTTCCTACTTTTGCATTCCAGTCCCCTATAATGAAAAGGACATCTTTTTTGGGTGTTAGTTCTAAAAGGTCTTGTAGGTCTTCATAGAATCGTTCAACTTCAGCTTCTTCGGCGTTACTGGTCGGGGCATAGACTTGGATTACCGTGATATTGAACGGTTTGCCTTGGAAGCGAACAGAGATCATTCTGTTCTCGGCGGCCGAGAGGGCCTAGGCCAGGCCGGGCCGGGGCCCGGGGGCCGGGGGCGGCGGCCGACAGGGGTTAGGGCGGGCCGGGGCCGGCAACCGAGAGGGGCTAGGCCGGGCCGGGGGCCGGGGGCCGGGGGCCGGGAGCCGGGGGCGGCGGCCGAGAGGGCCTAGGCCGGGCCGGGGGCCGGGGGCCGGGGGCGGCAACCGAGAGGAGCTAGGCGGGGCCGGGGGCCGGGAGCCGGGGGCGGCAACCGAGAGGGGCTAGGCCGGGGGCCGGGGGCCGGGGGCGGCGGCCGACAGGGGCTAGGCCGGGCCGGGGCCTGGGGGCTGGGGGCAGCGGCCGAGAGGGCCTAGGCCGGGCCGGGGGCCGGGGGCGGCGGCCAACAGGGCCTAGGCCTGGCCGGCGGCTAGGAGCCGGGGGCGGCGGCCGAGAGGGCCTAGGCCGGGCCGGGGGCCGGGGGCGGCGGCCGACAGGGGTTAGGGCGGGCCGGGGCCCGGGAGCTGGGGGCGGCGACCGAGAGGGCCTAGGCCGGGCCGGGGGCCAGGGGCGGCGGCCGACAGGGGCTAGCCCGGGCCGGGGGCCGGGGGCAGAGGCTGACAGGGCCTAGGCCGGGCCGGGGGCTGGGGGCTGGGGGCTGAGGGCCGGGGGCGGCAGTCGAGAGGGGCTAGGCCAGGCCGGGGGCTGGGGCCGGCGGCAGCGGTGGCGGCGGCAAGAGGAATTACCCAAGGCCCAAGGTAAGAGAAACCCAAGTAAGACGGTAAGTGTTACGAGAGGGCATCAGAGGGCAGACACACTAAAACTAAAACAACAGAAAACTAGCTAATCTGATCACACGGACCACAGCCTTGTCTATCTCAATGAAACTAAGCCATGCCGTGTGGGGCCACCCAAGAGGGATGGGTCATGGTGGAGAGGTCTGACAGATTGTGGTCCACTGGAGAAGGGCATGGCAAACCACTTCAGTATTCTTGCCTTGAGAACCCCATGAACAGTATGAAAAGGCAAAAAGGATAGGACACTGAAAGATGAACTCCCCAGGTCAGTAGGTGCCCAATATGCTAATGGAGATCAGTGGAGAAATAACTCCAGAAAGAATGATGGGATGGAGCCAAAGCAAAAACGATACCCAACTGTGGATGTGATTGGTGATAGACGCAAAGTCCGATGCTGTAAAGAGCAATATTGCATAGGAACCTGGAATGTTAGGTCCATGAATCAAGGCAAACTGGAAGTGGTCAAACAGGAGATGGCAAGAGTGAACGTCGACATTCTAGGAATCAGCGAACTAAGATGGACTGGAATGGGTGAATTTAACTCAGATGACCATTGTATCTACTACTGTGGGCAAGAATCCCTTAGAAGAAATGGAGTAGCCATCATGGTCAACAGAAGAGTCCGAAATGCAGTACTTGGATGCAATCTCAAAAACGACAAGCTATTTAGGTTATAGATAATAAATACTATGAGGCCACATTGATAAATCCCTAGCACTGGATCTTACTCTCCCCAAAATTCTGGACAAAATCAAGAATGAAAAACCAGCAACTATTGGGTAATATTTTTACACGAACATTTTGGTATACATTTGATAAAACAATTCCCTTCCTTAAGAAGTCCTGAGGGCATTCTGAGATTATTTCTGTACTAGGCAAATCCATAGGGTCACTAAACAAGTAAGCCAATGTAACTAGATACTTGTACAAAGAAAATCATCCCTAACTAGTTAGCTGCCCTGAAAAGAATCAGTGAGTATGTGGACAAAGGAGAAAACACTCATTTATGCAAGATTTAACAGCCAGTATTAAGTATCTGTCTTTGTCCTCTGAGGATTAATAGGCTATTAATAAACACTTATAGACATGTGTTAAGTAGTACAAGCTTAAGTCACTAGAGAGCTTAGAGTCTTAACCACAGGGAGAGTTTGGTAAAGCCTTCCAAGGGAGATGTACATGGCTGAGAAAGAGTTGTTGAACCCATGTAAACATATATATAGATGTGTAATTAATATTCAGATATATAAAAGTTATTAAATTAATTGATCAGCTTGTAACAACATATAAATGTTCAAGAAAATTGTTTTTTCACATTTTAGATTTATTGCTTTAATTTACATTTAGATTTATTGTTTTAGTATCTTTAGCATAAAGATAAAAAAATGAAATATTTCAATTTTTTCAGAAGAGAAATGAGGGTCACTCTTGGTGACGTTGGTCCCCAGAGCTTTGACACAGTGACTCATCCCCATCACTCTTTGCAAGGCCGGAGGGAACACATCTCCTTACAGCAGATCATATGTTGTGTGATTTTTGTGCAAGCCTAACACAATTAGACTAACTTAACACATTAAAGATGGGAGTGGAAAGGAGGTGACAAATATGAGAGATACTGAGAAGGTAGAAATGACAGAACTCAGTGATCACTTGATTTTGTGGTGAAAGAGGTGAACCCAGGAAGGTTTCAAGATCTGTTGTTTGGATGATTGGTAATAAAAGTATTCATTTCAGTATAATTATAACAATAGTAGCAACCACTACCTTGGCAAATATAAATTGACCCTAGAAATTAGAGAAAGGTAAAATAATTTTTAACACAATGGAATACTACAGTTTTTGAAAATTTTCAGATACCACTTGGGGTGTCTGAAAATTTGTCTGTAGAGTTTGATAGTGACGAAATTGCTAATAGTTATCATATTTGGGTGCCAAGATTGTAATTTACACTTTTTATTTCCCTACTTTCTAATTTTCTTTTTTCTTTGCTTTCTTTCATCCTTTTTTCTTTTGGCTACAGGGCTTGCAGATTCCTGACCAGGGATTAAATCCCAGCTATAGCAGTGAAAGTGCCGAGTCCTAACCACTGGACTGCCAGGAAATTCCTGCCAATATTTTCCTTTTAGAACTTTATGAGGTGCCATTGACCTACAATGATCTTCACGTATTTAAAGTATATAATTTGATGGATTTTGACATCTATATACACCCATGAAGTCATAACCACAAGCAAGATAATTAAACCTTGCCCCACAAAGCTTCCGTGTGCCCTTTCATAATCCTTCCCACCCATTCCTCTTTGCTTACCCTATCTGCCATTAGTCCCCAGGAAACTACAAATATAGCTTACTTAACTATAGAATAGTTTGCATTTTTTGAATGTATATAAATAGAATTATATAGTATATACTTTCTTGGTCTGCCTTCTTTCCACATAATTATTTTGGGACTCATTCTTGTTTTTTCTTTTTTTAAGATTTTTTTTATGTGGACCATTTTAAAGTCTTTATTGAATTTATTACAATAGTCTTTCTGTTTTATATTTTTGTTTTTTGGCCATGAGGTATGTGGGATCTTAGCTCCCTGACCAGGTATGGAACCAGCACCTGCTGCATGGGAAGGCAAAGTCTTAACTGCTGGACTGCCAGAGAAGTCCCTCATTCTTGTTGTCATGTTTATCAACAGTTTATTCCTTTTTACTAATAGTAGTATTCTACTGTATGGATATACCAAATTTGTTTATCCACTCATGTATTGATGGATATTTAGACTATTCCCAGTTTTTGGCTACTACAAATAAAGCTGCTATGAACATTCACATATAGGTCTTTGTGTGGATATGTGCTTTCATTTATCTTGAGGAGAGTCCTAGAGGAAATAATCAAATATACTATGAACCCTCTAAACCAGCAAAATAACAAAACAAATCACTAGCTAATAACACAACAAGGGAAATAAATGGAATTTTTTTAAAAAAGTAAAAGAGAAAAAAAAAAAACAAAATGGGACAAATAGACAATAAATATCAACATGACAGATTTAAACCAAATCATGTCTGTAATCTCATTGTTCAGTCACTAAGTTGTGTGTGACTCTTTTTGACCCCATGGACTACAGCCTGCCAGGCTTCCCTGTCCTTCATTATCTCCCTGAGTTTGCTCAAACTCATGTCCACTGAGTCGGTGATGCCATCCAGCCATCTCATTCTCTGCCATCCCTTTCTCCTCCTGTCTTCAATCTTTCCCAGCATCAGGCTCTAAGTCGTTTCTTTGCATCAGGTGGCCAAAGTATTGGAGATTCAGCTTCAGCATCAGTCCTTCCAAGGAATATTCAGGACTGATTTCCTTTAGGATTGACCGGTTTAATCTTGCAGTCTAAGGGACTCTCAAGAGTCTTCTCCAATACCACAGTTTAAAAGCATCAATTCTTCAGCACCCAGCCTTCTTTATGATCCAACTCTCGCATCCATACATGACTACTGGAAAACCAGAGCTTTGACTATAAAGACTTTTGTCAGCAAAGGGATGTTTCTGCTTTTTAATAGGCTATCTAGGTTTCTCATAGCTTTTCTTCCAAGGAGCAAATATCTTTTAATTTCATGATTACAGTCATCTTCCACAGTGATTTTGGAGCTCAAGAAAATAAAATCTGTCACTTTTTCCACATTATACATAATCTCATTACATATAATCTATTTTTTGACGTATATGCACTGCTTTATTTATTTATTTATATTTGGCTACACTGGGTGTTTCTCTAATTTTGGTGCACGGGCTTCCCATTGCATTGGCTTCTCTCGTTGTGGAGCACAGGCTCTAGGACCACAGGTTTCAGTAGCTGGGACTTGCTGGCTCTAGGGTGTGGGCTTCGATAGTTGTAGTACACAAGCTCAGTTGCTCCACAGCGCTGGGAGCACATGGAATGCTCCCAGACCAGGAACTGAACTTGTGTCCCCTTCATTGACAGGTGGAAACCTAACCTCTGCACCACCAGGGAAGCCCTATACATAAAAAATCAAAAAGCTTCAATTAAAAGTTAAGGATTATTGGATTGGATAAAAGAGTAAGAAGTACTGCCAACCAGAAATGTACCTTAAATAAAATAGGCACACAGGTATACTAACACTAATAAAAAGAAAACTAGAGAGGCTATATTAATATCAGACCAGTAGATTTCAGAAAAAAGAATATTATGAGGATCAAAGAAAGCTCTTGAGTATGATAATGTAGTCAATTCATCAGGAGGATATAATGATCCTAAACATTTATACATAATAGAAGATTTTGAAAATAAGTGAAGTAAAACTGATGGAAATAATAAAATGAGAAATAAATCCACAACTATAGTCAGAGAGTTCAATACCCATACTTGTTAACTGGCACAACAAGTAGACAGAAAATAAGTAAGGGTATAGAAGACTTGAACAACATAACCAACAAATTTGACAAAATAACCACTTACAGAACAATTTACCCAACAATAGCAGAATATACATTCTTTTGAAAGTGCATCAAGAATATTTACCTAAGTAGCCCATATTCCAGATTGTAAAACAAATCTTAATAAAGGTAATAGAATTTAAGTCAACTGATAGAAAAATTCATGATATAAGAGCTTTAATTTTTTAATTCATTTTTATTGGAGTATAGTTGATTTACAAGGTAGTATTAATTTCTGCTGTACTGCAAAATGAATTAGAGCTGTGAGTTTTATTCAGGGTCTTACTGAGGACTATAGCCCAGCGGATAGTCACTCAATGAAAGTGAAAGCCGCTCAGTCGTGTCCAACTCTTTGTGACCCTATGGATCATATAGTCCATGGAATTCTCCAGGCCAGAATACTGGAGTGGGTAGCCTTTCCCTTCACCAGGGGCTATTCCCAACCCAAGGATCAAACCCAGATCTCCCACATTGCAGGCAGATTCTTTACCAACTGAGCTACCAGGCAAGCCCAGGGAAGTCATTCAGTAGTTCTGAGTAAACTGCTCCCAAGAGGTGGGAGAGAATCCAGTTTATATGTGACAGTTTTGGCAATCAGGTATATATCTTGGTAAAAGATTTCTAGAGCTTCCCTGGTGGCTCAGTGGTAAAGAATCCACCTGCCAATGCAGGAGATGTGGATTCAATTCTTGGATTGGGAAGATCTCCTGGAGAAGGAAATGGCAACCTAGCCCAGTATTCTTGCCTGGAAAATCCTGTGGAGAGTGGAGCCTGGTGGGCTACAGTCCATGGAGCCACAAAAAAGTTGGACATGACTTAGCAACTAAAGAACAACAACAGAAGATTACTGCTCAGTTCAGTTCAGTTGCTCAGTTGTGTCCGACTGTGACTCCATGGACAGCAGCATGCCAGGTTTCCCTGTCTATCAGCAACTTCTGGAGCTTACTGTCCCTTGAGTCGCTGATGCCATCCAACCATCTCATCCTCTGTCCTCCTCTTCTCCTCCCATCTTCAGTCTTTCCCAGCATCAGGGTCTTTTCCAATGAGTCAGTTCTTCACATCAGGTGGCCAAAGTATTGGAGTTTCAGCTTCAGCATCAGTCCTTCCAATGACTATTCAGGACTGATTACCTTTAGGATGGACTGACTGGATCTCCTTGCCCTCCAAGGGACTTGCAAGAGTCCACAGACTTAACTCTTTAACCACAGTTTAAAAACATCAATACTTCGGTGCTCAGACTTCTTTATGGTCCAAATCTCTCATCCATACATGACTACTGGAAAAATCATAGCTTTGACTAGATGGACTGTTGTTGGCAAAGCAATGTCTCTGCTTTTTAATATGTTGTCTAGGTTGGTCATAGCTTTTCTTCCAAGGAGCAAGCGTCTTTTAATTTCATGGCTGCAATCACCATCTGCAGTGATTTTGGAGCCCAATAAAATAAAGTCTCTCACTGTTTCCATTGTCTCCCCATCTATTTGCCATGAAGTGATGGGACTGGATGCCATGATCTTAGTTTTCTGAATGTTGAGTTTTAAGCCAAATTTTTCACTCTCCTCTGAAAGAGGAGAGGCTTTCATCAAGAGGCTCTTTAGTTCCTCACTTTCTGCCATAAGGGTGGTATAATCTGCATATCTGAGGTTATTGATATTTCTCCCAGCAATCTTGATTCCACCTTGTGCTTCATCCAGCCTGGCATTTCAAATGATGTACTCTGCATATACATCAGGTATTCCCTGTAGCTCAAATGGTAAAAAGTTTGCCTGCAATGCAGGAGACCTGTGTTCAGTCTGTGGGTTGGGAAGATCCTCTGGAGAAGGGAATGGTAATCCACTCTAGTATTCTTGCCTGGAGAATCCCATGGACAGAGGAGATTGGCAGGCTACAGTCCGTGGGGTCGCAAAGAGTTGGACATGACTGAGCAACTAACACTATTACTACTACTTTGCATATAAGTTAAATAAGCAGGCTGACAGTATACAGCCTTGACATATTCCTTTCCCGATCTGGAGCCAGTCTGTTGTTCCATGTCCAGTTGTAACTGTTGCTTCTTGACCTGGATACAGATTTCTCAGGAGGCAGGTCAGATGGTCTGGTATTCCCATTTCTTTCAGAATTTTCCACAGTTTGTTGTGATCCACATAGTCAAAGGCTTTGGCGTAGTCAATAAAGCAGAAATAGATGCTTTTCTGGAACTCTTTTGCATTTTCAATGATCCAGCAGATGTTGGCAATTTGATCTTTGGCTTCTCTGCCTTTTCTAAATCCAGCTTGAATATCTGGAAGTTCACAGTTCACATACTGTTGAAGCCTGGCTTGGAGAATTTTGAGCATTACTTTGCTAGCATGTGAGATGAGTGCAAGTGTGCAGTAGTTTGAACACTCTTTGGCATCGCCTTTGTTTGGGATTGGAATGAAAACTGACCTTTTCCAGTCCTGTGGCCACTGCTGAGTTTTCCAAATTTGCTGGCATATTGAGTGCAACACTTTCACAACATCATCTTTTAGGATTTGAAATAGCTCAACTGGAATTCCATCACCTCCACTAGCTTTGTTCCTAGTGGTGCTACCTAAGGCCCACTTGACTTCTCATTCCAGGCTGTCTGGCTCTAGGTGAGTGATCACACCATCGTGGTTATCTGGGTCATGAAGATCTTTTTTGTATAGTTCTTATGTGTATTCTTGCCACCTCTTCTTAATATCTTCTGCTTCTGTTAGGTCCATACCATTTCTGTCCTTTATTGAGCCCATCTCTGCATGAAATGTTCCCTTGGTATCTCTAACTTTCTTGAAGAGATCTCTAGTCTTTCCCATTCTATTATTTTCCTCTATTTCTTTGCATTGATCACTGAGGAAGGCTTTCTTATCTCTCCTTGCTATTCTTTAGTCACAAAGAATAGATATCTCAGGTTAATGATTTCAGTGGTTTCCTATATGGGGAAAGAGGCAAGAATCTGAGTTCATTAAAAATCTTCCTGAGATATACATCTAAGGGGCCTGCTTGTCCAAAGCACAGAGCATCCTTAGATCATCCTTTCCTCTGTGTGAAGCAGAGTGCACTGTTGGTGAGCATCCGCAGGTTATTCCCTGTAGAATTGGCTGGTGAGCAAAAATGCAAAAATGCTCTTTTGCTCTTTGTTTACAGTACATACAAGGTATATCTGACCACAGTGAAGTTAAACTAGAAATCAGTATCAGAAACATCTCTGGAAAATCCCTCAACATATGGAAGCTGAATAACAACACTTCTATATAACTCACAGATCAAAAATGAACTCAAAAGGAAAATTACAAAATATTTTTAACAAACTAAAGATGGAAGCAAAATATTTGTGGAATGTCATGAATGAACACTTTGGGAAAATTAATAGCACTAAATATTAGAGAAAAATGTCTCAAAACAGTGACTTCAGCTTGCACCTTAATAAACTAGAAAAAGAAGAGCAAATAAATCCTGAAACAACTGGAAGAAAGGAAATAATAAAGATCAAGGGCAGAGATCAGTGAAATAGAAAACAAATAATAGAGAAAGTCAGTGAACCTAGAAGGTGGTTCTATGGGAATTTTCTGGTGGTCCAGTGGTTAGGACTCTGTGCTCTCACTGCTAAGGGCCTGGATTCAGTTCCTGGTCACAGAAATAAGAACCCATAAGCCCCATGGCACAGCCAATAAATAAATAAAAAGTAGTTCTATGAGAAGCTTAATAAAAATCAGTAAATCTCTAGCCAGACTGCTCAGGACAAAAGAGAGGAGACAAATTACCAATATCAGAAATGAGTGAGATGCTATCACTACAGATTCCACATATATTAAAAAGATACTAGGAAATAGCAAGACAACTTTACTCATTTAATAAAATAGAAAAATTCATTGGAACCCAAATGAACAAGTTTCACTCGAGAATAAACAAATGACCCAAAGGCCTGTATATTTATAAAGAAATTGAATTTTTATTTAAAAATTTTCCCACAGAGAGAACTCACATTTTCAAAACTATGATTTTATACTTTTATAAACATAGAAACTTATAAACTGAAAAGGTAAATATTATCTAGTTTTTCCTTTGGAATTCTTCTTTGACCAATGGGTTATATAGATATGTATTACTCAGTTTCTATATATTGAGGGATTCTCCAGAGATGTTTCTATTACTGATTTCTACCTTACCTCTGCCGTGATCAGATATACCTGGAGCCCCAAGGCCAGGTATATGGGTGTTCATGAATGAATAAGATACCATATTCAAAACCTTATATGCCTTGAATCCTTCTACCTTTATTGAGACTAATTTTATGATCTGGAATATGGGTTACCTTAGTAAATACACCCTAGTGAATGTTCTGAGTGCACTTGGAAAAGAATGTGTATTCTGCTATTGTTGGGTGGAGTGTTCTGTGATGTTAATGTACACAGGTTATCCATGTAAATAAGGACTAGAAAGGAAATTGAGCCACTATTTTAAAAGTAGATTTTACTGTTCGTTAGTGGAGTTTTTTTTTCCTATGTAAACTGCTTGAGATCACGTGAAGGAAAATTATGGTTTGGATTGGTGTAACTACCCTTCCAAGATAATTCTTAAAGATCGTATTCCCTGTTGTTTATGTCCTTGTATAGTCTCTTCCCACACTGCATATGGGCTAACCTCTGTGATTTGTAGAATAATACAGAAGCAACTGTTTGTGACTTCAGATGCGAGGTCATAAAAGTTTCTGCCTTGTCTCTTGAAACATTCACTCTAGGATGACCCAGCCTCTGTGGTATGAGCAGCCTTGTAGAGAGACCCCTGTGGAGAGGAACTGAGTCCTCCAAACAACAGTCAGCAAGCAGCAACCTTCCAGGTACATCAGGGAGCCTCCTGGGAAGGAGAGCCTCCAATCCCAGTTAAGTGTTCATATGACTACAGCCTGTTAAGAGACCCAAGCGAGAACTGCCTAGCAAAGCCACACCTGAATTTCTGACCCATAGAAATTGTGAGAGACAATAAATGGTTATTGTTGTGTTAAGCCACTGAGTTTTGAGCAATTTGTTATGGAATAATTTTAAAAACCTCATGCTCATATGTTTTAAAGTATATGTTTATTAAAAGATCTCATTCAAGCTTCTTCTCAAAGTTAATCTTCTTTGAGAAGTTTTTCCTAGCCAACCTAGTGGAAATAGCCCCTGAACTGATTCTATCCCTTTGCTATGCTTTTTCCTCTTAATGTTTATACCTGGAAGTAGTTTAGAGTTGTATGTGTGTGTGTATCTTTCTTCTCTTTCTTTTACACTAAAGTGGAAGCTCCATGAGAATAAGGACCATTTGTTCATTACTGCCTAGAACCTAGATGTTTAGAATACTACCTGGTATATCAGTGGCACTCTACCAATAACTGCTGAAAGAGTGAACAAATTAATAATAACAAAATCATTAATATTCTCATTTGCATTAATAGTATACTTGGATTTTATTTCAAGAATGTGGGTATGTATAGAGACTATGAACCACGTGTGGATTTGTACTAACTACTTTTCTTAATGTTTGCATTAGAATCATTTTTATTATAGCAACAGTTTTTGTTGATTCCTTTCTCTTAACAAGGCATTGTGGTAGGTAGCCTCTAAAATGGCTCTCAATGATTTCTGAGTCCTGGTGCTCGTGTCCTTGTACAGTCCCCTCCCACACTGAATAGGGTTGACTTGCGCAACCAATAGAATATTACAGAAACGAATGTGACTTCTGAGGTTAGATCATAGAAAACATTGGAGATTTTGCTTGTTTAAAAGACATCTGGAATTTGATAGACAATACCTCACTACAAATTAATTTCTTCCAAAAATGTTTAAAAATGAAAAGGAGGCTGTAACTAAAGTTTCTGAGTGATTCATTACGTAAGTGAGGAAAGTCATTTAATGATGACAAGTTCATTAAATTATGTTTGACAGTAGCAGCCAAAGAAATATATCCAGAGCAAATAAACTTGCTTAAGAGTATTAACCTTTCTGTGAGAACAGTTGCTCAGAGTTAAAGACATTGAGAGCAATATCAATAGTCAATTAAAAAACAAAGGGGTATCAAATGGTTTTCCTTGACTTTTATTTTTTGTAATATTAATAGCTTCTTGAGTTATAAGGAATATACCATATAATTCACCCATTGAAAGTGTACAATTGAGAGTTCTACAACCCCCACCAGAATCAATTCTTATTACCCCCTAAAGAAATCTTGTACTCATTAGCAGTCATTACCCATTCCCCATCAAGCATCCAGCCATAGGTAATCACTAATTTCTATCTATCTCTATAGATTTCCATATTATGAACATTTCATACAAATGGAATCATACTGTGTATTGTCCTTTGTGACTGACTTCTTTCAGTCAGCATAAGGTTTTCAAGGTTCATTTACAGTGTATCATATTGCCAAATAATATTCTATTGTATGGACATGCCACAATGTTTATCCATTCACCTGCTGGACTTTCACATTGTTTTCCATCTTTTGGCTATTACGAATAATGCTACTGTGGATATTCATGTGCAAGATTTTGTGAGGACCTTTTTTTTTGTAATTTTCTTGGGTGTATACCTAGGACTCTGGGTTATATGATAGCATTATGTTTAAACTTTTGAGGAAGGCAAGAAAAAAAAAGAACCTCTATTTATATTTTAAAAATTGGGATTTGTCTTTTGTCTTTTCACTTTCTTTTTATTTATTTTTTTAATATCTATTTACTTATTTATTTATTGGCTGGCTGGGTCTTTGTTGCTGCAAGAAGTCTTTCTCTAGCTGCAGTGCACTGGCTTCTCATTGCAACGATTTCTCTCATTGAAAAGCACAGACTCTAGGCACATGGGCTTCAGTAGGTGCTGCATATGGGCTCAGTAGTGGTGGAGCATGGACTCCAGAGCAATGGCTCACTAGCTGTGGTGCATGGGCTTAGTTGTTCCTCGCCATGTGGGATCTTCCCAATCCAGGGGATCAAATCCATGTCTTCTGCAGCTCCTGCATTGGCAGGCAGATTCTTTACCATTGAGTCACCAGGAAAGTCCTGTCTATTCACTTTCTTGATGTTGTCTTTTCAAAGCACAAAATATCTTAATTTTGATGAAGCCCAGTTCATGTTTTTCTTTTGTTGCTTGTACGTTTGGTGTCATATCTAATGAACCGTAGCTATTCCAGATCTTGAAGCTTTATGCCTTTGTTCTCTTTTAAGAGTTTTATAGGTTTAGCTCTTACAATTAGGGCTTGGATAATTTTGAGCTGATTTTTGCTGTGTTGTGAGGTAGGAATCCAACATAATTCTTTTACATATGGATATCCAGTTGTCCCAGAACAATTTGTTGAAAGACTATTGTTTGCCCATTGAAAATTGTCTTAGATCCTTGTTGAATTTTTCAACTAACCATAAATATCAGGATTTACTTTTAGACTTTCAATGCTATTCCATTTAGATATACGTACTTGAATCTTGATGAATAGACAGTTGTCACTGATATCAGTCTATTGTTTACTTGAGGAATCAATATTGAGTTTGAAGTGACTAAAGAATTACCACTAAGAGTAGTCTGTGTGGAACAACTACAAAAGAGAATGTTTTCAAAGAAGTTGTGAAAACCCTAATTCCCTACAACCTGCAGCTGAGTTGAATAAGATATGTTAAATTGATGGTGGTACTGGTGGCTCAGTGGTAGAGAATTCACCTGCCAATGCAGGAGACATGGGTTTGATCCCTGGGTCGAGAAGATCCCCTGGAAAAGGAAATGGCAACCCACTCCAGTATTCTTGCCTGAGAAATCCTATGGACAGAGGAGCCTGGCAGGCTACAATCCATAGTGGCACAAAAGAGTCAGAAACGACTTAGTGACGAAAACAACAACAACAAACGAACATGTGTGGGGGAGAAAAAACTTATTTGAACAGATTTACAAAGATTTGGAAAATGTAAGGTGTTTAAAGCCTTGTTGTAAATATTTGAATTTGCCGTGTATCATCTTACTAACAGCATCAAGAGTGAACTTTATTTCCTCTTCTGGATTTAACCATCATGTGTTCCAGGAATTTTTTTTCAGAAATATACCTGAATATCCTCACTTGCTATACCACATAGCAGTTTGATGGCTTAGTAATGGTAAAGTATTATTGTGATTATTTGAGCTCTGGACTGAGACGGAAACTTTTTTTAATGGTGGTAAAATACATATAACATAAAATTTAATATTTGGCCAATTTTTAGTGTACCATTCAGTGATACTAAGCACAATCATCACCCCTATTCATTTCCAAAATTTGTTTCATCTTGCAAAATTGAAATGCTATACCCATTAAACAATAATTCCCCATTCCCTTCACTCCAGCCCCTGAAAACTACATTGTACTGTCTCTGTGAATTTAACTACTTTTGGTATCTCTTATAAGTAGAATCATACAATATTTGTCTTTTTGTGACTGGCTTATTTCACTTAGCAGAATATCCTCAAGTATCATTCATGTTGTAGCATGTATAAATTTTTCTTCCTTTTTAAGGTTGAATAATATTTTGTTAATGAATATACCACATTTTGCTTATCCATTCATCTGGGTTGCTTCCACGTTTTGGCTATTGTAAATAATGTTGTCAGATGGATTTTTGTGAATGAGAAGTGCCCTCAGCCACTGTTGAACACTAAATGGCTTGGAAATCAGCTTTTACTGAAGACTCAATCACGTTTCTTAACAAGTTCAACCTAATTACAAAGCAAACTGTATATATGTGAAATTTTACTACAGTCAGTTCATTTCAGCAACAATAATTTTTTTGAATCACAAATAATATCAAGTTGCTTTATATACTTCCTATGTTGTCCAAAGATACAAGTAAAATGTCTATTACCATACAAATTTGTAGCATATGTCTTTTCTGAGCTCAAACTACAGTGCCTATGGAAGTTTCTGGACTTTACAGCAGTGAAGCACGGAGTCCTAAACACTAGACCATCAGGGAATTCCCAGTAATTAATATTCTTAAGTAATATTACCTATCTATATTTGGCAATACCTACCTGTGAAAAGATGGTTTTGAAAATGAAATACATGAAACTTTACTACAGCTAAGCTCTAACAGAAGTATATCTGGCAAAGTAGAAGTGGGGAAAAAAAATATCTGAAATCACATTTGATGATAGGAAATAACAACTTTGAATTCCAAGTAAATGAAATGTTACCCTCATTCCCTGCCCAAAAAGAAAAATTATTATTCTCATTGCAAATAATTCTTTATAATTACTTGAATTACAGAGCTTAATTACTACATTTTGAATTTCATGAAAAATTTATGGAAAAACTTTTAATCTACTATTTTCTACCTACACAAAATCCTTGATTTTGCCACTTGGCCTGTAAAGCCTGAAGTATTTACTACGTGGCCTTTACAGAAAATTGCCAATCCCAGAAAGAAAGAGAGAGAAAAGAGCTAAAGATCAAGTGTTCAGACATCTTGGAGAGTGTGGCATCTGAAAAACCAACAGAGGAAAGTGTCTCAAACAAGAGAAAATGGTTCATTGTGTAAAACACAAAGGTAAAGACAAAGATTCAACTTTTGGATTCGACAGTATGGGAATTGATGGTTACATTGGTGATTGGTTTCAGCATGGTGGTAGCACACAAGATAGAGAACACGAGGTAAAAAAAAAGTAAATAATGCATCTCAAAATGTTTAGCATTTGCCTGATACATAATGTGTACAGTAATTATCACTGAAGCAGAAATTGTTGGTGCCCACCCATGTCCCTCACCTCCACTATTTCAGAAATGTCAGTGTAACTTTAGTCATGCAGATGTTCCTGATTTTATTTGCCCCCAAAACATTTCTGGCTGCTATAGTTTGCTCTACTTACATACAACAGGCCAGAGTTGCTAGAAAGCCTTCAACAGTGATCAACAGGAGTAGTTATATAAATAATTCCCCAGCTCTCAGGCCTCTCAAATGCAGTAACTAGTATAAGTGTTCTCTAGTTTTCCTGAGCATTCCCCAGAAGGATCAAGAATGGGAAAACCTGGTACTTGTGCAATCTGAAACAACCACTCCCCAGAAATTTGATTCTTAATCATGATGATGCTGGGAAAGACTGAAAGCAAAAGGAGAAGAGGGTGGCAGGGGATGAGAGGGTTAGAGAGCATCACTGACTCAATGGACCTGAATTTGAGCAAACTCTGGGAGACAGTGGAGGACAGAGGAGCCTGGCATGCTGCAGTCCATGGGGTCATAAAGAGTCTGTCACGACTTAGCCACTGAAAAACAAAAATCATGATACCACAAGTGACAGTGAAGATTTGGATTGATCATGGCCAGATGTTAACATTCTCCAACTCAGACTGAAAAATGGCTCCAAAGTGAGACACAGAATTGAAGCTATCTGTGGAAAATTCTTAAAGAGATGAGAATACCAGACCATCTGACCTGTCTCTTGAGAAACCTGTATGCAGGTCAGGAAGCAACAGTTAGAACTGGACATGGAACAACAGACTGGTTCCAAATAGGAAAAGGAGTACATCAAGGCTGTATATTGTCACCCTGCATATTTAACTTATATGCAGAGTACATCATGAGAAGTGCTGGGCTGGAGGAAGCACAAGCTGGAATCAAGATTGCTTGGAGAAATATCAATAACTTCAGATATGCAGATGCCACCACCCTTATGGCAGAAAGCGAAAAGAACTCAAGAGCCTCTTGATGAGAGAGTGAAAAAGCTGGCTTAAAGCTGAACATTCAGAAAACTAAGATCATGGCATCTGGTCCCATCACTTCATGGGAACTAGATGGGGAAACAGTGGAAACAGTGTCAGACGTTATTTTTGGGGGCTCCAAAATCACTGCAGATGATGCTTGCAGCCATGAAGTTAAAAGACGCTTACTCCTTGGAAGGAAAGTCATGACCAACCTAGATAGCATATTTAAAAGCAGAGACATTACTTTGCCAACAAAGGTCCATCTAGTCAAGGCTATGGTTTTTCCAGTGATCATGTATGGATGTGAGAGTTGGACGGTGAAGAAAGCTGAGGGCCGAAGAATTGATGCTTTTGAACTGTGGTGTTGGAGAAGACTCATGAGAGTCCCTTGGACTGCAAAGAGATTCAATCAATCCATCCTAAAAGAGATCAATCCTGGGTGTTCATTGGAAGGTCTGATATTGAAGCTGAAACTCCAATACTTTGGCCACCTCATGCGAAGAGTTGACTCATTGGAAAAGACCCTAATGCTGGGAAGGATTGGGGGCAGGAGGAGAAGGGGACGACAGAGGATGAGATAGCTGGATGGCATCACCGACTCGATGGGCATGGGTTTGGGTAGACTCCAGGAGTTGGTGATCGACAGGGAGGCCTGGCGTGCTGCAATTCATGGGGTCCCAAAGAGTCGGACACGACTGAGCGACTGAACTGAACTGATACCCACATAGATTACTGTCAATATTGACATAATTTTATTATTTCATTGTCATCTTCAACATTACTACTATTCCAGAACCATTCAACCAGGAACAGAAAAATTGCAACTTTCCATTTCAGAAATTTCTCAAAGTCCCATTTTAATGAACATTGAACTATTCAACTTTTCAGCTTAATTTTATTTGTTTATTTGCCATGCCACTTAGCTTGTGGAATCTTAGTTCCTCCTCCAGGAATTGAATCCCAGGCCCCTTGAAGTGGAAGCTTGGAGTCCTAACCATTGGACTGCTGGGGAATTCCCTATTTATTTATTTTTACTGAGGTATAGTTGATTTAAAATGTTTGTGGTAATTTGTTAAAGCAGCAATAAAAACTAATACACACTCAAGATTCTTAAAAACCTTTGCCTTGCTATGTCTGCTAATCCTAACCTACTATATCATGATTCTTACCCAATCCCAATCAAGCCTCCTAAACTGAAAAACCCCCTTAGTCCAGAACCCAAAATCTTATAAATATCCCGAATTCCCCTTGGAAATGCTACTGAAACCATCAAGGTACCAGTCTCTTTTACTAGTAAGCTATAAACTCAGCTTTGACTTATCAACACATCATTTTGGTGATATTTTGAGGGATGCCAACATTTGACAATTGTTTTATTCATTGCCTAGAACAGTACTTGGTATAAAGTAGGTGTTTAATAAACAAAGTTTGATAAATAATGAATAATTTATTTGAGTTTCTTAAATAACGCAGAATAATATTTATGTAGGTATATTTATGACTTAGCAATTCGTATATCTAGAAGTGCCTTTCAGAAAATCAGTTTAAAGACTGAATGCAATCTTGTACATAGGTGTTTATATAAATTTTATTGTCATTAAAGTAGAAACCACCCAAATGCTCTTCAACTGATGAATGCCTAAACAGTCTCTGTCATATAATAGAATACTACTCAGCAATCAGTTCAGTTCAGTCACTCAGTCGTGTCTGACTCTTTGCGACCCCATGAATTGCAGCACGCCAGGCCTCCCTGTCCATCACCAACTCCTGGAGTCTACCCAAACCCATGTCAATCGAGTCAGTGATGCCATCCAGCCATCTCATCCTCTGTCGTCCCCTTCTCCTCCCGCCCCCAATCCTACCCAGCATTAGGGTCTTTTCCAATGAGTCAACCCTTCGCATGAGGTGGCCAAAGTATTGGACTTTCAGCTTCAATATCAGACCTTCCAATGAACACCCAGGATTGATCTCTTTTAGGATGGATTGATTGGATCTCCTTGCAGTCCAAGGGACTCTCAAGAGTCTTCTCCAACACCACAGTTCAAAAGCATCAATTCTGCGGCGCTCAGCTTTCTTCACCGTCCAACTCTCACATCCATACATGACCACTGGAAAAACCATAGCCTTGACTAGACGGACTTTCGTTGGCAAAGTAATGTCTCTGCTTTTAAATATGCTATCTAGGTTGGCCATAACCTTCCTTCCAAGGAGTAAGCATCTTTTAATTTCATGGCTGCAGTCACCGTCAGCAGTGATTCTGGAGCCCCAAAAAATAAAGTCTGACACTGTTTCCACTGTTTCCCCATCTATTTCCCATGGAGTGATGGGACCAGATGCCATGATCTTAGTTTTCTGAACGTTGAGCTTTAAGCCAACTTTTTCACTCTCCTCCTTCACCTTCATCAAGAGGCTCTTTAGTTCTTCTTCACTCTCTGCCATAAGGGTGGTGTCATCCGCATATCTGAGGTTATTGATATTTCTCCCAGCAATCTTGATTCCAGCTTGTGTTTCTTCCAGCCCAGCGTTTCTCATGATGTACTCTGCATATAAGTTAAATAAGCAGGGTGATAATATACAGCCTTGACGTACTCCTTTTCCTATTTGGAACCAGTCTGTTGTTCCATGTCCAGTTCTAACTGTTGCTTCCTGACCTGCATACAGGTTTCTCAAGAGGCAGGTCAGATGGTCTGGTATTCCCATCTCTTGAAGAATTTTCCACAGTTAATTGTGATCCACACAGTCCAAGGCTTTGGCATAGTCAATAAAGCAGAAATAGATGTTTTTCTGGAACTCTCTTGCTTTTTTGATGATCCAGCGGATATTGGCAATTTAATCTCCGGTTCCTCTGCCTTTTCTAAAACCAGCTTGAACATCTGGAAGTTCACGGTTCACGTATTGCTGAAGCCTGGCTTGGAGAATTTTGAGCATTACTTTTCTAGCATGTGAGATGAGTGCAATTGTGTGGTAGTTTGAGCATTCTTTGGCATTGCCTTTCTTTGGGATTGGAACGAAAACTGATCTTTTCCAGTCCTGTGGTAAAAAGGGATAAATTACTGAGATATGCAATGACAATAGATAGATCTCAAAGGCATGCTAAGCAAAGGAAGCCAGATTTAAAAGGCTACTTACTACATGATTCCATTCACGTGATATTCTGGAAAAGGTGAAGTATAGGGACAGAAAGTACATCAGTGGTTGACAGGAACTGGGATTGAATTGAGGGGTTCATTATAAAGGAGCAAGAGGAAATGCTTCGGGGTAAAGGAAATGTTCTATATCTTGATTAGAGTGGTGGTCACATAGCTGCACACATTCGTTAGAACTCATAGAATCAAACATTGAAAAGGATAAATTTTACTGTATATAAATTTTATTATTTAAAAAAAATATTTGATTGATTGATTTGTAGCTGCGCTGGGTCTTCATTGCTACACTGTGTCTTCATTGCTGCGCTGTGGATTTCTCCAGTAGTAGAGAGTGGGGGATTTGTTGGGATTTCTCTAGTTTCAGCAAGCAGGGGCTACTCTTCCTTGCAGAGCCCGGAATCTAGGCACATGTGAGGGCTCAGCAGTTGTGGCTCAGGGGCTTAGCTACCCTGTGGCATGTGGGATCCTCCCCATCAGGGATCGAACCCATGTCCCCTGCATTAGCAGGGAGATTCTTAACCACTAGATCACCAGAGAAGACCCTATTTTTTCAACTTTCTTATTGAACTATAGTTGATTTACAATGTTGGGTTGGTTTCTAGTGTTCAGCAAAGGGATTCAGTTTTATATATATGTTTTTTCACTGTATGTCAATTATACCTCCACAAAAATCTGACTTAAAAAACCCCAGACCTCTACTAAGAATTGCTATTGCAACAATGTATACTAAATACCTTGTTCAGATATTGCCTGTGAATAAAATAGTCATATTTTTCTCAGAGATTTTTTTCTCTTAAAGCTTTATGGTTGGTGTTTTCTGCTATTACGCCAATCAGTGCAGTTGACTTACATTGCTCTAGAATATGAAGTTAAAGACAGAAAATTCATTTTGTTAAAATGGATGCATCTGATTAAAATATTATGAGTTGAGAAATAATTTTAGGAATGTTTTGTCTCACTGCTAAACGGGACGGACATCCTTATTTGCAGAAAAATGCCAAAGATAAGTCATTTTTTCCACCCCTAACCCCCCTTTTAGTAAGGTCTCATTTATATCATAAAACTGTCATGATACTTTATGGAACAAAAAGCATATTATCTTTTAATTTAGCCAAACATTTACTCCAAAATAAATAAAGGAATTTTCTTGTAAAATTTTATTGTCAGTGCTTTAATACTTCTTAAATTATTGTATAAAATGATAATCTTTCTTGTTGTCATTCTTCATCATTACTCCTTTCCTATACGGACTTGTAAAGTCTTCCTAGGCAAAATGAAATTGGCACTGCATCTATGGAGGCAATTTAACAATCTCTATTCAAATTGAAGGGACTTCCCAGGTCCCTCAGTGGTGAAAGAATCCTTCTGCCAAAGGCAAGGGGCTCAGGAGACTTAGGTTCCACCCCTCAGCTGTGAAGATTCTCTGGAGGAGGAAATGGCAACCCACTCCGATATTCTTGCCTGGAGAATCCCATGGACAGAGGAGCCTGAGGGCTACAGTCCACGCGGTCCCAAAGAGTCAGACATGACTTAACGACTGAGCATGCATGCATTCATTCAAATTGAAAATACCTTTCCATCTTAAGATTGTGGTCTAATGAGTTACTGGTATAGTTGTCTATCTTGTGAGATTATTAGTTGCAGCTTGGTTTGTAATTTAGTAATGGCTTGGCAGCAACCTAAACGTCCACCTGTAAGGGATTGATTAAATTATTATATTTTCATATAATGAAATATTATACTGTCCTTACGAAGAATGAGGCAGTTCATTATGTAGTGACATGAGAAGATATCCAGGATATTTAACTGAGGAAAAGAACTTAACAGTATATACAGTATGTTGTCTTTTGCATAAAAAGAAGTACATGTAAGTGTATTTTAATATGTAATTATGACACATCTTGGGAGGGTTAAGGGATTGCCTCCAGAAATGGAGTAGTTGAAGAGACGCGAATGCTAATTATTTTTCACTCTACTTTATCATAGTTCATTTTGGGTTTTGCATGACTACATTTCCTAATTTATCTATATAAATAAGATTTTATCTAGATAAAATCTATATAATAGCTTAGCTTAAAAGAATATGTGGTCATTTCAGAATTTTATAAAGAAAAAATAATGACGCTGATGAATTTAGGACTAATAAATTCATTAGTCCTAATAAGTTTAGGACCAGCTTTTAGGACTAATAAAAACATTTTCATATGCACATTCTTTATAGTTTATCAAAAACCTCCTCAAAATCCTTGAATTTTATTTTAAAAAATCTTTAAAATGCTTCCTTCAAAATTAGTAGAAAGTGAAAGGAAAAAAAAACCCAGCTTTCCATGAAGGCCCTTGGTGGAAAGAAAACAGAGAAGAATCAGGAAGTTATAAAGTGTTTTCCAAATAATCAACCCAAAGTAGTTTCTCTGGATAGTTACCATATTGATGTAACTATGTGTTGTATGAGACGCTTTGAAAATCCTGTCTAGTCTCAAGTTGGATTTAGAAAAGGCAGAGGAACCAGAGATCAAATTGCCAACATCCGCTGGATCATAGAAAAAGCAAGAGAGTTCCAGAAAAACATCTACTTTTACTTTATTGACTACACCAAAGCCTTTGACTGTGTGGATCACAACAAACTGGAAAATTCTTAAAGAGACAGGAATACCAGACCACCTGACCGGCCTCTTGAGAAATCTGTATGCAGGTCAAGAAGCAACAGTTAGAACTGGACATGGGACAACAGACTGGTTCCAAATCGGGAAAGGAGTTTGTAAAAGCTGTATATTGTCACCCTGCTTATTTAACTTATATGCAGAGTACATCATGAGAAACGCTGGGCTGGATGAAGCACAAGCTGGAATCAAGATTGCCTGGAGAAATATCAATAACCTCAGATATGCAGGTAACACCACCCTCATGGCACAAAGCAAAAAAGAACTAAAGAGCCTCTTGATGAAAGCCTCCCGTTTTTCAGAGGAGAGTGAAAAAGTTGGCTTTAAACTCAACATTCAGAAAACTAAGATCATGGCATCCAGTCCCATCACTTCATGGCAAATAGATGGGGAAACAATGGAAACAGTGACAAACTCTTTTTGGATGGGGCTCCAAAATCACTGCAAGATGGTGACTGCAGCCAAAAGACGATTGCTCTTTGGAAGACAAGCTATGACCAACCTAGACAGCATATTAAAAAAGCAGAGACATTACTTGACCAACAAACCTTCCTCTAGTCAAAGCTACAGTTTTTCCAGTAGTCATGTATGGATGTGAGAGTTGGACTATAAAGAAAGCTGAGCACCGAAGAATTGATGCTTTTGAACTGTGATGGAGAAGACTCTTGAGAGTCCCTTGGACAGCAAGGAGATCCAACCAGTCAATCCTAAAGGAAATCGGCCCTGAATACTCATTGGAAGGACTGATGCTGAAGCTGAAACTCCAATACTTTGGCCACTTGATTGGAAAAGCTGACTCACTGGAAAAGACCCTGATGCTGAGAAAGATGGAAGGCGGGAGGAAGAAGCGGAGGACAGAGGATGAGATGGTTGGATGGCATCACCGAGGCGATGGACATGAGTTTGAGTAGTCTCTGGGTGTTGGTGATGGACAGGGAAGCCTGGCGTGCTGCAGTCCATGGGGTTGCGAGCAGTCGGACACGACTGAGCTACTGAACTGAACTG
Organism: Giraffa tippelskirchi; assembly: GCF_054371585.1. Lineage (NCBI taxonomy): Eukaryota > Metazoa > Chordata > Mammalia > Artiodactyla > Giraffidae > Giraffa > Giraffa tippelskirchi. Next base: position 117,849,448 of record NC_137280.1, on the reverse strand, counting down.
AGTCTGTAACTATGACTTTACTCTCAATAAAATTATAGCTTGCCCTGACTGGCACGGATGTTAAGAACTGAAGGAAAGTGTTTGGAATGTCCTGAAAAAAAGTACTACTGGTAGAAGCTGTTGAGATGACGAAGAAAAAAGGGCTGGCTTGGCTTCGAGGGAGTTCACGCAAGGTTCTAGGCGGCCTCGTGCACAGAAACTCCCGGCAGACTTCCCTTTTCGGCCGGAGCCGTGGAGGATCTTGGAACTGACCCCGGGCTTAGACGTCAGCACCTGACAGAGGGTCTGGGGGCTTCAGCCACACCCTTAGCAGGGGCTGACAGACTGCTCTCCAGAGCCCCAGAACCGGTAGATCCGGCTCGGCCCGGCCCCGCCCTTCTGAACCTCACTAGCGGCTAGGCGCCGGGGTGTGCAGCCAGGCCCTGCCCAGCTCGACCTGTCAGACGCGGCCGCCGGCCTCGGGACTCTGGCCTAGGCCATCTGAGCCAGTACCCGGCTTGCCCCGGGTCTTCGGATCCGACCGCCGCGCACGTCACCACCGTCAGCGTCACCCCCAGCGCAGCAGGCCCCGTAGCCCTCCGTTTTTCTGGCGGAGAGGGGCGCGGCGTCCCCACGTGACGCTGTTGTCCCCGCCCGGCCCTGGTCACATGGGTGGCGCGGCCGCTGCGTCAGTCACAGTCCTGGCTGCGGTAGTCGAGCCGCCGTCGCCAGCGGACGGGGCGGGGGAGCCTGGTGCCAGGTCCTCATCAGCCTGCCCCTGTCGCCTCAGCCGGCCGTCGGGGGCTAGGCCCGACAGTCATGGAGCTGGGCGGGACCTCCGCCTGTGGTGTGTGAGGTGCGTCGCCGCCGCCTGCGCTTTTCGAGACCTCTCAAACCCCCGCCGCCGCCGCCGCCCGGAGCTCCTCGCCCTTGGCAGCCTGTCGCTGCCCCCCCGGCGGGCTCGAATGCGCGTCCCGTGAAGGTGCAGGCTCGGCGCCGCCTCTGCCGCAACCGGGAAATGGTTCGGGCCTAGCGGAGCCGGGACTGGAGGTGAGAACAGCCGACTGACTGACTTGAGGGCCGGGCCGGCCGCGGGGAGGGAGTGGGGGGAGGGGAGAACAGGGTTCGCCTGGGGGCTCGGAGAGACCTTCCAGGCTACGGCTGCTCGATCCGGCTTCTTCCCTCGTCTCCGCCTTGCACCCCCGACCCTCAAAAAAAAAAAAAAAAGAAAGAAAAGAAAAGATATTAATTAAAAAGGCTAACCCAATCCTAACAAAAATTCCCAGAAATCCATCTTTTCACCGTTTCTCCTTTCGTCCCTTAATCCGTTCCTTCCCTCAGAAATTCATCATCGACTGATCTGTTACTTTTTAATATCTTCCTCAATTTCAAGTTATTTCTAGTTAAAAGAGAGAATAGGCCTAGGTTCTGGCTATCATTACCCAACTAGTTCTCGCTTTCCTTCTCGCGATCCTGCGCACGTCCTCCTCCTCCTCCTCCCCCGCCCCCCCCGCAAAAAAAAAAAAAAAAGGAAAAAAAATTTCCGCCTTCGACTGGCGGAGGGGATTGACTAAAAATGGGAATATGGGGGTGTAATACTTGAATACCCCCCATAACTTCTGAATCGCTCTGCTAGCTAGTTACCCCGATAGCTTGTATTTAGGTATTGATGTGTAGGCCTTTCCCTCCAGCTGCCTGTGCCCTGGGTTAATCTCGTAATTGACGTCAGTGCTTTGTTCCTTCCACTTTGCTGTTCCTTCCACTCTTTGAGGATGGATCATGGGGTATAAGAGTTTGAGGAGTATCCTTATTGTCTTTTCTTTCACAAACGATTCATTTATAGGAAGTTGAAGGTACAGATGTGAAATACTTGCGTATAGAGTTCAACCTAGGACGAAGAGTTCGATTTAGGGTTCTCAGACACTTGCAATTCAGAATTGTGCGATTTCTTTTCTGCTGACCTGTTGGAGATTTTAAACTAAGGCCAGTCCCTTTTCCAGTTACCAGTACTTTTCCTGACGGAATTTAGGCTATAGTTGTTTGTGAATAGGATGTTTGTAAATGTGACGTTTAAAATGTGTCTTGTGTTTGAGGGCTCAGATGTTAAAAGCACAGAGCTTTGTTTCCATATTGATTCTGCAACGCTTAGTAAAGTGCTCCTTTTATTTAACTATTCTTTATCTTACTAAAATTTAAATATTTATGAGGACTTTCTTGATTTTGTGTTTAATAAAGAGCCTCTGTGGCCTGTGAATCTTGCCTAGAATTGTCTTTGGTCTTATGTTCCTGAAGAAATGTTGGCAAGTGGCCATCTGGTTTTTAACAAAGCTGGCTTCTTTAAATTGCTCAGGTTTATTTTACTTTTTCATCACTGCCTCTTTCAGTGTCCAAACACACAAAAAAATCTTAAGCTATTTTAAATTCTCTTTTAGCCTTAACTTACCTGAAGCAGTTAAAAAATTGTGTGTGTGTGTGCTTTTTTTTTTAACACCAGCAGTTTCATTTAGTTTATGGTGGCTTGCAGGCTCACGACTTTGGTTTTTGTTAGCTCTACAGGAACAGTAGCCAGATTTTGCTTTAAATAAAATTCTGTGTCAGATGGGGACAAGATAGGATGTTTGTGAATGACCAAACCGTTATCGTTTGATTAAAAAAAGAACTTAGCTGTATTCATTGGAAAATAGTCTACCATTTTGAGGTGTAAAGGTGATTCTGCAGTGCTCTGAAGCTGTGTGATTAAGAATTCTTAAAGATAGCACATTTTCATTTAGATTCAGTTTCTGCTTGTCAGATGATGTACATTCCCTTCTCTGTGCTCTTAAGATGTTGTACCTCTTTGTGACAGTTGATGCATTCTGCTGTTTATTGTAATTTTTTTATAGGTCTGTCGTGTTTTTAGAGCAAGGATTATATATCTTTGTGTCCTCCGCAATATTTTATACAGTTATTAGGTTGAATTTGAATGGGATATCCAACCCAAGATTTCACAAAAGGGTACTCCTAAAAAAATCATATGAGCAAGTGACCAGTATTTGAAGGGGAAAAAGTAACTATCAGCTACAGAAGATGACAGAAGGTGAAGACTTCTAAAATTATGTATCTTTTGTTTTTAAGTGTTAAGGTAAATGTCATAGTTTTATGTGTACCTGAGAGGAACAAAGAAAACAGGTGTTTCTTTTGTGGCCATCTACTGGTTTAGAATGGAGTCCAGAATGTATGAGGCCTTCTCTTCAAATTTTTTTTCATAAAAATCAAAGAGGTGTTCTTAAGTATCAAACGAAGGTATACCTGGACAGTGACCCAGAAGTGAAGTGTGTATTATAAGAATAGATGACTTAGATTTTATTTGATTTTATTAGTTTTTAAAATTTATTTTTTATTGTAGTATGTTGTGTTAATTTCTACTGTATAGCAGTGCCTCAGTTATACACATACATACATTATCTTTTTATATTCTTTTACATTATGGTTTACCCCAGGATATTAAATATACTTCTTTGTGCTGTATGGTAGGACCTTTGTGCTGTACAGGAGGATAAACATACAGAATGTTTAGCCATTCTGTATGTAATAGCCTGCATCTACTAACCCTAAACTCCCAGTTCATCCCCCACCCTAACTGCCACCTCCCCAACCACAAGTCTGTTCTCTATGTCTTTTGAGTCTGTTTCTGTTTTGTGGATAGGTTCATTTGTGCCATAGTTTAGATTCCACATAAGTGGTATCATATGTTATTTGCCTTTCTCTTTCTGACTTCACCTAGAATGATAACCTCTAGTTGCTTCCATGTTGCTGCAAATGGCATTATTTTGTTCTTTTTTATGACCAAGTAGTATTCCATTGTATCTGTATGCACTGCATCTTCATCCATGCATCTGTCAATGGATGTTTAGGTTGTTTCCGTGTCTTGGCAATTGTGAATAGTGTTGCAGTGAACATAAGGTGCCTGTATCATTTTGAATTCGTTTTTTGTCAAGAGTGTGGTTGTTGGATCATATGGTAGATTTTATTTTTTATTTCAGCTTTATTCTATAGGTATCTTACTATAAAAACTTTTCTGTATAATATAAAGGTTTTTCAACTTTTTAACCCCCCAGTCTTCATTATGCTTTTCCCACTTCCTTTTTTATTTCCTCTAAGTTGGAACAATTATATTTGATCTCTGGGATGGTGTTTGCCAGTCTCAGTTATTGTGAAATGAGGTGTAGTCAGTGACTGAAAACCGCTTAAAGCTAACTTGACTTGTTACCTTGCTACCTTTCCCTTTGGCTTAAGAAAAGTACCCCTACACTTGTGGTTAACTCCTCACACCCAGAAATTGACTATATAAATAGATTGCTCTGGATAAAGCCAGTATGGTTTGGCTACCCAGATACTGTCGTGATCTGTCCTGGAACTGGGCTTCCTCAGCTTTTTTGACTTTTTCTTTTTGTCATCATTAGGGTGGGGACAATTTTATGGAAAGGTGAGTACAGTCAGTGCTCTTCATAGATAGGTCTTCCCACCTCTTTCCAGTTGCTATCATTTCTTCTATCTGGAATATCACTTTTCCTCTCTTATTCCTACCACTTTACATTTCACCATCTTTTAAGGCACAATGCAAATACCATTACCTTAAGTTTTGCTTGACTCCACCCTACCCTAATTGTGCCCTATCTCCTTTGAGTCTTTGTGTCACTTTATATCTCTCTTAATTATGTGTTATACATTAACTATGGAACTGTAGCATGTTGGATGACTTCAAGCACAGTCAGGGAAGACTCACTAGTAGAATAAAGACTGTTATACTGTATTATTGTGTAGCTCTTTAAGATTTTACTTAAAAAATTAATACTGATGCTAATGCATATATATGGAATTTGAAAGATGGCAACGATAACCCTATATGCGAGACAGAATAAGAGACACAGATGCATAGAACAATTTTATGGACTCTGAGGGAGAAGGTGAGGATGGGACGTTCTGGGAGAATAGCACTGAAACATGTATATTATCATATGTGAAACAGAACACCATTCCATGTTCAATGCATGAGACAAGGGCTCAGGGCCGGGGCAATGGGATGACCCAGAGGGATGGGATGGGGAGGGAGGTGGGTGGGGGGTCCAGGAAGGGGAACACAGGTAAACCCATGGCTGATTCATGTCAATGTATGGCAAAAACTATTACAATATTGTAAAGTAATTAGCCCCCAACTAAAATAAATAAATTTATTAAAAAAATAAAAATAAAAAAAATAAAGCAGCAATTAAAACTTAAAAAAAAATAAATAAAGCAAAGGTAAAAAAAAAAATTAATACTGATTGCTTAATGTCATCACATATTGTAGTCATTGTTCAAATTTCCCTTATTGGAGTTTTTGTTTTAAAGAGCTTGTCTGAATTAGGATCCAAATAAGATTCATACATTATATTGGATTGATGTGTGTCTCAACCCTCTTTTCTTTTTTCCTCTATGGGTTCCTTACTGTCTTTTTGTTTTTATTCCTATGCAATTGGTTTGTTAAAGAAACCAAGCCTTTGCCCATGAGATTTCTCACAGTGTGGATTTTGCTGATTACATCCCTGTGGTTTCATGTAATATGTTCCTCTGGCCACTGTTTTTCCTGTAAATTGGTAGTTACATCTAGAAGCTTGATCCAGTTCAGACATGAATTTTCTTTTTAATGGGAAGAATACTTCGTAGGTAGAGTTGTGTACTTCCCATGTATTCTTGAACTCTCAGCCTGGCTTCTCATCCTAGCATGCCAGTAAAATTGCTCTTACCAAGGCCACCTGTAACTTCTGCATTGTCAAATTGTATAGTCATTGCTTACTCGTTTACCTCTTTCTATACTTGATATTGTTACCCATTGTCTCCTTGATAGCTATTTTTTAACTTGACTTTTATGACTCTGTCCCTTTCCTGCCTTTCTTAGTACTAGCTGCCTTTTTGCAGATGCTTAGTTCTCTGCTAATCATATTGATAGTTACGAATTTTCACCTTGACCTGTTTTCACTTTTCTGGGTGATTTCATCCATTTTTATTGCTGTAGCTACCATCTTTAAGTGTTTTAAACTCACCAGAACTCTTTGATCCAACTGACTGTCCCTCTTTAGATTGTCCAATAGTTACCTTGTTTTAGTCAGGAAAGTGACACATTCCTAACTTAAGCAAAAAGAATTTATTGGAATTCACATGAATTCTCAGGAAGGCAGTCAAACCATAGAAGGACAGCTGGAAGTCAGGAACAACTAGATCCAGAGGCTCCATGTGAGGTCAGGAGTATCGTCTATATCTCACAAGATACTCTTTTTTTTTTTCTCTCTCTACAAGATGCTATTTGTGTGTTCAGTTCTCTTTTGCTGCAGATCAACTTTAATACTTACTAGTATCTTTTGAATTTTAAATCTTGTATCTTCTGCCATCAGAGAGGCTGACCTTTAATCTCAGATCTCAATAAAGGGACTCCTTAGGTTATATGTCCATCTCTGGACCACAGCTTTGGCTACGGGGTTGCATCCTGCAGAGAAGAGGAGTAAAGGACATGCTAAAACAGTTGTCCAGTTCATTCATTCCATGGCTATTTAGTACACACAAAGTCCTACTTTTCTTATATATATTTAATATTTTCTTTAACATAATATCACTATATATACCAGCAAACACTCTCATCTCTGCTATGGAAATAACCCAAATCATATCTACTTACCACATCCAGAGGTCATTGTTCTCTGAGTCCAGATTCTAAAGGTGATACTCTTTGTTAATCAGGCCTAGATAGGCTTTGTCACAGGTCTGAAAATTGTGGACTAAATACTAAATTTAAGCATTCCTAACATAACTGATACACAGTGATAGGGGAAAAAAAAAAACCACTGAAACTCTTAGGAGGGGAAAGGAAAGGAAGGTATCATTGTTCCAAAACTTACACTATGTCTTGCTGGACAGGTACAGTATAAGGTGAATGATAGAACCAGCAAATTACATGGGCCTTCATTTGTTGACTTATTTCCTTGCAAATGAAGTGAGTTCTTTGATGAGCCAAATGAAGATTTTCAGTTCTGTCACTAGAAAGATTTTCCTTTTCTATTGTTTTAGGTTGAGGCTTATACTTAGAGGGCATTTGAAAGAATTTTAGGAGAGGGCAGTTCTGTTGCCTTAGCACAAGGATTGACACATTATGGTTGGTAGGTCCAGTGCTGCCTGCTCTTGTATGGCCTGAGAGCTAAGAGTGGTTTTTACATTTTTAAAATGGTGAGAAAAAAATCAAAAGAATATTTTGTGGTATATGGGAATTATAGGAAGCTCAAAATTCAGTGTCCATGAATAAAGTCTTCACAGACAGCACACCCATTTGTTCATGTATTATATGTAAGTGCTTTTGCTACTACAGTGGCAGAGTTGAGTAGTCCTAACTTTATGCCTGTAAAGCCAAAAATATTTACTTTAAAAAAGTTTGTCAACTTCTGTCTTAGCAGATCAAATGGCCCTTAGTGGATATTTTAGTCTGAGGATTGCCTTAGGGTTAAGCAGTTAATTACAAGGTCCTATTTACTGTGATGACTGTTAGCGTATTTTTTGTTTGATTGTATGTATATGTATCTATTTGTATGTATGTATGTGTTTAGATATATGTATATGTGTGTATACGTGTGTGTTTATACACACACACTTACATATATAGATAGATATTTAAATAAAACAGGTGAGGTCTGCACATTGGCCTAGCTTTAGTTAAAAATTCAAACTTGACCTGTCAACTGTACCCTGAAGGTAGGATCACACTCTAGCTTATGTTGTAACATGGTTGCTCTTAGTACATCTGTGTGAATGGGGGAGAGAATTTTGAGAACAACTGGGTGTGAGTGAGCTTCTAGGACTAGAAGCTGATCAGATAGTCCCCATAAGTGTTGATTATGTTGAAATTAACTATTCTACTACTTCTCAATCCCCTCACTCCTAAATTCTGTTTTCCTTGCCTTAGAGATTATACCACTATCATTGTTTTTTTCTAGAAACCTGCAGGCTGTCCTTGATTCCTCTGTTTTACTACTCACATCTGTCTATCCCCAAGATTCTACCTCCTTAAAATCTTTGAATACAAACCCTTTATCTACATTATCAACACTCCTACCATTACTGTCTTAATCCAGGCTTTCATTTCTTACCTGGGTTATTGCAATAGTCTTCTCATTTGTTACCTTGTAACCTACTTCATCCTGTACCAGGGTGATTAATTTTTTTCCCTCAAATTGCGAATTCACTTCTCCTTGAACTCCTTAATAGTGTGGCATTTTCTGTAGTATTCTCCTAATTGGGGATTCTTGTACGTTAGTGAATTTTATGTTAACTTTTAAAGGACTGATTTATAGCCAAGTAATCACTTGGGAGTTTAGATTTTGTTTATTTATTATGTTTTGTTTATTAACGTGTTTGTGCCAAGTTATAAAGCATTATACTAATGATGCTCAGGCAGGGCAAGACATTGGATCATGTATATGTTAATATAAACCTGGGCTAGTAGTTAGTATTATATTTTCACTGTGAGGTGTGTCTGGTAGATCCCATCTTGTAATTAATCAATGTGAAACAGTTTATTTGCAGTATGAGTGTTTTATTCAAACTTCAGCAGTCATTATACTAAATACACATTTAACATAGTTTTCATTAAGGTGCATGCATGCTCAGTCATGTCTGACTCTTTGCGACCCCATGGACTATAGCCCACCAGGCTCCTCTGTACCTGGGATTATCCCTTCAAGAGTGCTAGAGTGGATTGCCGTGAAGGTACTAAACCACAAATGAATGAGGAAGATTGCCAGAGTTAACAAGTAAGGCCTCTTTAAAATTGACATTTAAGGATTACTAGCTTGTATGGTAGTATGTTGTTGTATTTGCCTCAATTAGCAAATAAACAGTTAAAGTTATTAAGTCTACTTAGTATGACATATTTATAAGCATTTTCTACACTATGTTCTTGTAGTCAAATTACAGAAATGGTTTAAAACTGTAGAAAACTGTGGGAATTCCCTGGTTGTCCAGTGGTTAGAACTGTGTACTCTCATTGATGAGAGCCTGAATTCAATCCCTGGTCATGAAACTAAAATTCCACAAGCTCTGTGGTGCAACTAAAAAAAACAGTATCTCTGTATCTACCTGTATATCTATATCTATCTATCTATCTGTTGTTGTTTAGTTGCTATGTCGTGTCCAACTCTTCTGCAACTCCATGGACGATAGCCCGCAATGCTCCACTGTCCATGAGATTTCCCAGGCAAGCATATTGGAGCGGGTTGCCATTTCCTTCTCCATCTATCTGTCTGTATATCAAACTAAACCTGAGGCTACATATTTTCAGGATCGAATACATCATTGGTTTAGTTTATGTAAAATAGCATAATCTGTAACAATAGTGTTATGCAGGATGTGGGATCCTAGTTCCCCAACCAGGGATTGAACCTGTGCCCCCTGAAGTGGAAGTGTGGAGTTCCAACCACTGGACCACCAGGGAAATCCCACATTAGTGTTATTTAAAGTTGTTTTAGTGTTACAGTTCCATAGAGCTATAAACAAAATTAGTTCATACCTAATTTTATATTCATACCAAATTCTTAGTATTATAATTTTTAAAAGGTCATCACTCAAGATCTGAGAGATATAATTTTTTCTGAAAAGATATCTTTATGTCTTTCAGATTTCAGAAACAAACCCACAGGTCTAGTCTGATCCCATGTATTTCTCCAGTCTTATCTTTCATTTTCACTCCCCCAACCCTATTATCCAACTACTCTTGATCCTATCTCTCTTCCTTGGGTGTATGCTGTCTTCACTCTTCAGGGCTGTTCCACAAGATGTTCTTTCTGCTCAAAACTAACCTTTCTCCCTCCCTCTTCTTTCCTTCCTTCCCTTCTCCTGCCCTTGTGCCACTTTTCTGTAGTTAATCTAGCTGCAACCAAATCTTAGGAAATGATGGCTAACTTTTGTTTTTATATCCTTAGCCTTAGTGCAGTGTCTGATACAACATATGCCCTGGTTAACTACAATGTTAATGTACCTTATAAATAGTATTGGTTTATACCGAAGAGACATTTTAAAATCAGAGTTATAAACCTTCAGAATTCCTTCTGAATTCTGTTTAAATATGTTACAAGTCTGAATTAGAGAATATTTTGAAAGTACATTTACTCATCCCTTTATACATTGATTTTTCAAAGTAAATATGCTCTGTGTCATAATAAATAACTAATTTATAGTTTGTAAGTTTACATTCCAGTGATTTAAGAGAAGTAACCTTAAATGACCTTGCTACTGCTAAGTTGCTTCAGTCGTGTCCGACTCTGTGCGACCCCATAGACGGCAGCCCATGAGGCTCCGCCGTCCCTGGGATTCTCCAGGCAAGAATACTGGAGTGGGTTGCCATTTCTTTCTCCAGTGCATGAAAGGGAAAAGTGAAAGTGAAGTCGCTCAGTCGTGTCCGACTCTTAGCGACCCCATGGACTGTAGCCTACCAGGCTCCTCCATCCATGGGATTTTCCAGGCAAGAGTACTGGAGTGGGGTGCCATTGCCTTCTCCGTAAATGACCTTAGCTACCTTTAAAAGTAGTATTCTTATTTACATTTTTAAAAAATTTATTTGATTGCACTAGGTCTCAGTTGCAGCATGTGGGCTTAGTTGTGGCATGCAGGATCTAGTTCGCTGACCAGGGATGGAACAGAGGCCCGCTGCTTTGGGAGCTCAGAGTCTCAACCACTAGACCACCAGTGAAGTCTCCTTATTTACATTTTAATAGAACCTATTAAACAAGAATTTAGGGTAATTAGGGTAGGGGCTGATGTAAGTTCACAAGCCTTGAGTATATACCTTCATTCAGTATGTTAGCATTTTTTCTCTCACCTTTTTTTTTTTAAAGTATTCTAAGGCACTAAATGGACTTCCCAGGTGCAGGCGGGAAGTATAGAACCCGCCTGCCAATGCAGGAGACGTAAGAGACACAGATTCGATCCATGGGTCCAGAAGATCCCCTAGAGGAGGGCATGCAAACCAATTCAGTATTCTTGCCTGGAGAATCCCCACAGACAAGAGGAGCACGGTGGGCTACAGTCCATGAGGTCGCAAAGAGTCGGACATGAATGAAGCAACAGCACTCAGACAAAGCACTAAAATATATTTCAGGAAATTCAGACACTTTTTTACCACTTGTCTTTGAAATAAGCAAGTGAAGATGAAATTGATTAGAAAGAATTTCTTCTTAGTGTTAACTCTAAAGAACCTTTGCTATGTAATGCTTTTTAACTTTTGCTGAATTTGCTATATGCATTTTTAAGTAATAAAACTTTTATTTAGCCTTTTGGACCTGTGTTATTTTCTCTTGGCTTCCTCAGTTCCTATAAATGAAAGCAGTCTTGCAGTACTTTTGAGCTGATCATTTCTTTCTGAGTGTTGTTACTGAAACACTCAGTTTTCATACTGTCTCAGTTTGCCAAGTATGATGCTGAGATTTTATAGTCTAGCACTTATATTTGGTGAACATTTGAGAGTACAGGGTTTAAGTAAAAATAGAAATTAATTATTTCTATACTTGTGGTTTTTTTTTCTCTTTTGCATATGTTGTTTTTTCTTTTAGAGAAATTGCTTTAAAGAAAATAGAATTCGTTTAGTATCAATCAGTTCAGTTCAGCCGCTCAGTCGTGTCCGACTCTTTGCGACCCCATGAATCGCAGCACGCCAGGCCTCCCTGTCCATCACCAACTCCTGGAGTTTACCCAAACTCATGTCCATCGAGTCGGTGATGCCATCCAGCCATCTCATCCTTTGTCGTCCCCTTCTCCTCCTGCCCCCAATCCTTCCCACTATTAGGGTCTTTTCCAATGAGTCAACTCTTCGCATGAGGTGGCCAAAGTATTGGAGTTTCAGCTTCAACATCAGTCCTTCCAATGAACACCCAGGACTGATCTCCTTTAGGATGGACTGGTTGGATTTCCTTGCAGTCCAAGGAACTCTCAAGAGTCTTCTCCAACACCACAGTTCAAAAGCATCAATTCTTCGGCACTCAGTTTTCTTCATTGTCCAACTCTCACATCCATACATGACCACTGGAAAAACCATAGCCTTGACTAGACGGACCTTTGTTGACAAAGTAATGTCTCTGCTTTTTAATACGCTATCTAGGTTGGTTATAACTTTCCTTCTAAGGAGTAAGCGTCTTTTAATTTCATGGCTGCAATCACCATCTGCAGTGATTTTGGAGCCCCCAAAATAATGATTTATTGGGTTTATAATGTATTGAATGTGGGAAAAAGAAAACCTACTGTCTTATTGTTGTGAAATGTAAGCAGGTCTTAGAGACTATATGGGTGAAAAAATAATGGGAGACATATCTGAAACACAACTTTTAGTGAATACTCTCACTGACTCTGACTCTTGAGGATGTAAGACTTTAGTGTTACCTTTATAAAATTTATCAAGTGTTTTGAGTATATATGTGTTGTATGCCAGCCATTACCTTAAGTGCTGGAGAGGAGATGGGGAAGTTAAATGATATCTTTAGTTCTTTCTAGAGGCTTATAATATGGAGATGAGTAGAGAAAGCAGGTAGAAGAATAACAATAATGTGAGGCAAGTGTTAGTGCCAAATAAAATACAAAGAAATGCTTCGGGAAGTAAACGAGTTTAGTTCCCAGAGGGTTCTTAGAGACCTCCTTGGAGGAAGGGTGCTACATGATAAACTCTCAAATGGATGTATTTGGAAATGGAGAGAAGGAAGGACGTTATATGTAGAGGGACTAGTTTGAGCAGAGACCTGGATCTGAATATATGTACGTTATTTTCGGGCTCAGATAAGTCCTGAAGTCTTTATAAAAGTAGACAGAAATTGGACTTTGGACAGCTTTGCAACCTGAGATAAGATTGTTAGATTTCCATAGAGAGGACAGTTATTAATGACTTTTAAGCAGAAAATGTCTTAATTAGATCTGTTTTATAAAGTTGTGAAGATAATTATTGGTTCATATCTTACATAAGTTTCCAATAAGACACTTTTGCAGGTTTTAGATATTTGTATGCTTTCAAAGTAAGAAACTGAGTCAAAAGATTTTCTTCTTTATAAAGAGATTTCTAAAATTTGACTTTTAACTATTTCCACCCATTTATTTATCTTTAAAGATAAAGGTGGACTTCTCAGTTTGATTTGTTTATATGCTTTTAGAGTTTGGTAGCACAGTTTTTTGAGATAAATTTAAAGGAATTAAGTATGGTTTAAACATTTCTCAAGTATTAATAAATGCCCAAGAAGTATAATTTTATTTCATTATGTTTCTAAAACAGCTTCAGGGCATGTAACCATGCAGGATTACTTACTAAGGGAAGCAGGAGCATTTAGTTTTAGTACTGAGAGAAACATTATCTAAAGAAAGGCAGCTGGCTACAAGTAATATGAATACTCATATTCTAATGCTTACCACTTAACTGTGAGCATACTTGTGTATGTAATAAGCATTTCTGCTCTTCTTTTAAATTGTCTAATATTTTAAAAAGAGCAACTCAGTTAATCAGTAATCAGTTTGGCAAATAGTGTTTCAGACTGGACACTGCTTAATAACATAATAAACCTTGATTGTGATACTGTTTGATTTCTAAGGTGAGAAAGTAAAGTTTTGCTTTATCAAAAGAAGCTTCACAGAGAGGAAGTGAATTGAGTTATCATTAAAGTATCAGAGTTGTATATATAGCTTAACACATTAGTAAAGAAATACATTTCAGTTCTTGTCAATCTGAAATCATTAAATGCAAATGTTAAGAATCTACTAAGTTAAAATGTGTTGCAGAATAGTGTCTGATTTTAGTGTGATACAAAGTACTAATTGTTTCAATTTTGAAATGTTAGTATTTTAAAAAATTATTTATTTGGCTGCATCAGTCATGTCTTAGTTGCCGCACCCAGGGTCGTGTTACAGTGCACAAACTCTCGTTGTGGCGTGTGGACTCGGTAGTTGCGGTGCTCTGTCCTCGTTGCGCCAAGGCATGTGGGATCTTAGTTACCTGACCAGGGATTGAACCTGCATCCACTACACAGCATGGTGGATTCTTAACCACTGGACCACCAGGAAAGTCCCCAAATAATAGTATTTTGTGGTATTAGGTAAAGGATATCATGATCTCAAGATACTATCTCCTAATAAATGAGATAATCACTCCTTTTTAATCAGGTTGTGAAGTTCATTAGCTTACTTATTTGATTGTCTGCTAGGTTATGTTCAGGTATGTGATGCTGAAAAACACATTCACAAATTATTGTCTAGTGGAAGAGGAAATACTAATGAACATCAAAATAAGTTTATACTTAATTGTGATTGGGTACTTTAAAGAATGGTCTGCATGAATTTCCTCAAACTGGAAGGAGTACCACAAGGTCAAGAAACCCGAAAACAGCCCTTGGTGGGAGCTGGGAGGGGAGGGTGTCAGGATATAAAATGAATCTGATCATATAGATAGGCAGGAGTCACATCAGGAGAAAGTCAAGTCCTGGCTTTGCAGGCCGATGTTAAGTACCTTAAAGTTTATCCTACAGGTGAAAAGCTTACTAAAAGTTTTTAATCAGGGTTTGAGTGACATAATCTAGTTTGTATTTTAAAAAGGTCAGTTTGCTGTATAAAATATGGATTAGAGAGAGAAGAGGAAAACTAGGAGTCCCAATTAGAAGGCTCTAGCATTTGTCCAAGTCAGAGATAAAATGGTGGCTTGTTTAAACAGTGGCAGTAGAGGAGGAAGTGAACTGATAAATATAAGATATATTTTGGAGGCTATGATTATGGATTGGATGTGGGGAGAGATTGAAGGGAGGGTTCAGCAAGAGCAGTTTGTTGGTAGAATGAGGATCACTGGAGCAGGAGTTGTTGAGGTTAAGTAAGGGAAAAGAGATCAAGAAATCAGTTTTAGATGTACTGAGATTGATATTCCTCAGACAAAGGACATGATCAAATAGGTCCCTGAATTTGTGGTTCTCTGTCTCAGAAGAGAAAGGTGTGATGTGGAGCATATCTTGGTATTTGTAGTGTAGGCATATAGTTGGTATTTTAAGCCATGAGAATGTAGGAAAAGAATGTAAACTTAATCAGACTGAATAAGACCCACGACTAAGTGCAGAGGAGCACCAGTGTTTAAGAGGGTCTGGTAGATAGAATGGTAAGAACCTGATGCTAGGAAAACTGGGAGGTTATAGAGGCCAAAAGTATGTTAAGGAGCCGTTGGTGGTAGGTCAACTAAAATGATACGGTGTCTGTTGAATTTAGCAACTTGCAGGTAAGTGTGATCTTGGCAAAGGAGCATAATGTGGGAAGCTGGAAACAGAATGTTGCAAGGTTGGAAACAGAATGTGGAATAGTGATTGGATACATTTTGGAAAGCAGTTTGTGTGTATCAGTTAAAATAGGAGATACTCATTCCCTGAAACCTAGCAATTCCACTTGTAGGTATCTGTTCCAGAAAAACTCACTCAGTCATTGGTACAAAGAGAAGTGTATAAAAATGATCATTACAGCATTGTTTGTAATGGCAGAAAAATAGGAAACAAATATCTATCATCTGGAGAATGGGTAACACAGTAGTGGAAATAAATGAACTACAGCCACATGTGTCAGGATGGATTAACTTCAACATAATATTGAAAATTTAAAAGGCTCAGAGTCTTTATAGAGTGTACCATTTTTAAAGGTTGAAAAATATGGATAACAATTCAATGTCTTATTTAGGGATTCATACATATATAGTAAAAATATAAAGAAATTTATGAGAAAATGATTAACACCAAAATCAGAGTAGTGGCTGTCAGGAAGGGTGGGGTACACAGTAGCCTTCGTTGGCAATGCTGTATTTCCCAGGCAGTTCGATAACACAGGTGTTCATTATATTGCTCCGAACACCTTTTGGGTAACTTTTAAATAAAACAAATGGTTGCAGAAAAAGTGGAGAATCACCAAGAGTCCTGGCCATGGAGGATATTAGAGGAGAGGTAGAATGGCCTCTTGAGAGGTCTATGGGATCAGGAAAGACTTTCTTTTTTTTAAAGAAAAATAAGTTTGAATGATGATAGAAAGGATTAATTAAAGAGAGAAAAGTTGATGTTGCTGTAGAGAAGTCGGTTACTGATAAAAGTCGAGAAGATAGCAAAATGGGCATAATTGTTCTTTGATAGACGCTTTTTCTTTTTTAGCCAGAGGAAAGAAGAAAATGGGTGCCGTGCTGATAGTTTGAAAGTTGATGGTTGATTGATGAGAAGATTTCTCTCTGATCTTTAATCTTTTTCATCTTTGTTCAGTAAGATAAGGTCATTTGTGGAAGGGAAGTTAGGAGGAAGAGTCATAGAACTCCATGAAAATTCCTGTGAGGAATAGGAAAGAGCATTTGTCAGAGAAAGATAGTAAAATTTCTGGGAAGCTTTGAGGGCCTAGTTGAAAGTGATTTATGAAACGTTATTATGAGAAGTTAGATGATATGTAAAGATATGATAAAGAAAGCAAAAATGGTATGGAATTGTCTTTGCTTCCTTTTTTTTTTTTTTTACTATGTTATTTTTATTTTTTGGCCGTGTGGCATGGCATGTGGGATCTTAGTTCCCTGGCCAGGGATCGACCCCTCTTACTCTCCCCCCCTACGTTGGAACTGCAGAGCCCTAACCACTGGAACACCGGAGAAGTCCCTGTACTACGTTAATTTAAACCTGGAGGCTATAGAAGTCTCTTCAGGTGAAAGGTCCTTTCATGCAAAATTCTATTTTGGTACCTGATTTTTTTTTTTTTTTTTTTTTTAATGTGTGCTGGGAAGATAAGCCCAGCTTAGTTTTTATTTATTTTTAAATTGAAGGATAATTACTTTAGAGAATTTTGTTGTTTTCTGTCAACCATCAACATGAATCAGCCTTAGGTATACATATGTCCCTTCCCTCTTGAACCTCCCTTTCATCTCCCTCCCCATCACAGGTACCTGATATTTTGTTATTGTTGGCTTTGATCTCCACGTATACAACCTGTTTCCCTTGCTTGTAGCAAATGACCTCTTCAGACTCTGGGTGGAGAAATCCTGTCAAATGAGGCAAGAGGAGTTTCTTCACCAGTGAGGCTTTTTGCTTTAACATAAAGTTACAGTTTAATATCAGTTGTAATAAACTGGATTCTGAAATAATTGAAATCTTAGCTCAATTCTCATTTTGACTTTTGAAGTGTAAATCATTTAATAATCGACACTAGTTAAAAAAAATTGCAACATTGCAGACGCTAGTTCTGAACATTTGAAAAAGGCAAGTTAAAGGTCACATTTTACTCTTTCAACCATTTTTGAGGTTTTAAATTTTAAAAGGTTATAAAGCTACATGTTTTTATTTAAAAAATTAGAGGTGATGAATTTCTGGTTCACTGGGAATGCACCCTTTTTTAAACTATGAGTACTGTATTTTTTATTGTGGTTATATATATATATATATA
Organism: Giraffa tippelskirchi; assembly: GCF_054371585.1. Classification (NCBI taxonomy): domain Eukaryota; kingdom Metazoa; phylum Chordata; class Mammalia; order Artiodactyla; family Giraffidae; genus Giraffa; species Giraffa tippelskirchi. The sequence continues at coordinate 117,832,012 of NC_137280.1, read as the reverse complement.
AAATGAGATTTATTTTAATCATTTTAAATGTACAGCTCAATGGCATTATGTACATTTATAGTGTTGTGCAACCATCACTACTGTCCATTTTCAGAACTTTTTCATCATCTTGAACAAAAGCTCCATACCCATTAAATGATAATTCCCTATTCCATTATGCCCAGTGTCTTGCAACCACCATTCTGCTTTCTGTCAGTTTGCCTTTTTTACATACCTCATGTAAGTGACTGGCTTATTTCACTTATCCTTGATATCCTCAAGCTTTATTCACGTTGTAGCATGTGTCAAAATTTCTTTCCTTTTTCAGGCTAAATTACATTTCTTTGTATGTGTATACCACACTTTGTCCATTCATCTGTTGGTGAGCACTTGGGTTGCTTCCACCTCTTGACTTCTGTGGCTAATGCTGCTATGAACATGGGGTGTACAAATACCTATTTTGAGTTCCTGCTTTCAGTTCTTTTGGCTGTATACGTAAGCGTATGATTGCTGGATCATATGGTAATTCTATGTTATACTCTTTGAGCAGCAAACTTTTCCACAACAGCTGCACCATTTTACATTTTCTCCAGCACTGCTCAGGGTTCTAATTTCTTCATATTCTTGCCAACATTTTTTAAACAAGATTTTAAAATGTTGATAATAGCCATCCTAATGGGTGTGATGTTGTATCTCTTAGTTTTGATTTACATTTCCTAAAGACTGATGATGTTAGGGGTCACTTTATGTGTTTATTGGCCATTTGTACATTTTCTTTGGAGAAAAGCTTGTTCAAGTCCTTTCCCCATGATTTGGTTGAGTTGTCTTGGCATTTTTGTGGAAAATCTGTTACAAATGTGAAGTATTAATATATTTCCGGACTCCTGGTTCTTTTTTGAGGTTTTTAGTAAATTTTGAAATTGAGAAGTGTATGTCTTCCAGCTTCTTTTGCAAGATTGTTTCGACTATTCTGGAACCTTTGAATTTCCATGTGAATTTTAGTATCATCTCATCAATTTCTGTAAAGATGTCAGCTGGGATATTGATAGGGACTCTGTAGAATCTGTGGATCAATTAAAGGAGTATTTTCATCTTAATAAATTCTCAAATCCATGAATAAGATTATTCCCATTTTTTTAGATCTTCTTTAATATCTTTCAATAATGTTTTGTAGTTTTCAGAGTTTGAATTTTGCTGTTCTTTTGTTAATTTTTTTCTAAGTATTTTTGTGTGTGTGTGTGTGATATTGTAAATGGAATTGTTTTCTTAATTTCATTTTTGGTTTGTTTATTGTACTTTATAGAAGTGGAATTCATTTTTTTGTGTATATTGATCTTATGTCCTACAACTTTGTTGAGCTCATTTATTAGCTCTCACAGATTTTTAGTGGATTCTTGATGGTTTTCTACGTATAATATCATTATTCTACTTTTCTTTTCCAGTTCAGAGCCTTTTATTTTTGTTTCTTGCCTGATTGACTTGACTAGAACCTCTATACAGTATGAATTAGAAGTGGTGAAAGGAAATCCTTGTCTTGTTCTTTTCTTGATCTTAAGGGGAAAGCATTCAGTTTCTCACTATTAAATATGATAGCTCTGTTTTCCTTGTAGATATACCTTGTTAGCTTTAGGAAATTTCCTTCTATTCCTAGTTTGTTGAGTGGTTTTATCAAGAAGGGATGTTGCAGCTTGTCAGATGCATTTTCTACATCCATTGAGATGGTCATCTGGTTTTTGTCCTGTATTCTATTGTTATGGTGTGTTACTTGAACTGATTTTGGGATGTTAAGCCAATCTTGCAGTCCTCACTTGGTCATGGTATATAATCCTTTGTAATATTGCTGGATTTGGTTTGTTAGTATTTTGTTGGGGACTTTTGTATAAATATAAGGTTTGTATTGATCTGTAGTTGTTTTTTTTTTTAGGTAAACTTGGACATAGCTGGTAGTAGTGGATGGATAAGACTTACAAAAACTGCAATGAGTAGCAACTCTATTAAAGGGCTATTAAAGCCAACCCTTTCCTTTGTTGAGTACCCCAGTCCCATGTAGTCCATAATATAGTTCACTTTTAGTCTCTCAGTACAGGTAACTGAGAAGTAAAGATACAGATAGCACATAGTCTATAGTAAAAATATTTAAAACTATTTATTTAGATTGATTATAGTTACTCCATTGATATAAAGAATGGAAAACTCCAGAGAGGTTGAATGAATGCAGATCAAGGTGAAAGTCAAAAAGACAGAAAGAAATCAAGAGACTTGGAGAGAGTATTGACAAATTTCAAAAACTGCAGTGTAAGGTTTGCATTTTAGATTGAGGAGAGTGTAGGCCTGCCTGTAGAGTTTGGAAGTAGTCCTGAAGGAGGAGCCAGAAGATTTGAAGAGGTGGTCAGTAGAGTTAGGATGCAGTTTAGCATAAGATTTAATCCTAACCTCATATTTCTCAGCTAAGATATAGTGCAGATTGGAAAAGCATTGTTCTTATGTAATCAAAAGACTATCACTCTAACAGGAAAATGGACAAAAGATGTAAATAGGCAATTCACAGAAAAAGAAATATGAAATATGAATGGCTAAGCAGCTCATGAAGATGTGCAGTCTTAACTACCAGAGAAATTGAGTAGAATGCAACTATGAACTTTCAAGATCAAGGACCATCTAGGAGTCATTCTTTATTTTTTCCCTGGCTTCTCGAACAGTGCCTAGAAGTAGCAAACAGGTTCCTGTATTTGTTGAATAAATAAAACAAGTAACGTTGGAATAATTTTTTTAAAATTTCTTAGGTGATTCAATTAAAAAAGACTCATAATGCCTGGATTGAAAATGGCATGGTTAAAGGGCAGTGTCACACTCTATTAGTAGGCTGTCAATTAAAACAATCGTTTTGAAAAGCAGTTTAGTGGTATACATTAAAGTGGTGTAGCATATATCCTTTCACTCAGCAATTTCACATGGAGAAATTTATCTGAAACGAAAATAGTGTGCACACACATGTACAATCATAATGTTTGTCATACAGAATTCCAGATACAACCTCTTCAGGGGCTTTCTGGTTAAATGAATACTATTCAGGCAGTAAAATAATGAAATTGTTATGGAACTATGTTCATTACTTCTTAAATGAAATAAGAATTGTATGTGTAATAATTTTCACCTTTACTCTCTGTGACTTCTTGGAATATGATTTATTTCAGGGAAGTGAAACTATTGGTGACTTTACTTTCTACTTTATAGTGATCATATTAGAGTTTTGGGGCAAAGAGCAAGTATTACTTGTGTAATTGGAAAAACAGACCCATCAAGGTTTATCTTTTTGAAAAAGGAACCCTTTTACACTGTTTGTGGGAATGTAAATTGGTGTAGCCACTATGGAGAACAGATGGAGGTTCCTTAAAAAACTAAAATAAAAGTTACTGTATGATGCAGCAGTCCCACTTGTGAGCATATATCTGGAGAAAACTATGGTTCAAAGAGATACATGTGCCCCGGTGTTCATAGCAACACTATTTACAGTCGCCAAGACATGGAATGTCCTCATGGGCTTCCCTGGTGGCTCAGACGGTAAAGTGTCTGCCTACAAAGCAGGAGACCCGGGTTCAATCCCTGGGTCTGGAAGATCTCCTGGAGAAGGAAATGGCAACCCACTCCAGTATTCTTGCCTGGAAAATCCCATGGACGGAGGATCCTGTTAGGCTACAGTCCATAGGGTCTCAGAGTCGGACATGACTGAGCAACTTCACTTCACTCACTTCTTCACTCACTCAAGACATGGAAGCAACCTGTGTCCATCAACAAATGAACGGAGAAAGATAATGTGGTATGTATACACAATAGAATATTACTTAGCCGTAGAAAATAATGAAATAATGCAATTTGCAGCCACATGGATGGACCTAGAGATTATCATACTAAGTAAAGTAAATCAGAGAAAGACAAATGTCATATGATAGTGCTTATATGTGAAATCTAAAAAAAAAAGATACCAAGAACTTATTTATAAAACAGAAATAGATTCAAAGACATAGAAAACAAACTTACAGTTACCAGAGGGGAAAAAAGGGAGGGATAAATTAGGAGTTGGGGTTTAAAATATACGAACTACTGTATATAAAATAGATAACCAGCAAGGACCTACTATATAGCACAGGGAACTATAGTCAGTATCTTGTAATGACCTATAATAGAAAGAAATCCAAATATATATATGTCTATAACTGAATCACTTTGCTGTATACCTGAAACTAAAACAATGTTGTAAACAACTATATTTTACTAAAAAAATTTATTTTAAAAGGTTTGTCTTTTTTGGAAAATACATAGGTGGAAGACTATTCCCTATTAACATTTGCAGGAATGGCAAAATATTTACTGAGGGATAAGAAAGATTTAACTAAATAGGGAGACTTCTTTCACATTATGCATGAAAACTGGATATTCAGATTTTCAGTTTTCTTGTGTTTAGCTTATGAGAATGGTGGTGGGCATGTTTTCCTATTAGTTGAGTTAGTTGTATTTCTATATACTCAGCACTTAACAATTCTACTTCCAAGTTTAAGCTGAAGAAATAATGAGGCTGTCAGTCATATGGCATACATTGTGTTGTATCTACTTTTCCCTACGTAACAGCATTTATGGAAATTCCCCAAGTTAATTGGAAATTATCTACTTCATTTGTTTTAATAAATCATGGTTTATTTAACCATCTCTTTGTTCTTGGGCATTCGATTATTTTAAATTGTTTTACCACTAAAAACAGTGCTGCAGTGAACATCTTTGTAGCCTATAGCTGTGCTTTTAGTTCTGTGGAATACACTCCCACAAGTAAGGCTACTGGGCTGAAACGTTTGTCTTTATTCTGGCTGAGTTTGAAATGTCTTCACCATTTTAATAGCTGTCATTTTAGAAAAGTACATGGCTCTTAACTGTTATTAAATAAAACATTTTATTATTGAATTGGGCTTTTTAAACTGTTAAAATCCCACATGTTGGGGGATTTATTTCTTGCTTCTGTTTTACTGATCAATTTGTTCATTTCTTTACCATGCTATTTTGATAATGGTAATGGATTATAAGTTTTAATCTAGTATGGCAAGTTATTCTTGTTCTCCCCAATGCTAAGTATGTAATAGACGCTTGTTGCATATTAATAGTACACTTAATAATAAATGTTAAATTTTGCTTTAGATAAATTTTGTATGTTCATTTACTTTTATTGAACTCTGAAGCTTGGCCTGTGGATGTTGTCCCCTTCTTGCAAGTAATAAGTGTAGTTTTTTTCTGAAATGTGATAAATCATGACACAGAGGAGTTGAGGAGAACTGTATATCAGAGTGGATTTGGAGGTACACCTTAGTCATGAGAGAAATACTGTAAGCCCTAGAGGAGAAATAGTTTGATGGTAGTCCCAAGGCTGAAAAATGTTGGAAAGCACCCATCGTGCTCTAATATTTTAATCACTTTTAACCTTTCATATTTTATTTTTAAAATCTCAAACCTAAGAAAAGTATAATACAGATCTCTGTACCCTTCACCTAGATTAACATTTTTACTGTTAACATTTAGTTGCTGCTGCTGCTGTTGCCTGACTCTTTCCTTTACCTCTCTCTTTCCCTCCTTCCTTTGTCCATCCCTCTCTGTCTTGTCTCTCCCCCCAACACCACATACAATACTTTCTATAGACATACTATCTATACATACTAGGTATAGATTCCAATGGGCATTGAACCATTTGAGAGTTGGCAAACATAACATTCCGCCTGTGTGTTGTATATGTCCTAAGTAAGAATCAAGGCTTTTCTCCTACATAATGAAATAGAGTTATCACAGTTGAGGGACTTAGTATTGCTATGTTATCTGAAATACCATCCATAAAAACAGAACTACCATATGATCCAGCAAACAAAAGAAAACAAAAACACTTGAGATATATACACCCTTATGTTAGTTGTGGCATTATTTGCAATAGCCAGGATATGGAAGCAGCCGGAATTCCACTGGTAGATGAATGGATAAAGAAGATGTGATATATAAATATGTATAATGGAATATTACTCAGCCATCACAAAGAATGAAATCTTTCCATTTGCAACAATATGGATGGACCTAGAAGGTATTATCCTAAAAAGTTAAATAAGTCAGACAGAGAAAGACAAATACTACATGATCTCACTTATATGTGGAATCTTAAAAAAAAAAAAAAGAGCAAGCACAATAAAACAGAAACAGTTTTCGATACAGAGAATGAACAGATGATTGCCAGAGGGGAGGGTTTGAGGTTGAAGGAAAGAAACAGGTGAGGATGATGAAGAGGTACAAATTTCAGTTAGGAAGTAAATGAGTCAAGGGTTTGAAATGTACCGTGTGAGGAATATGGTCAGTAACTATGTATTATCTTTGTATGGTGAGGCATTCTTACTAGATTTATTGTGGTGATCAGTTTCAAATGTATAGAGGTAAATCAGGTTGTATAACAGGAACTAACATAATGTTGCAGATCAATTACACTTCAGAAACAAACTCAGAAAAAGGCAGCGTTAAGATCTGTGGTTACGAGAGATCAGGGGGGATCAGGGTCAGGGGAAATGGATGAAGGCAGTCAAAAGGTACAAACTTCCAGTTATAAAGATAAGTGCTAGGGAGGTGCTGGACAATACAATTTAATAAAATTAACAGTGCTGTATGTTTTACTTACAAGTTGAGAATCAACCATTGAGTTCTCATCAAAAATGATGTTTTTCTATTTTTTTAATTTTGCATCTGTATGAGATGATGCATGTTTACTAAACTTAATGTGATGATGACTTTATGATACATATCAAACCATTATGCTATTAACTTTCAACAGTGCTGTGTATTAAATCTCAATAAAACTAGAAGAAAAAATTTGTAATTAGTATATCAACTTAAAATAAGTACTAGATAGATACTTAAACAATTTACCTTAAGTAATTAAAAATTTTAGAAGAAGAACCTTCTTTCTACTTACTAATTTTCTTTTAGAAATTATTTTTTCTAGTAGATTGGCTGTGATATAGCAGTTTGTTATTTTTTACTGAATTCCGTTTCAGTATAGTAGTTGCAAATATGGAAGGAATATAGTTTTGCCTATACAACAGAAATATACTTCAAATTGAGTCATTTGAATTTCATATTAATTTTGGGTCAGCTCAAGTGGAATTATTGGAATTACTGCTTTAGGGAAAACTTTATTTTGGGCAGAGATACTGATATTGAAAGACACAGAAGGAAAAAAATAAAACCAATGTATCAGATGTGAAAATAAGTCAAATCAGAAAAAAGCTAGAGAATAAGAACTGTAACTGGGATATTAGTTCTTATTAGCAATCATTTAATTTCATCATGAGCTTCTTGGCAGTTTTGTTAAAAGAGAAAATATTCAGTGTGATGACTTTTACTGTTTAAGAAAACAAAGTTTTATTATTGAATTATAGGAAGAATTTTATTGTGGGAACAAAACATTTTTGCAGTAAATGTTCACATGTTTCTTGCATGATTATGTTAGTGCTGTTGAATACATAAAGTTAAATTATAATTTAAATAAGGCATGTCTGTTGTTTTCTGCAAGAATTTGGGGGTGGGGACTGCTCTGGGTCTCCATTGTGTTGAGCAGGCTTTCTCTAGTTGTGCACAGGCTTCTTGTTGCAGTGGGTGAGCTTCTCTAGTTGGGGCACATGGGCTTAGTTGCCCTGCTGTATGGGATATTAGTTCCCCAACCAGGGATTGAACCCGCGCCCCTTGCAGTGGAAGGTTGGAGTCTTAACCGCTGGATCACTGGAGAAGTCTCTGAGCTTTCAAGAATTAAACTTAGGAAATTAGAGGAAATTGGTAGTTAATGCAGAAACGGATATAGACAAGTTCGTGTGTTGTGGCACCGTAGCTCTAGAGGTCTATTTGAAGTTTGATTGTTAGTGATACACAGTTATTAGTTGGCACAAGTGTGCTAGGGGATAATAAATGTTCTTTTGTTTTAATTTCTGAATACCAAAGTGTAGATGATTTGTGGTGTTTATTAAAGAAAGAATGAAATACTTTTTGTAGTACTGATGGGAGACCAAAGAAAGCACACACTGTTCCCATAACCTCAAAATAGTTTATATTCTTTTCTAAGTTTATTATACATAAAAGAAAGAACTTGAATATACATTTGGATACCTGGAACACATTTTTAAACACTGCTGCTAAGTCACTTCAGTCGTGTCCAACTCTGTGCGACCCCATAGACGGCAGCCCACCAGGCTCCGCCATCCCTGGGATTCTCCAGGCAAGAATACTGGAGTGGGTTGCCATTTCCTTCTCCAATGCGTGAAAGTGAAAAGTGAAAGTGAAGTCGCTCAGTCGTGTCCGACTCTTAGCAACCCCATGGACTGCAGCCTACCAGGCTCCTCCGTCCATGGGATTTTCCAGGCAAGAGTACTGGAGTGGGGTGCCATTGCCTTCTCCTAAACACTAAGTTGCTTTATTTGAATGATAGTAAATTGCAAATCAGGAAGTTTTATATTTAAATGTTTATTTGTGCTTATAAAAGTCCTTATATTGGTTTTGCTGTCCTTTGTCATTTTACAATTATAGTTTCTACCAGTCTTGATTGACTTTAATTTTCTGATTTAATTTAATTTCTGAATCTTATCATAAGGCTGGAAATACTCCACTGTATAACCTGGTCTTTCTGTTTGACCTCCAACAGAACTTTCAAAACAAAACAAAGCATAACTAGGACAGATGATTAAATCTATCTCCAGGGAAGAGTGTGTTGCAGAGTCCCTGATAATCCCTTGTCCCAGGATTAGACAACAGTTTTCATTATTATCTATTAACCAAAAATCCCACTGATATAAACTATTTTCCTTGGTTTCTTCTTAGTGAAAACAGAACTTACTGTCATGATTATAGAAATGACACCCTCATTTACCCCTTCTCCCAAAAGACTTTTTCTTTTTCTGTAAAATTTCAACTACTGTTACTAACTCAAGTTAATTTTAGATTCTGCTGCTGAAAGCCTCAGTTTTGGCATTTATTGAGGTGTTAATTGAAATATTAATGTATTTAGAGCAGAAATGTCGTTTTTTAGGGAATCTAGAGCAACAGCAAAGCTGAGATCAAACTGCCATAAGGATGGACACCAAGGAAGCTGTGTTTGGGACAAAAAGAAATCAAGATAAGGTAGATGGAAAGTAGAGAAAAGCACTGGACCCTGGGGGGAGGGGGTGGTAGGTAGGAGTGGGTTGTATGTTTCTAATGACAAAGAATAGTTAGATTTCTGAAGAAGAAGCCACAGAAGGCTTATAGGAAATACTAAGAATTATGGGTTTAAGTACTACTTTCCCTCTGAATACGTAAGTTTTAGCTGACTTTTAGCTAGCAGAAAACTTAAAAAATTCAGAAGGCTAAGTGTTTAAATGGGATGGATCCTAATATCCTGGGCCAGTGTTTCCTATCTGGATAGTTGTGGGAAGACACTTGGTTTTTAGTTGATAAAACCATTGCCAAAACCCAACTTCAGTGCTAATGCCTGTTATCACTTGAAAGTTAAAAGGGAATCTCCGATTGAAGCATTAAACTGACAAAATGAGTACAGAACATTTAATTTTTCTTTTTTTTGTGTGATGCAAAGGTTGTGTTTCTCTTCATAGCAACATGAACCGTGAAGACCGGAATGTGCTGCGTATGAAAGAACGGGAAAGGCGGAATCAGGAAATTCAGCAGGGCGACGACGCCTTCCCACCTAGCTCTCCTCTCTTTGCTGAGCCATACAAAGTTGTAAGTTGTCCTTGGAATGTTTTTTCCCCTATAATGTGACATATTTTGCTTTTAAAATGTTTAAACTTGAGTTTTTATATTAGAAAGAGTTACTATGTTATGCCCTTTAACATTTTTGCCTTTCCTCATAATAGAATGTACTTCTTTGGTATAAATTTTTCATTGCTATATAACATACGTACAGAAAAGTACACAAGGTAAGTGTTATAGGTGAAAGAATTTTCATTCACCATATGAGCAACCTCACATAATTAATACCCAAATCAAGAAATATAACATCACTAGTGCCCTAAAGTCATCCTCACAACCCCTCACTCCACCACCATCCCATCTCTGTCCTATAACTCCTTAAGTATGGATAAGCTCAAACATTCCTATCTTTATTCCTAGCTCTACCACTAGCCCTTAGCAGGCATTTTACCTTTCTGAGCCTTGAACTAAATTAAAAGTTTCTTTATCAATGCACATCATCTGCTGTTTCCTTGGCTGTTTGGGTATAACATGAATCAAAGAGAAATATTTCATAGATTCTTTTTTTCCCTGTTTCTTGCCATTTGCTTACTAGTTTATCAAGTTTCAGTGACTATTAGTATATTTGAATAAAAGTGTTTTCAGTATCAGTCTGATTCTTTTTCTGTTATCATATGCTAGATTCTCTGATTTTCTTTTTATATGTTTAATGCTTAATTAACCATGTCAAATTTAGATTAAAGCATGTTGCCAGATGTGTTCAATAAGTTGAACTAATTGCCTTTTTTAAAAAACTATCATTATATTTGATTTGCATGGTGTGCATGCTCAGTTGCTTTAGTAATGTCCAATTCTTTGTGACCCTATGGACTATAGCCCTCTAGGCTCCTCTGTCCATAGACTTTTCCTGGCAAGAATACTGGAGTGGGTTGCCATGCCTTCCTCCAGGGGATCTTCCAGACCCAGGGATCCAACCTAAACTGAATCTGATGACTTTAATGTAACTGTAGTGGCCACAAATGTTTCTCTCATATTTGATTTGGCTTTGGATTTCATTGGAAGTAAGCTTTCCTGATGGCTTAGTGGTAAAGAATCTGCCTGCAGTGCAGCAGATGCAGGTTTGATCCCTGGGTCAGGAAGATCCCCTGGAGAAGGGAATGGCTTCCCACTCCAGTGTTCTTGCCAGGAAAATTCCATGGACAGAGGAGTTTGACAGGCTATGGTCCATGGAGTTACAAAGAGTTGGACACAATTGAGTGACTAACACATTCACACTTTCTAACACTTTCATTGAAAGTATTACTACAATTTAAAGGCTTATATTGTGTAGAATAGCTATAATAATATGTATTACAGCACTAGTGATCATTGTTGGCTTTATCATATGATGTGGAAAGTATGTTAGATTTTTTCTCATGAAATACAAATCAACAACATATCCTGGGTTTACTCTTACAACATTTGGTGTTTGTAGAAACCATTTGTGAGATCTATAAGTAGCCATTTATTCAGAGCTTTTAAGATTTGTCCAATGAAGGGCAGTTAGACTGACATCATTTATGAGTATAACCCAATACTTTGGGATTAAAGACATTTTGAAAAGAACAGGAGTTGGTCCAGAATCTTTGACCCATACTACCATTTATTTTGTAGTATGGTACGTAGTATGTAAATATCCGATGGATAGGATTTGATTTCTGACCTTGATGTGAATAAATTGCTGTACGTTTACCTCTCAGACTGATTTTCATATAATCTAAAGTCCTTACTGATTCGTACCAACCTCAGAATAAATACTGGTGCTTCGGGATCTTCTGTTTGTTTTTCAGTTTTGATTTCCTTTTTATGTAATCAGTTAACTTTTTTCTTTCACGTATATGAATGTGAAAGAGTCCTAAAGCTTGTAGACCTCTTGGATCTTATTATTCAAAAATAATTTTTGAAACTCAGAGTATACACTTTTGACTTCAAAAGATGGAGAACTTTATGGTCACAATTAATAGCCAAAATTTAAAAATTTATCACTGGATCTTCCATGATTAACTTATTGTTGACTTTTGTTAACTTGATGTGTCCCAGTAACAGAAGGAATTATTAATTAAAAAAAGACAGTTGCGTATATATAGCTTGTTTCATTCGGCCTTTTACTTCTGCGTCTAACTATAACATTGAATTGTAAGGAATATGTTGTTTTCCTTGACTGCCAAAAGTATGAGTATTGGCTAATCTGCTGATTTGGAACTTAATTACATAACGGCATAATTACTTTTCCTGCTCTTCAAAATATTTTTACTACAGTTCTAGTATATTTATTAGTGAAATTTGGATTTTTAAAAGATCTCCTATAGTCTATTGTATATATATTTCTCAGTGTACTCTAGAATATTAGTGTTTTAACTTGAAGGTTTTTCACTTCCAGTGCATTTTTTTTCACCATAAAAAAATATGTATTTGGAGTTTACTTTGAGATTTTAACCCTAACATATGAGACGAGACCTCCTTTTGAAAAGTCCCTTTCCATTTAAAGTTTGTGAAGTTAGTTTGGAAGCATCTTTTATTTCTAGTTATGTTAATTTTACAGTTTTTTTTTTTTTTGTAGACTAGCAAAGAAGATAAGCTGTCAAGTCGTATTCAGAGTATGCTTGGAAACTACGATGAAATGAAGGATTTCATAGGAGACAGATCTATACCAAAGCTTGTTGCAATTCCCAAGCCTACGGTACCGCCGACAGCAGATGAAAAATCTAACCCAAATTTCTTTGAACAGAGACATGGGAGCTCTCATCAGAGTAGCAAATGGACTCCAGTAGGACCTGCACCCAGCACTTCTCAGTCTCAGAAACGGTCCTCAGGCTTACAGAGTGGACACAGTAGCCAGCGGGCCAGTGCAGGTGCCAGTGGTGGCACTAATAGTAGTGGTCAGAGACATGACCGTGACTCATACAGCAGTGGTGGGAGCAGTAGCCGAAAAAAAGGCCAGCATGGATCAGAACACTCCAAATCACGCTCTTCCAGCCCTGGAAAACCCCAGGCTGTTTCTTCGTTAAGCTCCAGTCATTCCAGGTCTCATGGGAATGATCACCATAGCAAAGAACATCAGCGTTCCAAATCACCTCGGGACCCTGATGCAAACTGGGATTCTCCTTCCCGTGTACCTTTTTCAAGTGGGCAGCACTCAAATCAGTCTTTCCCACCTTCATTGATGTCAAAGTCCAACTCAATGCTACAGAAACCCACTGCCTATGTGCGGCCCATGGATGGACAGGAGTCCATGGAACCAAAGCTTTCCTCTGAACACTACAGCAGCCAGTCTCATGGCAACAGCATGACTGAACTGAAGCCCAGCAGTAAAGCACATCTCACCAAGCTGAAAATACCTTCCCAACCATTGGATGTAAGTCACACATTTAGAGCTTTTTAACATTGTAACTATATGAAACAATTCACCCTGAAATTATGATTGAACTTGAACTCTTTGTCTTAACAGTAAGGAATGTAAAAGTTTAAGGAAAAACTTGTGACTGACTCCCAAGTGAATCCATAGAGCTCTTAGATACTTCTCTTGAGCAGTAGAAAAAAGGTCATTCGTTGTTCTCAAATATTAAAATGACAAGTCAGTTCTAGATCTAAAACATGATCTCTCAATACCTTAGGTTTGCTCATTTTGGTTTTGTGGGATAATACATTTTGTTTCTTTTGTTTAAAAAAAATTACTTCTCATTGCAATACTCATCAATAAGATGTGGGCATGGTTCATTGTGGTAAATGTTGAAACTTTTTTGGTTGCATGGAGATGGTAATGTTTTATGATTTGGATGCCACGATCCTTTTCTCTGGGTACACTTAAAGGTTTGTGGCGACTGCTTCAGGGATAGTGGTGGCTTGAAATTTAAGGTATTTAGAACTATGTACCAAAACATTCTGTTCAAAATAGTGAGCATTCTTTGTGAAATAGATGAAATTTTATCCTTTCATCTAGTTTTTGCAATAAAAATTTTTTAAGCCATATCAGTAGCTGAAAATTACACCTCATAGCTTAAAACAGTGGGGGAAAGGATGGGGGGGTAGGTAAAATGCTGTTTTGAGGACATTTAAAAATCTTTCTTGTGGCCTTGGGAAATGCATTGTTCCTGGCATTTGTCATCTAATTACTCCTCTCAAGAGAACAGTAAAGTGGTGATTTGTTCTTTCTTTACACATTATAATGTGATCCTTAGAGCTAGACTTCACCATAACTCTTCAATTGTTGTTTGTGCTTCAGAATAAACTTAACTTTCATGATTTAAGAAATGTTATGTAAAATGTCCATTGTGTTCCAGACAGCTAATCTTTCAATAATACTGGTTTTATTCTGTTTGTTAGTTTATATGAAATTATGATCTCAGTATCATAGTATATTTTGTATATAAATCGACTTTTAAATTTTGACATCTTGTTCAGCTGAAAAAACTACATTTTAAAAGTTATTTCTAATCCAAGTGTAAGAAAGATAAGATTTCTTGGAAAACTTTTTAAAAAATTTCCTATCATGTACAGTTTGGTGATTAAAATTTTTTAGTGCTTGAAATTTTGTATTTAAGGAAATTAGTCCAAAGATTCTAATTAGTGTTCTGGCTTTGAGTAGTGGGATACCAAATATATCTTTAATATTAGTTTTATTTCTAATAATGTTAAATCTGTACAACAAATGATAAAAACCTAATAAGAAATGACTTCAGACCTAATATATGTTTTCCTCTTTTTTTAGGCATCTGCTTCTGGGGATGTGAGTTGTGTGGATGAAATTCTTAAAGTAAGTTTATGGTTTTTTTTTAAATAGTTTGTCTCTTCAATTATGATGCTCTGCTACCCTCTTACCCTCCTCCCCCCTGTATTTCACAAAGTATCTGAAGCTGTAGCAGACTGATGATATGTATAACCTGATTGTGTCCATCAAAAATAACTGACTCTTTTCTGTTTATATTCATCCTTAAGTTCTGAACTACTTGGTTTGTTTACTGTTTGCCCTCAAAAAGCTGGGGGTTTTGTTTGTAAGTAAAAACAAATTCTGGTCTTAACAGTTTGCTTTGAAAAGAGGAAGAAACCAAATATAGCTATACCTTCTTAGGTTTATCAGTTAATAATTTGAAATGCTTAAAATCTCAGTAGTTATCAAACCATTGTGTTGAAAATAGCTTGCTTTGTAGTTCATCTGTATATACTGGTCAGATATACATAAAAAGTCTTCTCTGAATACTACACATTTTGAGTGTTTAATGGAATATGTTTAAACTTGACACTTGACTAAAGAATACATTCTTCTGTTGGGAAAAGAAAATGTCTGTTGGAAAAAGAAACTTTTTGGCTCAATAGACAAAAACCATCAGTCACATATTAATTGTACTTTTTGTGCACACCTGAATTTTTGTGTCTATACTTGTATTTCACTGTATGTACTTTTTTAAAATTTTTATTTATTTATTTTTGACTGCTCTGGTTCTTTGTTGCTTTGCACAGGCTTTCTGTAGTTGTGGCGAGTGGGAGCTACTCTTTGGTTTGGTGCATGGGCTTCTCTCGTTGCAGAGCACAGGTTCTAGGGCACGTGGGCTTCAGTAGTTGCAGCTCTAGAGTGCGGGCCCAGTAGTTGTGGCACATGGGCTTAGTTGCTGCGAGGTATGTGGGACCTTCCTGGATCAGAATCAAACCTATGTCCCCTGCATTTTGGCAGACGGACTCTTATCCACTGCACCACCAGGGAAGTCCCCTTCACTGTGTATACTTTTGAAAGACTGCTTGCATTGGCTGCTGCCACTTATTTTCTCCTTCTTTTCTTTTGTTGTTTTTCAGCCGCTAAGTTGTGTTTGACTCTTTGAGACCCCATGGACTGCAGCACACCAGGCTTCCCTGTCCTTCCATTAGCCTACTAAAATCTCTTTTACCTCCGCCATTCTCCTGAACTTGTTTCTCCAAGGTCATTACCTCCCATGCCATTAGAGGCTTCATTTGAGTTCTCTACTCTTTCTGCTGTTTTAAAGAATTTTTATTTTTTCCTTCTGGAAACACCATTTTTTTCTTCCTTGACTGTTGTTACGTTGTTTTTATTTTCTACACACCTTTTCTTGTCTCACATTCTCAACATTACAAAGTTGCCCTTTGGGAAAGTTTGTGTCTTCTTTTATCTCTTAAACTTGAGTGCATTTTTTAAGCCAGTGCTCCTCTCTTCTTTTTCTTCTTTGATGAGATTTTCCTCCATCCTTTGGGCTTTAGCTGTTAGACAGCTATTCAATCTTTCTCTCCTGCCTTGGCCTCCTTTGGGTTTTGGTTTTTGTCTCTTCATTGCTTCTTAGGTGGGTCTCTGTTTGGGTTTCTCGCTGCCTCTTCAGATATGTCTGAAGCCATATTTATCAGACTTAACTTCTGTTAGTAGTATCACTGTTCTTCCTGGCTAATTTTAGAATCCTAATTATCTTTCACTTTTTTCTCTCATGTTTAACCACAAAACTACATGCAAGACTTTGAAAATTTCTTGCAAATGTTTGTTCCTTTGTTTCCATTTCTGCCACTTTGAGCTTCAGTAATTGTAATATACAGTCCTTACCCTGCCTTTCTGGAGTCTCCCTGCTCATCTGTCTTCTGTATTGACACCATATTCTTTGCTTTAATCCTTTGTCTTCATAATATCCTTCTAAGAAGTTTTCAGGCTCTTTAAGGCCCCTGAAAAGAACAGTGTGCAAATTTAACATTTTAAATGTTAGTCTGTATACAGGCCAGTTTCAGCCTCTCCCACTACAAATTGACCACTTTTCCCAAACTGATTTCCCTAAGCCATACACTTTCTTATTCTTTCATCTCTGTAAACATTCATAGAATGTGTTTCTCCTTCCTCTTCAGTTATATACAGATTCTGTTTTTTCTTAGAATCCCACTGAAATCCTTTTCCCCCCTGTATCAGGTCATCAGACCACAATGATGACTCATTGCTTCCATTTTTCAGTTGCCATGTACGTAAAAAGTCTAAGAGAGCATATATCTTTACTCTTAAATCCTCAGAAATGCATGGCACGTAAATACTTGGAAGAAATCTTAAGATTTTCTTGTGTTTAATTATTTCTATGATGTTACTCACCATTTATTATAGTGAGTGAAAGTCGTTCAGTCATGTCTAACTCTTTGCGACCCCATGGACTATACAGTCCACGGAATTCTCCAGGCCAGAATACTAGAGTGGATCTTCCCAAACCGGGGATCGAACCCAGGTCTCCTTCATTGCAGGCAGATTCTTTACCAGCTAAGCCAAAAGGGAAGCCATTTATTATATATTTTATGTATGTATAAGACTTGGCACATGGCCTTGGGTGTAATAGATGCTCAGTCCTTTGACAACAGGGAGTTAAATAGATTTTTTATTGAGAGGATTTTGGTGTTTAAGGTGTCAAATGCCAACATGGAAAACCTAGGGCACACAAGTGTCTGTTTCTTTTCCCTCCCCTATGTGCAGCATATAAGGAAGTTCAGGTTCACATTGCCTTCGTGTTTTCTTCATACTTGTAGCCATATTTTTTCTGGGAACCCCATCACAAACTTAAAGGAAATAAAAAGGTTTTTTTAGTCGAAAAGTAATATATTTATTGTAAAAAAATGATTTATTAATGCAGAGCTTACTGTGTACCTACTGTGTGTCAAGCACCAGGGATATAGTGGTGATAATAGTGTTAGTGTTGCACCCTTTGAGCTGACATTTTCAAGCACAATGTAGGAAATAATCAACTATATACAAGTACTTCAGAAAGTGAAATACTATTAAAGACATGAAGCATTGTAAGAGGATAAAGAGTAAGCTGAGTGCAGGTGACTATTTCAAGAGATTCAAGTGGTAGAAGCTGTATCAAGTGTTCTCGTCTCTTTTTCCTTCAGTCATTCTGTTGTCCAAAGGTTAACTATCTCTCAGATTTTTCCATAGATAAACATTTATGAGGACATACACTGATTTGTATTTGGCATTTAACAGTAACTGTGGGTATCATTTCATTTCAGAAGGTAACTTTCTCATTTTTCTGTTTGCTTGGTGTTCCATTGTATGAGTGTCTGGTAATTTAATTAATCCTATGTTGTTGATGTTTAGGTTGTTTTCATTTTTTTAGTGTGAATCCCTTGAACATGTATCTTTATATAACTGTGTGGGTATAGCTATAGGATAAATTCCTAAAGGTTATACCACCTTTAATTCATTGTATTTTCTCAATCTATTTGATGGCTGGCTTTGAACTACATGCCAGAGATAAAACACTTCTTTCTTATTCTGGGTCTGATACCTGTTTCCTGCTTCTCTATCATATACATTGTGATTGTATCCAAACTTCCACTTGGACATACTTGGCATATGATTAGACAGAAGGCATTGAATGAAATCAGACATGTAGTCTTACTTGTCTGTCTTCCTCTATGTGTGCATTTGATACCTTTCTTCTGATTTTCTCCACTTGACCAAAATTTCGTATCAGTGAATGGATTCTGTAGAGAGACTACCCAGGATCAAATTCTGTGTCCATTACTTACTAAGTGTATGACCGTGAGTAAGTAGCTTAATCTCTGTGCTTCAGTTTTATCCTACAAAGAGTCAGGATAATAATGGTATCTACCTCATAATGTCATTATGACTACTAGCTGAGTAACAGACATAAAATAGCACAGTATCTGCCCATTAAAGGTACACAGTAAAAGCTGGCTGCTTTTCTGCTGTTATCCCCCTTTTCCCACTCCCACAGCAAGCTCTTCCTTAATAGCATTTTACTGTGTGCCCTGTATTTGGTTACAGGCTGATTTCTGTAACTATTCACAGGTCTTATCACCTTAAGTATAACCTCCTTGAAGTCAGAGTATAAACTATCTTCCTGTTACCTACCCCATAGTGCCTTGCACACATTGTGCTTAATTAATATTTATTGATTAAATATGTACAACTTTGGAGGAGCAGTCACAAAACCAGCATTTATAATACAGATCTGGTTTTTAGCTGTGTAATTTTTATCCTTGACCTGCTTGAAAACAAACTGTAATAATTACATTTCAGGAGATGACGCATTCATGGCCTCCCCCTCTAACGGCTATTCATACACCATGCAAAACAGAACCTTCCAAATTTCCTTTTCCAACTAAGGTAAGTAAATAAAATGTGTCTTTATACTGTAAGAAAACTCTAAATGGCTTGACTAAAATCATGTGAATTCAGAATTATCTTGCCATTCCCATTTTAGTGGGAGATAGGTAAATAAATAAGTGAATGAATAGGTAACTTCAGATAGTGATAATTACTATGAAGAAAGTAAAACTAGACCATAGAATTGAGATTGACTTAGATTGAGAGAAACTTGGAAAATCTTTGAAGGCAACTTGTGATAGAGACTTTGAGGTCATCACTGCTTGTTGTGAACTATTATGATGTTCTCGGCCACAGATGGTAAGGGTTTCCCAAACTGTTTGTATGAGGAACTACTTTCCAGAGGGTGCAACAACCATACTTATAGCCTGTGGTAACAGTTCTTAGACGATAATTCTAAGCTCATCTAAAATCAACAGATTTGTTTTTTTAAACATTAATTTATACTTACACCAATCATGCAAAAAGGACCCCTAATAATAGCCTTCTCCATATTCTGCCTCCTCCATCTCACCAGAGCTACTTCATGCATACCTTTACAAGTCTTTTCAAATGCATTTGTATGTACATATAATAGAATCATTACATAAAAACATTTTCTCGTTTAATTTCTGTACAAATATATTATTCTATATTTTTAATCAGTCAGCAATAGATCTTAGATACTTTTTCATGTTATTATATATAATATATTACATATAGAGGTATTCAGTTCTTTTAATTGCATCCATTTTATATCTTAACTTAAATTCATTTAGCCATTTCTCTTTGATATTTATCTTGTTGCCAAGTTTTCATTTCTGTAAACATTGCTGTAGTGGATAACTTTTATTCATGCCTTCTTGTGTGCATATGAGTTTCTTTTGTGTAAAAAGCAAGAAATAAAATTGTTGAATATTGAGAGTATATAGTTAATATATATTCTCAAATTCCCTCTATGGTAATTGTGCTAGTCAAAATCTGCACTTGTATTTCCTTTTATTCCTTACATGCACACTGCAATTTGTTATTTTAATCACCAACCTTTGAGTAGGAAATAGTATTCTATTGCCTAGATTGCTGGGGAGGTTCATCATCTTTGCAGATTTGTCATCCATTTAATGTCTATGTGGATTAATTGGCCTATTTCTTCTGCCCTTTAGGCTATACCTTTTGCCTAATGAGTTTTAGGAAAATTTCTGGTTTTGTTTTATGTTGTTTTGTTTGAATTCTTGATTTGAATAATTTATTCCACATACTGCAAATGTTTCTCCCCCTTAGTGCCCATATAAGTTTTATGGTCTAAAAGATTTTGTTGGTGAATAAATTTATCTTTCTCTTGTATAAAGCTTTTGATCTTTAATGTCTTGTTAAAGAAGGTTTTTCCATCTCCAGGATCATAAACATAACTTCTTATTTTTCTTTTAATGTGATTACAGTTTTATTTCCTTTGTTTATATTTAGCTCCATTTATTTTTGTGAGTGTTATGAGGTAGAGATAAAATTTGCTGCATGTATGTGTGTCATACCACTTTTTTACTTTGTAAGTCAGCTATGTTTACACATAAAAATGCACATTTAATGTACAGCCTGAGTTTTGATAGACATATGCACCTTTGTAATCACCATGTTAATTAAGAATTAGAACATTTCCTTCAACCCACAAAGTTCCCTCAAGTTCCTTTCCAGTCCGCCTCCCCCACCACTGGCCCCACACAATTGCTCTCTGTTCTGTGTCACTATAGGTAAGTTTTGCTTTCTCTTGAATTTCATATAAATGTAATCCATACAATGTATATATATTTTTGGCATATATATTTGCATTCTTCTGCTCAGTATATACTTTTGGAATTCTTCCATGTTCTTGAATGTATCAGTAATGTTTTTCTTTATATTCATAGTTCATTTTTATTTCCATTGTATAAAAATACCAAAATTTATTCATTCATTCACCTGTTGATAAACATTGAGTTGTTTCTAGATTTGACCTATTAAGAATTGAGTATTTGTAAACATTGACTAACAGTTCTTTGTGTGAACTTGTATTTTCTTGTCTTACGGGTATACTGAGTCATACAGAAAAAAGTAGAATTTCTGGATTATGTATCAAGTGCGTGCTAAATTGGTTGTATCACTCCTACCTTACCCACTCCCATTTCCCAGCCAAGTGTGATAGTTTCATTTGTTTTCAGTTCAGTTCAGTCGCTCAGTCGTGTCTGACTCTTTGTGACCCCGTGGACTGCAGCATACCAGGCTTCCCTGTCCATCACCAACTCCTGGAGCTTACTCAAACTCATGTCCATTGAGTCACTGATGCCATCCAACCATCTCATCCTCTGTCGTCCCCTTCTCCTCCCACCTTCAATCTTTCCCATCCACAGAGTCTTTTCTAGTGAGTCAGTTCTTTGTATCAGGTGGCCAAAGTATTGGAGTTTCAGCTTCAGCATCAGTCCTTCCAATGAATATTCAGGACTGATTTCATTTGTTTTACATCCTACATTTGGTATTGTCATTCTTTTTAGTTTCACCCATTTTACTGGGCATTACCAGTATCTCATACTGGTTTTAATTTATATTTCCCTGATGTCTAATGATGCTGAACCTCTTTATGAGCTTATTGGCCATTCTTCTTTTTGAAATATTAGTTCAGATTTTTCACCTTTGCCCTGTGGGGGTGTGGGGGGGCGGTGATGCCAGCGTTGAGTGGGTGATGTTTATAGGTTTCTTTTTTCTTTTTTTTCTAATAGTGTCTTTGGTTTGATATCAGGATAGTGCAGGCTTCTTAAAAGGAGCAAGGAAATGTTCCCTTCATCTCTATTTTCTGAAATAGTTTGTGAAATATTAACATTAATTCTTCCTTGTGTGTTTAATATAACTCAACAGTGAAGCTATCTGTACCCCTAGTATTCTGTACTGGAAGATTTTAAATTACAAATTAAATTTCCTTATTATTTCTTTATTAAATATAAAGCTATTCAAATTTTCTATTTCTTATGTCAGTTTTGGTAATATTTTTCTTTTCAGTCAGATTTATTGGCACAGTGTCATTAATAAGCTATGCTTATTCTTTAATGTCTGTAAGATCTATAGTAAAGTTCTCTTTCCCCTGCTATTGGTTATTTGTAGTTTCTCTTTTTGTTTTCCTTGATCTGTCTAGCTAGTCATTTATCAGTTTTATTGTCAGTTCCATCGTTTAGCTTTTTCAGTTTTCCTATTTCTTTGATTTTTGCTTTTATTGTGATTATTTTCTTCTTTCTGCCTATTTTGGGTTTCACTTGCTTTTCTTCTGACTTATGAATTTGGAAGCTTAGATCATGGATTATAAACATTTCTTTTTTTAAGTGTTTAAAACTATCCATTTCCCTCCAGTTCAGTTCAGTCACTTAGTCTTGTCCGACTCTTTGCGACCCCATGAATTGCAGCACGCCGGGCCTCTCTGTCCATCACCAACTCCCGGAGTCTACCCAAACCCATGTCCATCGAGTCAGTGATGCCATCCAACCATCTCATCCTCTGTCGTCCCCTTCTCCTCCTGCCGCCAATCCTACCCAGCATTAGGGTCTTTTCCAATGAGTCAACTCTTCGCATGAGGTGGCCAAAGTCTAAGCCCTTTTTTAAAATGTATCTCACAAATAGTGATATACTGTGTTTTTATTATCATTCAGTGCAAAATATTTCCCTAATTTCCTCTGTGACTTCTTCTTAGACCCATGGGTTATTTAGAACCATGTAGTTTTATTTTCAAGTATTTGAGGATTTTCCAGGGGGGAAATGGCAACTCACTCTGGTATTCTTGCCTAGGAAATTTCATGGATAGAGGAGTCTGATGGGCTACAGTCCAAACTGATTCAGTTTTATATACATTCATCTTCATATTCTTTTCCATTATGGTTTATCATGGGATATTGAATATAGTTCCCTGTGCTATACAGTAGGACCTTGTTGTTTATCCATTCTGTTTATAATAGTTCGTATCTGCTAATCCCAAACTCCCAGTCCATCCCTCTCCTGTCCCCTCCCCCCTTCCCCTTGGCAACCACAATGCTGTTCTTTATGTCTGTGATTTGGTTCCTGTTTCTTAGATAAGTTCATTTGTTTCATGTTTTAGGTTTCACATGTAAGTGATATCATACAGTGTTTGACAGTGTATTCTTTTTTAAAATTTTTATTCATTTGACTGCATCTGGTCATAGTTGTGGCACGTGGGACCTTTGTTGCAACATGCGGTGCTTGGACTCTATTAATTGTGGCGGGAGTGGGGGGCTCAGTAGTTGTAGCACGTGAGCTTAGTTGCCATGCAGCATGAGGGATCTTAGTTCCCTGACCAGGGATTGAACCCATGTCCACTGCTTTGCAAGGGGGATTCTGAACCTCTGGACCACCAGGGAAATTTTGACAATGTATTCTCTATTGGTGATATTTTTAGTTAACAAAGATGAGGGCAAGAGAAGGTTGCAGTGGGCTAAAAAGGTATTAGAGGCAGTGATTATATAAACGAAGATTTTATGTTGAGGCACTATCTGTAGAAGGGAGCAGAGAAATGTGGTGGTGCCAAAAAAGGGTATGATGATATTGTCTGGGGAGTATTTTTTATAAGATGAGGGCATTTTATCATACTTAGATGCTTATGAAAGTGATTTTGTTAAAAAGGAAAAGCAAGCGATAAGTGGGAAAGAAAGAAGGTAATCTTAGGAAATCTTCACAAGAGGAATTGAAATTTGTGCCCAAGTAGAGAATATTTGCCTTGGAGCACAATTAGAACTTCCCAGGTGGCTCAGTGGGTATAAAATCCACCTGCAATGCAGGAGATCCCTGAGTCAGGACGATCCCCTGGAGGACAGCATGGCAACCTGTCCTCCAGTATTCTTGCCTGGAAAATCCCATGGACAAAGGAGCCTGGTGGGCTATATAGTGTCCATATGGTCGCAGAGTTGGACACAACTGAAGTGCCTGAGCACGCATGCACAGAGCATAATTATGTCATTCTTTTTCAAAGGAGGGAAAGCAGAGTGAATGAGTGTGCTTAGGGATAAGTTGGTAGATTTTCCAGTAATAGTTTGAAGTGAACTAAAGCTTTTGACTACCTTTACTCATATTCAACTGTATGTTTTGAACAATCCCTGGCAATGTTCTTCGTGCTGTAAATATACCACTGAGCCATTTAGATGGTACCAATAGAATAGTTTCTGGCACATAATAGCTATTCAGTAAATGTTCGCTGGGAGAAGGCAATGGCACCCCACTCCAGTACTCTTGCCTGGAAAATCCCATGGACGGAGGAGCCTGGTAGGCTGCAGTCCATGGGATCACTAAGAGTCAGACACGACTGAGCGACTTCACTTTCACTTTTCCCTTTCATGCACTGGAGAAGGAAATGGCAACCCACTCCAGTATTCTTGCCTGGAGAATCCCAGGGACGGGGGAGCCTGCTGGGCTGCCGTCTATGGGGTCGCACAGAGTCGGACACGACTGAAGTGACTTAGCAGCAAATGTTCGTTGACTGAATTTAGATATATTAATATATACTCAGGTAACTCTATTTACCTGAGTAAACAATGAAAACAGTGGGAACAGTGAGAGAGATTCTTTTCTTGGGCTCCAAAATCACTGCATATGGTGACTATAGCCATGAAATTGAAAGACGCTTGCTCCTTGGAAGAAAAGCTATGACAAATCTAGACAGCATATTAAAAAGCAGAGACATTACTTTGCCAACAAAGGTCCACCTAGTCAAAGCTATGGTTTCTGTAGTAGTCATGTATGGATGAAAGAGTTGGACCATAAAGAAAGCTGAGCACTGAAGAATTGATGCTTTTGAACTGTGGTGTTGGAGAAGACTCTTGAGAGTCCCTTGGACTGCAGGGAGATCCAACCAGTCAATCCTAAAGGAAATCAGTCCTGAATATTCATTGGAAGGATGATGCTGAAGCGCCAATACTTTAGCCACCTCATGCGAAAAACAGACTCATTAGAAAAGACCCTGATATGGGAAAAATTGAAGCCAGGGGTCGAAGGGGATGACAGAGGATGAGATTGTTGGATGGCATCACCAACTTGATGGACATGAGTTTGAGCAAGCTCTGGGTGTTGGTGATGGACAGGGAAGCCTGGCATGCTACATTCCATGGGGTCGCAAAGAGTTGGACACAACTGAACTGAACTGAACTGTGTTTAGATTTTTTATCTTTCTGAAACAGCTCAGTTAGCTACTTACTGATTATTGCTTTGGCTAAGTTGCTTATACAGGGTTTTGCTTTTTTTTTTTGGCCCCACCACGTGACATGCTGGATCTTAAGTTCCCTGACCAAGAATCAAACCCTCACCCCCTGAAGTAGAGTCTTAACCACTGGACCACCAAGGAAGTCCAGGGTTTGGCTTTTTTGTAGCATGTTTCATTCTCTGAATTTTCAGTAGTTTCATGTGTAATATAGCTTAAAGCTTTATGTGAAGCTTCAATAGGTATTTATTCTCCTTGTGTACTAACCATATGGGCTAGGTCTAATGAAAAGACAGAGAAGGGACAAGTGATGGCACTTGAGAAGGTGACAATAACTGGGGTTACAAAGGAAGTAAGTGCCGAAAGTAAGTTCCCATAATCACATGGGAAGATGAGGAGTACAACAGAGAGGATTTCCTACCCATTAACAGGTCTCCGGTGGCTTAGTGGGTAAAGAATCTGCCTGCAGTGTAGGAGACACGGGTGATGTGGGTTCAATCCCTGGGTCAGAAAGATTCCCTAGAGGGAGAAAATGGCAACCCACTCCAGTATTCTTGCCTTGGAAATTCCAGGACAGAGGAGGCTGATGGGCTATAGTCCAAAGAGTCAGACATGACTTAGCAGCTAAGCAACAGGTCTGAACAGCTTCCCAGGTGGTTTAGTGATAAAGAATCTACCAGCCAGTGCAGGAGACTCCGGAGACATGGGTTTGATTCCTGGAGCAGGAAATGGCAGCCCACTCCAGTATTCTTTCCTGGAAATCCCATGAACAGAGGAACATGGTGGGCTGCATTCCATGGGGTCACAAAGAGTTGAACACAACTGAGTGACTGAGCACACATACAACAGTTCTGAAAGAGCAGTTGATGGTGATGGGTGAGAAGCTGAATTTAAGAACATATTTGGAGAGCTCGTTTATTAGTGAATCACTGTCATTTACTTGTTAAGTTAAGCTTAACTAGCCACTCCACTTATTAATGGAGAAGACAGTGGCAACCCACTCCAGTACTCTTGCCTAGAGACTCCCAGGGACGGCAGAGCCTGGTGGGCTGCCACCTATGGGGTCGCACAGAGTCGGACACGACTAAAGCGACTTAGCAGCAGCAGCCACTTATTAAGTTAAGCTTATTAAAGAGTGTTTCATATTTGCTGTCTGTTTATTAATACTTTCCTTCTCTCAATCCTCAGTCCGATCTGATCTTGCTTTTCACTCTCAATGCCTTACTAAAGCCATTAAGATCATCAGTGGCCCATTTTGGAAGTTCCTGTTAACATTTTTCATTTTTTATCTTCATTGGAATTTTTGTGAGCATTGAATATTGTTTAACTATTTCTTGTCTTCCACTATACACTACTCATCCAGATCAAGAAATTACATGTTAGTTGGTGTTTAATTGGAGGCATAGTTAAACATGAGGAGAACTCTTGATTCTCCCAATCAAAAAGCAGAGAGAACAAACATGGTTCTCTTCTACTGTTCCATATCTTAGTGAAGCTAGAAAGGATTATATGAGTTATGTTTGACATTTCCCTCTTTATCACACCTCACAGACTGTCACCAAGTCCTAATGATTTTAACTCCTTTAATGTGTTTCAATTTCATTCATTTTTCTCTCTTTGTTGTTACCACTGTAGTAAGTCAACAGTCTCCAGAGTGGAAAATATATATCCCAGTGTTGTGTGCATTGGAGAATGGGAGGTGGGAGATGAAAACTTTATTCTTATATTTTAGTTCTAAAAACCCAATTTTTTTTTTGTCTCAAAAATGAAATAAGTACATATTTCTATTCCTTGATCTGAATGACAGATGATCACATTTTATGTCTGGTATATGAGGAATCCAAAGAGAAATTTAGGTCTTTTCAATGTGGAAAAGTTGATAGAGTTATTCTTGTTCATTTGTTCTTCCTAGCTGTGGCATATTGCAGTTTTAAGTGTGCTCTGTTAAGATTATTTATGGATTGTGTTAACTGATTTTAATTCAGGTAATCTTCACCAATGCACAAATGGCTTAAAAGACATACCTGCAGTGAAACTATCAAAAGGAAATAACACACAAATCCTTTTCTGACCAAACAAGAAAATGGCAAAGTTGAGATTGTCCATCTCCAAGTATGAGCTCTTTATCTGCCACTGCATAGTGGAAACAAAGATGCCATAAGCAGAAAAAAAAAGAAAAAATCCAGATTATCAGCAGTAATTTGACACGCATTTTTATCATTTATCTTGCTTTTAGTGTATATAGCATATACCTTGAGATAGTAACTGATAAAATGATGAAAGCATCATAATTTGTACTTAGTGACATTTTGAATTATGTGGTATTCAGTACAACCTTTAACATAAATCAAGTCTAATAAGATTTTATTAAAAACCTCTTTTGTTGTTTCTCCCAGTGTTCTCCCTTTGTTTAAAAACTTGGTCTTTTTATTGCAAAGAAAATGACTGAAATCCAGTACAGAGAGAGCACAGAGAAAACATACTAAAATGCATTCCTTTGTCAGGAAACACTATTGAAACAGACTTAGAAAGCAAAACTAAAGATTTAAGAAACAAATATTAGAAGAAACCATGTAGTGTACAAAGTTATCTCTATATAGATGGATGAAAGTGTAGGTGCTTCTAGTAGTAGTATCAGTTTAAGATATTGTTTGCTTCTCTTTTCAGTTACGTGTGTGTGTGTTAGTCCCTTAGTTGTGTCCAACTCTTTGCGACCCCATGGATTGTAGCCCGCAGACTCCTCTGTCCATGCAATTCTCCAGGCAAGAATACTGGAGTGGGTTGCCGTTTCCTCCTCCAGGAGATCTTCCCGACCCAGGAATCAAACCTGTGTCTTCTGCATTGCAGGCATATTCTTTACCATCTGAGCCACCAGGCTCCTGGTAACTTCAGTTATAAAATACTTGAAAAGCTATTTTTGTGTGTGTACTTATATCAAAGAAAGATACAACAGAGAAAAGTTAAGTCCTAAAGTATAGATAATTTCTCCTCCCCTTCCTTCATGGAGAACTGGTGTGGCACTCCTAGATACCTTTTATATTAACCCAGAAGTTCACTGATTATTTGTTTAATGACAATAAGAGTTGGCGCACTTAAAAGTGAATTAGATACCTCTTTCCCTTCCTTTCTATCCCTCCTTCCCTCTTCTCCTTCCCTCCGTCCTTCCTTTTTCCCTTTCCTTCCCCTCCCTCTCTTTCACACATAAGTCCCAAATAGATTAGATCTTTTCATAGCATATTTAAAATGATAATAATAAATTAAACCCTCTTCTTAGAATAAAAGTGATGTCCTAACAATGAATGAAAAAGTAACTGCCT
This sequence comes from Giraffa tippelskirchi, assembly GCF_054371585.1. Lineage (NCBI taxonomy): Eukaryota > Metazoa > Chordata > Mammalia > Artiodactyla > Giraffidae > Giraffa > Giraffa tippelskirchi. Next base: position 117,803,637 of record NC_137280.1, on the reverse strand, counting down.
CAAGTTAGGAAGGCAACGTTTTAAAAATAATGTCATTACTATGTGTTTCCATTGTTATTTATTTATAGCTGCTCTGGGTCTTTGTTGCTGCACAGACTTTCTCTAGTTGTGGTGCATGGGTTTCTCATTGTATTGCTGTGGCTTCTCTTTTTGCGGAGTACAGACTCTAGGGTACATGGGCTTAAGTTGCATGTGGAATCTTCCTGGATGAAGGATCAAACCTGGGCCACCTGCATTGGCAGGCGGATTCTTAACCACTGAACCACCAGGAAAGTCCTGTATTTTTTATTGTTGTTGACAAAAACTGTGATGATTGTCATATGTGCAAGCTTTAAAGACTTGGAAACAGAATTTTCTAACTTCGGTGAGTTTTGAACCCATTTCCTAAAAATACTAAACCATAACCTTTTATTTTCTTGTGAAATTGTTTTGTGTCAGTGACCATTGGAAATCTGTTAGCTAAATTTCAACAGAAACTTTTGCATATTAATCTACACAATTGAAATTTTGGTATCATGATTTACTCAGTATAGCACCTCTTCCATTTGTCTAGCTGTATCTTTGTGATACCCGGTGGAGCAATTATCAAACCAGTTTTAGTGTCAGACTGTATTTTTGTGTGTATGTAAGGAAAGCATTGTTGCCATTGATAAATATAATTTTTAATTACTCTAGAATATTATTTTATCTGAGCCCTTTAAAATTTTAATATTTTGGTCTTACATAATATATACTAGTTAAATAATAATGCAAATGGCAACCCATTTCAATATGCTTGTCTAGAAAATTCCATGGACAGAGAAGCTTGACGGGCTATGGTTCATGGGGTCACAAAAGTCAGACGCAACTGAGCACACACATACTTGGGAGATACAAATGCAAGAATGTCTTGGTGGTGGGGAGTACATGATCAAAAAAGCTTGGAGACCAGTATCTTTAAGCTGTAGTCATCTCCTATTTGTACTACTGCAGTTATCTCCTAACAAAAATATCTTTACTTCCATTCTAGATTTCTCAAAGCTGTTCTCTACTTAATAGCCAAGGTAATCATCACAGTATGCAGATGTACTTGTATAATTCTTCAGCTTAGTAAACTGCACACACACCCACACACACACAAATCTTTAATATGGTCTGTAAAAATCAGCTATGTGATTTAGCCTCTCTGGTCCTGAGTTTAATTTCTTAACCCTCTTCCTTCTATACCTTTTCCTCTCATGGGCTGCCTTGAAGTTCTTTATACTAGCTATGCTCCTATTCTTTCTTGCCTTTACACATGTTTTTCTGTCTACCCTGAACACTTATGTTTTTCATCCTTTCCCAGTTTACTTCCTACATATTCTTCAAATTTCATCCTGAGCAGTACCTACTCAGGGAAGCCTTTGCTCATTTTCCTGGTCAGGGGTGTGTGTGTGTATGTGTATCTGTATGTTTGTTTCTCATGTGCACGTGCATGTACACACACATAATAATATAATTGTTATTTTTATATTACTTTATAATACTGTGTAAGCATTTGCCCTTTGTTGTACTTAACACAGTTGCTATTTTATCTTGATTTGCATGAGTAGTTGTAAAAATACTCATTGATATTAAGTTCCATGAAGACAAAGGCCGTGTCAGTTTTTGCTTATTGTGTTTTTCCAGTTCTTAGATATGTGAGTGAATGTGTATCAAGGAGTTTGGGTTTCAGCCTTAGGAAAAATGAAGAGCCATTGTACACTCTGTGAAAAATAGGGGAGTATTAATAATATATACTAAGACTTGGACTTTAGAAAGGTCAACTAGAGGCTATAGTTGAGTGAAAGAGAGAAAAACTAGAGCCAGGAAGATCCGTTAGATGACCATTGTAAATGAAAAAAGGTAAGAACCTATGTCTTTGCAGTACAGATGGAGAGGAGAAGGTGTTGCATATAAGTAGATAGTCTAGACATAACCCAGTCATATTTGCTTATTTATTTGATAGTTTTTGTGTTTTTTTTTAGGCCACCTGTGTGGCACATAGGATCTTAATTCCCCAAACAGGGATCAAACTCATGTCCCCTGCATTGGAAACATGGAGTCTTAACCGCTGGACCACCAGGGAAGTCCCTCCAGTTGCTTTTGGTCACTAGCTGACTGACTATTGTCAGAGGTGAGAAAAAGGAATCAAGTGACTACTTAAAAGCTTAGGTTATTAAACTGTTAGACCATTTACAGGTAGATGAGTATAAGACAATTAGTCATTCAAGGCCAGGTAGAGAATTCTTTACATATAAAAAAATAAATGTTTGGCTGCGCTGGGTCATAGTTGGGACATGCAGGATCTAGTTTCCTGACCAGAGATTGAACCCAGACCCCCTATATTGGGAGCACAGAGTCGTAGCCACTGGACCACCAAGGAAATCCTTCTTTTCATTTTTAATAAGATTCACAGGAATGACCTCTTGGTCACTGATGTATTTAAAGACTTTTTTAGAATAGCTTTGTTGAGATAGAATTCACATATCATGCAAATCACCCATTCAGAGTATACAGTTAAATGGTATTGAGCATATTTATAGATATGAACAGCCATTATAGCAGTGAATTTTTAAACATTTTGGGAAATCTGTGGTGATCCAATGCTTAGGACTCTGCACTTTCACTGACAAGGGCCCGAATTCAATCCCAGGTCAGGGAACTAAGATCCCACAAACCACGTGACATGGAGAAAAAGAATTTTTTTTTAATGTTTAGAACATTTTTATCACCTCAAAAGGAAGCTCCCTAAATTTAGCTATCAACCTTTTTCCTTCTGTTCCCCTCCCTGTCCTACCCAACCAATATGTCCTCTCTGTTGATTTCCCCTTTCTGGACATTTCATGTAAATGAAGTCATATCATATATGGTCTCTTGCAACTGGATTCTTTCTCTTCACATAATGTTCAAGGTTCTTCCAAGTTATAGCACGTATCAGTTCCTTCATTTTTTTTTTATGGTCAAATAATAATCCATTGTTTAGATGTATATCATTTTGTTTATACATTCATCACCTGATGGAGGGCTTCCCTAGTGGCTCAGACAGTAAAGAATCTGCCTGCAATGAAGGAGACCCAGGTTTGATCCCTGGGTTGTGAAGATCTCTTGGAGAAGGAAATAGCAACCCATTCCAGTATTCTTGCCTGGAGAATCCCAGGGACAGAGGAGCCTGGTGGGCTGCAGTCCATGGAGTCACAAAGAGTCGGACACGACTGAGTGTCTAACACAACAACAGCTGATGGAAATTTGGGTTGTTTTGGGCTTTTGGCTACTATGACTATTACTTCTGTAAACCTTTGGGCACAATTTTTTGTGTGGACATGTTTTCAGTTCGCTCGGTTATATAGCTGGGGCAGAATTGATGGATCATGTTGTAACTCTTATGTTTAATTATCTGAGGAACTGCCAGAATGCTTTCCAAAGCAGCTAGATGTACCATTTAGTATTTCCCATCAGGCTTTCAGTTTCTCCACATTCTTATCAACACTGTGGTTATCTATCTTTTTGATTCTAGTCATCCTAGTGAGTGTGAAATGATATTTCATTGTCAATTTGATTTGCATTTCCTCCCAATGACAAATGAAGTCAAACATCTTTTTATATGCTTTCTGGCCACATTTCTTGGGAAAATGTATAGTCAGATCCTTTACCCAATTTTTTCATTGGGTTACTTGACTTTTAGCATTGAGTTATAACGGCTTTTTATATATTGTAGATACCAGTCTCTTATCAGATGTATGATTTGCAAATATTTTCTCCTCAATTTGTTTGTTGTCTTTTCACTTTCTTGATGGTGTCCTTTAAAGCACAAAAGTTCTTAATTTTTATGAAATCCAATTATCTATTTCTTTCATGTCATGCGCTTTTGGTGTCATATATAAGAATTCTTTGCTAAATCCAAGGTCATTAAGATTTGGCACTGCATTTTGTTCCAAGAGTTTGTAGTTTTATCTCTTAGATATAGGTCTTTGATCTATTCCAGGTTAATTTTTTTAATATTGTCTGTGGTAAGGACCCGACTTCATTCTTTTGCTTATGACTATTCACTTGTCCTAGCACCTTTTGTTGAAAAGAGTATTCTTTCTGTGTTGGAAGATCTTCACACCCTTGTTGAAAATCAGTTGACAGCTGATGTAGGTTTAAAGTATTTTTAAACAGCAAAACTATATGTTAGGTTTGATACTGCTTGGATTTCTCTTTCACAGATAATTCTGTCATTCTTAGATTATACTTATTTTTAAGTAAGCTTTTGAGGAGATTAGGGATGTTTGTGTAATCTTCGTGTGCTGCACTGTGTACCACAGACTTAACCTAGAAAAATGTACAACTTGCACTTGTGAAACAGCTGTTCTCATCTTGAAAGTTGAGTTTGAAAAGTTTCTTTCCTGGACATTTTGGCTTTCTTTTTACTGATGCTTGCTGAGTACCAGGCACAGTGCTAGTATAGGGCTTACAAAGAAGTATGTAAAATGAGTATGGCAAATCTCTTCCTCAAGTTGCTGATTATGAGATATTGGGAGCAGGGAGGGGGAGTAAAATGACATGGAAATAACTGTGAAGGGGTTACTAGTTCATAATAGTGGTATGTTTTGAGTATATGTAGTTTGCATAACTATTTTCACTTTAATATATCATTATTAGTATTCTTTAAAAAATAACATTTTCTTAAGACCAAGAATTAAATTAGGATATGAGTGCTAAGGATGCTGCTAAAAACAAATGACTGTTACATAGATTGGTACTTTTCTGTATTAAGGCTCTGGGAAGCTCTGCTACTGACCATTGAATTGGTGAAGCTGATCAGATGGGATCATTAAATTCTTTCGGTGTTTTTTTTTCTTTTATGCATTCTGTTTTTGTTTGTTTTGTTTTTGCTTTTGTATTTTATGCATTCTTAGTAACTCAACAGAATCTTCCATTGAATTAGTTGGAATTGAGTAGTTTAATGTGAAGTATTTTTCTCTAATGAACCTTTTTCTCTTAATGTCACTATATAATTTTATGTCCCTTTTTCGCAGGAGTCTCAGCAGTCCAGTTTTGGCCCTGGAGAACAAAGTGAGTATTTCTTTTCCTCTTGGTTTTTATGTTAAGCTGTTCATTGCACATTCATTTCTTGTGGTCACATCATATGTTTCTTTAATAACTCTTTTGTGTATCTTATCCCAGTGTTTATGATCTGATGATTAGTAATGGGTTGAACTGAATCTTAGCTTAAAAAATGAAGAATTATAAATCACTTGGTATCAAATAAGCTATGTTTATTAAGTATTTGAACTAATAGTTCAGACCTCATGAGTTCAATTTGATGGCCACCTCATATCCCCAAGAGCCATTCTATTCTTTCTGGGTCTTTTTAGCTGGGAAGAAAGTCTGATGTCTGCTACAAAATCCCTGTCTACCTCCACTCTCTTGGTCTCTCAGAAGAACTTGAGGGGAAGATAGCTTTGGGGAATTTCAGTGTGGTTCCACAAATTGATGGCTGTATGAATTGGTAGTGGTAAGGTCAGGAACCTTGCAAATGTCTGGGCTTCACCATAAAGCTCTCTAAAAAAAACCAAATGTTCTTTTGCCAAGAGCAGTAACTTCTCAGATACATTTACTCTGGTAATAAGCTATTTAGAGAGATTAAAATGTGGAGCTTTTTAGTCCTTAGTTTGTTGACTTTAGTGATCTTAAAGCAGAGGTTAAACTAGAAGAATATCCATTTTAAGGTTAACAAATCTTATGTAACTATTTCTTTGTTCTGTCTTAAAGCTACAAATAGGAAAAAAGGACCCAGCATTATAAATATATAGTAAATAACTAACTGTAGGCCAGAAAGTATTCATTTTCTCTTAAAATCTTTTAAAAGTATCTCTTTTCTTCTACTCCTCTTCCCCCATTCTCTCTGCCCATAGCTAACTATGGGCAAATGGGACCATAAGCTGCACCTACTCTTTATTACCTGTGTTTTTCACTTAATTTGTTTTAAAACTGTCTTTATATCAGTATGGGCTTCCCTGGTGGCTCAGACAGTAAAGAATCTGCCTGCAATGCAGGAGACCTGGGTTTTTGATCCCTGGGTTGGGAAGATCCCCTGGAGGAGGGCATGGCAACCCACTCCTGTATTCTTGCCTGGTGTCTCCCTATGGATAGGGGAGCCTGGCGGGCTACAGTCCATGGGCTCACAAAGAGTCGGACATGACTGAGTGACTAACACTGTCACTTTTTTTTTTAATATCAGTATAAAGCTCTAGTTTATTCTTTTTAAAAACAAAAAGGTGTTATATTATTGAAACTATCCTAATGTATTTATGTAATCCCCTGTAGATGGGCATCGGTTTCCAGTTTTGCTGTTGCAAACCATACTATAATAAACTGTGTGAGTGTTTATTTGTGTGTATGTATTCCTCCAGATGTACTTGTAGTGTAAATTCATTTCCTTTTAACCACTAGGTCAGTGGATATGTGCATTTACAGTATTGGTAAGATAATATTATCAAATTGCCCTCCAGAAAGATTGTATGAATTTACAGTCCTACCAATAACATGTGACAAGCCTGTTTCCACCAGTATTGCATATTATGTACATTACTACTACTACTACTAAGTCGCTTCAGTCGTGTCCGACTCTGTGCGACCCCATAGACGGCAGCCCACCAGGCTCCGCCGTCCCTGGGATTCTCCAGGCAAGAACACCAGAGTGGGTTGCCATTTCCTTCTCCAATGCGTGAAAGTCAAAAGTGAAAGTGAAGTCGCTCAGTCGTGTCTGACTCTTCACGACCCCATGGACTGCAGCCTACCAGGCTCCTCCGTCCGTGGGATTGTCCAGGCAAGAGTACTGGAGTGGGGTGCCATTGCCTTCTCCTATTATGTACATTAAAGTGTTACCAATTTCATGGGTGAAGAATTATATCCCATTGTTTTGATTTATATTTCTTTGAGGTTATATAGGTAGACATTTTAAAATATAAGTAGCCATACTATAGTTGCTGATGTCTGCATTTCTTTTTGCTCCAGAAAGATATAATCCTTCTTCTAAAACTTCAAATGCACACCAGTCTAAATCGTAAGTTTATTGCTTAATAAGTTTAATGTTTGTCTTTTTTTTGCTCAAAGTCTAACTAGTAGTATCTGGATACCTAGAACACTTAGAAATATGTGTTTAATCTTTTAAGGCATGGGTAGGCAAACTTTTATGTAAAGGACCAGATAGTGAAATAGTTTATTAGACTTTAGGGTCCAGATGGTTTCTATCTCAACTACTCAACTTTGCTGTTGTACCATAAAAGCAGCCAGAGACTGTGGCTGCAGTTATGTTCCAGTTAAAACTTTCTTTACAAAACAGGCCTAGATTTGGCTTGTGGGGCCATAGTTTACCTACCCCTGCTCTATGATTACACTTTTTTCTTATCTTTCAGAAGTGTTCATGTTGATAGTTTGTTTAAAAAAACAAACAAAAAAACACGTGAAAAAATACAGGATTCTTCTTAGTAAAGCCCTCTATTTGACCACAAAATGTAGAATGTTAAAGTAGCGTAGTTCATACTGTCTGTGTTGTTTTCCTACTTTTATTTTATAGGTAGACCCAGAAATATGTATCAAAATGTAGTAGAGTGGTATATTGGATGAATAAATTCCAACTTAAAGAATGAACTTCTACTGAATTCCTGAGACCACAAGTTAATCCAGTGATTGAAACAAAATTCTAAAGGAAGTGAATAAACAGTATAACCACAGTCTATACTGATAACTTCAACCTCTTCAGCTGAACATAGTGGGAATTGAGTGAGAATGAAAATACATGAATGCAAGAAATTTCACCTGACTGCTGAAGAGTTCAAATTATGTAAATTTCTATTTATCATATTTATTCATATGCAGAAAACCGATGTGAGCTTACCATATATGTGTAGATTACTTTGGTTTCTGAGGGAACAAGAGCATCCAGTACCTTAAGCAGTATGGTAAAAGCTTTGACATATTCACATGTGTAAACAGGTTCATTGACCTGCCATTATTAAATCATAAGGGCTGAGAGAATTCAGAGTAAGTACATTTCTTTATAGGAAATCAGTCATAGAGATGTACTGAGACCTTGACCAAATGAAGACTTTTTTTTATCTGTCCCACTTATTTGGTCATCCTTAGAACAGATTTCATTGTTCTATAATCATCTGGTTACTTTGTATCAAGGTGGTCTTTTATGTGAAACTCTGAATTTGGGATCAGATTTAGAAACTCAAATTAAGCTTTGAGGGGAGAGTACTAGTAGTAGTAGGAGTGAAAGAAGAGCTCCTTTCCATTCATTGGAGACTGTCAGGAAATTTTGAGAAGAAAGGTAATGTAACTAGTGGTGATAGAAATCAAACATTTTCTAGTTTTCCCTAAGGTTTGTGTTAATTTTTCCTTTCTTATAAAAAAGCAAGGAGTGTTTTGTGATTCATTACTCAGTTTTTAATTTTGATTTTGATTCTGTGGCCTTAAGGAAAATTTAAATTTGTAATTTTACTTTTAAAAATTAATTCCAGGAACTGTTAACTTAAAATATTTATTTGTGTTTTTTTAATAGTTGATTTGAATTTTGATTAAGAAAGATTTGGACTGTGGAGTTATTTTTAATTCATACATGGTTATTTCTCTTGTATAACCAAGGTTCTTACCCAAAATTGTACACCTCTGAAGAGCACTCATCTTTCATAGCAAGGCATTTATGAACTAGCACTTTGTGTGTTCTGATTTTCACAATTACCCAAGTGTACATATCTCTTCATAAAACATTGGGGATAGTGAAAGAGAATTGCTGATGCTTTCATTTTATCTTCCTTCTTTTTGAGAGTCATATTCCTCTAGTGGACTATTGGGTATGAGTACGGTAATTTGTTTTAATAATGAATGAGTTTGTATATAAGCAATTAGAGAAAAATTAGAGATAACAGAAGTGAGTATAAGAGTTTTATTTAATTAGAAAAGAAAGATGAATTTTTACTTATGGAAAAGTTAGAGCTTCCAAAATTGAAATTGTTAAATTTCATCTTTCTCAGTTTTTTACTCTGGATATAAACCAAACCAGACAGAGTAAGATTTACTGGGTCTTTTCTTTATTTTTCAATTAAATCTTTGGCTACCATGGTGATTATTTCTAGAATTATTGTTGAATATCTAATACTCTGCTATGCCATGATGAAATTCCCAAAATAATTATCCTTTCTGTCTTTTCCTTCTAGTATGTTAAAAGATGACTTAAAACTAAGCAGCAGTGAAGACAGTGATGGGGAACAGGTATGTCTACTTATGATTTACTAGTTTCATACAGTGTTTGTTTTTATTGTATTTTACAAGAATTATAATTGAATAATATATTTATGATCCAGGTATTTAAAATAAGTTCATTCCTGCTCTTCTAACACCAGAATGTTACAGTTTCCCGCTCTGTCTTTAAACCTCCATTTTTTCCCCTTATTTTTTTTCAAAAATGGCTTTTCTTTATTACTTACCATATATCAGAACATCCTCATGAAGCATGAGATTGTTGACAAGAAGAACTATTAACACAGCTTTTAATCTTATCCTGGCAATTCGTTATTCTTCAGGTAAATACAGTGTTTCATAAGTGTTAAGTGACCATTGATGCATATATTAGAGAAGAAAGTTTTTCTATTAAGATTTCACGTATTGTTCACATTAAGCAGATAAAGTACTATTGATTCATTTATAGATTTCCTCTCATGTTTTAATTTTAGGATTGTGATAAGACAATGCCAAGGAGTACACCAGGAAGGTAGGCATCCTTTTATTTTTTGTTTTATTTAGAGTGGAAGGGTCAATCTAATAACAGTGTGTAGTGATAAAGTAATTGACCTTATAAAGTAAATATTATTATTACAACTCTGTAAATTAACTAAAAATCATTGTGAGTTGTGTGCTTAAAATAAATGGATTTTAGAGTATTTTGTACCCCAGTAAAGCTTTTTTTTAAAGGTGAGTACTAATGGCTAATGCTGCATTTCAGAAACTTTTTAAGGAAGTATTTATTTCATTTATAATGAAGTTCTAGAATCATAGAATTTGAAGAGCTTAACAAATAGTAAACATTTTAAATAAAGTGGAGTGTCAACTTTGAATGCTTACCTGTTGTCATTCTTAAAAAAAATATCTTTTGGTCATTTATATTTTTTATTTCTTTTAGTAACTCTGAACCTTCACACCATAATAGTGAAGGGGCAGATAACTCCAGGGATGATTCTAGCAGCCACAGTGGATCTGAAAGCAGCTCTGGATCTGACTCAGAGAGTGAAAGTAGTTCCAGTGACAGTGAGGCAAATGAGCCATCCCAGAGTGCATCTCCTGAGGTGAGAGGGAAGCAAGAGGGTCCCTTCTGTAGGCACTCTGAAGGCCCTTGGTGATGCCCAGTATTTACTTTGAGCTTTATTTTTGTTTCAACCTGATGACTCATGTTATTTAGTTATGGTGAAAAGAAGTCTTAAATAGTATAAATTCACTATAGCTTGATAAAATGTGGTTTAAAATCTCTGTTGGTGCCTACATCGTTTGTTTGCTTTCTGGAATTAAATGTACTGTATGGTTCCTGACAGGGCTATTTAATATTAAAGGCTATATATATAATAATTAGCTTATCTTCTCATTCAAGTGATTAGAACTATTATTATTATTAGCCTTTTGCTTTGGTTCAGTTAGAACTATGAAAAACAAATGCTTTTGTGGTATTAGGCATTATGTTTTTTCCTCTTCCTTGAGATTATAAAGAAAGGAGAAAGTTTCAGTACTGAAAAAGCATACTTCTTTCCCTGTTTTTCAGCCTGAACCACCTCCCACAAATAAATGGCAACTTGATAACTGGCTGAATAAAGTAAATCCACATAAAGTGTCACCAGCTTCTTCTGTGGACAGTAATATCCCATCATCTCAAGGCTATAAAAAGGAAGGCCGAGAACAGGGCACAGGGAATAGCTACACAGATCCAGGTGGTCCTAAAGAAACAAGTTCTGCTACTCCTGGACGAGACTCCAAAACTGTCCAAAAGGGATCAGAAAGTGGGCGTGGGAGGCAAAAGTCTCCTGCCCAGAGTGACAGCACAGCACAGAGGAGAACTGTAGGAAAAAAACAACCCAAAAAGACTGAGAAGGCAGCTGCTGAAGAGCCCCGTGGAGGCCTGAAGATAGAGAGTGAAACTCCTGTAGACATGGCTACCAGCATGCCCTCCAGCAGACACAAAGCAGCCACCAAAGGCTCAAGAAAACCCAATATAAAAAAGGAGTCCAAATCTTCCCCTCGACCTTCAGCAGAGAAAAAGAAATACAAGTCAACAAGTAAATCTTCCCAGAAATCAAGGGAAATTATAGAAACAGATACCTCATCCTCAGATTCGGATGAAAGCGAGAGCCTTCCTCCTTCCTCACAAACTCCTAAGTACCCTGAGAGTAATAGGACTCCCGTTAAACCCTCCTCGGTGGAGGAAGAAGATAGCTTTTTTCGGCAACGAATGTTCTCTCCTATGGAAGAGAAGGAACTTCTTTCACCCCTCAGTGAGCCTGATGACAGGTATCCACTTATTGTGAAGATTGACCTGAATCTCTTGACTAGAATACCAGGAAAGCCTTACAAAGAAACAGAGCCACCCAAGGGGGAAAAGAAAAATGTGCCAGAAAAGCACACAAGAGAGGCTCAGAAACAAGCCTCAGAGAAAGTTTCCAACAAAGGCAAGAGGAAACATAAGGTTTGTAATGGGTTTTTTGTTGTTCTTGTTGTTGTTGTTGTGTGAATATCATCCTCTAAAATGCATTGGAAATCTCATTAAGCCAAAAACTAGCTAGTTGATTCATAGCTATGAGGGAAAATAGAGGTGAGCCTAAAGCCCTGATGAGGCAGTAGACATAAGAGTCTCTTGAGGACCACTGTCCCTCTCTCTGTCTCCTTTAGTAAAGAATTATAGTTTCTAATCAGATAAGAAATGAACCAGTGCATCTGTTCATAGTGTGTGCTGGCCAGTATAGAGGTGAGAATGAAGCAAAGATTGCAAACTGGCCTTCTCAACATTCTTAAAATTTTGGTTTTAAATGTCTTTAGTTGGGATATGTACTCTCCAGGTTGTCACACTTCATAACACTTTCTTCTGTCTTATATGCAGACCAAGTCACATGTTTTAGATCACAAATTCCAGCTAGTAAATTGATTCACCAATGTTAACATGTCCTTAAGAATTTCACCAATCCATTGTACATAGCTGTGCCATAGCTTTTCTGCTTTTTCAGATACCCATATATGCAAGTTCAGAATTAAAAACATCTGCTGGCACATAGCCAGCTCTCATCCCTAAATAATTCCAAGATAATTTGGATTTACAGACAAAGCTTGGTATATACTTTTAAGGTCAGCTTTTTTTAGACCTAGGAAATGTGAAAATTCATGGATATTTGTGCTGGACAATAATGGACATATAACGGAGCTGAAAAACTTACGTATAGAGACAGATTTTTTGGAAAGAAGTGTGATCTCTCAACTTTAGTGAGAAATCTTTAGAGGAGAGTACATTTTACTAATTTGTATTGAAGAATAGTATAATTTCCCTTGATACACATGTGTGAATGCGATTGTAAGAGATTGAAAACATGAGCAGGTGAACGGGATACCAGGTGGACTCAGAACAAAATCCCAGTCCCAGTTAACCTTGAGAACCTCCTATAGGAGGACAGGAGGAATGTAGCATTTTCTTAAAATGAAATGAGCCTGTGATTTTCCCTCTTTTTTCCTTAAAACCACAGTACTGTGTGCTGTTGCTGATATATTTGGACAAATGAGAATAACACTTCTGGTTTTTTTGCATCTTCAAAAGTTGAAGATTTTTTAAAATTTGAATTTCTAGAAAACTGAAGCTTCCTACTTTCAGTACTGTAGCTAAGAGCTTCCATTATTGTAGTAAAGGGATGCTTTATTCAACTGGTAAACTCTTCAGGGCTGCTGGATTCTAGAGCCCACAGTCTCAGATTGCTGGACTTAGTTATGAGATTTTATATTATTCTATATAATTCATAGAAATTATACGACATAAGAGCTTGTATATGATAGATTCTGCTCCTTAAAAAAATAAAATGTTTCTTATGGAATAAAAAAAACGTTTTTTTTATCTTTTAAAAGGTATTACAAATTCTTTGTAAACTTTTTCAGATATTTAAAACATAATATACTGAGTGTATTTTACTCTTGTTTAAAATTTTACAATATGCATAACTTGTAATTAAAAAAAAATCCCCTTCCTCTAAAAGGAGTGTCCCGTATCTCCTTTGGAGAAGGAAATGGCAACCCACTCCAGTATTCTTGCCTGGAGAATCCCATGGACAGAGGAGCCTGGAGGGCTACAGTCCCATGGAGTCGCCAACAGCTGGACACAACTGAGCGACGAAGCATATCTCCTTACCTCCCCCACATCTCATTGGCATATAGTCCTCACAAGTTTTTTTATAGCAATACCTGTAAATGAAATTTTGATTTTATAAAATGTATATCACCAGGAAACTTGGTGATGATTATTTTTTTCCCCTAGAATGCCATACAACTTGCAGGATCTTAGTTCCCTCACCAGGGATTGATCCCAGGCCCCAACAGTGAAAGCACTGAGTCCTAACCACTGGACCACCAGGGTATTTCCCAGTGATCATTTTTGAGATTTGTTGCTTTGGTAAAATTATTCTTGAAGATAAAGCAGATAATACTGAGAAAAAGACCAGCCAAGGATAATGAAAGATGTGGATTCCTTTTTCTCATGTTCTCACATGTCCAACTCTAATCATTTGTGTATGGGAACTAATTCTTTTGTTTGGCAGGATGTTTGCAATATTTGTGCCCTGATATTTAAATCAATAGGAAAACTTAAATTCCCCAAGCATAGTAGCTTGGTGATTATAGATAGGTCCATAGCTTTTGTTTCAGCAAAAAAGTTTTTCAAAAATCATTAGTCTTGGCTAAAAGCAAAAAGATGGACAGTAACAAGTGTTGGTGAAGATGTGGAGAACAACAGTGCCGGTGGGAATGTAAAGTAATGTAGCCACTTTGGGACAGAGTTTAGCAGTTCCTCAAAAAGTAAATAGACGGTATTACCTTATGACTCAGAAATTTCATTCCTACGTACATACCCAAGAACAATGAAAACATGTCCACACAAAAACCTATACTTGAAAAGTAGGAAAAATTCGAATGATGAATGGATAAATAAAAGGTGGTATATCCATACAAGGGAATATATTCATTCATTAAAAAGAAATAAAATATTGACAAATAATCTTACAACATAGATGAATTTTATGGTATGTGAATTATCTTAATTATCTCATCCCCCCTCCTCAAATCATTAGGCTGAAAAGTTGCCATCTAAAAGACTGTTTCAACATTTCAGCTCTTCTTATCTAAAATAGGAGACTTCTCAGACTTAAAAACCTAATTTATTTAACACTGTTTAAATGAGTTCTTTCACTTCACATTTATCTTCTTTCTGAAGTATATCAGAGATAAACTGTTTGAGGGTGACTAACACTGAAAACTGAAATTAGATGAGTAAAAATCAAAACCTAACTGCTTTTTTCCCTATTTTTCATCCAGAATGAAGATGATAACCGAGCCAATGAGAGCAAGAAACCTAAAACAGAGGACAAGAATCTGGCAGGCCACAAGCCATCCAGCAACAAAGAGTATGTCTGCAAAACATGTAACATGTGTGTTGATCTATGTGTGTTATTTGCTGCTGGGTACTTTCTAATGTGCTCTTAGAATATTCCATTTAGTATGTATATGTTATACATTTCTGTACACAGTAATATACCAAATAGTGGGAGCTTTTGCTTTTAGTTAACTGGGATGAAAAGCAAGATTCAGTCACTTTATCTCTCTTTTTAGGAGAATAGAAAGTATTCGTAGGATAAGAATTAAAGTAAAGCGTTACCACTTTCAGGCTAGATGGCAAGCTTATGTATAGCTTGCAGGAGACATATGAGCATTAGTATCTTCATTCACCATTCCTCTTTTTGTTCTTTTATTCAATCACTATTTATTGAATACTTCTGTGTGGCAGACCAAGGTTTAGGCACTGAGTATACAACCATAATGGGGAGGAAACACTGGAGAAGATATCTGCCATAGTGAAATATATAGTTTTATTTTGTTTTATAGAAATCATATGTTCTAATAATCAAATAGGGAAAAACAAATTTGTCTTGAAATCAGGCAAAGTCAAATGGGAAAAGTCCATCACTCTTACATGACTGTGTGGAGAAATGAGGGCATTTGTTTGGTTTGGCAGGTCATCTAAACAGAGTGCTGCTAAAGAAAAAGATTTATTGCCTTCTCCTGCTGGGCCTGTTCCTTCAAAAGATCCAAAAACAGAGCATGGCTCTCGGAAGAGGACTATTAGTCAGTCTTCTTCCTTAAAGTCAAGTAATAACAGCAACAAGGAAAATAGTGGCAGCAGCAAAAACAGTTCCTCCGCATCAAAGCAGAAGAGGACTGAAGGGAAGACTTCCAGTAGCTCTAAGGAGGTCAAGGTAAGGCACTGGGGGACCTGAGCCTTTTGAAAAAAACTCCTTGCCATGTGACTTCTCCAGGGTAACTATGCTTTGAAAATTTTGTAAGCATCTTACTAATCTTACAGACCTGTTCCTATTTATTCTCAAAATGTCATAGTCTGATAATAAACTTGTGCTGTGATCTGAGACCATGAAAGGAATGAAGTCATCTGGACACATGCATATTAGTTAAGGTAGAAATTGGAAAAGTTGGTTTTCCATAATTGGAAAAATTAGTTATGGAAGAACAATTGATTATGATCAAATTTATAAATAACTCCAGTTGTTCTGATTGAGTTCTTATCTATGGTTTTAAATTGTCTTTGGATCATTTAGAGTTAGATTTTACAAGCTAGTTATACTACATAAAGTGCTAAAGCAACCTTTTGGCTTCATGAAGAAGAAAAATATTCTTTAGCTGAGCTAGCACTAGAATTAGCCCTAGGGCATGATCACCAGGTAGGGGAATATTCTTAATGTTTCTGGGTGCATAACTAGATCAGGGAAGTTTTTTCAAGGCTATACTTAGGCTCTAATCCTGAATTTATTTATCAGGTTTTTTCATTGCTTTCTAAAGTGATCTGATCAGGAGCAAACTCCCTGACAAAATTAAGAAAATACCTAGATTTTTAAGCATATAATTTACTGCATTATTATCTGTGACTTAAAATAAGCAACTGTTTAACAGTTGAAAAAATTGACAAAGGCAGTGCCTATTAAATGTGGTGATTAAATCTTTTAAATTTTGAGGTAATTTAAATTGTGAACAATGTCTCAAATTGAGATATACCGAAAGCTTTTTCTCCAGCTGGACCACTTCCATAGCAGTTTAGATAGTGTTAGTGTCCTTGAGGAACCTGTTCTGTGGGCCTCCTTCACTGACCCAGTTCTCTGTCTACCTGTTGGCTGGCTCTTTCTCCATTTCCCATCCTTGAACTATAGGATTTGAGACTTGTATACTTCTTCTTTTAAACCTCTTCTCTCTCTTTCTTTCTTTTTAAAATACACTCATTAAGTGAGCTCTTCTGCTCATTTGGTTTCTGTTATCTCATAGGTAAAATTCAATGTCTATGTCTCTTCTCTTGTCAGCTTCTTGAAAGCAGGGATTTGTATCTCACTTGTTTGCACTTTATCCAGTGTTTAACTTACTGGATAAAATTAGATAATATGAAAAACTAAAATTACGTATAATTTTTATTTTCTGTTTCTCCAGATATTTGCTGATACCAAATTTTTGAAATATGTTGGCATAAATTTTATTCAGTACAGTCTTTTATTTTTAATATCTTTAATATTGCTTCTTATATTGTCTTTTATTTTTAATTTTAGTTTTCTGTACTGTCTTTCTCTTTTCTTTCATCAATTTCATGAGAGGCTTATCACTTTTACTTGTCTTTTTCAAAAAAAACAGCCTTTCTTTGTTTTTATTCACTATAGTTTATTTTTGTTTTCTATATCATTTAACTTATACTCTTTCTAATTTCCGTTCTTATGTCTTTTTGTTTTGCTGTTCTGTTTATTAACTTTTAAAGATGGATACTAAGCTCGTTTTTCAAAATTAATTGTAAGCCCTTTTTCTCTAATATTCAAATATAAGCAGTTAGACTATATATTTTCCTCTAATTACTGCTTTAGCTGCATCTTCAAGACTTGGTATGTAGTATTTTTATAACTCAGTTCAAAATGTTTTTTAATTTCTTATATGATTCCATCTTTGATCCAAGAATTACGTAAGTGTGTTACTCAGTTTCCAAACATACAGAGATTTTCTGGTTGTCTTTTGATGAGTACTTCTCCTTTGTAGAAGGCACTAGAAAGTGATCCTCATGCAGTGCTGTAATCTTTTGAAATTTGTTGAGCTGCTTTGTAAAACAGCATAGTATATGGTATATTTTTGTAATGAAAAGACTGTGTCTTCCACATGAATTAGAGACAGCGACCTGTATAATTCAGTTAGATTAATGATATTTTCACACCTTCTGTATGCTGACTAATATTTTGTTAGTCGTTTTCTACCAGTTTTTTTAATTAATTGAGATAAAGTTGATATATAACATTGTATCAGTTTCAGGTATACAACAGAATGATTTCCTATATGTATATATTACAAAAACTTCCTCAACCACAGTAAGTCTAGATAGCATTTCTTACCACACATAGCAATTTTTCTTTACTTTCAGAAACTTCAGTATTCCTTCAATAAATTTAAACTTAGGCACTTATGATTAAGTTGGTGCAAATGTAATTGAGGTTTTTGCATTGTTGAAATTTGCCACTTGATATTGGAATACATTCTTAAATTATGATTATGTTATACATTATTTTAATGCACACTTCTCACTCTATGTTTTTTTGCTAGTGACTTTTATTACTTGCTGTTCATTTTAAACTTATTTTATGCTATGGAAATGATGTTAGACAAAAAACAAATTCGAGTGATTTTCTTATTTGAGTTCAAAATGGGTGGTAAAGCAGCAGAGACAACTCACAACATCAACAATGCATTTGGCCCTGAAACTGCTAATGAACATACAGTGCAGTGGCGGTTCAAAAAGTTTTATGAAGGACATGAGAGCCTTGAAGATGAGCAAGTGGCCGGCCATCGGAAGTTATCAACAATGGACTGAGAGCCATCATTGAAGCTGATCCTCTTACAACAACACAAAAGATTGCCGAAGAACTCAACATCAACCATTCCACAGTCATTTGGCATTTGAAGCAAATTATGGAGGAGAAAAAGCTCGATAAGTGGGTGGCTCGTGAGCTGACTGAAAATCAAAAATATCATCGTTTTGAAGTGTCATCTCTTTTTCTGTGCAACAACAACGAACCATTTCTCAATCAGGTGCTATGAAAAGTGGATCTTATACAACAACCAGCAGCAGCAGTGATTGGACCGATAAGAAGCTCCAAAGCACTTCTCAAAGCCAAACTTGCACCCAAAAAAAGTCATGGTCATTGTTTAGTGGTCTGCTGCCAGTCTGATCCACCATAGCTTCCTAAATCCCGGCAAAACTATTAACATCTGAGAAATATGCTCAGCAAATTGATGAGACGCACCAAAAACCGCAGTGCCTGCAGCTAGCATTAGTTAACAGAAAGGGCCTAATTCTTCTCCATGACAGTTCCCAACTGCATGTTGAACAACCAACGCTTCAAAAGTTGAACAAATTGGGCTACGAAGTTTTGCCTCATCCGCCATATTCACCTTACCTCTCACCAACCGACTACCACTTCTTCAAGCATCTCAACAACTTTTTGCAGGGAAAATGCTTCCATAGCCAGTAGGACGAAGAAAATGCTTTCCAAGAGTTCGTGGAATCCCGAAGCATGGATTTTTTTTCACTACAGGAATAGACAAATTTATTTCTCATTGGCAAGAACATGTTGACTGTAATGGTTCCTATTTTGATTAATAAAGATATGTTTGAGCCTAGTTGTGATGATTTAAAATTCATGATCTGGAACCACAATTACTTTTGTGCCAACCTTAATAGATCTGTTTATAAAACACAGGGGGAAAGCTGTCCAAGTAATGTTAGATTGCAGTAGTATTCAGGAAGCCATTTGATAAATGTGCAGATTTTACCATAGAGAGTTCAGTATTTTCAAATTTCAGGGCTTTTATTTTCCTTCTTGAAGAAAGCTGTAATAGGTGGAACTTGAAAGGACTCTTTTACAAGAAAAGAAAAAAAAATGGTTACATGGTTTCTGTTAAACATAAGTAATAAAAAATATATATATTTTTGGGTTTTCTAATGTTGAGACATTTATGAATTTGTAGGATAAATTCTACTTATTCATGATTTTTTTTAATGGAAAAAAATGTGTATTCAATTTATTGAAGATAGGACTAGAGGGGAAGCTGTTGGGAGGACAGGGTCATAGCTCTTGCATTAAAGGTCTCTGTTGTTAGGAGACAGAATGGACATGTTGATAGGAGGCAGAATAAAATTTAAGGAAGTGTCTAGGCTTTTGAAATCTGACAGATCTGGACTTAAAACCCAAATTCCAGGAATACTACTTTAAAGCTGTTTGGACTTGGGCAAGTTGCTCAGCTTCCTTAAGACTACTTTTTATTCTATCCTAATAGCAGTACATATTTCATAGGGTTGTTAAAGGATTAATGATTATGCTAAGTACTTGGTTAACTTAGTGCCTAGTAAATAGTAAGCACATAGTAAATGTTAGATGTTGTAATTGTTTTCATTGACCAGTTATTACCAGTAAATTTTGTCTGAAGTAATACTGCTATATTGATGTTAGACTTGTGTATTCCTTAAGTTTTTACAAGTGTCAGTGTCATTGCCTCCCACATAGTAGACCCCTAATAGAAGGCTCTTGAGAGTCCCTTGGGCTGCAAGGAGATCCAACCAGTCCATCCTAAAGGAGATCGGTCCTGGGTGTTCATTGGAAGCACTGATGTTGAAGCTGAAACTCCAATACTTTGGCCACCTGATGTGAAGAGCTGACTCATTTGAAAAGACTCTGATGCTGGGAAAGATTGAGGGCAGGAGGAGAAGGGGATGACAGAGGATGAGATGGTTGGATGGCATCACCGACTCAATGGACATGAGTTTGGGTAAACTCCGGCAGTTAGTGATGGACAGGGAGGCCTGGTGTGCTGCAGTTCATGGGGTTGCAAAGAGTCGGACACGAATGAGTGACTGAACTGAACTGAATATGATAAAGAATATTCTTGGTTATTTAAAATGCGCTCATTCCATAAAAAGGACATTTACATTATGAAATTTAAAATTTTTATAACAAAGGGGTTAACTACCACAGACAATGGAATTTTGTTTGCTTTTTAACCATGGGCTAAGAAATACTTTTAGTTTAATTTTAATTTCATAATTTTCAACGTAGTTTTTATTTTTCTGGTCAGGAAAAGGCTCCAAATAGTTCTTCTAACTGTCCTCCATCTACACCAACTCCTGATGCTTCTAAGCCTCGGAGAACAAAGCTTGCCTTTGACGACAGGTAAGATAAGTAAGATTTTTTATGCATTTAAGAAATCATTCCAGTCAGCATATAAGAAACTCATTTTAATGTCTGTCAGTGACCAGAAAAATTGGTTGTATTGTGATATTGTTGTATTGCGATACTGTGACAGAATATTCAGATTTTTAATTTTAAAGGCACCCTCAAGTCCAAGTGTTGCTCCTTTTAACTTAATTTACCTTCATGATTCTCATGGGAAATGTGAATAATGTACCTTCCAGTAGTCCACCTTTGCTGACTTTACTGTTTAAAGGCTTTCTTAAGTAAAAACAGTGTAGGTTTAAAATAAAGACTGTCTCAAATAAGTAAATAACGTAGGGTTTTTTTCCCTCCCTTTTGATAAAGGTTATTTTTCCTACCTACATTCAGTTTTCTCTCAATCTTTCGAATGATTTATGCTCTTAACCTAATATAAACATTTGTCAGGGAAAAAAATGAATCAAATGTTTAGTAATAGCTCATTTTCTTTACTTGAGGACATAAAAACTGAGGGCTATAAAACTAATATTACCTTATGAAAATATTTCCCATTTTACTTAAAATAAAAATTTACATTGCAGAAATTATTCAGCAGACCATTATTTACAAGAAGCAAAAAAGCTAAAGCACAATGCAGATGCATTGGTATGTAAATATTTATATATTTAATCAAATTAACTTAAATCTTCATTTCTTCTTGTAGTACATCAGTGTGGCTCTCATTTACCTTTATTCTCCTTTCTTCAGTCTGATAGGTTTGAGAAAGCTGTATACTATCTTGATGCTGTGGTATCTTTCATTGAATGTGGGAATGCATTAGAGAAAAATGCTCAGGAATCCAAATCCCCATTCCTTATGTATTCAGAAACGGTGGAGCTCATCAAGTAAGTGGGGAAACTTGCCGCATCGTTGGCCATAATATTTCTCTGTTCCTTCTTGGAAAGGACTAATTTATAAAATAATAGCTAAAGAGGATCTTTAATGCTTTACTGTCCTTGGATAAGGAGAAGTAGACACTTTAGTGGGTATTTTTGTCTTTGATTCTAATGTTTAGAGGCCTGAGGAGGTCATAAAACAGATGAAGTATTATATTTTGTGCCCTTTGTTTCTTCTCTTATCTCACAGATACACTATGAAGCTAAAGAATTACTTGGCACCAGATGCTACAGCTGCAGATAAAAGACTTACAGTGCTTTGGTCAGTGTTGTATGTTAGCCTCTGCTAGATGACAAAGCAGTTTCGTAAGGAACTGTGCTGTCTGTGTTATTCTGAAAGTTATCCTTGAATCGGCCTTCCATAACCCAGTCATAAATCTATTCTTGATGGGTCAAGAAGAAAACAACAGAATTCCTACTGAAAATTTTTAGTTGTTGTGAGCCTCTCCTCCATTGCCCTCTTGACAAAAGCCTTGATAGAGAGACTGATATTAGAACTTTCTACCAAGTGATCACTTTTTTAGGCTTTTTTTTTGGATTTGACTATAGTTTACTTTTTTTTTTTTTTTAACTCTGAGGCTTCTGTTGTGTATTTCAGTAAAGATGGACACTATAAAAAATCCAGGCTCTTCTTTTGGTATCCTCTCCCTCCATTTACATATACATATACCTTACCTTTGGGGCTTCCCTGGCAGCTCAGCAGTAAAGAATCCACCTGCAATGCAGGAGTTGCAGAAGATGTAGGTTTGATCCCCAGGTTGGGAAGATCCCCTAAAGGAAGGCATGGCAACCCGTTACAATATTTTTGCCTGGAGAATCTCATGAACAGAGGAATCTTGCAGGCTACAGTCTATAGGGTTGCAAAGAATTAGACACAACTGAAGCAACTTCGCACGCACGCATACCTTACCTCAGGTAGCAAACATCTAGCTTGCTCAGAATGAAGAAATGGCTTGTTTGCTTATCCCCTGAGAGAGAGTTTATTTATCATGGTTATTTACTTTACCTGGCACTGGGTTTAACAACTGGGAGAGCAGCTATAGAAAAAAACTGGCACAGTCCTATTTTTCATGGAGTCTAGGGTCTAGTGTGAAGAGACAGAAATTAATCAAATAACCACACAAGTACATGAATTAAGTACTTTGAAGGAAAAGTTTATATAACTGTAAAGGTAAACTGTAGGGATACTTAGTCCTTAGGTAGAGGAAACATTTACAAGGGCTGGATAGTGAAAAGAATCTGGAAACCTCGTGTCGGGAAACTAAAAGACGCAGGAGAAGTAAGTGAAAGTGACTGGAGAGGTAGGCAGTGATGACCATGTAGGGCCTTTGTAAGCCATGTTGGTTTTACATATGTTACTTCAGAGTTGTAATATTTACAGTTGAGTTCCTAGTTTTGTTGTTTTAGATTGTTTTTAGTTTGATGAAGAGATTATGCTCTGAAGTTTTGTTTTGGGGGGGGCGGGGTTGAGGGGAGGGGTGGCTGTGCCGTACGGCTTATAGGATCTTAGTTTCCTGACCAGGGATTGAACCCGGACCACAGCAGAGAAAGATGAAGCACTGAATCCTAACCACTGGACTGCCAGGAAATTCCCCCACAATGATTTTTTAGTCCCTGTGTTATAAATGACACTTTGGTGTCCTGGGGGTGAGGTTTTGATTTTTGAATGTCAACAAATAAGAGGCTAGTCCTAGGTCTCTTCCCCTTCCTTTCCCTCCCTAGGTTTTATACCGTAATAAGATCACATCTTTTGGTTTTGCCTAAGAGTTAGTGTTATTGACCTTATGCCATGGTCTGCTCACATGAATCACTTGTGTACTCTGGCGCAATGTGAAGCTTGTCTATGCGATGTGGCCAGAGTCTGTTGTCCTGGTAAATAAGCTGTCCTTTTCCATTGGCTAGCCTGCGATGCCAGTCTTTGCTGTACCTGAGGCTCTTCAAACTGAAAAAAGAAACTGCTTTGAAGTATTCAAAGACGCTGACAGAGCATCTGAAGGTAAGTGCACAGTAGGAGTATCTGTTTCCCAGGAGACAAAATTTGTAAAGTCTCCTATTCCCACCTCAAAAGCGCCCTCATGTTTTTCCTGCCAGAAGAGAGGAAGAGCTACTATTTGGGAACTTACAAATAGTTTGAGGTTTAAACTGCACACATATCTGATTGTGGAACCTATGTAGCCATATACAGTAGCTCTTAGTAATATTTCAATGTATATAATCTATTTTTATCACAAAACGTAATGTTTTTTCATGATAGCCCTATATAAGTCTTCCTAAAATTCTGCCCTGATAATGACTTGGAATGCTTTAATAGCTTAGCATTGCCTGCAGGGTCAAGTGAAAGATTCTTACTGTAACCTACAAGGCCCTCAAGATCGATCTCTCTCCCACTCTCCCTCTTTATTTTCTGAAGTTTACTCCAGGTAAATTGTCTGGGTCATATACACTCTCTTGTCTGCAGCCTTTGTACATAGGATGACTTGCCTTGCTCTATGCCTTCTCCCCTCTTCTTTATCCATCTGCATGATATTCATTCTTCGTCTCTCCCTTTTCAGTCTTCCAGAACACTCCAGCTCTTATCTAAATAACTTCCTTCTGTTGCACATTTTACACACACACACACACATTTTGGTTTCTTAAGATCAGTACTGGCCCAATGCTTTTGAATATGTTTATTACATCATAAATAAATATTACTTCGTAAATTATTTTTTGTTTGTTTTTTTTTTAATTATTAAGTACATTCCTCTTTTCTCCACAGAATTCTTACAATAACTCTCAAGCACCATCACCAGGCTTGGGAAGGTAGGTACATTTTATTCTATAAAATTTTATGTGACAAGTTTATTTTTATGTGAAAGTGGAATGGGTTTGGCCACTTTTCAAAAAAGGTATTTTTTGTGAAAGTGAAAGTCGTTCAGTCATGTCCAACTCTTTGTGACCCCATGGACTGCAGCTTGCCAGGCTCCTCTGTCCACGGAATTCTCCAGGCCAGAATACTGAAGTGGGTAGCCATTCCCTTCTCCAGGGGATCTTCCCAACCCAGGGATCAAACCCAGGTCTCCAACATTACAGGCAGATTCTTTACCGTTATCTTTTTTTTTTTTTTTTTTACCACAGACACAAAAGAATTTTATTAAAGATAAGAAAATGGTTTGGAGAGGGTCTTCCTTGGTGGTCCAGTGGTTCAGACTCTGCATTTTCACCATAGGGGCACAGGTTTGATCCCTTGGTCAGGGCACTAAGATCCTTCAAGCAGGGAGCTCAAACCTGGTGCTTGGTGACAACCTAGACAGATGGGATAGAGTGGGAGGTAGGAGGGAGGTTCAAGAGGGAGGGGACAGATGTATGCCTATGACTAATTGTCTTAAACATGCTCTTAGAAAGAGAAGAAACATCTCATCTGTAGAAGTCTGAGTTTTGTTTTTTTTTACAAGTCCTCAACCTTTCTCAGCTTGAGTTCTGTGGCTAGTTGGAGTTTTATCACCTTGCATTTATCTTTTTTCATGTCTGGACACTGCCAAAATTTAATAACAGTGGCATGATTATGGTTTGTCCTCCAGTCCCACATCACTTCCATCCCACTCACCCACAGAAAGGATGAAAAATACCATGAAATCTTTTTTTTGTAAGCTTATGTGTTAAATTATTTTAATTGACAGTCTGTTTTTGCCTTTATGTATATTCTTAACCATATTTATACTGCTAAAAGTGCAGATAAAAATATTCTTAACAAATAGTTTTTCTAATTATTTGATTTTCCTTTATTAATAGTCTTGGACCTTTCAGAAATTTTAGTACTGCTGAAATGAAGCTACCAGATTTTAACATGTGCTTTCTAAGAATTGCTTAATTAACAGGAAGCTTGAGAAGACAGCAGTTAATTGAGAAAGCTGTTCCTCTTTGTCAGCTCTGCATAAGTTGGTCAAACTAGGAAAGTACCAGAAATTAAGGAGTTCAGAATGTTTCCATCTACTACTACAATTTTTTTGTGTTGGTAATCGCATTCAACTTTCTATAAAACAATTGGAAAGTACCTAATTATATGCCCAGATAGGTGGAAAGTATATTGAGCTGAGAGTGAGATGATCTAGCTTCTAAGTCTTGGAACAGCTCTTACCAAAGTATGTGACTTCCTCACTTCTTTCCCATCTTTTGTACTGTTGCCATTGGTTAAACCAAAGAGTCTTGATAAAATGATGACTCACAATAAACACTTTAGTGAACCAAGTATTTATTTAAAAGAACTTGTACCTCTTTGGAAGTACAGTTCCCTTTTAGTTTAAAAGAACCTTTAAATTTTAAAAGCCTTCATGTAGGAAGAGCCAGTCGTAGATTAATTTCCTCACATTCATCATGTTCTATATGAATAAACTTCCTGTTTCTCTGTGTGTAGCAAAGCTGTTGGGATGCCTTCCCCTGTTTCTCCAAAGCTGTCACCAGGCAATTCAGGAAATTATTCTTCTGGAGCCAGTAGTGCTTCAGCAAGTGGTTCTTCAGTGACCATTCCACAGAGGATCCACCACATGGCAGCCAGCTATGTTCAGGTTACATCCAACTTCCTCTATGCCACTGAAATTTGGGACCAAGCCGAACAGCTTTCCAAAGAGCAAAAAGGTAGGGAGGTCTCTGGAGAGACTCTGAAGGATGGAATTGTTAAAAAGAGCTTTTATGGAATAGTTAAATTAAGTGTCTGTTGTACATTTAGTTTATTATCTAGTCTAGAGTTAATGACAGTCAGTTGGCTGATCTCCATTGCTTATCAATCATGTAAATGTACTGAATTTTGTCAAAAAATACCTTGCACTATAGTGGTGACACAAACTAAACAAAAAATAGTTTTGGTGTAAGACAAATATGCCTTTGTTCAGCCACATTTAATTGCAGCTTATACTATAAAAGTAATAAAATGTATATTCTCTCCTGGGATGGTTAAGGTAAATTTGGCTATGGGCATAGGATTATATCCAGACATCTTAAACATATGAGATATTTAATATATAAGAAAACATGTTCATACTGGATTTTTAAAGATATGTTGGGAGAAACTTAGGTGATAAAAGAGACTATAAAATGAATAGTCTTCTGTCTAGCATTCTTTAATATTAGGTCACTGAGGGCCTTGCACCTTGTTATCTCCCAAACTAAGAACACTAAGAATTAGGAAGTATTAAAGATCTTTGAAAAAATACAGAATAAACACTTTAGTAGATATTTTTTAGCAAATATGTGTATGTAGCATCTATTCAGGCAGCTCCTTAGTAGAGAACTTAAAGTAGCCAATCAAGCAAGTATACTTTTGTCACAGAGTATATTTAAATATAATGCTTACAGCATCAGACACAAATGAAAAATTCTGATCCCTAAAGAGGGGTAATGGTGGGAGGAAGGTTGTGTTTTTAAAAACCTGATTTGTTTCTAAAATTTTAAATATTGTCAGTACAACTCAGGAAAGGTTGCAAAGCTGAAATTCTTCAGTCATCTCTATATTACATTCTTCTCCCTGATGCCAGTTTTCTAGCATCATTTTTCCTTTCCTTTCCCTTCATCTCTCCATTCCTCCCTTTCCTTCTTCCTTCCCCCACTATTGCTTACATTCTTACTTGCCTGCCTGCCTACCTACATATTTTATGCTAATTTTCAAACACTGACTAAAGAAAAGAGAATGGTATAATGAACCTATGTACCTTTTACTCAACTCCAGTTTCAGCAATGTAGCATTTTGCTAATCTTGTTTTCTTTTCCCCCCACCATCCCTCGTCATCGCCCCCCATCATATTTTTCTTTACCCTGGTATATTTTAAAGCTAACTCCTTTATGTCTTCTAAGACATAAGCTCCCCTTAGATTTCCTATTGTTTGAAATATGCCTTTTTTCTTTAAACAATTGGGTTTGTTTCAAACAGGATCCAAACATTCAGTGATCAATTTCTTAAGTATCTTCCATTCTTCTATTTCTTTGGCGGGGAGGGGCATGCCATTGACATCAAGGAGAAACTGTACCATAGAATGCATCAAATTCTGGATTCTGCTGATTACTTCCTCATGGTATTGTTTAGCTTGCTCTTCTGTCCCCCTCATTCATACTGATAGTTGTATCTTGAGACTTGATTAGAGTCAAGTTCATTATTTTAGGTAAGAATTTTTCATAGGTGGTACTCTATATTTCCTATTAAATCATATTATGAGTTATATAATGGTTATTCCCTTCTTACTGTTAGTAGTATTTGACCATTCAGTTGGTGTTGGCCTGATTCAGTTTGATGTAAACTTTAAAATTTTAAACTATTTAACTTAGGCTTTTAGCATCCATTGATGATTATCACCTATATGTGTTATTCCATTAGGAAATAGAAAATTCATCAGGAGTTTATTAGCTGGAGTTCTGTAAAGGAAATCCTTTTCTCCTCAACTGTTTGATTACTTCTTATCTTATTTACATATACTAAGGTCTTGATTATCATTGTGCGTATAAAAACTGTCCTTACTGAGTCCTACATCCCTCTGTTTTCTCCCAGAATGGTGTTGGGATCAAATGTTAGGATACTGTCAATCTTTCCTCTTCTCTATACCTTGCCTTACATACACATCAGTCTGATTTTGTTCGCATAG
The DNA here is from genome assembly GCF_054371585.1 of Giraffa tippelskirchi. Taxonomy (NCBI): domain Eukaryota; kingdom Metazoa; phylum Chordata; class Mammalia; order Artiodactyla; family Giraffidae; genus Giraffa; species Giraffa tippelskirchi. The sequence goes on along the minus strand of NC_137280.1, from coordinate 117,775,560 downwards.
AAAGAATCATGTCATTTCTATCTCTTATATTTTTAAACTACTGTTTAAAACATGAGATTCAGTTCATCAGAGTTGCATGGCATGATTACAGCAGAAAGCTTAGACACAGGCTATTGTTAAGTATCTAATTCACAGGGGTTCTTATGGGGGAAACATGTGGATAACAACATCCTGCTTTTTCATACCACTTGCTTCTTATACAAAAACTGTTCACAGAGAATGTTTTGAGTAATAGTATAGTGTCAATACCTTGTATAATTAGGTCTCCATTTTAATCATGTTTGCTTTGTAGTAGCAATTTCCATTGGTGACATTTTGTTTATATGTGTAACTCTTAATTCCTGAACGTATAGTCTTTTTAAAATGTTTCATGACTTAGAGAAAAAATATAACTTGATTGACTATGGGATGATTTGTTCTAAAGCATGAACAGTTATCATTTTAGTGCAGGAGGAAATGTTTCTTACTTTATATGAATAGTTTTTTTACAGTCTAGACTAAAAACTTTAAAGCACTGATTGAAAAGTGTGTGCATCATTTAATGAGTGTTTTTGGTTTTCTAGAATTCTTTGCTGAACTGGATAAAGTAATGGGCCCTCTCATCTTTAATGCAAGCATCATGACAGACCTAGTTCGTTACACCCGGCAGGGACTGCACTGGCTTCGCCAGGATGCCAAGTTGATATCCTGAACTGAACACAATCTCGTTGCCTCTGATTTTCTCCACAACACTGTGTCATGTCATGAGGAAAACTGCCATAACACGCCACCTAGTTGACACTAAGAATGAGGAATGGTTTTCTCTTCCCTGGTTCCTGCGTTGTTTTCTATAACCCAAAGTCATCGTGTCATTTGACCCTTCAATGTTCCCAATATGAAACATTATTTAAATGCTTTTAAATCTGCAGCATGTTGATAGTTGGTTTCAATGATCTATAATAAGATTGAAATTTCAGTTGCAATTCATTACTAATTTGTTGAAATTCTATTTATTTTAATCTTTTTAAGTTCCCAGATTGGGGCTAGTTTAAAACTTAGTTATTTCTGCCTATAAATTTACTCTGTTGAATATTTTATGTAAATTTAATGTAGACTTTATTTATATACTTTGGGAGCTTTGTTACCTAAAAGTAATGTCTTTTTGTGGTAGCTCTTCTAAGAGTAAGAGTTGGTTTATCTAGAATATGGACATGTTCTTTCTACACCTACTACCTGATATTACTTCAGATCTTAAGTACAATTTTATTATTACAGAATTTATACTTAGTACAATATTAAGGATATTCTTCTACACATTGAAAATCACTTAAATATGAGAAGATGGCAGTCCACGTGAATGTAAAGTGAAATGTTTCTGATTTGGTATGCATTATTTCAAGAACTGTGAACATGTGTTAATAACACTATAGCAATCACAAGGTGACTGTAACTTGCATTTAATGCATTACAAAAGAGGGCAGGCAAACTTTCTAGGAGAAGCATATCATGTGAAGGATTTCATAAAAGGACAATCTTGAACCTTATGGGTTTTATTAAACCATATGTTTTGTTGTTGTTGTTGTTACTAATAATTTGACACTTAACTGAAACAGAATAAGTTACTGTTGAACAAGGGATGATCCAACTCCTGAGTGTTGCCGCCTGTATCTCTTTCATTGATGATGTTTGTAGGGTAAAATCTCTCTTCAGAATTTTAATTAAAAAAATTTTTTCCCACACTAGATTGTGATGCTCCGGTAGGAGCATGCGGTGACTGATGCAGAATGGCCTGGAGCTTTGGTGTGTGTGCTTTTTGCTATACAACTTAGGGTTCTAATGCCTGATATAGAGATGATGAATTTCACCTTTTAAACCTATCTTATGTTTACTACCTTTGTATTTTGAAAGCCTTCATCAATGATATATGTTTCTGATGGGATCAGAAAATTCGCACTAGAAAAGTACCTAACTTGGTTCAGTGTGAGCTCTCTTGGGAAGGGGAGGGAAGCAGGAGTAGAGCTTAATAAGCCAGCTCTGATAAGAGTTGTATATCAAAGTACCTTTCCCTTATAAGGTGCAGATAGGAGTTAAAGGTGAGAAATATACCTTCTGTCTTTTGTTTTAGTGCCCCTATCATGTCTGGTGTGCCTTAAATCTTACCTTTAAATGAAGACTCTATGGATTGTTTACAGATGAAGTTTTACACTAGGAGCAGATCACCCGTATGGTTGGTCTTCTGTAGTAATAATGTTAAATTCTCCTTCCTTTTCAGTCGTCCTTTAGGGTCACATAAAGATTAATTCTTTCTGAAAAGCTAATGCTTTGGTACATGACTTAGTCTAACCTATTGGGTAATGCTGCTTCAAAAAATAGTTTGTCCTCCCAATTCCAAAAATGAATCCATCCAGTCAGAAAAAAAGGATTGCCCTGTTATTTATAGATGATTGCTAAAGTTTGAAATGAGAAAGACGGGATAGAAAATCTCTAAGCCCAGTGGTGTAGTGGCCCCTCTGTGTCCGAATCTACACTTATGAAGCTAGTTAACTTTTCTTGTCCTATGGCCTCATCTCGAGCTTCTTAATGGTTTTGTACCTCGTTGTTTTTTTGCATATCACTGAAGATTCAGATCCTCAATTTATGTTGAATTTAACAATTTTCCCTTGGAGAAAATTACCTCTAATATCTTGCTAATTTTATCTTAGTGTGTTTTAGGAACAGTTTTCCTTAAGAAGACAGCTTCTCTATGATCCATGGTGGTTATTCAGTAAGAAACTTGCCACAGTTACTCAAAGTAAATGTTTGTCCTTTTCTTCTCTGATTTCTCTGACTCTGATTCATTAATTTTCTGTGATATCTTGGAAATGGAAAAAGTATCCTTTGAGCTTTTAGACTTTAAGCAACAGCAGCCAGTGGGGCACTTCTGAGTTCCAGTGTGTTCTAGTCTCTTGTGAGTCCTGAGAGATAGCAGGAACATTTATTTCCCAGGTCACACTGATAATTTGTTAAAGCAGAATTTCCTGCATGTTTTATGGTGCTGTGCTAAAATATTCTGTCTCTAAAACTGTGTTAATTCTTGGGAAATTAGTTTTTCAAGCTTTTAATTGTGGAAGGTTTTTCCCACTAGGTGGTAATGGGCAATGGATCAAACTCCTTTTCTAAACAATTGAATTTTCAGTGTAAAAGTCTGTGGAACCACCACTCCCTCTCCTCTGTCCATCTCCTCAGAAGTTCTGTCTGTCTACATCTGTTCCAGCACATACTTTGGACTCCTTTACAGGCGACCATTCCTCCTTCCTCAATAGGTGTCTTCAGTGTTCTCTAAATACTTACAACTGATTTTGACAAGTGGCTAAAACTTCCTTAGCCTAAGACTTGTGTTTAATATAGTTAATTATAAAAATAGCAACTATTTTAAAAATTGTTCTGTTGACTGCTCTTAAGACCACACTTGTATGCCAGGAGACAGCAGCCACACCACTGGCAACCAGCGAACAGATTACAGTGGCGGAAGTTGTCACGTGGTATAATATTGCCCAGCCTAGGCTGGGCTGTAGGGAACACTCCCCTCCAGGTGATTCAAGTTTCCACAGTCCAGTCTAGGCCCAGCCTGACTAGGGAGCATTCAGCCCATTTCTTGACTCAGTGCCACCTTTTTCTGGGCAAGTAGTTAACTGATTTTATAAGCAATGAATACTTCAGATAAATTCACAGCTGTAGTGGCTGAAGAGTAGAGAAGGTTGACCATCACTAGTTTAATTCTCCAATGTAAAAGCTGTCTAGAGTAATGTGTGCACATGCCCACACATGCCTGTGCTCTGGGGGGCTCTCGCACTGATGGATGCACAGGTGTCTGGGTTGCACTTTGAACGACACACTTGTGGCTTTATTAGGTTTGCTGTTGTTTGTTGTTTTTTAATCGTTGTTTGTTTCTTTTCATTAAAGAAAGGTCTAATCAGCTAGATCAGACAGCATCATTTTTGTATTTAATGACAATGACTTTGAGAAATTACCTTATTGAATAAGCTTGTGTTGTGAAGCAAGAGCCTGCAAAACACACCTGTTGTAAATGAACATTCTGGCTCTGGAGGCCAGCAGCACTCTGTGGAGTTTCAGAACAGTCTGTAGTTGCTCCAGTCAGTGATGCCTAGTTGTGTAGAGGAGAGGTACACTGTGCACTCTTCTAAGTGTGAGGGTATGCAACTTTGGATTTTAAAATTATATACACATACACACTTTATATATATGTATGTATGTATGAAAACATGAAATTAGTTTGTCAGAAATGTGTGTGCTTAGTATTTTAGCTTAGTGCAACTATTTCCACATTATTTATTGATCTAAGACACTTTCTTGTTGACACCTTGAATATTAATGTTCAAGGGTGCAATGTGTATTCCTTTTAGATTGTTAAAGCTTAATTACTATGATTTGTAGTAAATTAACTTTTAAAATATATTTGAGCCCTTCCATAGTATTATAGGGCTCACACAGGGTGGGAAGGATTTTAATTTTCCAGTTGCTAATTGAACAAAAGGGCCTCACTATGTATTTTGAATTATAGAAGTTTGCCTCTGGGTCCCAGGAATATCTACTGGGAAGGATGTTTTAGGCAGATTGTGAAGATCGTTTTTTAATCCTAAGTAAATTGCAAAGCAAAACATTTCAAATCCATCTAGATTCCTATAACTCATATTCCGTAATTATGTGGAACAGATTTCATTTCAATTTCATGTATCTATGTGTTGGAGAGGCAGAATTTTTTCCAATAATAAATAATATTGCACATCTAAGGTTGCTATTCAGTAATAGAAGAGATAAGTATTGAATGACTTAGAATATATAGTGACAAGAGGCCAAATTGTTCATGTTTGTGAGCATTTCTTTCACATGTTCACTAATAGATAAATTCATTTTAGACCCCTAGACCCTATAACTAAGCCGACAAGTGATAGAAAGTAAGTTATTAATAGTTGGTAATGCAAATGCAGATTCTGTTCACTCGAACCATATGATTAATTAAAAAGAACTTACAGTCTCCTGAAAAGTGAATGGAAAGAATATCTTCTTTTTTTCTTTTTGATGGCATTTGGTCACAGAATAAGGCATTAGAGTTAAGTCTAAACCAATCTTTAAGCAACCTGAAATAGCAACCCAAGTAATCGTCATATAATGAAGTTGACTTTGGGGAATGTCAGCTTTGACCTCTCCTTGCCACCGTTCCTCAGCTAAGCATAAATTGCCATTCTTAAACAGAAACAGCCAAAAGGTGCTCTAATTTAGAGCATGGGGGAAAGCTCCCACCCAGAAATTCTAGTAGTACTCTGTTTTGACCTCTTACTGCTCCCACATGGAGTTTCTTTTCAGCTCTTTACCACTGGAATTTTCTACCTGCTATGTTCCTCTCTGGAAAACATCTATTTGGAAATGCTGCCTTTCAGATCAATGCCATAATTATCCATACTGTTGAGTTTGTTGTTGCTGTTCAAGAAGTGTCCCCATTCTACAACTTCATGCACACACCTGGCAAATCATTGACATGAGCATTCAACAGTACTGGGGTCGAGGTAGGGTGGGGATGGGCAGGGCTCACCAACAGAGCTGGCCCAGGTGGCAGTGCCTGAAAAGGCGTCACCTTTGAGGACCAGATGTGGGGTTGGTAAGCACAGTTATGAAAATTTCTATCTAGCCTCCGTTTTGAATGGTTTTAAGAAATTTTGTATGTGGAGGACATAAATGCTTATATATTTATTGAAAATCCTTTTTTTTTTAATTAAAATTATTTGATGAATAATGGTTTGATATTTGGGGAGGGTTTTGGAGGGGAGGTAATGCCACTGATAAATTAAAAGCCTCGTTGATTCTGCAGAAAGGTACTGTTAGTGTCTGATAGGATGCCTTTGTTTTATACATGATCCAAATCTTTGTTTTACTTTCTTTTATCCAAAATATTTAGGCATCTGACATTTTCAACCAAAATTTCAATTATATACTGTGATTTTTCTTTGTTGCAATACATTAAAATTTCAGAGGTACTTTGGGGCTCAAAAGCTAGGATTTCTAAGTCAGTATGTGCATTTCACATAATAAAGCTGTTAATGGTGAGCAAAGTATTATATACTAACTAGATTTTTCCACATCTGTATAGTATATTATATGTATTTTGTGGTATTGAGATTATAGAAAGTTTAGAGTGTCAAACATGCGTTTAATGTGTATTTTTAAACAAATTTATGGCAATTAAAATATTTGGAGACAAGGGTATCACATTTCAATTTGTAAAGATCTTTTTAACTCTACTGTGTCATTAAGATGCTTTGTATAATGCCAAACCATAGCTGGAGAAACTAAGTTTAATAAATATCAAATAGATTTTCTGTATTAAAGTTTATAAACACTGTGCTCTCTATACTTTTTCAACTCTTACTTTGCCCTTTTTGTGTACTTTCTGTTTTGTATATTAGGGTCCAGTGCTACTCTTCTTTAAAAGTCTGGTCCCACCAGTCCAGGTCTTGATTTCTGATTACCAAAATTCTGAACTGGCTGGCCATGGGTCCCTCTGCATAGATCATAATTCTCCCTGCTCCAGCAGAAATCTCATACACATCCTTTCTGTTATTCTTGGTGGCTTGAGCTTTAATTGTTTCATTTAACTAGGTTTTTCTTCTGGTTCTCTCTGTCCATAGACAAACCAATATTGCCTGTCTTTGTACCTCACTGATAGGTTCTTTACATGCAATGAAGGGTTAAGATCCAGGGCCATAGTTTATGAACTTGCTGAGGTTAATCACTAGCTATTACTAAACTTTTGCCTTTAGCCTGCCATTGTGTTTTTATTACCTGAAGAAATGTTAACTCTCACTGCAGTTTCCAGGTTAAGAAGTTAACACATTATCATTAGGCAATGCTGGGTTTTCTGTAGTATACAAAATGAATCCTTCCCCTCGAAAGTGTGAATTCCAGGCTGCCAAAATTTCAGTTTGAGACATTTAATAGTATCCATAGAAAAATAAACTCTTAAGTTAACAAGTTTAGTTATGCTTATCTACATATCAACATTCTAAGAAGAAACAGAGACCAATTTAAAGCATATATCTGTCTTCAAACATTTAAAAGCAAGATTGCTTTACTTAAGTGTCTCCAGCCAAATGCAGTCAATCAATATTCCATAGAACGGAGCATTGTTGTAGGTAATTGCTGTCCTCTTTTTCCCCTACTGTGTACATCATTCCTGGGCCACACTTAGGGAGCAGCGTCTTTTTCTAAGGGAAAAGAAAGGTGATTTTTAACACAAAGGTCTAACAGTGCCCAGAGCCAGGTCTACTGCATTTCCTTCCTGTGCTTGATATCCAATCAGGGTAGAGCAAAGAAAGGAAAGGTACTACTCTATCAGGGTACCTGTGCGGAGCTGTTCTTGGCTCTTAACTCTTGACTGTCCTCCATGGAGCCCCTATCCTTAGCCCAGGCAGTCCTCCACCCCAGTTGCATTATTAGGTCTGTATGTGCTGATCTCTTCTCTGCCCAGCTTCCCAGGTCTCTTGGGTCCAGCCAGCCCTGCTCGCAGGTTTGCGGAGTACCTGCATAGCCTCGTGATACATTCAGAATCATCCCGACAGGAGGCTCCAATGGGCCTGAGGGAAACCCCTCTCCAAAATGGGGTCATTCTCCTCGGCCTTCTCTTTGCTGAAGTCAGTTCTGGTATTGGAGAGCCATCTACCTGTAAGGCAAAGACAGAGCCACCTCAGGTGTAGAAGAATTGAAACCTTACTATTTACCTTAGAATAATGATCACCACCACCCCCACCCCCACCCCCAGATGCTGTAGCAGGAATGTAGGTCCATTCTTCAGGACTGTGTGTGGCTCTCAAGTTCTGCCTACAGTTCCACCTCCACCGCTACCATCCCCACACACCCACATATGTATCCTGTCCTTACCTGGGCTAACAGCAACAGGCAGATCATGAGTACTGCAAAGAGTTTGAGGTGCCACATCTTGATCGAGGGGATCCAGGAGCCTGAAGGCCGGGCACAGTACCCACTTCTTTTTATAGACAGACCCACCTCCTTTTTGGTTGTCAGGTAAGATGGGGGCAAAGTTTATATTTGCAGTCAAGGTCAGTTTAATAAGTTAATGTCTACCAGAGAGGAATATGTTCAAGGCCTGCCTCTCAGGCATGTATTTACTGATCCCTCATCTGGACTTTGATTGTGTTGCTGGCTCAGACTTTTTAAACCCATTTTACCAAAAGTCAGCACTACTTCCTCCCCTTTGAAAAGCCACGTGAAGCCATTGAGGGAGACCAGGCACCTAGCCACATTTTCATTCCAAAATAGCTCAATGAAATTACTAATCAAAATAGAATTCTCATAATGAGGTCTTTAGAAACAGTGTTGAATCCTTTCGGCTTATTTAGGAAAGAAGCACTGATCTCTTGTTACAGGCAATTGGATATGGCCCTTATCTCCCTTCTGTGGAAAGATGTATGTGAGAGGATGCTTCAGCCAGACTTGCCTACAGTGCCCCAAATCCTTGTTTGTATAGATTTACTGTCACCCTAATTATTTGTTCCCCATCATTTGTCTAGAAAATGGAAACCCAGCAGCAGAAAATTCAAAGTCCAACCTACCTGCTATCTCCCAGGGGAAGGGCAATCAGGACTGACATGTTTCAATCATGGACAAATTGAATAAGTATTGGTTGACTTTGTTTCGATCTTTAAAATTTGAGGAAATAGCAGGGCCTCCTAAGTCAGTGAAAGCTTGACAGTGGTGACAGATATTGCAAATCTTGAATTACTGCCTTTCCTGCCAGTACATGAGGAAGCCTTTTACAGAGCACATCCATCAACTTCAGGGAAGCAGGCATAGGGCTGAGATCTCTCCAAAGCCCAAACCATCTGTCACCTTAAGTAGGAACCACTGCAAGTCCCTAAACCAGAAAGAGCATGTACCTAAGCCATGAGTAATTATGGGTACTCATTAAATGACAGCTATTTTAATAAGTTTGTAGAGAAAGGTGTGAATTTGAATTCTGTGAAAAAGATATATAGGACTTCAGATCTTCCTTTGATCTGGAAGAAAAAGCCAACAAAGGCAAAAAGATTTTTATTTTCTGCCTTGTGTCTCCCTGAATATTTGGCTGATACCTCTTCCCTAAGCCCTTCTCATCTTCACAGGTTGGATATGTGGTGAGAGCCTGCCTGTTCCCCAAGAAAAAAGTGGTGGAGATGTGGCACAGCTGAAGGTACTACAGGACAGTCACCAATCCTCTTGGCAAGGGAGTAAAGGGTAGTATGGTAGACCTCAGAGCTGGGGTTGGGTAGGGTAGGACCACAGATCATCCATCTGCCTGTTCCCAGTCCTTTCAGGACCAGGCTAGGCCTGGAGACAGACGCCATTGCTTGCACTTAAGGAACGTGGAGAAGCAGACCTATGCCAAACTCACCTAACCAATCCTGCAAGTTTGAGACTAATTAGCTGTTCCTTCACTCCTGAGCTTCGATACAGAATGACCTCAAGTAGGGGCTTAACTAGGAACTCCTGTGGGATGGAGAAGAGGCTGTGAGGTGACCTAGTGAACATTAGGTAAGAACAGAAATCTGATGAAGTAAGCAAAAGCCTGAACAACGTGATAGCCTAGAGCCAGTTGGGTCTGTGGGCTGAGGGCCAACCTCCCCTTAACAAGCCTACAGTGATGTGCCAAGTGGGATGTGGAAAGGGCTTATTCCCAAGATGGATGCTTTCTCCTAGTCCTCCATTTCTGCCATCCTGTACTTCAGGCAAAATCAAAGTAGCCTGTTGTGCTAACTTACAAAGCCAATACTACAGCCAAGGGAAAGGCCTGGGGCTTTGGGGCCCCTCTTTGTAGGGAGAATAAAGGACTGGCTATTCATCATCATGGGTGTGACAACACTGCAGAAGCCTTTGTGGCCCAAGCCTCTATCCTGTATGCCATCCCTCCTACCAAAAGAAAAGATCCATTAGTTACTGCCCATGGAGGAATCACTGTGAGGGAGAGTATTTCAATGTGTCTATACTAACTCGGTAGTTGTTTTATTTAAAATCAAACGTTTAAAAGCAAAGTGGCATCCAGACAGCATTCAGCTGAAGTGACAGAATTGTCCAGATGTGGGCATGGCCATCCCACATCCCTTGAGTAGCTGTGAAGGCCTAGTCTTGAAATTAAAAAATTAACATTTTAAAAGTGCAGGGGCTCTCTACAATCAAGTATTTTGCTGAATGAATCAACATAAAAGTACATGTCCCTTTCTCCAGCAGAAAGGTGCAAGCAGCCATAAGGAGAAGAAATGCTTGGCTGGAAAGCAGAAGCCAGGGACCTACGTAGGGTAGGGTAGCTGACCAGAGGCCAGCCCTGCCCCTCTTTGGGCTTTAGTCTGTTGTGTCAATGAGACGGATGGGAGCACCTCTGTGAGGCCTCTCAGGCACTGACATGTGGGGTTTCAAATGATTAATTTACAAGAAGAAAGTGAGACTGAAGCCCGGTTGATAGCTTACAGCTTGGTAACTCTGAATACAACTCCGAGGGATTTTCTGTTTCTGAAGTTAAGTGCCTAGGATGAAATGGGAGACCGAGGGGGTAGCTACATGAGCAGCTGTTTGAAACACATTCCAGGTGGAGGGAAGATCATGAAGGGCTTGACAGTAATTGGAAACTTTTTTGCTGTCCCTGAGTAGGAGATGCCTAATGAAAAATGAAAGACTGAAATGGAAAAACTTTTCCGGGTAAAACTTCAACAGAGTGTATTTTTGCTCAATTGCTGGCTAGAACTGGCATGGACTTCTGGGCCTGCATCTCTGGGAACGTGTTGGCTGATGGAAGTGTCCCCTTTACAGCATTCTGCAGACCAGAGATAAATGCCTTTGTGGGAGCAGGAGCATTGGTGGGGAAAAGGAGGGCTAAATGAAAACGTGATTGTGCCCCAACAGCAGGTGAAGGAGCCACACCCGGGCTGGAGGTTCCAAGTGAGTGGGTTATAGGGATAGAGGCCCACAACAGTGGTCCCTCTTAAGAGACCACCCATTTTCAGTTTATGAATTTCTACAGATAGAATAGTCCATAAAATGATCCCAGATCCCAGTCATGTACAGGTGTACTGAGCTATAATTCATATTCCACACCATTCACCACCACCACTACCCCCACCCTCCAGGACCCTACTACACAGAGCTCTAGTCACCAAACATAGAGAGGGAGATCCTTTAGTGACGGACAGGCTTAAAGCAGCGCTTAACAATTTTATCTGGAAGTAGAAGCTTAGCACATGGAAAGGTTTATAGGACAGTCGTCTCAGTAGAGCACTACTGGGATAAAAGATTTCAGGCCAGAAGGCTCAGTACCTGGTCTAGACTAAGAAAGGGTTAAGTTTGATTTGGGGCTGGACTCTCCAAAGCACTCAAAGAACCAGGAATAAAAGTCTAAAATGAAGCAAAGATGGGACAAGGGTGGCCATGCCACCTAGGAACCTTGGGGCTAAAATTGGAGGGAAAAAAGAAACAGAGATCAATAGCCTGTCAAGGCAGTAATCGATCCTCCCCTGGCCCATGAACCTGTTTGGGCTACGCAAGATTAAGAATGGGTACATTTACACCTTTAAGTTCACAGCTTTCATCAGATTCTCAAAGGAGGCTATGACCCAAATATGTTGCATATCAGGCAGCGAGCCCTGGGAATAAACTTGGACAAGAAGCCAAACAGGAAAATTACAGTTTGGTGAGGCTAGTTTTCATCACACCACAGTTCTGTTAGGCCTGCACTACCTTATCAGACTCGTACATGTCACTCATTTCAGTTACCTCAGCCCTATGGCTTTGTCTTAATATACCTATTTTATGGGTAAGCAGGTCATAGCTCAAGAATGAGGGTTTCTTGCCTTTACCACACATTAGGGAAGCAAGTTAAAAGGATATGGGCCCCAGGTCTATTAGTCTTCTCAGCTGTACCTCCTTATCCTGCCTCACAATCAATGCAATCTACTGATACGTTACAGATTTTTGAGGTAGTTTTGGTTCATGAAAGGCAGGAATAATACAATAAGAAGGAAAGACACAGCCTGAGCCATAAGTTGACCTACCCTGTGAAAGCTGCTGCTCTGGACCAACAGGAGAGCTCCTTAGAAGATAGGAAGTTTCTAGAAATGGAGTAGGGAACCACAAGCATAAACTGCCAACACCTACCCATGCCATCTCCTGGTGAAGGGAAAAGGGTACTTTTTCCACTAGAAAGATAATTCAAAGGCTCTAAGACAGGGATAAACATTTTCCATAAAGGGTCAGAGAGTAAATATTTTAGGTTTTATGGGTCATACATAGCTAAAAAGCACTGTTAGCAACCTGGTACAAACACAGCCAGTCTGCTGACCGCAGTTCTAGAGGCAAAGGAGTCACCTCACCTCTTCCTTTGATAGCTATCATGTAGTACAGCATAGCTTTAAGAACAGAAACTTTAGTGTCAGATTCTACCATTCACTAGTTGTATAATTTGGGGCCAATTATTTAACCTCCCTGCCTGTGTCATCTGCAAAATGAGTGTAATGGTGATACGTCAAAGGTACTTGTGAAGGAAAAAACACCAAAGGTAGCTGTTAGGTTTAAAAGACATTATTTGTGTAAAGGGCTAACAATAGCTGACACATAGTAATTACTAGATTTTACTATCAATGTGGAAGCAGTGGGCAGGGAGCTAACATCCCCTACAGTTGATACTATCCACAACCGTTCAGTTGCAGCTACAGTCTTGTAGGTTACAGAACAAGGGGTGAGCCACACTCCTTCCCAAACTCAGACTAGCCAAAATGGTTCAGGAATCATGCTGGGGTGGGGAATTCATGAACTTGAAAACTGGTAGTCACATCCAAGGACTCTGCTTACACAACACACAAAATCACAACAGTGCAGCCCATAATAAGTTTATTGTGTCTTCAAGACACTACAATATACACTCCTCTCCCAGAAAAGGGGCTTTCAGAGACAAGGAACCATTATCCAGATGAGTTGCTTATTTGTCATTTTCATAGGCAGCTGGATTCTTCCTCTTCGATTTCTCAAACTCCTGCATTCCCCATGTGTAGAGAAGATAAAACACTACGAACGCTATAAAAATAATAAATGAGAGTAAGCAGTGAGCACATACAAGACACATGGATCCCAGTCCTCTTTTCTGATTCACCTTATATTCTGCTTTCCTGTCTCTAGTTCTTAAGAAATCATTCTTAAACCAGATGATCAAAAAGCTTACCCTACAAACCCATTCATTTTTCAGCTGTGTAAAAGAAAGGGGTTTATCCAGGAAAATTGTGAATTGTGACCAAATCTTCCCTATCGCTCCCCTGTTGCACATTTTAAAATGCTTTAAAAACTGAGGTCAAATTCACATAGCATAAACTTCATCATTCAACCATTTTGAAATGTACACTTCTGTGGGTTTTAGCAAAGTCAAAATGTGCAACTATCATCACTATCTGCTGCACCTTTAACACAAAACAGTTCACTGCTAAGAAAGAAGTGGGTAAAGATGACCTCAGAGGGAGACACTGGAATCACACAAGTGACCTTGAACCACTCTGTGACCCAAATCCCTCATCTGTAAGATGGGGAGGATATGACCAGTTCAACGGCATTCAGGACTATTGAAAGAGAAAGCGTGTGTATGGCGAGCTGCAGAGTGCTCAGTGAGGGGACCGCAGTACCCTCTGTGGATGGGAATCTAGACCCTCCGCCCGGCCAGGGCACTCACGCGGCGCGACGCGAAAGATGCACGCCCGAGTTCGGCGCAGCACGTTGGGGATGCCCTTGCTGAAGTAGTGGGGAAAGGCGCGCTGCTCGAAGGGCGACAAGCTGTAGGTGATCACATGCCGCACCCGTGTCAGATGCCCAAATTCGCGGCCCATGGTCGCGGCGGCCTCTGCAAGACGGATGGTGGACAGATGTTGGGCTCAGGCCCGGGACTTGCCGCCGTCAACCCGAGACCTTGCGCGGCACTCCTCATCCTTCCAACCTAGAACGCAACCCCACCCTCCAGAGATCCCCGAGACCGCGCGACGCGGCCCCACTCACACACCGAGGTCACCTCGCCCTCCGCAGCACAAGACCCTCCGGCTTCCGTCCGCCACTTCCGGTAAGATCGAACGCCGCGCTAGGAGACGGTGAGGTCACTTCCTGGAGAACTAGTTCCCGACTGTCTCCAGGTGACGGCGCCATTGCCCCCAGTGCCGAAGAGACGTGCCCCCGCCGCGTGACGTGAGGTGGGCGGTCCCTGCTCTGGGGTGGGGCCAAGCGCCTCTGGACTGGCTCTGGGGTCCCGGGGCGACCCCCATCGGATCCCCTCAATCTTCTCCTCTGTTCCCGGCTTTCCTCGGAGCCTCAGGAAGCGGCCGGAACCGGACGGACTAAGAGTAGAAGAGCGAGGGGCCTGTCAACCTCGAGAGCTGCCCTAGGGTCGGGTGTCCTGGCGCGGTGGAAAGCGTCTTTGAGGCCGCCGCCTGGCAGTCAACACGCGACGTTTTGTACTGTCATGTCTAGTAAGCTGGAACCGGAATCGGCTATGGTCAGGCCCTCAGCGACCCCAGGACCCGAATCAGGGACACGTATCTGAGACGTCTCTTGTCAGCCACCGGATTAGAAGCCACTGGCAGGGTGTAGACTTTCCCAAGAGATAATAAAACTGTTGCCATTTTATTGGCTAAAATGTTTTCATTTAGCCACAAGAGTCCTCAGGTAATAGTCCAGCAAGTGATGAGCAGCTGTTAGTGATTGTAGGAGGGAAGAGGCGATCTCCACCGCAGCAGGCTTCGCCCTGACAGGGTTCTGCCTGGGGCCGAATGTCAAGTTGCCCGCTGTTCACTCCACTGCCCAGGAGGGAGGCAGGAACGTCGCCTGTGAGGCGATTCCATTTTCAGAAAGTGCTTTCTGCTTCAGGATACTGCTGTCCTGTACAGCTGACTGACTTTTCCACTTGATGCAACGTGTCTGTAAATGTGTTTTTCATGGAATTGCTGGCCATGTGTAATCTAGGACTAAGTTCTCATTAAGCAGTTTGGGTGTTTTATGACCCTCCTTGCCAGATCCGGGCCAGGGAGATTTGGCAGACCATGAACTTAAAATGTACCGATATACCTCGGTTTTATCAGCCTGGGTACTGCACAGACTGGTGCTGTATCTTACACGTTGAGTATATTCAGCTCTTCTTAGTACACCCATGTCTCATTTCTCTGAAACATAATCTCTAACCTGATCTTAGCTTAGAGGCAAGAACATAAATAGTGATACAGGTAAGAACAAAAATACCTAGCAAATTCTCTCACCATTTGAGTGACTATTAAAAAGCAACCCTTTCATTTATTTTCTAGCACCTGAAAACGTCTTTAAACCTTTCAATTAAAGTATGCATAGATGAAAGTGCAGACCAAAGTAAAGACATCAAGATATTATATTTTAAAATGAGTCAAGATTAAATATGATGTCCTCCTTTTTTAAAGCATATTGCAGTATTCCAAGTACATATCTTTATAAAGCTACCTGAGAGAACTAGGCAGAATAACAGTTCTCTGCTCTCTGGAATCTCAATTGCAGTTGTCAATTTCTCTCACCCTTCAAATCAACATGCAGTAGATAAACATTCTAAGCACCTGGAAGTGGGAGAGGTGGTGCAGATGCAGGGAGAAGAGTAAACCCAATACCATAAGTTGCATACCAACAGATCTGGGTATCATCATGAATAATTAGCTTTTCCACATGCCTTGGAAGTTTCAGCAAGCACCTAGGGAACATTTTAAGAATCCTAATCTCTCTCAAGAAATGGGCGGCTTTTTTTTTTTTTTAAAGATCATTCCTCACTTTCTCTTAGCCTTTCAGCTACATAGCTAGTCCATTAACTTAAGAGATTTTAAATAAATGCCAGGGGAAAGGAAAACTATATGACCAAGTAAATCTGTATCTAATTAGGACAAACTGGATGAATAGGGTGTTGTCAGCTGATAAAAATTATCCTCAGCTAAGCATCCTTGAGGTCTGATTACAGAAGTGAACCTAGCCCACCCACACACCTAAAGTTTATTTAAGAGACCAACCGAGGCTCTTCCTGGTTTTTAGGAAGAAGACTGGTATGGGGAAGTGCGTTCCTTGCTAGTTCTTCCAAGACATGGCGCTTCCCAACAAATTCTTCCTTTGGTTTTGCTGCTTTGCCTGGCTCTGTTTTCCTATTAGCCTTGATTCTCAGCCTTCTAGGGGAGAAGCTCAGATTGTATCTAGAACTAAGTTGGAATCTGAGGCTGAGACTTGGTCCTTGCTGAAGCATCTAAATGGGAGACACAGACCTGGTCTCCTTTCTCCTCTCTTAAAGGTTCTGTATGATGGGCAAGGGGGACCCCCCAGGCTGCAGCCAGATGACAGAGCTTTGCGCTACATGAAGAGGCTCTATAAGACATATGCTACCAAGGAGGGGACCCCTAAATCCAACAGAAGCCACCTCTACAACACTGTTCGGCTCTTCACCCCCTGTGCTCAGCACAAGCCGGTTCCCGGGGACCAGGCGACAGGTGTGTAGGAGCAGATTGGTTAATGGGTGGAGGGAAGAAGAAAACCCTTTTGCATTTCAGTTACAGAAAGGAGTTGGCCCTTGCTCCTTGACTTGCATTTTACTTTGCATGGTATTCAATATCCAAATCCAAACAAACCTGGTACTTGATCTTACTGTTTATTCCTAATGCCCTCATGGGTTGATGTAGGCTAAATCTCTTGCTAGAAGAGGTTTAATGGCCCTAAAGCCTGGGGAGAGTGCTGCTTGAAGTTAGCATCTTGTCCAGGGTCACAAAATCAGGACTGGAAAAAAAGGTATTTTGACTTCATTGCATATTCTTTCTAGTCTACCAATGTTGGCCTGGACATGAACCTACAGTACCTCTTTCAGCTGTTGGTGTGCTTTAGTAAACAGGATATTTTCCCCACGTTTGTTGCTCTCTATGAAAGGAAAGCTTAAGTCCTTATGTGGAACAGTAGATCCATACAAGGACAATGTGTTAGTCAACAATCTTGTGTGTGTGAGAGATGGGAGCAGTGCTATTTAAAAAAAAAAAAAATTATATTCATTAGCTTGTGACTTACAGAAAACCCTTCTAACCCAGCAGGTCATTTGTGGCTATCTTAAACCCTTCCTCCTTCCTTGATGTCCTGTTTCCTCACAGTGCATTTAGAGCTTCCATTTGTTGTCAGTCTCAAGTGTTCCAAATTAACTTAGACAAGTACTTTTTCTTTATTGATTCTGCTGGTAAGAACTTAGAATGTTTTCTTAACAAGCCTGGCAAGTGTCTTTTGATAGTTTTCCTCTTAAAGACTTTCCAAGAGAAAAATACTGCTTTCCTTTTTAGCTTCTTCATTGTTTGGAGCAAGTTATTAAGATTCTAAAACTTCAAAATATAATGATTCCCTCTTTTAATTCACCACCAAAGCTATTCTGAATTTCTGGTGATCCAGCAGTAAGTGGTACAGATAATGGTACAGATAATCTGCTTTTTCTTTACAACCCCTATCCCACCCTGACTTTTAAGGCTTAAGAAAGTGGGAAAAAAAGGGACAGAAGCACATTCTGAGGTACTAATTCCTTGATTTGACTCCCCGTTACATATGGCATTACTGTTGGATTGTTTTTCTTCTCAGGAACCCTTCCATCAATGGACCTGCTGTTTAACCTGGATCGTGTTACTGTTGTGGAACATTTATTCAAGTCAGTCTTGCTATATACTTTCAACAACTCCATTTCTTTTTCCTTTCCTGTTAAATGTGTATGCAACCTGGTGATAAAAGAGACCGAGTTTTCCAGCAAGACTCTCCCTAGAGCTCCATACTCATTTACTTTCAACTCACAGTTTGAATTTAGAAAGAAATACAAATGGATTGAGATTGATGTGACAGCTCCTCTTGAGCCTCTGGTGGCCTCCCACAAGAAGAATATTCACATGTCTGTAAATTTTACATGTGTAAAAGACCAGCTGCAGCATCCTTCAGCACAGGACAACCTGTTTAACATGACTCTTCTTGTAGCGCCCTCACTGCTTTTATATCTGAATGACACAAGTGCTCAGGCTTTTCACAGGTGGCATTCCCTCCACCCTAAAAGGAGGCCTTCACAGGGTTCTGACCAGAAGAGAGGGCTGTCTGCCTATCCCATGAGAGAAGAAGCTGCTGA
This sequence comes from Giraffa tippelskirchi, assembly GCF_054371585.1. Taxonomy (NCBI): domain Eukaryota; kingdom Metazoa; phylum Chordata; class Mammalia; order Artiodactyla; family Giraffidae; genus Giraffa; species Giraffa tippelskirchi. The sequence continues at coordinate 117,757,385 of NC_137280.1, read as the reverse complement.
GGGTATAAGATCGTCCCGTCACCGGAGAGAACAGGAAAGTGTCAGCTCTGAATTGAAGAAGCCTCTGGTTCCAGCTTCATTCAATCTGAGTGAATACTTCAAACAGTTTCTTTTTCCCCAAAATGAATGTGAGCTCCATGACTTTAGACTTAGCTTTAATCAGCTGAAGTGGGACAACTGGATTGTGGCCCCACACAAATACAACCCTCGATACTGTAAAGGGGACTGTCCCAGGGCTGTTGGACATCGGTATGGCTCTCCGGTTCACACCATGGTGCAGAACATCATCCATGAGAAACTCGACTCCTCAGTGCCGAGACCATCCTGTGTACCTGCCAAGTATAGTCCTTTGAGTGTTTTGGCCATCGAGCCTGATGGCTCAATCGCTTATAAAGAATATGAAGATATGATAGCAACTAAGTGTACTTGTCGTTAACACAGACTCCTGTCAAGTAAAACCGTGAGTCTCCTGGCCAATGTAAATGCCATGCACCTGTCTATGCATTTGGGAGGAAGTTTCATGTGTCAAATCTCTATACTACAGTGTGTGTGGTGTGTAAGGAGGAGCCTGTGTAGATTAGCATATTCTGTGGCATCTATCAATGTAAAGGGATAACAGCTGCCTTCCTCATGGCCAAATGTTTAAATGAAATGTATTTCCTTTTTTTTTTTTTAAGCGAATCAGCTACTTCCGACAGAAATGTATTTCTTTCACTTGCACTTTTGTTTCTTTAAAAATGTTTTGTAGTTTTCAAATACGTTTTGAACTTTATATTGTTAAATTTATTTCTAAGTTTGTTTTTTTTTTTGCTATTGGGAATGAAATATTTATTTTTGAGTTGTCTCCTGCTGTTATCTTGCATACACTTTATAAACCCGCACACACTGTCATAAATGCTCCTATCTCCTCATGATTTTTTTCCCTCCAAAACCCTTTTTTTTAAAAAAAAATACAACAAAATGTTTAATGAGCAAATTCGTCTTAGCAAATATGAAACTGCCACAAAGAAGAGGAGAGGGACAGGGGCCACGGGGTGGGGGGAAGGTCCGGGAGACTAGAGAGAATCAACTACATAAAAAACCAGGACGACACTGGGGGGAGGACCAGAGGCCAGGAGGACCGGAGCTGTGGTCCTGAGAGGGAAGGGGCAGGATACTGGGCCGGACAGCAAAATTCAAGAGTTTGGCCATAAAATATAAACATGCTGTTTCTACCGTGGGGAAGGGTAAGAGAAAGGGGGTGTCCGGGAGAAGACTGCTTCAGGGAGGGGCTGTGGGGGCCCGACCCCGCCCTGCTGTCACCCCCTCCCCGCCCTTCCCTGTGTGGGTCTGTGTGCGCGGGTCCCCAGTCCCCGCCCCGCCCCCACCCTTAACTGCTGCCACTCCAGTTGCTGCCGGCTGTCATTCGGCTATCACTCCTCTGCTCTTCGTCTTCAGAGGGGGAAAACCGAGGGAGCAGGAGCGGGGAAAGCCCCCAGCCAGCTCCGCCCCTGCCCTCCCCCGCCGCCTCTACCAGAAGTCCCGGCGGTGATAACAGTCGGGGTCACAGTATTTTGTGACGACCACTCTGTTGGCGAACTTGCGACCCGTCAGGCCCTGCATGGCTTTCTGGCAGTCAAACACAGAGGAGAACTCCACGAAGATCTTCCCGCAGCCGGGCACCTCCACGCCGTCCACGGGCCGCGGGATCTCGATGGATTTGACGAGCCCGTACTTGCCACATTCGTCGCGCACGTCTTCCACGATCTCCTCGTACTCCTCGTCGTCCAGCAGCTCCTTGGGCAGCACCATGTTCATCAGGCACAGCACCTCCGTTGGGTGCCCGCCCATCTGCACCTGCGAGCTCATCAGGCCGGGCACTTGCAAGGTCACGAGGGTCTGGTTGATGGTGCTCAGCGTGGCATTCTTGGAGCCCACACTCGCCCTCTGGGCAAGCAGCTTCTTATCTCCCAGCTGCATCCCGTTCAGCCCCGCGATGGCCTGGTCCGTGACGGTGATGTCCACGTACTCGCAGAAGGCATAGCCCTTGGAGAGCCCAGTGGCGCTGTCCTTGACCAGGTTGAAGGCCTTGAGCGGCCCGAACGACGTCAGCAGCTCTTTCACCTGGTCATCGTTCAGGTAGTTGGGCAAGCCCCCGATGAACAGCTTGTGTGCAGAGTCCGGGACCACGGTGGACACGACTCCAGGCACGTAGACAGAGGGGTTCTCCGACATGCCCGGCAGGGGTTGGTAGTCATGAGGCCTGCGGATCTTCAGCGACTGGCCCTGGAAGATGATGCCGTCGAAGGCCATGGCCTGGGTGGTCTCGTCCACTGAGCGGAACTCTAAGAAGGCAAAGTTCTTGTCCTGGTTAATCTGCACGGCCAAGACGGGGCTGCCGGGGGCCTGCGTCAGCACCCCCAGGCGCATATGAGCGTTGAAGAAATCCATCATGGCCTCCTCAGTGATGCCGAAGGGGATGTTGCCCACGTAGAGGCGCCGGGCCTGTCTAGTCATCTGGCTCCCGACCACAGGCACTGGCGTCGGAGTCACAGCCAGACCGTCGGAGGTCATGGTGGGGAGGAGGGCGGTGGCTGGAATCTGACCCGCAGCTTGCATGGCCTTGTACTGCACGGGGGTGATGTACTCGAAGCCCGGCGGCGGCACGTCCCAGTATTTGCGGACCTTCTTCTTCTCGTGGCAGGGGGAGCGAATCCGTCCACCGTGCTCCTCTTTAGCGCCTCTGGTTAAAGGTTTGCTGCGGCGCCGCCTGTCCCGGGAGGCGCTGCGCTGGTCCCGGTTGCGGCGGTCGCGGCCCTGGCTGCGGCGCTTGCGGTCTCGGCTCCGGGAGCGGCCGTGGCTGCGCTTGCGGTACCGGTTCTCCTTGTCGCGTTCTTGCTTATTCTCGTTGAGCTGCCGCTCGAACTCGTCGAAGCCCGACATGCTGAGGCGGCCGCGTAGAGCGCTGTGCAGCTTTCGCCTCGCCTTGCCGCGTGCCCGCTCCGGCCGCTTCCGCTACTTCCGGCCGCGGCCGGCGCTCCGCAGTCTCCTACCTAATTAAGGCCTGGCTGCCCGCCGCGCCACGCCACGCCACGCCACGCCCCCGCTCCGCCCCGCTCCGCCCCGCCCCCGCTCCGCCCCGCTCCGCCCCGCCCCCGCTCCGCCCCGGTTCCGCCCCTCCCCGCCTGCGCGCCCGCGAGGTGCCCCTCCCCCCAGGGTCTGGCTCCGAAACGCGGGCTGCACTCAATATGCCAGCAAATATGGAAAACTCAGCAGTGGCCACAGAACTGGAAAAGGTCAGTTTTCATTCCAACCCCAAAGAAAGGCAATACCAAAGCATGCTCAAACTACCGCACAATTGCACTCATCTCACACGCTAGTAAGTAATGCTCAAAATTCTCCAAGCCAGGCTTCAGCAATACCTGAACCTTGAACTTCCAGATGTTCAAGCTGGTTTTAGAATAGGCAGAGGAACCAGAGATCAAATTGCCAACATCCGCTGGATCATGGAAAAAGCAAGAGAGTTCCAGAAAAACACCTATTTCTGCTTTATTGACTATGCCAAAGCCTTTGACTGTGTGGATCACAATAAACTGTGGAAAATCCTGAAAGAGATGGGCATATCAGACCATCTGACCTGTCTCTTGAGAAACCTGTATGCAGATCAGGAAGCAACAGTTGGAACTGGACATGGAACAACAGACTGGTTCCAAATAGGAGAAGTACGTCAAGGCTGTATATTGTCACCCTGCTTATTTAACTTATATGCAGAGTACATCATGAGAAACGCTGGGCTGGAGGAAGCACAAGCGGGAATCAAGGTTGCTGGAAGAAATATCAATAACCTCAGATATGCAGATGACACCACCCTTATGGCAGAAAGTGAAGAACTAAAGAGCCTCTTGATGAAAGTGAAAGAGGAGCATGAAAAAGTTGGCTTAAAGTTCAACATTCAGAAAACTAACATCATGGCATCCAGTCCCATCACTTCATGGCAGATAGATGGGCAAGCAGTGGAAACAGTTGCTGACTTTATTTTTCTGGGCTTCAAAATCACTGCAGATGGTGCTTGCAGCCATGAAATTAAAAGACGCTTACTCCTTGGAAGGAAAGTTATGACCAACCTAGATAGCATATTAACAAGCAGAGACATTACTTTGCCAACAAAGGTCCATCTAGTCAAGGCTGTGGTTTTTCCAGTAGTCATATATGGATGTGAGAGTTGGACTATAAAGAAAGCTGAGCGCTGAAGAATTGATGCTTTTAAACTGTGGAGCTGGAGCAGACTCTTGAGAGTCCCTTGGCCTGCAAGGAGATCCAACCAGTCCATCCTAAAGGAGATCAGTCCTGGGTGTTCATTGGAAGGACTGATCATTTGAGAGGGAGAGGAAGTGTGTCTAAAAGCTAATCTTTACTTAACTTAACTTACTATCCCTTTTTCAGAGTTAGAGAGACTAACTCTCTACCTAAATTAGAGTAGAGAGTATACAATATATTGGGCTTCCCTAGTGGCTAAGTGGTAAAGAATCTGCCTGCCAATGCAGTAGATGTAGGTTGAACCACTGGAGAAGGAGATGGCAATTCATCCAGTGTTCTTGCCTGGCAAACCCCACAGACCGAGAAACCCGGCAGGCTTATATAGTCCATGGGGTCACAAAAGAGTCAGGCACGACTTAGCAACTAAACAGCATACAGTATAACCCATTTCTGTTGTATTAGTGATTGGTACTAACTCTTCGCCTTGGATGGCTTTATTTAAACGAAACAGCCTTGCAAATTTTCCCAAGAAATTGCAGGGTTTAAAATTTTTAAGACGTATTTTCTCCTCTGTATCTTCAAAACTCTGAACCTTTGGAAGGCGGTCAAGACCGTTTTTTTTGTTTTTCTTAGTTTGGTTTTGCTGCTTTCCCTCAGCTCCCATCACCCCACCCCTGCAGGTTTTTTCCAGGTGAGTTTAGCACTGTTAGCACTAAATTAAGCTGGCAGTGACTGGGTTATATTACAGAGCAGGCCTTGTTTGGATATGAGGGCTTTTATGTGGGTTTTCAGTAAATCTGGTAGGGGAAGCACACTGATTGAAACCGCTCACCCTGGCCAGACACCACAGTAACCATTTGCATGAGGTGTTTTATGACAGAGATCCTGTTAAGGAGTAGGAAACTAATAAGCCACCACCAACCAGAAGAGTTCGGGAAAGGTCAAAAGGAGACACCGCGTGTCCATCCACTTCCCAGAATACCTCTTGCTAGCATCCATCTTGGCTGAGCGATGCGTGCGTCACCAGGAAAGACTCTGAATTAGAATGATTGACCAAAGACAACCTGGAAACTAATCCCATCACCATAAAACCCAAGACTGTGAGCCACGTGACGGAGCTGTTCTCCTGGGTTCCCTTACCCTACTGCTCTCCACCCGGGTGCCCTTTCCCAGTAAAATCTCTTGCTTTGTCAGCACATGTTGTCTCCTCGGACAATTCATTTCCAGGTGTTAGACAAGAGCCCACTTTTGGGTCCTGGAAGGGGTCCCCCTTCCTGCAACAAATCTACCTTGAGAGAGAGAGCCCTGGAGGCGGGGAGTCCAGGGCTGAGCAGTGATTTCTGTTTCAGAGTTTGTAAAACCCTCATCTACAAATCAAAAGTACCTCCAAGATGCAAGTACTTCTCATTCTTGTAAGTGATCTTTGTTTGGTGCCTAGTGTCTAAAGACCGAGAAGGCAATGGCAGCCCACTCCAGTACTCTTGCCTGGAGACTCCCATGGACGGAGGAGCCTGGTGGGCTGCAGTCCATGGGGTCGCTAGGAGTCGGACACGACTGAACGACTTCCCTTTCACTTTTCTCTTTCATGCATTGGAGAAGGCAATGCCACCCCACTCCAATGTTCTTGCCTGGAGAATCCCAGGAATGGGGGAGCCTGGTGGGCTGCCATCTATGGGGTCGTACAGACTCAGACACGACTGAAGTGACTTAGCAGCAGCAGCAGCAGCAGTGTCTAAAGAAGTCAGCTGGGATTTTGATAGGGATTGTGGTGAATCTGTAGATTAGTTTGGGGTGTATTGCTATCTTAACAACATCAAGACTTCCAATCCATGGGTGTGGATCCATTTATTTAGATCTTCAGCTGGTAAAGAATCTGCCTGCAATGTGGGAGACCTGGGTTTGATCCCTGGGTTGGGAAGATCCCCTAGAGAAGGGAAAGGCTACCCACTCCAGTATTCTGGCCTGGAGAACTTCATGGACTGAGTTGTCCATGGGGTAGCAAAAGAGTTGGACATGACTGAGCAACTTTGACTTTCACTTTTGTTTCTTTAAAAATGTTTTGTGGTTTTCAAATACGTTTTGAACTTTATATTGTTAAATTTATTTCTAAGTATTTTTTTTGCTATTGTGAATGAAATATTTATTTATTTATTTATTTTGAAATATTTATTTTTGAGTTGTTTCCTGGTGTTATCTTGCATACACTTTATAAACCCGCACACACTGTCATAAATACTCTTACCTCCTCATGATTTTTTTCCCTCCAAAACACTTTTTTTTCTTTTCTTTTTCTTTTTTTTCAGAAAAATGGGACTGAAAAGTTTCAGGTGGCCCAGTTTCCAATAACTTTGCCATCTTGTTGTATAACTTGGAGTCATTATTCTTGGGTAAATGAGGCTGCAAGTGTAAGAGAGAAATAGTGTTTTGTTATTCTGTTATTCTTAGGATTAAAAAATATTTGGAATGGTCAAGCCACAAGTGATGGTGGCAGAGTACAACTGAACTTATTAAATCTCCCTTAATAGCCTAAAGGGAGCCAGGAGAGTTGCTTGAGCCCACACAGTGTGCAGTGGAAGCTGGGGATTGATATTCCAGGGTTGACAAGAGTAATAGTGGAAACTTTTTGCCCCTAGGGTGAAATGGTTTGGAGTTGAATTATGTGCTCCAAAAGAGGTCCCTTGTTAAATGCTTTTGTGTTCAACTTTTTGTGTCGACTTTTTGAAGGCATAATGCACTGAACCCTGAAGTTCTAGAACATAGAAATCATCGGATTTCCATTTTAGTTGGAAACTTCCTTTCTGTATAAAGAAGCAAATTAAGCATACTTTGATATCATTTAGGCACCAGCTCAATTCTTTGGGAAATTGAAAACTTTGTCTTACAAATCTCTGAAAATCATAACCTCTTTAAGATTATTTATCAAAAAAAAAAAAAGATTATTTATCAAAATATAGTTTACCCTTAAACAACACAACGGTTTGAGGCGCTGATCCCTTGCACAGTCAAAAATCCAAATGTAGGGACTTCCCTGGGGGTCTAGTGGTTAAGACTTCCACTGCAGGTTCATCGTTGATCGGGGAACTAAAGATCTCACATGTGGCAAGGCCAAAAAAACTAACAATTCGCATGTAACTTCTGATTCCCCACAAAATTTAACTACTAACAAACTGTTGACCAGAAGCCTTACTGATATGAACAGTCAATTAACACATATTTTGTTTGTTATATGTACTATAGGGCTTCCCTGTTGGCTCAGTGGTAAAGAACCCACCTGCCAATGCAGCAGACCCAGGTTTAATCCCTGAATCAGGAAGATCCCCTGGAGAAGGAAATGGCAACCCACTCCAGCATTCTTGCCTGGGAAATTCCATGGACAGATTTGGTGGGCTACAGTCCATAAGGTTGCAAAAGAGTTGGACACAACTTAGCTGCTAAAAAACAAACAAGAAAATGTACTATATCCTGTATTCTTACAATAAAGTAACTTAGAGGAAAGAAAAAAAAAATCTCCCTTAAGTATGGCTATTTTTAAATGGATCACATGAGATCTATCCACTTTAAGGATCCCTTATATTTCCCCAATTGCCCTAAACCGGCATTTATTTCCTCAAACAAGGGAATTTGTTTTGCTTTATTGTTTGTTTTGTTTTGTTTTTTTATCATGGTTTAGTTCTGTGGCTGAGTATGAAATTTGGTCTGCAATTGGAAGGTTTTGAAAATGGTAGGGGAGTTTGATGGAAGTTAAGTATTAGAGTCAGTGCCAAAATTAGGAGTAGATAAATAGTTCATCTATATAGGTAAGTTCTAAAATTGTCTGACTTAAAACAGTTTTGCGTAGTGTTTTGATGCTATAACTGAGTAACTGTAGCTTGAAGATCTGTGAGCTTGGCTTCCTCCCATCCCCTTAGGCTTTATTTGTAAATTTAGTCTCTTTCATAGGGCTTCATTAATATTCATGGCTTATGTTTGCAAAATTTAAACTTCAGAGAGTCTCTTCTACACAATTGAGGAGGATATGCTAGTCTCCCAGCTGCCTCCTCCATATGAAACCTGTTTTTCTTCAGTTACTCTTAAAAAGCTGCCAATTTAGAAAACAAATGAGAAAGGACAACAGTGATTTAGATCTGGAAATTCAAGGATGAGACTACATCTGCCTTAAATAGATGCATTCAGCTTTGGTATTTAGCCCAGATAAGATACGAGGTCACTTAATGTGATGAGTGCCTTAGTGTGCCAAGAGACAATGGGCCATGTCATGAGCTGGGTTCACCTTCAGCTCCGAGTTTCCTGCTCTTTATCGGTTTAAATCAACTCCTCTGTTACGCTGAATACTTTGTTTTACTGATCAGCTTCAAGGGTAGCAGCCGCTCAAGTTGGTTCAGAACTCAATTTAGCCAATCTGTGGGAAAAATTAGTTACTCTTTCATGAGGTAAAAGATGTACTCATGGTTATTTAAGTGACAAAAGAAAAATGCTCAGGCAAAAGAACCTGGTTTATATCAAAATTTTAAGTAGTCAATTTTAATTTGTAACTTTGGAGGGATTGTAACTTGTAAAATGATCATTGAAGTGAAATTAAAACATTTAAAATATTCTTTCAAATATTTAGAGGATGTAAATCCCCCCAAATATTTCTTAGGTATAAAGATTGGCTGAATGATTCATAGCGTAGAAAAGTATGCTGTTTTATACATTAACTGTTCTCTAAGAAGGAAAAATAAACACAACCAGGAGATTCAGACACTTCATCCTTAACCAGAAATGACAAGCCAAGTATGTTCTCTTTATGTGGTTAATTACTTCCAGATGGAGTTGTGCTTCCCAAACCCTATACATACTATACAATTTTTGGAAAGGGTCTTGATTTGTCAGTAAGACTAGGACTATTTCAATATTCATTTAAAGAACAGGATTTTGTAGATGGCCTGACAGTATTCCTTTGTCTTACCCTACTATGTAATACAACTTGTTTGGAAGAACTGAGTAACTAGATAAATGTGGATAAGAGTCAACTGTACATTTTCGAAATCTCATTAAGAATAAGTACCTTGTGAACAGTTCAGAGTCATTTGTAGAACTGTGTTTTGTGCTGGTGTCTTTCCACATTGAAGTGCTATGACTGGCAGTGTTAAGAGTTCACAGCCTGTGCCTGGATGTCATTTCAGTATTCTCAGAAATAATTAGCTCATTGAATAAATATTTATTGAACACTGACTATGGGCTGGGTGCTGTGTGTGCTTAAGAACAGTTTGATATCCTCAGCTTCACCTGCCAGAAAAGGAGACATCCTATATTCCCCTAAGTTCCATCAGTGAGCATTTATCACTACAGATTGTTCTGTGAAGGAATACATTTGGGTCAAAGGAAATGTTGACCCTAAAATCAATATAGTTTTTATCTCTGGATGGAATTAATGGTTCAGTATGTTTTCATCTGAGACCATTTTGCCTCTACCTTTGAAACAGCATGGAGAAGGCAATGGCACCCCACTCCAGTACTCTTGCCTGGGAAACCCCATGGATGGAGGAGCCTGGTAGGCTACAGTCCATGGGGTCGCGAAGAGTCAGACACGACTGAACGACTTCACTTTCTCTTTTCCCTTTCATGCGCTGGAGAAGGAAATGGCAACCCACTCCAATATTCTTGCCTGGAGAATCCCAGGGACAAAGGAGCCTGGTGGGCTGCCGTCTATGGGGTCGCACAGAGTCGGACACGACTAAAGCGACTTAGCAGCAGCAGTAGCAGTTGAAACAGCATACCCACATTTTCTTTATCTATTCATCTGTTGATGGTCACTTAGTTTCCTTCCATATCTTGGCAGCTATAAATAATGCTGCTATGAACATCGGGGCACATTTACTGTTTCAAATTAGTACTTTTGTTTCTTGTAGATATATACCCAGGAGCAGAGTAACTGGGTCATATGGTAGTTTGGGGCTTCCCCGGTCGCTCAGCGGTAAAGAATCTGCCTGCAATGCAGGAGCCACAGCAGACGTCAGTTCGATCCCTGGGCCGAGAAGATCTCCTGGAGGAAGGCATAGTAACCCACTCCAGTATTCTAGCCTGGAGAATACCATGGACAGAGGAGCCTGGCAGGCTACTGTCCATAGGGTCACAAACAGTCAGACATGACTGAACTGACTAGCATGGTAGTTTTATGTTTAGTGTTTTTGTAAAACTTCATACTCTTTTCCACAGTAGCTGCACCAGTTTACATTTCCACCAGTGGTGTATGAGAGTTCTCTTTTCTCTATATCCTCACCAACATTTCTCATTTGTGTTCTTTTTGATGCTAGCCATTCTGATAGATGTGAGATGATACCTCATTGTGGTTTTAATTTGCATTGTTGAGAATGTTATCAATAGCTGTGGGTTTGTCATATATGGCCTTTATTATCCTGTGAGGTATGTTCTTCTATACTTCTATACCCCCTATCTAGGGAGTTTTAAAAAATTTTTGTTTATCTTTGGTTATACTGGATCTTCACTGCTGTGCAGGCTTTTCTCTACTTTCGGTGAGCAAGGGCTACTCCCCAGTTGTAGTGTGCATGCTTCTCATTGTGGTGGCTTCTCCTGTTGTGAAGCAGGATCTCTAGGGCACAGGGATTCAGTAGTTGCAGCTTGTGGGCTCAGCAGTTTTGGCTCCCAGGCGCTATAGCACAGGCACTCGGGCTTAGTTGCTCCGTAGCATGAAAGATCTTCCCTGAAAGTGAAAGTCATTCAGTCGTGTACAACTCTTTGTGGATCCCATGGACTATACAGTCCATGGAATTCTCCAGGCCAGGATACTGGAGTGGGTAGCTGTTTCCTTCTCCAGGGGATCTTCCCAGACCAGGGATTGAACCCAAGTCTCCTGCATTGCAGGCAGATTTTTTATCATCTGAGCCACCAGGAAATCAGCTATAAGTAAGCATATATTCCCTCCCTCTTGAGCCTCCCTTCCACCCCATCCCACCCATCTAGGTCATCATAGAGCACCGAGCTGAATTCCCTGTGCTATATGGCTGCTTCCCACTAGCTATATTTTACACTTGGTAGTGTATATATGTGGAGAAGGAAATGGCAATCCATTCCACTATTCTTGCCTAGAGAATCTCGTGGTCAGAGGAGCCTGGTGGGCTGCTGTCCATAGGGTCGCACAGAGTCGGATGCGACTGAAGCAACTTAGCATGCATGCATGCATTGGAGAAGGAAATGGCAACCCACTCCAGTGTTCTTGCCTGGAGAATCCCAGGGACAGAGGAGCCTGGTGGGCTGCCGTCTATGGGGTCTCACAGAGTCGGACACGACTGAAGCGACTTAGCAGCAGCAGCAGCAGCAGCGTATATATGTCAATGCTACTCTCTCAACTTGTCCCACCTTCTTTCCCCGCTGTGTCCACAAGTCTGAGAAACATGGAGACTTTTAAACTACAATTTTACTTATTCAATAAATATTTACTGGGCACACCCTATATGTAAGGGACTCTTCTAGATGCTGATATGAGTGGTAAACAAGATAATCATGGCGCTTGATCTCATAGAGTGTCTATTACATGGGAAAGAGACCGACAATAAGCAATTAAACAACACAAGTAGATATATACAGGAACTTCTAGGCAGAACAAATGGATGTGAGAAGAAACTTATGTTCCAAGAACAGAAAGAACTGAGTGTGATTGGCAAGTGGGAAAGGAGAAAGAATGGGTAGAAGGCAAGTGGAGTGGGAAGAGATGAGACTGAAGAAGCAGACAGACCAGATGATACAAGACCTTGTTGACCAGTGCAAGGGGATTAGACTTATATATCTTGTTCAATAGGAAGCCCTTGAGAGTGTTTAACTGGGGGCCTGAAAGGGTTAGATTCATTGTTTTTTAAAGATCATATCAGTATTCTATGTAGAGTTGTTTGACAGAGATGAGTCTGAAACAGGGAGAACTTTGGGCTTTAGGGGGCTATTGTCATGGTCCAGGTGAGAGATGATGCTGACTTGGAATATGGCAGTGGAGATGGACATGCAAAGATGTGAAGAAACTTGGAATTTACTTTTGTGACCTCCATTTGTTACTTGGCCTATCTCTCTGAGCTTGTAGGCTGGCAGTCTTCTACTAAAAGAAACTTAGGTTCTTATGGTGAAATGAGGAGGTAAAACTTATCCTATTCCTTGGCTTTATATTCCCATCCATGTGAGCTGCTTTTAATTAAAATTTTTTCATTGTTCTGTTTGTTTTCTTATTCCATTGTTTCTTCAGTTTTGTTTCTGTTTGTTTGGGTTTTGCCTTTCACATTGGAGGCTTTTCTCAAATGTCTTTTGTCCATTTGTAAGTATAAGGCTCTAGAAAACTGTTGGAAGCTCTGCATGGGAGGGTGAGATGTGTTCATTTATGAGCTCTTTAGTTTGAGGCTCCTCTGTTTCTCTAAGTTTTTGCGCAAAAAAAATTATCCATTCTTCTGGTTGGAGGAAGATGGGGCAAAGATATATGCTTAGCTGCTGGTAGTATTAGAGCCCAGCAATGCAAAAGACAGTAAACTTTTACCTAATCCCTTTTTAATACAATACTGACTGTATCTCTTCCCCCAACCTCCACTATGCCTCTTTGTTTTAACTCTTCTGTCTGGAACTGTTTTGACTCAACTCCTACATAAAGTCAGGGTTTCCCTCATAGCTCAGTTGGTAAAGAATCCGCCTGAAATGTAGGAGACCCCGGTTCGATTTCTGGGTCGGGAAGATCCCCTGGAGAAGGGATAGACTACCCACTCTAGTATTCTTGGGCTTCCCTTGTGGCTCAGATGGTAAAGAGTACTCCTGCAATGCAGGAGACCTGGGTTCGATCTCTGGGTTGGGAAGATCCCCTGGAGAAGGGAAAGGCTACCCACTCCAGTATTCTGACCTAGAGAATTCCATGGACTTCATAGTCCATGGGGTCGCAAAGAGTCAGACATGACTGGGTGACTTTCACTTACATAAAGTCAACTCCTAGTCTCCTGCTGAGTTGGATAAGGAGTGATCCTCTTTCTGCTTGGAATGGGGAGTATGCACTGGGTCCAACTGTTCCATCTACAGATTTGGGCAATATCCACTTAGTTGTAGCTGGTACTGCTGCCTTCCATGGCATGTGGCATCATTCCCTGAGCTTCCCAGGATTCTGTTCAATGTCTCACCTAGCTTCTCATTGACATCCCCACTCCCCACAGGTTTAGATTTCCTTTTTAATTAGCTCTGTTCACTCTGCTAGACAATTTTCAGTGCAAAACTTTGTTCACACATCTGCTGTGCTCTCTTCACCTGTTCTTTGCCCTATGGGTATATTTAATAATCACTTTTAATGTCAGTGGGAGGAACTAGAGACAAGTTTGTGTCCTCAGCTCTTCAAATCAAAAGGGTAGATCTTTAAGCAACATGTAAAGTCCTGTACAAGGCTCTGCTTAGAGAAAGTGAGCAAGAAAGTCTATTGTGAATTCCCTTTGTGATCTGAAAATAACTTTCCACATGTTCTCTATTTGATGGCTTCCATAAACTTCACCACTCAATCCTTGTCCAATCAGTTTTGGGTATGGAAAACTGTCTAAAACAGGAGCATACCCAATATTTGGACTGTAAACCATATTTAACAAAAAAGTACTTCGTTAGATAGTATTGACTAGCAGGACTAATATTGACTACCTGCTAGTAAATTATCTGAAGTTGTGTCTAAATGTAGTAAAACTGAGTTCAATATAAGGAAAATTGAGTTCAGTTGTACCTATAGAAATGGGGAAAACATGCTTAACAATTTATTAAAGTCAAAATAAAGGTGAATAGGCCTAGCTTCCATTGCATCATTTGCCAGGAAATTTTGCACTGCAAACTGCAATCACTGCAAGATAGGAGAAGAAAGTAATCAGAATCATAGGTTTTCATTGTGTTCATGACCTTGACCAGTACCAGTCTGTGAAACATTTGTAAAGGGCTAAAGAAGGCTTGTGGAAATTAATGAATCTCAGGGGTTTTCTGAGATGATGTCACACACTGAGAACTTCCTGCAACTGAAGGGTTCATGGGTTAATCTTATCCAGTTCCTCCTTCATCAAAACTATAGGCAGATGAGATAAAAAAGAATCCCCAACAGAGTAGTACTTGGTTTATTACTACTCATCAGATTATACTAGAGAGAGAATGGTAGAGATGCCCCCAGGGAATATAGTAGAGCAACTAAAGGCATGAGTTCTGCAACTACCCTGGCTATAACTTAAGGCAAGTGAGTTAACCTCTCTGAACCCAGCTTCCTCATCTGTAAAATGGGCAAAAAATAGTACCTATTTCATAGAGCTGTTGTGTGGATTAAGTTAATACATCCAAAGAGCTTAAAACAATGTCAGGCAAATAGATTCTCACTAAGTGCTGCTTTATTAATACCACCGTAACAAAGATGCTCTGAACATGTGCTGTCCAATACAGGAGTCACTATCTAGTCACAATAACCCGTGGCTATTGAGCATTTAAAATGGGGCTTATCAAAGTTGAGGTGAGCTGTGAATGTATAATACACACAAAATCTCAAAGACTTAGTTAAAAAAAAAAGTAAAACATTTAATTTTGTTATATTGGTTACATGTTGAATACATTTGGATATGTCAAGGATGTGTACATATTTAATGTATATTAACATTTATTTCACCTGTTTCTCTTAATTTTTTATGTGGCTATTAGATAACTTCAGACTACACATGGGGTTCATATTCTCTGTTTCTTTTGGACAGCACCAGAGTCTCTTCCTCATGTGACTTCACTCCAACCTCCACCTTGATATTGCCCCTCTGCCAAGGTAGAGTTCCTGACACTTAGAAAGTATACATATTATACGATTGGCCCTCAGTATGGACTGGGCTCTGCACCTGGATTCAACCCACCTCAGGGTGTGCAAACTGCAGGTAGGGAGGGCTGACTGTACTACTCTGCTTGATACAAGGGACTTGAGCAATGTGGATTTTGATATCCATAAGGGGTCGTGGAATCAATCCCCTCAATACTGAAGGACAATGGTATATTTATCACTTAATCTGATACAGCTCCTTCCTGCCAGCTCTTTTGAATAATGACACTTGAATGTGCATCTTTCCCACTATGGAACTGCCCAAGCCTTGTAGAATCACTGTTGGTAAAAATGAAGTCACAGCTCTCACTGGCGAGAACAGTGACAGCAGTTTGAGGAGAGAGGCACACGTTGAGACACATGTGAAGCTTGCATTAGTTTTCTGTAGCTGCCTTTGGAGTGTAGTTCTCAGGGGCATTCTAATTATCTGCCCCATCCAAGTGAGAGGAACTGATAGAACTCTGTCCACCCTAAAGACCTTGGACCTAATTCTGCCAAAGTTCTTTTTCTTTGATGAAACTGCACATGTGAGGCTGACAGCTACCGTACAGATACACATACAGTGTCAGGATTGGAGTATGCCTTCACTTAATAAGTCCTGACAATAATTTAAGTATTCTGATTATAATTTCAAGTCAGACAACATTTGTTAACAGGTAGCACTAGGCTATATACTCTTGTTCAGACTCCTTTTGTATTACTGCTAAAGACTTATTTTAATAATTAGTAGACTTTAATTCATCCTCAATAGTTTCCTTTTTAAAAATTTTATTATTGTTTACTCATTTACTTAACTGCATCAGGTCTTAGTTGCAGTATGCAGGATCTTTCATTGTGGCACACAGAGTCTCTAGTTGTGGCACATAATCTCAGTTGCTCTGTGGCATGTGGAATCTTAGTTCCCCACCCAGGCATCAAACTGGCATCCCCTGCATTGCAAGACAGATTCTTAACCACTGGACCACCAGGGAAGTCCCCTCAATAGTAACTTAAAAGTCATGTGACCTCCATGCACGTGAATATTGAGATTTGTGGCCCACAGATAAACCTGAGATTTCCTGACATGCATGCTTTTAGGTCTGTGGGAAGATGGTGCTCTGAGATAGTGGGTAAATTAGTGCAAGAATACATGAGTTTTCTTTTTGGGTTTAGACACACACTTTAAATATCAGAGTGATTACAGCCCTTAGAGACTATTTGTTGCTTATGTATGAAGATCTTGGGCAAGAATGGACCAATGTCAGCAACTATTGTTAACTCTTTGAATATATGTGTGCATCTGTAATACATAAACATACAGAGAGAAAAGTTCACATACCATAAAATTCACCACTTTACATCATACACTTTAGTGATTTTTAGTATACTCACAAGGTGGTATAACTATCACCGATCTCTAATTCCAGAACATTTCCATAGTTCCAAAACAGAAGTTCATACAAATTAATACTCCCCATGCCCACACCTTCCAGCCTCTAACAGTTAGCAATCTGTTTTCTGTCTCTATGGATTTGCCTCTTCTAGACATTTCATTTAAGTAGAATCATACAATACGCGGTCTTTTGTATGGTTTCTTCTTCTTAGCAGAATGTTTTCAAGGTTTATGATTGTTGTAACAAGTATCAGTACTTAATTTCTTTTTATGGCTAAATACTATGCTGTGTTATAGATATACAGCATTTTGTTTAACCATTCCTCTATTGATGGCCATTTGGGTTGTTTCTAGTTACTGGCTATTATGAATAATGCTGCTATAAACAGCTACGTGTTCAGATACATGTTTTTGCATGTAACATACATTTTAAATTCTTTTGATTATATACTAAGAGTGGAATTTCTGGCTCATATGGTAACTATGTTTAATTGTTTGATGAACTGACAAATTGTTTCCAAAGTAGCTGTACCATATTACATTCCCAACAGCAGTGCACAAAGATTCTGACTTATCGACATCCTTGCCAATACTTAATGTCAGTCTTTTTGATTATAGCCATTCCAGTGGATGTAAAGTGGTACCTTGTGGTTTTGATTTGCATTTGATGTTGAGCATCTGTTCATGTGCTTATTGGCTATTTGTATATCTTCATGGGAGATATGTCTTTTTGAATACTTTGCCCACTAAAAAATTGGATTCTTTGTCTTTTTATTGTTGAATTGTAAGCTGTTAAGCATGCTAAGGTAAATCTAATTTAGATAAACCACTCACTGTTCCAGGAAGACCAGCAGGTTGTAGTTTGGCTTTATTTCTAATACTTTTCATGCACTTGCTGCATTTTTCAGAAAGAACCGTTGTTCACAGACTGTATGTGAACTAGGACCTATTGCCATCACTAAAAAAGATATTAATCTACTTCTAAGAACCAATGCAGAGGATTGGAAAACACAAATGAACTCAGAAGTCCTTGGTTCCATCCATAGCAGCAGCTCCCAGACCTTTATCTGCTGTGCCCAAGTGAGTGACAGAGGCAATGTACTCTGAAAAGAACATAGCTCCTTACAGTATATTAAATGACATCTTTTTGTTAAAACCACCAACAGGAGAAAGTGAAACAAGAATTGTAGGTAAACTTTAAAGTGTGTACACACAGGCTAATCGCTGAGTCCTGGGTACCAAGGCCATCCTGAGGATGTTGCTACCAGTTGTGAATTCAGAAAATGGAGGAATGACCCAGCTGTTCACCTGGGTCTCCCACTTGCATTCATTCAACAATCACTGATGATAGTTCTGAGCCTGGTACTTCCTTTCCTTCAAGAGTTCTCAATCTGTCTTATGGGACAGACACACAAGTAAATGAGAATGTGTGTATATTCTACAATGTAATGTAAAGTGCAGCAGGGAACAATGAACTCTCCCTAGAGATAGCAAGGATGTTTCCCCGAGGAAGTGGTTCTTGACTCAGGGGTTGTGTAACTCAGCATCACGATGGGTCCTTCCTGAGGACATTTGCTAGCAGGAGGGGGAAGAAAAAAAAAAACTTCAGCATGTGCCCAACCCTCTGTAGGGAGGGGGGCAGCTATGGGATGGAAGCCTCTGCTTCTAGGTCTCCAGGCAGGCGCTCCTTGGCCTGACATTTGCTTAGTCTTTTGGTCCATGCTAAAAAAAAAAACAAAACAGGTAGAATCTGGGCTACTCTCTTTAGTGCAAGAATAGGAAAAAGGAACCAATCTCCAAACTTTCTTGTCTTTGATTTTATGTTTATCAAGGGAAATTTTGTTTTCATTTTCTTAGCAAATGTTTATTACTTTGAACCAGGAACTTGCCTGCCTTGTATTTCTCCTGCACTGCTTTATCCTGTTTCCTGAGTTGCTAGTTTTGAGCTTGTGTAAGCCTTATTAGAGGATCTCCAGCCACATCAAAGGGCAGGGACCACATCCCCTTAGCCCCAGGGCAGCTGTGGGAGAGCTTTCTCGCTTCTTGCCTAGTGGTTGCTTCTTCCAGGGATAGAATAACTCTGAACACCCAAATCTGGCCAGATTTTCCTCCAGCCTAACATTGGCATCCCAGTATTAAAAGGTGTCTTAGCTCTATTTCTGAAATTTCTTAGATTCAGGCAGCAGCAGCCAGCTCCTACAACTCCAGAAAGGAATGCATCGGAAGGAGGACTTGTGGCCCACAGAATTGACTAAAAGGCAGGAGGACCAGGCAATGAAAATAGACAGGAGCCAAAGGAGGCTGGACAGCAAGAGCAGGAGGCAGGTTAGGACCACCACCACATCACACCACCCAACTCCTAGTGATTTCTCACCTGTCCCTACATCTCCATGTCACCCACACGAGAGGTCCGGTCCCTGGCAGGAGCATCACATTGGTCAAGTCCAGGTCTCAAGGTCTGCACTGTGGCAAGCTGTCTTTCAAAATGGGAGAAGGGGCTCTGTCTCCCCAAGACCTACACAATATGGGTTCCCCCAGGAAGGAAGTGTTCAGATGTCCCCCACAGCCCAGTTTGAGGGAGTAGTAAGTAAAGCTTCGGAGGGGAGCAACATTCATGGGAGACCTCTGGTATATAAACCAATCCTCAGAAATCAAATTGAGGCTGTGATTTAGTCAGTATTGTCTTCCCTACAGGAGAAGCTGAAGTGAGGAGTAATGATAACTAACGCCACTTGTTGATGGCCTCCGGTGAGCCCGTGCTGAGCAGATTTGATGAAATCTCATTTAATCTTTACCTGGCAAACATGTAGTCATATCCATTTTGCAGATGAGGAAATGAATTGTTCAGGAAGGCTGGGGTATCTCCAGGGTCAGGCTGGCATTCACTTAAGTCTGCCAGGCTGTGGACTCAACGCTCGCTCTCTCACTGCTGGTTTTTGTATACCCAGGATACAGTGAATTGGAGGAGAGCTCTCTGTCCTCCTTATTTATTTTTTTAAATTGTGGTATTTTATTTTTGTTTGTTGTAGCTCAGCAGCAGACTAGCAGGCAGCATGATCTTGTGGGAAGACCTTGCGGCTGGGGTGTCTGCAGAACTGATTTCTAGGCTGTCATCCACCCTGAAGTAGTTAAATATAAGTGTAGACACTTGCATCTCTACACAAACCAGGCAGGGCTTCAGAGAATGTTCCACTTATGGGAGCTGTGTTGGAGAATTTTATTGTCCTCTTTTTTTAAACTTCCCTTGATGCTTCCCTTGGAGTACAAAAAGCTGCCAACTAAACTGCGTGTGTGTGCTGTCACATTCACTCCTGGCAGGGTCCCAAAAACTCATGCACCATGATGGATGCCAGACACACACTCTCAGGTTTTAGAACAAAGTCTCCTCCTTGTGAGTAACTGACCAGACACATCAGTTAAGATCAGCAAGTTTCTTGGTGAATGTTAAGGACATGCATTATCTGCTTCCAGAGCTAATGACCAGAATCCATTCTATGTGCATGTGGCATGCTGTGACCTAATCCTGTACCGAGGCTTCCGTGTAGCCTGAGGCCCAAAGCTCTAGGGTTGGAACATCCTCTCATTGAAAATGCTTATCAGATGACTCCTGATGACACCAGAGACCTGGCGGATTTAGCTCAATTAGAAGGTACTTTTAGAAGAGGGGCCTTTGTAGACCATTTCACCCCTTTGTTAGGACCTGAACACAGGGCCACTCCTGGACCTGAGCCTGCTTTTGCCCTCCCTGGGGATGCTATTGGGGGTCTGGTTCAGAATCTTGAGTTAATTTCTATTCTTGAGGACCAAAATGACATGTAAGAGACATTTTTTCATCTAGATCCTGGGAGGCCAGCAAAGCAAAAGTGGAAAAGCTCACATGACCACCACTTATCTGTCTTGGGTCCATTGGAGTTGGTAGAAGAGGAGAGAGGCCTGTATCCAGCTATCTCCTTTAATCTCTCTTGGCCAGGGATGTGTGGGTAACAATGAGGGCAGACGAGGAGGATGGAATGGTCTCAGCTCTGGGGTTTGTAAACCAGGCTAGAGGAGTTAACAAAGCTGAGTTATTATGGCCAAAGCAAACAGAGGCTGAGGAGTCACCCAGCATCTGTAGGGAAAAGGTGATATACGTGTACTCAGTAGGAATGTGACAGACCAGCATTCTTTAACAGGAACTGCTGATCTGAAAGGAAACTTTGATTCAATCGCTGGGACAACCAGTCCCTACACAGCCTCGCCCAAAGGCCTTCCTGCCAGACACCCTCATATGGGGGGGGGGGGGCTTCCATTCTCCCTGAATTTTTCTTGTGGCTGACTTCCTATAAAGCCCTATCTTTGGACAAGTGTGGTGAATTCAGTGCATAATTAAAAAGCAAACAAACTTACTCTAAAGGAACACTTACAATTTAAGTAGACACTTGTGTAAAAACAGTGATTCATGCTTTGTTGGATTTCCAGAAATAGACAACATAATTCATTGAAAGATTTCTGGCCTTTAGTGTATTTGAACCAATATATGATGGTCTCTGAATTACTAAAATACCTCTGTAGTTGCTATTTACAAGAAAGAAATTTCCTTTTTTTGCCTTAACCATGGGTTATAAATTCACTCCCACCACAAACAAAGTCAGAAGACACAAACTTGGGAAATTATTTGCCACACATAAAAAAAAGTAAATTACCTTGATATATAAAGAGATCTTATAAGTCAGTAAGAAAAAGACCAATAATCCAATAGAAACATGGGCAAAGGAAGTTGACAGATCACAGAAGTGAATACGAGTGGCCTTAAAATGTACAAAATGATATGCAATTTTATATATAAAAAATTAAAACATTTTCACCTTTCAGGTTTCAGAGATCAAAAGTCTGATAATGTACTATGTTAGTGAGGATGTGGGAAAATGTGTACCCATTAATGGGGATACAAATAGTACAACCTCTTTGTAAGAAATTTGAGAAGATTAACCAAATTTGAAATTTTACATACCCTGTTACAGTTATCTATTACTGTTTAACAGAGTATCCCTAAACTTAGTGGCTTACCCATTTACAATTATTTTGCTTGGGTAACTGAGGAAGGGCTAGGTTGGGTGGTTCTTGGCTAATTCACACGGTGTCAGATGTCCTCTCCCAGGCCTGGAAAAATACTGAGATACTGAGGGGCACAAGCATGTCTTTTTATGTAGCAGAAAAACATGATGAACACGGGCATGTGTCCATCTTCTCCATGGGCCCTGCTCCCTAACCACTGCCAGGAAGGGAGGCTCCAACTTGGTTGTAGTTTTTTCCCCTTCTTCCCCTCTAAGACTTTTTGGGCTTTTGCACTAAAGAGATGCCCTCCAGTCAAAGATCATGTGGGACACACCTGTAGTTGAAAAAATGGAGTATATTAGTTGTTACAGTGAGGGGAACCATGAAGCATCTTGGTAAGAGGGCATTAGAAAGGACTTAAAGGATTTAGTGATTTTGGAGAGAGTTAAAGAAGTAGGACTTTTCTCAGTGTTTGATGCTTCAGGAAGCAAGAGTAATTCTATGATTAGTTACCTTAAAATCTTATTAGAAAGAGGAATGACTAAAGCAAAGCTAAAGCCACAATTGGTAAGGAAGCAGCAGTCACGCATATTATCCAGGACAGAAAGACATTTGGTCATTTTTTTGACTTGGACAATATTCATGGTTTGTCTGTGTTCAGATATGATTACAGAATGGTCTTGTTTTTATCTTGGCCCATCATGGTTACAGATGGTCTTGTCTGATGTCTATGTCCTATGAAATTGTTTACGTGCAACAGGAGAACTCCATGGCCTTGTCTGTGACTGTCAGATCAACTCCTATAACACCAAGGTCTAGCTGATAGTCCCAGGCCAACTTCCAGATGTCAGGAGCTGCTTTCTCTTTCGCAGAAGAGAAGAGGCAAGCGGAGAAGTGGGTGGATGGGATTTCTTTTGGGGAATTTAGGCAAAGAGTTTCTATAGTCTACGCAAGAGAAATAAGGGGAAAGAGAAGAGGATTCTCAAGAATGACTGAGGATGCTGTGTCCACTTCATAGTTGTCAAGAAATACACTTTTTAAAAAAATATATAAATTAAGGAACTTCCCTGATGGTTCAGTGGTTAAGACTCCATGCTCTCAATGCAGGGGGCCTGGGTTCGATCCCTGCTTAGGAAACTACAGCGCACATGCTGCAACTATTAATAAAAAGATCCCGCATGTCACAATGAAGATCAAAGATCCCAACTAAGATCTGGTGCAGCCAAATAAATAAAAATAAATTTTAAAATATATATACATATATTTTAAAATATATGGACTATAGCCTTCCAGGCTCCTCTGTCCATGGGATTTCTCAGGCAAGAATACTTGAATGGGTTGCCATTTCCTCCTCCAGGGGATCTTCCTGACCCAGGGATCAAACCCATGTCACCTGCATCTCCTGCATTACAGGCAGATTCTTTATCGTCTGAGCTACCAGGGACTTGTAGTTTCATATATATATATATAAATTAAAATCCTGAACATTTTTGAACTGACTTTTGGTTGCTGGGTTTTGTTTCCTCTATTGTGATACTGCTCTGAGACCAACCATGTAGATCAGAGTTGGTGTTAAAAGGGCAGGTGTTCAAAACCAAGAAGTTCTGAGCCATTGTCTGAGTCCAGAGCTCCAGCTCCTGCTGATGCTTGGATCAGGATAGCATTTGAAGAAAAATCAGTGCCAGGAATGTCCCAATCAGAAGCCAGGCTCAGGTGCCTGCTGCCTCCATCCCCTAGAAGACCCAAGCAGTCCGAGTTCCCCAGGCTCTTATTCCCCCTAGAAGGTGGTAGCCTTGACCCCCAGTCTGAGTTCCAGCTTCTGGTTATTATCACCAACAAACCTTGTCAGCCAAGGATGCCAAGATATGGGGATATGGTCTCTGCCCCCAGGCAGGCTGATTCTGTGGGACAGTGAGGGAAGCCACAACAATAACAGAAAGACCAAGCACTGACTGGGTTCAGGAAAAAGGCCCCCAGCCCCTTCCAGGGATAGAGCATTTCTTGGTAGAGCCAGTACTCATAGGATACAGGTTTGGAAAGTGGGGGCAGGGAAGGCTAAGGACAGAGCAGTGACCAGTGTACAGTGGCTGATGAATTCAGATCATTCTTTGGAGCCTTGAGATCCCCGAAGGTGAAAAGAGCCAGATTCTATGGCTGGAGTAAACTTTATTCAGGCCACAGGGGACATGCATAGTCCAGCACCTTAAAATGCTGAGCACCACTGAGAAGAGCCCGAGTGAATACACAAGTCAGCAGCGGCCCAGCTTCCCTTCCCCCTTTTCAGGTGGCCGGCCAGAGGGCCCAGACTATGCGAGATGTGAGAGAAATGAAAAGGGGCAAAGTGGGAAGAAAAGAGCCCATATTGGGAATCAGAGAGCTGCAAGAGTTCTGGAAATGGAAGTTCTGGAGGGAGAGTTGGTCAAGGGAGGATGCATTAGCATCCGAACTGTACTCAGAGTCGGACAGGGACAGGGGCGGGTCTGTTTACTTGGCCAAACTGGGATGAGGCGGCTGTCTGGAGCTCTTGGGACCTGGCCTGGGCTTCCCTACTGAGGGGGTGGTTTGAATCCGTGGGACTCCGGCTGAGCACTACAGGCTGTGAGAACACACCGGGTGGAGGCGGGCGGGCAAGCGCCCTGGGAGCCCTACCCCTACTTTCCCGCTTCTCCAGCCGGAGCAAGAGGCCTGTGCCCGGCGGGGTAACGAGCGCCCAACCCCGACTGGGGTCTAAGCCTACAAGCGGACGCTAGGAAGGGGCGGTCGGATTTGGCGCCTCCCCCGCGGCGGCTGGAGCCTGGAGGTGGGGTCGGGAGCCAGAGCCCGGGGCTCTGATGTCACCGCGCGGCCGCAGTCCAGGAGCGCGTCTCGGGTTGGAGCTCAGGTACGCGGCGAGGCCGGGGACCAGGCGGCGGAATCGCTGTTCCTCTGGGCGGTAGGGCGAGCCCTGCGGCCAGGAGCGGGTGGGAGTGGCTGAGCCTCTGCGGAGCAGCCCGTGCGTTGTTGGGTCTGGAGGTGTTGGGCTCCACACCACGTCTGGTCTGCTCGAGTTGGGTCTGGCTTCTGCGCTCCTGTCCCCCACTCCGGCAGAGGGGTGGTGGGCGCAGAACCGGTAGCGGCGGGAGCTGCTGGGGGAGCACGCTGGGAGCTGGCGAACACGCAGTGGGGTCTCACCGCACCCGACCACCGGCTCATGCCCTTCGGCAGCGGAGCCGCTAGGGAATCCAGCCTCCCCCACACCCCGCTCCCGCGTCCAGGACCGCGTGGTCCCCTGCGCGCGGTTTGAGCCCTCCTTCCCCGACGGTGAACCCAACAGGAAAGGCCGAGAAATGCGCCGCCCGGGGGCCATCCACTCTGCCAGTGTCCGCGAGGCGTCGCTCTCCTGCCGCACTGCGTGACTTTGTCGCCCCCTGTGGCCACCAGGCCTGTGCTTCTTGCCTCCCTGACGCACCTCAACTCAGCCTGAAGCCCCAGGTATGTGGTCCGACCTCGATCGCGGCCTCCTTTCCCCATGTGCCCCAGCATCTCTAGTTTCCTGCCTGCGGCATGGAGCTAGCGCCTATGGAGACTCTACGGGTGGGCGGCAGCAGTGGAGAGCAGATGCTTCGCAGGGTGCGTTGTGGGGCGGACAGGCTTGGAGAATGGGGAGCCGTAAGGGGCTGGGAGAGCCAAGGAACTTACCCCCAAATGCCTGCTCTTCCAGACCGTGTCTGGAGAGCTGGGATTCAAGACAGGCCCAGGACCCAGAAACTCAGTCTGGGTGACATGGAGGCAACACCCTACAGTGAGCCTACCACTGAGGAAGATCATCCCAGATATGATTTAATTCCTGATCTTTATTGATCATTTGAGGTTGTCTGTCTTTCTGGTCACTTTACCTGGATCTGTTTCTGTTGCCTTTGTGTGACTTTAGTCACTGGAAGCAGTCTTCATCGGTTTCCCCGAGAATCTCTAACTAAAAACCTGGGTCTGTCTGCTTGCCTGGTCCAACCTCTATGCTGAGGTCCAGACCCACATCTCAAGCTACTCAACTGCTCACCAGACTGGCCACAAACACTGCAAAGACCACAGGCCCCATACCGGGCCTGGAACCCTTGGCCAGTCCGCATCTCAGCTTCCTCATTCCTGAGACCGGCACCTCCACCTCCTCAGCTCCTAGCTCTGAACGTTGAAGTCATCCTTGTCTCCTTTTCCTCCCTTGCTCTTTGATTCAGATGATGTTTATTGCAAATGACGCCAATACCATATGATCCTAACTAATCTAGCAGTTTTTCCAGCAGGGATTCCATGCTGCTCCCCCTGGGCTGATGGGGCTTGAGAAAGCTTTAGTTCTGACTTACATTCAATTCAGGCATTGGCTCTGCGGCCCAGCCCCCAGCTGACATTAGTGCTGATTCTAGGGCTCCTGGGGTGTGGCCACTCCTAGCCACAGGGGCTGCTTGGACTGCAAGAGGCTCCCTGCAGCCAGACAAAAACTCTTTGCTCTTTGGGCTGAAGCCCCAAAACACACTAATGGAGCTGGACTTTCCTAGCCTATCTTGCATAGGTATCGAGTGCTCAGGTTACCACTGAAAAAGCATTCTTAACACAAGTTAAGATCAAGATTATCCATTTGAGCTGTTTTTATTGGGCAAACTCAGAACCCTTTGTCATTCAGTAACTCACAAATAAGAATTTTCGAGGCCTTTTTTGAGGAAACATCTTTGTATTTGAACAGTTACTCATGCCTATAGATGGAGTGAAAGTCAACATGGGTAGGCCTGGGTGGCATGAGCCAGGATAAACAGTGCTCCCTAGTTGGGCTCAGAAGGATAGCAGGAGAGGGGGCCAGTGTCTGGGTAGCTGGAGGGGTTCCCTAGAGGAGGTGAGTCTTCCCAGGGGCTGCTACTCAGAGTAGCTTCTTTTCTTTTTGAAATATAGCAAGTATAAACTACTTTGCAAAAGTGGTCCCCAAGCCTGAGTGTGAGGACCAGCCTTCAGAGCTGACTTTAGTAGGCACAATGATGCCTCCAGGTGGGTGATGTCAAGATGTTCTGGTACCAGATCAGCTGAGAGCCCCTCCTGGGAATGTTGGAAGTACTGCTGCTCCCTTTAAGGAAACACCGTATCTTCCCACCACTAACCTCTCTACCTGCCCGAGACAGCAATCTGTAGAATCTAGGGTCTCAGGGAATGGGGTAGAGGGTGATCCTCAGCTCCAAAATGTGTCTAGGAGGCTCACCAAAGTCAGTATTTTGTTTCCACCCAGCTATGGGCCACCCTGCTCTGCAGTCCCAACCAAGCAGCTCAGGGAAGGCAAACCTGCTTTCTCCCCACCATCCACCCCCACACACAAAAGTCCCTATAGCCCACACTGAACCCTTAGTTCCCAAGACTCAAAGCTACTTTCACCCCTGATCCAGGTACACTCCCCCAGCTCCTCCCCTTGCTCCCCCTCCTGGCACTGGGAAGGTATTGATTTCTGGCCATTCCTGTTCCAAGCTATGCTTGCCTGCTTTTCTTAATAACCTGAGTAACCTGGTCAGTGTCCATGAGAAGGCAACTGTCTCACCCATTCTGTCCCCCTCTTCAAAAAGACTAATAGGGAGAGAAGAGTAGGTGGAAGCAAAGAAGCCCTCAACCTTCTCCACCAAAGCCACCCCCCCCAATCTAGTCCCTGCAATGCTGCTCCTTTCCTTGTCATTCAACAAATACTTCACATCAACTATATGCCAGACATTGAGGGTACAGAGATGAGTCAGTGCAGGGCCTGTCCTCAGGAAGTTCATGGGTGGGAACGGGGAGAGGGAATCACAGGCAAACCAACAATCACCATGCAAGGTGCTGAGTGCTGTGATGGAGGAAGCTAGGATACTAGAGGGATCCCAAAGGGCCAGAAAACCTCTAAGCTGAGCCTTATAGGAGGAGCAAGAGTGGCACAAAGGGGTGAGCCTGTCACTCCTAGACAAAAGGCAGAGTCTCCTAAGCAGGGAACATATTATCCTGGGATCTGACAGTATTTTGAAGGGGGGGAAGGGCAGATTGTTTCCCACAGAGGAGTCTGAGCTTTGTTGGGGGTGGGGGTGGGGGGTAAAACTGGCTTTCAGCAGAGTCTGCTTCTAGGAAATTGATTCTGGCTTCAGTAAGCTTGGAGGCAAGCCCAGATTCCAGGCAGGGCTCTGCCTCTTACTAGCTGTGTGCCTCTGGGCAAATCATTCCCTGGTTCAGAACCTCACTGTCCTCCTCTGTAAAATGCAGGCAACAGTTGTGAGGTTCAAGATAAATATTTATTCAGAGCACCTGGAACATAACTGGCCCAGAGGAAGGCTGTGAAGCTGCCCCTACCACCTGACCTGGGTCTTTCCTCCCCTCCTTTCTTGGCTCCCCTCTGATCTCAGATCGTACCCTACCGTTGTTTATGAGGGAAAGCTCACCCGGAGAAGTTAACAAAGCAGCCAGGAAGCGGCCAGGGTGGGACAGGGTTGGGGAGGGAAGGAGCATGGGTACGTTTCCCAGCGCTCCAGGAGGTGCCAGGGTGGAGGCTTGGCCAGAAGAGCCCCAGTAGGGAATGGACTAGTCGCCGCTTCCTTCCCCTGAGCTAAGGCCCTCAACCTCCAGAAGTGCTCCCCTGGTCCTCCGGCCTTTGCCATCCCAGACTAGGGAGGTACAGGATGTTAGGGCTATGGGTCCCGTGGCCAGGGAGGCGATGTGTAAGCATGTCGTGTTGGAGGGGCCAGCAGGCTGTCCTAACCCATAGTCGGAGCGCCTCACCTACCACGCCGCCTATGCTTTTCCAGGCCTCACAGAGCTGGCCAGCCTCCGCCCTCGTCCGAGCAGCCATGGAGGCCCTTGGTCCTGGAGGTGACCGCACCTCCCCGGCCTCGTCCACTCGCAGCCTGGACTCGCAGCGGTTGTCCGCGCCCACAGACTCGGCCTACAGCTCTCTCTCCGCCGTCTCGGGCGGTCCTGAGCCTCCTGAGACGCCCACGCCTTCGCCGGAGACCCAGCAACTTCCCTACCTGGACTGGGACTACGTGCGCGTGGTGTGGGGCGGCCCAGTCCCCGCCGCCGGGCTTCGCACGTCCCCGCAGCCCCGGCCCGCGGCCACCGCACGCAGTGGGCCTCGTCCCCCCGAAAAGGGGACCCCGGGACCGCTCAGCCGCCAGACCACCCCGCTGCTGTACGCGCTGGCGGCCGAGGCTGAGGCCGCGGCGCGGGCCGCCGAGCCGCCCAGCCCGCCCGCCTCGCGGGCCGCCTACCGCCAGCGGCTGCAGGGCGCACAGCGGCGAGTGCTCCGGGAGACGTCCTTCCAGCGCAAGGAGTTCCGCATGAGCCTGCCCTCCCGCCTGCGGCCCGCGGCCCCCGCGCGGCCCTCCGCCGAGCACCCGCGCTCAGCCTCGCTCAGCCACCCCGGCGGGGAAGTAGAACCGGCGCGCTCGGGGGCTGCCACCCAGCAGCGGAAGTGGTGCTTCTCGGAGCCAGGGAAACTGGATCGTCTGGGTAGGGGCGCTGGGTTGGCGAGGCAGTGCTCGGGAGAGGCCTGCTCCAGCTCTGGCTTCATCAGGCCGGAGCCTCGGGAATGGCAGCAGAGGACGCTGGCTGAGTTCGAAGGTCACCAGATCAGATGGCTGCCTGCGACCCAGGCCCCAAGCATAGAGGACCCGAAACCCCGGTCCCTGAAGCTTGGCAATGCCTATAGGCCTGGCAGTCGGAATCGGAGGGCTTCCGGGGAAGTCTTGGCCCCTTGGGGAAGTCCAGGAGGTGTCCTGCCCATTGCCCAGGTATGGAAGATAGGGGCTGCCACCTTGGGGTGGGGGAACTTAGAGGACTGAAAACTTGAGCAACGTTTCACCCAGCTGCTTGCCTTTCCAGGCTGTTCCCCAAGGAGCAGAAACCCCTAGACCACCGTTGCAGACTAAACTTAACAGGTGAGAGACACGGACCACTCTGGGAACTGAAAGTTGGGGGAGGCAGCTTTCATGGCTCTTGCTCAAGAAAGAAGGGCTCCAACCACCCTCAGTTTGAGCCTTATGTCTCAAGGCAGAGTGCAGACCACACCCCCTAATCCCACCCTCAACACCCCACTGTGTCTCTGGTGTAGAACCAGAATCTTCCTTCCTGGTCACCATGGTCAGTGTGGGGTCCTTGCCTCCAGGTTCCTGAATCTGAAGGAAGCTGCAGAAGTGTGTCCTGCAGAGGGTCCCCAGAGCAGCCCCTCTGAGTGTGAGCAGAGGGGCTCAGAGAACTGCATTGTGTCTGCTCGGCTCCCATCCCTTCCTGATGATGAAGTTTTCCTGGAAGAAGCCCCCCTGGTCAGAGCAAGATCACCTGCAGACTCCCATACTCCCCTGGGGCTCCCAACCTGGTGAGTTCCCTCAGACTTTCAAGCAGAGTGAGATACACCTTTCCTACTGCTGCTGCTGCTGCTAAGTCGCATCAGTCGTGTCCGACTCTGTGCGACCCCATAGACGGCAGCCCACCAGGCTCCGCCGTCCCTGGGATTCTCCAGGCAAGAACACCGGAGTGGGTTGTCATTTCCTTCTCCAATGCATGAAAGTGAAAAGTGAAAGTGAAGTCGCTCAGTCGTGTCCGACTCTTCGCGACCCCATGGGCTGCAGCCTACCAGGCTCCTCCGTCCATGGGGTTTCCCAGGCAAGAGTACTGGAGTGGGATGCCATTGCTTTCTCCGACCTTGCCTACACATGTCTATAAAATGCTGGAGAGGCAGGGAACTCTCTCTTGACCAAAGGCTCAGGGGTGGGGGGGAGAGGAGGGTGGTTGGAAGGGAGGGGGAGAGGGGGGCCCTTGGCCAGAGCTTTTTCTGATTTAGTGTCTTTTCCACTTCCAGTGTCCATGTCTCTGACCAGGAGTACGGAGCTGGCTTGAGTCAAAGGACTGACCAAGCTATAATCCCCCCAGAGCTGCCCCTCCATGAGGACCCAGAAACTGCAAGGGTGGATGAGTGTTGGCAGGGGTTAAACGGTTCTGTGAATGTTTCCAGGCCTACATGCTGTAGCCCCTCTGAGACTGCAAATGGTGACATCCTTACATCTGACCCCACTGGACTGCTGACCACTGTTCCCCCCACAGCTTCAGAGACTGACCCTCTGAAACCTTTCCAAGGTGATACCCTGGGACCTTCAGACAATGATACCCCAGGGCCCCCTGACCACAGTGCCCTGGCTTGGGGCCCTGGGGAGCCTGGTCCCAGGTCAACATGGCCCAGTCCACGCCTCGAGGAGCTGGTTCAGGAGCTGGCCAGATTGGATCCCTCTCAGAGTGACACTCTCACCTCCTATCCCAGCCCAGAGCCATCCCTGGGCCTGCTAGATGGACTGATTCCTTTAGCCGAGGTCTGGGCTGCAATGAGACCAGCCTGTAGGGAGGCTGGAGAGGAGGCTGCTGGTAATTCTGAGCCAGGGTGAGTGAGGGGCATCAGGGACTCAGAGGACTTGAAGCCCCTGTTCTCTGGGGCAGGACAACCCAAGGAGCTCTGGTTTTGTCCCCAGGTCCTATCTACTTAACTCCACCCAGCACCTGCCAACTTCTCAGGAGGAGACAAGGCCTGAAAACCTTACCACCCCGGTTGTGCCTGACCAACCATGTGACCAGGGTGCACCAAAGCCAAATAACAGCATCCAAGCCAAGAAAGTGAGTATGGAAGGGGCCATTGGTGGCTGAGTGGGGCCAGAACCCAGAGTCTGGTCTGAGGAATCAGGGGCCTGGCCCCAGACTTAAGTGCCTACGCACTCCCGGCAGGCAGAGCTGGCGGACCTCCTCCAAAAGATGCTAAGGGACCTTCAGGCCGAGCAGAAGCAGCTGCAGGGAGTGGCCCAGATTTGGGCCAGGCGCGGAGCTGCTCTGGAGGCCGCTGTCGGCCAGGCCTGTGCACCCCACGAGCTGGAGCGGTTCAGCCGGTTCATGGCCGACCTAGAGCGCGTGCTTGGCCTCCTGCTGTTGCTGGGCAGTCGCCTGGCCCGCGTGCACCGCGCCCTGGCCCGGACGGGTGCAGACAGCGACCCTGAAGAGCAGGTAATGGTTCGGGCTGAGGGGGACGGGGAGACGGGAAGGGCAATGAGGGGCCTGCATCGGGCCTGGCTCACAGCATCCTCGCCCTGCATCTCCAGGCCTCTCTGCTGCAGCGACTGGGGCTCCTGCAACGGCAGGAGGAAGATGCTAAGGAGCTGAAGCAGCACGTGGCGCGGCGGGAGCGGGCCCTACGCGAGCTGCTGGCGCGCGCACTGCCCGCAGAGGAGCTGAGCGCCTACCGCACCCTGTTGGCCGGCAAGGCCGCCGTCCTGGCCCAGCAGCGCAGTTTGGACGAGCGGGTCCGCCTTATTCAGGACCAACTGGACGCAATCAGGAACGACCTTGGCCTTCATCCCTTGCCTCCCAGGCCGGCCTGGCCCTCAGGGACCCATGCTCCGGATAAACCGCCCTTCTACTCTCCCCTCATCTAGTTACCGGCGGTGAGGGTGGGGATCATTGCCCTTGCCTCTCACCCACGTGATTCCGGATGAGGCTGGTTTATTGGGTGCTTTTCCCTTGGGGTGGGGAGGACCCAGGCCCGGCTTTGCCGGGGTACTTCTTCCAAGTGTTCTCATGTGGTCTTACCCAAGTGTTGTGGATTATCTGGTAGTTAACTGAGAAATTTAAAATCTACAGTATTCTCTCCTGTGATGAGAAAGAGTTTCAGTAAGGGTCGGTTGGTGGGAGATGAGACAAGTCAGAGAAGCACTTCAACTTAAGATTCAAAATGGCCATTTCTTTTCCCTCTCAATAAAAAAATTGATAAGCGAAGTATGCTGGGAGTCTGGCTTGGAGGCAGGGTCTTGTTTGCAAATTTCAGACACCTCCCTGAGCAGAATAGCTGTTTGTCAGAGGACATCAGTCAGGTCTGGGGATTCCTAGGAAGACTGAAGAAACAGGCTTGAAAACAAGAGGGGCCAGGCAGGTGCTGTCACCAGTAGTCCCTAACTCTTCTGGTGACTGCATTTTTACCACAAAACTCGACCTGATTGGCTGAGTTCAGGTCTCTTTTGCTGGTTTCTACCCGAGCCCCTAACCTCAGTGATATAGTGGAAGTGGGTAGGGCTGCCTCCCTTCAAGATTCAAGGCACAGGGAACTTCCCCAAATGGAAAATGGATTCAGATGCTTTGTCTAAAAACCCTGATGAGTGTCAAATACACTTGGACATTTGGGGAAATTCATTCTGAGGCCCAAAAAGAAATGTCTCCCTCATCCAGTTGTGTTATCAAAACTGAATTTGTCCACCTCTCCTTTGGAAGACCCTATGGGGTCAACCAGGCTTGAGAAGGGCAGTTGGGAGGATGGGAGCTGAATGGGGATGAGTCATGGGGCATCTGGAGACCTATTATGCTGGGGGGCTTATGTCCTGGAGTTGCCAGTTTGGGGTTGGGCTGGAGCTGGGAGTGGGGAGTTAAGGGCTAGAGTGAAATGAAACAAATGACACACACACCCTCTGTGTATCATCCCTGTGTACATAGACTCAATGTTCTCCAATATACATGTGAAAATCTGCCTTAGTATTTGGAGCTGCAAAGGCTGGGGACCAGAACATTGTTCATGCAAATACTGAGTGTATTTTTGGAAGCCAGGCACCTTAATAATAATGGTATCTAAAGCCAGCTTACCTCTAAGTGAGAAATCTCTGCTTCTGAGCTCGTTTTCTGATGCATAGTGTCACTAAGTGCAACTGGTTGGGAATTTTAAATGGTCGTATTCATGCTAAAAGCATTAGTTATAACAGTCGCGCTATTGAGCACAGAACAATGCTCACATTGTGCCTTTTTATAAAAAACATATGGGGCTCCCGCTGAGGCGGTTGCAGGTTCTAACTTTATGCTTTGCTTCTCCCCTTTGAACTCCGTGGGCGGGGCCTCCGCTCCAAGGTCCTCTGCCCCGCGGGGCAGCTTGCTGCCAGACGCCTTCTGGAGGGATCTACTTATTTCTGCCTTTTGACCTGTACAGTGCTCATTGCTTTCTCCTATTGTGATATCCTCCCCACTCCAGTATTCTTTCCTGAAAAATCCTATGGACAGAGGAGCTTGGAGGCTACAGTCCATGGGGTCGCAGAGTGGACACGACTCAGCGGACACTGTAATATTCTTAGAAATACACTTAACCTCGTCCATTAGGCCAGTGGAAATTGTGTATTTCAGACGAAACACTCCCAGCCCTGAATGGTCATGGGAAGCAGCGTCTGCCCTTGTCCGGTTAAACTGCACTTTGGTTCTTGGCTGGTTTTTGCCATGGGGAAATAGGAGGCTGCTGTACTTGTCTCTACCAGATCGAGAGCGCCCACCAAAGTGGGGCCCCAACTGAGCAGGTCCTTCCATTTGTCTCCTTCTCCTTCCTGCTGCCCCAGTTTATCTTGCTTCCACACCCCGTTGTTCCTTCAGAGGACAAGAAGGAGCCCAGCATAGGTGTTGGATATTGGCACCACAGGCTGACTTGGGGGTGGGGGGAGGCAGTGAGTACGAGAAGCCAGGTGACTTCCACACTTCTGGACGCTGCCAGCAGAGGGCGCTGTTCTTTTTATGACACTTCACCACCTCTCCAGCTACCAGGCCTTCCGGGCTAGCCCCAGGGACGCTGCCTTGTCCTGAGCAGTGTCCCTGTTGGGCCTGAAGGTGGGGGCTAAGCCTTTGCTTCTGTCGGAAAGAACTTCTAGCCAGCCGGCTGTGGGAAGGTTGGCTCGCTTTCCTTTGCCACCTCCTTCGACATTTGTTGGTTAATGAGGAGTGGGGAGGGGAAAGCTGGGGGTTGGGTGGGGGTTGATCTTGAGGATCAATATCCAGAAGAGCCTTACTTAGTTCCCCACGGTGGAAAAGAGGGTTCCTTGGGTCCCTACTGGGGTTTCTGTCCGCTCCTCCCCAAGCTGCCTGCACCCCAGCCTGCCGGTCCCACCACCCCAAACCCGGCGGCCTGAGGCGCTGAGCCCCACAGCTTAGCAGAGTGCCCTTGTTGCTGGGCAACAGGCAGCCGCGAGGCCTCCTCTCCCACTCGCCTCATCCCGCCCCCGCGATTCCTCCTAATATGGATTTAATTAGTGTACTTTTTACCTTCTGACTGTAAATTGGAAACTGAGTAGGGAAGCAATGTTCCGCGGTGCCCCAAGCCGGCACTCAATCTGGCTGGAACAGTCTGCTCTGCACACCGCCTACCTCGGCAAGCGGCTGGAGTGAACCTCAGAGATCCTCAGGGGAACAAACTACCTCGCTGTTGAGTCACGAGTAATTCAGAAGCTTACGAGGACATTTAGGTCAAATGCGGTTGAGGACCACCGCAGAGAGAAGAGATGAAAGGGAAATGTGGGGGGCGGGACGCAGGCAAATGCTGTAAAGCAACCCTCCCAACTAACCCATAACGTTACTTACATGGCCTAGCTGCAGTTTAGAAAATCACCATGGGTGTTTACCTGCTGTCTTTGAAATTGAAGTCAGCACTAAGTTCTCACTAGGAGAACTTTTTCCCTCTTCTGAAGGAGAGGTCCAGAGATCTCTCTCTCAATCACTCCCTCCCCACCTTTCTTCCTCCCACTCCCTCTCTCACTATCTGGTCCCTCTTTCCACTTCCCTGCAGTAATATCTGAGGCCACCTCTGCTCTACAGGTTCAAGTCCAGAGGTGGGGCAGTTCTGCAAGTGTGAAGCCAGCCATAGAGGTTCAAGGCAACAAGCTACCTGGAGAGTGACCAAGTCTACTTATTAAACCATTTTAAAAGGTCAGATAATTTCCTCCAGGATAAGGCAAAGAAAAGGGGAAGAATATAGGTCCTGGGTAGGCCCAACCTTAAAGCCATGTGTGCAGAGGGGTGCTTTCAATCCAGAAGGCTGAATGACTGCTTGTTTAGGACTGGAAGGTGAGGCTGGGTATTCTAGAGGTATGTGGGGTAAGAAAGGCATTGTGGAGACTTCCCTGATGGTTCAGTAGTTAAGAATCTTGCCTGCCAACAAAGGGGACATTGGTTCAATCCCTGGTGAGGGAAGATTCCACACACCTCAGAGCAATTAAGCCCCTGTGCCACAACTACTGAGCCCACATGAGCCTAGAGCCTGTGCTGCGTAACAAGAGAAGCCATTGCAATGAGAAGCCTCAGCACTGCAACTAGAGAGTAGTCCCCACTCATCCCAACTAGAGAAAGCCCACTTGCAGCAACGAAGACCCAGCAAGCCAAAAATAAATTAATAAATTAAAAAAAAAATCCACCTGCCAATGCAGGAGACAAGGGTTAGATCCCTGACCAGGAAAGATTCCACATGCCACTGGGCAGCTAAGCCTGTGTCCCACAACTACTGAGCTGCATGAGCCTAGAGCTCTGCAACAAGAGAAGCCATCACAATGAGAAGCCCACTCGCCACAACTAGAGAAAGCCGACACACAGCAACGAAAACCCTGTGCAGCCAAAAATAAATAAATAAATAAAAGGCATTGTGAAATTTGAAATAATGTGATATCACTTACAGAATACAGGATAGTTTCCCTTTTGTGGGAATATATTTTTCCTAGTAGTATCAATGTTGTTGTTTATATATACAGGTACTAACATGGTAAAAGAATGGTGATCAGGTAGAGCGACACCACAAATCAGAGCTATTTGGTTTTGGAATGCATCCAGATATCCCTTTGGGACCAATGTGGTCCTCCTAGTAATATTTCAGGATGGTGTTGCAGTTCACAGACAAGTCTACCTACTCATTCCATGTGCTCCTCCCTCCCCACAGCCTGTAGGACAGGTACTGCCAATTCCACAGAGAGAGAGATGGAGCTTGGAGAATTGGGTGACTTGCTTAAGGTCACCAAATGAATAAAGAGCTGAGATGAGACCACCTTGCTTTTCTGTAACAGGATGCTTTACTGGAAAAGAGCACCAGGATGCCATCCTGACCGTGACAGTTACTAGCTTGAGGCCCATACAGGTTACTTACAGTTTCTCTAGGCTTTTTCACTTTAAAAATCAAGATACTAACAGTATATACATTGTAAGGTGGTGGTGGATACCTTCAAAGTGTTTAGAACCGTGCTTAGCAGTTAGTAAACACAGGTTGTATACGCATTCCGCATAGCCTGGTCAAAATTGGGAAAGGAGTACGTCAAGGCTGTATACTGTCACCCTGTTTATTTAACTTATATGCAGAGTACATCATGCAAAATGCTGGGCTGGATGAAGCACAAACTGGAATCAAGATTGCAGGGAGAAATACCAATAACCTCAGATATGCAGATGACACCATCCTTACGGCAGAAAGTAAGGAGGAACTAAAAAGCTTCTTGATGAAGATGAAAAAGGACAGTGAAAAAGCTGTCTTAAAACTCAACATTCAAAAAACTAAGATCGTGGCATCTGGTCCCATCACTTCATGCCAAAGAGATGGGGAAACAATGGAAACATGACGGAATTTATTTTCTTGGGCTCCAAAATCACTGCAGCCATGAAATTAAAAGATGCTTGCTCCTTGGAAGAAAAACTATGACAAACCTAGACAGCATATCAAAATGCTGTTAAATGTGACAGCATATTAAGAAGCAGAGCCATTACTTTGCCTACAAAATCTGTCTAGTCAAAGCTATGGTTTTTCCAGTAGTCATGTATGGATGTGAGAGCTGGACCATAAAAAGGTTGAGTGCCAAAGAATTGATGCCTTTGAACTGTGGTGATGGAGAAGACTCTTGACAGTCCCTTTTACCACAAGGAGATCAAGCCAGTCAATCCTAAAGGAAATCAACCCTGAATATTCACTGGAAGGATTGATGCTGAAGCTGAAGTTCCAAAAGTTTGGCCACCTGATGGGCTGAGCCAACTCACTCGAAAAGACCCTGATGCTGGGAAAGATTGAAGGCAAGAGGAGAAGGGGACAACAGAGGATGGGATGGTTGGGTGGCATCACAAACTCAATGTACATGAGTTTGAGTAAACTCCGGGAGATTGTGAAGAACAGGGAAGCCTGTCTTGTTGCAGTCCATGGGGTCGCAAAGAGTCGGACACGACTGAGCAACTGAACAACAACAATAACATACCCTGGTCTCTATTAGGTATGTAACACATACTCAAGAACAGCCTCCATCCTCCTGAGAGGAAATGTACAATTGTATTAAAAAGCTTGCTGGGGATATGAGTCATACACATCTACATCAGCAATTAACTCTTTCCCCATTAAGAGGAATGATTCTGTTTCTGGTGATAATTTTAACCAGGTAAATTGCCTTAACCGATGAACAACTATTTTTTTTTTTGCTAGATTGTTGGAAATACCCTTCCACAGGTATGCCTCCTGTTAACCAAATATTCTTCTTGAAAACTTCCCATATGCATATGAAATTGTAATTTCCTACTAACTTCCCTTATAGTTTCAGATGGTGTTAGCCTGCAAGGGAAAAGCAGTGGTTTCTTACACCTGCATGTTAGGCTTATTGATCCTAAACTCTTGCCAAATGTTTTTACTTCACTTGGAAGGTTTGCAGCACACCCTTGTGAAACATAGATTCTTCCATAGTTTAAGAATCTTCCTCTGATTTAAATGTGCCATAAACATTAGTTATTGTTATCGCTACCATGCTGGTTTACATTTTGTCTTTCTCAAAGCCAGTCATACCTGTGTGTGTGACCTTTGTTACCCTCAGTCAAGTTTCTCTTTTATTATGAAAAATTTCTAATGTTTATTCTTAGACCTTCAGCTACTCGGATTGCTTTAATTATTGCCTCTTGTCATTTATTTTTTCACAGAGGCAGAGGATTTGATGTGCATTTTGAAATAATTTATGCAGCTTAGCTAGAATTCCAGGCAAGGAAGATGGGAGAGGCCAGATCAGGGCCTACATTTACCTACAGTTTTTGGCTGTCATATCCATGTTTGGTTGATTCCTTTACTTTGCAGAGAAATCCAGATTCTTTCAATAGTAGAATGCTTGAAAGAAGCAAAAGGATGGGGATAAAAGTAATGAAAAGAAAGGCAAATACAGTAGCAAGTGCTATAGAATGTTTAAGGGAAGTACAGCATCACACAAGCAGGAAAAAAATGGGAAAATGTTTATTTCACTATTTAAATCAAAAACATTCCAGGAAGGACTGCCTTAAATAATTTCAGAGGCCTCACTGATACATATATGGGAGGGGAGCCCCACTACCCTGGCCACAAAAACTATTTGGTATAACTAATCACATGCAAACCCAATTTGCAAAAGCAGAGCATTATTACAATATGATATTTTTTAAAAAGATTGGTTGAGCAAATAGACTCCATATCTTTAAAATGGGAAAAGAGCCATTACAATTACGCTGGGTTGAACCTGAGAAATCCTGGCAATGCTTAAAACCTTCTTAATTACAAATAGGAGCAAAGATACAGGTGAATTAAGCTACCCCTCTCTAAGGTCGCTGAGCAAGGAGACTCTGCATTTGCAATTTTGGAATAAGTTGTTTGCTTTCAGATACCTTTTTAAAATGGCTACCACATAAGTTTTGCTTGTATAGAACTTTCCTATAAAATAGTTGCTCCTTAATTGTATCTGTTATTATTTAACCAGTTATTTTTCTGGTGTTAGGCTATGACAATTGTTTTTTCTTTGACTATTCACCTACTGCAGTGAAAGGCTCAGCCAGATTTGAAAGCCACAGATTCAGGAACATGGCACAATGGTGCAATTCACAAATAAATCAAATTTTAAAAAGTTAAATATTCATGCCATATCAAAGTAGCCAGCGACCAGTGCTAAAGATACATGTTTGTATTTCACCATAAAGACAACCACAAATTAAAAGTATTTGCCAAAAATGTCGCTTTCCTCTCATTGTTAAATCACTTTTACTCCCAAGATGCACTTGTTTTCTAATATTTAGCATTCACAGTATAACTGAAATTAATTACATTCACAATGGTCACTTTCTGTGTTCAAGACTGTCTGGCATCTTGATTGCTTAAAATGAGGTAGATAACCATTCAAGGGTTTTGTTGGTTGGGACTAAATTTCTTTAGATCTTGATGGTCTGTTTTTTTTAATATAGAATTCCAAAATATTTAGCAAAAGATTGAAAATGAGCATTTTGGAAAAATATAATTTCAAGAGGTTATTTTATGAAAGTCGTTTTACCTCATTTCAACTTAAAAACAGGATAAGAGCATCAATTTACAAATGCACTGCATATCTTAAAGCTGACAAATAATCTATCATCACACAAAGCTGTAATTCTGCTTTGGAAGTATATAGATGCAGAGGCATTAGGTTAAAGCATTCAGGGGCCAGACCAGCTGCTGCCCCTGAACCTTTGATACTAAATTGCAAATCTCCTCCAAGGTTCAAGCCTGATTTCCAGAGTTCTTCATAGGAGGCTCTCACTGAGATCTTGAATCCCACCTCTGGAGAAAGATTAAGACGTTGGAGGCAAAGGCCCACTTGGGTAAAACAGGCTGCACTGAACAAGGCTGGAGACACGATAGAGCCCAAAGGGTTGGACCATGGTCTTGGGCAGGCTTTGACTGTGAGAGGGAGGGGCGATTGAGCGACCAAGTCGTCACCTTGGGAACCGTCAGGTTGCTGGGGGTAGGCTGGGCACTAGACCAGCCAAGGGCCCCGGAGTGGGTCGACGAGAGATTTCTGAAAAGGCTGGCAGACTGCCGCGGATCTTTGTCTTTTTACGAGGAGCCATGGGCGAGGCTCCCAAGAATTTGCTTAAGGAGCTTGACTTCCTCATGCCTCGAGCCAGATCCTGGAGCATCAGGTCATCAGCCAGGACGCCCAGAAACGCGCTGGTGGTGGAACTGAGGATGGTGGCCGCCACCTGCACGGGGCGCCGGGCCGCAAAACTGCCGCTACCACCAGCAGCCCCGTCGGGTTCGGTCGAACCTCGCAGGCCAGGGTCGCCAAGTAGGCGACGCAGAGCATACGAGGCGCCGGACTGCAGGTACTGGTAAGCGCGCCGTCCGCTGTGGTCGCGCACGTGCACCTGCGCACCCAGGCGGACTACCAAGAGCACGGCCGCATCCTCGTGGCCGTGCAGCGCCGCCAAGTGCAGCGGCGTGTAGCCGCCGTGCGAGCGCGCGTTGACGTCGACCCGCGCGCCCCCACGCCGCGCGACCTCCACCAGCTGCTGCACCATCTCGAGGTCGCCGCTCTTGGCGGCCCAGTGCAGGGCCGTGAAACCAGACATGAAGTCGCGTTTGGCTGCCAGGCCGAGGTCGCGCAGCAGCAGCCCGTGCAGCTGGTGGGTCCAGCGGCCCCCAGCCGCCCGCACTAGCCACTCGTGTTCGGCCGGCTCCAGGGGCACGGCGGACGGCGGCGGGGCAGCTGGCGCCTCCTCGGTGTCGGGGCTCAGCAGGCGCGGGCCGGCGCGCGACAAGCGCCTCAGGTGAGGGGAGCGACCAGAGCCCAGACCGAGGCCCAGGCCGGACTCCTCAACCGAGAGCCGCCGCAGCAGCATCGGGGAGCTCCGCGGGCTGGGCTCCTCCGACAGCTGCCTGCGCAGGCCCTGCTCCTCAGCCCGGATCCGCAGCGCCGAGGGGCCGGGGACGCAGCGCACAGGCAGCATGCAGGGCTTCTGAGGCGGCGGGCGCGGAGCGGGTGGTGGTGGCCCCCGAGGCGTAGCTTCTGGGTCCGGCGGTTCTACGTGGGGCGAGGGTGCCTCCGACGGCGCCGTGGACGGTGGGGTCACATCTTCAGAGAGACCCTCGGAGGGCTGGGCCAGCTCGAAGGCTGGAATCTGGGGGTCTGAGGGCACCCCTGACTGCCAGGCCGGGTCTAACAACAGCCCCTGAGTGGGCTCTGAGGCCGGAGCCCCGGCGGTGTTCTGCGGCTCTGATGGCGGGGCCGGGTCCTCAGCCGGTTCCGCCGCCCTCGGTGCCGAGGA
The DNA here is from genome assembly GCF_054371585.1 of Giraffa tippelskirchi. Lineage (NCBI taxonomy): Eukaryota > Metazoa > Chordata > Mammalia > Artiodactyla > Giraffidae > Giraffa > Giraffa tippelskirchi. The sequence goes on along the minus strand of NC_137280.1, from coordinate 117,716,073 downwards.
CGAGCACGGAGCCCCCGAGGCCGCGGTTTCCTCCTGTGAGTCAGAAGTGACCTTCGACGGCGAGGCTGGTGCCCCGGGGGCGCTTTGGAAGCAGCAGGGCGGGGGTTCGGGTCCGTCGCGGGACCGCGGCTTCTTCCTCAGCACCACGAATTTGACGCCGTCGAGCTCCTTCACCACGGCCACGTCGTTGACGAACTGCTTGAAGCGGTCCCTGCGGGCGGCGCGGCCGCGTGGGTCGCCGGCCTCCAGCAGCGGTTTGAAGCGGCTCAGCAGCTCCGAGTTGCGCACCTTCCCGCCGTTCTCCTGCAGGAAGCCCAGCACCGCCGCCTGGCTCACCCCGGCGGCCGCAGCGGCCGCGGCCGCAGCCAGCGCCATGGTCACTCACCGCCCCTCAAGGGGAGAGCCAGGCCGCCCGCTCCCACCAACTCCGCGGTTCCCGGTTGCTGGGCTAGGTGGACGTCGCGGCGCCGCCGGAGGAGGCAGCCGGGGTTCCGGGAGTCAGGTCCGCCTCGGCCAGGCTCACCTGATCTTTTTCACCGAGGCGTGACGGGCGTGTCCCCGAAGCTGGACCTCGGTCATGCCAGCGCAGCGGGGCCCGGCAGTCTCCCGGAGAAAAGAGCCGGGGGCCGCGGAGCGCGACCCCCGCCGCCGCCCCACGGGGTCCGCAGTCTTCGGGGTAGGTGTCTGCCTTTACATTCTGTCCAATGGGCGCCGGACTCCATCCCCCATGCGCGGTGCTCGCCTTACAGGTGACAGCTGCCGCCTGGGCCGCGGTGGGAGTGGGGGAGCGGAAATTCTCCACCGCCCCTCCCAACCCGGGAATTAAAGGCGCAGTGCCAGGCTTCAGCTCCGCTCCCGGTTGCTAGGTGGGTGTGTTCCCCAGGGATAACGCGGTCGCCCGCCGAAGCAAGGTTTCTTATTCCTTTAAGAAATGTTTAACCACCACAAAATACCGGGCGATTGCTTAAACCAGTAATTTATTTAAAGACCGTCAATGCCTTCTGAATTGTTGATTACAGAAAAATGGCTTCGTGCAACCTGCAGTAGACCCAATTCTCTGTGCGTGGCAATGTATGTCACCCGAGATTTAGAAGAGACCTTTTAAAAAGCAGTTTTCTTACGATGAGACAGTACATTTTCACATCGAGTTTGGGGAATAAAACCACAGGGAAACATAAAGCAGGAAAAATATCACTTAAAATCACCATTAACATTTTGACTGTTTTTCTTCGCCCTCCTCCTACACATGTGTATACATGTTTATGCTTTAAAATAAGAAAGTAAAATTGGAATCATGCTATGTTTTTAAAAATTCACTTCCTCCACAAATATTTGCTGCGCACCTAGTTTGTGCCAGTACCTTTTCAGATTGTGATACACGGCTTAGTGAAGTGAAGTGAAGTGGCTCAGTCGTGTCGGACTCTTTGCGATCTCATGGACTGTAGCCTACCAGGTTCCTCTGTCCATGGGATTTTCCAGGCAAGAGTACTGGAGTGGTTTGCCATTTGCTTCTCCACAAGATCTTCCTGACCCAGGGATTGAACCTGGGTCTCCCACATTGTAGGCAGACGCTTTACCATTTGAGCCACCAGGGAAGTCCTTAGAAAGACAGATAGACATGGCTTAGAAAGACAGATAAAAACCCCTGATTTAGTGGAGCTCTTATAGTAGAATGGGGGAAGGTTTTTGTTGTTCAGTCACTAAGTCCTTTGGGGGTCTTTGTGACCCCATGGGCTGAAGCATGCCAGGCTTCCCTGTCAGGGGATGGTGAGAATCGACAAACAGAAGTGATATGGTGAATCTGCAAATTGTATAATATACTAGAGGAATACTATGGGTATTTAAAGTAAAATAAAATACTATGGGTATTTAGAGTAAAATAGAGGGGCAGGTTGCAAGTTTGAACCCTGTATTCAGGGTAGGACTCACTATGAAGGCCGTTTAAGGGATCAGAGATTTATGTAGGAGGTAAGTAGAAGAAACTTTCAGCAGAAGAAACAGCCAGGGCAGAGGTGTGATCAATTTCTTAATTTACAAACACAATACTACAAATACATAAACAAAGACACTCTGGTAGGTAAAGAGAGCAAGACTCTTGAATCAAAATTCCACACTTGAGTCCTATCTCTACCTTGAGTACTTGCTTGACCTCTCTGTGCCTCAATTTTCTTATCTGTGAAGGGAGAAATGGATAGTAATTACACTTATCTCATCAAATTGTTGTGAGGATTCTGTGAGAAAGTAAACATAAAGCTCTTAGAACATGCTTGGCCCACAGTAAATATTCAAATTATTATTAGTAGTATGTTGTTGTTGTTCGGTCACTCAGTCATGTCCCACTGTTTGCGACCCCATGGACTGCCGCATGCCAGGCTTCCCTCTCCTTCACCACCTCCCAGAGTTTGCTCAAACTCATGTTCATTGAGTCAGTGATGCCATCCAAGCACCTCATCCTCTTTGGATGAGATTTGGGCTCCATTTCCTCATTTGAGCTCCAAAATCACTGTAGATGGTGACTGCAGCCATGAAATTAAAAGACGCTTACTCCTTGGAAGAAAAGTTATGACCAACCTAGACAGCATATTAAAAAGCAGAGGATCTTTTTTAAAGCTCCTCCAAATTGTTCTTTCTAGTGAAATGAACCAATGGAGATTTTTAGTAATCCCATCCAAATTAATTTCTTGATGGGAGTTTATATTCCTCAACTTTTCCCATTTTTATTTTGTGAAATTTCATTCTTGAGTATTATTTCTTGTGTTCGTCGCCATCCATCCACTCTTTCTTTTTCAGTTGAGGTACAGTTGATTCACATTACTCTATTTGCTTTGGGATACAACAGAGTGATTCAATATTTTCATGAAATATATACCATTTAAAGATACTGCAAAATCGTGGCTATATTTCTCTCTGCTGTATGGTATCCTATTATTTTTCTTACATTATACATAGTGACTTTTATTTCTTAACTACTACTTCAGTCTGGCAATACCCAAACCAAATCTCCACAGACATCTGTAAGTTTCTGGGTTTGTGAATCTCTTTCTGTTTTATAGATAAGTTCATTTGTGTCTTATTTTAGATGGAAATTAAACTGATTTCTTATGACAGTTTTCTCTGTGTTTCTGACAACCTTGCCTTAGATGAGAATATGTAAATAAATTATCCTGAAAGGAGTATAATTTTCAGGAATAGTGTAACATCAAACGGACTTTTGCGCACCTTTAAGCCTGCAGAGTTTCTGGCCTGAAAATGGAACTTTTCCCTGTTTCAGTCTGGGCACTTGGGGCACAGAATTTCCTGCCTGAAATAGGAACTTACCTGTATATCAGCCCGGCTGCAAAAGTCCTGGCCCCAGTACAAACAGGGGGACCAAAACAAAAAGGCCTCTGAATGGCATACCAGCTTTTGCCAAACGCAGGGAAGAGACTCAGAATTTTCTTACGTTCAGTCCTTCATGGTCCTCAGTCAGAATCCGGATTTGAGGGCCTCATGCCACGAGTGTCTTTCTGTTGCTTCCCTATCTCCTGTCCCCCTCTGTCTCTCTCCATCAGATTTCCTAGATGACCCCTACTTGAGCTTTCATATCCACATGACCTCTAGGAAAGAATTCTGAGGTTCCCTTTGGTCCAGGTCTTTCTCCTATTTTCAAAAGCCTAAGGGATCAAAAACCCTCCTAACATTCTAAAGAATTTTCTTCTAACTACTCTGGTTTCTCAGGGTGGGGAAGGACCAAGCTTCTCCCACTCCTGCAAATTCCCTTAACCCTTCAGAGTCTTCTGATGGGACCCCGACCTCACTTCCCACCAGAGGAACAATCCAAGATTTTTATCAGCTGATCTGCTCCTGATATCAGAGTCAATTTGAGCACTATTTGATCTATATTTTAGCTATAAAACTATGACTACAGAAAGGAAAGATGACTTTTTGACACAGGATGGCCATGATATTCTTTAGACTCTGGAGAAAACTGGTTAAAGTCAATTTTTTTTTTCTTGGAAACTGCAAAACCAGTTGTTTTTGCATATGCAATTAAAAACAACTAGCTTGTTAAAGGCCAGCCTAGGGAAAAGCTTGAAGTCAACCCTTTCCATGTCCTTGAAATACACAGCCCACTTTGCCTGAGACCTCAGCCTTGGGCAAATTAGAACTTCAAGCAAAAAAAAAGGGGGGAGGTGGTCAAAGAAACATTTTGAACCTCAAGCGGAAAAACTATGAGATCTCTGTCTGTCTGTCTGGATTTATATATGTCTCCATGTGTGTGTTTTGGCTTTTTTTTTTTAATATTGCTGAAGTTGTAAATGAGTTCTAATTGGCCTAAAGAAAAGTAAGCGCTTACAAATCAGACAATTCTTAATATAAGAGAAATTAACCTAAATGAATTTCAGATTCACATGAACTGGGAAATAGTATTAAATATCTAGTATTAATGTTTGTTTGCTAATCTGATATAGACATGTCTAAGAGTTGTTAACATTAAGCATAATATTTTCATTGTGCCCAGGTTTATTATAAATTAAATATTGTAATATTGTAATATCTGTTATAAGTTTGTCAGCAAGGAAAGTACCTCGAGTGAAGAAACTTCAAAAAATATATGTAAATGAGATATTATCTTTTAGATAAACTATTAAGAATAATTATACTTTAGAAATGTCTGTCTAAAACAGTCTGTCTAGATTTTGGTAACCTGAATTTCTAGAGTTCTGCTAAACTAAGTGATTGAAGTTTATTGAATAGCTATATCATTTCCAAATAAAGTAAGATTTTGAAACATGAATTCAGTTCAGTTCAGTTCAGTCACTAGTCGTGTCTGACTCTTTGCAACCCCATGGACTGCAGCACACCAGGCCTCCCTGGTATCCATCACCAACTTCCGGAGTTGACTCAAACTTATGTCCATTGAGTTGGTAATGCCATCCAACCATCTCATCCTCTGTCATCCCCTTCTCCTCCTGCCTTCAATCTTTCCCAGCATCAGGGTCTTTTCAAATGAGTCAGTTCTTGGTATCAGGTGGCCAAAGTATTGGAGTTCCAGCTTCAGCATCAGTCCTTCCAATGAATATTCAGGACTGATTTCCTTTAGGATGGACTAGTTGGATCTCTTTGCAGTCCAAGGGACACTCAAGAGTCTTCTCCAACACCACAGTTCAAAAGCATCAATTCTGTGGCGCTCAGCTTTCTTTATAGTCCAACTCTCACATCCATACATGACTACTGGAAAAACCATAGCCTTTACTAGATGGACCTTTGTTGGCAAAGTAATGTCTCTGCTTTGTAATACGCTGTCTAGGTTGGTCATAACTTTTCTTCCAAGGAGCAAGCGTCTTTTAATTTCATGGCTGCAGTCACCATCTGCAGTGATTTTTTGAGCCCCCCAAAATAAAGTCTGTCACTGTTTTCACTGTTTCCCCATCTATCTGCCATGAAGCGAAGGGACCAGATGTCATGATCTTAGTTTTCTGAATGTTGAGTTTTAAGCCAACTTTTTCACTGTCCTCTTTCACTTTCATCAAGAGGCTCTTTAGTTCTTAACTTTCTGCCATAAGTGTGGTGTCATCTGCGTATCTGAGGTTATTGATATTTCTCCCCTCAATTTTGATTCCAGCTTGTGCTTCATCCAGCCTGGCATTTTGCAGATGTCTGCAGAGAAGTTAAATAAGCAGGATGACAATATACATCCTTGACGTACTCCTTTCAAATTTGGAACCAGTCCGTTGTTCCATGTCCGGTTCTAACTGTTACTTCTTGACCTGCATACAGAGTTCTCAGGAGGCAGGTAAGGTGGTCTGCTCTTCCCATCTCTTTCAGAATTTTCCTCAGCTTGTTGTGATCCACACAGTCAAAGGCTTTGGCATAGTCAATGAAGCAGAAGTAGATGTTTTTCTGGAACTCTCTTGCTTTTTCTATGATCCAGTGGATGTTGGCGATTTGATCTTTGGTTCCTCTGCCTTTTCTAAATCCAGCTTGAACATCTGGAAGTTCACAGTTCATGTACTGTTGAAGCCTGGCTTGGAGAATTTTGAGCATTACTTTACTAGCGTGTGAGATGAGTGCAATTGTGTGGTAGTTTGAGCATTCTTTGGCATTGCCTTTCATTGGGATTGGAATGAAAGCTGACCTTTTCCAGTTCTGTGGCCACTGCTGAGGTTTCCAAATTTGCTGGCATATTGAGTGCAGCACTTTCACAGCATCATCTTTTAGGATCTGAAATAGCTCAACTGGAATTCCATCACTTCCACTAGCTTTGTTCATAGTGATGCTTCCTAAGGCCCACTTGACTTTGCATTCAAGGATGTCTGGCTCTAGGTGAGTGATCATACCATTGTGATTATCTGGGTCATGAAGATCTTTTTTGTACAGTTCTTCTGTGTATTCTTGCCACCTCTTCTTAATATCTTCTGATTCTGTTAGATCCATACCATTTCTGTCCTTTTTTGAGCCCATCTTTGCATGAAATGTTCCCTTGGTATCTCTAATTTTCTTGATGACCATTATATCTACTACTGTGGGCAAGAATCCCTTAGAAGAAATGGAGTAGCCATCATAGTCAACAAAAGAGTCCAAACTGCAGTACTTGGATGCAGTCTCAAAAACGACAGAATGATCTCTGTTCATTTCCAAGGCAAACCATTCAATATCAAGGTAATCCAAGTCTGTGCCCCGACCACTAATGCTGAAGAAGCTGAAGTTGAATGGTTCTATGAAGACCTACAAGACCTTCTAGAATTAACACCCAAAAAAGATGTCCTTTTCATTATAGGGAACTGGAATGCAAAAGTAGGAAGTCAAGAAACACCTGGAGTAACAGGCAAATTTGGTCTTGAAGTACAGAATGAAGCAGGGCAAAGGCTAATAGAGTTCTGCCAAGAGAAGGCACTGCTCATAGCAAACACCCTTAAAGATTTTGGACTATTAATGAATAGTGTTTGGTGCCATCCTGAGATATTCTCTATGAGAAAGCAAATTTTTTTTTAGAAATTATCACTGGTATTTATGTTCACCAATCTATAGAATGCTAATATAAAGGTCAGTTCTTGGTTGCTAAAGGAAAGTAGGAAGTGTGTTTTCAGTAAAGAATGTATGAGGAATGAAATTACATTTTATGAAAGGAAAAGGAAGTAGGTCTAACTTACAGGTGGCTGTTTCAGGATGGGAGAACTAAGTAATGGGTATAAAAAGTGATAAGGTTTTATAGAAAGTGGACCCCAAGGGAAGAGTTTTGTGCATAAATACAAGTTTTCTTGAAATGTTGAAATGCCTTTGATAATGGATTTTAAGTTTCTTTACCTCTGAAGTGATCTGTTCTATGTTTACCTTTGAAATCTTCTTTGTTACTTTGGCTAAGTGAATATATTGTTCACGGTGATCTATATGATTTTATCTGACTGAGTGTTATAAACCCTTTTGATATTTACCGACAAAACTTCCTAAATAACTTGACTTCTAGCTAACTTTGGGATGCTTCAGAGGGCCCCTGAGACATCCCAAAGAGGTATTAAACTACCTGGGTTCACTGGACATGTTAAATTACATGGGAAGTACTGTTGAAGGGGTGATAAATCTTCTCAGGTTATATACTATTATGGCTGATGTTACTAATATAGATATACTAAAATTATGTGGAATTCATGAAAATCTAATATGTCCTGGTATAATGTTGTCAGTTATAATTCTAGTTATCATGTTAAAGTGTTAAAAGTCACAGCAATGACCAGGTTACTTTGTCAATTGCAATTTAATCAGATTTTAAACATGCCTTCTATGGTTTCACTCTGATGTCTTTGCAAGAATACTGCTACTTCAAGATTTATGGAAAAGACTTTTCTAAGATTAACCAATAACCAAATTTTGTTTGTTTGTTATCTGGTAAACTGGTAACAGACTGGAATTTAGTCTACTCTCTCTGTTAAGAGAACAAAGTTTTCTTAGACTGAAGCTTTCGATAACAGATTATGAATTTCTTTGCCTTTAAGTGATTTATATTCATTTTTAAAATCTTTTGTTACTTTGGTAAAGCAGATAAACATTATTTAAGACTATAGTACCTGTATACAAAGCTCTTTCTGCTTCTACAAAATATAAGCCCTCACTGTTAGACTTTTGCTATTCTGATGTTCTTAAAACATGGTAACAGTCTACTCCTAAATCAGGGAATTAAAAATTGGTGAAGAAAAGCCATAAATCAAAGAGTCAGGGCTATTGGAAATCCAGGATGGCCGCTTGGATTTTCCTGGCTCCCTGACAAACCTCGTTTTTATTTGATGGGTTAAAGGGTTAATGCCCTCATAATGAAAAAATCATGTTTCACTGAATATTAAGTTTTGTTAATTGTTAAACTAAGTTTCTAGTTTTGTTAATTAAGGTCTAGTGTTCACTAAGACTCACTTCTGAGATAGTTCCTTGTTGTTATATTGCTAAAAGATTCAATTAAGTTATTAAGAAAGACACTCTAAGTTTGTTTCTAAAGCTTATCTCAGTAACCAGTCTTCAGATAATGTCAGATGCTCCATGATGTACAACCAGGAGATTAACAAGTGGCTATAATCATTTAACTAAGTCAGATGACCTGGGGTATACTGGGCTATACCTAATGAAAATTCTTGACTTAAATTCTTTTTTTTTCTCTTAAATTTTATCAGAGTATGATTGATTTACAGTGTTGTGTTAGTTTCAGGTATACAACAAAGTGATTCAGTTATACATATATTCATTCTTTTTCAGATTCTTTTTTTTTTTTTTCAGATTCTTTTCTCATGTAGGTTATTACACAATACTGAGTAGAGTTCCTTGTGCGGTACGGTAGGTTCTGGTTGGTTATCTATTTTAAATATAGTAGTGTGTGCATGTGCAGCCTAAGCTCCTGATTTATCCCTCCCACCACATTTCCCATTTTGTAACCAAAGCTTGTTTTGTAATTGACTTAAATTCTTGCTTGTGACCTTACTAATAACTGCTAGCTGTATTATTTTCTATGTCGCTTGTTTCAGAAGATTGTTTCTTATGTTACTAAATGTGTGACTGAGCCTGTGATAAAATGCTGATATGCAGTTCCATATGAGATCAATGATTATAATAATGTAACTCTAGATATAGGAAGAAGCAACAAGAGGGAATATTTCCCTGGACCAAGAGGCTAGTAAGACAGGAATGGTCCAGAGACTTTTGTCACTTGCCAAGGCCTAGTCTGCTGCTGCTGCTGCTGCTAAGTCGCTTCAGTCGTGTCCGACTCTGTGCGACCCCATAGACGGCAGCCCACCAGGCTCCGCCGCCCCTGGGATTCTCCAGGCAAGAGTACTGGAGTGGGTTGCCATTTCCTTCTCCAGTGCATGAAAGGGAAAAGTGAAAGTGAAGTCGCTCAGTCGTGTCCGACTCTTAGCGACCCCATGGACTGTAGCCTACCAAGCTCCTCCATCCATGGGATTTTCCAGGCAAGAGTACTGGAGTGGGGTGCCATTGCCTTCTCCGAGGCCTAGTCTAGTAATAGCATATTGAGTGGACTGTCAATGGAATCTTCGGTAGATCTGGGAATGAGCCTTCCCAGCACCGTGGGACACAATGGCCATGAAATGCCCCAAAGCATAGTCAAATATGGGGCTATGAAGGGACCCTGCTGACTGGAAGTTGGCACTGGCCAGCTGCCTCTACAAAGATTAAATCATGACCACTGCAAGCTGCTGACCTTCAACACCCCCTGAAAGGAGTTCAAGGTGGAGATCAGAAATAAGGCACTCTATGCTCTGGGAAAAACCCCGAAGAACCGGCCTTCAGATAGTCAGATGGTTTTCAGGTAAATATTTTATGAGCCCAAATTCTTGCATCTTCTCATACCTAGAGAAACACTAATGTCACGAACCAATGTCTAGTCCTGGTTTTCCTGGCTAGCCCCTGAGCAGGTTTTCTATTTCTATTAATCTTTGGGCCATGTACCCTTGACTTTCTTGTTAAGTTTTGTTTCTTCTAGAATACAACAAATCTAAAGCTGTAGTACGACAAGAATATTCCCTGACCAACACCTAGACAATGCTGAAACAAGTCACCTTATCATTCCATGGACTCTCATCTCCCTCTGTAAATGCGCCCTGACAGAGAGCAGGCAAAGAGAACCTAGAACCCCATGAAGCCCCTGTGCAGCCTGAAGAAGTCAGAGCGGTCATTGCCCCTTTTCCTTTGAGACTGGGTTCCAAAATGCCTGAGAAGGGAAATAGGTAGATAGTTAGACATTAGCAGGGTATCAACAGGGGCCAAAGAATTAGCCCTAAAAATAAACAGAGGGAGGAATGTGGTGACCCAAGGACAAAAGAGCAGATAAAACCAAGGAGGATCTCGGAATGCAGAAACGGAAAAACCAGACCCTTATCGTTCTTCCCTCCCTCATGTTGTAACTATTAATGGAACAGTATAACCTGTCTCCCCTCCTACCCTACAGGGAGAAGTTATTTGCCCTATTCTTCCCCCACCCAGTATACATGCCTCATCCAATCAGCAAATGACCCGCAAAACCTCTAACCCACTCCTTGTACCCTGGCTATAAAAGTGAACTAAGGACCCCTGTTCAACGTCGGTTCTCCCTTGAGCTGGCCCTCTGTTCTGACAGCGTCTCGCACTCTAATAAACTTTATCTCCCTCTCATTCTATCTCACGTCTGGAAATTCTTTTCCAACCCATGCCTGCACCATGACAGGGCACAGAGTTTCTGGCCTGTGGACACCACCCTTATGGCAGAAAGCAAAGAGGAACTAAAGAACCTCTTGATGAAAGTGAAAGAGGAGTGTGAAAAAGCTGACCTGAAACTCAACATTCAGAAGACTAAAATCATGGCATCCAGTCCCAACACTTCATGGCAAATAGATGGGGAAACAATCGAAACAGTGACAGACTTTATTTTCTTGGTCTCCAAAATTGCTGCAGATGATGACTGCAACGATGAAATTTAAAAATGCTTGCTCCTTGGGAAAAAAGCAATGACAGACCTAGACGGCATATTAAAAAGCAGAGATATTATTTTACCGACAAAGGTCTGTACAGTCGAAGTTATGGTTTTTCCAGTAGTCATGTATGGATGTGAGCGTTGGACCATAAAGAGAGCTGAGTGCAGAAGAATTGATGCTTTTGAACTGTGGTGTTGGAGAAGACTCTTGAGAGTCCTTTTGACTGCAAGGAGATCAAACCAGTCAATCCTAAAGGAAATCAGTCTTGAATATTCATTGGAAGGACTGATGCTGAAGCTGAAACTCCAATACTTTGGCCACCTGATTTGAAAGGCTGACTTATTAGAAGAGACCCTGATACTGGGAAAGATTGAAGGCAGGAGGAGAAGGGGACAACAGAGGATGAGATGTTTGGGTGACATGACCGACTCGATGGACATGAGTTTGAGCAAGCTCTGGGAGTTGGTGATGCACAGGGAAGCCTGGTTTGCTGCAGTTCATGGGGTCCCAAAGAGTGGGACAGGACTGAGTGACTGAACTGAACTGACTGATAAAGCAAAAGTCTAATTAACCTGAGAAGGAGAGATACTGGTTTGTGAAAGAAAGAAAGTGCTGGTCACTCAGTCGTGTCCTCCTGTTTGTGACCCCATGTATAGTCCATGGAATTCTCCAGGCCAGAATACTGGAGTGGGTAGCCTTTGCCTTCTCCAGGGGAGCCTCCCAAACCAGGTCTCCCGCATTGCAGGTGTATTTTTTACCAGCTGAGCCACAAGGGAAGCCCAGGAATACTGGAGTGGGTAGCCTATCCCTTCTCCAGGGGATCTTCCTGACCCAGGAATTGAACCAGGGTCTCCTGTCAAACCGGGGTCTCCTGCATTGCAGGTGGATTCTTTACCAAGTGAGCTACCAGGGAAGCCTGAGATACTGGTTTAGATAGTGTCATTGTGATGTTCCCCTCAATGTCTCTTACAGATGCTAATAAGAACAATTAAGACTATCAACAGGAAGAATTTGGAAGGAAAATCTAGCTACTATTGCAAGGAGGTAAGGTAAAAAAAAAAAGATTCTCCACAAATTAAAAAAAAAATCTTTTTATGTTTATTTGGTATGAGATAAATAGAATGGACATTTATGTAATTAAAACAAAATTTGACATTATTACACTACCTAAAGCTAATGAACCAAGAGAGGCTCCCTACTGGTCCCCAACAGTAAAATCCAAACAAGTGTGTTCTATTTACCCTAGTTTTAAGTTATATATTTAAGGGGCTAGAAAAATTTACACTGAGATATCTGTCCAGCAATAATTTTGGAACAGTTAGGCAAAAAGGGCCTGACTTCCTCAGCTCTACCTGACTCTGGGGATCCCAGAAACTCTTATTTAAAAATAGGAATTTTGCTTTGGCTCAATTTATAAATTCAGAAAGGTCTGTGCTGAATACCTTATATAAACTTTGAAGGCATAATAATTTAACTCTGAAGTTATAGAACATAGACCTTCCTAAATCAGTTTGATTAAAAATCTTGTCCCTAATTTTAGTAACTTTAGGCAGCAGAACTGTTCTTTGAAATAGCAAATAGTGTCTTTGTCTTGCAAATGTCTAAGCCAGAATATAAATACAGGCCTCAAGGACCTGCAACCAAGGAAAAAAGGACACTTCTAAATGTAAAAGACTAAAATGTTCCTCAGCCAGATTTACAGATAGCTGACCTCAGTCATCTGAACATACAACCTTGATGTATACCAACTGCTTATAAACTAGTAAGTTTATATGGTAATTCCTGATTCATAACTAAGCTTTTAAATGAAGCCATGAGATCTCTCGAAGGAGGGAGGGAAGATGAAATACCAGACCACCTTACCTGCTTCCTGGGAAACTTTTATGCAGGTCAAGAAGCAACAGTTAGAACCAGACATGGAACAATGGACTGGTTCAAAAATGGGAAAGGAGTACATCAAGGTGTTGCAGAGAGGAAACCAATTCTGACTCCATGTTGGAAACTGTTTCTTTGACTTGCTTTTAATATTACAGTCATACTCAATGGCTTGCCTAGAGGATCCTGCCCCTCTTCTGGACTGTAAACTAAAGTGCCTTTGTTCAGCTCTTGGAGAGATAGTTTGTCCCTGCCCACCTGTGAATAGAAGAGATTAACACCTCTTCTGAAGGCTGGACATTCCCTTGGAGATGTTTTACAAGACTGAGGATCCTTTTACTGTACTTCCCTACTGCATCTCCCTCTCCTGCCTTTTGACTTTAGCTCCTCATTGCTTCTTTCTCTCTGACCTATAAAAGAACCTGGCATCCAGGCCCCAATAAGATGGTTATTTTGGGGTGCACCTAGAGCCAGACATCCTGGAATGTGAAGTCAAGTGGGCCTTAGAAAGCATCACTACAAAGCTAGTGGAGGTGATGGAATTCCAGTTGAGCTATTTCAAATCCTCAAAGGTGATGCTGTGAAAGTGCTGCACTCAATATGCCAGCAAATCTGGAAAACTCAGCAGTGGCCACAGGACTGGAAAAGATCAGTTTTCATTCCAATCCCAAAGAAAGGCAATGCCAAAGAATGCTCAAACTACCACGCAATTGCATTCATCTCACACGCTAATAAAGTAATGCTCAAAATTCTCCAAGCCAGGCTTCAGCAATATGTGAACCGTGAACTTCCAGATGTTCAAGCTGGATTTAGAAAAGGCAGAGGAACCAGAGATCAAATTGCCAACATCCGCTGGATCATCAAAAAAGCAAGAGAGTTCCAGAAAAACATCTATTTCTGCTTTATTGACTATGCCAAAGCCTTTGACTGTGTGGATCACAATAAACTGTGGAAAATTCTGAAAGAGATGGACATACCAGACCATCTGACCTGTCTCTTGAGAAACCTGTATGCAGGTCAGGAAGCAACAGTTAGAACTGGACATGGAACAACAGACTGGTTCCAAATAGGAAAAGGAGTACGTCAAGGCTGTATATTGTCACCCTGCTTATTTAACTTATATACAGAGTACATCATGAGAAACACTGGGCTGGAGGAAGCACAAGCTGGAATCAAGATTGCCGGGAGAAATATCAATAACCTCAGATATGCAGATGACACCACCCTTATGGCAGAAAGTGAAGAAGAACTAAAGAGCCTCTTGAAGAAAGTGAAAGAGGAGCGTGAAAAAGTTGGCTTAAAGCTCAATGTTCAGAAAACTAAGATCATGGCATCTGGTTCCATCACTTCATGGGAAATAGATGGGCAAACAGTGGAAACAGTGTCAGACTTTATTTTTTGGGGCTCCAAAATCACTGCTGATGGTGATTGCAGCCATGAAATTAAAAGACGCTTACTCCTTGGAAGGAAGGTTATGACCAACCTAGATAGCATATTTAAAAGCAGAGACATCACTTTGCCAACAAAGGTCCATCTAGTCAAGGCTATGGTTTTTCCAGTGGTCATGTATGGATGTGAGAGTTGGACGGTGAAGAAAGCTGAGCGCTGAAGAATTGATGTTTTTGAACTGTGGTGTTGGAGAAGACTCTTGAGAGTCCCTTGGACTGCAAGGAGATCCAACCAGTCCATCCTAAAGGAGATCAGTCCTGGATGTTCATTGGAAGGACTGAAGTTGAAGCTGAAAATCCAATACTTTGGCCACCTCATGCAAAGAGTTGACTCATTGGAAAAGACTCTAATGCTGGGAAGGATTGGGGGCAGGAGGAGAAGGGAATGACAGAGGATGAGATGATTGGATGGCATCACTGACTCAATGGACATGGGTTTGGGTAAACTCTGGGAGTTGGTGATGGACAGGGAGGCCTGGCGTGCTGCGATTCATGGGGTCGCAAAGAGTCAGACACTACTGAGCGACTGAACTGAACTGACTGAGCCTGCCATCTTCTCAGTCTTCAACTCCCTGATTAAAGTATCTTCCTTGCCTCAACAGTTTGTCTCTTGGATTCATTGGCCTATCGTGCAGCAAGCAGAGTGAGATTTGACTTGGTAACAATAGATGTATATTGTCACCTTACTTATTTAACTTTTATGCAGAGTACATCATGAGAAATGCAGGGCTGGTTGAAGCACAAGCTGGAATCAAGTTTGCTGGGAGAGATATCAGTAGCCTCAGATATGCAGATGACAACACTCTTATGGCAGAAAGCAAAGAGGAATTAAAAAGAGCCCCTTGATGAAAGTGAAAAAGGAGAGTGAAAAGGCTGTCTTAAAACTCAACATTCAAAAAATGAAGATTATGGAATCTGATCTCATCACTTCATGGCATATAGATAGGGAAACAATGGAAGCAGAGACAGACTTTATTTTCTTGGGCTCCAAAATCACTCCAGGTGGTGGTGACTGCAGCTATGAAATTAAAAGACTCTTCTCCTTGGAAGAAAACCTATGATAAACCTAGACAGAATATTAAAAACGCAAAGACATTACTTTGCCAACAAAGGTCTGTCTAGTCAACGCTACAGTTTTTCCAGTAGTCATGTATGGACATGAGAGTTGGACCGTAAAGAAGGCTGAGTGCCGAAGAATTGATGCTTTTGAACTATGGTGTTGGAGAAGACTCTTGAGAGTCCCTTGGACTGCAAGGAGATCCAACCAGTCCATCCTAAAGGAGATCAGACCTGAATATTCATTGGAAGGACTGATGTTGAAGCTGAAGCTCCCATACTTTGGCCACCTGATACAAAGAGCAGACTCATTAAAAAAAAGACCCTGAGGCTAGGAAAGAGTGAAGGCAAGAGGTGAAGGGGACAACAGAGGACGAGATGGTTGGATGACATCACTGACCTAATGGTCGTGAGTTTGAGCAAGCTCCAGGAGATGGTGAAGAACAGGGAAGCCTGCGTGCTATAGTTTATGGGATCACAAAGACTGGACATGACTGAGTGACTGAAAACCAACAACGAGAACTCTAGTCTGCCTCTTTATATCTGTGTACATATTATATATGAAGTACCTCTACTTCTAAAAGGTAATATCAATATTAACAACACTGAAAGAGAAAAGACAGTGTTGAAGAATCCAGAGTCACAAAACACACCTCAGAGGACACTCAAGACAGTGGAGTACAGTTTACTACCCCAGAGGATACAAGGGGAATTGGTTCCTAACAAGGACCCCGATGATTTTGGAGGACTTGGTTCTATGCCCTCTGCTACATGACTGGTTACACGTTAGTGATTATTTTTACAACATGCAGGTGTGGAAGAATTAACAATTACAATATGCAGGTTGCAGGCGCGCTATCGTTTATCTACTGAGACAACCTGACCTTTACTTCCAATCTTTGTTTGCCATCTGTGAGGAGGGGGTTTCCTGGTTTTTCTTTAACGATGGTTAACAGGGTTCAGGCCCAGTTCACATCCTGCCTTAAGATGGCTGACAATCTTCAAGATGGAATCCCTCTTGCCCTCCTCCCAGCGGCCCCAACAACAGTGTGGCTGCAATATTCTTTAGACTCTGGAGAAAATTGGCTAAGAGAAAATTTCTTTCAAAATTATAAAACCGGTTATTTTTGCATATGCAAGTAAAACCCTCTAGCATGTTAAAAACTTGCCTAAAAAAAAAGTTTGAAGTTAACTCTTATCATGTCCTTGAGATACCCAGTCCTCATTGCCTTGGATTTAAAACCAAAAAAAAAAAGAGGGGTGGGGAAGGGAGAGGTGGGGGAAGTAAGTCTGGCTTACAGGCAACTGTTTCTGAATGGAGAAAGATACAGAAAGTAAAAAGAAGTTTTGTGGAAAGTAGAATCTAAGAAAAGAATTTCGTGCATGGTACAAGTTTAATTAAGATGTTGTACTACTTTTGAAGTCTTCCATGGTTATGTTGCAGGAAGAGGGACCGACCCTTTCCAGGGCCCAAATGGGGTTCTTGTCTAACATTCAGAAATGAATTGTCGGAGGAGACACATGTGCTGACAAAGCAAGAGACTTTATTGGGAAGGGGCGCCTGGGTGGAGAGCAGCAGGCTAAGGGAACCCAGGAGGACTGCTCTGCCACGTGGCTCACAGTCTCAGATTTTATGGTGATGGGCTTAGTTTCTGGGTTGTCTTTGGCCAATCATTCTGACTCATAGTCCTTCCTGGTGGCACACGCATTGCTCAGCCAAGATGGATGTCAACGAGAAGGATTCTTGGAGTTGGCTAGACACGTGGTGTCACCTTTTGACCTTTCCTGATCTCTTCCAGTTGGTGGTGGCTTATTACTTCCGTGTTCCTTTTGACCTCCTGTCGTAAAACAACTCATGCAAATGGTTACATGGTTCGATGGTGCCTGGCCAGGGTGAGTGGTTTCCTCAGTGTACTTCCCCTAACAGTTACTTTAGCTAAGTGAATAATAACTATTGTTGAAATCAAACAGTCAGGGACACTTTGCTTTTCTTGGCCCCTTGACGAATCTAACTTTTATTTCAATAAAGCCTTCTCAGGCTGCGAGATTAATGTTCTCACAATGAAAAAAAAATTTTTTTTTGTTTCACTAAATATTAAATTCCAGTCTTGTTAGGTTTGTGTTTGACAAACCTTAATTCCCAATTAGTTCCTTGCTGTTGTGTTATATTGCTAAAAAGTTTACTTCAGCTATTATAGACCTAAGTTTGTTCCTAAAGCTTATCTCACTAATCTATCTTCAGATAGACATCAGATGCCTTGTGACCTGCAACCAGAGAATTACACATTGTGAAAAAGACATAGTTCAAAGGGCTGTCACCAACCTGAACAGACTGTAATGGAGAAGGGTTAACTTTAAATTTGCACTGCATCTGCTCTTGTGACTTGAACCCTTTTTTGTTATTATAAACATACATAATGGCCTGCCTGAGGGAGATGACTTGAGCAGCCCACCGGTGAAGGACTGTTAGAAGTGAAACTAACACATTCCCCTGCCTAAAGGCTTGCCCCATTCTAGGGGACATTTGCAAGGATTGAATAGTTTTACTTTGCCTCCTTTCCTCACTCCCCCCACTCCCATCTCTGATCCATAAAAGAACCTGGGTATCAAGACGTGTTTATTTTGAGACACTAGCCTGCTATCATTTTGGTCAGGCGGCTTTGAATAAAAAAGCTTCTTCCTTACCTCATCCCCTCATCTGTCAGATTCATTGGCCTGTCGTGTGGCAAGCAGAGCGAGCTTGGACTCAGTAACAATTTGGCTTAGCCAGCCAGGAGCCTGCCGCTGGTGGCTAGCTGGCCCTGATCAGGGAATATTGGGACCATTTGTCCTGAGGGTCTTTTCTTTAAGATTCTCTGTAGTGGCACCGGCTGCCCCCAGTGCTTGGCAGTTGAGACGAGGAAACAACAAACTTCCAAGAGTTGACTGTAGGGTAAGGGAGTTAGAGAAGGCACTTTACAGGAACAGATCACCTTTAATGAGACGAGAAGGGGCAGCAGTCAGATTAGTGAGCTGCTGCACTAACCCAAGAAAAGAGTAAGTATATATAGGCATATATGTGGAAAGCTACTGTCTTAAGGGGGCGTGTTCTCCAAGGTTGTCCGGAGTGGTTCTCTCTTAAACGGCTGGGGCAAGAAATTCTGGAGATAGGCCAAAGGCTGGACTGGCTGGTCGTAATCAACCTTAATGTCCATTTTTTTTTCTTCCTGTGAGAGAGTTCTTTGTTTTGCATAAAATGGTGGGGAGGACTTGGAGGGGAGTTTTAACTCCAGGCTATTTTGAGCCATGTAACTTTCCTTCATTGACTGACAGACTCGATTTCATTTGTAGGGTAAGTCTACCCAATCCAATAGCCTATTCAGCCAGTTTGCTTGTTTTGTGTGCCTGTTCGTGTTAAGAGCCTGCGGGCTCAGTTATGGAGGGTAAGTCACTCCGGTGTGCACACTGGGAACATTTCCCCCCCTCAATTTGTGTTTTTCCTTTGTGGAACAAAAATGGGAAATATTTCACCTATCCAGAAGGAAAGATCTTTGGGTTGCATATTAGATATGTTAAGATCAGAAGAGCAATTGCTCACAATAAAACAATCTGGCAGTCAGAAGCGCTGTACAAAGGTGAGGAACACTCTGATAGTGAATAGGCCTGCAGGCTTCCTTGAATGTGAGGCATCCAATTCTAACTTCCCCTACAGGAGCCCGGGGATAACTTTGACAGTGGGAAACAAGTTGACTGACTCTGTGATAGACACTACTCTCCTTTGTGAATTAAAAGCTCAAATAACCCTTTCCCCAGAACAGCTTGACATCAGGGTCCCATTGGGGCCTTTTTTGACCTTGTCTAATCTGGGGAGGTTTGGCTTCCGTCTGGGAGCTTCGACTCCAATTAAGGGTGTTCTCCCTGTGAAGGGAAACTCCGTTTACAAGGCACTTTGGAGAAAGGCCACTGGTTTAATGGGACTGGAAAGTCATGTTAATGTGACTTTCCGGCTGGCTAGGTTTTGGTTTATTCTGGTTACTTTGGTAATGTGCAGACAGCTGGTACTAACTGCCTACTCTAAGGCTTCCTCTACGATTTTCTCATTTCTTTCTTCTCAAACCCTCTGCAAACAGGCGAGTGGCTGTGGAAACAACTGAGAAACTCTGGCCAGAGTTACTCTCTGGTGTGTTCTAAAGGCCCACAGCCCACTGTGCCCCAGTAACTGCCACCCAAGTGGAGGATGTCCTGGCATGCTGCAGTCCATGGGGTCGCAAAGAGTCAGAGACGACTGAGCGACTAAACGGAATTGCAGTAAGCTGTGGTGGTCAAGTTGTAGTTACAGGAAATGTCCACAAGTCGGCAGCAGTTCTCCATACCCAGCTTTGGTTACTGGGGCGATCAGAGCCTTAGGGAAAGGCAGCTTCCTGCCTGCGAAATAGAGTGCGATGTTCCTGGGCTTGTGTCTCACTATTTCTCCCCCCCTAAAATTTCACACCTTGTTTGCAGCCGCATTCCAACCGGGGCCACAGCACCCAGTTAAGGGTGCTCAGGTGCCTAGGAGGATGCACTGGCAGGAAGGAGGCTTGAGCTGGGAACTTTCTCCCAAAGGTCCTTGAGGCCAGAGGCCCCAGCACCATCCTTTGGGTGCATCAGGTACTCTGGTCCCAGAGAGGTAACCAGACAGTGCAGGTTTAACAGGGAGCTCAACTAAGTGCACCTAGCCTGGTATGTCGACACCATCCCAGTGCAGCCACGGGACCCAAGCCTGCCCAGACTCCAGGAATGGGATAGCAACCCAAGTCAGGGAGGTCAGAGATAATACAGTAGGGACTGCTTTTCTGTCCTTAACATTATGCCAGTGTTACGCTGGAGTATAGCTGACCTGCAGTGTTGTGTTCAGTGTACAGCCACCCAATTCAGGTATTATTTATCCACGGGATATCCTTTTTTTTTGGATTTTTTGCCATAGAAGGTTGAACAGAGTGCTGAGCATCAGGTCCTTGTGAATTATTTATCTCAGATACACTTTTCTGTGTATACAACGGAGAAAGGAACAAAATAATTGCTGTAGATTATCTCTTAGAGATACAGATGTTCGTGTATAGGTAGTGATACAGATTTTTGTGTATATGTGGAAGGAAGGAAGACAGGAAGAGGATAATCCTTGTGGGTTTTATTACAGATACAGGTTTCTATGTTTATGTTAGTCTAGAGATCCTAATTCATTCTAGGCCCTTCACTTTTTTTTTTTTTCCTGGAACCCTTTGTTTGAATTCTCTGAATCTCTTTTTGGATTATAAATTTGTTGCCTTGTATGTCTTTATTTACTTTGCCTGGAAGGTGCCTCACATATTACAGTCTTCATCTGCCTGACTGACTACCCTTAGTATGTGATCCTTCAAGGTCCATCCCTGTGGCTACCAGTCTCATAATTCCCTAATTTCAGTGGTAGCTTTTTATGAGTGAGAAAAATCCACTGTATGTATATACCACATCTTGTTTGAGCTTTAATCTCTCAGTGGAGATTTTGCTGGTTGTGTGTCTTGGCTATTGGATGTAGTGCTGTAGTGGTGTTCCTTGGGGTGCATGCACCTTTGCCTCAGCGGTTTTCTTGGGATATAGGCCCCAGTGTGGGAATTCAAATCCTAGGCTTTGTTCCCCTTGATAGTTTTTTTTTCACGCGTTCGGAAACTGTCCAGTATACTGACTGCTGCTACAGATAGAGTAGGGGGATTCTTTTGCCCCTAGACCCTCTCCTACCTGTATTGTTTGTAGACTTGTGAGGATGTCTATTGTGACTTGTGGGTTTTGATATCTCATTGTCATTTTGTTGACCTTCCTACAACAATTAGGGATGCTGAGCATCTTGTCCTGTGGTGGACATATGAGTTTTTTTTTTCTTAAAAGGTTTGAGCAAAAGTTACCTTTGGCAATTGGCTTCCTGAAAGTCAGTTGTATTTGGGATATATTTCTGCAATTCCCATCCCAGGACGTTAATTACCCGAGGGTAGCAGTCATTAACAGAACCCCAGGCCTTGTGAATCAGAGGTGGCAATGAGCACTGCTGGTCATATTGTAGTTACAGAGAATGTCCACAAGGGGCAGCACTTTTCCATGCCCACCTCTGTTCCCAGGTAGCTCAGTTGATAAAGAATCCACCTGCAATGCTGGAGACACCGGTTTGATTCCTGGGGTGGGGAAGATGCACTGGAAAAGGGATAGGCTACCCACTCCAGTATTTTTTGGCTTCCCTTATGGCTCAGCTGATAAAGAATTCGCCTGCAATGCGGGAGACCGGGGTTCGATCCCTGGGTTGGGAAGATCCCCTGGAGAAGGGAAAGGCTACCCACTTCAGTATTCTGGCCTAGAGAATTCCATGGACTGTATAGCACGACTGAGCAACTTTCAAATCTTAAAAAAAAATCTGTTTCCTGGGGCAACCAAAGCCTTAGGGAAAGTATGCTTCCTATCACTGTGAATAGAGTGGAGGGTGCCTGAGCAAACACTAAACAGCTTGAATCTCACTACTTTTCCCCCCTAAAGCGTCACACAAACACCCTGTCCAGACTAATCCCTTCCAGACCCATTGCACCCTGCTGAATGTGCTGAGGTGCTAGGAGGCTGCACTTTCAGGTAAGAGGCTTGAGCTGGAACCGCAGCACCAGAAGAGGTCGTAGCTAGCTGAATCTTGCCTTCAAATTTCTCCAGGCTTTGATGCCACGTAGGACTCTTGTCACAACCAGATCATAGCAGACAGTGGATCTTTAAAAAGGGTCAGTGAATGGAGAAGGAAATGGCAACCCACTCCAGTATTCTTGCCTGGAAAAGTCCATGGACAGAGGAGCCTGGTGGGCTGCAGTCCATGGGGTTGCATGACTGAGCATGCATGCATGAGGGTGGAGGGAGATGGGTTGGTAGCAATAAACTGGTAGAACTAAAAAAAAAGGGGGTCAATGAAGGGCATCGTGCCAGGCTCTATCAACCCCACCCCAGCCCAGCAGTAGGACCTAAGCCTGCTCAGCTTCCAGGCATGGGATAGCATCCCAAGTCAGATTTCAGAGATAATAAAATAGGCACTGATTTTCTTTCCTTTTATTTAACATCATGCAGTATAGACAAAATACAATGTAGTGATTGTTGTCTGTATATAGCCACCCTAATTGGGGTATTACGAATCTATGGAGTATCTCGATTCTTTTTTTTTTCCATAAATTTTCTATCAGAGTGTTGAGCATCAGCTGTCTGTGTATATGAGGAAGTTCAGTTCAGTTCAGTTGCGTCCGACTCTTTGCAACCCCATGGACTGCAGCACGCCAGGCTTCCCTGTCCATCACCAACTCCCGGAGCTTGCTCAAACTCATGTCCATCAAGTCACTGATGCCATCCAGCCATCTCATCCTCTGTCATGCCCTTCTCCTCTTGCCTTCAATCTTTCCCAGCATCAGAGTCTTTTCCAATGAGTTAGTTTTTCTCATCAGGTGGCCAAAGTATTGGAGCCTCAGTATGAGGAAGGAAGGAGATAAACATTGCAGATTATCTCTCAGAGATACAGGTATCTATATATACATGACAGACAGGCAGGAAGGAAGAAAGGAAGGAAGCAGATAATCCTTTGTTGTTGTTAGTAGCTCAGTCGAATCTGACTCTTTGCGACCCCATGGACTGCAGCATGCCAGCTTTCCCTGTCGTTCACTATACCAGAAACGCTGATTTTTTTCAAACAAAAGATTAAAAAATAAAAAGAAAGAGTTTATTGTCTTGGAAAAATAGAACAAGTCTCTTTGGCAAACAGTAGGCCAAACAGCAACAACAAGGTCGTGGAGTAGGATGTACGCTCATCTTCTCCTGTGAGAACTCCAAAATTGCAACTCACTGCTGAGCAACCATCAACAGGAGAATGTTGGATCCCACCAAAAAAAGATACCCTGTGTCCGACGGCAAAGGAGAAGCCCCAGCAAGATGCAGGAGGGGCGAAATCGCATTTAGAATCAAACCCCATACCCACCAGAGACACTCATCAGAGGGCTATGTGTTCATGCTCATCAAGTAGGTAACTTCTTCCATTCGGTGGGGGTTTTAGCATCTGTATAACAACCCAGGGAGTATGCATCAGATACCATTACCTCTGTACTTCAGAGAGGAGCTACAGCAGAGGATACCGGATGCGGTCTGTCTGGGAAGGCCCTATAGGCTCCTGCTGTATTACACCAGGTGTCTGGGCTCAGCAGCCAGGGAAGATGGGGCTCCCTCCTGGGTGTGGGGAGCAGCAGGATCACAGTCCCCTGAGGGGCCTGTTAGCCCCCAAGGTGAAATGGTGAAGCAGTGGATAGACAGATGCATCTGGTCTGGGAGAGGGATCCAGGCTGGAAATGTCACTGGAATCATCATCGGGAGAAAGAGGAAAGGCCGGGGTCGGTGGGGCGGTGGGGAGCAGGTGGGTCACAGCCAACCCTATGCAAGTGATGGTGGTCCTGTTGGAAGCAACTCAGAGCTGGAAGGACTGGCCCTCAGGAGCACAGCTTCATTCTCTGGTTCTTTTGTAAAACACTGTGTCAGAGTTTGAGACACCCTCAGGAGACTTCTGACCCCAGTGCTGCTGTGGCTTCATCAAAGGGTCTCAGGCCACGCCCATATCCCCACTGGGGATGAAGCCCATCAGGGCACCAGGGAACCCCAGGGCACAGAAGACTTCAGGGAACCCCTGCCCTCAGAACTGGTCTCCCTTCTTCCAACCAGCTGCTGGTCAGAGGCCTGCATTCTCCCATCCTGATTCCACCCCCAGAGCCTGAGGAGTACTCCCGTGTATAGATGGACCACTCAGTCTTCCTGTTCCTGTTGCTGGACACTTTGGTGGACTCTATGTCTTGGCTATCGTAGATAGTGCTTCCCTGAAAACAGGGTGCACGTATCATTTCAAATTGTGATGTTCTCTAGATCTGAGCCCAGAAGTGGGGTTGCAGGATCCCATGGCTCCTCTGTGTTTACTTTTTTCAGGAATCTCCATGTTGTTTTCCAATGTGGCTGCACCCTTGTGCATCCCCAGAGTGTAGGGAGGATTCCACTTTCTCTATATCCTCTGCAGCATTTATTCTTTGGAGATCTTTCTGATGATGGCCATTCTGACTGGCGGCGGCGGGGGGGGGGGGGTGTCATTCCTCAGTGTAGGTTTGATTTGCATTGATTTAATAATGAGTGGGTCTTCCCTGGTGTGGCTCAGGAGTCAAGAATCTGCCTGCAGTGCAGGAGATGCAGATTTGATCCCTGAGACAGGGCGATCCCCTGGAGAAGGAAATGGCAACCCACTCCAGTATTCTTTCCTGGAAAATTCCAAGGACAGAGGAGACTGGAAGGCTACAGTCCATGGGTTGCAAAGAGTCGGACATGACTGAGCAACTGAGCACAGTAATGAGTGAGGGGGGTGTCTTTCCAGGTGCTTGACTCATGTATAGCTAGACATATACCTGTTCTTTTTCAGGTTCTCTTCCCATATAAATTATTATGGAGTGTTGAGAAGGGTTTCTTGCGCTATGCAGTGGGTCCTTGCGGGTGATTTTATAAAGAGTAGTGTGTTAATCTGAACCAGCTCATTTCTCACTGCCCTCCTCTTCTCCTTTTTGGGAACCATACGTTTCTTCTTGAGAACCATAAGTATGTGAGGCCATTTCTCTTTGGTAAAGAAGTTCATCTGTCTCCATTTTTAGATTGCGCCTAGAAGTGATACCATATGATTCTTGTCTTGCCCTGTCTCCCCTACTTCACTTAGAATGAGCACCTCTACTTTCCTCCTTGTGGATGGAAATGTCATTATTTGATCCTTTTTAATGACTGAGTAACATTGTACTGTGTCTAGGTACCCCGTCTTCTTTATCCATTCATCTGTGTCCTGCACTTGGTTTGTTTCCACGTCTTGTTTGCGGTACCTAGTACAGCTGTGATCATAGGGCTGCAGGTATCTTTTCAAATTTTGGTTTTCTCCATATCTACACCCAGGTGTGGGATTGTTGGATCCTATGGTACTTCTATATTTAGTTTTTTTTAAAAGAAACTTCATACTCTTTGGGCTTCCTTTGTGGCTCAGCTGGTAAAGAATCCGCCTGCAATGCGGGAGACCTGGGTTCAATACCTGGGTTGGGAAGATCCCCTAGAGAAGGGAAAGGCTACCCACTCTAGTATTCTGGCCTGGAGAATTCCATGGACTGTATAGTCCATGGGGTCGAAAAGAGTCAGATGCAACTGAGCGACTTTCACTTTCACCTTCATACTCTTTGCCTAATGGATATACCAATTTACATTCCCACCAAGAGTGCAGGGAAGTTCTCTTCTCTTCACATCCTCTGCAACATGTTTGTTGGAGATTCTCTGAGATGGCCATTCTGACTGGTGTGAGATGATAGCTCATTGGACTTTTGATTTGCCTTCCTCTAATAATTAGTGATGCTGAGCATCTATTTAAGTGCTTAATGATCATGAGTATGCCTTCTTCATAGAATGTCCATTGAGATCTTTGTTTCATTTCCTAGTTTTGGTTCATTTTATTTTTGATATTGAGCTTCTTGAGCTGTTTGTATGTTTTGGAGATGAATTCTTTGTGGGGATCTTTGTTTTGAAATATATTTTTTTCCCTATTCTGAGTGTGTTTTTCTTTAATCTAGGGTTTCCTTTGCTGTGAAAATGGTGCTAAGGTTAATTATGTCCCTTTGGCTTATTTTTTTCCTTTTTCATATTTTCTCATTATGGTTTATTATAAGGTAATGAATATAGTTCCCTGTGCTATACAGTAGGTCCTTGTTTATCCATTTCACATATAGTAGTGTGTGTGTGTCAATCCCAAACTCTTAATGTCTTCCTCCCTCCCCCTCTTTCCCTTTTGGCAACCACAAAGTTTGTTCTCCGTGTCTGTGAGCCTATTTCTGTAATAAGTTCATTTGTATCATCTGTTAAAGACTCCAACATAAGCAATACCATATGATATTTGTATTTCTCTGTCTTGTTTATTTTACTTAGTATGAAAATCTCTAGGCCCATCCATGTTGCTTCAAATGGCAATACTTCATCCTTTTTATGGTTGAGTAATATTCCACTGTGTATATATACCACATTATCCATTCATCTGTTGATGGACATGTAGGTTGCTTCCATGTCTTGGCTATTGTGAATAGTACTGCTATGAACAGTGGGATCCATGTATCTTTTCATCTTTTCCAGATATATGCCCAGGAGTGGGACTGCAGGATCACATGGTAGTTTCACTTTTAGTTTCTTAAGGATCCTCCATACCATTCTCCACCATGGCTGAACCAATTCACATTCCCACCGTCAGTGTGGGAGGGTTGCCTTTTCTCCACACCTCTCCAGCAGTTATTATCTGTAGACTTTTTAATGATGAAGCTGTGTTCCTTCTAAAGTGCCCTGGCCTCCAGGAAATAAACAGTAGGTGAAAAAGGCTGGTGCAGAAAAGTATGTAGCACACTCCACTCTTTGTGTTAAAACGTGTAAAGCTGCTGTGGACTGAAAGTATGTGTCAGTATGTCTCCCTGAAATGTGTGTGTATATTGACACCCCAACCCCCCAGTGTGGCTGCATTTGCAGACGGGCCCCCAAGAACACCATCAAGGTTAAATGAGGTCAAAAGGGTGCAGCCCTGATCCCCTAGAAGCAGCGAGTCCGAAGAGTCCCCAGAGAGTTTCCCTGCTCTCAGATCAAGGAAAGACTACATGAGGACATGGTGAGGAGGTGGCTGAACCAGGAACCAAGCCTGTCAGAAGCAAGCTCAGGCTCCAGCCTCCAGAAGCAGGAGAGGCTCACTGTAGCCTCGGCGGCTGGGCCTCTGTTCTGTGGTGGCAGCCCAGGCAGAGTCATGAGGTGGCTGTTTTCACAGAGAGGATGTTTCTAGCCTCCTCTGGGACTTGGCAGGTGTTACACAGTCCATCCTCCTGCACCTGCTCATGTCCGTATCTGTGCCTATACAGATAGGTTCTCAGGTGCCTCCCTTCAAGACACAGAGCCTAGTTCTCCCTCTGAATGAGATGTGGAGGAGATGGCCTGAGACTTCTGAGTGGCTTGTAAAAGGCAACTCCCCCAACCTCGCCCACCATGTAGTAAGGAGGCTCAAGTCACACCTGAGAGGTCCACATGGCAAGGAGCCACATGAGGGGGCCTCATGGAAGCCCCAACACCTGCCCACCCCCACCCCCACCATGAAGCTGATGCCTCTGCTGCAACTTCGTGAGGGACCCTCAGCCAGCACCCCTCAGACAGATCACTCTCAAACTCTCACAGTGAGGTAATGTTTGTCCTAAGCCACCAAGTCAGGAGTAACGTGTTTAGGCAGCAAGAGATAAAAACACCATGCAAGTATCACCCACCACCCATCTGAAATGATCAAACCATGTCTGCCAGCCCCTGGGAGCCCCGGACCTGCGCTGGCGCCGAAGGGACCCCCAGGTCACCGCACCCCGGCATGAGCACGTGCAGGCGGGCAGGTTTCAGAGCGAGGTTTAATGCCACGTGTGTCCACACATGAAAGCTATTTCCACCAAAAGAGGAAATGAACTCGTGCCAGGGACTTCCTAGAGTCCATCCAGAGAGCCTGGGCCGTTCCAGATGCAGATGGCAGGAGGCAGCACAGCAGACACCACAGGGGCCTGAGGAGGTGAGTTTAATTAGTCATCCCTCTTGAACTTGCCGTTGATATTCGGGCACCCAGTCCAGAATCAGCCACCAGTCAGTGGCCCATACCAGCCGCACGGCGCCCATGGTACCCCACGTGCTTGCTGGGGGGACCCAGTTTCTGGCCAGCCGGTGGTAGCGTGGGCCCAGGAACCTGGTCAACATCGTGGCACCATCCCAGCTCAGAGTGTCCCTTTGGCTCATTTTTGTCTCATTTTTTGTTACTCTAAGATGTGGATCCAAAATGAACTTGCTGCGATCTACAACAGCATTTTCTGCCTATATTTTCCTCAAGGGTTTTAGAGTGTCCATCCTCATACTGAGATCTGTAAATTATTTAGAGTTTACTTTTGTGTATGGTGTTAGGGAGTGAGAAATGGACTATTTCCTGCTCTATCAATAAACAAGGATGTCAACAGTTCAGTTCAATTGCTCAGTCGTGTCCAACTCAGCACATCAACAGTTCAATTGCTCAACACGTGTTCAGTGGACTGCAGCACACCTTCCTTGTCCAAGCTCCCGGAGCTTGCTCAAACTCATGTCCATTGAGTTGGTGATGCCATCCAACCATCACATCCTCTGTTGTCCCCTTGATTGAAAGATGCATTCAATCTTTCCCAGCATCAGGGTCTTTTCCAATGAGTCCATTCTTCGCATCAGATGGCCAAAGTATTGGAGTTTCAGCTTCAACATCAGTCCTACCAATGAACATCCAGGCTGATCTCCTTTAGGATGGACTGGTTGGATCTCCTTGCAGTCCAAGGGACTCTCAAGGGTCTTCTCCACCACCACAGTTCAAAAGCATCAATTCTTCGGTGTTCAGCTTTCTTTATGGTCCAACTCTCACATCCATACATGACTACTGGAAAAACCATAATTTTGACTAGACAGACCTTTGTCAGCAAAGTAATGTCTCTGCTTTTTAATATGCTGTCTAGGTTGCTTTTCTTCCAGGGAGCAAGCGTCTTTTAATTTCATGGCTGCAGTCACCATCTGCAGTGATTTTTGTGCCCCCCAAAAATAAAGTCTGTCATATTTCCATTATTTCCCCATCTATTTGCCATGAAGTGATGGGACCAGATGCCATGATCTTAGGTTTTGAATGTTAAATTTTAAGCCAGCTTTTTCACTCTCCTCTTTCACTTTCATCAAGAGGCTCTTTAGTTCTTCTCTTTCTGCCATAAGGGTGATACCATCTGCGTATGTAAGGTTATTGATATTTCTCCCAGCAATCTTGATTCCAGCTTCTGCTTCATCCAGCTGGCATTTTGCAGATGTCTGCATAGAAGTTCAATAAGCAGAGTGACAACATACAGCCTTGACGTACTCCTTTCCCAATTTGGAACCAGTCCATTGTTCCATGTCCAGTTCTAACTGTTGTTTCTTGACCTGCATATAGATTTCTCAGGAGGCAGATAAGGTGGTCTGGTATTCCCATCTCTTTCAGAATTTTCCTCAGCTTGTTGTGATCCACACAGTCAAAGGCTTTGGCATAGTCAATGAAGCAGAAGTAGATGTTTTTCTGGAACTCTCTTGCTTTTTTTATGATCCAACAGATGTTGCCCATTTGATCTCTGGTTCCTCTCCTTTTTCTAAATCCTGTTTGAACATCTGGAAGTTCTCAGTTCACGTACTATTGAAGCCTTGCTTGTAGAATTTTGAGCATTACTTTGCTAGCGTGTGAGATGAGTGCAATTGTGTGGTAGTTTGAACATTCTTTGGCATTGCCTTTCATTGGGATTGGAATGAAAACTGACCTTTTCAAGTCTTGTGGCCACTGCTGAGTTTTCTAAATTTGCTGGCATATTGAGTGCAGCACTTTCACAGCATCTTTTAGGCAATGCCAAAGGATATCATAGTCATCAGCAATTGCAGCCCTCCAGTGTGAGCTGGTGAGCCCTCAGGGAACTCAGGAAGGAAAAGAATATCTGCTCTCTAGCAGCCATCAGACTGCACATACTCCCTAAGGTGAGCCCTGAGGAAAGGAAGCTCAGGATGTGAAAACAGGATGCTGGTCCCAGATAGGTGAGGTGCATATGAAAGGAATGATTTCAGTGAGCCTGACTCTTGCATCTTCCCATACACAGAAAAGCACTAAATTCCCTGACTGAGGATATCTGGTTTTCTTTAACAATACTCTCTCTCGATAGTCAGACTACTTGCCCTTTGTTACAAAGTTCTATGTAACCTGGCTCCTTCCCTCACCTCCTGGGAGCAGTTCTCTCAGGGTTATTTGAGAAGGTGTCTCCTGCGCTAGTCCTAAAAATTCCCACCGAATCAAACATGACTCTCAACTTTTAGGTTGTGAATATTTTTTAAGTCGACAGGAATACTGTAATTTCATTCCCATTTTCATTGTTTAAGGCGCCTCCACACTGTCTCCATGGGCTTCCCAAGTGGCTCTAGTGGTAAAGAACCCACCTGCCAATGCAGGAAACATAAGAGATGCAGGTTTGATCCCTAGGTGGGGAAGATCCCCTGGAGGAGGACATGGCTACCCACTCCAGTACTCTTGCCTGAAGAATCCCATGGACAGAGGAGTCTGGCAGGTTACAGACCACAGAGTCAAAAAGAGTCGGACACAACTGAAATGACTTAGCACACATGCATACTGTCTCCACAGCGGCTGTTCCCAATTGACATTCCAGCATCGATGGAGGAGGGTTCTCGTTTCTCCACACCCGCTCCAGCCTTGGTTCTTTGTAGAGTGTTTGACAATGGTCATTCTGACTGGTATGAGGTGATACCTCCTTGTAGTTTTGATTTGGAGTTCTCTAATATTTAGCAAAGTTGACAGCATTTCCTGTGATTTTTTTTTAAAGAGTATGAGTGAAACATCTTGCAATTGACTCTTGAATGTCTGCCCTGTGTTTTGATGAACACTGCTAGAACATTCCTTGAAGGCGGGTGTTGTTTATTCACAACTGCTCGGGCCTTCTGAATATTAAGTGTCCATCAGCACAGCTTTGTTATGGCCACAAGGAGGCAGCATTTCTTCACGCCTCCTTTTTTTCTTTTCTTTCTGTGCAATTTCATTTTGACCTTATGTTGGAATAGAGTTGATTTCCAATGTTGTGTCAGTTCAGTTCAGTTCAGTCGCTCAGTCGTGTCCAACTCTTTGCAACCCGATGAACCGCAGCACTCCAGGCCTCCCTGTCCATCACCAACTCCTGGAGTCCACCCAAACCCATGTCCATTGAGTCGGTGATGCCATCCAACCATCTCATCCTCTGTCATCCCCTTCTCCTGCCCTCAATCTTTCCCAGCATCAGGGTCTTTTCCAAAGAGTCAGCTCCTCGCATCAGGTGGCCAAAGTATTGGAGTTTCAGCTCCAACATCAGTCCTTCCAATGAACACCCAGGACTTATCTCCTTTAAGATGGACAGGTTGGATCTCCTTGCAGCCCAAGGGACTCTCAAGAGTCTTCTCCAACACCACAGTTCAAAAGCATCAATTCTTCGGTGCTCAGCTTTCTTTATAGTCCAACTCTCACATCCATACATGACCACTGGAAAAACCATAGCCTTGACTAGACAGACCTTTGTTGACAAAGTAATGTCTCTTTGTCCTGTACAATGTTGTGTACAGGAAGTTAATTCAGTTATGCATAAATACATACCTATTCTTTTTCAGCTTCTTTTTCCCATATACAGAAGATCCTAAAAAGTACTGAGAAGCTAGAGTCAGAGAAGGGAATAAAAATGCAGCAAGAGTTGGTGGAGGTGTTGGAAAAGTGAAAGTGAAGTCGCTAAGTCATGTCTGACTCTTTGCGACCCCATGGACTGTAGCATACCAGGGTCCTCCGTCCATGGTATTTTCCAGGCAAGAGTACTGGAGTGGGGTGCCATTTCCTTCTCCACGGGATCTTCTCGACCCAGGGATCAAACCCGGGTCTCCCACATTGTAGGCAGATGCTTTTACCATCTGAGCCATGAGGGAAGTTGCATGTGTTGGAAACTAATGCAAAATCCAAGAAATGTAATCCTGTAGAAGCAGGGCTCTACAAATTTAAAGCACAAAAACTGGATTCCAGAATGCCTTACAGGGGGTACATTTTCCCCCAAGAAACTGCCAGAGAAGCCACCCACCGTTCCTATTGGCTTTGATTTTGAAATGGAGAACAGAACCAAACAGCGAAAAGCAAAGAGGGTATTGGAGGATAAACACTTTAAATTTATGCAAAGCCTTGCCCTTATCTATCTTGTTAGGTGTTGTGGGTGTCCCTGAAAAGAAAGAAATTCCACTCACTATCCCAGGACTCCTGCCTTTGTTCGGAGGAAGAGAACCCAAAACCCACTCAAGAAGATGAGGATGAGGAGAAGCCAGGAGTGATAAGAGGTCAATAATTACCCCATGACGGAGTACCTGTTAAGCCCAAAATCCCGGTGAGGAGAACTGTGGAAATACTCCCTTTCTCTTTTGATTCAAAAAAGTTACTTACAGAAGGAGAAGAAAATAAAACAACTGCAGAAAGGGGAGTTGCCTAAGTTCTAGGCGCTTCCTTCACCTCATTTTCCTACCATTAACCTGCAGGAGAAGAAGATGAAGGACACACTCAGGTTGAGCCTTCTGCTTGGAGCCTGGCAGAAGAGGTGCCTGAGGGCACAGACTCGAGTTCTCTCCGTGCCCTGGTGACAAGAAGGCTCCTCCTGGTGTGATGGAAAGAGCAGCTCTGGTTCCTGGACGGTGTCTGTAGCCGAGTCTAGCAGTGGAGTCGGCTGGAGAACTGGGTGGTACCCACGTAGTCAAGGGCCGCTCACTTACAGTAATTTGTGTGGCTTCCATCCTCCTCCTCTTTTTTACATATGTCAGAATATATAGTTGATTTAGTTTGTAATTTATTCACTTGAAGTATAATTTTTGCTGCTTTTATCCTTCCCTCCTTATATTTAAATTTAAAAATATAGATACTATTGATTTAGTTCATAGTTTATGTCTGATTCTTTCCTCTTCTCCATGCAAAATGAATTTAGAATTAAGGAGCCCTTTGCTCTGAGGAGGGAGTCTCATTATGCACCTGATGAGGAAGAGACTTGACTGATATGTCCCTCGCTGAGGCTGTCTGCCAACTTCAAGCAGAGCTGCTGTTCAGGCACCTTCTTCCCTTGTTGGGAACGCTGAGCAGAATGTGCTTTAAGTCTTCCTGTGACCTGGGCTGGAATCAATATGTTTGTCTTACTAAAAATTTAAAAAGGCCTTTCCATACTCTTCTCAAAAGTGATTCTTAGCATTTACATCTCAGCAGCACCGTAAGTGTTCACAAGGAGACGTGATTTCTTCACACCCTACTCCTGTTAACCAGAATAACCAGAGCCTTAGGGTTTCTCCCAGTACGTGGGTTCTTCTGGCACATGCCCGAAGCCTATCTCATTAATCCTTGTTGTTGTTGTTTTTTTAAAGAAACTTAATGTTTACTTCTTTTGGAGGATAGCTGACTTACAATGTTGTGTTTGTAGGTGTAGAGATTCTTCATCAGTTATCCCCATACACCTATTGATTCATTTTTGTTTTCTTCCACATACACGTTATTATAGAGTGTGTAGTACACTACCCTTTCTAAAGGAGGTCCGTGTTGATTCTATATTCTGTATGTATTTGTGAGTGTAAATTAATCCCAACCTCCTAATTTATCCCTTCCACCCACTACTCCCCTTCAGTAACCATGTCTGTTTCCTAAGACTGTGTGTGTATTTCACTTTTATAAAATAGCTCACTGATATCAGTTTCACCTTCTGAAGTATTCCACTTACTATGATTGTTCTAGATTAATCTATGGTTGTTCTAGATTATTCCTGTAAATGGAATATTTATTTTTTCATGGCTGAATCATATTCCATTCTGTGCATATATGACTTTTTTATTCATTCACCTGTCCATGTACATTTTGGTTGCTTTCGTGTCTCAGCTGTTGTAAATGCTACTGCAGTGCATTCTTGTTGTTGTTCAGTCCTTACTTCTATCTTGAAAAACCAAGACAGTCCCCATGAGGCAGGCAGTCCCCATTCCCCTCCCTCAGCCCCTGGCACCTACTATCCTGTTTTCCGAGTCTAGGGCGCCGACTGCTCTAGGGACCTTCTATGAGTGGGCTCACACATCATTTGTTCTTCTGTGTCTGGCTTATGTCACTGAGCATAATGCCCTTAGGCTTCATCCAGGCTGTAGCCTGTGTTGCAACTGCCTTCCTTTCATGCTGGACAATGTTCATGGTCTGCTTGTCCGTTTTTCTCTCGAGGGAAACGTGGAATATCTACATTCATCTCTCAAGTCTTATAATGTTTGTGGAACAACTTCAGAAAGTCCCATGACCCAAAAGTCATTCATCATTAGCTACTTTATAAACTTTTTTATTTTGAAATCCATCAAAGCTCAGAAGAAGGGAAGAATGTAGGTGAGCTTCACCTGTGTTTAGGGTATTCATTTTATTCCTGGTGTATGCTTTGCGTGTGCGTGCGCCTGTTTGCGGACATGTGCTGTACGTGTGCACGGTGTGTGTAGGTGCGAAGCGGCATATGTGTGGGGGGTGGGGGGCGGGGAGCTGGTAATGGGTCACGGGCTGGGGACTTGGGGCCCGAAGTGGGCAGGCGGGTGCAGGTGCGAGCTCCCCGTGGGTTCTCTGGCTCTGATGGAGTCTATGTCCCACCTCTTTCCTCATTCCCGCTTGGACGCAGCGCGGTGCCCTGTGGGCGTCAGCTCCGGCACGAAGTCACCTACCAGGCGCCTAGGAGGTGTCAGACCCTCTTCCCCCCACCCTGCGGGGAAGCAGGACCTGAGCGCACTCCACCCCTAATTGACCATCAGGATAGTCGGACCCGCTCTCCCCGCCCGACCCTGCAGGACTGTCCTTCCTGGGGGCATGGCGCAGCGCCTCCTGCTGGAAGCCTGGGACGCTGCAGCCGGGCCACTTCCCGTCCGTCCTTGCAGGACACTGGCTCTCCCCTGGGCCCTGACCACCACGTGGCCGCAGAACCTGGTCACAGTTTTGTTCTGCCCGTTGAAATTTTTAGTGACAAAGCTTTTGTTCCATTTCCTGATGTGGATGAAGTGTGGAGCCCAGTGATGATTTCTTCTTCAAGAAAGGTACATCCTAGTTCCCACACGCGGGTGAGCCCCCTGTCCAACGATGAGAGACCCCAAGTGTGCCTCCTGGGAGCACAGCCCTAAGCTACTTTGAACCTGACCAAGTTCTGTCTACATGGTAGATTCAGACCTCTCCAAGTCCTGTCTACACTGATTATGTTTAGATAAGACCATGTGCATCTGCAATGAGAACATTTACACCTGACCCTGTTCTCTGTGCAGTAGGACATGAAGACCTGGGTAGAGACCCGGCCTGGCCTCTGTCCTGGGAAACTTCGTGCCTGCGTCTGAATGTCAGTGCTCAGATGTCTGGGGTCTGGAGCTGAGGTGGGTTTCCCTGAGTGGGATTCCATGGCCCTCCCAGGGGTCAGTGCTGAGGTAGGGCTCTTAGTCTTTCCCTCTGACAAGTTCACCTTCCCTGGGGCTCATCGAGACACCTCAGGTAGGCTACCTGGCTGTTGTTGTTCAGTCTCTAAGTCATGTCCAACTCTTTGTGACCCGATGGACGGCAGCGCGCCAGGCTTCTCTGTCCTCCACTATCTCCTGGTGTTTGCTCAAACTCACTTCCATTGAGTCGGTGATGCCATCCAACCATCTCATCCTCTGTCGTCCCCTTCTCCTCCTTTCTTCAATCTTTCCCAGCATCCAGGTCTTTTCCAATGAGTCAGCTTTTCCCATCAGGTGGCCAAAATATTGGAGCTTCAGCTTCAGCATCAGTCCTTCCAATGAACACCCAGGACTGATCTCCTTTAGGATGGACTGGTTGGATCTCCTTGCAGTCCAAGGGACTCTCAAGAGTCTTCTCCAACACCACAGTTCAAAAGCATCAATTCTTCACGCTCAGCTTTCTTTATGGTCCAACTCTCACATCCATACATGACCACTGGAAAAACCGTAGCTGTGACTATATGGACCTGGCTTGTTTACACATTGGAGGCCCGCCGACCACAGCCATGGTGTCCTGACTAAGGGGGCGTGTGACCCCAGGTGGGGGTGTCTGGGGACTGTGTGAGTCTCACCCCATCTGAGTGGGTCAGAATCATGTGCAGAGGGAGACCATACACACAAAACTAAAATACATGTGAGCTTCACTAATGTTAGGAATTAATGCTTTACAATATCATTTTATACAGACCTGTGCCTATTCCCTCTTTACCCTTGTGAGATTCCCCATCCCTGGGGCTCCTGGAGACTCCTCAGGTGAGCTACCTGGTAATTGTTCCAATTCACCAGCAAGAGCATCGCAAGAAGAGAGCGGGTTTACTTGGGCAATTGATTGCAGGGCACATGGATCAGGCAAAAAGCCAGTGGGCAGCAGGTGAGGTTGCTGCTGTGATCTCTTTCCAATAGACCGTCCATGCTCATCGGAGACCAGACCTGCCCCTCGTCTTCCAGCCCAGCATCTGGTGTGTTTTCGCAGCACCTCAGCGGGACAAGAAAAGACTAAGACTGCCAGAAGCAAGGTAGTGTGTTCAACATTATCATGACAGCTGTAAAAACAGTTAATATCACACAGAACCAAAGAGAAAAGAGGAGGACTTCTCTGGGACAGGTGTAGGGGAAGGAGACTGACCCAACACTCCTATCTACCAAGTCAGGAGGTTACAGGAACTCACTTGTTTCCATCATAGGGGCCCAACCAGCAGAGACCTGGTGTCCTAACCAAGGGTCTTATCACCCCAGGTGCAGGGTCTGGGAAGGGGGAGTCATCCTAGAGACTGTGGACGTGTGACCTTAGGCACAGGACCTGGGAGGTGGGGTTACCCTGGAGACTGTGGATGTGTGACCCCAGGTGCAGGGTCTGGGGACTGTGTGGGTCTCACCCCATCCACAGGGGCCTGGATCCTGTACCCGGAGACCCCATATGTGCTCTTTACCTCAATGTGTCTTGTCCCCTCTGAGATTTCCAACATCTGAATGGAGGGAATTGCCCTGACTAACCTGTGGTCCTTTTTCTTCTCTTCATGTTGTCGCATTCACATGAGGCAGGCACCTTTGAGTGAGTTGCTGCTGTGCATTCCACTGAGTGAAAGAAAACCTTTGGTGGTGTCATATTAATATCACAGCATGTCATATAACTAATTCATAGGGTCACCACTGTCTGGTTTCCTCTAGACCGAGTTTATGTAATTTAATTGTAATTTATTCTTGTTTTATATTGGGGTAGAGTTATTGCCAATGTTTTGTTTGTTTTAGGTGTACATGAACTTGATTCAGTTATGCATAGATGTGTATCTATTCTTTCTCTGTTTTTTTTCTCATATAGGTTATTACAGTTTGTTCAGTAGAGTTCCCAGTTCTATTCAGTAGGTCCTTTTTCTTTATCCACTTGATATATATTAGTGTGTATATTTTCATCCCAAACTCTTAATTTATCTGTCCCTTCTAACTTTCCTTTGATAATCATAATTTGATTTTCTCGGTCTGTGAATCTGTTTCTATTTTGTAGATTAGTCCATTGGTATGAACTTATAGATTCCACCTGTATGTGATATCTTAGGATATTTGTCCTTTTCTCTCTGAAAAGTATTTATAGTATGATAAGTTTTTGGTGTATCTAAGCTGCTGCCAATATCATTATTTTGTTCTGTTTTATGGCTGAGTAGCATTCCAGTGTATAGATGAACCACATAGTCTTCATTTTTCTGTCAGTGGACATTTTGGTGGATTCTGTGTCTTGGCTATTGCAGTAGTGCTGCCCTGAAAATCAAGGTGCACATGTCATTTTTTTTTTTTTTTTTGCACATGTCATTTTGAATGGTGATTTTCTCTGGATCTAAGTGAGGAATGGGATTGCAGGATCATATGATACCTCTATGTTTAGTGTTTCAAGGAATCTCCGTGCTGTTTTCCATCATGGCTTTACCACTTACATTCCCACCAAGACTGAGAGAGGATTTTGTTTTCTGTACATTCTCTGCAGTAATTATTCTTTATAGATCTTTTCGATGATGACTATTGTGGCCAGTGTATGCGAGGTATCATCTCGTCGTTTTGTTTGGCGTTCATTTAATAATTACTGATGTGAAGTATCTTTCCATGTGCTTTTATTATTATTTTACATATTGTGAGGACAATTTACTTCTTCAATCTGGCTTCTTGAAAGTTGGCCCTGTTTGGAATTTTTTTTCCAGTGATTTACCCCAGGACATTTCTTGAGGGCAGGTGTCATTTACCTGCCCTATTGGACTGTCATTTACAAGCCTTCTCGAACTTGTGACTATTATGAGCCCTTTAACATCTGTTTTAAAGTGTATATATTATCTGAACTAGCTAATTACTTCCTGTCCCTCCGCCTTAATTTTTTGGTAACTGTGAGTTTTTTTTCTAAGTCTATGAGGCTGTTTCTCTTTTGTAAGGAGGTTTATTTGTATCCATGTTTAGATTCCACAGAAAGTAATATCCTATACTTGTCTTTCTCTGGCTCACTTACTTCACTTAGTATGATCATCTCTAGTTTCTTCCCGGCATATTTCATCCTTCTTTACATCTGAGTAATATTGCATTGTGTACCTGTACCCCATTTTCTGCCTTTATTCATCTGTCCTTGTGCACTTTAGTTGCTTCCGTGTCTTGGTTATTGTACCTAGTGCTGCCATGATCCTTTGCTGCAGGTATCTTTTTAAATTTTGGTTTTCTCTGGATCTATGCCTAGGTATGGGATTGCTGGGTCCCTGGGTACTTCTATGTTTAGTTTTTTTAAAACCTCCATAATGTTCTCCCTAGTGGGTGTACTGACTTGCATTCCTCCCAACAGTATAGGAGGGTTCCCTTTTCTCCATACCCTCTGCAGGCTTGATTGTTGTAGGATTTTCGATGTGGCCATTCTGATCAATGTGAGGTGATACCTCATTGTATATTTGATTTGCCTTTCTCTAAGAACTAGTGATGCTGGGCATCGTTTCATGTGCTTTATGGCCATCTCTATGACTTCTTTGGAGAAATTTGTATTTATTCTTTGACCGATTTTTTATTGTGGTTTTGTTTTGTTTGTTTTTTTTTTGATATTGAGCTGTACTAGTGGTTTGTATGTGTTGAAGAGAAATTCCCTATAGGTATCTTTGTTTGCAAGAATTTTTTTCCATTCTGAGGGTTGTCTTTTTATTTTATTGATGGTTTCCTTTGCTGTGGAGATGGTTTTAATGTTTATTAGGTCCCATTTGTTTATTTTTGTTTTCTTTTCATGATTCTATGAGGTGGATCAAAAAAGAACTTACTGCATTTTTATGTCAAGGTGTGTGCTCTTTTCCTCAAGAGTTTCATAGTATTTGTCCTTTTATTTAGGTCTTTAACCTATTCTGAGTTTATTTTTGTGTATAGTTTTAGGGAGCATTCTAAATTCATTCTCATTTTCATTGCTAAGGAACCTGCCCTGTTGTCCTCCACAGTGGCTGCTCCCAATTTCCATTGCCCGCATCAGTGTAGGAGGGCTCCCTTTGCTCCACACCCTCTCCAGCATTTATTGTTTGTAGTTTTCATCTATGGCCATTGTGACTGGTGTGAGGTGTTACCTCCTTGAAATTTTGATTTGCATTTCTCTCATGTTTAGTCATGTTGACATCTTTACATGTGATGTTTTAAGACAATGTGAGTTAAACTTACTTATTCAAATTGGCTTCTTGAACGCCTGCTCTGTTTTTAATATTTTTCTGTTGACCTCCCCTAGGACACTTCTTGAGGGCAGGTGCTTTTTACTTACAGCCCACAGGCCTACTGAATGTTGAGTGAATATTAAATGAGCAAAGGTTTCAGTTGTTGTTATGGAAAATGGCCTCAAGGTGGCAGCATGTCTTTGTGCCCCTACCCTGGTTACTGGGGGAACCAGAGCCTTCCGGAAAGTCCTGTTCCTGGATTGTCAATTAGAGTGGAATGTGCCAGAAGTGAGTTCACTTTCACTTTTCCCTTTCATGCACTGGAGAAGGAAATGGCAACCCACTCCAGTATTCTTGCCTGGAGAATCCCAGGGACGGCGGAACCTGGTGGGCTGCCGTCTATGGGGTCGCACAGAGTCGGACACGACTGAAGCGACTTAGCAGCAGCAGCAGCAGTGCCAGAAGAAACACCCAAGGCTTGTGTCCCATTCCTTCTTCCGTCCTTACCCCTATCCCCTGGACACATCCCAGTTCCTGCAACACCACTTTATGGAGGGTGCTTTCATCCATAGGTGGGGTGACCCTAAGGAAGGAAGCTGGAGGTGGGAACCCCATCGCCTGGAAACATGGAACCCAGGGGGCTTTTCAAAGCTCTTCCAGCCCAGAGGCTCCACATCCTTTGGGTGAAATAGGTTTAGTTTCACTGCAGGAGGACCTGCCTAGATCTGGAGGTTGTGGGCCGGTGCAGAGGGGAACAGGCACACCAGGGCCATGGGGAAGGGCTCATTGGCTGGCATATCCTTCCCACCTTCCTCAGTCCCAAGACAGTCCATCCAAGGGACCCAAGCCTGCCCAGGCTTCAGGGATGTGACAGCAGCCCAGGTCACTAAGGCCTGAAGGGAATAGAGTCAGCGTTCTGTTTTTGTAATTTGTATTTTGTATTGGTGTAGAGGTGACTTACAATGTTGTAGGGTGTGTTTATTTGTTTGTTTCAGGTCGACAGCAACATGATTCACTTAAGCATAGCTGTGCACATGTCCTTTTTTTTGGTTCTCTTCCCATAGAGTTTATTATGCAGTGTTGATTAGGAGTCCTCATCCTAGAGTGGGTTTTTGTTGATTATTTTACAGAGTCGTGTGTGTATGTTCATCTCCACCTTCTCATTTCCTTTGCCCACCACCTTTTCCTTTTGGTAACCATAAGACGCTTTGCTATGTTGTGAGGCCGGTTCTGTTTGGTAAAGAAGTTCATTTGTATCCATTTTTAGCATCCACCTCCAAGAGATATCATATGATAGTTGCCTTCCTTTGTCTCACTTACTTCACTTAGCGTGATGTCTCTACTTCCTTCCTTGTTGCTGGACATGGGGTAATGTCACCCTTTTTATGGCTGAGTGATATTGCTGTGTGTGTACCCCATCTTGTTTACCCATTCATCTGTCCTCACCCATTTAGGCTTCATCCACGTCTTGGCTATTGTATACAAGCTACATATATTGTATTGGCTACAGTATTGGCTACATAATACTGCCATGAACATTGGGGTGCACCTGTCTTTTAAAATTATGGTTTTCTCTGGACCTGTGCCCAGGAATGGGATTGTTGGGTCCTCTGGTACTTCTCTGC
Source organism: Giraffa tippelskirchi (assembly GCF_054371585.1). Classification (NCBI taxonomy): domain Eukaryota; kingdom Metazoa; phylum Chordata; class Mammalia; order Artiodactyla; family Giraffidae; genus Giraffa; species Giraffa tippelskirchi. Next base: position 117,674,827 of record NC_137280.1, on the reverse strand, counting down.
TCAGTTTTTCATGACCCTTTGTGCTGTTCTCCTGTGTGGATTTCCTGACTTTCATTCCCACCAACAGCTAGGAGGGTTCTTTTCCTCCATTTGTTCTCCAGCATTTATTGTTGTCGATTTTCTATGATGACCTTTCTGACCTGTGTGAGATGATGCCCCATGGTACTTCTGATTCACAGCTCTAATACTTACAGATGCTGAACATCTTTTCATGTGCTTCATGGCCATCTCTATGTCTTCTCTGGAGAAAGGTCCCTTTAAATCTTGTGCCCCATTTGACTGGGTTGTTTCTTTGAGACAAGGTGCATCAAGGTGCATAAGCTGTTTGTGTGTTTTGGAGATAAACTCCTTGAGGGTGTCTTTGTTTGCACATATTAGTTCCATTACGAGGTTTGTCTTTTTGTTGTGTTTATTGTTTCCTCTGCTGTGCCAGCTCTTTTAAGGGGAGTTAGGTACCATTTCTTTATTTTTGTTTTATTTTTCATGATTCTAAGAGGTGGGTCGAGAAAAACTTGCCGCATTTTATGTCAAAGTATGTTCTGCTTTTTCCCTTAAGAGTTTCGTATTATCTGTCCTTTTATTTAGGTCTTGAATCTATTTGGAGTTTATTTTTGCGTATGCTGTTAGGCAGTGTTCTAATTTCATTCTCATGACCATTTCTTAAAAAAACCTGCACCCTGTTCTTCACAGTGGCTGTTACTAGTTCATTTTTTTCACTAACAGTGTGGGAAGTTCCCCTTTTTCCACACTTTCTCCAGCATTTATTGTCAACTTTTGGACAACGGTCATTGTGAACCATGTGAGGAAATACCTCATTGTAGTTTTGATTTGCATGTCTCTAATATTTAGTAAGGTTGACATCTTTTCGTGTGATTCTTTTAAAGGGCGTGAGTTAAACTTACCTCTTGAAATTGGCCACCTGAATGCCTGCCTTGTTTTGAATTTTTTTTCAGTGACACCTAGGACATTTCTTGAAAGCAGGTATTTTTTACTTACAGCCTCTTGACCCTTGTGCATATTAAATACCCAGCAGCACTGCTTTTCATGGTGTTGGTAAATTAGAAGGAGCGGCACTTCTTCATGTTCCACTCTTCTTTTTTTTTGCCCTGTAATTTCCTTGTTATTTTGTGTTGGAATATTGTCGATTTCTGATGTGTTTGTTTCAGTTGTACAGATACATGATTCAGTTATGCACAGATGTTTATTTATTCTCTTTGGGTTCATTTTCATGTATAGGTGATTACAGTGTGTTCATCAACTTTCCTATGCTATTCGGTAGTTACTTTTTGACCATCTATTTTATATATATTACTGTGTATATGTTAATTCCAAACTCGTAATTTCTCCCACTTGTTTCTGAAGTTTGGGAGTTCTGCAGAGGGCAAGAGGCACTCCAGGTCCATTGTGGAGGCACACTGCCTGCCACCTGCTCCCAGCTCCCTCAGCCCCGGGGCACTCCAGTCAGTCAGGCTCCAGGGATGTGACACCAGCCCAGGTCACTATGGCCTGAGGGGAACAGAACCAGCATTTCTCTTTCTATATTTTTCTGTTTTTATCCTACAGTTTGAACTGGAGTATAGAGGTGAATTACAATCTTGTGGGTTTTTTTTTCCTTTTCCATCTCATGCAACTTGATTTTCTTGGTGACCAGAAGTTTCTTTTCTAAATCTGTTAGGCTGTGTTTCTTTGGGAAAGAACTTCATTTGTATCCATTTTTAGATTACACCTAGAGGGGATATCATATGATATTTCTCTCTCCCTGTCTCCCTTACTTCACTTGGAATGATCATCTCTACTTTATTTCCCGTGGCCAGACTTGGCATTATTTCCTACTTCCTTATCGTTGAGAAATATTGCATTGTATATATGTGCCCCATTGTCTGTTTCCATTCATCTGCAATTCCTACATTTAGCTTGCTTCCCAGACTTGACTACTGTACGTTGTTGGGCTGAGGTTGCAGGGGTTCCCATGTCTTTAAAATTTTTCATTTTCTCTGGGTTTATGCCCAAGTGTGGGACTGCTGGGTCCTAAGGTACTTGTGTTGCAGTGAAAAGGGAAAAAAGAGGAATTTGTTGCAGTAAAAAGAAAAAAAAAAGAAATGAGTTTTTTCTCTTTCCCCTTCCTGAGAACAAAGAAGATAAAGAGAACAGTGAGCAGACCTGAACATTCCTTTAGTCACTCCTAGCTCTGCATGTCTGTAACTAAGTTTACTTTCCAGCCCCCTAACTCTGCAGGAGCTACACTTTGCACCTATTTAAAGTCTCCTCTATACTGGGAACAATTAAATCATACTAAGGATAATCAGTCTAATAATACTAGAAAACTAGGCTGGGTGCCTTATGGACAATGCCAGTATATAGTTTCCCTAAAAAATAAGGATTGGTAATGCGGGAGACCTGGCTTCGATCCTTGGGAAGATTCCCTGGAGAAGGGAAAGGGTACCCACTCCAGTATTCTGGCCTGGAAAATTCCACGGACTGTATAGTTCATGGGGTCACAGAGTCAGACACGACTGAGCGACTCTCACTGTACTTGACTATGGAACAAGCGAAGTCAGATGACAGGGATACACTGGGCTACACGTAATGGGAGTTCTTGACTTCAGTTCTTACTAATGACATTATTATTATTGCTAGCTATATTGTTTTCCATATTGCCTGTTTCAAAAGTGTTGGCCGTAGCCTATTATACAGAGTGAAATAGTCATAAAGAGAAACACCAATACAGTATATTAACACATATGTGTGGAATTTAGAAAGACAGTAACGATGACCCTATATGCAAGGCAGCAAAAGAGACACAGATTTAAAAACAGATTTTTGGACTCTGTGGGAGAGGGTGAGGGTGGGATGATTTGAGAGAATGGCATTGAAACTTGTATATTACCATATGTAAAACAGATGAACAGTGCAAGTTCAATGGATGAAACAGGACACTCAAAGCTAGTGCTCAGGGACAATCCAGAGGGATGGGGTGGGGAGGGAGCTTGGGAGAGGGGTTCAAGATGGGGGGTCACACGTGCACCCATGGCTGATTCATGTTGATGTATGGCAAAAACCACTACAATATTGTAAAGCAATTATACTCCAATTAAATTAATTATAAAAAAATTTTAAGTGTTTTCGCTTACATTACCAAGTGTGTGACAAAACAGTTATGTAATGCCCCCAAACTATGGTCAGATTCATGACTCTGAAGGGGCTCTGCCATCTACCTCTACACAGATTAAATCATGATGACTGAAGCCACTGACCTTCAACACCCCCTGAAGGAGTTCGGTGGAAATTAGGAATGAGGCACTCTGTGCTCCGGAAAAAACTGCAGAAGAGGCCTTCAGATAGTTAGACACTTTTGGGAGGAGATTTTTATGACTCTTGATTCTTGTATCTTCTCAAATCTAGATAAACACTAACATCACTGACAGTGACAGCTGCTTTGGCTATTAAGAAAAAAAATTTACAATTAAAGTCAAAATAGAGTAGCTATGCAAATAACTAGGTGACACTATGGTGTGATTTCAGACAAGTCCTTGTACTGTTGAGAACTTGAGTTTTCTGAGTTGTGTCAGATTTAAGATGCCATCAGCCATTCCGAAAACCAAGTCTGCTAGCAGCAGGTGACTACAACCTTACTTTTTAAAGGTCTCTTCTTGTAACTGTTATATGTGTAGACAAGGAAATTGCTCTGGATCATATGTTGACAAGAAAAGAAAATGTGTAATGACCAATAGGCACAGTTAAGACCTATGCAGATAAACCTAGACAACTGGCTACCTGGCTACAAGTTCCCTCAAGGTGTTAAGTCTAAATTAGGATTCAGGCTTAATTTTTTCTAATTTGTCTGTTAATGTTCAGGTTGTCATTCCTCCAACTATTTCTGAGTCTGAATGGCTCCATCCATTTGGACAGGATGACCCAAGCACTGACCCTATCTGGACCACAATCAAAATCATCATCAAACGTAACTTGGCTCTTGCTCCTTCTTTGACCCCTAGTTACAATAACTCTTTTACTGATCTATGACCTCTGTTTTCTTAAACTACCTGTTAAGACTTGTCTCCTCCAGCTGACAACTGTTGCATCAAGATAATAATGATGTGGAGAGAAAACCCACACCCCCAAAGAGATTACAGCCACTCCTCCAAACAGATCCTGTGGGAATAACCACAAAAGTCACTCTGGGGCCCCTTAATAAAACAGGGCAAGAGCTCCGTGACCCCAATTAGATAGGGTCTATGAGTCCCATGTCAGCATTGAAGAAGTTACAAAACATTACCATCTGTCCCTCATCACCCCAATAAAGATTTCTTGGAGTTCATATCTCTCAAGAAAAATTTGAGGTAGGAGATAGATGGGCCCCTGGGCTTAACAGCTGGTGATTGTCAAACAGAGCAAACTGAGGGTTTGTCCTCAGCCAGACAAGAACAAGAACGACACCTATTTCCCTTTCTCCGTTGATATGGAGGAAATAAAATGATGGGGGAATTTGTTGCAGTGAAAAGGAAAAAAAAAAGAAGAGTTTTTAAAATTTTCTTTCCTGAGAACAAAGAAGATAAAGAGGACAGTGAGCAGGCCTGAGCATTCCTAGTTTTTTTCTTTTTTACTTTTGCTGCTCCTAACTCTGCGTGTCTGTAACTTAGTTTGTTTTTCTGCTCCCTAACTCTGCAGGAGCTACACTTCGCACCTACTGTCCTTTGCTTACCCTTACAACACCCTTCCCTTTGCAGTTACACATCAGAAAGAAGGCTGCAGAGCCAGCGAACTGCCAGACTCAATTACTGGGTTACTGATGCCAACCTATGACTGTTTTTGAGAAGATTCTAATACATTTGTTCCTTGTCACCAACCCCTCACTGGGAGCCCTTGCCTTATATAAGCCCCTAGACTCCTCATGGCGGGGGGCGAGGCACAGTTCTTGGGGCATTAGCCTACTGTGTTCCCCTCTCCACTAGCTGAGGATTAAAGCCACCTTTCTATTTCCCTCAAGCTCTGTCTCCTTATTTTTTTATTCAGCTTCGGTAGACAGAGAAAGCTAAGATTTTGGCTGGCAACACCTCTATGTTATTTTTAAGTGACCATACATTCTCCTAAGTATGCTGTGAACAACAGTGCAGGAGTGTTCCTTTCTCTCCACACCTTCTCTAGCATTGACTCTTCAAGATGTTATGAGATCACCAATCTGATGAATGTGAATGCTTAGCTCATTGGACTTTTGATTTGCATTTCTCTAGTCATTAGTGATGCTAAGCATCTTTTTACATGCCTATCTGCTATCTGTAGGCTTTCCTAGGAGAAATATCCATTTCCATCTTTGGCCCATTTTTTTTTCTTGGTTTGTTTGTATTTTTGATATTGAGCTGCATGAGCTGTTTGTATGTTTTGGAGATGAATTCATTGTGGGTTTCTTCTTTTGCAAATATTTCTTCCTATCCTGAGGGTTGTCCTTGCCTTTCCTTGAGGGTTTTCTTTTGGTATGCAAAACTTTTAAGGTTAATTTGGTCCCATTTTCTGATTTGTGGTTTATTTTTCATTCTTCTAAGAGGTGGATCCACAAAAAACTTGCTGCATTCATGTCAAATTGTGTCCTGTTTATATTTTTCTCAAGAATTTCATAGTATCCTTCCTTACAATTAGATTTTTTAAATCTATTTGGAGTTTATTTTTGTGTGTAGTGTTAAGGAGTATTCTAACCCCATTCTTATTTTCATGGCTAAAGGAAGCTTCACAATGCCCTCCACAGGGGCTGTTACCCATTTACATCCCAAGCATCGGTAGAGGAGGGTTCCTTTGTTTCCACACCCTCTCCAGCAGTTACTGTTTTTAGAGTGTTTGGCCATGGCCATTCTGACTGGTGTGATGTGATACCTCGCTGTAGTTTAGCTTTGTATTTCTCTAATAAATAGTGATGTTGACATCTTTTCTCGTGATTATTTTAAATGGTGTGAGTTAAACTTCTTGAAATTGGCTTCATTATTGCCTGCCTTGTTTTGAATTCTTTTCCGATGATCACCCCTAAGGCATTTCTTCATGCCTTAGGAGGGCAGATGTTTTTTACTTTGTGAAATGAAAATATCTCCTGCCATATTAATTAACAAGAAATGTCACAGCCATCACTGATTTCTGGCCTCCAAATGTGAATGAGGGCTCCCCAAACTGCGACCCAGCGGATGCTCCCACCCCCCCATGACGATTGCTGAGGAACTGGGGGAATGCAAGAAGCAAGGTGAACAAGGAAACACGACTGGCCCCAGATAGCTGAGGTGCACAAGAAATGAGTGAAGGCAGGGAGCCCAGAGGCTTGCATCTTCCCATACATAGAAAGCTAAATTCCTTAACTTGATATCTGATCTTTGCTGTTCAGACTGCCTGCTCCCTTTGTTGCAAACTTGTATATATCCTGACTCCCCCTCCTGCCTCCTTGGAGCAGTCTTCTCAGAGCTACTGAGATGCTGTCTCCCAGGCTTGGAGTTGTAAACATTCCCACCAAGTAAAATAGCTTTCTACTTTCAGGTTGTGACTATATTTTTTAGTTGACAACTTACAGACCTTGAATTCTTGTGAATGTTAAATGTCCAGCAGGCCCTCTCTTCATGGTGCTGTTACACAGTGCTGGCCACAAGGGGCAGCACTCCTTCATGCAGCACTCTTTTTTTTTCTTTTAACTGTAATTTCCTTGTTTTCTATTAGAATATAATTGATTTCTAATGTTGTGTTAGTTTCAGATGTACAGGAACTCGGGTTATAATATATATAATATATATATATAATATATATAATATAACTCGGGTTATAATATTCAGTTATATTAATACATAGAAATTTATCTATTTTTTTGTTTCTTTTTCACGTATAAATGATCACAGTGTGTTCAATAAACTTCGCTATGCTATTCAGTACTTTTTGATCATCTATTTGATATATATTAATGTGTGTGTATATATATATATATATATATATATATATATATATTTGAGGGATTGTTAATTCCAGTCCCTTAAATTATCCCACCTACATCTGTAGGGCAACAGGCACTCCAGGATCATTGTGTAGGCACACTGCCTGCCACATGCCCCCAGCTCCCTCAGCCCCAGGACACTCCAGCCTTCAAACCCAAGCTAATCAGGCTCCAGGGATGTGACACCAGCCCAGGACACAATGTCCTGAGGGAAACTGAGTCAGCATTTCTTTTTTGCTTGTGCTGTTTTTATCTCATCGTTTAAACTGGAGTGTATAGGTGAATTACAGTCTTGTGGGTGGTTTTTTTTCCCTTCTACCACAACTAGTTTCACTTCTACTAATACATATTGAGTTTTTTTCCATATAGGTTATTACAGAGTGTGGAGTAAGTGTCCTTGTGTTATACAGTGGGTCCTGGTCATTTATTTTATAAATAGTAATGTGCATATATTAGTCTGAAGCAACTCATTTCTCCATGCCGTACATCTTTATATCTTGGTGATTAGAAGTTTCTTTTCTAAGTCGGTGAGGCTCTGTCTCCGGGCAAGAAGTTCAATGGTATTCATCTTTAGATTATACCTAGAGGTGATATCATAAGATACTGATACTTGTCTCTTCCTGTGTCCCTTACTTCACTCGGAATGATCATCTCCACTTTCTTTGGATTATCTATTATACGTACAGATTTCTGTGTATATGTAAGTCCCTACCTCCAAATTCATCCTGCCCTTTTTTTTTTTTCTTCCTTTTTTTTTCTTTTTTTTTCACTGGAACCCTCTGTGTTTGAATTCTCAGAATCTCTTTTTGGGTTGTAACTTAGTTCCTTTGTATTGCTTTTAAAATTTTTCCTACAAGGGACATCAAAGACTGTTGTCTTCCTCAGTCTGACTGATTTTACTTAGTGTATGATTCTTCAAGGTCCATCCTCTTAGCGACCAGTGGCATAATTTCATAATTTCAGTGGTGCTTTTTCATGGCTGAGTAATGGTCCATTGTCTATAAGTAACACACCTTCTTTAACCTTTAATCTGTCAGTGGACATTTTGCAGGTTCTGTTTTAGCTGTCGCAAGTAAAGCTGCAGTGAGTGTTGGGGTGCACATGTTTTTATCGAATGATGACTTTCTCAGGATATTCGCCCAGGTGTGGGAATATCTGATCCTAGGACTGACTCTCTTGAGAGATTTTTTTTTTTTTGACATTTGGAGGCTATGTTTTCTAGTGGCTATTGTCAATGTCCATTTCCACTGAACATGTAATAGGGTTACCTCACCTGCCGACTCTCTCCTACATTTATTGTTTGTAGACTTGTGAGGATGGCCAGTCTGACTGGTGGAATTTGATTTGCCATTATTGTTTTGATTGGTATTCCTGCAGCAATTAGGGATGCTGTGCATCTACTCCGGTGGTAGAGGTTTGCTTTTGTTTTTTCTTGTTTCCTTTACATTAAAGTGTGTGAGGAAAATTTACTGTGGCAGTTGACTTCTTGAGACTCTGCTGTGTTTGAAATTTATTTCTGCAACCCTGGGAGATTTTCCTGAGGGCAGCTGTCATTAAAAGAAACCCCAGGGCTTGTGAATTACAGGTGCTGGTCAGCCTCTTTGGTCAAGTTGTAGTTACAGGAAATGTTTACAGGCGACTGCACTTTTTAAAGCACATCTCTGGTTCCTGGGAAAGTCAGCATCCTGGGCTATGGATTAGAGTGAATTGTACCTGAGCAAACACCTAGGGGCTTGTGTTTCACTACTTTCCCCCCATAAAGTATCTCACACACACATATACACCAGACAAATTACTTCTGGGTCCACAGCACCCTGCTGAGTGTGCTTCCTTGCCTAGGAAGCTGCACTCCAGAAAGGAGGCTTGAGTTGGAAGGCCCAGCATCAGGGCATGTGCAGGGTTCATAATATTTGCTCTCTAGTCCCTGGAGGCCTGGATCCTGCTGGGGAGTCTGGTCCAAGCCAGAACATAGCAGACAGTAGATGTTTAAAAAGGGTTCAATGAAGGGCACCTTGCTAAGCTGTGTGAAACCAACCCTAGTCCAGCACTGGGACCTAAGTCTGCTTGGGCTCCAGGGATGGGGTAGCAGCCCCAGTCAGGGAGGTCAGGGGGAATAAAGTAGCCACTGCTTCTTTTTCCTTCTCTTTAATATTATGCCAATGTTATATTGCAGTATAGTCGATTTGCAATGTTCTGATTGTTGTCATATACAGCCGCCTGATTCAGGACGGTGATTGCAGCCATGAAATTAAAAGATGCTTACTCCTTGGAAGGAAGGTTATGACCAACCTAGATAGCATATTTAAAAGCAGAGACATTACTTTGCCAACAAAGGTCCGTCTAGTCAAGGCTATGATTTTTCCAGTGGTCATGTATGGGTGTGAGAGTTGGACGGTGAATCAAGCTGAGCATCGAAGAATTGATGCTTTTGAACTGTGGTGTTGGAGAAGACTCTTGAGAGTCCCTTGGACTGCAAGGAGATCCAACCAGTCCATCCTAAAGGAGATCAGTCCTGGGTGTTCATTGGAAGGACTGATGTTGAAGCTGAAACTCCGATACTTTGGCCACCTGATGCAAAGAGTTGACTCATTGGAAAAGACCCTAATGCTGGGAAGGATTGGGGGCAGGAGGAGAAGGGGATGACAGAGGATGAGATGGTTGGATGGCATCACCGACTCGATGGACATGGGTTTGGGTAAACTCTAGGAGTTGGTGATGGACAGGGAGGCCTGGCGTGCTACGGTTCATGGGGTTGCAAAGAGTCGGACACGACTGAGCGACTGAACTGAACTGATTCAGGTATAACGTATCTATGAGATATGTCTATTCTTTTTTGGATTTTTTGCCATAGAAGGTCAAACAGAGTGGTTAGCATCAGGTACTGGTGGATTATGTATGTCAGATAGTTTTCTGTGTATACAAAAAGAAAGGTAGGAGATAATTTCTGTGGATTCTCTCCTAGAGATACAGATTTCTGTGTATAAGTTAGAGGTATAGGTTCCCATGTATGTGGGAAAGGAAGGAAGGAAGGGAGAAAGGAAGAGGATAATCCTTGGGAATTATTGATTACACATACAGGTTTCTATGTCTATGATAGTTCAGATCTCCTAATTCATTTTCAGGCCCTTCACATTCTTTTCTTTTCTTTTTTCTTTTTCTTGGAACCCTTTGTGTTTGAAATCTCAGAGTTCCTTTGGGCTTGTAAATTTGATACTTTGTATGTCTATTGATATTTTGCCTAGAAGGTACATCATACACTATTGTCTTCCTATGCCTGACTGACTTCTCTTAGAAATGATCCTTTAAGGTCCATCCCTGTGGTTACCTGTGGACATGTGACCCCAGTTTCAAGGTCTGGGGAGGAGGGTCACCCTGGAGACTGTGGACATGTGACCCCAGGTGCAGGCTCTGGGAGGGGGGTCACCCTGGAGACTGTGGACGTGTGACCCCAGGTACAGGGTCTAGGAGTGGGGTCACCTTCGAGAGTGTCCACATGTGACTTCGGATGCAGGGTCTGGGGGTTGTGTAGGTCTCACCCCTCAGCACAAATCAGGATCGTGTGTACCCGGAGACCTCCTCTCTCTCCTTTTCCAGTAGCCTGTCTTGTTCCCCTGAGATTTCTGACGTCTGAGTTGAGGGTGTTGCCCTGATTTACCTGTGGTCCTTTGTCTCCTCTTGTTGCATTCATATGAGGTCAGGCGCCTTGGGGCAGCTGTGCTCCGTGTTCTGCTAAATGACCGATAACCCTTGGTATGCAGTTTCTGAACCCCACTTGAGATTCTGGCCCTGGCAGAGTGCAGCCCGTCCACTGACCCCGCGTTGTGGTGAAGGAAAGGAAGCATGTGTTGCCGGTGCTGAGCAAGGAGCCCAGGGCAGACTGTGCTTAAAGGGCTCACACTCCCTGAAGGCTTTCATGGGAAGTTTAACGCCAAGCTTAAGGAGGGGGTCATGGAGTGGGTGATCTGCTCAGGGACCTTCTCCTGATTGGCTGGTGGTGAGGTCACTGGGAGTTAGCATCTTCACCTTCTGGTTCTAACAGGTCTGGAGTCTGTGTGCTTGTGGAGCCTGCAGTCAACTTCTCCACCTGGTGGGGGTTTCAGCGTGTATAAGACAGCTCACAGGTCATGGCTCAGAATATTATCTACAGCCCTTGAGGAGGGACATAGGTCCTTGACTTTGGTGGTGGTTTAGTCGCATCCGACTATTGCAACCCCATGGACTGTAGCCCGCCAGCCTCCTCTATCCCTGGGGTTCTCCAGGCAAGAATACTGGAGTGGGTTGCCATTTCCTTCTCCAGGGGATCTTCCCTGGGGATCGAACCTGGGTCTCCTGCACTGCAGGCAGATTCTTTAGCAACCGAGCTACGAGGGAAGCCCAAAGTCCTTGACTTTGTTTAATGGCTAAGTTATTGTTTTGTCTTCTTTGACAGTTTTCCTTCCTTTCTGCTTGTTCTCATTTCTCATGTTAAATGTACTCTTTGGAACTCAGAGAAGCCTGGGAGTCTAAAGGTTTTCTACAGACAGAAGGCAGGCAGAGGACATGCTATGTTTTCCCTTAAAATTTGATTATATTTTGGATTAATGGATTAATCAATGCTTTGTAGGATCTTCTCCTCTTGTTTTATTCCCACCTCTTCCCAGGAAGGTCAATTTCAGTGATTAAAGGATGCGGTAGGGACTTCCCTGGTGGTCCAGTGGCCAATAGTCTGTGCTTACAATGCAGGGGCCCCTGGTTCATTCCCTGCTCAGAGAACTAGATCCCACATGCCACAGCTAAATGATCCCATGTGCCAGACCGACCCTGCCAAATATTATGATAAATACATTACAAATATAAAAAACAAAAATTTTTAATTAAAATATTTGGTAAAACCCATATGTGGCCATTCTTGCAAGTCTTTATTCAGAGAATACATGGCCATGATACATGTCTGCAGACAGGATCCTGTGACATTAGAGAGATGTCACCAGACAGGCCGTGCCTCTGATGCCAGAACTGTGAGAGGCAGTGTTCTTGGTAAACAGGCAGGATTTGTGATTGCTGAGTTCATTCACTTGTTTTACTCTTTCCTTGAATGTATGTCTGTGCTTGAAACAGAGCAGGACCCTGTTGTCCTCCCCGCCCCCGCACCGTGTCCTCCACCTGCCTTTTGTCTGTGGAAAGTCTTAGTCAAAAAGTAAGTTTAACCAGAGAAATGAGAAATGCTGAGACAAAGGAAAACAGTCAAAGGAGACTAAACAATAATAATTCTGCCATTAAGCATGGTCAAGGACATTTAGTTCTTTCTCAAGGTCTATAGATAATATTCTGAGCCACATCCTGTGAGCTGTCTTATAGATACCAAAACACCAGGTGGAGAAGTTAACTACATGATGGCCAGACTGAACCCAGGACATGAGCTGCCACAGTTCAGAGAACTAGCCACAAAGAAATGGGAACAAACTGACCCAGGAACTGAAGATTAACTGTACTTAAAACAGGATGACGCTGGTCAGACCACCGATGACCAGTTTCAAGATGACTCTCAGAGCTGACTGTGCTGTTTCTGCGGGTAGCCCCCTCTCCCCCTGCCCCCATCTATAAGAGCTCTCACCCCCTGCTTGTCGGTGGTGGGAACGGCCTTTGGACAGACGTACACCACCCCGATCCATCCCCGCAGTTTCAGTATCTAAAATAAAGCACACTTGCCTTTCCGCCAACCTGGGCTGTTTATTGGCTTTTGAGCATCGAGCAGCCAGACCCCACATACTGTTTCAGCAACATGCTAATGAACAATTGTTTTAATAATAATTAGGTATTGGTTTAGGTTTATTTCACCGTTGACTATCAGTGGGTTTATGGATTCTGATATAAGCTTTATGCAAGGGGAAACATTTCTTGTTACTAATATGAACAGTATTGCTTCTATTAATTAATAAATCCAGTTTAGTTCAGTCACTCTGTCCTGTCCCACTCTTTGCGACCCCATGGACTGCAGCGCACCAGGCCTCTCTGTCTATCACCAACTCCCAGAGCTTGCTCAAAATAATGTCCATTGAGTTGGTGATGCCATCCAACCATCTCATCCTCTGTCCCCTCCTCCTGCTTTCAATCTTTCCCAGCATCAGGGTCTTTTCCAATGAGTCTGCTCTTCGCATCAAGCGGCCAAAGTATTGGAGCTTCAGTTTCAGCATCAGTCCTTCCAATGAATGTTCAGGACTGATTTCCTTTAGGATGCGCTGGTTGGATCTCCTTGCAGTCCAAGGGACTCTCAAGAGTCTTCTCCAACATAACAGTTCAAAAGCATCAATTCTTCGGCACTCAGCTTTCTTTATGGTCCAATTCTCACATCCATACACGACTACTGGAAAAACCATAGCTTTGACTAGACAGACCTTTGTCAGCAAAGTAATGTCTCTGCTTTTTAATATGCTGTCTAGGTTGGTCATAGGTTTTCTTCCAAGGAGCAAACGTCTTTTAATTTCATGGCTGCAGTCACCATCATCTGCAGTGATTTTGGAGCCCAAGAAAATAAACTGTCACTGTTTCCATTGTTTCCCCATCTATTTGCCATGAGTTTATGGGACCAAATGCCATGATCTTTGTTTTTTGAATGTTGAGCTTTAAGCCAACTTTTTCACTCTCCTCTTTCACTTTCATCAAGAGGCTCTTCAGTTTCTCTTCACTTTCTGCCATAAGGGTGATGTCATCTGCATATCTGAGGTTAATTGATATTTCTCTTGCCAATCTTGACTCCAGCTCATGCTTCATCTAGCCCAGTGTTTCTCATGATGTACTCTGCATAAAAGTTAAATAAGCAGGGTGACAATATACAGCCTTGACGTACTCCTTTTCCTATTTGGAATCAGTCTGTTGTTCCATGTCCAGTTCTAACTGTTGCTTCCTGACCTGTATACAGGTTTCTCAAGAGGCAGGTCAGGTGGTCTGGTATTCCCATCTCTTTAATAATTTTCCACAGTTTATTGTGATCCACACAGTCAAAGGCTTTGGCATAGTCAATAAAGCAGAAATAGATGTTTTTCTGGAACTCTCTTGCTTTTTCAATGATCCAATGGATGTTGGCAATTTGATCTCTGGTTCCTCTGCCTTTTCTAAAACCACCTCCACTAGCTTTGTTCATAGTGATGCTTCCTAAGGCCCACCTGATTTCAGACTCCAGGATGTCTGGCTCTAGGTGAGTTATCACACCATCGTGGTTACCTGGGTCATTAAGATCTTTTTGGTATAGTTCTGCTGTGTATTTGTATATAATTAATAAATTATTCTGGTATTAATTAGTAGTTGATGTATTTATTATTGGTATTTAGATGATTGTGCAGTTGACCTTGAATGCTTTCTTAATTGATGACTGCTTTTAAACTAACTATGGTATTGTATATGCTTATTCTCTAGAGACATTTACTGTTGTTTAGTTGCCCAGTCATATCTGACTCTTTGCTGCCCGTGGACTCATGGCCCGCAAGGCTCTGGCCCTCCAGGCTCCTCTGACCATGGAGATTCTCCAGGCAAGAACACTGGAGTGGGTAGCCATGCCCTCCTCCAGGGGATCTTCCCGACCCAGGGATCTTCAAGTCCCCTGCATTGGCAGGCGATTCTTTACCACTGAGCCACCAGGGAAGCCCAGAGACATTTGTACCCTGTAACTAAAAACCTGTATCTAAAAACTTATATCTTTTAAAACAACACTGAAAGTTATGTTAAAAGTTACGTTTTTAAGTAATATTTAAAGTTGAACTAAAGTTCTTTTCTGGACAACCAGCTATCACCATGCTTATAAGGTTTATTAGCTCTACTCATAAATCATAGGATGAGTTCTTGTAAACTGTCCATAAGCAGCTCCTCTGGCTCCAGGAAATTTAACTTCTTTCATCATCCTTTATGGTACTTTGTCCATAGCCCCAGCTTTAAATTTCTATCTTCTACACAGAGATGCTAAGTGAGTCTTTTATTTATTCATGAGAGTTGAATCTGGTGGGAAGTTTTGTCTGGTTTTAGCCTAAAGTGTTCTGAGATTTAAAATCTCCTCTAGGCTTCACTTTGATCCATCCAAGCACACTTTCCGGGATGCTGATCTTGTCAGGACTAATCTCCTCTTGTGTGTTAGGAGCTTATTAATGGGTTATGAAGTTACTGATATTGGAGGGGATGACTGTGTGTGCTTAATGGCTCAATCAAGCTCTCTATTCTTTCTTTACCACTAAATTCTCCTTTGGTTTTTGTATTTCCTAAAAACTTTTGTGTAAGTTATGTTCCTGAGGTACAAAATGTAGCCTCCATCTTCCCTTCCCATGGGCTATGCCTTGACTGATAATTATGGTAATTATGCTTCCTGCTGTTCTTCACCAGGGTTCCCCGAGGGTGGGGTTTACCAGAGTCTGTCAATTATCAAACAGGCTCCTCTAGAGGAGGGTGAATCACTGCCAAGTTCTCTGACTTTTAAGCTGATGCACATCCTATTCTGTTGAATAATTTTGTTGTTATAATTATGTTAATGTAGGGCTAAGCATAGAGGGATATCTAATCCCAATGTGGATCTTCACTGTGGTATAATCAGAAGTGTTAAAGTCAGCTTCATAACTTATTTATATATTTTTATTATTTTATTTTTATTTAAAAACTTGTCTTCTACTTTTATTGATATGTAATTGACATATAGAGCCTGTATAATTTTAAAATATGCATACCATAATAAGTCGACTTACATACATGATGAAATGATTACCACAAAAAAATTTAGTGAACATCCAATCTTATATAAATACAGAATTAAATAAATAGGAAAAGAATTTTTCTTTGTGTTGAGAACTCTCAAGATTCTCTTAACTTTCATATGTAACATATACAGTGTTAATTTTATTTCATAGCTTATTTTCTTTTAGCTATGGATTTTTATATCTCCACTAGGATTTAACTTTATTTTGAGGGAATCCTTAACATGCTCTACACTGGATTTCTCCTGATATGAGTTAATCTTAGGACCAAAGTGACTGACACACAATGTGCCAACCCTACTTAGTTAGTGTGACTTCCTCAGACTTCCTCTTGCGTGTGCTTGGTTGCTCAGTCGTGTCCGACTCTTTGCAACCCCATGGACTGTAGCCCGCCAGGCTTCTCTGTCCATGGGATTCTCCAGGCAAGAAAACTGGAATGGGTTGCCATTTCCTT
Organism: Giraffa tippelskirchi; assembly: GCF_054371585.1. Taxonomy (NCBI): domain Eukaryota; kingdom Metazoa; phylum Chordata; class Mammalia; order Artiodactyla; family Giraffidae; genus Giraffa; species Giraffa tippelskirchi. The sequence goes on along the minus strand of NC_137280.1, from coordinate 117,658,707 downwards.
CTCCAAGGGATCTTCCCAACCCTGGGATGGAAGCTGCGTCTTCTGTGTCTCCTGCATTTCAGGCGGGTTCTCTACCTGCTGAGCCTCCTCTTGCTGCTGCTGCTGCTAAGTCGCGTCAGTCGTGTCCGACTCTGTGCGACCCCATAGACGGCAGCCCACCAGGCTCCTTCATCCCTGCCGTTTCCCACGGGGCAGGGTTACACAAGGCATAGTTTTTGTGCATCTGGTGTCTGCTTCTTTTAATCTTGTATGTTTACAGACCATTCTCACCAGATGCAGATAATTGCATGTGTAATTGTATCAATATTAGACATTAGTAGACTGGAACTTGTGTGTTTATGGGGTTATTAAATCCATCCAGGTATTTACAGGGCTTCACATTAATTATTAAGCTACATCACCGGGTTGAGTAGGACTTTGTATGTATAAGATTTATGCATTTAAGTGATATATTGGTATTCGGTGTAGTAGTTTGTGTTGGGTTAAAATTAAAATGGAAATATTTAACATTTTTTTCTTTTGAAGATTATTAAAATGTACTTTATTGCTTATTTTGTTTGAGGTACATGGCAGGTCCAGAGGGATGTCTTTTTTTTTTTGTAACATACATTGCCTTTTTTATTGGGGTATAGTTGCTTTACAATCTTGTGTTGGTTTCTGCTGTACAACGAAGTGAATCAGCTAAGGTATACATATATCCTCTCCCACTTGAGCCTCCCTACTCCCCATCCCACCCCTGAAAGTCATCACAGAGCACAGAGCTGAGCTCCCTGTGCTAGGCAGCAGCTTCCCACTAGCTGTCTGTTTTACACATGGTAGTGTATATATGACAATGCTACTCTCTCAATTTGTCCCACCTTCTCCTTCCCGCACGGTGTCCACACGTCTGTTCTCTAAGTCTGTGTCTCTACTGTTGCTCTGCAAATAGGCTCATCAGTACCTTGAGTCAGCATTTTACTTCAGTAGACAAGGACACGGGGGCTCGTACACAGTTTCATTAGCTGGAGCGCAATTAGCTCCTCATGCTATCTACTCCTTGCCCAGTGGCCAAAGACAGACTGGTCTGGAGGGGGAGGGGCATGTATTCAGCAAAACTAACTGGAAAATGGGACATCAGGGAAGGCAAAATTGTGATAATTCAAAGTGGCTCTACACGGTGGCTTTTGTTAAAAAACAAAAACAAAAACTCAGTTCCAGGAGCCTCTCCAGGATCCAAGCCTGCAGCTGACACAGAGTATCTGTATTAAAACCAGCCACGCCACTCTCAGCATGTTGCCACACAATCATTTACATGGAGTTTGTCAATTTATTGGGCTTCCCTGGTGGCTCAGCTGGTAAAGAATCTGCCTGCAATGCAGGAGACCTGGGTTCTATCCTTGGGTTGGGAAGATCCCCTAGAGAAAGGAACAGCCTACTCCATTATTCTGGCCTGGAGAATTCCATGGACTGTATAGTCCATGTGGTTGCAAAGAATCGGATACGACTGAGCGACTTTCACTTTGGCTTTGTCAATTTATTACAGCTGCTATACTCAACAACACTTTGACATACTATGGGTATCTCTGCTGTTTGCTATTGTAAAATCACACAGAATCTATGGTGATACAGCTCAGTTCAAGTGTGGCTTTCCATTAAACAGCTTCAATTTACTCATCCATATGATAAACTTTTAACCATGGTCAGAGTGGGCCTACCCAGCTCACAAGATGGTTTTAAAAATCAAATGAAGTAATTCATTTTTCATTAATTAATTTGTTTGTTATTTTGGGCTGTGCTGGGTCTTCATCACTGCTCAGGCTTCCCTCTAGTTGTGGCAAGCGGAGACTACGCTCTAGCTGTGGTGTGTGGACTTCTCATTGCGGTGGCTTCTTTGTTGCGGAGCACGGGCTCTGGGCGCAGGTTCAGTAGTTGTGGTGCACAGGCTTAGTTACTCCATGGCATGTAGGATATTCCTGGACCAGGGATCGAACCTGTGTCCCCTGCACTGGCAGTCAGTCTCTTCACCACTGGACCACCAAGGGAACCCATGAGGTAATTTTTACACAAAGAAAATTTTACGGAAGCCATACATGCAAACAATTCCAGTAGTTAGAATTCTTCAGAAGGAAGTAATGAACGTATCACTTCAGTTTTATATTTAAAGCTTTGCTTGCATAATAGTTTAAAACTGTTTCTTAAAAACACGGCAATACACATGCTTCTAAGCAGGAAGTTGATGTAGTGGAATGCTGTGGAGAGACAGCAAGGAACTGTGTGTATATCTACACACACACTCATTGGAAATATCATTAGTGACTGTTTTCTCTGGGTAATGGAATCACAGAAAATGTTTAAAACTTTCTGTTTGCTTTGCAGTAAGTTATGAATTTTCTCCCATATATGTATAACTTTGATAATTTTTTTAAAAGATAATATTTGGAAAAAAAAAAGATAATATTTGAAGGAAAAAAATCAATGTTTCCCTATAAGATAGCATTTAGATAGCTCTCCCCAGAATTTTCATTCTACAGAATTCCATTATTCAAGGCTTGCGGTATAACAGTAAGTGCAAGGCCATTCCTGAGTGCTATCAGAAAAGTCTGTTTAGCAAAATTAGTGCCTTTCCAAGTAACCACACCAGCAAAAGGATTTCTTTTCCAGTTCCCGTCATTATAAGTTAAATTAAATTCTCTCTTCTCTTTGTTTCCTTGTTCTCTTGTCTGTGTTGTTTCTCTGTGGCTTAGAAGAGGATCATTTTGTGACACTGTCTTGTCTCTATGGAAACTCTAAGAAAATACAGAAAGAATTGGCCAAGTTGGAATGAACACAGTGAAATCCATTTCATAGTCCTTTTGTGGACTGCGATTGTCCAGCGCATCTGTCTTTTCTGGTTCTGATGCCGAAATGCTTCACCTCTCATTTTGTACGGCCTCAGCCACCTCAGAGACACAGTGTCCCTCCTAGCTGAGGAAGAAGGATTTACTCCCAACATAACAGCACCAGCAGGAAAATTGTTCTCATCCCTGCTAATGTGTCTAGGGGTCCGAGATAACAGAAAGGATGCTTCACTTGCTTTGTTCGCTCCTGTTTCTCCTTCAAGGCTCCTCAATGTTATTGTGTTCTGCTTATTCTATAAGGGCTACTTAGCAAAAGGTTACTTTCTTCTCTACTAAACCTCAAATGAGAGCTTTTCAAAATGTAACCTCTCTCTTCAGGTCATGCAACAGTAACATATATTGATGTGTGTGTGATATAGCATACACTTTGCCCAGATGGGCTTATAATAGCAGAAATCTCAATGAAATTATTTATTATGTACTGTTTTCCAAAATATGCACTGTTGAAGACCAGCTCAGTGGATGGACTGAGTAGAAGCTCCAAAGCACTTCCCAAAGCCACACTTGCAAGAAAAAAATGTCATGGTGAATGTTTGGTGGTCTGCTGCCCAAATTGATCCACTATGTCTTTCTGAATCCTAGCGAAACTATTACATCTGAGAAGTATGCTCAGCAAGTCAATGAGATGCACTGAAAACTGAAAGGCTTGCAGCCAGCACTGATCCACAGAATGGGCCCAATTCTTCTCCATGACAATGTCCCACTGCATGTCACACAGCTAACACTTCAAAAGTTGAACGAATTGGGCTACGACGTTTTGCCTCAACTGCGTATCCACCTGACCTCTCGCCAATCAACTACCACTTCTTCAAGCATCTTGATGACTTTTTGCAGGGAAAACATTTCCACAACCAGCAGGATACAAAAAATGCTGTTCAAGAGTTCATCATATCCTGAAGCACGATTTTTTTTTTTGGTACAGGAGTAAACAAACTTATTTCTCATTGGCAAAAATGTGTTGATTCTAATGGTTCCTATTTTGATTAGTAAAGATATGTTTGAGCCTAGTTATGATGATTTAAAACTCACGGTTTGAAACCACAGTTAAGTTTGCCCCCCAACTAGTAGATGGACAACAGGCACATAAGATGCTCAGCATCACTAATTATTAGAAATGGAAATCACAATGAAGTACCACCTCACACCAGTCAGAATGGCCATCGTCCAGCCCTTCTTGTAGGCAAGACACAAGTCAGGGATCTTTTTGTGTCTTTTACTCATAAAAATGATTAATAACAGAGAGGCAGAAAGTAGCATGATGTTTTGAAAGGTTCTTAATTCTCATCAAATGAGAATTTCTAGCAAAGTATTTATTTTAGATAAAACTGAAAGATGGTATTAAATGTGAAATTATGAAAAAGAAGGAACCGAAGAAGCTCTGATGCAAACATTGTTGAATTCTTTTGTCAATCTCAGGGAGAGAGTTTAATTGCATTTTAATGATGATAACCTTGGAGTTAGATTTCTCCAGCAGTGTTAATGCTGAGGGAGGCTATTTAATACATTTTAAAAACGTCATGTATGTGGGATTCACATAGATAGCAGCAGTTATATACACATGCAGCTAACTAACATTTGCTTTGCTAATATGTATCACTGTAAATCTAAGACAGGGCACAGAACTATAGATTAAAACATTTATCCAACTAGCAAAACAGGCAAATTAGCTAGTTGTCATGGGATTTTTAATTGGAAAATTGCTGACTAGATCCAGGTATGGTATGGTATTTTAAATTAGTGTCTACCTTTATCAGATAATTTCAATAATTTGAGGATGTAAGAAAGAAGCTGCACATATTTTGTCTTTCATAGTTCGTGCATGAAAAGGGTGTTGGATATTCTGTATCTGAAAGAGTGGAAGGCTCTTAGTCCTCAGGCAACAAGCAGTATGTTGTAACTCTGTTCCCTTGGGCACATGGAGCTTTAGAACTTCCTGTAAACCCAAGTTCAATGCTGTTCCTTTGCTGAAGTCTCATGTCTCTGAGTAAGCTAGTAGTCATGCTACCATCAAGGAGCATGGGTAATCAAGTTTCATCTAGAGAACTAGAGTGCATGCCTACAGAATTTCATGTAGAAAGAAAACAATCCCTCAGATCCGTCAGACTGGCTTTTACATGGAAGTTCCTGAGGATGAATGTGTGCGATTTAATCTGCTTCTCAAACCCAGGACACTTAAACACTTTCTCAAGATCCCCAAGTAAAACAGACATCATGAAAGGACAAAGCAAGCTTCATCACCAATGCCTTTATGATGGTCTCTGGTGGTAGACGTGATAACATGGAGAACATGCCTACATCAGACGGTCCCCAGAGCCCAGGACTCCAGCAGGAGGACCACAACCACAACCATGGGCCACCCACCTTGGAATATCAGAACTTCAGTCCCTACCATGTCTCCCAGCATGCAACAATTAAAACTGTTGAATGGGTGAGAGAGAGTATCACCCTCATGACAATGAGAGATGATCTGGAGCAAAGAGCTTGGAGAGAGGAAACCGTGCTTGTCTGATCACCTACTAGGGCTCATCTCTGTAAAATGTGAAAGTCAGTGGCCTTACTCTGCACAACACCACACACAGAACACATACACAACACACATACAACATATACACAGAACACACACAGAGAACACATACACAGCACATGCATAGAACACAGCACACATAACACACACACACAGAACTTTTTTCACAGGAGTAGAGTGAGGGGAGGGCCTTGGTCCCTTTAGGCTGCTATAACAAAAGACCACAGCCATCCCTGGTGGCTCAGAAGGTAAAGCATCTGCCTGCATTGTGGGAGACCCAGGTTCGATCCATGGGTCGGGAAGATCCCCTGGAGAAGAAAGTGGCAACCCATTCCAGTACTGTTGCCTGGAAAATTCCATGAATGGAGGAGCCTGGTAGGCTACAATCCATGGGGTCTCAAAGAGTTGGACATGACTGAGCGACTTAACTTTCACTTTCATGGAGGCTTATAAACAATAAATGATTCTGGAGGCTGAAGGCCAAGTGTGGTTGGGGTCGGGGTCAGGGTCGGGTCCATGTGGACCTCACAGGGAGAAAGGGGGAGGGACTCCGTGGTCCTTCTGTAACAGCACTGACTCCATTCCCGAGGGCTCCACTCTCATGATGAAATGTCTCCCCTGGGCCCCACCTCCTAATACCATCACATGGGCATCAAGATCTAACATATGAATCTGGGGGAGACACAAATGTAACAGGAGCCAAAGTGAACATCCCTGGGCTGTACTTTTGAGTTATTGCTTTTTCTATCTTTTTACTTAACAAAATAAATTTAAAAGCCAGATATGATCAACCAGGATTATTATTATTTTTAAAATTAAAGTTAATAGAAATGTTGCACCAACTTTGCATACTTGGGATAAACCACCCTTGATTGTGGTGTGTAACTATTTTTATACATTGTTGGGTTCTATTTGCTAATATTTCCATGTAGATTTTTATGTTTATGTTCATGAGAGATATTGGTTGGTAGTTTCCTTTCATTTTTTGGAATTTACTTTTGGCTATGCTGGGCCTTCATTGCTGTGTGGGCTTTTCTCTAGTTGCAACAAACAGGGGTTACTCTCCATTTGTGATGCACGGGCTTCTCAATGAGGCTTCTCAATGAGGCCTCTTTTGTTGTGGAGCCGGGCTCTAGAGCACAGGTTCAGTAGTTGTGGTGCATGGGCTTAGTCGCTCTGTGGCATGTGGAATCTTCCCGGACCAGAGATCAAACCTGTGTCCCCTGCATTGGCATGTGGATTCTTATCTACTATTCCAACAGGGAAGTTCATTACATGATTTCTGTTGTTCTAAATTTGTTAAAGTGTGTCTGTGACCCAGAATTTGGTATGGTATATCTTTGTGAATCTTCCACGTGAGCATGAGAATAATGTGTGTTCTGTTGTTGCCATAATTCATAGATGTGAATTGTATCAAATTGATGAATGTTATTTTTTAAATATTTATTTATTTGGCTGTGTGGGATCTTAGTTGTGGCATGTGGGACCTTCATTGCATCATGTGGAATCTTTTGTTGCAGCTCACAGACTAGTTGTGACGTGCAGGCTCAGAGGTTGGGGGGTGGGGGCTCTAAAGCATATGGCTTCAGTAGTTTGTGGCACATAGCCTTAGTTTCTCCATGGCATGTGGGATCTTAGTTCCTGAACTAAGGATTTGGTTCAAACCCTGAACCAGGGTTTGAACTGGTGTCCTTCGCATTATAAGGCGGATTCTTAACCACTGGACCACAAGGGAGGTTCCTACATTTTATTGTTGAGTTTAACTGTGTCCTTCCTGATTTTCTGCCTGATGATCTATCCATTTCTAATAGGCAGGTATTGAAATCTCCAGCTCAGATAGTGGATTTACCTATGTCTTTTGCAATTCTATTAGTTTCTCCTTCACACGGTTTATCCATTATTAGGTTCATTCACATGAAGGATTGTTAACGTCTTCCTGATAATTGATCCCTTTATCGCTATTTAATGCCCTCTTTATCCCTGATACCTTTCTTTGCTTTGAATTTTGTTCTCTGTGAAATTAACAGGCTACTCTTGCTTTCTCTTGACTACCGTTTACATGTGTATTTTCCTTCATCCGTTTGTTTTTATACTCAGCATTAGTTTCCTATAGACAATGTATGATTGAATCTGCTGTTTTGATCCAGCTTACAATCAATTATTGGTCATTTAGAGCACTGACTTTCAAAGTGATTATTGATGTAGTTGGATTAGTATCTACCATATTTGTTACTGTAGTTTATTTGTTGCCCTTTTCCATCTAATTGTTTTGACACTTTTTCTGCCTTTTGTGATTTTTACCTGAGCATTTTGTATTATGTCATTTTCTCCCTTTTATTAGCATATCACTTAAATATTCTTTTTTACTTTTTTTTAGTGGTTGCCCTAGAGTTTACATCATACATTTACAGCTAATTGAAGGCCACTTTCAAATAATGTTATAATTCAAAGGTAGTATAAATACCTTAAAATAACAAAATAATCCTAGTCCCTTCCTTCAATCCCTTGAATCTTTGCTGTCATTTTTAAAATTTATATACAAGCATGTTTTTGTTGTGTTTAGTCACTAAGTCATGCCCAGGTATTTGTGACCTCATGGACTGTAGCCTGCAAGGCTCCTCTGTCCATGGGATTTCCCAGGCAAGGATACTGGAGCATATTGCCGTTTTCTTCACCAGGGGATCTCCCTGACCCAGGGATCAAACCTGAATCTCCTGCATTGGCAGGTGGATTCTTTACAGCTGGGAAGCCCATATACAAGCATATATAAGTATATAATATATGCTTACATAATTGAATACATTGTTAGTAGTATTATTTAACAAAATGTTATCTGATAGATACATGAGAAATATGAAAAATAAGTTTATTTTGACTTCACTTATTCTTTCCTCAGTGCTCTTTCTTACTTTATGTAGGCCTGAGTTTCTGACATTCTCTCTAAACAACTATTTTTTCCTCCTGTATAAACAATTTCTTATTTTCCTTCTCTCAACAACTTATTTGTACTATTTCTTCCAAGGCATCAAATTCACTAAGTCTTTGTGTGTCTGAGAAAGTCTATATTTCTCCTTCATCTTTGACAGGTAATTTTGCAGGATATAAAATTCTAAGTTGGTTATTTTTTTCTCAACACTAAATACCGTACTCTCTTCTTGCTATCATGGATTCTGAGAAATCAAATGTAATCCTTAGCTTTGTTTCTCTAGGGTGTTAGAGAATGATTAAAGAAAATTCAGGAAATACAAACAAACTTTAACCCTTCATGAAGCAAACAGTCTCCATTTGGAAAACTGCAAAATGGGGGAGAAGGCAAGAAGGTTTTCTAAGAAAGAATGAAGAACAAGATGGAGACAAACAGAAAATTTCTGTTGGTTGGGCAAAATAGTCAATCTCATTTAGGATGAGAAGGAGCAAGGTAATAGTATAGATCCCAGAACGGGTTTGGCCTTTGGGGATTGACTGACTGGATATGCAGTGTTTCTGGTCAAGAGGAACATGTCTAGAGACACAAAAGTCATGTAAGTTTCAATTTGCTGCCATGGCACCCTAGGCAGGAGCAGCTCAATCTTAGACCTAGAAAGTTATTTCAACACCAGACAAAGTGCTTTGTTTTTGTCCCCTCCCCCCGCCCCCACCCGTGTCTCTCAGGATTTCTTGTTTATCTTTGGTCTTATGTAGATTGAGCATAAAATTCCAGCCAGTATTGTTTCATAGCCCTAAAAACAATGATGCCATTCAAGTGCTGCATTCAGTATGCCAGCAAGTTTGGAAAACTCAGCAGTGGCCATAGGAATGGAAAAGGTCAGTTTTCATTCTAATCCCAAAGAAGGGCAATGCCCAAAAATGTTCAAACTACCACACAACTGTGCTTATTTCACTTGCTAGCAAGGTAATCCTCAAAATCCTTCAAGCTGGCCTTCAGCAGTACATGAATGAAGAACTTCCAGATGTACAAGCTGGATTTAGAAAAGGCAGAGGAACCAGAGGTCAAATTGTCAACATCTATTGGATCATAGAAAAAGCAAGAGAATTCCAGAAAAACATCTACTTCTGTTTCATTCACTACACTAAAGCCTTTGGTTGTGTGGATAACAACAAACTGTGGAAAATTCTTAAAGACATAAGAATACCAGACCATCTCACCTGCCTCTGAGAGACTTGTATGCAGGTCAAGAAACAATAGTTAGAACCGGGCATGGAACAACGAACTGGTTCAAAATTGGGAAAGGAGTACATCAAGGCTGTGTATTGTCACCTTGCTTCTTTAACTTCTATGCAGAGAACATCATGTGAAATGCTGGGCTGTATTAGCCACAAGCTGGAATCAAGATTACCAGGAGAAATATCAACAACCTCATATATCCAGATGATACCACTCTAATGGCAGAAAGCAAAGAAAAACTACAGGAACTCTTGATGAGAGTGAAAGAGAAGAGTGAAAAAGCTGGCTTAAAGTTCAACATTCAAAAAACAAAGATCATGACATCTGGTCCCATCACTGCATGGCAAATAGATGGGGAAATAATGGAAACAGTGAGAGACTTTATTTTCTTGGGCTCCAAAATCACTGCAGATGGTGGCTGCAGCCATGAAGTTAAAAGACGCTTGCTCCTTGGAAGAAAAACTATGACTAATCTAGACGTCATATTAAAAAGTAGAGACATCATTTTGCCAACAGGGGTGCATCTAGTCAAAGCTATGGTTTTTGCAGTAGTCATGTATAGATGTGAGAATTGGACCCTAAAGAAGGCTGAGCACCAAAGAATTGATGCTTTCGAACTGTGGTGATGGAGAAGACTCTTGAGAGTCCCTTGGACAGCAAACAGATCAAACCAGTCAATCCTAAAGGAAATCAACCCTGAATATTCATTGGAAGGACTGATGCTGAAGCTCCAATACGTTGGTCACCTGATACAAAGAGCCAGCTCATTAGAAAAGACCCTGATGCTGGGAAAGATTGAGGGCAGGAAGAGGGGACAGACAGAGGATGAGATGGTTGGATGGCATCACCAACTCAGTGAACATGAGTCTGAGCAAAAACTCCAGGAGACGGTGAAAGACAAGGAAGCCTGGAGTGCTATAGTCCACGGGGTTCCAAAGAGTTGGATACAACTTAGTGACTGAACAACCACAAATTTTTCATATATTTCATTTGTTTCTTTCTCTCTGCTCCTTCAGTTAGTCTCTGATGATCCTAACCAGGTGGATTAGGTTCTCGTTCCTAGATCTCCCTGAGTGCAGCCTTATTAAGAAGAACAGAGTGCTCTCTCTCTGTTAGAGCATAAAGAGTTTTCTCACTGATATTTAATGTGAGGACCTGGTTGAGCTCCTCAGGGTAAACCCCACAATCTTGAGGGTGTCCCCCGCATCATTAGGACCTTCTGAAGTTTTTAACACAGGTTGTCTCCACTGAGGCTCTAGCAATTCATAAATTACAGTTAAGGCTTTCCTACCCCAGGACTGGCTCCTGTGGTAATTTCCACTTGTGTGTCTCCATCCCAGATGTTTCGTTCTCCCATGTGGGATTCAGGAGCAGAACGAGATGGGTAGTTCCTGGCCCCAGGGCAACTAGGCAGTGAGGAAACCTGAGTAGGTTAGCCTCTGAAAAGTGGTTTCTCTTGAGGACAGGTGTGGTGAAGGCCTGGAGCATTGGGAGAAAATGATACTCAAACATAAAAGTGTCATGAAGAAGTCCTTGGACCTTATAAGCAAAAGTAACATTCCTTAGTGTCAATAAAAAGTGCACATTAGGTTTTGACTTGATTTACTGATCATCAGTCCTTGAGTTGAGAAGATCCCTTGGAAAATGGAATGACTACCCACTCCAGTATTCTTGCCTGGAGAATTCCATGGACAGAGGAGTCTGGGGGGCCAGAGTCCATGCGGTCGCAAAGAGTCGGAAACAGTTGAAGTGACTGACACACTTTTGCTTCTTATCCAGTGTAATGGAGCAAGGTGTCACCAGTGACATGTTTTCAATGACATTTATATGATCACTTTTAAAGCTTTGAAAATGCAGTTTTGTTAGTTTGATTTCATCCTCTCTATACTCAGAAACCACACATGGTAAGGACAAGCTGGGAGGACATCTGTGCAAGTAATTCAGGGAAGCTTGAGAACGTGACTGTGTCAGCAGGATTTGATGAACTCCATGGCAGATGAGTGCGTGTGAGTGACTGGTTGTCTTGGAGATGAGATATTCAAGGCCACATAGGAAGACAGTTCAGACATTGTCTTGACCAAGGCCTTCTCAACAGGGTAATTCCTAAATGACAGACTCTGAAGAATAAGTAGTCTGTTCCTAGAAACTATGCGAATGTCTCCTCATCAGATATTTGTTTACATAACGAATCATTGCCTGAGATACTGAACCACTCTGAATCTTTGACATGCTCTTTTTGTGCAATATAGAAACTCACAAGTGTTGTCTTACATGACTTTACAAACCACCTAAAATATTTTAGCAGGTTCAAGGCCACTTCTGCTTTCACCTGACTCATTCTTTTTAGAGAGAGAGAGATCTGTTTTTAAGGTAGGGTTTAAATGGTACATGAGACCAGAATCTCTTTTTTCCTTTAAAAAAAAAAAAAATTATTGGAGTATAATCGCCTTACAGCATTCTGTTCGTTTCTACTGTACAGCAAAGTGAATCAGCTGTATGTATAACTATATCCCCTCTTCTTTTCGATTTCCTCCTAATTTAGGTCACCAAGGGGGACAGAGGGGTTGGATGATTTGGGAGATTGGGATTGACATATGTACACTATTGATACTATGAATAAAATAGATAATTAATGAGAACCTGTACAGCACAGAATCTTTTTAAAATTTTTTTTATTTATTTGTTTATGGTTTTGCGGGGTCTTCATTGCTGTGTGGGTTTTTTTCTAGTTGTGGTGTGTGGTGGCTTCTCTTGTAGCTCCTGGACTCTAGAGCACAGGCTCAATAGTTGTGGCACAGGCTTAGTTGCTCTGCAGCATGTGGGATCTTCCCAGACCAGGGATCGAACTCATGTCTCCTGCATTGGCAGCTGGATTCTTTACCACTGAGCCACCAGAGAAGCCCCCAGAATCTTTTTAGAATGCTCTTCTCTTGGCTATTAACACACTCTGGCAATCAGATTGATACATTTTTAAAATAAATTTAAGTGTCTTTGAGTAGGGGAAGTTAATACTGCTTCAAATATTTTCTAAGGTTAGGTTTTAAATTTCACATTTGTGTATCCCAGGAGGTAGGCAGGACTTTCCAATATGACAGTAAGGGTCAATCACACAAATTCATCTTTAATCATAACATGCTTACATTGTGGAAATGTGCATAAATTATTAATTACAGCTCATTAAATTTTTACAAATGGCAACTCACACCAGTATTCTTGCCTGGAGAATCCCATGGACAGAGGAGCCTGGCAGGCTATAGTCCATGGGGTTGCAAGGAGTCAAACACGAACTGAGCAACTGACACTTTCACTTTCAACTTTTCTCAAGCGAAAAAAATCTAGGTATCTTTTGTTCATACTCTCATAAATTAAGGCTGTCTTGTTAAGATCTGTTGGGACTGTACCTTAGTCTTCATGGTCTGAATTTCTACGGCTTCTTCTCAAAACGCCTTCAGTTGTCACCAGAGCTACTCCTGTTCTCTACTCAAAACTTGGCCCCCCCAACTTTTAGCAGGAGTGAGCATACGTCTTTAAGTTAAAGGGTCCAGAGATCTCAAGCCAGGCCCCTCAAGAAGTTTATAGTCAGTTTTTCAGGGGCTGTAAACCTAATACCAGAACACTGACCAAGATGACGACTCATCCAGGAGACAATTTCTCCAGAAGACCTAGGAAGCAGGCTCCCAACATCAGAGGCGGGTTGTCCTCTTTCAGGCTGCTCTCCTGTGTTCTGTCCTTGCATCCTCGTTTTCTTCTTCACTTACTTAAGAATCTAGATTATTAACAGATACTCAAACCTCTTATCTACAATGTGTATATGTTTCCCATCTTTAATTTTTCTTTTCATGCTTTGAGTCACTCCTTGTGTGTCTTTTGATTAAGATGCATGTTCAGTATAATTATTATTTTTTACTTGTGTTCCTTTGAATGACAACCAGCTTCCTCTGATGCTAGTTCATTGCAATAAGCAAGGTTATTTTCTGTGTAACTGGAATTAAGCAATTACTGCCTTGTAAATGACAAAACAATGGGGTCAAGTGGCCAGAAAAATAAAGCTCCCATCAAAACTAGACATGAAGATGTCTGCCTGAACAATAATGACACTTGGCAACTTTGTAGCCCATGTTTCACGGAAATAAAGCTTGGACACCCTTAGCTCCTGCTGAATACAGGACTACAAACCCTGAGACATGTCTTTCTTAGTATTATTCCATGTCGCTTTGCTCAAATGTGTCACCACCAAAATCCGAAATACTGAGAAATGGACTTTGTCCCTTCAAGTGGTCCAACAAGTGATCTTTGAGCAAGAAAAACTAGAAAATCTGACAGTAGTAATTCTGAAAAACTGCTAGCAGAGCCTTATCATATATCCACAGCTCACCAAAAAGCAGTGAAAATGGAAATCGCTTCTGTTTACAGATAGTGGTGTTGTAATATCCATCCTGGGGTGACATGGATGTCACGGAGGAGGGGCTAGAGCTTAAACCCACGTGGTTTTGGTTTTCCCTGTGATTAGAAACTATACATCCCCAAGATACATTCCTGTCACTATGTGAAGGCTGAGAAAAATGAAAGACAGGGTAAGTCTGGCTCTGGGAAATACTTAGCCCAGAATATCAACTGTAAATCAGCAAAAACACCTGAATTATCAAGACTGTTGAGCAAACTTGGCTCAGAACTTGGTCTCATATGCACATGAGCATAAAGCTATTGTGTCTCACACGCTTCCGGGCCCCAAGGAGTTCCCGACCTCACAAGACTCGTCTTAGAATCTGTCACCCAGCCAGACCCTACAAACCCATCACTCCACTCTTCCTGTCTGGGCTGTTAAGATTCTGCCAGGGTGTTTTCCTATTTCAGCAAATCCAGCAAAGTAAGCCTTGTCTGCTCAGTGGGTTTTTTGCTAAAGCCTAAAGTTGGCAAAAGCTATAAACACAAAAATCAATAATTTATCTATAGGATAGCAAGGCATGCATGCCTAGAAATAGAATTGGGAAACAATCTTTCCACAATACATACAGCAATAATAAAATGCTTAGAAACAATGTCCACAAGAAAGGCACAGGATCTGTGTAAACAAAGCAGTCAAGTCATTCTGAAAGAAGTAATGGAAAATGCCAACAAAATGGAAAAGTGTGAGAAGAATAAAAGCATCAATTTCTCCCAAATTATCATAGAATTCATGCAATCTTAAAGGACCACAATACTTTACAAACATTTTACCATGTTAATTAGCACCATTCTCAAATTGGTAGCTTTAGATGAAATATGAGTGGAATGTTAACATCCATAATTTATTTTGGCAGGTAAACAATATTAAACTAGATAAGCATTAGTCTTATCTTTATGAAAAATAAATAAGACTTAATTACATCTTCAAAAGCATTTACATTCAGCTTAATTTAAGTCATTCTGATTTCTTTATATTTTTCATTCTAATTTATCTTTTAATTTTAAAGACAGTGTTGAAGTAATGTAATTTTCATTGAACAAATCAAGGTGATCTATTGAAGGTAAGGTAATGTTTAGATGGAAAAAAAATTGAGTCATATCTTGTAAATTTTTATTACTTTCATCTTAGCAAAATCACTATTTTCAATTATTTATATAAATATCCCTTCCCTTCAACAGAACACAAAAGTTGTGCAATGATAGTCAGTGGTCTTGGATATTTTGTCAAATTTCAGTCACACAGCACTCATAATTTTATACATTTTAAAGTCTTGTTTTGAAGATTCACATATTATTTGATTGTTTATTGGCATTTGTAATTTTATGTTTAAAAATGTAAACACATCACACACTCACCTCACTTGCACTGTTAGAAGGGGCTGCAGGAGGCTTCCTGAATTCATCTGAAAAGCTGGCAGGAGGGTGAGGAAGCAGAGGTGTCCCCAGGAGCAGCACAGGGGTGCTTGGAGGAGCTCTAGGTCCAGAGAAACTGCGGAGGGACTTTGACCATGGTTTCTTGACCACAGTACTTATTTATTTTATTTTTACTGTGGTATCTTTTATTTGTACATTTTACTACTGTAATACAGACAAAATGGAAGACCAGTATTGGACTGGTAAATTCAGCAATGTCATCTCGCTTAAGACCTATGTGGTCTTTGGTGAGGATTATTCTCAACGTCATGCTCTATGAAGCTATGGCATCAATTATTGTAAAACCCATTTTACATACGAATGAAAATTCAGTATCATGGGTCTGAAATGTTTCTGAAACAATCTCATAAGAAATAGAGACTTTTATTTATTTTTTAAATATTTATTTATTTTTATGCACCTGGTCTTGTTTGTGACATGTGGGATCTAGTTTCTTGACCAGGGATTGAACCCTGGTCCCTTGCATTGAGAGAAAAAATATTTTTTTCCCTGATTTTTATTTAGTTGTTACCTCTGAATATGGCAGCTAAGGCTCTATATAGGAAGACTAGGTCTGGATATGATGAAGAATTAGAATAGAAGACTTCAAGAGGAGTTTTCTTGTGGTAAATAAAGTAAAACAGGGAAAAGAGCAAGTAACACTTTGCTTTAAATGTGAGACAAGTGCAAGTTCAAAAACAAGAAACATGGTGGGAAAGGCATGGATTGAACCTGCATCTCCTGCATTGGCAGGCAGCTTCTTTATCACTGAGCCACCAGGGAAGTCCATTTTCAATAAAAAATTACTACAATTACTGAGCATTTTTGGCTGAATGAGGTAACACTGAATCAAATTTTGATATTTTTTTTATTAATGAAACAATAGTTAATGTGATGAACCAAGGGTAAAGTCATCATTGAAACTGTGTATCAGAGAAGAAATATCTAATTAAATTAACTTTTAACACAAGAAGTCCCTGCAGTGGTGATCTGACATTGATTAAAGTTGTATTAAAACTACAAAGTATTTGCACAAAGTGTTTCAGAAGAGAGAAAAGTTGTAACTGTGCATCTAGGTATATAGCTTCCCTTCCTGAAGTTGCAGTGCCTTTCAGAAATGCATGTCTTTACCCCTGTCCCAGAATCAATATTCAAATGTGCACAGTTTCAGTCATTAATTAGTAGGGAATCATGGGAAATAAATCCTTTTCTTAGACACACTCATCTTAACCACTAACATCATCTTTGACTTTCGTACATCCAAACATCAACCTTTCAACTCTTTGTTGTCTACCTTTGGATTCACATGCATTTCTGATATTTTTTTCCTCTACCTTTGGATTCACATACATTTCTGATATTTTTTGAGACCAGAAAAGCCTAAGGAAGAAGAAAGCACAGCAAATAAGTAATTATGTTTTTTTCTCCATGTGTACTTGTGAATTGGCAACAGTTTCTCATTTTTTCCCTTGACCTGAGTTTACTTTTCCCTCAGTGACTTTTTCTTCACACCTTTAATATGTGCTGAGTTTTATCACAGAAAATGCTGCTTTTCAATGAACTCCAATCTCTTTGAAAACTCTCAGAAATATTTGGCCTTGTGTGAACAAAAGAAACCACCTAGAACAAATCTGAAACTGTAATATCTGAACACTGTTCTCCACAAAGAAATAAACAAGTGTTTTAGAACAAGAAAATGGTAATATAATAAAAAGAAGATTGGGAGTCACAGAAGAATCAAGCAATAAAGTTAGAAGACACTTTTTAGCTCAGGAAAGCAAACATAAGTCCTGGATAATCTAATGTCTGTGCTCAAACAAATTAGTCAGTGCCCTTTCAAGATGAAATGCAGATTGCTTTGTTTAAAGATCCTTCTTTTTATCTAGACAGACATCTTGATGCTGAATCCAAGTGGAAGATATCTAAAAGTACATTATGCGTACACTATAATGATATCATCTCCATAGTTTGAATAATTCTCAGTTTGTATATTTACACTAAAAAGTTTCACTGGAAATCCAGAGCCACAACTAAATTTGTCCAAAAGGTCAGTGGGTAAAAAGCAAAGTCAGGTAAATCAGCTGGAGAACAGAGCAGAAACTATTTTAAAATAAACACCAAGTTAAACTGTTTTGACTATGGCATTTGGTTTGCATGAATAAGCATGATATTGTTTCATACGACAATTTAAAAACATGAAAAAGAAAACAGCCTTCTAAACAAATGGCTTAATGTCCATTTTATAGTACTGAAATAAAAAGGACAAAGATTTTAAAAAGAGAAGAATCAGTAAAAACATATTTGGGAGATCAGAGTATCCACTTTTTGTTTAAATAATGTATTGATTGAATATTGGCTCTGATTACTGCATTCAGCCTTTGAAACAATTCCAGCTATAGCACTGATGGTGACTTTTAATGTAATGTCAGGGCTGAGTCACCAGAATTGGATGGTGGAATTTTACTAGTAAGGCTTTGTGCTGCCCCATTTCAGTACCACAGGAGAATGTGGGAGACATTGCAGGGCCTCAGGCAGAATAGGGTTAGGATGAGCATGGTTGCTCTAAATTGATGTGCTGGTGATAACTCACATTCTAAGATGTGACTTCAGAAACAGATATTATTGAATGGTAAGGGGGGAAAAAGGATATTTAGCCTTGATATGAAATTAACCCTCAGCCCTCACTACTATGTATAAAATAACTAATGAGAAACCCCTGTATAGCACAGGGAACTCTACTCAGTGCTCTGTGGTAATTTAAATGGAAAGGAAATCCAGAAATGAGGGGATTTATGTATATGTACAGCTGATTCACTTTGCTGGATGGTAGAAATGAACACAACATTGTAAAGCATCTATACCCCATTAAAAAAAAATCTGATTGTCTACAAGGCACTTGTGTAGGCTCTAGGGTTGCAAGCATTGGATAAGCAATCAAAAGCTCATGGAGCTCAAGATCCAGTAAGGAGAAAGAGAAGAAGGGGATTAATGCATCCATAAACAAAGGACACTGAAGGGATATATGTCATTAAGTGCTGTGAACAAAACAAGCAGGGAAGCGATTTAGGGAATTTCTGGTGATGATACCGTGTTTGTAAAGATGGCTAAGGGTATCTCTCTAAGAAGGTAATATTTGAACCACAGCCTGAGAGTGCAGGAGCTCCATGTGTGCCAGAGATGAGCGGACACTTGTGGAGGCGTGTTCTCAAGAGAGGGAACAGAACCTGCAAAGACCCCGAAGCAGGGGTGCAGCAAGGAAGCCTGTCTGGGGCCAGTGAGAGAGAACAGGACCAAGGAGACGCAAGGCTTGCAGGTTATTTATTGCGATGACTGTGGCTCCTGCTCCAGGTGACAGAATGTCTTTGGAGGGGGTGGTAAAGAGAGGATTTGTCGACTTAGTGTGAACAGCCATTAGATTTATATTTAGCCTCCAATTCTATCACACCGGAGATTTGTTTTTAAGTTTGCAGTATAATATTAAGTCTTCTTAGGTGGCGCAATGATAAAGAATCCACTTGCAGTGCAAGAGATGCAAGAGACACAGGTTCGATTCCTGGATCAGGAAGATCCCCTGGAGAAGAGCATGGCAATCCACTACAGTATTCTTGCCTGGAGAATATCATGGACAGAGGAGCCTGGCGGGCTACAGTCCATGGGGTCGCAAAGAGTCAGATGCGACTGAGCTACTGAACATATTGTCAAATGAAGAAAAGCATTAGAAATGCCCAAGGGCCCAGTGGCAGCTGGAGAATGCGATGTTGACTGTCTCATGAATGTGAAACCATCTTAGGAGATGATACACACTTTCTCTAGTATACAAATCCTTCTATAACCATAGTACTCTAAAAAAGGCACTTTCCCACTTTCAAAGATTTCATGTGTATGTATTCTTTCTGTCGTAAAGAATGTAAGTTAGTACTAGCACGCTTTATTGATCATTAGAAAATATTTGTTTAACAGAAAGTTGTTTTTAAAAAGCAGATAAACACTCAGCAAAGATCATTAAAATGGTTTCTTTTTTAACTCCCTTCTTAGAGTACGTCATTGCAGTCAATAAACGTGTTATTCATACTTTTCAGCACAGTTATAGTTTTTCTATTTAAGACTTAACAGCATGGAGCACTTGTTAGTGTGTTTTTTTTTTTTTGGTTTTGATTTTTATTTTATTTTTGGCTGTGCTGGGTCTTCGTTGCTGCACTCAGGCTTTGTCTGGGTGCTGTGACAGGGAGCTACTCTCTAGTTCCTGTGAGTGTGAGGGCTTCTTATTGCAGTGGCTTCTTTTTTGTTGTTGTGGAGCATGTAGTGGGCTGTCAGTGCACGGGATTCAACAGCTGTAGCACTCAGGCTTAGTTGCCCCGCAGCATGTGGGATCTTCCCAGACCAGGGATTGAACCCGTGTCCCCTGCATTGACAGGTGGATGTTTACCCAGTGGACCACCTAGGAAGCCCCACTTGTTAGTCTTGATACTTGACACTATGCCCCAGGATCTTGGCCGTGTTGGTTTTAGGCTCACAAGCGCTTCACACCCCTGACTCCACGCAGTTGTGATGGAGGGCTCATCGTCGCAGAGGGGCGGTCTGCACTCGGGCAGCCCCTTCCCCTAGGGAGGTGGAGATGTCCGCGACGCGTGGAGAACTCGAATGTTCCCCTTGGTCCCCGAGTGAGAGAGAGCGCTTCCGAGCAGGAGCGGGAGCTGGGGGCGGGGCAGGCTAATCCAGAGACGGGGCGCTGGGGACCTGACTGCAGCAGAAACTCCGAATGTCGTTTTGTAAAAAGGAGACAGACGTACTTACCTGAGGGCATACGACACAGGACACAAGGCACTCGTTGCTCCTCTTCGTCTCAAGCCTTTGGTCCCAGGGCTGGGTGACCTCACAGCCCAGGTCTCGCTGAGGCTGTAAACGCTGGTGGTCGGGCGGACGCGATTCAACGCCTCCCTTTGCCTTGTGGTTGCTCATTCAAAGTGAAAGGGTTAGCCGCTCAGTTGTGTCCGACTCTGCGGCCCCATGTGTAGCCCATTAGGCTCCTCTGTCCATGGCGATTCCCAGGCAAGAACACTGGAGTGGATTGCCATTCCCTTCTCCAGACGATCTTCCTGATGCAGGGCTCAGACACATGGCTCCTGGTTGGCAGGCAGATCCTTTACCACTGAGCCACCCGGGAAGTCCGAACTGCTCCTTAGGTGAGAGCAAAGCCAGGGAGTGGAGGTCGGCCCCACAGTCATCTGAGCAAACAGTGCGCTTCCTCCTTCATCAGAGAAGGCACCTCAGGTTCATCTCCTCCAAGTGTGTCTCACTGGAAATAAAGCTGTGATGACTATCAGTCTACTCACTCCTGAGAAATAGTCATCAGAAACATTAGTCTGGTTTTTATTGATGTAAACACAGTGTTTTTCACAGTGAACCACAGTAGGCGCTGGAATGTTTCTGTCGTCCTCAATGCTTGAGGAGAACAAGTTTTCCTTTGTTTTGTATTAGATTACCAGTCATGAGTAAACAAGTATAATCTTTTTTTTTTCTTGACACACCTGGGTGAATAATTCAAATGTAACCCTTTCTTATAAGTCATAAGAAATTATAAATTGTCTAATATGTGCTTAACTGACTTTATGCTTAAGATCACTAACAGTGAGACTAAAAATGATAATGAAATACAGCCATTATTTCTGCTGCTGATGAATTTATAATAGTAAGTACAGAGCTGAGTCTCTACTATTCTCTTGCCGTTTAACATGAACCAAAAATTTCCATTTTAGATCCCATTACATTGTATTATAATTGTGGGAATTGTCACAGTTCCCTACTCTACACTTTAGGAATGTGTTGTAACAAATTTTTATAAGTCAAGCAAGTTGTTTTCACTTGGAAAACTAACCGGGCTCTGGGAGTACAGACTCAGCCTGCTGCACACCTCCAGGAAGCATCTCAGTGGGCTTCTTTAGTTGTCAGAATAACATGACAAAAAGAGTCAATTACATGAGAAAAATAAGGGCCACTTTTATCAGCCATAGCATGCATAGTTTTCTTGCAATAAAATGATGGTTATATTCCTTGTTTATCTGAAGTGTTTAAACGTTGTGTTACAATAATATTTTCCTTCAGCACATTTCACCATCTTGTAACATTTCTTTGCAATCATATAACATTACTCAATATTCTTATTTAGTAAAAGTGCACTCAATTTTTTTTGTTGTTTTTCTTAAAACTTATTTTAGTTTGGCTGCCCTAGGTCTTAGTTGCAGCATGCGAAATGTTTCATCTTCATTGCAGCATGTGAATTCTTTAGTTGTGGCATGTGAGATCTAGTTCCCTGACCAGGGATTGAACCCATACCCTCTGCATTGGGAGCATGGAGTCTTAGCCACTGGACCACCACGGAAGTCCCTGGACTCAGTATTTTTGATTCATCTAATTGCCATTGTCATTCCTTTTATGATATATTTGGTCTTGTGCTTGAGCATTTGCTATTTGAAATAAATTCACCCTGGTTCCATTTTTTATATACTTTTCTCTACTGCAACATGGTATCTTAGATTCCATCTGCTTTAGGTCATCGAGATGAGAGTGAGTGATGAAGTATGTGTGGAGCTAATAGTACCATCAGTCCCAGTTTTCCTAAACATGAATTTAGAAATACCCTTCACTCCTCTGTCTCTGAGTCACTCTGTTCTGTGGGACATACCAAGCACAGCTGATCAAATAGAGCTTTACTGTTTTCCTTCAATCTATCATTGTTTATGAGCTTCCTTGGTGGCTGCCTGCAATGAGGGAGACCTGAGTTTGATCCCTGAGTTGGGAAGATCCCCTAGAGGAGGGCGTGGTAACCCACTCCAGTATTCTTGCCTGGAGAATCCACATGGACAGAGGAGCCTGGCGGGCTACAGTCCGTGGGGTCACAAAGAGTCAGACACGACTGAACAACTAAGCACAGTACAGCGCATTGTTTATACGCCAATTACAGGCTCAGTGGGTAAAATATCCGCCTGCAATGCTGGAGCCACAGGAGACACAGGCTTGATCCCTGCATTGGGAAGATCCCCTGGAGAAGAAAACAGCAACCCACTCCAGTATTCTCACCTGGAGAATTCCATGGACAGAGGAGCCTGGCAGGGTACAGTCCATGGGATCACAAAGAGTAGGACGTGACTAAAGCATGCACCCAGGCATATGACAATTACACTTCAGTACATCAATGAAACAGTTTTAAGAAACAGTAACTACCAGTAATCTAGATATTTCCATTGTACTTCTATTAAAGTAATATGAAATATTTTTTTAAATTGGGTCTTACACTCACTTTGTTGTTGTTCAGTTGCTAACTTGTGTCCAACTCTTTGCGATCCCATGGACTGCTGCCTTTTCATACTGTTCATGGGGTTTTCCAGACAAGAATATTGCAGTGGGTTGCCATTTTCTTCTCCAGTGGACCACACTTTGTCAGAACTCTTCACTGTGACCTGTCTGTCTTGGGTGGCCATGCACGGCATGGCTCATAGCTTCAATGAGTTACGCAAGCCCCTTCATCAGGACAGTGCTGTGATGTACAAAACAGATAACTGATGAGAACCTGCTATGTAGCACAGGAAACTCTATTCAGTGCTCTGTGGTGACTTAAATGGGAAGGAAATCCCCAAAAAAAAGAGGGGATATGTGTATACAAGTGGCTGATTCATTTTGTTGTACAGCAGAAATTAACACAACCATGTAAAGTAACTAACTATATACTCCAATAAAATAAAAGTAAAGAAAAATAATAAGACAGTTACAATTCTGTTTAAAGGCATTAGAATGAACACAGCTCAGCTAGAGATACATGAATCTTCTAAAGCCTTATGAAGTACTCAAAGCATAATTCGTGAGATAAGAAAATGATGAATGAGAAGGTGGATGTTAGCTGAGCCTACAGTGGTAATCATTTCTCAATATATATCAATCAAAACTGTCATGCTATATGCCTTAAACTTATACAGTGATGTATGTCGATTTCTCAATAAAGCTGGAAAAGTCATAAAAATCAATTTTAAAATTAAAAATAAAAATTTAGGTCTTATTGAGGCCATTTAGATCAGCCCCATGAGAAGCCTTCTGTCTTCAGGGGGTCTTCCTTCAAACACCAAGTTTCGAAATTTCCATGTTTCCTCAGTTCCTATGTGCAAAATTCAAAGCCTCTGAAATGGTATACAGAAGTGCTCCTAACCTGAACCTTGTAAATCACGTTCTTTTATACCCAAACACTTCGTCTTATGTATGCAGAGTCATTTGTGGTTACTTCTGTTCATCACCTCTGCACACGTTGTTCTTTCCTGACTGCATGGAAAACTCCCAGCATCCTCTAAGAGGTAACGTGAGTGTCAACTTCTCTAAATTGAATCCTATTCAGGGAGTGTACTTGAACACCTCCCCTGAAAGGCTTTCTTCTGGACCCTGGATCTGCTTTCCCTGCCCCAGAGCCTGGCCCAGTCTGGCGACCCACTACGCTGAAGCCCCACAGTGAGCTGTATGTGCCGTGGATAGTTTGTATCGTAAAGAACGTCGGACACTGAACTGAGCGAATGAACAAGGACTCACAAGCGTAACTTTTACGGTTGCTATTGCAGGGAATGGCCACAAGGTGGCAGGCTTTTCTCAAACCCAATTGTGATTACCTGGGAAATGAAGGCTTTTAAGAGTTTTGACTCATTTGAAAAGACCCTGATGCTGGAAAAGATTGAAGGCAGGAGGAGAAGGGGACGGCAGAGGATGAGATGGTTGGATGGCATCACCGACTCAATGGACATGAGTTTGAGTAAACTCCGGGAGTTGGCGATGGACAGGGAGGCCTGGCGTGCTGCAGTCCATGGGGTCGCAGAGTCGGACACGACAGAGCCTGAATTGAACTGATTGAAAAAAAGGCTGTAAATTAACGTGGAATGTACCTGAATGAACACCCAAAAGCTTTTGCATTTTTCCTGAGTATTCTTTTTTAAATTAACCTTTTTTCCATATTATAGTAACATTGATACACAACGTGTTGTCAATGATGGCAGGTGAACTGAATATATTTCTATTTTGCTGTTCTTTCTACTTTCTCACCGTTGTACCTTGATTAAATTCTAGAGACATAACTTATGTTTCTTTTTAATTTACCATCTAAGCCACTGGGGAAGCCCCTCATCTGCATTAACAAAACAAAAATAATACCACCAACATTAGAAATCTGATTATGAAATAACATGTTCCAATTATTTGGAAGTAGTTAGGTCTTTCTTTTTGAAAGGAATGATTTTGAGATAATCCACACTTTGGTCCATCTTGCATTTCTGTATTAAAATAGCAGAGGTATTTGAAACATTCTTTCCATTTACTTTGAACTCTTCTCTGAGAAACTAAACTACGCAGGGCTTTTGCCCATTAGGCTCAGGCAGTTTGATAAAAGAGAATGAAAAAAACAAGACACCTCAGATGTCCTAAAACAGTCTGGTAAGTGATTTGTCTCACAAGAAACTTCGAGGCTTGAGTTCACTGCTGCTGATGCATAATACACCTCATAAGCATGGAAGGGTCACTGATGTACATACAGGTCATTGAGCATAATCTTCTATCAACCAGACACCAAGGGTTTCAGGAGCTGTGACAGGAAGCTCTCGCTTCCCACTGACTCTGAATCTCTGTGACTTCCTGAGCTCCTTGAAAGTGAAAGTCTCTCAGTCGTGTCTGACTCTTTGTGACCTCATGGATTATACAGTCCATGGAATTCTCCCGGGCAGAATACTGAAGTGGGTAGCTGTTCCCTTCTCCAGAGGGTCTTCCTGACCCAGGAATTGAACTGGGATCTCCTGCATTGCAGGCAGATTCTGAGCTCCTTACTTTAATGAATTCTGTCCCCTTGCCCTTCCTTCCTGTTAACTGATGGTGACAACAGCCCACAAAGCAGAAGGTCTGGTCCAATAACTGACGATGGGCTCTTCTCTTCCCTTTCCAGTCCTGCCTTTTTACCTCTTTCTCTTTGCTCTGCTCGTTGCTCACTTTTGCCATTATCATTGGGAGGTGGTGGACAGGCATTATTCTTCATCCAAAAAAGAACAAATAAAAATGCATTGCTATCCCAGTAGAAACATTTTAATTTAGACATAAGAGCAGCTCACAATGAACATGGACTCGTACAGTTTTCCATAGGTTTGTTATTGTTCAGTCGCTTGGTTGTGTCTGACTGTTTGCGACCGCATGGACTGCAGGGCACCACGCTTCCCTGTCCTTCATCATCTCCCGGAGTTTGCTGAAGTTCATGTCCGCTGAGTCAGTGATGCAATCCAACCATCTCATCCTCTGTCGCCCTCTTCGCCTCCTGCCATCAATCTTTCCCAGCATCAGGGTCTTTTCCAATGAATTGGCTCTTCACTTCAGGTGGCCAAAGTATTGGAGCTTCAGCTTCAGCATCAGTCCTTCCAATGAATATTCAGGACTGACCTCCTTTAGGATTGACTGGTTGGATTTGCTTGCAGTCCAAGGGACTCTCAAGAGTCTTCTCCAACACCACAGTTCAAAAGCATCAATTCTTCGGCACCCAGCTCTCTTTATGGTCCCACTCTCACATGCATATATGACTACTGGAAAAACCATAGCTTTGACTAACAGACCTTTGTCAGCAAAGTAATATCTCTGCTTTTTAATATGCTGTATTGGTAGGTCATAGGTTTTCTTCCAAGGAGCAAGCATCTTTTAATTTCATGGCTGCAGTCACCATCTGCAGTGATTTTGGAGCCCAAGAAAATAAAGTCTGTCACTGTTCCCATTACTTCCCCATCTATTTGCCATGAAGTGATGGGACTGGATGTCATAATCTTTATTTTTTGAATGCTGAGTTGTAATCCAGCTTTTTCACTCCCCTGTTTCATCCTTATCAAGAGGCTCTTTAGTTCCTCTTCAATTTCTGCCATTAGTGTGGTGTCATCTGCATATCTGAGGTTATTGATATTTCTCTCGGCAATCTTGATTCCAGCTTGTGCTTCTTCCAGCCCAGCATTTCGCTGATGTACTCTGCATATAAGTTAAATAAGCAGGGTGACAATATACAGCCTTGACGTACTCTTTTCCTGATATGGAACCAGTCGCTTCCTCTGCCTCCCCTTGGGGCCCTTGTTGGGTGGGGGGAAGTGGCTGCCACATGAACAGAGACATGGCAGCTCTGGAAAGGCACAGGTGACCCAGAAGTGGGGCCTCCCTCCTGCCCTCACCTGTGTGGCTGGACCACACAGAGGTGGATGCCTCAGCTCCGGCCAAGCCTTCCAACGCCGGCAGCACCCATGACATTCTGCCTACATCCCCCAGACACCGAGCTCCCAGATAACCTGCCCCATTAAGAGAGGGAGTGAGAAAACTCTTTCCTAAACTTATAAATTCTGTCAGGAAGCAGACGGTGATGATGGTAGCATCCTCACGACTGAGCTTCTATCCTCAGCCGCTCGTCTCTGTGGTCTGGCCCGGCCACCTCCACCCCTGTGTCTCCGGCCACAGCGGCCTTCCCTTACCCCGTGTGTTTCCCGTAACTCCCACTCTCTCGGGACTTTTAAAAGCCCCCTCATGTGGTACAAGGAAATCGGCTCTTTCAGAAATGTATTAACTCACACAGATTTCAAATGTATTATTCTTCCAAACAGCTGAAGATTTTCACCATTTTAAATTATTTACTTATTTATTATGTGTTTATTTGGCCGCATCAGGTCTGAGTTGGGGCACGGGATCTTTGCTGTGTTAGGCGAAATCTTTTGAGTCGCTGTGCAAACTCGGGTGACTCTGTGGCTCAGTAGTTGCGGCAGGGAAGGTCAGTTGCCCCTTGTCATGTGGTATTTTAGTTCTCTGATCAGCGATTGAACCCGAGTCACCCCTCGTGAACTTGGGGCACAGAGTTTCTGGCCTGAAATGGGAACTTCTCCCTATTTTGGCCCAGAAACTTGGGATACAGAGTTTCCGGTCTGCAATAGGAACTTTTCCATATTTCAGCCGGGGAATTTGGGGCCCAGGGTTTCCAGAGTTCTGCCCAGAATCTTGGGATGCAGATAAAAATATGGGAAATATATCTTCAGATTTAACAATTTTGAATTGTTTTTGAAAACATCATCAAAAATTTTATGTATCTTAGGATGGTACTCATTATCGGAGTGTGGGCTTGGTAAAGTGAGACTTTCCCATGGCTTTCTTGTCCTTATTTATCTTGCTGATAGATTCATTGGCCTCTTTGACTAGTTAGTTCTTTCTGAAGCAAAGATTGAAATGGTCCTTCTAGTTTGTATGAGTTTTAATAATCTCATCCAAAGTAATTTCTCAGTTGTTTTTTCTGTTGTATAACATTTCCCATTTTCATTTTGTTCCTTTTTTCTTCTTGTTTTCTTTTGTGTTTGTAGCTATATATCCATATTTTTTTGTAAGAAGTACAGTTGTTAACATAACTATTTTTGTGTTGTGATACAGCATAGGGATGCAATATTTTTATGGAATCTACTTTATTGGAATATTACCAAATTGTGAGTTTTTTGTTGGTTTTGGAGATGAATTGCTTGTGGGTATCTTGGTTTGCAAATATTTCTTTGCATTCTGGGTTGCCTTCTTCATTCTTGAAGGTTTTCTTTTTTGGACACCTGCTTTGAAATTGAAGTATGTCACATTTTCCTGGTTTTGGTTTATTTCTCATTGCTCTAGGGGATGGATTCCCAAAGACCTTGCAATGAAGTCATCCGAACCCAAAAAGACCTTGTAGTTTATATCCTCATGTGTCCTGCCTATGTTTTCCTTAAGACTTTCATAGAATCCCTCCTGACCTTTCGATATTTATGATTTAGAGTTCATTTTGTGTATGGTGTTAGAGAGTGTTCTAACCTCATTCTTATTTTCTTTCTTTTAATAAACCTCGCACAATCCTTCATAGTGTCTCTTATCAACATATATTGTCAGCATCAGGGGAGGAATATTCCCTTTTCTCCATGCCTTCTCCATCAGTTAGTGTTTGTCAAGTTTCTGACTATGGCCAGTCTGAGTCCTGTGAGGTGATTCCTTCCTGTGGTTTTGATTTGCATTTCTCATATTTAGTGAAATTGACCTCTTTTCATGTGATTTCTTTTCAAGGGTGAGTTCATGTTACCTCTAGATGCAGCTTCCTATAACTCGGCCCTGTTTTAAATTATTTTCTGATGACCACCCCTAGGCCTATTGTTGAGATCAGCTGTTTTTGCCCTACAGACCCTTTGACCCTGAGAATACTCGATGCCCATCAGCACAGCTTTTCAAGCTGTTGTTATAGAAAATGGCCGCGAGGCAGCAGCATTACTCAGCCCCGCACATTTCCCATACCCCTGTCATTTCTGTGTGGTTTTATATTGGAACAGAGGTGATTTCTGGGTTTATGTGTGTTTCAGGTGTAGAGGAACTTGATAGATTCATGGATGAACATTTACCTATTCTCTTTCAAGTTCTTGTTCCCAACTAGGTGATTACAGTGTGTTCAATAAACTTCCACCTGCTACTCAGTAGGTTGTTTTTGATCATCTACTGGATACATATATGAGTGTCTATGTTAATTCAAATCTCTTAATTTACTTCACTTGTACCTAGAGATTGAGGGCTCCTGCAGAGGGCAAGAGGCACTCCAGGAACGTCGTAGGGTCACCCTGCCTGTCACATCCTCCCAGGACCCTGAGCCCAAAACAACCCAGCCTTGGGACCCTAGCCTGCCCCGTCTCTAGAGATATGATACCAGCCAAAGTGACCATGGGATGAGGGAAGTAGAGTCAGCATATGTTTCTATATTTATTGTGTTTATCCAGTTATTTGAACTTGAGTATATAGGTGAATTACAAGGCAGTGGGTGGGTTTTTTTTTTTTTAATTCATAGTCACTTGATTAACTCCCACATTGATGTGTACATGCTATATTTCAGGGACTGTTCCTGTACAGATTATGACCAACAGTGGAGTATCATTCCTAGTGTTACCCAGTAGGTCCTTGTGGCTTATTTTCTAAATAATAATGTGCACATATTAGCCAAGTAGCTTATTTCTATGTGCCCAACACCTTTCTTCTCTGCTAACAGTAAGTGAGATGAGTTTTTTCTAATTCTTTGAACTTTTTATCTTGACTCAAAAAGCTCCTATGTATCCATTTTTAGATTCCACCTAGAAGTGACATCATCCTCTATTTGTTGCTCCCTGTCTCTCTTACTTCACTTGCTATGATCATCTCTACCTTCTTGCCTATGCCTGAACGTGGCATTGTTTCATTCTTCCTTATGGTTGATTCATATACCATTGTATATATAGAACCCATTTTCTTTATGCATTTCTGTGTCCTTGTACACTTAGGTGGCAGCAGTTTCCTGCAAAGGTTTCCTTTGGAAACCGGTCGGGCAGGGATGGCATGGGTGCCCTTGTCTTCAAAAATGTCTCTTTTCCCTGACTGCATGCCCAGGCACGTGACTGCTGTTTCCTCAGGCACGTCCATGTTTCATTTTCTAAAGATCCTCCATACTGTTCTTTCTAGTTGATGAACCAATGGAGATTTTTAGTAATCCCATCCAAATTAATTTCTTGATGGGAGTTTCTATTCCTCAAATTTTCCCATTTTTATTTTGCTAACCTTCATTCTTGATTATTACTTCTTGTGTTTGTAGCCATCTATCCACTCTTTCTTTTTCAGTTGAGGTACACTTGATTCACATTACTCTATTTGCTTTGGGATACAACAGAGTGATTCAGTATTCACATGGAATGAAATGAAGTGCAGTGACAGTTGCTCAGTCATGTCTGACTCTTTGCGACCCCATGGACTATACAGTCCATGGAATTCTCCAGGCCAGAATATTGGAGTGGGCAGCCTTTCCCTTCTGCAGGGGATCTTCCCAACCCAGGGATTGAACCCAGGTCTCCCGCATTGCGGGTGGATTCTTTACCAGCTGAGCTCATGGAATATATACCATTTAAAGAGATTTCAAAATCACGGCTCTATTTCTCTCTGCTGCATAATATATCCTATTATTTTTCTTACATTATACATAGTGTAATGTATACATATGTATTTTTCTTACATTATACATATGTATAATGTATACATGATACATATGTATATATTATACATACATTTTATTTCTTAATTTCTTCTTTAATCTGGCAACACCCACAACCAAATCCCCATAGGTATCCATTAGTTTCTGGATTTGTGAGTCTCTTTCTGTTTCATAGATAAGTCCATTTGTGTCTTATTTGAGATGGAAATTAAATGTGATTTCCTATGGCAATTTTCTCTGTGTTTCTAACAACCTTGCCTTAGATGAGAATATGTAAATAAATTCTCATGAAAGGAGTATAATTTTCAGGAATAGTATCATGTCAAATGGACTTTTTCCACCTTTCATCCACAGAGTTTCCGGCCTGAAATATGAACTTTTCCATATTTCAGCCCAGGAACTTGGGGCGCAGGGAACTTAACCAAGGTATAGTTTACTTACAGTGACCTGCACAGATCATAAGTATGATTTGAGGACTTTAGGCAAATTTGAGAACCCATATCACCTACACCCCATCAGGACCTGGAATATTTCAGGGACTTTGCTGGTGTTCCAGGGGCTAAGACTCCACACTCCCAACACAAGGGATCTGGGTTCAAACCCTGGTCAGGGAACTAGATCCCACGTCCTGCAAATAAGAGTTCATGTGTTGCAACAAAGATGGAAAATCCTGCGTGCCACAACTAAGACCTGGCACAACCAAATAAATAAATATATATTTTAAAAAGACCGAGAACATTCCAGCATCCTAAATAGTTCCCTCCACTCCCCACACAACTGTTTTCCTGATTTCTAGCACTCTAGAAATCGCGCCTTTTTTGAAACTTCATTGAGTTGGTTGTACACGAGATGTCTTCAGGGTCTGGCTAAAGAGCTGTGACTTTACAAATGTACAGTGTAAGGTAAGAAAGTTTGTGTTCAGTGAAATTTAAAACTTTTTTTGTTGTTTACTTGAAACATAAACACCTTTTTGGGTAGATGTATTGGTCTCTTCCCTGGCAGACATGGAAGGGTGAGATGTTTAAAAACTAAAGATCTTGTACTTTATTTCTCAAAACTAATTTAACCACCTCGACCATCTATGGGTCCTAAAAATGGTGATTTGAAATAGCATCATTGGGACTTACCAGATGGTCCAGAGGTTAAGGCTTGTGCTTCCGCTGCAGGGAGTGTGGGTCCCCATCTGGGGAACTAAGATGCCACAGGCTGCATGAAAATGTTAGTCACTCAGTCATGTCCGACTCTTTGCGACCCCATGGACTGTAGCCCGCCAGGCTCCTCTGTCCATGGGATTCTCCAAGCAAGAATACTAGAGTGCATTGCCATTTTCTCCTCCAGGGAATCTTCCCGACCTCGGGATTGAACCCACGTCTCTTATGTCTCCTGCATTGGCAGGCCCGTCTCTTACCACTGGCTCCACCTGGTCAAATCTAGAGGCTTTTATAAAAGCATTTCAGTTTAAAATAAAATGAATAAGATATATTAAAATTGATACTTATTTCTCACATTTCAGAATATTTCCTTATGTGTTGCTAACAGAAATGTCTCAGGATTTTAGGTTTTGATTCATCCTTTTAGCAACAGGGCATTTATTACTAGATGCAACCTTGGGGACAAGCATCACCTATTTCACTTCCTACAAATACTTGTGTTGTTGCATCCATGTTGAAATGGCTAAAGTTTTCTGAATTCTCTACATTTCCTTCAATAAAAACCCTACCAGTAGGTAAACTACTATTCTAAAACATGTAAAGTAAAATGTGACTATGGCTTTATACCAAAATTTGTTATGATCTAACATAGTAGAAAATTCTGAAAGAGATGAGAATACCAGACCACCTGACCTGTCTCTTGAGAAACCTGTATGCAGGTCAGGAAGCAACAGTTAGAACTGGACATGGAACAACAGACTGGTTCCAAATAGGAAAAGGAGTACGTCAAGGCTGTATATTGTCACCCTGCTTATTTAACTTATATGCAGAGTACATCATGAGAAACGCTGGGCTGGAAGAAACACAAGCTGGAATCAAGATTGCCGGGAGAAATATCAATAACCTCAGATATGCGGATGACACCACCCTTATGGCAGAAAGTGAAGGGGAACTAAAGAGCTTCTTGATAAAAGTGAAAGAGGAGCGTGAAAAAGTTGGCTTAAAGCTCAACATTCAGAAAACTAAGATCATGGCATCCGGTCCCATTACTTCATGGGAAATGGATGGGGAAACAGTGGAAACAGTGTCAGACTTCATTCTGGGGGGCTCCAAAATCACTGCAGATGGTGATTGCAGCCATGAAATTAGAAGACGCTTATTCTTTGGAAGGAAAGTTATGACCAACCTAGATAGCATACTAAAAAGCAGAGACATTAGTTTGCCAACAAAGGTCCGTCTAGTCAAGGCTATGGTTTTTCCAGTGGTCATGTATGGATGTGAGAGTTGGACTATAAAGAAAGCTGAGTGCCGCAGAATTGATGCTTTTGAACTGTGGTGTTGGAGAAGACTCTTGAGAGTCCCTTGGGCTGCAAGGAGATCCAACCAGTCCATCCTAAAGGAGATGGATCCTGGGTGTTCATTGGAAGGACTGATATTGAAGCTGAAACTCCAATACTTTGGCCACCTGATGCAAAGAGTTGACTCATTGGAAAAGACCCTGATGCTGGGAGGGATTGGGGGCGGGAGGAGAAGGGGACGACAGAGGATGAGATGGCTGGATGGCATCACTGACTCGATGGACATGGGTTTGGGTAGACTCCGGGAGTTGGTGATGGACAGAGAGGCCTGGTGTGCTGCGGTTCATGGGGTTGCAGCGAGTCGGACATGACTGAGTGACTGAACTGAACTGAACTGAACTGAACATAGTGATATCTTTTGAAGCATCATTTGTGAAAACCTTTTTATTGTGAATTTTATCTCCGGTTTCTTTCTCTCTCTTTCAGAATATTTATTTATTTTGCTGCACCAGGTCTTAGGTGCAACACTAGGGTTCTTCAGTCTTCTCATTGCAGTATGCAGGATCTAGTTCCGTGGCCAAGGATCAAACCCCAGTGCCCCGCACTGGGAGCACGGGGTCTTCGCCACTGGACCACCAGGCAATACCATATGTTTGCTGAGTTTTGACAGAGGCACACATCTGTAAAAGAGATCTAGAACATGCTTGCCATGGCCCTGGTTCAGTCCGTGGTTGGGAAACTGGGATCCCTCAAGCCTCTGGGCCGCCAAGAAGCAAAACAAAAAAAAATATTGTATCAGGTATTATACCTAATCTAGAAACAATATATGCATCATTTGTGTATAAGTTATAGGCCATACTACAACTTATAATACTATGCCATTTTATATAAGGGACTTGAGCATACTTGGATTTTAGTGTGTGCAGGGGTCCTTGAACCAGTCCCCAGCATTATAGGATGACCATGAATAACCACAGAGTGTCAGGGATTATTAAAATAGGTGGAAAATCAAAGTCACATCTGTGTCCCTCATTACTAAGAGGTGTTCAGAGGTGGCCACCAGGGCCAATTGCACCGGTTACCCACCTGTAGCCATGGGTAACAGAGAACATGACTCTGCTTGCTTAATTCCACAAACACATTTATTAGTTTACAAAACAAATAGCCGCAAGCTAAGACAGTCTCCAGGCTCACCCGGCAGGCTTTTCCTCTCTTCTCCTTGGCCAGAACTGGTCATGTATGTGCCTGGTCCCTGAACCAATCAGTGGGCGAGTCATTCACACTCATCAGATAGCTTCTGTGATCTTAGGTCTTAACTTCCAATTAGCAGTTATTTTAGAAACTGTTGATCTACCCTCATTCCCTGGATTTATATTTTATGTTGACAGATAAAACAAGGCAGAAATTACATAAGTTATAATAGGATCTTCAGAGACTTACATGGTTCATCAAATGATAAGAGTAAAATCATACTTTAGGTGAGGTGTTTACAAAGCAGGATTCTGCAAATATTTTCTGTAAAAGGCCAGAGAGTAAATATTTTTTGGCTTTGCTGAGCATGATATCTCTGTATCAACTACTCAAATCTGCCCTGGAAGCTGGATAGCAGCCGTATACACCCTGTAAATGAATGTGTGTAGCTGTGTACCAATAAAGCTCACCAGGGGTGGTGAGCAGGTTCTGGTCCACAGGAAGGTTGAAGTTGCTGAGGATAGCCATTATGCAGTTTTGTTAGAACTAAATTAGAAATAGCAACACAAACTCCCAATCTTTGAAATTTATTATTTCCACCTGACAACTGAAGTACCCTCTAATGTTTTCCACCACAGATTTACATGCAAATAGAGAAGAGTCCCAATATTGGCTCAGTGGTAAAGAAACTGACTGCCAAGCAGAAGATGCAAGTTGGATCCCTGGGTTGGGAAGATCCCCTGGAGGAGGGCATAGTAACCCACTCCAGTATTCTTGCCTGGAGAATTCCATGGAAAGAGGAGGCTGGTGGGCTACAGCTCATGGGATCGCAGAAGAGTCGGACACGACTGAGCAATTAAACAACAGCTCAATATCCAAATGCAGCCTTCAGACTTTTCCCCACCCCGAGGAATAAGGGCTCTTTGGAGACTAGCTGGTTTTATGTTTCAGGGCAGGGCAGGTACATTGTGGGCCTGGGGTATCTCACTGCCAGAAAGAAGGGGTGCTTCTCCAAGTTCTGGGGTGCTGAAGGCACACCGGAGCCCACTTAATGGTATCTCTCATCAATACTGATGAGTTAATGATCAATTCAACTACTCAAATCTGAATGCCATGAATTCATAATTATCCTCAAAGACAAGAATCAAGATTTTTGTTCTTTTTGAAAAAAAGAGATATTTATTTTATTAGGATTTTTGTTCTTTATGAAGCTACTAGTTCAGTATTCACAGCCTGATTTTATTCTGATGAACCATTTTTAGCATCCCTACATAAAAAGGCTGACATCCCTGTACCACATGATCTATATTCATGATCCAGCTGTATCTAAAGATTCTCTCTATGTGCGTGCTCAGTCGCTCAGTTATGTCCCACTCTTCGTGACTGCATGGACTGTAGCCCACCAGCCTCCTCTGTCCATGGAATTTTCCAGGCAAGAATACTGGAGTTGGTTGCCATTTCCTACTCCTGGGGATCTTGTTGAACCAGGAATCGAACCCACATCTTCTGGGTCTCCTGCATTAGTAGCTGGATTCCTTACCACTGAGCCACCTGGGAAGCCCATAAAAAGATTCTACTCTTTGTAAAAAAACAAACAATAGAACAGATAGTAGATACAGCATTAATATTGGTTACTTTGGGATTTAATATAATAGATGAAGCACACGTTCTTTTCTTGAAATTTTCTGGCATTTCCAAGTTCTCTCCTTTATTTATTTATTTATTTATATATTATGTTTAGAACAAAAAAATAAATCTTTGCAAAAATTTTATCTACGGGTTCAAGATGCCTTTGTCTATGGTTATAACATTGTTTACTTGACCTTCAGGAAATTTCTCACCCCAAGGAGCAGAGGATGGTAAGGTGGGATTTTATAAAAATCTAGAGCCCAATGCTGGGAGTGCATCCTCTGAAAAGCCACTGGTAAAATCTGTAGAGCTGGGTCCTCAGCCCCCAAGGGTAGAGGTTGTCCTCAGGTGAAGGGAACTGACTTTCAATTGTGGGAAAGACCTGGAGCGCTTTAATCATTGCCTACCAGACACCTGGCTTAAGTTGGGAGGAGTCTATATTCTAAAAAGAGTAAGGAAGGTTAGGTGGTTAGGGCTGAGGGTGCGGGTTGTCTTGGAGGGGGCTGGGCAGTTTCAGGCAGCCTTGGAGGAGGAGGAGGGACTGGACTACAGTGCAAACTTGGGGCCCTTTGTTAAAAAATTATTACGAATTTCAAGATGGTGACAGCAAGTGCAGGGGCTGCCCGTGAAGCCGACCCCTGTGGAGACCCACGGTTCAAAGTCTACTTTGGAGGTAAGAACTGGCCAGGATTCCGGCAGAGACTGGATGCTGAGGCAGAATTTCTTGCCTATGGCTCTCTTGGGTGTCCAAGGGCCACAACCCACAGGCAGAAGTCCCTTTTCTATGGGGGAGACCAGGCTCTAGACCCCTGGGGGTCTCCCAGTCGCTTTTTAGATGCTAAATTGTCACGGGTGTTACTGAAGTCCCGTGTTCAGGTAGGGTCTGGTGAAAACACCCTCATGCCTCTCTCTCTACCCAGCCCCTGCTTTCTGGGATATTAAAGATGGTACCCACCCCCCTCTCCCCATTCATCTTCCTGATTCCTGAGTCACTGGTCAGCCTCCCTTCCTTTAGGAAGGCCTCCAGGCTGCCCCTGCACCCCTGAAGTCATACCTTCTGTTACATTCCTCAGGCTGCATCTCCAGGTTGTGACCCCTAGGTGCTCAAGAGACCCTGTTTTATGGCCTTCTAGCTGCCTGTGCCTCTTCTTCAAGGCATTAGGGCACTCTGACATTGTGGGTGGGTTAGCTGTTTGTGGGTTGCAGCTCTGTGGACACCGAGCAACAGAGACCTGGCTCAGAGGAGGGACCTGTATCTCTGTTGATTCTGGGATGCACAGCCCTCCCCTGCATTTAGTGCTCCCCCCACTGTGGGGTCCCCTCAGCTGACCACCTGGGGTTGGGGCTAGGGGTTGCGGCTAAGGTCCAGGATCCCAGCTATGGGGTTTGGACTCTGGAGTCGGGTCTGCATTTGTGTTTGGGGGGTCATGGGTCAGAGATTGGGATCTAGGGGTTAGAGACTGGAGTTTTGGTCTGAGTTCTGGCATCCCGGGTCTGGAATCTGAGGTCTGGAGTTGGGATCCAGAGCCTGGGTTCTGAGGCCCAGGATGTAGGAGTGGGATTATGGGAACTGCAGTCTGAGGTCTGTGGCCCCTGAGGTTGAGGATCTAGGATCTGGGCTGGTGATTCCAAATCTGAGGTCAGGGTTTTGAGGTTTGAGGTCTGGGGTCACAATTTCTGGATCTGGGGCATACAGTCTGAAGTAAGGGGTCTGGGTTTAGTACCCGGGTTCTGAGGTCCAGGATCTGGGATCTGGGGTCTGAGGTACAGGATCTAGAACCCGGGGTTGGGGATCTGAGGTAACAGATCTAGACCCCGGGGTCCAGTGTCTGAGGTAACAGATCTAGAACCCGGGGTTGGGGGGTCTGAGGTACAGGATTTAGAGTCTGGGGTTGGGGTCCCAGGTCTGAAGTATGAGATCTAGCACGTGGGGGGTCGCATGTCTGAGGTCGGGGCTCTGGGGTCTAGGCCCAGGGTCTGAGGTACAAAGTCTCCATCGGCCTCTGCTTGCCCCCGCCCCGCCCCCTCTCTCTCCCTTTGCCTCTCCCCTCCTCTCCCCTCCGCCCCCCATCTCCTCGCTCCTCCCCTCTCCTCCCGCCCCTCCCCCGCCCGGCCCGCCCCGCCGGGCGCCGCACCGACAAGATGGCGGCGGGTGGGAGCGGCGGGCGCGCGTCGTGCCCGCCGGGGGTCGGCCCGGGAGCGGGGGGCGGCCCCGGGCCCAGCGCCAACGCCGCCCAGGCCCCCGGCAACGCGGCGGCCGCCGCCGCCGCCCCGGCCCCCGCTGTCCCCGGGCCGCCCCCGCCGGTGTCGGGGCCGGGCGCGCAGGCCGCGGCGGGCGGGGAGCGGGCGGCCGAGGAGCCGGGGGCGGCGGCGCTGCTCCGCGAGCCCGTCTACAACTGGCAGGCCACCAAGCCCACGGTGAAGGAGCGCTTCGCCTTCCTCTTCAACAACGAGGTGCTCTGCGACGTGCACTTCCTGGTGGGCAAGGGGCTCGGCGCGCAGCGCATCCCGGCGCACAGGTGGGCCGCCGTCCGGGACCGCCGCCCGACCCGGGACCGGGTTAGCACCGAGGCCCGCCCCCCGGGACTCCGTCATCCCCCAAGACGCCGCCGCTTCCCGGGACCCAGTCATAGCCAGGACCGGACCCCTACCCCTACCCCTCCCCAGGATTCAGTCATTCCTGGGATCCCGCTACCCCCACCCTCAGGAAAACGGCCAGCCCCGGGGACCCAGCACCCGCCATTCCTGGAACCCCTGCTGTCCTGGGGACTTGCCCTCCCCCACTGCCCCCAGGCCCCAGCACCCTTAAGGCCCTGTGACGTGCTAGGCCTCCGTCCAGCTCGGACGTCCAGATACTAGCCATGGCCCGCTCCTGCGACCCCTGCCCCTCCACCCCCATCGGAGTCTCCTGGCTCTATGGTCCCTGACCCTGCACCCATGCCCGAAATCTCCCAGGTCCGCTGACCTCTTTCACTCGCTGCATCTCTGTGACCCTTCAACCCCTGCCAGGCTTTCCAGGCCCTGCAGACCCCAGCCTGGCCATCCGGAGGATGTCCAGAGACCCCATCTGCTTCCGCCGCCTCCACGGGCCCCAGTGACCTCCTCCCCGAGTGCCCCCTCCTTCTAGCGAGCGCTGGGACCCCCCCCAGAGCCCCGCTAGACTCCCACCTTGTGAACCCCAGACCCTCATAACCCCCGTTGCCTGACACCGTACATCCCAGGTCTTCTCTTGAATGGGGTTTTCCTTGGTGCAGGCCCACACCTTTGCCAGTCTCAGGAGCGCAGCCTCCAGACTCCTGGGCGGGGCGGGGCTGTATCAGAGACCACCCTGCCCACTGCTTGCTGGGGGATGCTGGGAGGGTTCTGTTGGGGGAGGGGGCTGGGGGTTCTTGCAACTCTGCCTGGAGAGTCCCCAACCTGCTGTGAGGGTTGTCCTCACCATTCTGAGGTGTGTCTTTTACTTGGCCTGTGTCTTCGAGATTCTCCTCTCTGGTCCTTTCTTGGTTATTTATGTGCAACTGGGACTAGTTTCCTGTCCGAGGAAGGTTCCCAGCCGGTGAGGGGGTCCCCAGGACTTCCTGGGGCTTGTCCCTGCCCTAACCCTCTCCCCTCCCCTGCGAATTCCATATAGGGGGCTGGTTCCCTTGTGACCCAGGAGCCCCCAGCCTCCGTCATGCCTTTCTTGTTTCATATTCCTGCTCTGTGGACCTTCTTGATAGAAAGTTCTAGTTCTTTTTCTTTTCAGCCTTTGGGTTGTTATTTCATTTGCATTGTGAAATGTTGCCTGCCACGATCAGGTGCTTGAGTGACTCTGGGCTCTGCTGGGCCTCAGTTTCCCTTCACCCCTATGACCTGGGACCGACCATTAGACACTTCCTTCCTGGGGCCACTGGGAGGGTGGACCCTGTGACTAATCCTGGGACTAACCGGGTCCTTATCACAGTGCCCGGGCTCATCCTCCATACAGGTTGGCCTCACAGGCTGGTGGGGACGTAACCCGGTGCTCCAGGAAACACTCTGGAGTGTTGCTGCTGGAGCACAGACAGGAGTGGGGAGAATTCCTCACAGCATGCGCCCAGCTCCAGGCTGGACCTCACCCCCGCCTCCCTCCCGGATGGGCTGCATTAAGGGACTGGCTTGTAAGGAGCAGATTGGAACCCCACCTTGGGGAAACCCAGCAGATGCCCCCTTAGCCAGGTGGTCAAGTTGATGGTCCTGGCGGTGTCAGCACCCCCAGCAGGAAGGACTCCTGCCCCGCTGTGTGCTCCATCCCCAGCCCTGAGTCCCAGTGTCATGGGTTGATGGTGGCCCTCAAGTTGTGTCCAAGTCCCAATGCCTAGAACCCATGAACGGGACCTTATTGGGAAAAGGGTCTTCGCAGATGTGATTAAGAGTTTCAAGAAGCAATCATCCTGGATAATCTGAACGGCACTAAATCCAACAAGTGTCCTTGTGAGAGACACGGAGAAGAGGGACCGGGCAGAGACTGGAGGGACGTGGCCACAAGCCACAGTCTGCCTGGGGCCCCAAGAAGCTGAGAAGGGCAGAGCCTTGCAGGGAGCGTGGCCCTGATCTTGGACCTGCAGCCTCCAGAACATGCTGCTGCTGCTAAGTCGCGTCAGTCGTGTCCGACTCTGTGCGACCCCATTGACGGCAGCCCACCAGGCTCCTCCGTCCCTGGGATTCTCCAGGCAAGAATACTGCAGTGGGTTGCCATTTCCTCCTCCAGTGCATGAAAGTGAAAAGTGAAAGTGAAGTCGCTCAGTCGTGTCCGACTCTTCGCGACCCCATGGGCTGCAGCCTACCAGGCTCCTCCATCCATGGGGTTTCCCAGACAAGAGTACTGGAGTGGGGTGCCATTGCCTTCTCCATCCAGAACATGAGATTCTCTCAAGTCACCCAATTTGTAGTAATTTGTTAGAGGAGCCCCAGGAAACCAGTCCACCCAGAGAAAATACCGGATAAACCCAGAAGGGCATGCCTCAGGACCAAGACACTGGAGGGTCCCCAGGACGGTCCTGGGAGGAGCCCGAGGACACAAGTAAATGCCACGTGGGATCCAGAAACAGGGCCTGTGGTGGGAAGGGCGTTAGTGCAGAGCTGGTGACTGCTGAACCGGACCTGAGCTTACTTCACAAAGCAGACTGAGGGCAGGGCTCGTGCTAACTTCCAGAAAGGCTGTGGGGTCTGCACCCACCATTTCCCAGAATCCAGGCTTGTAGTGATCTCGGGCTGGGGCTCAGAATGGCATGGACTCTGGGTGAAGGGTGACCTGGTGCATGGGACGCAGGAGGGCCTGGCATATGTAATGGCAGAGGGGCCAGCTCTGACCTGGACAAGCTCAGGCTTCATTCAGAGTCTCTGCCTCCCACCCCCATCCCCTCTCCACTGTACTACTTTTTCACAGCTCTTTTTCCAACTTCCTCTGTGACGGCTGTCTTTGGCTTGCTGTGAGCAGCGTCTTGCTGCTCTCCCTCCTGCCAAGACCAGGAAAATGCCTGGCACACTAGGTGCTCAGAAAATCCATCAGTCCAGTGTCTGTGCTCACAGGGCTCCCTCTGAGGAAGCCCTGAGCATCTTCAGGGTAGCACTGTACAATTTGATGGCCCCACGTTAACATCTAAAATACCTTTATTCACATATCACTGGAGACTTAGCAGCGCAGAGATGTCCCCAAAGTACAGTAGTCTCTGTGTGTGCTTAGCTAAATAGCACGTTTTTGGTGACTGTGGCTTTATGATGGATTTTGACAACTGCTGTGGCTGTTCTTCCCAGTTTTGCTCAAGACATTTTGTGAACGCTTTTTCAGCTTGTCTCACACATTTAGCTGTTCCAGGATCAATTACCCATCTGTCCATCCCTTCCTCCTGTCCATCCCTCGCTCAATCCAGCAGTCTCTGAAACGGTGCTAACAAAAGACATCTCTTTCCCTGTAGAATTTACCTTCTAGTACAGTACTAGCAAATTTTTGTAAAGAGCCAGACAGTAAGTAGTCTCAGTAGGTCACATGGTCTGTGTCCCAACTGCTTAATTCTGCTGTAGCAGTATGAACACAACAAAACAGAAACGAAGGTGCATAGCTGTGTGCCAATAAAACTTTATATACACAAACAACTGGTGGGATGGATTGGGTCCAAGGGCTGTATTTGACTAGTCCCTGGCTCAGTGCTTCCCTATAATCTTTAGAATCAGTTTGTCAAATGCTAAAGAAATGACTAGAGGGGTTTGTTTGTCCTAGCCAAGATACCAGGTTGGGAGATCTGATAGTTTAGAATACAAGGTATGGGCACATGTTGTCTCTCCATTTATGGAAATGACTGGAGGGGTTTGTCCTAGCCAAGATACCAGGTTGGGAGATCTGATAGTTCAGAATACAAGGTATGGGCACATGTTGTCTCTCCATTTATGCAGGGTGCTTTTGTGTTTCCTTAGGGAAATTTTGTAGTTTTTTGTTTTGTTTTTTTGGCCACACTGCTGGATTGTGGGGTTTAGTTTCCCCTCTAGGGATTTAACCCAGGCCCCCTCGACAGTGAGAGTATGGAGTCCTAACTACTGGACCACCAGGGAATTCCCAGTTTTATAGTTCCTTCACATAGCTCTTGCACATTTATTGCTAGGTGGGTTTTTTTTTTTTTAGTTTTTGTTTTTTCTCTGTTGTGAATAATTTCTTCATTACATATTTCTTAGCTGGTTCTTGCTGGGAAGCTGTGGGGTCTTGCACATTTATTTTTATCCACTGGAATGATTTCTTTCTGAATCCTCTTTGGTGTTAATAGCTGTTCCACCGATTCCATGGTCCGGTACTGTCCAGTAGACTTTTCTGTGATGATGAGAATGTTCTAGATCTGTCCATTCCTAGCCACTAGTCACACATGGCTACTGAGCACTTGAAATGTGGCCCTCACAACTGAGGAACCAAATCTCTTGTTTTGGCTTGAAGCATCTTAGTTCCCTGACCAGTGATTGAACCTTTGACCTCAGCAGTGAAAGCGTAGAGTCCTAACCACTGGACTGCCAGGAAATTCCCAAACTGAATCTTTTTTTTTTTTTAATCTATTTATTTTTGGCTGCCCTGGGTCTGCGTTGCTGTGTGGGCTTTTCTCTAGTTGCAACGAGCGGGGGCTACTCTCTAGTTGCAGTGTGTGGGCTTCTCATTGCAGTGGCTTCTCTTGTGGAGCACAGGCTCTAGTTTTGCCATTTGTAGAAATCTAATAATTAGAATGACAGAATGTGTAGGATTTGGTCTGGCTTCTTTCATTCAGTGTCCTGTTTGTGAGATCCATCCACATCCTTGTATCGACAGCTCATTTCTTTTTATTGCCAAAGTAATTCATCTTACTGCTGAATCCCATTGCATGGATGGACCACACTGTGTCCATTTACCAGTCATATGGGTTATACGGGCATACAAGTTAAACGGGTTATTTCTAGCTTTTCATTATAAGGAATAATACTGCCATGAACATTCAGCATTTGTGCAGAAGTCTGCGTATGGAAGTACTGTTCCTTTTCTCTTGGGTAAATACCTAAGGGTCAAATGTTGGAACCGCAAGGTAACACTTACATGTGACATTTTAAGAAACTGCCAAACTGGTTTCCAAAGTGGCTTCCCCATTCCCCACCCCCCATGATGCCTGAGGACTCAGTAATGTCTTTGGCCTCATAGGTGAATTGGAAAATGTTCCCCCTCCTCTCCTTTCTAGAAGAATATGCAGAGGGTTGGTGTTAATTTCTTCTGGGAATGGACTTTTCTTTGTGGGGAGATTTTTTCTTTTTTTTTTGGCTGCACTGTGGAGCTTGTGGGATCTTAGTTCCCTAGCCAGTGATCGAACCTGTGCCCCCTACAGTGGAAGCTCAGAGTCTTAACCACTGGACCACCAGGGAATTCCCTGTGGGAAGATATTTTTTTTTTTTTACTGGTTGTGCTGGGTCTTCATTGCTGCACGAGGGCTTTCTCTAGTTGTGGCGAGCAGGGGCTGTTCGTTGAGGAGTGTGGGCCTCTCATTACAGTGGCTTCTCACTGCAGAGCACAGGCTCGAGGCACGTGGACTCAGTAGTTGCAGTGCGTGGTCTTTAGTTGCTGCACGGCATGTAGGAGCTTTCTAGATCAGAGATCGAACCCGTGTCCCCTGCACTGACAGGCAGATTCTTATCCGCTGTACTACTAAGGAAGCCCCAGAAGATTTTTAGTGACTAGTTCACTTGTTATTTGTTTGCTTAGATTTCTCTGTTTTCAGTGAGTGTTGGCAGTTTGTCTTTACAGGAAGTCATCCATTTCCTCTAAGCTGTCTTTGTTTGTTGACATAAAGTTGTTTCAAAGTTCTTTTACCACTGATAGGGTCCTAGTGATATTCCCTTTTCATTCCTGATTTTGGTAACTTGTGTCTTTTTTCTTGATCAGTCTACCTAAAGTTCTAGGCCGTGGTTTAAATTTTTTTTTCCCCCTCAAAGAATGACCTTTTGGTTTCATTGATTTATCTCTATTTTCCCATTCCCAGTTTCATTAATTCCTGCTCCCACTTTTACTGTCTTCTTTGTTTTTTGGGCTTGATTTGCTCTTTCTTTTCTAGATTCTTGAGATGGAAGATTACCTTGCTGATTTTATTTTTTATTAATTTTTGGTCACTCTGTGTATGGCTTGTGAGATCTTTGTTCCCTGACCAGGGATAGAACCTGGACCCTGGCAGTGAAAGTGCCAAGTCCTAACCACTGGACCGCCAGGGAATTCCCAGAAGCTTAGGTTGCTGATTGTATAGATCTTTCTTTAATGCATACATAATGTTTACCCCAAGCAGTGTTTTAGCTGCATTCCTTACACTGATGTGCTGTGTGCGTTTTTGTTCCAGTCAAGATCTTTTCTAATTCCCCTTGTGTTTCTTCCCTGACCCATGGATTACTTAGAAGTGTTGTTTCATTTTCAAATATTTGGGGATTTCTCAGAGGTCTTTCTGGTA
Organism: Giraffa tippelskirchi; assembly: GCF_054371585.1. Taxonomy (NCBI): domain Eukaryota; kingdom Metazoa; phylum Chordata; class Mammalia; order Artiodactyla; family Giraffidae; genus Giraffa; species Giraffa tippelskirchi. The sequence continues at coordinate 117,614,029 of NC_137280.1, read as the reverse complement.
TTGGTGTATAATTTAATTCCTCTGTTTGGAGAACAAGCTTTGACTTCTTTCAGTGCCTATAAGTATATTTGTTTGACCTTGTACCTGGTCTTTCCTGGAGAATATTCCTAGAGTGTGCATTCTGCCATCACCTGGCTGAGGGTTTTGTTTGGGGAGTTTAAGAAATCTTTATGTATTTGGCTGTGTTAGGTCTTAGTTGCAGCATGCGGAATCTCTAGTTGTGGCGTGCAGGCTCTGTAGTTGTAACACGTGGGCTCAGTTTCCCCATGGACCATGGGATCCTAGTTCCCTGACCAGGGATCCAAGCTGAGTCCCCTACACTGGAAGGTGGATTCTTAACCCCTGGACCACTGGGGAAACCCCTGGGCTGAGGGTTTTGTAAAGGTATGTTGGCAGCGTTCAGTCTGGCTGTTCCATCAGTTGTGAAGAGTGAGGTGTTGAAACCTCCAGTGGAAACTGTTGGATTGTCTCTTCCGCCTCTTTATGCTTAGTTTCTCTTTGTGTGGTTTGGGACTCAGTTGTGTGTTTGTGTGCGCTGTTACCTATTCCTGTGTACCGGCCCTCTGTTTGTAGGAAACGTCCATTTTCCAGTAACATTCCCTGTCCTCTCCGTCTTGTGTGGTATCAGGGCAACCACTCCAGCTCACTGGTGCGTCTGTCTGCAGGATATGTCTTTCCTCTTCTTTCTCCTTTCACCCCCTTCATGTGTTTAATGTAAAACTTCTGAGCCTGTGATGTCCATCTGTCCCATCTCTGGTGACGTGAGCCTTGGCCATGGGGCAGGTTTCTCCACCGGGCTGTCCCTGCCATCCCCTCGTCATCACCCTTCCCTCCTGAGGGGCGCTCTGTATAGACATCCCCTTTCCCCTCCTCCTTGGCCTGCTGGTGGAGTATCTGTGGATGGTGGTTTTAGCTGGAAAGCGTTGTTTACTCTGGCATCTGCCATGTGGTGATTTCCTATTTCCGTAACTCCTCCATTTGTTAACTGTGATTCTGAAAGGAAAAGCTGTTCCTTCTCCCTTGCTCACACACCTCCTCCGTTATATATTTATTTCATCATGGACTCACACTGTTTATTTTATCCTGTGGGTCATTGTCTGGTATGAGCATTACTGTCCTAGATTTGGCCGTTGGAAGTCCTTACAGTTGTCTCAATTCCTTTTAACATTGGCTGTCGTGTTGGGAGAATGTCTTTACTTTTTGGCCCCACAGGATATTCCAAGCTCGTCCTTCCCCTCCCTTAGCCCAGGAATCAGCCATTTCTCATTTTAGTGGAAAATGGTATTTAGAAACCAAGATACAAGTGCTGAGTGTGCTCACTGCTGCTGGGGTATTGTTGTTTAGAGACCTTCTTGCCAGACAGAGAGAGGAAATATACCAACACACACGCAATCTCTATTTCTGTGTCTCTGTCTCCATCCATCCATCTAGTCTGTCCATCCATCCATTCACCCACCTAAAAGCCATGAGATCAACTTGAGTCCCTCTGACCCTGGCTCAGCCTTGGAGAGTTCATCCCAGCTTCCCTTCCCCTTACCTGTAACTCTCTTCTCCAGTTCTGAGAACCTGGCTCTCATTCTGCACATGTCTGCTTAGTGGCACAATGTGTGTAGTTTCAGAGCTGCTTTCCCTCTCCTGTGAAAAATACTTTTTCTGCATGAAGCACAGTATTTGTATGCAGTTCTTTTGGCATTTAACCTGTTTCCCAAAGCTGCTTAGCTGGTCTTTCTTCCCTGTCCCTTCAGGGTAGTATGGCATTCTTTCTTTCTTTTTAATTTTTAAGTTGTAAAATACACATACCATAAAATTCACCCTTTTAGCCATTTTTAAGTGCACGGCTTGGTGGCACTAAGCATATTCATGTTGTTTGCAACCATCCCCACCAAAACTCTGTCCCCATGAAACACTGACCCCCCATCGCCTTCCCCAGCCCCTGGCCCCACCATCTTCTCCCTGTCTCTGTGGATCTGACCCCTTTAGGGACCTCCTGTGAGTTGAACCAAACTCTGTGTTCTTCTTTGTCTGGCTTCTCTCACTGAGCATCATGTTATCAACGTCTTTTCGTGTTGTAACACAAGTCCAAATCTCCTTCTTAAGGTAACTAACACTCCGTGTATGGACAGACCACTTTGTACGGATGATGTGCTCATTGCTCATCTGTCATCTGTTGATGGACATTGGGTCGCTTCCATCTTCAGGAGTCTGTGGATCATGACACGCTGAACGCTCACGCACAGGTCTTGTACGGACATGTGTGTTCACTTCTCTCAGGCACTAACCTGGGAGCGGCACTGCTGGGTCAGACGGGAACTCTGTGTTTCGCCCCCTGGTGAACCACCGGCCTGTCCACCACAGCTGCACACCTCGTGCCCCCCGCCCCTCACCCTGCGTGAGGACTTGGCTTTCTCCACAGCCTCAGCAGCTCTCGTCATTGTCTAGGTTTTTTATTCTAGCTGGTGGTCCAAGGGGTAAGGTCATGTCTCACGGTGGGGTTTTTTTTTAATTGATGCCTTTGCTTTGATTCTGCATTTCCATCATACTTTCTCATTAATTTTGATCTTGCAGAGGCTTTTGACTCTTACCACTGTAAGTGCATGCGTGCTCAGTAGTGTCCGACTCTTGGTGACTCTGTGGACTGTAATGCACCAGGCTTCTCTGTCCATGGAATTTTCCAGGCAAGAATACTGGCTCGTGGTGGGTTTTGTTTTGTTTTTTTAATTTATTTGGCTGCATCAGGTCTTAGTTGCAGCACTCAGGATCTTCATTGCCTCATGTGGGATCTTTCCTTGGGTTGCATGGAATTCTAGTTATGGTGCATGGGCTCACTAGTTGTGGCACTTGGGCTTAGTTGCCCTTAGTTGCCGTGTCAGTTCAGTTCAGTTCAGTTGCTCAGTCGTGTCGGACTCTTTGCAACCCCATGAACTCTACACACCAGACTTCCCTGTCCATCACCAACTCCCGGAGCTTGCTCAAACTCATGTCTGTCGAGTCACTGATGCCATCCAACCATCTCATCCTTTGTTGTCCCCTTCTCCTCCTGCCTTCAACCTTTCCCAGCATCAGGATCTTTTCAGATGAGTCCTTTCTTCGCATCAGGTGGCCAGAGTATTGGAGCTTCAGCTTCAGCATCAGCCCTTCCAATGAATATTCAGGACTAATTTCCTTTAGAATTGACTGGTTTGATCTCCTTGCTGTCCAAGGGACTCTCAAGAGTCTCCTCCACCACCACAATTCAAAAGCATCAATTCTTAAGCGCTCAGCTTTCTTAATGGTGTAACTCTCACATCTATACATGACTGCTGGAAAAAACCATAGCTTTGACTAGATGGACCTTTGTCGGCAAACTAACGTCTCTGCTTTTTAATATGCTGTCTAGGTTTATCATAGGTTTTCTTCCAAGGAACAGGCATCTTTTAATTTCATGGCTGCAGTGATTTTGGAGCCCAAGAAAATAAAGTCTGTCACTGTTTCTATTGTTTCCCCATCTATTTGCCATAAGTGATGGGACCAGATGCCATGATCTTCATTTTTTGAATGTTGAGTTTTCAGCCAGCTTTTTCACTGTGCTCTTTCACCTTCATCAAGAAGCTCTTTTTAGTTCCTCTTCACTTTCTGCCATGAGGGTGGTGTCATCTGCATATCTGAGGTTATTGCTATTTCTTCTGGCAATCTTGATTCCAGCTTGTGTTTCATCTAGCCCAGCATTTCACATGATGTACTCTGCATGTAAGTTAAATAAGCAAGGTGACAATATACAGTCTTGACATACTCCTTTCAATTTGGAACCAGTCGGTTCCATGTCTGGTTCTAAGTGTTACTTCTTGAACTGCATACAGATTGCTCAGGAGGCAGGTATGGTGGTCTGCTATTCCGATCTCTTTAAGAATTTTCCACAGTTTGTTGTGATCCACACAGTCAAAGGCTTTAGTGTAGTCAGTGAAGCAGATGTTTTTCTGTAATTCTCTTGCTTTTTCTATGATCCAAAGGATGTTGGCAATTTGATCCGTGGTTCCTCTGCCTTTTCTAAACCCAGCTTGAAGGTCTGGAAGTTCTTGGTTCACATAGTGTTGAAGCCTCACTTGGAGAATTTTGAGCATTACTTTGCTAGTGTGTGAGATGAGTGCAATTGTGTGGTAGTTTAAACATTCTTTGGCATTGCCTTTCTTTGGGATTGGAATGAAAACTGACCTTTTCCAGTCCTGTGGCCACTGCTGAGGTTTCCAAAGTTGCTGGCCTATTGAGTGCAGCACTTTCACAGCATCATCTTTTAGGATTTGAAATAGCTCAGCTGGAATTCCATCACCTCCACTAGCTTTGTTCATAGTGATGCTTCCTAAGGCTCACCTGACTTCACACTCCAGGATGTCTGGCTGTAGGTGAGTGATCACACCATTGTGGTTTCATTAAGATCTTTTTTGTATAGTTCTTCTGTGTATTCTTGCCACCTCTTCTTAATATCTTCTGCTTCTGTTAGGTCCATACTGTTTCTGTCCTTTTTTGTGCCCATCTTTGCATGAAATGTTCCCTTGGTATCTAATTTTCTTGAGGAGATCTCTGGTCTTTCCCATTCTGTTGTTTTCCTCTATTTCTTTGCACTGATCACTGACTGAGGAAGGCTTTCTTGTCTCCTTGCTATTCTCTAGAACTCTGCATTCGGATGGATATGTCTTTCCTTTTCTTTTGCCTTTCACTTCTCTTCTTTTCTCAGCTATTTGTAAGGCCTCCTCAGGCAACCATTTTGCCTTTTTGCATTTCTTCTTCTTGGGGATGGTTTTGATCACCACCTCCTATACAGTGTCATGAACCTGCATCCATAGTTCTTTAGACACTCTATCAGATCTAATCCCTTGAATTTATTTGTCATTTCCACTGTATAATCGTAAGAGATTTGATTTAGGTTATACCTGAATGGCCTATGGTTTTCCCTATTTTCTTCGATTTAAGTTTGAATTTTCCAATAAGGAGTTCAGGATCTGAGCCATAGTCAGCTCCTGGCCTTGTTTTTGCCGACTGTGTAGAGCTTCTCCATGTGGGATGGATCAAACCTGCGTCCCCTGCGTTGGAGGGTGAATCCTTAACCACTGGACTGCCAGGAAAGTCCCCTCATGGTGGTTTTGATTTGCCATGTTCATCATCATGGTTTGAGGGTGAACGGAGAAGTGGGGATAGGAGACTCCTGGCAGGAGGCCAGTGAGGGGCCTGGTGGGCAGGGCTGCAGGTGGAGATGATCAGACTCCCTGGACCCAGTTGCTCTGCCAGGCCTGAAGTTTGTCACCTTGTCCACCGGGAACACTGAGGACATGTATAGCCCACCGTCCTGGGGCCCCGCACAGACACACCAGGCCTGGTTGGGCCGCCTCTTATGTCCTGCCAATGAATCGTCAGGGAAGGTTTTCCCCATAGGAGATCAAGATACTCTGTTGAATCTAGAAGAAAGGAGGAACAGGAAAGCACTGCATATATGGACTGTGTGTGGGGCTGGGGACCCGGCTGCCGCTTGAATGAGTGGGGCTCCGAGGACATGACAGGGCTGGCAGCTGAACAGGGCATGAGCATCCTGGGGTGGCCAGATTGGGGGGGGGGCAAACCACATCAGTTATCCTCTCTTGGAATCCAGAAGTCCACGACGGGGTGTGGCAGGGCTGTGCTCCCTCCAGAGGCTCCTCCAGCTTTTGGGGCCCCAGGCATCCTGGGCTTGTGGATGCTTCACCTCAGTCTCTGCCTCCCTCATGTGGCCTCTCCTTGGTGTCTTATTATAAGCCATTGTGTCAGGGCCCATCCTGGATGAGGATAGCCTGGGCTTAGCAAGTGACATCCGCAAAGACCCTGTTTCCAGACGAGGTCCCATCCTGACATTCCAGGGGGATGTGACTTTGGGGATACTCCTTTCATCCACTACATTTGGGTTCTCACCTGGCCCCCATCTCTAGCCTGGCCCTTGGAGTGCTGTCAAGCCCTGGGCAGGACTCGGGGCCAGACCAGGGCCTGGCAGAGCTGGGAGCACACATCCACGATGGAGGAGTGGGTAGGAGCGAGGGTGGATGGGCTTATCCTTCCAGGGAGTGAGGGATGCCTGGGTGGGGTTTGCTGGGAGCTGTGGGGAGGGTCACTGGGCAGAGAGAGGCCAGGGAGTGGGCTGTCACTACTGACTCCAGATGTTTTGCATGGGGTTGGGTGCTCGGAGCCCTGCATGGCTCACGGTAGGACCCAGGGAGCAGGTGTAATGCAGGCATGGTGGCTTGCAGACCCAGAGAATAGGGCTTTGCAGGGGGCTGGCCTCTTTGGGGGAGGCTGTCATGGGGCAGGCCTGGGGACTGTGAGTACACAACTGGTGGAACCCAGAGGCCCCCAAGGCCACTCACATCCTAATGCTCCCTTAGCCTCGACACCCTTCCCCACAGACTCAGCACAGTTCTAATGTTCCCTCCAGGCCTTCCCTGGCAGCCTGACTCCGGGGGATGTGTGTAGAGCAGTGGAGTGAGTGAGTGAATGAATGAGCGAGGGAGTGAATGAGTGGTTGAGCAATGGTTGAACAAGTGACTGACTAAATGAGAGAATGAGGGAATGAGTGGTTGAATGAATCAGTGAGTGAACGAGTGAGTGAATGAACAATGAGTGAGTGAGTGAATGATGGGGGGGAGTGAACGAGTTGGGGGGTGCCTGAGCTGCCTGTGGCATGTAGAACTGGCAGAAAGCTGTCATCCATGCAGCCCCGGGGAGATGATTTTGTGTCTGTGCCCTCTGTCACTGTTGATCCACAGGAGCTAACTTTTCGGTCCTCAGGGCCTTCCTTCCAGAAGCATCTAGGGCAGGATGCTCCGGGCAGGGCGTTACTGCTGCGGGGATGCTCGCCATCCACATCCCAGGGCCCCAGGAGACCCTAGGCTCGGGCACTTGGGGACTGGTGGGCCTCGCAGAGGGTAACCAGGTCTTCTCTGACTCACTAGGTTTGTGCTGGCTGTGGGCAGCGCTGTCTTCGACGCCATGTTCAATGGGGGAATGGCCACCACGTCCACCGAGATTGAGCTGCCTGATGTGGAGCCGGCTGCCTTCCTGGCACTACTCAAGTAAGACCTTCCAGGTCCTTCCCACCCGGGGATGGGACAGACACACCTGATGGTTAATAAATAGAGCCCTGGGGACATTGCCTCCGGAGCCCCAGAAGCGACTCCCGAGATTTCTAGAACTCAACTCCTCAGTGAGGGATGGGCTCTGGACATCCCCCCCATTTTCATATTTTGCATTTTTTGTGTCAAAATGTATTTCACATACTGTTCAACTCACCCTTGAAAGTGTACATTGTACTGTTAGTGGCATTTAGTATTTCCACAGAGTGTGCAGCCGCCACCTCTTAATTCCAGAACAGTCCATCCCCAGAACCGCACCCTCCCCAGCCCCTGACAACCAGGAACCCACTCTCTCTGTCTGTGGATCGGCCTGTTCTGGACGTTTCCCATCAGTGGAATCACACCCTGTGTGTCCTGTGTCTGCTTCTCATTGAAAATCGTGGTTTCAGGTTTAGCCGCATGTTGGTGAATCTCCCAGTTTTCATTCCTTGTACTCAAAAGAGTTTTTAAAGAAATAGCCTAACGTAAGAATTTTTAATTCGACCTATATTTTTTCAAGTTTCAATTTTTTTTTCTCAATTTGTTTTGTTCTTTAAAACAAATCTAGTGATTCGGGGGGGTGGTGCTAGACACAGACTGCAGGAAGCCGTGGAGGCAGCATCACCAAGGAGGCCGACGAGCTCTGTGGACCAGATGTGTAGCTTGAAGGTTATCCTACCCGGTCAAACAGCTTTTCAAACATGGAGTTTACTTTTTTGCCTTTTTTGTTGTTGGCCTCGGGACATGGGGGACCTTAGTAGTTCCCTGACCAGGGATCAAACCTGGGCCCTCGGCAGTGGAAATGCAGAATCCTAACCTCTGGATGGCCAGGGAACTTCTTTTCCCTTCTGATTATAAAAATGGCATTGATTCACAGAAAGAGAGAGGGAGGGAGAAAAAGAGAAAAGAAAAAGTGGAAGAAAAGAGTGAACCTGTCCCCCATCTCAGCACCACGGACAAGGCCTTGACTGGCTGGTCCCATTCATATCCGGTCCCATCTGTGTTGTGTGCTCCCAGCCCCCTGCCCCAACCGTGTCATCTTCTCCCCTCTGGTATCCACAGTTACCCTCGGATGTAAATCGGTTCCTGTTAGCTCCATCTAACCACGTTGAATTCTGTGGGCTGATCACAAACAACACTTGGTGGAGTAATCTCACTTCTTTGTCTTTAGGCAACTTTTCAGACCAGGGGCCACAGGCTGCCTGCGAGAGAGGGCAGCGGGTGCTGCCTCCACTGCTGCCTGCTGATCCTGCAGAAGCAGCCTGGAAGAATCTGTAAACTGTAGGCAGGGCTGTGTGCCAAGAAAAACTTATTTACAAACCAGGTGGTAAAATCACAGTGAGCTGTCACTTCACACCCACCAGGATGGCTATCGTCAATATTAAACAAACAAGTTGTCTCGAGGACATGGAGAAATGGGGGCCCTGATGCACTTCTGGGGGAATGTGAAATGGGGCAGCCACTGTGGAAACAGTCTGGAGGATCCTCAGAATCTAAACATAGAGTTACCGTATGCTCAGACAATCCTACTCTGAGTACAGATCCAAAAGAAGGGAATGCAGGGACTTGAAGAGAGATTTGCACAGCCACGTTCACAGCAGCGTGATTCACAACAGCCAGAAAGTGGAAACACCCCAGCTGTCCATGAACAGATGAGGGATGAATAAGGTGTGATCCATCCACATGCTGGAGTATTACTCAGCCTTCAAAAGGATTCTGACACTTGCTCCAACATGGATGGACCTTGAGGACATGATGCTCAGTGAAATTAGCCAGATGCAAAAGGACAAGTACTGTCTGATTCCACTAACAGGAGGTCCTAGAGGAGTCAGATCCAGAGACAGAAAGTGGATGGTGGGGCCAGGGGCTGGGGTAGGGGACGGGGAGTCGGTGTTAAGTGGGGAGAGAATTTCAGTTTGGAAAGTTGAAAAAGTTCTGGAGATGGATAGTGGCAATGAATGCACAATGATATGAATGTACCTAATGCCACTGATGGTCAAAATGGTAAATTTTATGTACATATTACTATAATTTTTAAAAATTAAAAAAATAATGTCTATTTTTTAAAAAAGACAAAAAGTGACAGATTGCAGTTAGCCAAACCCTCCCTTTAGTCTAAGCTTGGTGAGACATGGGGTGAAAGGCTGTTCTGTCTCGTCTCCATCTCTGTGTCTGTCTCTCTCTGTATATTTTTTCTGTTTCTCTTTCTGTCTCTGGGTTTTGATGACCATGGCTGTTCCCCTGAGAGGGTGGACATTACCTCCATTGGTATGTAAGGGGCGCACCCATCTTCTCCCACATGTCCTGGTCTGTTCCATTACAAGGTCCCCCTCAGCACTGCTGACATTGATGGTCATTCTGTCCCTGACCCCGCTAGATCCCTGCTGCTGCTGTGTAGGCTTCCAGTGTGTTTGGGGGGTGCCGAGTGCCAGGAGAGGGGGCACCTTCCAGGAACTTGCTCTTCGGGCTGTTCCTGGTGGGGTTAGGCTTCAACTCTTGCCCTCTTCTACTCCTGCTCTGTGCCCGTGGATGGACGCTCAGGTGGTTTCCTGTGCATTGTGCTGCTGTGAACACACATTTCTCCTGCACGCCCAGGGCCGCCCTGAGGTGCCCCCACCAGACGGGCCAAGGGCTGCTTTCTTACTCTGTCCCCGTGGTTTTGTAATCAACCCCACTTCTGACCCACACAAAGAGTTGGCCTGAGGGTGGGTGGTCACCACGGCCACCATTTCTGCAATTCCAGCTGGCACTTCTGGTCCCATCAGTGATTGAGCTTGAGCTGGCTGTAGCTGGGCCAGAGGGTTGTTCAGAGGGTTATGGCCCCGGAGCAAATCCCATGCTGCCCACAGAGGATTTGGACAGAGGCTGCCTGCTGTGTAGACACGTTCCGTGGGTAATGTGCGGGTAGTTCAGCTCTGCTCCTTTTCCCTGGTAACTGCCTTTGAGGGGTCAAGTCCACATGTCAGAGGGCAACTGGTGCTGGTTTGGATGGTTCCTTGGGCCGGTCTGGAGGGTGAGGGCAGGGAGGCTGTCCTCACACCCCCCTCCGCCCCCAGGTTTCTCTACTCAGACGAAGTTCAGATCGGGCCTGAGACGGTCATGACCACGCTGTACACCGCCAAGAAGTACGCGGTGCCCGCTCTTGAGGCCCACTGTGTGGAATTCCTGAAAAAGAACCTGCGGGCTGACAACGCGTTCATGCTGCTGACGCAGGTGCAGGGCTGGGATGCAGGGGGTGAGGATGTGGGGGAGGGGAAGGCGTGGGACCCACTGGGGCACAGGTGCTGAGTCTGGGCAGCGATATAGGTGGGTGAGGAGGACGACGCTGGGTCAGGAGAGGTCGGGTTGGCGCATTTATGAGTTTTAGGTGTCTGCTAAATCTTGTGGAGGGATAAATTCCTTCCGTCACTGTACCTGGCACCCTGCGGGTGAGTTTCCCTGGTTACTCGTGTGCTCCTGTTGACGTTTTGGTGCCCTTGTGCAGGGCTCAGGTGTGGGGAGAAAGGTATTCCGTTACTAGGTTTTTTAGAGGGGCACGTTTGAGGTGGTCTGGTCCCACTGACTGTGGCAGGGCTGGACCACTGAGAGGCTGGCTGGGATAGGGCAGCACCCAAGTGTAGTTGTGGCTCTATAACCCCTCGCTGCCGTGGTATCTGGGCCCCGGTGCATCTGCTGAGTTGCTCTCGAGTGCTAGAGCCTGGGCTGTCATGTGGGGACTGCTCCCAACCATTTCCTGAGAGCTGCAGCCACGTGGGGCATCCTGGCCTCCTAGTCGAGCCCCAGGCAGAGCACAATGCACAGGGTTGTGGGTTCGAGCTGCCCCACAGCTTCCCGGGCAGAAAGGAATCAGAATCTTTTCTGTCCCTGGGCCCCACCCTGTGCATGAGTTCTCATATTAGGAGCACAGCTCTGCCATGTCCTGCGGGTCCTCCTCGGCCCTCTCCTAAGGCTCCTGCCTGACCTGGGGAGGACCGGGCCCACCTCCATCCTGAACCTCTCAGTACCCTGACTTTTGAGGTGCAAGCCTGCCCTCCTCCCGCCCCCAGGCAGTGGTTACTGTGAGTCTGGGACCCTGGAAGATGATCATCTCTGGGCTGCTGCTTGGCTCCCAGGACTTGAAATCCATCCCCAGTGTGGAGCCAGGGTTCATGTGGCTGGGTGTTGACATGCTCTTCTCTTACTGCCCTCCCACTCTCCAGGCAAGACTTTTTGATGAACCACAGCTTGCTAGCCTATGTCTGGAGAACATTGACAAGAACACAGCTGACGCCATCACAGCTGAGGGATTCACAGACATCGACCTAGGTGAGGCAGACTGGTCACCGCCCAGGGCCCATCAGACCTCATCCCTGAGGTGGGGGCCGCGCCCACTGACAGCCCCTCCCTACAGACACACTGGTGGCGGTGCTGGAGCGGGACACGCTGGGCATCCGTGAGGTGCGCCTGTTCACAGCCGTCGTCCGTTGGTCTGAGGCTGAATGTCAGCGGCAGCAGCTGCAGGTGACGCCCGAGAACAAGCGGAAGGTTCTGGGCAAGGCGCTGGCCCTCATCCGCTTCCCACTGATGACCATTGAGGAGTTTGCTGCAGGTAACAGGGGCACCGAGGAGGAGTGTGACCCCAAGTGTGAGTCACGTGACCCTCAGCCTGGCCACAGTGGGTCAGGTGCTGGCCGTGTCAGTGTGAGAACCTGGACTGGGCTCAAGAACCTGATGTTGGAATGACCCCCAGAGGCCAACCCTCCTGAGTCTCCCCACATGTCAGGTGTCCACACACATGTATGTTAAGTGTTGCAGACCCCCAACAGGGGCTTACATCTGGGGGATGGGCTGTGGCGTCCGGGTCTTCCATGAGCCTGTGAAGGGCTGAGAGGTGTCTGGGGCCTTGCTGCAGGGCTCGGGTTGGGACTCAGGCCCAGGCGGGGTTGGCCCTGACTCTGCCTCCCGCCTCATGGGGACCCTCCAATCCTTTGGGCTGTGTGGCAGTAGCTGCCAACTTGGCACTTCCCCCCCAGGGAGGCTGGGCCTCCCCTTTGGGTCATTTTTGTGGCTGATGCCAGCGTTGGTCCTAGAGCCACACTGGCCTGGGAGGTTCTGGATGGAGCTCCAGCCCATAGCAGGTGCACTGTATCCTGTCTCTCCCAGGTCCATGCTGCTCCTGTTCCCGCCCTGGTTCAGGGTCACCAGATTTAACAATGATAGCAAACAGATCATTTTTCAGTGTGTCTGCCGTGCAGCAGCTGGGAGACATTTCTTCTGTGGGTCAGCTCTCTATGATCTGAATTTGACTTGACCAGGTGACCCCTGTTTTATCTGGCAGTCCCTGGTGGCACAGCAGAACTTGGGTACAGCCTCAGAGGCTGTCTCCGGTACTCTGGGGCTCACTTATGCACCAAATACTTAGCACTTCCTCATACCAGGCTCTGGCAGCACCACAGTGACGGGGCCATCCTGGGTGCTGTGGAGCAGCCTCCCTAGCCCCACTCTCTCGATGCCAAGAGCCCCGCTTGTCTTTTTTTTTTTAATTTTAATTATTTATTTGGCTGCGTTATGCCTTAGTTGTGGCACGCAGGATCTTGCATTTCAGTGCATGGACTCTAGTTGTGGTGCATAGGCTCTAGTGTGCAGGCTTCAGTAGTTGCAGCACATAGGTTTTCTAGTTGTGGCACTCAGGCTTGGTTGCCCTGTGGCATGTGGGAACTTAGTTCCCCGACCAGGGATTGAACCAGAGTCCCCTGCATTGCACGGAGGGTTCTTAACCACTGGGCTGCTAGGGAAGTCCCACCCCTATCTTGATGATCACAGATGTCACAAACATTGCCCAGTGTTCCCTGCGGAGCTGGGACCTCCAGGTGAGAGCCCTCAGCTGTAGTGTTGAGCTGTCTCAACCTAAGACGCCTATGTGAGCCTTGCAGGATCCCGCTCTCTCCAGCCCTGCTTGTCACTCTGAAATAGCTCTCCTCCTGGTCCCTCAGCCCACCTGGTTGCCAAAGCCCCCCAGGGTCTCAGGTCTCCTGGAAGCACCACCTTCCACCCTTCCTTGGCCCCCTCGCCCCTTCTCCCATGAGGGCCCCTGGGCTGGAGCACCTGCCCCCCACATGCAAGCTCCTGGGGGTGTGTGCCAGGCCTGGGCCTTGTCCTTCTGCTATGGGCGGGCCTTATGGGGCTTTGGCTCTTTGTCACTCAATTGTGTTTTGGAGACTCTTCCTGCCTCTTCTATTCCCCTTGAAAATATAGGAAAGTAGAGAGAAGGTTGGGGAAAAGTCCCCCAAAGACTATCCTGGCTGAGTGCATCAGGACTGAGGTCAGAGGTGTTTTTCTTTCTGTTTCCTGTGCAGAGATTTAAAGAATGGTTCTTGTCTGTGTTCAGTTTTGTATCTTACATGATCCACAGACATCCCTCCCCTGTTGCTGCAGTCTGCACACATGGGGCCACCAGGTCTGAGCCAGGCCATGGCTGACCTGCCCCAGAAACAAGCTCAAAGCTGGTGAATGAGCAATTCCTGTAAAGGAGGGCAGTGCCATCTAGGCCTGTTGCAGGCACCTTGTCCTGCTACAGGTGGTGGGCAAGGGCAGGTGTAATCCTCCCGCCCCCTGTGGCCTAGGAGACCCCAGCACCCTGGTCTTCCCCACCAGAAGCCCCTCTGAGCTCTCAGGTTGCTGCATCTAGGCTTCCACCTCCAGACTCTTCCCCAGCTCCAGGCCTGTCTTGGGGCCAGCACCCCCACATCTGTATGTGCCTGGGGTGGACAGGCAGGGGGCATGAGCTCTGTGGACCCGTGGTTTTCCCCTAGGTGGTCCCTATGGAGGTCAGGAGACCCCAGGAGCTGAAAGGGATTTTGCCCAGTTAGCCAGCAAATTGGAGCATTGGCCCCATGTCAGCCTGGGACTGCTCCCCAAACGCTCTTGGAAGGGCCATTTTCCCCTCACTAACACCCTCCCCCGCCCCGCCGCCCGGGAGCTGCTTGGACCCGTGACAATATGCAGAGAAGAGAGGCTGGGTCTTATGCGTTGCCTTCTGGTGTCTTTGTGCGCTCACGGTTTGCCCCATCCGCCCCAACTCGCTCCTGTGCCCACAGGGCCCGCGCAGTCAGGGATCCTGGTGGACCGCGAGGTGGTCAGCCTCTTCCTGCACTTCACCGTCAACCCCAAGCCACGCGTGGACTTCATCGATCGGCCGCGCTGCTGCCTCCGCGGGAAGGAATGCAGCATCAACCGTTTCCAGCAGGTGGAGAGCCGCTGGGGCTACAGCGGCACGAGCGACCGCATTAGGTGGGCGGGGCAAGCCGCGGGGGGCGGGGCCTGGTTGGGGCCTCCCCGTGGTGAGGGGCGGGGCCTGGTTGGTCGAGGTCATTCAGCATCTCCTTCCTCCGATCCCCTCAGGTTCTCGGTCAACAAACGCATCTTCGTGGTTGGCTTCGGGCTCTACGGCTCTATCCACGGGCCCACAGATTACCAAGTGAACATCCAGGTCCTGCCCCCACCTCTGGGCCCTGCCCCTCGAGATCACCCCTTCCTCCTCTCTCCCCTTCTTCACATCCCACCCCTCTCCCCTAGCCAAGGGGAGACCCAGGACCATGCCTCTCTACCCCCACCATTGGCCTCCTTCTTTTGGGTTAGCTCAGTCCTCAGGTCCAGGCTCCATGGGGTCCTGTGGGTGGGCACCAGGTTGGGGGCACCGGAGTGAGCTGTGCCCGGCTCTGGCCCTTAGATCATCCACACAGACAGTAACACGGTCCTGGGCCAGAATGACACGGGCTTCAGCTGTGATGGCTCTGCCAGCACCTTCAGAGTCATGTTCAAGGAGCCGGTGGAGGTGCTGCCCAACGTCAACTACACGGCCTGCGCCACGCTCAAGGTGTGCCTGACCCCACCCCACCCAGGCCCCTGACCCCAGAAACCTACCCAGGACTCCAACCCTGAACCTGACCCCCAGCCCAGACTCAGGGTCTCTGAGCCCCACCCAGGACCTCGCCTCCCAGTTTACTGCCCACCTCTAAGGATGTGAGGCTGGGAGGGCACAACCCTGTGTCCTCCTTTGGAGGCCTGCTGCGCACACTGGGTGGGCCCTGAGCTGTGTTCTCATCCACTACATCTTTGCTGACCCGCTGGCTCCTCCCCACAGGGCCCGGACTCGCACTATGGTACCAAGGGTCTGCGCAAGGTGACCCACGAGTCGCCCACGACGGGGGCCAAGACTTGCTTCACCTTCTGCTATGCAGCCGGGAACAACAACGGCACATCAGTGGAGGATGGCCAGATTCCAGAAGTCATCTTCTACACCTAGGCCACTGGCCCGGCACCCCCCCAGCACAGGCAGGCCGCCTGGCCCCACTGCTGTGCCCACCGCCCACGCCGCTGCCCCCTACAGGGCCAGGAGGGCTCCTCTCTGCGTGCGGTGAGCTGGCTGCCTATTCCAAGGTGATGGAGGGGTGGGCAGGGCGGCAGAGACAATCCCTCAGGACTTGGGGGGCAGGGCCGGCCTAACCCCGCCCTGAGCAGAGGGTCCGCCCGCCCACCACCCCTGCCGCCCCACTCAGGGTTGGTGTAGGGTGTTGCCTCCTGTTTGTTTCAGCTGCACATGGCAATGCATCCTGAATTCCCATTTCTCTGGTAGTTGGCATGGGGGGCTTGTGTGCCTCTGCTCTGTTCACTGGGGAGGCACAGGCCCCCCAGCCTGCCCGAGGATGAGGGCTCAAGCCCTCTCAAGGTCCTACAGGCCGGCTTCCTGCCAGGCCCAGGCCCTGCTCCCGGGCCCAGTAAAGGACCATCCGTGTCCAGCCTCCCTGGATGCCCCTCCCCACCCCTGCAGCTGTGGACACAAGCGGCAGACTGGGTCTGCCTGGGAGGGGCGATGTTGTGGGCCAGCCATGGTGGCTACGTCCCCACTGGCCCGCCTGCCCACCCTGTAGCCCCACTCCAAGCCCCCAGCAAGTACTCTGCCCAAGGTGCTGGAGGGTGCAGCCCCCACCCCACCCCCATGCTTCCGTCTGGAGCCTGTGTCCTCCCCGAAGCCATGGAAGGTGTGTCTGCACACCACACCCCAAATGTTTTTTTTTTTTAAATAAAGGAAAGAAATGTATAAGCCCTGAGACATGTGCTGCTTCCGGTGCGATGGGGTCCTGGCAGTGGAGCCAGAGATTTCTCACCTTCAGCGCATCCAGATCACACGGGGGTTTTGCCCTGGGCTCCTCCTGGAGCAGCCAAGAGTGTCAGGAGCCCCCCACCCCCACCCCACCCCACCCCATCCCACCCCACCCCCCAAACCAGGAATCTTGTCGGCTCCTTGGGCCCAGGGATGCAACCCAGAGTGGCCCTTCTGGCTTTGCCCAGGGGGGTGTCCTCCTGCTTCCATATCCCACCCTGGCCCCTCCTGTCCAGTGAGGACTCTTGGGGATGACCCGGACCCAGGACCGGGCTGGCTGCAGAGATTCTGAGCTCAAGCTCCAGCCCTTGGGCTCCACGTCACCTCCTGAGACCTGCCACACTGCGGTCGGACCCCAAGTGAGGGGTCCTTGGGGCGGGGGACCAGGCCTCCCACTGTAGCCCCCAGAGCAGCCTGTCCTGGGGCCACTACAGTTCAGGGAGGCTCCTCAGGACAGGAGGAAGATGGTGTCAGCCTGGGGCACCCACAGGGCGTGAGCATGCCAGGAGTAAAGGCTGGGCAACAAGCTGGTGGGCTCATTAGAAGGGGCCCCGAGACAGCTGTGCCCCACTCCCAGGGCCTGCAGCTATGCAGGGTCACAGTGAGCTGCTATGACCGTCTCCTTCCAAAGAAACATGTGACCTACCCTCTGGAGGAGGACAGCAGTGTGAGCTTCCACCAGCATCATCACAATGTCCTACAGCAATGCACAGATTACAAAGCGAGAGAGAAAACAAAACAGAAACACATCTACATGTACTTCAGAAGCTGGAGTTATCAACTTTCCTCGACATAATAAAGGCCATATATGACAAGTCCAGAGCTTATACCATACTCAGGCATGAGAAGCTGAGAGCATTTCCTCTAAGATCAGGAACAAGACAAGGATTCCCACTCTTGCCCACTCTTTTCAACAAGGTTTTGGAAGTCCTAGCCACAGCAGTCAGAGAAGAAGAAATTAAAGGGATCCATACTGGAAAAGATTAAGTAAAACTGTCACTATTTGCAGATAACATGACTCTATACATAATATTACCAGAAAACTACTGGAGCTCATCAATGAATTTGGTAAAGTTGCAGGATACAAAATTAATATACAGAAAGCTGTTGCATTTGTGTAACAATGAAATATCAGAAATTAAGGAAACAATCCCACTTACCACTGCACCAAAGACAAAATACCTAGGAATAAACCTACCTAAGGAAGCAAAGACCTGTAGGCCAAAAACAATGAGATCCTGATGAAAGAAAAGGAAAACAGAAACATATGCAAAAACATAGCATGTTCTTGGACTGGAAGAATCAATAGTTAACATGTCCATACTACCCAAGGCAATCTACAGATTCAGTGCAATCTCTATCAAATAACCAATCTCGTTTTTCTTAGAACCAGAATAAAAAATTTTAAAATTCATATGGAAACACAATCCTGAATAGCCAAAACAATCTTGAGAAAAACGAACAGTAGCAGTCAGAACACATTCATAACTTCACACACTACTACAGAATACAGTCATCAAAACAGTATAGTACTAACACAAAAAGACATGGAGCAATAGAACAGGCTAGAAAGACCAGAGAGAAACCCATGCACTTACTGTCAGTGAATCTATGAGGCAAACAGACTTCCTTGGCAGTCCAGTGGTTAAGACTCTGCAATTCCACTGCAGAGGGTATGGATTCATTCCCTGGTTGGGGAACTAAGATCCTGGATGCCATGCAGTGAGACTAAAAAATAAAATACATTATGCTTCCCAGGTGGCTCTAGTGGTAAAGAACCTGCCTGCCAATGCAAGAGACTTAGAGAGACATGGGTTCAGTCCCTGGGTCAGGAAGATCCACTGGAGGAAGTCATGGCAACTCACTCCACTATTCTTGCCTGGAGAATCCCATGGACAGAGGAGCCTGGCGGGATACAGTCCATAGGGTTGCAGAGAGTCAGGTGTGACTGAAGCGACTTAGCATGGATGCATATATATATATATATATGTATGTGAGGCAAGGATATACAATGGAGAAAAGACAGTCTCTTCACCAAGTGGTGATGCAAAGACCTGACAGCTAAATTTAAAAAAATGAAATTAGAACTTTCTCTAACTTCATATACAGAATAAACTCAAAATGGATTAAAGACCTAAATGTAAGACTATATACTATAAAATCCCTAGAGGAAAACATAGGCATAACATAAACTGCAGCAATAGCTCTTTTGACTCCCCCTCTTGCTATGCTATGCTATGCTATGCTAAGTCGCTTCAGTCGTGTCCGACTCTGTGCGACCCCATAGACGGCTCACCAGGCTCACCAGGCTCCGCCGTCCCTAGGATTCTCCAGGCAAGAATACTGGAGTGGGTTGCCATTTCTTTCTCCAGTGCATGAAAGGGAAAAGTGAAAGTGAAGTCGCTCAGTCGTGTCCGACTCTTAGCGACCCCATGGACTGTAGCCTACCAGGCTCCTCCATCCATGGGATTTTCCAGGCAAGAGTACTGGAGTGGGGTGCCATTGCCTTCTCCGCCCCCTCTTAGAGTAATGGAAACAAAAGCAAAAATAAACAGATGGAAACTAAACTTAAAAGGTTTAGAAAGAAAGTTAGTCACTCTGTCATGTCCACCTCTTTGCGACCCCATAGTCTGTCCGTCTAGTCAAGGCTGTGGTTTTTCCAGTAGTCATGTATGGATGTGAGAGTTGGACTATAAAGAAAGCTGAGCGCCAAAGAATTGATGCTTTTGAACTGTGGTGTTGGAGAAGACTCTTGAGAGTCCCTTGGACTGCAAGGAGATCCAACCAGTCCATCCTAAAGGAAATCAGTCCTGAATATTCATTGGAAGGACTGATGCTGAAACTGAAACTCCAGTACTTTGGCTACCTGATGCGCAGTACTGACTCACTTGAAAAGACCCTGATGGTGGGAAAGATTGAAGGCAGGAGGAGAAGGGGTGGGCCGACAGAGAATGAGATGGTTGGATGGCATCACCAACTCAATGGATGTGAGTTTGAATAAACTCCGGGAGTTGGTGATGGACAGGGAGGCCTGGCGTGCTGCCGTCCATGGAGTCGCAAAGAGTCAGACACGACTGAGCAACTGAACTGAAGTCTGTAGCCCACCAGGCTCTTCTATCCATGGAATTCTCCAGGGATTCTCCAGGAAGAATGCTGGAGTGGGTTGCCATTTGATTCTCCAGGTTAAAAGCATTTGTACAAAAAAAATAAAATTAAAAAAAAAAAAAAGCTTTCGTACAGCAAAAGAAACCTTGAACAAAATGAATAGGCTGTCTAGCCTATGGATTGAGAGAAAACATTTGCAAACAATGTGACATATAAGAGATTAATTTCCAAAATATGCAAACAGCTCATACAACTCATTACAAAGAAAACAAAAGGTCCAATCAAAAAATGGGCAGAAGATTTAAATAGACTTTTCTCCAAAGAAGACCTACAGATGGCAAAAAGCACATGAAAAGATGCTCAACATCACTAGTTATTAATACTAGGGAAATGAAGATCATAACTATGAGGTATCACGTCTCTGAATCAGAATGGCCATCATCAAAAAGTCTACAAACAATAAATGCTGGAGAGGGTGTGGAGAGGAGGGAACCCTCCTACACTGTTGGTGGGAAGGTAAACTGATGCAGCCACTATGGAGAACAATATGGAGAGTCTTCAGAAAACAAAATAGACAATCCCACTCCTAGTCATCTATCCGGATAAAACCATGCACCCCTATGTTCACAGCAGCACTATTCACAATAGCCACGATGTGGAAGCAACCTAAATGTCCATCAACAGGTGAATGGTTAAAGAAAATGAGATACATGTATACAATGGAGTATCACTCAGCCATAAGAAGAATGAAATAATGTCACTTGCAGCAGCAAGGATGGACCTAGAGATTATCATACTAAGTGAAGTAAGAAAGAGAAAGACAAATATCATTTCACTTATATGTGAAATCTAAAAAATAATACAAATGAACATATTTACAAAATAGAAACAGACTCACAGATGTAGACAACAAACTTACAGTTACCAAGGGTAAGGATGAGGGGTAGGGATAAATTGGGAGTATGGGATTACCTACTTAAAACACAGGAAACTAGTATCTGTAATAACCTATAATAGAATAATCTGAAAAAGAACATAAATGTACCTGAATCACTTTGCTGTACATCTGAAACTAACACAACACTGTAAGTCAACTGTACTTCACGAATAATTTATCTCCTGCAAAGCATGGTCTCTGGCTAAAGTGGAATCACACTGGAATCAATCACAGGATATAAACAAGAAATCCCCAGATGTTTGTTAACCAACTCCTTGACATAAACATAGGCTGAAACAGAAACTATACGGAAATAATGAACTATTTTGAAATGAGTGATATTGTGATTATAACATACCACAATTTGAAGATCCCACTAAAGCAGAATTGAGGGGGACATTTATACTTTATGCATAGACTGGAAAAGAAGATTTATTTTTATTATTGTTGTTGTTTGGTTGTACTGTGTTACTTGTAACATCTCAGTTCCCTGACCAGGGACTGAAACCAGGCCCTGGTAGTGAAAGTGCTGAGTCCTGACCAGTGAACCAACTGGAAACTCCCAAGAATAAAAGTTTAAAATCCACAGTCTAAGCTTTCATCTTAAGACACTAGAGAGTTAACAGCAAGTTCAACTCAAAACAGGAGAAATAACAGAATAATGAGACCAAAAATTAAGCAGAAAATGAATGAAATACAAACCATCAGTTGGTTCTTTGACAAAACCACAGCAAAATGTTTCTTTTCGTTTGTTCATTTGTTTTTAAAGAGAGACAACACATGACTAATATCAAAAGTGAGAAAGGGCCACCATGACAGACCCTACAGACATTCAGTAGATAGTAGAAGGGGTTCAATTTCTGGACAGGATATAGACTGATGTGGCAGACCACAGCTTTAGCTGGTTATAAAAAAACTAGAAAAAGAACACATTCACTGCAGGAATCATATATACATACAGCCACAATGGAAAACAGCATTGAGGTTCCTCAAAAAATTTGAAACAGAATTACATACTTTGGCCACCTGATGTGAAGAGGTGACTCATTGGAAAAGACCCTGATGCTGGGGAAGATTGAGGGCAAGAGGAGAAGGGGGTGACAGAGGATGAGATGGTTAGATGGCATCACCGACTCAATGGACATGAATTTGAGCAAACTCTGGGAGATAGTGAAGGACAGGGGAGATTGGTGTGCTGCAGTCCATGGGGTTGCAAAGAGTTGGACACGACTTAAGTGACTAAACAACACCAACCAGCAATCCCAATTCTGGGTATTTATCCAAAGGAAATAAAATCAGTTGTATTAAAGAGACACTCACACCCCATGTTTACTGCAGCACTATTTACAACAGCCAAGACATGGAAACAACCTCAGAAACAAAGGAAATATGATATATATATTTCAGGTACATTACAATCACAACATTATTTAGTTAGAAATCATTCCAAATTTGCATACAGTAGAAATACACACATACACATTATTCAGCCTTAAAAAGAAGGAAGTCTTCTTGCAATCTGCAACAACTTGGATGAACTTGGATGACATTGAGTGAAATAAGACACAGAAAGATCAACTACTGTCTGATCTCGCTTATGTGTGGGACATAATATTAAAGGTGAAATCACAGAGGCAGAGTGTAAAACACTGATTGCCAAGGGCTGGGGCTCTGGAAAAGGGAGATGCTGGTCAAAGGACACAAACTTTCAGTCATAAAATGAGTAAGTTCCAGGGATCTAAAATACAGCATGGCGACTGCCCTTGATGATACTGTATTTTACACTTGAAATTGGCCCAGAAAGTAGATCTCTCTCATCACATACACAAAAAAGTAAGCACGTGAGGTGATGGGTGTGGTAATTGACTGTATGCGTCTGTATATTAGATCATCACATTGTATACCCTACATAATAATAATTACATATAATTTAAAATATATCGATGAAACATGGATGCTAAGAAATTGAGAGGGACTAGATTCCAGTGAGGAAAGAGCCCCTTCCAGGTGAGTGGCCCCCAGCAGCCTTGGGGGAACTGGGCACTGCTGGGGCTGCGTGGGCTGGCGGGACAGCCCAGACCCCGGAGGGGCTAGAAGCGCCGCCCAGGTTGTCTCCTACAGGACCTTGCCTTGTGCTGGGTGGGGAGTGCGTGGGGGTGAAGAGGCAGAGTGAAAAAAATGTTCTTTTCCTGCTACTACGCAGGAGTCGCAGGTCAAGACGTAAGTGAACGTCAGGACACCTGGAGTAGAACGGAGGCTAACATGGGGAAATGCAGCCCAGTCAGCCAGCTCAACTCCGTAAGGGACCCACCCCCCAGCTGCTCTCTGGTGCAGATCCATCTGGCGGATAATCCTCTCACAGTGCTTGGGATGTGGTAAAAATTTTGATACACATGAAGGAGGAAAATGTTACCTGAAATGAAGAAGGAACAACAGCTGGTAGGAGCAGACCTACTGGGGACCCAGATGTTGAAGTCAGTTGTCAGAGATTTTAAAAATTACTGTAAGAATCTGTTAAAGAATAAAGAGGGAAACAGGGCAGGAGGTTGAAAAGATGGAGGATTTCAACAGAGAAATGGAAACTCTACAAAGAAAGAAACAAAAGGAAGTTCTGGGACTAGAAAATACTTAAGATTTAGAAGATGCAGGCAGCTTACAGGCAGACACAACAGAAGGGGGATAGATGTCTCTGAAGACAGGTTGAAATTACCCAAATGGAAGCCCAGAGGGAAAAATCAGGGGAAACAGGCGGAGTGCAAGAGACCTGTGGGATCACATGAAAGTCCTACATACAGGCAACTGGATTCTTGGGGGGAAAAATAGAAAACATGAGCAAAACAAATATCTGGAGAAATAATCACAGGAAATTTCCCCAAAGTGATGAAAAATACCAACCCACAAATCTAAGAAGCTTACCAAATGGTCAGAAGGATAAATAGAAAACTTGTCATACAGATCAATAAAAAACACACAACCCAATCAACAGGCAAGAAAAAAAGACCTAAGACATTTCTCCAAAGACAACATACAGATGGCCAACAGGGACATGCAAAGATGCTCAACATCCTAAGTATTAGAGAAACGCAAATCAAAAAACTACAATGAGGTACCATCTCATACTAGGCAGAATATCATGAAAATGTCTACAAATAAATGATGGAAAGGGTGTGGGAACCCTCCTACACTGTTTCTGGGAATGCACATTGGTGCAGCCACTGTGGAGAACAGTATGGAAGTTCCTTAAAAAAGAACTTCCCTGGCTGTCTAGTGGTTGGGAATCTACACACCAGTGCAGGGGACACTGGTTCGAACCCTGGTCTGGGAGGATCCCACATGCCAAGGGGCAGCTAAGCCCAAGCACCACAAGTACCGAGTCCAAGCTCTAGATCCCATGCTCTACAACCAGAGAAGCCACCACACCACAACCAGAGGGCAGCTCCCACCCCCACAACTAGAGAAAGCGTGCACAGCCCAAAATCAATACATAATTAATTTAAAAAAATGAAAACAAGAGCTGCCATTAGATCTAGCAATTCCACTGCTGGGCATACATCCAGACAAAACTCCAATTTGAAACAATACATGTACCCCAATGATCATAGCAGCACTAGTCACAATAGCCAAGACATGGAAGCAACCTAAATGCCCACTGAGGAAGGGATAAATAAGATGTGGTACAATTGGTGCTACACCCGAATACAAAAAAGTTTTTGGTGTTAAAAAAAATAAAGATGCTATAAAAATAAAGATATGGTACATACATACAGTGGAATACTACTCAGCCATAAAAAGGAGTGAAATAATGCCATTTGCAGCAATATGGGTAGACCTAGAAATTATCATAATAATTGAAGTAAGTCAGAGAAAGACAAATACCATAAGATACCACATATACATGGAATCTAAAATATGACACTGATGAACTTATTTACAAAACAGAAATAGACTCAAACTATAGTTTGTATGGGGATGGAAACTATGAAGAAATAAATTAGGAATTCAGGATTAACAGATAACACACTGGTACATATGAAACATAACAAGGACCTACAGTATAACACAGGCAACTATATTCAATATCTTCAACTATATTCAATAAACTATAATGGAAAAGAATCTGAAAAAGAATACTTATGTTTATATATACACACACACATACATATAACTGAATCACTTTGCTGTACATCTGAAACTAACACTAAATCAACTATTCTCTAATAAAAAATACAACAACAAACCACACATCTGAATCGAATTTAAAACTAAAAAGCACACAGGACAAGAAAGGACACATTCCTTTGAAGGGGACAGTGCCCAGTCAACTCTCACTGGGAACGATGGAGCAGCATCTTCAAAACGCTGAGGCAACAAAGTCACACCCAAGCCACCTGCTGACCCAGAGTCCCATTCCCACCAAAAATACCTTCTGCTGATGCAGGTGAAATAAAGGTATTTTCAGGCCACCAAAAGGTGGGAGAATTTGCTGCCAATGAACTCACACCGTGGGCATTTTATAGGAAGCTCTTCAGGGTCTCAGAGAGAAACTCTGGTAGATCTGCAGGAAGCCTGACCATGTGGGTAAACACACAAAACTCTAAAAAATGTGACTGAAAGACTTGACCATATAAAGCAAATATGACTACAGGGGAATCATGGGCTTGTATGTCAGAAGTACAATAAATGTTAAAAAACAGCACAAAGAGGGTTGTTTTTTAAGTGGGAATGGGCCAACAGCATACCGGTGCTCCTCTGTTCTGCACTTGTTCCCTGTTTATAACGAAAACTGCCCCGTGAACCAACGCCTCTGGCTCCCATCACCACAGGGCTGGGCTGGCCTCCTCTCCCTGCCCTCCCAACAGCACCATTTCCACTTCCCTAACACACAGAGACGGAGAAGGTAATGGCAACCCACTCCAGTACTCTTGCCTGGAAAATCCCATGGACGGAGGAGCCTGGCAGGCTGCAGGCATGCGAAGAGTCGGACACAACTGAGCGACTCCACTGTCACTCTTCACTTTAATGCATTGGAGAAGGAAATGGCAATCCACTCCAGTGTTCTTGCCTGGAGAATCCCAGGGACGGTGGACCCTGGTGGGCTGCCATCTATGGGGTCACACAGAGTCGGACACGACTGAAGCGACTTAGCAGCAACACACAGAGATGGCCTCCGTCACCCCACTCCCCCATGCCCAGTCGGGCAGCACTGACCTTCTGAGGCCTCGGGGCTGGAGAGACGCTAGGACACACGTGGAAGCCTCAGCTCAGGGTTGTTTCACCAGCTTCCAAAACGGCTGCAATGCCAGATCTTCCGGCCTGGGAGTACGATGCTACCACTCAGCCCTCAGGCGTGACTAGTCGTCATCTTTAAAACCCAGCTGTCTTGCAAGGACACGCCTTGTGGGTGACTGTCCTCTAATTCATGGTGGAGACTCCAGGTTCTACCTGGAAAATTCCCTTCAGCAGCAGTTTTTTAATTCATTTTTATTTTTGGCTGTCCTGGGTCTTCATTGCCTTGCGAGAGCTTTCTCTAGTTGCAGTATGTGGGTGCTTTGCATTGCAGTGGCTTCTCTTTTGTTGTGGAGCACGAGCTCTAGGGCACATAGGCTTCAGTAGTTGCAGCTCCTGGTCTCTGGAGCACAGGCTTAGTAGTTTGCAGCACACAGGCTTAGTTGCTCCAGGGCATATCGATCTTCCTGGACCAGGGATGGAACCCGAGTCCCCTGCATTGGCAGGCAGTTTCCTAACCCCTGGACAGCCAGGGAATTGCCAGCAGCAGCTTTAAGTCCCTGCTCTGACATTTTTCGCTGACTCTGGTCCAACACTGCCCCCACCACCATCTCCTGCTGTGTCTGCCTCTGGCTGCTCACTGCCAGCGTTGCCTCTTCGCTCTTCACGCCCTTGTTCTCCTCCACAAGCCTTTTCTCAGATCTTCCTTGGAGCCTCATGCACGGTAAGATAAAAATTTCACTTATTTTTACCTTTGCTTCCTGAATCTGATCGGCTGGTTCTGGGTCCGGTTTTTGTCTGTCCTTCATGTTTGAATTTCTGATCCTAGGTGGTTTCACATCTTCCACTGCTGGGAGAGTCTTGTCCCTCTCAGGCCCCATGTTACACTCTGGGGAGCCTAGGGCTCCTGGCTATGGGGGTGGGGGACCTCTACCCACCTGGCTGGCTGCCCCCAAGGCCCGGAAGGGGTGGGCGGGAGGCCGCACCCCTTTGACAGACTGGACACCACGCTGGGAATTGGTTTCATTTTCCTTTATTTTTTTTAAAAAAGCCCCTAAGTTCTATGGCTTCCAGGAAGCATCAGAGAAACGGAAGTGCCATTTCTGTACACTTTGTAAAGCCAGACCTAGACGCACGCACCGCGAAGACGCCCCAGCTGCTCTACCCGCAGCTCGCGGCCCCAGGGGACCACTGGGACCTCACCGACGGGGCTGCCCTCTCCACACACACCTGCGGGGCTCGGACGGGCTTTAAGGCGCTTGTCTTCAGGCTCAGCTGACAGCGCGGAGCGACACAAAAAGCCCGCACACGCGCCGCCCACGGGCCTCGAGGTGGCTGCCCCCAGCCCAAGTTCAGGCCGGCGGCTCCACCGACAGATGCACAGGACCCCTGAGAGCCGCGCCTGCCGGCCCAGGCTTTGGTGCAGCATTTTGGTTGGGGGCCACCCCCACCCCGCTTTCCCCTCCAGTCCGGGAGGCCCTGGGTGGGCTCATCCCCGGCAGCAACGCCCCGCAGCGCCCCCTCGAGAAAACGGCCTTTGGATCGAGGGAGACAACCTGGACTTTATGACACTAACGGGCGGGCGGTGGTGCCGGTGGCCGCTCTACTCACTCAGCAGACGCGGGCGAGGGCGCAGGGCAGGGCAGCTGCTGTGGTTTCTCTTTTCCTTGTTTTAAATAGTTAATGCTCTCAGAGGGGAGGACTAGACACAGGTGTAGAAATCTCGGCCAAAGTCTTATGTGAAGGTCGTGACCCCGCGCGGGGGGCGGCAGCGCTGCCGGCCTGCAGTCTGCGTCCGGCTGCGGCCAACGCGGCCGTGGACAAGCTGGCCCTGAGGGGCTGCAGCGAGAGGATTCGGGGGTCACTGCCCTGGGGTCACTTGTGTCGCTGTAGCGATTTTCTCTTTCTTCTTTTGAAGAAACAGCAGCACCTGGAAGGGGGACGCAGGCTGGGAGGGGGCACAAGCTACGGAAGGGGTGAAGGTAGAGAAGGAGAGGAAGGGTGCGAGGGGGCGGACCCAGGACATCCCTGCTTCCTGTCCCTGCCACGGGCCTTACTTTGTGTCGTCAGCCACCTCCACCTCTGCAGGGGCTGTGATGGGGGCGTTGGAGTGCCCGGCGGTGGGGTCGTCGGCATTCAGCTCCCCGTTGGTGGAGTTAAGTGCCTGCGGGGGGAGGGAACAGAGAGTCATGTAGGCCCCGCCTGACACCCCCCTCCACACACACACCCTTTGGTGCGGTCCTCGGCCCGGCCCTCACCTGGTTTTTGCTGTAGAGCAGGGCTTTCTCTCGAACCTGAGGCTGCGGGGGCAGGTCGGAGTGAGCCGTGCCGATGGGCGTGGGCTGCAAGGGAGCGAGAGGCAGCTGAGGCTCAGCTGGGGGCCCCTGCCAGCCGCCCCACCTGCCAGGGGCCCCTCCTGTGCCAGCCCCCCTCCCTCCACGTACCAGGGGCTTCCCAGCCCAGTCGTACTCGTAGTCAAACACGAAGCCGCTGCGGTCAAAGAGATCGGTGAAGAGCTTGCGCAGGTAGTCGTAGTCCGGCTTCTCGAAGAAGTCTAGGCGCCGCACGTAGCGCAGATAGGTGGCCATCTCCTCTGCAGACACCAACAAGGCTAGTGGAAGCCCGGGGCGGGGGCACTGGGCAGGGGTCTGCAGAGCAAAGGGGCTGGGGTACGTGGGAAGACGACCCTCACCTGGGAAGCTCTCACAAAGCACCTCAATGGGCGTGGCCCGCTTGGTGTCCCCGATTTTCTGGTAGCGTTCCTTCAGCGTGTCGGCCTGCGGGGAGAGTGCGGTCAGCACCTTGGCTGGCCCGCCCACCCGCGGGAGACCTCCGGCCTGCCCACCCAGCCTGGCCCACCCACCTTGAGCCCCTGCCAGGGCAGGCTGCCGCGCAGAAAGTACATGAACATGTGGCCCAGCGCCTCCAGGTCATCACGGCGACTCTGCTCTGCGGGGGACAGCAGGTCAGCGTGGCCCTCACAAACCCCATCCCCTGCCCGGCCCACGCACCACTAACTCACCCTTGCCCAGGTGCGTGTTGATGCTCATGTAGCGCGCCGTGCCCGTCAAGCTCTTGTGCTCGCGGTACGGGATGTGCTTCTTGGTCTCGGGGTCGATGTACTCCTTAGCCAGGCCGAAGTCGATGATGTGGATGGCGTGCTGCCGCTTCGTGCCCGGCCGCCCCACTAGGAAGTTCTCTGGCTTCACATCGCGGTAGATGAGGCTCTTGGTGTGCACGTACTCCATGCGCGTGATCTGCCGGTGTGCGGGCGGTAGGTGGGCCTCAGCCAGCTCTGTCCCCCCCCACTTCCGCCCCACCCCGCCCCTTCCGCCCCAGCCCCGCCCGCACCAGCTGGATGGCTATCATGAGCACCGTCTTGAGCGTGAACGTGCGGTCGCACAAGTCGAACAGGTCCTCTAGGCTAGGCCCGAGCAGCTCCAGCACCATGGCGTTGTACTTCCCGCAAGGGCCGAAGTAGTAGACCTGAGGGACGCCCTCTGCGGATGGAGGACACACAGACTAGCGCAGGGCCCAGGCGGGCTCCCCCGGCTCCCTCACGCCTGGCCCTGGGGTACCTGTGGCGCTGAGCTGCTTGTAGAAGCGGTACTCCAGGTGCAGCTGCGGCGCCCGGGACTTGATGGGTTCCTGGGAGGGACGAGAGGACGCGTGGGCGGTACGCAGGGCGCAGTCCTGCCCTCCTCCCTCCCTGACCCTGGCCCGGCCCATCGGGACAGCTGCCGCTTGGGGCTAGGGGCAGGGCTTGGACTCACCAATTTGATAGCTACATATTCATTTGTATAGAGATTCTTTCCTGTGGGAGAAGAGGCAAGTCAGGTCCGCGGGACTTCCAGCCCAGGAGACCGCGCACCACCCACCCCTCCAAGGGGCATCTCCTGTTCCCCCCCACTGCCCTCCTTGAGCTTGTCCCTTCCTTTCCCGGTCTGGAAGGGAAAAGGATGCCCGCAAGGGGCTCCCCCCAGCTTTGAGCACCCTCACCTATCCCCGTCCCCAGGCCAACCCTGCCTCCGCCCACTGGGGGCTGCTCCCCTGTCCTCAGTGGGATCCTTCCCGCCAGCACGCCCACGCACTCCAATTTCTCCCATCTAGAAAAGTGAACACAGAACAGAGTCCTGGTGACCCCAAGGCCTTTCTTCAGCTCCGGGGACCTGGAGGAGACCTCCACACCACCCCACGCCCCGTCTCCATCCCCAGAGGCTGAGCCCCCATCCACCACGCCATTTGACCAGCGCTCACCCCTCTCGTTTCTAGGGATCCTCGAGGGCGCCCCCCAACCAGCGCCCCACCCATAAGTCCAGACATTTAAGTTGTAAATGTCTGCTGGACAAGCCCCACCCCCTCGCCGCGGAGCAAGGGCCCCAGGCCCGGAGCCCCTTCCCCAGCCTGAGCCTTCCCGCACAAAGCCCATCGGGAGGAAAGTAACCTTGGCTTAGAAACTGACTTGCCTGGGGCGGGAGGTCTCCCATAGCCCCTCACCAGCCACCTGGACCTCCAGGTGTGCGTGGAGAACCAGCTACTGTGCTCAACCTCATAAAACTGCAAACACAAAAGCTCCAGAACCCCTGCGCAGACCAGCTTTTCACCTGCTAGTTCCCATCCTTGGATGAGCCCCAGACAGCACCCAGGGGTGGCGGCCTGTGTGCATACCCAGCAACCTGCCACACCCTCTCTGCCCCCCCCCCACCAGCTGGCCACCCTCTGGGGCCTGAGTGCCAGCAGGCCCCACGGTGTGCTGTGCCCCCAGGAGACCTCACGCTGAATCACTCTGCTGCTGCATCTTGCTTCTGAGCGGGTCCAGCGTGGGAAGAGGCCTCAGCTAACCCTCCATCCCCCTGCAGTGGGACAGTCTGAGTGCCCAAGGTGCTGGGCCCATCTGCCCCACCCATGGGGTGGCTGAGACACCGGTGTGTAGGACTACACAGGCCGAGGCCAGGGCCCACATGCCTGTCGGTCAGCTCCCTCCTCCCCACATCCTAGGTCTCTCATCACTGTAGCCCCCACCTGGGGTCTTCAGCTCAGCCCCTGCTCCTCCAGGGCCTCCGTTTCCACTGTGGTGCACAGTCAGCTGGTCAATTTCCCCAGAGACCTGACAGCATGGCCCCAAGTCTGCAGAGGAATTGCATCTTGGGAATTAACTTCACAATGCGTTCAGTGCTCAGAGTAGTGCGCATACCACCTTCGTTAGGTTTATCCTGGAGGCACCTGGAGGGTAGATTTTTAAATGTTTCTTTTCCAACTGTTGCTCCAATGGAGAAACACAGCTAATCCATGCTGGTACACCCAGCAGCCTTACTAAATTCACTCCCTCCTGTTTACTGAGCAGCTATTCTGGCCTCCGCACACGGACAGTCAGGCTGTCTGGACGGGTCACGGTGTGTTTCTTCCTGTCCCATCCTTCCACATTTGGTCCATTCACTGCCTCTGTCGGGAAAGGGTACCCTCAGGGACCCTCCTGCAGCCTCTATTCTTCCATTCCAATGAGTAAAAGACACCCGTGGGCAAGGAGAGAAAGCCTCCATCTAGTCCTGGTTGTCAGGTTTTGAGTAAAAAACAGGCATGCCTCTTGTGTCCCCCCAACATTTTATTATCAAAGCTTCAGATACAGAAAACGGGAGAGCCAGGTGCATGAAGCCTGCACCCTCGCCGCCAGGTTCGTCAGCTCATGGTTTGCTCTGCTCTGCCACATGGCTGCACAGTTGTCACCTGTTCATTCTCAGATGCGTCTCAAAGTTGTAGACCTCAGTCCCCTGTTCCCTAAGTACTCCAGCATGCAGATCACCTTTAGTCTGTACTAAGTCCCTGTTTTTCCCTTGGGAAGCGACATTTATCATTAAAGTGCCCCACATCTGATGAGCTCTGTGCCACCCCACCCCATGAGGACAGAGCACATCCCACTCACCTCCCCAGAAGAGGGGTCACCAAGGGCTCCCCCTCCCCAGGGCTCCCTCCACACGCACCACGCGGCTCTGCGCTGGCTTCCCGCCCAGCTATGTCCACCCCAGCAAGGACACACCTGGCCTGCCTCCAGTGTCTGTTATTGAATGCTGTGCTGTGCACGGGCCTTCCTTCGGCAGCACGTCACTTCTTGGCCAGGTCTGCTGGCTTGTCACGCCGCCTGGCCACTGGCTCCTGGGAGGTGTCTGTTTGGATCTCACGCCCAGTTTTAATTGCACCGCCTGTCTTCTGACTGAGCCATACCCTTTTCCTGTGCCATGGACACTGGCTTTTTGTCCAGGGGTACTCTGCAAACAGCACCTCCCAATATGCAGCTCACCTGCTCCTGCTCTTAACAACACTTCTGGATGTTTAAACTTCGACGATGTCTAACTGGTCCCTTCCAGTAAATGGTGACCTTCTTCTATGTCTTGTGGTAGAAACCTCGTGTTTTGCTGCATGTGTGAGCTCTGAGGTTCAGCTAAGTTTAAGGTGAATGCGTGGTCTGTGCACATGCACACATGCATGCGGGCATCTAAAGTCCGTGGCTACAGTCTCCCCGTGGACCTCAGGTGTTCTGGGCTCGGCAGAGGGTGCAAAGAGTAAGAGTCTGTGAAGCCTGATGAAGAACAACTCAGGGGGGGCATTGTGAGCAGAAGGGAGATGCCAGGGGCTGCCCAGGGCAGGAACAGGCTGCAGGCACTGCATCCAGGGCACGGAGACTCCCAGAGCTCCCCTGCATTTGGCTGAAAACCCAGAGAGCCCATATATAGGGAGGGGGGTGACTCCAGCCCTTAAATAATGTCTGCTCTTGGGCCAGCCTATCAAAGCTGCAAGCCAGCCCCTCATGGGTTCAAGATGAGTCCCCATGATGAAGCATAATCCAGACCTCACGGGTGCTACCCACGTTGTCCAACATATGATCAAACATCAGTACACATGTGAAAAATGGAACAGGACCGTAAGAAGGAAAAACAGAACCAAAGGGACCATAGACACTGGCGTTTAAAATAGACACTGCAGAGGGAACCCTCCTACACTGCTGGTGGAAATGTAAGGTCGTGCAGCCACTGTGGAGAGCAGTATGCAGGCTTTTCAGAAATCTAAAAACAAAGCTGCCATATGATCCTCTAATCGGGCATATATCTGGTGAAAACTCTAAATTCAAAAAGACACACGCACCCCAATGTTCACATGGCCATGACAGGACACAGAAGCAGCCTAAACGTCCATGGACAGATGAGTGGATATAGACGATGTGGTACATAATACACTGGAATACTACTCAGCCATAGAAAAGGATGAAATAATGTCACTTCCTGGTGGTACAGTCGATAAAAACCCACCTGCCAATGCAGGGAACACAAGTTCCATCCCTGAGCCACAGCTACTGAACCTGTCCGTAACAAGAGACACCACCACAATGAGAGGCTAGTGCACCGCAAGGAAGAATAGCCCCTGCTAGCCTCAACTAGAGAAAGCCTGAACACAGCAAGGAAGACCCCACAGAGCCAAAAATAAATTTTTTAAAAAGATGAAATAAAAAAACAACAACAAAAATGTCTATATATGTGTAACTAAATCACTCTGCTGTACGGTAGAAATTAACACAACATTATAAATCAACTATACGCCAATTAAAAAATGGCTACTTTAAGTATATTCAAGAATTAACGGAAAAGATGGGTAAAATTAACAAGCAGATGGAAAAATCTCAACAGGAAAAATAAGAGGAATCAAATGTAAGTGAAAAATACCATGTATTAAATGAAAATTTCAGTGGATGTACCTATTATATTATAGATGCTGCAGAAGAAAAAAAGGGTGAACATAACAATAAAGAAATGAAAGCTGTCCAGATTGAAGAAAGAAAAGAGGCTAGAAAAAAACTCAAAGGAACTTGAGGGACCTGTGGGCTAGCATCGAACACTCCTGACAGGCTTCTCAGGTGGCTCAATAGTAAACAATCTGCTTGTCAATGCAGATCCCTGGTCCAGGAGGATCCCACATGCCACAGGGCAACTGAGCCTATGTGCCACAACTACTGAGCTTGCACTCCAGAGCCTGGGAGCTGCAACTGCTTTAGAGCGCACACCCTAGAGCCCGTGCTCTGCAATAGGAGAAGCCACTGCAATGAGCTCACGCACTGCAACTAGAGCGTAGTCCCAACTCACTATAAATACAGAAAAGCCCACACAGCAAGAAGACCCAACACAACCAAAAATAAACAATTAAAACAACAACACACTCCTGACCATATGTGACTGGAGTATGAGAATGAGAAGACACTAAACAAAGGTAGAAAAAATATTTGAGGAAATAATGGCAATCCTTTCCCAAATTTAATGAAGAAGGGTGCAGATCCTACAAACTCAATGAACCCCAAGCAGGATAATCCTACAAACTCAATGAACCCCAAGCAGGATAAACAGAGAACCATGTCTAAACAAGGCAGAATCAAAATCTGAAGCCAAAGATAAAAGAAATCTTTGAGGGCTTCCGTGGTGGTCCACTGGTTGGGACTCCACTCTGCAATGCCAGGGATACCAGTTGATCCCTGGTCAGGGAAGACCCCACATGCCATGGGGAGACTAAACCTATGTGCCACAACTACTGAATCTACAATCTAGAGCTCGGGAGTTGCAAATACTGAACCCTGCACACCCTAGAGCACAATTGTGCTCTGCAATGAGAAGCCACTGCAACGAGATGCCCGTGCACTGCAACTAGAGAGTAGCCCCTGTTGCAAGTAGAGAAAGCCTGTGCCCAGCTTTCTGAAGACCCAGAGCAGCCAAAAATAAATTAAAAAAAAAATCTTTGAAAACAACCAGAAAACAAGACATACGATACACAGAACAAGGCTCGGCATTAGTCATTGGGGAAAAGCAAATGAATTCCACATTAAGCACCATTTCACACCCACCAACACGCTCAGAATGGAAAGCCGGCAACCCAAAGTGCAGAGGAGGCTGCAGGACACCCAGCACTCTCCTGCGCAGCCTGCGGGGTTTAAAGAGGTTCCCCGGCTCCTCCGGAAACCAGTCTGGCAGTCCCTCATAAGCACTTACACTCTAGAAGAGCGCCCCGGGGCGGTTTTATTCACAACACCCCAGACCTGGGCAAGGGTCCCCCAGCAGGACGTCCCCCAGCAGGCTGAGAGAAGAGGAACCCAGAGTCACTTAGGCAGGCGCAGGCAACCACGTGACTGAGCAGCAGGGGCAGGCAGGGGAGGGCCCGGGAGCCCTGCCGATACCCCTGGCGCTCCAGCCCGGACCAACCCTTACACACGAAGGGCACGCAACACAGCGGTGTTCTGTATCTGGGTTTCGGAGCAACAACCGAACCTGGATTCTTAAAAGGCATTTTCTGCTGAAATTACCCAGACCTGTGCGGTTCAGGCTGCCGCCCCAAATGCCAAGGGCAGGACCCGGGGGTGCGAGTGCGTGCGCGTGTCCGTGAGAGCACGTGCAGATGCTTAACTGGGCAGCAGGGCTGGGTCTCAGCCCCGTCAGGACTGCAGTTGGGCAGTGGGAGGTGCAGGCCAGGCTGGGAGGAACCCACGGGGGGGGTCTGTGTCTCCCCCCCACACACACACCCCTGCCATCCACGGCCTGGCCCTGCCCTTGAACCTGGAGCCCCGGAGCCTGGGCAGCGAGGCTCTGCCGGCCCCACTCTAGCGCCTCGGAATCTGCCAAGGTGCAGACTCTGGCTGGGCCTCTCCACCCAGCCCCCTGGGGCTGCTGGATACATTTGACACTGGCAACAGCCACAAGCTGGGCAATGACCACCAGACAGGGACTCGCCCAGAGCTCGACCAAGAGCCGTGCAGGATACGCCCCTGGTCCTCCACTCTGCCCCTTCGGGTACCATGGGCTAGGAGCCCCCAGCACAACCGCTCCTTCCCGGCGGGGCAGAAACCCCAGGCACTTACCTGTGTCCCATCCCCACGACTCCCACCACCCCCGGGGCCCCAGACGTGATCGCGCGGGGCTCACCTAGCCGGAGCTCCCCGAAGTTGCCACAGCCTATCTTCTTCCCGACCCGGAAGTTGGGGCCCACCATCAGGACCCCGGAGCTGGTCCCCGAGCTGCGAACGCCGTGGCTGGCCCGGCCGGTGGCCTTGGACATTCTCCGGCCCTCCTCCGACTCCCCTTTCCCTCCTTTCTTGTCAAAATCCATAAGTTTGTGGTACCCTGGCCTCTCCACGGTGACTCTGCTGCCGTGCAAATCCGGCTCCACGGAGACCTGCGGTCGCGGCGTTTCTTCGGGGCTAGCACCCCATGGCGCCCGGCACGCTCCGGCTAGTGGGACGCGGGCGCGCGCGAGGGCCCGGCCGCAGCGCTCATCTCGGTGGCCTCCGGGTCGCGCATGGGGGGAGGACTCATGCTGCTGACAGGTCCCGGGGGCTCAAATCTCGTGGCTCTCGGCTGGAGGAGAAACAGAAGCCCGGGTTAGAAGGACACGCGCCTCCCCGCCACGCGCCCCGTGGTCCAGAGCACAGCCTGGCTGGACCTGGGACTGGGCATTCACTGCTGGTGGAACCTCCTTCTGGAAAGATCTCTCAGGCACTGGTGCAACCTGGAGCCTTCTGGGGGCTGAGGGGTGGGAGGTTCAGGCCTCTTGAGAATCCCACGCATCTGCCTGCTGCCCGCCCCCGTCCCCCTCAGGGCTGAAGGATGGCTGTGCGGGCAGAAGAGATGCCCCTGCCACCACCCCCCACCCCCCCGGCACGCGGCACTGAGCCCTCAGAAGAGGACAGACGCAGAGCAGTACATGCAGGGGCCTCGGAGACAGGCCCCACCACTGACATGGGGACTCCGGAGACGCCCCTCCCTCCCCCACCCAATGTCCAGAGGACATCAAGGTCCCCAGGCCTCATTCCAGGAGCTCATAACCCTGTGGTTAGGTGGGTGACCTGCTGCTGGGGGACAGAAAGCAGGCAAGGAGGGGCTGCGGAGGCCAACACCAGCCTGGCTTCATTTGGCCCAGCAGCCCCCTGCCTTGACAGGGCTGGCTGGGCACGTGTCGCTGGGGTGAGTCCGGCCTGGCCTTGCCAGTACAAAGCTGGGGTTGTGGAGGGGTTGGGGATGGCAGGCACCCCAAAAGTCCCTCAGGTTGCAGGAGAAACAGCCCAAGCTAGGGGGTGCAGACACATGGGGCAGGTGCCCTGAAGCAACCCAGGGTGTCTCTGTGGTGCAGGCTCCTCCCTCCCCCCACCCCTCCCTACACGCCCGTGCAGACCAGTCAGCCTGTGTCTCAAGACAGAGGAGGGTCTCCCCTGCCAGCCATCCCCTTCTCTCAGCCACAGTCACTGCACCCTCCAACAGGCCCTCACCGCCTCCTGTTCTCTCACACCAAAATCACAGGAATCTCTCTAGAAAGAAACCACTAACACCTCCCTAGCCCCCTCAGGCCCAGATTGGCCACCAAGAGGCTCACACCTGTGCCCCTCCCTACCAGGCACTCAAGGGCTGACACCCTTGAAGGGCTGAAGGCCACGCCCACTTAACAGCCAGGGGAGGTGAGGCCAGAGGCAGCTCCTCCCTGGAGGGTAGGCGTGCCAACACCAGCGCCCTAAGGCTTTGGCAGGATCAGCTCTGTAGAGCTGGTGCCCTAGCCCCTGAATGGGCGCCCACACGGCCTCCAGTGCTGATGGACGGAAGGCCCAGGCAGCACCCTTGTGTCACTAACGGCACAGGTGCCAAGAACAGGCCCCAAAGAGGGGACCCCCTGGCCACGTGCCCAGAGGCAGGACCACAAGCTGGTAGGACTGAGGCCGGGGTGCTCACAAACACGTGTACATGCCAGTCCCCACTTGGGCACAGCCCAGGAGAGTCGCAGGCAGGCAGGAGCCCGGGCTTCAGGCCAAACCTCACTGCTTACAGCTGGCGGCTCCCACGCTTCCCAACCACATGAACAGCGTGCACAGACAATCCGACCCCAGCCAAGACCCGCACACCCAGCTCCACCGCTGCTGGGGTTCCTGGCGGCCACGTCCACCCCCCGAGCAAGCGCCCAGCCTGGGGCCGTGTGCATGCGGTTCTTACCACCAGCAGTGTGTGCCCCCGCCTGAGACCAGCATCCTGGCACCTGTGGATGACACACCCATCACTGGGCTCAGGGGCGCTGGCCTGGCCAAGCAGCTGCTGCTCCACCTAGGCCTCCCATCTCCATTGGTGGGGCTTGTGGGAGACTGGCCGGAACCACTGCGACACCAAGGGGGCACCAGACAGCCAGGCAGGAGTGACCGGAGGGAGGGAGGAGCCTGACAGAGGAGCCGGGGGCTCAGGACAGAGCAAGGTGCCCACCCCCTGGTCCACGGGCTGGCCTCCACCTCGAGGGGCCAGGCTGAGCCCCACCTGCCCACAGTTCCCTGTGGGGGAGGCTGTTCAACCTCAAGGATTTGGGAGTTAACTGTGAACGGCTGCTACAAATTTACAAGGAAATAACTACATTAAAAACATTAATATGTAGTAGAGAACAAACGACTAATAGGAACCTACAGTAGAGCACAGAGAACTCTACTCAATACTCTGCAATGACCTATATGGGAAAAGAATCTAAAAAAGTGGATACGTGTAAACCTATAACCGGTTCACTTTTCTATATCCCTAAAACTAACACAACATTGTCGATCAACTCTACTCCAATAAAATTTAAAAGCAGACAAAACAGCCAGCAAGCCTTCTGGGGTGGAGACTGCATGCTTGGTTCTAAGTCCCTGGGACATCTTTATTCACATCTGGAGACGACAACACGGGGCTTACAACCCCTTCCAGAGAGGACAGATCAACGGCTCTTACTAGACCTTGGTTTATGTTCCAGAGTTGTGCTACAATCACCTCTGGTTCCAGAATGTTCCATCCCCAAGAGGAAGCCTGTTCCCATCAGCAGTCACCCTCCTCAGCCCCTGACAACCAGGAACCCACTCTCTGTGTCCGTGGATCGGCCTGTTCTGGACGTTTCCCACCAGTGAAATCACACCCTGTGTGTCCTTCTGTGTCTGCTTCTCTCACTGAGCATTCTGTTCTCAGAGTTCATCCACGTGGTAGCGAGTGTCAGGGCTTCTCTCCTTTCTGTGGCTAAGGGATGCTCCTGGATGTGGAGGGACACACTCACCCACGGAAGGACACCCAGCTGTGTCCACTCTTGGGCCACAGTGAACAGAGTGGCTACAGAGCTTCTGCACAAGTTTCCAGGAGGCTACATGCTGACCTCCTCCCGGGCTCTACCTATGGCTAGAATGGCAGCGTCAGGTGAAGGCTCTAGCTTAATCTTAAGCTGGAGGAACTGGAGGCTGCCTCCTGTCAACTGTCCCGCTCCCACCAGAGCCTTCTGCTGCCTCGGGGTGGTTCTGATCTGCATTTCCCCAATGGTCCCGCTCCACCTCCAGACACACGCCTTCCCCAGCACTCCCTCCCCACACCCAGCACCAGACACACTCCTATGAATCACTCACTGCCTGTGGGAACAGCACCCACAAGGGATGGGCTGAAGGGATGAGGGTCTTCACAGGGAGGCAGGACAAGGGCCTTCCCACCTTGGGAGGAGGTGAGCACAGAGGCCAGGGTGCAGCCAGGCTCAGAGCAGCCGGACACCTGACTGCATGGGAGCTTGTGCCCATGACTCGGTAACACGCCGGTGTGGGATTCCTGCAGAGAGCGAGCCCATGCCCTGCACACATCCGGGCACCTCCTGCTCCCAGCTAACACACCTGCACAGGTGACCCTCCTTTCTCTGGAATCCTGCCAGATTCCACAAGTAGACACCAAAAGCCCCTTACCCTCGGATGGACACTCAAAGGTGGTATCCTGCCAGATTTTCTTTCCTATCAGAAATTAACTGAAAACACAGGCCTGCACACGCACCCCCACCCACAAAGATGCACCAGAGGTGGTCATAGAGCCCACGGGAAGCTCAAAGACAGCAAGGAGACGCCTGCGTTCTCCTGTCTCCTTGCCCGAGGACACTGCAGGCACTCCCACCAGGCGCTCCTGCCCACAAGCGGCAGAGGAAGAGCCAGGGAGTGTATGGCTGGGACAGGACACTGTAGGGCCCTCACCCAGGGGACAGAGGGGACATGCATGGAGGAGGTCTGGAGGGACAGCGGCCCAACCAGGAAGACCAAACATGGGAACAAAGTGGGGGAGGGGAGGGTTGGAGATTGGGGCTCAACTTCCTGGCCAAGAAGATGTGGGTGTGTCCGCCTCGATGGAGGAATGGTGGGCAGAGGCCTTGCAGTCCCCCGTGCCGCTGCTGTGACCTACTCATCCC
Source organism: Giraffa tippelskirchi (assembly GCF_054371585.1). Classification (NCBI taxonomy): domain Eukaryota; kingdom Metazoa; phylum Chordata; class Mammalia; order Artiodactyla; family Giraffidae; genus Giraffa; species Giraffa tippelskirchi. Next base: position 117,574,284 of record NC_137280.1, on the reverse strand, counting down.
CCACAGGCAGGCACTGAGGTCTGGGTCCCACTTTGTGCGAACAGTTTTTTTGTTTGTTTGTTTGTTTGTTTGTTTGTGTTTGTTTTTTTTTTATAAATTTATTTATTTTAGTTGGGGGCTAATTACTTTACAATATTGTAATAGTTTTTGCCATACATTGACATGAATCAGCCATGGGTTTACATGTGTTCCCCTTCCTGGACCCCCCACCCACCTCCCTCCCCATCCCATCCCTCTGGGTCATCCCATTGCCCCGGCCCTGAGCCCTTGTCTCATGCATCGAACATGGAATGGTGTTCTCTTTCACATATGATAATATACATGTTTCAATGCTATTCTCCCAGAACGTCCCACCCTCACCTTCTCCCTCAGAGTCCATAAAATTGTTCTATGCATCTGTGTCTCTTATTCTGTCTCGCATATAGGGTTATCGTTACCATCTTTCAAATTCCATATATATGCATTAGTATACTGTATTGTGCTGGGAAAACTGGTCAACCACTTGTAAAAGAATGAAACTAGAACACTTCCTAACACCGTCCACAAAAATAAACTCAAAATGGATTAAAGATCTAAACGTAAGACCAGAAACTATAAAACTCCTAGAGGAAAACATAGGCAAAACACTCTCCGACATAAATCACAGCAGGATCCTCCATGACCCACCTCCCAGAATATTGGAAATAAAAGCAAAAATAAACAAATGGGACCTAATTAAAATTAAAAGCTTTTGCACAACAAAGGAAACTATAAGCAAGGTGAAAAGACAGCCTTCAGAATGGGAGAAAATAATAGCAAATGAAGCAACAGACAAACAATTAATCTCAAAAATATACAAGCAACTTCTGCAGCTGAATTCCAGAAAAATAAACGACCCAATCAAAAAATGGGCCAAAGAACTAAACAGACATTTCTCCAAAGAAGACATACAGATGGCTAACAAACACATGAAAAGATGCTCAACATCACTCATTATTAGAGAAATGCAAATCAAAACCACAATGAGGTATCATTTCACACCAGTCAGAATGGCTGCTATCCAAAAGTCTATAAGCAATAAATGCTGGAGAGGGTGTGGAGAAAAGGGAACCCTCTTACACTGTTGGTGGGAATGCAAACTAGTACAGCCACTATGGAGAACAGTGTGGAGATTCCTTAAAAAACTGGGAATAGAACTGCCATATGACCCAGCAATCCCACTGCTGGGCATATACACCGAGGAAACCAGAATTGAAAGAGACGCGTGTACCCCAATGTTCATCGCAGCACTGTTTACAATAGCCAGGACATGGAAGCAACCTAGATGTCCATCAGCAGACGAATGGATAAGGAAGCTGTGGTACATATACACAGTGGAATATTACTCAGCCATTAAAAAAATACATTTGAATCGGTTCTACTGAGATGGATGAAACTGGAGCCCATTATACAGAGTGAAGTAAGCCAGAAAGAAAAACAACAATACAGTATACTAATGCATATATATGGAATTTGAAAGATGGTGAGAACAGTTTTTATGGGGCAGCATCACCAAACATCACTCTGCCCCACCAACACATACAAGGAACCCTCCAGGAGACCTCACTTCCCTATACTCCAACCCCCAACTCTCCTGGGAGGCCCTCCCCGGTCAGCAGCAGAGGGCACCCCCGACACCCGGTGTTCTGCCCTGACAGACTCCATTCTGAGCCGTGACCCCTGGTCAAGGTGGGTCATGCTCTCAGCCCCACCCCGAGATCCACAGCGGCCTCTTCACCTCTGTCTGGCCTCCAGCTGCCAACCTTTCTGAGCCCCCAGAGCTGCCTTCTGAAAGCTGCGAAGCCATGAGACCTGTGCCCTCGGGCTGGCTGGGAGGCCACCAGGTGCAAGACATGAGGCCCAGGGACTCTGCCCCCCGCAGACCCTCCTCCAGTGCTGCCTTTGGGGACCCCGGTAATGCCCAGTGCCTACTGTAAGTAAGCCTTTGCACCAGGTGTACCGTGTTGGCCCCCATGCCCAGTCTCACTGGGGTCCTGGTGTGCAGCACAGGGACAGCGACCAGGCCTGAAACTAGAAGCTGTGGCGGGCGTGCTGCCCCAGCCCGGCCCCCAGCCCACAGGGCCCTGACGAGACACCAGAGGCCCGCCCCACCCGTCAGCCCCTGGACAACAGAGCAGGCGTGTGCTCACCACGGGGTCACCGCCCGCAGGGGACAGTGGACACCAAGGAGACAGGTGAGGAGTCCAGACCCTGACCCTCCCAGAGACAGAACGCCAGCGCCTACTCACCCCATGAACAGGAGCTACCACCCGCCACCCCACAGGGGTCTTCCTGGGTCCTCTCTTGGGACCTTGGGGGGGACGGCCAGAGCGAGTCACCTGCTAGCCTGGGGGGCGCAGGAACAACAGAGTGGACACAGGACTAAAGGCAGGGTCAAATGCTGCCAGGAGCCTGGAAGTCGACAGGTGCCCCCGGCACACCTGCTGAACCAGGAAGCACGTGTGTGTGATGTCAGCACAGGCACTAAAACTCATGGGGGGAGGGAGGGACCCAGTGCTACACCCAACCCTAAAGCAAGCCAGTCTCACCCCACCAGCATGGCCCTCAGTTCCTCCCAAGGGCACCCAGACTCACTCCTCACTCAGGGAAGGCCCCCCAGGGGTGTGAACTCTGCTCAGGCCGTCGTGGTCGCTCCCAGCCCACCCCCAACACACCCAGCCCACACCCCCAGTGACCCCCGGCCTGCCTTCCAGCTCAGAGGCTTACCTGCTGCGTTCTCCTGGAGGTCCTCCATCTTGTCAGGGCCAGGGCCAGGCCCCCTGGTAGAGGCCCCAGGAACCCCCTTCTCTGACCGTCTCCACCCAGTGATGTCACAGTCCCTGCTGACATCATGGGCACAGCCCTGGGCCAGAGTCAGGGTGCATCTGGAGCAGTGGCAGTGGCTTCCCTCCTGGGGGTGGCCCTACCACACACTGCGGGCTCTGCCGTGGTAGCCACCTGGGAAGCACAGGGCTCCGGGGCAATCCTGGCCACAGCCCCCTCAGGCAGCTCCGGACACACATGTCCCCCTCCTCAGGCTGAGCCTACTGACTCGTGAAGGCAAGGCCTCCCTCGAGGAGTCGCCCACGTCCTGGGCCCCAGGAGCCATGAGCACCCCAAGTGCCAGGTTGTGGCATCTACACACCACTCCCTGAAAGGGACCCGGGCTCTAGAGACGCGCCAGCCCAGGGGGCTGCAGCCTGGAAGCCTGAGGTCACTGACACGTAGCGTTACAGCAGACAGAAAGGGAGTGGGCCGAGAACGGGGGCCAGACCCCAGGACGAGGTCAGCGTCCAAACGAAATCAGGCAGAAACGGTTCACGATGCAGGGATTTACAGACAACGGAACACAACCCTGGATAAATGGGAGAGGAGGGGGCACCCACCAGGCAGGGGCTGCAGCGACCCTGAGGGAAAGGCCGCATGCTAGGACATGCAGGGTTCATTGAGAAAGGCAAGGAAGACGGTCAGAGCTCACGCTAGAGGTCATGAAGAGCAGGTGTGGGCAGACGCACAGGTTCAGCCAAGTTACAGACGAGCCCAGAAGGATGTGGGACTCAGAGCACTTTCCCTGCAGCCTTTCCACAGACTTAAACATGTGCATGACAAACCCCGCAGCCCCAGCCCAGCAGTCAGCAGGCGCTTCCGTGGTGGGGGGTGGGTTTGCTGGACAATAGGAATGGGTGGGGCCAGGCCATGGGATTGCTGGAGTGACCACCAGCTCGCTCCCTACATCTTGGCACACTTTAAAACCCCCACGACTGAGAGCTGAGAGAGAGAGATGGGGACAAGAGGCATTGGGGAGGGACACAAAAGGCGTTCAAACCCCGCATAATGCCAGGTGAGAAGGGACAACTGAAGGCACAGAGCCAGGGCTAGGCGGCCACACGGGCCACAAGTGAGAAGACAGGTACACATAAGGAGATGGCTATACCCCCACAGGAGAGCCGGCGACCAGCAGAGCCCGGGGGGCCTGGGGAAGAGAGGACGGGGGATGCGTGGACCCTGGCTGAGGACGACGCACCAGCATCAGTCCATCAGCTGGGACACGCGTGACATTGAATTGAGGTGTGACCCATGGGGACCTCAAACGACCCACAGACTTGCTATAAACCTAACACTGCTCTGAAACAAAGAGTCTATTTAAAAAACAACCTCCACCACCTCTGGCAGCGCCCCCTCAGACCCCCTCTCCCTCCACATGGTGCCGGGTGGGCACACTCCTGCCCAGGACCTTTGCACCTGCAGCCCAGCACCCGCCCAACCCCTCGGCCTCCACCACAGCGCTCACCATCCCGCCAGTCCAGCAAGCACCCATCCCAGGGACACAGTGGGCACCAGGCGGCTGCTCTGTGGTGTCGGGGTCCACAATCCCCACAGCACAGCATGGACGACAGGAGACACCTTGGTCAATCAGAGAAAAGGATGGAGCCCCGGCTGAGCACGGGGCGGAGACACGAGCCCTGAGAATGATGGAAACATGGACTCTGGGGCCAGAAGAGGGGGAGACGCCTGATGACCTGCAGGGCAGCCTCCATCGTGCCCTGTGCTTGCCCCACGCCCACTGGAATCCTGGCTGGCCTCTGCTAGCAGGTGCAAACTCTCCTGAGCTCAGAACAGTGGGGAGGGGGAGGGGAGAGCTGGGCTGGACCACCCTCCAGAGTGTGCAGCCTCAGCCCAGGGCGAGGGGCTGTGTGGGCAGACGCCGGGGCTGGAAAGACATTAAAGGGCCAGAGCACCTGCAGACCTGCCAGAAAACCACATGCCCTGTTTCCCCGTCTTACTGGAGCTGGCCGAGGATCACTCACCTCTCCAGCTCCCCCACTGGGGTAGATGGTTCTTTTAGTCTGAACGGGTCCTCAGAGATTGGCACATCCTGGACAAGGACCCAGCCCCTCTGCTCAGGACCGGTGGTGGGGGAAGAGGACCAGCACCCGCCCACCACGTGGGATCCCGTGTCCCAGCTGAAGCCTCCCCAGACCTGGTGCAGCAGCAGGAGGGCCAGGCCAAGGCACAGGAGCACAACCCCCCCGGGAGGATAGCTTCACTCCTGTGGGCACAGCTGAAATGGTCTCTCTCCCCAAGAAGGAGACCCACAGCCGCTCCCGAGGGGGAGCAGAGCACAGCGAGCAGCCAGACCCGCCTGTAACGCACCCGTGGTGTGTGGAGGTTTGAAGGACGTCATTTACACGTGAACAGTGCCCACCGCCTAGATTCTGAGCGAGTTCTCAAAACTTTTCCATGCTTGGCCAAAACACCCATCTTCCTCAAGGTGTGTCTTTTGCCCCTGAAAAACACCGACGACAGGATGGGATCTATGGTAACACGTGGCCAAGGCACCTGGCCCTGTGGGGCTGCAGTCCCTCCCACGACCCAACACACCTGCTCAGAGGCGCGCCAGGATGGAAGATCATGGGCCGGCCTGGGTGTCTGAGACGTCAAGGGGCAGGGCCAGCCCTGGCCCACGTCCTCTGATGGGCTGGCGCTCCAGAAAGTGCAGGGCAGCGGGAAGATGGTCTTCCAGAAAATGGCCAGGGTTCCCAGGCTCAGGGGAGGCAGAGACACTATGACCAAGGGTCAGACCCTAACCCAGGATAGGACACAGAACCTGGAGAGGGAGTCTGCGAGGACGGGGACAAACAGGACCCTCCTCCACGGCAGGTGGCACAGAAGACAAAGCAGCCACCATGGAAAACACAGCAACTCCTCACAAGAGTCATCACTCGATCTACTCAGTGTCCGCCTGGGAGAACAGAGAACATGTCCACACAGACCTGTGTGCACAGCGCACAGGCATCCACAGCAGCTAGACTCATGACGGCTACGAGGCCCACACAACCCAGATGTCCACCAACTGAGGACTGAGTGAACACACTTGTCCCTCCACATGGGAATGTCCTTCAGTCAAGAAAAGGGGTGAAGCCCTGACATTCATTACCACGTGGAGAGACCCTGAGAACATGATGCTCAGTGAGAGCAGCAGACACAGAAGGACCCACATGGTGTGATTCCGCTGATGGGAAACGTCCAGAAGAGACAGATCCACAGACAACATTGTGGGGTAGTGGTTCTTGGGAGCTGCGGTTCTTTTGGGGTGACAGAATGTTCTGGAATTGGTTTTGGTGATAGCTGCACAACTTGTGAATATACTAAAACCACCAAGGTCTCCTCTCCAGTGAACCTGATGGTCTGTGAGTTGTATCTTAATTAAAGCCAGTGTAGTGTGTGGCATCACAATAAAGCTGTCAGGAAGGGCGTGGGGCCGGGCGGGCAGCCCAGACAGGGCTCCTCTGTCCAGTGTGGGTCAAAGTCCGACCCTCAGGCAGCTGCCAGAGCCACACCTCCCACTCCTGTGACAGATGCGGTAACCATTTCAGACAGGAATCAAGAGGTGTGCACCCACAGGAAGTGAAGACACAGAAGCCAGGAAGAAGGCAAGGTGGGGAGGAAGGAGAGCTTGGTCTTCCCCAGCAGCACTGGCCCAGGCCGAGGGGACACAGAACTCACCCCACAGCTCGCTCAGTGCTCTTCAAACCGGCCAGGGCGACCACCCAACTCATGCTTACCCGCACCCATCCCGGGCTGCCCTCCCCACCCCAGAGCCACCCTGCTGGCCTCTGGCCCGTCTCTACCCATTAGCTGACAGCACTCCAACCTTGGTCCCCCAGATTGTCCATGAGCTGGGGAAAAACCCCTGGCCGAGAGGCTGCATCATAATCACCAGACGCCTTGCCTGCCCCCAGATGCTGGCTGGAAGGACCACCACCTGATTGCAGAGGTTCCACTCCAACCCACCAGCGCCAATGCGCCCCTGAGCTCCAGACAGCGGTAGAAGGACGACAGCCTGGGGTGGCCAGACGTAGATTAAACACTAGACAGCCAGCAGACATCAGAAGTTCAGATAGGCAATGAGTTAACTTTTACTGCAAGTGTGTCCCACACACCACCCAGGGTACGTTTATACCAGGCAACTTACGACCGTTTGTCAGAACTACAATTGCGCCCGGCGCCCCACGCTTTATCAGCAACATCTGGCCACGCCTGACAGCAGTGCCGATGGCCTCCCAGCAGGACTCAGTCCCCAGGGTCCTGATGTTTTTCTACTCAAAGCTCTGTATTTGTTAAAATAGAGTGTTTCCAATGAAAATTTAGCTTCCCAATGGTGATAAACCACACACACCCAAATAGGACGGATATAAACTATCTCAACAGTAACCTCTCACACCAACTACATGTTTGACCATATCTCAGACACCCCAAACTAAATGAGATAAACAGGTCACCTGTTTCTTTCTGCTTTCTAATCAGCACACTGTCCACCATCCACGTAGCTCTCGTCCTGTCTGTATCTGGGGCAGGGGCTGTGGGTCTTGACAGATACGTGTGCCTCCAGAAGACTCGGGACCACCTGCCTCCAGGGCACCAGCACGACCATTTCGGACCAGGAAGTCGAGGCCAGGGCATGAGAGGCACCGGGCGTGCCCTACAGCCTGCCTGGGTGGGGGGCACAAGTCAGGGGCACGAGCCAGGGGCACGTGGGGACTAGCCAGGCTGGAGCTTCTGGGCTGAGGGTCTCATCATAGACTCTTCTCCCGGCCAGCCACACAGGAAGCCCCAAAAGCCCAGCCACAGCCTGGAGACCAGAAATAAACCAGGAGGGACCCTGCGGGTCACCCTTGGGCCAGCAGGAGGGCGGCCCGAGGCAAGAGCAGGGGACACTGCCCTGTGGGGGGACCTCAGCCAGCCTCCACGTCTGGTCCACAGGAGCAGTATCCCTCCTGACCTGCTTCCACAGACTTCCTGCTCCCGGAGGCAAAGGCAAGGGGCTTGTGGAGGCCCAGAGACAGGTTCAGGGACCCCCTGAAATGGGCACCTGCAAGCCCCTCAGCTGAAGCTCACTATGCACAGCAGGCTGGCGGGAAACCCCGAGGCAGGTGCTCACTGGAGCTGCCTTGACACCGGGCAACGCCTGGCCATTGTCCCTATGTGGCTGCCCTAGAGAATGACCCGCTCCAGCGCCCATAGGGCGGAGGGGACAGACCTGGCCTAGACAGCGTGTCTTACACCCCGGCCTATAGCTTCAGAGGAAACAAGCCCATGTCCAGGGGCCGGCAGGTGGAGGGAGGACTAGGCCTGGCAAAGAGCCCCACAACTGCTCCCTGCTGGTGTGAGAGTAGAGGCCGAGGCAGGGCACTGAATGGGGGGCACAAGGGGTCCTAGAAGCTGCCAGTGCCTCAGGTTAAGCCACACAAGCAAAGGGCTGCCAGGCCAGTGGGTCTCCGTGGGCGACTCCTGGGAAGGTACAGCCTAGCATATGGTGTGATCAGGCTCCTATAAGACGCCAGGCTCCCGGTGCGGGCCCTGGAATGACTCCCACGCCAATTCTAGAACCCACAAGGAAGGGAGACCTCAGGGCTCTGCACCCCAGGCACCAGCCCCATCCCTCTGTTGCACCCCTCTTCTGTCTCAAAGCCCCTGGCCTTCCCAGAATTATCTCCCTTGGATTCTTCACCTCGGCCCACTCCCCATCCAGCTGCCCTGCACGCAGCCCCGCTGTATCACCCACCAGGCACCCAGAGAGCCCTGCCACGTGCCCATTAGCCAGGCCCTGGGACCACAGCGAGCATGAGGGGCACTGCAAACACTCATCAAGGTCCCATGGAGGCTGCGGGCCCCACAGTGACCGACACTGCCCTGCAACCCTGCCCTGCAACCTGGGGTGGGGACGGCCGAACCTCCAAAATGGCATCATGCCGGATCACACCAGGGGTGACGTTTAAACACAACTTTTTAATACTCTGAGGTGCATCACGAACACGAAGTCGTGACACATGAGGTGTATCTGTTTCTACCTTTGAACAGTGATGCCATGACCCAGGACAAAATAGGACAGATCTGCACCTGGGAGTCCCCACCCACCACCTGCAAGAGAGACTTCCGTTGCCTTTTCGCTCATTCAGGGGCACTGCCGGCAGGGGCGCTGGTGAGAGCAGCTCCGCCTGGGGCTCAGGCATGGGGACACCTGGAGCCCCGATGATGCACTCATTTACACACGTGTGGCATGTGTTCTGCAGACTGGATCTGTGCAGTGAGGGGAAGGGCTCGCCCTCCTGAATTTAAGCTACCTGGCTTCTGCCACTCACTGAAAGGGACTTACAGGAAAGCTGCAGACAGCTGGGCAAGCCAGATCAACAGACCACCCCGGGTGCCGAGGGGACACGTGGGGTTCTGAGAAGGAAACGCCGCCATTACCCCCCACCTGAGAGTCCCACCGAACCTCTGCATGAACCCCCACATCACAAGGGGCTGTAGGTTCTGCCAGGAGCTCGGTGGAAAATGGGCAGGACTGAGGGGCCAAGGCCAGAGGAGCTGGTCTTCCCACCCCCAGCCTCTTGCTCAGGCTGCATTCGGTGGGCAGAGAGTCCTGAGGAGCACAGGCTTCGGTAGAGTGAAGGTCCTCCTCCTGGAGGTTACTTGGGTCTCACTTACTCACATGTAGAAAGGGGGCTTGGGAACTTGCCCAGCAAGGCCCCCAAGTGCCCAAATAGGGTGGGGCAGGCGCAGAACTGCTCAAGGTGGGACCTTCTGCATCATCAGGCCTCAGTCCCCAACCAGGCAGCAGAATCCTGACTCGTGGCTAGAGCACACCTGCTGCCTAGATCACAACAGCAAGGCCCCCATCAGGTGTGACAGCCCTGGAGAGACACCAGACACTGATGATGACCACGACTCAACCCGCATATGCAGCTCCTTTACAAAAGCCCTTTCCAGGGAAACCAAAGGTGCCCCCCACCACACTGACTTGCCCGACGCCCCCCAGCCCTGTTGCCAGCTCCCTCCCCAGACTAAGGCCTTGTAAAGCCTCTCTGTAAGGCCTCTGTGGTCCTGAGGGGGAGAGGGGTAGGTCTAGAAACTTTCCAAGACAGAGACCAAGCCCCACAACAGCCCTGAAGAGAAACGCTGCCCCTCTGAGGCAGCCATGGCAAGTCCACCCGACGAGGCGTTCCTGGTGTCCCAGGCTGTTCAGGGGACATGCCGCTGTCCCCAGGTACTGCCTTGTGGGGGCTGGGCCCTCCCTGAGTGCTTGCTCAGACCCACCAGTAAATCCCCAAGGCTCAGGTGGCCCCGCGGATGTCCAGAACACCTCTCAGCTGGCTGGCTTCCCCGGAGCTGGGATGAGCAGATAGGATACTTTCAGTTTATTTAAAAAAAAAAAAAAAACCTCACCTACTTCCTCTTGCAACCCAGAGGTAATTACTAGGTAGTTAGAAGGAGGAGGAGGTTCAGATGGAATCAGAAGCTGCAGTTCAGAGGAGTCTGTGCTCACAGGACCTGTTGTCACAGTTCGGAGCCAGGTGACCAGATGCCTGTCCCCAACCCGCCTCAGAGAAATGAGAGGGACCCAGAATCACATGAGAAGGCCCAACAGCAGCGGGGTAAAAAACCAGAGCCCTGCCCAATGCCTGCTGCAGACCTTGGGGTCTCGCCCACAGCTGGGGTGGGGGTTCCAGCCAGCTCCTTCCAGATGTCCCTCCCTCTCTCCACTGCCAAATGCAGCAGACACAACTGGCCCCCGAATCTGGGAGCTGCCCCCCACCAGCTAGATTCCCGAATCTGGGAGCTGCCCCCCACCAGCTAGATTCCCGGCCCACACTCACCACCCCCATTCCATTCCTGAGGCTGGGCCACAGACACCACCGCAGGGGTTGAACTAAACATCTGGGGCTCCACAGACAATAAGATGGGCCAGTAAAGGCTTGTCTTGCCCTGTGCGTGCTCCTGAGGGTGCTATAGTCAGCCCACCCCACCCCCCAACCTCCACCTGCAGAGCCCAGAGCAGGCCACAGTTCGGTGGAAACACAGCAGATAAAAACAAACTCCTGGCAACAACCACAAACTTCCCCCAGCAGCTCAGTCTGTTCCCCTCAGGGGCCACCTCCAGCCCCCAGCGGCTACCCCCTTCCCTATCAGAGCCATCCTCCCCTCAGATTCATGCTTCACTCATCCCTCACACCCTGAGCCAAAGGATCCCCTGGGGGTCAGGAAACGCCAACTGAGCCTGTCTATGTCCCTCAGGGCAGGGACGAAGGTGCCCAGAAGCCCCTCAGGATGGATGTGTGGACACCCCCGGGAGCCCCAGACACTGGCCGGGCCTGGAGCCCCCTATGGAGAGGGCTGGGGAGAGAATGCTGGACTCCACCTACGTGCAAGGAACCCTTTAGGCCGTTTCCTGCAAACAATGCCATCCGGAGGCCAAGGGAATAACCCAGCTGCCCAAAGCCGGCCCAGGACGACGGCCCGGACGTCAGGGCAGGGCTTTCTCTCAGGCCCCCAGCCCGGTCCTGAACGCCTCCCCTGAGAAAACTGGGGCAGAGGGAGCAGGGGAAGCGCAGGACAGGGAGGGGGTGGTGTGGCTGCCGGGCACGCAGACGTCGGCCCCCCCCTCCTTCATCTGAAGTGTTTCCGGAAAACAAAGCCGGTGGCGAGGGCGGAAGGGGGAGGCGCAGCCCGGCGAGCGCCGGGAGTTCCTGAGCGTCCCACAACAGGTCCCCCAGCCCAGACCCTCCCGCTGGTCCCCTTCCCTGCCCCCAGCTCCCCCCACAAATCTGCAGGGCCACAAAGGGGCGAGTGTGCGCGCCAGCGTGGGGAGGAGCGACGGGCCCAGCGGAGAGGGCTGGAGGGGTGGGAGGCCAGCGGGAGTGGACAGTGGGCTTGAGCACTGGGGGGAGCAGTGAAGGAGGGAGGTGGGGTGGGGCTGAGGGACGGACAGGCCAGCAGTCAGGAGTGACGAATCCGTGGAGAACACTGAGGTCTGGAGTGAGGGAACAGTAGGGTCTGGAGAGAGAAATGGAGGAGGAGGGAGATAGTGAGATCAGTAGTGTGAGGATCTGTAAGGGCTGAGAAGTGGCAGGACCTGAGTTTGGGAGTCACTGGCAACGACAAGGTCTGGAGTGCAAGGGGCTGGGAATGAGGAGTTGGGTCGACAGTGTGGGGATCACTGTGCTGTAGGGGCAGTTGGGGTCGCCGTGGGGGGTGCAGTCGGGAGTGCAGGGGTTCACAGGAGCAGGTCCACATTGTGGGCGTCTGCGAGGTGCGGGGGTCCGAAGTGCGGGGTGTAGGGGGTGCGGGGTCTGAAGAGTCTTCGAGACATATGGGCAGAAGGTCTGGGGGTCCGCGGGGGTGGGGCCGCAGGCCCAGGGCGCGTGTCCGCCGCCGCCAGCGAGGGCGCGCGCGTCGTTACCTGACAGCCTCCGCCGCGGCCGTGGCCCCGCGGCCAGACTGGGCGGCTCGGGCTCCCTCAGCAGCGCTGCGCGGACCCCCGCTCCGGACCCTGTTCGCGCTCCGGCTCTGGCTCCGGCGCCCGCTTGGGTCCCCGCTCCCGCTCCCGCGCCGCCGCCGCCGCCGGCCTCCGCATGTTGGGCGCGGGCCGTCCCCGCCTCGCGGGCGCCCGGCTCGCCCCGGTCTCGCAGCGTCGCCCGCGGCCCGCGCTTACGCCGCCAGCGTCGCGGGGGAGGGCCCGGCGCCCACTGCGCAGCCGCTGGCGGCCGTGGGGCGCGCACGAGACGTCACCGGGGGCGGTGCGCCCGCTGCTTTGCAGCAGCGGGTGACGCCGCGCGACAACCGGCGCGCTTTGCGGCCGCTCCAGGGTGGCCCGGCCACAGCCAGCGGGACTACCGGAGGCCCGCGGCCGTGAGGACACGAAGGGGCTGAGAAGGAACCGGGCCCAGTCCACCCTCCCGGGGGGCGGGGCTCCCGCCGCCGACCCTGGCCCACCCCGCTGTTGCCATGGTGACGCGTGGCCGGTCGTCCCGACACCGCCCCACCGCGCTTCTGTGACGTCAAGGTCTCGCCACTTGACGTCACGGCCGGGCGGCTCCGCGGGGCGTGGTCAGCGCGGGGACCCGCCGACTTCCGGGGCGGGCGGCTGGAGTTGGGTTGAGTTGGGTTGGGTTGGGTGGGGTGGGGTGGGGTGGGGTGGGGTGGGGTGGGGCTGGGAGCGGCGAGGGCTGTAGGTGATGGGCGAGCGGCGGGGCGGCGCTTCTCTGCGTCGTAAGAAGCGGTGACGTCAATGAGGAGCCAAGGAAGGGGTCACTCAAGGTACTGGTCCAGCTGGACCTTCCGGCCGAGCTAGGGCCCTGGCACGCAAGCTGGCACTCAACAAGTGTGATCTGCAGAGAGCTGGCTCCCGCACCGTGTCAGTCGGGGGCGACTGACAAGGGGCCCGCAGTGAGACCCTGCTCCACCTGGAGCCTCTTCCTGCGGGGAATTTTTACGATGGAGGGAGACTCATGCATTGTCTTTATTAAGTGCCTGCTAGCGGCTCTGAATGGCACCCCACTCCAGTACTCTTGCCTGGAAAATCCCATGGATGGAGGAGCCTGGTAGGCTACAGTCCATGGGGTCGCTAAGAGTCAGACATGACTGAGCAACTTCACTTTTACCTTTCCCTTTCATGCCCTGGAGAAGGAAATGGCAGCCCACTCCAGTATTCTTGCCTGGAGAATCCCAGGGATGGCGGAGCCTAGTGGGCTGCCGTCTGTGGGGTCGCACAGAGTCGGACACGACTGAAGCGACTTAGCAGCAGCAGCAGCAGCGGCTCTGAGAATAGAATGGTGAACTAGACTCTTGGCATGGCTTCCCAGCGAGTCCTCAGTCCTGAGCCCGGGGGATAGATAGGACAGAGACTAAATAGACATGACAGTTTCAGGTGGTGTTATAAAGTGGCTTGGGGTAGAATGACCGAAGGGCAGACTCTAAAGGCCAAAAGCTAGATGTGGCACATGGAAGGAAGATTTCCGTGGTCTCTGATTGTCGTCCTGCTGTCCAGCAGCCGAAAGCGGGGAAGGAGAATTAAACCTGAGGGGAAGGGCGGAATGGCAGAGCTTTAGAGCTGGTTCTGCCCCACTTCTCCTCCTTCAGCCCCCTTATAATGTCGACGCCTCCAGGAAGCCCAAGCCACGTCCCCCTGGTGTCCTTTCTCAATTGCTCCTCACCCTCTTCAACCTGAACCTTACCTTTGTTTCAAATCCACCTCCTCCACCAGCCATGCCAGACCAGGGACCACATGTCTTGCTCACTGCTGTGCCCACACACAGTATAAACTCAGTCTGTGTGGTCACCATGTGTGGTTCATTTGTTATGAAAGAAACAACCGATGACTCTAAGGTCCTTCCAGATTCTGGAGAGCTGGGAATTATATTTCCTCAGACTTCCTGGCCCCATCTGTCCTCTTCTCTTCACTCTTGACATTCAAAAAAAAAAAAAAAAATCTGCTCTCCAGTGCTCAACTCCCAGAAGAGCAGGGGGCATGGTGGCCTCTCCTCCTGAGGTGTTTGAGCCTTAAACTTGAGCGCCAGCCTTGCCTCTGTAAAATGCAGGGTGGCTTGTGCAGATGAAAGACTGCAGAAAGGCCTCGGCTGGGGTTGGGCTAGCCAGAGGCTGTCTGACTATGGGTAGGTAACTGACCCCTTCTGGTCCTCTGCATCTTCGTTTGTAAATTGTAACTAATGATACCCCACACCAGTACATCATGAGAATCCACGGGTTAGTGAATAAAGAACTGCCAGCATAGGACCTTCTGCCTCACGTGGACATATTTCTTTCTAATCACCTGGGACCTATGAAAAAGCAAACAGGTTTCAAAGCTTCCTCTTTTTCTAACCCACTTCAAATGCGGCCCACGTGTTCCTGCTTCGTTTCGGCTTTGATCATGAGGACACCATTTGGGAAAGTTGGGATAGGAAAAAAAAAACCCTTTGGGGCTCTCACAAAATAATAACATTGTAAAGAGGATGAGCTAGTCTCCCCATTGCCCCCATCCCTCAAAGGTAAGTCAAACAACATCCCAGCTTTCTAATAAATCCCGAACAGCTGTGGATTTCAGCAAGAGACAAACAGGAAGTGGTCTCCTGTTCCTTTTACCCATGGAAGAGGCAGGTCCATGGAAAGATCCCAGGACAGGTTCAGGGCTGCATCCTGGTTGTCCAGCTCCAGCACACAAACACAAGTTGGGGGGCCATGTGCTTTTGTTGAACTGAATGGAAATAGCCCTCCCTATGGCCAGGTCTTTCCCCCAGTGTGGCAGGGACTTGGACACACATATTCTCATTTTCGAAATGTGGAAAGTGAGGCTTATGGAGCCCAAGTAAAGTGCCCAGTGTCTCCCAGATTTGACCTCCAATTCAGCTGCCCTCCACCAGTGGGTAGAGGGTGGGCCTAGCACCCCCACCCCAATCCCAGTGGCTGCAGGCGAGGTCTGGCAACATAAGCTAACCAGTGATTGGTATTGTGAGCTACGGAGCATAAAGCAAGGTCAGAAGACGAGAGGCTGTGCGGGGCAGCCATGAAAACTCTGCGCTTCCACTGCAGAGGGCACTGTTCTGCCCCAGGTCAGGGAATGCTGCATGATGCAGCCAAAAAAAAAGAGAAACCAAGGCCTCACTGATGCAGACATGCTCCTGGGGCACTTCACTCCAGGGGTCTATCCATCATCCTCTGAGAACAGCCCCAAGCAACCAGGTCTGTACCAGGTGACTGCCCTGCCATCTCTGATTGGTTCATGAGCCAATCAGTCTCCTCTAGGGTCCGGTCAGCAAATGGAGGCCAAAGGACCTGATTTGCATGAAATACGACCCAGAAGACGGCCTTCTGCCACTGCATCGTCGCCATTGTTGAGATACAGTGTAGGCTGACCAAGCATCTCAACTTCCCTGGGTCTCCTGGGACCCTGACTTCTCATTGCTAAGACCTGAAATCCCTAAGAAAGGCTTAGTCCCCTGAGCACAGGACATATAGTGTCCTACTTGTCCCCAAGGAGTCCCCACGAGGAACTCCTTTGCCCCACTCTTAGGGGCCGAGGTCTGGGCAGATAAAGGCTTAGATTTATTGTTGTTTAGTCGCTAAGTCGTGCCCGACCCACTTTAGCACCCCCCAAAATTCATATTCCACCTGAAACCTCAGAAGGTGACTTTGCTTGGAAATAGAGTGTTTGCTGATGTCGTCAGTTAAGATGAGGTCATGCTGGATCATGCCTCTTGATGAGGCTCAAAGAGGAGAGTGAAAAAGTTGACTTAAAAGTCAACAGTCAAAAAACTAAGATCATGGCATCCAATCCCATCACTTAATGGCAAATAGATGAAGAAAAAGTGGAAACAGTCGCAGATTTTATTTTCTTGGGCTCCAAAATCACTGCAGATGGTGACTGCAGCCATGAAATTAAAAGACGCTTGCTCCTTGGAAGAAAAGCTATGACAAACCTAGATAGCATATTAGAAGCAGAGACATTACTTTGCTGACAAAGGTCGGACTAGTCAAAACTATGGTTTTTCCAATAGTCATGTATAGATGTGAGAGTTGGACCATAAAGAAGGCTGAGCCCCGAAGAACTGATGCTTTCAAATTGTGGTGCTGGAGAAGGCTGTTGAGAGCCCCTTGGACAGCAAGAGGAAACAGTCAGTCCTAAAGGAAATCAACCCTGAATATTCATTGGAAGGATTGATGCTGAAGCTGAAGCTCCAATATTTTGGCCACATGATGTGAAGAGCTGACTCATTGGAAAAGACTGATGTTGGGAAAGATTGAGGGTAGGAGAAGGGGGCAGCAGAGGATAGCATCATTGACTCAATGGACAGGAGTTTGAGCAAACTGAGAGATCGTGAAGGACAGAGAAGCCTGGCGTGCTGCAGTCCATGGGGTCACAAAGACACCTGAGGCCAGCTCACTCGCTCACTCCAGGGGCCAGGCCGTGGTCCTGCTCTCTCACCATGCAGGATGCTTCAGAAGATGGTGTCCTGTTAACATCTCTTGGTCCTTAGAGCCACCTTCGCTCACACCTGAACAGAGTCTGACTCATGGTCCCCAGTCACCCACCAATGCCACGGGCATCGGCCAAGTTCCCATAAATCAATTTACTCTGAAGAATCAACTCCAGTGACCTCTTGGCTGCCTCAAGAGAGGTGCCCAGCTGACCCATTGGGTGAGAGAAGCCATGAGGCAGTGGGGAAGACATTTTGGGTCTGGTTGGTGACAGCTTAGGTCACAGGAACAGAGATGAAGGCTGACCAGGCGAGCGGGTGTGTCTAGCGGTGGCCAGAACAGAACAAAGCACCCTGAATGGACGGCTTCAACAACAGAGATTTACTCTCCCCTGGTTCTGGAAGCCAGAAGTTCAAGGTTGAGGTGTCTCAATGGTGTTGCCTGTGAAGTGGAAAGTGAAGGCCCTTCTCTGAACATCTGGCAGTTCTCTGACCCTGGCTGCATCACACCTCCACCTCCAGCGGCCTTCTCCCAGCCTCAGTGTCTGGGTCCAGACTTCTTGGATAAGGACACCAGCTATCCATCCTGGGTTGGGGCCATCCCACCCTAGTCCCATCTGAACTAACCCCATGTGCATTTGAGGTGACCTGTCCCCGTCCTGGTCAAGGGCAACCCCTCCCCTCAGGGGTCCTGCTGAGGATGCTCTCAGCACAGCCTCCCCTGTGGAAAGCCCTTCCTCCCCAACGCTGTCCACCACCATCATGAACATGGCTCTTGTCCATCCCAGGGCCCTGTCCCCCATGGCCAGACCCCTCTCTGCAGCCTCAGCTCTTCCTGCTCTGAAAGCCATGGTTTTCTGGACAGGCTGAGCAGTGGCCTCACATCCTAAAACCTGGGACCTTCCCTGGAATTAGGGTCTTTTCAGATGTATTAAAGCTTAGAATGCAGCTGAGGTCATGCTGCTGTGGGGTGCACCCCAAAGCCAAGGATGGTTACCTTGTTCTACTTTTATTTTTTGGCCATGCTAATCTTAGTTCCCTAACTACAGATCAAACCTGTATCCCCTGCAACGAAAGCGTGAAGTCTTAAACCACTGGACCACAAGGTAAGTCCCCAGGGATAGTGTCCCTGTAAAAGACAGAAAAGGTTGTGAGGACAGGCAAAGCCTGGAGCCACTGGGGGCTGGGAGAGGCTGGAAGGCCGCTGCTGTGCGGCCTGAAATGCCACATCTGGATCCAGAACCAGGAGGGATCAATCCTTCATTTAGGCCCCAGGTCAGTGGTCCCATCCCAGCCACCCCAGCAGACAAGCTACCTGCTCAACCTGGCCTTCGTCCCCTCACCTCCACCCCATCCTGTGTCCCCTGAATCACCTCTGAGTCCAGGTTGCAGATCCCCCTCCTCCAGGCCCACCTGGGCCACCCATGCTATATCCAGCAGACACTGTTCACCTTCCAGGTGTTCCTGCCCACCAACCTGTGTCCCCCACACCAATGGGCAGCACAGCCCCCACAGCCTCCTTGTCTCACTCATGGATACTCTCGGGGCAGCTGTGACTAAGCATAGCGGACTGCACCCACCTGTGTATCCCCTCCAGCTTGAGAGGGCAGAGGCTGAGATCTGGTGTCCCAGGCTGGCTCTTGCCAAAGGACCACCTGCCGACCCCCAGCTTTTGGGGGTCGCAGGCAACCTGGGCTTATAGGGACCTCTCCCCAACTCTTCCTCCACTTCCATGTGGCCCCTCCCCACGTGTCTGTGTCCAAACACCCCCCCTTGTGAGGCCCAGTCCTGCTGCATCAGGATCACCTGCTCCCGCAGGACACCCCCTTAACTAACTACCCCTGGAAGGACCCTGTTCCCAGCCAAGTCCTGCTCTGAGATGTGGGGTCAGAACCGCACATGAACTTGAGGTTACAGCATGCAACAGCCCCTACCACTTACTTTAGGTCCTGTCTTTCTCTCTGGGCATCTGCTACCCTCCCCCAGGGTCTGTGGAGTGACAGACGCACAGCCCCCATCCCGTTTCTACAGGGGGTGTCCACTCTGCCACCAGGGCCCCCCGAGAGTCAGGTGGGGGCCCCTGCAGACCAAGCTGCTCCTACTCCAGCCACTTCTGTCTTTGTGTCTTCTTCACAGCAAGTGGCCCTGGTATTTCATTTTCTGCAAATTTCCTTTTTCAAGTGAAAGCTGGTGAGCGTGAAGAGAACATGACTGAAAGCAAACAAGAAGGGAAGGTGCAAGGATATGGCCGCTGGCTCCTCTGCAGTGGGTCAGGGCAGGGTCCCCAGGCAGGGCGGCTGACAGCGCGGACGGGACTCGGCCCAGGTGCACAGTGTGGTCCTGGTTTATCCCTCCCGAGGCCACAGGTGCCAGGATCCATGGGAGGAAGGCCCTCAGAAAGCTCTCTTGGAGGTTCACCTGATGCACAAAGGATGTCTTTATTTCCTGGATATTTTCACGTAACAAAAACCACAATGCGCAGTGAGGAACGGGGGCGGGGTGGGTGCTGTGGGCGCACCCTACTACCTGCTCAGTGCCCATCAAAAGCAGTGCCCTGGACACAGGAGGCTTGGCCCCACCAGGAGCACGATGCTCACCTCATCACAGGAGGTGGCCTTGGGGATGTGAGGGGGCCTGGTTTCCCATCCGGGCCCCAGACCCCGGTGCTCTCTCAGAGCCGTGGCCACTTTCAGGCACCACAGGGCATTCAGCAGGAGTAGCCAAGCAAGCGGGCATAGGGGGCAGCCTCGGGGAGAGACCCGGTGGTCAGTGGGACAGGAAGTACGGCTTGTCCCAAGAGTCAGGGGGCTGGGAGCCAAGGGGCAGTGTCAGGGCACCTGGGGCCTGGCCCACAAGGACCGAAAGGGCACTGGGAGGCGTCTCTGGCCCGTCCCTTCACAGAGGTGCTGGCTGCTTATGTGGGAAGGAGAGGGCAGGGATTCAGATTCCTAATAAGGCACAGACTTATCGAGTCTCCCTCATCCTCGTCCTTCAGGTTGGGGACTCCAGCTCCTGCCCCGCAGCAAGGGAAGGGCTCCACTCTCAAGAGATGCACCTGTGTGCCATCTGTTTCCAGCGAGGCAGGCTGGCGGCTCCCTCCCCCTCCACCGCAGGCTCTAATGAGGTCCTGCCTGAAGGTCCCAGCTCTGAGACCCCTCCATGGGACAAGCGTGGCCCCAGACATGGGAGGCTGGAGGCAAGCTGCCAACGGATGGACCGACACACAGACAGGGAGCGATAGTTCCTACCGTGAGACAGAGGAGGCGAATCAGCCTCTGGGCCTCCCTCTGGGCTCGTCCACTAGAGGACCAGCCACCATCCAGCCCCTCAGCCTCCCACCAGACACAGAACCCTGGTGCCTGGACGGCCTCCCTCTTCCAGTCACTGGGCCAGGAGCGACTGCCTGGACAGAGGCCGCAAGGGATGGACCTGGGCTGGGCCCTTCTCCACGTTATCAGTTCTGAGAGGGGCGGCCCACTCAGCCCCCCACGACCCCGAGGGAGAGGGTGTGGCTGCAGCACAGTGGACATCGCCATGACAAACGGTGCTCCAGCCTATGGGGGGCATCCTGCTGGATGGCAGTGACCAGACAGCTTCCGGACAGGGCTGGCAGGGAGCCCTGCCTCAAGAGTGAGATGAATGTGGGCTCGGGTCGCCGAGAGCCCCTGAGCTGCCCTCTCAGCTGCGGGGGGGCCTCACCAAACCCAAGGTGGTGGGAGTGGACGGTGAGGGGCAGGTGGGTAGGAGGTGGGTGGGCAGCAGGGCTGCTGGCTCCCCCTAAGGCCACTGGCCACCACTGGCCGGGTAGCTGGGCACGGTGGGGTACTCGGGCAGGCTGTTCCCCGAGAAGTTGTTGAACTGGGCCTCCCTGGACGGCGGGTTCCTCCAGGTGCCTGTGCTCCACTCCGTCTGCGCCTTCTGGAAGCTCCCACCAGCCCCTCGGTAGATGCCGTGCACCTGCGGGGGTGAGGATGATGGTGGGGAAGCCGCTCAGCTTGCGTACAAGGAGGGGCTTTTCTTAACCAATTGTAACTAACACGACAGCATTTGCAAGAACTTTAGAAAACGTGCAGAAGTTGAGGTGGAGGGCTCTGAGGGCCACGCCTACACTGTGACTGCTGCTGGCTTGTCCTCAAGGGTCTCCACTGTCCCGGCCAAGCCCCAACACTCGGCACAAATGCTTCTTCCAGGGGAGGGGCTCATCCAGGGCAGGTCCGAGGCCTGGTGACCGCCTGTTGACTCCTTCCTCAGCCACATCAGGCCCGGGACCCCCAGGTCACCAAGGGGGTGACATCATTCTTTTCAATGGTGTCCTCAGCAGAGACCTAGGCAGACAGGCCACTGCCCCACCACTGTCCAGGAAGATCGGGCTCCTTGGATGTGGGGCTGGGCTGTTTCTGGAAGTCTGGCAAATCCCGTAACTCAATTCATTTGTTTTAACTTGAGGCTCCTGACCAGCAAAGCTGACGGTTCTGTCCTTTCCCACCAGAATTCATCTTTCTTTCTTCCTAGTGAACTCCCAAACCTGGGATGGTGCAGGGGACCCCAATGGGGTGGCCCTACTCTGGGGGGCTTGCTTGGCTTGGAAGCCCCTCCCTTCTACCGTGACACATCCCTGCTGGAACCGCAGCCACCTTATATGGCCTTCATCCCAGCCTCTGGCCAAGTCTTCCAGGGTCTGCTCTGCACTGGATATCCCCCAAATCCCTTCAGGTCATCCACACAGCCAGGGGGCTTTGAAGGCTAACATGGGGGGAGCGAGCACCCCTCTGTCCTCCCAGACAGTCCCAGGACCAACTGAATAGCCCAGGCCTGGAAACCTGAGAAACCGCTGGGACCCTGCAACAAGGAGGCTGGAGGGACCCGAAACCCAGCTTTCAAGAGTTGCTGGCCAGGCTGCAGCACAGGGCAGGTCCAGCCTCCCCAAGCAGGCTACCAGGCACATGGCCAAGAGGGTCACCCCGGGAAGGCCGGGCAGGTACACCGTCAACACCGTCAGCTATCAGTCTCTACATGGTCCCAGGACAACCCTCGTGTGGCCAATGTCCCAGACTACAGCGCACATGTTCCCGCTGGTGCCTCCAGGCACCTGAAGCAGGGCTGTCCAGGGAGCGGCCGTGATGGTGGAGATAGTCGGAGCCAGCCCTTCAAAGCCTGAGCGCTCGGTATGCGGGCAGTGTGATGGATGTGAATTTTCAGTTTTAGTTAATTTCACTTAATTTGGATTTAACTTAACCAGCAGCATGTGACCGGTGGTGGCTGAATCAGCAGTGTGGACAACCCTCTGGGACATGCACGCTGGGGACTCCAGCAGACAGCCAACCGCCCCAATGTGGAAGTGGTCACCCTTGGCCACACTGTGCTGTCTGCCCTCCTCCCTGGAAGGCCACGTGGGCAGGAAGGAAGGCAGTCGAAGGCCCAGATTGTAGAGAGTCTGCCCTCCTGTCAGCACTCACTTCACTCACCAGCTCTTGGCCTCTTGCTCCTAAAATAGGCCAGGACGAGTCCCAAGGCTGGGAGGTCAGAGAACAGGATGTGAGAGAGGAAGTGGAACATCCCAGGAGCTGGAGGACTCACCTTCATGATCACGATGGCCATCATGGCAGCCGACATGGAGAACATGATGGCCGGGAGCAGCATGACCACAGCGGCCCCAACACTGGTCTGGAAGAAGCCGATGGCTGCCAGCCAACCACTGCAAGGGGCGAGAATGTGTGTGGGAGCCAGCAGGACCATCAGACGGGCCCACCACCTCTCATATGTAAAGAGCTCTGGCAAATCAACAAGAAAAAGGTAACCCGCCAGCAAAGACATGGGATTCCCATGAGGACTACCATGGGGCCAGTATACTTAGGGAGTGATGCTCAAACCCACCCACGAAGACGTGCAAATCAGACAGATGTCTCGTTCTCACACCATTGTCCTGACACATGTCATGCAGAGGATAGAGAAATGAACCCTATTCTGTCAGTGTGGGCTGCACCCTTTCTGGAGCACAACGGGGTCTGATCCATAACAAAGCTTAAACATTCATTTCCTTCTCCCCCGACTGTTTCATTTGTCCAGTGTCTGTAACGAGGACAATCTGGGGATGATCTAAACACCCACTGGTTGCGCAAAGCATGAACATCAGTTACACTAAGGAGACATGAAAACAAGAGAAATTTGAAGGTCTGGGGTAGGTCCTGAGCCCGCACGTGGAAGAACATGAATCTGGTGTCCAGGCAGGCCAGGGGTGGGGTGGAGGGAGGCAGGAAATAGAGTACTTTTGAGAATGTTTTTTCTTAGTGAGTAACAAAACCACACAGTTCAGGAAGCTTAGAAAAACACACAATAGATGCCTCTCTCCTGTCAACACCACTCCCCAGCCCAGAGGGAACTGGCATCCCTCATCTGCTAGTACACTTCCAGAGAGAGTTTATAGAAACGTGTGGGGGATTCCCTGGTATCCAGGGGTTAGGACTCTGTGCTCTCACTGCCAGGACCCAAGTTCAACCCCCTGTTGGGGAACTAAGATCACACAAGTCACACAGCAAAAAAAAAAAAAAAGATTATGTGTGTGTCTGTGTGTGTGTGTATATGTGTGTGCACGCACACGCGCATGTGCACAGGTATACAACCTGCTGTACATGCACACACACACACACACACGTGGACAGGCCTCGCCCCTCCTCACGTACAAGTGCACACTGCTCTGCATTTTGAGGGAATGTAAGCACAGCTGGGGGTCTTGGAAGATGACAGACCTGGAGATGAGGGGGATGGGATGAGGGTATGAGGTGCTCCCCCAGGGCCACTCAGCCAGGAGCTCAAGGGACCAGAGCCGGGGAGATGGGGATGCAGCCTGCAAAGGCCAAGGCAGAGTCTGGCAGCTCCGACGAAGGTTCAAGAGTTGCCATGTGGCCCAGAAATTCCACAGCCGGACATACACCAGAGAGAACTGAGAACACATGTCCACACGGACTGGTGTACACAATGCACAGGAGAACTACCAGCAACAGCAGAAGAGCAGAGAACCCAAGGATCCACCCACGACAAACAGACACACACACTGCATCCCACCAACTCAGCCACCCAAAGGGGCAAAACCCTGACACTCGCTAAAATGTGGGCAGACCCTGAGAATATACTTGCTCACTGAGAGAAGCAGACACAGAAGGACAAACAGGGTGTGATCCACTGATGGGAAATGTAAAGAGCAGGCCGATCCACAGACACAGAGAGTGGGTTCCTGGTTGTTAGGGGATGAGCAAGGGACTGCTCACAGGGATGGGGCTTCACTTTGGGGTGGTGGAATGTTCTGAAACTGGAGAGAGTGATGAACCTCCACCCTTGTAAACACAAAGAACCACTGAGTCGTGCACCTAAGCAGCTGCCTTTCTGGGCTGGGAAGGCACCTCAAGGAAGCCCCAACTGTGGAAAGGACAGGCGGTGGGGGCCCCAGTCACGGAGGGTGAACACCCCACCTGGAGTCCAATGTGGACCAACCACAAAGGCCAAATGTTAACAAGCCTCAGGGACCCCAAGGGGGAGGCCTGACATAGGTAGCGCTGTGGGTGAGGGCATTGTGCCCACCACGTCCGGTGGAGGCGAGGGCGTCACACAGGTGGGGAGGCGGCTCGGGGTGGACGCTCTGCCCAGATCTGCAACCCACGAAGAAGCCCCATGTGAAAAGGTCACAAGCGGGCAGGATGGACAGGTCTGAGCCTCTGTGGTCACTGTTGCTTCCTAGTGTGAAGCAGCACTGTGGTCTTTTACACATAAGACATCCCACAGGTTTTAAAAGGCCTTCTGAATGGACTGACATGGAGGCGTTCACCCAGCGGATGGTGGAAGTCTGGGGCCAGTGGGGAGGGATGGATACCCAGGGCCCAGGACTGGCCAGGTGTCCCTGCAGCTCCACAGCAACCGTGGACCCCCATGCTGTCCACCGCCCCCTGGAGGGGACTTGAGGGACTGCAGCCACCTGGACAGGAGCAGGGGGCTCCTGGAAGGACCAGCCCTGCCAACCTGTGGGTTACGTGAATTCTGACCCCTGGGACCTAAGATGAAAAGTTTGTTTCAAGTCACTGAACATGGAATAATTCACTATAGCAGCGGCAGACACCTCATGTGTTAACGAGTGCTAAGTGGCTTCAGGCGTGTCCAACTCTTTGTGACGCTATGGACTGTAGCCACCAGGCTCCTCCGTCCATGGGATTCTCCAGGCAAGGATACTGGAGTGGGTTTCCATGCCTTCCTCCAGGTGGGTTTCCATGCCTTCCTCCAGGGGATCTTCCCAACCCGGGGATTGAACCCACCTCTTTTATGTCTCCTGCATTGGCAGACGAGTTCTTTACCACTAGCGCCACCTGGGAAGCAACGGAAAATGCCTCTCCCAGTTCATGGCGCATGGCCCTCCCAGCTGCTCTCTGACCCCAGGGACACACAGCTGGACACGCCTGCCAGGTTCTCCCGGGGGCCAGGTGACCGGCATAAGAACCACTGTGCACAGGCTGCCAACCCGGCACCTCCCAGGGTAGGGGGTTTACAAAAGCGAGGAGCAGACTTCACCCTCATCCGGCCATTGGTATTTTGGTGTCCTGACCACAGTGTTCAGCCTGAGCTCATGTCTGTCCTGCGCGTGACACATGTCCCCATGGCTGACCCTTCAAGCTTACCATGCGCCCCATCCAGAGAACCCGACAGCCTGGATGACAGTCAAGACGAACTGGGCTCCGAAGATGAAGAAAAATGCCATGAAGTTGAAGGAGCTGTCAGATCTGGAGGGAAGCAAACAGCTTTGTTACCAATGCTGGAGAAAAGGGCCGGGTGGAGGCAGTGAAGGGGCAGGGCCAAGGAAGGGCCCAGGCCAAGGGGGCACAATAGCCCTGCCCCACTGCACCTCCAGTTCCCGCCCCCAGAAGGAGGACATCCCGGACATGCTCCTCACCAGAAGGGGATTTAGGAGCCCCCGCTATGCACAAGGACCCTGACGTCAATCTGATAAGTTCGTGGTGGGTTTGCGATGCCCTGCTGCCCTGGACGAGGGAGGCTGCAGGGGGCTCGCAGAGGGAGGACAAGCAAGGGGAGACCTGGTATGGAGGACAGGCGGGGACCTCGCGGCACAGGGCTGCTCACAGGCTGCCCCCAGGCTGCCCCCGAAATCCTCAGGGGGGTCCCCATTCCTGCACACAGTTGCTGGAACCAGTTTGGAACCTGAAGCCACAGCCCCCCTTTCGCTTCAGCACAAGTGGACAGGTTTCTGGTTCTTGTCTCCAAAGGGCCCCAGGGGTCCTGCCTGACTCCCACTTAGGGTCTGGGATTAGGGGCCACATGGGGCAGACACAGCACATGCCTGAGTGCAGAGGGCAGGATGGGGGTGAAAGCCACAGAGCAAGATTCACAGTAGCCAGAAGGGGGCAGCAACACAAACGCCACCCATAGATGATAGAGAAACACCACTTGGTCCCTGCACACATGGGAGCGTCACTCAGACACCCAAAGGGATGAAGCCCTGACACTCGCTACCACGTGGATAGGCCCTGAGAACACGATGCTCAGTGAGAGAAGCAGACACAGAAGGACACACAGGGTGATTCCACTGATGGGAAATGTCTAGAACAGGCAGATCCACAGATACAGAGAGTGGGTATCTGGTTGTCAGAGGCTGAGGGGGTGAGGATGGTGCTAATGGGGATGGGGTTTCTCGTTGGTTTGTTCTGGAACTAGACATGCTAGCTGTCCAGCCTCGTATAAACACTAGAAACACCTAGCTGTTAAGCCGGTGAGCTGGGTGGTATATACAGTATCTCAACAAAGTCATTAACAAAACAGGGAGAGATGGATGTGGCTTGCGGACCCCAGTATACAGCATCATCCAACCACGAGAAAGAGGTATGCTCACACCTGGGCCAGGCGGCAGCTGCAGATCAGGGTGCACCCCTCAGGGCTTGGCCCAGAGCGGGGCACGCAGTGAGGTCACCTGCTCTTGTTTTTGAGCCGACCGTCAACCTCAGACACTCCCCAAGGGCCCCTGGAAGGTGGGGGCCACCCCAACTCACCGGAAGGCCTTGTAGGCGGGCCGGAACCAGCACACGTAGCTGCAGGGCGAGAAGAGGAGCAGCCAGAGCAGTGCCAGGCCGAAGTTGGCACCTGAGCCACCCGCGATCCACCAGGCCAGGCAGGCAACGAGGTTGATGCCCAGGGTGGCACAGTAGACTAGGGGAGGGGAGGAGAAAGAGGGCGCTGAGTGGGACACCCCCTACAGCTGGGGTGTGGCTCCCATGAGCACAGGGACCTCCGGGCCAGAGAAGGGCCTGGGGGGCCAGGGCTCTATGCAGCTGCCCACCTGCTCCATCCACTCCAGACAGGAGCTCATCAGTGTGTGTACTCAGTTATGTCTGACTCTTTGCAACTCAATGGACTGTAGTCCTCTAGGCTCCTCTGTCCATGGATTCTCCAGGCAAGAATACTGGAGTCGGTTGACATGCCCTCCTCCAGGGGTTCTTCCCAGCCCAGGACTGAACCCACATCTCCTGTGGCTTCTGCATTGGCAGGCAGGTTCTTTACCACTGAGCCATGAGGGAAGTTCGTCGGAAAGCTTTATTACTAAACTCTCAGGCTCCCACTCACCAAGCTCAGGACAAGTCCTGGGCCGGGCCTGTCCTAGGCCTGGGTCTCTGGGTGGTGCACCCCTCCCCCTGACTCACACAGCCACAGGCGGTAGATCCTCTTCACCAGGACCTGGTGCTCAATAGGGATTTCATCAGAGAAGTTCTGGTAGAAACAAGGCTTCAGGGGGATGAACTTGGGCAGCGGGGGGAAGTTGTTCTCCTTTCCTGCAGGGATGGGGTGGGGGCGGAAAAAGACTCACATTGCAGTCAGCTTGTAGTGGTCCTAGAGCTGTGCCCACCTGCTCCTGGGACATGTGGATGCATCACCTCATGGGGCAGAGGGGACTTTGCCAGAGGGATTAAGCTAAGGCCCCTGAGATGGGATGATCCTGGATTCCCTGGAGAGCCCAGCACCATCACAGGGTCCTTATAAAAGGGAAGGGGGAAGGTCAGAGGCAGAGAGACGGGAGATGTTGCGCTGTTGGCTGTGAGGATGGAGGGAGGGGCCGAGAGTCAGGGATGTGGCACCTCTAGAAGCTGGAAAAGGGGGGAGCCTGTGCTCCCTGGGAGCCTCCAGAGGGACCAGCCCTGCCCACGCCTGGATTTAGCCCTGTGGTACCCATGTGGGACTCCTGACCTCAGGACTATCAGAGAACAAATTCTATTTACTTATTTATTTACGGACTTAGTTTCTGACCATGCCACACAGCATGCAGGATCTTAGTTCCTCCACCTGAGATTGAATTCGCGCCCTCAGTACGGAAAGCACGGAGTCCTAACCACTGGACCTCCAGGGAAGTCCCAGAACAAATTTAAGTATCTGAGTCGGTGGCGATTTCTTACGACAGTCACAGGCACATGTGAAGATTCAACAGCAGGGTCCACACATTTCCACACTGTTGACTCCAGGGCAGGTTGTGGCACTAGGGACGTGGGAGCCCCCTGGGGTTGCCATTACAAAGGACCACAGGCTGGGCGCCTGCTTGGACAGAGGTCTGTCCCGGCTCCGTTCTAGAGGCTGGACAATCAGATCCAGTGTCACAGGGCCATGTTCCCCCAAGATGCTCTGGGTGCCCCGGGGTTGTGAACCTGTCCCTCCAGCCTCTGCCCCATCCTCCCTGCTTCCCTGTGTCTGTGCCCATGTCTCTTCCAACTTAGGATGTCAGTCCCACTGCCATCTCAGGGCCACCCTGCTCCAACATGACTTCATCTCACAGCCACACCTGCCATTGGGTCCTCTTCCTGGAGTCTGGACTCCATGGGGTTTTTGTTTTTGTTTTCTTGGCCTCACTGCAAGGCTTGTAAGATCTTAATTCCCTGACCAGGGATGAACCCAGGCCCCCAGCAGTGGAAGCTCAGAGTCTTAACCACTGGACCACCAGGGAAGTCCTAGGACTTCCTGTTTTCCAACATGGAACACTTCCGTCTTGCATGTCTCCAAGGCCCAGGGGCTGAGCTCGTCTGTGTATGGTCCCTCTTTAGCATCTGTGCCACCTTGGCGGGCAGTGAACAGACCTCACAGCGCAGTAAAAAGTGCTGCCCGGAGCCACCCACTTCAGCTCCATGTCCGAGCAACTACATGGGTGCCCCATGGGCTCTGCTGGCTGGGCCAGATGTTCACTGTGGGGACTCGTCACCCTGTTGTCCAGTCTGGTGGCCAGAGCAACCCCGACTCCCATCCTGGGAGGAGAGCAAGGCTGTGCCCCTCCTGGGGTAACAGTGTGCCCAGCCACCAGGGGAACTTTCCAGATGGCCCGAGAAGCCAGGACCCCCCCAACTATGGGGCGCAGGCGGGACTCACCTGACATTTCCGCTGTGAAGACAGGGTGAGAGTGGAAGCCTGCAGCCACCTGGAGGGGAGACAGGCACAGTCAGGGGGTCCCTAGGGCTGCAGGGCAACCCCAACACCACCTGTGGATCCACGCGCCATTGCTGTTACTGCCCTAAACACCAGAGCATCCACAGGAGTATCTGGGCTCTTGGCTCAAGGCCAACCCAGCCCTGCACGTGTGACCCCAGTCACCACCTCATGTCAGAGCCCGCCACCCCCACCCTGGGCAGCTTGCCACTGATGTGGGGGAGGCATCTGGGTGAAGGATCCCAGTGACCCACCACTACTGCCCTCCTACCTTGTCCTCCCCAACTCCTCCACAGAAGTGATAGTGTTAGTCAACCAACCCCCAAACTTCCCCTTTATCCATAGATGGCTTTGCACCCTTCCTATGGCCACAAAGTCTCAGAGTCACCAAAAACTGAGTCCACACTCATTGCTGTGTGACCTCAGGCAAGTTACACAACCTCTCTGGTCCATGGCTTTTGCCCCTATGAGCTTTGCAAGGCCAAGGACTCCACTGCAACCCAAGTGAAATGCCTGGGGACAGGCCAGGCACCTAGCAGCCCTGCCCAGGAGGAGCCCAGGAGCCCATGTCAAGGAGCAGCCCCTAAGAGGAGGCACCACAGAGGTGCCAGTTGCACAAGGACCTAGGAGGCAGACATTACCTTCTCCAAGAAGTGGGCCAGGCAACATGGCCACACCTGGTACCCAACCAGCAAGCTGAGCCTGAACTGCCCCAGTGCTGGGGACTGGAGCAGGTGCAGAGCCCCGCATGGAGTGGATCCAAGGAAAGGATCCAATGACGGAGAGTCCTCGGGTCCACCCCCGGCCCCCAGCTCAGAGAGGGCCTCCCCCTGGGACCTGCAGCCTGGCCCAGCCGGGCCCTCTTGCCACAGGCCCCACCGTCCATCCATCACTCTGGCTCCAGCAGACCCTCCACCTGCCCAGCCCCCATGGGCAAGGAGTAGCCCTGGGACAGGGGCTCAAGGCATGGATGTCTCAGGGACCTGCAGCATACACGTTTGCTGCTCGGAGTCCCGCACACATGGGTTCCAGGGCTAACCACTCCAGGGCAGGCAGACCCCCACCGGTCCCTCCACGGACCCTCTGGGCACCTGGGAAGGACAGGAGACTGATGCAGTCAGCAATATCCAGGCTGGTGGGCCCTCTCCCTAGGCTCTAGCCATAGACACCCAGACTCTGGGGCCCCTCCCTGCCTACACTCCACTCAGCAGCTCACCTCCCCGTGCAAATCCAGGTGTCAGAGAAAATGGCCACCCTGACCCAGGGACTCTCTGCCACCGGGGCCTCACGCCTTTGTTAACAGACACCAACCTGGTTTAAGTTGTTTATTTTCACATGTCAAAGCTGTTCCCTGACACCTGAGAAAAGGGGACACAACGCTGGTGACCCCAGGGACCCCCCTGGGTCTGAAGGTGCCCAGCTACTCGGCCAGCTGGACCCCCACTCCGCCCAACTTTGAGGAAGACCTTGTCCAGAAAGGAACGCCCCCCCATGTGCCAGCAGAAACAGCATGAGTGTCCATGAGCTGAGACAGGGCAAAAGCCCCTGGCGATGTGAGGAAAGCCAAGGAGGGTCCGGGTCAGCGCCTATGCCTCGGGGTCCAGCCCGTCGGGGTTCAGTCGGCGGCACTGGGCCTCCAGGACGCCACGGAAGGCCTGGAAGCGGTGGTTGAGGTCAGGCCGGGCGTGTAGGCGGAAGCGGGTGCCGAGTGCGCCGTCAGGCGAGGGCGCCCCATAAAAGACACGCCGCACCCGAGAGTGGACCAGGGCCATGGCGCACATGGCGCAGGGCTCACGGGTGATGTACAGGTCGTAGCCGGTGCACACGTAGGGCAGCCCATCCTCGTCCTCGTCCAGCTTGCGCACAGAACCGGCGCGGACGGCCGGCGCGAAGGAGCAGGCGGGGTGGGGCGCCAGGTTGTAGGCACCGCAGCCCTGGCCTCGCGCCACTAGGTCAATGCACACCATGGCAGCGTGCAGCAGGGGGCTGGCGGCACTGCTGCAGTCGTGGCCCGTGGCCAGCACACGGCCTGAGGCCGGATCCACCACCACCGCGCCCACGGCCCTCAAGCCCCTTGAGGCTGCCTGCTGCGCGGCCCACACAGCCCGCTCCATGTGGGCCTGCATCGCAGCCCGCTCCTGTGCCGAGAAGAGGCATCCAGCCAGGGCTCGGGTCACCTGCCTGTCCTCGTGAAAAGTCGTGGGCCAGTGAGTGCGCGCCTCCTCGAACTGGCTCCTGGTCAGGGGTGGCCGCACAGGCACGGGCACCAGGAAGGGCTGCCCCAGGCCACGGGTGTCCACATCTGGCCACGGGAGGAGCTCAGCCAGCGACTGCGAGCCCCGGGCTGGCCCCGCCAGGCACAGCAGCATTTCCAGAGAGTCTGGGCGGCCAGGGTCAGGGCTGGACCGCACCCTCTTGAGGTGGGGCTGCGCGGGCAGCGGGTGGACTGCTGACACCTCCTTGAGGAGGCGTGAGGTCTGGCTCTTGTCCAGGATGGGCGCAGCGTAGGCCAGCACCAGCTCCACGGCCCCAGACTGCTGCTCTGACAGAACTGGGAGGGCTTGCCACGGCGGTTCTTGCTCGGGACTCCCGGCTTTTGCATCTCTGTGCAGCTCCACGATGCCCGGGGCGGGGTCCATCCTCAGTGGGGCTCTGACTGTGGGAGACAGAGACCGGAGCAGGGCATCATCCTGGGCCGTGGGGGGGCCTGGCGAGCCGGAGGGGTCGTCCCAGGAGCGTGCCAAGTCTGCAGGCTCGTCCCACCGAGCAAAAGGCACCAGCAGTTGTGCTCTCACTCACATCTTACTAACGCCGTGTTTGCACAGAGTTTAAACCGCCCTTGTTTGGGTGTCTTTTTCTCTCCCCCCTTTTTTTACTGAAAAGTGCCATGAGCAAAAATGCACACTGGATCCCAGAGACTTAATACAAAAGAGAAAACATAACTGTCTCGTTAAGTCTCTTTCTGTATTCCACGGACACAGAGGACCGACTCACTACACCACTTTATTCAAAGGCCTTGAGATCCTTGGATCTTCTTATCCTTGGGGGCCCTGGACCCAGTTCCCCATGGATGCCAAGGGATGGCTGTGTCGACTACATGGCTGAAGTGGGAATACTCTACATGTCTCAGGTTAAATAAACGTATGATTAAGGTTAAATTCAATTGTTTCTTTGTAGTTTCCCAAAACGTGGCTTCTACACACTTCATATCACGTATACATCTCGTGTTATATTCCTACTGGTCAGGGCCCTGGATGACAGCAGAAATGGGCCACAGATGACTTTCACATGGCTCCAGGGGAGCTCTGTGCCATGGCTGCAGAGCCCGGTGCCCTGGCAGTATCTGGGACTGGACCAACCCCTCCCACCTCTTTCCCATGGACGAGGTGTGCTGAGACCTTGTCACGGCCTGGCCCTTACTGCTGCAACGCAGCCTACTCATCACTCCTCAGCCCATGGGCCCTGCAGCAGGCACAGGAGGTCCTCACCAACCACTACCAGCAAACACACAGCGTGGCTAGGGGCCCCTGGGGTACCCACGATGCCCGGGCCAGGTCAGGCCCTGAGGAGGGTCCTGGGCATGCTGGCTCTAAATCTGCTTCCAGCACACACAGTGCCCAGGGCAAAACGGCCCCCACAGCCTGCTCCAGGCTACAAAAGGTCCCACTGTCTCCCAGGCAAGACAGACACAGTCCTGTTTGTCCCTCCAAGACTGCAACCTCTGTCTGACCGAAACAAAACAAGCGACAGAGACAGGAGGCTGGCCTCGGACTGCTGCTGGTGGGGCTGCCATCCTCCAGGGAGGACAAATAAAAACCACAGGAGGCCACCATCTGGCCCAGTGACCCCACTCCCAGGTGTACACCCAACAGAACTGAAACACATGTCCACACGGCCATCTATACACACGTGTTCACAGCAGCACTACTCACAAGAGCAAAAGGTGGTTGCAAGCCCATGTGTTCACTCAAAGATAAACACATCAACACCAGGTGGTCCCTCCACACATGGGAGCATCCCTCAGCCATGGAAAGGAGAGAAGCCCTGACACTCACTGCCATGTGGACAGACCCCAAGAACACGATGCTCAGTGAGAGAAGCAGACACAGGACACACAGGGTGTGATTCCACTGATGGGAAACGTCCAGAACAGGCAGATCCACAGACAGAGAGTGGGTTCCTGGTTGTCAGAGGCTGGGAGGTGAGGGGAGGGGAGGGTCTGCTCCTGGGGACAGGCTTCCTATTGGAAGGTAGAATATTCTGGAACTAGACAGAGGTAATGGTCATATAATACAGTAAATACACTAAAAGACACTAAAACGTATGCTTTATGTGGGTGATCCCCACACTATGTGAACCGTATCTCAGTAAAGCTGCTGCTCTTTGCGGCGGCAGTGGGGAAATCTGGCTGTCACCAGGGCATGCATGCTTGCTTAGTCACTCAGTCATGTTGGACTTTTTGTGACCCCATGGAATGTAGCCCACCAGACTCCTCTGTCCAGGGGATTTCACAGACAAGAATACCAGAGTGGGTTGCCATGTCTTTCTCTAGGGGATCTTCCCGACCCAGGGATCGAATGGGCATCTCCTGCATTGGATCCATCTCCTGCAGGTGGATTCTTTACCCACTGAGCCATCAGGGTCACAGCGCACCTCAAACAAGGCCCAGACCTCGTGACTGCTGCCAGTGATGAAACCACTGCCTGTTTTCACTCCTGCGAATGGGCTCCCCAACTCCCCCCATGACCAGGACGGAGGCTGCCGGGCTGGTCCTTTTCCAGAGGCCAAGGGACTTGCCCAGGGCCATGTGCCTGGGAGGGCAGAGCTGCGGCCCAGTGGCCAACAGCTCCCAACTCTGCCTTCTGAGCGCCGTGGGGGGGGGTTTGCTTTACAGATGAGACACAGGTTCCTCCAGGGTGACACGCCCAGACTGGGAGCTGCAGCCCACCTGGGAACGGCCCCCACGCCCAGCGATTTGCTTAAATGAACCCCAGGGACCTCAGCACGCTGGGAGGCTGATCTGTTCCTCTTTTCCTTCTCAAAACCACACGTCCAGCCCGGCTGTGGGAGCCCCTCATCCACTCCAGCTCTGGGCACCCCACTGCCCCACCCCGGCCCTGAGTGCCCTGCATCCGCAACCCCCCCCCACACACACTGCCCCACACCCTCCCTGCTGTGCACTTGGCTGCTCCACCCAGCTCAGGCCCTTCCCTGGGTGTGTCTACCTCCCTCTGTCCACAGCTAGGGCACCTCCTAAAGGTTCCTGTGCTCCAATGGGGTGGAGGCCAGCCCCCTCCACAACTGTTTACAGTTATGGTTGGAGCCTCTGTGGCTGGCACCCACTGTCAGGGCCATGGAAGGCTCAATGGTGTGGGGTAGGTCCAGGAGGGTCCAGGTGACCAGGGAGCTGGGACCCCCAACAGCCAGTCCTCTCACTGGGTGCCGGGGCCTGAAGCCCAGTAGGCATCAAGAACATGGGGCTTATTCAGTGAGCTGAGGCAGCCTCTGCAACCAGAGGTAGGGGCCTTATCTCACCCCTGGGTGTGTCCCAGCCCTGCCCACATTCTCCTGGCTGAGACCAGGTCTTAGGCCCAGAACAAGCCTCCCCCTCAGTAAAATGGGATCCACCACCACCCTGGCTGGGACAGAAAGTGAGAAAATCCATGAGGCTGGGTCCACCCCAGGGCACATCTCTTCTCAGAAGCCAGTGCCCTGTGAAGGGCAGCCCACAGCTGGGCCTAGAAAGCAGGTGAAGCAGGGTGGGGAGCCCTGAGCAGAAGAACACCCAGTGCTGGAATCTTGGACTCCTGAACAGTTGAGGAGGCGGATGGCTTCAAATATGGTATCCAGAACTTGGCCCCGTGGAAGGGGGGGGGTGCATTAATGTCCACATCTGAAAAGCTCTCCAACAAAGCAGGGTCCCCAGATAACATGCAGCACATCCCACTAAGTGTGAACCCACATGAGCAGATGATTTCTTAACATAAATGTGTCCCATGGAACCTTTGCGATACTCTTATACTAATACATATATCTATGTGCATATATTTGTTGTTTACACAAAATTTTAATTTAATGGGGTAACCTGCCTTGTTATTTGCAGAACCTAGCCACCCTACAAGCAGGCCTTTGTGCATGAAAGACTGAGAACCATGCGCATGTGGGGTGTGGCAGAGACCCAAGGCCAGAATTTAAAAAGGCCTTGAAAACTCACACTTCTCTTAAGTATCAGTAAAGACTATCAATTTTTAGGGCTTCCCAGGTGGTTCAGTGGTAAACAATCTGCCTGTCAATGCAGGAGACGCAGGAGATGCGGGTGTGATCCCTGCGTCGGGAAGATCCCTTAGAGAAGGAAGTAGCAACCCACCGAAGTATTCTTGCTTGGGAAATCCCATGGACAGAGGAACCTGAGGGCCACAGTCCACGGGGGCGAAGAATGGGACACAACTGAGAGGCTGAGCGCGCGCACAAACAAGATGTACAGAAGGATTGGGGGTTTTCGCCCAAGGCGGGCGGAAAGCTGGTAGAGGGCTGACCAAGACGACCGGAGGCCTGAGCACACCGGAAGCAGTTAGGGCACGGGATCTCAACAGCGGACGGCAGGGGCGAGCGCACGCGCAGAAGGGCGACGGGCGCCGAAAGAGGGGTCCGGAAACCTGGCCGCCCAGCGCGCACGCGCACACGCGCCCCTCCCCGCGTTCGCCCGACGCGCGCGCACGAGCCCGGTCCAGCTGGCCCCCTCACTCCCCGCGCAGCCGGCGCCCCTCCGCAGGCGCGCCCCCTGCCCCCGCCCTCTTCGCCCTCCGCGAGAGCCTGGGTCATAAAAGCCCGAGACCCCGGGGCCGTGTGCTTACCTGAGGAGACAGGCGGAAGCGCTGCGCTTCACCAAGTCTTAGCAACCAGCCCGCCTGCTCCGCCTCCGCCACCGCCTGGAGCCTCGGGGCACGACGGGAGCGTAGTTCCAGGGGCGGAGTCGGCGCGAGGCGGAGGCGAGGCCGGGACTACAATCCCCACAAGGCCGCGCGCGCCACCGACTCATTCCGCCTCTTTCTTGAGCGCGGCTGCTGTGACCCGCAGCAGAGTGAGGCGAGCTCTGTGTTAAGGGTTCGAGACCCAGCAGGGCGGCAGGAAAAGTTGGACCCTGGGAGCCTTTTGGGAAATCAGCAGAGTGAAGAAACTGAGGCAGAGGGGTTCAGGCCACGTGCTTCAGTCACTCCCAGAGTGCAGTTTGCTGCTGCCACATGGCTCCAGAGATCCTGACCCCACAGATTTGGTTAAGGTCGGCTTCCAGTTCTGGTCTGGGGCCCCAGCCGACCCCGGCCATATTTTCTCGTCTCTGCAGTAGACGAAGAGGATCTGTTGACGCTCCCAGGCAAAACTTGCTAATTTTATGAGTAAATCCAGTTATTCCTTCTAGAGATTAAAACCAGAGAACCTCAACCAGGGGCAGTTTGTCCCTCCACTCCCAGGGGTGGTTACGTGGTGGCTACGCCGGGGGTGAGGGTGGGGGGGTCCACTTCGCATCAAAACCTAGGATGACGCTGAACAAGTGAAAGTGGCTCAGTCGTGTACGACTCTTTGTGACCCCATGGGCTATACAGTCCATGGAACTCTCCAGGCCAGAATACTGCAGTGGGTAGCTTTTCCCTTCCCCAGAGAACTTTCCTGACCCAGGAATCGAACCGGGGTCTCCTGCATTGCAGGCGGATTCTTTACCAAATGAGCCATCAGGGAAGTCTTACAATGCATAGGATGCCCCCAAATCAGCCTCCCCTATTGTCCACAATGTAGGCTTTGGAAGACCTTGGTTTAACCCCACTGCTAAACAAGGAGAAAGATTTAGGTCTGAAAAAAAGGATCTTGAAGAGGGGAATTTTCAATCTTTCCATTTTTTTTTCCCGGCTCCCCTCCTTCAAAAACCAAGGAATCAAAAAACAAACGAGGAATCCTCTGGCAAGAAACGTCCAATGTCTGGAAGCTGGTGGCTGGAGGAGAGAACCCTCCTCCTGGAGTCCCCACCGCACCCCAGCTCCACAACCCTACAGGGCCCTGAGAGTCCAACCTCTGTGTTTCTCATCTTAATTTGCAAAGCATTGCCTGGTGTCCAGCTCTATTCCTGCGTGAAACAGCATCGGGGGAAGCCATTCTACTTGAAGCTAGTTACTCTCTCTTTTTCTTTTCTCAATTAAAACTTAGATTGATGTGTGCTTTTAACTTAAAGACAGACAAACAAAAAAAGACGTCGTTCCATCCCTGGACGTCCCACTCAAGCTAGCCAAAAGTTCCTGTCGAAGTTTTTTTTTTTCTTATGGCCACAACAGGCAGCTTGTGGGATCTTAGTTCCCCAACTAGGGATTCAACCTGGACCACTGGCAGTAAAAGTGGGAGTCCTAACCAGTGAACCGTTAGGGAATTCCCTGCTGATTTTTTTTAAATTGCTCTTTAATTAGTATGTTGTTAAAAGCAATGCCTAGATTTTTTTGCATCTAAAAAGTGAATCTCTTCAACCTATTTTTCTGCTTGTTTTAAATTTCTCAAAATGCAAAAACACACACAAATAAGGATGCAAAATGGTGCAGCTGCAAAACATTGTGACAGTTCTTCAAAAAGTTAAACATGAACTTACCCCAAAATACAGCAATTCCATGTCTGAGTATAGACAGAAAAGAGTGGAAAGCAGGGACTTGAATGGGTACTTGCACAGCCATGTTCGTAGTAGCATTATCCACAACAGACAAAGTATGGAAACAGCTCAAATGTCCATCATCAGATGAATAGGTGAAAGCAATGTGGTCCATCTAATGGAATATTATTCAGCCACGAAAAGGATGGAGATTCTGACACCTGCTACAACGTGGCTGAACCTTGAGGACATGAGGCTCAGTGAGAGAAGCAGACACAGAAGGACACACACTGTCTAATTCCACTCATGGGAAGTCCCTGGAGGAGTCAAATGCACAGAGACATGAAATAGATGGTGGGGCCAGGGCCTGGGAGAGGGGATGAGAAGTGCCTGCTAATGGGTATGGGGTTTCCTTTTGGGGTGATAAAGATGTCCCACAGTTAGGGACTTCCCTGGTGGTCCAGTGATTAAGATGTTTGCAGTGCCAAGGGCCAGCAGTTTGATCCCTGGTTGGGGAACTGGGATCACCCATGCTGTGTGGAATGACCAAGAAAATTTTTAAAAATAAAGATGTTCCACAATTAGATAGAGTTGACAGTTATACACATTGTGGATGTACCTTCTCTGCCACCAAATTGTACCAAATTGGTGAATTTTTTGTTGTGTGAAATGCTCCTAAAAACGAGAACAACATAAAAGAGAGGAAAAGAAATGGTCCTTGACTTCCTACCTCCTCCTTCCTTCTTCTCCTTGCAGGACAAAGACAGACAAGATTTCTGTAGTCCTCTCTCCACAGCCTGACAGCTGCTGGCTGGCCCCCACCCACCTGTCTGCCTGTGGGGTCCCCCTGTTCAGGGATGCTGCTGTCAGGCTGTCCATGTAGATAATTGTCCGCCTACAACATGCATCCTCTGTTACAACACAAACAACTCCACTTTGGGGAGGAAGACTCACAGAGGCCCACTGAATCTTTCTAACGGGAGTCACACACTAAGTCACATCCAGAAGGCAGCGCTGAGTCGGGGAGGGGGAGACAGTGTGGTGCAGTGGGCAGAGCAGAGTGCACAACACATAACAGCTGTTTGCTCAGTTGAGGGGCATTTCTCCCGCTCTACTCTCACCTAACTGTCGGCACGGATACAGCAGAGAGGGTGAGACTGGAAGCAGGGCATGGACTCCCAAGTACACATCCCAAAGAATTAAAAACAGGGACTCAGGGACCTCCCTGGTGGTCCAGTGGCTAAGACTCCAGACTTGGGCTCCATTGCTGGTTGGGGAACTAGATCCCCACATGCTGCAACTGAGTTCACATGCCACAGCAAAGACCCGGCACAGCCAAATTAAAAAACAAAAACAAGACTCAAATACCTGTACGCAGATGCACCTAGGAGCTCTCCTCACAGCAGCCCAGACCTGGAAGCAACCCAATGTCCGTCGATGGACAAGTCGCTAAACAAAATGGGGCATTTCACACACTAGTATATCACTCAGCATTGGTCCCAGATCTGTAAGATGGGGCGCTGCCTCTGTTTATGGTTCCAGGACTGAGGTTGGGGTAGGAATGGAAATACATTGGCATTTCCTTCCTGGGAGCCCAATAAAGACTTGTAAGTGGTGTCTGTGTTCTACTCTCTTGTGAGTGAGCGCATGCTCAGTCACTTGATCATGTCCAACTCATTGCAACCCCATGGACTGTTGTCCACCAGGCTCCTCTGTCCATGGGATTCTCCAGGCAAGACTACTGGAAGTGGGTTGCCTTTCCTCCTCCAGGAAATCTTCCCAACCCAGGGATCGAACCCACATCTCCTGCATCTCCTGCATTTGCAGGCGGATTCTTTACCACTGAGCCACCTGGGAAGCCCCCTACTCTGTTAGGATCCAGCATACACTTCTGGACATGGCTCCCCAAGGTTTGTGGGGGTCTGTTCCTTTCACACTCTCATGTTCTAGGAAATCATTATCCACTTATCCCTATCGATCAGATAATTTCTGTCCCCCTGGCCACAGTGATTGGTTTGGGGAATGATCTTGTGACTCAAGTTGGACCAATGAGAGTCAGCCTGGAGACTGTCAGAAATATTAATATAAGCAGAGTCACTCATGGTTCCTTAGGGTGGAAGCCTGGAGCTGCCAGGAGTTATCTTTTGCCACCCAACAGTTGATCTTTTCTAGCATGAAGCCAAAATAGAGGAGGGGAGATCCTAGAGAGAAAGAGAAGTTCATGCCTTAACAACATTGTTTAAGCACCTTGATCCAGCAATACCTAATCAGGATACCCTTGGTCTTTCCTGTGGATTTGGTTTGGGTTTGTGTGTGTTTGTGTGCGAGGCACTGTTTTATTTATTTTTATTAATTCTTATTGGAATATAGTTGCTTTACAATGTTGTGCTAGTATCTACTGTACAGCAAAGTGAATCAACTGTACACATACATATATCCCCTCTTTTTTATATTTCCTTCCCTTTTAGGTCACCATAGAGCATCAAGTTGCTTGTGCTATACAATAGGTTCTTAGTTATGTATTTTATATATAGTATCAATAATGTATATATGTCAATCTCAACCTCCCAATTCATCCCACTCCCCACCTTCCCCCTTGGTATCCATACATTTTCTTTCTTTTTTTCTTTTTTTTTTGGTTTAATGTGAGTCATACTTCAGGCTTTTGAAAATCAAGAGTTTCAGCTCCTAGTGTTCCTTTTGTTTTGACATGGTCCTTCATCCAGCACATCCGACAAGTAATGTGACCCTCAAAACTCACAATGGCAGGTTAGTGTCCAGCACTGAAAGGAAGCAAAACCATGGAATCGGTTCCCAAACTGTAAGCTTAACAGCAACAGATTGCACCCTGGAGTTAGTCAGAAGCCTGGGTCAGCTGCCAGTGATTAGCCTTTCTCCTCTGCAGGGCAGGCAGTCGACAAATGTGTCCTGGGGGGAAGAGAGGCTTCCCTCCAAGCCACCCTATCTCCATGAGGCCGGGGCCAAAGTCAACATTTCTTGTGCCAAGTTGTGTGGCTTGTGTGTATCTGGCTTTTCATCCTGTTGACTTTCTGAAGTTGCTATGGGCATCTGTATGGGACCCAGGTGCTTCCCACCTCTGTGGGGATCTTCCTGGAGATGGGTTGGGGGAGCTGCCTTCAGCTGCCCAGGGAAGGCAGATTAAAGCTGCGAGAGCCTGGAGGGAAAGTTGCCAGCCCCTGCTTCCCAGGGGTTACAGGACCCTCAGCAAGTGAATCCTCACCTAGTTACCCAGGTTCTAAGAGGGCTCTGTGACTCTATCACTCACACACACACACAGGATCAGCCACCAGCCATCTGTTGTTGTTTGATAGCTAAGTCACGTCCAACTCTTGGCGACCCCCATGAACTGCAGCACACCAGGCTTCCCTGTCCTTCACTATCTCCCAGAGTTTGCTCAAACTCATGTCTATTGAGTCAGTGATGCCCTCCAACCATCTCATCCTTTGTCTCCCCCTTTCTCCTCCTGCCCTCAATCTTTCCCAGCATCAGGGTCTTTTCCAATGAGTCGGCTCTTCACATCAAGTGGTCAAAGTATTGCAGCTTGAGCTTCAGCAACAGTCCTTCCAATGAATATTCAGGGTTGATTTCCTTTAGGATTGACTGGTTTGATCTCCTTGCAGTCCAAGGGACTCTCAAGAGACTTCTCCTGCACCACAATTCAAAAGCATCAGTTCTTCACCACTCTGTCACCTTTATGGTCCAACTCTCATAGCCGTACATGACTCCCGGAAAAACCATAGCTTTGACGCCAACCATCTGTCATCTGGCAATTCCCCAAGACCGGAAAACATTAGTTTCCTTTGCAAACTCAAGTATTGCAAAATTCTGAAATGCAACCTCTTTTCTCACAGCCCTTTAACCCTTAGTTTACACACAATGATAACCTACC
Organism: Giraffa tippelskirchi; assembly: GCF_054371585.1. Taxonomy (NCBI): domain Eukaryota; kingdom Metazoa; phylum Chordata; class Mammalia; order Artiodactyla; family Giraffidae; genus Giraffa; species Giraffa tippelskirchi. Next base: position 117,532,526 of record NC_137280.1, on the reverse strand, counting down.
TTGTTCTCTGAGTTGCCAGGTCTCAGATGCTGAAATTAATGATGATAATTAACAGTGATTAATATCTACTAAGTGCTTATTTGTTACAAGACACCATTCTAAACACTTTACATCATCTCATTTACTCTTTTCAACAGCTCTGGAAGACAACACCGCTAGCAACCTGTTTTAAAGATGAGCAAACTGATGTGATCTCCTAACCGCCCAGCTCTATTTCACTGCATCTGTGTCCTTCTGATTATTTTATATTTATGCTTAGGTTTCTGTGTGCACACCCCCCCCCCCAATAACATCCCGAGATCTGCCTAGCTTAGCCAAAAACAAGCCCTGGCACAGCTAGGAAGACCACAAACCTTTGTTCCTGAGTTGCAGCCGTAGAATGACCTCTTCTCTTGTCAGGAGGACTGGAAACGCACCCCACCAGGCACACATTCCAACTGATCCTCCCCAAATCCCTGGCCACCTGGGAGTGGAGTGTCAAAGAGGAACCCCATCTCCAGGTCTTCCTGTTCTTTCCTGGCCCACTCTTTATTTTATTGCCTTTCCAGCATTTATATTAGCTAGCGATTTCTTTCTCTCTTTTTTTTCTTTCATTTATTTGGCTGCACCAGGTCTTAGTTGCAGCACCCATCATCTTTAGTTACGACATATGGGATCTTAGTTTGCCGGTCAGGGATGGAACATAGACCCCTTGCATTGGGAGCATGGAGTCTTAGACACTGGACAATCAGGGAAGTCCCTAGCTGGTGATATCGTATTTTTCCAGAATGTCTGCTCCAGGATGGCTGGAAATTTTGTCTACTGTGGTATCCCCATTGCCCAGAGAGCACATGCATGTGAACAGGGGACGTTTTTCTTGTTATGTGGGCAATTCTTTCCCTCACGCATCTCCCCTCCCCCCTAGCCTGTGCCCCTTCTCCGACCCTCCAGGATCAACCGGGCACTGTCGCCACCTACCGGCCAAAGGTAGCATGACCCGAATCCTGGGCTTCATCTTCAGGATCTGGGAATGCAATTATTGGGGCATTTCCCAAAAACCATCCATGCCCACCGCCCCTGTCGCCTCCCAGCCAGAAAGCAGCAGCATCTGACTCAAGGTCGCTCTCATCCAGACAGGGGCCACGTGACAGAAGTGGATCTTGGGGCGCGGTGCCCATCACCACCACCACCTGAGGTCCTTTAGAAATGCAGACACTTGGGACTTCCCTGGCTGTACAGTGGTTAAGACTCCGAGCTCCCAACTCAAGGGGCCCCAGTACAATCCCAGGTACTAGAACTAAGGCCTGCCGTGTCTCAGCCGAAAAAAAAAAGGAAGAAATAAAGATTCTTGGGCTCATCCTGGGACCTGCAGAATCAGAAACTTGGGGCGAGGCCGGGCGTTCTGTGTTTCAGTGTTTCAGCAAGCTCCCAGGGGGGTAACCCTCCAGGCGCCGAGCAGCAATCCTCAACCACCTTTGCGCCCCAGCATTTGCTGCAATTGGAGAGTGCACCTGCACGGTCATCCCATTGACCAGGGATGCTTCTCAGTACCCTACAGTGCCCAGAAGGGCCCCAACTCAGGACTGTTTGGCCCCAACAGCGGCAGTGCCCAGGTTAACAAGCCCCTACTATTTGGGAGGAAAGATGGAATCCGATTCAATTGAGGCCATGCTCACACTACACACCAAGGTAAATGCCAAATGGTCAGACAGTATAAATCAGGGTGGCCCCCTGTGTCTGCTTCTCCTCCTCTTCCTCCCAGTTGCATGTGTATTTAGATGTATGCAGCATCCCAAAATCACTGCAGACGGTGACTGGAGCCATGAAAGTAGAAGACACTTGCTCCCTGGAAGGAAAGCATTGACAAACCTAGACCGTGTATTAAAAAGCAGAGACATCACTTTGCCGACAAAGGTCTGTATAGTCAAAGCTATGACTTATCCAGTAGTCATGTATGGATGTGAGACTTGGACCAGAAAGAAGGCTGAGTGCCAAAGAATTGATTCTTTGGAACTATGGTGCTGGAGAAGACACTTGAGAGTCCTTTGGACAGCGAGGAGATCAAAGCAGTCAATCCTAAAGGAAATCAACCCTGATTATTCACTGGAAGGACTGATGCTGAAACTGAAGCTCCAATACTTTGGCCACCTTATGCGAAGAAGTGACTCATTGGAAAAGACTCTGATGCTAGGAAAGATTGAGGGCAGGAGGAGAAGGGGGTGACAGAGGATGAGATGGTTAGATGGCATCCCTGACTCAATGGAAACGAATTTGAGCAAACTCTGGGAGATAGTGAAGGACAGCGTAGCCTGGTGTGCTGCAGTCCATGGAATTACAGAGAGTGGGACACAACTGAGTGACTGAACAACAACAAAAACAATCTGCTAACCCCAAACGCCTAATTTATCCTCCCCCCACACCGTTTTCCACTTTGGTAACCATAAGTTTGTTTTCTGCATTAATTTTGATTTTTGTAATGTTTTTTGTTGCTCGACTACGTTGTTAACCATGGTACTTTTTTTTTTGGCCGTGCCACAAGGCATGCAGAATCTTAGTTCTCCAACCAAAAACTGAACCCATAGCCCTTGTATTGGAAGCTCGGAGTCTTAACCACTGGACCACCACGAGAGTCCCTTATTTTGATTTTTAAATATATTGAAATAAAATTGTATTTACCTCTACAACAGAGTTTTTCTGACGTGACCCAAGTCCACCTCTGCTGAGAAGGATCCAGGCAAGTGAGCCCAGGGGATGTGCTGTGGTTCTTGGGCCTCCACCTGCTGGGGTCATGACTGCCAGATCTGACCTCCTGGGGCGGACAGGGAGGGGCCCTGGCTCCTTTGGCCTTACAGTTAAAAAACTGAAAAATTACTTAGGTACAATGATTAAGTTTTGTAACATATGTATTGAGATATAATCTCAGGGCCTATACTTCACTCATTTAAATCATACAAATCAGTGGTTTTCACAAGCTTGTGCAGCCAGTACCATAATCTATTTCAGAGATTTTTATCTCCCAGAAAGGAAACGCCCCCCTCTTCATTAGCAGTCACTCTTTTCTGGACCCTGGACACAGAGCATGGAGTGGACCACAGATTAGATCCCTGCTCCAGGAGCGCTCATGAGCAGTGGAAGGAGACAAGTAATAACCAAGTCAGATAAAATAAAGATGAGGTTGGGACTTACCTGCTGGCTCAGCATTAAGGGGAACCTGGATTTGATCCCTGGTCAGAGAACTAGATCCCACGTGCTGCAACTCAATATCTGGCATGCCACATCGGAGAGGCCAAGTGCCATAATTAACACTCAGGGCAGCTAAATACATAAATAAGTTCGGTCATTTCCAAGACTCACAGGAAGTGCTCTACAGAAAACAGAAGGTAGGTGCTGCTGCAACCAAAAGCTCAGCTTCTGTACACTGGTGCCCAGTCAAACCCTGGAGACAGAGTTCCGGGTGAAGTAGAAAGCTGCTCCATCAGTGTCTGACTCTTTGCAATGCCATGGACCGCAGCCCGCCCAGACTCCTCTGTCCATGGGATTCTCCAGGCAAGAATACTGCCGGCGCTTGCCATGCCCTCCTCCAGGGGATCTTCTTGACACAGAGATGGAATCCACATCTCCTCCATCAGCAGGCAGGTTCTTCACCACTAGCACCACCTGAGTCAGGAGATCCCCTGGAGAAGGAAACAAACGGCATTCCACTCTAGTATTCTTGCCTGGGAAATCCCATGAACAGAGGAGACTGCCGGACTACAGTCCATGAGGCCACAAAGAGTCAGACATGATTTAGTGACTGAGCACTTGGCTCTGCACATTGAAATCTGGAAGATTCCCTGGGATTTGAGTTTGGAGAAAATCAGGACAGGGGGAGGAGATAAGTCAGGGAGCCAGAAAGCTCAGCTACTTTGGACAACCATTTGGCAGTGTGGATCAGATCTATACTCATAGGGCTTCCTCAGTGGCTCAGTTGGCAAAGAATCCACCTGCCAATGTGGAAGACACAGGTTCAATCCCTGGTCTGGGAAGATTCCACGTGCCACGGAGCAACTAAGCCCGTCCATCACAACTGCTGAGACCACATGCTATGACTACTGAAGCCCACTTGCCCTAGAACCTGGGCTCCACAACCAGAGAAGCCACTACAGTGAGACGCTGACACATTGCAACTAGAGAGTAGCTCCCGCTCAGTGCAACTAGAGAAAGGCCAAACATAGCAACAAAGACCCAGCACAGCCAAAAATTAGTTAACTAATTAATTTAATTTAATTAAAGAATATGAGTGCTTATATCCAGGAAAAAACTCATAGGAACTGTGTTCATAATAGCTCCAAAGTGGAAACCACCCAAGTGTCCATTTTTGAGAGCTGGGTCAAGAAATGGTGGTATGTGGGACCTGGTGGTCCAGCACTTAAGGCTCTTCACATGAAATTCAGGGACCTAGGTTCAATCCCTGGTTAGGGAACTATGATCCTGGATGCTTCAACTAAAAAAGATTCTGCATGCCACAGTGAAGACTCTGAGAGCCACAGTTAAGACCTGGTCAGAATATGGCACCCCACTCCAGTACTCTTGCCTGGAAAATCCCATGGATGGAGGAGCATGGTAGGCTGCAGTCCATGGGGTCGCTAAGAGTTGGACATGACTGAGCGACTTCACTTTCACTTTTCACTTTCATGCATTGGAGAAGGAAATGGCAACCCACTCCAGTGTTCTTGCCTGGAGAATCCCAGGGACGGCAGAGCCCACTGGGCTGCCACCTATGGGGTCGCACAGAGTCGAACACGACTGAAGTGACTTAACAGTAGCAGTAGCAGCCAAATAAATAAATAATAAATAAAATATTTTAAAAAAGAAGTGGTATGTAATAAACAAGGTCCTACTGTATGACACAGAGAACTATATTCAATATTCTATGATAAACCACAATGGAAAAGAATATATATATATATGTATGCATATATATATATATATATATATATATTAAAAAGAGTGTAGGGACTTTCAAGGAGGTCCAGTGGTTAAGACTGTGTGCTTCCACTGCAGGGGGCACAGGTCTGATCCCTGGTGGGAAAACTAAGATGCCACATGCCACACAGTGACCATAAAAAGAAAAAGGAAAAAAAAAAAGTATATGTAGGCATAACTGAATCACTTTGATGTACAGCAGTAATTAATACAACATTGCAAATCAAATATATTTCAAACAATCACAATTCTTAGGTCATTGTGTCAGAAGAACAAGAATGCATGTGAATTCTTATAATCTGTATTTTGACTTAGACTCATACAGTGCATTGAGAAAGACTTCATTTAGATAATTTGTGAACTTAATACACGTAAATTAGTAAAACTGAATGGTTTCTAACATGTTAAAAAAAAGAAACAGTGGTGTGTTTACAAAATGGAATATTATGCAGCAAGGAAAAAGGTACCTGCCTGCTGCATGCAACCTGTTCTGCATCCCAGGGACACAGCATGGAATGGATGAATCTGACTGGGAGAGAACAAACTGTAGGACTCCATTTAGGAAGAGTACAAAATTGCACAAAACTCATCAGTGGTGATGAAAGTCAACCACTGGTGACCTCTGGGAGGGGAGGAACTGGGACAGGCCAAGAGAGAGCTTCTGGGGAGAGGAGGGCCGAGGATGGGGCTGACAGTGGGTCACAGTGAGCTTGTATATATTTGTGTTCAATTTTTAAGGACTATTTCTTACTTTACTTTTTTTTTGGCCATGCAGCATGCTGGTTAGTTCCCCAACTAGGGATCAAAACTGTGTCTTCTGCAGTGGAATCTTGGAGTCCTAACCACTGGACCTCCAGAGAATTCCCAATATATCTTTTTTTTTTTAAACATGATTTCTGGGTGTGTCTGTGCAGGGGTTCCCAGATGAGGCAGTCTTTAGAATTGATGGGCTCCCTAAAGCAGATGGCCTTAAGTGGGCATCAACCTACACGTTGTTGACCTGAATGCAAAGCAAAGGAAAGTGGAATCTGTCCCCTCTGCCTGATGGCCAGCAGGATCACCCATCACTTCCTGTCCTTGGTCTTACAGCATCAGCTCCCCTGGGTGTCCAGTTCGCAGACAGCAGGTCCAGATGGAGGGAATTCTCAGTATCCATCATCCCGATTATACATCTCTTTCTGGGCAGCAGTGTATCTACACTTATATCCTCATCTATCCTATTGGCTCTGTTTCTCTGGAGAACCCTCATCCCAGCTCCCAGGCTGGTTCTCCTGTACTGCTTTGCTCTGAAACCCAACTACTGAGACCGGGCAGCCAGGGAGTAGGGTGCTGGGTCTGGCTGTGTCCAGGGAAAGAGCAGGGCTGGTTTCCGGGGAGGGGGCTTCCTCAGAAAAGTCCCATGCATGCTCCCCACCCCGCCCCCCAACCACAATCAGCTGGGTGAGCAGCACTATTTTCAGACGCAACCCCCCCCACTTCCTTCCTTGACTCTCAGAAGCCCACTTCCTGACTGGGTCTCATTCTCCCCCCTTCAGGGTGGTGCACAAAAAAACATGTCCATGAGGGTGTTTCTCCACCAACTCCCAGACCCTGACCACGCGTGGGTCCCTTCCCCAAACTACGATGGGCCACACAACATAGAGATCCCAGCACAGAATGAAAATGCAGACACCCTTGGTCAAATCCTAAGAATTTCAAGACACAAGCAAATCCCTCCTGAGCTGGGGACTCCAGGTGACTGCAGGGGTCTCAGACCAGGATGCTGGCACTGCCCTAACCACCTGCAGACCTCCCCCCACCTCTTGGTTTCATGAAGTTATATTTAACTGTGGTAAAATACACATACCATAAATTTGCCATCTTAACCATATTTTAAGTGCACAGCTCAATGGCATTAAGTACGTTCATATTGTCCTGCAACCATCCCCATTATCATCTCCAGAACTTTCTCATCTTCCCAAAGTGAAGCTCGGCCCACGTGAAACACTGACTCCCCTTTCTCTCCCCCAGCCTCTGGCCCCACCATCTACTTCCTGCCTCTGTGGATCTGACTCCTCTAGGGACCTCCTGTGAGTGGAATCAGACAGTGTGTCCTTCCGTGTCTGGCTTCTCTCACTGAGCATCACGTCCTTAAGTTTCAGCCAAGGTGTAGATGTCCGAGTCTCCTACCACATTCCACTGTGTGGATGGACCACATTTTTTCATCCATCAAGCCACTCCTATCTTTGGCTGCTAAAAATCATGCTGCTGTGAACACTCTTCTACAGTATCTGAGTCCTGGCTTTCAATTCTTTCAGGTCTGAACTCGAGAAACACAAGCATGAATTATTTTTTGGCCGCACTGCACGTCATGTAGGATCTTAGTTTCCCAACCAGGGACTGAATCTGTGTTCACTGCATTGGGCATACAGTTTTTATTTCAGCTTCTCACCAATCCCAACAGTGAAACACTCCCTTGGCCGAGCAAAACCAATGCAAACTCACTCGGAAGACACATCAAAGCGTGAGGAAGAGAAAAAAAAAAATCTCCCGTAACCTCATCTGCCAGCATCCTCCCGGTTCCCAGAATGGCATGTTTTTCCCCATGCGGCGCCTGGGGTTGTGTTGTTTCTTGGAGGAAGCAGCGTGAGTCTTCTCCTTAGAATCCTCTGCTTCCAGGAAACCTCCCTGCAATCTCCACCTACCAGTGGGAAATGCCTCAGGTACTGTTTTCGTCCTGCCCATAGAGGACAATCCTAAAGGGTTGATATCCTTCCAACCCTGAAAATTCATTGGAAGGACAGATGCTGAAGCTGAAGCTCCAATACTTTGGCCACCTAATGTGAAGTGCCAGCTCATTGGGAAAGGCCCTGAAGCTGGGAAAGATTGAAGGCAGGAGGAGACAGGGGTGACAGAGGATGAGATGGTTGGATGGCATTATCGGCTCAATGGACATGAGTTTGAGCAAACTCTGGGAAATAGTGAAAGACGGGGAGACTGACATGCTGCAGTCCATGGGGTTTTGGACATGACTTAGCAACTGAATAACAACACAGCGGAAACAACCTACTTGTCCAGCAGGAGGGGACGGAATTCACAGCAGGGGCTCCAGCCCTGGGGTTGCATGATAGGATTGCAAGATGGGCCCAGGTGGAAGTGACCATCTGGGCAGTGTTGATAAAAGCTGCTGTGTGTATCAATAATAATAATAGGGAATAATAAGGACTTAAAAAAAAAGATAGGGACTTCCTTGGTGGTCCAGTGGTTAGGACTCTATGCTTGCACTGCAGGGGAGAGGTGGGTTTGATTTCTGGTTGAGGAACTAAGATCCTGCATGCCGTGGGGAGCAGCCAAAACATAAAAAAATAAAATAATAAATGGGACAGTCTCTTTACACCTGCTCACAGGTGGACACAGATGCCAGGGTTTCTCAACCCTGAATCAGTTGCAGCTTGGAATAGTGGCTGCCTTGAGAGATGGGGTCATGTTTCCTGGGGAACAAGATTGGGGTAGAGATGTTTCCTGCACAACCTTATAGACCCTTTGAACTTTGAACCATATAAATATTATTTCCCATAAAAATATAAGTCGAAGTAAAGCTGTTAAAAGGAAAAAAAAAAAAAAAGACCAGCAACTTTGTAATGATCTGCATATCTCAGTGTGCTTAGTTGTTCAATCATGTCTGACTCTTTGTCACCTCATGGACTGTAGCCCTCCAGGCTCCTTGGTCCATGGGGATTCTCCAGTCAAGAATAGTTTTTTTCATCAAGTGTTGACCATAATCATTTTTTAATGAGAATCTTTTGGCCGAACAACATAGCATGTAGGATCTAAGTTCCCAGACCTGGATTTGAACCTGTGTCCCTTGCATTGGAAGCATAGAATCTTAACCACTGGATGACCTGGGAAGTCCCCAACCATAATCTTTTTATTTAATTTCCTCTCTTCACTTTGAAGATATTTCTCTGTTTTCACTATTGTAAATAATGCAGAGATGAATATCTATGGACAGAACTTTCAGTGTTCATCGGATGATTAACTTTGCTTCTTAAAAGAACTCCTTTCCTCCCTCCCACCTCCCCTCTCTACTTCAAGCATTTATTGAGCACCAGCTGAATGCTCAGCCCCAAACTAGGCACCAGAGATACACAGGAGACCAAAAGGGCACCAATGCAGATGTTTTTTGTCTTGGAGTTCAGTGGCTAGACTGAAACTTCTAGAACTTTCCAAGCGATGGGCTTGTTCTCCACCTGTGCCTTCCACAATGGGAGCCCCCAGCACCGCATGGCTCATGAGCACTTGAAAGGAGCCCATTGCAACTGAAGAAGTCCAATTTAAATTGTATTTACTTTTCATCCATTTATTTAAATTTAAATAGCAGCTCAGAGTAGATGGCCTCCGTATTGGATAGTGTGTGTGCTGTTGCTTCAGTCGTGTCTGACTCCTTGCGACCCTAAAGATTGTAGACCTCCAGGCTCTTCTGTCCATGGGATTCTCCAGGCAAGTATACTGGAGTGGGTTGCCATTTCCTTCTGCAGGGGATCTTCCCAACCCAGGGATTGAACCTGTGGTTCTTATGTCTCCTGCATTGGCAGGCAGGTTCTTTACCACTATCGCCACCTGGGAAGCCTCTATTGAATAGCACCTGACTGGAGCTCACTGATCCAGACGGGACTGATCGCAGAGACAGACAGCAGTGAGCACTGGCTTGAAGCAAAGTCTTAGTTCCCTGCCCAGGAACTGAACCTGGGTAGCCTGGATGAAAACCAGAAATCCTGGCCACTACTAGTCCACCAGGGGCCTCAGGCTTAAAGCAGAGTTCCTCCTGGCTGTTCACCCCACTGAAAAGTGCATTTCTCAAGGAGGCCAAAATCTGTAGAAACACTACAAAGCTTATTATTAGAGACAGAACACAACAAGCTGGAGAGCACACAGAGAAACAATTTGTTTAGTTAAATGACTTCCCTGTAGTCCAGTGGCTAAGCCTCTGGGCTCCCAATGCAAGGGTCCTGGGTACAATCCCTAGTCAGGGAACTAGATCCCACATGCTGCAACCAAGATCTGGCACAGCCAAATAGATGAATAAATATTTTAAAAGAGCTTCCAAACATTAAAAAAAAAGAGAGACTGAAGCAAGGTAGAGATCCCCCTACACCAGGAAAAGGGTGCGAGCATCTTCCCTAATAAGGAAGAGTACAGTGAAGAGATGATTAAATCATTTATAATGGTAGTTCTTCAGGGTCTTTGTTTACCTTTGGCCAATTACCTGGTTTATTTTTCCACACCTCACACACCCTAGGACCCTCCCCAACATGTGGGCACAATTTTTTTCCAAGATGGATTCCAGCCTAGAGGCCTATGGGGAGGCTTGTCATCACCTACTATAGAGTGGCAGCCCTTCCCCTTTGACACCCAAGGGGCTTTTCTGTACATGTGCAGTGTCTTGCTTGCTCCAAGGATGGGAAACATGTAACCTCTTGATCTCTTACTCAAACAGGATTGCTTTAAGACCATTGATTCCTGAGACTTCTCTGGTGGTCCAGTGGTTAAGATTCTACATTCCCAATGCAGGGGGCCTGAGTTCAATCCCTGGTCCGGGAACTAGATCCAACATGCCACAACTAAAAGATCCCATGTGCTGCAACTAAGACCTGGTGTAACCAAATAAATAAATAAATATTTAAGAAATAAAAAAAGACAACACTGGACAGCCACATCTAAGATAATGAAATAAGGTTATTTTTAATTTCACACACAAAGATAAGCTCAAAATAGACTGAAGACCTACATGTGAGATCAGACACTGTAAAACTCCTAGAGGAAAACAGACAGAACACTTTCTCTCATAAACCACAGCAACATCTTTTTTGATCCATCTCTCAGAACAATGGAAATAAAAACGAAAATAAACAAATGGGACCTACATAAACTCAAAAGCTTTTGCACAGCCAAGGAAACAATAAATAAAATGAAAAGACAACCCACAGATTGGGAGAAAATATTTGCAAATGATGTGACCAATAAGGGATTAGTCTCCAAAATTTATAAACAGCTTATGACACTTAACAGCATCAAAACAAACAACCCACTCAAACAATGAGCAGAGGACCTGAATACACATTTCTCCAAAGAGAATATACAGATGGCCAACAGGCACATGAAAAGATGTTCAAGGTTGCTAATTATTAGAGAAAGCAAATCAAAACTCCAATGAGATATCACCTTACACTGGTCAGAATGGCTAGCATTAAAAAAAAAAAAAAAACCACAAACACAAATACTGGAAAGGATGTGGAAAGAAGGGAACCCTCCTACACTGTTGGTGGGAATGTAATCTGATAGAGCCACTATGGAGAACAGTATGGATGTTTCTTAAAAAGCTAAAAATAGAGCTATCATATGACCCTGCAATCCCACTCCTAGGCCTATATCTGGACAAAAACATGATCTGAAAGGATACATGCACCCTTATGTTTATTGCAACACTGTTTAAAATAGCCAGGACATAGGAGCAACCTAAATGTCCATAGACAGAGGAATGGATAAAGATGTGGTACATATATACAATAGACTATTACTCAACCATTAAAAAGAATGAAATAATGTCATTTGCAGCAACAAAGATGGACTTAGTGAGTGTCACACAAGTGAAGTAAGACAGAGAAGGAGAAACATTGTATGACATCCCTTATATGCAGGATCTCAAAAGCAATGGTACAAATGAACTTACAAAACAGAAAGAGACTCCCAGACTTAGAAAAGGAATTTATGGTTGCCTGGTGGATGGGGGTGCATACGTGCTCAGTCGTGTCTAACTCTTTGCGACTCTATGGACTATAGCCTACCAGGGTCCTTTGTCCATGGGATTCTCCAGGCAAGAATACTGGAATGGGTTGCCATGCCCTCCTCCAGCGGATCTTCCTGACCCAGGGATTGAACCCACATCTCTTAGGTCTCCTGCATTGGCAGATGTGTTCTTTACCACTGGTACCACCTGGGGGAGAATGGATACATAACTGTGTATGGCTGAGTCTCTTCACTGTTCACCTGAAACTAACATGACATTGTTAACTGACTATACCCCAATACAAAATAAAATTTTAAAGTTTGGAAAAAAAAAGACAAGACCATTGATTCCTGTGGTCACATTATTTTCCCAACAGGCTGAGGTCTGTGCCAGTGGCAACCTAAAGTTTCCAGAGCCTCCCTCCATCCTCCTGAAAGCCTTCCTCCTGGCTGGGAGTTATCCTCCTCCCATGGATTTATTGACTCCTCAGAAAGCATGGGGGACAGCTGAGGACATAGTGGACAAGAGTCCAGCTCCCTGCCCTGGGAGGAGCTTGGAGCTCATGGAATATGGGGAAGATAGATGACAAACAAACAAACAACTCAGTAAAATGATGGCAAGTTTTCTATTAGAAAAATAAATAGGGTGTGGTAGGGACTTTGCCCAAGGGAGGTCAGCAAGGGCTTCCTAAGGAGGTGATATTTGTGCAGGTGCCTGAGGAGGAGGAGGAGCCAGCCATGTGTCTATCTGGAGGCAGGCAGGAGACATTGCTTATGCAAAGTCCCTGAGGTAGGGACAAATTTGGATCATAGAAAAAGCAAGAGAATTCCAGAAAATATCTACTTCTGCTTCATTGACTATGCTATAGCTTTTGACTGTGTGGCTCCAAAAAACTGTGGAAAATTCTTAAAGAGATGTGAATAGCAGACCACCTTACCTGCCTCCTGAGAAATTTGTATGCCGGTCAAGAAGCAACAGTTAGAACTGGACATGGAACAACGGACTTGTTCCAAATTAGGAAAGAAATACATCAAGGCTGTATGTTGTCATCCTGCTTATTTAACTTATATGCAGAGTACATCATTCGAAATGATGGGCTGGATGAAGCACAGCTGAAATCAAGCAACATCACCCTAGAGCACACAGCTGAGGGAGGGGGCAGCTAGGTCCCAGGCAGGGGATCAGAGAGAACCAGCTGGAAACCACCTCTGGACAGTATCCAGTCCTGAGCCTGAGTCCTCTCCCAGCAGCTGACCCCGGGGAATGAGGCCTTGGGGGAGGACTCTCCTCTTTTTCCTTCATCAAGAGGCTCTTTAGTTCCTGTTCAATTTCTGCCATAAGGGTGGTGTCATCTGTATATCTGAGGTTATTGATATCTCTCCTGGCAATCTTGATTTCAGCTTGTGCTTCATCCAGTTTTAAGAAAAGACTGACTTAAAATCAACTTTCAAAAAACTAAGATCATGGCATCCGGTCCCATCATTTCATGGCAAATAGATGGGGGAAACAATGAAAACAGCGACAGACTTTATTTTCTTGGGCTCCAAAATCACTATGGACAGTGTGACTGCAGCCTTGAAATTAAAAGACGCTTGTTTCTTGGAAGAAAGGCTATGACAAACCTAGACAGCATATTAAAAAGCAGAGACATCACTCTGCCAACAAAGGTCTGTGTTAGTGAAAGCTATGGTTTTTCCAGTAGTCATGTATGGATGTGAGAGCTGGCCGTAAAGAAGGCTGAGCACCGAAGAATTGACGCTTTCAAACTGCAGTGTTGGAGAAGACTCTTCAGTGTCCCTTGGACTGCAAGAAGATCAAACCAGTCAATCCTAAAGAAAATCAATCCTAGATATTCACTAGAAGCACTGTTGCTGAAGCTGAAGCTCCAATACTTTGGTCACCTGATGCAAAGAAGTGACTTATTGGAAAAGACCCTGATGATGGGAAAGATTGAAGGCAGGAGGAGAAGGGGATGACAGAGGACAGGATGGTTGGATGGCACCATTGACTTGATGGACATGAGTTTGAGCAAGCTCTGGGAGATGGTGAAGGACAGGGAAGACTGGTGTGCTGCAGTCCATGGGGTCACAGAGTTGGACATGATGGAGTGACTGAACAAACAGGGACAAACTTCTCAAGGGTGGCTTGGCTGGGACAGAGAGAGAAGGGGCAAAGAGGTGGGGAAAATGAGCCAGTAGGTGCTGGGCAACACCAAGCAGGTGCTTTGGGAAGGGAAGGTGGTGGGACTGACCTTCAGAGACCTTGGGGAATTCACAGCCGTGCCTTCATCTTTTCTGAGCGCCTTCTGGTTGGTGGGGGAACTCCACGGGGGTGGGGCAGGCCCCATTTGGGTGGGGACTAAGCCTATCCCCTCCTCCTGGCCACCCCCTCACACACACACACAGATGTTCCCCTTGGGGCATTTTAGTCTTGGAGAAGCTGGGCTTTTAGGTGTTGCAGCAGCTCTGGCCCTTTCTAACTCAGGGGAGGAGGGGAAGAGGGGGCCAGGGGTGGGGGTGTGTGGAGGAAGGCTGTGGACAGGCCTCTTCTTGTTGTGGCACAAGGAAATGGAAGGAGCCTGGCCTAGATGTGACATTTGGACCTCAGGAGGACAGCTGATGCCGGGAGCCTTGAGGCAGGGGCGTCTCCAGGCACCCAGGGACAGCCTCCTGGAGCACACAGCTGAGGGAGGGTCAGCTAGGGCCCGGGCAGGGGGTCAGAGGGAACCAGCTGGAAACTATCTCTGAACAGTGTCCAGTCCTGAGCCTGAGTCCTCTCCCGGCAGCTGACCCCAGGGAATGGGGCCTTGGGGAAGGACTGGCCAGGGAGGCTTATCTCTGCAAATGAAGCTGAAAGTTAGATTCTCTGGGGGAGGACAGGGAGCTGGGGCTGCCTGCAGCGGGTGGGGCGGATGTTGAACTGCCATAGGCTGGCCTACCCAAGGCCAAGGCTGTCCCACTAACTCACTCTCCCGCTTTGGCTAGGCACTGTCAGCCTCTGCAGTTTTTCAGTCTTCCTCCCAATCACTCCTCAGAGAGGAGGAGTGCCCTGACTGCCCTGACCGCCTGGGTCACCTTCAACCACACTGCCACTTTGTTCCCAAGCCTCATTCTTGTCCATCTCCTTTGCCTTCAGCTGTGTCACCAGCCGCCTCCCTGCCCGCAGGGCGAGCTGAGCAGGAGAGGGTCGGAAACCCTAATATTTTAATGCTCAATGAAAACCCCTAACCTGCTTGTGCGCTCAGTCACGTCGGACTCTTTGTCACCGCATGGACTGTAGCTCCAGGCTCCTCTGTCAATGGGATTCTCCAGGCCAGAATACTGCAGTGGGTTGCTATTTCCTCCTCCAGGGGAATCTTCCCGACTCAGGCATCAAACCTACATTGCAGGCGGATTCTTTACCATTGAGCCACCAGGGAATCAGGGGTGGGGGTGGGGGGGGTGGGGAGGGGGAGCCTAAAGTGATGCAAAAGGACCCATGATGAACAACACACAAAGATTTGAAATAAAGGCTGAATCACCTCAGCCAAGGGCTTACTTCCACCAAAACTTTATGTTTTTTTAGTAGTGCATTAAAATAGTTCTTATGTTGATCACTGAGGTTTTTGTTCTGTGCTAAATCGCTTCAGTCGTGTCCGACTCTGTGCGACCCTATGGACTGCAGCACGCCAGACTCCTCCGTCCATGGGTCCTCCAGGTAAGAAGACTGGAGTGGGTTGCCATGCCTTCCTCCAGGGGATCTTTCAGACCCCAGGGATCGAACTCTAGTCTCTTACATCTCCTGCATTGGCAGGCAGGTTCTTCACCACTAGCGCCACGTGGGAAGTCCCACTGAGTTTTTTGGCACCCTGTAAGTTTTGATACCAGAAGAGTTCCTCACTTGAGTCCTAGCCCTGGAATGAGAGAAGGATTAAATGAACGGTTATGAGTCTCCACTCCCTGAAACCTTGGTTGGAACCTGAAGCTCGACCGCTGACCACCCAATCGCCCCGCCCACCATAAATACCCCGCCCATGCAAGTTAACCCCGCCCCCGGACGCGCGCCGCGCCCGCTCTTGGTCCTAGCCCCCGGCCCCTTCGGCCCCCACGCACACCTGCGCGTCACTTCCGGGGCGGTGGCGGGAGTGAGGCTTACTTCCGCCCGCGGGGGAGCGGCGGCAGTGGCGGAGCAGGAGGCCGGTCCGGGGCGCCGAGGAATTGACGGACGCACGGGCGGGCGGCCGGGAGCCATGGAGAGCGGCCCCGGGGCCGGGGGGCGCGGGCCGCGGCGGTGAGTGTCAAGCAGGGGCTGGCGTGGCGGCTCTGAGGGTCTCAGTGCCTCCCTCGGCCGTTTGGAGAGCTGGGCCGGGCCGCGAGGCTGGGGCAGTCCGGCTGGACGTCCCCGAGACCCCGCACTCCCGGGGCGGCCGCGGTCCCGGGTGGAGGACCACCGATCAGGGCCCGGGACAGCGTCTCAGACACTGGCAGAACACCGTCCGCAGTCCATTCAGTCCTCCGACGTGGGATATGCGCTTACCCTCCCGGGGACGCGGCCCCGCCTTCAAGGAGTGCGCTGTCCGAGCCGCGGACTCTGACCCTCGGCCCGAACAAATGCCCCAGCCTGACACCCCCGCTCGCCACAGCAACCGGAGCCGAGCCCTGCTTCCTAAACGTCTCCAAGACACCTTTGCCCTTTCGTGGGCGTCCTGCGGCCGGCTTGGACACCTGGGCAGGCTTCCCAGCCTCTGTTCTAGCCCCATCTTCAGGCTGCTACCAGGGCACCATCCACAGCCCCTAACCCATGGGCTCCACCCCAGACCCCTACTCCTTCGGCTCCCCGTTTCCCCCAGGGTGAAGTCCAAATTCTGCAGCAGGATTCACGGGCGGGGCCTGACCCAGCTCTCTCCAGGACCTCTCTGCTCACTGTTCCTCCCAGTGTCCGTCTAGTCCAGGACCCCTCGTTCCTGGAACCCGCTATCAGCTCTGGGGTTTGACTATCCTCTCCTGGCTGTCCTGGTCCCTGTCACCAGGCACTTTGCAGGCGCCTTTCACACTGGGAGAGGTGCGGTCACAGTTGTCCATATTTAGGTCGTCTTGGAGAATTGTAACTGCCTGGCTCCTTGTTGGTCCTCATGATAACCAGCAGCCCACACTGGGCCTGGCAGCGGGGTGCCGGATGTGTGCTTGTGGACAGAATCGCTGGGCTCTGAATGCTGGGAGTGCCTGCCCAGTGAGTGAGGCATCTAGGTGTGCTCTGCAGTTTGAAGCCTGGCTCTCACGGCTCTCTCGTTGATATTGGCACCCTCGTTGATATCCGTATAAGACTGCAGCAGGTCCCAGGTCTGGGAAGCCTGAGAAGAGAAGCCTGAGAAGAGATTGTACCCGCTCTCTGTCAGGCATGGTAGACTGTAGAGCACCCCTTTCCCATGGGTCCTTTGTCCGTTCATTAAGCCCGTGTTGATTGAGTGAGAACCGGTGGTGGTCCTGCCCTCATGGAGTTTCTCTTTGGTTGGAGGCGGGGGTGGGCGAAGGCTGAATTTGTAGATACAAGCTGTGGAGTAAGACCTGGAGCCTAGAGCCTGTGGGGAAGGGACTAACCTGTTTGGAAGGGCGCTGGGAGATGTGAAGGGTGGATGGGACAGGGAGCCCAAGCCGTGCTATTAGAGGAACTGCTGGGGCTGCAACTCTGAGGCAGGAGAGGGCAGTATGGTTCATCTGGGGAGAATGGGGTAGGGATGAGCAGGGGAGGCTGGAGAGGTCGGCCACAGCAGACGGTGGTGAGGGATTTGATCTCCATCATAAAAATAGTGGGACCCTTGGAACAGCCCATTGGCTGGTAGATTTGTGTTGTGAAAAGATCTTTTGGCTGCAGGGGGCAGAACGGCATGGAACAGGGTGGTGGTGGTCAATGGGGAGAGGGAACCAGCGAGGAAGGAGACTGTGTGTGTCCCAGGTAGTGGTGGGAGGGAGAGAGGCAGTCAGCAAGCCCTGTCATGAGCTGGTCTGAGGGTGCAGGGAGGTGTCAAGGATGGCATCCTCGTTTCTGGCTTGGTCAGTGGGCCCTTTCCATCTTGGGGTATCTGTTCATCCTCGGGCCTCCAGGGGCCTCCTACCTGCCCACTGGCTCTCAGCCAGGCCTCCCTCTCAAAACCAGCCTCACCTTGCTGCCCAAATTCAAGACCCACCACACCATCAAAGCCCCAGTGGAATGTCAACCTGTTGGGGCCTGGACATCTCTGAGAATATGTTGGAGCAGCCTCAGTTTGATTGACACTCTGGGGAGTGTGTCCTGGGCACAGTGGGGTATTGAGCAGCATCCCTGGGTTCCACCCACTCAATGCCAGTAGTAACCCCACCAAGTTGTGACAACCATAGATGTCTCTCCAGTGGTTGGCCCATGTCCCCAGAGGACAAATTTGCCTTGGTCTGAGAACCAATGTGATAGACTCTTCCCTCTGAACATACTTGCACTTAACACAAGCATCCCACCTGGGAGTCTGGGGGCTCCTGGAGGCCGTCTGTGTCCCTGCCTCCCTCTACCATACCCCTCCATGTGCCCCTGATCCAAGTGACTGTGAGATGTAGCTTTCTGTGGCCCCCAGTCTCAGATCACAGGTCTGCAGGGGGCAGGTGTGTTTCTGGGCCTCAGACTGCACCAACCTGCTCTGCATCGACGTGGCCCTGGCCCTAGTGTTTTTCAAATGCTGTGGCCGGGAAAGAGAATAGGCTCAGGTGCTCTGCTGCCAACAATGAGCTGTGAACATGTGTCCCTCCCTTGCTCCAGGCTATAAGGACAACTAGTAAGTGAGTAGGTTTTTCTCAGACCTCTGTATTTTCTTCCAGCCTCTCTGTTGGCAGCTCTGTGCTTATTTGAGTGTAGTTGCTTTAGCAGCTCAGCTGTGGCCTGCTCGAGATTGCGTTCAGGACGTTCTGTGCCTGTCCTGAGCCTTGCCTGTCCCACCTCTTTCCCCTCATCTCATTTACTCTCTTTGTGACCTATATGGTGTCTGTACTGATGGAAGTGTAAACCGAGGCCCAGGGAGGCTAAGTGACTTCCCCGAGGCCACAGACCCCTAAGTTGGCAGAGCAGGGGATGGTTCCCCAGGCTCCTGTGGACCTCAACCCCCACTGGGGCCTGGCCCCAAGCACAGGAGAGAGCCATTGTCCCGGCTCCTTGGGCCTTCCCAGCCTGGAGATGTATCCTGCTTTTGTTCCCAGAGCCTTTGTTTGTTGTATTTCCTCTGCCTGGGCTCCTGTCTCCGGACATCGCAGGCCCTGGGAGCATGCTCCCGGGTCCCTGTGGTCAGCAGTCTGTCCTCCCTTGGCTGAATTGTGTCACCTGGGGGTGGCGGATGGGAGGGGGTGGAGGAGAGTCTGGGCCAGCCGTGTGGACAGAAGTCTGGGTACCGGTCTTCCTGGACCCGGGACCGGCAGTACTGGGGAGAGTTGGGTAGCCAGGGTGCTGATCACCCAGCACGGCCTGCAGGCAGAGGCTGGACTGATGAATGGGGTTAAATGGCAAGAGTCACCTGCAGGCTGAGGAAGTGTGGTAGCAGGCAGGGGGCTGGTTGGGTCCCACCGGGGTCACTTGGGAGGCCTTGGTGCCCCAGGGAGGGCAGGCCAGGTCATGGGGCAGTAGGTGGAGCTGTGGAGATAGGGCAGAGGGGAAGGCCCAGGGCTTGGGACCCATGGAGCCCCGGGGGAACCCCACATCATGCTGTCCCCCTACAGGCTTTCCCTCTGTGCCACACGGACACGCGAGGCTGCGAGGCTCCTGAGGGCTCAGCTTGGACCGCGATGGGGCTGGGCCACGGCCTCCTAACGGGGCTCTTGTCTGGGGCGGTGGCCGGGGGTCGCCCTGCCCCCTGCCCGCGTCTCGGAGCACCCCTAGCCCTCCCCTGCCGGGTGAGGCCCGCCCCGGCACCCGGCCCCCGCCATGAACGGCCTGTCAGTGACCGAGCTTTGCTGCCTCTTCTGCTGCCCGCCCTGCCCCGGCCGCATTGCTGCTAAGCTCGCCTTCCTGCCTCCAGAGCCGACCTACTCGCTGGTGCCTGAGCCTGAGCCCGGGCCTGGTGGGGCTGGGGCTGCCCCCTCAGGGAACCTGCGGGCCTTGGCTGGCACCCCTGGGCGTTGGAAGCTCCACCTGATGGAGCGCGCTGATTTTCAGTACAGCCAGCGTGAGCTGGACACCATCGAGGTCTTCCTGACCAAGAGCAGCCGGGGCAACCGCATCTCCTGCATGTACGTGCGCTGTGTGCCTGGTGCCAGGTGAGCCGCGCAGACACAACCCCTATGGGGGAGGGGCCAAGTGGGGTGGGCCCCAGATGTGCTCTGTCCTCAGCCTCTCATTGTGGCCCATGGAGACCACCAGAGGGCCAGAGCCAGCGAAAGCCCATTTGGGTGGGCGGGAGCCCCGGAGATTCTTCTTGCCAAGGAGCAGCAGATGACATCTGCCCAAGGCCACCGAGAAACTGCTTGGGGTCCTTCCACGTGCAGCCTCTTGGGGGCCCTCTCTCTCTAGGAGCCTCCTGCCTCTGGGTCTCAGTGTTCATATGCCCTGGGTCAGTTTTCTGAGCCCTGAGTGCCCAGTGAGGTCTCGGCACCCGCTTTAGGGTGGTGGCCCAGAGACCGGGCTGGCAACTGGGGCCAGGTCTGACTCCCCGAGCCCCAGGATGGCACAGAGGTGGGGCCTTCCAGCCGCTTCTGCCCACAGAGGAGGCCAGGTCCAAAGGGCAGGCTTTTACCTCTCGGCTGGGCTGGGCTGGGCTGGGCTGTGGCCCAGTGGTGCTGGAGGAAGAAGATTCTGGGAGCCTGTCGACCAGGATCCAGACTGGTCACCTGCTCTCACAAGACTACCTGGCAGGGCCGCGTGGGCAGAGATAAGGGCCCTGGTTCTTCCCTGTGGAGAGGGAAGAGCCGCCCCCGCAGTGAACAGGGGCTGGCCCTCCTCCCTGTGGTCGGAGCCCCTGCAGTCTCATCCTCCAGGAAGGTTCAGAGCAGTGGGGAGATGAACCGCCATCCTTAGGCTCTCAGAGTCTCTCCATCAGGAATGATTCTGGGGAGGAGGCAGCTGCCACCCAGGGCCATCGAGGTGAAGGTCACTGTGGCTTCCCGGGCTCACACTGGGTGGTCCCCTAGATGATGGGGAGCCTGAGGCTTCACTGTCTATCCTGGCCTAAGTCCCAGTGAGCAGAACCAATCCTCTGCTCCTTTTGTCAGGGTGCCAGCCCCCTCCCTCCATCACCCTCCGACCTGTGCTTCCCCGCCTCCCCAGGTATACAGTTCTCTTCTCACACGGCAACGCAGTGGACCTGGGCCAGATGAGCAGCTTCTACATCGGCCTGGGCACGCGCATCAACTGCAACATCTTCTCCTACGACTACTCTGGTTACGGCGTGAGCTCAGGCAAACCCTCCGAGAAGAACCTGTATGCTGACATTGACGCCGCCTGGCAGGCCCTGCGCACCAGGTGAGCCCAGGCCTCAAGGGGGGGCAGGGGTGCGCGTCTCCTCACAGGTGACTGGACCTCGTGGGAAGAAGCCCAGGTGGGGGTCCTCAGGGTGAAGCCTGACCCGAGTTCTGTCTGCTTGGTGTGCAGAGAGGCTGGATAGGGGCCCTCCACCCTCCTTGGAGTGATCTCCTCCTGGGAGCCCCAGTCTGGGAGGGGCAGGGACAGGGCCTGGGGCTCTCTCCATGGGAACGGAGGCTCTGCCTGGAGGGAGGAGTTAGGCAGAGGACTCAGGCCTCTCCTGGGCCTGGGACATGGTGTGTGAGGGTGGTGTGAAAGGACTCGGAGATCCCCATGCCTGAGGGAGCACTTGAGGGGTGGGGAGGGGCCAGGCCCCTTGCTGTGAAGCTTGGCTTCATTCTGGGGAGGGTCTCTGGGCCTGGAGGTGTTGTCAGACAGCTTAGTTCCCAGCACAGCCCCTGTGGGAGGTCAGCTAGCACAGGCTGAGGCCTCCCCAGGCACAGTACCCAGCACAGTTGCTGGCTTGACTCAGACAGGGTCCCTGTGGTCTGGTCTATGCCTCTGCCCCTGGAGCCCACCGCCCTTGTCATCCACGTCCTGGTAGCCCCCTTCCACCCCATGCTTGCTCACTGAAGCACAGTGGCTCAGTCTCAGACCCAGCACACACAACCCGTGGCCTGGTGCCCCATACTGCCCTGGAGTGAGACCCACCTGACCCCTAGCCTCCTGCAGGCGGTGCCCTCTGCCTGCCCAGGGTAGCCTGACCTCCGCCCTGCCTAGCCAACTGGTGCAACCAGCTCCTGCAGGGCCCACAGCCAGCCTGCCCTGGAGAGGCGGGGCCCTGGTTGCTGTAGTGATGCACCAGGAGTCCTTGATGCAGGCCCTGGGAGCACGGTCCCCTGGCACCTCTGTGGTACTGAGGACTCATGCTGGGTGGCCTGGTGCAGGTGTTCCACACTAGGCTGCCTCAGCCTGTCCCTGCTGGCTGGGGGTTGCCAGTAGAATCACGCCCTGCCGAAGGGTGAGGGTTCTGAGCTCTGTCATCCGTCCGTCTGTCCTGCTGCCAGCATTGACCTCCAGCAACCTTGTCCCTCAGCCCCGACAATTGAGAATCATTAGGAGGGCGAGAGGCGTGGGCCCAAGCAGTGGTGCAGGGCGGGGAAGGGCTAGAAGAGCTGTGGAATCCAGCACCTGCTGCGTTTGTTCAGGTGGAGACAGCCAGGTGCAGCTGGGAGTCCTGCCCGGAGCTGGGCGATGCGACCGGGCTGGTGCTCAGCACAGCAGTGCTTCTGGCAAACCAGGGAGCCCTGGGGTGGAGTGGCCAACGGGGTTCGGCACAGGGTTGGGTGGCATCCCCAAGGCCTGGGGTTGGGGCCAGAGGGCAGGGACAGGTGCTGATGACCCCTGGTTGCCCAGGTGCCCTGGCCACTCATATAAGAGGGGCACCTCCTTTGAGATCACAGCTGGGGGTGTGTGGAGGGAAGGCCATGGAGACCTCCTACACTGGGAGGGTGGTGAGTGGGTCCTTGAGTGGTCAGGAAAGAACTGTGCTGAGGTGCTCCGGGAGGTCTGTGTGGAGTGGGGGAGCAAGGGTCATAGGACCTGACCACTATGTAGGAAAGGTGCCCAAGGAAGGAGGTAGTGACCACTCACTCCCCTCAGGGGCCACTCTTCCTGCTCACCCACATTTTACTAAGCACCTGAGGGGCTGCATACTGGCTGAGATAACTGGGCAGGACTGTTTTCATTCCCCAAGGCCAAGGGAGTGGGTGAAGGTGACTGGAAGACACGCCCCCTTGCAGTGGGACCAGGAAGGGCTGTTAAATTCCAAACTGCAATGGCAGGAAGGCCCCAAGCAGGTTCTGTATGTGGCCCTGGTCAAGTGTGTGTACAGTTCGGGAGGGCTGGGTGACCAGAAGAAGCAAGAGAAGCCCCAGGGACCTTCCTCCAGGAACCACAGCGCTGGTAGGGCCCTCACAAGTGTACTGCCCAGGTGTGACCAAGTAGATACTATCGAAACTGAGGCTCTGGGCTGCGGGCAATCAGTTCTCACACCTGGGGATCCTGCCTCCCCTGCTGAGCCAACCCCCTCGGTGCTGGCAGGTAGGGGAGGGTCCCGGGTCCCTATCATATTTCCTGGAGCCTGCGCAGAGAATAGAGGGCAGACAGTGTGAGTTGCTTCGCGGCTGATCGTGCCCCTACCGCCTCCAGGTACGGCATCAGCCCGGACAGCATCGTCCTGTACGGGCAGAGCATCGGCACGGTGCCCACCGTGGACCTGGCCTCGCGCTACGAGTGCGCCGCGGTGGTGCTGCACTCGCCGCTCACCTCGGGCATGCGCGTCGCCTTCCCCGACACCAAGAAGACCTACTGCTTTGACGCGTTCCCCAAGTGAGCTTGGGGCGGGGTGGGTGGGGGCGGGGCGGGGGGCGGGACCTGGGCGGGGCGGGGCGTGGAGGCCTAACGTGCCCCGCCCCACAGCATCGAGAAAGTGTCCAAGATCACGTCGCCGGTGCTCATCATCCACGGCACGGAGGACGAGGTGATCGACTTCTCTCACGGGCTGGCGCTCTACGAGCGCTGCCCCAAGGCCGTGGAGCCTCTGTGGGTGGAGGGCGCCGGGCACAACGACATCGAGCTCTACAGCCAGTATCTGGAGCGCCTGCGCCGCTTCATCTCCCAGGAGCTGCCCAGCCAGCGCGCCTAGCCTAGTGGCCAGCCCGAGCCGCGCCAGGACCTCAGCAATAAGGCGGCGCCCGGGCCCTGCCCCGGCCCCAGGGGCTGCATGTGAACCCCTGGGCGCCCCACGCCCTAGAGGCAGCCGGCCGGCAGGGGTCGGGACCTGCCCCGGCCCCTGGGCCGTGGACAGTGTACAGGTGACGGAGCTATGCGCTCCTTTCCTCTTGGAAGCAAAACGAAGGAAAAACGTGAAAACAGAAATTAAAGATTTAAAATTTTAAGGTTCCTCTTCCTTTCTTGGCTTGTGCGTGCTCTCCATGGGGATCAGCGAGCCCAAGATGTGTGTGTGTGTGGGGGGGGGGACAGGCTTTGTCCCCAACCCCCCAGGAGAGTTCACAACTGCAGATGCCAGGTCAGAGTTCCGGTCCTTGAGGCTCTCGGTTGCCTAGGTAGTGATGGAGTGGGTGACAGCATTCGAATTCAGGACCCTGCGTGCTCGATGGCACGCCTGGGGAGGGTGTTGGCTCCCTGTCCGCAAGACAACCCTAGGGGTGGAAGTGGTTGCCGAGGGTTTAGGCTGGGACTGCTCTGGACTCTCAGCGAGACAGGCACCCTTCTGTACCCGTGTGGTACACATCGCAGGGTTGGGGTTAGCTCCCTCTGCGCAGAGGGCCAAGAAGAGTCTTGCACGCTTGGGTCCAGTGGAGGGCAGTTGCAGGTCCGAGGCCCCGTGCGGCCTCCTCAGGAATGGGGTCACGATGAGCATTTCCGCAGCACACCTCCGGACCTTAGTCTGAGCTCAGTACTCCGCTGGGGATGCCCTTAAAGACAGGGACGGCCTAGGTCTTCAGGGACCCTGGCAGAATGTCCGGCTCACCACCGCCCCCCGGAGTGCCCCCTGCGACCTCCAAGGATGGCGCTCTAGAGCGCGGAAGGCTTCAGAAACGGGCGACCTGTTGTCCACGCCGAAGTCGGGCGGCAGCTCCGTGTGCCCGACACCAGGCAGTGGCGAGGCCGGGAGCCAGCGCTGCTTGCGCCTCGTCCCCTCGGGGTCCGTGGCCCCTTTAAAGGGGGCGGTGTCTCAGCCTGGGGGCGGGGATGACGCCGCGGGGCGCGGCCAAGCGGAAGCGGAAGTGGGGTGTCGCGCGCTTGGCAGCGGGGGCAGGCGTGGAGCGCGTGGAGGCCACGGCCTGGCCGGTAAGTGGCGGCGGCCGGGCGGCAGGCCGTGCCCTTGCCGCCGTCCCGGCCGTGGGGGCGCTCCCAGCGGGCTGGCCGACGCCTGCAGGTGTGTCAGCGCTTTCTGTGGCTCTCAACTGGGCTTCGGGCCTGGGGTGCTGGGAGAGCCGAGAGTGGCCCCCGGCACGCGAGATCGGCCTGGTGGGAGCCCTGGTCCTGCGGTCCCCGACCGAGGACGGTGCCCAGGCTTGTCCCTCCCGAGTCCCCGGGCCCTCCCGCTGGGAATCTAGGTTCCCGTTTGATAATCCAGGACGTCTGGGAGCAAAACTGAGCGTGGGTGTGTACTCCCGGGAGCAGAGAGCCTCCTTTGTACTGGCTGGTCCTGGTGGCCGAAGTAGCCCGGTCTTTACCGATCCCTCCCAGCACAACCGATTCCTCGGCCGTCAGCTGCAATATTCCTTCCGCAAGCCCCTACCCTGATCCTCCTGCCTTGTGCTGCCACTGACCGCCGCTGCTGCCCCTGTCACAGAGCCCGCCGGCTTTTCACCCCATGAGAATGCAAGTTCCCCGAGGGCTGGGGCTCCGCGGTGCAGCAAGTCCAAAGCGACGGCTTACGATTGAACGGAAATGTTTTCAGGGACAGAGTAAAAACTTCGGAGTATAAGAGTGTTGGGTGATAACTCACTGCTCTTCCCACCCCTGACCTCCAGTGTTCCCGTCCACGGCGGCACAGACAAGCAGTTTCTTACGTGTCAACAGACAAAGTGCACGTGTAGCCAAAGAGCTTATACCGAAATGTTATCCTGTTACCATCGTGGCTTGGAGACTGTTCAGTTATCCACACTTAGATTGGATTCAGTCCTTCTGATGGCTGCACTGTATTTTATTAGCGCTGTAATTTATTCGTCCTGTTACTTTTTGGTTGAAATTTGGTTTTTTCCCCAAGTCTGTAACAGGCAGTGCTAGGTCCAGTATCCTCATACACTTCTCTTCCTCAGTACGGGTATTTCTGGAGACTGAATTCCTTACTGCAGAAGGGCTTTCCATAGATCTGTAAATGGGCATATGATCTCTTAAAATAGTGTTTCATTGTAGCTTCATTTGTGTTTCCTAGAAATATAATCAAACATCTCAGTGCTTCTGTCAGACTTATTTTTTTTATGTTGATCATTTCTACCACTAATATGGTCATTTTGAAACTGGAAACTATTTTAAACACTAGATATTTAAAAGCCATTTGTATTTCACAATCTTTGTCCATTTTTCTATTGGGTTCTTGGCGTTATTGTTTGCTAGGAACAGATTAAGAAAATTATCCCACTGTGAAGAAAAAAAAAGTATTTTTTACAACTTGTCACTGGGTTTGACTTGGATTTTATGTGGATTTTTTGTGTTTATTAATTTTTTTTTGTCAGGCATTTGAAATTGTTATCAGTCATTAATTTATCAATTATGACTTCTGCATTTTGAATTATGCTGAGATATCTTCCCTACTCCAAGATAATAAAACATTTTGATGTTTTCTTCTGTAAATATAATAATTTGTTTTTTAAGTATGTGTTTAAATTTTTGATCTAATTCTAAAACCAACTCCTGGAAAGGAGTGAGATAGGAACCCACACTGCTTTTCCCCAAATCGTTTGTCCCCAACTCCATTTCCCCAAAAAGCCATTCTTCGTCCGACTAAAGCCCGCCTTTTAGCCTTAACCACAGGAGAACTCTCTGTGCCCGGGGGTCTGTTTCTAGACCCTATCATCCCAACTAGCCTGAACCCTGTTGACTTCTCTACTGGGTGTCCAGAGGCCCCATCTCCCCTCAGGAAAGTCAAGAGAAGACTGTCTAAAAAGTAGCTGATGGCTTGCACGCCTTTTGTGTAATGCTAGTTCTGTTAGAAAGGGTTCTGAAAACTTAAGACTTTAGGGTCTCCCCTGCACCCCAGTGCTGACCTTGCTTGAGGCAGCAGCTTTTGTCAGGAGCCCCACACCCCTGCTTTTACCACCACCCCCTCCCCTGCATGCCTACCCAGTGAACAGTAGGGATAAGCTAAGGCCAGGGGCTCCTCAGGCTGGCCTGGCCTGTGGGCTCTGCCCTTTTGCAGGAACTCGCCTGTCCCAGTGGGTGCCTCTGAGGGGCTCAGTCTGTGGCCTCTGGGGAACCATAAAGGGGCCTCGATGAGGGGGGATGCCAGTGGTACCTTCCGGGATGCTCCCCTCTTCCTTTCAGTTGGTACAGCCCATGGGCCAGGCTGCCTGGGACAGGGGCCAACTTTCGGTTCTCCATTTTGTGAATTTCCCAGGACACATGTGTTCACAAGCGGCAGCGTTCTCCCCCTGCTCAGCAGGCGCCCTGGCTCCCCAAAACCTCGGGTCCTCCCCTCAACACCTGGCCTGCCACACCTCACCTGACACCTGGCCTCTGGGTCCCAGAAGCAGGTTTCTGGCTCTCTGTTAGCGCCTGGGTATGCCCTGACACCCAGAGACCCAAGGGGATACAGCGTGCCCAGGGGCTGTGGGGGTCTCAAGGGTGGGATCTGGGTTGTGCACAGGCCCCTTGCCCTGAGGAGCCCCTACTGGGCTTCCTGTGGGTCCTGGAGTCAAGCCCCTAAGGTCCAACCATCCATCTTCCTCTCCCTTCCTCTGGCGACCCTGCTTCACTCACCACCTGTCAGTCAGACTGAGCTGGTGGGACCCACCCCTCTGGTCCTCCATGTGAACTGGGGGGCCTCAGAGGTTCCAGAAGAGTCGGGGGGAATTAAGTGTCCTTGGCCCCTGGGCTGTGGTTGACAAGCAGAGGCCTCAGGGTGGGTGCCACCTCTCAAGGCCCCCTGCACCCCCATCTCAGGCCTGGGTGTTCCCCCAGGCAGGCACATGTCTGTCTGGTTCATGGTCAAGGTGCAGGGCCAGTCTGTTAACCATGGAATTCCGTGAGGTGGGGGTACCAGCCTAACGTCAGGGTGCCCCTTTCTTAAGTTTTGAAGCTCCTGCCATGTAACAAGGGGATCTTCAAGGCAACAACACTGGGCTACTGGGGTTGCTGTCCCTACTTTGGGGGAGATGGCTCAGGCCAAGCTGCCCAGAGAAGTAGCCCCGGGGCTCACGCCTGGACTCTCTGCTGCTCAGATGGTCTCGGGACACAGGCATGCCCCAACTCGACAGTGAGCTCTGTGCTGCCAGACACCAGGGCCATGGACACAGGTCAGAGCCATGTCTGTCCACAGCATGTGCTGGCGAGGAGGATGGGCCTGGCTGCGCTCACGGTCACAGCTGCGAGGAGCTGGGCCGGGTGCTCTCCAAAGCCTAGCAGAGTGCCACCCAAGTTGCGCAATACAGAAGAGGGCTTGTCACCTCCATCAGAAGGTCACGGGGAGGCCAGACCCACGGGTGAGCCCCATTGCAACTGCCCACCTGAAAGGCACTCTGGGAGTGGATGCTTTTCAGGGAAGGTCCCGCACCAGCGAGGAGTGGGGAAAGAGAAGGAGCCCTGACCCTACAGGCCAGATCCTATTCCCTCCCACCTCCTAGAGAAGGGATATGGGGGCCCTGGGTCTCTCCCTGCAGCTAGGAGAGGGGCCTGGTGCCTCCCGTGGGGGAAGACAGCCACATGCTCACTGCCTGCCTAGGCCTGGCCAGGGGCCTGCTGTACCTCCTCCTTTGTGTGATGACCCCTCAGACTGCAGTGAATAATCTGACACATGTTAGAAATAAACACGAATGGGTTACAGACAAGGCAAAACAGGCATGAATCTTAAAAAAAACACTCATCAAAGTACAGGAGCCTCATTTCCAGGGGGGATGGGGGCTTTGGTCCTTTGAGAGCCGCAAGCATGACCCACAAGGAGAGGCTGAAGGTCACACCCACGTACACCTGGTGCCGGGCAGGTGGCAGAAATGGGTGCATCTGCCTGTCCAGCGTGCCGCTCTGAGAAGATGGACCCCCATCCCTACTCCCCGTCATGTCCCCTTGCTTTTCTTGTGTCTCCTGGCCCCTGCAGAGGTGACCACTGTGGACAGGCTGGCAGAGGCCACTGTGCACCAACAGGCTGCCAAGACAGGTGGAAACACCAAAAGTTCACAGCGTGAGGGGGCACATGACTTCCAGTCAGCTGGAGCTCGTGGCCGACGCTGTCCGTGTCCTGGGCCCCCATGGCCACATGCTCCGTGATGCAGTGACCGACACTCAAGTTCATCTGTCCATTCTCCTTTTCTCCCATTACAACAGTGCAGCCATACACAGACATACTTGTTCCCTTAAGAATATTTCTGGGGGGACTTTCCTGCTGGTTCAGTGGTTAGGCATGGGTTTGATCCCTGGTTGATGAACTTAAGATCCCACATGCTGTGGGGTACAGCCAAAAATCAAAACAAAAACAAAATAGAAGTAATAGATACACGTGGATTATAAAAAGGTTGAACTATAGAGAAAGTACTATTAAAAAGTAAAGGCTTGGGTGGAAGGGAGATCCAAGAGGGAGGGGATATGTGTATACATATGGCTGATTCACTTCCTTGTACAGCAGAAACACAACATTGTAAAGCAACGGTACCCTAGTTAAAAAATAAATAAAGACTTCACTGTTAAAAAAAAAAGCTATGGCCATTCTAGCATGTCTATACATATAGACACACACACATACACATCACACATACACAGCAGCCTTGATTCTGACCCTGACCTGTCAGGGACCCCTGTATGTTGCCTTCTCCTCCCCTTGTGTAACATCCTCTGTCTGCCCCCCGTGCAGCATGGTTCTGTGGGCCCTGTGGTCTGGTGAGAGACCCCTGTGAAACCCTTGGTCCCAGAAGGGAAGGCTGGAGATGGACCCCCGTTTACAGGTCAGTAAACTGAGGTCTGGAGAAAGAGAGGACTGATCACTGTGGGGCTGCCCAGACAGGACAGACGCTCCACTGCCTCTTAGCTCTGCATGCGGGCAGCCGCTCCAGGCCACTTCTGGATCCTCTCCCAGCTTTGACTTCTTCATCTAGGAAATGGGGCTGACAATTCTTGAAGGGTAGTAGTGAGGACGGAATGACAGAACTTAAGGTGGAAGTGAGCACATGGTCAGGAGGGTCATCAGGCTCCATGGGTCACTCACATTCCCCTGGGCCCAGGGTGTGAACAGAAACACTACGAGTAGAGAGTGGGCCCCGCTGGGGTCTCCTGCCTGCAGAGTAGCTGGTAGATGAAAACCACAGCTCCAAGACCCTGATCCTCCCCGGGAGTGGGTGCACATTTGAGGCTTGTCCAGGGCCACGAGGCCTGCCAGGATGGCAGTGCTGACCACTGCTCTGCCATGGTCCACCCCCCGCCTTGCCCGTGGGGAGAAGGCCCCCCTCAGGTACTCCCCTACTTTCCTCTGGGTGCCCCCTTGAACAGCAGGCCCCAGGTGGAGCCACCTCTGGGATACTCCTCCAGCCCCTCCACACGTCAGGTTTGAGTCCCAGTTACCTTGCCCTAGACTCTGGCCCCCTGGAGGGCAAGGCCACAGGGGGTGATGTTGCTCTGGGCCCAATAAACACCACTGGAAGGAACTGACAAAAGGTCCTTGCCTCCTTGTCCTGCTTCTTCGCCGCATGCTGGGATGAGCTGGGGCCCATGGGGCAGCCTGAAGAGCACTTCCTGCCTTACCTGGACCTGGAAGAAGCTGGGCTCAGGGCCTGGGGACCACCTGTGGGCCAGGGTGCTGAGGCCCTGGAGGGCTGTGGAGATGGGGGAGGGTGAGTGCCTGCCCAGGTGATCCACCCTGTTTGAATTTCAAAGGCATAGGAGGCCCAGGCTAGCAGGAATGCTGACCACCAGTGCCCAGCAAGTGCTCACCCGGACAGTGGTTGTCCCGAGTGGGCTTCTCTGCTAGAAGAAGGGGCTGAGTGTCTCTGCAGCCTGAAGTCAAAGCTCCAGCACGCCTCTCTCTCCCTCCCAGAGAGGGAGGTGCCACCAAGGATGGTCAGGCCTAAACCAGATGGACCCGAGGGACAGCGACAGGCCTGGGGACAAGGGTCTGAGCCAGGCTATATAAGCCACAGGGCGAGGGAGAGGGGGTGCTGCCGATGGAGAGGGTGTGAGAATACAGCCCTGGGATGGGGGTCGGGCCAGAGTCCCCAGCTGCTGTCCACACCCAGACCTGGGTGGGTCAGAGAAGACTGGAACCCGTGGCGGAAGGCCCCCTGGAGGTCGCTTCGGCCACTGCATCGCCCCGTGGCCAGCCTAGGAAGGGGCAGGGGCGTGGTTGCAATGGAGGGGACCACCCCCATCGCCCCACTTCCGCCGCCCGCTGCTTCAGACCTGCGGGCTAGGCGGACCCCGGGCGTCTGCTTTCCCGCGTTACCGACGAAGTTAAATAACTTGGCCTGGACGTTCTCGGGGGCGAGGCCCCACTTTCCCTGATCGCGCCCCAAAGATCCCAGGCCAGCGCCGGGGAGCGAAGTTCCCGACCCCCGTATTCTGACAAGGCTGGGCCACTCTTTCTCCCCAAAGCACCCCGAACCCTGCCCGCCCTTTGTGACCCCGGTCCTAACTCCCAAATGCGGCGCAAAAAGAGAAACGAGCGCACGGTCGCTCGACAAAGCCAGGAGAGGGGTTCCCCCCTCCCCTGTCTAGCTACGGGTCTACGAGAAAGGCGATGGGGTCCCCCATAAAAAAGGGCGAGGAAATGCAAGGGAGCGCGGTCCAGCAGGGCCACAAGCTGGGGAAGAAGAGAGGGGGAAGGGTCGCGCACGTGGCCGGGGGGCGGGGCTGGCCGCTTCCGCACCCCCACCGGGCCACGTGGGGAGCGGACCCCTCCCCCATCCCGACCTGGGGCGCGCCCTGGCCTGGGTGGAAGCGTCCGGGGAAGGGGCGGGCCCCCGCCGGCCGCGCGCCCTAGCGCGCGGTGGGCGAGCCCGCGAGGAGGCGGAGTGCGCGCCGAGCAGGGAAGGGCTCGCCCTAGGGGGTGGGCCACCCAAGGAAGGAGGGGCGTGCCGGGATGGGGCGGGACTCGTTCCGGAGGCGGGACCCTACCAGGGACGGGGCGGAGCTTCCTGGCGTGAGGAGGGGGTGCTCTGGGGAGCGGACCGGAGGCAGATACTGAGGGAAAGGCGCCAGAGAGGACTGGCTCTTCAGCCTGCTGCCCGGCGCGGGGAAGGCGCGCTCGGAGAGGGAGGGGGGCGTACTGCGGAGCCAAAGTGGGCGCTACAGGGGGCGGTCCCTTCGGCCCGGGCTCCGCCCCCGGAGGCCTCACGCAGAGGGCAGGGTGGTGGAGAGCGCGCCGGGCGGGGGGCGTGGCAGCGCGCCCCGAGGGGGCGTCCTCCGGGCGGGGCGGGCCGCGGCCGCCCCCGCGGGCTCCGGTGCGTCAGGGCGCGTCAGGCGGGGCGGGGCGGGCAGAGCGCGGGCGGCGGCGGCGGCGGCGCGCGCCGGCCTCCTCCTCCTCCTCCCGCACTTGAGCAGCCGCCACCGGCCGGACGGGCGCCGCTCCTGCCGCCTCCGCTCCGCCCGCTCGGCCGCGCCGCCCGCCCCTGCTTGGCATGTCGGCAGCCGTGGCGTGCGTGGATTACTTCGCTGCCGACGTGCTCATGGCCATCTCCTCGGGTGCCGTGGTGCACCGCGGACGGCCGGGCCCCGAGGGCGCGGGCCCAGCCACCGGCCTGGATGTGCGCGCGCCGCGCCGCGAGGCCGCCCCGCCCGGACCCTCTGGGCCGCCGCCGCCGGCCCCCACTGTCCTAGGCCAAGGCCCCGGCGCCGCCGCCGCAGCACCCCACCTGCTGGCCGCCAGCATCCTGGCCGACCTGCGCGGTGGGCCCAGCGCCACTCCGGGGGGTGCCTCGCCCGCCTCTTCTTCGGCCGCCTCGTCCCCGTCCTCTGGCCGCGCCCCCGGCGCCGCGCCCGCCGCCGCCAAGAGCCACCGCTGTCCCTTCTCGGGCTGCGCTAAGGCGTACTACAAGTCCTCCCACCTCAAGTCGCACCTGCGGACGCACACAGGTGAGCCCTATCGCGAGCCGGACCCGCGCGGGGGCGGTCTCCCGCGCCCCCTCCCCCGCCGGGACCCCGAAACTGCGTGGCGCGTCGGGGGCGGGGAGGGGGGCGCGCCCGGGCAGCCGCCGCGCCGGCCGGGAGGGCGGGGCCTCGGTGGGTGGGGCTCGCCCGGGGGGCGTGGCGGCCACGCGGTCTGGCGGCGAGCGGATGGCGGGCGCGGAGGCAGCCGCAGGAGCTCGCCGGGTGCCCGTTGCTGCGGAGTCCGCGGGCGCGATCGGGGCTCCGGGGTAGTCCCCTTCACCTTCGGCTTGGTTTCTCTTTTGTTTTCCGTTGGTTTCTGATCGGGGCGGTGGGCAGCCTGGTCGAAGCGCTCAGTTCTGAGGTTCTCGTTCCCTCCCCTGCCTTGGTTTCCTTATCTGTAGAAAGGCAGCAGGGACCGTGGCGCTGCCTCCGAGGTGGCCGCGAGGATTCACCCCGGAGAGCGGCAGAGCGCCTGGTGCTCGGCGAGGTTGGGGGATGCCCGGCACGTTTTCTCTGTCCTTTCCTGTGTTTTAATAAGGCGGAAGGCGGGGCTGGGAGTGCGGGTTAGGGCTTGAGCCTCAGGAGGAGGGGGATCCCTGAGGGCGTCACGTTATCCCCTCGTTTCCCAGCGTACTGGATCCCTCCCACCTGCTCCGGGAGCCGAGAAGGCTTGGTGGCGGGGGAGGGCTCGGCGATACTGTCACGTCTCACAGCCCAGCCTGGCGGCAGGGGGCTCTGGCCACCCTTTCACTCGGGCAGCCCCCTCTTTTTTCTTTTGCGGTTCCTCCCAGTTCTATGACGTCCCACCTTCAACCCTGAAAATTTTTTCTTGGGCTGGGGGCCAGGGGATGGTGGTTACCAGCCTGAGTTTGAGCATTGGAGGTGATCCTTCGGTTGGGAAGGGCAGAGAAGCTGGGTGGGCGTGGGCTTGGACTCGGTGGTTCTGCCACTTTCTAGCACAAGACCTTCCCTTCTGGGTGGGTTTTTTGTCTGTATTAAGGGCTCTCTGACCGCCTTCTCCTGAGGGTCCTTACGTGGATCACGTCAGGCCACAGGGCACATGGACATGGCTCGGTGGACATGCTCCCGTTGTAGGGACACGTGGAGGGCCGAGGTGGGGCTGGCCCTGGAATTGTGGCAGAGACATGGATGGTGTGACCCCTGAAAGCGGCTCAGACCCCCTGGTGCCTTGGTTTTTTCCCCCCACTCTGTCCTGCTCTCTAGGTCTGGTGAAGGTGGGGGCAGGCCACCTCCCACTGTGGCTTCCCAGGGACACTTCCCCAGGGTTTGCTGGGGTTTTAAGGACCTCCGTGAGTCCCTAGGCAGTGTTGACTGCCCCTTCCTCCCGTGGAGGAGAAAGGACTCCTTGTCCAGTTCTTGTGTGTATGTCAGTGTTGCCATTCCTGGCTTTAAAGAGAAACTGAGGCCCAGGAAACCGAGTCTGGGTGTTCCAGTGATGGGTGGGGGAGGGCAGGGAGCGATTCCTCCATTCCTTGCTCCCTTGATAATAACTGTGCTGGGCACTGGGGGGCACCCGGGTGCTGAGAGTCAAAGTCCTGTGCCCAGGCTCCCTTGGTTCCAGTTTTGGATGCTTTGGGGTACCTTTGTGCTTAATGATGGCTAATGTGGCATCTTTTTGGCACTCAGGACCACCAGACTCTACCTTAACCAAAAGCCTCTGTATCAAGGCCTTTTGGCTTTTCCAGCCCCCAGGGGTGGGGAAGTCATGCCTGTCTTAGGTCTGTAGAGTGGTGTTGCCCACTGCTAGGGGCAAGCCTGGGGACAGATCTGATGAGCAACCTTAATTAGATGCTGGCTGTCTGCTGCAGGAGCCAGTGTGCCCCAAGGGTCTTTGGGAGGGAATCCTGTCCCACCCATCACTGCCTGACAGCAGCTCTTCTCTCTGTAGAGAGAACTCCCTTCCTGGCCTGGCCCCATTTTACAGATGAGCAAGCAGGCCCAGCTGGAGCCCTCATCATCTCTGCTCCATTTGGCACAGAGGGTTGGTGTGGGGAGATGTGGAGGGGTGATGGGGTCTTCCTCGGGGCCACCTAGCTGCAGGGGAGCAGCTGGGAGCGGGGATGGCTGGCCTCCAGTCCCCAGGGTCTGGCCTGCAGTCCCTGGCCTTCAGTAAGCTCCCCTGCTTCCCGCGTGGGGCAGGGAAAGACTTGGAAGCTGCAGATGATGTTGACGCGGTTGCCATGGATACCTAGATGGAGAGGGAGGGAGGTTGGGCGGGGGCGGAGGCGAGCTGGCAGTCTACTCCTTGGTCTCCCCACCTCCCTCATCTCCCACTGTTTTCCTGCCCCAGAGCCCCCAGTGCCCGGCACCTCCTGGGGGGGCTCAGGGCCCCTCCCAAGGAGCTCAGATCTGGAGTTGGGGGACTGCTAGTCTTTGGCACTGCTCACTCCTAGACTGGGTCATTCTCTGTCCAGCATCCTGGCCACTGTAGGGTGTTGAGCAGCCTCCCTGGTCCCCACCTGGAGCACCTTCAGTTGTGACAATAACAGATGTCCTCAGACAGCACACAGTGTCCCCTGGGACTTGCAGGATCGCTCCTGTTGAGACCCCTGTCTGGTTACGCCTGAGAAAGAATAGCTGAGCGTTGATTGTGTGTGAGAGAGGCACTGTGGGGATGACCCGATCCCTGTCCCCCGGGACCCCTGGAACGTTGTGGGGGGCAGTGACAGCAGTGGTGATGGAGGAGAAGCCTTCCTGGAGGAAGCAGCCTCTCAGCGGATGCTGTGGGTTGACTGCAGCCTGGAAGGGCGTGTCTCAGGAGAAGGGCAGCACCGTGGCTGCAGGGGGTGGGGGCAGGGGCCCTGGGGGGTGGACTGGGAGGCTAGAGGCTCTGGTGGAAGGTGGGGAGGGGGCCGAGCAGGTGAGCCGTCTGGTTAATCCCCAGGGCAGGGTGGGGGTGGGCGGGGAAGCGGCTGGCTTTGCAGAGGAAAATCCGTTTATGAGGACGGGATTAGGGTCCAGGAGAAGGGTTGAGGAGGGGCGCTGTGGTGTGGGAGGCAGAGAGAAGCCCCATGACACTGGGGACAAGAGGTGGCTAGGGGAACTCCTGTGTGCTGACTGAGGAGGGTGGGGGGGCAGGTGGTATTTTTTGCTGAACAGGCACCCAGGAGGGGAGGCAGATGGGGAAACTGAGGCAGCAGCGGGCATGGAGGCTATGTATGGAGGCAGAGCCCACCTCTACCCCTTGCAGAGCCATGAGTGCCCCTAGGGCCAGGTGGGGCTCAGGAGACTACTGGCTTATCTGGGGGGCCAGAGTGTGGCAGTGCCGAGGTGGGATGGGGGGTGCGAGTGCCCAGAACTGCCTCCCCATCTAGCCCCCGCCTCTTGCAGTAGTGCAGTGAGCAGCTGGGACTGGCCCCGCAGTGCCTGTACCCCCAGCTGGGGGCCGGGGAAGGATGCCCCAACATTTTTGGGGGGTGGAGAGGGTGCCCCAACACTGTGGGGGCGATAACCTCCCCCCACCCAGGCTCCCTGATAAAGGTGGCCCAGATGGCCTGGGAGTGGGCACATGATACCAGCCTGAGGAGCTGGCCTCCTGGGGAGGGAGGGAGCCACCCTCGCCCAGTCCTATTTCCAGAACAGCAGGGCTCCGGAACACACATGCTCTGGGGGCCTGAGGGGGCCGTGACCCTTCAGCCCTAGGCACTGAGAGGGCCACCGGCAGCCCCCACGCTGAAGATGCCAGTCTGGGTGGGGGGTGTGGTAAAGCCAGGGCTGCCTGAGTTCCCAGGGAGGGAGGCAGGGTGTGAGGCAGCAGGGGGCCCACCTTTCAACTAAACAGGGCTGGGGGTGGGTGGAGTGGCTCCTACCTGGGGGGTAAACCAGATGATGCACCAGAATACTTGGCAGCTGGTTAGCGCTGCTGGAGCCAGCCACTCCAGTGTCATTCTGTCTACTCGGGCCCTGTAGACTCTGCACATGTGTATCACGCACCCTTGGGGGGCCAGGCCTGTGCCCTCAGCGGCTGGGGGCAGAGATCACATCCAGGAGAGACTGAGCTCCAGCATAGGAAAGCTGAGAAACGGGGACGGTGGAGGGGGTACGCCAGGAGAGTGTGCTCTGAAGGGTAGAGCAGAGATGGGATGGAGGGAGGGGCAGAGGTTCCAGGCAGCAGGAATCAGGGGTGTGAGTAGCAGCCAGGCTGTGGTAAAGACTTCAGCCTGTACCCGGAGCCCAAGAGCAGAGCACTGAGTGGGCGGCTCCAGCTCCATCGAGGGGCTGCACAGGTCCAAGCCAGAGCTAGGGCCTGGAGACAGGGAGGTTTGGAGATATTTTGTTTGAAGGGGGGGCTCTGATGGGATCTGCTGCCAGGTACCACCTGGGAAGGTGAGAACCTGGGCAATCTCTGCTTAATAAGCTTTTGGAGCAAAAGGCAGAGCAATTGAAATGGAAAACCTGTAGGAGGAGTGGGGACTGGGAAGGAGGAAGGTGGGAAGTCTTGGGTTTGGGGGAAGGGGGCTAACGTCAGAGTGGATCTTCACGCCGGCTGGTCCTTGTAAAGCCTTCAGGATGGCCAGCGCACAGGGGCCCTGGGCCCTGCTCTCCAGACTTCACCATCAGTTTTCCGTTCTTTTGGCTGCATCTCTGTATTGTCCTTTGGGTTCTTTGTGGCCTGTTCAGCCCCATCTCCTTTGGAAAGCTTCCCTGCTTCCGGCCCCCCACCCTGGGCCACCTGCTGCAGCCCCAGCCTTCTCCAGCTGTCCTGGGATGCTGCCGTACCTGCGCCCCGCCCCCCGTGGAGTCCACCTGGCAGGTGGGCGTTTGTGCAAGGGTTGGCTGTGGGCTGCACCTTCCTCTCCTTAGGTAAGAGATGACCTCTGGAGGTCACGGAGAAGGTTAGCTGTCAGACCCTTGGCCCCCCAACCCGGGGAGGTGGGGCACTGGCTTCCCGGCCCCACCCCACGCCCTCTTTAAAGGCGGAGCAGGCTGAGCCAGGCCTGGTGCACGGTCGCCCGGACCTCCTGGCCTTCATTTTCCGGCTGTCCTGAGTTCACCCCAAAGCCCAGCCCAAGTCAGAGGGTCAAGTCCACCGCAGCCCCGCCCACCGCATCCTTCTCCAGCGCCCAGGTAGACTCTGGAGACAGGAGGCAGGCCAGGTGCAGCCAGGCTCTGAGCCTCCGAATATTACAACACGCCCACCCCTCACCTCCCTTTCCACCCCCGCCAGTGGACTGAGAGGGTGGCAGGACATGGCATCCTGCAGTCATTCGCCTAACGTTGTGGGGGCGGGAAGCCTGCGCTCCGGGACTGCCACCCACGTGTGCACGTGCGCCGCGCTCCCGGGCAACCCGGCGTGGGGCGGGGCTGGCAGGCGTCCAGCCAGCGGGGCGACCCCCGGCCCCGGGGGGAGCGGGACCACGTGAGCGGGGCCGGCTGGGCCTGAGGCTGTCCTTGCCGCCGCCGAGCTACGTGCGGCAGCTGTGTTCCCGGCGGCTGCGTGCATCCAGCCCCTGCCGGCCCCGGCACCGCTCTTGCAACCTGCCGGTGGTAGCGAAGGAGAGCTGCGGGGCGGAGGGAGGGAGGAGGGGTGGGAGGCGGGACCAGCCCCGTTGCCCTAAATGGGGAAGTGAGCCAACCCGGGCTGGAGGGCCCTCCCCGCCGCCACCGGCACCACCTGCCCCCGCCCCCCAGCCCCTCCGCTCCTCCCCGCCTGCACCCTGCAAGATGGCGACAGGGCCGCATGCCCCACGGAGGGGCGTCCCCCCCACCTCCCGCCACTGTCTGCCTGGAAACCAGCAGCCCCGCCCCCCATCACCAGACTCCCCCTCCCCCAGACTTCGGCCCTCGGGACCTGTTGGTTCCAAGTTGGGTGGGGGGTCCTTTCCGGCGCTGTTTTGAGCCCCGTGATTCCGTTGAGGTCCCCGCCCGGACCCCTCCCCCAGCTGCTGCGGACTTTGCCTTCTGGATTGTTCCAGGGGGCGCGAGTGGTGGTGGGAGACAGCCTCGGGGATTTGGGGCCACCTGTGGTCTTGGGGACAGTTGCTCTCCCCCTAGCAGCACGATTGTGGCCCGTAACTCCCCTCCCCCAGGGAGGTGGCACCAGCACTTCTGGGTTCGCAGCCTCCTGGGGCCTGCCTTCCCTCAGCTGCAAGCATAACCGACAGGTATCCCACAAGAAATTTTCTGGGGGGGTTTCTACTGGAACCCTTTTCTGCCGTGTTGGGGGTGTCCCGAGTCTGGCCAAGAGGAAGGATGGGGGAGGGGAGGTTTTACTGGGCCTACTGGGCCTCCTGGGCCGCGGGTGATAGTAGGAGCCTCTCTGAAGTCTACTGGTGCCCCTCTGCGGTTCCTCCCTCCCAGCCTTTCTCCCTAGGCAGCCCTTGCTTCCAGAGCAGAGATGTCACTGGGTCACCCTGAGAATCCAGCCCTCCCCCACTCCCCCAGGGCTGAGGCTCTGTCCCATGGCCCCTGCCGCTGGCTCTTGGTCATCTCTGTATTCCCCCATCAGGGCGCTTCTCTGATCCCTGGCAAAGGACACCGTTAAGGTCTGTCTCCCTCGCCACCTCCCCCCAGCGGTGGGCGTGTTCTCTGAGGCAGGGTCAGCCTGGGTCACCAAAGTCCCCAGGGCCCGGTGTGGGCCTCCCAGTGTGTAACCTACTCTAACCCCACTGTGGCTCCCCCTCTCTTGTCCCCCAGCTGGCGTCCCCCCTTCCTCTTCTGGGTTCCATTCTATGCCGCGAGGGGAGACCCTGCCCACATGTCCGCATCTATTCCCCCCAACACACCCCGCAAAACCTCTGCGCACTGGGCACACAACGCCTAGGGGGTTCCAGAGTCCCAAGTACCCCGCGCTGGGTCCCGGAGGGTGCAAACTGGGGAGCTCTCCGCCCCTAGGACGGGCGTGGCGGGGGTCCCCCCGAGTCGGCTGGGGACACGCTGACGATACACGGTTGAGGAGAGGGGATCGGGCGGCACTATCGTAGAGCGGAGACCCCCATGGGATGGGCGGGTAGGGACAGGCGGGCGGGGATGGCGGCTGCCGCCGGGACAGGATGGGCGAGGCCGGCCTGGCGGTGGGAGGGGTCTTCGGAGGAAGTTGCCGGTGGCGGCCCGCCCCTCCCCTAGCCTTCTGCTTTGCGGGGGCGGGACAAGTCCTGGGCTGCCTCGGGCTCCGCCCCTTCCCGCGCCAGGACCGGGGGCAGTCCCCGCTGCGCCTTCTGACCCTTCCCACCCTGCTAGCGCGGCCCGGGGTTGGGGGTGCCCCTTCACATGTCCCTCTCCTCGTAGAGGGCCACAAGGGTCGGTGGTGGCGTCAGGCACGGGAAACCGCCCAGATGATGCCCCGCACCTGCGCCCCTGGTGGTCATTTCCCGAAGAAGGGGCTTAGCTGGGATCGCCAGCACCTGGGAGCCCTCTGAATGCCCCACAGGAAAGGTAGAAGGGAGTTCCGCTGGGCGGGGACAGCAGGAACTGTTGCCTTAAGAAGCCCCTCAGAAAACTCGACGTGCGATCGGAGCGGGCACGTGTGTGGCAAGTACACTGGGAGACACTTGTCACAGAGGTGTGGCCGTCTTGGGGGTAGGGGTAGGCGGGCACGCCTGGGAGAACCGGGTCTCTGTAGGTTTTTTCACCCCGTGGCAGCTGCTCCCAGGCTGTAATTACCATTGTGCTTAGTCGCTTCAGTCGTGTCTACTCTTGGCGACCCCATGGACTGTGGCCCACGAGGCTCCTCTGTCCATGAGATTCTTCAGGCAAGAATACTGGAGTGGGATGCCGTGTGCTCCAGGGGAATCTTCCTGACCCAGGGATCGAACTATCTTCTGCATTGGCAGGCGGATTCTTTCACTGGCGCCACCTGGGAAGGGTAGTAATTACCATTAGTCGTAGGAAATAGATGAGGGGATATTCACAGGGTTTGGGAAATGAGTTGGGGTCATTTTCTTTATACATTTACACGTTTTAAATTCACACCCAGAATTCAGCCTCTCGAACGAGTTTTGCGGGGGAGGGGGGGATGAGACAGATGACCATCACCCTTTGAGATCTGATGGGACGGCCCTCTCTTCCCCCACACACTGACCACTGTCTGTCCTCCACGCAGGTGAACGCCCCTTCGCTTGCGACTGGCCGGGATGCGACAAGAAGTTCGCTCGCTCTGACGAGCTGGCCCGCCACCACCGGACGCACACCGGCGAGAAGCGCTTCCCCTGCCCGCTCTGCTCCAAGCGCTTCACCCGCAGTGACCACCTGACCAAGCACGCGCGCCGCCACCCCGGCTTCCGCCCGGAACTGCTCCGGCGCCAGGGCGCCCGCAGCACCTCGCCCAGCGACTCGCTGCCCTGCAGCCTGGCGGGCAGCCCTGCGCCCAGCCCAGTGCCCAGCCCGGCCCCAGCCGGCCTGTAGAGCCCTGTTCCAGCCGCCCTGAGTGCACCCCCGCTGGGCCTGGGCATGGAGCACCAGCAACCCGCCTGCTGTCCCGGGCCCTGGTGGGGCTCGGACTGACTGCCAGACCGGCCCCTTCCAGTGTCCCCCTGAGGGCCCCCCCGAGTTGCCCCTGCCCCCTCGAGAAAACCAGGAGGGGGCCTGAGACTGGACCGGGGTCATCTGGGCCTTGGAGGTCACTCTCCGGAGGAGTGTGGCCCCATGTCTGTATATAGCCATGATGTTAACTCTCTTCCCAGCTGTTGAACAGGGACCCTAGGTGGAGGGCCAGAAGGCATCCCTTCTCCCTCGCCACCTCCCTGCTTTGGGTGGCATGTGGGCCTTGGGGGGAGGTGCCCTAGGAAAGGCAACCCCTAACCAGCGTTCAGACCTGGCCCCCAGGCCCCTCTCTCCAGGTTGGGATGAAGTGTGCAGAGCCATAGGTGAACTAGGGGTTACCGCGTGGGCTGCCTCTTGTCCCCCCATACCCCGCCCCGGGAGCCCTTCACCCCATCGAAAGCCATTGGAGACGTTCAGGGAAACAGGGTGCGGCCTGGCCGCCCCCATTCGGGTACTCAATCTCAGGTGTCCACAGGCTCTGGCCCACTGCCCAAGGGAGGGGCCCCTCAGCTCCCCAGCCTCCAGGGCAGGGTGGGGGTGGGGGAAGTGGTAGGGTCTCTACAAGGGGTCCTGATTTTGCTTCTGAGACTTGGGGTAGGGAGGGAGAGAAGTGGGGGTTCTTCCAAAGAGCAATTAGACTCACTTAGGGGGGTGGATATCAGGGGATACGAGTAAATGCAGGCTTATTTATTGTCCTCTGTCTGCTGGAGTGGGGGGCTACACTGCCCCTCGCTGGGTGGGTGTGCGAGTGTGTGAGTGAGAGACTGGGAGAAGCTGGCGCCATCGCCGGCCTCCCTCCTACAGGGGAAGAGTCCCCGACACTGGCCTTGAGCAGCATCATGTGACAATCAGTCCCTCCTATTTGGACCAGAACAGCCTTTGGGCCAAATGGACCCCTTCCCAGCACTGCGGATGGGGGCGAAGAGGCCCCGGGCCCTGGCTCCATCCTGCCCCCTGGCGGCGGCGGCCGGGTGGCCCCTGGACCTACGGTTGAGGTCCCACCCACGGGGGCAGGAAGTATAGCTCGATTTTTTTTGGACCGGGTAGAATATTTTTTCAGGCTCCAATCCCTTCCTTGATCTGGGCCCCTGTGGGTGGTCTGTTGTCCTCAGGGGTTGTGGGTGTGGGGGGAGGATCTGTGTAGTCTTTACTTAGGGTGGGGGAGGGATAAATGCCACATCCCCTCCTGGGGTCCTCCCACTGTGGCTGAGGTTGGATTTCATTTTGGACAGAGACTGAAGACCCCGGCCTTGGAATGGGAAGGGACCCAGGCACCCTGTCCCTTACCGTGAAAAGGCCTATTCCATAGCCTTTGGCTGCAGATCTGTGGCACCCTCCCAACCTGTTCCTGAAACTTCCTGTCTCCCAGTGGGGGGCTGGGGCGTTTGGATGGCACTAGTGTGGACCGAAACGGGCCCTGGCAGGATCCAGGGGCAGCGCCTAGGGTCCCAGGGAGGGGGGCTGCGCCACAGTGAGATGCCTTAGCCCTTAGCCCGGGGTGGGCGGGGAGGGGGGGCGGGCCTAACCTTGTTTCCTTTTGTGTCCGTCTGGATGCCCCCTCCCCGTATTGTCCCAGCGCTGGCCGGTGCTTGTCCACAGGAGGTGGACTGTGGTCTGAGGACCCAGGGAGCTGAGAACTCGCCCCTCCGCCCCACCCCAGTGTCCGGGGGCCTGAAGGGACCAGTGGTCACTGGGACCTGCTTCCAGCGATTGAGCTGTGGCCTCTAGAGGTGGGTGGACGGGGAGGGCCCCAAGGGACTTTGCTTTCGGGTGACTCCCTCCCCCCTGCCCTGCCTGGCCTCATCCTGGTATTTAATTAAACAAGTCTTTTTTTAAACCCGATTCCGGAGCTTGTGTGGTTTTTCCCTTCGCCGGTCCAAAGCGGTGGGCCTCCTGGGATCCTCTGTCCCCCCTTGCCAGTGGGGGTCTTCAGCCTCGTCTTGCGGGAACTGAGCCAGCGGGCTGGTGAATCCGCGGACCTGCTGGCGGTCTTGGCAACGCTCCTTAGTCCTAAGGCCGGAGGAGGGGGCTGCCCTCTTCAGCTCGCGCTGCAGACCAGCGGCACCCACACCTCGTGCATCTGAGCCCCTGGCCCGCCTTCCCGCTCCGTTACCCGGCAACTGAGGCTGAGGCGCGGTGACACGGCGTCCGGGGGCGTCCGCTGCCCGCCCCTTTCCGGCGCCGCGGGCGCCGGGAGCCCGCACTTCTCTACACGGCTCCTCTCCAGAGGGTCCCCCGCACCCCCGCCCGGCTCCTGTCCAGTCGTCTGGCCGCTCCTGTATTGTATGCCTGCTGTATGCCGGCTCCCAAATGGAAGGGAGGGGAAGGAGCCTCGGGAGCGTTGGGAAATTGGTGAGAGTTCTGATCCCCTTCTTAGGGAAAATGCACCCCAGGTTCCAGCCATCTATAGAGCCGGAAGGACGGTGGGGCTGCGGTGACACGCAGCGCGGACACTCCCCAAGGGTTTTGCTACTTCCCGCCCTCGAGAAGGCGGCAGTCCCGCCATCTGGTGGTCGCCCACGGCATTGCAACAACGGCTCCGTTAATCACCCTCCCCAGGGTCCTGCCCTTGGGGCCGCCAAGGTCGCTCCAATCTAGACACGTGGCCCTCGTCTTACCCTCTGGAACCCTCTTCCCCCTTGCTCTCTTTCTTACTGGAATATGGCCCGAAAGCCCGCAGATGTCCCTCCCCGGACCCCTGTCCCACTCCAGCTCTGGCAGGTTCTCGGCTCCTTTCCGGCAGGGTTCCTGGAATGCTAGGTCTGCAAGCTCTAAGTCACTTCAGTCGTGTCCGACTCTGTGCAACCCCATAGACGGCAGCCCATCAGGCTCCACCGTCCCTGGGATTCTCCAGGCAAGAATACTGGAGTGGGTTGCCATTTCCTTCTCCAGTGCATGAAAGGGAAAAGTGAAAG
This sequence comes from Giraffa tippelskirchi, assembly GCF_054371585.1. Classification (NCBI taxonomy): domain Eukaryota; kingdom Metazoa; phylum Chordata; class Mammalia; order Artiodactyla; family Giraffidae; genus Giraffa; species Giraffa tippelskirchi. The sequence goes on along the minus strand of NC_137280.1, from coordinate 117,488,132 downwards.
TAAAGTCGCTCAGTCGTGTCCGACTCTTAGCGACCCCATGGACTGTAGCCCACCAGGCTCCTCCGTCCATGGGATTTTCCAGGCAAGAGTACTGGAGTGGGGTGCCATTGCCTTCTCCGAAAAATATGGAACGCTTCACGAATTTGAGTGTCATCTTTGCGCAGGGGCCATGCTAATCTTCTCTGTATCGTTCCAATTTTAGTGTATGTGCTGCAAGCTCAGAGCCCCCTTAAGTCTCTCTGGCACGCACTCCCCGTGTCCCGGAATCACCAGGAGGATTTCTGCCTCCTAGACGCTCCATTGGCAGGTGATCTCGGGGACCCCCTAGCCCCCATCCCCAGGTTCAGGTCCCCCTGTGCAAAGACAACCCCTGGTTCATACCATCCTCACCCTCAACTTCGGGCCCAGTATGTCCTTACCCCTCCTCCACTTCATATTCCTCTTTCCAAGCATGCAAAATCTTTGGGGTCGTCCTTGACTTCCTGCTTTGGCTCACCGTCCACATCTAGTACCTCTGGAAATCTCCCTGGAGCTCTATCTTCAAAACATATCCAGAGTCCACCCATTGCCCTCTCTTTTGCCTCCACCTGGGCCCACATCATGGCTCACCTGGACCAGTCCAGCCTCCCCGCTTGGTGCACCCACAGCCACAACAGCCACCAGGGGGCGCCCGTGAGCACCTGAGTCAGGTTTCCTTTATCTGTCCACAGCCCTCAGGGTTCCCAACCTCCCTTGGGTAAAAATCCAAGTCTTCCCCAAGGGAAGGCCCTGTATGACCTGCCCGGTCCTCTCCCTGCTCTCCCCTCCTCCCTCGCTCATTCTGCTCCAACACCGGCCTCCTCCTCGTCACGGTTGCTCCGATAAGCTTGATGCAGTCCTGCCCCAGGGCTTTTGCCCGTACTGTGCCCTCTACCTGGGATGCCTTTCCACCAGATGTCTGCTCAGCGTCCTCGTTTCCTTCTTCAGAACTGCTCAAATCACACCTTTCCCATAGGACTACGTGGACCACTCCCTTTTCCCAGCCCCCTACTCTGTTCAACCTTAAAGGAAATCAGTCCTGAATATTCGTTGGAAGGACTGATGCTGAAGCTGAAACTCCAATACTTTGGCCACCTGATGCGAAGAACTGACTCATTGGAAAAGACCCTGATTCTGGGAAAGATTGAAGGCATGAGAAGAAGGGGACGACAGAGGATGAGATGGTTGAATGGCATCACCAACCCGATGGACATGAGTTTGAGCAAGCCTCAGGAGTTGGTGATGGACAGGGAAGCCTGGCGTGCTGCATTCCATGGGGTCACAAAGAGCCGGACACAACTGAGAGACTGAACTTCCTACTCCGTTCTACTCCCCCCACCCCATAGCACTTTTCACCTTGTACTGTGATATTTCACTTACTGATTTCCTGTTGTCTGTCCGCATGTAGACACTACCTCTACCAGGGTAAGAATATTTGCTTTGTTCAGGAGCCCACCCCACTGTTGGCAGTGGAGGAGGGGCATCGAGAGATCCTGGGGGGTGAGGGAGTCTCAAGTCTGTGTGTCTGCAGGGTCAGGTGGCTGAGGTAGGGAGAGAAGTGGGCTGGGAGAAGTGGGAGGTGACCTAAGAAGACTATCCCCTGCTCAGGGGGATCCTTGGTAATTGCCAGCTGGTGGACAGCCTGGAAATTGTAGTTTCCTGCGACATTTCCCCAAATTTTATTTTATTTTTTTCTGGCCGAACCGTGCAGCCATTTGGGATCTTAGTTCCCTGACCAGGGATCAAACCCATGCCTCTGCATTGAGAGCGCAGTCTTAACCACTAGACCGCCAGGGAAGTCCTTCCACATTTTTTCAAACGGGCAACAAGCACATTTACACCATTTGAAAAACTAGTACTGAAACAAAACTGGTGCTCAGATACATATATATGCATGTTCACAGTAGCACAATTCATCATAGACAAAAAGCAGAAACCATTGAATGTCCATCATCTGGTAACTGGATAAAATACTTTGGGGCATGGCCTTGATCTACTGCTGCTGCTGCTGCTGCTAAGTCGCTTCAGTCGTGTCCGACTCTGTGCGACCCCATAGATGGCAGCCCACCAGGCTCCGCCATCCCTGGGATTCTCCAGGCAGGAATACTGGAGTGGGTTGCCATTGCCTTCTCCAGTGCATGAAAGGGAAAAGGGAAAGTGAAGTCGCTCAGTCGTGTCCGACTCTTAGCGACACCATGGACTGCAGCCTACCAGGCTCCTCCGTCCATGGGATTTTCCAGGCAAGAGTACTGGAGTGGGGTGCCATTGCCTTCTCCGCCTTGATCTACAGTAGGTAGTAAAATATTAGGTAGACCAATGAGTGAATCGGAACAGGTCTCCTCTGGTGGACCTGGAGATTTAACTGCCACAAGTGTCCAGGTGGGAGAAATGAAGCGCTTAGTTGAGTTTCAGAGCCTGAACTGGGTAACTCAGGTGCCGTTGAGATGCATCTGCAGAACTCGAATCGACCAGCAGAGGGCGCCTTAGGAAGACAAGCTAATAAAACAAACAATGCAAATAAGCCGTAGCGGGGCAGTGAGGGGCTTTTTTTTGTTGTTGTTGTTATCAGGCGCGCCTTGGACAACCCTGGCGCCGCAGGAGCCTGGGGCTCAAGATGGCGCTGCTGCCGCTAGAGGACCCGGCGGAGACGCTGGAGAGGCACTCTAAGGCCTCAGACAGGGCAGCCTGTGTCCTCTATCCCTCCCTTGGGGGCCATCTGTCTCAGATCAGGGGCCTGCGATCCGTCTCGGTCCCGCGGGAGCAGGCGTTTCTGATCAGGCGCACTTTGGGCAGCCGCTCCCGCGGTCCCTTGCGGCAGGGTCCCGGGGGCCTCCGGGGACCTCGGAGCAAGATGGCGGCGGCGGCGGGGTCCGTGAGGCGCGGGCGGCGGCGACCGCGGCGCCAGTGAGGGGGCCCGGGGGCCCGGCGGCTCCGGGCCGGGCCGCCGCCGTGGGACGGACCATGCTACGCTCCACCGGCTTCTTCCGGGCCATCGACTGCCCCTATTGGGCTGGAGCGCCCGGGGGACCCTGCCGGCGGCCCTACTGCCACTTCCGGCACCGCGGGGCCCGGGGCCCGGGCGCGCCCGGCGAAGGTGGAGCGGTATCCCCCGCAGCAGGTAATGTCTACCTGCGCGTTCCGAGTTCGGTTCCCCAGCGCGGGTTGGACCCCAGCGCCCGGGCTTCCCCGGTTTCCCGTTGCCCGCTCAGCTCTCTCCCTGTACACTTGCGAGCGACGTCCCTCCAAGCCGGGGCCATCCACCCTAGTGCCGGTCTCGGGTCCTCTGAGCCTGCGTTTTCGCGAGTGTAAAACCTAAACAATGAGAGGACCTGCCCTCCTAGGGGTGTCGCGAGGGTGGAGCGCGTTGGGGGTCGGGAAAAGAGCGCGGCCAGCACTGGTCAACAGGCTCGGGACTCCTGCCGGGGGAACCGTTCCCGCCCCCTCCTTGGCCCGGGGTGTTGGTTGCAGCCGTTGTTTACTTCCGCGCTCGTTCCCCCGCCGCACTTCTGCTCGTGGCCGCCCCTGTTGACAACAGCGGAGTCTAGAGGGTCTTGCTTAGGAGCTCTCCGACTGGGTGTCGAGCCCTGTGTGTCATGCCAGGGTCAGGGAGGGAGTCAAACCTGATTGATTGGGGGGGTGTGTGTGTTGGGATGGGGGGTAGATTTCCGAGAGGACGTTCAGAGGCTGCGCGTCTCTCTGCGTGGTGATTGTCAATGTCACAGAGTTCAGGTGAGAGCTGCCAGGAGGCAGGCACTGGTTCTGTTAGGAGGTGTGGGCCTTGAGCAGAGACGTGAAGAACGGGGGCAAAAAGGGGTATCACAAGGAAAGGTCCACAGGGACGATGTGTGTCATTGCTTTCAGGGGAATTCAGGCTCCGGTTGTGGACCCTGTTCTCGGAGACTGGCGCCCTCTTTCCATCAGACCCAGATTTCCTTGTTCAGTATCTTCTCTCTTTCTGCTTAAAACACAGATCCTCATCTCAGAGCTTTTTCACTTGAGAAGCACTCTTGCTAGTATGAAGTCATAGGCTTGTTTACCCCACCCCCCCAAGAAAAGGGAGAAAAAAGGTAGAATTGTCTCAGATTTCCATGCTGAATTTTGTTTGACCCTTTGGCCTTGCATCAGCCACCCAGATGCCATCATTCAAGGTCAGGCTCCACACCTGGGTGGGACACCGGCCTGGCTCTTGGGAATCTTCCCTCAAGATAGCTGTGCCCACAGGTGCCTGAGCTTCAGGCCTGAGTGTGGGATGCTCCTTGGTGGTCACCCTGTCCCGGTGCACTTTCTCACTCCTTCTGTTGACCTGCCGGTGCAGTCTTCATGGTGTTCTGTAAAGAGCTCCTGACGTCTAGGGGCAGGACAAACGGAGCAGGCCGGCTCCCTCAGACCCCGGGTGGCGACTGGGTCTGCAGGCCCACAGGTTGACTTCCAGTCGTCTGAGAGCGCTGATTTGTCTCTTCATGTGTTCTTCCAAGTTCATTGGTTTCTTGATGTCTTCCTGCATCACAAATGGCCAGTTTCCCGAAGTGTCATTTTTGAGAACCCATTGGTGATGTGGTCCTGTCTGCTTCACTTTCCCGCAGGAAAAAGTGCAGCTGCCTACCCCTGACCCCAGTGTGTCTGCATTTTCCTTTTGCAGGTGAGAACAAGCAGTCCTCTTCTCCTCTGGGGGGGGGTGGGAGGGGGGCTCTTCCTGCAGCTCAGCCTCCATCTTGCTGTGGGGCCTCTCTGACGCTCTGTTTCCTCCTCTGTGGCGTGCTCAGGTGTGCCTCCCCCCGCACCTTTCAGCTCCCCCTTGCTCCGGACTTTGACAGGCACACTTCCTGTGGGACTTGGAGAGGCTGCAGCCGCAGGCCAGACTTTGTCTGGGTCCCCCTGTGAGCAGACTGACATGGCCCAAGAGCAGATGCTCGGCCAGGGTGGGCTGGGCAGGGGTGCGGATGGTACTGACCGCCTGCAGGCAGGATGTAGGAGTTCCAGCACCTCCGGCCTTGGTCTGCCAGCCCCCTGAGGCCCATGTAGGGCCCATCCCATTCTTTCCAGCCCTTAGATCCACCCTCCTGTGCTCCAGGGTCCCCACCCCTTTGCTCCGCTGGGGTTGCTCAGTTACTGCCGTGCACCTTCAGGCATGCTCTTTATTCATGACCCTTAACCGGTGGGAGGGACAATTGTCCCGATTTTACAGACAAGGAGACAGGCCCAGAGAGGGGAAGCCACGCATCTGTGTACACGTGGTCGGTAAGTGCGCCTCATGGAGTCGGATCAGGGCAGTCAGGCCCTTGCCTCCTCACTTCCTGCTGCTGGGCACCTGGGTGCCCATCACATGTGGGCTCAGTGCTATGTCCCGAGGCAGAGAGGCGGCAGTGAGACCTGGGGAAGGGCCTCACCCATGCTGCAGGGCCTGAGCACTGAAATCTCCCGAAGACCAGTAGGAGGAAGCCCTGACTAGTGCTGGAAGGCACAGTGGCCCCAGCTGGTGGTGGTGGCAGCTCCCCTGGGTCTCACATTGGGCCCCAGGGGGGACCCTTGTGGTCTGGTGTTCTGAGAGCAAGCCTTGCTTCTTAAGGGAAGCTAAGGGCCAGGAGTCAGGTGGGAAGGGAGGGTGCAGCCAGAGAAGTGCGTGCTTCTGAAGGGGCAGTAGCCCTTCACTGCCTTCCCCGTGGGCTGGGGGCCAGCAGGATTCACGAGGGCATGACTCCCCACTGCCTTGATGGCCGTGCTCAGAGACAGAAGGGAAGTGTTCCTCTGTCTGGTGCTTTCTCTTCCTGAGTAAGCCACACACACCCTTTCCTCCCCTTCTGGGAGAGAAAGCCCAGCAAAGAGCAGTGTCATTTGTGTATCTGAAGGTCTGGCCAGGTACTTGACGACCCCCAGGGCTTCCCTCGCTTGCCGCCAGGTGTGGTCTTGGGTCAGGCCTGTCAAGGGCCTCTGACTTTGTCGGGAGAGGGTGGAGCCATGAAGAATACCAGAAACTGGTGGGGGGGCGTGGGGGGAATATCCTGGGCTCTGTGCAGGGTGGAGCAGCCTCCCTGGCCCCACCTCTTTGATGCCAGGAGTCCGCCAGTCTTAATAAGCACAGGTGTCCCCCAGACTTCACCCAGTGTTCCCTGGGGGCAGGAGCACCCCGGAAAAGACCCCTGGTCATCAGTATCACCTCCCCACCCCTCCTGGGGAGCTGTGTGCACAGGTGCAGCTCAGCCAAGGGAGCTGGGCCACCAGGCTCAGGGGACCCAGGCTTGCCACCTCCCAGGGTAGGAGCTTGCACTGCCATCCAGTGGGTGGTTCCATTGTTCCATTGTTCTTGACTCTTCTGTGAAGAGGGAGTGGAGGAGAGGTGCTGTGGGTTTTCAGAGCAGTAGGAATCCCTTTCTTACGCCAGGACGAGGGCGGTCTAGGTTCAGTGGGTGGTGCAAGCCCCTGTCTTCAGAGGCAGTGTCCCATCCCAGCTAAGTAATCTCTGTTCAGAGTGCTCTTTTTTTGGACTTGGAGTTATGTTCAATTTAAACACTCAGGAAAACGCTGAAAAGTCAAAGGAGATGTATCTTGTATGTGGTGATGCCCCCAGTCCCGGGTCAGCAGGCTTGCTGTGCCTCCTCCCAGCCTGGGACATAGTCTGTCCTTCCTGTACTTGTAACCCTGCTCTTCTTGGGAGCTGGGTCCTTCTGTCGAGGTTGCAGAAACCCCAGCGAGGGGTGAGGCCTGCCCCGTGCCTCTGGTTTCCATACCTGCTGGCCCCTCCTGAAGCACCTGGGGAGCTTTCCAGACTGGCCTTCTTGCCCAGATCCAGGCTCGGGACATTTGAATAAGGATACACCTGCGCCCAGAGCTGTTTTGGGGGCATTTTTAGGGTTCTCTGCTTAGTGTCAGCAAAGCAGTGTCTCACCTGGGGTTCATACTGACCTTCCTGGGGACACATCTGTGGTTGTCAGGAAGTAGGGGGCTCCTGGCACTGGGGGTGTGGGGGGAAGGGGAGTCCAGGGATGCTGCTCAGGTCTTCACAGTGCCCGGGACGGTTCCCTTTCCCTGCTCACATGTAGCCTTGTCCAGCTCCAAGTGTCAGTGCTGCCAGACGAGATGGAGGAGCCTGAACAGTGTCCCAGCTCTGGCCTGTTTTTGTACTTGAGGGTGGGCTGAGAGAGCCGGCTTTGGCCTGCTGAGAGAGCACCACACCGAGAATCGCCACACCAACCCCCCCAGCTCCTCTGGGACCCAAGGTGAGGGGCAGAGCAGCCCAAGCGCCAGGGTTGGATTGGCGAGGTCAGCACAGCAGCCCGGAGAGCTCGGGGGCTATGCCGGATGCTTGAGTGCACCCCATCCCCAGAGCATCCGGTAGAGGGGAGGCACAAGCGCCCCGGCAGGCTTGCAGCCCTGCAGGTGGAGTAGAGCCTCATGGGAAGGTGTTGGGGCAGCGTCCTCCATGGTGCGAGGAGCCTCGCTTCCCACTGCTCAGTGTCACCGCCTCGGCCTTGGCCACCCCTTCTGCGAGGTGGCGTCATGATGTAGGCCCCTCAACAAGCAGTGTGCCTCTCCTGTCTCACCCAGGTGTTCTGCACAGTATCCCTGCCCTGCCATCCTCCTCTGCCCCGGCTCCTCCCTCAGAATCCCTGACCAGAGCATTGCACATGAACAGTGGTTGTGCAGGAACTTGGTTTGTTGGTGTTGAAGCTGTCCCTGTGTGGAAGGTCAACTTCTGTCAGTGTGATCTGACTCACAGCAAAAACTGTGCCAGTTGTATTAGGGTGATGGGTCCATGCTGAGGCTTTCTGTGAAGGCTGACCCCGCCCCAAGCGGTCTGCACGGGTGGCAGGCAGGGTTGGAAGCCCAGAAAAGTGTAGGGAGCAGGACGGGTGGCTGGCGGACCTGAGCGCTCTGTCGGGGTGGGCCTTGGCCATCTTAGCTGTGAGCTCAGCACAGACACACACAGGCATGGTCCACCCAGCCTCTGAGTCAGCTGTGAAATCCGGAGCTGGCTCTGGCACCCTCCCAGGGCTCTTCGGGTCTGTCTGAATTCAGTACTCATCTGTAGACCACCTGGGGAGCTCTGGGAGGGAAGGAGGAGTGTCCAGCAGCACATATCTGGGCCGGAATCCAGGAGAGCGAGCCATTGGCACCTGTGGTTGCAACAAGTCGGGCGAGTAGTCCCAGGCAAGTTGTTGGTGAGCTGGGTTTTGAGGGATGAATATGAGTTTGCCTGGTGTCTGGAAGCTGATAGTCCTCCTCTGTCTGCCTTCAAGGCTTCTGCTGCCTGGGCAGCTTCATGTCAAAGGAGTGGACCTCGTTTCTGTCCTTTGACTGGTTCTTTTATCCTACTCATCTCTCATGTGGCAGGGATGGTGCTTGTCTCTTTCTAGCCCCCTGGCCTGCCCCCTTGGGTTGTGATCATCCCCGGGGGTGAAGGGGTCCCCACTGTTGTCTAACCAGGGCACAAAGTAGGGGGTGGCACTGCCACCTGCATATCGTCTGTTGATGGGGGGCAGAGGACTAACGGGAAGGTGGGGTGGTGGAGAGTCCTTAGAACCATAGAGGATCGGGTGGCACTGGGTCTTCTGGTCTGGGAAGGAGAGCCAGGGTTTGAGGGTATGGCACTGTCCCAGTCCTAGCCTCCTCTGTGAGGGGGGTCAAAGCAGGCAGGATGAGCATTAAGGATTAACGGGGAAAGCCTCAGAGTTAGAGTCGATTGGGTTGGGGCCCGTGCCTCCCAATGGGGCCTTCCTGCCCACTTGTCTGCTCATTAACTGCACTTGCAGCTGGAGCTTGTGGGCTGGGTGTCTGCAGAGTGTTTCCTCAACTGAGGGTGGTGGGAGGAGCAGGGCTCAGAGGGATTGGAGCAGCTGCCACCCCACGCTGTCCTTCCACTCAAAGTGGGCTCTGGGCGATCTGTTCCCTGAGCACTGTGGCCATGAGTGTCTGCTCCTGGCTGGAGGTGGGACAGCCGGCCTGGGCTCTGCCATGCTGCATGCCTGCTCAGAGCTGGTGACCAGGGCATGTTGGGACCAGGTCACGGGGAGAGCGGCCCTGGGGTGCCAGAACCAGGAGGGAGCTGGCGCACAAAGACCAGGCACGGGGACAGCCCAGGAGCTTCCCAGGGGCCTCCCCAGGGTGTTTCTTCAGTGGGGGCCCCGCTTGGCAGCCCATTTCTTGCCCTGAGTCTGGGGCAGGAACTTTTCCTGAGAGTGTAAAACCCCGGCAGCCAGGCCTTCCAGGAGCTTTCCCAGTCAGCTTGCGAGTTCACCCCTTGCTGAAAAACAGCCAATTAGTCTTGTTTACCAAAGGCATTCTTCCCTGGTACAAACCTCAAAGGAGCACCCATTGGCTTCCAGCCAGATTAATTCCCTAATAACGGGAAGGTGCTTTTGCGGCGCCATGGCCCCTCTCCACCTCTTGAGGGTCACCTGTCGCTTGGCAAAGGTTTTCTTGGGAAGCTTCTCCAGTTCCTCCTCGTTCCCTGAGGGCTGGTCCCTTGAGGCAGGGTGGGGTGGGGGCTGGGTAACATCACAAATGCCTTCTCCATCTACTTGCCTTCCCCTAGAGGCCTCCAGAAGCTTCAGCAGGAGCATAGTGGTCGAACTCTGGGCCCCACACACTCACTTCTGAGCTGCAGGGGCTGCGGCCGAGCCCTGGCAGCTGCGTGCTTGATGTGCCTAGACCTGCAGCCTTGTGTGACCCCAGGGACACTGAGGCTTAGAAGGGAGGGTCTTGACCTAGACCCTCTGCCCTCTCCTAGCGCTGTTTTTTTGTTTGTTTTTTTCTTTTTAGCCTGGTGGGGTGTGGAGAGGGAGCCTCCCTGGGACTGAAACATCCCACCTTGGCAGGGCTCTGGGATGCCCAGATCACGGGGGCTGGGCCTGGCCAGGGGCTTATTCCCTTCAGAGTCTGAGTGTTGGGCCCTGGAAGCTGCAGGAAGTGGAGGGGGTACTGCCCTCTGGAAGCCCCCCGACGCTAGTGCAGGCCCTCATCAGAGAGCAGGAGCACCTCTCACCATCAGGGTGCCCAGCGGGCCCCCTGGGGCCTTGGCAGCCTGCCACCCTCTTCCTTACTTGCGGCCTGGCCCTTTGGGCACCTCCTTCCTCTCCCTGCTTCCCAAGTGCAGGCTTGTTTGTGTCGGGATTCCTGTCACATTGTGAAGTGCAGAGGTCTGAACTCTGCCCTTTTTGGAGAAGGGCATGAGGCACTCTGGGGGGTTTCTGTGTTGCTGGGGCACCTTGCGCCCTGTTCCAATGGCTGGTCAGAGCGGGGAGGACCTCCATCCATTAGAACTCCACCCCCTCCGGGGGGAGGGGCATCTCCCCCAGATGAGCCCTGCTACTGGGAGCCATCTCAGCCTCAGGAAGGGAGGTTAGGGAGTGAGGGGGTTGGTCTAGAGGCCCCCCAAGACTTGCAGGACCCAGCCCACCCCTTGCTGGACATGCCCTGTCAGTGCCCCCCAGCTTGTGTTCTAGGCCCTCCACTCGGCTGGGCAGCCAAGACTTCAAGGGGAGGGGAGAGCACTGGCTTTTCTGTTCACATGGGCTGCGAGTGGCTGGGGTGGGTCTGTGGTCGTACCTGTGGCCCTCTGTGGGTTAGGGAAAGCTGCGGAGAGGGCCCTGGATCCTGCCCTCTCTCTGGACCTCTGGATGGTCCCTTCATCTTGAACCTCTTCTGGGGCAGAGGGGCAAGTAGCTGTGTGTTCTGACCATTCACCAGCACCCAGGCCTGCTGTGGCCTGTGTAACTCGTTTTTACCACCTTGTCTATAACCTGCAGGCTGGGCGTGTCTGTGGAAGTCTGAAGCACAAATACACATGTCCTTTCAAGTGTCACTTGAAAAATAGGTTCCAGGGTAAGAGCCGGACAGTAGGTCTGTGATGGAACCTGCACCCCTGGCCCCCTGGTTCCCCAGCAGCCCAGCTATCCACCCTTGTCCTGCAGTAGTGCTGGTTCTTCTGTGCGTCCTCTCTCGGGTGTATGCATTTCCTGGGGCTTCTGCAGCAAGAGCCCCCCTCACCAGGTACCTTAGAAGAGCACAGGGTTTCCTTTGGCGGTTCTGGAGGTCAGAGGCCCAGAGTGGGGGCACAGCTGGTTCCATCCTGAGGCTCTCTGAGCATGGCCAAGCACAGGGCATCAGAACAAGTCACTTGTTCTTTAGTTTCATTGACTCGTGTCCAGGAGACGCTCTAACCAGGAACCATTTTAAATTCTGAAACAGTTGAATAGAGTATGTTACTCCCTTTTGGGAGCATTGGGCTTTACCTGCTCACATCTTATGGAGAAGCTTTGCACCTTTGTCCATAAGGGAATCTCCTGTGAGGTCCCTGCCAGCTTGGGTGGTGTTGGGCTGCTCCCGTGTAATGTACCTGGAGGCGGGTCAGTAACAGCAGCCACCTGCCTGCCAGCCGCCCCACCACCCCTGTTTTGATGCAGACATGAGTATGTCCCGTGCCCACCCTGCTGTCCACCCCACTGTGCTTCCCCAGTGTCATGCGTTGTCTGAACATCTTACACTATGGCATCATTCTGGAGACGGTGTGCCCCGCTTCCCCTGTGAAGTTTGCCGTGTTGTCTTGCGTACACCCCAGCCACCACCTCCTCACGGTGGACACTTCAGGACTTTCCATGTCCTCACTGGTATATGCGCCACTGGTGGACTTTTCTGTGGGCGAGAAAGCTTGTGGGAGGACAGAGCCCTAAAGGCACAGTCACCAGGCAGGGCTGTGCATGTCTGCCCGCTGCTCTGGGTGGGTGGGCTGTGTCGGGCCCACCTTCTGCTCCCTGCCCCCAAGTCAGACGGCTCTGTGCCCTGTGCTTTTGGCCCTGGCTGGGTGGCTGTCCGGCCTTCTACCAGTGTCCTCCTGCCTCCCTGGCTTCAGGGAGCTGCATGGTATGGCTTTAGCATGGGCTGAGCCATGTGGGAAGCCCACCCTTGCCCAGCTTCCCAGACCTCACCATCCATGTTCCAGGTCAGGAAGACCCCAGGCTCTGTGCCCCACACCCCACTTGGTGGCAGGACCTGCACGGAGGGACCCTCCAGGATCCTTGACTTGCTGTCAGAGCTTTTGTGTGGTTGGCCGTAGGCCTGGCCTCGGCAGATTCTGGAAGGCCGGTTCTCTGCTCTTCCCTGCTGGCCGCAAGGGTCAAGGCCTGGGATCAGGCAGTGGCTGGTCACCGGCTCAAGTGGCCGCTGCTGCACCAGCCTGCTCATGGCTGTTTCTCCTCTCCATTTCAGGGCTCGGTTATGACCCATACAACCCTGAGCTGCCCAAGCCCCCTGCACAGAGGGAGAATGGTGCCCTGGGCAGAGGCATTGATTCCCGCTCAGACATCCTGGAGCTGGAGCTGGTCAACCAGGCCATCGAGGCTGTGCGCTCTGAGGTGGAGCTGGAGCAGAGGCGCTACCAGGAGCTCCTGGAGACGGCCCGGGAGTGCGGTTCGGCCGAGGCCCCCATCCTGGCACCCCACGGCCCTGCTGCCTGCCCTGCCACCAGCCTGGACGGGGACACCTTCCCCCTGTCCTTCGATTACAACCCCAGCAGCCATGGCCTTTTGAGCCCCGATGCCAGCTATCAGCCCACCCCACTGGCTGCCACTGCTGAGCCTGGCTGCAAGTACTCGTTGGCCTCGCCAGACCGGGCTCAGGGCCATGGTGGAGGGGGTGGCGCCCTGGAGTATGTCCCCAAGGCCGTGGGCCAGCCCCGGCGGTACAGCCGCCCCGTCTCCAGCAGCAAGTACGTGGTGGACAACTCTAAGCCGTCTACAGACCTGGAGTATGACCCCCTGTCCAACTTCTCTGCCCGCCTGCTCAGCAGGGCCAGTACCAAGGACGAAAGGGCCCCCAAGCGGCCCCGGGGCTCCCGTGGCAGCGAGCCCTACACACCTGCACCCAAGAAACCCTGTGACCCCTTTGGCAGCTGTGATGCCAGGTTCTCGGACTCGGACGATGACACTGTTGTCACTCCGGGTGACAAACCCGTCACCACCAGCCCGCAAAGAGCTCAAGGGGGCACTGAGAGCAAGGCCCCAGGGAAGCTGGGCTCCAGGGACGGCCCCGAGCTGGAGGAGGGCGGCCTTCGGGAGACCAAGGAGATGGCAGTGCAGTGTGACGTGGAGGATCTCGGGCCACCGCCTCAGAGCCCTGGCAGGCCACCCCTGGCTAAGCCCAGCTCACCAGCCAGGGCTGCGCCAGAGCGCAGCAGCCCCAAGGAGGGGAGGCCTAAGAAGAAAAGTGGAGTGTCACCTGCCGCCAGCCACAAGGATAGTGTCCGGAAGACAGATAAGGGTAAGGATGGTGCACGAGGGAGGCCGGCTGAGAAGCCTGCTGCAGACAGGAAGGGCCCACAGGCCGGCAGCCCCCGGCACAAGGCGGAGCGGCCCCACGGGACCAAGAAAAAGCCATCTTCAGCCACTCCAGTGGCCAGCTCAGGGAAAGGCCGACCTGAACGGCCAGGACCGCTGCCGAGCCCCGCTCAGGGAGCAGCCCGCCAGCCACCAGATAGGATGGCTGGGAAGACCCTGTCAGGGAAGCTGGTGGAGAGGAAGACCCGCTCGCTGGATGAGGGCACCCCCCGGGACGCCCCCAAGCTGCCCAGGCGGGCCCTGAGCCATGCCGAGCTCTTCGGGGATGAGAGTGAGGACGAGGACTCGAGGCCTGAGGCGGCGGCCACCCAACCTCCCGCTCCCCCCAGCCTCAGCTCCAGCTCTGACTCAGACTCAGACTCGGACTCCAGCCTGGGCCTGTCGGCTGCACGGGGGCCGCCCAAGCGCCTCAAGGCCTCCCCACCCCCCTCCTCCTCGTCCTCCTCGGGGGCAGGCTCTGAAGTGGACTACTCAGCCCTGGAGAAGGAGGTTGACTTTGACTCCGACCCCATGGAGGAGTGCCTGCGCATCTTCAACGAGTCAACAGCCGTCAAGACTGAGGACAAGGGCCGGCTGGCCCGGCAGGTGAGGGCAGGCAAGCCGGGCACCTCCCTGACTCCCCTGTGACCAGAGTCCCAGCACTCAGTGGAGACAGCTTGCTGAGCGTCAGCCTCTCTGCTCGTTCAGAATTCAGACCTCTCGATGGCTACTACTTAACCCGCTCCTCATCCGGCTTCTCCCCTGCCTCTTTCACCTCTTCCGTATTCCTTGCAGCCCCCCTTCCCTCCTTTCCCTTCTCCTCCCTCTCAGACCCCCAAACTCAGCCAGCCTCCACCTTTCTGGTTTCCTGCTGCAGTGTCCTCACCTCGCCACCAGAGGGAACTTTGCTCCTAACGAAACTGGCACAGCCAGTCCCATAGGCAACCTGCAGCTGCTGGGGGATCCCAGGTTGGGACCCTGGCCCCACCCCCTGATCCCCCCACCTTGGTGTCCCACCCTGTTCCTGGCCCTCTGCTTTTCCCATTTTTTTCTTCATTCCTACAACTGTAAACCTGCACCGGTCCCTGTGCTGGGTGGACGGAAGCATGGGCTGGGCGGTCTGCAGAACTAACCCTCTGGGGGGCCTGAGAGGTAGGTCTGGGTGCCAAGTCTGTGTCCTCACCTGGAGGCCGGGCCTGTGCGCATCCCTGGGGGGAGGTGAGAACCGTGAACCCCCTCTCCAGGCGGGCAGCCAGTTAGTGTCTTCCCACCTGCTCCTGTCTCAGGCCTGGGTATACCCCAGGCCAGGAAAAGTGAGAGGAGCTGTGGCTGGTATGCGGTGGGCTCCCTGATGGACAGATCTGTGTCTCAGCCCCCCAAGGAGGAGAAGACTGAGGACAAGGGGCATTCAGGCCTGACCACGCTGTTTCCCGGACAGAAAAGGAGAATTTCTCACCTCTCCAAGCAGGGCAAGGAGGTAAGGGTCTGCCTCTGGGTCCTGGGGGAATGGGCACCTTTCTACAGAGGCAGGGCCTCCTCACACTCCCTTGCTGCTGGGGGCCTCTGGCTCTGCTTGTGTCCTGCAGAGCAGTTCCTGGGACCCACATCCGGTCATCAGGGTGTGCTTAGTGCTGGCGGGCAGAGCACGGAGCTCTGCTGTGTTGAGCCAGGTGAGAGCAGCCCTCTAGCAGGGTCACACTGCCCAGCCCCAGTTCAGAGGTGGTCTGTGATCCTGGGCAAGTGCTGCCACATCTCTGAGCCTAGGGTTCTTCCCTTGTAGTGTACAGACAGGATCAGTTGTCAGTCACCGTGGGGCTGGTCAGTGAGCTAGCACTTGGACGGTGGGGGCAGAACACAGAAATGGAGGTGATCCACTCATCAGTCCCTCTGCACTCTGCTGGGCATTCTGAAAGTACCATTCAGAGATTATTGGATTGAGCAGGATATAATCTAGCGGGTGGGTGGGAACACAAAGCCTGTGCCTACAGAAGGACTGAGGGGACTGGGCACGCAGAAGCTAGCAGGGCAGGGCTGGGCGGGGCCAGGGAGAATGGAGCGTCATGGTGAATTTGAGTGCTGAAGCGCCAAGCTGGTTCCTGCCTGGGTATGAGCACACTTGGGTGGAAATCAGCTGGTTCTCTCCAGGCGGTCAGCAGACTCAGATGAAGGCAAGCTGCTTCCCTCCAGGGCACCTACCCGCCCAGGAGAAGGCCCCTGGGCTGGCGTGCCCAATCCCGCAGTCCTGCCCCTGTCTTGATGCCCTGGAAGGCCTGCTCTGGATGCCTCTGATCCAGAGCGTCCTGGGCTTGGAATTTTTCACCCAGGCGGAGCCCACGAGGAGAGGCCCAGCGCCCCCTGCCCGGCCCCCGACCGCCCAGGAGGTGTGCTACCGACGGGCCCAGCAGGCGCAGAGGGAATCAGCCGGCTGGCTTCAGGCCGCCCAGCAGCTGGCTGAGAAGCCGAGCTCTGTCCACATCTCGGCCCCTGGAGAGAAGCGGAGGATCGCCCATGTCCCCAACCCCCTCCTGGCCGCAGGTGGGTCCCAGGGACTGGGCAATGCTGCCACCAGCAGGGAGAGCCCTGGCCTGGCTGCTGCTCTGCCGGGGGCTGTGGCCTTGAGCGGTGCTGGCTGGATGTCTATGTTTATCTGTGAAGCGGCCCCAATGCTAGTGGGAGGTGCCTGGCGGGGCTACCCTGGAGAGTCCGAGGGTAGCTTCCTTCCTTCCCTGTCTGTCCCCAGACCCAGAGTGACTCTCTACTCCCCTGCCAGCCTGGTCTAGGAGGCTCCCACCCAGGTGTGGCACCTCACAAGGTGTTAATGAGGGGGTGACTCTGGAGGCCGTCAACCCTCTAGTCAAACCAGTGGATCTGGGGTAGGAGTTGGGGCTGGGTTTCCTCCCTCCCACCCTGAGGCCACTGTCCTCTGACTTGGGCTTGTCTGAAAGCTGGGTTGCACCCCAACAGTCCAACAAGCGTGGGGCTTAGGCATGCAAAGGGAGCAGGGCTGTGTAGCCCCTGGAGGCTCATCCAGATACAGAGAATTCAGCTTCCCTGGGTGGGGAGACCCTGCTGTCTGACCAACTCCCTGGGTGTCCTTGCTGTTGCTTCCAAACTCCTCCAAGAGCCAGCCGTGAGGAGACGGCTCCAGCTGTCTGAAGGCTCCTTAAGTTTCCTGGTGCTAGAGCCTCCCATAGGAGAAGCGCTCGGCGTTCCTGGCCCTCCCCCCAGGGTGCCTGAGGCGGAGCTCCCAGCGGCCATGCACTCCATCTCCAGTGGGGCATGAGGGGATGGGAAGGGAGACAGCACTGAACCGTGGCCCTGAGGCGCACATTCAGAAGCCTAACCTTACTCTCGGTTGTCTGGTCATCTCCGATGACTTAGGACAGTTCTGTGGCGGTGTTACTGCCTGCACTCTGGTGGCAGGGTGGTTCCCCCAAGTCTTGGGGACTCACCTGCCAATGCCTCCTACTCTGCATGACCCTGAAAGCGCTCCTGTCACTGAGAAGTGTGCATCCTTAGAGATGAGGCTGGTGGGGAGCTCACCTCCCTCATGGCTGAGCCTGGTGTGGGCAGGCTTGGGTCACCGCTCTGTCCGCACCTTGGTGGTCTCACTCTGTCCCCATGCCCCTTCTCCAGCCTCACTGCCAGCTGCCGCTCCGCCTGGGGCCCTTGGAGACAGCCCTGCTGGCAGCCCCCTCCTCTCTGGTTTGTGACCTCATCAAAGGGAGCGGCAGAACACTGGGGCAGCTGCAGGCAGCCGGCTGGTCACAATGAGCAGGCTGGGGGCGACCTGCATGCTCTGGTGCTCAGCCCAGGAGCCAGGGCCTTTCGTCCCTCACACATCCATGCCTTGGAGTCGGGGGCCAGAACATGTGGCAGAGGCTCCCTGCGCCCCCCACCACTCGCCACACCACCCTGGCGGTGACCTTGCCTGAGCCAGCCTCCGAAGCCCTGTTTTCTCCCCCTCCCCCTCGATGGACTTGCCCGAAAGCCGATAGAGCCTGATGTCATTCCACAGCCCTCGGGCCCGACCCCGGCCCCTCCCCCTTTGCTCCCAGATGCATGTCCTGCTGGCGCTCCACGGCCGCGGCCGCCTGGTGCTTTGCAGCTCAGTGATGGGCGTGCTCTCCTCCTGCTCTCACGGCCCCTGTCCCCCCGTAGCCCCCACAGGTGCCAAGAGGACCCTCTCGGCCAGCGGCAGCCAGCCCCCCAGCGGCCCCGAGCCAGGCAGCCAGCCCCTGAAGACGAGGACATTGTCGGGCATGGCATCCAAGACCACCACCACCGTGGCCCCCAAGCGCGTGGCGCACAGCCCATCCTTACAGGTGAGCCCTCTGTATCGCCTGCTATTTCCCCTTTAACTGAGTCGACCCTGAGCTGGGGCAGGCCAGGGTCATGCAGGAACAAGCGTACCACCCTCTGCTTGTCTCTGTTCTCTAGAGTTTAAAGAAGCCCATTATCCCAAAAGAGTTTGGGGGCAAAGTCCCCACTGTCATCCGCCAGCGGTATCTCAATCTGTTTATTGAAGAGTGCCTCAAATTTTGCTCTTCTAACCAGGAAGCCATAGAGAAGGTGCGTGGTGAGGGTGGGAGAGTGGGGGCATGGTGGGAGGCGGGGCTGGGTGGGGCTGAGTCCATGTCCTCCCACAGGCGCTCAACGAGGAGAAGGTAGCCTACGACCGCAGCCCCAGCAAGAACATCTACCTGAACGTGGCTGTGAACACCCTCAAGAAGCTGCGCGGCCTGGGCCCGGGTGCCGGAGCCACTCTCAACAGTAAGTCATGTCCGGAAGACCCAGGCCTCAGCCTTCAACAGCCCCCCTCCCGTCAGAAGGCTGTCAGAGGCTCTGCTGTCCCGGTTGTCTGGCTCCTGTGGAGGATGATTGGCCCTGCACCCTCAGAAGAGCCTCCTGTTACTGTTAACCGTTCTCCTCAGTGAGCCCTGGGGCCGCTGCTAATGGGGGGAGCCTCTTCAAAAGCTTGAGGCAGGAGGGTGCTTCCTCAGCCTCTTAAAGGATGCATTAGCGCCTTCTGCCCTTCGTCTGCCGCAGGCCGGCCCCCTCCTCCTCCCATGCAGAGGTCTTGCCCTTCCCTTCTGAGCAGTGAAGACCCCAAGGAGGGGGAGGGGCTTCTGGGCAGCTTACTGGTCCCCAAAGAGTTAAGGTCACAGGAGGTCAGGCTGTTCCCTTCTTTGGGGAGCGGGGCACTTGGAAGGACTCGGGCTGAACTGCATTCACTACCGTCTTCCAGAAACCAGCGGCCGGAGGGTAGTGTCCCATGAAGTGGTGCTGGGGGGGAAGTTGGCTGCCAGGACCAGCTTTTCGCTCAGCCGCCCTAGCAGCCCCCGTGTGGAGGATCTGAAAGGTGAGCCTGGCTCCTGCAGGGCTGCCCCGGCAGCTCTCAGCCCCCTCTCCCAGGGCCCTGGTGTGGCCCCAGTGTGGCCATGGGCTGACCGCCTCTCCTGTGTCCCCAGGGGCCGCCCTGTACAGCCGCCTCAAGGAGTACCTGCTCACGGAGGGCCAGCTCAAGGAGAATGGCTACCCCTTCCCGCACCCTGAGAAGCCTGGTGGCGCCGTCATCTTCACAGCTGAGGAGAAGAAACCCAAGGACTGTGAGTACCTCCTGCACCAACGCCCTGGGGTGGGGGGCCGGGGAGGGGGCCATCTGGAAACAGGGAGTGTTACAGCCAACGGGTGTGGACACAGAGTTCTGGGCCAGGCAGGCTGGCCTGATGCACACACCCACCCACCCCCACCACCACCACATGGCAGCCTCCTGCAGGATCTGCTGCCGCTGTGGCACCGAGTACCTCGTGTCCTCCTCCGGCCGCTGCGTGCGTGAGGAGGAGTGTTACTACCACTGGGGGCGGCTCCGCCGGAACCGAGGTGAGACCCCTGCTGGGCTGGGCTGGGCTGGGCTGGCCACCTGCTCTGATTGTAACTTTTTTTCCACTGTGGGTTTTTATGGAAAAAATAATACAAAGGCCTTCCTGTGACAGCATTCATAAAAGGAAGGTCTCTGGCCCCACCCACCGGGTGCCCTTTCTACCCCTGTTGACTTTGAAGAATGGGGGCAGTTTGGCCCAAGGGAACCAAGGCTTCATCCTGTCTTGTGGCTGCTTGCTTCCTTTTGTCACCAGTATGGCCATTCCCCACTCATGGGCACGTACAGGGCTCCTTAAGTTCTGACTGCTCTAGACCCTCTCTGGGTGGGCAAGCATCCCTGGGGCCACACCAAGCTCGTCCTCACTGCCTAATGAGGAGAACTGGCGCTGGGTGAGGGTGGGATGGGGTCTGCTAGCTGTCTTGGCCCTTCAAGCCCTGGTTGGGCCTGGCGCCCTGCCTAGGGAAGGGGCCTGGGAAGCCCCTGCCCACCAGGCAGACCGGGTGTGGTGGACTGGGCCAGGGCGTCGGGGGGACCTGCTTGACCGCATCTGTTTGTAGTGGCCGGTGGCTGGGAGACTCAGTACACGTGCTGCTCAGCTGCCATAGGCTCTACCGGCTGTCAGGTCGCCAAGGTAAGTGTCCTGGGTCCTTCCTTGTCCTGGGGAGCGCTGGCTCCAAGCCTCCCTTTTCTCATCCTTGATTTTCCCGCCTGGTGTGGGGACCTTGGGTAAAGGACAGTCTGTGACTGCTGCCAGCACAGCCCAGCCCCTGAGCCCAGCCTTGCCCTTCCGAGCCCACCACCTGATCTTCCCTTCCTCCCACCCCAAGCAACACGTGCAGGATGGCCGGAAGGAAAACTTGGAAGGGTTCGTGAAGACTTTTGAGAAAGAGCTTTCAGGAGATGCGCATCCAGGAGTCTACGCCCTCGACTGTGAGATGGTGAGTGGGCCGGCTGCCCTGGACTTCCTCAGCCCTTGGGGGTCTTGCTGCTTAGGAGGGGCTTCCCAGTCCCTCTTGCAGACCCTCGGGCCTGCGCCGGCGTCAGGAGAAGAAGGTGTCTGGCAGTGAGTCCACCTCCCCTCCGAGCTCACGTCACAGCTTGGCCAGCACCTGACCCCGAAGGCCTGGTGCACAACACAGCCCCTGGCTCAGCTCTGGTATGGGGAGGGCACCCACGTTCTTGTCTCCCTCTGACCCCCAGAGAAGCCCCGGGAAGGCCTCTGGCGTGGGTTCCATATCTAAAAGCAGGGCCTGAGCTGTCGCCTATGGAGCTCAGGGACCCTGGGCTGTGAAGAGGGAAGGGCTGTCGGGACCCTCCGTCTGAGGCGTGTCCCCTGGCCCCACAGTCCTACACCACGTATGGCCTGGAGCTGACGCGCGTCACAGTGGTGGACACGGATCTCCAGGTTGTGTATGACACCTTTGTCAGGCCAGACAACGAGATTGTCGACTATAACACTAGGTGCGTGCTCTCTGCTCATTCCCCACCACGGCCCAGCCCTCTACCTGCAGCCCAGTCCCCGCCCGGCCCCAGGTTGGGGCCTCCCAGCTCCATAACGCCTCCGTCCTCCCGCCCAGGTTTTCAGGAGTGACTGAGGCTGACCTTGCAGACACAAGCATCTCGCTTCGGGATGTCCAGGCCGTCCTGCTGAGCATGTTCAGCTCAGACACTGTCCTCATCGGTCACAGCCTGGAGAGTGACCTGCTGGCCTTGAAGGTACCCTGTCCCCTTTGTCCTGGTTCCTAGAAGGTTCCCAGAATGCGACTGGGACCCATTGTCCTCAATTCAGGGAGGGAGCTGTGGAGTCGGAGGCCAGGCCCCGGCATGCCCTCTGGGGCCCTCCCTGACCGCCCGCCCACCTGTCTGCAGGTCATCCACAGCACCGTGGTGGACACGTCCGTGTTATTCCCGCATCGCTTGGGCCTCCCCTACAAGCGCTCCCTGCGGAATCTCATGGCCGACTACCTCAGACAGATCATCCAGGACAATGGTGAGTGCTGGGGCGCAGGCACATGGGGGCCTTGGGGGCCATAGGGGCCGCAGACTCCCGGCCCTGATACACCCGTTTGGCTGCAGTGGACGGGCACAGCTCCAGCGAGGATGCCAGTGCCTGCATGCACCTGGTGATCTGGAAGATCCGAGAAGACGCCAAGACCAAGCGGTGACCGCCGCCTGCCCGCCCGCCTCTCCCACAGCCCCGGCCCGTCCTCTACCCCAGGCCTCTTCCAAAACAGTGCAATAAATCTCGAGAGCTAACCCTGTCCACGTCGCCGAGACACGGAAAATCGAGAGAACCAGATGAGCCGGCAGCAGAGAGCCCAGCGCCGAGACCGACCCCGGAGCCCTGATGCCCTCCACGCCCCTGCCCGTCCGCGCCTCTGCCCCTGACCTCTGTCCTCTGAGACTGCTGCTGATTCTATGGGCGGGGCCGGCCTGCCACCCCCACAGGCCCTGCTGGTACCCCTTCTTGTGGGTGGAGGGTGCGGGGGTGGCAGGCTTGTCAAGGGTTTGTTTGTGACAGGGGTTTGTCTTTTTATTTTGTATTGTTATTTTTATTATTTTGAATTTAAACCTGATGACTTGACAGTTGTCTTCCCCACCCAGAGGAGCAAGACCCCGGTGCTGCCTTCCCTCCTCGGGGGTGGGGGTGGAGCTGGGAGTGCAGCCGGCGCCCCAAAGGCCACCAGGACCTGGGAGTTCCACCTAGCCTGGGCCTGGACCGTGGGATCTGGCCTCCCCAGCCTACCTGGACCCTGGGGCTTCTGGGAACCAATCCAGCCCCTCTATCAGCCCCCCAGGCCTCGCCTTCTGGACGCCCTAGGGCCTACTGGCCTCTGGACACTGTCTTCCCGCCAGAGCCCCGCCCTCCCCTGGGGGCTGTCTGTAAAGCCCCACAGCCCCCACTTCCAAGACCCCTTTCCCCACCCCCAGGCAGGGGCAGAATAAATGTTTGTATGGATTTTAGAGCTTGTGAGATCTGGTGGTGGTCTTGGTGCCAGGTGTGGCTCTCCATGCACAGTGGAGATCACTGTCACCCCTAGTCAAGGGGGTCAGGACCTTGCTCTCCCTCGTGGACCCAGGGCCCCATGATTCCCGACCCTTCCCAGGGCTGGTGATTACAGCCAGCAGCCAAGAGTCAGGCCCCTGCCACCAGCCACCGACCATCCTGACCCTCGGGGACCCATTATGACCCATGTTCTAGTGACCCATTGACTTCCCCCCCTTTTTTTGAACAAGGAGTGGTTTTCTAAATACAAGATGCAAGTGCGTCTCCGAAGGGCACTGCTGGGTAGGTTCCGTCCCTCTTCTCCCCTCCCCAGAGCATGAGTACCCCAGGGAGACCTTGGGCAGCTGGGGGAGGGGCTCCCGGATGCAGGGGAGGGGGTCAGGTTGGGAGTGGGATGAAAGCTTTCAGCTTGCCAAAACTGCTGGCTCGCAAAGGCCAAAGAGCCTTTGCAAACCAGATTCTGCCTGCTTGGGAAACACCTTTCCCTTGTATCACCATGTGGGGAGGGAGGGTGCTGAATACCCAGTGCCCTCCGCATAGGTGCATGCCTCCTGGTGGTGCCTCCTGGAGGCTGTTGGAGCAGTTCGTCCAAGCCCCTCCCCAGGGTGTTTCTCAGTAAGCCCTGGATACGGCTGGAAGAGCGGGAGGCAGCTCAATGCTCAGGGCTCCCCAAGAAATGGGGGCGGAGGCTACTGCCCTGACAGGGCGGTCAGCTGCTGTGAGCTGTCTCCACCCCATCATTCATTCACTCAACATCAGTTCGGAAGGCAGGGCAGGCAGGCACATTTGGCCTGGCCAGAGGGAGGGAATGACTCCAAAGCTGGGGAAGTACCTTCCTAATTTCTGTTCTTCAGAAGGTTCCTTAAAAGAATATGAAAAACAACTTAATCACCTCCCCTGAACCCCCAAACTTGCCCCTCCTAAGAGAACCCTACCTTTAGTAGTGTCCCCCACACTGCCCCACCCTGGCCCAAGTACCCCACCTCTGGCCTGAATTCTGCCCAAGCCTCATTGCTGTCTCCCACCCCTTCCCCCTCCAGGAAGGCCCCTAGAACCCTGGCTGGATGCTGAGTAGGCAAACTCCGGGCTGCAACCCTCTGCGCTGCTGCTCTCAGTCGTTCTAACAGCCTTCCCCAGCCAGACGCCCAGCACTCTACCTGTGCATAGGAGATGCTCATTGAATTGAAATGGGATGAATGCAAGAGAACCCAGGCCCATGGCTCAGACTCAATTTCCACTTATTTAACACCCCAGCGTCCTTCCTCTGCCTCTAGCCTCTCCCCAACCCTGTGGCCCCACCCAGCTTCAACCAGGTCCAACCCACCTCACCAAGTGCAAGCTTTACAAGATTCCACTAAAGGACTTGCCCCTGTGTCTGACTCTTTGTGACCACATGGACTGCAGCACGCCAGGCTTCCCTGTCCTTCACCATCTGGAGCTTGCTCAGACTCCTATCCATTAAGTCAGTGATGCCATCCAACCATCTTGTCCTCTATCATCCCCTTCTCCTGCCTCCAGTATTTCCCAGCATCAGGGTCTTTTCCAATGAGTTAGTTTTTCACATCAAGTGGCCAAAGTATTGGTGCTTCAGCTTCATTGTAAGTCCTTCCAATGAATATTCAGGGTTGATTTCCTTTAGGATTGACTGGTTTGATCACCTTGCAGTCCAAGGGATTCTCAAAAGTCTTCTCCAGCACCACTTTTCAAATGCATCAATTCTTCAGAGCTTAGCCTTCAACTCTCACATCCATACATGACTACTGGAAAAACCATAGCTTTGACTCTATACAGACCTCTGTAGGCAAAGTGATGTTTCGGTTTTCTTTTTTTTTTTTTTGCTTTTCTTTTTCACATTCTGTCTAGGTTTGTCATTCACAACAAACTGGAAAATTCTTAAAGAGATGGGAATACCAGACCACCTGACCTGCCTCTTGAGAAATCTGTATGCAGATCAAGAAGCAACAGTTAGAACTGGACTTGGAACAACAAACTGGTTCCACATTGGGAAAGGAGTACCTCAAGGCTGCATATTGTCACCCTGCTTATTTAACTTATTGCAGAGTACATCATGAGAAACGCTGGGCTGGAGGAAGCACAAGTTAGAGTCAAGATTGCCGGGAGAAATATCAATAACCTCAGATATGCAGATGACACCACCCTTATGGCAGAAAGCGAAGAACTAAAGAGCCTCTTGATGAAAGGGAAAGAGGAGAGTGAAAAAGTTGGCTTAAAGCTCAACATTCAGAAAACAAAGATCATGGCATCTGATCCCATCACTTCATGGGAAATAGATGGGGAAACAGTGGAAACAGTGTCAGACTTTATTTTTGGGGGCTCCAAAATCACTGCAGATGGTGATTGCAGCCAGGAAATTAAAAGACACTTACTCCTTCGAAGGAAAGTTATGGCCAACCTAGATAGCCTATTTAAAAGCAGAGACATTACTTTGCCAACAAAAGTATGTCTAGTCAAGGCTATGGTTTTTCCAGTGGTCATGTATGGATGTGAGAGTTGGACGGTGAAGAAAGCTGAGCGCCGAAGAATTGATGCTTTTGAACTGTGGTGTTGGAGAAGACTCTTGAGAGTCCCTTGGAATGCAAGGAGATCCAATCAATCCATTCTAAAAGAGATCAATCCCGGGTGTTCATTGGAAGGTCTGATGTTGAAGCCGAAACTCCAATACTTTGGGCACCTCATGCGAAGGGTTGACTCATTGGAAAAGACCCTAATGCTGGGTAGGATTGGGGGCGGGAGGAGAAGGGGACGACAGAGGATGAGATGGTTGGATGGCATCACCGACTCGATGGACATGGGTTTGGGTAGACTTCGGGAGTTGGTGATGGACAGAGAGGCCTGGCGTGCTGCAATTCATGGGGTCGCAAAGAGTCGGACACTACTGAGCGACTGAACTGAACTAAACTGAACTGAACTGAACTGAACTGAACTGAACTGAGCTGGGTAACGCCCCTCTTCCTTGGACCCACCTTCTGCTCAGGCCACGCCCTCGACGTCCCGCACCGCCCTTGGCCCCGCCCACTCTCCCCGTTCCTCGAGGTCACTGGGCCCTGCCTTCGGCTCCGCCCCTTTTGACCCTGTTCGGCTTGGCCTCGCTCGACCACGCCTTCGGCCACGCCCCTACGTTGGTATTGGCCCCGCCTTCGGTCGTAGACCCCACCCTTCCGCCCAGCTCCGCCCCGCGCCCGCGCCGCCCGTTTCAGACCCGTTGGCACCCGACTAACAGCTTCCACCACGTCCGTCGTTTTGAACTCCAGCGGACTGCCCCAGGCAGCCCCGCCCCGCTCGCCCCGCCCCGCGCAGGTGAGCGGCGGCGCTTCCACAGCTGTGGGTCTCCGTGGGCCCGAGCACCCTCTCTGAACTCCGCCGGGCCTGAAGGCGGTGGCCGCGGCGGAGGAGGCGCCCCCTAAAGGTTCGCGCGGGCCAGGGTCCGGACGGGCGCCAGAGCTCACGGTGTCTAGTGGACCGAGATCTGCCGGTGCATTTTCCGGGGGCTGGGCATCGAATCTTATGTCGCTTCGCTGTGGGAATGCTCGGGGTTTCCCCGGGGTTAGTGGACGTTCTGGTGAGCCGAGAGTGAGGTGAGGAGGAAGCAAGCCCTTGGGATAAGCCTGTTGCCGTCCACAGATACACTCTGCGTGGATTCTGGCCAGCAGCAGCACTCTTACCCCATCTGGCCCGGGGCGAGGTTCCTAATGGCTCTGGTCCCACAGGCTGAGCCTCACTCACCCCGAGCCTCGCTTTTGCTTTTTCTTATCTGGCGAATGGGCACTGGCTTTCATCAGGCTCCCGGGAGCATCAGCGCCGGCCCTGAGACAGGCCCTCACCCCACACACACACCCCACCCCGGAGCCCTGGGGACACCAATGACTCAGACGCCAGCAGTCCCTGCTCTGGGAGGTTCCAGTTTCAGCCAGCAGCCCAGATGGGGGAAGAAAGAAACAGAGAAAGGGTGATCAGAGCTGGGATGGGGGACCCAGAGCTGGGATGGGGGACCCTGCAGGCAGAAGGGAGGCCCAGAGGAGGCGCCAGAACAAGCCTGGGCCTTCGGAGAAATACGAGCTGAGAGCAGATGGGTGAGGAGCCTCTGGCCAGCCTGTCAAGAGGGAACGGTCCTCCTGGCAGAGGGAACAGTGGGACCAGCGGTGTGGAGTGCTGGGGCTGGGGGTCATTTGAGGAGCTGCAAGGGGCATTGAAGGACTAGGAGGGACCAGGCTCCTGGCTCTGTGGAAGTCTGGTGGTTGCTGCCCCAGGGCCACACTCAGACCTCTCAGCCCCTTGGCCGCATACACTCCCTTTAGAGATATGACAGGGGATCTGGGGGCCCATTTAGTTTGTCAAAAAGAAATCGATTGAACACCTGACCAGGCTGGAGGGACATGTGTGCAGCCTTTCCAGAAGCAGCAATGGGAGGCTTGGACTACGGAGGGCCGTGTGGGGCTATGGGGTGGGGAACAGTGACCAGGTGCCCGCAGCAGTGAGGAAGGACTCACAGCTGGTGACTGGACTTTCAGATTCTGGGGAGGAGACTTTAGCAGGTGGGCGTAGGAAATGACTTTTCCACGAAGGTTGGAGTGGTGGGCACTGTACGGCCGCCAGTGTGACCTCAGGCCACTCTGCCCAACAGCCCCACCAGCATGGACAGTCTCGCGTACCGAGAAGACCTTGACGAGGAGAAGAACTCAGGTGCATGTCTGGGCGAAGCGTGGGCACAGGGTGGGGGGGGGAAGGTGTGGGCACAAGATGGGCTCCGTCAAAGGGCATTAGAAAGTCCAGTGGCTGAAGTGGGGAGACAGGAGGCCCAGTGCGAGGTTCTCATGGGGTTACAGATAGTTCAAAACCCTGGGACTGAAGGGTGGACTCAGGACTTGGAAGTCTGGGACCCACGGCACCTGGGCTGGGCATGGAGCCTCTGACACCGTGGAGCTCATCCCTGGGGCATTGTAGCTTACCCCTCTGTAGGAGTGGGTGTGAATAGGTCTTCCATGGCTTAGGGGTTGTCTCGGGGTGGCTGGATCCTCAGATCTACCTGGGCTCCCCGAGTGAGCATCTACCATGTACAGAGGCCAAGGGCCCTCCTGTCTGTTTACCAGCTGGATCCCCTGGGGGCCCATTAGCCCTCCTCCAGGGTGTCATTAGCCTGTGTTTATACTCCAGAGTTCACCTGGGAGGTGCAGGCCAACAACCGGGCCTACAACAGCCAGTTCAAGGAGAAGGTCTTTCTGTGTTGGCAGAGAAAGAAGTATAAGGTGGGCGGGCCTCCCCTGTCCCCTCTCCCATGGGCTTTGGGGACCTGCCAGTGAGGGAGAGGGGCCACCAGGGCTCTGCCTGCTGGGTTCTCCCACTTGGTCCTGAGGGCTGTAGTGCTGCCCTCGCAGAGTCACTGGTCCGGCACGGGTGGCCCACGCGGCTCCTCTGCCCTAAATACGTTCCTAGGGAACGTATACAGTGTGTCCATCAGGCTCTACCCACCTGCAGGGAATCCTGGGGTCACCGACCTGGCTCACCAAGCCTGCACCCAGTAGGGGCTCTGTTCATGCTGTTTGTGGCTGGAGGGCACATGAGTGGAGGCCAGGTGGGGCTGGGTGGGCAGACCCCCACGCCGGCTCTCCTTCCAGAAGAATGTCATCCACACGGCCAAGTACAATGTCTTCTCCTTCCTGCCCTTGAACCTGTACGAGCAGTTCCACCACATGTCCAACGTCTACTTCCTTCTCATCATCCTCCTCCAGGTGAGGTGGGGGCACCCCAGGAGTCAGTGCCCATGGTCACTCCACTCCATCTACCTGCTTGAGTTGTCTCCTCCAGGAAGCCCCCCACCCCCACCCCAGGCACTTCCCACCTTCCCACATGGCTCTGTAGACCCAGGGTGGTTCCCACATGGCTCTGTAGACCCATGTGTTTGTCTATGTGGTTAGTGGGTCAGTGTCCATCCCCCACACACTGGGTGTCCCCTTATGGCTGGGTCCCCACTGCCCAGACCAAGGCCTGGAACACAGGATGTGCTCAACATATATTGAAGGATGTGAGTGCATGGATGGCTCCTCCAGATATGAGGAGGCCTTCTGACCCCTTTGGCTTCAGCAGGTCCCAGAGGGTGAGAAGGAAGGATCAGATTCTAGGGACTCTCTGGGTTACTTCCTGGCATCAGGCTGGTCATAGGTGGAGATGGGTGAGCAGTAGGGGGTAGAGATGGGGCCCTGTGTGGTGCATGAAGTTTCCAAAACACCCCAACACCTACCCAGTATCTCATTCTGATCTGAGTAAAGTGAGACACTGTTTTTATCCATCGAGCCAATAAACACTTATTGAGCACCTACTGTATGCAGGTCCTATTCTGGGCACTGGGGACCCAGTAGTGGCCCTGACACCTGTCTTAAGGTGGCTCAGGACTAGGGGAAATGACTGTCATTAAACCACATGGTAGGAACCAGTGATGGGGTGGGCCCCCACCCAGACTGTGCTGAGGGCAGATCTGAGGTTGCACAGAGGGGATCCCATGAGAGCCAAAGCCTTGAGGAAGGAACAAGCGTGGGGTTGGGAGGGCTTCCTGGAGGAAAGGACTAGGGGGGGAGTGGTGCATGGAAGGAAGAGGAGTCATTGCTGGGCAGGAGGTCCAGGCAGGGAGAGGGCCCAGAGCGGAGCTGCCTGGCAGTGGGAACGGCAGGATGTGAGGTTGTGGTGCTAGATGTGTGGGCCGGGGAGTGTGGGATTGGGGGGAGGGGAGGTGGTCAGGGTGCCCGGGAGGGTTGGCTGGCATGACCCATCCTCCGTGTCAGGGTATCCCCGAGATCTCCACGCTGCCCTGGTTCACTCTGTTCGCCCCGCTCATCTGCCTCCTCACCATCCGGGCCATCCGAGACCTGGTGGATGATATTGTAAGCAGTGACCGGGTGGGGGCAGGGCAAGGGCAGGTGGGTCCTCCTGACTCCTGGGTGCGGTGGAAGGAAGGTCCGCACAGGCAGCCCCGGTGGGCTGTGTTGTCCATTGTGTCCCGTGGCCACTGGGGCAAGAGCCAGTGTCCCTTCAGCAGGTTATCCAAGTGTCCACACGGGCGGCCTGCGAGAAACTGCCCTCTTTCTGCTGCCAGCACCCTCCTGGGGGCAGGGTCACTGGACAGGCACCGCGGGGCTTGGGCTCTCTAGCCGGGTACCTGTGTCTGTCCTGTTGTCTGAGCGGCATGAGGGAATCGTCTCTGCTCTGACCTACCCTCATCGGCCCAGGGGCGACACAGGAGTGACAAGATCGTCAACAATCGGCCATGCCAGATCCTAATGGGGAAGAGGTGAGGTCGCAGCAGCAGGGCGCGGGATCTACCCAAGGGAGGCAACCCCAGCGTGGCAGGGGGATGGACACTCACGGGGATTGTGCCTGGAAGATCATCCAGCATCTTCTGAGCTCCTGGACATCCTGTGAGGCTGGGGGAGACCCAGACCAGCACTTATTAGATGCCTGCTGTCTACCAGGCTTGGGGTGGGCCCTGTGAAGGGGCAGGGGCTGAAGATCCAATTGTTCACCCTCATGGAGCAGAGTTCAGCCAAAGGGGAGGGCATGAAGGTCTGAAGGGCCTTGGAATTTGGGAGGAGGGGGCAATCAGGGTGGGGGGTGGGGGCTGGGAGGGCGCTCCCCACCTCTGCCACCCCTGCCACCCCCATCCACTCAGCTTTCTGTGGAGAAAATGGAAGAATCTACATGTGGGAGACCTGGTCTGTCTGCATAAAGACAGCATTGTACCGGTGAGCTACAGAGGGGTGCTCCAGAGACAGGGCAGTTCCCCCACTCCTCCCCGTCCTTCACCCTACTGGTCTCCCACACTCTGCCCCTATGCAAGGCCATCATCTCCTACTCAGTGAGCTAGCTGGGTGGATGGGTGGGGGGTTTCAGAGGCAGGGCTGCCCCCCTCCCCCCGCCACTGGTCTCCCCCCTCTCTGCCCCCATGCAAGGCTGTCATCTCCCACCCTGCTCCCCATCCCAGGCTGACTTGGTTTTGCTGGCCAGCACAGAGCCCAGCAGCTTGTGCTATGTGGAGACGGCTGACATCGACGGGTGAGACCAGGTCATCACTAGGGCTTTTGGGGACTTGGCAGCCCACTTGGATGTTGTGGTTCTTTGCCCTGGGAGCATGTGGACACTTGAATGCCAGCTAGGGCAATAAAATGCACCACCATTTCTGGAAGCCCATCCCCCCCACCCACTATGAGCCAGGTGCCAAAGCAAGAAGACCCAGGGTCTGGCCTTAGCCCTTTGGCAAACACACTGTGTGACCTTGGGCAAGGCCCTCTCCTTCTCTAGGCCTCAGCCTCTGGCTTGGCAGCTGGAGCACAGTAGGTGCTTAGGGAAAATGCAAGAGTGGCTCTGGAAAGAGGCTGGGCACGCCCTGACCGGGCACTGTCAGTCCCCACCTTTTGTCTTGCTCCCCTTCTTGTCACCAGGGAGACCAACTTGAAGTTCAGGCAGGCCCCAGTGATCACGCACCACGAGCTGACCAGTATAAGGAAGATAGCCTCCTTCCAAGGTGGGAGCTGGCAAACCCATCTAGCCCCTCTGGGCCCTGTCTCCCTGCCCTGCAGTGGGAGCACAGGTTCCCCACCTGCTGGGTGGAGGGTGTTGTGCAGCTGCTGACATCAGATGGGCATATTACCCTCTATTGTCCTGTCTTATTTATTCCCAGACCATTGGGGCTGAGAGAATTTTTAGCAGACAGACTTCTTCCAGGTCCATATCAAATCCCTTAAACCAATGCAGCAGTGGAGGCATTTCCGTTGTTGTTACAAAGCGTGCTACAGCGTTTGATCAAGTGTTATGTTTTATTTTTAACCCATGACCACTTTAAAGCAAATGCTTTTGGTTGTTTATTCAAAAAGGCAGCCTATGGGAATTCCTTGAAGGTCCATTGGTTAGGACTCAGTACTTTCACTGCCAGGGCCTGGATTCAATCCCTGGTCAGGGAACTAAGATCCCACAAGCCGAGTGGTGCGACCAGAAAGAAAAACAAACAAAAAAAGACCCAGGGCAGCCCTTGTACACTGGCTAGCAATTCACCTGAATGTTGGAAGAGGCCCACAAGGACATCTCCAGGCTTATTATTTTCTGCCAGGAAAGTATGACATTTCACACCTGTTGGTTCAGTTACTGTTTGCTGAGACCTAGCAAGGGGATAATTTTTAAAAATTGTTACTACTTGCTATCATTATTTTCCTGTCACTTTGCAAAGGCAAGTTACTCTAATTGGTTCTAGAGCACACCAGAACCTTTCTCTCCAAGCACAGCCCCTCTGCTCCCGACATCCAGACACCGGTTGTGTGTCTGCTCACGGATCTGGGGAAAAGCCTTGCCACCCTGACAGCTCTCTCTGGGTCCTGACCCACCCCAGCTATCCCAGCATCCCTGCTCATTTTGCAGAGGGCGAGACTTCAGTTCAGAGGGGTAGTGAGAGGTGTGGGCTTGCCCCATGGCTCCTCCGTCCTTCGCCCACCCCTCCCTAGACAGCTCTCATGTCTACCTTCAGGAAACACAGGCTCCAGCCCCTGAGAAGGAAGGGTGGGGGTCACTTAGGAGCCCCGTAGCCCCCCAGCCCACTCTCTGCCAGATGCTGCCTTGGGCCAGCCTTTGCACGCTGGGCGGGTTTTGTCAAACAGAAGTGAGAGCAGTGGCCGTACTCTCTCAGGGGAACTCTCTGCTGGGGAACTCTGTGCCCTGTGTTTGGTCCCTGTAGTTTAGGGTGCTGGATGGGGGCATCCCTTCCTTCCCTCCCTCCTCACACATGTATTCAGCACTTACTGTGTGTCAGGTGCTGGACTGGGCCCTGGTGTCCCCAGCTCAACTGAGATAAGGCTGGTGCCTGCACTGGTGGACCTTACAAACATTTAAAAAATATTTACTGATTTATTTGGCTGTGCTGGTATGTGGGATCTTTTTAGGTGTGGCATGGGAACTCTAAGTTGTGGCGTGCGAGATCTAGTTGTCTGACCAGGGATGGAATCTGGGCCCGCTGCATTGGGAGCAGGGAGTCTTAGCCACTGGACCACCAAGGAAGTCCCTCACAGACATTACCGATACCGCTGCAGGAATAAATGTCTGGTGACATCAGACACTGGGGGGGTGGGGGAAGGGGCTTAATAGAGGGGGACCATATCTGGCTGGAGGATCAAGGAGGGCTTCCCTGAGGAGGTGTGTGTACCGCCACAGGAGACAGCACACGCAAAGGTCCTGAGGCCAGGAACGCCCAGCTTGGAGCATCCAGGAGGAGGCTATGTTGTATAGTGGGGGTGGAGGTGCCAGCAGGACCAGTTTGGGGTAGTGTGGGGCCCATGCAGGTGGCCCTGGCTGGAGAGTGACAGGACCATTCCCTGAGTCCCCCACCCCCAACCCGTATTGAAGAGGGGTGGCTGAGTTGCACCATGCTCGTGGCTCCCTGAACACTGGGTTGCCCACAGGAAAGGTGGTATGTGAGGAACCCAACAGCCGAATGCACCACTTTGTCGGATGCCTGGAGTGGAAGGGCAAGAAATACCCCCTGGATAGTGGCAACATCCTCCTGCGAGGCTACAAGGTCCGGAACACAGACACCTGCTATGGACTGGTCATCTACGCTGGTACAGCTGCTCTCCAGGGACCCTGGGGCCTATTCTGTCCAGGTCAGGGTTAGAATTGGGTGGGTGAGAACCCTGAAGTCATTGGCAGGAAGTCACAAGGCCAGGTCTGGCCGCTGCATGTCTGCTGCTAGGGGATGAAGGGCTCCTGGCGTGGTTTCTCTGGACTCTTATTTCTAAAACTGCAGAAATGGACATGTTGAGCCAGCACCTTTGTTTTGACTGGAGAAATGGGGGTATTTATAATAGATGGAATGATGGGTGGTGAAGTAGGTGGATAGATGGGTAGGGGGTGACAGAGAGATGGAGGGTGGGTGGATGGATGAGTAGACGGGAGAGTGGATGGATAAATGGATGGATGAATGGATGGATGGTGGATGAATGGTTGGTGGATGAATGGTTGGTGGATGAATGGTTGGTGGATGAATAGTTGGTGGATAGTGTATGGGTTGGTGGATGGATGGGTGGATGGATGGATGGATGGTGGGTGGACGAATGAAGGGATGGGTGGATGGATGAATGGATGGTGGATAGATGAACAGATAGATGAATGGATGGATGGATGATGAGTGGATGGGTGGATGGAAATCTTGCAGGTTTTGACACAAAGATCATGAAGAACTGTGGCAAGATCCATCTGAAGAGAACCAAGATAGACTATCTGATGAACAGACTGGTGGTCTTTGTGAGTTTCTCAGACCCCCTGCCCTGGGTGCGGGGCCGTGGAGGAGGGGAGCGAAAGGGCCCCATCGCACAGCAGTCCCGTGGCTGTCTTCTTCCAGGCTTCAGTTTCCCTCCTCTGAAGAATATGCAGCCTGATCCCCTGGACAGGCCAGAGAATTTTTTCTTCAAATGACGATTTTGGGGGAAAAAAAGGTTTTATAAAACAATATTTGATTGCAACGTTTCCAAAACCCGCAGGAGATAATAAGATGCCCACCTATCCTCCACTGACCTTTAAAAATCCTTAATTTTTTGCCTAAATCAACTCTACCTTTTTAAAAATTATCGAAATAATAATTTCGCAGCCGCGAAGCTTGGCAGAAAACCTGCAAATTGCCCTCCCCTGGACTGCCATCCCCTTCCCACCCTGACCCCCTGTCCCAACCTGAAGCAGTGCTGGGGGACACCCCCCGCCCCGTGCTTGTCCGTTCACACTAAGGGTGCGCACATCCCCGAGGTGCCTCGCTGCCACCCGGGCCCCCTCACAATGCGCCCCTCCTCCCCTCCGCGCGCAGATCTTTGTGTCCATGGTGGTGATTTCCGCGGCCCTGACCTTTGGCTTCTGGCACAAGGTGAAGGAGTTCAAGGCCAATCACCACTACGTGTCTGCCAAACACATGCACAGTGTGGCTGTGGAGGCATTTTTCATCTTCTGGAGCTTTCTCATCCTGCTCAGCGTCCTAGTGCCCATGGCCTTGTTCATTATGTGAGCCCCGGGGCCTCCGGCCCCGCCCCCTGCTGAGGAAGGTGGGGAGGGACGCAGGTCCAAGGGCTGGGCGGTGACCCAACCTACGAGTGCGCATGCGTGCATCAGCAGGGCCGAGTTCATCTACCTGGGGAACAGCATCTTCATCAACTGGGACGAACACATGTACTTCGAGCCCCAGGACCTGCCCGCCAAAGCGCGAAGCACCAGCCTCAACGACCTGCTGGGCCAGGTGGAGTACATCTTCTCCGACAAGACGGGCACGCTCACCCAGAACATCATGACCTTCAAGAAGTGCTGCATCAACGGAGTTGTCTACGGTGGGACCCCGCCCGCGCCCCGCTCCCCGCCTCCAGGGTCTCACGGCAGTGGCCCGGCATCCAGCATCCCACACTGATTGGTGCTCCACCACCATTGCCAAGGGGCCTCCTCTCACTTGCGGGTTGGTCAGCTATTCCTGTAAAGGACCCATGGGTCAATATTTTTGGCCATTAAGGCTGCTGGGTCTCTGGCCCCAGAAAGCAGCCGCTGCTCTCTCCCGGACTCTGAATTTTTAATTTCATAGCATTTCCACATGTCGCACAAGCTAATATTCTTTTCAGGTTTCTCCCAACTCTCTAGAAATGTGAAAAACATTCATAGCCTTGCAGGTCACACAGAAACCGGTACCGAGGTGGGGGCATAGTTCACCAGCCTCTGGTCTAGTTGATAAGCAGCGGACACAGTTTAGACCAGGAGCTGACAGAGGGCCCCACTGGGTGATACTGGGCCTCATGGGCAGTCACATGACAGACCTGGGCCCCCGCCCTTGGGTCGATGCCACCTGACCCTCGGGTAGGGCACCAGGCCCCTGCTGAGCAGCACCAACCCCGGCCAGTCTCTGATGTTTCTAGAAGTGTTATAGACCCAGGTTTTCCTGTGAAATCACCCTGTTTTTCAAAGTAGGTGGCCAAGTCCAAATTTTAAAAAGACACCAGGAAGAGGTCAAACCAAACATGTTCTACAGGGCTGAACCCTATTGCCATAGGCCCTCCACCCCACTGCCCTGGAGGGGGGCCCCTGGGATACATGGCTGCATCCTATTCAAGCAGAAGCTGAGGCCGGGATCTTTGGCAGCTTGGGGCACTGGGTCTAGGGTGCTGGGTCCAGGGCGCAGGCCTGGCTGGTCTAGCTGCAGCTGGTAGCCCCAGGAAGCCTGGCCCGGGGAGGGGGTGCTGTGGGACCCCATGCGGGGACTGGGAGCTGAAGCCTAAAGCTGAGTCTTTCCCCAGGCCCAGATGAGACCCCAGGCAAGGTGAGCCCTGGCTGCCCTGGAGCCCTGGGTGGTGGGGGGGCGGGCAGTGACCCACCCAGGGCTGGCCTGTGCCCGGCCTCCCGCAGGAGAACCCCTTCCTCTGGAACAAATTTGCTGATGGGAAGCTGCTATTCTGCAATGCGCAACTCCTGGAGGCTGTGCAGGCCAACCAGGACTGGAGGGTGCGCGAGTTCTGGCGCGTGCTGGCCATCTGCCACACGGTGATGGTGCAGGAGAAGAACAGTGAGTGCCCCCCAACCCCAGGGGTGGCCGGGCCTGGGCTCCCCAGGTGCTTTCCCACCAACTCCCAGAGCCCTCCCATCCCGATTAGAGAGCTCCCAGGCCCCCAGCCCGAACCCCACCTAGCCTCTGCCACCGAGGGTGTCCTGGCCTGTCATTGTACAGGGAGGAGGAGGACTTGTGGACTGGGATGCAATCGCCCACTATCTTTTATTGGGCTTAGAGGTTGTGCCAGCCCAAGAAACTGTCATCCGGCAAATACATGTTGGGCTCTTCCTGTATCTGTTTCCTCCCTGTGCTAAGCAGGGTGGAGGCAGGTGTGTGGTGGGTCTTCAACAAGGTCAAGCTTTCAGACCCCTCCCCCGCCCTGCCCCCTCCCTGGCCAGACCAGCTAGTGTACCAAGCAGCTTCCCCAGACGAGGAGGCACTGGTCACGGCGGCCCGAAATTTTGGCTACGTGTTCCTGGCACGCACGCAGGACAGCATCACCCTGATGGAGCTGGGGGAGGAATGTGTGTACCAGGTCCTGGCCATGATGGACTTCAACAGCATCCGCAAGCGGATGTCAGTGCTGGGTGAGCATCCGCAGTCCTGGGTGGGGTGGGGGGAGGTGGGGAGGGGAGTGTACGTGGGCAGCCAGGCCTCTTCCTCCACAGTCCGCAAGCCCGAGGGCTCCATCTACCTCTACACCAAAGGGGCTGACACAGTCATCTATGAGCGCCTGCAAAAGAAAGGCGTGACAGAATGGGCCACAGAGGAGGCCTTGGCCGTGAGTCCCTGTGGGAAGGGAGGGTGGAGGGGCAGAGTCAAAGACACAGGGGCAGAGGAGAAGAGTGCAAAGAAATGGCCTCAGGGAAGCCATGTACAGTTGGTCAGGTTGCACACTATTCTGCCCAACACACACACACACTCGGGCTGAAGATGGAGCCCAACTCCAAGCTGCACTGCCCAGAGGGGACATCTCCTTTTGAGTCAGGCAAGGACACCCTGTGGGTGGGTTTTGCCCTGGATGCCGCCCCCCTCTTCCACCCAGGCCTATGTTCCAGGACATGCTCAGTCCACTCTGCCCCAAACCTTTCATCTCCACAGGTGAAGCCCAAAAGCCTTGGCCCCACTTTCCAGGCTACATCTTTCTGTTTCCTGCTGTCTGTCATCTCTAACCTGATCTCCCTGCCCTCGAGGGGTTTCCCAGAACCCCAGTTTCTGGTGTTGCCTCAGGGCCCTTGCTTATGGTATTCCCTGTTCTCCCTCCACTCAGGTGCTCGGCATCCTTCTGTCCTTGAGGTTCAGCCTTAGGTCCCCACCTCCAGGGAGCTCTTCCTGACCTGACCCTGACATGGGCTGTCCTGCCGTGCAGGCCCAGTCCTGAACCCATGGGTCCCCAGCCTCACCCAGCACAGGGCCCAGCAGGGCTGTTTGTGGAAAGAATGTCCTCTGTCCCTCCGCTCAGGGGTCTCCCAGAGTGCCCCACTCTGCCGGGAGGGCGTGGTGGGGAGCAGATGTCTGGGTCCTGACCCAGAACCGAAGAAGTGTAGTCACAACAGTGACCCAGAGCCCAGGAGCTTGGCAGGATGACTGGGCTCAACTGCCCATGGTATGGATAGGGAAACTGAGGCATGAGAGGAGGTGCATAGGCCTGTCTGGGGCACTCGACATGTCCACATGCAGCCACCCAAGCCCATGTCAGTCAGGAGCAGAAGCCAGATGAGGGGCTGCCTGTTGGGGCAAAAGACCCAGGGCAGGGTTGGAGCCTAGGAAGGAAGAGCTGTGATGGGGCGAGAGAGCCCTGGGTCCTCCCCTGGGCCTGGAGACAGAGTCCCAGAGGATCCTTTCCATGCCCCACCCCCCACCTCAGTTCCTTGAGAAGTGAGGCAGAGAGAGGGCTCTGGCGAGGGCAGAATCCTGATTGGGAAGGGGTCTGGCAGGGCTTCACTGAGGGTCTTGCTGAACAATTAGAATTTGCAGCACAAATCATAGGGTGGATGTTCCTGGCTAGGGGAACAGGCAGGCTGAGATCTGGAGGCAAAACAGAACGAGTGGGGTGTTTGGGGGGGATGGGTTGAGACAGAGCGGGTGTGGAGTAGGGTGGTGTGTGGTCCCAGCCTCCCCCCGCCACCAAAGAACAGACTGTGTGGGTAGGGGCAGGTTGGGGGCCCAGGCAGAGGGAGAAGGGCTGCAGGGGTTCCCCAGAGTGGCAGGGGTGCCAGCGTCATCTGCCCACCGGCCCCAGTCCTTTGCCCAGGAGACCCTGCGGACATTGTGCCTGGCCTGCAAAGAGGTGGACGAGGAAGTGTACAAGGAGTGGCGGCAGCGGCACCAGGAGGCCAGCATCCTGCTGCAGAACCGCGCCCACGCCCTGCACCAGGTGTACGAGGAGATGGAACAGAGCCTCCAGGTGGGTGAAGCTGGGGGCGGGGCGCCGAACCCCAGCCCCACTGGGGAGCTGGGTCCCTGCTCAGTCTGTCCCCGCCCACTCCCTCCTCCCCACCAGCTCCTGGGAGCCACAGCCATCGAGGACAGGCTTCAGGACGGTGTCCTCGAAACCATCAAGTGTCTCAAGCAGGGGAACATCAAAGTGTGGGTCCTCACAGGGGACAAGCAAGGTGGGTCCTAGGGTGGCAGCCCCCAGTGCAGGGAGAAGGGAGGCATGGGGAGGGCTCACCCTGTCCCAGAGCCACCGTCAGGCCCTTCCTGCTGTCTGAGTTCACTGTAGCCCACCACTGTGTGTCCCTGGGAAGGGAGAACCGAGACCCTGGGTGCCTTTCTCAGGTGGGCTGATGCCATGCTCAGTGCTTCCTGGGGATTTGGCCCCCTTGGCAGAGCCGTTTGGTGGGGCCCTGGTTACCTCGTGGGGTTCAGAGAGCACTGGGCACCTTACTGAGGCTGCCCAGCCACCTAGGGGCCAAGTTGGTCCTGTGGCTGTGGAATCCTGGTTCTCCCACCCTGTGAGGCTTCTGGGGGGCCTTCACTGGGCATGGGTGCCTGCAGGGCTCCATTAGGACTTCTGTGGGCGGGAGGCACATACACTCCAAATATTTAGAATGACATTTAACAGCTCTGCTGGTGTAAAGACCAATCTCGAAGGTGGAATTTTTTTTTTGGCCACATTGCCGATCATGTGGGATCTTAGTTCCCCCACCAGGGATGGAACTTGGGCCTACTGCATTGGCAGCATGGAATCTTAACCACTGGACTGCCAGGGAGGTCCCACAGGCTGAATTTCTATATTCATTTTTTCCTTTTCTTTTTTAAGAAGTTAAGTCACATTTTTCTCCTCCTGCCTGCCCACCCCCCTCGCCCCCAGACATTAAATCATTTTGTGGGGATCCTAGGCACTGAAATGTCTAAGGGTGCCTTGACCTTGGCCCCAGACTCGCCTCCCTGCAGCCGCCCAGCCCCAGCCAGGAGTGGAGTCCTCGGTATGCTCAGAGCTGGAAAGTCTCAGGGCTGACTCTCATTGGCTGCCGTGGTCACATGCACTCTGAACCAATCGCTGTGGCCAGTGGGAGGTGCATGCTGCTGTGATGGACGAGGTGGGTGGGGTTGGCCTCCAGGCAGTGGGGTCTCCTCTCAGGGGCTGAACTGGGCTGGTTTGCAGAGACAGCGGTGAACATTAGTTTTGCCTGCGAGCTGCTCTCAGAGAACATGATCATTCTGGAGGAGAAGGAGATTGTGTAAGAAGTGGGGATGGGGTGGATCATCCTGATGGGGAAGAGGGGTCAGGATGGAGATGGGACGCCCATGACACAGCCATGGCCCTGGGGTCTGCCTGGCAGGGCTCCTTGGGGCTGGGGTGTGGGGTGCAAGGAAGCCTGTGTGGCTGACGTGGCTGAGGCCAGGCTGGGCCCCCAACCCCATCCCCATGCAGGCAGATCCTTGAGGCCTACTGGGAGAACAACAACCTGCAAGGTGGCAAAAAGAAAGAGCTTCTGCTGCAGTTAAAGATGGCCTTGGTCATTAACGGGGAGTTCCTGGTCAGTGTTAGGGTGGGGCCCTAACTAGTGAGGCCCTGGTACCCTGGGAGGGGCCTGGGTGGGCTGAGGCTGGGGCTGCTTCCACTGAAAGGCCCTCAGATGCACCATTGGACCAGCCAAGGTGACAGCCCAGAGAGATATTTCTCAGCTGGGCTGGAGCAAGGGAGGGTGCAGTCAGGTCCGGCTGGGAGGAGGGCATAGTCGGGGCTTCAGGGGGGGGGATGCAGCAGAGTGACCCGCCCCTGTCACCCACGAGCCAGGACCAGCTACTGCTGTCCCTGCGCAAGGAACCCCGAGCCCTGGTCCAGAACATGAACGTGGACCCGCTGGAATCCTGGCAGGAGCCGGGAGAGGAGAGGGTGGACTTCCTACAGGCCAGGCGCCTGTCCCTCATGTGGCGGACGCTGGGGATCCAGCTGCGGAGCTCAGGGCTGGCATCCCAGGACAAAGACTCCAAGACCCTCCAGAGCCATGAGGAGCAGCGGGAGCGGGCCTTCGTGGAGCTGGCCTCCCGATGCCAGGCGGTCATCTGCTGCCGCGTGACGCCCAAGCAGAAGGCCCTGATCGTAGCGCTGGTCAAAAAATACCAGAACGTGGTGACCCTGGCCATCGGGGATGGCGCCAACGACGTCAACATGATCAAGAGTGGGTGGTGGGCAGCGGGGCTGG
Organism: Giraffa tippelskirchi; assembly: GCF_054371585.1. Lineage (NCBI taxonomy): Eukaryota > Metazoa > Chordata > Mammalia > Artiodactyla > Giraffidae > Giraffa > Giraffa tippelskirchi. The sequence continues at coordinate 117,447,703 of NC_137280.1, read as the reverse complement.
GGGAGGCTGGCAGCAGGTGGGCGCAGCGTGCTGGGGTCCTCGGGCTGACAGGCTTGCGTGTGCCCCTGCAGCTGCACACATCGGCGTGGGGGTGGCGAGTCAGGAGGGCATGCAGGCAGTGCAGAACAGTGACTACGCGCTGGCCCAGTTCTGCTTCCTGCGGCGGCTGCTGCTGGTGCACGGACGCTGGTCCTACATGCGCGTCTGCAAGTTCCTGCGCTGCTTCCTCTACAAGACACTGGCCAGCATGACGGTCCAGATCTGGTTTGCCTTCTACAGCGGCTTCACTGCCCAGGTGCGCCAGAGGGAACTCCCTTCCCTCTGGGGGATGCTGTGTCCTTCCCGTAGCCTCCAGGAAGGCAGCAGGCATGCTCCCACTCGGAGGTCCTCAGGGGGCAGAGCTTGCCTGAAGCCACAGAGCAAAGCAGCCTTCAATCAATATCTGGCTGCATTAACAGAGGTATAGAATCTACATAAAGAGGGGGATGGTTCCATGCCCAGCTCTGTGCTGAGCATTTTCAGGGGTATTTGGCAAATTTGAGCTTTGAAGCAAGGGCAAGACAGGTGCTCCAAAAGTACACTCTTCAAGGGGAAAAAACAAGAGCCTGAACTTCAGAGAAGGTAAGATTGTAAGGGCTGGGTCCCTGACTTCAAGATTCTTGACAGTATCATGGTGAATACTAGATGTGCTCTCCAGAGTGTCAGAGGAATCATACGTAGGGCAGTGATGTCCCCTATGGTCAGAAAATAGACTTCCTGAGACAGAATGGCCTCCCTGTTGCTAATACCCAGACAGCCAAGAGGGAGCTTTACAAGAGCACCCTTCATAAATGTATATTTTTGTTTTACCTTTTATTGCTAGGTGTTTTATTCTTTTAGATGCTACTATAAATGGAATTGTTTCCTTAATTCCCTTTTGATATTGCTTATTGCTGCTGTATAGGAAGTGGTACCATGTGGTGGTTCAGATGGTAAAGAATCCTCCTGCCAATGCAGGAGACATGGGTTCGATCCCTGGGTCAGGAAGATGCTCTGGAAAAGAAAATGGCAGCCCACTCCAGTATTCTTGCCTGGAAAAATCCCACGGACTGAGGAGCCTGGTGGGCTATAGTCCATGGGGTCGCAAAGAGTCAGACAAGACTTAGCAACTAAACAGCAACAACACCACTGGTGTATAGAAACACGTTTTCGTGTGTGTGTTGATCTGTGCCATGCAACGTTGTTGAGTTTGTTTTGTTGGCTCTAGTAGTTTTCCTGTGAGTCTTTTGGGATTTTTTTGCATGTAGATCACATCCTCTGCAAAAAGAGACAGCTCTACCACTTGCTTTCCAATTTGGATGCTTTCTATTTCTTTTTCTTGCCTAATTGCTCTGGTGAGGACTTTTCCAGTGCAGTGCTGAATAGCCATGGTGAAAGCAGGCATCCTTCTCTTGTTCCTGATGTCAGAGGGTACAGTGTTTAGTCTTTCTATGTTTGTTAACTGGAATTAATGTTCCTTCTCCCCACATTTATTTATTTGAATATTTACTCCTATCAGTATGGACTCACATATGTTCATTTTATTCTCTGCCTTGTTGCTCATTTTGTCTCCGATTTGTCCCTTTGCCCTGTGCCTGCTCTTCTCTGAGCACGTCCTCACTTTCTGATGCTTCAAGAGCTTCCTGGCTCGTTTTGTCCTTTCCTTGTCCCAAGCCTGGAATGAACCATTCCCTCAAGGAACACCAGTTCTCTTCGCCAGAGAATGGTAGTTAGACACCAAGGTCTAAGCACTTGGTGTGCTCATCACATGTGGGATGCCAGTATCCTCTCTGTAGACAGAGGCAGGAGATATGCACATTATGACCTGTGTTTAGACACACATCTACACCTGTATTATATTGATCTATTTATGTGTATGTGAGTTCACACTGATACCTCTGATTCCAGTCACCCCACAGAACAAGGCTCAGCTTAGCCTTTTCCACATGCTCATTTGTGACTCATCTCCAATGGTGAGAAACTTGATTCTGGTAAAAAAAAAAAAAAAAATTTATTGTTACTTATTTGCTCAACCCCAGAATGCATGTAAAGCCGTTTTGGGAACTGAAACTGATGCTTTTTTCACTAGTCTGGATTTGTGCATTCAGGAAGGCACTTGGGCTCTTTGTCTGTGAGATCTCTTCCAGCTCTGTTACCCATCACTGACTTCCTAAGTCAAAAATGATCTAGGGACTTCTCTGGCAGTGCAGTGGATAAGTCTCGATACTTCCACTGCAAGGGACACAGGCTCGATCCTTGGTCAAACTAATATCCTGCATGATGTGCAGCATGGCAAAAAGAAAAATTTAAAACACACTCTCTAGCCATTTTCCCTCCTGTAAACTTTGCATTAAAGTCATCACTTGAAACAAACTCCAAGGTGCTACTTTAAAAGCACTGAAGTGAAAGTGAAAGTCACTCTGTTGCATCTGACTCTTTGTGACCCCATGGACTATACAGTCCGTGGATACTGGAATGGGTAGCCTTTCCTTTCTCCATGGCTTTTCTCTTCCAGTCTTTATCACTTCATGCAGCCCTGATCTTAGCCCCACCCTTGATTGTCATATGGCTTTCCAAGTCACCTGGCATCCTCTCCAGGTGACAGACAAGCTTGGATGGGTCTCTTTAAGTAGAGATTCATTTCTGTCTCTGGCCATTTGGCTCTGAAGGCTCGGTGCATTCTCCCTCCCCTCCCCTCTCTGCACCTTCCACCTTTCCACCCCAGCCTGTGTATGAAGGTTGGTTCCTGGCACTCTTCAACCTGCTGTACAGCACTCTCCCGGTCCTGTATATCGGGCTCTTTGAGCAGGTGAGCAGCTCCAGGTCTTGCCTCCTCCTTCTCTGTACATGTTCCTTCTCCTCCTGGGGCCTGGGGTGGGGTAGGGGCCATCCCCTTCCAGTCCCAAGAGCCGGCTTCCCCACTGTGAACTCGCCAGGATGTGAGTGCAGAGCGGAGCCTTGAGTTGCCAGAGCTGTACATCACAGGCCAGAAGGAAGAGCTCTTCAACTACTGGGTCATCCTGCAAGCCATTGCCCACGGCACGGCCACCTCTCTGGTCAACTTCTTCATGACAATGTGGATCAGCCAGGACTCAGCTGGGCCTGTCAGCTTAAGTGACTACCAGTCCTTTGCAGTGGTCCTGGCCCTGTCCAGCCTCCTGTCCATCACTATGGAGGTGGGAGTGGCCATCTGCCTGCCCCACCCCGGGGGTGGTGCTTGGGCCTTGGACAAGTGCTGAGGTCTTTCCTGGCAGTGACCTGCCCCTTCACAGGCCCCAGGAGCTGGACCTCCATCCTCCCCGTGGAGCCCCACCACACAGTTCCCTCCCCATCCCTCTTGCCTTAACACCCCTTCCCTGTGCAGGTCATCCTAATCACCAAGTACTGGACCATCCTGGCAGTGCTAGCCATTTTCCTCAGCCTCTGCTTCTACATGATCATGACCAGCCTCACCCAGAGCATCTGGCTTTTCAAACTCTCCCCCAAGAACTTCCCATTTCTATGTGAGCCCCCAGCAGGGATGGGGCAGTGGTGGTGGTGGGCCTGTTGGAGCACCCTCTTTACCCCTCTGAACCTCAGGCTCCTTGGCCATGCAGGTGAGGTAGGTGTGTGTGTGTGTGTGTGTGTGTGTGTGTGTGTGTGTGTGTGCAGGAAGTGTCAGTGTCTCCTTAGAATTTTCACCTCCTTTCCCTGGGGTGAAGGGAAGAGAAAGAGATAGAGTATTGGAGGGGAGAGGCACCAAGCAGGCTCTGGTAAGGCCAGGCCAGCTGTGATCCTGCCCTGTTGCCAGACGCTGACCTCAACGTGCTGTCCCAGCCCCCCGTCGTGCTGGTCATCCTGCTGAATGTGTCACTGAATACCCTGCCCGTGCTGGCCTTCCGTGTCATCTACCAAGCCCTCAAGAAGCCACAGCCCAAGGTGAGGGGTGGGGGTCCACGCCACACATGGAGGACCCCAACAGCCAGAGCCTGTGCTGGGAACCGGGACTTGAAGGAGAGGCAGAGATGGGGCAGAAGCAGAGCCAGACACACACCCAGTGTCCCCATGAGGGACCAAATGACAGGCAGAAGGGCCCCAAAGTGGATGCTGTGGTTCCTGGCGTGGATGCAGTGGGAGCATAGCCAGACTTCCACCTGGAAGTGACTGGGGCTTGAGGGCCAAGGTGACAGAAGTGATTTGGAGATGAGATAGGCAGAAGAGGAACTCAGGGGTAACCCAGTGTTCATCGGTGGATGATGGATAAACAAAATGTGATATATACATACAGTGGAATATTAGCTTTTAAAAGGAAGGGGAGTCTGACACCTGCTACAACATGGATGAACCATGAGGACGTGATGCTCAGTGACAGAAACTAGACACAGAAGGACAAATACTGTCTGATCTCACTCATAGAGGAGTCCCTAGAGGAGTCAGATCCACAGAGACAGAAAGCAGATGGTTGGGCCAGGGGCTGGGGGAGGGAAGAGGGTGTTAGTGTTTCATGGTGAGAGAGTTTCCATTTGGGAAGATGAGAAAGTTCTAGAGATGGGTGATGGGGATGGCTGCACGACAGTGTGAATGTGCCACTGAGCTGTGCACCTAAAAATGGATGAAATGGTACATCTTATGTTTATATGTATTTTACCACAATGAAAAAAGGTGGGAGATGGGACTCACTAGCTCATAGTATCAGAATCTAGAAGGATGAGTTGCAGCTGGGATGGGCCCCAGAGTTTACTTGGAATGGTGGACTAGGACATGGCCACAAACCTGCCACTTTCAGCCACACAGGCTGGACATGGGGCTGCCCCAGGATAACTTCTGACTTTGCCACCAGAGGACACTCAAGCTGAGTGGTGGCTGGCCCAGAGTTAAGTCCTAGGGAAAGGACACTGATTAGCTGGTCCAAAGTCCGATCCGTGGGGAGGAATCTGATTGGTTGATCCAAAGTCAGGTCCCATGGAGGACTCTAGTTGGATCAACTTGCCTAGGAAAGAGCCGGGACAATCGATAGTGGCCAAGGACTCTGGCCCTCGCTGGAGGAGCAGGTGACCCGAACGTCATCAACATGGTTTGGGAGCCTGATGACTTCCACTCTCTTTTGCTCTGTAGGAAGAGGTAGAGAAAGTCACAAGTGAGGAGATCATCACCATGGCGCCTGTGCCCTGTATCCACCTGGCGTCACGGGCCCGGCGCTCCAGCTACGCCTTCTCCCATCGGGAGGGCTATGCTGACCTCATCACGCAGGGCACGAGTCTGCGGAGGTCACCGGGGGTCAACAGTGACATACTGGTTGATCACACGATGCCACCTGATGAACCATCTGGGAGTGTGAAGGAATCCTCCTGGTACCCAAGGAAGATGTCATTTATGGGGAGGAAGAGGCATTCACACCACGGGAAGGTGTCCTCTGAGGACATGCAGCCTCCCTCTGAGGTGAGCTCCTCCGTGGCCATGGACGGGCAGTCTGCTCCTCATCTCCAGCCTCTCAACAAAACCAGCCCATCTGGATCTTTACAGGAGAAGTTGCCATATTCTCCGGAGAGCCTGCCGCCAACCGAGATGCCACTGACAGCTGTAGAGAGCCAGATGACCTCTGTTGAGAGCCAGACGCTGCCTTCGAGCCAGCTGTCCCTGCAGAAACAGCCAGCATACCTGCCACAGGAGAAGACATCCCTCTGGAAGATCCGGAAACTGTCCTGGAAGAACTGGCCGTACATGTGGCAAAAGGAGCCCGAGCCCCGCAAGGAGGGGATATTGCCAGTTTCCAGCTCAAACCTTAGTTCTGTGATGGAAACTGTACCACCAAGTGCAAAAGGATCATCCATCAGCCAGCAGCCAATGGAGGTGGAGCCCTCGCCTGTAGAGAGGGAGCCGTCGCCTATGGAGTGGCTGCCAGAGCCCAGTGGGAACCAAGCTGCACCTGATCTGGCAGAGCAGCTTCCCTGGCCCCCAGGGCATCAGTGACTGCTCATAGTGTCATCCAGCAAGCATGAGGCCGTCCCCTGAAGACAGGGCTCCACCGGCTCTTCCTTCCCTAATAAATCACAGTCTGTCTGACCCTAGGACTCCTTGAGGCTCCCTCTTATACTTCTTTTTGTGATGCCCCATGGAAGTCTTTTCTGGTTTAAGGGAAAAAAGAAAAAGAAAATCAAAACACTGTCCTCTAGTGGTATAATGGGGAATTGTGGGGAAAGCTGGGTTTCTTTGTTTGTTTGTTTGTTTGTTTCACCCTGGGATAGATAATGTGGATAAAAGCTTTATTGCTCTCAGAAGGGAGGAAGGTGCAGAGCAGACTGCTTACCAGCACTGGCTTCCTGCCTGCTGCTTGTTGCCCTGTCTCAGCAGTTTATAAGGCCCTGGCACCACCCAGCCTCTCCCTCCACCAGGGTGCCCTGGTTTCTTCTCCTCAAGCAAATCACTTTACACTTGGTGCTCAGAAGGTAGTGGACAGTGACGGCTCAGAAGCAGAGCCCACAGGATCCTGAGGCTCGGGTGGCCCAAAGGCTGCATGGAGGGTGGAGCCCTGTAGGGGTGGGATCTCAGGGAGGGCTATGTTCAGAGTGGAGAGGCCCACTTCCTCTTTCCCTCATCCCCTTCTCCCTTCACAGAGGGTAGGCCCCATGCCTCCCCTTCCTGTGCCAGCCCCTACCCCCACCCCCACCCCGCCCTGGCATTCAACCAATGCACAAGCCCAGGTGAGTGACTAGAAAATAATTTATTGGAGAAAAACAAAACAACAAATCCAGCACAGCAATGGTTCACAACGATGAGGATTTTTTTTTTTTTTTAAACTTTTAAGTCTGTCACCTGAGGGTGAGGTGGAGGGGTCTCTATTTGGATGACCCAAATTGTGTGTCCCCCGAAAGCTGCCCCAGTGTCCAGTCGTGATTACACACTCAGGGCCACGTGGCCTCTTGACCCTCCCTCACCCTTGGCGGAGAGAATCCCCCCCTCCAAAGACAAGCCATTCGGGGGAGGGGTCTGCTGGGGCCGCAGGAGGAGCCCAGGAACTGATAGGTTGGTGTGACTGTAACTGCTTTGGGCAAAGAATATGAGTGGCCCCAATTCCAGTCTGTGCAGGGGCCCTAGAACACACTCCACCCACCCCCATCCTCATTTCAGGTGGGTTGAATCTGCACCCCCAGGCCCAGCCCTCCAAACTTAGACCTTCTGACTTTCAGGGTGTGAGGGGCCCCCTTTGGCTACCCCATCCCCCCTTATCTGGGGCCTGTCCTAGAAACTAGGCTCCCCCCTGGTGGGAGTATGGGGCCTGGAGGCAGAAGTGAAGTCCCAGGCCAGGAGACTGCCCCAGAGCCCCTTTCCATGATTTCTGGGGGTACCCTCTGTTCTCTAGGGTCCTATTGTGGACTGGAAGGGGAGCTCCACAGGTGCGCACCACCTACCTCCCAGGCCAGACAGAAAGCTGAAGTCATGCCTGGACAGGCCGTAGGAGGCTGGGGTGTCTGGGTGGTGTCCGTGCAGGGCAGGTGCCTGCCTGGGAGGTGGGGGTTGTTTCAGGAGGGTCCTTTGGATCTGGGGAATTTGGGGCACACCGCGCCCCCCACCACCCTGGGCGACATGACTCGAATTGGCTGATTGTCTGACTCCTGTGAACAAGACACTTGGGAATTCATGCTAATGTGAAACCCGACCGGCCCCAGGGGCGGGGAAGTGGGGGACCCAAGGTGGCAGCGGCGCCCACTGGCGCCCCAGAACCAGAATCCGGAGGGGCTCGGCGCCAGGAGGTGGAGACATGGGCACACAGGTTGAGTGCCTGTCGCCTGCCTTCTCCACCTGAGGCACGTCCATGCGCCGCCGGCTGGACACAGATTCTTCGAAAGGGAGAAAGTAACACAGAACAGCGCCATGGAGCACAGAGCAGCGCGGCGCCCCCTGGGGCATGAAACACAAGATGCGACGCGGAATCCTGGGGCTCTGCCCCCGCGTGGCCCCGCCCCACCCCCCACCCGTCCGCCCAGTACAGCATCTTCAAGAAAAAGTACATTAGTCATGCATCAAATCAAATTCCATTGCGTCTTTTTTTCACTTTTCTTCCTTCAATTACATTTGAACACAGAACACATAGAATAATAAATACTCTCATAAGACATGACTCCAAAAAACGAGAAACAGAACACGCCAGAGAACAGAAAGGTACCCCGCTCTCTCTCTCTCTCTCTTTCCTAAAGGACTCATTGAAATAAGAAATCTGTAAACGCCGCTGGTCCTTCGTCGCGCTCTCCTGGACTCGCTCGCTCACGCTCCCTCGGCCCTTCGCCTCTGACCGCCCCTGACATTCACCGCGTCTCCCACGGAACTCACCAAAGAAAGACATACCATCGTCTGCAAAATTATAATTTAACGGTATAAAGCTTCAAGTCACGTATTCCAAAAACTAGCTAAGGATTTTTTTAAATCACATAAACTATACATTAAATATCTTGAGGTATTTCAGAGAAAATTGTCAAAGGCTCGAAGGAGCTGTGCTGGAAGTGTCATTCCCTGGGTGGAGAATGGTCTTTGGTGTGTAACAACCGGCTGGGTAATTGGGTCCAGCGGAGGGGGGGACTGGGGGAGGGGGGCTGGGGGAGGGGGCCTGGCCAGGTAGGGGGCGTGTCAGGAGGGAAATGGTGTGTGTGCCGAAGTGCAAGTGTGCACATGTCATAGGGTGTTCGAGAGGGACGTATCTGTGACCAGCGTCAGTGGGGCTTCAGGGACTGATCCCCAGAAGGGTCCCAGGTTAATTCCTAAGTGTCCAGCAGGGGAGAGACCCAGGCCCTGGCCTCTGACCTTTGGGCCTTGAATGCAGGACCAGCAAGTGACTTAAGCCGCAGAGAAGCCCTGAACCCTGCTAGCAGGTGCTCTGGCCAGTGGGGTCCAGGTGCCCCTAGTGGGTGGAGGAAGGGGCCGAGCCCACCCAGACCCCAGCGGCCAGCTCGGTGAGTGGCATATGCACAGGAGTGTGTATGTGTGTGTCTGGGGGGAGGAGTTAGTTGCCGAGCAGGAAACGGGGACTCTCGGCACTCTGCCCCAACACCCAAAGGTTCTAGAAGCATCACTCAGATCCGGTTGCTTGCTTGAAAAGCGGGGAGAACAGCGAGTCGATAAGGACGAGAGAACATCACACACGTCTTTGGTTCAAGAAAAAGGCACTCATCGACCTCGCCATCCTCTCCTTCTCTCCCTTCCTCTCTCTCTCATTCTCTTCTCTTTCTCTCTCTGTCTCTCTATCTCTCTCTGCTCTCTCTGGTGGGGGACGGGGGGGGGCACACCTGGAGAGTGGGGCCCCAATGCAGACCCTCGCTCACACCTGGTATCTGGGTGAGGGAATCTTAGCATCCAGCACAAGTCCTCAGGGGGGAAAATCTTTGGTATCAGGCGTGATTTTTCCAATCACAGACTTGAGCATTTGAGTGAGGTAGCATTTACCTGGGGAGGGGGAGGGGCATTTCACTAGAAGAGTCTCTTGCATTCTCAAAGGGGGGAGGGGGTGGCCACCTCCCTGGGAGGCGGCGGGGTCAGCCGGGTTTGGGGTGGGGGAAGAGGCTCCTTCTAGCCTCCAGCTCTTGAACCCCCCGGCGAGGGGGGAGCAGGCTCTTGGGATCCAGCTGCCGGCCAATCCTGGAGGTCACCTGGAGGAGGGGGCAGTGGGGAGGGGGCGTGCTTATCTTCATTTTTGACCCTTCCTTCCCCTTTGTCTTTTTTTTTTTTTTCTTTTGGCAAAAATCAGAGCAAGCAGATTCCACCTTGTTCATCCTCTTCTTTCTCTCTTTGGAGAAAAGGCAGGAGCACAGGTGCGCCCTTGCAGGCCCAGCGCCGCAGCCCGGAGCGCTGGCAGGTGGGGCGAGTTCCAGAGGATTCTGAGCCGAGGGTGGCGCCGCGACCCCAGCGCTCAGGAGCTCAGGTGCGCCCCTGGCCTCCCGGGGCCCGCTTCTCTGTGGAATCTGGGTGTTTTCTTCCGCTGCCTGGGGTCTGTCTCTCCCCGCATCATTCATCAAGGTGCGTAGCGGTAAAGTGCATCCCGGACAGAGGGATGCTGGGACGGAGGCCTCTGGAATTACCCGCTTGTTTGAGCTGCCGTCCCTTCCGGTCAGGGACTGGGTGGGGATGGGAGCTCACCGGTAGCCGCTGCAGGCAGGCCCCTCCCCAGACGTTAAGGCAGGCAATTCTTGGCACAAGGAACCTTGGCCGTCGGGAGGGGCGGCTGGGTTCTTGGCTGTGGAGGCAGTTCTGCCGGCGGACCGGGGGTGGTCTTGGTGGGGGGAGGGGGCGGCGTGAGCATCCAGCTCCACGTGGGCTTTGGCGACTTCGGAAGAGCTGAGTTCTGGGGGAGAGTCCGTGGGGCACCGCTGGAGACGAAGCCTTCCTGCCTCCCTCCTGCGCGCGGGAGCTGGCGAAGGAGTGGCTATTCTTTAAATTCCTTTTTGAAATTACCCGGTTTCTGTTTCTAGTGTGTGCTTCTTGACCCGCTTTCGGGACGACACGTGAGCCCTGGTTTTCCTCGAGGCCCCCCGGGCGTCCTGAATTGAAAGGGAGCAGGGGTGCCCCTTTCTGTCACCCCTTTCCCTCTCGGGGGATGGAGGGCTTCTTTTGGCCTGAAGGGGATGGGGACGGAGGGAGGGGGTACCCTTTTTGTGCACTTGGGCTGGGGGTGTGCTGCGTCCCTTCCCTGGGTGTGGGGGCCCGGACTGCAGCCCCTCCAGGTGCGCCCTGGGGCGGGTCTCCGGGCTGGCAGGGTGGGAGTGGGGGAGGGGGGGACGTGGGTTGGGGGGCAGCGCCCGGGCCGTGGAGGCTGGGAGGGCGCGTAGCCGGGGCGCCTCAGGCCTTGGAGAAGGTGGCGGCAGCGCCGGCGGGGCCCCCGGGGGCAGCTCCGGGCTCCTCGGCCCAGCGGTTCATGCAGCGGCGCCGCGCGTTCATGAAGAAATTGCTGACGGTGTTGAGCTCCAGGCCGAGCTGCTGCGAGATGGTGACCTGCATCTCCTTAGACGGCCGCTTGTTCTCCTTGAAGATGGCGATGAGCGTGCGCCGCTGCAGGTCAGTGAACACCAGGCGCTGTTTTTTGGGCTGCAGCGCGCGCTCTTTCTGCTGCTCCTGCTCCTTCCGCTTGCAGGCTGCGGGCGAGCGCGGGCGGGCGGGCGAGAGGGACGCGGCGCCACCACGCGGCCGGACGGGAGAAGACAGGCCACGTGTCCCGGAGCACCGAGACATCAGGAAACACAGAAATGTGGGAAACGTGAGAGATGGAGAGACGACACGGGGACAGGGCCAAAAAGACAAGGAGACACAGAAAGAGAGCAGGAGGCACCAAGAAGGCGGTAGGTCGATAGAGACCACCAGTAATGGAAGGAGAGGCGGGCAGACAGTCGTGGGCGGGGAACAGAGACAAAGGAGGCAGATGGGGGGTAGGGGAGACAAAGAAGGGGACATAGTGTGAGCACACTTCCACAGGCACGGGTCGTCACGCCCTCCCATACCCTTTCTGCATTCTGACCGCCTCCCAGTCTCATGTTCCTAAACTGCCCCTCACCCCCAAGAATCCTGACCTCAAGAGTACAACTAATGTTGGTGGCTTTCTGCCCTCCCTCCTGCAGCCCACACCTGGGGGATGTTGGGGGAAATGACCCGGAAACTCTACATGTCAGTTATTTGGCTCAGTGTAGACCTGAGTGAAAGAACTGGTTAATTAATACTTATTTGCAGGGGGTGGGATCACAAACCCCAGGAACATCCCCCTGGAATGATGGGGCAACTAGGTTCTCAGAAAACGGGTGACAATCCATGCCTCCTTCCCTGGTGACCTGAGGCATGATCAGCTTAGGGATCCAGAATCCAGCTAATATGGACATCTACTTGGTCTGATTCTGATCTCTGAGCCCCCTACTCTGGCCTCCCTCCACCAGCAGCCTGAGACCAAGGCTTGGCATCCCTCAGGTCCCCCAGGGAACTTCTGGAGGGGGGGAATTGCAAGACCAACCCTCCCTCTGCCAGAGCCACCTGGCCCAGATGATGGGGAAGGCACAGATAGGAGGCTGCACTATGGTCATTGCTTGTGTGCTAAATCCCTTCAGTCATGTCCAACTGTTCTCGACACTATGGACTGTATAGCCCTCCAGGCCCCTCTGTCCATGGGATTCTCCAGACAAGAATACTGGAGTGGGTTCCCATTTCCTTCTCCAGGGGATCTTCCCAACCCAGGGATTGAACTCATGTTTGCCTGTATCTCCTGCATTGCAGGCAGATTCTTTACCACTGAGCCACCTGGGAAGCCCCCTGTGGTGGGTGGAAGCTTGCAAAGGGGAAGTGGCAGCATCTCAGAGTGGTGGAGCTAGGGTGGATCCTACGGTTGTGCTCCCCCTTGCACCAGCTCCAAAGCGGGCCCCTCCCCTCAATGCTGTGGGGCCAGTGGGTGGAAAACATGATCTTCACCAGCCAGAGCTGGCTACCCCTACCTGGGGACTGGTGACATCAGCGCAAACTCCATCAGGGTCTAAATTCCTTGTTCACACTCCAGTCAGGGACACTGGCTGGTAGACACCCGCCCCATCCTGCCTTCCCACAAACCGCTTGCCCCAGCGACTCTGTCACCCCCAGAGTGGCTAGTGGCACAGGCTGTACTAGCAGATCTCCACTGCCAGCCCTGGTGGCCTGCTGGGACCACATACCAAGCTGGCTTTTTTTGGTTCCGGAACACTCTGAACCAGATGACATGTTAGATCAATGTCCACACACGTCCGTAAAAAATAAATGAATGTCCCTTGTGCTGTGGCTCATTTCTCAGTGATGACAGCTCCCCCTCTCACATACAACCCCCCCCGCTGCAGTCCTCCCGTCCGTTTGAACTGATGCACCACTTCCTTCTCTGGCTTCTTCTGACCTGGAACAAACAGTGCTTCTAATTGGCTGTTTCAGGTTTCATAATTTAATAAGAGTGGCAGGCAGAGGTTACTGGACTTTTCAGAAAAAGCCTCTAATGAAGGAGAGAGAGAGAAAGTGAGAAAAATGGGAGGAGGACTGGGGGCTGATGCTCTCAGAAGAAACAGACAAGACAGGTGCAATTAGAAGTCAAATTCTGGGAGGGGTAAGAGAAGAATACTGTATCCATGAAACAAGAACCGGATGCTGTTCAATAGAAAGGACCATGAAAGGGACAGACAATGCTCTTAGAATTTAAATATATTATAGCAGGAACAAAGTCAATGTAAGAATTGGGACATTGGAACTTCCCTGGCAGTCCAGTGGTTAGGACTCTGCTTTCACTGCCAAGGGCCTGGGTTCATTCCCTGGTTGGGGAACTAAGATTCCACAAGCCATGTGGCGTGGCCAAAAAGTTAAAAAAAAAAAAAAAAAGAAGAAGAAGAAGAAGGAGAAGAATTGGAACATAAAGCAAATATCCCTGGAAATACAAGTGGATGCAGAGATGGAAAATGAGGAAAAGATGATAATAAAGTGTGAGGATGAATGTGCAGGTTTGTCATCTGAGCAAGAGGCCATCCAAAACTAGAGAAAGGGAAGCCCAAACAAATTATATCAGTATGATTAGAATAATATGTGTGTGTGTGTGTGTGTGTGTGTGTGTGTGTGTGTGTGCTCAGTCGTGTCCAACTCTTTATGACCCCATGGACTGTAGCCCGCCAGGCTCCTCTGTCCATGGGATTCTCTTGTGTCTCCTGCATTGGCAGGCAGATTCTTTACCACTGCACCACCTGAGAAGCAGTTGGAGGACATGAGAATTCAGTTTAAAAGAGCTCATGAAATGCTCAGCTCAAGGAATGAAAAAAGGTTCCCTGAGGCTCACCCTTGTGAAATGTCAGGGACCCAGGGTGAAAAGAAGATAAATGCTCCCAGAGAGGAAAGCCACATACCATTTGGAGAACTAAGAACCAGAGTGGCTTTAGGCTTCTCAAAAGCTAGGAGCCAGTGGAACAATGCCTTCAAAATTTTGAGCGAAATCTATATTCAGCTAGAATTGTGTGCCCAGCCAAACTCAGGCATGAAGGTAGACTAAAGATATAGTCAGACATTCAAGGTCTCCAAAAGTTGACTTTTGTGCACCCTTTTCTCAGAAAGCTATCAGAGGGCATGTTTCATCAACATGAGGAAGTAAATCAAAAAAGGAAGATGTAGGATTCAGGAAATGTGATTCAGCCTAGAAGAAGGGGAAAAGAAGTATCTCATATGAAGAAGGGAGACCCTGAAAGACAGCAGGACAAAGGCACCAAGGACATGAGGTCAGCCCCAGATCAGAGCCGGTACACCAACAGAAGTAGAAAGGGGAGATGTCCTAACAGGTGTTAGTTTTGCATTTTGTTGGAGGATGTGGGAGAGTTTGTGATAGGCAACCATAAATTCCTGGAAGAACAAACAGCTGTACAAGAAAGGAGACAGCAATCCTAGTACTGTATGAGGTAAAACCTAGGAGATGAACAATGTACCAGGCAGCATTTTGTATACAAAATGGTGAGAGGGAACATTTGTTCATGTTTTATCTGCATAAAGAAACTTTGATGGGAGAGAGATTCAGGAGGAAGGGGGCATATGTATACCTATGGCTGATTCATGTTGATGTATGGCAGAAACCAATGCAATATTGTAAAGCAATTATCCTTCAATTAAAAATAAGCATTAATTTTAAAAGAAAGAAACGCGGAAAGGAAGCACCAGGAACCACCTTGACATCTCATCTCCTTGGAACTGGCCAGCTTGTGAAGCTCACAAGAGGAGGCCACATCCCCATTCTTTTAAGGAAAAGCTGGATCTCAGGCAGCAACACCAGGGAAGAGTCAAAACTCAGCCCAGGCCTTTACATTCTTGCCACCTGTTTTGACCTTCAATTCATTCATTCACTCATGCTTTCATTCACTCACTTAGAATTGTTCTCACAAATGCAACATGCATTTACAGGAAGGACAAAGATACAAACACTTTTCAGAAAGCCTGCAAGAGCTTTACACGTCCAGGGCCTTCCATGTGCTGTTTTTTTCATCCTTAAGATAATTCCATAAGGCAAGGATATTCTTTCTTACTCACAGAAGGTAAGCCACTTGCCCAAAGTCGCCCAGCAAGTCCTGGCAGGGACAGGACAGGAGCCAGGGTTGACTGGCAGATGGGAGGGAGGTAAGATGTGGGTCGCCTCTTCCTCATCCACCTCCCTCTTCTCCAATCCAGAGCCGAGTGGGGGGCCTCAGAGGCGGAGGCTGGGGGAGGGGCCAGCCACAGCAGAGTCGTGAAAAAACTTCGCGTTTTGTCGATCACAGCAAAAAGAGTCTCAGCTCCCCCCACCTTCCCAGGCGTTCAATCTAATTACAGCTCCTCACAGCCCAGATCGATCCGGGCTCCAGTCGGAGCTGTTTACCACGAGCAGCTTTTGTCACCGCTTCATCCCCCACAGCCCCCAGCGGCGCCGGGCCTAGAGGCCCCTGGCCCCGTGGGGGTGTCAGTGTGGGTGGGGGAGGCGGCCCAGAGCACCCTCCTCCACCCACCAGTATCCCTTCCAGCACTCAGGATCACCCCGGTCCAACCCCCAAACCACTGCTGTCCCTGGAGGCAGCCCCAGGAGGAGAGGGCAGGGAATGGGCCCCTTTCACAGAAGTGAAAACAGAGGCTGTGAGAGGACTGACCAGGAAGCAGCCCTGGGGAAGAGGGACCGCTGGGTGGAGCAGCCTGGGGCCTACCCACCCACGGCCCCCAGACACTGCCCTGCCACTTCTAGGGCCACCTCTCCCACAATGATCTCCCCCTGGGGACCAACACTGTGGTGTGCCTACAAAGCCTCCTCCACCATCCCCTCCACCATCACCATCTCCTCCACCTGCATCGCTTCCACCTCCGCTGCCTCTTTTGCCCTCACCTCGTCTCCACCACCATGGTGTCCACCTACCATTATCACCTCCATTACTTCCACCTTCACCAATTCTACCAGCATCACCTTTTCCTCCACCAGTAATTCTACCAGCAGCACCTCCTCCTCCACCATTACCGCCATCTATACCACCACCGCCTCTGTCCACAGTCTACCTCCATCACCCCATCAACACCACCTCTGCTCTCATCACTTCCTCCACCTGCACTCCTAACACCATCCATTTTATCACCTCCAAAACTATCTCCTCCAATATCCTCACTTGTACTATCAAACCCCATCATAGGGCTCACCTTGTATGTGACTAGCACAGGGAGTACATAGCCCAGTCCCCTTACCAGGGCTTCCCAGCTTGTGGTGGGGAGAAAGGGAGGGGCTCCAGACTCAGGCCCACACCACTAACCATGGTTGCCATGACAGCACAGGAGGAGCCAGCTGGCCTGGCTTGTGGAATTTTGGCGAGGTTGTCTCTCTGGGACTCTGGGTGAATCAGTTTCTTTACAAGGCCTGCCTCAGTCTCAACTGCAAAACTGGGACCCTCTGCCTCCTTCAAACATTTTTCAGTGTGCTACCAGCTACCCGCCCCCTCCTCGTCTCATTCGGCCCCTTACCCCCACTGTCTCTCTGTTCTCATGTCCTCCTGCTGCCCCGACTCAGCTCACAGCTTTGCAGGCACACTGGTTTCACCCTGGAACAGTCCAACCTCAGGCCTTTGCAACTGGCTGCCTGCATTGCTCTTCCCCACATTTCTTCATGGCTCCCTCGTCTCTTCTAGTCTTCACTCAAAGCTCTCATCTCATCTGTGAGGTCCATCCTGACCCCCCTCTCCAATTTAATTTTGCAAACCCTCTCCCTGCTCAGCTTTTTTCTTCCTTTTCCCCTGACAGTATTTACCATTCTCTCAGGGAATGAGGGTTCTGGCTCCAACTTTCTCTCCTGTCCGCCCTCCCTGACCTCAGGGACGGAGAATCTGATACTCGGAGCCAGATTCTATGATCTTAGAGCATCCAGGGTCCCCACCTTGTTGCTGTCAGTCATTTTGGAGTCCAGGGATGAGGAGGGTCTGGGGCTGGCTCCTGGGAGTCCAGGAGGAGATCCAAGGGGATGCAAAAGAGGCCCCCTTCCAAATTAGCCTGCTCCTAGGGCCCCCTCAAGGGCTAAGGGTGGGCTTTTCTGCCGGTCGGGCCGAGTTTCCCTGTTGTGACCAGCAGGAGGCTATGGTCTCTGCCCCAGCACAGGGCGGGGCTCCAGCAAGCAAGGTCAGCCAGGCTGGGCCGCATCCTGGCAGCGATGGCAAAGGGAGGTGAGTGGGGGTCACCCTTAAGTTCCCCTTCATTTCAGACCCTCTGAGGCTTGCTCCCACAGCACCTCTGTCCCTCCTGCCTTTCTAGGAAGTTGCTCACCTCCAGGGGCCCAAGGGGGCAGTCAGACCGGCCACCCCATGGGTTACTGCGGGGTGCCCGCCTCTGAGCCTGTCTCCTTACATGGAAAATGGTCTTAGTCAAGAGCCCTGCCAGGCTCTGTGAACGGGTTTAGCCGGGCTCCCATCTGGAGGTGTGGGGAGGGGCTAGGGTCCAGCCCTCACTTGCAGTGCAGCTGTGAAGTGCCTCCCTGCCTCAGGACATGCCTCAAGCCTCTCAGCACCTTCCCGGGAATGTTCCTGGAGAAGGGAGGGATGGAGAGGCCAAGGTTTGGAGTAGGGCTGCCTCAGCCAAAGAACTCCTACACATCCCTCAAGGCCCAGGCTCAGTGGCCCTTGCCCCAGGAAACTCTTCCCCTCACCCTCAGCAGAGCCCCAGTTCCCTCCCCTAGGAGCCCTCTGATGTCCAGTGCAGAGTGGATCCACAGGAGGCTGTGGGCCGGCTGTGTGTGTCCACTGACTGACGCCTCTCCCCACTGTGGGTGGTGAGGGACTAGCCCAAACTGGAAGACCCTGCACAGGGAGACCTGGTGGCCACTGCCCTGGAGGGCCAGGTAAGGCAGTGAGACCCCAGGAGTGCCCTGTCCGCAGTCAGCCAGGGAGAAGCTGGGGAACTGGATTCAGTCACCCACTCAGTGGGTGGCGAGAACCAGGCCCCCACTGGGGGGAGCTGGGGTTGAACCTGTTAGCTCCCATCTGACCCACACCTGCCATCTTCCCCCTCCTTCTCCCCAGACACCCCCTCTCCTTCTCTCCTCCCTTCCTATCCCTTCTCCGGGCAGTCTCCCCCTCCCAGTCAGGTTCCTCAGCATATTCCTCCCTCATCCTCTCCCTCCTCCTTCCATCTCCTCCTCCAGAGGCCTGCTATGGTCCACCAGGGTGACCTGGGGGATGAGTGACCCCACTATGCCTGTCCGGGGCCATCCCTGGCCCAGCCAGCTGACCACACGGGCTGTCTGTCCCTGTCTGTTGGGTGTGCCTGTTTTAGGCTGCACAGGGCCCGGCCAGGTGGATAGAGGTGTGAGGGGGAGGTGGTGCGTGCAGTACGCTTTGCTGCACTGGGGGATGTCCATGCAGAGCAGACCACAAGTGTGAGTGACAGAAAGTGACCTATGATGGTAGGCAGAGCCATGGGTGTGACAGGTAGATGGGAGGGACAGTGTGGGAAGGCTCAGAGGATGTGGCTGGGCAGTGGGCAGTGGGGAGGTGGGGAAGACCTGGGGCCAGCAGACCTCAGCATGACCTTGGCTTGCAGCTGGCCTGGGGGGTGTAGGGGACACAGCATGGACGTCAGATGGAGGGTGCTGTGTGAAGAGTCAAGGGCATAATGTGACTTCTGGGTGTGACAGCCAGTGTGGGTGGCACTGAGCCCACGGGGGCTGAGTGTACAGAATGCAGGATGGGCCACCAAGACCCTAGAGCAGCTCTTATCTGCTCTTGTCCTGGGACTGCTAGCTGCCCCCCGCCACCGCCACCCTGTCCTTCCCGGTCAGCAGGCTCCAGGGGCTGAGTGGCCCTTTGCATACACTCTGTGGTTTACGACCCTGGTCCTAATGTCCCCATCTGTCCATGGAGGTGGGGGTCCCACCGTATAACAGTCCAAATGCAGGCCAAGGCGGGCCTGCAGCCATCACTCCTCCCTTCACTAGCTCTTTCTTCACACACTTATCAAGCACCTACTGTGTGTCCTGTTTGGGTAGCTTTGCTGAGGAAAGCAGCGAGTAAGATGGATGCAGCCCCTGCCTGACTGAACCACAATCTGATGTGATGACATGCCAGCCGAACAATCAGAGATACAGGGAGACCCATGGCTGCCCCGATGTGCAGCGGGGGTGGAGGCGGGTGTGGGTGGGCTATTTGTAGGGAAAGACCTGAGGCTGGCTGGGTGGGAACAGATCTGGGCATGGAGGGTGAAATAGGAGGCCGAGCTTGACATCTGGGGACAACGGGGGAGAGGCGTAGTGAAGCCCAGGGAGATGAGGCAGGAGCCAGGGTCGCACTAGGAGGGTGACACCCCCCAAGAAAGCTGGGTTTGACAGGAGAGGATAACAGCCAGACGGTGGCCCCCAAAATCAGCGACCCAGGAGCGTTGTCTCAGTCCCTCTGTGTCGCACTCTGTGCTGTGTTCAAGGTCCCCAAAGAGTTGCTCTTGTCTGCCCCCTGCCCCCTTGGCCCTGTAAGCCTGTACCCCCCAGTGTCCATCCACCTGGGCACAGGTTGGGGTGTGGGAGCAGGAGCTGGATTCGCTGTCCCCTCCCTCTGGCCAACTTCTGAGCTCAGCTCAGCTTCTTGGAGCAGACAATTCAATACGGAGCCAGGTCCCCGGCTGGGATGATGACTGGTTTCCTTGGCGACACATCCCGCCCCGGCCGCCAGCTGCCCAGCCCCAGATGTGGGGCACATTGATACACCCACCTGGTGGCTTGTCCCCACTGGGCTGTCTGCCTTGAGCATCCCCCGCTGGCCTCCCCTGGCCAGAGACAGTGAGTGACTTGCCCAAGGTCACACAGTGAGCCACTAGGAGGGGAGCTGAGCACATTCATACCTCCATCCTCTTTATCCACACCCTGCATCCCTGCGGGCCCCAGTAAGAGGTTCTCATGGATGGGGGGCGAAGTCATCTCCAGGGAAACCGAGGACCCTCTGGAAGCCTCAGCAGCCCCCTCTGTCTCTGCTGCCTCCCGGCTCTCCACACCCGCTCCTTCCGTCGTCCCCTCCCCTGCCCGCCAGGTCCACACCTCCCATCTCCCAACATCTGAACCACCTTGGCTGTCGCCCAGCCTCCCTCCCTCCCTCCCTCCCTCCCTCGATCCCTCCCCCCTCTCCTTCCCCTGATGGGATTTTAATGGCCGCATTTTCAAATTAGTTCTGAGCCTTTCAAAGACTTATCAGAGAAATGAGCGTTTCCACTGGACTCTGGGCTGCCCCTGGTTGGGGGGGGGAAGGGGGGCTCCATCTGGTGGTTGCAACGCCTGTGGTGGGGGACTCTGGCGGTGTCCGGTGTCCAGGGGCAACTCTCACGCCTCAAACCCCCTCCCCATTCAGGCACTGCGGGGAGGGGGTTGGGGGGCAAACCGCATCAGTGCGCACACAGAGCTTTTATTTAAAAAAAAAAAAAAACTGTTAACAGTCACAGCGGCCAGCAGTTGGAAATGGATTTGAAAAAGATGACAGGAAAGGAACCGGTGATAAGAAAAAGCGTAGAGAGGCCAGCGCAGAAAAGGTAGGGGTGGGGGGAAGCGCAGAAAAGGGAGGGGCAGGGGAAGCCAGCATTTCAGTGATTGGGAAACTCAGCCATAGATAAACTCAGAAGCGAAATGGTGGCGGTGCACGTGCGCGCTGCGGCCTGGGGCCGACCGCAAACCATCTGAAACCGCCCACGTGTCCACCTGGAGGGGAGGTGGTTGAAGAAAGGAGGGAACGGCCAAAGAGAATATTACGCAGCTGGCAAAAGGGCCTCCGAGGAGCTCTCTTTCCTGATGTGGATGTTCCGTGTAGGGAAGCAAAAGCACAGGAGAATTACGGGGAAGTGGGGATGGGTGGTCTTTCGGTGGTATTTTTTAAAAAGAGGAAAAAGAACGTGCATTAGGGGTGCTGGATTAAGTGTCACCTCTCTTTGGAAGGAGAAATAGAAACTGGGATTTATAGAAAGGAGGACTTTTTGGCCTTCAATTTGGAACTTGGCGAATGTGTCCGCTGTTTGAAAAAAAAAAAAAAGTACAGCATTTTTTAAAAAAGAACAGGCTGGGGAGGCAGAAGGCAGGCGGAGGGAGCCAGCAGGGTCTTTGTCGAGGTTCCCCAGCACACAGGAGCTTTTTTCTTTATCCGCTTTGTGCTCCAGCGGGCTGCGGATTCTAGTCTCCATTTGGGGAAACGGAAGTGCTCAGGGCCCGTGGACACGCCTTGTCCCCGGTCACGGGCCCGAGCTGCCACCGGCCCGTGCCTCCCTCTCTGGGAGCGCCCCGTGTTCCCCCGCGCTGAACCGTTTGCGTTCCAGGCGCAGCGGCCCGAAATTCCGAGCGGGCGCACAGCCGAGTGCGCCAAGTCCGACGCCTCCCTGTGTTGGGCTGGGAGGGAGGCGAACCCGGATACGGCTACCCCTGGGTGAGATGTGATTTCCCTCCAAGTGGTGGGATGCGAGAGCCGCCGGTGACCCTGCTGGGACGCCGCGGGTTTGCAGTGCCAGTGTTCCGATCTCCTTACACTGGGCCGCGCACGTCCACCTCCCGCCGAGCTGTGGAAGGCAGGTGCACGCTAGATCCTTTCGGGTTTGGGAGATCCCACGTCCGCCGCAGATAGAGCGGCGGAACGCAGCGGCCCGGGTTTTGCACTCGGCGGCTTGGCCGGCACTGCGGGGCGGCGGCGGCCTGGGGCAGTGGGAACCAAGGCACTGACATCCTCCCCAGGGCGCGCGCGGATGCGCTCGGCTTCGTAGAGAAGCATGAACCCTGCTGTATCCGTACCAGGCCCCCAATTGCCCACCCCGTCACGGCTCGTGGACGCGACCCTCTCCCAACCCCCCAGCACTAGGGAGTAGGGTCGGACAGCAACTGCCTGGAAGCGGGTGTGGAGAAGTGGTCAGGCGGCCCAGCTGGGGGTCCACGAATAATTCCTGGCCGCTCGCAGCGGCTTCAGGAGAGGGAAGTGGGTTCTTCCCCACACCCTCAGAGCCCGGTGCTGCCTCCGATCGCCAGACCCGACTTGAGCCGGAGACTGCGCTCTCTTGTCCTAGCGTGGACGTGGGCGCCTACTTGTGTCCCGTGAGAACCTACCCTCACATCCCCGTTCCTTTGCATCTCCGCCTGAGTTCCCCATGCGCGTCTACACTGCGTCCCAGGCACATCTACATTTCCGTCCTTTCTCTCCAGCGGCCCGCGTCAGTCATGGATGCCCTACTGCTCCGTTTCCTTCTGCCAATCTGTGGCTTTGTGCGTGTGACTCTTTAGGTCTAAGCCCCTCGCCCACTCCCACATCAGTCCATAGGGCAAGACAACAGCGGCAGGAGGGACCCTGTCCCAACCTCACCCTGACCCCACCCACATCCCGGCCCCATCCGCATACTGGCCCCACTCACATTCACACCTACTTGGCCGAGGGGAAACTGAGGCCGCAAGTGCCCCAGGACACCCCAAGGTCAGATAGGTCTCCCAGGCTTGTCCTGGCTGCAGACCAGCTTTTCCCCTCCCCTAGGAGCACAGCCTTATTGATCAAGGGCCGTATTTAATTAAAAACTTGATTCAAACCAGCCTGAGCTGCCCTGGTTCAGCCGAGCTTGCTGCTACACACAAAGACTCCAGCCGTAGGGGCCGGCCTCCATCCTTACAGCAGCTCTGGCTTCCCGCCTCCCAGTCTTTGTCCTTGGTGTTTCCACCCGCACTGAGGCAGAACAGAAAGTTGCCTCCACTCCTGGGTTCTGGGAAGCGACCAGGCATGGTATTAAGAAGAGGAATGGTGAGCCCCCTCCAACTGCAGAGAGGACTCCAGGGGAGGGGGTGGAGCCTGGAGACCAGCCTGGAGGAGGATGTGGCCAGAGGTGGGTTGCTCCTACTAGAGTGGTGATGATTGATAGGGGGCGGGGAGGGGCGGGGGAGGCTAGGGAAAATGGCCACGTCTTGGTGAGCCCTAGGATTTTCAGCTAAGGAGACTTCAGAATAAAGAAGCCAAAGCCCAGCTCCAGGACCTCTGTGTGCTTCTCTGTGATGCGGGGGTGACTGTCCAGTCTCTCAGGCAGGAAGGATTTCTCCAACCTGGGGTCCACGGAGGCTGGACATTCAGTGCCCCAAATTCCCCCTGAGGGCCGGCAGCCAGGAGGAGCAGAAGCAGGTGGCTCTCTGTGTTCAGCAGGAGGACACTGGGACTCGACCTCCAACGCCCCTCCACCCCCCACAACCCCGCCGAGGGTCTCTAGTGGTCCCTGGGGAGCTCCTTTGGGCACAGGAGCCCACAGGAATCCAACTCTGCGTCAGGAGGAAGTGCAGGCCTTCCCTCCTGGCCCAAGCGTCACCCAAGTGTTTGTAAGCTGGACCTGGATGTAACCTGGAGAGCCTTCCTCCTAGTCCTGGCCTCAGTCCACTGAGCTCCCCTCCCAGCCTTTGTCTCTGCTGGGCCCTGAATGGGATAGGAGCCTGAGCTTCTCAAGCCCCACTTACTGCCAGCTCCACGTCTCCCTGCTTGTGCAGCTTCAGCAAGTGCATCCCTTTCAGCCCTGGCTCGGTGGTCTGTAAAGTGGGCTCATTAACTGAACTGGCTTAAACAGTCCCTCATCCCTAGGGGAGGGGGGGGCTTTAGGCACCCCAGACAGCCCCCTCCCCATCTGACAGCCAGAATCACGGAACCTGGGCAGGGAGCTGGCACCACCCCACTTGGGGCTTATGTTCTAGAAGGGGGGCTGGTGTGGGGGCCCCTGGGCATCGCACCCAGACCCACAAGGCTCTGGTACCCACAGCCCCAGACAATCTCCCCCTACTCCCTGTTTCTTGGGGGGTGGTCTGCAGTGTCCCCTCCGGGCCCCAGACCCCCTTCCAGCTCCCCTGCCCACTCTCTGTGGGCTCCACGAAGCACAGGCTGCTGGTGGTGACCCGGGTCTTCCCTACACACTAGGAGATGTGGGTGTGAGTAGGTGAGGGTGAGTAAGCAATGTGGCCTCAGGGTGCAGGTTCTGTGAATGTGTCCTCAGGGGTTCTGGTGGTGGTGGTGGGGAACAGGTTGATAAGAAAAACCTCAACAAGCACCTCGGAGGTGGCACTTGATTCTGTCCATTTCTCAGATGAGGAAACTGAGACTCAGACCCTTGCCCAGGATGAGTTAGTGATAAAACCAAGGTGAGGCCAGTTCTCCAAGTTCTCAGCTGGGATGTCTTTCCTAAAGGGTCTGTAAGGGGTGTGGGCCCTTGTGGTTGGTTCAAGGTCAAGTTTTACAGAAGGTACATTGGTCTTGGGGGGGGCAGAGCATTTATGGGGGATGGGTAGTGGTCCTCCCAGAGTAGAGTCTCCAAGTTGAGTCTCTTCAGCCTAGGAAAGCCCCCACCCCACCTGCCTGCCAGCCTTTCAACACCTGATGGTGGATACAGAATGGGTGGGGGACAGGCCTGTCCTAGTCTGGGGGGAGGGGCAGTTGGTGTGTCTTTTCCCCTTCCATCACCATCCCCCCCAGACTCCCAGCTGCTGGTCACTGCCCTCACTGTGCCCACCCCCTGCAGCTCCAAAAATGGCTCCCTCCCTGCCTCAGTTTCCCCCACCAGTGGTCTCCCTCATCCTTCAGGGATTCTGGGTTCGGGGCTCACTAGTGAGCCAGGAGGAGGGGACCCTTCCTTCAATTGCCACCATATGATATTTTATATATATATTTCTGATCAGTTGCAAAAAATACTTTTCCTCCGGAGTTGCAATTTAAACAATATTTGAAGACGGCCGAAGTTATCGACCAGGCGGCGGTGATGAATTAGAGCCGGTAATTCGAATTCATCGACCACCCCGCCCCCGCAGAGGAGTCGGTCAGCCCCTCCCCCAGCCCCTCTCCCGTAATTACCGTTTGAGAAGGAGTCTTCGAAGGGAGGGCTTCGCAGAGGTGGCGGCTGGGAAGCTGCGGGGCTCTAAGGACCCTGGGGGTGGAGCAGGGTGAGACCCCACCAGGGCAGTGGAGTTGGGGCCTTGCAGGATGGGCCGTCCCCAGAATCTCAGAATTCAGACTCAGAGCCTGTCTCCCTCAATGCACACATTTTACAGATGGGTAAACTGAGTCACAAAGAACAGATAGGTCTGGGAGCAACGGAGTGGAGGATCCTGAGGTCTACCTGGCCAGATTTCTTGAGTGCTTCAGAGAAAGAAAGAAATCCCCCTTCAGTCCTCAACCCCAGAGGACTGCCGGCTCCACGTCTCCCTGCTTGTGCAGCTTCCGCCAAGTGCGTCCTTTTCAGCCCTGGCTTGGTGGTCTGTAAAGTGGGTTCATTATCTGAACTGGCTTAAACAGTCCCTCATTCCTGGGGAACGAGAGAGGTGGAGGAGCTGGGAGCTGTCAGGTTCCAGACGAGTGACCCCAGCTGAGGAGCGGCCATTGGGGGCCCTCACCTCCCGTTTCCAGTCTCCTTTTCTGCCTTTTTGTCTCTTTTTGTCTTTCTCACTTTGTTTTTGCCACTCTCTGTCTCTCCCTACCTATCTCTGTGTCTTTCTGCCTGTCTCTGCGTGTGTCTTTCTCCGTCCTTAACGCCTCCTGGTCCAGGGCGGTGGGGAGGACACCCCGACGGGACGCCCACAGCAGCTTGACCAAGAAGCGAGGCCGGAGACAGAGGCCCGCAAGCGCGCGGGGGGCGGGACTGGGGCGCGGAGCTGCCGGTCGGTCCGGGGATGGCGGGCGGCTTTCGCTGGGCTCAGAACGGGGACTGGGAAGGAGGAAGGGCGGTGAGTGCGGCCTGCTGGGGTCGGATTGTGCGGGTCGGCGGCCTGGAGACGCCTTAGGCTGTCGCGTGAGGGGCGGCGCGTGGGGGACGGATGAGCCAGGCTGCATCCCCCTAACCGCTGCGATTTGCCGCCACTTAACCGCTTTTCATTTGCGCAGCGACCGGAACTAAAGGCCTCTCGGCCGGTCGGCTCCTAATTACCCCACGGCCCAGCCACCTCTAACATTCTAAGCCCAGCGAGCGCGCCCAAGGTGCAGCAGGTGCCCAGGGCCCGGTGCGCGGACCAGGCGGGCGGCAGGGTCACAGAGTGGGCAGGGGCCTGGGGAAACAACGGAAACAGACCGGGTGTCGCGGTTCAGTGTCCCCTGGACCTGTGCATGTGTCAGGCCCAGCCCTCATCTCCTGCATTTTCCTTAGGGGCCCCCAGACGGTCGCTATTTTGAGTCCCACTCCAAATGGGGAAACCGAGGCTCAAAGAGGCGAGGAGGCTCTCTACAGCCACAGAAGTCAGGGAGGCCCGGCCGAGATGCGAGCGCGGCCTTAGTCCGACCCCCCTCCTCCGCCCCTGCCGGTTGGCGCTGCTCTCCCACAGCAGCACCCGCACGGGGACTTCTCCCCTGAGGTTTGTCGTTCTAAGACGCCCTGATCAATCTCTTCGATGGCCCTGAAATGTGCCATTCGAATGCCACAAATGGGTTCTGTTTCTTATATGATGTGACAGTGGAATAAAAAAAAGGAAACTGGTGTGTATCCTTTGGGTACACATTGTGTCAGACACAATGTCCCCGAAATACATGCGCTGGGGAGGCCAAAGGTGGCCAGAGTGGCAGTAAGTCAGACCTCACCAGTGACCCCATTCGACAAGGGCTGCTTAGTATCTGTGGTGTCAGAACTGTGCCTTTGGCCTGCTCCCTAATGTCACCTGCATCACGCACACATGGCAGACCATGACTGTGCATTGGTGTGCTTGAGTGTCTCCTGTGAACACACCTGTGTCACTGCATGTGTCACGAGGGGGGTGGGGCAGGACAGAGTGGATCCTGTCCTCAAACAAGACCGTCCAGTTTCCTGACGCCATTTCTAACATTTCATGGCAACCTCCCGACACACTTGGTCACCTGCCACATGAATGGAGGATTTATTCCCCAACGTGGAGGATGAAGGAAGCCTATTGGAGGCTCAATCACCTCGCTCTGCAGTGGGGAAACTGAGGCACACATGTAGGTGCAGGGCCCCCAGGTTGCCTTGGGGAGGGGAGCAAATAACACGGACCCCTCTCCATCCCCCACTGGCACCCCAGTCTTCACAGCAGAAGGCTGCAGAGAGCCAAATCCCTCCCATCCTCCCCGCTCCAGGGGCGGCTGGTTGAGCCCTAGCCGGCTCCATCCAGCCCCGCTCGCCCCTGTGCACAGAAACGATCGATCAGGTGCCTGGGGCCGCTATTGTCCCCATGGCTGGGGCGGCAGCAACCCCTCCTGGGAGTGGCCAGGAAAAGACCCCCCCACCCAAGCCAGGCCACCACGGTGAGAGTGGGGGCTCTCCTGCACCCCCCCCCCAACTCAGCAGAAGGGGTCCTGGCGCCGGCTGGCTGGGGGCAGGTGTGAACCCTGCTGTTGTCAGCTGGGAGGGAGAAGAGGGTCAATGAGCATCAGTGGGAGTAAGATGAGGAGGCAGAGAGAGGTAAAGAGGGAGCAGGACAGAAAGGAGGCAGAAGAATGAGACAGGGAGGAAAACGTGGATCGAGCAAAGACATAGATACCACTTTGCCCCGACAGAGAGAGTAGAAATGAGAGAAACATAAAATGGAAAAGAGGCGGGTTCGGTGCGCGCACTCGAGCCAGGAGCAACCGCGCGGGGAGGGCGGCCGTCCGGCTGGGGTGTGAAGGCCTCCGGGCCGCGGGTCCCCCGGGCCGCCCCTCCCCCGTCCGTTCTCGAGTGACCTTTGCCAGCGGCCGGAGGGGGAGGGGGCTATCGATCGCGGAGGCCCAGCTACAAAGAAGCGCGCGCTGGGGCCGGGGGCTGAGCGCGGGCCCGGCTCTGGCTGCTGAGGCGCCGGTGTTCGGTGCAAGGTTCCTACACTCTGCCCCCGGAGCGGGAGGCGCAGCGAGGGGCCGTTCGGGGGGAGGAGGGTGGCACTCCGAGCTGAGAGCGGCGGCGCGTCTGGATCACACCCCCCACCTCGCCACACACATACACACACACATCACACACAATGAGCGACCCTGCTGGCAACTTGCGGATCCTCCAGCAGTCTGAAGGGACCCAGGGACCCCACTCCTAGTTCCTGGAGGGACTGAGCGGGAGTGTAGATTCCCGTAGGGGAGGGACGGCGGCACAGTCCTTTCCCCCCTTTTGGTGACGATACAGACCGGCAGGGGCGAAGATCGCGCTCTCACCTCCTGCAAGGGGGTCCCTAGCGGGCGGCGGAGTGCCAGGCCACCGAATGGGGAGGGGGCCGGGGCTCTCCGCCGACGCACTGCCCGGTGCTAGGGAGCCCCCCGGAGCAGGACCCCTAGGGTCGGGCGGTGCGCGCTGAGCTCCTACCTGCTAGGCGCAGCGCCGACATGCGCTGGAACTCGGGCTCCTGCAGCCACTTCCACATCCTGCGGAAGGTCTCACGGCCCGATTTGAGCTTGCTCCAGGGCTTGGGGTTGCGCAGCAGGTCGGAGAGCGTGCCCTGCGAGCGGCACAGGATGCGCTGCGCGAAGATGGCCTGCGGGATGCTGTAGCGCTTCAGCTCCGCCGTGATGCGCTGCGCCACCTCCTTGGTGTTGATCTCCTCCGCCGCCGCGCCCGCCCCGGGGCCACCGCCGCCCGCGGCCGGGCCGCCGCCGCCCGCGTGAGACCCGTGCGCTCCAGCAGCCGCCAGCCCGCCCAGCGGCGCCAGCAGCCCCGCGGTGCTCCCGCCGCCAGCGCCGCCGCCGCTGCCGCCGCCTCCGGACAGCCCGCGGGCCAGCGCGTCCTCCGCGCGACCCAGCAGCGCGGCGTGCGGCTCGAAGGCGGCGGGCGGCAGCAGCTTGTCCCCGGCCAGGTGGCCTGGCGCGCCATAGGCGGCCAGCGGCGGGGGTGGCGGCGGCGGCGGGGGCTGCGGGGCGCCGTGCAGCGCGGGCGGCAGCGCATTGGGCAGCGGCGACAGCGGCGACCCCATGGCGGGCAGCTCCTTGCCGTAGGGCCCATAGAGGTGGCCCACGGAGGCGAGCGCCGCGCGCTCGTCGCGCATGAGGGTGAAGCTTCCGCTCACGCTGGCCGCCAGGCGCTGCGGCGGGGGCGGCGGGGGCGGCGCGGCGGCCGGGTGCGGGTGCGAATGGGGGTGGCCGCCGTGTGCCCCGGCTACGGCCGCGGCCGCCGCATGCTGGTGGAACTTGTCCGCCACGGCTGCGAGTGGGGGCAGGTGCTGCAGCGGCGTGAGCGTCGTGTAGGTGCCGCCCAGGCCCGGCGCCTCGCAGGCCATGCCCATGGCCGGGTGCAGCGGGCCCGCCAGCTCCCCGCGGAAGTCAGCGCCACCGCCCGCGCCGCTCGAGCCGCCCGCGCCCCCGGCGCCCCCGCCGCCGCCGCCGCCGCCGCCGTCCAGCAGGCTCGCCATGCCGGCCACTAGGCCGGGACGCCCGGGCGCCACCAGGCCGCGGTGCTGCGCCGCTGCCGAGCGCGCGTGGCTAGGGCTTAGCAGCTCGCCCGCCTGCGCGTGGGCCACGCCGTGCAGGCCCCCCAGGCTCTCCAGGCTCAGCTCCATGCTCGGCCGCCGCGCGCGGACTCCTCGCCGGCTCGGCCGCCCGCTCGCCGCCCGCGCTCTTCGGCGCCGGCCCGGCGCGCTCAAGGCCGCCGCATGGCCCCCGCCCGCTCCCCGGTGGCTGCGCGCGAGGCTGCCTGGCTGTGCGGCGTACGGCCCGGCCCGGCTGCGAGCGCGGCCACCAGGATGTGGCGGGGGAGCGGCCGCCGGCGCCCGGGCCCGGGTCTGACGTCAGCGCCCCCGCCCACCGGCTCCCCTCGCCGCCGCCTCCCGCCGCCTAGCTCTCCGCCCGCCCTGGCCCCCTGGAGCGCCAGGCTGGCCGGAGTGGGCTTGACTCCGGGGCTTCTGTCAGACACCCTGCCACTGCCTCCACCGTGCCCCCTGGGGACCAGTGGTACTTGGGGACAATGAACGGAGGTCGAGGACAGACTCCACCGAGGCGCGGCTGGGGACCTCGTCTCTGGGGCTCAGATTCTCTGTCTCTCCCAAGGGTCGTGAAGGTTACTTTCCTCCCTGGCACCTGTGAGTCCATCTTTAGGGAGTGCACCGGAGTGTGACTCAGTGGGGGCCTGTGATCCAGGTGTTGCCCCCTACTCACGCAGACCCCTAGGAGGTGGGCCCTCTGCTCGCAAACCTCCCACTCTCCTGGCACAGGTCGGGAGTCACATCGCGCCCCTAAAGTTCTTTCTGGGGGGAGGGTGCTGAAAGGAGGATCCTCAGGCTGATTCCCAGCCTGGGTCTCCAAGTGTCTGGATCTGCTCCCAGGTGTAGACACTGGGCCCTCAGTTTCCCCAGCTGTACAATGGAGCACCCGGCCTCAGGGATGCCAAAGTCTCCTCCTGTTTCCAGGTCCTTCTAGTTGCCTCCATCTCCAGAGTGGGAGCAGCTTGGAGGTGACT
Source organism: Giraffa tippelskirchi (assembly GCF_054371585.1). Classification (NCBI taxonomy): domain Eukaryota; kingdom Metazoa; phylum Chordata; class Mammalia; order Artiodactyla; family Giraffidae; genus Giraffa; species Giraffa tippelskirchi. Next base: position 117,417,400 of record NC_137280.1, on the reverse strand, counting down.
GAAAGAACCTCTGTCCCCCTCCAGATCAGGCAGGCCTGATACACACCCTCTTTGCTTCCTAGGAAGCCCCTGGTCAGACTTCACCCTCTCCCTGGGGTTTCTCTTTGGGGTGAGAGGAGGGAAAGTGCTCCTTTTCTTCACCACCTGGAGACAGGTGAGGCCCAGGACCCCTGGAACTGGTGTAAATGAGGAAGCCTTCCACACTCAGAGACCTCCCCGCTCCCCTCGCCCCGCCCCCGCACGGTGATCCCTTTGTGGGAATGAGATGCAGGTCAGGAAGGGGAGTCCATAGTGGCCAAGTCAGACCCCAAAAGGTGCCCCCAACTGAAGAGCAGAGTGTGGGGTGAGGAGGGATTCCCCAAACCAGCCCTACCCCTTCTTCCTGCCCAGAGGATAACCATTGCCTTTTCCCAAAGGGAGAGGAAAAGGGTAGGGCTAGTAAGGTCTGTGATGGAGTCCCCCAGGAACCTCCACCTCAGCAGGGAGGGCCAGGACTCTAAACCGTGGGTGGAGGGCTGTGAAGGCCCTGTCAGGGAGCTCCCCCTCCATGCAAACCATTGGGCATGTCGCTGTCTCACCACCTTCAGCAGGACTGGAGGTTTGATTCTCGGAACTGCCACTGGACTTGGCACCTGTGCGGTGGCTCCTGTGTCTCAGTTTCCCTTTCCCTGACTCGGGGGGTGTGGAGAGGAGGGGAGAGTGCCTTCCTGCTTGCCCCCGCTGAGAGCGTGGGCATGTCTTTGCTGTCCACCATAGTGGGGAGGGGGTGGGCTGTCTCCCTGTGCAAGGAGGTTGAGGGACCAAGATGATCCGACCCCCAGCTTGCACAGTGGGGGTGAGGATCAGACAGTAGAATGGCCTGAGCCATGTCCTGGGGTGAAACAGGGCACTAATAAAAACACTGCCTCCCAGTGCCTTGTGCTTAGGACTCAGCATTTAGTAGCCACTTACTGTTTACCAGGCACACACTCTTGTTTCGCCGAGCCCCGAGGGGAAGTTGTACCTCTGATCAGCATCCACCTCAGGTCCAAGGTGGAGAGTGGCGGTGGTGGCTGTTCAGGGTTTTGTCCAAGTGCCAACACTGCCCCCAGGTCCTGGTCCAGTGAATTTTCAATTCAGGATTTACATAGAATTTCAGGGACACCCATCTTCCAGGTAGGAAAACAGAGGCAGCAGAGAGGGACAGGTCTGAGCAACTGACTAACCTCTCCCCATACAGATTCCAAGTCTGGGAGGTGGGTTCTGGCTCTGCCTGGCTCCAGCCACCCCCATCCACCACTGTCTCACTTGCCAACAATCACAGATAATTAAAAATAATCGTAGGATCTAAAAATCAATCAGCCTTCATAAAATGATTGCATCCCAGGCCCAGCAAGCTCAAATCAGGCTGGGGGGCAGGGGGGAAGGTTGAGGGGCGGCTGTGGGAGTGGGGTCTCTTTGGGTGGGAAAGTCAACTAAGGGGTGCTGCGTTGGGGTCGGGAGCATGCAGCCTTTTACCTCCATCTTTGTATATTTCCTCCAGCTTGATTATCATTTTCAATTTCATAACAAGCTTGTGTGGCTGTTCTAACAGGGAAAGCATCCATTTTGAAAGAGGCAAACCAGTCGCTTTGAGATGAAGTGGCCCCCTCCCCTCCACTGCCTCGGGACACCCTAAATATCTCCTCTGGGCCGGGGCTTCCTGGTGGGGGGACCAGCCTCGTCCAGGTACATGGAGCCCCCACTCAGCCTGGACACTCCAACACCCCCAGAGGTGGGGATTCCGCACCTGCAGAGACTATATTCCCCCTGGGAGACTGAGCAAAAATTTGCCACCCTCCAGAGAGAGAGTGGGGAGCCCCCTGGAACCCCAGAACGGGCTTCCCCCACCAGCAGCCTTTTAGTAATTAGTAAAATAGAATTGAACTGGCCGCGGACCGGCCGGTGGCTGGGGCCCTGATCGATCTTCAGTCATTAGGCAAATTGCGGGTTGGGGGAGGGTGGGCTGGATGGGGGCAGGGCGACCCCTGATCCTAGACCCTGCCTAGACCTTGGCCACGTGGCAGAGGCTCTCTGGCCTCAGTATCCCTTCCAAGAAAATTGGAGTTTGACCCCTGGAACCCAGGTCTGCACCTGGAGGTGTCTCAACCCAGGCTGGGCTACCTTGATCAATGCCCAGCTTCTCTGTTCACAGCCTGGGAGAAGCTAAGAAGCAAACCTCACATCTGGCTAACCTGAGGGCTTGCAGGGTCCATCCAGCAGCTGGGAGGGTTAGCTGGGGCTCATATCTCCTCCCCACTCTGGGGGAACCCAGCCTTTTTCCGGGGTTCCAATGCCAGGGTTCCTGCCCACTTCTACCACAGCTGTAATCATAACTGTTCATCTCCTGTCTTCTTGGACAGGCTGAGTTCCTTGTAGTTTTAGCTTCGGATGCCAGCTAAAAGTATGTGGGTGGATGGGTATTATACTCAAAAGTTTTCCCTTTCTGGGCTTCCTCTAGGCCCCTCCACTGTTGGTGGCTGATTCTGTGATTGGATTTGTCCCCCATGGAAATGAAACCAACCGCTGTGCCTTCTTCCATTTTATTAGAGCGAGGTTTAAATAAATAGTGGCGATCCACATCTCCCTCCAGTCCTGCCCAAGCCAGAGACCCTTGTCAGCCCCCGGTACGGACCCCCACACCCGCAGACGCCCCCAAATTCCTGCTACGCACACCTGGCTGGGCCCCGCGTGCTCCTCCCGACTCTGCGCCTTCGTCCGGGCCGGGTCTGAGGATTTTATTTAGATTGGGAGGGTCCGGGGAGGGTGCTAGACTATTCCCCTCCGGCCGGGAGTCCCGGCCACGCTGGGCGCACGGCGCCCCGAAGATCCCACTCTCGAACCAAGGTTGGGTGTGGGGACTTCTCAGTGCCGAGTCTGGGGCGCCACGACGTTGGGGTTTCGCCGCTGGCGGACAGAAGGTCCAAGGTTCCTGCCCACGGTCGCGGGACGCCTGGTCGCCCTGGCCCGCCGAGTGGATGCTCCCGTGGGCGTGTCGGCGACAGCTGCGCCCGATCGATCCCCGAGCCCGCCCCGGCTCGGTTGCCCCCGCCGCGCCGCGCGGCTCCATCGAATCCTCATCGCTCTCGGGCCACGCCGTCCGCCGCGCTCTCTGCAAACACCGCGCTTGTTTGCACCGGGGCACTGGGGCACCAGGACTGGGAGTCCGCGGCCGGCGGGGGCTTCCCTGGGGCCCCGCGTCCTCCTCCGCCTGCTCTAGCAGCTCGGCCTCCGCGGGCCCAAGAGTTCCGGGCGCAGAGAGCGGAGAGTGTTCCACCCCCACCTCTACGACTCTGGGTGGGTGGTAGCAGCCAGGCCCCGACTGGCGCGCGGGCGCCCGGGCGCCCGGATTGTGTAGCTTGGGGCCGCTCGGCCTGCCCGGTCTGGAAAGTGATCCTCAGGGGCTCGGGATTCCCAGGTCGCCCGAGGTCGGCCGGCGCTTTCTTGCCGCCTCCTCCGCCTGCCTTCGCTCCCTCTGCGCGCCGGGGATCGAGTGCAGGTCCGGGAGCTGGGCTTCTGGCCGGAGCTTTGGACGCCCGCCTAGTAAACACGGAGAGACCCAGTTGGAGACGCAGGCAGAAGGGACTGAGGGCACGAATAAGCCCGTCAGGCCCGAACCCCCGGTCACTCCTCTCCATCGCGATCACATCCCCCGGAAACCCTGGTAGTGAGGAAACTTGGAGCCTGTTCTGCGGTGTGCAGTCGGGGAAACTGAGGCCAAGCCAGGCAGGGCGCGGGCGGCTGCCTCCAGAGGATGGTGGAGAGGGCGCCCCGCTACCCGCCTCCGCTGATCGCGTGGCCCGGACACCTCAGGCCGCGGATTTCCCCGCAGCAACGAAACCCGCATTCGGCGCCCGCTCCAGAGCGGCCGAGCCACCCCTGCGGCCAAGCTCGGGTCCTGACAGTGGAGCGAGCGGTCCCCCCGCCCCCACGTCCCTGGGCGGCCCTGAGCGCCCTCTGGCCCTTCCCGGAAGGGTCTCTCCTTTAACGACTAAAGATGTAAATATGTATATATTTAACCCACAACGCTTTCTTCCTTGCAGAAAGCCGGCCGATGGATCTCCGAGCGGCGGGTGGCGCGGGGCGCAATGGGTGGGTTCCAGGAAGCCCCAGGCTCGGGTATCCGGGTATGCCCCTGGGGGGGCCTTCGGGAGCCACCTCGGCCGGAGTCCAGTCACGGCCCAGGCTCTGCTGAGCCCCAGCATGCCAGGTTCGACCCTTGGGAGGGTCCTGCCCTGGGTCCCCAGAGCCCAGGACAGGACGACAGATGCGGGGGTGGGGAGCACCCGCCTGGGAGAGCGCCCACTTTCCAGACGCGGAGAAGGAGGCCCCAGCCGGTAGGGAGGACTCCGGCCCTCCCACTCTGAGAGGGTGCGAGGCCCCGCCCCGTGGGTAACCCTCGGCATCCGGCAAGGGAGCCTCGCCCTCGCCTGGCGCCCCATTAATATGCCATTTATCTGAACACACCGGTGCCCTTTCCACCCTGCCAGGAAGGGGGAAGGGAGGCAGGGGGGCTCCTCCCCATTCCCCACGGCTGTCCACCCCCTTCCTCCTTTGTGCCCTCCAGGTCTGTGTCTTTTGCCTGCACCCCTTTGGGCTGAGTGAACTCGGGAGACTTCAGAGGGACACTGAGATACTGAGACGGGTGCACGCCCCACGGAGAAGAATCTACCAGTCAGGGATGGAGGAAGGGAACTGGCATTCACCTGATTAAACAAATCCCTCTGGCAGCCCCACCCTCCAGATTAGCTTCTCTACTTTGGAAAGGGAGACAAAGACTACACAGTCACTCTGGCCCCTGAGGTCAGGACTGGGGGGAAGGAGCAGACTTCCTGGAGGAGAGGACCTCGAGGCTGGGTTTTGTAGGATGTGCAGGAGTTTGAGTCAGGTAAGGTTAGTCTAAGGATGAAAAGACCTCTTATAATAATTTGGGGCAGAAGGGGATGGAGCAGTGGCAGGAGGCTGGCGTTAGCTCTCAGGCCTTCATCGAGGAAATATTTGTTAAGTAAGTTGAAGAGATAAGCTGGGATCTGACAGGAGGGAGTGGATGTCAAAACTGGGCCTTGAAGGCCAGGCTAAGTAGGGTTGGGCTTTTTGTCCTGGGTTTGAAGGCCAGCAGGCAGGGGTCCCAGTGGCCTTTAGAACAATCCCTCCAGCCCCAGTCTACACAAAGACACATCCTCCTGGATGTATTGGAGGTTGAATGGCTCCCCTCCCTCCAGGGCAGCGAGGTGGGGCGGGGCGGGGGGTGGGGGGAGCTGTTTGTTCCTGAGCCCAGCAGGTGAGTCACATGGGGCCACCGGCTGGAAGGAAACTGTTTTCTCCTCCCTTCAGTCATCTGCTGCCTCCTTCCTCCCTCCCCAGATGTGGGGGTGGGGGCCTCAACTCTAGGGGAGTCATGTGCCCAGCAGAACCTGGTTCTACCTGCCTGACCATCCTCCACAATGACTGCTGCCCACTGGGGAGGTGAGACTCTGAGGGAGCAAGGCTAACATCCCCATTTTTCAGATGAGGAAACTGAGGCAGGAGGCTGGTCTGGGGCTTCCCCAAGGCCTCCAGCCCATGAGCCAACCCTGGGCCAGAGTCCCAGTGTGTGCCCAGTGTGCACTGTTGTGGGCACATCAGTGTGTCCAGTTGGGGATAGAGTGGGTCTTGTCTGCAGTGCTGAAGTCCTGGAGGAATTTGTGGGGTGTGGGGTCCTTGCCCCAGTCCTTCAGACAATCCCAGGGAACCCAGGACCCCCTTAAACTGTGGCACTTGGGGGCAATGGTGAGGAGACTGGGAGGGACAGTCCAGCCTGCACTTTGGGGGCATCCCCTATTCTGGGACCTGCAAACAGGCAGCCTGGCCTCTGAGACTCAAGTTTGTAGGTCTCCTGCATCCTCCTTGGTGGCCCCACATCTGATCAGTCGGTCAAGGAACCAAGAAAGGAGGAGTCAACTAGGCTCTTCCAGAAAAGACCACTGCTGTCCCTCTTCCAAACTCTCTCCAACTTGACTTTTGGGGATCCCAGGGGTGGGGTGAGGAGAGCAGAGCCTGGCCCAGACACCCCACGTGAAAGGGCTCAGTTTCTTCTGCCAGGAAGGAAAGAGGGGGTCTTGATGCCCCTCCCCCTCCCTCCCCTTCCCTCACTTTCTCCTTTCCAGCTTCCTCTTATTCCTCCCCATCTTTTCCTTCTTCACCTCCCTCCTGCCTTCCCCATTCTTCCCTCCTCCACCTCCCTCCCTGCTTCCCCATCCTTCCCCCCACTCTTTTCCCCTCTGGCTCTAACAGCTGTAACTGCTGGTTAACTCTCCTCCCTAACAAGCACCCTGGCCCTCAGCAGTCCCCACTGGCTCCCGTGTAATTGTCTCCATAATAAATCCCTGACTTTGGCTGCGTAGGAACCCATGGCTAATTCCTCCTTACCTAACACACACACACACACACACACACACACACACACACAAAACACATTTCTATTATTATTGAACTCCCTGTGCATCGGGAGGTAGGAAGCCAGGCCCCCAGTGGCATGTCTTCCTGGGAAATTTGGGGGAGAACCCCCCTCCAGCCCCCTCCTCACCTGCTCACCCTCCACCTAGAGGGGAGTGGGAGATGCTCCTGTCAGGAGCATCCCAGACAAGAGCTCCCCAGGACCACAGCAGTGGTGGGAGGGGGAAGGGTTGGGGAAGGCTGAGGGTCATCTGGTCGACCCCTTGCTTGTCTTCCAGGTAAGGAGTCTGAGGTGGAACCCAGCCTCTCAGCTGCCTGGGAAAAGCCCTCTGGAGGTCCCAGAAGCAGCATGGGAGACAGGGAGCAGGTGGACCATGTGCATCAAGCCAGCTAAGGCCCTCCGTGGCTGATTCGGCCCTGCCAAGGACTGGCCATTTCACAGGTAGGAAGGCTGAGCCTCACGCTGACTGTTCACTGAGGCCACTGACCCCAGCCCTCTGTGAGTGCCTCATTGCTCAGGGTCTTTGGTATCAGGGGTCACCCCCACAAGGTCAAAGGTACGTTCTGGATCTGAACCCCAGGGTCCTCTTCCCCACATCATGGATCCTGTCAGAGCCTCAGTTTGCTTGTCTGTGGAAAGGACACAAAGCATACATGGTATGAACTCGGGTCATCCAGGAGGTGCTTGTGACTGGTGCGGCCACTCAGAGGTGTCTGAGCAAGAGCAAACCAGGTGGGGGGGGAGGCAGAGAGCCCTGAAGCAGGGCCAGGAGGACCGAGCCTGGCATCGACCCCACACTGATCCTGTGAGGAGGCAGGAGAGAAGGGTGAGGGCTGGCAGAGGCCAGCGAAGGTCCTCCTCCCCACCCCCAACCCCTGTAGGCCTGGCCAGACCCCAGCCCCACTTCACAGGAGGCTCTGGGGAGGCAGTGCCCGGCCCGCATGGTGGATTTAGGTGCCTCCAGTTAGCCAGCCCTGGTTTCCTGCCTGGGCTCTGTGTCCCAAGCCCCTGATTTTCCGTTCCTTGGACCTTCCCAGGGCAGGGTATTTTTTCCGGCTCCTTTCAGTGGGGCAGAAATGACAGCAGGGAAGGGCAGGGGTGGGGGCCTGGATCCAGCATTGCTGGGCATCATCAGAGTGTGGGCCTCAGCTCAACTGTTGCCCCAGTCCTGGCTGGGGGACAAGGCCAGGGTGACCTCTCCCCTTTGACAGGTGAGCAGCTCCCCAGCTACCTTGACAACTACTGGGGATGTGAGCTTCAGCCCCCGCTGATGGACTCTGGGAAACACACCCATTTCACTATGCCTCAGTTTCCCCATCTGATGGGGAATTTCTGTGAATTGATGCAAGAGAAGTGCAGGGCCTTTGTTCTAATGAGGGTGGCTGGAGGCATATTCAGGTTTGAGTTTGGAACCCGGGGGCTGCACAAACCTGCAGAGGGGCAGGTCTGGAAAGGGAGCCAGGGTGTCTGAGGACTGCACCCCGAGAGATCCCCCTCAAATCCCATCTTGTCCTGCCTCATCTCCTCTCTGCCCAACGCATGTGCTACCCTCTCTCTTGTCTACTGTCTCTCTCCCCAGCCTGGGCATCTCAGGAAGTCACAAACAGAAGGTTTGGAGAGCCCCTGTGTCCCCATCGCTCTGCTCAGGCCAGGGGTGCACAGGAGGGAGGAACACCTGCCTGGGAGGTCTGCTCAATGCCACTTCAGTGGCAGCCGGGGACTAGGCAGTTCAGGAGGATGTGGTGCGAGCAAGAGGCCTGCCTTGGCCCCAGGACCTTCATCTTCCCTTTGGGGGGCTCTGGGAGGGACATGGTTTCTGGCCCTTGTCCAGAGGCTGGAGGATGGTCCCCAACAGGCTGGTGCCCTGAGCGACTGTTTCCCTGAAGCAGCATTTCTGTCCCACCTGCAGATCAATGTGTGGGTGGAGGTGCATTTGTGGAAGGTTATTTATGCTGGGGCAACCCCACAGTCCAGCTCTGGGTTCAGGGGGTGATTGAGGGCAGCCTTGCTTCTGGTTCATCCCACTCCAAAGTTGCTTCATAAATCAGTCTCTGTGGGTGTCTTCATCAAAGGCACCTGGTTCCTGTGTACAGCCCAAGATCTCAAACCCAGTCAGCACCCTGGAATTGAGCCTGGCTTCTAATCTGGATTCTCTATTCCTCTTCTTAGCTGGTGTCCTTAGGCTGGCTCTCACACCCTCTCTGTGAAACTGTCCCCTCATCTGCAAGAGGTAGTTTTAGGGATGATAGAAGGAGAGAATTAATTTATGGTTCCTAGAATGGTGCTCTGATGCTGAGCAGAGTGGAACTGTGGTGCTTCTTAGCCTGTTTGGGGTCCAGAAAGTTGAGTTGGAGGGGGTTGCAGAGAGGCAAGGCAGCTGGAGAAAATAAGTTAGAAATGAGCTCAAGAGAAGCAATGGCTGGAAGAGAAGTTAGTCCACAAAACCCACAGCAGGTGGCTCTAAACCCTTGGCACAGGTGGGCCATAGTACTGGAGCTGAGCTCCCCAGCAGGCAATGCAAAAAGAGAAACAATTGCTGGTATGAACATTATCTATGGCCACAGCCACTTTTGTGGGCATTACAAAGCCTGGACCTGGGCCTGGGCCTGTGTGCATGTGAGTATATGCTTAGCAGAGATCTAGTGGCCTGAGGGTCTCCACCCACAGGTGTTAAGTCCCATATAATCTCTTCCCTTGAGTATGGCTGGCATACAGCCAGTAGAATACAAATGTGATGGATGTCTGCCTATGATTATGTAAGCCCCTGTCCGAGCAGATTCTCCTGTTGGCCTTGAAGGAGTGAGCTGCCCTGGTGTGTTGGGGTTTCTTTGTTTTTTGACTTTTTAAATTTTGACCACACTGCATACCATGTGGGATCTTAGTTCCCCAACCAGGGTTTGAACTTGTGCCCCCCTGCAGTGGAAGTGCAAAGTCTTATCCACTGGACCAGCAGGGAGGTCCCTGAGCTGCCAGGTTGTGAGGGGTCCCTGGGGGGGAGCAGGTATTGGGAAACAGTTGGCATACTCATTACTGAAAGCCAGAGTGTTGGGGGGAACAACCCAGACTTCAGTCCTACAACCATAAGGATTGAATTCTGCCAATGCTCATGTGAGCTTGGAAAAGGAACTTAGCCTGGCCGACACCTTGATTGTGGCCTGTAGGACCAGAGCAGATGACCCACTGAAGCTGTGCCCAGACTCCTGATCTGCAGACCTTGACGGATCACGTGTATGCTGTCTGAAGCTGGTAAATTTGTGAAGATTTGTTATACAGCGATGGCTACCTGATACATGGTGTGACCGGCTCTTGCTTTCTGCGTTTTGACTGGGCACCAGCTCAGGGAAGGTCTCCTGCTCCTTCATCGATCACACATACAATTATCACTGGTGCTCACATTTATTGAGTACCTTCTGTGTGCCAGGCTCTGCACTAAGTGTTGAATCCAGGTCATGTAGGTTTGTCCCCTCTCTAGTTGTAAGGAATAGAGATCCTCACCATGTTCATTTTCCCTGTGGGTAAACTGAGACCTGGAGGTTGAAGTGAACACACCCCCACCCCAGAGCACATAGAGGATAAGCCAGGCCTTGAGGATGTCTAGCCCCAGGGCCCCCCATTAGTCTGTCACAGGAGGTTCAGCCCTTGTCTGGATCTTGCCAGTCACTGGCTCCTCCCTGGTGCAGTGGCTTTCAGTGCCCCAGAGGCGGGGGCAGCCTGGGTTGGCATCACTGAGCCTTCCATGGGACCATGATACATGCTTGTGTTTCAGAACCACTGAGAGCAGGTTCTGCTTCCTCAGGGCCCTGCACAGGCTCTGAGGAGGGCCTAGCACCCTGCTGCCCCTCTTCCCAGAGGTCGGCCTTCCTAGTCCATCAGGACTCAGCTGGTGTCAGGGTGCTGAGGAAGCCCCAACCCCTCCCTTCTTTACAGGCTCATACTCCTGTGTCTGTCACAGTGGTCTTGTCACAATTTCTAGTGATATCTTTTTTTTCCTGGAATTTTTGAGTTAGTACCCTTCTCTTCCACTAGACTGAATTCCAGAAGGGCAGGGGTAAAAGGCTACCTGCTGATGGCTGTGGCCCCAGCACCCAGCCTGACATACAGTAGGTACCTAGTGACCGGGTGACATTCGAGTGAGTGAGTGAACGGATGGATGAAAGGAAGGATGGATGGGTGGATGGACGGACAAATGAATGGACCTCCCTACCTTCCTGCTTCCTGATCATCATGAGAGAAAGGCAGGCAAATTTCAAACAACCTGAAGATGTCTCTCAGCCTGGAGCTGCTGGAAACACCAGCTCCCCTGGCAGGGCGCATCGACCCACCGTGGGGTGGGCAGGCGTCTGCCTTTGTGCAGGCAGAGGTGGGGAGCTCCAGGCAGATAGGGGGCTGCGCCAACCCCCCTTGCAGCAATCAAAACACCCCCGCCCCATTCCTAGCAGTCTCTGCTGACACCAAGGCCTCTGCAGCTGAGCGAGTCTGTCGATGGGGGGCTGTGGTGTGTGTGTGTGTGTGTGTGTGTGTGTGTGTGTGTGTGTAGGGTCCATTGCAGCCTCTGCAGCAGCCGATGGAAAAGCCCTCTCAACATACAAAAGCAGGAAAGGCACATTAAGCCCATTATCAATATTTAGCCTGAAAAAAAAATACAAAAAGCATTTTCTTCTCTGAAAAATTAATAACCTGGAAGACAGGGAGGCTGGGTTTGATGTCTGGCTAGTGGAGAGAAGGTGCAACTTTGATCCCCTCGCCCCCAGCGGCCACCCTCAGCCCCTACCTGCTTCTAGTCCTGGCCAAGGCACCCGTGGGTTCCCAGGCCACCCTCATCCTCCCCTCCGGGGGGGCATCCTCCCCAGCTGAGTTCCCCCCAACCGTCCCCAAATGAGTCACATTCACTCGCCTCCCTGCCTGAACTTCAGCTTTTCCCTCTGCTCACCCTAGGAAACTCCTACTCTATCTGCAGAACCCAGTCCCAATGCCCCCTACTCTATACAACTTGCCCTCCCCTCCCAGATAGAATGCTCAGTGGCCTTCCCTGGCCCCCTGACCCCAGAATCCTCACTTTCTCTCAGGGACTCCTAATCCCTGGGGTTCTCACTGTGGTTCACCCAGCCACCCCTTCACCTCCCTCCCCACCAGCTGGGGGGAAGCTTCCTGAGATCCAGACCAGCGCTGGCACTCGGGGACTTCGGCACTGCCCAGCTTAGTGGATCAGTATTTGGACAATGAAAAGGGCTTGTTTCTGTGGGCGGCAGCCCCACCCCCACCCCAGAGACCCTTTTCCCGCCCCACCTCTTTCTGCCCATTTGCCTGCTCTTAGGCCTGGAAAGAAGATTCTGGAATATGGCTAGGGAGGAGGGGAAGAACCACACCCTCGTCAGGTCTCATTTTCCCTTTTCTTGAACAAGAGGTTGGGTCAGATTGGAAATTTTGGAATCATTTATTTATTCATTCACTCCAGCATTGCCATCTGCTGCCCCCACTCCCCCACCCCTTGAGGGCGAGGCACTGTTCTCATTTTACTGAAGGCAGGGAGGCCCAAGGGGGTCCTAGGAGGCATGACTCTGGAGTTCCGGGGCTCTGAGTGTCCTGATCAATGAAGACCCTCTCATCTGGAGAGGAGGAAGGAGCTGTTCTTGGTGCTGATGCTAGAACTGGAGGTCTTCCGTGTGAAGAGGGGCTGTCCCCCACAACCTAGCCATCTGAGTTCCCTCCCCTGCCACAGGGGTTCAGACCCACATCCCCACTTCCCGGGCAGACTGGATGAGACCAGTCACATTGGGTTGTCTGCCCTCCAGTTTGCTGCCGTCACATCCTGAGGGGGCTTCCTCCAGCCCTGCACTCTTGACCTCTCCCTGCTCTGTAGCTCTGGTGCCCCCACCCCACCTTGCTTGGCCCCTCATGCTGTCCCCATAGGGCTGGGAGTACCAGGCTCTGCCTCCTTCTCTGCTGAGCAGAGGGACAGTTGAGAATGGTGGCATGCAGACACTGTTGGGTAACCCCACTCAAGCCCCAGTCCCTCTGTGTACCCTACCCTCCTGCGTCTCAAAGCATGAGCTCAACAGGGTTGCAAGAATCTAGAGTCTGGGCTGACATGGTCGGGGAGGGCTTCCTGGGGGAGGTGACCTCACCAGAATCTGGACAGAGGAGGGAGATGAGAATGGGTCTTTTTCCACCACTACCCCCAACTCTTGAGCTGAGCTTGAAAGCCTGAGGGGGGGTCAGCTTCTCATCCTTGAAAGCCTGAGGCCGGGGATGCTGGGGGACAGCTTCTCATCCTCCTGGAGGGGAGAGAACGAAGTCATTAAGGGAGGGGATCAGACACGCGGCTTTGGTGGGGCGGGGGAGGTGCTGACAAGAGGGAATATTTTATCGAGGCGGCTGCAATCTCTCTTCCAAGGCCAGCGGCCCCTCAGATATTGAGCATCGCTGTCGATGCCGCTAGATGTAAGTGGAGGAAAAAAATCGCTTAATGGCCTGCTTGAGCAGGTGGGTGGGTGCCGGGTGATGGTGGACCCTTAAAGGGGCCTCTGTCCCCCCCTCAGGCTTGGGGGGCTCAGGGAGGAGGGACTCCAGACGGCTGCTAATAACCCTTGAAACAGTGATCCCGTTTGCTGAGTTCCTGCTGCAGGAGGCTGTGGAGTCTTCATTTATTTTAACCTTTTAATCACTCAGAGGTTCTTTACTGTACCCACTGTGCACCAGCACTGGATGGGAGACAGTGGTCAGAGCACCCCAGTCTGGGGCTGGCAGACCTTAAAGCATGACCCAGACTCAGGGAGGCTGAACAGGAGGTTGGACAGGCTACCTGTGGCCTCCTTGAGAAGGGGACGTTTGCCCTGAGAGCTCTAGGTAGAGCAGGAGTTAATTAAGTGAAGTGGAAACAGCATTCCAAAGGTAGTGGGAACAGCATATTCAAAGACTTGGTGGTAAGAGGAGGGTGGGCTTATGAGGGGCTGGATCAGGCAGGGCCTGGCCCCATCCTGGCAGCGTGGCAGTCCCTGTTCAGAGGTCCTTCTATTAGGACGAGTGGGAGCCCACCCTCCATAGACATAACCTGGTTTCTGTACCTAATTGTGAGCATCTCTACTCACTGTTTGGCACCTAGCTTCTTCTTTTTAATGATAGACTCTGCTTTTAAAAAATATTTATTTATTTATGGATGCACTTGGCCTTTGTTACTGTCTGTGGGCTTTCTCTAGATGCAGAGAGCAGGAGCTACTCTCTAGTTGTGTTGCATGGGCTTCTCAATGTGGTGCCATCTCTTGTTGTGGAGCATGGGCTCTAGGGCATGCAAGCTTCAGTACTTGCATCATGTGGGCTTGGTTGCTCCGTGGCATGTGGAATCTTCCTGGACCAAGGATCGAACTGGTGTCCCCTGCCTTCCAAGGTGGATTCTCAATACTGAGCCACCAGGGAAGCCCTAGTCTCTGCTTTTTTGGAATAATCTCAGATTCATAGGAAAAATGAACAGTGTGTAGAAAATTCCTATACACACTGCCACCACACATGCACATACCTACACTGAGCTTCCTTTGCTATTACCAGCGGTGAGGTACACTTGCTGCAATTAATGAACCGACATTAATACATTACAAGTAATTGTTATCAGTTGAATTGTGTCCCTTGTGAGAGAGAGTGAAGTTCTAACCCTCAGGACCTGTGAATGTGACCTTGTTAGGTAACAGGGTCTTTGCAGATGATCGAGTTGAGATAGGTATTTCAAGGTATTTCAAATAGGTATTTAAATACTTATTTAAATAGGTATTTAAAGTGTCCTTTTAAGAAGAGGACATTTGGACATAGACACACACACACAGGGAAAAGGCCACGTGAAGATGAAGGGTGAGATCAGGGGAGGAATGCTTCCAGAAGCCAAGGTCACCAAGGGTTGCCAGTGACCTGCAGAAGCTGGAGATGGGCCTGGATCAGACACGACTCCATGGCCTCAGAAGGAACCAGCCCTGCCACACACCCTGATCTTGGACTTCCAGCCTCCAGAGCTGGGAGGGAATCATCGTTTCTGTTGTTTAAGCCACTTGGTTTGAGGTCCTTTGTTAAGGCACATTAAAGTCCATAACTTACATAACAAAACCTGACAGTGTATTAAAAAGCAGAGACATCACTCTGCTGACAAAGGTCCATGTAGTCAAAGCTATGGTTTTTCCAGTAGTCATGTACGGATATGAGACTTGGACCATAAAGAAAGCTGAGCACCGAAGAACTGATGCTTTCAAATTGTGGTGCTGGAGAAGACTCTTGAGAGTCCCTTGGAAAGTCTCTACAAGGAGATCAAACCAGTCAATCTGAAAGGAAATTAACCCTGAATACTCACTGGAAGGACTGATGCTGAACTGAAGCTCCAATACTTTGGCCACCTGATGCAAAGAACCGACTCATTGGAAAAGACCCTGATGCTCGGAAAGGTTGAAGGCAAGAGGAAAAGGGGACAACAGAGGACGAGATGGTTGGATGGCATTACCAATTCAATGGACATGAATTTGAGCAAGCTCCGGAGATGGTGAAGGACAGAGAAGCCTGGCATGCTGCAGTCCATAGGGTTGAAAAGAGTTGGACACTACTGAATGACTGAATAGCAACAACTTACCTGAAGGCTCACTCTTTGTGTCGTTAAGTCCTGTGGGCTTTCAAAGCACAATATTGTTCACCCACCATTATAGCGTCATACAGAACAGAATGGTTTTGTTGCTCTAAAACCCCTCTGGCCCCACCCATCCGTGCGCCTTCCCCACAACCACTGATCCTTCTACGGTCTCCAGAGCCCCGCCTCTTCCAGAACGTCCCAGAGCTGGAACCACAGTGTGGAACATTTTCAGACGGCTCCTTCCACTTAGTCATGTGCGTTTAAGGTTTCTCCCTGTCTTTCTGGGGCTTGACGGCGTTTTTCTCCTTAGTGCTGAGTCCACATCATCTGGTTGATCTGTCCACCCGCTGGTGGGCATCATTTGTTACTGGTTTGGGCAACTGAGAATAAAGCTGCCTTCAACAACCTCATGCAGGTTTTTGCATGGACATAAGTTGCTAGCTTCTTTCGGGGCAGTCAGCCTTTGCACCAAATACATCTTAAGAACATTCAATGCTGCTGCCTGGGCGACACTCGCCTTTGGAACAGCCATGCTGTGCTCAGAGCTGCAGGTGCTCTGTAACTGATTTCAACAGCATCTTATCCCTGGCTGTATTCCCTGGTGGCTCAGATAGTAAAGAATCTGCCCATAATGCAGGAGACCTGGATTCGATCCCTGGGTTGGGAAGATCCCCCTGGAGAAGGAATGGCAACCCAGTCCAGTATTCCTACCTGGAGAATTCTATGGACAGAGGATCCTGGCAGGCCACAGTCCATGAGGTCACCAAGAGTCAGACATGAATGAGTGACTTTCACTTTATCCCTGGTTGTTCAGGCTGGTTCCAGATTTTTGCTGGAACAATGCACAGCACTGAGAACAGGCTCTTGAATATGGCCACACTGTGTGTGCCCCTGTGGTATACACTTCTAGCAGTGAGAACTCAGGCCAGGGGAATTTGTTAACTATTTACTGAGCACCTATCATGTTCTGGGCATGTTTTTAAGGTGTTCAGGGCCTCGGGCAGGGAGAAAGGGGACAGATAAAAGTCCTTGTCTTCACCAAACTGTCACATTCAATTTGGCTTTTAAATTTTTTGTTGGATATTGGCACATTGCCTTCTTGAAAGATCCACTCAGATGGATGCAGTCGCCAAAAGTATGTAACTGTGAGCAATTGTATGTGTGTGTGATGGGCCTGCAAGGGGGTCCTGGTGTCCCCTGTCCTCCCGGGCTGATAGAGATGGAGGTGGGCGCACCTGCTTGAGGTCCCAAGAGGGCAGGAGTAGCCAATAAGCAAACACGTCAATCACTCGATCCATCGAACTGGGTTCATAAAGCTGCCAGATGGAGAGATGGCTTCGGAAATCCATGTGCCTGGCTGCATCCAGCAGGGACAGTGTTCTAGGACCGCAGACACCCAGTGGTGTCAGGACTTGGTGAGGCGGGAGGCACATCCCGGGGTGGGACCTGTTGTCTGGGCTTCAGTTTCCCATCCACCAAGGAGGCATCCATGACGCCCACAGCGCAGGGTGCCAGCACCGACAGTCCAGACCACTAGTCTCCAGTCACACCTTCCAGGTCATGTTCTCGTGTCTGGTCGTCTTGTCCTGGGCTCTGGGGACCGAGGGCCAAGCCATGCTTCGGACGCAGGCCCTTGCCCTCAGAGAGCTCCCAGGGGAGGTGAACCTTTAAGGAATGAATGCCTCTCTGCGTGTTGTCCTGAGTGGCGAATCCTAGGGCTCCCGAGAAGGGTCAGCTGTGTAGAGGGATGGACCCGTGTCCCTGAAGCAGGAACCTCAGAAGGGAAGGCAAAGAGGCCAGACCAGCCTCAGAAAGTGGGGAGCTGAGCTCGGGTGAGCGAGGAAAGCTAGGGGGGCAGAGGTGCAAGGCATATGGTTGGCAAGCACACACACCTGTGTAACCTGTAACCACTCACACATGCACACAGGCATGCACTTGCACACATATCTTCTCATACACTCCTGCATAAATACACCTGCACACACTCTTACACATGATACACATGCTCACACACACACACAAATACATGCATGTGTGCATCCATACCACACACACATATCCACTCACACCCACGCACACACACAAAAAATATACAGTCACACACACAGAACAGCTTCTGCCTCCTGCCTCTCCTTCCCTCCTCACACAGTGCACACATACACACTCATACCTATTCACATGTGCACACAGCTACTCAAGTGCATGCACATTTACACACTCAAGTGCACCTGGATTTGCACACACACATACACACACACGTTCTGGACTGCCAAGGAACCACTCACATATCACAAGCCCAATCAGCTATTGTCAAAACAGCCCAGCCTTTGATAAAATCCAGCTTTTTCATCTTGCACATGAATTGGCCAACCTCCGCTTCCCTCCTCCACTCCACTCAATAACCAGGTTAAAATAAAAATTGAATTCCAGCATCTGCTTTCAAAAATAACCCCCACACACTCCACCGGTCAATGCAACCTTCCTTAGTTGCTAAGAGTTAGAAATGCAAAGGCCAGGGAAGGAGACTGGGTGAAGTATGATGCGAAAAATAAAATAAAATAAATGCAAAGCCAGGGGAGGCTGACGGCCTTGTAAAGTGTGTCTATGTGCAGCAGAGAGGCTGAGGAGGCCTGAGCAGAAAGACCACAGCTGATTTTAGGTGGGAGAGCCTGCAGCCAGCAGTTCTGTCCTTTTCTGTTCCCTTTAAAGTGGTTATAGAACTGAATTTAGAGTCCCTTCCCCTCTGCAAAACCACACTGATTTGTAGATGTGTGTGTTGCAGGGGGGAATTAGTTGAGATCATTTAAATAAACCTCTCAGCACCGGGCTTGGTCCAGAATGCATATTAAAACTATTGTGTATACTTAAATTTTTTAACAGTCCACATTTGCATCAAATAATTCAATCCTGTTTTTCACCCTCGAAGAAATATTTTTTGCCCCATGTCAAAAACCCTACCATTTTATTATAAACAACGTCTTTATTTTTCAAATAAACCTCCTTTGACAAAATCCAGTTCTGCATTTTTAACAAACCCAGTTGACTGTTGGGTGTTTGGGGATTTTTTTTTAAACTGGGAGGTTTAGGACACCTCACACTCTCCCAACCCCTTCAAAAATAAACAGTGTCTTTTCTGAAGTAAGTACTCTTCAGTCTGGGCCTCCCTAGAATTCTGCGAAAGTGGGGTGCTCTTTAAACAGGAAGAACCCACAGCATCCCCAAGTCCTTAATTTTAACATTACATTTTAGTTTAAGTAATCGTTTTTCCTTACAGGGGGAGTGATCACGTAGGACCCAATGAGCACTAGACAAATGTTTCTATCTCCTTTGGGGGGGTGTGTCTAGTGCTCAGGCTGTTGTGGCAGAGAGAATCTGACGCCCCAGAGCCACACTTTCTGGGTAGCAGGCCCATCTTCATCCTATCACCTGTGACTCAGGCAAGTATTGAGCTCTTACCAGTCTTGGTTTCCCCAGTTAGGGAATGGGCCCAGCCAATCAAGGGAAGGTAGAGCTCACCGATGCAGTCCGGAGCATCCTGGGGCCAAGGGAGCGCTAGGGAGGGTTCCTACCGCCGCCTCACCCCCTACCCTGGCTGTTCAGTCGCCCCCACCTCAGGAAGCCGTGCGTCCCCGAGATAACACATGGGTCAATAAACTTTTTTCCAAGACGGGCCGGTAGCTCCATCCTCCCTTGGCCCCCTTCCCGCCTACATCCCCCTCCCCAAGCCGGGAAAGGTCAGATGGGAGGTGGCATCGACCCGCGCCCGGAGCCAGGCCCCCGGCCACGCTGACCAACTGACCACGCGCCGCCCGGGACCCCGGCACGCCGCCGGCCAATGGGAGCGCTCCGAGCCGCGGTTGCCTGGCAACGCGGGCCGGGAGGAGGGGCGGGGCCGGCGGGCGAAGGATCCGAGGAGGCCGCGATCAATCCGGCACCCGCGCGCATGCGCGGCCCGTGGCCGGGAGGGATACTGCAGCCGGCGCCCAGTGGCCATCGATCGCCGCGGCCCGAGGCGCTTAATAAGCTCGGAAAAGGGTTTGGGGGGGGCACCCCGCCATCCGCCACCTCCTCCCCTCCTGCTGCTTTCAATAATAATAATGACAACAATAGCAGCAGTAGCAACTCATGTTCATCCAGCGCTTTCTGCTTGCTTGACCCTCCACTTAAAATCTCCCAACATCCCAGCCAAGGGAGCCAGTTGGTGCCCAGCTTCAGCCCGGAGGTGCACGCAAGGGCCAGATTCCCCGAGGCTGCATCGTGTCCCCACTACCCACCGGCTGAGTGGCCCGGGGGGGCAGACGGGCCACAGCCTCAGGGTCCCCAACCTGTACCGAGGGGTAAAGTAGAACCTGCCTGGTCTGGCTCTGTGAGGTGTCCCACGAAGCTCTTTGTTTCGCAGCTGATATCAGCTGTGTTTTGTTCTCAGATGGGGAACCCAAGGCCCAGAAAGGGAAGGTCATTGGCAGCTGTTACAGAATCAGGGCCGTCCCCATTCCTCCTCCTTGCTTGTCCATGCCTCAGAGTCATCTTTTTCACAGTATTTATTGAGTATTGACAGCGAGCTAGGCTGTGCTAAGTGCTCTGTATGTATAAGCACATTGGTTCTTCAAAATCCTGTGCATTGTGTAACACATCCCCATTTTACAGATGAGGAAGCAGGAAATATGAGGCCAGCATGTCTGGAGGAGAAAGGCTCTTCTCCCCTTTTGAGATCAAGGTGTCACAGAGCCGTGCTCACTCTTTTAGGAGGGTCCTTACAGGCCATTCCAGCTGCTGGTTTGTTGTTTAGTTGCTCAGTTGTGTCCAACTCTTTGTGACCCCGTGAACTGCAGCACGCCAGGCTTCCCTGTCCTTCATCTCCCGGACTTTGCTCAAATTTATGTCCATTGAGTTGGCGATGCTCTCTAACCATCTCATCCTCTGCTGCCACCTTCTCTTTTTGCCTTCAATCTTTCCCAGCATCAGGGTCTTTTCCAGTGAGTCTGCTCTTCGCATTAGGTGACCAAACTATTGGAGTTTCAGCTTCAGCTTTAGTCCTTTCAATGAATATTCAGGGGTGGTTTCCTTTAGGTTTGACTAGTTTGATCTCCTTGCAGTCCAAGGGACTCTATTGTTGGCAATCTTGGCATCCTTTGGCTTGTAGTCACCCCACCCACCACGGCCAGGCTCTGCCTCTGTCTTCATAAGGCCATCTTCTCTCTGTGTCTCTCCTTTTTTTCATAAGGACCCCAGTTATTGGATTTAAGGGCCACCTTAATTCAGGATAACCTCATCTTAACTAATTACACCTGCAAAGATTGTATTTCCAAATAAGTCCATACTCTAAGGTTCCGAGTGGACATGACTATGGATGGACATTATTTGATTCACTAGGTGGGCACAGAGCCAAGTGAATATGAGGGGGTGGCCTTCTCCACGGTCTCAGGACCTTGCTCCATGCAACTGGCTCTGGACTTGAACCTGGGGAAATGCTGACAGAGGCCCAAGGTTTTACCAAAATGGGCTCATGTGACCTCCAGTTGTCACATGGTCAGTGTCTTTCATTTCATCACTTGGGCATCTTCCCATGTCATTAAAATTTCTCCTCCTAGAAAAACATGATCCGAAAGGATACACGCACCCCAGTGTTCATTGCAGCACTGTTTACAATAGCAAAGATGTGGAAGCCACCTAAATGTCCTTCAACAGAAGACTGGATAAAGAAAATGTGGTACATATATATGATGGAATATTACTCAGCCATTAAAAAGCATGAAATAATGCCATTTGCAGCAACATGGATGGACCTAGAGAGTGTCATACTGAGTGAAATAAGTCAGACAGAGAGGGAGAAATATCATATGACATCCCTTTTGTGTGGAATCTAAAAAGAAATGATATAAATGAACTTACTTACAAAACAGAGACTCACAGACTTAGAGAACAAACTTATGGTTGTTAGGGGAAAGGGATAATTAGGGAGTTTAGGAAAGTCACGTACACACTGCTATATTCAAAATGGATAATGAACAGGACCTGTTGTGTAGCACATGAAACTCTACTTAATGTTATGTGCCAGCCAAAATGAGATGGGGGTTAGGGGGAGAATGGATACATTTATATGTATGGCTGAGTCCCCCTGCTGTTGGCCTGCAACCACCACAACATTGTTAATCAGCTATACCTCAATACAAAATAAAAAGTTTGAAGTTTGAAAAAAATTTCTCTTCCTCCATCACCTTTAATATCCACCCAGCATCACCCAAGGAGGTGGCATCTCTTTATCATTATTCTTTCCTCAGGCAGCAATTCTAGTCCCAGCATGTGTTCTTTTGGCAACATAGCACAGGGTAAATGGAACAGGTTGTAATAAATTGAGGATCAGAACATGGCTAATAGAGATTTCTCAGGTGCTCCAGTGGATAAGACTCGGTGCTCTCAATGCAGGGGGCCCAGGTTTGATCCCTAGTGGGGAACTAGATCCCACATGCTGCAACTAAGAGTTCACATGCCACAACTAAAGATCCTGCATGCCACAACGAAGATGGAAGATACTATTGAGACCCTGCACAGCCAAATAAACAAATATTTTTAAAAGAGGACAATAGAGACCCCCACACACACACACACTGCCACATGTCTAAAACTGAATAAAAAACATTTAAAGTTTGTTACCCCACCTCATGGGAGGGAGTCAATATCATTAAAACAGACAGATGCTCAGAGATGGGCATGGGCAGCCTTAACCATATATTTTTCTTTTCCATTGAGGTGAAATTCTTATAACATGAAATTAACCATGTTAAAGTGTCTAACTCAGTGGTATTTAATTTGTACACACTGTTGTATAGTCATTACCATTTTGTTGCTCTGAAACATTTTCGTCACCCCTAAATAAAACCCCATCCCCATTAGCTATCACCCCTTCCTCACCCTCTAGCCCTCCACCGCTCCACAGCCTCTGATAACCACTCATTTACCTTCTGTGTCTGTGAACTTGCCTAAA
This sequence comes from Giraffa tippelskirchi, assembly GCF_054371585.1. Lineage (NCBI taxonomy): Eukaryota > Metazoa > Chordata > Mammalia > Artiodactyla > Giraffidae > Giraffa > Giraffa tippelskirchi. Next base: position 117,395,362 of record NC_137280.1, on the reverse strand, counting down.
GTGGACGTTTCATAGAAATGGAATCACACACTTCGTGGCCCTTCGTGTCCAGCTTCTTTCTCTGAGCATCACAATTTCAAGGTTTATCCATGTTGTAGTGTGTGTCAGCACTTGGTTCCTTTTTCTAACAAAAATTTTTAATTGCAGGTAAAATATATATAACAAAACTGACCAATTTAAGTACACAGTTCAGTGGCATTAAGTACATTCACACTGCTGTTCAACCATCCCCACCATCCAGCTCCAGAAATCTTTTCATCTTGTAAAACTGAAGCTCTGCCCACATGAAACACTGACTCCCTGTCTCCTCCCCCAGCCCCTGGCCCCACCATCTACTTCCTGTCTCTGTGGATCTGACTCCTATAGGGACCTCCTGTGAGTAGAATCAGACAGTATTTGTCTTTCTGTGTCTGCTTCTCTCACCGAGCATCACATCCATAAGGTTCATCCATGTTGTAGTGAGTGTCAGTGCTTCATTCCTATTATGGCTGAGTAGTATTAATACATAACAATTCTACTGTATGGATGGGCCACGTTTTGTTTACCCATCATCGGTTGATGGACACTTGGGATGTTTCCACTTTTTGGCTGCTGTGAATCATGGTGCTGTGAACATAGGTGCACCTTGGTGACTTTTGACCTCATCAGTCCCCACATGGCAGGTCCTGGGGCAGTGAACAGACCCCATATGGAGTCAGGCCAACCCCACATGGGCCTGAGCCTCAGACTCCAGTTGAAGGGAAGATGCCCTGTCTTGGACAGAGCGCCAGGTGTGGCATAGGACCCACCTGAGTCTGAATCCCAAGCAGTGTGACCCTGGGCAAGACACATCCCTGGGACTTCCCTGGTGGTCCAGTGGTTTTAAGACTTCCCCTTCCAATGCAGGGTGTGCGGGTTTGAGCTCTGGTCAGGGAGTTAAGATCCCACATGCCTCATAACCTAAAAACCAGAACATAAACCACAGAGACAATACTGTAGCAAATTCAATAAAGATTTTAAAATAGTCCACACCCCCAAAAAAGATATTTTAAAAGACACTCCCCTGTTTGGGTCTCCATTTCCTTGTCTGTAAAATGGGGACAATGAGCTTCTTTCCCTCACAGGCACAGTGCCTCTGGATGCAGAGTAAGTTTTCCGTGAATGGTTCTTGTTGATGCTGTTATGATGATGGTTTTGAGATGACTGTTGAGTATTCTCAGGGCTACTAGGCCCTCAGAAGTCCACACCCTCTCTCCCAGCTCTTCCTCCCCACCTCTCCCACCCCAGGGTGTCTCCAGCCCTCCAGTACAATGTGAATGCTGGGCTTGTTTCTGATTTATTCTGGGCCCCTGAAGAAATACATTTTCTTCAATTATTAATCATCGAGGTGTGAGAGATACACAGGAATGAAATTAGCTGCCTGACCTTTGGGGAGAAGGATGCAGGGGTGGGGAGAGGTCAGATAAGGGTCCTGGGGGGCTGAGACTCGGGGCAGATGAGGAGGGAACTCATGAAAGAGACCAGAAAACAGGGGGGCATTTGGTGAAGGAGTGAGGGAAGGGAAGCCACTTCACTTTTCTCTCCTCTATTTTTTTTTTTTTTTCTCTTTTCTCTCTCCTTGGGAACCAGTGGTGTGGGCTCACCCTGTGGGTGGGCTGGGGACTGGGTTCAAAGGCAAGAGGAAGCTGAAGGGGCAGGACCCCTAAGTGGGACTCAGTTTCCTTGGCTGTTGGAGGAAGATTCTGGGTTCATGTCCCCAAGTCCCCAACCCAGTCTTTGCTACAAATGCCTCCAGCAACTCCCCACAATCATGGCCACGGGACACAGAACCAGACAGTCCTAAGGAGGCCCCAGGGTTGGGGGCGGGGTATCTGCCTGGGAGACCTGGGGTGGGGTCTTGGAGGGTAAGGAGGGGTTTAGCCGGTGCACTGGGTGGGGACACACCTCCAGGCAGGAGGACAAAGTCCAGGAAGGATGAGAGAGCATAAGTGACCCTGGCAATGCAGGCTGGCTGACGTGGGGCTAGACGAGGAGTGGGACAGGTCACAGACTGTCCTTCGGAGATATGCGAGGGCTGATGGTGAGGGGGGTTCAGAGCTGGGCTTGAAAGGTCCAAGGGGAGCCAGTGTGGGGTCAAGAGAGGAAGTGGTGACCAATGGGCCCTGGGGGTGGGGCAGGGGAGACCATGTCAGAACCGAGGCATAGCTTTGAGGAGCAAGATGCTGAACCATTCAGGTTACCCCATATCCTCCAGGATTAAACACCAAAGCTTCCACAAACACCCGCCACCCACCGTTCTTCCAGAGACGGGTCCCAGTTGTCTGTCCTTGCAGTTCTCTGAATACCCCACATGGCCTTTGGCCTCCAAGCCTTTGCACTCGCTGTTTCCTCTCCCCTGAGCTGAGAAAGAATGGAGATGCACCCCAAAGATGGGAAGAGATGCAGAACCCATAGATAGACACGAGGAAGCCAGGAATTCCCGTCGGAGTAAATGTGGCGACACCCACTTCACGGAGACTGTATAACTGAGGCCCAGAGAGGCTGGTCAGAAACGCAGGAGGGTCCCACAGCCTGGCAGTGGACCAGCCAGGTTTTCTGTCTTAATTCCGTGTCACCCACAGCAGCCGGGGAAAGACTTGGGGGTGTGCACGTGCTCTGGGGGGCTGTTCTCCCCAGGCTGGGGGCGGGTGGGGGCGGTGTGCGGGGCTCTGAGCTGGGAGGCGGTGTGCGCGCCTTGCCCCTGTTCCCAGCCCGCTGCGGCGGCCGTGCAGATCAGCCGAGAGAGATCGATGGCGTATTGAGCACTTTTCAAGCTTCGGTGATTTTCGTGGATTCAGTGTAAACCGTAGCCCCGTCCCCCAACTCCCATCGACCTCGGGCAGACGCGCCCCTCCCCACGATCCGGTGCCCACAGTTAGCTCCCGCTGCCGCAGCTGTGCACCCCAGCATCCCGCGCAGGGCAGCCCCCTTTCTTGCCGCCATCCTCCTGGAGAAGATGAGGGCTGGGGGGCATAGACAGGACAAGGGGAAGTGCCCTGTTCACAGAGTCGAGGGGAGTCCCGAAAGGTGCGGGGCGAGGAGTGCCAGTTGGTTGTCAGGGGGTCCCTCGGGTAGGAGGACTAGGCGGACGGGGCTGGGAGAGCAGAGGCTGGGTCTCCGGCTCCCCACCCCTCTGAGCATCCCTCCTTGTCTGGGATCCTGCCTACCATTCCCCTCCCAGGCCTGGCCTGCCGCCAGCTCCAAGTGCAGTGGCTACTTCTGCTGCCTGTTACTCTTTCCTGTAGGTCTCCCCAGCCCTGCGACGCCTGTGCCATCCTCTGCTGAGAACCACTGGTTGCTCCTGAGCCCTCAGGGGGTTTCCTCCCACAGCACCTGCGCAGGTACAAGAAATACTTGGAAAGGAAGTAACCTGTGCAGAATAATCCCACCTAAGAGCTTTGGTTCATCCACAGGTGTGCCCACACGAGTATTCATCCATCCACCTGCCCATCGATTTACTCAAATCACCCACCCATCCGTCTTTTTTACCAAGACATTCATCCAACATCCATCCACTCAGACAGTCAAAAAGCCGTATGTTCACCAACTTATCCATTCATCCAGTGACTCTTCCATCTTTCTATCCATCCATCAGTCCGTCCACCCACATGGTCATTGATTCACCCGCCTATCCTTGTACCCATTCATCCATTTATCTATTCTTCTAGCCACCTATCTGTCCATCTACCCATCCACCTATTTGTCTATCCATTCTCCCACACGTTACACCCCATTTGCTCTTCTACTCATCCATTCACCCACCTATCCATTCATCCATCCACACATTCACCAAACTTTTCACTCATCTTGCATGCATTCACCAACTCATCCAACCATAAATGCATCCATTTATTTGTCTCTTTATCCATCCACCCATACAGTCAATAATCCATACATTCACCAATATACCCAATGTCCCATCCATCCATCCATCCATTCATTCATCAATGTATCCAACTATCTACCTATTGATTCACCCATCTATCCCACCCATTCATCCATCCATTCACCTACCCATTCATCCATCCACTGATCCATCCATCCATCCACCCACTCACCTAGCAATTCACCCATGTATTCCACCCATTCATCCAACCACTTACCTATCTTTCTGTCCATCCACTCACTCACTCATCCACCCACCCACCCATTTCTCTATCCATTCTCCCACACATTACATGTATATTCATTCATCTGCCCATCCACTCACCCACCTAGCCAACCATCCATCCATCCATTCATCCACCAAACCATTCACCTGCCTACTCATGCAGTTATCTATTCATTCATCTATTCATGCCGCCATTTATCTATCCTTTGAGCTATCCACTCATCCTTCCTCCCATCCATCCATCTTCCACCCAGTTTACACATCCATCTACCCATCTATGTACCATCCATTTACACACTCATTCATTCCTCAACCCGCCTACTCATCCCCCATCCACTCCTTCCTATTTATCCACTGATTCATCCACCTGTCCATCCACTTACCCACCCATCTACTTATCAATTCACCCCTCTGTTCGTCTACCACAGGCATTTTCTGTGGTCACTTCTGGGCTATCTTGATGCTGCCCCTCAGGGATAAATGTGAGTCTGACCTGGCCTCTGTCCCATACTGAGGATATCTTGTCCTGGTGTAACAATCAGGTTCAGCCCAGACAAAGGACTGATGCTTACTGCCCTCATCTGAACAGCCTTCTCTCTTCAGTCTCCACCTGCATTATCACTCAGCAAACTTCTATTGAAACAGGGCAGGGACAAACCTGGTGAGGTCCCTCACCGAGCTCTAGTGGGGGAGACAAGGAGAACAAACAGCAAAGAAGCCAAGGAATAGAATAATTTGCTGCAAGGCTAATTCTCAAGCACTCGGTTTCTGGCTAGACCTGCAGGTGGGGGCAGGTGTTTGCCTTCCTCCTCTTTTCCCAGGCCTAGGGGATGCAGAGTCAGGCGACCAGAGACCCCCAGACCCAGGGCAGCCTTGAGGGGGAGGGGCAGACACCGGAAGTGGGGATGGAGGGCCGCCATGTCACAGTCAGAGAAGGAGAAGGCGGCTCTGAAATCCCCCTTCATAATTAATAAATGAAGAATATGGTTGTTAATCGATGCAGCTGTGAAGAGGGTATTGATTCTAACCTCTCGCTATTTTTTTTTCGTGTGTGTGTGTGCCGCTTAGATTTTTACACCTCATTTAGAACAAGGCTTCCCCAGGGAACTCTTAAAACCGAAAGATATTTGCAAGGCGGTGGAGGGGGCACAAAGTTGGGGCTGAGCTGGGAAAGTGGGGGTCGAGGGGGTGGGAATGGGTAGGAGACAAGTAGCAGTCGGCAGGATGGGCTAGGGCCCAAGGAAAAATTCTTTATCATCAAAGTTGCCGAATCACTGTGTCTTCCCTCCAAGCACCTATTTGAATATCTGATTGAGAATCAATTACTGCGGGTATTGGGAAAGGTCATTGGGAAAATTCACAGGAGACCATGGGGGAAGTTCGTGGGTAGAAAAATAAATCCCATTATTATTTTTTATTACACAAACATGGCAAGTCTGTGGTGGTGAAAATGTAGTCAAATAAAGATCATCCACCACCACTACCAAAAATATCCATCTCCCCGTTCCAGAGAGAAACCTTTCCATATTTCTCCTATACAGGTGCATACATTCTTGGAAACTAATGGTACATAAATATTAAAGAATTTTGCAAGAATGGCTTTGTACACTGTGACTGGCACTAACGATTAGGACCTCTTTCTGATTAAAAAAATAATATGTTGCCAGGGTGGGAAATAATTAGAAAATATTGAAAAGAACAGAGAAAAGCTAATTATTGGTAATTTCATTCCTTAGAACTGAAACAACAGTTCTCTCCCTTTAAAAAAATTTCCCAGGTTTCAGCACACATAAAGAATGAGATTTTTTATTGTAGGGTCATTTTAGACATACAGAAAAGTTGGAACAATAAGACAGAGACCCCCCCACCCCCTACCCTCATGGAAACATCTTGTCACCAATGTATGTTTGTTACAAATGAGAAATTAATGCTAATATATGCCTTATAGACTTGGTTTGGATTTCATCAATTTTCTTGTAATATCCTTTTTCTGTTTTAAAACCTATGCAGGAGTCCACATCAGGTTTAGACCTCTCTTATCCTGATCTATAGTAGTTCAGGGTTTTTTCATGCAGATATCCTTATGGATATGAAGTATTCATTTTGTACCAGGGAATCAAAGTGCTGTTTTTTTGGTCTTTTTCCCCCCACTTAATGGTAATGTTGAGAATATTTTCAGGCCAGTAGATACCCATCTTTTCTATAAGTTTTGATAACTGTATTGTGCCTGCCAACATAACTGAATTTCTTATCCTCGTTTTAAAGATTGAGGTAAAATTCACATATCATAAAATTAAACATTTTGAAGTGTGTGATCCACTGGTTTCTAGCATATTCAGGAGCTGTGCAATTAAGTCCACTATCAAATTTCAGAAGAAACCCCGTTCCCATGAGTAGTCATTGCCCCAGCCCCTGACAACCATGAACCCCAATCTCTGTTTGTGGATCTGCCTGTTCTGGACGTTTCCCATCAATGGAATCACATCCCGTGTGTCCTTCTGTGTCTGTTTCTCTCACTGAATATCGTGTTCTCAGGGTCCGTTTTGTTGTATCGAGCGTCAATGCTTCTCTCTTTTTCGTGGTCAAGTAATACTCTGGTGCATGGAGGGACAATATTGTTTATCTATCATCCATTGATGGGCACTTGGACTCTTTCTACTTTTTTTAAAATTTATTTTTGGCTGTGCTGGGTCTTTGTTGCTGCACACAGGCTTTCTTTAGTTGTGGCAAGTGGGGGCTACTCTCTAATTGCTGTGCGTGGGCTTTTCATTGTGGTGATTTTCTTGTTGTGGAGCACAGGCTCTAGGGCATGTCGGCTTCAATACTTGCAACACATGCCCTCAGTAGATGCGGCTTAAGGGCTCAGTAGTTGTGGCATACCAGCTTGGTTGTTCTGTGGCATGTGGAATCTTCCCAGACCAGGGATCAAACCCAAGTTTCCTGCATTGCAAGGTGAATTCTTAACCACTAGACTAAATGGGAAGCCCTGTTTCTGTTTTATAAGTAAGTTCCTTTGTACCACGACTGAACAACAACAGCAACCATTTTTTAGATTCCACATATAAGCAACATCATATGATATGTGTCATATTTCAGATTCTACATATAAGTGATATATCATGTTTGTCTTTCTCTTTCTGCCTTTCATCACTTAGGGTGAAAATCTCTAGGTCTATCCATGTTGTGGCAAGTGACATAATTCCATTCTTTTTTAGGGCTGAGTAGTATTCCACTGTATAGATGTACCACATTCTTTATTCATTCATGAAACATCACTCTTTATTAGGAATGTCCCAGTTTCTCAGTCTGCCTGCTCCAGGCCTCTCCTGCAGAGAAGCTAATTAGTGAGGCTGTATCAGTCATCAAATGCTATGATGCTGCATAACAAACACTCACAATATCTCACTGGGATATAGCAGCATGGATAATAGTAGTTGTTGCTGTTGTTAGGTCACTAAATTGTGTCCAACTCTTTGCAACTCCGTGGACTGCAGCATGCCAGGCTTCCCTGTCTTCACTCTCCCAGAGTTTGCTCAAATTCATGTCCATTGAGTCAGTGATACTATCTAACCGTCTCATCCTCTGCCACCCACTTCTCCTTTTGCCTTCAATCTTTCCCAGCATTAGGGTCTTTTCTAATGAGTCAGCTCTTTGCATCAGGTGGCCAAACTATTGGAGCTTCAGCTTCAGCATCAGTCCTTCCAATGAATATTCAGGGTTGATTTCCTTTTGGACTGACTTGTTTGATCTTCTTCAGTCCAAGGGACTCTTAAGAGTCTTTTCTAGCACCACAATTCAAAAGCATCAATTCTTCAGGGCTCAGCCTTCTTTATAGTCCAACTCTTACATGTGTAGGTGACTACTGGGAAAACCATAGTTTTCACTATATAGACTTTTGTTGGCAAAGTGATGTATAGTATACTGCAATATATATGTAACAGTGTATTCTGTGTGTGATTGGGGAGGTCACTTGCTGATCTCATCTGGAGTTGGCTAGCTATCAGCGGATATAGGTGGGATAGTCTGGACAACTGGAGTGACTCATCCTCTCGCTCATCACACTTCTGGGACCAGAGAGTCAGCTGGTGTTGCCAATACACCTTAGGTCAGTCCCCAGCGAGTCACATCCTGGGACAGTCCCCTCCTCTGAATGTGGGTTCAATCCCTAGTCAGGGAAACTCAGCAGCTGTATGCCGCGAGGTGCAGCCAAACAAATAAATAAATATTTTAAAATATTTAAAAATGGATGTTGTTGTAAGCCCCTAAGTTTGAGGTCTTTGGTCACCCAGCAAGGGGTGACTCACACATCTGAGCACAGGGTAGACATTGTCACGGTGATTTCAAGTCTCTGCTTGGGTTGAAGTTGCTAATGGCCACTTCAAGTCAAAGGATTGAGCCCTGCAATGGAGGGTGTAGGTACCCCTCCACCATCACTGCAAAGTTCCCACCAATGAAGGACTGAAGATTTGGGGCCAGATTGATGCAGACATTAACATTATTTCCAATTGTAAAATACTTGCAACACATGCCCTCAGTAGATGCGGCTTAAGGGCTCAGTAGTTGTGGCATACCAGCTTGGTTGTTCAAAGAATGTCAAAGAATGTCAAAGTCAAAGAATGCTACAGTTAACATTTTACAACTATTTCTAGAGCTGTGAGACATTTTAGACACCATCCCTTCTAACCCAGGAATGCGATTCATTTGGTGTAAGGAGAGAAATAGAAAACCCATATCATGGGACCTCCCTGGTGGTCCAGCGGCTAACTTCTGTACTCCCGAAGCAGGGGGCCTGGGTTTCATCCCTTGTCAGGGAACTAGATCTAACACGACACTATTAAAGACCCCATATGTTACAACTAAGACTTGGTGCAGCCAGATGAATAAATAAACATTTAAAAAGGAAAAAGAAAACCCATATCATTCTATCTGTAACTGTAACAGCTGTGCCAACAGCAGCCTCCGTGGCCAGAAATGAAAAGGCACCTCAATTATGCACGCATGGGAGCTCTGTCATGTCCGACTCTTTGTGACCCTATGGACTAGCCCTCCAGGCTCCTCTGTCCATGTGATTCTCCAAATAAGAATACTGGAATGGGTTGCCATGCCCTGCTCCAGGGGATCTTCCTGACCCAAGTATCGAGCCCACGTCTCCTGTGTCTCCTGAATTGTAGGTGGATTCTTTATCGCTGTGCCACCTGGGAAGCCCAGTATATACTTTGATCAGCTTTTAGGCCAATGATAGCATGACTGTGTAAGTATTGTCGTTTCACAATGTATTTCAGTTTCTTGCAAAAATATGTAGTCCCCTGCCCCTGACTACTGGGCTCTTAAAACCCTGGCGACTCCCAAGCCAGCAGTGTATTCTGCCATATGAACTTTTGAGTAATTTTATTCAGTTCTCCTTCACCCTGGGGAAACGAATCTGATTGGAATTTTGATCTGTATTGAAATAACATTGTATGGATGGATATGGAGGAAATTGACATTTTGTATATTCTTGGGTCTTTTCCTTCAGAATTGGAGCATCACTTCATATATTCCATGTTAATTGTCCTTCAATAGGTTTGTGTTTTTTCTTTTTAAGTCCTGCATATATCTGAAGTGTCTGTGAGCCTCTTGAGTTTTTGTTCTCATCGCTGCCATGAATAGGGCTTCCCAGGTGGCACTAGTGATAAAAAAACCTGCCTGCCAATGCCCGAGATATAAAAGACATGGGTTCTATCCCTGGGTTGGGAAGATCCCCTGGAGGAGAGCGTGACAATACATTCCAGTATTCTTGCCTGGAGAATTCCATGGACAGAGAAGCCTGGCAGGCTACAGTCCATGGGGTCACAAAGAGTTGGACATGACTGAAATGTCTTAGCATGCACACTGTCGTGAATGGATTCTTTTTTCCCAATCTATGTTCTCACAGGTTGTCACCCATCCATGGAAAGCTACTGCTGCTTTTGCATATTTACATTGTAACTGTTGTGAACACCTCGGTGACACTTCATAAACTCTCTTGGGGTTTCCATGATACAGTGACACCCTCTGAAAACAGCAACAGATGAATTCCTTCCCCATTTCAGTTTAAGAAATCACATGAGTTTTACAGTCCTGGTTGATGCCGAAAGCTCAGCCTCTCTGTACACCTGCACCGAATCAAATCTCGAAGACAGAGTTTTGGGTGAAGTAGAAAAGGATAGCCAGGCAAAGGGGGCCACAGTGGGCTAATGCCCTCAAAATCATGTGTCCCCACTTGGGGAAGGTAGTGAGAAGTTTTATAGTCATTGTTCAAAGAGGGCATGTTCAGCTTGTGGCCATTCTTCTGATGGGCTGGTGGTGAGGTAAATAGGAGTCAGCATCATCAACCTTCAGGTCCAGCTAGTCTGGGGTCTACATGTTTGTGGGCTGCATGCCACTGTTAATCATTAGCTTCTCTGATGGCTCAGACGGTAAAGAATCTGCCTGCAATGCAGGAGACCCAGATTCAATTCCTGGGTCGGGAAGATTCCCTGGCATAGGAAATGGCAACCCACTCCAGTATTCTTGCCTTGAGAATCCCATGGATAGAGAAGCCTGGCAAGCTACAGTCCATAGGTCACCAAGAGTTGGACAGAACTGAGCGAATAACACTTCTACCTGGAGGGGGTTTCAGTATCTGCAAAATAGCTCAAAGGTGTTGTAGTGTATATCCACTGTTGGGAAGCCAGGACCTTGCCCCAAGGCTGTTCCTGACTTTGTTTTTCCCTGGTCTTGTGTCCCCTCCCTTCCCTAATTAGCAACTGCTTGAATCTGCCCATTAGAACTCAAGGAAGGTCATGGAGGCTGGTGAAGGCTGTTTCCTGTAATCAAAGAAAGGGGGAACACAAAGGCCTTGTGCCCAGGAGCCCCCTAGGGCCCTGTGTGGTATCAGAGTAGGCATTGATTCAAGTGCTACCTGTCCTACCATTATGAACCTGGGCTATTTTGTTATCCTGCCTATGGAGCTTGCTAGCACCTCCACGGTGGGGTCAATCTGCCCTGGTGATGTTGATGAACTCCTGTCCATAGAAAGGATTTACTAGAAGGCTTCCTGGAAAAGAGAAGGGGGCAGGAGCCATCTGAAGGTCCTCACCATTCCGTTCAGCCCTCTTGAGACGCAGGCTTCAGGGATGTGCGGAGATCTGGTACAGGTTCCAGGGTTTAGTATGGACCTCTTTCCCATCTCCCTGTACCTCCATGAACCCCTGTCCCTGGTCAAGGCACATGTGGGTCCCCAAAGAAAAAGGTAGAAGACGCTGCTGGGACACTGATTCTTGGAGACTTCTGTGAAGGTTTCATGTGTTTAACAACGATACCAGAAGTCCTGTCCATTTATTCATTCACGTTAAAGATAGAGTCACCTTAAAACTAAAAATAGAGTTACCATATGACCCAGCAATCCCACTCCTGAGCCTATATATCCAGAGAAAGTGAATGAGTGAGTGAAAGTCACACAGTCATGTCTGACTCTTTGCGACCCCATGGACCATACAGTCCATGGAATTCTCCAGGTCAGAATACTGGAGTGGGTGGCCTTTCCCTTCTCCAGGGGATCGTCCCAACTCAGGGATCAAACTATAATTCAAAAAGACACCCGCACCTCTATGTTCATAGCAGCACCATTTACAACAGCCAAGACACAGAAGCAACCCAAACGTCCATCAGGAGGTGAATGGTTGAAGAAGATGTGGTACATATATAATAATGGACTATTACTCAGCGATAAAAGGAACAAATTGGGTCACTTGTAGAGATATGTTGATTGTGTTATTTGATCTGCTTCTCTGTTTCTGATTCAGAGCTCATAAAATGTTGGAATTTCCTAAGATGACCTAGAAACTGTCATATAGAGTGAAGTTAAGTCAGAAAGAGAAAAACAAATACCATATAGCAACCCATATATGTGGAATCTAGAAAAATTATATAGATGAACTTATTTGCAAAGCAGAAATAGAAACACAGACATGGAGAACAAACATATGGACACCAAAGGGAAAAGGGGGCTTGGTTGGATTGAGAGATTGGAGTTGACACATACACACTATTGACATTATGAGAACCTACTGTATAGCACAAGGAACTCTACTCAGTGCTCCGTGAACTAAATGGGAAGGAAATCCAAAAGTAGGGGATATATGTATACATATAGCTGATTCACTTTGCTGTACAACAGAAATTAACACAACATTGTAAAGCAACTATACTCCAATAAAAAATTTTAAAGTAAAATAAATACCTAACTTCCATTAAAGCAAAAAAAAAAAAAAAAAAGAGAGAGATAGAGTCTTATTTTCCTGTTTTACCTAGAATCTCTGGCGAATATTAGTGGCATCTCCTGATGAGCCTTTGGTTCATCTGCTCCAATCTATTAGGACAACAAAGTCTATTTTTATCTGAATAGATTTTCCAACACTGACTAGCTTCTGCCATCCTGGAACCTGCCTTAATTGATGATGGTGGGATTGTTTTATTCCAGTATCTCTAGATTTACCTGGATAAGACTTGATTTTGTTCTTTTTGCTTTCATGGAGATGGGGGGCAGTCTGTGGATTCCTTCTTCATTTTATCTTTGGCAGGTTTAATATTGGGGTCTGCTGGTTGTTGTTGTTCAGTCACTCAGTTATGTCTGACTCTTTGCAACCCCATGGACTGCAGCATGCAGTCCACGCATGCTGTCCTTCACTATCTTCCAGAGTTTGCTCAAACTCATATCCATTGAGTCAGTGATGCCATCCAACCATCTCATCCTCTGTCATCCCGTTCTCCTCCTGCCTTCAGTCTTTCCCAGCATCAGGGTCTTTTCTTTCCCATCAGGTGGCCATAGTATTGGAGCTTCAATATCAGTCCTTCCAATGAATATTTAGGGTTGATTTCCTTTAGGATTGACTGGTTTGATCTCCTTGCTGTCCAAGGGACTCTCAAGTGTCTTCCCTAGCACCACAGTTTGAAGGCATCAGTTCTTTGGTATTCAGCCTTCTTTATGGTCCAGCTCTGACATCCATACATGACTACTGGAAAAACCATAGCTTTGACTATATGGATGTTTGGTTGCAAAGAGATGTCTCTGCTTTTTAATGCAGTATCTAGGTGTCTCATAGCTTTTCTTCCAAGGAGCAAGCATCTTTTAATTTCATGGCTGCAGTCACCATCCACAGTGATTTTGGAGCCCCAAAAAATAAAGTCTGTCACTGTGCCTTAAGGGACTTATTGTGAATAACTAAAGACCCCTTTATATCTCTTGTCACTTAGGAAATTTCAGCATTTTATGAGCTCTGAGCCAGGAACAGAGACAAAGACCAAATACATATTTATTATTACTAATTTCATTTTTTGTTGTTTTTTAATTTTTTTTATTCTGCCCCCCCATTTATTATTACTAATTTCAGTGTCACCATACCTCAGTCAAAAACTCCGTCCCCATCAGTAGTCACCCCACCCCCTCCCCCAGCCCCTGACAACCAGGAATCCACTCTCTGTGTCTGTGAATCACCCTGTTCTGGATGTTTCCCATCAGTGGAATCACACCCTGTGTGTCCTTCTGTGTCTGCTTCTCTCACCGAGCATTGTGTTCTCAGGGTCTGTCTACATGGTAGCAAGTGTCAGGGCTTCTCCGCTTTTCAGGGCTGAGGGATGCTCCCGTGTGTGGAGGAACCATGTGGCATTTATCCATCATCTGTGGATGGGTACTTGGTGTGAACTGTGCTGCTATAAACATTCATGAACGAGTATTTGTTTGAACATCTCCTTTTCAACTATTTTGGGTAGAGACCCATGGCATCCCCTTGAGGCAAAACTCGCATGTTTTTCCTTAAATGTTCTGCCGCTTTTGGGGTAAATTTATGTAATTTATGCTTTTTCTAGAAAATTATCCATTTCATCCCAGTTTTCAAGTTCATTAGCATAGAATCCTCCACTGTTTTATCTTTGTACATACAAGTAGCCTCAGTATTTACGGTTTCATAGCCTTTCTCTCATTCCTAATTCTCATTTGTGTTTCTTCTCACTTTCTTGATTCCACTAGCTGGTTCGTCTATTTTAGAGCATTTTCTTTTCTTTTTTCTTTTCAGGGAAGCAGCCGTGGGGTTTATTTATTAATTCTGCTATGTTCCCCTTTTCTAACTCATTAATTTCAGCTTTTATCTTTATTAATTTGTTTCTCTGTTTTCATTAGCTCTGTTTTAGGGTTGTTGCCTTCTTGAGATGCTGGCTTTATTTACATTCACTGACTTTTCCTTTAGCTACGAAAGCATTTAAGGCAGTAGATTTGTACCTGGCCACCACCCATAGATTTTTGGTGAGGAAAGTTTTGTTAGCATTGTTTCTCAAGGACTCGAATTGTTTTGATCAGAAAATTAGTACTTTTTCATGCTTTGGTACTGGTGGCTCAGGCTGTAAAGAATCTATCTGCAATACAGGAGAACCAAGTTCAATCCCTGGGTTGGGAAGATCCCCTGGAGAAGGGCACGGCAACCCACTCCAGTTTTCTTGCCTGGAGAATCCCATGGACAGAGGAGCCTGGTGGGCTACAGTTCATGGGGCCACAGAGTTCGACACAACTGAGTGGCTAACAGTTATTGTGGCTGACAAATATGGCAATATTCTTTCCACTGTAAGGAATGGCTCAGGATTTCTTCAGGGCTCGCTGGGTGCCTGGCTTTTTTAAAACAAAATACATGGATATATTTAATATTTTATACACCTACATACACATATATAGGTATCTTGCTTTATAGAATTTCGAGTGAGCCTTGCATTCCTTCTAATAAGTTCAAGTTTGTGAAAAGTTGAACTTTATATTTGCTGTAGAAGGTTATCAGGTGATAATTTCATGTCAGCTTCTAAGAGTTTCAATAAACTAAAAAATAAACACTAGTCTAGAATATTATCTGGAGAAGGCAATGGCACCCCACTCCAGTACTCTTGCCTGGAAAATCCCATGGATGGAGGAGCCTGGTAGGCTACAGTCCGTGGGGTCGCTAAGAGTCGGACAAGACTGAGCGACTTCACTTTCACTTTTCCCTTTCATGCACTGGAGAAGGAAATGGCAACCCACTCCAGTATTCTTGCCTGGAGAATCCCGGGGACGGCAGAGCCTGGTGGGCTGCCGTCTATGGGGTCGCACAGAGTCGGACACGACTGAAGTGACTTAGCGGCAGCAGCAGCAGCAGAATGTTATCTCTAAGTCTTCCTCTTCTTGACAAGATCTACATCCTTAATATAGTTTTATAAATGTATTTCTTTATATTTATTTTTGGCTGCTCTGAGTCTTCGATGCTATGTGGGCTTTTCTCTAGTTGCACTGTGCGGGCTTCTCATTGCGATGGCTTCTCTTGTTGCCGAACATGGGCTTAATTGCCTCACGGCGTATGGGATCTTCCCGGAACAGGGATAGAACCCATGTCCCCTGCACTGGCAGGCAGATTCCTAACCAATGGACCATCAGGGAAGCCCAACATCCTTACTATTTTTTAAAATTAATTTTTGTCAGGGTATAGTCGCTTCACAATGTGTTAATTTCTACTGTGTGTGTGTTAGTTGCTCGGTTGTGTCTGACTCTTTGTGACCCCATGGACTGTAGCCTGCCAGGCTCCTCCGTCCATAGTATTTTCCAGGCAAGAGCACTGGAGTGGGTTGCCATTTCCTTCTCCAGGGATTCTTCCCAACCCAGGGATCGAACCCAGGTCTCTCACATTGTAGGGCAGACCCCTTTCCATCTGAGTCACCAGGGAAGCCTAGTTTCTACTGTTCAGTTCAGCTCAGCTCAGTCGCTCAGTTGTTTCCAACTCTTTGCGACCCCATGGACCACAGCACGCCAGGCCTCCCTGTCCATCACCAACTCCCAGAGTCTACCCAAACCCACGTCCATCGAGTCAGTGATGTCATCCAACCATCTAATTCTCTGTCGTCCCCTTCTCCTCCCGCCTTCAATCTTTCCCAGCATCAGGGTCTTTTCAAATGAGTCAGTTCTTTGCATCAAGTGGCCAAAGTATTGGAATTTCAGCTTTAACATCAGTCCTTCCAATGAACACCCAGGACTGATCTCCTTTAGAATGGACTGGTTGGATCTCCTTGCAGTCCATGGGACTCTCAAGAGTCTTCTCCAGCACCACAGTTCAAAAGCATCAATTCTTCACACTCAGCTTTCTTTATAGTCCAACTCTCACATCCATACATGACTACTGGAAAAACCATAGCCTTGACTAGATGGACCTTTGTTGGCAAAGTAATGTCTCTGCTTTTTAACATGCTGTCTAGGTTGGTCATAACTTTCCTTCCAGGGAGTAAGTGTCTTTTAATTTCATGACTGCAGTCACCATCTGCAGTGATTTTGAAGCCCCCCAAAATAAAATCTGCCACTGTTTCCACTGTTTCCCCATCTATTTGCCATGAAGTGATGGGACCGGATGCCATGATCTTAGTTTTCTGAATGTTGAGCTTGAAGCCAACTTTTTCCACTCTCCTCTTTCACTGTACAGCAAAGTAAAGTCATCTATATATGACATATAGCCCCTATTTTTTGGATTTCCGTCCCATTTTTGGTCACTGCAGAGCATTTAGTAGAGTTTCCTGTGCTATATAGTAAATTCTCATTAGTTATCTATTGTATACATATATAATGTATATCTGTCAATCCCAATCTCCCAGTCCACCCCACCCTCCAGTAGGTGGCTGACTTTTGATCCAGGGCCTTTAAAAGAATTCTGTCCTCTGTCCCAAGAGAGTCTGATATGTCTATTAGCTTGATCTCATCATTTAAACCACACTGATCTTTCCCTGCCTTATTTTTCTGTGTATTCTTTTCAACAAGTACTAGGAGAGATGGGTTAAAGCCTGTTAGGAGGCATCTACTTATTACTTCCTTGTCTTTCTGACACTATTTTCTTTATGTGACAGCTTGGTGTCTTTAATATTCTTGGCACTTTTAAGTTCCTGACAGTTATCTTTCTGTTTGTTCCCTTTAAGCCTTGACATGCACAGATATCCCCTGGAGAATTGTTGGGGTTGTTTTACTTTAATTTTGCCTCAAAAATGGAAGCCCTTTTGGGGGGCTGTAGATTCAGACCTTTCTTCACCTGAGGAAAGTTTTCTTCTGTTACACTGTGGAATATGGTTCTGTTTGGGAACACCAGTGCCCTGTCTTATCTATTTTTTCCCCTCTGCCTTCTGGCATAATTGATCAAACTAGTGGCCACATGAGTTTGAATCCTGTAATGTTGATTCTGATCTGTGCCCATGTGACCATAGTTCTGTGCTGTCATTAATTGACAGGCTTTTCCCTGCCGGCCTTCTTTGGATCTGAGTCTCTCCTCTTACTCAGCATTTCATCTTTCATCTTTTTTCTATAAAATCGCTGACTTCTTTCTTTTCCTTGAGATTATACAGAACATTTGTCTTCTGTGTCCTGGAGTAGATCTCTGGGCGACATATGTCCCTGTCTTGGCCTTCTGTTCATCCCAACAACTTAAACAGTCCCTTCAGGGCTTCCCTGGTGGCTCAGTGGTTAAAAATCCACCTGCCAATGCAGGAGATATGGGTTCAGTCCCTGGTCTGGGAAGATCCCACATGCTTCAGAGCAACTAAGCCCATGCGTCACAACTATTGAGCCTGTGCTCTAGAGCCTGTGTTCCACAACAAGAGAAGCCACTGCAACGAGAAGTCTGTGCACCACAACTAGAGAGCAGCACCTGCTCTCCACAACTAGAGAAAGCCTGCACACAACAACAAAGACCCAGCACAGCTGAAAGTAAATAAATAAAATTACATACATTAAAAAAGTGAAACAGCCCCTTCCGGTATGGCTGTATCCAGCTTCTGACCAGAGCTCAGGGACTGCTTTGGGACACCTCCATGTGGTCTGCAGACTAATAGCCCCAAAGATGTCCTTGTCTGGTCCCAGGATCTGTGGACATGTCACCTCACACGGAAGAGGGGACTTGGCAGGAAGGATTAAGTTAAGGCCCCTGAGATGGGGATGACCTTGGATTTCCTGGGGACCCAGTGTCACCACAGGGTCCTTTTAAGAGGGAGGTGGGAAAGTCAGAGGCAGAGAGGGATGGGAGGTGCTGGGCTGCTGGCTGTGATGGAGGGAGGGGCCGAGAGCCAAGGATGTGGGCACCTTTAGAAGCTGGAAAAGAGGGGAGCTAGTGCTCCCCAGGAGCCTCTTGAGGGACCAGCCCTGCCCACACCTTGATTTAGTCCTGTGAGGCCTCTGACCTCCAGGGCTGTGTTGTTGTAAGCATTGGAAAAAAAAAGTGAAAGTGAAGCCACTCAGTTGTGTCCGACTCTTTGCGACCCCATGGACTGTAGCCTACCAGGCTTCTCCGTCCATGGGATTGTCCAGGCAAGAATGCTGGAGTGGGCTGGCATTTCCTTCTCCAGGAGATCTTCCCGACCCAGGGATTGAACCCCGGTCTCCCACATTATAGGCAGATGCTTTACCGTCTGAGCGCATTGGAACAAGAAACTAAAGCCCTGGATTGTAGGAAGTGCCCCATGCACAAGGTGAGTCTGGCTCTTGCCCTAAGCTGATGCAGGGAGAAGCTTCCTTAGCTGCAAATAGCTCCCTCACCCCCCAAATACGCACTCTCATTGGCAGCCCTCAGAGGCCAGGCCAGCTGAGGGGTCTCTCCTTGACCCTGGAAGTTGCCTCCAGCTCCCCACAACCACTGTTACAGGCCAACAGGCTACCAGCTGTGCCCCCGCCCTATTCTGCAGATCCTGGTATGTCCTGGGTGGTGGGCTGGATGCTAGAGGCTGGTTTGGGGGTGGGGCAGCATTTGACCTTGCAGACTGGACGTTGAGGGACCGGCCAAGTGGCAGGGAGTGTGGGGAGCTGGGGACCATGGGGGCCATGGGCCAGCCAGCGGCATCCATCTCCCAGGCCAATCAGCGCTCCCTGGCAGATCCATGCGGGTCAATGCAAAATTAATTAGAGTAATCAACTCAGCTGCAGCATGGAGAGCAGCCACACAGGTTTAGGCCACTAATTGGTGGGAGCTGACAGTGTGTCCCCTGTGTCTTCAAGGTATTAACACTCCTCCCCTCTCCATAGATTAATTACCTTTTTGCATCTTGCTCCTCATTCGTTGATCCTGGACTGGTTCTTCCTGGGGAGGAGGAATGGGGGTGGTGGGAGAGGGAGCAGCATAGTGGACTCTGGGCTCCTCCTGTCCCTTCCCCAAATGTGGGGAGAGACTGAGGCCCAGAGGGTAGCAGAAGGCTACATTCAAGACAGAAAGTGAAGCCCCTGAGAACCAGCCAGTCCTGGAAGTGGTGGCCTGCAGCCCTGTTGGATGTGGAACTCAATGGGGACAGTGTCCACATATCCATCTGGTCATCCATCCATGTGTATGGTCATCCATTCATCCATCCCCCACCCATCCATCCATCCACCATCCATCCACCATCCATCCATCCATCCACTATCCACCCATCCATCCACCGTCCATCCACCCATCCATCCATATATGATCCATCCATCCATCCATCCACCATCCATCCACCATCCATCCATCCATCCACTATCCATCCATCCATCCACCATCCATCCACCCATCCATCCATCTATCATCCATCCATTCCCCCACCCATCCATCTATCTACCATCCATCCATCCACCCATCCATCCATCCATCCACTATCCATCCATCCATCCATCATCCATCCACTATCCATCCATCCATCCACCATCCATCCACTATCCATCCATCTATCCACCATCCATCCACCCATCCATCCATCCATTCATCCACTGCTCATACATTAATCATCCCTCTGTCCATTCTTTTATCCATCCACCCAACCATAGACTTATTCATTCCTTCATCCATCCACTCAATCACCTAGTTATCCATCCATCCATCATTCATTCATTCATTCTCCCAAATATCCATCATCCATCCACAGACTCATCCATCCATTCATTTATCTATCCATCCATTCATCCAGCCTTACACCCATCATCTATAATATGTTCTTGTATCCATCCATCCATCTGCCCATCCATCCATTCATCTATTAGTATATCATCCATCATCCATCCATAGGCCCATCCATTCTTCCATCTATTCATAGACTCATCCATCCATCCAGTCATCCTTACATGCACCATCTGTAATATGCTTTTCTATCCATCCATCAATCCATCTACTAATACATCACCCATTATCCATCCATAGGCCCATCTACTCATTCATCCATCCATAGACTCATCAATCCATTCATTCATCTACCCAGCCAGCCAGTCAGGCTTACCTTCACTATCTATAATATGCTCTTGTATCCATCCATTCACCCACCCATCTGTCCTTTCATCCATTCATCTATTAATACATCACCTATCAACCATCCTTAGGCCCATAGATTTATCTAGCATCCATCATCCATCATCCCCTTATCCTTCCATCTGTCCAACTACCCAACTATCCATCTCCATCTACCCAACCATTTGTTGCCATATTGATGTCAGCACTTATTCACATACCTAGTTTGCCTACATATTCACTTGCCCATCATGGCTTCATTCATTCCTTCATCTATCCATCCTCCTACCACCTAGACATTCATCCATTCCACTGTCTACTTTTGAACTCCCTTCTCCATCCCATCACAAGTTCACACTTAATTGACTGCCTATGTGCCAGGCCCTGTTCTAAGACCTTCCTGTGTTTTCTCTCATCTAGCCTCCACCACCCTTCTATGCTTTGAGCCGTCTATCCACTCACCTGTGTCCCATCCGTATGTCTACCTCCCTATCTTCCCATCAACATTTAGCTGGCCCTTCAGTGCAGGGGTGACTTAGAGCTGGGAAGGGACCCTCAGTCCTCTGCCCAGGAAAGGGATGAGACTCAAAGACCCAGAGATGGAATCTGAGTGGTGGGCGTGAGGCAGGGGAGACGAGGTGGATGTTTCAACCAGAAAAGAGTCTTCAGATCTGGGCTCAGGAAGATGCTCTGCTCTTGGGGACAATGGCACACCAGCAGTACATTTTCTTTTTTCTCCTTTTCTTTTTTTGTATGTGCCATGTGGCTTGTTGGACTTAGCTTCCCAACCAGGGATGGAACCTGTGCCCCTTGCGGTGAAAGCATGGATAATCACTGGACAGCCAAGGAAGTCCCAGTACCTTTTAAATTCTGAGCATGTTTACTTTATTATACGCAGTGGCAAACGATATTTTCAGCCACGGCAGATAGAACAGAGCAAAAAGACCACCATCTCAGTCCCCCTCCCAAGGGATATGCGTTACCGGGGTCAGGGGTCTCCTTGCAGACACAGGCTGGGATTGTGCAAGCATGTGTGTCACCCATGCATGTCTCGGTTGATGCTCTCTTACTGCACGATTTTCCCTGGACCCCTGGTTCACACAGGCACTTAGAGATGTGCAGTGTCTAGACTGAGCAGCTTCCTTTCTAGGGCTGTTCAGGTTTATTCTGGTTCTTGGCAGCAGCCCACCCTGATGCAATGGGCAAAAACCACAATGAGGAAATCCCCATAAGAGGAAATGCAAATAACCAGTAACATGAAAAACCAGAATTCACGAATTAGAACCACAGCGTTCCGATGTGGTAGGATTCTGTTCACATAACGAGTGGTCATTTGTTAAAATGCATCAAACTACAGACCAAGATCTGTGTATTTCACTGCAAATACATTTTACCTCATTTTTTCCCCATTAAAAATGTTTTTGTATTGTGGTAAAATCTACATGACATAAAACTCACCATCTTAAGCATTTTTTAGTGCATAGCTCAGTGGCATTAAGCACGTTCACATTGTCATGCAACCATCACCACCATCATCTTCCCAAACTGAAGCTCTGTTCCCGTGAAACACTGACTCCCCCTCCTCTCCCCCAGTCCCTGGTCCCACCATCTACTTCAGTCTCTGTGGATCTGACTCCTCCAGGGAACTCCTGTGAGTGGAATCAGCTTTCTGTGTCTGCTTCTCTCACTGACCATCACATCCTCAAGGTTCTTCCAGGTTGTAGCAGGTATCAGAATCGCTATCCTTTCTAAGGCTGAGTAATATTCCACTGCATAGATGGACCACATTGTGTTTATCCATCATCCATCAGTGGACACTTACATTGTTCCCACCTATGGCTCCTGTGAATCCTGCTGCTGTGAATATGTGTGTACTTGTTTCAGTAGCTCTTTCCAATTTTTTGGGGTGTATATCTAGAATTGGAATTGCTGATCAGTATACAAATAACTGAAATGTATACCTCAATATTTCAAGGGTTAAAAAATAACAACTCCCATGGCTGGCGTGGATGATGGCAAATGTACCTACTGGGACACAACTAAAGGATGTGCATTTGGTAAAGGTACTTTGGAGATGATTTGAGAAAATGTATCATCAGGGCCTTAATATTTGTCTCATGGTCTCTGACAAGCAACTCCTTTACACTGAGAGTGTCCTGAAGGAAAACTCCATGGTGTGTTCAAGTGTCTAAATTCAAGGATGCTCACAGCTGTCCTGTCTCCAATAGAAAAAAATTGGAAACCACCTAAGTGTTCAAAACAAGACAATTTGCTCAACAAATGATGATAGAGTTTCCCTGGTGGTCCAGTGGTTAAGAATTCACCTGCCAATGCAGGGGACACAGGTTTGATCCCTGCTCCAGGAAGATTCCATATGCAGAGGAGCAATTAAGCCAGTGCACCACAACTACTGACCCCATGCTCCACAACAGGAGAAGCCACTGCAATGAGAAGCCCAATCAGTGCAACCAGAGTGTAGCCCCAAGTTGCTGAAACTAGAGAAAACTCATCTGCAGCAACAAAGACTCAATATAGCCAAAAATAAATGAATCTTTAATGAATAAATATATGATGATATATCTGTATCCCAGTATTAAATGTTCACATACTCTTGTAAATTGACAAGAGAGGAATGTCTTGGATGAACTACACACAGGAAGAAAAGATTCCCATCAACAGGAAAAAGAGTGAAAGTTCACACACAAATGTTTCAGGGCAGATGCTATAACAGTAGGAAGAGGTTGTGAGTGTTCTAGGGTCCATATAGCAAAGTCGCACAAATTGGGTGGCTTAAAGCAACAGTATTTATTCTCTCCCGGTTCAGGAGGCCTGAATCCAAGATCCTGGTGTCAGAGGGCTGATTCCTTTTGGAGGTTCTGCAGGAAAAACCCTGCCTCTCTCCCCAGCTCCTGGTGTTGCCGGCAGCCCTTGGCTTGTGGCCTCATAACTCCAGTCTCTGCTCCTCCTCTTCACATCACCTTATTTCTTGTATGCTTCTCTGTCTTTTTCTGTCACACCCTAAACCCAGAATGATGTCATCTCAAGACTCTTTCTTTTTTTTTAGCATCACAAATCTTTTCAATAACAAGGTAGAATCTGGGGTTAGTTTGTGTAGCCGAGGCTGACTCATCAGCCCCTGGTGTGTTTGAGCTTCCGGCCCTTGGAGGGTATAGAGGGTTTGGTGAGTCTATGCGGGGTTCCTGGGGCCTTGCTGAAATTCCTGTACATCTCTCAGCCCTGGGGAGGACCAGAGAGGAAGACAGGGCCACAGCCCATGGGGGAGTCTAGGGCCAGCTAGCCAAATGTAAGGATCTTGCCCTGGCCTTGAGGATGCAGCTCCGGGCACTGAGCACACACCTTCAGTTTGGGCACCTCCTAGACACACACATCATCGGTTACAGCTCCCATGACCACAGCTATTTTTCCTGTCCAGCCCGGAAACTTATCTTCTCTATCATCTGGAAAAGGGACCAAGGTGGATGACTGGTGCAGCTCACAAACAATCTCTTCAGTACAACTTAACTGAAAATGGAGGTGCTTGGTCTGGCCTGAAACCTGTTCAGCTTGACCAGCAGCCTTTGATAGGTGTCCTAGCTCTTGGGCTCCTTGCAACAAACCTTTTGGTCCTTGTTATAATGGATGTCAACCCCCATGATGGTACTTCCTCCTCAGTCAGGTCTGGAAAGCATCTCAAGACCCTAACTCATTACATCCTCAAAGACCTTATTTCCAAAGAAGTTCCCATTCTGAGATTGCAGTGAACATGAATTTGGATGGGGGGTGGCAATGCTATATTCAACCTGTGACGGATGGACGGGGCAACTTTTCTTTCATTTTCTCCCCCTTTTATCAGGATTGTCTTAAATGACTGAGTGCCGAAAAATTGATGCCTTTGAACTGTGGTGCTGGAGAAGACTCTTGAGAGTCCCTTGGACTGAAAGGAGATCAAACCAGTCAATCCTAAAGGAAATCAATCCCGACTATTCACTGGAAGGACTAATGCTGAAGCTGAAGCTCCAATACTTTGGCCACCTGATGTAAAGAGCTGACTCACTGGAAAAGACCCTGATGTTGGGAAACATTGAAGGCAGGAGGAGAAGGGGACAACAGAGGATGAGCTGGTTGGATGGCATCACTGACTCAATGGACATGAGTTTGAGCAAACTCCAGGAGATAGTGAAGGACAGAGAAGCCTGGCATGCTGCAGTCCATGGGGTCACAAAGAGTTCAACAGGACTGAATGACTGAACAACAAATGAAAATAAAGCCTACGTTGTTTTAATATATGAAATGATATCTCAGGGAGTTCCCTGGTGGCCAGTGGTTAGGATTCAGAGCTTTCACTGCCAGGGCCTGGGTTCCATCCCTGGTCAGTGAACTGAAATCCTAAAAGCCATGCGGTGTGGCCAAAAAAAAAGAAAAAAAAAACTGTATCACAGATTTGATGTTCTATTGAAACAGAGCTGAGGAATGGATTGTGACTTTTGGGCAAATGGGGGCCCAGATGAAGATTGCTTTTCTGGGGTGATGGCTGGTCTTTGTAGTACTTTTGATTTCTGCACTTAATAGCCCCTAAGCATGGAAACTCATTTGTTGACTTTGGGTCTACACTGTTTGCCTCTTCCCACACTGTTTGCCTCTTTCCTCACTGTCACTTCTCAGCACATGCAGATACATCTCCCCTTGAACTCGCAGCCTGGAAACAAGAACTGAAATTTTGTCATAATTGTTTGTGACTAAGAGTCACTAGGACCTGAGTGAGTCTCTTTTGGACAAACATGCTTGTGTGTTCATGTTAAGATATTATGGGTACTGCATTTGTGTTCTGGAGACTGAGCAGGTCCTTCCCCATTTTGGGCTCCTGTCTCGTGTCCAACCTCCCTCTTGTACCATTCCAGGCCCAGCCACTGCTTCTGCTCCTCTCCCAGCTGAGCCAGAACTCAGAAGTTTGGCTGAGTCCCTTTTCCATTCCAAGCCTCAGCTTGAAATGGGGATGGACAGCAGGACCCACCTCTGTCATGGCCACCTTGAGAAGTCTGCATCTGATCATAAGAGCAATAGGGAGTCAGTGAGGGTCTTAGCAGGAGAGTGGCACAAGCTAGTTGGCGTATCAGTCCCTCCAGCTACTGTGAGCAGAAGGGTGTAGGTAGGGAAAACTGCTAGGCAGAGCACCCATGGTGGGGTCCATCCATCAGCTATGGGGATGTTGACCCCCCAGCTCTGCAGGCCAGCATACCAGCCGGGGCCTCTGAGGGAAGGAGAAAGCTCTGCCCTTCAAATTACCCCAGGAGCAAGTGCCCCAGGGGGCGTCTTCATTTAGTCCTGTTTCTGTGTAAGGATCTGCTATCCGACGGGCCTGGGGGAGTCAAGCCGACAGACAGAGAAAGAGAGAGACAGTGTGAACTGCCGCTCCCTGTGTGTCTCTCAGTGCCTTTCTGTCCCCCACCCCTGCCCCTTCTCTCTGTTTCTGTCTCTGTCTCTGGATCCCCCCAGACCCCCGGCCCTCCCACACTGGAAATGTATGAAATGGCTTTAGCGGGATGGTGGCCAAGTGTCTGCCCAGAGGACCCGGTGGTCTCATCCTCTCCTGTCCAGCTGGAAAGAGGAGGTGGACACCTGGAACCACCATCCTGGTGTCCACATGTGGGCAGCCAAGGCAGGAAGCCCTAGGAGAGCTGTCAACCCAGGACCCTCGACACCCTTGACTCTGGCTTCCTGAGGGTCCCTGCTGACCCTCACCACCTGTGGCCCCGGGGGACCTCTTCAACACGGCCAGGCCACCACACAGAAGAAAAGGTCAGAGGGTCCACCGCACTCATGCAAGTGTTCACACGTGTCTACACAGACCACACCAACATCCACACTGGGGCACAGGCTGGCTGGATGTCTACACCAACCACTGGCCAGCAGACACACTGATGTTCCCACACAGATGTGGGCACACTTGCACCCTCAGCTGCGCACGTGTAACGGGCACACACACATGCGCACGCACTCGGTCCATCCCCCATCCCATCCCACTGCTCCCCGCACTCCCCACCCCCTTCCCTGCATGCTTCGATTAGGGCTGCAGCTCCTGTGAACACCACACCACTAGGGAAGGCATCGATCTGTGCGATCGAGCCTTGCGAGGGATGCAGTGGCCAGGCCCTGCTGGGTTGGGGGCTTCCAGAGGCCCAGTCACACTATCCCAGAGGAACTGGTTCCTCGGGTCTCCCGGCCCCGCCCCCGCCCCCACCTCTAAGGGGGCTGTCTAAGCCCCACAATAGGTGCTTAATAAATGCTCCGGAGGTCAGCCAGGCCCTGCAGAGACTGTCCCCTCCACCAGGGTCCCCAGATAAAATCAGGAAACCCAGTCACATGTAAGTTCTGCTGAACAGTATATCTAGTATAAGTGGGTCCTTGGTGCAGAGTGATGATAACGACTGCGGGGATCCAGGCCCCCATCCTCAGATGCCCTGGGGGGCCTCCCTGCACCTACCCCAGCATGTGGGGAGCTGGAAGGCACAGCCCCTGTGGTCCCCTGCAGCCAGGCATGCCTGTAGGCAAGAGTGTGTATTAAAACTTGCACGAAAAATGTATTTGCTGCTTCTCTGAAATTCAAATCTCACCAGAGATTTGTGTTTTTTTCCCTCTCTGGCTGACAGCACTCCTGTTCCACTTCCCAGATCCTCCCCTGATCAAGATACTCCTCTGTGCTGTGCTGTGCTTCAGTCATGTCCGACTCTTTGTGACCCTGTGGACTGTAGCCCATCAGGTCCTCTGTCTGTGGGATTCTCCAGGCAAGAATACTGGAGTGGGTTGCCATACCCTCCTCCAAGGGATCTTTCCGACTCAGGGATCAAACCCATATCTCTTATGTCTCCTGCATTGGCAGGCGGGTTCTTTACCACTAGCGCCGCCTGAAAAGCCCCAAGATACTCCTACAGGAGGGGAAACTGAGGTTGGGCAGGGGCAGCAGAGGGAGGCGGGATTTATTAGAATGACATGCAGACAGTGCTCGCTTCGGCAGCACATATACTAAAATTGGAACGATACAGAGAAGATTAGCATGGCCCCTGCGCAAGGATGACACGCAAATTCGTGAAGCGTTCCATATTTTAAAAAAAAAAAAAAAAGAATGACATGCAGACAATATGGGCAGAGGGGCAGAGAGGCCATGAGGCCCATGGTCTTAAGGGGTAAGGACAGAGCTGGACAAACACAGCCCAGGGCCAGGCCAGAAGCAGGGTTTCGATCTGGGGAAATTCAGGGAGGGGAAGTCAAGGAAGGCTGCCTGGAGGAGGGGACACTGGAGCTGGAGGTAGAAAGAAGTTGGAGTTGACTACTGGTGGGTTGGGCCTGTGGGCCGGATTAACCCCAGCTGCACTCTTCCTCGACTCCCCCCCGCCAGAGGAAGAAGTTCTGTGTACCAGCATTGGCTGGTCACATCTGTATCGCCCTTCTCCCTTTTCAGTGGCCCCTATTTCCATCCCTGGTGATTAAGCCTGGGTGGTCCTGTGACTTAAATGATTCAATCCAAGCCTTGAAATGCTTCGGGGACCATGAAGGATGTGCTTCCCTCCCTCTCTCTCTCCTTTCCTTTTTCTCTGTCTCTCTCCCACTGAGCTTGAAGGAGGGAAGAAGCTTCTGGCCATCATCTTTGGGATTCTGGTAACCAAGCTGTACTGCTGGATCAAGCCTTACCTGCAGCTGCCATCTTTGACTTTCAGCCTGTAGATCCACTCCACAGTTCTATTATTTGGTGCCCCTGGAATCCAGCTTCCTGTTCCTCACACCCACAAGCATCTGCCTGCTGAGGGAGCCCTGCTCATCACAGGGAATGGGAGTCATTTTCTGAAATTCACCTCCACTTTGCAGACAGAGCCCTGAGGTTCCAAAGGGTTGAGAACTCAGTTAGGGCCCCACTAAGAGGAAGGTTCAAATGCGCACGAGGTGAGGAAAGGATGGGGAGCTGATGAGTCTGCTCATCTGTAGCACAGATCCCCACCTTGTAAAGGACAAGGGTCCAAACAGATGGGGCATGATGTACCAGGCCCCCATGATGATCACCAGGAATGCAGATCATGGCCAGAATGGGATTTTCCCATGGAGATCTCATGGCTTTTACAGGAGGGGAACTTGTTCAAACTTGAACAAACCCTCTGCAGACGAAGGACATTCAACCAGGGCCAGAGTGGGGGGCCCGGGCCCATGGGGAGGTGAGCCTGACTCACCCCGGCTTGGACTGGGGCTCCTGGGTGTGCTTTCTGGGAGAGATTTCAGATTCTAGTTTAGATTCTGAGAGGGAGAAAGAGAGAGAGATACAAAGAAGAACAGAGATTGAGAGACAGAGAGGGACAAGGAGAGATAGACACTGAGAGGGACTGAGACAGACAGAGAAATAGAGATTAAAAGAGAGACAGAGAAGGACCTCCCTAGTGGTCAGGTGGCTAAGACTCTGCACTTTCAATTCAGGGGGTATGGGTTCAATCCCTGGTCAGAGAACTAAGGTCCCACATGCTATATGGCCAACAAATAAAAATAAATACATAAATATTTAAAAATAAAAGAGAGACAGAGACCCACAAAGACTTACCCAGAGAAGCAGAGACCAACAGGAAAGGAGAGATAAAGAGACGCGAAGACACAGAAGACAAAGAAACGCAGAGACACGGGGAGAGAGACAGAGATAGACTCCGAATGAGAGAGCTGCTGAGCGGGGCTAAGACCCTGAGCACTGGCCACAGAGGGGCCAGCCGCATCTGCACATGTGGCCACTGCCACCCTCTCCCCCCCTGACGCCTCCCAATTAGAGGAGAGAAATCCCCAGTCTGTCTGCCTCTCCAGTTATTGATCTGCCTTCGTGGCTGCGGCTGCAAGCAGGCAGGCCCCGGGCAGCAGCCTCCGTGCTGGGCCCCGGCCTCCCTCCATGTATCAATATCGTTATGATGCACACGGAGCACCCTCTAGACTGATGGGCTCAGCCCAGACACCCCCAATACCACTGGGCAGGCGGGCAGGGGATCAAAGGGGATCCACCTGGTCCCTATCCCTTAGGAAGAAAGGCCCCAAGATTCTCGGTCCCCCAACCCCAAGCTGCTGAGCTGCTTTAGGCGGCCATCTCAGCCTCTCTGATCACCTGAGGGGTGTCCATAGGGCCCCTTCCTGCCCAGATTCCAGAGGCACGGAGACCAGGCCTCCTGCAGGTGGCCGCTCTGTTCTGGAAAGGGAGGCTCTCCTTCTGGGCCCTCCTAGGCGTTCTCCATGTGGCTCAGAGGATCCAAGCTCAGGCATCAAAGCCAGGAATCACTGGATCTGACTCCTGGGTCACATGGGGCTGGCTCAGCCTGGGTCTCCAGGCCAGTCCAGTGGGGCAACATTCTGGCCACGTGGGTTGGAGCCACAGTAGCAGCAGAACCCAAACAGCTCCTGACAAGTGAGGCCTTCAGCTCTGGCTGGCTCTGATCCCCCATCTCCATCTCGGGGAGCAAGACTGGGCAGATCGAGGAGGGTCTCAGGGCACGGAAGTGAAGAAGACCACCAACCCCTCTCAACACCCGAGGCTCCGAGAGTGGAAGTGGGTCCCAGATCCCAACCTAGACCTGCCAATCACTTTGCAATCACTGCGTATTCTTATTCTCAGAAAGTCGCTGTGGGGGAGAGGGTGAGGGAGGAGGGGACCCCTTCACGGAGAGAGCACTGGGGCTGGACCACAGCCTGCATTCCACGCCCTGCCAGGCTAGTGCCGGGACTTTCAGAATCCCTGCCTACAGGCTCTAGTCTATACCCTTGCATGGTGCCATCAACTATTTGGATCTCTGGAATTTCCCCCTGCTTCTCAAATGTGATGCTCAAGCAGACAAACTCTGGGACTAGGCGAGGTGCGGGCCCAGCCTGGGGGCCGTATGACCTCTAGGTGAAGGGTGACAGTCCCACCCAGCCCCTTCCCAGTAGCTGGGTCCAGATGATCTCGCCTTGGATCTCTGGCTCCTTCCAAGCCCGAAGCACCTCTGTGGACACCGCCCGCCCCTGTGGAAGGCAGGCGCTGCCAGCATCCCGTGGTAAGCCCACGCACTTGACGCAGAGGGCAGGTGTCCATACCTGCAGAGGACTGGCCCGATAGGCCAGGAGGTGAGCCAGTGACCACCGAGCTCCCCTGTCCACCATCCTGTGTGTGTGGTCCACGAGGAGAGGATGACCGGCCACCAGCCCAAGAAGGGGTCAGGAGGAGGGCCTTCATGGTGGGGGTGGGTGTTCTCACCACCCAGGCGGCCCCAGGGTCACGGGACTCAGCTCTAAGCTACCCATAAAGGCTTCTTAAACAGTCTGGTCTTAGCCAACTCTCATCTCCACTAATGCGTAAAAATCATTAGGTACGGGTCCCCAGACCCCGATCGTAAACCGGCAGGTCCCTGGGGCCTGCGCCTGGTCAGGTGAGAGTCATCAGTCCAGAGGCTCACCCACAGCCCCCCGCGTCCCCGCCCCGCCCAGCCAGTGCGCTGGGAGCCTCTTCTCGATCGATTTTATGAAAGCAGTTAGGGGTTCACAGTGTTTCCGCCAGCGCTTTTATGCCCCTGTTTAAAAATTCTTAATTAAGCAGGTTTTTTCTGTTTACACTTGAACTAATTACACTTTTAAAACCAACAATAAAACATTAGGCCCAGGCTATTAAAGGCTTCGGTGGAGGCCTGCGATGCGGCCCATCCAAGCAATTCAGGAACTGGGTCCTTCCGCAGCAGATAGGGGTGCCGGGTGGCAGGCGGGTGCCCGGCTTCGCTCAAGAGGGTCCCAGAGTCTTATCCGCCTTACTGGAGGGTGGGGTGGGGGACAGCAGGCATCCGCCCAGGGCCTGGCTTCCTCCCGCCCCCGCTGCTGATGGAGCTATTGATCGCCTGGCCTTCCCCTCGGCCCATCCTTCCGGACATCCTCGGAACACCAGAGTCTGAGCCAGGTGGGGGCCCGGGGAGCGCGGGAGGCCACAGGGGCCAGCCCAGCGCCAGAGTCATAGGCCTGCACAGGGTGCTGTCCTGGCCAACGGGCCTTTCGTGCAGGCTCAAGGGCCCCATCCTTTGTGGGATGAAGCCCTCAGGCCTCTGGTTGTCCTCTGTAGCTCTGTCTGAGCTTGCCTAAGTCACCAGGCCACGCTTGCCCCTCACAGCGTGGACAGCTCTCCCCTGGTCGCTTACAGTGTCTCCACACACTCCAGAAATGCCCTGGATGGTGGCTCTGGGGCTTCCTCTCAGGGAAAACTTTTCCGACTCTGCAGTTCCCTCTAGACTAGCCAGGCAGCCACCAGGAGGACTTCCACGCATGATGGATGACTGCCTTGTGGGCAGCGCAGCTCCAGACCCTCAGAACTTCCAGCTGGGGGGGGCTTCTTCTGTTCTTCAGTCACCAGGTGACCTCTGGCAACACAGGGGCCCCATTGAAGGCAGCCCACAGGGCCACGGGGCCCACTGGGGAACTTGGCCCAAGGCTTCTGGGCCCCATGGAAGGTTCTAGGCCCATAGGCCACTGCATTCCTCTCCTGAGAGCCAACTCCACTGCCCCAGGCCCCCAATTCAGCCACCTTCACTGGCCTCAGGGTCCTTCTTGTGTTCCCATCACCAATGGCCCAGCAGGCCACCCACCTCCCAGCTAAAGACGCTGTCCACTTAACCTCCTCCACCTCCACGTTCAGGCCTTCCCACATCCTCTGTCCTGCCTCCTGATCTCCCTGGGAAGGGCCCCCTCTTCAGTCTCCCCACAGCTTCACCTCTTCCTGGGCCCTGACCTCTGCTCTCACTCCTCTGCACCAGGCTGCAAAGGGCCAAGAGTAAATGAGTTCAGCTTTCTGGGTCAGCCGGTCTCTGTCAGGAGAGCTCAGCTGTACTCTGGTAGTGAAAGCACCATAGGTGATGTATAAATGAGTGGGCATAGCTGTGTGCCAACAAAACTTTATTGAAACAGGCCAAGGGCCACATTTGGCACTCAGGCCATAGTTTGCTGATTTTTGGTCTAGACCACCCCCAACACTGACCTCAGGGGTCTCTTTCTCACTCACAGATCCAGTCTAGACCCTGGATCTAAACATTTTCTTTGCCTCTTCATTGGTGGGGCAAAGGTCCCACTCTGCTGACTTGGCTCGGAAGGCTCTTCAGCCCACCTCCATCACTGCCGCCTTTTATAGCCATGCTTTCTTTCTCACTGATGGTGTTTCCTCTGTCCTCCACTTTCATCGCCAGGCAAATTCCAACTCTTTCCTCAAAGCCCCAGCTCCAATGCCCCATCCTTTGTGAATCCTCACCTGGGTCCCCAGCATAGCTTTTGATCATACCTTCTTCTTTGGCCTCCCTCACCCCAGCCCTTACCACCTGGGCCTAAAAATATCTGTGTCCAGGCTTGTCTCCTCCCAATCTCAGGGAACCTTCTAAAACCATGTCTTGGCTAGTGGGAGTACTTCATTGGAGCCAACCAATTGTGTAGTGTCTCCTTCTCATGACTGTGCTGATTGGTCCAGAAATGGGCACGTGACCGAAACTGGCCAATAAAAGTCCTTCCCTGGGATTTTTCAGTTAGAGGTAATAAGGGGGAATCCTTTCCTCTGTTGCTGAGAAAATAGAAGGCTGTGTGCTTGGCACCGTGGGGACACTTACAGGGCAGCTGGGCTGGGAGAATGAAGTGGGACCCTCTTTTAATTAGACAACTTGAAATCAAATTACCGTCACCACTAATACACAGTAGGCATTTCACAGATGTAACGAATACATAACCACAGTTCCCTTTCCTCCCCAATCTTCTCCCCAACTCCTATCACTATCTTGTCTACCTTACATTCGAAATGTTCACTTATTCCTTGAGTGTCCCTCACACTAGACGCCTGTCTGTTCACAGCCATCTCCAGGGCCCAGAATGGAGGACGCAAAGCATAACAGGTGGGGCTTTGCTGCAAAATGAAAATGCAGGACCATCCGTTCTGAAAGCAAGAAATCAAGTGTTGTTCAAGGTGCTAAAACGCATAGCTTTCTCCTTTCTCCCTCAGTGTCTCTCTCTCTCTCTACTTGTCAAAGTTTTTTCCACTTGCGGTTCAGTGTCTTTTTAAAAAATATATCAATAATTACTTAATTTTTGTTTTTTCTTAATATATACATTTATTCAAGTATAATTGACTTACAGTGTTTCAGGTGCACAGCAAGGTAATTCACTTATACATATATGCATATTATTTTTGAAATTGTTTCCCATTATAGGTTATTACAAGATATTGACTGTAGTTCCCTGTACTATACAGTAAGTCTTGGTGGCTTGTCAGTGTCTTTTAAGTAAAGAAAAGTTACAAGTTTGAATGGTCAGCAGGAACATGACCGTATATTGTGTGCAACACAGATCATACACACAGATACCAGATTGTGTGTCCTGTAGGTGCAGAATCACACCTACAGATATCACACTGAAGACATCAAAGACACACTGGATTTCACACCAGAATCACACCAAAGACACACTGGATTTCGTAGACTGTGCATGCATGTTTTGTTCTTATCAGAACAGATGAAACAGCCCCAAACCTGGGTGTTTTCATCTCACACTGGGTGTTTTCTTCTGGACATGGAAATATTCTGCCAATGCTGCGAGGCTGGTGGTGCAAGTGGAGTAGCAGAAACTGGGGGGCTAGTGGTCCGTGTGTGCGTCCTGAGCTCATGCCCTGCTCCATGGTCCCCATGGACATCACTTACCAAACACAAGGTCAGAGATCAAATGATCAAGAATCTCAAGATAGTGGCAGCAGAGTGTTAAACCAAGCATGGAGGCCTGGGAGACTGCATAGGTCTCCTGCCTGCAAAGCTGGCCCTGCTGGAGAGCCCTGGTACACAGCCAGTACTCAATAAATGCTTGTTGAGTAAGTAAGTGATGGGAGGAAGTTGGAGATCATTTAATCCCCAGGGCACAAAATGTTCCTACAGTCTCAGAGGCTACGAATGGTGTCCTGGTTGCAAGGTAGGCACAGGATGAGGGAGGTTGAATGTGGGGCGGGGGTTGTCCTCTGTGATGGTCTGAATAGTGGCCCCCAAAGACATCCACCCCTAACCGCCAGGCCCCTCAGGGGGCAGAGTGGACTTTGAATGGGGATTAAATTAAGCCCCCTGAGATGGGGATGACCCCAGATTCTGGGGGACCCAATGTCATCACAGGGTCCTTATAAGAGGGAGGGGGAGGGTCAGAGGCAGAGATGCTGGGCTGCTGGCTGTGAGGATGGAGGGAGGGGCCGCGAGCCAGGGATGTGGCGCCTCTAGAAGATAGAAAAGGCCAGAGCCAATGCTCCCTTGGAGTCTCCAGAGGGACCAGCCCTGCCCACGCCTGTGAGACCCATGTCAGAGTTCTGACCTCCTGGACTGAATCAATGTGTGTGGTTTAAA
The DNA here is from genome assembly GCF_054371585.1 of Giraffa tippelskirchi. NCBI lineage: Eukaryota > Metazoa > Chordata > Mammalia > Artiodactyla > Giraffidae > Giraffa > Giraffa tippelskirchi. Next base: position 117,360,587 of record NC_137280.1, on the reverse strand, counting down.
GTGCTAAGTTTGTGGTGTTTATGACAGCAACAACAGGAAACTCATACATCCTCAAGAATCACCCCCACCTGGAGTAAATGACCCCCTGTTTCATCCATCCAAACCAACAAAAGTGTGAAAGTCTTAGTCGCTCAATCGTGTCCAACTCTTTGTGACCCCATGGACTGTAGCCCCCCCAGGCTCCTCTGTCCATGAGATTCTCCAGGCAAGAATACTGAAGTGGGTTGCCATTTACTTCTCCAGGGGAATCTTCCGGCCCTGGGATCAAACCCAGGTCTTCTGCATTGGAGGCAGATGCTATAACATCTGAGCCACCAGGTAGCCTTCTGCAAAGCGATTGTCTGAGAAAACATTGTTCTGCTGCTGTATGTTAAGATTTGAAGTCCCTGTCTGACCCCATCTTCCCACTTGTCAGATGGGGAAGCTGAGATTAAAGGGAGAGTGAAAGGGTCTGAACGATGGTCTGGCTGAGCTGGGCTGGGCATCCACCTCCTCAAGTCTCTTGGTTTCACAGCCCCACTTTCTCACGTGGACATTTCTCCCCAGAGGATGAAGGTGAAATTCAGGAGCTGTGATGGGGCAGCCCCTGTGGAAAACAACTTGGTGGTTCCTAAAAAGAAACAGAATTACCATGAGATCCAGCAGTCCCACTGCCAGGGATACACCCAGAAGAACTGAAGGCAGGGACTCAAACAGAAATTTGGGGACCTTTGTTCATAGCAGCCACAGGTGAAAGCAACAGAAGTGACCATCAGCAGATGACGGATAAACAAGTGTGGTCCTTCCACATGCGGGAGCGTCCCACAGCTGTCAGAAGCAGAGAAGCCCTGACACTCGCTACCACGTCGACAGACCCTCAGAACACGATGCTCAGTGAGAGAAGCAGACACAGAAAGACACACAGGGTGTGATTCCACTGATGGGAAATGTCCAGAACAGGCCGATCCACAGACACAGAGGAGTAGTGGTTGTCAGGGGCTAGGATGGCAGCAGGTAGGGGTGGCTGCTGTTGGGAACGGTCTTCTTTTAGGGTTGTGCAATATTCTGGAACCAGAGGTGCTGTTTGCTCACCACTCTGAATGTACTGAAAACCAGTGAATTGTTCACTGCAAAATAGTTAGCTTTACCTGAAGTCAATTTTACCTTGATTTTTAAAAATACAGAATGGCAACCTGAGGCTGTGGCTGCCCTGGGGGTGAGACCACAGAGCCAGGGGGCGACGACTGTGTAACTTCCCAGGGACCCGGGGAAGATCCCACCTCAACCGCCCCATCTCACCTCCTCTCCCACCATGCCTGAGGACTCCAATTCCTCTGCCTCCAAAACTTACTTCTCATTTTTTTTCTTGTCTGCTTCTTAGAACCATTCTGATCTATGTGAAACCTTTGATATCGGTGGCAGAAATTGGGGGCTGGGGATTTCGAAAGCTAAAGGGACCTATCAGTGATTTCCAAGGGGGTGCTGGCATGCCCAGAAGTTAGGGACACGACACCCTGAGGGTAGAGGGGGCAGAGCCTTAATGGAGAGGGTTGCCCCACAGAAACCCCTCCAGTGGGGCTCAGGGACACCTGTGGGGGGCTGCAGGCTTGAGTCTAATCCCCTCTCTCACCCCCCACCCACGCACTCTGGATCCTGGGAGAACTGCTTGGTTTTTAGGTAGGAGTGGGGATGGGAGGATTGGAGGGCTCTCCGACCAAGGAATGTTCTTCCTTTTCTGCTCAGTTTCTCCCAACACCGGGGCAAGGCCCCCCTTGTATCTCAGCCCACCACCACTGCCCACCAGAGCCCCACCTTCCTTCTGGGCCACCTGGGACACATAAGGACTCAGGTGTGAGCACTTGGGCAAGGATCAGCATCTTGCCTCCCAGGGGGCCCTGGGAGGGACCCCAGCTGTGCACAGTAAACAAGCTGGTCAGCCTGGAGCCTGTGGCGTTCACTCCCAGCATGGCATCAGGGGGGCCCGGCCACCCTAGGGCTGCCAATGAGACACCAAGGTGGAGGGGTGGCCCAGGATTGAGTTTGCTTCCTGGGGGTGGCACCCAGAGAAGTCGAACTTTGGAGGATCACCTGTGTCTAGCATGACCCCGGGCCAGGGCAGCCGGGGAACATTGGGGAGGAGGGGCTGTAGGTCAGTGTGCCACCCCCTCTGCAGGATGGGGAGGAGACAGCGGGCAGGGTAGGCAGGGCGGAAGCAGTCCCAGATTTGTGCTGAGTGGACGTGAATTCTGGGCTCACGGGGTTGTTAGCCCAAAGCAGTGAGTGGACCCAGGGAGGGAGGGGCTGAGGGCAGGGCAGAGGGCCATCAGCCCAGAACCTTGAGGGACTGGGTCGGGGGGGAGGTGGGCCCAGGGCCTGGAGGGGAAGGATGGCAGCCCCCTGGGGACAGGCAGGAGGTGGGAGACACTAGCCTTGGTGGAGGGCTATGACTGGAGACGTGGAAGATGGAGAGTGGCAGGGGGAGACGGGGGACTGACAGGGGCCGGCGTCCACAGTGGTCCAAGCCCCCTGCCCGCGTCTGGCTGCCGGCATCTCCTGCTCAGGCATCTTCCCGCGAGGTGGGGGGAGCGTTTCTGAGAAGGGGAAGGAGTCCCTCAGGGTCTCGGGGTTTCTCAGAACTGTCTCCACCTTTTCTCAGAATTGCCTCCCCCAGACCTGTCCCTGGGCCCCAGCCTGATGCACATCAAACTTCCACTACAGGCTCTGGGGAGGAGGTGAGCTCCCTGTCCTTCTGGGGGTGCAAAGAGCACAGAGCCAGGGGCCCAGATCAAATGGGGCAGGCCAGTCAGCATGACCATTTCAGAGCTGGGAATACCGAGGCTCACAGGTACACAGACCTACTGTACATTCAGGGAGTTTAGAGAGATAATGGTCCCCTAAAGGGAAGGAGCAGCCCCTCCCTTCAGCCCCTCCCTGCCTGCCTGCCAAACGGCTCTGAGGACACACCCAGGGGAGGGAACCTGACCTCCCCTCCAGGAGGTGAGGTTCTAATGGAGGTGGAGCTCATTTTACATGGGTCACCTCTTCCCTCACACTCAGTCCATGGCTCCAACCTTCAGAAGCCAGCCTCTTGGCACAAACCATGCCCATTTCACAAGGGGAGAAACTGAGGCTCAGAGAGCCCAGTGGCTGGCCTCAGGCCCCTAGCAGACCAGTAGGGTGGGACGTGGATGCAGGACAGGATGTCACTGGGTGTGTCTGCCCGGGACCCCACTCAGCCAGCTGCACCTTGACCATCATTTTCCAAAGGCGTCATTTTTCTCTATCTGCCAGGATTTTTCCCACCAGGCCCAGAGAGGAAGGTCAGTTGCCCCAAGTAACAGGGGTTGCTGGGAAGTCCCCCTCGGCTTCACTGGACATGTATTATTATTATTGGTATTGTTTGCTTGGTGACTTTGGCCACCTGATGCAAAGAGCCAACTCATCGGAAAAGACTAATGCTGGGAAAGTTTGAAAGCAGGAGAAGGGGGCAACAGAGGATGAGATGGTTGAATGGCATCACCAACTCAATGGACATGAGTTTAAGCAAACTCCAGGAGTTGGTGAAGGACAGGGAAGCCTGGCGTGCTGCAGTCCATAAGGTCACAAAGAGTCAGACATGACTGAGTGACAACAACAACAACCAGATCCAGATGGGGAATCTGAAGCTTGAAGGGGGCTCCCTGTGCTGACCCTTCCCCTGGCTGGGACTTTGTCTGCAGTCTCCCCAGGGTGGAGCTCATGGAGGGGGGGGCGGTCACTCCCAGCCTCCCTCCCCTGCTGGCAGAGCCCCCATTAACAACCTCTTTTCCAGGCCAGTCCATGTGAAGCCCCACTGCACAGAAGGATGGATTGAGGCCAGCCAGGTGGAGGACCTGCCTGTCTGGGTGGCTGTTCGATGCTGAGCCAGGAGAAGCAGCTTGCTTCCAGACCTGGCCAAGCTCACAGCACAGCAGACGCAGCTGGCAGACACACAGGGCTGGGATCCCATCTCAGTGGCTGGGCCTGAAATATGTTTATGAATAATAATTCCAGGCAGCCCCCAGCCACTGAAATCGAAGCCTTCTGTCTGGGCTCTGGCGGCTGTGAGGGGTAGGGACAGGGAGCCCCCCAAGTCATGCCTCTCTCTGGGGGTGGGGGGTCCTCGGGGATTCTCCAAACCCCTCTTAGAACGAACCCTAATCTGGCCACTTCTCTCCACCTTTGTACCCCTGTAGGCCATGGCACCCCTGTTTCCTGCCTGGACCTCAGTCCCCCACCTCCACCCTTCTTTCCTCCTTCCTGGGACAACCTCCACAGGGAACTAGAAAGATTTCCAAAAAGACAACTGCATTGTCGCCCCTCACCTGCTGAAAGCCCCCCCCCCACTGCCCCCGAGCTCCTCGTGGTTCCCTCCCTTCCCAGTAAAACCCACATCCTTGACTGCCCTGCCCACTTTTCCACCCGGGTTTTAGGGGTCTTCAGCTCTCCACCCCCTACTCTGCCTCCACACAGCAAGCTTCTTTACTGTACCCCCCTCAGGGCCTTATGCACACATGCAGAACGAGTCTCCTTGTCATCCAGCCAGTCCCTTCTCCTTCCTCAAAGTCTTCCCCTTGCGGGACTTCCCTAGTGGTCCAGTGGTTAAGAGTCTGTGCTTCCATTGCAGGGCGCATGGGTTCGATCCCTGGTGGGGGAATTAAGATTCCGCATGCACTGGCCTCACCATCAAAAAAAAGTCCTCTCCTTGGGGAGCCCTCCCCGCTCCCCAGGGAGAGACTCCAATACCCCTTAGGCTCCATCCCCATCCCACCCCGTTCCTTCCTCGGGCCCCACTCTGCCCCACAGGCCTAGCAGCCCGTGTCCAGACAGCTGGCACGAGCCTCCCCGACTTCTAGACAAGTCTCTGGGGTCTCAGTTTAGTCCAAATTCTTCCCTTGTCAGGAAATACTCTGCGTTCAGAGAGGGGTGACCCTGCCAGGCCTCGCCCCATAGTGGTCACGCCCACAGAGGCCACGCCCCAAGTAAATTCGGTGTGCTGCAAAGCCAAGTGAAAAGTGAAGTCTTAGTCGTGTCCGACTCTTTGGGACCCCATGCACTGTAGCCTGCCAGGATCCTTGGCCCATGGGATTTTCCAGGCAAGATTACTGGAGCGGGTTGCTATTTCCTTCTCCAGGGGAATCTTCCCGACCCAGGGACCGAACCGGAGTCTCCCGCGAACCTGAGTCTCCGGCATTGTAGGCAGACGCTTTACCTCTTTACTGTCTGAGCCCCCAGGGAAGTCTCCAGCTGCAACGCCTGGCCCTCACCAAATGCCCCACTCCAGGGTCTTCCTCCCAACTCCAGAATGCCTCCAGGTTTAGGGTTTTTCTGGAACCTCTTCACACCTCCCACAGTCTCCACCACTGTGATCTGCCTTCAGCCACCCTTCCTCCTTAGCCCTTCCGCCAGGTCTCAGCCCAATGCCCCCATTTCCAGGAAGCCCTCCCTGAACCCTCCATGGTTTTCTAAGTAGACATTCATTTGTTTGTCTCCACCTCGGAAAGAGGCCACTTCCCACATTCTCACCATAATGTTCCCATCGCCCAGACCCGGGGTAGCGGGGCGCCGGGTTGGTGCCCAGGAAGTTTTCATGATACCTTTGTGTAGACCTGCAGGAATGTAGGGCCTCAGTCCCCATTCAGAGGGCTCCTGGGGACCCCTGCCTGACTGTTTGGCCTTGGCAGGGCAAAGGAGCTGTCAGCACCCTTCACGTCCTAGGATCCCTCCACCCTGTTCAAGAGCACTGACTCCAGAAGACTTGGGGTGCCCTCTTTCCTCATCTGAGTTTGGGATACAGGGTCTCCTGGAGGATTCTCCAACCCTCTCTGCCCCTCTCCCAATACAACCGGTGCATAATCAATGCCTCAGGTGACCACCCCCAAAATCCCAGCCCTTGGAGCAGGAGACACCTTGAGATATGGTTAAACTACATCCTGGAGCTTGATGCCCAGTTTACATGGCCTCTTCTGCCCTCAGCTGACACATGCAAAAACTGGAGTCTTGTAGCCCTTCACCAGGATTAAATTAAGTGATACTTAGCCCCAGGATGGTCCCATGGCCCACTGGGGCATTGCTATTACCTTACTCCTTCCTTTGCAGGCTCTTTGCCTGCCTCCCCTCATCTGAGCATCACCCCACTTCACAGATGTGGAAATGGAGACCCAGAGAGGGGCCGCCCCCACCCAGACTCCCCTGGCTGCCTGGGCCTGGTTGGAGAAGATAAAGCCGTGAGCCGTTATCAGCCAGAGCGACGTGACGAATGAGCCAGAGGATTCCTCGCTGCCATCCAGCAGCCCATCGATCGGGCACTCCAGCCTCCGTGGCCGGCCACGATTAATTTATGTGGGACTGGAGAACACTAATTAAGTCTGTTTAAAAGGAAGTTAACTTTAATGCCCTGACTGCCCACCTTGCGCACTGTCCGAGTGGCCAGTAGTTTCCTCGGGGGCCGTGGAGACCCCAGACGTGGACCAGCACTGGTCTGCCACACATGACCAGTCGGCTCCTGGCCCTGCGAGCCCCAGCCATTCCAGCTGTTCACCAAGACAGTGAAGGCCCTCCTGGGTGCACCATGGGAGCCTCTGCTGGCCTGGGAGGCAGGTCAAGCCATCTGGACGTGATGTGGGCAGAACCACCGCCCCTCACGTGCCAGCTCCAGCCCTGTGCTGTCCCCTCTGAGCGTGAGGCCAAAGGCTGGTACACAGCAGGTGCTCAATTAATGCTCACAATGTCACTGATTGTCAGTGGAGCTTCTAGCTCCCACTTGCACCCAGAGTGGAGTTATAAATCTGGGAGGCAAATCAGGGGCCGTACCCTCCCTGGCTTGAGTACCCCCCACCCCACCGCAAGCCCTCCTCCTGCAAGAAAGCAGAGCCCTCAACGGGTCCTGGAACCTCGGCTGCAATCTGAGCCTCGCTGTTGGGAAGATGCCCTGGAGGAGGGCACGGCAACCCACTCCAGTGTTCTTGCCTGGAGAATCCCATGGACAGGGGAGTCTGGCAGGCTACAACAGTCCATGGGGTCACAAAGAGTCAGACATGACTGAAGAGACTGAGCATAAGTACACATTTTGCCACAGCCGGGCAAGATTTCTAAGAAAAAGAGGGCTTTCCAGACCTCTACACCTTTGCAAGCGCTGGTCTTCCTACCAGGAATTCCCTTCCTCTTCACTTCCTCATCCTTCAAGTCCTCCCCCAGGTCTGGCTCTCAGCCCCTCCCTGACCCCCTGCCCTACCCCCAGATCTCTCTCTCCCACCCTGACCTCCATGGTGCTGGGAATGATTGTGTCCAACTCTCTCTCCACCCCCTCTGGACTCATCAGCTGGGGCCCCAGGTCACCCAGGGATCAGAGAGGTGCACCCTGGGGGTTGTGAGTGAATGAATGAACTGACCAGTTCTCACCACACCCCCGCAGTGAGATATTCTCATTGTTATTGTTGTCATGTGTGCCTGACAGGGAGGTCTGCTGCATTGGCTGAACCTCAGTTTCCCCATCTGTATAATGGGCACTGCAACCATCAGAGGCCAGACCAGAACCAAGATAGAGGCCACAGCTGGGAGGGTGGAGGGAGCTGCGGGCTGGCCTCCCCAGGGCCCCTTGGACAGGCCCGCTGAGGGGACCAGCTGAAATCTCACACAGTCCTGGGCTTGGCGGTGGGGGTGATGGGGGGTTGCTGGGCTGGAACTCAGCCTTCAGAGTGAGCAACAGACAGAGGGGTCTGTGGGTGCCAAGACAGGGAGGGTGTGGGCCCCAAGACATGGCCCCGTGGGCAGCAGGGAGGTTGTAGAGCAGGAGAGGGCCCTGGATGAATGACTGTTAGAAAAATCTTGAGTGGGAGACTTGATGATCCAGTGGCTAAGACTCCATGCTCCCAATGCAGGGGGCCTGGGTTTGATCCCTGGTTAGGGAACTAGATCCTGCATGCTGCAGCAAAAGAGCCCACATGCCACAACTAAGATCCAGTGCGGTCAAATAAATAAATATAAATCTTTTAAGAAAAAGAAGTATCTTGGGTGAGAGAGATGGAAACCAGGATTTTGAATCCTGGCTTTGACACTCACCTGCTGTGTAACCTAGCCACATGGTGCCTCAGTGTCCCCTTCTGGAGAAAGGAGACAATGATCATGTCCATGACACACTGAGATTCCTCTGGCCAAATAGATCAGCCAGGTGAATTTGGTGAACTTCCCAGATGGCTCAGTGGTAAAGAATCTGCCTGCAGTGCAGGAGACCCAGATTCGATCCCCAGTAGGGAAGATCCTCCATAGGAGGAAATGGCAACCCACTCCAATATTCTTGCCAGGGAAATCCCATGGACAGAGGAGCCTGGTGGGCTGCAGTCCATGGGGTCACTAAAGAGTCTGACACGACTAAGCACACAAACACACCACCAGGCTCTTCGTGGAAGAGGAGGGAATAAAATATGCCCCAGGCCAGCAGGGACCTAGAAATTCCTCAGGGGCGAGTTGCCCGCCTCCCTCCGCAGCTGCCACGCCTCCTTGGAAGAGAATAAAGCTGCAAACCCTGAAAATCACAGAATCCCAAGATCCTGATAGTCCCAAATCCCCACATCCCAGAGTTCTGAGATCCCAGAATGCCAGCGAATGGGATGAGCAATAAGACGGGTACCCTGGAGTCTGTACACCTTCTACAACCTCATTCTTGTGTCTTTGCCATCTCCATGCAGATTTCAATAACTACCTTATTTTTCTTTTCTTTTCTTTTTTTTTTTTACAATGGCAGAGTCCAGAGCAAGGGGATTGGAGAGCTTTGTGATGTAAATTTCCTGTCCCTGGACCTGTTTCAGAGACTCCAATCACAGTGTCTTAGAGTGGGGGGGCCCCAGAAGCTGAGCCCAAGACCAGCTGAGTGAGGGCGGCTTATGCAGGACGCCTCCCAGGAGGGAGCTGGAGATACACGCCCCAGAGTGGTCACTGCCAAGGACAAATGACAGGACTTATCCATCAGGGTGTGGAGGGACGTCGCCCCTCACCTCTGGTCCCTCCAGAGCACAGAGGGGCCCCCATGCTCACTGGGGACAGACAGCTACAGCTGTGTTGAAGTGACAGGGGCCCCAGCGCCACAACCCGAGCCCCCAAAGTGTCTGCTGGGGGGGGCATTTGCTGCCTGTCATCCACACTCTGGGACAGACAAGGTTCCTTCCTTCAGTGAGGTGAGGCTGGCAGGGAAAATAGAGGACAAACAGATAAACAAATCACCAGGACAGGGTCATGGGTGCCAGAGACATGACGGGGATGCCTTTGGGTGGGGAGGGTTGGCAGGGGTCAGTGGAGACGGATGCATCTGAATTTCCTCTGCAGGGCACTGGAGAGCCATAGACTGCTCTTGAGCAGAGAGAAGAGGGGTGTGATCTGATTTTTGTTCTTGAATGTTCCGCCAACAAGTCCAAGTCTGCAGGCGGGCCAGGAGTGAGGGAAGGATGCACCAGGCAGAGGGCACAGCACATATAGGGAGCAAGTCATCCTTGAGCATTTTAGCCTGTGGCTGGCTGGTGGGGCTGCAGAAGGAGGGCCAGAGAGCAGTGGCATGTCCTGAAGGGTCAGCACGTCCTGAGGGGTCAGCCTGAGTTCTCCCCACCCTCCCCGATCACTACAGGGCCTCCAAGCAGCTCCCCTCCTGCTCCAGCCTTGTTCTCCTCGTGGGCACAGGCATGTTGGTGTAACCCTGAGCTGCTGGGACATGTCACCTGTGCATCAGCTCCCGGGGCCCCGGAGACCCCTAGACCTAGGCCCGAGCCCCTTGCCTGCAACCCCGGCCCCACCACCCACCGGTGTCCCCTCACAGGCAACATCTTCATTATGGAGCCGAGTTGTTTAAATAAATGAATTAATATTGACGAACCATCAGTGACCTAATAAATGATTAGTTAAGGCGCACATACATCACGCCGCGGGGATGCCGGGAGCCCTTAATTACTGCTTCTGAGGGGCCAGCAGGGCCATGGCCACTGCCCTGCACCCCTTCCAGGCCCTGGGCTCCTTCCTGGCACCCCATTCCTCTGGGTGTCAGGGACTGGGCAGGAAGGCAGATCGTGCTGTCTCTCCATCCTGCCCCAGTTCAGATATTCACATGGCCTCAGAACAGCCTCATCCCAGCCTCCTGGCCTCCTCCTATGCCCAGGGTTCCTTCCCTACCCGCACCCAGACAGCCTCACCATTCCATCACTCCGATGCCTCCTGGGGTTCCCCAGTGAACTCAACAAAAAGACCGCAGACCTCCCCACGGCCCACAGGGTCCCCACAGCCCACGGGTCCCCGCAGCCCAGCCCGGATGATGTCACAGTCTTCCTCCTTGTCCCACCTCCTGCCCCACTGCTGCCCGCTCTGGACCCAGGCCACCCTGCTCACCTCAGCCTGCAGCACCTGGGATGGATCTCAATGGATCTGTGGGGTGGAACCACCCCAAGCCCAGGCCCAGAGACAGCAAGGGGGACACCCAGCCCCAGGGGTGCTGGCCCTCCTCTGGTCCAGCACCCCTGACTGCCGCTGCCCCAGCAGGATGTGAGTGGAGGGCCGGAGGGAGGCATCGTACCTGAGGGACTGGTGGGTTCATTCATTCTCTCCTCTTCCCCCATCCGGTGTCTGCTCACCATGGGTGCCTGGGACCCCGGACTGAAGGACACAGCCAGACAACAGACTCTCCCAGCTTGCATTTGAGTCAGGGCTGAGCCAGCCTTTGGCTTCCCGGAAACCCAGCCTTTTGGGAGTTTACAGCCGGGTAACTGTCCAGAGAGGGCTGAAGGCCCAGCAGCCTCAGACCCCGCTCTGGGAGGGGCGGGGGGGTGTCTGCGGAGCTTCTCAAATCTTTGTGGCCGGGAGGTTGTGGGCTGTCCTCTCCTGCCACCAGAGGCTCTTCATGGCCGGGGGCTGGGCACCCGGAAAGGCCACAGCCACGGGCACCTGGGAGGGCCTGGGGAGGGGGTGAGCCGAGCTGAGAGGTAGGGAGATGTGACTGCAGCCAAGCCCAGAGACAGGGAAGCAGAGAGAGGGGCAGAGAGACAGAGGGACAGGGAGAGACAGAGATGCAGAGAGACACAGGTCTATGAAAGGGCACAGGGAAGGCAGCTGGGAGAGGCCCACACTGCGCTTTGCAGGGGTGACTCCAGGAGGACAAGTGGGCCCCTCACCCTTCCTGTGGCCCAGCCCCCAGGCAGTCCTTCCCAAGGTCACCCCTGGGCCTTGACCCTACATTTCTAATTTATTAAAAAAATAATAATTTTTAAATATTTATTTATTTATTTGGCTGCACTGGGTCTTAGTTAGGGGTCTAGTTCCCTCACCAGGAATGGAACTGGGCCCCCTGCCTTGGGAGCTTGGAGTCTTAGCCATGGGACGGCCAGGGAAGTCCCCCACCTGCATCTATTAAGTGCCTGCTGTGTGTGTGTTTGTGGGAGGGGCCCTTCTGGTTGGCTGGTCTGGGGTCCCCTCCCCCTGTGGGAGGGCAGGGACATGCTCCCTTCCCTGGACCTCCTTCTCCTGAGACCCCTCCCACAAGGATCAGGCCCCTTCCCTGTGGGTGGTCCCAAGGTCACACTGTGTGGTTGTGGCCCACACCTGGCTCATCCCACTTTTGCCTGAACTGTCTCCTGGCTCCTCCTCGAAGCTCTGGGAGACACCTTGGCCTCTCCCTGGCTCTGGGCCTTAGTGTCCCCACATTCAGAATCTCAGGACAAGATGATCAACCCCTTTCCTCAGAGACAAACTGAGGGTCAGACACAGATGGATCTGGGTTTAGAATCTCATCTTCTCAGCTCTATGAAAAAGTCCCCCCACCTCCCTGACCCCATTTCCTAGTTTGTAGACCAGGTTGGTCATATTTCTAGCCTCACAGGGATGTTGAGGGGATGAAGGGGGTAGCTGGGGCATACAGTTGGCACTCAATAAATGCTGGGAATGATTGGATAATACAGGTTTTCAGAATGATGAGGCTGGGAGGGTAATTAAGAAGTGACATCCAAGGACTTTCCAGTGGTCCAGCGGCTAAGACTCCACCCTCCCAATGCAGGGGGCCTGGGAACTAGATCCCACATGCTGCAACTAAGACCCAACTCAGCTAAATAATTAAATACAATTTTTAAAAAAGAAGCTACAACCTGTCTAAACTGTTGTTATTTAATTTGCTGCTTGATCCCCCGGTTGGGAAGATCCTCTGGAGGAGGGCGCGGCAACACACTCCAGTATTTGTGTCTGGAGAATCCCCATGGACAGAGGAGCCTGACGGCTACAGTTGGACATGACTGAGTGACTAAGCACAAGCACAGTTACCATTATTGCTAAGTACTGTTATTTAGTCAACTGACAAATGTTCACTGTAGGAGCATTTGGAACTGGGCTTCAGGGTGCCTCCAGAGTGAACGAGGATGGACACAGGGATCCGCTCTTGCAGTAGCAAGTCCTGCAGGTGCGCTCAGGTGAGGGTGGGTGGGGGTTGTGCCTGTGCACACAGTAGGTGGTCAAGGAAGTCACACGTGGTCTGGCATGCACAGAGGAGTGTGTGAGGAGTGGGCCTTTCGTGCTTCCTGCTCACTCAAGTGGGCAGGCTTGGATGAGTGGAGGTTTTTCCCCAGGCTTCAGAATTTGCTGATAGAGGTGGAGCCCCAGCCACAGACTCAGTGGCCCATCAATCCTCCCCACGCTTTTCTCCCCACTCACCACCTGCTCAGCCCACATTTGGGGAAGGGGCCGTAAATCTGCCTTCAGACCAACCCACCAAGCTCAAATGCCTCCCAGAGGCCTTTGGGGTTGCAGTACAAAGTAGGGTTGGTGGAAGAACTTGTCCGCACAAACCAGTCTGTTCCCTTTATAAGTGACTCACCTGGGAGGTGCCCCAGGAATCAGAGGGGGAGGGGGAAGCTGTGTGTTCTGGCTCAGCCCCTCAGGCTTGCAAAAGCTCAGGCCTCAGTCTCCCCATCTGCAAGATGGGATCATAGGCTCCCCCACCCCATATCAGTTGTCGCAGTGATCAGAGTGGACTCAGATATAGTCTTCGTAGGACAGCAGGGATGATTATTTATGATAATAATACTACTTAATGACGTTTTTCTATATAGTGACTATTGAATTCACGCTCCTCGCATACATGAGGCTCTCAATAAATGTGCTGGATAAAGGCTCACCCCTCTGTGAGCCCCAGTTTCTTACTCACAAAACGGAAGAATCGATTATCCACCCCTAGTATCTGGAGCACAGGGCCGCCAGCACCTGGGAAGGCCCAAGCATCGAGCCCTGGAGACCCAGCCCCAGTGCCCTTCGGGGAGCCGTTTACAAGAAGCCTGCTTCCCCCAACGCGGCCCCCGCCAGGCTGCCGTTCCCAGCCGGGATAATCTAATCGTGTTTCCAAGGCTGCAATCGATAACCCCGAGGCCGCGCCAAAACGAGTCTCTTAAAGGGCCAGCAGCCCCGGCCGGCGGGTTGGGGGTCCCCAGCTGCCCCCTAGTGCCTGCCGCAGGGTGGGAAGGCCCTGGGTAAAGAAAGTCTTTTGCATCAACAGAGCGCGTCGCTACCTGTCCCAGGATCTATACAAACGCACTTAGTGATCAATGTTCTCACAGACCAGGTTCATTGACCTGCGCCCAGGGCCCCCTGTGGCCCTCACCCCTGTGGCTGCTCTGCTAAGCTGTCCCCACGGCCGCTGAAGAAGGGAGAGAGCCCATTCCTTCTGGCGTGTTTGGGAAACTACCATGGCCTGATCCCAAAGGGGAAAAACCTAAAGGCCCCTGGGGGTAGACTTCAGAGCAGTGACGGTAGAATGTTCCGGAAGTGATGATGAGGGAGGTATATTCTAGAAGCATTGATGGTGGGCTATTCTAGAAGCTGTGACAGTGGGCTATTCTAGATGTGGTGATGGGAGGAATATTCTTGAAGCAGTAATGACGGAATATTCTAGATGCTGTGACCGTGGGGTATTCTAGAAGTGATGATGGGGGGAATATCCTAGAAGCAGTGATGGTAGACTGTTCAGTAGCAGTAATGGAATCTTCCAGAAGCTGTGATGGCAGCCCGCTCAGGAATGTGGACTTTCCTGGTGTGCTGTGGACACAGGGCCAGCTGTGACCAGGACCCAGTCAGGCATCCTTGTTATTAGCTGCAAACTGGGATGACTGAGCCTTCCTCCAGGTCCTCGCACATAGTGACTAGTGCTGGGAAGAACAGGCCTGGGCGAATCTTGGAGTCAGTGTGTGCCCACGGCTCACTTGACCTCTTGCTCTGCTGACCACACCACCAGAGACCCTCTCTCCCTCTCCACGCCTTGCCACCCCTGCCCTGGCTGAGGGACCCCTGTCCTAACCCCACAACATCCCTCCAGCCCAGACCCCAGGCCTGACCCCACTTCCTTGTCACCTTCTGGGTCCAGGGTTGGGGCTTCTCGGGTGAGAGGAGATTGATCCAGCTGCTGACCCCCTGGCCACTGTTGCCAAGGAGATGGCCCCCTTGGGCTGGGGGTATGGCCAGGCCAGGGGTGACCAAGGGACAGAGGGAGGGAGGAGAGGGAGGTAGGGATAGAGGGAGGGGACAGACAGGCAGAGGGAAGGACAGAGGCAAAGGGGAAAAGCACAGTAGAGGGATACACTGCTCATATCAGAACCTCCTGGGCAGCTTGTCAGCTCTGCCAACCACTGCAGGGCACCCAGGAACTGGCATTCACCCCTCCCTGGAGTCCACTTTTGATGCACCACTGATGGGCTTTTGTCTGTACACTTGGCCTGGACCACCCGCGATCACCCTGCCTCCATGGCAGCCTCTCGTCCATTCACCCCCAGGAGACCAGGTGAGGCATCCTAGAAGAGGGACCAATGGAATAGGGCCCTACAGGATGAACAGAAGTTTGATGAGTGGAGAGGGAGCCGTAAGGGAGAGTGATGTGAGCGGAGAGGACGCTGGGGAAGCTGGATATCAGGCAGGCTCCACCATGGTGGAGCTTCTCCAGGGTGGGCTGACAGTGGCTGGGTTGTCAGAGCATGGCATAGATTCCTATAATCAAGGGGACCGTGGGTCGTGTCCTTCTGCCAGTTTCTCAGGTAGGTGCCCCTGGGATGCCAGAAATCAGGGGTGACATCACAGAGTGTGACTCCTCATGGGGGACAGACAATAGCCAAGACCCAGGTTAGGACAACAAAGGAAAGAAACAAGTTGGGGGACCTGGTGGAGGGCAGCACTGGCTGGAGGTGACATTGAGCTGGGGACATGTCAGCAGGGTCCTGGGGAAGTTGGGCCAGAAGGAACAGCCACAGCAAAGGCCCAGATGTCAACACAACCAGAAGCTCCCTGTCTTCTTGTAGGTGACATGTGACACCTGCAGGTGACACGGAGCCTGTGACCACCAGCGGGAGGAGATTGGGTGGAGGCCAGAGAGGCAAGAACGGGAGAGCAGGGAGAGGGCAAAATGCATGTCAGGACCTCAGGGAGGACCTGTTAGAGACGTTCTGACAGCTGACTGGTGGGAAGGGGTCCTGCTGTGAGCTGTGTCTCTGAGGGGGGACTTGAGTATGGGCTGTGGCTGTGAGTACAGGTGCATGCATGTGTGTGTTAGTCGCTCAGTCGTGTCTGACTCTGTGACCCCATGGACTGCAGCCCGCCATGCTGCTCTGTCCATGGGATTCTCCTGCAGGGGATCTTCCCTACCCGGGGATCGAATCCGGGTCTCCTGCATTGCAGACAGATTTTTTTACTGTCTGAGCCACCAGGGAAGCCCTAATATGGAGATATACGTTAACATCCCCGAGCACACGTGTGTATGTGTGTGCCCCATCACAGTGCACACGCGAGCATGCACATGTGTAGACACGCAATAAACATGCCAGAATATGTGGACACGTGTTTGCCAGGACTTGCGCATCTGCAGATATGCCGGGCAGTACGTGGAGACGTACAGGTAGGACCCCGCTCGAGGACAGGCAGACAGATCGATCCACAAAGGAAATGTGGACGTCTGGTTATGGCAATCTCATGTGCACACGCGTGGACAAACAGGCCTCACAAGTGCAAACAAAATTGTGCCCGCCTGTTTCCGGACGCGCCAGGTCCTGAGCACACGGTACCCAACCAAGCTGTTGCAGGGCAACGTAAACACGTTCGAGCACATGAACACGCACGCCAGCGTACCGGTAGGACCAAGCGCGTGAGCACAGCTGGGAGTTGCGTACACGCGAGCACAGTGAACTCATACGTGCGAGATCCCAACCGGGCACGCGTGGACATCGCACGCGCAGCGAGCACTCAAAGCCCACCGGCACGGGGCACGCGCGTGCGCAGACGGCCATCGCGCGCAGCAGGCCTCCGCGGGTTTCTGGGCGGCGGGCGCCCCCTGGTGGACACTGGCCCCGGCCCCGCAGTGCGTTTGTCCGGGGCGGTGTAGAGGATTCTCCCCAGCGCCGCGCTTACACCCCGCACCGGGTCAGGCCAGAGGTCTGTGTGGACATAAAATGTTCAGATTAGGGTGACAGTGGAACAGGAATGTTTGGAGCAGTCACAGGCCTGACGGGAGGGGTCTGGAGAGGGTCAGGACAGGGCAGCCGGGTCGGCCCTCCATTTCCTTCCTCATCATTGAAACCTCTCCATCCTGCCCATTGCTGCCCGCGCCCTCAGGCCCGGGGACTCTGGCCCGCTTGGTATCCCTGCACCCGGGGACTTCCTGGGTCCCCCAGCGCGCGATGTGCTGCTTGGAGGGGGGCTCCGAGGCCGGAGGAAAACCTCAGACCCACCTCAGGGCACCACCAGGTGGCAGCACGCGCCCAAGTGCGCGCCTCTGGCCTTAACCCCCGCAAGGACCCCAATCCCCTAGGGTCCAGCCCCCATCCCCGTGGCCAATGGGAGGGGAGTGGTCTGAGGAGGGACCTTGTGTGACCCCGAGCATGCAGCCTGGCCAGCCTATGCCTCGGTTTCCCAGTTTCGGGATGAGGACCTGGAGGTGACAGGGCTAAACAGGCAGTTGGGCAGGGTGGCCTGCAGGGCCACAGATGAGGTGAACTTGAAGGAAAAGGAGGAGCACCTGGCGTGGGAGCAGCATGTGCAAAGGCCCCAGTTGAGCAAGGGGGAGCTGGAAGGAGTCCTGAGGCTGGGCTGAGAGAGCCTAGGGCCACAAGTGGGGTCAGAACGCCCCACCACCGGGGCTGCGGGGAGTGGGGTGGGGGAGTGGGGTTTCCGGCCTAAACTCAGGAAATGGAGATGATGCTGGATCCAGAGTCTATGACGGAATCCAAAGATTTTACGGCGGAGTCTGATCCTCATTTCTCAACTTTCCCGCTATGGGATTCTCAGGATAGAGCTCCTGACAAAATTCCAGACTCCCCATTGCCCTGCTGCCCCCAAGGTTGATGCCCCAATTTCAAGAACAGAGACACAGAGACTGGGAGACCCCGCCCCTGTGACCCAAGTGGCAATGGTTGAGGTGGAGGGACAGGGATCCTGTATCTGGGGACCCAGGCCCCCCCCTCACTCCTGGTGAGGAATGCCCCCTCCTCATTCCTCAGCAGTTCCAGTGTTTCTGCACCTTTAAAACAATGTGGCAGAATTAGTAGCTCTATCCTCATTAATATGCAAAAATGCAAATCAAGGGGTGATCAAGCCACAGCCCCCCACCCCCACCCCCCCACCCCCCGGGGATATTTCTGCGGTGTTGGAGTCTATTGCCAGGGAGGTTTCAGGGGATGGCTGTACTGGCAGATGTGGGGGAATGTAGAGACTGGGCAGACAGAGCCCTGGGGAGGCAGTCACCCTACTCCCTACTCACCCCCAGTGCCCTCCTGGCTGCCTGCACACTTCCGCGGTGGGGGAGGGGTCTTCACATGGGGCGCTGGGCAGATCAGTCTGCTACGTGACCTGGGGTTGGGGACCCAGGAACTTGGCTGAGGGTTGCCCCAGGCATCAGGGCCTTTGCATTGGCTGGGCCTCTAGGATCACTCCTAGCCTCTGTATCCCCTCTCCAGACTCTCTTGGGTCACTAAGGTAGGGGACCCCCACCAGGGCAGGTTCAGATGCATGTAAAATGGCTCCTTAGTGACTGTTTCTTTCCAGACTAGCTGTGGCCCACCCCACCCCTGAAGGTGCCCACAGACTTTGCAGCTGGGAAACTTGCCCAGGGTTTCCCAGCCCACAAGAGGGGTGTCCCAAGCTCCCCATCTTGGGAGGGATAGAGACCACAGTGGGGGTGCAGAGGTGGGGGTTCTTCAGTTCATGTGATCACACCCAGCAGATGGAGGTAAAGGGGAGATCCTAACGACCTGAAATGGGGCTAGTCCCCCAGCTCCGATGAGAGACAGATAGACAAAGAAACACAGAGAGGCAGACAACGAGAAAGACAGAGACACACACAGAGGGAGATGGAGAGACAGAGGCAAAGAGAGAAACAGAAAGAAGAGACAGAGGCAGATAGGTGGAGGAAGATATAGAGACAGAGGCCAAAAGAGAGAGACAGAGAGAGACAGTCCGGGGCAGCCCCACCCCGCGGAGGTTCCTAACTGGCACAGGGCCAGGCGCCAGCTGCTGCTCCCCCTCCCCCACCTCCCACTCGCACTCTGAGTGGGGGTTGGGCCCCAGGAGCCCCAGCTGCCGCTGCCACACACACAGGCCCCAAGACCCGTTAGGCGCCCCACCAGCTGCCCTAGGACCCCACAGCCCCTGAGCATAAGGAAATGCCTTTGCCGTGGTGGAGAGGGGCTGGGGGGGCTTCTAAGTGCCTCTCCCTGTCTGACCTCAGGCCTCTCCCTCTGAGTCTCGATTTTCTCACCTGTGAAATGGGGACCACTGTCCTCCCCAGCCTCTCCACTATGTGGGCTGGACTCTGGGGACAGCCTGGTGGGGATGGGGGGTGCTGTTTCCCTGCAGGAACTGGGAGGGAGACATTGAGCAAGCAAAGCTGACAGTCGTGGGGATGGATGGGCTGAGGAGAGAGTGAGGGAGAGAGGTGCTCTGGGCCAAGAGGCCAGCTGTGCAAAGGCCCTGAGGTCATCATGAGTCATGATGTCCAAGGAGCAGGGAGGGGGACGCCAGCATGGCTGGAGGGACTGGGGGGGAGCTGGCTGGAGCACACCCTGCAGGTGACCCCAGTTTGCTCCTGCTCTGGATTCCTCCTGTACCCCCACCCCAGGGCCTACCTGGACCCCAGCCCTGACTGCAAGCGTCGCTGTCAGCCTGACACAGCCAGACCCCCAGGCAGGGAAGGAATTAGGAGCTGGGGGGTGAATTTCTTATTCTTTGTGCCTGTGTGCAGACCTTATAGGTGATGCACCGAGGGGTTAGGAACTACCTAGGCTCTCAGGGGGTGGAAGGAAGCCTGGGAGCACTGAGGGGCCATGCCCCGCCCAGACAGCAGGGTCAAGGGAAGGCCAAACAAGAGAAACCAAGAACCTGGTGGTTCTGGGTCCAAGGCAAGCCCTCCACACTTCTCCAGGTTCCACGTAAAGCGGGGAAACTGATACCTTTAAAGGGACAGTTCTGTGACCCGCATGACCCAGTTCCTCTGGGCAGTGCCCGGGGCTGTCCCTGCCCCTGGGGAAGGGGCTGCCCCTCAGCGCTCCCCCAGCACCTGCCCGGAGTCCAGGCAGCCCAACCTGGCCCCTGGTGGGTGGTGCGATCTCCAGTCCCCTTGAACTGATGAGAACTTGGGCTCTGAGTGAGGAAGTACCCACGCCAGACTCTCTCTGCAGTGCTCCCTGTACTTGGCTCAGGCTCAAGGTCACCCAGGGGGGCCCTCCCCAGAGCACCAGGGGTTTTCCCCAGAGGACCCAAGGGGCAGCTGGAAGCCTGCCCCCTCCAGGGAACTCCCAGTGAACCCACCCAGTTTCTGAAAGGAATCTCAATCTCCCCAGTGGAAACCCAACCCACCCCCTCCCATGGCTCTTCAGAGACCCAACCAGGGATTGACAAACTAAACTTTCTTTTAATTAAAAAAATACCAGAACATACACACTCACACTGAAAACACAATCCAACCTCTCAGTTCATCCCACCTCATGAATATAAATATAAAATAAGAACTGAAAGTTTCCCCCCCACCAACTCCGCACCCAGAGTAACCGCTGAACCCTTGGGGCATTTCCTCCTCCTGTGTTTTTTCGATACACACATTTTTGCTTCACACAAACTGTGCTCCCAAAATGGTGCTGTGGGTCTCGAACTTGTATTTAATCTGAACAGTCCACCTCAGATGTCCTTGGCTCAGAACACGCATGCAACACTCCCCTGCCCCATCAAGCAGTTCAGTTTTCCCTGTTCAGCCACGGCTGGGATCTTCTCTCTCATCCCTGGTGATTGGTATGTGCTGTTTCCGAGTAATAGCTGCCACAAACCACATTCTAATGAACACCCCTGCTTGCACTATCATTTTTAATAGATTTCTGAGTGTTAGGGGTGGAATTAGAGAGGGAGTCCAAAGGGATGGAGAGCTTCTTTATTAATAAGCACCCCCTCAGAAGACCTCCACACTTACCTTCACTATTGCAGGATGTGACCAATCTTTTACCATTTTGCCAACTATCAGAACAAAAAGTGGTTTCTTATTTGCGTATTTGTTTACATTTCTTTCGTCATGAGTGACTTTAAGCTTCTTTTTCTGTCTCTCCGGCAGCCATTTGTGTGGCTTCACATGTGAACTAATTGTTCTTTGTCCAGTTTTCCATTTTGGTGTTTTCTTATTGACTTGTAGCAACTATTTGTATATGAAGGACATAAATCCTTATTCTGTTACTAGGTTGAAAATAATTTCTCTCCATATGTCACATCTCATCAGTGCGTGTGTGTGCATTAAGTCGCTCAGTCGTGTCTGACTCTTTGTGACCCTATGGACTGTAGCCTGCCTGGCTCCCCTGTCCATGGAATTTTCCAGGCAAGAATACTGGAGCAAGTTGTCACTTCTTACTCCAGGGGCTCTCCCAATCCCAGGATCGAACCCTCATCTCTTGTGTCTCCCACATTGGCAGGTAGGTTCTTTACCACTGCACCACCTGGGAAGTCCCATCTTGTTTGTGGGTTTGTTACATGTCAGAAGCATAGCTACAGAGTCACATTTGAAGATTTTTGTCCTTTTGTAGCTGTGGCCTTTGTGCCTTTTCCACCCCTAAGGAAGGCAAGGAAGTGGGGGGAAGTGAGCAGCCAAACTTTTCAGTTTTCTCCCTTCCCTGGAGCACAGGGAGCTCAGCTGATTAACAGATCCCCCTCCCCCCAACATCTCTGCCGGCCGTGCAGCACCAGTAGAGATCCCAGGAGATGCCCAGCAGAAAAACTTCATCATGTTGATGAGTGACCCCATCGACCTGCCCCTTGTAAACACCCACCTAGGGACCCAGTTCTCAGAGGGTCCTGGGGTGCAGAGCTCTGAGATGACACTTCCAGCCATGCACCCTGGGGTCTTACAGCCAAGACTCATGGTGGGGAGTGAGAGGTGGGACTTGAATCTGTTGGCAAGCAGGGCCGAGGGGCTGGGAGCAGAGCTCATGGGCTGTGTGCTCCCCTAGACATCCACCTACCTGGCTCCATGCCTATCCCCAAGAACCAGGAGCCCCACTGGACCTCAGCTGCCTCTCTGCCACTCCCCAGGCCTGCACTGTCTCCAGGATGCTCTGAGCTTCATGGGGCAACAATGAGTAAAAAAGCCTGGGCCTACCCTTGGGGGCCCCTGATCTGGTTCGAGTGATAGGGTGACAGAAATGGCAAAAAGATGAATGGTGACAGGAGTTATAAGAGGGGAAAGGGGCCTGGCCTGCTCTGCAGGCCAAGGAGGCTTCCTGGAGGAGGCAACACAGAAACTGAGGGCTGAAGAATGAGAAGGAGAGAGCCAGGCATGGTGAGAGAAAGGGTGACCCAGAAGGAGGGCACAGCCAGGGCAAAGGCCTGGTAACTTATGGAGGAAAAGGGGGAAGGAGAGACCAGTGTGGGGTCCTGGCCCCACACAGGGTGGCCAGGAGTGGGGTGGGTGCTGTTCACTGCCAAGTCCTCTCCAGGGCCCCCAGCACACACCACAGAATGGCTTTGACCCCCCAGGCCACTCCCAGCCCCAGCCCCATGCCCTCTTCCTGAGCACCCTCGCCAGCCTGGGACCACCTCAGTGTTTCAGGTTCAGCTCCCCTGTCTCCAAGGAGACCACATCGCCCCCATTACTTTCCCCAGAATCCTTGAGTAAAACCCACACACTTTAGTGTGGCAAGGTGCTAATCGCCAGGACGCTCTCGATTCTGAAAGGCACCAAGGAACAGGTGAGGGCTTCCCTGGCGGCTCAAATGGTGAAGAATCTGCCTGCAGTGTGGGAGAACTGGGTTTGATCCCTGTGTCAGGAAGATCTTCTGGAGAAGGGAATGGCAACCCACTCCAGTATTCTTGCCTGGACAATTCCATGCACAGAGGAGCCTGGCAAGCTACAGTCAATGGGGTTGCAAAGAGTTGGACATGACTGAGGGACTAACACACACACACACACACACACACACGGAACAGGTGAAGGAGCTTGGGCGGGCATGTGAGCCAGGTGTAGGAGACTGGCCCGCCTCAGGCAAGGGCTGGAGCCTTAGTTTCCCTGTCTGAACAATGGGTGGTTCCCGCTGTCTCCTGCAGGAAGCTCAGGAACCCCCATGCCTCCAAGGCAGAGGTCAGGTCAGTGGGGCCACAGACGTGGGCAGTGGGAATCCAGCAAGGTTTCTTGTCCCCTGCCCTGCCCTCCTCACCCCATCCACCCCCAGGGGAACTGGGCCAGATAATGCCCGGGGGCTGATCGGGAGGCGCCCCATGTTTGCACAAGCTACCCCGGAATGTGGTGGGACAGGCCCCCAGGGGCCCTGAGTCAGGAGCTGTGGGCACCCGGCCAGGAAGGGGAAGGGCTGCCCTGGACAGGTGGCACCAGCCCTGGGGGTGGACGGGTACAGGGCAGGGAGAGTGGGTAGTGGGGGGCCCGGGTAGGAGAGGTGCAGGGCAGTCAGGCTTGGTCCAGGGTTGGGGGCTCAGCCTGGGCCCAGGGTTCAGTCTAGGATAGGGGCTCAGAGCAGAATTGGGGCTCAGCTTGGGGCTGGGGTTTAGATTAGGGTGGGCACTCATTCATTCACTCATGAAGTCCCTCACGGCCAAGCCAAGGCTCTGTCCCCTGGGGCCTGGGCAGGGCGGGAATGTGGACTTCCTGTGCCCCGTTCACCTGGTCCCTGGCCCTAAGATACCCCTGCTCCAAAAAGGGCACCACTATTCACAAACCCAGGTCCCCAGCCCACACCCAGCGCCCATGGATGGCTGCCTCCTCACCCCCACCCCCAGGTAAGCCTTCCATCACCCCTCGAACCTACCCCCCAGTCCACCCAGCTCATTACCCCCAGGACCAACTGTTTGAATCCACCTCCAAATGTAGCCATGGGGACCATGTCCCTCTCCTGCTCAGACCCCCACTATGACTCCATAGTGCACCTGCCATGCAGACCCAGTGCCCCTGACCTTGGCTCCTCTCTGCTCCAATTCTCTGGGCTCCAGCCTCATGGAGTCCTAAAGTACCCCACACAATCCCCTGCCCCCCAGGCTCCTTGTTCTTTGCCCACTGACCATTCATCCTTCTGGTCACACCCAAGTGTCATTGCCCCAGGGAACCCACCCCAGAGAAGGGAACTCACCCCCAAACTCACCACTTCTGATAACCCGACAATGGAAAGCATGAGGCTGGGGCTCCAGGTACCCTCCTGGCCCACTGACTCCCCAGGACAAACCGGGTCCAATCACTGGGTCCCCTTCCCTCCTTATGCCGATGGCTCTGAGCACCAGGGAAGGCAGGCTAGGGGGTGGAAGCATGGCCAGCAGAGCTGCTGCTTTGTCCATCATCTGCTTTGTGCCCTCCATGGCCAGCACTTCCTTCCTCCTCTGCAGAGGGTAAGAAGCCCCCCACCCCATATCCAGGGAGAGCCCCTGGCCCCAGGCCCAAGCAGCACACCCTGCAGAGACCTCCCTCCCAGAAGCCAGGGAGAATGAATGAATGAATGAATGAGGGAACCCCAATCAGATCTGTGTGGGAGGAGTCACGGAAAGCATGGACAAGCCAGGGCCAGGCCCCTCCAGGGGGTCCAATGGCCCAACAAGACCCCAGCTCTAGGCAGTTGTGGCCCCCTCCAATTAGGGACCATGAACTGAGGTTTGTGTGCGGGGTCTGGCTTGACTGATAAGGGCCCCTCCCTTCCTCCTGGGCTAAGGAACAGCAGGGCGGGGCTGGGTGGGGTGGGAGTGGGAGAGTGAGTTTGGGGGGTCTGTTCACACCCAGGAGAAGGTGCCCACTCTGGAAACAAATGAAAATGATGTCAGAAGAGTGGCCCCCAAGTCCTAAATCCATGGTTAACTGCGGCATGCCCACCTACTGTCTTCTGGAAGTTTCTATCACCATTCCTGTGTTCTGTCCCCAGTGACCCCACTCACTAGTGGGATTCTGTCCTCGGCATGAGTTTTCCCAACCAGAGATGGGGTCGTCTTCCTCTCGAGGTTCCCAGCCTGGGGCAGCACACAGTAGGTGTGACTTGAGTGGAGGGAGGAAGCCCCCACTGGGGGAGGCAGATCCCTTGCTCCTGCCTGGCCCCAGGCCCCTGGCGGGCACCAGAGGAGAACAAAGGCCGCAGTCAGACAGGCAGGGGTGGGCGGGCTGTGGGCCGCCCTCAAGGGGCCCCTGGCACCAGCTGCTGGCTGCCTGTCCCTGTGCCAGTGCCCTGTAGGGCACACCCAGGCCTCAGGGCTGGGCAGAGGCGGCAGCCAAGGGGGGGTGGTGGTCCCCCATGGGCTGCTCTGCCTGGTGACTCAGCCCCAGGGAAGAGCTCTGAACTGAACTGAGGCTAGGCCTCCCCAGGGAAGACAATGGTGGCCTGTGGGTGCCGGGAAAGCCTCCTGGCAGGTGTGAGCCCCAGGGTGGACTGGACCCCAGGGAGAAGCTCTCTGAACCTCAGTCTCTTCATCTGTACAATGGGTTTATGGGTTTAATCACTCAGGCGTGAGGACCTGACAGCTGAACATATGGATAGAAGAAGAACATTTGGGACTAAAACAGGGGGCCTCTGACAGTTCATCTTGCCTTGGAGGAAAGGGACTAGACAGGTCATAGTCTCCACTGTGACCCAACACCCAGCACCAAGCCTGGCGTACCGTTGGTGCCCAATAATTGCATGGCCTATGAATGGATCATTTACCCCCTTCAGGGAGTGTGTCAACTCCAGGAATACTGGCCCCAGCTCTGTCTGTACAGGTTAGACCCTTAGCACTGTCAGGGAAAAGGGTGCTGGCCCACTCTGAGTGAGGCTGGGGGCCCAGAGGGACTGCAGCCCCAGCCTCGTCCTCAAAAAAGACCCTTAGGCTAGGGGCAAGCCAGAGGAGACCCCGGACTTGTGGGATCAGGGTTGGTCTGGGGAAAGGCTGTGGTCTGGGAACACTCACTCCAGAGACTTGGGTATTCCGGTGGGGAGAGGCCACAGGATGGAGGCACATGCCCTTGGCACCTACACAGTGACCATCACTACATTCTTCCATTTTCCTGATGGGGAAACTGAGGCCCAGAGAGCAGCAAGAGCTTGCCCAAGTGATGTCAGGAGGGATGAGGGATTTGAACCCAGACTCCCCCCAACCCTCAGTCCCCTCCTGAGACCTGTGGCACATGGCAGCACTTTCGCTCTGAGGGTCAAGGTGAGGGTCAGCCCAGTCCCCGTGTAGCAGGAAGAGGCTTTATTAGAAGCCTCCTGAGCTCCCCGCCTAACCTGGAATCATCTCCCCTTCCCCTTCCCCCAGGGCTCCCACTTTTCTGCCTTGCTTTCAGTCCTGCTCCCTGGATCTAGGGCTGCCCTGACCGCCTTGAACTGTGGTGACTTGGGGCTCCAGATGGGGTGGAAGAGCCTTTCAGGCAGAGGGCACAGCCAGGGCAATTGCCTGGAAGTGAGAGTGAGCCTGGAAGGTTCTGGAGGCCACTGTGGCTGGAGCCCCTTGGGCCAGGGGGACATTGTCTTCTTCCCAGCCTGGAAGGGACTGTGATTTTATCTCTGCGGACAAAGGGGGGGCCACAAATCGTGTTAGAGTGTGTTGATTTTCCTTTATAGTAATTATTATTTCCATTCTGTAGGGTCTACAGTTACCAAAAGCTGAAGAGATCCTGGCTGTGGGGTGAACTTGGGATCTAAGTGAACTCACAGAGAGTCAGAAAGCTTTGTGAGGTCTCAGTTCAGTTCAGTGTCTCAGTTCAGTTCAGTCGCTCAGTCGTGTCCCACTCTTTGCGACCCCATGAACCGCAGCTGAGACTGTGAGGTCTCAGTCCAGCTCAAACTCAGGCCCAAATCCTATTTAACAGATGAGTAAATTGAGTCTCAGGCAGCCAAAGGCAACCAGCAAGCCAGAAGCATAGAGCAGGTTCCACGCGGAGCTCTCAGACCCTGAAACGGAGCTAGCAGCCGTGGCCGCAAGGGTAAAATGGGTCTGATTCATTCATTCCGGGCATAGGATGCCCGCTCGCAACACCCAGCACTAGAGGCCAGACCTAGAAACTCAGATACGACCAAGCCGAAGAAACTGTGCGGGCGGCCACGCAAACCCGAGAATAAAACACCAGCTGTCCCCCCCCGCCCCCCACAGCTTCTCGCGGCTTTCAGCTCGGAGAGTCCCGCCTCTTCACTAGGCCCAGCGAAGTGGGCGGGGCGGGGGCGGAGCCTAGCCACGAACGGCAGGCAGCCTTGCCAATCATGCTTTTGCTACCTCCGATTGGCCCTGGCCTCTCCGCCTTATCTTTCCATCTCACGGCCCTTCCCACTTGCGTCACAAGTGTACGCCCAGCTCTCGTGCGCCTCCGCGCTGAAAGATAGTTCCTGCCCCCGCGTCCCCGCCATTGGCAGACAGATCCCTGGCGCTCCCGTTCCAGGCGCCGGGCTCCGCGGGTCCGCAGCCGCGTCTAGCGTGCGCGTATTGACGGGCGGCGGTGGCCAGGCGAGCTGGCGGTGGCGGAGGAATCCGCGAGAAGTGACGGGGCGGGGCTCTAGGGGCGGAGCCTGTCGGGGGCGGGGCGGGGCGCGGGGCAGGGGGCGGAACATGTCTCCCGCCGCAGGAAGATGAGGCAGCGGCCGCGGGCGTAGCGGGCCGGACCGAGCCCAGCGACGCGGCAGGCGGGCACCGCGGGCTCCTCGCACGCCGCCTCCGCCAACTCCAGGGCCGCGCAGGGCCCGTGGGGCGGGCACGCGGGGAGCCGGGCCACGCGCCGCCGCCCACGCGCTCCCCTCGGGGCCGCGACGCCTCTTTGTCCGGGGGGGCCCTTCATGCCACCGCCCCCCGCGCGTTGCGGGCCGGGCCGCACCGAGCAGGTGAGCGCGCTGGGACTCTTTGCCGTTCGGTGCCCAGCGGACCGGGCCTCTTCGCGCGGCGCCGGAACGCCAGGACCCGGGGACGCCGGGCGGGGGCGGGCTGGGCTGGGGGCGGCGCGGCCGGAGTCATTGTTCTCCAACTTTGCGCGCCGGAGGGGGCAGACGACGTGGAGAGCGCGCTCGGGCCCGCGCGCCCCCGCCGACCGGCACTTCGGGAAAGTTTGCGGAGCTGGGCGGGGGTGACGCGGAGCCGCCCAACTTTGCGGCGGGGCAGCGGCGCGGGGGCCGCGGGCGCCCCCTTCCCCGGGGGCCCGGCCGGCGGCGGAGCTTGGAGGGGAGCGAGCGAGGGAGAGGGAGCGTCCTTTTGTCTGCGGGGAAGGTGCGCCGCGCGCCTGCGGGCTCGGGCCGGGGCCGGGCCGGGGGACACATCTGCTATGCGCTCCGCGGGCGCGGGCGGCGGGTGCGCCCCGAGCTTCAAAGGCTCCCGGGCCGCGCAGCGCCGCCCGCACCGGCTGCGGGGGATGGGGTGCGGATTGGTTTCCCGGGTCCCCCCCTCGAGGACTACGGTCCTGCCCCTTTCCTCCCAAAGTGGCTTCGAGCCCGCAAAAGTACTCGTGACACCCTAGAAGTATCTCAGCTCCCCCAGAGAAGCATGTTTCAGCCCCCCCTCAGGTCTGCTTTAAAATCGGTTTCAGCCACCCCACGAAGAAGTGCGGTTTCGTACTCCTCAAAAAAAAAGTCAGTTTCACACGCCCTCCAAAAAAGAAAAAGCTTCGCGGAGGAGGGGGTGCGCCGGGGCATCCGTTTCACACCCGTCTCCAGTTGGCAAACAAAGCAGGGGTTTCTCCGCTTCTGAAGTCGGGTCTCCCTCGACCTCGAAACCCTAGCTTCCCTCGTGGCCCCCACGGTTTCTGCTGCCGCCCCCGCCCCAACCTGTGGGCCCGGGAGGAGACTCTGGAGGGGCTTTGCTGCCTGACTGTACGACGGGGACCTGCTCTCCTCTCTCTTCTGGGTGTGGGATGGTGCCTGGCAGGTGGATTCCCCCTCATTTTAGAATGGAGCCCCTAGGGACCTTGGGGGGGGGGTGGAGACTCGGGTCTTGGGACTCCGTTCCCCCAGGGCAAGAGATATTTTCAAAGTTGCTTAAAAATAATTGCCGGATATATTGTGACAATAAAACAACTTAGGGTGGTGTTTCTCTTTTAAGAGTTAGGTTGTTTTTCGTGGTGGGAAGCTTTGTGGGTCGGTCCCTGCGCAGGGCACCCCCCCCCGCCAGTGTAGTCGTGGAACAGGAAGGGGGCTTCGCAGTCTTACTTGTGGATTTATTTTGGTTTGAATTTGGGGGTGACCAGGCCTTCAACGTGCTCTGACAGCTGTTGGTGGGGGGGGTCACAAAGTTTCCCTTGGGGCGGGGCCGGGTCGCCCCTCCCTCTTCGCGGGGGCGGGGCCGGGGCCGGGGCCGGGGCCGGGGCCGGGGCTGGTGGGAAGCGTGCGGGTGGGAGGAAATAGGAGAGGTGGTGGGGAAAGGGGCGGGTTCTAACCGATCTGGGAAGGGACCACTCCGCCCCGCATCCAGTGTAACATTTGCAACTTGATTCCTTGGTGGTAGCTGAGAGAGTTCAGGGGATCTGCTCTGTGCTGCCCGAACCCCGTTGTTCAAACTCCCCCATGGCCCTGGGGAGGGGTCTCTAGGGGCCCCAATCCCGGAATCCTGGCTGCGAAGGACCCAGACTCTGGGAGCATTTAGAGGCGCTCTTAAACAGCCTCCCCATCTGTCCACCTTGGCTGTCCTCACTCATGCCTCTTCTCTCCTTCCTCCTCCCCTCTGCCTGCACCCATGGTGGCCACCATGTAGGGCTGTCTCTAGGCCTAAGGAGCTGACCCCGGCCCCTCGTTGCAGCTGGAGGATGAACCAGTCGCAAAGGATGGCGCCTGTAGGCACAGACAAGGAGCTCAGTGACCTCCTGGACTTTAGCATGGTGAGCGACCCTACCCACCCTTCTCTCTGCCCAGCTCTCCACGGCCCCAGGACCACAGGAAGAATCCTTTGTCAGAAACACCCCCAGTATCTAGACCTCAAACTTGTTTGGGTCAAAGGACCCCAGGTGGGGCCGGGGGTATTTGGGGAGCTGCCAATGGATGGGTTGAAACCCCTACAGCAGGGTGCAGCTTCAGGGCACCTGTCACCCAAGTGTATGCCTTGCCACAGAGTGGGTCCAGCCCACTCCTTTACAGATGGGGAAACTAAGGCCCAGAGTAAGGGTGGGGCTGCCCAGGGCCTTCAGTTCCTCCTTGCTGAGGCTTGGCCCTGAGACCCCAGCTTGCTTTGGGCATGCAGTGATCTTGACAGTGATCTTGCTTCTGACCTATAGGATGGTGTGATCAGGGTTATTCATAGCACTGTCGGTGCAAAAAATGGGAGTGCCCAATGCTTCAGTGCCCCGTGTGGGGGCTTTCTGTGAGTGGAGAGAGGACACACACAGTGGACATATAATTGTTCATTTATTTACTCACATGAGAGCCAGTGCGCAGTGTCGCCAGGAGCTGGGGCCACAAGTGACCGGAGACCTTGAGAGCAATGTACAGGAATCTGGGGGGATGGGAGTGTGGGGTGTGGCAGAGGATGTTCCTACACTTCCCAGGCAGTGTGCTCCACCAGCCACAGCCTGTTCCCTGGCCAGGTGGATGGAGGTTCAGAGAGGGTGCTGGCTTCCAGAGGTCACATAGCTCAGACAGGCCCGGGGGTGGGGCCTGGAAGCTAGAGCTTCCCTTGGAGTAGTGGGGGCCTTGGTTTGCCCATCTGTGAGGTGGGCTGCCTGTGACAGAAGTAAACCTGGGGGCTGTATGTGGACTTCCTAAATCCTGCCTCTCTCCCTGCCCCCCCGAGCACCATTTTGGTTTGATTCTTTCGGTCTGAATTTGATCATCTGCCGGTACAAGGCCTAGGCCACTGAGGTCTGTCAAAAACAAAAGTCCCCAAGCTGAAGCTACCCTGCGGAAAAACAGCCCCCGGGACAGAGCGGCCGCGGCTCCGGAAGGGCCAGGCTGGTATTTTTAAGCCCCGTTTTATTTTTTCCTCCCCGGGTGAGTAACCAGGGGTGCTACTTAGTTGTTTTTTTGTTAAACTGACAAGTCACAGACTATTGGGCTGGAACAGACCAGCTTAGGGGTCAGGGGAGGGGGTGGCCCCTTCCCCGTGCCACCCCACAGCCCCAATCACTTGCCCACCTCCCCTTTCTGTCTGGAGGGTCCAGACTGCCTCCTCTTCCACCAGCTCAGAGCCAGCAACCCACTTTATGGATAAGGAGACTGAGGTGGAGTGGGAAAGGTGCCCAGTGACTATCCTCCGGGGAAACCCAGAACTGGATCTTTTTCACCCTCCTTGTCATCACGGGGAGAGAGGCCCAGAGACAGCCCTGGTTGCGGCTCACAGCTCTGCCTCCGACCTGCCCCATAGAAGTTGACTTAATTTGTTTTCTTAAAACAACCTGATTTTGACTAAGACAAAAGATTTCAAAGGGAAGCGTATCTTTGGAGCAGGTCCATGTGAAGGAAATGAGGTAACTGTCACTTAAACATCA
This sequence comes from Giraffa tippelskirchi, assembly GCF_054371585.1. Taxonomy (NCBI): domain Eukaryota; kingdom Metazoa; phylum Chordata; class Mammalia; order Artiodactyla; family Giraffidae; genus Giraffa; species Giraffa tippelskirchi. The sequence goes on along the minus strand of NC_137280.1, from coordinate 117,329,719 downwards.
GAGAAGAAAGCTGCCCCCAGCTGTTAAGATCCATGTCCTCCTGGTCCAGGGCTTCCTGTTAGATGGGTGATCCTGAGCTCATGTGGGCTCTGAGCGCTGTCCCCTAGGTGGGCCTGAGGTGGTCCCCAGCCTGATAATGGCCTGGAACGACTGGGGGCCAGGGAGGGTGCTGTGGGCAGGTGCTGGCACGGTGGTCTGACTGTACCTCTCTGAGCCCTGTGCATGCCCACGTGCGCTTGGGTTTCACAACAGCCCACGCGTCCTGAGCCCTGAGTCCCGTTTCACAGAAGGAAACACTGAGGCTCTGAGCGGTGTGAGGGCCTGTCTGGGCTGATCACAAGACTTGAAGCGCCTACAGGACACGGCCCAGTGCCCCCTGTGGCAAGTGCCACGTCAGCAGCCCCCAGCACCCTGGAGGATGAAACAGAAACGAAATTGAGCCTCTGCTCCTCCCAGGGGGCTTGACTGATGACCCTCAGGCTTGCCCCTCCCCCAGCGCAGGCCTAGGGTCCCCAGCGGGAAGGGGGCCCACCTTGAGGACAGGGCCCTGGGTCCAGTGAGCACCGCACCGCCCCCAGAGGGGACAGAAACTCTAAAGAACCCACACCCAGCCTGGGTGCTCACCTGCCATGAGCCTCTGCACTCACCTTGCCAGCTTAGCCTGTGGCCTCAGTTTCCCCTTCTGTAGAATGGGGTGTGCAACCAGAAACCCCCTTCTTGGTTCCTCCCCAGGCTCGTGATGCTACCCCCAACAGTCACACCCACAGACCCCACACCCTCACCTCCTGGTTGGCCAGGGAGGGTTTGGGGGGCCATCAGCCGCTCCCCGATTAGGTCCTAAGCCCTGATTCAGGTCAGTCTGAGTCACTTGGGGCCCAAAAAGAACCTCTGAACTCAGACCCTTGGGGCAAGGCAGGACTGTGTTTTGTTTTTTCTATGGCACAAGGGTTTGTTGATGTTGGGTTTTCCCAGTTAATGCTGCTAAGCTGTTTAATCTTGAGGGACTTAACACCGTGGGTTTGGGTGAGCTAGTGGGGAGGCTGGTGGGGGTTGGGGGGTGATGTTCCCACACTGAGTGCCCCCACCCTCGGGAGAACTGCCCAGTCACTGGCAGGGAGGGGTACAGCCTCGGAGCAGGGCCCAGCATGTGGGGCTCCCTGTCCCTGTGGTGGAACCTGGTTGTCCTTCTCTCACCCTGCCACTCGCGGGGTCAGGGACACAAGGAGAGGTGGGAGCCACGCTGGTCAGGGAAGGCCAGGGTTGGAGGCTGGAATACCAATGCCTGGGGATCCACCTGAGATATAAATGATTTCATTTATTTAAAGCTGGAACTTAAAAGTGTATCCTTTCTAAGGGTAGGGATTATATCAAGTGCTCCATAGGTTAATTCATCTCTGGAAAGCGGTAAACAGAAGTTTTCAAATCCCACTGGTAACCGTGATCTGGGAGGTGCTCCCTGGGGGTGGGGGTCCCAGTGGGACAGGACCCTGGCAGAGCTGTGGTACCCACTTAGCCTTCTCCCTCCTTCCCTGCAGATGTTCCCGCTGCCTGTGGCCAACGGGAAGAGCCGGCCCACCTCCCTGGCCGGGACCCAGTTCGGAAGCTCAGGTAGGAGGACCCCACTGCCTCCTGGCTTTGTGTTTGAGGGAGGAGATCGCTACTTGGAGGGTGGGCCAGGCAGCCTGGGACCGCCACTGTGGGTTAGGGCTGGTGGGCCTGGCACCAAGGGAGGAGGTGTTTGGGGGCAGTGCTCAGGCCCACCATGTGGTGTGGGGATGAGAGGCCTGAGGCATTGTTTCCAGGCTCCCAGGTAGGCTTGGGATGGGGCGACAGCCTGAGGGAAGCTGGAGAACCAGCCATTGTCATGGTCTTGTGACCTGCCATGGGGCTAGGGGAGGGAGTCCAGTGGTTAGCGCAGAGTTGCTGTCCATGCTGAGGTGGGTACTTGGGCCTCCAAGGTGTCCAGTCCAAGGTCCCCAGGGGGGAACCTGAGGCCAGAAGGGGTGTGGTGTGGAACCCCAGCTGTCCACATCCTGCCCAGCTCCTGGTTGTTCTTGGTCAAGTGTGTATTTGGCACTTTCTGTATACGAGACCAGGCTCTGGGGTGAGCGACTGGCCTGGTGTGCTCTAGATCTGGGGGTTTGAGTGTTCACACGGGATTGTCCTTGGCACTCTTGGATGAGCTGGTCACCCCTGTGGCACTGAGTACAGGGGACGGACAAGGAGGGCAGACAGGCTGCAAGGAGCTTACAGCAGGGGTTAGGCAGCAGAGTGCTGGGGGGAAGTTCCCCCACAGCCGGGCAGCAGGGCCATCTCCACGGAGATGTCTGAACTGAGGCTTGTGGATGCCGAGCCCTTGGGGCAGGACAGTTCCTGGGGTGCTAGAGGAGTAGATGGAGGAAGGGTGGGCAAGTCGTGCAGGGCCTGGTGGGCTCAGGGGAGGACTCAGGCTTTTCCCTCAGGAAGGTGGGAGCCCTGGAGGGCTAGGGAGACGAGCTCAGTGCATGTTGGGGAGGAGGGCTGGGGGTCGTCCCCTTGGGAAGGCTGGCGCTCTGTGTGGACTTCAGTCTCTTTCTGGGGCTCTGGGATGGAGGCTGTGTCCTTTCATGTCTCTGGGGTCACGATAGAAGTTTCTGTCTTCTCCAGATTCCATCGGGGTGGCTGGGGGGAGCTGGCTGGAGGTGGAGGGGGTTTCAAGGGTGGTTTGTACTCACTCACCCCCACCCCCTAAAGTGGGGGTGGTGTTGTCTGCTGCTGCCCGGTACTGGCCTTCCTGTCCGCCGGAGGAAGTGGCCTCAGGGCTGGCTGGCGTCCTCCTGAAGTGTGGAAATCCCCACCGGCCACCCTGCCCCCCAAACAACCCTCAGGAGCTGGGGGTGCTGCTGCTTTCCTGCTTCAAGCAGAAGGCCAGGCCCTGGGAGGCTTCCTGGAGGAGGTGGTGCTGTCCTTCCTCCTCAGGAAGATGAGGTGGCTCCCTCACCTTCCCTCAGGCCTCTTCCTGACCCTCTTCCCTTTTCCAGGGTTCACTTGGGGCCAGGAGCCCCCAAGGAAAGTCCTCCAAGACACCCCACACCTGGCCCAGCCTGGGGGGCCCCCTGTGAGTTTTTCAGGTTGATTTTCCTTGGTTCCTGCAGGCCCATTTCACTTACAGCCCCACCTGACCATGTTGGTTGGGAAGGGTCTGGTCTTGACCCCTTGCATGTCAGGGCTAAACTTTCTTGCCCACGAGGGTGTGGTGTGGCTGGACCAGCCCCAGAGGTCCCCAGTTCGTTTCAAGCCATTAGTGCTGCCTTGAGTGAGGGAGGGGGCACAGGGCCAGGAGCCCTAAGACCTGAGCTCAGGGGCCCCCTTGCTATCCTGTCAGACACAGGGCAGGCTGTGTCACCTGACTCAGGTGACGTGCCTGCATGCCTCAGTTTCCTCATCTATAAAACGAGTCTCCTTGTCAGCTGATTTGATGAGTCCTTGGGCGTGAAAGTGCTTTAAGATCTGAGGCATGGGGCTGTCTCCATGTCTGCCTTGAGCTCACAGTGAAGGGGGTCCTGCTCCAGACACGAGAGCCCCAGAAACAGAGACTGGCCCCTTTGGGGGCTCTCCCCTGCTCCTTTCCTGGTGGAGCTGGAGACCCCAGGAAGAGGCCAGGGATGAGTGTTGGTGGTCCAACTGCAGGACAGGGCTTGGGGAAGCCCCCTGCTTTCTGAGCCTGGGTCACCGCCCTCCAGACAGGCAGGGTCACCTTAAGGGGATGAGAGCTCCAGGGGGTCCTGCCAGCCAAGTCCTCCCTTCCTGCTCTGTACATCCTGGCTCAGTGTCTGCTTAGAATTCCTTCAAGTCCACTTGCATTTTCCTAGACCTGCTCCAAAAAAGCACTTTGCACCAGAAGAGCAGCTGCCCGGGCCATGGGGAGGGGTCTCCAGCGAGGGGGTCTCTGGGTGTGTGGGCTGAGCAGCTGCCCTGCCAGTCTGTGCCATCTCTGTCTAGAGACTCTGTCGGAGGCGTTGAAGACACACTAACCTGAGGCGGAGGCTTGCTTGTGTTAGATCAGAAGGCTGTAGAATGAGAATAGTTTTTCCACCCCCTCCCTTTTGGGAAACCCCGAGGCACAGCTGTCTCAGTGGCAGCACCTCCTCTGCCAAAAACTATAGGGTCAAGGGCCCCCTACCCAGAAACGTCTGGAGGCGCTGGCTGACGCCAGGGGAAGGGCTTCTCTGTTGTCATATCTCTGCAGCTCTCCTGGTTTGTGTGTTTCTAAACATTCGTTACACGTTTTTGGTACAAACCTTGCAGGCGGGCGAGGCGGCGTCCACCCTGGGTCAGCATGGATGTGTGGTTACAGCCTCAGCCTGAGCTCCAGACAAGAACCACTGGCCGTGGACCTGTGTCCATGCTGAGGATGTCCCTCTGGCATCCCAGGGTCCGCTCTTCCCCACCTCTTCCAAATCCGCCTCTTCAGCGCCTGTTAACTCGTTAATGAGTGATTATCTTTCCAAAAATATTGGTCAAATGGGTTACTTTTTGATGAATTTCTGATCACTGTCTTGAGCCCTCCTCCCTTTTTTCTTGGATTTAGTCAGCTTTTTATTTTGAAATCACAATATATTCACAGGAAGTTGCAAAGAAATGTGCAGAGCAGTCCCAAGCCCCTCCCCAGCCTACCCCTTCCCAGCCTTCTCTCATATGACATGGAATCAGGAGACTGACTGTGGTACAAGCCACAGAGTTTATTCAGTATTTTAGTTTATTCATGAGTCCTGTGCGCACCCATTTGTGTGTCTGTATAGCTCCATGCAGTTGTATCCCACGTGTAGCACCATGAAGCCACCACCATGGTCTCTTCAAGACTGTTCCATCGCCCCACGACCTCCCACCTGTGGCCACTCACCACCCCCCCACCTCACCCTGGCAACCCTTGATTTCCTCTTCTCCATCTTCCCAACTTTGCTGTGTTGAGGATGTTACGTACATGGAACCACACAGCACAGAGCCTTCTGGGGTCAGCTTTATCCACTGAGCACACTTCCTTGGAGACCTATCCAAGTTGTTGGATCAACAGTTTGTTTATTTGTACGGCTGCCTGATGAACTTTTAAACAACAGCAGTAGTAACACTTATCAACAACTTATATCAGCATTTCTCGAGCACTGTACTCCAGGAACCAATCCTGGATCATTCATTCTGAGTCCTCAGTCCTCCCGGGGTGGTGAGACAGGTGCAGTCATCTCCCCCATTATACTTAGGATGAAGCTGAAACTTCGAGAGTTTAGTAACCATCCCAGCTAACCACCCAATGCTGTATTCTCTTTGTAGTGTCCTGTGCCCCTGCCCTACCTATACTGGTCTTACTGATTTGCAAGAGCTTTTTATATAGGAAGGATATTAGTCTTTTGTGATCTATGTTGCAGCCTTTGTCATAAGTTTTCATTTATAACTGTTGTTGATGATGTAGATTTTCAATTCCTCTCAGTGGTTTACAGGTTTCATTTTTATGTTGTCAAGTCTTTCCATTTGTTCTAGCCTTGGTGCCATTTCTGAGAAATTTTTAAGAATTAGATGGCAGTCCATTCTGCAGGGCAGATGTGATGGTCATGAATGTGCCTGTTCCTCATTCCATCAAGTTGAGGAATATATAGGAAAAGACGCCGGAGGGCAGAAAAAGATGCCTTTACAGCTTTTGTGAGAGCAAAGAAGTGAAAAATAAGTGGGATGGTAGAGAACCTCAATGATAAAGTGATCAAGATTGAACTTACAGAGCGGTTCCTGGCCAATGGCACACATCCTGCTAACCTGTGGGACTGCTCAGAACACACATTCTTGGGCCTTGGACCCAGAGATACTGATGAAAAGCCTGGAATGAGGCCTGAAAGGCACCTTCAGTTAGAAGCACTTATCCTTCAAAGGCCATGCCCTATAAATAGGGATCATACTCCTTTTATAAAAATTGATCACATACCAAGCATAATAAAAGGATGTAAAAAAAAGTGACCAAAATAAAATTTCTCATATTCCTTGAGAACAGTGCAGTAAAACTAGAAATGAAAGACCAGAAAATGCAGAAATAAATAAAAGGCCTAACTACTTGGAAATAATAAAATTCCTTTTTGTCTGCCTCTTGAGTTAAAGAGGAAAGGAAAACACAGCCAGGCTAGACAGAAATCAGCAATAATGTAAACACACAGAAACAGGTGCAGCCAAAGCTGTACTTGCAGAGGAATCATGGTCTTTGACAGTCTTTGGATACAATGGAAAGAAGTGGAGTAAGCATTTAATTTAGGAAGTTCTAGAACAGAATAAATTCAAGAAAATCTTTTGTGGTGGTTCCATATGCCTCAGAGCATTTCCTAAGTTGCCTTTTAGCCATGAATTTTTGCCTTATATTTTTACTTTCCTGTTACTACTTCAGTACTACCCAGTGTTAGTTACTATAGCTCTGCATTATTTTTTATAGTCTTACCTCAATTTTTGTTTTCCAGGTCCCCCACCCACATATTTTGAGATATACTGATTCTTTTCCTTGATCTTTAGAATAATTATGTCTCCTCCCATCCCACATCCCTTAAAAAAAAAAAAAAACCTGTCAGGATTTTGATTTTATGTTAAATTCATAGATAAGTTTAGGAAGAACTGTTTGTCTTTATGGTGTTACATTTTTACATTGTAAGAACCTGGTGTCTTCTCCCTTAAGTTTTAACCCTTAATATTAAGTTTTTAAGATAAACTTTGAAAACTGAAATTATAAGGCACTTAATCACTTTATAGTTTTCGTGTTTTCTTAATTTGGTCACATACTTCTGCAGTGAGGGTTGTTTCTAGATGTTTTAGGACTTTCCATACTGTAATTGGAGAGCCGACTTACTGGAAAAGACCCTGATGCTGGGAAAGAGTGAGGGCAGGAGGAGAAGGGCACGACAGAGAATGAGATGGTTGGATGGCATCACTGACTCAATGGATGTGAGTTTGAGCAAATTCTGAGAGATAGCGAACGACAGGGAAGCCTGGCGTGCTTTAGTTCATGGGGTCACAAAGAGTCAAACATGACTTGCAACTGAACAACTGTTGTTTGGGGATCTTTTCCATCATATTTTCTACCTAGTTGCCTCCTGATATCCCCTAATTAGGTTCTTCCCTTGGCTTGGTTTTCCAAGTAAACCACCTGCAGGCACCCAGCTTCCTCCATCCTGGTGAGGATGCCATGTGCCTTTTCCCATCAGCCAGTGTTTCTGGAACCACACAGGCGTATGCTTTTGTGCTGTTTGGCTGTTGTCAGCAGGACCAGGCCTGATCGTTGCTGTTGATTCGAGATAGATCTCTCTGACTGTGTTTATCATGTTCCGGGCGTTTCCTTCTGGTCCCATACAACTATCCACATGAGTGATTGGGATCATTGTGGTGTGTTGGGCATCTCAGGATGGCCCCTGCTGTCCTCCTTCCCCATGTCCTGACTCTGTCCAGAAATTAATGGCTTTTCTTACCCCGAAGCACCCTGAATTTTGCGTTTGGTCCATATCCTTGTTTAACTGCCAGACCAGATCTGCCAGCCTCAGGTTTGCATTTTGCATGTCATGTGGGGTTCAGGCTTTTTTTTTTTAATATTTATTTATTTGGCTGCATTACAGGTCTTAGTTGCAGCACATGGGATCTTTTGTTGTGGCACGTGGGCTCTGTAGTTGTGGCACATAGGCTCTCTAGTTGAGGTGCATGAGCTCAGTAATTGTAGCACGTGGGCCTAGTTGCCCTGAAGCATATGGGGTCTTAGTTCCCTGACCAGGGATTAAGCCCACCTTCCCTTTGGTGGCAGAGCCTTGCCAAATTGGAAAGCATAGTCTTGACCGCTGGACCACCAAGGAAGTCTCCTTGTATCTGTTTATTGACTTTTCATCCAAGGAGTCTACTTCATTGTGGAATTGATGTTTATCAGTTGACTGCTTTGCTCGGCACTATTTCTGTATTGTTTTATTTTACTTGCTCACTTTCTTTCTTTTTTGGCCATGCCACGTCGCTTGTGGGATCTTAGCTCCCCAACCAGGGATCGAGCCCAGGTCCTTGGCAATGAAAGCTTGGAGTCCTAACCAGACCATCGGGGAATTCCCCACTACTTCTGTTTTAAGTCCTCTTTTTTTGTTAAGTTTTTCTTTTTACTTTTGAATTGAAGTCTCATTTGTTTACCTCTGTTCTCTTGAGGGTTATAAATTTCCCTCTGAGGACCACTTTGGCCATATCTCGTTGGTTTTAGTAATGTGTATTTTCATGATTTTTTAAATATAGATTCTTGATAATATTAAAAAAAAAAAATTTCCCTTCTGGTCAAGTTCTTTCGGAGATTTCCAGTTTTCCAGGTTGGGGAGTGGAGGGTTTGTTCCTCGATTGGCTCATTTCTGGGTCACTGACGCAATGAGTAACTACGGCTTGGGCTGTTGCCACTGTTGGGGAGGTGCAGGGTCTTCCTGCTTTGCTGAAATGGCCCTCTGTCATTCTTCCAGAGGCCTTGAGGGGCACTTTGACCCAGAGCTGTGAGATCTTCGTCTCCTGCTCATCACAGTCAGGCTTTTCATTTGTCCAATGTCAAGGACACAGGACAGTGGGATATTCTCTGTGGGTCCTGCCCACTGTCAGCACAAACCCACCTTCCATTCCAGCGAGAGCTTGTGCCTTGAATTCAGACTTGTGTATAAATGTTTCATCTCCTCTGTTTCACTAGCGTTACTTGGTATGTCTACGTGCATCTGATCGTCTTTCCGAGTCACTTGTTCCAGAGCGCTTTTCAGGTTTCAGAAAAGTCGAGTCTGTGTCCCCCTCACACTTTTCACACACTGATGGTAGTTTTTCCTCTTTGCACCCAGGTCTGGTGTACTTACTTGGGTTGAGTTTGGCAGCCTGTGCTGGTTTGCAACTCTGCTGGTGGGGGTTCTGATGGTGTTAGCAAGCCTGATGAAGCCTCCCGGATCAGGCTGTTTCCTTCCCAGAAGTGAAATCACATCTTCGTGCCCTGTGGGAAAGTGACCTTCCCCAGTCCTCCTGTTTAGTTTGAATACGTTGCCACTTTTTAAAAACGTCGTTTCTCTTCAAGTCCTGTCCTGTGTATTTGTATCCAGCTGGGAAACACGTGTCCTTGTTATATTAATTCTGCCACTTAGGAGACCTCAGTCTCCTCATCTTTGAAGTGAGGATGATGGCAGCTGCTCAACAGTTCCTTGGGAGAAACTACGGGGAGTCCCCTGGGCAGTGCAGCACCTGTGCACTCTGCTGCCCACTCTTAGTGGGATAGTTTCTTAAATTCTGTTTAACATGTGGGTCAAAGGTGCCTGCTCATCACATCCTCCTGACTGGGGTGGCCCGTATTGGGATTACTCTCCTACCTGGAGCACTTCCTTCTGAATGTTCTACAGGGATGGGCTGCAGCTGACGTCACCTTGCTCCTGCTTTTCTGTTGAGCGGCACCTGGGCACCTGCCTCCTGTGAGCAGCAGTGGGTTGGGGATGGGATTGGGGCTGGTACTCCCCAGAGAGGCCACTATATACCTCCCTGAGCTTCAGTCCTGTGGATTGTGTTATTGCGTGGGGGCGTGAGCGCATGGTGTCCAAGAGGTGTGCCCATTCCTCCAGCTCCTCACTTTTCCCTTTGAGCACCTAGGTTGTTTTTGACTTGGTGTTTTTGAGTTTGAGTGTTTTTTCCCTTGTTCTCCCTGGACACCTGGGGTCTCAGAATGCCCCCTTCCCTGGTGTTTGGGGGCATCTCCAGAGCCTGCCCTTGGGTTTGATCACCTCTTCTGCATTGTCACTTCCGCCTCCCCGCCACTGATGCTGCTTTTGCGAATTTGCTACAAAATTATTAAGTTTCTCCTGTTTCCTCTCTCCCAGAACCCTTATCTTCCATCCATTCCAGGGAACCCACAAGCTCTGCAGTTTCCTTGGGAGCACACGTGCGGCTGTGGTGGTCTTAGATACCCTTCTGTTTCCTGGGATCAATCCTAAATCCGTGAACATGGCTGTCTTCCATGTTCTGGTTTTGTTTTCCTCTATGCCTGTTTTTGCAGGGAATTCCTGACTGGGATTCTGAGCTTAGGTTTGGTGGTGGGATGGAGTTGAGACCCTCCCACCCAGCCCGTGAGACTGAAACAGAAGGGGTCTTTCTGCTGTCACTTTGTCATGAATCCGAAATTCATAGGAGGGGAGGGGCAACTTCTGCACCTGAGGGACCCCGTTTCTCTGCATTACCATCTGTTTGTGGGACCCCCTCCTCCACCTGAGGGCCAGCTCCTTCCACTGGGGAAGCCCCTGAGGTTAGGGGTTTCCTCTCCAGGGGTTCATGAGAGGCTGGGTTGGAGTGAAGCCTTGGTTTGGAAGTGGTGGGGTGATACCCCCACTGACTTTCTCTTTAGCCTCAAATCTGCTTGCTTGGGGGCAGTGCGGGAGCCCTTTATGTGCTGTTAATTTTTTATCAGGTGTGATCGTGGTGTGTGTGGTGGTTTATATCGTTATTATTTAGTTTTTATTTGGGTGGTTCACATGTCCAGTGCAGCAGTTGCTAGCCACTTATGTCCATCTGAGTGTGTATTAATTAGCCCCTAGTGGTGGTGGGAGCTCTTCTTCAGTCCTGGAGGCCGCATTGCAGGCAAGTAGTTGCCGCATGTGACCGCAAGAGGATGGCACGGCAGATGACGTTTTGATGGGTTCAGTAGCTATCGGATCAATGAAGGGGGCCACAGGTGTCTGTGAAGGTTGTTTGGGGGCTAGCCCTGTGCAGGCATCACTGGGGACAGAGGGGGCCGGTGTGGGGACCACCCGGGCAGACCTTGGGTGGGGTCGAGATCTGCTCACCTGTTGGGGGTCAGCTAGAAGTGAGCTGGGAGAGAACTGCAGTCAGGGAGGAGTCTGGTCTCTACCCTGAGGGCAGTAGGGAACCCTGGGAGAGGCTGGAGGGAGGGAGGAGAGCCAGCCTGCCCCGGGTGGTGTGTGGGCAGGGAACCTGGGGGGACACTGGTGCAGGGTGGTGGCTTGACCCAGGGGGCACACCCTGGCTGAGCTAGACAGTATGTGCAACTAATCTACAATGGCAAACACCGTTGTAGACAGTGCGGGAACAAATGCCCATGACCTTGTACTAATAAAGCTTTTCTGACAAAAGGAGGCAAAGGCTGGACTTGGTCCAAGGTCCCAGTCGGCAGACTTGCTGTGGAGGAATCATCTGGTATCGAGGCCCCTCAGAGGAGCCCTCCCCCCATGTCACCTGGCCAAGGGGGCAGCTAGCTGGGGTGCGGGCTGGCCAAGTCCCTCTGTGCCGCACCTAACCCCCCAGGCTTCTGCTCCATCCATCTCTCGCCTCTTCCCGGGGTGGTGGGCCAGGGCTGAGCAGAGAGGTGACTTTTCTGGGTGCGGCCCCACCACCACTTCATCTCCCTCTTTATTTTAAAAAAAGAACGTGATTGTTTAAAAAAAAATACACTTAGACTGTGAAGTCTTATTCTATTAGTACATATTAATTGGAACATGAACAAGGGATGGGTTATGAATATTCATGATGGGTTATTAAAATGTGTAATTAACCAGTGGTGGGGGAATAACTTAATGGGAGTAGTGGGGGAGGGGTCATCCCTATTTTTGTCGTTTCTAGGAGGGGAGAGGCTGGGGCTGGGAGAGGAGATTTTTACCTGAAAGGGAAGAGCAGGGCCTGGTTGCCTCTGCCTGAATCTTGTGGGGCCTGTGTTGGCGGGGTCCCTGGGTGTCAGGCCCCAGGAGCGCCCCTCAGCCCTGCCAGGCCTTGGGGTGCAGGGAGGCTTGGATGTGGCCTTGGACCTGGCCTCCTGCTCTCGCTCGAAGTTCCTGGGGCCTGTTGCGAATGCTCACAGGAGTGGGGGATCCAGGGCAGAATGAGTTCATCTAGGAGAGGGGCTGTGCCAGAGGGCAAGGGGACGAAAGGTAAGTGGGTGTGGAGGGAAACTGGGGCTCAAATGCTAGCTCTATGCCCGAGGTCATCCCCCACCACCAACTGCTCTAGTTCCTGTAGTCCAAGTGAAGGCCCAGGGCCTTGGGGAACAGACACCCCAAACCTGGCGGCAAATGCCGGGTGGATTCATGGAGACCATGGGAGCTCCCTGTGTGACACCCTGCCCACCTTGGCAGGTCTCAGCCCCGCATCATAATCACACTAGAAATTTTTGATTAGAAAACAAAATCTTAATTGAGCTATATGAATATTCATCAGACCAGGAGATTAATATGCACAATTATGCAAATTAGACAGTGATTAAACACCAATTCTCCAGGGGAGATGATTAACACAAAGGCACCAAAATAGGAGGCTGCAGTTTGAAGTAAGTTTCTGGTACAGATGAGCAAAGGAGGGCTGGGTAAAGGTTCCGGCTAGGGTGTTCTGGATGTCCACCATGCAGGGTCAAGGCAGGGGGAGGGGTTGTCCCCTGGCACAGCCTGCAGTGCTGGGCACGGCCCTCCCCCCCATCTCTCGCCCAGCCTAGCTTGGGGAGCTTTGAGTCAGTGTCAGATGTGGACACCCCCAGTCCTGCAAAGTAGGATGTGTTCATGACCCCACTTACTGAGGAGAGAAACTGAGACACAGGTGGGAGGGGCCCCAGGACTGCTCCTTTTTGCTCTTCTGGGCCCTGAGCCCTGTGGCCCCTGATGGGCACTGTTGGAGACAACCCACCCCTCCCCCACGAAAAGCTCAAGCATGTGCTGTCTACCCCTGAATGAGCTGGGGAGAGTCCTGGGCCATGCCTGGCGAGTGTTCAGGGAGATAAGGGCCCCACCCTGCTTGCCCCTCCATCCACGGTCCCTGTCCCCAGTCCCAACCGTGGTTAACCCCTGCCACACCTTGGGCTGGGTGAGTGGGGCAAGCTCCTGTCTTCCGGATTGGATTCTACCTTCCCAGGCGCCAGCCTGTGCTTGGCGGGGAGTCAGTGGTGGCTGCTGCTGCTGCTCCTTTCGACAAAGGCATGGCCCCACCTTTTGAGTTGGCAGCTAAAGGAAAGGGGAGATGAGAGCTCATCCCTTGTTCCCCACCCCCACCCCCTGAGAGGCCCAGAGACCGGTCAAGGGCTCCATCTGTCCTGACAGGATGGGGGCCAGTCCTAGATGGGTGGAATTGGTCTCCTTGGTACCTGCATACCCAAGGTGCTTGCCACTGGTGGTGGTGTCACTGTGGGCAGAGTGGGGTGGGTGCATCTGGACAGGCTCCAGGGTGGGTCAGAACGGCCTGGAAAGCATCCCAGGTTGCGTAAGGGCCACCCCACCCCTCACCTCTGGCCAGGGGCTGGGGCTGGTGTGGAGTGGGCAGGTGAGGCCCCTGACCCTGCCTTCCTGCCCCACAGGTCTCGAGGACCGGCCAAGTTCGGGCTCATGGGGCACCAGTGAGCAAGACAGTTCCTCCTTCGACCCCGGCCGGGTAAGGGGCCGCTAGAGGCCGGGATCTTTGGTTTCCCTCCCTGGGGTCGGGTTGCATGGGGAGATGGGCCCAGAGCAGTGACGCTGGATGCCAGCCTGGTCTGCAGGGGCTCTGGGCTCTGCATTGCAGGGTCGTGTCCTGACCCAGCCGCCTCCCCAAGCCTGTCTCCCAGCCCTGAAGCAGGGGTGCCTCCCTCACCCCTGCTGTTTCCCCGCAGACCTATAGTGATGGCGCCCACTTCGGTGAGTCCCACAGCAGCCTCCCTTCTTCTGCATTCCTGGGTCCCGGGCTCGGAGGTGAGTGTCTGCACGCGTGGCACCTGTGCTCCCCACCCCTCCCCACACACCCACTTGGTCTGGGAGGTGGTCAGTGTACTTGAGTGCCAGGGCTTCCAGAATATCCATCCAGAGAGAGGACAAGGGTGAGGACCCTCCAAGTGCAGCTGGGAGGTGAAGTCCTGACCACTTGAGGACCTGGCTGAGGCCCGTCCGCCCTCCCTGGAGCACCCACGTCCTGACTTTGGGGATCAGGATCTGGACGAGGGTCCCCCACCCTGAGCCCTGGCTTCCTGACCCTCCGGATGGAGTTGTCACAGAGCCTTCCGAGAACTGGCAGTGATTACTCTGCAGCACCCCAGACCTGAAGGCCCACCCCCATCTTGCTCACCAAGAAGGGACCCGGCCCCCAGGACCCTTGTCCCCGTGAGCCCTGGTCTCCCTGTTCTGAGGGAAGCATTGGGGCTGATGGTGGAGTTGGCATCTCTGGGGGTTGAGAGGGGCTGGGGGGTGGATGGTGGTTCCCAGGCCAAGGGTCATGGCAGGATTGGCGGCTGCTGGGGAGATGAGTGAACTGGGGCTCCCCAGCCGACCAGCCAGGGGGCAGCCAGGGCAGGGGGGCTTTGGGGTCAAGCCCTGTGTGGCTGGATACACTGAAGGAGCCAGATGGGTGAGTGTGGCCTGGGCACAGCCCTGGGAAGAGGGGTGGGGAGGGCAGCGTCCAGCACCTGCTGTATCCAGCGGGTGTCTGTGTGCATCTCCCAGCTTGGGAGGTAGGGCCTGACCCAGGGGCCTGGGGTTACCTCTGCACCTGCCGCGACAGAGTATCCCCCTCGCAGTTCCTTCCTCAGTCTCTTCCAACATGGGCAGTTCCCACGGCCTGGCCTGGTCGGCAGGGCCCAGAGCCCAGCTGTGTCCATGCCCGCCACGCACTCCTGTGGCCAAGGAGCTCAGAGAGGGCAGCAGGGAGCCCAGGACACGCCCAGGGAACCAGTGGTGATGTGGGCAAGGTCTCACGTCCCTGGGCCTTGGTTTTCTCACCTGTGGACCAGGGCTGGTGTGGCCGTGGTGGGGCGTGGGCAGTGAGTGCCAGGGCCCTGGGGGTGGGGTCAGTCTTCCAGTGTGGCCCCCAACCTGGACCGGCTCCTCGATGAGCCCTGGTGGTCCTGCCCTGATGCAGGGGCCTGGTGCATGGCTTAGGGACCTGCTGTATACCCACAGGGCTCTGGTCACTGCAGGTTCCATTCCAGAACCTCTACTTCCTCTCTTTGCCTCCTCATCTTTCCTTGCAGGATACCCCCTATTTAGTGCCTGTCCCATACTCGATGGGGGGTGGAGGGGCGGGTGCCCGGAGCCCTGTCTGGGCTGGCCAGCTCTGCTTCCCACAGCCACCCACCCTGGGAGGAAGGAAGTTCACTCTCTAGACTGTGGGGCAAGTCCCTCTGGCCTCCAGGCCTTAGTTTGTTCATCCCTATATGGGCCCATTGTTGCTTCCCTGGAGGAGTCATGGGAGGTTGAGCTGCTGGGTGCGGCCTGTGGGGTATCTGCATATTGGTAGGAGCGTGGTCCTTCTGCCTGCCCCCTAAACAGCGTTTGTTCCAGAAGTCTTCTTGGAATTGTCCTTTTAAAATAAAAGGGAGAGTCCTCCCACAATTTGAGAATAAATCATGTTAGGAAACGGCAATGGCACCCCACTCCAGTGCTCTTGCCTGGAAACTCCCATGGATGGAGGAGCCTGGTAGGCTATAGTCCATGGGGTCGCGAAGAGTTGGACACAACTGAGCTACTTCACTTTCACTTTTCACTTTCATGCATTGGGGAAGGAAATGGCAACCCACTCCAGTGTTCTTGCCTGGAGAATCCCAGGGACGGGGGAGCCTGGTGGGCTGCCGTCTGTGGGGTCGTACCGAGTCAGGCACGACTGAAGCGACTTAGCAGCATGTTAGTCAGTCAAACATTCTGATTCCTTACTGACAGTAGGGCTGGGTAAGGTCCACTCTCAGTCAAAGTTAGTGCTCAACAAAAGTCAGAAACAGACTTGAATGGCCCAGGTACTGATTGATCCACGGACCTGCTTCAGACGAGGCTGGATCCAGGTGTACAGTACAGATTGTGTACAGTGTGTACACAATCCGGTGTTTGTACACTGCTGCAGCAGTCCATTCACACCAGCAGTTCTCTCTGACAGGTTGTCCCCCGACAGCAGGAGCCTGCCCACCCACATAGAGGGAGGACCCCTTCACCGAGTCACCTAACTTAGCGTCCCCAGGGACGTCGCTTGCTCACTCATTAGCTAACCCTGGCTAGGGGCTGGCGAAGGAGCCTGGGTACTGAACTAAGGCAGCAGTGGGGACCCCAGCCTGTCCCCTGGGAACCCAGCACTCTGGGGAGTTGACACCTCATGACCTTGAACAGAGGAAACCGAAGCTTGGAGGGGTGGGGCGAATTGGTGCTGTCCCAACTGGGGGGTGAGACGAGGGAGGCCTGGCATGTCTGCAGGATACTCTGCAGGTTATCTGGGGGCAGTATCTGGCTGGACCCCTGCTTGTCCCTTGGGCCCTTGCTACCCTGCAGGGAGAGCAGTGTCCCACCATGTTTCTCAGTGTTGTGCACTTGTGGAGTCCCTACTGTGTGCAGGCAGCTCCGGGTGACCCTCCTTCCTTTCCCCAGGCAAGGGCAGTGAGCGGGGCGCATACGCTGCCTTCGGGAGAGATGCTGGGGTCAACAGCCTGACTCAGGTGAGGCAGTGTCTGCGGGGAGGACGTGGGACTGCAGAGCCTGGAGAACCCCGCACTCCAGACTGGGGGATGGTGCAGGTGGGCAGGGACTGGGGGGGGGCACCTGATCTCTCGTCAGCATCTCATATTCTCTAGTTTTAATTTTAAACAAATTCATCCTGATTTCCTCCTGATCTGTGAAGCTGCTTTGGCTGAGCTGTTGCTGGTCACTCGCCAGCAGCAGCTAAAACAGGCCAGGGCCCTGGACCAGGCCGGGTGCGTGTGGAGGAGAGGCTGGGTCCAGTCTGCGGGCCCCCTACACAGCTGAAGGGGCTTCAGGAGACACCTGCCCACCCAGCCCCAAGTGGAAGACAGGGAACCTGAGGCCAGCCCAGCCCTGTGATCCGGCCCACAGCTTCCAGCCTGGGCAAAGTTGTCACCCCTGCCCACTCTGCTGCAAGGCTGATGGGGCAGGGACCCAGCATAGCGG
This sequence comes from Giraffa tippelskirchi, assembly GCF_054371585.1. Lineage (NCBI taxonomy): Eukaryota > Metazoa > Chordata > Mammalia > Artiodactyla > Giraffidae > Giraffa > Giraffa tippelskirchi. The sequence continues at coordinate 117,312,842 of NC_137280.1, read as the reverse complement.
TCCCCTGTGGTCTCCTGTCCTAGTCACCTCTCTAGGCCCTCTCCCCCACCCCTTGGGGGCTTTAGTCTTAGGCCTTCCTGCATTCAGCACCACCCATGTGCACAGCAAGCTGCAGCTAGCGTGGCAGCTATCACAGCCACAGAACGCCTGCTGGGCACCAAGACGCCTGCTGGGGGAGACCTTGCCTGGCCCCGTCAGTCCCCACAATGACCCCTGAGCCATGTAGTGGCTGGCGTGCCCATTTTACAGATGGGAAGCCTAAGGCTGCAGCTGTGGGCCTTCAGCCCCTGTCATGCCTGCTCTCCAGGGAAAAGTCCCATTTTTATACCAGTGTCTGTGAGTTTAAACTCTTTGCCTTAAAAAACCAGGGTGGAGGGATACATGCAAAGTAAACCAAGCTGACTCCCTAGGCGCAATTGTGTGTGTTAGTGCCCAGATGGAGCTGTGTTTTCAGGTTTGACGGTGTTTCTTTGTCTTTTGCATTCACACCTTGATGGGAGACACTCCATAGGTGCTGGCCAGAGGGAGCTCCTTCCCAGGTCGCCATCACCCCAGGACCTGGCATCGGCCTTTGCACTTACTGTTTTAGCCAGAATTGGCTGGGGGGCCAGGCCGGGGGGTGGGGGTTGACTGGTGACACCTCCCCTCCTTCCCTCAGGTGGGCTTCCTCCCCAGTGAGCTGGCCCTCAGCAGCCCAGGGCCACTGTCCCCCTCAGGCGTCAAGGGCGGGTCCCAGTATTATTCCTACTCTGGGCACCCTCGGCGGAGAGCAACGGACAGCAGCCTGGGTGAGTGGGCCAGGGCAGCAGTCCCCTTGAGGCCCAGCGGTCGCATCCTATGAAGTCCACATGCCTGCCCCCCGGGTTCTGTGTGTGGACAGAGGCTTGAGTTGTTCTATTAGTAGAGAAAAGCCCCCGGGTCCCCTCTCTGACCTGTGGGTGGTGGGGGAGGCTGTCTCCCACCCCTGGCGACAGTCTGGTGGGAAGGACCAGCGTGAGGGTGGGAGCCAGGCCGGGGTTCTCACTCCTCTTGTCCCGACAGACTCGCAGCCCAAGAAGGTCCGGAAGGTGCCGCCTGGCCTCCCGTCCTCAGTGAGTCGTGGGACAGATGGGCCCCATGGGTTGAGTGCCTCTGTGACAACCCCCAGGGTGGGCCAGCCCCACATGGGTTCTGGTGAAAGCCCCAGGGGCTCGGGGGACTTCTGCCCTGAGGCCCCAGCTCTGAGGGAGTCGGGAAGTCCTTCCTTGGGTCTAGCCTGCGTCCCTTGTGTTTTAAAATAAGTGGTCTCCTGTGGCTGAGGCTCCTCAGAAAGGGCTTAAACAGGGGTCCTGGGAGCAGGAGCTGGTGGGCATCACGGGGGCAGTTCAGAGGGTTTCCTGCTCCCTGTGCCTGGCTTGGAGCCACCCTGCATCCTTGCTCCTCTGCCTGTGGTTGGCAGGGAGCCAGGCCAGGCAGATGGTGCCGAGCAGTCAGTGGCTCCCAGTACTGAGCTCCCTCGACTTAATCACGCTGGGAGAAAAGGCAATTTGCCGGATTCCCTGGATTGGCCACTGCCCTCTCTGCCTGCTTCCCTCACTGGCCACCAGCACAGCCCCCGAGGCTGACCCAGCCCACTCCAGGCTCAGGACCATCCGAGGTTGAAATCCTGCAGCCTGGGGGTGGGGGGCAAGCAAGTGGAAGTTGTTTTAAGTCTCATCTCATGATGTCACATTTGGAACATCAGAGTGAGAGGCCCCTGAGCCCACTCCATCCCCACTGACTCATCACTTGCTCCCCACTTTCTGCTCCACTGCTGGGGCAGATGTTGCCAGTCGATCCCAGCACTCTCCAAACAGTGTCAGCCAATCAGGGTTGGTGCTGATCCTAGAAGGCCTTTGCCATTTACTTCTTCGGAGCAGCTGGGGCAGGTTTACCCAGGGCCCTGCCTCTGAGGCTCCCAGGTCTCCTGTAATCAGGGCTGATCTGAGGGAGGTTCCAACACTGGGGACAACACTGCTGGGCTTTGATGGATCAGTAGGAGTTTGTTGGATTAAGGAGGGAAAAGGTAGTCTGGGTGGGGGTGACGGGTGTAGTCTACAAAGGCCTCAGGTCTGAATCTGGGACTCTGCAGAGTGGGCAGGAGGTGGGGTGAAGAAGGAACTGCAGATAGGTGATGACACCAGCAAAGCTGCAGACACTGGCCACCACAGTTTTGGAGGGAGGGGTTGGAGCTGTACAGTGTACAGGGGGGTGGGGTGGAGGGAAGACAGAGTTAAGCCCCAGTCCTTCCTGCCTGACCATGCCCATGGCCCCTGCAGGTGTACCCCCCCAGCTCAGGGGACGACTACGGCAGGGACCCCACGGCCTACCCATCCGCCAAGACGCCCGGCAGCTCCTACCCCTCCCCCTTCTACATGGCAGGTATGGGGGCTCACCCAGGCTGCCTGGAGCAGGCCGGGGGTCCCTGTGCCCACCCAACTTACCATCCCCCTCTCCGCAGATGGCAGCCTCCACCCCTCTGCTGAGCTCTGGAGTGCCCCAGGCCAGGCGGGCTTTGGGCCCATGCTGGGCGGGGGCTCATCCCCCCTGCCCCTCCCGGCAGGTGGCGGCAGCTCTGTGGGGAGCAGTGGCGGGTTTGGCAGCCTGCACCAGCATGACCGGATGGTAAGCTTTGTGGGTGGCCCTTGGCAGGTGGGGGGCAGTGCCCTAGTGTGACCCCTCTGACCCATCCTTCCCACCCCGCAGGGCTACCAGCTGCACGGAGCAGAGGTGAATGGCGGGCTTCCAGCCGCATCCACCTTCTCGGGCCCCGCAGGCACCTACAGTAGCATCTCCAGCCACACGCCCCCCGTCAGTGGGGCCGACAGCCTCCTGGGTACAGCCCCTGTCCCCCACCCCCACGGGCTCAAGATCAGCATTGTTGGTATCGTTATCATTATCACTGTGGTGCTGGTTATCATTGTTAGCGTTGGCTCCTCAGCCCCCCCTCGGCTGTTTCAAAGTGGATCTTTCATTAGAGGGCCCCACTGGGGAAACTAAGGCCCCCAAAGGGTGCTGCTCATGCAGAGCCCTGCAGCCCATGTGGCCCCAGAGCCTTGCGGAGGCAAGTGCTGGACGGCAGCAGCCCCGACTGGCCGGGCTGCCCAGGGCCAGGCCGGGGCCTCACCTCTCTCCACTCACAGGCTCCCGTGGGACCACATCCAGCAGCTCCGGAGATGCCCTTGGGAAGGCGCTGGCCTCGGTGAGATGTGGGATGTGGTGGGTGGCTGAGCCAGTGACCCCAAGAAGCTGGCCCTGACGGGCCACCTGGCGGCTCTTTGTTTCTCCTTGTCCCATCACAGATCTACTCCCCGGATCACTCAAGCAATAACTTCTCCTCCAGCCCCTCCACCCCCGTGGGCTCCCCACAGGGCCTGGCAGGTCTGTGCTGGGTGCTGGGGGAGGGGGCCGGGGCTGGTGACTGCAGCCCCAGTTGGGTGGGGAGCTGGACTGACCACCTGCCTCAGCTCATGTTCCCACGGTTGTCTCCCAGGCTGTCAAGGAGGGCAGCCTGGAGGAGGGGGATCTCAGGTCACAAAACAAGCCAAAGCCGGGAGGGAGTGCTCCATGCACTGCAAGCACTACAGAGGCAGAGGGATCCAGTAGAGGTCTGGGGTGCACAAGAGCCAGAGCAGACATGGGCATGTTGGCATTTATTCACCCCCACAGTTGTTAGACACCCACTGTATGCCTCGTGCTGGGCTCTGGAACGGGGCTCAGGTCCGAGGAGGAGAGAGGACCAAGGGCTCCGGAGTGTGTGGGCAGTTTTAACAGTACCCATAGGCCTGTATGGTGTTCTCAGGGCTTAGCTGCAGCGGGACTGGGAGGAGCCTCCTTCCCCATGGGTTTCATAGAAGTGGTAACTGAGATGCAACGATGTGACCTACCCAGTGGGTGCACACCCCAGACTAGGAGCTGCCAGGTCAGCTGGGCCTAGATCCAGGCTCAGGCCCTTAGACCGACCTGCGGGCGTGGGAGCCCCCATGTGGCCAGTCTGAGCATTGTAGTGTGGGACTCCCGGTCCAGCCCTGCTTCTTCCTGTGTCAGGCTGCGTGGCACACACCCCAAACCTGTGCCCATTCACGTGCATGTCTCCTGCCCCTCCCAGGGACATCGCAGTGGCCCCGACCAGGAGCCCCTGGTGCCTTATCGCCCAGCTACGATGGGGGTCTCCATGGCCTGGTGAGCGTCCTGGGAGCTGGGGCGGGTGCACCATGGTGGGAGTGTGGGCTAGGTGCACAGGGACAGACAGGAACACCTGTTCCAAAGACGGGTGCCTGAGGAGATCCATTGATGGGGGAGGCAGGTTGGCTCAGCATTTTGTTTCTGCCGTGGTCACGTGATGTCTCACAGGGCGTGGAAACCATGTCCTGTAAGAGCCCTAGGTGTGGTGGAAACAGCAGAATGTGTGACAGGACGGGTGCCCCTTGACCAGAATGGACGTCTCAGCTAATTTATTGGGGATGAGGTCCAAGGCAGTGGTCAGCAAGGTCGCTGGCGGCTGTTCCCAGCCCTTCACCCGCTCTTCTTGCAGCAGAGCAAAGTGGAGGATCACCTGGACGAGGCCATCCACGTGCTCCGCAGCCACGCCGTGGGCACCGCGGGTGACATGCACGGGCTGCTGCCTGGCCACGGGGCACTGACCTCGGGCTTCACTGGCCCTGTCATGCCACTGGGTGGGCGGCATGCAGGCCTGGTAAGTGCTGGTTAGGGCAGACCTGGGAGGAGGATGGGTGGTGGGTGGGCTGCACAGGCCAGGCCGGCACTGATGACCTCCCTCATCCACAGGTAGGAAGTGGCCATTCGGAGGACGGCCTGTCCAGCAGCAGTGGCCTCATGCACAACCATGTGGCTCTCCCCGACCTCTCCCGGCCGCCTGACTCCTACAGTGGTGAGTCCCAGCAACATTTGCCTGTGCTGAAAGGCCCACCAGTGGGCTGACCCCTTGTTCCTCCTCTGGAAAAGGGGGCTCAGAATCACCCACCCAACCTTCCTGTGTGGGCTCAAGACTGTCTACCCCCATTTCCAGTTGAGGAAACTGAGGCCCCAGGGTACTAAGGAGGGGGCAGAGGAATGTATTCTCCACATCAGTGCCACCTTCAGCCTTGCCAGAGAAGCCCTACTGGGCCTGACCCTGGGGTCCCACAGGGCTGGGGTGGGGGCACTGCTGCTTCTGGAGCTGGGGAACAAAACAGATTGAGCATAGAAAGGGGGTGATTTGTGTGGAAGTCGGAAGTGAAGTGAGCGTGTCGGGACACATGCTAGGGGGAAAGTTGGTCGGCGGGGAGAGGGGCGCTGCAGAGTCTGCAGTTTTAAAGTTAGGAGTGAGCAGGCAGGCACCAGGGTGAGTGTGTGCAAAGGCCCTGGGGCAGGACTATGCCTGGCATGTTGGAGGAACAGCTGGAGCCAAGTCAGGAGGAGAGAGGGAGGAGGGGAAGGCAGGTGGTTCAGGGCCGTGTGGGCCATGGGAGAACTTGGGCATTTACCACCAAGGAGGTGGGAGCCTGGAGGTTTGTGGACAGAGGGCCTGGGATTTTGCTCAGGTGTTCACAGGCGCCCTCTGGTGGCTGCTGCTGGGAGGACAGACTGGGGGCAGAAGAGACTGCTCCTCTAGGAAGGAGGGTGTGGGTGGCTGCTGGGGACCAGCCTGGGCAGAGGGCATGAGGGGCAACTTCCAGGGGCTCTGAAGGATGTGAAGATGTGGAATATGAGGTGGGGTTCCAGTCTGGAGGTGGCATCTAGGCGTCCTTGGCACGTGCTAGAGTTGAGGGTCCCAGGTGGAGTGTGGACGGGGCAGATCCTGGATCTGTGCATTGGGGTGGGCACTGAGGCTTGTGGAGGAGGGCGCACTGTGTCAGACACTGAGCTGAGGACCCCACCAGGGTGAGGGGGGCAAGGTCAGTGGATTTCTGGGGTGTTAACTGTTCTGGGAAGCAGAGAAGTCAGCAGTAGCGAGAGGGGGGCGAGGTCAAGAGGGTTTCTTTCAAGACTGAGGGAGTGGCAGCATGCTGCGTGTCCCACAGTCAGCCAGAGGACAGCCGTCTACTTGGCAGACTGTCAGCAGAAAAGGGTAACTGTGGCAGGCTGCCCACTGGGGTTTGGGGTCCTGGATCTCATGGGGGCTGCTCCACCCACCCCGCCCTCAGCAACCTTGTGAAAAACATGTTGTCAGGTGACATAGTGTGCTATGGAGACTTGACAAGGCAGGCCCCCACCGCACAACCTTCATGCCTGCCTGCACACCTTCACCCCCAGAACCAGCCTGGCTCTGATTTGTGCTTCCTGGACGTCTAGATTTCATTCCTCCACACCCATGGTATCACCCTGAGGAGGGGCGGGTGTCTGGCGGGGATGCCAGCAGTGCCAAGAGGCCTGAGTTAGTTTCTTCCCAGGGTGTCACCCCTTCCTATAGGACAGCCCAGACCTTCCTGGGACCCACAGTGGCTTCAAGCAGCTGTATACCCTCAGCCGCAGGCTGGTTTATGTTGCCATCCTGCTGGGTGGCCTTCCCACCCATGCAAGGACTACCCCGGCCTCACAGGACACTAGGCCCCTCCCCACCCTGGGCCCTTGTGCTGGCACTTTCCAGAATCTTCTGAGCAGTGTCTCCTGGTGTGGGTTGGGATTTCCGGGTCTGTGTGTGGCCACTTTTTCCAGGTCAGGCCAGAGGGTTTTCCCGAGGTCACACACCCAGGACCGGTGCTAAGACCCACGGCATTTCCTCCATTCGGGGTGATGGAGCAGCTGTGTTGCCCAAGTGCCCTGCCTGCTCCCTAGACGCTCCACCCTCCCCTCACTGAGACTCCTTCCTTTCTCCGCTTATGGGTGAGGAGTCTCTGTTCTGTGGCTCAGCTGCTTATTTTCTTGGTGATGAGACGTTTTTAAGTTGGATATATTCAAGTTAATGGATTTCTGTTTCAAGGACAGTGCTTCAGTGTTTTAGAAGACTTCTCCAGCCCTGAGTGGCCATAACATTTCCATGCACTTTATTCCCAAGCAGTCTTTTGGTCCTCAGGGTCTGGGAACGGATGCCCGTGCGGGGCTGGGGACCGGCTCTCTGGGGGCTTCCGCATGGCCCACTGACCCCTGCCTCTTGCAGATCTCGGGCGCAGCACTGCCCCGGGCACCACCGACATCAAGCGGGAAGAGCAAGAGGACGAAGAGAACGTGGCGGCTGACACGGCCGAGGATGAGAAGAAGGACCTCAAGGCTCCGCGCACCCGGACCAGGTGCCACTCTCCCCCACTCCCACGGGCCCACCACACACGTGCACAGGGCCTCCCAGGGGTGCACGCTCACACTCCTGGGACGCCTGCTCCTCTGGCAGCGGCGGGCCCACGCCTGGCCCTGCCTCACTGTCTTCCTCTGGCCCCCGGCCCCGTAGCCCAGACGAGGACGAGGACGACCTTCTCCCCCCAGAGCAGAAGGCTGAGCGGGAGAAGGAGCGCCGGGTGGCCAATAACGCACGGGAGCGGCTGCGGGTCCGAGACATCAATGAGGCTTTTAAGGAGCTGGGGCGCATGTGCCAGCTGCACCTCAACAGTGAGAAGCCCCAGACCAAACTGCTCATCCTGCACCAGGCCGTGTCGGTCATCCTGAACCTGGAGCAGCAGGTGCGAGGTCAGTGGGGGCGCGCTCCCTCCCCTCCACTGCCCTCGCTCGCCCCCCCTTTCCTGGAGCCCACCTCCCCTGCCTTGACCTCCCCTGGCCTTCCCTGCTCTGACCTCCCCCTGCAGTGATGTCACCCCTTGCTATGAGCTCCCCCCTGCAGTGATGTCATCCCATGACTTCCCTGCAGAGACCTCTCTGCTGCTGTGACATCACCCCTCGCTGACTTTCCTTCTCCTGCAGTGACCACCCGTCCCTCAGCGACCACTTCCCTGCTGTGACCATCGCCCCCAGTGACCTTCCCCTGACAGTGACCACTCTCCCTGACTGTCACTGCAGTGACCACTCCCCCAGTGACCATACCCTGCTCCTGATCTTGGCCCTCTGCCTGGCCTGGCCTCATTGTCCCCTCTGAGATGGGAAGAACAGACTCCAGATCCCTAGCCCTCTAGACCTGGGCACTTGAGTGCAGAACTGTGTCCCCAGACCCCAGACAACCCCCCACCTGCCCAGCCCTTCCTTTTCACGAAGCCCAGAGCCGGGCTGGCAGTGACTAGCATCCCCTGGGTCCCACAGGCTTCTCTGTCACTCTGAGCAGGCACTCTGTGGCCATGAGAGCCCATCAGCCCCACCTGCAGGGGGGTTCACCCCCATCCCAAAGGCTGAGCGAGGATCTTAGGAAGGGCCCCTTGTGACTACCCCCCAACAGCTGCCTCCTTAACTCCCCCACCCCACCCTTGCCGCCCTGTTAACCCTTTCTTTCCTGCAGTGCTGTCGCTTGGACTGGAGCTAAGGCCCTGGCCTGTTGCCCTCTGTCCCCTCAGCTCTGAGGTTTCCACGTCTCCATGGCGATGTGGGTGTCACGCTGTGTATGTGTGTGTCCCCCCCACACTCCCCGCACCTGCCTCTTTGCTCTCTGCCTCCCGTGCTCCCCCTCCCCTGGCCGCCCTCCTCACCTCGCACTTGCGCCCAAGCACTGGAGCACTGGACGCCAGGGCTATGGCCCAGGCCTTTCTTCCCCTATGGCCCCTGCCCACCAGGACCTGAGGGAAGAAAGGGGACCCGAGGCCTGACTCTCAGTTTGGTCTGCGCGCTTGTCCTGGGCTCCGGCCGCCGCCGCCACCCACGGGGGTCACTTAGGCTGAGGGGGCAGGGTGGGCAGGTAGAACAGGGCCCCCCAGGCCGCAAGGCGGGTGTCCTGAGTGAGACTGGCCCTGTGCTGGGAAACAGGCAGAGATGGCTTGTCCAGCGCCCCCTGCTGCACAGTGGGGGCCTGAGCTGGGTGTGGACCACGTGGTCTCCGGGTGGCAGACTGAAGCCCTGTAACAGATTGGGGAGGGCTCGACACCACATCCACCACACAGCAGTCACAGTGCAAGTACCAGGCTCCAGGGGCCTGCGCGCAGGACTCAAGGTGGCTGTCAGGCAGCCAGAGTCCAACATGGGGAGAGACATTTCTGGGGGCCCAGGGTGAGGGGTCTCGACGCTGTGAAACCGCCTTCCTACAGGGGTCCCAGGCCCCTTGTGCCTGAGGTGGTCTGGCTAGGCCCAGCTCCATCATTCAGCAAACAGCTGCTCTGAAAGGGAAGGTCGTCATCCCGGGAGGGGTTACGGGGCCTCCCCTGCTTCCTGGGGCATCCTGAGCACGGGGAGCAGGCAGGGGGCAAAGACTGCGCCCTAGCTCCCTGTCTACCCTGGGGGTGGGGATCCAGGCCCTGCCTGCACCCAGGCACAGGGCGCCTCTGCAGCTTGGCCCAGGGTGTGCACCCACACAACCAGCGGGTGCCCTCCCCATGACCCCGCCCGGGACTAATGGGGCCCCCGGTGCTGTGACTCAGCAGTACGGAGGAGGTGCTGTCCCTGGAGGAGAAAGACCTGAGGGACCGGGAGAGGCGCATGGCCAATAACGCGCGGGAGCGGGTGCGCGTGCGGGACATTAACGAGGCCTTCCGGGAGCTGGGGCGCATGTGCCAGCTGCACCTCAAGTCGGACAAGGCGCAGACCAAGCTGCTCATCCTGCAACAGGCCGTGCAGGTCATCCTGGGCCTGGAGCAGCAGGTGCGAGGTAGGCGCCCGGCCGCCCCGCCCCGCCCTCCCCACCGGCGGCGCTCCGCCCACTCTGCGGACCCCGCCCCCGCCCTGCCCACCGGCGCTCCGCCCACTGCGGATCCCCGCCCCTGCGGCCTTATGCGGATGGGCGGAGAAACGGAGGCGCACTTTTTCCTCGCTCCCTGGGGGACCCTCTCCCACAGTGCTCTCCCCTCCCCTCAGAGCGTAACCTGAACCCCAAAGCGGCCTGCTTGAAGCGCCGGGAAGAGGAGAAAGTATCGGGCGTGGTTGGAGATCCCCAGATGGTGCTGTCCGCTGCCCACCCCGGCCTGGGCGAGGCCCACAACCCTGCTGGGCACCTGTGACAGGAATGTGGCCCGGACAAGTGACCCCACCTCGGTCTTACCTGAGACGGTCACGCCAGACGCCAGGTCCCCACCCCACGTCGCCCGGCCCAAGGTCAACCTCGAGCCAGCATCGTCCCGGGCCTGGCCATCAGGTCTCCTGCCGGATGGATCCTGAAACTGCATCTAGGCCCTGCCGCCCGGGCCTGGGCCCAAAGGAGCATTTTTGTTTGTTTTTGGCAATAGAACCTGAAACCAAGCAAGAAAACAAGCCAGAAATATATACACTTTGTCAGAAAAGAGAAAAAAGATGCCTTAAGTTAAACGTGAGGTCAAACATGCTGCTCACAGGAGGGAGAAGCTGTTCAGAGCCAGCAGCAAATCGTGCCTAAGCCTAATCGTTTTTGTTTTTGTTTTTAAGGAAAATAAAAGGAACCTTAGTTACGAGATTTTTTTATATATATATATAACATAGAAGAAAATTAGAATGCTTTTTTTTTTTAGCTTTTTTGCATATGTTTTGTAAGCAACAAATTTTTTTTGTATAAAAGTCTCTTGCTATTTCTGCTGCTGTTTCTAGAAATGAGCATTGCATTTCATTATCAACCCGATTATTAAAAATTGTATTAAAAAGACCCCAGGACTTCCCTGGAGGTCCAGTGGTTAAAATTCCATGCTCCCAATTCAGGGACATAGGTTCTATCCCTGGTCTGGTAACTAAGATCCCACGTGCAGTGGGGCATGGCAAAAAAAATAAAGACCTCATGTAGACCTGAGGTCTCCCATCCTCTCTGGGAGCTGCTGGTCCCGGGGATGGTTGCTGCCATCTTGTTCCGGTTCTTACGTGGGGGGGCCTCACCTAAATGGGGACCTCCCTTCCCTATCTGCTATTCCCATCCTCAGGAAGGGCGACACCCTGGTGGGGAATCTCAGCGGAGACAGGGATGATCCCGGCTGGGAAGGTCAAGGTTCCTCCCCTGTAAGCAGCTCTGTCTCTCCCTCCCCCCGTCAGCCCCACACTGAGCCTCGAGCCTGTGGACCTCTGCAAGATAGGACTTTGTGAGAACCAGCATTCCTGGGCTCAGGACCTGCACATTTTCACCTATTTGGCCAGGAGACCTGAGGCCCTGCTTCGAACTCGAGCACAGAAACCCCCCGCTCCCCAAGTGGTTGTCCTGATGAGCACAGGGTGGGGTGGTGTACAGGGTCCCTGCCTAGAAAGGCCCCTGGTCTGCATGTCTGCAACCCTGGAGGGTGGGCTGCCCTCAGGCTCTTAAGTGCTAGCTCCCAAGCCTCCCCAGGTACCCTTCTCACCTGTGCTCAAGGGAGCTGATTCAACCTGGACTGCTGGGACCATCCAGGCTTAAACTGAAAGTCCAGGATGGTTGGTCACTCTGTGTGTCACCTGGACATGGAGTCAGGCCCAGTGGGATCTCACCTGCCCTCCCTTCTCTCCTGCACAGAGGTCTTATGGACCCCCAGGCTGGCTGTGGGCACCCCACACCACCAGCATCCCAGGCATCTACCCTAGGACTCCCACCCTCATTCCCCAAGCACTGAGGCTGCGTGGTCCCCAAGACTGGAATGCCCCTGTGGCTGGGTGTCCCATGAGAAGCTTAGGAAACCCCAAGACCAGGACGGGTGGGATATCCCAGCTTGGGGGGGCCACCTCTGGACTCCTGGGGTTCCCCTGGGCTCTCACCCCAAGACCAAGTCACACTCCTTGGTGACCTCCCTGGTCTGTGGGTCATCTCTTTGCGTAAGCTGCCTCAGTTTCCCTCTGCAGCTCCCTGAGGCCCACAGATTGCTGAACTGTGTATCACATATATAATTTAAGTTTTATATGTTATATATATATATAAAATGAGATTAACCCAGCCCGGGGAAAAAGCCTTGAGGGAGGGGTAAGAATCACAGTTACAGGAAAATTGTGCTCTGAGTGCCTCAGGATAACTGACTTTTTTAAATAAAAAAAAAGAAAAAAATTTAAGTAAAATAATTTTATACAACTCAACACAGCTGGCTGGATTCTTTGGAATTTTTAATACCGATCCTCTTTTAAGAGTCGATTTGGCGACCTGTCCTGTACATAACAGCACTGTAGCAATAAATGACATTTTATGACAATACTTGGCTCTCCCTTGATCTTTCAGCTGTTGTGTGCTTACGGATGAAAAGGGGGGTGAGGAAGGTGATGCCCGCTGGGGTGTCTGAGTACATCCGGCCAAGGATGGCACCGGGCATACGCACTCCGGGGATGGCGCCACTCTCCGTGTGCGCGTGCGCGGCTCCCAGGGCAGCTGAAACAGCTCCGCTCGGGCCTGGCGGGAGGGGGGGGGGTGCCGGGGGGCAGGGGGCTTCAGGCGTGGCAGTCATGCTCCCTCCTGGCCCTCCCAGGAGGGTCCTTCCTGCCTCTTACAGCTTCCAGGGGCCTGGGGTGTGCCTTGGTTTGCAGCCAAATCACCCTGATCGCCATCTCCATCTTCAGGTGCCCTCTCCCCATGGGTCTGTGTCCAGGTACACCTCTTACCTGCCATTGCATTAGGGCTACAAAATCTCCAGCATGACCTCATCTTAACCAATCACATCTGTAGACACTTTATTTCCACATAAGGTCCTGTTCACAGGTGGAGGGGGGTGGTGTCAAGACTTGAACAAGTCCTCAGGAGCACAATTCCATCCTCAACCCTAGTTTAACAGGGGGGTGGTGAGTAAGGTCAGTAGAGTCACAGGCTGACCCGGACCTCAATAGGTCAATGGGTAAATACACAGGTCCAAGTTGTATGTTTTAAGTTTATATATGACCCAAACATAGCTCAGTAAAGTTGTAAAAAAATTTTAAAAGAATCCAACAGATGATGGATACACACAATGTGGTCCCTCCACACGTGGGAGCATCACTCAATCCTGAAAAGGGATGAAGCCCTGACACTTGCTACTACATGGACAGACCCTGAGAACACGAAGCTCAGTGAGAGAAGACACAGAAGGACACACAGGATGTGATTCCATTGATGGGAAATGTCCAAACAGACAGATCTACAGAGAGTGGGGTCCTGGTTGTCAGGCCTGGGGGCAGGAGGATGGGGGGGATACCGATGGAGATGGGATTGCTTTTGGGGTGATGACAATGTTATGGAATTAGAGGTGGTGGGTACACAATCATATACTAAAGCCCACTGAATTCTACACTTTAAAATGGTTAATTGTATGTAATGTGAATTTAACACGAGAAAAGAGTTCGGTTTCCTGAGGACCAAATGGGGATCCTACATGGAACCCAGGGGCGGCTGGGGGTGGGGGTGGGTGGCAACCATTCTTGCTTATCCATCATCTCTCTGGTCACAGAATCCTGGTATTCTATTTTGGGGATCCTCCTCCAATTTTAGCCCACATCCTTAAATGAGAGGGGCCGGCTCTTCTGTTTCCACAATATGCTAGTTAGGACCAGCTTTGGGGCATTTTCTGAGATTATTGGGAAAGAGGTGCTATCTTCCTACAAGGGCTGCTGGAATGTCAACCCAGAGTTTCTATGTCAACCAGGAGTTTCTGAGTGCCTCTGCTCAGAGAGAGTTCACCAGAGAGTACAGGCAACACAGAGGAAACTAGGAGTTGAGAGATGGAGAGAAAACATGTAATGATCTTGCTAGACTCCTGGATGCAGCTGAGCCTGAAGCCATCCAACATGCCTTACTTCTTTCCTCTTAATCTGATTTTTGTTCTTTATCACTTGAAATAAAAAAGCATTCTGCCCCCTGAGCTGAAGTGCATTAAGCACAAGGAGCAACGTGGCAGAGCTTCAGAAACTGCTGGATCCAGGACCTGCAGCCCCAAGGCCTCTATGCTCACGTCTGCTCATCTTTGCAGGCTTCTAATCTCTGTCTCAGATTCTACAACCTTCAGGGTGGCCCCTCCATCCCACTTTTTAGGTTTTCCATCAAGGACAGAGCCTATTTCAGGTCCTCTCTGATCCCAACGTAAGAAATCCTAGGGCATCTGGAAAGGCAGAGAAACAATGTCCAACTCAGTAGCAACGAGCATCCATCGTGCCCAGACCGTGGTCTCTAACCAACCCTTTGGTCAGAGGCCAGGGTCAGGTTTGAGGCTATAGTCTCAGGAGGTGCCCAGGGCAGATCCCAGGAGGATGGGTTGGGCTGGCCAGACAAACTCCACGGTGTCCAGTCCGCATCTCCAAGCCTACATTCGCCGCTGGAGCCCCAGAATGACGAGGACTCACCTGTCCTGGGTCCACCAGCTAAAAGGTGGTATTCTGAATGCACACAGCGCGAGGAGCCAGGCCTCCCCATGCTGCTGGAATGAGGAATATCTCCCAAAGGAAACGTGCAAACAATTTTGGACCCGCCTCCGAGCAACACACAACTTAGTGCCAGCAAACCAAGGCTAGAGGAAGCACTATTCTCTGGCCAAGGTGTCATACGCAGCGAGTCCAGTGACAACGCCCAATTCCTCCAAAAGAGAGTTCAAATCGCCACCCTTCCCCTCTGTGCGACTCTGGGCGAGTCCCTTCCCCGTCAGGTCTCAGTTTCTTTAACTAAAAGTAAAATTCTAGCACCTAACTGGGACACAAACTCACGAAACGCCGCGGATTGCAGGTTGCGCACCTTCCGGACGCTCTGACAGCCAGAGGCCGAGCCAGCGTTGCGCGTCACGTGATCACAAGGCCCGGCCTCCAGGGCCCGCCCATTGCAGTCAGCTTTCTTCAGACCTTTCCCGGAAGTTAGTGTAAATAGCTTGCGAATCTGCGTGCGTGCGCAACGGCGGCGGTCTCAAGATCTCCCACTATCAGCCCTCCCTGGAGGGGACGGGGCGGAGCCTCCCTGCGGGCCTGCGCGCTGCGGCTAGCGCGCCTGCGCAGTGCGCCCGAATCGGCAGGGCCAGGGTCACCCTGAGCGGGGAAGGCGCCGCAATGCTGACCAGGTTCCTGGGCCCGCGCTACCGCCAGCTGGCCAGAAACTGGTGAGGACGTAGCCCCCGCCCTCGAGCCCCTTGTTCTTCCGGGTCCTAGATGGGGAAACTGAGGTACGGAACGGCTGCGTGGTTTCCCCGCGCAAACTCGTGTGGCGAGCCCCCGACCCGCTCCACCTGGGGGCCGCGATGGTGCCCACCCGGTCCGGGCCCAGCGCCCCCGCTCAGCTCCTGGAGCCTGGAAACTGACCCTGTGCGCTCCTGGCTTTGCTTCTGCCTGACGTTGCTGTGAAGCCGACATCTGTATCTGTCCCTGCTCCCCGTGGGAGACGGGTGGAATGGGTGTTGCCCCACGTGGCAGCGGGATTGGGGAACCCACAACGTGGCGCGCTGAGAAACAGGGGCCTGTACTCGGCAGTCGTGTCCCCGAGCCCTGGCAGGGAGAGTGACAAGTGAGGACTGTCCCTGGACGACGGCGCTGCTAGGGACCTTCGGGTGGACAGTGACAGTGGCGCTTTACAATTGGGGCAACTCAGGCCGAAAGGCGGTCCCTGGGGTCGGGTGGGACCACCAGAGACCCCTACCGCCCCTCACCTGAGGCAGCTCGAGCCCTCGGGCACCGTCTACCTGTCCCTGTTTGCCTTGGTCAGAGCAGCGACACCCTCATCCAGGGTTTCATTCAGTTGGCAGCACCCACTGAGCACCAGTGTGTGCTCTCACTTAGCACTGCGCTGGGTGCCAGAGACAGCGATGAACGGAACCTTCCAGGCTGACGCTGTAGTCCCTGGAGAAGAAAAAACTAAAACGGTATGATCCATGACATGAGATTGATGTAAAATATTAAAGGGGATGGGTGCAGCCTTGCACTCTACACTGGCTTCCGGAGGCCGGGAACTGTGCCGGTGACTGTGCCAGTCACCGCCAGGAGGCACTGTGCGGTTGTGTCTGAGATTCGGACCATACATGCTCACCAGCTGGAGACCCTGTACGCAGCCCCTCTCAGAGCCCTGGTGTCTTCCTGTGAGAAAGTGGAGGAGAGGTGGTGAGGGTGTAAGGAAGGCCCACGAGGGACTCTCAGCAGCATCAACTTGGGTGCCCTTTGGAGGTCAGGTTCATTGTCACCTCCCTCTGTGAGCATCCACAGGCCCCAAAGCAAGTAGCCAGGACGGTGGGGTCCAGGGCAGGTGGCTCTGATTCTGTTGTTCAGTCACTAAGTCGTGAACTCTTTGCAACCCCATGGACTGCAGCACACCCAGGCTCCTCTCACTGTCTTCTGGCATTTGATCAAACTCATGTCCATTGAGGTGGTGATGCAACCATCTCATCCTTGGCTGCCCCCTTCTCCTTTTGCCTTCAACCTTTCCCAGCATCAGGATCTCTTCCAGTGACTCAACTCTTCACATCAGATGGCCAAAGTCAGTCCTTCCAATGAACGTTCAGGGTTGATTTCCTTTAGAATTGACTGGTTTGATCTCCTTGCATTCCAAGGGACTCTCAAGAGTCTTTAACACCACAGTTCAAAAGCATCAATTCTTCAGCACTCAGCCTTTGTGGTTCAACGCTCACATCCACACATGACTAATAGGTATGACTACATGGACCTTTGTTGGCAAAGTGAGGGCTCTGCTTTTTAATATGCTGTCTAGGTTTGTGATAGCTTTCCTTCCAAGGATCAAGTGTCTTTTAATTTCATGCCTGCAGTCACCATCCGCAGTGATTTTGGAACCCAAGAAAATAAAATCACCCCCCTCCATATTTTATTCATTAGGGGTGAGTGACTGGGTCCTGCTGACACTCAAAGAGAGGGGTATACAAGCCAGGAGATGGGACTGTTGGGGACGTCCTTGACCATGCCCATTGCTGGATGTAAACGTGGGGTGTGGTGGTCTTGGAGCCCCTGCTTTGGCTCTGCACCCAGCAGGCTGTGTCTCAGGGACATGGCTTGCCCTCTCTGTGCTGTGGTCTCATCAGTTAGATGGGTCCCTGACAACTTTCACCTCAGTCCATTGGCTGTCTCAGGGTTGGAGCTGCTGTAAACTGCATTCCTTAATATGCCTACCTGCAAGCTTTTTCTATCCTTATGGTTACAAGCTTGGGCTTGGGCTTTTTCTTTTCTTAGCAGAATTCCTCAAATAAAACCTTAAGTAGATCTCGATATGAAAGCAGATGGGAATGGCCTTGCCCCCGGGGTCATCAGCAGGATGTGTCCTGCCCACACATGGGGCAGGACCAGGTGCAAAGCGGACACCTGATGAACAGCTGCGTGGGTGGGGTGCTGAGGCCTGACCCCTGCTGTCCTTGCAGGGTCCCAACAGCGAGCATGTGGGGCGCCGTGGGCGCCGTGGGGCTGGTATGGGCCACTGACTGGCGACTGATTCTGGACTGGGTGCCCTACATCAACGGCAAGTTTAAGAAGGATGACTAACTAAACTCACAACCTCAGGCCCCTCTGGTGAGTTTCAGCAGCAGTCAGTGGGGGTAGCCTGGGATCCCTGAGTGGCAGAGGAGCAGGACTCCCTGCAGGCCCAGGGCTGGGGTGGCAGGTATGGGGGGCTCACCTGGAGAACCCTACCTGAAGGCAGGGCACTGCACAAGCCCTCTGCCCGGTAGTACAAAGCTACAGGATGGCAGCCTGGGTCTATGGGGTGGGCGTGGCCCCTTGGGGCTCCATCCTGGAGCCTCAGCCTGCCTGGGCCTGGTCGGGGTGGAGGTATGCCCATCTCAAAGATGGGAAAGTGGAGGCTGGCCTCCCTGGGAGTGCTACCGTGAGTGCTGATGACCCTTTCGCTGTGCTACCCACCTGACAGTCCAGAGTATGTACATCCCCGTTTCACAGACTCAAGTGGCAAGGCCAGGTCTGGGGCTAGAGCCTGGCAGCGGCATCTGCTCACCCTGCTCTGTCCCCCCTCCAGGCGTCTGCTGTGCTGCCTCCTGCCATCTGCATCTGGAACGGCCCAGGCTCTCTGGATGGACTCTAGGAAGCCCCTGGCACTAGTTCATTTCCTCTTTTGGTGGAAATAGCTTTCGTGTATGGACACACGCGGCATTAAACCTCACTCTGAAACCTGCCCGCCTGCACGTGCTCATGCTGGGGTGCGGTGACCTGGGGGTCCCTTCAGCGCCGCAGCGCTGGCGCAGGTCTGGGGCTCACAGGGGCTGGCAGACATGGTTTGATCATTTCAGATGGGTGGTGGGTGATACTTGCATGGTGTTTTTATCTCTTGCTGCCTAAACACGTTACTCCTGACTTGGTGGCTTAGGACAAACATTACCTCACTGTGAGAGTTTGAGAGTGATCTGTCTGAGGGGTGCTGGCTGAGGGTCCCTCACGAAGTTGCAGCAGAGGCATCAGCTTCATGGTGGGGGTGGGGGTGGGCAGGTGTTGGGGCTTCCATGAGGCCCCCTCATGTGGCTCCTCGCCATGTGGACCTCTCAGGTGTGACTTGAGCCTCCTTACTACATGGTGGGTGAGGTTGGGGGAGTTGCCTTTTACAAGCCACTCAGAAGTCTCAGGCCATCTCCTCCACATCTCGTTCAGGGGGAGAACTAGGCTCTGTGTCTTGAAGGGAGGCACCTGAGAACCTATCTGTATAGGCACAGATACGGACATGAGCAGGTGCAGGAGGATGGACTGTGTAACACCTGCCAAGTCCCAGAGGAGGCTAGAAACATCCTCTCTGTGAAAACAGCCACCTCATGACTCTGCCTGGGCTGCCACCACAGAACAGAGGCCCAGCCGCCGAGGCTACAGTGAGCCTCTCCTGCTTCTGGAGGCTGGAGCCTGAGCTTGCTTCTGACAGGCTTGGTTCCTGGTTCAGCCACCTCCTCACCATGTCCTCATGTAGTCTTTCCTTGATCTGAGAGCAGGGGAACTCTCTGGGGACTCTTCGGACACGCTGCTTCTAGGGGATCAGGGCTGCACCCTTTTGACCTCATTTAACCTTGATGGTGTTCTTGGGGGCCCGTCTGCAAATGCAGCCACACTGGGGGGTTGGGGTGTCAATATACACACACATTTCAGGGAGACATACTGACACATACTATCAGTCCACAGCAGCTTTACACATTTTAACACAAGGAGTGGAGTGTGCTACATACTTTTCTGCACCAGCCTTTTTCACCTACTGTTTATTTCCTGGAGGCCAGGGCACTTCAGAAAGAACACAGCTTCATCATTAAAAAGTCTACAGATAATAACTGCTGGAGAGGTGTGGAGAAAAGGCAACCCTCCCACACTGACAGTGGGAATGTGAACTGGTTCAGCCATGGTGGAGAATGGTATGGAAGATCCTTAAGAAACTAAAAGTGAAACTACCATGTGATCCTGCAGTCCCACTCCTGGGCATATATCTGGAAAAGATGAAAACACTCATTTGAAAAGATACATGGATCCCAATGTTCATAGCAGTACTATTCACAATAGCCAAGACATGGAAGCAACCTACATATCCATCAACAGATGAATGGGTAATGTGGTATATATACACAGTGGAATATTACTCAGCCATAAAAAGAATGAAGTATTGCAGCAACATGCATGGGCCTAGAGATTTTCATACTAAGTAAAATAAACCAGACAGAGAACTACAAATATCATATAATATTGCTTATATGTGGAATCTTTAAAAAATGATACAAACAAACATTAAGAAATAGGCTCACAGAGGCAGAAAACAAACTTTATGGTTACCAAAAGGGAAAGGGCAGGAAGGGGGAACTAATTAAGAGTTTGGGATTAACATACACACACTACTATATATGAAATAAACAAGGACCTACTGTATAGCACAGGGAACTATATTCAACACTTTATAATAAACCATATGAAAAAGAATATATACATGCATGTGTATAACTGAATCACTTTGCTATACACCTGAAACTACCACAACATTATAAATCAACTATACTTCAATTAAAAAAAAAACCCACACCGCATCCTCGGTTTTTAAACAGCTGCCTGGTACCAACATATATTAACGAGTCTACTGCATGCACACTCAGTTGCTTTTGTGGTGTCCCACTCTTGGTGATCCCAGGGGCTGTAGCCCACCAGGCTCCTTGTCCATGAGGATTTTCCAGGCAAGAATACTGGAGTGGGTTGCCATGCATTCCTCCAGGAGATCTTCCCAACCCAGGGATCAAACCTGCATCTCTTATGTCTCCTGCATTGGCAGGTGGGTTCTTTACGACTAACGCCACCTAGGAAGCTCAACCAGTCTATTGAAGTGAAAAGTGAAAGTCGCTCAGTGTGTCTGACTCTTTTGAGACCCCATGGACTGTATAGTCTGTGGAGTGATGTGATTTCAGACATCACCTAAATCTCTGTATTTAATAGATGCCACTTAAGTACCTATAAGTGATGGATTGTGAGACAAGTTACACTTGATTTTTTTTTTTAATAATTTCTAACTCACAGATGTGGACAGTCCCATAGGCCCCCATCAAAGCCTGAGACAAAAGGATATGTGAACCTGCCATACATGAGTTTTTATGTATTTTCATCATAGTTAATAGTTTTAATGAAAATATCAGAGTTTGCTCCTGTGAAAGCCAAAAAAGTAAAATTCTAATAAATGTAGGTTTGGATTAAGTACAATATTTAGGCTAACTTTTTCAATCACTTTAATATTCTAGGAGAGGAAAATAAACCATCAAAAACTATATAAAAACACACATAAAGGGCATATCTTCCTCATTTTGTCTCAGACTTTAAAATAGCACTGTTCAATCTGTATTTAAGATTTTGACATTTTGTATATAAACATTTCCTACAATTCAATAACAAGCAATCCAATTGAAAAACAGGCAGAAGTCCTAAATAGATATTTCTCCAAAGGTGGCCAATAAGCACATGAAAAGATGTTGAACGTCACTAATTATTAGAGAAATGAAAATCACAACACAGTGAGGTACCACCTCACACCAGTCAGAATGGCCATCATTAGAAAAATCTACAGCTAATAAATGCTGGAGAGGATGTGGAGAAACAGGAACCCTCCTACACTGTTGGTGGGACTGTAAATTGGTGCAGCCACTATGGAAAACAGCATGGAGGTTCCTTATAAAACCAAAAATAGGGACTTCCCTGGTGGTCCAGTGGTTAGGACTCTGTGTTTTCACTACCAAGGGCCCAGATCTGATCCCTGGTTGGAGATCTAAAATCCCACAAGCCTCACGGTGTGGCCAAAAAAAAAAAAGTTGCCATATGATCCAGTAATCCCACTCCTGGGCATATACCAAAAATTATAATTCGAAAACATACATGCACTCCTGTGTTCATAGCAGCACTATTTACAACAACCAAGACATGGAAGCAATCTAGGTGTCCATCAACAGAGGAACAGGTAAAGAAGATGTGATACACACACACACAACGGAACATTAGCCATCCAAAAAAATGAAATAATACCACTTGCAGCTACATGGATGCAGCCAGAGATGAGCATAATAAGCAAAGTAAGTCAGAAAGAGAAAGACAAATACCATATGATGTCACTTAACATGTGGAATCTAAGATATGACACAAATGAACATATCTATGAAACAGAAACAGACTCCCAGACATAGAGAACAGACTGGTGGTTGCCGAGGGGGAGAGGGAGTGGGGAGGGAAGGATTGGCGTTTTGGGGACAAGCAGATGCAAACTATTATATATAGGATGGATAAACAAAAAGATCCTACTGTATAGCAGAGAGAATTCTATAAACCATCATGGAAAAGAATATGAAAAAGAATATATCTACATATAACTGAGTGTGCAGTATAACTACATGTAAATGTGCTGTGCAGCATAAACACAACACTATAAATCAACTATACTTCAGTAAAAAATTTTGACATTTTGTTCATCATGGATTTTTTTCATTTTGAAATATTAAAATAGTACATTAAGTGCCATTAATCTTGACATTTTTGGTGCTCACTAAATTTTCTCCCTGAGGTGAGTGCCACGCATACCTTGTATCAGCTTGCAGGAACCCTTGGCTGGGGATGTCTGTAGTTGTCATGACTGGGGGGTCCAGGGATGCTGCTCCATACCCCACAGTGCCTGGGACAGCCCTTCCATGGTAGCAGATGCAGCAGAGCGAGACACTGCCTCTGAAAGGCTTTCCAAGGTCCTCATGTGATTTAAGCCTCCTGGTTTGATTTCTACCTTTCACCTTGTGGAGATGGGCAGGAGAGGGTGTCTGCTCAGGGACTGGGCCAGTAGGCCAAGGCAAACAGAGTTTATTTCAAAGAGCCAGCGCCCACCCAACAGGAGAAGAGGTGGCAAGCCCCTGTCCCTCTCATGCAGTGTTCCTGGCCTTTCCCCTCTGCATCTGCCACTGGCACCCTGGGTCAGCCACCCTCCTGGTCAGGCCTCTGGGGCAGTCCCTCAAGGATAACCCCAGGGGCCTAGCTCAGATCAAGTAGCACCCACAGGCCCACTATCTATGCTCTGGGGTCAGCTTCCCTGAGGGGCAAGAGGCTGGCGGGGCTGGTTCTTGATGTCAGATGCTGTGATCTGACACCACACACCTGTCGTGTGCGACTGTCAAAACCCGCAGACTAACACTGAAAGCTGTGGAAAGATCAGAGCCGTTGTTCACTCCTGGTGGGAAACAGAAAGGGTGCAGCCACAGTGGACAAGAGCCTGGCTGCTCCTCCAAAAATTAGACAAAGGGGCAGTAGGCACATGAAAAAATGCTCAGCATGATCAATCATCAGAGAAACACCAATCAAAACCACAATGAGGTATCACCTCACAACTGTCACAATGGCTATCATCAAAAAGTCTACCAATAACACATGCTGGTGAGAATGTGGAGAAAAGGGAACTCTATTGCCTTGTTGGTAGGGATGTAAATTGGTGTGGCCCCTGTGGAGAACAGCAGGGAGGTTCCTCTGAAAACTAAAAATAGTATACCATAAGATCCAGCAATTTCACTTTTGGGTATAAAATAAAAATAGTAATTCAAAAATATACAAGCACCCCAGTGTTCAGAGCAGCACTAGTTACTGCTCTGGCTATTTACAATAGCCAAGGCATGGAAGCAACCTAAATGTCCATTGACAGACGAATGGATAAAGAAGATGTGGTATATATGGATGTCTCTGTGTGTGTATATATATCAATACAATGGAATATTACTCAGCCATAAAAAATAACAAAATTAAGTCAGATGAAGAAAGTTACTATAAGCTGTCTCACATCAGTAGAATCTAAAAATACAGCAAACTAGTGAATATAACTAAAAAGAAGCAGACTCACATATATAGAGAGAGAACAAACTAGTGATTGCCAGTGGGGGCAGGAGCAATATACGGGCGGGGGAGTGGGAGGTACAAACTTGGGTATAGACAGGCTCAAAGATGTACTATACAACAGGGGGAATACAGCCAATATTTGGTAATAACTGCAAAAGCAAAGTAACCTTTGAAAATCGTATACAAATAAAAAGTTTAAAACAATGTTTTGCCCTTCTCAAAAAATTAAAACAAAAAATTAAGAACACAGGATCACCAGGTGACCTAGTAATTCCAGCTGATGTGCACCCAAGAGAAGTAAAAGCAGGGCTGGGGGCTCCTGCGGCAGGAAGGATGACAAATTTTTCCTTTAAGCGTCTTCTCCCGTGCTTTCACTGATTACAACGCACGTGTCTATCTTTACAACTACGATTTTAAAAAGAGAAATTAAGTCACACACGCTGGGAGAAAATACAACAGTGACCAGCACTGCCCTCCGTGGAAGGCCAGGGTCCTCGAGGCCTGGGTTTGGGTCTGAACTGCACAAGAGCATCCAGTGCTCGAAACCAGCTTTGTAACAGGATGACCGCTCGCCCATCAGGGTGCCTGCCCTTTTGTTTGTGGGAGAACAGCCCAGTAACCCGCCTTGGGGAACCCAGAAGAGAAAGGGACGTAACGAATAAGTTGCACTTACCCAGGGACATTAAATAAACATGTGGCACCTGTCCGCCGCGATCTTTGGGGTTCCGCCCAGGCCCCGCCTCCAACCATAGCAGGGACAGGGGAACCCAGGGCTACACCTGTAGGGAGCTGAGGATGTGCAGACCCAGCTGGTTGCCCTCGGGGGAGCCCAGACCCTTCCCACCCGCATCCTCCCATCCCCCAGGGGCCGGAAGCCCAGAAAAGCCTGACGGGAGGCCCAACTCACTCCTGGCACTGACCACAGCTTCGGCCACTCACTCAGAAGTCTTTTCTGAAATATCTGCCCTGGACCGCCCAGGCTCTGCCCTGGGGGAGCAGCGGAGCCAGAGGAGCGCCCAGGGGAGTGTGAGGGGACGTAAGAGGGACGGGAGATTTCCGAAGAAGGTCCTAGAGCCCACGGAAACAGAAGGCGGTGGACCAAGGAGGAGGCGGAAGAAGAAGTTGGTGCCTGGGTTCTGAGGTGTCATTAAAGCGTCGGGTGGACCTTGGGGTGTGGAAGTGGGTGGTCACCTACAATGCGCCTAGACGTGGATGCCAATGACGAGACTAGGGGAGCAGGAGGATGGCGATCCGGCACTGGACTGGCATCCCGAAACACCAGAAGGACCGCGGGGGAGGTTCGGGGAAAAGAACACTCAAGGAGGGTAGCGGAGAGTTAGCGTTAAGAGGAACGCGTGGACCGCCCAAAGCGCACGCGCATAGCAGACAAGCCGCGCGCCGCCGCAGGCCCCGCCTCCAGGACGCACACTGATTGGCGCCGCCGTTAAGGGGCGGAGCCGCAGGCCGCGGCCCGGGCGGGGCCTGCGCCGCGCCTGCGCAGCACGGGGCCCCGCGCGCGGGCGGGTGGGCGGAGCGGGCCCCCCGAGCGGGGGCTGGCGAGCGCGGGGAGGGGGCCGAGAGGGCGGCAAAGCCGGCGCGCGCCCGGCTGGGGGCGGAGGGTGGGGGCCTGCGGGCCGGAACAGCCGCGGTAAGTGGCGGCGGCAGCGGCGGAGGCAGCTAACGCGGCGGCGGCGAACGGGGGTCCGGGCGGCAGCGGCGGCGGCGGCGGGCCGAGGACCCGGGCGCGATGGAGCGGAAGAGGTGGGAGTGCCCGGCGCTCCCGCAGGGCTGGGAGAGGGAAGAAGTGCCCAGAAGGTCGGGGCTGTCGGCCGGCCACAGGGATGTCTTTTACTATAGGTGAATGAACGTGCCGGCCGGGCAGGGCCCCAACGGGCGCCTCCCAGCGGCCTCTGCGGCAGCCTGGGCTCCCGGACCGGGGCCGCGGCCTGGGCCCCGCGCGTGCGTTGTGCGTACATGCGTGCGTGCGTGCCGGCGCGCGGCGGGCGCTTTGCCCAGTGCGCGTGCGTGCCCGGCTGGGCCGAGCCCGGTGCGCGTGCGTGCCCGGCGGGGCCCTGTCTCAGTGCGCTTGCGCTTCCCACGCGGCCGCATGGCCCTGGAACCGGTCCCGGGCGCGCGGCGGCCTTTGTTCGGCGGCCGCGGCGAAGCGGCCGGCTGGGCAAGGGGCACCCCGGCTCGAGCCAGATGCCGCTGGGAGGCGGGGGTGGGGGCTGGGGTGTCCCTTTGATCCGCGTGGGGCTCTCCCGCGCCGGGCGCAGCCTGGGCGGGTGGGGAGCCAGGGTTTCCGGAAGCAGTATTGGTTCTGGGGTACCAGGGAGGGCTGCTTAGGGATGCAGGTTCCTGGCCCCTTACCAGGGCTACTGGGCTCCAGAGCTGCGTGTCTTTTAAGATCCGCCCTTCTGTCCTTGGGCACCCTGGGTAGTGGCCCTTGCAGTCGCCAGACAGGGGACGCAGCCTTTGTGAATCCCACATACCCAGACTGGAGGGAGACCTGCCCTTGGCCTGGGTGAGGTAGCACGGACCCACACCTCTGTGAAACAATCAGTAAGAGGCTGGAAGCCCAGCCCCACACCGTCAACCACCTGCGGTTTGCTTTTCTGTTCCTTTTTTTTTTTTCTGACTGGTGAAGATGCTTTGTTTCTGAGCCGGCTTTGATGGCTCCCTCCCCTTTGCTTCAGGACCCTGGCTACAGGAAGGCAGGCAAGCAGGACACCTGCCACGTGTTGAATGCCTGCCAGGTGGTGAGGAGTGTACAGCAGGTCCTGGGCCTTTGCTAGCCGCCTTTTGGGAGGAGTGAGGGAAATGAGCAGGAAACGGATGGCAGTTCGCCCGGGACAGCCCGGGACAAGCTCAGGTTCTCGTCGGAAAAGCGCTGTTGGCCCTCCAGTGTACACTGATTGGCTGTGGTCTGGAAAGGTCAAGCAGGAGACAGTGGGGTTACAATCAGCATCTCTTAGGGACCTGTATGTATATTCCCCTTCACTGTATCTGACTGCCTGGCTGGCTCTTTAGAAAACTTGAATCCTGGTTCTGTCCTCCCAGGTGCCTGAAGTGGCCTCTGGCTAGGAACCACGTGCCCTCATTTAATTCCAAGCACACTTGTGTGCTTACTTCTTCCTTTTAGATCCAAAGACTGAGGCAGGTCTCGGTGCCTTTAATCCATTGTTAATTTAGTAGACGTCTCTGTAGCAACTGCTGGCCATTCAGCTGGGAACGAGACCTAGGTCTCCTCTCCTGGGTGACAGCTGGTGCCCCAGTCATCAAGTGCCCCATTGCTTTCATAGTTACAGGTGATAACATACACAGAGATGCAGGGGTCTGTGAGGGGTAAATGATGGGGTGCCTAGCTGAGCTGGGGTGGGTCAGTGAGGGCTTGTCTGAATAGGTGGTCCAGGGCTGAGCTGGGCCTTGGAGCCAGGAGGAGTGTCCAGGCGGTGGGAGGAGCCTGTGAGGAGGCTCAGGAGCTGAACCATGGCCAGAGTGACTGAAGGGCCTCGTAGTGCCATCACCTTAGGTCTTGTCCCCACCTGCTCCCTACCTGGGAGCCTCTTAGGGCCTCTTGACAGTGGCACCCCACTCCAAGGCCCTGGTCCTGAGCACTGGGATCTGGTGGTAGGGAAAGCCTCCAGAGTGGGACTGGACAGCTCCCATGAGAGGTGAGGGCCTGAGACAGGATGGGGGTGTGGAGTCCAGTGCCTCTCCCAGGCCTCTGGTCTGGGTGACTTGCCTGGTCCCAGGAAGTGGGAGGTCTGGGAACTGTGATAGGAAACCTGCAGTGTTCTCTCGGATATGGGTCCTTGGCCTTCTTAGCCCCCAATGTGGAGCCAGGTGCTCGGGCAGGAGCACGTGGATTTCCCTGGTATCTTCTCGCAGAGGGAAGGCAGCTCTCAGGACTGTTGAGTCGGACATAGCTGCCCTTGTATCCTAGCCTGGCCCCTGGGCACATGGAACCTTGGTGTCCTGGTCCACAGAGTGGTGGAGAGACAGTGCTCTTTGCAGGAGAGGTGGTGTCACCTCACATACTTGGGGAGGGCTCATACACACACACCCGCCTCCAGCTTGGCAACCGGGCCCTGAAGACTAGGAGATGAGGATGAAGCAGATGGCTACAGCTGTGGCTGTCATTTACAGTCCAGGCAGGAAGTTGAGGACTTGGCAGTTAGCGTCACTCTTTGGGGTGAGTGGAACAGAGAGGACTTTCAGAGCTCATTTTAAAGGTGGGAGTACAC
Source organism: Giraffa tippelskirchi (assembly GCF_054371585.1). Taxonomy (NCBI): domain Eukaryota; kingdom Metazoa; phylum Chordata; class Mammalia; order Artiodactyla; family Giraffidae; genus Giraffa; species Giraffa tippelskirchi. The sequence continues at coordinate 117,285,399 of NC_137280.1, read as the reverse complement.
TTAGGAAAGCAGGTGGTACTCAGCAGGTCGGCCCCCTTCCCTGAACAGCAGGCTCGGCTTGGCTGGAACCAGCTGTGTCTTGCTCTTAAGGCCTCACCAGGCATCTTGGGTCACAAGCCCCCTTATAGGCCTGGGGTTGCTGCCCATTCCTCACCCCTCCCCCAGCCCTGTGTCCACGCTGGGCACTGGCTCCCACCCCCACAACACCCCAGTGCCTCAGGAGGCCCTCCAGCTGGCTTCTGGCTGTCCATCTGCTCCCTGGGGTGGACCTTGTTCTGTAGAAAGGCCACTTTTGTTCTGTATGTCAGGTTTTACCAAATCTAGAAGATTTTTTTGTTTCATTGGATAAAATACCTCCGACATCTTTGTGTCCCAATACAAGTCTGCAAAAACTGTTTTTAAAAAGGATATATAGTTCATGTTTTGCACGACTCAGTTTTTAAAAGTGTCCAGCTCAGCAGTTTTTAGGACATTCGCACACATGGTGCAGCCATCACCAATATAGTTCTGGAACGTTCTTGTTACCCAGAAGAGACCTGCATCCATTAGCTCTCCAGATGCTGGCAGTCCCCACCTACTTGGCCTCACCTTCACTATTGTGATAGCTTTACTGAGGTAGGAGACACAGGTACTGTCACCCGTGTAAAGCATACAGATCACACGTAGTGCAGCTATCACCATGGTCAGAGTTAGACCATTCTGCTCTTCCTGAAACAGCCCTAGATCTCAACTACCTCTGCGCCATACCCCTGCTCCCTGGCCCTAGATCTGCAGCCTGGGTTCTGTTTCCCTGGCCTTGAGCAGGACAGCAGTGGGTGGGGGCAAGGGCTTTTCGAGGTCCTGCCTCTGCCCATGAAGGTGGAGTCAGGATGTGAACTCTGTTCACGTCAGCCAGCACAGGGAGTAAGGGAAAAGCGGATCTTCCAGAAGAGTCCCCGGTGGCCTTGGAATCCTGGGGTGGCAGGTGTGGAGGGCAGAGCTGGCATTGCCCAGCTGATACTCAGCGTGGATTCCATGCTGCCTGCTTTTGTCGCTGGTCTGCAGTACTCAGGGACACCTGGAGGGGGCAGGTGTGCGCTGGCATGAACTCAGACTAAAGGCCTTCAGGGGAGGTCTACAAAATGCAGCCCTCATCAGCTTCAGATGGAGAGTGGCAGGGACGGAGAGCAACAGGGATGTTCTGGATGGGTGCCAGGCCTGCTGCAGGCTTCACATGTACAACTCACTAGTTCTCAGGATTTTTGTGGCTGAGTGAGGTTCCCTGGTCGGGGAACATCCAGGTCATTTCCCTTGGCCAGTGTAAGTCAGCTTCCGTGAGTGACGAGGCATCAGTGTTTTTGTGGACGTGTGTTGTGGTTCCTCTTGGATACTTAGAGGTGGACTTGCTCTGTAACCATTAGAGGAACTGCTGGACTGTCTCTCAAAGCGGCCGCACCCGTCCTTGTCCCCAGTGACCAGTCCTTACTGATGTTACAGGGTCCCATGCTGGTCACCTGCAGTCTGAGCTCTGAGCATGCGAGGCGAGTGGCCTGGCCCAGTCCACGGGTTGAGCAGGGTGCAGGGCCTCACAGCCAGGTCTCAGGCTTCTCAGCAACACAGTCTGCTTCTGGAATGTTCCAGAAATGTCAGCCAGGCTCCTAGGGCTGGCCACATCCTGCCATAGGTGGGGGCGTCTGTCCCCACTCTTGGCCTTGGCATTCACTGTGCTGGGGGAGTGGGTGCCTGGCCTCCGCTGACCCCTCTGTGTCCGCAGCCCAAGCGGGAAGAAGTTCCGAAGCAAGCCTCAGCTGGCGCGCTACCTGGGCGGCTCCATGGACTTGAGCACCTTTGACTTCCGCACGGGCAAGATGCTAATGAGCAAGGTGAACAAGGGCCGGCAGCGGGTGCGCTACGACTCCCCAAGCCAGGTCAAGGTGAGCCCGCAGGAACTGCTGCTGGGGATGGTGGGGGGGGAGCCCCACCACCACCACCAACAACCCCTGTCCTGGAGTTAGATGCATGGCTGCTCCTTGGGGGAGACTCGGCGGCTATGGAAAAGCAGAAGGAAGATCGGGACCCGCCCGTCACCTGCCCAGGAGAGGCCCAGCTGTGGTCTGTGCTTGGGCACCTGGCACCTGGAGTGTCTACAAGTCTCCAATAAACAAGTGTTCAGGGACTTTATCCCCTTCCCTGATTGCAGGACAGAGGTGGCTAAGGGCGTCCGGCCCGTGCTCTGCAGAGAACAGGGCCATGAGGCAGGAGGGGGCAGGTGTGTGTCCACAGCCCCTGGCCAGGCTCACCAAGGGCAGCACATCAGCCCAGGCCTGGGCACAGCATTGCCTCTGGTCCAGGGGTGCTGGGGGATGTGCTGGGGACCCTGAAGCCCTGGAGCACAGCTTCCTCACTGACAGGAAGGCCCTCTGAGGACCTGCCCCATCCCATCTCCACAGGGCAAGCCCGACCTGAACACGGCCCTCCCGGTCAGGCAAACAGCATCCATCTTTAAGCAGCCAGTGACCAAGATCACAAACCACCCCAGCAACAAGGTGAAGAGCGACCCCCAGAAGGCTGTGGAGCAGCCCCGGCAGGTGAGCCCGCACAGACACCTTGATTGCTTGCAGCAGCAGGCCTGGCTCTGGGTCAGGTGGGCTCTGGAGCTCAGTCCACTCTTCAGAGCCCAGTTGGTGGGCCCAGGGCCCCCAGCACTGTGATCAGGAGCCATCATCCTGGAGTGCAGTCCCACGGGAAGCAGTCTCCCCACCCCACCCCCACATACACAAGGGGCCTCCTGAGCCGCCACTGTCACGAGCAGGTCAATGATGTTTCACATATGCAAGTGTTGTGAACTGTTTGCCAAAAACCAAGACTTACAACGTTTTCACATGTGTTTACAAACACCCGGTAGATAGCGGGGTGTGGGGGTGCTGGCGCAGGTCAGGAGGCCATGGCTGGCACAGGGGAGACACTTGGGAGACCCGCAGGGCAGGGGTCCCACTGTGGGCAGTGTCCTCGGTGCCATGTGGGCTGCAGCCCTCTGGGTAACAGGTCAGAAACCTCTGTGTTCCCCACCTCCCATTTAGGTCTTCACCCCTTAGACACCCTTCCCGGGTCTCAAGGTAAAGCCCGAGGGTGCGAGCTCACTGCACGCCCAGGGCCTCAGGCCCGTGGCTCAGCCCAGGTGGAGACTGGGCCTCCTGACCCCCAACCGTGGGGTGAAGGGGCCACAGACCATCCAGCAGCAAGTCAGACGTCTGAGGTGTTCATCCTGCCGGAAACGGGGTTGGGGTTTCTCTGCCCTGGGGTGCAAACAGCCCCAGCAAGTGTGGGGTCAGAGGTCACGCTGAGACCCCAGCCCAGCCCCCCGTGTTGCCTGCTATGGGGGCGGGTGGCCTGGGAATCCCCTCGCCTGATATGTGTCTGGTGGCAGCTTTTCTGGGAGAAGAAGCTGAGCGGCCTGAATGCCTTTGACATCGCGGAGGAGCTGGTGAAGACCATGGACCTCCCCAAGGGTCTGCAAGGTGACCTGCCACAGGGGGAGCAGGGGACAGAGGAGGGACAAGGCTCTGGCTCCCCAGCCTGGGGCCAGCCAGGGTGCACTTGGCCCTGGGGACGGGACAGTGACTGGTCCTCAGAAGCCTTGGGGGTCTGGTTTCCCTGCTGTCACTGCGCGGGCAGCTCGTGCTCCTGTGTCACCACGGGCTGCCCACCCGCAGAGAGGTTCAGGACAAACCTTTAGAAGGGGTGAGGGGGCAAGGCTGGTGACCATCCGCCATGCCCAGCAGGCGTGGGTCCCGGCTGCACAGATGAGACACTGCTGTCGGCCATCGCCAGTGCCCTGCACACCAGCACCACGCCCATCACTGGGCAGCTCTCGGCAGCTGTGGAGAAGAACCCCGGGGTGTGGCTCAACACGGCCCAGCCGCTCTGCAAGGCCTTTATGGTGACTGACGAGGACATCAGGTAGTTGCCCTCTCCTCCTCCCTCCCCACAGGCTATGTGCTCCAGAGAGGCCAGGTCTCTTGGCCATGCAGCTTCTCTGTGCTAGGCTGTGAGCCCCTCAAGGGGCCCTGGGTGGGGGTGGGCAGGAGACTGCAAGGCAGAGCAGCCGCACCTGGAATGCTAGGGGTTGGCGAGAGGGGAGCCCCGTGAGAAGGGAGGACCCTTGCTTAGACCACACACACACAGGCCTCACGTGGAGGGAGTGGGCAGGAGGTGACAGAAGTGATAGGTCAAGACGCAACTGTGTGAGAGTCCAGGCGACGTTTAAAGCACCACTTGGAGAAATAAAGAGTCAGCAAGGTGGGGACCACAGGGCCCAGGTGGGACTGTGGCCTTGGTCCTGCCTGGAGGGAGCACTCTTGGCCATCAGTGTGGGGGCACCGAGGGTGGGCTGGTGATGGTAGGAAGTCTCGTCTACGTGGAGGAGACAGGGAGGGCCCAGGGGTGGTGGGCCCAGGTTGACAGCGGCCCTCTCGGCAGAGCTGGTTTGGGGAGGGGCAGTGGCAAATGCAGGTGGGACAGCGTGGGGCTAGGATCTGTCTGAGACTGGGAAACTCTGGCCACTGGGTCCGTGTGTTCCCAGGAAGCAGGAAGAGCTGGTGCAGCAAGTCCGCAAGAGGCTGGAGGAGGCGCTGATGGCCGACATGCTGGCCCACGTGGAGGAGCTGGCCCGGGACGGTGAGGCACCATTGGACAGGGCGGGCGCTGACGAGGAGGAGGACGAGGACGAGGAGGAGGAGGAGCCCGACCAGGACCCGGAGATGGAGCACATCTAGAGCAGGTGCCACCAGGCTTGGGGCCTTTTGTGCCTGCGGCAGCAGCACTGGGCTGGCCAGGCACTCACGCCACCCAATCTGTCTCTGCAGGTGCCCCGCCTACCAGCCCGCCTGCATGGGGCCACCTCAGACTCGGCCCTCACCTTGCCCTGGCGTGCCCCCTCCCCTGGGTCACAGGAGCTCTGAAGGACGGCCCCTCGCCTGATGGACCCCCCACATCTGCTTCTCTGAAGGGCCTGGCCCGTCTGCAGGAAGCCCCTGCTCAGGTGGTTGCTCCACGCCACACTCAGGCCAGCCCGGTCCCCACGGCCACTGCCCTGAGCTCCTCACACAGGACAACTGCCACCAGGCTGCCTGCGAGGCTCCCCAGGACTGGAGAAACCTGTGTGGAACAGTCTCGCTTCTGACTTGGGCCCGTGAGGGGTGATGTCCCAGGCTACATGTCCGCACTCCCAGAGGCAGTACAGGATGGCTCCCCAGCCCCACCAGCCGGGCGCAGCGCACCCGCAATAAACTCACAGTCCCCTGGGGGCCAGACGTCTCCGTTGCTGCGAACCTTCTGTTGGCCTCACACGGACGGGAACTCAGGCCTCGGCACCTGAAGACCTCGCTGTCTCCGACCTGGCCTAGCCTGATGGTCTCACCACGGACGGAGAACTAGCTGCTCACAGCCAGACTCGGGCCAGGCTCCAGGGTAGCGCCACCCTTGGGCCTGGGTCTCATCAGGTGCCATCTCCTGCTGGCCTGGGTGGCGGCCTCCACAGAACAAGGCGAGCAGAGTTGTGTTGCCCCACTCCCAACAGCCCGAGGGCCTGGGCGAAGGGAGACCCTGCTGCCTGAGTGGATCCCGGCCAGCACCCTCGCTGCAGCCCATCCATCAGCCTGGAGGCTTGAGCCGTGGCCGGTGCGGCCTGTGAACACCAGACCTGTCCCATGCCTGCTGCACCTGCGGCCATGACTGTCAAGAGAGGCCCGGGTCACTGCCTCGTTTGTCCGGACTCCCTGGGCTGTGGTGGCCTTGGGAACTTCCAGGGGCTGGGTCACACTGCCGGCTCCTTCTGAGGACACCAGCCAAGAGGCTGGCTGACCCCGTCCTCCCAAGTTCAGTCAAAGCACAAAGCCTTGAGGACTGGGCACTGCCCCATGGAGGCTGCAGCACCACTGCCCAGGTAGCCACAGGCCCCAGGAAAGCCCCTCCACTGCAGCCCTGAGGGGAGCCAGGAGGCTGCGGGAGGCTTCTGTGGGTAGTGTTGAATAAAGCGTGTCAGGCGAAAATGGCCTAGGGCATTGTGTCAGTCCAAACTCGGGAGTTTTGTGTCAACGTGCTGGGAGCCTCAGTCCAAACTCGGGAGTTTTGTGTCAACGTGCCGGGAGCCTCCCTCAAATTCATCGTCTCCCTGGGCCAGAGAGTGGGAAGGATGGTGGGTGGCTTCCTCATGGCCCTAGGTGGGGTCTCCTGATGCTCAGGCCCCAGCAGTGTGAGCAAGAGAGCTGGTCCCACCCACCCCACTCCAGCAGTCCCTCCACCCCTGGTGGAATGGTCATGGCTGGCTTTTCTCCTGACCCATAGCCAGGCTCAGGAGCTGGGAGAACCCTGGCTCCCCCACTGCCCGGCCACCTAGCCTGGACCCTCAGAGCTTCTGTCTGCATCCACAACTGGTCAGGGCTTTGGTGGTCTGGGCCCTCCTACTCTGTGGCTCTTATAGGCATGGGCAGGGCTGGTCCCACCAGAGACTCCAGGGGAACACCGGCTCCTGCCTTTTCCAGCTCCTAGAGGTGCCGCATCCCCGGCTTGTGGCCCCTCCCTCCCTCTCTCCCTCCTCACAGCAGTGCAGCATCTCCTGCCCCCCTTTTATAAGGACCCTGTGATGATACTGGGACCCCCAGGGAATTGAGGGTCATCCTCATCTCAGGGGCCTTAGCTTAATCCCTCTTGCAGTTTTCTCTGCCCTGTGAGGTGATGTGTTCACAGGCCCCAGGGTGACTTTGGGGGACATTACCCTGAAAACAATTTCCTGTTCAGTGGAGGCAGCTCATGCCTGGCCACGTGGCCAGGCCCCTGCAACCTCAGCTTCCCCCAGCTCACTGTAGCCTCTTGGGCCTTGTCCCTGCCGTCCCCTCGGGATAAACAGTTGTTACAGAAGCCCTGGAAACCCATCACCTCAGGATCTCCCAGGTTGATGGGCCGGGGGTGACTTGGGACAGTGATGCAACAGTTTGGGACTTTCTGGTCAGAGGAAGCAGCGGGACCCCCACCAGTCACATGTGGCTATGGATATAGAAATCGGTGACAACTTAGGCACTGCATTCTTCAGCTGCCCTGGCTACATGGGGCTGGGGGCCATGACTGGACAGAGTAACAGAGAACTCCACACTGATCCTTGGTGGGGTTGGGGGGTTCGGGGGGATGACACCCACTCTATAAGTTCAGGTGAAGCTTCTCAAAAAGGGACTGCCAGGGCTTTCCTGATCGCTCAGTGGTAAAGAATTCCTCTGCCAATGCAGGAGACATGGGTTTGATCCCTGATCCAGGAAGATGCCACATGCCCCAGCAGCTAAGCCCCTGCACCAGAACTGAAGCTGGTGTGTTCTGGAGCCCATGCTCCACAACAAGAGAAGCCACCACAATGAGAAACCCGTGCATCGCAAGTAGAGTAGCCACCACTCTCTGCAACTAGAGAAAAGCCCTTGCAGCAATGAAGAGCCAGCGTGGCCATAAATAAATAATTGTTTTTAAAAAATGGCCAAAGTGTCTATCCACTGGTGAATACAAAAATCCAGCTCCTCCAGACACAGGAGCATCACTTGGCCACAAAAACCAGAGAAGCCCTGACACTTGCTACCATGGGTGTGGACGGCCACTGAGAACACGCTGGTCACCCCGTGAGAAGCCAGACATAACCACGCCGTGATGTTAATTTTAGGGGTCAACTTGACCAGGCTGAGGGGCACTCAGCTGGTAAAACATTTCTGGGTGTGTCTACACAGATGTTTCTGGAAAAGATGAGCGTTTGATTCAGTAAACCGAGTAGAGAAATTCATCCTCACCAATTTGGGTGTCAGCCGACCCATCAGGGACCCTTCGCAACAGTTTCATTCTGATGTTCTATTAGACTTTAAGAGCAGGGTTGAGAGCATTTTAAGTGACCATCCAGGCGCTTCACGCCAGAGGCGTGGGTGTGGGGGGGTTAGCAGTTCTCAGCTTGGTGATTCTGCACCCAAGGAGGTCTGGTGCATCGCCTTGTCCCCCCAAAAGATACATCTGGATCCCAAACCCTAAATCTTTGAGCAGGACCTTGTGTGGAAATAGGATCTTTGCAGACGTCACTATTAAGATGAGGTCACACAGAGTAGAGTGACCCTCAGCCCAATGCCTGGTGCCCATATAAAAAGTGAGGACATAGTCACACAGGGAGATGAACACCCTGTGATTCAAGGGTGGAGGCTGGAGAGATGGCGCCACAGAAAACTACTCCAGGGAGTAGAGAGGTGACTCCAGGCATGAAGTGGGTAGGGCCAGGAAGGCTGCTTCATACCCCACAGTGTCCCCTATCCCCTGAGGATGTTGTTGGTTAGTTGCTCAGTCGTGGTCAACTCTTTGCGACCCTGTGGACTGTAGCCCCCCAGGATACTCTTTCCATACAATTTCCCAGGCAAAAATACTGGGGTGTGTTGCTACCTCCTCCAGGAGATCTTCCCCACCCACACATCGAACCCACATCTCCTGCATTGGCAGGTGGATTCTTTACCTCTGAGCCATCAGGAAAGACCCAGCCACAAATGTCCACAGTGCCAAGGGGAGTACCCTGTCCAGGGGTCCAGGACTGCCATTTCATTTGTAGCTTCCCCCAACCCCCATTCACCTTTCTGTCCATCCCTCCATCTTATTTCTGGTACATTTCAAAGGAGACACTACCCCCTGCCCCTAAATACTTCAGCATGAAAATCACTTAAGAGATTGGTGGTTTGCAATTCTAAAAGGACTTTGATTTACTTTTAATGTAGATTTCTTTAATTTTTATTTTATTAAAAGGACTTTTAAAGCGCATCACCACAGGGCCATCATGAACAAATCCACATGTACATATAACAGGTCATTGTTCAGTTCAGTTCAGTCGCTCAGTCGTGTCCGACTCTTTGCGACCCCATGAGTTGCAGCACGCCAGGCCTCCCTGTCCATCACCAACTCCCAGAGTCTACCCAAACCCATGTCCATCGAGTTGGTGATGCCATCCAACCATCTCATCCTCTGTCGTCCCCTTCTCCTCCTGCTCCCAATCCTACCCAGCATTAGGGTCTTTTCCAATGAGTCAACTCTTCGCATGAGGTGGCCAAAGTATTGGAGTTTCAGCTTCAACATCAGTCCTTCCAATGAACACCCAGGATTGATCTCTTTTAGGATGGACTGATTGGATCTCCTTGCAGTCCAAGGGACTCTCAAGAGTCTTCTCCAACACCACAGTTCAAAAGCATCAATTCTGCGGCGCTCATTGTTCAGGTGTCTCCAACTGCATGTTGAAATCAAGGCCCCAGAGTCCCTGTTCCTTTTCTCTCTTCATTCTTGTCCATTTCTTCCCTGACAGCCTTCTTTTAAAATCGTAGTCTTTGCTTCTGATGATTGGTTCCCCTCACACCCTCAGTGGCCTCAGTCAAACCCCTCAGATGATCAACCAGCCCCACATTACTCACCTTCCTGGGGCAGCACCTGTTTCTTCATTTACTTACTCCCTTGTTTTGCTGGAGTGCATCCTGCAGTATACTAAGCTAATCTGTGATGACCTGCCGGCCCGAAACATCCTGATTCCTCCTCCCTCTTGATATGGACCTTGGGGTCAGTCATCACTTTCCCTAGGAACCTCGGCTTTCTTCCTGATCCTTTGGAATGTGATCTGAAAGCCCTTAGTGGTTCCAGGACACCCGAGTCCCCAGAACAAGTTGTGGGGTCCTAGCTATTTGGAGGCTCTGGCTCCACTATCCCTTCCATTATTTCCTGGACAACTTCCATCCACTTTCCCTTTCCTCTATTTTCTCTTCCTCCACCTTTTGTCTCTTTGCTTGACTTTCTGGGGGAGTTCCTGCTGATGTTGAACTCCTGCTACTGTGCTGTTAACTCTCACCAGTCCGAGCTTGTCTGAAGAACACATGTGTGCACGCACGACCACCCACAGGGGTGCACCCAGGACAAGCCACTCTGGCCTGTTCCCCATCTGTCACCAGTAAGGGCTGGGTACCACTTTTTGCCCCAGCTCAAACACTGTCTCCTCCATTCCTGACCTTCTCCTCACCCCACCTGAGCCCCTTTCTCAGCATCCAGCATGCCACCCTGGGTGGGGTCCCAGGAAGGGGGAAGGATGAGCAGGCACCAAGGCCCGCCCCCCCAGCCCTACCCCCAGGGGGCACCAGAGGGACTTGAGGCTGGCCAGGTGGGCCAGGGCAGGTCCCCCTGTGCCCTGAACACCAGCTACAGCCAGCAGAACTTTGGGTGAGGAGACGGGACAAAACCTGTGGCTGGAACAAAGGGAGGCACGGGAGGGAGTGCTGGGCTCACACACTGAGTGCTTCCTGGGAGCCCAGCAGTTCTGTAGCTCCAGTGCCTGCCTCCAGGAGCCCAGTCCTAGGGGGGAGGGGACTAGACATAAGTCAGGATGAAGTAATCAATACTTGAAAGCATTCAAACACAGAAAAGGAAAAAAGTTCCTCTCAGACCCCAAGAGAGAAACTGGGTGGAATGCAGCCTGGGGTCGGGAAAGGCATGAGGAGGAGGCAGGGAGCTGAGGGCTTCAAGGGGCAGGGGGCACCTGCCAGGAGAGACAAGAGTTCGTGAAGAGAAGAGACAAGGTAAAGGACCATCTAGTCATTGGAGCAGCTACGACTGAGGGACTCCATGGGATTCAGGGCAGGAACCCAAGTCCGGTGAGGATGGCAGTAGACCCAAGGGAGAGACCAGTGTTGGGCAAAGGGGCAGGCCGTCCCCTCTCCCACCCAAAAAGCCCATGCAAAAAGGGAAACCGGATGGCTCTTTCGTCCCAAAGGCAAAAAGAAGGCCCCGAAGGGCCGCTGGAGGCCACTAGGACAGGATGGCTTTAGGCGTGGGCACGCGGGACCGCTCTCGGGAATTTTACCCAGCGGCGCTCACGTCCGAGGGCTCTGGCTTGTGGAAACCAACCCAAGCCCGGAAACACCACCACTTAGGGGATGTGGGGGCCCGTGACTTCCCGGGGCTGCCCAGAAGCCAGGTGTGCACGGGGACCGCGGGGAGGAAGGGAGTTGGAGTACAGAGCCCGGCTGGGGCGCTAGCGGTCTCGGAGTGGGGAGCCCAGGACCCCGGCGCAGAGACGAGGGCCCGGACGCCCTCGCGCACCCTGGGCCCAGGCCGCCGCGGGCACCTACCTGCGGCCGCGCCTGCACGTGCCAGCGCGCCCGGCCCGCCCGGGCGCCCGCGGCAGGGGTGTCCGCGCCACGTGACCGCCCCACCCGCCCCGCGCGTGCGCCCTGCCCGGCGCCCCATTGTTGGCGGCAGCCGCGTCACGGGGGCGGGGCCGGGGCGGGGCGGCCGGCGGCCCGAGGGAGGCGGCGGGAGGGCGGAGGGAAGGAGCGTCCGCGCCGCCGCCGCCGCCGCCGCCGACTAGCAGCCGCCGCCGAGAAGCAAGCAGAGCCGCGCCGCGCCGCCGCCGCCCGCGCCCGAGCAGCCCCGCCGCCGCCCCGCCCCGCCGCTGGATGCCGGCGGCCGGCGGCCGAGCTCCCAGAGGCGGAGGGCGGCGGCGCGGGCGGCGGCGGCGGCGGCGGGGGCGGCCGGCGGCCGGGAGGCGGGAGCGCGGGCCCGAGCGCTAGCGCCGCCATGCCTAGCTCCACCGGACAGCCCGACGGCGGCGGGGGCGCGCGCGGGGGCGGACCCGGGGCGCCGGTCTGCGGGGACCCCAGCCCGGGTCCCCCGCCGCCGCCGCCGCCGCCGCCCCTGCCCGAGGGCGCCGATGAGGCCGCGCCCGCGCCCCGGCCGCCGCCCGAGCCCGACGACGCGGCCGCCGCGCTGCGCCTGGCCTTGGACCAGCTCTCGGGGCTGGGGCTGGGGGGCGCGGGCGACCAGGACGAGGAGGGGGCGACCGCAGGCGGCGGAGACGGAGCGGGTGCAGCGACTGGAGGCGCAGACGGCGGGGCCGCGGCGGAGCCGGCGCCCCCCGACGGGCCTGAGACGGGCGCGCCCGGGGTGGCCGTGGCCCCCGGCCCGCTGCCGCTGCTGGAGCCGGACGTGAGCCCCCCGCCGCCGCCTCGGCCGTCGCCACCCGACGTGTTCGCAGGCTTCGCGCCCCACCCCGCGGCGCTGGGCCCCCCGACGCTGCTGGCCGAGCAGATGAGCGTGATCGGCAGCCGCAAGAAGAGCGTGAACATGACCGAGTGCGTGCCCGTGCCCAGCTCCGAGCACGTCGCCGAGATCGTGGGTCGCCAGGGTGAGTGGTCGCCGTCGGGGGGCGCCGCCCCAGGGGTTTCCGCGCGAATCGCCCCCAGAGGGGCCGCCCAGCCTAGCCCACGGCTGGACACCAGACCCCGGCCACGCCCCGCGTGGGCTCGGGCCTCGGTGGCCGCCTGTGCGCCTTTGTCCTGCCGCTGGCCGCGGGAGAAAGTTGGGCGCGGCCCGCGCTCCTCCCCTCGGCGCTCCGGCCCCGCTGCCGCCTTTGTCTGGGCGCCTCCAGCCTGGAGAGCGCCCTGCGTGCAGCTCACTGCCTGGGCCCTGGGCTCCCGGAGGTTCCATCCTGGGGATAAGGGGGTCGGGCCGGGCTGTGCCCTCTCCCCACCCAGAAATGGCCCGGGGCGGTTCGCTCGCGTGTGAGGGGGGCTAGGGGCGAGGGCATTCTGGCAGGGTCAGGAGAGAGATTTGGTGGCACAAAGAGGGACTTGCCAGCCTGGGCACCCTGCTGGGGGTGGGGAGCAGGACAGGGTGAGCGAATATCCCTCCCGGCTGTCAGCCCCCAGTCAGGTATCTGGGGTGTGCACAAGGACCCCCTGTGAAAGCCACTTAGGGGGATTCAGCCTGACAGCCCTCCTCTGGCCAGGGTGTGGGGATCCCGAAGCGACATTGTCGGAGGTCTTTGCAGCCGCCCCATTGTTCTCTTTGTTAGAGAGCCAGGCTGGGTGACATCAGGCCGGCGGCTGCTCATTGGCCCTGGAGCTGCGGGGCGGGCGGGCCGGAGGGTGGTGGGCAGTGCCCGGCCCAGCACACACCCACCCACCCTGTTAGCTGCCTGCCCACCAGCCTCAACTTTCTCTTGCCCGCACCTCTGGGCTCCTGCCTCCCTGTTGGTCAGCCAGGTTCTAGAACTTGGGGTGGGTCCTGGGCGGGGCTTGAGATGGGGCTGGGGGACCCTGCCTCTGGGACCTCCGTAACGGGAGCTAGAGAAGGGTGTGGGGGGCTTGAGTTGCAAGATGACCTGTCACCCTAACCGCCATGGGCAGAGGACCACAGGGATGCCCAGACATCACCCTCTACTAGTTCCGGGTGGGTGGGGTCTTGGGGCCCACAAGCCTGCTGCTTCGGCTGCAGGTACATTCAGTCATTCATTTGTCCACCCTACATGTGGACACAAGGAGGGCTAGGTGTGGTGCTAGGTCAGGGGACTGCCATCAGGGGGTCCTTGGCTATGGGCAGGCACCAAGAGACCCCAACTGGACACTTCCCCTCCCTGCCCCGTTCCCTCCCTGCCCTGTCCCCTGTAACTGCACTGGGACCTGGAAGAAAACAGCCACCCCAGGCCAAGTGTCCGGAAGCCCTTTGGGGGCAGATGTGGAGACTAAGGCCGGAGATGCTGCCCAAGGTCACTAGGCTGATCCGTGGATGGTGGAGCATGAGGGAAGCCCCCTGTAGATGCAGGTGGCAGCACCCTAGGGGTGTGGGCAGCAGCAGAGGGCCCCGGGCTCTGGTCTCATCTGAGCGGTCTGGTGGCTGAGTCTTCAGGCTCCACCCTGTCTCTTACTCGTACCTCTGGTCCCCGTTTACCAGATGTCCGCCTGGGTTCCCACTGATGGCAGGCAGCATGGCAGGGACCCCCAGAGCTCCCCCTGCATCTAGGGTGGCTCCTCTCTGTGATGGGGGGGTGAGGGGAGAGCACCTCAATGGAGGTTTTTGTGAAAATTCTCAAGCAAGATGCTGGTTCTCCGCCCAGTCCTGGCTGGCATACAGTCGCCACCCCATAAGTCGGGTGCAGGGCCTTGGGGTGGAGCACGCGTGCCAGGACAGGTCAGCAGGTTCAGCAGCCCTTATTCCCCACTCTTGAAGTATCTGTGGCTCTCATCTTCTCTCACCAGTTCTCAAGCACAGCCTGGAAGACACACTGTGCCCTTCCTCCGGTCACAGTCCCCCACCCTGCCCCGTCTACCCTGTGGGTCCCTTGAACATGGAGCCTGTCCCTTTTTTCTGCTCTGCTGGCCCAAGTGCAGGGGTTGTGGCCTGCCCTGAACTTACTCTTCTGTCTGACCCCTGGTCCAAGGCCACCCCTTCCCTGGAGTTCATGGAGGGGGTGCGCATCTGTCCAGCCTCCTCTGGCAACCAGAGCCACAGACCTAGGCTCTCCCTTTCCCAGACGACCCCATGCTGCTCCGTGAGCCTCAGTCTTCGCCCCGCTAGGTCTGTGCACCTTCTGGGCAAGGGGTAGGGACCATGACCCTTGTGGTGCTCCCTGGTGCCTGAGGGACTGAGAGGACCCACTGAGGGGGGCCTCAGCCTGCCCCACGGCATCCCCTAGAGAGGACCTGCCACCTCCAGGCCAGGAGGGTAAAGTGGCAGAGGTGGAAGTGCGGCCAGAGCCAGCTGGTAGGGCTAGAATTTGCACTCTAGTCTCTTGGGCTCTTATTGCACTGTGGGGAGAAAAGGCGAGCTGGGAGAGAACTGGCTCCAGGGTTGGGTGTGTCGGGAGCTGACCCCTTTCCATAAACAAGAAAGTGGAAACTCAGAAGGACCAGTGGGGGGTGTCACCCCAGCCCGAAGTGGCCAGGGCTGGCACACATCTGCTGCCATTGACCTTGGCCTAGTTCCTTCTGAGACCCGCCCCCACCCTCCCCAGTGCCCTCCTGCCTGGCTCCCCTTGCTAGAGTTTGCAGTGTGGCCATGACTGGGGGTGTTGGGGTTGGATCTTCAGCACCAGGCCTGGCCTGCAGCACACTAGGTCACGGTCAGGAACAAGTGACCTGCCAGCCACCTAGGTCCCCTCCATTATCCCTCGGTGAGAGGGGCCTCTGCTTGCTATTCTCTGCCTGTGTGTGGCCCCATCCCTGTGGGATGATCCTAGGGTGATGGGGGGGGCCATGCCTTGATGTTCTTATTTACCCACCCAGAGTGGGGAGAATAGGAAGAGAGCCATCCCCAGGCCCAGGTTGGGGGTCGCAGCCTTCCCTGCTTGCCCAACGGGTCCCTGTTTCACTTGGGAGCCAGCTTTGTACCCAGACATCCGACTGTGACTCAGCCTTGCTCTGGGACAGCACCCTGCTGGGTTGTCCCAGCACCCGCCTGCTTGTGGAACGCTGTCCCCACTGTCCCCTTAGCCAGGAGCGCTCCCCCAGCACACAGCCCCCTTCTCAGGGTGGTGCCCTTGGCTCCCCCACGTGGCCTTGAGGTTCCCTGGATAAGTGTGGTCTGTGGTCACTTGCATGGGCTCCCTTGGGGCCTGGTTCCTTGAATGCCTAGTGCACTCAGTGCAGGGGTGGCCTGGATCCTGGTCCAGGCTCATGTGAGCAGCAGGAAGCAGGACTGCCTGCAACTAGGCTGCCTGTGGGGAGCTATGGGGCTCGCTGGGGCCAGGGGAAGTCACCTGCCCTCCCCGGTTCTCTGAGTTGGAATCCTGGTGGGGCAGGGTCCAGGAATCTGCATTTCTGCTGTGCCCACCAATTGGCAGTAGCCCCCAGGGTCACTCCTGGAGCCCCAGTTTCCTGTCTTGTGCAGTACCACGCCCCCAAGCTCTGCCACCTCTAGGGGTCTTAGTATAGGTGGGGTTGGGGGCCAGTAGCCATCACAGCTGAAGTGAGGGTGGTTAGCTTGGCTCTGTTTGGCCACTGAGGGCTCCACCCGAGGCTGCTTTCAGGTCAGGGCAGGATGGGGTCCTGTGAACAGGAAGCTGCAGGGTTCCACCCACCTTGAGGCACCCCCACGGGGGCAGGCTGCAGTCCCTGGCCCATCAGATCCTGCCCCAAACCTATGAGGCTGGTCTGTTTCTGCTCTCTTTTGACAGATGAGGAAATTGAGGCATGGAATGGTCCCTCAGATGCCCAGGGTATCCCCAGTCCCCCAGCCTCAAAGAGTTCAGAAAGTTAGACATAAGGTCTGAGAAGTGTGTACTGGGGCCTGGCCCAGTATAGTCAGGGTGGGCTTCCCTGGAGGAGGGCATGCCAGGCTGTGATGTGATGCAGAGAAGGAAGAGGATGTGAGAGTAACGTTGCAGATGGGAAAGGTCAAGTGCAAGGGGACTGCAGTAGAGGCCCTTCCCAGCAGCCAAGTAGGAAGGAGACCATCAGGGCAGGCATGGAGGCAGCCACAGGTCAGGGTGCCTTTGGAGTTGCCAGAAAGGCCGGGCAGCCACCAATGGGAAGACCCCGGGTGGACATAGAGGAAATGCCCAGGGACCAGGAGGCGAGGCTGAGAGATGGCAGACCCCTGCTCACCTGCCCCGCTTTTATTCAGCTGTGGGTGAGGGGCGGCTGCCTGGGACCCAGGCTCCATCACTCTGACTTCATCAGCACAGAAGGCTTGCCGGCTTACTTTGTATCTTTTCTTGTTGAGAACTTAGCCACACTGTTAACTCCACTCAGAGCCGCCCTCTGTGCCGCACTGAAACAATATTCCTGTGTCCTTCTGCCTTCCCAGTACTTAGAGGGTGTGGGGTCTCCCAGTCTCCTGGGCCCCAGTTCACAATGTCTCAGAAGGCCCTGGGGTGGGAATGGGGTGTCAGGGGCCCAGTGAAACCACACCTGACATTTAGATTTCTCGTGGGTGGCTTCCCCTTAGCCCTGGGAGGGCCACCTAGATGCTGGGTGAAGTGCCAAGTCAAGGACCCTGCATGACTGACCCTCTCCTCGACAGATGTCCCAGCCCTTTTCCACAGGGTCAACCCTCAGCCCACCTGGGCAGCAGTGATGAACCCCCAGGTCATGTCCCCAGCTTCCCCTCCGTGGCTGGGACCACTGGGGGCCTGTGGAGGTGTTCTGACCTGGGGCCCAGGATCTGCTGTTGGGGGAGGGTCATGTGATCAGAAGTTCCCACCACCCAGGCCTCGGGTTCCCCTCCAGGCAGTCTGGGAGTTGGTGTCAGAGCGTATGCGGCCGGTCACGATGTCAGAGTGTTCTCTGTCGGGTATAGCGGACCGAACGGCTTGAAACTAGAACTGAACGCTCACAGTTCTGCAGGGTGGGAATCTGAAATCAGGGTGTTGGCAGGGGGCATGCTCCTTCCAGAGGTTCCAGGGGAGGGTCTTCTCCAGCCTCCTGGCTTCCAGTGGTGCTCACAAGCTTTGGCGTCCTGGGGCTTGTGGCCACCTCCCTCCAGCCCTGGGCTCCATCTTCACATGGCTGTAATCTCAGGGACACTCTGTGTCCCTCCCTCCATCCTTGGGCCTCAGTGTCTCCTCTGGTCCTATAGCAAACCCCTGCCCCATAGCAGGGGGATTGTCAAAAAGGCAAAGAGGGGCCCTGTTGTAGGTTGAAAGGTGTCCCCCCAAATCCATGTCCACCTGGAATGTCAGAATGTGACCTTACCAGGCAAGAGTCTTGGCAGATGTAGTTAGAGTGTGGTCATGATGGGTTGGGGTGGCCCTGAATCCAGTGACCAGTGTCCCTATAGAGGAGGAAGGACATGTAGAGCGGCAGTCTGATGTTACAGCTGGAAGGTGGGGGCTCCCACCCAGGTCACCAGCTGTCCCATGCAGCTGCGGCCCTGGAGGGGCTGTCCTGGGGAGGGGTCCACGCCCTCACCGTGTCTCCCCCTCCCCCACCCCCAGGGTGCAAGATCAAGGCTCTGCGAGCCAAGACGAATACGTACATCAAGACTCCCGTGCGAGGGGAGGAGCCGGTCTTTATCGTGACCGGCCGCAAGGAGGACGTGGAGATGGCCAAGCGTGAGATCCTGTCGGCTGCCGAGCACTTCTCCGTGATCCGGGCCACGCGGAGCAAGGCAGGCGGGCTGCCGGGTACCACGCAGGGCCCACCCAACCTGCCCGGACAGACCACGATCCAGGTGCGCGTGCCCTACCGCGTGGTGGGGCTGGTGGTGGGGCCTAAGGGCGCCACCATCAAGCGCATCCAGCAACGGACGCACACATACATCGTGACGCCCGGGCGCGACAAGGAGCCGGTGTTTGCCGTGACGGGCATGCCTGAGAACGTGGACCGGGCGCGCGAGGAGATCGAGGCCCATATCACACTGCGCACGGGGGCCTTCACCGACGCCAGCCCCGACAGTGACTTCCACTCCAACGGCACAGATGTCTGCTTGGACCTGCTCGGGGCGGCCGCGGGCCTCTGGGCCAAAGCTCCCAACCCGGGCCGCCGGCCCCCAGCGCCCACAGCCAGCCTCCGTGGGGACACTGCGCTGGGCGCCCCGGGAGGCCCTGAGTCCTTCTACGCAGGCAGCCGCGGGGGGCCGCCGGTGCCCGTGCCAGACGCCGGCCCCGCCAGCCCCTACAGCGCTTCTGGCAACGGGGGCTTCACCTTCGGCGGGGACGGTCCTGGGGCCCCCACGGGGCCACCAGCCCCCGAGGACTGCGACTTCGGCTTCGACTTCCTGGCGCTGGACCTGACCGTGCCCACTGCGGCCACCATCTGGGCGCCTTTCGAGCGGGCCACCCCACTGCCGGCTTTCGGCGGCTGCTCAGCGGTCAATGGGGCCCCCGCGCCACCAGCCCCGGGTGCCCGACGCAGCAGCGGGACCGGCACACCACGCCACTCGCCTACGCTGCCCGAGCCCGGTGGCCTGGTCCTGGAGCTCCCGCTGGCCCGCCGGCCTGCACCGGACCCAGTGGGCGCCCTGCCCTGGAGGCCCCCACAGGGCTCTCTGACGTCCTTCTCAAGCAGCGCCAGCTTCTCCACAGCCACCTCGCTGCCCAGCAGTTCCTCGGCCGCCTCGTGCTCGGCGTTGGATTCCAGCGCCCCCGAGAGCGGCCGCAAGCCCCCAGCGGCACCGGCGCCTGCGGCCCTGGCGCGAGAGTGCGTGGTGTGCGCCGAGGGTGAGGTAATGGCCGCGCTGGTGCCCTGCGGCCACAACCTCTTCTGCATGGACTGCGCTGTCCGCATCTGTGGCAAGAGCGAGCCGGAGTGCCCGGCCTGCCGCACGCCCGCCACCCAGGCCATTCATATCTTTTCCTAGGTGGGCCCCTCGCACGCCCAAAGTCCCACCCCCACCCCCACCCCCACCCCCTGGGGCCATCAGTGGGCGCAGGGTGGGGGCGCAGGGCCTGGAGGGGAAGAAGGGGGCCGGGCGGCGGGCTGCGTGGCCAGTGTTTACAGATGAGCTTTAACTCTACGGTCCCAGGCGTGGAGACGACGCGGCCAAGCGGCACCTCAGTTCTTAACAAATGACAGTATTGAGTCGACAGGTTAAAATAAACCAGAGAGAAAAGGCCTGCTTGCCTGCTTGCACTTTTTATTTAAGACACTCCCTACCCCCTACCCCCGCCCCGCCCCCAGCCCTGGGTGATCTTTTTAAGAAGAAAAAACAAAACAGGATTTTTACAACTCTGGGTTGTACTTCTTTTGTATGTAGCGGATATCAATTTGACAGTGTTTGTTTTCCCATGGTCTCAACCTCTGCAGAAACTTCCAGGAGGAGGATGGCTCCCTTTGCGGGGATCATATTGTTACCCTGTAGCATGTAAGCCGCGCGCAGGCCGGAGGGGGGTGGGGGGGAGGGGGCGAGGGGCGTCCGGAACTTTTTAACTTTTTTTTAATTATTAATCCCTTTCTGCTGTGGTTTCTGTTGACAGTTTTTAATTTTTGTTGTTTTTTTTTAAAAAAAAAACTTTTACTTTTTACCTCTTGTGTATATGTAGGGAATTTATAGGGAAATATGTACTTTATGGAATAAATTTTAAGACTAAAATATATTTTATTTTAAGTAACGGACCTTTAATCTTACACAGCTAAATTACTGATTATATATTTGCTGAGCTGACCTAAGGGTTCAGAAAATTGTATCAAGAGTTTTATTTTTTGACTTCAAAGCCTTCTTAATAAAGTCTTTTTACTACATGTGAGACCTTGGCCTGGTGTGGGGTGGGTGGGCATGGGGGAGGGCTGGGGGTGGGGGTTAGATCCAGCCCCACCCACCTAGTCTTCCAGGTCAAAGCTTTAGGGCTCAGGATATCCTGCTTCTAGGCTTTGCCACAAGCCAGGTGCTGTTGGCATCTTATCGGGGCTCTGGTAAGAGGTGGTCCAGGCAGGTCCTCTTATCCTCAGGACCCCACATCTTAGGGGACAACCAACCATGGGGACATCTGTGAGCCATGTGTGAGAGTGGTGATACTGGTCGCTTCCTGGGGCACCTGCCCCAGGGTGACATTGTACAGAGGAGGGGCAGGTCTTCCTCCCAGGAGGGGTCCTGAGGTCTCATGGGCTGGAGGAACATCTAAGTGATAAGCCTCAGGTGTTGTGCCCCAGGCATCTAGTTGGGAGCAGAGGACTATGGGGTGTGGGGTTGCCAGACATGGTTCTTCAGGCCTGGGACTGGCCCAGAGGTGAGGACTGGGGGGCCACAGATTGGACTGTGGGCAGCTGGCAGGGGCCACCAGAGCTCCAGAGGTGGGATCCCGGAAGCTGTGGGGTGAGTTGAGGATGGGGTGTGCTGACAGGGAGGGGCCCAGGACTACTCCAGGGACAAACCCATGGGGCCAGGTGACCACAGGCTGCTGGCTCGGGGAACAGGCACTGGGGGACCTGGAGAACACAGCCCACTAGGGAAACTAGGAAGACAGAGCAGGGAAGCCTGGAGGGCTTCCAGGAGAAGGCCAAGAGTTGGGGATGACAGGAGCATCTGAAGGGGCAACAGGGACAGAGAGGAAGCAGCCAGAGATGGACAGAACACCCCCAGAGCAAGTGGCGGCCACCTCAGACCCTCTGGTTGGGAGTAGTCACCCCAGGCTGTGGAACCCAGGTGGGTCTCAGGACAGACCCCGTGCACCCAGGGTTCCAGTCCAGTCCTGCTGGAATGTCCCCATCTGTAAATTGGGAAACACCTAGGTCCACACTCCCGGCACTGGTGAGGCTCTAGCCTTGGAATGCATTGGTACATGGCCCCCAAAAGATACAGCCCTGGAACCTGTAGGTGGGAGCTTACAGACTGGTCTTTGCAGCTATAGTCAAGAATCTTGAGATCATCCTGCATCAGAGTGGCCCTGTAAGAGAGTGTCCTTATAAGAAAGAGAGCAGGAGTCGCAGATATGCGGGGAGAAGCTGTGTGATGCTGGAGGCTCCTCTGTCCAAGGGATTCTCCAGGCAAGAATACTGGAGTGGATTGCCATTTCCTCCTCCAGGGTATCTTCCTAACTCAGGGATCGAATCTGTGTCTCCTGTGTCTCCTGCATCACAGATGGGTTCTTTACCCTCTGAGCTATCAGGAAAACCTTCATCTTGCGTTAGGGTGGCCCTAAATCTAATGTCTTTGTAAGAGACACCGCAGGATCACAGACATGTGGGGAGAAGCTATGTGACACTGGAGGCGAGACTGGGGTTGATGCGGCCACAAGCCCCAGACGCCTGGAGTCCGCAGAAGCTGGAAGAGGCAAGAAGGACCGCCCACCACCCAGCCTGGAGTCTTCAGAGGAATCACGGTCCTGTCACACCTTGATCCCCGACTTGTGGTCTCCAGACAGGAAGAACAGATACCTATTGTCTTAACCCGCCCACTTTAAGGTAATTTTTTAAAGCCGCCCTGGGAAACCGATATGGTAGGTGGGCTAGATTGAGGGGTTGACCACAGTCAGCTGCAGATAGCATGGCAGAGACTTGGAGGTGATGAGATCCTAAGACACATCCAGGGAACATAGAGTGGTTGGTCAGAGGGACAGGTGAGAATAATGGGATACAAGTTGAAAAGGTGAATTGGAGCCAGGCCTTGGAATTCCTCCTTTAATCTCTCCCACCTGTGTCAGGTCAAGACTTCTATTGGGTCCCTATTTTTGCCACGGTCTTCCTCACCCTTGGACCTCCCCCTTTACAAGGAGAAAGACACACCAGCCCACACTGGACTTCGGCCAAGAGAATTCAAATGTAAATAGCTCCAGGTGGTCCAGGTGGCCGGAGGTTCCTCTGTGGGCCACATGTCTCTGGAACGTTCCAGTCCAGGATTGTCCCATAGGGCATCTTGTTATGATGGGACTGTTGTAGACCTGTACCGGCCAGTACAGGAGCCATCAGCCGCATGGGTGATCCAGCATCTGAAATGTGACTTGTGCAACCAAGAGATTGAATCTTTTTTTTTTTTTTTTTTTTGAGATTGAATCTTAAATGTTGTTTGGCTTTAATTTAAATTGAGATAGCATCTAGGGAAGCTGTTTACTATGTGGACTCTTTTTTTTTTTTTTTTTAACAAGGAGTTTCGTTTAATTTTCTCTGGGTATTTGTAAAACACTTAGGGCCAACATAGAAAAAAAAAAAAACCTCCTGTGAAAAATTACACTTACAAAAGAAAGGCCTAAGAGGGATTAGCGCCTTAGCCCCTCAGAGCTATAGCAACTCTGATTGGTCCAAGGAAGTGAATAGATCTTGGGAGGCTATGACAGGAGGAAAAACAATGAGAAATCACTGAGGGAGAGGGCCTCGAAGTGGGCCTCGAGGGGGAACTGGAGGTCAGGGAGTGGGTCTGGGTGGAGGGAGGGGCCCCCGCTGGTAGCTGGTAGCCGTAGGGTGGAGGTCGTGGAGGGCCAGTGTATCCATGAGGAGGCATCAGTGGAGGAGGTCCACGCATACCATGTGGAGGCATAGGACCTGGGTGACCCATGGGAGAGCCAAACGGAGGCCCTCGGGGGGGCATGCCCATTGGAGGAGGTCCAGGATGAGGCATTCCAGGTGATGGTCGGGGTGGTGGCTGCCCCCCAGAGCCAGGGGGCCCAGCGTGGGGGTGCCCTAGGCCATGAGGGCCATGGTGGGCCAGCTGCATCTGAGACATCCCTGGATGGGGCATCCCACCCGGTGGGAATGGGTGAGGATGTGAGTGTCCGTGTCCAGGATGTCCAGCCCCTGGGGTTCCCGCTGATGGAGGGCCATGTCCTCCAGCCCCAGGAGGCATAGGTGGTGGTGGCATGGCTGGGGGTATCCCAGGAGGAAGGGCTCCAGGAGGCGGTACTGGGGGTGGGAAGGAGCCAGGAGGAGGTATGCCTGGTGGAGGAAGCCCAGATCCCAATGATGATACCACAGGATTGGGAGCAGATGGTGGAGGGGGTGCATCTGCAAACAGCTGATGAGGGCGGTCAGCCTGGGAGAGTGGGTTCTGTGCTGCCAGAAGTCTTTCAGCGGCTGAGCCATGGCGCTCACCCTTGGAGTCCTTGAATGCATAGGACACAGTGATTGGGCGGTTACACAGGTACTTCCCATTCATGGCCTCAGTCGCTGCATCCGAAGCATCAAATGAAGCAAAATGAATAAAGGCATAACCTTTGGAGTTGCCTGTGTCAGGGTCGCGCATAATCTTGGGGGTTTGTAAGATGACCCCAAAGGCGCTAAAAGTATCATAAAGCAACTTCTCATCAATCTCTGGGTCCAGGTTCCCAATAAAAATGTTGGCCCCCCACATCCAGGTTTTTGTTGTGAGCTGATGCCTTGTTCACCCGTATTGGCTTCCCATAGAGTTTGATCATGTTGATAATCTTAATGGCATAGTCAGCATCTTCCTCACTCAAGAATTTATGTGGACTCTTTTAAAGCAGAGAAACAGGAAGGCCAGCGTGCCCAGAGATTGTGATGAGAGTAACAGGGAGGGGAGGTCCTGATCAGAGTGGCCCCAAGGTGACAAAGCCACGGGGGAGGGAAAACCTGTGGGCTGATGCAGTCAGCAGCATAATAATCCCAAAGACATCACATCGTGATCCCAGGGCCTGTGGACATGTCACCTCATGCGGCAGAGGGGGCTCTGCAGGTGGGATTAAGGCCCCTGAGATTTGGACAACCCTGGATTCCTCAGGGGGAGCCCAGTGTCATCACAGGGTCCTTATAAGAAGGAGGGCTAGGGTCAGAGGCAGAGAGACAGGAGATGCTGGGCTGCTGACTGTGAGGATGGAGGGAGGGGCCGCGAGCCAGGGATGCAGTGCCTCTAGAAGCTGGAAAAGGGGGGAGCCCGTGCTCCCCGAGAGCCTCCGGAGGGGACAGCCCTGCCCACGTGTGAATCGGAGGACTTCTGCCCTCCAGGACTGTTAGGGGGAATAAATTTGTGTTGCTTTAAGCCCCCACATATGTGGTGCTTTGTTTCAATATAGGAAACTCACACAGCTGTGTTAAAAGCTGCCCCAGCACCTTGGAGAAACGGCTGATTCTATGCCCTGCGCAGGGAAACTACAAATTGAGCCTAGACATCTTGTGGTGCCAGAAAGTAAGGACATTCTCAAAACACCCCATGAGAATGAGGGCGTGTCCAAGGGACACCGAAGCCAGAGGCCAGCGCTGAAATAATGCATCCTAGAACTATGGACAGAGGTTCGTGACATTGTACAGCAGACAGGGATCAAGAAAATCCCCATGGAAAAGAAATGCAAAAAAGCAAAATGGCTGTCTGAGGAGGCCTTACAGATAGCTGGGAAGAGAAGAGAAGCGAAAAGCAAAGGAGAAAAGGAAAGATATTCTCATCTGAATGCAGAGTTCCAAAGAATAGCAAGGAGAGATAAGAAAGCCTTCCTCAGCGATCAGTGCAAACAAATAGAGGAAAACAACAGATTGGGAAAGACTAGAGACCTCTTTAAGAAAATTAGAGATACCAAAGGAACGTTTCATGCAAAGATAGGCTCGTTAAAGGACAGAAATGGTATGGACCTAACAGAAGCAGAAGATACTAAGAAGAGGTGGCAAGAATACACAGAAGAACTGTACAAAAAAGATCTTCACAACACAGATAATCACGATGGTGTGATCACTCACCTAGAGCCAGACATCCTGGAATGTGAAGTCAAGTGGGCCTTAGAAAGCATCACTACGAACAAAGCTAGTGGAGGTGATGGAATTCCAGTTGAGCTATTTCAAATCCCCAAAGGTGATGCTGTGAAAGTGCTGCACTCGATATGCCAGCAAATTTGGAAAACTCAGCAGTGGCCACAGGACTGGAAGAGGTCAGTCTTCGTTCCAATCCCAAAGAAAGGCAATGCCAAAGAATGCTCAAACTACCGCACAATTGCACTCATCTCACATGCTAGTAAAGTAATGCTCAAAATTCTCCAAGCCAGGCTTCAACAGTATGTGAACCGTGAACTTCCAGATGTTCAAGCTGGTTTTAGAAAAGGCAGAGGAACCAGAGATCAAATTGCCAATATCCGCTGGATCATCGAAAAAGCAAGAGAGTTCCAGAAAAACATCTATTTCTGCTTTATTGACTATGCCAAAGCCTTTGACTGTGTGGATCACAATAAACTGTGGAAAATTCTGAAAGAGATGGGAATACCAGACCATCTGACCTGTCTCTTGAGAAACCTGTATGCAGGTCAGAAAGCAACAGTTAGAACTGGACATGGAACAACAGACTGGTTCCAAATAGGTAAAGGAGTACATCAAGGCTGTATATTGTCACCCTGCTTATTTAACTTATATGCAGAGTACATCATGAGAAACGCTGGGCTGGAAGAAACACAAGCTGGAATCAAGATTGCTGGGAGAAATATCAATAACCTCAGATATGCGGATGACACCACCCTTATGGCAGAAAGTGAAGAAGAACTAAAGAGCCTCTTGATGAAGGTGAAGGAGGAGAGTGAAAAAGTTGGCTTAAAGCTCAACGTTCAGAAAACTAAGATCATGGCATCTGGTCCCATCACTCCATGGGAAATAGATGGGGAAACAGTGGAAACAGTGTCAGACTTTACTTTTTTGGGCTCCAGAATCACTGCTGATGGTGACTGCAGCCATGAAATTAAAAGACGCTTACTACTTGGAAGGAAGGTTATGGCCAACCTAGATAGCATGTTTAAAAGCAGAGACATTACTTTGCCAACAAAAGTCCGTCTAGTCAAGACTATGGTTTTTCCAGTGGTCATGTATGGATGTGAGAGTTGGACGGTGAAGAAAGCTGAGCGCCGCAGAATTGATGCTTTTGAACTGTGGTGTTGGAGAAGACTCTTGAGAGTCCCTTGGACTGCAAGGAGATCCAATCAATCCATCCTAAAAGAGATCAATCCTGGGTGTTCATTGGAAGGTCTGATGTTGAAGCTGAAGCTCCAATACTTTGGCCACCTCATGCGAAGGGTTGACTCATTGGAAAAGACCCTAATGCTGGGTAGTATTGGGGGCGGGAGGAGAAGGGGACGACAGAGGATGAGATGGTTGGATGGCATCACCGACTCGATGAACATGGGTTTGGGTAGACTCCGGGAGTTGGTGATGGAGAGAGAGGCCTGGCGTGCTGCAATTCATGGGGTCGCAGAGAGTCAGACATGACTGAGCGACTGAACTGAACTGAGAAGATAGAGGACGCCCAGTGAACTTGAATTTCTAATACACAGTGAATCCTGCTTTTAGTCAAAATCTGTCTCCAGTATTGCCTGGGACACCCCTCTACCTGATGATCATTCGGTATTTACCTGAAATTCAGATTTAACAGAAAGTACTGTGCTTTTATTTGCTTCATGGGGTAACTCTATTAGGTATGGAGGGGGATGAGAAGGTAACCCACTGATTTGCAGGGAGACACATATATGCTGGAGAGGTCGCTCCTGTGATTCCTAAATTCCACCCTGACTTTAAAGATGCAGAGCCGCCTAACAGGATGTGGACAACATATTAAAAAGCAGAGACCTCACTTTGTTAACAAAGGTCTGTAGAGTCAAAGCTATGGTTTGGCCACTTGATGTGAAGAGCCAGCTCATTGGAAAAGACCCTGAAGCTGGGAAAGATTGAGGACAGGAGGAGTAGGGGGCAGCAGAGGATGCAATGGTTGGATGGCATCACCACTCAATTGGACATAAATTTGAGCAAACTCAGGGAGATAGCCGGGACAGGGGGGAGCCTGGTGTGCTGCAGCCCATGGGTTCCGAGAGAGAGTGGGACATGACTTAGGGACTGAACAACACCAGGATGTGGGGTGGGGACTGGCAGGTTCGTGAACCTGGAGCAGAATTAATTCCACACACATCTATGGATATGGACTGAGCGCCTTGATCCTTGCCATTCCAGGAGCGGGTTTGCTCCGGGGCGGAAGCCGGAGGAAGCCAGAAAGCCCCAAGCACTTTTGCTGCTACTAACCCCTTGCGCCATCCCCAGCTAGGCCCCTCCAGCGGCCGGGAGGGACCAGAACTGCCCGTCCTCTGTCGCCACCGTGTGGCCAGAATCGCGTATGACACTGCCCGATGCAGCTGCAGAGCCCGCTCTGTATTATTTATGTAAAGTGGGCGTAACTGCCCTTGGCCCAGTCCTGTGGGCTTCTCAGGACACAAGCCGGTCCCCTTCCACAGTCCACCATCCATCGCTCAACAACTCAGTGCTGGCACGCAGTGGGCCCTCCCTAAACGTTTGCTGATTGAATACACGACAGGGACCGCTCTCCCCCACCCAAATAAAACTGAGGGTTTTTTCTTTACCTCACCAGATCCCTAACCGCCTGACCTCCTGAGGTCCTGGGATACTGCACACATTTAAATACACACCTGAGTAGGAGAGGAGGTGACACAGATGCTGGAGGCCACCTGGTTTACACCATCTGACCATTGGGAATTTACCCTGGTGTCCAGTGTGAGTAGGTCTTGGAGTTTTATTTTTCCAGATAATGTAAGTTCTCCCCCTAGGCACTGTGGTCATTTGGGGCCTGGATCATCCTCTGAGGGGCGTCCTGGACACTGCGGAGGTTGACCAGCATCCCTGCCCCCCTATTCAATGCCAGGAGCCCCCCTTTCCCAGTTCTGATGACGAAAATGTTCTAAAGTCTCCCCTGGGGGCAGGAACCTCCCCTCCCCCAGCAAGAACCGTTCATCCCATTTCTCAGGGATTGGACCAAATTGGCCCTGAACAGGCTGTGTCCCGGAATCTCCCCATACCCACCCACATGGAGGGTTCCGCTTGCAGAGTTGGAACATCTGATTTTGGTTTATTTCAAGCAACCTTTAAGATGGATTCATGTCCCAGCTAAAATGACTTATGCTTGACTCGTTAAACTTTTTAGTGTTGGAAATGTCACGTGTAAATCCAAGCAGGGAGGGTCAATCCATAGGACCCAGCTTCAGCAAATAATCAATTCTCAAATTTCCCAGTAATTCTTGGATGTTTCTCTCCACCTGCCCCGCCCCCACCAGGCTCTGTAGCAAACTGCATTTCTCCACAAGGCCAGGATGCTTACTGAGTAACACACGTAGCCACAATGTCACCATCAGAACTTAAGACATGTGGGATCTAGTTACCTGACCAGGGATCAAACCTGGGCCCCCTCCATTGGGAGTGCGGAGTCTTAGTCACTGGACCACCAGGGGAGTCCTCACAGTAATGCTAATTTCTTAACAGTAACTCTCTGGGCAGCATTTCCCTTTCCTCCAGTGTATTGTTATTGTTTACAAGTCAGTTGGTTTCAATCTGCATCCGGCGCATAATCCCTAGAGATCTGGCTCTCATATCTTGTTCATATACTCTAACCAGTGGTTCCCAACACAGATCCTCAGTGTGGATGAGGAGGTTTAAAAAATATCAAAGCCCGAGTTCCCCCAGTTATGCTGTAATTAGTCTGTGTGCCACGTGGGCAGCAGGATTTTTTTTCAATTGTGGTAAACATACCAAAATTTACCACTTTGAAATGTACATTGAGTATATTCACAATTTGGCCCATCCATCACCCCTATCTCATTCCAGAATATTCTCATCACTCCAAAAAGAAATCCCACCTCCATTAGCAGTCACTCCCCACCCCCAGCCCCTGACAACCAGGATCTGTGTCTGTGGGTCGGCCTGCTCTGGACATTTGCCATCAGTGGAGTCACACCCTGTGTGTCCTTGTGTGTCTGTTTCTCTCACTGAGCATCATGTTCTCAAGTTTCATCCACAGTGTAGGGAGTGTCAGGGCTTCTCTCCTTTTATGATTGAAGAATATTCTAGTGTATATATGGACCACCTTTTGTTATCCATTCATCCTTGAGGGATGAATTTTTTAATTAAATGTTTTTATGTTAAAAAATTAAAGAAAAAATTTTGGCTGTGCTAGGTCTTCATTGCTGAGTACTAGCTTCAGTAGTTGAGGCACACAGGCTTAGTTGCATAGAGACTTAGGAATAAAAGTGCTGAATTATTTGGTAATCCTATGTTTAATTTATTGAGAAACCAAGGAACAGAATTTTTTGGTTTTGTTTTATTTTCAATTTTCGTCGAGCTACGCTAGCATGTGAGATCTTAGTTCCCAGATCAGGGATCAAACCTGCACCCCTGCAATGGAAGCGAGGTGTCTTTCACTGCACTGTCAGGGAAGTACGAAACAGAGTTTTTAATTGAAATTTTTATTGAGATCATTGTAGATTCCCCTGGAATTTTAAGAAATAATGCTGATCCCTTATATACTCTGTCCAGTCTCCCCCAAAGTTTGCGTTTGCAAAACGACAGCCGGTGATACATTTATATCTAAATCAGATTTCCAAGTTCCTCAGTTTTTCTTGCATTTGTGTATGTGTGTGTATTTAGTTGTCTACAGTTGTATCAGTAGGGTAGGTATATGCATACACCACCACAGTGGCCTATTTCCCTAACCCTGGCAACCACTCAAATGTCCTTCATTTCAAAAAGGATATCATTTCAAAAGTGCTATATAAACATAATCTTACAGTATGTGAGACTGTAAGTATGGTTGACATTGTTTTTGTTTTTTGCTCAGCATGATTCCCTGGAGTCATCAGGATTTTTTAAACTCTTCAGTGAGGCGGTCTGATATTATTCAGGTTGGCCTACTTACAGCTGTTCTCCTAGCAACCTATGTGCCTCAGTTTTCTCATCTGTTAAATGGGGAGAGGAAAGCCCCCAGCACTCAGCTGAGCTTTGAGAATTAGAGCAGATGGGGAACCAGGTGCCCGCAGTCAGGACCTGGAGCCTGCGAGGCTTTGTGATGTCACACCAAGTTGCCATGGCACCAACCAACCTGCCTGCCCGGGATGCTACAGCCCTGGTCCCGCCTCACTTGCTGGTGATTGGAGAAGGCATCGTGACACATGCTCCCACAGACCAATGAAGAGGTAGTCCAGAGATTGGGTTCTACTGAAGCTTTAGACTGGGGAAAAAGGGTAGAATTGAGTGAAGCCAAATTTTTCCTCACTTTTAAGATTTAAATAGGCTTTCTGTGGTTTCTTAAAAAACAAAAAGCCTGGCCATCCCTGGAATGAATTCATTTCCATTTCATGAAGCTCCAGCCCATTGTAAATGCCCCAAAAGGTGAGGCTAATAATTCTCCTAATAATTTTATTTCTTAAGACACACAGTTAACCTCTCTGAAGAAGATTCCAGAAATTTTCAGTGTGAGGGTGGTGTGGGCACTCTGCCATCTCTCGAAGTTCTCATGCCTAGAAATAAAAATCGGCCTGGGAGGTTATGAAATTAATATATTCCGTGGTTGGTTTATTTTTAATAAACCACCATTGTAGGCTCAGGGTGTGGGCGATTCTCACAGATTGTTGCTGTTCTTACGCCCACAAACAGATGGAAATAAATACTCTAGGTAGGTCAATTTGCAAGATGCACAGTTAAATGGACCGTGGATGTTTTGCCGCTCCCCCCGCCCCCCACACCCAGAAACAAATGTTCTGGGCAGAAAAGGGGCTGGGTCCTTTTCATGTTGTGGCATGTGTATTAGTTAGCTATTGCTGGGTAATGCATCACCCCCAAACTGAGTGACTTGAAACATCCATTTACACATTAGAGTATTAGCCAGGAAAAACAGTGAAGTTCTGACACACTGCAGTGTGGATGGACCTTGAAAATACCATGCTCAGGACTTCCCTGGAGGTCCAGTGGTTAAGACTGTGGGCTTGCACTGTAGAGGGAATGGGTTCCATCCCTGGTCTGGGATGAAAGATCCCACATGCTATGCAGCAAGGCCAAATAAATAAATATTTTTAAAAATTAAAAAAAAGAAATATGATACTTGGTGAGAGAAGCCAAACACAAAAGGCCACACAGCGTGTGATTCTGTTGATGGGAAATGTCCAGAACAGGCAGATCCACAGGCACAGAGAGTGGGTTCTTGGTTGTCAGGGGCTGGGGAAGTGGAGGGGGTGAGGAGTGACTGCTGATAAGGACAGGTGTTCTTCTGGAGTGATGGACTGTTCTGGAACTAGACGGGGGTGGTGACTGCACGACACTGTGAATGCACTCAGTACCATGGAGCTGTACACTTTAAAATGGTGAATTTCATGTTATGTTACCTCAGTAGTAATAATAGTAGCAAAGTAAAAAAAAAAAAAAAAAACCACACACAATTCACGCACGGTTTGTGTACTTCTCTGCTCACACCCCATTCCTCCAGATTCTCCAGGGAATCCAGGGAGATTCTAAACTCTCCCTCTTTTATGCAGAACAATTTCTCTTCCCAGGTCTGACCACACTCAGGCCTGTGACCTCCCCTGATGGACCCCCAGCCCCTTCGTTCCCTCCCTTTACCCCATTTTTCCACAAAATCACCAGGTGGATCTTTCCACCCAGAGGCAGGAATGCACCCAGTTACAGGGTTGAGAGAAAGAGCAACACTGATGGTATAATTTTTTCCATAGGAACATACTGAAAGTCACTCAGTCGTTTCTGACTCTTCGAGACCCCATGGACTATACAGTCCATGGAATTCTCCAGGCCAGAATACTGGAATGGGTAGCCATTCCCTTCTCCAGGGGATCTTCCCAATCCAGGGGTTCAACCCAGGTCTTCCGAATTGTGGGCAGAGTCTTTACCAGCTGAGCCACCAGGGAAGCCACAGGAGCGTAAGTGCCTGAAAATGGATAGAAAGATTCAGAGAACCTTGCTGGGGCCTCCTCTCCAGGAAGGAAGAGGACCAGAGATGAGAGGCATCAGCCCTGGGGATTTAGCTTCATCTGTCAGGTTGCAATTTGGAAACTGATAGCAGGTGTGTGTGTGAGTTGCTTAGTTGTGTCTGACTTTTTGCGACCTGGTGGATTGTAGCCCACCAGGCTCCTCTGTGGAGAAGGCAATGGCACCTCACTCCAGTACTCTTGCCTGGAAAAACCCATGGATGGAGGAGTCTGGTAGGCTGCAGTCCATGGGGTCACTACGAGTCGGACACAACTGAGTGACTTCCCTTTCACTTCTCACTTTCATGCATTGGAGAAGGAAATAGCAACCCACTCCAGTGTTCTTGCCTGGAGAATCCCAGGGACAGGGGTGCCTGGTGGGGTCGCACAGAGTTGGACACGACTGAAGCAACGCAGCAGCAGCAGCAGCAGCAGGCTCCTTTGTCTATGGAATTCTCCAGGCAAGAAAACTGGAGTGGGTTACCATTCTCTTCTCCAAGGAGTCTTCCCACCCAGGGACTGAGCCTGGGTCTCCTGCACTGCAGGCAGATTCTTTCCAAGCAGGCAGTTCAAAGGGAAAAGCCTGCCGGTGGGTGGGCTCAGGTTCCAAACTCTGACCTGCTTGGTGACCTGGTGCAGTTCTCACCCCTCTTCAGTTGCCCCTGTGCCCTGCCTGCATGTGGGTGCCTGTGGGCCCTGGGATCCTTCTCAGGGCTGTGAAGGGTCACCTGAATGAGGGTTGCATCTCTGCCTGGGCCACGTCTCCAACCCCTGAGACATCTTCCCATTGAACACAGCAGATGGACTTGAACCTCCCGCCTCCACAGGCAGCCACGCACAGTGGCAAGGATGTCATCAAAGGGCTCAGAACCTTTGTTCAAAACCTTGGGATTGGAACCTCCCTGGTTGGGGAGCTAAGATCCCACATGCCTCATGGCCAAGAAATCCAAAGCATAAAACAGAAGCGATATTGTAATACATTCAACAAAGACCTTAAAAATGGTCCACGTCGAAAAAAATCTTAAAAACAAAACAAAAAGCCTTGGGATTTGCTTCACTCGACCTGATCCTGACCCAGCACAGGGAGCCTGATGGATTGAAGAACACCGCCTCCTACCATCTGGGTTCAGGAAACAATTGTCTTTTCCAGACCAGCCAGAATCAAGCCTCTGAATTCTCTTGTTTCTGTTGGCTTTCCGGCCAGCTCTTTCCCGAACTCATCTTTCTGACACTATCCTCTCGCACATAACGGCCAGCTGTCCATCAACCAGAGCCTCCAGCGCTAGGAGCACACATGCCCCACCCCACTCCGGTCCTCCCAAGGGCAAAGGTGCCAATGTCTTGCCCTGGCATGACAGAAGTCACCATTTTCCCAGCCTCCCCATCCGTGTCCTCCCTGCCCATCCGTTAAGCAGCGTTCCATACTTGAGAGTTTTGGTCATGGCAGAACCCCACTCTCGTAAGGATTTCTGTGTTGGTGAAAATCTGGCCCATTTATCTGTGTCACAGAGAGCAGTGGGCTAAGATCATGCCGGGTTTGGGTGTCCCCTTGCCAAAGCTCCTCAAATGCCCCCAAAGAGAGCCAGATGGGGCAGGCTGCAGAGTCAAGTCTCCTTTAATGAAAAAAGAACAAATCCAGACACAGGTCTCGGTTGAACAGTCACACCAAGAGGCGAGGCGAGGCCCCCCCACACACACACTCCCTATGCTGTCCCCAAGGATGTCCCTTGGTGGGGAAAGGGGGGCAATGGGAGCAGAAATGGACCCTGGGTCCTGGGTATCAACATGCAGAGGTCCACTCTGACCCTCGGGATCACTAGATGCTCTGTAGCATGAGGATGGCATGCTGAAGGTGCTAGTGTGCGTCTGGGGCACAGCCATGGCCCTGCAGGATGCCCAGTGGGTAGGAGGTGCCAGGCTGGCCCAGTTCCCAGGCTGTGAGCAGCAGCTCCTCACCACCCCCGCTCAGCACGAGTTCTTCCTGATCTCCACTGCCGCTGACCTGCCAATGTAGGGAGAAGCTGGGGTGGAAGGGAGAAGGGACCCCGGCCCTCAGGGGGCAAGTGGACAGAAGACTGAGGGTGCCCTGACCTGAGTTCCAGTGGCTGCCCCACCCGTGGGGACTCCAGGCCAGGAGCCAGGGCCGTACTGCACAGACAGGGAGACCAAGGCTCAGATGGGACCCCCTGCCCATAACCACCCAGGGAGACCTCCTACTCAAGCCTGTGCCCTGGGGAACAGCAGCTCCTCACTGGTGCCAGCTCCCCCCACCGCTGGGCATGACCATTTGAAGCCAATCCTGGCCTCTGAGACCCAGCCCAGGTCAGGGCACTCTGGTCTAAACAGAGATGGGGTTTTTACTGTAAAATAAAATCATACTAATTTTTCTAAGATGATAGTAAGGATTGTATACTACTGCATTGGAAGTCTGTTTTAGGAGCGGCTGCAATTTCTCAGAGATTGCCAGACTCGCTCAGGAAAACCTACAGCTTATTCTGCAATGAGATGACATTTTGCCAGCTTCTACCGGTGACCATATGGGACCATGACCCCCAGTGACATTCTGCCATCATTCGAACACATTTTATTTCCAGTTTTATGCTTGGGAGTATAAGTCTCAGTTCCGGGCTCCACCAGGAACCAATTGCTTCCTAGGGCTTTCTCCCAAAAGCATGCAACACACCAGGCCCATTTGAGGGGGCCCCTTGCTCCCCTGCACCATCCCGTTGCTGAAGAACAGCAGCACCACCTGCTCGGACACCAGGAAGCACAGCAGGCAGAGGCCGGGTGCTGCTGGCCAGCTGGGTGTGGACAGGCCCCCCTCCTGCGGACAGACCCAGCTGGGAGGTCTCAGGGCCGGGGGTCCCCACCGCCTGGCCCCCCTGGTTCCCCCACCTCCCCCCTCACCTCTTGAAGCTGCTGCTTCATGTACCAGGCAAAGAGCTGCAGGACAGCCAGCAAGGAACCCTGTGCCCTGGGGAACAGCAGGGCGCCCAGCGGGCTGGGCACATTCCTCAGGGTAAACATCTGCAGCTTTCCCAAGTGGGGTGCATAGCTCATCTGGCTGTTGTTGGGGGGCACAGGGTGGTGACCATGGAGTCAGGGGCTCCATCCTGGGCACCTCACACCGGAGGACACCTTCTCCTGTAGCCCCTTGGACCATGATTTGAAACCAGCTCTGCAGGGTCCAAGCCCTCTCTGTCCATCCAGTCCCAACCCTGGCCCTAACCTCCAGACCCATGGCGCCTCAGACTTGGCTGTCCACGCTGAGATCCTGATGGCTCCCCACATCTGCCCTCTTGCCACCTTCCTCTCTTGCCTGGTGGATGCTCCATCCCCCCTCAACCTGCAAACTACACCCAGATTGCAGCCCTTGCTCACCCCTCCACAGCCACCACCCCAGCCCAAGTCACCACCATTGTCCACCCAGCTAGTCCAGCCACCTCCCTGCTGGTCTCCTGTCAATAAAAGTACAAGTCAGACTCCTCCTTCCTGCCCCAACCCCAGCAGTGGCCTATGAGTCTCTGTGACTTCATGTCTGCCTCCATGCCACTCCTCAAACCCACCACACTGGATCCCATCTTGGGGGCTTTGCACATGCTGTTCCCTGTGCCTCTGATGCTGTTCCTGACAGGCCCTTTCTCATCCTTCCTCTCACCTGAGCATCACTTCCCCAGAAATCCTCTCCCTCCACAACCACTCTGTGGAGTTGTCTCCAACCCCCAATCTGTCACCTCATCTGCTTTATTTTCTTCAGAAAACTGCCACCAAAATCAACTTAGTGATTCATTTGTTTAGCATTGTTCTCCCACAGCAGGCAGTAAGCACCTGTAGGTATGCACAGTAGGTGTTTATTAAATACTTAAGTGAATGAAGAAAGGTGAAGGCAGGGAGGGGTTGGCCCCACAGGGGGTAGGAACGCCATGACTTACCCCCCTGGGGGGTGCAGGGCCATGTGGGTGCTATCCTGAACCAAGACCCTGTTGCCACCGTCTGACAGTTGGTAGCCAAAACCATACTTGCTAGAATAGTCCACCCACTTGGGGGCCCAGAGGACAGGCCGCTGCTCTCCAGGGGGTCCTGCATGGCTGGGCACAAGGAGGAAGTGACATGAGGGGGACAGTTCATGGAGGGGCCTGGTGGAGGCACAGGAGATGGGGAGAAAGGTCCAGGGCATAGAAAACCAACTCTTGGGACTTCCTGGCGGTCCAGTGGTTAAGATTCCATGTTTCCACTGCAGGAGGAGACAGTTCAATCCCTGATAAGGAGAACTAAGATCCTGCATGATGTGGCTGAAAAACAAAAACAACCCAAGCAACTCTTGCCTTGAAGGGAGAGGATTGGGGGACCCTGAGGTCACAGCCGCTTTTAGCAATGAATAAATCTGAAACGAGTGTGAGGTCCAAAACACTGCAGGGCTTTGCTTTATTTCATTAAGCTTTATTACTTTTTTTTTTTTGGCATAAAAAAAAAATCGCTCAAGGCCACGTGGCAGCCCAGATCGAATCCTTGGAAGAGGAAAAAGGCGGGAATGGGGAACCTAGTGAAATCCAGCAGCCCAGAGGGCGGGCCAGGGAAAGCCGGAAGTCTGTCCTCTGGGCTTCTCAGCAAATCTCGCGTTATCTTGTGCCGCCCCAACCTGGGGAGCCCAAATCCTGGCAGAGCTGCAGGTTCCTTATGGCTGCCTCCACCACCTGCCTTGGACTCCCCTCGGGCCTTGGGGAGACAGATCTCTGTTGAGGGGCACGGGATCTGGAGGACAACCCCACCCCCAGCTCTCACATCCAGAAAAGTCCCGTGTTCAACTCAGGAATCCAGACACTGTCCCCACTTTACATGTGGGGTAACTGAGGCCGGGAGAGGGGCTGTGATGCTAGCAAGGCACAAACCTCACCCCCCACTTCTCAACCCTCACCCCTGCCCACAGTTCCTGTCTAGGATGGAGCATGCTCACCCACTGGGTCACTCTGGAGGGCCCCCTGGACCAGCAGCTGGATGGGGTCCTCGGGGGCACAGAGCCCTGCTCTCCAACAGGGAGTCCTGGGGAGGGAGCAGCAGATGTTGGGAATTGGTGACAGGCTCTGGCCTCCCCATGGAGACCTCCTGACTTCTCCCCGTGCCCAGCCAGCTGTGAGGACACCCTCTGCATTCTCCACTACCTCCCCGCTCCCGGCCCTCACCTCACTGCCCCACTCCATGGAGTCAGGGTCTGAACCGTCTTCTCCAGGACCTGAGGGCTCCTGAGGAGCCAGGGGGCCTGCAGGGGGCACAAGGATTTGGGGGTGGGGGCAGAGCCTGGCTCCACAGGGAGGGCATCTGCCGTGGAGGTGGTTTCAGAGCAGGAAGGGGATATGACAGGTGTGTGAGATGCAGGGCAGGGAGGAGCAGGTGACGGGGGAAGGGGAGGTACTCACAGGGAGCCCGGCACTGGGGCAGTAGCAACCTGCCCACCTTTCGGAAAAGTCTGCCCAGAGGCTGGGGGATGGCGAAGATGGGTGGGCTGTGGCAGGAGTGAGGTGGCAGCCGATCCGGGGTGAAGCCCTTCAGAGTGGGGAGCTGGAGGTCAGCAGGCTGCTCCTGAGTACCTGTGCTACCTGGGGGTCCTGACCCTCACCTGGGGCTGCTGAGACACCCCAGAGAGGGGCCGCCCTGTCCCGCTGACACCCCACACCTGCGTGAAAAAGTCATCCTGCAGCAGGTGGTCCAGGCTGGGCCGCTCAGCCGGGTTGGGGGCCAGCAGGCGGGCGATGAGGCGGCGCGCGTTGGCAGACAGATGTGCAGGCTCAGGGTAGTGGCCATCTCGGATATTCTGGTACATCTCCGACAGGGGAGCCGCCACGAAGGGAGGGACGCCAGTCAGCACCATGTACCTGGCCGGGTTGGGGGCAGGAAGCAAGGCACCTGCTTGGATCTATTCTGGGCATCCAGGATTGGTTCACACCTACCTGTGCACACTTACCCTCAATCCCCAACACCATTCCTGCTTCACACCCATTTTTTCTCACACCTGCCCTGCGTCCACTCTAACCTAGTCATTCTTGTCTGCACAGAAGACACCAGCATCTGTCTGTACACCTGCCTGCACCTGGGTTACACTGGACACCTGCATAGACCTTTCCAGTTTTAATTTATGCTTGCTTGCACCTGTTCCAATCCTGCATATGCCTCATGTCTGTACAAATGTCTTGATCTGCCTGTGTACCTAACACCTGCACACACCTGTCCACACCTCTGGGCATGTTCAAACCCATCCTCTTCTGCACATACACCCTCCTGTATCCCTATTCATACCTGTAAGCTCGAGTGATGGCAGGTTCCTGCTCCTGCCTGCCCCCCAGCTGCACACACTAAGGTCCTATGTTTGCTCATACCTGCCTGTCCCCACACTCAACCTCCTCTGTATATGCTTACACCTGTCCTTACCAGTGTAAGGTGGGGCACCTTACCCGGTGCCTGTCCCCACCTGGGCATTCCTGCCCCCCTTCCTCAGGCCTGGGGCTCCCAGGGCGACTCACATGATGCAGCCCAGAGCCCAGATGTCCGACTGGCAGGAATGTCCGTTTCTGGACACTACCTCCGGAGCCAGGAAGTTTGGGGTCCCGCAGAGCACTCTGGGGGCATAACGGGGGCTCAGGAAGACTGGGGGCCCCCACACAAGACCAGGCCCACTTGCACCCACCCAGAGAGCCCGCTCAGAGGTTGCAGTCACCTGTGGCAGCGGCCCCCTGGCCCCATCCTGGTGGCCAGCCCCAGGTCTCCGATCTTCACCTCCATGTTCTTGTTCAGGAAGAAGTTACCTTGTGGAGGGGAACGCAGCGGGCGGTGAGGGAGGAGCGTGGCTTGAATGGAAGCCCCGCCCTCACCCCGCCCCGAAGCCCCGCCCCGGCCCGTACTGAGCTTCAGGTCCCGGTGGACGATGCGTCGCTGGTGCAGGTAGCTCAGGCCGCTGACCAGGCCTCGAAGATAGTAGCGCACCTCGGGTTCCGTCAGCGTCTGCCGTGCCTGCAGCACGTGAGCCAGCGACTGCAGGGGCCCAACAGGTGCCGCACCACCGTCAAGGAGACACAAGTGAGTTCCAGGAGCCCAAGAAGGCAAAGGAAAATTCAGCCGGGCCCAGGTGGACGTGGCTGATTGTGGTATGGGCAGAGGTGAGCTCTGAGCCAGAGGATGAGCACAGGAGTTCAGTGGACGGAGGGGCCACAATGAGCTTGTAGGCCAGAGATGAACACAAGGTGGGTAAAAGCTGGGCACAGGTGAGCTTAGGTGTATTTAAGTGGGCTGAGTTCAAGGGGTCTGGGAAGGTGCAGCTAAGTTCAGTTGGGTCCAGGAACGGGCATTCCTGCCAATCAGACATCTGGGCTCTGGGCTGCACCATGCGAGTGACCCTGGGAGCCCCGAACCTGGGGAAGGGGGCAGGGCTGCCCAGTTGGAGACAGGTGTGGGCAAGTGGGGCCTGGCTGAGTACAGGAGAGGCATAGATGGGCAAAGATGTGCCTGGGTGGGTCAAGAGAGCCTTTGGGTGGGCAGGGGTGCACAGGTGGGCCTGGTGTGGTCTCAGGTTAAAACAGGTAAGGAGAAACAGACAAGGGTAGGGGGACACAGATGAGCTCAGTAGACACAAGTGGGAGAGGACATGCCTCCCTCTCACTCCACCCCCGCACCTGGCGACTGCAGTATTCCAACACCATGTATACGTGGTCCCGGTCAGCGAAGTGGCTGTGGAAGGCCACGATATTGCGATGTCGCAGGCGGCTGTGCAGAGCGATCTCGCGTTCCACCTGCAGGCAGGGCACCATGTGTATACACCCTGTAGGCGCCCACACCCGAGCCATTCATGCCCCCACAGGCGAGGTCCCCACCCCAGGGCAGGGACCTCTCTGGGGACCCGCTTCAGTCCTGGGGCCCCTGGGCACTGACACGCAGAGTACCTTGCCTCGGGCGTGTAGCCGCGCAGTCCCGCCCCCTCCGCGAGGCACCACTTTGAGCGCGAACACAGCGCTGGTGGACATGTCGGTCAGCTTGTAGCAGCGGCTGAAGGCGCCCTGCAGGGCAGAAGAGTCAAGCTGGGTGCATACAGGTGTGAGGACAGATGGCCAGGCCTCCTCACACACACACACAGCTCACACTTTCCTACCTGGATCCTCAAAGCAACACAACACAGATGAACACGAAGGCACACAGATACATCACAGACGCCTCCATACTTGGACACGCAGAGTCCACAGAACCCCAACACAGTACCCGGACACACGCTACAACGCCCGCACGCAGAAAGCACAGACCTATGACACACGCAGACACACACGCACAGGGACAACAAAACAGAGTCTGAGTCCGCACCAAGGCTCCGAAACACACAACACACCCATACCCTGGACACATAACCCACGACACAGCACAGCACGCCCAACACTGGTTCCCGCCACACAACACGCGCCGCACAGCGAGTACATCGCAGACCCGGGCGTCCACCTACGCCAGCCCCGCGCCAGCCTCCAAACTCCCGCAGACAAGCGGACACGCAGAGACAAAAGCCAGGGCGCACACTGGCTCATCTGCGGATTGAGATTTCGCTTGCGCTCCGCCGGGCTGGGACCCCCGCTCCGCCCGGCCCCCTCGCCGCGGACTTGGAGTGTTGGAGTCCCCACCTTGCCGATCAGCTTCCCGCGCCTGTACACGCGCCCCGAGCTCGGGTCGCGCAGGAAGACGGAGACCAGAGGGCAGCAACTGCGCCGCCGCCGCGGCGGCCCGGGATCCATCCCTCCCGGGGGCCTGGCTGGCGCACTGGCGCAGCCTCGGGCGCGACCACCGCGCACAGCGCTGCTCCGGGGGCCGCGCGCTACTGGGGCGCCTCTTATTGGCCGAGGGGGGAGGCGTGGAGTGCAGACGCTCCGGGCGCCCGGTGCGGGAGGGGGCGGGCGCGTGGGGGCTCGTGGGCATGCGGGGACGCCGGGCTGGCGGGAGTTCCAGGGACCAGAGCGGCGCTGGCATCCTGCACGTAAACCCCGCGCCAGTCGCGCGCGCTCAGCTCGCTGGCTTCTCCGATCCTGCGCCTCCCGCCAAGCTGTGAATTGTCCACGAGCCCATTTCTCTGAGCAGAAAACTGAGGTCAGAAGGTTTGTCTCATTCTCTCGAGGCCTCAAAAGGAAGGGTGGGTGGGAATGAGGGCTTGGCCGGGCTCCCCACAAGGTGCGCTTGAGTTGTCCTGAATACACACATGGGACTGCAGCAGATAGGTAGGTCCCTGGGGCCCGCCTGTATGACAATGTGAAGCTTGATCATCTTGGCCCTGGGGAGCCACAGCAGGGTTCAGAGGAAGAGAGAGAAAGGGAAAGAAGCCTAATATCTCTGGGACTGGGGCTGGTGAGGAGGGCAGTGCAGCCCAGAGAGGCACTGCTAGGAAGCTGCTGTGCATAATGGACCCTAGGCATGAGGAGCAGGATTTTGGGACTGAAGGAGAGGCACTAGGGGGTGGTGACTCCTGGTTCTGGCTCGGGCAGCCATGGAAAGGCAGACAGATAGAGGACAAGAGGGCAGGCTTGGGCCCCATGGAACTATGGTGGCACCTCTGAGCTGTGCCTCACACTTTCACTGTCTCAAGTCACCCTTTCACTGATCCTGAGACCCGGGTACTAGCCTTGTCCCCATTTCACAGATGAACACACTGAGGCCAAGGAGGTGAACTCACTTTCCCAGCCAGGAAGGGGCAGTGCTGGGTTTGAATCCAGGCAGCTGCCTCCAGATGCTTCAGAATTAATACCCATATGTTACATAACACAATGAATGGGGAGGGGTTAGGAGGGCTCCGTGTGGCTGGAATTAGGCCTTGGAATTTTCCAGAGACCAGATTTCAGCGTCCAGCCCAGCCAAGCCACCAGGGATAGGAAGCACCTTCTGTGTGGTCAGATGTCCACCTGGCATGTTAAATGGGGGTGCCCAGGGCATGGGGACTCTAAGGGGGGCCCCAGTGCATTTGATGGGAGCCAGCCTCTGGCACCTTTGCAGGGGGGCTGGCCTCAGTGCCAGGGTCAAGGATTCCAGGCGGGGGGGCCCAGCTGACTGCGGCCGAGGAGCCTGAGTCCCCTGCTAATGAGAATCAGGTGCAGTGTGACCAGAGGAAGGCACCTGGGGGGCCCGTGGGTCTGAGCTGTCACGTCACTGTCACCCTGGAATCTGCATGGGCAGGCAGGAATCCAGGTCCCTCTCAGGGCCGCACCTCTGCCACCTGCTAATTCAAGTTATTTGTCCAGCACTTACTAGCTTGTGGAGCTTGTGCTGGGCTCTGTGTGCCAAAGACAGACCTGCCTAGCCCTCAGGAATCTGTGGACAGGAGATCACCTAGACTTAACCAAAGTCAGGGGTATGGGCCAGTTCTGGAGGCCAGCATTAGAAACCCAGACCCCTTCCAGACAGTGGCTCATCCCAGAGGCTGGGGCTGTTCTTAGCCCCATGTTACAGATGAGAAAACTGAGGCTCAGGAAGGCACAT
Organism: Giraffa tippelskirchi; assembly: GCF_054371585.1. Classification (NCBI taxonomy): domain Eukaryota; kingdom Metazoa; phylum Chordata; class Mammalia; order Artiodactyla; family Giraffidae; genus Giraffa; species Giraffa tippelskirchi. Next base: position 117,243,020 of record NC_137280.1, on the reverse strand, counting down.
GTGAGCCAGTCGCCGGACTGTGGCTGTGCTCAGCCTGGAGTGCAGGTTGGGGGATCCGGAGCCCCTGACCTCCCCGCCCAGTACTACCCCCTGGCTCCTTCCTGGGTGGCCCCAGGAGCACAGGAAGAACTCTCACACTGGGGCAGGCAGCTGAGCCCATTGGACCCCTAGAAGCCTCCTGGGGGAAAGAAATCCCAAGTTCCTGGCCCAGCGCCTCCCAGCAGGGCTGTCAGCTGACACCCTCTGCAGACAGCAACTCTGCCCCAGTTGCCCGGCAGCCTGCTGTTTTCCTGGCTAAGCCTCCTCCACTGGACTGGGGAGACTTTCTACCCTTACCCTGCACCCCCTCGATCAGGGATGCCCTCCCCCAGCACTCTAGAATGGAAAACTTTATCATAAAAGGAAAAACTTAGATGCTCGTAGCAGCCGTATTCACAGCAGCCAAAAGGTGGAAATAGCGTAGGTGTCCATCAAAAGGTGATAGATAAACAAAATGTGCTCCAAGCCCACAGGGGAATATTATTCAGCCTTAAAAAGGAAGGAAATCCTGACGTTTGATACAATATGGGTGATCTTTGAGGACATGATACTCAATGAAAGAAGCCAGACCCAGAAGGACACACCCTGTCTGATTCTACTCATGGAAGGTCCCTAGAGGAGTCAGATCCACAGAGACAGGAAGTAGATGGCGGGGCCAAGGGGTGGGGGAGGAGAGGGAGAGTCAGTGTTTCATGGGGTCACAGTTTCCATTTGGGAAGATGAGAAAGTTCTGGAGATGATGGTGGGGCTGGTTACACAACAGTGTGAATGTGTTTAATGCCACTGAGCTGTGCTCTCAAAAATGGTGATGATGGCGAACTTTGCATGATGTATATTTTGCCACAATCAAAAGTGAAAACCATATTAGATACCACACCCCAAGAAGCCCTCAGCCTTAGGGCCTAAGATCCGCATTTTACTGATGAGCAAACTGAAGCCTCATATGTGTGGCAAGCTCAGAATTGTAGTTTTGCAAAGGGGCCGGTGTTGGGGTAGGGGGCTCAGTGGGGCAGCCTGACCCCTCCATGCTGACACCTGCCTGGGGCTCAGGAGGCTGAGGAGTCGTGGGCTGGGGCCCCAGGCTGGCCACACAGCACCCTGAGCCCTCTCGCTTCAGGCCACAGGCTTGGTTTGTCTCCAGTCTGTTCTTTCTCTGACCTGAGAAAACTCCCCAGACTCAGCAGATTTCCTGGGAGAAGCACCACGGAGCCTCGCTCAAAATATAATACCTGCCGCAGGTGGAGGGGGTGGCTGCTGAGACAGCACTGGGGCTGGGCTAGGGAGGCTTTCCTCGGGGGTGGGCTGGGTTGGCTTTGGGGTCCATAGTGGTATGACTCCTTCCTTCCAGAACCAGAGCGGGAGCAGATGGACAGGCATAGGCATAACTCAGCCTGGCTCCTAGGTCCCTCTCTAGCCTCCTGTCTCTTGGACTTGGAAGTGCAGTGGACTCCCTTCTTCCTGCTTGTCTGTACTTGGGAGCCCTCAGCCAGACCTTGCAAGTCTCCAGGGACAGGCCCCATGAGCAGAGTGGGCAGGAGGGGACCCCATGACTGCAGTGCCTGCTGCCTTGAGACTGGCCCAGCTGGCAGGGGTGGTAGGGGCTAGGTGCCATGTCCCCTGAGTTTTCATATGAACAGACCTCGTCCTTGTCTCTCCGAGATTCCCAGAGCCCACTGTCATTGGCTCCTTCTAGTAGCTCTGTCCTCTCGCGTCCTCCAGACACCTCTCTGTAGGCTTTTCTCCCGCCTTTCTCACCCCATCTTTCTGGTTCTCCTATGAGGCCCCTATTTGTTCTCCTGGAGCCTGGGGCTCAGTTCACAGGCCCCCATATCCCTTATCTACTCCCTCTTTCTGGCATGGTCCAGGCCAGCAGGAGACTGACGTGGACAGCTTGTCCCTCCTCCCCTGTCTCAGTCTGGCCTCTGCCAAAAGCAGAGCCTGAAGCGAGGGTTTAGTGCAGTGAGTTGATTTGAAGAGCAGGAGGGAGGGGCCCAGGAGGATGAGTCAGGGCAGGACTTGGAAGCCACTATGGGCCCTTGAGGAACGGGGTAGATGTTTTCCCAGAGCTGCCTGTCCACAGGGAGGATGGGGAGTGTGGGGACCCTTGGCCTCAGCCCCTCATTAGCTGGGGCCTCCACCCTGGATGCTCACTGTCTGTACGTGCAGCTTGGAATGTCTCCCACATGTGGTCTGACTGCAGCTTGGAGAGTGATGAAGTGATGCTGGGACAGGAGGGTGTGGGTGGGAGTCTCTGAGGGGCTCACTGTCTACCCCAGAGCAAAGCAGAGCCTGGACTCAGTCATTCCAACCTCTCCCCTTTGACCTGTGACACTAAGACACATGTCCACAGCCAGAGTTGGGGAGTGGACAGGGTCAGAGAGGGGATATCCAGAGAAGGAGATGGAGCTGAAGACACCAGCGGGGGCTCCCTGGCATGATGCTCAGGACCAGCCAGGCCCCTGGGTCAGGAGCAGTAAGGATAGCCATAGCCAGGTCAGGGGACACAATATGTCTGGGCCATCTGAGGCTCACAGAACCAGGGGCTGGCTGAGAGTTAGACTCAGAGGATAGTCCAGCCTCTTCCTGACAATAAGAAGTCTTCTAGAACTAAATTGGATCGCATCTAAAAGCCTGCTAGTGGGCCCCCATGGCTCTCCCACACACCCACACACAAACCCTGGTCCAGCCACGCTGGCCTCTCTGTCAGTCTGAGATCCCACACTAAGCTCAACCTTCACACACACCATTCTCTCAGCCCAAAGCTCTCTCCACCCCCTGGTCTTCATCTGGTAACTCCTTCTCATCTTTTGAGCTCCAGGCAAGGGCCCCACACACACCCCAAGAGTCCCTCTGTGGTTCCCACACAACCTGAAATCATGTTGTTTCCTTGCTGGTTTGCTGGGTTCTCCCCCAAGGACTGGGGGCTCCACAGTAGAAGCAGGTTGTGTGTTTCCTTGCTGTGTTCCCTGCAGGTGCTGACCTGCTCCCTGGGGAGGCCTTGGGCGAGTTCAGACCTTCCCCCGAGCTGCCCCGACCCCACCTGCTGGGTGGGCACCCTCAGGGTCCTGAGTGGGTGCTGCTCACCCCGGGTGGACGCTCTTCCCGCCATGTCCTCAGCTGGACGCCGTCTCAACTTCTGTTCAGGGACATTGATCAACTCTGGCTGCAAGCAGAGTGCTGTGTGAGTATCAGAAGCAGCCAGATTTCCACAGGAATAATTCATATTTTATCTGCTTGGGCTTTTTGAGCAATTATAAGTGAAACAGCTCAGTGTCATGTGGGCTCCTGGATGCGATCCTCAAACAAAAAAAAGAAATTAGTTGGAAAAAAAAATAGAAGGAATCCAAATAACATTTGGAGTTTAGTCTGTTGTTATAGTAATTACTAATATTATTAATTAGAAATAGTGATATACCAGTGTCACTTCCTTAGACATCACAATAGTCATTGTTTCCTGTGGCTGTTGTAATGAGTTACAAACTTGTTGGCTTAAGAAAACACATATGGGGCTTCCCTGGTGGCTCAGTGGTAAAGAATCCGCCTGTCAATGCAGGATACGTGGGTTTGATCCCTGGTCCGGGAAGATCCCACGTACTACAGAGTGACGGGGCCCAGTGCACCACTACTGTTGAGCCTGTGCTCTAGAGCCTGGGAACTGCAAATAGTGAAGCCTGAGTGTCCTACAGCCTATGCTCTGCACCAAGAGAAGCCCCTGCAGTGAGAAGCCCACACACCACAACTAGAGAGAAGCTCCCACTCGCTGCAACTAGAGAAAAGCCTGAGCAGCAACGAAGACCCAGCACAACCATACATAAATAAATAGATATAAAAGAAAGCACACATATATTATCCCATGTTCTGGAGTCAGCTAAAATCCAGGCATGGGGAGGGCTTGTCCGTCTGGAGGCTCCCCCCTTTTCCAGCTTCTAGAGGCACCTCATGCCTGGCTCGTGGCCCCTCCCTCCATCCTCACAGCCAACAGGGCAGCATCTCCTGTCTCTCTGCCTCTGACCCTCCCCCTCCCTCTTATAAGGACCCTGTGATGACACTGGGCCTTCTGGGGAATCCAGGGTCATCCCCATCTCAGGGCATTAATCCCACCTGCAGGGTCCCCTCTTCCCTGTCAGGTGATCACAGGCCCCGGGACCAGGATGGGTGGGGTGGGGATTATATTACTGATGACAAAGGATAGACAGAACTGATTGTAATATTTTTGTAGCTTTCTGTAAATCTAAAGTTATTCCAAAATAAAATTTCTCTTTAGGGACTTCCCTGGCAGTCCAGTGGTTAGGACTCTGTGCTTTTACTGCAGGGGCTACAGGTTCAATCCCTGGTCAGGTTAATAAGATCCCATAATCGGCATAGTGTGGCCAAAATTTTTTTAAAGTTCTCTTTAAAAAATAATTAAAAGGTGACAAGAAATTAAAACCTCAAAGTGAAAGTGAAGTCGCTCAGTCCTGTCCAACTCTTTGTGACCCCATGGACTGTAGCCTACCAGGTTCCTCCGTCCCTGGGATTTTCCAGGCAAGAATACTGCAGTGGGTTGCCATTTCCTTCTCCAGGAGATCTTCCCCACCCAGGGATTGAACCCAGGTCTCCCACATTGTAGACAGACGCTTTACCATCTGAGCCACCAGGGAAGTCATTAAAAACCTCAAAGGCAGTAAGTAACTCAGAGTCACCTCTAACCTCCACCCCCATATCATCATGGATGACCATGGGGGTTTATTCCTATCTCCTTCCTGTCAGAGCTAATCCTAACATAGATACATCTCCTCCTATGTAACTGCCATTGGATCCTGCATGACTTTTCTAACTTTCTCACCTAACGCTTCTTGATGTTTCTGTGTAACTTGCCCATGCTCCAAGCCCCCAGGCGCTGTGAGGCCCCTGCCCACCACCTCCTCAGCTTCCTGTTCACCCCATTACACAGGCCTCCTCAGTGGGCCTGGTCCTCACCCGGCTCCTCTGGCTCCTCGGCCTTTGCACGTGCTGTTCTGTCAGCCAGGAACACCTCTCTCTCACACCCTCCTCTGTTCAGTTCCCCCTCATTCTCCAGGATCTGCCTCCAGTGTTCCCGGGCTCAAGAGTGTCTCCCCACCCCTCTGCCTCAAAAGGAGCTCAGGAGGAACTCCCCTGGCGGTCCAATGATTAAGAATCCAGGCTTCTTGTATGACTCAGGGAGCTCAACCCCGTGCTCTGTGACAACCCAGAGGGATGTGAAGGGGTGGGAGGGAGGTTCCAGAGGGAGGAGACATATGCATACTATGGCTGATTCATGTTGATGTATGGCTGAAACAAACACAATATTGTAAAGCAATTATCCTTCAATTAAAAATAAAATTATTAAATTTAAAAAACAAACAAACAATGAATCCAGGCTTCCACTGCAGGGGGCCCGGGTTCTGAGAACTAAGATCCCGCGTGCCTTGCAGTGCAGCCAAAAATTAAAAATTAAATTAGGGACTTCCCTGGTGGCACAGTGGGTAAGAATCCACCTGCCAATGCAGGGGACAAGGGTTTGACCCCTGGTTTGAGAAGATTTCTCATACCTCGGAGCACCTGAGCCCACGTGCCACAACTACTGGAGCCTGTGCGCCTAGAGCACATGCTCTGCAAAAAGAGAAGCTAGTGTAATGAGAAGCCCATGCACTGCAACTGGAGAGTAGCCCCCGCTCTCCCCAACTAGAGAAAGCCCATGTGCAGCAACAAAGACCCACTGCAGCCAAAAATAAATAAAGCCATGTGTACACGTCAAGAAAATAGTTTGTGTTTAAAAAAAATGAAAAATTAAATTTAAAAAAGGAGCTCAGGACACCCATCCAGTTATGAGTGTGAAGTCACCCCACGCCCTCCAAGTCTTGCTGTGTGTGACTGTTCCCCTCTGCTCCCCAGAGTCTTGACCCGTGAGGTAGGGTGAGGATTTCTCTCATGGGGGCCATGGGAGGGTGTCACATCAGATATGGAGGTCTTCAAGGCAGTGGTGACCTGTAGATGTGAACTACTCCATCACAGGATCAGTGACCTAAGAAACAGGACTTGTCTGGTGGGTGAGGGTGATGGAAAAGATGCTGTTCTCTATTATTGGGGACCCCTTGATGAGAAGTCACAGAAACTCAAAATTGCTCAAGTGAAACATAATGGATGGCTTCAGGTGTGGCTTTATCCAGGGACTCAAACAACTGTCTCAGAAATCCAGCCCTTTCTGCTTCTGGCCTCTGTTGGCATCTCCCTGGGGCAGAGGAGCAGTATCATCCCAGCTCACATGGGCCGCCCTCGCCATGGTGGGGCCCCGATCCTGCTCCACTCATGGCCAGGAATAGCTGGGCAGCTTCAGAGACCCAAGATCTGGGGCAGGGTGACAGGACCTCTCCCACCTAGTCTACACAGGAGGCTGGAGGGTCCTATGGACCACGTGGCCAGGCCTTAGGGAGGCTGCAGAGGGTTGGAGAGGGAGTTCAGGAAGTTCAAGGTTGTGAGGCTACAGAGGGAGCCTGGCTGATCCACATCTGTCAGGATCCATGTTGATTGGGCTTGATCCTGTCCATGCCCAGCTTCAAGGATGAGGTTCACCTATATGCGAGACAGCAAAAGAGATACAGATGTATAGAACAGTCTTTTGGACTCTGTGGGAGAGGGCGAGGGTGGGATGATTTGGGAGAATGGTATTGAAACACGTATATTATCATATGTGAAACGGATTGCCAGTCCAGGTTTGATGCATGAGACAGGGTGCTCAGGGCTGGTGGACTGGGATGACCCAGAGGGATGGGATGGGGAGGGAGGGGGGAGGGGAGTTCAGAATGAGGAACACATGTACACCCGTGGCGGATTCATATCAATGTATGGCAAAACCGCTACAATATTGTAAGTAATTAGCCTCCAATTAAAATAAATTTATAAGAAAAAAGGATGGGGTTCAGGGTAGAGTTCAGTGTTGGGGGACCCCATAACCCCTGGGCCTAGGTCCAAGCCAGTGCATGAGTTGGGGGTGGTGAGTTATTACCGCACCTGGAGCCTCCAAACCTCACACTCACCCCTCCACCTGCAGCAGGTGGTGTGAGCTGAGCGCTCAGCCTTCCCCTCTGGGAATCAGCTGAACCCAGCTGAGTTTTATCCTGGCTGGGGATACCTGGGGGCTGGAAACCTGGGGGGCAGCAAAAGCTGGGGGGCACGGGCAGGCACAGGACTCCACACCTTCACCCCAGTCGTATCTCGCCAGCCCTCAAGGGCTTGTGTCCCCATGCCAGGCACAGGCTTACTGTATACACTCCCTGGAGGACCCAGTAAGCGCTGTGTGTTGTCCTTGCAGGACAGGGGCAGGGGCTGCTGTATGCTCTTTCTACAGGACTCAGTTCCTGCTATACATTCACTGCAGAGTACAATGCCTGCCATAGACACCGTACTCAGTACCTGCTGTGTGGACTCCTTGCAGTGTGCAGTGACTTTTGTATACATTTTTTTGCAGGCCACATGGACTGTTGCACGCACTCCTCTGGACGTTCAGCGTCTACTAAATGCATTCCTTGCAGATTACAGTATCTACTGTATACGTTTCCTGCAGGGCAAAGGGCCTGCTGGATGCGTGTCTCTAGGATGCAGTGACTGCTGTGTATATCCCCTCCAAAGCCTAATGCCTGCTGTATATGCTCCCTGCAGGACATAGTGCTTGCTGTATGCCCTCTGCTGAGCACAATGCTTAGAATATTCAGTCCTCGCAGCAGCCTTCTGTATACCTTCCTGCAGGCATACTGTCTCCACACCCTGGGGCTTGGGGCCTGAGGCACATGGGAGGGGGATGAGCTTGTCCACTTGGTGGCGCTCCTGGTCAAGCCGGATTTCTTTCTGACACCGCCCAGGCACCGGGTCCCAGCTTCGCACACAGTAGGTGCTCTGTGGAGGGTACCTGCCCTCACCATCACCCCCCTCCTCCTGCCACCCTCTCGAGCCCTGACCCACCAGGCTCAGCCTTGTCCAGGTTACTGCCTCCATCAATGCTGATCCACTAGCCACTGGTCCAGCTCCGTCCTTACCTCACCCACACAGGTTACTCCCGCCTCCCAGGCGCCCATTCTCTGGAGACCTGAGGGGACCCCAGTCTTCGTTCTGTCCACACGCACACCCCGTGACCTCATCCACCACTCTCACCACCACTGTGTACAGTGGATGCCCACGTGTCCATCTCTGGCCAAATGTGGCCCCCAGACTCCCAGCCTCTCTGTGCCTCACGCCTAGACCTATCCCCAGCTGACCTCTGAACTTGCCCCCAACCCCCGCCCCTCAGGGAAGAGGGCGCCTCCCCTCCCTAGCTGCTCAGGCCAGGCTCCTGCCTGCCTCCTCCCATCCAATCCCCCTGGGATCTGTCACACAGCCTGCAGACTCCACTCCCAGACTGCTGGGAACCACCCAGTACTGTCCCCTCCCCTCCCCCACCCCAGCCCTTGCCTGGACCATGCCTGCCGCTGCCTCCCCACTGCTTTCTGGAGCCCCCTCCTGCCCCCAGAATGCCAGAGGTAGGTGTTCCCAAACCAGAGAGCCCCCCACCTCCCATGGCTGCCACTCCCCCCCTCTGACCACATCTCCACCCCAACCCTGGCTATTTGCTCCAAGCACACCAACTTTCCTATGGTCCCTTATTCTCTATTTCAGCCTCAGGACCTTTGCATGTGCTGTTCCAGGTGCCCTTCCGCCACCTCCCTGTGGCAATCACCTTCTGGGGAAGGGCCTTCCTGACCCCCCACCCCATCTGCAGTGGGCTTGGGCTATTTTTTCAAAGCCTCTAGGTCGGAAGGTGGCCTTACACCCTTCTAGGGTATGCCTACCTCACTAGCCTAATTGGTGGGGTTGTTTCCAGGTGCAGCGGCACATGTGTGTGCTCAGTCTTCAGTCGTGTCCGACTCTTTTTGACCCCATGGACTGTAGCCCTCCAGACTCTCTGTCCATGGGATTCTCCAGGCAAGAATACTAGAGTGGGTTTGCATGCCCTCCTTCAGGGAATCTTCCCAACCCAGGGATCCAACCAGAGTCTCCTGTATTGCAGGCAGATTCTTTACCGCTGAACCACCCAGGAAGCCTGCAGTGGCACACAATAAGTGCTCAATAAGTTCTGGACAAATGAATGGCACTAGACAGCCCTGCTTTGAGCTGCTCCAGGCTGGAGAACAGAGCGGGACCTGCAATGCGCCCTCCCTGTGGTCTGGGCTGGGAGACTCCACAGGGGCCTCCCGGGAGAAGGAGGCACTCAAGCTGAGCCTGGGCCGAGCGCACGAAGAAGAAGGGCCGTCCTCCCTTCGCCCACTTGGTGACCCAGTCTCCTCAAGCCGCTCACCAGGGGGCATCCCGGGGCGACGGGGAGGAGCCAGGGGGAGGGGGAGAGTGGAGGGCGCCCGCAGCGTCCCTGCCAAGGCGGGAGATGAAGGGTACGCAGATGCTAAACCAGGAAAGGGTGGGATGGTGGGGAGCCCTGGGGTAACCCTGTCCTTGCCGGTCGGCACAAAGTGTCGCGGTGGAGACAGGTCCCCGCGGACCCCATTGCCTGGCTGGGGAACCTGAGGTCGAGGAGGGCGGGGCCGCAGCCACAGGAGACGGGACCTCCTCGACCAGGGCTAGCATCGAAGCCACGGCTCGCCGCCCGGGGCCGTGCAAGGAGGGCGGGAGGCGGGGTGGGGCGCGTCCTCTGGTGACAGCAGCGCCCGGGAATGCGCCAGGCTGGGAAGGGGCTCTCCGCCCCCCACGCCCGGCCCCTGGGGCCGAGCTTCTCCCCAGTGCTCTGGGGCCCTGCGCTGGGGGTGGTCGGGACCTGGGGCGGGAACCTCGCAACCGGAACCCCGAGTGACCTTGAGGGAGGTAGGGAGAGGGATTTGGGGAGGGGTAGTGGCCGCGAAAAGGAACCTTCGGGGCGACGCGATCTGGGCGTCGGTGGAGAGAGGGCAGCGCCCTCCAGGAGCCGCAGCAGGGCGCCCTCGGTGTGCGCACATTCCCGGGCCCTGAGCGCGGCGCCCGGAATAGCAGCCCCGAGGTGGGGGGTCATTCCCCGCGTGGCTCCCCCGCCCTGGGCTTCCCAAGGTCACCTGGAAGCGGACGGTCAGACACCAGGCCGCAGTCCCGGCGTGGGGGTGGGGGCGCTCGTGCAGGGCACTCCCCTGCCGCAGATCTGTGCCCGGGCGCGTAACGGCCGCGCGGGGGCGCACGGCGCCGCCGCCCCTCCGGACCCTGGCCGGGGCGCGCCCTGGGAGGCCGGGTGGGAGGGGCCGCGCCGGGCTCCCCCCGCCCCTCCTCGCGGGCCCCGCCGCTTCCGCTCGCCCAGGGGCCGCCTGGGGAGCCAGGACGAGCCGCCTGGGCTCTGCGTAGCCGGTAAGTCCCTCTTTCTATCCCCCCACTATCGCGGCCAGCGTCTTCTCTCCCACCCAAAGCTGGGGTTGTGGGGCCAGGCAGCCATTCATAGGGTGGGAGGAAGCCCATCCCTACTTCCTCCTGGGGAAACTGAGGCCCAGAGGCGTGGCCGCCCTGAGATTGTACCCACCGTCAGGAGTACACTGGGCATGGGTGCGGCTCCTCGGGTAGGGAACCCCAGAGAGTGGGAACGGTGGTTCTTCTGGCCTCTCATGTTGCATCACCTAGACCCCCCTCCTCCGCTGCAACAAGCCAGTGCTAAGTGGGGAGCAGTTGTCAGAAGGGCCAGCCCTCTCCCCCTCCCTCTGCTCCCCAGCCCGGACTTTTTCCTGCTGCCTAAGCCAGCCAGGGCTGGGGTTCAGAGATGCAGCGAGTCACACGGCTCTGATCAAACGGAGTCCCACCCCGGGATTGCCCCACCTAGTTCCTCAGTGTTTCTGAGCCAGGAGAACCTGATAACCAGGGAAACAGGGGCTCAGGGGGGTCTAGTGGGCCAGCCTGCCCCCCTCCAGGCTGCAGCCCTCCAACGTCCTGCATGTCCTCTGGGCACTGCTGGCTGCCGGGTGCCATGGCCCTGGCCCGAGAAAGGACTCACTAGGTGGCCTCTTCCCTCCCCCTTCCTCATCCAGTGCTGTGGTCATGTGGAGGGTGGGGATGACAAGTGACTCCATCCTTCCCTGACAAATAAGGAAACTGAGGCCCAGGGAGGCAAAGGCTCCCTGCCACTCCCTCCCCTAGCCCCATGCAGCTGCCTCCCTCTTCCCTCCATCATCCTTACTGGCAGCCCCTTTCCCTCTTGCAGGCGGCTCGGGGGCTCCATTCCACACCCTCCACACATGAGGCCATGAGGCACCCACTGGACCAGGGCCAGGTCACCCCTCCCTGCCCTTCACCCCATCCAGGAGCTCCCTGCTGTCCCACATCTGGGAGCTGAGGGAGCCCTGGAGGCTGGGGGCCTGCCTGTGAGGGGGTGCCTCTGCCGGGCACCAGCCCCAGCTCCCAGCAGCCACACCTTCTGCAAGGTCTCATAGAATACTGGACAGAACCGAGCTGGTCCCCATTGCACAGATGGGGAAACTGAGGCCAGACAAAGAGGAGCACCTGGCCCCTGGCCATACCAGAAGGTAGGCACAAAGATGGTGGGGAGAGTGGGGAAGGACCTAGGACCCTAGAGAGACCCATGCACATCCCTGGAATGAATGATTCCTTCCACGATGAGACACTAAATAAGCACCTACTGTGTGCATCATGACAATAAACAACCAATAATAATAATTTTTACATTTTCCTTCATACCAGGCTCTGTGCCTCCCATTTTTCTCACCTAATCTGACGGCCCCCTCAAAACTTTCCTATTAGGTGGGCTCTATTATGACTTCATTTTTCAGAGATGAGAAGGGAAGCTCAGAGAGGTTGAGTTACTGTCTGAAATCACACAGCCAGTCGAGGCAGAGCTGGGGCTCAACCCCTTGGCCTGCTGGCATCTCCACTGCTGTGCACCTTCTGCCCCCCTCCCCCAGACCCCGCTCCCTCTGGAACCTCTTGCTCCTGCTGTGGACCTTCCTGAATTGTGGTTTGGGGGGCAACGCTCAGGTAAAAGGGGACATAGGCCCAGGGGCAGCAGGGATGGGGACCCGGCTGCGGCGTGGGGTTAGCCAGCCTCCCCTCCAGGCTGACTGTGACTCTCTCTCCCCAAGTAGGGTCCGGGTGAGTGGACCCCATGGGGTTCCTGGAGTCGCTGTTCCAGCTCTTGCGGGCGAGGGCTCTCGGTGCGCAGCCGGAGATGTATCAGGTGAGGGGGCTGCCCAGTGGAATGGGAGGGGGTCCCTGTCCCTCCTCTCCTGCCAGCCCAGCCCAGCCCCTGGCCGCACCCTTGGCCTGCCCACACATGCTGTGACTTTTAATCCCACTGATCCAGCTGGAATGTGGGTGGGGCTGGCGAGGGTAGACTGATGGGCAGGCTGGTTTTGGGGAAGGGGTTCCTGGAGGTGCTGACAACAGTCTGGCCCCCTTGCTCCTCATAGGTTTCCCAGGGAAGAGCTGTGCTGGGGGGACACCCATGAGTACCGCCTCTGCCAGCTGCCCGTATGTTCTACCCACCCACCTCTTAAACTAGTTCTCCCCGAAGCCCTCCTGCTTCCCTGCTCATGCCCCCAAATATGCTTACCACCATACCAGGTTCTCTCGGGGCTGTCCCAGCCTCTGCTGCACCCATCTCTGTCCCCAGGACTGTCCCCCAGGGGCCATGCCCTTTCGAGACCTCCAATGTGCCCTCTACAATGGCCACCCCGTCCTAGGCACCCAGAAGACCTACCAATGGGTGCCCTTCTATGGCGGTGAGTAGCCCAGCCTCCTGTTAGTCCAGAGGGAACAACTCAAAACTGGCCAGGAAAGAAGGAAGAGAAACTTGGAGGGTTGCAAGAAGGGGGCATTAGCACTGGGGCTTTGAAGGATATGTAGGAGTTGGTGAAGTGAAACGAAGAAAGCATGTGGGAGTTGTGAAGCAGGGGCAGAAAGAGGAAGGGTCTATTCTGCACAGGGTTGAACACCAAGCTGAGGATTTACTGGGAGCTGTATCCAGAGGCCAAGAGTTCTCAAACTTATACCAGTAGCAGGAAATGTTGTTGAGCTGAAAATAGTGAGTTATATAACTGTGTGCCCAGGGCAGCGCGCCTCCAGATTTAAGGGAAACAGGCAGCTTTAGACGCCACGGTGGGGGTAGACACAGATAAGAAAATCCTGGAATGGAGAAAGTTCCAACCATCAACCTCATGGGTTTTTTTTTTCCTTCACCCTAAGAATTGGAGGAAACTTGCCATGATCTCACCCCCACAGAGGCCCGCCAGGGCCAGCTTAGGCTCCATTCCAGGCAGGGTCTGCCAGCCAGCCTCAGGAAGTTGAGAGATGGAGGGAGTTTGAGCGGGGGGGGTGGGGGTGGGGGTGAGGGAGCAGGGAGCAGGGCTGTGAGCCTGTGGGTGTGATCAGACTATCCATTGTGCTCCGCTGCCAGGCAGAGGGGGAAACAGAGTCCCAGCGAGGGACAGCAACATACTCAGGATATGCAGGACTCAGCACTGAACAAATACTTTTTATTGAGCACTTGTTAGGTGCAGGGTCCAAGTGCTGAGTAAGTTCTGCCCATCACTTTACCCAGAGCCTAGAACACTCTCTGGGAAATGTGCTTGATGACTGTTTGTGGGATGAACATATGAAAGAATGAATGAAGAATAGGTAATGACGTTAATATTGTGTGTGCATGCTCAGTCGTGTCCAACTCTTTGCAACTCCATGGACAGTAGCCCGCCAGGCTTCTCTGTCAATGGAATTTTCCAGGCAAGAATACTGGAGTGGGTTGCCATTTCCTTCTCCAGATGACATTAATAATGGGTCCCTAGTATTAGGACTTAACATGAATGAATGAATGAATGAACGAATGAATACATTCTGGCCCAGTATACGAGTCTGGGACAATCCCAGGGAACGGGAAGCAGAATGCCTAAGGTCCAGTCCGTGCTCTGCCTCAGCCTCCATGTGTGGCTTTGGCTGAGTCTCAGCCTCATATGCCCAAGGGGATGGCTGCCTCGGGAAGACTGGCAAGGAGGGAGCTGGAATTCAAATATAAATCCCCCCACATGCCCGCCGACTACTCCCATCCCCAGCACCCAACCAGTGCGACCTCAACTGCCTAGCGGTGGGACAAGACTTCTATCACAGCTTCGGTCGCGTGCTGGACGGTACCCCCTGCAGTCCGGGCGCCCAGGGACTCTGCGTAGCTGGCCGCTGCCTCGTGAGGATTCCAGGCCCCGCCCCATCCCCGCCTATTTCCATCAAGGCCCCGCCCCCTAAATTCCACCCTGTCTCTTCCCTCCATGCCTCGCCCCCAAACCCCATTTATTTAGTTCCTGGTCCTGTCCTCATCCCTAGGCCCCGCCCCTTATCAAGTCCACGCCCTCCCCTGCCCCATCTAACACTAGACTCCATCCCCAGTCTCCTCCCACGAGGACCTGCCCGCAAGGTTCTATCCTTTTAGTTCTTGATTCAGTCCTCTTCCAGGGTCCCGCCCCTTCGATGGCCTAGGCGGGCGGGGACCGTCTGACGGCGCGCGTGTCCACCCCACCCCTTTAGAGTGCCGGCTGTGACGGTTTGCTGGGCTCCGACGCCCGCGAAGACCGCTGCGGCCGCTGCGGCGGTGCCAACGACTCGTGCTTCTTCGTGCAGCGCGTGTTCCGCGACGCCGGTGACCGCCTGCCCCGTCCTCGAGTTCTCCCAGAGCCCTTTAAGATGTCCCGCGCTGATTGGACAGTCTCCGGCCCAGCCCCCCCTCCTCGTCATTCTGATTGGCCTTTGCCAGATTATCCCGCCCTTCCCTGAACAGACGTGGGTTTAACTCTTGCTGCCGCACTTTAACGGTGGTAATAATCGTAATTCCAATTCATCGGTCAGTACTGGTCTTCGGAGGACCAGGGCCTTGGCTAATCTTCTTACCGCAGCATCTCACTTAATCCTCAAACCATCCTTCAAATACACCCTAGCTGCTCCCCAACACCTTCCTCCCTTCCCGCCCAGGTGCCTTCGCTGGGTACTGGAACGTGACCCTGATCCCCGAGGGCGCCAGACACATTCGCGCCGCCCACCGGAGCCGGAACCACCTGGGTATCGCAGGGTCCGAGGGAGGAGGCGCCTCGCTGGCCGCCCGAATCCCGCGGGGAGGGAGATGGCAGGGTCGGGGAGAGGGGCAAGGCCGTTTCCAGGGAGCCCGGGCTGACCCTTCCCTTGCAGCGCTGATGGGGGGCGACGGGCGCTACGTGCTCAACGGGAACTGGGCGGTCAGCCCTGCCGGGACCTACGAGGCAGCGGGCACCCACGTGGTCTACACCCGCGCCACAGGGCCGGAGGAGACGCTGCACGCCGCCGGGCCCACCTCCGAAGACCTGCTCCTGCAGGTGGGGGTGGGCCTCTGAGAGGGCTGCTGGGCGTTGGGGATGGGGTCAAAGAATCGGGGGGAAGCAGGGGTCAGAGGGGGAAGGCTGGGGACTACCGGTCAGAGGGAGGAGGCTGGGTAGATTGTGCGTGGGGGGAGTGGCCGGCCATCAGGACCGAGTGCAGTTCCCTAGTATGTAACACTCCCCCCGCCCCGCCCCCGCCCCAGGTCCTCCTGCAGGAGCCAAACCCCGGCATTGAATTCGAGTTCTGGCTTCCTCGGGAGCGCTATGGCCCCTTCCAGGCGCAGGCTCAGGCCTTGGGCTGGTCCCCGCGGCAGCCTCAGCCTCCTCGGGAGGTAGAACCTCAGCCCCTTGAGGCCCCCACTGTCATCCCTCCACGGACCCCGATCCCCACCCCAGGTGAGCTGGGGACAGCCTGGGTGGGGGGCCAGCAGGGGCAAGGCCCACACCCCTGACCACACTGCCCCTGCAGAGCCCTGCCCACCCTGCCCCGACACCCGCGGTCGTGCCCACCGGTTGCTCCAATATTGCGGCAGTGACTTCGGTGAGAGGTCCCTGACCCCATCCCTCACCTGGCCCCCAATTGATCTGAACTTGACCCCTGTCCTACTGACCTCTAACCCTGGTCCAACTTTACCCTTCACTCCTTGACCCGACTACAACTTGACCCATTCTGACCCTAATTTGACTCCCTGATCTGATCCTTTGCCCTAATCTGACTCCTGACCCCTCATTGATCCCTAAGCTGACCTTGACCCCAGGCCACAGCTGACCACAGCTCCCAAGAGCCTCCATTGCCCCACCTGACCCCCAGTTCCGTCATCTTGCAATGGATGCATGATTGGGACCCAGGGCTGAGTGTCCAGCAGGGCTCAGCATGGTCCCACCCACAGTGTTCCGGGCCCGCGTGCTGGGCCGCGTCCGCCAGGCCCAGGAGACCCGCTATGAGGTGCGCGTACAGCTCATCTACAAGAATCACTCTCCGCTGCGGGCCCTGGAGTACGTGTGGGCGCCAAGCCGCTGCCCCTGCCCCCCACTGGTCCTCCATCGGGACTATCTGCTGGCTGCCCAGCGCCTCATCAGCCCTGATGGCACCCAGGACCGGCTGCTGCTCCCCCATGCTGGCTACGCCCGGCTCTGGAGCCCCGCCGAGGACAGCCGCGTGCGCCTGGCTGCCCGGCACTGCCCTCTCTGAGCCCCTGGACCAGACCTTGGCCACATATGGGTGACTAGTCTCAAAGTCAGCATATGTCTCCTCTTGCCATAGCTTCCAGGGAGCTAGAAACTGTCTTCCACCTACAGCTCTATGACTCTCCCATCATCACACTCAGACACCCCTACATTCAGAGCCACTGTCACCAACAGGTCCACACTGGTGAGGACTCACTGAATAGACTTTTAATTCTGGTTTCCTCTCTCACCTTGGCTGCCAGGAAACCCATAGCTGTTCTACACTCAGGCTTTGTGTCTGCTTTTATTCCCCTTGCTTCACACTCATGTGCTCAGAGACATTGTCACACACAAGCCTGGTCCCAGGAAAACATGCCTAAAGAGATGTTGTAATGGTTTTCCCTCTTCCTCTTGTCCTGCCTACCAGAAAGTTCATCACTGTTTAACCCCCGACACTCTCTCCTTTCACGCTGCTACTTATACACGCACTCTCACATTTTCAGAGACACTGTCACAAACAGGCATGACCCCCAGAAAACATGCCTACCCAGGCACTGTAACATACCAATTTCCCCTTTTGCCCTTGCTACCAGGAAGTTCACAGATAATCTTAACAGCTTCAGCAATTTGAGGGTGGGGTGGGCTTTCCTCCAGGCAACCCTGCTGTTCACCCCTTTTTTATTCCTATTTAATTTTTACAAGAGCTGTTTAAAAAAACAAGCCCAGTTACACAGACTTGGCCGCAGCCACTTTGGAATGCACTGGTAGTCAGATCCACAAGCATGCTCCCTGCCCCACCCCCCACCAATCCCCGTGTGCACATGTGATCATGTGCACTTTGTCCCTCCTCCTCCTGGTCCAGCCCCCACCTCTCTCCAGCATAACTGACCCTGGGAGGACCGTGATGACAGAAAATAGATGATAGGGGAAGGTGGGGGTTTCTTAGGTCCCAACTCCATCCTCATGCCCCTTGGGGCCACACATTCATCTCAGGCCATTCGGAGGGGGGACCCCTCCAGCAGAGTAGGCAGGTCAGTGCCCCACCTTCAGCCTGTGCCCTGTCCTCATGTGTTCTGAATGTGGTCTCCTCATAGATTCTAGAGCCAGGAGGGTAGGCCTAGGTCATGTGGATTGAAAGTGTCTGCGGGGTACCAGCAAACCTCTCCTTCTGCCTCCCCACCCTGAGTGGTGTGGCTCATGCCATCATCTGAGACAACCCGCTCATCTGTACTGTCTGTGGTTGTTTTCCTCTGGGGCGCAGGATGGTGGGAGTGTGCAAGGGGTGCAGGACATGCAGGTCTCAGTAGACTCAACCCTTGACCTTGTGGGTGACCGCCGGTCAAGCCCTGCAGCTCTCTGGGCCTCAGTTTCCCCATCTGTGGGTACCCTTTCAGCCCCACTCAGACCTGACCATGGGAACCACACCCTTCGGGACTCCTGCTCTACCCCTTCCGGTTCACTCGTGCGTTCCTCCAAAGACTGTTTATTGAGCGCCTACTGTACGCCTGGGACCAGCAGCGCCTGGGGCAGCCCAGGCCTGGCCCGTCTTCAGCAACAAGTGATGGAGCCCCAGGATGTCAGGACCGCCCCTTTCCTCGAGGCCGAGCGGGTCGCAGCTCTGGAGGGAGGCGTGGGGCCCGCGCGCCCCCTGGTGGCAGGACGGGGGAGAAGGGATTCAGCGCTCCGGGTGTTACCTGCAGTCCCCAAGGGTTCCCGAAAGGCCCAGATGGGCCCCTCTGCCTCACTGCAGTGCGGGGATGGATCGGGGAAGTTGAGTCTCCGGCCTCCTCCGCCCCGGAGCTCTGCGGAGTAGCGCTGCCATCTACTCCCCAGCCAGCTGGACCGGTTGGCTAGGGCGAGGCGCCTGCCCCGGGGTGGGTTGGCGGTGGGGGGAGAAAGACGCTAGTGCAGGGTTCACTAGCAGACAGCATGGCCTGTGGCCCCACCAGCCGCGACTTCCCGCAGCCGCTCCTCCAGGCGGCAACATTGTTTCCGGAAATGACCATGTAACCAGGGACCGATGGAGCCATTTAAAGAGAGAAGAACACATTGCAATTTTAAAGATACTCGAATTCAGCAACGTAGTTGAGGTCCAAACTAGCATTAGCACTTGCCCAGCAAAAGTTCCACACCGCTTTGATGCTTTCCTTTTAAACATGAATAAAAAGGCCAGGTGGTTACATGCAACAAAGGAAATGAGTGACTCAAGATCTGTTTCTTTGTATCTTTACCATCTCCGGGTTTATTATTGACTATGTCCACTTGGGTTAGTGACTGGATCGCTGCCGGGAGGAACCGCAGGTAATTACAGACGGAAACTCCCTTTCCAGGGAGGCATGAACAACTGAGTCCACTCAAGCCTCCTGCACTGGGAATTCTTCAAATGGACTTCCCGCAGGAGGCAATGTTTATTAAAGGATAAAGAATGAAAATTGGAGAAGGAAATGACAACCCACTCCAGTATTCTTGCCTGGGAAATCCCAGGGACAGAGGAGCTGGGCAGGCTACAGTCCATGGGGTCACAAACAGACAGGACTTAATGACTAAACAATAACAACTCCTTGGTCTTTGGTTCTGTGTAACTTAAGCTAAGTTCTTGGGACTTCAACTTACTAGCAATATTTTGAGGCTAATATTGGAGCTAGATGGACTTCATCTAGCAGATTTGAGACAAATAAGGAGCTATTATGGGGCTTCCCAGGTGGTGCTAACGGTAAAGAATCTGCCTGCAAATGCAGGAGACATAAGAGATGAGGCTTCTATCCCTGGGTTGGGAAGATCCCCTGAAGAAGGAAATGGCACCGCACCCAAGTATTCTTGCCTGAAAAATTTCATGGGCAGAGGAGCCTGGCAGGCTACAGTCCAGGGGGCCACAAAGAGTTGGACATGACTGAGCACACAAAGAAAACAGGCAAGTTTGGAACTTGCGTTTCTGTTAATAAAACTGTAGTAATCCCAACAGCTAATTCATCCATTCCACAGAAGATTGTATTCAGCAATCTTGCAGCATGCCAGCTGTGGGGAGGGGGGTGCGATGCTTTTCTTACTGTTTTGAATTCTCTGCAGAGATCACCTCTCTGCTGGCTGTGCTTCTCTCTCACTGACCCTGTGCCATCTGGTTGGCCCACAGGAGGACACACATCCAGTTGAAGGGCTGCCCCAAGCCCCCGAACTGTCTCACACCCAGAGGGTTAGTTGAGGGCATGGGAGTTAGGATGGTGTGACCACCTGGGAAAACAGTTTGGCTGTTTCTGCTACAGCTGAAGTAATGCTTGTGTACAAGGTTGAATTATCATGTTCGTGTCCTACCCTCTAGAATCTGTGAACAGGACCTTTGGGGAAAGGGTCTTTGCGATGTAATTGAGGGTCTCAAAGGAGTACCTGGGTGAACCCTAAATTCAATGACCAAGCGCCTTGAGGAGGCACACAGAGGAGAGACAGAAAAGATACCCGTGTGAAGACAGTGGCAGAGATCCAAGAGAGGTGGCCACAAGCCCAGGGATGCCTGGGGACTCCCACAAGCTGGAAGAGGGAGGAAGGACCCTCCGCTGGGGCCCTCCAGAGGGAGCACAGGCCAGTGACACCTTGATCTTGGACTTCCAGCCTCCAGATGGTGAAAGGGAGAATTTCAGTTGTCCCAAGCCACCTCACTGGTGGTAACTGGCAGCAGCAGTCCCTGAGACTCAGAAGCTCACACCATACCCTGCAGTCTCTGACAGATAAGAGAGTTGATAGCTCCACTCACCAAAGGCTGCTTCTAGAATGTTCCAAGCAGCTGTCGTCACAATAGCCCCCACTGGAAACAACTCTAACACCCGTCAGCAGGGGACCAGATCATTCTCTGGCCTTCTCGCAAAATGACATGCCCTCCAATGACAAAAAATGACGCGCTCTCCAATGACAAAAAATGACACCCAGGTCACTCCCGCGGCAGCAGGGCAAATCTGAGTCAGACAGGAGGGGACAGAAGATATCATGGACATGATGCAAGTGACCTTCAATGACAGAGGGGACCAAGGCAGGGTGGGGGCTCCCTGGATGGGAAGTGACTGGGTGGGGCTGGTCTTGTGTTATTTGACCCCAAGTTGCTGGTTACACTTTTCCATACATTTAAATTAAAAACAAGTCTGAAGGGCTAAATAAATGTCAGTGCTTCCACCTGGGAGACAGGTGTGTATCTGCTCACCTGTACTCCCAGATGAGCTGACAGGGGGTGGTGGCGGAGGCAAGGCTCAAAGACAAACTTCAAGGGGGATGGGGGGCAGGGCAAGGCCAGGTGCAGAGTGAGCCAAGGCCCTGTCTCCTGCCCCAGACCCAGGCCACACCACCAACTTCAAACACCTGGGCTAGTGATAGCAGATAATAAGATCCGCATCCCTAGAACCTAGGACTTCTCAGAAGGGTGGGGGATTTATTAATAATTAGCCTTCATCCCTTCCTCCCAACAAATCCAACATCCTCTAGTAAAAGCCAAAGTCCTCACCACACCTTCCAGGGACCTGCATGGCCCACCCCCCAGACCCACCTCCTGTCTCGCCCTCTCGCGGTTCCAGGCACATGGGTCTCTCTGCTCTCCCTCTAACCCGCCAGGCATGGTCCTGCCTCAGGGCCTTTGCACATCCCCCATGCCTGAACCACTCCCGCCCCTGTGTTCACAAAATTTGTGCCCTCACTTCCTTCATGTCTCTACTCAAAAGTCACTTCCAGGGACTTCTCTGATGGTCTAGTGGCTAAGAGTCTGTGCTTCCACTGCAGGGGGCACAGGTTCAAGCCCTGTTCGGGGAACAAAGCTCTCACATGCCGCATTGCATGGCCATACACACACACATAAAATCACTGCCATAGAGAGGCATTTTTCCAATGCTTCCAGCTCCTGCCCCCACCCCCCTAGCTCCTCGCTACATATTCTCCCATGACACTCTCTTTTTTCTTACCTGTTATGCATTTATCCTGTCAACTGTGACCTCCCCAAATTCTCAGTAGCAGGGGTTTTAGTTTCTTTGGGTCGTTACTCTACTCTTGGCTCCTGGAGCAAGGCCGGGCATACAGTAGGTGTTCAATGTTTGCTGAGAGGTTGATTGAATGAACTGGACCCACTGCTCACCAGTAGCGCTCACTCAGTGTCTCCTCCTCCTGCCTTGCTGGAATTCTCAAGGATGAGGACTCAGGGCTGCCCACTTGGGGGCTGTACAGAACTGCCTCCTTTTCGTGAAAACTGTCTGTGGTGGACAAGCCACTACCAGGTAGAGGCAGACTGGGCCGACAAGGGGGAAGAGGGATGATGTGTCTCGGGATTGCAGGGAACTTCCTTGGCGGTGTATCAGTTAGAGAAAACCAGAACACCCTCCCTCTCCCAGCCATTCAAGTTCAGGTCCTTGGAAGCACAGCCTGAGTCAGAAGGTGGGGGGTGGAGGAAGCTGAGCGATGTGGTGGTCTCGGGGGAGCCCCTGAAGCAAGTACCCTACCTTGAATCAACCCCACCAGGAGCCCAGGGGCCCATGTTTTGTGCCCCCACAGCTGTCGGTCACTGACTCCAGCCTACTCCCAAGAAGGGGGCCGTAACCTCGAGGTCATCTCCAAGGAGATACCTGCTGTCATCCAAAGACAAATCTACTGCCAAGGGGGCAGGTTTCATCCCTGGTTGAGGAACCGAGATCCCACAAGCCTTGCAGCATGGCCAAACAAATATCTTCAGACATGGGCCAATGGCCCCAGGACAGGAGCATCCCCAGTTGGGAACCACTGAGCTGCAGCCCCTGGAGCCACCACCCTATTGGGGTCCCTGGTTTCTCCTCCTAATCCTCCTCTTGCACCAGAAGTGTAACCAACCAGAATCAGGGGTGTGCAGAGCTCTGGTGGGGGACAGGCTGTGACGGACACCATGGTCCTTCCAGCTGTGGCTGCAGCCGCCTTGTGGGAGATCACCAGGGAAGCCCCCTGCAATCCCGGGACACATCATCCCTCTCCCCCCTTATAGGCCCAGTCTGACCCCAGCTGGTGGTGGCTTGTTCATCACAGACAGTTTTCATGAAAAGGAGGCAATACCTGCTCCAGGGGCTCCCCTGAGACCACTGCCTCACTCAGCTCCCCTCACCCCCTACCTTCCAACTCAGGCTGTGCTTCCAGGGATGTGAACTTTAACAAGTGGGAGAGGGAGGGTGTCCTGGCTTTCTCTCTTATTGGATTGGATTTGCTACATTTTGCTCAGATGTTTTTGCACCATATCCACATGGCAGGCTTATCACCTTCCTTACCTGTCCTGTCTCTGCCTGTATTTATGATCAGGGTGGTGCTGGCCTCACAGAGGAAACCAAAGGCAGGTTGTAGGAGGTCCTGTCCTTGCTTACCCAGCTCCCGCCCCCCAATTTCCTAGGAGGCCAGGCGGACATCCACGGCCAGCCTCCCGGCCTCTCTGCTGAAGGTAGCCTGGTGGTATCTGGTCCCATCACTTCATGGCAAATAGAAGGGGAAAAAGTGGAATCACTGACAAACTTTATTTTCTTGGGCTCTAAAATCACTGCGGACAGTGGCTGCAGCCATGATATTAAAAGATGCTTGCTCCTTGGAAGGAAAGCCATGATAAACTTAGACAGTATATTAAAAAGTAGACATCACTTTGCCGGCAAAGGTCTATCCAGTCAAAGCTATGGTTTTCCCAGTAGTCATGTACAGATGTGAGAGTTGGACCACAGAGAAGGTTGAGCGCCAAAAAATGGATGCTTTCACAATTGTGGTGCTGGAGAAGACTCTTGAGAGTCCCTTGGACTGCAAGGAGATCCAACCAGTCATTTCTAAAGGAAATCAACCCTGAATATTCATTGGAAGTACTGATGCTGAAGCTCCAATACTTTGGCCACCTGATGCAAAGAGCTGACTCATTGGAAAAGCCCTTGATGCTGGGAAAGATTGAAGGCAGCAGGAGAAGGGGGCGTCAGAGGAAGAGATGATTAGACAGCATCACTGACTCAATGAACATGAGTTTAAGCAAACTCCAGGAGATGGTGAAGGACAGGAAAGCCTGGTATGCTGCAGTCCATGGGGTCACAAAGAGTTGGACACAACTTAGCCACCGAACAGGGCTTCCCTGGTGGCTCAGACAGTAAAGAATCCACCTGCAGTGTGGGAGACCTGGGTTCAATCCCTGGATTGGGAAGATCCCCTGGAGAAGGGAATGACTACTCACTTCAGTATACTGGCCTAGAGAATTCCATGGACAGAGGAGCCTGGCAGGCTGCAGTCCATGGGGGTCACAAAGAGTCGGACATGACTGAGCCATTTTCACTTCACTTCACTAGCCACTCAACTGCAAGCCTGGCCCTGCCCCAGAGGTGCCTGCAGGGGGCGCTGGCTGGAGTAAATGGCCACTACTCCGCCAGTGACCAGCAGGGTGGTTGATCCTGCCCAGCTCTCTTGGCTCCTGGGCAGGAAAAATCTTAGGTGTGCTTTTGACAGGGGACAGAGTGCCAGGTGCCAGCAGGTGTACTGGGTTTAGCCACCCCCGCCTTCTCGGTCTCTTTCTCCTCCCACCTCGATCTCTTTCTATAGGCTCCTCCTGGGTTCCCTCCCAAATAAAGAGCTTGAACTCAGATTCTTGTGAGGTGGGACTGTTGCTTTCAGCTGGCTCCTCTGGAAGAGTTTTCAAAGAAGGGGACTTCCTTGGCTTCCACTCCAGGGAGCGTGAGTTCAATTCCTGGTCAAAGAACAAAGATCCCCCATGCTGCCTAGTGTGGTCAAAAAAAGAAGGGGATTGTGGTGAACAAGACTGAGAGCTCCTGAAGGAGGGGAGAGAGAAAGCTTAAGGACATGTGCTCGAGTCCATCTTGGCCACTTGGTGAGACCTTCATTCTGAGCCTTGGTCTTCTCATCTGTAAAGTGGGGCTGGCCCAGCACCCACCCCCAGGAAGCCCCCCCCCAGAGCTGGAGGACAGACACGGGAGATGAGGCTGGTCCAGAGAGCTTTACTGAGCCCTCCCTAGCAGGCCAGGTGCTTCATCCGCCAGCAGTGCTGCAGACAGCGGAGCCTATGTCTGTGGTGGGGCCAGCTGTAAGTGACCTCGGTGGTGGACTCTGAGCTGTACTCTGGGGAGGACTCAGGCTGGCAGGAAGCAGGGAGCTCTGGCACCGAGGTGCTGCTGGCGGCCTTTGTCGTGGGCTGTTTCTGGTGCTGTCTGCTGGACTTGGGGGCGGAGGCATCTGGCCTGTTGTGGGTCTTGTTGGGGGGCTGCGTGGGGGTGGTGGTGCCACTTGGAGACTGCCCGAGGGCCGGGCCCTGGCTGGAAGAGGTGCTGGGCTGATGTGTGGAGCCTGAGGGCCCCTGGGAAGGGCCTAAGGAAGTGGTGGAGGGCCGGGCACGCTGCTGCCCGGGGGCCTGGGGCTGCCCAAGGGCCAGGGGCTGGCTGGAAGAGTTGGCTCGAGATCGGAGCCCACCCCGGGGCTTGCCAGGCAGCCGGATGCCAGTAGCCGTGGTGGCAGCCGCGGCCTGAGGCTGGGCCTGGCCCAGGTTGGTAGAACTCCTGAGGATGGGCTTGGTGGGGAACGAGGGGCTGGTGGTGGGCTCTGCTGGTGAGTTGGTGGAGGAATCCGCAAATGACTTGTGCTCTGTCTCACGGTCCGGCATGTCTGCGTTCAGGCTGGCTGGGGGCTTTACTCGGCCTTCTGAAGCCTTACTTTCCTTGCTGTGGAGAGACCACGCTGGGGGTAAGTGAGGCGGGTCTGCCTGTGCTGAGGGCCCGAGAGCCATGCTCGGCCAGTAATACCTGAACGCAGGCCACTGAGGACCAGCATGGGGCCCACTTGAGGGATCGGCAACCAGCCCTGGCTGGGATAGAGGCAGGTGCAGGCACTCACACACACGCATGTGCGCTCACACACGTCTAGGACCCCCCTTCCAGGGGTGGGTGCTTACGTACAGTCGACTCCGAGGGCAGTGAGGGGCCTGCTGCTGTGGCTGCCGGGGTGATGAGAGCCCGGCTGCGGGCCAAGGCCTGCAGGACTGGTTCCCGAGAGCGTGGGAGAGAGAGGCGGACAGTGAGACGGGGAGGAGGAGTGCCAGTCAGAGGCAGCAGGGATGCCAGTCAGAGTCAGGAGGACGGGAGGCAGGAGTGAAGGTGAGTGGGGTGGGGGAAGCCAGGAGACAGAGACTAGACATACAGACACCACCGGCCCTGCATGCACGCACCGTCCTTCGTCATTCCGGCTGCCACGTCCAGGGCCCGCCCGCTGAAGTCGCTCACGATGCTGTCCACGGCCTCGTGATGCTTTAGAAACAGAGGACGTATGATGCGATGGTACAGCATGTGAGCCCCGTTCCAGGGGCCGGGAGCCATGCAGAACAACAGGAAGGCGCACTACAGGCAGAGGTCAAGAGTCATCCTGGGCCTCCTCCATCAGACACCCCTAGGGGTGGGTCTGGCCTCCCCCATCATACACTCCTTGGGGTGGACCTGGGCTCCCCCATCAGACACCCCTTTGGGTACACGCTCCCAGGATGGAGTGGTGTTTCCCGGGTGGTGCCAACCTTGCCCGCGTAGTAGAAAGGGAACCAGGACAGGAGTAGATCGCTGAAGAATTCGGCTAGCCCGAACAGGCCGTACACCACCCAGTACGTGAGCCACACAGTGTCGTCCTCTTTGCTTGGGCTCTCGATAGCTTTGATCCTGGGAGAGGCATGGCAGGATCAGAGGCTGCCCAGAGAGTGCCTCAGCATCCCCCTACCCCCACCCCCGGCCCTGCCCCAGCATGCACTCACGAAGCATATGCGGGGTATGCAAAGCCGATGAGACTGCACAGCAGAGGAGCCCCGTACCCGAACAGAAGATACAGGCTTAGCAGAGTGGCGGCTCCTGCAGACAGAAGGCGGTAGGCGTGGGCTTCGCCTGCTGTGCCCGGACACCAGCGTCCCCTGGGCCTCGCTCATGCACCCTGCACCATCACTCCTCCCAGAAGCCTCAGCAGCCCCTGTAGCACCTGGGCACCCCCATCATGGCTCTGAACCCTGACTCTTGTGTCTGTAATGCACTAACATGTCCATCTCCCCCACAGGACTGCCAGCTCGCCAAGGGCAGGCGGGCACCTTAGGATTGGTCTGTACCAAGTACCTGCCCAGTGTTTATTGAATGAATATGGGATCTCTGCAATTATAACTATCTCACTCCAGGCCCTATAGGAGTGGCTGAGCAGAAGGGGCTAGAATTTGAATAGAAGTCATGGGAGAAGACAGATTCTTTACCCTCTGAGTCACCAAGGAATTCTATGGATAGAGAAGCCGGGTGGGTTACGGTCCATGGGGTTGCAAAGAGTTAGACAGAACTAAGCGATTAACACTTTCTACTCTCAGTGGGAGAAGGGGCTTCCCAGGTGGTGCCAGCGATAAAGAACCCACCTGACAATGCATATGTAAGAGACATGGGTTTGATCCCTGGGTCACTGGGAACCCACTCCAGTATTCTTGCCTGGGAAATCCCATGGACAGAGGAGCATGGTGGGCTACAGTCCATGGGGTCACAAAGACTGAGACAGGACTAAGCAACTAAACAAAAACAACAATGGGAGAAGAACCTGAAAGTGAGGCCATTCTGTTGTTAATACTTGATTCCTGGAGAGCGGAGAAAGGCAACAGAGTTTGTAACTTTGATCTTAGTCAAGGGTCTCTTCCCCTCACTACTACTGACTCTTGGGGGATCTTGGGCACTGTGGGGCAGGGAGCAGCATTCTTGCCCCCCCCCCGGCTTGATGGCAGGAGCAACCCCAGTCGTGACCACCAGATGTTCCCAGATACACAAGACACCCCCCCCATGAGAGCTTTTGTCTTCGTGGCAGGATGCAAAGCGTCATATTGAGTCCCTCAGATGGAGAACTCTCACCCACTATGAGACCCCTAGTGAGTATCTCTCTGCTTGGAGCCTGTTTCCCCATCTGTCAGTGGGGCAGTAGTGGCCCAGTCTCTGAAGGTTGGTGTGGGGGTAACTAAGTAAGACAAAAGAGGGGGCCCCTCCCTACACAGTCAGTGAGCCCCTACGGTGGCCCAAACACACTCCCAGCAATGAGGGCTCAGAGGACATTGCGGGGGGTGGGGGGTGGGAGCCACAAGTGTTAGCCACTCTGAAATCAGAATGGTCGCTGTTGCATTTATTAAGCCCTTCTTGTATGCAGGGCTCTATCCTCCCCCTGTTCTATCTCATTCAACAGCCAGGATGAAACAGAAGCTGGTGGGGTGGGGGGGCAGGGCGGGGGGGCAGGGCGGGGGGTGGGGGGGTGAGGCTCACACTAGGTCACCTGGGGAGCCTCTGACTTCTGGGAGCACTTACAACCCCTCCCCCACCTCTAGGCTGTTATCTGCAGAGAGACAGAGGCCACCAGTGGACCAGAGGGCAGAGTTCCCTTCCCCCTTTCCCCCCACCTGTGTTAGCCTTTATCCCTGGGGTCTGGCATCAGGAGAGGGGTGGGGGAATCCCTGGCTGGCCCTAGGCAGCCTGCTCACTGCTTCCTCTGGGTTTCCTTCTCTGGTAGCTGGGAGGGGAGGAGGGTTTTGATGATCTCAGGCAAGTGGGGCCTGAGGGTTTCTATATCTGGGAAAGAGGGTGGGGGAGTGGCATCCCTTCCCTGGAGATTGCTAGTTGGGGAGCAGTAGCTCTCCCAGGGCCCCCCTTCCCTCAATCCGGATTTCTGCAGCCTCAGCAATGGGAGGATGACCTGGGGCATGGGCGGGGGTGGTCCCCGAGATCAGCAGCAGATGGGGTGGGGCGGGGTGCTCCAAACAGGGCAGATTGCAGGGGCAGCCTCCCAGGCAGCCCCTGCTGCTATGGGCCGTTTTTCTGCCCTGTGACCCCCCAGTCTCCTCAGCGGGCCTCTCCCAACGGCCCCCCCCGCCGTGCTCTATGACCTAAATTCCCCACCCACTGGTGACAGTCATGTGGAAAGCCAGGCGGGGGATAAAGGGCTTGCTCCCAGGGGAGGTCCCTGGCTGACCCGACATGGGTTGAGCACCAGAAACCTGGAGGGACAGATTTGGATCCTTCCTTGGGCTGCCTGGCATGACAATCCCCCAGCTGGTGGGGAAACGGGAAGAAAGCAGACTCTCGGGATCTGTACACAGGTGCTTAAAACACATGGCACGTCCTCACCCAGAGCCGCCCCCCAGTGTCTGAACTAAGTGTCCTGAGACTCATTCTGGGCGGGCTTCTTGGAAGAGGTGGCAGAAAGGAGCTGGGTCTGAAGCACCAAAAAAGAGGGGAGGTACTTACAGGGCACTTACTGGACAGTTTCAGAGTATGGCAGGGGCCACCCAAGGTCACTAAGGAGGAAAGGCAGAGGAGGGACTGGAATGGAAGTGACAATCAGGGGTGACTGGACTCCCTCTCCATGGGCCCCAGCCAACGTTTCTGCAAGCCCACCACAGCAAACAATCCAGCTCAGGGTGGGGCAGAGTGAGAGGGCAGGCCAAAGGGTTGAGGTTGGGGTGGGGTGATACTAGCAGAAAAACCTCAGGAGGGGAGGTGGGAGTGACCCTTCCCCTCCTGGTCTGGAGCATCCCCTCGGAAAACGGGAAGATCTCTACACTTGCTTCCAGGCTGGAGTCCATCTGGGAAGAGGGTGGTGAGACTGGCAGGGCATTGCTACCTACCTGCCCTCTCCTCCCCCGGGACCAGAAGAACAACCGGAAGAACCGGACTTCTGCCTGGAGGGCATCCATGGCCAGGAGGGAGGAGGGGGCAAAGGACGACTGCAGGGCCGCGAGGGGGTTGGTCCTCGGCTGAGGTCGCACGTAGGGGACGAGAAGAGACTGCGGCCAGAACCAAGGTCCTGGTCCACGACCCCTCCCCAGGATCTCGGTCTCCTCGCTGGACTGTGGGAGCGCCCCGCCGCCTGAGTTGGAACCCGCAGCCGGGGCGGCCGGAAGGGAGAGGTCCGAGGCCCCGATAGCCCAGGGCCTCACTGTGTCTGTCGGCGAAATGAGGCGGCAGCCCCAAGCGCTGCCCCAGGGCTCACCCGTGGCCAAGTACCGCTTGTCGACACCTGTCTTGGCTTCGAGCGCCCCTAGCGCTTCGGTGGCCAAATTCCTCTGTTCCAGAAAGCGCTCGAAGCGCTGGCGCAGGCCGTCCATGGCACTGGCGCGCCCGGGACTGGCAGCTTGAACTTGACGGTCTCCCCGCGCACCGGCTAGACTGCTTGCGCGCCGCCTTCCTTCGGCGCGAGCCGCACCGCTCAACTCCGGGGCGGGTCTCCGCCCCCGGGCTGGTTTCCTCCTCCTGCCCTCCGCTCTGGCCAATGGGAGGGCAGGGCGGACAAAGGAGGTGGGGCCTGCCCCGTCTCCGCCGCCGCATTGCCCTCTGGAGGGCCGCGGCAGCCGCAGCCGCGACTTTGGAGGGTGGGGGCGGGGCGCGGTGACTGAGGGCACCGATTGGTTGAGCGGGAGGGGGACGTAGCTGATTGGAGGGGCGGGGTCATAGCCGGGAGGATTATTGGCTGAGCTGTTGTGGGTGGAGCTGGGGGTGGAGAGAAGAGTGCCGGGGAGGCGGAGCTGGCGGGCGGAGCTTACTCAAACTCAAGTCCATCGAGTCGGTGATGCCATCCAACCATCTCATCCTCTGTTGTCCCCTTCTCCTGCCTTCAATCTTTTCCAGCATCAGGGTCTTTTCCAGTGAGTCAGTTCTTTACATCAGGTGGCCAAAGTATTGGAGTTTCAGCTTCAGCATCAGTCCTTTCAATGAATACTCAGGTCTTATTTCCTTTAGGATTGACTGATTTGATCTCCTTGAAGTCCAAGGGACTCTCAAGTCTTCTCCAACACCAAAGTTCAAAAGCATCAATTCTTTGGCGTTCAGCTGTCTTTATAGTCCAACTCTCACATCCACACATGACTACTGGAAAAACCATAGCTTTGACTAGATGGACCTTTGTCAGCAAAGTAATGTCTCTGTTTTTTAATATGCTGTCTAGGTTGGTCATAGCTTTTCTTCCAAGGAGGAAGCGTCTTTTAATTTCATGGCTGCAGTCACCATCTGCAGTGATTTTGGAGCCCAAGAAAATGGGGCTAAATGTAGGAGGCGGGGTTTATTCAAAAGCGCAATTCTGGTTGGATTAGGAAGGAGGCAAGGCTTAGGGGTGTATATGAAGTGGGCGGAGCCAATATGGGGCGGGGTCAATTATAGCAACAATGAGCTCGCTCCTCTAGGTCAGAAGAATTGCGGGTCATTGTACAAACGGGAAGGCTGAAGCTCCAGAGGATTTGAGTCTACAGAAGACCGATCTGGGCATGTGTCTTCGGCACACTTCTGTTAGATCCTTGCGCCCTTCCAGTGGGGGAGCCGCAAGGCTCCCTGGGAGTTGAAGCTTTTCAGGGGTTGCTATGGCGCCGGGGGCGGGGCGGACGCTTGGGCAGTCTCGGCGGTTTGGCCGGGAGGAGGGGCTTTCTGAGGCCCCGCCCCGGCCCCGCCCCCGCCGCCATGCGGCCCGCCCGTACTGTGCTCTGTCTGCGCCTGACCTTGGCCCTGGGCCTGGCGCTCGTTGGCCCCATGGCTGTGGGGTGGGCCTCGGCCCGGGCCCCCATCTATGTCAGCAGCTGGTCCGTGCGGGTGTCCCAGGGTTACCAGGAGGTCGATCGCCTGGCGCGCAAATTCGGCTTCGTCAACTTTGGGCAGGTGGGCGGGACCCAGATTGACGGGAGGAGGCGGGAAGATGTAAGACGGGGACGACCTCAGATCTCTGCAGATGGGAGGGACTCCCTCGTTTCCCATATATCAAGGACCCCCAGCTCACCCCTGCCTTGTCTAACTTCAGATTCTGGGACCCCAAGAGGCCACCTGGTTGGGGGAAGATGTAAGAAGGTGACTGGCCCCAGCCTGAGAAGAGCTCCATCAGGGGAACCAGGTCTCAGCCATGCTCCCCTTCATTCCCAGATTTTCCCTGACGGGCAGTATTTCCATCTGCGGCACCGGGGCGTGGTCCAGAGATCCCTGACCCCGCACTGGGGCCACCGCCTGCGCCTAAAGAAAGACCCTAAGGTGAGCCTGGCCTTCCCTCAAAGGTTTCTGCCACCTCCTATTATTCTTGTAATTGTAATGAATGGCTGTGTGACCTTGGGCAAGTCACCAGCTCTCTCTGAGTCTTAGTATCGATCTGGCTCCCTAGTCTACAGTCGGGAGCCAGATGGGGAAGATCTGTGGAGAGCAACAGATCACGTGTGAGTGCAGCACTCATCCCAGGGCCTGGTGCCCTTTCAGCATTTCTTGTCATCCCCCTTCTCTCCTGTATCTCATTCAGAAAGATCAAGGTCCCCAGGTATAAAGAGGCTGGCCTGGGGGGCTGATTCGCAAGAGTCAGCCTGATACCCGCCAGGAACACTGGTACCAAGAGAACTGGCTGGTTGGAGATGTGGTCTTGATAGAGGCCAGGTCTGGCTGATGGGTTGGGTGTAGGGGGCAGAGAAAAATTCAGGGGCAGCTTCCATGTCTGGAGCTGAGCAAATGGGCAGAAGATGGACCTGATTGCTGACATAGGGGTGGGAGGGGGAACATGAGCCAGTTTGGATAGGGGGTGGGAGTAGAAAAGGAAAAGGGGGAAAGGGTAAAGGCCTGAGGAAAAGTGGCCCAAGGCAGGCAGAAGGGCATGTGCAAAGGCCCTGGGTGCAGCAGCCACTGTGGTTGCAGCAGAGGAAGGCTGGTGGGGCCAGACAGGCAGGGGGCCTCTTGGGCTTCAGAGAGGGTGGGGCAGGAGGGTTCACAGACAGTGATGCTGCAGCATGCCTAGAGTGAGTTGCAGAGAGGCGGCAGGGACAGAGCAGCTAGAAGACCAGGCAGGAGATGGTATGGCCATACAGGTGTGTCCTGCACCCGGAAGAGTGTGGTCAAGAGAAGTGGATGCTGCAAGGGGAGACGGACGTGTCTTGGGGAGAGGGATTCTAGAATGTGGACAGAGTGAGCCACAGTGGCCCTGGGCAGCAACTACCACATGTGTGGGGGTCCCTTGGGGGTGGGTGCTCTGAAGACTTCAGCATCCTCCTAAGGCAGAGCCTCAGGCACACAGGAACCCCCTAGAGCAGCCCCAGCAAACACAGGGTCCCTGGCTCCATCCTATATCACATGGGTCCCCGGACAAGTAGGTGACAGCCCAGACACACAACCTTCTAACCCTCAGCCCCCACACACCTCTGCCCAAAACACCCCCTCGCTGGCAGACCCAGGAAGAGGCCCGCCCAGACCCTGTAAGCAGATTTTGGCCTCTTGGCCAGGAATCTGCAGAAGGGCTAAGAGGCAGGGCCCTCTAAAGCATCCAGGTGTGAGGACAGGAAGCTGGGAGTAGGGAGGGCTGCTCGTAGGTCCAGCCCCTCCCACAGTGTGGTCTCCTCTGCCCCCTACCCACCACCAGGTGCAGTGGTTCCAACAGCAGACAGTGCAGAGGCGGGTGAAACGCTCCCTGGTGGTGCCCACGGACCCCTGGTTCTCCAAGCAGTGGTACATGGTGAGCTGGCTGGGCCGGGCAGTGGGGGCTGGCCATGTCAGAGCCCTCCTGATCCTGGCCCCGCCTTGCACAGAACAATGAGATGCAGTCAGACCTGAACATCCTGCAGGTCTGGAGCCAGGGGCTGTCGGGCCAGGGCGTCGTGGTCTCCGTCCTGGATGACGGCATCGAGAAAGACCACCCAGACCTCTGGGCCAACTACGTGAGCCTGCAGGGCTGGGGTGGGGGCTGCCTCATGTCTTCAGGCTGGCAGCAGCCCCCTCATGCCTCCACCCCCCTCCCCCAGGATCCCCTGGCCAGCTATGACTTCAATGACTACGACCCAGACCCCCAGCCTCGATACACACCCAGTGATGAGAACCGGTAACCCTGGTATCCCCAGGGGTGTGGGGGCAGCCCCTGGTTCCCTACGAGGGGCCAGGGGGATGTGATGGGCTCCTGTCTCTGCCCTGGTGCCAGGCACGGGACCCGCTGTGCCGGGGAAGTGGCGGCGATGGCTAACAACAGGTTCTGCGGTGCGGGCGTCGCCTACAACGCCCGCATCGGAGGTACTCAGACTGGGGGGTGGGGAGCCTCCTGGCCTCACACTCTTGCTGCTGAGCGGTGGTGCCAGGGTGCCAGGCCCAGGGTGGAGGAGAACTGAGCACCCCGTGTCATCGACACCTTCACCCCCAGGCGGGGAGAGCATGGGGCACAGGCAGGGTGTCCAGCGAGGCCGCAGCTGCCGCTCATGCAGGTGTGCGCATGCTGGATGGCACCATCACCGACGTGATCGAGGCCCAGTCGCTGAGCCTGCAGCCACAGCACATCCACATCTACAGTGCCAGCTGGGGCCCCGAGGACGACGGCCGCACGGTGGACGGCCCAGGCATCCTCACCCGAGAAGCCTTCAGGCGTGGCGTGACCAAGGTGAGTGGGTACAAGGCACAGCGGGTCCGGGGCCTACATGTGAGGCTCCTGCCCCACCCCAACTCCTGCCTCTGTGCTGGTCCCTTCCTGCAGGGCCGAGGTGGGCTGGGCACCCTCTTCATCTGGGCATCAGGCAATGGCGGCCTGCACTATGACAACTGTAACTGCGACGGCTACACCAACAGCATCCACACGCTCTCAGTGGGCAGCACCACCCAGCAGGGCCATGTGCCCTGGTACAGTGAGGCCTGCGCCTCCACACTCACCACTACTTACAGCAGCGGCGTAGCCAGGGACCCCCAGATCGTGAGTGCTCCCCCGCCCCCTGCACCCTCCCATGACCAGACTCCCAAGGCCTCCTGCCTCTGCCTGCTCCACCCAACCTCCTGGCTCTCGCCTTCCCTCCTGTCCCCCGCCTGGCCTCCTCCCAGGGCTGCCCTGTTGGCACCTGACACAGAGTGGGGTCCTAGACCATGGGTTGGCACCCCTTCACACGCCCTCCTGTCTCCCAGGCGGCCCTACTCAGTGCCCCAGCCCTGCTGTTGTGCTCTGTGGCGCCTCTTTCTTGAAGCCCTTGTGACTTTTGAAGCAGGGTGGGGTTTCTATGGGCACTGGTCCCGAGCCCTTGTCTGTGCCCCCCAGGTCACCACAGACCTGCACCACCAGTGCACGGACAAGCACACGGGGACCTCGGCCTCCGCCCCGTTGGCTGCAGGCATGATCGCTCTGGCTCTGGAGGCCAAGTAGGTGAGGGTGGGATCCCGCCAGCCGCCCGCGCCCCACAGCGTGGCCCTGGCTCACCCACCCTCGCCCACTCGCAGCCCGCTCTTGACATGGAGGGATATGCAGCATTTGGTGGTCCGGGCGTCCAAGCCCGCGCAGCTGCAGGCAGAGGACTGGAGGACCAACGGCGCTGGGCGCCGAGGTGCGGCAGGGCCAGGCGGGGGGCGGGGCCGCCGCACGCACACGGCCATGACCGCTGGCCCCTCCCCCTGCAGTGAGCCACCACTATGGCTACGGGCTGCTGGACGCTGCGCTGCTGGTGGGCATGGCTCGCTCCTGGCTGCCTACGCAGCCCCAGAAGAAATGTGTCATTCATATCGTGCACACCCGCACGTGAGCGCGCCCCTCTGCCCGCAGGACGCCTGCATGCAACTCAGCCTTTGTGCCTACCTCCCCACAGTTGTTCTCCCATCTGCCACCTCCCCCAGCCCTCCTCCACCTGCTTCTGTACCTGCCTTCTCCCTACACCTCCCATTGCTACCTGGGGAGTGGACACAGGGAGGCATGCCCTGAGGTCTCAGTTTACCTGTCCAAACAAGGAGAGGGTAGGCTTCAGGATCTGAGCCCAAACTCTGCCTGGCCCCCCACCAGCAGGCCAGAAGGAGAGGCCTTGGCCCCCACCCCCATCCTGCCGGTCATGCGCGTGAGGAAGAATGTGTCGGCCTGCGCCGGCCGCGCCAACTCCATCCGTTCGCTGGAGCACGTGCAGGTGCAGCTGTCCCTGTCCTACAGCCGCCGTGGGGACCTGGAGATCTCCCTCACCAGCCCCATGGGCACCCGCTCCACCCTCGTGGCCATCAGGTGCAGGGGCAGAGGCTGGCCCTAGGTGCAAACTCTCCCTCCTTCCTGGGTGGCCCCATGGGAGGAGCCTGAGCACCCTGGGGTCAGGCAGGCTGGACCCCATCCCTGTCCACATTGGCCGTGCTGGTCAGGACTCTGGTTATGAACCCCCCTCACCTGTCTGTCCCAGACCCTTTGACATCAGCAGCCAAGGCTACAACAAATGGATCTTCATGTCCACTCACTTCTGGGACGAAGACCCGCGGGGCTTGTGGATCCTGGGCCTGGAGAACAAGGGCTACTATTTCAACACAGGTGAGGTCCAGCTGGGTGCTGGCTGGGGCTCCACCCCAACCCATCGTGTAGATTGGAGCCCATGGCCTCTTTAGCTGCCCCCCCACCTCACAGAGCTCCCACTGGCCTCCTGGCAGAGACTGAGCAGGCGGGACTGGCACACAGCAGGTGCTCACTTACCAGCACACACCAGATGTCTGGTTCCCAGCCCACAGAGGGTACTGGGCAACTCTGTACTGTCTGTGTCCAGGGTTCCAGGATGGGGTGTGGCTGGCAGGGCGGGAGGCCTGGAATGGCAGGACCAGGCTGCTGACAGCCTCTCCCCCTCCTCCCCATGCCCACCACAACCCCTGCCCAGGGACGCTGTACCGCTACACGCTGCTGCTCTATGGGACGGCTGAGGACATGATGGCGCGGCCCTCGGGCCCCCAGGTGACCAGCAACGCGTGCGTGCAGAGGGACACAGAGGGGCTGTGCCAGGGTGAGTGCCCGGCGCGGCATGGCCCATTTGCCGGGAGGTGGCAGCAGGGGCAGTGTGCGTGTGCGGCCTGGAGTGGAGGGGCGGGCAGGCCGGGGTGGCAGGTCTCAGCCTCACAGCCCCGTGGCCGTGTCTGTCCCTCATGCAGAGTGCCACAGCCCTGCCTACATCCTGGGCCACCTTTGCCTCGCCTACTGCCCGCCAAGGTACTTCAACCACACCCAGCAGGCGGTGACCGCTGGACCTGGGCGCTCAGCTGCGCCCACCAGGCGGGTCTGCTCCAGCTGCCACTCATCCTGTTACACCTGCCGAGGCAGCTCCCCACTGGACTGCACTGCCTGCCCTCCGCAGTCCGTGCTGGACGAGCAGCAGGGCTCCTGCTCGGGACCCCACGCCCCTGAGGGCCACTCCCACTCCACGGCGACTGCCCGCCCCTGCCACCATGGCCCAGCCCAGGCTGTGGTGCTGTCCCTGCTGGCCATGGCATTTGGGAGCCCCCTCCTCTGCCATGTTCTCCTCACGGGCTGCCTGCTGCCATGGATGGGACCCCCTAGGACACCACTCCAGAACCTGCAGCAGGCTGGAACCCAGAGCCAGCTGACACGGACAGCCAGCATGCACCTCTGCTCAGGCCCTGGTGGGCACCCCCATCCTACTGTCCAGACTGGCGCCCCATAGGAACCTGCCCCGGGAAGGCCCTGGCAGCCTCAGAGGCACAGGCCAGGGGTGGCCACGTGGGATCCTGCACTCCGGACTTGGCAAGTCAAGGTCAAAGAGAGAGAGAGAGAAGTCTCATTGCATAGTTTGGGTGGTGTAGGGGGGGAGGAACCAGGTGTGAGGCCGATATTCCTTCCCTGTCCCAGAGTGGAGGGAGAGAGACGCAGAGCGGACGACACTGTCCAGAGTCTCTTCTCGGGCACCTCATCCTCTGACTGCGCAGAATTTGCAAATAAAGGTTGAATAGGAGGTGCAAGTCTGTGGGGTCCTTGGGGCACCACTCTCTTCCCCACGGTGGGGATGTTGGGGCTGTCCCATGCATACCATGTCTGTCCCTGGAGAAGGGGTCGGGGTCAGTGGAATCCAGAGCCCATGCCCTGGGGGAGTGGGGGCTGGTGGGCTCCTGAGTGATAGCTGTGGCAAAGCCTCTGAGCACCCTGGAAGTGTCCTGGCCTGCTCTTACTGCTCTCCCATCCTTTTTTTTTTTTTTTTAATTTTGGCTGCACTGGGTCTTCATTGCTGCACACAGGCTTTCTCTAGTTGCAGTGCATGGGCTTCTCATTGTGGTGGCTTCTCTTGCTGTGGAGCACAGGGTCTAGGTGCTCGGGCTTCAGTAGCTGTGGCACATAGGGTTAGTTGCTCCATGGCATATGAGATCTTCCCAGACCAGGGATTGAACCTGTGTACCCCGCACTGCAAAGCAGACTCTTAACCACTGGACCACCAGGGAAGTCCCACCTTTTCCATCCTTATGCATGAGTTTCTCTTTAAGGCCGAGAACTAACAGAAGTGTGATCCGCAAATGACAATTCATGCAGCGATCTACCCACATGGCCTGTCTACCGGCTTCCTATAATTGCACTTTTCTCTATTTTTCTGAGGTCCTTGGGAGGCTGAGGGAATCATAAACTGGAGATACAATGCTCTCACGCCCCCAGGCCTCCACTTCCCCATCTGGAAAGTGGGTTCTCCACCTCTCTGGAACTGAAGAAGGATCTCAAAGTGCAGGGAGGGTGGGAGTGGGGTAGAGAGGGCATGGATGGAGCTATTGAGAGTCCTTCCTCTGTCCTCACACACATCTATGGGGTGGGGACACTTTCCTGGTTCCTTCTGATTTTCAGGGCTGGGAGGCAATTTCCACAAGGAAGTGAAGGCTGGTTGTGCCTTGAATACGGGCTTCACTTGAACTCCATGGAGGCAGTCCTGGTTTGTTGCAGGAGCCCCAGAGACACTGCTCTCCAGGGACCCTGGGCACCTGCTGAGCCACCAGGCTCAGGCTGGGCAGCCTCAAGCTGGAAAGTAATGGGAATGAGGTCAAGGGCTGCAGCTGGACCCACTGGAAGCAGGAGCAGCAGCCAGCTGCTCTCCGAGTGCTGCCCCCACTTCTAAAGTCCCAGCCACGACCCTAGAGTCCCACCCAGCTCAGCCCCTGCTTCCAGAGTTAGCTCCAGGCTGTGAGTCAGAGCCATCTGGCCTCTCTCTCAGAGCCTCAGTGACCACACCTGTGCAACAGCATTAAACCTGGCACCTGGCTCACCAAATACTCCCGAGGATCCACAGAAGTAGTTTTCTGGCCTGACATATGGTAAGTGCCCAAATCATGCCAGTTTGGGGCAGCCACTTTGGGAAATAGTTCCACAGACAAACATGGAGCTACTGAAGGATCCAGCGATTCCACTCCTAGGCACATGCCCAAGAAAACTGAAGGCACATTCACACAGCTATGCCAGGATGTTCACAGCAGTATGATTCACAGCAGCCAAAATGTGGAAGCAGCCTGAATATCCACTAACGTGGGTGAATGAATAAATGCAGGGT
Source organism: Giraffa tippelskirchi (assembly GCF_054371585.1). Lineage (NCBI taxonomy): Eukaryota > Metazoa > Chordata > Mammalia > Artiodactyla > Giraffidae > Giraffa > Giraffa tippelskirchi. The sequence continues at coordinate 117,204,239 of NC_137280.1, read as the reverse complement.
GGTCCCTGCACACCCAGGAGCATCACTCAGCCATGAAAAGGAGAGGAGCACTGACACTCGCGACAACTGCAGATGAACCTCAAGAACACGATGCTCAGTGAGAGAAGCAGGACATAAAAGAACACAGGGTGTGTGATCCTGCTGATGTGAAACATCCACTGTCTGTCTATATATTCCCAAAACACTGACTTGTACACTTTAAACAAGTAGACTTTATGGCATTGTAGGCTTCCCTGGTGGCTCAGATGGTAAACAATCTGGTCGCAATGAGGGAGACCCGGGTTCAATCCCTGGGTCCGAAAGATCCCCTTGAATAGAAAATGGCAACCCACTCCAGTATCCTTGCCTGTAGAATTCCATGGACAGAGGAGCCTGGTGGGCTACAGTCCATGGGACAAGTACTAATACTACTTGTGGTATTGCTCAATAAAAATTGCTCCTTTTTTTTTTTTTTGACTGGGCCAGGGCAGCTTATGGGATGTAGGATCTTAGTTTCCCCACCACGGACTGAATCCAAACCCTCGGTAGTGAGAACAAGAAATCCTAACCACTGGTAGGTGGTGGTGGTTTAGTCGTTAAGTCATCTCCAACTCTTTGCGACCCCAAGGGCAGTAGCCCACCAAACTCCTCTGTCCATGGGATTTCCCAGGCAAGAATACTGGAGTGGGTTGCCATTTCCTTCTCCAAGGGATCTTCCTGACCCAAGGATCGAACCCGAGTCTCTTGCATTTCTGGCGGTCTCCTGCATTGCTGGCAGATTCTTCACAGCTGAGCCACAAGGGAAGCCCTAACTTACTTTCTATAAAGTTGCTTAAACACAGAAAAACCTTCCTGGTCTGAGCAGGTCTTCCCACCCTATTCAAGAGGGGCAAGACCAAGATCAGCCTCCAGCGCTATGAACCCACCCTGAGGGGAGGGGGTTTTAGAGACTGGAGAGGCGACCATGACGTGGATTTGGGAGGAGAGCCCAGATGCGAATGCTGCACTCCTGGTCACCTCAGTGGGGCTGGCGCAGCTGGCATTTACTGGGCTCTCCCTGTGCGCCCGCCACCTGATGTGTTCCCATGACAGCCACGTGGGTTGGAGGTCGTGTCCCCATTTTGCAGAAAACTTGACCTCGAATGCCTTGTTCAGTTCCGTTCAGTCACTCAGTCCTGTCGACTCTTTGCGACCCCACGGACTGCAGCACACCAGGTATCCCTGTGGATCACCAACTTCAGCTTGCTCAAACTCATGTCCATCAAGTCAGTGATGCCATCCAACCATCTCATCCTCTGTCATCCCCTTCTCCTCCTACTTTCAATCTTTTTCAGCATCAGGGTCTTTTCCAGTGAGTCAGTTCTTTACATCAGGTGGCCAAAGTATTGGAGTTTCAGCTTCAGTATCAGCCCTTCCAATGAATATTCAGGACTGATTTCCTTTAGGATTGACTGATTTGATCTCCTTGAAGTCCAAGGGACTCTCAGGAGTCTTCTCCAACATCACAGTTCAAAACCATCAATTCTTTGGCGCTCAGCTTTCTTTATAGTCCAACTCTCACATCCACACATGACTACTGGAAAAACCATAGCTTTGACTAGATGGACCTTTGTCAGCAAAGTAATGTCTCTGCTTTTTAATATGCTATCTAGGTTGGTCACAGCTTTTCTTCCAAGGAGCAAGTGTCTTTTAATTTCATGGCTTCTGTCACCATCTGCAGTGATTTTGAAGCACCCCCAAATAAAGTTTCCCACTGTTTCCCCATCTATTTGCCATGAATTGATGGGACTGGATGTCATGATCTTAGTTTTCTGAATGTTGAGCTTTAAGCCAACTGTTTCACTCTTCTCTTTCATTTTCATCAATAGGCTCTTTCGTTCTTCTTTGCTTCCTGCCATAAAGGTGGTGTCATCTGTGTATCTGAGGTTATTGATATTTCTCCTGGCAATCTTGATCCCAGCTTGTGCTTCATCTAGCCTGGCATTTCTCACGATGTACTCTGCATATAGGTTAAATAAGCTGTGTGACAATATACAGCCTTGCTGTACTCCTTTCCCAATTTGGAACCAGCCTGTTGTTTCATGAATGATTCTAACTGTTGCTTCTTGACCTGCATACAGATTTCTCAGGAGGTAGGTAAGGTGGTCTGGTATTCCCATCTCTGTAACAATGTTCCACAGTTTGTTGTAATCCACACAAAGGCTTTGGCGTAGTCAATAAAGCAGAAGTAGATGTTTTTCTAGAACTCACTTGCTTTTTCGGTGATCCAACGGATGTTGGCAATTTGATCTCTGGTTCCTCTGCCTTTTCTATATCCAGCTTGAACATCTGAAAGTTCACGGTTCACATACTGTTAACCGGTTGAAGACTGGCTTGGAGGATGCTTTGTTAGGCAGTGAGAGAAGCCATTGTGGACCTTACGCCCACAATTTGTGCTTTAGGCCCTGCGCGATGGAGGCTGATGTCGCTTCCTTCCTCATTCTGGTCCACCACCCCACTTCAACTCGCTGTCTTGTCCAACTCTTTCGGACCCCATGGACTATACAGTCCATGGACTTCTCCAGGCCAGAATACTGGAGTGGGTAGCCTTTCCCTTCTCCAGGAGATCCTCCCAACCCAGGGATCGAACCCAGGTCTCCCGCATTGCAGGCGGATTCTTTACCAGCTGAGACACAAGGGAAGCCCAAGAATACTGGAGTGGGTAGCCTATCTTTTCTCCAGAGGATCTTCCCGACCCAGGAATCGAACTGGTGTCTCCTGCATTGCAGGTGGATTCTTTACCAACTGAGCTATCAGGGAAGCCCCACCCATTCTGGTCCAGTGGTACCGAAACTCTCTCGGGCGTGGCCCCTTAAAGGGGGGGTGGCTTCGCGGCGGCTGGGAACCCGAGGAGGCAGGAAGTGCGCATCACGTGCCTATAGGGCGGGCCCGCAGGCCGACCGGAAGCGGAAGTGGTCTCTCGGCCGCTGTGGCGGCTGAGTCTCCGCGGCCAGGGCGAGTTTCTGCTGGAACCTTGTCTTGAGTTGAGCCGGACACTGAAGCCCCAGACCCCGTGCTGTTCCGCCTTGGGAGGAACGAGGCAGGGCTGCCTTCCCCGGGAGAGGGGCTCTGGAGCGTGTGTAGGAGTTTGCTGGGCGGCAGGAACTGCGCGGTCAACGCTCTTTTCTCCAGCCTGCAGGGATGGGCTCCAAGGCCAAGAAGCGCGTGGTGCTGCCCACCCGCCCTGCGCCCCCCACGGTAGAGCAGATCCTGGAGGACGTGCGGGGGGCGCTCGCCGAGGACCCCGTCTTCACCGCACTGGCCCGGGAAGGTAGGGGGAGCCCAGATCGTGTAGGGGAGGGGCGGTCCCGACACCCCAGCAAGAAGGGAAGCACTTGGCTGCTTTTGAGACGCACTGGCAGAGTAAGTGGTCAGGACAGAGACTGTCTGGCCCTACAGTGCCCAAAATACTTAGGTCTGGCCTTTTGCAGAAAAATGGTGTCCACCCCTTGTTCAGAAGATAAATGGAGAAGAGTGACCGCAGTGTCCGACATACAGTTGTAGACTGAATACTGTGTTCTCTATGAGGTTCGTTTATTCGTTCAGCCTTCTTTGAGAACCTCTATGGGCCAGGTTCTATTCTAATCACTGAGGTGGTGAGGTGAGATCTGAACGTTGAAAGTCCCTGGGATTTCCCTGAACGTCCAGTGCTTAGGACTCTGCGATTCCACTGCAGGGGGCATGGGTTCAATCCCTGGTCGGGGAACTAAGATCTTACATACCACGTGGCACAGCCAAGAAAAGGGGAAAAAAAAAAAGGTGAAAGTGCCTGTCCTCAGGCCATTCTAGTGGGTAGAGAGGATCAGTATAAGGCTTGTGGGATGTCAGAAGGTGAGAAACACGTTGGGACTTTTTTGGGGGGTTCGTCTTTGTGTCTTTTTGTTTTTTTTTTAAATTATAGTTGGTTTGCAATGTTAATTTCTGTTTTATAGCAGAGTTACTCAGTTACACATACTCATTCTTTTCCATTATAGTTTATCACAGGATATTGAAAATCCTGTGCTATACAGTAGGACCTTGTTGTTTATCCATCCTGTATATAATAGTTTGCATATGGTTATCCAAAACTCCCAATCATTCTTTCCACCATCCCCCTCCCCCTTTGTGTTTGTTGTTCAGCCGCTCAGTCAGGTCCGACTCTGTAACTTCATGGACTGCAGCACGCCAGGCTTCCCTGTCCTTCACCATCTCCAGGAGTTTGCTCAAACTCATGTCCATTGAGTTGCTAATGCCATCCAACCATCTGATCCTCTGTTGCCCCTTTCTCCTCTTGCCCGAAATCTTTCCCAGCATCAGGGTCTTTTCCAATGAGTCGGCTCTTTGCATCAGTGTTGCATACTTGCAAAGTGTTGGAGGTTCAGCATCAATCCTTCCAGTGAATATTCAAGGTTGATTTCCTTGCTGTCCCTCCCCCTTGGCAACCACAAGTCTTTTCTCTGTGCCTGAGTCTGTTTCTGTTTCATAGGTAAGTTCATTTGCATTATATTTTAGATTCCACATATAAGGGATATCAAACAGTATTTGTCTTTCTCTGACTTCCTTCATTTAGTATGGTAATCTCTAGTTGCATCCATGTTGCTTCAAGTGACAATATTTTTGTGCTTTTTCATGGCTGAGTAGTAATCCATTGTGTATATGTACACCATATCCTTTTTTTTTTCTTACTGTACCCTTTTTATTCCTCTTTATCCATTTATCTGTCGATGGACATTTAGCTTGCTTCCATGTCTTGGCTATTGTAACTAGTGTTGCAGTGAACATTGGGGTGCATGTGTTTTTTTTGAATTATGGTTTCATCTGGATATATTTGCACAGGAGTGGGATTGCTGAATCATATGGTTCCTCTGTTTTTAGTTTTTTGAGGAACTTCTGTGCTGTTTTCACAGTGGCTGCAGTAGCTTATATTCCCACCAACAGTGTAGGAGTGTTTACTGTTCTCTACACCCTCTCCAGCATTTGTTATTTGTAGAGATTTTTTTCTTTTAATATTTATTTGGGTGTGCCAGGTCTTTGTTGTGTCATGCGAACTCTTAGTTGCAGCATGTGGGATCTAGTTCCCTGACCAGGGTTTGAACCTTGGCCCCCTGCATTAGGAGCATGGCGTTTTAGCCAGTGGACTACCAGGGAAGTCCTTATTTGTACAGTTTTTAATGATGACCATACTGACCGGTAGGAGGTGGTACCTCGTTATAGTTTTGATTTGCCTTTCTCCGATAATTAGTGATGTTGAGCATTTTTTTCATGTGATTCTTGACCATCTGTATTTCTTCTTTGGAGAAATGTCTATGTAGGTCTTCTGCCCGTTTTTCAACTGCGTTGTTTTGTTTATTGATATTGAGTTGTATGAGCTGTTTGTATATTTTGGAAATCAAGCCCTTGTCAGTCGCATCTTTTGCAATTATTTTCTCCCAGTCTATAGGCTGTTGATTTCCTTTGCTGGGCAAAAGCTTGTGAATTTGATTAGGTCCTGTTTATTTTTGCTTCTATTTCTGTTGCCTTGGGAGACTGACCTAAGAAAACATAGGTAAGATCTATGTCACAGAACGTTATGCCTATGGTCTCCTCTAGGAGTTTTATGGTGTCATGTCTTATATTTAAGCCTTTAAGCCATACTGAGTTTATTTTTGTGTAGGGTATGTGAGAGTGTTCTAACTTCATTGATTTACATGTGGCTGTGGGACAATTTGTTTTTAAATTAAGTAACAGTAAAAAATTCTGTTCTTTGCTGCACATGGCCACATTTTACAGGCTCAGGAGCCCCTTGCTGCTGCTGTGCTGGGGGGCTCAACTGGGGACGTTTCCATCACCTGGAATGTTGTGTTGGATGGGGCTGCCTGAGTAACCACAGCACTTATTTATCCACAGCCTGCAGCTGGGTCTTTGGCGGCTGCTTGAGCCCCAGCTTAAGGATCACAGGCCTAGGTCCCAAGCACTTGGAGGTTGGGGCCATGAGGCGTGGCCGGTGCTGGGGCCATTCAGGGAGCAGGGGGCTTCCCCTGTTGGCCTGTGTCTGCCTCTCTGTGCACCTTCACTGTCTGGCCTTTCCCACCTTGGTGTCAGGCAGGTGATAAAGTGATCTGTAATCAAATGCAGAGGTTCTGGCCAGTTTGTGGACAAAGGGACCAGGCAGAGCAAGGAGGACCTTGATGTGTGTCCATGTGACCCTGGAGCCTGTGCCTTTTCTGCCCTGACTCCCCCCCTTCTCCTGTACCCTTTAGGAAGTGTGGTCACTGGGAAGTGTGCGTCCTGGCCTCTTCCCATCTCCCTGAGTGCTCAGAGTGCTGGTGAGAGCCAGTTTGCTCTGTGATCAGGGTCAGAACCCTTTTCAGGAGCCAGGGAGTCCCTCCCCTTGGAGGGACTGTGGGTCAGTGGAGTCTAGCCTTTCCTGTGACCTGTCCCCTCCAGTGCATTGTTTTCTCTGGAGGGTAAACTGAGTCCTCTGGTTAACGGGCAGTGATGCTGCCATGTCCTATCCGTAGACCCCCCGGGCCCCTCTGGGAGGGCCGAGGACGCTGAGGCCCAGCGAGAGCAGCTCTACCTCCAGAGCCGGATCTATGTGGCCATGAACCAGCGGCTGCAGCAAGCAGGTGCCCAGCTGGAACAGAAGCGTGCAGACCTGCAGCAGGCGGGAGAGGAGCTGGAGCGGGACATCAGCCAGGTGGGCCAAGTGGCTCTGCCCAGCACGGCGGCCGCCTCCTTGGGATAACCTGGCCCACCGGAACCTCGGGTCCTCCACTCAGCATCTGGCCTGGCACACCTCACCTGACATCTGGCCCCTGGGTCCCAGAAGCAGATTTCTGGCTCTCTGTTCTGCTCCCTAGGCATGCCCTGGCACCCAGAGACCCCAGAGGACACAGCCTGCCCAGTGGGTGTGGGGCCTCATTGGGCATAGACCCCTCCCTGAGGATGGGATCCGGGTTGTGCGCAGGCTCCTTGCCCTGAGGAGCCCAGACTGGACTTCCTTTGAGGCCTAGGGCCCAGGGCCATCAATCCATCCTCCCCTCCCTTCCTCTGGCGACCCTGCTTCACTGACCAATCAGACTGAGCTGGTGGGACCCACCCCTCTGGTTCTGAATTGGGGGGGGGCCCAGAGGTTCCACAAGAGTGTGGGGGTGTTCAGTGTCCTCCCCAGCCCATGGTGACCGTGGTTATGTGAGGAGCAGTAACCCTCAGGGTGAGTGCCACCTCTCAGGGCTCCTGGCACCCCATCTCGGGCCTGGGTGCTCCCCCAGGGCAGGCTCTTGTCTGTCCATCACCTGTGGGATCCAGTCACATGGGGGTACCGTGAGAGGACGTGGTAGTCAGTCCCTGCCCCGGCTCTCACCCAGCGCCCTCCCTCCTTCCACCTTCACCTGTAGACAGGTGGGCAGTGGGCCAGGTGAGGATCGTGAAAGGGCTTTCACCCTAAAAAACCAGTCCCGTGAAGACCAGAGCAGCAGACCAGTGGGAGGTGATAAGCCCACTGAGTGCCTCCGACGACGGTCCCCCCATGGGCCCCTCCTTTCCAGGGTCCCGAAATCTCAGGGCGGCACTGGGACCCCGCACAGCAGACAAGGCAGACCTCGTGTATCCCAGGAGGAAAAGGTGTCTGCTTCACACCTAGAGACCCTAAAACTGGAAACTTGGGGGCCCAGGTGTTGAGAAAGTGGATGCAGCCTCAGTGGCAGCAGTGGACACCAAGCAGCCTCCTCATCCTAGGGAGGGCACTCTTGCACACAACAGACCCTTGTGTCAACCTCGAGTACACTTGGTTGTGGGGAGCGAGGCTGTGCAGGCAGCACATGGACCCAGATGGAAGGCCTGCAAAGCCCCCTCCTGACCCCCACCCTGCCTCACCCCTCTGGAGACTAAGGTGCAGGCAGTTGGAGTGCGATTCAACAGCTGTTTATTAAAGGTGCAGTGGGACACCTGGCTCTGTGGCCTTCTTCCGCCAGGTGATGGCTTTACGGGTGGGGGCTGTATGTATTTACAGGTGTCCTGCGGCACCTGGGATGGGGACGCGGGGAGGGGGCCAAGCCAAGACAACCAGGCTCAGGCTGCGGCAGTATGGTGAGGTAGTGCCCCAAAGTCTGCAGCCAGCTCGCGGTGTCCATCTGCCCCTGGCCGAGGTCTGGCCTGGGTGCCCTGTGTCTCTTGGGTCAGGGCTTCACAGGAGTGTTTGGGGTCCTCGGACTTTGTTCCTCCAAGCTCCGGCCTCAGGCTGATTGTCCAGCGATGGCCAGCACTTCCTTCCAGGAAGCCACTCTGATCAGGGCCTCGGGCTCCCACCAGCCCAACCACTGCGTGGACCGCTGCTGTGATGGACGGAGGTGGCAGGGTGGGCGCTGGACAGGATGGGATGGCTCGGGCCCTGCCCCTGCTTGTGGAGAGAATGCCTAGGGGTGGCTAGCCGGGAGGGTCCTCTGCCACCAGTCATGGCAGCCGACCTGCTCAACCCAGAGGTAGCTCTGGGAATTCTCCCCACGGCCCACGTGGGGAAGCAGGCACACAGCTGCCAGAGCACAGCCTGGGACTCAGTACGTGGGTTCCACTCCAGGCCCCTGCAGTTGGGCAAGCTGGCAGCATTCCCCCATTTCCAGGGGTGGCTCGCCCGTGATGATGGGGTGCAGCATTCTGCAGCCCCCACATTTGACAAGGAGCTCAGAAGGCCACTCCACTCCCCCCTCCCCTTCTGGCTACTGACAGGATGGGGTCAGCCATTTGCAGAGAAGTGTCTTATCCGCCCTGGGGAGGGGCCTCAGGGTCAGCAGTGGTAGTTCTAGCGCCTGCTCAGTCCCCACCGCTTTCCCAGGCTGGCCCTCCCCAGGAGTACGTGGTGCAGCCCTTCCTGCGTCCTGCTTCCACTCCTGGCCCTCAAGCCGAGCCCTGGCCTGCGGGACGATGTCGCAGTGTGTGTGTCTTAAGGAGCGGCAGCACGGCGTGCGAGGGGGGCGGAGGTAGTGCTCCTTCAGCACCTCCTCTCCACCTGGCTCTGTTCCCCTCCTCCCAGAGAAGGGACGGGAACCAGCACACTCTCCTCGGCCCCCAGAGCAGCTCGGCAGGGCGGTGTGACTGCAGATCCTTAGGGCGGCTGAGAGCAGCTCCCGGCTCTCGCCTAGAGTCGGGCTCCTTGGGGAAGGGGGATCGGCTGTTCGGGCAGGTGTGCTGGCCCCCGGGAGGAGGCCACGCCCCACGGAGCCCGCAGATCCAGGGAAAAGGAGACTCAGGGTGCAAAGGCAAAGGTCTGGGACCAGGAAGGCGCCCTCGGGGACCACTTCCCGCAGAGGGCGGTCCAGGTCCCGTGGGCCAGGCGTGGCTACTGGGCGGCGGCTAGGCCCCGGCCTCCGCTCCGTTTCTCGCTCTCCTCAGCCACGGCCCTCCCGGCACGCCTGCTTCTCCTTGTTCCTTAACGAGGGCTGCGGGGAAGCCCTGTGTCCCCAACGCCCCCGACCAGTTTCGGGGTGCTCCAGGCTCCCCGCGCGTCTCCGTCTGGGGTTGGGGCGGCCTTTCTGTCGGGCGCAGACACGCCCATCCCGCACGCCCCCAGCTGAGGCCGAAACGGCAAACAAACCCGCTAAGCTGTAGTTAACCAATTACCCGGCCCTTCCTGTAATTACAGGCTTTCTCTTGCGCACGCGCAGCCGCCGCCGTCGTCGCCCCGGGCTGGCAGGCTCCTGCTGCCGCCCTCCCAGCCCCGTCCCCACCTCGGCGGGCACTGTCACCCCCGCCCCTGCGTTCCCCAGAAGGGAGGGGAGCAAGTGTGGTGCTAACGCCGGGCCCGGCAGGGCCAGGAACCCAGAAGGGCACCGCTGAGGACGGCCCCAGCCAGGAGGGTGGTCTCCGCGCGGGCGCCGGGGCCTCGTGGGCGCCCCCTTGCGGTGACGCGCGCTCCAGCCCGCAGCTCACTTTACTCCCGAATCCTCCTCGGCTCAAAAGCAAGCGTCTACGCGTGAGTGCGAGGCCCGTGTGGGCAGGGGTGAGGCTCGGAGGGCGGGGCCCAGGGTGGGTGGCAGGCGGGTCCTGGGACCACCCTCGGGGCAGCCAGACGGCCCTGGGCCAGGAGAGGATGTTCTGGAAGTCTAGTCCTGGCCACTATTCCAGGAGGCTGGTGGGGACGGGGGTGGGGGCCTTCTCCACGGCGGAGTCAGCGGTGGCCGCCACCATGGGGCTGGGCACGTAGTTGAAGGGGGGGACGCGGGCGGAGCGGCTGGGGGAGCCGTGCCGGCTGGCGGGGACGAAGGGGGTGGGGGCGGGCCCTTTGGCGGGGGACCCGTCCACGTCGCTGCCAAGAAGGGAGGTGGGGCCGCCGGCCGTGGCCTGGGGGGGCGCCCTGCTCTCCATGCTTGGGGACGTGCTGGAGTTGGTCTTCGCGGCCGCGAAGTCCTCAGTCTGGACCACGGCGTCGCTAGTCTTGCGCTGCGGCAGGCCGGCCGGGCCGTCCTCCGGCGGGGAGCCCAGCAGCGGCAGGGCGCGGGCGGGCAGCGTGCTCCGCAGGATGTGCGGGACGTCCTCGTCCCGGATGCGGCGCCACGTGGTGCCCGGCGCGGCCACCCTGGGCAGCGGCCCGGCCTCCCCTGCGCTGCTGCGGCGGGTGGCGTCCGCCGCAGGTTCGGGGCTGGCGGCATCGGGTCTGCGGGCCACGCTGATGTGGGGTAGGGAGGCGTAGCGCTTGACCGTCTCGGGCCCGGCGGCCGGCGTGCGGACGGGCAAGCGGGACGGGCTCTCGGAGCTGGTGCGCCGGGGCTGCCGCTCGCTGGGGCGGGGCCGGGCCGCGGGGGCCCGCTGGGGGGCCGGGGCCTGCCGGGAGCCTGCCCGCAGCTCATCACAGCGCGAGGAGCAGAGGAAGACAGCGGGTAGTGCGGGCCGGCCACGGCAGGGCGAGGCAGCCTGGGTGGTCGGGTTGGTGGCCTCCGGGGCGGACAGTTCCGAGCGTCGGCGGCGCAGCAGGCCCGGCGACTCCTTGATAAAGGTCAGCTGCCGCCGGAAACCCGAGCGATCGGAGGATTCGCTGCCGCTGGAGCGGGCGGAGGCCACGCGCACCAGGCCCAGGCGGCTCCCTCGGGCTGCAGGGCCCCCTTCTGCGCCCACCCGGCCCCTAGGGCCTGGCTCTGGGGCTGCCCTAGCCAAGGGCGGCGGTCCCCGCCTGGCGGGCCTCTGCATGAAGGGGATCCTCACGGGCGACTTCTGCGTCTTGTGCTGCTTGGCCAGTAGGGCCCTCGCTGGAGTCTTGGGCACTGGGGAGGCTTTGGGGCCGGGCAGGGGCCCTGCAGGCTGGGCAGCAGGGGGTGACCTCCTGGGCAGAGGCTGGGAGGCCGGTGAGGTCTGAGAGGAACTTGACGACGGAGTCTTGGCAAGGCGGGCTGGTGGTGTGGCACTTCTCTGCGGGGGGCTGAGCGGCGCCAGCTCTGAGATCTTGCCAGGCCGGTGCAGGCTCCTAGACCGCTGCTGCCCTGGGCTGGGGGCTTTGGTGGGGGCTGCCGGCAGCACGGGGCTGGGGGCTCCCATCTTTCTTGCCACAATGCGGGAACCAGGGGCACCTCTGGGCTGTGCCCGGGTGGCCGGGCTGGGCATGTAGATCACTGTATGTCCCCGGAGCACTGCTGGCACCCCATTCGGGGCCTTCTGAGTGCCACGCGGCTTCTCTGGCCCACTGCTGCGCTGGGTGAGGGCGCCTTCCGGTTTCTCTGGCCGCAGGGCACCACCTGCCTGGCCCTCTGCCCTTGGCCGATGCCCCTTCCTATGCAGGGTGGGCTGCAGGGTGGAACCCACCGACTGCCCTGTTGCAAAAGATAGAACGGAATCGGACTCTGAGGAGGCCTCGCGGGCAGCTGCCGCTGCAGCCTGGTGCAGCCATGTGGCAACAGAGTTGGCGCCCTCCTGGATGGCACGCCACTCGATGCTGTCCAGGTCTGAGGCATGGTCTGAGCTGGCCGCCTCCTCACTACGCTCCCGGGGCCCCTCTGCTGCACACTCCTTTGGCTGGGCCTGTCGGGGTGGGCGGCGCCTTGGGCCGGACACCTGGGGCTGGCGCCTGGGCAAGGCTGAGCCGATGCAGCGTCGGAGCAGCTCTGCCTCGGCCCGCGGGCTGGGGGAGCCATCCTGCCTGCCCCCGGGGCCCAGGTCCTTGGTGAGCCCTGGCTTATGGACCCGGGGCCGGCTGGCCATGCACTCGGAGGGCTCAGGTTCACTGAGGGAGCTGGCGGAGGAGCTCAGGGAGTAGCACGGTGGTGTCTCATCTGCAATGAGGCTGGGCTGGGCCCGGGTGGGCGGTGCCGCCTTGGGGGCAGCCTTGGGCACAGCCTTGGGCACAGCCTGTACCTCCTTCCTGGCACCAGCCGGTCGCTCCCTCTTCACCGCCCGGGGGATCGCGGATGCCCGGCGTGGGGGTGCTGCTGCCATCGCCGTGGCCAGCTCCTCATCCGAGTCATTGCCATAGAAACAGTACACAGCCTCCTCGGTGGGCGTTGTGAGGCACAGAGACTGCAGAGCCCCGTCCCCATGCTCCCGGCCTGGGCGGGAGCTGTCAGTGTCCCTGCAGGCGCTCGCGGGCCGGTGGAGGGGCAGCTCCAGCCCTGCCCGGCTCCTGCCAGCCCCCCGGGGCTGCTCTGTGCTGCGGCCCATGCCCCCCACCCTGTGCCGCTGCTCAACAGGCTGCCTGGTGGGGGCAGCACGACCCGCGGGCTTCTGCCCATCCAAACGCCCGCCATCCTTGAGGGGTCCCTGCAGGGTCTCATCACTGAGGGAGGCGGCGCTGGAGAAATTGACTGGAGTGCCCTCGGCCGAGTCAGTGCAGGAGTCGTCCTCACGGGCCGGGGCAGGCACCAGCATGTAGACGGGCACAGGCAGCGCGCGGCGGCCAGGCACCAGTGCCGAGGCCACCTTGCGGAGCCGGGCAGGCACAGCCCCACCGAGGCACTCACGCAGCAGCTCCAGCTCCTGGTCGGTGGACACCGGCCCTTCCAGACAGCCACTGGCCTCGTCACGTCGGCGGTGCCCTGGGCCTCCGCCTCCCCCGCTGCCTCGCTCTGGGCAGGCAGGGGGTAGCAGCCGCAGCTCCACATCCTTCTGCACATAGAGCTCGTGCAGGGCCAGTGCGCTGAGGCTGGAGGCACATGAGAAGTTCTCGTCGGGCTTCTCCACGGTGAAACGCACGCTGCCCGCGTCCAGCTCGGAGGGCAGCCGGCAGCGCTCCCGGCAGTCGGCGATGTCCAGGAAGCGCTTCACATAACTCTCCCACTGCAGGCTGAACTGGGTGGCCTCCCGCTCGCCCGGTGGTGCGGGGGCCAGCGGCGGTGTCTTGCTGCGGCTCGGCGGCATGGTTTGCCCGGGGCTATCAGGCAGCTCACTGGGGCTGACCGTGCCGCTGCCCAGCCCACTGCACGGGTCACTGGGGATGGAGCTGGCGATAGACGGGCTCTCGAAGCTGCCCAGCGAACTGACTGAGCTGCAGCGGCTCAGCACCAACGGTGTCTCCTGCACGCAGTTCTCAGAGGAGCTGGACGGCGTGGCATCCTCCACCCCCAGACCCCGACCCCTCTGGGGTGCCGGGATGGCCATGGGCAGGGAGGCGGCCCCCGGGCCCCTCCAGGCCCCATCCAGCTCTGCCTTACCAGGGCCAGCCTCCTCCAGCCCCTCCAAGGACGAGTCGCTCTCGTCTAGGTCCCCAGCCTCGCTTGGCCCTGGGCGGCCAGCTGAGGACAGCGAGGACAGAGAGCTGCAGCGGGACAGGCAGAGGGGTGCCTTCTCGACCACTAGCTTCTCAGGCACACTGCTCAGGCCCTCTGTGGACAGCCAGGCCTGTTTCCGGGCCCCAGGGGCCAGGGACCCCACACCCGCCCTGGTGGTGCCCTCCAGCAGCGGCACGTGCTGGTAGGTGGGGGACAGCTTGATGGTACGCACGTGGGCATCTGTGGCTTTGGCATCCCGGGCCTCAGGCTCAGCCTGGCCACCGGGCAGGTTGAGGTCAAGCCGGCTGGGCCGCGCCTGGCCACGCGGGAGCCCCTCTCGGTGCTCGGCCAGAGCAGCCAGCGAGCAGGGCTGTGAGTGCTCACGAGGACAGTGCCCATCACTGGTGCTACCGCTGTTCAGACTGTCATTGGAAAGGCTGGCGTGGGCTGCCTTGAGCCGTAGCAGTGGGTGAGCCCGGCTGCCGCCCGCTTCCCGCCGCCCCCCCCCAGGCCCCCTGCAAGGTGAGCAGGATTGGGCACGGCCTTCTCGCGGGGCCTCCTGCCCAGGGTCCCCGGAGCTGAGGCTGAAGCTGTCCTCAGACGAGGTGTGCAGGGCCGAGATGTCCTCCACCAGCCTGTCGATGCGAGCCACCGCCAGCGCCAGCTTGGCCTTGGCCCTAGCTGCCACGGCTCCCTCCCCACCAGCCTCCTTCTCTACCTCCAGGCCTCCTCGGCGGATGAGCGGGGCTCGGGCCAGCGCCTGGCCCTGCAGGAAGGGGCTGCCCAGGAAGAGGGAGAGCACTGCGGGGCTGGCAGGCTCTGCGGCAGTGGCGGCAGCGGCCAGGGAGGGCGCATCGTCGTCGTCAAAGCAGCCCGAGTCAGAGGCGTAGTCCTGGGCCAGGCCGTCCAGGTGGCGCAGGGGCGGGAGGGGCTTCTTGGAGGCGGCTTCGGCCTCCGGCAGGCCCTGCTTCTCCAGGTGGTCAAGCGCCTGCGCCAGGTGCCGTGTGTCCAACTCGGCCTCTAGCGCGCGCTGCTTGCGCACGTACAGGCTGGGTGCGCAGGAGCCCGGGGAGACCGCGGTGGCCGCCGGCTGGTACTTGGCCGGCCGGTGAGCCAGCAGGTTGCGCAGCGCGGCGGCGCTGCCCATGGCGATCATCTTGTGCTTGGAGTGCACCAGGTTCCGCAGCATGCCCACGGCGCCCAGGTCCCACAGCAGCTCCTGGTCGCGAGGGCTGCGGGCCGACAGGTTCCAGAGCGTGCCGCACGCGTTGCTCACTATGGTCAGGCTGTGCGACGTCAGGTGCTGCAGCAGCGTCTGCAGGCAATTGTGGTCGCGGAGCACCTGCCTGCGGGAGGCGGGGCGGAGCGCGTCAGGCCCCGCCCAGCCTGGACGCTGCCCACCATCCTCTGCACCCTCCGCGGCAGGATGGGGCAAATCCAAACAGAAGATGCCCAGGTAACTTTGAATTTCAAAAACAGGGCTAAATTCTTAGTGTAAGTGTATCCCAAACATTGGATGGGATGTACTTGTGCCAAAGCTTTATTAATGTCAAACTATTAAACAGTACTATTCATTCATTAATAATATGCATTTAAAATGAAATTTAGTTAACTCATTTTTTAAAATTTTTATTCTATAATGGAGTATAGTTGACTTACAATGTTGTTAGTTTTAGACGTACAGCACAGTGGTTCTGTTACACCTTTATACATTCTCGGATTCTTTTCGCATCTACGTTACTAGATTGAGTAGAAATCGCTGTGCTATACAGTAGGTCCTTGTTATTTTACATATAGTAGTGTGTAGTATATCTCATTATATACCTATACTAAAGATTTCTGTTTGTTTCTAAAGATACTATTTATTATTAGCACTAGTAGTAGATAAAATGTTTTATTTTGCTTGATAAGACTTTCTTTTTCCTGTCCACTCCATGACTTGTGAGATCTTATTTCCCCCACCAGGGATGACTGAACCCGGGCCCTCGGTATTGAAAGCAAGTCCTAACCACTGCACGCCAGGGAATTCTCTACTGGGGTAAGATCGTTAGCACAGGTATATCCCATGTAATTGGAGAAGTGAATGGCAACCCATTCCAGTATTCTTGCCTGGAAAACTCCATGGACAGAGGAGCCTGGAGGTCTGTACTCCATGGGGTTGCAAAGAGTCGGACACAACTGAGTGACTAACACTTACTTACCCCATGTAATATTTGGGATATACTGAAAATAGTATTGGGGGCTTCCCAGGTGGTGCTAGTGGTAAAGAAGCCACCTGCCAATATGGGAGAGGTGGATTCAACCTCTGGATTGGGGCCCTGGACAAGGAAATGGCAATGCACTCCAGTATTCTTGCCTGGGAAAGCGCATGGACAGAGGAGCTCGTGGACTGTAGCCCACCAGGACCCTCTGTCCGTGGGGTCCCAGAGAGTCAGACACAACTGACTAAGCACACACACACCAAGATAGTATTAAAAGGAAACAGAAATCTAAGTATTGTTTCTTAATGTTTTAACTGATAAAATCTTCAGCACAGGTATATCCCATGCAATATTTGGGATATACTGAGATGTATACTTTTTAAAAGTTATGTACTTTCATACTTCAGAAGCATTACTTATTAGTAATATTAATTGATTTTAATAAATAACAAGTTTTTATTACTATTTAGAAAATGATGCATTTTTATTTTAATAAATTCATTTAAAATTCAGTATAGGTATGCAATATGTTACATAGTAGGAAATAAATGTTAATGAAGAATAGGTATTGTTTTACTTAATGAGTATTTTAATAAAGAGCAAGTATTATTAATATTATTTAGAAAATTATGTATATTTTTACTGAGTTAATTTAAATTTAATACAAGTATATCACATGCAGAGTTTGGGATATACTTTTAAAAGTTATGTCTTTTTACATATTGAAGTATTGCTTATTGTTAATGTTACCTGGTAAGTTACTTATTACATAGTGAATAACATTTTCATAAAGAACAAGTATGATTAATATTACTTGAATATTATGTTTATTTCTACAAAGCTAGTTTAAAACGTAGTACAAGTATATCCCATGCAGTATTGGGGATATATTTATACTAAAAACAGCACCTGGGGGGTCATCTGGATGACCCATTGGCAGGAGAAGGCAAGGCTCCCCTGGGAGTTTACTGCAGAAGGGGAGCTGCCAGCCCCACCCCAGTGCCCCCACTCCCTTCCCCTCCACTTCTTTCCCCAAGCCCTGCCCCAGTGTTGCTCCACACCGCCTTCCTTCCACCCACACCTCCTTTCCCCCTCCAGTGGGGGGGTCCCCCCCCACCCCCAGCTGACCTGTAGTCCTCACGGGTGGCGATGAGGCTGGACACGTTGCGCAGGATGCCACCACCGCTCTCGATGATGGCTAGTGAGTTGCTCTGGCACTTGTAGGTCAGTGTGCTCACCAGGAAACCCAGCGCACCATCCACCTGGCAGATGGCCGCCTTGTTCTCCGTGCTGTGCGCTGAGAGGTTCCACAGGGCGCTAAGCACACTCTTCAGGGTGGACTCCTGGGTGCAGGGCAGAAGCGACAGGGGGTCAGCAATGTTGGGGAGGAATGACACATCCCACACATCAGGCCCTCTCCCCGGAGGCACCCATATGAGGTACCCAGATGCGTTTTCAAATATAATTAACAAGTAATGGAATCAGCTGTGACAGGTTCTCTGCGCTGCAATGTTGGAAGCCCCAGGTGTGGGCCCATTGTCAAGCAGTGGGTTGTCTGACTTGGTTTCCCCCTAGGTGGAGAACTCACCACCTGCAGCCAGTGCCTCCTGACCGCCCTGGATGCCCTGCCCCTCAGCCACCCCACCCAATGCCCACCTTGGTGGCTCGCAGGACGCACTGCATCAGGGCAGTCATGCTGCCCACCTCCCTCAGCACCTTCTTGCTGTTGATGTCAGCCCTCCAGGACAGGTTGCGCAGGATGCTGGACACGACCTGGGGGCAGGGCAGGGCAGGCAGGGTGGGCCTCGGCCAGGCTCCCATCCTTAAGGCCTGCAGCAGCTGGCACACGGCAAAGCCCAGGGGATGCCCTCCACCTCCCCCCCCTCAGTGTTCCCACAGCCTCCTGGTACCTGGTGCAGCTCCTCACTCTCGGATGCCAGCTGGGCCACAATGGCCTCCATGCAGCCCCGGCGGGTGCACAGTGCAGCCTGTGGGGGGCACAGGGAAGTCATGCCATGTGCATGGGGGGCAGGTGGGGCGAGTGTTAACCAAGCACTTGCAGTGTGCTGGAGCTTGAACCCACCCCCATCTTCACCACCATGGAGGGAGGGGAGCAGTCACTTCATTGCTTAGATGAGCCTGAGGCTCAGACAGGTGCAAACACTGGCCTCCCCTCCCAGCCCCCTATCCACAACCCAGAGGCCCCCCAGTCCACAGGGCAGAGTGGCCAATAGGACAGTGGCCTGGTCGAGGGAGAAGCTGGGCCTGTCTCCCTGCCCGTCCCACAGCTCAGTGCTGCTCCGGGCTGGGTGAGGCCGACCCGCCCACCCAGGCACCTTGTTGGCGACGTCCCCGAAGGTGAGATTGGTGAGGGTCATGCCAGCGTATCGGCGCAGGGCCAGGTTGAGAGGGTCCCGGGTCATCTTGTGCATCTCATGGTCAACCTGTAGTAACTCCGCCACTGCCTGCAGCCCACCTGTGGGGGGACCCGGCAGCGCGAGTGTGGTCGGGTGCCCCCAGCCATTCCGCCTCACAGGTCACTCTGCTATACACCCTCCCTTCTGTCCCACCCCCAACCTGCTTTCCTCAAGCCTACGTTTGAAGCCCGACTCTGAGGACACCTCCAGATAGCCTGCTGGCAGGCTGGCCCTTCCCCCTGGTGCCCTGTGCCTCCACGCCTGCCTCCTTTCCACCCTCAGCCTCCGGTCACACTTGGTCCAACTGCAGAGCCTTTGCACGTGCTATTCCCTCTGCCTGGGTGCTCTTCCCCACTGTCCACCCAGTTTCCTGGGACCCCTTCTGTTCAAGAGTCACTTCCTCAGGGAAGCCCCCAACTTCCCAAACAAGAAGCCTCAAAACCATTAGACGGCGAACCACAGAGGGCAGGGTGGAAGGCTGTGCCCTGCCACATCCCCAGGATGGACCACATGGCATAAACTCAGGAGCCATTGCTGATGGCCCACACACACAATCCTCTGTTCACTAGGACATGGGGTTCTCATGAATGTGGAGGGTGATGGTCAAAAGGTGCAGGAACCCAGACACACATGGCCCTTCCCCTTCCTCAGCAACGGGATCCTTCTCAGGGCTGTGAAGCGCTTTTGCTCATGAGCACACCAGTGGGGGCCACCCTGGGGAAGGGGCTCGGCAACACAAACCCACAAGCTTCCAAAGCGACCCTGTGTATATATATGTGTGCACAGCAGCATGAGTCACAACACCCAGAAGATGGACAAAACCCAAGTGCCCGTCACCAGATGATGGGTACACACGATGTGGTCCCTCCACACCCGGGAGCATCCCTCAGCCCTGAAAAGGAGAGAAGCCCTGACACTCGCTACCACTGAATGGACCCTGAGAACATGATGCTGAGTGAGAGAAGAAGACACAGAAGAACACACAGGATGTGATCCCACTGATGGGAAACAGCCAGAATAGGCCGATTCACACACACACAGCGTGGGTTCTTCGTTGCCAGGGGCTAGCGCTGGGGGAGAGGGAGTGAGTGGTTAGTGGTTAATGGGGACAGAGTTTCAGTTTGAGAAAATATGATTTAAAATGGTTAAAACGGTGGGAGGTGGGAGGGAGGTTCAAGAGGGAGGAGACACACACACACACACACACACACACACACACACACACACACACACACACACACCTATGACTGATTCATACATGGCAGTATATGGCAGAAACCAACAGTATTGTAAAGCAATTATCTGTCAATTAAAAATAAATTTTTTAAAAATGGTTAAAACAGTAAATTTTATGTTATATATAATTTACTACAATTTGAAAAAAATGTTGAGATACATAATTTAAAGTTGAGGGGGTTATCCAAAGCCTTTTTGCTTCTTAAAAATCCACTCACAGGAACCTATATATATATAGTGGAATATTACTCAGCCACAAAAAAGAACAAAATATTGCCATTTGCAGCAACATGGATGCAACTAGAGATTTTCTGTGAAAGACAAAGACAAAAGCCATATGATGTTACTTAATGTGGAATCTAAAATATGACACAAATGAACCTATCTACTAAACAGACCCACAGACACAGAGAACAGACTTGTGGTTGCCAGTGGGAAAGGATGGAGTGGGAGGCTGGGGTTAGCAGATGTAAGGTATTATGTGCAGGATGGATACACAAGGTCCTACTCTGGCACAGAGAACTAGATTCAATATCCCGTGATAAGCCATAATGGAAAAGAATAAAAAAAGAATATATATATAACTGAATCAATTTACACCTAAAACCAACACATTATAAATCAACTATACTCCAATAACAAATATTTACCATACTATAAATTAAAATGGAGAAATCTTATAACCCCAGAACGCACAGCCCAGGGGTCCTCAGAATAGCAGTGCCTATTCAACCCCACTGAACACATCATGCCCACGAGAGGGGAAAAGGCAAATCATATCTTAACTTCATCAACATAAGTGACCTTTCAGGCCTCCTGGAGGGGACTTGGTAACCCCCAGGGGTCCGTGGAATAGCCAAGAGAGGAAAGCCTCAAGAGTTGTGCCCTCTTGTAAAGTGGCCACTGCTCCAGATGCCCCCAGCCCTGCCCCAAAAAGGCTGCGCCCGGCTGCTCCCCCACCCCTCACCCCGCGTTGTCGGACCACGTGAGACCTTAGGGAACTTCTGAGTGCTCGGACCACCTGCCAGGTGAGAAGTAGTGCCTCATTTTGTATTAGTTAGAGTAAAATGGAGCAGATGAATGTAATTTGCGCCCTTGGTATTTCCGTTTCCAACATTTCAACTGACCTTCGTTAGGAAAAAGATGTAATATTCCCAAACCTAAAATTTAACAGCGTCGCCCCGCCCTGACCACTGGTAGCTTCGATTCACCTCGGCTCCTGACTTTCCCAGCCCTACCCCCGTTGTCTGAGTCCCAGGACCACTAGGGCCCAGAGCCTACCCTGCCCTGGAGGAGGCCCGGAGACCTCGGACCACATCGGGGGCGGGGGTTGATGAGGGACACTCACCCAGCTCATTCATGGCGCGGCGGTATTCCTCGTCGAAGGACAGCTTCATCACGGCACAGGTGGCCTGACAGATCTGCGGCTCGATGGGCACCGGCACTGTGGGCACGAGGACCATGGTCAGAGCCCTCCCGCTCCCGGAGATGTGACCTGGTGGGTCCCCACCCCTCCCTGCGGTCTGCACTTTGCAGGCCTGCCAAAACCCCAGAGTTTTTCAAAGTGCTGTGCGCTGGGCTTGTGGGAGTCACTCCCGGAGCAGAGGGGCCTCTTTTACAGAACCTCTAAAGTGAACAAGGAGTGACCTGCCTCACCCAGCCTGGTGCTCAGCATCGGATATTAACTTTGGAATCAGCCGCAAAAGCTAGGAATCTCAAACTCCGCACTCACGTTTGGAGGGTTGCCTACAATCCATGGTTTCTTGAACATCTACCCCACGGCCTGGGTTGTTCATGGCTGTCCCTTCGCCAGTCTATCTTCACAGGTTCCCATGAGACCTCAGCCAGCGCCAGGCACAAAGCAGGTGCCCGGGAGAAGCCAGAGGCCCCTGGGGTGCTGCCCTGCCCCGCGGGGAGCCCAGGATACGCACTCACCAGCACCTGCGCCGCCGCCGTCGGGCCCGCCATCCCGGGCCTGCAGCCAGTCCCAGCAGGTCTCGCAGTAGGCGCGGATCTGCTCCAGCACGTGTAACACGCGCATCTCCTTGCGTGCCAGCCCCTGGTCGGGCTGAGAGAAGACGATATTGTGCAGTGCTGCGTTGGCGCGCATGCGCGCGTCCTTGGCGCCCGGAGCCCCGGGGGTCCCGTGGCGACCCCCAGCCCCGGCCTCGGTGCCGTGCAGGATCTGCAGCAGCAGCGGCAGACAGCCTGAGCGGCGCATGGCCACGCAGCTTTCGGGTGAGCTGGACATGGCGAGCAGCGTCCGCGCCGTGTCCTCCTGGTCCCGCGTCGCCAGCATGGACAGGAGCCAGAAGACCACCTCCACCTGCGAGGGGCAGGAGATGTCAGGGTGGGGAGCCTGCACTCCCCAGCCAGGGACAGCCCCCCAGCCTCTGGTGACTCCCCCTAAACAAGGAAGTCCCATCATGTTAGCCCTCGCCCACCCTAAGACCCTCACCCTGCATCCTCCCAGAGAACAACACACACATACACCCTACTGCAGAGATGCCCCCAGTCCGGGAGGGCCAAAGGCCCACCTCACTGGTATCACGGGTACTCCTAAGTCTAGCATGCCCTCCAAATATACAGGACAGGTAGCCACACCCACGCCAGGCTCCAGACCACAATCCAGCCTCACCAAGCACTCCAACTCAGGGCGACCCTCCCACACCTGGATAAGCTTTATAGCGGCCTGGGGAGGAAGGACCTTCAAATGCAGTAGGGGTGCAGGACCCACTTCACTATGTATCCCAACGAAGCTGCCGCCATCCCTCCACCCCAGCTGTGAGCATCCCCTGACCTGGACTCCCCTCACCTTACTGTTGCCCGGCTGAGGGGCACCATCCTCAGGGTGCTTGGGGACCTCATTCTCGGCGTCCTCATCCATGGACATCGACTTCACTGCCAGCAAGGCCTGTGGGAGAGCGCCAGGCCTGTTGTTTCCGCCCAGGGGCACCATACAAAGCTCTCAGGCTGCCACGACAACGTAGTGGGGGCAGGGCCCTGGGGGTCCCCTTACTGCCTTGGCTGTCATCACCCACTAGGGCCCTAGCTCCGCCCCCCTGGTACCTGGGGCTCGGTCTGCTGCACCCGGTCCTGCGCGGACAGCAGTTCCTTGTCGATCTGCTCCAGGCGGGAAGCACGTATCTGAGTGGGAGAAAATGCACGCTGTGGAAATCCTGACCCGTCCCAACTCAGCCCATGTCCCAATAGGCCCCTCCCTCAGCTCAAATCGGCCTCACCCACTGTCAAAGCCCCACCCTGGGCTCTGACCCTGGGCTTCTTCCTTGATGGGCCCTCCCACTCTAAATCCCACCCAGTTACTTGATTCCACTCACTTCTTGACCCACCCAAGGTCCAACCCTTAACCCCGGACTCTGGACCCGCCCAAAACTTAGACCCCTGGCTGCCCTCCAGACACACTCAACTTTCTGACTTGGTCCCGCCATTTGACTAGCAACGCCCAAGTTTTGTTCAGACTCGGTTCCTCGCACTGTCGGCCCCGTACCCATTGCCCGAGGACTCTGCCCTCTGTGCTAGGTCCGGCCTAAGCCCCTTCTGGCTCTAGCTGTGGCTCTGCCACCTGCGCCAGGCCCCACCCACAGGAGCCTCTGCTCTCTGATTCGCCCGCAGGTATATAACCCCGCCCACTATCCCAGACTCCTCCCATAAGATCTGCGCTCTGATTCGCCCACTGGTGCACTGCCCCACCCGCGCCGTACCTGCGCGCGCTGCACCATCTCGTCCGAGGTGCCGAAGCGCTCCTCCATCAGCGAGCGGATATGCTGGGCCTCGAATTCCAGCTGCTGCCGGATCAGATCCATCTGCATCGAGAACTGCTGGGAGGGTCGGACAGGCCCCGGTGAGGGGGCTCCCGGGAGGGGGAGGGGCCTCCACCTCCTCTCCACGCCCCTCGCCATAGGCGGGGCCTTGTCGACCCCAGGGCAGCCCAGGGAGCTCACCGTCTCCACGTGCGGGAGTTCATCCAAGCGCTTAGATAGGCCCTGCAACTGCGAGTAATACCAGAGCTTCTCCTTTTCCTCCTTCTCAATCTCATTCAACAGGAAACACCTGGGGGAGGGCAGGTCGGTGGGCGCGGGCTCACAGGGCGGGAGCCGAGGCGTATGTGCTGTCTCGCATACGAATACGTATGTGCGTATGTACCCTGATTTTAATGATCACTTCTTGGGTGCCATGTTTAAAAGGCAATGTGGCAAAGTCTCAGCGCCCATAGCACTCCCGGGACTGGGGTGGGGATGGGGTGCAGAAATTAATTGAAAGTAAAAAAGGCAACTCATTTGTAAACTGTGATCCTCAGAGAAAGGCTCTGAGGAGGTTAACACCTCTCCAACACTGGATAATCGCCTTCTAGCCTACACAGGGTAAACTTGAGGCTCAGATTTCTTCATGCCTTGTGTGGAGACACTGTTATTCCCATTCTACAGGGCAGAAGTCTGATGCTGCCAGGGGCTAGGGTTCCTGCTTGAGGTCAGACAGCAAAGCATAGAGTTAACTCCAGCCTGCTCCAGAGCTGTTCTACCTGACCCTACACAACCCAGCTGAGCTAGGCACCCAGACCTTGCCTCTTTCTGGCCTCAGGCCCAGGTTTCTTGGGCAGCAGCCCTTTCTCCACAAAGATTGCCTTGAGTCCCCCTGGCTCCAGGCCTGACTCTGAGCCCTGGCACCGGACACAGCCCTGTCCCTGGCAATGCTTGTGTGTCCGGGACCCCTGGGGACATCTCCCAGGAGTCTTCCCCTCAGCAGGAACACCCCCCTCCTCTTTGTCCTCCAGTTGCGGTCAGTTGGGCCAGGGAAGGGGGCTGACGTGCCACCTGGAGTGGGGTGGGGTGGGGGCAGGAGGGCTCACAAGGTGGGTGGAGATCCCCCCCATCTCACCGTTCCCGGTCCAGTTCCTCTAGGAGACGAATGGTGGCCCGGCTCAGCTCCCCAAAGCTCTCCTTGGAGGGCCCAGAGCTGTGCACTGGGCTTCCCTCAGGGGTCCGGGCAGTGGGTTCGGGGGCCAGAGCTGGGGGCTGGAACTTGAGGTTATACAGGCTGGTGATGTCCATCTGCAGGGCTGGGTGGGCACGGAGAGAGAGGTGAAGATAAGCACCTCTCCCTGCCTCCCCTTCCTGCAGTATGCAGAGGAAGTCCCAGGTCAGTGCCTCACCTTTCAGCTGTTCCAGCACCTCAGTCTGCCCGGAGGACACCAACACACGGGCCTCCTGCTCCAGCTTGCCCTGTAAGTGCTGCAGGACCGCCTGAAGATGGAGACAGGAAAGACAGTGGTCAGTGATGCCTGGGAGCTCCAGGTCTGGCCATCTGTTACATGCTCTCGTCCTGCCCACCCATCCCTTGTGTTTGTCCCTGTGCCACAGGCTCTGTCCTCTGCCTCGCCTCCCCTCACACCTTCATTCCCGATGTCTCGGTCTCCAGCTTGGACAGGTGGCTTGAATTATCCCGAAGCTCCTGCCTCAGGTGACTGTTCTCGGCCTTCAAGGCCTCCACCTGCCGCACCAGCTGCTCATAGGGTGCCACGGAGCTCGTCATCTTCAACTCCTGCAGTGCCTGGGGCCATGGGAGAGAGGGATCATCCAAGGGTCTGGGAAGGGGGGAGCCCCTGACCTAGGTTCTGGTCCTCCCGCCCAGCCCTGGGTGGGTCTCAGGCAGGGTGGCTGGATGTTGCAGGCAGGATGGTGCTGGCTCAGGGAGTCTGGGGGACAGACCACCTGGCAGATGGAGTGACAGACACAGGCAGGCAGGGACAACAGGAGAAAGAGGGACAGAGCCATTGGACAGGTTTTCAGATAGACAGCCAAAGTGACCAATAGACAAGACACACAGACAGATGCTGGCCCTCACTGTGGGGGCTTCTGGACACACACACGGACAGCCAGCTAGATAGACAGATGACCTGACAATTTAATTTTATTATTATTATTAATTTTTGTCCACATCCACGACACGTGGGACCTTAGTTTCCCAACCGGGGATTGAACCCACACCCCCTGCGTTCAAGGCTATGTCTCAACCCCTGGACCACCGAGGTAGTCCCCAACCTGACAATTTAAACTTGCAGGTGGGCTCTCCAGTCCAATGCCACCAGGCTCACAGACACACAGCCAGAGACAGACAGACAGACAGATGATAAACCAAGACCCTCTCCTGAATGAGCACAGCTACCCAGAGGCTGGGTGGACAGACTGCCAGCTGGTCCAGATGATGGACAATAAGAATGCCATGAAGGTTCTAAGAAAGTGGTGGACAAGCTGATGGTGGAGCCCTGGCAACTGTACAGTTGGACAGACAGACCCAGAACCGCGAGGGTCACCTGGGGGTCTGGAACTTGGACACCTGCAGCCCCCACACCCACTCAAGCAGCGGTTGGATCCAGAGTACCTACCTGCTCAGCCCGGTGCCCCTCTGGTCAGCCCTCTGTTAGCCCCTGTGGCCCCCGGGGCCTCCAGCCCCATCCCCAGCACATGGCCACTGGCGCTTGCTTCTTTGTGTGTCTGGCTGTCCTTCCTCACTCGGCCCAACCTCCTCCGTCTGTCCAGCTGGCCAGTGCCTCCTCCCTCGTCTTAGCCCTCCTGACGGTGCGATCCCACCACCAGCCCCCCTTCCCTCTTTGTTCCATTCCCATCAGCCCATGCCCCCTCCCTCCGCCTTTGTCTGAGGCACACCAATGGCAGCCCATCTCCTCCGCCACCTCCTCCCTAGGAGCCCCCTCCCCAAGTCAATCAGTCAGCCACCCCTGCCCACGGTGGTGGTGGGGGGCACCTGCCACCTCCCCTCCCCTTCCACCACCTGGCCACACCCATTCATTCACTTTTCACCCATTCTTCTCTCTCTCCTCCCCCACCAAGGAGCCCCCACTCACCCTAGGGATCCCAAGGGCACAGCTGAGCCTGGAGTAGGGGTGCGGGGGCTCGGCCCCAGGCAGGACATGGAGTCAGTCCTTTCTAATCACTCAGAGGATCTACTGCATGCCTAGCCCTGTCATCTGACACCTTGTCACAGTCCTGAGCCTAGAGTTTCATCAACCACCATTAGACTGTTCTCAGAGAGAGAAGCTGAGCTGGGAGGGGGATGCACCAGGCATGCATGGAACTCAGACACTGCCCTGCAAGTGCTCACAAGTCCAGGCAGTGCTGGAGGTATACCAGCCCTGCTCTCTCTGCAGGCTTCAGTTTGCACATCTGACAAATGGGGAGAACTCGGTCTGCCAGGCCTGTCTTGTGGGAGACTAGAGGGCCAGGTGGGATGACTGTCATGGAGCAAACCACAAGTGACAGGCAGACAGGACAGACAGCGTGTCAGGTGGGGGAGACTGTTGCCCGAAGACCACAGCCTCCCCTCCCACCACAGTACTGATCCTGCCTATGACTCAGCCAGGGGTCCCAGCTGGGCATCAGGATGGATTGGAGTTGCGGTGAGACCTCTGGGGTCCAGCGGGGGCCCTGTGTCCTGGTGGAGGCCACCACAAGTGCCCACCCAGGGGGGAGCAGTAGTCCCGGGCATAACCCTCCCATTCCCCAAACCCAGGCCCCGCCTGCAGCCCGCTCCCCAGGCTGCTCTCACAGGCTCTTCTGGAATGGCCCATGGAACTTCAGACCTTTCAATCCCCTCACACCCAGCAGTTACTGCTGTGTCCCCATCAGACTGAAATTGGCAGCTGGGCCACCCCCCGGGTTCCCCCCTGTCATTCCAACCTGGGTCTCTAACCCCACACTCCCATCACCCACCTCAAGCTTTGCCCCAGGGGGACCCTCTCAGGGCAGCCTCGCCAGCCCCTTCCTGGCCTCCCACGATCCACTTTTCACATACAGTCAGAGGGAACTTGGAAAATCACAAGCTGGACTCCATTTCTCCCCTGCACCAATGCCTCCAGGGCTCCCTGGGGCCTTCAGCATAAGCTGTGACTCCTTCACAGAGACCCCACGTCACTGTCACTGGCAACTCTCTCTCTCCTCACCACAGGCCTTGACACATGCAGTTCTCCTGCCCAGACCTCTCCTGACTCCTGCCATCCCTCACAGTGCAGCCTCCTCCTGGAAGCCCTCCTGCCTGCCCTTCATCCCAGGCTGCCTTGAGGGACTGCATCAGACATCTCCATCACCAATAGGAAAGCACCTACAGCTGGGGGTTTGTCTGAATGAGCAGCGAGGGGCCGCATTTCCTCTGATTCAGCTGACACCCAGAGAGAAGCAGCAGCATCCCCCCAGGCACACTGGCCAGCCCGCAGACTCTGGGAGGCCTGGGTGTCGAAACCTGTGAGTGGGTGTTTGCATGGGACCAGCTGCAGCGACGCAAACGCCCAGCTCTCTGGGACAGTTTTTCCTCTGGCTCCACCCTGAAGAAATGGAGTCTCCACATTGTGTATTTACAGGCAAGGCAGAGAGAAAAGGATGGAGACCCCTGGCGAGGCGGAGGCTGCCCTCCCTGCCCTCCACCCAAGGAAGGCGCCCGCTTACTTTATTTCACTGGGGTTGGGCTGGCTGCGGTGCGGTGCGGAGGTCTTGGGTCTTCCTCCCTCCGCGCAGCAACGCCGGCCCCGCCCAAGCTCCCAGTCCTCCAGGGCTGGGGCGGCCGCGGGGCGCAGGCTCCAGGTCTCTGGGATTTCGGCGGGTCTGACAGGGGCTCCGGGGCGGACAAAGCCCGGTCAGGGCCTCGCCAGGCGGCGCCTCAGCTCACGGCGCTGGGCGAGACGATCGCGAGCGGGGGAGGATGCAGGATGGATGCAGGCGCGGCGGCCAATGGCGGCGCGGGAAGATGGGCTGGTGCCATGGCAACAGCCAATGGCGGCCCGGGAGGGGACCGCCTCTGGCTGCAGGGAGTCGGGCCTTCGCTAGGGTTCAGGGGGGTGTGTATGTGGGTGGGTGAACCCCCCCTAAGGCAAGGGAGCGCCCCAATGACCATGACCTCTTGTCCTCCACTCTATTTTGGGGTGAAATGGCCTCTTAGAACCTGCCGTGGCTGGACCTGAAGAATCTGAGAGTAAAGCATCCAGTCCTGGGTGTTACATCAGAATCTCAGGGTGGAGGGAGGGCAGCCCCAGGGCCGGTGGGGCAGCAAGTCCTTGCCCACGGATCCGGCCTGGCCTTGTTCCGATGGGTCAGGACAGGCCAGGGCTGGGGACACAGCTGGAGGGCCTCGAGGGTCCTGACTAGCATAGGGAGGTGGGCTGGGGGATGGGCAGGCACTCTGGGGAGCACCTGGGACCCTGCATTTCTCCCCGCTTCCTTGGCAGAGTGCGTCAGCGCCTCCGTGACTCCATGCGCCTCCCCACATCCCTCTGTCCCTGGCTTTTTCTGAATCTCTCTGACTCTGTCCCAGGTGGAACCCACAATTCAGCCTTGCATAAGGGAAGCTAGAGGAGGGGCAGGTCTGGGGTCCCCTGAGTACCCATCCCCAGCTGTATCAGATCCTCAATGAGTCCCTGGAGGCCACTTGAGGGTTTAACACCCAGAAGCTGAATTTGTAGCTGTGGCTCAGGCTGCCTGGTGCCCAAATCTATGAAGGAGGCACTAGGGCCACAAGACACAGCTTCAGGACCTGCAACTCCTGGGGGCCAGGGCAAACCGTCATTCACCTGGAGACCCTCCCGTTTCTCTCGCTGTAAAATGGGAAGGTGGGCTGGTGCAAGGAAGACCGGGACAAGAGGGGCAGCCAAGGACAGAAGGACCCCATTGTTTCCTGTTGGGTGAGTTGCAGGAGGCCCCGTGTGCCCCATCCTGGGACGACAATGCTGAGGGCCCTGAGAGGGCAAAGACCTTGAGTGTCCCAGAGCCTCTAGAGCTGGACATTGCTGTCCCCAGCCTGCAGGTCTCAGAAGGGGGTGCGGCAGGCAGAAGAAGTCCTTCCAGAGGCTGGGAAGGCTGCACTGAGAAGAGGACACGGGTGCTGGGCCCCTTCAGGATGAATCAGAATTGGGCATGGGATCAAGGAAGACTGAGGGAACAGGAGGTCTGACGCCTGGAGCCAGGAAAGATCAGAGCCCACTCAAGGCATACAGGCTTCTGGTGGGGCCACAGAGGACGGAGGGTGGTGGGGCTAGACCAGGAAATTGATGAAGCCTTTAGAGCAGGGGCAGTTCCCATGGAGGAGTCCTGGGGCTGAGTGGGGGTGGGGAGAGGACAGAGCCCAGGGCCTTGGCTTCAGCTCCACCTTGACTCCTTGGGCATGTCTCTCTCTGGTCTCAGTTTCCCACTTTGTTCACTGGGAGGTGGGTTGGAGAATCACTGCCCCCACTCCCATGGGATGAAGTCATAGCTCTCCCACCCAGTTTCAGATGACACTGTCCTCAGCTAGAACATTAGAGCTGGCAGGGACTTGGAGGGTCCAATGACCAATCCTATCCCCCTACACAGGGGCAAACTGAGGCTCAGGGCAGGGAGCATGTTGCCTAAATTCATGCAGGAGTTCCACTAGACCCTCCCTGGGCATTTCTCACCACTCTGGGTGTGTCTTTGACCTGGAAGGCTAGAGCACATGACTGGATTGTTGTTGTTCAGTTACTAAGTCATGTCTGCCTCTTTGTGACCCCATGGACTGCAGCACACCAGACTTCCCTGTCCTTCACTGTCTCCCGGAGTTTGTTCAAACTCATATCCATTGAGTCAGTGATGCCATCCAACCATCTCATCCTCTGCCTCCTCCTTTTCTTTTTGCCTTCAGACTTCCAAAGCATCAAGTTCTTTTCCAGTGAGTCAGCTCTTTGCATCAGGTGGTCGAAGTATTGAGGGCTGAGACCCTAAGGCAAAATGCCCTTGTCCCTAAACCTCTGGAACATCATGTCCCTGACATCACCCAAGACTTGACCCTGTAAATCTCTGAGGCATGGCCAGAATGTGGCATCACTGGAAATTCTAGAACCACAAGAGCCTCCGTAACCCTCAGGAGCTCCCAGAACCCCAGGCTCAGTCTTGGGAGGTGCTGAGAAGCAGTGCCCAGGTCTAGCGGGGGGTCCCCTCCCAGTCTCCGTCCCTGCTATCATCTGCACCCCCTAGTGCACAGGGCTGTCTTCTCCCCACCCCCACCCCAACACTTGGCCCGGCACACAGCCAGGTTCACTCTTGGGCCTTCGGAGCCTGACCTCGAGCATCTCTGCCCTCTTGATTCTCTGCCCTTCCCCACTGAGCCTCAGCTGTGTCAGGGGCTGGAGACGGAACCAGAAGCGGCCCCCGACTCGGAGCTGGATGATGGAGGCATGGGAACAGGAAGGCACCAGATGGTCATGAGACCACAGAGATGGGCTCAGGTTGGGTGACTGAACAGTGCCCTGACAGGTAAGGAGAAAATGCCACTGGAAGTGGGAGAAGGGTGGAGCCGGCCGGGCCAGGCCGCGCCCCCGAATCCCGACTCGGGATGGGTCGCCTGACCGCGGTTCTGGGTCTCAGTTTCCCGGGAGTGGAGGGGCCGGGCGTGCGACCTGTCAGCACCGTGGATAGCTCCCGCCGGCCTCCCGGCTGTGTCGTGTGCGCGCGTATCCGCTCCGCGCTCAGGCTCCAGCCCAGCTCTAGGCATGACCTTGGGGGCTCCCCGCTGCATCCCCCAGCCTCAGTTTCCTCCTAAGGAGGGGATGTTAGAGCCCCAGGATTCGGATGTCAGAGGTAGCAAAGCGCTCGGGCCTGGTGGGATGGACATTAGTATTAACATCAGCGTGGGCGAGCATCTAAGGTAGTCATACGCTCGGCGTCCAGAGGGAGAAACTGAGGCCTGGAAAGGCGCAGGGCGTGGCACGTCCCTCCACCCGCCTGTGCTTGGCGAGCTTCGGCACAGCGCGCACCCACCGCAGCCTCCCTCTCCCTCCAGTCTCCTGGTCCGCTCAATGAGGAGGGGTCTGGAGGGAGTCTTTCTCGGAGGCTTTAGGCTGGGCACGACGTGACCGCGCTTGCGCAAACCCGGAGTGGGGGGAGGTTGACTGCGACGCGGGGGAGGGGCTCCCAGCCCTGCGAACAACCTGAGGCGGTTTCCCTGGCAACGGTCTCCACAGCGATCGCGCAAGACCCCAGACCCGCGGAGATTCACTGCGCGTGCCCCGGCGCCTCCTGATGCCACGACCACAGTCCTCGCGGTCCTCACTGCATCCCCGGCTGCGGCTCTATGCGCCCCAGCCGCGCCCACGGCCAGACCCCATCTACTAGACTTGGACCCCCGCGGCCTACCTGGTCCCCGAAGAAGGCCGAGTGCAGCAGGCTCAGCAGCCCCAGGAGCCCCATGGAGCTGTGGCCGCCTCCACCAGCCCGCGCCCCGCCCCTCGACCGCTGGGGGTGGGGTGGGAGGAGCGGACCAGGGCGTTTGCGCCTGCGCCGAGCAAGAGGCGGGGCGGGGTCACATGTCCAGGCAAGGCGGGGTCTCTAAAGCCGAGGGGGCTAAAGAGGGGAGGCCTGGAGTACCCGCGCAGGCGGCGGAGGTCTCGAGGGCGGAGGACTTGGGAGGGGTGGTGTGAGATCCCGAGGGAGGGAGGTGGGGGCAGGGACCAGCGTGAGCGGAGGAGGTGGGAGGGGCGGGGGTCCGACGGGGTTGGGGAACCCTAGAGGTCGGGAGGGGCTTCGGGGGGCGAGCGCAGGGAGGGGCTTTCGCGGGAGCTGCGGAGGAAGTCCAGTGTTGGGAAGTGGGCCTGGGATAGGAGGGGTCCCCAGAGGATGGAGATCTCGTAGGCACGGGGGTGGTGCCGCCCTTCTCTTGGAAGGTGTCCCCGCAGAGGCCGGGCCGCGTGTTCGGTTCATTAGTCATTCAGCAAACATTGGCTGCGAGCTCTGAGTTGGGCGCTGGGCATGGGCCGGGGCGGGGCGGGGCGGGGCGGGGCGGGGCGGGGGCGGGGACGGGGAACTGGTGGGATGACACCACTAGTAAACAAGGTTTCAGTAATTTACCAAATACTTATTAAGCACCTACTGTGTGCTAGGCCCTGTGCATGGAACAAAACAGTGAAAACCCCTGTCTGTGGGAAGCTGACATTGGGTGGAGAGGGGCTGACAGTCAACAAGAGATCATGTTGGCTAGAGGAGAGTGCCAAGGAGGAAACAGCCTGGGAGCTGAGGGGCTGCTGGAAAGTGCACTTGAGTGGAGACCTGAAGGGTAAGCATCCGGGCATGTGGAACAGCCAGAACAAAGAGAGGGAGCTGGAGGTGAGGGGGAGGAGGGGAAGGGGCTTGTGAGGCCGCGCAAGCCCCCAGGGCAGTGGCCAGAGCCGGGACGCGCCCGCGCCCGCTGCTCACATGCGCCCTCTGGTGGCTTCAGGGAAAACGGCCGTGAGTGGCGCTGGGAGACGGAGGGGACTGCGGGGGTCCTGGATAAGTGGGAGCTGGGGAAGGATGGTGAAGAAGGGAGGATGGTGAGGGTGGTGGAGGGGACGTTATCGCGAGCTCTGCTAAGTCTTGCGGAGAAGGCAATGGCAGCCCACTCCAGTACTCTTGCTTGGAAAATCCCATGGACGGAGAAGCCTGGTAGGCTACAGTCCATGGGGTCGCTAAGAGTCGGACACGACTAAGCGACTTCACTTTCACTTTTCCCTTTCATGCACTGGAGAAGGAAATGGCAACCCACTCCAGTGTTCTTGCCTGGAGAATCCCAGGGACGGCAGAGCCTGGTGGGCTGCCGTCTATGGGGTCGCACAGAGTCGGACACGACTAAAGCGACTTAGCAGCAGCAGCAGCTAAGTCTTTGGAAGTAGAGAACAATCGGTCCTAGTGTACTCCTGGAAGTAGAGGAAGGGGCAATGCTGTGGACGGGATGCTGAGGGCTGGCCTCATTAAGCAGGTGCTGGGAATCTGCAGGAAGGGCGTCGGGCGAAGAGCGAAGCCTGCGGGAAGGCTGGGAGAGGAGAGCTAGTCGGGAGAGGATGAGGAGCAGCGGGGAGGAGGTACTTCATGGACCACGGCGGACCCTAGGCATTCTTCTAGAACCTGGGGAGGTTCCAGGAGGATGACATGCATTTAGGTTGACGGCCATGGAAGTAGGAGTGGGGCGCTGGTAAGTCAGCTGAAGGCAGCTGACTCTGACCAACAGGGAGCCGAGGGTCGAGCGACGGAACTGCCTCTGAGATGGTGCAGATGGCGCGCAGGGTTGGGGTGCGGGGAGCGGGACCGATAAGATACGTTCAAGAGACGAGACAAAGCATGAGCGTGGCGTGACCTGAGCCAGCGGACCAGAGAGAGACCCCCCGAGTCTACAAGGACTCCTGCCCCGCCCCTTGGGCCTCCAAAAGTTCTCCCGGAATAGGGCGCCACCTGGCTGCTGCTGCGCGCACCATAGGCTGCGTAGGAAAAGGTGTTCCCCTTGCGGTACTAATCTGCTGCTGCTGCTGCTGCTGCTGCTGCTGCTGCTAAGTCGCTTCAGTCGTGTCCGACTCTGTGCGACCCCATAGACGGCAGCCCACCAGGCTCCGCCATCCCTGGGGTTCTCCAGGCAAGAATACTGGAGTGGGTTGCCGTTTCCTCCTCCAGTGCATGAATGGGAAAAGTGAAAGTAAAATGCATTGTCCCCTAATCATACGTGTAGTTATTATACAAAGTGCAAAGAAAGAAAGCAATGATCACTGCCACTCCCGCTCTGAACCTACCCAGGTGACCAGAGGGGGCCAGGCTGGAAGCTTCGTGTGAAGGCTTAAAAGATGACCCAGGCTATGGGAGGGGGTGCTAATGGCAGAGCAGGGTCCTGTTTTACAAACTACAAAAAACTGCTCAAAGTCCACTAGGTAATGTTGGCTCCATAGGCCAGCCTCTGCCTGCTGTGGCATGAGGAATGGGTATGCTGTGTATTAAGACATTATTTACAAAGCCAGATGGCAATGCTTGCCCACCCCAACACCACACCCATCACTTCTACCAGGGCCTCTCCACCCAGCAGGGTGGAGGGGTTCACAGTCCTAGTACCCGCATTTTGCACCTGCAGGGGCCTGGAGGCTCCAAAACTGCACTTCTACAGCTTGTCAAGTTCAGGGTCAAAAAACTCCTCTCCAAAAAGGCACAAATTTGCTCTGAGGTACCCCTCTATATGGGGCTTCCCTTGTAGCTGCGTCGGTAAAAAAATCTGCCTGCAGTGCAGGACACCGGAGTTCAATCCCGGGGTTGGGAAGATCCCCTGGAGAAGGAAATGGCAATCCACTCCAGTATCCTTGCCTGGAAAATCTCATGGACAGAGGAGCCTGGTGGGCTGCAGTCCATGGGGTCGCAGAATTGGGCACAACTAAGTGACTAACACTTACTTACCCCTCTATATACACTTTGAATTCAATGTGAAAAACATGCTTACTTCAGCACATGTGTTTTTCTGAATTATGGAAACCCCCAAAATAGACAATCGAGGGTACAGCAAACGCTCACCCACTCCTGTCCTCCCTCTCCAGTTGTGGGGCCAGTTCCTGGTCTGAAGTGAACTTGGCCTGTACAGCCCAGATCTTCCATGCCTATCTCTGACAAAGGTCCATGAAGCAGACAGCTAACGATCTCACCTGACACCCAAGCCTCACATGATGGGCCCAAGTTTCTAGTTGGTCCCTTTGAAGCCTGGGTGCAGGGGGCCAGTGTTCTGCCCGATGAGCCAGCGGGCAGCCCCTCACTGCTCTTCACCACCACCCAGGTGTTGGTTCCCCTCACCCTTCCCTCCTGCCAGGATAGGTCAGGCCCCCTGGTCCCCACTCAGCCAACAGGAGCTCGGGTGGGATGGGCGTGGACTGGAAGTCCAGCAGCATTTTGACATCACTTACTTTTATCAGCCTTGTTCCTTCCAGGTTGCCCCTCTTTCCCTAGGGGTTTATAGGAGCACCCTGTGAATCAGGGACATCACTAGACAAACTGCAGACAGTCTAGTCTCAGTCACACTGTCTCCAGCCTTCTCCACTACAGGTTATAAACAGTGACCCATGCTTTCTGTTCAACTAAACTCCAGATCAAGATATTAACAGTATGGGGAAGTCCATGGCAGTCCTGTGGTTGAGTCCACATTCCCACTGCAGGGAAAGCAGGTTAGATCCCTGGTTGGGGAACTAGCATCCCACAATGCTGTGCCAACCCCACCCCCAGATGTTAACAGTAAGAACAAATTATGTTAAGACTCAGATAAATGAACTCAGAGCAGCAGCCACTGTGGGGAGAGGGAAGGAGCTATGTGCTCTCATCTCCACACCCAGACTCCGGCCATCCCTCGCACACCAAACCCAAGCAGACCTGATGTCTCAAGGCCACCTCAACATCTGCAGGACACACCCCTGCTGTGTCCACCTTCCACCAGCTCTGGCTCAACCTGGGAGTCCTGTCCATGTTCTCCCCCGTCCTGCCAGTTAGACCCCTTAGGGCCTCACTGCTGCCTGGACAGTTACCCACCCTGTCTATTCACCGATGCACCTGCCATCTTTGCCATCGTGAAGGAAGTAATACCTGACAGGAATACTTTAGGGAACATGGTAGATGGGGGTGATCCCACCCACACGACACCCCAGGAAGCTTCAATGCAAGGGTTGGGCCCTGGAGTTACTTTGGAAGATCTTTAGAAGCTGATCAGGAGCGCAAGGGAAGCCAAGAAGAGGGACAAGCATAGGCAGCATGGTTGAGTGCCCAGGGCACTGAGGAGCCCTGAGTAGGGTGTGAGAAGTTGGAGCATGGGGGAGGGAGGTCAGGTCACTGTCCACAGGTGGGCCCACTGGGGGAACTCAGGAAGAGGGGCTCCAGAAGGGGAAATGCTGCCTTCAGTCCAGGAGTGGCTGGGGCATAGGGAAGGCAGCACAGGCCCCCGGACATCCCAGGACTTGTCATAGAACCCAGTACACCTGATCTCTAGCCTCAACCTACCTGAGACCGGCTGTGTCTACAACAGGAAAGCCCAGGTCACATGCTGCCTGGCTCTGGCCCGTTTTTCACCTTAGCCTCCAGATTTCGTGATCATGCCCAGCCCCATTCCTGGGAGCCTTGATGGGTCACAGCACCCACGGGAAGTAAAAACAGGTCGCACTCAGGACTAGAGAAGTCTCTGCTTTTATTGGCCAGCAGGTTACTTGAGGGGGATGAAGCGGGAGGAATGGGTGGCCCCGATACCGGGCCGGCCATGCTTCACGGGCTTGTAGGTGATGGAGAACTCGCCTAGGTAGTGGCCGATCATCTCAGGCTGCAGAGGAAAGGTGCAGGATAGTCAGCGGAGGCACGGTGGCGGGGCCCCACCCCTGGGCCCAGCGCAGCCCACACGCACCTTGATTTCCACCTGATTGAAGGTCTTGCCGTTGTAGACGCCCACCATGCTGCCCACCATCTCGGGCAGAATGATCATGTCGCGCAGGTGCGTCTTCACCACCTCGGGCTTCTCCATGGGCGGCGCATCTTTCTTGGCCTTGCGCAGCCGTTTCAGCAGCGAGTGCTGCTTCCTCCGCAGGCCGCGGTTCAGCCGCCGTCGCTGGCGCGCACTGTATAGCTGCATCAGTTGCTCACTGCGGGCGAGGGCAGAGTGGGCGGTCTGAGCCCCGGCCCAGCCCCACAGCCCACCAGGAACACTTCCGCTTCACGAGGAGCCCCGAGAGCAACGTTCACCGCCTGGCCAGGGTCCACAGCACCCGCTCAGAACGTTTGCGCGGGAGAAGCCCTACAGTTCAAGAATCCCTGCTCCGCTATCTACAAATGAGGAAGCCGAGCCGGGGAAGACAGGTGACTTGGGGAGTTGCAAACTCGCGGGCACCCTGCTCTGCTCCGCTAGCCTCAAGAACCCAGCAGTGGGGTCAGCCGAGAAGCCCCCGGCCGATGAGGACCCTATGTTGTGCCCCCTAGGAAGCCGGTCCCACCGCCCTAGACCGCGCACACCTCTAGGAAAAAGGGCGTCCCTGGCGTCACAAGCCTCCCTCCCCATCCGGGGCCCGGGCTTCGCACCCACCCTGCCTGGAAGTTTCCAGCTCCGGCCAAACCTTAGAGCAGGGGTCGCCAAACTCCCGCCCACGTGCCAAATCCCAGTCGCGGCTGCCCGATATTGTAAGGCTCGCGGGCTAGAGTGGCCTTTACGTGTCCGAGTGGACGCCAAAACATCCAAAAGGACTCGTGGAAAACCTGTTCAGTTCAATCCTCAAAGACTCATTTTTATCCGCACGCAGCCCCGCCCCCTCGCCTACACATGGTCCACGGCCGCAGGTCAGGCTGCAGCCCCAGCCCACCCTGGGGACCCCTCCAGCCGCCAACCCCTTGCCCTGCCACCACTTACTAGGACATGTCCAGCAGCTGGTCGAGGTCGACGCCGCGGTAGGTGAACTTGCGGAAGGTCCGCTTCTTCTTCTGTTCCACTTCCGCCTGCGCGGGCCGGGCCGGGGGGTGAGCGGGGCCCCGAGATCCACCCCCAGTCCCCACGGCAGGGTCAGTGGGCCCGCGGCTCCCGACGAAAACCGTGCGGCGCTCCCGGTATGGGAGCCCGTGGGCACGCACCACTTCGCACCCTGTCCAGGGCGGCCGCGCGTCTCAGAGCTACGGGGGCTCGGCTGGGACAAGCGGGCAGACACAGGCCTTCCCTGCCCCGAGTCATCCTGACAACCAGCAAGCCCACCCCGCACCCCCATATCGGGCGGTTCCGGAGGCCTGCAGGAGAGGCCCGCAGCCTCGGGGCTTGACCTCGGTCTCCGCTGCGGGCCAGAGCGCGGATGGCACCGGATGAACCCGGAACGTACATGCAGGACAAAACACTCACCATCTTGCCGGTTCTTCAGAAAGGATCTTTCGTTCTGCGCCAGCGCAGTTATCGCGGGGTCTCAATGCCCCGCCCCCGGCCTGGGAGCGCAGGCGCTTCCGCTTCCGCTTTCCCGACAGAGGACGCGCGCCGTCTGTTGTCCGGAGGTCAGAACTGTGTCTCCGAAGAATAAAAGAGCCCTGCAGCCATGACAAACCTGGACCTCGAATTAAAAAGCAGAGACAAAGATCTGTATAGTCATAGCTATGATTTTTCCAGTAGTCATGTACGGATGTGCGAGTTGGACCATAAAGAAGGCTGAGCGCCAGAGAATTGATGCTTTCGAATTGTGGTGCTGGAGAACACTCTTGAGAGTCCCTCGAACAGCCAGGAGATGAAACCAGTCAATCCTAAAGAAACTAACCCTGAACATTCATTGGAAGGACTGATGCTGAAGCTGAAACTCCAGTACTTTGGCTATCTGCTGCGAAGAGCCGACTCATTGGAAAAGCATCAGGATCCTCGGAAAGATTTGAGGGCAGGAGAAGCGGGCAACAAAGGAGATGATTAGATAGTACCACCGAGTCGATGGACACGAATTTGAACAAACTCAGAAGATAGTGAAGGACAGGGAAGCCAGGCGTGCTGCAGTCTATGGGGCTTCAGAGTCGGACACGACTGAGCGACTGAACAACAGCTGCCCTCCATTGCTGGAACCCCCAGGCTGGAGCTGGCTGCCTAGTCATACACTGGGAGCCCCTTCAACTGGGGCACATGTGACTCGTCACTGCCCATTTTGAAAACTCATATTGGTGCTGCATAACCTCTATAGTAAAACCCATGTTAAAAAGTGTTTATGGAGTGCCTGTTTGCAGGAGGTGCTGTCTGGGGTTCTGACTGGCTCCACAGGGAGCACGGATGAGGCAGACCTGTAAGGGACAAGGTCATACAGATATCTGAGCCAAGAGGGTGGGACACTGGCTTTGCACAGATGGTTAGAAATGGCATCCCTGATAAGGACCTGCAAGCCTTTAACAGACAGAATTATATAAAGTAACAACTGTAACACTGCGGTGTTAGGTTTGCAACACATAGAGGGGTAACATATCCAACAATACCAAGAACAGGACAAGAGACAAGAACTATATAGGGGTACTCTTTCAATATTCAGTGGAACACAGCGTCCATCCGAAGGTGATTCTGGTACATTAAGATGTATGTGGTTCCATGATGTCAGCAATTCCACTCCTGGGTGCACACCACAAGGAACTGAAAGCAGGGACTCAAACAGATTTGCACATGCCTGTTCACAGCAGCATGATTGACAAGAGGTGGAAACAACTGGTGCCCATCCATGAATGATGGATAAACAATGTGGTTCGTCCACACAGTGAAATATTATCCAGCCTTGAAAAGGAAGATTTGGAAGGAGATTTTGACACCTGCTACAATGTGGATGGACCTGGAAGACATCAGTGTGAGAACCCAAACATAGGACAAATACTGCATAACTTCACTCAGAAGAGGTCCCTAGAGGACTCAGACCCATAGAGAGAAAATAGATCAAACAGGGACGGCCACGTCTCCCTGCAAGAGTACATACATGGCCTTCATGATCAGCCGTGAGACCGAGAACGTCAAGTCCAGCGAGGAGATTGAGAGCGCTTTCCGGGCCCTGAGCTCCGAAGGGAAGCCTTATGTGACCAAGGAGGAGCTTTACCAGAACCTGACTCGGGAACAAGCCGACTACTGCGTCTCCCACATGAAGCCCTACGTGGACGGCAAGGGCCGCGAACTCCCCACTGCTTTCGACTACGTCGAGTTCACCCGCTCGCTCTTCGTGAACTGATCCTCCGCTCCTAGGTTAGCCTGGCCCACGCTGCTTGCCCTGCCGTTGCCTTGCTGCATGTCAACTCCTCTCTGTGCTCTTAAGAAAAATATTCCAGACAGTGTTGCTTTCCAGTGTAACCTTAACTTGCTTAGCTTGGGATAAGATTTAGTAGGAAACGGTGCTTCAGTAACCGGCTTAAAGGTCTAGTCGCCATTGCCATGTTGCCGCAGGGACCCAACTCCTGTCTCAAGGCTGGCTGCCCCATTCCGACTACAGAAAAATCTGAGCAGCCGGCTAGTTCCCCTCTTGTTCTCCCTCCCCAAACTTTGTTTTCATGTAAAAGACAAATAAATGACCTGACTCCCTTAAAAAAAAAAAAAAAAATAGATCGTGGAGGGCTGGGGCTGGAGGAGGGTGAGATTTCAGTTTGGGAAGATGAGAAAGTTCTAGAGATTATGGTGGGGATGGCTGCACAGTGTGACTGTGTACTTAATGCCGAGCTATGTGTACTTAGAAATGGTTAAAAATGACCAATCTTAAATTTTGTCACAATAAAAAGCAACTGAACAGGTGCATATGATACTCTAAAAACCTCAAAAACTACAATGAAAAAAAAATCATCAAAAGAAAATATTACACTAGAAAATATTCATTTAATGCAAAAGAAAGCAGTAGTCCGAGGACTAAAAGAGATGTGACATGTAGAAGAGACGGGAAGAGGGGCATTTTGGGCCTAGGGGAGAAGGTGCCTTTCTCCCCGGCTCTCTGAGCTGGTCTGTTGTTTGGGGCAAGGGCTTTCTGGCTATTTGAATTCATTGCATTATCTCCAGTCCAGCACACTGGAGCCATCCAGGACATTCTCAAATCACTTTTTTCCTAAAATCTTGCTTGTGGTTTTTACAGTGCAGTGACAGCCCCATCCTTTCACATGGCAGGGGGAACTCTGCAGGTGGGAGCTCGTCCCACCCCACCTCCCTGCCCCCAGGTTCCTGGCCCACCACCATGACCTTCAGCTCCATGAGCTGCACCCTACCGGCCCTCAACTGGGAGTTCCACCACCCGGGTCCACAGCCAACACCTGGAAAGGTGAGCAGTTTGCCCGAAGCCACAGTCCAGGTGTCACTTCTGCAGGGGTGCAAGGGGCCTGGCAAGCCCCACCCAGATCTGCCTAAACTCCTCTTCCTCGGCACCCAGCAAGTGGCCAATGGACCGCAGCACCCAAGACCCCTCACAGGGGGTCTGCAGCTCTGAGCAGGCCCCCAACCCCAGGCTCCAGACCCCAAGACCCCCATATCTGCTGAGGAGGGCCCGGGAAGGGGCTACTCCCAGCAAAGGGAAAGACGGACACAACGTGGGTTTCTAGTCCAAACGCACTTTCTTTATTCAAACTGGTCAGCGCGGACGCCCTGAAGCCCCGAGCACGGGAGATGGGCCAGCCTGGCCCCCTGGTTCTGGATGGCAGGCAGACACAGGCGGGCGCGGCCCCACAATGCACCTGCAGATACGGCCAGGCACGCCAGTTGACAAAAGCAGAGAAGAAAACAAAAAACAAAACACACTCAGTAGATTTCTTCTTTATGCTCCCAGAGTTTCTGGACCATCAAGTCCCAACCCTCAAAGCGAGGAGCGAGGGACTAAAAACGCCCCTCAACTCCACCAGTGCCGACGGAAACCCTGTTTTAAATTATAAAATAAGCGAGTATACATCGTAGAAAATTTCTCTTAAAAATCTCACAATTTGTAAATGTATATTTTTCTTTAACATAAAAGTTTACAATATACGGTAAAATAAAGGCTCAGGAAAATAATTTCCAAAAAAAAAAAAAAGGAAGAAAAAGAAACCTGAAGTTTTGAATTAAAGCTGAAGAATTTTTTTTAAACCCTGTTGTTGAACCAGTGACTTTTTTTTTATTGTGCTGATGGGTTAGAGAAAGAAATATATTTAAAAACCTCAGTCCAGGTACCCACAGCCACCGCCAAAAGCCTCCCCCCCTCCCCCCACGGTCGAGTCGGTATTTCCACCAAGTTTGTGATTGTCACGAGTTCACAAGTTTGAATCCTGGTCTCAGCCACCTGCCGTCTGCAAGGAGGGGCCGCAGCTAGCGTCGGTAGGGATGGAATCCTTGTACATTGTGGTTCTGACCGCGTCCAAAGCCACTTCCGCCAGCGGGGGGACCCCCCGAGCCAGGCACCGAGGGGCCCCCGTAGGAGGGGGGCTGCTGGCTGGGGTCTGAGAAGCCCTGTCCGAAGCTGGCCAAGTCCTGTCCATAACCTGCGGGGAAGAGCCCGGTAAGCTGGGGTGGGGCCTGGACCCAGTGGGTGGAGGGACCCCCCCACCCCAGAGCCCCACTGGGACCCGGGCAGCCATTTCTTCACAGAAAGGAGAGCAGCTCCGAGACCCCTTCCCCCACTTGCTGCCCTGTCTCGGGGCTGGGGGCCTGCGGCGCACCCTCGCGGCTGGTGAGGACTTCAAGCTTGGAAACAGAGACACCTGGCCAGACCTGGGGGACCACGGGCTCCTACAAAGTTTGTTTTCCAGTGGAACTCAGGGTGGACGTGGCAGATTCCAGGATTTGAGGAAACATTACAGATCAGGCTGAGCTGCAGAGCTTGGACCCCAACAATACTGCCCCTCCTTTGAGCAAGGCCAACCCGCCCCATGAGGCCCCCTGGGTCGGTGGTGCCGACCGTGGGGGCAGAGCTCCAGGGCCAGTGGGGTGGTGGCCAGTTGAGATCCTCACCCTGGCAAGGGCCCGTCCCCGAGGGCACCGCCGAGTCCACCCCCGCCCAGAACGGCAGAGGAGGTGCCGTCCGTGGCCCGGGCGCAGGCAGTGGGGACCATGGAAGAGGAGGCACCACCTACCTAGGCCACATCACTGCTCAGCCTGACCAAAAGAGTGTAAACAAAGTGTGGGCCGAAGCCTGGCGGCTCTGGAGAAGAGGTGCCCAGGCCTGGCGAGAGATGAGACCAGGGTGACTGCCCCGGGCGGCCTTGGCAGAGGAGCGGGGGGGTGGGGGGGCACATGCTTGCTCAGTCGCTCGTACACCCCCTCTAGGGGTCAGCAACACTGCACCCACCACCGCGGTGTCTTGCTCTGGGTGAAGCGAGAACCCACATGACCACAGCCGGGCAAGGCCCCATGGGCACAAGAGCCCGAGATGTGGGGCTGCTGGGGGGGCATCTGATCAGCACAAGAGAGCCCCATGCCACCCCGCCCCTACTCGAGCTGCTCTCATGGGCCGCAGACCCTGGTCTCCAGCACCTACTTGGTGAGCACCCCTTGGTGAAGCTGGATGCTGACTGACGCCGCACAGCCCCCAAGCCCACCCTGCGCATGGCAGATCCAGATACCCACGGCGCAGGCCCACTGGGGCCCCCACACCCACAGGCCCCAGACACGTGCGGAGCTGTGAATGCTCCTCCACACCAGCACCCTGGCCAAGAGCCCACCTCAGGCCTGCTCAAGTCTGGGCCCTGCAAGCAATCCCACAGCCCTGTGGCACCCACCCCTCAGGTGGATGGGGAGCATGGCACTCACCATACTGGCTGTACGGGAAGTCGGGCTGGGCGGTCGGTGGTTTGCTCATGTCCGGGGCGGCCTGAGATGGAGGTGGCGGGAAGGCCAGAGGTGCGGCCCCGGGAGTGGCCGGTGGTGGGGGAACCCCTGGAGGGGCGAACTGATCTGGTGGGGGAGGTGGAGGTCCATAGCCGAAACCTGTGGACAGACAGGAGACAGACACAGACGCGGTGCTCGCGCTCTGCACCCACCAGGACCGCATGCATCCACCCCAGCTGCCCGGCCTGCAGCCCAGGGAACGACCCTGCTGGGCAGACAGCAACCAGCCAGTGGCCTGGCAGAGCGAGGTGGGACTGCATTCCAAGCCCAG
The DNA here is from genome assembly GCF_054371585.1 of Giraffa tippelskirchi. Lineage (NCBI taxonomy): Eukaryota > Metazoa > Chordata > Mammalia > Artiodactyla > Giraffidae > Giraffa > Giraffa tippelskirchi. The sequence continues at coordinate 117,160,366 of NC_137280.1, read as the reverse complement.
GGTCCCAGGAGGATGGGAAGTGTGGGCATCCATGAAGAAAGACCTGCTCTTTCCTATTAGAAATGAAAGTGACCTAGGGCGGGGCCGGGAGTGGGAGCCTGACTCAGTTGTCGGGTGGCTCGCATGCCATGGTAGGGCTACAAAACTGCAGTGTCCTGGGTCCCTGGTCACAGATGGCCACTCAGCACACAGCCCAGGGTTGGAGAGGGACGGAGCGGGAGGACTCCTCCCGCCGGCTGAACGACATGCCCCAGCACCCCCGCTTGCTGGCCCAATGGGGGCACTCTTTTGGTGGACACAGGCTGCTGGGGACAGAGAATCCAGCCGAGTGGACAAGGTGAGTCCAGCCCTCACCTGAGGCGTGGGGAGCCGGCTCACTGTCTGACATGCCCCAGGCCCACCCCCACGCGCCCGAGGCACTTACTGAACTGTGGGGGTGCGCCGTAGCCCTGGGGGAAGCCCTGGGGAGGTGGGAAGCCTCCAGGAGGGGTAGACACAATGTACGAGGTGAAGGGTGGGGGCGGCGGGGGGGCTCCTCTTCCTGCAGGGGGCGGTCCATAACCACCTGAAACACAGCATACAGGTGAGGCGGAGAAGCCCCCTTTCCCACCTGTCCTGCCCCACCCCACTCAGATCCTGCTTTCTAAGTTTTCGTCCAACAGGGACTTACCGATCGCCTGTCCTGCCGGCACCCACATTCCTGCAGGGAGACATGGGGGGGGTGCCACATCAGCACCAGGTATGGATTGGGAGACCCTGCCCCCCCCCGGGACCCAATTTCCTGACACATCTCAGGTGCAGGGGGAAGACGTCAGAGCAGCTCCAGGGACACCCAATGGGGAGGGTGTCAGCCAGGAGAGCGGGGACCCGGGGTGTCCTCCAGCCAAGCGCTGGTTCTTTCCCTGCGATGGACGTGAGAGCATCCGGTCTCACTAGCCGGTTTCTTATAGCTGTGGCTCATTTTGCAAATAAAAAACACTTTTAAAGCCAGCTCTGAAGAGACCAGGGTGAAGCTTGGAGCCAGGCAGAAACAGCTCTACAGCTCAGGGTACTGATACCCTTCCTTGGACCCTTCTCTAGGTTTCTAAAGGGCATGGAGGCTCCTGCCCATCCCAAGTGGTCTGTAAAAGCTCTACCCGTGCTACATGGCAAGCTCAAAGCCAGGGGGGCTGGAACAGACCCAAAGGGCCCGCAAGGCAGGGCTCATGTTTCCTCCCTGCTCCTCTGAGGAGCATCCAAGTGGAGCTCTGAAGACAGCCTGACTCGCCCACGTCCACTCCAGCCTCAGTGCTCACCCTGGGGGCAAAGCTGGCTGCTGGGCATGACCCCTGACCTCCCCTGGAGGTACCGTCCCAGCACCCCTGGCGCCTGGGGGTGGCAGAGGGGACAGACCCACTCGGCCCTGGGCAAGGATGCTCCTCAGTTCTGGCTCCCGTATCCCACATGGCCCGCCCAGGTGCCAGAGCTGCAGGAAGCTCCTGGGGCTGGCGGGCAGGGAGCACCCTTACCTTGTGGGCCATATCCCTGCTGCCACGTAGGCGGGGGCTGGCCTGCCCAGCCATTGGCGGCGTTGGGCACGACCCGGCTGCCCCACTGGCTGGCACCTGGCTGTCCCGGCGCTTGGCTCTTGCTGTCCCGAGGTTCGGCCCGTTTAACTTCCACCTGGACAAACCAAGCTCTGATTTAGGGAGACGCTGGGGGTCTCAAGCCCCCTTCCCTTCAGACACACCCTCAGGTAACTTACGACTACACTTAGCATCTTATTATGACTTAAAACTAAATACTTAACTATAAACCTTATTTAGACTAGTAACTTTTTTCTTAAAAATTTTTAATTTTTTTGTCTAAAAAAATGTTTCTCAGGTACAACAGATCCAACTATAAAACATGTAAAGCCCCACCAACTACAGACAGGGCTGAGGACCAAGAGTCTGCAGAGTTCTGTGTGTGACAAGGGGTCTTTGGGTCAAGTTAAGGGACAGTGTAGACCCAGGGACACAGAGGCCAGGCTCCTCCCACAAGCGCAGCCCTCCTCCTGGCTGCTTGGACGGGCAGGCCCTTTCCAGAGCCCCCACCTGCCTGTACTTCCAGCTCATACCTGAGAAACACAATTGGTTTACTTAGGTTTTGTATTTAAAATGTCTAATGGAAGATAAAAGACTTACCTTCCCCAGGCTAACGCTTTAAGAATCTCAATTAACTCAAAATAATGTCAGAGGGGATGGATGTGATAAGAGAATCTTACATTACATCTAACAAAAAAGTAAACAAACATGCAATAAAATGGACATTTGAATCAGTAAGCAATCTTCATACTGTGTTAGGTCAGCAGCCCAGGAGCCTTCCCTTTTGGAGGTGCCAGGAGCCACTGCATGTGGAGGGCGGGGGGAGGACCAGGTGCCTGCCCCGCCAGGCTGCATGCCCCCCTCACACAGCCTTTTCAGTCTGGGCCGACTGACAGCAGACCCCCAACTCCAGGGCTGCATCAGCACTTAAGAATCCCCAGTTGCTCTTGCTTGTAGGATAAATTTTAATGAGGAGAAAGAGACAATGAATTCACTGGAGTCGTCCTTGGGGTCTCGGAGCCTGGCAAGCATTGTGTATTCAGAACCCCGTCAACTTGGCCTAAACCCCTTTCTGTGAGAGGACAGGGAGGGCACAGAGGCACAAAGACCCCACCTTCTGATGCCCCAAGGACGCTCCACAGAGGGGAACAAAACCTCTGCTAGCTCAGGGCGGTGTGACAGCAGGAAGTTTCAAAGAACTCAAATTAATGAGTCTTCACACACTTTCCTTAAGGGAATATGGTTCCTGCTTACAAAGCAAAGCAGCCCTTGTGATTAAAAAAAAAAAAAAATCTCCTGCTCTTCCTGGCCGGTACTCAGGTTTTAATTACAAGTGGGCCCCTGCCCTTTGAGACAGGGCTGAGGCTGGACTCTGCCCCTGGGAGCAGACCCCGCCCTGAGGCCCTCACTGCTCCCCAGCTGTAACCATCACAGGACCTTGAGCAGGGTACACAAGCACCTCGGAACCTGTGTTCATGATGGCACGTGCCCCGGAGACCTGCATGCCAACCCTAAACTAGCTGTTGATGAGTGCCTAGAACAGCCTGTGTCTCCTGCACAGCAGGCTCAGGTGGAGCTGACCCAGCTGCCCATCTGTGATGTGAGGGACAGAGGGGCCACCCTGGGCCATGTTCCCTCTGTGTCTCAGCTGATGGGGTGGCCAGGGCTCTGGCAAGGGGGACTGGGCTTGCCTCAGGGACGAGGAGCCAGGGGCCTGGGGGACAGGGAAAGGAGGGGTCAGGCTACTTTCTGTGTTTCCCTCCGAGGCAGCAACACAGTATGAAGATGAAACAACCAGAGGTCACTTGACTGCATGGAGTTAAGAACTACCAGGAGCATGTGGTCGGACCGAGTTCACAGTAAGTGACCCAATTTGGAAACCAATCCTTCAGGATGTTTATGTTGCTGTCAGTTTTACACGGAACCAGTTCTCAAAGGTTCGCGGCCTGGCACGTTCCGGGCCAGCATGGGACAGTCAGGGAGGGGACACACATCTGAAGGAGAGGTCACTGAAACCAAGCCTGAGGCAACCCGCGACTTCACTGGACGCAACCCGCCCACCCCCCAGCCATCCCCAGGGGCTCTAGAGCCAGGGGCTCCTGAACCAGGTCCGAACCACAGGAGGGGTCCCAGGACCACTCACCCGGCCCTTCTCCTGCCAAGGGATCTCCTCTCCAGTGAAATCCCTAGGTTGCCTAAGACTTGGTTTGGTCTTAAGGTAAAATAAAACTACAACTACACACTTTTTTGCCCATGATGTCGTGAAAATGCATGTTGACAGCCTGGTCCACTGATTGTTCGTCCTCGAAAGTAATAAATCCAAAACCTAGCCAACGACGAAGAGTGAATCAAGGTAGCAGGGTGTTGTGACACAAAACAGGATGATGAACAGTATTAGGGACGGGCCGAGGGATCGACCAAGGGTTTCAGCGAAGCCGGTGTCTGAGGCTGCGGGGCAGGAGCTGATCTCAGCCCAGACGCTGGGGCCAGTTATAAATCAAAGACGACCTTGGGACCCCTGGGCGCGTCTTAGCCACCGTCTGGACAGCGGGGTGGTGAGGGCCCAGCGGGCAGGTGGCCCCGAATGTGTCATGGGTGCACTTGTGCTTTTCTGAAACCCAGGGTCCTCCCCCTCGGCTGGCAATCGCTCGGCAGCTAGTGCTGGCAGCAGCCGTACACTGCTCTAGCGTTAACGGAGGCACATCTCTACCACAGTGAGAGCCTCGCCAAGCTTGCCCAACACTGTTGGGTAAGCCCGAGGAGTCCTGCCCAAGTACCATACGTATGCAGACAGTGTCTATTATCTGTACGTATCTATGGACTAAATACACAGAGATACAGGCCACAAGGGGTTCCAGCAGCTCAAACACTGCTGTCAGCAGCAAGAGCAAGAGGCACCATGTCGTCAAAAGGACAATTTTAACGGGAAAGACAATTTAGTGTTTCCCAAACACAAGAGAGTGCAGTATAAACGAAGTTTGCTGGTCTGGTGGGCGGGCTGCCTGGCTAGCCTGCATGTCCAGCCCTCGGGCTGCTGTTCGTCCCCGGGGGCCCATCTGCGCTGAGCACTAAGACCACTCATGGCATTAACTGCCGGAAAACCCCGCGGAACAAAGGACAGGCCAGGGAAGGGCCAAGAAGGGTCGGAAGAGGGGCGCAGGGGAGGGACGAGGGTGCAGGGGAGGGGCAGGGCACAGAGCTTCCAGGGATGTGGACACAGGGTGGGGCAGCCCTGGGATCCCGGCCTCTCAAGCTGAACAAAGAGGGATGTGGGACCACGGTCGCACAGACCGTGGGGAAAGACTCCTGGCAGAACCGAGGTGAGAAGAGGACAGAGACGGGAAAAAAAGGCAGCTTAGCTCAGAAGTGTGGGCACCAACCAGCCTCACGGGGTGGGCCAGCTCTCTAGCACATGCGTGTGTCCACGCATGACACACACACACAGCCTGAGCCTGCACACCACATGAGAAGAAATGAGAAACAGACCATAGAAGACAGGCCAGGCAATGGGGATGTCGGGGGTGGAGGGGCAGTGTGAGGGAGCAGAGGCAGAGCCGGGTGCATGGGGACCAAGCCCTGGGAGGGGCAGGGATGCTCAGATGGACTGTGGGACAGGGAGGGAGGGGGGAGCAGGGGCTGCATGGAAAACTCAGGAAGAGAAATTGGGGAAAAGCTATCTGGGGCACCTGCTGACCAACTGCTGCTCCTGGTGTGGTGCCCACCCTCCGCCCACCTAGCGCTGGGGGACCCACGGGGACTCGCCAAGGCCCACGGCTGAGGATGGCAGGACCCACACGGAACACGGATCCGTGAATCAAGCCTGGAGTGCCCTCCTGCCAACCCCTCCTGCCCAGACCCCGCCCAGGCAGCCTGGCGCGCCCTGGAGCCCAGGCCAAGGACGGCAGGCAGCCCTGCAGGGGATCTAAGAGCAGCCTCAGGACCCCATGTCCCAAGATGCCCCAGGATCGGAGGCAAGTGGTGGAGCACAACATGGGTGATGAGCGGCATGTGAGAAAGTGAACGTTTTCTCCAAGTGCAGGAGGGTCTGAAGCCACAGGGCTCGCGGTCCTTAGAGTGCAAGAGGCGGTGAGTCGTGGGGAGGGAGCCCCGGGGCGGGCCCTCTAGGGATGCGTCTGTCTGTCAAGAGGCGACATCACCGCTGAGGAAGCGGAACAGAAACACACTGAAACTTCGTTTACACCCCACTGGAGCAAAGCCCGCTCCCTCCTCTGACTGCGGGACTGGCCTGTACCTGTGTGATATAATTTAGCACCTGGAGAAGAGAAATCTAAAGAGATATCGTTAATCACAAATAATTCACAGAGAGAAAAGGAGAAACAACTTACTTAACATTACTGTACTTTTCTATGAAAACACTTAAGTGCATCACTAAGCAAGTACGTCTATGTAAAATTAAGACTAAGACTTAACAGCTTAATCAACATGAGGTGAAAGTATGTTACTTAACCATGGAGGGAGAGGAGGGTGAGGTTCAAATGGCAAACTATTCTCCAGCATGGCGGGCGCATGCTGCGGGCGCGCGGCTGGTGCAGTGCCTCCAGGGGCTGGGCAGGGGCCACGGGCTGGATGCACTCGGCTCACAAGGCCGGTCCAAAAGCGGTTCAGGAACCAAAACACAGAGGTAGGGACAAATAGCAGCAGCCAAAAAAACAAAAAAAAGGAAAAAAAAAAAAAAACAAAGGGCTCGCAAATTGGGTGCCCAGTGTCCCAGCCTTGCAAACCAATGTGGCCGTGCAGGTGTGGGTGGCTGGGGCAGCTTCGTGCCCTCCTGCCTGCCCCACAGACTTCAGGAAAAAAAACAGGAAAACAAGAAAAAAGCATGGGACGCACCAAAGAAACTCCACGTTCAAGCCGAGCTGGGGCAGACCTAGCCTGACAACATGAAATGAAACCCCCGACTTCACTGAGTGAACTTCAAACAGGAGATGGTCATAATTGAGGAAGTTCACCATTTAACAAAACCACTCATCTTTCAGGACACGCTTAAAAACAGAAACCATGCTGAAATTCATGTCAAGTTGGAAAAACTTCCAAAGAATGAGCTTAAAAAACAAAACAAAAATGAAAGAACCCCAAGACTGTACCGCCTGACCTTTGGAAGCAGACAGGCTGGGGCTGCGTGGGAAGGACTACACTAGTCTCAAGTTGCCCTGTGCTGAGGCCAGGCTCGCTACAACCACCACCTAAGTGTGAAATAGTTTGCCATCTGAGGGGGAAGGACAGGGACAAACTCGATCTCTTTTACCTCGAGGCCTCTGCTTTTCCGCATCGTAGATCATGACCACTTCTGTGACCTGTAACAGAGACAGGTGTCTGAGGACCCAGGTCGGCAGACAGCATGTCTGCCCACAGCCAGGAGGTCCCAAGGCAAAAGGCCCGCTTCCTGGGGTATGAGACCCTCGGGGCCGCGAGCAGGCCGAGCGGTGCTCATAGGTGGGGCAGGACCAGTGGTGGGTCACCAGGGGCCCAGGGCTCCACGTGTCAGGACCTCCCACTCAGGGTCAGAGCCCCTGGTCTGGCTGGGCCTGTATGCTCCCCAAGCTCCCACAACACACACTGCGGCACAAGTTCCTTGCCAGGACCTGGGCACACATAGGCGCCCCCCAGACAAGCACACTGCACCCAGAGAACACGTGCCGGGTGGAAGCTGGAGGTGACCTCGTGCCTCTGCTTAGGACAAAAGATAGCCTCCCTCCCCGACACCTGCAGGCCCCCAAGGCCCTGCTTGCCTGCCTCCTGTCTGCCTTATTAGAATTCAGTTCCTGTATAAGCCCCTGTGAAGTTCTGAAAGATTTTGGCCTCTTCTGGAAAACAATCCCCTCACACCCTGTCCTGGGGGGTGGGGTGGGGGGGTGGGCAGGGAATGGGACCCAGCCATGTCCAGCCCTTCTCTAGACGCGGTCAACTGCTCTTGACTGCGGGGTTACAACCAGCCGATGGCCTCCCAGGAGGGGAGCTGGCCCATGTGGGGTGCTCTGAGCCGTCTTGCCTCCCCAGGACACAGGGCTCTGCCACTCCCACCCCGATCGCGGCTGTGGGCAGGGCGAGGACTCACCACTCCAAATTTCTTGAAGTATTCCCTGAGCTCTGTCTCACCACAATTGTGAGGAATTCCTCCGACAAATATCTTATTTGATTTACTGTTATCGCTCCTGGGTCCTTTCTGCTATTTCAACAAAGAGAAAACGGTTAGTCCACGTGGAGAACCCTCCAAACACACCCTGCTATTCAGGGCACAGTCCTTGAAGGCAGACCAGACACCGTAGGGAACCAGGGAGTCCAGGAGAGCCTCACAGGCCAACAGGGGCCAGGGGCCCAAGTGCCCCAAACAGAGTGCCTCCGGCTCGGAGAATGAGCAGCGGGGCATGCACCAACCCCACTGGTGACCAAAGAGTGGTAGGAAGTTCCTAAGACTGAGGACAGTCACTACCTTCTTCACCTTCAGGGCCAGATCCTGCCCTCTGTGGACAACCCCTGAAGCTGCCTCCCCCAGGAACCATAGCTGGGAACTCAGAGGCTACATTGTTGGGGGGCCATGGGCAGGGGTGCTGGTGGCAGGGACACGAGCAGAGGTGGGCACGCGCGCACACACACACGTGCGCATGCATGCACACACACACACACACACACACACACACACACACACGCACACACACACCAACCTCCACAGCCACAGGCTCTGCATCTGGGATTCGACCAACCACGGATCAAAAACACTTGGAGAAAAAGAAGTCCAAAGTTTCAAAAGCAAACCTTGAATTTGCCACATGCCAGCCAGCTATTTACACTGTATCAGGCAACCCAAGTCAACTAGAGTTGATTTAAGGTGCACAGAGGACGTGCGCCATCACAGCCATTTTATAGGAGAGACTTGAGCGCCCACGGATTTTGGTCCTCTTGGGTGTCCTGGACGCAGTGCCCGCAGAGCATGCAGAGGCACAGCTGTGCAGACTACTGAAGGACCTGGGCAGTGTTTCTACCTAGGTGTTCGCTGCACCACTGTTTCTGTGTTTGATGTTTCCTAGCAGACTCAGAAACATACACACCTGGTCTGAGGCCCTGTCTACCATCACAGCTGGGAATCCTGCCAGAAATGAAGGTTCCCAGGTCCCAGCCCTCAACAGCACCAGTCCACCAGGTCTGGTAGGGCTCTCCTTGAGAACGGTACACTGTGGTGACAGCTGGCCAGGCCCTGGGGGGCACAGGAGGCTCATAGGGTCCCTGAGGTGCGTTTTAAAATAAACAGGCCTCAGCCCTGGAGGGGAGCGGCCAGCAGAGTGCTGAGTGGGGGCAGTGGGAGCAGTCAGTGTGGATGAACACGAGGTTCCTGACAACAAACAGCCAAGAACCATCCTTTCTAAGGTAGACTAATAAGATACTTCTTGGCTACAAGATGAAAAGCTCCCAGCACTGAATCAATCCAGGTGCTCAGGCACTTGGCTGCTCAGCACCACATGGGAAGGCCTGCTGATGCTCAGTCTGACTGAGCAAGGGCCTCAGGGAAGCGCGCAGGAGGGAACCCCCACCCCTTACCCAGCCTTCCTTCGGCCGCGTCCTCTCCGGCTGCATCCCCCGAGGCGTGCATGGCTTTGGGTCAATCTGTCGGAAGTTTCAAAGGACCAGCTGTGAACAGGAGGCTCGTCTCCCAACAAGGGCAGGTGTCAGCGGTAGGGTCAGGGGTACAGGCCCATCAGGTCACCTGGGCTGCATCCTGGCCCAGCGTCCGATCTAAGCTCGGAGCTGTAACTTTTTTTTTTGGAGCTGTAACTCTTGTAACCCAACCCCAGGGGAAAGCCATCCTTGGCACCCACACAGCGCTGGGGCGCAGGGGCACCAAGCAGGAAGGCGGCAGGTGCCTCCTCAAGGCTGGGCACTCACGTTTCGGCCATCGAGGGTATGTGGTCTGCTGGCCAGCACCGTGCCCACGCAGTTTGGATCTTTGAATTTGACAAAGCCAAAGCCTCGAGACTGGTTGGTCGTCTTGTCCTTCATGATCACGCAGTCCACGACCTCTCCATACTGGGAAAAGTAGCTGCGCAGAGTCTCTGCTCAGAGGTCAGGACACACAGCCAGCCGTCAGGCAGGTCACAGGCTACTAGCCTGGCAGCCTGACCTGGAGAGCGTGCAGTCAGTAACCTTTACGCTGGCTGACCTGCTGACGTCGAGCGGCGGATAGGGAGAGGGGGAAGGACGGGTGCCAGGGAAGGGAGGATGCACTACGTATCCCCAGGAAGGAGAATGAGCTGCTGAAGGACGGACACCTGCAAGGACCGAGGCTGAACACAGCAACCACCACAAATGCCTAACTCTGCTGGCTCCGCCTCCAGCCTCTGCCTTCAGAGCCGGTCGCCACCCTCCCTGACCAGAAGCATCAGCACAAGGTCAAGTTTCAAAGCGCTGCCCCAGTCTACTCCCAATGAAGTGCCCCGCCCCCCAACCCAAACAGTAAGTAAGTCAAGAATTGAAAAGCTAATTCTCACAATTTGAAGACAAGATCACAAGCCCGCAGCCCATCTGCACTTACCTTGGGTGGTGCTCCAGTCAAGACCGCCCACGAAGAGCTTCCTGCAATTCAACAAGAAAACATTTAGGGTCAGGAGGGTTCTGCCCAGGATGTTCCTAGCAGCCCAGTGGTTAGGACTCCGCACTCTCACTGCCAAGGCCTGGGTTCAACCCCAAGGGCACCAAGACCCCACAGGCTGCATGGCATGGCCAACAGCCACAGAGGGCTCTGCCTGTGGTGCTGCCCATTGGGCTCACCCTAGGGTGGTCACCTGGGGGCACGGCCACGGTACAGCATGAAAAATGTCACTGGGATCTGCCCACACGGCGGGAGTATGAGTCACAACGTCCAGAGCCGCACACACATGTTGACCTCAACCACAGTAAGAGAGACTGCCACCCCCAACCCTGCCAGTGCAGGAGTGGGATCACGCAGCCCCTTCCCAACTGCTCTGCAATCACCAAAGACTTCAAGGTCCACATGTGAGACCCCACATGGGGAATTCAAGGGGCAGCAGCAATGGGGCTTTAGGGCAAACCGGGGGTACCCAGCACACGGGTATGAGTAAGCACCACTAATCGCTGAGGAGGCCTCTGGAGCTTGGACTCAGCAGAGTGGCTTAGGCTGTACTTTCTAGCCAGAGCCCTATTGTGTGAGAAAAGTACTGGTGGCCTCCCTGGAGCCGCAGTTCCCAGAGCCTCCCTGCCTGGTGTCTACTCGCCTCAGGTTGGGTCCAGAACGCAGGAGCCCACCAATGCCTGCCACGCTTGGGCTGGCTGAAAGGAGAGATGCCCCGTGCTGTGGGCTCCGATTGGGGCAGTGTGACCAGTAGGCAAGGCAGGGCGCTCTCCATCCCGCCTGCTGCCCCAGAGAAAAGGAGTGAAACTGGCACTCTCAGAGTGGCACCCAGGCACTGTCCGGTCCACAGCCAATCCCCCCTTGCACAGCCTGGAGACAAAACAGCCCCAAGGCTGGCTGCTCTGAGCCCCAGAACCGGCAGCAGGAGCACGGGGACAGACCCATCAGGGCAGTGGCCTCAGCTGCACTCAGGGGTCCCTCCCACTGCGGCTCTCCCTGGGGGAGAGAGGCTCAGGGTAGAAGAAACAATTTTCCCACCCCACTTGGGGTGGTAGCCCCTCACCCCCATACACATTCAGGGCACGTTCCTGGATGGAGGCCAGGGGGCTCACACCTAGTCTCCTGACCATTCTGTTCGTCCCCTACACACCCTGGGAGGTCAGGCAGGCTCCTCCTGCTCCCTAAGACCCTGGGGAGCGTAGTCCCATCTGTGCCCCCTTTCCCCAGTGCCTGACACCAAGGTGGGCAAATGACAGAAGGACTTGAGCTGGCCCAGGCTGGTGCAGACTACCTCTCTGCTCAGGCCTTTGGCACAGGCATGAATGGCTTTGCTGTGGAAAAGCAGCTTGGAGAGGAAAAAAATCTTGAGCATTCTCAGGACACCCAGGATAAACCCCAACTGAAAGGAATACCTGCCTGCTTAGCCTGTATCTGACCAAGATGGGAAGGCCTCAGTGGTGTCCCTCCAAGCCACCCAACCCCCACTCCCCGCTACTGCAGAGGGCGGAACTGGTCTGACCAGTCCAGGCTCCAGCCAGTGTTTAAATTTCAAAATCAGACATTAGTGGAAAAAGACGAGAAAGGCTGTCCTCTGTGCAGCTGACAATACTGGAACTCGCACTGCAAGTTGACCAGGGAGCCAACATGGACATGGAGCTTTCTGATGCTATCACTCACTGTGTTTGGAAAACAGGACACACTGGAGCGTCCGCAGAGGCACGTTGGCCCACGTGAGGAGGGCGGGGGACTGCACTCCTGTTCCTGTCACTGCTCTGCGGGCCCCAAGTTACAGAAACTAGGAGGTGAAAACTGAGGAAGCGCCAGAGCTTGCCTGGCACAGGGCACAACGTTGGGGACGAACTGCAGAGCCCCAGGCCCAGCACTGTGTTGGAGCTTCATCTATTTTCTCTCCTGTTGCTCCCTGTTTGCAGACAGGAGGTCCTGGGAGATCTCACTGACCCGTGGTGGCGGGGGCGGTCTCAGGGGCCCTGGGCAGGGTGAGCTGGACACACCTGCATGGGAACTGGCCTGTGCCCACCCTCCAGTCCAGACTTGCTTGGCACCAGGTGACCTCAGGCCTTGCTGGGCATTTACATGCAACTCAGCAGGTGAAAGGATCGGCTAACCCTGTGTGGCTCCCTCTCCAACTCTGCCCTACTCTGAAGTGTCATTCATCTCTCTGCTGCAGCTGAAATTGGGGGCCCCCACAGACCCTGCACCCCACTCCTCTACCCCTGGGACTGGAGACAGGTAGTCTGTGATAAGCGCAGGCTCCTGGGCCTGTACCCCAACAGTAGAGGGGTGACCGGGTGGCAGGCCCTGACAGCATGCCCCATCTTCCGCCTGCTGACCTGAAACCTGGTCCTGGATGGCTCCTGAGGGCAACTATGTGCCATTTATGCCAGAAAGTCAGCCTCCAGGGGCTTCCTCACCAGGTTGCTGACAGCAGGCGCCACCCGGTGGACAGCAGGCACCACCAGACAGAGGGCAGGGGGCTGAGGCTGGGACCATCATGTGAACTGGCAGGTTCTCTCTTCCTTCACAACCCATGTTCACGCCTTCCTGCAGCCAGGGAGCCACCCCACTTTGGGCCCTCTGTGACAGACCGGATGCCCAAAAACAAGGGGTGAGGCGGGGGTCTTTCCCCACAGTCTGGGCTTTCCTTCACCTGCAGGTGAGATGACCTCTCATGGACTATGGGGGATGCACACACGAGACCGTAGCCTGGCCTTCACTGAGTGCCCCGAGACAGGACCGCCCCCCCATGCCGACAGTGATCTCTCACCAAAACCTGGCCACAGCACCACCCCACAAGAGGAAGCACTGCAGGACCATCAGGGGTGCAAGGTGCAGCAGGCCAGCTCACCAGGAGTGCGGGCTCCCCACTCTAGCTCAGCCATGCCAGGAGTGTCCTTGGCCAGGTCCCCTGACCGTCCTAAGCCTCAGTCTGCTCCACCAAGGAGGCTCTGCCACAATGTCTGGATCCAGACAGGGGTCAAGTGGAAGAGCCCCCAACCCTCATGGCCAACCGTGCAGGTGTCCAAGCAGCCCTGGACCCGTGTCCTAGCCCCTGGGAGCAGGCGGCCTGGACACACTGGGAACCAGGCCTCAAAAACCACTCTCTTTCAAACAGGAGACCTCAACAGGACAGTCCTTCCTGTCCCCTGGGGGCATCAGGCCAGGGATGTTGTTCCACCTCACAGTGCCCAGGACAGGTCCAGAACGCAAGACACATCCTTCCCACCACAAGACGACCCCCTCTACAGAGGGTCACTCCCTTAGGCCTTGGCAAGCCGGCCTGGCATGCTCCAAGTCCACACCTTGTGACCCAGCCAGAGCTCCACACCAACCACTCCACAGAGAGCTGGCCCATGGAACTGTCGGCTCGCCTTTGGACCCCTCGGAGCTAAGTCACCTGAGCCCCACATGGCCTCCACCCCACCCACCTCCGGCCTTTGACTACCCCCCCCAACCTGCCCAGGTCTCTCTCCCAGAGACCCACACCCAGTGCTGCTCCCCCCACAGGTCCCCCTAGAACCCTCTCCTGGGACACATCGGGGTCCTTCCTCACCAGCCCATGGCCGCCAGCAGAACCGCATCTGCCAGATGAAAGCCCCACTCACTCCTCTCTGCCTCCACAACCTGTCAGCTCCGGGAACCTCAGTCGGAAGACCCTCCTTCAAGCTGACTCTCCAAGGCCATGGCAGAGACCAGGCTACCACACAGACGGCTCCCTGCGAGGCCACATGTAACAGTGGCCGCTCCCCCTAGCCCTCTGCCCTGAGACTTGCCCCGGTTCCACTCTGGCCACCGGGCCATTGTGACAACCAGGATGCTGGAAGCCCAGCCCATAACGTCCAGATGCAGGGAAGGTCTGTGTTCAGAGACTCCAGTGCAGAAGTGCAGTTCCCCAGTGGGGTGGCACCCACACATCACACACTTCCTGAGAATGTGGGTCCCCATCCAGGAGGGGAGCTGCCCCATGGCCTGTCAACCTCCCCCCAAGAGCCACTCGGAGTGGCTGACTGGACACCACAGTGAAGGCAGTCAGAGAGGACGGTGGGTGCCACCAGTGACCAGTCAAACCGTCATATCCCTGCAACACAGGCAGATTGCTTCCTCTGAGCACCATGTGGCAACCACCTTGAGTGAGTGGGCAACTGCGCCCGCCCCCCCCCCCAAGAGGGTCCATGGTCAGGGAGCCGGCGGGGTCACAAGTACTGCACTGGAACAGCCACCAGAGCAAGGAAGTTAAGGTGGACCTGCACTCCCCATAGCTGCCGGAAACAAGGCTCTTGCAGAAACTGAGCGATGCTATGGGGTAAAGCAATGACCAGTTCCTGGGACACTGGAGATCTACAGCTTTAGAAGTCAGGTGGCCTGGCTGGATTCCCTGGGGTGCGGGGGCGGGGAACACAGCCAGGCAGGTCCCTGATCCCATCCTGGTTCTGCTACCAACTCTGCAGCCTTTCCAGGTTGCCCGTGGGTCTGGGGTGGGTCTGCAGTGCAGAGGGTGGGACCTTCCAGAACCAGTGGGGATCCTGGCTCCGCCCTTGCCCACGGGCTGGTACAAGCTGTAGAGGGGAACTGCCAGGGAGCCCAGCCTGACTATCTCCTCAAGAACAAGAGGCAGGCCTCCTAGATCTGGAGGCTCCCTCCCCTCCAGGCCTAAGGAAGTCAGGAAAAGATCCGTTTGGCTGAGGCAGACTGCTGGCCCCCCTCAAGTCCGGCCCTTTGGGCCACAACTTTCCTTCTGCCCACAGGCTAGTTTCCCATCGGAAGTGCTGCAACTTTTCACTGACCCTACACACAACTCAGACTGCCAGGGCCTGCACCTCTCTCCCAAACAGACCAGGCTAGAAGCTAAGTGCCTTCCTTCTGGTGCTCTGTGAGCCGTGGGGACTCTGGATCTGGGCCCCCACAAACGCATTTTCTGTCTTCTGGTGTAACCTGCTGCCGGAGCCTGGCCAGCCACCCAGCAGCAAACAATGACTTACTCACCAAATCAAGCGTTTTTGTAAACACCGCATCTGTTCAAATCGAAGGGCACTCAGAAATGTACACAACGCCACGGAAACCCAGTCCAGGCTGTTTTGCCATCTTCGCAAAAAGGATTTAACTGTAAAATTATGCTGATGCTGTAGGAGCCAGTCTCTGCAAAGAAAACTAGACCAAACGCCTAGACTAGGGCAGAAATGGATTTTCTGGTTCCTCTGGGAGCGCTTCCCTGCTCTCCCGCTCCTTTAGCATTAGGCAAGGCTATAATTAAAAGGGAAAACTTAGCTATAACAAACCTCCTCTCGCTAATAGCTGCACCAAGGAGAAGACCTCAGAAGCACCACCGTCAGTCCACCGCCCAAGTTTTCAGGTCTCTATCTCAAACACACTCATGGGGCTTAGATGGGGGCTGAGCAGGAAGGGGCTCGAGCAACATGAAAACAACAGTTGCAGACACCCCATCAGGTGGCGCGGAGGCGCCGAGATGGTGGACGCTTCAGGGTGCGCGGCAGGCAGACCGGGGACCGGCCCCTATGACCTTGGCCCTCGGGCCCTCGCTTTGCAAACCTTCATTTGGTAGTGGAGTGGATGGTGGAGGGGCCGCCGCTGTGAGTCCTGGGTGGGAAAAGCTGGGCGGCGGCAGCACTGGAACCCCCCGCGACCGGGCCGCCACGTGCGCTGAGCCGCCAAGTTCGCGCACGGGCTGGGGGCGCCCTGGACTGTTCGAGGTCCCCGAGGGAAAACACGGGCGCGGGGACGCTTCTGCCCCCTGCCAGCGGGAAATACGGGCGCGGGGGCAGAGAGGATGCCCCGGACCCCCTAGGTTTCCGACCGAGGGGCCCCGACGGTAAACTCTGGCTAAGCGGTGAGGTCTCCCTCAAGCATGAAACAGTGGGGACCCCCAAGAACCCCCCCGGTCAGGTTCGGGGATCCTGGTCAGGAAGCGGCAGGGCGCCTGGACCTCCCAAGACTCCTCGGATTCTCCGGTTGAACCTCTGGGTCTCCGACCACGAGGCGGCGGGGAGACCAGACCCACAGGACTCCCTGGACCCCCGGTTCCCGCTCGGGGTCCCAGGCCACGAGGCAGAGGGGCGCCCGAAACCCCAGGGGCTCCCGGCCCGTCGCGCCCCCGGACCCCCGGCCGCCGGCTCGGCGCGGCCCCGCGGCGTGACCTTGACGGGCCGGGCCGGTCTGGGCGGGGGCCGGCCGAGGCGGCGGCGCGGGCCGGCGCGTCCTCACCCGATCTCGTCGGCGCCCGAGTTGTTCATGGCGGCGGCGGCGGCGCTCGGAGTCCGGGCCCCCTGGCTCGCTCCCGCCTCCGGAAGGTCACTGGCCCCGGCGCCCTCCCCACAGCCGCGGCCCGGATCTGCGCAACGGCGGCGGCCGCGCTGCCTCCTCCCCTCAGCGCCAACGGTCACCGCGCGCCCCCGCGCCCGCGCCGCCGCCCTGCGCACGCCCGAGCGCGCTCCCGCACGGGGCCTCCGGGGGCGGGGCCAGGGGTGCGCCCGTGTGCGTGCGTGCGTGCGTGCGGCGGGACCCGCGCCACCACCGTTCGGCCGCCGCGCTTCGGCCTTCTTCCTCAGAGGCTGCAAGCGTCGCCGCGGGGCACGCTGGGAAGTGGAGTCCCGCGCGCCGGCTCCGACCCCGCCCCGCGGAGGGGGCGCGCGAGTCGAGCCGCGTGCGTGCGCGTGCTGAGAGCGTGTGTGCATGCGCGGCGGCGCGGGGCGCGTGCGCGGCCGGGCGCTCCGGGCTAGGCACTGCGGGGCGCAGGCGCGGCTGCGGCTTCCTTGTTCGGTCTCGAGTTGGGGCCGGCGGACGCGGGTGGAGTTAGCTCCGGGTGGAGGCCAACGCTCTCACGCCGCCGGACCGCAGGAGACGGAGGCCCTACGTTCAGCAACCGGGCCTCAGCTGCTCCAGTTGCCCTAGAAGAAGATACCGATGGTCAGAGAGGCTGAATCACCGGCCCAAGGTCACTCGCTCAAGAGAAAAACTGGAATCAAACCCAACAGTTGGCTGTAGATCCAATGATTATCAAAACACATTGAGCCCCTGCCATGTGCCAGGGATGGTCCTGCCCTTGTTTGTCGACAGGGGTGGGTTTCATCCAGGGTGATTCAGCCTCCTCTCGGGACACTGAGCCATGTCTGGAGATACAGTTTTGGTTATCACCACTGGCTGTGGGTGCTACCGGCACCTAGTGGGTGGAGGCCTGGGATGCTGCTAAATACCCTACAATGGGCAGGAGAGTCCCCCAACAAAGAATAATCTGCCCACCACGTCAACAAGGGAGGTGGAGCAACCCACAGACCATGATATAATAAAAACTGACCTGTATGCTGTTGTCAGATGGTGGTTCCTGCTGCCTAGTGACTTTTCACTCACTTTCTCAGCCTCTTGGTAGCCTAACAATATAACTGATCCACCATAAAATCAAATGAACTGTGAGGAATGAAGGAACCAGGAGTCAGGCCAACAGTGTAACATAAAACACTTACAATACACCTCACTTAGGTCACTTTACAATTTGCTAAGCACGTTGGCATCATCGATTCCACTGGAGGAGGGTAACTTATCAGTCCCCATTTGCAGGTGAGAAACAGAGGCTCAGGGGAGGGGGAAAGCAGTGAGCTCAGGTAGCATCAGGGAGGTGTTCTGTCCTTCCCCTGGGACTTTGCAAAGTTTTTCAGATCAGAAGAAACCTGTAACACTTGGCAGGAGTGGGAGGAGCATGGTCCAAGTACGAAAACAGATAGACATGCCCTAATGCACACACCCCACTATTAGAAGATCAGAAAATTGGAAATAACCCATGTGTCCGTCCAGGCTTCCTTGGCGGCTCAGCTGGTAAAGAATCCACCTGCAATGTGGGAGACCTGGGTTCGATCCCTGGGTTGGGAAGATCCCCTGGCAAAGGGAAAGGCTACCCACTCCAGTATTCTGGCCTGAAGAATTCCATGGAGTGTAAAGTCCATGGGGTCGCAAAGAGTCGGACATGACTGAGCAACTTTCACTTCACTTCACACGCCTGTCCATTGTTGACTGGATAAATAAACCATAAGGGCGTGAATGAAATGCACAGGATGTGGTCAAATGAAGGAAGGCAGACATAAATCATTTAAAATAATGTACTTTTAGGGACTTCCCTGGCAGCCCAATTGTTAAGACGCCACCCCTCCATTGCAGGGGGCAGAGGTTCAATCCCTAGTTGGGGAACTAAGATCCCCCATGCAGCAAAATAAATAAATAAAAATAAAAACACAGACACCTACCCAAGATAAAACAAGCAGCCATGTACCTGTCCCTGAAACCAACATATTTTAGCATTTTTGTAACTTTTGCTTCAGATCTTTTTAAAGAGATGAACTTGATGGCTTGCTTTTCCCTCCTCCCCATTCACTTCCTTCTTCCCACCCCAGGGTGAACAGTGAATCAAAAACGGGTATGTGCACACTTTCCTGAATGTAACTCCTAACATGGGTTGGTTCAGGCATACCCAATACACAGAATATAGTTTTTGCCCTTTTCTCAATTGCAGTAAAATATACAAGTTACCATTCTAACCATGTTTCAGTACAGAGCTCAGTGGCATTAAGCACATTCACACTGTCATGCAACCCCCTCCCCATCATCTCCCGACTTTCTCATCTTCCCAAACTGAAACTCTGTCCCCATGAAACACTGACTCCCCATCCCCTCCCCCAGTCCCTGGCCCCACCATCTACTTCCTGTCTCTGGATCTGATGCTTCTATGGACCTCCTGTGAGTGAAATCAAACAGTGTGTGTCCTTCTGTGTCTGGCTTCTCTCACTGAGCATCATGTCCTCAAGGTCCATCCATGTGGTAGTGAGTGTCAGCGCTACACCCCTTTTCGTGGCTGAGTGATGGTCCCCCGTGTGTGGAAGGACCACATACTGCTTATTCATCACCCACTGGCAGACACTTGGGTAATTTCTACCCTTTGGTTATTGTGCATAATACTGCCATGAACGTGGACGTACAAATGCCTTTTGTGTATCCTAAGTTGCTCAGTTGTGTCCGACTCTGTGCGAGACCCCATGGACTGTAGCCCACCAGACTCTGTCCGTGAGATTTTCCAGGCAAGAATACTGGAGTGGGTTGCCATGTCCTCCTCCAGGAAATCTACCCAACTCAGGGATCAAACCTATGTCTCTTATGTCTCCTGCATTGGCAAGTGGGTTCTTTACCACTAGTGCCATCTGGGAAGCCCATTGGACCCTTTTAATTTAAAAACTATATGTAACATTGTGTACAGAGAAAATATATAGCATAGACATTGCCTGGTAGAGGAGAGACCTGGACAGGGGGCAGGAATCATGGGGATTTTGTTCTGTCATAGCTGCCAGGTGATATGCACTTATTTATTTATTTATTGTCCATCCCTCAATATGCTTTGAGCTCTGGGTGGGGCCAGGGCAGGACCCCCGGGTGAGGAACTTGATATGTGCTGAATAACTGGGTGACTTCATTTTCCAGGAAGGAGCTGCGGGCTGCTCTGGAAGGGGGCTGGGAAGCTTTCTGTTCAGGGCCACATGGTAAATGTTTTCGGCTCTGAAGCTCCGTGGCAATGACTCTGTGCTGTTATAATCGGAAAGCACCAGAGTTCATATGGAAACAAATAGCTGTGACTATCAACTTTATTTACAGACACACCAATGTGACTGTCATATAATTCCCATGTGTCTCAAAATACTTTTGATTTTCATTCAACCATTTAAAGATGTAAAAAAAAACATTCTTAGCTCACGTACATCCTTGCGTGCTTAGTCACTCAGTTGTGTTCGACACTTTGCGATCCCACGGACTGTACCCCACCAGGCTCCTCTGTCCATGGGATTTCCCAGGCAAGAATACTGGAGTGGGTTGCCATGCCCTTCTCCAGAAGATCTTCCCCATCAGGGATCGAAACTGCATCTCCTGTGTCTCCTGCATTGGCTGGTAGATTCTTTATCTACTGAGGCTATAACAAACCCACAGAAAGGGGATGTGACTGGCTGGCCAGAGTTTGCCAACTCTATAACATTGGAATGTCTTGATCAACTGTGCCACCTTTCTAATCAGAAAATAAATATTTTCCTTCTTTTAAAACATCTTTGAAGGCTGCAGTCTGGAGTCAGGTACACCCCTGTTCCCATCCTCTCTGCCACTGATTAACTGTGTGTCCTTGAGAAAGTCACCTTCTTTCTCTGAGTCCAAGTCTGCGAAATGCAGATAACAGGGCATGCACGCTAGGCTCTCTTGAGAAAAGTGGACACAAGGAACCATCATGTGTCGTTTATTTGAAGACATCAGCGGGGCAAGAGTGGTCACTCCACTGAGAGAAGAGGACACCAGCTGCCAAGGCTGGAACAGAGACCCGTGGGCTGAGTTGCCAGCCAGGTTGTGCCATGCTTTCAGCCACTCTTGGGGAAGGAGTCCCGGCTGTTTGCCGGCAACCACTGGGAGGTGGCAGCTTGACCAGACAGGGGAGGTTCCATATCTCCTGGCAGCAAAGCTGCAGGTGACAGTCCCATTTGACTCCCTTCCTCTGCCGCCATGGCTTCCTCTTAGGGTCTGAGTGGGCAGCAGCTTCTGAGAGTGACCCCTACTTCATGGGCTCCTGGGGTCCCTACCCTTGTGCATCTGGCTTCTAACCAGTAGGACATGGCCAGGGTGTGGGGATGTCCTTCTGTGACCAGACTGTAAATGGTTCTGACTTCCGTCTTGCTAGAAGACAAGGTGAAAATTCAGGAAGACCCAAGTGGCCAGGAACTGAATGCAGCCAATTGCCGCTGAGCAACCCTGGAGGTGGACATCCCCAGCTGGGTTTTCAAACGAGCCCCCCAGCCCTGGGCAGCATCTCAATTGCAGCCATGCCACAGGCTGTGAAGCTGAGGACCTGCTAAGCTTCACCTGAATCTGACCCACAGAAAGATGCTAAACTGGGTTGTTTTAAGCGGCTACATTTGGGGCAATCTGTTACATAGCAATAGCAATGAGGGCTTCTCTGGTGGCTCAGTGGTAAAGAACACACCTGCCAATGCAAGAGACATGGGTTCGATCTCTGGGTCCAGATGATCCCTTGGAGATGGAAATGGAAACCCACTCCAGTGTTTTTGCCTGGAGAATTCCAGGGACAGAGGAGCCTGGCAGGCTACAGTCCATGGGGTCAGAGAGAGTCAGACATGACTTAGTGACTGAACAACAACAACAACAATAGCTAATGAATACAGCCTGCCTTCCCCTGTCTCTGGCTAGGCATTCTGGGGCATTGCTTGAATTGGGTGACATTAGTGAGTGTATACACAGGTGGCTCAAGGATACTGGGGTGCATGCCTGCAAAGCCCCCACCACAGTGCCCAGCACAGCCATAACTAGACAACATGAACTTATATGAGACAAAAAGCAGTGCGAGCCGAGCCCTGGTGCCTGGGACATCTATTCACCGTGCCTCTTCCTGAGAGTCTCATGGAATCTGTGCTCTTCCATCCAGACCACATGAGGACCAATGTACCCTCAAGATTTAATCGAGCACTTTCTGTGTACCAGGTGGGTCACACAGACAATACCACCTTAAAGAAATATCTTCAGTGAGTAAAATACCAAAGAGAGGTACCAGAGATAAAACTGCTTCAAATGGGCTGTACTCAGCCTGGAAGGGGGGTGCCTCCCAGAGGAGGTGTGGCTGCCGCCATGAAGCAGAAAGAGAAGGCAACCAGGCCAGGAGAGAGGAGAAGCTGTCCAGGCAGTGGAAAGAGTGTGTGCAAAGGACTGGGGGCAGGAGGGACACAGGAGCTCTGCAGGGGGTGGGCAGGGCCTGTGGGGGAGGAGTCTGGAGCCAGGTCAGGGCTGTTAGGAGCCATCCAGAGGCGGACACAGAAGGGTGTGGCTTGTTGTTGTTCATTTGCTCAGTCATGTTCGACTCTCTGTGACCCCATGGATTGCATCATGCCAGGCTCCCTGTCCTCCACTATCTCCCACAGTTTGTTCAGATTCATGTCCATTGAGTTGGTGATGTTATCTAACAGTCTCATTCTCTGTCACTCTCTTCTCCTCTTGCCTTCAACCTTTCCCAGCATCAGGATTTTTTCCAATGAGTCAGCTCTTTGGTGGCCAAAGTATTGGAGCTTCAGCATTAGCCCTTCCAATGAATATTCAGGATTGATTTCCTTTAGGATAGACTGGTTTGATCTTGCAATTCAAAGGACTCTCAAGAGACTTCTCCAGCACTACAGTTCAAAAGCATCAGTTCTTCGGGGCTCAGCCTTCTTTATGGTTCAACTCTCACAACCATACATGACTACTGGGAAAACCATAGCTTTGGCTGTATGGATCTTCGTTCAGACCTCAGCCTCTCTGGGCCTCAGTTTTCCCACATGTTCACTGGGATGTGCAAAATGTTTGGCAGGGATGGAGTGTTCCAGACTCACCTCAGGGGCCCCCGTGTGCAAACAGACAGGAAAAGGAAGAGCCTGGAGGACATCCCAGCTCCACCTGGGACCAGGTCCCAGCATGGCAGGCAGAGGACATAGCTGACTCCCAGGGCTGCCCTAGGGCGAGACGGCAGGGGTGAGCTGCCCTGCCTACTGTCCTGGGGAGGAGAATCTGGCAACTGCTGACTGCTGGGGTGGGTGTTTCAGTCCCAGCGCTGGAGGCCTCTGTGCCCTGAGCTGCTCATCAGGCCTCTGGGGTCTCAGGTGACGTAGGGGAGTGATGTGAGCTCAGGAGGGGTGGTCAGGGTTTGTTCTGGGTCCCCGCACCCCAGCACTCACAGCCGTGAGGTTGCCAGCTTTGCCTGTGGAGCATTAGTTTCCCCACCTGTAAAGTGAGGAGGGATAAGGGAATTCCCTGGTGATGTTCAAGCTGGTTTTAGAAAAGGCAGAGGAACCAGAGATCAAATTGCCAACATCTGCTGGATCATCGAAAGAGCAAGAGAGTTCCAGAAAAACATCTATTTCTGCTTTATTGACTATGCCAAAGCCTTTGACTGTGTGGATCACAATAAACTGTGGAAAATTCTGAAAGAGATGGGAATACCAGACCACCTGACCTGCTTCTTGAGAAACCTGTATGCAGGTCAGGAAGCAACAGTTAGAATTGGACATGGAACAACAGACTGGTTCCAAATAGGAAAAGGAGTACGTCAAGGCTGTATATTGTCACCTTGCTTATTTAACTTATATGCAGAGTACATCATGAGAAATGCTGGGCTGGAAGCAGCACAAGCTGGAATCAAGATTGCTGGGAGAAATATCAATAACCTCAGATATGCAGATGACACTACCTTATGGCAGAAAGTGAAGAAGAACTAAAGAGCCTCTTGATGAAAGTGAAAGAAGAGAGTGAAAAAGTTGGCTTAAAGCTCAACATTCAGAAAACTAAGATCACGGTATCTGGTCCCATAACTTCATGGCAAATAGATGGGGAAACAGTGGAAACAGTGGCTGACTTTATTTTTGGGGGCTCCAAAATCACTGCAGATGGTGATTGCAACCATGAAATTAAAAGACGTTTATTCCTTGGACAGAAAGTTACGATCAACCTAGACAGTATATTAAAAAGCAGAGACATTACTTTGCCAACAAAGGTCTGTCTAGTCAAGGCTATGATTTTTCCAGTAGTCATGTATGGATGTGAGAGTTGGACTATAAAGAAAGCTGAGAGCCGAAGAATTGATGCTTTTGAACTGTGGTGTTGGAGAAGACTCTTGAGGGTCCCTTGGACAGCAAGGAGATCCAACCAGTCCATCCTAAAGGAGATCAGTCCTGGGTGTTCATTGGAAGGTCTGATGTTGAAGCTGAAACTCCAATACTTTGGCCACCTGATGCGAAGAGCTGACTCATTTGAAAAGACCCTGATGCTGGGAAAGATTGAAGGCATGAGGAGAAGAGGACGACACTGGATGAGATGGCTGGATGGCATCACTGACTCGATGGACATAAGTTTGGGTAGGCTCCGGGAGTTGGTGTTGGACAGGGAGGTCTGGCGTGCTGCAGCTCATGGGGTCGCAAAGAGTCGGACATGACTGAGAGACTGAACTGAACTAGTGGTCCAGTGGTTGGGACTGGGTGGCGCTTTCACTGCGCATCCCAGTTTCAATCCTTGGTCAGGGAAATAAGATCCCATAAGCCATGTGGCACGCCCAAAACTAAAAATTAAATAAGATAAAAATGACGAGGATAGAAGAAGCCACTGCAACACTTCTGAAGGATGAGTAATTGTAAACACTTTAAAGCACTTCCAACCCTGCCTGGAAAATCCTTAGACCTTCACACTCCAGCAAGGAGGGGGATGTTGATGCGGTCGGTGGTGACAGATGAGGAAACTGAGGCAGGAAAGCGACAGGGTGAGTACCCCGAGGGCTCCAGTGCCTGGTCTACCCGCCAGGCGCTGGAGGTCTAGCGAGGAGGGACAGTCGAGGGGATCCGGGACCTAGAGAGGGCCGCCTTTTCCACCACGGCCACTAGAGGCCGCTCGTGCCGCCGCGCAATGAGCTCGCGCCCCGTGCCCTGGGCCGCCCGTCCCGCCCACCACCCGCCCCGCCCCGCCCCCTGCCCAGAAGGCCCTGCAGGGACGCGGCCGTGCCCCTCCGGAGCTTTCAGGGTGCGTGGTCTATCCTGCAGCATGAGCGCCCCCGCCGCGACCCCTATCTTCGCGCCCGGCGAGAACTGCAGCCCCGCGTGGCGGGCTGCGCCCGCGGCCTACGACGCGTCGGATACACACCTGCAGATCCTGGGCAAGCCGGTGATGGAGCGCTGGGAGACCCCCTACATGCACGCGCTGGCTGCCGCCGCCGCCTCCAGAGGTAGCCCGGCCCGGCGAGCGGGGCCGACCGAGGCCAGCCCGCTCTCCGGCGACGCGGCGGAGTCTCTGTGCGCCTTCTTTCCTCGCCCGGAATGTAGGGCCGCTCACGAGGGCAGAGGGGTTGTCCTGGGGGCCCTGCGGGCGCCTCGAGTACCAGGAACACCCTCTCCAGGAGCACTGACGCCCCGACTCGGGGATGGGGGTGAATCGGGGGATGGGTCCTCAGACGCGGAGCTCAGCCTCCAGCCCCCGCCCCCCCACCTCCACCCCGCGCGAGGTCGAGGTCGGGGAATGGCAGCCTGGCAAGGTGCTGCCCAAGCCCACGTGGGGATTTCTCCTGCCTAGGAGTCGCGGGAGGCCCGCCTCAGCTAAGAATAGCTCCGGGAAAGCTGAGGCCGGGAGACAGCTGTCAGAGGTGGCCCTGCACCAGGTGTCAGAGCCCGTGGGGTGCTGAGGGCTCCCCACGACCCCAGAGGCTGTGCGTGCCACCTCTGGGCCTCTGTGTTCCCATCTACCAAATGGGCACTGCCAGCGTCCCTGCCTAGTTAGGGCGTTCCTCTCTGCCTCTGTCTTTGACCCAAAGGGGATCAATCCCCCCCCCCCCCCCCGTCTGTTCCAGGCCTGGGCCTTGAATCCTGGTTCTTCCTTGTCCTTTGTTGACTTCTCTGTTGCAGGGCTGGGGACTGCCCAAATCGGCAGATAAGCGCCCTCAGTGTAAACAGCCTGGGCCAGGGCTCAAAGTCCAGGGTCTGACCTGCTCCCTGGCCTGGCCAGCCCAGTAGCTGTTGTCCGTGGCCTCCCTAGCAGGCCACCCTCCCTGGCTACTGGCCCAGGCCCACGCTGTTCCCTCTCAGAGCTGCTGTGTTCTGTCCCACCTCTGCTCTACTGTGCCGCCCAGTCCTTGTGGCAAATGTTTCTCCCCGCCAAAGCCCTGCCCCTGTGCCCCCTCCTCCAGGTAGTCTCACCAGCCCCACCCAGTGGGTAACACCTGGGCTCTCTGTCTGCCTAGGGGGCCGGGTGCTAGAAGTGGGCTTCGGCATGGCCATCGCAGCCACAAAGGTGCAGGAGGCTCCCATCGAGGAGCACTGGATCATCGAGTGCAACGAGGGCGTCTTCCAGCGGCTCCAGGATTGGGCCCTCCAGCAGCCACACAAGGTGCCTGTCTCTGCCCCTGCCCCCTCCCTCATAACAGATGGGAGTTCTGGGCCCCCTCTGACCTAGCCTTCCTTTTCTCCTCTGCTCCAAGGTGGTTCCCTTGAAAGGCCTGTGGGAGGAGGTGGCACCCACCCTGCCAGACAGTCACTTTGATGGTGAGGGGCCCTGAAAGCTGGGGCGGGGCGGGGAGGGCTCTGCTGGGCCTGCCAGCCCCTCTGCCTGCTTATGAAGTCTTGACGTTTCACTGGGGCACAGAGCCAAGAGGCAGGCACAGACAGATGCACGTCCAGGAGCCTGGCACGCAGGTGCGTGTACACCTCCTGAAGGACGGAAGAGACATAATGCGTAGAAGTGGCTGTGGCACTTGGGGCCTCCCCGAGGCTCCCACTGGCAGCCCTGCCCGGTGAAGCTGCCCCCCCCCAACCATGGGACTTCCATCCTCCCACGCAGGGATCCTGTACGATACGTACCCACTGTCAGAGGAGACCTGGCACACTCACCAGTTCAACTTCATTCGGGTAGGGCCACTGATGGTAGAACATGGGCTACCAGCCCCAGGATGGAGAGCCAGCCCCGTAGGGGGCACCTGCTGTCCATGCCAGGGGTCACCTCTCCTTCCACTATTCCCCTGACCTGCCAGGAGGTGGGAGGTCTGCTGGGAACACCTCTGCCCACTCTCACATCCCTTCCTGACCACTGTTCACCCCCACCCCCAGGACCATGCTTTCCGCCTGCTAAAGCCAGGCGGTGTCCTCACCTACTGTAACCTCACCTCCTGGGGGGAGCTGATGAAGACCAAGTATTCGGACATCACCACCATGTTTGAGGTGCCCCACCCCATCCCAGGCAGTGACTCTGGGTGGGGAGGCAGCTGTGATCTGGGGAGGGTCCCTGGCTTCCGCTGGCCCTAGGGGCTGATCTCCTCCGTGGACTCTGAGCACCCACCTGTACATCAGGAGAGGTCAGTCTCTCCAGCTTGACATCTGGTGGCTCCCCCATGCCCTGGGGATACAGGGTTGCAGCCCAGAGTCCCCGCACCCCTCCCTCTGCCCTCCTGCACCCAGGCTTCGTCTTCATTGGTCTGGCCACCTTTGTCTTGGGCCTTTGCCCACTTGGTTTCCTCTATCTGCGAGGACGTACTAGGCAATACTCCCTGACAGCCTGGAAATGGTGTTTGAACACCTGGAGACACACCCACACTCAGGCCTCCGACCCCACCTAGCCCCCACAGTACTTGGCAGAGGGGTGGGCTGCAGAGCGTCACCACTCCCCCCCACTCCCCGTGGCCAGGAGACGCAGGTGCCGGCCCTGCTGGAGGCGGGTTTCCGGCGGGATAACATCCGCACGCAGGTCTTGGAGCTCATCCCGCCAGCCGACTGCCGCTACTACGCCTTCCCGCGGATGATCACGCCCCTGGTCACCAAGCACTGAGCCCAAGGGCCAGCTGCCCACGCTGCCTGGGGGCCCTGGGTTTTGGGAACCCCTACCCCTACTCAGTGCCTTTGTGACCGGAATTGAGGGCTCCAGCCCTCAGCCCTGGTCCAGACCCACGCCAGCCTCCCTGCCCCTCTCTGCCAGAGGACCTGGGGATGAAATAAACGCTAACGCTGGTCTGGCTCATCAGCAGTGGGACACAAGTGTGTGTTTGCTTTTACTTTTCCTGCCTCTCCAAAGAATGGTAAAAGGAAAGAAATCTGCTACAAGGGCTTCCAAGGAGCCAGTGGCCATTCCTCGCCAGTTTCTGATCTCCCATCCCGCCCTCGGCAGACACTGACAATCAATCACCGATGGCCTGTCCCGCCCTCCCGCTGGTGGGCACCTGGGGTCCTCAGAAGAGGCGGAACTAGGTCAGGGCCACACAGGGTGGCAGCCCCAAGATCTAGACCCTCTGGTCCCACCCAGTCAGGCTGCACCTCAATTCTCCCGTCATCCTGTTTCCTCTGACTCGACGCCCTCCTGGGGCCTCAGCTTCCCCCCTACACGAGAGCAAGACCCCGCCCTCCCCGCAGGCCCCCAGACCCGGCCCACAGAGCACGCTGGGCGGGAGCGCAAGGAGGGTTGATGGGATTTATTGACCGCCTCTTGGGGGGACGATGCACAGGGCGGCTGGGCGCCGGCACTACCTGCGGTACCAGATCCGCAACCTCTTTTCCCGTTTGATCTTCTTCTGCAGCTGCAGAATGCCGTAGAGCAGGGCCTCGGCTGTAGGGGGGCAGCCTGCGGGGGAGCGGTGCCTCAAGCTCCTGACCCCTCCACCCAACACCAGTTGGGATGGGGGTGGGGGTGAGCAGGTGGGCGGGGCCACCCTCAGGGTCCAGGCCCGCCTGCCAGACTGAATGAACCCAGGACTGACCTCCAGGCCAAGATGTGGGTGGGGGAAGGCCCAGAGGGTGAGCCGCCCTGTCCACGGCCCTCACCCCACATGACCTGGCTCGGGACCCAGGAGACAAGTGTGGGCGGTCTGCTGACACCCAGGCCACACTGCCCCGCCCCCCGGGACCCTTGCAAAGAGGTGGGGGCCGACTGGAGCAAGCTGAATCCGGGTAAAGTCAAAGACCTACAGCTGGGGACACCTTCCAGGGACAAAGGAGGAAAAGGCTAGGGTGTCACTCTTCCAAGACCCTAGTCTGCTCATGCTTTACAGGGCTAGCCCTTTCAGTGGGGGAGAGGGGGTTCTGTGCACCCGGTGGGGGCTCACCTGGGACGTAGATGTCCACTGGAACAATGCGGTCGCAGCCCCGCACCACCGAGTAGGAGTAGTGGTAGTAGCCACCTCCGTTGGCGCAGCTGGGGGAGCAGATTGGGGCTGTGAGGGCCTTTCCTACCACCCTGGCCACCTCTCTCCCCCCTCACGGCCCCCAACCCACACCTCCTCCATAGATATGATGGGTGTACAACACTGTAAATGCGCCAAAACCCACGGAATAGTACGCTTTGAAAGGGTGAATTTTATAGTACGTGAATTCCACCTCCACCAAGAAATTAGATGACTAAACAGCCTTTAATGGCATGGAGAAATAGGAGCTGGCCAGATGAGGAGAAGGCTGCAGCCCCGCCAGAGCAGGACGTCCCTCCGATGGTCCTACCGCGGACACAGACAGGAATTGGACAGGCTGCTGGGGTGGGGGCACAACTGTCACAGGACAGAAGGGGACATTCTGGACGACCCCAGTCAAAAGGCAGCAAAGAAAGGAGACAGGAGAGAGGCCAGTGTGTCACTGGCATGTCTGTCACCTGGCCCTGCCCCGCTAGGCACTCACCTCCCCATGGATACAACATAGCGGGGCTCCGGCATCTGGTCGTAGACCTGGAAGAGACAGGGGTCTGTGTGCGGCTCAAGGCTGGGGGGTAGGGGACGGAGAGTAAGGGTGAGGCTTGGGGCTGGGCCCACCTTGCGGAGCGCAGGGGCCATCTTGTTGGTGAGTGTCCCAGCCACGATCATCACATCGGACTGGCGCGGGCTGGCACGGAAGACCACACCAAAGCGGTCCATGTCATAGCGGGGCGCTGCCATGTGCATCATCTCCACGGCACAGCAGGCCAGGCCGAAGGTCATGGGCCACAGAGAGCTCTGCAGGGCAGGGTGGGTGGCTAGTGAGCAGACTGAGGGGCCCACCATGTTTAAAGAAATCGGGTAATTTCACAAAGAAAAATCCAGATGCCTAGCCTTTCTTCAAAGATGACACCTTAGCCCACAGTGACTACATGACCTCCGGACCCCCAAGGCATTCTGGATGCTGGTCACCAGCCTGAGCATGCTGCCCCAGCCCAGGACTGCCTGCCAGGAGGGCAAAGTGAGTTTGGCCAGTGGGTCCATGCTTCCCAGTAGCCACGTTACCAAAAAGAAAAACAAACGAAAAAGCCCTAAAACCAACTGCAAATAGTTTTAATGATACAGTGCACACAACCCCAGTCTCCCCTAAATCTGGCCTCCAATATGGCACATGCTGCTCTGGGCGCCCAGTGATCACACCTGGCACAGATCTAGAGCCTGCGACTAAGCCCCTGCAGGGCCTTGTTCCCAGCAGTGCCTGAACTCAAAGGGCCAATTCTGCCAGGAAGCCCTCCTGGATGCACCCTGACTTCCCTCTGACTTGTGATGTCTGATTCCCACCACCCCCCCCCCGCGCCCCCTAGCTGTTCTCTCCGCTTGTCTGTGTCCATTCTGGGATCTGACCAAGGTCCCTGCTGCCCTGCAGATGTGCTAATTCAGGTGACAGGGCTTGGACCACCCAGAGGGCAAGGGCAGCCCAACATGGCAGGGCACCCGAGCGGTGCTCACAGTGGCCGACTCCACAGTGCCTGGCCACAGTGACATGGCCACCCTGGAGCTGCGGGTCTGGAGGGACGCTCACTGCAGCCCTGCTGGTCACACATGGACATTGTACAGCACCATCAATGGGGGCCTGTTCCCCAGCAGGGCGCCCTGGGGGCACTGAAAGGAGCCCCTGTCCTAGGGCAGAGGACGTGTGTCCTGAGGGAGACACAGATGAGCACGAGGATACCCAGACTATCCCAAGGCCAACACAGGGGGTGGTGTGGAAGTTAGGATATCTGCTGGGAAGGAGCTACTGTTTTCATTGCCCATTTCCAGTTAAAACCATGGGTTTTACATTAAAAGAGAAAAGAGAGGAACACAAGACAGAAGGAGGACAGGAAGGAGGTGGGTCATCCTCTCTGGGGGGTGGCAGGGGGAAGGGCAGAGATCCTGAGAATCAGAGCCTCAGGTCTCCACACAGAGGGGCCTGGCCAGCTCCGTGGCCACTTGGCAGCAGGGGCCTGAGGGACAGAGACAGGGAGGGCCTCACCCGGCGCGCCCAGTTGATGAGGTCATCCAGCTTGGCCACCACATACTCGCCCCGGCTGCTGGGAAGTGCGGCAAGTTTGGGGACCACGGCTCTGGCCTGGGATGCGGCAGGCTGGGTGCTGGGCACAGACATATGGCATGGAGAGGCGTCAGCAAGGCAGGCGCCCCCTCTGCCCCCACCTACTGCCCAGGCCTGGGGCAGGACATGCTTTGCTGCAGCCCCAGTGGGACCTTGTCCTCTCAGGGACTCGGTCTCCTCATCTGGAAAACGGGTTTGGCTGACACACTCCGTCAGGAAGCTCCTGGTCTGGACATGTGCAGCCATCAGCCCGGATGTGCAGGAGGGGGCTGGGCAGGACTCTGAGGTCAGGGACCCCTGGCACTGCCCCACTGGGTGGTGGGAGGGCCCCAGGGTTGTCATGGGCCACTGCCTTGCAGGCGGGGGCAGTGAGGGGGTGGGGGGGACTGGGGGAAGCTGGGGGATAGCTCCCAGGAAGGCCAGCCTCACCTGCTTGGGCTGTCAGCAGCCATGCTCGAATGGACCCCACGCACCTGCAGAGCGGCACCCATGCCAGAGCTGTCAGGAGATGGACCACACATGACAGGGAACCCAGGGAGCCTGCTGACAGGGTCACCCCAGGACCAGCATGGGGGGACCGACCAGGGGCCAAATCTAGCCCTCCGCCTGTTTTTGTAAATTAAGTTTTACTGACACACAGCCATGCCCATTCAGTTTCTTGGTGGCTCTGGCTGTTTTTAAAGACCCAGAGCCGAAAACGTCCACTATCTGGCCCTTTGCGGAAACAAATCTGCTGATCCCTGGTCTAGAGTGCCTGCTCTGCATCTGAAATTTTCCTTGTTTTCCCATTTTCCCTTTGCTTTGCATTATCTATTTTACTCCTAGGGGAAAAGCCAATCAAAATAAAATCATCCCAAATCCACTCTGTCCTCAGAGCCCCCAACTCCCCTCCATTAAGACGACACTCCCCTGGGGTTTGGGGGAGAATGGATACATGTCTATATATGACCGAGTCTCTTCACTGTTCACTGGAACTATCACAACATTGTTAATCGGCTGCAACCCAAAACAAAATGCTTTTGGTTTAGAAAAAAAAAAAAAGAAGACCCTCCCCTGAGATCTGCTGTGTCCCTGAAAGCTCGGGGCTGGGGCTGGATTTCTGGGCTTTGTTTGCACCAAGGGCCTGGCGGCCACCTGCATTCCCATCCCAAGGAGGCCCGCACAAGGGTGCTGCCTGAGCAAATGCACCAGAAGCCTTCCAGTGCCAGGTAATGGCTGAGTTGAGGGCACGAGGGCAGGCAGACACGGGCCCGGAGGCCAGGTGGCCCCCGACCTGGCGCTGCAGGAGGGCCCTCCTGAGTCTGAGGCACCCTAATGACCCCGTCTAAGCCCCTCCCGGCCAGGGCCTCACTGCTATGGGTAGAGGGTCAGGATCAGAGCCGAAGGCAGGCACTTACCACACAGCAATGATCGGGCGGAGCAGGCGGGGAGCTGCAAAGAGAACCACAGGGTGGAGGCAGTGAGCTGAGGCAGCATCAGAGGCCACACCGGCCGGAAGCGTCCAGCCAGGCATTTGCCTACCAGGACCTAGCACCCCCCCCCTCTCACCCTCAGTCTATCCAGACTCCATTTAACAAATGTTTGGTACAGAGCAATCTTTCAGGGGACTTCCCTGGTGGTTGAGGGGTCAGGACTTCCGTGCTTCCATGCAAGAGGCCCGGGTTTGATCCCTGGTCGGGGAACTAAGATTCTGCAAACTGTGAGGTACAGCCAAAAAAAGGCCATCTTTCAGAATATGAAGCAGACACCAGAGAGTGTCCAGTGTCATTCCCCTGTTTCCAATGACACAGTCCAAACTGGAGGCCAGTGCTCCTTTCCTCAGGCACATCAGTGTCCCACCTGCCTCAGGGCCATGCACTTGCCGTGCTCTCTGCCTGGAGCACCCGGCCCTTCTTGTGGGACGGGTTTCAGCTCAACTGCCTGGGTCTACACTAGCTTCCTAGGCCCTCCTGATGCTGTCACATCCACATGTTCTTGTGTGGTGCCTGCCTGCCCCAGATGCGAGGGCCTCCCTGGCTTCCCTTAGTGTCTATCATGGCCTTGACTCAGACTGACAAGTGTGTGTCAAGTCAACATATCCACAGACTTCAGCGAGGCTCCAGGCCCTGGGCTGGGAGTTCCGGAGTCCCAGAGGCTGGGCAACTCCAGACTCCTGGGTGAGCTGCCTCTCTCTCAGCCTCAGCCCCCCAACTTGACCTTAGGGCTTTGGGTAAGCTCACAGCAAGGGAAATGCCCTTCACCTCCAAGGTGAGGGAATTCTAACCTCTGGTCCAGACTTAGCAAGAGGCTGCTGGTAAGGATTCAGAAGGCCGGCAAACTTGCACGGGAAGGAAAAATACCCATTTTATGGTCACCCACGTCTTACTAAAAATTTGGCCTTTCCTTAAAATCTGAGTATAGCCAAAACTACAGCAGTGCCAAAACTACAGCAGTATTAGCAGGACGCAGGTATTTCACCAACAGAAAAGACAGTGGTTTCCTAACTACGCCACAGAGACTGCTGCCAACCCTGTGTAAAGGAACGTGCCCATTCCATTCTTTCAAGGACACAGCAGTTGGCAGACCCGCCACTAGACCCTGGCCTTCCAGGCATGACTAATGAATCACCCGGACTGCGAACAGATCCCTGGTTCCCAGACAGTATCTTGACAGTTGTCAGTATACCCACTTTCCTTTACAATCCTGGGAATCCATCCTATGCAATTAATCGCTAATCGGAGGAGGAAAGGGCCCGGAGCAGCCAGGGTTAGGACGCCTGCTCAGCGGGTGATCGACCCCTTCCCAGCGTGGCAGGCTGCCCTGGGTCGCGTTCCGGCCCTCCCAGGCCGAATGACCTCCAGGGGTCCCAGCCTCTCTCTGGGCCTCACTTTTCACCCTGTCAGGGGTGTACCCAACGGCGCCGCCTCCTCCCGGGAATTTCAGGGGCAGCATCCTGGGCCAAATGTGGGCCCCGTCTGCCCCCACCTGGAATTCCTCCCAAAGATGGCAGCCTGCATCACCCTCGGCTTTCGCTTGCCCGAGCGGCTGGGGGTAAAGTCTCCAGGAGCGGCCCAAGCCCCGACCCCGCCGCCCCGACCTGCTCACCCGCCAGCGCCGCCATCTTGGCCTCGGCCTTCAGACAACCTCTACGGTCCGTCCTCTGTAGCGCTCCGGATTTCCCGGGCCGTCGCCCAAAGCGGCTCGGCTGGTGCGGAAAGACCGGAACTCGGGTGGGGACGTTCCGCCTCTGTGGACGCCCCACTGCCGCGCGACTCCGGACACCCCACGCGGAAATAGAAGAACACAGAAGTTCGCGCGGAGCGTCTTGGCAAAAGGAAGAGGGTAGCCCACTCTCTTCTTACCCGGGGAAGCAAAAAGCACGAGCCCCGTCCCTGGGTGGGCTCGAACCACCAACCTTTCGGTTAACAGCCGAACGCGCTAACCGATTGCGCCACAGAGACAGCGTTGCGGCTGAGTTGCAGGCGCGACCCTACGAGGCATGCGCGGCCCGCATGGGCGGCCCGAGCTACGTCTGTGTGCGAGCCGCACAGAGAGGGGCGGAGTCGGGAGACGAGTGCGACCTCCTGGTATCCTGCCGA
This sequence comes from Giraffa tippelskirchi, assembly GCF_054371585.1. Classification (NCBI taxonomy): domain Eukaryota; kingdom Metazoa; phylum Chordata; class Mammalia; order Artiodactyla; family Giraffidae; genus Giraffa; species Giraffa tippelskirchi. The sequence continues at coordinate 117,125,781 of NC_137280.1, read as the reverse complement.
AATAGCTCAGTTGGGAGAGCGTTAGACTGAAGATCTAAAGGTCCCTGGTTCGACCCCGGGTTTCGGCAAGGGTTTTGGCGCTGCCAGCATCAGCCTTCTCTTTGACTCAGAGCTGATCCAGCTGCTCCCAGCTCGTTTACCAAGAATGTGTGGATGTTGACATTGGCTTATGCCAACGCGGGAGGGCTTGAATTGAAAAAGGCCTCAAACCCGACACCCCCCCCCACGCCCCGTCCCGCCAATCCCCAAAACTGTGATTCCAGCCCCAAAGCACCGCCTCCTCCCACTTCGATTTCCAATGTATTTTAAGTGGTAGGATTAGAACGAATGCTAATTGTAAAAAGAAACACTGCTGAACACCAAGAGCGGCAAAGGGGAGTTTGCAAAAACACCTTTGTCTCCGATGTGTGTGTGTGTGTTTTTAAAGTTAAGTATTTATATTTGGCTTCATTGAGTCTGCTGCTGCACAGGCTTTTCTGTGTTTTCGCAGAGCGGGACAGTAGTTGTGTCGCAGGGGCTTAGTTTCTCTGAGGCATGTGGGATCTTCCCGACCAGGGATCCAACCCATGACTCCTGCATTGGCAGGCAGACTCTATCTACCTCTGGACTGCCAGGGAAGTCCCTTCTATGTGATTTAATTGTGACAATCCTGTGCGGCACCTGTTCTACCCATTTTACATATAGGGAAACTGACGCTCAAACGGGGAACTCAGGTGAGCAGCAGGGCTCCTCCTGGCGAGCAGGGACCAGCCCAGGGGTGTCGGAGAGCCTGGCGATCGAGGTCCGGGCAGGGGCAGGGGCAGGTGGGCTGTGGCCGCCGTCACCATCCATCTCCAGCACATGCAGGAGTAAAGAGCGGGTGGGGCCGAGGGGAACCCTACAAGTCCTCAGTTCCCACGACTGGCCAGGCTGTGGAGCTGGATTTTTGTTTTTTAAATTTAAATAAACCCAAAGAAGTTAATTAATTAAAAAAAAAAAATGAAGACCCAGCACAGCCAAAAATAAGTAAAAAAAAATTTTTTTAAGGTAGTGGTGGTGGGGTGAGGCTTCTCTGGTGGCTCAGTGGTAAAGAATCCACCTGTCAATGCAGGTGTTACAGGTTCAATCCCTGGTCCAGGAAGATCCCACATGCCCTGGAGCAACTAAGCCCTTGAGCCTGTGTTCTAGCACCCAAGAGCCACAACTACTGAGCCAGGGGGCCCTAGAGCCTGTGCTCAGCAGCAAGAGAAGTCACTGCAGTGATAAGACCACACACTGCAATTAGAGAATAGTCCCTGCTCCTGAAACTAGAGAAAAGCACACACAGCAAAGACCCAGCACAGCCATAAATAAATAAACTGTTGATTCAGAGAAAAGTTGTGAACATAGTACAGAGCTTGCTATGCTCAACACCCAGTGTCCCCTATTGCTAATATCTTACACTCAGGTCCACGACTCAGGAATCAATGTGGATATATCGCCAACATGATCATGTCACGGCTTTTTTAGGCTCCTGTTTTCTCCTCACGTCCTAGTCCCGTGAGCCAGGCACCTGAGCCGAGCCCCTAGCCCCACCCAAGCCTTCAGATGGTGCAGCCCCAGCCGGAGTCCTCCTGAGATCACAGAGTGGCGCACAGGAGAATGTAGTTTCTGGCCAGCAGGGGCCAGGTTCACTGCTGATGCAGGGCTGGATAACTCAGATAGGAGCTGGATGGGGAGGGGAAGAGTCTGGATCAGGATCCTGAGGCGTCCAGGGAAAACCTTCAAACGGGCAACCCACCAGAAGCAGGTCTGACAGGGCAGGGAGTACACAGAGGGCAGGCAGGGAGGAGGGAGGAAGAAGAGGGGAAGCAGGGATAGAGGAGGAGCAGGGAGGAAGGCAGAGGGGCCAGAGGTGGAGGGAAGCTGCAGGGGGGGAGGACGGCGAGCAGGGGCTGGGGCAGGGGGTGCCCTGACCAGAAAGCCAGGAGGGAGAAGCCCCGCCTCAGGGATGAGAGGCCCTGACCACACTGCCCAGACATGCATAGCTGATTTGAGATTCTCAGCATGCACGCGTGTGCCCGGCACTCCTCGTTTTAATCAATTTCCCAAATAAATGATGATGGGCTTGAAGAGGTACCCAAGTGAACACAGGGAACTCCCCTCCAGGAAGCAGTTTTGTTGAAATGTGCTGCTCCTTCCATTGGGGGTCTGATCGCCCCTCACGCCATCTGGGCTGGAGCCAGACAGTTGAAGCAAATGTAGGAAGAGCGTACTGATGAGGTCTGGGGTCTGGGTGGAAGGAGGGTCAGGGAGGGCGGACCGTGAGTGTGACCAGGTGGGAGATGACCAGACGTGGGGGCAGCAAGGTGGCCGTGCAGAGGCGCAGGAAGCTGTCCCTAGCTGACTGGAGCCCAGGATGGCTGATGGGGGACAGCAGGTGAGGGGGGCGCAGGGAATCTGGGGCTTTGGAGGACAGGGATACAGGAGGCCACAGGCCAGCTGGTGGGGGCTCCTGCCTGCACTCCTGTGCTGGGTGCGTCTTCTTGATGCTTCAGAAGCAGTCAGTGTGCTGACTTCCCCGGGGAGCTGGGGCCACTTGCCAGGCCCTTCTGAACATCCCTCACCTGGCGAGCCAGTTAGGTCAGCTGGCTCCAGCTTTCTCACTGCTGCCCAATGCCACCTGGAGGCATCAGCAGGTCCCACCCACCACTGCCTGCCCTGGTAGATGCAGGACAAAACTTGAAGACAAACACGCTCAGAATCCACAGAACCCAAGACAGTGAGAGCTGAGGCACTGGGTGGGGAGAGCATGGGGGGGCGGAAGCCCCCAGCACATCTGCTCAGCACAGCACAGCACATCTATAGACACCTGCTGTACTCGGTCTGGTGTGGGAACCCCCTCCCCAGGGGGGTATGGGCCTCAAGAAGCAGTTGTTGGGGACAGTGTGGCTGCATGAGTGCCTGCACATGGTGGGGTGCAGGTGGGTCCCAGAAAAGAATAAGCAGGGCTGCAAAATGGCCTTTAATTCCAGTCTCAACAGTTCAGTTCCACAAGCAGAGCTCACAAGCAGAGCTCAGAACACAGATATATAAAAATACCCGACGGCAATGGAATAGTTCACGTGGTCCCCTGCCCACAAGAGCGTACTGCTCTCCACCCTGACCCGCTTCAAGAAGGCTCAGTGTCAAAGGACCTTCCAAAAGCGGATGAGTCCTTCCAAGCCAGCCCAGCCAGGACACCCCTGGGGTCTCCTTGGAGGGTGGCTCAGCCGGACCTTGGGCCAGCGGCTGCACCTCTGCTCAGGGTCACGCAAAACCAGCAGAGAAGTCACATGCCGGTGCCCAGTGTCTGCAGTGATGGCTGTACCTCCTTCCTCCTGGACCACCCCACTCTGGTTAGGGCTCACTTCTTCACCCCTCCACCCCCCCAACCCCCACAAGAACCTCTCCCCACTGGCTGGGCTCAGACTTTGCAGTGCAGCCATCACAGTGGGGACCTGGCTGTCTCCTTCCACAAGCAGCTCCGTGTCAGCTTAGAATAATCTGCGGTGTATAGAATTTGTGTGACCACACTGAGGACCCAGCCTTCAAGCAACTGTCTCCAAAGTGGGGGCCCCTAGCCTGGGACCCTCAGGTGGCAGGGGACCTATCCATGCTCTGGCTTTAGGACAAAGGGCTGGTTTCCGCAGATGCCAGGCCACGACCCCAAAGCCCAGGCCACACACACAGTGACCTTGGCCAGGCTGGATGGGAGCAATGACCACTAGGGATTGTCACCCTGGCCCAGGAGTGGGCTGGGTGGAGAAACCCGCAGAGGGACTGAGGAGGAAGTGGCCAGAGAGGTTCAAGGTCCACCTCTCCCCTGCCCGAGTGCCAGCCGAGGTGAGAGTGCAGACGGCAGCAGGTCTCTGGTCTGTCTCTCACAAACACCTGGTTTTCTCAAAAACACAGAACAGAGGCACAGCAAACTCAGGAGCCGATGTGAGAGGAACCGCACAGAGGAGGGAAACAAACGGAAAAATACACTGATGTGCCAGGAGCAGCACACTCGTATGTCTTTAAAACTCCTGTTGAATGTCAGATACAATGCTTTTTAACATAAAAAAACAAATGTGCACCTTCTATGAACCTATGCAGTACAGTCACAGGTAATGACGTGAAGTTAAAAATAATAATAATAATAATAATGTGTTTCTGTTCTTTAAAAGCCTGTTGGGAAGTATACCTTCCACAAGAGCCAGGAAAATAGAACGCGCAGACAGAAGGAGGTAAACCGCCGGCCCGGCCCCCAGAGCACAGGCATGGAGCACTGCCACCGCTTGCTTCAGCATCGCCGATTCCGTTCTTCTAGGAGCTGGTTATCAAATATTTCTTTTTCCCTGCAAAAACAAAAGGAGATCACTTCACTTTACTCAGTAATTGTGTTTTAATAAATGTCAACAGTCTCCCAAGGCAACAGAAATAAAAGCAGAAATAAACAAATGGGACCTAATCAAACTTACAGGCTTTTGCATGGCAAAGGAAACCATCAGCTTACAGACTGGGAGAATATATTTGCACATGATGTGACTGCCAAGGGCTTAATCCCCAAAATATACAAACAGGTCATACCACTCCATAACCAAAAAACATACAAACAACCCATACCACTCCATAACCAGAAGACAAATGACCCAATTGAAAAATGGAGAGGACTTATATATACATTTCTCCAAAGAAGACAGATGGCCAAAAGGCAGATGAAAAGATGCTCAACATCACTCATTATTAGAGAAATGCAAATCAAAACTACAATGAGGTGTCACTTCATACTGGTCAGAATGGCCACTGTTAAAAAGTCTACAAATAACAGATGCTAGAGACAGTGTGGAGAAAAGGGAACCCTCCACTGTTTGTGGGAATGTAAACTGGTGCAGTCACTGTAGAGAACAGGATGGAGGCTCCCCTCAAAATTATTAAAAATAGAGTTGCCTTATGATCCAGCAATCTCACTCTTGGACAAATATCCAGATAAAACTATAGTTCAAAAAGATAAATGCATCCCAATGTTCACAGCAGCACTACTGACAGCAGCTAACGCATGAAAGCAACTTAAATGTCCATCAACAGATGACTGGATGAAGATGTGTACACACACACAATGGAATACTACTCAGCCATGAAAAAGAATAAAACAATGTCATTTGTAGCAACATGGATGCAACTAGAGATTATTATACTAAGTGAAATATTGTAGTTTTGGGTGTTTTTTTTGTGCCACACAGCATGCTGTGCTGGATCTTAGTTGCCAGCTACAGATGGAACCTGATCCCAGCAGAGAGAGAGTGCTGTCCCAACCATCAGGGAAATTTCCATGCTAAATGAAATAAATGAGATGCAGAAAGACAAATACAATCACTTTATGTGTGGAGTCTAAAATATGACACAAAAGAACTTCTTTACAAAACACAGACTTCACAGACAGACAGCAAACTTATGGTTATCACAGGGGAAGGGTTGGGGAAAGGATCAATTGGGAGTTTAAGATTAACAGATGCAGAGTGCTATGTATAGAATAAACGTCAAAGATTAACTATAAAGCACAGAGAATACACTCAGTATCTTCTAACAAACTCGAATGAAAAGAACCTGAAAAAAAAAAGACATACCCACAAACATACATACATAACTGAATTGCTGTTTCCCTGAAAATAACATAATATTATAAATTAACTACATGTCTGTTAAAAACAAACAACCCCCATTATCCATTAAACAAGAAGTGAGTGTTTAGTGGGGACACAGTTTCAGTTTGGGGAGAGTGTCCTGGAGATGGCGCAGATGCTACACGACAACGTGAATGAGCTTAATGCTACTAGGATGTATGCTTAAAAGTAGGGAAGGTGGTGAATATTATGTATATTTCACCACAATGGAAAAAAAATAAACTACAAAGAAAAGAAGATGAAGTATCAAGTTGTCCTTAAGTGACCATCTATTAAAAAAATTACATTAACAGGTAGTTGACTGGCCGCTCCTCTCAGGCTAAACAAGAAAACGTGATCCTGAGGGGGATGCCCTTGAGGGAAATGGGACACGGCAGCCTAAGGACCCCACCACAAGGAGACCTGGCCTTGTCTCTGTGTCGAGGTTCAATGGCCTATGCGTAAGAATCTAAACTCAATTATGGTGTGAGAAGACGGGGGGAGGTGGGTGCACTGGGATGGACCCGCTGGACAACTGAAACCCAGCCCAATGGAACCCTGGCCGCCCAGGCTCAGCCGCTTGGACCGTGTCCCCGAGGCAGCAGAGAGTGACTGGTGCAGCCCACAGCCCCCCATGGCCCCGGGACGTGTGCAGTTGCTTGGGTTGTGGAGGCAGGACGCCCTCTGACTGGAGCCTGAGCATGAGGGAGGCACTGGCTGGGGAGGGGCCACTTGGACCTCAGTCTCCGGGAGCACCTTCTCTCTATGCAGTTACAAGGGTGGCCAGCTGACCGCTGAGACCGGGGACAGACTCCACTGTGAGCGCCTGCTCGGCCCTGGCCCAAGACCCTAGTTGAGTCTTCAGCCTGTCAGGGCCACGCGGCCGGCCTGCTCCCAGCCAGCCTGGCAGCCAGCCCAGAGCCAGGATTAGGGGCTGGGAGGCCAGCCCGGGGCAGCTCACCATGGATGCAGAGGAACATCTTGATCACTACATTCTTCCTGCCAGCCAGGGACGGCAGGCGGCAGCTGCTGCTTAATCTCACGGTTTCCTCAAACAGCCGTGGCAGCAAGGTGACGGGGGAGGACAAGGAGGATGTGGACGTCAGCCCAGAGGATGAGTTTGGACGAGGTGGGCCCAGCTCTGCCCACTTGGACCAGCGGCCCCAAGGCCCAGCCACCCGCAGGGAGAGACAGAGCCCTTGGGACACAGTGTGTGGCCCACCTACCGGGAGCTCAGCGCCGGTCCTCGGATGTACTTCTCCTCAGCCGTCTTGTAGTCCACCGCGTCTACCGCTGAGATTGCGCAGATGATGGCCTGCAAAAAGGCAGAGCGGGTCAGGCTTGGGCCGTGCGTGGCCACTCACACCAGGCTTGGAGAAGACCGCAAAGGTGGACAGTCCAGTTGCCAGGGCCCTCCCAGAGCCGGGCTCACACACGTGTACACCATCTGCGAAATCTCTGCTCCCAGTGAGGCTCCCAAGTGAAATCGACAAGATGAGAGTTCATGGCACTCAAAGCAGAGAAAAGCAGGACCCAGGATGTCCCTGGAGCCAAGTGGTTAGGACTCGGTGCTCTCACTGCCAAGGCTGAGGTTCAATCCCTGGTAAAGAACTAAGATTCCACAAGCAAGATAAGCAGTGCCTCCCCCCACCTCCCAAAAAAGGCAGGCTGCCAAACAAAGAGCAACTGTAAAAATCTGAGTTAACCGAAACAAACAAAAAAACACCAAGTGGTAAGTTGAATACACATTAGATGTCTGGAATCACAGGATCACTGTTAGTTTCTCCAGGTGAAAGAGTATTGCAATTACTTCAAAATTCTTAGAAAGTCCTTCTCGTTCCAACCAGGGTCCCTCACTCATCTGGGCACGGCTGACATGGGGCCGTCCTGGGCTGTAGGGGGTGGAGCAGTGTCCTGTTCCGTGCCAGGAGCACCCAACTTGTGACAACCTCAGACGTGCCCAGTGTCCCCAGGGGGCAGGGTCACCCTTCCTACACTCACATTAAAGTGTGTCCAGAAGAAGGGGCTGAAGGAGCATATGGAGCAAGGCCACTGCTGCAGATGGGAATGGACACATGAGGGTTCACAGCACTGCTTTATTTTTTAACACACTTGAAATTCTCTGCCGTTACAAAGCTCAGTGTTCCTGAGCCTTCTGATACAGTCCCACACATTCTATTCCCATCTGGCAGTGCCCCCTCTGAACTGAGGCTCAGGTGGCACCAGGTTCAGGGAAGGTTCCTGGAGAACAACACCTAGCCCCTCCACCCCCCTGCACGCCCTGGGAGACCTTCCTCACATACACACCCCACGCGCAGAGGGCCCGCCGGCCACTCACCTCAGGCAGTAGCACGTCCAGGATGAAGCGGATACCGTCTCCGTGCCCACGTGCCAGCAGCTGGCAGCCCGCCTGCTTGTACACGCCCTGCAGGTACTTGACCACCAGGTCCAGCTGCTCCTCGTCCTCCAGGTAGGTCTCCACGCAGGTCATGTACTGGCCAGAGCTCAGGAAGGTCTTCAGCCACCGGGACGGCTTCCTGTTCCTTAGGATGGCCCGCAGATGGCTCTCGGCACCCCGCGCCTTCACAATGTACTCTACCAGCTTCTGGTTGGCCCGGTCCCGGGCAGCCCGCGAGCGGTCGGGCAGCACCTTCCTGTAGGCTGGCCTCCTGCCCTGTGGGCTCCCAGCCACAGGCTCCTCAAGATCTCCCCCGCTCAGCTGGGGGAACCTCGTCCCCTGGACATCCTGCTGGATGGACTTGCGGACGGGGGAGCCTGTGAAGGAAGCGCACAGCCTCCCCTAACTGGGCGCCCTCAGCAACCATGTGGGCAAGGGCCAGGACACCCCACCTGGGCAGGAACCCCCACAGGACCCTCGCCGCCCTTCCCAGCTCTGCCCCCCACCACCCACCCCACAGAACCAGCATCAGCTCATCTGCACTGCTCCATAAGGACCAGTGCCACTGAAAATGCCCAGGACGAGGCAGAGGTGAGGAGCCACCCAGATGCCCCAGCTCTGCACACTTGGTGAGTGGCCACGAGTACAGACAGCAGGTAGGCGCCCCTTAGCGGGGGGTTCTGTGGGGCCTGGAGACCCGGCGGTGGCTGTACAGTCAGCCTCAGGCTTGAGACGCACTGCCCACTGCACACCCCATCCAGAGATCAGACAGAGAAACTGCCACTTCTCGAGGGCCAGGAAGCAAGTCCTGCTTTGGGGGAGTTGGCGGACTTACTTATGTCAGCTGCGTAGTATTCCAGGAAAGAGCCGGCGAAGGAGCCACAGCCTGCAAGGGCAGGAGGGGAGCCAGTTACACAGGACTGACGGTACCAGGTTGTCTGCCAGGTGTACATCTTGACTGCGATCAGGACCAGGCAGAGCACCCCTACCCCGCCCCGGGCAACGAGCCCCGTGGATGGAAACCGCCTGCATTCAAAGGAAACTGTCCTGTTCGGACCCAGAATGGACATTAGCTAGGCTTCTCAGAGAGAAGCCCACCTGAGGGCCAGGCTGTGCTCGCCCTTGGGGCATGAAGGGAAGCCCCCACCACCGCCCCAGCCCCACGCACCGAGCCGGACCCTGTAGTCAGTGATGAGGGAGACACACCAGCCGATGGCCTGGGCGAAGTCCTCCCTTGCCTCATCCTGCAATGAGACCCAGACGGCGGCTGTCAGCAGAAGGCCACAGGCAGTGCCTCCCTCGTCCTGTGTCCTCAGTCCCTCGGCCAGGAAGGAACCTGAGCGGGACTCTCGAGGCACGTCTGAGGCTGGGGCTGCTCAGAAAACGGTCACTCATGAGCCAAGCCCTCAGGGCCAAGAGAGAAGCACAGACCTGAGAACAGGAACGGAGAGACCCTACACTGCTGCAGCCGATGGGCCAGCAGACAGAGGGGACCTAGGGTGCGTGAGACCAAGCCCACAGGAGAAGCCTCTGTGCCTGTGACTCCAAACAAACACTCCCCCAGAGTGTTGGTGGGAGAAGGGTGCTTCCCCCAGGGTGGGAGACCCCTGAGCTAGGAGGACCAGTGAGGCCAGCCCAAGACCCACAGGTGTCTGATGGAAGCAGGCAGGCAGCTTGGGGTGAGGAGAGTGCTCGGGCCGTGGCCAGGCTCGCTGACAGGCACTTGGGACAACTGGGGTCTGGCCCCAGGACAGGCAGCCACTCCCACAGTCTGTTTCCAGGAAACAGGAGAATGGCCAGGGATGCCCAGACACCAGGTCATTTACGGACCACATGCCATCTTTGCAAACCCAGGCGTCTTCCCGGTATTTAATGCACATGATCTTAACCTCAATTCCTGCTCTCCTCCTGCCCCCCACCATCATTCCTGAAAGCCCAAGGATGGGTTCCACATAGGTGTCGACCTTCCAAACAGCCCCCATACACCCCAGGCCCTAGCTCACTGACCATGGCCAAGACACTGCTTCCCAAGCAGGGAAGCCTCATCCCATACAGAGCCTGAACCCGCTGTCTGGGCCAAGCAGACACTGGCATCAAGGTGGAGCTGACACAAAGAGCTATCTCAAATTAGACACGGTGCTCTGCCTGCACCAGCTCCCGGGGCATAGGCGGGCTGGTCACAGGGCCATGGGGCAGCCTCCCTGAGGAATGCGGTGCACAGAATCATGGCCCCATCTGGGGGCAGCAGCTCAGAGCCCTCGGCCTCAGCCTGAGCCCTACCACCTCCCCTCCAGGGGGCACCCTGTCCACTACCAAACAGCCACCCTGCACAGGGTCAGGGGGAATGGTGGGCAGCCTCCCTGGAAGCTGAGACTTTAGGGTGATGACCTCCAGCAGAGCAGCCGGGGCCAAGTGCCACTCCCGGGATGGCCACTGTCTGAAGGTACACATGGGGACAGGGTTACCAACCACCAAGCCAGCAGCTCAGAGCAGCACAAGGAACCACCCACTCACCAGAAGTGCCTGCTTCTCTTTGCAGTCAAAGTGCTTCAGTCGTCGGAGCAACACTGAGATACTAGGAGCAGAGAGCAGAGATTAACGGGACTGGTGCTACCTCACGACCCAAAAGCCCCCCTCCTCTGGGAGAGCCCTGCTCATGGGGGAGGAGGCCCCAGGGAGCCAGGCCTGGGCTCAAGTGTACCTCCAGGGGTCCCTAGGCCCCCCACCTTGGCAGTGGGGTGTTTCTAGGACCGGCTCTGGGCAGACGGTGCTTCTGTCCCATGATAAAGGTCTGTGGGGGTTACCGAATGGTTACCCGGCAGGGCGTTGCTCACAGGCCTTCAGGGAGCGAACTGTGCTGTGGTTTGTGGGGGCCCATGGCCGTCCGGCAGGGCTGATTCTGGAAGCCAACAAGCAGTCTGGAAAACCTGACTGTCTGGCCAGGTGTCTCAATACAGCCTTTGTGGGGGTGCTCCATTGGGGGTCAACCTTAGGGCCCCCCAACCTGGAGCACTGGGCAGAGCAGATAACTGTGCTTTACCCTCTCCCTCTGGGGTTCATGTTCCCTTCGATGAAGAGCACGCTCGCCTTCTTATCTCTCCGCCTGACGCTCTTGACCTGCAGGCAGACCCAAGAACACAAGGTGTCCAGCACCCAGGACCCAAGAGGCTGTGTTTGCGTTTTCAACACTTTCAGTGTCACCCTGTCGAGTGTGTGACAAGAAAGGTGGCTGGCCCGGGGTGACCAGGGCACAGCTGACACCAGGAAATGCTCAGCAAGTGCTACCCGGCTCCCAGCACTGTTACAGCTGAGCAGAAAGGGGTGGGGTGGGTTCTGGTCAGTTTTATAAAAGAGGATCCACAGCCACTGTGAGCGCCCTTCCTCCCGCTGAGTCTCTTCAGGCTCAGGGCGTATTCTTCCTCATTCTGGGGGACAAGCAAAGCAAGCTTGGGGAGGTCCACAGCTGGGGGGTGGCTGGCCTGACTCCCCCATTTCCTGTACTCACTGGGCATTTACAGTGCTGGCCCCGGTTAACGAAAAGCTCCCCCGGGAACTGGTGAACAGGGAGGGGCATGGAGAAGGCTGCCAACCACAGTGGGACACGGCACCTCCAGCAAGCAAGTGCTGGAGGGAGGGGAGGGGCCCCGATGGTCAGGTCCCAACTGCCGGGGAGCTGTAGGGGAGCCAGGTTCACCTGCACGGCCAAGCTTTTTCCACAGACACCACGCAGGTTTAATCCCTTCCTTCCCAAGACTGCCAGTCACGTGCCCGGAGGCCATGCTGACCGCGTGAGCCGAGACTCATTGCAGCAAAGAAAGCTGCTCCACAGGGCAGAGACCTTCCGATTCACTGCCTCTTCCCCAAATTAAAGACCTATAGCTAGAATCCTGAGAATCCTGTCCCTGCTGGAAAAGGACACGGGATAAATTCAGGTGGAAATAGAAGGGGCAAAGGCAGGCGGGTGGTGCTCTTGGCTCAAAAACTTTCCACCTGACCCACCGTGTGCACCCTTTGGGCACTTGGAGGAGGTACAACCATGTTTAAAGGTGTCCATCCCACTGAGGGTACAGCCAGAACCTCAAACAACTGCGATTACACATGTGGCAGACCCCCACCCTAACCTACAAACTAAAAAACTCAAATGTACAATATTTAAAACGAACAAATAACGGGCATTTTTCCAGAGCCGGACTTTCTAAAGCTGCTTGGTGAAAACCTGACCTACTAGGTTCATTCTCAGCAGTGCCAGGAGGCTGAGACCCCTTGCTTAGGTGAACTCATCTCTACACTGTTGCTCACTGACCCACCGTTTCACCAGCAACAACAGTGAAAACCCTGCCTGGGCCCAGTGTCTAGAATGGGGCACCCTGGGCTGCCCCCTCAGGGAACCAACTGACCGAGCGGGAAGCAGAGGGGTGTTCTTACCACGGCCGGCCAGAAGGGGTATTTTTGGTATTTATGCCAGACTAGCATCCCTACTTCAAATGAACGTGGTTCTAGAATTTAAAGGAAAGAAAAAAACAAAAAAGAGACGTGTTAGATCCATATCGAGCATCAGACAAAGCTCCTTGAGAAAAACAACCACAGAGACGCTGCTCAAGCCCAGTGTTAACGTGGTTCCCGTGACAGACCTGAGAGTCGGGAGGGCAGGGTGTATTCCTGACCCTGGAACCTAAGTGCTGGACACCAGCAGCTGGGGTGCGCGTGGATTTCCTGGTGGGGACCACGCGTGTAGAAGCAGGGGCGCAGTGCCACCTCTGCAATTTTTCTGAGTCTCAGATTACTCCAGGGCAAAGCACTTTTTAAACGTAGTACATAAACAGAAAGGAGACCGTGGCACACAGTGAGCACCCCACACAGGGAGTAAATTTCTGAGAAGCTCATCCGAGAAACTGGAGGCTTTAAAAAGTGGGGGGAAAAAAAAAGAAGAACTATTTAAATAATCATAAGGTAACTACAAATGATTTCTGAACAAAATTTAACTACATCCTCAACCAAAAAAAAAAAAAACCCCCAACAAATAAATAATTCAACGTTAAAAAACCAGGTAACAAAAGCAAGCAGGGAACAGAGGCGGCTCGCAGACCCCAGAGTGAGTCTCATGGCCGAGCTGCAGCATCTGACAATAGGAAGAGCTTTGAGGGATGGGGGGCTGTGATGAAGGAAGGGGAGATGCCTGGGGCACAAGTGGAGAGCTGGTCACCCTCAGGAGGAGCACAGGGCCCCCCAGGACAACAGTCACAGGTGCAGTCAATCCAAACACCAGCAACCAGGAAGACAAAAGCAGGAGAAAGGAGCTGACTCTAGGGCCTCTGGGGGCTGAGTGACCCCCAGGGGGACAGAAATGCCCTCCGCAGGAAGGTACGGCGCCCTTTTTGTGCCCACAGGAACTGACCCCAGTGATGCCCCAGGAGCCCACGCACTGCAGGCACCAAGGCTGGATGCATCCAGACCCCCAACAGCGGGGGAGCGCTTGGTGAGCGAACCCCCTCACCACTGTCCCTCCCAGTAAAGGATGACCAGCCACCATGAGAACAATCGGAAGAGCCCATGGGAAATACCCGAGAAAGCAGGTCAGCCTCCAGCCAGGCAGGAAGGGCCCCCAGACCGCCCCATGCAGCTAGGGCCACGGTCTCTGAATGCACAAATATTTCAGGCTAAAAAGATTAAAAAACAAAACAAAACTAGACTATAAGACGAATGGTTAATGGGTGACTGGAAAACTGAAGCCAGTCCTCAACTGTTTAGTTCAAGGTAACTAACTTTCCGCTCATGGTTGGCTTGGATGCCTGGGCCTGTATCCAACCCCTTCCCGGGAGAACAGGGCAGCTGACCTGTGCACTGCTCAGTGCCGGGGCGGAGGGGGGGGCGCCCAACCCTGCTGTGCGGACACTGCTCTGGAGGGCTGAGAGGCAGCACCAGGCCACACCCAACGGTGGCGACAGAGCCCATCTATTCATTTGGCTGCCCTCTGCCATTCCCTCCGAGGGGACAGCAGCAAGGCTGGGCCCTGGCGTCCTGGGAGCCTCCCCCACCCCCTGCACGTGTTTGTGCTTGAAAGAGGGGAGCCAGGGCTCCCTCTGTGAGGTCTGGGTTCAAGACAAAAGCCAAACAGCGAAGAGACCTTCCCCAGGACACAGGGACGTCAGGGACCTCACCCCAGGAAGGTGCCAGTCACTCACCGTGATACAGCAGGATTCTCGGGGGCTCCTCATCATCCTCGTCCTCCTCCAGGAGAGAGTTCACAGCGCTCGGCTCCACAAACTCTTCAGATGATGGCAGGGCTGCCAACAAGGATAGATCAGACCTTACCAGTCACAGTCCTGGGGACTTACCCAGGGAACACCACCCCCTGATCCCTGAACATCAGCTCAGAGAGCAAAGCTGCCGCAACGTGGACTTGCCCACAGCCTCGCTCGGTGAAAGCACGTTCAACAGAGAAGACAGGGCAGGAGTGGCCGTAAGCACGTGGAGGGCAGATGAACGAACCAGGGGCCTGTCCCTCCCTAGGGTGCACTCAGCCACATGGGGAGGATGCAGCTCTGGGGCTGGCCCCCTTCAAGAGTAGTAGTCCCTGCTTCACTGCCACCGCTGGGGAGGCGGCCCCTTGAAAGGGGAAGAAGAAAGGCAGACACCCGGAGTGAGTGTGGGCAGGCAGAACGCAGTACCTAGCCATGCAGAAATGAAGATCTCCAAATTAGCATTTCAAAACTAAGTGGGATGCTAAGGCATCCGAACAGAGAAAACCACAGCGCACGGCTGCAGCCACACAAAACACACGCACGCAGGAATCCTGAGAAAGTCAGGGGCCTTTTAAGGGAGTTAATCACTTCTGAGATTCCTCCCAGTTTAACGGGAGTGCATTAGGGCTTCTGCAATGGGAGGAGAAAGGAGTTAATCCTCCGGGAGCAGACACAGCGGTACCGCGGCCACCATGTGCCCCTCCAGTCCCTCTGCCGCCAAACAAAAATAAAAACACGAGTATGGGAGGCAGCTGAAGTGCTTAGAGTGTGGTGGAAAGACAGAGAAAGAGGCCCCAGGAAACCTCTACTCAGGATCTGTTCTGGTAATGATCTCATTAAGATCTGGGGCCCAGCTCTGGATCGGCCACGGGAGAACCCACTGCCAACCTCTCCCGACTCACCCTCTTGGGGCCTTTACCTTCCTCCAGTGGCCGGGTGTCTGCCACCTCCTCTGCGGGGCCGAGCTGAGCAGGGCTGTGGGGACCCATGTGAGCCTTCAGCCTCTGGCCGCCGTCCAGGCCCAGGCGCTGGGTGGGACAGCCATCCTGAGGACTCAGGTCCCTGCCTCCGGGAGGCGAGCACAGGGCTGCCAGGCCGGCCCCTGTCTCACCATCTTCCTGGCCAGCTCCCTCTGAGGATGGAGCCGCTCTCTGACCCGAGCGGGGTCCCTGTGCCGGGTTCCTCCCCTGTCTACTGGGGGGCGTCATCCAATCTGCCCGCTGTTTTCTGGATGCCCCCCTGTCCTGAGCGCCACCGCTGGCTGAACACACAGCTGGGGCATCCAGGCCTCCGTTTCTCCTGAGCCCCTCCTTGTGGTCCACTCTGCACTCCGGATCCTCCTCACCAGCTGGCAGGCCGGACAGCCTCTGGGACATGCATTCCCTCCTTGTGGGCCCCGGACTGCCCACTGTGTCTTCGAGGAGCAATGGGGAAAGGCTAGGCTTGGGGGGCCAGGAGGCTGGTTCCATGGGCTTCACTCTTGGAGGCCGAGGGGTCATTCCTTCCCTGGAAGAGCTCCCTTGTCTTTCGTTCAAGACATCCAGAGCCACGCGAAGTGACCGCCGGTAGGCCAGCTCCTCCAGGGGCGCAGCAGGAGCCCCGTCCTGTGAGGCTGTGGGATAGAGGAGGAGGAACAAAGCCTGGTGATGAGTGGGCCCCAGGCTCCAACGCCCAGCAACACCCTGCCAGCTCTGGTGTGTCGCCAAAGCTGGTTCTCACACCTGAAGAGGGGCTGACGCTTCCCACCGGCATCTTCCCCAGAACAGGGACTTGGGCATCAAACCACAGCTGCTGGTTCAGGGCTACAAGGCTTCCTTTCCCCAGAAAGGATGCTGACTGAGCCTGCCCTGCCTGGGATGGTATACTCCTCCAGATTACAAAACAATACCGCCCACAAAATGTATTCAGATATTTCTCAAATCCTCTCTCAGCCTTACAATTTCAATTCAATCAGGGTCAATAAATAAAGGACACTGCTGGCAGGGTATTCTCGGGTAGGGGCGGCGGGGGTTGGGGGGGTAAGAACAGCTGCCTAAAGGCTCTTTGTGGACCAGCAAATTGTCCCCACTTCCCTGCAAGGGCATTTCAAAGCCAGTGGACGGCATCGCAGGTGCAGAGATTCTGGCCTGACCTCCCCACTGCCACAGTTTATTCATTCATTCCCATGCGCGGCTCTGGCGCCCTTTATTTGAACAAGACGACAGACGCAATATCAGAACTCAGCAGGCATAAATAACACCTCCTTCGGCACAGGACTCTGCCCTGTTTAATATTAAAGGCACCACCCACAAACACCAGCCCCCCAACATGATCTGCACAAACAATCAAGGCGGCCGAGAAGTGTGGTGGATGCCGCCTGAGCTGGGCACCCTGCTCTGAGCCAAAGCCATTCCCCGAAGACGTAGGAAAACAGACCCTATTTCCCAGTCGCTGCTGGGAGATCCTGGGCAATCTTTTCACAAGACACAAAATTCCCTGCCTAAGCTCTTAGGTGGGCACCCAGTGGGTCTGGGAGGGGGCAGTGCACCAGGGGTCAAGCTCAGCCGGACTCTAGCCAGGTCTGTCTCATCTATGACACTGACCCTCAAGGAAATGGGAGTCAGGGCTCCACTTCAGCCTGCCTTGTCCTGCCCTTGCCCTTGGCCCCCACAGCCCTGCAGACACCAACGGCCAAAAGGCTGGTGGCAGTGACACCCCTTTTTTCTCCCCTGGGCTTGGGCAATAGAATGTAAATACACACCCAACTGCTTCTTAAACCATGGGCAGAGGCCAGACCAACAACAGAACCGTTTTAGTGTCTTACTACAGATAAGCGAAAAAAAAAAAAAAAACCCACACAGAAAGAGGAGAAGCCTCTTGCCCTTTTTTTGAGGCGCACCCCTTCTAAGTGCACTGCAGGCCGTGGAGGGAGCCAGCAGGCCCTGATGCTGCTGTCACTGGCCAGCCAGGGTGGGGGGGCATCAAGGACAGGACAGGCTCGAGAGGCAGATTCTAGAAGGTTAGAGACAGCAGACAGATGCAGCTCCTCTAGTTCAGAGAAATCACGTTTCCTTGTAGGAAGGGGAGAGACGGGGAACGGGGTCGCTCCGCATCCAGAAGGCCAAGTCTGTTTTCTCCCTGAACGCCCTGTGCTCTTGCCAGACCTCACTGGGACGGAAAAACACGCTCTCACCTAACGAAGAGGCGATGTCTTCGATGTGCACCTTTCTCAGGACCTTGACTTCCGCGCTCTTCACCTTAATCCTGCGGGGACAGGGACGCCCGTTATGCGCCACCAGCAATGCCACCAAGACCTTCGCAAACGTGTTTTGCTTTAGACGACAAAAGAATCAGATTCGTTTTCTTCTTTCGCACCCTTCCACTCAAACCAGGAGTCACTGCCAACCAGGAATTCAAGCGCCTGAGGTTAGAGGCAGCAAGGACCCTTGCGAATGTGGCTTTTTTTCCCTCCCTTTCCCCTTTTAAGACAGAAAAAGGTTGGCTGGATTTAAGAGTAAAAATGAATTCAAATTGTGACTTTTATGAGGTACATCCCACTTTCAATTGCACAAATAACTCCTTTGTTAGATTTCCAGAGTGGATGATAATGTCACTAAAAGCTGTTTACAGCCCAGCAGGTGTGTTTTAGTTTAAAAGGATGCGCTTCCCTTTTAAACTCGAGTATTCAATTACTTTCCCAGCCTCAGGGAAAGTGTGAGCTGCGGACTAAGCAGGCTTAGGATCAGCTCTAAAGAAAGAAGGATGGGGACCCGGCAACGCAGGAGCAGGGGCTGACCCTGTTTCACTCTCTAGTTAGAATCGGGAATTCGCCCATCAGAAACGCGTAACCTGGACCATTTTAATCGTCCCCAGTCATCTGTGTCCTTCCACCATGGGAGGTAACGTGCTACCCGGCGCCCCCCATGCATCTGCCTTCTGAATGCTAAACAATACTTTCTTATTACAAGCACAGGCTCAAACATCAAATATCCCAGAATGCAGGGAGCTGTCACACATTTCTGAAAGAAAGTCTCACAAACGTATCTATAGGAAGGAGACAGGCCTACCTGAACCCCAACGAGTCTATCAGCATATAATTTACACCCATCCCATTATTGTACTGATCTCTCTGCACATCAATACCAGATAGAGATTCTTCAATTTCCAAACGTACATAAAATAAAATTGGTTGCTTTCCTCTTCAGGTTACTGTGATCACACTGATAAGCAAAGAGGTGAGAAGACTTAAGAGCAGACTTCACTTTTCTGGGGGGGGCGTGGTAACACAAATCCCATGCAGGGGGACTACAAAAACACAACACTTAACTTTTTGTCTAGGGAGAGTATCTGAACGTTTAGAAAAAATCCCTTTTTCCTCTTATTTTTGGCTGACTTTTCAGTTCCGGCCAGGACCTAGGTTAAAAAAAAACACAACCTTGTTACAAGCCAAAAAACACAGCTGACCCTGACAAGCAGTAGCGACATATAAACACAAATGCAGTGGATGATTCTTAAAGAACATGAGATAGGATTGCAGAGACAGGGAAACTGAGGCACGAGGGGACAGCAGCAGACCGAGAACAGAAGCAGGGTCTTGCCTCAAGATCTGGCCCTCTTCCCACCACACTGCTGGAAAGCGTCCCCGAGACAGTCCTGTTATTTACTATCAGGGCTGCTTGCCAAAAATTTCCTTGAGTTACAGCCTTACATGCTTTTTTATAGTTGACACTGCTAAAATTCTTTTTTTTTAAAGCGTGAGAAAAAAAAAAAGACTTTCGGAAGTGTAACCTTATAAGCACTCGACCAAAACCCCATTAGACCAGGAGCAAGGACCAGTGCCAACAGATCTGAACACCAACTGTTCAGACTCAATTATTTTGCTGAAGCGACTCCTAGGTATCTCCTGATAAGGATTTTACTTGTCACCCGAAAGTCATTTCTAATTCCTGAAATTACAGAAAAATGGCTGTCACCTTTGCGGGCCATAATCGCTTTTTCCATCTGCAGAGGACATACTTGGCATCCGTCATGATTTAGACTCATGTGGCAAGTGGTAATGATTTGGCACAAACAAAGTACTTGAAGGTCTGACGCGATGTGCCCTGCAACAAAATTTGCACGGTGGTTTATAACATCATTTGCTTCGCGCTTCAACGCAGCCACAACCCTTAAGGGCGAAGGTGAGCCGGGCTGATCATCAAGTAGATGGTTCAATTCCATCATCCTGTACCCAGGGGCTCTGTGCCAAAAAGAAATGACTAGCCTTGATGCCTGGGGAGGCGCCTGGATTATTTTCACAAATAAAATTCAGCCAAATTCCCTCCCAAAGGTTCCGCCTAGATTGTTTTTAAAAGGCTCCTGAATAAATCGTCCCCGTGCTGAGGGCCTGCCTCTGACCTCGGCAAGAAAGGCGTTTTAAACGGCCAAAGCTTACAACCCTCCCGTGTTTGGGGAGCTAACAATTGACCCCGGCGCAAAAAAATAAAATCGGAGAAAAACGACTGCTCTTAAAGGACGGGGACAGCTGCGGGCCAGTCATTACATCAACCAGGAAGGCTGGTCTGGCTGCTGACAGAAAAGAGGAGCTGGGGGTGGGGGTTCATTTGTGCAAAGTTGGGGGGTTCACCACAGCAGGAGACCGTGGGTCCATTAGCAGGGGAAGGGGATTCAGGCAATAGAGGTGGGGATTCAGACAGCAAGGAGGCGATTCAGAGAGAGGAAGCCAGGTTCACGGAGTAGAAGTGGGGGTGCAGATAGCAGAGGCTGGGTTCAGGGCAGGGAGGAGGGGGGTCAAGAAGCAAAGGAGAGGCTTCAAGGCGCAGAGGAAGGGGTTCAGGCAGAGGAGGTGTTCAGCGAGCAAAGGTTCAGAGAGCAGAGAGGTTCAATGAACAGAAATGGGAGATCGGCGGCGGAGCGGATCACCGCCCCGGGGAGCCTCTTTCGGGGTTCGCCCCTCCCCCCAGGCCCAGCCCCGCCGCCACGGCCGGCCCGAGGGGCGCAGCCTGCCGGGCTCACCAGGCCCCCGGCCTCCCCAGCGCGGCGTCCCAAAGCCCGGTGCGGGGGGCGAGGAAGCCGCGGCGGCCTAACGGCGGTGGCACCCGTACCACCCCAGGCGCCACCGCCCGCGCCCGCGCCCGCGCTCGCGCTCACCGCCTCCGCCGCCGCCGCCGCGCCGCCGCCGCCGCCGCCGCCGCCGCCGCCGCCGCTCCCGCGGGCAGGGGGCGGGGCCAGTCTGGCGTCGGCGCCAAGACCCGCCCGTCGTCGACCAATGGGAAGCCCGAGTTCGCGTCGTGGCCCCGCCCCTTCCGCCCCGCAAGGCGCAGAGTGACGGGCGGGCGCGCGCGCGCGAGGCTGACTGACGGGCGCGGGCCGCGATGGCTGGCGCTAGGTGGGCGGCGACGGCGGCTGCCTCCATCTTCCCGGCCCAAGCCTCGCCGCCTTCCGCCTGCCCTGGTCGCGTCCGCGCGGCCCTCGAGGCCCCTCCCGCCCTCGAGGCCCTGGAGGAACCATTGAGAGCCTTCCAGAACTTTACAAGGCCGGAGGTGCCTGACGTGAGGCGCCACGGCGGTTCCGACCAGCGTCCACCAGAGGAGGGGTCGTGCGTTTTCGCAAATGACCCATTCGTGTGGGCGGTGACCCGGGAAGCAGCTACCACGCTCGGGCCCGCCTTCCCGCCGTGGGGTCGGTGTGAAGACACTGTGCGGTCAGATGTGCGACGTAGCGACCCCACAAGTGGCCCCCGTCCCCACCTCAGCTCCAAGTGTGTCTGTCATGTCAAAGGCAGAAGTTGGGATTCGGGGTGGCCCGTTCAGGAGCCTGTGCTGCTCGGCCCGCCTCGTTCTGGGAAGTTTTGTCAAACGTGGCGGGTCCCTGGGGCCGTGGACACCTGTGCAGCCCACGCAGGGACAGGTGGCCTCTTGGCCCGTCCCGCGGGGATCAGAGTCCGGGTTAACGAGGTCGAGGTGACCAGTGGGGTCCCTTCATGGCCTCCTTACCCGCATTAATGGAAATATCGTGGGAGGGGGCAGGTGTCTCAGTCCTTTAGCGATTTGGATGCTCCCTTTCCATCGTTTTAGGAAATACCAGATTGCGGACTTCTCTGGTCGTCCAGTGGCTAAGACTGAGCTACCAATGCTGGGGGCCAGGGTTCCATCCCTGGTCAGGGAACTAGATCTCACATGCCGCAGCTTAGAGTTTACAAAACTAAATGTCCCACATGCTGCAAGGAAGATCCCACGTGGGGGCAACTAAGACCGGGCCCAGGCAGATAAAGATGTTTTAGAAAAGAAAATACACATTCCGTCCTGATAGAGGCTCCCTTGCTAGGGTGTGTGTAAATATGTTTTCATCTTTGATTTGGTTCATGGTTCAGTAACAAACTTAGTATGTTTTTCTTCCCATCATCAAATTAACAAAGAGGAGAGAACTCAGGCCCTGCCCCAGTGCCAGCTGTGAGATGGGCAGCACTAATTTGGGGCTGTTGGGAAGTGTGAATTGGTACCTTTCTGGAAAATTACTTGACGTTATCTGTCAAATGCCTCGGAAATGCTTCAGCCCCTCCAACCCCACAGGTTCCACTTCCAGAGATATATCATAAGGATATAATCAGATGTGTACAAAGATGTATGTACAGCAATGTTTTCTGCAGTGTTACTTGTATCGTGGGAAAAAATCAGGAGGCCCTGAAATGTCCAGCAATAGAGGTCTGGTTAGCAAAAACACAAAGGAAGCTATTTTTTAAAATGTGTTCAGTCACAAGAAATGTTTATGATACATTTCCAGTAGAAGGGAAAAATTTTTAATTAAAGCCAAACAGACTTCCAAGAAGGATGGATCTTGTAAAGGATGTTCTCTCAGCAGCTCTGCCAGTCATTTGTGCCGCTTTAGAAGGAGGCCCTTTGGTACAACTGTGAGTCTCGATGATTTGGGGCATGTATTTATTCTTGAAATGAAGATTTGAATGACTGCTTGGTGACAGGAACTGGGCATACAGTGGTGAGGAAAATAGCACTTGGGGAACTCAGCCTTATGGGGAAGACATTTAATAAAATCACAAGTAACACTGTAACACTTTTTGCTGCCACTACTATAAGTGCTTTATAATTAATGTTATTTAACACAAGAGCCCTTAAAGGATGGTGTAATAATAAGCCCCGTTGTTTCACTTATCACCGTACAACAAAGCATCATGAAGCATACACAAAGATGTATGCACTTAGCCGAAAGAACCGATTTGTTTGTTCACAGGTGTGCAGTCTGCCCTGAGTTCGCCTATGTGGTTGTTCTGTTGGTCTCGCCAAGCCACATGGGTGCTTGTGTTCAGCAGAGCCTGGGCCTGTGGGGTTTGCCTCTCTCTGGGTGCTCACTCCTTCAGGGAAGCTGACTTCTGGCTCACACGAACGCTCAAGGTTCCCAGGACCACAACAGCGGACACTGCAGGTCCTTTTTAAGGCATAAATTCTGAACTGGCCCGGCCTCACTTCCACCGCATTCTCTTGGTGAAAGTGAGTCTCAGGCCCAGCTCAGATATAAGAGGAAAGGATTATAACAGCAGACGTGACTCACTGGGCATCATTGCGCCTAGCCATAGTACAGGCAAGGAAACCGAGACAGAAAAAGGTTAAATCACCTGTCTAAAGCAGAGCTAAGATTAAAAACAGGAAGTCTTGCTGCAGAGTCCAGAGTGTTAACCACTGCACCATAAGATAAATACAGGTTGTGAGGAAGTTTATACAGGAAGAGTGCAGGGAACCCTGAGAATAACAAAGACAACTTTGTCTGGAGTGAGGGAGTGGGGGGTCGGGATAAAGGAAATAACATTTAACCCTGAAACCTGATGCCTAAATGGGTTGGGAGCAAGCTTTCAGAGCTTAGGGAACTGCAAAGGCTCTGGCATGGCATCAGGCCCAACTGCACAGAGGAACTGAGTGAAGCCTGGTGAGGTCAGGACCAAGGTGTGAGGGTGGAGTGACACGCAAGAGTCACTTGGGGCTTGGATGTGCTCTCGGAAGGTTTTGGGGGTTTTCCAACTTTTGTTTTGAAATAATTATAAATTCATAGAAATTTGCAAAAACAGTACAGAGAGGTCCCTTGTACCTGTCATCCAGCTTCCTCTTAAGGTTATAGCTTATGTAACTATAGTGTAAAAACCAGGACAGTGACATGGGAACAGTCTGTGTAGATTCCTGTAACCACAAACCCAGTTACAGGATGTTGCTGTCCCCACAGAGGGCTTCCTCCAGCTACCCCACCCGCAATGACTGCCCCCTACCCCATCACCATGCCTCACCCCTGGGCTCCAGGACTCTCCTCGTCTTTGTCATCCTGAGAATGCTCTATAGAGACGACAGCACAGCCTGGAACCTTTGGAGCTGTGCTTCTTCCCCCTCAGCACAGTACCCAGGAGATGCCTCTGAGCCCACCCGCGAATCAGGACTGCCTTCCTTTTTGTTACTGAGCAGTAATCCATACTGAGCACATGCTGGGTGACCTCCCTATCTTAAGGTGCCTAACCTCAGCTCACCTGCAGAGTCCCCTCTATCATCTCACATAATATATACAGAATTTCCAGAGAGAAAGGGGTGGACATCTTTGGGGCCCATCTGCCCACAGCAGGGGGTCGAGGGGCAGTGGATGGCCTGAGTCACCTAGACCTTCGTTGTACCAACTCTGTCCCACATCCCACATAGGGTCCAAACAGACCCTCCCAGTAATGCCTAGGGGCAGGGCGGCTGGGAGAGCGTCTTTATTCTGGGAACCACCTTCCCAATTAAGAACAGGGGTCTTCCATCTGGGAGAGAAGGATATTGGGAAGCAGCTGAGAAGTCACAGCAGAAGCCATCCATACCTCACCCCTATGTAACCCAGAGCAGTACTTTTGTTACTCAGGACCCTTACTTGTAGCATGTAAAATAGACGGGAGGCTGGCTGTGACTCTAGGGGGCTGAGGAAAAAACCCAAAGAGAAAGGCACCTGCAAGTCCTGAATTGCTCCTGCCAAGACCACAGGTGCCAACAGTCAGCAGCCACACTTCTAGCTGTGGTGCCATTGGACTCCCCACCACCCTCACTGTCAGTGTCTTTTTGTGGCAGGCAGAGTCCTAAGCCAGTCCACAACAGCTCACACCTTTGAGTGTGGGTAAAACCTGCGATGTGATCCTTTGATACTCTGGCAAAGGCAAAAGGATTTTCCCAACGGAATGAAGGTCCCTAGTCAGTTGACCTGTAGTTAATTACAAGGGAGATTATTGTGGCTGGGCTTGGCCAGATCGAAGGAGCCATTTAGAAGAGGGAGAAGACTAGAGTCCCCTAGAAGCTACAGAGGCTCTACTGTGGTTCAATGGGGAGGAAAGATGCCCCAAGTGATGCAGCTGCCAGGAAAGTTCGGTCAATGACCTGTGAACTTGGAAAAGGCCCCAGCCTCGGATGCAACACAGCCCCCGTGACACCTGAAGCACCATGGGGACCCCAGCAGAACACCCAGTCATGCGTGCCCAGGCCCCTGACCCACAAAAACTTTCAGAAGGTGTTGTTTTAAGCCGCCATGTTTGGTGCCTGCTGCATGGTGTCTCTTGGTCCACTGAGGCAGAGCTCCCTCGTTGCCTCATCTGCCTTCCTCTGTTCCCATGCTCCCCAGGCCACATCCCCCTCCAATCCCAGCTTGAGTTTCAGGAAACCCTCCTGGGAGCCTATCCCGGGAACCTTGGTTCTCCCTCTGAGACCACAGCCAGTCTGAGCCTAAAGCTTGGTGCTCACTGGCACTGTTCCCATCTGTGTGGTCCTCTCTCCTCCATACCCACATCCTGCCCACTTGATACAGACGTGGTCAGGGCACTTGCTTTGATGACGTATGAGCAGAGTGCCATGGCAAGCATACGTGTCCCCATTTCCCCTTTCTGTCCACCCTGGGGACTGGCTCTACTGCTGATGCTGGCTGCCTCATTAGCTGGGCTTGAGATCGAGGAAGACCATGACACGCAGAGGGACCCTGTCAGCTCTGGTGGATGAACTCCCCTGGATGCAGACAGCGGTACCCATGACCTCACATTTGTGGAGATATCAAGATTGAGGCGGGGGCTGGGCTGATTCTCTCTGGGGACTTGGAGAAGCTGCCCCCTCCCAGATACTGGGGCTCTGACTATCCTTAACTTTGTAGACACACCCCTCCCTCTCTGCCTCCATCTTCACATGGCCCTTTTCCCTGCTTGGTGTCCCTGTGTCTCCCCTTATAAGGACACCAGCTATTGGGTTTAGGGCCCACCCTGATCCAGTACCGCTTCTTCTCAATAAATTAATGTCAGTAAAGACTTGTTTCCAAACAAGGTCACTTTCTGAGATTCTGGGTAGAAGTGAATTAGGGGGGGAACGATGTTCAACCCAGTCCCGCTAGTGTCCATAAGAAATGGACCTTAGTAGTTTATAGATGCCGAGCTTCAGGGTATTTGTCACTGCAGCACCACTGCGCGAAGCCTCGCTGATTCATACCGTAATGTAATTATTTGTCTACTCACTCGTCTTCCCCAGACACTCCCCTCCTGCCGAAGAGAGATGGCATGTCATTTGTTATTGTATCATAGAGGATGGTTAGGAAAGAAATTAATTTTACCAGCTAGCACCAGAACTCATTTTAGAGATGCAACTGGGGTTGTTTAGGAAAATACCTTAATTAGTACTTGGGGACGGTGAGTGAGGCCCTGAGGATTTGAGGTGAAAGGGCACACAGAGAGACCGCTCAACACCTCTGTGTGAGAAAATGGCTGTTATTTGAAAGGAGAGGAATAGGAGCCAAGAGAGGTGGGGACCCATGGAGATCAAGAGACAGAAGGACAGCCGGGAGATGGCAGAGCAGGTGTGGTCAGGGACCTCCAACATCCCCTTTTCATGCCCTGCACCACATGGCAGGATCAGCCAGATCCTGGCAGAGCCAGACTGGCTCAGCTAAAGCAGAGAACTAGCCTGCACGACCCAGTCAGCCAGCTGGCTGGAGCCTGGCACCCAGGTGCCCTCCCTGGCCAGCACTCAGCAGGTGTGTGGTATGACCATGTCTGACAAAGATGAGTATTAATGTGGTTATTAGAAGACACCTGTGATTCACGAAAGCCCAAGGAGAACCATGCTACCAATTAAACCAACAAAACCCTAACATGCCCACATCCCTATAGACTCCAGCTTGTCTCATGCTGATGTCAGCCAGATGTGAGTGAACTGAAGGAAGGGCCAGTGGGATTCCATCTTGTTCCTTTTGTCCTGTTGCCTTTGGCCTGTTTTACTTTTGTATTGTTCTTTTATTTAAAAAATTGTTTATTTATTTGCTCGCCCCAATGTGAATCTTCTGGGATCCTTGTACCCCGACCAGTGATCCAACCCCGGACCCTTGGCAGTGAAAACTTGGAGTCCTAACCACTGGACTGCCAGGAAATTCCCTGTATTGTTCTTTAAAAAAAAAAAAAAAAACAGTAAAATGTTTTAAGACCAATTACACAATGCTAGCTCTTCCGTGATCCGTGTCTGCCAATGTCCAGGCCCCAAGGGGTCATCAGGTGCCACTGAGCTAACAGCTATTTCCCACACCGTGTTAACCCTCTCACAGCTGCCCCATTGCCAGCTGTCCTGGGAGCCCAGATTCCTCACTTGACCTCGAGTGTCATCCGTGGCTCCACTGACCTCTGTGACGGAGCTGTGTGACCTGCTCAGCACTGATCCCATTGTGTGCTGACCAGTTTAATGCCAGAGTGGCATCTCCCCCAGTTTTGCTGATGCTGAGGCCTGTCATTTTCTGAGGGGAGTGGGGGTGTCTCAGGCACTGTGGGGGATGGAGCAGCATCCCTGGCCCCCACCCACTTGATGCCAGGGGCACCCTCAGTCGTGACAACCACACATGTCCCCAGACACGGCCCCGTGTCCTAGGGGAACAGAGTGCCCCTCGGGGGAGACCCGCAGCCATAGACTAATTGCATCCCTGCCAGAGCCCTGGAAGTAGCCACGCCTGGGTCAGCTCGCTCCATGGGGTGTCCTCGGGACAAGCCCAGTGCCTGCACCCAGTGAGCGCCCTCCACCTGGTGTCTGAACAAATGAAAGGCAGCCTTCTGTAGCAGACAGATCTCCTGAACTTCCCCTCGTAGGTCAGCATTGCCCTTCAGGCAGGGGCCACAGCAGGAGGAGGGGAGAGCCCAGGGTGAGGCAGCATATCCCATGATGTCCTTCGCCGGCTCCCAATGTCAGCCCACCCCATCTTCCCTCACCCCGCCCAGCCACCCCACCTGCCATCTCCTGGCATTCCCAAACTGATTTTGGCAAACAGCTTGATTTTCCTCTTCACCCAAAACCTTCCTTCCGGAGATCCGAGATGGGTCCAGTCGAGCATGTCAGTAACCAACCGTGTGCATTTGGCTCATGAACGGTCATTCACGGGGCTTGGGACTCAATGCCACTCATGGCGCTTTCCTGACCAGGGACTAGCCCTGCAGATGAAATGCTAACTGGGCAGCAGCTATAATACCTGGCCACAGACCCTGTCTATAGAGCACTCTAGCTACCCTTGGAGAGACAAGTGTGTCACCAGACAAGGACAGAGATGTCTCTAGAAGCTGGAAAAGGCAAGAAACAGACTAGAGCCTTGAGAAAGAAGCACAGCCCTGCCCACACCTGGATCTCAGCTCGAGACACCCATGTTAGACTCCTGACCTGCAGGACTGTAAAGGACTATGAGGTAATCAACGTGTGCAGTTTTAATCCTTTGAAAAAAATTGCCTTTATGGACAATGGAATAAGACAATTACCCATGCTTTCTAATCCCCATTTTATGTATTTTCAAACCCACCTTTATAGAAATCAAAAATATTGAGCCTGGTCATATTACTAAGAACAGAGTTCAAAAACGCATACCACCTCATGTCCATTAGGATGGCAAATACTAAACAACAACAACACAGGAAATAACAACTTGATGAGGATGCAGGAAAATTGGAAACCTCTTCCATGAATGCTGGGAATGTAAAAAGGTACAGCTGCTGTGGAAACAGTCTGGAGGTTCCTCAAAAATTTAAACATAGAATCGCCATATGCTCCAGCAGTCCCACTCCTGGGTACAGACCCAAAAGAAGGGAGATTAGGGAATTTTTAGAGAGATCTGCACACACAATGTTCTTAGCAGCACCATTCAGGACAGACAAAAGGTAGACGCAATGTTAGTGTCCATGGACGGATGACGGATAAACACATTGTGGTCCATGTACACGCTGAAATTTTACTGCACCATAAAAAAGAAGGAGGTTCTGACACCTGCTACAACAGGAATGAATCCTGAGGACGTGATGCTCAGTGAGAGAAGCCAGACGCAGAAGGACACACTGTCTGATTCTACTCACAGGAGGTCCTAGAGGAGTCAGATCCACAGAGATAGGAAGTAGATGGTGGGGCCAGGGGCTGAGGAGTCAGTGTTTCATAGGGACAGAGTTTCTGTTTGGGAAGATGAGAACGTTTTGAAGATGACAGTGCAGCTGGTTGCACAACAGTGTGAATGTGCTTAATGCCACTGAGCTGTGCACTTAAAAATGATACATTTTCTATTATGTATATTTTACCACATAAAAAATATTTTTTCTCTAAATTCATCCCTACCAGCAAGCATTTCCCATACCATGTGGGACATCTCCCAGTGTGTTCACTGTTCAGCTCAGAGGGCACCAGACACCCTGCCGGGAATGTGACCCCGCCGCGGCCCCCGCTTCAGTTGTTCTCTTGTCGTTGCGTCCCCCACTCCATGGAGATCCCCGCGTCCCCAGACCAGGAGAGGGCAGCGCACTGCAGTGTCTCTTCAACAAAGAGTCAAGGATTAGGCCCCATTGAGTTTCCATCCTGTTTGCCTTTGATTTTTTTAAAAAAGCCTTTCATTTTAACTATTAGGCATTTCAGGGCAGGCTGCACAGTGTCATCTGCATTTCAAACAAGCGCCGCTGTGAGGGTTTGTTTTCTTGCTTTTTTTCTGTTTCCTTGTTCTTCTCCCAGACGTTGGTAATCTACAACCGTCTTTTATTTGTTTTCTTCAAGGTCCTCTATCATATTATCTCACATTGTTCCAGGCAGTAACTTTCCTCTTTGTCTGCAGCTCGTCCACATGGACACAGCGCTGACCTTCCCCTTCCAGTCCCCCCAGGCTCCAAGCCAGCCCTCTAATGGGGCACCAAAAACTCAAATTCTCAGGGTCACCCCAACCTTGTTTCCATTCCACCCAAGACACAGTGGCTTCCCTGGTGACTCAGACTGTAAAGAATCTGCCTGCAATGCAGGAGACTGGGGCTCAATCCTTGGATCAGGAAGATCCCCTGGATGAGGAAATAGCAACCCACTCCAGTATTCTTGCCTGGAGAATTCTACGGAGGAGCCTGGCGGGCTACAGTCCATGGGGTCGCAAAGAGTTGTACACAACTGGGCGACGTACACTTTCACTTTTCACAAGACACTCTGAGCGAAAATAAGGATTCTGCCTCTCTAAGTCCCCTAGAACCTCGGCCACCCTTCCTGGTCGACAGATGCACAAAGGACCCAGAACTGCAGCACGGGGCCAGGTCCTCACTCCAGGCTGGACCCCAGTGGGAACTGGGCTGCATACCAGAGGCAGAGGGACTGTCACTTGCCTTTCATCTGGCAGGTACACCTCAGTTCCATGGTATAGATTCAAGACGGATGAGAAGGGTTATTTATGTCTGTGTCTAATTCTTATATGGGGCAGTTTTCAAAAATTATGGTAAAACACTCATAATTTAAATTTATGGGTACACAGTTCAGTGGCACTCAGCACATTCACATTGTCAGGCAACCATCCCCACCATCATCTCCAGAACTTTCCGTCTTCCCAAACTGTAACCCTGTCCCCATGAAATTCTCCTGTCCCCAACCCCCGACTCAGAGCCTGTTTGGAAGCTTGGGTTCTACTTTTTGTGTCCATCCAAAGCTGTCATTGGACAGAAAAGGCCATCATAAATCTGTTAAGAGATGAAAACCGCAAGCGTCTAGTTAATTTAGTCAAGTCATATTTTGTATTTGCCACGGTTCATGGGTCAGCTTATGACCTGAACTGTGGTGTATTTAGGCTCTTAATTCTTTCGATAAGGACCAGATGACTTCACTCAACAATCTTACCAAAATGAAGTGGGATGGTGCTGGGAGGTGTCTATCTACCTATCATCCAGAATTTCATTCTCTGAATGTGAAACTGATCAATGAAGGGTGTGAAACCCCATGATCGCCTGTCAGAGTGATGGCAACTGGAGGAAAAGTTGCATTTCCAGCTGAGGACCAACCACGTTCGCATCTCCCATGTGCAAAGCTCTCCTGGGCCACCTGGATCTGTGTGTTGACTGTCTCCCATTGTTAGGGAGCCTCTGTCCTCGTTAGAGGATTTAGTACCAATCACCAGTGCCCTCTGCCCAGCCACAGAGCTGCCCCGTGTCACCGGTCACCGCTCATCAACACACCCCTCATTGGTGGTACAATGTAGCTGTGACTGTTTCCATAAACACTACCCCCCACCTTCTTTTTATGAAAATCCTAGGCTCTGATGCCTGCTTTAATCAGCACCATACATCAGAATATAAAGAAGTGAGGGAAACAGAGGAAAGATAATCAGAACAAACTATCAGACACACAGTGCATTTGCTGTGTTTTCAGTCCTCCTGCCGCCCGCTCCAGAATCTGCCTGGTCCTCGGACACCCACGGCATTGGTGGAAGTGGCGCTCAGGATGGAGGGCACCCAGATGAGGGCGGGCCTGCAGAGGGGGCAGGAAGGGGGCCCACATCCTCCTGTAACTTGACCCAGGGAGCTGTGACTCAATCTGTGCGTGTGATCGGATGGCAGGGAAACACAAACAGAGGCATGCATGGACCTGGCAGAGCCAAGTGGGCTCTGAGATTCGGCCAGTAGCAGCATCCTGGACTTGATGATGCTCTGCGGGACAGCTACTCTGTCGTCTGGCTCTCCTGGGATCTCGTTACTCTCTGGGGACTCTAGTACCAGGGTGATCTAGTTACCATCTGCTTATTCTGGTGTCTAGTTACTATCTGTGTGCACTAGTACCTAATTAATCTAGTTGCCATCCACTTACTCTGGTTGTTGTTCAGTCGCTATATCTGACTCTTTGCAACCCCTAGACTACAGCATGCCAGACTTCCCTGTCCTTCACCATCTCCCGGAGTTTGCTTAAACTCATGTCCATTGAGTCAGTGATGCCATCCAACCATCTCATCCTCTGCTGCCCCCTTCTCCTCCTGCCTTCAATTTTCCCAGCATCAGGGTCTTTTCCAATGAGTCAGCTCTTTGCCGACTCTTGTATCCAGCTACTATCTCTACATAATAGTACCTAGTTAATCTAGTTACTCTGCTTACTCTGGTATAAGCTTCCTTCTGGGGCTCTGGTACCAGATGCTATAGGGTCCCTGTGCCATGGTTACTACTGGTGGTTACTACATGGTTACTACTGTCACTACTGGTGGAGGCCAGGCCAAGGACACTTACATACACAACTACCTGTGTATTTCGCTGTACCAGTCTGTGACTATAATTATTTCAAGTAAAAAGTTGGAAAATGCATTTTTAAAAAAATGAGGGCAACACTCCAGAAATCAGTTCTGTCTGCAAGCCGCCAGGGTTGGAGGAGGACAGAGGTGAGTGGACACCTGTGTGAACCCACCCCAAGGGGAATGGTGGGGTGGGGAGCAGGATCCCTGGTGATGCGGGCAGATCCTTCCTCCTGGGGGGATGCACCATTTCTGACACTATGTTCCCCTCACACTTAAGTCAGGACCAGTTGCTGTCTGTCCAACTGGGGGTCTCCGAGCAGCCCTGGCTACCCCTGCCAGCCCCTTTCCTCTTCAGCATTCCCGGTATGCCCGCCTCCACCTAGATCTGCAAGTAGGGAACTCAGGGGCCCCAGACTGCAGGTATCCTTGACGGGGCCCAGCTCCATCTAGAACCCCGCAACATATCATGTTTCCACAAACCTGTGTCAGGGCCGGAGTGCCCTACACAGAGACAGTGCCCATGTCCTTGTTGGGATGAAAGAGGGCATTAATATTCTACTGGGCTTCCCTTGTGGCTCAGCTGGTGAAGACTCTGCCTGCAATACAGGAGACCTGGGTTCAATCCCTGGGTTGGGAAGATCCCCTGGAGAAGGGACAGACTACCCACTCCAGTATTCTGGCCTGCAGAATTTCATGGACTACAAACCATGGAGTCTCAGAGAGTCAGACACGACTGAACAACTGTCACTTTCACTTTCAATATTCTACTGGCAACCAAAGGTTCCAGAAGTAACGGACAAGTGCTGTTCTGAAAATGTAGCCTCAATGGGACTCTGGGACTCCAGGCCAGAGGGAGGCCACAGCTGGACCCTTTGGGGGCTTAAAACAAGGTGCCTGATTGCAGCAGTGCCTCTGCCACCCCCATGCTGGCTTCAGGGGGCCCGGGCATGGCCAGGGCCCCCTGAAGGTGCCTGTCCTCAGGGACACTGTGTCTGGAATCAGGGAGGCAGCCACGTGGGGATGCTCCAGGCCACTCCAGAGACCGTGCTGGCCCCTGGATGGAGGTGGCAAGTTGAAAGAAATCTTTTAAATGCTGCTTCTGCCTCTTGAGGCTGATGGTGCTGACGCAAAAATGCTGGCAAGGACAGGACTAGAATCCGGGTAACCTTGACAAGGTAAAGACCCCCTCGGCAGTGGCGAGTCCACTGTGTGAAGAGAGGGCAGTGGTGGGGCTTGAGCCCGACCTCCAAGTCCACACATGAAGACCTGAGCCCCGGAATCTCACAATGTGACCTTGTTCGGATATAAGGCTGTTGCAGGTGTAATTAGGGCCCTAAGCCAACATGATGGTGTCCCTACAAAAAGGGGATGTTTGGACACAGACACACATGGGGGTGGGCTCTGTCAGCAAAGGGCAGGATTGCCCCGTCCCCTGAGGCTGCTGACATCTACTGGTCATCCTCTGGACCCCTCTGGGGTCCTGAGAACCCCCTGTCAGGATGTCTGGGGGGACATCCTGGCCGCTGTAGGGTGTGGGGCAGCCTCCCTGGCCCCACCCACTTGATGCCAGGAGCCCCCCCTTGACCACAGACACCTCAGACGTCACCTAGCGTCCTCTGGGAGCAGGACTGCCTAAGTGAGACCCATGGCTGTGGGTAAACCTCTATTAAACTCATCTCAGCTAAAGTGCTGCTTTTTTCAGTTTAAAGAACATGCAGTTTCCTTTAAAATGTCCTAGAGAGAGGCCACCAGCGATTAGAAGCAGTGTTAACTTCTGAAATTCGAGAAAGGGCACTTTTTTTTTTAATATGAATGACCAAACACTTGAGTAATATTTTTAAGGACACAAAAATGTTACTTTTTGTTTTCAGATTCTGAGATCTGAGGTTTTCCTTTAATTTTTTTTTTCATAGTATGATTCCCTTTGAAGTTCAAAAGCAGGACGAAGGAGACGCTTCATTTAGGATTACAGATACAGGTGGCATCCTTTCATTTTTAAAGGTCGTAAAATATGAGTAAAACATACAGAACACCAGAACAAAATAAGTTTAGGAAATGGAAGAGCCTAGTTATCAACAATGTGAAGTACACTAGAGATGCTGCGTGTGTGTCCCGGGATCTCCATCCAGGAGCTGGATCCCGAGGATATGTGAGCTGTGTTCACAGGAGAACCACAAAGGTGGCTGTGGACTAAGAACCCCTCCCCAAAACCACCTCCCAGGCTGATAACCACAAAAAAACTGCCAATGAACCCCTCCTGACTGCCCAGGGCATCAAAAATCACAGCTTAGGGGGGCCCAGGAGACAGGAGGCCCAGACATCACCGGGGAGCCCCGGACATCAGGGAACCCGAGCCAATGCGATTGGAACATGGGTATGAGTCCTAAACATCTCTAGTCTTCTGGTTGTGACAAACGGATGGCATAAGGGGACCAGGGCTTCAAGGTGTGTGTTAGGGTGAGCTGGTTCGCAGGTCCCCTGCAGCCCAGCCTCTCGGCCCCCTGGGGAAGCCACACACCGAGCTGATGACAGTGTCCACACTCAGTTCTCCCCTGACCCCTGAGAGAGGAACATGGACAACGGGTGTGTCTTCTGCAATAACAGTAAAAAATCAACACCTGTGTTCAGTTAAAGTAGCACAGACTTGAACAATGCCAGAGATCAGGGGTCCCAGGCTGGCTCCTGCGCAGGGACCACCTCTCTACCCCTACCCCACTGGGAGCTAACGTGGAAACCTGGAGCCTTCTCTTTCCTTCTTCCCCAGCACGCAGCTCCACATGGCCCTATGATGTGATGAGGGCTGAGGGCATCTTGCTCGGGATCTCAAGGGCTGGCCGGGTGCCTGCTTGTTCTTTCCCACTGCCTGGACCCTGCCTGGTACCCAGTCTCACCTCCTGGGCCAGGATGCTCACCTGCTCCCCCACAGCTGCGCATGAGCTCTGCAGCTTTGAGGGGGTCCCAGGCTGGCTCCTGCTAAGGGACCACCTCTCTCCCCCTACCCCTACAGATTTGAGGGGGCCTCTGGGGGAGCTTCAATATCCTGTGTGGGCCCCAACCCAAGCTGTGTACACTCCAGCAATGCTGAGGCCCCAGGGTCCACCTTGATCCCCACAGCCCAGCCACGAGTCGTGCTCCTTGGTTATCGGCTCCTATTGCAATGACCCAGTTTCCAGCTGGCTGAGGGGCTGGGGCAGCTCAAAGACTGACCTGAAGCCATATACCGTGGCCAGGAGAGAGCATGGCATGAGGCCTGACAGCTCACAAACCCCCGGCCCTGGGCTCATGGACTGATGCCTCTGCAGCGCCTCCCCGCTTTCTCCAGCCCTTCTCTGACGGGATCCCCAGACCCGGCCTGCAGGGGCCTCACTGCCCCGTCCAGTCTGCCAGGGCTGGCCTGTGCCCCTGACACCAGGCAGGACCCACCTTCTGAGGACTGGGCCTCAGTCTGGGCCCCTCCGGGGAGGCTAGGGGATGGAGGGGCCCAGTGTCTGCCCGCTGGCCAAGCCCGGCCTTCCCCAGACCCCAGGCCCACTCAGCTCATAAGAGCCTTGTACGCAGTTTGTCTCAAGGCCACAGAGACAGGGTGCTGACAGCCCAGACAGAATGTTCCCAGCCCCTGGAGCAGGTGTTAGAACTCAGCCCCTAGAGATGTCCGATCCCTGGCCCAGGGCCTGTGGAGGCATCATCTCACACAGTGAGGGCCCTCATAAAAGGGAGGGGGAGGGTCAGAGGCAGAGAGACGGGAGAGAGACAGCCTGCTCTGCTGGCTGTGAGGATGGAGGGAGGGGCCGTGAGCTAGGGATGCAGCGCCTCTAGAAGCTGGAAAAGGGGGGAGCCAGTGCTCCCCAGGAGCGTCCGGAGGGACCAGCCCTGCCCACACCTGGATTCAGCCCCGTGAGGCCCGAGCTGGACTCCTGACCTCAGGACTGTCAGAGAATCAAGCTGTGTTTTGAGCCACCACAATTGCAGTGGTTTGTTCCAGCCCCTGTAGGAAACCCAACGGCTGTGGAGAGAAGCCCCAGGAATCAGCCTCAAGATCCCTCTGGCTCCAAGGACCTAAGGCTTCAATGACAGCCCGTCCTAAACAATAAAAACACAATCTGCCTCTCAGAACACTTAATACATGTTTCTGCCCAAGCCAGAAAGCAGGAGGCACTCCAGAGGGACTAGCCAGAGGCTGGGAATGCAGGGTCCAGGGCGTTGGGGTGGGGGTGGCAGGGCGGAGGAGGTTTGAGGACCACCGCTGGCGGCTCCCACACACCCACCGCCCGCATACACAGGCTGGTGTCACTCTAAACCTGACGGGATACCAACAAGCCTCATGGTCCAGCTGTTCCCAGGGTATTTTTCCAACCCTCCTCTCAACAGCTGCCAGAGTCCTTGTAAATAGACCACGAACTGAAACCCTGACCTACTTCCCAGGACCGGAGCCAGGCTGCGGAGTGGAGGACAGAAGCAGGTTTGCAGGGCTTGGCTGGGAAAGGCTTCATCACTTACTGTGGGGAGCCAGCAGGTCCCCAAGGAAAAGACAAGCAGGAGGCAGATAAGAAGAGATATACAAATGGCTAATCAACTCGGGTTGGGAAGGTCCCCTGGAGAATGGAAATGGCAACCCACTCCAGTATTCTCACCTGGGAAATCCCATGGACAGGGGAGCCTAGCAAGCTACAGTCCATGAGGTTGCAGAGAGTCAGACACGACTGAGCGACTAACACTTCACTTTGCACTTTCAATTGACTTGGGAGAAAGACATCTTTATCTTCAGCAGGAAATTGAAAATAAGGACTAACTCCAAACTGTAAGGTTTTTAAAAAAATACCAAGAATCTGTACCGATGAAAATGGTTAAAATGGCACATTGTATGATATATATATTTGACACAATTTTTTTTTAAATTGATAATGTAGTATTTCCAGAAACCATTGAATCGTGCATTCTAAATATGTGAATTGTGTGATATGTAAATTATGTTTTGATAAACCTTTTTTTTAAATTCAGTATTATGCTATGGTCTCAACCTTTATATGTTTAATTTTTAAAAATATATACATATGTATGTTTATATTTTACGCGTTTGTATATGTATAGTTAATTTGATGGATTTTCTTTTTTGCTCTCTTTTCTGAGTTTTGTTCTCTCCAAACTCTCTACCACTTAAAAAGTTTGTAATTTAAAAATTGCTTTTATGAAATCTACAGCAAACAAATGCTGGAGAGGGTGTGGAGAAAAGGGAGCCCTCCTACACAGTTGGTGGAAATACAAATTGGTTCAGCCACTATGGAGAACAGTATGGAGGTTCCTCAGTAAACTAAAAATAGAACTACCATATGATCCAGCTATCCCACTCCTGGGTACATATCCAGACAAAACTATAATTTGGAAAGACGCATGCACCCCAGGTTGATAGCCGCACTAGTTACCATAGCCGAGACAAGGAGACAGCCAGAACGTTCATCATTCATGGAAAGAGGAATGGATAAAGAAAGTGTGGTACATGTATACAACAGAATATTACTCAGACATAAAAAATGATAGAGTGCCATTTGCAGCAACATCAGTGGACCTAGAGATTGTCATGCTAGGGAATTCTCTGGCGATTCAGTGCTTGGGACTCCTCAATTTCATTACTGAGGACATGGGCTCAATCCCTGGTCAGAGAACTAAGATCCCAGAAGTTGCACAGTGCAGCCAAAAAAAAAGGAGAGAAAAGAGATTATCATGCTGAGTGAAGTAAGTCAGAGAGAGACAAATACCATATGATATCATTTCCATGAATTTATCTACAAAACAGAAACAGACTCATAGGTATGCTGCTGCTAAGTCACTTCAGTCGTGTCCGACTCTGTGTGACCCTATAGACGGCAGCCCACCAGGCTCTGCCGTCCCTGGGATTCTCCAGGCAAGAATACTGGAGTGGGTTGCCGTTTCCTTCTCCAGTGCATGAAAGGGAAAAGTGAAAGTGAAGTCGCTCAGTCATCCAACTCTTAGCGACCCCATGGACTGTAGCCTACCAGGCTCCTCCGTCCATGGGATTTTCCAGGCAAGAGTACTGGAGTGGGGTGCCATTGCCTTCTCCGGACTCATAGGTATAGAGGAACAAATTTGTGGTCTGACCAGGGATTGAGCCCATGTCCTCAGTAATGAAAATGAGGAGTCCCAAGCACTGAATCGCCAGAGAATTCCCTAGCATGACAATCTCTAGGAGTGGTGGGGAAAGAAGGATTGGGAGATTGAGGTTAGCAGATGCAAACTATTATATGTAGAATAGATAAACAAAATCCTACTGTATAGCACAGGGAACTATATTTAATATCATTTGATAAACTATAAAGGAAAAGAATATTGAAAAGATGGACGTCCCTGGTGGTACAGTGGATGGAAATCTGCCTGCCAATGCAGGAGACATGAGTTTGCTCGCTGGCCCGGAAAGATCCCCCGTGCTGCAGAGCAACTAAGCCTGTGCGCCACAACTATTGAGCCTGTGCTCTGGACCCTTCGAGCCATAACTGCTGAAGCCCATGTGTCCTAGAGCCCGTGCTGTGCAACAAGAGAAGCTATGGCAATGAGAAGCTGGTGCACTGAAATTAGAAAGTAGCTCCCATTCACTGAAACTAGAGAAAGCCCGCGTGCAGCAACAAAGACCCAGCACAGCCAAAAATAAATAAATAAAAAAATTTTTAAATAATATAAAAAAGAATGTGTATATATATATGTGTGTATAGTGAAAGTGAAAGTGTTAGTCACTCAGTCGTGTCCAACTCTTTGCGACCCCATGGACTGTAGCCTGCCAGGCTCCTCTGTCCATGGGATTCTCCAGAATACTGGAGTGGGTTGCCATTTCCTTCCCCAGGGGATCTTCCCGACACAGGGATCAAACCTGGGTCTCCTCCATTGCAGGCAGATTCTTTACTGTCTGAGCCACCAGGGAAGCCTCTTATGTGTATAAATGAATCACTTTACTGTACGGCAGAAATTAACACATTGTAAATCAAATATACTTCAATTCATTTTATTAAAAAAATTTTATAAGTGCTTTTATCAACTGTCAGCATGTGTGATGTGTTGGTCTTCCTCCCCAAAAGCCATCACCACAGTCTGACCATATGAAACACATCAGCAAATCCCAGTAGAGGGACATCCACAGAATTGACCCAGCCTTCTCATGACTGCCCAGGGCAGCAAACAAGGCATGCGAGAAACCATCACAGCCCAAAGGGACCCCAGAGACGGGAGACCTGACTGTCAGGGGGGAAGTCTGAGGGACCCTGGGGCAGAGAGAATGTCAGGGAACTACATGTGGGCATCGGTGAGCCCTGACTCAGCAGTTAGTGCTGGCCTGTTGGTTGTGACCAACCCATCAGGTCAAGGTGAGCTGCTGTCTATTAGTGGGGGCACTGGGGACAGGCATATGGCAGCCACGTGCTGTCTTTGCAACCTTTCTGTGACTCTAAGACTCTCCAAAAAAGTGGAGTGTATTAATAATAGTAAGAAGAGTAATCAAATGTCCAGAAAATGCTTTACAAGCACAGTGTTCCCTGTCCTGTGAAGCAGTCACCCAGGTTGGTCCCAGGGGCGGCCAAGGAGTCATTCTCCGGGGGGCAGTGGACATCTAGCTAAGGCCTACGCTATGTCTGTCCCCCAGAATAGGGGTCCCCAACTTCTGGCATCACCGACTCAATTAACATGAGTTTGAGTAAACTCTGGGCGATAGTGAAGGATAGGGAAGCTTGTTGTGCTGCAGTCCTGTGGGGTCACAGAGTTGGACACGACTGAGCGACTGAACCACAACAACTTCCGGGATCTGATGCCTGATGATGTGAGCAGGAGCTCATGTGATAATGATAGAAATAAAGTCCACAATAAACGTCACGTGCTTGAATCATTTCGAAACAATCACCCCACCCCTGTCCCCGGTCTGTGGAAAAAATTGTCTTCCATGAAACCCATCCTTGGTGCCAAACAGACTGGGGACCCCTGCCCTACAGTCACCAGTCCTCCTGCCCTGACCACAGCCCTCCTGAC
The DNA here is from genome assembly GCF_054371585.1 of Giraffa tippelskirchi. NCBI lineage: Eukaryota > Metazoa > Chordata > Mammalia > Artiodactyla > Giraffidae > Giraffa > Giraffa tippelskirchi. Next base: position 117,085,978 of record NC_137280.1, on the reverse strand, counting down.
TCGGGGTGGAGGTCGGGGCCCAGACCTGTGCTGGGAATTGGGGGTCCCTTTGTAACCACCGGCATCCACATACCCCCATTCCCACCCCAGAAGGCACACGGCGGAGAGTGGGGGCTCTGTCTCCCCCACAGCTCTGATGCAATTCTGACACCATTTACATTTTCAGCTCCAGGTGAACGATGAGTGCCCCCCCTCATGGTTTGGAAGCAGGTCTCTGTGATGCTGTCTGTGCACCTGGGAAGCTCCTGGGAGCCAGGAACAGGTAGATCCACAGACACAGAGAGTGGGTTCCTGGTTGTCAGGGGGCTGACTGCTGATGGGGACAGGGCTTCCTTTGGGGTGATGGAAAGGTTCTGGAATTAGGTAGAGGTGATGATTGCATAACCTTATGAAGGTACTAAACACAACTGTTCACTTTAAAACGGTTACTTTCATTTTATGCAAATTTCACATCAATGGGAAAAAAAAAAGAACTTCAGGGACCACTTCAGGGGGGAATTTGTCCCATAAGCCCAGGCATCCGACAGGGCCCACTTTGCTGGCTGGAGGACATTCTCCACAGGTGGGGCTGTGACACCTCACCCAGGGCTTCACAGAGATGGGGACTCCCGCCTCCGCTCCCCCAGGGGAAACAGCCACCACTTCTCAGTTGAGAAATCGACCCTGTTTGCCAGCTTCTCCCCTCCTCCCCCGACCCACAACCCCAGTTTCATGAAACAGGCACCCTGAGGAAGAGGGTGCTGCCTGGCCCTGGGGGCTCCCCAGGTACTTAACGCACAACTCAGAGCCCCGGTCCTGGCAGACGCACCAGAGCGAGGACAACTCAACGGCCAGCAGGCCATCAGCCACTGGGTATGAATCAATGACTGTCGCTGGGGCGTGGCCCCCACTCACCGCCACAGCTGCTGCAGTTTGCTCTGATTATACATTCACCGTGGGAGAGGAAGCGCAGGCTGGCCTCATATTTTATTCATAGAACCCGACTCTGTGTAACCATTACAGGTTTTGAGCAGGGAGGCCAGGACCACCGACACCAGGAGCTGTGATCCCCATGCCACGGCCACTCTGGAGGTCAGGGGAAGGACAGCAGCAGCGCCTCCAGGGCGAAACGCCCACCAAGGGTTCTGCCCTGAGAACCAGAGGCTCTGGTCGAAAATGTGCCAATCCCATGGACTTTCGGGACCGGCTGATAGGGGTAGCAGGCTTCTTATTTTATAAAAAAGGAGAAGCTTAGTTTTTTGCTGCCTGAGTCTTTGGCTTCCAACCATCATGGAAGTTGGGTCTGTGCTCATTGCCTTTCATCGCCGTTCTGTAATTCTGCACCAGGAAGCTCCGAGGTGTTGGCCTGGGCTGGGCTGGGCTGGGGGCTCCAGAGCCCCCCTCCCACCTGCTCACCCGAAGGAGCCCCTGATATGTAGGAGTCAGATAATCACCTATGTTTCTAGTCCCCACCCTCAGCCCAAGTCCACCCAGCTGCCAGCCCCTCCTAGCTAGTCACTGCCCGCACCTTCCCCTAGCTGGCCGCGGAGGGAGACCCCGTGTCCCCGTGGGAAACACGCCATTCCCAGGTCAGGACTCTGCTGGGCAGGGATGTGTCGGTACCCAAAGAGCCATCCACCCCACCCCCACTCCCACTCCTCCCCCAAGTGCCCCATGGCAAGAGTCCGACCGTGACCGCTATGGACCGAGAGCTGTCACCCGACTTGTCCAGAGGGTGGAAGGGAAGGTGTCCCTATTGTCTCCCCCAAGGGACACACAGAAAGGGGACAAAGACAGTCAGCTTGGAAGGACCCTTGGCCCCCGCTTTCCATGGTGGCCGCGGGGATGGCAGAAAACTCAGGACGACAGCCCTCATTGTGTGCCCAGCACCTCGCCGCGCCACAAGCCTCGGCTTTCCACAGCCATGTCGGTCTGATTTCGGGAGAACCGGACCCCAGGGGAGGGTTCAGAGGCCCATTGTGCCCCCACCTTCCCTCCTCGCCCGCCCCAACCCCCCCAAGACGCCTGGGGTCCCACTGAGCGTGGGCCCTGCACAGCATCGTGCCCGGGGTCTGGGTGCCGAAGCCTGGGTCTTGCCCCTGGTCATACGACAAGCCGAGCTGTGGCAGGTCCTTCCTGGCCGCCTCCAGACACCAGCCTGTTCTCCGGTCTACATCAGATCTGGGGGGCTCTGCCTGGTGGCTGGGGGTGAATGTGCAGAAGGTGTTTAGGGAGAATTGAATATAATCTGCAGGAAATTTTCCAGAAGGGTAAAAAGAAAGAAGTATTCTGCCTGGAGCCAAACAGGGGGCAGAAATCTCAAAAGAAGACAGAAATTTCCTGCCTGAAGGAGTGGGCAGGGGACCAGGGTGAAGATCCCCAGGTCCTGAGGACTCAGGTCCTCAGACCGGAGTGAGGCTTCCTGGGCAGGGGACCGGGTAGGCAGCCAACCTGGACACCCCAAGCTGTTCATCCTCTCCACTTCCAAAGGCAGGCCATCTGCCCCTGCTGGGTCCGGGGCCATCAAGAAAGGAGAGACTGTCCCGTCACCCCCAAACCACACTGCTCAACACCACCACACTCCCAGGCTGTATGAAAGAGCTCTGCCTGGCCAGAGGGAAGGAAACAAAGACTCCAGAGAGAAAAGCAGACCAGAGACAAGGCAGCAGGTGTCAGAAGATACATGACCACTAAAAATACCTGAGGAGAGAAAGAGGCCATGCATCACCTCTGATCCCACCCATGTTAGAGTAACCACCTACCTCTGGGGCTTTTTAAATCAGCCTCGCCTACTCAGTCTCTCCTGTCCTCCATGGCCAGCGGGTGTGTGGACCTGAGCTGCCCTCCTGGAGAGCGATCAGGGGACATCTGTTCAGATCCCTGGAGGAGGGGGGCGAGGGGGCTGCCTCCTGAGAGAAGTCCCAGCAAGCATCAAACCACTGCCTGGACCGGAAGGAGGATGGTTGCAGCTGCCAAAACTTCTGTCCCAGCACCATCCTCATGAGAGAAGAGCCGTGGTAGCTCCGGAGACATTGTTAGGGGGTAAACAAGTTACAAATCAGCAGGCAGAATACCCCTAATCAGGAGAGGAAAAGTGGGTGAGCACATACACGCAGGCACTCGGACACACACACACACACACACACACACACACACGGATCTGGGAGGGGAGGGGCAGGGGGGTATACACTCCTTGGTGCCAGGGTGGGTCCTGGGTGAAGACATTCAAGTGAGAATTTGTGGCTTAGTCTAGAGCTATTTTCAGTGTTCTCCACACTTTCTATGATGCCGGTGCCCTGTTGTCACGGCCAGGAGGAGAGAGAGCCACAGGGAGACTCACGGGTCACCGGCCCGCCAGGGAAAGGGCAGGCGTTGGGCGGCCAGTCTCGCACCCCAGCCCGGGGCTGACACTAATTCCCTGTCGGAGCAGGGTTACTGCTGCCCTTGTGTGACCCTCCTCAGGAAGCCGTGACAAGTGTTAAATCACACTGTCGCGTCTGCGGGGACCACATGTAATGCGGCTCCCATTCATCCATTCGGGCACCAGGGACATGACACACACGCGGAGGCTGGCCAGAACACAGGCGCGTCTTTTCAAAAAAAATGAAAAATTGCTCTTTTTTTTTTGGTATGGTAAAAAAATATACCTCCTGTGGAAAAACTCTGTGAGTGTTCAGAAAAGGGAGAAGGAGACGTTCCCCTAGATTGCACGGGCATCTCCATCCCGGGAGCACCTTGTCAGGGAGTCTGTCTTTTCACACAAATGGGATCATATTTTTTTTATGCTGTTTTATTTTTTTTTCTTACTGTTTATTTGGAGATAATGACAGAATCACGTGAAGATGTGGAGAGAGCACAGAGAGGCCCATCTACCCATCACCCAGCTTCCCTCCACGGTCAAAACCAGGCATCTGATACTAAGGCTGGGTGGATGCAGACTTCTTTGTATCCATTGTATGTAGGTTGTATGAATTGGTTGTATCACTGTATCTCCCGTGCAGATTCCTGTAACCCCACCCCACCCTTCCCCCATTCTCCGTCCATTCTCCGTCTCTTCTCATCTTGAGATTGTTCTGTAGATGCACCGTGCAGCTCAGAGCCCTCAGAGCTCTGCACGGCACCCGTGTTACACGCACTGTGTTGTCCATCCCTGTGGCTGGTTCCTACTTCGTGCATAGTAACATTCTGTGGTGCACACGTCCCAGCCAGCGTGCCAGTCACCAATTGAGGACATCTGGGTTGGTTACCACTAGGGGGTTTTGAAAATAAGCTGCCCTGCACGTTCTTGCACAGACTGTGAGCAGAACGTAAATGTTCACTTCTCTGGGATGAATGCCAGGGACAAACGCGGCGATGACTGGGGTGCGTCCTAAGTGTTTTACATGCTGTTTGGCGAATTTGACACCAGCATATCAAGGACAGCATCCCTCACAGCCAGACTCACTTGTTTACAGTGGCTGCTGGGGATCCCTCCACGCAAAAGGGAGTGAATCCTTAGGATCCCTGGAGATGAATGTGCAGGTCACTGGCGGGGACACAGCCCTGGACACACGCTGCCCCCTGACTGCTGCGGCTTTTAGACAACGTTTTTCTAGAAGTAGAACCACTGAGCCCAGGACCCAAGCTCGTATTGATATGAGGAGCCACATGCCTCCACCCCAACTGCCCTTAAACATTTTTTATGTTGCCTTTTTTTTTGCTAAACTGAGATATAATTGACATATAACACTGTGCTAATTGTGGGTATACAGAATGATTCCATATTTGTGTATATTAAGAAATGATCACTGTGATAGGTTCGCATCCTTTCACATCAAGTTACAAATTATTTTTTCTCCTGATGAGAACTTTAAAGGTCACTGTTAGCAATTTTCAAATATAGGCTGCACTGTTGATTATAGTCACCGAGCTGTAAGTTACCATCTCATAACTGAAATAATGTACTTTCTGAACCCCTTCACCCATACCCCCTCTATCTACCTCTCATTGGCTTTCTGGATCTGTGAGCTTGGTTTTTGTTTCAGATTCCACATTGGCACTGAGATCAAATAGTATTTGCCTTTCTCTGACTTATTTCACTGAGCATGCATTAAATCTTTAAAAATAGATGATTCAGACCATTGGTTAAAAAAATTGTTTTTTTAACCAATATATATAATATACGAAGGATATATAGAGTGTAACCAATTTAAATCTCTATCAGTCATTCAGCCTTGTCCAAAAAAACACAGAAAAAAATGAAAAAGACATCTCTTTTCAGTGATTTCTTTGGCTGTTGAGCTGAACATCTCTCGCACGGAGAACTGCATTCTCACCGACTTTGCCCATTTTTTCTCCTGGCTTGCCAGTCTTTGTTGATTCGCAGCAGAGTTTTTTACATTAATGATATTAATTGTGTGTCCCAATGGTTACCCATATATAATTTGTTGTAAACTTTTCAATGATCTGATAGTTGAAGGTTTTTTTCTTTTATTTTGGCCACACCGAGCATCAAATGGGATCTCAGTTCCCTGACCAGGTATGGAACCCGAGCCCCCTGCAGTAGAAACGTGGAGTCTTAACCACCCTGGACTGCCCGGGAAGTCCCTGAAGGGTTTGTTTGTTTGTTTGTTTCTTGATGGTTTCTGGCATTTAGAGCAAATTTTAAAAAGATTCTCTCATCTCAAAACTAAAAAGAAACTTATCTGAAATTTCTTCTAGGACTTTATGGATCTACAGATGATCCAAGGATGTCTTTCCCAAGTGAGCTATCTATTGTGGAATAATTTGAGATTCTCAGAAAAGTTGTAAAGCCAGCCTGTTGGGTTCCTGACACCTAGCTCCCCATGGGAAAATCTGACAGGAGGGGGAGTTCCCTAACAAGGAAACCAGCCTTTCTTTGATTTCACCCATTTTTCCAGTGATATCTTCTTTCTGCTCCTGGATCTCATCTAGGAGTTCATGTTTCATTTCATATTTCAGAGTTCTCACATCTCCAGGCTCCTCTGGCCAGATCTTACTGTCATATAAGAATCTGCTTGGCTCCTCCCACCCAGGGGTGGTGACATGAAATTTACACAAACTTAGAGTCAGTTCTAATCTTTAAAGGTGGGTTTTCTCATCCCTCAGTATTGTGGGTTGCTGTGTATGCCCCCAAAAGATAGGTCCACGTCCCAAGTCGCGGAACCTGGGATCCAGGGCTTATTTGGAAATCGGGTCTTTGTAGATGTGATCAAGTTAAGATGAAATCACACTGGATAAGGGTGGCCCTGATGCCATGGCTGGTGTCCATATAGGAAGAGGAACATTGGGACACAGATGCACAGGGAGAGGCCGCGTGAGAGTGGAGGCAGAGATCAGGGTGGAGGCCCAGGATTATCAGGAAGCTGCCAGACCCTGGAAGAGGCCCAAAGGACCCTCCCCTGGAGACTCAAGGGGCCACACGGCCCTGCCCACACCTGGACCTTTGCCTTCTGGCCTCCAGAACTGGGAGGGAATCAATCCTGTCATTTGAAGCCATGCAATTTCTGATCATTTGCTAAAGCCGCCCCCAGAAAACCACACACCGGGCCAGAGCCAGAGAATGCTGAATGGCTGCAGTGTGTGGTGTTGTTGTTGTTCAGTCACTCGTGTCCAACTCTTCGCGACCCCGTGGACTGCAGCACCCCAGGCTTCCCTGTCCTCCACTATCTCCCGGAGTTTGCTCAAACTCACATCCATTGAGTCAGTGATGCCAGCCAACCATCTCGTCCTCTGTTGTCCCCTTCACCTCCATTTGCCGTCAATCTTTCCTAGCACTCAGGTCTTTGCCAATGAGTCGGCTGTTTGCATCAGGTGGCCAAAGTACTGGAGCTTCAGCTGCAGCATCAGTCCTTTCAATGAATATTCAGGATTGATTTCCTTTAGGATTGACTGGTTTGATCTCCTTGCAGTCCAAAAGACTCTCAAGAGTCTTCTCCAACACCACAGTTCCAAAGCATCAGTTCTTCAGTGCTCAGCTTTCTTTATGGTCCAACTCTCACATCTGTACATGACTACTGGCAACATTGTTGCTTTGACTAGAAGGACCTTTGTCAGCAAAGTGATGTCTCTGCTTTTTAATACGCTGTCTAGGCATGGTGTGCACCCTCCAAAGTGCTGCCTTGGAGCTTCCCCTGACAGGGAGCCCCGAAGCAGGTGTGTCTCCAAACAGGTTCCCCTACAGAGGGTGCCCCACGTCTGTATTTATTATGAAAACAGCAGGTAAAAACTCAGTAATCAAATGTGGGATCTCTGCCACACTGCTGGGCAGCCAGGCTGGCTGAGGGGTGGTGCCTGGCTGACAGAGCACAACACGGGCAGCCATTGTGTAAAACAGGATAGTAGTGCTCCCTCCCCCCACATTAAACATAGATGCATATGCGACCCTGTTATCCCACTTCCGGGTCACCTTTGCGTATTTGCCCAATTGAAAGCAGGGTCTCAAAAAGATGTTTGCACACCCATGTTTACAGCATTGTGATTCATGGCAACCAAGAGGTGGAAACAACCCGTGTCCATCCACGGATGATGGTCCATTCACACACTGGAATCTTACTCAGCCTTAAAAAAGAAGGAGGTTCTGACACCTCCTACACTGTGGCTGAACCTTGAGGACATGATGCTCAGTGAGAGAAGCCAGACACGGAAGGACACACGGACACACACTGTCTGATTCCACTCACAGGAGGTCCCTGGAGGAGTCAGATCCAGAGACAGGAAACAGATGGTGGGGCCAGGGTAGGGGAAGGGAGAGGGAGCTAGTGTTTCATGCGGACAGAGCTTCCATTTGGGAAAATGAAAAAGTTCTGGAGATGATGGGGGCTGGTTGCACAACAGTGTGAATATGCTTAATGCCACCAAGCTATGCACTTAAACATGGTTGAAGTGATAGGTTTAATGTTATGTATATCTTATCACAAGTTTTTAAAATATGGAAATGAAGAAGCTGCTGGTACTCAACCTTGCAGGTCCAAGATGGGAGGGCCCACTGCTCTGCCAGAGGACCAAGGCCTCCTGGTTTCCTGACCCATGTGATGGGTGTGACTCTGACTTTAGAATTGGAGTTGAATGCCCCCCAACCTGACTCTCTGGTCCACACAGGCCATATTTTTTTAAGTTAAAGATCTAGAGAAAAGAGAAGAGGAAATGAACAGCTGGCCAGGCCAGTAAAGAGCAATTCCCCAAGTAGAGATGCCCCCACTGCAGCCAGTCAAGGCCCTGGGGTCCTTGCTCTGATTTGTTGTTGTTGTTTAATTGTTAAGTCCAACTCTTTTGAGACCCGATGGACTGTAGCCCGCCAGGCTTCTCTGTCCATGGGATTTCCCAGGCAAGAATACTGGAGTGGGTTGCCATTTTCTCCTCCAGGGGATCTTCCAGATCCAGGGACTGAACCTGTGTTTCTTGCATTGGCAGGCAGATTCTTTACTGCTGAGCCACCTAGGAAGCCCCAAGTGATTAGGGTGGTCCAAGTCCACTGACAAGCTTCCTCATGAGACAGAAGAGGACATGTGTCAATGGAGGCAGTGACTGAGGTGATGAGACCACAAGCCCAGGATGCCTGTAGCCCCTAAAAGCTGGGAGAGGCAGGATGGACCCTCCCCTGAAGCCTCCAGGGGAAGCTGGAGCCTTACTTTCCCCTTGTCCAGAGCAGTGCCTAGCACACAGTATATACATACTCATCAAACACATGAGAACCTGCTGTGGGTCCACTTAATCCACCTGCTGACCCCCAAGCCCCAGCTCGGCCAGCACCCCTAGAACAGCCTCGGGCAGGGACCCTGGCCCCTGTGGCCATGCATACTGTCCTGGGCCCTCTTGCTCCCCTGGGCAGCTCTCACCCACCTAGGTGGTGGGTGCCATCAGCGTGTAGAGCTTGATTCAGCACAGGTTTTCATAGAGGTGCTTCTGTCCCTCCACACACGGGAACATCCCTCAGCCACGAAAAGGAGAGAAGCCCTGACACTTGCTACCACATGGACGGATCCTGAGAACACGATGCTCACTGAGGGAAGCAGACACATAAGGACATACAGGGTGTGATTCCACTGCGGGGAAACGTCCAGAACAGGCCGATCCACAGACACAGAGAGTGGGTTTCTGGTTGTCAGGGGCTGGGGAGGAAGTAGGGGGTGACTGCTGATGGGGACAATCTTCCTTTTGGGGAGATGGGGTGATCTGGAATCAGATAGAAGTGATGGTTAGTAACCCTAACCCTGTGAATGTACAAAATTCCACAGAATTATTTGCCTGAAAACAATTAATTTTATGTTGTGTGAAGTTCATCTCAACGAAAATGTTGCCTTCCTAATTCCGTCCCTTGTATCGCAGGAGTCAAACGTGGTCACTGCTAACTAAAGCTGTCATGAAAGACCGTAGCCTGCGAGGAGGCACACACCTTAGTTCAAAGTTCTCTCTGGGAGAGAGGTCTGTGAAGACAGGCTGTTTTTATGTTAACAGCCAAACAGTAATGTCAGCCACAGATGTGGCCCCCAAGCTGAGGGCTGCTCACTCCACTCCCGTGGCTCTGAAGGAACTGGGAGCCCACAGGGTCAGAAATGGCTGCTACCCAAGGGCCTCAAGCCCCGTCATCCCTCGGGCAGGGTTGGGAGTGGTTTCTCCATGGAGATCACTGCCCTTGGGTTTGCAAATTTGAGCCTCAGAGGGCTGGCAGGGTTCCTGCCCTGGGCTCGGGAATCAGGGAAGGAGAACCCTGGCCTTTCCCATGCTCCAGCTCATCCTCTAGGGCACTGCTCAGATGGACATACTCCTGGGAGACAGGGATGCCCTCCAAGCCCCAGGTCCCACTGGCTGCTTCAGAGCTGCTGGGGGGGCCGGGAGGTGACTCCACCACCAGCCAGGCCAGGGGTCCTGTTGTTCCCACTTCACTACTGAGAACACCGAGGCTCAGGGGGTCTCAGCAGGCCCCAGACCCAGCTGGGGCAGGGCTGAGATCTGCCCCTGGTTCCCCACGTTCCTCCCAGGGCTCCCACTCTACACCTCCCTGGGTTCTGGCCCCCCACCCCACCCCTAGAGCCTATGACAAGGCCCCTCGCACAGGGTACTTCAGGGAGGGGAATGTCTGTTCTCCTTAAGCCTCCATCTTTAAGCTGGCTGTTGCCATGGCAACAGTCTGCAGCTGACCTTTGTGCAGGAAAAAAGGGTGACCCTCCCAACGCAGACCCCCTCCCCGCCATTACCCCCACCTCCTGCCACAGAGAGGTTTAAAGGCATCTGTCTAAACAATGCATTATGGATTCTCTGCTGGCGTGCATGGCCTGAGAATTTCAATCCGGGTGTTCTAGGAGGGAACAGTGTCCTGGGCCAGGGCAGGCCTGGGAACCAGGACGGGGCCTGAGATGCAGTCCGGCCAAGGTCAGAGCCCCAGACTCAGTTTTTTCATATGTACACTGGATGCTGGGCTTCCCTGGTGGGTCACTGGTAAAGAACTCACCTGCCAATGCAGGAGACACAGGAGATGGAGGTTCAGTCCCTGGGTTAGGAAGATCCCATGGAGCAGGAAATGGCAACCCACTCCAGTATTCTTTCCTGGAGAATCCCATGGACAGAGGAGCCTGGAGGGCTACAGTCCATGTGGTCACAAAGAGTCTGACGTGACCGAGCCACTAAACAACAACACTGGATGTTGCAGGACCTAGCAGGTGGAGGTGACCGGCTGGCCATGCCAGAGGCCATAAGGGGCAGTTCTCCCAGCAGAGACACCGCCGTGCCAGCCACAGGGACATACTGGTCCCTCTGCAAACCAGGCCCCCCTCTCCTGCCCAGGGCGGGGAGGAGCCGCCCCCACTGCAGCTGGTCAAGGCCCCAGGTTCTTGCTGGGCCTAGTGCTCCCTCAGAGTTCAGACAACAGCTGAGGACTGGAAGGGCAGCTGGGCCTCTCTTCTCAGAGAGTGGCTGTGGGCACCAGGACCCTTACCACCGGGCACAGGAGCCACCATCCAAGTTCCTTTTGGTAGGATTTCTGCCCTGGGCTCCTTCCACCACCTCCAGGCAGCCCTCTGTGTCTGGTTCACCTGATGGGCCACTACCAGATCATGTCCCTCCCCTGCTCCAAACTCTGCCATGGCTGCCCAGGGACCTCAGAGAGTTGGGGGAGGAAGCAAACTCCTCCCTGGAATCCTCCCCAACCCCTCACTGTCCTCCTTGTGCCAATCTCTCCCTCCCCTAGCCCCCCACTCCAGCCACACCTGCCACCCAGTAGACCTGCAAACACACCCAGCTGTGCCCCCACCTCAGGGCCTTTGCTCTTCTCATGCCTTCTGCCCAACTCACCTCAAGACACTCCTCTCCTTTCAGGCCTCAGCTCAGATGACACCTCCTTTGGGAAGGCCTCCTGCCCCTTCCCTTGGAGCTTGTCGAGATGGACAGGGAGAGACCGGGGCTGAGCGAGACAGAGGCAGCTTGTGGAGCTCATGGACGGCAGGCTCCCTGAGGACATGACTGCCCTGTCTTCATTATTTTATTATCTTCTTTTTTTTTTGGCCATGCCACATAGCTTGTGGAATCCTAGTTCCCCAAACAGGGATCAAGCCCATGCCTACCTGCAAGGAAGGCACAGAGTTCTAACCACTGGACAACCAGGGAAGTCCCTAGTTTATCATCCTCTAAAATTTCATTTCAGGGGCTTCCCTGGTGGTCCAATGGCTAAGAATCTGCCTTGCAATGCGGGGAACACAGGTTCGATCTCTGGTCTGGGAAGATCCTACATGCCTCGAAGCACCCAAGCCAGTGTGCCATAACTACTGAGCCTGCACTCTAGAGCCTGTGCTCTGCAACAAGAGAAGTCACCACAGTGAAGAGCCTGCACTCCTGAACTAGAGAGTAACCCCCACTCAACGCAACTAGAGAAAAGCCCACACAGCAACGAAGACCCAGCACAGCCAAAAATTAATTAATTAATTAATTAATTATATTTCAAAAATCCCCAGTTTGGGAACAAAAATCTTGAACGGTGCAGCCAAAAAAAAAAAAAGAAGAGGGTCCCCCCTCAGCTCCAGGGTCAGGCCCGGCAGCCCTTCCTAGGGGGGTCTGGGGTGTTCAGGCCTGGCAGAGCCCAAAGGTGTTCCAGCACTTTCCCCAATCCCTGAGGCTGTGGCTAGCATTCAGCAGGCACTCAGATGGGGCCACCCCAGAGCTTCTGGACACTGGGAGTGGCCATGAAGTGGCCCCTGAACTCCTAGGAGCCCTGACCTGGCAGCATCAGCTCACCCTTGATCCTAGACTCAGAGGGGTCAGGTGGCCTCCCACCTGAGGCCACAGAACAGATCATGGTCAGTCAGGGATTGGGGTTCGGGGGGTTGGGAGCTGAGAATGAAGCTCCTAGTCTGGAAACCTCAACCTGGTCCCAGCTCCTCGTGTGTCTCTCTGTCTCTGACTCCCCATGACCTCTCTGGCCTCTGTCCCACACAGTCTCCACTCAGTCTCTGGGGTCTCCTTCAGGAAAAGAAGGAGATAGATGCACTTTGGGGTGGATGAGGGCAGGGATTTATGCAGCCCCTCTCCTCCCTGGGGACGATCGGGTGCAGGTTGCCTGGCACAATGCGCAGAAAGGGGCAGGTCCAGGGAGGGCCCGACCAGTGGATAAGGAGGATTTAGTGCCCCCACCTGGCTGCAGGCATCAGGTGGGTCCAACCCCAGGGCAGGCTCAGGGACCCCCCAACCCCTTCCTTTCCCACTTCTGCACAGCAGGTGTGAACATGCTCCTCTGGGACCACCTCCTACAAGGTCAGGGACCACAGGCAGAAAGTCGCCCTCCTGGGGGTCTGGACAGAAAATGGAGGGGTCATGGGCACGGGGAGACCCCCTTCACATGCTAGGCCTGCCCTCCAGTAACAGCGGCGGTGAGACCCCCATCTGCAGGAGCATGTGAGCCACCTTTAAGTGAAAGCAGGTGCGGGCACAGATGCTGTCCCCAGGTTGTGACACAGTGCTGTTAGAGCCCTTTGGCAGATGCAGACACCGGGGTCAGGATGGGGTCACCTGAAGAGACTCAAGGTCCATACTCTTGATCTCACTGGAGGTTTTCCACTGGAGCTGCAGATGCCCCTCACTGGGTTGGGATCTGTACTTTACTTTTGGCCTCAGGGAGCCTTAACCTTGTGTGAGGGTTTAACGCAAAAGGCATAGATAGGATGGTTAAAGGGTTTTCCAAAGAACAGCATTCTCTCCATAAACTCCAAGGGAGGGGAAACGGCCCGAGCTCCCATCAATGGTGACAGATAAACACACATGTCCTTCCACACCCAGGAATATCATGCAGCCTGGAAAGTGGTAAAGCCGTGGCACTGGCTACAACATGGATGGACCCTGAGAACACAATGCTCAGTGAGAGAAGCAGACACAGAAGGACACACGGGGTGTGATTCCACTGCTGGGAAACGTCCAGAACAGGCCGATCCACAGACACAGAGAGTGGGTTTCTGGTTGTCAGAGGCTGCGGAGGGGGTGGGGGTGACTGCTGATGGGGATAGGACTTCTTTTGGGAAGGATGAAAATGTTCTAGAATTGATTGTGTCCATGGACACATAACCTTGTAAATAGAGTAAAACAAATGAACTGTACACTGTTAATTAATGAACTGTAGGATATGTGAGTATCTTGGACTTCCCTGGTGGTCCAGTGGATAAGAATCCACCTGCCTATACAGGGGACATGGATTTGATTCCTGGTCCAGGAAGACCCCACATGCCGTGGGGCAACTAAGTCCGTGTCCTGCAACTACTGAGCCCGCACTCTAGAGCCCGTGCTCTGCAACAAGAGAAGCCACTGAAATGAGAAGCCTGAGCACTGAAACAAAGAGTAGCCCCCGCTCATCGCAACTAGAAAAAGCCCATATGCAGCAACAAAGACCCAACACAGCCAAAAAATAAAGACCCTCCCCAAATATAGTAAGATATATTAGTATCTCAATAATGTTGAAACCATGGCACTCCCTTCTGTCCTGTGTCCCTGTCCTCCCTGACTTTGGATGTCCACCCACAGGCAAGTTACACCTTCACCCTCAACCAGGTCCACATGCAAGGAGGCTTTGTCTGGAAGATTTGCAAGGTAGTGATCCTCACATCTCCAGAGGCATGCAAGCAGAGAGCAACAAGCCGTGAGCAGGGCTCCCTGCCCTGGGTGACGAATGGCCTCTAACTCAGGCCAAGCCTGAAAATCGGGAACTCCTGGCTGCTAAAAGTCTCCAGTATCTCGGACCATCCTGCCTGATGCAGAGGCCCCAGGGGTGAGCGCTCTGCTGATATGGCATCTCAGGCCTAGCAGGGCCACTGCCACTGCACATACGAACATGTATGTTCACATGCACACATATAACTATTCGAGGAATTTTCCCTTCTTTTCTTCCAGTAAAGGAGCCTGTCATGGTCATGGGGCATCGGTGACACCGTGGATTTCACGGTACTTTCATCACCACAGGCCCGGCTCACAAAGGCCCCTCTAAGCCCTCTCGTCTATTCTCTATGTGGGAGCCTCCTGGTTTCCTATTAACTTCAAAAGTCTCAATCCCATTAGGGTGGGGGCAGAGGGACAGTGGGCTGGCCGGGGGCACTGGGGACCCTCACTAGGCTGGCGGTGCTCCCGCAGGTCTGAGGTTCTCTGACAAGCACCCTCCCTACCTCACCGTCTCCGGAAGCCACAGCCAGACACTGAGCTGCCCACAAGGGCCATTCCTTCCAGGCAGGGATGCTGGGCGGGCAGCAGGGTCTGCATGTCTAGGGGTTCAGCTGACATCACCCAGGGTAGCTGAGACCCTGCTCTCTGGAGTCCCAACTTACACCATACCACCCAAACCTCCATCTCATTACCTGGCAATGGGGCCAATCTCATGCCCCCAGCCTTCGCCCACCCTACCCTTCCCATCTGAGCCAGGACCCTCCTGAGGTTGACGCGGCCCCACCCTGTGGCAGCAGGGATGTCCGGCCATGCCCCGGAATCCGGATTAACCCCGAGGGCAGTCGGGAGCCACAGATTTAGGCAGAGGAGGGTCACGGTCTGATTTGGAGATTTTTACAAGTGCCCTGGTTGCCCCGGGAAGCAGGGAGTGTCCGGCCTCGCCCAGAACAGAGTCCTGCATGAGGGAAGCGCATCGATCCCATGTGTGTTGTACTAGAGGCAGATAGTTGGAGGGGTTGGGGAAAATTGTGGATCCCTGTGGGACCCCAGCCTGGAAGTGCTGGCCACAGGGAGGAAGGGCCAGTTCCAGCAGCCTATGTATGATATTGGGACATGGATCTCATCAGGACCTTGACTAACGTGGAGAAAAGGACAGGAAGAAATGGAAACATCCATGCACGGGAGCATCACTCAGCCATGAAAAGGGGATGAAGCCCTGACACTCGCTACCGCGTGGACGGACCCTGAGAACACGATGCTCAGTGAGGGAAGCAGACACAGAAGGACACACAGAGTGTGATTCCACTGATGGGAAACGTCCAGAACAGGCTGATCCACAAACACAGAGATGGGTTCCTGGTTGTCAGGGGCTGGGGGAGGAGATGGGGGTGATGGTGATGGAGACAGGGTCTCTTTTGGAGGGGGATAGAATGTCCTGGAATTAGATGGATGTCATGGTTGCACAACAGAGTGAATGGACTTGAAAACACTGAACTGCCCAGTTTGAACAGGTGAACTATGTGGTGTGTGCAATTATAGTTCTTCTGGGTAAGAACATACCTCTCGCTCTGTCGATGTATAAGGTAGCCAGCCCTTTTTCAAGCACGTTTGTTTCCTGAACTCAACTGTGACTTTCTGGAGGGAGAGGAGCACAACCCCATCTCATTTTAATAAATATTGTTGGACTGAAAGTGAGAATGAGGTCGGCACGTGGCAGAGAGTATGTCTGGGGCAGGCTGCTTTTTGCCTGGCTGGCCCAGGGTTGTCACACACAGGAAGGGAACATCTGTGCAAGGGCCCTGAGGCAGCGACAAACAGAACAGGATGGCTGGGGGCAGGGAGCAAGGAGGAGAGGCGGCCTATGGGGAGAAGATGTGTGTCAGATTTCTGGCTCTCGGTGCATGAACCCGTGTAGGAAAGGGGCCGGGGACGTGATTCAGGGGTCGAGCAGGGCAGCTCAACAATGCTGGGACCCCAGGGCTGCCCCCAGAGCAGTGGTGTTCCGGGGGGGACAAAGCATATGTTTTGGGGGATCCCCTCCCCACAATGGAAACAAGCAGGGGTGCC
The DNA here is from genome assembly GCF_054371585.1 of Giraffa tippelskirchi. Taxonomy (NCBI): domain Eukaryota; kingdom Metazoa; phylum Chordata; class Mammalia; order Artiodactyla; family Giraffidae; genus Giraffa; species Giraffa tippelskirchi. The sequence goes on along the minus strand of NC_137280.1, from coordinate 117,069,802 downwards.
AGGGCAATGTGGTCTTTCTGTGGTCCAGGACACAGATGGGCTAATCACACCACAGTGGGGACCCAAGTGTGCTCATGACATAGAAGGGGTCATGAAGACCACAAGGCACTAATTGCACAGATGCACCCCAGATGTGACCACTGTACAGGGGGGAATCTCACATGTGCTAATTACACAAAAGGGGACCCACATGTGCTAACTGTACAAAAGGGGACCCATATGTGTTAATTGTACAAAAGGGAAGCCACATGTGCTAATTACACAGAGGGAGCCCCGTATGTGCTAATTACACAAAAGGGGATCCACATGTGCTAACTGTACAAAAGGGGAACCACATGTGCTAATTACACAGCTCAGTGGCTCAGTCACGTCCTACTCTTTGCAACCCCACGGACTGTAACCTGCCAGGCTCCTCTGTCCATGGGATTCTCCAGGCAAAATACTGGAGTGGGTTGCCATGCCCTCCTCCAGGGGATCTTCCTGACCCAGGAATCGAATTCATGTCTCTTGCATCTCCCGCATTGCAGGCAGATTCTTTACCACTGAGCCACCTGGGAAGCTCCAATTACACAGAGGGAGCCCCAGATGTGCTGTGAGTGACCAAACCCTCTGTGCCTCAGTTTCCTTTTCTGAGATATGGGTCTTCCAAGAGGATGCAGCTAGAACCACTCCTCAGAGGGCAGAAGGAGCTGGTGCAGGCAGGAGGGAGTGGGGGTGGGGGGATGGGGGCAGGCTGGGGGTTCCTGTTGGGGATGGATCCAGCCCTGAGGTTCTGGGAGGCAGGGGACAGCCTGGGGCTGGTGGGTAACACCTGAGCCCACTCAGGCCATCCACATCTTGAGCTTTCCTGCTCCATCCCTCCCCAGCCCCCATCTGGACCCCCCAGCCTCCCCCTGGCCCACCTGGGCCCCCATCCCTGCCTGTGCTGGGAGCTGGGAAACAAAGTAACTTACACCATACCACTCTCCTGATCTCATCCACCATGGCTCCCCAGTACCCTCTGCACAAAACTAAAGTGCATCACACCCCTCCTATGGCATAGGAAGGTCTGGAATCGGGATGGCCTGCAGCCCACCTTGGGGTGGGGAGAAGCTTCCCCCCTGCTGCAGAACGCTCAGCCTGCTCAGGATCCCTCAGGCTCCAGGTCAGCTGCAAGGCCACCTCCTCAGAGAAGTCCACTTGTCTGCCCTGACACCGAGTCCTTGCCTGGGGATAGGAAGCGGGTCCTGAGGACCTGACCCAAAAGGATTCTCGGATGCCCCTGCACGCTGGAGGCAGGCAGCCTCAACCCCCCCGGACGCCTGCATCTGCGGGAGGCAGCCCCGTCAGGAGTCGGGGGTCAAGGTCGGGTCGGTGGTGGGACGTCACCGAGAGCTCCGGACCCGCCTCTCCCGCTCCGCACGCGCACGCCTCCCAGGCTGTCCGGCCCGGGGGCAGCGCGCTTCCCTGTCTGCAGGGCAAGGGGCTTGAGCACGGAGCCGTCCCGGGATTCCGCGCTCCAGAGCGCGCGTCCTCCCTCGCGGCGTCTCCGCCGGCCTCCTCGCTCCACCTAGCGGCGGCCGGAGCCGGAGCCGCGTGGGGCCCAGGGAGGGCACGGGGCCCCTGGGCACACAACCTGGGTCGGGCCCCAGGGAGGGCGCAGGGCCATTGGACACACAACTGGGTATGCGCGAGGGGACCACCAGGCGCACCACTCGGGTTGGGGCCGGGGGTACCCTCTCCCCCTGGCGTACAGCAGCCGGGGTTGGGGGTTGCCGCCTGCCATGTGCACAGGGCAGGTCCAGGCCCGAGCAGGGCTGCAGGGTGTGTTCAAAGCCAGGAGAGGGGAGCTTCATACCCTCCTCCACCTTAGTCTGAGAGCGAAGAGTCTCCCACGGTCTCTTGTTACAAGGTGGGAAACGGAGGCACAAAAGGGACAAGCATGACCAAAGGTCACCCAGAAGGACAGGTGAATTCAAGTCAAACTCCAGGGACTTCGGACTCAATTTATATCCTTCCTCACCCCAGAAACTGAAGGGGGCCTGGAGCCCCCCAAATAGTGGGGGAAGGAGAGGGGCGCCTGGATGGGGGGGGTGCAGTATGGTGACTGACAGTGCACTGCAGAGGGAGCGATGCGATGGGCCCTACCACCGTCCTGCCTGGGACACTGGGACAGATCTGACTGGGGACCAAACCCCAGCTCTGCCAGACGGTAACCTCGGCCAGAGACCCCCTCTTTGACTTCAATTTTCAATCTTCCCCCAAGCACTCAGTGGTAAAGAATCTTACTGCAGAGCAGAAGACACAGGAGATGTGGTTCGATCCTTGGGTGAGGAAGATCCCCTGAAGGAGGAAATGGCAACCCACTCCAATATTCTGGCCCGAGAAATCCGATGGACAGAGGAGCCTGGTGGGCTATGGTCCATGGGGTTGCAAAAGAGTCAGACACGACTGAGCACATAAAGGGTAGTTGTGAGGTCCAGGGAGATGAGGCAAACAGTCGGCACTAAATAAATGCTGACTGTTAATTAACATTGAGTAATACTGTCACTAGGCTCCTCCACACTTCCCCTGCCCGCTCTCCTAACCTGTTCCTGCCACACGGGACTCCCTGTGTTCCTCTGGCTGCCTCAGGGCCTTTGCATGTGCTACCCCTCCCCCACCCCACAACCCTTCCAGGCCCAATTAACTTGCCCTGGTTAAGCCCATCTCAATTTTGTCTGCTTTGGTTCCCACCATGTTTCCAGCATCCCGCGTAGGATCTGGCACACAAGAAATGCAGGAGGTCAGATGAAACAGGCCTGACCCCAGGCTGCCTTCCCCTCCCCTTTCCATTATTTCCAGGAAACTGAGGCCCAGAAAGGGGGCAGCAACTGGCACCAGACACAGGTGCTGGGACCTGGGGGTGGACAGGGTGAGGAAGCCAGCACCTCCCCTTCCCCAACCCTAGCCCCCAAGGAGGGCCAGGCTGCAGAGGCAGAGACCAGGCCAAATTGAAATTGATCGTGGGGAACAGCTCGGCAGGGTGGAACAGACACGTGGCCGCCGGGGAGTGCAGGGGCGCCCGAGCGTGTGAACGCATCCCAGCCAGCCAGCGGTGGGGAATCGTTTAATCTTCAGTGTAGGCTCCTAGCAGCGGCCTCCAAGGAGCCGGCAGTCTAAGTTGCCGCAGCTGCCAGAAGCCAGGACACCCACCTTCCCTCATCCCTTCACCTCGTTCTTTCTCGGATATTTAGCAAGCATCTGCTTGTTAATTGTCTCAGTCTCTCCTCAGCCAGCCCTGCCAGGCTGGTAGAAGCAGAGGGAGGCAGAACGCTCATGCACGGTGGCCCTAGGTCAGGACCTGAGCCAGGGCTGATGTCCAGCACCATCCAAAGCTGCATCTATTGAGTGCCAGCTGTATGCCCAGCACCGGGCTCAGCCTGATTACTGCGTTTCCTCATTTTATCTTCACAACAGCCCTGGCCACCAGGGGAGAGCCCGAGAAGAAGGCGGCTTACCCGTGGACTCACACCTGGGGAGGGAGAACTGAGATGAGAAGCCAGGCCACAGAGCTTGATGGCCAAAGCTTTCATCACTGTTTCTGCGGCCTTTGTCTGGGTGGGGAAAACTGTCTTGATATGAGTGGGAGCAATGGAGGGGTCTAGATCAGAGGAGGGCAGTCCAATCAGAAAGCCCCTCCCTCACTCCAGGCCAGGGTCTCTGGGGGCCTTCCCAGAGGGGACACCAGGGCCATGTATCTTCTCAGCCACCCCTCAGCCTGGGGGGGGTGCACTGAGGCACAGAGGCACTTGGGAGTTGGGACACCCAGCGTGGCTGTGATCCGCCTTCCAGGACCCCCAGCCTTTCTAGACCTTCCCATTTTCAGGCTCAAAAAGGGCAGCTGCTGGCCTCCAGTCACCAGCCGGGAGGTAGCAGGGCCTTGGGGCTGCCGACGGCTCTGCAGGCCTCTGCAGGGTGGTGACCGGACACGTGGCCAAGGGGACTGATGTGTTCTCCAAAGCCCCTGTGACCCTGACCCGGAAGCCCCCCTTGGCGCCTGGGGTGAGGGTCATACCCAGGCCCATCTCTCAGGGCCCCTCCCAGTGAGGGCCTCAACCCTGGGATTAGGGAGCCGGGGTCAGGGGTCAACAGCATTTGCCTCGGCTCCTTTCAGGCCTCCAGCAGATCCGTTCTCCCTGCCACCTCAAATTTCCTGGACAAAGGCTCGGTGGTGGGACCGGGCGGAGGGCCGGGCCAAGCACCCCTGGGAAAACTGCAGCAGCTCAGGGAGGGTGTCTGCCCCCGCCCCCTGCTTCTGCCCACACAGTCCCATCAATCCTCAGACTACCCGCGGGCAGCCACGGCAGGCACACCCATGCTAGAGATGGGGAAACTGAGGCTGGGGAGGGGCTCAGCGGGGGCTCCAGACCAGAAGCTGCTCTGCCAAAGGTCCAGCGGAGTTTTGTGCAGGCCTTGCCTGGTGGGGGCCACAGCTGAGTGCCGGGCTGGGGGCTGCGCTGTGCAGTGCTGGAGGCGGTGTCTGTGAAGGCAGGCAGGCGGGGCTGGCAGTGGACAAAGGCGGGCAGGCTTGGCCCGCGGGGGTGCGTTCCGCTCGTCAGCGTCGGTTCCACTTCAGTCCATCCTGGACAGGCCGGAATAATCCCTCCCTCGACCACTGCTGGGCCGTGACGACTTGAAGGGGCCCCGCGGGCCTGACTGACGGCCAGGCCGATGGGGAGGGCACCTGGGGCCCCCCCTACACCCCCTAGTGCTGGGAACAGCCTCAAGCCATCGCTGATGACAACGCGGGGAAACTGAGTCACGGGAGGGCACATACGACCTCTTACATCACACAGCGAGGGCTGGCAGCCCATCCAGGCCCAGACCCCAGGCCAGCCTCACCAGGGCCTCCCCATCCCCACTGGCCACACAGCCTCGCCAGTGACCTGGGGGAATTTTGGGGCCTGGACCCAGCGGAGTCATGGGAACCACCGGCTTCCTGTTCATTTCCCAGCACCTGGGAGGCAGGTACACACAGGTGGCTGGACCAAAGCCAGGCCTGGGGCCCAGGAAAGGCCCCACTGGCTGCTGCCAAGGCAGGTAGACACGGCTAGCTGCCATGTGCTCAGGCCGCTCGGCAGGGCGCGTCTCCTCCTCCTCCCCTCGCACCTGAGTGCCTGGAAGGGATTCTGTAAGAAGGGATCAACGACCTCCGGAGGAGAGGAGGAAGCAGCTGGGCCAAGGATAATTAGCAGACTCGTGGAGCACGAAGGTCAGATGGGGTCAGCGGGAATGCGGGGACCACGCTGGGGAAACTGAGCCCCAGAGGGAGGTGGCCTTTGAGGGTCAGTGTTCCGCAAAGGATGCTGGGAGGGGGACAGGGATACGCGGACAGGGGCCAGTTGGACTAAAAACCCCACAGGGCTCTCCTGTTGCTCCCTCAGAAGGAGAGACGAGATTCTTTTCTGCCAGCCTCCTCCCACGCCAACCTCGGCCCTTCCTGGGCTCCAGCCTTCACTGCCTCCACCTGTGGCAACCTCCTCATGGACTCATCCCTCATCCAGCGGACATCTATCTCCCACCAGATCCCAAGCTACCCGGGTGGCGCTAGTGGTAAAAAAAAAAAACCCGCCTGCCAGTCCAGGAGCCACAAGAGATGCAGGTTCGATCCCTAGGTTGGGAAGATCCACTGGAGTAGGAAATGGCAACCCACTCCAGTATTCTCGCATGGAAATCCCATGGACAGAGGAGCCTGGCGGGCTACAGTCCATGGGGTTGCAGAGTCGGACATGACTGAGCACAAGTGCACGCACACATACCCCAAGCTGCCCAGGCCCTAGGCTCCCTCCTTGTTCACTCTTTGCCCTCAGCACTGGGTTTGGCAAACTGCAGGTGCTCAATAAAGGCATTCTTAAAGCGCAAAGGAAATGTTGTTTAGTTGCTAAGTCGTGTCCGACTCTTGGTGACCCCATAGGCTGTAGCCCACCAGGCTCCTCTGCCCATGGAGATTCTCCAGGCAAGAATACTAGAGTGGGTAGCCATGCCCTCCTCCAGAGGATCTTCCAGACCCAGGGATCAAACCTGGGTCTCCTGGATTGCAGGCAGAATCTTTACCTTCACTCCGGGTCTATCTGGGCCTCAGGCCCTTGCTGAACACAGGTCCTGGCTTCCGAAGAGGGAGATTGCTCCCCCTCTGCCCACCCCTAGGGGACAGCTTCCCCCAACCCTCCAGCAGCCAGCCCACGCCTCAGTTTCCCCTCCCAGAGGCCTAATCCCAGGATTGTGGAGGCCGGTTTTACATACATTTAGAGGCTTTTCATAATAGATTTACTGGGCCCCAGAACGGCCCTTGCTGGGTGATTAGCTGCTCCTTAATTGAAAACTCCCTTTCCACCCCCTCTGGCCCTCAGGGCAAGCTCAGACAGAGGGATGGGGCCTGGGAGCACCCCTCAGCCATGTGGGCCCCATAGGGGCCTCCCCCTGAACTCAGAGGGGGTCTCTCTGGCAGCCAACCTGATGGGGGTGGGGGTGGGGTTACCAGGATTGTTACCTCAGGGAGGGGAGGGGCCCAACCAGGATTCAAACCTGTTGGTACCAGCCCCACGTCCAGTGCCACGAACTGGGGGCGGGGGGGGTCTCATCCAGTAGGACCAAGTCCTGGACGCACACCCTGGGGCTCAGAATTCACGTCTCAGATTTCGCTCTCTGACCCCCAAAGTCCCCCCAGGTCCCCAGCAGGCTCCAGGGGTGCTGGGATGTTCCCCAATAGAATAAAGGGCGGTCCAGGGGCAAGAAGCCAGCAACACCTCCCCAACCCCCACCCCAGCCACTGCTGCAGGGTCCCCAACTGGGTGACTTAATTCTGCCTGTCACCAGGATGTGGGCTGGGTTATTTATCTGGTGTATATATGTATTTTAATTTAAAGATCTGCCAGCCAGCAGGGCTGACTCCTGCAGTGCCTCCTCTGCTCCCCTCGTCCGAGAGAGGCTATTCCCCACTACCTCCCCACACCCAGGCCTTCCCTGAGGAACCTGCGCCAGAGAAGGAGGCCAGCGTCGCAGGCCTTGCTGGTGAGCAGAAGCACTCAATTTGGAGTCCATGCACCAAACACATTCAGTAAGTCATTCAACAAATGTTCAGTGGGGGCTGGCTGACATTGTGCCAGATGCTGGGGCCACCGGGTGTGGGGGAGAACCGGAAGTCCTGCCTTTATGGGGCTATTTGGGTCATCGAGAATCCCCCAGGCAGGGAACTTCCCTGGTGGTTTAGGGAAGACTGGCTAAGACTCCACGCTCGTGATGCAGGGGGCCCAGGTTCGATCCCTGGTTGGGGAGGTATATCCCATGTTGTTGTTCAGTTGCTCAGTGGTGTCCAACTCTTTGCAACCCCATGGACTGTAGCACACCAGGCTCCCCTGTCCTTCATTATCTCCTGGAGTTTGCTCAAACTCATGTCCATTATGTTGATGATGCCATCCAATCATGTCATCCTATGTCCCACTCCCTCAAGTAAAGGGTCCTGCATGCCTCTGCTGGGACCTGGCAGTCAAATAAATAAAGGAATTAAAAAACAGACTTAAAAAAAAAAGAACCCCCCCTCCAGGCAGAGGCCCCACCATGTGCCACTATAGCACCATTTTCTGGGCCAGCAAACTGAGGTTCTGAGAAGAGCGATGACTCATGCATGGTGGATGGCAGAGGCCGCTATGATGGAACCCCAGTCTGTCTGATGCCTACAGCTATGTCCTCGGCCAGGTGGGGCACTAACCTCTCTGTGCCTCAGTTTCCCCTCCTGGCCACCGGACGTCTCTAACCTCAGCGGGGCTGCAGGCATAATGCATGATGCATGATGCTAATAAAGACCCCCGGGTGCGCGGGGCCGGGGGCGGCGCTGCGTCATTAACACTCGGCCCGGAGGGGAGCAGGATATTGCAAACCATAACTCTGGCGCGCCTGCCGGGCGGCGCAGAGGCAGGAACGCGGAGGGAGGGCCCTTTCGCCGTGCCCCCCGCAGTAGGGTAATAGCAGGCTCTCATTTTTGCCTCTTAAAGAGGACTCCCAACGCCGATCCTGCCGTCGCGCCCCGCCCGCTCAGGCGCCCCAGCCGAGCCGCTCCGGAGGGTTCTGCCCATAATAAAGACTCCGGACCCGCCTGAGCCGCTGGCTGCCTCCCTCCTCATCCACCCCTCGCTGACGGCCAGGTCCCAGCTGTGGGGCCCCCTCCTCTGGCCTCGGCATCTCATCTGTAAAATGGGTCTCAGCTGGGTCTCTTCTGCTAGTAGAGAGGTCAACTGAGGCCCAGCGCGGGGGGGGGGGGGGCGGGGCGGTGTCCCAGTGGAGAAAGAGGCTGACTAGGGGCTGGGACCCAGATCTTGCACCACTTCGCACATCTGGGGAAACTGAGTCCTGGGGAAGCCGACTGCTCCACCGTGCCTGCCCGTCCTCCCCCACCCCCAACACCGGAGCTCACGCCCCCACTTCGTAAACGCGGAAACTGAGGCCCAGAGCGGGGTCTTCGAGGACGAAGTGACGCCCTTTCGCAAGCGAAGGCGCTCAGGGGACCGTGGCGCGGGTGGGATTGGGGACCGGCCTGGGCGGCTGGGCGCAGTGGGCGGGGACTCGCTGGAGGGGTGGGCCCCTGTCCTAAGTGTTGGGGAGCCACGCAGGGATTGGAGCAGAGGAAGGGGTGCGGGAGCCGGGACCTTGGGTTCCGCGGCGTGGGGTGGGGTGCCCGGATGTCTCGCCTATCTCAGGGTCAAGGCCTTTTCTGGTGGGGGCGCCCCCAGCCTCAGTACCCACTGCCGTCTGCCCCGCCCGCCCGCGGGTCCCAGGGGCCGCAGGAGGCTTTTCAGCACTTAGAGCCTCAAATTTTGTGAGGGGAGCGGCTGGCTCTTCGGCCCCGACTCCAACCCGCCTGAGGGTCTCCGGGGCCCAGCACCGCCTCTTGCCTCTTCCTCCCATCGGGCGCCGTGGGGGTGGGACAACGCCCCGAGGCTGCTTCAGTCGCCCCCACCCCACCCCGTCGCCTCAACAGGGGAGGGTCAGTGCAGACCCCTCAATGAGGGAAGCCACGGAGGAGGGAGGCCCAGTGGGCCAGAGACTCTGGGGGCGCCATAGACAATAGCCCCCCCACGCCCTCTGCCTCTCTGCCCACCATCCTTGCACAGAGGGGCGGGAACTGGTGGAGTCGCTCACCCCCAGGGCTCAGGCTCTGAGGGGCCCAGGTCCCGGGGTGCACCCCCTCCACCCCCACACAGACTGGTGGGAAAACCTGTGTTTCCTGGAGGACTTGCAGGGCGGCACCCACCCTGGCTGCTGTGGGGAGACCCAGGCCTTGTCCATCTCTGGCTGCCCTGGGCCCAGCTCAGATCCAACTCCTGGCCCCAGGGAGGCCTAGGGCTCACCCTGGATCCACCCTCATTGACCTGTGGGGCCTCAGTTTCCCCCTCTGCACAGGAGAGGGGTCTCCACCACTCGTCCATCCCCTTCCCCAGGGACTGCCTCATCCATTAGGGCCCATAGATCGCCTCTGGGCCTCAGTCTCTGTATCAATGGGGCAAGTCAGGGGCTGTCGGGCAGGCGGCCCCCTGGGAGAGTCTCTCTCTCTCTGGCCTCAGAGGGAGGGGTCCGGCCCCCAACCTCCCTGCCTCCACCCCGAGGTTCCCAGCTGGCTCCCGAGAACGAGGAGAGGATGGCTGGGGTGCAGTTTTCCTGTAGCAGGCGACAGTGCAGGGAGGAGACAGGGAGGGTCAGTGGCCTCCTGAACACCTCCCTGGGGGGAAGCTGATGCCTCAGGCTCAGCAGCCTCCCACCCAGAGTTCACTCTTCCTTCCTGGCCTCCAGTTCTGCCTGAGCCTCCTGTGCACGCCCCCCACCCCCAGCCAGCTCTTTGCCCCTGCCCCCTCCCTCCCAGCCTCCCACAAGACCACACAAAGAAGTACCTGAGTCTCCAGCAATCTGTCCCTGTCCTGCACCTGCCCTGAGCCCCACATTTGAGCCCCTCCCTCCCCTCTCCAACTGTCTTGCCCCCGTCCACACCCAATCCCAGCCCTAGTGATCATCTCCAGTATAGGTCCAATAAGGGCCATCACCAGCAAGCCGGGATGGGAAATTGAGGATGGGAGGGTCCCCTGGCTCCCGCCCACCACAACTGCCTGTCTCAGCCCCACCGGCCTTGCTAGCCCAGCTGCAGCCTCTTAATTTCCAGCTTGTGTATCATCTTGTGGTGATTTATGTCTCCTTGGGGGCTCCCAGGCTGTGAACTCACTTTTTGTCTGTGCATGGCCACCTGCAACCAGGTCCAGGGTGCCCACCACTGTGGCCTCCTCCCATGACCCATATGCTCCCAAATATGGGGCCCAGGGACCACCGGGGCAGGACTCAGCGTCCTTGCCCTGACCCCACAGACTGAGGGAGGGCTCAGCACTGACTGCACACAGGAGGCGCTCACTGAATGCTTGCTGGGGATGCTGAGACTGACACGGGAAATGTGGACGGTGGGGCATCATGTCGGAGGGTCCCTGAGGGAGCAGGTGTCAGGAGGGAGGAGGGGGTGGAGGCACCTGGAGAGGGGAAGTGAGCCCAGGGCCTCTGGAATTGTGGCCTTTCCTCCGATATGACCCACTGCGTGGCTGTGGTCAAGGGACTTGATCAGACCCCCTGAAAGCCAGGGTGGTCCCCATCAGTCCAGAGGGCAATGTGTGAGCCCCTTCCGTCATGGTCCCAGAGTTGGAGGCCCAAGGCGTGGCCTGGGGCTTACTCTCAGACTAGATGGGGACACAGCAACCCAGAGAGGAGGGGCTGCGGTGCCTTTCTGTGACTGTGGGCATTGACCCCCCCCAAACCAAGATGTCCACAAATCGAAGAGGTACCCGACCAGGAAGCCCAGCTCCACCCAAGAGTGACAGTCATGATGTGAGGGGAACCTCAGGGTTCTCCCACCCCTCCTCCCAAGCCTCTTTCCATGGGGAACCTCCAGGTACACACGGGACCCGCATACCCATGGCTGCCTGGGGTACCTGCTGTGCCCAGTGTAGCCCCAGGAGTGGAGGCCACCCTGCACCTTGGTGTGGGCCCTCAAGGCCATTACCAGTGGCCAGTGATGGTCGGCGTGGTTCCTGAGAGACCTAGGCCCCAAATGTAAGCACCTGTCCATACAGGGGGCGCACAGGTGGGCAAGGCTGTGTGGTTTCTCTGCATATGTGTGTATGTGTGTCTGTGCCCGTGGCAGATGACAAGTCCCAGGGGAAACACAACTGTGGACCAGTCCTCCTCCCCTCTGGGGACTCTCAGCCCATAGGGAAGATGGATGGACAAGTAAAAATATCAGAGATTTGACAACAGGGGGTGTGGGGTGAGGGCTACTTGACCAGGGAGGTCGAGAGGGGACATGGGACATATTTAAAGGGTATTGGGGAGAGAGCCAGGTGTGGTCTGCTGGGGGAACATGTGCAAAGACCCCAACGTGTGAACAGAGCTCTTTGTACTTACCCATCCCAGGTCACCTTTTGTGTTAAAACTTGTCTCAAAAATAACAAAATCCTTATAATAGCTAAAAGCAAACAACCCAAACGTCTGTAAACTGGTAGATGGACAGAATGTCACCCTTCCACATATTGGAATATTACTCAGCCCTGAAAAGGAGAGAAGCCCTGACACTCGCTACCATGTGGATGGTCCCTGAGAACACTATGCTCAGTGACAGAAGCAAACACAGAAGGACACACAGGGTGTGATTCCACTGATGGGAAACATCCAGGCCAATCCACAGACACAGAGAGTGGGTTCCTGGTTGTCAGGGGTGGGGCAGGACTGGGGTTATTTTGAGGGTGATGGAATGTTCTGGAATCAGATAGTAGTGATGGTTGCTCAACCCTGTAAATGAATAGAAATTGTGGAATTGTACTTTAAACAGATGGCTTGTGTGGTATGTGAATTATATCTCAATAAATTTTTTAGTAACAAAATCAAAATGAGCTGCTACGATTCTGCCCCACAATCCTCGCATTTAACTCTTTCTCGCCAGTTCCCTCCAGCCCTGTGGTCGAGTTGGGGTGTTTGGGTGAGGGGTCTCGGTAAGGGTGGGCAAAGGAAGCCTCAGAGTGCAGGGGTCCCTCGGCTCTCCCTCCATGGCACTCTGCACAGTGGCCACCCTGCGTCCCCTGATGCTGGGCAGGGCGGGTGGGGCACACACAGGGGTCTTTGTGTTGCTCGCTGGCCTCATTAAGAGGCAGCCCCCGTCGCCGGACCCAGCACGGCCGAATTAATTAGCCGAGAGCCTTCCCTCTCCGCTAATTGTGCCGGGGATGCTACAGTCCCCTCGGGTGGCACTGAGGCAAGGAGCAGCCCCGAGGCCCCCTCCCTCAGCCCCACTCTGTGCCTCTCCTGGGCCAGGCTGGGGTGAAGGCCCCTGGGACTCCAGAACCCTCTGATATATGCCATTTGGAAAGCTGGGAGGGGATTCGAGATGACAGACAAACCTCCACACTGGCCTGGAGTCACTGGGGACACTGAGTCACACTTTGGCAGAGCTTGGCGACTAAGATGACATGGAACTTTTTTTTTTCCCACTGTTTCATTATTTGGCTGCACCAGGTCTTAGTTGTGGCATAAGAGATCTTCAGTCTTCACTGTGGCACTCAGGATCTTTAGCTGTGGCATGTCAGATCTAGTTCCCTGATCAGGATCGAACCCAAGCCCCCTATATTGGGAGTTCAGAGTCTTAGGCAGTGGACCACCACACATAGAACTTGGTAGGATCCTAAGAGACCTGTCATAGATCCTGGGGACTGCCCTCAGGATGGATGAGGGGTATGGGAAACGACTGGCCCTGGGGTCTGGGGATTCGAACCTGCTCAGGTGCATCGGGTGGTAGACACTTAATAAGCCCCTGCTGTGTACTCAAAGGCAGCCCTGCCTCTTCCGGGCCTCCCCATAGCTGCCCTGGGGAGAAGGGGCATGTTTCCATTTCCCAGGGAGGTGAACAAAGGCACAGCACCCCACAAATGCTCATGCCAGGGCCCTGCGCCCAAACTACGCACACCCAGAGGCAAAGATTAGCCATCAGCCCTATGGTCTGCAGACATCGCTCTCCAGCACATCCCAGACCCGACCCCGAATTATGAGCTCAAAGCACCCCTCCAACAAGGACTGGCAGGCCCCAAATACAAATACACACCCTGGATGCTTACGCTCATTTTATTATAAAAAAATACAGAATCCAAAGTTGATTGTGACAGAGTGGGGGAGGCCCCGTCGCCAGCTCCAGGCGTGGCAAGGCCGCCCACCCACGACCCCTACAAAAGCCCCCCTCACCGCCGGCGTGCCTGAGCCGGCTCCCAGCGGCCGCGCACCATATATATTTATATATAATATATATAAAACACAGATCAGGAAAGGCGGGTAGAAATATGAAATTTGTATAAATGAGCTGTTTACTTCATTAAAGTGTCTTCTGGCGGGGATTTCTCTTTTGGGTGGTGATGTTCAACGCCCCCCTCCCCCCAGCTTTGTCCTGTTTTGTTTTGTCCTGTTTTCCTTTTTTCTTACAAACATTAGTCATAGAGAGGGAAGGGGGTCTGACAGACAAAGGAGCTTATTGCGAAGTGCGGCTTCTACGCTAAAAAGTCTACCCCACCCCCCCGCCAAAATAAAAGACCCTCCCCCCCAAATGAAGGGGTGAGGAAAAAAACATTCCAGTCCATCCTCAGGAATACAGTAAAAATAAATCACAGTATATACTTGCTGGCTCTATTTACAGAAATGTAACATCTTCTCTGTCTCTGGGGCGATTGTGCGAGGCTGAGGGGACGTGGGGGCCTAAGACATCGCTAAGATACTAGGATGCTATGATTCCCAGGACCAGGGCTCCATGGTGACCTCCAGTGAAACCCCGCGGTTTCTTCTCTGGGAGACAATGACCGGGAGGGAGGAGGGGAGAGCTGGGTGGACAGGGGTCTGAGGGCCCATGGACCAGAGTCAGGGGAACTCACTACCCACCTGCCCCTTCTGCCTCAGGCCAGCCTGTCCCAGGGCACCTGGGGGTCCACTCCACGGTCACCTCCAGCCAGGACCAACAAATGGAATGACCAGGCCAGGGATCCCCAGTTCCCCTTCTCCCAGTGGGCCAGGAACCCCTGCCCCATCCATCCATTCTGTTTCCTTCCCAAAGTCACAGGCGACAGCAAGGAATAAATTAAATTAGAAACTCAAGTCTTTCCAATCCAACCATGAAAAATACACTAAAAACAAAACAAAGCAAAAATCCAAACATTGCCAAGAGGTCCCCGGGTTCACCAGAGCCTCCAGACAAGATGGTGTGGCCACGAGCTGGGCGGACAACCAGCCTCTCGGGCACGGGTTGGGGGGGCCTCGGCTGCCCCCGCCCCGGCCAGTCTGGGACGTGTGGACAGCCCTGCCTGACAGAGCAGCACCAGTAGTGGGAGGAGTGGCATCTCTATTTGGTCTCAGAGGCGGGCCTTCGAGGTGGAGCCAGCGTCCTGTGGTGGGCTAGGAGCCCAGGAGGGTCCACAGCACGGGGACAGTGCTGAGGAAGAGCTGGCAGCTGCCCAGACCACTGCAGGAGTTATTGCTGGTGAAGATGGGCTCAGGGGCCTCATACAGGGTCTCATCTGTGGGGGAACAAAGAGACAGGGTGGTCAGTGGCAGGCCCACCCACCCCCACCCTGCTTCCTAGACCTCATCAAGACCCAATGTTGTTAAACATCTCAGTTTCAGGACTTCCCTGGCAGTCCAGCAGTTAGGACTCCGGGTTTTCACTGCAGAGGGCACGGGTTTGATCCTTGATTGGGGAACTAAGATCGTACATGGTGCACAGCGCAGCCAAAAACAGAATAAAATCAAACAGCAAAAATAAAAAAACAGTGTAACCAGATGATTGACCTGATATCATGTCCCTGCTCTAAGGGATCTATGTCCCTGTACCTCTGCGGCAACGCCTCCAATACAGAGTGTGGCAACCAGCAGGAGCCCAATAAATGTGCCTGGAGCCGGGTGAGGTAGTGAGGCCATGGGAACCCCCCTTCCCTCTGAGTATCACAATGTTTCAAGAGCTCAGAACATGGGTATTCTGGAGAACTTTCCTGAAGCCCACTCTGGGTATAGAGGGCTTCAGCCTCAGGGAGGCCCAGCTGCAGACTTCAACTTTCATTCTTTCTTAAATTTGTTTTTGGTTGCACTGGGTCTTCATTGCTGCACACAAGCTTTCTCTAGTTGCAGCAGACTAGGGGTATTCTTCATTGCGGTGTGTGGGCTTCTCATTTTGGCCCCTTCTCTTGCTGCCAAGCATGGGCTCTAGGGACATAGGCTTCAATAGTTGTGGTGCACAGACTTAGTTGCTCCGCAGCATGTGGGATCTTCCCAGACTAGGGATTGAACCCACACCCTCTGCGCTGGCAGGAGGATTCTTAACTCTAGACAACCAGGGAAGCCCCAAAACTTCATTCTTGAAGGTCTGACATGGCCCCATTTGCAGGGCCTGTCCCAGCCATTGGTGAGGTTGTGGGACTCCCTAAGGTACGCTGTCACCACCTCCTTTCTGACTCCACTGACCACTCAGTGGGTTCTGTGAGTTGAGGACCCTATTGACCCCCAAGCACTTACTGGTTGGCCTCACATAAACCTTCAGTCGCAGGCAGGGTCGGTCCACAGCATTGGGCGGTGTGGCAGCTGGAAGAGAGGGGTTGGGGATTAGTAGGGCAGGGGACTCTTGGTGCCTGGGACCTCTTGGGACTGCATCTCCTTCCCCATGCCCGTGACCCAAGCCTGACCCCAGGTAGGGGAACCCACACATAAAACTCCTCATCATACATCAAAGGCCCAGACATAATGCCCATGAGTTCCCAGAAGTCCTCTTGCATGCTTCCCTTGCCCCTCACTTTGCTGAATCCTAACCCCAGAGATGGAGGTGGGGTGTCTATGTTTGACTCCATCTTACTCCAGGGCAGCACAGGGCAAGGTTCAAAGGTGATGAATAAAAATGTGTGTTTTCAATATGCAAATAAAAGGAATTCTCTGGCCGTCCAGGGGTTTGATCCTTTGTCAGAGAACTAAGATCCCATATGCCACACAGTGCAGCCAAAACCAAAACAAAACAAAATCAAATAGCAAAAAACCCCACAAACAAATGATTGACCTGAGATCAAATCCCTGCTCTCAGGGATCTGCGATGTTGGCAAGTCACCCCCTATCTAGGCCTCATGTGGCCCAAGGTAGGTGCTTTGGTGTGCATGCACACTCAGTCGTGTCCCACTCTTTGTGATCCCATGGACTGTAGCCCACCAGGCTCCTCTGTCCATGGGATTCTCCAGGCAGGAATATTGGAGTGGGTTGTCATGCCCTCTTCCAGGGGACCTTCCCGACTCAGGGATTGAACCCACATCTCTTGCGTCTCCTGTATTGGCAGTCAGATTTATTATCACTATGTCACCAGGGAAGCCCCAACTGGGTGACTGCCTGAGCCCACTAGGCCTAGGAAGGAAGCAGCATCTGGCCTCCCTTGGACAGTGACCCACAAGGCCCAGAGTCACGTGGAGGTTGAAGTACATTGAGTCTTCACACCTAAAATTCCACCATAGGGCTCCCCCGCTTCTTGGCCCACTTGGGGAACAGGGGAGGTCCAAGAGCACTGGCCATGAGTCAGGAGAGAGGGGCTTGGGGGCCAGGATGGGGACAGGGAGGGAGGCCTGAGGCGCCGCGGGTGGTGGGGTTCACACAGGTGAACAGGCACGGGCACCCACATGGCTGCGGCCAGGCCTGTCCCCGCCTGTGTTCTTGGCCGGTCCTCTTTATGGCCGTCACCTCTGCCTGCCCCCGAGAAGTCCCTCGTGCTGGGAGATGAAGATAAAAAGCACGTAATA
Organism: Giraffa tippelskirchi; assembly: GCF_054371585.1. Taxonomy (NCBI): domain Eukaryota; kingdom Metazoa; phylum Chordata; class Mammalia; order Artiodactyla; family Giraffidae; genus Giraffa; species Giraffa tippelskirchi. Next base: position 117,052,964 of record NC_137280.1, on the reverse strand, counting down.
AAAATAACATTCGTCACAGAGATAGGACGAATAATTACAATAATTATCTTTATGAAACTCCCATCTCGGAAAGAAAAATGTAATTTTTCTTACATTACGGGGACTTAATTTAAGCACCTTCTTCCCCTCCCCCACCCTCTTCTTCCCCGAATTAAAAGGAAAAATTCCAAATAGAGCAGAGAAAGGAGGAAATGGAGCCTCATAGAGTTTAATTTGACTCAGTGGGAACCAGGGTGGTGAGGCGCTGGGTCCCTCCCCGAAGCCCAGGGAGGGGGTTGGGTTGTCAGGTGGGGGGGCAGGCCCCCCTCCCGCTCCCCACCTGCTCCCCATCAGCCTCCAGAACGCTGAGAAATAGGACCGCACAACCCCTCAGAGTCAGCGCTTTGGGCCCAGGTGGGTTTCCTAGGACCTCATCTTAGAAGGGACTATGGCGGGACCCTCCTGTTTTCAGGTTCTCAGAGACTACCGGGCTGCTGAGGCCTGGCTAGTGGGAACTTGAACCCTGGGCGCACTCTGCCATGCCAGGCCCTGCCCTTGGCACTTGGTAAGGAGGAGGAAGAAGGGGCCCCTCAGGAGCCCCTAACGCCCAGCAGAGGCGGGGACAGTTTACCCGCCCTCCCCTCCAGGCCTACAGCAGGGCATGAATGCCCAGTGGACCTGGACCAAGGCTGCCTCCAACCTTGAAACGCCTCCACACTCCTCTGGGAATCTGAGCTCGCGGGTGCGAGGAGGACAGACGGGAGTAGGCTTGGGAGATGCCTGCCCGGTTCACGGTGTGTCCTCCATCACTCCTTCCCGACCAGACTAGGCAGGCCTAGTTTCTGGCCTCAGTGCAACATGGGGTGGGCCCCCCTGGTCTCAGAGTAAGACGAATTGACCGTGGGGCCACTGGCTCAGCGGCCCAGAGGCTGACCCGCAGGCCGAGGGCGAGAGGCTGGAGACAAGAGGCACTGGCGGAGGAGGGAAGAGGGAGGGGGAGGGAGGGGGGAAGGAAGGGGAGGGGGAGGGGAGGGGAGGGGGAGGGGGAGCGAGCCCGCCCCCACTCACAGATGTAGTAGTACTCGTGGCCCGGGCGGAACTCAAAGCCCAGAGAGAAAGGCGTGAAGAGCTGGAACTTCTCGGAGAACTTGAGCGGGCCCCCGGGCGCCGCGGGCCGGTTGCACTCCCAGCGCTTGAAGCCGCGCTGCCGGTGGTCGCAGGAGGCGTGGCCTTCGCCGTTGACCATGTACAGCACATAGTGCTCCATGCGCTCGGCCGGCGGCAGCGGCGCCCCGTAGTGCGGGCAGTAAATGTCCAGGTAGTCGTTGATGCTCACCTCCACGGTGTAGCCGCCGCTGTCGTCTGCCGCGCCCTCGTGGAACCTGGGGGCAGGGCCGGCGGTCAGAGCCCGGGAGGGGGGCTCAGGGATGAGGAGCAGGGGCCAGGAGTAGGGTGACGGGTTAGTGCAGGAGAAAAGGGAAAGTTAACAGATGGGGTAAATGGGGTCATTGGTCAGAGCAGGGAAGGGGCGGGGCCTGGGGATGGGGAGCCCGGGGAGGGTGTGGAGTTGATGGGTCAGTGTAGGGGACAAGAGCAGGGTCAACGAAAGGGTAAATGGGGAGGGGTCACTGGTCAGCACAGGGGGATGGGGAGCCCTGGGAGGGTGTGTGGGTGATGGGTCAGTGCAGGGGAAAAGGGTAGGTCGGAGATGGGGGAAGGGCGAGGGGTTGGGGAGGGGGACACCCTGCCCACAGTCAGATGCCAGGGTCTGAGCCCATGGTCCCCTGCCAGGCACAACAACCCTGCCACACCAAGGCCAGAGCAGGCGCCTGGAGACCCAGACTAGCCCTGAACCCCAAGCCCACAGTGAGGTTTGTCCCAGGGAAGAGGGCCTGCCCCCAGGCATTCTGGGTAACCACACGCACCCAAGCAGGCACCCTGTGACTCACAGCCCCCCAGACCTCCAGTTCCCTGCAGAATCCACATCTGAGCCCTTCAGCCACAACAGTCCTGGCACAAGATATCCCCCCCACCAGGAAGTCCCACTCCAAAAACTAACTGCTTGACTTCAATGCCTCCTCCTCCAGGCAGCCCTCCATGCCATTCCCAGAGACAGCCTCCTGTTTTCCTTCTGCAGATCTGCCTGCCAAGAAGACCCAGAGTACCTGGGACACATGTCAGTGATCCCTGCCTCTCTGAGGCAAGCTTGGCCCCTTTCCTGTATCCCCAGAGGAGGCGGGGCTTGACATGAAGGATGCTCAGACTCCCCCATCCCTCAGTTCAACTCCAGAGTGCCCTGGGTTTGACCCCCCCTCAGCCCCACCCCTTCCACCCTGAGTGACATTCTTCGTCCTCCCTCCAGAGCCTCCAAAATCTGGCAGCTACCCCACAACTCCCTGATTCCCCACCCCTGATGCCTTGGCCCCCCAGCTCTGCCTCCCAGCCTTGGCCCTGGAGGTCTCCTCAGCTGTCACAGAGCCTGTACCCCTTTCCCTGGGGGCCCCCGTGACCCAGCCTCATCAGGCAAGGATGGAGGTCAGCTGAGCGAGGGACAGGGAGCTCCCCTTCCATCAATGCCTCCAGCTACAGCGCCAGGAGCCCTTAGATCTCCAAGACGCAGTCCCCTGGGCCCCTGTCATGTAAACGTGGCCTGGACCGAGGGGGGACAAGGGGGCCTCCCAAGAGGGGATTATTAGCACATAAAAGGCCTGGCAGTGGAGGGTTGGGGGCAGGCTCCCCCACCTCCTCCCTCCTCACACCAGCAGGGAAACTGAGGCTTGGTGAGGGGCGGTGGCAGTGAGGGAGGGTGAGGCTACTGGGACCCCGGCCCCACCGCTGCCTCTGTGCCCGTGTGCTAGCCGCCCCGGACCGCGGAAGGGAGCAAGGCAGCCCCCATACCAGGAGCACTAATTGGCACAGCCGGCACCTGAGGGGGCGGCTGGATGATCAGATGGCGTTGGCTGGCCCCCCGCCACCCCAAGACTGTGTCAGGCGGGGGCAAGGGCTCCGGGGACCCTCGAGCTGGGAAGGAGGCAGGCAGAGGACCGGCCATGGTGCCTCAGTTCCCCCACCCGTCAGGAGGGACCCCGGATGATGATTTCAAGTCTGTGGCTGGAGTCAAGGTTCGGAGAATTTCAAGTCAGGGAGTAGGGGGAGTGGATTCACTCCCAGCCATTCCCTGCTGCACTGGATTTGCCCAGGAATAGGGTGCCCACTCCCTCCCGAAGAGGTGGGAAGGCCTTTGCAGAATAAATGTGTCTGGCAGTGCAGGTCCATTGGGGGCCGAGGAACCTCATCTGGTTCCAACCCAGGATAGAGCCCAGCTGGGTCTTGCCTTCTCTTCTCAAAGCCTCAGTTTCCAACTGTCATGGAGGTGGTCCCTGAGGCAGATGGGAGAACTTCAGCTATGCACACAGCAGGCGCCGCATAGATGCAGGGCGGCCCTGAGTGGGGCTGGGACCCTGTCCATCCCATGGGCTGCTCCGTGGCTGGCCGGGCACAGGTGTCTCATTGACCGGCCACATCCTCTGGCCCCTTGGGCACGATCGATGCAGAAGCTGCTCCAGGCTTTTTGAAAAGTCATTTTCGCTCCTTCCCGGCCCCATTGAAAGCCCAATTGATCAACCGATCGATGACAGCCACGGCCCAGCAGCTGCCCAGGGGCCCACCCTCACCCCAGCAGGCCCTGCAGGGGAGGCTGTGACGGGGAGCCATAGGCAGAGGTGGGGGAGTCCTGGTCCTGGCCTCTGGGCCTCAGTTTTCCCTCTTGTCCCTGGCTTGATGCCAGGGATGTACGTTCAGTCTGAAAGAGAACGTGACTCCACACAGGGCACTTCTGGAGAAAAGGTGGGCTGCACTGTCTCCCCTTTCTCCTGCCTGTCTTTCCCCATCATGCCGGCCTTCCTCCCCTCTTGACACCAGCACCATCAGGTCCCCGAAGCTCACCGTCATTAGAATATCAGCGACCAAAGCTGCTTTGCTGGGTCAGAGGCTGGACACCCAGGTCCCACTTGGGCCCCCCAAAATCCAGTACTCACTTTTCTGAGTGTCCATCAGACCTCGCCATCCACTAGCTCAAAGCCTTCTATTGGCTCCCCATCACTCAGAACAAAATCCACAGTCCTCCCAGGCTCATGGGGCCTCATATGGCCCCCACCCCCAACCTCATCATCCCCTGACTTCCCCACATCACTCCCTTCCAGCCATGCCAGCCTCGGGGCTGCTCCTATTCCTGTCCCAGGGCCTTTGTACACACTGTTCCCTCGGCCTGACAAGCCTTTCCCTACTCTCCCCAACTCATCTCTTTTGGACATCATCGTATTTATACCATTACACAGTCCACTGTCTGCCTTCCTGGGGTCAGCCTCCTTCTCTGTCCCTTGCTTGGTGGCCAGCATGGGCCCAGTACACAGTGGTGCTCAATACATGTTTGTTAGTCAAAGGCCAAACACTCGAGGCCTTTGAGGTGCTAGAGTCATGGGGAGCAGAAAGCTGCCTCAAGGTGGTGAAGCCGGGACCCCAGGCAGGCGGATCCCAGGAGAAGCCCCCCACCCACCCTCACACCTGAGCTCTGGGAGCCAAAATGGACATTTTTCTCCCTTCCCTACTCTAAAATAGCCACGGCCTTGCGTTGGCATTCCCGGTTCCAAGTTGGTGCCTCGCTCCTGCTCAGGGTGGCATCGATGCAGGGGAGATGGACCCCACTCCAAGCCGAGCCTGGTGAGAGCAAGACAAAGCCTTCATTTCCTCCACCAGTGCGGAGGCCTGATATGCAAATGATCCCTGGGAGCAGTAGATACAGATCGAAATTCTCACTAAGGGGTTAATGACTGGCTTGGGATGGTTCCCAGACACAGGGCTCCCCAGGCTTCAGACCTCCCCGCCCCCAACCTCTACACCTTCACCCCCAGTGGTTCACCCTGCCTACCCCCTGCCAATGTCCACCGTGCAGGCAGCCACTCCAACCCCACCCACCACCCCTTCCTCTGGCAACCACCCGGCCTGCAGCTAATTAGCTCCAGTCAGGCGACAGTCAAGTCATTAGATGCTAACAGCATAGAAACTAATTAGGAGTCTCACCCAAAATGGGAGTGGGGTGCTGGGCTGCCTTCCCAACCTGGAAACCGAGGCAAGGACGGGCAGGCGGGAGAGTCTGTCCCCTTCACTCTCCAACTCTCTGTCTCTTGTCTCCCTGGTCTGAGCCATTTCACAGCTCCTACTAAAGGGCTCAGAGATGCTAATGAAGACCCCAGCAAAGAGACACCCAGGCCTGCCCGAAAGGACAGCAGGGCCTCCAGAAGCCAAGGCTGGGACCTCACTGAAAATTAGGACCTCAGGACTTCCCTGGGGATCTGGTGGCTAAGACTCCATGCTCCCAATGCAGGGAGCCTGGGTTCCATCCCTGGTCAGGGAACTAAATCCCACATGCCACAAAGAAGCTCGAAGATCCCGCATGCTGCAACCAAGACCTGGCACAGCCCAATAAATATTTAAGAAAAGGCTTTAAAGAAAAAGGAAAGAAAATCATGGCCTCACAATAGTGCAGCATCAGCCAAGAAAGGACGATTATGGCCTTGTGGGTGCAGGGTAAACTGAGGCACGGGCCCCACCATGGAAGCAGGAGGTGAAACAAATGGGGTGGGGTGGGTGGGGAAGGTGAGGGAAGGGCCGCAGGGTCAGCCCACACCCCCACCCCGGGCCTTGGTCTCAGACAGGAGGAGGCCTAGGTGCCCAGTGCACAGGGCATGTCTGCCCGGGTCACCCTGCCCTCCTCAGCCCCCACCTTGTGTGTGGTGTCCCCGCACTCCTCAGCCAGCCCCAGACCTGCATGCCTCTCAGAGGGGGTCCTCCCACTGGACATAACTTCCTTCTGGCCATGGGTAAATCACTTTCTCTGGGTCCATGAAACGGGGGCATAATGGGGAGCCCGACCCATGAAGTGGACAGGCGAGATGAGGGGGTGCATGGCTGGGGTGGAGGGGCAAGGGGCAATGTGGCTGGGGTGGTGAATAGACCCCTCGAAGTCAAGACCCAGCATGGGAGTGGGTATGGGGGTGAGCCCCCACCAGGGCCAGCCCACAGAGCTCGGAGTCTGGACTGTGTGCTCCAAGCTCTCAGCTGTGTGTCCGCAATGCAGCAGCACAAAGGTGGCTGTGCCCTTCCTTGCCTGGCCCACTGGGCAGGGGACACAGTCGAGCCCTCCTTTTGGAACTGTCTGCCACAAACAATTTCCCCAAAGCAATGCCAGGGGGTTGGGGGGCAAGGCTGGTCCATGCTGGGTGCCTTGGTGAGGAGAGGGAACCTGCTGCTGAGGCAGGACTCTGCATTGGGCTTGGCTCAGGGGCTGCAGAGCCAGCCATCGAACCTGCAGGAACCCTGCCTCCCAGACCCCCGTTCACACACCTGCGCATTCCAAGGTTGGCCACCTTTGCTCCTGCGGCTTCGAGGGACCCATGACCCTCAGGGGACATCTGCTGAGGGCCCTCGAGGTCAGAGATGGCTGCCCCTTCCCTGGGCCCAGCTCCCAGGCAGGCTAGAGGCCAGTCCCTGCCCTTCCCCCAGTCCTCAGCTCAGCTGCTGCCTCAGTTTCCTCCTCTGCATGCTGAGCTGCCCAGGGTGGGGGTGGGAGGCAGTTGTCCACCATGGGGAGGGACCAAGGCTGGGGAAAAGGAGCCTGTGGATCCCAGCCTCAGAGCGCAGGCTGCCAGCAGATGGGGGGCACCTCAGAACTGGCCCCCCACCCCAGCACTGCGGTTCCCCCCCCTGCACAACCACCTGAACCTCGCTGCTGCTGCAGATACACTGCGGGCCAGTCTGGAGCCTCCCTGCTTGCCTGCAGGCAGGAATGGCCTCCATTTCCCACCCCCCCAGCGGGGGCCTCTGGTCCCTTGGGTTCACATCCATGCCTCACCTGTCCACACTGTGCCAGCCCTGCTGCCATCTGCAGAGGAGCACAGCCCGCTGCCCCACTTCACAGAGGAAACACGATGCAGAGGCTCTGAGCAGCCAAGCCACTAGCCCAAGGGCTTGCCAGATCCCCAAGTCTGAGCTCCAGCCTTCCATGGCCCCCCAGACCACACCCTTGGACCCCAAGACTCCCGGGTCCATGGGTCCTCACTCTCCAAGTCCCCCTTAAGTCGAGTGGATGAGCTTCTTTCAAACAAAACAAAAAAGCCTCATGCGGCAAAATATGGCATCGCCCCCTTCAAAGCCGGTTCCCTGGAGGCCTTGGCATGGCTGGCAGGCACCAGGGGTGCCCGACACCCCCACAGGGAGGACGCAGTCCTAGTCACCATCTTCCCCCTGGTCGTTTGAGATGGGAACGTGGCCGCTGCCCATACCCAAGGGCGATCACGACCCCCACTCAGGGTCTGCACCACTGGGTCCACACAGGCTGCAGACTTTTAACCAGGAGGGGGACTCAGGGACAGGAGGGTCCCTGCCGGTGCCAGCTCTGAACCTCGATGGCCCCTCTGCCCCATGGGTAGCAAGGAGCCCAGCCCACAGGACCCGGACACGTACCCCCAGCAGGGACCCACCTGGGCTGGAGGAGGGGGTGGAGGAGCGGTCAGGTGGGCACAGAGGGCAAGCTGTGACCACCCCCCTCTGGTGTGGGCTGTCAGCACCCCCACCGGGGCCCCCAGAGCCAGGCTGTACACACAGACACACGTGTGTGCACCATGAAGACATTCCAAAGACATGCGTGCACCCCACATACAGACACACCTTCTCCGAAGGTGTTGATCTGCATGCACAGATACACACGCACATCCTACACCCAGACACACTACTGCAAACACGCATGTACCCTGCACATGCATGTTCTCCAGGCACATACATGCGGAAACGTGTGCAGAAACACAGGGCCAGGGCTGCCAAACACATGTAGGCACTTGAGTGTCTGTGTGGCAGTGGGGGGTGGGCAGTGTGTGTGCGCCACACACACAGCTGTGCACCTCCCGGCCCCGGGAACCCCGAACACATGGGAAAGAACACACAGCTATTGAGTGGACATGCCCTGCAGCCCAGCGAGCCTCCGAGGTGTCCCCGCACCCCCACAGCCCCAGAAGCAGCCCGCCAGGATGCCCGGCCCAGTCCAATACGGCCACAGACAGGCCCAGAGATGCCTGGCAGCCAGACCCGCAGTGCCCAGCTCAGGCAGGGACTGGATGGATAGACGGTTGAACAGCCGGCTGGCGAGGGTGCAGGGGTCCGTGGCTGGACCCAGTCTCCACCCTTTGGCGGCGGTGGAGGTGGGTGCGGGGCTCCCTGGTAGCATCGGCCAGCCTTGTGTGCACAGGAAATCCACGGCACAGCAGGAGAACACAATTGGGGAAACACAGCCACACACTCATTACCTCGGCACAGGTACAGGCCAGCCAGGCGAGGGTGGCCGGCCTCACCGCAGCACTGCCTGGGCCTGGTGGTCCTCCACCAGCCTGCATGCATCCCCGTGGCTCCTCTGCTGCCTGACGGTACCCCACCCGAGGCGGCCCAGTTCTGGCTTCGTCCCCTTCCCAACGCATGATGCCTTTTGTGTGCGCCCCCCTCTTTCTCTGCACGTCTTGTCCCTGCGTTTCCTGGCTCCTCTGCCGGCTGCCGCCACCAGTCTCCCTGTTTTGACCCCATTCTCGCCTGTCCCCGCACAGGCCTGTCTCTCGTCTCTGGCTGAGGCACTGCCTCCCGCATCAAACCCACCCGCCGACTTCACACCTCTCCCTGCACCCTGGCAGCTGCCCCCGCGACTGGGTACCCTCAGGAAATGTCCATTCCGGGTGCCCTCAGAGCCTGAGGCTGGGCAGCACCCCCTCCTGTGCCGGCACTCACCCAGTCACTGGACACAGATTCCGCTCCAGATACCCCAGGATACCCAACATCCTGAGGGGGCCACCCTTTAGCAGAGACCCCCAACCGTGGCGGTGAACGGAGCCCTGATTCTTGACCCAACCGGGCTTCCCAGGTGAAGGGCTCCCTGGGACCCCAGGCCCCGCTGCAGAAAGTCGGAGAGGTCACCTCCCACCCAGAACGCCTCAAGCAGGAGGAGGCAGAGGAGAGGCCAGCCCTGACCGCCAGGGTCTGTGCTGGACAGTGAGGCCGTCCCTTTGGGCGGCTGGTCAGAGAGAGCTGTCAGGTCAGCAACAGGAGGCGGCTGAGCAGCTGGACAGAGCCGGCATCGGGGGCTGCCTCCTTCCCAGCCGGCATCCTGCCTGCAGCCCTGTGGCAGGTGGAGCAGCGGCTGGCCCCTGCAACCCTCTTCCGTTCCCATTGGAAGCTCCTGGCAGGTCTGGCATTTGCTAGAACAAAGGACAGGCCGTGCTGGGACGGGATTCCGAGGCTGAAACCAAAAACTTGGGCCGGGGAAGTGCTGCCCGCTGGGCTCCCTGCTCGGCCGCAGGGAAGAACCGTAATCAAACCCACATGTGACCAGTGGGGCGGGAGGCGCAGGGAACCCGCTCCACAACGGCCCGGCCATCCCTCCTCCGCCCCAGGTCTCTGCCCTCGGCCCCGGGGCCAACCCCATAGCCAGGCAAACGAAGGGGGTGTCTGGGTGGGCTGGGTAGGCTCCCTGCCCCAACCTGGGATACAAGCTGCCCTGGTCCCAGGGCTGGCCTCAAAGACAATCCTTTATGCAACTTTCTGCAGGAAGACCGAGGACAGCAGGGGACAGCGAGGGGATGGCAGGGGACCGCAGGTTTGGAAGGCAGGCAGTTCGGCTGGCGCTTGAAAACCCAAAGAAAGTGACTGGAGGCAGAGGATCAGGGGGCGAGGAGGCCGGCAACCCTGCCCCCACCTGCAGCCCAGCTGGCCTGGATATGACCGTGACCCTGACGGTGGGGCGGACCGGGAGCTGTAGGACCCTAGATCCCATCTCCCATGGGACCCCCAGCCCACTCCCGCCTCCCAGACCCTGGATGGTCTGAGGCTTCCACTGCTGACCAGGATGTGGTCAGTCCCCAGCAAACTTTTCTCGCTCGAGTAGCAGGGGCTCCCGCTGCCCCCAGACCGAACTCAGTACCCGACCTAGAGGAGGTCTGCAGGCAGGTGGGCGGGGCACCTGGGCCGGGCGTGGCAGGCTGGGCACAAGGCCACCTGGGTCCTAGCCCCAGCTCTGCTCCCCTCACCGTGACCTTGAGCCAGCTGCTTGGCCCCTCTGCGCCTCAGTTTCCCAATCAGTGCAAGGAGGACAGGGGAGGACACCACCTGATCAGGACTCTGGGGACAGACCCCGAGCCTCCTCTGTGCCTCAGTCTCTCTGTCCCTTCGAGACCTCGGACCACGGACCCCCTGGAGCAAATGTGGACACTGGCCCACGCGGAGGGACATTCCAACTTCCCCAAGTTCATCTGGGGAGCCTCCGACAGAACGCGCCTGAGGAACCCTCCCCTGCGGGGTCACGGTCCCCCACCTCAGTCCCTCACCTCTGGGTGCGGCTCAGTGACAAGATTCCTGGGCATTCCCACCAACTCTAAAGCTAGCGGAGGTCCCCGGAGAGACCTGAGCATTGGGTGCCCCAAGTCTGGGGAGGGAACTCAGGGCCAAACAGCTTCTGAGGGTGCCAGAGGGGATCCCCAAACTCCTGGGCCGGCGGCGCTCCGAGGCAAGCAGGGCGCCAAGTCTCCCAAACCTGTAGGCGGAGGGGCGCCCCGGGGGGAGATGCACGCGGAGTGAGTCCCCCAAACTCCGGTGGCCGGAACTCCCTGGAGGCTCCCGTGGGAAGTGGGCGCCCCCACTCCTGGGGGCGGCGCGCAGGGGCGCCCCGATCCCGGGGTGGGAGGCCAGGCTGGGGTGGGGGAGTCCGGGGTCTCCAGGCGCGCGGTCCCCGCCCGCGGCCGCGCTCACCTGGGGTTGCTGCGGTTCCAGTAGACGGCATAGCGGTCCGAGTTGGCGCGGGCGGCGTCCTCGCCGCGCGCGAAGGGCGGCGGCGGCAGCGGCAGCAGCAGCAGCAGCAGCGGCAGCAGCGGGCGCTGCGCGGGCGCCATGGCCCCGGTCCGGCCGCCGCGCTCGCCTGGCCGCCGCCTGCCAGCCGTCTCCGCCTCCTCCGCCGCCGCCGAGCGGGCGGGCGCGGGGCGGGCGGGAGGAGGGCGCGCCGGCGCTTGGAGATCCCCGGCCGCCCCCGCCTGAGCGCGCGCGACCTCGGGCGCCGAGAAGTCAGGCGGCGGCGGGCGGGGCGCCGGGGTCGCCCCGGGCGCCGGCCCGGCCGCGCGGACACTAACAGCGCGGACCGTCACCACAGCACCCGCCGGGGAGGGGCCGGGGCTCCGGCCTTTGTCCCGCCCGAACGCCGGGAGGGCCGCGGGCGCCCCCTCCTGCCGTGCCCCGGCCACGCGGGGGCTGGGCGAGGGGCTGCAGCCCCAACTGCGCCCCCACCTCCCCATCCCCCTGCCCCGCCCAGACCGTCCGGGATGCCTCCCCTGGTCGGGCTGCTTGCACCACCTTCCCCAGGTCCTGCCCCCTGTCACCTCAACTCTGTGGGGCTCTGAGTGCACCTTCTTCATCATTGGGGCCGGACCCAGGGTCACCGAGTTCTCAACCACCTCCATTCAAGCCAGCAATCTGGTCTGCAGAGCCAACCGGGTGAAGGGAACAGAAGACCCAGAAATGGCTCACCGCCCTGTGTCCTCCCTCACTCAAACCCGGACCCCAGAATTTTAACTCAGGCTCCCCCAACACCGAGCCACCCTGTCCAGCCTGGTGAAGGGTTTTGCAGTCTCACTGCCCCAAATGGAAAGTCAGCGGCCACTGCTGCCTCCCTGAAGGACCCTCGGGGACCCCCCCACCGAAGTGGTCAGTTCTCATTGAGTCTATCTCCTCATCTAGGAAAGGAAACAGAAATCCTGACCTCAGCCATGCAAGGTACTAGGCATAGCAGGTGCCCAGTACACCCAGCAGCCCAGACTGGGGTCCAGGCCAGCAGGAGGTAAGAGAATGGAGAGTCTGACCAGGGCAAAGGGCTGGAAAGGTGTCTGGCAAGAGGGTGGAGCAGAGGGCTAGATTGCCTGACCAGTTTGGGGCACTCAAAGTGACCACTCCTGGATGTGGGGAACAAGTTGATTGGGGGGAGGCTGACTGTGGGCCAGGAACTGGGGTCCTGTCCTTCATTTCTGCTCTTATTCTCGCTCACCAGACTCTGAGTTTGTGAAGGTATGCTGTCACCAAGTGCTGGCTGGAAAGGGTCAGCAGTACACAGCCAGGTTCTACCTCTCTGGACTTGTTTCTCTCTTCCAGGCTTGGCCTGGCGCAGAGTCTGGGAGCCTAGAGCTGAAAGGTCATGCGTGAGGGATTATCAGAACTCCTTGCAGAAAACTCACTCGAGAGGCCAGAGCTTCACCGCAGTCAGGTGGGGAGGGTAAATGCATTTTGGATATGCTGTGGGCATATGCCAGGTGTTCCCTGAGCATTCTCCTCTGGAACTTACCCCTCTTTGCTCAGGCAGCTCCCTGGTAGGCCTTCCTCTTTCCTCCTGTTAAATTTCAGTTCTTCCTTCAAGGCCTGTCCTCCCAGTGTTTTAGCCCTCCTCTCCCCTAGCCCCGCCCCCAAGGTTGTCTGTCCTCTGCCCTCCAGGGAACTCTGCCCATCTGTTTGGGGTGTTCTGGCTCCTGGATCTTGTCCATTGACTGTAGCTGCCGGAGTCTGAAGTCCCAGGCCTGGCCTAGAGGGCTCCACATAGGAAAATAGGAACATGCCCCCACCTCCCGCCCCCCGGTGGCTGGGACAGGCCCAGAAGGCTGAAAGAGGACCAGAACTGGCCCAGGCTCACCTGTCAAGGCCTCCAAACAGTCCGTCTGGACCACTGGAGCCCGAGTCTGGGGCTCCAGCCACATAGGCCAGGCTCAGCCCAGGCTGGCTGGTCTGGCTCTCTGGGGAGTGATGGGGTGGCCACTCAGGGAGGCGTGGGGCCCAAGCCCAGCGACAGGGGCCATGAGCCCAGGGGGCCAGGCCTGGCTGCCAAAGGGGACCGCCTGAAAGCTCTCACTGCCCTGGGACTAGAGCCCCCTCCCATGTCATGAGACCTCACAGGTGGGGGGTCTCCTCTGTCACACCCAGCAGGACTTGGACCTGCAGGGGTGGGGGTGTCGGAAGGGCACAGCGGGCAAGGGGATGCCCTGGCTGAGGCCGGGATGGGTCGACTCATTTGCATGCAGGGGCCACCGAGGCGGGAGCCGCCGCTGCTGCCGCTGCTGAGAGGATTTGAGCAGAAGCTCCGTTTTCCTTCTGTTCTCGTATCTCTCTCAAGGTCAGAGCCCGAGCGGGGACAGGAACAAAGCGCACGTCCCCCATTCAACCTTCCTGCACCCGCTGGCCACTCCCGGAGGAGGGGGCCTGGGGAGGGGAGGGCAGGGCAGCTCCATGGCCTGGCCCCAGGCGAGGCGGGGACAGGGCTGCAGGCACAGCTGCCCAGCTGCCCTTGGGGACCCCTGCCTGGTGGGGACCGCTGTGGGTGCCCAGGAAGCTCTGTCTCCTTCCAGAGGGCGTGCCCATCCTGGCCTCGAGATCAGCCATCAGGAGGTCAGCTGAGGTCAGGGGTCATGGAGTCAAGGGTCAGAGGTCAGGCTCACTCTGGAGACAGGGGTCAGTCTTAGTTCAAGGCTCAGTCAGGGACAGGGGTCACTGAGAGCTGACTGTTGGCCTCAGCTTCAGACCCAGGACAGGGTCTTTGATGGGGGTCTGTCCCTGTTCACAGTGGTCTGCTCTCCTAGGCTTGAAGGTCTGCCTCAGACTCTGGGAGGGTCTCAACTGAGCCAGGCCCAGACCTGCCCCTAGCCTGTGCCCGTCAGCTCTGGTCCGTCACCCACCATCTACTGCCCAACAGCTGTGACCGATCATCCACTACCCACTATTCCCAGCCCAGCACCCACTAGCCCAACCCAGCACCCACACCTGCTCACCCACTGCCCACCACCCCCAGCACATCACCTACCCCCCATCACCCGCCCACTGATCCCAAATCCAGTGCCCACCACCCAGCACTCATGACCTGTGGCACTCCAGCCCATCAGCAGAATCGCCAGGGCTTGGGATCAGTGTCCAGGGCACCCTCAACCTTCAAAGGCCGTGGTGCCTTGGAGAAAGCTAAAAATATGCGGGGAGGAATTTCTCATTACAGAAAAAAGTGGACCAAATCCACCACCTGCTCCGGCTCAAGAGTTTTTCAGGAGGCAGGAAGGGGTTGCCAGGAGGGTGGGGGCCTTGGTAGGTCTGGGGCTCCACAGACCCAGGTCAGAGCAGGGTGTGGTGTGTGTCCCCACGGGCAGTGGGGAGCAGGTGTCTGCTGGCATGTGGGAGAGGTCTCAAGGAGAGCTCCCCAGGCTGTTACTGAGGATAAACAAACACACCTGTCCCTTTCTCTTGCTGATCGATTAAAATTTCCACCCTTATGTCCAGTGTCCAGTCAGGCCCTGAAACCTCAGCCCACATCTAACACCCCTGTAACCCCCCCACCCAGGCTAGAGCCCAACCAACCAGGTGCCTCCCCAGCAATGTCCCTCCCTCCTCCTCCCCCCTCCCTACCTCCTCCTCACCTCCAGTCCAACCTCCCAGTCGCAGGACCCAGGACACAGCCCCCCTCCTCCCAGGCCCACCTGCCAGTCTGGGGACTAGACCCTTGCTGTCCAAAAGAACTTCCCACAAGGATGGCCAAGTTTCAGATCAGCTGGGTCCAACACAGGCGCCACCAGCAGCTCCATGTGGGTACTGGGCACAGGACATGTGACAGCAGGATAAGGAGCAGGGTTTTAGACATCATTTACTTTCAGTGAAGGTACATCTAAACAGCTGATCCAAGGGCAACACAGCTGTGGGTGAAGCCACCCCTCGGTGGGCACCTGGACATGAAGGGCTGCTAGAAGGAGGGAGGTGGTGGCTCAGACAGCCCAGAGAGCAGGAGATGGGGGGCCCTGAGTTCCCTCGGAAGAATGGAGGATCAGGGGAGAGGTCCCAGAACATCCAGAGGGCACAGCTCCCTTGCCTGCTGACCTCAGGTGAGCAGGAGGTGACCCTGTTGGGTGCTGGGGCCACATCGGAGAGAGACCCACATCAGAGCCAGCAGAGGAGCCCGCTCTCCAGGGAAGACGCCTGGCCTTGACCACTGGCTACCCACTTTCTGAGCCTAAGGTGTCCAGCCTCCCCCGCCCCCACCTGGCCCCATTCCCCAGATGGAAATAGGAAGTTGGGGGCAGGGTGTCTTGCGCACCCAAGAGCCAGAGACCCCCACGTGGCCCCCGCGGGCAGAGGGGCTGGTTTGCGGCGTGTCCAGTGGGCACTCCCCAGGTAGCGAGTGGAAGGGATGGAAGTTGTGGGAGGGGCCTCGAGAGCGCAGGTCGTGGGTCTGTGCACCCGCACCGGGCACAGGCTTGGGACCAGCTGCAACACCCGTGCACGAGTGTGGGCTTGTGTCCTGTGTGTGCATCCCGCATGCGTGGCTGCCATGTCGCGTCCCCGTGGCCGTGTGCCACGCCTAGGCCCATGCGTGAGTTTGCAAGGTGGAAGAAGGTACTGGAAGGCCTCCCGATCCAGCATGCACACGTACACGCGCGCATACACGCACACTCGCCCCTCCAGCCAGCCGGGCCCCAGGCCTTTCATCTCGCGCTGACAGGCCCCGCTCCCAGCTTTTAGCCGCCGAGAACTTCCTGCTAATAGTGCATTAACCTTGGCGGGGCCTGCCAGTTACTCGACACTAATGCGGGGGGCGCGGGTGCGCGCGCTGACGGCGCTGACAGGCGCAAGGGCCGGGTAGCGGGCGGGGCTCCCCTTCCTACCCGAGGGGGGCGGGCAGGAGGCGCGGGGCTGCGGGGGCCGGCTGTGTGTTCCCGGCTCCGGATGGCAGAGCGCGGGGTCTCTCCTGACCTCATTAGAGTAATTAATGTGCCTTTTGAAGCTGGAGAAAGCGCTCAGAGTTGTGGGAAAGGGGCGCAGATCACAGGGTAGGGGGGCCGTGGACGGTGTCTACGTGCCTGTTAAAAGCGTGTCCCAGTGAGTCAGGCACAGAGAGAGCCCGAGTGACAGAGAGGGGCAGACGGAAACGGAGGTGGGCCGAGGGAGAGGCAGTGCAGATGGTGAGACACACCAATAGCGAGGTGAGCAAGGCTTCAGAATCGGATGAAGAGTCACAGAGACAAAAAAGCAAGGGATGCGTGGAAAGACCCACAGGGGGAACAGATGGGGAGAGAGCAAGGGGGTTGGGTTGGGGGATGTCATCTCAGTGCCTCCCTGGGACTGTGGCCTCACTTCCTCAAACTTCCCTGGCTACTGGGGACCTGCTGGCCACTCTGTACAGGGCTCTCCCAAAGAATGGTAGTGGGCAGTCAGGGAGGACCTCCTGGAGGCGGCAGTAGCACATCAGAAGGGGAAGAGGAATTGTGAGCAGCCTTGGGGCATGATGGGAGATATTGCCAACAGAGAAGGAAGTCAACTGGGGGCCAACGTAAAGGACCCCAGCTGGAAGGAGGGGAGACCAGCTGACTGTGACAGAGATGGTGCTTCTTCAGAAACCCAGGCTCAGGCTGAGCGGGAAGGGTCAGCAGGTCTGAGGGAGACTGGCCAGAGCGGCTGGTGAGGCTTGAGTGAGCAGCACGCCCAGACCATCCCATGGTGGACATGGCAACAAGGTGGAGTTGAGGTGTGAGAAACCGGGCCCCCAGCTGGACCTATTTCCCCACGTGTACAAAGTTTGGCTCAGGCCACACCTAGGACCATAGGCCAACAGGGTAGAGACTGTGCAGCACAAGGCTGCCACCTGGTGGCAGCTCCCTCTGATGACAGCTCCTTCTAACAACGTGGCCTTCATGCTTTCCACCAGCAGCGTGAGGGTGGGAATAGAGCTACAGGCCAGCCACACTGGTCCCGCTTTCCACAACCACATTTATAGGGTGCAGGGGGGAACAGGCCAGAGCCAGACTCTGCCTAGAAACAAGGCCCACAGAAGAACTCATCAAGCCCATCACAAGGTATGGGAACCAAGGTACTCCAGTGAGACTCAGGTGACCAGTATGGGCCTCAGATGGTCAAGATGGGGACTGAAACACCCCCATGGGGTCAGGTGCCAGGATGAATCCCAGATGATCAGGATGGGGACTGAGGTACCCCTAAGAGGTTCAGGTGCCCAGAATGGGGATCAGTTGCCCTGATGGGACTCAGATGCCTGAAACGGGTTCAAGCTCCAGATATGGGACTGAGTGGCCAGGATGTGCACTGAGCCACACGCTGTGGACTTCAGGTGTCCCCGTGGGACTCAGGAGGCCAGGACAGAGGCCTGAGTGCCAGCACAGATTGCCTGGGATGGGGGATCAGGTTCACCAGTAATTTCACTGGAGGCTGAAAGGAGAGGGGCAGGGTGGCCACAGGGAGCCTCAGCTGATTCCAGACCTGGACGCTGCAGCCTGGGGCTCTGTGAGAATGGCCCTGTAGTAGTAGTGTGTGGTAAAGCAGAGGACACAGCCCTTGAGGGGCCCCGGGCTGAAGTTGGCCTGGAAGGGGAGCCCTTAAGCAGTTTGGTGGACGAATAGTTCTCTTTTACTAAGCCTAGAGGTAACTAGTGGCAAGGTCTTCTTCCAGGCAGGTGGGGGCAGGTCTCCCCCATCTCTCCCTCTCCTTTGTGGGATTCCCTATGGGACCCTCTGAACAGCTAGGGATGATCCAGATGGTCACGGGTGGGAGAACTGAGGCTGACATGGACCCAGATCTGCTGCCCCCTGCCCTACCCCTGAGCCAGGGCACTGGGTCTGGCCCGCTGTGGAGTTGGGTACCGGCTACAAAAGCACTGCTGCCTTTATTGTCCCCGCCCCAAAGGGACGGTGCTCCCAGACAGGACACTCAGCCTGCCCGCCTTCCAGGCCTCAGCCTGGGGCTGCCGCATTCCCACCGGGGAGGGTGACTGGTATAAGTCACATCACAGTCAGGGACCTCAGAGCCCTGTGTGGGGCTGCCGGTGCCCCTCTGGGCAGTCCTGTCTGCAGGGAGGGCTGAGTTGGCTTCCAGTGGGCCAAGAGGGCCCCACACATGCTCTCTGGTCCAGGCCGGGTATTCCAAGCACTGAGAGGGCCCCTGCCTTTCGTCCTTCCCCCAGGACCACTGGAAATGCTGCCTTCCCGAACCAAACATCTGGAAAGGAGAAGTAGAAGGTGGTGAGAAATGTGGGTGAGCCCACCCCACTCTGCCCTCATCCAGCTGTGTTTGAGGCTGAGTGCTGAGCCCTCTAACTGGCCAGCCCCCGCCCCCAGCCTGCAGGCCTTGCTGACTCCCGACCTGGGGGGAGAGGGAGTAGGTGCCCTAGCCAGAAGATGCAGACAGCAAAGGAATTCGCAGACCATACCCACGCTTCCCTCTGGGAGTGGGAGGGGGGACCAGAAAGTGCCCACCTACTCCAGCCATGCAGCTGGTTCCCATGTTAAAGAAATGGGAAACTGAAACTGTGAGACAGGGGCCTCAGACAAGGCCACGCAGCCTGTGACGGCAAAGCAGTGCTCACTCCAGGCCCACCCCTGCTGCTGGGTGCTGACTATGCTGAGCCCAGGCACAGGTGGTCCACGTGACTCTCTTCCTGCTGATCCCACCCCCCACCCTCCCCAAGGAGCCCCTGAAAGTGTGTAGAGTGCTATCCTACCATCTCAGGTTCCTTGTCTCAAAGACTGTCTCCTCGTCACTGTCCATCGAGGTCATCTCGGTGGGGTCCTCAGTGTTGGCCAGGAGCCCGTATCTCCTTCGCTGTGGCTTTTTCAATCTGAAAGCAGGCCCAGGCCCACTCAGTGACTCTCTGAGGACCCCTCCGTGAAGCTGCTGACCCCCTGTCCAGCTTCCCACCTTTTCCCACAATCCTCCTCTGCATGACTCCCAAAGCCTTGCAGTGTACTTTCCTGGCCTAATCGCATTTCTTCTCACAACGGTCACAGCGATCATCAATTGCTCTTACGTCAATAACAAAAGGTGGACATCTCCCTTGGCAGGCCCCCGAGCTAGGACCCCTGGTGTGGGGGGGTGTTGTTATCCCACTATACAGATAAGAAGACTGAGTCTCAGACAGAGTATTAGGGTTTGCCAGAAACATCAAGTGGAGAGCTGTCTCTTGACCACCACCAGGGAAACCGCGAGGTCTCTATGAGGCCTCTACGATGGATACAGCGTGCACTGACATGGAGACAAGCATTGTGCACCCACAGCAGTGTTCAAGGAAGACAGAAAAGGCCTGTTGAGAGCTCCTGAACATGGTCAGCTCTGTGGGAACACAGGCTCTCTGGAGATCAACCCCAGAGAGGAAGCCAAATGCGGAGGTCAGGGGTCCAGGAGGGGGCAAAGGGCCTGCACCAGGCAGGGAATATGCTTCGAGAAAAGCAAAGTGAAAGAAAGTGAAGTCGCTTCAGTTGTGTCTGACTCTTTGCGACCCCATGGACTCTAGCCTGCCAGGCTCCTCCGTCCATGGGATTCTCCAAGCAAGAATACTGGGGCGGGTTGCCTTTCCCTTCTCCAGGGGATCTTCCCAACCCAGGGATTGAACCCTGGCCTCCCGTACTGCAGGCGAGTAAAGCAAGAGGGTCCTCAACTCTTGGGAGAGCATGGGCAGAATCTAGACACCAATCATCATGGCCAGCCCTGGACTGAGCAGGAGCAGCAAAGCGCAGGGGCTGGCTCCGGTCTGGCCCGGGCCGGGCTGTGAGCATTAACTACAGGGAACGATACGGCCAGCCCGGCTCGCAGACGCAAATTGGATTGGTGGTCACGACGCTCGTCGCCAGGCTGGCGGAGCCGCATAGTGTCCCGGAGACTCCTGGTGCCCTACGCAACCTACCACCTCCCGCTTCCGTGGCTCCGTCTGGAAAACTAGCTGCTGCTACTACTGCTGCTAAGTCGCTTCAGTCGTGTCCGACCCCGTGCGACCCCATAGACAGCAGCCCACCAGGCTCCGCCATCCCTGGGATTCTCCAGGCAAGAACACGGAGTGGGTTGCCATTTCCTTCTCCAATGCATGAAAGTGAAAGCAGCAGCACCCAAACACCCAAACTTCAGAAGAAGGAAGGAAAAAAAAAAAAAAAAAAACCCAGCGCATCACGTGACTTTCTTACCGCACCCACCCAACCAGCCACGTGACGCTGGCGCACTGGGCTTCAAGCGCCTAAACACGTGGGGCATGAGGCGCGCGAGGATTGGCCGCGCCCGGGCGGCGGCGGCGTGCGCTTGACGCACCTGAATGCCCGGATGAGGAAGTAGACCGCGGCCAGGACGATGAGGCCCGTGACCACGTAGAGAGAGCGCAGCAGCGGCGAGCCCGGCGAGCCCAGCGGCCACGGGTGTGTGTTGTTGTGCGGTGCACCCGGCTGGCTACCGTTCGTCACAACGGGCGGCGGCGGCAACGTGGCCTGTGGTGACGGGGGCGTGTCCTCGGCTCCGCACAGCAGAGGCGGCAGCAAAAGCGCCGACAGCAGCAGGAGCCGCGGCGACACCCAGCGCGGCCCCATGGCCCGGCGGAAGCGCTAGCTGCGCCCCGCCCCCTTTAGGGGCTGTCATTCAATGGCGCGGGACAGTGTCAGCCAATGGAGTTCAGGGGCGTGGCCTCGTAGCCGGAAATACCTAACCACGCCCCCGGCTGTTAACCTCATTTCACCTGGGCCCTTAAATTTCTCCGCGTCGCGAGCCTGCCAGCTCCTCGCTCAAGCCTGCCCCCGAGGGCTCGGAGCCTCAGTCCTGTCCCCCGACCGGAGCGTGAGCACCGCGGCCGCCCCGCACGCCACGCCGGGGGCGGGTTATCGGGAACACCCACCAGCGTCAGGGACTTTGATGCGGGGGCAAGTGCGACCGGACCCAGCGGGCCTCCCTCCCACTTGAGCCCCGGGAACACTCGCCCTGGGCTATAGTGACACCTGCGCGGTGGCACACTGGGCCTGATCCTCCCGTGGAGGAGACATCCAGGCCCCGAACCTGCACATCCTGCCTTTCGGGGAGGGGGCCAGAAGAGACCAAACACATCCCGTGGGAGAAGTGGGGGTTAAGCCAGTGACCTGGACCTCACAGGGCCACACCCTGCTCAGAGTTGACACAACCAGCCCAGAGCCCAAGGCAGTGGAACCAGGGCTCAACCCTAAGGTTCAAAACCCCAAGACTGGGGCAGAAAGCAAGCGGCTTGGGAGCAAGGCCAGCCCCATGCAAAGATGAACATGCCCAGGGTCACTGCCAAGACCTCAGCCTGGGCTCTGGGAGAGATGCCTGCCCCCCTGGGATGGGGGACCCAAGGGACCACCTCCTCCTCTGCTCAGGCTGGCCACACCCTCTCAGACCCTGAGAGAACAGTCCCAGGGGAACTGCCCAAGAAGGCAATGAGCTGCCAAGCTGGTCTTCCTGGTTTGATTCCAGCTCATGCCCAGAATGAAGGCCAAAAAAGGTTTTCTCCAGTGGACTCTCCACCACGCCCCTTCCACCTGGACCACCCCTGCAGGATCAGTGTCCGCCCTCCACACCACACCCCAAACGAGACTCAGATTTGTGGGTGGACACACTATCCCTTTATTCAAACGTGACTTCCACGCTTTCTTGTCACATCGCGGGTGAGGACCCACCGCCGTGCCAGCACCACAGGCCTGTCCTCCTGGAGCACCTTGAACCCTGTGCCCCAACCTTGCCAGTAAAACATCTGCTGGAAAGACAGGAAGGATTGGGGGGAGCACAAGGGCCACTCCAGCAGGAGGCAAAGATGCTGTCCCCAATGGATCACGCTGCCAGGAGGGGAGAACCCACTGCAAGGGCCTGGGCCAAAGGGCCACATGCCTCCCGCCCCAGGAAGCACTTACAGGCGACGGGCTGCGAGGGCAGGCATCCGTGCCTCTGGCTCGATCCTGGGTAGAGTCCCTCCTGGGACAGGGACCCCAGGTCAACACTGTTTTCAGGCCACACTTCCTCCAGGTCACACTGACTTCCATTCAACCTGCCAAAGCAAACGAGTGTTAGCCCTTACCCCCTGGCAGAGCTGAGCTCCCCTCCCTGCCTCCCCCAGAACAATCCACAGCTCCTGGGAGGGTCTCAAGCTAGTCATTGGGGCCAACCTGAGGCCCCGCCACGGGCAGGCCTGAGCCTTTCAGATGGGCCAGGCTACCTCCACTCTTAAGCAGAGCCAGCCACCCACTTGGGACGGAGCTGCTTAGAAAACGGCACAAGCTCTGGGAAAAATGTCATGGCAGCAGCAGACGCCGTAGAGAACTAGTTAGGAGTGTGACTTGAAGAGGTCTGGAAAAGACAGTCAATTGAGGAAAAAAAAATTCTAAAAGGCAGGGTGTTTGGTGGTCTCCAATCCTACTAGCAGGTGGAACCTACCGGTGAAGCTCAACTGCCCAGGCTGCTCACCTGGCTGCAGGTGGGGAAGGGCAAATGGCCGGGGCCTGCCTTTGGTTCCACTTTATTTTTGTTAAAAAAAAAAAAGGAAAAAAAATAGAAAAGCAAAAAAGTCAAAGGAACATTCCCCAGGTAATATGGCTTTACTTTCATGAGCGCCCGAGAGAGGAGGAATGCGGACGAGCAAAAGGAGTTACCTCGGTGACAGGACTATCTCCACATATGAGCTAGCCCAGGGAGCGGCTTGCGTCTCAGAGGGTTCTGTTGGGCGCACAACACTTCTGTCCTCCGAGGGGCTGCAGCTTCCATAGGCTAGCAGAGAATGCTCAGAACTTGTAAAGCAACAGCAGAGCTAGCTAATGAGCCAGTCAGTCTGTGGTCACCCAGGGACACTGTCTGCATCCGCTCACTCTCTGGCCTGATTCTAGATTAAGGGGCTCAGGGTCAGCGTTGGGCGCCCCCATGTCCACTGTCCCTGCTAGGCTGCCCGCCCATTGACCCCTCCAGCTGCCATGGCCAGAAGAATCCCGGGACTGCCCTGCGGTCCGAGAGCCCGCTCCCGTCACCCACCTGCTCGCCTAACTGGGTGGGGGCAGTCGGTGGTCACAGGGGCCCAGCCAGTGTCACTGGCTCTACCTTCCTCCTCTAGCTCTGGGAGCTGCAGGCAGGATGGCAGCCCTAGTCCTCTAGCTGCCCACTCTGCTCTACTCTGCCTGCCTCAAGCTGACAGCAGGACGCGTGTGGTGCGATCAAAGGGAGATGCTCAGAGCGAGGTTCATTCAGACAGTCTTTTAATCAGCTTCGTGAAGCCAAAGAAAACGGCATACAAGGATTCCTCAACCACTTCAAATACAACAGTGATGGCATATGTGTATGACTTCCAGTAAAAAAGGACAATATAAACACACATTGTCAAGAACCTCTTGGGGACTGTGGGTCACCCAGGACAGGCGGGCAGCCCGGGCACCTCCACTGCCTCCTGCATGGTCTGACCACGCTACACTCAGAAATGTTACACCAAGTTGGAAAAAAGCCACAGCTTGCTCAGCTTCCGACAAAGAGAGCGGATCCAGAGTTCCTTCAACCTCAAAAAAGAGCAACCTCACGGGGTTGACCCCGCTGAAAAGAGAAACGAAAATGGCAACACAACCAAAAACAAAAACAAAACCCTCACAACCCCCGGTTATTTTCTAAAAAATCTCTTGGCTAGTGGTAAGAAGGTTAAAAGTAAAACCGGAAGTGCTTTTCAAAACGAGTTAAAAACCCTTAAAAACAGAATGCACTTCCTTAAAAAGCAAAGGGCAGCAGTGAGGCCATCTGGGGGGTCAGAAGCAGTCAGGCTGTGTTTGACAAGATCAGAACCAACAAGACTACAGAAGTGGGCACAAGGAGGCGTGGTCACTACACACTAACGATGCAGCGGCGCTCCCCAAATCCTTAAACACACAGCCATTGGAAGGACGATCTCGAGCAGGAAGGATTTTTACTCGTTGTGTGTAGCTGAGAACAAGAAGCAGGCACAGTGTAAAGGAACGGAAGCAGACGGCAAGAGGCAGCAGTCCACGCCTGGCCGGCCCTGGGGGCCCAGCCCTGCAGCCTCAGGAGCAACCAACCCCCCCAAACAGCTGAGGGTGGCGGTGGCCCACAGGCACAGATGCTGCCTGCCCACTCTGCTCAGAGGCCCTGGATCTCCCTTTCCTCCTTGGTCAGTAGAAGTGGCTGCTGGCACCAACACCCGAGAAGGCAGTCTTGTCCCTTACAGGGTCAGCAGAGTAACCAGCTCTGATCGAGGCTGGCAGAGCGCACCGAGGCACACTGAACTCCCACCACCAGCCCTTGGAGCGCCACTTACCGTAACTGTCGTAGCTATCTCTGTAGGACCCGCCAGAGCTCCGGTCGTACCCGCCACCCTGATTCCGGCTGCAGGAAGGACATAGATGGGCATGGAGGGCACCTCAGGGGGTTTCCACCAGCCCCCACCCTCTGCAGGACCGCTGCCCCCACCTGCTGTAGTAGTCTCTGGAGCCTCCATAGCCCCCACTCCTGGACTCGAACCTGCTCCCCCCATAGCCGCGGTCCCCACCTCCTACAGAGGGCACAGGAGGAAAAGTGTCAGCTCCTGCAGCAATGCCCCCCCACCTCATCCCCGCAGGTGGCACTCACCTCTGGAGAAACCACGGCCCCGGCCCCGGCCCCCGCGGAAGAAGCCCCGGCCTCCGGCAGAGCCACCTCGGTATCCACGGGATCGGTTATCAGATGACTTGCCTGCCTGGTCCACCCGGATCTGCCGCCCATCCACAGACTGGAGACCAAGAGTGAACACGGTAAGCCTCTGCACCTCCTGCCCTAGGTCTGCAGCCCAGACCCTCCGGACCCCAAAGTGGCCACCCCTCACCTTCCCATTCATAGCCATCATGGCGTCCTTGGCATCGTCGATGTTTTCAAAGGTGACAAACCCAAAGCCCCTGGATCGCTGGGTCTCCCTGTCTTTCACGACCACCACTGTGCAGTAGAGAGGTCTGAGGTCAGGACCCCGCCCTCCCTGTGCACAGCCCTACTCAGCCACCTCCTCTGGCACCAGTCTCACCTTCAGAGATCTGTCCATACTTTGAGAAGACCTGCTCCAGTGACTGCTCATTGGTGTCAAAACTCAGCCCTCCGACGAAAAGCTTGCCCTCATCTGATGCCATGGTGGCCTGAGGCAAACACCATTGAAATCCTCTGAGGTCCTGCAGGGGCTTCCAAACTCACCCCTCCCTATTTTCCTTTATACAAGTAACATATGCTCATGGGGGAAACCGTGAAAAATTATTTTGCTGCCCTTTAACCGTTCCAAGCCCACACCCAGACCGTCATTTCAAATAAGCCCTTAATTCCTTTATCACTTCGGGCCCCTTGCCTCTACTCTGTGCGTGGGCCAACTCCACCCCTCTCAGCCAATACTCGGAGCTCCGAGAGCTGGGTCCACACCGCGATTCTGCCGCGCTCCTCAGTGCTACTTGACCATGGGGCCCCAAAACTCCAGCCTGGTGACACCCTTACAGGAGGTTTAACAACGGACCCTTAAAGAGGGCATCGACCACCACTGCCATGGGCTGAGTGCACCTTGACTTCTGCACTTTGCAAACACTAGAAGACTAAGTCCTAACCAGACCATCATGGCAAAGTGCTCGGTCCACTGGAGGGTACTGTGCAGGGAGTGGCAAGGAGGCGCGGGGGGGGGCGGTCTGCGCTGGGATGCCGACGCAGGGCGGGATTGTGGGGCGGTGCTTAGATTGACCCTTTACGGGACACAGGTTTCCACTGAGGGGCCAGAAACAGGCCAGAAGGCGACCTGCAGCCGCGAAACTAGGACCCAAACTTAAGCCGTGGGTGGCACCGGGGCTGTGTTGCCCTCGCAGAACTCCAATAGGAAAGCGGGGAGGAGCCCTGGACCGGCCACGCCCAACATGCGCATGCGCCCCCGCGCGCGTCCTGCGCCACTCCATCCGGGCATCGGCGCTCCCGCCATTTCGATAGGCGCTGTCTCGCGCTCGCGGCCGCCATTTTACGGAGATGTCACGCTCGCGGCAGGCCTGGCTCACCGGGAATGCCGTCCGGCCACGGCTCTACCTGGTCTACGCTGCCCCTCGCCGCTGGCGGGGCGGACTCCACCCCGTGCCCGCCCTGGCACCGCCCCCGCCCAAGGGCGTGCCGCCGCCGCCCCGCCTCATCCAGCTAGCCGCAGGCCGCCCGCCGCCCCGGGCCCGTGGAGCCGGTGCCGCCAGGGCCCTCACCACTGAGTCGGGCAGGTCCCTGGCGCAGGCGGGAAGACAGAACAGCAAAACGACCCGAGCCTCCTAACGCGCGAGTGAGGAGGGGGGCGCTGTGCGCCTGACCTTATATACTTCGCCCCCAGGCCCCGCCCCTGAGCTCGCCTCCCCGCGCTGCGCCGGCCAATCCCAGGCCCTGGAGACCGTGGCTGTACCTCATATTCATGAGCTGGGGGGCCGGGCCTGTAGCGGTCCCGCCCCCTCTCGCGCGTGGGCGCTGGGCACAGGGACGCGCGGGGTCCGCAGTCCTCAGCCCGTGAGTGGGGGGCGGGGCAGGTTAGCGGCGGGGCGGAGCGGACCTACTTCCGCATGCCCGCCCCCTGGCCTGTGGCAGAGAACAAAGGGGCTCTGGAGGGTGCTGCCAGAGCATCTCCTGGGAACCTTCTAGGGGTGGCTGAAACCTCTCGTTTTTTGGTGCTCCAGCAATTACCGACTAACCAACCTTACTTAGGTCCCCAGAACCACCCGAGATCCAGTTCTCAGACACCCCACCTTCATCTGAACCCCGGCCGGCATCAGTCCTTATAAACTTGCCAACGTAACGGACAACCCAGAACTCCTAGAACCTCAACTCTCTTGAATACACCACTTCGTGTGGTCAGCCCCAAAGCCCGCCCAAACCCTAACACTGAGACAAGTCCATTTATGTGGACCCCAGTATTCTCCACGATCCGAACTCTTCCTGCTTCCCAACTTCGTTTCCCTACAAATTCCAGACTGCATCCACACCTAATTCCCACCCCAACCCTGACTTCAGGTCTGGTAGGTGGCACCCATACCCCACAGTCATACCCCAGACATTTTTGTGCATCCCAGCTCTAGACTGCAGGCTTACCTTGACTTGGGCTCTCAAACCCACAGAGCTGGACTCTGTGCCCAGCCCTGGAGTCTCCACTGCACCCCAACATTCAGCTTAGCCCTCAACTTCACTGTGTGCTCCAGCCCCCTCCCCTCTCCTCGAAGCACACTGTTTTGCATACCTAGAACCCACTCACTGCCCATGCCAGGAGTGTGCCACTTGGCTCATCCCCATGAATATTTTTCCTGTCTGGGGGTCCCGAGACCTCTGCTATTGCACAAATATTCACCCCCAAGGCTGTTCCCAGTTTCTCTTGTGGTCACCCCTTTCCCCCTGCCCAGGCCTTGGCTCATACTACCTTCTGTGGCCCCGGACCCTTCCATGGGGTGCAAGAAGCTAGTGCAGACTCCTGCCTCCCCAGAACAGAGGCCCAAGCTAATACTCCTCCTCCAGACGGTCTTCAAAGGCAGACATTCTGCTAAAAGTTAGAGGGATTTGAAGGACTTCCCTGCTGGTCCAGTGGTTAGGACTCCCCACTTCTTATGAAAGGGGTGCAGGTTCAATCCCTGGTCTGAGAACTAGGATCCCATATGCCCCAAATTGAGGTCAAAAAAAAAAAAAAATTAAGAGGGAATCTGAGAAGAGAGACCTCCCTCACACACACACCAGGCAAGCTCCAGGCCTCCCCAAGCCCCACACTTGGTCCCACACTCAGGTGGGTCTAGCTGACACAGTAGGGATGCGGGCATGGACACTGTCTCATGTGACAAGGTCGCTGGGACCCCTCCCAGGCTCAGGCAGTAGTTCATGACTCCTGGCAGCCGTCTCCCCGCGCCTCGTCCCCCACACCACAGCCCCCACCATACAACTCTCTGTCAGCAGCAGCAGGAGCTGCTGCGTCAGCCACTCACGCAGGGCGGTTATTAAAAGGAGCAGAGGGACTCATCGCTCAACTCCCCCTCCCGCCGCGCCCATTGTGGGGCCGGAGGGCCGGGCATGCCCAGCCAGAGAGTAATCCCCTCCTCCACCGGCGTTCTGATCTGCTCCCCCGGCAGTCAGGTCGGCGGCTCCTGGCCCCAGCCCAGGCGACGGGGCCCCCGGAGTTACAGGGGACCCTCATCACTCATTGCCCCCCGCCCCCACTGTTCTGTGGTTCCTAGTCTGCCTTCTCCTGGTTTTGTGAAGTATCTTGGTTCATTCATTTTTCCACCAGCAGCGTGTACTTACTACGAGGCTGTTGCTCGGCACAGGGCTGAATAAGTACCCACGACTGTCCTGGGTTCCCATCGCAGTGCGGACCTATACCTGTGGATACCTGTCCTCAGGTGCGCCTGCCCCGGGCACAGTGTGGGAAGTGTGTGCTTGAGTCTCAGGTGTGATACCTGTATCCGTACCTGGCTGCCGGCGTGTCCCTGTGACTCAGTGTGTAACAAGGACTGTTTGTCCCCGTGAGCGATGGGGTGGGAAGGGTGGTCGCAGTGGGCTGGGAGCACCTTCCTCCCTGCCTCGGCCCTGCTCCACGTTCTCCCCGAGGACACAAGGGGGCGCTGCGGCCTCGTTGTCAGCCTGGCCGGGGGCTCCCGGGCCCGCCTCGCGGTCCAGCCGACTGCCACGAGCACCGGCGTGGGAGGGGGTTCCCGTCCAGTCCTCAGCCCCCCCCCCCGACTCCTCCGCCCGAGCGCTTGGGGTGGTCGGGGAGAAGGGGCTTAAAATAGCCTTGGGCGGGGGCGAAGCTGCTATTCGCGGCCCCGATGCGCGGCTTGCCGCCTGCCCGGCGGGACGGGGATTAGGCCAAAGGTCTACTTCTGCGCACTCACAAGACGCCCTTCCACAGGCGCCCGCCGAAGACCACCCCGCTTCCCCGCGGCAGGGCACCTCACCCACACGCGTTGACACGGAGACGGGGGCGTGGCCGCTGTGCTCCCGCACCGAACCCCTAGGCCTCCCCGCTGGGTCGGGCCCGCCGGACGCCGAGTCCTCCCCCGACCCCGGCTAATGACCGGGCGGGAGGCGGTAATGAGCGTCTGGGCTCGGGTCGGGCGTGGCAGGGATGAAAAGCGCATGGAGGGGGAGAGACCCCGGGGCCGCGTAATTACCGCCCCCTCCCGGCCGACCAGGCGGGGGCCGGGCCGGTGCACCTGGCGGCCGCCCGGCGAGGGCGCGGAAGTGGGACGGTCCGGGCAGAAACTCCAGCCCGCCAGCCTGGCCCAGATCCCAGGGGCCCAGAACCAGGGAGGGAGAAGTGGGGACTAGATGTATGTGTATGTTGCCAGGTGTGGTGCACATGTGTGCCTCTGGGCAGGGGACCCGTGGGTGCAGAGATGGAGAAACAGGATCTGAGGACCATGCCTGTGTGAGCATGAAAGTGGCGCTGTGTGCCTGTGCACATGGGTGTGGAAGTGTGTGCACAGAATTTACGTGTATGTGTATGTGCAAACTGGCGTGGAGGTGTGTGCGTGCGTGTGCACACATGGAAACATGTTTGCATGGTCATTTTTTATGTGCAAGAACAGAGGGGTTGTGCACGGACCCCAAAGTATGTGCAAAACCAGGATGTGGAATCAGCCCAGAAAGGCTGGGTGTGCGTGACTCAAGGGACCAGGACTCCCAGATCATATGTGCCCATGGCTGGTGGCGTGACGTGACTCATGACCCTGGGGTGGGCACATGCCGTGTGCTGTGTCAGCAGCAATCAGAGGAGGGTGACAGGAAGGAGGCCAGAAGCCCAGAAGAAGAGGTTAACTGCCCTCCATTTCCCACCTGCATTTGTAGGGGGCACATGTGAGATCCCTAGGAAGCCCAGGTGGCTGCCCACAGTGAGTACAGGAGAGTCAGCTGACTGCAGCCTGGCTTCTGTTTCCCTCCTGTTCCTAGGAGGGGGCTTCCTGGTGGAGGGGGTCATGGCAGGCACCTGGGTGGAGCTCCCTGTGACTCATGGACCAGGAATGTGATGGGTGATGGCTGCCTCTCTTCTGCTCCTGCCCGGGGCCCTCATCCCAGGAATACAAAGGTCAGGCAGCTCCTGGATCATGCTAGTGACTGCAACCCCTACCAACTGCAGGCAGACTGTGAAGGGACCCAGGGGACACCTGGAGGCCCACACCAATACATGCGTTCATGCATGGGACATATCAAGTGTGTGAAATGCAGGCCTGGTGCAGCCACTGCATGCTCATGGAAACCCCAAAGCTTCCCTGGGTAGGGATGCTGGGGAGGCAACCCCCTGGGTTTCTGAGACTGGGGCAGGGCTGTGTGGTCCACAGCCCCACTGAAGCCTTGTTGACTCCCTTGACCTTGGCCCCATATACAGGCTCACTGCAGAAACATAGAGGAACCAAAGGACCCCTGACTGGTGATGTTGAGTTTCCATGGCAACATTGGGAGTGGCAACCATGGAGAGAGCCCACCCTCCTGGGGCAGCTGCCAGGGGCTCAGGAAAGACACCTCTGTGACCTGTGTGTCCAGGCAGCCGTACATAGCAGCCTCCACATCCCTGCCCCCACACCCAAGCTGGCAGACACAGGTGCTCACAGGACTTGTCCTGCCCGCTGCCCTTCCCCATCCCTCCCTCAAGGGTCAGCGACTGCCTGGGTGCCCAGCTGTGAGGGCAGGCAGCGTCTGGGCTTCCTTTTGAGCCTGGGGTGCCTCAGCTGAGAATGGGTGCAACAGCAGCACTTCCCCAGGTCAGCAAGGGTCATAGCAAGGCAACCAGTCCTCACCCTGGAGTGGCTCCTAGGGCCGTTTTTCTCTTCTTCCTCTGGGTCTTAGGCCTCTCCGGGAATGGTCCGCCGTGCAGGAGGAAGCCCCACTTTTTCTGAGGGTGCACCTACGCTCATGCACCTGCCCACCCTAGTGGCCGCTTTGCTCGGCTGGGCCTGCAGAAGGAAGGGCGCGTAGGCAGTGTCTGTGGCTGGGGCGCCCCGGCTTCGGGTGCCGCCTCCGCTGAGCAGCGTCTCTGAGGGTCTGAGTTTGGGCTGCCTGATGTGACCTTCAATGCTGCGGTTTTTGTCAGGGAGGTCTTGGCCCTGGGTGAGAACGGGTTCTGAGGGTCACACAGTTGACTGAGGTTGTGGTACCGAAGTGTAGGTTGGGGCGGGTTTGGGACTGTGGGGGGTGTTGCGTATGGGGGTCCCTGTGCTGCGGGCGAGATGAGCCTCTCCCGTGGACTGCAGAGCGGGTGCAGCGCGCGTGTGGTACGGGGAGGCGGGTTGGTCTGGTGGCAATAAGGGGCCCTGCGTGGGCGTCCGGGGTTGGGTTGATTCTCCGCGAGGCCCGTGGGTAGCGTTCGGGGTGTGGGCCGTGCGCAGGGCAGATGGAGTCAGCCGGCTCCGGCCGGCTCCGCCTGCGGGCGCTCGACCTCCTTCCCTCGACCCCGTGGGGCCAGTCCAGCCCACATTCCAGAGGAGTTAGGGGGTGCCCTCTCCAGCCCCCGCCGGCTCCGGACCTCTGACTCCAGCTCAAGCCTACCCGCAGCATCTCGGGAACCCACCCCGCAGCAGCTGGCTCCAGGGAGGGGCGGCGAGGCGGGGGCGGAGGCTGGAATGTACGCCGGGGGTGAAGGAGGGGGCCCCCAAGAGGGGGCGGAAGCGGGGGAGGGGTCGGGAGGAGGAGTCAGTGAGGCCGAGACTGGACGAAAATAGAGGGAGACCGCCGAGGAGAGATGGAGACTCCGACAGAAATACAGACAGACCCAGAGACCAAGAAAGGAGGAAAGAAAGGGAAACAGGAAGACACAGGAAAGGAGAACTCAAAGGGAGAGGAGGAGGGGCACACGTGGGTGAGGGGAACCGAGGCAGCAGGCCAGGCCTGGAGGCCCCTCAGGAGGGCCATCTCCAGTCGGGAAAGGGCCTGAGGTGACAGCGGCCCCGCCCCCACCTGCAAGCTGGACGGCTCACCTGTCCCTAGTGACATCGGAGGCTCCTCGTCCTCTGCCCTGCCCGGTGGGGGCGGCCGTGGGTGGGGCTGGAGGGGAGACTCCTGAGTTGAGCCCTAGCACCCTTGGCTGTAGCTTGGCAACTCCCATTCCCAAAGTGCCTGGAGAGGAGGGCGTTCCCGCCAGGCCTGGGCGGGGGTGGCTGTGCTGGGGCACACGCCCACTGCTGGGGGTGCTGGCGCTGGCCCCAGCGGGGCACCACTCACCCTCACCTTCCCAGGGACCTGGCTTCTCCCAGCCTTTCTCCCAAGCCAACCCAATGCCGCGTCCTTTGGCATTTCAAAACCGTGCAGCTAGCCCCAATTACCCATTTGGCCGCCCGCAGGGGACTCTGGCCTTGAACAAAAAGACGTGACCCCAGTGACCTTTTCTTGCCCGCCCACAGCTGCCTCATCATCCCAGAAGCACGGCCCATCTGTGAGGCAGCACCTGGATCCAGGCCTCTGTTTGGACTCCACACCTTGGCAGCCACACCTGTCCACACCTCCAGTGCCAACCCCCATCTAAGTGTCGGGGCTCTCTGTCGGCCCCGGCTAGCCCCAGGGGTAACCTCGGACCGGAGGTTTTGGCTCACATCCTCCCCACCTGGCAAAGGCCACCCTGTTCACACTGATCGCTGCCTTCTCTGAGTGGACTACTGATCACAGCAAAACAGGCATAGCCAGGCAGCGACGAGGTCTTCCTGCCGCCATGACCCCTCCTGGGTCCCCAACCTCCGAACTCCCTGCAGCCCCCTTGCCAGATATCGCACTGTGAACCAGAGGCCCCCTTCAGACAATGCCTCATCTGTCCCTTCCCAGGCTTGTCTCCGAAGCCTAAGCAGAGCGTCCAGACCAGACACCTAGGATGTTCCGGCCTCTGCTCCCTCCACCTGCTCCTCCTCCTTGGGGTCCCCATTTCATCGCCCCCAAGCCAGATTTGAGGAATCATTCCTGTCGAATCCTTGCCGTCGCCTTTTGTTTTAGGTCCCCCAAGCTGACTTTCAGATGTTTCCCAAATGCACCCGCATTCATGTCTTCAGACATCTGCGCACGCCGTGCCCCCAATATGGGGCACCATTTCCCTCTTCCTGTAGTTGTCAAACTCTTATTCTTTTGGCAGAGCCTCAGCCCAACTGCCCTTCTCCTGCTCCCCGCCCTGCGCTCCCCTAGCCCGGAGCTCGCGCACAGTGTCGTGGGGAAGAGACAACAGACAATGGCCGGGCTTGAAAGGCGGGTGCACGCGATCGCGCCCGTGCGGGGGTCCACGTGCGGCACCCCCATGTACGCCCCCTCTTCCGTCTCAGAGCTGCAGCGGTCGTCAGACCCCTTGGCGCGCCCGCCGCCCCCAAATTGCGGACGTGCGGCCAAAGGAAAAAGGAGGTGGGGGGGGCACACGCCCCCGCGCCGCGCCTGCGCACTTGGCCTGGCCACGCCGCAGTCCCGCCTCCGGGAAGCAATCCGCGCGGCTATTGGTGCGAGCAGAGCAGCGAACAAGGAGGCCGCCAATGAGGCGTCCCAAGAGTAGGCGGGGCCTGAGTCTTTCAACGCTAGGACGGGGGCGAGCGGGGCACCCGCCCCACAGTGACGTCAGGCCCGGTTCGCGGCGCGTTGCCATGGAAACCGCGTTTCCATCCCTGCGGGCTTCCGGGGGCCGCCCCCTCCCATTCAACTTTTTCCTCCCTGGGAGGAGGGGTTGGTTGGTGCAGGGCCGTCCCCGCCTCCTATGATTCCGCAGCCCCTGCCTACACTGGGCCTCAATTTACCTTTCTGTGCTGCCCACGCCCACGTGGCCTGACCGGCCGCCTCTCAGGTCGCTGCACCCCTTCGGCTGGGCGCCTCTCCCTCCTCGCCCCCCCGCAGGCGTGTGCGTTTCAGGTCCGCACAGCGAGAAGGGACCAAGGGCCACAGCCCCAACTTGGGGTGGGGTTCTAGGACTCCGGTAGGGCTGTGACCCTCGGACCCCAGGGCTGGGCGCCAAACAGCGCCCTGAGGACTACCCGGCAGTAGACCAAGTGTCCCCCCACCCCGCCCCCCAGCACCGTGCAGACACAGCTCCTGAGATGCAGCGGGTGCTTTGATCTACACCCTCCTTCCTTATCCCCCACCCAGCCCTGCAGTGGCCAGCTGGTTCACAGCCCTAACCTCCGGGGGTCCGGCTGCGTGGTAAGGGTGTTCGACCTTGACTGTCCCATCCCCACCTACACCTTGTGGTCCTCCGAACCAGAGGGAACGTTTGGGCTTTTGACCTTAAGGTCTGAAGGGATAAGGCGGACCCAGGCATCCTACCTTCCCGGCTGGGTGTGCGATGATTTAGGGGTGACTGGGTGGCAGGAGGGGCAGAACGGCCTTAGCAAGTGCTCCCAGGACACTCCTGGACTGCACCTGTTCCCTTCCCCCTGGACGGGGCTCCTGGAACTGGGGCTTAGGAGGGCTGGGTCTTGGCTACAGGAAATGAGCCTAGGGATGGTGGTCACTAATTTGACAAACACCCCCAGTGCTCTGGACCAAATAGTATTTCTCCTTGGGCCTGGGTTTTCTCATCTACCAAGTGGGAGGATAATTAGTTCTCTTAGGTGACTGTGCTAAGTGAGGCAATATATGTAAAACGACCTTCAGTATTATGATTGTGTCTCTGCCCAGCCCCAAAGTGGATGAAGGTGGGACTTGCCACCTGGCCCGGCCCTTAGGGAGCCCCAGGTGGGCAGTGGTGGAAGACGCAGACTGGGGAAGTTCCCAGCCAGAGCTGGGGCGCTAGGGGTGCTCCTGGGTAGGGCACGGCCTGAGCAAAGGCCCGGAGGCTTGATCGCAATGGTCAGGGCTGGGGAGAGCTGGAATGCAAGGCCTGGCAGGCCGAAAGGAGTCCACCAAGAGCCAGCGTGGAGCCAAACTGACGGGCCTTGAGCACCTGCCCTAGGCCCTGGCTTGACTCTGGCGCAATGGGTGTCCTGGAGGCCTGGCGCCAACCCCCCAGGGGTGGAGCTTGGGCCAGGGGTCCGCAGGCTGCCCACCCCCCCACACGCGTGGGCGGGCGGATGTAACTACTTCCCCTTTCTGTGGCTGGGGAACCCGTGGCCCGGAGTGTGCGGCCTTGTCTCCCTGGAGACTGAGTCTCAGGGCTCGCCTGCAGCCCACTTAGAACTGAGAGGCCACACCCAGGGCACATAGCCCTCGGGCAGCCCCGTGCCCACACCCTGCAGGACTTCCGGCCTTGGGTACCGGGAAGTGGCCGGCCCCTCCCTCCCTTGCCAGGCGGCTTCCTGCCCACCCTCACCCCAGGGCGGGGAGGGGGTGTGGGAACTGTTATGGGACGAGCCCCTCTCCCCGCAGCCCTTCCACTCTCCGGGGTAGTGGGCTACCCCAGCATCTGACCTGGTGGCCCTCCTGGGAAAGACCACCCTCTCTCATACTCAGAACCCCCTCAGTAACCACTCCACCCTCCAGGCGAGCAGGCCGGACGTACACTTGTGTTTCATTTTCTGTTTATTCCTTGAAGTCACGGTGTTTGTGTAGGCTTCTTTTCCAATTTCATGTTTTCATACAGGAAACTCCCGCAAGGTGCTGGGACACCCCACAGCCCGACCCCCCCGAAGGTGGGTAATGCTTTCTGGGGGGGGGAGGGGCCCTCCCAAGGGCAGAAAGGGTGGACAGTTCCTGCCTGGGGCCTCCACCCTCAGACCAGCGGAGGCACGTACGTTATTTAAAAATCGTTAAAAAAAAAAAACCATCAGAACACACATTAAATAGATATCCAAGACAGCGTTTCAAAAACAAACCCGCCCCTTTTTCTTTTTTTTGGAAAAATGAAAATAAAAACAAAATTCTTGACCCCTCCCCGACCCCCCCTGCCCTCCCACTCCCCCCCACAAAAAATGTACAGAGCTACAGTTAACACAAGATGTTCACATCTGAAACCATTAACTTTAAACACATAACCTGGGGTAGGGTGAGGACCTGGGGTTCATCTAACAGGGAGGGGCAGGCAGAGGGTGGGGGGAGTGTTGCGCAGCAGAGGGGCGGGGCCAGGACAAGACTGACAGGTGGGGGCAGGGCCCAAACTTCTCCATTATCAGTAAAAAATAAGTGAATGAAAAAATAACTCCACCCCTATTGAAATGGCCCCAATAGTGGGGAGGTCTGCCCCTCTGCCCTGGGGATGCCCCTGCGGCAGGGGCGTGAGTGGGGGGGGTCCAAATTAGACCAGCAGCGAACCCCCCCCACGGGGGGTTAATGCTACACAGCTTTGCCCCTAGTGGGGGTTTCACAGCTCAGCACCCCCACCCCTCCTGGCTGCTGAAGGGCCCCCCAGACAAAGTCCACAGGCCCAGATCCCTCAGGTTGGGTGGGGAAGAAGGGCCGGGGGTGGGGCATCAACCCCGCCCCCCCCAGCCATTTCTCTATTTTTCAAGAGATTCCCAACCACTATTGGCTCAGTCAGAAAATTAATAGTCTATAAATACCCCAAGCGCAGAAAAACGGGGTGGGGCGGGAGGAAACGCACAGTGCGTGGACGGCGGTGAAGGCTGGCGGCAGGCTCCTCCCCCCCTTTCCTTTCCTGGCAGGAAAGGGTCCCACACCCCAGCCCGCACCCCAAGGCAGGCTCTGGCCAGCCTCTCCCCTGAAACGGCTTTTCTTTTCTTTTCCAGGAAAAAGGAACATGGAAAAGGAAATCAGGAACAAGAGTTCGAACATGGAAGAAGAGCAGTCCCTGGCAGTCATGGGCTTGGTCGCGGTTGACGCGCACCTGACCGCGGGGTTCCTCGCCCGGTGGTTTCAGAGCCAGAGTTTGCGGTGGGGGGGTGGGGGCTCTCCTCTCGCGGCCCCCTCCCCTGTCTGTAAAGTGCATAATGAGGCATCTACGTTTTTTTACTTAAACCTGAAAGGAGTGGGGAGGGCGGCAGAACGGAAGGGGGGGCGGCTTCCTTGTCTCCGCTCTCTCTCAACCATCTGGAAAGACTGCTACATATTTGGAGCTTGGGCAGGTGGGCGGGAGGGACCCAGTGCGGGTCGGGAGAAGGATGAGGCGATGGAGGAAGGGGCGGGGAGTGTGAGCCGAATCAAGGAGGCAGGAACCCAAGTCCACGGAGAGTTCGGAAAACCATGGTAGGAATTGCAATTTTAAAAAAGAAAAAAAAAAAAACCACCGGAAGGACATGGAACCGGGAGGGGGGAGCCTCTTGCTGCACCGACAGAAAGCCTGCCCTCCCGTGTGAGGCCACGCTGGCGGCCACCCAGGGCTGGGGCGAGGGACAGGGTTCCTAGGCCACCACGAACTCTGATTTGATGTCGGGGTTCACTTCTGGCTTCCAGACGGAGTCCTCGAAGTCGAGGCCCAAGCCGGCCGCCTCGCTGGGGCCGCCACCTCCCCCACTGCCAGTGCTGTCGCTGCGGCCGGCCTTGCGGCTGGGCGGCCAGTGGTAGGGACCGCGGGCATCACGCCGGGCCTTTCTGCGGAGCCGTTTCTGCTGGAGCAGCAGCTGCAGGCGCTCCACCTTACAGCGGGTGGCTCGGTTTTCTGTCTGCCGCAGCCGGTCCCCTGCAGAGGACGCAGTGGGCGTGACCCTGAGGGTCTCTTGGAGGCCAAAGTCCCAACCAAATACGAGGACCCCCAGCAGCTGCCCCTGGATATCAGGCCCAACCCAGGACACTCCCTCCAGCGAGGGAGCCAGACAAGAATATCTACTGAACCTTCCGTCAACTGGAGCTGTCAGCTCCATGAGGGCAGGGCTGGCCCAATACAGCCCTTAGTGACTCAGCGGTCATAAACATTAGCTGCTCAGGCTGTGTCTGTTTCCCCTTCAGGACCCAGGCTCAGGGGCCCACTTCACAATTTGGAAGGACTCGGAATGTGTCCGGAATAACCAGGTTTTGTGGGGCGGGGGGTGCGCAGGCTGCCCTCGAGCGGGAGAAGCTGACCCCCTCCCTCCCTCAGGCTGACTGGGCCATTCACAGTGGCTTCACCCACCATCTGGAGAAGGTGCCTGAGGGGGGTGAGGAGGAAGTGCGGATGGAGCCCCCTCTGGAGGGCACAAAGACACTGTGTGCCCCAACACACACACTCCCTTCTCTACAGGCGCCTGCAGAGCAGGGTGAGCGGCAGCTGGCGGCCCCCTCCCCACCACCGGGGGCTCAGCTGCTGGAAGAGGCACACAGAGGGGCCTTGACAGACCCATGGGGGGGGTGCAAGGGGGACACTTACCCGGGGGCTTGCACAAGCGGGCCTGGCTCAGGGAGGCCGGGGCCGCGGCCGCCAGCTTCTCACAGGAGGTAGTTTTGGGGCCGAGGTCTGGGGTGCACTGGGCGTGGCAGCGCAGCTGTGTGAGCGATGGGGGCATGCCCTGGTAGTGCCGTGTGGCGCTTAGGAGGTCATTGAGGATCTGCAGGATGGTCCCGATGTCCCGCCTCGGCCGTCCGCTGCTGTCCTGGCAGTTGGGGTGCAGCGTGCCTGTGGGGAGACACAGATGAGGACACTGCAGTGCTGGATGTGTGGTCTTGGCAGCATGGGGTTCCATCTGTACAAAGGGCACCCCTGGCTGACTTGGGCACTTGCACCCCCACGGGTGGACATGTGGCCGGCTGTACAGCCAGGCACGTGTGTGGCCACCCCGGGGAGCATCTCATCCCTAGTGTGTGTGTGTTACCACTCATGGGGACACTCTGACACCTACCAGAGAAGGTCCCTGAGAAGACCCCCGGGGCGTGGTTCACAAAGCTCTCGATGACTGCGCCAGGTTTGCGGGAGCGGGAGGTGGGGCTGCCCCCAGTGGGGGATGTGGGGCTGGCACCAGTGCTGGCAGCGGGAGAACAGTCCATCTGCTGATGGAGGAAGGCACATGAGCTTCGGGTGCCAGGGTAACCCTTGGGGTTCGGGGCCAGGAGATCACCCACCACACCACGCAAGCCCAGGTTGTGGGGACAACTCAGGGATTCTGGATTCAGAAGACATATCTGGGGCTCTGCTGTCCTTCCACTGCACCCTTCCCCAGACTCACCTCAGGGCAGGTGGTAGAGGCTGAATGGGAGCGGAAAGAGCCGGCTGTGACAGGTGAGGATGCAGGGGCAGGGCTGGTGGGCACTGGGGGGACGCGGGCAGCACTGGACACTGGCCGGCAGGGAGAGGACACAGGGGTGGTGGTCATGCTGGGGTCCCCGCGGGTGGCGGCGGCGGCAGCAGCCAGCACGTGGCGGTGCTGCAACGGGGCATGCTGGGCTGCGAGCTGCAACTGGACAAACATCATGTGGTCCCCCACACGCAGCGCCAGGGTCAGCGGCGAGCGGCCTGACAAGAAGTCACTGACCTGCAGAGAGAGGCCCGTCAAGCCTAGGGCCCAGCCCGCAGTGCCCCCAGCCCGGCCCGGCCCGGCCCCCCACGCTGTGTGACCTGGGGCCTCTCGCCGCCCCTCTGTGGGTTCTGGGGTCCCTGTCGGTGCCACGGATGCTTAAATAAAATGAATCGGTATTTCCGGAAGCCGCCTCCGCCAGCCCGGCCCAGGTCGGGAGCCGCTGGGGGCTGTGGGGGGACAGAGGCAGATGAGACGGGGGCCTGGCCCACCCTGGCCAACTTGGTTCTTTCAAGGGGAAACCGAGGCCAGAGGGGGTGGGGCCCAGCCGGCATCTCTGCTCTCAAATAACCCCCAGCTCACACCTCTCCCCACCCTCTCTCTGCTTGTGCACACTGCAGGGGCTAGGCTCAGGCCCCCTCCCAGCTAAGCTACTTGGGCAGCGAGTGGGTGGAATTCCTGGACAAATTCTTGTCCTAACCTTTGCTTTCTCAAGATAAATATTTATCTGTCCTGGGCGGGGCTGAGGCTGAGGGGGAGGCGCTCCGCCGGCAGTGGGGGGGCCCTGACCATTCACTCTGTGGCCTGAGTCCCCCAAGGCATCAATATAGCCCATGCAAAAGTGAACCTCCAACCTGGCAACCTCTTTGGAGCAGGTTAGGAGCCCATAAGATCCCCCCATCTGCACTGGACCCCTCCTTTGGGGGCCTGCCAGCACTGCGCTCTCCCCAGGGGCCGGGATTGAGGGGGGTGGAGGTTTCTGAGAAATGACACAGGCCAGGATGACTCAGAACCACCTCCTCCCTGCTCTCTGCTGGCAGCGGCTGGTGTAACCTTCCCTGCTTGGGGGCCGTGGGGAGGAGGCAAAGGAGGCGGACAGAGCGCACTCCCCCCTCCCCGCAGCCCCTTCTGCATGTGCCCTCCCCAGCCCCAGAGATGCCCTTTGCAGAAAGGGCCTGGGTGGCTTCATAAGAGTGGCTGCCCCCCCCACTCCACCCTGCAACTTCCTCCCAGGGGAGGGCGAAGGGGCAGGCATGACTTGGTGCCAGGCAGGGAAGCAGCACTGGGAGCCCAGTCACTCCGCCCAGCGCCTCCCTGACTCCCCGACTCCCTCCTGACTCCCTCCTGACGCAGGCACCCTGGGGCGGATGTGAACCCAACACGCCCCAGGGGCCCCCTGCCAACCACAGCACCGCACCACCCCCCCAGGAGCAGGGAGCTCCGGTCACATCTGCCCCAAAAAGCACACCCCCAGCTGGCTCCAGGCTCTCCTCTGACTCCTCTGCCCCTCCCAATGGCGGACCACCCAGCTCCCAGGGCCCCTCCTCCTCCACCGTGCTAGCCGGCTGGCAAGGGCAGGACACAGCACGCCGGGGAGGGGGCGAGGGCCTCAGGGCAGGAGGAAGGGAAGCCGCTGAGCAGGTTCTGAGGCCGGGGGCCAGCCCAGCCAGGGAGGCTGAGGACTTGCCACCCCCACCCTGGCAGCAGCCGGATAGCTGAGGCCTGTGTCACCCTCCTGGGAGGAGGGCCCCACTGCCAGAAAAATGAGGAAAGGAGGAGGAAAAAAAAAAAAAGCTGCAACAAAACCGGGAACCCTGTGTGGGCCAGCCCCAGCCTTCCTCCTCATCGCCCTCCCGTGCGCTTACTAAATATTTTCCTAACATCCTGTCTGGGCTGTGCTGGCCCCAGGGTTGGGCGCCCCCACCCCCTCCCCCTTTTGGGGCAGAGAACAAAAGCCCGAGGAAGGAGGGGTAAGAGTGACTCCCCACCCCTCACAATGGGGGTCACAGAAGGCGGAAGGAATGTCACCCAGAACCACCCCCCCCATCAGAAATGTTAAAAAGGTTGCTCTGGGGAAACCGCAGTCTGGGCAAGGGGAGCTCTACGACAAAGCCGGTGGGGCTGGGGACGCAGGCCCCGGTGTGTGGGAGTGGTGTGAGAGCATGGGCCAAGGTCACCCCGCAGGCAGGCTTGTGAAAGCTGGGCCCCCTCCCCCATGGCGGCCACCGTGGGAGAGAAGGCTCTCAAGGTCAGGTGGAGAGTGCTGGGGGGGCGGGGAGGAGGAAGAGGAAGCTGGGTGACCAGGCCAAGCTGGCACGAAGGTGGAGCGGCGCGTCCCCTCCCCTTCCCACAGGCCTCTTGGGAGCACAAACAACCCCTAAGCTCTCCAG
This sequence comes from Giraffa tippelskirchi, assembly GCF_054371585.1. Taxonomy (NCBI): domain Eukaryota; kingdom Metazoa; phylum Chordata; class Mammalia; order Artiodactyla; family Giraffidae; genus Giraffa; species Giraffa tippelskirchi. Next base: position 117,011,701 of record NC_137280.1, on the reverse strand, counting down.
AGTGGCTGGGCACTCCGCCGGTTGCCCCCAGGGGTGGGGAGGGCGCTGGTGCGCGTCTTACCTGGGTCTCCGTCAAGCTCTCCAGGGCCTGCATCACAGACTGTTCTGGCCTGGAGGCCTGAGACTAGAGAGAGAGGAAGGAAGAAGAGGAGACCCTGAGGGTGGGCCCTGACGGAGGAGTGGGGTGGGGTGGGTGGGCAGCCCTGCAGGGAAGGGGTCCCATGTCAGTGCTGGGGGCTGTGCTCGCAGGGGAGGGGGCTGCCTGCTAACGCGGGGCTTCGGGGCTCGCTGCCCCAGCCATTTACCATGAGGCCCGCCTCCACGGTGGGCACGAGCGTCAGCTTGCTGCCATCCCCCACGCCGAACTCCTGCAGCTTCCCCGAACTGAGCCGGCTGAGGGGGGGAGGAAGGAAGAGGGTGAGGCTATGCCGCCGAGACAAGGCAGGGACTCGGAAGCAGAGTCCGCGGGGGAGGGCTATGCTCATATGGTAGAGACAGCAGTCCCTCGCCCCCACCCCTTCCTGGTCTCCAGATCCAGGGCCCTGAGTTTGTGTGGAGGGTGGAGGTCAGACCCTGGGAGTCTCATGCTGGCAGTTCAGACCCCTTATTCCAAGGAACCCCAGTTCTGTACTGGGACACTCCAGCTGCACCTCAGCAAGGCACTTTTTCACCATCCAGGCCCAGCACACCCCTTGGCACCCTCCCCCCACCCCGGGGCCGCCCCCTTGTAATTCAACCACCCGGGCCTGGGCTGTCCCTGCGGGCCAAGCGCTTAGCCTTTCGGGGCTTTGCCGGGCGGGCTCCCCTCCTCCCTCCCTCCCTCCCAGGCGCAAGCCGCCGCCGCTCAGACAAAGGAGACCCTCCCCCACTCTCCCCTCCCCCACCGGGCCCCTCCGCTGGGGATGGACATTGCGTGTCCCCGGAGGCCCGCGGAGGGAGGGCTCCCCGGCCGGGAGGCGATTTAAATGGCAGGGGGGAGGGGTAGACTGCGGAGAGCGCTCGGTGGCGAGAACAAAGCGGGGCAGAGAGACGCGAATGGGGGGTGAAACAGCCAGACGCAGAGGGGGCCGCTGAACAGATGCGGAAGCCGGCAGGTCGCAGGCAGAGGAGGCCGCCGCAGAGCCCCCCACCCCAGCAGTTGGGACCCCTACTCCGCCCGGGACTCCTGCCTTCCCGTGGGGGACGCCGCTTAAGCCCGACCCGAGGCGCCCTCGCAACCGCCTTTGTGCAGCGACCCCGGGCGGGGGAGGGGGCCGAGACACGAAGGCCGAGCAGAGGGCGCCCGTGAGCGCGCGGCGCGCCCCCGCCCCCCCGTCTGCCGCCCCCTTCCTTCCCCGAGCGGCGCGCTCTTTGTTCCCGCCCCAGGGCCGGGGCCCGAGGGGGCGGCGCGGGGACTGGGGGCGCGCGGTACCTACGTGTCTTTGTGGAGCAGCGCCAGGCGCTCCTTGGGCACTTTGAGGCGTTGGGACAGCCGCTTGCGCAGCCCTTCCACCGTCTCGTCGGGGGGCACCGACAGCTCGTAGCGGGTGCCTGTCGTGCTGTGGATGGCCAGGCTCATGGGCGCCGTCTCGGCCGTCGGGCTCAGCTCGCAGGCGCCGCCGGGGGCCCCGCGCCGGCAGCTCCGGGCGCCGCCGGGCTGCGGCTCCATCCCCGGCCCGCGCTGAGGGGCTGGGGTCCGCGGGGCGCCGCCAATTCTCGCCGCGCCTCCGGGCAGGGAGGGTTGGGGGAGAGATCCCAAACTGGTTTCCTCTGTGTCCCTGAAAGCGGGGGGCAGCGAGCGTCCCTTTGGAGAAGGTCCCAGGAGTGGAAGGCGAATCAAGAATCAAAAATCCAAGTGAAGCTCCGAGGTCGGCGTCAGCTCGCCGGGGCGCCTTCCTAGGTGGGGACTACACTCCCAACTCTTTTCCAGGGCGGCGGGCTCGGGGAAGGGTCCCAGAAGAGGGGGCGCCGCTCACCCAGCCGCGTTCAGGGACGTCTGCTATTCGGGCCGTGCTTCCCCTCGCGTCCCCTCCCTTAGCAACAGCCGCCGCCGCCGCCGCCAGAGGATCTGGGGGTGAAAGTAACAGAAAAAAAAGTTATAATGTATCAACGTTCCGAGGGGCGGGGCCGCCGCCCCCTCCCATTCACTACTTACACTGCCGGCCCGCGCCGACCAATCAGCGTGCGCTGAACGCCCAGTCGGCAGCGGGGTCCGGCCAATGGGAGCCGCCGAGGCACCGCCCCACGTGGCCGCGCGGGCCCGCCCCTCGCCCCGCCCCCGACCCGGTGGCCAAGCGGAGTGCGGCGGGGGCGGGGCCGGCGCCGCTCCGGCCCGCCCCCGCCCCCGCCCCGCCACAGCCATTCATAACGCCGGGACCCGCAACAAAGGGCGGGCGGTGGGGCGCTCGGGGCCCGAGACCCCGGGTTGGGGCGCATTGCCGTGGATAAGGCGGCGGCCCAACGCTGGAAGAGTAGGAAGCCGGAGCCTCCCCCTGCGCCCGTCCGGGAAACCGCTGCAAGCGGAAGCGGGACGCGATCCCCGCGCCTCGTGGCTGGGTCCCAGCTGAAGGACTCGCGGGAGGGTCGGCCTGCGGCGCCCCCTTTCCCAAGAAGCGTGAAGCCCCTGCAAGGGGTGGAGCTGCGGGCGGGGCTGTACCCCGCTGACGTGGCCGTTGCCGGACGGCCCCTCCCGCGCCTGTGCCACCTCGCGTCCCACCCCCGTCCCGCGGGCCGGGCCCGCTTCTCGAGTCGCGCCCGCCCGAGCCGTGACGTGACGCGGCGTCCCCAGCTGCGCCCGCGCGCGCCGCTCGGGGCTGCGGTGAGTCAGCAGCGCTGGCGCGCCCTCTGCCGGCCCTGCCTGGGAGCTCTGCCCAGAGACCCGGGCAGGGGGCGCCGATGCAGCCCAGGGTAGGGGGCTGTCAGACGGGACTGCTGGCGTTAAGGGAGCTTAAGAGCGTGAAGCTTCTGCGTCAGTAGACTGGGGTCACACAGCCGAGGAAACAGAGGCCAGAATGGAAACTAACTCAAGGTCACTCGCGGGGAGTGGGAGTGCCCGGGGAGGCGGGGCGGGGGCAGAGGTCCAGACTGGGCTCTGCCGGCAGCGCCGAGTCCTTCCCATTCCACGTCCCAAGGGGCTCCCCAGGGTTGGAGACACCTTGAACTCTGCCTGCTCAAAGAACAAAGAAAACTAGGGCACCCTTAAGAGCCTAGAATGAGAACCCTCTTCTTCGGCCAGCGGGGTCCCGCCCCCACTCACCGGGAGCGGCCCGTCCGAGGTCCCAACTGTCCTGAGTGTACGTCCAGGACGAGTACGCGGTGGCGGAGCCGGTCTGGGGCTGAGCGGGCAGCCCCCGAACCTTTATCCGCACCGCCTTCCCTCGGGGTGGAGTTTAGGCGGCCAGGGGGCGGGGGGCCGGGCGGGCCGTGACGCAGGCCCGCCCCCGCCCCTGCCTGTCGGCCAGGGCCCTGGGGCACCGTCCAGCCTGGGCCACCCGCCCCCTAAGCTTCGCCCTTTTAAACGGGGAGGGGTGTAGTCCTCCTTGAATGCTACGAATCAAGGGTCACGGTCGGCAGCGCTGACGACTGGGGGCACCCGCACTCCGGCCCCGGCCAAAGGGTTTTGGGGTGCACGGCTGGATTTGCTGCCCCGCCCCTTTCCTGCTACCCCAGGCCCGGTGCTTCCGTCGGGGGACACCTGCATTGGCGAACGGGAAAGGGGGGCCTGAGTCAGCAGCCTGCGTCCAGGAAAACAGGCCCGAGTCACCTGCCTGCAGTGGGGGTGCCCCAGCCAGCTACCCTGGCCTCCTGCATCCCTTAATGGTGACCTCAGAGAGTATTTATGGAGCGATTCACCAGCTCCAGGCCTGCCCTGTACATCCGTCACTACCTGCTGGGCTTTGTGACTCTGGAGGGCAGTGACCTTTGTGAGCTCCTGTGGTATGGAGTGAGAAAATACAGCAGGTCTCTCCAGAACCCTGGGGATACAGGGCCCTCACCTAAGGCTGGTGATCGACATCAGCCCATTTGGTTAGCTCACCTGCTGGTGTCCAGCCTTGGCTGTGAGTGTACTTGCCCTGCCCATCTTACAGGTGATGAAACTGAGGACATACAGCCATTGGTTTGTCTGCAGCTCGCCTCATATAGGAGGCTTTCTAACGATGACCCTGAGAGCAGGGCCCTCTCCGTCCTCCTTCCCTCTGTCCAGAGGAGGGGGACCCCGGGCCACCCCCATCCACTTATCTGTGCCTCCCTTTATCTGACCCAACCACCTCTACCTCCACCCTTGCCCTGGGGCCCCTCCCAGGGCTGTGCTCCTTTCTAGGATGGAGCCAGTCCTCATCCTGCTCCCACCCAAGGCCCCCCAGCCTCTGCCCCCGACCGGGTCACAGGCACACCCAGACACTCCCAGTCCCACAGGATAAGGGCTGGGCCTGAGGGATAGACAAGAGCTTGCAAGAGACAGAAGAGCTGCAGGGAGGAGCAAGTCCACGCCAAGCACAAGAGGCTTCAAAGAGGCCCCCAAGGTCAGGTGTGGGACCAGGCCATGGGCCTGCTTGGGTCTGCGTCCAGGGAGAGCAGGGAGGCAGCATGAGGGACGTGGGCTCTGAAGCCGGAGCATCTGAGCACAGTAGGGCTCCAGGGCAGGCAGGCCAGGTGGGACCCTCAAGTGAGCAGGTGCCACTGGGTGGGGGTGTTGTGGAGACCTCAGGTGGGTCTCCAATCTCACCTGGCTGGGTTCCTCTGCCTGCAGGGGAGTGGGCTGGTCCTGGCGTGGGCCTCCTGAGGGTCACACACACAGGAGGACCAGCCCCTGCCTGGCTTTGCAAGTCCAAGTTGATAAACATGCCAGATCAGCCTGCTTCAGGCTCTCCTTCTCAGAAGACCCCTCTCATCTAGCTGCTGGTCCCAGGTTGCGAGCACACTCCAGGGATGAGGGCATCACTTCCTGGGAAGGAGATGAGCCCTTGGGCACCATCTAGCCTGCGCTCTCAGTAGGGGGTCATGGTCCCTGGTTCCTGGCCCTGTGACCACTCCCACCCCGGGTGCCCTGACCCCAGGACAGGACCTGGCCTGTGCTGGCCGTCTCTGCAGTCTATCAGCACAGGGGTCCCCAGGCCAGGCTCCAAGCCTTGCCCATCCCTCAGGGGGCCTGCTCTGTGCTGTGGGGCCCGGCTGTGTCCCAGTCCCAGTCCCTCGGGGTGAGGGGCCGGAGGCAGGTTCCCTGGTGTCATGGCCGCTTGCTGCTTCAGTGGTCGGCGATGGTCTCCTTCTGCAGCCCTCCTGCCGTGTCCTCACTCTTATTTATAGACCAGATAAGGAACTGGCCAGGAACTGGAGGACCTGTGCCCTAAGCGGGGGGATGGGGGTGGGATGGGGCTGCACCTGAGCCCCCACAGCTGTTCCAGCCTTATCTGAGCTGGGGGTTCCTGGGCAAGTGGGGGCCGGCCACTTGGGCTTCCCCTGCCCAGAAGGATCAAGCCTGGACAAACACCCTCTCCAGAGCTGCAAGCTGGCAAGGCATATCCTGGGACATCAGGCCTCAGAAGTAGCCGTGGGACACTCACTCACACGGGACCATGACACAAGACCGCACAGCCCATCCGTACCCATGAAGAGCCCTGGAGTGGCCTCTCTGTCACCTTCTGGCTGCCAGTGACACACAGGGAGGCCAGAGCTCTCCTACACACTCACTCCCCTGGAATCCCCTGCCAGCTCTGCTCAGACCCAGGGCCAGGTAGGGGGCAAGGTGACTCCCGCCAGCCACCTGAAGCCAGGTCCAGGGACACCCCTTGGTTGCAAAAAAAGGAGTGACTGGCTAAAGGAGGTGGGACAGCACTGAAGCTTCCAGGTGCCAGGACCGCCCCCACCCAGCCACCCCACCCATCTGGGGCCATTCCAGGGGCCAGGGTGCCATGGAGGTGCCAACACCACCAGGGACTGGGCGCCCAGCCAGCTGGGGCCACCCACAGGCCAGGCGAACACAGGGCGGGGCCTCCGTGGGAGCAGGCAGAGCCGGCCCCTTCCCAGTGTAGCTAGGGCGGGGCACCCGCAGGGCACACGTCACAGTCTGGAACCTGGTGGAGCCCTGCTGTCCGCTGGGCAGCCCAGGCCCAGCCCACAAGTGGCAAACCACACCCCTGCCCACCATCCCCAGCCCCAGCTTGGTGACCTTTGCCTGTCCCCACCCTATCGGGGTGAAGGCCAGAACCCAGCCTGGTTTTACTAGCAGTGCCCCCACCTCCCCCAGCTTACTGCAGACACTCAGGACGTTTCAGGACACAGCCTGCGGCCCCAGGAAAGCTGAGGCTGGTGTTCAGCGCCCCACCTCAGTGGGCAGACACAGGAAGCCAGCGAGACGCTGGGCTGGATCCGGGGCCCACTACCAAGCAGGATAAAATCAGCGTACACACGTTGGATCCCAGGTCTTTAATATGGTCTGGGCAGGGGGCAAACTGTCTGCTGGCGGTGGCTAGGAGCAGCGATCTCTGCAGCAGACACTGCAGGGGCAGAGTGGTGGTGCAGATGGCGGGAGACTCCCCCCAGGGGGACAGCATTCCCCGCGGGCAGGGCAAGTGTCCTAGCTTGCCCCCAGCCACCCGACCTGCCAGAGCTGGTTCTTTCCCTGGGTTTATTTAGCATAAAGGGGCAGGGCCCCAAGGGGCACTCTGGCCAGAAACTGGCACTGTGCTGCCCCCTAGTGGCTTATTAACAGGACAGCTCCCCGCAGGCCCGCTCCCTGTCAGCCTGCACCCATGGGGAGCTGGGTCTTCATGCTAGGCCACCCTTGCCCAGCTCCAGCCTGGTCTCCTGGCTGGACCAGTGTGAGGCAGGCACCGCCTACTCCAGAGCCTTCACCAAGGCCTCGTTGGCCTCGATGCGGATTTGGATCTCAGCCCGTGTGGCCTCGTCTGCTGCCCCCAACAGCTCCGACTGTGCCTTCTCCAGGTTCGCTTTCGCTGCCTGCAGGGAGTGGGGGGTGGGTGAGGGCTGAGCAGGGACCCCAGCCCGGCACCTGTTCCCACCAAACCTCAGCTTCCCCCAGGACACTCACCCCCAGATCCAGCATGTCCAAGGTGACAGCTTCCTCAGCCAATAACTGCACGGAGGAGTCAGCATTCACTGTGACAGAGCCGCTACTCACTGCAGGAAGAGGGAGCTTGAGAGTCAGCTCCACAGCCCCTGTGAGGCTGGGAGGCTGACCCTACAACCTGGCTCCAGGGTAGAAAAGCCCCAGCACACAAGTGGACAAGCGGCCACCAAGCGCATCCACTGGGGGTTGGACATGGAGACAGAGACCCCTCTCTTTGCCCAGCAGCTGAGCTAAGGTTGGGGTGATCCCCAGCTGAATCCCAGTGCTGGACAGGAGCCATGCTGTGGAAGACCTTTACAGAACCAAGGACCCCTTCTCCAAAAGCCCCTGCCAGGCAGCACTCTTAGGTCTCTTTCCCCAGTCTGTCAGCCCCAACTGCTGAGCAGTTACATCCCAAACCACAATTAGACCACTGCCGGTGTGGGGGCGGTCTATGTCCCTGGTGCCCTTTCTCAAGCTCCCAGCTGAAAACAGGACTAGTCTGCTGAGACGTGCATCCCCTACTCTCTGTGTGCCCACTCGACTCACCGAAGTATTTGGAGGTGGTGCCATCCTCAGCGTGGACCACAACCAGGCCTGGCCGCAGGACCTGCAATGTGGGCACATGGGCTGCAAGGATGCCGAAGGCGCCGGTCTGCGTGGGCACGTCCACCTGGCGGACGTTGGCGCCGTTGAAGAACACCTAGAGAACACACGTGACGAAAGGGTCACCTAAGGCCAGTTCTTCGGGGCCCAGCAGTTGGTGTCCTCTGTAGTTAAACAGCTAGAACAGGACAGCTGAGGCTGGGACACAGGCTGCTCCGCTGCGGCCAATGTTTCGGAGGGATCCCGGTGCAGGACTGCAGCACCTTCCTCTACTTGAGGACGAAATCCAGACACCCTAGCCTTCGCGGAAGCAGATACGGTTAAAGCACCACCAGCGAGACGCCAGGAGAGGAGACACTGAATTCGGCAGAAGGGCCGAGAGGCTCAGGTTCTGAATCCCGGGAAGACAGGTGTATGTCGAAATAGGGGCTGAGGGCAGGCGACCCGAGAACTAGGGGCTCGAATCCCAGACCACAGGTCCGGAATGGGGGTGGTCTCCGACCTGAAGGTTGGGGGCTCGGATCCAGGACCACACGGAGGAGGGGCGAGGGTCTGGAACGGGGGTCCCCGACCTGAGGGTTAGGGATTCGCATCCCGGACCATACGGAGGAGGGGCGCGGGTCTGGAGTGGGAGTCGCCAGCCTGAGGGTTGGGGGCTCGGATCCTGGGCCACGTAGGGGAGGGGTCCAGAATGGGGTCTCGAGCTCCGCGGACGTCCGAACCTGCGTGGGTGAAGCGAATGTGAAGGACATCTGTCCTGGACCCGCGGCAGGGGCCTGAGCAGCGGCGGCCTCGGCGTAGGCGCGGACCTGGCGTACGAGGCGGCCCAAACCCGGACGGCGGAGCAACGCGGCGGGCAGCATGACGGCTGGCAGACAGCGGAAGGCAACGCGGAGGCGAGCGGACTTCTGTTAAACACGAGCGGCCTTGAGGGCGAGGAGGACAACGCGAGAGGACTTCTGGGAAAAGGATCCTGGCGAGAGCGCACGCGCGAACTACGACTCCCAGCGCGCTGCGCGCGATGCGGAAGACGAAGCACCACCTGGGCGCGTCGCATGCTGGGGATTGTAGTTTCCTGCCAGCGAGCGCTCCTAGCCCGGTCGTTCCGGGAGGGGAGATCGGTTACATGGCTCTGCATCCTGAGGACCAGAAGCCTGCGCGGAGAAGATACGGAAACACTTAATTCAAGATTTGGGGGACGCTCGTTGGATGTCAGGCGCTAGGGAGACATCAGGGAAATAGCGAGATTCCTGCTCTAGTTTGGGGTGTTGGGGACGTTTAACAGACATTAACGTGATATATGAGCGTCCGAGGTGGCAATAATGGTAAAGAACCTGCCTGCCAATGCAGTAGACGCGGGTTCGATCTTTGGGTGGGGAAGATCCCCTGGAGGAGGGCATGGCAACCCGTCCCAGTATTCTTGCCGAGAGAATCCAGTGGACAGAGGAACCTGGTGGACTACAGTCTATAGGGTCGCAAAGAGTCGGACTCGACTGAAGAGACTTAGCACGCACGCAACATAGTTTATAAGTTGTGCAGTACGTTAGGAGGTAACAAATACATAAAAGTAACAAAGGGGCGGGGGCCGGATAGAACAGGCTGTGAATGCGGGAGGTGCAGGCGGCGAACCAGAAACTGCATCCCAGGTAGAGTGTCCAGCTCCCGCAAGCGTCCAGCGGGAACCTCTTGGCTGTAACCCTAAGGGCGCCGGCAGAGGGCGCACTGCGCCCAGAGGTGCGCTCCCCGCGGCCCCGCCCGGCTACCGCCCCCGCGCGCTGCTGACGCAGGGGCGCGCGCGCGCAGGCGGCCCAGGGCTGCGCTGCCGTCACCGCCTCCCTCGCGGCGCTGACGTCACCGCTCTGCCCCCGCGCTCCGGCAGGTCGTCTCCCGGGGTTGGGCCCCAGCCCCCACCTTGGGCTCCAGGAAAACGCGAAGCCGGCCTCCGCAGGGCTAGGACCTACTTCGGGAAGGGCCTTGGCTGAGGAGCGGGCGGATGCAGAACGCAGGGGAGAGATGTTACACCTGGGCCCGTGGCTGCACAGGTGCTGTGTCCAAAGAGGCTCCCACACCAGGGAGGCCCGAGACCTGGGGCCCAGGCCCCGCCAGACCCTCTAGGCCAGCGTTGTTAAGGCCTCCTAGGGAGTCGGTTCCTATGCGTTGGGCATCCCAGCCCTAGTTGGATGTTCAAGCAGGGAAGCTGTACTCCCATTTCTTAGGGGGTGCGTCCTGTGCACGCGCCTCTCGGAGCCCTGGATCCTACTGGAATGGAGGCCTATTCTAATCCGTGCCTCAAACCCATCTACTGCACTGGTCTTTAATTCCCCTTCCAGAGTAGCCAAGGGGACAAGGCTACCTGTTATCCAGGTCCCAAACCCGGGGTTATCCTGGAATTCTCTGCTGGACCGGTCAACAAGTCTTCCACCCAGCTCCGCCACTGCAGCCATTACTGGCTTGGATGGCCCCACCGCTCCTTCCCTGGCCTCACCACAGTGCCTCGTCCACGCACAGCCAAGAGGGACAATATCACTCCCGTCCTGGGAACCACAAACTGGCTTCCCCCTGCTCCTCCGGCATGTTCATCTTCAGCCCACACACTCTGGGACCTCAGGGACTTTGCACATGCATTTCCCACGTGCCTGGAGCCAGGCAACTTCCTGGGTAGTTGTCCCCCTGACTGCCCCTTGTCCTCCTTTGGCAGTGTCCCCCTTACATCCACTGAACACGCATGTTCCCTCCACTGTGCTCCCCCCCGGGATAGCCTCAGGGACCCAATGGCAAATGAACTTCTGCTCTGGGAGGCAGAGGTGAGCAGGGACACAACACACAGGAACAGGCAGCAGGCAACGACATGCAGGGCCTCGAAGAGAAGCCAAGTGTAGCAGGGCATGGGAACATGGGGTGAGAGTAAGAGCTGAAGGAAGCAAAGCAGGGAGCAGGCCATTCAGGCCTGGCAGCTGCTGGCACAAAGGCCCGGAGGTTGGAATGGTCCTTCCACTTTCACTTCACAGGAAAGAGGAGCCATTGAGCTGTATTGAACACAAGGCTGGGCAAACTGGGATGGAACCCCAGCCAGGCTGGTGGTAGCTTGATGACCTTAGCATCTAGAAGGATGATGCATAGTTGTCTGAGAAAGAGCAGCTTTGGGGCTGACCTGACATGGAGTTTCTGCAGGGTAGTCCTGTTTGGTGGCACTCACAATAGGTTGGGTTCCATTATCTCTGCTAGTCTTAACAAGGCGACCCTGACAGTGCAGCCCACACAAGGGAAGAAAGATGGACACGTGCCCCAGAGCTCCCTGGTTGTGCACCCAACAGGCTCCCAAATTGCGAAAGCCATCGACGGGGAGTCTGTGCACCCCCAGGACACTGGGCTGCGGGGAGTCGTGCGCCCCAGGACCAACACCTCTTTGGTTCCCCCGTCCCCCGGGATCCAGGGGAAGGGTCGAGGAATCGTGCGCCGTGGACCTGGAACGGAGATTCAGCTGCCTCTGGAGAGGGCGGCTCCGCGTGGGGAGGGGGCGCCCGGGAGCGTAGGCTCCGCCCCCCGCCCCCTCCGGAAGGGAAGGAGAGGCGGCGGCCGGCGCGGAGCAAGCAAGCGAGACGCGGCGGCGAGCGCGGTAGGGGCGGCCGGCCGGGGACAGGGCGGCTCCGGGCGGCACCGAGCGGGTCGGAGCTGGCTAGCCGCCAACGCGATCACGTGTGCAGCCCCTCCTCTCGCGCCTACCTCCCCCGCGCGCCGCGCTCTCCATTCATAAATTCTCATCCTGCTACCGCGGCTACCGGGCGCCGGAGCCAGCCGGGAGCGCCGCGCAGCCGCCTGCCCGCCGCCCATGGGCCGCGCACCCCGGCGCTGAGGTAGGCGCGCGCGGGCCTGGGGTTGCACCGGGTCGGGCGGGGGGCAGGGCGAGGCCGCACGGCTAGCTCTGGCTAGAGATCTCCGGCCCTTGCCCGCGAGGCGGCGAGGCCGGAGGCTGGGAGCGAAGGAGCCGTGGCCAGCGTGGGGGCCAACCTGCGGCGCTCTGCACCCGGACTTCGGCTCCCGGGATAGGGACCCTCGCCCACGCCCTCCCCAGCCTGTTTCCCCTTGAGAGATTCGGCCAGAGCCGTGGCATTTCCGCCCCCTGGCTTAGCCCGATGTTGAGACAAGCCAGAAGTCGGTTATCTGCATCTCACTTCTCGCCATCCCCATCTCCGGGGCCGGTTGGGGACGCGGGGGTGGGCGCAGTGGAGAGCCCGATCCGGAGCCGAGGCCCCGCGGGACTTAAGGGTGGCCTGTGGCCAACCTCCGCCCTAGGCTCACGACCCCGCCTGCCCCCTAGAAGCCCACCTCCCTTCCCCCTGGGCCCCCTACTGTCTTTCCTGGTCTCCTGTCAACGTCCCTGTGCCTCTGCCACCTCCCGCTCTAGCCTGAACTCATTTCTCATTTCCCGACCTACATAGAGGGGCCCCCTCCCCCATGGATGCAGGGGAGCCGCGGCCAGCCTCTGACCCTAAGTGTCGAGGACACCTGGCTTTTGCCAGGCCCCTCCCCTGCTATGGGCCTCGGTCCCCCACTCCCCCCGTCCAATAGGGTGAAAACTCCGATGGACTGGGGGCGCTGGACCTGTGCACAGTCTCTCCCATTCCTGTGAGGAGGGGCCGCGCGCAGTGCCCACTCAGAGCTGCTGGTCATCCTTGCCCCAGACTCCGTTCCCTGACATTCCAGAGTGCGGCCACCGGTCCTTCCCACCGGGAGGGCGCGTTGGGGAGGGCGGTCAGGTGCAACGTCCAGGCAGTCCCTCTGCTGAGATCTGAGACCTTCCTGTCTCGGCGCCCCCAGCGTCAGGCAGACGTGGACCCGGCCGGCTCTGGCAGGGAGGGGTGCGGCAGGGGCACGCGGGCGGCCGGGCACCGGCGGGCGGCGGCGGCAGCAGCCATCTTGCCGCCCGGGGCTGGCTCCAGCCGCCCCTGTAGGAGGCCTCCCTCCCCCGCGCCCCCTCCCCTCCCCAATGCTCCCTGGCAACCCGCTTCCCTCCCCCCCCCCAGCTCGGCCTGCTCGCTCAGTCACCATGGGAACCAGATTCTTGAGGGTTGGGAACAGATGCGCCTCCTTTGGCCTTGTCACTCCCCCTAGCTCTGGGCGGAGTGAGTCCTGAACCTCCTGGAGTCGTGACCTCGAGGGTCCCGGGGCTCGGCCCCTCCGCCCCCGCCCCTGGCTGGACAGCCCCGCGGATGGTCCGAGTCCCCGCTATTTTGGAAGCCGTCTCCTGGGGCCGAGGCAGCCCCTCCAGCTCCCCGGATGGGGCAGGCCGGACCCCTGGCGTCTGGCGGTAGTGAGCTGATTCAGGTCTCAGTTTCCCCTTTCCTGGGTAGGGCTCCCCGCCCGCGCCACCTTGTCGGGCCGGCCCCACCGGCTGGGGAAGCTGGCCGTTGATACGTACGCGCCTCTTTTTCAAAGATGGGGACTTGGAGGTCTGATCCGAGCTGGTGGAGGCTGCCTCGGGGCTCCCCCACCACCACCACTCTGTGAGTCACGCCCTGTGTGGGCCCCTGCTCCTGCTCCCGGGAAGGAAGGCGGGAGGGGGGATACAGGAGCTGGAGCTGAGCAGCCCCTGCCTCCGCCCCCCACCCCTCCTCCTAGCCTCAACATGCAGCCCACGGCCACCATGGCCACGGCCGCCGCCACCACCACCGCCACGGTTGCCCCGACCATGACTTGGGACAACGCCACGGATCGCCCTACAGTGAGTGAGGGATGGAGGGAAAGGCAGGAGGGGGGCAGGGCTGCCAGAGGTCACGCCCACTGGCCCTGACCCCTAACCCGCTGGCCCCGCAGGCAGAGCCCGACCCAATCCTGGACAACTATCTGCTCCTGATGGTGGTGATGGCGCTCTTTGTCGGGGGCGTCCTCGTGGTGCTGTCGGGTGCACTGCTGCTCTGCAGGCGCTGCTGGGAGGTGCACCGACGCCTCCACAGGTGCGCAGTCCCCTCCCCCCACCAGGGGAACTGGGACAGGTCAGCGTGAGAGCCCCGCTAAGAGCAGGTGCAGGCATACTAAGGCACGCAAGCATACTTCTAAAGGACAGTGCCCGGGCTCCTATGAGCTCGGGATGCTACCTGTGAACAGGAGCCCTGCTGGGCCCCCAGGGAGGGCAGCCAGTCTGGGTCCTTAGGCCCACTGTGCTCTCTTGCTGTGCTTCCCCAGAGCCCCAGAGGAAGCAGAGAAGACCACCACCACCTACCTGGACAACGGTGCCCACCCTGCCCAAGGTGAGGCGCCCTGCCAGGCCCTGTCCCAGCCTGTCTGCCCCCACCTGGCCACCCCGCGGCCGCCCTCCTTGGGCCGCCTGACCATCTGTGTCTGTCTGTCTCCCCCACCAGACTGGGCGCGGCTCGATTCCGACTCATCTCTGTTTCCTTAAGCCCACGCGTAGGTGCTCACAGGCGCGTGCTGCGTGAGTGAGTGTGTGAGCGGATGAGCGAGTGCCCGTCCACCCTCCCACCCCGCCCTGCCCCTGGTGGTTAGCCGGGCCCTCCGTGCTCCCTTCCCAACCGCTCCCCTCCCTAGCCGCCTGCCGGCCCACTCGTGGCCCACCCTCTCTTGGCTCTCCTCGCAGACCCCGAGTTCAGGGGGGAGGATCCGGAGGGTCAGGACGAGACCCAGCGCTTCTTGTCCACCAGCTCCACTGGCCGCCGGGTGTCCTTCAATGAAGCAGCCCTGTTTGAGCAGAGTCGGAAGGCGCAGGACAAGGGCCGCCGGTAAGGAGGTCCAGTGCAGCAGCTAACCTGGGAACTCGCCTTGCCGCCCCCGCCCTCCCCAGCACCTGGTGGGCAGAGTGGCAGTGGGGCTGGAGAGGGCACTGGAGTGTGTGTCGGGGGCCTGGCTTGCCTGAGGTGACGGGCAGGTGTGCTGGGCGCAGGTACACCCTGACGGAGGGGGACTTCCACCACCTGAAGAATGCCCGCCTCACCCACCTGCACCTGCCACCCCTCAAGATCGTCACCATTCATGAGTGCGACTCGGGCGAGGCCAGTGCAACTGCCACACCACACCCCACGGTTGCCCCCAAGGCCAGCCTTGCCATATTCCAGGTGAGTCAGGTGTCAGGTGGCCCGGAGCTCGGGAGTGGGACCCCAACCCCACACCCACCCAGCAGGCACCACTTTGCCCACCCACACCCTCCCCCAGCTGTGCTCCTCACCTCAGGGTGGGAAGTGGGGCCTGGCCAGGTCCAGTGGGTGGGGGTCCAGCACGCCCCCCTCACCCACCCGTGCTCTTTGACCTGTCACTGCTTCCTCCTCCCCCCTGGCTCTGTCCCACAGCCCCCGGGGAGGGCCCTCACTGGCCGCTCCGTGGGCCCCAGCTCCGCCCTGCCAGGTGACCCCTACAACTCGGCCGTGGGCCCTGCCAACTTCGGGATCAGCCCCTCGGCCTCCAGTGACTCCGGGGAAGGCAGCTCGGTGAGACCCCCACCACGTCCTCTGCCCTCCTCCAGCATGGGTCAGCCTATGGGCCTCTACCTGGTCCCTGCCCCAGGAGGAAAAGGGGCGGGTTATACATGGGGCACACGTGTGCACCTGGCTCACCTCCTCCAGGGTTGTCCAGCAGCTGGAGAGGGCATGGTCAGGACCATTCCAGGCTGTGCGACAGGACACCCCCTACCCTGTCTTGTTCTGGGATGGGCAGGACAGAGCTGGCCTGTGCCTGGGGAGCTTCTCAGGCAGGGTCTGGGGGTGGGGGGAGGCCTAGCCCCCTGGTTTAGTGTGGCTCCCACCCAGCCCCAGCTCTCTGCTCTTCCTCTGCACTCCAAGTGAGTGACAAGTGGCCCAAGCGAGGTGGGCACTCGGGCAGCAGGGAGGGGTCAGCGGGTCTCAGAGCATCTCTCTTCTCTCACAGCTGGACACTGGGGCCAGGAGTGCCAAGCCTGGTGCGCAGGGGGCCGCGGCAGGGCCTGGGGAGGCGGGCCCAGGCTCTGGGGCAGGCCCCGTCCTGCAGTTCTTCACCCGCCTGAGGCGCCATGCTAGCCTGGACGGGGCCAGCCCCTACTTCAAAGTCAAGAAATGGAAGCTGGAGCCCAGCCAGCGAGCGTCCAGTCTGGACACAAGAGGTGAGCTGCAGCCCCTGGTGGGAAGTGAGGCCCAGGGGGATGTGGAGCAGCAGGTGGCTCTGCACCGTGGTTGGGGGTGGGGGTGGTCCCCAGTCCCCATCCCAGACTGGCCAGCATCATCTGCTCACCAGTGGGTGTCTGGCCCACGAGCTGGTCAGGAGGATGACCTGGGGCTGCACACAGTGCCCCAGTAAAGCCAGGGCTTGTCCAGCTAGAGCAGACAACAGTGAGCTTCTCCCGTGAGGCCTCGTACAGCATGTTTCTGGCACTGTAGTTAGTTTGTTCTGCTAGTGAGAGCACACCTAGATGACATGTACAATAGTATGGCTGTGTGCCAATAAAACTTTATTTACAACCACAGGTGGTGGGCCTTTGATGCTGCAGACCCCTGCTCATGGAGCCCTGGATACAGGGCTTCCAAACCTCAACCCAAGGGCCATGCAGGTGGGGGTGGGGGTGGGGGTGTGGCACCAACTCCTGCGACCAATGCTGCTCACTGGAGCTCAGCAGGGCCAGGCTGCTAGGGCACCTACTGCCCTGTGGTGGAGGTGGCGGGTCCCAGTGCCAGGAGAGGCAGGGTGAGGGGACCAGGGACAGCATGAGTACCCTTGTTGGAGCCAGGCTCTGGTGCCCATGGGGCGAAGGAGGGCTGATTTCTGGTTGAGTGCTCCTGGCCAGGAAGGGGAGGGGAGGGCTTGTACTGCTGCCCCACTGGGAGCCTAGGTGGAGCCTGTAATTCCAGAGGTGATTATAGGCAAATGCAGGCAGGAAGCACGCAGAACCTGTCTGCTGGGTTACTACCATCCCCACCCCTGAGGCTCTACCACTAGGTCTCCCTGGCCCACCAGCAAGGCAGGATCTGGAGCTGGCAGGAAAGAGCGTCACCTCTCTCCCTCCCCAGTCCCTTACTTGGCCCTACCTTCGGCCTTCAGCCAGGCCGTGTCTGTTACCTGATGTCCAGGACAAGTCCTTGATCTGGCCACACCTGACTGCTACCTTGGCACCTCCACTCATGCCTGCCCTGGCCGCCGGGCTCTTGGTCCTGGCCTTCCCGCCCTCGGTGCCTTAGTTTCCCAGCTGCACCACGGGGCGGGATAGACACTCACCTGGCCCAGGCTGGTGTCTGCTAGCCTGGCTCAGATGTGGGCAGTGGGCCTGGTGCAGGGAGGGGCTTAGGCAGGTGGTCGGTTTTCCTTTGCACAGGCTCCCCCAAGCGACACCACTTCCAGCGGCAGCGGGCAGCCAGTGAGAGCATGGAGCAGGAGGAAGGGGATGCCCCCCACGTGGACTTCATCCAGTACATTGCCAGCGCGGGCGACACCATGGTCTTCCCAAGCCCCCGCCCCTTTCTGGCCAGCCCCGCCAGCCCGTCCCCCAGTCTCGGCAGGTATTTTTCAGTAGATAGAGGTGCTGGGGTGGACCTGTGGGCCCCTGCCCCATCCCATCCCCCATAGGTGGCCCAGAGGATGGGCGGTCAAGTCCCTCTGGCTCCATAGTCTCCTGGAGGCTGCCTCGCTGGAGCCATCTCTCCAGCACGGACCAGAGAAGGGAATCAGGGGAGAATGGGTAAGGGTAGAGGGATGGCTGGGGCCCACTGCTTCCTGCTGAAGCCTAGGGCGTGAAGGTCTCTGCTGTGGACCCAGGGTACCTCCCACTTGCTGGTGCTCCTGTAGCTGGACAGCTGCTAGTCAGAAACTGTTGTGACCACTTCTGGGGGTGCCGCCCTCTCCCCCAGCCCGAGGGCAACTCTCAGGAAACTCTGGGCCCCTGTCAGCAGGATGGACAACTGGACCCAAGGAGCAGGGCAGGCTTCCTAGTCTTGGGCGCTTCCTGGTGGGGGAGATCAACACTTTCTATGTGTTATCTTCCTCCTGAGTCCCAGTCAATCTGTGGTGGGGGAGCTGAGGCGGCCCCCCGGGGGGGTAACCCAGGTGTCCGGGCTCAGGTGGACCCCACTTGGTCCAATCCAACCCCAGCAACCCCTTGGTACATGAAGTTCTTAGTAAGAAGGCATCTCCTGAGAAGAGCCTTAACTCTTTCAGGGCAAGGGGCCAACCCCCTGCACTGCCAGCGGATGCCCTGGTCACATTTTCTTTTAACATTTTATTTATTTTTAATTGAAGGATAATCGCTTTACAATATCGTGTTGGTTTCTGCCATACATCGGCATGAGTCAGCCATAGATATTCGTATTATACATATACCCCCTCCCTCTTGAACCTCCTTCCCATCTCTCATCCCATAAGGCCCTGGTTGAACTGGCAGGCACCAGGACAGCTCCGGGTTAACCCAAGAGCATCCAGGCCAAAGTGGACAGGCAGCACTCAGAAACACCATCTTCCACGGCCCGGCCAAGCCTGGAGGGTTCTTACCCGTGCCCACCCTCCTGGACCGAGAAGCAGGGTGGTCAGGAGAGGGGACGGGGGAGGGGGCCCAATGCAGCCTCCTGACTGCGGCCTGGTTTGCAGGATAGAGGCAGCCGAGGACGTGGGCGCCGCAGGAGGAGCGAGCCCTGAGTCCCCCCTAGAGCGCGGCATCATCTCAGGGCCTGAACAGCTACAAGACTCAGATGGAGAGCGAGACGCGGGGCTGGAGCAGGCCCCGACCATCTACCGCGATATCTGGAGTTTGCGCGCCTCGCTCGAGCTGCACGCGGCTGCCTCCTCAGACCACAGCAGTAGCGGCAACGACCGTGACTCGGTGCGCAGTGCCGACAGCTCGGGCTCGGGCTCCGGGGGCGCCGCACCCGCCTTTCCACCGCCCTCGCCGCCGTCCACACCCATGCCGCGGCCGGCGGATGGAGAGACGGGCGGACCACGCAAGCTGCTGCAGATGGACAGCGGCTATGCCAGCATCGAAGGCCGCGGCGCGGGGGATGATGGGCCCCCAAGCGCGCCCGAGAAGCGCTCCTCCTTTACAAGTGTGGACAGCGAGGCCACCGTGGGCTGCAGCTTCGAGAGCCCCGCACCAGAGACACCCATCCGTCCCCGCAGCCCACGCGCCTGGCCTCGCCGCGCCCCGCGCCGCGACTACAGCATCGATGAGAAGACAGACGCACTGTTCCACGAGTTTCTACGCCACGACCCGCACTTCGACGACGCCCCGTCTGCCACAGCGCGCCATAGGGCGCGCACACACCCGCACCCCCACCCCCACGCACGCAAGCAGTGGCAGCAGCGGGGCCGGCAGCACAGCGACCCTGGAGCACGCGCTGCGCCCCCCACCCCATCCACGGCCCAATCTGGTGCCCCCCGCCCCGCACGCGCACCCCTGCGCCGCGGAGACAGTGTCGACTGCCCGCCTGACGGCAGAGCGGGCGACGACCCGGCCACATCCTCCATCCCCGTCATCGAGGAGGAGCCCGGTGGTGGATGCCCGGGGTCCGGCCTGTGCACTGGGACCCCGGGTGCGCTGCTGGACAAGCTGGCGGCCAGCCTCGATGACAGTCTCTTCCCACCGCGGCTGGCCCAGCCAGTCGCCGTGGCCCCTGCATTGGCCACGGCAGCGCCCACGTCCCCTGACCACAGCCCGGTCTAAGCCTGCGCCCCGTGCCCACCTCGTCAGCTTATTCGGCACCGGCGGGGCCCCGGCGCCGCCCCGGCGCCAGACATACCTGGGGTGCGACGCCCCGGCGAGCCTGTGCTGGGATCGCGGGCCTGGAACACGAGCATGGTTCCCCAGGCACCCCAACGTGCGCACGCACAGTCCCCTCCAGGCACTTCGTAGGTAGAGGTAGAGGGAGTGTAGCGGATTCTCACCTTGGGGTCCCGAGGGCCACACTCAACTTCCCTTGGCCCCAGACTGTGGCCTCGGGGTGTTGATGGGGGTTGCCAAGCACACCGCGTCGCGTCTCTGGCGCATAGCTACGGAAAGCGCATGCGCAGGGCTTGCATCCAGACGGGGGTGATACAGGCAGACTGCGCAACACGCATGCGCACAGTGCCTCTTCTAGAGACCAATGAAGCCTCGAGATTCGCTCGATGCGCACGCACCGCAATTCGCGCCAGGACACATGCGCAGGGACCGCAAGGCGCCAAAGCTCTACCAAGAGCGCGGTCCCTGGCTGGGAGGTCAGCTCAAGGCCGCAGCCACCAACCCTTCGAAGCCGTTTACCTCACCGCGGCAAGTGCTCGCGGCAGTCCGCACCCCCGCCTCCCCCGAGCAATAACCGCTGCCGCCCCCCACCGCCCCCACCCCCGCCCTGCACACGCTTCCCACCTCGCTCCTTCCCGGTGTCTGCACTCCACACCTGCCCTCCGCATGTTGAGCGGGCCGCACGCCCTGGAACCGCTCTGTCCAAAGAGCCGCCAGAACTCACCAGTGTTTAAGACATAAAACCCAATGGTCAAGGTTTCAAGTTTCCCAAGCTTTATTTATTGCCAAAAGATGGGGCAGCCCTCGCCAGCGGCCGAGTCGCCCTGCCCCGCCCCTCCCCTCCCTCCAAAGCTTCCTGCAGTCTGTGTACCATCCAGTGATGGAGTTTGTGTTTTGTTTTCTGGTTGATTATAAATATTTACTGCATACTCTTGCTTGCTCTGGATTGTTTCTGGGGACCCGAGAGCGCATACGTCTTGGGGAGAAGGGAATGAGGCACCCCCTAACCACCATGCTGTGAAGCCGTGGGCCCTGGGCTGAGCAGAGGGGCCTATGGAGCTTTGGGGAGGCCGGGCTCCCGCTGAGAGCAGAGAGATCCAGCATGGCTAGAAGCAAATATGCCTAGGAGGCCCAGGTCTCCAGCAGGTACCCGGCCAGCCCCTCCACTGTGGGACCCACAAAGGGCCCCAGGCTCAGGCTCAGATCCCCTGACAGCATGCTGCCACCCACAGTTCCCAAACATCCCTCACAACCACAGCTCAAATCCACCTGTTTTATTTTTTGTTTAAAAAATAAAAATAAAAAGGAACCAACCAAACAACAAACACAAGGAGGCCGCCTGGTTCCCTTGGGCATGGGCATGCATCTGGGTTGGCAGGCCTGCACGTCATGCCCATCCCGCTGCGGCTGTGGTTGATATGAACACATCACCAGGTGTGGGAGGTGCTAACCAGTGGCAGAGTAAAAAGAGGAGTTGGGGCGGACGAGAACCAGTAGTCTCAACGTAAAGTGCATGGCGAAGGCTGGCATGGGGCCACATTGGGCCCTCTCCCTCCTCCCCTAGCTGGGGGAAGGGGCTCAGCACAGGATTGCAGTCAGCAGGAGGTCGTGTCCACTGGCCACCGAGGGAGGGCCAGATCCCAGTCCCTGCTGTCCCCCAGCCACAGCCCTCTAGGACCCTCTGGCTTCCAGAGGAGCAGTCAGCACGGAGGGCGCTGTGGCAGCCTTCCTGGGCGGTGGGCAGCAGGCCAGCCGTCGACGGGAAGACTGAGCAGGACCTGGCCGGGGCTCCTGGAGACGGACTGAGACCAGGACACAGGTGGGTCACTTCTGAGCCAAGCAAGGTCCTGTGTCACAGGCAGCACGCTCTCCCTGGATCCCTTCAGAGGGTGGGGAAACGGAGGCCTAGTCACGCAGTGCTGTCAGACACCTCCACTGGCCAGGGAGAGCTGCACTGCCTCAAGGGGCCACCCCACGAATCTCTGGTCACCTGGTGGGATTAAACAGGGCCCTTGTGCCACAGAACCAGGCCTCCCTGCAAAGAGCTTCTACCCTACCTGACTGGTTCTGATACTGGCAGGTAAGTTCTGTGGGGGCCATTTGAGGGGCAGCTCCTGGGGAGAGGAGGCATGGATGGACAGGGGCTGGTGCCTCAGGCCCCCACCCCACTGCTCATATCCTAAGTGGCAATGGGGGCCCAAGCACCTGTGAGGCCCACCCAAAACGCCCTTTGTGGACTGGGTGGGTCATGGCTGGGAGGAGGGAGCAGGGAGAGGAGATGACAGCCTCAGTCAGAGCACAGCCCCCTGCACCAACCCCACCCCCCGAACTCCTCCAATGCCAGGAGCAGCCTAGGCTGGACAGGAGGCAAGCCCCTTGGGTCTGCAAAACAGGCCGTCAGCTTGAGGGGCCCTCCTCTGAGACACACACATACCAAGCTCCCGCCCCACACCAAGCAGCCAGTCAGTGTTCTATAGAAAGTGACTTCCTTCAACTCCAACCCAGACCCCAGGGACAGTGACACAAACCAAGATGGTAGTGTCCACGATGTGCCCCCCCACCCCTCTGGTCCTGGCCCCATCCTACCTGTGGGCAGCCACCCTCACTGCTGTTTGCAGGCCGACAGCCGGCGGATCTTGCTGCTGGCCGAGCAGGCCTTGCGGGAAGGATTGGAGGCAGCGCTGGCCCGGCGCTCTGCCCTCGACCTGGTGTTCAGCTGGGTGGTGTCAGTGCCATTCACGCACACAGCCTTGGGAAGGACCCGGTTCTGTGCGCTCCGCCCAGCCTCCTCCTCCAGGACCTGACCTTCAAGGGGAGAGGGCAAGAGTGTGCTGACTGGGGATTCCAAAGCACACGTGCTCTGCATCATTCCTGCCCAGACCCAGGCACCCCCTCACCTGTCCCATGTGACCTGCCCGGTCCTGCCACAGGGCCTCATCCAGGGAGTGGGAGGGTGGGCCTTCGAACCAACCGGCCAGAGTCAGGCCCAGCCCACGCTCACCTGCCCGTTCAGCTGTGAGCGGGGCTCTGCACTCAGGTGAGTGGGAATGTGGTGGAGGACCAGAGGCCTGGGGCCCAAGCCTCAGCTCTCTCACCTGGGTGAAAGCCAGAGCCCACTGGACCCTGTGGAACACGAGGGGCTGTACTCAGGCCAGGCATCCAGACTCGGTGTCTCTCTTGAAACAGCCCACCCCGGCTCTCCATGCCGGGCATGAAAGAACACAGAAGCAGGCTCGGGCACCTCCCATACCCCATGTCTTCCCGCGTGGCCTGCTAGCCCTCACTGGGTCCTGGGGCCCTGCTGCGTGCCCGCTGAGTGGTGGGGGAGAGAGGGGCGCAGGAGCCCATGCTGACCACAGCGCACCCTCCTCCCGTGGATACCAGGAAACCACCACAGCTGCCCCGAGCTCGTCTGGTCCTCACACAGGAATGCATTTCCACCAGTGGCGTCTGGGGCCTGACTTGGCCCCTGGACCTTGCCGGAAGCCCCCTAGGCATGTGTACAGGGAGCAACTCAGGTCAGAACTCAGAGCATGGCGGGGTGGGCTGGTGTCAGGAGCCTGCTCTAATGGGGGAGGGGGCTTCCAGGGTGCTGAGTACCATAACGCTGCTCAGACCACCAGGGCTCAGCCTTCAGCACAGCAATCACAGCTGGGGGTGGCCGGCAGGCAAGGAATCTGCTCCACTTGCCCTCAAGGCACCACGGCACTGGCCCCAACAACACCCCTCAGAGTGGGTGGCAGGACGAGGGACAGACCAAGGAGACCCTGGTGAGCAGATCATGAGACAGGACTGGAGCAGAAGCAGCCCCAACACAGCCTGACATTGGCCTAAGGCAGGTTGGCAAGAGGTAGCTAAGCTGCCTGATCTCGGTGCAGGCTTGTCCCCCGTCTGGAGTAGGGACGTTTCTGGGATAGGGGTCTAGCTTAGGCCCAGAGAACTGCTCTTGGACAAGCATTCCACACCCAAGAAAAGTAGCCCGGGCCTCTGGCATAGGCCTGAAGGGACGGCGTGTGGTAAGTGCCCAGCGGGGCTTGGGGGGGCTGGCAGGTCCACACTCAGCCAGCCAGACACCTGTCCCAGAGCCCCAGTGCCTCCCAAAAGAGAACACCTTGTTCCTATCCTGCCAGGAACAGAGATCCAGGAGGCCTGACTTGGGACTGGGCTGTGGCCGAGGTTCCCAGGGTCTCTGACCTGACCCCAGGACCCCAGTGGGAAACGGCTACAGCCAGCCACCATGGGCACCATAGGCCTGACATGTCCTGGGAGGGTGGGTCCGTGCCCACAGGCCACCCTGCACATAGGCTCTTTCTATAGGAAACACCTAAGCCCTGGCTGACGAGCCAGAAGAAGGCAAGCAGGACCACACATGCAAGGCAGGAAGATCTTTATGCAGAGCCAGTGGAACCAGCCCCGGGGCAGCACAGAACCACGGACATGGTGGCGGGGCAGTGGCCCGGCCTCCCTCAGACCCTGGGCAGGGTCAGCGAGAGCCCACGGGGCACAGGGCGCGGGCAGGGCGGTGCTACACTAGGGCCCGGGCTCTGCCTGGAGCTCCTCCAAGGCCCTGGCCTCAGCTTCCTCTCCAGAAAGTTCTGAGCACAGGCTCTCCCGTGGGCCTCTCTCTCTAAGCCCTGCCTCAGACGCCTCCTCGCCACCTGGGGAAGAAGGCCAGGCATCAGCAGGGCACCAACACTGAGAGGGCCACCGGACCCTCGGGCGGAGCCCCCCGACCGGGGCTCACCGGGCACTGTGAAGTCCTGAGTGTAGATGACGTCGTCCTCAATGTCGAAGAGCTCGTCATCCACGTCGTCGGCACAGCTGTGCAGGTCCTCCAGGTAGGGCACCACTGTCATGCCCCGCCACCGGTCCTTGCAGTCCGCGCTGGGCGGGATGGGCACCGGCTGCTCGGCCGGCGGGTGCTTCTTCCGGAACCAGCTGTGGGAACGGGGCATCAGGGCGTCCAGGCTGGCTCCCCACACGGGCCCACCCTCAATTCCCACAGAGAACTACATGGCGTGCAGAGATGGAGAAGGGTGGGGCCAACAGGAGAGAGAGCCGGCAAGACCCCTGCACCCCGCCCTCCCCCTCCAGCACCCAGCCGGGCCGGGGACTCACCTGTGCTGCCGGATCTGCTGTATGGAGAACCGCTTGGCCGGCTCATACTCCAACATCCCTGCCAGGAGACCAGCCGGGGGCGGGGTCAGCGCGGGCAGAGGCCCCGCCCCTGCCTGGGAGGGGTGGGGGCGGAGGGCACGGCGCCTGTGAGCGGAGCCCCGCCCCCGCTGCAAAGCGAGGTCAGGAAGGAGACCGGAGCAGGCTGGAACACAGGACAAGAGCCCACCCCAGGGATCCTGAACCTGTCCACACGTCCCAGGAAGACAAAGCACAGGGGTCGACCCTGCAATGCCCGCCCGGCTCTGGCCAGCAAAGCCGGTGACCGGCAATTCTAGCCGGAACCCCAAATCCCCAAGGCAGAAGCAGGAGAACCAGGGGCCTCCAGAGGGACACACCCTAGAACCTGTGTGAAGGCCTTTGCCCCAGACCTGGACACGCAGAAGGGGCAAGGCAGCCCTGTAGGCCTTGCTGGGCTGCCCTGAGGTGGCAGAGCTACAGAGGTGGGGAGCCCACAATCCCTGTCCGCACCCCCCTGCAGGTGGCTTTGTTCTCAGAAAAGTGTAACTTTGGGATGTTGGCACTCAAGACCTGAGCCTGAGTGGTGCAGAAGAGGAAAGGTCATGTCACAGCCCTGTGGTGGGAGGGCGAGGGCAAGGCTGGGGCGGTGTTTCAGAGACCTGTGGGCAGGAGGCTTGCCGCCCAGCTATGCAAGACCTCTAGGCAGGCCCAGGCAGAGAGGACAAGACACTGCCTGGACCTGGGGGACAGGGACACCAATGCCCTCCATCATCTCATTAGCCAGACTTGGGGCTGCTTCTTATTTATTTGGTTGTGCTGGGTCTTAGGTGCGGCATGAGATCTAGTTCCCTGACCAGAGATCGAGCCAGGGCCCCCTGCATTGGGAACTTGCAGTTGTAACCACAGGACCAGCAGGGAAGTCCCCTTGGGACTGTTTCAAGTGTTTATGAGAATGAAGGCAATAACAGGTCATCATCTGTGTCACTGGAGCCAAGAAAGCTTAAAACTGAGAGAACTCCAACCCATCAGTCCCCGTTGAAGGAAGCAGGCTCTGAAACATCAGTCCTTGCTAGAGCTGGAGGAGGCCGGGGGGTGCGGGTGGGGGTTGGGCCATGAGCCTTCAAGGAACACTTGGGCAGGGAGGGCCAGGTCTGAGTCGGTGGGGCTGCCACCTCCCACATTCCAGGAAGATCCTGGGAGGGCGGGGAGCCCAGTGCCTGGCTGCCAGGGCGGCCCTGATGCGGAGGGCGGGACTGGGTTGCACCACTGCAGAGCACTTGAACTGCAGCTGCCCAGCTTCACTTCACTAACAACCAGAGAACTGGTGTGACTCGGTCATCAGGAGGCTCCGGAGCCACACAGGACTGTGAAGCTGCTTGTTCATCTGTAGGCCACATACACGCTAAAGCACAGATTAGGTGTCCAGCACAAGCCGAGCATCAGGTCAGTTATACAAGGCCTGGGGACTGTGGGCAGAGGACCTAGGACAGTACCAGTCACACAGGCGATACCCTGGATGTGCAGTATCATCAAAACTAACTTCACCAGGGAGCTCCCTGCCAGTGCAGGGATGAAGACTTGGCGCTTTCACTGCTGTGGACCTGGGTTCAATCCCTGGTCAGGGAGTAGGATCCCACAAGCCATGTGGGATGTCCAAAGACACTAACTTCAGCCAAACCCCAGGATGCTGGTGTGGCTTTATGGGGGCCACGTTGGGCCAGGCCCCTGTGTGCAGGGACAGTGCCACCTGCTGAGCAGCCTGGGAACTGCACCCGAAAGAGGTCCTGCAGGAGACCCCCTCACTGTTACTTCCCGTAGGGATGGGTAATCAGGACAGAGTGGAACCAAGACCCAGGGCAGGTGGCAGAGCCCAAAGGAGCAGCAACCCCTCCCACGCTCCACTCGGGTTGCTCTCCAAGCCTGGCTACGCTGTGCCCACCTCCCATGTGGCTGGTGGGGGGGGGAGGCGGCAGGCAGCTGTGGCTGCTGCAGAGATGGCTCAGCTCTCAAGAGGCCAGTGGTCTATGGAAGACCCTCAGGAGCCCCCACACCTGCAGCCTGGCCTCCACCCCGAGGGCCTCACCTCTGAGCAGGTCTGAAAGCGGGGGCCCACAGTCCCCTGGGATGATGTAGTCCCCCTTCCCGATGTTCTCAAACAGCTTGTAGATGTTGTCGCCCTCGAACGGGTACAGGCCTGTTGTGATGTTGTAGCTGTGGCCCAGGAGGACAGACTGGTCAGAGCCTCCCCTGTGGCCCTGGAGCCTCTGCCACACTCCCCCACCCCCACTACACACACACACACCCCACCCCCTGCAGGGATCGGATGTGAAGACGATGGTCTGGAACATACAGTGCTGCTGGCTCACTGTGAAGACACGGAAAGCCACTGGACTGCGCGCTCTAACAGGATGGGTCAGGGGATGTCCGTCAGTGATTGCTCAGTGGAATAAAATGGGATGCCTCTTGGCCCAGACCATCGGCTGCCCCACGGGGCTGCAGCGCCAACTCACGTTGGGCGGAAGAACACAGGCCCCCTCGCTGCTGCCGGGCTTATGGAGGGACAGACGCCTGCAAGGTAGTCTGGGTGAGAACCAAGCATCACTGGCAACTCATGGTATCTTAAGAACTCAGCCCCAGGAGTCAGGACAGAAAGCCTCACCTGAACAGTGATGGGTGACTTGCGCAGGGGGACCAGCACAGGGGGACGCCAGCACAAGGCCGAGGTGGGCAGGAGGACAGCTGGTCCCAGTGCATGTGCCCCTACCCGCAGGAGTTCCTGACCCCAGCTCCATGGCCTCCCCAGATATGGGGGACCTGCCAGGAGGGGCAGGTCATTAAGGCCTGGAGTCTGAACTGAGTGCCTGGGGCTGGGATAGGTGAGGTAGAGGGACCCTGGGGTAAAGGGACCAGGCCCAGGGCACTTACAGCGTGACTCCTGCTGACCAGATGTCCACTTTGAAGCCAGAGAAAGTGTCCAGGCCATTGGCGATCTCAGGTGGCTGGAACGCTGGGGAGCCCTGGCTGGTCCGGCATGTGTCATCCTCGGCAAACGGGTGCAGTGCCTGTGGCAGCGCCAGGTAGCCCTTAGGAAGTGGCCCCAGGCGCTGGACCCCATGCCCTGCCCGCCCCGGGCCCCTCCACGCACCTCAGCCACACCCAGGTCAGAGATCTTGAGCGTGCCACCAGTGGTGAGCAGCAGGTTGCCGGGTTTGATGTCCTTGTGCACGATGCCCTGGCTGTGCAGGTACTCCAGGCCATCCACCAGCTGGCAAAAGTACCTGTGGGCACAGCTCTGTGACTACCAACCACGGCCGGCCGCCTGGGCTGTGCTGTCACCCCAGTCTCTGGCCTGGAAAGAGCCAAGCTGCTCACTGCCCCTGCCCTCTGTCCTCTCCTACCACAGGCCAACTGGTCCTACAAGCAACTGGGGGCTGACTCTCCAGGAGAACTTGGCCTCAGGGCAGTGAGGCCCCCGTCAGAGGCTCCCCCAGCACTAGGAGGCCTGACAGTCTCAGGCAAGGGGCATGTGGGGCAGTGTGTGTGCAGAGAGGAGCCGGTGGACTGCCGCAGGGCGTGCACAGCAGGCGGGCTACACGATCGCAAACTGGGCGCCAAAGCCCTGAGTTTTAAAACACACTTGAACTTCCATCTCACTCGTGCTCAGAATAAGCTCTCTGAACATAGGACCAGGTCCTTTAAGGCCCTGGCCCTGAGTGACCTGCAGGGGCGGGGCTCAAGCTCACTCACCCATGGGCCTGGCACACAGGGAAGCGCTTCTCAGGCACGCTGTCCAGCATCTCCTGCATGCCACACACGCAGTACTCCATCACCATGTACGTGGGCCGCGCTAAGGAAAACACGCAGCAGGCACCCTGCTCTGGACAGGACAGGCCCTGGGACACAGACAAACGCTGGGGATGGGGCTGTACCAGTGCAGTGAGCAGGAGCACCCGGGAGGGATCATGGGCACTGCAGTGGATCCCCACCCCTCCACGGACCCTCCAGGGCCGTCCTGTGGAGCTCTGTGCCGTCTCTGGGCTCAGCCCACACAGCCTACCATGAAGGCCCCTGGTCGTTCCATCCCAAGGAGGAGCTTAAGCCTCGCCCCCAGGGGAGCGAGGGATAGAGGCCCATGAGGGCCCTGGGGAAAAGAAGGCTGGAGCCATGGTGAGGAGAGGGAGGGAGTGAGGAAGGGTGGGAGCCAGGGTCAGGTCGAGGCCCCCCAGCCACACCTCTTTGTAGAGAAAAGCCCAGTCATTTTGCATCCAGCGGGTCAGGGATAGACCCTTCAGCAGGACCCCAGGCCCCTAGACCTGGCCTGGGAGTCGCAGCTCCGGAGGAGAGGGGAAGGCCAAGGAGACTGCCAATATGCCCGCCCACTCGTGGGGACATGCCCACCTCCCCACCCCCTGCAGGATATATCTTCTGCTTCTCCTCGTTGTACAGCACATCCACTAGCTGGATGACGTTCCTGTGCCGCAGTCTTCTCAGCAGCTGGATCTCCCTGGAGAGAGGATGGGTGGTCAGCCGAGTCCCGGCAGCCTGGCCGCGCCCACCGTGTGGAGGGCACCACACGGAGGGTGCCGGGTCTCCCAGAGACCAGCAGGGCTTCAACACGGCAACAAGACCAGGGACGTCCAACACTTGAACTGAAGATGCATGGAGACCACAGCAAGGGCGCACAGGGGCAGCATGAGGGGTGTGGGAGCTGGGACTCCAGAGACAGCCCTCTCCACCCCAACCTCCACCCTGTTGCCAGTGCAGCTCCCGAGGATTCTCTGCAGGAGCCGGTGGTAGTGAAGGGGGAAAAGTCGGAGGTCTGTGAGGAGGCTTCACAGAACGCTTAACAGAGTCACCAACTGACCCAGCACCTCCACTCAGGGCATGAGCCTGGGAGGACTGAGAACACGCGACCTGTGCACATGTGCTCACAGCAGCACCATCCATGGGAGCCCAAGGGTGGACACAATGCCAGTGTCCCTCCACATCCAGGAGCATCCCTCAGCCCTGAAAAAGAGAGAAACACTGATACTTGCTACCACATAGACGGGCCCTGAGAACACGATGCTCAATGAGAGAAGCAGACACAGAAGGACAAGCAAGGTGTGATTCCACTGATGGGAAACGTCCAGAACAGGCTGATCCACCGAGAGTGGGTTCCTGGTTATCAGGGGCTGGGGAGGGGATGGGGTGACGGTTAGAGGAGATAGGGCTTCTTTTTGGGTGATGGAATGTCCTGGACCTACACAGAGATGACCATTACTAAGAAGATACCAAGTGCCACGAAACTGCATGGTATGTGAGTGATACCTCAATAAAGGTTTTGTTAAGTCCTCACCAGAAAGCCCACGTGTGAAACATAAGAACATCAGGGCAGGTGAGGGCTCGTCCTCTTGAGACTCAGCTCCCACCCCTCCCACTGTCCACATTTCGTGAAAAGGTCGCCTATTCCAGAAAACCGACCCTCCACCCTCACAGACCAGTGCACGATCCTGGGCTCTCATAGTGTAGGTCCTCCTTCCACGTGGATCATGGCCCGGCACTCAGAGCCCCCACTCCCCAGACCCAGTGCACAAGAGGCCCTCCATTTGCAGGAGGAAACACAGCTTTACAGTGGCTTCTCGCAAGCCCACTGGCTGCCCCGTCCCTGCCCAGGGTCCCCTCCAGGCAAGAGGCTGCACATCTAAATGCTCCCCTGAGCTGAAGCAAGGGGAGGTGACTCAGAGGCTGGGCCCTGGGTTCACACCATCTGACCACCGGGAGTTTAGCCTGCTGTCCAGCATGAGCAGGGACCACACACACAGCAGCTCTACCTGGGTACTGACCCTGGCTGTGCAGGCTCTGTGGGAAGCAGACTCTGATGCGAGGAGTCCCCGTATCTCTGGGTGTCCCTGGGGACAAGGCAGTGTGGTGAGTCCTGGTGGGTGGGAGCAGACTCCCCAGCCCTGCCTCTGGCAGGTCCTCCCTCAACCTGCCCAGCTTGGGCCCTACTGTGGACCAGTAGGTTCCACTCACTCCTGCAATCGACATTTCCAGGCTGCTTTGAGCAAGGCACTGGGTCCGTGGGCACCCTGTCCTGGGGGCCCCCTCAGACGCTCCAGGCCCACCAGCACTCGTTGGCAGTAGCCCTGTGCTCCCAGGCTTCCTTCCCCCATCACCTCATAGCTGACTCCCAGCCTGCTGCCGGCTCCCCAGGGCCAGAGCTCAACTGTGGTGACTCAGGGCCCCTCCCCTGCCTATAAGTCCTCCACCCCCTCTATCCGACAGAGAGGTGGACACCCCAGGCCGCCCAAACGGGAGCCTTTGTCCTGACAGTGGTTACCAGGCCTCTGCGGTCTCTGCTGCGTGCTGCCTGGTTGGAGTACAGAGCAGCTCCTTGCAGAGGTGCCAGGAGAGAGGGCCCCGGGGAGGGGTCCTGAGGCAGCTCCCTCAGTGTTTGATGCCTGCTGGGCTAACTGGCCAGCAAGGGCACCCACCGCGGGGATGGGATTTGCAGCCCAGAGGGGAAAGCGGCATGTGGCGGCAAGCTCAGTAGAGAGCCCACAGGCTGGGGCGGGGATGGGACACAGAGCCCAGTGCAGACTGAACTCTAGCGGCATGGGGACAGCTCAGGTGACCGTCCCCATCGGCCTCCCTGCTGGACACGGGAGGAGAGACACAAAGGAGGGTCCAACCCAGACAGTGACTCCTGTGGCAACAGGACAGCCCAGGTGACCGTCCCCTCTCTATCCAAAGAGATGCTACATAAACCCACATGTGGAGACAAGGAGCCCTTGACACCTGAGCCAACATGTGGCTACTTTGAGGAGGCAGGCCTCACAGCCAGGCTTCAAGCAGCACCGCCAGTCCCAGTGTGCAAACAGTCTCCAAACTCGGATGTGGCTGCCAACCACACGTGTGGTGGTGCTTGCCCCAGGCCTGCCCAGGCATAGACAAGCCCAGGCTCTGCCTTCTGTGCCATGAGTACCCGTCCCAGGACCATCCACCCAGCCGAGCCTCCCCCTCCTTCCATTGCCACTGGGGCAAGACTCCTCTGCAGGAAAAGTTAAACGCCAGAGGGACCCGCAGGCAGTGGACAGCACTACCCCCCACCCCACGTCAGGAAAGTCAGCTCTGGAGGGAGGGCCCTGTGCAGGGCCCTCAATCAACATGATCACAGCCTCTCGAGGAAGTGAGTGAGCCTGCTGTCAACACCAAGGAAGGGGCCACAGTGTCAAACCGCATGCCCAAAAGGCCAGGACCGCGGTGGAGACAGCACAGAGACACACTCCGAGTGGGTGAGGGGGTGCAGGAGGATCCCTGAAACATGCACTGCAGGGGCCGAGATGTTTTCGTCACCTAGGAGTAACACCACTGGCCAGAGAAAAAGAAAAACATTATTTAAAGAAAGAGGAAAGCCAGGCGCTCAGCCAGGATGCAGGAAGTGAAGTGAAAGGAAGCAAGCCTTCCGGTCCAGCCGCAGTTGCTCAGGGAGGGCATCGCAGGGACCTGCCTGTGGTGCTGGGAGCAAAGTGGACCTGGGGCGGGCTCGCTGACCGCCCACAAGGGGAGGGCAGTGAAAGAGCCAGGTCCTAAAGCACTGGAGTTCACAGAGGGGTGCAGCTGCCCCCATGGCCACCCACCTCAGGGCCCCGGGACCAGCCACCTCGCTCCCTCTAGACGCCTGATGGTCCACAGAGAGCAAGGAAGGGGTGATGGCCACTCTGGCCAAGGGACACTGAGCAAGAGCCCCTCACCCCTCGGTCCTTCTGCTGATGCTTCCAATCATGTGGCGAGGGGCAAGAGACGAAAATGAGGAGAAACTCAAGAAAAGCGAAGTTCAACACAAACACGTGCTCGCACAACTGCCCAGCAGCACAATTCCTAATGGGCATCAGCAGAGGATGACCCATACGTCCACTGATGTGGATGGATACACATGTCCACACACATGGGCATCAGGGGTAGATGACTCACACGTCCACTGATGTGGATGGATACACATGTCCACACACATGGGCATCAGGGGTAGATGACCCACACGTCCACTGATGGGGATGGATACACATGTCCACACACATGGGCATCAGGGGTAGATGACCCACATGTCCACTGATAGGGATGGATACACACATGTCCACACACATGGGCATCAGGGATAGATGACCCACACGTCCACTGATGGGGATGGATACACATGTCCACAC
The DNA here is from genome assembly GCF_054371585.1 of Giraffa tippelskirchi. Lineage (NCBI taxonomy): Eukaryota > Metazoa > Chordata > Mammalia > Artiodactyla > Giraffidae > Giraffa > Giraffa tippelskirchi. The sequence continues at coordinate 116,979,045 of NC_137280.1, read as the reverse complement.
ACATGGGCATCAGGAGGGGATGACCCACACATACACTGATGGGATCAGATACACGTCCCCACCCCCCACACACGGGCAGCATCAGAAGCTCTGACACTTGCTACCACATGGACACACCCTGAGAACACGAGAGAAGCAGACACAGAACACACAGGGTGTGATTCCACTGATGCGAAACGTCCAGAACACGCCGATCCACAAACACAGAGTGGGTTCCTGGTTGTCAGCGGCTGCGAGGGGGAGCAGGGATGACTGCTGACAGGGATGGGGGTTCCTTCTGGGACATGGACTGCTCCGGAACTAGAGACAGGTTGTGGTCGCACTCTTCAGGAAAGTACCTGACCCTGAGTTACCTGCTCACAGCTGAATTTCACATCACGTAAAACGTGTCTCACTAAAGCTACTCAGAGAACAGGACACCTGCTGCTGTATAGTAGACACATGATAATGGGCGACTGGGCTGTGACTTCCAACAGGCTTCTGGGTGAGGGGCCAGCGTCCCCCACACCCCAACCTGGAGTGTCCCTATGGCCCCAAGGCTCCACTGCATCTAGTCACCCCTCAGCCAGTGCAATGAGAGCCTGGGTGCCTCAAGGAGCAGCTGTGCCCTGGTGATGCCAGCTGGCTTCAGGGAGGAAGCTTTACCAATACCTGGGTAGTGGCGGTACCAGCAGATGCCAGGACCTGGCAGAGGCCACCTGGGATGGGAAAGAGGGCCAGGAAAGTCCAGGCTCCGCCAAAATCCCAACCACTCACCCTCGGGTCCAAGAGCCCACCAGTCACCACTGCTGACCTGGAGACTGGCACTGGGCACTTGGGCCAGGACGCAAGGCAGGAACACCAGGAACGCTGATGACGAAGGAGGCTGGCAGGGCCCCGAGTTGCCAGTCCCGGCTCTGCACAGCTCAACGAGCACATGCATCTGGCACACAGCAGGCACAGGCCCTGAGCTGCCCTCTCACAGAGGGAACGTGGAGCGGGAGCACGGAGACTGTCCCTGCTTCTCAACAGCTGATGGAAAAGCCCGCAAAGAACAGGACCTTGTGACAGGTGAGAATCCCGTGAGCTGGGCCCACCTGCCCTCCCAAGGGTGGGGGCAGAGGGGCGTGTACCCACCATCTGTACAGGTGTGAAGCCCCAGGGCTGCCCCCAGCCAGGGAGGCACCAGCGTGGCCTCTGCGGCTGACCGGAAAAACAAGTGGATGTAAAATCACCCTTTTCATTAAAAAGTCCTTGGATTGGTAAGGAGAAGTTCAAAGGTGTCAGTGTTAAAACGACAACTGCTTTCTTTTTCACTTCTTGATGCTTTTCTGAATTTTCCTATTTTACAACAAGAACAAATTGGCGGGACTTCCCTGGCAGTCCAGTGGCTAAGAGTCCAAGCTCCCAAAGCAAGGGGGTCCAGGTTCCATCCCTGGGTCAGGAAGATCCCCTGGAGAAGGGCATGGCAATACCCTCCAGTAGAAAACCCACCAACAGAGGAGCCTGGCAGGCTACAGTCCATAAGGTGGTACAGAGTCAGACACAACTGAATGACTTACACACATAAAAAAAGAACAAAGAGGGACAAGCACAGACCACAGCAGCCCTCCCGGGAGGAGCCACAGGAGGGGAGTCTTCCTCTGTCACACACTGCATTTCTTAAGGAATGCGTCCCATCCCAACTGGAGCTGCGGGACTCCTGAGGTTTGTCTGGAAAGTTCCGGACACTTCACTCCATGAGAAGAGTCTGGAGTTGAGTTTATTAAGTCTCTCCAAGACAAAGGAGCCTTTTTTCCCCCCTGTAGCTGCCTGGCGGCAAGGCTGACCCAGAAGCCTGGATCTTGGGGCCCCGCTTGAGCGCCTGCACAGAGCAGTCCAGCATGTATCATCAGGATTCAGGACAAGGGAACAGGGTGCTCAGAGCAGGGCTTGCCCTCACGACATTGAGGAAGGAGGCGCGGGGTTCTAACCTGAAGGCACACACCCAGTGGGCCCTCCCAGCACCAACCCACAGGTGGCCAGCCGGCTGGGTGCCAGAGCTGCACTCTGAGAGGGGAAGACCTGTGCCTCTGGGGCTGAGACGGAGGAAAGGGCCCGACCCTGCAGCTATGGCACCTCACAGCGACCCCCAGGCCGCTGTAGATGCCAATCACCTTGCCTCCCCAGGCTCAGTCTCCCCAGGGCTTCCTCCAATGGACACTGTCTCCACAGCTCCTGAGACCACAGCTGATGGCTCAGGAAACCAGAACTGGAAGCCACGATCCTCTGTCGGGTGGCCAAGCAGGAGGGGTGGTGATCGCCCTCTAACTTGACCTTGGGCACATACATTTGCAGATAGGGAGGGGCTTCCTCAGGTGTGCGTCACCCTTTGGAAGAACTGGGCACTCACCCACCTGACACCTCTCCCTCATCTCAAGGTGGGCATCTGCAGATGTTCTGGGACCACTCAGTTCTGCCACCCTCAGTGCATGCCCTTAGTCCCCCACTCTCTCTGAAGCCCCCGGAATGGCCAGCAGTGGCTGGGGGGGCCCTAACCAAACATCAGTTGGTGCTGGAAATGAGCCTGGCCCCTCCCAGCCTGGGATGCAGCAGAACATAAGGCACCAGAAACCAGGGCGACCTGCGCCAACTCTATCCAGGAGGGCTTGTCCACGCTGGAAGAGTCCAGCACCCTACCCCTGGGACAGACCCAGGAATGAGGCTTTCGAGGAGCCAGGAGGACAAGGACCAGCCTTGGAGAGTATGTGTGTGTGTGGGGGTTCCCTTTCTGCCAGCAGCATCCAGAAGCCCACTGCCCCTCAACCTGCAGTGGTGGCCAACTGGTAGGCCGAGGGTCACCTCTCCCCTCCACGCTTCTGGATTAAGGAGAAAAGGTGACTCAGAGAAAACAGGGAGTGGGGATTGGATCAGAAGTGTGGCCTAACTTAGCCTGCAGGAGGGCACTGGCACCCACTGTCCCCTGGCCTGTCTCGCCCAGGACACTGGTGGCCCCTGCCTAAACCTCACCATGCAGGTGACAGATGGGCACAGAGAACTGGCTAGGCTGGCCCTGGGACGCCTGGTCCTGCCCTTGCTGGCGGTCCATGGCTGGGGCACAGTCCACAGCCAGTCTGGCCCCACTGCCCTGCTCTCCAGGTGTCCCACAGCAGACAGAAGCAGCTGGGCGCTCACTGTCAAACTGCCCAGAGAGCAGGGGGGCCGGGGGAGGGGTGAGAGTGATCAGGGAGCAGCACTCCCAGGACCGGCCAAGGTCACCAGCCAGTCCTGCTGCCTGGCCTGTTAGATAAAGCCCTGGGCTGGGGTAGGGTGGGATCCCCAGGCAGCAGAGATAAGGAAGGAGTGTCCCCTCCCAGAACCAGCAAAAAGGACGGAGGCAGGGCTCCCACCACCTCTGGGATGCCTATGGCCAGACAGGCGCCTGAAAAAAGTCTGTGTAAAAAGTTTGCGGGGACACAAGCCGACCCCCACTTCTCAGGAGCCACCGAGCCTGCAATTCGTGGATATGTCCTGTGCATATGGCATATCCCAGGCGAGTGAGAAAAGACCGAGTACGCCCCTGCAGACTGATAAACCGGTGTAAACAATTATTTTTGGCAACCGCAGCGTCCCCCTCCAACAAGGTAAACAAATGGCGTGTCCCGGCCCTAGTAACAGCCTCACGCTGGGAGGAAACCTGCTGGCGGCAGGCAGAGCCCTTTCCGAACCCAACTGCTTTTGGTTTTCCGAAGCCAAACCAACGCTGGCCGCCTCCGCCGGGTACCTGAGCCCTCCGGACAGCTGAGAGGGCACAGGGGGAGAGGGGCGCCCCCTTCCGAGGAGGGCCCCGCAGTGACCGAGCGCGCAGGACGCCTAGCCGCAACGAGCGATCCTGACTTCACCAAAGTCCCCCAAAGAGTTGCCCACGACTCTCCCTGGCTGGTCGACTGGGGTGCTTAAGGAAACGGAGGACGGAAGAAAGTAACCGAGAGGAGAAGGGAAGAGGAAGAGAGGGAAGGGGGAAGAAGGAGGACGCCCAGCGGCGCGCGTCCCCACCCAGGAAGCCCGCACTTACTTCTTCACGTTGGCCTCCCCGTTGGGGATCCTCCGTAACTTCTTTTTCTTAAGGATTTTGACGGCTCTTCTGCACAGTGTCTCCGAGTCCAGCACCTCCTTCACCTTGCCATACGACCCCTCCCCCAGCAGGTCCCCCATCAGGTACTTTCCGATGAGCTTGGCCCGCTTGCGGCGGGGCTGGTAGATGACCTCGGTGGAGTCGATCCGGTGGATGAATGTGTCCATCCCCACCGACATCAGCTCGCCCTCTGTAAACATGCCCAGCTGCTGCGGGTCCGCCACCTCCATCCTGAACTCCAGGCCTCCGACTCCGGCCGGCGGTCCCTTATCCCCTTTGTGAACTTCGCGGGGAGCGGTTCTTCCTTTTGTTCCCCACCCCCGCCCGGCCTCAAAATTCCCTTCTCCGAAATTAAAAGTCAACAAAATCGAAAAAATAAGAGAGAGAGGGAAAAAAAAAAATAAAAAGAAAACCCTCTTGGAAAAGAAACGATTGTACTGAACGTAAGTTCAAAAGGCGCGGCTGGTCCAAAGCCCGGGCACCCGGGCGTGCGCAGCGTCTCAAGTTTGGGGGCCGCCCGACCTCGGGGCTTCGGAGCGGGCAGGCGCGTCCACGGGGGCCCTTGGCAGGCCGGTGGGGCCGGGAAGTGCTAGGTCATCCTCCAGGGACTTTAGACCCTCGAACGAACACGGACGGGGCCGGGCCGAGTCTTCTCCGCGCCGTCCATTACTAGCGGGCCATGGCGCGCGCCCGGGGCCCCGCGCAGACCAGCTCTGGGGCTCCCAGAGCTGGGCAAGTGAGCTTTGCCGGGGGCAGGGCGCGCAGCTCGGGGGCGTCTCCCGCCGTCCGGGGCGCCCGAGACGCCGGCAGGTGCGTATCCGGAGCGCGCGGGGCACTTTCGTCCAGCTCGGCCGGCTCCCGCCAGCGCCGGGGCTGCCCGCGGCTGCCCGGGGCCCGCCGGCTGCAAGGAGCAAGCCTCGTACGAGCCAGCTGCCGCCCGGGCGCCCACACACCGGCCCGGGACACCGAGTGACCGCGCGGGCCCGGCGGGCGCCCCGCCCCTAACGGCAGCCCGCGCTCGCTCTCCGCCCGAACGCCGTCGGTCGCGGACCGCGGGTCTTCGGGCAGCCGAGGCGGCGCAGGCCGCAGGCCCCGGACCGGGGTTCCCGGGGTTGTCGGGGCCCGGGCGGCGCGTATCCCGCCGCAGCCGCCGCGCGCGTGGAGCAGGCGGGGCGGCGCGGGGGCGCAGCCCATGCAAGGCGGCCGCGCTGCCGGCCGGCGCCTGCCGCCGCTACCGCCGCGCCCCGCCTCAGTCGCGGCCGCCCCGGGCCTCCTCCCCCTTCCGCGCCCGACACGCCGCCGCCATCTTGTTTACCTCCTCCCCCGCCCTGCGCCGCCTCTCCACCGCACGCCCGCCGTGGGCCCGCCCCTCGCGGCGCCGACGTGCACGCCCGTTGGCCGAGCCGACCAGCCCCGCCTCCACAGCGAACCCTGCCGCCACCACCCATTGGGCCAGTTGGATCCGGGCGGGCCCCGGAGCAGGGATTGGTTCTCGTTCGGTCCCGCCCCAGGGGTGGTTACTGCTCGATCATTGGCCCACGGAGACGCCCGTCAAGTGGAGGGGGCGGGAAGCAGGCGCGGGGAGGTGAGGCGGTGGCGTTGACCTGGGAGGGTTTGAAGGCTGGGGTCGAAGTTCGCAAAGGCCAAGGGTTGCCTCGGAACCGGGAGTCGGGGGCGGGTGTCTGAGCGCAACCCTCGCTGGCCCGGAGGCGGCTCACAGATGCTAGTGGGCGCCTGCTCTGGCGTGTCCCCTGAAATCCCGTTCGAAGCGAGGTCAAGGGTCAAAAAGTAGCCGAAAGTGGCCAATTGAAGCCTGAAAGCCTTTATTAAGCATCTACTCAGGCCAGACGGGGCGAGAAGTGCGCTGGACCGTCTCTACCCCAAAGAATCTGACAGGATAAAACGCAGTAGTACTCAGCTGGCATGGTGCCAGCAAAGTGCTTTGGATGAAGAACAGAAATGGGAAAATACTAGGGCTTAATGAAATTGAAAATTCCTCTAGGCCTGTCGGGTTTTTCTACCTTTCTGTTTTTTTTTTTTCACTTGATTATTTTGTCACTACAAACTGCTTGTCTTGAGTGGGAACGGTGGGAGCCGACACCGTCAGATTGGGGCTCCAGGCCGCAAGTTCTGAGCCTGACACCTGTGGACTGCCTAAATCTACGTGTGAAATTGAGTGTGTTCTTGTGTGTGTTCTTGGGGACATCTAGGAATTTCATCAGATTCTCAAATGACCCACAGAAGGCGGATTGCTGTGGCTTTGGGGGTGGGGGGACCACAAGTCACACCAACATACCAGCAAGCCCTAATCAGAACATGTAGATTAGCCTCAAATTCCTTTTCCTTAATCGTAAAGAGCAGAGCAGAAACCAATGAAACAGAATAGAAAAAAAAAAACCACAGGGAAAACTGATGAAGCCAAAAGACTATTCATTTAAAGGATCAAAACAACTGATAAAACTCTGGCCAGACTAACCAAGAAAACTAGGTGACCTAAAAGGATTAGATATAGGAACAGCTCTATGCCCAAAATTCAATATGAAATAGACCAACACCTGAAAAGGCACTAAAATGAAAGCTCAATGAAGAAGAAATAGATAATCTGCATTGGCTTATATCTATTAGAGAAATTAAATCTGTAGGGAAAAACCTTTCAACAAAGACAATTAAGACCCAGATGTTTTCATTCATGAATTTCCATCAAACATTTTGGGAAGGACTTCTCTGCTGGTCCAGTGGTTAATTAAGAATCTGCCTGCCAATGCAGGAGACACCAGTTCAATCCCTGGTCCAGGAAGATTCCACATGCATCAGGGCAGCTTACCCCCTGTGCCACAAGAACTGAACCAGCACTTTAGAGCCTGTGCTCTGCAATATGGGAAGCCCCAGCAATGAGTAGCCCCCACTCTGATGCAACTAGAGAAAGCCCATGAACAGCAACGAAGACCAAGTGCACCCCCCAAAAATTTTAATAATAAAAAATTTTAAGAAGAAATAACATTGGTTCTAAACAATCTTGCAGAAAATGAAGAAGAGGCAACACTGCCCAACTCAAATTCCTTTTGGTATTTTCTGTTTTTAACTGCTGACTTATGCCTAGCTTTCTTAGAATCTGGGGGTATTTGATAATCTTGGCATCCCACTCTCCTTCACTCCAATCCTCTCCTGATGTGCAGGACACATGGAAGGACATAGGAAATGTTTGGTGACCATTGCAGAAAGAGTCCATGAAGGTGAAATCTTGGCCTAGATGTGACCTCCTCCAAGAAGTCCTCCTGGTCATTCCCTCAAATGTAGCCCCTTTCAAGTTTAGTTTTCTTCTTAACACTTGTCACCAGCAGAAATTATCTTATTTATATATTTCTTTTCCCATATTTCTTTAGTCTTTGGAACTGCACTGGGAGCTCTCTGGGGCTGAGGCTGGATATGTCTTGGCCACTGCTGTGCCTTCAGCAATTTGAGCTATGTCATTTAGTACAACAGCCACTGGCCACCTATGTCTGTTAAGCTCCTATAATGTGGCTGCTGGAATTGAGATGTGCTGTGAGTGTAATACACATTGGATTTATATATATATATATATATATATTCAGACCAGAGACTGAACTGCAAGGAGATCACACCAGAGACTGAACTACAAGGAGATCCAACCAGTCCATGCTAAAGGAGATCAGTCCTGGGTGTTCATTGGAAGGACTGATGTTGAAGCTGAAACTCCAATACTTTGGCCACCTGATGCGAAGAGTTGACTCATTGAAAAAGACCCTAATGCTGGCAAGGACTGGGGCCAGGAGAAGAAGGGGACAACAGAGGATGAGATGGTTGGATGGCATCACCGACTCGATGGACATGGGTTTGGGTAAACTCCGGGAGTTTGTGATGGACAGGGAGGCCTGGCATGCTGCGATTCATGGGGTCACAAAGAGTCGGACACGACTGAGCGACTGAACTGAACTGAATTGAACTGATATATAAAATGTATTTTTTTTTGGCTACATTGGATCTTTGTTGCTATGCTTGGGCTTTCTCTAGTTGTGAGTTTCTTTGTTGTGGTGCATGTACTTCTCACTGCAGTGGCTTCTCTTGCTGCAGAGCACGGGCTCTAGAGTATAGGTTCAGTAGTAGTGGCGCATGGGTTTAGCTGCTTCTTGGCATATGGGATCTTCCCGGACCAGAGACTGAACTGATGTCCTTGCATTGCAAGGCAGACTCTTAACCACTGGACCACCAGGGAAGCACTACACACTGGATTTTGAAGGCCTAATGTGAAAGGAAGAAAGTAGGTATGATATTTATGTATGGGGCTTCCTGATGGCTCAGCGGTAAAGAATCTACCTGCCAGTGCAGAAGATGCAGGTTCAATCCCTGGGTCAGGAAAATCCCCTGGAGGATTAAATGGCAACCCGCTCCAGTATTCTCACCTGGGAAATCCCATGGACAGAGGAGCCTGGCAGGCTACAGTCCATGGGGTCGCAAAAGAGTCAGACACAACTTAGCGACTCAACAACAACAATATATGTGTATATCTTATTAATAACTGTAATATGAAAACACTCTAACATATTGATCGCATATTGAAATGATAAATTTTGGATATATTAGGTTAAAAGAAATATATTATTAAAATTAACCACTTCATTGAATCAGTGGCCCAGTGGTTAGGACTGGGTGCTTTCACTGCCTGGGCCCAGGTTCAATCCCTGTTTGGGGAACTAACATTCTATAAGCCACAGAGTGCAAACAAAAAAATAAATTAAATAACATAAAAGTAACCACTTCATTGGAGAAGGAAATGACAACCCACTCCAGTATGCTTGCCTGGGAAATCTCATGGACAGAGGGGCCTCCTGGGCTATAGTTCATGGGGTTGCAAGAGTCTGATACAACTGAGTGACTAAACTACAACAAAACCACGTCATACCCACCATGATGGTTACGATTTTTTAAAAATGGATTATCGGCAAGGATGTGAAGAAACTGGAACTTTCATATAGATGGTATAGCCAGGTTGGAAAACCAGTTGAAAGGTTAACACTGAGTCACCATATGGCCCTGTAGTTCCAATCTGAGATTTCTGCTCAAGAGAAATGGAAACACATCCACATAAGAACTTGTACACAGATGTTTACAGCAGCACAATTTACGATAGTCAAAAAGTGGAAACAACCCACATATCCAGCAACAGGTGATGGACAAACTGATCATGGCATGTCTACATATTGGAATATTATTCAGCCTGAAAAGGACAGAGGCATTGACACACATGGATGAACTTGAGAACCTGATGCTCAGTGAGAGAAGCCAGACACAGGACTCACAGTGTGTGATTCCATTGATGGAAAACGTCCAGAACAGGCAAGTCCACAGAGACAAGAGAGTGGGTTCCTGGTTGTCAGTGTCTGGGGTGGGGATGGGAGTGGGGGCAGGTTGGCTGCTGACATGTGTGGGGCTTCCCACTCCTGTGAGTGAAGAGTAAGAGTATAGTATGTCATGAAATATAAGAGGCCATTGGAAGTGAGGTGTGCTATTACTTTATGAATCACTGTAAAAAGGAAAGACTTAACAGTTAGAGATAACACTCTGGATCCAGAGAGACAGCCTGACCTCTGGGACAGTAAACTGTGACAAATGGGATTACTAATAGACATAGGCAATAAGTATGAACATTTATGGTAACCCTGGGGAAAAACAGCTTTGACAGCATGCTCTCACCCTCACCATTCTTCAGGTTCTACTAAGGACCCTGGGTTATAGGTGAGAGGCCCCAGGGTCGGGTTTCAGGTTATCACTGAGAGGCCCCAGTTTATAGGTGGGGTCCCCATACATGTGGAGGCTCTAGGTTACAGGTGGGGCCCCAGGTTATAGCAAGGGGGCCCAGGTTATAGATAGGAGTCCCAGATTATAGATATGGAGCCCCAGGTTACAGGTGGGAAGTTTCAGGTTATAGATGGGGGCCCCAGTTTATACTGGGAAACCCAAGGTTATAGGCTCATGTTAAAAGTGAGGGGCCCCAGGATTGAGGTGGAGACCCCAGGTTATAAGTAGGGGCATCGGGTAATAGCTGGGAGAACCAAGATACAAGTGGGGAACACCTGGTTATAGATTGGAGCCCCAGGTCATAGCAGGGGGCAATGGTTACAGGTGGAGGACTCCAGGGCATACAACATGGGTGGCCTCAGATTATAAATGGAGAGCTGTAGCTTACAGGGAGAGACAGGTTATATACTCAGACCCCTCTAGGGCTCAGTTGTCCCCTCTGCCTTCCCCATCCCTCACACCTATCGTTTCTCCCACCCCCCTACAATTCTCACAGATACTCATGCACAGCTGGCCCCCAGACCTGTCTGCTCCTTCGCACACCTCTTGCTGACCCCCTTGCTTACCTCTGATGCCAAGTCCCCTTTCATCCCCTCCCTGAGGACCGAGGAGGCAGAGGTCCTTCTGGCCCTTCTCCTGGCTGACTGCCCCACCTTGGGTCTCCTCCCACTTGGTGGGTCTCTTAAATGTTAAGCTCTTGGCCCCAGGGCCACCCCTTTTCCAGGGGCCCAGCTAAGGCCCCCACTTGAGAAATGAGGCCCCTGGGAGTCAGAGGGGTCCTTCCAAAACCAAGGTCAGTCCCCACCAGGAATCCAGCAGGCATTGATTAGGGGCTGACCCAGCCTGGGCTAGTGTGGCCACCAGGGGGCAGGTAAGGATCATGGCTGAGGCTGGCCTGGAGTGATGTGAGCATGTACGTGTGTGTGTGTGTATGAGCTTCTGTGTGTGTGTGTATGAGCTTCTGTGTGTGTGTGTGTGTGTGTGTGTGTGTGTGTGTATGAGCTTCTGTGTGTGTGTGTGTGCGTGCACTTGTTGTATATGTGAGCGTCTGTGTGTGAGTGTCTCTGTTTGATCATCTGTATATGTGTGTATGTATGAGCTTCTGTGAGTGTGTGTGTGTGTGTATGAGCATCTCTGTGTATATGAGTGTCTGTGTGGATGTGGGTGTTTGTGCATGCCAACATCCACTGCATGCCAAGAGAGTCCCCAGCGGTGACAACTGTAGATGCCCCGAGAGGTGGCCCAGTGACCCCTGGGGGGCAGGACCACCCCACACCCCCAGTTGAGAATCACAGATTTAGAGATCCACACTGAATTATCTACAGATAAAAGAACATAATGTCGAGGGTTTTACTTCAAAACGTTCCTGGGTGCACTGTTCAGGCCCAAGGATTTGGGAGAAAGTGTTCTGATATGGCCACTACTGTTTTGTGTGTGTGTTTAAAAATATTTAATCAATTTATTTGGCTGCACCGGGTCTTAGCTGTTGCATATAAGATCTTTAGTTGCAGCATCTGAACTTAGTTGCAGCATGGGGGATCCAGTTCCCTGACCAAGGATCGAACCCAGGCCCCCTGCATTGGGAGAGTGGAGTCTCAGCCACTGGACCAGCAGGGGAGTCCTGTCACTACTGTTTTCATTTTTAGGTAACATGTAACATGTTGAGTGGAAGCTCCCTGAAGAAATGTTCCTGTCCAGATCCCCAGAACCTGTGAATGGGACCTCAATTGGAAGTAGGGGGTCTCTGCAGTGGTCATCAAGATAAAGATCTTGAAGTCAGCCTGGGTTACTTCAGTGCAGTTCAGTCGCTCAGTCGTGTCTGACTCTTTGTGACCCCCATGGACTGCAGCACGCCAGGCCTCTGTGTCCATCACCAACTCCCGGAGTTTACTGAAACTCATGTACACTGAGTCAGTGATGCCATCCGACCATCTCATCCTGTGCCGTCCCCTTCTCCTCCTGCCCTCAATCCTTCCCAGCATGAGGGTCTTTTCAAATGAGTCAGTTCTTCGCATCAGGTGGCCAAAGTATTGGAGTTTCAGCTTAAACATCAGTCCTTCCAATGAACACCCAGGACTGATCTCCTTTAGGATGAACTGGTTGGATCTTCTTGCAGTCCAAGGGACTCTCAAGAACCTTCTCCAACACCACAGTTCAAAAGCATCAATTCTTCAGCGCTCAGCTTTCTTTGTAGTCCAGCTCTCACATCCATATATGACTACTGGAAAAACCATAGCCTTGACTAGACAGACTTTTGTTGGCAAAGTAATGTCTCTGCTTTTTAATATGCTGTCTAGGTTGGTCATAAGTTTCCTTCCAAGGAGTAAGCGTCTTTTAATTTCATGGCTGCAGTTACCGTCTGCAGTGATTTTGGAGCCCAAGAAAATAAAGTCTGCCACTGTTTCCCCATCTATTTGCCATGAAGTGATGGAACTGGATGCCATATCTTAGTTTTCTGAATGTTGAGCTTTAAGCCAACTTTTTCACTCTCCTCTTTCACTTTCACCACAAGGCTCTTTAGTTCTTCTTCACTTTCTGCCATAAGGGTGGTGTCATCTACATATCTGAGGTTATTGATATTTCTCCCAGCAATCTTGATTCTAGCTTGTGCTTCATCCAGCCCAGTGTTTCTCATTATGTACTCTGCGTATAAGTTAAATAAGCATGGTGACGATATACAGCCTTGAGGTACTCCTTTTCCTATTTGGAACCAGTCTGTTGTTCCATGTCCATTTCTAACTGTTGCTTCCTGACCTGCATACAGATTTCTCAAGAAGCAGGTCAGGTGGTCTGGTATTCCCATCTCTTTTAGAATTTTCCACAGTTTATTGTGATCCACACAGTCAAAGGCTTTGGCATAGTCAATAAAGCATTAACAGATGTTTTTCTGAAACTCTCTTGCTTTTTTGATGATCCAGCGGATGTTGGCAATTTGATCTCTGGTTCCTCTGCCTCTTCTGAAACCAGCTTGAACATCTGGAAGTTCACAGTTCATGTATTGTTGAAGCCTGGCTTGGAGAATTTTGAGCATTACTTTACCAGCGTGTGAGATGAGTGCAATTGTGCGGTAGTTTGAGCATTCTTTGGGATTGGAACGAAAACTGACCTTTTCCAGTCCTGTGGCCATTGCTGCATTTTCCAAATTTGCTGGCATGTTGATTGCAGCATTTTCACAGCATCATCTTTTAGGATTTGAAATAGCTCAACTGGAATTCCATCACCTCCACTAGCTTTGTTCGTAGTGATGCTTCCTAAGGCATTTGACTTCACATTCCAGGATGTCTGGCTCTAGGTGAGTGATCACACCATCGTGATTATCTGGGTCTTGAAGATCTTTTTTGTACAGTTCTGTGTATTCTTGCCACCTCTTCTTAATATCTTCTGCTTCTGTTAGGTCCATACCATTTCTGTCCTTTATTGAGTCCATCTTTGCATGAAATGTTCCCTTGGTATCTCTAATTTTCTTGAAGAGATCTCTAGTCTTTCCCATTCTATTGTTTTCCTCTATTTCTTTGCACTGACCACTGAGGAAGGCTTTCTTATCTCTCCTTGCTGTTCTTTGGAACTCTGCATTCAAATGGGTATATCTTTCCTTTTGTCCTTTTGCTTTTCACTTCTCTTCCTTTCACAGCTATTTGTAAGGCTTCCTCAGACAGCCATTTTGCTTTTTTTTTGCATTTCTTTTTCTTGGGTAGTCTTGATCCCTGTCTTCTGTACAATGTCACGAACCTCCGTCCATAGTTCATCAGGCACTCTGTCTATCAGATCTAGTCCCTTAATTCTATTTCTCACTTCCACTGTATAATCATAAGGGATTTGATTTAGGTCATACCTGAATGGTCTAGTGGTTTTCCCTACTTTCTTCAATTTAAGTCTGAATTTGGCAATAAGGAGTTCATGATCTGAGCCATAGTCAGCTCTGGGTTACGTAGGTGGGCACTAAAGCCAATGACAGTTGTCCTTATAAAAATCATACAGGGGAGATCTGACAGCCAGAGAGAAGCCATGTGAAGATGGAGGCAGAGACTGGGGAGGTGCGGCCACAGCCAGGACACCTGCAGCCCCCAGAAGAGGCAGGATGGCCCCTGCCCTGGAGCCTCCAGCACTGCCGTCACTTTGACCTCTGAAGTCTGGCCTGCACAATATGACTGTGTACAGTTCTGTTGTTTAAAGGCCATTTGTTATGGCAGCCCCAGGAAGTTCATATGCAAGTTTCTGAGAATTATTTATTACAGGAAAATTCACCCTTTTTAAGTGCACAGTTCTATGAATTTTTTCACAAGGATATAGTTGTGTAATCACCACCATAATCAGGAAATAAAATATTTTCATCACCCCAAAAGGTCCCCTGTTGCCCCTTGCAGTCACCTCCCTCCACCCCCAGCCCTCCCCAAGTACACATTGAGTTTTGGCCTCATAACTTGGTCTTCTCTGTGGTGTCATGCAATGCAATAGGATAGTAGGAGCCTGGCTTCCTTCATTCACCCAGAGTTCATCTGAGATGCATATGTTTTGAGCACTGGCTCCATGTTAGGTCTGGATGATGTCCGTTCATATGGACATTCTGTGTTTTGTTTTTTTTCATCCATTCACCAGTTGAGGACCATCTGGGCTGTCTTCAGTTTTCTGCGATTACAAATCATGCTTCCGTGAATACATGCGCACAGCTTTTTTGGTGTACAGCAGACTTTATTTCTCTTGGGGTAACACCCAAGAGTGGAACAGCTGAATCACCTGGCACTTCTGGATTTCCCATTTTGAGAACCCTTGAGCTGTCTCCCAAAGTGGCTGCGTTCCTGCCAGCAACATCTGAGGGGCCCAGTGGTTCTGCCTCCTTGCCAGCAGTTGGTTTTGTACAATTTTTTTGGTTTTGGCTTTACCATTCAGATAGGTGGCACATTAACACACATGTGCACAAACATGCAGCCACATAGAGGAAAGGATGAATGTTCAGTTATGTGCTAAATAAAGTGTTAGTCGTAGGAAGTAGATTTTGTGTTTTTAACCACAAAATCCTTTCAATTCTTCTCCACATTTGAAAATATTCATAATAAAAGGTTGGAAAAAAATAATCCAAGGGTGGACTAGAGAGAACACAAGATTCGCCGGGAGTCGATACTGGTTGAAGCTAGGTAGGGGGATGGAGGGGTCGGTCTACCTTTTCCTATCCTGTGTGTCTGAAGTACTCCACAGCAAAGAGTTGGGGGACTCATACCTCGTGCTCCTTAGGATGGCTATGAAGAGAAAAGAAAGCCAGAAATAACAGGCATTGGTGGGGATCTGGAGAAATTTTTTAGAAGCCTTGTGCACAGCTCATGGGAATGTAAAAGGGTGCAAGCACTGTGGAAAACAGTCAGAAGTTTTCTCAAAAAAATTAAACATAGAATTACCACATGACCCAGCAATCCCACTCCTGGGTACAGAACCAAAAGAGTCGAAAGCAGGGACCTGAAGAGATATTGACACACCGGTGTTCACAGCAGCATGATTTATAACAGCCAAAAGGTGCAAGCAACTGAGTGTCCGTCAATGGATGATGGGCAGACACAATGTGGTCCGTTCACACCACGTGGTCCCTCCATGGTCATCCCCAGCCATGAAAAGGACAGAAGCCCTGACTGTCACTACCACATGGACAG
Organism: Giraffa tippelskirchi; assembly: GCF_054371585.1. NCBI lineage: Eukaryota > Metazoa > Chordata > Mammalia > Artiodactyla > Giraffidae > Giraffa > Giraffa tippelskirchi. The sequence goes on along the minus strand of NC_137280.1, from coordinate 116,963,496 downwards.
ACTCTGAGAACACAATGCTCAGTGGGAGAAGTGGACACAGAAGGACAGACACATAGTTTGTGATTCCACTCATAGGAAGTCTCTATGATAAAGATGGAACTCTCTATGGTGAAGATGTAAGTCTTTGTGGTGAAGATGGAAGTCTCTATGGTGAAGATGGAAGCCTCTATGATAAAAATGGATGCCTCTATGATAAAAATGGGCATCTCTATGGTGAAGATGCTGAATTTTATGAGGGGGACACACCTTTTTGTGGTAAAAATCTACATAACATAAAATTCACCATCTCAGCCATTTTTGAGTGCACAGCTCAGTGGCATTAAGCACATTCACATTGTCTTGCAGTCATCCCCACCATCATCTCCAGAACTTTCTCATCTCCCCAAATTAAGGCTCTGTTCCTGTGAAACACTGACTCCCTGTCCCCTCCCCCAGTCCTTGGCCCCACCATCTACTTCCTGTCTCTGTGGATCTGACTTCTCCAGGGACCTCCGGTGAGTGAAATCAGACAGTGTGTGTCCTTCTGTGTCTGGCTTCTCTTACCGAGCATCACGTCCTCAGGGTTCATCCCTGTTGTAGCAGATGTCAGAACCTCCCTCCTTTTTAAGGCTGAGTAACATTCCACTGTGTGGATGGACCCTGTTTGTTCATCCATCATCCGTCGATAGACACTTGGGTTCCTTGTAACTTTGGCCATTGTGAACTCACTACCAGGAACACTCCCACACAAGGGGTAACTGGTCAGGTCTCTGCTTGCAGGACTTGGGACTCACACCTGGGAAAAGAGCTTCTAGGTCGGGTGGTGATTCTGCTCAACATTTTGAGGGTCTGTAGGACTCTCCCCTTGCAGCTGCCCTCTGGGTGGACTTTTGACTCTCGAGTTTTGAAACAAGGGGATGAACTACCTCTCTGAAAATTTAACTCATCACAGGGAAACACATCAGCAAGTTCTAGACTGTGGGAAAGTTAACAGGAAAAACAACTGGGTTTCAAGCAAAAAAAAAAAACAACACAACACACAAAGAACAAAAAAACCCACCAAACCACAGAAAAGAATGGGGGAGGGGAGTACAAAGTTATAAATTAAAATGTGAGCGGCATCAGCTACATTTTGTTTACACGTTTATGCATGAGCAGGTTGGACTGGGTCATCAGGGCTAGCATCTGCTCAGACGCTTGGGCACCAGAAACCCTGAGTGTATGAATGAGTGGGCGATCAGGGTGACAAGGGGGAGAAAGCCTGCCCAGTGCTAGACACACTACCCACGCCTGCTCCCGCTTACTCAGGACTCCAGTTCCCAGCCCCAGCTCTGGGGTCCCACACTTCCTTTGGGCCTTGGCAGGCCCACCTGTGCAATGGGCCACTCACTGGGACCCAGGGTTTCTGGATGACTGGGGAATCACCAAGGAAGGGGCAAGGCAGGCAGTCAGCCCCGTGAGAGCAGGGTTGTGACAGGTGGGGGTCACTGGATATTCATCCCCTACTGTGCCCAGGACTCTCCTCTCCCTGAGACCCACAGCCTCACATTGATCCCTCTTGGCCTGCATGGTAGGGTGGAGGCTTTGGGACAGAACTTACCAGAATCAGAGAGCAGGGACATTGGTCAGCATCCCCCAGCCCCGGACCATTGGCCCATCCCATTGCTCAGTTTGGCCTGGGGAGCCAGAGACGTGGTGGCCAGCTTGACACACAGTCAGGCCAGCACAGACCTGAAATTCCGGGACATCACTGGGCTCTGGCCGCCATTCTGCAGCTGGGGTCAGTGAGGCTTGGGGGAAGCTGGACTGGAGGTGGAGAGGGCCCCACCAGCCCTGTGTGCTTGGGTGTGGCCCTGGCTAGGGGTCGTTTTGCTCCAGCCACATTGTCTTTTCATCTCCAGTCATCAGTCATCAGACCAACTTCTGTCTCATCCCAGGGCCTTTGCTCTTGCCCCTCCCCGCCAAGTGTCCACACAACTCCCTCTTTCACTCATCCCAGTTGCGGCTTCATGTCCTCTGACCTCCCTGGCTAAGCCCCCACCCCTGACACACACTTGCTGCCCCCATCAATGCAGGCTGCAGGATCCTGTTGCCCCATTTGAGATGATCTCACAAGGTTGTGCTATGGTTCTAAGACCATTAGAACATGCAGAATGTGCAGAATCTGGCTGCATTTCCCACCTGCTGCCTGCAGATGCCCTGGCCCAGGCCACCTGAAGAGCAACAGTGATCATCATCCCTGGCACATGCTGACCCAAAGTTCACCTCTTGCTGGCCTGGAGGCCAAGGTCCTTCCTCCCTCTCACCACCCAGTTTGAGAGAGGAAATTTCTGGGCTAAGAGAGCTCACAGCATCCTTTGTCAGGGGCATTATCATCATTGTTCAGTTGCTTAGTCGTGTCCGATTCTCTGTGTCCCCATGGACTACAGCATACCAGGCTTCCCTGTCCTTCACCATCTCCTGGAGTTTGTTCAAACTCATGTCCGTTGAATCAGTTGCCATCCAACCATCTCATCCTTTGTCATCCCCTTCTCCTGCCTTCAGTCTTTCCTAGCATCAGAGTCTTTTCCAGTGAGTCAGTTCTTTGCATCAGGTGGCCAAAGTATTAGAGCTTCAGCTTTAGTATCAGTCCTTCCAATGAATATTCAGTGTTGATTTCCTTTAGGATTGACTGGTTTGATCTCCTTGCTGTCCAAGAGACTCAAGAGTCTTGTCCAACACCATAGTTCAAAAGACAGGAACATAGGACCGCGTAGAGCAGGGCTCAGACAGCCCTTTGTGTCAAGGGCCTGAGAACAAACATTTTCAGCTTTGCGACTGGCTGGCCTCTCTTGATTGTCCACCTCTGTCCATCATGTCATGGACGCAGTCACAGCAGATGCTTAGTGGAAGGTATGCATCTTCGCCAGGGAAATTTTACTCTTGGACACCAACATGTGAATTTCATGTCATTTTCATGTGTCACAAAAGAAGTCTCCTTCATTTTTTTCGCCTATTTCGAAATGTAGACATCACTCATAGGGTGATGCAGTCCTCATACACATGGATGGCAGTTGGCCTGGGCTCATGGGCCAGGGTCTATGGACCCACCTCCAGGTGATGTCACTCTATGGCACTCAAGCTCTGAGCTACACAAGGCTGATGTTTCCTCTGCTGAACCTGGAGGCTGTGTGGAGGACAGACCCTAATGTGATCCAGATCCTAGCTCCTGCTGGCCAGGCCTTGGTGTTGTCCACTTCCCTTGAGAGGGTGGGGCCAACAGACTGTGGCCAAGGTGACATCATGCCATGCATGGTCAGACTTACATCCCCTCCCTGTGGGTTTGACAATGTGAGTAGCCAAGCTGGAGGACCACATGTGTGGCCAAGGGCACCCTCCAGTCAACATCTAGCAAGAAACAGGGCCCTCAGTCTTAAAGCATCAAGAGTATAAATCCTGCAACAATGTGAGGGGGCTAGAAAGTGACCCCCTCCCCAATCAAGCCTCCCAATGAGCTCTGAACTCTGGTCAACACCAGTGATGTGGCCTGTGCAAAGGACCCAGCTCCACCAGCCCTTGGAAACTGTGAGATAGTCAATGTGTGTGTTGTTTTAAGCCTCTGTTGTTTGGGGAAATTTGTTACATGGCAGCTGCTAACTAATACAGGCCATATGTGGCGATCACCCCAGCTTCTGCCATTTGTCCATCCACTCACTACTTTACATCCAGCATGCATTTATTGAGCACTACTGTATACCACTCACTCATTTATTAATGCTGCCCTGCTAAAGCCCACAGTGGGATGACAGGCCAACCTTGCCCTGCAGGAGACTACTGCCCAGGGCTAATCCCCCTGCTTCCAATCCAGTCCACAGTGTACTCACTCCATTGGCTGACTCCATATACCCCATTGGCTGACATCATGGGGCTCTAACCCCATTGACTCCATACAATCATGTGATCCCAGTTTGGCCAATGAGGGCTTTCCCTTACCTGGCCACAGAGATTGGTTCAACAAGGATATGTGAGTAAAGTTGTGCCGATCAAAACGGTCCCTGAGACTTTTGCTGCTTCTCTTGCAGAGGAGGTGCTGACCTTTTGCTGGGGCTGTTAAGCTCATGTGGGGATTTAGTCAAGGGCTGCTGTCCCAAGGTGGGGAGACTTGAGGAAAAAAACCCAAGAGCCAAGATGGCAGAATTGAGAGATGGAGAAGTGGACAAATCTTTGTGACACTGTTTGAGGGTCCTGGATCCAGGTGAGTTTGAAACCAGTTGGATCAGAGGGAGTCCTGCCCCCAGGGGATACTGGGACATCTGTGGTTGTCAAGACTGTGGGGCTCCGGGCATTGGGTGGGTAGGGAGCAGGGATGCTGTCCACACCCCACAGTGCCCAGGACAGCTGTAAAACACAAAGAACCATCTAGTCCCAAATGTCAGCTGTGCTAAGGGGGAGAACTCTGAGTTAAATATGTCCCTGGACCTTTCAGTTCCACAAGCCCAAAATTCCCATTTAAAAGAAAAAAAAACAAACAACTGCCAGTTTCAGTTGCAGTTTCTATCACTTGCAACCAAAATATTCTAACCAAACTTGGCGGGAAGACTCATGTAGGGGGTTTTGGCAATGGAAGCTGCAGGTGTCCAGCCTAGGTGGGCTTCATCACATGGGGTGGGGTGGGAGGATGGATCAGGTCTTATACTTTGATCATTTTTAATAGGTTTAGAAATCTCAAGTCGCAAGGATGGTACAGGGAGTTCCTGTCTTCTGGCACCCACTTTGTCCTGATGTTAACATCTTCCATGAGTGTAGGACATGTCATTAATATATTGTTATCGACCAAATTCCTCACTTCAAAAAAATATTTCTTTAGTTTTTCCCTAAGGTCCTTTTTCTGCCCCAAGACTCCCCATCAGGATCCCACATGACATTTAGTCATTACATTTCTGGGTTGTGACAGTTTTTCAGACTTTCCTTGTTTTTACTTATTTTCTTATTTATTTATTATGGCTGCATTGCAGGGTATTTGGGACCTTTGTTCCCCTGAGCAGAAGTCGAACCTGCGCCCCCTCGTTAGAAGTGTGGAGTCTTAACCACTGGACCATCAGGGAAGTCCAGATTTTCCTTGTTTTTGATGACTGGACAGCTTTGAAGAGAGACTGGTGGGATATCTTGTAGATCGTCCCTTGATTGAGTTTTTCCGGTGTTGTTCTCAGAGCTTCACAGGCAGTGCTAGTGGTAAAGAACCCATCTACCAATGCAAGTAGATGTAAGAGATGTGGGTTCGATCCCTGGGTTGGGAAGATCCCCTGAAGGAGGGCATGGCAACCCACTCCAGTATTCTTGCCTGAAGAATCCCATGGACAGAGGAACCTGGTGGGCTACCGTCCACAGAGATGCACCGAGTCAGACACGACAGAAGCAACTTAGCACACATGGTGTTGTTCTCAGGGTTAGACCAGGGTGATGGGCCTGGGGAGGAAGACCACAGGGCGAGGAGCCATCCCGGCCCACTACATCAAGGATCCCCACTGTTCACACAGAAGATCATGGTCAGTGGCCATGGAATTTCTCCAGTGTGTCTGAAACCTGTTGCTTTTGGAGGCCTCCCTGGGATCTGAATGCAACTTTAGTTTAGGATTTCATGACAAGTTGATTGTGACGTGTCACCCCTTTGATTACAGGGTCGATTGCCTTTTGCTTTCTCTTCTGTTAGTGAAATTCACATGACATACAATTAACCATTTTATTATTATTGCTTATTTATTTTGGCTGCTCTGTGCCCAGACTTTCTCTAGTTGTGGTGAGCAGGGGCTACTCTCTAGTTAGGGTATGGGGGCTTCTCTTGTTCATGAGCACAAGTAGGGCGCTTGCGCATCAATAGTTGTGGCACATGGGCTTATTTGTCCCTTAGCTTATGGGATCTTCCCTGACCAGGGATATTGAACCTGTGTCCCCTGATTGGCAGGTGGACTTTTAATCACCAGGGAAGTCCACAATGGACCATTTTAAAAGGTACAGTCCAGTGGCGTTTAGTACATTCACCTTGTACAACCACCACCTCTATTTTCAAAACATTGTCATCACCCTTTTAAAACATCGAGTCCCCAGTAAGCAGTCATCTTCACCCCCTCCCTAGTCCCTGACAACCAGGAACCCACTCCCTGTGTCTGTGGATCTTCCTGTTCTGGACATTTCCCATCAGTGGAATCACACCCTGTGTGTCTGTCTGCTTCTTTCACTGAGCATTGTGTTCTTGGGGTCCATCCATGTGGTAGCGAGTGTCAGGGCTTCATCCCTTTTCATGATGAATGATGTTCCTGTGTGTGGAGGGACCGGTGTGTGTGTCCACCCATTAAGTGAAGTTGATGTTGTTCTTGTTCAGTCATGTCCAACTCTTTGTGACCCCATGGACTGCAGCATACCAGGCTTCCCTGTCCTTCACCATCTCCCGGAGTTTGCTCAAATTCATGTCCATTGAGTCGGTGAAGCCATCCAACCATCTCATTCTCTGTTGTCCCCTTCTCTTCCTGCCATCAATCTTTCCTAGCATCAGGGTCTTTTCCAGTGAGTTGGCTCTTCGCATCAGGTGGCCAAAGTATTGTAGCTTCAGCTTCAGCATCAGTCCTTCCAATGAATATTCAGGGTTGACTTTCTTTAGGATAGACTGGTTTGATCTCTTTGCAGTCCAAGGGACTCTCAGGAGTCTTCTCCAGCAACACAGTTCAAAAGCATCAATTCTTCGGTGCTCAGCCTTCTTTATGGTTCAGCTCTCACATCTGTACATGACTACATTAACTGAAGTACATGGGGTTGTTTCCACTTCTGTTATGAATTGTGCTGCAATGAATTTGTTTTTTTTAAACATTTTTACCATAACGTCCCCAAACTCACAGTGATCCTCACCAAATTCTCACAAAAACCCTCCAAAGGAGGTACTGTGATTTTCCCCCATTTTACAGGTGGAGAAACTGAGGCACGTGGAGGTTAAGTAACCTGCCTGGGGTCCCAGAGCCACTAGCAGAGCTGGGATTTGAACCCAGGAGTTAGTAACCTCATGCTCAGCTACGGGAGCTCCATCTTCTTGGCTGGTCATTTGTACAGCCCTGGGGATATCAAATGACCAGCTCAGTACCCCACTTCCAGAACAGCTTTGACACCCCCAAAGTCTTACCCTTTGGAACCCAGCTTCCTGGTCTCACCCAGCAGGTTCTGATGGGGACTCCTGACCTGAGGCTGCGGAGTCTGGCTTCTCCCTAAGCCTAGGGGTGGATCCCACAGAGTGATCCAAATGCCCCCGATACCCCTCAGGAGCCTGGCCACTCGCATGCCACTGGAGCCTGGACGTGAGTCAGCTGGTGTCTGCCTGGCTTGGAATTTCCCTGTGGGTCCAGGCAGATCCAAGGTGAAGGTTCAGGAAGTCCCAGCACAGGTGACATCAGTGCTCAGAGCTGGCTGTGGTTTACAGCCGGGAGGTTAGGCCAGGGCAAGGAAGGGCCTGGTCCACCTGCCTGGATCCTCCTCTGGCACTTGTGTTGCAGGGACCTGTCCTGTGCCACAGGGGTAGGGGGTCCATTACCTTGTGACCCAGGAGCATAATGGATGTGCCTGGTGCTCTGCTCCGTCCCTCGTGCCTGGCCCCAGGATGACAAACATTTAGTGGATGAATGCATGGCATGGCACCAAAGCTAAGGTCCACCTCCTCCCCACACCACAGCCCCCCTACCCTCAGCCTACACCCACTCTTGCTCCCCTCACCAACTGCCCCCGCCTTGGCCAGCTCACTACTGGCCCTGGATAGAAAAAAATTCAGAGGGACTTCCCTGGGGTTCCAGTGGTTAAGAATCCACCTTCCAGTGGAGGGGAAGCGGGTTAGATCCCTGGTTGGAGAACTAGGATTCCACACGTCTCAGTTAAGCCTATGCGCTGCAAATAAGACTCGATGCAGCCAAAAAGTAATAAATAAGAAAGAAATACAAACTTTGGCTCCTTAGGCTTTGGGGCAACAGCTCCACCTCCTCCAGCCTCCATCTTTCCACCAGATGAGATTCACAGATGTGGCCCCCTGTCCAGCATATGTGGCAGATCAGGTGACCTCCAGCCCCACCCTGACCATACCACACCATTGCTTCAGAATCTTCAGTGGCTCCCTAGTGCTCCAGGATAAAGGCCTCGCCCTAGCTTTCTGTTGATTGGCGGGGGAGGGTAACAATGCCTCCTCCCTCTTCCCAGACTCACCGCCTGCGCCCCCCATAGGTGTTCCTCGGGGCCTTGGCACATGCCAGCCCTCCCCCTACACTTCTTCCCCTGTGGGCTTGGTGGGTGAACTGCTGATCTTTCTTCCCCTCCCACCTGCTCTCCAACCTCAGGGCCCAGCCAGGACCCAGCCTGGGGTTGGGGGATAAGAGTCACATTTAACCCCTGCAGCCCTGGTGTCCCTGGCCCAGCGGAGAGGCGGGAAGCCCTGTCTGGGGCGGATCTTAAACCTGTTGGACAGGTTTGCTGTTCCCAGAAGTGGCCCCGGCTCAGAGACAGCCTAGCCGAGCCTGGCAGGATCCAGCTCCGGGTCAGACACGGCGGGAGGGAGCTGTAGGGCCCTGGAAGCCGCCAGCCAGCGCCGGCGCCTGAGGACGCCTCGGGGCAAGTGTCAGGTGGGCACAGAGGGGGCGTGGTGGCTGGAGAGGGCGGAGTCGGCTCCGTGTGTGCGGGAGGACTGGTGGAGCGGGGGACAGAGGTTGGGACGAACCAAGGGACAAGGGGACAGCGATCGAGAGAGAGGCGCCGTGGCGGGGCGGGAGGGAGGAAAGACAGACAGTGACCGGAGGCTGGGGACACAGACATGGCTCGTGGGACCTTGCTGCCTCGGTTTTCTGTTCTGTACCCTGGGGGCGCCGATTGGGGCTCCAGGAGGAGAAAAAAGAGGAGAGCCGGAGAAGAGATGGGAAAAGGAAGGAAGGGGGGGAGAGGAGGGGAGAGGGAGCCGGGAACCGACCACTGGGCTGGGGGAAGCGGGTGCGGAAAGGAGAAGTGGTGAGGGACCCGGGCCCGGAGGCGCGGGGAGGGAGGAGGCGCTGCGCCGCCCGGGAACGCGGGGGCTTTCCAGAATGTGGAGAAACAGGAAGTGGCGAGTCCCTGCCCCTGCCCCCAGGCCGGGTCCACCTGCCCCGCCTCACCTGCCCATCACCCGGCTCCTCCTCCCTGGGCGGGCCTAGCCCCGGGGTCTTTCCCTGGAGGGAAACCGAGGCTAATGGGGGACTCCTGACTTAGACCGAGAATCACCTGGCTCAAAGGGAAGCCCCCAGTGATCTGACCTCTATCCGTGTGAAGTTTTTTGCTCTTTTGAAATAATGATCCGCATGGGGAACTCGCCTGTGTGTTTGGTGCTAAAATCTCGCCCATTTAGCAGGCGGGAACGCCAAGGCTCCGCGAGAGGGAGCCACTCGCCAGGCCTTCTCCTGGGTCCCATTTCTGTCCGTGGCAGTTCCCACGTCGAGTGCCTGAATTTCACCATTAAAATCACAGGACTTCCATCCCAGTTAGATGTGAATTTCAGATACATCAAGGCTAGTTCTTTGATATAAATATAGCCCAAACGTTGCCTGGGCTATACTGGCACGAAAAATTATTCTTCCTGTACCTGAAATTCACACTTAACTTTGTGTCCTGCATTTTATATGGCGCCCCTACTTCCTTGAGCCTGGTAAAAGTGCCTGGGGGACAGTCAGGTGCCCCTCCATGGGGCAGGGGCAGAGGGAGGGGTTGAAGAAGAGGCTCTTTGACCTTAAACAGAACTCCACCAGCAGACCTGTGGTCTTCTGTGAGCCTGTCCCCACCAGATAAAAAGCCTTGGTCTCTTGTGACGATTGAATGGGGTCACTTAGGTGACCCCATGATCCAGATGTTCACCTGGAAACATTCATAATGTCTTAATACTAGGCACTGTTCATTTAGCTGTCTGAAAAATAATAGCCACTATTATCTGTGGGAAATGGAGGCACAGAGAGGCTAAGTCACTTTCTGGGGGTCACACAGCACCTAGGGCCAGGTTTTGAGCTCCAGAGCAGCATCCATTCTGGTCTCCCAGGCTGCCTCTTGCGATTCCCTGGAAATCCCCAAATCTGACTAATTCCCTAGACATCCCCAGACTTGGCAGTTTCCTCCATGCTGAGATGGCTGGACCCACCCCGGCTTGGGCAAACTGCCCCCATTTCAGGCAGAATTACCCATAGAGACCTAGTGCTTTTCTGAGGTGGACGTGGTGGAGGTCGAGTCCACGCCTCCCAGCGGCTCTCTCTGTGACCTGGACCATCTGTGGAACAGTTCTGCGCCTCAGTTTCTCCATCAGCAAAATGCAGGTACTATCAGTCAGACCCCAGAGGGCCGCAGTGGGGGCAGGGCCAGTTTTGTGGGTGTGTGACTTGGGACTTTGCTCAGGCCTGGAGCTTGGGGGGCTGTGCTCAGTTTAACGGTCCCCATCTTGAAGTTCTTGCTACTTTTTGAACAAGGGGCCCTGCGTTTTCCCATGTCACTGGGCCCTGAAAATTGTTTGATGGTCCTGTGTGAGCAGAAACTGGAACATGCCACCAGATGCTCCGCGAATCAGTTTATTCACCCTTTTGAAGCTTAAGTCTGTTGCTCAATTGGATTTCTTCTCGTTAGCTATAAAGAATAGTTCCAGGGTCAGGGTTACAACTCAATTGCCAAAAACAACGCATGCCAAAATAAAGCTCCATCTGGATATTACTTCTCTCTGGGTCCCAGTTTCCCCATCTGCTTCCTTGTGCCTGTGGGTTTGGGTACAGGAGGTCCTGAATTTGTAGGACAAACAGATTTTTTTCTCTTTTTGGCCACAGCCCATGGCATGTGGGATCTTAGTTCCCCAACCAGGGATTGAACCCACGCCCCCTCCAGTGGGTGCAAGGAATCTTAACCACTGGACTGCCAGGGATGTCCCAGGGCAAACAGATGTTTTAAAACATACTCATCTTCCTTACCAGATCCGGCCTTTGAACAGCTTTTAATTTGCTCTTCCTAAGTCTAGCTGTCTGGCAAACTCCTACTTGAACTTCAAAGCCCCAGCCTCAACACCCTCTCAACACCGCCCTCCATGATGCCCTAGGCAGAGACTTTGTTCCTCACTGGGCCCTATGCCTGATCTTGCAGATGGGAGTGTCTGGTCCTAGCTCTGTTTCTCCTAGACTGGGGGCTTCCTGAGGGCAAGGATGAGAACTGAGTCCTCTCTGGGGGCCCTGGACTTGTCCAGCTCAAGGCCAGGCACATAGCAGCATCCATAAGAGTTCACTGAATAGACAAGCAAGTGAAGAGGTGGCCTTTAAATTCAAGGGGTTGGACCAGGTACAGGAGGCCTCTGGCTGGCTGGTGAGGTGGGTCCAGGAAAAGGTGGCAGTGTCTTCATTCCCTGCTGGGGAGGAGGTGGTGCCTCCTGCACTGGCTCTGTCTGACCCGCCAGGCTCAGCCCCTGGTGGTCCAGTAGGCCCCAGCCACAGGAACACAGCAGGCCTGTGCCACAGCTGGGTCCCATCCTGTGCCTGACAATGAGGCCCCTAGAAGCCCTGATGGGGACGGAGACAGCAAGGGAGCCACTCAGGTCTTAAGGCCCCTGCCTGAGAGGATCCTGCTTTTCTCAGGGTGGCCTCTGGGGCTTATCAGACCCCATGTGCCTGGCTCCCTGACCGGCGGCGGGTGGTCCCAGGATTCCTATTCTAGAGTGGAGATAGATTAATGAGCAGACTACTATTGGTAGGGAGGCAACCAAGTGAGGGAGCATGATAGGGGGACTCAGGGCCCTTTCAGATGGTTGTGAGGCCAAGGTCTGGGCTGTCCGAGGACCCCAGTGGCTGAAAGGTCAGGGTCAGAGTGCACCAGGGGAGGGCAGAGTCATGCAAAGATCTGCAGGTAGGAATGGTTCCTCATGCTGTAGAGGAGGAAACTGAGGCTTACTCGAGAATCGAGCCCCTTCCAAATGCAGAAGGGCCTCAAGGGGTTGGGGGTGGGCTGTCACCGCGAGATGGCCCCGCGCCCAAACCCCGCCCACCAGAGGTCCCGCCCCCGCGGCATGACCGGAAGTGCGCGAGCCCCCCAAGATGGCGCCCGAAACCCGGAAGTGAGCCCGGCCGCGGCGAAGCTCGGAGAAACGGAGGCGCAGTGGGCTCCGCGCCCGGCCGGACCCGGGTCCGAGGTGAGGCGCGCCCGGCTCCACCCTCGGCCCGCTCCCGCCACCCCTACCCGGCCAAACCTCTCTCGCCGGCCCGCGCAGGCCATGGCACCCCGCGGCCGCCTGCGCCCCGAGCCGGGGGTTACAGAATTCTGGGGTTCCGGGGCCGCGGGCGTGGGGAGCGCGGCGGCGTGTCCCCGCCCTCATGGGCGACCCCCTGATCCCGCCCTCCGCCGCGACCCTCCCGATCCCGTCCTTCGCCGTGAACTCTAACCCGGCCCTCCTCGGCGACCCCGGACCTTGCGCCGCTCCGTCACCCCCGCCTGACACCCGCCTTGGCATGAACCCTGAAACAGGGCGACTCCTAACCCTTTCCTCTCTCTCTCCTCGGTGATTCCCTGATCTCCCGCTATCTGGCTCTCCCTGGTGATACCCGGACTTTACTTTGGTGACTCTTGACCCCGCGCTTCTCTGTGGCTCTCTTGCACTTGGTGACCTCCTCCTGGCTGCTCCCCGGTCATTCCTTGACTCCTCTCTTGTGCTTCTCCAGCTCCGTGACCATAGCCCCTCCCTCTCAGGGTGACCCCTGACCTTAGTCTCCTCGCTGATTCCCACCCTTTCTCCGCAGTAACCCTTCTCCCCGGACTCCTGCTGTCCTGGCTTCTCCGCCCTGCGTTTTTACGGGTGCGATCCCATGGCCTTGGGATGGGGCCCTTGCTGGTATTAACTGAGCAGGCAGAGCATGTTGGGTGGGAGTGTCTCCTAGAGCTGGGCGGGGAGCGCTGGTGGGCAGAGGCGGCCCCCACCCCAGGGCTACCGAGACCTGGAGCCTGTAGAGCAGTAGCCTGTGTGGGTTGATGGGGAAGGTGAGGTGTCCTCCCAGCACCAGGGCACTGGCGGACAGGGGCTGATGTCTGGGAGCAGAGGCGTGGATAGCCAGGCAGGAGGGTCTAGCATCATGTTATTACATTCTGGAAAGGGAGAGAGAGCTGAGCGTTGGAAGTGTGTTGGTCCTGCCTGCCCTGGGCCTCCTTTCTGGCTGTTCACTGCCTGACTGGCCAGGTGTGGTCCCCTCTGTTTGCACCTGGCCTGGAAGCAGGCTGGGAGGAAGCCTGCTGATAGTTGGAGGAGTGGTGAATGTTGCACATGTGATGAGGGGGGCTGGTGTTGGACAGACTTAAGGTGGGAACCTGCCTACCTCCTGCCAGGCCAGGTGACCCAGCCCAGAGCCAGTGTGGTGGGTCTGTCCCTGTAGGAGAGATTCGAGGCAAGTGGGGCTGGGCCCCCAGAGTCTGGAGGGAAGAAGGGCCACCTGTCAGAGGCTGAGGTTCCAGGGAAATCTGTAGAGGTCAGGCCCACCCTTTCTCCAGGCTAGACAGCCTGAGCTGGATCTGACCCTGATTTTGTGTCCCCGCCTGGGGCCCTGTGTGCCTGGCTGGGCGGGGGAGCTCGACAGTTACAGACGCTGCAAACAGAGGAGTGGCTGTGTACCCCATCCTTGGGCTGAGACTTGGGCCCACTGGGCGGCCTGGGGAGGCCACTCCCTGCCTATCTGCACCTTTTCTTCCAAAGGCCCTGTATTTTCCTAGGGGAGTCCCCAGAGGTGGGTGGTGGCTGCTCAGGGCTGTCTGCTTGGGCCCTGGGTGAGTGGGCCGGAGATGAGTGATCCCTGGACACCCCTGGGCCAGGGAGACCCAGGTGGGCATTGGACAGACCCTGGGGAGTCTGACGAGTGTGATATGCTATCCCCAGGGATAGCCAATGTGAGGACTTAGGGGAAGGCATTGGGGATTTCTAGGGCGGGAGGGCCCTTTGTTTAACTCTGTGCCTCTGAGCAGCCGTCTGCTCACACCTGTCTGGAGCCAGACCTGCCGTGTGTGTGTGCATGCGTGCGTGTGTGCATGCGTGCGTGTGCATGCGCACATTTGGGGGAAATGTCTGTGCTTTGATAAGGGAGTGAGGGGCCTTGTGTGTGTGTGTGTGTGTGTGTGTGTGTGTGCGTGTGCACGCGCACATTTGGGGGAGATGTCTATGCTTTGCTAAGGGAGTGAGGGGCCTTGTTTCTAGGGGAGCCCTCATGGCAGAGCGCAGAGGAGGCTTTGAAGTTTGGGTGGGGCAGCGTTGACCTCAGGTGTGCAGCCCAGGGCCAGGTCTCTCCAGCTGCCTGATCACCCCGACCCTTGGCTGGGGGGAGGAACGGAGGTTGGACCGCCACTGGGGACATGACCAGCAGGCTGGCCCAGCTCGGTTCTAGTAAAGTCTCCGAGCACCCCCCCAACCCTGCCAACCAACAGGGGCTGGGCCGGAAACGCTGACCCAGCAGAGAGCTCTGGCCTCATGAGTGAGCCGGCTGGGAATAAAGAGGCGACTGTGTCCAGTCTCCAGAGGCTGCCTCCCTCCTCACAGGGCCTCCGCCCCGTGAAGCTTTCACAGCCACTGGTGGAGGCGGGGTCTGCCTGTTCCTCATGTGGGGTCAGGTCGTGGAGAAGTGGGGGCACCTAGAGGCTGACACGAAGAGTGGGGACACGGGTCCCCTGGGCAGCTGCACAGGTCCAGGGGGTGTGTGTGAGTCTGCCCACGTATGTGCCAGTGTGTGTCTGTGGACACACACATGTGCAGCAGTGCACGTACGAGCCAGAGTGTGCGTATGTCACGTGTGAGTGTTGCATGCACACTTGTGCGTGGTGTCACCTGTGTGCATACATGTGAGAGTGCATGTGTGTGTGCCTTGCGTACGTGCGATCTGTCAGTGGGCCAGCTTGGAGCGTCTCCAGCCACTTTTCCACAGCCAAGGGCTGCGTGGTCAGGCGTGGGGAGGGCCGGCCACAGCCAGCTGCCTGGAGTGGCCAGGCGCGAGGTCACTCAGGCCCAAGCCTGGCCAGCCCTGCTCGCCCACCATCTCCCTGTCTGCCCAGCCCAGATACAGCCTGGTGTCCATGGGCCAACACTCCCGCTGGAACTGCCCTCTCCCCTGCTGCTGGCAGGTCAGTCCCCTGTGGGCCAGCTGAGCAGGGCTGGGACAGAGCCAACTTTCTGCATCTTCCTGCCGTGGTGACAGCTGCCAGCCTCCCTCGCTGGGGGTTGTGGCTGCCCTGTCCTCAAGTGGGTGACTCAGGTGAGGGCGATTTCTAATGCTCTGGGCTGGCCCGGGTACCTACTGCTAAAGCCTGTCATTTATATATGGTGATGTGGACCCTGAGAACACGATGCTCAGTGAGGGAAGCAGACACAGAAGGACACACAGGGTGAGATTCCATTGGTGGGAAATGTGCAAAACAAGCAGATCCACAGACACAGAGAGTGGGTTCCTGGTTGTCAGGGGCTGGGGAGAGCGTGGGGGAGACTACTGATGGGAGTGAGCTCTCCTTTTGGGGGTGATGGAATGTTCTGGAATTAGATGGAGGTGGTGGTTGCACGAGTCTGTGGTTGTATTGAAGGCTACTGTGCTGTTCACTTTAGGTGGATTAAGTGTATGGCACGTGAATTGTGTCTCCATAAAACAGAAAAGTGGTTAAAAAAAAAAGACAAAAAAAAAAGGAGAGACAGCAGGGCCTGGCCTAGGGTGAGGGGGTGTCGGCTGGCCCCATGAAGAGGGCAGAGGAGATGCCATCTCCTTGTTTTATGGAGGGTGAACAAGACTCCCCTGGGAGCTCCCCAAGCCCCAGCTCTGCCCTGACAGCTGCCGGCAGGAAGTGGGCTTGTGGGGAGGCAGGCTCCTGGTGCTGGGGTGTCTGGGCCGGGTGTGGGCAGTAGGAGGCCCAGAAGCCCCTCCCTGAAGCCTGGCCCTGTGGGAGGAGGCGCCCTGGTAGCTGTAGCTGGTAGTGCCCTGACCCCTCCTGTAGGCTCCCGGTTGGCTGGGATACTCGGCACATTTCCCCCCCACCCCCTCCACCCTCCCACTACAGTGACTCCTCCCCGGTCAGCCTTACACTCCCCCTGTGCTGCCCATGGGGCAGAAAGGGCGTCCGCAGCCTCCCAGCCGGGACACTTCGGGGAAGGCATTGAACTTGGCGCCTGCAGGGGGTGGGGCGGGGGAGCAGTGGTCACCCAGCACCTCCCTGGGTCCTCAGGCACCCCTTCCGTGCCAGGCGCTGCCCAGCCTCCCCTGGGCCCCAGAGAGGGGCAGGTGCCTCCAGCCTGGCCTCCATCCCCAAGTGAAACCGAAAGTGGCCTCTCTGGCCTTCCTGCCGGGCCACATCCCGGAAGGCTGGCGCCTGGCATTTCCCAGGAGTCCGGGTGGGCGGGAGTCACAGCAGCCTGGGGTCAGAGGCTGACCCAGGAAGTGGGGACGAAGTGGGGAGGGGTAGAATTGTGGGGCAGGGAGCCTGTGTGACTCTGAGTCACAGACTAGGATGGGGTGAGAGTCCTGCTCAGAGATGCCCAGAGCTACCAGGAGCCAGGGCTCCCCTGGAGGTGAGGTGCCGTGAGGGAAGGCTGATCCAGGAGCTGTGACAGTGGGGGGGGGGGCAAGCCTGAGCACTCCGCCCCTGAGCCCTCTCCTATTCTGAACATTCTGGTGTGTCCTTAAAGATCAGTGCCACCAGGGCCACTCTTTCCCAGCTTGGGGGTGTGGCTCCGCCCTGGAAACTGCAAAGTGGGGCAAGAGACCCTTCCCTACCACCCACCCATAGCCCTGTGGGGGCCCTTCTGCTGTCGCTTGGGGTATGTCAGCTGACCAGGGATCTGAAGGGGGGTTTCATCAGATTTGGGAGCTCAGCCCGTTATCTGGGGGGCAGGACTCAGAGTGAGTGAGCCCCCAGGTGGGTGTTGGGGACTGTCCGGATCACCCTTGGGGGTGAGTGATCTTCACCATGGGAACCTGAAGGAAGGCGTCCCATGCTGGGACAGAATTGGAGTGCAGCTGCCACCACCAGATCCAGACCTGCCACTCGACTTGCAGAACCTGCCCATCTAGACGCCCCAGCACATTCCTGCACTGGGGGATGGGGGGAGGCCCCGCCAGCCTGCAGCTCCTCCATGGCCCTGAAGAGGCTGCCCCATGAGGGGCCACCGGGGGCTTCACCACCTCCAGGCACCTCTGGGGTGTTACCGTGCCTAGCCCTACCGCCCACCTGTCCACTCGTGGGCTATGTCCTAGCTGTGTTCTGGGGTCAGCTCAGTAAGGGCGCCAGAGATGTCCCCGTCCTGATCCTGGGACCTGCAGACGTGTCCCTTCACATACAAAGGGATTTCGCAAGTGGGATTAAACTAGGGGCCCTGAGATGGGGTGACCCTGGGTCCCCGGGGCCCCAGCGTCATCACGGGGTCCTCATGAGCCGAGGACTCTCTCCAATGAGGCCGAAAGGGACTGAGGGTCAGAGCTCAGGGGCGTCCATATGCTGCGACTGAGGCTGCTCTAACCATGGGGCAGCCCCTTGGAGAACTCTGCCCTGCCGGCACTGTCAGCGCTGAGCCAACCTTGGGAGACCCAGAGCCAAGGGCTGGCGAGCTTGCTTGGATGTCTGACCTGCAGGCCTGGGGGAGGGTTTGAGTTTGTGGATGTTCATCTGCACAGGAAAATCAGACACAAGCCTGTCGGTGGGTCTTGGGGCCCCTGCTGCTGCGACTTAGGAGTGTCTGCCCTCTTCCCAGCACAGGGGTGCCCTTTGGCTTGGGCGAAGGTCTCTTATGATGTACTTGGCACCAGGCTGGACCACAGGAGCCCAAGGAGGGCGCTGGCCAGTCTGACCACTCGCCTAGTACTAGTGTGATCCAGCCGTGGGGAGCACCCTCCACTGCCTGTCTCTGGGCTCTCCAAGGAGCTGGGCAGAGGGACCTGGTGTGCCAGCTGGCCTGAGACTCTTGTCATCAAGCAGCAAGCGTCAGGAGGAACAAACTCTTCTCCCCGCCGACCCTGGACATCAGTGTCCAAGGACTAGAATGTCAGGCCTGCAAGATTCAGCTTAATGTCCACTCAGGGGAGAAAGATCCAGGGATCAGAAGAGACCACAAGCTCAGTGTATCTAAAGCCTTTTCAAGACCACAAATAAACACGAGCCCTGAGCAGGCACTTCCCAGAAGAGGAAGCCTGCATGCATGTGTACTATCACCATGGGCAGCCACTCCACACCTGTCCACATGGATGCAGGTTGGAAGGTCCATTAGCTGCAAGGGGGGTCCAGCTGGAACACCATCCTGCGGGCTCTCTCCTGATAAGGCTGGAACACGCCTGAGAGTGGGGATCAGGGCCCTGAGACCTAGGCTCAGCATTTCCAGCTGTGACTAAAGAAGTTCCTTGTCCTCATCCCCATTCCCTTCTGGGCCATCGATTGGGTATGAAGGGCTCCATGCCCCAAAGCTGTGTCGTCAGAGCTGGTAGGGTTGCTGACTGGCCTCCCGAGGGCTGTGAGACTCCGGCAGGTCCTTATAGGTTCGAGGTGGCCCTCTAGGTGTGGGAGCTGCTTTGAGAAGCACCTGGCCCACAGTTGGCGCTCAGAGTACCCTGGGCCAGCGGTTCTGTGCCTGCTAGCAGACAGGTCTGCGGGCGCAGACACAGCCAGTGCAGGTGACCCTGAATCGGTGCCCACAGGACTCAGCCTTAGGGTCTCCTCTTCTGCATAAACGTTCATCTCTGCAAACATCACTCCATCACCTGGGTCTGGGGTTGGTTATCCTCCAGCTAGGGTTTTTCTCTGCCTTCCATCTGAACGTCCATGGGCGGCTGTAACAGCTGACCACAGGCTCAGCTTAAACCACAGAGATTTACTCTCCCAATTCTGGAGACCAGCTGTCTGAGATCAAGGTACAGCAGGGCGGTGCTCCCTCCACCCACTCCAGGGGAGGGTCCTTCCTTCCTCTCCCAGTTCCTGGTGTGGCCTGCAGTCCTTGGTGTCCTGGCCTTGTGGGCACAGCACCCCTGTCTCTGCCTCCGTTGCCACACGGCCGCTCCCAGGGTCTCTGTGTCCAGATTTCCCTCTTGTAAAGACACAGGCCCCACCACCCCATCTTAACTCCTTTTGTCTGTGAAGAGCCTGCTTCTAAGTGAGGGCCTGTTCCTGGTGGACCTGAGCTTGGGGGGCACCCCTCTCTCCAGCATGCCTCCCCTGTTCCATCACTTCCTCCCACACACACGCTGGGCCCTCCTCCATAGCCCTGTACCCCTGTCGCTCACCAGCTGGCCCTGTGTCCCCATGTGTCCCACCTGAGTACCTGGCCTGGTCAGTCAGTGAGGAGGGGCCCCTGAGGCTTCCCTTGGGACCCATCCCCTCCCTTTTTGGCCCACCCATGGAGGTGGCCATCCAGGTGCCTGTCCCCTTCCGGGGGTTCTGACAGAGTAAGCTGTGCCAGCCAGCCCAGATGGGACCTCGGGGCATGGCCAGTGCCCCCAGGACAGAGCTCCTTTCCCTTGCCTGACCTTCCCTGACCCTCTGCCCTTCTGACTGCAGCACATCCTGACCCGGCTGGACCCCTCTATCAGGAGCAGAGGAGACTTTGGGTACCCCTGCTGGGGACTGACCCTAGGCTGGCTCTGACCAGTGGGGCAAGAAGGGGGCTCCCCACCCCAGCCCTCCCCCAGACATCCCAGACCCGGCCCCCTGATTCTACCCAGGCCACTGCCCCCAACCAGCCCCCTACTCATTCCCCCATCCCAGGGCCAATGCTCAGAGTCCAGCCAAGGGTTGGCCAGAAGGACTGCTCTCCTGCAGCCTGGGGGAGACTGGCAGGTCCCTCATGCCTGGAGAGGGGGTTCCTCGGGGGCCTGGTAACACGTGACCACCAGAGCCCAGGCACCACCAGGCAGGGGTCCAGGTGGCTGGTTCCGAGGGTGCCTGGGGGGCTGAGCCCTTAGTGTGCATCAGATGGCCCACCCCGGGGGCACTGGCCCTGCACTGAGGTCTGGCGGGGGCACCGAGGTGAAGTGGGCTCAGCCGAGAGGCAGGGGTGGCCATGGTCACCCACCAGCTGGGTGCATCCCGGGGATCAGGCTGCCCCAGATCAGGCCTCTTCCCACATTCCACCCCCTGCCCCGCCATCATCCTGTCCAGGCCACCAATTCCTTGATCTTGCTGTTTTACAATGACTCATTCGAAATGTGATCTCAAAAGGAAATCCTGCAACTCAAAGCTGGGTGAAGTGCAGGCCCCTCCCCAAGAGCACCTTGCCAGCGAGCACCCCTGCCGCACGTGCCGTGGGGCTCACGTCTCAACAAACATGCTGTGGCCCCACCTCCTTCATACCCGGGGAGTGCAGCCTCTGAAGCTTGGGAGCTGGTGACGCTGTCCTGACCCCAGGGGGGTGGGCAGGTTGGGGCTGCTCAGCAGAGGTCAGAAAGTGAGGGGGTGGGAGGACTGTTTGAGGGTGCAACAGGGTGAAGTGGGCTGAAGTTGGTTGTGGGGCCCAGAGACGACCTTGCGCCTGGGCATCCAAGGATGGTGATGCTGTAGGGGTGGCCTCTGGGGGTGTGGGGATGGTGGTGGGCACAGTGTCGGCCCCACCCCAGCCCCTGACAACCAGGAACCCAATCTCTGTGTCTGTGGATTGTTCTGTTCTGGACGTTTCCCGTCAGTAGAATCACACCCTTTGTGTCCTGTGTCTGCTTCTCTCACTGAGCATCGTGTTCTCAGGGTCCATCCATGTGGTAGCGGGTGTCAGGGCTTCACCCCTTTTTGTGGTTGAGGGATGTTCCCAGGTGTGGAGGGACACGTGTGTTGATCCATCATCCACTCAGGGACACTCGGGCTGTATGCACCCTTTGGCTGTTGTGGATGTGAGTATTCAGGTTGCTGTGTGGGCGTGTCTCCATTCCCCTGGGTGGACACGTGGGAGCAGGACTGCTGGCTCTGAGGTTACTGTGTAGCCGGGTGAGGTGCTGCTAACCCCCAGGTGGCACCATGTCCCCTCCCCCCATCTGGGTTCACGATCCCCAGCGGCTCTCGACTCACAGTCCTGTTGCTCCCCTCCTCACAACCCCTCCAGGTCTAGGTCTGAATGCTCTGCTTGGTCAGAGAAGACTTCTGGGGTCCCCAGGGCATGCCCCCCCCACGTCTTGGTAGAACAGGACAGACAGGTCCCGTCACAGGAACCCCCCCAGTCACGACTCCCCCCACAGAACATAGAGAGCCCTCCCCACGGGGACAGCCTCTTCCTCTGGAAGGACATGATGCCCTGGGTTGCAGCATGGGGCCTGAGCCTGCAGGCCCACTCAGAATAGGTGCCATGCAGGCCTGGCCTTCTGCCAGTGGGGGTCCTTGGGGTTCCATGCACCCCAAGGACAGACCAGGGGTTCCCCTCCTGTGCCTTTTGGCCATGGTCTCTGGATGGTGCTTCCCAAGGGAGCAGCCCCAGCCTCTGCAGTTGTGGAGCTGAGAAGCACCTGGGAGTGAGTATAGGATTGGCCCCACGTAGACCTGTTGAGGAGTCCATTGAATCAAGGAGCTTGAACTGAGGGTCTCTGTGATGGCTGTGGTCGCTTGAATGGCTTGGGGTCTTGGAGGCTCCGGGTTCCATGGAGCTCCTGACAAGACTTATGCCCAAACAGCCCATTCTCCTGATGATCAAACTGAGGCTCACGGAGCTCTGGGCCCTGAATCTTTGGAGGTTATCCCACTGTTAGACGTGGAGCTGGGTTTGACCATCCGCTTGACCGAGGCCACAGGTCCCAGAGCAGCCGTGTGTTCCTCATGGTGCAGCCAGGTCCTGCTGGGAGCTGGGGGGCTGGCGTCCTGCCAGCATCTCCAGCCAAGGTGGGGCAGCCCAGCCCCCACAGGCTTCCTGAAGGGCTGAACGCAGCCCCTGTCCCTCTGGGCCTCGGGTGAGGCACTCACGGGCAGCGAGTGGGTGCAGGCGGCCCTCCCCGCCCCCCGCGGGATTGCACAAGACTCCGTGTGGCAGAGATTACTGGAAGTCCTGAGGATTTCTTCACTCAGGGCTTGGCCGGGAGTGGCAGCCGCCTCCCCTTCCTGCCTCTCTGGGTGATTAACGTCCCGAGGCCTTGTCCTGCGGGGCACTCAGTTAGCCCTCCGTTGGCGATGTGGCCTGCAGTATGTCGGTTCTACCCAGGCCGTGGGCGGGTGGGCATGGCGGGGTGGGGAGATCACATGGGGCTGGGTCGTCCCTCGTGCTTTCCCCATCTGGGTGTCTGCCCCCCTTATCAGTGAGACCCTATGCGACCCTACCTAGCCCCACTCGGGTCTGGGGGCTCCTTCTGGCTCAGCCCAGCTGCCCAGAGAGCCTTGGCACACTTGACCTGGCTGCAGTAGGATGGGGCTCCCGTGGCCCTGCAGCCCCTCTAGCTCAGAGCTGCCAGTTGGCTAAACCTCTTCCAGACGCTAGTCACAGATCTGGGGGTGTGTCCCTGTGGCTCACGGTAGGCTCCCAGGGCTCAAGGTTCCCTTTGTGGGTGGCGGGAGTGGCCCCAGAGCCCACAGGATTCAGGGGCCTGAGAACAAGGGTGGGAATGCAGCGGGGCCCCCACCCCCAAGGGGCTGCCCTCATCCTGGAGGTCTCTGCCATTTGCCTAGGAGGGAGTGACGGGGCACCTGATGGATCCCCCAGCACAGCCCCCGCGTGGGTGGGGTAGTCAGGTGGGCTGGGGTCATCTGAGGGTTCCCCTGGGGATCCTGCCACCCCCAGCCCACTGTCCCCAGAGGCACCCTTCCCCACCCTTTGGGGTTGGAGGGCAACCTTGGGACATGCCTGTCTTTCCCCAGGTCATGATGCCGCCGCCGCGGAGCAAGAAGCCCAGATAGCTGCCCCTGCGGCCTGGCTGCTGGAGCCCCCTGATGCTGGCAGTGGGGCCCGCCATGGACGGGGAGCTCCCTCCGCATGAGCCCCCGCCGGCTGGCAGCGTCCTATACAGCCCGCCGCCCCTGCAGACCCCACTGTGTGGGCCCAGCGTCCAGGTGAGCCCCAGCCCCGGGTGTGTGGGGTGGACCCTCTGGGGGTCATGCACCACTCCCGAGTCCCTCACATGTTTGCTGTAAGATTTCTAATGCCAGGACCTCGGCTGGCCCTTGGGGACGCTCGGCCTGGGTGACTGTCCTCACCCATGAGATGTCAATGGCTGGGACTGCTGGCTGGTCACACTCATCCACTCTGCCGCAGCACTTCTTTCTCCTTATTTTTCAAGACTTTATATCTGAAGCAGTTTTAGGTTTATGGGAAAACTGCACAGAAAGGTCCCGTACAACCCTCCCCATGCCCCTCCCCTCCATTAGTGTCTCAGGGTCCTCAGGGTGCTGAGCCCAGAAGCCGATGCCCATCAGCATCACTGTCTGAGGACCATAGTGACATTTGGTTCAGTTTGATTGCTAGGTGTTCTGTGGGTTTTGACAGATGTCAGGTGACCCGTATCCACTGGTCAGCATTACAAAGCAGTGTCACCACCCTAAACCCCCCTGCCCCCATCCATCCTTCTCTCTCCAGAGTCTCACCTTTTTCAGAATGTCCTAGGGTGGGAATCACACTGTGTAGACTTTTCAGACCAGCTTCTTTCCCTTAATGTTGTGTGTGCAGAGCTCTTCTGAGTCTTTCCATGGCTTCACAGCCCATTTCTTTCTATTGTCTGCATGTCCCACGGTTGGTTTATGCTTCCACCTGCCGAGGGACAGCTCACTCACATCCGAGCTCTGACGGCTGCAGTAAAGAACTGCAAGTGATAGAACGACTGCGGGTGCCGGGCCTCCTCATATCACAGAGGGTATGGAGGCCTCGCACAGAGAAGGGGCCGGCATACTCCAGCGAGTCCAGCCTGCCTGGAGCAGAACGGGGCTCCTTCCCTGCAGAAAAGAAAAGAAGCTGAATGCCTTTGTGGGGAGACTTGAGCTGCTCGGCAGGGGGAGCAAGTGGGATGTGGGCTGCGTGGGCGCAGCAGCAGCAGCAGGTACACTCGGGAGTGTCCTCCCCTGACACCTGCTGGGATGGGAGGGAAAGATCGTCAGGGGGAGAGAGCGAGGATCCAGCTTGGGGTTCAGAGAGGCCGGGCACTAGGCCTCTGGGGCAAGGCAAAGTTCCAGGTCAAGGGCCCAGAGCCGTCAAGGGGCACCCCAGACTTCCAAGTGTAGCATCAGACGGGGCTGTAGGTCATGCACAAACCCAGGATCCACCCTGGGCACAGCTGTGCCCCTGAGGCACCCTGACACGTCAGAGCACAGCACCAGGTCAAGTCAAGCAGGCCTCACCATTTGGTAGGGAGGGAGCGAAAGCGGATCCAGCTGAAGACCCCCTACAGCCTCAGGCCAGGCCTCCCCCCAGGCACTGCCTATGCCCATCCAGCTACGCCCACAGAGGCCCTGCCCTCCTCGGCCCCGCCTCTCTCCAAGCCTCCGCCCACCCATGCCCTCTCTGACTTGTGGCATGAGGTGTGTTCCTCCTCACATGCCGTGTCTCTCCGTTTCGTGGGCTCAGAGCCTGCGCCTGTCATTCTTAATAACCCTTTAGGATTCCTCCTTCTCAGCGTCCCATCATCTGCTTAATTATTTCCCCGTTGTTTGGCCTTTGGGGCGATTCCAGTTTTCTGCCGCTATAAATAGTGCCACTGCGTTTTCTCCCTGCTCCTGGATGAGTCCCTGGGGGTATGCTTCTGGAATAGAATTCCTGGGTTAGAGCAAGCCCCAGCTTGGGCAGGTTTGCAGACGACGGAGCTCTTCTGCAGGGAGTAGGCTCCTGCCATGTCCCATGGTGGTGACCCAGGAAGCCAGCCATGGGGCAGGACACAAGCTCTGCAGGGACAGCACATGGGGACTGCAGGGGCTGAGATACTGGAATCGAGGGGAGGATATTTGGGCCAAGATATCCTGTACCTGAGTACAGGGAGGTGCCGTGTGGGGGCTGAGCTTTGCTCTGGGCAGTTAGAGCCCACAAAGCAGGCTCTTGGGCTGTGCACAGAGCCTGTCCCTCTTGGGCCACTGAACATGGGGGTGGCCCCTCAGGCCACATTGGGACTGGCCCACAGTATTGACAATAAGAGCTATCTTTTCTTTATCTGAAATTCCAATTTCACTGGCCTGGTTTCACTGGCAGTTCTGTATCTTATCTGGCAGTTCCGTGTTATCTGCTGCACACCTGAGCAGGAGTGTCATCTTCCTTCATCAGTTTACACCTGGCCTGGGAAGCTCCTGGCTAATCTCCCAGGACCTTCTCCTCCCCAAGGGGAGGGCCAGCCTCTTTGTCTCCAGGCAGGCTCTGATTGGCTAGCCTGCGCAGGGACCCATCTTGGGACTACTCAGGTCCCCCAGGCCTGCCTTCTGAAGGTGGTGTCACTCCCACTGGCTGCAAGTATAAAATCCCAGGGAAGGCTCTGACTGAGGGAGACGTCAGGGGGCACCCCAGGCTTCCAAGTGTAGCATCAGATGGGGCTGTAGGTTGTGCACAAACCCAGGATCCACCCTGTGCCCAGCTGTGCCCCCGAAGGCACCCTGACACGGCAGAGCACAGCACCAGGTCAAGTCGAGCAGGCCTCACCATTTGGTAGGGAGGGAGCGAAAGCAGATCCAGCTGAAGACCCCCCACAGCCTCTGAGGGGTGTCACATTGGGGTCATGTGCCCCCCCTCTGAGCCAGTCACATTCTATGGACCTTCCTGTTCACCCCGGCCCTCTGAAGATGGATGCACAGTGAACCTGCTGGGAGGCCCCTGATGAGGGAGGGATTCAGTGCCCTCTGGACCCTGCCCCAGGGCAGTGGGGGGGACCAGGGACGCTGCCCCACCACCCCCTCCCCTGACGCCCACTGCTTTGTCATAGGACACCATGCTGCACTACCCCTGGTGGAACAGCTTCTCGCCCACGACATACCCAGCCTTCTCCAGTGAAAGCCAGTAAGTGTCCAGCTCCCAGGGTCCTGCTGGGGGCCCCCACCCACAGGGGCTTCACTTTGCCTCTCCATCCCACAGTCAGGGCTAAATGGAACCAGAGCTCTCAGTCGGGGAGTGGGGCTTCAGTGTCCTATCAGGAGAGTTGAGACCCAAGCCCTAGACTGACCTGCTGTGATCTGCCTTAACAAGAACCCTCCAGGGAGACAAGCAGCAGTAGTGGGGACAAGGGAGCCAGGGAGGGCCCCACTGTGAGGACATCATGTGGGCAGTGAGAAACTATGGGGCTGAAAGGAGCCTAGAGGGCAACTTCGTGAAGGGCATTGGCAAGCTGGGTTTTGAAGGATAAATAGGAGTTTGCCGGGTGGGGAGCAAGCCTGGAATCCGGCCAAGGAATGGCCTGTGCAAAGGGCATGAAAAGAACATGCAGCCAGAGCCTCAAGGTTTTTCTGGGGTTCCATGTCTGGGGACATGGGCATGTGGGCCCCTCCTAAGCAGAGTTTCTGAGGTGCCAGAATTGTTCCTGCAGGCTGTTGGCCCCCACCTCTGTCCTGTATGTGGGGTGGGTGGGCAGAGTCCCACCACGCCACCGGCTCAGCTTCCTTTTCCTCCTCCAGCCAGTTCATGAATTCTTCCATCATGGGCCAGCCCTGCGCGGATACCAGCTATGGCCCTGTGGCCACTGCCCCCAGCTTCCCACCAAAGAGCAGTGATTTTCCTCAGGTAGGAGATCTTTGCTGGGCTGCGCGCCTCTTGGGGGTGTTAGTGCCAGCGGACGGGGCTTGTGTGGCGGGATAGCCGGTGTGACTTTTCCATAGCAGGGGCGCTGGGTCAGAGGTCATGTCACTGAGGCCAGGGGCCCATCTGCTGTCACTCCACCTGCGTGCGGGTCACAGACCGCATCACAAGCACCTGATCGCTTTGCCCATACCCATGCTTGCTCCATTCGGGTGCCTTGGTGGGTCCACAATCCCCATGCCTCGTCCAGGGGGTTCACAGGTGGTGCCATGCTTCCCTCCACTCAGCAGCCCTTGATCGAGAGCTGCAGAGGGGTCTGCGGGAAGAAGCCCAGTGCCATCCTGGGGGGGGCTTAGTGCCAGGGTGACCCCCACCTGGGGGCAGGAAGTAGGGGCAACAGGGGCTGTGTAGTGCTGAGTCTCCCTTGGAAGTTTGGAATCCTCAGCCCCCAAGTGGCTCCTGTATCTGGGCAGACTCAGTGCACAGTCTGGGGACCATCCAGTGGACTGGCTGGGGTGGGGGTGTCAGGTGCTCAGGTTTCCTTTCGTAATGTGGGAGCTCGTGGGCCCCACCAAGTGACAGGCTGAGAAAGGCCACGGCACACACAGGCCAGTGCAGGCCCACTGGACTCACATGGATCCAGGCCAAGGCCCTTCCGACTAGCCTACACACACCAGGGGCAGCAGGACTGGCCAGAGATCTAGACAGGGGCGGTGGGGGTGTGTGCTGCAATGACTGCACCCCCCCCCAAATCCGCATCTTCTTGGGACCTCAGGATGAGAAACTACTTGGCTGTCGGGACTTTGTGGGTCAATTAGTAAAGACAGAGCTGAGGTCATTCTGGTTAGAGTGGCCCTAACCTTGCCAGAAGTCCCTATAGAGACACAGCGTGGGGAGGCATGTGATGAGGGAGGCAGAACCTGGGCACTGGGGAGGCAGGGAGATCTCAGAGCCTGGAGGCGTTGCCACCATGCCATGCCCTGGATGCCTGCCCTAAACGCAAGATATGTCTATCATTTGAGCTGCCCCATCAGTGACCTTTACAGCTGCCCAGAAGGTGACATGCTGGTCTTGTGGCCCGGGGAGCAGAGCCTGCCCCTGGGGACCCCTGAGGCCCCAAGGGCAAGGATAGTGGAGTGGGGACAGGAGGCCCGTGGATCTAGCCTCCCAGACTCTATAGAAGGATTTGCGGTTTCCATTGCCTGCCACTGGTCCGTGAGGACACTGTTGACCACCCAGGAGAGGAAGGTTGGTGGGTTCACACTCCCAGGGCATCCGCCGTGGCCCCTCGTCTCTGGGCAGCTGATGGGCCTCTTGTCCACTGGGTCCAGGGCCTGACTCCGTGTCCAGACTTGTTCCCTTGCTGGGACATCCTGTGCTGGATGGCTGAGGCCTGGGCCATTCTGAGTCCAGGGCCAGCGGAAGCCTTTGTGGGCTGACCCAGCTCCTGCAGCCGCCCAGGTGCCTCGCTCCCCGTCCCACTCACCGCTTCCACCGCCTCCTGGGCTCTGTCAAGAATTCACATGGCTTCCAAGCCAAGAATTCCTTGGGGCACTGCATCCGCTTCTTGTCACGGGTGGGGAAGAGCACCCTGCGTGGCCCCTCACTGGAGGTCACACATCTACCCCACAGAAGCTCACAGAGTGTGGCTGCAGGCCACTCACCCTCCAGTCTCCTTTGCCGGGGGCAACTTGGACCAGGTCTCCCTTTAAAGCAGTGAAACGTCTTCAAACGAGCTCTCACCCCATTGCTGACCATGGGGTCACACAGATGTGAGACTGTAGTGCAGCCAGGGTTTGACTCTGTCATCAGCATCCTCCATCTCCCCTGGGACCCCTGTAGCTGTGGCCAAAAGCAGGACGGAGTCCAGAGTGCACCTGGCATTCAAAGTTCTTCCCAGCCCAGCTCCGGCCTGGTAGGTCCACTCTGCTCCTGGTTCAGACTGAGTGACATTGCATGGTGGCTGGCACAGGGACAGCCCCAAAGACATCCTCATCTTGGGACCTGTGGACATGTCACCTCATGGGGCAGAGGGGACTTTGCAGGTGGGATTAAGCTAAGGCCCCTGAAATGGGGATGACCCTGGATTCCTGGGGTCCCAGTGTCATCATAGAGTCCTTATAAGAGGGAGGTAGAGGGTCAGAGAAATGGCAACCCACTCCAGTGTTCTTGCCTGGAGAATCCCAGGGACGGGGGAGCCTGGTAGGCTGCCACCTATGGGGTCGCAGAGTCGGACACGACCGAAGCGACTTAGCAGCAGCAGCAGCAGAGGGTCAGAGGCAGAGAGACGGGAGATGCTGCTCTGCTGGCTGTGAGGATGGAGAGAGGGGCCGCGAGCCAGGGATGCGGTACCTCTAGAAGATGGAAAAGTGGGAAGCCAGTGCTCCACTGGAGCCTCCAGAGGTTACCAGTCCCATGAACCCATCTCATACTTCCGACCTCTAGAACCATAAAGTAATAAACGTGCTGTTGTAAGCCGTGGAGTTCGGGGTAGTCTTATTACAGCCGCTTCATCACGTGAAGCCCTCATGAGGGCCATGACACACACCAGAAGCGGTTGCTTCTGTTAGTATGTCAGAAGGAGTTTTGGAATGGGGAGTGCAGACCTGGACTGGGGGCAGGCAGTGGGTGTACACCTGCAGGCCTTAACACATCCCCCCAGTAACTAAACCTGAGCCCCGAGTTTCCTGCTAGCCAAAGTGAAAGGGGAAAGACTATTGGGGGGATGTGTGACCCTCACAGCCCACAAGCAGAAAAGCTTACCCCTGCCTTCCCTTGGGGTCTGGAGCAGTTCCCTGGAGGCTCCACACAGCCGGCTTGAGCCCAGGACCTGGTGGGGTCAAGCCCGCCTCTGTATGGGGGTACCCATCCACCAGTTACCTGGGAGGGATCTACAGCCGAGGGAATTTGCTCTGGAGGTCTAGGGCAAGAGGTCAGTCTGGGTCCCACTTGGAGGTAGCTCTGCTTGTCTGGACAGTCCTGGACGTCAGACCAGGCGCCCGCTGAGCCACCACAGCTGGGGACCCTAGTTCTAGCCAGGGAGGGGTCTGCTGAAAATTTCATCCCTGACTCTCTTTTCTCTATGTTTGAAGGTTTTCATGAAACACAATGAACTTTAAAATGTCTTAGCCTTACAGGGACTTCCCTAGCAGTCCAGTAGATTAGAACTCCTTGCTTCCAATGCAGGGGGATGTGGGTTCCATCCTTGGTCGAGGAGGTAAGGTCCTGCATGCCACATGGTGTGGCCAAAAAATAGAAAAAAAAAATCTTAGATTCACAGCAAAGTGGGCAAAACGGTACAGAGAATCCCTGAGCGCCCTGCCTCACCTTGTGGCTCAGATGGTAAAGAATGTGCCAGCAGTGCAAGAGACCCAGATTCAATCCCTGAGTTGGGAAGATTCCCTGGAGGAGGAAATGACAACCCACTCCAGTATTCTTGCGTGGAAAATCCCATGGACAGAGGAGTCTGACGGCCTATAGTCCTTGGGGTCACAAAGAGTTGGACACGACTGAGTGACTAACACTTTCACTTTTCTCACCGCCTCACCCAGTTTCCCTGCACATTACATGTAGCAGCTTACATGGCCAAGGCCGACATCACAGGTACAACCCACATGACTACACTTGTGTGCCCCCATATCCCCATATGTGTGCTAAGGCTTCGAAGAGAACCAACCAGGTGTCTGTAGGGTACCCCACACTGGGAGAGGTTGGAGTCCCTGGCGGGATGCCCACAAACATAACACATCAACTCCAAGGCCCTGTGTCAATGCGTCTCGTTGCTGATGGGTTGACTTAGACCCCTGCTGGGGCAGCGTCCACAGAGTCCCTCCACTGTGCACCACGGTTGGCACTAAGCCACTCAGACCCCTACACCCTTGACAGCCCAAGGGGCCCCATGTGGGGTCTCCAAGCCCAGGGTGTACTTTGTGTTTGGGGGATATGACTTTTCTTCATTCTTCATTTTTTAAATTGAGATATTATTTGCATTTCTTACAATTCAGCAGTTTTAGTACATTCACAGATGTGCAACCATTACCTCTAGATCCAGAACATTCCATCCCCCAACAGAAGCCCCACCCCCATGACCAGTCACCCCCCACCCCCTTTCCAGCCCCTGACAACCAGGAACCCACTCTCTGTCTGTGGATTGGCCTGTTCTGGACGTTTCCCATCACTGGAATCACACCCTGTGTGTCCTCCTGTGTCTGCTTCTATCACTGGGCATTGTATTCTCAGGTCCCCTCCACGTGGCAGCCGGGGTCTGGGCTTTAGCCTTTTTCCTGGCTGAGTCATATTCTACTGTGTAGAGGGACCACGTTGTGTTTATCCATCCTGTGGGTGAACTTGTGGGTCATTTCTGCTTTTCAACTGCTGTGAATCATGCTGGTGTGAACATGCATGTACAGACTTTGCTGTGAGCATGTGTTCCAGATGTGACTGAATCTCCTCAGGGGGAAGTTTGGGGCCTTGTTAGGGTCAGGGCTGAGGGGGAGTGCTCAGCCTTCCAGACACACCTCTCCAGGCTTTGTGCCTCCAGCTGTCCCTGCCCCTGCCCCTCCAGGCCCTCCTCTGGTCCTCCCCACTCTGGTTTTTCTGGAGTCCTGGCTGCAGGGGTAACCACCCGCCCTCCTCTGCTGCCCCTCAGTGCCCAGCCCCCTACAGCCCCCTGGGAGCAATGCTACCCTGTCCCTTCCTCACAAGCTTCCCTGGATCCTTGCATCTCTTCCAGGCCCTGGAGAGGGGGACTCTATGCGATGCACTGAGCCCTTCTCTTTCTGTCGTCAGGGTGAGCATGTGCCCTGAGGGTCCCTCCAGGCATCCCAGGTGGGCCTGGATGAGGGCACTGTCCATTTGCCAGCTGGGCTTCTGGGAAACAGGATGAGGTCACAGCTCAGGAAAATGCTTCACAAACTCGCAGCAGCATCCTACACGGGTTGGGGGGAGGAGCAGCATCATCTGCGTTGCGGGTGCATCTGCCACAGTTGGAGGCCCTGCCTACCCAGCCAGCAGTTCCCACAGCTCCTGGTACTGGCCACCAGCGCACAGTTGCTTCCCATGGGAAGCCCCTGGTTCACTTCCATGGCCAAGGCCCCTGCTCTGGGGTCCTCTGGGGGGAGGGCCTGTCCTGCCTCTCACAGCACCTGGGCCCCAAGTGTCCCAGGATTGTGGTCCCATCACGCCCCTCGCACCTCCATCTTCACCCGATCTTCTCTTTGTACACATCCAGACCTCCCTTTTGTAAGGGCACCAGCCGTTACTCCAGCATGATCACATTTTAGTTGGCTACTTCTGCAGCAACCCCATTTCCAAAGAGGGTCCCATCATGGGCCTCATCCACCCCTACGTGCCCAGCCCAGTGGTGGCCTGGGGACCCAAGAGCATCCCGGCAGCTGGGCAGCCCCACGTCAGACAGGGACAACCAGCCATCTGGTGACAAGATAGAGGGGACAGAGTGTGAGCCCACTCCTGGCAATCCGACCAGTTTCTTGCCCCTGAAATATAATAACAAAAGTTTGTGCTTGTCCTTTGTGGGTCTTCTTTTCATATCAGTCTCCTAGTAGTTCTTTTTAAAACTGAGACAGAATTTACACACCTTAAAATTCATTCCTCCAAAGCATATTTGCACAGCTGTACAACCACCACCTTTATGTAATTCCAGAACATTCCATTACCCTAAAAGGAAACCCCGTCCTCATTAGCAATGACTCCCCAGCCTCTGACAATCAGGAGCCCACTCTCTGTGTCTGTGGATTGGCCTGTTCTAGACATTTCCCATCGGTGGAATCACACCCTGTGTGTCCTTCTTTGTCTGCTTCTCTCACGGAACATTGTGTTCTCGGGGTCTGTCCACACGGTAGCAAGTGTCAGGGCTTCCCTCTTTTCCATGGCTGAGTGATGCTCACGGATATGGAGGGACACGTGGTTGTGTTCACCTTTGGCTGCTGTGCATGTGTGGGTTTCCATGTGGACCTGTATGTCCGTTGCCCCTCATGGGTGCCTGGCGGTGGAATCACAGGGTCTTGGGGTGACTGTCTTCTGAGGATGCTGCCCCATTTCACAGCCCACCTGCCGTGTGGGGTTCCAATTTCTCCTCATCCTCCCACAGTGGTCCCTGTCGGCTTCATGAATCCAGCCATTCCGGCGGGTGTGGAGTGTGTCCTACTGGTTTCGGTTTGCGTTTCCCTCTTGCCAGACTGTGTATGTCCTTCCTCTCCTGGTTGCCATTTCTACATGTTCCTTGCCTTCAGCAGTGGCCTCCAGGCCATGTACCCCCCAACCTCCTCCCCAGCTGTGGGCTGCAGACTGAGTGAGGTTGCAACATCAGGCCAAAGTCTCCCTGACCCCAGGGACCCTCCCCAACTAGAGTCCCGGGGCACTGGGCAGGTGCAGGGAGGCCTACAGGCCCACCTGTTTCTCCTGGTTATGGGCCGGCATCGAACTGTCCTGAGATGGGGGTGATCAAAAGAAATAGTCCAGGATGGGGCTCCTAGCCTGACGGTTTTGTGCCCCCCAGCCGCTGGCCCTGCCTGCATCTCTCCCTCTGTGCTGGGATGTGGGTCGCAGAGGGAGATGGAGTGGGGGAAGGACAGAAACCCCTTGCCAAGGCAGAATGGGAGCTGGATGGGACCTCAGAGCCCTGCCAGGGTGGCCCTCCAAGTGGGGGGGGGGGCTACAGCATGGGCAAAGGCCCTGGGCCGAGCCGCCTGGGGAGGCAGGCACTGAGGGTCAGCCGTAGGGCAGCCAGGACAGGCAGTGAAGGTCATGGTGCAGGCTGAGGAACCAAGGGCAGACCCAGGAGGGGCCAGCCTTGGTTTCCTCCCCACAGCACGGGGTCTGTGCCCCTTGAGTTCCTGCTATGAGCACCCCCAGGACAGCCATGGTCCCTGCCAGGCGCATCTGGGCCTGGGCTCTGGGGGGCAACGATTTGGGGAAACTGAGGCTGGGGCGGGGAGGGCGCCAGGGCAGCAGGGTACAGGTTGGCAGCAGCAGGGTTCAGGCCGGTGGCGGCAGGCCGGCGTTGTTGACAGCCGTCTGTGGCTAGAATCCGCCCCGTTCAGTAATTCTCTGCACTCTGCCAGTAATCGCCCTGACTTACCAGGCAGGCATCATTTCCTGAAAGTCAGCCGGCCTTAGGGGAAGTAGGCGCCGGCGGTGACTAAACCAACATGCAAATGCAGCCGGGCGGGCGCGGGCTGAGGGCTGAGGGCCGGCCGGGCTGAGCCCCCGCGGTCATGAGGCAGCTGCTCCTGCTGCCTCCCAGAGCCCCGGCCATCACCATGTCCCAGCTGCGCTTCTGGCTGCAGTTTGCCACTATCAGCAAGGTAATCCCGCTCCTGCCGGGCACGCAGGGCCGGCGGGGCGGCAGAGTGGGCGGGCCCAGCCCGTGGGAACAACGGCGGTGGGGGGGGAGGGGGGCGGGCTCCGTCCGGCTCTTTTGGCAGCCAGGGTGATTCCGCTGGAGTTTTCCGAGCAGAGCCACGTGGGATGTGGGGACAGCCAGGGAGGGTAGGCAGGGGGACAACGGGGGGCCAGAGCCACCCCACCTGGAGTCTTGGGGGCACTCTGGGCACGGCGGCACTGGCTCCATGGGCTGGGGTGGGGCACGGCTTGAGACGGGCTCTGATGGGACAGGTAGGAATGGTCCCTTCTGTCCTTCTGTCCTCCCATCCCTCCATCCCCCCTTCCCTTCATTCCCCTCACTCCTGTCCTGCCATCCCTCCATTCCCCGGTCTGTCCTCGGGGCCCCTGGATCTGTGTCTGAAGGGCGTTTCTGGTGTCGCTTCCCCAGCTGGGAGGGGTTGCTGAGCAGACCCAGAGCCAGGTCCAGCCTCAGGGCTGTCCTGTTCCATCCTGCTGGGTACTGGTGGTGGACGTGAGATGGGGGCATTGCTGCGTGGGCAGCTCCTCCAGGTCCCCCCAGCTCCTCACTGGTCTGGGATCTCTGGGATGCTGAGAGAACTGTCAGGGTAACCAGCCAGCTCCCCACTCAGGGGCTGCAGTGGAAGGAGCAGGGTGGGGACACAGGTCAGGAGGTGACTGGGGGTAGGGTGGACACAGGCTGCTGAGTTGGCTCTGGTGAGGGCCGGGGAGCTGCCGCCCTGGCCTGACTAGGCCTTGGGACCCAGAGAGGGTGGATCTGGGTTCAGGTCGTCTTGCAGGTCTTCTGCGGCTGCCGGGGGTCAGGTCCTGACATGGGCAGGCGCCCTCTCACTCCCATCCAAACACCCACTCTGCCCAAGGCAGGAGGGGCCCTGGGAGCCCCACCCCCAGCCCTGGTGACCCGAGTGAGGCCCCACCTCCCTTTGCCCCTGAGGATCCAGGGGCCCCCAGACAATGCTGGTTCCCCCCCCGGGCATCTGGTGGGGACAGTGTCCACAGACTGGGGACGCCCACTTCCTTAATAAATTGTACTTTTCACAACAGGGTTAGGTTTATAGCGAAGCTGTGGATCAGTTCAGGGTCCCCATGGGTCACACCTCAGCTCAGCACCACCTGCATCCCAGCTGATGGGCTGGTATTGACGTGTCATCCTCAGCCAGGGTCTGCACTTCCCCTTGTCCTCTCTGCCCCAGGGCTGCATGTCACCAGGCCCCCTTGGTCTTGCCATTGTCTCCTCTTGGGGTTGGGGGCCTGGGCAGTTGTGGGTGGAGAGCCCGGGTCGGGCATCCTGCAGGATGTCCCCAGTCTGGGCTTGTCTGGTGTTTTCTTGTGGTCACCCTGGGACCATGGATTCCTAGGGGAGGGACCCAGGAGGGGACGTGCCCTCACCTGTCACATCAGGGATCCCTGCTGCCAACCTTGACCTGACCTCCTGGCTCCTCCATGGGGGAGGGAGTGTCCTTCCCCTGCACACTGTCCTGGGAAGGGTCTCCATGCAGCCCTCTCAGAGGGTGTAATCCCCTTCAGCCCAGGGACTCTGCCATGGTCAGGGCTGGCCCCCCAGCCCCACCCCGCTTCTTGCCCACTGCTCAGCAACTGTTCTGCCTTCAGGGAGCAGGGCAACCCCTCAGGGCTCCAGGGCTGCTGGCTGCTGGCCTGGGCCATCATCACTCTGCCCAAGCTCAGTGCCATCCGCTGGGAGGACCACGCAGATGTGGTGCCAGGGGATTTCAGCAAGGACAGCTGTCCTTGCCTGTACCCAGACCCCACCCCAGCCAGCCTGCGGAGTCTGGGGACCTCCTCATTGTCCAGGCTCGGGATGGGCCACCTCTGACCCCAGCTGACCAGGGATGGGCCGGGGAGCAGGCAGGCCAGACCTCCAAGCCCTCGCTGCCTCAGTGTCCCCTGAGATGGGTGCTCTGGCCTGTTGAGTCACCCAGCTCTTGTGTGAGGGTGCCAGGAGCCTCAAGTGGATCATGGAGCACCTCTTCCCGTTCCTGGGGTTGGCATTCCCCTCCTGCTTCCCTTCCTGCTCTGTCCCAACCTCGAAGATTTTATTCACACTCTCGCCTGGATTTGACCAGGTCACAAGGTCCTAGCACTGCAGGCGGTGGGGGAGGCTGAGGTCTATCCCCCCAACACCGTGAGACCAGGCTGTGCGTGGCAGGGGGCAGGGGCCAGTAGGGGCCTGGTGGGCAGAAAGCTTGCCTTACAAACCCCCCAAGCCAGGGCAGCCAGGCTGTGGGAGGCCGTCTTCCCAGGGCCCGCAGCCTCAGACTGGCTGACCTGGCCCCGCCCCTGCCATACCCCTTCCTGCCACTCCCCCTGTCTGGGCACGGTGGGTCCCACCAGCCTGTTTGGGTTCCCCTGCCTGCTAGCATGGGAGCATGGGGGTCTGGGGAAGCTGGTCAGTGTCACCTGGAGGTCCCCTCACCCCAGAGCGGGGGCAGGTGGTTCCCATGTAGATCAGTGGGAGGGGAGCCCCAGAAACACTCTGCAGGGGCGTGGGGCAGGGCTTGGCACTGCCTGAGCCAGGGGGCCTAGTCTTAGTGACCTGGGGCTGAGGGGACGGCCCCCTCTACCCCCCCACCCAGCCAGGAGCTAGCTCAGCTCCGGCTTCCAGGCCCCAGCCGGACACATCGGGTGGGCCCCACTCCCCGGCGTCCCTTCCAAGTCTCTTTCTCCCCAGAGTCCACTGATCTTGAGTCCCTAAGTCGGAGACCCAGCTGGTCTGCCCCGCCCACCTTCCTAGCCTCCCCCACCCCCCGCCACAAGTTAGTGGGACACATGCAGCCTACCTGGCAGCCCGCCTCAGCCCACCTGTCCGTGGCCCTCCTCCCACCAGGCGGTGACCTGTGGAAGGTGCGCCGGGCTGGGTGCTCCCAAAGGGCTTGTTCCCTCCTCCTCTGCCTTGGCCCCACCCCCTCCTTGGCTCCTCCCGGCTCAGGAAATGCTCCCATTGACACTCCCTCTGGGACCACAGTCTGTCCATAACCCCTGCCCCATGTCAGGCAGGCTAGGGGGCTCCTTCCCTGGAGTGATCAGCTGAGCGTGCCCCACATTAGGGCATGGAGGGGCTAAGGGAGGTGGTTGGGGCCTTCACCTTCCCCAGCTCCAGGCGCTGGGGGGCTCCTGCATCTTGGCATTACCCCTTCACAAGGATGGGTGTGCCCTAAGTAGACTCCAGCGTGTACCTGTGGGGTCTGCTTTCTCTCACCTCCCCTTACTTTTCCCCTTTCTTTTTAAAAAAGAAAAAACAGCTTTATTGCTATAATTCACGTACCATACAGTTGACCCATTTGAAATGTGTAATTCAGTGTTTCCAGTACATTCACAGAGTCATGCATGTGTCATCTCTGTTTAGTTCCAGAACATTCCATCACCCCCCCAAGACGCCCCATCCCCAAGAGCAGTCATTCCCCTCTCCTCCCCAGCCCCTGACCACCAGGAACCCACTCAGTTTGTGTATCCGCCTGTTCTGGACGTTTCCCATCAGTGGAATCACATGCTGTGTTGTCCTTCTCTGTCTGCTTCTCTCACTGAGCATCATGTTCTCAGGGTCCATTCGCATGGTAGCGAGTGTCAGGGCTTTATCCCTTTCTGTGGCCAAGCATCATCCACGGCATGGCTGGGCCTGTGGCTCTGTCTGTGTGGCCTCAGCCGCCCATACCTAGCCTGTCTTCCAGGACTCCTCATACCTCGATGACCTCTCCAACGCTTCCATCTTCTCCTCATCCGTGGATTCCCTCTCGGACATAGCTGACACGCCCGACTTCCCACCCGCTGACAGCCTCAGCCAGGTGCCTACCATTTGGGATGTGAGCACTGGCCCCTCTGCCCACGACAAGGTCAGTGCACCCAGCCTCCAAGCTGGCAGCCATGCCAAGGCCGCTTAGACCCAGACAACGCTGCTACTCAAGGTTGCTTGTGTCTCCCATGTGGGCCTGAAGATGCAGGGGCTCCCAGGGGGAAAGGTGACTCTGGGGAGCACAGCACACACTAGTGGATGTTGGTGGATATCTGCCCAGCTGCCCTGACAGGTTCAGTGCCCGTGAAACTCCTGGACCCTCAAGAAGGGTCAGGGGGATGTGACATGCCCAGAGCAGGTGTAGTAGGCAACCCAGGACCAACCCCATCTCTGGCTGCAGGGGCCCAGTGGGGCAGTAACCCTGCCCTCCCCTCACCAGGGCCCTCCCACCAGCTCCTAGCCTCTCCCAGGCCCAAGCGGGCAGCTGAAATCCCACACGGACTTCTGCTGCGGCCAGCAGGGCTGCAGGAACCTGACTCAGCCTTCCAGGAACCTGAGCCCAAGGCTGTTTGTTTGTTTTTGTTAATTCAAAAAAGAAAACGGAGAGGGAATTGAGAGTAGGTTTCTGATCTCCTTATACCTCATTTCCAATTTATTTTCATTTCAAGAAAACTTTGTGGCTTTTTTTTTCAATTTCCCTGGTGGTCCAGGGGCTAAGACTGTGCTTCTACCATAGGGAGGCACAGGTTTGATCCCTAGATAGGGAACTAAGATCCCACATGCTGCACAGCACAGGCCCCCTACTCCCCCCCCCCAAAAAAAAAGAAAAGGAAACTACACTTTGATTAAAAAAACAAAACTTTGTTTTTACTTTCCTTCCAGTTTTATTGAGATATAATTGACACATGGCACTAAGTTTAAGGAGATGCACACACAGCACAACGATTGACTTGCATATGTCATGAAAAAGGACCACAATAAGTCAGTGAACATCCACTGTCTCATACTGATACAACAATAAAGAGATAGAGGGACTTCCCTGGTGGTCCAGTGGTTAGAACTCGGCGCTGTCACTGCTGGAGACCTGGGTTCAATACCCGGTTGGGGAACTAAGAGCCCACAAGCCACACAGCATAGCCAAAAAAGGAAAAAAGAAAAAGTAGAAAACCATTTTTTTTCTTGTGCCCACAACTCCTTGCATTTACTGTTAACTTTCACATACAATGTACAGCAGTGTTGTCTACTTATCATGCTGCATGTTGCGTTCCTAGTTCTTACTTATATAGTGCTTCGTGTATCCCTAGTACTTATTTATGCACCAGATCTAAGTGGGCAGAAAGCAGGAGGGAGGCTTGTAGCCAGCTGAGGGGCTTGAGGACAGTCAGGCGAGCCCTCCTGGAGGCTGGGGGCCTATCGAGGCACTTGAGCCCCACCTCTGGCCTGCAGGCTCATGCCCCACTCCCTGACTCTCCCCTCCAGCTGTTCCCGCCCAGTGGGCCATTTACAGGCCTCGAGGACCCTGTGTCCTCCCTCCCCAGCACCCCACTTCTCATCAGCTACCAGGTGAGCCAGGTACCTTCCCTACCCCTGCCCACCCCTCCTGGGCACTAGGGAGGGCCACTCAGGCACTTGCTGTGTGCAGAGTCTGGGCTACAGACAGGGAAACTGAGGTCCCAGGGAGGCACCATGCTGGGGGGGGCAGGGGGAGAGGGTAACACCTTCCCATCACCTGAGTCACTGGGCTGGCTGGTGGTCCAGGCCCCTGCCCCTGACAGGGAGGCTGGCAGGCTGCAGGGGACAGGACAGTCCCCAGTGTAACAGCACCTCTCCTCAGGCTCAGAGTCAGCCTGAGGAGGACGACGAGGCCGAGGAGGATGAGGCGGAGGAGCTGGGCCACGCGGAGACATATGCTGACTACGTGCCATCCAAGTGTGAGTGTCCCCTGTGGAGACCCCCAGCTGCACAGCGCCCAGGGTCTGGGTCCTCTGGCCTGGGGTGCCCGTTTCGGGGGTCTCTGAAGGTCCCAGGGAACCTTAAACTGCCAGAGCAGGTGTGGATGCTGTGGGTGGGCTCCTGAGGGACTCTTCTGTAATCAGGGTTGTGATCTTCACCTGGCACAAAATCAGCGGCAGGCCGAGGT
Organism: Giraffa tippelskirchi; assembly: GCF_054371585.1. Lineage (NCBI taxonomy): Eukaryota > Metazoa > Chordata > Mammalia > Artiodactyla > Giraffidae > Giraffa > Giraffa tippelskirchi. The sequence goes on along the minus strand of NC_137280.1, from coordinate 116,923,611 downwards.
TGCAATGGAAAGGCAGGCCGCCTTCCTCTGCACCTGGGAGGGTTTTAGGAATCTGCCACCTGCTGGAACTAGGCTGATAGACCCTCCCCTCCCCTTCGTGGGGCGTGCCCCGCCTATCCTGGCCCCAGGCCACCTCCCTAGTGCCCTGGTTATGCCCCGGCCATGCCCCTGACCTGCCCCCTCGCCACATCCCTACAGCCAAGATTGGGAAGCAGCACCCGGACCGTGTGGTGGAGACCAGCACGCTGTCCAGCGTCCCGCCGCCAGACATCACCTACACCCTCGCCCTACCCTCCTCAGACAGCGGGGCCCTGTCCGCCCTGCAGCTGGAGGCCATCACCTACGCCTGTCAGGTGATCCCGGGGTCTCCCACCGGGTCTGCGTCCTGTGTGGGGATAGTCTCAGTGACCCCTCCCTCCCCCACCCCTGCAGCAACATGAGGTCCTGCTCCCCAGCGGGCAGCGCGCAGGCTTTCTCATCGGCGATGGTGCGGGTGTGGGTAAGGGCCGCACGGTGGCCGGAGTCATCCTGGAGAACTATCTGCGGGGCAGGAAGAAGGCCTTGTGGTGAGCTGCCTCCCCTGGGTGCGGGGCGGGCCCACAGCCCGGGAGGGGACTCCTGAAGCCAACTGGCCCGCAACCCCAGGTTCAGCGTCTCCAATGATCTCAAGTACGACGCGGAGCGCGACCTCCGGGACATCGCCGCTCCCGGCATCGCGGTGCACGCACTGAGCAAGGTGGGTGGGCCGCAGCCCCAAACCTGGTACCGGTCGGGGTCGCGGAGCCCAGCTCTGGCCAAGCCACCTCATGCACAGATGTCCGCCCTCTCCCCCAGATCAAGTACGGCGACAACACTACCTCAGAGGGCGTCCTCTTCGCCACCTACTCCGCCCTGATCGGTGAGAGCCAGGCAGGTGGGCAGCACCGCACGCGCATCCGGCAGATCCTGGAGTGGTGCGGGGAGGCCTTCGACGGCGTGGTATCCTCGCTGGGATGGGGGCGGAGCCGAGCACAGGGGTGGGGCTATAGGGGCGGGGTCTAGGGCAGGGGGCCGGGAGACCTTGACAAGTCCCATCCTGGCAGGCTCTGGAGGGGCGGAAGTGCGGGCGGAATTCCCGGCAGGGAGGGCCTGGTGTCACAGGCTCGCCCTTAGTGACCGTTGCTACCCGTCCCTGGCTGTCTGCCTAGGCCTCCTGGCTCCAGTGGGACGGACCCATGCCCACAAGGTCAGGGTGGTGTTGGCTGAGACACTCCAGGCGGTGAGACTCAAGGGCTAGAGATGCAAAGCACTTCCTCCCTCGTCCTCATCCAGCCCCCTAGTAGTGGGGCTGAGTGGGCCGGCCAGGCCAGGAGATCCAAAGGGAAGCCAGGCCAAAGGCCCCCTGTCCCAGCTTGGCCAGCTAGTGTGGGTCCCAGGCCTCTCCCTCCTTCGCTCTTAAGCCTGAGATCACTTCCTTTTTGCTCACACCAAACTGTAGGAAAATGAAGTGTAGGAGAATATAAGCTAGAGTCTGATGTTTGTGTCCTGTCCACCTTTTCTTGTTTCACACACTCCTCTTACCAGTAACAATCTTCCAGAGGACCCATCTTAGTCTCCCCACAGCTGGGCATTCAAGGGCCACAACTTCTGGGGATATCTGCAGGGGCCCACAGAGGACCCTTAAGCTCTATCCTCCCAGGATCTGCCCTTGTTCCCAGAAGTGGGGCCGCTGCTTTCTCCCGAGGCTCCCCGTCCCTCTTGATGAGAGGAGACCTAGGGTCCTCTGCTCACAGGGCGAAGTCTGTACAGAGGCCCTCAAGCAAGACACAGCAGCAGGTCTACTGATGCATCAGCTCAGCAACAGTATGAAAAATAACAAGGTTAACGTCACACCCGGGGGCAGCCTGCTGGCAACAGGCTAACCTTCTCACCCATGTTCCCACAAGTTCTCCATCAATCCTCTGTATATTTGTGTGGACACATGCACACACACATGGCACTCACACCTTGTCTTTCAGATAGGTTTGTGACAGACCTACTTGTCTGTAACTTACTCCCCTGAAAACATGAAGAACCTTCTATGTTTTCCAACTCCTGTGAACATCACGGGTCTAGAGGCTGTTTTCCAGTGGCCCTGGTGGCCTCACACCCCAAGGACCCCACCCTGTGGCCAGAGACCCCGGGCACCTTCTGGAGTTCCCGCAGCCAGGAAGGGAGATAGTGTGGTGGGTCTTTCGGGCGGCCTGCCTTCCAGAACAGTCCTTAACCCACGCCCACCCCAGATTGTGTTCGACGAGTGCCACAAAGCCAAGAACGCAAGCTCCACCAAGATGGGCAAGGCCGTGCTGGACCTGCAGAACAAGCTGCCCCTGGCCAGGGTGGTCTATGCCAGCGCCACAGGTGAGAGCCTGCTCATCGATGGGTGATGCCTGCCCCAGCACAGCTGTAGGGGCATCTGATCTGCAACCCAGCTCCTGCCAGCCACCTTGCAGCCTGTCTGCTGATAGATACCAGCCCCTGTCAGAGGCCTCCCCTCTGCCCACTGGCCATGGGCACTTTTCCAAGAGCCTCAGGTCCCTGTTGCTGGCCCTCATGCCATTTCTGGGGCCCCATCCAAGGCTGCCAACCTAGCCAGGTCAGAGAAGCTGACAGTGGCCCCCTTCCCCCAGGTGCCTCTGAGCCCCGAAACATGATCTACATGAGCCGCCTGGGCATCTGGGGTGAGGGCACGCCCTTCCGGACCTTCGAGGAATTTCTGCATGCCATCGAGAAGAGGTGCGCTCTTCATGCCCACGTGATGGAGGAGGGGCCGCAGAGGGCCCTGCTTGTCATATGTGGAGTTGCACCCCTCCTATCCACTCTCCTGTGGCAACCAGGGGGGGTCTTAGAATGAAAATTCCATGCTTTCTCTGCCTAGTACTTCCAATTATCTCAGAGGAAGGGCCCTCCCCTGCCCCCCCACCAAGGTAGACCACTTTCTCTTTCCAAGGCACACTAGGCCCTTGATGACCACAGGGCCTTTGCAAATGCTCTCTGCCCCACACACCGCACCCCGTGCACCTTGTCCTTCCTCACTCTCCAGTGACAGCCCCTACCTCGCTGGCTCCATCTCTCGGTGGGACCCAGCATGTGGTCCCTAGCTGGCACCTAGGCAGCCTGTGCTTGCCCACAGGGGTGTGGGCGCCATGGAGATCGTGGCCATGGACATGAAGGTCAGTGGCATGTACATCGCTCGCCAACTCAGCTTCTCTGGTGTCACCTTCCGCATCGAGGAGATCCCGCTTACCCCGGCCTTCGAGCGCATCTATAACCGGGCAGCCCTGCTGGTGAGTCTCTGACCTAACGGACAGCCTCAGTGTCGCCTTGGAGTTCTGCCCGATCACCTTCAGCGTCTTCCCTTGAGGGCACCACTCAGATTAGTCAGACTGTAGACAGGAGGAAGCAGCTGGCCGGCCCACCTCATCCTTGGTGGGAGCCCAGCATCTCAATCCTGTTTAAGCTGGGGATTCTGTGGGACTCCCCTCCACATGTTGCCCCCAAGGCATGATCCAGAGCTGGTGGCCATTTCAGTCTCTCTCCATGGAGCCGTTCTAGGTGTTGCAGGGTGTGGAAGAGTCTCTCTGGCCCCACCAGGTCACTACCAAGAACCCCCTCCCTGGTGACAACTACAGATGCCCCAGACATGGCCCACTGTCCCCTGGGGGCCAGTGGTAGAAGGCGGGCAGGGCAGATATCCCCTCCATTCTAGAGGTGTTGTCCACTTACCCTCTGACTGCATGAGTGCCATTTTCACAGTGGCCTTCCCAACGTTATACTTTTTGGATTTTTAACATTTCTGACCATCCAGCTGTTGCCAGGGCCTCTGTATAGCCCCACTTACAGCCCCCATCCTCTGGCCCTACATTTCTGTGGGGCAGGGGCCGGCAGTAGCAAGCTGAGCTGGGCATGTCATTGCAGTGGGCCGAGGCCCTGGGCGTGTTCCAGCAGGCAGCCGACTGGATCGGCCTGGAGTCGCGCAAGTCCCTGTGGGGCCAGTTCTGGTCAGCCCATCAGCGCTTCTTCAAGTACCTGTGTGTGGCCGCCAAGGTGCACCGGCTGGTGGAGCTGGCCCAGGAGGAGCTGGCCCAGGACAAGGTGAGCTGGGTTGGGCTGAATCCCCAGAAAGAAGCGGGCACAGGCTTGTGTGGAGAACGGGGTTGTCTGGGAGCTGAGGCCAGCCATTGGTGCCAGGTTAACATCCCAGGGGACGTGGGCTTTTTGGGGTCTGGCAGCCTGAGTAACACAGGGGAAGGAGGACGGAGCAACAGGCCAGCCCCAGGTTTCCAGCTGCAGGGGTGGGTGTGGGGGCAGGGGGTCCAATCCTGCTCACACACACCCACCCCCGCAGTGTGTGGTCATCGGGCTGCAGTCCACAGGTGAGGCGCGGACCCGGGAGGTGCTGGGCGAGAAGGAGGGACAGCTTGATGGCTTCGTGTCCGCCGCCGAGTGAGTGACACCTTGGGGGCCTGGCCCTGCCTGTGACCCCAGCTGAAGGAGCCGACCCCGACCCTCAGAGACCTTAGGTCCAGCCCAGGTTGTTAAGCCAGAAAGGGTAACCATGGGGACCCAGGACTCGGGGGCCACTGGCCCAGGGTCCCGAGACTTTCGAATGAAGCTTCCCCAGGCTCACCCCTTATGTGGGTACCGGGCTGTTTCAAGGACTGCACAGATTTTAGGGACTGTCCCTGGTGGTCCCTGAAGCCCCTGGCCTCCCTTTCCACCCTGGGCGAGGATCCCAGCATGAGGCCCCTTGCCTGCTCTGCCTCATCCTGTCTCTTCCTGCACGGTCCAGCATGTCCTCCTTTCCCCTGGGCCCCCCACTCTGGGATGCCCGCCTTGTTCTTCAGAGCCATCAGTGCTTGCAGGCAGAGCCCCACCCAGCCCCCCACCTATATTCAATCTATTGCCCACCAAGTGTGGGTAGGACCCCAGTGGGACCCCTGCCCCCGTCCCTGCAGCTCCTTCCCCCTCTACCCATCTTCTCTGAGCCCCTGTGCCCAGACCCACTCTTGGGGCCTCTTGGTGCTAGGCGTCCACTAGGCAGAGCAGACCTTACACATGGGACCCAACCCCTCCATGTCTCCCAGTGAAAACAAACTCTGCATCTCACTTTCAGAGGCGTCTTTTTGTCACTAATTCAGAAGCACTTTCCTTCGACCAAGAGAAGGCGTGAGAGAGGAGCAGGCAGTAAGAGAAAGCGTAAGTGCCCGCCACCCGGCTGGACCTTGTGCCTATGGCCCCTCACTGCTCCTGCCGGGGCCCTCCAGCCTCCCTCCTTTCTGACCCTCGACCTGGGTTGGTATGCTGCCACATAGCCACATGGCCTGAGCCCATCCCCACCCCAGCCCTCCAGGGCAGCTGCTCAGTCAGCAAAAAACCCCAGTGCTGCAGGATGGCTGTGTGGCTAGTTCATTCCCAAGGCCTCCAGCCTCATCCCCAGAAGGCAGGGCCTCGCATTCCCCAGGTGAAAGTGAGTCTGAGGCTGAAACCACACTGGTCCAGGGGACCAGGATGGAGCCCTTACAAAGCACCCCAGGATAGGGGACTGGCCCAAGCACCTACCTGCAGGCACACACTGCACCCTGTTCTTGCAGGCAAAGGCTGAGCATCCTCTCATCAGGGGGAAGTGAGGCTCAGAGAGACCAAGCAACTCACCTGAGGGCATACAGCCAGCCTTGGGGCCCAGTCCTGCCCCTCAGGCTTCCTGGGAGCGCCCTGCAGGGTGTCCGGGACAGTATTCAGGTTACTTGGGCCCCTGGACCGCCACCTCCCAGGGCTTGGGCATGTCCTCTGGCTGACCCACCCAGCGCCACCTTGTGAGGTGGGGCACGTGGCCTCCCCAGGCACCACCCAAGGACGCACTGCTGTGTCAAGAAGTCTGGCAGGGTCGGTAACACGCCCCCGCCAGCAGCAGGGCAGAGACATGCCACAGCTGCACAGGGGGAAGGGGCTTGGGCCGTAAGCCCTAACCATCCAGGCATGCAGCCTGTCCCTGGACCACTGGGAGTCTCCCTGGGACCAGGCCGCAGTGACCCTTGACTGCTCCCTTGCAGGGCGGCCACGGGGCCGTGGGGTCAAGGCGCCCAGGCTGGCGTGCGAGGCGGCAGGTGTGATCCGCATCAGTGACGACAGCAGCACAGAGTCGGACGGCGGCCTGGACAGTGACTTCCACTCTTCCCCCGAGTCCCTGCTGGATGACGATGTGGTCATCGTGGATGCCATCGGGCTCCCAGCCGATGACCGCGGTGAGGCCCAATGCTGCCCTCCCCATCCTCACTTCTCAGGCTCTGAGCAGGGAGTCAGGGGCACATGAGCAGGGGCAGCCAGAGGTTCGGGGAAAGATTCTGGACCCCCACTACCCGTGGGCCCCCTCACCCTTGAGGGCCCAGGGCTGGGAGCAGGGCTGTGGACAGGCGGCCTGGCCCAGTCCCCCCTGACCCTCTGGCCCCACAGGCCCCTTGTGCCCCCCACAGCGGGACCTGCATGGCCCCGGTGTCCTGGAGCGGGTTGAACGGCTGAAGCAGGACCTGCTGGCCAAGGTGCAGGCGCTTGGCCGGGAGCTGCCAGTCAACACCCTGGACGAGCTCGTAGACCAGCTGGGGGGCCCAGAGTGTGTGGCCGAGGTGAGCTCTGGTGCCCCCTGGTGGCCAGCTTGGTGCGGGTGGGTGGGTGGGGAGTGGCTGCTGGATCCAGTGTCCTGCTCTCCCCTTCAGGCAGTGCTGCCCAAGCCCAACCCCCGACCCCCCTCCCCCTCCCTTCCTCTCTTCCTCTCTTCCACTGTGTGCCTGCGCGCTTTCCCGGGACGGGCCCTGGTGCCACCTCAGGTCTGTCTTGGCCCTATGTGGTCGGGTTGCAATAAAAAGACTCAGGAAGATGTAGTGACCGTGCCTGCTGATGACCCCATGGGTACCCGAGCCTAGGGAGAGGCCAGGTTCTGGCAGCCCCCACCACCCACCCACACCCAGGAGCCCCAGGAGCCAGGTGGGGGGACAGATGGGGAAACTGAGGCCCGTGGGGATCAGCCCCTGGGCGGCCACACCAGCTGACAACCTGTCCTCTCTCCCCACCACGGCCACAGATGACCGGCAGGAAGGGCCGTGTAGTGTCCAGACCTGACGGGACGGTGGTGTTCGAGTCACGGGCGGAGCAGGGTCTCTCCATTGACCACGTGAACCTCAGGGAGAAGGAACGCTTCATGAGTGGGGAGAAGGTGGGGTCCCTGGGGCACCCCGTGTGTGGCCGCATGTGGGCTGAGAGGCGCAGGGCTCTTGATAGACTGGCTAGAGGACCACCAGCTGTGTGTAGGGGTGTGTGCTGTGCTTGTGTGCCTGAGTGGGGCCCCCTAGCCCTCCCCAGTCCCACTTTCAGTTTGAGTCATCCAGGCCCTCTGTCAGTGCCTGGACCGCTGATGCTGAGCCACCCTGTGGGAACTGATGTCTGCAGGGCCAGCAGACTCTGGGAGTGACTCAGGATGGTCCAGACTCCACTCTAAGCCCACGGAGGCCCCTCAGGGACACACATAACCTGACCTTCCTGTGTGGGTCACCCTGAATGCTTCCAGTTGACCCAGGGCACATGGGGCGTGGGGCAAGGTGGAGCAGGCTGCCCACCCTGCCGCCCCTCTGACCCATCCCCAACCATGCGTACCCAGCTTGTGGCCATCATCTCAGAGGCCTCCAGCTCTGGCGTCTCCCTCCAAGCTGACCGCCGCGTCCAGAACCAGCGGCGCCGGGTGCACATGACGCTGGAGCTGCCCTGGAGCGCTGACCGAGCCATCCAGCAGTTTGGTGAGCCCTGCCCCCGCCTCAGGCCAACTCGCCCCAGGGGCCTACCTGGTCCCTAAACACCCCTTCTGCCTCCAGGCCGGACCCACCGCTCCAACCAGGTCTCTGCACCAGAGTACATCTTTCTCATTTCGGAGCTGGCGGGGGAGCGCAGGTTTGCTTCCATCGTGGCCAAGCGGCTGGAGAGCCTGGTGAGCCTGCAGGCAAGGGGCGGGCTGGTAGCTCCCCAAGGGGGGTGGGCCAGGGAGGAGCAACACATGGGTAACGTGTGACGGCCTCCCATCCTGGGCAGGGGGCTCTGACCCACGGGGACCGCCGTGCCACTGAGTCCCGGGACCTGAGCAAGTACAACTTTGAGAACAAGGTACCTGAGGAGGTGGGGCCCAGGAGAGGAGTGTTCCCGGGGTGCTGAGACCTGGGGTGCCCCAGTCTCTGACATGGCCCTTGGCCCACCCCGCAGTACGGCGCCCGGGCGCTCAGCTGCGTCCTCACCACCATCCTAAGCCAGACGGAGAGCAAGGTGCCACTGCCCCAGGGCTACCCCGGAGGGGATGCCGCCTTCTTCCGCGGTGAGCTGGTAGACCCCCCCCCCCACATACACACCAGGGGCACAGGAGATGCTGGCAGTGAGGGGGAGCCCTGGTAGGCTGTGGCCAGCAGTTGTGCGAGGCTCTCCCTCCCCGCAGACATGAAGCAGGGGCTGCTGTTGGTGGGCATTGGTGGGCGCGAGTCCCGGTCCGGCTGCCTGGATGTGGAGAAGGGTGAGTCCCTTGCTGGCTGGCACCTCCAGGATGGGGAGGGGGGAGGATATGAGGGGAGAGGGGGAAGACGGAGGCCACGTGGGCCTGAGGCACCCTGCCGTCCGCAGACTGCTCCATCAGCAAGTTCCTGAACCGCATCCTGGGGTTGGAGGTGCACAAGCAGAACGCGCTCTTCCAGTACTTCTCCGACACCTTTGACCACCTCATCGCCGCCGACAAGAGGGAGGGCAAATACGACATGGGCATCCTGGGTGAGCTCTGTGGGGATGCCCTCCCCTGGGCCGGGCCCCAGACCACCGCTCACCCCGCTCACCTGCTCGCCCTCCACAGACCTGGCCCCTGGCATCGATGAGATCTACGAGGAGAGCCAGCAGGTGTTCCTGGCGCCTGGGCACCCGCAGGATGGACAGGTGGTCTTCTACAAGGTGAGCAGCCCTGCCCCGCCCACCGCCACGCCCTGTTCACGGCCCCGCCCATCGCCTGACACACACATGCCCGCAGATCAGTGTGGACCGCGGCCTGAAGTGGGAAGAGGCCTACGCCCGGTCGCTGGAGCTGACGGGCACCCACGACGGCTTCTACCTCTCCTACAAGGTGGGTCCACCAGTGAGCCCCCAACGCTCTCCCAGGGGCAGGACCCAGGCTGGTGGGTTGGGAGGGGAGGGCGGTGGCCATCCTCACGCCCTCTCGGTTGACACGCGTTCTCGGATATGCGGCGCGCCCCCGCGAACTGCCCCATCCAGGTCCGCGGCAACAAGCCCAGCTGCCTGCTGGCCCAGCAGAACCGCGGAAAGCTCTTCACTGTGTACAAGCCCAACATAGGGCGGCAGAGCCAGCTAGAGTCCTTGGATAGCCTGAGTCGGAGGTTCCACCGGGTAGGTCCCCGGGGCCCCCTCTGTGCTCCAGTGTCCGGCAGCCCCCAGGCCGCCCCGGGCGCTAGGTGGGGGATGAGTAGCCCTGGGCCCTTTGCGCTGCAGTTTCCCACCGACAAGCTGGGGAGCGCGGACAGGTGCGTGCAGGGGCTCAACCCGCTGTGTCCGCAGGTGACGGCAGAGGAGGCCAGGGAGCCCTGGGAAAGCAGCTACACCTTCTCGCTGACGCACTGCAGCCACACCACGTGGTGAGGGCCCGGGGTGGCCTGGGGGGACTGTTGGGGGCACGCGCTCGCTTGCGCGGCAGCTGGTATGAGCCGCGGTCCCTCGCAGGAACCGGCACTGCCGGCTGGTGCAGGAGGGCAAAGACTGCGCGCAGGGCCTGCGGCTGCGCCACCACTACATGCTGTGCGGGGCCTTGCTGCGCGTGTGGGGCCGCATCGCCGCCGTCATGGCCGACGTCACCAGCAGCAGCTACCTGCAGATCGTGCGCCTCAAAACCAAGGACAAGAAGAAGCAAGTCGGTGAGTCAAGGCACCAGCGGGCTGGGGGAGGTGGGCGGCCTCAGCCCCGCCCCGCAGGCCCTGATGCTACCGCCCCCGCTCCACCCCGCCCCACCCCACCCCCACAGGTATCAAGATCCCCGAGGTCTGCGTGCGCCGTGTTCTGCAGGAGCTGCAGCTGATGGACGCCGACGTGAAGCGCAAGCAAGCGCGCACTCGGGCTCTCCTTGCTCCGCTGCCCACCCCACGCCCTCTTGCTCTGCCCTTTGGCCCCGGGGAGGTCCTGGACCTCACGTATAGCCCGCCGGCCCAGGCCTTCCCTGCACCCTCACCCTTCACCTTCCCGGCCCTGGGCCCGGGCCCCGGCCCCGGCAGTCAGCTGCTGGGCGCCCCCGACACCCCCGACGCCCCGGCTGACCCCGTGGCACTCCTGCACCAGGGCTGCGAAATCAACTTCAAGGAGGTGCTGGAGGACATGCTGCGCTCCCTCAACGCCGCGCCACCCCCCGAGCCCCCCGGCCCTCTGGGCCCTCTGGGTGCGGGGGCGGCGGGCGCACCGGCCGGTGGAGCACCAGAGCGGCAGAGCGTCATCCAGTTCAGCCCCCCCTTTCCCAACTCCTAGGTCCAGGCATCCTTCCCGAATGAAACATATTTATCCGTAATAGGCTCCCGTCTACACGGGGAAGAGAGTGGCTAGCCGAGCAGGGCCAGGACCCCAGCCGACTACTGAGAGGAGCGGGGCCAGGGGCCCCTCGTCCAGCCTCCCGAGGCCTCCATTGCAGTGCCTTCCCGCCCGGTGCCTGGGCAGACCCCCAAAATGCTGTCCGCCCTGAGGGACCCTCTGAGGCCTTGCCTGGTGGGCAGTGGCCGTGTGCAGCCCCCCACTCAGGATACTTGGGGGCCAGGCAGGGCCTGGGGTGGCGGCTCTTCTCTGTGCCTCTATCCTCTACTGCCCCCCCCTCCAGGCCTGGGTTGGGGCTCCCACCCCACCCACCTTACAAGGCCCGGTCAGGCCTGTACCCCTGACATCCACAAACTGGGTGGCCCCAAGAGCTGGAAACTCAGGAAACCCCAGGTGCTCAGGGCCCCACCACCTCTGGGGGGTTCCAAGGGGCAGATCCCGTCTTAATATATGCAACCCCTCCCTGCTCTCTGTGCCCTAAATTATTGCCCAGCCACCTCTCTCAGGGGCCTGGAATCCCTGCAGAGCTGGTGGCCGGCCTCTGGTTTCTATGTGTATTTATAATTAATTCAAGTGTATATATGTAAAGAGATCTTTTTTAAATATATGTGCCTTTTCACTACTTGGGTCAGGCCCCACTTGGTGATGCTGAGTCCCGTTCCTCTGAACACCTTGATCTGGACTGACTGCCATCTCTGCCTTGGTTTCTTCCCAGGTCTGCTCCAGATGGTGTTGGGTGTGGCAGGTGGGGCAGACCAGGGACAGGACAGCCCAAGAGTAGGGCTTGGTCTGGAAGGCAGGACGGGATGCCTGACCCTTCCTGGAAACTGGGGAGCATGCCCAGCCCATGGCCGGAAGTTGGAAAGGGACTAGGGAGCAAAGTCGGGAGACCCTGCTAGAAACAGCCAAGGGTGGTGGAGGTGGCTCTTGACCCGCCATCCAGACCCCGTCAGTCCCCTCCCCCTGTAGGTCCCTACTCCTGGGGGAAGACTGCTGGGGTGGGGGGGAGCCAGCTCAGCCATTCTACAGCTGTGCACCCACCTCCCACTCTCACAGAATGGCCCCTTTGAGCAGCAGGCAGGCTGTACCCACCCACAGCCCTTCCCGGGAAGTGGGGCTGAATACGCCAGGTGAAGCCCATGGGCAGGCCTGATGCCCGGACTCCATGTCTTCATTGCAAGGCCAGCATGGTTGAGCAGACCCTGACAGGCATGGCTCGATGCCCAAACCAACTTGGCCTGATGCCCAGCCTGGGTGCAGTGGGCCTCCAACGGCAGGGTCACGAGCCTAAGTCCCCTGATCTCCCACACCTGGGTACACTGGAGGAGACCAAGGCCACCTGTGCTGAGAGCAGCAGCCAATGAGGAGGCATTATCTCCCCCAGGATCAGCTGGGCTGGGTGGAGGAGATTAACAACCCCGGGCAGAAAGACAGGTGCAGCCCTCTGAACCCCGAAGGAACTCCACCTCCCTACTTGCCCGCACCCCACTCAGCCTGGGGAGCTGATGACACCTGCCCCTGAGCCCTGAGTTAGCAAAAGCCAGGAGCAAGCCAATCTGTGTTGTGTTGTACATTTTATTCCCACAAGGCAGCCAGGGGTGGGGTTGTCAAGCTGTGGCCAGGCCAAGGGACCTTCCTCCGGCAGGGGTGCACGCCAGGTTCTCAGGTCTGCCCCACCAGGGGCTGGTTTTCAGACAGACCGTCATAGGCACCGGGAGAAGGCTCCTTGGAGCACAGGCAGCAGGCTTGGCTAGGGGCAGCACCTTCTGGAGCTAGAAGTAGCACGGCAGGTCCTTCTCTATCACCTGTCGGGGAGAAGGGGGTCAGGGGTGCCTTTTCCTGAGTCCCCCCAGCGGGCTCCCTGGACAGGCACCTACCAGGGGCTCTTCCATGGGACCATACCGCTTCACCACACAGCCATTCTTGTCAATGAGGAACTGCAAGGAGGCCACCGTGGGTATGAGGTGAGCCAGTGGCCCCCACCTGCCATTCGCATGGCTCTGGACCCTCAAAGCAGCACAACTGTGGCTGGTGGCCGTGTCTGTCCATCCCGCCAGGGCCCCTGACCCCCCTTACCTTGGTGAAGTTCCATTTGATGGCGCTACAAGAGAAGCATGAGGTTGTGAGGAATCCCTTGGCAGTTGCAGATCCCCCCTCCACTGCCCCCAGGAAGCCATCCTGTCCTCCCCGTCCCCCAGCCCCCAACTCACTTTCCCAGCATGCCCCTCCCCTTGGGCTGGACTTTCATCCATTTCCACAGAGGGTGGGCGTCGTCCCCATTTACACAGATCTTGCTGAACATATCGAATTTGACGTTATAGCCAGCGGCGAACTCTTTGATCTCCGCATTAGTCCCTGGCTCCTGTGTAGACCCGGGTTGAGGGGGGAGGTGAGTGGGGAGGGGCCTATGCCCCTTTCACTCCCCGCTTCCACAGACAGCTCCTCTCCCCAGCCCGCACAATGGGACACACAAGGACATCCAGGGCCAGCCACGACGCACCTGCCTCCCGAACTGGTTGCAAGGGAAGGCCAGGATCCGTAAACCACACTCGGCGTATCGGGCGTGCAGGTCGACCAGCTGAGTGTAGTTTACGTCAGTCTTGCCTCATTGCGAGGCCACATTGGTGACGATGCACACGTAGCCCCTGGAGACGGGATGAAGCGGTCAGGTCTGGGCCACGACCTTACCCCCGCCGCCCCCACCAAGTGGGCAAGGACCCACCGGTACTTGTCCAGGTTAACCATGCGCCCGTCGATGTCCTTGGCTGAGAATTCGTGCATGGAGCGAGCACAGCGCCAGTCGTCGCGGGACGCACACTGCAAGGCAAGGGCTGGCTGAGCGGCCGACTGACCTCGGGGCTTGGAGCCCACAGCCGCTCAGCCCACTCGCCCTGCCCAGGGTACCTAAGGGAGAAAAACCCGGGCCCTGGGACTAAGCAAAATGTGATGCTCCTCCTCAAAGTCTCCCCTGTACAGCAGGGCGCACTGGGCCGGAGTCATTGAGACCTAGGGAGGGCTCGGGACCCTGCCAGGTGCCCCAGCGGATGGGGAGGCCGCTAGGTGTGGGGGCCTCCGTGCGCACCGGGTCTTGGGATTCGGTGGTGCAGCCGCTCTCCCCGGCCGGTGGTCCCGCCAGCCCAGGGCTCTCAGGAACTGGCCTCCTCCTCCGGGGGCGCGCCCTCCTGCGTCGGCATATCCGAGCCCTCCGCCTTCGGGGGGCTCGGCGCCGTCGCCCGGCCGGCAACCGGCGCCGCTGCCCGCGACGACCCGGGGAGCAGGCGGCTGCGCGGCCCATGCCCGCAGGTCTCTGACTGAACCTGTGCCCACCGAGCGCCAGGCCCCGGGGACAAAGGGCCGGTAGCCAAGGGCGCCAGGCCGCTCCTTTGTGACGCCACCGCAAGGGGCCCCGGGGCGCGCAGGGCGGGGGAGGGGCAGTGATGACCCGCGGCGCGTGATCCCGGATTTCCACCCCTTCCGGCGCCCCCGCTCTCCAGGCCGCAGTCGGGGAGCCAGAGGCCGACGGCACCACCCCCAGCTGCCCGGATACAGCAGCCTGTGTGCGTCAGGGGCTTCCAACCGTGGGTTCCGACCGCCCAGCCCTGTCCCCGGCCCCCCGGACGCCGCCTCGGTCCCCGACCCAGACTCGGACTGTGACCCCCGCCCGCGCTCTAGCCACGGTCCGGATGGCCGCGGAGGGGGCGGCAGGCGCCCCCCGCCCAAGGTCGCCAGAGGCAGGTCGCGCGCCCGCCCAACGGCCCGCTGGCCGGTCGGCGGCGCCACACTCACCATGGTGCTGGCCAGGCCCGGCGCGGCCACAGCCCCGCAGAGTAGCGCTGGCTTCAGCAGGCGGTACAGACGGCTAAAGCTCATCTCTACGGTTGGGGGCCCGGGAAAGCAGCGCTCCTCCCCTCGCCGAACCGGCCAATGGACGCGCGCCGGCGGGCCTCACCTCCCCGCCCTACACCACGCCCAGCAACACTCTCATTGGTCGGATGTTCAGGCGTCGCAGACGCGTGCCCACACCAGCCAATGGGAGGCCGGAGTGGGTTGGCGGGGCGGGGCCTAGGCCGGGCTGCGGTTTTTTTGTCGCTGTGACTGCGCATGCTCGTGCGCGGGCGGGGGCCGCGTCCGCCCAGGCGGTGCGTTGGTGGATTGCGGAGTTATCCGCACTGAAGGATGCTCGACAACTTGAAATACTACTGGAAGCCCGTGGGGGGGATCGGGGTGGTGGGGGAAAGGTTGGCTCGAAGTCTCAGAAAACATGCTTGTTTTTTTAAAATGTAAATAAAACCACGCTGGGCGTCGGACTACCCCCACTCGAGCTGCGGTGTCGCTACGAGGGTCTGGAGGTCACCGGCGGCGACAGGCCCGGATGGCGGTGGCGCTGCCGCAGGGTGCGCCATCAGCGCACGGCCCAAGGTCTCCGCCCTTGGAAACCGCAGGCTTAGCCGCTTATATAAGTGACACGTGAGCCCTGGGGGGGAGGGAAGCTTCGGCAGTTACCTTGTGGTCCCGCCCCCTTCTCTGAGCGGACGCTCAGGTTTGTGCTTAGAAAGGTAAACACGAGGCCAAAGGGATCTGTTGTCACTTCCAACGTGACACAGCACGAGTGCATGCGGTTGGGGACAGAGTGCCCGCTGATTTGGCTCCTGGCGCATTTCCACTCGAGGCTCAGGCGTTGAGCCACCGCCCGGAGAGCAGCCCCACCCCATTCTTGGGACCTGAGTCACGGAATTCCACAGCCCGCCTGGCTGCCCCCTTCCCCCAGCCGCGGCAGGACGTTGACCTGCGGCCAGGAGGGTGGTTTCAGCTTGTGCTGCTGGTCAGTTTCTCTCTTCTTGGATCCTCCCCGTGGACGTTTCTGCAGTGGTCTTGAGGGCAGGACTTTTGGGGCTGGGCTCATTTGGGGGAACTCCCCCACACACACACATAAACACACACCCTGCAACCTAGGCCTGCCCCAGGGGCCTTAGTAGGCTGCATTTGGTGGCAAAGGGGACAGGATCCCTGGGGCCAGATTGCCACACTCCTGTCTTGCACAACAGTCTTCATGTATTACTGCCTCTCAACCTGATCAACCACAGCTGGTGAGTTCTGCAGTCACATCTTTGCTGGAGCCCCCATTGTCTCAGCTTAGCTATCTCACTTCTCAGGAAATCCCCCCTCACTTCCGCCCGGGTGGGTGTGCAACACTGGGTGTCAACACCCACACCAGCCAATCTGAGTGGCCTTTAGAACAACACAGCTGTTTCTAGTTTCCTTTATGATGGGATCTGTAACTTTGTCATGAAGATGGCCACCATCTGCCTGGTTACTTGAAGGTTTCCAGGAAAATAGCTTAGGATGACTCCCCCGCCCTGTGGAGCCCACCACAGGGGAGACATACGCAAGGTCTCACCCCATTCCTGACTTCATACCAGTTACAATGAGAGCAGAGGGGGCAGGACGAGCTGCTGGTTATGGTTCCACTGGCTCTGGGAGGGCTTTGTGCTTGGGGATTCACTGCTTTTCCAAACATTCCTCCCCTTACAGAGAGGGCAGTGGAATCCTGGGGAAGCCCCAGCCAGGCTCCAGGAAGGCTCCCCTGTGGTGGCCTTTAATTGAGTTTAAAATTCACATCACATAGAATTCACCATTTTCACCAAAACATACAGTTAAGTGATTTTTAGAATATTCACAATGTTGTGGGACCATCACCACTATCCAATTCCAGAACATTCTTATCACCCCAAAATAAACTCCACCCCCATTTGTAGTCACCCACTCCAACCCCTGACACCCACCATCTACTTCCTGTCCCTGTTAAATTTCCTGTGAGTGGAATTAGCACTTCTTTGCTTTCTGTGTGTCACTTATGTCATTCAAAAAGAAACCCTGTCCCCGTTACCAGTCTCCTCCATCTCCCTACCTCAGCCCCTGACAACCATGAATCCACTCTGTGCAGATTTGCCTGTTCTGGACTGTTCACATCAATGCAGTCATATACTAGGTGGCCTCTTGTGTGAGGCTTCTATGAGCATCATGTTTTCAAGGTTCATCCACATTATAGTGTGTGTCAGTGCTTCTTTTCATGGCTGAGTAATATCCTATGATGTGAATGGATTATATTGTGTTTACCCATGTATCCATTGATGAGTATTGTGCTGTTCTACCATTTGGCTTTGTGATGCTGTACAAGACTTTTTGCATGGGCGTATGTTTTCATTTCTCCTGGGCATGCACCAGGGAGTGGAATTGCTGGCTCACATGGTCACTCTCTTTAACTGTTAAAGGAACTGCCAGGCTTCCCCACAGCTGCTGCTGGATCTCACATCCCCGGCCAGGAGTGTGGGGGTGGTGGCCTAATTTCTGACCTCTGGGCTCTGCCAATTGGCAGAGCTGCACGGTGGCGATTCCCAGGAGGAAGTTGTAACTCCATGCCCCGTTGCTGAGGTCACGCAGTCACAGGCAGAATTCTGATTCATGGGTGATGGGGTGGGGCTCACCTGCTCCCGTGAGCCCATTCTCCCCTCTTCCCTGCCCCAAGGAACAGCAAGGCAACCTAACATCCCCTGCCACCCACACCTGGGCCTTCCCTGGGTAACGGTCCAGGCTGCCCTTGGGAACCTCCAGCAGTTCTGCCCCCTCCCCCACTCAGATTTGCCCATCACCTAGATAGACACTCTTTCTCCTGTCTTAAAACCCACTCTAGGACATCCCTGGTGGCTAAGTGGTTAAGAATCTACCCACCAATGCAGGAGACATGGGTTTGATCCCTGGTCCGGGAAGATCTAACATGCTGGAGGGCAACTAAGCCTGTGCGTCACAACTACTGAGTCCAGGCACCCTAGAGCCCGTGCTCTACAACAAGAGAAGCCACCGCAATGAGAAGCTTGTGCACCACAACTAGAGAGTAGCCTCCACTCGCCACAACTAGAGAAAGCCTGTGCTCAGCAACTAATACCAAATGCAGCCAAAAATAAAATAAATAAAACCCACTCTAGACCACCTCTCTCTCTCCCCGCTACATCCACATCTCCTGTTTCTTCCCTCCCATAAAGAAAGGCCCCCTCCCTGGATCTGCCCTCCGTGGTCACAAACAGTGGCCCCTGGGCCAATCCCCTGTTCAGTCTGCAGACCTGCTTTGACAGCTTCTCCATCCCCCCTCCTCCAGACACCTCCTTCACCTGGCTCCAGGATACCTGGTTTCCACCCACCCTCTATTCTGTTTCAGGGACACTTAGGTAGCGCCAGCATCCTGCAGTCTTCAGCCAAGTACATATGCAATGGGTGCTGTTCTTGCTTCTGTTCTACAAAGGGGGAGGGGGACATTGAGGCACAGAGAGGTTAAGTAATATGCCCAGGTCACACAGCCAGCACTGGAGCCCAGGTAGCCACATCTCTTTGCTTTCTGCCGTTTCCTCCCCTCCTCTCAGCCTCAGGGCTCAGGCCTGACTTCTGATGGGCTCCGTGACCTCATCAGACTCTCAATGCCAGTCTGCACTGTGCGCCCACAACACCCACAACACCCACATCAGTCTCCACTCCAAGCTCATCCTGAGTTTCAGGCTTGTACCCTACTGTCCCCTGGATATCTCCCCGTAGGGTCCCCCAGGAGTCCCAAGCTCACCATGTCCAAGATCTGCTCCTGATCTGCCTCCTACACCTCCCCACCGAGGTCTGTTCTTCCTCCTTTGCTTGTCTCTGCGTCTTTCCACATCCTGTCCACCTACAGATCCTGTGAGCACTGCCTTCCGGACACCCTGGACCTGCCCACAGCTCACTCTTCACTTGAAGCCTCATCTATCTCTGGCCAGGACGGTCCTCCCCAGCCCACTCTTTGGTCTCCCTGTTTCTGCCCTGCGGAGATGCTGAAAATGGCTGCAAACACAAACTTCTCAAACCCAACCAGCAAAGGCTCCCAGGATCTGCCCCACCTGACCCTCTGACCCACAGGCCTCCTTGCTGCCAACACACTAGGCCTCAGGGCCTTTGCACACGCTGTACCCTCCGCCTGATACACTTTCCTCGACATCCCCATGGCTCCTACCCTCTCACCCTTTGGGGTTTTGCTGGAACCTTCCCTGACCACATTTGAGACTGCTCTATTTTTTCTTCCACAGCACTGTCTCCTTCTAACATGCTGTATCATTTACTTATGTCCACTGTTTCTGTCCTGTCTCTCCCTGGCATGTAAAGGTGCTTGGTCTGTTTTGTTCCCTGTCCCTTTGGCTCCTCATTAAATAGTGAATCATTGAATTAATCTATTACTGAATGAGAAGTTACTGACATAAGGAAGCTGGGCTGAGCAGGCCTGAGCAAACCTCCTGAACCAACTCGGGGGGAGGGTCCAATGCAGAGGTTGTGCACTCTTGGGGGTCTGTGGGGTATCCAACCAGGGGCTGGGCTGGGGCTCAGGGGACAGGAAAGGGGGAAAAGAGAGGTGGGTGCATTTCATAAGCACCAGGAACTATACCAAGCTCCTCCCAAGTACGAGCATCTCTATAGGCCCTCTAAAATGGGGGACACTTTATTCTTTCCATTATACAAAACGGAAAACTGAGGCTCCGCTCACACCTCCTCTGTCTCACCAGATTCTAAACAGTCTCCCCAGACTGATTTTGAGCAAAAACCACCACTCACGACAGGCCTTGCGGTCAAAGCATCGCGAGAACTTCTGTGCGGGTGGGCGGTGCTGTTTGAAAGTTTCTCGCGCAACCAACCGCCGCTTTAGTAAGGCCAGGGCTGCCCTTGGCAGTGCCGTTCCCGAAGGTCGCTGTATTCAGGCGTTTGCCTGCGACAGCCCTGCACGGGTAGACAACGTGTGGGGGGCCTGATCAGGACTCGGCGTAGGCACAGTGGGCGCGGGTCGTGCCGGTCGCAGGCGCAGTGTGTGAGAGCGGCGGCAATCATGGACGACGAGGAGGAGACGTACCGGCTGTGGAAAATCCGCAAGACCATCATGCAGGTGAGCCGCGCGGGGGCCGCCCTCCTTGGAGAACGCGGTGAGGGCGGGCCTGGCTGCGCCAGACGAATTGGGCACGCGGCTGCCGAGGCGTGGACGGCGGGTGCCAGGGCCCACTGATGGGGATGAGCCTCTCCACCCGCGGCCGGGCGGCTGGAGCGGAGGAGTCGAGCCCCAGAGTCCCCCGAGAGGGGGTTAGAATCTCGCTCGAGCTGGAGGGAGGGAAGGCGGGAGACGCTGGGCCGCCGTGTGTTTGTGTTCCTGGAAGGTTGTGGTGGTAAGCCCCTTCAAGCCCCTGATCCTTGAAGTCCTTAATCAGTAAGAATTGATAACAGGCCAGACTAGAAGTTCAGGCAAGGCTTTATTGGAGCTTATGCTGCAGCAGGAGGGAGCGAAAACAAGCAACAGGCGCCCTTCCTAGATCTTCCTGAATGGGGTGAGGATGGGCGCGGGTCCAGGGGTCATGCCAGAGTGATGACTTGGGTGGTCTGCCCGCCCTCTGGGTGGTGCTGTGTGCAGGGATCATGCCTGGCACCCAGCTTTTGCTCCCAGCACCTCAGAAGTGGCAGTGGAGTTTTTGACTTTTTGTTGTTGTCTATGATTTGCTCCAGCTGCTTCAAGTGCACAGTTATTTTTAGTCCTGCATAGTTTCTGGGTATTCTGTTGCTGGAGACGTTTGTCCAAGTGCAGGCACTGCGCAAAGGGTCCCAGCTCCCAGTCTGTCTTATCAGCACCACTTTAAGTACATAACGCAGAATCCCCGGTTCTTGACGGTGGGAGGAACCCTGGTGGGCTGGTCTGACCACTGTCTGGTGGCTACTTAGACGCCCTGCCCACGAACTCGGTCTCAATGTCACAGCAGTCATACCAGTTTTTTCTGTGTGCCACATAATTTAAGCCACCCTGTGGGTGGGGTCCAGTGTAATGCCACAAAGACTTGGGGTCTTGATCAAGAGCACCCAGCCTTCTGGGAATTATGCTGGAAGCTAAGGCTGAGCCGTGACCCAGCGTCTCCAATGCTTGGCAGAGCTACCCAAGACAGGGCTGGAGCAACTGCACTTCTACCTGTTGGTGTCAGGGCTGCGGGAGAGGAGACCTAGGTCTCTGGATGGAGACAGCATGGGGTGGGGGATGTTGGCACGGCTAGGGGGCAGCTCCAACCTTCCTTTCTCTTTCTGGGTCCTCACCTAGTCCGTGTGCTCACAAAGCCCCAGTTTCTGAGCAGGACCTCGAACTGCTGGGCCTCAGGCTTTCGCCTGGTTTCCCAGCCAGCACCCTCCCAGCCTGCTGTACCTGTCAGACCTATGCCTTGGGGCTTGGCTCTGGACTCAACATCCCCCCTTGCATCCCAGGCCTTTCCCCAGTCTCCTCTGCAGTGGCCTCACCCACCAGAGCTCTGGCTGCTGTCCCATCTCCACTGTGTGATCACCTGCCACTTCTCTCTGCAGCTGTGCCACGACCGTGGCTACCTGGTGACCCAGGACGAGCTGGACCAGACACTGGAGGAGTTCAAGGCCCAGTTTGGGGACAAGCCCAGTGAAGGACGGCCGAGGCGCACAGACCTCACGGTGCTGGTGGCCCACAATGACGACCCCACCGACCAGATGTTCGTCTTCTTCCCAGGTGAGGGCTGCTCAGGGCCAGCTCACAGCAGCCACCTGCTGTGCACCCCAGAGTCATGCACCCACCCTCATCCCTCTGCCCCCTGCACTCCTTGCTGTGGGGACCCCTTCTCCAGCTTCCCTCTTCTTGATCACCCACCCATTCTCTCTGGGCCGAAAGATCACATATCCAAATACGGTTTCATTCTGAGATTCTAGGGCCAGGACCCCAACAGAGGGACTTTGGGAGTAGAGTGGGTTAGTGGAATGGGAAGTGAGAGCAGCTTGAGGCGGCCGATGTACTGCACACAGACCCTGGGGCTGCCTTAGGCGCTGACCTGCTGGGCTCCTAGGGTCCAGCTGTTCTGTGGCAGGCCCTGCGTGCTGCCAAGATCATGAAGACCCCCACTGCTGCAGCATGGAGATGGGTGGTCTGTGTCTGGCAGGACCGTGCTCTCCGGGTCATCTCACCTCAGCTCACCTCTGAGAACCCCAGACCTTGTCTCGTGAACCTCTAGACTAAATGGCTTAATCCAGGGTTTCCCAAAGCTCAGAGCCACTGAGCCCTGGGCAAGCCCAGACTCCCAGACCCCACTTCCAGAAGAGGTCCCTGAGGTCCAGGGGGCCCAGGGCACCTGTCAGCTCCCATGTGACCTGGAGGCAGCCAGTCCCCCCATTCTGGGGACCAGCTGCCCGTTTCTTGCTTTGCACATGGAGAGGCTGAGGCCTGAGAGTTGGAGTGGCACCGCAGTGCCTTGGCAGAGCCAGGCTAGAACCTGGGTGCCCGATGGGAAGGGGCCCCTCAGCACTGACCAGCCTGTGCTCTGCCTGCAGAGGAGCCCAAGGTGGGCATCAAGACCATCAAGGTGTACTGTCAGCGCATGCAGGAGGAGAACATCACGCGTGCCCTCATTGTGGTGCAGCAGGGCATGACGCCCTCTGCCAAGCAGGTAAGCCCGCACCACTGGGGTGGGATGGAGCCCAGCCAGCACCTCTGTCCCCAGGCCCAGGGACCAGCTGCCACACTAGCTCCCAGCAACCCTGGGAGCATCCTGACAAGTGCTCACCTTTCTTGATGTGAGACCAAGGCCTTATTACTGTGCTGAGTGCCTGGGTGGAGTGGGGTGGGTTTTCCCAATTTATGATGCGAGATGTCTTTCTGAGCCACGAGGGTAAACCCTGCTCCACTTCCAGGGTGCCAGTTGCCCATGAGGAGGAGCTGGGTTGGGGCGGACCTGGGGGCCACACAGGGGCGGGCAGCCGCCCTTGCTGCACTTGAGGGTTGGCGTCTCTTCCAGTCCCTGGTTGACATGGCACCCAAGTATATCTTGGAGCAGTTTCTGCAACAGGAGCTGCTCATCAACATCACAGAGCACGAGGTAGGGGTGCGGGGGCTTGGGTGGGATGGGACTGGAGACCCACCCCCCAGCCCCTCACCTGTTGGGGAACGGCAGACGTCCGGGGTCCCCCCAGTGTGGAAAGAAGGTAGGGTGACCCAGCCTTCAGTCAGGAGTTGGGGGGCGGGGGTGCAGTTTCTATCTCCCCTGGAGCCCCGGGTCCCAGGATTGTGCCCTGTGGCCCATCTGCAGGGCAGGGATGTAGGCTCCAGACACCCACCCCCTCCCCCCAGTGTAGAGTCAGGACTGGTGCAGACCCCTGGAGCCCGAGCTGTACCCCTCCCCTGGGGGCTCCTTAGGGTCTGTCGCTCCATGGAGACCAGGTTCTCTTCTCACAGCTGGTCCCAGAGCATGTGGTCATGACCAAGGAAGAGGTAACGGAGCTGCTGGCCCGGTAGTATCCTTTCTGGACCCTGACTGGGCCCGGTTCCTCTCCCCACCCTGCCTGAATTTCACCCTGGACCCCCCCCATACCCCGTCAGTCCAGTGAGGCCTTTTCCCTGACCTGCTACCCAGTAAACTCCGAGAGAACCAGCTGCCCAGGATCCAGGCAGGAGACCCTGTGGCGCGGTACTTTGGGATAAAGCGCGGACAGGTAAGAAGCCCTCCCAGGGTGGAACTAGAGCCAGGGCTTCTGGGCGGGGTGGAGGGAACCCCAGGCTGCTGCTCCTGCACTGCTCCAGCTCTGCTTCCTGCCCCTAGGTGGTGAAGATAATCCGGCCGAGCGAGACTGCAGGCAGGTACATCACCTACCGGCTGGTACAGTAGCTGCCTGTGGACAGACAGCTGGCATCGAGGGGCCAGGCAGTGGCGTTCATCCCACTCCTGTGCGCGCGCCCCACCACTTCCCTCTCTGGATGCAGCCCCAGTTCCAGCCTGGTTGTGCCCAGCTTCTGTGATGAATAGTCACAGATCACACGACTAACTGCCCGTTTCTCTCCCAGCATGTCCCCTGGAGGACAGAGAGATGGTCGTGACCACCCCTTCACCCCACCCCACCCCCTTGCCGCTCCCAGCCAGGAGTGTGGGAGCTGGTTGCCTTGGGAACCTTGCCTCTGCTCCCCCTGGATCCTAGGGCCCTTTGCCTCGGGCCTTGGATCTGCCTTTCCTGGGCTAAGAGTCCCTGCAGCCTCTCCTGGATGCCAAGCCCCGGCCCTGGATCCCAGCTGACGGTGCCTCTGGATGGGCCAGGACACCTCAGGGTGGCCCAGCATCCTCTGGCCTCCCCTCGCTGTGTCCCCCACGGTGGCCCTGATGCTCCCTGTCCAGGGAATCTGAGGACAGTAGCGGTGAGATGGAAACTGGGATTTGGTTGCTTTGGAATGCTGGGCATCTTAAAGAATTAAAGCTATTTTGAGTAATAAGTTCACTCATCTGAAGACCAAGGCAAAACAACACTGGGTTTGCTGTGAGCAGCCTTGTTCAGGCTCTAGACCACTCCACAGGATCATTGCCCACTTCCCCTGGAGGGGTGGGGCTCCATCATGCCCTCTAGCTTTGCTTCTTGGTGCTCTTCTTCCATAGAAGTTGGGGGTCAGACTACCTAGTTTTCCTCTATATTAACTTCAGAGGCCTCCCTCCCCAGGCTAAGTGCCATTGTTTGTATTTTTAATTAATAGCTTCGTTGACATGGGATCTACATACCATACAGTTCACCGTTTTAAAGTTCAGGGTTCTGTGATTTTTAGTACATGCACAGTTGTGTACCACAGTCAACTGTGGAACACTCCATCACCCTAAAAAAAAGCCCCATTCTGTTAGCAGTCACCCCAGCCTCACTACCACTAACTCTGTTGATATGCCTGTTCTGGACATTTCCTATCAGTGGAATCACACCCTATGTGTCCTTCTGTGTCTGCTTCTCTCCTGAGTATCGTGTTCTCAGGGTCTCTCCACGTGGTAGCAAATATCAGGGCTTCTCTCCTTTTCCTGGCTGAGGGATGCTCCTGTGTGTGGAGACACTGTGTTTCTTCTTCAATTGATGGGCCTGGGTTGTTTCCATTGTGAGCAGTGTTGCTGTGAGCATCCGGGTACACATTGCTGTGGTTGTGTTTATTTTTCTGGGTGTGGTGTGTACCTTGGAGTAGAATTAGTCTTGTAGAAGCTCTGGTCACCCTTTGGAGAAGCTGTCAGGCTATCTTTCCTGTGGCTCCCCCGTTTCTCATTCCTGAGCCCTGTATAGATGTCCCAGTGTCTCTACCTCCTTGCCTGCACTAGTTCTTATGACCTGAGGGACGGGGAGTGGGTACAGGGTGGCCAGTGGTGGCGCTGTGGTTCTGGTTCCCTTGCCCGGTGCTGGTGGTGGTGAGCACCGGGCTTGCCAGCTGCCTGTGGGTTACCTCAGATATGTGTCTGTGCACAGGTCCTTTGCTTCTTGTTTAACTGGGTTATTTGTCTTCCATTACTGAGTTTTAGGGGTTCTTTATATATCCTAGGCACAAATTACAAAACGGTTTTCCCACGTTTTGTATTTTTTAGGTGTCTCCATGTAGTGTTTTTCTTTTTTGACTGCCTTGGGTCTTAGTTGTGGCATGTGTGGGATCTTAGTTCTCCAGCCAGGGATCAAACCACCTCCTGCTGCGCTGGCAGGTGGATTCTCAACCACTGGACCCCAGGGACGTCCATCTCCCTGTAGTCTTTATTTGTGGGTCTCAAATCCTGGGTTTACTCCTGGGCATCGTGTGACCTGGGGTGGTCACTTTCCCACTGACAGATGGTGCTCTTGATGCTGTTTGTTGAGGAATATATTGCGCTGCCCTGAGTTTCCACTCTTGTAGTGAACGCATAGACCCACGTGAGTCTGTGTTGAGATCCTCTTTTCGTTGATAAATTTAGGTGTGTTTTTAACTGGAGGATGATTGCTTTACAATACTGTGTTGGTTTCTGCCACACATCAACAGGAATCAGCCATAGGTATACATATCCCCCCTCCCTCTTGAACATCCCTCCCCAAAACTTAGGTGGTAAAATCATAATTTTACAGTACATCTTAACAGGCAAACAGGTCTCCCCTTTCTCCAAAACAGACATACGTTGTTTTCCATCAGCCAGAATAAGCCAGATGTAGACGGAGGAGCCTGGTGGGCTACAGTCCATGGGGTTGCTAAGAGTTGGACACAACTGAGCGACTTCACTTTCACTTTTCCCTTTCATGCACTGGAGAAGGAAATGGCAACCCACTCCAATGTTCTTGCCTGGAGAATCCCAGGGATGGCAGAGCCTGATGGGCTGCCATCTATGGGGTCGCACAGAGTCGGACATGACTGAAGCGACTTGGCAGTAGCAGTAGTAGCAGTAGATGGACAAATTGTCTGATTCCATTTACCTGGGATCTCTAAGGAGTCAGGTCCACAGAGACAGGAAGTAGATGGTGCTGGGGGCCAGGGACTGGGAGGAGAGAGGGAGTTGGTGTTTCCTGGGGACCAGAGTTTCAGTTTGGGAAGATGAGAAAGTTCTGGAGATGATGGTGGGGATGGTTGCACAACTGTGTGAATGTGCTGTGGTTGTGAACTATGCAGGTTAAAATGGCAGAAAGTAAATGTGTAGTTTACAGTGTTGAATGTTCTTAGATTTTTACTCTTGCTAATGAACTCTAGAATCAGTGCACTGATTCCCTGAAAACTCCTTTTCTTGTGGTTGAGGGGCTTGGTGGAGGGGCTGGGTGCAGGCGTGTCTACAGGTGTGGGGCCTCAGATGCGAGGTGTGGACGTTCCACCAGCAGTACCAGCTCTCCTTTGGGGCCCACCCAACTCCTGCTTGTTGCTTAGGGATTGGTTCTGCTGCCCACAAGTCCCTGAGATTGGTCCAGACACCTGCCTCAGAGCTTCAGGAAGTGGGGCCCTTCCCGATTGTGACCCTGGGTCAGTCCTTTGGTGGGGTCGTGTCCGGAACCGGTTGCAAGCCAGGCCGGGCTCCTCACAGGCACTTGGGTGCCTGGAGCAGGGTGCTTATCTTACCTCCTCCATGGAAAAGTGGAGAGCCCCTCTGCCCTGCGGAGCACCTGGAAGTGTTCATAGATCTGTTCACTCATTCTTCTGTTTTAAAAACTTAGGGGTCAGCACACTTGTTCTGCAAAGGCCCGGGGGTGAGTGTCTTGGCTGTGCTGGCCAGGTGGCCTCGCTGCAGTTACTCAACCCTGCTGCCCTGCAAGGCAGAAGTGGCCACAGGTCACATGCAACCAGAGGGTACGGCCTGGGCCTTTATCTTTTTTGCAAGACTGCAGGCCGCCTTCTGGGCTCTTAAGAAGCTTAGGCAGCAAGCTCTAACCACCACAGCTGGTCTTACCTAAGCTTGGGGAGGACTGCCGTTTTGGGGGGCTGTCCTGTCAGAAAGGGAGGCCTAGCAGCTTTTACCATGATGGGGTGTGAATCCATGTCATTCATCTCGTGAGTAGTTAGATCTCTGCTTAGCTATCCCCTGCCCTCCAGGATAAACCTATAGGAATGGAGGCAGAGCCTCACCTCTTCCTGGCTGTGCTGTATCAGACAGTGGCTACTGTCTTCCTGAGGCTCTTCAGTCCATGTGGGTTTCCTGAGCCAGGAGTGCAGGGAAGTGGTGCCTTGTGTCTATGTCCCCATGGCCACCTGGGCTCACACGCCCTATGGGGTTGCCCTGCCGGGCGGTGGAATTTCTATTCATAGCTTCCCCCACCACCCCAGGCCCAGCGAGGAGCTGGGAACATTGCTCAGGTGGCTGCTGCCAGAGGAGGCAGGCTCAGGTTGAAGACTTTATTGTATGCAAAAGGAAAGTACATGTTGGAAAACTCCTTCGTGGGAACTTCCTGTACCCTAACATGAGTGTCCAAACCCGCTCTTCTGTAAGAGCCAGGTTGTCTTGAGGCCAGCCGGCCCACTGTCCACAAGGCGTCCAGCCCTCCTCCCAGGTGCCCTGTGACCTCCTCAGCCTGGCTCAGGGTGGGCAGGGTCCTCCATCACAGCAAGTCTGAGAGCGGGTGTGCAGAGCAGCGCAGGCAGGAGCTTCTGGGAAGGCAGATCAGTAATGCCCTGGCCGCTGTGGCCAGAAGGAGAGGCCTCACAGTGACGTGTCCACAGGGGCGGGACCTGCCCGCTACCCCAGTTACACAAACTCCGGCCGCCTCTTGCAGCTGTTGCCCCCTACCAGCCGCCCACCACGCAGCCTCACAGCCGGCAGCCAAGCTGCGGCCACACTGTTGGACCAGTTGGTGGCATTGTACTGGCTGGTGTTGTTGCACTCGTTGGTGTTGTACTCGGAGAGCCTCCGGGCTGGCTCCTCCCCCAGGCCCTCCCAGGCCCCAGGCCCATACTCCCCGGCTGTGGCACCCAGCTGCTCTTCGCTGCCGCTGCGGCTGTCCTGACTGCCCTCTGTGCCTGCCTCGCCGCCCTGTTTCTCCAGAAAACTGAGCCGGTGCAGTGCAGCCCCACCCGCCGGGGACCGCAGGTCTGAGGCCTCCTCCAGCTCTGAGTCGGAGTCGTTGGAGGCGATGTGGGGTTCTGAAAAGTCCAAGGGAGAGGGACAGAGATACAGAGGGACAGATGGACAGCCTGTGAGCTGGGGGTGGAACCACTGGGCATCCACCTCTGGTGACACCAAGAGGCTCCCCCACCCCCCCAGCAGGCCTGTCTCCCTGCTCAGAACCCTCTCAAGTCAGGTGCAGGGTCTCAGACACTTGGGGTTGTTTCCACTTCTGGGCGCCTGTTTCTTGGAGCTGGCAAAACACCTCAAGGGTATCTCTTTGCGAGGGTTTGTAACGGATTAAAGACAGATGACACTGTGTCCAGGGAGACAGTTCAGTCTGCAGCTCTTGATGTGAACCGACTACATCACCCACCATCTGCCCAGCACCTCCAGGGCCACCCCACTCACCAAGGCCCCCGTCCTCAGCCGCCTCTGTCAAGGGAAAGGCCACACCCCCGCTGCCCCCCGGGTACGGTGCCTGAACCACCACCTCAGGTCTCTGGCTGGATACCCCATCCTGCAGAAGCAGAAGAGAGGTCAGGGAAGCGCCACGGTTCTGGCCATGCCACGTTCCATTTACTCTCTTGTAAGTTAACCAAGTAAAAACCCTAAAAACCATTAACACCTGCTGCAGCTGAGCATATGAGGGCCCTCAGCCCCCCATTCCCATGTCTGGACAGGTTGAGCTCATACAAAGGGGGCTGAGTCCCTGTGGACACCAGCACCGGTGCCACTGTCCTGAAGCTACAACCAGGCATGTCCCCTCCACAGCCTTCCTCCCCTAAAGGCAGCTGACAAGGGGTTAAAGATGTGCAGTGGGGACTGAACAAGGGAGCCGATGCTGCCTGGAAATAAGACCCTCTACCAAGGAGAGCAGCAGGCTGGACCCAGCTGAGCTGTGTGGGAGCCAGGGCACAAGGACAGGCTACAGGTGGCACAGAAGTGGGAAACCAGAGAGGGGCCAGGATGGCTGGTCGAGTGCAGGTGTGATATGAACTCGGGAGGGCACAGTTTCCCTCCACAGATCTGAACCCACACTTCACCCAGTTCTTTGCTTAAAACGTGCCTCGAGTGCCCCGGACAGCCCTGTCCAAGCCAAACATCTCCCAGCAGAAACCCCTGTCTAATCCCCATGGGCAAGCAAGGTTCCTAGCCCCCACCATGCTCAGAGCCCTGCATCCCTTGTTCAGAGTGGGCAACCCTCACCTGGCCTCCTGGGGCCTCTTCAGGCTCCTCCTCAAAGACCAGGGTGTAGTGGGTGATGAGTGTCTCCACGATGCAGGCCTGGTGGGGGTAGTCCACCAGCGAGGAAAGGGACACGGTGGCCTCGGTGGGCCGGGGCCGCAGCAGCGTGGGCCCAAACACAATGCCCAGGTTCCCTGGTGTCATCTTGTTGTCCTGTTCCACCTCCACGATCCTGGGGGGTTGCAGGGTGCAGGGGCAGGTGTGAGCAGCTCCCAAGACCCTGCCACCCTTGACCCCAGCCGACTCTGCCCTCACCTGCGCAGGTGCCGCATCAGGTACCGCAGTGTGGCCCAGTTCTCCCGAGGCAGGTCCCGTAGGAGTTCCCGCAAACGGCCCGCCATGGCCATGGCCGCAGCCTCGCTCTCTGTGGCATCCGGCCGACCCCGAGATGCTGCCTTGGCCTCGGCCTCGGCCTTCAGACTGTCTTTGGCCATCCCCACAAGCTCATGGTAGAGGCGGAAGGAGATGAGCGGCTCAGGCAGCTGCAGGGTGACAGGTCAGGTGTGGAGGGTCAGTGGGCCTGGCCCACAAACTGCCAGTCCTGCACTGGCCCCGCCCCTGACAGCAGCCCCGCCTCTAGGCACAGGTCCCATCCACTCTACTGACCACGCCCCAGCATAGCAACCACGCCCCTTCCAGCGCTGGCCACACCCCCAGCAGGCTCCCTATCCAGCCTAGGAATTGCTCTGCCCTGTCAGCATCTATCTCACCTGGCGCAGATAGAGTTTGAGGACATTGCTGATGTCGTGGGGCGAGGCTTGCGACAACTCCACCAGCTCCTTGCCGTTCTCGAAGGCCTGGCACAGCTTCTCTACACGTGTCTTCACCCCATTGACCCGGTAGATGCCCTGTGGAAGCCTGCAGTCAGCAGGGGCCCATGCCTCTACCTCCCTGTGCAGTCCCTTGGCTGGAGTCCCCGCCACTGTGCCTGCGATGTTCACCTTGGTGCGCAGTGCCCGCTGCTCGATCTCAAAGACGCACTTCTTGATGATGAAGGGCACGCCGTCGGGGGTGCTGCGGGCAGCATGGCTGAAATCCTGGCCAAAGAGCTGCAGGCGGCCCTGCAGCTTCTTGTGGCCACACTGGATGGCCAGGGTCTCCAGGCACTTCTTGTGGCAGGCCAGGCAGCACTGAGGGTGGGCACAGTGTGAGCAGCCCTTCCTGGCTCAGGTCCAGCTCAGACACCCCTGGCTCCATCTCCTGCCTCATCTCAGCACGCGCGCACACACACACACCCCGCCCCCCCACCCCACACCACAGTACAGCTTCTGAAACGGCCTTCACCCTTCAGCCTGGGCTCCTCCCACTGCTCTGGCCCCGCCTCCAGGCCGCAGGTGCTCTCCCCCCAGGTGGAACGCACATCCAGATGCCTCGCTCCCCTGAACCCGACCAGGACCACTCACCTCCTCACACTCGGCGCCCTGGAAGTACACGTAGCTGTTGCACTCCCGGCACTTAGCCGGCGTGCGGAGCTTCCGAAGCCGGTGGGTCCGGGCCGCCTTGGACAGCCCCACGTGGCGGAAGGGCCCGCTGGGCATGGCCACAGGCAGCTCCGGGGTCATGCCGTTGAGGTCAGCTGGTGGGGGAGGGGGAAGGTGGCCAGTGTCACCGAGGGAGGTCAGGGCCAGACCCACAGAGAGTCTCCAAATCCCTCCTTTCCCCACTGCCCCGTTCAGAGGCTCCCTCACCCTGATCAAAGGCTGATCCCCCTGCACTGCCCTCCTGGTCGGCTAGCTCCTCGTTGGATGACAGGGTGCCGCAAGAAGACATACGCTCGAACTTCTTAAAGTCCTCTGAGCAGGAAACAGGGTGTCAGAGACTCTCCCTGACCCCCCACCCCTGCTACCCGCTACACAATGAGCCCACTGAAGCCTGGAATGGGTCGCAACATTCCACCTCCCGCTGACCCAGCTGGCCCCTTCACCTGAGCCAGGGCTGGGGTCCAGACTGGTTTCCGAATCCGAGATGGAGATGGGCCATGACTTGTGCACCTGGTGGCCCCGCCCACCTGTGAAATAGGTATCCCCAGTGAAGGTCTGAGGGGGGCTGCAAGGGGGCCACGTCTGCCCTCTCTTGGCACTCACCCCTGCGCTCCTTGGCAATCTCCTCCTCGCTGGGCCCGCCTTCCTCCGGGGGGCTACCGGCAGCCTCTGCCCCCACAGCATCGCTGACATTGAAGCTGCTTTTCCGAGCACGCAAGACTGGGGACCTGGTGGGACCAACAGCCAAAAGGAAGGGCCATGATGGGGGTCTCAAGGGCTCACCGCCCCCACTCTCATCTCAGGCAGGAAGTCTGGCTCCCTGGGCATGCACAGAAGGTATGTACCAGGCACTGGCAGACACATGGGGCTCGAAGTCGTAGTGCACATCGGGCTCCTCGCCACGCTGCAGCTGGCGCACGTGAGAAGCGTACTGCTGGCCTGGGTCGTACAGCTTGCTGCTCTCATACAGCATGTGGAAGTGCACAGGCAGTGGGGCTGTCTGCGTGTGCATCATCTGGTAATAGGAGATGGTGGCCTGCGGATGGGTGGGAGGTGAGCACTAGCGGTCCTGGCACCTGACAGGTAGGTGCTCTGCCCACCTCTCCAGGGGAGCCCCAGTGCACACCGACTTGATGGTCTGGTCGCTCTGCCGGATGACCTCCTGGATCTGCCGTAACGCCGTCACCTTGGTATCTTCCAGCTCCTGCTTCTGGGTCTTAGCATCGGCCACGCATGTACGGTAAGTGGCCATTGCTTCCTCCGCCTGGGGTGGGGGCGGGAGGTGAGCGGTTGCCCAGAGAAGCATTAGCCCAGGGTTCAGCCCTCAGGGCATCTTCAGGCCCCACAAAGAAATCAACTAGGCACAAAAGGATGGGAAGTCATTCCTGCCAAGAGGCAGAGCCTGGACAAGGGACCAGAGGTGGCAGTTCTGTACAGGGCGTGAGGATCTGCCACCATGGGCCTTGCCCTCACTGGCCCTCACCTTGTTCTTGGCCTCCTCCTCCAGGCGACGACGCTTGTCCAGGGTCTTGGAGGCTGCACCCCCTGCGCCGGGGCCAATGTTGGCTTGCTCCTCCTCCGCCTTGGCCACCAGGAAGCGGGCCTTGTCATGGTCCTCGCAGCGCTGCACATAGCCCTGCTTGGCCTTGCGGAGATTGGACTCTGCCTCTTGCTGTGGGTGTGGCAGTGAGCAGACCACCCCGGTCAGTCAAATACACATTAGAGATCTCTGCCACCCACATCTCTTGTGCACAGATCCCATAGCCAGTGAAGCAAACAGGACTGATGGTGGAAGAGCAGGAGATGACACCTGTAGTGGGAGCCTGGGAGGAGCCAGCATCTGGCCTGCCCATTTTACAGCTGGGGAAGCTGAGGCACAGCTAAGCTTTGAAGGAGACACCAACGACATCATCCTCTTGACACCTACACAAACGCCCACCACAGTGACTTGTGCTTTTGTCTCTTTCACTTCCCTTCTTACAGACAAGACCAGTGAGGTCGCCCAGACAGGAAGTGAGGCACCCTCAAAGAGCACTCCGTTAAAACCCAGTGAGCGTTCTGCGGGCCACACCTTACAGCCTACACCATCAGAAGCTCAAACATATAAGAATTCATATGAGTACTAGGAGAAACCATGGGAGAATTTGTTTAAGTAAACATAGCACAGGGAAGCCCTTTCCATATGTGACACAGAACCGAGAAATCATAAAAGGAAAGACTACTACTAACGATCATGGGTTTCAACTGGGAAAACAGGCCAACAGGTTAAATCAAAAGTCAAAACAACAAACTGGGGGTGGAGAGTCTGTAACACGTATCATCCAAGGCTGGGTTCTCTAATAGGTAGAAAGTTCTGGGAAGTCAATAAGAAACAGGCTACTGTCCAGTCCAAGGTGTGCAAAGGATATGAACTGAGAGCTCACAGAAGAGGAAGAGCATGGTTGTGGCTCTGGAGGTCAGCCTCTCACACTCATCCCCTATGACCCAGCCATTATCTTTTGGGCACTGATCTGAGATGAATGCTAGGTCACAGGTCTGAGTAACAGGGGCAGAAGCTCATCACAGCCAGTCATGTTTGAAACAGCAACAGCTCAACCACAACTAAACTCCATCAATAGGAATGTATTGAAATAAGCCATGTGGCTCTGTAGCTGAGAATGCCTAGCTAAGAAAAAGGCAGGAGGGGTTTCACGTGGACTGAGATGGGGCGAGTCCCTGAATGTGGAGGTGCGTTTAAAAGATCAGAAGCAGAATGGGGTACTCGGCAAGCTGTCATCAGGTGTGCAAAAGTTGTGGAGAGAGGCATTTGCCAGACATGCTAGAGGGAGCCGCAGGACTCCACTAGCTAGAGTTGAGGCCAGGAGAGCTGGTTTCACCACCGACCCTGTTAACGTACCTAAAAGGCAATACAAAAGATACTAGTGCCTTGGAACTGCCCAAAAAGAGGTGAGAAGAGTAACCTGGAGGAAGAACCTGGAGCATCCGCCAGACCTGGACGAGCCCATTTGGTCCACCCCAGACCTGCTCCTGGCAGCCACAGGTGACCCTGTTCCCCCATGACTGCGAACTCTGACACTGAGGGGCGCCCCGGGGCCAGGGCCTTTCCTGCCACAGCTAGAGGGTCAGGAGCCTGAAGCAGCTTGGAGGCAGGACCCACGTCACGTGGGCACAGGGCACTCTGCACGGTGTCGGCAAAACGGGAAACCTTCATTTGGGTGTGTACCAGAGAACTGCGCATGCGCGAGCTGGCTACCCTGGCCCCTCCCAATACCCTTGCCCCACCCGTGGTACCAGCTTCCTCTGGGCGCGGTGCCAGGACTCCTTGATCTCCTTCCTGCGCTTCTCATGCTCGAGCCGCCGCAGATTCAGGGGCTTGGGGGAGACAAGTGTGAGTGGGGACCCCAGAACCCTCCATCCTGCCCACTCTCCCAGGCGCAGCCTACCTGCATGAAGGTCTGGGTCAGCAGCGTGCCCACTGCCTGCACCAGGCCGTGGCCAAACTCCAGGTCCTGTTCCAGCGCCAGCGAGTAGATAGACAAGAGGGGCATGTGCGGCTGTGGGGTGGGGCCGGCGTCACGGTCACGTGGGGCTGGCCCAGGAACCCTCCCAGCAGCCCTGCCACCCCCCTGCTCCCTCAACCGCCCTTGTACAGACTGGAAACCCCTTTCCTCCGGTCCATCCTGGAGGTATTGAGACTCACATCCAGGCCTGAGGGACCCCGCGTGGTGCCCCACCCACCCACTCCCCCCAAGTTCCCCACCTCCTGCATGACACTCTGTCTGCAGTTCTGGACGATCTTCTGCAGGCCTTTGGCAAAGTCCATCTCTGCAGGGGAAGGGGTGTGAGGGCAGGGGGGCAGAGGAGCCCTCCAGCCAGACCCCACCCTCTAGGCTCCAGCTCTCACCCAGCGCGCTCCGCTTCTCCAGGTAGCCGATGAGGTCCTTCATGTATTTGGCCATGTTCTTGGCGTACTGCAGGGCAGCATCCACGCCCCCCTCACAGCGCTGCAGCAGGGTGTCCACCTCCTCTGGGGACAGGCAGCCTGTGGAGTAGACACCCCTCAGCCCAGGCTCCACTCCTGCCCAGCCTTCCCCTGCCCCCGCCCACGCCTCCTCCCATCCACCACCCCAGTCCTCTGCCACTTGCTGGGCTCAGAGACTCACCCGCATCACACTCCTCGCTGCTGGGGGGGGCACTCTCACTCCCCTGTCCATACAGGTTCTCCATGGACTATATCAGAGGGAGACAGGTGAGTCCAGCCTGGGCTGGGCCCTGTTTGAGGCCCACCCTGCAGGACACAGTCACCGCCCCCCTGGACAGAGCGAGTGGCCGTGGTCCACAGAGGGAACAGGGGCACTCACCCGCCCTGCCAGCCTGACCCCAAGCAATATGCAGGCCACCCTTGCTTACCTGGCCTGAGTCCCCAGGGGGCACTGACAGGAGGATGCTGCTGTCCACTTCACCCATAAGGAACTCGGACACACTGCAGGGCGGAGGGGCAAGTGTCAAGAGGCACATGGGTCCACATGGGTTCCCACCCTTCCCCACCTTGACTCTTCCCCACCCCTACCCCACACTCACGTGCTGCTGAAGGAGACGGCAATGGTCTCCAAGGCCTTCTCAAACTCCCGCTTGTCTGACTCATTGTTGCACTCATAATGGAAGGCTGGGGACAGACAAGGATGAAAGAGGTTAGCCCAGTCTGTTTGGGAGGTGACCAACCATGCAACTAATTGAAGGGGGAGCACTGGAGCCGTTGTGTCCATCACACTCCTATGCATCCTTCAAAACCCACTTCAAACATCCCCTCCTTCAGAAAGCCCTCCCAGACAGAAAGCCCTCTGTGCCTTGTCCTAGCTGGCTGACCTTTGACTTTGGCAATGAGGGTTCCAGCAGCCGTGAGTGTCTCCACAGTGTTCAGCAGTGGGTACTTGGAGATGACCTGGCGCATCACACGGAGGGCCTCACCCAAGCACTCATGGGCCAGTGGCCGGCGGGCCTCAAGGAGTTCTGCCAGGTAGAGTGGGTATGAGCAGGGAGGGAGGGAAAGCCTGTCCACCTAACCACCTAACCCTAACACTTCTCTCCCCAGGTGGGAAAACTGAGGCAGAGGTGGGAGAAGGCAACTGCCTGAGGCTCAGTGTGTGACCTCAGGGGGTGGGGTGGGGTGGACTGTCCCTCTCTGGACTGCTGGCCAGGTCGACAAAGGCCAGATGTCAGTCTAGAGAGTCCTGCTTAGAACACCCTTTCCTTGTCCCTCCAGAAAATAACCTTCCACTGACATTCAAGTTGCAAAGCTCTGTTCAGTTCTCTCCTGGCCCTGCCGGCCTGGGAACTGAGGCTTAAACACCCCATTATCTCTCTCCAGACAGCCACCCTATGAGGCAGGCACTGTTATCACCCCCATTTAGAAGATGAGGAAACTGAGGCACACAAGTGAGAAGTCATTTCGCAAGGATCACACAGCTTTTCCATTTACACTAGCTCTGAAGACAGAAGGACACTGCCTGGCTTTATCAGGAGGGCAATGGGAAGCCATGGAAGGTGTTAGAGCAAAGAAAGGTCAAGGTCATATCTACATCTTTGAGGGAGGCTTTAAGTGCCCTCCTCAGATATTCTTAGCCTGAAAAAAAGCAGAGTGTGCAGGCAGAACATGCACCATGTAGTGGAAACAAAACTGAAGAAACCTGTAGATGCTGAAGGAATGAGCAGACCTGCTGACTCCCAGGAGGGGCCTGCCTGTACCTCCCCCACCTGTGTGCTTCTGACTCAGCCTGGTAGGTGATGCTCAAAAGAAAAAAAAAAGGAATCTGGAAATAGGTGTCTGATCCCTTTACAGCACTGAGGACTCCCACTGAATACCACCGATAGGGAGACCCCTATGGAGTCCTTGGCCCCAACATTCCTCAGATTCAGGATTTGGCGCCTGAATCAGCGGGGAACTCCGGGAGGCGGAGGGAGCGTCAGGAATCCTGGGAGGCTGGCCACGCCCCTTCCCCAGACATTATTCCCAGGCACCCCGCCCCTCGTGTCTCCTGGGCCTCAGCCACCTGGGTCCCCGCAGCACCCCCACCTGGGCAGGTGGGACTCTGGCGAAGCCCAGACATGCCCAGCTCTGCACCGGCCAAGGTAAGCGCCCGGCAGCCCTGCGTCCCCAGTGGGCCGGCAAACGCCCAGAACGCCACGTGCTCCTGACCAGAGACTACACCCCACACCCCACACCATCCCCTCACCTCGGGGCCCTGCCTGGCAGCGCACAGGCCTCTGGTCCAGCACGGGGTGCACCGTCCCGCAGATACACATGGTGTACCATCAGAGCGCGGGGACCGTGAATGCGCACGACGGACTACTCGACTGGCAGGACTAGGGTCTTTGGTGCCCGGTCTTCATCAGCCAAACCGGCTCTGGCCGGTCCGAAGACCCCGCCCCTGCCGAGGAAAGCTCCGCCCCCCGGAGTCCCGAGAGCCCTGCCTGGGGTTCTCGGCTTCCCAAACTCGAGGATCAGGACTCAGACCCGAGGAGACAGGAGATGTGACTCCATTCAGGATGGGGCTGCCAAGGGCAGACAGGGAAACAGGCCCAGGTACATGGTGTGGGGAGGTGCAGGGAGACCCCGCCCACATGGATCCCTGCGCTCCCTGCCTCCCAGGCTGAAAGCCGTCTGGCTATCCCACAACCATCATTGTAGGCTGAGGACCTCTGGTCACAGCCAGCATCCTTCCAGGGCTTGTCGTTGCCCCATTTCACAGATGAAATACCAGAGTCTCCCAGGCCGGTAGGGGCAGCACCAGCATTCAAACCCAAATCCTCTCTACTTCAGGCCCTTCCCTCTGCCCGGGGCTGCCCCAAGGTGCAAAGAAGGGGGCCCCTGCCCTGGCCATCCTCCTGCACAACACCCACAGGCTCAGCTCCGCCCTGGCCTGGCCTCCAAGGAAGCGCTAGGATCGGAAAGGAACCGAGATTAAAGAATTTCCCCAGGAAACAAGTCCAGCTCCACCCCAGGACCAGATAACCCCACAGGCTGACACACATCCCCCCAGCAGAGGCTTGGCCAACAGGGAAGCTCTCCATTACAGCCTGCAAAGCTGAGGTCCCTCTCCAGGAGGAGGTTGAACCCAGGCTCTGGCTCGGGTGAGCCGGAGTCAGGGGCCCACCCTGAGCCTCAGTTTCCTCATCCGTAAAATGGGCACCTGTGAGGAGCAGGCCAGGGTGTTTAGCATGGCCCTGGCACTGCGGTTTCCGGCAGGAGAGATCACAGTGCCCTCCTTGGCTGTCAAGGACAAACAGGAAGCAGATGAAAATAACTCGGCAGGAAGCTGGGCTGTCAGCGGACCCGTGGAGAAAACGGAACTGCCATCCACAGCCCGCTCACTCCTGCAGCTTATGTGCTGGTCCTGCCCCTCGTCCCTCCTGAGTCTCTCTCAGTCTAGACCTCAGCCTGCCTCTCATTCACATCAGTCCAACATGCAGATCTGACCTTGTTCCACCTCTGCTCTGACACCTTCTATGGCTCCCCAGCACCCTCAGGATAACAGCCAGGGTCCCTCTGCTTGCCATTCTCAAGGTCTTCAGCCTTACACATTTCATACACCTGAACCTTATTCCCTCAAATGTATCTCTACTTTGTGTTTCTATGCACATGACATTCCCTCTCAATGCCTTTCCTTCCTAGTTGCCACTGAACTCCTATTCATCTGTCAGAACCCTAGCTGCAATGTCCTTTTCCACAAAGCCCTCCCAACCACTTCCTTCTGAGCCTCCCCAAGTCCCTTCCCAACCCTGTGCTGACCCTCTAGGTTTTGGAGTCTGACCCTGCCTTCCTCCACCCAGGCCTTGGTGTCCCGGCCAGTTCTCACCATCACGCAGAACACACTCCTTCAGTTTCTCAAGGCCCTCAGCAAAGCGGGCCACATCAGCTAGCAGGTGGGAGATGTCCTCCACAGTGTCTGGGCAGGGTCCCTGGATGGGTGCCTCGGCCGGGCTGGCCGCAGACAGTGGGCTGCGATGGCTGCGGCCCAGTGTCCAAGTGCTGGCCCCCGACAGAGGGAAGCCAGCAGCGCTGGCATGGCGGCTCAGGCTGGTGGGCCTCTTGAGAGTGCCCGTGGCCTTAGCATTTGAGGCCACACTTGGTGGTTCCAGGCCGGCCCCCAGGGACACTGCATCAGCCCCGTCTCTCCTAGGCAGCTCCTGGGAGGGTGAGATGAGCTGGTAAAGCAGGTGCTCCCATCGGGCCCTGCCTCAGTTTCCCTGGAAGTGAAGTGGGGCTCTGGAGGGTCTTCAGCCTGACCCCATAGGGGTCAGAGGCCATAGGTCAGAGGGCTGAGATTTGGTGTCGTGCCCCTCCCACACCTGTTACCCAACGTCCTCTCCTGGAGCTTTCACAAACAACGTCTCTGCCCAAACCACAGCCGGGGTGGAGGAGGGGCGCCCCACTTCCGGAGGTGGGGGAGGGAGGGGGGTAGGGAGGGCTGGGGTCTCCTGAGCTCCTCTCAGTAGAGGCCACTGCAGATGCCTACTCATTGTTAGACACCTCCTCCGTTCCTGTCCCCTGAGGGTCCAGCAGACTCCTGAGCCCACAGACACTGCCGGCCCTGTAGATGCCCCCAGGCTTGCACCAGGCCTGCCCCTGTGGGTCTACTTCCACACTCTACTCCCTATAAACCTTTTGCCTAACAGCCTGGCTATAGCTCTCACATCTAACGGTACCGGGAGACCCCAAATTCCCTGAGCCCCCACCTGACGGAGTCCAGGCCCAATGCACCCACACCCTGGTACCCACCCCACCACTCCCTGGACCCCATAGCCGGCCCTGGACAGGGTAGGAAGGTGCATGGCCCTCCCAAGGGCTTCTACCGTAAGCTGAACATGAGGATCCCAGCCCATCCTGCGAAGCCCCTTGCAGTCCAGTCTGGTGGGGACTGTAGCTGGCTCGTGCGCCCCACCTCTGGCCCAGCATGTCACTGCCCGACCCTGCCTTGCTGGGCCTGATCACAGGGTGTCCTCCTGCCCCCGTGCTGCCCAGCTGTCGCTCCAAGGTCCCCGCCCGCTCCGTGCTCCCCTTAGAGGCTCACTCACCCCCGAGGGCTGTGGGCAGGGGCTTCCCGCCCGGTTCTTTTTCGAGATAGACGGGGTTTTCATGAGCTCTCTCTTCTTCCTGGAGAACATGGTGGGGCCAGGCCCAGTGGGCCGAGAAGCCCAAGGGGGGCCGGCTAGGGGAGGCAGGCCGGGGGTCTCAGTGCCACAGTTCCTGGTGTTGGTGGCCTCGGGACCACATTGCCGCTGGCCACCCCCTCCTCAGCTGTCAGGCTCATGTGACAGGCCCAGCCCTCATTGGCGGGCGCTTCCCCCCACAGGAAAAGGCCTCCGGAGGCGGTGACTCAGACCCGCCCTGACCCTCCCCAGCCTCAGCCTCAGCCTGCCCCTCCGCACAGTGGGCTCGAAGGTGGGGTCCCAGGCCCCGCCCCCAACTTCCGCTTTCCTGAGCTCTGCGTGTGTACATTCACTGAGGTGCCCTGCCTGGCGGCAGCGCCCCAGGCAAGACACCGATGCCCCAGGCACGACCCCAGCAGGGACACAGGACTGCAGAGACTCTCACCCCCACTCGGCCACACCCAGATGCACCCAGGAGTGCAGATACCCGAACATGATGGACATGTGGGGACACAGACTTTGACATGTGTTCAGAAGCCACCCAGCTCCACAGACGCAATGGGTACCCTGGACACAGGCACCTGCCTTCCATTCATCCCATCATTCCTGTGTGTGGCCACCCTCCACCCTTTGGCAACGCCCCTGCAGACCCCAGGGAACAGTGCAGGGTATAGTGGGTTGCCTTCCCTCCATCCATCTCTCATCCCCACCTGATTCTACATTCTGGGGACACTCAGCAGGACAGATTAACCCTAATGCTAACTGCTGAGGCCACCATGCTGCCTCCCTCCCTGGCTTAGCCCCCATACCTGGGGTGTTTGCAATGTGTATAGCACCCCCTGTACCCTCTCCCCCCATAACCACCTCTTCTCTTGGAGCCCCCCTAATCTGAGCCTTTTCCCCTCCCCCAGTCTTCCTCCCCTCCCCTTCTGGAGTCTCACCCCCTCATCCCCTACGCCTTCCCCACCATTGGCCCCCACTGACCTCAGGTGGGAGGGGCGGATCTCCAGGGCACAGGGCACGCAGGCCACAGCCCCTCACAGCAAACCCTGTTCTCCAGGCCCGGGTCCATCCACTAACCCAGCCCAGAAGGCCCTTGAGGATCCTCTGCCCACCACTCATCGCTCTGGATGCCAGGATTGGGAGGTGAGGGCCGGCTGCAGGGCTGGCTAGCTGGTGGGCCTCTGCCTGGTTGGAGGCCTGAAGTCTGGGCCACCCCTTCTGGGCTCCCTCAGCTGCCCCAGACATTCCTGAGCCCTGACCTCATGTCCACTTCAGATCCAGCCACTCACAGGTACTGCCTTCAGGCACCAGAACTACAGAGGCACTCAGGGGCCCGGGGACCAGTGTCCAGGCTCTTATGAAGGGTACGCCTGCACAGGAGACACTCCCCAGCCACCACACAAGCTTTCACAGCTGGGAGTCCAGCTAGCTGTAGCTAGGTTCACATCTGCATCCACACACCCACTCCAGCACACACTCTGTGCCAAGCCCAGTGTCCAGGCACATGTACAGAGCCATTTTGGGATGAATATGCAACCTGGCACAGGGACACAGGTGCACAGTGCTTCACACCACAGCTTCCCTTTATTTCCTCCAGGGCCTCTGGAGTCTGGGTGAGGCTTCAGCCCCTCTGCCCTGCTTTGGTCCCCCCAGCTCCACAGAGGAAGAGGCTCAGAGGACCGTCTCAGCCATGCTGTGGTCATCGAGGAAGTGGGTTATGAGTTGGGGGTTCTGCGGGCCTGGCACAGGGTCAGCCCCCGTTTGTGCCTCCTTCTCATCTTCCTCCTTGCCCTGATCCTTGGAGAAGTACAAGAATACCTAGGGGTGGATGGCCCAGGGAAACAGGAGGGGAGGTCAGCTTGAGGGCCTAGCCCCCAGCCCCATCTTTGCCCTCAGCCCCGTCCCGGCGTGGCGGTCACCTCCTCCAGTGTGGTCTGGCTCACAGAGAAGTCCTCCACACCATGCTCCGCGCCATGTGCCGCCAGCAATCCAAAGACGAGGGCCAAGGTGCAGCGCCCTCCTGGCAGCAGCTGGAAGCGCAGGCGGCCGCCGTGTGCCTCCCGCAACTCTGCTCCCGGGAAAGCCTGGGCCATGAAGTCAGCCGCAGACTTGGAGCGCGACAAGGGCACCCTCAGGGTCAGTGTATGGCCAGCCCCGAATCTGGGGTGGGGTAGGGTAGACCAGAGCTAATGGACCCGCCTATACCATCTTCCAGCCCTCTTCTAGCCCCACCCCTATATTTGGCTCCTCTAGAATCCCAGGCCAATCTGACCCCAACCTCTGCTCCTAGCCCCACCTACATGCTCATCCGGTCTCTACCCTGCTGCTCCCCGGTCCCGCCCACACAATGCCATGCCCCACTCCAATATCCAGGTCATGCCCACTTGCTGGACCCTCTTTGGCCTCCACCTACAGACACACCTTCACCCATCAGACCTCCTCCCCATCTCGGTCCAGCGTTGCCCCCTCTCCTGGACAGTCCATGATCCTTGCCTGTTCCCCAGTTAGAACCCAAACTGGCCCCACCTGATCTCCCCTCCAGGGCCACTTACGCCCCCACCCTCATCTGCCCGCACCCAGGCCTTGAGGCCTTGCCCTGCTCACCTGCCCTTGAGGTGCTGAGCGCTGCCCAGGCAGCGGAACCGCCCATTCACCATGATGGCCAGGCGTGTGCAGAGCGCTTCACACTCCTCCATGCTGTGGGAACCCAGCGATGTGAGCTCCTACCAGCCCTGGACCCACGGCGCTCGGCTCCGGGCTGCCCCTCCCAGGGACCCTCACCCTACAGCTCTGGGCCACCCTGTGCTCTGGACATTTCCTGTCAGTCCCAGACTGCTCTGTTCCCCAGGCCCACCTGTGTGAGGTGAGTACCACGGAGCGGCCCTCCCGCACCATGGCCAGAAGACTGTTCCAGAGGAACCGCCGGGCGCCAGGGTCCATGCCAGTGGTTGGCTCGTCCTGGGCGCAAAGCGGGGAGATGCTTAAATGCGGCCCCCTCCCCCCTACTCTGTCCTCCCATCCGCACACACATACCAGAAAGACTAAAGCCGGCTCCCCCACCAGAGCCACGGCTGTCGCCAGCTTCCGCTTGTTGCCACCGCTGTAGGTGCCCGCAAGCCGGTCAGCATACTGAGGGAGGCCCAGGCGTGCCAGGCCGTAGCTTGCTGTCTATGGCAGGATGGAGTGGGAAGGGCAGAGTGAGAATGGGGTGCAGGGTGAGTGGGAGGGGCTAGGGCGGGGATACGGTGGTGGTTTAGTCGCTCAGTGGTGGACTCTGTGATTCCATGGACTATAGTCCGCCAGGCTTCTCTGTCCATGGGATTTCCCAGGCAAGAATACTGGAGTGGGATGCCATTTCCTTCTCCGGGGATCTTTCTGACACAGGGATCGAACACGGGTCTCCCGCGTTGCAGGCGGATTCTTAACCGACTGAGCCACCAGGGAAGCCCGGGGATATCGTGGGAAGGTAACTAAAGAGGTGGGGCCAGAGCGAGTACGGGGCGGGGCTGCGACTGGAGGCGGGGCCAGACCAAGAGAGAGGCAGGGCCTG
Organism: Giraffa tippelskirchi; assembly: GCF_054371585.1. Taxonomy (NCBI): domain Eukaryota; kingdom Metazoa; phylum Chordata; class Mammalia; order Artiodactyla; family Giraffidae; genus Giraffa; species Giraffa tippelskirchi. Next base: position 116,880,184 of record NC_137280.1, on the reverse strand, counting down.
GCCTGGTGGCAGGAAGCCACCAGGAAGCGAACCCCTAACCCAGAGGTGAAAGTGGGTGGGGCCACAGCCAGGAAGGTCTAGGAGAGAAAGGGCGGGCCCCTAAGCAGGGAGGGGGCGGGTGCAACCTGAGAAAGGTGGGAAGGGCTGGGGATGTGGGGGTGGACCCAATGAGTGTGTAGGTGCTCAGGGAGGGCAGGGGCGGGGCCAGAGGACCTAAGGTCGGGGGACCGAGAGCAGCAGAGACACTGTGATCCAAGGGAGAGACTGGGGTGGGGACCGGAGGGGTTAGTGGAGAGAGCTGTCACCTGCGCAACTTGGGCTTCGGGGACTCCTCGCAGGCGTGCATACAGCTCCAGGTGCTCGCGACCAGTCAGAAGCTCGAAGATGGCATCAGACTGAGGGCAGTAGCCCATGCTGCGGTGAGCTGCGGCCGGTTCCTGGGCCACGCTGGGGATGGGGGACAGGGAACTCAGGGCACTGGCTGGGCCCTGGCCATACGAGGGGCAAGCAGGGGCCTTGGGGCCCACCCACCCTGGTAAGGGACAGGAGGTAACTCAGGGCTGGGTCCACTTGCAGGGGGACTCAAGGCCAGGCCAATCCTGTCATACATGCACGAGCAGGGGAAGGTGGGGAGGAACAAGAGCCCAGGAGCCCCTCACCTGTGGCCTTCCAGAATGGCCTCGCCCCCACTAGGCAGCATGTCCCCAGTCACCATGCGGAATGTGGACGTTTTCCCTGCTCCGTTCACGCCCAGCAGCCCGAAACACTGCAGGTACACCCACAGAGGACACTCATAGAAGCCCAGACACTTGTCCCAGCATCTCTGACTTCTGGGACGGGTTTCTCAGCTTCCGCTGGGAGGGCTGTGGGCAAAGGGATCCCTGGGCAGATACTGGGGTGTGTGAGTAGGCACAAGCAGAAATGCTAGATGACACAGCATGTGTTCAATGGACACAGTAGATGTTCTATAAAGGTCACTCGCAGTCAGTGCTCTATAAATATTGAGGCAGGAGTTGGCTGAATGTTTCCTGCCATGCAGTGGGTACCAACAGCAAGAGCACCTGGTGAGAATTCATGCTGGGCACACAGTCAACCCAAGATGGAGAGGTTGACTGAACACAGCAGGCATTTGCTAAAGAGTGATGGCAATTTATACCAACACACCACAAATGTCCACAGGTGTGTGCCAGCCTCGAGTAGGTGGCCAGGAAATGGACCACAGCAGACAAGTTTGCACAAAGTAGTTGCTTGAATGTGCATTGGTACAGAGCAGGTACCTACTAAATACTGGTTGTGAGCAAGTGCTTGATACATATACAGTATGGACTCAATAAATGTTGGTGTTTGATAAAAGTTGATCATCACAAAGGTGACATTCAATACACTTTTGGTACACACAATGGTGGGGGGTTCAACAAGCTTTACTGTATACAGTTGGTACTCAATAAATACTAACATATAGTAGGTGCACATAGTAACTGGCACATGTATGGGAGCCCAGTAAGTGCTCAATAATAAATTTGTCCTCACTAAGATCTTGTTAATTCCTATTGCACACAGTCGCGATCAATAAATGTAACCATGCAGTAGGAGCTTCATGAGATTTGTTGGCTCTAAATAGGAGCTCAAATATTGACACCCAGTAGGTACTCAGTATAGGACAACAGACACAGAGTAGGTGTTCTATAGGGGGAGGTAGACACAAACATGGTAAAGACCAGTGGGCGTACAATAGGGCAGCCTCTCACCCTTGCATCACCTGGACTTACCTCACCAGGAGGGATCCCCAGGCACAGGCGATCAACAGCTGGTGTCCTCTGCCCTGGGTACACCTGGGAGGATGGAAGTCCATGAGAAAGGTGAGTGGGCCAGTGGAGGCCCCCCAACCGACCAGTGGAGGCCCCCCAACCCACACCCACCTTGGTCAGGTCCCTCAGTACCAACACATCCCCCTGGGTGGCCCCTTGTACTACCCGTTCCCGCTCACGGGCCACATCCTCATCCTCCTCTCCCAGGGCGGGTAGTGGCCTCAGCTTGGGTCTGAGGACAGAGATGTGAGTGGGCCCAGGGCCAGACCCCAGTCCCTGCCACCCTCCCTGGTCCCCACTGACTGTGGTAGGAGGCGATTGTGGTGCTGAAGCAGTAGTGTAAAGAGGAGGAAGACTGGCCCCTGTACGAACATGGCCAAGAGGTTCTTGCCGACCACCTCCCAACGCAGGGGAGACTGGAAATGCCCCTCTCCTGTGGGGACATGAGGAGGGATAGGGTCATTTTAGGGGCTTGGTTACTGGGCCTCTCCCCATTCAGGTCACCTTGGGTTCTTAAGAGAAAGCACCAAGCTGAATAGACACTCAACTAGGGTCTAATTGGCATGGGAAACAGTGGCATTACCACCTTCTTTATTTAGCATCTTAGACCTCTTGTGACATGACCAAGATGGAATTAACTCTTATGGCTGCTTTGCTGCATTTTTAACTTTGCCTACCCACCCTTCCAGGTCATCTAAGACCTCAAGTTCTCTTCCTCAGGACTGCTGTTTGTCCCTGCACTGTAGGATTGACCCTTGTCTGGCACTTCCCCTCCTGGAGAGAAGTTCTCACCCAAGCGCTCAAAAGCATCAGCCATGGCCTGGTTCCGCACCATGTCGATGAGGCCCCGGCCCAAGCAGAAGTGAGGAAAGATAAGGAAGACCTGTTTCAGGATCCTGCTCACTTTCTGCAACTTCTGCTCAGGGACAGATTAAGAAGGAGGTGGGTTGGAAGCCGAGGCTGAGGCCCAGTCTGACCCCAACCCAAGGACCAGCCTTGTGGGTCCCACCTGATCAGAGAAGAGCTCGAGCACGAAGGTGGCCATGCTGCCATTGATACCAATAAAGAGATTGATGCAGGTGAGCACAACATAAGCTGTGCTGGGCACAGAGAAGAAGAAGGAGGCTGGGTACATGAGCGGTGTGATCGACCAGCTGAGGGGGAACAGGAGCCATGGTTATTGTCAGATAGGCTGAGCAGCCCTGAGAAGAATATAGATCTCCCATCCCAAACTATGTTGTAGACCTCTGTAACACGGTCAGGTCAAGATGAGCTTTTAAGGCCACCTTGGCATACCCCTGAATAAGATCACACTTGGGGTCCTCTCAGATCTCCATATCCTCTCCTTAGGAGCTGCTGTAGAGTCCCACCTCCCTCAGCAGAGTCGAGGGGGTCAGTAAGAACAAATCCTGGCGGGGCTGGGAAACTCACCCATACAGTAGTAGCAACAGCAGGAGGGCAGGCAGGTTGGCAGGGGCCACATACGCCCTCTGCTGGAAGGCCAAAAAAATGAGCACCACGATGCACGCTGACACCAAGTAGTTACACTGCATTGGAGATGGCGGTTACCCCCTCAGTATGCTGAGCTATCAGGGAAGCCCACCGGCATCCTTGGCATTGTTCCCCACCCCAACCTCCCTATGCTTTGGATAATAGGACATGAGGTCTCCACCATCCCCAAGACTTCAGTGATGCCATTCTAGACGAGTTCCTGACCAGAAAGGGCCAGAAGAGGCAGTGGCAAGTGGTGGCAGGGCCCCCACCCCTCCAAACAGTCTGCGCACCATGTCCCAGAGAAAGTTGCCAAGCCAGTAGAGAGTGGGGGGCAGGCCCTCCATGCACTGCAGGTGTTTGGCTTGGGTGACACGCTCGTCAATGAGGACAAGGATGAAGCTGGCCGGAACAAAGGACATGGCGAAGACCACGCAGATGGAGACAAGCACGTCCACCGAGGAGGCCATCCTGGGGGCGAAGGGGCATGAGCTGCTCAGAGAGGAGCTGTGCTCACCATTGATGGGACTGAGGTCCCCAGGGCTGGACACAGCTGGTGGGGGAATGTCCTGAGCCATTTTGAATTATTAGTCAGGGAGAGATTGTCCAGGTCTCTAGTAGGATAGAAGTTGATGTGACAAGGATGTGCAGGCAGCTGGGGGAGATTGCAGCCCATGAAGCCTGATGATGCCCCATTATCCTGGCATAAGGGGTGGAGAGGGGAAGTTCTTGTTCTCTGTTTACACAACAAGAGTGTGCCAGGGCATAAATTCAGCTCCCATCACCACAAACAACAGAGAGACCAACTGGGGTGGGGGGATACATGGAACAGGGGAACACACAAGGTGGGGCTGCACACAAGGCAGGGCAACTCACAAGGTGGGGGAACACATGGGGTAGGGGGACTCACAGAGCAGCCTCAGACAACTGCTCCTTGGTGAGGTTCAGGGGGTGATTGAGCGTGGTGATGCTGTAGGCATGGTGGGAGGCGCCTGGTGGCAGGTGGGCGCGTAGGAAAGCATTGTTGGCTCGGTTTACAAAGGCCACCATGGCGTGCCAGCCCTTGTTGTTAAACCAGATCTGTGGTGGAATTGGGGCCAAGGGGTCAGTGAGCTGGGATCAGACCTCCCCTACCACAGCACCAGCCTTCCACCGCCAGTTACCACCTTGAGGCCATCCTGAGTGTCCAGACCAACAGCCCATGCTGTGAGGTTGTTCAGGAGGTGGTCGAGGGCCTTGCCTGGTACGGGGTTCAGCAGTGCCCGCAGCTCTTCCACAGAGCGGCCCACCTCCAAGCCCGAGGGCAGGCCTGGGTCTCGGCCCCCCAAGGAGAAGCCCCCATACCTGAGGGGCAGTGGAGTTGGGAGACAGCTGAGGGTCGGGAGGATGGGGCGGCAGGCAGGCAGAGGGCACAGGAAAGGAACCCATACAAGGGACCCTCCTCACCTGACCTCGTTCACCCATTTCTTGGTCTTCAGGCTGTGGGAGAGACAGACACAAACAGAGAGGTGAGTGGGACAGAGACAAGGTGCTGGGGAGTTGAGTGAGACAAATAAAAAGGGGGAGGCACAGAGGGCCCCCAGGAGGTCCCAGCCCAGAGCCCCAGCCTGGGCATCCCACCAACCCCTCCCAGGACTGGACCACGTCCTCCCCACTGGACCCTTGCTACAGCTGGCCACACCAAGTCCAGGGTGGTGCTCACCCTTGGTGCACCAGGCGTGGGTAAGTCTTGACCAGGAAGTCAGACAGATTCCGGCCCGTTAGGTTCTGGACCACTTCACCCAAGCTTGTTGGCGCCTGAGGTGGCGGGGGGCCACCGGCTGCGGCAGGGCAGTCAGGCAGCAGACGGCGGGCACCAGGTCGGCTGCACTGGCAGGCGGGGGATGGAGACTCCGGGGTCCAGTTGCCACTGGCCAAGACCTCAGCCACATCCGCAGGGACCTCAGGCACCGAGAAGTGGCAGGGGGCAGGCCGTGAGCACGCTGGTTCCCTGTGGGGGTAGGAGCAGGGTGGGGGTGGGACTGGAGGTGCCCTGCTCCCAACCAAGCATGGGGGATGCTCCAGAGCCCAGACAGGGAAACCGAGGCCAGAGAGGAGCCAGGCCCAGGCTGGAGGGCCCTTACCTGCTGGAGTTACTTTTCAGGTAAGGCTCCTCCAGTCCGGCCTCCTCCAGCAGAGCCTCAAGCAGGCGGGCATGTTCGGGGTCCCCTGGAGTGTCATCACTGTGTGTAGTGGGTGCAGGGTCAGGGCTGTGCCCACAGGCCCCTGGCCCCCCCCCCAGCCAGGCCCCTCTCCTCTGCACCCACCTGAAGAAGGACACATGGGAGCCGTACATGCTGGGGCTCAGCCGCAGAGCCGGGTAGTATCCAAACGGGGGTGCAATGAGGCTGAACACCAGTGCCAGGCCCACAAAGAGGGCAGGCAGCACAATCTGAAGGGCCAGCCCATCAGCTCCCCGCCCATCGGCCGCCAGGCTTGCCTGCACCCTTCCCTGATCCTGCTCTAGAACCATCTATGGCTCCCCAGTGCTCTCAATAAAAGTGTTCAGAGTGGGGCATACACCTGGGCTTACGGGGCTAAATTAGGTTGTAGAGTGGAAAACAGACACCGAGGGGCTTCCCCCACACACACCCCCCAGTAGGTGGCCCCTCACCTGGGCAAACAGGCCACGGCGGCTGCGGCGGGCAAGCAGGAAACGCTTGAGAAGTAAGGCCCAGAGCTGCTGACAGGTGAGTGCCCAGCTGTGTACGTGGCCTGCGGTGGCTGGCCCAGAGCCCTGTAGTGCCTGTGTCTCAGGGGCAGAGCCAGCTGTGGGGGATGGGAGGGTCAGTGCTCGGCCCTGAGGACCAGGAGGGGCCACAGGGTAGGGCAGGGACAACTCACCCAGCCCCCTATTCTCCAGGGCTGTCTCCTCTGGCGGAACCTGGAGCTGCCTAGTCGCATTGGGGTGAGCAATACCCAAGCATGGGCCCTGCCTGGGCCTACCATCTGCAGAGTCACCGGCGTTGGGGTCAGGCTTAGTGTTTGGCCTGGGGTCTGGGCCAGTGTCAAGGCTCACAAAGGAGGAGTCAGGAATTAGGGTGGAGGTCAGGGCTGTAGGTTGGGCCATGTTAGCCAAGAGTGGGGACTTGGTCTAAAGTCAGATCGGACTCTGGACCAGGGTGAGGGGTCAGGACAGGGGCCTGCGGGCGTACCCTCTGGGCCTGCATCCACAGCGCAATCCTCTACCACCTTCAGGAAGATCTGGGAAGACAAAGCAGGGGGCTCAGACAGAGCCTGGGGACACGCAAGAGGGAGGGGGACTCGAGGGCCACATATCCCTCAAACACTGGGGATCCCCAAGCCTCCCTTAAGGCCCCCGAGCCTCCAGGCCTCCATGTGGGCCCTGCCTCCTCCCTGGGACACCCAGCTGTCCACAGGCAGACTCTTTTTCATCCTTCCAGGCGCTACCTCCTCCAGGCAGCCCTCCTCCTGCCTCCCACCTCATCCAGCAGCCATACCTCCTCCAGGCTGGTGTCGGAGATCCCATAGCCAGCCAGCCCCAGCTCCCCCAGCTGCTGGTCCAGCTCACGGAAGAGCTCAGCAAAGCTGCCATCCAGGGCGCCCTTGTAGGGCAGCGCCAGCACCAGCTCGTGTGGCAGATCCTTGACCAGTCGTGTGCCGGGCACGTGGCGCTGCACTATGGCCCACAGCTGGGCTGCACCTGGGTGGGCAGCAGGCACGTCAGGGGCCCTGGGGTCCCACATTGCTCTGGCTTCTGCCCCACCCCCTTGGGGAAGGGGCTTAGGTGACCCACAAGGGACCAGTCACTGAGGGCAGAGGAGATCAGGATTAAGCACCCAAGGGCAGGACTTGACCTGGGGGTCAGGGCCAGAGTCCACTCAGGGTCAGAGGTAGGTTTGTGTGTCAGCTCAGCTCAGGGGTCAGGTCAGGGGTCAAGCCTGGGTCGTCAGGCCTGTTGCCCTGAACCAAGTCACTGTCCCCCACTGGCCCCTCCCTCTTGCTCTCCCAGCCCCATCCACCAGCCCCTCACTCAGGCTCTCCCACCCCCGCCCTCACCAGCAGAGCTGGCCTGGCCGCCTGGCTCCCTTTTCTGCCCAGCATCCATGCTGTTCTTCAAGCCAGTTTCACCCTGGGGGCAAAGAGGCACCAGCTGCCACGGCCATTGGGGCTGTATGGAGTCTTAAGAACTGGGGTCAGAGGTCAGTTCCAGCCCTCACCTTTTTGCTGGTGGCCAGGGGCAGGGGACCCTTGGCCAATGTCAGGTAGTATCCGGAGCCCAAGTGACGCCGCAGGAAGAGAGGAGAGCCACAGCAGCACAGGCGGCCCCCTGCCACCACCGCCACCCTGTCTCCCAACAGCTCCGCCTCATCCAGGTGGTGGGTGGAGAGGATCAGTGTGCGACCTAGGCAGGGGACCCAACCCATACATGTCAGCAGGCTGCCCAAGCTGTGGTCCCTGCCCCATGCATTACTTATCCCTCAAAACCCCATCTTCCATCACCTCTTTGTCAGAAAGATCTTCTGGCCTCTCAAGCAGCATCCAGGGAAATCTCAGGCCACTCCCAGTTCTTACCTTCACGGTATTTGAGCAGCAGCTCCCAGATGCCTCGACGGGAAGTGGGGTCCACACCAGCCGTGGGCTCATCCAGGATAACAACTCGGGAACCACCCACAAAGGCAATGGCCACTGAGAGCTTCCGCTGCATCCCTCCTGGGTTGGGACAGGGGTCAAGATCTCCACAGTCTTGGGCAGGGCTGCCTCCCTTCTCCCTGCACCTTTCCCTACCCACCTGGATCACAGTGCCTGATTCCTCCTGGGTCCCCAGATCCGCCCATCTCCTCTGGCATCTCACAGTCCTCAATATAAAGTCCCAGCACCACCCCCCTGCCTCATCTCTGCAGACCTGGAGGCTCCCCCCAGTCCGGGCTCACCTGACAGGTGATGAGTCTGTGTATGCCTCTTGGGGATCAGCCCCACGTCCTGCAGCAGCCGGTCCTGCTCGGGACCCACAGCAGCTGCGCTTAGACCCTTCAACCGCCCATAGAACCAGACGTGCTCATCCACAGTCAGCCTGAGGCCATGTACAAAAGACAGTGGGGGGTTACCATGGCAGACGAAGCCCCAGAGAGCACCCAGCACCCCCACTGCCATGCCCCAGGCCCACGGAGACGCACAGGTCAAAGAGGACGTTGTACTGTGGGCAGACACCCAGGCAGGGACGGATGGCTGCCATGCTGGTCCGGATGTCGTGGCCCAGGACAGAGGCGGAGCCAGCCGTGGGTGGAAAGAGGCCACTCAGGATGGACCTGCAGGTGCAGGGGTCTCAGGGCAGCTTCAGAGGGGAAGCTGAGGCTCCCAGAGCAGAGGCACCAGCACTTATAGGGCACCTATTATATGCCCAGACCAAAGGGGTGTTATGTTCCCATTTTACAGGGGAGGGAAGACAAAGCTCAGAGAAAATATTCATCACCTGCCTATTGTGGATTCAAAGTGAACTAAGGGGAAGGGGTCCAAAGGGAACTGGGGCTGGGGGCTGCTGGGGGGGCATCAGGGTTACCCCCTCACTGTACAGACAGGGACCTTCTGACCCCAGATGTCCTTCCCTTTGAACAAGTGGGCAAGTTGAGACCCAGGAAGAGGAGCTGGGGGGGAGGGGAGCTGTGGGGGGAGAGGAGCGATGGCTGCTCACATTGTGGTCGTCTTGCCAGCCCCATTGTGGCCCAGGAAGGCAGTGATGTGGCCCTGGTAGAAGTCCAGGCTGAGTCCGCACAGCGCCGGCTGGGGGTTGCCAGGAAAGCGCTTTTCCAGGCCACGTATGGAGACTCCCGGAATCAGGCCGGGGGGCGCCTCCTCCACTAGCACTGAGGAAGGAGGGCAGACTCAGTTATGGGCGCCCTCAGAAGCCTGGAAACAGTTCAAGCTGGTCCTTGGAGTCAGGGACTTGTGGGGCTGGGGCCTGTGGGAGTTAGGGGAGCCCCAGGACCTGGGAATGTCCAGAGGATTGGGATCCATGGGGACCTGGGTTTTGTAGGGGCTGAGAATCCAGACAGGGAAGGTTTGTCGGGCCTTACCCTTGGGGTCTTGTGCGGCCAGGACTGGGGCAGGATCTTTGGGGGTCTGAGAGCCAAACCAGTAGCTCCTCCGAAAGGGAAAGTTCCACGGTTTGGGGATCCCATACTCGCCTGTGGGGAGTGGTGCTCAGTTACCCCTGAGCCGCTCCCCCTGGAGTGTGCCCACCTGGGATGCGGGCATCCAGCTAAGGGGTAACCAGGAAGCCCCACCCACCCGCCTGCCTGCCCCAGGCCGTTCCTGAAACGCAGCCACCAGTGCACATGTGCACAGGTGCCAGGAAGACCCACCCTTTCACCTGTATTCCAGGCCCCCTCAGCCCCACCCCATCCTGCACCCGCCCTTAGCCCAGTCTCTCCTGCACCGACACTGCACCTCCTGCAGCCCACCTGGGCACACCGCCTCCAGGTACCAAGTGGCGAGGCCATAGAGAGCGGCATCTAGCAGCAGAAGGCCTGAGACCTGTGCCAGGCTGAAGACATCTTCTGTAGGCCCGGTGCCCACGTTGTGCCACTGCGCGCCCTCGCCCTGCTCCTCCAGCAGTGCCAGGCTCTCGCAGCCAAAACCGAAGGCCACGGGGGACAGAAGGCTCTATGGGTGGGGGCGGGTAGGGGCGGGTAGGTAGGTAGGTAGGTCAGCAAACAAGGACAGCTGAGGGTGCCCTGCACCCCCGCACCCCCGCAGCCTGGCTCTCACCGCGGCCACACGGCCGCCCATGGGCAGCTGGTCCCTCCAGGCCACGCACAGCACGTAAGGCAGATAGAGTACGAAGTAAGCAAGACCCCCGCAGGCGGCTGCCAAGTTCGCGCGGGAGAAGAAGGCGCTCAGCAAGAAACTCTGGACCACCGTGGCCACAGCGAAAGCCGCCAAGAACAGGAACAGCACCCCCGGGTGGCTGTAGGGGAGGATGTCCCCGAGCTGCAGGAGGACAAGGCAGCTGGAGGGAGAGCGCGGATTCGCCCAGGGACGCGCAACCCCGCGAGGCGCCCCCTGCTCGTTACCTCCCGTACACACGCACCCGTCCCGAGTCGGCAAGGCGGGGGTACACGCACCTTGAGCACCAGCACAAGCAGCGCGGTGCTGAGGAGGAAGGGCCCGAGGCAGCTGAGGAACCAGCCCAGCCACAGTGCAGTGGCGCTGAGCCCCATGGCGTGCATCGTGTAGCGCAGCCGAGTCTCCTTCTCACGCACCACTGCCTTCACCGTCAACGCCACCGAGTAGATCCAAGCCAGTGTCAGGAAGAGTGGCAGTGACCGGCTCAGCACACGCAGGAACCTGGGGCAGTGGGCAGCTGTGGTGGACGCCAGAGACCCCCGCGCTGCCCCCATCTGGCACGACAGTTCCCGCCCTGGGACCCCAAGGGGCGGCGAGGACATTCGCCCTCCCTTGTCCTCGGACTCCTGATGGTGCTGTCAGGTTACGTTCTCCCTGTATCCAGAGACACCAGACCCTGAGGGATCCCGGCTCCTCCAGCTACAAGGTCACGGAGAGTGGTCCCTCTGAACCGTAGTTCTCAGCCTTGACTGCGTGAATATTCCACATGGCACCCAGGCCCCCACCCTGAGACCCGGGATCTGGCATCTGGGAGAAGTGAGGAGAGGGAACTCACGCATCGTCCACGTAGCAGGGGTAGGGCATCTGCTGCAGGTAGAGGCCAGCATGGGGGATGGTGCCTGTGAGCACGCGCACGGCTGCCCGCTCCAGCAGGTCTTGCAGGTACACGAAGCCACCCCACACGTAGCGCAGGTCCATCAGGGGGTCAGCGGCTGGACCGGGGTCCCAAAACCTGAAAGTAGTATGGGAGTAGCTAGGACCTGCCCATCACAACTTTAGCTCCGCCCTCACCTGTGTACAAATTACCTAGACCCACCTGCCAAGTGCTTTAATCTTAACCCAGAAGCCAAGGCATTGACCCCGCCCACCAAGCCCTTGGCCGTGCCCATCACACATAAACCCCTCCCATCATGGATCCCTATTGGTCTAAGGATTTGGGCCCCACCTACCAAGATCTCTGATAGGTGGGATGCTCCCTAGCACCCCCCCGCTGGTTCCGCCCCACAAGGCCCCCCAACCTGTCCTTGATCTTATTGGTTCCTGTGACATCATCGATATCCATGCGGATCTTGATGCGCACGTGGCCAGGGCCTGGGGACTGCGCGGAGTCTGGGGAGTCCTCGGGTCCCAGGAAGACGATGCCGGCCCAGAAACGGTGCTCGGAGAGCAGCTTCAGGGCCCGCTCCACCAGGGCGGCCTCTGAAGGGGCGGCCTCCAGCTTGTCCAGAGTCACGCACTGCGGAGGGGCCTGGGCGTGAGTTCGAGGCCCCAGTGTCTTCCCCTGGACCTGAAGGCGGAGCCGCGCTTCCTCCTAGGAGGCTCTCAGCAGAGCTGCCTCTCCCCTCGGAAACGTTTTCCCAGGTGGACGGTCCCTCACCTCCATCACACGGCCCAGTGTGACCGCCAGGTGTCCCACATCAGCGTGGGCCTTCTGCCAGCTGTAGCCCCCGCTGCGAGGATTCAGAAAGGCACGAAGAGCTTCCACTCTGGTCCCACCTCCGGGTCTTGGCTGCTTCCTTTCCTCGTCCTGGATCTGCAGGAGCCTCTGTGGGTGTGTTAGGGAAGGTGGGGCTCTGCATCGGAGGTTCAGGGCCTGTCACCCCTCTTCCCATCCCAGTGAGTGGCCTGAGCTCACCGTGGAAACCACTCCCCACCTCCACACCCTCAGCTGGAAGTCCCTGCCCTTCACCCAAATCCTCAGCAGGGGTGACCCTGCTGCCACACACCCCCGCCCCCCACATCCCTCTCCCACTCCCATCCTGGCCCCACCTGCAGCGTGGCGACATTGGCACTATCGTTCAGGAAGTTGAAGAGCTGGGGTCCCAGCAACCCCCACACCTCCTGGATGTCCTTCAACAGCGCCAGCTCCTGGAAAGTTTGGTTGACCTGCAAGAGGTGGGTGCTGAGTTCCTCAGCCGTTCATGACCCTTCCCTCCAGTGAAGCCCCCTGCCCACCCCTCTTGCCTTCTCCCCTCTGCTCCATCCTGCACCTCTGAGTACTGTCTGAAATCTGGCAGTCCCTCCACTTCAAACCCCACTTCCTGGACCCAGCCCAGGGGCAGCCAGTCTCTGGACTCAGGCTCTCCTGTGGCCTGGCTCTCTCCCCCTCAGCTGAGGCTGGGACTGAGGGCCCCTCGCACTGTCACCTGGGCCATGATCTGCCGGGTGAAGGGTGTGTCGGGCGTGAACAGTACTTTCCCCAGGACCAGTGGCTTCAGGCGCCTCCAGAGCAGGCGGGACAGGGGGTGGGTGTCCAGAGCCCCCATCAGCTCAGCGCAGGTGGGGCCTAGGGCCAGGGTGGGGGCACCATGAGGCTCTGCGCCCACGTCCTGGCCCTGCTTCCCCAGGGAGAGGGATGGAAACCAGGTTGGTCACTCACTCAGGCTGTTGTCCCGCAGGGCCTGCGCCGGCTCCTGCCCCACCAGCTCCTTTAGGTCACTGGCCTCATACCAGTTGAGGGAGGGCCCGCCTGGTTTGCTGGGCCCCCTGGCACTGCAGAGGACTTCTGCCACTGCCTCCAGGGGACCACCTGGCCTGTGGGGTCTCTGTAGCAGGGTCCATAGCTCCCTCAGGCTGGGCAGCTCCAGGAGCTGGAGGAGGGGGTCACCAGAGGGCCAGGCAGGCTTTCCTTCCACGTGACCCCACCACCAAGCCATAACCAGGGCAGGGCCCTTCACCAGGAGCACCCTTGCCCTCTCTTTCTGCCCCAGTACCCCCACACAACTACTGAGGACACGTGCCCAGGGTTGCTCTGTCCTCTCCCCTTCCTGCAGCCCACCCCTCTAGTTTCCTGGCAGGGGCGGAGACTGCACCGGCCTCTTACCTCCTGGGCCATGTCCTCTGCAGTCTCCACAAGGCTGCCCATGGACCCCTGGGCCTGGCCCAGCACAGAGCCCAGGGATTCCTGGGGAGAAAGATGACAAGGTGACAATGAGGTTTGCAGACATCTCACTCGGGATCCAAGTTCCCCGGGGGTCCATGCTATCATAGCCTCATTTTACAAACAGAGAAACTAAGGCTCTAAGAGGCACCTGAGCTTGTTCAAGGTCTCAGGGCTGGAGTCTAAGGAATATCACTCCAGGCATCAGGGAAGGCCCAGGCAAAGGCCTGGAAGCTGGCCCCCGAGAGGGGCAGGGTGGGACTCGGTGAGATCAGGGTCCCAGATCTTGCCCTGTCCCCACCTCACCCCTTGCAGCAGTGTCCCCAGGAGCTGAGTGACCAGGGACAATCCCTCCTTGGGCTGGTCACTGGGCCAAGGAAAGGCTGAGGGAGTAAAGCACAGAAGCCCAGGGTGAAGCCAAGGTTAGCCGGAGCCATGTCCCACTTGTCCCACTCCAAGCTGTGCCATCAGGTGGAGGTGCAGAGCCCAGCCCCACGTGCCAAAAGCCGCCTTCTCACTTGATCGGGCTGTGCGTGCAGTCTTCAGAGTGGGCATCAGCTTTCTCAGGCTAGCCAGCATCCTATGGGCACTGGGGCCCCCCAGGACAGTGCGAGCATCTGCCAGGAGCCGGGAAACCCTGGATACAGAGAGAATGCTGGAGGCAAAGGCTAGGCAAAGCCTCCCACCCCTGCCCCGCCGCTCCCACTGGTTTACAGGGAGTCCTCGAAGTTGCTGAGGACACCAGGTTCCTCGCCGGGGGTGGGCCGCGGGAAGCAGGTGTTGTTCACGTTGCAGATGAGGCCCTGGAGCCAAGGGATGGTGCCTGCTGAGGGCAGTGGCTTGTTGGGGAAATGACCTGCAGGGACACCAGGTGTAGGGTTCTTGGCTGAGTCCCCACCCCTGGTGACAGAGTGCCCCCCTCAGCCATTATTCGAGCATCCAGTCTGTGCCCCGGGTTCTCACTGGAGCCCCTGTGCATAGAGCGACCACTGCTAATCCTAACCCCAAAGCTCTGGACGCTGGGGGTCTTACATTCATGCTGCTCGAGTGGGGGGTGGGAATGGCGAACGGCCAACAGGATGAAGAAGAGAAAGAGCGGCCACAACAACTCCACCAAGAGTTGGATCTGCGGGGGTAGAATAGGCTTGGGGAGTGGCGGGCTATGGGGGGCTGTGGGCCACCCCACCCCCGGCCCACCCGACTGGACATTACCGGCTGCCTCCTGCGATACAGGAAATTCTTCCAAAGCAGCAGCATCAGCTGTGTCCAGAAGGCCATGGTGGAAATGGACAGCAGGCAGGACGGAGGGGTCAAGCTGAGGACGTATTGTGTGGTTGCGGGGAACTCTCTGTCCCTCCCTGAACCTCATCATCTATTTCATTGCTCAGCATTCTCAGAAGCTATGCTTGGAGCCAAGAAAACAGTAGGTGCTTATTAAAGGGGCTTTCTTCTCCGGAGGGGTGGAGTAAGCCAATGGGAGACCTGCCCGAATCCTTCCTCACATCTGATTGGTTGCGCGGGATCTGTCGCTCCCTCCCAGGCAGCAGCTGGGGTCCCAAAGGCGAGGAATTTGTCCTGCAGGGGGCGGAGCCTAGGCTTAACTCTTTCATTACCAGGATCCACCCTAAACCCTCCTGGGGGGCTTCCAAGTTCTGTCCCCCAGCCTCATCATTAACCCAGGCAAGGATTCCCCTTCCCCTCGCTCTCCTCCAATAATGATAGCTAGGAGTATTTTAAACCGCTGTCTGGAAGAAGGGCTATTCCAGGCCACCAGAGAAGCGAGTAACCAGCTGGAAGGGGGCTCCAGCTCTGCCCACCCCTCACGTACTATTCGTCGCTCAGAAGAACCCCAAGATCCAGAAAATGAGTAAGAAGCAGGGGCGCTTCTGGAAGCAGCTATTATTGATCGTGTCCCTTGCTTGGAATACAGCCTGGCCTACTTCATCATCGTACACATGGAGAAACTGAGGCCTCCAGAAAGACAGGGAATGGGCCCAGGGCCCCTGACCCCCACTTCAGGACTCTCATTTACAAATGGGATAGGGGAGTGGGGAACGGCCTCAGTTTCTCTATTGGTAAAATGGGGGAGAGAGCTTAGCGCCGTATCAACTGGGAAAGCGGCTGCAGGTAGGTGAGTCTATTGCCCAACCTCCCCTTGTATAATTATTGGTCAATTCTGCAGCACTCCCGGCCAGGGAGTAAAAATGAGTGAGAGTCTAGATTCGGTCCACACCCTTTAATTCCCACGGAATCTGCCTCCTTTCTACCCATCCGCATCCCCGCATCTTCTCAGGACTTTCCTCAGGACCATCTCACCATTCCAGCCCCCAGCTCTCTCCACCTTCCCTACCCTCCACAGCGGCCGGGGAGAGCGGCTCCTTTAAGAGGAGCCCTTGCCGCTGGCCAGGCGCCCCTGCTGAGGATTGTACCTGGCATCCGGTGCCCAAGGCCGCTGGTCTCGGGCATAGCCCCACCCCGTCCATTCCCATTGTCTTCTATACGCGCCACTCAAAGGCCTGGCCAGCCGGAGTCGCGCGCGCTAACGGGGAAGGTGGTGTCACCGCGGGGCCGCGCCGAGCTGGGTTTCTTAAAGGGATCGCTCTTCTCTTGCTGCATCATCGCGTGTAGGAGGGGCGCCCGGGTCAACTGGCACAGGTTGTCCTCGGGACAAAATCGCCAGGCTGTCTTCCCACGTTGCGTAACCGCCTGCAATACCGCAGCTCCGGGTCTCAGGAGATCTCCTTCTCCCCACTTTCGCCAGAGGGGGCCCCAGTCCTAACCAAACCCGCCCTGGTACCCTGGGACTCTATTTGTCCATCCAGAAAACGGGAGTTACACTAGAATAATCATTTGTTCATTCATTCATTTCACAAACATTCCTCGGTCCCTACAGTGGACCAGGCTATGGCAGAAGGGGGAGGTGGCCCTCAACATTCTAAGATTAGAATCTGGGGTCATAATGGTCACCCCGATTTTGAAGAAAACCTCCAGAAGTTTCCCCCTCCAGGAAATTGGATATATTTCACAAGATCATGATGAAGATGAAACAAGTGTGTGAATCCAGAGCTCTGATGGTGCTGGGAACGGTGAGAAGTGTGGGAAGGGCTCCAGAAAGGAGGGGTTGTTGCTGTTGGGGCTTTGAGGATGGAGAGGAATTTGTCAGGAGAGCGCTCTGTGAGGAGTAAATGCACTAAGGCCTGCAGGCTGGGTGAAGCTGCAATCCTGAGGACCTACTCAAGAGATTTGCCCTTTGCCCCACCCTGGAGGCCCCAGAGGGAATCCAAGCCAGGCACCACCCCCAGGTTGTCTTGGACACCAGCTCTAACACCTTCATTTCCAAAAACAGGTTTTATTTACTTTGGTCCACAGTTGGTATTTTCACATTATTTCTTGGTCCTAGGGCTCCTGGGCAGGGGCTGGTCCCTGTGGGGGCCTCTGGGTGGGGGTCCCTGTGCAGTACTTGGTGGGGGAGTGGGGACAAGTGTAGGGGTGGGGGCTAGCTTTGTCTCAAGCACTCAGAACTCCACTGTCCTGCCTGGGCCTCAGTGTCCCCACTGGGCCCCTGGGAGGGCCCAGAATTGGTGGTCTGAGAGTCCTAGGGAAATCCATGAGGACTAAAATATTTTGCGACTGTGGCCTGACCTTCTCTCAGCATCCCCTCCACCCCCCCCGCCACCATTCCCCTGAACAAAAAGTATTTTCATTTCATTAAAACTGCCTGAAACTTCTGTGGGTAGAGAAACCACAAACTGATCGGCACAGAAAAGAGAAGCAGGGAAGACGTAACCGGAAACCACTTGGGGCCAGTTCCCCTCCTTGCCTGGGTTTCTTCTTCCCCCTAACAGCTTGGCCCGAAGTCTGCTGGGAAACCTGATGCCTGGAGCTGCCCTGGTGGGGACCCCCCACCCCACATGCATCTGGATATGGCCTTCACCCCTTTCCCCCAGAGTCTCAACTGGCAGCATTCAGACATGTAGAAAAACAAGGCAAAAAACACAGAAAGACCCAAAAACCCAGATGGGGCAATGATGTGGGGAGACGGCCCGCACAGGTGTCTCAGTAGCCCTCCTCCTCCTGGTAGTAGGGAGGGCACTCTGAGGGCTCCCCTGGGCCTGGGCCATCTCCAGCAGATGCTGGAGCCCCATCGGCCGCTGGGCCTTGAGGGCAGTACTTGGGGTCGTATATCTGCCGGCCCAGGCCAAAGACCTGACCACTCTGGTTGGCACCCTGTGTGTAGCCCATCTGCAGGGACATGGAGGAATTATCACATTTGTCTGTCCCCAGCTTTGTGTCGTAAATGTGCCGCCGGGTCCCTGGAGCCGTCATGCCCACCTGGAGAGAGAGGAGAAGCATCAGGGAGGGCAAAGGAGAAACAGAACCCCCAGAGGAGAACTTCCCACAGGTTCCCACACCTTTTTCCGCCTCCCTGTGTGCACTCACCATGGACATTCCTTTCGTACAGATCCTTCCTAGCCCTGCTCAGAACCCTCTCTTTTCTGACTCTGTGTTGAGTCGATCTGACATTTGGGTCCAGACTCCCTTCCAGCCAGGAAGCTCCCCAGGCTGGGGCTCAGGCCTGACACAGACCTGAATGCTCTAAAAGCATCACACTGATACATCAACACAGCAGGAAAAGTGATGACTGCAGGATCTAAAAATATCAGTTGGATGGGCCTCTGGGCATCCAACTTTGAGGGAAACCGAGGCACAGAGCTGGGTAGTAATTCCCCTGGGGACCCACAGCAAGCTGAGGCAGAGTCAGGGCAGGGGGTCTGGGGGAACTGGGGCGGCCCACCTGGCTGGCACACTTGTTTGTGCCCATCTGGAGGCTGATGGTCGAGTGGTCCATGGGGGGCAGGATGTGGTTTTTGGGGTCATACAGATGCCGTCTGGTGCCATAAGCTGTCATGCCAGACTGGCTGGCACATTTGTTGGTACCCATCTGCAGGGAGGCAGGAAGGGAAAGGTCAGGCTGCCCCCACAAAGCCTCCAGACCCTGCCCCCAAACCAAGGACCCACTGGAAGCCCACCACCCATGTGCCCTGATGCTGGAGCAGCCAGGTGCCCACCTGGAGCCCAATGACGCACTGGCCCGCCTTCATGGTGGCATCATCAAAGTTTCGCTCCTGCTTCTCCGAGTATTTGACGCCAATGTCCACACCACTCTGCAGCCCCTTTGTCTTGGCCTGGGGAGAAAGTGGGGAGGGAGTATCATAGTTGGGGCAGCCAGGTCCCAGGTATGCAAGTCCAGAGGAGGCCCGGTGATCCGGCTGCAACCTGGCCTTGTACCATCCACCCAGCACTGTGGACTCAACGGCTTTCCCTTATCCCTGGCTTTCCCTCCCCAGGCAACAGCATCCCCACCCTTCCAGCCGCACAGGCCAAGAACTATGGGGGGTATCCTCACCTCCCATCTCTCTCACCTTCCATCACCTCCTTCTACCCAGCCCCAGCCACCATCTCTCCCCACACCTGTCCCCTACTCCTCACTGGTCTCCGGGCCTCACTGCCCATATAGCAGCCACAGGGGGTTCAAAACACAATTACCTGACACAACCCCCCCGCCTCATCCCCATGGCAGAAGCTCGCTGTTCCCTCCTCCTGAAACGCTGTTTCAGCCTGCCCTAGTGTCAGTTTTAGACCCTAGATGTCAGCATCATGCTTTCTTCTCTTTCAAGGAGCTTCTCGCAATTTATAATTTGTAAAGCAATGATTTGAAGAGCAAACCCTAATGTGAACTCTGGGTGTAACAAGGTGCCTGTGGAGGGTCACTGACTGCATGAGAAGTGGGGGAGCCTGTGCAGGAGTGGGGCCACGGGACGTCTCTGTACTTTCCACTCTGTTTTGTTGTGAACCTAAAAATGCTCTAACACATAAATTTTTAAAAAATAATTTAAAAAAATAGATTCATTCATTGCCTGCACATAAAGGGGTGGACTGTGTCTGCCTTGGTCACCCTTGAATCCAAAGTGCTGGGCACCTCATGAGTGCTCAGAAATCTTTGTAAAGGAATAAATGAAGAGCATCTGAAAAATCTCTGCCTGGCTTGCTGTGTGACTTTGGGCAGGTTGCTGACCCTCTCTGAGCCTCACCTTCCCAGCCAGGGCAAGAAGAGACACCTGCACCTGAGTCAAGTTCCCACTTTCAAACAGGTCGTTGGCCTCGAACAGGTCGACAGGATTCATGCCATAGCTCACCATGGCCTTGATGAAGTTGGAGAGGTTTTCCAGCTGGGAGGGGGCAAGAGGAGGATGGTGAGGGGCCTTGGTCTCCCCACCTGTCAGACAGGGTCTCCTAGCCCCATTCTGGTTCCACCTCCCTCCCCCTGGCCCCTCACCTGGTGCCAGTTCTGCATGGAGCGGTTGATCTTAGGGATTGAGCCCGGCTGCAGTTTATTCATGAGTCTGGGGAGGACACATGGGGTGGGGGAAAAGGGGAACCTCCATTAGTGTAGGGGAACCTCAGAGACCCAAGACTCATTCACGGCTTCCTGGCCACCCTCTCTCTGGGCCTAAGTTTCCTCTATTACAATCCAGTCTCCACCCACCAAAGAAACAAAGATGCCAAAGAATGACAACAACCAGTGCTGGGAATGCAATTCAGAACCACTGAGCTATCCAGTGATTTTGGGAATTTCCATGAAGATTTTTAAGGTGCAAACCATGGAATGTTTGAATCACAGCTGAATTAGGGGCAGCAAAGAAAGGCCTCCAGAAACCTTAAGGCTCTCCTAAGAGGATGTTCCCTGTTAGAGATCAAAGCAGTAACACAAGAAAAAGAAAAGCAAGAAAGACCAGACACTCATCAAGAAAAAGCAAGCTGGAGTCACACACAGCATGACCTCATCATGCATAGCAGTCAGGGTGATGAGCACTGTGGACACACACACTCACGTGCACAATATGATGCCATCCTTCAGACCCTTCTGGAAGTCTGGGCCGACCGAGAGGCCAGTGAGTCCCTCAATCCAGCTTCGGAGCTCCACCTCCTTCTGAGGGTCATATTTGGACTGCAGCTGGAGGGGTAGAGGGCACAGGGTTGGGGTGAGCCCAGTGAAGCTCCTCATGGGGCAAGACCCAGTGTTTCAGGAAAAAAGAAACAGAGGAGCCAGGAGGTCCCCACACCACTGGAGGAGACTCTTTCCTTTTCCCATCAGCACAGATGAACTCCAGTCGATAAACATCGGGGCTAATCTACCTTCAATGGTGCTAACCCCCTAGGGCAGCCAACACGGCCCTGCCACCACCCCCTACCTAAAGGATCTGCCTCCATGCCCGCCACCTCCCTGGTCTCCCAGCACTAGAGATACTGGCCTTTCTCTGTTGTTCTTAAATTATGGTGAGAAACTTACAACGTGTACCACTTGAAAGCTCATAAATCAGTGACATTCAGTGCATTCACGAGATTGTGCAAGCATCATCTGTCTGGTTCCAGAACATTCCATCACCTCAAAAGTAAGCCCATCCCTATTAGCTCTCCCCGCCTCCCCAGGCTCTGACAAGCAGGAACCCACTCTCTGTCTGTGGATCTACCTGTTCTGGCCATTTCTCATTAGTGCAATCACACCCTGTGTGTCCTTCTGCGTCTGCTTCTCTCTCTGAGCATCGTGTTCTCAGGGTCCATCCATGTGTAGCAAGTGTCAGGGCTGCACTCTTTGTTTTATACAATTTTTTTTATTTGTTTCACTGTGCTGAATCTTCATTGCTGTGCCTGCTTTTCTCTAGTCATGGCCAGCGTGGGCTTCTCATTGCAGTGGCTTCTCTTGTGGAGCACAAGCTCTAAGTTGAGCGAGCTTCAGTAGTTGCAGCTGCTCGGCTCTAGAGCACAGGCTCAGCAGTTGTGGTGCACAGGCTTAGTTGCTTCGTGGCATGTGGGATCCTCCCAAATCAGGGATTGAACCTGTGTCTCCTGCATTGGTAGGCAGATTCGTCACCACTGAGCCACCAGGGAAGCCCTTCACCCCTTTTTCTGACTAAGCGATGCTCCTGTGTGTGGAGGGACCATACTGTGCTTATCCATTAACCCACTGATGGATATTTAGGTCACTCCCATCTTTTGGCTCTTGTGAGTCAAGCTGCTATAAACATCCATTTATAAGTTTTATTTGAAAACCTGTTTTCAGTTCTTTGGGGTATATACCAGGGAGTAGAAGTGTTTGGTCACATGATAATTCTACCTTTAATTTGGAACCACTGAACCTTTCTCTGCTCCTTGAACTGGTCACACTAGTGGCTACCTCAGAGCCTTTGCACATGCTGCCACCTTGGACTCATGTTTGCACAGGTTCCTCCTTTCAATCCAGTGGTAGCTTGAAGGTTACCTCCTTGGAAAAGTCTTTCCTAACCACCTGGCTGTGACGACCCTCTGCATCCCCCACCCCTAGTCCTGCATTATTTTCTTTTTAAAACAATATTTATTTGGCTTGGCTGTTATGGCATACATGATCTTTAGTTGTGGCATGCGGACTCTGAAGTTTCAGCATGTGCAATCTAGTTCCCTGACCAGGAACCCAGGCCTCCTGCACTGGGAGTGTGGAGTACTAGCCACAGGACCACCAGGGAAATCCCTGCTTTATCTTCTTTCTAGCTTTTTCTACCTTTTGCGGTATGATCTATCTTCTAGCTGATGGTCCAAGCTCATGACAAGCGACAAGAGGTACCACCCAATTCAGGCTGTCCCTCAGTAAGGAGGCTCATGCTCCACCATCAACACACACTGTCCACAGATACAGCACTGGCTGCCCCCAGGGCAGCATCCCACAGCATCCAGGGAGGCCAAGGACAGGGTATGTGTGTACAGCCCCAGGGCAGCTCCCCGGAGGGGTGGTAAAAACCTGAGGACCTGGCTGCCCAGCCGGGTGGGCTTCTGCCCAGACCCTGTGCGTGTGTGCTCAGTCGCTTCAACTGTGTCCAACTCTTTGCAACTCCATGAACCAACCATAGCCCACCAGGCTCCTCTGTCCACGGGATTCTCCAGGCAAGAATACTAGAGTGGTTGCTGTGCCCTCCTCTAGGGGATCTCTCCAACCCAGGGATCAAACCTGCGTCTCTTATGTCTCTTGCACTGGCAGGTGGGTTCTTTACCACTAGCACCACCTGGGAAGCCCCAACCCCAGGCCCCTCTTCATCTCTACTCACCCTGTGCCCACCCGGGTCTCTCCTCCACACCCACTAGGGACAAGGACTCAGAGCTGCCCTTGCAGCCCCCACCTCCTCAATGACCATGGACAGGTTTTACCTCATGCCTCTGTCTCCCCATCTATGTTTGAATGGTCTTCATAAGGCTTTCCAGACCTGGGCTCCACTTCCTGCTTCCTGCATATAAACCCCTAGACATGGGATCAGGGCTGAGCTGCTCAGAGTGTAGGGGAGACAAAGGCAGGAGGCTGGCCTGTGAACCTGATCTGTCCAGCCTACTCCCTCCTCGGATCTCCTGTCTCTGGTTCCCACGCCCGGCAGAAGGGTTGTGGGGAGGCAGAGGGTGTTATTAGGATCGCTGAACTTGAAGCAGGCAGGCTGGTCTGGACCTCTGGTCTGCCTGCCCAGCTGGGCCCCATCTCGACAGCTCATTGGGGCTGGGGCCACGGAGGGTCCCGAGCAGGGGTGCTTGGCCCGGCCCCACCCGCTAGGCCGCCTTCCACCCAGCTGCCCAGCTGGCCTTCAGCGCATTCCTCCCCACCGCAAACTGCCAGGAATGCAGCCGCTGCCTCCCTGCTAAATCAGGACCAGCTGTTCCCAGCGGTCCAGACCCCCCAGCCAGCCAGAGATCTCAGGGGTACGCACTGAACCTCAGCCTGCCTGTATGCCATCCAGCAGTGGGACTGAAGCCTGGGGTGGGGGGCAGGGGGTCTTTCTCCTCTCAAAGTGGACAGTCTAGAAACCACAGGAACCTGGTTTCCAATTCAGGTGGGGCCCTAAGGTGACTCCGGTGAGGGGGTGGGGGCCCCGCCCATTCTCCAGGCCCACAGACTGAGGGCTGGTCACAGGGAGCTTCTGACCTCATCCCCCACAGGACAGGTAACAACCTGCCTCCATCCCACTCCATCGCAGGAAGCTGCCCCCACCCCGCTGGGGTGCTGCACCCTTGCCCACTTCCTGCTGCTTCCGGGGAGATGCCTGGCTGCCCAGGAGGACTGCTGGCCATTGGACACTGCCTATGCCAGTTCTGGGTTCAAGTACTGACCCTGCCTCTGATCTCCTACATGGGTCTTGGCCGTCTGAGCTATGTCTCTGAAACCCATGTGCTAAGCAGGAATCTTAGAGGGTCTCGGCTGGGTGAGGACTGTCAACATTCTGCTCCCCACCAAGGCATTACTGCTGGAGTGTGGAATTTTGTGTTCAAGGGGGAATCGATGGGGAGCTTGCTCGGTGACCATGCTCAGATCCTGGGCTTCCCAAATGCGCTGGAGGGAGGTTCCTAGGAGCTCACATAGTTGAGATGTGGAAACTCTCCCTCTGGTCCGATGACCTGGCAGGGGCCTGGGGGCCTTCAGGGCTGTGTCTCCAGTGTGCCCAGGCAGGCTCCCGTCAGCCGCCTCCCTGGGGCCACATTCCCAGGTGCCTGGTGACAGTGTGTGCCTAGTGGGTGGACAGGGATGACAAACTCCCCTCTAGCTGGAAAACCCTTGTGTGTCCAGCTTAGGACCTCTCCCCTTGCCCTCCGGGGCAGGGATCACTCTCTGCTCCTGTTTCCTTGGATGCGCTGAGCCTGCTGTGTGACCTTGCAGAAGCCCCTGCCCTCTCGGGCTGGAACCAAAAGCACTTTCTGAAAAAGAAGAGTGCCCCACCCCCCATGCCCTAGCCCATGTTTTCAAGTTACAAAACTCATGGCAGGGTCACATTCAGGGGACTGGTGGACCTCTTTGCTATTTCTTTAAGTGTGTCAGATGGTGACAAAGAGAATGTGGAAGGTAGGCCCCCTTGATTCCAACTCCTCCCCCCATCCAGTGCCCCACCTCCCAGGTGTAAGAGGTCGGGAAATTCTTTTGGGGGGCCACACCCTTCTCAAAAACACCTGGCCCGCCCCCTTCCTTCCCCAAAGTTTTAAGTGGTCCAAAAGCAGAAGTGGGGGAGGGGATGAGAAAGGGCCGCTGAGGTTCCCTCAGGACCTTCTCAGGCCTTGAAGCGCTAGAGGGGCCCAGGGCTGGGGGGTTCAGAGCGGTGGGCGGGGGTCTTCAGACGAGTAGGGGCTGGGGAAGGGGTTGGACCCAACCGCTCCTAGATATTGGGGGTGCCAGAGCACAGACCTCACTGTTCCCCCAGAGTTTAGGGAGCGTCGGAGGCACCCTCGGAGGTTCAGGAGGAGGAGGGCCGCCCCTGATGCCGGGGTGGGGTGGGGTGGGGTGGGGTGGGGTGGGGTGGGGGGGTGGGGGGAGCCCAGCGGGGCGCCAGCCCTGCAGCCGCGGAGGGTGAGACCGGCTGGGCTGGCGGAGAGGGCGCTCCCCTCACTCACCCGGTTCTTGACCTCGGCCGAGAGCCCGTACGAGGGCCCCTTGTTGAACTGCGTGGAGCTCATGGCTGGCGGGCGCAGAGCCGCGCGCGGGACGGGACGGACGGACCGACGGCCGGGCTGGCGGGCAAGCGGGCTGGGGACGCGGACCCGGCGCCCCGCCCCCACCGCTGATTGGCGCGGGGCGCACATGTCCTTATAAGGCTGCGCCGCGCCGGATTCCTGAGGCCGCGGGCTTCCTGAGCCCCTGAACCGCCCGACCCCCGCCCCGCCTCCTCGGAACCCCAGGGAGACTGAGGCCGGGAAGGACGGGCCCCGCACCATGAAGACCCGGCACCCCCTCCTACTCAATGCTGGGAGCCCCTGGGCGGCTGTCCCCATGCTTTCTGGGCCTCAACTAACCTTTCTACATGATAATGGGAGGGGGAAAGTGGTTGAATGGAACCCTAATTCCCTTCGGACACTAATGCGGGGGAGCGGTGCATGGGGACCCCTTCTCTGATGATTAGAGGCGCCTCCCAGTCTAGGTCCGCTTCTGCAAACCCTACTAGCTGGGTGCTAAGCAAGGGAACTAGGACAGGCTTTTCAGCGGAGGGGGCCATTGGCGCTGGGACTTTGATGGAGGAGTAGGAGTTTGCCAGTCCAAAGGGCATTGTTTGTCCTGGCAGAACAAAAAGTGCAAAGACTTGGAGGGACCATCAGTGGTTGAAAGTGTGCAGAGATCAATCAGATAGGGTGGGGGAGTGGGGGATGAGAAGAGACCCTAGATTCTGGGTTGGGGGATGGTGGGAATGGGGAGGAGATGGAACAGCAGAGAGTTGAAGTCAGGAGATGCCTTGAGGGTAGAGTTGAGGACGCCAAGGGAACCAAGCCAGGCACACACTTGGCACTCAATACATGCTACCTGCTTGTGCAGATAAATCAATAAATAAAGGAATAAATTTCACTTTTTCAGTAACATTCATTCACAGACCTACTTGTTCATCAAAAGCTCTATGACGGGGCCTCTGGGCCAATCCCTTTGCTAGGCTATACTAGCTCCTAGGAGACCTTGGCTCTGGCCCTGCTCATCCCTGGGAAGACAGACCCTGGCATAGACACTCCTGCCCCATGTGAGCAGGTACAGGATAGAGAGAGGTGTCTGGGGTGGAGGAACCCCAGGAGTGGGTGCTCCCCTGGAGGGGTAAAGGAAAGAGGCATGTAAGAGTGGGCATGGGAAGTGGGGTTTTGAAGCATAAATAGGAGTTTGAAACATTTGACAAGTGATCTGTGAGGGCTTGGAGATTACTCACTCTGCCCTTCCTGGGAACATCCTCTCGATGTCTATTGACTCTTTCCCTGACAATGCATCTCCTATTCTATGTGAAGGCTCCTTTCTTCAGGGCTCAAGTCCTAGCTGGGTGGTTTTGGGTGAGTCCCTTCCCATTCCGGTCTCATTTTCATCATCTGTGAAATGGGGACCAGTGGTCAACCAGACAGTGCAGCTGAGTGTGGGAACAGGGTGGTTTGTCAGTGTCTAGGTAGGGGGTTGTTTGGATGGGGGCTGTGCTGGTGGACTCCTTGCAGATTCCACAGGGGGTGGGCAGGACCAGGGCACTGTGGGGGCTGGCAGTAGTGGGAAGGAGGCTTGAGCCAGCCTGGTGGGCTATATAGCCCATGGGATAGCAAGGAGTCAGACACAACTGAACGACTGAGAACACACTATATTCTTAGCCTGCTGGAACCCAGAAATTCAGATCAGACATCTGAGAATTCAAAACTCTGAGGTTCCAAAAGCTTAGACTATTATAATTTGAGAAACTCCCCCAGGACCTGAGGCTTACAGAACTACGTGGTTCTGTGTAATCTTACAACCTCAGTGGGCCCCACCTGGGTTCAAATTCCCGGTCAGCTGAGATAAGGGCATGTGAAAATCTCAGGAATTTTGGGTCAGCCTCGGAACCTGGCCAGGAGGCCTGGGGCCTCTGCAGTTGCCCTACAGCCTTGAACACTGGCACTCATCTCTCTGTCCAGGACTGACCCTGAGGACACTGTGGGGGTAGGAGGGCTATGGAGTGACGCAGGCTCACTGGGGACAGATTTAGGTACTCTGGGATGGGGGCCACAGCTGGAGGACCTAGGGTTGCAGGAAACCCTGGAGCCTCAGCCTTGGGTGCTGGGCCCCAGGGTCTGAGTGGGTGGGCACAGGGGCTGCAGGTGCGGTGAGGGCCTTCTGGGCTTTGCATGAGACCCCGGGGTTCCTATGCGTCAAATGATGCAGTGACAAACAAACAATACTAGTTACAATAAAATGACTAGCCTGTTAACTCAGGTCAGCATCTCCCTTGCTCACAATCTGCCAGGCTCCCTATCACCCCTCAACAAAGGTGTCCTCCAGGTCCCCAGGTCTCCCTGGCTCACTGTGCTCCAGAGGCGTGGGGCTTCTCCTCGCTCTGCCTCCAATAATCAGCCACAGGCTTGCCTCAGGGCCTTTGCTCCCACAGTGCTCTCTAACTGAAACTCTTTCCACCTGGTTTGTTCACTGTCCACCTTCTAGAACCTTCTCAGTGAGCCCCAACCAAGGCTCCCAGCCCCAATGCCACTCACACATCCCAGACAGGTCCCAAGTGATACTCACAGCGTCCTGTGAGATCCAGCCATCTTCTGAAGTCCCCAACAAAAGACAAACCCACACCAAAAACCAGCAGAAACCAGCACAACATTGTAAAACAGTTATCCTCCAATTAAAAAAGAATAAAATAAAGTAAAATAAAGTCTCCGACTGCCCCCAGAAGTGCGAAGCCTGGTCCTTCTCCTTATCTTTGTCTTAGATTTAGAACTGTTTCCCCCCATTTTCCTTTTTTGTGACAGTAACTTTCATTTGCTCCCCTGGGTCAAGTGTCTCCCTGACGTGGAAGTGAGTGCTAGACAGGGATTACCGGTGCCCTACTTCAGTACAAATTACCTCAATAAAAATAAAGTTTAAAATCCCATTCCTCAGCAGCACTGGCCACATTTCCAGAACTTAGGAGTCGCATATGGCTAATGCATCAGACCTCACTGCACATTTCAGGGACCCACAGCACCCCCCCACCCCCACTGAGTGACTGGGTTTTCTCCCCAGGTCAAAGGTACATCGACTGGCCTCTCCATTATAAAAGGAGTTTGTGTTCTCCTTTTGTAACCAATAAATGATCTGGGGGTGACCTGTAATAATGTCAAGAATGTGCATTGGTTGAGCACTGACTGTATGCCAGGCCCCCATACAGGGCATTCTCTATGAAACAGGAAGAGATGGGATGACCTTAGCTTCCTGTCCACCTCAAGGAAGTGGGGCTCCCAGGGTTATGAAACCAGGCAGGTAGGTCTGGAAAGTTCTCTGAGGCTCTAGAACAGCTGAAAAGTCTCCTCCCTGCCATGCCTGCCTCACACCCTGGTCTTTCTCAGAGGCCCTGACTGTCCCTTCTTAATGTTCCCTGGGTGTCCTTCCCCAGCATCTGTACTCAGGTGTCCTCTCCCACACCCAGCCTCTGGCTCCTCCTGCCCTTCCATGCTCCCTGCTGCAGCCCACCCATTCTTGCTTTGGAGCATGGTGTGGAACTACTGTACCTGGCATACAGTAGGTGCTTAGTGAATGTTGGATTCTATTACTACCATGGCTGCTAGGAGTCGCCCAGGCTTTTCAAAGATGAATGAATGAGCATGTCTGTAGTCCACATGTGGGCTCCCAGGCCTGGGACATCTCTGGCAGGCAACTGGTGGCAGTCAACAAGGAGGGCATGGTCAGGGATAGACCATTTGCGATCCTGCTTTAGTTGGCAAAGGGCTGTCGGCTCAGTCGTCCTGGAAAGGCTGGAACGGCGGGTCTGGTGCCCTAAGAGCAGAAGAGAGATGGGAGGTGCTGAGCGGCCCGCGTTCTCAGAAGGAAAACCTAGTCAGGATGAGACGGTTGGATGGCATCACCGACTCAGTGGACACGAGTTTGAGCAAATTCCTGGAGATAGTGAAGGAGAGAGAAGCCTGGCATGCTGCAGTCCATGAGGTCGCAGAGTCCAACGCGACTGACCAACTGAACAACCAAAAGTCGGGAACGGACCGAAGGCTGGAAGGTTGGGCCAAAGCAGTTCGCTTAGCCTCTTCTGGACCCCTAAAATCCCCCGGACCGCCACCAAGTGCAGAGAGGAGAGAGGTCCGTCAGTCCTTCCAGTCACCGACCTCCGCGAGGAGGGGGAGGTAGTACTTAAGCGCGGCCCTGCAACATCACCGGCCTTTATGACGTCACGGCGCATCAGGTTAGTCTGCTTAGGGGCACAGCGGGCCCGGCCGAAAAGAGAATTCTCCACGAGCTTTCTGGGGACGTAATTTACAGACCGCAAATTAAATCACTTTTCAGCCAGAACACTCTACTGTGAGCCTATTTTCAGTATAGTTTTCTAGAGTGCCACGTAGAAAACAGCTCTGACAGTTGTATTTCCTTTCAGTATATTTTATCACTTCTAAACGCCTCAGATATTGACTAATTTTGACTCTCGCCTTGCAGCGGTGGAGGCTAGTGGGGGCAATGTGCAAAAGATCGGGGCCAGACGCAGCCCCGCCCCTCGGCGCTCCCGAGCCGGCTGACACTCCAGAAGGCGGAGCAGCCGCGGGCCGACCGCCGGCTTCCCAGCGTGCCCGGCAAGCGCGAGGAGGCCGCTCTAGCCGTCGCGACAACTCGCTGGCGTCAGCTGGGGCGCGGAGGCGGAAGATGGCGGCGGCGGCCGGGCGGCCGTGAGGAGCGCGGCGGCGGCGAAGACTGCCGATGGCGGCCGGGAGGCGCCCTCGGGGAGCCGCGGGCCGTTAGGGTGCTACGCTGGGCGACATGTCGGAGCACGCGGCACCCGGGGCCCCGGGGCCTGGGCCCAACGGCGGTGGTGGCGGCGGCGGTGGTGGTGGTGGCGGCGGCGGCGGCGGCCCGGCCCCCGCGCGCGGGCCTCGCACCCCCAACCTCAACCCCAATCCTCTCATCAACGTGCGCGACCGGCTTTTCCACGCGCTCTTCTTCAAGATGGCTGTCACCTACTCTCGCCTCTTCCCGCCCGCCTTCCGTCGGCTCTTCGAATTTTTCGTGTTGCTCAAGGTGACCGCGGCCCCGACCCTTAACCCTGGCGGATGGACCCCCTACCCCTGAGTTTCGACCTCTGACTCCGCCCGGGGCAGCGTGCCCCTCCCTCCCGGAGGCATAGGCCCGGTTGGGCCGGTTGTGACCCTTCCCTTAAGGCTGCCTCCCCCGCTCTCCTTCCCAAAAACTTCCACCCGGCAAGGCCCGAGCCTCCCCGGGTTAGTGGCCCCTGATCCCGATTCCAGAAACTCACTCCCAGCCCCTCCAGGCTGCACCCCACCGCTGGCCTCGCCCTTCCCGGCGTCCCCACCTCGGGAGACCGGAGCCGAGTCCCGCGACCCTCGACCTTGTCGCCTGGGATCCTCATCCCGGGATGACTCCGTCCCCAGTACCGAGCCTAACCTCGCCGCAAACCACATACCCGGGGATTCCGGGCTCTATCGCCACTGCCGCCTCTTTGGACACACCCCCGGACCGCCCACCTGCACCGGAAGCTGCTCCCCACTCTTCTCTCCCCCTTTTTCTTAGGGCGCGCCTCTTGGAGCCCTTCTGCTCCAACTCAGATTCTACCCCTTCTGAACCTCTGGGGGAAGGTGACCAGGCCGAGGTCACGTCACCAGGATTCCTGGCAGAGCCCCAGCCAGCGGTGCCGCTGGTGCCTCAGTGAGGGGCGTCCGGAAGACCCGCTCCGGTCCTCCTTCGGCTGTCCGGGCGGTTCGGCGCGGGTCCCTCCAAGGAGGAGTCTTACTCAGGGAAGGAGCCGCTGGGTGCCGGACCCCGGCTGTCTGGCGGGCCTGAGGAAATGGAGAAATGGCTGTTCCTGTTTGTGTCCTGTCCTGGGGTGCCCCCTGGGCGGGGGCCGGGGTCACAGTTGCCGACTTAGGAGGGAGCTTGGATTCCTTGTCCACAGAAAGGGGTCTAAGGCAGGTGGGGCGCAGGCCAGCGAGGTTGGGTAGCAGGGGTGCGTGCAAGGCTGTCCTGCAGACCTGGGAGTGGGTCCCCACTGAGCCTCCCAGTTCCTGAGCGGCAGCAGGTGCCCCCCCCCCGGGGGGGCCTCGACTCTGGAGGCCCTGAGTAGGGCTTCCCTTACCTGGTGCGTGGGACCCATGGGTAGCTTGAGAGTGGGCAGAAGGCCTAGTGTGGGCGTGGTTGCATCCTAGAAGGAAGCCCTGGCTTCTCTGCACCCTCAGGAGGAGCCCATGTCACCCAAGGGAGGGAGTGCCCTATGTGAGGAGGGCCCCCACAGAGCTCAGCCTTCCTGAGAGTCCGGCCTGAGGCCTTGGCTTGGTCCTTCCGCTTGCTTCCCAATTGGGACCAAGGAGCAAGTCAGGGGTTGGGCCAACTGGGCAGACAGGCCGCACGTCCAGGCTGTGCCCCTTGTGTGGGGGCCTGCGGGATCAGGTCACTCTTAGCTCCCTACATCTTTTCTCTCCACGGGGCTGCAGCCACAAGGCCCCTCTCAATTCTCGGGACCCTCCCTGGCCCCTGGTGCTTTTGGTTTCCCTCTTTTGCAAAGTCAGGGCTGAGCTAGCCAATCTCTGAGGCTGCCTGAGTTCCAGAAAGTTCCCTTCTTTGCTTCCCAGCTGCCTAGCTTCTGGACTCTTGCTGCAGAGATCAAGTTCCCCTCCCCTCCTCACTTGGTCGCCTCTTCCTGTGGCACCTGTTCTGCTCCACCTGCAGAGCTGGTTCCCCCCCCCCCCCGCTCCCTGCCACCACGTGCCCCCTGCCACCTTGTGCCAATCTCTGGGACCAGAGATGAGTGGCTGACCAGGAGGAAGGGGGGAGAGACAGCAGCTACCAGGGCAGGGTCCAAGTCAGAGCAAACTGCTTCAGGCTGGGAGGAAGGAGGTGGGTGGCAGGGACGGCATGTACAAAGGCCCTGGAGCTGGCGCGACAGCGTGGCTAGTGAGGTGGAGTGTTCGGTCACGGGATACCAGAGGTTGGGGGCTGGAGCACCCAGGGCCTGTGATATGGCCAGGCCAGCTGTCAGGCAGAGGACAGATGGATTCCTGAAATGCTGAGAGGGAGAAGGGGGTGGGGCCACCGGGTGTGTCTGCTGATAGGTCTTAGGAGGCAGCTGTTTGCCAGCTTGTTCCACGGAGGCGGTGGGGAACCAGGTCCAGCTCAGGGGTAGGCCTTGTCCAGTGGGACGAGAGTCCTGGCCTGTCTCTAGGGACCCACCCAATTGGTCAGGGTGACGGACCCCACCTGGGATTTTGGTTCATGGTAGGGGGGCTGTGAGGGGCGCTGGGGGAGACTCCAGGGTGACAGTGGGGACTTGGCCACTCTGCGAGGTCACGGGTCCCCCATTTGTCCATATGGCCCTCTCAGGACCTAGCTACCCTGCCTGGTGTTTCCTCCAGGTTTAACTCCTGGCTCCACCTCGTCCTGTCGGTGTGGCCTCTGTCTTGGTTTCCTGTCTGCAAACTGGGGATGATGGCAGGCACGTGCCTTGCAGGGACGAGCTCGGGCAGCCCCTGGCATTGGGCCACCTGCGTGTCCGCGCTTTCTGTGATGTCTTGGCATGTGGTGCGGTATTGTCCTCATGGCTGAGGGTGAACAGTGTTCTGGCAATGGCTCCTGCTGGACATCGGGGCCCAGAGAGCACAGCTGGGGCTGTGGGTCAGCTGTGACCGCAGCCTGCTGCCACCATGGGCCCCACGCTTTCCTGACTCCTGTCGTCATCTCAAGGTCCCCAGACATGTTGGGGAGAGGTGCTTGGGGTTCCCAGGGACACTGAGCCTATGGCCACATCTCTGGCCTCAGTGCAGGCTGGCCTGTGGGAGGCTCTACGGGTGTGGGGGCCTGTACTGGGAGGGGTCCTCGATTGGGGGGGGTCCCAGGCAGCTCCCCCCTGACCGCTTCCTGCCCTGCAGGCCCTGTTCGTGCTCTTCGTCCTGGCCTACATCCACATCGTCTTCTCCCGCTCGCCCATCAACTGCCTGGAGCACGTGCGTGACAAGTGGCCGCGTGAGGGCATCCTGCGGGTAGAGGTGCAGCACAACTCGAGCCGCGCGCCTGTCTTCCTGCAGTTCTGCGATGGTGGCCATGGCAGCTTCCCCGGCCTGGCCGTGGAGCCCGATGGCCTGGAGCTAGAGGAGGAGGAGGAGGAAGAGCTGACCATGGACATGTTCGGGAACAGCTCCATCAAGGTGAGCAGCCGGGGTGTGGTCAGGGCTGCAGGGGACACTCCTGACCTGCCGGGCCGTTTCCCAGTTGTCTACTAAAGGCCTGGTTCTGGGGTGCTGAGGGCAGACAGGCTAAGAAGCAGGCTTTGGGCTCAGAGCTCTGAGGGGATCCTGGCCATCCTTGGTGGTGTGGCTGCCCACAGGATGGGGAGCCTAGAGGGAGGACTGTGCTCAGGTGGCCAGAGGCCAGGGGTGGATGTGGACGGAGTGTTGGTACAGACCCAGCAGGGGGCCCCACCTCGCTGATCCTGTCCCTCAGACCTTCACCTGGAAATCTCAGGGAGCTCAGTGTTGGGGTTAGGGCTTTTATGGGTCAGGGATACATTGCCTTCCATTGGGGGGATGGGCAGAGACCTTCAGGCCAACCCTTTGGTACCAAGGGCCTGCTGACCTCTGCCTCCCACTGTGCAGTTTGAGCTGGACATCGAGCCCAAGGTGTTCAAGCCACCAGGTGGCCCCGAGGCCTTAAATGACAGCCAGGAGTTCCCATTCCCTGAGACGCCCCCAAAAGGTACCACCACTCCCTGGGGCTATGTCCAGTGACGGAGGTGGGGGTGTGGTGCAGTCCCCCCAGCCCTCTGAGGAGAGGGCTCCTCTGCTGACCAGCCATCCCCACCCGCAGCCTGGCCGCAGGACGAGTACATCGTAGAGTACTCACTGGAGTACGGCTTCCTGAGGCTGTCACAGGCCACGCGCCAGCGGCTCAGCATCCCCGTCATGGTGGTCACCCTGGGTGAGTGCCCCTGCAAAGCAGAGCAAGGCCCAGGGGAGGGAGCTCCTTTCTCCTCAGTCTTGGGTGTCTTCCTTGGGGAGGGGTGACCTGGAAGCACTTGTGTCCAAGGTCTCAGGGCTGCCCCTGCTGCCCAGTTGCAGGAAACTTCCCAAGGCTCCATTCCTCCACCATTCCTCTGCACCTGTCAGTCACAGCACTGCTGGGCAGTGGAGTTCTGCGCCCCTGGACTAACATCCCTGTCTTGGTCCTGCCCATAGATCCCATGCGAGACCAGTGCTTTGGTGACCGCTTTAGCCGCCTGCTGCTAGCTGAGTTCCTGGGCTATGATGACATCCTCATGTCCAGCGTGAAGGGCCTGGCGGAGAACGAGGAGAACAAGGGTGCGGGGTGAAGGCGGGGCCTGCTTGGGTGGGGCTTGGGCTGGGGCACTTGCTCACTGCCTCCTCTACCCCATCCCTCATGCAGGCTTCCTGAGGAACGTGGTGTCTGGGGAGCACTACCGCTTCGTGAGCATGTGGATGGCCCGGACGTCCTACCTGGCCGCCTTCGTCATCATGGTCATCTTCGTGAGTGCCTCGAGCTGGGTGGGGCGGGGTGGGGTGAGGCCGGAGGGGTGGGGCAGCCATCTAAAGCCTCATGGTGGCCCACTTGCAGACCCTGAGTGTGTCCATGTTGCTGCGTTACTCCCACCACCAGATCTTTGTCTTCATTGGTGAGTGTCCCCTCTGGCCATCTCCCCTGCCCCTCCCCCCTTCCGGGCACCTCACCCGGTCTGCCCGCCCGCCGCCCTCTCCCGCAGTGGACCTGCTGCAGATGCTGGAGATGAACATGGCCATCGCCTTCCCCGCAGCGCCCCTGCTGACCGTCATCCTGGCCCTCGTGGGTGAGGACCCTGCGCCCCCACACCCTGCCCCCTTCTCTGGCGTGCTGGCCACCCGCCTCAACCGGTGGCTCCCATCTCCCCCCCTCCCAGGAATGGAGGCGATCATGTCCGAGTTCTTCAATGACACCACCACAGCCTTCTACATCATCCTCATCGTGTGGCTGGCTGACCAGTATGACGCCATCTGCTGCCACACCAACACCAGCAAGCGGCACTGGCTTCGGTGGGCACCGGAGGCCATGTGGTCTGGGGTGGGGGCAGCTGGGTGGGCAGCACCTAACTATTCCCCTTGCAGGTTCTTCTACCTGTACCACTTTGCCTTCTATGCTTACCACTATCGCTTCAACGGGCAGTACAGCAGCCTAGCACTCGTCACCTCCTGGCTCTTCATCCAGGTGAGGTGGGCTTTTCTTGCGACTGGCGGTCCGAGGGTCCAGCCTGTTGGGAGTCCCTCGCCTGACTTGGTGCCTCTCCCCCCAGCATTCCATGATCTACTTCTTCCACCACTACGAGCTACCCGCCATCCTGCAGCAGATCCGTGTCCAGGAGATGCTGCTGCAGACACCACCACTGGGCCCCGGCACCCCCACGGCCCTGCCAGATGACCTGAACAACAATGGAGGCATCCCACCTATCACCCCTGACGCTGCCAGCCAGTCCCCTGCCTTGGGCCCTGGCTTGCCAGGTGCTGGTGGGGGCCCCGGGCCTGTGGCTGAGGCACCTAGCTCCCTGGTGGCTGCGGCAGCCTCAGTGGCTGCAGCAGCCAGTGGTGACCTGGGTTGGATGGCGGAGACGGCTGCCATCATCACAGACGCCTCCTTCCTGTCTGGCCTGAGCGCTTCTCTCCTGGACCGGCGGCCAGCTAGCCCCCTAAGCCCCAGTGGGGGGCTCCCACGGGCCCCCCAGGACAGTGCCCCTACAAGCAACTCTCCAGGGTCTGATGCAGTCCCTCAGACCACTGGGGGGGGCAGGCCCAGCCCTGCGTCCACCGATCTAGTGGACACGCCCTTGGAGGTCGGCTCCTGAGCCCTGGGCAGCTGACTGCCTCTGTCCCTGGCCGTCCAAGCCAGCTGGGTGTGACCTGGCTGGAGCCCTCAGGGGTCAGGGAGACTGTCCCCAGCGCCTCTGGGAATGCTCAGCCTGCCTTGGGTGGTTTGGGGTCCATCAGGTTTGCTGGGAGGCAGGCGTCTCTCCCCCAGGGCATGGGGCTGGCCTACAGCCTGTCCCTGTCCCTGGTGGGCCTCCTCAGCTAGTAAATCAAGACCAGCCTGTGAACCAGGGTAGGAGAAGGGGTGGGGCTCCATGGAAGGTTCTGAAAAGGTGGTGAAAGGTCTGGAGCAAGCTGCCCCGAAGCAAAGCATCGGGTGGGGCTGGCTTAGCTGGTGCTCTGTCATGCCCAGTGCCTTTCCACGGCCACCCTACGCGCCCGGGCTGGGGGTCCGGGAAGGTAGAGCTTGGCCCCGATGGCGCATAGGCGCCAACATCTAAGGCAGCCAGGGGCACCAGGGTCCTGCCCTGCTCTGGGTGGGGAGATGGCCGGTGACCCAACCCAATCACTCTGTGAGGAATGCAGAAGAGCGCGCATTCCACTCTTATTTAATTGCAGTGTACAAAATGGTGTTTGTATATAGAATAAACTGTTGACAGCGTCCAGCCAGTGTCTGTGTGTTGGGGAGGGGAGCCGCGCAGGAAGGGAGGTTCCACCCTATGGCCGGGTGGCCCCCTCGGAGCAGGCGCGGCAGTTGGAGAAGGGCTGGATCCCACTTCAGGGGGCCACCTCCGGAGCTTCCTCGCAGGCCAGGAGCTCGCAAGTGCTGTGCCCAAGCTGGGCCAGGAGCGCCCTGCGCCGCAGCAGCGCCTGGCAGAGCCTCTCCTGCGCAGCCGAGATTTGCTGCTCCAGCTCCTCCAGCTCCCCAGGGAGCGGGGCGCCAGACCGCAGCTCGGCGGGCGGGCCATTGGAGCGGATGGGGGCAGGGGAGGCAGAGACCACAGTATGCTCCAGCAGGAAACGCACGCGACGCTCCCTCACCGCGGCCCGGCGCACCTGTGTCCAGCTCTCTGGGCCCGCGGGGACAGCCTGCGTGTTCTGCTGCGGCTCCTCGAGAACCCTGGGGGATGGATGGGCTGGGCAGCCACGTCCTACCCACAGTCCGCGTCTGCCCTTTAGGGTCAAAGTTCCTGAGGAGGCCACCACTGGAAGGAGGTGTGGACCCAGACGACTGTCTGGAGGACAGGTATGGGAGTTGCTGGGGTGGTGAACCGCCCCCCAAGCACCTTACCTCGACTCCGCCTCCTCCTGCCCCTCTGGCGGCTCTGTGTTGAGGGCACGATGAATTCTCTAGGAGCCAAGAATTTGGCTCAGCGGGAAGACAGCCCCGCCCCCGACCCCGGCCCCTGGGGTTGGCCAGCTCCTCACCTGGCTCGTGTGCAGCCAGTACTGCAGCTTGTTGCCTCTTCGGATGCACGGCAGCGCCAGGTGGTAGAAGACGTGCTCACCCAGGGAGCTGAGCAGAGCACTACCCAGACCCAGGCAGAGCAGCACGAAGAGTCCCGAGAAGTGGTAGACGCCCATCTGCAGGGTCTGTGGGCAGGATGCAGGCACATAGTCCCTCCGGGCCATAGCAGACCCCGGGGGAGCCCAGACCTTGGACGGGAGAGGGGACAGAGTTTGGGCCAGAGAGAAGGGCCTGGGGCTACATTTTCGGAGGTGTCATGGACAAGAGGGCACTAGAGCTGGGGTTTTGTAGGATGAATAGGATGCACAAAAGCAGGCAAATACACTGGTCTTGGGAATGACAGAGGTTGACTATCCTGGTGAAGGACCACGCAGGTTCGGGGGCTCCCCCAGGCCAACCCCCACCCCGCGTGCGGGGACCTGCCGCACCTCTGTCACGGCGAAGACCCGCTTCCCACAAGGCACCATCTTGTACCACTTGTCGTGCAGTAAGTCGATGAAGCCGGAGGACTTGTAGCGGCTGATGTACTCCGATAGGTTGGAGGTGAGCGGAGAATTTCTGGGGAGTCCGATACCATAGCCTGGGGGAGGCCAGGCATTGGGTTGGGACCAGGCTGGACGCAGACCCAGAGGAACAGAACCTTTCTGGAGCCCGCAGATCACTGGTCCTGGGGACTCCTCACCCTCAATGGCGAAGGGCTTGCCCACGGTCAGCAGCCTGCAGTCGGCATCGATGGAGACCTCATAGTCCAGGAGCGACTTGTCCATGATGAAGGCGTTGAGCTTGGGGGGATCGCTCCTGCGGAGAGCATGGGGGCAGGGTGAGCATCCCCGCCCGCCCGCCCGCGTGACCCCGCCCCGAGCCCCGCCCCGCGCGCCCCCCTCACGTGAGCATGGCGACGCCGTGGGGAGTGGTAGGTGCGCTATGGCTCCTCACGTGCGAGTACATCTCCGGGAAGCTTTTCTTGATGTAGGCCTCGGCGCTGCTCTCCCACACCGTGCCGAAACGGAAGCCCTGAGACGGGTGATGCAGCTGCGGGCCAGCGCCCAGTCAGCACAGGAGGGCCTCGACCCCTGCCCCTGCTCCCCCCTCGCGCCCCACTTTCGCCGAAGAATTGATGCTTTTGAACTGTGGTGTTGGAGAAGACTCTTGAGAGTCCCTTGAACTGCAAGGAGATCCAACCGGTCCATCCTAAAAGAAATCAGTCCTGAATATTCATTGGAAGGATTGATGTTGAGGCTGAAACTCCAATACTTTGGCCACCTGATGCAAAGAACTGACTCCTTGGAAAAGACCCTGATGCTGGGAAAAATTGAAGGTGGGAGGAGAAGGGGGCGACAGAGGATGAGATGTCTGGATGGCATCACCAACTCGATGGACATGAGTTTGAGTAAGCTCGGGGAGTTGGTGATGGACAGGGAAGCCTGTCCTGCTGCAATCCATGGGATCATAAAAAGTCTGACAGGACTGAGCGACTGAATTGAACTGAACTGAGGCCACACTGACCGGGGCCTCCTTGGGGCTATGCACCTCCAAAAAGCTGGACCTGAGGTAAGCAGGGCTGTCCAGAACTTTCTGTGGAAGAAAATGCTCTACAACTGTGCTGTTGCATGCTTTCAATTAAATCAATTTAAAAAGTAGCCACATGTGGAGAGTGGCTGGCCCATCTAGATCTCCTTAATGGTTTACAGAGGACACCAGGGTGGTGGTGGATTGGGCGGGCGGCATGTGTGCTAAGTTGCTTCAGTCGCGTCCAACTCTTTGCGACCCTATGGACTCTAGCCTGCCACACTCCTCTGTTCATGGGATTCTCCAGGCAAAAATACTGGAGTGGATTGCCATTGTCTCCTCCAGAGAATCTTCCTGACCCAGGGATCAAACCCACGTCTCCTAATATGTCTTCTGGATTGGCAGGTGGGTTCTTTACTATCATCGCTAACTGGGAAGTCATGGATTGGGGGTGGACAGAAGAGGCTAAACAGCACTCAGAGACAAGATCAGCCAGATCCAAACACTGGGAGATACTATAGGGCAAAACACAAAACAACTTCAACAAACAAATCACTAGTGAAAAAGACAGGAGTGTCAAAATGATCTTCTGGGGCCTTCTCAGGACAGACCACCCCCTTGTCCTCTGCCTGCCTTTTGTCTATAGAAAATAGCCTCCTAGGTCTTCCCTGAGTTCAAAAGAATAAATCAAAGAAATGACAAAATGCAGAAACAAAGGAAAAGAGTCAAGACAAGAATAGTTTAGCCATTAAAACCAAGGACTTTTAATTCCTTCTCAGGTGCTATAGCTAATATCCGGAGCCAGCGGACTTCCTCGGTGGTCCAGTGGTAAGATTCTGCACTTCTACTGCAGGGAACATGGATTCAGTCCCTGGTCAGGGAACTAACAGCTCATATGCCATGCAGTGTGACCAAAAAAAGAAAAAAAACAAAATCCTGAACCAGGTCCTTTCAGCTGTTTCCCCCGCCCCCAGGTGGTAGAAGTTAACTATATGCTGCCCATAAGCACAGAGACCCTAGGCTGATTAGAACCAGAGGGTTAATGATGTTGACTCCTGACTACCTCACCACCAACCAGTCAAAGGAATGTCCACCACCTGATCACACACACCCTGAAACCCCCCTCCCTCACCCTGTCTTTAAAGTTTTTTCCCCAATATTAAAAAATAAACAAATGAAAACCACTTTTCCCTGAGGGCCACTTAGGAGTTCAGGTCTTAAGCACTAGCTGCCTGGACTCCTTGCTTGGCACCTGCGATAAACCCTGTAGTTTCCTTCGTCATGACCCCACATCAATAGAATGGTTTCACTGCCCACCAGCGAGTGGATCTAAGTTTGATTCAATAACAAAGAGGTTTCTGGCATCCTCGATGTCTGTGCATTTTGGATCCAGATTCAAACAAACCATGGCGGGGTGGGGGGGAGACAACTGAGAAAATGGGTCCCTGATGTTTAAATTTCCTGAATGTTCATAATGAAATGACAGGCGGCCTGGGTCTTGCTTTTGGATAATTCAGTGACTGGGGTTGGTGCGTGAATGGAACTGGCCAGGAGTTATTTTGGAGCGAGGCAATGGTTTCATTCATGGTTGTTCTTGTTCCAGAATATTAAAATTTTTTCATTAAAAGAGAAAAATATGTAGGCCAGGGCATGCCCTGCTCTGCCAACAGTCCTCTAGGACTCCCGGTGAAAATTCTGAGCGGAGCTGTTTTCAAGGGCCACATCCTCCCACACCTGCAGGCCCTGCAGGCCCTGCCCTGTCCCCTTCCTGCCCTCCCCTCCTCCCTCTCCCCTCCTCAACTCCTCTGCTCCAGACACAAGGCTTCCTTGCTGCTCCTCCAATACATCAAGCACAGTCCTGCCCCAGGCCCTTTGCACAGGCTGCCACTGCTTACCACATTCCTCCCTGATACCAAGCACCTCATGTGTCACGCCTCCCAGAGGCATTCCTGACCTGCACTGGAGAAATCTTCCTCTCCATCGAGCCCTGTGTCCCCACCTCTGCCTAATTTTCTTCCGTGGCCCTTTTTTGGGGGGCTGCGCTGGATCTTAGTTGTGGCATGTGAGATCTAGTTCCCCAACCACCGATGGAACCCAGGCCCCCTGCATTGGGAGCACGGAGTCTTAGCCACTGGACTACCATGGAAGTCCCTGCCTGGAACTTTACCACCACCTCACACACCATCCTTTTAGCTTCTCTCTCAGTTCTCACCAGCAGCGGCTGGGCTCAGTATGAGTTTGAGAAAAGGAACAGCTGCCCTTTCTGGGGTGAGGATGGGGGTGGGGGTATTAGACTTCTCAGCTCCCCCTGCAGTTGCCCACCTTGGGGTCGTGGATCCCAGACAGCTCCTCGAAAGTCTTGTCCCCGACCATGACAGCAGCCAGGTTGGCCGTGTAGCTGGACAGCACGAGCAGGCAGAAGATGGCCCACAGGTTCATGAGGAGGCGGCCCGTTGGGCACTTGGGCGTCTTGCTGGATACCGTGCGTCCAAAGAGGATGGCATAGCAGAGGTTGAGGGCAGAGGAGTAGGAGAACACTGTGTCCCGGTTGCGGCCACGAGGCGTTAGGCCGAAGGGGCTACGCCACTCATAGAGGGTGAGGAAGAGCGCGGTCAGGTGCAGCGCAGTAAAGACTCCCAGCCACATGGACCAGTGCAGAGGCCACATGAAGGCGCCAATGGGCGACGCCGTGTCGCGTGCGCGCACCATGATGCCCAGGCTGGTGGAGAAGAAAGGGCTGGTGAAGTCCACCACCTGCGAGCGGGCAGAGTTGATGCTGAAGCTGGTGACGGCCATGTGCGCCCGGCCGGCTAGCAGGTCGCCCACCAGGCCTGTCCAGCGGCCATCGCGCAGCGCGCCATACTTGCCGTCGCCCACGATATAGAGCTCGAAGTCGAAGGGTGCGTCCTCCGCCAGGCGCTCCAGCAGGTCGATGCAGTAGCCGTAGCAGCACCTGCGCAGCGCGCGGGGCGCCGAGCCATCGGCCAGTGCGGCGAAGAGTGCGTCCAGAGTGGCCGAATCATTGGTGCCGGGGGCCAGGCACAGTTGCCCCGCCGGGCACCGCCCGTCTTCGTCCGGCTGGCGGGCGAACACGAACGGATGCTCCACTAGCGTCACCACCCGCAGCTTGGGCCGCGCCTGGGCACCTGCCGAGGGTGGGGGCTGCTCGGCAGCGCCCCATGCCTCCGACTCCAGCCGCCCATCCCGCCAGCGACCCAGCGTGGCCCAGGCCGGGGTGCCCCTCGGGTCGCGGCGGAGGCTCCACAGGCGGAAGCGCCGGGAGATGTGCACCTGCGAGGAGCCGGTTACCCACACCGGTCCCGTGCGGCCCCAGAAGGATGTGTTGGCCAGGAACCTGGTGGGGGTGGGGGCGGCGTCAGGGCGGAGGGATCCCTCCCCCCAGGTGAGACCCGTGGCCTTGCAGCTCAGACACACCCGGGGCCACTGGGGGCTCTATTGAGCCCCCCATTCCACGACCCCTTCTGATCAGGGTACCCGCGCCCTGGGGACTGGGGCAACGTCCCAGCCCTGAGCCAAGGGCTGCTGCCCAGTTCAGAGGCCCAGGTGGGGCCTTCTGGTTCCGGGGTGCTGTCGCCCTCGAGGGCCCCCAGGATCAGGAGGTGACTCACTTCGGCAGTCTCACTCATTCCTTCTCCTCCCTTCTCTCTTCTCCCAAAGCCCCCACCCCAGCCCCACAGAATCCCCTTCTTAGGTTCTGCTTTCATGCAAGATGGACACAGCATCTGGCATACAGCAAACACTTGATCTTATTGCCTGTCACGGCCCACCGGCAGAGGTGGCTTCCTGCAGCCAGGGCCCTGCTCACCGTGCCAAGAGGCGGCCCGAAGACTCAGGCTCTGGTGGCGGTAGGTCACTGCAGTTGACTGTGGCAGGAAGCAAGGCGCGCTCTGGCTGCACACGGGCAGCACTGTCCAGCGCACGAGCCACTAGTTCCACCACATCCTGGATGGCAGCCTCCAGCGGGGGCCGGGCCACCTCGCCCAGCGCCAGCACTCCGGGTGGCAGGCCCTCAGTGGGCAGGGCCTTGGCGGGTAGCGGCGTGCCCAGCAGCCAGCGGGGACCAGGGGGTGCAGCTTGTAGCACCTGTTGGGAGCGGACCACATCGCAGCCCAGGAGTACGGCTGCGGGGACCGGGGCCTTCCCTCCGGCTGGTGCCCCAAGGAGTGCCAGGCGTGCGCTCAGCCCTGCATCGCCCAGCTCCGGCCGGCTCAGGTCCAGCACAAGCTTCGGGGCCCGGCCCGCCCGGCTTGTCCAGAGGACCACCAGGCTGCCAGGGTCACGTACACGGCAGAGCACCAGGCCGACGTCCTCCCAGGTGTGAGCCCGCAGCACGGATACCAGCACATCCAGCAGTGTCTCAAGGGGGCTGGCCCAGTCCAGCTGCAGGTGGAATGGGTTCTGGCAGAGGGGTTGGTCAAGTTAGGGCTGGCGACCTCACAATCCCACTACACTTTTCCCACCCCCATCTGTACATCACCTTGAGCCGATGTTGGGAGTGGGCCGCACTGCAGCCCAGGAGTATGGCTGCGAGGACTAGAGCCTTCCCCCCTCCCCTCCCCCTCTGCTAGTGCCCCCAGGAATGCCAGGCGTGCGCACAGCACCTGCTCCTGACATGTGCTACAGGCTGTGTCTCCTGGCTGCTGCTAGCTACTCAAAGGACCTTGAGTCGACCTCCTCCCAGCCCAGCCCCTGCTCTATACCCCTCTGTGGCTCCCCATCGCCATCAGCACAAAGCCTGGCCGTGCCTTGACCTGCATGGCCTGCTCTTTTGACTCCAGTCACTCTGAGGCATTTTGGATTCCCCAGCTGGAAGACCTTTCCCCATCTAGGTCAGCCAACTCCTACACATCCTTCAAAACCCAGCTCCATACCCCCTCTCTATTCAGACTTACCCAGGCCAACCAGGAACTGAAGGGCCCCACTTTGTGCCCGGGGCACCCCGAAAGTTCTCCTGGATTTGCTTTCAGTGTGGGATGAGAACTTTACCAGACACCTAGGGTAGGCAGGATGTTGTCTGGGTGGGGACAGGGTGCTGAGTGCCCGGAGAAAGGCTGGAGGCTACTGCTCAGTCCCTGGCATGGGCGAGGACGGGGAGAGGGGAAGAGGCAAGCCTATTATCCGCCCAAAGCCTGACAGGTCCAACTGAAGGGGTGCAGTTCCTGGATCTGGCTGTAGAGGGCCCCACAGGCCTGGATTTGGGTCCTGCATCTCTTCCACTGTGAGGGGGCAGGAACGGAGTGGGGGGTGGGTTAAAGAGACACCAGGCCTCCTCTAGGATCAGAGTCTCCCCGCCCTCAGAAGAAGGAAGACCTGGAGGGGGCTTCAAGGTGGGTTGGGAGGCCCCCTACTAGGCCCCACGTCCGGGCGTTGGGCCCCTCCCAGCTGGTCCTTAGAGGAGGGATCTCTCCCTGGGGCACCGCGGGGATCCCAGAGCTCTGCCAGTCACCCTCTCTCGTCTTTGTCCCATTCTCTACTTATTCGGACCCAAATTCCAGTCTGGGGGTGGAAATAAGAGAGAATGAACTCCGAGGTCGAGGAGAGGCAGAGGAAGACGAGAGTTTTGGAGTCTGGGGATCTGAGGAGGCTGTGGGTCAAGAAGGCTGTGGGTGGGGGCGGCCTAGCCTCGAGGGCCTCTGGGAGGATGCTGACGGGAGGAAGGCCTCCAGCTTCAGCCTCTGAAACTGTTGCCCCTGGAGAGGGGGCAGGGAGACCCGCTTTCCCATCCCAGGCTCGCGATCCCGCCCAGTGGGGATCCGAAGGCACTCCTGGACCCGACAAGGGGGTCCCGCTCCCAAGGGACTACACCTCCGAGGCCCAGGGAGGCGCCCCGTGGGATCCGCCGTCTGGAGTCCAGAGGAGTCCCGCGGGGTCCCGAGCCGCAGGTCCCTGGCTCTAGGTCCCTGCGTCCCGGGGCTCCCGCCTCCCATTCTGGGTCCCTGAGCCCCGGGGACATCCGGGATCCAGAGCCTCTGTCATCCGGACTCCGAGTCTTCGCTCATCTACGGTCCAGAAGTCCAGTCCTGTGCATCCCAAGGACTGTCTCCAGTACCCCGGACCCCACGCCCCAGGAGCTTCCCATCCCGCCTCGGGTCCCCGCGCGTACCGGGGAGCCG
The DNA here is from genome assembly GCF_054371585.1 of Giraffa tippelskirchi. Classification (NCBI taxonomy): domain Eukaryota; kingdom Metazoa; phylum Chordata; class Mammalia; order Artiodactyla; family Giraffidae; genus Giraffa; species Giraffa tippelskirchi. The sequence continues at coordinate 116,835,451 of NC_137280.1, read as the reverse complement.
AGGGGCGCGCGCGCTTCCCGCCGCAGCACGCTGAGCACGGGGGTCTCGGTGGCGGACGCCAGGAAGTGCAGCTGCAGCAGCTCGGGTCGTGCCTCGGGGAAGGCGATCAGGGCCGCCACTCCCGGTGCCGCCAATGCCTGGCACAGACCGCGAGCTAGAGAGGCGGGGTCGCGGGCGGGGGGAGCGGCGGCCACCAGCTCCAGGCTCAGGTTGTGGGGCAGCCGCGGCGCCAGGGAGGCCCGGGCTAGGGCGGCGCGGGCGCGGGCGCGGGCGGCGGGCGCGCGGGGCAGGAGGGCGCCCAGGCGCACCGAGCCCCCCAGGCGTGCCAGGACGCCGCATGGGTGCGGGTGGCCCCCGGCGGGCCCCGGCCCCAGCACCAGCGCCAGGCCGAGCCACAGCGCCGGCACAAACTCCATCCCAAAGTTGCCGGCGGGATCCACGGGGCGGAGCCGCGGGTGGCACCCCGGGAGGCAGGATCTCGTGCGCCCCCGCCGCACCCTCTCCGCCCCCGCCGGGCCGGCTCCTCCCTCCCTGCCGGAGTCCACCTGCCTTCGCCCGCCCTCGCCCCTCCTGGTCCCCAGTGCCAGGCAAGCTATTCGGGAGGAATCAGATCCATGACGCAGGGGGAGAAACTGAGGCTCAGATGATCTCAATAGGCGGGGATGGGGGTGGGGTCTAACCATCGCTACCCCTGGCTCTGTGCCCACTCTACAGATGAGAAAGCCGAGGTTAGCAGCAGGGAGGGATTTTGCATCAAAATTGGTCCCCACACTCACCCCTGGATCCCTCATCCCCCTCCTCCAGCCTGGAAATATTTCCCATTGATAAGGCAGGAAAACTAAAGCCCAGAAGGGGTCAGTTTGCCTCCATAGTCACACAGCAGCACTGTTCCCTCCACCAGGAAGCAGTGTCTACCCAGACCAACCCCCCTGGGTGTGCTCTACCATCCTGGGCAGCTGGGGAAACTGAAGCAGACTTGTCTGATAGGAACCTATAGGGCAGATCTCATGCCCACCAGCTGTGGGCAGGAAACGACCCAGACAGCTCCTCTTCACCCCTCAAGACCCAATGCCAAATGCCCCTGCTTGAAAAATTTCCCTGAAAGATGCAGAACCCCCACCCCCACCCACATTAACTCCATCACACACTTGTCATCTTTTTGCTGCTTTATTTACTTTATTTAGTGGGCAACTCTGGGAGACAGGGGTGAGCCTGGCTTGTTAACTGCTCTATCTCCAGCGCTTGCACACAGTAGACACTCTGCTTGAGCAACTGTTTGGACGAGGACACTTGAATACATGACTCTCCACTGCTCTAGAACCTTCCATAGCTCCCTGCTGCCTACCAATCCCTCAGCCTCCTACGTTCTCTGTGCCTCTCCATGAGAAACAGCCCCTGGCATGCAGCAGATGCTCAATGAACACTGGTCAAGTTAAGGGCCCCAGCGGCGCTGTGCATCAACTCCTCCCATCTGCCATCCCAGGTGGGCGAACAGAGAAAGCCTCCACAGGAGGGCAAGACCCCGAAGGGCACAGGGCAGCAGATCTGTCCGGATCATTCCAGCTCTAATGGATGAGTCGACATTCAGTTATTTATTTTTTTCACACGCAAAAAAACATCTCCTTTTGGAGCCAGTGTTCGAGAAGCAGGGAACAAACTCCATTAGATGAATAAAAATGCTAAGCGCTGGCCAACAGCATAGATGAATTTTGAGATGACTAATGAGGGCTGGGTGGCTGACTGACTCCCAGGTGACAAGACCACCTCATCCAGCCACCTGGCCAGGCATCCCAGGACAAGGACGGTCATACCGGGGAGCCCTCCCCCACCCCATTCTTCTGGGTAAGGTGCTAAACTGAAAAGGGTCCTCAGGGACCACCAGGACATCATTTCCACCATAGGGAGATGCCTTTGTCAGCATGAGTCCTCCAAAATAGGGACCCAGCCTGGGGAGGGACACTTCCTCACCCTAAGATAGCCCTCAGCACAGTCAACAGACATAGCTTAGGGCTGGTTCTAGGAGGCAGGCACACACCAGAAGGCACTTCGGGCCCTCCTGGGACTCATGAGGGGGCAGCCCCGGAAGCCCCCATATCTCCCCTCCCCCCAGGCTCACTTGGCCACTATTTTCCCATCTCCTGAGCCAGTGAAGAAGGGCCCTGATGGAAACTGGGACTGCCCCCATCTGGGTGACCCAAGGTGGGTGCCTGGCCTCTGCGCCTCAGCTCCCAGCTTTACAGGGCATTGGTTGTCACATCACAAAGACAGGCGAGGTTTTTTCCTTTAATGTGGTAAAATATATATAATGCAAAATTCACCATTTCAACCATTTCTAGAGTCTACAGCTCATGGCATTAAGCACATTCACATTGTTGTGCAACCAGCCCCACCGTCATCTCCAGAACTTTCTTGTCTTTCCAAACGGAAACTCTGTCCCCATGAAACACTCCCCATCCCCTCCGCCAGCCCCTGTCTCTGTGGATCTGACTCCTTTAGGGACCTCCAGTGAGTGGAATCAGTGTGTCTCCTTCTGGGTCTGGTTTATTTCACTGAGCATTATGTCCTCAAGGTCCAACCAGGTTGTAGCAGGTTTCAGAATCTCTTTTTAAAGGTCAAGTAATATTCCACTCTGCAGAAGAACCACTCTTGCTCATCTGTCATCTTTGACAGACAATCTGGTTGTCTCCACTCTTTGGCTGCTGTGAACACGGGTGTGTAGATATCTCTTCGAGCCTCCTGCTTTCATCCCTGTGGGCAAGGTACCTGTAGTGGGATTGCTGGGACACATGGTGATTCCACGCTTAACTTTTTGATGACCCTCCTATTTGCCAGGGCAGGTGTACCCTTTCACCTTCCCACCAACGATGCACAAGTGCTCGGAAGACCCCTCCACCACATCCTGATACTTTTTAAAATAGCGGCTGTCCTGGTCAGCAGGGGTTTCCATCAACTCAGCCAGAGTCACCTGGGAATGTCAGATGCAGTCTGCACCTCCCCTTCTGGCAGTGACAGCCCAGGATTCAGGGTCAGGTTGGATTTCTACGGATTCTCAGACAAGCAACAGGAGTACTGACTGCTGGGCCCCCGCTCAGCTGCACACTGGCTCCTGAAGACTCCTCCCGAACCAACGAGGTACATGTTTCCTTTGAGTGACAACACAAAGTCTCAGGGCCAGGTGTGGCTCGTCCGAGGCCACGTGGGGATTTCAGGGAAAGAGGCCAGTGGGTTCCAGCCCTTCCAGCCCACCAGGGACCTTCTCTGGACTCTGTATGACCTGTGGAGGGGGGAAGGGGACCTTCCAGGCCCCCATGGACTGGCGGCAAGGACAGCTTGGGCGAGGCTGGTTGCGTATTGATTGGAAACTCTCCCTAGGCCCTGCTGGGACCACCTCTTAGGCCTGAGTCATCACAGTGACCACCCCCGGGTGGGACCCCACCATCCCTGCCCAGGGGCACACACCCTCAGCCCCGCAGGAGCCATGAGTGGCCAAGGTCCCCTCAGCCGCAGCCACAGATGTGGTGGGCAAGCCAGGAGGGACTCCAGGACCCAAGTCAGCAGCTGAAGGTCCAGAGCTCTGCTGAGGGTGCCCCAGAACTTCTGGGCAGTGACAACAGCACCCCTACTGCTTAGCGAACAACCCTGAGCCAGTGGAGGTGACCCCCAGAGGCTGGACCCCTGCCGGCTCCTGTCTGGGACTTGACCAGACGCAGAAAACAGTACCCAGGTCTCCAGAACTGGCATCTCCTCCTAAGTCACTGAACTATGAGCTGAGTGCAGATGGCCAGGGTGCAGAGAAGCACCAGGCACAGGATGGCAGTGCTTAGAAACGAGGCCAGGCAGGTAAGGTGGCCCTAGGCCCCGGGGGAGCCTCAGCCAACCCTGATGCCCTCCCCACCTTTCAGACCCCCTGGCAACCAAGGGGTGAGGAGGGGAACAGAGCCCCTAGGTCTCCTTCCCCCACCCTGCTGCCAGGGACCAACTAGGAGCCCAGAGCCTGCTGGAACCTTATTCTGTGTGGCGTGACTGGAATGTGGAGGCCAGCAGGACTCCTCACCTGATGGCCCCAAGTAAACCTATCTAGGTCTGAGGGCAAGGTGGGCTGTGAGGGGGTTGCAGAGCCCCAGGAGAGGACACCCATCAGCTAAAAGCAGGAACTGCAGTTACTATAGCACCAGCTAACTCACATGGATTTTCCGGACCATTAAACAGACTGTCACTTGGGGGCAGCTTTCTGGAAGGTTCCATGGGAGGCTTAGGGCCCAAGTCTGGGCTGGGCTCCAGGTTCCCGCTGGCAGCCAGCGGTGTCCCTGTCTACCCTGCACAATGTGTATGTATGTGTGGTGCTGGAGGAGGGGAGGTTGGCTTCTTTTGGGCCCTTGACACCAAGAACTTTCTGGTCGAGACAACTCTGGCCCAGAACTGGCTGCCACCCCAGAGTTGGCTGCCCAGAGCCAGGCTGGGGGGACAAGCCTGGTGTGACCACCCTGCTGTTCCTGAGTTACTCTTGCCCCTGGGGACCTGGCCCACGGCCCGGCCCCCTGGGAGCTGCACAGGGGCGGCAGGTGAGGGAGCAGGTGAGAACCCAGGCTTCTAGACGTTATGTCTGGGACTCGGACTCTGATAGCTGTGGTGAATCCCCCCGGCAGGTCCCACTGCGAGGGTCCTCAGCCCGGCGGGGGCACAAGGAGGCCAAAAAGTAGGATTTCAGGTCTTTTGTTAGAAATAGCAGAGCACCCATGTGACACAGCAGGTCACGGCAGGGCAGCCAGTCAACCCTGGACCGCGACCCTGGTGGGGGTGCCAATCCAAGCAATAGGACCTCGCAGAGGACAGGCTTGGGCCGTGGACTCTGCCGGCTGAGGGCAAGTCCAGACGTGTCACTTGGTTGGGTGCGTGATGATGCGTGTGGAGAAGTCAAAGAGGTCGCGGTTGATCTTGCGCAGGTTCCGCACCTCGTCTTCCAGCTCAGTCACGCGGATCCGCAGCTGGTCCTGGCCGCCCAGGACGTTCTGGGGGAGGGGCGGGGTGCTCAGACTGGGCTGGGGGGTTGTGGCTGGGGGGGCTCGGACCTCTGCCCTGCTCTGAAGGCCACTGTCCCTATGGTCCAGGATGGTGAGCAGGGGTGCACGTAGATCTTCTCCAACCAATAGCCTGAGCCGAGCCTGCCCCTAGCAGCCCACCTGAGGTGAGCCTGGCCATCTTGAGCCCAGCCCCTCGTCCACCCTGGACCTCTCCCCTCCAGGCTCGCTCTCCCATCTTTGGGCCCCGCCCCTTCCCCATCTTGGAGTTGCTCCTCCTCCCACCTTCTCCAGCGTGCTGGACATCACTGCCTGCAGCTGCTCCACCCGCTCCAGATAGCTGGGCTCTGACCCCTGAAACACAAGAGCCGAATCAGTCAGCCACTCCCAGGGATGGCCAGGGGGTCAGCTGGTGCCTCCAGCCGGTGGGGACAGCCTGCTGGCCTGGCAAAATGGTTGGACCCTGCTGTTGTTCCAGGCCATTTGTCTCCTGCCGGACACCATATGGGTGTGCAGCTCTGGGCCAGTAGCCAATGCTGGGCATAGGCATCCATCAAATCCCCTGGAGAGGTATGGAAGCCCCCGCAGTGTTGTGTGGTTCCGGGGCACAGAGACAGCAGACAGAGCCCAGCCTCAGTGGGAAAGGGTGCCCTGTCCTTGCTGGGTGAGGCGTACCTGCTGGTGGAGGCCTAGGCGCAGCATGAGGCCCCCGCGGTGCGGCTCATCCCCGTGTTCTGCACCTAGCAGGTGCTTGTTGAAGTGGGGCAGGGGCAGGCCTGGTCTGAAGTCGGAGCTCAGCATACTGACAGGTGCAAGCATGATGCAGGCATTGGTCACGGGGCCTAGGGGTGGGGTGGGGGAGGCGGTCAGGACCACCCTCAGCCAGGATGCTCCCTCCACGAGGCGGGCCCTGAGTCCTTCCTCTGCCCTGCCTGGGGTTGGGGAGCAGTGGTGGTGGCCACGCCCACCTTTGAGGGTCACTGTCCTGAGGCACTGCTGGCTCTGCACATCCCAGAGGCGAACGGTCTCATCGTGGGAGCCCGACAGCAGCACGCTGCCATCCGTGGACACCGACAGGCAGGTCACCTGGTTCCTGATGATGAATGCATCAGCTGGCTCCTGGGATGCTCGGGCTGGGGGTGGGGCAGCAGCAGGACCAGGCCTGCATTTGTGCCCCAGGGCAGCAACCCTCCTCCAACCCCTGTCCCTGACTGGTCCCCGCACCTGTGCCCTCTGAACACCTTCCCGTGCTCCTGCTCCGGCTGGAAGCTCTTCTCTCTCTGCCCGGGCTGCAGATGCAGGAGGGCAGGTGATCAGGGGCCTGGCAGTGCCTTAGCCCCAAGCCCGTCCCCTGACCCTGCTGCCTGCAGCCACTCACCCAGGTACAGAGATCGACCTGGAAGATGGAGCCGTCGCTGCCACCACAGAACATGTAATGCTCAGCCAGGTCCATGGTCACGGCCAGGATGCCCACGTCAAAGAGTACAGACAGCAGCAGCTCACCTGAGGAGACCTCCCACAGCTGGGGGCGGGTGGCGGTGTGAGAGCCAAGGACTGGTTGGGAGGCTGGATCCCACAGAACCTCCGACAAGCACTGTCGCCACAGGGGTCTCGGGAGCTCAGGGACCCCCGTTCACCACCTACTTCAGTGACTGTCAGCCCCTAGTCCCCCAGCAGGTCAGCCCTGAATCCCCCAACGAGGGACAAAGACCCGAGGATGCCCTTGAATCCCTTCAGGCTTGGTCAGGAGCTGCCAGGAGCAGTGGCCAAGTGGGAATTTCCAAGCCGACACAGGCCTGAACTGTCCACCCTCTGGCCGTCCTTGAGGCTGGAAGCGTCGGGGGATCAAGAGCTGTCTGGAGCTGCTGGCTTGGAGGAGGACATTATGTGCTGGCTCCCTTGGGCCAGGAACCCGCCAGCTGGGCTTGGCTCACATCCGCTGCGGGGGACGTGGCAGGGTGAGGGTCCTACCTTCACTGTCTGGTCCAGCGAGGCGGTGGCCACCCGGGCTAGGGGCCCCCCAAAGCCGCAGTGCAGGTCTGTGATGGGGAGGGTGTGGCGAGACCAGACGTGCCGGGGGGCAGGGGTCCGGGAGGGGTCTGCCTGCAGCACGCTTGGGGAGGGGGTGGGCGGACCTCAGCGGGCATCTCCATGCCCTCACCTCATCTCCAGGTGGCAGCCCGGCCCCCGGTTCTCCTGATACCAGCCCGCCTGACCCGGAGCCCCTTGCTTCCCACCCTCATGGTCAAGGCCTTGCCTGCCCAGAAGCCACAGCTGGACGAGGAGCCACTGGGGCCATGGTGCTACCTGCAGAGGCTCCAGGCCAGCACTAGGCAGTCCTTGCCCCCTGAGATGAAGTGGCTGCTGTCCCCTGTGAACTGCAGGCATGACACGTCCTGGTAGTGGCGGCTCAGGATGACCAGAAGGTTCCCTGTGGACACCTGGGGGGATGGGCACCGGGTTGGTGGGGGGCCTGTGGGGAGAGCCTACCCCCACGGCCCCTGCACCAGGGCTTCGCAGCAACTGTGACAAGCCGGTCACAGCTGCGAGCGACTGCTTTCTGAGCTAGGGGGTGGCGCTGGTCACAGCTGCCTTGCGACCACCTTCTGATTGGGGGTGGGGGTGGGGCTCATGCTGGGAACCATGGGGTAGAGGGAGCTTGGGCTCCAGGAGAGGAGGCCCCTGGTGGCAGGGACACCAGGGAAGGGCTGGGCAGGGGTGAGAGGGCAGAGATGCTGCGGTAGGGTGAACTTCGTCACCCAGATAAACGTGTCCACACCCCAACCTCCAAAACCTGTGACCTCACTTGAATATAGTCTTTGGAGATGTAATCCATTCAGATGAGTTGACATGGGAGTGAGGTGACCACTGTCTCTGTGAGAACACCTGGACACAGACATCCAGGCGCTCACCCCGCAGAGGGGAGGGGAGAAGGTCCACAGAGTACAGGAGTCAGAGCCCAAGCCAGAGCGGCCCTGTGGGGTACCCCCTTGTGATCATGATGCACACTGGCCAGGAATTCTCCTAGAGGGTGGGTCCTCCAGGCCAGGTAGCCTCTACCTGCAGGGGAGATGGATTCCAGACTGTTCCGCCATCAAGAAGGGCCAACCATTGGCGGCCCACCGGAGCGGTCTAATGACGGTGGACCAGCTGCTGAAATCTGGCCACACCCCCTGCACTGGCCTGACCACAGCAGAGGAGGATCTCTACCACAGGGTGAGTGCCTCAGTTTCTCTCCCTGCACTTGGGCAAGGCTTCCTAGTTTCAGAATCGTGCAGCGAAGTTTGAAAGCTGGAAGTGAGACTGCCAGCTCCTTCTCCTCTCTGTAACTGGTTGCCGGGCAGGGGTCAGGAAAGGCTTTGTCCTGGGACCTCTGACACTGCACTATGCTTAAGAAGGGAGGTCAGTGTCCCCCTAAACATAACAGCCTGTCGGTGACAACCCGCTCAATGGTCTGACCAGCAGCCCACCCACAGGCTGACCCCACCCTCGTGTTTCTGAGTCCCTGGGCTCACCTCCCACAGGTATATGTTCTCTGAGATCCCTGCCAGGACGTAGAGCCCATTGGGCGATGTGGTGAGGCAGGTGACTGGTCCCGGGCACATGATCTTCTGCTGAAGCTGGTCCTAGAGACAGAAAAGGCCTCTGAGTTTCATGCGGGAGGAAGCCGGGGAAGGGGCATGGAGACAGCTGGTAAGTCTAGGAGTATAAAGAAGGTGGGGGTGGGGAGGGGAGGAGGGGATGGGACACTGAGCAAATCCATGGTTCAGCAAAGAGGGATCTGCTCCAATTGATGCTATGCATTGTGGGGGTGGAAGCCTGTGGAATCTCTTTCAAAGCAAGACAGCACCTCTCTGGACTGGGGGTCAGAGGGACCCCTGGGTGTTCGGGTGCAGAAGGCACAGAGGGTCCAGGAGGACCCAATGGCCACTCGGCTTTTGCCCTAGTCCTGCATCCCCACTAAAGTGTCACATGGGACCTTGAGCCTCAGTTTCCAGATCTCTAAAATGGAACAACTTCTCAAGTTTGTGTGTGGACCACACTAGGAAGAGCCAGAACACAGAACCCACTAAAGAGATGTCAGCTGTCAAAAGCAGGAGGCAAGCAGCGTCAAGGGCTGCATTTTTAAGTTTCTCTAACCGTGGGCCCTAATGGCAAAAGGTAGCGTCTTTGGGGATGATAAATGCACTAGACTCCCGAGTCACCCTTCAGCGGGCTCCCTCAAGCCTCGGGCCTTCACCCTCCAAGCTCAGGATACCGATGGAACCCCTAATGCAAACTCTTTTCAACTAAATTTCTCGCCTAACGCGCCGGCTCCCGCGCAGGGCCCCCAAGGGGCCCACCCCGGCACTCCTCGTGCGCGTGCGCACCGCTAGCAACCCCACCCCCACCCCGAAGCAGCTGCCCAACCTTAGCTCGGCGTGTGCGCGCAGCGCCCTAGCCGCTCGCAATCACAACGGGCGCGCGACTCCCTACCTTCCCTCAAAAGACCCCAGACCCGCGCGTGCGCAGAACACTTTAACGGGACGACCCCCTCCTACCCTGGCTCAGGGTCCATGTAGCCCCCACCGCCCTCTCCCCCGACCCCTGCGCGCCGCGCAGCTTGCCAACGGCGCCCAGGAGCACGCCGCACCTTCCTCTGCAGCTCCCAGGCGCAGATGTAGTTCTTGCCCAGCTGTGCGGCCAGCAGGTACTCGCCATTGAGTAGCGCCAGGCCGCGGGGCCCGGCCTGGCCTCCGCGGTACGTGAGCAGGTTGGCGCCAGAGTGCAGCTCCCACACAACGCAGCTCCACAACTGGGCCACCGAGTCCGTACACACGGCTACCTCCATGGGCGCCGCCATCTTGCCTTCTCCACCGCCCCGGATGTGCGTCATCATCAGCGAGACGCGCGCGAATCCGTCGTGCCGGGTAGAGCGGCGCACAGGTTGCCCGGCTCTCGCGGCCGGCTGTCTTGCGCGTGCGCACACGCCTCAGCGAGGGGGCTGCCCTATGAACCAGGCTGAGTTATCTTCCTGCTCCGCAAAAACTAAGCGGTGCACCGCCTGGTTAGAGCTCTTAGAAGGATACTTCTTCCAAAAATAGATGGCGAAACCAAGGCCTAGAGTCTCCTGAGAGCAGTTAGTAGCTTCAGAGCCTTGAGGTCTGGCTTGGCCATTTGCACTGGGCGCTTTTGGCCAAGCACGCAACTTCGCAGATTCTTCTTCTTCTTCTAATTGTGCCAATACTGAGTACCGACCTCACAGGATCGTGACATTGCACGTAAAACAGGTTACACTCCTGACATAACAGGTAGTGATAGTCGTGTCCGACTCTTTGCGACCCCATGGGCTGTAGACCACCAGGTTCCTCTGTCCATGGGATTTCCCAGGCAAGAATACTGGAGTGGGTTGCCATTCACTCCTCCAGAGGCTTTCCCAGACCCAGAGGTCGAACTCATGTCTCCTGCATTGCGGACAGATTCTTTGCCGGCCGAGCCACCAGGGAAACCCCAACAAAACATGTAGCTGGCGTTCAAAACATAGCCAGTTAGATGTGTGTTCGCGGACCCACGGTCCGCCTCCCGCTGGACCTCGCTTCTTCGGAGGCCACAAAACCCACATTTTAATTTCAGCAACTTGGTGCAGGTCGAGCAAATCGTGAGGTCTAGGGAGCACTTAACCTCGCGTCAGAGCTGCCGGCTGCAGGCTGTGTCCGCAAACAGTACATTTTAAATAGGGAATTAGTTGCCAACCTTTGAAAAGGGAGAATTCGCTCAAAAGTCGCTGTCTAATGCCTGTCCTGGGCGGTGTACCCAGAAGCAATATGGGGACTGGGTGCTGGGTACGTCCCCCAACCCCGCCGCGCGATCTAGGAGGAGGGGGCCCTCCTGGAGAAGGAACGGCGCCGGAGCCGGGGACACCGCAGGCCCAGGCCCGGCCGCCAGGTGGCAGGCTCGAGCCATTCACCGAGATGCAGGAGGGAGTCGCTCCTAGCCCGGGAGCCCACAGCAACAAGCAGCAACCGGGGCGGGGACGGGGGGCGGGGGGGGCGGGGACACGTCAGGGGGTGTCAGGGAGACCGGCCTGATCGGGCGGAAGGGCTTCCCTGAACAGGTGTCCTGAAGAGAAAGAGGGACAGACGCGCAAACAAAGGCCCTGATGCTGACCGTGGAGGGGGGAGCTGGACATAGGGACCTGGGTTTCATTTTATCCCAGGGAAGTGGCGGGGTGGGAGGGAGAGGGGAGTTGGGCGGTTGGGGGCGGGATGTGAAACTGAAGGACTTTTGTAAATTGGAGAGAGGTGGGTGTCCAAATCTCCAGAAGCTTCCAAAAGGGGAAACTGAGGCAAGTACTACCTAGTCTGAAGATGAATTGGAGCTAGAACCCCGGTTCCTCAAACTTTTTTTGTTCTTAATGTGAATAAGAAAAATGAAACACCTTGAATGCTTATTTAAATTTTCCGGATACCGATTTTCCCCAACCACATCTTTCTTTGAATCTTGGGCATTCTGTGGAAACCCAGTTGAGAATAGTGACACCCTGCAGCTCCTGGGGGTGGGCCAAGGTGACCTTCTTCCAACCACCAACTCAGGGCTTGAACCCGGTCCTCCTTATGAGCAGAGGGACAAGTCACTGCCCAGCTCTGGGCCTCGGTTTCCCCAGGGGCCAGTCGGGAATGCTTATTTGAACCCTGGGTCTGCGTGCTTCTTTGGAGAGGTCTCCCCTGGCTAAGTTGCCAAGCACCGGGGTTCCAGGAGGAAAGGTGGGCCCTGCAGGTGCGGGTCGCATGGGGACACGTTGTACAAACAGAAGTCGAAGACTTGGAAGCCCAGGCATGGGCAAGCCAGGGCTCCGCTGGAGGGCAGGCAGCTGCGGTGCAGTCCCGGCCCCCTCCCTCCCCTCCTTCCCTTTCCCCTCCTCCCGTCCCGGGGGACCCAGCTCAGCCGGGCTGCTGTGTGAGGTCAGAGGTCACCCCACCCCCAGCCTGGTTCCGGAATGAGGACAGACCAGTTGTGTCAGAAGGCCAGGACAAAAGCCACACTTTGGGGGCCTCTCGGACCACCCAGTCGCCAGACCTCCTTGGTGCCAGCCTGGCGCCCGGGTCCCAGATCCACTAACACTCCTAGGCCTGAGGACATAAGGGTAGGGGCGGGGCAGAACGGGGAAACCGAGGCACAGAGCTCTGCAGAACCGCTCTGGGTCTAAGCCCCCCAACCCCGTTATTTATTCCCTGCTCCGGTATTGAGCGCCTTCTGTTTTCAGGCTCAGGGTACATATTACCCCGTCTCCCGCTCTGCCCACCTGGAGCCGGAGCCCGGGGGAGGGGGCCTTGTGGGTTGGGGGCGGGGACCGGGAACCCAGGCTCAAATGCAGCGCCTAGCCTGCCAAGTGCACTAATGGCGTTGCGGAAGGCTGATGACTCAAGCGAAAGCCTTCTTCGCGCTCCGGGCTGGCTCCCGCGGCTCTGCTGATCAGACGTGGTTTTGAGTTTCACCTCCAGGGAGGCTCCCCCGGCATACTCACAGGCACGGAGCGGGAGGCTCCGCGGGGATCTGAGAGGCTGGGGAGGAGGGGGTGGGGCCCGGGGTGGGGCCCGACCCCCTCCCTGTATCCCTCCCCAGCCTTGGGGCTGTGTAACCTCGCGGCCTCTGGGCCCCTCTCTGGGCCTCTTCAGAGGAATGAAGATGCTGGACTGGCCGATCCAGTTTGCCCAGAGGGCCTTAAAAAAAAAAATCACTTTTCCTTTACCTCCGTGGCGGGGGAGGGCAGGGGAGCTCTGAGAGGCAGGTGGGTTAACCCCTGTCCTCTGAGTTCCCCAGGTACCCCTGGTCCGCAGAGGCTGGGACCACATGAATGGGCTACGGGGAGGCGCGTGCACCAGGAGGAGTGAATTGTTTTTCCTCACTCAACGCAGACCTGGGGGCTGGCCCAGGCAGGAGGGACCGGCCCAGGCCAGCCGAGGCCGGGGAGCCAGGTGGCAAGAGGCCAGTCCTACCCACCATTTGGCCATGCTGACTTTGATGAGGCCATTAGGTCCTCTGTTCATGGGCTGGGGCGAGAGGTGGATGAGGAAAGGATGCGTTTCCCTTCCAGGTGTGTTGAGCTCGAGGGTCCCAGGGCTGAGTCTGCCTCTTGGTCTGCTTACTTTGGGTCCTCAGGTCACGTGTAGAAGTGTGGACTGAACCACAGCGGGAAGGCTGGCGGGTGGGTGCAGGGTGGACCCATATGGCCGCCAAGACTGCCTAGGCTCCTCCTGGTGGGCGTGTGGGAGTTCCTACAGTTCACCCACAAGGGCCAGGCACTGTTGACTTGGGGATGGGTCATCCACTGTCCCCTCCTCCCCCCACCATCACACCCACTGGAGGACATCGGGGACGTGGCTCAGTGGCCCTGAGGGGCACAGTCCCCGCTGGGGGACCTCACCATCAGGCCTTCAGCCTCCTGCCACTAGGAGCGGAGTAGGGGTGGGGCGATGCCCCCAAAAAACCACCAAAGGAGCCATTGTCTGTTAAAAGTCAGAAGTGTTTTGTCTTGTTTTAATATTTCATCAGCTTTACAGGGTTACAATTGTCTTAAATATTTCTGAAGTTTAAATACAATCTGCATAATAATGTTATAAAATGTAAACTTTCAGTGTTCCTTTAAATTTCAAAAATCACACTTTTTTTTTTTTTTGTCTTTTTTCCCCCCTTCCTTTTAATACCTGAATATCCTGCAAAAACTGAAATAAATCGTCACAGGCTGCCCTGCCGCAGCCAAGGTGCGACAGGCTGAGCCCGGCCAGAGGTAGAGAGTAGTTTTACGTCTTTTTATTGGAAGTTTTTTTTTCCCCTTTAACCTGAGTTCAGGCGTGCTCCCCACGCCTTCTGACAAACCCCAGAGAAACTGAAATTTCACAAGTCAGGCATGAAAGGCTGAAGTCGTGTTTGCCAAGAAAAAAATGCAGAAGCAAAATTAAGGGAAAAAAAAATGGTGGTGGGCAAAAATGCTAACAGTGAGAAAAGTGACTGTACAAACGCACAACTATTACAAACCAACCCGCCACCCCGTTCCCACCCACCCCCCACCCGCCCCCCAGCTGGACAGCTACAGACCTGCGGCCAGTTTGGAGGTCACAAGGAAGGTTCTAGAAGCAGCCTGTCCACAGGCATCAGCAGAGCAGGGGTACCCCTCGAGCCCCTCTCCACCCTGAGTTTGAGGGTCCCCATCCAAGGCATGCTGCTAAGCTCCACCTGTTCAGGAATGAACAGCACTCAACCCTGGTCCCCCTGGGTTTGCATAAGGGGTGCTAAGCGCACCCCAGAAACCCACACCGACAGGCAGCAGTGGGGTTGGGAGTGTGGGGTGCTGATTGGAGCGACCTAGGCAGAGGCAGGGCGCCCTGAAGGACGAAGTCCCTCCTGGACCCGGAACCCCCTGCTATTTCTATGACCAGTGGGTCCCCCCTCCTGGGCCCACGCCCCCTCCCCTACAATCAGCGTTGCCCAGCACCACAGGCACACCCTGAGTCAGACGCGGGTGTGTGGGGCCGGGGGTGGCCCATTGCCCGCACGACACTCTGTCCCCCGGTGCCGGGGCCCCGCGACACAGGTTGATGCAACAGCGCATGCGTGGGACCCTGAGCTGGGGGCTAGGGAGGTGGGAACCCGGGCAGGGGTTTTGGCATCAAGAGTCAGACCTGAGGTAGAAAGAAACTCGCAGCAGACACCACCCCCCCCCCACGAGGCCGGCAGGAAAGGGGTGGGGGGCAGGGGGCAGCCGCCCACACTCCCGGGGTCAGGTGAGCTAGAGAGCAGAGGGAGAAGGGGGGACGGCAAACAAGGGGGGGAGGCAGATTGTGTCTGGGAACAAAAGGATCCCCCTCCCACAATGATTGTGCCCCTGCAGTGGGAGACGACAGGAGGGGAGAACCTTCCAGAAGCAGGAAGAAAGGCCCAAGCCCTGCGCCACCCTCTCCTGGGAGGGTGGGGGGCGTCAGCGACCCTGAGATACACCAAAGAAAGGGGTTCCCTCCCAGAGACACACCTCACCTCACAGGAAGGCAAACCCGGCGAGACTGGGGGCTCAGGACCACCCCCAAGGTCTCCAAGGCAACAAGATGACGCCTGGGTTGGGAGAGAGCAGGCTGCTGGCGGCGCCCCGCTGGTCCGGGCTCGTTAGGCGGCTCCCAGGGCCCAATTAGAGTTTCCAGGCTCACCTGGGAACAGCTAGCTGCGTTCTTCCCAGCCCACCCTCACCTTCAGAGGTACGTGAAAAAGCACTACCTTGCGGGTGGGAGGCACAGCCCCACCCAACACTACCTGGTCCCTCGGACGGAAGGAAACTGGGCCCCCAAAGCGCGCCTGGGCCTAGGGCGGACGGATGTGCAGGCTGCGTGCCACATCTTACCAGCGCCCCCGACTCCCAGCAGCATCCCACCAAAGCCTGCCTTCTGACCTGGGGAACAGGGTTGCGGGGCGGGGGGGAGTGCGGGGCCCCCCTCGGCCTGTGTGTAATTGCTGCAGGGCTCCCAGCAAGTACAGAGAGACAAAGTTAAAGAGACGAGAACGGGAGTGGGGTGGGGTGAGGGGGTTCAGGGTGCCATGGCCCCAGAAACCTCGCCCTGAGCTAAGGCCGGCTCACCCCCATCCCCAGACATGGCATCCCCAGAAGCAGCGCTCTCAGGCAAGGCCAGTCCCCAGGCCGTGTTCATCCCTGAGACAAGAGCCTGGGGCTGGCAGGGGAGCACCCCCCACCCCAGCAATTTCTCCTTTTGAGTTAAGATTTCGGGGCTCCTGACTGAGAAGCCCAGCCTGAAACACAAGTCCGGTGACATCTAGCATTCATCCCTGCCCCTCTTCCCCCAGGACCCCACCATGCACCCCACCCCCCACCCCAGCGCAGCCCAGCCCACAGCACCTGAGTTCATTGGCTCTGCTGACTCCAGCCCAGGCATCCAGTGTCCTGGGCCCACTGCACCACAGGAAATGCACAACCGAACCCAAATCAGTCATGGGAAAAATAAAGGGTATTACTTGTGTTTTTTTTGCCTTTTTTTTTTTTTCAAGTCCAGTTTCCCTGAATGAACACAAATATATAGATATATATATCCTTTTCCTAGGTTTGATTCCTCCCCAAGAATAAAATAGAATATTTACAAAACAAAATCCCTAAAACCTCTTAAAAACCCTATAGAGTTTGAATTTCGCTATGTCTTTTAAAAAAACAACAACAAAGTCCCCGAAAGCAACAACAAAAAAATTCAACTGATCTTGGCTCAGGGGTTTCATTCAACACAAGGAGCTGGGTGTGGTGAGTGTGTGACAAATGGACAAAAAAAAAAAAAAGCAAAGAAAAAAACAGATAAAAATGAAAAAACACAGTGCAGGGATGTATGAGGTAAACAGGATTGGCCTGTTGAAACCAGACACCAGTCCGCGTGGGTCCACCAGGGCTGCAGGAGAGCCCTAGTATACATTTGTCTCTCTCATTTCTAATTTCCTTTGATATTCTCACAATTCATCTCTGAATGTCCGAAACCTGAGTAATTCAAGTGTTCCTTGGTTTTCCCCTGTTTTATTAAATTTTCTTTATATATATATATATATATATATATGTATATATTTTTTTCTTTTCTTTTTGGCGTTAAGCTGTCGCTCCTCTGTGGATACCTCCCCTCCCCACCCGTATCTTCCGCCATTCTAGCCCCTGCTTGGCCCACCTGGACCCCCTGCCCAGTCTGGCAGGTTCCCAGGGTGGGGAGTGTAGCGGTTAAGGCAATGAGTTGTTTGAGGTAGATGTGGGGGGTGCAGACATCCCTGCTGGCCCTGCCTGGCTGCCTGCACTGCTGCTGCTGCTGTTGGTCCCGCTGTTTCCTCCCCGGCTGCTGCCGCCTCCACCTTTGCTGGGAGCGGAGGGTGGTGTGGGGGCCGGCGGCTGGGCGAACAGCACTCCTGGTGCAAGGACAGGAGGAGAGACAAGTCATGGAGAATGTAAAAGATGACATGACAGGGGCAAGCGATTCCTGAGTGATTCCCAGCAAAGTCCCTCTCCCCCAGGACACCACTACCTCCTCAAGCCTCCCCTCATGGGGCCTTTATAGCAACAGAGCTGTTCTGTGTCAACATCGCCACCTGGTGGCCTACAGGAGTCATGGATCTGACCACATATTTTTGAAGTATGTAACAGGTGATATGACCATGCTGAGCACTTAGTACTTGCTGACCACCTGGCTAAGTATAAGACACAGACTATCGCTCATACTCTAGTCTCAGAAGGGAAGAGCTCTGGGCTCAAGCCAGCCACACCCGAGGGGCAACCAGGACTCTGGAAAGACATGGTCAAGGTGGGCATGTGCACCAGGCCAGCCTACCTGTGTACATGATTCCGTTAATCTCTACTGACATGCTAATACTGTTGCTGCCGTTGGTGCTGGTTAGGTTCGCAGCCGAGTCCTGGCGGCTCTCCGAGGCTGCGGGAAGAAGAAAAAACACCCTTTGTCACCATAAACCAGCCCCCATGCAAAGAGCTCTATCATGTGGGTCCATCCCCACCAGATGTGAAGCTTCACAGAGCTTCAGACCTGATCTCTCAGCAGCGCACACAGTAGGTATTCAACAAATACTTATTGAATAAGAATGTATTTGTCTCGAATTTGCTTTTTTGCATGATTACAACTCTTGTTTTCCCCTAATAATTAAAAAAATTATTTTTTCTTAAATTTTTTGGCTTCACTGCAAAGCAGGTGGGATCTTAGCTCCTCAACCAGGGATGGAAGTCTCGTGCCTCCTGCAGTGGAAGTGGAAAGTCTTAGCCACTGGACTGCCAGGGAAGTCCTTTTCTAATAATTTTTATTGGAGTATAGTTGATTTACAATGTTAAGTTTTTCAGATGTACAGCATGATTACAAGTCTTAAGCAATGTGCTTGTGCTTAGTCACTCATGTCCGACTCTTTGCGACCCTATGGACTGTAACGCACCAGGCTCCTGTGTCCATGGGGATTCTCCAGGCAAGAATACTGGAGTGGGTTGCCATTCCCTTCTCCAGGAGATCTTACCAATCCAAGGATCAAACCTGGATCTCCTGCATTGCAGATTCTTTGTCTGAGTCACCAGGGAAACCCAAGTCATGTCATTCTTTTTAATGGCCACAGAGTATTCCAGCCTTGGTTCATTCATTCCCCTACTGAAGAGCAAGGGCTCAAGGAAACTCACGTGTCCAAAGACGTTCACTGCAGATGTTTGCACGATGTCCCTAGTGTGTCCACCAGCAGGACCAAGGGGGCCCATTTCCACCACAACATGACCAACATTTGATATTATCAAACTCTGACGGATGAAAAATGGTATCCTCTAGTTAACTTGCAGAGTCCCAAAGAGATGGAGTTGAACAGTTTTTCCTACTAGTTTATAAGTTGCGCTCCCCAGGTGACTCAGTGGCAAAGAATCTATCTGCCAATGCAGGAGCCACAGGAGACGTGGGTTCAATCCCTGGGTTGGAAAGATCCTCAGGAGAAGGAAATGGCAAACTACTCTAGTATTCTTGCATGGAGAATCCCGTGGACAGAGGAGCCTGGCAGGCTATAGTCCATGGAGTTGCACAGTTGGATACAACTGAGTATGCATGATGAGTCCCAGCTGCTCATTCCTTGTACTGGTCTGTTTACCTTTTTTCTTTTTGATCTGTAGGCACTCTTTACGTATGTTGGCTACGAGGCCCTTCTCTTGTGCTTGTGCAAGAAGCACAGAGGGTCTGAGCGCCGGGGTGATACCTTGGCTGTTGATCCGGATGCTCATGGGCAGCTGTGCCGTCATGGCCAGGAAGTTCTGCTGAAGTGCCCGCTGCATCAGCCGCTGCTGCTCCTCTGCCACCAGGGCCATCTTCTTCTCGGGAGGCTCCCCAGACTCTAGTTTCTCCCGAAGCTGCTCCAGGGCAGCCGCCTGTGCTGCCACAGCCGCCTGGGCTGCTACTGCCTGGGCCGCCACCACGGAGTGACCTGCCAGGGAGACCGGCAGGCGCCCAGGGACTGTGATGGGGATGGCCGCATCCTCCTCTGGACAGGAGAGAAGAGTTGGTGGCCAGAAGGGAATGGAGGTAGCTTAGTCCTTGCCTCCCACACAACGCAGGAAGGTGCCTCCTGGAATACCTCCCCTGATGGGGTGCTCATTTCCTCTCCAGGGACGAAGTGGACAGGTTTTGGAACAAACACAAGTGCTAAGAGCCTTTCTATTCTCAGGCTGACATCAGATACCACCATAATGGTAACAATACTCATGATAGTAACAGTATATAGTACTGCTTGGCATTATTAAGTAGTATTATATGGAGACCATAGTAGCATACGTTACATACACATATAATACTAATTACAAGAGCTCACCACATCTTGTCTAAAGCACTTAATGTGAACCATCTCAACAACCCCATTTCTACCTAGAACTCTCTTCTCCACTTTACTGCTGAGAAAACCAAGGCTCAGAGAGAATGGATAACTTTCCTGAGGCCACTGAGTTGAAGAGAAGTTGAGCTGAAATCAAACACACTCAGCCCAAGCCCAAACCAGCTCTGGACCATTCCCCTGTCCAGCAGTTGAAACAAATAACCCCATCATTCCCACTCACTGTTCCCACTGTGACCCACTCTCTCTTCTCCCAATTCTTCCTCCTGAGTCTCTCCCTGGTGGCCAGGGGCTACCTCTCCAGGATGGACCCCATTCCAACTTTTGCAGTTGCCAGCCCCCCTGCCCTGGAGTTTCTGCAGCCACCTCTGCTACTCTCGGCTCCAAAGAGCCCCTCGGACCCATTACAACCGTCTTTCCCCAGCTCCCTCATGAGCTCCATCGGGTTCGGATCTCTCTTTTGTCCCCCACCGTCCTCCTGAGCTCCAGCACGGGCCTTGCACAGAACGGATGCCTAATGACATTCACAGGTATGGCTGTGACTCCCCGAGGCTGGGGTGGGGTAAACAGAGGCCCATAGAGGTTGGAGGGAGCTGACACTGACGAGATCTCCTTCATTTTAGATCTGACCAGCCCTGAATTCACAGGGTGATGGGAGGATCACCCTGGATCCCTGGGCCAAGCCTGTGACGTAGGGAGTCGCAGTTCGTGTGGCAGATGAGAAATGGGACCTCGGACAAGTGCACTGGCCTGCTTGAGGCCGGGCCACCACATGAACTGTTGGTGATTCTGTGTTAAGAAGGATTCAGAGGCTCAGTGATCGATTGGTGATGTCTGCCACGGATGGGGCCAAGGGTGTTGCATGCTGGGCATTTTATACACCGAAGGTCCTCAACAACTCTACAAAGGTATAATCTCCTGCACTTTACCCATAACGAGAGCTAGGCTCAGAAAGGGACAGTGAGCACTGAGCAATAGCTCCAAGTGTGATAACAGTCAGTTTGATGACCCACACTGGGACCGTGTGTGCAGAAGAATTCTAAAGCTCAAAGGGAAAAGAATACAGTGAACAACTAGCAATGTCTGTCACATGCAAGGGACTAGAGATAACCACGGGCAGCAGCCTGGACCAATGCTACAATAAAAGAGTGATTAATTAGCAATGTCTGCCACGGGCAAAGGATAGGAAAATTGGGCATGGTTTGCCTTGTCTGCCTTGGCACAGAATTGGGGGTAACAACTATTGATTCATGATGTATGCCAACGGCACAGGTTTAGGGGAAACAAATTGATTAGAGATGTCTGCCTGCCATGGGCCAAGGTTGGAAGGAACAGTAGTTGACTAGTAATGTATGCCACAGGCATAGCACTGGTATGTAGGCAGCCGTCTTCCACACCCACTCTGGGGCCTATCTTCCTGGTCACCCAGAAAGGGAAAGAGGCATCCCCATCCCTAGGTCACATTGCCAGGCTAACGCAGAGTCATGATCAGGCCCCAGGCCCTGCTCAGCCCTCACCTTTCTTGATCTTGGGGGCTGGGGTGATGGAGCTGCCGTTGGTGCTGGCGGCCAGGCCCAGGGAGGACACAGGCAGCTTGGGTGAGGACAGCATGCTGTGGGCCCCGCCCGGTGAGTAGGCAAAGAGGGAGCCTCCAAAGCTCTGGCGCCGGCCCTCCCTCCGATTGCTGTCAATGGCTGCCTGGAGCTCGTTGGGGTTGCTGAGGCCACGCTTCTCACACTCGTAGGGGTACAGGTACTTCATATACCTGTGGGCAGGGACAAGACGCAGGATGGCACCCAGGACACCTTGGGGGTCTGCATGAAGCCAAGCCCCACCTCCCTGCCTGGATGCCCACAGGTCCTCTGAGCCCCTGTCCTCACTTATGCTCTTCCCTCTGTTGTGATGCCTGTCCTGTAGCATGTTCCATCCCCATGACCACCACCTGCTAATCCTTGAGCACTCAACCGGCAGGGCCTAAAGGCCAGGACTTTCCATGACCCCCTGCTCTGTGGTCCTTTCTACCTAGGGTCCTTTCTGTCTGGCATGAGTGGGCACTTACTGGGTGCGCAGCGTGAAGGCGGCGCTGGTGATAGACGTGGGCAGGTTCAGTCCCTTGGTGATCTCCCGCCACAGCTTCTTGTTGATGACCTCCACCAGGCCTCCCTTCTCCGTCACCAGCACGTACAACATGAACAGGTCGAGCACTTGCTTTGCCATGATGGGGATGCGGTTCACAGGTGTCCCTGTGGAGAGGGGGGTGCTGTCACTTGCGGTGGCACCTGGTGCATCAGTGAGAGTGGGTACCCTTGGCGCAGCTGACCCAAGGTGGCTGGCCCTCTGGAGGGCTGCCCCTGGCATTATAGGGGGTAAAGAAGCATCCCTGCCCCCCCCCCCAGTGTGACACCCAGCATCCCCTGGGAGCAGGGTCACCAGGTCAGACCCCAGCTTGCGAGAGCCCCAAGGCAGCTGTGTCTCAGTGTTTCCATCAGTGATCTGGGTTCATGCTGCTCATCTGGGGATGAGGGGGTGCTGTAGGGCCAACTTGGGGGCCCAGCATGAGAAATACAGCCTCTTATTATTCCTTCTACAACCGACAGCTGCCAAAACAACTCCGCTGTGTTCCCACAGGTCGGCTCCCTCCAGGTTCCCCAGGGCTCTGCATGGGGAAGGGGGGCTGGTTAATCCACTTTGCAGTTTAGATAGCAGAGAGGTGGGCCAGCCAGGGGAGAGGGGCCCCTCCCTGCAGACAGGCCTTCTCCCCACTTCTGCCCACCCTGATGGTCCGAGCCCCTGCACACGTGCCTCCCAGCCAAGGGAGCCCCCAGGTCTCAGGTCAGTCTGCCTGGCACCTTCCTGGCTGATGGTGGCTGCTGCTGCTGCTAAGTCACTTCAGTCGTGTCCGACTCTGTGCGACCCCATAGACGGCAGCCCACCAGGCTCCACCGTCCCTGGGATTCTCCAGGCAAGAATACTGGAGTGGGTTGCCATTTCCTTCTCCAGTGCATGAGAGGGTAAAGTGAAAGTGAAGTCGCTCAGTCGTGTCCGACTCTTAGCGACCCCATGGACTGCAGCCTACCAGGCTCCTCCGTCCATGGGATTTTCCAGGCAAGAGTACTGGAGTGGGGTGCCATTGCCTTCTCCAGGCTGATGGTGGAGAAGCCCCCAATTATACTTCTCCCCTGGGCAGTGAAATTACAGGTTTACTGTCTGTGGCCCCCACACTGTCCTGCTCACATGGAGTACCCCCACCCTGTGCCCAGCCTGGCATATAGCAGGTGTCAATAAACAACAGTGAAGGCTGCTGGGCTCTCATTGTGGCCCTGAGGGCAGGCCTGCTCCCCCTGCAGAGATGGAATCTGGCTCCCTCTCCCTCCGCCCCCACCACGGTGCCCTGGACCTGGGACCCTGGTTTCCACTCCCCAGCCCCAGTGGGACATCTCAGAACCACCTCCTGCCAAAGGAACGAACGCAGCCTGGAGGGGGTGGGGTAAGATGGGCCTCAGATCCCCCACTTCATTTTCCAGCCCAAGAAGGAGAGAGACAAGCAACACCAGGTGGCAGTGGCACCCCCTGCCCCAGAGGCCCCCCCGGCGCCCGCCTGGCCCACCCGGGATGCTGAGTTAGGCTCTGAGTTGGGCTTCTCCCAGGACCCTGGGCCCTGGCTCAGCAGCAGGCGGATGTTTATAGAAGACACGGGGCTGGGTGAGCACAGACAGGCATTGATGGAGGCGGGCAGGGGGGTGATAAGGAAGGGTGGAGAGGTCGTCAAGGAAACAGCAGGAGGGTGGGGTGCAGGCAGGACCCCTCCCCCACTTCTAGCCCAAGAGACTCTGGAGAACCATCCAGTTGGAGGCTTTGACTTTGTGATGGGGGCAGGGAGAGGGGGAACTACTTTCCCCCTGGAGTGAAGGGAAGGGGCTTGTGGGATGCAGGACATGATATCCAGATTCTCAGCCCCAAAGCCCTCCACCCCAATTATAGATAGGAGGGTTCAACAGGAAGGTGGGAAAGCAGGGCCTTGGAGCTGGGTTCTGAGGGATGCATAGGAGTTTGTTGCTTCCTGTCCTCAGGAGCACCTGGCTTGGTGAGGGAGGCAGGGCTGGACACAGACCCTGAAAGCCTGGGTGGCCAGGAGCTGGGGCCTCAGAGAACCTGGCCTCACTGACACCCCACTCCAGAGCAGCTCACCATACTCCCTCCGTGCCTCCAGGACACCAGGAACCCAGTCTTGGACAGAGTGGGCGGGCTTTGGGCCTAAGGGCTTGGAGCCCCATGGTTGGGGGGACAGTGGGGGACTCAGGTAGGTGTGGACAGGGCTGATAAAGGGTGGGGTAGGAGCTCTCTGACCACATAGGGGGCAGCAGGCCTGGCTGGGCTGGAAGATAACTGGGCTGGGCTGGACTCCTCCACCTCTGGCACAGGAGGGGTTAACGCGGAGGCCGCAGCCCCCTCCCCTTTCATCTCCTTCCCTTCCGGCCTGGGCCTGTGTTTACAGAAGCTGCTAGCAGGGAGAGGCAGGCAGGGGCCCTGGACAAAGAAGCTGCCTGGCTGGCCCCTGCAGCCCACACCAGCCCCACCCCTTCCTGCCTCTCCAGGCCTCAGTTTCCTTCCCTGAACAGTGGGGGCATGGGGGTATCAGGGAAATGAGCCCACGCTGCAGTGGGTACTCCTAGGATCTGCATCTGGCTGGAGCTCTGAGCTAGGGGTAGGGTACTGGGGGCCCTCTGGGCCTGGCTCTCCCTGAATGCCCCCTAGGCCTGGCCTCTGTCCCTGGTCATCTCCTGTTTGCAAGGCTGTGTCTGGCATCTGCCAGACCCTGGGGGTGGGGGTGGGGGGCAGAGGTGGCTCGGGCATGGAACCCTGTCTTTGCATAATAACTGTGGCCCTGGCACTTAGCACATGTGGGCACTGATCGCAACACGGCAGGGGGTGCAGGTGGCCCATCCCACAGACTGAGGAACTGGGGCCCCAGGTGGGAGCAGGGAGAGGTCAGGATCCAAACTTCCCACCAATTGCAGCAGCAGGAAGGCCAGTCTCCAGTCTGCCAGGAGCTTCTGCCCACCACCCAGCGCCCGCCCTCCTGGGAATCCAACCCTGTTCCCCACACAGAGGCCGGCCTGCTGTGGGGGATCCTGGGGGCAGCAAGGGAGGAAGCCTGCACTATCACTTCTGGGTTGGGGTCCTGAGACACCCCCCACCACCACCCAAGGACATACCCCTTAGACTCTCACAGCTGTGCCTCCCCCACCAGACCTGCAGGGCTGGGCCTCCTCTGTCAGATACCCATGGCAGGATGGTGCCTCTTCTCTCAGACGCTTGCCACCATGGCAGTGCTGTATCTCCTCCTCAGGCATCTCTTGGATGCCTCCAGCCATGGGGAGCTCACTTTCTGACAAACCTGCCCCAGGCCGTGGCCAGCAGGCCTCATCCTCCTGGCAGGCAGGCCTCACCTCGCTTTTGCATGAAACTGAACAAGTCGTCCAGGAACTCCTTCCTCTTGGGGTCTGCGTCCAGTTCGTAGAGCTGTGAAGGCAGGGAGGGGATGGGTTAGCGGGTGCCGGAGCTGGCAGCATGTCCACATCACTTGGAAAGTTAGTTGAGGAGACTGCCAGCCAGAGAGGCAGCAGGGGGTCTCAGTCCTGGCCCTGTCCCCCAGCATCCAAACATCTGCCGAGGTCCCGCTGAGCAGGCAGCGAGAGCCTGCCCCTGACATCAGACAAGGACACTGAGACACTGTCCTGGGGCGGCGTAGCAGCTGACCACACGCTCAGCTTAAACCACGGAGATTTATTTATTCCTACCTGGTTCTGGAGACCAACCATCTGAAGTCAAGGTATGGCTCTAAGGGGGATTCTTCCCACCTCTCCCAGCTTCCAGGGGCCCAAGTGCCCCAGGCCTGTAGCTGCATCACCCTGGTCTCTGCCTCTGTCTTGCCGTGGCTTCTCCGTGGGGATTTGTCCAAAGTCCCCTCTTCCCATGGGGCACCACTCACTGGCTGAGGGCTACCTCATCTCCATCCTTAACTGCTCACACCTGCAGATACCCGACTCCCGCATCATGCTCTGATCACAGGTATGTGCTCAAGCTGAGTCTTGAGCATATAATTTTGGGGGACACAATCTGTCTCACCCAGACCATCGCCACCATGAAGGCGGTGGATGTCTGGCACTGTCCACCAAGCCATGTGTGTATGCTCCTGCAGGGCACAGAGGCAGGCCTAGGACAGAATCAGGACTCTCAGGAGCTCTGTCCTGAACATCCATTGCCTGGGTCCACCAATTATGGAGGTCTGCAGTATTTGTAGAGCAGGGTATCCTAGCCTCAACTGTCAGCTCCCAGGTGCTGGTGGGCAAGGGAAGCCAGTAGAGGTAATTAGAGAGCAAAGCTTGGCAGGGGGAGGGGGGATTGCCAAGGAGGGACAGTGCAAATAGCAGGCTTCAAATTAAGCTCCAGGGAATGTGCCCCCGTGGCTGCCTGGACACAGGGCGAGCAGGACTGTGGCAGGGGGCCTTGAAACCACCAATTAGCTCCAGCTGGGATAATCCGTCATCAAGGCCTAAGAACACGCTAAGGCCCAGCTCCTGTGGCACCAGACATCCCTGGGCCTGGGAAGGCAGGGTCCTCTGGGAGACTACCCTTAGCCATCCGGCCCCTCTCCGGGCCTCAGTTTCCCGGTCTGTGCGGTGGAGACAACGTGGGGACTGCAGGGCACAGGCTGGGAGAGCTAGGAGCCCAGCCCTGGGTGGTCGAGGCCCGGCCTTTGTCTCCAGCCTGCCCAGCCAGGCCGGCCAGCTGCATTCCTGCACTGATTTATGGTGGCCAGAGGCGTGCACCCATCCGGGCCCCTCCGCTGTCCCCGCCCCACCCCCACTCCAGCCCACACAGCCCCCAGCACTGTGTGGGCCCCTCACCTCTTCCTCAGAGCCTGTGATTCACACCCTGGTCTGGTCTCCCATCTGTTTGCCCAGCGAGTTTGTCTGTTTTGTTTCTAGTGTCTAAAATGGGGCCGGGCACACAGCAGTTGCTTAATAGATGCTCGTTAAGTGAATCCTAATTGCTCAGCTGCAACATGGGCCAGACTGGGCAGAGAAGACCAAAGAGATTTGTGGGGGTTCATCCTCAAATTTCCATCCACCCAGAACCTCAGGACTAGACCTTGTGCAGAAATGGGCTCTCTGCTGATGTCATTAGTCATGATGGGTTTTCACAGTAGGACGACTGGGGTCCTTATGAAAGGAAGACAGGCAGACACATGGGGAGATGAGGCAGAGACTGGGCTGATGAGGACACAGACCAAGGGATGCCCGGAGACCCTGGAGCTGGAAGAGGCGGGAGGACTTGCCTCTGGAACCTCTGGAGGGAGCAGGGCCCTGCCATGGCCTGACCCTGGCCACTAATCCTCCAGAACTGAGAAGATCTCTGTAGATCTAAGCCATCCTGTGTGTGGTCAGTCATCCCGTCCAGTCAGTTGTCATACCTGCTCCAGGAAGCTCACGCGGGGCTCACCCAACCTCAAGCCCGTCCTGACGAGGGGCAACACTTCCTCCTGTAAGATCCCCACCCCAGTGGAGGGGGGGCCACCCTGCATGAACCCCTTCCTTTCCAGGCCTAGCCCCCACAAGAGATCAGAGCACCCCTCCTGCCTCAGTTTCCCCATCTTTCAGGGACAGTGGTTGATAAGTACAACAGCTTCACCCAGTGCTCCCGGCACCATCAGGACACCTGTTTTCTAGATGGGAAAACCGAGTTTCAGAGCAGAGACCAGCTGCCTGCACAGGCGGCCCAGCTTAGAAGGGGTCCACTCACTAACCCCAGGCTAGACAGTGGGCGGTTGTGGTGGCATGGCCAGACACCCACGGGGCCGGGGCTTTATGTGTGGCCATAAAGGGGGTGGGCATGCCCCCAGGCAGCCAGTAGAGGAGGCAACTTTAATGGTCGTTGCTGTGGGCAGCGGACAACAAAGACGGGCAGTAAAGGCCACCCAGCTTTATGGGGCTCTGGCCCCAAGTTCCGCACCCCTGTGGTGTGTGTCCTGCCCTGGTCAGCTGGCTAGGGTAGCCCACCAAGCCCCAGCCAAGGGGGAGCTATGGACGGTGTCCGCCCCCTCCCCCACCACCATGAGCTGCTGGGCCCAGCTACCTGGTCTCACAAGGCTTTCAAGCCACATAGCTGGGCCAGGACATCTCCCTGGCCACGCCCAGGCCTCCGGCCCACCTGGGTCCTCTGGCTGAAACCCTGCCCCTTTCCGGAGGGCCCAGGAGGCGTTGTCATGCCTAGAGCTGCAAACCCAGGCTGGAGGTTGGGCAAAACCTCAGGAAACCCCCCTGGGGCTGAGGCAGGAGATAAACTGCCTGGCTCTTCCCTCCCCAAAGCTGAATGCTAGGGCCATAGGTGCTGTGATCACAGGGCCTCCTCCGGCTGAGAGCACCCCACCTCCCTGCGGCCACATAGTCCGGTAGGACCTGCCAGGGCCCTCCCCAATGACCTCTCACCGGCCTTCCCGCAGCTTCTCAAGCCGGCCAGGGGCCGCGGTCCCACCTCCGGCCTTTGACCTGGCAGCTCCTCTGGCCTGGAATGTTGGCCTGGCCCTGGCTGAGCTCTCTGCCCCCCAGGCTTCCCTGTCACCCAGGTCTCTGTGCTGAGGTCACCCCGGAGGGCCGTCTGCAGCCTGCGCTCTCACTGGGGGCAGGTCCACCAACTGTGGGCGACTCTCTTGTGTACACCACCCCCCACACCACCGCACTCTGCCCTGTCCCCTGCACAACTGAGCCACACGGACTCACACTGTCCTCCCTGGGAGAGTGTCGGGGGTTTTCCCAGTGTCTAGGATTGGGCACACAGCAGCTGCTTCAAAAGTGCTCATTAAAGTGGACTTTGATTTCTCACCACAACTTGGGGACAGGATCCCCCATCCTTTCCAAAATCCCAGACATGTCTGGGCACGATCCATGCTCTGGGGCACCTGCAGACCAGGATTGGGCAGACAAGCGTCTTGGGGGTTCCTAGGGTCTGCCCTGCTGGGTTCAGATTCTACCCTCCCCCAGCCCCATCTGTGAAGGGGGCACAGGAGCCTGAGGATGTGGGTATGGATGTGTGGGCCTGGGCTGGGAATCCACAAAAATGCTCCCAAGTGCACACCTCCCTTCCCATTTTCTACCTGCCAGGCGGGGTCATTGGGACATGGCCACATGGCCCCTCCACCTGTCTGGGCTGTCTGGGCTGTGGTGGGGCCCCCACCCATTGGTGGAACACATCTTTCAGCTAGTTACCAAGGCTTGGCTGCCCATGGTCCATCTTCTCTCTACCCAGCACCACCCATTTCACAGAAGGGAAACTGAGGCACAGTCCCCACCTCCCCTGCCCTGCAGTCTCCCATCTCCCCATCGCCCCAATGAGGACTATACTACCCTTGTGGTCACTGCTGGCCCTTACCTCCCTCTGCTTAGCCCCTTTGGACCACATCATGGTTTTGGAGCAAAAGGCACAGAGCTCACCTCAGGGCCTTTCCACCTGTGCTCCCTCCCTTGGAAAGCAGTTTCCTGGCCCCTCCTCATCCTCAGACCCCGGCCTCAGCCTCAGTTCCCTTTCAAGCAAAGACAAAAGAAAGCATGGTGCCCCATATGGCTGTCTCAGTGGACACTCGACCACCCTGGGGAGGGGGGAAGATGAGCATGAGGGCCCAACACCTGCCTTGCTCTGGGTCCAGCACAGGTGTGGGAGAAGGCTGGAGGGGGTAAGGAGCAGGGATCTTTGGAGGGATGGAACCCTCCCACCCCACCCCACGCCACCCCACCCCACCCCCCAGCCCCCGCCCCATGGAGGGTGGAGGGGCCAGTGTCCAGGAGGAAGCAGATAAAGCCAGGCAGGCTCAGGGCTCCAGGCTCAGGTAGTGGGTGGGGGAGGGGCTGCGGAGGAAAAAGTGAGATAACCTCCCCCTCCCCCAAGTGCTCGAGGGGCAAACAGGAAATTCTTGTTTGTGGCGAATGGTGAGCATTTCCACCACCACCAGCCTGCTGACCAGGCCTCCAGAAGCCCTGGCTGGAGCAGGGGGTGGGAGTGGGGGTTGGGGTGGGAGTGGGGGTTGGGGTGGGACCCGTGGGACCCTCCCTCACTGGAAGCTGCCCTGTAGGGACAGCAGACACCTCAGGAGCCAGGGCACCACGCACACCGGGATACCACCTGCCAGCCTGGAAGAGGAGGACAGGCCGCTATCAATCCACAGGAGGGCCTGGTGCGGGGTGGGGGTGGGGTGTGTGTGGCCAGGACTGCCCACACTCGGGAGACCCCTCCCAGACACCACGTCCCCAGTCCCCACGGGGCTGAGGGCGAGGGCTGCCTCTGGCCCAAGGCTGAGAGGGCCCTAGCTATAAAGAGACCGCCCGCCCAGGGCCCCTGAGAGGACCTTTGCCCCCTCAACAGTGTCTGCTCGGCCCCCTCCTGCCACCCAGGCGGCTCCAAAGTCCGAGGGGCCCTGTCTCGGATGGACGAGGCCACTGGGCGGCAGGGGCACTCTGGGAGTGAGGCTGTGTCCTTGGACAGCAGACAGGGACTCAAATCAGGAGAAACTGGAAGAATTCGGGATCGCGGAGAGCCCCCAGGCCCTGAGCAGGACATCTCTGTCCCTGGCAGACACTGATGCAGCTCGGAGAGCCCACAGCTGGGGGCAGGTGTAAAAAGGCCTGTTTTCACACTTGTGTCCAACCACAGCTCCTGGGAACCAGAGAAGGATGCTTCCCCCACAGCCACAATGGGGTGGGGGTGGGGGTAGGAACAGAACCCCCACCCCCACCCCCTGAACCCCTCACCCCCATGGGGAGCATGGGACTCAGAGGGGGTTAGGGAAGGGATGAGGGATGAAGGAGGAGCCAGGCAGCAGGCAGGGCTGGGCACCGCCTTAATCTCGCCTACTTTATCCTGGATTGTTAAAGAAAATATTTATGGAGGTGAAAGTCACGTACCATAGAATTAGCTGTTTTACACTGAATGATTCAGGGGCCTTCTGTGCACAGACAGTGTTTGGCAACCACCACCTCTGTTCCTTCCAGAACCTTCCATTCCCCACCCAAAAAACCCTGTCCTCATCAGAACCCCTTCCCCCACCAGCCCCTGACAACCAGGAGCCCACTTCTTGTGTCTGTGGATCTGCCAGTTCTGGACATTTCCCATCAGTGGAATCACACCCTGTGTGTCCTTCTGTGTCTGCTTCTCACTGAGCATCGTGTTCTCAGGATCTGTCCACGTGATAGTGAGTGTCAGGGCTTCTCTCCTTTTCGTGACTGAGTAATATTCTAGGTGTGTGGAGGGACACGTGTTCATCCATTCACCACTGATGGGCATTTGACTTATTTCCCTTTTTTGGCTATTATTACAAATCTCACCTATTTCTATATCCTTTGGGGTTTGGACAAAAACTGATTCATCATACCACCAGTAAACAAAGTGAAACTGCAGTGAAAGAGCCGAGAAGACCCCACAGCTGGCTTTTAATCCTTCAACATCCCCCCTCAGAGCAACCAAGATGACACTTCCCTGCAGCTTCCCAGAATGGAGGGTTCCAGGAGCTTTCAATCTCTACATCAAGATCAGGCTGTGTCTCCCCTGCTCCAAGGCCGCCATTGGCTCCCTGCCTCTGTCAGGAGAAGCCAGACCTCCTACCTGCCAGGCTGGGTGGGTGGAGCTGACCCCCTGGATGCTGGCACCTGGCGCTTCCCCAGTGCTGGCCCCTCACTGTCTCCATGCTGGTCCTGTCTGGGGCCTCTGCATGGCTGGTGCCCCCACCTGGGTCCCCCTCCTCCACCCTTAAAACCCTCTTTGGCTCCTGCTCTGACCCCCAAGCCAGGGCAACACCCTGAGTAACGCTCCCTGCCCCTCCCACCCCCAGCATCTGTCACCGGTCATGTGACTCTGCACTTATTTGGGGGACGGTTTCTTTCCCTTCTTCATTCCCACCCAGATGACAGCCCCCAGGGCAGAACAGGTAACAGTGGGTGGGCTTGGTATACAGCAGGTGCTAAAGAACTTACATTCCCACCCATCTGGTGGTCCTCCATCACAGCTCAGCCCCTTTGTCCCCCGGGGGACCCCGCCCCGGGCAGATAAAGCCCCTCATCACATTATCTATCAGGCCCTGGGAGGCCTGGGCCGGGGATGACTCAGCACGGGCAGCCGTTGCCAGGTGGGCCCAGGTCTGGGCCGGGTCCCTGGGGACCACTCAACCGTGCACCCATTCACAGAACCGCCCACATGCAGGCTAGGAGTAGGGCCACACCGCATCCCCACAGCCCCTCCCCTCACGTCCACTCTGTATCTGGGAAAGTGAAGCGGCCGCGGGGCTCCATGCGCACTGGTGACCAGTCTGGGTCTGGCTCTGGTGCTGCCCCCACCAGGTGCCGAGCCACTGGGCACTATAACTGTTCTGTTCCGCAGCACCCGCTCAGAGGGTGCGCTTCTGCCCCTTCTCGCTCCCTCTCCCCAGAGACCCCGGTGGAGGAGGGGCAGGGTCAGATGGATGAAGCCAGGACCATGGCCGGGCTGTGGGAGGAGGTGAGGTGGGGCAGATGGACCTGGAGTCTGGAACCCTCCCTGTCTGCCTCAGTTTACCCATCGTGGCAGGTGGGGGGACCGGGCCAGGTGGGCAGTAAGCAGAAGTTGGTGCGGTGCCCACAGCCCTTCTGAGGGTGGCAGGGGCTCAGGAGGAGGAGGGCAGAGGAGGAGGAAGCCAGAGAGAGCAATGTCAGCCCTCCAGGTTGGGGCCAGGTCAGGCCATTTTACAGCCATGACTGAGCACCTTCTGTGTTGGTTTTCTTGTGGGGGGCCCACACTGCACATTTGGGGTGCAGGGCCTGTAGGATCTTAGTTCCCCCACCAGGGACTGAACCTGGGCCCAACGCAGTGAAGCGCTGAGTCCTAACCACTGGACTGCCAGGCAAGTCCCATCCTTCTCTGTGAAGGCCCATACTGGATGCTGGGGACACAGTGCACCCAAGAGAGACCAGGCCTGAAGGGGGGGCAGCAGAAATCCCACCCAAGGGTGGCCAGGGCCCCTGGAGCCAGGCAGCTCCCTGCAGAGTGGGGGAAGGGCAGTCTGGCTTGCTGCTGTATACAGCAGGGGCTTAAAGGTGTCCACAAGGTGATGAGCCCTTCCCACAAGTTGGCCTCCCCATGCACCTGACCGCTGGGGCCAGCCCCGCCCCAGCCCAGGCACAGGGCCACGCGGCCCTTTCATTTCCCGTCAGCACTCCAGGGCTGCAGGGGCCCCACTCGGCCGGCAGGAAATTGGGGAAGTGATTCTGGGCAGGGCAGAAACATCTGCCCGCTTGGCCGCTGCACACCCCGCAACTGGTGTGTGTCCCCTCTCGGCAGAGACGCAGCACCCCCACCCACGACACAGATATTAATAAAAGTTCCAGAAACAAGTCACAGAGCCTGACCGCAAAGTCAGCGATGAAAGGCACTTCTTTCTGGATTTCCGGATTGTGAGGTTCCGGGGACGTGCCCCGGTCTCCAGTCAGCCTTTCATGTGAGTGGGGGCCCCCGGAGCCTCAATCTTCCCACCTGGGAAGTGGGCAGGGGTGCACCTGGGGCATCCAGGTGGGGGAGGACAAGGGGATCGTGGGAACAGGCTGTGCAGAGAGAACAGTCTGGCCCTGTGTCACAGCTAGGGACGCCAGCCAGGCCTGGCATCAAGGACGCGCCCAGAACGGGGAGCAGAGGAGAGAAACTTCTAGGAAGGCAGCAGCCCCAACATGCAAATCTGGGCAGTGGCCTCCATCCACCTGGGAGCCCCCTGCCCATGGGCTTGGCTGGAGCAGACCACTGTCCATGTGGGAGTCCATTTCTCAGATGGGGAGACTGAGGTGGCACAGAGTGGGACTGGGACCCAGGACAGAGCCCCTTGGCGCCTCTGGCCATGTCAGAGTCTGGTGGGACTGGGGGTTGGGGTGAGACCCTGCCCAAGAACGCCTGGCATGCGTGGGGCACCAGCCAAAGGCTTTGGGGTCAGAAAGTGAAAAATCCAGCATCTTCTCCTTCTCCGCCCCCTCTACCTGTAGTTACGAGGCTGATGGTCCTTGTGTTCTGGGGTCCTGGGGCCCCCACAACCCGAGGACAACAGTGTTGTTACCGCTTAGCTGCTGACTCAGGGCAGCCGAGGGGTCTGAGCCCTGCACCCAGAGCCTGGCACCCGGGAATTAAAACTTCCACCATGGGGAACACTTCCCTGGTGGTCCAGTGGTTAGGACTCTATGCTCCCAAAGCAGGGGGCCCTGGTTCGATCCCTGGTCAAGGAACTAGATTCCACATTCCACAATTAAGACCCGGGGAAGCCAGATAAAAAAACAACAAACAAACAAAAAACCCGCATTGTGCAGGAGTAACTTCTGGAGGAAAGTAGCCCCGTGTACCTGCAGAAGAGCTGTGGGCAGACCCCAATAGGCGGAAAGGGACCCTCCTAGTGGCCCAGTGGCAGGTAGAGCTCCACCTGCTCAGGGAGTGACGTCCCCATTGCCCCCCACCCAGGTTCGCTCAACGGAAGCACAGTAGAGTCACGGGGGCTGGTCCCAACCCTCCCCAGCCCTGCTGACCGGGTCCCCACCGTCCGGGGCGCCCACAGATGGGACCGGAAGGAAGGGGGCTGCTTCCTGCCTCCTGCCCAGGAGTCAAGAGGAAGGGGCCCCAGAGGGCTCAGGTTCTGGGGTTCCTGCCGAACACACCTGCAGGAGCCGCCATCAGACCTGGGCCCAGGGCGGAACACAATCTGCCCCACAATGGCCAATGGACTCAGGGTGCCAGCAAAACCTGCCCCCTAATGGCAGGGGGGGATCCCTCTCCTGGAACTTCCCACCTCCCCAGGGGCCGCTCCTATAGTGAGGAGACCCATGCTGGGCACCTGGGGGCACAGCAGGTGCCCACCACACCCTGCCCTCCTCCACCGGGACCCTTGGTGACCAGTAGCTAACAATGATGAACAAATATAATAAAACAAAATAAAAAAACAATGATGACAACAAAACACCAGCTCAGAATCTGCCACTGTTTTCCATATGGGGAAACGGTGCCCAGAAGGAGGGTGCTGAGATCAGCTGCCACCTACATCAGCTGGGCTGGTCTCCCCCAGATAGCCGTGGCATGAAATAAAAGAATAACCCCCAGGACTTCAGTGGTTAGAACTCAGCACTATCACTGCCAAGGGTGCCGGTTCAATCCCTGGTTGGGGAAGTAAGATCCTGCAAAACATACTAAGTGGCCAAAAAAAAAAAAAAACCTACCCACAATAACCCCAGAGGTGCCCTAGGGCCCCACTTCCAGTCTAAGAATCCAGCACCCTGTCAGCGGGCACATGGACCTGCCAGAGGGCACAGGGAGGGGCCGGGCGGGCCGCTGGCTTGGCAGAGTGCCAGTTGGGGCAGCAGCCACCAGGCTGGGAAAGGTGGCAGCTGGGGCCATGTACACTGTCCCTGGGAGCTCCCGGGAAAAGGGCAGATGAATAATTACAGGGTAATGGGGGCAGGATGGGCAGAAGGGCATGGGGGTTGGAGATCAGAAACAAGAAAGGAAACAGAAAGAGCCATGAGGGGGAGACAGAGACTAGAGACACGGAGACTGACAGACGTGGTCAGTTTCCAGGCCCAGGCCCGGCTCCCCCAGTGCCAGGCATGGTGGCCTAGCAGGAGGGGGACAGTTCACATTGGTTCCAGCCTTCAGTGAGGACCCAGGGCCGGATGGAGTTCTGGGGAAGAACTTATGGGGCTCGTCCTAAAAGGAGGGGGATAAGGAACAGAAGGAGAGGCTTCCCCGGTGTGGTCCAGTGGTTAAAAATCCACCTT
The DNA here is from genome assembly GCF_054371585.1 of Giraffa tippelskirchi. NCBI lineage: Eukaryota > Metazoa > Chordata > Mammalia > Artiodactyla > Giraffidae > Giraffa > Giraffa tippelskirchi. The sequence continues at coordinate 116,800,251 of NC_137280.1, read as the reverse complement.
GCCATGCAAAGGACACTAGTTCAATCCATAGTTGCAGAAGATCCCATATGCTGGCGGGGCAACTAAGCCTGTACTCCACTACTACTGAAGCCCGTGCGCCCAGAGCCTGTGCTGTGCAACAAGAGAAGCTGCTGCAATGCGAAGCCCGCACGTAACAACAAAGACCCAGCACAGCCAAAATAAATAAAATTTAAAAAAGAAGAACAGAAGAAGGACATGGCCCACCCTGTCCAGAGTTGGCAGCCCTGAGGCTTGGGGAGCCCTCTCCCCGGATGGGGACCTCACAAGTCCGGAAGATCCACATTGGAAGCAAGGGGGTGAGGTTGGGGACATAGCCTAACAGGGCAAAGGCTAGAGTGGCCACGGGGACCCTCAGAGGCCCCTCCTGGGGCAGAAAGAGAAAGTGGCACAGCACCAGGGCCATGGCCACTGCAGCCCGGACAGAGATGCCAGACACCACCCCCAGACACTAGCAGGATTCACCCCACCCCACCTCAAGAGACACAGACACACTACATAGCCCCCTACCGGGACCTCTATGTGGCTGTGGACACTTGTGTCCACCCCACGGCTGCACATGGACCTTTCCACCCCTGTCTGGACGTGTGCTGTCACCTCCACATGTGGACCCTCCCAATGGACAACCCCCGCCCCCGCCAGGCAGGTCCCGCCACCCCACTGTGGTTCTCAGGCACACATGGACACACCCATCCAGCCAGACACAGACACACACAGACACACCCTCGCCCGGCAGCTGGCTTGCAGATACTGGGCCCAGACGCCCTGCCCTCGGCCGCCATGCCCACCAGACCCACTGGGCCCAGCGTCCCCACTGCCACGCAGCCACGTGGGCAGCACTTCTGTGCGCTTTGTTCTCAGGCACACTCCCAGTGCTCCACACCTTCACACACACACACACACACACACACATGCACGTACGCACGTGGGTGTGCAGCCTGGCCTTTCTGCCCACAGCAGTCCATGATGCCTTGGACCACTCAGTCAGGGTCTGGAGGAGGCTCCATGGCAGACCGGCCCCCTATGCATCTGCCTGGCACTGCTGAGCCCCAAGAGTCAGGGACCCAAACCCCTCACTGGACTTTGTGTTCATTTCCTGCAGTGGCAACAGGTCGGGAGGCTTGGGACAGGGGTTTGTTTTTCCATGATTCTGGAGCCCAGATGTTGGGAATCAAGGTGTGGACAGGGCCATGCTCCCAGAGGCTCCAGGGGAGGGTCCTCTCTGTCTCTTCCAGTTTCTGGGGGGCCCTGGGCTTGTGGCCACATCACCCATCTCCACCTTCACCCTCACATGGCTATTTTCTGCCTCTGTGTGTCCCTTGCCTTTCTATAAGGACCCTGGCTGCCCTCCTCTGCTGTGGCCTCATCTTAACTGCATCTACAGAAACCTAATTTCCAAACAAGGTCCCGTCACTCTGGGGACACCATTCAGCCCCTGATAGATTTCTCCCTGGAATATGGGGTTTTATCTGTCCCTGGTTTGTCGTCTGGAAGGCAGGTGTCCCCAAGGCCACAAGCCTGCTGGGGGCAGGCGGTGTTAACTCTATGCCCTCCCTGCCCCCGCCCCCACTCCTTGGTCCCACAAGACGCCTGCCAGCCCTGACCAAGGGGCAAGGCTGAGTCCCCCGCTGGGGCCTCCACAGGCAGATTGGCTAGCGTTTAACCCCGTGACCCCCAATTGTCCTCTGGCCAAGCGCAGCCGGGCGAGCAGAGGAGGGCGGTCCGGCCCCGCCCCCGCGCGTGCCCACCCATGGCCTGCACCCCCAGCTGCCCCAGACCCCGCCTGGAGCAGGACCTAGCAGTGGGCAGAATCAGCAGACAGGGTCTTCCACAGGGCCTGGGACGCCCCCAAGTCACCATGGAGGGTGCAGGCTCAGAGTCAGAAAGATGGGTGGGTTGAAGAGGCTCTGTGTCAGATGGGGAAACCAAGGCACAGAGCAGGGGAGCCATGCCTGGCAGCCCCCGACTGCAGCTTTGCATCAGAGAGGGTGCACCCCCGCCCACAATCACACAGCACATGAGGGGAGGAAGATGGGACCCAGCGATGGGAGCCCCTGCAGCCCAGAGGCCCTCGTCACACCTCGTGGCTCCTGGGGCTGCGTCAGCAAGGCAGCATGGGACGCTGACCTGTGTCTGGGCCACTGATCCGAGCCACTGACTGGGGCAGCTTGACTTTCTGGCTAACGGTTAATTGGTCCCACCACACCCTCAAGATTGCTGAGACAAGGGGCGGGGGCGGTGGGGGGCATGCACATATGTGTTCTTGCAGACCCCCAGGCACACAGCCACATGCAGAGGAGAGGGTCACCATGGGAGAGGGTCATCCCAACATGCACAGCTCTGGGGTGGATGACCCGAATACACAAGCTTGGGCACCCTCAAGTGAGTCCAGACCCCAGGACACACTGGTGGGACATCCACGTGCCTTGGGCCCATGTCACATGGGGGCACATGCAGATGTACACAAACACTCCAGGTGCGGGGACCCACCAGCAGGTGCCTGAGATGACAGATACACATAAAAGACGCTGTACATGTGTCCACGTGGCCCCAGACCATTCAAATGAACACATGGGAGAGCCACACTGGCACACACATGGTCACAGGCACCACATTGTCTCACAAGGCCCCCAGAGATCCAGCTCCAGTCTCTGACGCACATGGGGCCCCTCGAGAGGGGACTCCATGCAGCCAGCCCTTCCCCACGTGCACACACATGCACACGTCAGCGGCTGGACCCCACGTGCTCCCCATGCCCGCCAGCCACCACACCCTCCACAGCCGCGTGTGTTATTAGAAAGCGTGGGGAGGGGCCGGGCGCTTGGCAGCAGCGACCTGGGTGGGGAGCGGTGGTGGGCGTGGGGCCAGGCCACAGTGGCGGTGACCCCACAGCGGTGATCGGGCAGCCAGGCGGCGGCGCCGGGGCCAGATAAGGCTCTTCCGGCTGAGTCAGTGTGGTTCCCAAGGCTGGCACGGGCAGGGGAACGGTGCCAGGGCTGTCAGGCGGGCACCCTCCCTGCGCCCGCCATGGCCCAGCTGGCTCTGTGCCAGCAGCCGCAGTGGCTTTGATGAGGCGGGTGCTGCTCCAGGATGGCAGGGCTGGGTTCCTAGGGGGCTTCGCAGCACTGGTCCCACCCCCAGCACAGGGCCCAGGGCCCCGGCTCCCCAGGAAGACGCCTGGCGCCAGAGCTGGCCCACAGGACCCATGGGCCTGGCCCCCAGCCTGTTCCACCCCCGGCACGCCAGCTAAACGTCACTGGGCCCAGAAACCAGTGCCTGACCTCCTGCCTGTGCCCAGAACACACTTCTCCACCCAAAACTTCTCACCCTCCTCCCTGGCCCCACAGGGCTAGCTGTGGTGCCCGGCCGTGGATCCCAGCAGGGTTCTCCCAGCGTCCCTCTCCCTCCCCTAGCACTGCTAAATCTTGCGAAGGCCCCCCCTCTGAGCCCACCTTGGCTTGCCCTATTGTACTGCCCACCTCTACCTCTCCCACTTCATGGTCCAGCCACACGGTTCCAAGATACAGACCCTAACCATTCTCTGGCCATCTGGCCAACTCTTACGTATCCTACAAAGCCCCAGTTCCAAACCCCATTCCTCTGGGCAGCCTTCCCTCTAGCCCAGCCCTGACTGTACGGCTGGAGTGCCTGTGTCCATCTCTGGCCTTCCAGGTGAAGAAAGTATCTGCCACATCCTCCTGCAGCCCTAGGAATTTCTGCTCCCCACCCCTACCCTACACAACCCCAAGAGATGTTTACTGCAGTGTTGTTTACAACTGGGAAATAGGAAAAAAGACCAATGTGTTGGTGTCAGCCCCACAAGGGAAAATGAAGCAGCTAAAAAGAACCAGGCTACTCAAAACACTGATAAAATAAACAAAGAGTGAAAATAATGGGAAAAAATGAGAAAACTGGTATGTCCAGCTCAGTGAATGGCAGACACCAGCAACCCCCCAAAGACCACACTTCAATATGCTGCCCATCACGCTTTAATACCCTGCCTGTCACACTTCTGTGTGAGTGGACAGAGAAAGGCCTGGAAAGACGGCGTGGCTGATGCCAGGAAGGTTGGGGAGGGGGCTGGCGGGCTCAGACCTTGCTGGAATCCTTCCTTTTTTTCCTACCAGAATGGTATCAAGTGTCACTTCTGAAATCAAAAAAAAAGACTTTAAAAATGTATGTGTGTATATTTTCCATAATTTAAAAAAAAAATCTAGTGAGCTGAAAAACACAGGAAAAAAAAAATGTGACCACAGCCCCTTGCTGAGGGAGCATCTGGGGCCCAGGGCTGCACCCTAAGTTGTCTGAACCCATTTTTTGGGCCACAGAAGCTTGTGTGGAGAAGGACACCCATGGGAATTCAAGGGGCCCCGGGAGGCCCGGGGCAGGGTGGGGAAGGGGGGACAGGCAGGGTCCATAGCAAGGATGCGGCAGCCTCTCAGAGCCGGGGACCTGAGGCTGATGGTGGCTTTTCTATCTGGGGGCCTCTGTGTCCAGACCTTGGGTTCTGACACCCTGCTGGGGGGCCCTGACTGACCACCTCCGTTTCAGATGAGGAGACGGAGGATCAGAACCACCCAGGTTCTCTCCAAACCCTCACCAGTGGGGCTTGCCCCCTGCCCCTTCCCATCCGTCCACTCCTCTGGTACACCCTGCGGTCAAGTTCCAGCCTGACACATCCCCCGTGTGACCGTGGGCAAGTGGCTTCACGGGTCTATGCCTCAGTTTCCCTACCTGCACACTTGTCCAAACACAGTGCCCCCCACCAGCACCAGTGTACACAAGACACTCGCAAGATGTTCAACCTGCCACCTGTGCATAGGTGACAAGCACCACCTGGAACCGTCATCTCTACACCTCTGAGCTTATTTACTAGTGATGGTGAGCAGACACGACCTTGGGAAGCAGGGGGAGTAAGATCCCAACATTTAATGCAAACTGAAACCACAGGGAGATAGCACACCACCCCCGGAGGGACAGCTGGAATCAGAGTCATAACCACAAGTGTCGGTGAGGACGTGGAGAAACTGGAACCCTCAGCTTGGATGCAAAATGGAGCAGCCACCGTGAACAAGAGCAGCTCCTCAGAAGACTAAACACAGAGTTATCATATGACGCGGCACCTCCTCTCCCAGGTACATGCCCATGAGAACCGAAAGCACACATTCATGCACAAACTCGTGCACACACATTCACAGCCGCCAAAGGGAGAAACAACCCCGGTGTCCATCAGTGGATGAGTGGGTAAATAAAATGCTGTGTGTATGTGTGTGTGTGTGTGTGTGTGTGTGTGTGCATGCATGTACAGACACATGCATGCAAGCACGGCATGTGCATAATGGAACATTACTCAGCCAAGAAAAGGAGAGAAGCCCTGACACTCACTACCATGTGGACAGATCCTGAGAACAGGATGCTTAGTGAAAGAAGCAAACACAGAAGGACACACGGGGCGTGATTCCACTGATAGGAAACGTCCAGAACAGGCAGATCTAGAGACTGATTGTCAGGAGCCAGGGGAGGAGTGGGGTAATAGCGAAAGGGCACACGTTAAAAGCTTTATTTTTAAAGTGACAAAATGTTCTAAAATTGATGGTGGTGATGGCTGCACAACCCCATGAATGCATGAAAAGCCACTGAATTGCACTTTCCATGGCTGAATCACATGCTACATAAATTTTATATCAATAAAACCACGAGCAAAAATCCCAGCATTTATCTGTAGAGTCACTGAAACTAAGGATTCAAGTCCTTAAGTGGCTGAAGACCCGCAATTGAGTCTGTTTGCTTGAAAACCCCACGATGGCACTTTCTTGAGAGCCCTGCACAGCCCTGCTGGTGACAGGAAGCCACCGGGATGTCACCAGGATGCCATATCTGATGGCAGAAGGCAAGCTGCTGATTGCGCCCTGTGACACACTGCGATCCTGGCCAGCCCTGGCCTCCATCAGCTTGTGTCCCTGGGGCCGCCCAGTAGCGAGGTTCTTGGCTTCCAAGGAAAGATTCCGTGGCCGTGAGCCTGCTGCTCCCAGCCCCTCCCCAGCCTGGCTGCCCCCCAAACCCTGCGGCTGACGGCGGGATTTCACGGCTGTCGAGGGTTTTTGGGCGGAAGTCAGGCCTGGGCCCTGCCAAGACCGGGGAGGAAGAGGCAGAGATGGTGCCAAGCAGGCGGCCGGCCGGCCCGGCTGCCACGTGCCAGGAAGGGGGTGGGGCAGGCACCAGAGTCAACACAGCCCCGACATCTGCCAGGCTGGCTAGGCCCGGGCCACTGTTGACACTGGCTGCACAGGTGCCTGGCCAGCTGGGCAGGAGGTCAGTGCAGGCGGCTGGAACTGCCACAGCTAGGCAGGAATAGGACCCTGGCATCTGCCCACCAACCCCCAGCCCCTCCATCTGGGAATTCAATCCCAGGCCCTGCAGGGCCAAGCCCAGTGGCAGCATCTGGCCTCCACACACAAGCCATGCTACATCCTACCCCAGGGCCTTTGCACGGGTGCCCCACGGTCCAAGTGCCCAGCTCCTCTGCCAACCAGCCTTGGCCCATGTGCTACATTCTCCAGCGGCTGCCAGGCTGGGTCTTATCATCCCTTCCCACCCCTCTGTTTACAGATCTTCTTTGCCCCTGGCAGAGGAGCTGGGCATCCCATAGACACTCCACAAGCATGAGGCTAACTTGTGACCTGCGTTCCCTGTGCTTCTTGGGCCTCAGTTTCCCCATCTGTGCCCTGACCCTGGGGGTCCTCAAGACATCACCTGTTTCCCAGACCAGCAAGATAACGGCCCCTCGAGTTACTTTGCTCCTGATGGGCCGAGGGGGCTTTGCAGTCAGGACACCTGACCCCTGGCCTCTGCTGGGCCTGGTCACTCAAAACCAGGTTGGGTGGGGCTGGGGGATACTTGTCCACCCTCAACCCCACAGTGGCTGTGGGCTTGTCCCTTCCTCCTGCCTGGCAGTAACCCTGTGAGATGGGGGTTATCTGTCCGGCTCTGGCCTCCAGCCTGGGGCTCCCTGAGGGCTGAACTCAGATGGCAAACATTGATGTAAATTACCCATGAGACTTCTGTTTCGTTACTTTTACTCCAACAGAAGTCAGGAGCTCGGTTCTGGGAAACCCACCACTCCCCCTGCCCCCCTCATGCCTCGCCTCTGTTTTCTCATCCGCACAAGTAGACAGACAGCAGCCCAGACATAAGTGGGCCCCCTGGAAGGGGAGGCAGACTGAGGCAGGTTGCAGGCTGGGGTCTACATGCCAGGGTGGGGACTTCAGGCTGGAGGGGGGCAGCCAGGGTCATGCGTGGGGAGTGGTCAGCCACGCCCTGGGAAGGTGACGTCTGCTGTGTGTCAATCCACCCCCCACACAGCATGCCAGGACCCAGCCGGAAGCCAGGGCAGCCCCACCCAGCCTGAGATGCCCGGGCAGGGGATTAACCCTCCTGCCTTCCTTAGTCTGGCCTCCTGCCTCAGGCCACTGCCCTGGCCACGCCCACTCCAGGGGCACATTCCCCTCCTGCCTTTACACCTGCCCCTGCATCACCCCACCACAGTCTTGGCTCATCCCCCTCATGCTGCATGTCTGCTTCTATACTTTGAGTTTTCTGAGGGTCACCAGGGTCCCAGTGCCCTTTCCCCACGCGGCAGTGGGGCCTCCTGCTCCCTTGAGGAGGGTCCCACCGCCCATCCCAGAAGCCAGCATGGGTGGGGGGGTGCCCCAAGGCCACACACAGCCACCTCCCGAATCCCATGTGCCTGGCGCGTCCCCAGCCCCGTGGAGCCCAGATGAGGGCTGGGCACAGGGCCTGGGAGGCCAAGTCCCCACGTCCACTCTCGGAGGTCGAGGCAGGGCCCAGCTGGCCTCAGGCTGGAATGCAAACCCAGCCGGCTGCCCCAGCCGCCATCTGGTTTCCATCTGCCTGGCCTGACGAGGCCGGACTTCAAAGGCTCCCCCGCCTGGCCACTTCCTCTGCCCTGGCCGCCCGCGGGGACGGCACCAGGACGCCTGCTTCCTCCCCGCCCCTTCTGAGCCCAGGGAGCTGCTCCACTGGCCATCCACACCAACGTGGCCACCCCCTGCTCAGCCCCTTCCATGGCCACAGCCTCAACAGACCAGACTCTACGCTACTGACAATGCCTCTGGCCGCGCCTTCTGGCTGCACCCACGACCCCCAGAGCCCCATATAGGACAGTGGCCTTTCCCCAAGCCAGGGCCTCCACTCAGAACCCACTTTGCTTAGGTCTCTCTGCTTGGCCTTCTGGTACAGACAGAGTCTGCTGAACTTCCCTTCCTGACTCCTGTCCTCATGTGTCCTCATGTCCCTGCATTTACTGGCCGGCCCGTCCCACCCATGGGCCACAATCCCACACTGGGGCTTCCATGGGATGCCCCAGGCCCAACAGCCGAGCTCCTGGCCCTTGAGGGCAGGTCAGAAGGACTCTGTCAGCGACCACCCGCAGCCCCAATTACGACGCAAGGCCCACCTGCTTGAACTGCTCCTCATACGTCCAGTCTCCGTGGTCTGGTGGCTGTAGCTGAGGTGCAGCATGGGCAGCCCCTCCGGGGACAGCCGGGCCAGTTCCCGGACGCTCCTGGCCACCCAGTGCCCGGGATCCACTGTCACCACGGAAGGCCTGGAGCGGCTGAGCCTTGCGGGGGAACAGAGCTGCGGGGCCCAGGCTGGCGGCGCCCGGGGGCCCAAGCCCCTCCTCGTCCTCGTAGTCCTCATCTTCCTCATCCTCTTCGTCGTCCCCCAGGTCTTCCTCCAGCTCCTCCTCCTCCTCCTCCTCCTCCCATTTTGGCTTCCTGGGGCCGACAAAGGGCACGGGTCAGGGGAGAAGGCGCCAGCTCAACTCAGGCCCTAGCTCAACTCAGGCCCTGGGGCAAGGGTCCCACCTCATTCGGCCTTGGTTTCCCTGTCTGGACGTGGGTGAGCTGTCAAGAGCACCTGTGAGCAGAACTGCTCAGGGTGTGGCCCTTACTGCCCTGTTCCCAGTTAGCCCAGAGCAATTAGAGGTGTCCCTGTGGCACGAACCCCCCCCACCTACCTGCTAATCCCCTCTCTCCCTGTCCCCGGCACAGGCTTCCTCACTAGGCCCTGAATACACCGACCCTATTCCTGCCTTGGGGCCTTCACTGAGGCTGTTCCCTCTGCCATGCATGCTGTTCTCTGCTCCCCTCGCCCCCTCCTAAGGGCTGTCACCTGCACAGGGAGACCTTCACCCACAACGCCCCAAAAATTGATTCCAGCCCCAGCCACCCTCCCCTCAACATCCCCTCTTTATTTTCTTGGCAACTCTGATCACAGCCCATAATCACACTCATGTGTGACTTGTCAAACTTCTGCCCAGGAGGATCCCACCAGGGTCTTGCCAGTGCCCAGCTCGGAACCCGCATCAGATGCTGGTGAGACACACACAAGGGCCAATGGATGCTCGCTCTGTGCAGGCTGCTCCTGGGCCATGGACTCTAACTAAGTCTGTCCCCACCACTAAATCTCCTACAGCCTCGCTAGGCGATGGGGGCCGCCAATCCCGTGTGAGTAGCTCCATTTAAATTAAGGTGAAATAAAGCTACAGACGCGGAGTGCGGCTGCACTGGCCACGTGTATGTGAGCCCTCTGGGACAGGAGGCCCCCATCTCTGGCGGTGCAGATGGAGAATTGTCCACCAGTGAGTTCTAAAGGATGGTATGCCCCAGGAGGTCAGCAGGACAGGAGTTTTGTCCTTCCTCTATGGCAGTGTCCCCAGGGCTGAGAGTGGCCGGTGCAGGGCATGTGGTCGGCACGTGGAGCCCACAGACCCCGACTCACAGGTCATCGTCGGAGCCTGCATCCTCAAAGCGGCCATCGCCCGTGGGGAGGCTGGCTGCCTCCCTGCCTCGGCCGGGTTGGGTGGGCGAGCCCGGTGCCCCCTCCAGGGCCACATCCTCATCCTCCGAGCCGGGGGGCCCGTCCTCCGAGCTGGGACTGGGCGCATGGCCAAGGCCAGCAGCAGCGGCCCGCATGGCGGCCAGGGCGGCCATCTGCGCCCGCTGCATCCGGGCGCTCTCAGGCTCCCTGTCCTCCTCCGGAGTGGCCCTGGTGCGGGCTGGGGGTTCAGGGGGCGGCGGCGGCTGCCGGGCCTCCAGTTCTTGGCGTGCCCGCTGCTGCCGCTGCAGGAGCGTCTCCATCACAGCCTGCAACTTCATGGCCCTGCGGGCCGGGCCGCCCCGGGCACCAGGAGGGGGCGGTGGGGGCGGCCCCTGTGGGGAGGGGGCCCGGCCGCACTGCAGTGTGGGGGCCGCGGGGGAGCCGGGGCAGTGCAGGGTGGCAGGGGGCAGGGGCAGGCACCACTGGGCTCAGGCTGAGGGCTGGCGGGGCATGCCAGTGGCAGGCGGGCGACGCCTCTTTTCTCACACTGAGCACCGGGGGGTGGTGGCGGCTGGCGGGTGGCTCATTCACGTGTATACAGAAACCTGGGGGTGACAAGAGACCGTCAGACTGCACCTGGGCTCCTCCCCACTGAGGTCAGACCTCAAAGGCCTCTGGGAAAATCCCTTCCATACATGCCCATCAGGGTGCAAACCTGTGGGCCTCCCTGGAGGTGGAGGAGCATGCTCGCCCCATCTTCCCCCCTCCGTCCACCCTCCAGCAGGCTGAGAAGCAGGGTCACTATGCACTGGACTCCCAAGGGCCTCGAGGCAGCCCCCACCCGTCTGGGCCACAGAGAAACAATACCCCCCCGGAAAGAGCTGGATTATGGCTTCATAAACAGAGCAAGGGGACCAAGTATTCCCGGTCTCTGATTGGTCAAAGCTGGCTACCAGGTGCCAGAGTCCAGGGGGCTCCAGGTTCCAGTTCTGAGTTCTAGGTGCTGCTCACAGACATGCTAGTGCAGACTGGCCCAGGGGGCTCCAGGCACCCTCCTTTCTCATAGAAACCAGGGCTGACCCAGATTGAGCACCTGGTGTATACAGGCTCAGGCTTCCCCACTCAAGCTCCCACCTCATCCCTAAACCTCAGTTACTCCAGGCCTCAGTCTCCCCATCTGCAAAACAGGGCCCATACAGCACCCATCTCCTTGTGCCAAAGCAGGAATGATGCAAGTTTGTGATGATGCAGGTGCAATCCCAGAAGGCACTCGCTAGACTTATGGAAGGAGACTGGACGGGCCACGTTTCACGGATGGAGAAAATAGGTTTGAGTTGTCCTGCTGGAGGGCATACAGCAAGTTCTGGGCAAGACTGAGGGTCGAATCCAGAACCCAGGTCTAGGGGAATGCTGGAACCTCCCAATGGCCCCCACATGCTCTCTGGCGGCTTCCCTACCCTTTGGGACCCCAAGTGGGGCTCAGGGCCCAGAACACAGCCCACTCTGCCCCCTGTCCCCCTCCCCAAGCCTGGGGTCCCTTTGGATCACTGCCAACTTGTTCTGCCAGGGCCTTGGGCAGGCTCCAGGAATGGATGTCCCAGAGCCACCACCAAGGATAGGAGGATGTAGCCCCCTATCTGCATCCCAGCCCCCAACCCAGCCCAGGCCACACCCCCACCTGCCCAGGCTGCCAATAAAATAGACCAGGCAGAACTCAACAGGCCTGGCAGAGATACCCCAGATGGTACATCACTGAGATGCTGGGGGGGGACAGGAGGGTCCAGGAGCCACCCCAGCTGGCCAGTGACCCCCACAGGCTTCTGAGCATCTCCTCAGGCAGAAGGGGCCAGTGGGCAGGAGCTCCTGGTTGACAGCAGACACGGGCCACCAGGCTGACTGGTCTCCCAGCCCCTCCTGTGACCTGCTAAGAGAAGCCTGACCCCTCCCCCAGGGGAATCTTGTAGTAGAGACCCTCCCAGCCTCCCCAATCACGGGAGGGTGCCCCTCCCCAGTGATAGGGTTCCCAGCAGGACGGGTGAAAGGGCAGTGGGGTGGCAGGTGGGGGCCCCTGCAGGAAAGTGGGGAGGGACCCGTCCCCAAAGGGCCTGAGTACTCAGCAGGGGCAGGGGTCCCAGGGCACGAAGACTCTCTCAGAGGCCATACTGCTGGAGAGTGACCAGCACAGCCTGCCCTTAGAGGCAGCAGAAGAGCACCCAGCCCCCACCCCCGGGGATGGGCAGTCACCCGTCCCCCCACCAGCCCCCAGAAGTGCTGAGGGGACATTTCTCACCCAGTGTCTAGTCTGGTCTGCTGCCCCTCCCCCACCATTGACAACTTCAAGATGAGCCCCCTTCCCCACGGAAATGCTCTGGGCATCGCCCCCTCCCTTTGTGGGGGGGAGAAGGAAGAGGCCAAAGGAAGCCACTCCCCCCCAAGCCACCACCCCCAGGCCTGCTGGGTTTAATGACCCTTCCGGGTCCACGGGTGGGGGAGGGGAGCAGTGCAGGCTTCCACGTAGGGGCTGGTGGAGGGGGCAGGTGGGAACCCCAAAGCCCCTCTAGGCCTGGGCCTGCTCCCCCCACCGTGGCTGCCATTAACCCTAGGCTGAGGACGCCCACCCCTCCAGACCCCTCCCTGCAAGAGCCCTTTGTCCTTGGCCCTACCCCCACTTTATGACAACCCCAGGGGAGAGGCATTCCCAGGCAGGGACTGGGCTAGGATGGGAGGGGGCTGCCGGGGGCTCGCTGGGACCTGGCTGCGGGGGGCGGCAAGGAGGGATCTGAGGCCACACCCTCTCCCCCCTCCCAGGCCTCCCGGAGAGAGGTCACCAGCTCGGCCCAGGGCTTGCAAAACACGGTTATTTAAAGAGTTGTGCAAGGCTGGGCCCCGCGGGTGGCGAAAGGGGGCCCTCACTTCACGAGGGGAAGAGGAGGGGGGAGGGCGGGGCAGAAAGGTGGGGAGGGGGCTAGGAGAGTCCGGAGGGGGTGGCCCGGAGGAAGTGAGAAAAGAAACGCTGAAGAGGGAGAAGAAATTAGACGACAGAAACCCAAGTCCGATTTCAAAGGCTTCTTGGAAAGCGACCGATTTGCATGGTGGTGGGGGGGCAAACCCTCCGGGCCAGGCGACTGAAAACGGAAGATTATTGACAAACCGGCCACCCGGGGTCCGCGGAACGTTGGAATTGACCAACGCGCTCTCCCCGCGCTTCCTGCGCCCGCTTTTGTGTCTGGGGGGTACTTAAAGAGGGAGGAGACTTTTCCAGAGGATCCCCGCCAAAGAGTTAGGGCTCGGGCCGAGCCTCCCCCACTCCCCGGCCGCGGGCCCCGTGGGGTCCCCTCCAGGGGCCCCTTTCTGCCCAAGAGCCGACACTTTATAAATAAACCATCCAGGCTGAGGAGGGTCACCAGAGAACTGCCCTCCCGACCCGGCGCTCCCACTCCCCTCGAGGCTCCAGAATAAAACACGGATTCCAGCGACAATAAATGAAATAACCCCGACCATAGCCCCCCGCGCGCGCGCCTAAAGACCATTTCCTTCCGCTGGGGGTGGGGGGGTACACACACACTCGCGACCCCCGATCACTCCCGCACCCGCGCAATATGGTAGGGGTGAGGGGTCCGAGGGGGTCGAAGAGAAAATCGCCCCAACTCCGACCCACTCGGGTAGCCTTTCCGCACCCACGTTCCTGACCAACTTTGGGGACCCCCCCTCATTAGTTTCCAGGGCGCGCGATGCCCACCCGGGACGAAACCCGCGTTTTAAAAGCCCGGCCCATCTACTGCCCCAGCCTCACCGCGCGGGGCGCGCTAGGGGGGCGCAGGGCCCGCTCGGGGGGCGCATGCCCCACGCCTGGCGTCCGGCCCTGCCCCGGCCGCGCCTGGCCTCCGGCCCGGGCCGCGAGCTGCGCGCTGCTGGCTCCCGGCCACCGCCGGGTTTGTGCCTCGCGCCGACTCACCGAGTCGCCAGCCGAGTCCGCGTCTACACCCCCCACCGACCCGATTGGTAAAAGTCTCCCCGCGCGCGGCCTCCCCCGCCCCTCCCCTCCCCCCCACCGGCGCGCTCACCGCCCCGCAGACAAATCACTGGGTGACAAATCGCTCTCAGATGCAAATACCTCGCCGGTGATTCAGCGCCGCGGCCCGGGACGCGGGGAGGGCTCTCGTAAGGCCCCCTCCCCCTTCCCGGACACCCCCTCGCCCCCCGCGCTTGGTCCGAAGACGCTCCAAAAGCCCAGGGGTGTTAGGGAAGGGGAGACAGTGGACGGAAATTTTCAAGTCGTGGCCCCTTTAAATGATAATAAATAATAAAAGGGAAGGGGAACAGGGACGCGGTATGCCCCGCCCCTATCTAGGGACGGTCGGTAATGTGCTCTCCGCGGGTCAGAGCGTACAGGACACCGAGGGGGCAGGCAGGGCTGGAAGCGACCCAGGAAAAGAGGGAGGGGAGAAAGAAAGTTGAGGCTCCGCCTGGATGGGCTTAGGGCACAGGAGCCCGGGACCTCTACCTATTGTAACGACCGCCGAGGCTATACCTACCGTGCTCGGAGTTTCACCCCTGTCCCTTGGACTAAGCTACTCAGCTAAAGGCTTCACCCCCAGGAATGGTGCCTCGGTTTCCTAGTCTGTAAAGTGGGGATTAGAGACTTGATAAACAAAGGATCTGCGGTGACAGGAAAAGAGAGCAGTGCTGGGTCGGTGGGAGGGGGCTAGGGCTCTGCGATGAGGGCGCTGTGGAGGGGGTTCTGGGAGAGGGAGAGGCTGCCAGCCGTGGGCACCGTACTGGCAAAGCCGTGGGGTGGCGTCCAGGATTCTTGGGAGGGCTTATCGAGAAGTCCTGATGACCCCTACCCTCCCCACTCCCCACCCCCTACAGCCCCCTCCTCTTGGAAACCTGACTACCCACACCTTCTAGAAGGAGAGGCAAGATTATCTTCTGGGTAATCATAATTCATTAATAATTTCCATCTTCTGAGCAGCGCTCAGTCGCGCGGCCATGTGCCCAACGCATGAAGTTCACATTTTTGTGTAATGCAGACGTCTGTCCCCATTTCAGACAGCGGGGGAAACTGAGGCCAGAGTAGGTTGGGGTAAGGTGGGGTTTGGGGGCCCCTGGGAGCTAATCGCAGGGGCCCAGGCTCCAGCCCAGATAAGAGCAAAGTGAGAGCACGGAGGGCAGGCAGGGGCCACCCAGAGGGCCCCTATGGGAAGGGACTGAAGTCCCTGATCTTGAGTTGTGGTTGGGGGGGGGAGGGTGTAGCCCCTCCAGTACAACAGACAGCATTGCCATCTTCTGGGGGTCCTTCCCCCACTCAACATCACCCATCCCCACTGAGGCCCTGTCTCTCTTGAGGATTTCCAAACCCAGGGGACAGTGCAAGGGAGCCACCCCCATACATAATGGTGGTCAGAGACAGAGTTCTGCCTGCTCCTTTCAGCCTTCCAGCCCTTGGGCCATTATAGCCTACTAACAGCAGGTGACAGGGAGGCTACCTTGAGGCTATTAAACATCCACCCCCAGCTGCCCACCTCACCGCCCCTGCCACCAGAGGGGCAATAACTGCCCTCCCAGAAGAGAGGAGAGTTTGGAGACCCAGGTGAGCTGGGGGAGGGAAGCTGTCCTTTAAGGACCAGGCCCCAGGTTAGTTCCAAAGTTCAGGAAAGCCCCACCTCCACCAAAGAGCCAAACATCAGGATGCAAGCCCTGCCTTACCTGGCTCGGGAGGATGAGCCTCACTGTGCCTGTTTCCTCTCTCTAAAATGGGTCAATTTACATTCACTCCCCCTTCAGTGGTTTTGAGGATCTCATTCCCCTCTGGTCAAAGGCAAGGGGGCAGGGAGGGGAGTCTCCTGGGGAGCAGGAGGGGTGCTGCCTAGCCGCGCCCCCCCCCCCACATTTTCCAGAGGAAAGCAGTTGTCTCTAAATAGCTAGGGGCAACTTCCCAGAGGAGCCTGGCCCAGCAGGGTGAGGGGCTGCAAGATTCCCAGCTGCCTCTTGTGAAGGGGGTCCTATTTTTAGCCCAGGGAGCTAGCTGGGAATTGACCCCAGTTTTGCTGGTTCCTCCAGGGATAGGCAACAGGTATGGACTGCACCTGGGTCCTGGTTGTGTGATTTTAGGTTAGCCTGGACCCCTCTCTCAGAGAAAGTGATGGCACCCCACTTCAGTACTCTTGCCTAGAGAATCCCAGGAACAGGGAAGCCTGGTGGGCTGCCGTCTATGGGGTCGCACAGAGTCGGACACGACTGAAGCGACTTAGCAGCAGCAGCAGGACCTCTCTCTGGTCTCTGTTTCCCAAGCTGGAAAATAAGTAGAGCGACCCCAGCCCTGTAAGGTTTCCTGGCCAAACCAGCTTGTGGGCCACCTTTGAAAACCAGCCTGATTCTCACTGAGCCCCTCAAGACACTCATCCTGCCCTCCATTCAGGGTTGAGGGGGCACCTTTTTAAAAGTTCACCAAGGGACTTCCCTGATGGTTCAGCAGTTAAGACTGTACTCCCAATGCAGGGGGCGCAGGTTTGATCCCTGGTCAGGGAACTAGGGGGCTTCCCAGGTGGTGCTAGTGGTAAAGAACCCATCTGACAATGCAAGACTCCAGAGACATGTGTTCAAGAGTCATGGGTCAGGAAGATCCCCCAGAGGAGGGCATGGCAACCCACTCCAGTATTCTTACCTGGAGAATCCCATGGACAGAGGAGCCTGGCGGGCTACAATCCATGGGATCTCAAAGAGTCGGACATGACTGAAGTGACTTAGCATGCACATGTGCAGGAAACTAGATTCCATATGCTGCAACTGAGTTCCTATGCCACAATTAAAGATACCCCATGCCTCAACTATGATCTGGTGCATCCAAATAAATTAAAAATAAATTATTTAAATAAATAAATAAAAGTTTACCCAGATTTCAAACTGCCCACTTTTCCACATATATTCCTCCTCAAACATATTCTGCCTCAGGGCCTTTGCCCTGGCTGTTACCCTGGCCATTCCCTTGCCTGGCTCGCCCTTCCCCAGCTGTGCCTTCTCATTCAAACTGGAGCCTCGGGTCATATTCTTTTATCTTCTTCCAGGCTGTTCTATTCAAAACAGCTGTATTTATTTAACCTAGCCTTGAGCAGGGCTGGCTGCATGTCCAGTGCTGAGGCTGGGCTTGACATATGAAGTTGTCTAAATGAATGAATTCACAGGTTCCCTCTGTCCTCCCTAATCCCGTGGTATTTCTGATGTCTGTCTGCACAGAGGCGGAGGGCAAATTGAACTATTCACCATCTCAATCTCAAAATGTCTCAGCCCCCAAACCTCCTGAACCCCTACATTCTCTTGTCAGCCACACTTGGCCTCTAGGTTCCCTTGTCTCTGCGAGCCTGGGTCTGTGAAAATGTAATTTTAACTTAGAATAAGATGAAAAAATCGACTATAATTATAAGGAATGTATAGTCACGAATCTACCCTAAAATAATGTCTTTATACCAACACAGCAGCAAAATATGATTAGTAGTATTTTTTCATAGAAGGGGCCCAGGAGACCCAGGACATTCATAATGAGGCTCTACGTGACTTATTTTGCAGCGGGCACACATTGAGCCGGGGGTCTAGGTTGGGGTACTTGGGAGAGACTCCCTACAAGCGCTGGGGTTCCTTTGTGGGGTGTACTCGCCCCTCTGCAGAGTGCGCGCGCCCCCTGCCGGGTACCTACGGGATGCAGCCAGAGGCGGGGCCTCGAGTCCGAGGCCGCCAGGGGGCGCCGTTTCACTTGTAAATGAGTTTCCCCGGTAGGATGAGGAAACAGGCCTGCCGAGCCTTTCCTGTGGCTCCTTTGAAATGCCCCCGGGTAGATTTGATGATGAGACACAGGGCTTGCAGTTACATTTGAATTTCCAATAAACAAGGACTTTGCTGTTATTGTTGTTCAGTTGGTAAGTTGTATCTGACTCTTTGCGGCCCCGTGGACAGCAGCACGCCAGGCTCCCTGTTCTTCACTATTTCCCAGAGTTTGCTCAAACTCACGTCCACTGAGTCCCTTATGCTATCTAACCATCTCATCCTTCTCTAACCCTAAGCCTCTTCTCCTTTTGCGCTCTGTCTTTGCAAGCATCAGGGTCTTTTGCAGCCAATCGGTTCTTCGCATCAGGTGGGCCAAAGTATTGGAGCTTCAGCTTCAGCATCAGTCCTTCCAATGAATATTCAAGACTGATTTCCTTTAAGATGGACTAGTAGGATCTCCTTGCTGTCCCAGGGACTCTCAAGAGTCTTCTCCAACACCACAGTTTAAAAGCATCAATTCTTCAGAGCTCAGCTTTCTTTATGGTCCAACTCTCACATCCATACATGACTACTGGAAAAACCATAGCTTTGATTAGATGGACCTTTGTTGGCAAGGTAATATCTCTGCTTTTTAATATGCTATCTAGGTTGGTCATAGCTTTTCTTCCAAGGAGCAAGTATCTTTTAATTTCATGGCTGCAGTCACCATCTGCAGTGATTTTGGAGTCCAAAAATAAAAAGTTTCTCACTTGCCCGGAGCCAGCCCACGAGATCCCACCCATGACAGAGTCATGGGAAAGAGGAATGATTGAGCACGGCTTCTCAGGCCTCAGTGATTCTCGGAAGGCTGCCTCAGCGCTCACCTTAAAGATATCTGTCTTTCTGATGTTTACTATAAAAAACCTCTTCGTATTTTCTATGACTTAAGCAAAAGGCCTTTCCCGATTTCCTTCTAAAATAGATCATTCTGAAACCTCAAATCAACAAGGCCTCTGAATGGTAGCACCCTAAATAAAATTATCTGGGATATAGAGTATGCTGATCTAAATTCCTTTTGCTAACATATTGGTTTGTTTAGTAAATGTACCTGTGCCTTTGGAGCTAATGTGCATAACTGCTCCTTAATAATAAAACAGCATTGAGAGCCTCCGCACAGAAAGCCCCTATGGGCACAAAACCCTTCGCAGGAAAAAAGGCTTGTTAGGAAATATAAGAAATATTGCTTTATGAAACTGTTACTTAGTCTATATTTACTATGTTTTTACTCTTAACATATTTAGCCTATATAATAAAAGCATAATAGCTAGAGATTTATATAAGTAGAAGTTTAGCTTTAATACAAATAATAAGACAATTGTTGATTTAACTGATGATTCTTACTTAAAGCTGAACTTCAGCTTGCTGTTCTTTGACTTTATGGAACTGCATTCTTTTCTGTTAAGCTCAAGGCATAGAGTAAATTACCAAAAATAAGGTTTTACCTTAAAACTTCCTGTTGATGAATTCTGTCCTGCTGTGCCTGATACAAAAGTGTTCTGACTGATCAACTCTTATCAATGGAGAGTCACAAGGTGTTAGCAGGCCACCAGGCCAGAAGATGATGTAAACAAAATGAGGTTTTTTGTAACTAAAAACATGCAAACGGTTTCGATGAAGGTCAAAACTGCTGGCCTATTAAGCTAAATTGATAGGCCCATTAAGCTGAATTCATATGCCCATTAAGTTAAATTGGTATGCCCACTAAGCTGAATTGGTATGACTCTATGCTTTACACTCTATGCTTTACATTTGTTTCTATATACCACAAAAAATATAAAAGCTGTCTTAAAAATAATAAAGTTGGGAGACACTTGGAAACACCGAGACTCGCTGTATCTTCTCATTCGCATCGCCGACGCCGTCCATCCTGAGGGAACCCCTGGACCTGCTGGAGCTGGACTCCGGCACTCACTGTTTCCATTGTTTCCCCATCTATTTGCCATGAAGTGATGGGACTGGATGCCATGATCTTAATTTTCTGAATGTTGAGTTTTAAACCAACTTTTTCACTCTCCTCTACTGACTGGTTTGATCTCCTTGCAGTCCAAGGGACTCTCAAGAGTCTTCTCTAGCATCACAATTCAAAAGCAAAACAACAAATAATTTATATATATCCCAATTTTGCACAGGACATAATGATACTAAAGATTTTGTCACTGTTTATTTATCTGAAATTGAAATTAACCCCTCTGCTGACCCACCCTAACCTCTGGGGTTTATCCTCATGCTGTGGTTTCGGGTTCCATCCCCACCCAAATCAGCTACACT
Source organism: Giraffa tippelskirchi (assembly GCF_054371585.1). Taxonomy (NCBI): domain Eukaryota; kingdom Metazoa; phylum Chordata; class Mammalia; order Artiodactyla; family Giraffidae; genus Giraffa; species Giraffa tippelskirchi. The sequence continues at coordinate 116,780,322 of NC_137280.1, read as the reverse complement.
GGCCTATGCCTGGTGCTGGCACCTCCCAAAGGTTAGAGTAATCATAATAATGAAATAATGAATTGAAAAAAATCTCCTCATACCCTAGACCACACCCCTCCCTGTTGAGAAGCCTCCTATAGTTCCCACCCACTCAGGGCAGACCCAACACATCTCCTTGCTTATAAGGTCTCGGCCACCTCTCTGTTCTCACTTCTCTCATCTCCCATCCTTACCTGGGAAGCCCTACCTGCCTCTCACCTATTTCTAAGATCCACCAGGCATACCCTGCCTCACCGCATTTGCACTGGCTGTGGCCGCCATCGTATACGTTCTTTCCCCACCTCTGAGCTGAGGTCACATTCCCTGGCTTCACCTCATCCAGGAAGCCTTCCTCGAATCACGGTCAGGTTTACAGTTGCTCACAAAAGACACCCGTATCTCTTTGGTAAGCCTTTGCACTGCTTTTATTTGCATCTCTCTAGGTAGCTTACCACTTACTGGCCCCATTGACAACTAGACAGGGGCTCTGTATGGGCAGGGGTCGGAGGGTGCCTCACACACAGCACCTGGCACACAGAAGGGGCTCTGAAAACAGTGCCCAGATGAACAGACTTGAGGATAAAGCAAACGTCTGCAGTTTTGGGAAGATGCCGCTTCCTAGATGTCCCCTTTCAAGCTTTTCACATCATTTCTTAAAACCTTTTTTTCAAGAGTATTGTGAATTCTAATGCAGAGATAGCTCCCTCATGCCCTTGACCAGGCTTCTCCCAACAGTGATATTTTGCAAAACTATGTAGTACAACATTGGAATCAGGGTATTAGGGTTACTATGTCCCACCCGTGGATCTGGATCCCCTGTTTCATTTGTACTCCTGTGTGCCCATTTCCTTCTCTGCAGTTCAGTCACCTGTACAGGTTTGTGTCTCCACCATGTCCAGGGAGAGAGTGGCTCTGTCACAAAGGTCCCGCATGTTGTCTGCTTCCTGTCATCTCCTACCCTGGCCACCCTGCATCTGCTCTCCATTCCCATATTTTTGTTACCTTGAGGAGGTTACGCAGATGAAATCATACCTCATGTAAGCTTCGCAGGCTTCCTCCCTACACTCAGCGTCATTCCCAGAGATTTGCTGTGTGTGTGTGTGTATCAACAGTGTGTTCATAACTTAGAGCAGTTGAGCAGTTGTGGATGGACCAGCCCATGGTTTGTTCAACTACTCACCCATTGAAGGATGTCTGGTTCATTGACAGTTTGGGAGTATCACAAACAAAGCTGCTATGATCATGTGTGTGTGGTAATGACTGTAGCCCTCCAGGCTCCTCTGTCCATGGGATTCTCCAGGCAAGAATACTGGAGTGGGTTGCCATGCCCTCCTCCAGGGGATCTTCCCAACCAAGGGATTGAACCTGTGACCTTATGTCTCCTGCATTGGCAGATGGGTTCTTTATCACTAGTGTCACCTGGGAAGCGATGGTTTTGCATGAACAGAAGTTCTATTTCTCTGAGATAGATGGCTAAGAGTCCCCTTGAACTGTTTGCTTATTTTTGGCTGCCCTAGGTCTTCGTTGCTGCTCATGGTCTTCCTCTAGTCATGGTGAGTGGGGGCTACTGTCTATTGCAGTGCCCGGGCTTCTTATTGTGGTGGCTTCTCTCGTTGCAGAGCACAGGCTCTAGGGCATGTGGGCTTAGTAATTGTGGTGCACAGGCTTAGTTGCTCCTTGGCATGTGGAATCTTCCTGGACCTGTGTACCCTGTGTACCCTGCTTCAGCAGGCAGATTCTTGTCCACTGCACCACTAGGGAACTACTTGTTTGTTTTTTTTGTTCATCTTTCATAGAGAAATTCTGCCATTCCCTGTATACACACCAACTCTTTTCATCACTCCCACTGTGTGCTGAACCCTGGGGACACACTGGGGCCAATCCAGATACATACCCAGCAAGTACAGCATAAGGATGTCAGAGCTGAGATGGGGCAGCCCTGGGCCCAGGTGAGGGGCCTGACCCAGCCTGCTGGGGTCCAGGAGGGCTTCCTGGAGGAGGAGGCAGCTGAGCTGAGACTTGATAGATGAGCAAGGGTGAGGGTGACCTGGAGTAACAAGGGACCTGCCTGTGCAAAGGCCACAGGTAAGGATCAGGATAACATCAATGTCAGAATGGCCTCCCTTTCTCACACAACATCTCTGCACATTTGGACTCTTTGGAGACCTAGGATGTCCGCTAATAATTTGGGAGGACAGAGCCCTCCTCGAGATGGGCAGTTGTCCTTCAGGGAGACTAAGCCTGAGGCCTGCAGGGACTGACCCTAGCCCTCTCCCCCCGCCTCATAGACAAACTCAGTTGAACCCACAATGAGGTGGCTATGCTCCCCACACCTTGAATCTGGTTGTGACTGTGACAGCTCCCAACAACTCCCTGTGGCAGGGGTGAGGTTGCAGGGCTTTGGATGCTGTGCAGCTCCTCCTCCAATTGGAAGTCTCGGCCCAGGAGGAAATCTGACTTTCCCCAGACTGCCCTGCTGGGAGGAAGTCCAGGCAGCCATGGAAGCGCAATGGCTACCAGCCTGAGAGCAAAGCCTTCTCTGGCCTTCCCAGTCCAGCCGCTGGGTAGGTGGCTCCACCCAATACCACCCATGGATCACAAGAACCGCCTGGCTGGGTCCACTCACCCACAGAACTGTGAGCAGTGATACACTGATGCTGGGGACTTCCCTGGTGGTCCAGTGGTTAAGACTCCCCCTTATGATGCAGGGGACATAGGTTTTACCCCTGGTCAGGGAACTAAGATACCACGTGTTTCAGAGCAACTGAGCTGTGTGCTGCAACTAAGATCCGTTGCAGCCAAATAAATATTCTTTAAAAAATGACACTAGTAAAAAAAAAAAAAATGACACTAGTTTTGAAAAATACACTGATGCTGTTATATGCCTCTTTATTTGGGGGTGTGTTATGTATCGATAATTATGCTCCCTTGGGTTGTTGTTCAGTCATTAAGTCATGTCTGACTATTTGTGACCCCATGGACTGCAGCATGCCAGGCTTCCCCATACTTCACTATCTCCCAGAGTTTGCTCAAATTCATGTCCACTGAGTCGGTGATGCCATCCAACCATCTCATCCTCTGCCAACTATTCCCTGTGCCTTCAATCTTTCCCAGCATCACAGTCTTTTCCAGCATGTCTGCTCTTCACATCATATGGTCAAAGTATTGGAGTTTCAGCTTCAGCATCAGTCCTTCCAATAAATATTCAGGGTTAATTTCCTTTAGGATTCACTTGCTGTCCAAGGGAATTTCAAGTTTTCTCCAGCACTGCAATTCGAAAGCATCAATTCTAAGGTACTCAGCCTTCTATAAAGATTGTTGCAACTCTCACATCCATACATGACTACTGCAAAAACCAGTTTTGACTATATGGACTTTTGTCTGCAAAGTGATGTCTCTGTTATTTATTCAATGACACCCATGATTTTCCAGCCAGGACTCTGAACATTCACTCACAAGGTACCAAGAAGAATACCTTATTTCATCCATTTTAAGATGTACATCACTTTCCCTTTTTAGTATCTCTGAAAATGGCATTTGTACAGTCTTACAATTGTACAGTCAACCACAGGACAGTGTGTGAAAAGTCCTATTGATGCTTCCTTCAAAGTTCCAGAAAATGTCAGCATCAAAGTATCTTTAATTAGGAAATAATAATTACAACATCAACAGTGGCAAACATACAGCAGATTTGTATCAAATATTGCAAGAGGGCAAGGCCTTTATCACTATTATGATTTTGGGCAAAAACAGAATAATAGCAGCTGCTATTTAAGCCCGCCTGTTTCAGAGGGGCCCGTCTTGATCCCTACAGAGAGGGCTCAGAGAGACACAGCCTGTTCCCTCAGAACGCACAGCATGCGCAGCCCGGGACTACCGCTGCCTGACTTCGGGGGGCCTGGCGTGGCCCAGGAGTCGCAGCTGGGTTTGGCGGGCGGCCGCGAGGTCCGAGGTCCGAGGGTCCAGGCCGCCAGGGCCGCGGGAGAGGCCTAGGAGCACAGGGGCAGACGCGGCGGAAGGCCTGGCGGAAGTGGGAGCCCAGGAAGGCGTAGAGAAGTGGGTTCAGCGCCGAGTTGCAGTATGACATGCAGTGTGCCCAGATCTTGAGCGCATAGGCGGCGTAACTGCGCGGATGCCAGGCGCCGGCCGGGCCCAGCGCCTGCAGCAGCAGGAACAGCTGGATGGGGCCCCAGCAGGCAGCGAAGAGCAGGACCACAGCCGCCACCAACCGCGAGACCTTGGCCCTCACGGCACACGCTCGCTCCGCCAGCAGCTGCCCCTGGGGAGAGGGGAGGGGGAAGAGGGAAGGCGAAGGGCCGGAGGCGACGACACCCCTCCTCGGGCGCTCACCTTCTCGACTCTCTCGAATTACCCCCCAACCGGGCCACCGCCCCCTCCACCCCCCGTAGATGCGCCTCACTCCCCTCTACTGTACCTCCCCCCACCCTCAGCCCGGCCGCGTCCCCACCCACCCAGCCGCGCACCTGCAGGGTGCCGTCGGCGGGCGCTGGGCCCACGGCGGCCCGGCCCAAGTGGCGCAGCATGGCCCCGTAGCAGGCACAGGTGGCGACCAGCGGCAGCAGGTAGAGCGCCAACAGGTTGTAGAGCGCGAAGGCTCGCTCGAGGGCGCGGCTGGGGAAGGCCTCGCTGCAGTAGGTGCGCGGTCCGGACGACAGGCGATGTAGGGCGAACACTGGCGCCGACACGACCGCCGAGCCTGCATCAGGGCCCTGCTGAAGACCCTGCCCCGGGGGGACGAGGGGCGCAAGAGGGCCCGGGTCTCCCCGGTGCCTCCCGGGGAGCGAGCCACTGAGCGCTTGCTAGGCGCGGGTCCGCTTGGGTCCTCGCCCTCAGGGGCCCTTGCAGGGAGCGCTAGTACGCCCATTTCCCAGATGCACGATCCAGGCAGTGGGAGAGGGTGAGCCCAAGGACGAAAACTGATCTCCCCCAGCCCGTGCGACCCCCACGCTGAACTCACCCACCCAGATGCCAAGGCTGACTGCCAGCGCCAGGCGGGGCGTGCGGCGGTGCAAGGCGCGCAGCGGAAACACTGTCACGTACCAGCGGTCCACGCTCATGGCGGTCAGGGTGGCGCACGTGGCCTGCACCGAGACCTGGGAAGGCCGGGAGTCCGGCGTGTGGCCCCTGCCCCGTCGGGGCCTTTCCCTGTCCACGCCCTCCTTGCGGGTCCCCCACTGTCCAGCCACTCGAGTACAGGCAGGACCTGACCCGGGAAGGTCTCCAGGGCCCACAGTTGAAGGGGCAGGAGAAAGGGGTGCCAGAGAGGAGCCCAGGGTGGTGGAGGAGGAAGGAGCCGTCGGGGGTAGCCTGAAACCCCCAAGACTGAGACCAGGAGGGGCAGAGCCATCCTAGTAGGATCCCAATACCACCCCTAGCCCTACCAACCCAGACCCAGTGCCCGCCCCGCCCACCTCCACCCGGGGTCCCTGGCCCTCCCCAGGCCGCAGGGAGGCCTTCCCCGCCCCAACCCAGACTCTGCCCCGCCCACCTCCACAGCCGCCCCTGGCTAGCAGCAGCCCGCAGGAGGTCCGACCCCGCCCACACCCAGACTCCGCCCCCTTCCCGCCCGCCCTCAGCCCGCGCACCTGCTGGATGTAGTTGAGAAACTTGCACATGAAGTCGCCCAGCACCCAGGCGGGCAGCGGGTAGAGCAGAGCGGTGAAGGGCACGCAGCACAGCAGGAACGTTAAGTCCGTGGCTGCCAGGTTGGCTGCAGGTCGGGGACGCGCGGGTTCTGAATGTGGGGCGCATCGCCCTAGCCCTTCAGCACCCTGGCCCAGCCTCCTGGGTCTCGCCTTTGTCCGAGTGACCAGCAGGGCGGCTCGGGAGGCACCCAGAGGGACCCCAGCATCCATGGGCAGAGAAGTTGGGTGCCTCCTCTCACTTTATATTTCAAACACCCCTCACCCAGCTTTGTAGCCATTCAAGCATTGACGGGCCCTGCTCACCCCTGTCGGACTGCAAATAGGCCCTTGCCGTCTGAGCCTGTTTTCTCATCTGCAAATTGAGCGGTGCCAGCCAACAGAGAATGGAGAACACGGACTGAGTGAGCACTCACCTGGGTAGGGCACCCTCATCATATAAACGTATAAACTGAGCCTCTGGGGCAGTGGTTGCCAACTGCGGGCCCGCGGGCCACGCAGTCTTTCCCCTACTCCTTTTATTCATTCCACACGGTGTTATAAGAACCACATTTCAATCGGACATCTTCCTTGAGTGGCAGGGGCCAACGCTCCATGAGCCACTCTCTCCAACCTCCCTTTTAACTACTCCAGTCAAGATGGAGCTCTTCAACGCCACATTTGGCGACCTCCAGCCTAAGGTACAGGGACAGGAGGGAAAGGACCAGGAGACCTGCAGCGGAGAAATCCCCAACTGAGAGGACCCCGACTCACCGCTAGGGGAGCCCCCCGGCCACTACGCCTTCTCGTAGACCCCAGGAATGGCCCTCCGGCACTGTGAAGCGCCGGGTGCTCACCGATGTAGAAGTTGGTCACCGTCTGCATCTGCTTGTGGCGGCAGATGACGAAGATGACCAGTGAGTTCCCTGTCAGGCCGAGCAGCATCAGCGCGCAGAAGAAGAGCGGCACCAGCCAGGCGTCCACGGGCCAAGGCGCAGGGATCGCGCCGTCCGAGGTGTTGGCGCCACAGCCCGGGCAGACCGTTGTGTTGGCCGGCGGCCACCAGGACCCGTTAGGCCCAGACGCGGACAAGGGCTGCATTGCCACCCTCTTCCTCCTGACCACCCTCCGGGATTGCACACTGCGATCGCTGCCGTGACCTTCCCGGTAGCCCTCCGGGGATGCGCTACAAGGTCTGGGTCGCAGCTTTCCTGGACTCCTCAGCTGCAGCCGCTGCGCTTTTATACCCCGCATCCCACCGTGCTCCGCCTTCCCGCCTCTCCTGCAGCCGCTGGCCACTCCCTCCCCTGCCTGTGCGCCCTCTGTTCACCGGAGCAACACCCTGCTCCCGCATCCCGTCCTCCCCCTCCAAGGTAAGGATGAGAGCACAGGAGGAGGACTGGGGAAGGGAGTGTGGAGCAGAGCAGGGGGAGCGGTAGACTTCCTAGAGGATGCTGTAGACCCGGGAAGGACCCATCCTTACCCCAGGAGACTCACCAGCAAGAAAAGCAGAGGGACAAAGCTTCAGATACTAGGGTATGAGGCCTGTTAGAGGTCATGCCTCTGACCTTCCATGGGGCTGAGGCTGTGGGCTGGTGGTGAGGCCAGCCTTCAGAGGCCCTGAGTATCACTGCTGCCAGGGTTTGTCCCCGGACACTGGGGATCCATGGAAGGTTCAGGGTGAGAGAGGGTTGCCCAGAATCTGGTGGTCAGAAGATGCCTGTTCTTTCAGTAACTCAACCTTCCCAAGACTTTGATGCAAATCAGATTCCTAGGGATTATCCACCTTCCCCCTAAAGGGCAATCAACTGGCCGCTGTCTGCACTGGGGGCACAGTCATCTGTGCTGCTGCTGGTGGGAACCAGGTAGAGGGCAGTTTATAGAGAACTATGTTGATCTCCAATATATCCCAGGTAATAGCCTGTGAGGCAGGAAACAGGGCATGAAGGTGCAGAAGAAAAGATGTCCTCTGTGTAAAACAAAGATTAAAAGGTGGAAAAGCAACGAAGTATGCACAAGGGACATTCCTGGTGGTCTAGTGGTTAGGAATCTGCCTGCCAATTCAGGGGACAAAGGTTTGATCCCTGGTCCATCTGGGAAGATTCCATATGCCAGGGGGCAACTAAACCCACGTGCTACAACTACTGAAGCCCAATCTAGAGCCTGTGCTTTGCAACAAGAGAAGCCAGCTCAATGAGTAACCCCCGCTATCTGCAACTAGAGAAAGCCTGAGTACAGCAATGAAAATCCAGCATAGTAAAAAAATTAATTAATTTAAAAAATGCGCACGGGCATCAAAGTGCATTAAATATATCCAAAAGGAAGTACAATGAGCCTGGGATGGGGGGAAGGGGGACATTTCTCTGTTCACCCTTTTCATACCTTTAGCATCATGACAATGGCCTAAAAATTCAGAAAAGAGAAAAACATCCCTTTGGGGTGGTATTGGAGGGGCTTTTCCATTGCCTCAGTGGTAAAGAATCCACCTGCAATGCAGCAGGTGCAGATTTGATCCCTGGGTGCAGAAGATCCCCTGGAGGAGGGCATGGCAACCTACTCCAGTATTATTGCCTGGGGAACCCCATGGACAGGGAGACTGGCAGCCTACAGTCCAAGGGGTCACAGAGTTGGACATGACTGAAGTGACTAAGCACGCAGGGGTGGTAATGAGGGCCAGGTTAGGATGAGGAGACCCTGGGATACTTGGGGAGGGGAGGAACTGTTCTGGGGAGGCTGCTCAGCTGCGTGGGCCTGGGAGAGCAGTGAGAAGGGGGCCGGGGCTCTGGGGGACAGCGGTGGCTCCTGGGTAGGCCAAGGATCTGGGAGGGTGTTAGGAAGGTGATGACAGGGACTTCCCCGGTGGTCCAGTGGTTAAGGCTCTGCGGTTCCACAGCAGAAGATGTAGGTTTGATCCTGGGTTGGGGATCCCAAATGCTCTACTGTGCTGCCCTCCCCTACCTCCACCAAAAAAAAAAAAAGGGGGTGAGGAGAGGAATGAGTCAAGGGGAGAAAATAAAAGGGTGAGGACAGAATGAGTGAGGCTCAAGAATCAGGTTAAGACCCAGGTTGGCACATATGAGTGGCTGATCATCGTGGGCTAAAAGTTGGAGACCAAATATCGCCCCTACACCTAGAGACCCTGCCCAAGGGCTGTCCCCAGAGATCCCATTTCCCATCACCTTGAGTCTTTCCCTTCTTTCCACATTTATCTACATGAGGTCATACAGTGTGTGCTTTCTTGGGTCTTGTAATAGTTCCTCCTCCTTTTTTATTTTTCTCCTCTTGCTCTTTACTTGTTAAAGCAATGTGATCATTTGTCCTGTACAGCTTCCACCAGGCTGGATCTGAGTGGGTTGCATCCCTTGGTGTCCCATATCATGGTCTTGTATACATACGTGTTAAGTTGTTTCAGTTGTGTCTGATTCTTTTTGACCCTATGGACTGTAGCCCACCAGGCTCCTCTGTCCATGGGATTCTCTAGGCAAGAATACTGGAGTGGGTTGCCATTTCCCTTTCCAAGAGATCTTCCCCACACAGGGATCAAACCTGGGTTTCTTATGTCTACCTGCATTGGCAGGGGGGTTCTTTACCACTAGCATCACCTGGGAAGGCCTATCATGGTCCTAGTTTCTTACTTTTCTTGTGGAATGAAGGATGGATTCTAGATTCTAGAGCAAGTCTAAGTTTCTGTTCTTAAACCTCCCCTGGCTACCCATTGCCCTTGGGTCAAAAACCAAATCTGTCATTAAAGGACCACCTTTGGTCTGTCCCCTCTTATCTACCTCTATTCTGCCCAACCCCCCTTCTCCCATTATCCCGCTCCAGCTATCTGGATGCCCCAGGACCTTTACACTGACTGTTCCTTCTGCCTGCTACACCCTTCTCACTTTTGTATATGCTAGTCCTCTTTCCAAAAGTCCTCTCTTCCTGATTCCATTCAGGGGAAGGGGTCTGTTTGATTACCACTGGGTCTGGAGAGCTTAGCCCCTACCCCAGTGACAGTGGGCATTTGCTAAATGAATAAATTCTAAAAGGCAAAGAAAGGTGCTGCTAGCTTTGTTCCTTCTTTTTTTTTTTTAATGTTTATTTTCTATTTATGTATCTGTCTGCGCCAGGTCTTAATTGAGGCAAGCAGACTCTATCTAGTTCCCTGACCGGGGATCAAACCCGGACCCCTGCACTGGGCGCCAGGAATCTCAGCCATGGGACCACCAGAGAAGTCCCTGTTGTATCTTTCAGTTTTGTTCAGTGGCTCAGTCGTGTCCGACTCTTTGCAACCCCATGGACTGCAACATGCCAGGCTTCCCTGTCCATCACCAACTCCCAGAGCTTGCTCAAACTCATGTCCATTGAGTTGGTGATGCCATCCAACCATCTCATCCTCTGTCGTCTTCTTCTCCTCCTGCCTTCAATCTTTCCCAGCATCAGGGTCTTTTCCAATGAGTCAGTTCTTTGCATCAGGGCCAAAGTATTGGAGCTTGAGCTTCAGCATCAGTCCTTTCAACGTTGTATCTTTAGAGAAGAGTAAACTGAGGCACTCAGCCGGGATCCGGAGGCTGCTCTTTGAAGGAGGTTCCAGGAGGGGGCTAGTGAAAGGAGAGCCCTGCTGCCGCTGGGGGTAGGGTGGGGTAGTGTGTGGCACGGGGCATTTGGTCTGTCCAAGCATTTGAAAAGGACGTCCCCTTCCTGCCTCCCTCCCCAGGCCTCAATTTCCCCACGGTCCCCCGGGGGCAGGGGGCCCGGTAGCGGCCCCCTGCCTCGGTGTCCCCGTCCTTGCCCTGGGTCTGGGTGTCCCCGGCCCGCCGCCGGGGCCCGGCCGGGACGTGGCCGCGGCCCTCGCCCGGCGTGTCCAGCCTCCAGGCTCCGCCTTGGCCCGCCTCCGGGCGCCCGTCACTTCCTGCCCGGCCCGGAGAAGGCCCTGCCGGGCGGCGGCGGCAACAGCGGCGACGGCATCCAAGCTATGGTCGTTCTGGAGAACCCTGAGGCCGGTCCCGAGAAAGCAGCGGCGGCGGCGAGGGTCACCCCGGGCGGGCGGCGGACGCTGTGAGCACGGCGTGGGGGCGGGCGGGGCGCGCTTCCGGGGCCCCCACCCCTTATCCCTCGCGGGCGGCAGCCCCCGCCCCGCCCCTTTTCCTGGGGGTACCCCACTCGAGTGGAGCTGGGTGGCGGGGGGCTTTGTTGTTATAGGGTGTTCCTGGGGAAACCCCATCCCCGTCACTCCTGGGTACTTGCCGGAGCGCAGGGGGGCACCCCCGCGTCCGCGTTTGCGGAGCCCCGGGCGCTGGAGTCCCGGAGCCTCGGGGGTCCCAGGCACCGAATCGCCGGCTCTGGGGAGGCGCTGCCGCTGCGCGCGATGTACCCGTCACCGCGCTGGTGGTGATCTGGAGTTTAGCCACTGGCGGCTGTTCGTGTCTGCAAGCTGGGGATTCACCCAGCACCGGTCCTGGGTACCCGTCGGGGTTGTGTGCCTCCAACTTATAGGCGGATGCGCTCTTTTGTTTTTCTCCGGGTGAACACCCAGAAGAAAGGGGGGCTTACACAGGCGGTTAACACGAGGCTGTGTGTCCTGGGACGTAGACTGGAAGCGGGTGGACGACCCCATATGGGTATCCCCCCGCCCCCGGGGGGGTGGTCGCAGGTTTCTTCCTAACCCGAGTGTTTATGCAGAAATCCCCGCGGTCCACCCTGGTTGCTTGTGTTCCGTTTCTGCTCCTTCGTGGGCATGTCCAGGCGGCCTGGGCAGGTTAGTACCCGCTGCTGTGCCTCAGTTTCCCCATCTGTAAAATGGAACAACGGGCCCCCTCTCAGAGTGGCTGGGGTCGGTGACCCTGCGGTTGGAGGTGCCCAGCAAAGTGGACCATCTGTTCTTTGATAATTATCTTAAATAGCTTACTATTGTAGGTGTCTTAAAATAATTTGATCATTTTGGTATTTTATGATTGCTTTATTGTATTTTTTATTTGGTGTTATTACTTCCACCCGAGTATTTACCCAGAAGCTATACTGGTGTCTACAGATGTGGTTATTTACCCCCTTTTAAAGGGTCTTAACCATCCAGAGTGGGTAATTTACCTGACAGCAGAGTCCCTCTGACCTGCCCCCACCCCCCTCACCTCTGTGTCCTGGGTGGGGTGGTGGTTTGCTCCCCGGTCAGCCCCACCCCAACCTGAGTCACCTCCGTCTGAGCCCTCCTTGGTTTCCTGCTGGGGAAGTAGGTTCCTCTCTGGCCTGTCCCTGGGGGAGGGGCCGGTGCCCGAGAAGGTGTATTTTTGCCCAGAGGAGCGGATGTCAAAGGCCGGTCTCAAAACTGGGGAGCAGGGTTGGGGGACGCAAAGGAGCTTGTCCTCTCCCGGGCCAACCTGGCTTAGCAGCTGTTTCCACCGTCAGGCCTGTCCATCCCTGTTGGATGTTGGCCCCTGCCAGGTGTAGACTTTTCCCCGAGACATGCCTGGTTCCAGGAAACCTCAGGTGCCTGTCTGTGTGGTCAGTTTCCCCGTCTGTAAAGTGGTCTCTTTGGGTGGCCAGGGAAGCTGGCCACCCAAATGAACTGGCACTTGAGTGAGTGTAAACGGAAGTTCAGGTATTCATTCAACAAATAGCTCTTGAGAGACTGCTGGGGGCCAGGTGCTGAGGGCCCAGCAGGGGCAGAGAGGGACCCTGTCCTTATCATTTGGGGTTAGTGAAGGAGGTGAGAACCAGGAGTAAACAAGTGTGAGGGCCAGCTGGTTGCCTATGCCAACTGGTGAAGCCGGAAATGGGGCTGATTGGGCCAGCTTGGGGGCGGGGTGGTTTCTCCCAGGAGGTAACTTTTGAGCCTAGACTGGGAGCCAGGAAAAGGTTGGTTCAGGCAGGAGGCTGAGCACATGCAAAGGCCCTGAGGTGGGTTTAAAATGCAGTAAAAGGACTCAGTGCCTGGAGCAGAGGGAGTGAAAGGGAGAGACAGGGTGGGGCATAGATGTCCTGCTATCAGCCCCAAGGTTCCTGCTGGAAGGTGCTGGAATCCTAGAGAGCAGTGAGGCCCCAGGAGCCCTGTGGGACCAGGCAATTGCAGTGCCAGGCCAAGGAGGGGCTGAGCCTTGCCTTGAGGGTGCTGGGGAGCCACAGGCAGTGGTGGAGCAGGGCAGGGAGAAGCTGGATCTTAGCACAGTGGGGTGGGGTCTGAGGGGCCCACCAGACCTGAGTTTGAGCCCCTCGCCCCACTGTGGTGGCCCCAGAGGGAAGCAGAGGCTGGTGGCTCGGGAGTGGTCCTGCTCAGACCAGGTTCCAACTCTGGTTCCACGTTGGGTCCTGAGGTAACGGGGAGCCCCACACCCCAAGGGCCCGAGCTCTCCCCGAGTCCCGCCCAGCTCTGATGTTCCCAACAGCTCCCCCCGGATGTGGTCTTGTTATCAGCCCCACCAGGCACCATCCTGGCATGAGTCCAGCTGCTGGGGTGGAGACACAGGTTTCAGAGCCCTGAGGAGGCCACAGCTGAATCTGGAGCTCAGGGTGTTGGTGTTTGGGCCTCGGGAAGGTCATATCCAGCCTCAGAGTCATTGGCTGTGTGCTGACTTGATTTGCCCCATCCTCTCCCAGCTGCCCTCTTTGTAGCTGTGGGATCTTGGGATAAAGACTTTGCTCCTTGGTTTGTAAATCTGAATAAAGGGTGTCTGGACAGTAGTATTTGCCTCCTACTGTGACAGTGATTGATTAACTAAGGACTCTCACTTAACCAGGGATGTTGCTGTGATCAATCTTGTGGCTCAGGAGGTGAGCTCTCAGTCACACGAGGAAACCAAGCAGGTGGCAGCTTGGGGAGAGGTGTGTGCCCTGGTTCCTCTTGGCTCTGAGTGCCCTTTCTGGACTGGCAGGGGGCCATTCTTATCCTCTTTGCAGAGAAAGACCTGAGGCTCTGGGTCACATCGTTAAGTATCATAGCTGGGATTCAAGCTCAAGGATGAGATACCAGGCTTGACCCCTGCCTCTGCCTGCATGCTAGTCTCCTATTTTGTTTTTCTTTTTGGCTGCTCAGTGCTTCTTATGGGATCTTAGTTCCCTGACCAAGGATTGAATCTAGGCTCCAGTAGTGAAAGTGCTTGAATCCTATCCACTGATTGTGTGTCTTCCACTGATTAATTTATCTATCAGCTAATTCTTCATAGATTTTTGCCTAACATGTAGTATCATCCATGAAGTCTGTCCTACTCCAACCTCAGGAGACAGGGCTGGGGCTCATCAGCCTGTTTGCTAGTATTGGAGCTTCAGCTTCACCATCAGTCCTTCCAATGAATAGTCAGGGTTGATTTCCTTTAGGACTGATTGGTATGATCTCTTTGCAGTCCAGGGGACTCTGAAGAGTCTTCTCCAGGGCCACAATTCGAAAGCATCAGTTCTTCAGTGCTCAGCCTTCTTTATGGTCCAACTCTCAAACATCCATACATGACTACTAGAAAAACCATAGCTTTGACTATACAGGCTTTTGTTGGCAAAGTGATGTCTTTGCTTTTTAATATGCTGTCTAGGTTTGTCATAGCTTTCCTTTCAAGGAGTTACATATGTATAAGCCTTAATGAGCATGGGCTTCACTCCTAACCTCTTTTGAGGCACCTTGTTTCATATCCTAGGGCTTCATGGCATTTTCTAGCAGCTGTTTGTGCATGAGGGGTCACACTTCTGTTTTTAATTTGTGTCTTGGGATCACCCAAACACCAGGAAAGTTTGGGTGGAATTCTGGACTCTGAGTTCTACTCTGTCTTGGAATCATGGGGTTTTGTTGGAGACCTTATTGGGTGAATATTTTCTGAGCACCTACTGTATGCCAGACAGGGGTGCAATGGACATCAGACCCTACATGTGCTTGGAAGTCATGGTGGGTTGTGGGCAGGGAGGTAGGAGGTGCGGCCATCAGGAGAAGAAAGCAGTGAGGGGCTGGGGAGGTTTGAACAGAAGGCAAAAGGAGATAGGAGTGAGGAGCCTGGGGCGCGGGCATCCAGTGGGGTGGGGGACAGATGGCACAGAGGGGGTGCCTGGTAGGCTAGGGCCAGAGTGCAGGGCAAGGAGGAAGGGGGAGTCCTGGTACCCCAGACCCTCCGAGGCTCAGAATCTACCATCAACCTCTCAGCATGAGGGTTTCTGAGCCTGGTGGAACCCTCCTCTCAGCCCGTAGTCAGGGGCTGATCATGACAGCCCTGCAGCTTCTTACCAGAAAGTTTCCATTCAATACCTGCCCCCTCCCTCCCACTAGCCACCTACTGCCTGGCCCTCAGGTCCCCAGTGGGAGGCCTGCCTGGGCCACTAATCCATTTCCAGGATTAGTACCTGTGCTCAGAGGGGGCCACTCTGCCTGCTTCCCCCATCCAGGCCCTGAGCACATAGCAGGGGGACTCTGGGGGCACAAGGCAGGTGGGTTCAGGCAGCACCTTAGCTTCTAGGGGCTGTTTTCTGGTTTACCTGCTGTCACAGGCTGGGGGTTTGGGGGCAGGTAGGAATGCATCATCAAATTAAATCTCTTGAGAAACTCCCAGAGGAAGGAGACGCAGGCTTCACTGGCTTGCAGCTCAAACCTGGAAGCCTGGGAGCACGGGGAGCAGCTTCCTCGGCCCCCTCACCGCCCCCACCAACATGTGGCTTCCCTTCAGTGAGCCTTGGTTTACTCATCTGTCCTCAGTGGTATCTGCCTCCCAGGCGATGTGGCACAGTGATATTCTAAGGGTCCAGGGCTCCACATGCAATGGGGGTGAGCTTCCCACTGCAGAGGGAAACCAAGCCGGGGTTGGCTGTGAGAGAGCGGTGATGGTAGGGTTCTTCCTGGGGGTCCTGGCCTGTCTTGGCCCTGAGGACTGCCCCCCCCCCCCAAACCCGACCCACAGGCCCCTTCCGGGCTGCCTGCCCGCTCTAGCCAGCTCCCAGGTGAAGAGGCTCTCGGCCTCCCGGCGGAAGCAGCACTTCATCAACCAGGCTGTGCGGAACTCAGACCTCGTGCCCAAGGCCAAGGGGCGGAAGAGCCTCCAGCGCCTGGAGAACAGTGAGCAGGGGTCGAAGGGCGCCTCCTGGGGGCTCTTAGGCCTCAGACAGCAATGGCGTGCATGTTCTGTTATCTGAGCCTGGCCCTGAGCTGGACAATGTGACGAAGCTCTGGGCATTGGAGCTGGGGCTCTAAAGGTGGTGTAGGAATTCAACAAGCCAATCCAGGGCGATGTAGGAGGAGTTCTGGAGGCTGGACGGTTCCTGTGTCTTCTGGGAAAGACAGCTGGAGTGTGGAGGAGGGGAGGCTGGTGTGAGCCAGCGAGTAAAGGCCCCAAATATAGAGGTGGGGGAGATGGGAGGAAACTTGGGCCTTTGGACCCCATGAAGCCTGGGGTGACCCAAATGCAACCCCCAGCCCAGAGACTGTTTGTTTCCATTTAGCACAGTACCTCCTGACTCTGCTGGAGACAGATGGAGGAACACCTGGCCCGGAGGATGGGGACCTGGCACCCCCCGCAGCACCTGGCATCTTTGCAGAAGCCTGCAGCAATGAGACCTACGTGGAGGTGAGGCCCCATGTCCTGCCTGGCTCCCCCCTCCCCCAAACCACCAGCACTGCCTGCGGTGAACCCTCTCTGGTCCCTTGATGAACGTCCTTGGGTCTCCCTCAAGAGGCCAGCAACCCCTCCACCCCAGAACCTTCCAGCACCTGAGGTTCGTTTGCTTACCTTGGAATTACTGACAGAATTGGGGATGTATTTGGTCCATACTGACACCCCCCCAACACAGATGATCCACGAACTCTTGACCCAGTGGTCAAATGTGTCCACGAGGAGTAATTCCCTGCGCTTGTGGCCTCACCATGTGCATTGGACAAATGGGGGAACTGAGGCTTGAGAGTGCGCAGTCATCAGTCAGGGCCTGCCTACCTCTCTTCCAGATCTGGAACGACTTCATGAACCGCTCTGGGGAGGAGCAGGAGCGTGTTCTCCGCTACCTGGAGGATGAGGGCAAGAGCAAGGCGCGGAGGAGGGGGCCTACCCGCGGGGAAGACCGGCGGAGAGGTGGGTCTGGATCTTGGGTGCAAGTGGCTGGTGGAGGCATGATGGGGGCGTGGCCTAGGGTGAGAGGCTGGGGGCGTGGCCTAGGGTGAGAGGCTGGGGCCAGGGCAGGTGGGGAGGAGCCCGGTGTGGGGGTGGGGCCAGAGGAGGTGGGGGAAGAATCTGGTGTGGGGGCGGGGCTTGGTGGATGGGAGGAGCCCGGTGTGTGGGCGGGGCCAGTGTGGGTGGGGTGGAGTCTCATGTGTGGGTGAGGCCTGGGGGTCTGCTCCCTCATCTGCCCCACTGCTGGGACTCTCGCAGAGGACCCGGCCTACACTCCCCGGGAGTGCTTCCAGCGCATCAGCAGGCGTCTGCGGGCTGTCCTCAAGCGGAGCCGTATTCCCATGGTGAGTACCAGGCCCCGGCCTTGACCTTGTCTCCTTCTTTCCTCTTTTTGTCTCTGGTCTTTCTTGAAGGCCTTTTTTCTCAGCTTCTCAGTTGGGGGCTGGGTTGAGGGGAAACCAGAAACACAGTGAACGGGGTGTGTTGGAGAAGATGGGCAGGATACAGACCAATGTGAACAGAGTGCAGGACTCAGGGCTGAGCAAGGGCTCTCCTTGAGGGTGGGAGCGGCAGGGGCAAGGAAGTTGGGTACTGAAGGATGTGTAGGAATTCACCAGGCAGAAGGCTGAGACATTCAAAAGTGTGGCTATATCTAAGTGCCTGGTATCCTTGGAAACGGTTAAGTAGCTTCATGTAGTGAGTCAGAGGCTACATTTGAACCCAAGGCTTTGGGCTCCAGAGGCTGGCATGGATTTGGGGGGCCAGGGTGCCACAGTTGGCCTGACCGCTGGACCTGTCTCTCCTGCAGGAAACACTGGAGACCTGGGAGGAGCGGCTGCTGAGGTTCTTCTCTGTGTCCCCCCAGGCCGTGTACACGGCCATGCTGGACAACAGGTGAATATGTGGGGGCAGGTGTAGTGGGCACCCCCCCCACGGTGTCCAGCTCAGGCCACTCACCACCCATTCTCTGCAGCTTCGAGAGGCTCCTGCTTCACGCCATCTGCCAGTACATGGATCTCATCTCAGCCAGTAAGTACCTGGTGGCCCCTGGGCCCCAGTTAGCTGATTCTATCCCAGAGAAACTGAGGCTGGGCTTACCAGAGTCTGTTCACCCGGCAACAGGAGTCAGGGGAGGAGGGACATCATGAGCACAAAGGTAATAGGTGGATGCTGCCTTAATTCAACAGCAGCTCCTTTACCTCTGTCCCCATGATGGATGATGCTGTGGACACAGATGTGCCTCTGTCTGCATCTTCAGGGGCCTGTGTAGGGCCTCCAGGGACCCTGAGATGAGATGAGGGGACCCCAGTGTCTGTAGAGTTCTCACTTAGCTGTAGCCCACCTCCACTGTGCCACAAGTGTGACTTTTGGCAAGTCTCCCCTCCAGGGGCCAGCACTCCCTTTTTCAGTGGGGATGCTGTTGGGACAAAGTCCCCCCAGGAAGGGTCCTCGCAAGCCCTTCATGGCCCTTGGCATCCCACAGGGTCCACACTCTCCAGGCCTATCTGTCTCCTGCCCAGAGTTGGGGAGGAGACAGTTTCCATGGCAATCCCAAGATGGTTCCTCTCAGGATGGCTCCGAGGGAGGTGTAGCCCCCACGCTTGCTTTTGTTCCCACTGACTCTGCATGGAGGTGCTGGGCTGGGGGTGCTTCTCTGCCAGAGTGGGACCTTGGCCTGAACATAGGAGAACGGCCCTGGAATATGGGGATCAAGGGAGAGGGAACAGCCAGGGCAGAGGCTGGGAGGTGGGCCTAGCTTGGGTTGTGTACCGCTATATTCAAGTTTTGGGGTGACATGAGTTGGGAAAAGGGAGGTCAGTGGGGACTGAGTCACCCAGGGCCTGGAGTTTCCTCTGAGGGAGTGGGAGACCAAAGGGAGCAGGACCCTCATTTAGTCCCCTTGACACCGGGCCAGTGTGTCTCAGTAGTGCATCTGGGTGCAGGGTGGGCAGAGGGCTCAGCCTCTGGGTGCCAGCACCCTCGCCTTCTTCCCGATCTTGCCTGTCTCCGCTGCAGGCGCCGACCTGGAGGGCAAGCGGCAGATGAAGGTCAGCAATCGGCACCTGGACTTCCTGCCGCCAGGGCTGCTCCTGTCCGCCTACCTGGAGCAGCGCAGCTGATGGCGGCCCCACCCCCATCCCCATTCCCAGCGCCAAGACCTCCAGTACCATCTGCTCAAATATCTTTTATTATTTTTAGAATTTTCCCTTGGAAACGTGCTCTTCCCCTTGGGGTGGCCCCCGCCCCCTCCCTGCCCAGCTTTCCAGATTAAAGCTGGCGGCTGGGCTGCCTGCGCTATCCGCCCCCGGGCTCCAACTGGGGAGAAGGCACCCGGCCTGGTCACTTCCCTGCCACTTCCTCGGTCTGCAATTTTGGCCCCGTGTGATGCTTAAGTGAGGAGGGAGAGGCTGGGTTTTTATCATTCTTAATGAATTTGGCATGATTTGTTGTAGATTTTTACATATCCCTTTTGAGAAGAAAAAAAAACTCACCCCAAGTGATAAATCGGGGGGTTTCATTCCAGTCCCTGCTTGACCCTCTCCCAGTTTTTGGCTTGGGTCTCTGGGGCTCCACCCCTCTTCCCAGGAGTGTAACACTTTTGTGTATGTGTGTGCGCGTGCTCGAGCCTGTGTGTTCCCCGCGACCCAGGACAGGAGCTTCATCTTAAAAAATGGTGTCACCCTCTTTGGGGAATGTGTTTTGCCCTCCTGGTGCCCTTTGGTTGCTCCTAGGGCCCCATCTGCTCTACACGCCCCACCCCCCCCGCCCCCCCATTGTACTGGGACGTGGGACTTCCAGACAGAAGCCTCCACCGTCAGACTCTCCTCTTCCCCTCTCTGTGTCCTCCGCCCCCAGCCTGGCTCTGGGGTGTCCTCCTGCTGGTCACCCTGGCCTGGCACAGGAGAGCAGGGCTGGGAGACTGTCCCACTCCCTCCCTCCCACAACCCCGGTGGGTGTGGCTAGTTGTGCTTTGGGAAAAGCAGAGTGTTCAATAAATTTCTGGTGCTCTGGTCTCTTGCTGTGGGGTTTTCCCTTGGGGCAGGGCTGGGGATGCTCCAGGCACTCACGATGCCCTTAGGTCCTGGTCATTGAGGGATGCAGGCCTTAGGAGAAGGCTGGTGCTGAGTGAGACCCCAGGTGGAGGCAGGTGTGTGTGAAGACTCTGCCAGGAGATCCTGGCCTTTGGCTATGCTGCCCTGGCTGGTCCTCTCCTGGGTGCGCAGGCTGAAACCCCGGCTCTTCCACCTGCCACCTGTGTGACCTCCAAAAATGTCACTTGTGTGAGCTTCCCAAGTGGCTTGAACACAATACACCACACTGCAGTTTAAAAACCACAGGAATCTGAGGGACTTCCCTGGTGGTCCAGTGGCTAGGACGGCACTCCCAGTGGAGGGGGCCGGGGATCAATCCCTGGTCAGGGAAATAGATTGTGTATGTTGCAACTAAGACCTGGCAAAAAGCAGAACAAGAATTTATTGGCACCCAGTTCTAGAGGCAGGAAGTCGAAGATCAAGGTGTCCCAATGTCCTACTCCCTCTGGAGGCTCCAGGGGAAGGTCCTCCCTGCCTCTTCCAGCTTCTAGGGGCTCCAGCCTCCCTTGGCTTGTGACCACATCCTTCAAGCCTCTGATTCTGTCTTCATGTGGCTTCCTCCCCATGTCTTCCATCTATGTGTGTCTGGGACTGACTGTGTCCTGCAGGGCCCCTTAGCCTGGGTTTTCTGCTGTTCTCATGGAGCCACACCAGGGCTCCCTGCTTTCCATGGGGGTCCTCGCCACTGATCTCTGCTGATCTCCACCTGCCTGAAGGTGCAGTATCCATGTTAATTATTGAAAATTCTCTAGGAGAGATTTGTCTCTTTCACCCTGTGTATTCAGTGTTTATTTAACCAGTTCTATCAGTACGGATGCCTGGGCATTTACTTTTTAGTTTGGGTTGCAATCTAATATTCCTTTTTCTTGCTTAGAGTGTTCAAGATTCAGCTTCTGGGAGCCCCTTCAATGGCTCCTGTGTCTCACTGAGGCACTCCTATAGTTATTTATTTGAGAAACGGCCTTACTTTCTGCTGCTATAAGATGCACAGGGCTTCTTGGTATATTCCTGCTTCATCCTAGAACCAGCCATTTTGCCAAAGAACCTGGTTCCTTTCCCTGGGGGCATGTTTTAGAAACCAAGATGTGGGTGCTAGGTTTGCTGTCTTCCATTTTAACAGGCATTGAAAAAGTTTTACATGTAGATACTAAATAATGGAACTCCCAAGGGCTCGTTAGGAGGACACAAAGAAATATTAATACTTAAATAACCAGCTTAGAAGTTCCCCACCTGCCAAGGGCACTGAATTTCCAGTACCCAGAGGACACCCTTATGGGCAGAAAGCGAAGAGGAACTAAAGAGCCTCTTGATGAAAGTGAAAGAGCAGAGTGAAGAAGCTGGCTTAAAACAACACTCAAGAAACTAAGATCTTGGCATCAGGTCCCATCACTTCATGGCAAATAGATGGGGAAACAATGGAAACCATGACAGACTTTATTTTCTCGCGCTCCAAAATCACTGCTGATGGTGACTGTAGCCATGAAATTAAAAGACTTGAGAAAAAAGCTTGACCTTGGGGAAAAAAGCTATGACTAACCTAGACAGTGTATTAAAAAGCAGAGACATTAGTTTGCCTACAAAGGTCAGTCTAGTCAAAGCTATGGTTTTTCCAGTATGGATATGAGAGTTGGACCATAAAGAAAGCTGAACCCGGAAGAACTGATGCTTTTGAACTGTGGTGTTGGAGAAGACCCCTGAGAGTCCCTTGGACTGCAAGGAGATCAAACCATTCAATCCTAAAGGAAATTAGTCCTGACTATGCATTGGAAGGACTGATGCTGAAACTGAAGCTCCAATACTTTGGCCACCTGATGCGAAGAACTGACTCATTGGAAAAGACCCTGATGCTGGGAAAGATTGAAGGCAGGAGAAGGGGACAACAGAGGATGAGATGGTTGGACGACATCACCGACTCGATGAACATGAGTTTGAGCAAGCTCTGGGAGTTGGTGATGGACAGGGAAGCGTGGCATGTTGCAGTCCATGGGGTCGCACAGAGTCGGACACAACTGAGCGACTGAACTGAACTGAGAGGACCTGCTGGGGCGCCCAGGCCAAGCCCATAGGCTGCCTCCAGACCCACGCGGACTCCGACCTGTCCAGGGTCCTGGTTGGCTGTGTGGGTTCTCCACACACCGCGTCCCTAGACAGCCCGGCCCCCAGATCTTTGTCCAGGTGTTGCCTGCTGTCTGGTGTACCTTTCCCTGCAATCAATCCCAGGTCTTTCTGGAAACGACCTTCCAAACTGGGGAAAGTCCGACAGCTTTTGGAGGAGGAATTGAGGATGGAGACTGACTCTAGGGGTCCTTGCTGGGTTAAGTTACCTTGCTTATGAGCGAGTTACAACACCGAGGATAAATATCGTGAAAAAAGGCAAAATATGGAACGCTTCACGAATTTGCGTGTCATCCTTGCGCAGGGGCCATGCTAATCTTCTCTGTATCGTTCCAATTTTAGTATATGTGCTGCCGAAGCGAGCACAAGTAGTGTTCAGACGCCAGAACTATTTAGAGTAGACAGAATTAAATGCTTTACGCTAAGGGTGAATTCTATTAAAAAAAAAAATCAATCCAGCAATTCTTCCCTTTTCTTTACGAAATTAGTGCAATCACAGCTTAATCTAAGGGGATTATTCACTGAAATTGAGAGGGTGTTTTTTGTTTCCACCAAATATAACGCAGATGGCTGTTGGGAATTCACGATCGTATGCAAATTACCCCGGAAGCGGGGCGGAGCCATTGCCGTCCCAGAAGTCTCCGGGAAGCAGCCGGGCTGCGCGGGAGACTCGTTGGTCCTGGGAAGATGGCGGCGCCGGAGCCGGGGCTTTAGATCGAATGCAGACGGCAGCCTCCTTCTCGGTGGGCGTACAGGCTGGTCCAGTGAGTGCGGGGCTGGGGGCTTGGGCAGTCGTCCAGCCTCCGGATGGCGCCGAGGATCCTGGGATCGTGGGTCGGAGCAGGGCCTATGGAGTCAGAGGGCGGTCCTGGAGAGCAGAGGGTGCTGGGTACGCTCCCTGAGTGCGCTGGGCGTGGTCTGGGGGTCGTGGCGGAAATTTGGGGTGATCTGAGGCGCCCTGGGGTGGGCTGTGGAAAATCGGGGAGGGCCTAAGGTTGTACCTCCCCGGGGAGGGCCTGGGATGCATTTGAGGCGGGGCTTAGGGACTGTCGGGTGGGTTGGGGCGGGTCCTGGGTGGCCAGGTGTGTGGAGGAGGGGCTTTGGGATTGTTTTGGAGACTTTGGAATAAAAACAGAAGTTTAGGCCGGGTCTGGGCACGCCGGGGAGAAATTGAGAGTGGGGTCTGGAAAGCACATTTTTGTAGGGGCGGGGCCGGAGAGCTTTGGGGGCAGAGCTTAAAAAGACTGCTGCTTGGGCTTGTGGGCGGGGCCTCAGTGTTCTGGCGCGGGGCTTTAAGAAGCAGCGGGTAGTGTGATTGGGAAGGTGAAAAGAAATAACCTTAGTCGCTGCTGGGCGCAAAGAGCCTGCTGAGGAAGCGTTCACTGTCCCTTTCAGTACCTCTGGAAGCCAGGCCCCAGATTACTGCCTAACCCCCTTCCTGCCTCCCTGCCTCTGTCTAAGGCGGCCTCACTGGTTCTCCTGTGTCCACGGGCTCCTCAAGGATAGACCCGGGTACTACCTCTCGTCACAGCTTACACTGTCCCTGTCACTGTGCACCTGGACCAGCGCCGTCACCTCTACCCAATCCCCCAGCCGTGCTCTCCAGACAGCCAGAGGGGCCTGTGAAACAGAAACAGGCTTCTTGGGGCTCCCATCTCCCTCCGGGTGAAACCCCCAGGGCCTGCAAGACCCGCCTCATCCCCTCCCCATCCTTACCTTGCTCCACACTCCCCCACAACTCACTCTGTTCCCGCTCTGCGGCCCCGACACTGCTAGAGCACCCCAGACTCAGTCAAGCCTCTGGGCCTTTGCATTGGCTATTCTCTCCTCTTGACATGCTCTTCCTCCTAGCTGCATGGATTTATCCCTGGCCATGCTTGTGTAAAACGCAGTTCTCCGGCCACACGCAGGGCAGGGGTTGAGTCCACTTTGTCCCCCGTGGTAACCAGCATCCACCACTGCACTTGGGGCCCTGCAGGCACCCTGTGAAGATGGATGACAATCCTGTCTTCCCTCCTGTAGGAGCTGGTGACCGTCCTCCCTGTCTGACCTTGGCAGCTGGGCGCCATGGACCTGGCTTACATCTGTGAGTGGGAGAAATGGCCCAAGAGCACCCACTGCCCGTCGGGTCCCCTGGCCTGCACCTGGTCCTGCCGCAACCTCATCGCCTTCACCACGGACCTGCGCAGCGACGACCAGGGTATGCCACCCCCCATTCCAGGCCCCCTCATAGGGCCCTCCCCCCGGCTCCCATGGGATTTCCTCCTCTGAGACGGGGGTGCTGAGGGGTGCAGAGATAACCTTGAGGAATGGCCATGGCTGCGGGGCGGGGTGTGGTGGCCACTTGTGGCTTGCTGAGGCTCATGCGGGAGTTTTCCAGCCACACATGTCACCACCAGCTTTGCGGTACACTCTGTCGCAGGGCCGGTATTCTTCCCACCACGGAGCCATATGCACTTCTTAGAGGGAATTAGGAAAACGTGGAACTTTAGGATGAGGAGAACCCTAACCTTCCATGGAGAGACACCTGCTGTTAGTGTTTTGGGTCCATTTTGAAAGCACAGTTGTAACCTCACAGGAGGCAGGGTTATGGGCCTGCTGTCTCCCCTGGGGCTGCCTGTGTATAAATCATGTTTCTGGAGTCCCTGCAGCCGGGCTTCGACGCTTCCTGATCGGCTTCGACACCCCGATCCCCTGGGGTGGTCGGGCACCAGGCCGTTGTTGCCACACTGACCTCATTGTCCCTCGCAGACCTGACCCGCATGATCCACATCCTGGACACTGAGCATCCCTGGGACGTGCACTCCATCCGCTCAGAGCACAGCGAGGCCATCACCTGCCTGGAGTGGGACCAGTCCGGTGAGGGCGGCCCCCCACCCTGAATGCCAGGGCTGCCTGCTCTGTCTTCCTGGCCTTGCCCCTGGGCTCAGAGCTGGGAATTGAAACCCTGACCTGTGCCTTTGAGGCTTCTGCTCTTCTCACCCTTGTATCTGGACTTGCCTGTGCTTGTCCCTTGCTCTACCACCTCCAGACCCGCCCCCCCCACCCTGATGGACTGCGGGGATGGGGCTTGTGACGCAGGTTTGCCCAATATCCTCCCTTTCCCCCAGGCTCACGTCTGCTGTCAGCTGATGCCGATGGGCAGATCAAGTGCTGGAGCATGGCTGACCACCTGGCCAACAGCTGGGAGAGCCCCGTGGGCAGCGTGGTGGAAGGGGACCCCATCGTGGCCTTGTCCTGGCTGCACAATGGCGTGAAACTGGCCCTGCACGTGGAAAAGGTGGGTGTCCTGCCTGAGGGAACAGGCCTCAAGCCCAAGGAGGGCTTGGCTCCTTCTCTCATGGTGCCAGGTCGTCACACCTGCCACCCAGTTGTCAGCATCTGTGTTGCCAGCAGCTCCCACGTGGTTGATGTGGTGACAGCCCTTGATTCCTGTCTGCACCCCATGGTTCAGCCTGGCATCCCCCTGAAAGGGGAGCCTCCTGGGTCAGGGTGCTGAGTTCAGTCTCTGAGTCATACCTCAGCCGTCACTCTCCTCATTGTCAAGTGGGGCCATGGGCTGGGCCGAGGTTCAATGTGAGAAAGCGAGGGGGGCTTGGTCGGGGCCATGCCCAGGTGAGACCTATGGCAGCAGCAAGACTCCCGTGGCTTGGTCAGTTCTGCTCCCAAGCCAGGAGGCCCTCCTGGAATGATGCTGTGAGAAGTGACCTTTCCTTCCATCCCTTCCCTGTGTCTGCCTCCTGTCCCTTCTCCCCTAGGGAGTGACTCATTGCAGGGCTTACTACCTAACCATCTGGACCGTTTTTTCTGTGGGAGGTTTCTTTTTCAGACTCTCAGTATCTCCCCTTGGGGCTCATTTGGGGGCTTTTGCTTCTTTCTTGTCAACACTGCTCTCACCTCCACGTCCAGGACACTCAACTGGGGCCTTGGTCAGCCCTGTCCTCCCTGGATATCTAGTCCCATGAGCCTGGGGGTGCCTGAGTGAGCCTAGTGAGTCTGCTCCTCATCCCCATACAGAGGGGCAAAGAGTCTCCCACTACTTGGAGGAGCTCTATGCAGTCTCCAGCTTGTGCTGTTTCAGTGACAGATGCTTTGTGCTGACAGAAAGGAGTCAGGTGTGTAGGCCTCCCTAGGGTCTGCCCCTGGGGATGCTGGGAAAGGCAAAGCTGGGGCAGAGGCCAGCACCGCAGTGGCTGGAGGCCCAGGGGCAAAAAGATGAAAAGATGAAAGAGCAGTGGCAGCTGCGCTTCCCAGCACTGCCTTCAGGGAGCATCTCTGAGTCCTGTAGCCACTCACCTGGTGCCCGGCTTGCTCTGTACACTGGCCTAGGCTGTGCTCCCACACTGCCCACGCAAGGAGCCCCGAGTGGCTGAACCGAGCACTTGAGAATACTGGATGTCTGTCTGGCCCTAAAGAAAACACGGCTGACTGCTGTTCCTCATGTGTCTAGCTGTGTCCTCATCGTGTCTTTGGACATGCAGACAAGGACACTGAGGGTCAGAGAGGCCTGTGTCACCCAGCGCTCAGTGGCTGAAGCCAAATCTGACCTCAGGCTTGGGCTCTTGAGGCTTCTGCTGCCTGGTTCCTCTGTGTTCCTGAGGGTGCAGTTCCCAGGAGGGGGTCCTCTGGCCACGAAGGTAGCCCCGTAAAGGCTGAGCCTGAGCTGGGCGCCCTACCCCACCCCCCTGCAGCTGACCTCTCCCTTTCCTCACAGTCTGGTGCCTCCAGCTTTGGGGAGAAGTTCTCCCGCGTCAAGTTCTCGCCATCGCTCACACTGTTCGGGGGCAAGCCCATGGAGGGCTGGATCGCTGTCACGGTCAGCGGCCTGGTCACTGTGTCCCTGCTCAAGCCCAGCGGGCAGGTGCTCACCTCGACTGAGAGCCTGTGCCGGCTGCGTGGCCGCGTGGCTCTGGCCGACATCGCCTTCACAGGTGGCGGCAACATAGTGGTGGCCACAGCGGATGGCAGCAGCGCATCACCGGTACAGCTGTACAAGGTGTGCGTGAGCGTGGTCAACGAGAAGTGCCGCATTGACACCGAGCTCCTGCCCTCACTCTTCATGCGCTGCACCACCGACCTCAGCCGCCGCGACCGGCTGCCTGCCATCACCCACCTCAAATTCCTGGCACGTGACATGTCAGAGCAGGTGAGCCCGCCCTGCCACCTCGAGGCTAAACCTATGCCTGGGCCGGGCTGCTCCCTCCAGGGGCTCCTGCCTTTTCCAGCTTCTAGAAGCACTGCATCCCTGGCTCGCGGCCCTCCATCCTCACAGCCAACAGTGCAAATCTCCTGTCTCTCTGCCTCTGACCCTCCCCCTCCCTCTTATAAGGACCCTGTGATAACACTGGGCCCCCTGGAGAATCCAGGGTCATCCCTATCTCAGGGGCCTTAGCTTAATCCCTCCTGCCAAGTCCCCTCTGCCCCATAAGGTGATGTGTCCACAGGGACCAGGACCAGGACGGGGGTGTATCTGGGGACAAAGTTGAGCTGCCTGCACCAGGTTCCCTGAGGTCCCTCGTAGCCTTGTGCTGACCAGCCCTAGCTTCACCAGTCCCTGATGTGTTTCCCTGGTACCTTTGCTTTCCGCCAGGACACCATGGGTGACCGCCCCCAGCACAGCACAGCATTCCCCAGGGGAGTGAGGGCAGTGGGTGGGCAGATGCAGATGTGGGCCAGGCGGGCCTGGGTTGGACTCACAATGGCACGTGAGCCCCAAGAGGAGCCAGAACCCCTCAGAGGCCATGGGCTGTTCTAGGCCCCTCACCATGCACCCACCCCTAGGTGCTGCTGTGTGCATCCAGCCAGACGAGCAGTGTGGTGGAGTGTTGGTCTCTGCGCAAGGAGGGGCTCCCTGTGAACAATATCTTCCAGCAGCTCTCGCCGGCTGGTGAGTCGCCCAGGTGGCCAGGCACACTCAGACTACCCTGGGTACAGCGAGGTGGTGCGGGTGTGACCTGAGTTTGCTAGAACGTCCACTTCTCCCTCCCTCTCTGACCTTACACCCATGCGAAGCCCCACGTCCCCACCAGAGGAGCCCACTTCCTGACACGCATTTGGCTGAGATGCCAGGGGTGAACCGCGGCCACACAGCCCAGGGGCGTTCCCGTTGCCAGTAGTGCTGATGGCCCTGGAGTGACTGGCCCAAGTCAAGAGGCCCCTGAGGTCCATCCGCCCTCAGGTGGGTTACATATGCTGCTCCACACAGCCCCAGAGGAGTTGTGTGAGGATGGTCGCGCTGCACCTCCTGAGTGGGGTCCTGGCCCTTCTCGAGTGCCAGGCTGGCCCTGCTCCCCATCTGCCCTGCAGTTCCGCCCTGGGACCTTATCACAGTAGGAACAGACTTCACGCAGAAGGGCCTCCCGTCCTGGTGGAGCCTCTTCCCGAGGCAGGCATCCAGATGCTGAAGGGTCTCTGCTGAGTTCACCTGCGGCCCCCCCACCCCACGCCTTGTCCCAGCCTCGTGGCCCTGTGGGCTCTTAGACCTGCCTCTCCTGCCCCTTCCTCCTCACCTTTGCCCACACTGGTCTCCCTCGGGCCCCACTCTACCAGCCACCGTCCAGCCTGCAGTGGAGGGGGTGGCCTGACTTGAGTGGACAGTGGGTCCAGGTAGACTCAGGCAAGCTGGTCAGCCTCTGACAGCAACCACTCTCCTCTGTGGCCTAGAAACGGCCAAGGCCGTCAGGAAGCCAGTGTGGGCGGCTGATGCGGGCCTGGCCTGAACGTGCTCCTTCTCCAGGCGTCGCCATGGCTGTCACCGTGACAGCTCTGCTCAGTGCCACCCCTCTCTGGGCCTCTGTCTCCCTGTGGGATGACATTTTCCAAGAGACCCCGCATGCTGAGACGTCTGGGGCAGAGCTCTCAGGACAGGTGGGCACAGAGGCGTGTTGTCACAGCCAGCCTCAAACTCTGTTTCAGAAACACAGCTGGTTGCTCCTGGGTCGGGCCGCTTCACTGCTCTGGCCTGCTTCCCTGAGTCTGCCAGCCCCCTGGGGCAGCTGGAGTGCTGGCCACCAGCTGGGTGCCTGGGCTCATCTCAGAGTCACCTTGGTGTCTGGGCACCTCTGCCCACATCATGCCCACAGCACACAGGGACCAAGTGCAGATGGATGGGAACGACCCCACCTCTTGCTGGGGGGCTCTGCTGTGGCACTGAGGGAGTGGGTGCCGGGAGGGGCCTGTCTGTCCACCTTCTGAGGAGAGCTGGGGTCCACCTAGGACCTCTTGGACCACAGGGACAGAAAACCCTGCACAGACCAGCCAAGTTCACAGGAGAATTGTGGGGTTTGTGTGGCAGCAAGGTCTGGGATGGGTTCCCCTTCTTGGTGTGTTGGCTCCTTCGAGGGGACAAGGTGGCTACCCCCACCAGCTGACGGCCTCTTGCCCAGGCAGATACCTCTTCCCGTACCTGAGAAGGCCCAGGACCGGGCCCTGTTGGGGGCCCCCCTGCCCCTCTTCCCTGCTCCTATGAGCTGGCTGGGGGCCCCAGGAGGGGAAGGGCACTGGGTCCAGTCCACCCATGTTGCGTTTCAGTCTCATCTTCATTTTATTTCCCCTTGTCCCCCACACCCCCTTTCAGTTGGCGACAAACAGCCCACAATTCTCAAATGGCGGATTCTGTCGGCCACCAATGACCTGGACCGTGTGTCTGCTGTGGCGCTGCCCAAGCTACCCATCTCACTCACCAACACTGACCTGAAGGTGGCCAGTGACACCCAGTTCTACCCCGGCCTCGGTACAGTGTCTTGGGGTTCCTGGGGGTCAGAGGGAGGGGTGCTCTGTGACCTCACCCTCTAGTCTCAGGGTCGTGGGAACCTGGCCTAGCCTCACGTCCGTCCCAGTGGGGATGAGGACACCACTCTTGATATCCAATGAGCTTGAAAGGCTTATGAGGTCGCCAACAAGCTGGGCACGGTGCAGCCACTTCCCATTGTCCAAGGCTGGGCTCAGCCGCTTGACCTGCATGTGCCCCCAGGGCTGGCCCTGGCCTTCCACGACGGCAGTGTCCACATCGTTCACCGGCTCTCGCTGCAGACCATGGCCATCTTCTACAGCTCTGCCGCCCCGCGCCCTGTGGACGAGCCAGCTCTCAAGCGCCCTCGGACCACAGGCCCTGCCGTCCACTTCAAGGCCATGCAACTCTCCTGGACCTCCCTGGCCCTTGTGGGCATTGACAACCATGGCAGGGTCAGTGCTGTGCTAGGGGTGCCAAGAGTGAGGGGAGCCTCGTGCCTCTGTCTGTGGGGTGCGGTCATTGTTGCAGGGTGAGGCCTGTAGCCTGCGGGGGTCGCACAGGAGGTGGGGGCCCTTAGGGTGCCTTCTCCCCACATGTGGGTTTCTAGCGCCCCCCCACCTTTCCCCCACATGCACGGCAGGTGCCCTGTGTTGGCCTCTTGGCTCTCAGAGGAACCCATCCGTGGCCTGGCAGGAGGACAGGTGCCTCTCACACCCACTCTCACACTTGCTTACACACATCTACATGTGTTTACACACTTGCTCACACATACATGTGCCCCTTTCTCCCCAGGAAATCGCTATTGGGCAGTGCACCTACTTGGCCCTGCCCTTGGCATCCAGGGTGGGCGGGGCAGGGACAGGTTTGACCTGGTGGGGGGGACCACGTGGCCCCCAAGTGGACTTGCAGGCCCTGCCACCCCACAGGTGCACCCTTGGTAGGAAGGGCTCCGTTCATGCCACCTGGCCAGACTATGGCTCTGTAGCCCTCCCATGTGGCAGGCCAGGACCCCACATGGGCTGAGCCCTCCTTGTCCCTGGCGCTCAGACTCCCATCCCCCTCAAGACCCTGCCCCTCACGCCCCGCCCTCTCCCCACAGCTGAGCATGTTGCGCATCTCGCCATCCATGGGCCACTCGCTGGACGTGGGGCTGGCCCTGCGGCACCTGCTTTTCCTGCTGGAGTACTGCATGGTGACCGGCTACGACTGGTGGGACATCCTGCTGCACGTGCAGCCTGGCATGGTACAGAGCCTGGTGGAGAAGCTGCACGAGGAGTACACGCGCCAGAAGGCCGAGCTGCAGCAGGTGCTGGCCCATCCCCTCCCTCCTCTGGGGCCTCCTTCCTCCCTATGGGTCAGACGGCCCACCTCCCTGCCTTCTCAGCCCGGGAGGGCGTGGTTGCAGGCCTGGCTGCACCTGCCTCTGCGTGTCAGTGGAGGCCTTTGCCCCTGTGATAAGAACAGTGACCTCAAGTTTTAAAGATTGGAGGGGCAGAGATAAATGATCCCCCAGACGCCACTGGGTGTAACTGCAAACCTAGAGCCTCCCTGAGGTCAGCACTTCTAGGAATCCGGAATTGTCCTCTGTGCCCCCAGTCTCCAACATGAGGAGGAAACAGGAAGGAGAGGTCGCGTGGTTTTTAGCAGCCCGCTCAGATGTGCGAGGGCTCAGACAAGAGAGGGCTCAGATGTGAGAGGGTGCTGCCAATGTGAACTGCACAGGAGGGAGCTGGCTTCAGAGCCAGGAATGCTGGCAGTATCCAGCCGCTCAGTGCTCAGCGGAGCTGTATGCGAGCATGTTGATGCTTTCAGTCCTTTAGTCGTGGCATCCTGGGAGACATCAAGGTCGAGAAACCAGGTGGGGTGAGGGGCAGAGCAGCATCCCTGTCCCCACCCACTTCATGCCAGGCACCCCCAAATCGTTAGGGATCCCAGACGTGGGCCTTTGGCCCCTGATTCGGGATCCCAGACGCGGCCCTTTGGCCCACCCACAGGTTGAAACCCTGCTGTCCTATGAGGGAAGGTTCTACTTGATTGTGCTGGAAGGAGGGCAAGACCCAGAGATTTAGCCCCTTGCCCATTGGGCCCAGCACCTTGCTTTGGCCCCGCCCCGAGGTGGAAGCCCCACCCACTCACGTCCTGGCCCCCCAGGTCCTGTCCACCCGGATCCTGGCCATGAAGGCCTCGCTGTGCAAGCTGTCACCCTGCACGGTGACTCGCGTGTGCGACTACCATGCAAAGCTTTTCCTCATCGCCATCAGCTCCACACTTAAGTCGCTACTGCGCCCACATGTGCTCAACACACCCGACAAAAGTCCTGGCGACCGGCTGACCGAAATCTGTGCCAAGATCACAGACGTTGGTGGGTCCAGCTCTACCCTGCATGCCACCCTGGGTCCTGCCCCCACCCTCAAGTGCCCTGGCTGTCTGCCAGGGAGGATCCCTCAGGCGTCTCGCATGTGTCCCCCTCCCCCCACCACCACCTGTGGGGACACATGGTTGGTGTTACCGGGAACAAAGATGAGGCAACCTGGGTGGCATCCCCAGGGGCACTGTATGTGTGGGCATCTGGAGGCCAGCGGGAACTCCAGGGGTTCCAAGGGGCGTCAGGGTGTCCTGAAGCCATGCAGTGGGTACCTGGAGCCTCTCCCTCCAGCCCTGCCCTCCAGGGCCCCGTGTGTGAGGTCCCAGCCTCCCCTGACTGCCTATCCCCTCCCAGACATTGACAAGGTCATGATCAACCTCAAGACGGAGGAGTTCGTTCTCGACATGAACACGCTCCAGGCACTGCAGCAGCTCCTGCAGTGGGTGGGCGACTTTGTGCTCTACCTGCTGGCCAGTCTGCCCAACCAGGTGTGCCCTCCACCCCACCTCCGGCTCAGCTCCTCCCAGAAACCCCACCTCCCTGGCCCCACCCCTCCCCAAAGGCCATCTGACTCCAACTCACAGAGGTCCTGGAATGCTCAAACAGGAAAGTGCACAACCAGACCCTTCCTCCCCATAGGGCTCCCCGCTGCGACCAGGCCACAGCTTCCTGCGGGATGGCACATCACTGGGCATGCTGCGAGAGCTGATGGTTGTCATCCGCATCTGGGGCCTGCTGAAGCCCAGCTGCCTGCCTGTGTACACGGCTACCTCAGACACTCAGGACAGCATGTCCCTGCTCTTTCGCCTGCTCACCAAGCTCTGGATCTGCTGTAAGACACCTGGTCCTCTTCTCCCATTTCCCCACCAAAATACAAGCCCTGGCGAAGTCCCCCCACCATAATATAATCTCCCATAGGTCAAATTTGCTCTATTGTGGCCCCCCTACTATTTCCCCAGCACTTAGCACAGGTCCAGGCACAGCGTGGGTGCTCAGTAAACATCAGCCACTCTTAGGTTCCTATTTGTCCTGTGTCATGTGTTTCTGTCAGGCTCTGTCATTGTTGCCTCCCTGATGCCAGGAAGCGCACCTAGTACTCACTGCACATTTTTTAAATGAATAAGTGGGTCCCCATTTTACAGAGGAGAGGACCAGGCCCAAAAAGGGGGAGGAGCTTCCCATCCTCCTCAAGAAGTCAGGACAGGGCTGGGGCCTGCACCTGGCGCTCTGTGAGCCTGGAGGAGGCCATGATGCCTCCTGGTGGGCAGTGCTATGGGCAGGGCCGCTAAGCATGATGTCCTGTGTCCCCTGCTTCCCCCACAGGTCGCGACGAGGGTCCCACGAGTGAGCCAGATGAGACGCTGGTGGATGAGTGCTGCCTACTGCCAAGCCAGCTGCTCATCCCCAGCCTGGACTGGCTGCCCGTGAGTGACGGACTGGTCAGCCGCCTGCAACCCAAGCAGCCCCTGCGCCTGCACTTCGGCAAGGCCCCCGCTCTGCCTGGTGGCTCCACCGGCCTGCAGCTGGATGGCGTCATCAGGTATGCGCACCCATCTCTGATTCAGGGCCCTGTATACCCTTTCTTCCAGAAGGGTCTCCCCCAGACCTGCCTGACATCCCCCCTCACATGTCTGTCTCAGGGCCTCTGCCCGTGCTGTGCCTGATGCTTCCTTCCAGCCTGACCTGAGTGCTACCCCTGATACTCCTCCCCTCCCTTGCCCCTGAGATTACTCCTTGCCCCCAGACTCCTCCCCTCCCCACCCACCTCCCCTGCCCTGTCACTTCCCTCCTTCCAGGCACTATACTGTACTATAGCATACAGGTTATCAGCTTGTACTGATTTCTGTCCTTGCTTATCGGAGTGACGTCATCTTCCCCATGGCCTGTCACGGCCTGCATGGAGGGCCCATGTGGCCAACCTTGGTTACTTGGGCTCCAGCCCCTCTGGAGCTCAGGTTCACACCCCAAGCCCCCACCATAAATTGCACTTCAGTCCAGAGTGCCTGGCAGGTCCCAAGGCCCCAGGAAGCAGAACACTCTTAGGCAGACCTGGCTGGGAGTGACCTCGGGGGCCATTCTTTGGATGTGCAGAGTCCAGAAGGCCCAGGCCTGCTGAAGGAGCAGCACCCTGGGTGGGGGTTTGTCCCCACTTGACAGGCAGGTAAACTCAACCTCCGAGGTGCAGTCCAGAGACAGACACCAGGCCAGAAGGCAAACCTAGGACCCCACAGGCCACCTGCCATTCAAGGTGCTCATGGGATGGATTCTCAAGTGGTCCTTTACTGGGGAGGGGCCTTAGCGTCACCACAGCCCTCCCCCGCACCTCCCCCCCCAGGAAGATTCTGGGCCTTCCTCCTCCACTTCCGGATTTTCTTTCTCATCTCTAAAGCCGTGGGAGTAACGGCCTGATGAATCACACGCTGTGGTTTGTGCTCGAGTTTCAGGAAACACTTTACACAAAGAGGTGGCTGGTCGCCAAAGGGCTTTCACACTTTCGGAAGTTTTCAAACTTGTGTGATATGAATGCCCCAGCCCCAGGAATCCTGATGGGCTCGCTCCACTCTGCTCCAGGCGCCACCCTCAGCAGGGTCTTGTGGGCAGAGAGTGTGTAGGAGTCTGGCTCCTGGATTCTCCCTGTTCTCATACACGCTCTGCCTCTAGGAGATCGACCTGTACGGCTATATGTGCGCATGTGCTTGTGTCTGCGTGCGTGTGTGTGCATGCCCGTGTGTGCCAGTGCATGCGTGCACATGTGCGCCAGTGTGTGTGTGCACATGTACATGTGCACACCCCCGAGCCTTTCCCCTGCTCTTCTCCATCAGGGTGCCGGGCCAGCCCAAGATGGACCACCTGCGGAGGCTGCATCTGGGTGCCTACCCCACGGAGGCCTGCAAGGCCTGTACCAGGTGAGCAGCTGCAGGGGACGCCGTTCTGCTCCACCACTGGCAGCTTCCTGGCCTACGAGCCAGGGTCCCAGGAGTGTCTCCGTCGTGGGGCTCCTGAGCGGGTATCCCTGGCGGTCTTCATAACGGGTGGGGCCGAGGTGGGGGTTAGCGGCAAGCGGCTGACCTGAGCCTGCCCTCTTGGGGCTCCCAGTGACCTGACAAGGGCAGAGGTGGAGGAGTGACCACCTCAGCGCTGCTCTGTGCAGATGTGGCCCCGCTTGCTGCCAGATAACCCCAGGGTCACACCACTAGGGTTGGCCCAGCCGCTGTCCACTCAGGGAAGTGAGGGGTGGTATCTGAGTGGGGACAGAAGGATGTGGTGGAATTAGCTCACTGTGGGGGTGTAGGGGTGCAGGGAACACCATTCCTGAGGTGGAGTAGCACGTGCCAGGCCCTGTGGCTACAGCGGGCCTGCCTAGCACCCACCCACCTGCTGTCTCTGCCCGCAGGTGCGGCTGCGTCACCATGCTCAAGTCGCCCAACAAGACCACCGCCGTCAAGCAGTGGGAGCAGCGCTGGATCAAGAACTGCCTGTGTGGGGGGCTCTGGTGGCGCATGCCCCTCAGCTACCCCTGACTGCATCCCAGCCTGTAAGTGCATTCTTTTTCTTTCTTTTCTTTTTTTCACTTGTTATGGTCTTTAATTATTAGTGGAATAATTTTTTAAAGTTTTTATATTATAATGTTTCTGGCATATAGCACAGTGATTGAGTCATATGTATACACTCATGTTCTTTTTCATACCTTGTCCTTTATGGCTTATGACAGCATATTGAATGTAGTTCCCTGTGCTGTATAGTAGGACCTTGTTATTCATCTTTTTTATATGTAGCTGTGTGTATCTGCTCATCCCACACTCCCAATTTACCCCTCCCCTCTTTCCCCTTTGGTACCATAAATTGGCATTCTTTGTTTGAGTTGGTTTCTGTTTTGTAAATAAGTTCATTTGTGTCGTATTTTAGATTTGACATGTAAGTGATATTTGTCTTTGACTTACTTCACTTAGTATGATAATCTCTGGGTCCATCCACTGTTGCTGAAAATAGCATTATTCCTTTTTATGGCTGAGTAGTATTACATTGTATATGTATGTACCACGTGTTTATCCATTCACCTGTTGATAGACCTTTAGGTTGTTTCTGTGTCTTGACAGTTGTGAATGGTGCTACAGTGAACATTGTGTCTTTTTGAATTACAATTTTGTCTGGATATTTGCCCAGGAATGAGAATGCTCATTTTCTGAGGAACCTCCATACTGTTCTCCACAGTGGCTGCACCAGTTTACATTCCCACCAACAATGTAGGAAGGTTTCCTTTTCTCCATGTCCTCACCAGAATTCATAGACTTTTTAACTATGGCCATTCTGACTGGTGTGAGGTGATACCTCATTGTAGTTTTAGTTTACGTTTCTTTAATAATTAGCGATGTGAAGCATATTTTCTTTTCATGTGTTTGTTGGCCACCTATATGTCTTCTTTGGAGAAATGTCTATTTAGATCTTCTGCCAATTTTTTTGATTGGGTTGGTTTTTTGATTTTGAGCTATATGAGTCGTTTGTATATTTTGGAAATTGCACCCTTGTCAGTTGCATCATTTCCAAATATTTTCTCCCATTCTGTAGGTTGTCTTTCATTTTGTTTATGGTTTCCTCTGCTGTGCAAAATGTCAGTGGATTCCTGATGAACTTACAGGAAAGCCATGCTGTCCCCTTGCTGGTGACAGAGCAGCCACGTGCTCCAGACCTTCGTTGGGTGTTCTTAGACACCACCACCCTGGAACTATGCTTGGGGGCCTTGTCTGCTGCGCCAGCACCCCTGTAACCGACAGGGCCAGTGAGGACACAGCCTGAAGCCTCAAGTTGGCACCTCAGCCCAGCCGTTGAGGCTCTTTCTCCCTCGGAGCCTGTTGATTTATCTGGGAGGAGGACCTGGCCGCGTGGTCACCGTGCCAGGTGATGACTGAGATAGGCTGGGGCCTGCCCCAGGCAGAACCATGGCAAGTGCCGCCCCTGGGGACCCCAAGGACCCCTGTGTCCCAGCTCAGAGGGTCCAGGATCTGAGGGCTCTGTGCTTTAGAATGTGACACACGAACCTGCCAGGCGTCCAGTGGCCACTGTCAAGGACACCAGCTGGCGTCAGCCTCAGGCCCCCCACCTGTACATGTCACTGCTGTCTCTGTCCTGGGCAGGCCCCAGAAACATCCTCCTGGGCGACAGGTGTCTTGTCGGTGTCCTGGGCCCCTCCCCCTCCACAGGCATGGGGTTCTGTGCCTGTGTGTGTTGCTCTCCTGCTTGGCCAGCATTTATTGAACACCTACTGTCTACCAGACGCAGGCGTCCCAGTGGGGAGCAGTGGACTGGACGTGGGTGGGGGCTGCTCCCTACTGCCTGGGTTCCTGCACACAGGAGTATCTCTGTCTCTTCTTTCTCTCTGCCTCCCTGCCTTACTCCCCTCCCCCACCAGGTTTTTGGGAGCTCAGGCTGTGGCCCCCAGAGGTCCTGCCTCTCCAGCAACCACTCTCACCGATTATGTGGCTCCCCAGGGCCCGGGCACAGTGCCTGCCTGTTAAGCGGTAATTGCTTCTCTTGTTTTCCTTCTGGAGGCTCGAGGGAGGGCAGGCCAAGTAGGCGCCCTGCGGAGGTCAGGATGCTGCCCGCTGTGTCGGGCTTTCAGGGACTGGCGGCGCTCCAGGGGCCCCATTACCTGGGCCAGTTGCCCACCTGCCTGTGGCCCCAGCACTTGGGTGTCCATGTCTTGCTATCTGAGTGGTGCTTTCTGCAGGGACCTGTGCGGTAGCCCCACCCTGTGCTGCTGCTGGCGCCCCGGCCCCTTGGAGAAATGGGCCTGAAATGGGCAGCCTTTCTGGTGGAGCGGCACATGGCCCAGGTTCTTGCATATATTTTCTCAGCCTTTTACTTCATTTGACTGTATATTTTTTAAGCCACTTGCCTTTCTCAAGTCATTCTAAAGTCTTTAAAGCAGCTACTTGTTTTAGAAAACTGAGCGTGTTTCTTGCACTCATACTTCATTGCTTTAAGGTTAAATTGTGGGGGTTTACACCACAGCCACCATCCTTGGATGCTCCCTGGAGGACGAGTCCTGGTCCCTTCCCCTTGGACCTGCTCCGACCCATCTTGTGCAGGGGAGGTGGTGCTGGCTGACCTGAGGCTGGTGGGACCTGGCCTGGCTCCTGGGCCTCCTCCTAGAGCCTCTGGACACCTGCAGGCTGGCCCCTAGGGTCGGTCATCAAGCGGGTGACACCCCCATGCCCGTGTGACCCTGACCCCTAGAAGCCGAGCGAGATGAAGGGGATGGGATGGCTCAGCGTCACCAAGTTTGGGGCAGCTTGTCACTGAGTGGTGGATGACCAGAGTGCCCATGAGCCACTGTGACGAGCCCAGTGGGCATGCCCCTGCCCGGCTGTCCAGAAGCGTCAGGTCATCTGAGGGCCCTGTTTGAATGTCCTCCAGGTTGGGAGGGGGTTTGTGGGTGGTGAGGTTTCCTTGCCCCTCATCTTTCCCCCACCCTGTGTCCACACAGGTCCCCTTCTGGGGACAATTGCAGGCATTCCTGTGACAGGAAGAGGCAGTTCGGTCCCTCCGATTGTGTGTCTCCTGTGCCCTCAGGCTCCTCAGAGCCAGGCCCATGGGGACCCATTGTGGCTGAGGAGGCTGAAGACACCATCCTCCAGATAGAAGTGGAAGCAGAAGCCCTCCAGGGTCACAGGTGACTGCAACAATGTGCCCCCCTCCACCCCCGTAGATGGTAGGAGCCTGTGTCTCCCCCTGGAGGCCTACAGTCCCCTCTACCTCTATCCCCCCCCACCAGCTCCATCTGGTTCTGCTCCAGCCACTGACCTCAGGGGCCGTTGCTCACTGTTTTATCTCATCTGTACCCCCAACTAGTGTTGCCAGATAAAATGCAGGCGGACAGTTAAGTCTGAATTTCAGGTGGACAATAAATGGTATTTTAGTCTAAATCTGTCCCCGATATTACATGGGACATGGGACATACTTAACAAAATGTTCCTGAAATTCTCATGTAACTGGACAGCCTGCATTTTTATTTGCTAAATCTGGTAATCCTACTGCTCCACCTCCCAACTGGATCATTTCAGGTCCACTCCCCGGTGTCCTGGCTTAATTCAGGAAGTAACCATGGGACAAGTGAGTCTGTGATGGCTGACTGACCAGCAGTTATGTTTTCCTTTCCGCTCTCACTTAAGTGCGTACAGCTTCTTAAATCCCACATGAAAAAAAATTCCTGAGCACACTGAGGAGAACCCCCAGCCCATCATCAGGATCACTCAAGTTCCACCCGTGCATCCGGAAATATTTGACCCGGTTGCTATGAGCAGGGCTGGGTCTTAGCTGTGTCTCGAGAGCTTCCATGTGAATGAATGCTTCATAGCAGAAAAACACCTGGGCAGTTTCCAGTTCCAGTCCCTCGTGGGGCACATGACCATCTCTCAGACCCTCAATCTCTTTATTGACCAAAGGGAGGTCAGAGGCTCCCTTTGTGGGTCAAGTTTAACACCTGGGGCCTAGTAGGTGCTGGACTAAAATGGCCCCTTGTCCAAGTGGGAGAGGGCCCAGGGCCTCAGTCCCTGGGTTCTGCTCTGTCATCTCGCAGAAGGGTAAAACCAAGACCCAGGAAGGTGGTGAGTCCTCTGGGCCTGCAATCAGTGGGGCTGCTCTGGGACACCAGTCAGCTTTGGACAGTCAGTGAGCCACACTGCATGTGGGGACGGCCTGTGAACGCAGGCAGGTGCCTTGCTCTGGGCTGAATTCCAGGCTGCTAAGGAGAGTTGCACAGCGTCTCTGAGCCTGTTTCCCTATTTGGGACACGGTTCTAAGAACACAACCTGTCTGTGTACCTAGATCTCAGCCCAGAGCGGGGTCTTGCACACAGTAGGCCCTTACATTCCTCTTGGGAAGCGGGAACCAAAGGGACACTACCCCGACCCGCGCCACTTGATAGGTCTCAGGACACCTCTTTATTTCCTGGGAAGAGTAAGGGCGCCACCATGTGGCCGAGGCGTGAAGCGAAGCCAGGCTTGAAGGGCATGGGGCCTCTGGACTAGCCAGAATGTCCCTCCTTCAGGCACGTCTCAGCCTTTCGGTTGCCTCCTGGTACAGCATTACCAGGACTCCGCCGCCCCCTCAGTCTGGCTCGCTTCGGTCCACTCCTGCAGGCAGCGTGCAATCAATAAAGGCGGACCGAGTGCAGGAATGGATGATTTTATTGCTCGGGCCCTGTGACCGCAACCTCTCAGGGGCTCCTCAGGCGGCTGCGCCCTCAGCCATGACGCCATCTATCCAGGCCACGTAGCTCGCCAAGCGCGTGTAGATACCGGGCTTCTTGCGGTTGCCGCAGACCCGCGAACCCGAGGTGACCACGCCCTCGGCTACGCTGCCGCACACCAGCGGGCCTCCGGAATCGCCCTGCGGGGAGCGGGGTCGTGAGGTCCGGTGCAGGCCCGCCCTTCCGCGTCGTGGTTCGGCTCCGCTAGAGCCTGCTGCAGGTCCAGCCTGTTGCAATTCCGCTCAGCCCTGCGGCCCCAATCATTCACTTGCTCGTCAGTTTCCCCAGGATCCACCCACCGCCGCCCATCAAGGCCGCGCCTCTGGATTTCGGTTTCGCCACTTTCAAGCTCCACTCCGCCCTCCGTCCCAGTCTCGGCGCAGCGGCCCCTCGAAGCCTTCAAGCTCGGGTCCCAACGCATCCACATCCTCTTCCAGTTGTCACCTCTCTTCCCAACACTTTTTTGTCCTCAGGCCAGCCATGCCCGCCCGGCCTGTCCGCGTGCGCCGCCCCTCTGCTGGTCACGCCCTCCAGCATACCTGCCCTTCTCTGCCCTGTCCCCAGGGCGCCCCGCCCCTCTCCTGGACCCACCCCCAACAGGAGGGCCCCTCTGCCCCGCCCCTCTACTGGCCCCACCCACAGTGGACCTGCACCTCTACTGGCCCCACCCAAAGTAGATCTGCCCAGCCGCCTCGCCCCTCTACAGGCCCCACCCCCAGCAGGCCGGTACCCTCTCTGTCCCGCCCCGCCTGCGCACCTTGCAGGTGTCCCGGCGGTTGCTCTCCGCGCACATCATTCGCTCAGTGATGGTTCCGTCGTGGTACGTTCGCAGGTTGCAGGTGGTGCGGTCGAGCACTGGCAGGAGTAGGTGCTGCAGGCGGTCGGGTTTCCGGCCGGTGTGGCTGACCACGCCCCAGCCCGCCACGTCGCAGAGAGTGCCCGCAGCCACGTCGCGGTCCTCGCGCTGCCATGGCAGGAGCTGCACGGCAGGGCCCAGCACGGCTTTCTCAGAGAGCTGGGGGATGGAGCAGAAGCCAGCGTTAGGGCCGGGGAGGAGGGGGGGCGGAGCCCCAGGGCAGCAGGGGGACTGCGGCTAGACCCGGCAGACCTGTAGCAGGAGTAGGTCGTGGTGGATGGTCTCTGGCCGGCTGCCCGGGTGGGGCACTGCGCGGAGCACGTCGTACAGGCGCTTGGAGGGCTCCGGCTGCGACAGGGAGTGCGCGCCCAGGAGGACCTGCACCTTCCCATCGGCCCTGGGAGTGGGGTGGACGCACATCAGAACCACGTCCGCGCCCCGCCCCGGCCGGCCCCGTTCTTTGCCCCGGGCCACTCACACGTCCTCCAGGCAGTGCGCTGCGCTCATCACCCACTGCTCTGCTATCAGGAAGCCTCCGCACACGTGCTTGCCGTTCACCTGCACCGATGCCATGTAGGGCCGGGAGTGGGATGGAGCCTCCTGGCCACGCAGGATCCGGCCACGGGGCTGTGCCTCTGGAGGTAGGCAGGTGAGCGTGAGGACCTCGGGGATGACTGCAGCCCAGCCCTCGTGTTCCCCCGTAGGCAGCAACACCCCGCCCTCCGCCCTCCGGTGGCTGTAACACCCCCTCAGACCTGGAATTCCATCCTGCAATCCTCCCCAACAGAGTTACAACCTCCCGGGGCCCCAGGGAGGAATGGCTGAGAAGACAGAGGATAGGGAGTGAGGGAGCCTGGGGAAAACCCCATGCCTACACACTGGGCCTGATGGCTTCAATTTAAACACGAGGAAAATGGGGCTGCCCAAACCCAACATCCCTGCCAGCATTTGCCTCTCGGTTTTCCAGTGTGTGGAAAGCTAGATGCAAAGTTTTGAGAATATCCCCTGGCAATCAAGTGGTTGGGACTCTCACTGCCAAGAGCAGGGGTTCAATCCCTGGTCGGGGAATAAGATCCTGCAAGCCGCGTGGCACCGCCAAAACAAAAAACAACCCCCAAATCCTTAAAGTTTGGAGAATTCCTTGGTTTCCAGAGCCTTCTGTTCACGTGGGGCTGGGGAATAATCCTGTTTGATGGAGGGGCCACCTCGCTGACTGCCCTGCAAGCTGGTGACCCCCAGTGGTCATCCCGCATCCACTCACCACACAGGGCTGTCCCAAGGAGGATCAGAACCACCAGGTGCAGGGAGCGGTCTGCCATGATGCCACCGTGGCCTTGACACTGACCCAGGCAGGACCCTGGGGGTGCTTTTATGAGGCTGGAAGGAGGCGGGCACTCCCACAGGCCCTATCTGCTGGGTGGGCATCGGCCCAGCTGGAGAAAGGGAAGCTGCCTGTCCATTCTCCCCAGGGGTGTGGTTCTCTCCCACGGACTTTGTACTGAGTATAGGCAGGCTGCTGGGTATGCCAACTACCCCTGTGAGCCTGACCCAGGGCCAGCCCTGGTGTGGGGAGCTGCCCCTCGGATGGGCAGCGGACAGAGCAGAGGGATGGACCCACCCTTAGCCCCCCAGCCCAGTCCCCCCTAGTGCCTATCCAGCTCCAAAAGTTTCACAACGGCAGCTGAAGACCACAGTCTATAAACAACCCACTTCCTTCTTTTCTGCTCCTCCCTTCTTTCTCTTCCTCCTACAACTTGGAGAAGAGGTCAAGTGGGGGTGGGGAGAGGTCATCCAACACCCTTGTTCCCACTGGTGTGGCTCTGGAGCTTGATACCCCAACAAGTAGAATATGGGAAAAGTGATGTGTAGGGCTGGCTGGAAAAACTGGATACAAGTGACAGAAAAACCAAGGCAAACTGGGTGGAACTTTTAACAAGGAAATTACATGGAAAGTTCATGGGTCCACCTTCAGCTATAGTTTGATCCAGGCACCTGAACAAGGTCAGGTCTCCCTCTGGTTCCTCTTTTCCTCCTTGATGACTTTTTTCTTCACCAGACTTCATTGTTGTGGCCCCAGGAGCCCTAGACTCAGCCCAGAAGCTGGGTCAGTCCCTCTGCAAATTCCCCATCACTGTATCCAGTGTCTCAAGCCTGCCTCTGATTGGCCGAACTTGGATCTCATGCCCCTAAACCATCTTTTGCAGGCAGGGGATGAAAGGTTCTGATGAGCAGAACCTGAGTCACATGTCCTCTGTAAGTTGGAGATGGTGGGTCAATATCTCATGAACCTACTAGGAGGAGATGCTGGGTTCTCCCAGAAGAGTGGGGAGGACCTTGAGCTGTGAGCTGTTCCCAGTGGAAGCAGTGCACCATCTTTCCCCCTCTTCTTCTTTTCACAGTGAAAAGAAAATTAGAAAACAACATAGCAAATGTGATTCATTAGATCCTGACATGTTTCCATACTAAAATCAGAATCTCTGAAACGGAAGCACATTTGCAAGTGGAGTCCAGATTATGTAAGTAAGCGTATTGGAAATTGTGACAAAATTTGGAAATGACCCAACAAGACAGCTCAGTTCAATGAATAACCCTGCGTGTCCCTGGATGTTCTGTTGACCTGGGAAGACTGCCAGTGTATAGTATTAAGTGGAAAAAGCGATTGCTGGGCAGTGGGTCACATTTCTGAGCCGCTGGCACTTGGGGGGAGGTATACCTTCAGGA
Source organism: Giraffa tippelskirchi (assembly GCF_054371585.1). Lineage (NCBI taxonomy): Eukaryota > Metazoa > Chordata > Mammalia > Artiodactyla > Giraffidae > Giraffa > Giraffa tippelskirchi. The sequence goes on along the minus strand of NC_137280.1, from coordinate 116,736,482 downwards.
AGAGCTGGCAGACAGAGGGACTAGCAAAAGTAAGGACCGTGAGGTAGGGCCCAGGCTGGTGTGCCCCACTGGAGGGATTGGTGCAGAGAGGAATTTATCGTGGTGTGGGTTCAGGGGTGGGGGAGGGGACATTGCCTGATGTTACTTCTCAAATTTATTTGCTGGCTTAGGCAATTGATTCCCCCACCATCAGCCTGTGAGCTGCATGATGGCAGAGGCCACATGTGTTGTGGGCCCCTGGGGGTTCCTTCCCAGGCTCAGGGAAGCAGAAGAGGGGTACAGGCTGGTCGCCTACCCAGGGCTGTTGTGACTCCTTTGGGCTGAAGTGTTCCCTTGTGAGACATCTGACGTCTTTGCCTCCCTCCTTCCCCACCTCCCCACCAAGGCTGGGGAGGTGGGGGAGGGACTGTCTCCCTACTCAGTGAAGCCGAGGCTGGCCTGGGACCCCAACTCCTGGCTGGCTGCTTCCCAGACAGTGCCTCACTCTTTACTGCAGGGAAACAGAGGCTCAGAGACAGCACACAAGTTGCTCAAAGTCACAGACCTGGGACTCGAACCCAGGCTCTTGAGTGTGACTTCATAGCTGTTTGCCCCTCTGCTTCCTCATTTGTAAAGTGGGGCACTCCTGGGACCTGCCTCGAGGGCAGAGAGAGGACCAGCTGAGTGAATACTTGCAAAGACTCAGAATGATGTCTGTGCTTGTAACCACGTGTGAACACCTGCTGTAGTGCTCTGCGTTATCACCACCTGCAGTACTGGTTTAATTATGTTTAACAGAAGGGAAAACCAGAAATAGCAACTGGGATCTTTTTGTGGAAGGTAGGGAAGGGACTTCTTACCCCAGTGCCCTGAATTAGCCACCACTTGGTGGCAGCATACTCATGACACACCCAAGACCTTCTGAGGACTTTTCAAGACTCAGTTGTACAACCAACAAACACGCAGACACCTTCTACAAAACAGAGAGAGGTTTTTATTGTGCCAGATGCTGAGTGATGCTTCATGGGAAGGGCCCAGCCAGGGGCAGGTGAGGGGGCGTGACAGGTGCAGCTTTTCTAGTGGGTCCTGCCCACGGGGTCCCTGGGGTGGAGAGAGGGGCCATCGCCGTCACCGTAGCGCCGGATAATAGAGTTGATCCAGTTGGCAAACTTGGCGACAGAGGCAAAGGAGTCTGGGAAGACCCCGGAGCCACAACCCCCACGGACGAAGGAATCGATCCCATGGACCAGCCCGTTGCAGACCAGGGGCCCACCGGAGTCCCCCTGTGGAGCCAGACAAATTGAGGGGCTAGGGTTCCCGGACCAGCCTTCTCAGCTCCACCCACCTGCCCTTCAGGGTGGGGAAGATATTCCAGGGGTCTGGCTGTAGCAGCCTGGGAGGGGGTGGGGTGGGGGCTGGGGGCACCCAGAGTACTTACAAAGCAGATGCCAGCGCGCCGGCGTGGCACCAGGGTGCACACGTTGGTGGGGCGGCAGAGGCCAGTCACCACGGTCACGTTGAGCTGCTGCAGGACTTGGGCTGGTGGCCGGTTTGTGCCCAGCTGGCCCCAGCCCATAGCCACGCACTGCACACCTTCGCCCACGCCCTGGTCCTGGGCGGGCAACCGGGCCACCTGCACGTTGGTGTTGAGGGTGGCCATCCTGTTGAGCTGCAGAGGAGGGTGGGAGAGTACGGAGCAGTCACGGGGGAGGGGCGGTGAGCCACTGCTGTGACTCTGGGGCCGGGTTCCCCCTGCGGCGTCTCCACCATTGTCCTGGGGTGTTTAAGAGCAGGACGCCCATCCTCAGCATGCCTCCCATCCAGCCTCACTTTCCCCGTCTGTAAAGTGGGAGGAACCACCATGGCTAAAGCCATGTCTCTGGACGTGTCTTTTTTTTTTTCTTTTAATATTTATTTATTTGGCTGTGCGAGGTCTCAGTTGCAGCATGCGGGATCTAGTTTCCCAACCAGGGATTGAACCTGGGCCCCCTGAATTTGGGAGTGCAGAGTCTTAGCCACTGGACCACCAGGGAAGTCCCTGAATGTGTATTGAGTGCAGTAAACAGTAGGTATTCAACAGAACAAACCGTGGGCCACACCAGCGACCATAAAGCCCTTGTTCTAGAACATTCTCAGAGACTAATCACAGCTGTGCAGGCGGAGGGGAAAGGTAGGTTTCTGCCTCCAGACTCCCACCAGCCCGAATGAAGGTAATTTTGCCCCATTTCCCAAAGAGGGAGCCCGTCGGTGCCCACCGCCAGCAAAGACAACTGCTCAGAGCTTCTGGCTGTCTTCTCATCTAATCTCTGGCAGCCCTATGGGGTGGGGGGGGTGTACTTCTCCATTTCACAGCGGGGTGACTGAAGCACCGGGATTAGGGGGGACACCAGGTCTGCCACGGCCCGCCGCACCCCCCAGTCTCCTGCCCCTCCCCCCCCCCAAGCCTCTCAGGGCGCTGCACCTGCCCTGCCCGCCCCGCCCCCCGCGCACCTGGAGAACCACGACGTCGTTCCGCAGGTTCAAGGGGTCGAAGCCATTTTCAAAGACCCTCTGGACCCTGAACTTCTGCCGGGTTCGCTCCTGCCGCCGCAGGTTATGCGCCCCCAGCACCACTCGCACCAATCGAAAGTTCCTGGGGTCGGGGGCGGACAGGTGATGGGGGGGCCCCGGGATGGGAAGTGGCGGAGAGACCCCGCCAGGGCGCAGGAGGACCCTGCAGACCCTCGCGCTTTTGCGGAAGCCCCCACCCTGGGCCGGCCCCACGCCCCTCGCGCAGTGGGCGGCCGGGACCCCATGTGTGCGCGCGCCCAGACACTCACAGGCCGTTCAGACAATGCGCTGCCGACAGCACGAAGTTGCGGGCGATGAGGGTGGCGCCGCAGAAGTGGCCTCTGCGCAGCTGCAGAGAAGCTATGAAGGGCCAGGCGTGCGGCCGGGCCGCCCGGCCCCCCACGATCTCCGAAGCCAGCGCGGGGCCTGGGGGCACGGGCGGGGGTGGGGCGGTAAGCGGAGGAAGATCCTCGACCCCTGGAACCCCCACCAGGCCCCCCCCCCCGGGTTGGGCTCTTCTAGTGCTTGTCACCGAGAGAGGGGTGGGGGCGTGTACGGTCCTCCTGCCGGGGTGCAGCCAGACCTGAAGTCCCCACAGGGTGCGGGGTGAACCCCCCCTTCACCCTCACCACTCAGAACCTCTGTCTCCTCCTCATCCCATGAGGATGAGGGGGCCGGCAAAGTCCAGGGCGAGTGGAGATGTGGAAGCAGAAGACCAGGGAAGACCAGGGACAGACTCTGCCCCACTCACCGCCCAGCAGCAGGGCCAGCAGGATGGGGGCCAGGGCGGGGCTGAAGTGTCTGCAGCTTTGGGTCATGGTCGGTTGGGGGCTCCAGGGTTTCTGCCCTCTGTGCCCACCTAACCCTCTTATAGCCCCCACGCCCGGAGGCAGTTGCAGTTGCCCCACGGTGGGGCCAGGTGCCCCTACTTCCTCTCCCGGTGGGGCCAGGTGCCCCTACTTCCTCTCCCCATCCCGGGGATGGGGGACGGCCGACTGGGTGATGGGAAGAGCAGTTGGGGAAGGACCTGTGCAAGTGACCAGGAAGCTCCAGGAGGGTCACCAGTTCAAACTCAGGGTGCATTAAACTGTAATGTCAGATAAGCATCTTTTTAACATAAGTGTATCCCACATATGAGCATGGGATGTAGTTATGTACAAAGTTTATCCAACATTCAAAGTTAGCAGGGTGTCCTGTGTAAGTGAATTGAAGTTAGTCGCACAGTTGTGTCAGACTCTTTGCAATCCCATGGACTGTAGCCCCCCAGGCTCCTCTGTCCCTGGAATTCTCCAGGCAATAATACTGGAGTGGGTTGCCATTTCCTTCTCCAGGGGATCTTCCTGACCCAGGGATTGAACCCAGGTCTCCTGCACTGCAGACAAATTCTTTACCACCTGAGCCACTAGGGAAGGCAATATTCCCTACAAGTAGTTATGTACAAAGTTAGTTTATCTGACATTCAAAGTTAGCAGGGCATCCTGTATTTTTGCTAAATGTGGTCATCATACACGCATGCATGCTAAGTCGCTCAGTTGTGTCTGACTCTTAGCGACCCCATGGACTGTAGCCTGCCAGGCTCCTCTGTCCATGGGATTCTCCAGGCAAGAATACTGGTCACTCTGGCCCAAAGGAATTGTTTGGGATGCCACGTGCCTCAGTTTCCCCAGGGCTCTCTGATAACAGCAATCACGTGCACCCAGCTCTGTCCTAATATTTGGCAGGCATAGCGGGGTCTCCACATGAGCCACCTGCCCAGTGACATGGTTGGGGGAGCTGGGCTTTGAACCCAAAATTCACAGCTAGAGGGGGACTTGCTGACTCTTCCTCGGCTTTGGATGTCCCTCTGGGAGCCTGGACTTCCAACCTGTCTTTGGTTGCTGCTCCTAACAGGGAACTCACTCCTACCCGAGATTTGGTCAGTCTCTGGGGGCCCTCCGAGGTTCTGGGAAGGAACCCCTCCCAACGCATCCCACCCCTACCCCTCTGAACTTCTCTGAAACCCCTTCCAGCTGGAGGCAGAGGAGAGAATTCCCTCCTGGGCCTGGAAGCTGGACCATGGATCTCCATCCAAGTTTGAAAGCTTTGGTATGGACCTTGGAAGAGCTCAAGCTGGACAAGGGAGATGGGGTCCCCCAGGGCCAATCCCCAGCCCCATGGTGCCCGTTCCCCTTCCCCCACCCACCTCCCAACCTCAGCTGCTCCAGCTGCAACGGCTGTAGCCAAGGCTGTCGCAAGAAGCAACGTTCTCCTGGCTTGGAGCCTTCTCGGGGTGGGAACCAACGGATCCATATGAGGAAGAGGCGGGCGGGGGCGCCCAGGGACACCCAGAGCCCAGCTGGGGTGGGAGTCCAGTTTGTCCCTGGGTCCCCCCACCCCAGGTATGTGGCCATAGGCAAGTCAACCCCCATCTCTCCCCTCTTGGCAGGCTCCCCACTTTGTTGAGTTAAAGCTACCATAGAGCACTTGGTAAGCACCTTCTGTATACATAACCCAGTTTCCAGCAGGGGTGGGGAGAATGGAGGAGGCTGTGCCTCAGGAGGGGAGACCAGATTTAAACAAAGCTGGATCTTTTGAGGACCACCTGCATGCTACATCCTCACAGGTCGTGATGGCTAAACTTGTGGACTCCAGTGGACTTGCCCACTGTGACTTCAGGCCCTCTCCAAGCCTCATTTTCCTCATTTGTAAAATGGAAGCTGTAGGTTCCCATCTCAAGAGATTGTCCCACGGATTAATGAATGAACTTGTGTGAAGTTCTTAGATAAGAAAGTGCCGTCCTTGAGGGTTTGTTAACCATTAACCCTCTCCCAGAGGGTATGGTGATGATCGCCTTGGGGGTGTTCTGGTTCCCATCAGAGTACTGATGCCACGTGGAGCATCTCACAGGACAATGATGCTCTGGAGGCTAGGGGATCCTGTGTTGCTGGGGGCCGCCGTGCTCTCCCAGGCCAACCCCCTCCCCAGGTCGCTTCTCTGCAACATCCTGTTTATAATTCCTGTGGCTCGGTCCTCCCCTGAATGTCAACCGCCTTGTCAACCTCTAGAAGTCAGCCCCAGCTCCTAGGTCCCTGTTCTCTCCTCCCCTCCTTGGATCTGATCCTTTTTGTGCAGAACTTTCCTCTGACTCATCTTACATACACACACACACACACACACACACACACACACACACACACACACACACACACAACACACACACACACACTCATGTGCTGGAGCTCATAGAAAATAGAAAACAGCCGGGGCTGTTTTTTATGGGGCTTTCTGTTCCCATCAATGGGCTCAGTCCAACACGCCCTCCAGCAAACCTCATTTGTCCCCAGTGCGGCGGGAGAGGTCCCTCTGGGCTTTTTACAGAAACCACTTCCCTGCCGTGGGCCTGTGGGAGCTTCGAGGGGAATTCCCGGCCCTCCCCTGACTTTTATCAGCGGGGGTTTCCCAGAATTCCGGCTTTGCCCCAGGTCTGGGCGCAGGCTTGCTCCTGCTCCTGAGTTGTGAAACAGTTAAAAAGGCAGCAGGCCTGAGGGGATTCTGGCTCCAGCTTGAATTTGCATGCTGCCACCAGGTGGCAGCAGAGTAAATCGATAACCAAAGAGCTGTCTTCCAACACTGGTGTGTGCCAGAGCTGGTTGGCTCCTCTCTCTGAGCCTCCATTGCTGCATTGCCATGGCCACCTGCCCTCTCCATGGCTGGCCTGTGACCCCTACCTCTGCCTTGCCTCAGGCTCCTCCTCTAGACCCCAGGTCATCCGGTGGCCGTGTGTGCTCCAGCCCTGCCCCTCCCTGACCTGCTCTCCCTCCCCGACTTGGTTGGCCTTGCTGTTCCCCATATCCCCAAACTACTCCTGATGTAGGGCCCTTGCCTGGTCTGTGCCTTGTCTGCACAACCCTTCTTTTGTTCCTATTCCTGCACTGGGAGTCAGCTCAGGCATTGCCACCTCCCCCAGGAAGCCTTCCTGGTAGCCCTCTGCCGGCCCCTGACTTGTTCAGGAGCCCCACAAGCCCTGGGCACCCCAGGTTATGATGGCTTAGTCAAGAGGCCATGTTGCTGAACGGGCTTCCCTGGTGGCTCAGACAGTAAAGAATCTGCCTGCAATGCAGGAGTCCGGGGCTTGATCCCTGGGTCAGGAAAATCCCCTGGAGAAGGGAATGGCTACGTACTCCAGAATTCCTGCCTGGAGAATTCCGTGGGCAGAGGAGCCTGGCAGACCGCAGTCCATGGACTCACAAAGAGTCAGACATGACTGAGCGGCTAACTAATACACATAGAACTGGACAGGACACCCCCAGCCCCCAGGGCCAGAATGGGGCTCCTTGGACACTTGGAAATGTGTGGGGAAACTCCATTTTCCAGATGAGGAAACGGAGGCACAGAAAGGGGCAGCCACTTGCCCAGGGTCACACAGGCAGGGTTGTGGGCATCTGGGGAGTGGGATCCATGGTGACCTGGGCCCTCATCTGACCTCCAGGCCTCTGTTCTCACCCCCACCCTGAGTTTGGGGTTTCAGGACCCAGACACTGAGGAGCCTGACCCGCTCTCCCCGACATCGCCCATGGGAAGGACACACAGGAGCCAGGGGGGCAGTTCAGCTTTTATTAATGGCACAGGTGGGGCTGCCAGGGAGGGGGAGAGGGGGCACAGACACAGAGACAGACCTGCTGCCTCTGTCCACAGCGCCTGCAGGGGTTCTGGGGGGCTCAGGGTCTGTCCTCCCTCCCAACGCTGCTCAGCACGGAGTGGATCCAGTCCACATAGAGGGAGACCCGAGCAAAGAAGTCAGGGTACTGGCCAGTGGCACATCCCCGGATCACGAAGGAGTCCACGCCCTGGAGTACCCCATCGCAGATTAAGGGGCCCCCGGAGTCCCCCTGTGGAGGGGCAGATTGGTCAGTCCCTCAGGCCGGGCCAGCAGCCAGACTTGGCTGCCTCGGGAAGGGGCCGCGCAGGGGTGAAATGCTCCCCGTCTCACTGAAGGCACTCCAGTGAAACGGGGAGATGGGCATGGCCGCAGAGTGGGGGATCAGTCACCCACTCGAGGGGCCCCCAGATGGATGAGCCCCCAGACCCACAAAGGCCACATCACCCCTCATGACGGGTGTGCCCACCTTCCAGACAGGGAGGTGGAGGTGCAGCAGCTGCTCAGGAAGGAGAAGGCAGGGTTGGGTCCCTGCCACCAACCCTCCCTCCCCGGGCAGTCCCTGCACCAAAGCCGCCGGTACGTACGAAGCAGATGCCAGCGCTGCGTCGGGGCACGTAGGTGCACACGTTCTGTGGCCGGCACAGGAAGGTGACCACGGTGACATTGAGCTCTTGTAGTACCTGGGGCAGCGGCTCGAGGGTGCCCAGGCGGCCCCAGCCCATGGCCAGGCACTGGGTACCGTGGGGCAGTGGCTGGTCCTGCTGAGGGAGCTGAGCCACCGCTACATGGGTGTTGAGGGTGGCCGGCTGGTCCAGCTACGGCAGAGGGCAGGGGTGGGGGGGGCAGTGAGCTCCCGACTCTGGACCCGCATCCACCCATAGACCATTATCCCAAAGTGCTTCCTCCCGGCTTTCGCACATGCTGTTCCCTCTGCCTGGCTCAAGGGTCACCTCCTCCAGGGAGGCTGTCCTGATCACCCTCCAAACTCACAAGGGGTCAGTTTAACCTTCCTTGAGGCCATGAGCCACCCGTTTGCAGCAGTGGTCACTGTGGTGTTCATTCACATACAAAGCACTTATTTAGCACCAAGTGTATGCTTTAAAAAAAAAAACTATTTATTTGACTGTGTTGGGTCTTAGTTGTGGCATGCAAACTCTTTGTTGGGGCATATGGGATCTAGTTCCCTGACCAGGGATCGAACCTGGGCCCCCTGCATTGAGAGCACAGAGTCTTGCCACTCGACCACTAGGGAAGTCACCCAACTGTATTGCTTGATCCTGGCTAAGCCCTAGGAACACTCTGTCTCTGCTCCGGGAGCTGATCTTTGGGCCAGGAAGGGCTGAGAAGAGGAGGGCAGGTGGCACAGTCAAGGGAAATAGAGCCTCATCCTGAACAGTGAGTGGGGGGGTGCATCACTCAGGTGACACAGGGACAGACTAGGGGAGGCCTCCCTGAGGAGGGGAGGCTGGTGCCAAAGCTGTGGGTGCCCAGTCGCTTCAGTCATGTCCGACTCTTTGCGACCCCATGGACTGTAGCCTTCCAGGCTTCTCCGTACATGGGATTCTCCCGGCAAGAATACTGGAGTGGGTTGCCATGCCCTCCTCCAGGGTGTCTTCCCCACCCAGGGATCGAACCCTCATCTCTTGCATCTCCTGCATTGCAGGCGGATGATTCTTTATCCATGAGCCATCTGGGAAGCCAAAGGTGAGGGTATCTGGGAACAGTGCAGGGAGTGGGGAGGGGACACAGCCGAGCAAAGTCCACGAGGGGGTGGGGGTGGGGTGGGTGTTCCTGTAGACTCCGAAGTCGCTGGAGGGTGGAGCACAGCGCCGGCACCGCCCACCTACCTGCAGCAGGAGCACGTCATTCAGCTTCTCCTGCGGGTTGTAGTTGTTCTCAAACAGGCGACTGATGCCGAGCCTCTGTTGGGTGGGCTCGGGGGTCTGCAGGCGGTGGGCCCCAAGCACCACGCGCACGCGCTGCGGGTTCCTGAGGGTCGGGGCGTTCGTGCTAAGCCTACCCGTGCTCCCCACGCCCATCCTGAGGCCCAGGGTGCAGCCCCTCGGGGACTTCCCACAGCTGCCCCAGGAGACCCGTCACCCCGTGTGCATCTTGCCCCCGAGGGTTTGGCCCCTGGCTTGAGCTCATCCTCCTGGGGCATCAGGGGGCCACATCGGGCAGGGGTTGGGGGAGAGCGCGCAGGGCAGGTGCCCGCCTAGTCTGGGATGAGAGGGTTGGGCAGGTGGACGGATGCAAGGGTGAGGCCAGGCGAAGTGCAGGCAGGGCCGCACCCCCGACTCGGACCCTCTGGCAGGCCCGCCCTCCGACCCCCGGACCCCGGACCCCGGACCCGGAGCAGGTCCGCCCTCCACCTGGGACCCCGGCCCGTCACGCGCTGGCGCACTCACACGTTGTTCAGGCAGTGAGCGGCGGTCAGCACGAATCTCGGGTGCACCAGGGTCCCCCCGCAGAAGTGGCTGCCGGGAGCCAGCTGCAGCGACGCCATGTAGGGGCGCGAGTGGGGCTGGGCTTCCCGCCCGCCCACGATCTCCGCGGCCCGGGCTGCTCCTGGGGACGCGGGGGTCAGGGGCAGTCGCCTCGCCTGACGCCCCCGCCCCACCTCCAGGGAGCCCAGACGGGGGACGGGGGAGGAGGGCAGGGCCGCTGCCTGGCCCGGAATCCTGCGGAGCCTGCGTTTCCCCATCTGCAAACTGGGGGTCCCATGGCAGCACGGACTGGGGTCTGCTGCGGGGAAGAGACCCTGCCTGGGACTGTTAGTGCTGGGACGGAGAGCCCCGAGGTCATCATCATTACTCCTGGAGGCTCCGGGAGGCCCTGGCGCCCTGCCCTGGCGGCCAGGAGAGGGACAAGCTGAGGCATGAGTCAGCCTCCCTGGGGTGAGGGTGGAGGCCCCTCAGCGGGGCCTCCTATGACACCTGCCTCATTCACCCAGTCACGCATTCAGTGGTGCGCCTCACACGTATTAAGCGCTTGCTGTGTGCCAGGCACTGTCTGGGGATTCTGGTTACACTGAGTCCCCAGGACACCTGCCTAGGTGGGAGGGACTAGGTTTTGCCCACTTCACAGATGGGGAAACAGACCCCCCTCCTTTGCTTCTACCCACCCCTTGAGGCTCTCTTCCTGAGCCTGATCCTGCCTCACTCTCCCCATCTGGGCAGTGAGGGTGTAGGACAGGTGGACAGTTGGGCGGACATGGACCCCACTCACCGCCCAGCAGCACGGCCAGCAGCACTGGGGCCAGGGAGGGGCTTGGGGGTCTGCAGCTTCCGGGCATGGTCCAGCGGTACCCCCTGCCCGCCCGCCCATCCCCTCTTATAGTCGCATTCAGCAGGCCGTTGGGGTTGCCCCATGCCCGGGTTGGGCGTCCCCACTTCCTCCTTTCAACTCCAGGGCCTCAGGAAGCTTGGGATTTAAAGCTGCACACCAAGAAGGCTGCAGGGGCTTCAAGCTCAGGCTCAGGGTCCCGTCCCACCCCCAAGAGGTGTGGGAAGCTGGCTAACACCCACCCCCTGCTGGCGTCCTCTCGGCCAGGGGGCAGTGTGACCACAGCCCTCCAGCCTTCCACACTTCCAAGGGGACACTGACCCCCTCCTATGGGGTCCCTGTAGCCCCAGCAAGGTGGGATGTGGCTGGTGTGTGCAGGGCTTAGGGTGAAGCCCCCTCTGTGGGACATAAAAGGGAGTGGGGGAGGGGGTCTCAGCACCCTTCACCTTCTCACACCCACAGGGTCATCTCTCTGCCCTGACTTTGTCTGGGGGATTCACACTTCATTCCATAGCAGAGTTCTGACCTGGGGTGGTCTTCTCCCAGGGACACCTGTGGTCATCATGACTGGGGTGGGGGCACCTGGCATGGAGTGGCTGAGGCCAGGGATGCTGCTCCATATTGGGGGTGGGAGGGTGGGGGAGACTTGGGTGCCCAGAAGACATTTATTTATTTGGTTTTTATTTATAACTGGCTCTTGCCTGGACAATCCCATGGATGGAGGAGCCTGGTAGGCTGTAGTCCATAGGGTCGCGAAGAGTCGGACACAACTGAGCGACTTCACTTTCACTTTTCACTTTCATGCATTGGAGAAGGAAATGGCAACCCACTCCAGTGTTCTTTCCTGGAGAATCCCAGGGACGGCGGAGCCTGGTGGGCTGCTGTCTATGGGGTCGCACAGAGTCACACACGACTGAAGCGACTTAGCAGCAGCAGCAGCAGCAAACCTACAGAAGCATAGGTAGAAGAGCTCATGAAATTGGGGGGCAAAAACACACTTTTCAGATTTTTCATGTTGAAACCATTTCACGCTTACAGAAGTCTGCAAAATTCCCAGACTTGCTGCCACTGCACAAATGTTATCTCTTCCACAGGTCGCCTGGATGTCACAATCACTGTCCCTGGTCCAGGAGGGACCTGTGTGTCTCCCCTGTGTCTCCTCGGCTCTGGGGCAGCTGCTCAGCCTTCCCTGTCCCTCCTATTGTGTACTGGTGAGCATCTGGAGCTTGTGTGAGGCCCCCCACACGGAGTCGGGGTCTGCGTCCTGGGCGGGGGTCCCACGGACTCCAGGTCCCTCCTGCCAAGTCACACTTTCCCCTTTGGAATGACCTACTGTCTGGGGGAATCGTCTGAGGCAGAAACAGCCTGTTCTGCCTTTCGCCCACCGAGGACCCTTGCAGTCGGCTGCCCCCCCTCTGCTGACACATTTTTATTTTTTAAAATTTTATTGAAGTATGGTTGATTTACAACATTGTGTTAATTTCTTCTGTACAGCAAAGTGACTCAGTTATATATATATATATATATATATATATGTTCTTTTCCATATTCTTTTCCATCATAGTTTATCACAGGATATTGAATATAGTTCCCTGCACTCTACAGTAAGATCTTGTTGTTTATCCATCCTACATATACTAGTTTGCATCTGCTAATCCCAGACTCCCAGTACAGCCCTTCCCCACCCCCATCCCCTTGGCAATCATAAGTCTGTTCTCTATGTCTGTGAGTCTGTGTCTGTTTTGTAGATATGTTCATTTGTGTCATATTTTAGATTCCAGATATAAGTGATATCATATGGTACTTGTCTTTCTCTTTCTGGCTTACTTCATTTGGCTTGAAAATCTCTAGGTCCATCAATGTTTCTGCAAATGGCATCATTTCACTCTTTTCTATGGCTGAGTAGTATTCTATTGTATACATGCACCACATCTTCATTCTTCTGTCAGTGGATGTTTAGGTTGTTTCCATGTCTTGGCTATTGTAAATGGAACTGCTGTGAACATAGGGGCACATATATCTTTTTGAATTCTAGTTTTGTCTGGGTGTGTGCCTGGGAGTGGGATTGCAGGATCATATGGTAGCTCTAGTTTTAGTTTTTCAAGGAACCTCCATTCTGTTCTCCACAGTGACTGCACCAATTTACATTCCCACCAACAGTGTAGAAGGGTTCCCTTTTCTCTACACTCTCTCCAGCATTTGTTCTTTGTAGACTTAAAAAAAAAATTTATTTGGCTGCATCAGGTCTTAGTGGCATCATGCAGTATCTTTCATTGCTGCCCACAGACTCTCTAGTTGTGGTGCAGGGCCTCAGTAGTTGCAGTGTGTGGTGTTAGTTGCTCCAAGGCATGTGGAATCTTAGTTCCCTGACCAGGGATTGAACCCATGTCCTTTGGATTGCAAGGCGAATTCTTAACCACTGGATCACCAGGGAAGACCTATTTGTAGACTTTTAAAAAGTAATTATTTTTGGCTGCAGTGAGTCTTTGTTGCTATGCACAGGCTTTTCTCTAGTTGAGAAAAGAGGGGCTACTCTAGTTGTGGTGCACAGGCTTCTGTTTGCAGTGGCTTTTCTTGTTGTGGAACATGGGCTCTAGGCATTTGGGCTCAGTAGTTGTGGAGCACGGGCTCAGTTGCCCTTCGGCAGTGGATCAGGGGCAGTGGATCAGAAATTGAACCTGTGTCCCTCTATTGGCAGGCAGATTCTTTTTTTTTTTTTTTTTTGAGACATTTTATTTTTTAAATGTGTACACGAACTGCTTTAGTATGGATGCACCATGAATTTTTTTCCCCAAACTTTAAACTTTTTGTTTTGTATCGATGTATAGCCGATTAACAATGTTGTGGTAGTTTCAGGTGAACAGCAAAAGGACTCAGCCATACATATACATGTATCCATTCTCCTCCAAACCCTCCTCCCATCCAGGCTGGCACATAACCTTGAGTAAAGTTGCATGTGCTATACAATAGGTCCTTGTTGGTTTTCCATTTTGAATACAGCAGTATGTACATGACCTTCCTAAACTCTCTAACTATCCTCCCCCTGCCCTCTTAACCATAATTTCCTTTTCTAAATCTGTGAGTCTTTTCATGTTTTGTAAGTAAGTTCATTTGTATCACTGGTTTGTAGATTCCACATGTAAGGAATGTTATACAATGTTTCTCCTTCTATGTCGCACTTCAATTTACTCAGTATGACACTCTCTAGGTCCGTCCATGTTGCTGTGAATGGCATTATTTCATTCTTTTAAATGTCTGAGTAATAGTCTATTATATATATATATATAATATATATATATATGTTATATATATATATACACACACCACATCTTCTTTATCCATTCCTCTGTTGTTGGACATTCAGGTTGCTCCTATGTCCTGGCTATTGTAAACAGTGCTTCTATGAACATAGGGGTGCATGTATCCTTTCAGATCATGTTTTTCTCCAGATATATGCCCAGGAGTAGGATTTCAGGGTCATATGGTAGCTCATTTTTATTTTTTTAAGGAACCTCCATACTGTTCTCCATAGTGGCTGTACCAATTTACATTCCTACCAAGAGTGTAGGTATGTACACTGTACATACATTGTACCTTTTCTCTACACCCTCTCCAGCATTTGTTATGGATTAAAAAATACATTTATTTATTTATTTGGCTGCACCAGGTCTTAGTTGCAGCAGGTGGAATCATTAGTTGCGGCATGTGGGATCCAGTTCCCTGACCAGGGATTGAAACCAGGCCCCTTGAATTGGGAACATGGAGTCTTAGCCATTGGACTACCAGGGAAGTCTCTGTGGTTTTTTTGACGCTGGCCATTCTGACTGGTGTGAGGTGATACCACATTGTAGTTTTGATTTGCATTTCTCTATGAATTAACAATGTGGAGCAGCTTTTTGTGTGCCTGTTGGCCATCCATATTGCCGACACATTTTTAATTCATGCATCAGCCCAGTCACTTGGGAAAGGTCGCCAGGTCCTCCTGCAGGGTGTCTGCCACAGCTCTGGGTGTGGCTCTGACGTGTCCCCACAGAACCCTGGCGCTGCTGTGCTGTCTGCTTTCAGAACAGGATTTTCTCTTTCGACAAGAGCATCTTTGCAGACTGGCTCCTTCTGGTCCAGCAAGCAGGCTGCTCAGTGCCTTGGTTTCCCCACCTGTATGGTGAGGTGGGGCTCTCACAGCAAGTATACTGGAGTGGTTGGACATTCCTTCCTCCAGTGGATCAGATTTTGTCAGAACTCTCCACTATGACCCCTCAGTCTTGGGGTGGCCCTACACTGCATGGCTCATAGCTTCATTGAGTTATGCTTATGCTTTCAGACTGTGGTTCTGGAGAAGACTCTTGAGAGTCTCTTAGACTGCAAGGAGATCACACCAGTCAATCCTAAAGGAAATCAACCCTGAATATTCATTGGAAGGACTGATGCTGATGCTGAAACTCCAATACTTTGGTCACCTGATGTGATGAACCAACTCATTGGGAAACCAACTTTCCCTGATGCAGGGAAAGACTGAGGGCAGGAGGAGAAGAGGGCAACAGAGAATGAGATGGTTGAATGTCATCACCAATTCAGTGGACATGAACTTGGGCATACTCCGGGAGATGGTGTGGGACAGGGAAACCTGGTGTGCTGCAGTCCACAGGGTTGCAAAGAGTCGGACACAACTTGGTAACTGTAGCCCCTCACTTGGGTTTACATTCTGCTGTGCTTTGTGAATCTGGGCTGGGCACACCACCTCTCTGAGCCTCAGTTTCCCCATCTGTTAGTGATGGGGGTGATGAGAACATCCCCATGTCAGGGGTTGATTCACCGGATAAGAAGAGAGCTCCATGAACTGTCAGCTGATGAAATAGGACACACACACGGAGCATCACTCAGTCCTGAAAAGGAGAGAAACTTGCTACCACGTGGACAGTCTCTGAGGACATGACGCTCAGTGAGAGAAGCAGACACAGAAGGACACACAGGGTGATTCCACTGATGGGAAACGTCCAGAACAGGCTGATCCACAGACACAGAGAGTGGGTTCCTGGTTGTCAGGGGCTTGGGGAGAGGAAGGGTGACTGCTGGTGGTGCTGGGGCTTCTTTTGGGGTGATGGAATATTCTGGAATTAGAGGTGGTGGTTGCACAATCCCGTGACTGTACTAAATGCCACTGAATTGTTAAGTGGGTGAGTTGTATGTATGGTATGTGAAGTACATTTCAATAAATCTTTAACCAAAGAAAGAAAAAGAAACACACACACACATAACTTTGGCAGAGAATGGCCCAGGAGGTCCTGGCAGGGAGCTCTCACCCCCCAAGGAGCCTCTCAGAGTCAGGGGATGTTCAAGGCATCAGTTACAACAGGGGGATGGCCTGGGGTCCGCCTGTCTGCTCCAGCCCTGGGATGGGGGCCAGCAGGTGAGTGCAGGACTTGGGGGCTTCCTGAAGGAGGAGGCTGGTCTGGAGGATGGGACAGTGTGGGCTTGGGTGGAGAGCTGGGGGCACTGGGGGTTGTAACTTGCAGGGAACTCTCTGGGGCCTCTGGGGGTCAGGCCCACGGGTGGAGAGGAAGCAGGGCTGGAAGCTGCGGCTTTGGCCCCTTCCTGCTCCAACTGTGGCTGGTGCAACAGACAACGGACAACGGTCTTGCCGGGAACTGGAGCCGGGAGGGGGCCGAGCAGACCTGAGCGGACACACCTGGGATCCAGGGAAGGTGAGCGAGAGAGGCTCATCCTCAGGTTTTCTGCCTCTTTTTTGTCTTCTCTCTTTAAAAAAGGAAAACACTCCATCCTCGAGGTTGTCAGTGTCTGGGGCTCCAAGCTGGGACCCTCTGCTCTAGGACCCCAACCCCCAGGGCCTCAGTTTCCCCATCTGAACAATGAGCAGGTGGGACCCCTGGACTGTTCTGGGCTCCTGAGACACATATTTCTCTCTGGGATTCAGTTTCCCCTTCTGTAAAGAGGACCTGTTATGAACCCCCAATACCCCTCTTGGTAAAATCATAGTACTAAATATCAATGTTCAAGTAGAACTTGTACATGAATGTTCATAGCAACCTGTTTCACAACAGCCAGGGTGGAACCAACCCAGATGACCATCCACAGATGATGGTTACACATCACAGGAGCATCACTCAGCCATGAGAAGGGGAGAAGCCCTGACACTCGCTACCACATGGACAGACCCTGAGAACATGATGCTCAGTGAGAGAAGCAGGCACAGAACGACACACAGGGTATGATTCCACTGATGGGAAACGTCCAGAACAGGCCGATCCACAGACATAGAGAGTGGGTTCTTGGTCGTCAGGTGGTGGGGTAGGGGGTGGGGTAGGAGGTGGGGGGTGATACTGATGGGAGTGGGCTTCTATTGGGGTGATGGAATGTCCTGGAATTGGATAGTGAGGTTTGGATGGTGAGTGCTGCACAGCCTAGTGAAATACACTAGGTATATTTTGAATTGTACACTTTAAAAAAGTGTATGTTATATTATGTGAATTTTGTCAATAAATTATGAAAAACAAATAAACTCAATGAATATTCAGGGTTGATTTTCTTTAGGATTGACTGGTGTGATTTCCTTGCAGTCTAAGGGACTCTCAAGAGTCTTCTCCAGCACCACAGTTCGAAAGCATCAATTCTTTGGCGCTCATCCTTCTTTATGGTCCAACTCTCACATCCATACATGACTACTGGAAAAACCATAGCTTTCACTATATGGGCTTTTGTCAGCAAAGTGACGTCTCTGCTTTTTAATACACTGTCTAGGCTTGTCATAGCTTTTCTTCCAAGGAGCAAGCGTCTTTTAGTTTCATGGCTGCAGTCACTGTCCACAATGATTATGGAGCCCAAGGAAATAAAATCTGTCACTGCTTCCACTCTTTCCCTTCTATTTGCCATGAAGTGATGGGACCAAATGTCATGATCTTAGTTTTTTTTTAATATTAATTCATTATTCCCCAGGTATTTTTATAACGTTTTATGTTTTGTTTATGTATTTTTGAGTGTGCTGGGTCTTTGTCGCCGCATGTGGGCTTTCTCTAGTTTGTGGTGAGTGGGGGCTACTCTTTGTTGCACTTCTCAGGCTTCTCATTGTGCTGGCTTCTGTTGTTGTGGAGCACAGTGTCTAGGTGCTTGGGCTTCAGTATTTGCAGTGCTGGGGCTTAGTTGACCCTCAGCATGTGGGATCTTCCCAGACCAGGAATCAAACCTGTGTCCCCTGCATTGGCAGGCAGATCCTTAACCACTGGACCATCAGGGAAGTTCCTAAGTACATTTTTTAAATGCATGTATAATATGTAATTAGTACTAATATATAATGTAAGATTTAACTTAAAAAATATATATATATATATTTATTTGACTGTGCCAGGTTTTAGTTGTAGCATGTGGGATCTAGATCCCCGACCAGGGATTGAACCCAGGCCCCCTATATTGTGAGCATGGAGTCTTAGTTACTGGACTCCCAGGGAAGTTTGTGATTTACAATTTTATTTTAGTTTAATAAATTATATGTATTAAGTTTTACATATCATTTATACAGTTATATTTATTAAAGTTTTATAAGTTCTTTATACAAGTATATTTATGTTTTATACATCATTATATAATTATATTTATTGTTTAATGTTTATATTTTAGTTCCTTTCATATTAGGTTCATTATCTTTCTGTGATTCAAGTGGCAGTCTAAAGCCAGTTTCTTATGTGTTTCTTGACTTTGCTGTACAATGTACAGCCGGCCCTCAGTGGTTGCACGTTCCACACCCTCGGATTTAACCCACCGCAAATCAAAAATGTTTGGAAAAAAATTTACCCAAGTTCTAAAAAGTAAAACTTGAATTTGCTGTAGGCAGGCAACTATTTGCACAGCATTGACATTGTATTATATAAAGTGCACAGAGAATGTATGTAGGTCACTTGCAAATATGACACCATTTGATATAAGGGACTTAAGCATCCAGGGATTTGGATATCCACGAGGGTCCTGGAGCCAAGCTCCTGCAGACACTAAGCAGTAGTAACAGTGAAAATGTTAGTCACTCAGTCCTGTTCCACTCTGTGCAACCCCAAGGACTGTAGCCCGCCATGCTCCTCCTTCTATGGGATTCTCCAGGGAAGAATACTGGAGTGGGTTGCCATTCCCTTCTCCTGAGGATCTTCCCCACTCAGGGATCAAACCCACATCTCCTGCATTGCAGGCAGATTCTTCACCGTCTGAGCCACCAGGAAAGACTGTATTCCCCACCAACATGACAGATGGTTCATGGGGGCTATAATCTCACAGGCGTGGGTTCAGAGCCCAGCTCTGGCTGTGTGGCCTCAGGGGAGTCACCTAATCTCTCTGAGCCTCGGTGCTGCCTCTGTGGAGTGGAGGTCATGACAGCCCCTGGTTCCCAGGACCACGATGGGATTCCCTGAGTGGAGACCCCTGGGGTGGATGCCACTCTTGTGGGCAGAGGTCCTGGCACTGGGCCCCCAGACCCCGCCTACCCCCGAAGAGCAGAGTCAGGCACCGTGGGCAGAATGGGGACAGATCCTTTATTAGAGTCACAACCGCGGGGGCCTGGGTGGGGGCGCGGGATGGACATGCAGCATGCAGGTCGGGGCTGGGCTCTGGCTGCGCTGCGCCCCTCATGGGCTGAGCAGGGTCCGTCAGGCCCGCTGGTTGATAACCGAGTCAATCCAGTTCCTGAAGAGGGCCACACGCGCGAAGAAGTCGATGCCCCTACCGCAGGGCCCCCGGGACCAGGAGGCCACACCATGTGCCAGACCGTTGCAGATGAGAGGGGTGCCGCCGTCTCCCTGCAGGTGTGGCAGGAGGGTCAGGACTCCCCAGGCCCAGCCCTCCACCCGGCTCCTGCCCAGAACACTACCCCTGCCATCCACAGAACCTGCTCGTGCCCCTGGCCCTTTCTACTTGCTGTTCCTCTGCCTGTGCTTTTCCCTACGTTTGCTGGCAACTCGGGTCTCAGATGCGGCCCCCACCTCCTCAACTTCCTAAGGCCCCAGGCTGGGCCGGTCTGGTGCACACCCCTGTCTTTTTTTTTTTTCACACCCCTGTCTTAATAGCTGATGCCCAAGCCCTTCAACCACAAGATATGGGAGCTCCTAGCTCCAGAAGGGCAGTCCCTCCTGTTCCCTTTTGTGTCTCCAGCCCACAGCATAGGGCTTGGCAGGCAGAGTTGAATAAATACTGTTTCTCAGGCTCCAATATTTGAAACATCCAGTTCTAATTCAATACTTAATCCCAGGGTGAGTTCTGAACTTGCTTTCTCTCCCTCCAAGTGGAGCTCACTACCTCTCAAGACCCCTCCTCCCCGACCACGCAGAGCCCACACCAGATAACACCCAGTGGGTACCTGGCAGATGCCACCCCGGCGGGTGAGGACGCCAGTGCACACGTTGTTGGGGCGACACTGGTTTGCAGGTGTCACGGTAACATTGAGGACCCTTGGAACTCGGGAGAGACGCCCCCTACGCCGTCGGGTGCCCCAGCCTGCGACCTGGCATCTGGTGCCAGCTTCCACCATGGCGTTCTGCTCTGGCAGTGGTACCAGCGCCACACTGCTGGTGAGGTTGGCCTGACGGTCCAGCTGGTGAGGGAAACTGGGTCAGGAAAGGGTGTAACTGGGGCCCAGCTGGGAGCCAGAGAGGCAGCAACACGAGTTCTGATCTGGAAAGCAGTTTGGGTTCAAACCCCAGTTTAGGAAGTAACCTGCTGTGAGGTTCTGGCCAAATGACTTTACCTTCTGGGCCTCTGGTTCCTCCAGAGAAGGAATCAATTGTCCTTACTGAAAAGGCGGTTGAGAGACCCTGAAGGTGAAGAGCCCGCCCAGGAAATGGAGATAAAACAAAGCACCGCTCTCCACCCTCGGTCAGAATTGGCAGGAAAAAAATTTTTTTTTCCTAAATATCAAACGCTTCACGAATTTGCATGTCATCCTTGTGCAGGGGCCATGCTAGTCTTCTCTGTATTGTTCCAATTTTAGTATATGTGCTGCCGAAGTGAGCACTGGCAGAAAAATTTTGAAAATCATAATATGCAGTGTCAGTAAAGATGTGGAGAAATGAGCAATTTTAAATTTTGCTAGTGGGAGGGTAAGTTGTCCCAGCTGTTGTGGCTGCTCTGGGAAAACTTTCACAAAGAAATATGCACAAAAACTCATTGTGATTCTGTCATAACAAAAACATCTGGAAACAACTTCAGTGTCCAGGATCCAGAGGCTGGCTAAGTGGATTGCGCACTTGGCTGTATGATTTAAACACCAGGCTCTGTGCACATGGCAAGTCCCCCCTTAGCCCCTCAGGCCGACGCCAGCTCCCCACTCATTTCCCCACCTGCAGCAGCAGCACGTCGTTCAGGTTCTGCTGGGGGTCATAGCCATTCTCGCTGACACTCCTGATGGAGAATGTCTGCCGGGACTGCTCCCTACGCCTCAGGTCATAGGCACCCAGCACCACGGTGGCAATCCCAGTGTTCCTAAGAGCAGGCGGGGGCAGATACCATGCTGGGCTTCCCCACAAGCCCCCAGCCTTCTACACCCACCGGACAGGCACTTACACGGGGGCAGGCTTACAAACAAGGTAGGGAATTACCAGCCTGCTGGCTCGTGGCCCAGGAGCCAGAGGAAAGACATCAGTGATGGTCAGGCCTCTGTCCATCCTCCTTCTGTAGCTGCATCTTGCTCTGTTTCCAGGGCCCCATTTCCCTCTCTAAGCCCCTCAACCCTTCCTAAGGCCAGGCCCCTTTGTCAAGGCCCTCCCCTCCTCACCTGCCAGGCACCCCCCACCCCGGTCCCCCGAGCTCTCTCCCTCTCCCAGCCCCCCTGCCCACTCCATGGCCCCTGGCTCACTGGCTCCGGAAGCAGCTGGCCGCTGTCAGGACAAAGTGGGGGTGGATCAGAGCGCCCCCACAGAAGTGCCTCCCTTGGTTCTGGATGGAAGCCAGGAATGGGAGCTCCTGTCGCCGGGCCTTCCTGCCGCCCACGATGTCCACCAGGGGGGCCGAGCCTAGGGGGAAGGGAGGGCACATCGCAGCCGCCCAGTCTCAGCCCCATGCCCAGGGAGACCCCAGCCTCCCACACCCCTGTTTCCTAAAAGGACAGGTCCCCACCCTCCCAGGGCTGGTCGGGGCCAGCTTGCCTGTGTGGCCTGGGCCCGGTCACTTCACTGTCCCTCCCTGAGCCTTGTGTCTGGGAAACTGGGGCCAGCACCTGCCAGTCCTTCTCCCCTGGGCCTGTCCCTTGCAGTTGAAACCCTGCACAGATGGGGACACCTGGCCTGGGGCAGGCACTCACCAGCCCTGGAGGTCACTAGCAGGCTGGCCAGCACAGCCAGGAGTCTGAGTGCTGTCATGACGGGGCCGCTGAGGGTCACTGGGGACAGGGCACCCTTATACCTTGGGGCCTCAGCCGTTAGCACACACCCGCACAGGCCCAGCCCCTCCTGGCAGGAGCAGAGGAAGTTGCCCAAAACCTCCCCAGCTGGCTGCTTCTGGAACCTGCCTAGACCCTGCAAGTGCCCACCTGCGCCCTCTGTCTTCCCCTCTGGACACTGGGCCACCCCTCGGTGTGGGTCAGGCCACCACCCAGCCGCCACTCGTGGCTCTGCCCGGCTTCCTAGCCTGAGCGCCGGGGCCCACCACTGCCCACCTGGCCTGGGATTAAGTCCTGCTGGCTTTGTGTGTGTGTGTGTTCTTTACTGCTTTTTGTTTTATTATTTATTTGGCTGTGCCGGATCTTAGTTGGGGCATGTGGGATCTTTCAATTGCAGCATGCAGGATCTAATGCCCCTACCAGGGACTGAACCTGGGCCCCCTGCATTGGGAGTGTGGAGTCTTTGCCGCTGGACCACCAGGGAAGTCCCTGCTTTTTTTTTTTAAGCAGCTTTATTGAGATATAATTCAAGTACCACACAATTCGCTGAATTAAAGCGTGCAGTTTCGTGGTTTTCAGTACCTTCACAGAGTTATGACCATCACCCCAATTTTAGAACATTCCATCACCCCGAAAGAAAAAAGTATCTATCAGAAGTCACACCCTGTCCCCCAACCCCGATAACCATTAACCCACTCTCTGGGCCTGTGGATTTGCCTGTTCTTGACATTTCCCATCAGTGGAATCACACACTCTGTGGCCTTTTGTGGCCAGCTTTTCACCTACAGGATTTTTACCTGTAGGCACGTGGCTGGGTCCCTCACCTGCCCTTAGTCTGTGCATCTACATAGTGGGCAGGTGCGTGGAGCCCCCAGAACCTTGAGGTGCTGGAGACATTGCCTGCCCTTCTCCGGCCTCAAAGTAGGGTCTTCAGAAGTTTTAGTCATCCAGTACCTGAGCAAGAGATGAGGCCAAGCGGAGAGGAAGACAGGGTTGTGTATCTAGAATATATAAAGAGCTCTCATAGCTCAACAACAAAAACAAACCATCCACTTAAAAATGGGCAGAGGGTTTGAATAGACATTTCTCCCAAGATACACAAACGGCCAACACGCCATGAAGATGCTTAAAATTATTAGTCATCAGGGAAACGCAATTGAAAACCACAGCAAGATGCCACTTTACACCCACTAGGATGGCTAGGATGAAAAGGGCAGAACAAACACAGTGTTGGTGAGGAGGTGGGAAATTGGAACTCAGACACACTGGCTGAGATGCAAAACACGGAGCTGGAGGCAACCAAATGCCCTTCAGCAGACAAACGTGTCCCTCCACACATGGGAGCATCCCTCAGCTGTGAAGAAGGGTGAAGCCCTGACACTTGCTACCACGTGGACAGACCCTGAGAACACGATGCTTGGTGAGAGAAGCAGACACAAAAAGACAAACAGAGTTTGATTCCACTGATGGGAAACGTCCAGAACAGGCCGATCCACAGACACAGAGAGTGGGTTCCTGGTTGTCAGGGACTGGGGGTTTTGGGGGTTGGGGGAATAATAGCTGAAGGAAACAGGGTTTCTTTGGGGGACATGGAATGTTCTAGAATTAAATGGTTGCACAACTCTAAACGTTCCAAAAACCAGTGGATGGTATAATTTACGATGGCTGATCTTATGTCATGTGAATTTCACATCAATTTAAAATTTTTACCTATTTTTGACACCTCAGCTTTTATTATTTGTTTATTTATGGCTGTGCTGGGTCTTTGCTGCCATGCGGGCTTTCTCTAGTTGCAGTGAGCAGGGACTACTCTCTAGTTACATTGAGGGGGCTTCTCACTGCAGTTGCTTCTCTTGTGGAGCACAGGCTCTAGGGCATGTGGGCTTCACCAGTTTCCACACTTGGGCTCAGTAGTTGTGGCACATGGGCTTAGTTGCTCTGCAACATGCGAGATCTTCCTGGACCAGGGATTGAACCCACGTCCCCTCCATTGGCAGGCGAATTCTTAACAACTGGACCAATCAGGGAAGTCCTCTGACACCTCAATTTTTTGTTTAAAAGAGGATTTATTTCCAAGGTGACACCAAGAGGTTGGGCTGGTGGTGGACCCCACGTCTCAGGTCACCAGTTGGTGTCTGGGGCTGTGGGGGGTTCTTCCAGGGCAGTACTGGGGAAGGTGGAGGGAGCAGGTGTCAGGGTCCCCTGCTAGGCCTCAGGGTGCTCCGCCTAGCTGAAATGGTGGGGTCCTGGGGTTTAGACTGATCCCTGCTGTGTTTATGGTCCCACAGCTGAGCTGTGTCCCCAGCACGGCCCCCAGGACCGGACCCTACCCCAGTCCAGTGTCCCCGCCCAAGACTGCTTCCCATCTCCACCCTCCTAGGGTCCCACCTATGCATTCCCCCTCCCCCCTGCCCCTAGTCCCCAGCATGCCACCCACCCTGTCCGTTCCTGTGGACCCAGCTGCTGTCTTGCCCAGAGCACAGCCGGTTGAGCTGGGTGATCCTGGGGTCCAGAGGTCCATCCCTTCCTACTGCGTGACCTCAGGGGCCCCTTTCTGGGCCTCAGTTTCCCTGTCTGTGCAGAGAACATTAACGGCCCCGCCCCCCGCCCCCCCACCACCATAGAGCTGTGTTGAGCATGAAGTGTATTAATGTGTTTAGGAGTCTCTGAGCAGCACCTGGTGTGTTCCACCCTCTTGCCTGCTCTAAACTCTGCCATGGCTCCCTAGTGCCCAGAATCAAGTCGTCACCCCCCCCAACCCCCACCCCTTCATCCCTGGCTGCTGCTGGGCCATGTACCATCAGAGCTGGACCTCACTCCCTCTCCACCACTGGGGATCCACAGGAGGAAGAACCCTCCCTTTGACTCCTGATCCTGCCCCAGACCCTCTCCTGGTTCCCCAAGCTGTCAGGAAGGTCTCCGGGGACATCCCTTCGTTTCTGCCCACGCCCCCAGGAGGCATCAAGCATGATTGCCCCATATCCCTTCCTCCTGCCTCCAGAGGACAGTTTGTGGTCACCTTTCAACACTAGCGATTCCCAACGGCTGTCCAGCCCAGGCTCTGCCCCTGCCTGGCGGGGAAACGGAGTCCAGGTGCGCATCAGGCCTGGGGAGGCAGGACAGACATGCCAAATGTGTCCCCTACACCAAGCTGTCTTGTTATGCCCATTTCCAGGTGAGGAAACTGAGGCCCGGGTGGGATCAACTCTCTGGACCTTAACCACACGGAGGATCATCTTTGAAGACACGTGGAGTTGATTCTCTTAACACAAGAAGGGCCACAGCCAGGAAGGGTCTGGAGTGTGGACGGCTGCACACACTGGGCTCTCCGGCTGCACAGCCCTCCCCACTCCCCCAACCCCGACCCAACTGGACGTTTAACCGCGGGACTGATTTTGACGGTCTGTCCCTGTTCTCAGCGGCTCCCCCGTGACTGTTCCGGGCTAGGTGTACAGGAGACAGTGAACAAAATGAGCCGAACAAAATCCTGCCGTCTGGGTCCTGGAGACCGTAGACAGTGATTTAAGTGCCCGGGGGACTGTTTCCCCACTTGTCAAACGACAGTTAGCTGGCCCCCACCCCTCATGACTGTGGAAACACCTGCAAACAGCAAGCGGTGCCTAAGGAGCCTCACGTGAATTCAACACTAGGGCCCTCCCGCCGCGCGCGCATCGCGGAGCATCCCGGGCCGTGTGCCTCGGATGCTGTGAGCCAGGCGAGGGGCCGCGGTCGGACCAGTGGAGGGTAGACCCCGGGCGGCTGGGGGAAGATGCAGGGCAGGTGGGCGAGGCGCGAGCCCGGGAGCGAGACGGCGCCCCCACTACCACCCCCAGCTTCTTTTGTCTCCCGATGGCCCGGGCGCCCAGGGAACTCGCCATGGAAACGCGTACCGGGGAGCAGGCGGGGTGGGGTGGGGTGGGTGGGAGCAGAGACGCGGGAGGCCCGGAGACCCCGCCCGCGCCCAGCCTCCTTGGGGCTCCCCGGGATCATCTGAGCCGCCCGGGAGGGGAGGAGCCCGCAGACCCCGTTTCGTGCTCCCCCACCGCGGGGGACGTAGATCCCACAGACCCAGAGACCAAGGGCGCAGAGCCGGGGGGCGGGGACGGCGACGGACGCGCGCGGCGCCCTCGACGCGCCGAGACAAAGAACCCCCGCCCCTCGCGCAGCCTCCAGGCCGCCCGGCGCGGGGTCTCAGGCCGGGCGGGGCCGCTCGCTCCCTGCGCGCCCTCCGTCCCCGCGGGGGCGGGGCCGGCTTTGTGCCCGCCGCGCCGCAGCCCCCGCCGCCGCCAGCTCCGCCCTCCGAGCGCGGGCGCGCCAGGTGAGGGGCCTGCGGGCGGAGCGCGGACCCCACCCCTCCACCGGCTCCGGCCCTCGGGGTCCCGGAGGCCCCAGCCCTGACCCGCGGGTGGGACCCCGGCCCGGAGGCTCTCGGCCAGGCCGACCCCGCCCTCTCTGCCGAGCCCTCTCGCGGCCCCTCCAACCGGGGAGGCAGCTGGAGGGTTGGGCAGGACCGCAGTGCGCCAGGGGCGGCCGCGGCCCCTGCCTCGCGGCCTCAGTTTCCCTGGGCGTTTCCTGCGCATCCCGGCCAGCCCCTCCTCCGCGGGCGCCGGGCACCGGGTCCCCCAGGGCTCAGTCTGCGCCTCCCCTCCTCCAGCGCGGCTTTGTCCCCTCCAACTACGGCTTGTGGCGCCCCCGGCACCATGATCTCAACCAAGGAGAAGAATAAAAGCCCGAAGGACAGCATGACGCTTCTGCCCTGCTTCTACTTCGTGGAGGTGACTGGGGGGGAGGTCGCTCTGGTGGGGGCGGGGCAGAGGCCTCCGTTCAGCCGGCCCTCGGGAACCCCACGCCGAGGGACCGGGCGAGCACAGCCAGGGGCCTGTGTGTGTGTGGTGGTGGGGGGGCGGTCAGAACAGTTGGGCTCTGCAGGACGAGTAGGAGTTGCAAGAGAATGTTCTGGGCTTTGCGGGAGCTGGAACAGATGCTCGAGGCGGGACCTTCAGTCTGGTGTTCAGGTCAGCAGCTCACACGAAGTGGCTGGAGCGAGGTGCTGGGCGCGGTGGGCGGGCGGGGAGGGGGGCGCGGTATGGATGCGATGTCTTCCTGCAATGTGAAGGCCGAAGGCCTAAGTGTCTGAATTGAAATTCCTCCTCTTGCTAATCGTGGAGGCTCGTGCACTTCCCTGAGCTCTGATAGAACAAGCTCCGCAGGTAGTGAGGGCCTCAGGAGTGCTGCAAATTAAGATAGTAAGTGCAGCCACCTGGCACACACTGAGAGCTAATGAAGTGCTGGTGAGACGAATCCACCTGATCAGTACCTGGGTTACCCACAATGCCCCCTGCTCGCCACGCCAGGAAACCCAGCTGGAGTGAGGGGCCCAGGCTGGGCGTGGGTGAAGTCCCCCAGACCTGAGCAGACAGTACCCAACCCTACCCTGAGCAGGGTCACTCAGACTGCTGGTTACCTCCCCCACAGGCAGAAAACCTGGTTAGTTTTTCAAGTTTGCATTTTGAATCCTTATTACAATAGGTTATTCCTCCTCAGTGTTCTACAGGCCTCACGGAGGCAGCCCCTCACCCTCAGCTCCCCCCAACTTCCCACTACTCTCACCTGTTTCCCTTTCCAAAAAGCCTTTCACCTGGGGCTTCCCCGGTGGCGCTAGTGGTAAAGAACCCGCCTGCCAATGCAGGAGAGTAAGAGATATGAGTTCAATCCCTGGATCAGGAAGATCCCCAGGAGGAGGGCAGGGCAACCCACTCCAGTATCCTTGCCTGGAGTATCCCCATGGACAGTGAGTCTAATGGGCAACAGTCTGTGGGATGGCAGAGTCCAACATGACTGAAATGACTACAGCCAGCCTCCCATTCAAGTTCACCATATGTAGCCCTTCCCCCACCACCTATAAGCAGGTTCTGCCCTCGGCCTTTTTTTTTTCTTTTGGCTGCAGGCAGGGTCTTAGTTGTGGAATGCAGGATCTTTAGTTGCAGCATGTGGTATCTAGTTCTCTGACCAGCAATCAAACCTGGGCCCCTGGGAGTGTGGAATCTTAGCCACTGGACCACCAGGGAAGTCTCTGCCCTTGGCATTTCTAGCAGAGATCTTTGTTTACCATTGCCCCGTCATTTTTCACTGCCCCTTAGTACTCCAGTGCCAGCCCTAGGGGGTTGGGGGGTTGGGGGGTTTCCTAGCCTTGATGTCTCACAGACATTCCTAGGAGGAGACTGTAAACTCTTTGGCCTGTGTCACCCCGCACAGAATGCAGAGCTTGTCTGCATTGTGCATCTCTAGGGAGCAGGGTGTGGAAAGACCCCAAATTCCACCCACGGAGGCCCCTGACCTTGCCTGTTTCCCCATAGTCATGTCTGCACCTGTGTTGGTGATGTTTGAATTTTGACCAACCCTAGAGGTGCAAAGCCATATCCCAGCCCCAGTCTGCATTTCCTGTACTGCCAGCATTATGTTTGTATGTGTGTGCTAAGTCCCTTCAGTAGCGTCGGACTCTTTGCGACCCTGTGGGCTGTAGCCCTCCAGGTTCCTCCGTCCATGGGCTTCTCCAGGCAGGAATACTGGAGTGTGTTGCTAGTTGCTATTTCCTCCTCCAGAGGATCTTCCAGACCCAAGGATTGAACCTGCATCACTTACATCTCCTGGATTGGGAGGCAAGTTCTTTACCACTAGTGCTGCCTGGAAAGTCCAAGAATGCTGAAGTGGATAGTCACTGCCTTCTCCAGGAAATCTTCCCAACCCAGGGATCGAACCCAGGTCTCCTGAATTGCAGGCAGATTCTTTACCGTCTAAGCCACCAGGGAAGCCCAGTATTACATTTATTCATTCTTAAATACACATGACCCCAAAGCAAGCACGCTAGCCCGCCATCGTGAGTGTGTGAATGATTTTCCTTTGGGGCAGATATGCTCTGAGGGGTTCCTGGTTTTCAGCTGAGGGTCTCTGGAAGCAGTGAGAAGTGGGTGGTGGGATTTAGGAGGCACTTACAGACCCTCAGGGAGTGTCAGATTCTGAAGTGGGGCCCCTGCCGCCAACGCACCCTGCCACCAGGTGCTTCCAGCTGGGTCTGGCAGAGAGATGTGGGCAGAGGGCTGGAGGAGAAGCAGGGGGAGCTGGCCAGGCGTTACAGCCACTTTGCCGGGGGCTTGGAAAGGCGTGAGGGAGGTCTTCAGCATGACCCTCTTGTGGAAAGATTTGCTGATTTTATGGTTGTACCCTAAACCCTCTCTGGCCGGACACCATCTGCCCACTAAGGCAGATGCTAAGTGATTTCAATGTGTTTGCTCGTCCAGTCCTACACAGACATCCTGGGGGATGGCCACTGTATTGTTCCTGTTTTCAGCTCGGAAGACTGAGGCACAGGGAAGGGGGGGAGCTATGATGCAAGCCCAGGCAGGTGGCCATGAACTGCTTCACTCAGCTGCCTTGGGCCTCCTGCCTTCATGCAGCAGGTGCTCCATAAATGCTCCTTGGACACCAGCCCAGCTCCTTCAAACCCAGCTCACCCAACTTTGGCATTTCCCCTCTGGAAGCCTCCAGCCAGGATTGCATGGAGGGCAGAGGCCCCGCTCAAGGCATTGTAGAGACAGAGTGGAGGTGGGAGCTTCCCAAGGCAGCTGAGCCCTACACTCTGGTCCCAGAGGTGCTGGCCTCAGTGGATGCGTCAGTTTGAGACCCATGGACCAGAAGGGGAGGCAGAGGACACTGGGAGGGTTTGCTTCCGTTGGAATCTGCTCAGTCAGTGCTTTGCAGTATGAGTGGGTGAGTGAGTGGGTGAGTGAGTGGCGGTGTAGAGCCTGCCCCACTGCCCTCCTCGGGCACACTGTCGGCGACTCGGTCAGGTGCAGCTCAGCTTTCCTGAACCTCAACCTCCCACCTGTTCCTCATAACTGTTCTGAGCAAGAAAGAACGTCACGTGTGCCCTGTGCCCATCACTTGGGGGCACATGATCAGGTTGTGCACAAAGACAGTTGTATGAATGAGCAACTCAAAGAACTCATTTATAAATAAAAATTCATTTATTCAGGCCCAACACCCATGTTCCTGGGGCTTAGTGTGAAGCTGGCATGTAGGGGTATGGGGTGCAGAGGAGAAAAAGCAGCAGAAGAGATGAACAGGCTGGAGCCAGGAAGGCTGTCTCCAAGGAGGGCCAGGACCCCAGAGGTGGGTCTAAGTGCATCCATCCATCTATCCGTCCCTGAGAGAAGAGGCCAAGAGGCAGGAACCTGTCTGCCCTTCCCAGATTGTTCAAGGCAGCAAAGGTAGCTGAGGAGAGAAATGGAATGGTGGATTGATGGATGGAGATGAAAGATGGATAGATGGTTGATAGGTGGGTGGATGAGTCAGGGCATGGATAGATGGGTGGTACATGGGAGCATGGGTGGTCAGATGGATGGATAATGAGTAAATGGATGGAAAGATGTTGTAAGTTTATGGGTGGATGTTTTTGAATAAATGAATGATAGATGGATGGGTTGATGGAGGGATGGGTCAATGGGTGAGTGGATGGGTGGGTAGGTTGATGGGTGGAAGGAAGGTTGGAGGATGATGGATGGCAGGATGAGTATGTGGCTGGCTGGGTGGTCTGATGGATGGGAAATGAATAAATGGATAGAAAGATTGGAAGTTGATGGATAGAGGGATGGGTGTTTGGACAAATTGATGATTGGATGTGTGGGTTGATGGATAGATGGTAAGTGGATGGATAGTTGATTAATGGATGGATGTGAGGATGGGTGGATGGAAGGGTGAGTGGGTAGAAGGATGAATGGAAGCATGGGCGGCGAGTAGGTGGGTGGATGGATGGATGAGTGGATGGAAGGAAGGAGTGAATCATGGGTGAATGGATAGGTAGGTGGATAGATGGAGGTGGATGGCTGATGGAAGTTTATGGAGGGATGTTTGGGAGAATGGGTAGATGGATGGACAGATGGGTGGATGGGTGAGTGGTTTGATGGTTAGAAAATGGATAATAGATGGAGGTTGATGGATGGAGGGATGGATGTCTGGATGAATGGATGATTGAATGGATGGGTAATAGATAGATGGTGGATTTAGGAATGGATGATGGATTGATGGATTTATTTTGGGAGGGAGGATGGCAAGTGGGTAGATGAATGGATGGGAGAGTAAGTGAATGGATGTATGGGTAGACAGGTGGAAGGAAGCAGGTGTGGATGGATGAATGGATGGTGGATGGATGGGTGAATACATGAAGGAAGGAAGAAGGGGTGGATGAATGGTAGATTGGATGGATGATGGAAGGACAGCAGAAGGGATGTATATGTGGATGGATGGATAGAAGGGAGGTTGGGTGGATGGATGGGCAGATGGGTAGTTAGATTGATGGAAAATGAATAATTGGATGGATGGATGTTGGAATTTGGTGGACGGAGGATAGGTGTTTGGATGAAAGGATAATTGGGTGAATGGATGAATGGGATGGTGGATGGATGGGAGGATAGGTGGGTAGGTAGGATGAATGGAAGGAAGAAAGGAAGGAAAGATGAGTGGATGGATGGATGGAGGATGATAGATGGGAGGAAGGATGAGTTAGTAGGTGGGTGTCAGATGGATAATGAATAAATGGATGGACAGATGTTGGAACTTGACGGACAGAGGGGTGGGTGTTTGGATGAAAGGATAAATGGTTTAATTGGTGGTTGGATGGATGGGTAAGTGGATGGATATATGGATGGATGGGTTGATGGAGGAAGGAAGCAAGCATGAGTAAATGGATGAATGGATGGTGGATTGATGGATGGATGATGGAAGACAATGGCTAGATGGGTGGGTGGATGGATGGAAGGAATGAAAGATGAGGGGATAGATGGATAGAGGTGGGTGGGTGGATGATGGAAGGATGGATGACGAATTGATGGGATGATGGATGGTGATGATGGTGAATGGATAATGGAAAATGATGGATGGATGGTGGATGGGGCAGTGGGTGGATTGATGGATGGATGGATGGGTTGATAAATGGATGGATGGATGATGGAAGATGATGGATGGATGGATAGAAAGAAGGGAGGATCAGTGGATAGACAGATGGGTGGGGGTCAGATGGATGGAAAATGACTAAATGAATAGATGGATGTTTGAAGTTGATGGATGGAGGGATAGGTGTATGGATGGATGGATATATGGATGAATGGATTCATGGTGGGTTTATGTAAGGATGATGGATAGATGAGAAGATGGATGAGTAGGTTAATGAATGAGTGGTTGAGTGGAAGCATAAATGGATGATGGATAGATGAGAGGGTGCATAGATGGATAGGTGGCTGGATGGGTGGCTGGATGGTGGAAGATGATGCATGGATGGGTGGATAATGAGTGGAAGGAAGGAAGAATAGAGGGAAGGAAGTGTAAGTGGGTGGACAGTACCTATGGGTGGGTGGGTGGATGGATGGATGGAAAGGATGGGTGGGTGGTCGGATGGATGGATGGATAATAAATGAATGGATGTATGTTAGAAGTTGATGCATGTATGAATGGATATTTGTATGGATGAGGGGATGGGTGGACTGATGGATGGATGGTTAGTTGGATGGGTGGATGGGTAGATGGATGGACGGGTGAGTATGGATGAAGGATGGAATGAAGGAAGGAAGCATAAGTGGATGAATGAATGGAACATTGATGAATTGGTGATAGAAGAGGATTGGTGGATGGGTGCATGGATAGATGGAAGGATAATAGATGATGAATGGAGGGATGGTTGGTGGATTGATGGATGGATGATGGGTGGGTTGGTTGGTAGATGTGTGAATAGATGGGTAAAAGGAAGGAAGCAAGCAAGCAAGAGTAGATGGATGATGGAAGATGATGGGTGGAAGGAATGTTGATAGGGTGATTAGTGGATTGATGAGTGAATCGTGGGTGCAGGAATGGCTCCGTTAGATGCACAGATGGGTGGTGGGTGACTTGGTTGATGAATGAGCTGATCAGTGGGTGAACAGCACAGATGGGTAGACGAGTCAGTGATGGGACTGAATTTGTGGGT
This sequence comes from Giraffa tippelskirchi, assembly GCF_054371585.1. Taxonomy (NCBI): domain Eukaryota; kingdom Metazoa; phylum Chordata; class Mammalia; order Artiodactyla; family Giraffidae; genus Giraffa; species Giraffa tippelskirchi. Next base: position 116,703,650 of record NC_137280.1, on the reverse strand, counting down.
GGATGACTCAGTGAACGAGTGTGGTGTGACCCTGGCCAGCGTTCTTCCTGCAGCTGCCCATAGTGGCATCCTCCATCGTGTCCCTCTACTTCCTGGAGCTGACTGACCTCTTCAAGCCAGCTAAGGTGGGCTTCCAGTGCTACGACCGCACGCTGTCCATGCCCTACGTGGAGACAAGTGAAGAGCTCATACCACTACTCATGCTCCTCAGCTTGGCCTTTGCTGCGCCCGCAGCCTCGGTGAGTCCCAGGGCGGGGCTGGCTGGCTGTGGGCCCCCGGCCAGAGCCTTGCTGAGCACCTCCATGTCCACAGATCATGGTGGGCGAGGGCATGCTGTACTGTCTACAGTCCCGGCTGTGGGGCCGCAGCGGGGGCCCAGGTGGGCCCGAGGGCAGCATCCATGCCGGCGGCTGCAACTTCAACTCCTTCCTTCGGCGGACGGTGCGCTTTGTAGGTGAGTCCCCCGTGGCATGTGCGCACCGAGGGTGGTGGGTCTGGCCCCAGCTCCCATGTCCGGCCCTTACACTCCCACCCCACAGGTGTCCACGTGTTTGGCCTGTGTGCCACGGCCCTGGTCACCGACGTGATCCAGCTGGCCACGGGCTACCACGCACCCTTCTTCCTGACTGTCTGCAAACCCAACTACACTCTGCTGGGCACGTCGTGTGAGGCCAATCCCTACATCACACAGGACATATGCTCTGGCCACGACACCCATGCCATCCTGTCTGCCCGGTGAGCATGCCTGGCCCTGTCCCAACAAGCATGTGGGGAAGCTAAGGCAGGTCCCAGAGCCTCAGGGCTCACCTGGGTGTTTCTTGCAGGAAGACCTTCCCATCCCAGCATGCCACTCTGTCTGCCTTTGCTGCTGTCTACGTGTCGGTGAGTGCTGCCCTGCACCCCAGATGCCCCACAGGGACCAACTGCCCTGACCACCTGCCTGTCCCCCGGCAGATGTACTTCAACTCAGTCATCTCGGACACCACTAAGCTGCTGAAGCCCATCCTGGTGTTCTCCTTCGCCATTGCGGCGGGAGTCTGCGGCCTCACCCAGATCACGCAGTACCGCAGCCACCCAGTGGATGTCTACGCAGGCTTCCTCATTGGGGCCGGCATAGCAGCCTACCTGGTGAGGGGCGGAACAGGGAGGCCTGAGGGGGAAGGCCAGCCCCACCCACCCGGGGGGATGCTGCCATCTTCTCCCTTGGGAGCTGGAGGCAGAATCTCATGAGCGCCGACTTGCCAAATGTGCAGTGACGCCAGAATTTGTCCTGTGGGGAGAAAGGTGGACCTTTCTTTTTAGGGGTCTCTCTGACCCCCAAGGCACGTCTGTAGCCCGGTGGGGACCCTGGTCTCAAGCCACAGGCCTCACACCCAGTCCCCATCTCATCTCTAGGCCTGCCATGCGGTGGGCAACTTCCAGGCCCCGCCAGCAGAGAGACCAGCGGCCCCGGTGCCAACTAAGGACGCGCTACGGGCCCTGACCCAGCGGGGCCACGACTCGGTGTACCAGCAGAACAAGTCTGTGAGCACTGATGAGCTAGGTCCGCCCAGCCAGCTGGAGGGCATGCCCCGGCCTGTAGCCCGCGACAAGACCTCGCTGGGCAGCCTAAAGCGGGCCAGCGTGGATGTGGACCTGCTGGCCCCGCGCAGCCCCATGGGCAAGGAGAACATGGTGACCTTCAGCCACACACTGCCCCGTGTCAGCACGCCGTCGCTAGACGACCCCGCCCGCCGCCACATGACCATCCATGTTCCACTGGACGCGTCCCGCTCCAAGCAGCTCATTAGTGAATGGAAGCAGAAGTCGCTGGAGGGCAGAGGCCTGGGGCTACCAGACGAGGGCAGCCCTGCACACCTGCGGGCGCCCGCAGAGCCCATGGCTGAGGAGGAAGAGGAGGAGGAAGAGGAAGAAGAGGAAGAAGAGGAGGAGGGGGAGGAGGGTCCAGCACCTCCCTCACTGTACCCCACAGTCCAGGCTCGGCCAGGGCTCGGGCCGCGTGTCATCCTGCCGCCTCGGGCCGGACCGCAACCTCTGGTTCATATCCCGGAGGAAGGGGCCCAGGCAGCAGCTGGCCTGTCCCCCAACAGCAGCGCGGCTGTGCGGGCCAAGTGGCTCATGATGGCTGAGAAGAGTGGAGCCATGGTGGCCACAGCCTCGGCTCAGCCCCGCATGGCCAACCCGCCTCGGCTGCTGCAGGTCATTGCCATGTCCAAGGCTCCAGGTGCACCCGGCCCCAAAGCAGCCGAGACAGCCTCCTCATCCAGTGCCAGCTCCGACTCCTCCCAGTACAGGTCACCGTCTGACCGCGACTCTGCCAGCATCGTCACCATTGATGCACACGCACCCCACCACCCCGTGGTCCACCTGTCCGCGGGTAATGGGCCCTGGGAGTGGAAGGCAGCAGGAGTCGGGGCCAAGGGGGTGGAGGGAGAGGGTGGCTATGAGCTGGGGGACCTGGCCCTCAGCTTCCGTGGTGGGGCCAAGCCCCCGGGCATCTCCCCAGGCTCATCAGTCAGTGATGTGGACCAGGAGGAGCCACGGTTTGGGGCCGTGGCCACTGTCAACCTGGCCACGGGTGAGGGGCTGCCCCCACTGGGCACAGTCGATGGTGCACTGGGACCAGGCAGCCGGGAGTCGACGCTGCGGCGCAAAGTAGGCCTGGCCCTTGGCGATCGGGAGGCGGCCGAGGCCGAGGCCGAGAGCTACTACCGTAAGATGCAGACTGCGCGCAGGTTCAAGGACTGAGGGTGGGGGGTGGGGGGGTGGGAGTGGGACGGGGGGGGGGGGGAGGTCCTAGTAGACAATAAAAGGCGATCCTGGAGGAGAGCTTGCAGTCTGAGTCTTTGGAGTACTGGGTGTAGGGGTGGGGCCAAAACCCCACATGGCCGAGTTTACAGAAGAGAAAACAGCAGTGAAACCAACAGGCCCAATAAAGAGGGGAATCGAGTGCAGGATACAGAGAGTTTATTCAGAGTCCAGTACAGACTGGCCAGACTGCCTTCTACATGTGGACAGGAAAAAAGAGCCTACAGAAAAGGTAGGAGTTCTTATAAAATCGCTTTAATTCAGTTCTCTCTGCATTACAAGCCGGCAGCGGGCGGGGCCTGCCGTGCTCCTTACAATACTGAGCCTGTAATTGCTGTTATCAAAATATACATCTGTGTCACCATAAAAAACTGCATTTGCTGCCCCTCACGTCTTACAACAGGTATAAAAAATTATAAATATTTACACCCTTGTTCCACCCCGACATGGAAACTTGAGGCCCAGGCCCCAAGTGAGGGCCGGCCAGCAGAGGCCTGCGTGCAGGGCACCCCTTGGACCCGTGAGTGCAGGACGAGGCATGAAGACCGGAGGGGAGGGCTGTTGCCCCACCTCCTGGGGTCCCAGCATTAGAGGCAGGAAAAAAACAGAAACAAAACTTTGGTCCAAAATTTGCAGGAAAAAAAGAAACCCTGAAAGTTGAAGAGCACTTGTCCTCCAAGAAGAGGACAGTCAGGTGTGAATAAGGCATCGGGCGGCAGATGCCGGCCCCGCTGTGTCTGCCCTGGAAACTAGATCCTGCCCCGCGACTCAATGACAAGGAATAAAATAAAAGTACAGTATACAAGGTCATACCACAAGGAGAAAGTTTAGGTTACACTCATACCATTTTTATCATCTTGCTATATAAAAAGTTACTTAAAACTATTTCTTTTGCATATAAATGAAAAAGATTAGAATATTTGGTCAACTGGAAATATTGCTAGGCACAGGTGTCTGCAGCTGCATCGAAGCATAATACAGAGATTACAGTGAAAACAAAGCTGAAGAAGCAACAGGGAAGGGTCCGGGGAGGCCCCAAGGCTGGGGGAGAATCACACACTTGATTAAAGGATTGGGTGGCAGCCACAGCCCCCCACCACACCAGGCACATGATCCCAGGGGAGGCTGACCCCGCAAGCCCTGCCAGAGCAGTGGGTTTAAGGCACAAGAAAGCCGAGTGGGGGTTTAGGAGCGCCCGCCCTGCAGGCGGCAGAAGGCACGGGCAGGGGCCGGGCGGGTGGTGCCGCCCACCGTCACCAAGAGCCTGAGGCTGGCACCCCACCTCCCCAAGGTGAGCAAGTGAATTAGATTTAATTTCTTTTAAAAACAGGTAAACTGATTTCTCTTTTAAAAAAATAAAATCTCTGGTCTTTTAAGGTCACTTCAGCTGCTTTTTAAAGTGGCTTTTTATCTGGAATGATGGAAGTTGTCGCCGGGTGCCCGGCAGGCTGGTCCTGGGTGGCGGCCTAGATGGTGGACTTGGAGAAGGACACCCGCAGGTGGTGGTTCTCACCCAGGTCGTGGTTGTGCAGGTCGATGAGCGCCTGGATGGCCTCCTCCACTGAGCCCATCTGGATCAGCGCCATCTTGCGGTCCTTCCTGCAAGGGGTGGGGGAACACAGGCATGAGGAGCCGCAAGGGGGCGGGGAGCCTGGGGGCAGTGGGGGAGGGGGCTCTGCTCACTGGAAGAACTTGAACCCTTTGACGATCCCGCCGTTACTGGAGAAAAGAATCTTGAGGTCGTCCTCAGAGATGGAGGGCCTGCAAGTGGAGAGAGGTGTGAGCCCGTCTGTGCAAGGTCAACGTCATTCCCTCAGGACAGGAACGTCCAGGGACGGGTGGGCGCCCCAGAAATGAAGTATCATAAGATGATGGAAGCATCTAAGAGGAAGAGGCACTCACGGGATGTTGGAGAGGTGCAGAGTGGCCGACGGTGGGAAGATGTTCTGGAAGTTCTTGGAGCCAGGCTTCTTGAAGCGGTGCAGGGGCGAGTTTCCATAGTCCTTGGTCAGGCCCTGGTCCTCCTGGCCCTCACGGGGCAGCTGCACGCTCTGGTGCTTAGAGAGCGTGATGCGCACTGGCTTTCCGTGCAGCTTGTGCCCATTGAGGTGGCTCATGGCTGGGGTGGGTGAGGGGGGTGGGGAAACAGCATACATGACCTGAGGGCCCTGGGCACCACTCACAGCCCCGCCCTCCCTGGCCACCCCTTACCCAGCTGGGCCTGGCTCCCGTCAGCCATCTGCACCAGAGCGTTCTCCTTCTTGTTGAACAGGACCTTCACGCGCTGCACATCTCCGTACACGCCTTCAAGAGCACAGGGACAGGGGGCTGAGCCCCAGGCCCCAGTTGCCCACCCGCCGTCCCCGCGACCCACACTCCCACACAGGGCTGGCTCTCCCCAGTTTGCTTATTCTGCCTCTGAGAACCTGTCTAGACACAGGGAGCATGACTGGGAGGGCTGCCTTCCGCAAAGAAGCCATAAAATCCAGGAAAGGTCAATTGCCAAGGAACCATCCTGTAGCATGCTACCGACACATTTACGCTGCCAACGGCATGCGGGCAGGGAACCATGCTCTATAGAGTCCAAATAAATACGCAAACCGCAGCCCAGACCGCACGCATCGGAATCTCAGGGCGTAACAACCACCTCAATTACATGAAAACAAGGTAATAAAAGTGTGAACAATAACATACCGAAAAGAATAAAGAGGCTTTGGGGTGTGACTCTCTTTAGAGGACAGCAGAGCAAGGCAGCGAGGGACAGGGAAAGGGAGAGGTCAGGGGGCGAGTTGCCAATCGTCCACCACGAGGAGGCAGCCCCGCAGGCGTGCAGGTTGATGGATGATGAAGTTGTCAGGATGTTAATATTCAAGGGCAGGTTGGTTTCCGGAGAGCAGGGTTTGAGGGGGAATTTTGTTTTTTTATTTATTTATGGTTTTGTTTTGTTTCAAGCAACAACAGGAAGCAGAAGTACCGTGCAGTCAGTTGGCAAAGAAATTCCGGATCAGGGCAAGAAAAAAAATTGGGAAAGGGGAAGGGGAGAAAAGAAAAAAAGTAGCAAAAACACAGGTCAGTAAATACATAAGAAAACACGCGGTGCCCCATCAGTCAAGACCACACACATTACAGGCCACACGCCGGGCAGACAGCCGGAGCACCCTCCGCGGGGAGGAGGCGGCGCCTGCTGGCCCCCCACTCACTCCCCCAACCAGGCCCTCCAGGAACCGTCTCCTCAGCCCGCACCGGAGCCTCCAGTCAGGCTCACCGGGCGCTGCGAGCGGACAGCTTGGCCAGAGGAACTGGGACAGGACTGGGGAGACCGAGAGTCACACGAGGTCAGACAGGCAGGAGAGCAGCTCATTAAACAAGAACCCCGTCTCTCGAGAAGCAAATACTGAGCCTCGATCACTGGACCCCAGCTCCCTGAGCTAACCCAGCCCCGAGACAAGCCAGGCCTGGCTGCCACCTCAGGGACTATGGCGGGTGGCCTCAGCTTGCACCCCCCCTCAAGGCGCCCCTCTGCAGACCAAAGTTCGCTGGGCTCGAAATTTCAAGTTTGTTCTCATGTACCAAATACTTCAACTCTCAACATCATGAAATTAGGAACGTAAATTAAGATGTTAAGGAAACAAGAGAACTCCAAGCACTGCGGGAAAGGAGGCAGCAGTGAGTGATGTCAGCGCAGAGAGGAGGATGGGGACGCCCATGGGCACTGGCTGGGCCTGGACCAGCTCCAGAGCCCAGTGCCCGGTCAGAGGCTCCATCTGCACTAGGACTGGGGGCACTCCTGACTCCTAATTCCCGGAGGCACTACGTACCTCGGGGTTGAGGTTGCTGACCAGCAGGACAGAGTTGCCTGCCCCCGCCAGGCCCGGGATGGCGATCCGGCCTGCTGCCGCTGCTGCCGCTGCCGCCGACGGGATGGCCAGAGGCGCCAAAGCCCCATGCACGTTAGGGACAGAGAGACCTGCAGAGCGAATGGGGTTAGGTGAGCGTGGTGCCCACGGTCTCTACAAGGTAATCGGTCCTGCCCATCCTCATGCAAACAAGAGATGCGGGGTGGATGGGTGGGGGCATCAGCCTGGCCCCCAGCCCTGCGACCCTCCATGCTCCTCAGAGCACACCGTACTGGCTTGACCATCTATATGCGCCAACGACACAGAAGACTCAGGCTTCTCAGACGCAGGATCGAGCCCCGGTGGCCTCGGCCGTGCGTGCACACAGGTGCCCGTCACCATGCAAACAGCATGCCGGGCAGGAGAACAGGCTCAGGACTGTTCCGCGTGTGGGCGCCTGGCCCCCAGGAGGGACGCTCAGGTGTGCTCACCCAGCGCATGCCGCTCCGCTTACCAGGCCGCTCAAAGTGCACTACTAGGGGCACATCCCTCCAACCACAGGCGCTGCTGGTCCTCAGCGGGCTCAGCAGCCCGGCCACGCCTGCCCTGTCCAGACTCCGCGCCCAGGAGGTTGGCCCCCCGCACTGCGCCACGTTGGCCGCCGGGGAAGCAGAGCTACTGGCGAGATGTGGACATGCAGAGGTGGCGCTGGGGCGAGTGTGTGAGTACCTGCGGCTTGAGGAATTGCAAAGGTGGGAGGGAAACCAGCTCCTGCATACGGAGAGGCTGACATTATACCAGGCGCACCTAGAAACAAACGAGACACTAATCATCGCACCCACAGGTGCGAGCCGGCTGCCAGGGCCCCACCCGCAGGTGTGGGGTGGGCTGTGCGGGCGCCTAGCCTGAACTACGACTCCTGCCCGGGCGGCCTGCCCCCGGCGTCTCACCAAAGGCAGCAGCCATGGTCTGGTCCAGCGAGGGCTGGCTGTCACCGGACGGCAGGTCAGGGCGTGTGTAGTCGCGGCTCTTGTCGTTGTTGTACTTGACGTTGAGGCTGGTGAGCTTGGAGAAGTCGATGCGCAGTGTGCAGCATGCGTTGTAGATGTTCTGGCCATCCAATGACTGTGGGGACAGCAAGGAGGCTGTTAGCAGGCGCCTGGCGGCCAGGGGCACGGCTGCCCTGGGGACCACTCACCAGCTTGGCGTGCTGGGCGCTCATGGGGTCAGCGTACTGCAGCAATGCCTGGAACTGGTTGTTCTTGGTGAAGGTGATGATCTTAAGAACGGTGCCGAACTTGGAGAAGATCTGTGGGAAAAGGTGGTGGGTCAGCCTGGGCCCAGGCACCAGCCCCACTGCCCACAGCTGAAGCCCAGCCCCCTCACCTGGTGCAGCACGTCCAGGGTCACTGGGTAGAAGAGGTTCTCCACGATGATCCTAAGCACTGGGCTCTGGCCGGCCATGGCCATGCCTGCATCCACCGCTGCGGCTGAGGCTGCTAGGGCCAGGTTTCCTGACTGAACGGAGTTCACAGCCTGCAGGGCTGCCTGGGCCCGCTGTGGGGACAAGACCGTGAGTCCCCCAGCCCCTACCCCGCCTGCCCCACCCTGCCCCTGCCCACCCACACCTGAGGGTGCCGCACCGCCTGGTTAGGGGAGCTGTCGGTCTTAAGCTCCTTGTGGTTGGAGAATTGGATGTAGATGGGCTGGCCGCGCAGCACAGGCGTCACCGACGTGTAGTAGTTCACCATGGTGTTGGCGGCCTCTTCTGTGTGCATCTCGATGAAGGCCTGGGCATGGGAACAGGATGAGCCAACTCATACCAGGGATGCCTCTGGGACCCACCCCAGCTGGCCCGGGGCCTCGTACCTGGTTCTTCCCTTTCAGCATCAGGAGATTGGTGACCTTTCCAAAGGGCAGCCCCAGGGAAATGACCTCCCCCTCGGTGACATCGCCAGGCAGCTTGCGGATGTGGATCACCCTGGAGGGCACGCCCGCACTCCTGCTGTCCCCCTTGAACTTCTTGCTGTCGTTTCCATTTGCTGCAAAAAAGCACTGTGAGTCACATAGGGCACCCCAGGCTCCCTCAGAGCGGGGCCCTCCCCGGCACCGGGAGGCTTCCGGGCCAAAGTGGGCCCCACACCTGGCTCCTAGGACCATGCAGTAGACAGGCACAGGCACCAGGCAAGACGGTAGGCAGGTGAGGTTACCTGTGGACGCTGAGGTGCCGCTCATGATAAAGGGTCCGTTAGTGACGCAGGCAGAGAAGAGCTCGTCAGATCCCCGCTGCAAGAGAGGCGAGGTGAACCCAGTGTCCTTGCGGCAGCCCCTGACTCTCCCCATCAGGGCCATGGTCCCCACCCGGCACACAGTTCCGTTCCCACCTGTGGCGCCCTTGGGGCTCTCTCCAGGCAGGGACAGAGGCTGTCCCCTCCAAGGCCTCTGCGTGTCATGGCCACCTCCACCTTCCATCTCCCCACTCCCCCTACCAGTGTCTGGGGGGTCTGCATGGCTCAGGCTCACAGCCCATGAGGACAAAGCCCCCTTGTCCCACCATGGCCACCCGCAGGAGTATGTCCTACTTTCCAGTCTGAGGAAACCGGAGCCCAGCGACCAGAAACGCCACCCACCAGAAACGCCACCCCTCCAGGCGGCAGGCACCTTGGTGACAAACAGGCTCCCCAACTGCCCCTATGGGCGGGCTCCCAGCCCATTATTATCTCTAGAAATTCCCTTGCTTGTTAGCCTCAATCTAATAGAATTAACTCCCAGAACCCCTTGAGATACCGCTTAAGCAGGGAGAAAGGCAGACAGCCTCATGTTGGCTGGGTGACGAGACCCCACCAGAGGGCCATCCACCTGTGATTTCCTCGATACATGAAACCAGCGCCTGGCAGGAACAGGAGACCAGCCGCCGCCCTCCCAGCCTTGACCCTTCTTCTCCCACAAACTGTCTTTCCGCCAGCTCACCCTCTTCACATCAAGGACACCTTATCTCTGCCCTTCCCCTAAACTGCCAGCCAGTTCAGCCACTTACAAACAAGCAGGCTCCAAATCCAGGACACCTCCCCACCTTCCGTGGTCCAGCACCAAAGAGCCTCAGAGCCCCTTCAGGCGCTGACCCCCTCCCCAGCCCTCAGGACAGAAAGTGGACACAGCCAGGACAAGGCCATGGGGCTAACAGAATGTTCTGGGCCTCCTCACTGCCAGACCGCCAGCTATCGGCACACCGCCGAACCCAGACCCTAGGCTCCCCAGCACCAGAGGCTGCTCAGACTGCTGCTTGGTCTTAATGCATACACGCTGGAGTTGGATGTAAATGAAGCAAAGTGTTAAAGCCCGACCAGTGAAGGCAGACCTGCCCCATCATGCCTTTCCTCACTTCCTTGGGCGGGGGGTGGGGGTGGGGGTGGGGACATGACCTGGATGCTTCCAGGCTCTGGACAGCCGGCCAGTTCCAGCCCTAAACAAACCAGAACCCAGGCGGAACACACCTGAGCCTCGTTCCCTCCTAAGCAACAGGAAAGTCGACTTGGAGGCCGACCAACCCCTCCCCTCAGCTCACAAAGGCCCCCTGGCCAGAGATGGACAAGAATGGACAGGGTACCCAAGTAGCTCCCACATGGACGCCAGCTGCACAACCTTAAAAAGGGCATCTCAGCTCCTGTGATGGATGGGGGAAGAACTCCCTCCAGAGGGGGGTGATCTCAGCCCCAACTCCCTTTTCACAGCCGACTGCCTGGCAAGAATACCTATATGGTCTGCCCACTTGTCAACCCCCCTCCCCTCAGCACAGGGACATGCAGGTAGTGACCAGCGGCTCAGCAGGGACTGCCCACTGGGGCGCAGACAGCTAAAACAGACAGAACCCTGGGGGGACAAAGGCCAGACCAAACTGCACTAGAGCCCCTGCTCCAAAATCAATTCAGCACCACCAGGAAGCCCCAAAGCGTGCCCGGAGCCAGGGACAGCAGCAGCTAAGCACCACTAACACCCCAACACCTGTCACTCGGGGCACAGCTCGTGCTTATCCTGAGAGGGGTGACCCAGGATGCCCTCCTGGAGGCACCCACGCTGGTGCACCCTCAGCCTCTGGAAGCGGCCTCGCTGGATGGGCCCCCACAGAACAGGGGGGTGAGGGTGTCACCGTGCCAGTTACAAGCACACCTGGATGAGATCCCCCTCCCTCCCTCCTCTCGCCACCAAACAGGTTTTATCTGCAGGAAGATCAGGAAGACTGGCGTGTGAAGCGTCCACCTGGGAAAACCGAAACCAGCCCAGGCCCCGCAGCCAGAAACTAGCTGCCGCCTGCTCCCAGGGATAATGGGCCACCCCCAAGGCTGAGGTGGACACCCAGTCTCTGCCAGTGAGGCCCCCTTCTCGGAGCAAAAGTGAGCTCAATGAGAACGTCCTCAGAAGCAGCCTCCATCTGCCCCAGAGCCCCCAGGGATCCTCCTGACCCATGCCCACCACTTAAACCTCCTGGGGAAAAGACTTCCACTTTTTCCACTTGAAACTGTCAAGAGTTCCATCAGCCCGGAGGCATCCCACCTCCAACCAGGTGCTGTTCTGGACTTCAGGGCAAAGGTCCTGAAGTCAGGGCGGGAGCCCCTCACCTCAGAGGAGGCACACACCCTGCACTCCTACTTCAGAGTAGGCTGTGGCACCCCTCCCCACTGCCCCCAGCCCAGCAATGGGAGCACTCAAGCCGCAGAAGTGAACGGACTGAAAGAGAAAGTGACATCCCCAGTGCCTACCTTTGTACCAACTGCTATGTCTGGGACGATGCTGCAGAGAGAGAGAAAAGGGAGACATCAGCAAGGAGTGCCCACCACATGCCAGCAGCGTGGGCTCTGGGGGCGGCATGAGCCCCCGCCCCTGCTCCAAGACTTCAGCAACGAGAAGGCTTGGGTAGGGGAGGTGTCCTCCCTCTTAATCGCCATTTGAAAAGGAGCCATCATTGTCCTCTGGCTCCTTTCCCCTCCCTCCCTCCCGGCAGGACCCCGGCCCCGCCTCCGATGCATCCAAAGACAAAGACACCCCCTCCGCAGGCCCTCGAAAAAAACATGAGATGCTGATTAAGACTGAAATGTTCTTGCTTGCTTTCCAGAAATGAGCAGTGCTTGGGAGACGTTTCCTGAAAAAGGCAGGCTGGTGAAAAGGCAATTCAGGGGCCCAAGGTTAGAGCTGCCGCCCCAGGGGATCGAGAAGGGGTCGACCCAGTGGAAAAGATCAGATAAAACTGACACCAGTTACTCATCAACCGGGGTCCAAGTGACCCGCTGGGGAAGGTGGGGTGTGTGACTGCCCCAGGCTCCAGGGTCCTGCAGGCCAAGCCCTCGGGACAGTAGAGCCCTTGGAGGGTGCCACCTAAGGACTCAGGAACGGTCTGCTCAGGAGAACCTAGCCAGCTACGCCCCACGAGGTCACCTGGCCACCAGCCTGCCATCACAGGAGACCAGAGCCTCCCATGATGTCACTTGTCCCCTGGCCAAGCCTCCGGCAGACAGAGGCCCTGGGGCCACTGCCTGCAGCATCCGGCTCAGGGTTCACCACAACCTGGGATTCGGCCCTCCCACAGCCTCGCCAGCCTGTGCCATGGGACTGCCACTTCTTCCCCACAAAAACCTTAAGGGGTAATATCAACGATTTTTAAAAATCTTACTGAGCCAAGAAACAACTTCCCAGAAAAAGAATGAAAAGCACGCAGTTTCCCAACTGCTAACCCAGGGCGGCTGGCAGCTTCCTACTCAGGGAGGGCCACAGACGCAGGAAGTGTTTCACATAAGATGGCCTTTCTGGAAAAGGTCCCCCGACTTTCAGAAAGGCAGGCCAAACTGCAGCTGCACCAGCAGGCCAGGCCCGGCTGCCTAGGCAACCACACAACCGACCGGAGGCCGCAGACGCGCCCCAAAACACGTCTCCGTGACGAGGAAGGGAAACTCCAAAACTTGACCAGGGAACCAGGAGAGCTCTTCCCACCGGCCTCGACCGACGGGCTTCCCTGCTCCCGGATCAGGACAGGGCTTCTCTGGGAATGTACGTCCCAGCCTAGGCGGACGGCAGACCACGAGATCAAGTTCCTCTTGTTGCAGCAATTTTTCTAAAAGGCTAACCTTAATTCAGCCTGCAACCTATCATTTCAAACCCGAGGCACCGAAGGCACGTGACCCTCCGGGCACTCGTAACCGCCCGCCCCGCCCGGTCGGCCGACAGAGGAAGGAGAGCTGGTTCGAAGCTCATCACAAGACACCCGCAACTGCCCCCAGACGCTTCTCGCGGGGCCCAGACCCGAGAGCGCAGCTCCACTGGGTTCAACTAGCTTCCAAAGGCGGAAACCCGCCGCCGCGCTGCTCGCGCCGACACCTCCGCACGCGGGGAGCAGGCTCAGGTCCGGAGCCGCCCCGCCCCCAAGGCGCCCGGGGCGCCACCCCGGGATGCCGGGAGGGAACAAAAGGGGCGGCGGAGGGCCCGCGCCCTTCCGGGCGGGAGGGCGGCGTCTCCAGCCGCGCCCGGGCCCGCGGCGGGCGGGGGAAGCCAGAGTCGAGTCCGCGCGGCGGGAAAGGCCGCGCACGCGCGACAGGGCTGCCGAGAGCGAGCGAAGCCGCGCACGCGCGCGGGGGACCTCAAGGGGCGCGCAGAGACTGTACGGGGCGCTGGAAGGGCCACACGGCGGGCCAAAGGCGGCGCGTGCGTATGGGGCCCAGACGGGAAGCGGGAAGGGCGGCGCGGCCGCCGCGTGCTCTCGGGACGGGCCGCGTGGGCACCGGAAGCGGACAAGGCTCGGCCCGGCCGCCCCCACCCCCCGATCCCTACAGCCTCTCACCCAGCGACCCCTCCCGGGCCGCAACCGCGCCAGGATAGGGGGAAGGGAGAGAAACCTCGGCGGCGCCCGAGGGCCTGGAGTGGAGGCGGAGCGGCGCCCCGAGTGTACCGCCCCGAAGAGGCCGGGGCGGCGGCGAGACAAAGGCTGGATCGCGATATAGGCGCCGGGAAGCGCGAACCAGCACTACTTACCCGTCCATTGCACACACAGGAGACCCGCGGGGGACGGAGTGGAGGCGCCGGAATAGCAGGAACCGACCCAACGGCTCCGAGTTATAGACTCACAAAATGGCGGAGACGCCCGAACACGTCCCCCGCGCGCTCTGCCCATTGGCTCCCGCCGCGCAGATGGGCGGGGCGAGCGCCGTCGGACCCCGCCAGCGCCTCCCAATGGCTAGGAGGTCGCTCGAGGGGTGGGCCCAAAAACAGTGGCAGGCGGGCATTGGATAAGGCTGCCGTCCGTTAGAGCTCGAGGCGGAAACGGCCCGTGGTGTCGGAGGAGGTGCGAAGAGGTGAGACCATGTGATGGCGCCAGAGCCAGTTAGCGAGCTGACCTCTTTTGTGGGGCTTTGCGGGAGAAGCCATCTTGGGAGTGGGTACGTGGCGGATCAGGCGGTGGGAAGCGTGCTTTCCCCAGCCTCCCGCCATCTTGCAAACGGGCAGTGATCACCTCGACCTCGGGCGTGATGTCAAAGGGAGGCTCACTGCCATCTTGAAGTCGGGCAGGAAAACTACAGGGCTCCATCTTATTTGTGGGCACCTGGCCGAAGTCCCTTTCGAATTCAGACGTTACTCAGGTTAGCGAGCGGAGCAATGGCAGCGGCTTAAAGCGTTCTAGAGACGCTGGGGCTCTTTCCACTGCTGGCCACCAAGCCTGCGGCACGACGAGGCCAGGGGTGGCCTCTTTTGTCTGCCCCAGAGCAGCGAACCCTGACCACGATCTCCTTGCGTGACTGCAAGGGTGGGGAAACTGAGGTCCGGGGCTCACGGCGAACCCCGCCCTGCCTGTCTGTAATGGAGGGAAACGAGGCCCGGTGTGCAGGGTGGACGCGGCCTGCCTGCTGCAATGGGGAGAAACTGAAGCCCTGGGGTGCAGGGTGGACGCTACCCACCCGCCCAGCACGCAGGGGACCTGAGACCCGGGGCGCTCAGAGCCGACTTCGCCGTCCCGGGACGTTCGGGACGAGACGGGTCTCCATCTCAGGAGAGGAACACTGCAAACTTATCCCGGAGAACGCCGATACCAAGAGTGGGACAGGGCTGTGGGTGATAAGGGAGCCTTCAGGATAGAAGACGGAAACCAGGCGGCTTCTGGGGACGAGGGGAGAGGGGCAGGCGGAGTCAGGGAGGGCCTGTGGCGGTCATGTCCTGTCCGGTCCCCCAGACTTCTGGAAGCATCTGGGAGATGACGGGCATCCAGGGCTGGCGCAGTTCCAGCGTGGGGTAGACATTCAATAAATAGAGGACATTGGCCTCAATACTGTTTGCTGTAAGTCGTGCTGAAAAAGGGAAATTTAACTGGTACCAGCCTAGAGAGAGAGAAGAAATAACCCTTTTCGCTTCCCTAAGACGAGTTGCTTAGGGGCCCTTGTTCCCGCCTCTCAGGTCGGTTTAGCTTGGGCGAAGTCATGGCAACAGTGCCCATCTTAGGGCCCCGCAGGCCTGGACAGGGCCCAGGAGCCTTGGAGCCCGGCTCGAAGCCAGAGGGCTTTCTCAGATTGGGGGCGGCTGCCGATTTCCATGGAGGCCTCCGCCCTGCGGTCCTTGGCCGGCTGTGTCGCCGTGTCGCCAAAGGCCAACTGAAGCCCAGGAATGGCTAATCAGGAATGTCCCGGTGGATTTGGGCGAATCCCCGGCGCATTCCTGCGGATTGGCAGTCCCCAGGACTCCTATCACCCTCTGCTCCGGGTACCACCAAGGGCAGCTGCTCATCTTTGTTGCCTCAGTAACTGGTGCCAGGGACGCGCCCCCCCCCCCCTTAACAGCAGGGAGGATGGTTGGAGACGCTGGAGTGTCTGTGGACCAGAGGGAAAGGAGGGGGCAGCCACATTCGCGGACCCTCCACCGGGTTCCCAGCATGGATCTAAATGGTTGGAATCTATTCAAACCCACTTGTGATCACCACCGTCCAGGCTCAAGAGTGAAAGCCCAAGTCTACCTTGTAGCCCCACAGAACCCCACACCGCCAGCACCTTTCTGGTTTCTGACCTCATTTACATAGGCCTTCTGTGCAAGGCTGTTCCTTTATGGAAGGTTCTTCCCTAAACCGACTACCTCCTTCACTGCCTGCTGTAAGGCAGGCCCCCTTATCAGAACAGCCTCCCCAGCCTTTCAAAATGGTTGAGGATTTCTGTCTTGCTTTCCACCGGAACATAATAGGGAGAAGACAGCCCCTGCTCAAATGGGAAAAATGCCACAAACCAGGTGACATAAAACAGCTCACGTTTATTCCTGCTCTGTTTGGAACTGAAGTGTCCACCAGGCCAGGCTCCCTCCAGAGACTCCAGTGGAGGGTCCTTCCTGCTTCTTGCAGCTCTGAGGGCCCAGGTGTCCTTGGCTTGTGACACATCCCTCCAGTCCCTGCCTCTGTTATCACATGGTCCTCTTTTCCTTGTCTCTGTCCTTCCTCTGTGTGTCTCTAAAAAGGACCCTTGTCCTTGGATTTGGAGACCACCGGGATGATCTCATCTCACTCACCACCCTTCATCTCACCTGCAAACCATCCTGGGGGAGGGGTTATGGGGGGGTGGAGGATGTGGACAGACCATCTTGGGAGCCACCCATTAGCCCAGGATCCCCTATGGAACCTGGATCAGACATGACAGTTTGGTGGCAGGCCTTCCACATTTGCGCTGAGGGGAGGTGTCCAGGGAGCCCCTGGGCCCCACGTTTCAGCTGGATCAGTGCCCTGGTTCATGGGAGCTGGCTGGCCTCCCTGTCTGCCTGCTCCCTGCTCAGCTCGCCTGCCAGCTGCCTGCCTCATCAATGATTTAGGCTGAATGTGGATGTGTGATCACCTTGCAATTGTCTGAGAATTCTGAAAAAGGATACTTTCCAGGACCGGAGCAAGGGAGGTGGGCGGGAGCCAGATGGGGACGGTAGATGAGGGTAGAGCCCAATGGGGGTCAGTGTCCCATGCGCGGGCAGGGACCGCTGGGTCTTACCAGTATTTCTCTTTTCAGATCTGCTGGGGCCGCCTCAGTTTACTCCTCTGTCAACACGAGGGGCAGGCCTGGGCCACTGCCCCCTTCCTCCCCATGGGCTTTCCCCAGTGTTTCAAATGGAAATGGCTGGGTAGTTCCGGAGTATTTGGTCCTGTGTTTATTCACTGCCTTGATCACAACAGCAATAGCCGCCGCACCTGCCCGCCGGCCCCACGCCCTCAAGCCCAGAGGTCCCCTAGCCTCTTGCTAAGTTGCTTCAACCCTGTCCGACTCTGTGACCCTATGGGCAGTAGCCCGCCAGGCTCCTCCGTCCATGGGATTCTACAGGCAAGAATATGGAGTGGGTTGCTATGCCCTCCTCCAGGGTATCTACCTGACCCAGGAATCAAACCCACATCTCATTATGTCTCCATTGGCAGGTTGGGTTCTTTACCTGGGAAGACCGGCCTCTCTGACTCATTTTCCAGATTTCTGTGGGACGGAGCCTTGAGTGTGCTGACCTGAGAGGCTATCTTCAGCCCTTCCAGGCTGGAGCCCCACCCCCCACCCCAGCCTCCAGAACTCAGGGGCAGAACAGACACTGAATGTTCGCTCAGGCCTGAGAACATTCACGGGGGAATCTGCCTCCTGCCCCTTGATGGGGTTCCTCAGGAACAGCAGGCTCTCCGGCCCCAGGTGCTGAGGCCAACGTGCAAACCTTATCTGCCCAAACCAGCAGGCCAGCCGCTCCCTCCAGGAAGGACCCACTGTGTCCCCAGACCCTGCCTGGAACAGGAGCAACGCCACCCCCCCACCCCCCACCCGCCCATCCACACCCTTGGGAGCTCAACCTGTGCTGGCGCCTCCCTACAGGCTCTGTTTTAACTCTCTAATCCTCTGAGTCAGAAATAGTGTCCTTTTCCCAAGCCCAGAGAGGCTGAGTGAGCTGCCGAGGGCCTCTCAGCCTGGAACCCCCACCCCCATCCCCGCCTGCGCTTTACCCAGGCTGCTCTGCCTTCATGGGGGTACCAAGGAGGGTGGGCAACAGTCTAGCCAATCCTCAGATGGTCAACGTAGAGTTATCACCTGACGCAGCAATTATGCTATGTGCCCAGAAGAAACAAAAACAAATGTCCACATAAAACCTGAACACGCATGTCCGCAGCAGCGTGATTCACAACAGTCCCAAAGTGAAAACAACCCAGGTGACCACTGACAGATAAACACAACGTGGTCCCTCCACACACAGGAGCATCTCTCAGCCATGAAAAGGAGAGAAGCCCTGACACTACCATGTAGACGGACCCTGAGAACACGATGCTTAGTGAGACAAGCAGACACAGAAGGACACACAGGGTGTGATTCCGCTGATGGGAAACATCCAGAACAGACAGTGGGTTCCTGGTTGTCAGTGGCTGGGAAGTGACTGTCAGGGACTGGCATTTCTTCCCCAGTGATGAATTGTTCTAAAATTGATCGCTGCACAGCTCTGTGAATAAACTGAAAACCATTCAAGTGGCTAGGCAGTAGGGATATGTGAATTATATCTAATAAACCTGATTTTAAGAAATTATTAGGATGAAGACCAGAAATGACAGCACTGGCGAGGATGGGGCAGGTAAACGCTAAATGCTGCTGGGGAGCAGGCAGTGCAGCCACTTTGCAAAACAGCTTGGCAGTTTCTTAAAAAGTTGCCTGTATGCCTTCCCTAAGGTCAGGCACTTGTGCTCCTTCATGCTTACACAACAGTCAATAAAAACCTGGGCAAGAAACTCCATAGCAGCTTTGACAAAATGACATAACAGACAAACACTGGAAAGAAGGGAGGTGAGCAACCGCCCAAAGGATGCAGATGGGCCATGTGGTGCGTCCACTCAGGGGAGCCCACACGGCAGCGGAGAAGCACAGAGACCAGCCAGGTAGACCTTCATTCCAAGTGTACAAATGGAAGCTCAGCATCAGGCAAAACGCACTCACGGTGCCAGAAATCGGGATTGGATGCTCTTGGGGAGTCAGTGGCTAAGAATGGCAGCTTGAAGGGGTGTTTTGCTGCATATAAGTTGCCTCTCAGTAAAAATTCTGCTTAGAAAATCCAGGTGATGGGACTTCCCTGGTGGTCACGAATCCACCGTGCAGTGCAAGGGACGCAGTCAGTCCCTGGGTGGGGACAAAGATGGCGCACACCGCAGGGCAGCTAGGCCCACTCACAGCTAAGGCCAAACACAGCCAAACAAATATTTTTAAAAAGAAAGAAAATCCTGGCGATTGTCATCTTTCTCACATCCAGGGTCTGTAAAGTTGCAGCAAGTCCTGGCTTGGGGAACACAGATCCCCGGTCCTGGGGGCAATGTGGGGTGAGTGAGGGTCCTTTGAGCCTCTCTGCTCAAAACACCGTCACCAACTCGTCAACACACATCTTGTTTTCTGCAAGTTTCTGTTTGAAGACCCCTTATTCAACATATATTGATTCAGTGGCCAGCAGGGCTATAGAAAAACTTAGGTCAAATACTTTTATCCAAAATCACCCACAAAAAGCCCTAAATGTGAAAAACCAGGCACTAAACAAGCAAGGAAAAGACACTGGCTTCCAGCCTGGGTTGGGCTCAGAGGAAGAGTCCTGGTTCCACGTCTCCTGGGCTTGGATGCCATGGTGTGTCCAAGAGTGAGCACAGGAGTGCCGGGAGCATCGACTGACAATAAAATAATACATTTTACAGATAAATACAAATCAACTTCAGCGAGAAGCTGAATTCACAGATACAGAATTTGTGAAAAACCAGAACATGCTATCGTTTGAATCTGTGCCACCTGGTGAGGTGGCCACTGGTCCCATGTGGATTTTTTGTTTTAAATTTTTATTTATTTGGCCACCCTTGTGGCTTGTGGAATCTTAGTTTCCAAACCAGGGGTCGAATCCGGGCCCTCTAATGGAGGAGCACTTGGAGTTTGGGCTCGTGTGCAGGAGGGACCCACAGAGACCCCACCAGGGGTTGGTTGGGTGCTCAAGGGATGCCCATGTCATGACCACTGGCACCAGGAACACAACCTTGTTTGGAACCAGGGTCTTCACGGATGTCAGGAGCTAAGTCACCCCAAGTGGGTGGCCCTCATGCAAACGCTGGTGTCCTTCTGAGAAGAGAGGACACAGAGACACGGGGAGGGGCCACGTGATGTGAGCCACCCACCCCCAGAGCGGTGATGTGGCCCCAAGGGGGCCAGCTGCCCCAGGAAGCTGGCTCTGCAGGGCCTGCAGGAGGGGCCCGTCCCTCAAGACCTTGACCTCAGGCTTCCGGCCCTCAACTGCAAGAGGAGAGCCCTGTGCCCTTTTAGGTACTCCCCCCCACCTCGCCCCCGAGGCTTTCAGTGGCCATGGCCGGGCTGGGAGGGCAGCTGCTTTCACGAGCTTGCAAAATTCATGACAAGGACGACATCTCGATAGGGAGGAAACATGAGCCCAGCTGTAAGCGATCTGAAGCCACCTGCTCACCACCCCCCAACCCCCACCACCTGTCTGCGGGATCACGGGGCAGCACACGGCTGCCTTCAGGGTCCGGGCCGGACACGGGCCCAGGTGGGGGAAGTGGAGACCCCAGACTTTGCCTGGCCACCCCCTGGGCTGCCTCGTCTGGAACTTGTTCTGGGGAAGTCGGTCGATGCCTTGTCCAGATCTTGGCTTGTGACCCTGGGCGTGTGTGAGGCTGGCTTGAAAAGGCCAGACCAAATCTAAGACCAGAATTAACCACAGTAAAGCAACGGTTCTCACCTGGGGAGATTCTGCCCCCGGGCACACTAGGCTGCATATGGGGACATCTATACTTGTCATGGGGCAGAGGGAGGCTCCTGACATTGAGTGGGTGGGGACAGGGAGGCGTCCCCACACCGCACAGCCCCAAGAACAGCCCCACAGAGGATGCTGTGAGCCGAAGAGACTCAGCCCAGACACTCTGGTGCTTCTGAATGTTTTCTGGGGCCATAGGGGCCTGCAGGGAGATAACCCAGTTCAACGAAACCCTCCGGGGCCTCTGCAGTCCTTCTTCCTGGAGGTCAGGGCTCCTTGGGGGTGGGGGGCCTTCCCGGTAAGAAGCTAATTCTGGAAGGGTCCAGGAAGGGGAGGAACTGTGCCCCCCAGGTGGGTTGTGGGACTCCAGGACAGAGGAGCAGCAGCCCTCCAGCTTCTCCACCAGTAACACCTGAGACTCACAGACCTCGCGGGGCTGACATCACTGGCATCAATAGTTTATAGCGGGGAACGGAGGACATCTGATCCCACTTCACGGGCTGCTGGCTAGGGCACCTCAGGGCCACCTGTGGGGGAGGCTCCTGATGACTGCCCCCCAGGGAACAGGACGGGCCCCTCTCGGTCTGAACACACCAGCAGGCATGTGTGTGGTGCCATGGTTTTCACAGAAACGTCTCCTTCCAGGAGTGGAGATGATCTGTCACCAATTCATTCTCATTTCGATGGGCCAAGGGGTGGCAGCTACTTGACGTTCACCCAGAGGGATGGGGGCAAAGGCAAAGACTCCAAATTCCTCTCCATTTCTGCAAAAAAGATGATCAGCCAACCAACATGCCCATGAAAAGATGCTCAGCATCACGAAGGGAATCGAAGTCAGACCACAGCGACACTGCACCTCCCAACTGCGAGGGTGGATGGTGTCCATACAGCAGTCACAGATGTGGACGAAGGTGTGGGGAGGCTAGAATCCTTGTCCACGGATGGTGGGAGATGAAACTGTGCAGCTGCCATGGACGACAGTGGCTATTCCTCCAAAGGGTAAAAATAGAGTTACTGTATGGCCAGCAATTCCATCCTAGGAATTCCACCCTAGGAAAATGAAAACATGTCACATAAGTACTTTTACATGAAAGTTCATGCTAAGGGGGTGAACAGCAGATAGAAGGTGGACACAACCTGAGTGTCCATCAGCAGACAGACACATGGGTCTGCTCCCTCCACACACAGGAGCATCACTCAGCCAGGAAAAGAGAAGCCCTGACACTTGCTACCATGTGGGTGGACCCTGAGAACATGATGCTCAGTGAGAGTAGCAGACACAGAAGGACACAAAGGGTGTGATTCCACTGATGGGAAACGTCCAGAACAGGATGATCCACACACATAGACAGTGGGTTTCTGGTCAGGAGAGGAGCAAGTGACTGCTCAAGGGGTGAGGCTTCTCTTTGCTCCTGAGCCTTTTAGATGTGTTTTTTCTTACCAACTTTAACATTTATATATATTAAATACACATTCTACACAATAAGACAATGAAATAGAAGAAAACTAAAAATCATCTGTAACACCTGGCTCCCCCCCCCAAGTCAGCAGTAACTACCTTTAACATCAGAGGTTTTCCCTTCAGTATACTTCCTGAATCTATATAAGTTGTATGGGAAACGTGTATGTATGTAAACATAGATGTGCACATATGAACATATCTATACATATGTATGCATATATATAATACTTATACACCATAGATTGTTGTTGTTGTTTAGTCACTAAGTTGTGTCTGATTCTCTGTGACCCCATGGACTGCAGCACACCAAGCTTTCCTGTCCTTTATCATCTCCCAGAGTTTGCTCAAACTCATGTCCATTGAATCGGTGACGCCATCCAACCATCTCATTTTCTGCTGTCCCCTTCTCTTTGTGCCTTCGATCTTTCCCAGCATCAGTGTCTTTTCCAACAAGTCGGCTCTTAGCATAGGTAGCCAGAGTATTGGAGCTTCAGCTTCAGTATCAGTCCTTCCAATGAATATTCAGGGTTGATTTCCTTTAGGACTGACTAGTTTGATCTCCTTGCAGTCCAAGGGACTCTCAAGAGTCTTCTCCAGCACCATAGTTAGAAGCATCAATTCTTGAGCACTCAGCCTTCTTTATGGTCCAACTCTCACATCTGTATTTGACTACAGGAAAAACCATAGCTTTGACCATATGGACATCTGTCAGCAAGGTAATGTCTCTGGTTTTTAATACACTGTCTAGTTTTGTCACAGTTTTTCTTCCAAGGAGCAAGCATTTATTGATTTCATGGCTGCAGTCATTGTCTGCAGTGACTTTGGAGCCCAAGAAAATAAAAATTTTCACTTCTGCCATCAATTGATACATATACATACAATTGGGATCACACTGATATCTTCCAAACCTTGCCTAAAAATTACTGTCATTGTAGCAAGTTTGCACAACTGTGAAAGAATATAAAATAAGTGTGCAAAGCTCTTCTCTCCTGGTCCTGTCAGATTCCTGTTGCTCCAAGCTCACGCTCTTTACTTGCATTTTCCACGCCCCAGCGTCTGTGGGGATCTGGGATGTAAAGGTGGCACCTCACTCCCAGGTGTTACACAGGTTCCCTCCTGTGGTTTGTAAACAGTCCTCAAGCCTTTTGTATCCATTTTTCCTTGATAGATTTAACAACCAGCTCTGGCATCTTCAAAGCTTAGGCAGGAAAAACATTTTTTAAAAGTCCTTGCAGAAAGGGAAACAAACATTCCAGGAATCCAAAGGTAAAACATGCAGCAGGCTTTTATTTTTAAGTCTTGAATTTGTTACAAGATTGCTTCTGTTGTTTTTTAAATCCTAAAGTTTATATTGAAGGATTTGGAAACTGATTTCAGATGGAAGCTACACAAAGACTGGAAGAATGAGGATCCAAGAAGGAAATGCATGTGTTGCTGCTGCTAAGTTGCTTCAGTCGTGCCCGACTCTGTGCGACCCCATAGACAGCAGCCCAGCCCACCAGGCTCTGCCATCCCTGGGATTCTCCAGGCAAGAATACTGGAGTGGGTTGCCATTTCCTTCTCCAGTGCATGAAAGGGAAAAGTGAAAGTGAAGTTGCTCAGTCGTGTCCGACTCTTAGCGACCCCATGGACTGTAGCCTACCAGGCTCCTCCATCCATGGGATTTTCAAGGCAAGAGTACTGGAGTGGGGTGCCATTGCCTTCTCCGAATGCATGTGTAGATAGAGACAACTGCTCATGATCTGTATTAAAGTGAATGATGTTTCCTTGTGAAGTTAGAATGATGGAATTAATATACAAAGTCTCAACCCACAGACTGAGGTAGGATTTACTGGTTAATGTTCCAAGTGCCTTACACAGAAAGCAAGAAGAAAAAGTATTTATAATTCTGTGCTCTACTGCTTTTAATAAGTGCTTATAAATCTGTGTGCATGCTAAGTTGCTGCAATCATGTCAAACTCTTTGTGACCCCATGGACTGTACCCCGCCAGGCTCCTGTGTCCATGGGGTTCTTCAGGCAAGAATACCAGAGTGGGTTGCCATGCCCTCCTCCAGGGGATCTTCCTGATCCAGGGATCAAACCTGAGTCTCTTAAGTCTCCTGCATTGGCAAGCAAGTTTTTAACACTAGCGCCACCTGGGAAGCCCTTCATAAATCTTAGCTTATGTTCTCTTTTTGGTAGCGGGGGATCTTAGCCCCCTGACCAGGGATAGAACCTACACCCCTCCATTGAAAGAGTAAGTTTTAACCCCTGGGCCGCTGGGAAGCTCCCTGGAGCAGGTTTTTAAATTCTTACTTTGTAGTTTTATTCTGTTAACCAAGAGGAGAGATCTGTCTCCTTGTTAAGATGGTCTCCTCCTTTTCCTTTCCACTTATTTGATATTTTGAAACTTTCTGGATGATACTAATATTTCTTGTGAATCATCCTTTTTCTTGTTTTAATGGTGGTAAAAGAGACAGAACATACAGTTCACCATCTTCTCCATTTCTAAGGACACAGCTCAGTGGCACGAAGCACATTCACACTCTCATGCAGCCGTCCCCACCATCCATCCACAGGATTTTCCGCAAACATCAACTCTTTTTTTGTTCCACACCCAGGACTTCCAGGGCTTCCCTGATAGCTCAATTGGTAAAGAATCTGCCTATAGTGCAGGAGACCCTGGTTCGATTCCTGGGCCAGGAAGATCTGCTAGAGAAGGAATAGGCTACCCACTCCAGTATTCTGGCCTGGCGAATTCTATGCACTGTATAGTCCATGGGGTTGCAGATAGTCGGACAGGACTGAGCGACTTTCACTTTCAGGACTTGCAGGGTCTCAGTTCTCTGACCAGGGACTGAACCCTAACCCCTGGAAATAATCACCATTAACTTGAACTGGATCCAGACTGAAACACTGCACATCCTTGGCCAGCTGTCCAAGTGGGAGCCCCTGGCTGAGGCCATGGCCCTCACATCGCTCCCTGGGCCCTCATGCAGGCCACTGCCCTGCCAACTCTGAACTCACTCAGGACTCACCCTGGGCCCAGGTGCATGCACACTGGCCCCCAGTCCCATGTCTGGGAGCCCCCTCCCCAGCCCCACTGACCTAGAACCTGTGGTCTTCCTAGGGCACCCAACACCAGAACCCTGTGGGCAGACTGCTTGCCCCTGGGCCTTCCTATCATAGCATCAGAGCTGGACAAAACAACCAGAAAAAAACCTGAAAGCCTGGGGCGATCACCTTTCCTTCCCTGTGATCCAACATTTTTTTAAAGAAATTCACATTTTGCACTCCCCTGCCCCCACCCCAAGCTTCTCTGTGGAGCCAACAGGGTTTTAAATTCCCACCCATCACCCTGGAGGAACATTCTAGAAGCAGCTGGGCAAAGGAAGGCCCCACCAGCTTCTATCACCCTGTTTTCTTGGCGACTTCCTTTCTGCTTAAGATAAAATAGGTCCCATAATAAAAAAACAAACGTACTGAGAGTCTTGTATTTATCTCCAGAGAGCGGCCTCTGGACTCCGGAATGTTCTGTGTCATTTCCAGATATTGTATGGTGTTCCGGCAGAGCCGCGGGGACATACAGGGACAGACTAGGCCAAGGTTTTAGAAACACAGTTTTAAATTCTGGTGGGCCACCGACACCCTGAAGAGTTCACGGTTATTTCTGCCTGTGAAACCCTTGTCTCTGGAACCTTCCACGGGGTTTCTCTTCCATCCCAGAGCTTGAAGAATTCCAACTACCAGGAACTCCCCGCCCAGACCCCTAGGTCCCCTTATTGGAGGGCCGGCAGGACCACTGAGATCATGACCCCAGACAAGGAAGGAAAATTCCTTTAGTTCCTAAGCACTGCCTTTGATATTAATAATTTTTCCCTTTTACTTCCGCCTGAGCGACGACGAGCTATTAAACCAAAGAGTGAAAGAAAACCAGAGAGAGGGTTTGAAGCAGTTTTAATGGCTCTGCTTCTTCCAAGCTTGTTAATAATTGTCTTTGTCGCTTGGTGGAGCGCAGAGGCTGGGGGTGGTCTGGGTGGGCCTCTGGGTGGGCCTGGAGGCTGCCTGCCAGGGCCCCACCCTCGTGGGGGACTGGCCGCATTCCTGGCATTCCTCCTCTCCTTCCCACTTTTGTTTGTTTGTTTTAAGTCAGAGACCGCCAGGAACTGCTTTTTCCTTTCTGATTCTGCTGAGTTCCGCCTGGCCAAGCCTTCGGCACCCTCCCAGCGCCCCCTCCCGCCCCGCCCCCCACTACCACACTGTGGGCTGTTTTGCATCTCAGTGGGGCCCAGGATCTACCTGACCCCAGGCCCACGGCACAGGCTGCTTCTCCCCCATCCCCCGACTCCAGCCCTCCAGCCAGGGCCGCGGGGCCGCCCCCACGTGGCCGCTGTAGGCAGGAGGGTGGACAGGAGAGTCTGCCACTGGCAGGCCAGGCTGGATCAGGGAGGATGCCAAGGCCTGGACCTAGGGAGGGAACAGAATTTCAGACGCCAAGTGGACAGTTGACATCCAGCTTGCCGACAACGAAACTGAGGCAGGGGCTACCACCCTGACTCTGGCAGGCTGGGCAGCTCCTCGACTGTTGTGATCCAGTCCGGGTTTCTGTACACAGAACAGAGTGAGTGAGGCTGACCACCCTGGAGCTGTCCCCGTGCCCTGTGCGTAAAAGGTCTCACTTCTAAAACAAGGGCAAGGTTTGCCCTTTGCAGAGCATGGTCAGTGCAGTGAGAAGCCCTTTGTGTGGTCTTGACCTCCACGGAGAAAGAAAGGTAAGACCAAACTGGAGAACACCTGTCAGGCTTCAGGGGGCTTCAGCACTCAAGTGGGACACCAACAGAGTCAGCGATACTGCTGTTGTTGAAATGGAATTTTTTTTCTGGGAAATTGGAGGCTGGAGGCCAGGTTCAGACGCTCAACGCATACTCAAGATGGTGGCCTTTATGATTAACCTGGGCCCATGACCTCTGCCCAGCGTAGGGCAGGCACCCAGCCAGTAGAATTCTGACACTGAACAAAGGAAACCTCACTTAAAATGGAATCAAAAGGGACTTCTGGATCACTCCAGTGGTAGGGACTCCACACTTCCACTGCAGGGGGCATGGGTTCCATTCTGTATGCCCCCCACCCACAGTAGCAAGGCCAAAAAAATGAAAAAAAAAAAAAATCACTTGAATTAAATAAATAAATTAAATGGTGCTGGAGCTGGAAGGGGGCACCCTCATCCCCACCACTGCAGAGTCCAAATAGGAAGAGACTTACTTTTGCATCCCACCAGGAAGGTACTGCTTCTCATTGGCTGAGAAGGAAGCGTTTCTCCTTGCCCAGCAACAGACCAGCCAATGAGGTACCATCACAGCCCAGCCAGTGAGAGACCACCACAGCCCACCCTCTTGACTTTTATTCTCTATAAAAGATTGCTGGCTTTGTCTTCCATACTGGCCTATGGCTCCCAGGAGTGTGTGTCCCGGATTGTAACTCTTCTGCTGTTCCACAGTAAACCCATTTTGCTGGTTAGATGACTGGCTATTTTAGATTTACAGTCAATTGCATGATCAATGAGGTCTCATAAGGGAGTAACATTGTTTTGAACATGATCCTAGTTCCCCCAACCAAGGATAGAACCTGGGTCTGGGCAGTGAAAGTGCTGAGCCCTAATCACTGGACCAGCAGGGAATTCCCACAGTTGACCATTTTCAAGTGAACGATTCAGTAGCAGTACATTTGCAATGCTGTGGAACCATCACCTCTATTTAATTACAGAACATTCCATCACCCTAGAAGGGTGTCACCCTATTAGTAGTCACCCCCACCCCCTTGGCAGCCCCTGACAACCACTAATCCGCTGTCTCTACACTGACCTCTTCTGAACGTTTCCCATTAATGGAATCACACTGTGTGTCCTTCTGTGTCTGTCTCTGCCCCTGAGCATCATGTCCTCAGGGTCCATCCACATGGTAGTGAGTGTCCGGGCTTCTCTCCTTTTCATGATGAGTGAAGTTTCCATGTGTGGAGGGACCATATTTGTGTATACATTCACCCATCAGTGGACACTTGGGTTGTCTCCACTTTGGGGCTGCTATGAACAGATGTGAGCACATCTTTGTTTGAATACCTGATTTCGGTTATTCCAGTTTCCAGGCTTCCCTGGTGATTCAGTCAGTAAAGAGTCTGCCTGCAATGTGGGAGACCCGGGTTCAATCCCTGGGTCAGGAAGATCCCCTGAAGAAGGGAATGGCAACTCACTCCAGTATTCTTGCCTGGAGACTTGCCATGGACAGAGGAGCCTGGTGGGCTACAGTCCATGGGGTCACAAAGAGTCAGACACACCTGAGTGACTAACACTTTTCAGTTATTGGGGGGGTACAGTCCTAGGACTGGCATTACTGGGATGGATGGTAACTAGGTCCGACTTTTGGAGGAACTGCTGTTTTCACAGCGGCTGCCCCGTTTTACTTCATTCCATCCATGAGCAGGATTCTTTGTCTGGTGGACAGAACATGAGTCCCCAGGTTCAAACCAGCAGACTCTGGCTTTTCCCAGCAGCCCTTGAGGCTGTGCTGGGGCGGGGTCAGGACAGGGAAGTACCTGTCAGACCACATGGGAGTTTCCCTCATTTGAGATCTGTGTGCACTGGAGGGAAATTGGGAAATTTGGACAAGTTCAGGCAGCCTGACGGTGAGTTACCACCTCGGACTCTGTGGGCCAGAAAAACCTGCTGAGGACATTTTCTGCCCCACTTTCCCATGTCTGGAGGCTCTTGTCCCTGACAAGCAAGGATTCAAGGGTGATGGCTGTCCACTTGTTGCTGCCCCACTGGCTGCTCTAGAGCATTGTCCACCTAAAGCAGGAGAAGATGAAAGGGGGAGGGGAGAAGATGCTAGGTGGGGAGGCCTGTGCCAGCAGCCCTCTTCCCAATGCTCCTCTGGGCCTCCTGAAGCTGTGCACACTGAGGTTCAGCTCACAGCTCTAAGTGGCACTTGGAGCAGGGTCTGTCCAACCCGGCCTCCAGCTGCCCCCAGGCTCAGCTCCATCGTCCCACCCTCACGCTGTCACTGGTGGTGGTGGACATTGGCCCAGGGCTCCAGGATTCAGCAAGACCCTTGTGGCGAGTGGCCTGAGCTCTGAAAAGGTAAGAGCAGGTTACACATCCACACAGAAACCTGCGCCCAGACATTTACAGCAGCTTCTAACTTTTAACTGCCCTGACTGCCCTGCCAGGAAGCAACCAAGGTGCCTTGCAGCAGGTAGATGGATAGATACATGCTGGACGTGCAGACAGTAGAATGTGATTCGAGGCTAAGAAGAAATGAGCTGGTGGCCCAATGGCTAAGACTCCAGCGCTCCCCGTGCTGGGGGTACGAGTTTCAGCCTTGAGCAGGGAATTAGATCCCACGTGTTGCAGCTAAGAGTTCAAATGCCACAACTAAAGATCCCACATGCCACAAGATCAAAGATCCTGCGTGCTGCAACTAAGACCTGGCAAAGCCAAATAAATAAAAATAAATATTAAAAGTTATTAAAGAAGCATAAACCTGTGTCGCTACCGCCTTTATGAATAGTATAGCATCACAGTTGATCATGGGCTGTAACTGTAGCACAGCAACGCCAGACATTCATGACCAAGGAAGGAATAGCAGGGAAATGAGTGTGAGGGTGTCTATGTGGGAACTCTGCCATTTCTGCTCAATTTTTCTGTAAGCCTAAAACTGCTCAAAAATGGAAAGCTATTTTTTAAGGAGTGAGCACACAGATAAGGATAGGGCAAGGGAGGTCCAGGTGTGACAACAAAATAACAAACAGCTAGATTTTGTGAAGAAAAAGAAAAAGCAGAGGGGACTTCCCTAGTGGTCCAGTGGCTAAGACTCTGAGCGCCCAATGCAGGGGGCCTGAGTTGGATCCCTTGTCAGGGAACTATATCCCACATGCCACAACTAAGACTCAGTGCACACAAATAAATATATACTTTTCAATGGGCAGAGGATCTGAATAAATACTTTTCCAACAGGTACATGAAAAGATGCTCAATATCATTAGTCATCAGTTCAGTTCAGTTCAGTCACTCAGTCATGTCCAACTCTTTGCAATGCCACTGACTGCAGCATGCCAGGCTTCCCTGACCATCACCAACTCCCAGAGCTTGCTCACACTCGTCCATCGAGTTGATGATGCCATCCAACCATCTCACCCTCTGCTGTCCCCTTCTCTTCCCGACTTCAATCTTTCCCATCATCAGGGTCTTTTCCAATGAGTGGGTTCTTTGCATCAGGTGGCCAAAGTATTGGAGCTTCAGCTTCAGTCCATCCAATGAGGATTCAGGACTGATTTTTTTTACCATTGACTGGTTCAATCTCCTTGCAGTCTAAGGGACTCTCAAGAGTTTTTCCCAACACCACAGTTCAAAGGCATCAACTCTTCAGTGCTCAGCTTACTTTATGGTTCAACTCTCACATCCATACATGACTGTTGGAAAAACCATAGCTTTGATTTCATCAGGGAAATGCAAATCAAAACCACAATGCTGCTGCTGCTGTTGAGTCGCGTCAGTCGTGTCCGACTCTGTGCGACCCCATAGACGGCAGCCCACCAGGCTCCGCCGTCCCTGGGATTCTCCAGGCAAGAACACCGGAGTGGGTTGCCATTTCCTTCTCCAATGCATGAAAGTGAAAGTGAAGTCGCTCAGTTGTGTCCGACTCTTAGCGACCCCATGGACTGCAGCCTACCAGGTTCCTCCGTCCATGGGATTTTCCAGGCAAGAGTACTGGAGTGGAGATATCACCTAACACCACTCAGAATGAAAGTAAGGAAGTAATAAGTGTTCAGTCGTGTCTGACTCTGTGACTCCGTGGACTGTAGCCCGCCCGGCTCCTCTGCCCATGGAATTTTCTAGGCAAGAATACTGGAGTGGGTCGCCATTTCCTTCTCCAGGGGATCATCCGACCCAGGGATCAAAACCCTTGTCTCCTGCATCTCCTGCATCGGCAGGCAGATTCTTTACCACTGCACTACCTGGGAAGCCCATTTAGAATGTTGATCATCAAAAAGAACACAAAGAATAATTGTTGGTGAAGATTCAGAAAAAAAGGGAACCCATGGGCCTTGTCAGTGGGAATGTAAACTGGTGCAGCTACTATGGAAAACGGCATGGAGGTTCCTCAAAAAATTAAAAATAGAATTACCATATCATCCTGCAATTCCACTGCTGGGTATTTCTCTGAAGAAAACCAAAAAACACTCATCAGAAAAGATATCTGCACCCCCATGTTCACTGCATCACTATTTACAATGGCCAAGATATGGAAACAACTTGTGTCCATTGATGGATGAATATATTTTAAAAATGTGAGATATATATATATATATATATATATATGATGAAATGTTATTCTATCTTTAAAAAGAAGGCAGTCCTGCCATTTGTTACAACATAGATGGACACAGAGGACATTATACTAGGAGAAAGGTCAGATGGAGAAATGCAGGAACTTCCCTGGTGGTCCTGTCCTTAGGACTCTGCACTTCCACTTCAGAGGGCACAAGTTCAATCCCTGGTGGGAGAACTAAGATACTGCATGCCATGTCTGCATGCTGTGCAGCCAAAAAAAAAAAAAATCAAGCTCAAAGAAGCAGAATGGTGGTTACCAGGGGCTGGAGGGTATTGAGTTATGAGATGAATAAGTCCTGGGGATCTAAAGGATGGCACAGTGATTACAGTTAATAATATTGCTCAGTGTCTTTGACAGTCGCTGAGAGAGTAGACTGTAAATGTTTTCATCACAGGAGCAGAGGTAACCACGTCAGGTGATGATTGTATTAATTAGCTTGATTGGGTCATCACTTCACAATGTAAACATGTCAAACCATCACATTCTGCACACTATATACAATTTTTATTTGCCAATCATTCTCAATAAAGCTGGAAAATAAAAGTGTTTGCTCCTAGAGAGACAGCTTGATGGAATTATGGGAAATGATGAATTGGGACAGGCTTTAAGAAGAAATTACACCCTGCTGTATTGTATACATTAATTTGTACAAAAAAATAGTAAACATTTTTAAAATTATGCAGAAAAAAATTAATTATACAATTTAGTGGTTTCTTATATATTCAGTTATGCGACCATCAGCTCTATCCTATACCTGAACATTCCATCACCCCAAAAGGAAACCCCACCCCATAAGCAGTCACCTCCCTCCCCTGACAACCAGGAACCCACTCTCTGTGTCTGTGGATCGGCCTGTTCTGGACGTTTTTCATCAGAGGAATCACACCCTGTGTGTCCTTCTGTGTCTGCTTCTCTCACTGAGCATCTTGTTTTTGGGGTCCACCCATTTTGGAGGGAGTGTCAGGGCCTCTCTTCGTGGCTTAGCGATGCTCTTGTGTGGGGAGGGACCACATTGCGATCACCTGCCCTCCGAGGATGTGTGTCTGCGCGTGTCCACCTCTTCCTGCTGTGAAGGATGCTGCTGTGGACGTGGATGAACAGATTTGTGTGGACTCCCGTTTTCGCCTTATTTCCACCCAGGAGGAAGACTGCCAGGTCACATGGAAACTCGACGTTTGACCTTCCTTCCGAGTAACAGCCCTACTGGCGGTTTTAATATCCTGCCAAGGCCAGCTTGCAGAGGGTGAGGCAGCGCCTCCTGGCTGCCCCTTGGGGTAGAATATTCATCCTGCCAATGACTTATTGATGAGAGCAGCTCGGTGCAGCCAGGAGAAGTTTCCATGGGCTCCTGGTATAAATAGGGCTGGTGTACCCATGGCCACCCTCTTCGCGGGCTCAGGACCTGGCGTCCTGCTCAGACCAGCTGCTGGGGTGTGATCAGGCTCACCTTGGTCCTCAGGCCCAGCCTCCCCAGCACCAAGTCTATGGGCCACAACTGCTTTGGAAATGGTGAGCCACCGCAGTGATAAGCCTGCACACCCACAACCAGAGAAAGCCCACGCAGAGCAACCAAAGACCCCACCACAGCCGAGAATAAATAAATAATAAATTACTAAAAAACCCCAATTCTAAGTACAAGGACCTACATTCAATACTTTGTAATAACCCATAACAAAATAATCTGAAAAGGGATATATATATATATATATAAAAAACTGAATCACTTTACTGAACACCTGAAACTAACAGATACTGTCAATTTCAAATTGTCAAATTTCAAATTGTCAAATTTCAAAAACAATTAAAAAAATCCCATGTCTGCTCTGTCCCTGTGGCCATGATGTGACAGGCAGGCCCAGTGCCATTAATCACCAGGATACTTCCAACATGGGGTCCATCCACGTGGTGGCAAGTGTCAGGGCTTTCTTCCTCTCCATGGCTGAGGGATGCTCTATGAGTGGAGGGACCACATGGTGTTTCTCCATCATCTGTGGGTGGATATTTGGGTAATCTCCACCTTTTGGTTGCTGCGAATGTGTGTACACAAGTTTTTCTTTGAATACCTGTTTTCAGTTATTTTGGGTATATATACATCCAGGATCAGGCTTTCCCAACACCAAATAGTCTGCTTCGTGTTTGTTCTTTTTTGGCTGAACTGTGTGGCATGTGGGATCTTAATTCCACAACCAGGGATTGAACCCACAACCCCTGTATTGGAAGCACAGAGTTTTAACCACTGGACTGCCAGGGAAGTCCCGACCACCACATATCTAATACCTAGAAAGGCAGGGCGTGCATCACTCCAGTGGCTCCTGGTTGCCCACTCTGGCTCCTCCCAACAACCACTGCCCCCAGGGGAAGAGCAAAGAGGACACAGAGGTGGACCTGGGGGCCCCCATGCAGGGGATGGGCCCCAGCAGCAGCGTCCAGCTCAAGCCAGCTGACCTCGGTCCTCCGGATCCCCTGAGGGTTGCCGTGTCCTCACTCCACACCATTCGGTTACATGACTGACCTATGTCAGCGGCCAGCCAGAGTGGATGAGACATAAACAGTGGTCTCCCTGTCCCCAGCCTTTTCCATTTGTCTTGGCTGGAAATGAGGTTTTATAACTTGAAATGAAGGGTTTCATGCCAAACCTCCAGATCTGCTCAGAAACCCCCTTCTGTGGGCCAGGATGTGTGTCTTCTGGGAACATCCCTCCCAAAGCAGGGGCAGGAGAGCAGAGCTCAGGGCTGCTGCTCCAGGTGACCCAGGACAAGTCAAGGTGCTTCTGGGAACCTTGGTCTCTTTATCTGTGAATGAAGCCAGTCTTATTCCTTCTGCCTTCTGCGTGGAAAAGCTGATGCTACTGTTGGCAAACCCTCTCCCTGGTGACTCACATGCTGAGCCTCTTTGCTTATAAAATTTATTTCTAATTAAAACATTTAGTCTTTTATTTTAAACAAGTGAGTTTGTCCAAATACACAATTAGGAGAGTCAAAAGGCAAAGAGCAGAGTGGGGGAAGATACTTGCAGCACATAATCCAGCAAAGGACTGGAGTCTACAATATACAAAGAACTCTCACAAATCAATGACAAAAAACCAACTAAATATCCCAATCGAAGAAAATGGGCCAAAGACCTAAATGGGAAGGTCCTAAAGAAGGACACCCATAATGGCCAAAGAGCTTGAACCCCATGTGGCCCCTCTTCAGAGTAAGGCCCCAGTGAGGGGCCAGCCATCTCACTCCATGAGAACCATTGAAACCAAATGTATCGACAATGCCAAGTGTCAGCCACGCCTGTAGCAATGGGAACTTCCTAATGTCACTGAGAGGAAGGTGAGGGGTGGAGCAGCTGCTTTTGAAAAAGCTCTAGAAGCATCTTCTTTTAACTGAGATGTAACCACATACCACAAAATCCATTATTTTAAAGTGAACCATCCAGGGGTTGGTAGTATATTCAGAGTTGTGCAAATGCCACCAGTCTGACTCCAGAGCACTTTCACCACCTCAATAGGAAGCCCTGCCCCCACTAGCAGTCCTCCCCATACCCCCTCCAGCAGCCCCTGGTGACCACTATTGACTTTCTTCCTCTGTGAACCCACCTGTTCTAGGGTTTTCATATAAATGAATGGCTTCCCAGGTGGCACAGTGGTAAAGAATCCGCCTGCCAACGCAGGAGACGCAAGAGATGCAGGTTTGATCCCTGGGTCCGGAAGATCCCCTGGAATAGGAAATGGCAACCCACTCCAGTACTCTTGCCTGGAGAATCCCATGGCACGAGGAGCCTAGTGGGCTACAGTCCATGGGGTCACAGAGTTAGACATGACTGAGCAACTGAGCACATACGTGAACACACACACACACACACACAAGTGGACTCGTAATATTTGTCCTGCCGTGTCTGGTTTCCTTCAATCAACAGTATGTTTTCAGGGTTCATCCACATTGTAGCCAGAATCAGTATTTCACTTTTTTAATGGCTGAATAATATTCTATGGTGCAGCAGGACCACGTGGTGTGTATCACACATCCATTGACGGACATCTGTGTTGTGTGCACTCTGGCTACTGTGAACGTACGTGTACAAGGAGTTGCCTGCATATCTGTCCCTAAGAGTTCTCTGGGGCACATACCCACAAGTGGAAGTGCTGTATTCTTTTAAACTATTTTTTAATATTATTATTATTTTTTTTTTCCTGCTGGGTCTTCATTGCTGTGCTTGGGCTTTCTCTAGTTGTTGGGAGCAGGGGCTACTCTCTAGCTGCGGTGCTCAGGCTTCTCCTGTTGTAACTCGCAGGCTGTAGGCACATGAGCTTAGCTGCCCCTTGGCATGTGGGATCCTAGTTCTCAGGCCAGAGACTGAACCCATGTCCCCTGCGGATTCTTAACCACTGGACCACCAGGTAAGTCCCACACATGATAACTTGTACCATTTTACAGATGAGGAAACTGCAGCTCAGAATAGCTGTAAGCCACACAGCCAGGGCAACCCCAGACCCCCAGGCCTCTCCCTCTCCACAGCTGTGTTAATTCTGCCTCGTCCACTAGACATGGATACAGGGCTGGATGATGGTGTGACCCATATGAGGAGCCTGAAGGTGAGAGAAGAGACCAGGCCCGGGGACCCACAGTCGGTCAGGGGCAGAAAGAGTCTTCACCAGCTCAAAGCCACCTCCCGAGCCATTTGCCTCCCTTGGTGGGCACTTTGTTTTATAAGAAGCTCCCAGTGGAGAACTCAAACACCTGTCCATGGCAGGTGGAATGTAAAACGGTGCAGCTGCAGTGGAAAATAGTCCACAGTTCCTCAAAAAGTTAAAAAAAAAAAAAATTACCTTAGATTTAGCAATTACACTCCCAGGTGTATGTCTAAAGGAAATGAAATACACACACACACACTCACAACTACTCATGTGTTCATGGTATGATTCATAACAACCAGAGTGGAAACAACCCAGATGACCATCAACAGATGATGGATATACAAATGTGGTCCCTCCACACCCAGGAGCATCTCTTAGCCATGAAAAGGGGTGAAGGACCCTTTCTACCACGTGGATGGACCCTGAGAACACGATGCTCAGTGAGAGAAGCAGACACAGAAGGACATACAGGGTGTGATTCCACTGACGGGAAACATCCAGAACAGGCCGATCCACAGACACAGAGAGTGGGTTCCTGGTTGTCAGGGGCTGGGGGAGGAGGTGGGGTGACTGCTGATGGGGATGGGGCTTTCTTTCGGAGTGAGGGAATGTTCTGGAATTACAGGTGGTAGTTATACAACTTTATAAATGCACTAAAAAACATTGAATTGTATCCTTTAGGGTGGTCAGTGGTTAGCTTTATGGTATGTGAATTTTACCTCAACTTTTAAACAACTTATTTTAAACAACGCGGACAATGAAAGCACTTTGCTGGTGGATGCCTGGACCCCAAGAGCTGGGCCTTGTATCCCGCAAAGCCGTGCCCAGATCCCCTGAAGTCCTTCGCAAGGGCTGGCTGGCATCTACCAACATCCTATGTGTTAACTTAAGCAGCAAAGCCCCCGGAACCTTGGTCACACTGTCACACCAGGACCACCCGCCCACTCTCCAGAGGAGGAAACAGGCTCAGAGTGGGTGAGCAAGGGGCCCAAAGAGACCAGCTTAGCTGGAGGGAGTCTAGGCTGAAGCTCACGCCTGGGGATCAGGGGTCAGAGCTCCTCTCTTTACCCTGCAGCTTCCAGGGCCACCCCTGGGTCTGTGCCCGGAACCAGCACTGGTCACCTGTACTCCGTCACATCAGAACTGGCCCCAGCTGGCTCATGCCACTGGTGCCCCCACCGCCCGGCCTCCACCTCCCCCGCCCCCCTCCCCGGGTAAACAGACGCCGGGGGAGACCAAGCTAGGCGGCATCCCAGGAAGCCCGCTCCTCCAGGGTTTCAGCCAGTGGACACTTATTCAGCACCTACTGTGTGCCGGGCCCCCGGGATGGACTCTCCACCAGGTGGGCTCGTCTCTCCCAGTGAGGTCGGCGCAGGGGGCCTGCGCCCTGAGAAGGGCTACCCTCCCCCACCCTAGGCCAATGACCGCCCGGACGCGCCCCCAGGGGCCGCGCAGGTTGACACTCAGGCTGCACGCCGGGTCCTGCCGGCTCTTCCCTCTGGGCCTGGGCATTCTAGCCTGTTCCCGCCTCACAAGCTCAGGTTGTTCAGTCAGTTCAGTCGCTCAGGACTTACAGAGCAAATACCACGTGGTGGGGAGGGGCATTTGAGGACGCGCCTACCTGTTGGAAGTCCCGACACCTGCAAAAGCGCCAGGGCAGGTGTGTTGGAGGAGGAGCAAGGAGATCCACGTGGGTGGAGGGCGGAGCAGGCTGTGCAGGGCCCCAGGGCGCGGAGGGCTGGACTCCCACCCTCAGGGACGGGGGAGCCCCCAGGGCGCGGGGCAGAGCGGGGACGCGCCCGTTCTGCTGCTCACGCGCCCTCTGCGGGCTACAGGGAGAACAGGCCGCAGACGGTGCCGGCAGACAGCGGAGAGAACTGCGTAGGTCCCAGAGGGGTGGGGTGGGGTGCGGTGAAGAATGATGGAGGGATGATGCGGGGATGGTGGGAAGGGTGCCGGGATCCAGCCTGGGTGGGGGTCGTAGGGGGCGAGCAGGGATGCGTTCTGTTTCCAAGGTCTATAAAGACCACGATGATTTAGAAGGGTTTCCCTAAGTACACATAAAGGTGAGCTGCTATGATTTCTTGTTGCTGGTCTGACAGCACTTGGAGGCTTGAATGAATGAATGAAGGAAGGAAGGACTTGGAGACTGTGCTGCCAGTGGACTTGGGCCTCTGGCCACCGGGAGCCGCAGAAGGTTGTAGAGGAAGAGCAGAGTGCACGGGTCTCCCTCCAAAGCTCCCGGCCACGCCCTACCCTGCCTCCCGCCGAATCCTACGTGACGAAGTGCCCACAGTGGGCACCTGTCCAGCGAGCCCCCCAATATTACTTCAACGTATCTAGAATTCTCTGGAGACGCCAGAGGCTCTTTGCCTGATGGACTTTCTATCCAGACACTGCAGGTCCCCAGCAGGAAACCAAGGAAGGAAACGCAGTTTGCAGGGGCAAAACTGTGGACAAAAGGATAAATTCTGTTTGGAGTAGAAATGAAACGTACGTATTTAAGCCTAAAATAATGCCATTTTAATATACCTACCTTTTTTTTTTGGCTTTTTTTCAACTACTTTGTTCTGGGAAAAAATTAATAGACTTTTTTAAATACATAAAAACACGTATAGAAGACAAATAGTTTCCTCTAACATCGCTCAGTGCTGCTGCCTCCTTCTTACCTTCACCGGCTTAGGGGGTTCTCTGGGTTGGGAGGGGATAGGGACAGGGTGGGTGTGGTGGTGGTGGGGATGCTGCATTTTCTCCAGTCTGGGCCCTCAGGTGTTCTGGGAAAACGGCAGCCAATTTGAGGAGTAGGGAGGCAGCTTTCTCATCCTGGATGAGAACTGGTGCTGCTTGTTCAGTCGCTCAGTTGTGTCTGACCTCATTGACTGTAGCACGCTAGGCTTCCCTGTCCATCACCAACTCCCAGAGCTTGCTCAAACTCATGTCCATTGGCTCGGTGATGCCATCCAACCATCTCATTCTCTGTCACCCCCTTCTCTTCCTGCCTTCAATCTTTCCCAGCATCAGGGTCTTTTCCAATGAGTCGTGGCCAAAATATTGGAACTTCTACTTGAGCATCATCAGTCCTTCCAGTGAATATTCAGGGTTCAGTTCCTTTAGGTGCTACTTAGTAATGTTTTGCCGCCCTCTGGTGGGAGCATGCATTTGCTCCCTTCAGCCTCGATCCAGGAAGTTGCATCTGAGTCCCTGATTGGTGAGGATTCCTTTATTTACTTGGTCAGTAGCAACAAGAGCCAACATTTATTTATGCAGCCCTGATTATGTGTCAGCTGCCTGGTAACCCTCATAACCACCCACCTATGGAGGGGTCAGTGAGACTACTTCTTGAAAGCATTAGTTGCTCAGTTGTGTCTGACTCTTTGTGACCTACCAGGCTCCTTTGTCCATGGGATTCTCCAGGCAAGAATACTGGAGTGGGTTGCCATTCCCTTCTCCAGGGGATCTTCCCAACCCAGGGATCAAACCCAGGTCTCCTGCATTGGCAGGCAGATTCTTTACCGTCTGAGCCACCAGAGTCTCCTTACAGATGAGGAAACTGAGGCTGGCAGAGCTGGGTCTTGAATCTGGGGCTCTCAGAGGTGAGGAATACCCTGTTTGGGGGCTGGAACCGGTTGAGCCTGCAGCTGTCCTACTTTGACTATTCATTTATGTGAACCAGTAAATCCCAGTATTACCAAAGCCCATTTGAGTAGAGTTTGCTTCAACCTTTTTTTCTTGCAATCCAAAGACCCCTGACCAGTCGAACCAGTCCCCAGGTGAGGTCACATTCTGAGCTTTCATTGGACATAAATTTAGAGAAGGGGGCTTACCTAACCTACAGCAGCAACCACCTTTGAAAACTGGGGCTCAGGGGTCCGGCAAATAACCTCAGAGCTCGGACCCTATTTTTAATCCCCAAATTCAGTCCCACTAGAGGGCGCTCCTAAAGAAAATCAATGCTGAATACCCACTGGGAGGACTGATGCTGAAGCTGAAGCTCCGATACTTTGGCCACTTGATGTAAACAGCCAACTCACTGGAAAACACTCTGATGCTGGGAAAGGTTGAAAGCATAAAGAGAAGGGGGAGACAGAGGATGAGATGGTTGGATGGCTTAGTGGACCTGAGTTTGAGCAAACCCCAGGAAATGGTGAAGGACAGGAAGCCTGGTGTGCTGCAGTCCTTGGGGTCGCAAAGAGTCCGATACGACTGAGTGACTGAACAACAACAGAAGGCGCTGCCTGGAAATTTGCTACTGGGTCCAGGCATCAGCCTGTCTGAGAGGCAGATGGAGGTGGGGGAGCGTGGCGGGCATGGAAAGTTAAAAAAGATGCAAAGGAGGATTTATTTTTAAAGAAACTGCTCTCAGCACTGCCCTCGCTAATTTTTATCCAATTATAGTTTCCTCACTTCTCTTGCAGAAGGGAAATGTGGTGAAACCCAAGGGATGGTTCTCCCCACAGGATCTGCTGGGAGCTGCCCAGCCACAGCCATGCTCAGCTTCCTCGAGAAAAATGAGAAATCCAGATTTTTATAAAAAATTTCCTGATTTTTAAATATTAGCAAATCCTTTAAAAGAGAAAGAAAAAAAGATTTAAACATTGACGACCAAGAGAGGCCTCTGTTCTAAATATGCCCCTCTGCCATCAGTTTGAGACCTGAAGGGTGAAGAACTGCCAAACTCCTCGTTCATGGGCCCCCTAGGCCTATGGGTGTATGGGTTACCTCACCTTTACTGGAAGGGAGACTAGTTTTTACTGGAAGAGGCC
This sequence comes from Giraffa tippelskirchi, assembly GCF_054371585.1. Lineage (NCBI taxonomy): Eukaryota > Metazoa > Chordata > Mammalia > Artiodactyla > Giraffidae > Giraffa > Giraffa tippelskirchi. The sequence continues at coordinate 116,663,045 of NC_137280.1, read as the reverse complement.
GGTTTACTCATGGTAACTTGATGAGAATGTGGTTCAAACTGGCGATGAAGTTCAGACCCAACCTTTCCCACCAGATCCCATGCCCTCAACCCTACGCTAGGTCCCCACAAAATGGCCAGAACTCTGAGTTGTCTGCATGATTCTGGCCCCTGTGTGCACACCCCGAGTAATCCCCTTGAGTGTGGGTGGGATGTTATTTGGTAAAGGTGATGAGCTTCTTCAGGTATGATTAAGGTCCCCAAATCAGCTGACCTCAAGTTGATTGAAAGAGTGATCACCCTGGTGGGCCTGGCCTAATCAGGTGAGGCTTTCATGAAGGCCTGGGAGCAGCAAACATCCACATAATGACCTGCTGGTGGCAGGACCATGTGGCAAAGACTTGGGGGTGGCCAGCAATAAAACCGGGACCTTAGTCCTAGAAATGTAAAAACTTTCGGCCAGTACCCAAAAAAGGGGCCTGGAAAAAATGCCTTCAGATGAGAATGCAGCCAAGAGAGATGAGAATGCATCGACTTCAGCCTGGTGGGACCCTGAGCTGAGGACCCAGCCCCACTGAGCTGGCCTCCCAACGCTCAGAAACTGTACAGATAATGGGTGTTTTTACTTCTTTAATTTCGTTTTTTAGATTTTTTTTTAATGTGGACCATTTTTTTTTTTTCTTGGCTGCACTAGGTCTTTGTTGCACACAGGCTTTCTCTAGCTGTGGTGAGTGTGGGCTTCTCACTGCGGTGGCTTCTCTTGTTGTGAAGGACAGGCTCTACAGCACATGGGCTTTAGAAGTTGCGGCACATGGGCTCCCCAAGCCTCACAGCTGGACCTTAAGCCACAGAGCCAGGTGTCCACACACTTTCCAGTCCAGTACATGCTGCCCATCACCTCCAAGGGGCAGGACGATATCAGGCGCACCTGCCCTGCCAGGTGGACGAAGTGCTCATCACCACCCAGCCTGGTAGTCTCCGTCTGTCCTGACTCAGGGCTGGTCACACCCCTGGCACCACTGGACGGACAGCGGCCAGACTGACCCAAGCATCCAAGAACCTGTGTGCCTTGGAACCTCTCCTGTTGTGCCTGAGACTCCTGTGAGCAAGCTCCTTGGGGATGAGCCAGACGAGACCTGGCTGTGGCACCCTGTCCAGGGCCACAGATTCCACAAATACAAACCCAGGCCATCCATACCTTCAGATAGACGGTGTGTGATTTTTTATTTAGCATACTGCTGTTGTTGTTCAGTCACTAAGTTGTGTCCGACTCTTTGCAACCCCATGGTCTGCAGCACGCCAGGCTTCCCTGTCCTTCACTGTATCCTGGAGTTTGCTCAAACTCATGTCCATTGAGTTGGTGATGCTATCTAATGCTATGCTACTTAGCATAAGAATGTCCCAAATATTGCATGGGATATACTTATACTGGAAACGTCATTTACGGTTGGCTTGATTTTCAATGGAACTGGGCATCTGAATGTTATCTCACAGCCCTCCCCTCACCACCCAGGCCAACAGATGTGTGGCTGAGGGTCCCCCGGACCTGGCAGCAATCCTGCAGCTGACCACAGAATCCTGAGCTCATAGCAGCTGCTATCGGAGCACAGAGAGATGGTTGTCACACAGCACAAGCTAACAGATGCACATAGGGAGTGATAGTGACAGAGGCACACCAGAGCCCACAGCCACAGCCACAGCTCAGCTCCTGGATCCTGATCCCCACGTGGTCCTGGAGGAGTTAATGGAATATGAGCAACACTGCCAAAGGAGAAGGTGAAAAATGCTGAGAGCGAGGAAAGGTTATGGCTTTTCAGCTAGAAACCGGGCTTATGTTTCAGCCTTTCTAATGGCCTTGGAGAAAACTCCCTCCCTCCCCAGATCACATACCTCGACCTGGGAGGAAACCAGGAAAGAGAGAGCAGGGACATGCAAACACAGCCTCTGTCTCCACTTTGTCCTCCATCCAGACAGACCCTCCCCCCTTTGGGAACTGCACTAAGACTTCACTGAAACCTCTCACCAGAAAAAAACAAAAAAAACTCTTGCCGGGCTCCTGTGGGAAAAGGCAGCCTGGCAGGTGAATAGAATTCTCCCTCCCTTCCCTGAGGGCACAGCCCAGTGAGAAGAATTAAGCAAAAGTGAATCATCAAAACAAGACCTTCCCACCGGCCTCCTGAAATGTGCCTGTGAGGGTGAATTTCAAGGACACTGCACTTTTCAGGACACTCCTCAGGTTTTAAGCCAGTAAATGCATCGTTCCTGGATCTTTCCCAAGGTCCTTCTGAGGCCTTGGAGAGAGACAACACTCTTTTTTTCTCTTTTTTAAATAACTGTGGTAAAATACATGAAATTCACCATCTTAGCCATTTCTCAGTGCACAGCTCAGTGGCATTAAGCACATTCACATTGTTGTGTAACCAGCCCCACCATCATCTCCAGTATTTTCCGGTCCTCCAAACTGAAACTCTGTCCGCATGAAACAATGACTCCCCCTCCCCTCCCCCACCCTCTGGCCCCACCATCTACTTCCTGTCTCTGCGGATTTGACTCCTCCAGGGACCTCCTGTGAGTGGAATCAGACAGACTGTGTCCTTCTGTGTCTGGTCAGCAGAATAACAGCCCCAAAGATGTCCCCATCCTGGTCCTGGGGCCTGTGGCCAGTGTGTCACCTCATAGTCCAGAGGGGACTTTGAAGGAGGGATTAATTTAAGGCCCCTGAGATTCAGACCGGAAAAGGCAATGGCACCCCACTCCAGCACTCTTGCCTGGAAAATCCCATGGACGGAGGAGCCTGGTAGGCTGCAGTCCATGGGGTCGCACAGAGTCGGACACGACTGAAGTGACTTAGCAGCAGCAGCAGCCGAGATTCGGACGACCCTAGATTTCCAGCGGGCTCAATGTCATCACACGGTCCTTAGAAGAGGTGGGGTAGGGTCAGAGGCAAAGAGACAGGAGATGCTGCGCTGCTGGCTCTGAGGATGGAGGGAAGGGCCACGAGCCAGGGATGCAGAGCCTCTAGAAGCTGGAAAAGTGGGGAGACAGTGCTCCCCGGGAGGCTCCAGAAGGACCAGCTCTGCCCATGCCTGGATTCAGCCCTGTGAGGCCTGAGCCGGACTCCTGACCTCAGGACTGTCAGAAAACCAAGCTGTGCTGGTCTAAGCCCTCTGTTCCTGCTTGTTCCAATCACCCCAGGAGACTGGCATCCTCAGAGAAGGGGAACCAGGGGGAGTGGCCAGTGGGCACTGGGGTAGAGGAGAAGCAGATGCGGTAGGAGATGGGAGAGGAGCCGGTGAGGCCCAGGTTGTATTCAAGACCCCAAAACTGCCTTCCTAAAAGGCAGGGTGGGGGGACACATTTGGTTCCTGGGGCTGGAACAGAACAGTGGGAACCCCAGAGAAAAGCTGACCTTGGACCAGGCAGAAGGCATGCTGCCAGGTCCAGTGCTCCCCCAGGACACAGCACCCCCCCCTCCGCCTCAGGCTGGGGTCCCCTAGACACAGGCCCTGCCTCCTCCCTCAGACTGGAGTCCTCCTGAGGGCAAAGGGGCCCGGCCTCCTCCCTAGACTGGGGTCCCCCTGAGGACAAGTCCCCTCCTCCATCAGACTGGCGTCCCCCTGAATACAGACGCTGCTTCCTTCCTAGACTGGGGCCCCCCTGAGGACAGGGCCCCCTCCCTCAGCGGATCTGTTCTGCCCACCGCAGCCCCTCTCGACCTCACCTACCCCCTGCCCCGGGGGCGCCCTCCCCCGCAGCCTCAGCTATTTCGGGTGCAGAGCCTCCCGACCCACGTGGGCCGCTCTCAAGAATAGCTCTCAGAATAGCTGTGGCGGCTTCCCTGTGGCTGCCTGCCGGGAGGTGCTGGAAGGGGGCGCGGGCCGTGGTGGGGCGGAGCAGGGAGTAGGGGCAGACCCTGCGGCAGCCATCCCCAGCTGCTCCTAGTCTGGAGCCTGGGGGTCTGGGTCGGAGTGGGAGGGGCCGCCGTCAGGGTCCCTCTGGGGTCCAGGCGCAGGTGCTGGGGTTTCACCCCTGAGGTCCGGGTTGGGGGAGCGGAAGAGGTCCCATCACCACCCCCACGCATGGAGGAAATCGAGGCAGGGCGGGCAAAAGGGGCCCCAGCTACACAAGGGTCAGCACTACCGGGTCATTCCCGGGAATGATCTCATCCGCGGGAGTGGCGCCTGTGGTATATGTGCAGAGCCTAATAACGACCCCTCTCCAACCACCGCCCCTGGAGCCAGAGGGGCTGGGGACCCAGCAGGCGCTGAATAAGCGCTCTGAGAGTGACTGACGGGGCCATGTGGGAGAACTGAACAATCACTCATGAACAAGCACTACTTGAGCACCTTCTGTATGCCTCACACTGGGGAGGCGGAATGGTGGGGGCAGTGATGTCACTTGGAGAAGTGAAGCAGGCAGAGGCTCAGGGCATGCCCACTCCAGGCGGGGACCCCAGCAGCTACTTTATTTCAGGTAGGACAGAAGCCCCTAAATCGAGGACTTTTCAATGCCCGGGGCTGGGGGGCTGTCCCCATGGGATCCCATAACGTCAGAGCTGTGCTGGGTGTGCTGCAGAGGGGGCCACGAGCCCCTCAGATTGGGGAGCTCAGGCCTCCTCCCTCAGACTGGAGGTTTCCGAGGGCTGGAGCCGGGCAGGTCTCCCCTGTCAGTTTGGGACTTCCCAGAGGGAGAAGGGTCAGGGTGTCTCCCCTCTCAGACCAGCAGAAATAATTATATCAGGAGGTGTGGGGACTGGTCTCTTTCCTCCCGGGACTCAAGAGCGTTGGGCAAAGTCACAGGAGCAGAAGGAGTCATCCAAAAGCACAGCAATTTCTCCAGAAAAATGAAAACAGGAAAGAAACCCCACACCCCACAAATGCATCCACCCTTGGGACTGTCAGCACGAGACATGTGGTTCTCGGGTGTGGATTTAAATGGGGACCTAGGTCCTAAGGCAGGGACGCAGCAGTTCCCCAGGGTCAGGGCAGCGCCGGCCGCATGCTCAGTCCTCATCCTCGCTGGTGTAGATGCCTGCTTCCCAGCGCTCTGCCATCGCATTCCTGTGTCGGGTCACCCGTGTGGCCTCTAGAATCTGCAAAAGGAAGCATGGAGTTTCTTCAGGGCTCTAAGCCCCCAAACATCTCCCCCCACCGCTAACTCCTAGGAAAGTCCTGGAGAACAGGTAGAGTAGGACTGCCACCTCCTGTTTCAGACCCTCCACTCCTAGTAACAGTGCCAAGGAATGTGCTAACTCATGCTGAACCCCACAGGAGGGAAATGCCCGGGCCTGGCATTGTGGACTCAGATAAAAATGAAAGTGAAAGTGTTAGTTGCTCGGTTGTGTCAGACTCTTTGTGACCCCATGGACTATAGCCTGCCAGACTCCTCTGTCTGTGGGATTCTTCAGGCAAGAACACTGGAGTGGGTTGCCATTCCCTTCTCTGGGGGATCTTCCCAACCTAGGGATCAAACTCGAGTTTACTGCATTGCATGCAGAGAGGGTCACAAATGTATTCCACAAAACCACTGAGGTAGGTGACCTTCTATACACTCTCAGGTGGACCCCTCCCTCAAAGAAAATATCCCTGTCTTGGGCCAAGCCTGCCCCAAAACCATCTCCTCAAAAGGCAGCAGGTGGACCCTCTTTTCACAATCTGTACCTGTGGCAGGCATCAAAAGCAGATCACAGAGAAGTCCACCTCAGGCAGACACTACCAATCAAGAAGATACCAGGGCAAGTACCCACACCCAGAAGAAAAGCTTCCCATGACCCTGATACCAGGGGACAGGGGGCACTGATGTGATGGTGGGGGGGGGGACGGGGAGGAAGGCCCAGATCCTTGCCCCAGGAGCACACTCACCTCCGAGTTGACATCATCCAAGGGATTGATGCCGGCATACTACAGGAAAGGAACACATGTTAGTCCCCGGGGCCTTCCAGCCCTCCCCACTGGACTTGATGCACAGTCACATTTGGGGCAGAAGGGAAGGCCTTCCCTGCCCACTCTGGTCCCCCAAGTGCTCCTCAATCACCCCAAACTCAAAACTACCCACCATGGGTTCCCTCATGTTGTCCCCATCATTTGCAACTGTTTTCTCTTTGTAAACGTCATCATAACAAAGACAATTGACATTTACAGAGCTCTTGCTGCGGCCAGCCCTGCTCTAAGGTTCGAAGGGGGACGTTCTTATTATCATGCTCATTTTACAGGGGAGGAGACCGAGGGTCAGAGATGGGCAGGGTCTTGCCCATCACATAGTCAGCAAGCAGTAGGACTGGGACTTGAACCCAGGTCCCCAGGCTCCACTCTGCCCCAAACTACTAGGCCAGATGGTAAGCACCACATGGGCAAGGCTGGAGAGGGTGTTATTCTTTGTGGTGTAACAGTTCCTGTCCAGAGAGGAGACTGCCTCATGGTTACAAATGTAGGGTTTGGAGTCAGGCCTGGCTTGGGAACTCAGGCTATATGACACTGCATGGGTGCTTAGTCACTCACTTGTGTCCAACTCTTTGTGACGCTGTGGACTGTAGCCCACTAGGCTCCTCTGTCCATGGGATTTTCCAGGCAAAAATATCGGAGTGGTGGAGAAGGAAATGGCAACGCATCCAGCATTCTTGCCTGGAAAAGTCTATGGACAGAGGAGCCTGGCAGGCTGCAGTCCGTGGGGTTACATGACTGAGCACATGTGCATGAGGGTGGAGGGAGATGGGCTGGTAGCAATAAACTGGTAGAACTGGAAAAAAAAAATCGGAGTGGATTGCCATGTCCTCCTCCAAGGGATCTTCCTAACCAAGGGATCCAACCTGCATCTCTTACGTCTCCTGCATTGGCAGGTGGGTTCTTTACCACTAGCGCCACCTGGGAAGTCCTGTATGACCCTGGGCACGAGCAAGTATGGCTTTCTCAACAAAAAGGAAACAAAAATCCCTCCAGGTGTTAAAGGCACGGTGCTTGCAGAGCCCCAAGTCATGCATCATGTGATGTGGATAATGATGTTGATGGTAATAAACACATGAAAATAATAAGGATCACTTTGATAGACTGCCACTGCTCTCCTCCAAGCAGAGCTCATCCTCAGCCTTTGGCTCAGGGGGAACAACCTCATGATGGGGACTCTGCTTATACAGCCCAGACATGAAGAGAAACTCGGTTTATCCATCGTGCACCTCACCCATACTTCTCCACCCCTAATGGGAAGTCAGACCTCAGCCAGGCCTCCAGGGGGATGGCAGAACTCAAGACTCACCCACTGTTCCTTCTTCTTTCTCTGCTGGAGAGCATCCTCGGCCGGGGCCTCCACCGTCCACACCAGGTCCGAGTGCAGGTGGATGGGGGTGAAATAGTGTGACTCAGACACTGAGTAGCTGCCTGTGATGCCTGGTGGGGGTGTGTGAGGGGAGAGGAAGGAAAAGGCATCAGGGAGGGTCCCAGAGTCTCCTGAGGGCATAACATCTGTGAGAACTAAACCCAAGAGACACAGATTCTGGCTAAGAGGCTGGACCAGCTAAGAAGATGAATGAATGGACAGACAGAGCAGACAGCTGGTTGGGAAAACTGATAGACAGATTGATCAGAATAGCCAGTCAGGAGAAACTGGATCGACAGATGGGCTGACCATGCAAGGAGAAAAACACTAGAAAGTGACACGGGGTGGGGGTAGTTCACATTGACAAAAAGGAGCAATTGATCGAGAGACTAGAACATCTGTAAACTTCTATGCACCTAACAACAAAGTCTCCAAATCCATAAAGCAAAAAACTCAAGGCAAAGCTAACATCTTTCTCCAAAATCTACTGCTTCAGCAGACAGACAAGTGGATAGAACAGCCAACCCAGGTAGTGGATAAAGTCCCCCAGACGTTCCCCCACCCTCAGCCTCTCCTGGCATCTTCATACTCCTCTTGCCACCCTCCTCTGAGACTCTGCACAAAGCAGCCTTTCCCAGGACCCATCCTCACCGGATGTGCAGGAGGAGCTCCTAGAGTTGTGGTCACAGGACTCATCTGAGAAGACCTCAGGGTACAGAGCACTCCGCCGCTCCTCGGCCACCTCCCGCTCCCGTCGCAAGACATTCTCCACTTCCCTCTCCAGCAGCTCAGATGACTGGGACTTCTGTAGCCTCAGTGCAGGGGCCCCCGCCACCTCCCAGCCCCAAACTCTGGGGGCCTCAGCTCTCTCAGGTTCATCCGGGACTCTGAACCGCAGGGGCCGCAGATGGAAGTACTCCTGTCTCAGGACACCCCTGCTGGCATGCAGGGGTCCCCGGGGGGGCTCCTGCTTCATGCCTGAGGGCTTTGCAGAGGATTCTGAGGGACGCCTCTGAGACCCTGTAGCCTTGGGAGAGCCCACTGGCCTGGCTTCATCTGCTGAGAGGTCACCGGGCCTGCGGTAGGCGTGGGAGGCAGGGGACTCTCCTGGGGGCGTCCCAGGGCTCAGGTACGGTTGGTAGGCATCAGGTGGGATACGGCTCACCTTCCTCACCTCTGGGGCCGGGCTGGCCGTGTGGGCATCCAGGGTTTGGCTGAGGATGGAGTCTGAGCTGTGGACTCTTCGGAGTCTGGGCTGGGGTCCTTCGGAGGACCAGTCGGGCGTGGACGCCCGGCCTGCCTGCAGCCCCTCCCGCCGGTGGTCCTCCTCACGCCGTGACTCCTGAGCAATGTCCCGCTGTACGTAGAGTGATGGACGGCCCCTGTCCCGCCATGGTGCTGCAGCCAGGCTCACCTTGCTCAGCAGCAGCCTGGCTGGGATCTCCACCAGCTCCTGGTGGCTGGCTGCCCGCTGAAGCCCCCTCTGCTTTCGGAGGTCCGCCTCCCGCTCCTGGGCCAATCGGATCTCCCGCTCAATGGGCGTCTCCTTGAGGAGCTCTGGGGACTCCTCTCTGGACCGGGAACTGGGGTCCTCCAGGGCTTGGGCACCAGACCTGGTGGGCAAAGGGTGAACCCTCTTCTCTTCCATGACCACTTCCTTCACCTGGGGTTTGACTGGGAGGACATACCCATTGGCCAGGGGTGGCCTGCTCAGGGACTTGGAGGCCTGACTGGCCCCAGGTGGGGAGTTCTGAGAGGCCACTGCATTTACATGGGCCACTTTGGGTTGGGGGCTCTGAGGAACCTCTGAATTCATGTGGGCCACCCCAGGTGGGGGGTTTCGAGAGATCCCTGCCTTTGCATGGGCCACCCTGGGTTGGGGGCTCTGAGGAACCCTTGCATTGGTGTGGGCCACTCCAGGTGGGGGGTTCGCCTGCTCCAGGTTCAGGAACTGCCGCCTGGCTGCCAGGAAGTCGATCTGCTCCCTGTCAATCTCATTCTCCTCCAGGGGCATGGACTGTGGTCGGCTGGGGCCCCTGGGCTCCCTATGGTCAGGGGCACCATGGAGCGTGGCCACCGTGCCACTCTTCCTGACGGCCTGGCCCCGAATGACTGCCTGGCGCTCCTGCTCCAGGTTCTGTGGCTGCCAGGGTGGGGTGTCCCTGGCCTCCAGGTGGTAGGCCTTCACCTCCTCATCCTCATTATCCTCAGGGCAGGGTGGCCATGGGGCTGTCCGGCCAGGGAAGACACTCAGGCTGCGGGATGTCCCCATCCGCGTCATTTCCAGGGAAGCCTCATGGTCAGTAGGCCATGCTGGTGTCTCATCCTGGCTCCAGACACTGGCCATGGGCCCCACGCCCACCATCTCAAACGTGTAGCTAGTGTCACCGTCGAAGGCCACACTGGCCATGCGGGATGAGTGAGGGATGCCAAAGATGGGATATCTGGTAACTCGGTCCATGTTCAGAGGGAGGTCTCTGAGCTCCCAGGGTGGAGACGATCTGGGCTCACTGAAGGAGGAGAAGGATGTGTGGGTTACCAGGTCAGAGAACTTGGGGAGAGCTGTAGTCCCTCTCCCTCCAAGGACAAAGTCTTGGCCAAATGGCCTCTGTGATTGGCTAAGGGATGAGTAAGTGACTCAGCCCTGCCAATCAGAGCATTCTATACTTGGACTTCTGTTATTTGTACAGGGATGGACATGTGACCCAACCTGACCAATGACATTAAACTCTGGGACTTTGTAATTAAAGTGCAAAATTGGACCCTCTTCCCCACTGGGCTTGTGAGGCTGATAGGATGAAACTGAGAACTGTTGGGGGGTCATATTTGCCCTTGAGGACACATATTTGCTTAAGAGCACCCCCAATTTCAACACAGCACCCTAAAAAACATTGTTTCAGCTTCTGGATCCAGCCACACCTGAATCCCTCAGGGCCCCTGTACTGATTAACAACTCGCCCCTGTGTGTCTAACATTTGCAGGCACCCCTCCCACCTCCTCTCCCAGACACTGCACACCCTGTTGGGTGCCAGCTCGCTGGGTCCAGACCCAGGGGGGCTACCCCCCGACAGACTCTCTCTAAGGGCACACACATTTTGAGTTTCCTTCTGTGACTCTTTGTTTCATCTGACATTTACAGATGGCCCCACCTCTCACTGAGGGATGTCAAGTGGGGAAATTGAGGCCCAGGGAGGGGTGTGACTAGACAGAGAATCCCGTATCTGGCTCTCTCCTCGAACTTGCCCACAGGGACACCTTGTCCCATCCAGATGATTGTGGCCTCAGCACTATAAAACTTGGCTCAGCTAAGGAGTACCTTGGGCCCTGTCCCTCAGGGCCAGGCAACACCCTGACCCAGTGCCCCAGGGGGCCCAGCCCCACCAGGAGTTGGGGCTCCCTCTGAGCAAGTCTCCAGGAGCCTTTGTGGAGGCCAGGCAGCTGCTCTCACACCTCCACAACTCCTGGTGTCTCCAGGCTGCAATCTTTACATCCTGCCCAGGACACTCAAGGCCACCACCTCAACCCAAACCCATGAACTCTACAGGCACCAGACCTCAAATCTGACCCTTTCCTCCTCCCTCTGTTGAGAGGACCTTGGTTTCTGCTCTTCCACAGTCTCCTTAGCTGCAGCCCAGGACACCTCCTCCAGGGAGCTCCTCCAGATTGCCCCCACCCTTGGAGCCTGTGGCCTGAGCATCCCATGTGTACCTGGCCCAGTACAGCTGAGGAAAGGAAGCTAAGCTGTCCTCAACTCCTCAAGCAGCCCTTGTCCCCATCCTCAGCCCCCTGATGTCACCAAGACTACTGGGTACATTGCTGCCTTTTTACACTAACTTGCTTGTAAAAGTGAAATGTGGTTTTAAAAGAAAACTGCAGACCCTCCCTGAGCTGGAAAAGGACACCAAGCAACCTAAAATCGATCATGGGGATCCATGCTATAACTAACTCGTTCTTATCATGCAGTCTTTCAAATACTGAAACTAGGAAAAAAATATTTAAAAACAAGCAGGCTTGGGTGATAAGTCCTAGCCAAGAGGGCTGAGCCTCTATCCCAAAGACTTTAGTGGCTGGGTGTGTACCCATCTTTGCAAGGAGAAGAAGATTGTTTAAGGCCTGTCACCTCCCACTGCAAGCCATCAGCTCCCTCCCAGTGGCCTCCCTCCCTCCCAGGGGCCCAGGTGAGCATCTCCCCCAGTAGCCCAGAGTCTGGTACACAGCAAGTGCTAAATAAAGGCTAGCTGACTCTCACTCTGCCTGCCGAGGGGCCAGGGTTAGAGTTCATTCAAGCTGGCTGCCCCTCCAGGCTTCCCCCCTAGCCCCAAGCTACCCTAGAAGGCAGGTGTGGTCCCCATGCCCTGTGCGGGCGTGGTGGGGCTGATGCAGAAATGTTTGCCTAGTGAGTGGCCAGAGGCTTACCCAGCAGGATTTATAAGCCACAGGGGACATTAACTCCAGGAAAAAGAATTGCACACCCAGAGGGTGTTGAGTCTCCCGGTGGGTGGGGCAGGGTGGGGGACACATCCCTTCTCAGCCCATTCCTTCTGGGTGATTCACTGAGGCCAGCAGGGTGGGATCCCTCTTTGCCTGTGTCCTTGGGCAAGTCTCCCCCAGTTCCCCACCGACCCCAGTGTCCCTCTGGATGGTAGGTAGGTCCAGAGCACGCGGCTGCCACAGTGAGAGGCTGCCGTAGGCACCAGATAAATGCTTTCATAGCAGTGGCTGATGCTTTTAATTTTTAAACCCTGGATCCACCACTGATCTCAGAGTGACCCTGGGGCAGGCACTCCCTCGCCAAGCCTCAGTCTGTAAGGTGGGACTGTGGTAACTCCACATCAGGGCCTGGGGAGGAACCAGGCGGCCTGAGCAGGTGCCTGGCACACAGAAACATTGGAGAAGAAACCGCCTTCCTGGAGGTCTCACAAACTGTGCAAATGAGCTGTACTAGCAATCAGAGCCTTCCAACTCCCCGAGTGACTCCTCCCAACCGGGCATCTCATGCCAGCACTTTGTTGGCCTCTCACGAGAGTCTGCGACCCGGGGGGTTTTCTGTGCCCAACATGAACCAGAGGAAACCGAGGCCCTGGGAGGGGTCACACAGGGAATGACAGAGCAACAGATTCTGAAGCTGGGCAGTCACCTCCTCCTCCAGGAAGCTCTCCCAGATTGCTCCTCCCCAGTCCCAACTCTGTACCCTGTTAATACCAAAACTGAAACTGGGTTTATGGCCCCTGGGCCACATACCTGCTTCCTCATCACTGCAACTGGCCTCCTGCCCTCGGGCAAAGGCCTGCTGGAGGGGCCTGGGGCTCAGACAGGGCCAGCCACACAGCAGGGACAGGCTCTTGGGGTTCCTCTTTTGTCCCTCTAGGCTACAGTCCCCAAGACCCTGGTAGCAGGGCCCCTTAACACACCTGGACTCTGGACCGAGTCTCTGCCCCACACCCACGGGATTCTAGCCGCCCTCCTGGAGGCTGGACACCCCCCCTCATGCTGAGACCATCCCACCCCCTCCAGTGAGCCCCAATCAGGCCCCAGCCCATGGTGTGGGGGGGGTGTCGTAGGCTGCTCAAGCCCTCCCCAAGCAAGCCTCTGGCTGGTGCTAAGCATCTCCCCAGAAACCCCCGAATTTCCAGAATCAGTGGGGGTGCGCTGTGCCTCTGGCCCCAGGGGTGTGATCAGGCCGCTTCCTTAGAGGGTCAGGGCTCAAAGCCAATGGATTTGGGGTCCTGAAGCCCAGGGTGGAGACTGGGGCCCTGGTAGGGCTCAGGGACCAGCCTCTGCTCCCCTAGGCAGGTGCAGCACAGGAAGGACATAGACCAGCCTCAGGGCCAGCCAGGGGGCTCAGAGCAAGGGGAGGTCCCCCCAGTCCCTGGAAGCCCACTGAACCCAGAGGGGGCTGGGGTGGGGATAAGGACTTCCTCCCTGTACCCGGAGGGCCCCACTGGTGTCAGAAGGTGCTGCTGACACACAAACCCCCATGCCAAAAGCAGAGCTCCCCGCCCAAGCAGAACCCCCAACCCTCACCCCTCACCTTAGTGTCCATCCCGCCCTCCTTTGCCCCAGCCTCACCCGCGCTCTCAGCCCCACAGACTCCAAGCCTCGCTCTGGCTCCTTAGCTGGCACAGGGGCCTCCCAGCCCTGCCCTGGCCCAGGTTGCCAGGGGACAGGGCTCCACCCCGGGAAGCAGGTGCACCCTCTCCTCCCAGGCCCCACCTGGGCTCCAGAAACAAAGTTCAGAGGAGGAAGAGAAAGACGACACCGCTGCAGAGGGAGGTGGTTGCTGCGCCACGCTGCACTGCCCCTTGGCACCCAGGGCCCCAGCCCACAAAGCCTGAGCCAGAACTCACCCCTAAACCCTCTGGGCCTCCCCACCACCTCCCAGCATCGCTCAGAAAGGTGCCTTCGGTCTCCTGGGGTCACAGAGATGGTCCACGAGCCAGCTGCTGTTCCTTAGAGGCGGGTCCAAGTCCAAATCCCAACCCAGGCCGACCGGCTCAGCCCACCCTCTGGGGCCATTTCCCCTGAGAGATCCTTACCGGGACCAGCCCAGTGTCCTAGTCTCTGGGGATTCAGCTGGGCTTAAATTCAAATCCCACTTAACCACTCAGAGCCCATTTCCTCCTCCAGGAAGCGGGGGACATCACAGGATGGGGGGACACACCCCAGCCCACTTCCAATAAAGGGCCAAATGAGGACATAAAGGTGCCAGAAAGTGTTGGGATAGTTGGGGCCCGGGCCCACTGAGGCTCGAGGTAGAGGCAGGTGTTCCCAGCACACGGCTGTGGTGTCTGATTCTTGGCCAAGGTGCAGAGGACCTGCTAGCGCCACGGGGACCCTGAGCCTGAGGGAGAATCAGCCCACCGGGTGCTATGGTTGGTCTACGGGGAAGGGTACACAGTGGGCTGGGCTTCCGTTCCTGGCTGGGGTGGTGGTGGGGAGGTGGGGGGCAATCTCTGTCCTGGCCTGCCCCTTGGCTAGCTGTGGGGCCCCTCTGAACCTCAGTCTCTTCCATCCGATGTGCCCCCAGCTCCGAATCTGGCAGGGCTGCTCACAGTGTGGGGGAAGGGTGGAGACTGGGTCACCCCACATGCTGGGGCACTCGTGATCCCAGACTGGGGCAACCTCCCCCACAGGGCTCACTTGCCCTTGTGTTAGCCTGGGCAAGCCAAGGCCCAGAAGGGGTGGCCACTCCTCCTACCCAGATTATGTAGTGAGAGTAGTGGGGCTGGCAGCTTCCGCCCCATGTCCCCACCTGTTTGCCAGGAACCAGCTTCTCTGCCAAGCTTGAGGGTGGCTGCCCCCGGGGGACTGTGAGCCCAGCAAGGGGCAGCCTCACAACCAAGGTGGGGTGGGCAGGTGTGGAACCCGAGGGCCCCCAGGAAACAAGCTAAGTCATGCCACTGGAAGCAGCCCCCTTACCTCCAGGCCTTACCTGCCCAGGTGCCACACAGGTGCAGGTGGGGACTCTACCAACACCCCTACACACCGCACTGGCTTGAGTCTGAGGGGTGCAGAGCCACAGACAGGAGACACCAGTTCCCCTGGGCTCTACCAGGCTCCTTTTAAGGCTGGACCGCCTTGCCTGGGCAGGGCCTCAACCCCTGGCCTGGCCGCGCCCTCCCCGCCCAGGTGAAACTCAAGAATTCCAGCCCTGGGGCTGTTCACACTGTTTATTTGCTTCTCTGGGAAAGTCAAGAACATGGGGCCTGGTCACACACCGAAAGCAGGGGGGGCAGCAAGGGCACTTTAGCGGAGGCTCACGGCTCGAGGACTCGGGTGAACTCGAGGAGGAAGGGGGGTCCCACGGCCACTGCTCAGGTCACCTCAGAGAGGACCTCTCATCCCAGCCACCCAGGGGCGGAGCTGAGAAGGGGACCCAGGCTGCCATCCAGAGCGGGCCCTGCACCCACCCTGCTGAGGTGGGGAGGGTCCTGGGCCCTGGGCACCAGGCTGCAGGCCCCTAGGGGAGGGGCCAAGATGGGGCCTGGTCATCCGCAGCCCACACACGAGAGGGCCTGTGAGTGTGTGCACGAATGTGCCTCTGGGGACGAGTGTGGCTGCAACCAAGGAGATGTGTCTGTACATCTTGGTGTCAGCTACCCCAGGAGGGGAGCCCCCCGCCTCTCACCCCTTCCAGTGAGGGGGAGGCAGGTGCACATCAGGCTGGGCAGCAAATGGAGGTCTCCAGCTGCAATCCAGGGGAAGCTCCCTGTCCCAGGTGAGCGGGGTGCCCTCCTCCACTGCCCAGAATGCGCCAAGCCCAGCAGAGCCGGCGGTGGGCCCAATCTCTGTGGTATGGTAGGGGATACCCAGGACCCTGGTCCAAGCAGGCTGGATAAGGGGCCAGAGGCAGTCCCCTAGGGTCCCCAAATTAGCACCAGGAGGATGGGGGGCCCAGTGGGAGTGGGAGCTCAGGATGGGGCTTGCATGGCCCTGCCTTGTGCGGGACGCAGCTCGAAGACCCCTGGCCCAGCCCGGTCAGAAGACAGCACAGGGGTCACACCCTGCCTGAGTGGAGGGCGTGGCCCCAGGGTGCCCCCTTCCCATATTCCATCACCCACTGGCTGTGCCCAAAGAGAGCACTGAGGGGAGCGGTGCATTGGCTGGGGGTGTCCAGAGGGGCTCATGTTCATTCCAAGACCTCGAGCCGGGGCTCCCTGGAGAGGCACAGCCTCACCTCAGTTGCCCAAGATCCTGACCAGGCGCCTTGGCCTGGGAACCCTGTCACAGAGGCTGAGCAGGGACAGGGCAGGCTCCCAGGACCCCTGGCTCCCGGGGTCCCTCTCCTGGGGGGTGGTCCCCTCAGGGACCTCATTGGAGGGGGCAGGAAGGCACAGGCAGGAGGCCCAGAGGGAGGTGGGCTGGCGTGAGGCCGCGTCGAGGCCCTGGGTCACACCGGCCAGGAGCTGCCGCGACATGGGGGGCCCTCGTTTGGGGAGAAGCGGGTGTGTCCGTGTCTCTCCTACCAGGCGTGGGTGCACGGCTCAGTGGTTTAGGGTATGTGGGGGGGTAGTGATGGGATGGGGGACCCCTGTCCCTCTCTTTCCAGTGAAAGAAAACTCAGAAGGAAGACGTGACAACACGGCAGGTCCTGGGCCCGTGACTGCGGGTGGAGGATGGGCAGGCGCCGGGAGGGCCGGGCTGTGGGTGTCTGGTACAGAGGGCAGGGCCAGGGTCTGGGGGGGGCCGGGCAGGTCACATGATGGAGCAGCATTTACAGCGCTGCTTCTTCATGTCGAGGTCCTGGGGCTCAGTGGCAGGGGCCTCAGGCCCCACCTGGTTCTCTTCCCTGGAGCCCTCAGTGGCGGGGGGCTCGGCTGCACTGCCGTTGGGCGGGGCAGTCTCCTTGGGCTCGGCTGCATCCTCGATGACCACCAGCTCTGCCGTGATGGTGTCCTGCAAACCCAGCACCTTCTGGGTCTCAGCCTCATCCTCCACGTTCTGGTAGCCCATGAAGATCATGGTGACTGGGGGCTCCTGGCCGGGCTGGATGCCGGGTGGGCCCGAAGTGGCCTCCCCGGGCTGGGCCTGAACGCCAGTGATCTCCCGCCTTGAGGGTGTGGTCCGGACAGCCTCTTCTGATGGCCCCCGGGTCTCCACTGCCCCAACCACTGACCCCGCCTCGTTCAGCGTGACCTCGTCCGCCTTGTGGATGAGTTCGTCCACCTCTGAGGAACTCAGCGGGTGAATCCCATTCTCTGCCGTGCCGTCCATGGCATGGACCACTGGCATGGGGGGAGAGAGAGAGTGTGAGCTGGTTCCCAGACCAGAGGGAGGGCCTGGCAAGGCTGAGAGCCACCTCTAGGCCAAAGGGGAATCATAAACTAAATTACATCTTTAGAACTGACTGACAAGTAAAGCTCTGATTGCGATCAGTGTGCACGGCCAAGTTGGCACACAGGGGAAAATGTGTAGACACAAGAGCATGTGTTAGAAAACAAGAAAAAAGAAATGAATTCGGATTTTATTGCCCTGCAGTTTGAAGCATTTCCATATTCCCCAGCCAACTTGCTCCCAGGCCATCACTTTTTAAAGTAGGTCTATTAGTTTTTCCATTGCAAAGATGGTGAAAATCGAGTTCAGAGAAGGTAAGTAACAAGTAACTGGTCCAAGGTCACACAGTTGGCTGGGGCTGGACCCTGCTCTTTCTCCCAGTCTAGGTATTTCCCTTCATGAGGATTTGCAGGGAGTCTGATTTCATGTTGATGATCTTAAACAAACATTTAGTCCATTCATCCATCTTTCTTGTTTTCTCATCAATGCCCTCGAAGGCTACACATTTTCCTCTGAGTTGTGTTTTGGCTGCAGCTCATGGATAACATTAGGTCATTCTGTTTCAAGTGTAAATGTCTTATCATTTCCATTTTGATTGACTGTCTCTTTAAGCCAAGATTTATTTAGAAGAGTGTTTTTAAACCTGGGAAAGAGGGGAACTGTGGTCCAGGAACACAGCATGTAAGATATAACATTGTGACAAGACATAGTCACTTTCTAAAATGCTCCAACTGTGTTTGACAAGAATGTGCATCCTCCGTTGGGCAGAGTTTTATATGCACAATCAAGCTTGTTAAGCATATTTTCCAGATCTCTCCAGCTTTCATCATTCATGTCTTCCTGATGTGTCATTTTCTAACCTGTGTTACAGTCTCTAAGACCGGATGTCAGCACCTGGGAGGAGTCCCCACTGTGGTCTGACACCAGTCCTGGATCACAGCCCTTCTAGAAACACAGCTACCCAGCTGCTTAGGGTGGAGGGAGGGACACATAGTGCCCTAGGAACTCGCCTCCTCCCCGGCCAAGGGTCAGGGTTGGCCAGTATCTGGCTTCCGGCCAGAAGGAAATTGCTTTCCACTCTCAGTTGGTTTCCAAACTCCTGGGGAGGGGCAGCCATGATTCAAGGCTTTGCAGTGACTCTGGGCTGGAGGCCCAGAGGGTGGGGTGTGTCCAGGCCATGCAGAACCAAGCTAGGTATTTCCCACTGACCACTGCTCCGAGGTAGGAACCCGAGCCCTTGGCTGCCATGGAAACGGATCACCTTCCCATTGCTAAGCAACCAGAGTCCAGTCTGGCGGGTCTTGAGTCCCCAGGGGCTGGGCCAGGCTGGGCTCAGTGGCCAAAGTAACGACCTTCCATGAGCACAGACATCTCTGCCTGTTGGCCTTGTGTGGCCATCCTGTGTCCAGGAAATAGAGCAGCTGGGACATGCCCAGAACCACACAGCTGGTGAGAACTGGAGCCAGGATTCCACTTGGGTCAAAGATCCCCAAGTACAGCAGAGCTAGGTTGTGACAGGACTCCTTTAATAACATCCTGGATATCCCACAGGCCTGAACCTCTAAGAACTCCAGGCTCTGGGAATCAAAACCACAGTGAGATACCACTTCACACCCACTTAGGATAGCAATTATAATTTAAAATGGCTGATAATAAGGGTTGTTGAGGATGTGGAGAAACTGGAACTCTAATGCACTGCTGGTAGAAAAATAAAATGGTAATGCCACTGTGGAAAACACCCCAGCAGTTCTTCAAATAGTTAAACAGAATTCCCACATGATCCAGCAATTCCATGCCTAGGTATTACCCAAGAGAAATGAAAACATACACCCACACAAAACCTTGTATAGCATAAAACCAAAGGGTGGAAACATCCTAAACGTTCATGAACTGATGACTAGATAAACAAAATGTGGTCCATCCACACACTGAACTATTACTCATACATAAAATATAAAATGGATGAACCTTGAAAACATGATGCTCAGTGAGAGAAGAAGCCAGACACAAAAGGTCACATAGTATATCATTCCATTGATTGGAAAAGTCCAGAACAGGCCAGTCCACTGAGAGAGTGGGTTCGTGGTTGCCTTGGTGGGGATGGGGAAGGATGGAGTTTCTATTTGAGGAACAGAATGTTCTAGAATCAGGTACTGAGGGCATACAACATGGAGAGTTCTCACTGGGTTGTACATGGAATTGTACGTGTGTCCTGAATCTCTGTCTCCAAATTCCATCTTCTCCTGAGGGCAGCATTTACCAGACTCGCTAATGGACCCTGGGGCTGAGCTGTGCTAATTTTATACCTGACTCAAGAGATCAGCTCTGGGGACCTCAGATCCTGAAGAAAGCAAATGCTTACCTTGACTCCAAATGTACCGTTAATTTTTTTTTCTTTTGCCGCCCGAGGCTTGTGGGGAGCACCTGGGTACCTGGGGATATCCGACCTGACTCACCCCACCCTCAGTACCTGGGGATCTTAGTTCTCCAACCAGGGATTGAAACCAGGCCCTCCGCAGTAAAAGCACAGAGTCCTAATCACTGAGCCACCAGGGAAGTCCCTTAAAGGTTTCTTAAAATGCTGTCTTTAGGAAAGTATGTTTTCTTCTTTTTCTGGTATCACAGCAAATGTTGCCCCAAACTTCCTCTCCCCAGGCAGGACATGCCAAAAATGAACAAAAGTTTAAATGCCAAGACCATTATGAGACGGTTGTCTAAACACTGATGGATCTCACAGTTTAAAGGAAAGTTTTCCTCAGATTTTTTAAAAAAGAAAGTGAACTTTACATTCTGTGAATTATATGAGGGTGGGGGAGAGGGACTTTGGAGTTTTCGCCCAAGGCTGCCCTCCCCTCCCATTTCCAGCTGCTCCCCTCCCAGTTGGCAGAGAGAACCCTAAAAACCAAACCAGATCTCAGCTCCACAGCCCCTCTAACCACCCCCTCCCCCGTGCCCCTGCCACCCCTGCCAAGGCTCGCCGTCCCCCACCCCCTCACTCCGCATCAGCTCCACGGGCTCCTCCACACCCCAGCCTGTGAACCAAATCCCACCCCAGGGCCTTTGCACGGGCTGTGTGCACACCAGATGCCCCCTGTGCAGCTGCTTACCTTCTCTGTCCCTCTCCACCCTGTTGGACCTTCCCTTGGTCCCCTCTGAATCTCTAAGGCGGGGGTGGGGGTGGGGTGGGGGGGTGCATCTGTAGCCTTTACCACAACAGTAATTATTTAAATGAATTATCTGCGAGGATATTTGAGCAAACTCCAGGAGATGGTGAAGGACAGGGAAGCCTGGCGTGCTGCAGTCCATGGAACGGTTTGCAAAGTCCGATACAACTGAGCAACTGAACAACATCTGTGAGGTGGGGGTTGGAGGGCTCAGTCCGCTGGCGCGGGAGCACCCAGGATGGAGCGGGCCTCACCCAGGACTCGGCTCCCCAGCCCATCCTCCTGGCACTGGCCACGCCTCCTGACAGGTTCCCGGATGGAGGGAGAACGGACCGTGGGGAGCTGGCGGGGCGGGGGAGGGGCGCGTACCTTTGGTCTCGTCCTCGTAGACCTTGATGCCCTGAGGGAGGAGCTCCCGGGGGAGCACGGTGGTGCTGGACAGCACCCGGGTCTCCCCCGTCACCTTGTCCTTCTCCACCGTGATCTCCACCGAGTACATGGCTGGCACGAGAGGCACGGGTCAAGCCGCCGCCCACCTGCCCACGTGCCCCCCGCCGGGCTGCAGCCAAGCCAGGGAGGGGAGCCGGCAGCGCAGAGCCAAGCAGCGGGTGCCCTCGTGTGCCCTCGACGCGGCCGTCCTCACGGCTCAGTATCCCTCCCTGGCTCCCCAGCGCCCACGGGCGTGGGGTCTGAATTCCTGGGCCACTTCGGCCGCCCCGCCCTGACTGCGAAGCCTGGATCAGTTCGAGGGAGGTGGGGGGCGTGCCTGGACCAATCCAGAGAGGATTCAAACGCAAGTGACCAAGCCTGTGCCCCCCAGCGTCCTGGACGCTCGTCCTCTGCGCTGCTCTTCTAAGGCCACTACTGACGTGTCAACATTCTCATCCCTTCATCATGAAGAGGGGATGGTCCCCCGGAAGTGTATGGAGCTACGACCCCTGAAGATTACATTCAACGGCCAGCATCTGCCCGTTCTGCAGAGAGATCACCACAAACACCACACGGAGACGGAGACGCCTCCTGGCAGTGAGCTCCCCAGGGCCCCAGCCCTCCTCCCTCCACGGAGGGCCCCACATCACCACGCTCAAGACCCCTCCCCGACCTGCCCCTCCTGGGTCTTCCCATTTCTCACACGGACACCTTTGTTCTCCCTCCTCCCTCTCTTACCGACCCTACTACCTCCCCCACGCCCCAACCTATCCATCTGCAAATTCCGGGGTGCTGCCTTCAAGACTCCCAGAACCCACCCACTGCTCGTCCTCCACAGCCCCTGCTTGGGGGGAGTTGCATCCACCCAGACTTATCCCTCAACCCTTCACCCCATCCCCACACCATCCCTCAGCCCGACCCCCATCTCCTGAGTCCGCCACAGCATCCCCTACCATGCCCCACCATGTCCCCCTTCATTCCTTTCCTTCATCTCTCACCATCCCACTCATCACCCCCCGACAATACCCCCCATCCCCCACCATTTCCTCTCACCTTCCCCCCACCCCCTATACCCCCCATCATCACCCCTCAGGGACCCCCACAATCCGCTCCGCCCACAACCTGTTCTCCCTAAAGCCGCCAGAGGGCGCCTGTGAGCTGCTGGCAGGTAAGCCTCTGCTCTACCCACCCCCAGCTCTCTGCACCCCCACACTGGGCATGGGCCGCCCCCGTCCCTTCCTCACCCTCACCTCCTGCCCCTCCCCCTCGCTCATTCCACTCCGACCAGCACGCGGTCCCTGCCACCCACCTGTGCCCACAGTCCAGACGTGGTCCAGACTTGGCCCTTGCATTGGCAGTGCCCCTCCGTCTGCATGCCTTGCTCCCTCACTTCCTTTATCCTTGCTCAGATGTCACCTCCTAAGTTAAACCTCCCCTGAGCCCTGTGATTCAAATTGTGCCCCCCTCCAGCTCCCTATGTTCTGCCTTGACCCACATCAGAACATCTGCTGTCTGGGCTGCGACCCTCTTGCCAGGCTCATAGCAGGTGCTCAGCAAGCACTTGGAGACTGAATGAATGAATGAAGAATGCTAGGTATCACCACGTCCCTATGCAGCCTAACACCTCACCATCAGACACAGAGTTGGGCAGGTTGTGCATTGCTCATGGTCACCAGATGGGGGCATGTAGCTTTGTAGCTTTCTGCCCACTTCTCTGACACTGAGGCCCTGAGGGTGCCCCCTCCTTCTCTAGGCTTCCCCTGCCACCCTCTCCTTCCCCTGAGTGTCATTACATTCTGGTCTTCACTCCCCTCTCTGGTTTTGTGCCTCCAAACTTACTCTAATATCAGAAGCCACAAGTTTCTGCTATTTGTCATGACTTCATTCACTCTCAGGATTAGATTTGTGCTGGACTCTGGGAACAAGGTCACTACAATCTCCACCACCACCAGGTTCCAGCCATCAACTGATCAAGCAGGGATTTGAACCCAACCTTATTGAGCACTGAGTATTAATCCCAATTCTGTCCTGCTTGGTTACCTCCAGGAATGGGGTGCTCATTCCCTCTCCCAAGGCAGCCCAAAGACAGTGAAGGAGGGAAAATTTGCAGTGAGCATGTGAGCCTGTGCCCACCCCCACCAGGACCCAGAGCGAGTGGCAATGTTAGGGAGATAGAAGCCAGGAGGGGGCATCAGGTTAGAGCCGCCATGCGAGGGGGCCCGTCTTCTCGGGGAAGCTGGGCCGGCTTGTGACGGGTGTGCCAAAGCAGAGGGGGCACCCGGCCCCACCCAGGCTCAGAGCTGTGGCCTTGGTCCAGCCACTCTCCACTAAAACCACAGACCCCACCCGGTGATGCTGACAGTTGCATCTGCACTGGGCCTGGCCCCCCAACCCAGCCCCCACAGGGCCAACACTCAGCCCAGGAGAGCAGCTGGACATGGACCCCAACCTGGGGCCAACCCACCTGCCTTCATCATGGTGGAGCCGTCGACTGTCCTCACAGGGGTGTTGGAGATTTGCTTCTCTGCTCACGGTGGAGGAGGGGGCAAAGAGTGAAGAGAGATGGATTCAGAGGGGAAATATCATAGACCCCCCCCCAAGATGTGGGACTTCGCCCAGACACATGGACACCCTCCAGGCACCTGGACACCCCCCCCGACACTTAGACCACCTTCCCACATACTCGCCCAGATACCTGGACTTTCTCCCTAACACATGCATGCACCTGGACCCCTCCGCACACGTATGCATGCCCTGAACACCCAGACACACATGGGATCACTCCCCGCAAAAAGAAAACACGCTTCAGTCCCACAGCCCATGACCCATCTCTTGGTCCAAATGATTTTCACAAAATCCCTGAGCGGCCTGCATGGATTTTTTTTTAATTATTAATTTTTAATTCCACAGTAAGATGAGGAGACAGACTCTCCTCATGAATAATTAACTCCTGAAAAATCAGGCCAGAGACACTTCTGACCATACCTCCAGTCCTGGCTGGTGGTGCTCCTTCCAGGCTCTATACACAGAAATAGACATGCTGAATATATATTTTAAAATATAACTTTGTGTTAAGGAAATTTTAATATAGCTAATAAACCATTATAGCTAACTGTACATATTGAAATGTCATGTGTACACGTAAAGTATTTGTAAATGTATACATCACATACCTGTAATAAATTTGTAGGTGGGGGCTAAAATCTCTCCCAGAATTCAAACTCTGGACTTTTTTGTTTCCTGGATGTCAGTCTTCCACATCTCTGTGTGTGGGGGACCCTTGTCCTTTTATTTTTTTTTTATGGCCATGCCACGCGGCTTGCAGGATCTTAGTTCCCTGACCAGGGACTAAACCCGGGCTCCAGCAGCAGAAGCACCAAGTTCTAACCACTGGACCACCAGGGGAACTCCTCTTTGTCCTTTTAAGTGGTGCACAATCTCCAGGATCTTGATTTCTCATCCTCACTGATCCCATTTCACAGATGGGAAAACTGAGGCCCCCACCGACCCTGGAGCCCAGAGCAAGTGGGCATGGAACCAGGGGTGGGCTGGCAAAGGCCAGGCACTCCAGGTGGACAGTATGAACACACAATGGGGCTAAGACCTCAAGCAGACATGCCCCTGCAAAGTCTGCTTCCTCATCTGTAATGCAGGTGCTGCATCAGTCCACCCAGGGAGCTTGTGAAAATTCGATGAAATGATGTTGAGGGGCCCTGGGCCCAGCTCAGAGTCTGGGTTCGCTGAGCGCAATGACAGTGCGAGCCATTAAGCTATTTTATTATCACTTTTTAGCAACAATAACACCTTAAAGGGGCTTCCCTGGAAAGAACCCGTCTGCCAATGCAGGAGAAGTGGATTCGATCCCTGGATCGGGAAGATGCCCTGGAGAAGGAAATGGCAACTCATTCCAGTATTCTTGCCTGGAAAATCCCATGGACAGAGGAGCCTGGCAGGCTACAGTCCATGAGGCCGCAAGAGTCGCACACGACTTAACGACTAAACACCACCACATTAAAGGCACCCTTCCCCTGTCTGCCATCTCCTGTCTGGCCACCAGAGGGCGCCGGGGCCCTGCCCGCCCCTTCCCGAAGACGTACCTTTGGGCGTGCCCACCGAGGTCTGCAAGAAAGAAAGGGGAGGGGTCAGGAGTGTTGGAGCCCCCTTCCGCCGCCCCAGGTCCCACGGGCAGAGGCCCAAGCCTGAGGGGGGTGTGGTTCAGCGGTGACCCCATCGGAGGGGCCGTCTCTTTCTGGACCCATCCCCCACCCCGCCCTAGCCTGTGACAGCCAGAAACGCTCCTGCCTGCTCAGAAGCCTCCTGGGGCTCGCAATGCTCCCAGAACAAAGTCCAACCCTTCCTGATGACCCCCGGGACCTCTTCCGCCTCTTCCCACCCCCAGCCGGCCTCCCTGACCTCCTGGCTCTTCCGTGAGCCACGTCCCTCCACTTGGAAGGCCCTTCCCGGATTTCCGCTTGGCTGGCTGCTTGCTCAGCTCCCATGACCACCTGACCTAAAGGTGTCTCCCTGCCCTCATCTCGGCTTGTCCCTCAGGTTACCATGTCATTTACCCGGCCAGGAGATGGGCCAGGAGGCAGATATCGTGAGGGGAGAGGCCAAGCCAGCACTCAGTCTGTGCTCGATCAACCTCACTGAAAGCCCTCTCTCAACTTGAGTCCGTGCCTGGAAAACTCTTACTCAGTCTTTAAAACCCATCTCCTCCAGGAAGCTTGCCCAGCCCTCCCATGAAACAGACACCTCACTGGGGACTCCACAGTGCGCTATGCTTCCCCACGATAGGTCCGAACACCTTCCTGTGTTTGCAGCTGATTGATACATGCACATCTGCCCACTTAAAAACAGCTCAAGAAGGCCAAGGTCTGGTTATACATCCTCTGGTTCTGTCCCAACCAAGCCTTGGCAAGCAGTGAGGGCGGGTGTGTCGCCTCCAGACTGAAATTATCATAGGAGCAGCAGGGCACACAGCAGGGATGTTCCCTGGGCTGCAGCTCACCGGGGTGGGGGAAACAAGGATAGGTAGGGGGAGAGGAGTCCTGCCCCACAGGCCCCTAGAGTCCTAAAGACAACAAAGGTGGTCAGGAGACTCCTGAATTTGTATTAACATGCTGCGGTAACCATGAGCTCAGCGTCTGGTTTCACCTGAGCCTGACATACACGTCACGGCCTAGAATTAACAGCTGAGCCTAGTAAAGACTACTCCGCTGTGTGGCCTTGAGCCAGTCTCTCAACCTCTCTGGGCAGCAATCTTAAATGGGGATGCGGCTCCACCTGAAAGGGCTGCATGCAGATAGACAGGTGATGCCTGTTGTGCTGGTGAACGTAAGAAGGATGACAAGCAGGTGGTCTTCGGGGAAGACCCTCTACCCATGAAGCGCTCGTTTTTTTACTGATTCACTAAACACTCGTGACGCCCCTGTCTGGCGGGGAAACTGAGGCCCAGGGAGGCCAAGCAAGGTGTGCAGGCGACGCAGCTGGGATGTGGCCGGGCTGGGATGTGGATGCGCACGCATTTGGGATGTGGGGCGCACCCAGCCACAGCCCCGGAGGCGGTGGGTGCTTCTGGACCTGCGCCAGCAGGATGGCGCCCCGGGAACCTCTTACCTGCTGAGAGTTGAGCACGGCCTCGGCCCTCTGGTCTTCCGGGGCGGGGCGGGGGGTGGGGCCGGGGCCGGGGCTCGGGGCAGCCAGGCTCCCCCTGGCGGCGGCGGTGGGCAGCGCATCCGTGTTCTCCAGCTCCTCGATCTCCTGCTCCAGCCTGGGGAGTGTGCACGAGGTGACCACCCTGCCGGACACTTCTGGAGCCCGGCACCGCCAGGCGCTTCCCAGGAGGGCTTTCTTGACTCGCGTGTTTCCTAAAGACCCTGAGAGGTGGTCTCCTTCGCGCTCCCGGTGGGGAAATGGAGGTAAGTAAGCGGCAGACCCGAGACCCAAAACCAGGCCGGCCGGTCCCCGGACCCCTGTGCCGCCCGAGTCAGTTTATTCTTCTTTTCGCTTCCAACACACTCTTCTTTTTCCACTCAAATACATTTATTTTTACAGGAAGCTTTATCTCTCCAGGGAAACTGGAAAAACCATGTCACTTTCCAAGTTTTAGGAGATAATGGTGCTCATAAATCCAGTAAAAACAAAGGTGGCATATTCAATCCTGCCCCAGGCATCATCTGCCTACGCCTCTGGGTGCAGGCACTCAGGACCCGGGAGATAGGAGATGTTTTCCTTGAAGACTCAGTACAGACTGGGGAGGTGGGTAGTTTGCAGCCCCCTAACAAAGTGAGCCCAGCTCAGCAGACTGGACACAGCTGGGGTCAGCCTGGAGGGCTTCCCAGAGGAGATGTCCAGGTGAAGACACTGATTGGGCAAAATGCAGGTGATGGAACCACCCAAGGAGCATGTAGCCCTGAGGGAAAGAAACCCAAGGCCCCCCAAAAGCCAGCCACACAGTGGGGCTCAAGGGATGCCCTCCTCGCCACTCACTACCCAGGGCTGCACCCAGCAGGATGGATTGAGCAGAAGCCTCCCTAGTCCAACCCCCGGGGACTGGTAATTCCCATTGACCATCCTTCCCACCTGTAAGTGCCCCTCGGCCTGCTCAGTCCTGAGTGGCCCTCTAGGCCACGTCTCGGCCCCGCCTCCTCTGGGCACATGCTCCCAGGTCCGGGAACTGAGACCTGGGGAGGGGACACCAGCCAAGCTGCTCCCCCTTTCTTCCAAACCAAATGCACCCAGACAGTATCCTGAGGTCCCCATGGGGCGGCAGGCCAGGGTGCCACAGGCAGCACATGTCTTTCAGGCCTCCCCTGGCCAGTGGACATTGGAATTTTGGCTGTCACTTCCTTCCGCCTGACCCCGCTGCCCCGGGAACTGAGCCCGGGCTGCCTGCCTGCTCGGAAACTCCTCGGTGCTTTTGTCCCAGGCCAGGGGGATGGTCACTTTCCCCAGCCTGCCCCCTCCCCCAGCTTCCTGCAGCCCAGCTGCGGTGCCTCCTGCCTCCGTGGCTCCAGGAGCACTGGGAAGACCAGCTGGGCTGGCGCCAGGAAGCCCCTGGGGAGACTGCATGTCTGTCCTCAGAGACCTGTCCTCAGAGACCTCCGTGGCCCAGACCGCTCACCCCTCACCCCTGCGTGGCTGCGGGGTTGGGGGAAGGAGGGGTCAGGCGGGCAGCACCCACCCGCAGTCACTCCCCAGCCCTGAGGCTCGCAGCCCCCCACCTGGAGATGGACTCCTCCAGGTGCCGCGCCTTCTGCTCGTCCTCCTGCATCTGTCTCCTCATGTCTTCATCCCCCTCCGAGGCCGAAGATGGCGTCCCCTCCAGCAGCCAGCGTTCCCGCAGCGCCTTGGACTGGGGCAGTGGGCACCAAGGTCAAAGTCGGGGTCAGGGCTGGGGTCGGGGTCAGGTGAGGGTCTGAGTTGGGACTGGAATCAGGGTGGGGGTCGTCTCAGCCCTCCTGCTCCCCGCCCCTAAGTCCTGGATCTGGCCGAGGCAGGGGTTCCTGGATGCTGCCTGCCTTCTGCCCCACCACCCCCAGTCCCCCCAGCCCCAGCCGAGGCTCCGCCCGGACCTTCAGGTGCTGCAGCTGCCGCCGGTCGTCCTCCAGCTGCCGGCGCCTGTTCTCGATCTCTGCCTGCCTCCGCCGCTTCTCCTGCAGACCCCACACACGTTAAAGGCAGGCTGGGGTCACAAAGACCCCACAGCTACCCAGACTTCACCCACGCAGGTCCCGCTTGTTCTGTGAACGGCACCCACTTGGCCCACTGCACCCCCACCTGCCCCCCACTTGCACCCAGCCTGTCCCCTCACCCTCCCCTACCTTGTCCCTTCACCAGGAAGGACTACCAGCCTCCCCCCCACTTCCCCCAGCCTTGCCACAAGGGCAAGTTCCTTCCACACGTCAGCCTGGCCCCCTCCCCCCCCCCCCCCCCGCCCCGAATGCAGGGGAGCTGCCCAGGGGCTCTGAGAAGCTTCTCAGCTGGAGTCCACATGCTGAAGACTAAGGGGCTTGAGACGTTTTAATTTTGTGGGGGAGATGCTAGCAGGCACTGAAGTGTCCCGCACCACACCTGGGATCTGAGTCCCTGAGCCCCAAGCTGGATTCAGGGAGCACCTGAGACCCTGGTTCTCCCCCAATCTCCGCCCCATGCCCACCCCATCCTTGGGACCCGGAACAACTCACTGCAATGGCCTGCAGCCGTTCCTGCTGGGATGGGGTCTCTGCCACCAGGACCCTGGGAGGACAGAAAAGATCAAGTGGGGGGTTGACCCCCAACATTGCTTTCAGCAGATCCAGTTCGAATTCCCACCCTGTGTCTTCCTGCTGGGTAAGCCCGAGTTCCCTTCTCCCAAATGAGACCATTCCACACCCCCTCGTCCCCATGCAGGCTTATTCCTGCATTAATTCTCCCACAAACCCTCCTGCCACCTCCTCAGGGCAGGGACAAGGGACAGGACAGGCGAGGCCCAGTCCAGACACCTAGGGAAGGCTTGGGAAGGGGAGGGCATTGAAGCTGGGCTCTGAAGGACGCATAGGAGTTTCCTGGGAATAGAAGCCTAGAGTAGAGGGTCTCTTCCAGACTGAGATACTGACCAAGACAGCCCCTTCCTCAGCCTTCTCCAGCTCTGGGAGGAACATTTGGAGGAAGAGGGACCCTCTAGCTCCACTCCCCACCCCTTGGCTGCCAAGTCCTCGATGCTGTTCCAGGATTTCTGGTGTCTCGGACACTGGCTGCCCCCGGAGTCTCCCAGGACCCCAACAACTCAGAGACAGCTGTGAGCCTCCCAAAAACACACAGAAAAAAAGTAGCAAAGCTTAAATCCAACCCCAATTCTTTCCTCATTTCACCCATATTTTGCTTGTTTCTTTCATTTTTAATTTTTGCTGCACCATGATGTTTGCAGGATCTTAGTTCCCCAGCCAAGGATTGAAGCCGGCCCCGGCAGAGACAGCACAGAATCCTAACCACTGGGCTGCCAGGAAGTCCCCCGTCCATGTTTTCCCCCACCCAGTGCAGTATTAGCCTTAAGCTGGTATGCAGTAGGAGCTACATAAATGCCAGTGTTGCCAGATGCTCTTAAAGGGACAGGACTTCATGCTGTTGAGGATCTGGGGACTTCAGAGAGGACACAGGACCTGGAAGATGGGTCATCCCTGCCCCTCCCCTTGATCCCCTGCATCCCCCTCCCTACCTGGGGTGGAGGGGCAAGGAGCTTTCAGAACCTGCCCCCTCCCTTCCAGGTCTCCCGTCTCTGGAAGCTGCACACAGTAGGTACAGAGTGAAATGGTCAGAAGAATGATGCCCTGAACATCTCTTCCTCTTCAGGGTAACCTTGAGCTTTCAGGGGGTGGAGAGTCCTCAGCCTGAGTGGGGGACTCCAAGACCATCTGCCTCAAACCCCTGATAAACCACAGGGCCACTCTGGGAGGGACTGACTGATGAGAGGCCTCATCTCATATGGGAGGGCCTGGCAGTGGGAGCCAGACCCCCCGACCTGTTCCACTCCCCTCAACCCCTCCCCCCCATCTGCCCTGACCCCCTTATCTTCACAGGCACTGAAATTACAGACCGCGCTTTGGACCCCGCCCACCCCCAGCCTTGACTAAGGGCCCAGAGCCACCCGGAGGCCCCCACACTCTCTGCCCCTCTGGCCTTCATTTCCCCATTTGCACACCCCAGCTCTGGGCCCTCCTACTATGTCACCCCCCAACCCGTGGTTTAGAAGGGAAACAGTGTGCCAGGTCTGCCCCAACCCAAGCCCCTGTGTGTGTGTGTACACACACACACCCTGTAGCTGCTCGGTGGATACCCATCCTGGGGCAGCAGTGCCCCGGTCACCCGCCTAACTTGGGTCTAGTTTCCTGGCCATGCTGTGACCTGTGAAGTCATCTGGCTCCCATGCCCCGGCCAGGTGACCCCACCCAGCTCCTCCCTTCCTATGAGGCAGCACCTGCCCCCCTGTGCCTCCCAGGGGCCCAGCACACCAGCCACACCCCTGCAGCTTCCCCTTCTCCTTCCTCAGGGAGGCTGCATTCAGCTGGATGGAGTTCAAGAAAGGTTTGGTCCAGCTGTCCAGCTCGGATGCCCTTCCTGAAGGGCCACACTATCAAGATTTCTGGGTCTGCCCCATCACCTCGTGTGATACCGACAGGGTGACATGCCATGCTCCCCAACATAGGCCCATCCCCTCAGTTCTTGCAAACCCCACACTCTCCAGCCCAGCCCAAGCCTCTACCATCACCTGCCACCTCCCTGAACCCTGACAGCCCACAACTAGAAGCTGCTTCTCAAAATGAGAATCCAAACCCATCATTCTCCTGCTCTCAAGTCCCCTGGCTCCCGTCACCCCTTGAAAGCCCACCCCCTGGCAGAGCCCAGCCCCCATCCTCTCCCCTGCCCTCGTGCCTGACCTCCGCTCTCCCTCCAGCTTGTGCTCACTCTGTTCCAGCCACCAGGACCTCCTGTGGTGCCTGCCCTGCACCAAGTTCATTCTTAGCTCAGGGCCTTTACACTTGATGTTCCCTCTGCCTGCTATGTACTTCCCATAGCTGGAAACTGAGGCCCAGAGAGGGTGAGTCACTTGTCCAAAGTCACATAGCTACAAAGTGGCAGAGCTGGGATTGGAACCACAGCTGCTCAGCCCCAGGCTATACCACAGGCCTTCCCTTTTCCACACAGCTCTAGTTCAGCCTCCAGGGGCCCAACCAGGCAGGAGGCAGAGTTGCAAGAGGGGGGCATAGCAGCTGAGACCCCAGTGCAAACAGGGCCACAGAGGGCAGGGGGACCAAGCTGCCTAATGCTGGGTCCCCACCCTGAGGGGGGGGCGGGTAGGTGGCCATTGAAGCTGGACACAGGGACACAGAGATGGCTGTGAGGCCAGCTCGCCAAGCTGGAGACAAGGCGGGCAGTGTCCTTACTGGGGCGGCCAGTCCCTGCAGGGCCAAACCAGGGCAGGGGAAGTTCAGATGGGCAGTGAGGAGAGGCACCGGCCCAGGGAGAGAATTTCCATCCCTCCCCACCCGTTTCCTGTCTCAGCCCCAGGGTCGAAGGCTGTTTGCCCCCCTCAGGTGCCCCTCCCCAGGCCTGGGGTCGCCTGAGCCGCCCCACCCTACCCAGCCCCTGGGAGCAGCCGCCGCGGGTGATGGATGGCGGGGCCCACGGGAGGCGGTCGCCCTGGCAACCGCGCCATCCCCATGGCAACGCAGAGGCCCGCTGGCGCTCAGGGGTGGGGCCGGCGCCGAGCATCTCCCACCCCCAGCCCGGCTCTAAGGGACTGAGGGGCTGCCTGCCCGGGGCTTCAGGGGTTGCCGGCACCGGGTGGGACCCTGATGGGTAACTGGGTCTGTCTCACCCCCGAGGCAGAAGGAGGGCTTCCGGGTCTGGTGATGGGGGCGTCCACCCAGCGAAGGGCTTCTATCCGGGAAGGGTCTGAACCCACCCTTGGCGCGATGCAGCCAAGGTCAAGCCAAGATAAGGCTCGGCATCATAAATCCGAAAAACAAAACAAAACGGGAGGCTGGAACTCCCTAACAAATCAGTAATAGAATAGGAACCATGTTCCGCGGGCGGGTCTCAGTTGCACTTTATCGAGAAGAAACTGAGTCTGGGGGGACCTAAGCGTTCAATCTCCCGAAGATCCTGTGAGGCACGTGGGATAATTATGGCCGTTTTATCAATGAAGGATCTAAATGGTGAAGTGAGATCTGCACCCAGACAGGCGGGCAGGCTCCGGGGCGCAGGGAGCGCAGGGTCTCCCTGGCCTGGCTGCGGTGGGGGTGGTCAGCGGGTTGATCAGTGGGACGCCTGAGAAGCTCACTCGGGTTCAGTGAGTAAAGCAGACGGATCACAAAATGTTTGATTTACACACTGGGCGGAGAAGCTGAGTTTGGGCGGAGGCTTTAGGGCAGTTGCTCCCCTCTGGCTGGGTGACCCGGGGCAAGTCACTTGCGTCTCTGAGCCTCCACTGGCTGCGCTGGGCTACGGGCCACATCTTGCAGCTGCTGAGGAGAGACAAGCTCTAGGCCAGGACGCCCACCGTCAGCGCGCGCAGGCGTCTGGTCTCCGCGCGATTATTTTTACGGCGCTTGGAGCAGATTCTGGGCTCCAGCGGCCTTGTGGGCGGCTCAGGACTCGGCGAGGGCGTCGGCTGCGAGCGCGTGAGATAATCGTGGTCCAGGAGATGAGCTAATGAGACCCGAACCCAGCAAGCCCGGCAGAGGCCTCAGCTTTGCAGGCGCTTATTTTTCAAAGGTCCAGAGAGGTTACACAACCGGCCCAAGGTCACCCAGGGGGCAGGAGGGTCCAGTATGGGAGGTGGGAGGTGGGCGTGGGGGGGTGGGGGTCACACTTGTCCTTCCAGAGCCCACGCCTGGCAGCTACAGCCAGAATGAGGGGGTCCCTGTCCAGGCAGACGTGGAGCCCAGCGCTGGAACATTCCTGTGCTAACTGAAAGGAAACAGCTGACAACGACCTTGGCCATGGGTGGTGGGGGGTGGGGAGGCAGAGTCACGCGGGGCGAGGGGTGGGGGGGTTGAGGGGAGCCCAGCGGCTTCTCCCCACATTGAGTGGGGGATGGAGTTAGGGAGGCCGGTTCCCAGCCCCAGCCCTGGCCACTCCTAAGGGCCTACACCCTCCTTGCTACAGATCGCCCACAGTTCCATCACCCTGAATGAACCTCAGCCTCTCAGCAGCCACTCAAGCCCCTGTGTTTGCCCCTCACCCTTCCCCTTTCTCTCCTGTACCTCCAATCT
Source organism: Giraffa tippelskirchi (assembly GCF_054371585.1). Lineage (NCBI taxonomy): Eukaryota > Metazoa > Chordata > Mammalia > Artiodactyla > Giraffidae > Giraffa > Giraffa tippelskirchi. Next base: position 116,629,634 of record NC_137280.1, on the reverse strand, counting down.
CAACTCAGACAGAGCTGCCTCTTTCAGGGAGCCTTCCAGGGTCACTTCCCCTCATCAGGAAAGAATTCTTCTCGAAGCCCCTCAGCCCTCAGCACAGGTGGGCCCCTAGGACCACTGATGTCACTGGTGAGGTGGACAGCCCTTGAGGCATGGGCTTTCCAGAAGTTTCCAGGCAGAGAGACATCACCACCAAGGTGGAGACGGAGGTTGCAGCAGGCCACAGACCCAGGAAAGAAAAACTGTTGCCTATTAACCTGGGATAGGGGGCAGGGGAGCTGGACCCTGCCCGTGGCCCTCACAACAGAACAGGGCAGCAGGGCATGAGTGTCCGCCCACCCACAGGGCCACGCCTCCTCTGGCTTCAGGCAAATGCCTCTGCAGGGACCAGCCCCACAGACCTGCATCCCTCCCCACCCTCACTCCACTTCCAGTGCCTCAAACATTCCAGGTGTGATCCCACCTCAGGGCCTTTGCATGGACTGTGGCCAGGCCCGGAGGTACCCCTGCCAGGTCTCCAAGGGGCTCATGACTCCTGGGGCCTGTCTTCAGATGTCATGTCCTTACTCTGGCCTCCTCTGACCCTAATTAACCCCAGCACCTCCAAACCCCACCCCCCAGCCCTTATCATCCAGAAAACCTAATGATTTTACTTATTTTGTTGATTTCTCCACAAGGACAGTAACTGTCTCTTTTTGTCCCTGCCATGTTCCCAGTATACAGCAGGCACTCAATAAATGTCCACTGGGTGAGCATGTGTGCTAGGGTCCTTCCATTTCCAAAGGAGGCCCCCACCTAAGGGCTCCCCACCCTTGTCACACTCCTGCCATGCCCCCCCCCACCCCAGACCATCTGTCCTGTGATCATTTCTTTTCTTTTTTAAAGAAATTCACTGTCACATCTTAAATCATCTAAAATAGTACCTGGGCTCCCCACATTCAAGAGAGGACAAAGAACAAGCCCCAGCTGCCTCAGAAGTGACTTACAAGTTAATACAGGAACAACCTAAATGCCCGCCAACGGATGATGGATAAATACAAGGTGGTCCTTCCATACACGGGAGCATCACTCAGCCCTGAAAAGTGAAGCCCTGATGCTCACTACCAGGTGTACAGACCCTGAGAATACGTTGCTCAGTGAGAGAAGTAGACACAGAAGGAGTGATTCCACTGATGGGAAACGTCCAGAACAGGCCAATCCACAAACAGGGGATTAGTGGTTGTCAGCGTTTGGGGGATGGGGTGGGGAGTGAGTGCTGGTGGGAATGGGGTTTTAGGGGGTTGATGGAATGCTCTGGAATTAGAGGTGATGGCTGTACAACTCTGTGCATGTACTGAAAACCACTGAATGGACTCTATGCATGTACTGAAAACCACTGAGCCACTTTAAACAGGTACATTGTGTGGTGTGTGAGTGATCTCAAACAAGCTGGTAAGAATAAATATACACATAAATACAGCAGAGATGCTGACTGTCTCACCAAGGGCCATACTAGGGGGTGAGGCAGCCACCCCAGGGACATCATAAGGTCCTGCCAGCCCTGCTCTGAGGCTCTTCAGGATTAGCAGGGTCTGAACACAACCTGACCTGGTCATCACCTGCCCACTCCCTGACAGCTGTTACTAGAAGCCCCCGCCAAGCCTTGCTGGCCCCCTACCCACGCCCCTACTCACCCAGGCTGGGCTCCCAGGCCTGCACTCACTCTTGTCCTCACCTGTCTTCCCACCCTGGGGCCTGGGTCAGGCTTCTCCTCCCAATACCTGGCCCCATCCAGGCTGTCCCAGGGATGGTTCTGACTTGCCCTGAGTTCCTAGTTGAAACCCACAGGCAGGAGACAGAAACCGCAGCCCAGATCTCCACTCCTCAACACCACAGCCTCCACTCAACCATCTCGTGCTCCATGGAAACCCTCTGAAGCGTGGTCTTGATGCCCCCTAGCCTCCCAGCACGTCCAGGGATGGGCTGTCTCACCCTGACCAAGCCCCCATCTCTGTAGGCAGCTCTGACCATCACAGAGTTCTGAAGTCGGGTCCACGCCCACCCAGACATGGGGTCCTGCCACTCCTCCCCCAGCTCCGGCATTTCTCCGCCAGCTGTCCCCAATGGCCTGTCCAGGCTGAGTCCTGAGCTGCTTCTCCCTGTTCCCTGCTCTGGCCCCTTAGCCGCCAGAGCCTCTTTCTGGTGCCTGGGTCAGCACCTCTCTCCTCTTCTGCTCAGACACCACCCATGGCTCCCCATGGCTCCCCAGATGGGCAGTGTAGGCCCAGGAGGACCTGGCCCCAAGAGCACAAACCAAAGAATGCTCTCTTCTCCCTACACTTTCCCACCTCTGGTCCTTTGCACAGACCAGTCTTTCCACCTGCTGCACCCTTCTGCCTGCCTGGGAAAACTTCTAAGTATCTTTAAAAAAAAAAAAGTCCATAATAGAACGGAGCAGGATACCTTTCCCACACCTCAAAGAAGACCCTCCACAGGCTCCCCCAGACCCCTCTGATCCTGCACAGGGCTACGGTGGTGAGCGGGAAGTGTTTCTTAAATGACCAGATGAGAGACTTCCCTGGCGGTTTGGTGCTTAGAACTCAGTGCTTTCACTGCTAGGGCCCAGGTTTGATCTTTGGTAGGGAAACTATGATCCTGCAAGCCACATGGTGTGGCCAAAAACAAACCAACAAACAACCCCCCAAAAAGCAGATGCCAGGGTTCATGCGTAGAGAAAGGATGGAGGCAGTAGGGTCTCAGATTGGGGGAAAGGTGATGAGATGTTTTTTTAAGAAAGTCAACTAGTTTTCCTGCATCAAAACCTGCAGCCTCTGAAGATGGGCCTCCTCATGGGGCTGGGACCGCCCAGGATGCTCCATTCACCAGAGAAAAGTGAGGTTCAGAGAAGGAGGCGGTCTGACCAAGACCCCATGGTGGGTGAGGAAACCCTCTCCATGCCCCACTCCCAAGTCAGCAGCCACAGAGGGTTCCCTGGCAGTGGATCAAGGGTAGATGGCCCCTGGGAGACCAGACCACAACAAAGGCCACCTCTGTGCGACCCAATTGGTCAACCAGGTTGAAAAACTGATGTCTGGATACCTAGAACCACCAGTCCACAGCCCCTGGACAAGAAGGTGCAAAGGCCCTTCCTCAGCTCCCCTCCCCAGCACCAGAATGCCCAAGAGCAAATGCCAGCATCACCCCCTTCTGGCTGTGTGGCCTCGGGCATGTCCAGTCACCTCTCTGTGCCTTAGTTTCCCCACCTCACAGGACCAAGTGTGTCCGCGGGAACAAAGCATTCAGAAAGGGGCCCAGTACACAGCAAGCACCCAATAATTGTCAAGTAAATGTCACATCTGCACCTCTTAGGCCACTTTCTTGTCTTCCTGCCACCACCTCTAGGATTATCATCATGTTCTTCCCTTTGAATCCACTCACTGTTTAAATCCAACCCCTTTGTTTTCAAAGGAAATGTTACCAAGGCTGAGAAAACCAGAAGCCAGTGCCAAAACCATCAGAGTAAAAACACTTTAAAAAAAGATACCATGAAAATAAAAACTTGTTATTAAGTTCTATTATCACTCGATACTGGTTCTGCTTCTCATTAGAGAGGGAGACCAGCACGTGCAGAAGGAGCGTTAAGGATGCAGTTAGCACCCAGTTGAGCCGATCTCCCTGAAACCGTTCAGGCCTCATGATGAGAAGGGACCTGATGAGTCCTGACCCAACTCTGCTTTCCTGCGCCATATGGGGCCTGATCCTCATTCTCACCAGAGAGGATGTGGACATCTGAGATGGCTGCTCCCAGCTAACGGCCCAGAGGAGCAGCCCCTCCCCTGGGGCCACCAGCAGATCCTTCCCATGGCAGGATGCACCCAGTTCCCTGTCCCCCAGTTCCGGGCCCCACCCTCGTCCCACCTTTAGAGCATCCCCATCGCCCCCACTGGCTGGTAAGAATTCTTACGTTCTCAAATTAGTGAAAATTTGTTTAATCCTTAAAATGGTGAACTGTCAAATCCTAAACGTCTTCTTAAAAGAAAGTTTCCAGCATCACCATCTCCCGTGATGGCAGAATCCATGGAAACGGAGGGAGGTGAACGATTGCGCCCTGGCGGGGGCTGTGCTCCCATTAAAAAAGGACGGAGGGCCGGGCAGGTGTTCATGTGGGGAGCAGATGGAGCCCCTCCCCATCCATCGTCAACTCCAGCGCTGAGGACTGGCTTCCTTGCACGGCTACTCGGGCAATTAATGCCAAGTTTCGTCCCACACTTGCACCCAGAAAAACCAGGGATCTGCCTAACGCGGAGACCCCGGCACCTCATCTGACTGTGACCAAGAAGGCCTGGGGTCAGGGCAGCAAGCACCCAGGAGCCCTCCGTGTGGTCTGTGACCCTGGGACAGCGGCTGCCCATCTCTGGGCCTCTGTAAACCCGTGGAGAATGAACAGGGTGGCAGGAAAGGAAACAATGGGGTCCATCCTGAATATCTCATTTCATTTCTCCGTTCTAGGTGGGCGTTTCCTCCATCTTCACGCCTCTTCCCCCAGGCAGCCCCCTCCTCAAGGCCACACCCTGCCCAGGGCCTGCTGTCTGGAGGCCCAGAGGCTCTCTTGGGCCCCTGGGAGCATAGCAGATAAACAAGTGAGGGGAACATAGCAGACAGGTCTGGGCCCCTGCTCCCCTGAGCCCCTGGCTGGGCTCCCGGGCCAGGCCGGGCCTTTGTCTGGGTTTTCAAAAGCAGAGGACATAGTGTGTCGCCTTGTCGGGGGGCGGGGTGGGGGGGCAGAAGGCAGCGGCTCCCACCCAGATGAGGGTGTGGTAGGTCAGGGGTGAATCCCCGGAGGAAAGTTGCAGGCTTGGAAAACACACCCAGTGGGAAGGGCCGAGGAGCCAGCCGGGTGGGCTGGCTGGACCTCCATGTCTGGGCCCCGGGGCAGGGTAGGGATCTGGCCCAGAGTGGGGCAGTCGCTGGCCCCCGCATAGGGCAGGGGGACTGCAGGACACCAGACACCGCCTTCCCAGCCCCTGCCCATATAAACACACCCCACAGCCTCCCTGCGCCCACCTGTGGGAGTAGGGGTGTGGGGGATGCCCAGACGCCAGGAACAGAGGACCCACGCCGTAAATGACCAGGCACACACACTGGGCACCTGCTGGTGCAGGGTCCGCCGCTGCCCCGCAGCCCTTCATCCAAGCCCCCGCACACAGCCCACTCACCCACTCCTACCCCGAACGCCGGGGTAGCAGACTCTCGGCTACATCATTAGGGACCCCACCTCAGAGACACTTTCCCCAGGAAGGGAGTGGACCCAAGCTCCGCTGTTGGAAAGCACAGGGACCTCTGGGCTCACACACATGCCAGACCCGGAAGCCTGGAGCAAAGCCCACTAGAAGCCGGGAAATCGGGCGGCTGGACCCCCGCCTTAGCAGGGGCTCCGGACAGCACTTGAGGCCCTTGGGGGGGGGCGGGCAGCCAGATGACGGAGAACCGGCCGGTGCGCGTCCAGGGCACAGGGCGCAGCGAGCGCAGGCCGGGGGTGGGAAGCGAGCTCCAGGCCCGGCGGTGCAGTGGGGAGGGGTCGCCCCGCCGCCCCAGGAGCACGAGGGCCGCAGCCCGCCCGGGGCACTAGGGCGGAGGCACAGTGCGTCCCCTCCCCACACGCTCACGCGTCCCGGGTCGCCCCCAGCTGCCGCCGCCCGAGTCCTCGTGAGCCCGTGGGCCGCCGGAGCCAGGTTGAGGGGGAGGCCTGGGGCGGGCACAGCCCAGCCCGAGTCCCTCCCTGGCTCAGCGGGGGTCCCGGGAGTCCCTCGCCACCTCCCCGCCAGCGCTGTGGGGGCGAGAATCGGGGCCTCAGCCTCCCGGGCGCCCCTGGCGCGAGCGCGCTACTCACTCCATCTCCCCGCCGAGATCAGTGGGTCCGCGAGGCCGGCGGCGGGGGCGCGCAGGGAGGGCCGGCGGGCTAAGGCCAGGCGGCCGGGGCTGCGCGGCGCGGGGGCGGCGGCACCGGCGCGGGCATCGCCCCGCGCGCGGCTGTTTATTGTCCGCGCGGTGGCGGGCGCGGGGGGTGGGCTGGGCGCGCGCGCCGCCGCCGCCGCGTTTCGCTCGCGCCCCCTCCCGCCGGCTCCTCGCCTCCCGCCGCCGCCCGCCTGCGCCTCCTGCCGGCCGCCGCCGCGCCCGGGCCACCGCGCTCCCTCCCGCCCTGTACGCCCGAAGCTCTTGCCGCCCTGACCCATTCATTCCGTCTCGGCGCGGATCTGATTCTCGTGCCGAGCCGGTCCGGGCGCCGGCCGAGGACCCAGCCTGGCCGCCATCCATGCCGCCCCTCCCCGGCTCCCCGGCCAGAGGGGCGCGGATGGGGACAAATCGCTCGGGGAGGCCCCGGAGGCGGCTCTGAGGGTTCATGGTCCCGCTGCGGAAGGACGCAAGGTCCTGCCGACGGGCCGCGGAGTGTCTGGAGAAGAGCGTCCGGGTGGCGGGCGCGGCGAGCGCGCAAGGCCGGCGATAGGACCGAGCTGGGCCCGTTCGAGGAGGAAGCTTTTGCTGGTCTTCTGAGCACTGGCGGGGCTTTGAGCCTGGCCCTACGTTTGGATGAGGGTTAAGGAACTTAATCTGCCCCATAGCTCTCGGGGCAAACAGACTGTGTGGTCAGAGTGAGTGAGGGGTCCGTGGAGGGAGCAGGGAGAATTCAGACTGTCTTGAGGGCACTGGGGAGCCACAGCCGAGTTTAGAGGAAGAGAGAGTCACCCCGGTTTATGTTTGCAAAAGCCACTTAGCCTGCAAGGTGGGAAGCGGATGGAGGGGCGCTAAGGGTAGGGGGCTTGGAGTCCAGAAGTGTCTGAACAGGTGGAGGCTGACCTGGTGGAGGCTGGGCCAGGTTGAGAACCAGGTAGATTCTGGATGGATCTTGAAAGGTGGTGCTGCAGATGGCCGCGGGATGGGATGTGGGATGATAGGCATCATTGGTCCCCTCTCTGGCTGGAGCTACTGGAAGGACATGTGACGTGAACGGGACCTGGGGGACAAGAAAGAAACACTGGCCAGACAGCTGGATCTCCAAGGGGGAGGCCTGGCCCGCGCTGGGGAGGGGCACCCCAGGGGGAGCAGGTGCCAGCAGCTGAAAGAGCCAATTCTGTCCCCTGCCCTCCCCTCTGTTCCCTGTGGTCTGTCTTGGGTCCTCCATTCATGTGGACCCCACAGACCAGGAGGGAGGCAGACTTGTCTTAGGACACTAGCCCTCAGGCTCTGAACACATTTACTCCGTAGGGCAGTTGAGGGGGAGCAGAGAAGGAGGTTCTTTTGAAGTACTAAGGGCTTTTGTAAAACGATTCTGCTCGGTAGTGCTCAGTAAATGGGTGTGTAAAGGAACTGTGGTGCTGGAGAAGACTCTTGAGAGTCCCTTGGACAGGAAGGAGATCAACCCAGTCCATCCTAAAGGAAATCAACCCTGAATATTCATTTGAAGGACTGATGCTGAAGCTGAAGCTCCAATACTTTGGCCACCTGATGTGAACAGCTGACTCACTGGAAAAGACTGAGAGCAGGAGAGAAGGGGGCAACAGAGGATGAGATGGTTGGATGACATCGCCAACTCAGTGGACGTGAGCTTGAGCAAGCTCCAGGAGATGGTGAAGGACAGCCTGGCATGCCGCAGTCCATGGGGTCACAAAAAGTCAGACACACCTGAGCTACTGAATGACAAAAACAAATGAAACAGGCTTGGATGAGGTCTGGAGAAAGATGGGGCAGGATGTGCCCCAGATGGGGGGCTTTCTACCTTTACCCCCACAGGCCTTTGCACCCCCTTTTACAGTGAACATGTACCCATTTAGCAGGGAAAGAATAAAATAAACTACCAAACAGAACAAAGAAAAAGACTCAGAAACATCAGGGGGCCTGAGTTCCAGTCCCAGCTCAGCTCCTCAGGTGCTGTGTGATGCCAGGTCTGCTCCTTAATCTCTCTGAGCCTCACTTCCCTACCTCCTAGGGCTGCTGAAGGACTTGGAACAGGGCCCAGCTCACACTCACGCAGGGGTTGGCACTTTTTCTGTAAAGGGCCAGATAGTAAATATTCCCAGCATTGCGGGCTGGCCGATCTGTTGCAAGGACTCAGCTCTGCCATTGCAGCCAGAGGCGGTAGATGGCCGCATCGAGTGGCCCTGTGCCAATAAAACTTTATTTACGAAACAGGCATGCCCACCTCACGGCTCTTGCTATTACTGGACATCCTCTGGGCATCTGGACTTCAGCGGGTCTGACACTGGGCTCTGCATGGGCCCCAGTCACCACTCCTTCCAGGCTCTGAGTCAGAGACACCCCTCGCCCCACCAAAGTCTCCCAGCCCCGACTCTAGCTCAGGCCCTGTGTCTCCTACTCCTGCTTCCTTTCACTGCCCCCTCCCTGTCTCCCTGCCTCCTCTCTCCTCTCCACTGTCACCAGAGGGTCTGCCCCCACCTGCCCCACTCAAGCACTTTCTATAGCTCCCCAGTGCCCTGCAGCCTGGCTCTCAAGGCCCAGCTGAGCCCTGGAAGCGCTCTTCCTTCCCCTGCCCCTGCCGCTCACCCGCCGCTAACCCACTGGGCCCTCCTCCAGGAGCCCCCTCCCCACCTTCCCCGTGTTCCTGGGTCTCCTTCTTGCCCTAAAATACTACTCTCCTCCCTCTGCTTCCTGCCAACTTCAGTCACTTTCCCCCCATCCCGAATTCCGCCTCTGATGATGTCACTCACTGTGGTGTTTCCCGCCCAGCTCTCCGCCAGAGCAGGGGTCTGTGTCCTCCTTCTGTGTCCCCTTCCCCCCACCTCCAGTGCCTGCTCACGACGGGCGCTCAGTAAACACTCATGGAGTGAAGGACTGCATACCTCCTGCTGTCTCCTTTGATCTTCTCAGCAGGAGTGGTGGCACTAGCGTGCAGTTTACAGATGAGGGGCCCACAGGACACCCAGCCCCCTGCTGAGTTCTCACTAGCACCCTTAGAGACCCTCTTAGGTCATCTGTTCCCCAGAGGAGGAGACTGAGGCCCAGACAGCTGTGGGGGCAGCTCTGGGGACGCCAACAGTGACCCATCCTCCCCCTGCAGAAATCCTGGAGGCTGAAAAGGCAGACAAGGTGGAGAGAAGTGGTGAGGCTCTGCCTGCTGCTTCAGAGACACATCCGTTGAATGGGTTTGCTCAGGGCCTCCACGTGCCACCCACTCAGACCCACACATCCCTTTCTCTGTTCTCTGCCAGGTCCTCAGATGCAGGTCCAGGAGAAAGTCTGGGAAGTGCAATGGTGTCCAGCACGACCCCTCACTGGCCAGGGCTGGCATCCACAGGGGAGTAACTGCCACACAAGATGCTGGTGGATTGGGCTGTTTATTCTTTTTTTTAACAAATTTGTTTATTTGGCCGCACTGGGTCTTAGTTGTAGCATGGGGGATCTAGTTCCCTGACCAGGGATTGAACCCGGGCCCCCCTGCATTGGGAGCATAGAGCCTTAGCCACTGGACCACCAGGGATGTCCTTGGGCTGTTTATTCTTAAGGCAGCATCGCCCATTTCAAGTAATAAGAAGCAGTCTCCTTGGAGTGTGAGTTAAAGGGGTTAAAAAAGTAAAGGATAAGCGTCACCAGCTGGCACCTGCATGGCCTGTGCCCCAGGCCAAGCACCAACCCCATCCACAGATGAAGAAACTGAGACACAGGGAGGCCAAGTGGGGGTGGGTGGGGTCCCGGGGCTTCAACACTGTGTCTGGGGGTTCACTGGGAAGATTTTGAGTTTTTCTCAAGTTCTCAGGGGCTTCTGATCAAGATCCATTCCTCTCCTGACTGCTTGAACCTCTGTTGCTAATTTGTGCTAAGGAAGGGCCTGTTCACTTATTGAGTGCTGACTGCATGACCCACTCAGAGCAAGGTGACAGACACTGACTGCATGCGTGCCCGACTCAGTTGCTCAGCAACTGACTTTGAGCTAACTTCCTCAATATATAAAAAGCTCCAACAAATCAACAACAAAAGTAAGTGTTCAGTAAAGGGAATTTTCTCATTATCATCATCATTGCCGTCGTTGCTGTGACTTAGAAAGCCACCAAATCCTCCATGCAAAGACCCTTCAAGTCTCAGAGTTCTGGTTTCAAGACCCTCTGCTGTGCAGCCCCAGACCAGCCAGGCTTCTCTCTCTGGGCCTTGGTTTAGGAAATGGAAACACTGAGCCCCACACAGGAGGTTCCTTAGGACTTCAATGAACTTGGTTATTTGGATCCTTGAAGGACGGTTGCTGGTTTCACAACTCTCACCAGAAAAGAAGGAAATGTGCCAGGCTGTGGGCACAGCTGGCCCCTGGTAGAGACAACAGGAGCTGGTCTGAGGCTGCAACTCTGACACATTGCTCCCTCGCTGTGGAAACTTGGTCAAAGCACTTGACATTTCTGTGCCTCTGTTTCCCCCATCAGTAACATGGGGACAGCAACAATACCAACAGCCTTGGGTTTCTCTAGGACTGCATGAGTTCCACACATCCTGGGGCATGTGGCTGGGGGAAGTGACTGACATGGGAGCACAGCTGTGACAGGCCAATCCCAGGGCCCCACAGTGGACAGGAGCCACTGAAGTCGCCTAAGGAATAGTCCCCTACCAGCTGCTTTGACCTCTGGGGAGGCACAGGGTCCAGCCTGGCCTAGACCCCGGAAACGACTTCCATGTGGACCCTGTTTTCCACTTTGCTCCATGTTCAAGGCCTGATGGTTCCTGCAGCTACTGTCACATCACCACAAACTTAGTGGCCTAGAATCACGTGCCTGGGCTTCCCCGGTGGTCCACTGGTTAAGAATTCACCTTGCAATGGATGAGACACTGGTTTGATCCCTGCTCTGGGAAGATCCCACAAGCCATGGCACAACTAAGCCCATGGATAACTACTGAGCCTGTGCTCTAGAGCCTGCTCAGCAACAAGAGAAGCCACTGCGATAAGAAGCCTCCACACTGCAACTGAAGAGTAGCCCCCACTCACCACAACAGGAGAAAGTCCACGCAGCAATGAAGACCCAGCACAGCCAAAAATTAATTAATTAAAAAAAATCACATCTGCTTACCTGGTTAGTGAGCCTCGCCGAGATCCAGGTGCCTGCATGCCATGTTTCTTTCCAAACCAGCTGGTTCTACCCTCACCCTGCCACTTTCAAGGCTGTGCCTCAGTTTCCTTGTCAGTACAATGGGTGATAACAATACAGCAAAGTAATTAACACAGGGGACTGAGGCTGGCTAAATATAGCCCCACAACATCCGTGTTCTCATTTTGGGGTCTGTGGACATGTCACCTCATGGGCCAGAGGGGACTTTGTAGGTGAGATTAAGTTAAGGCCCCTGAGATGGGAAAAAGCTATGACAAACCTAGACAGCGTATTAAAAAGCAGAGACATCACTTTGCCGACAAAGGTCTGTCTACTCAAAGCTATGGTTTCTCCAGTAGTCATGTATGGATGTGAGAATTGAACCATAAAGAAAGCTGAGCGCTGAAGAATTGATGCTTTCGAACTGTGGTGTTGGAGAAGACTCTCGAGAGTCCCTTGGACAGCAAGGAGATCAAACCAGTCAATCCTAAAGGAAATCAACCCTGAATATCCATTAGAAGGGCTGATGCTGAAGCTGAAGCTCCAATACTTGGGCCACATGATTCGAATAGCTGACTCATTGGAAAAGTCCCTGATGCTGGGAAAGATTGAGGGCAGGAGGAGAAGGGGGCGACAGAGGATGAGATGGTTAGATAGCGTCACTGACTCAATGGACATGAATCTGTGCAAACTCCAGGAGACAGTGCAGGACAGAGGAGGCTGGCCTGCTGCAGTCTATGGGTTCGCAAAGAGTCAGACATGACTGAGTGACTGAACAACAACCTGAGATGGGGACGACCCTGGATTCCCCAGGGGGCCCAGTGTCATCACAGGGTCCTTATAAAAGGGAGGGGAGAGGATCAGAGGCAGAGAGACAGGAGATGCTGCGCTGCTGGCTGTGAGGATGGAGGGAGGAGCCGCAACTCAGGGATGCAGCTCCTCTAGAAGCTGTAAAAGGGGGGAGCCGGTGCTCCCCAGGAGCCTCCAAAGGGACCAACCCTGCCCATGCCTGGATTCAGCCCCGTGAGCCCATGTTGGAATTCTAACCTGCCTCCCAGACCTCTCATTGCATCTCCACCTTAGCAGGGCCTCAGCAAAGCCTCCCCAGGGCAGCACAGGGTCTCTGACTTGTGTGTCCGTAGGCTCACCAAGGCCCTGCCACCCCCTCCCTGCTCTGAGGCCACCTTGGCTCCCCAGTGCCCACAGGAGAAGCCCCTGTCCCTTGGCCCAACCTTCGAGGGCCTGAACTGACCCGATGAGCTCGGTGTTCTCTGACCACCAGGCCCTGTGCTTCCGTCGTGAGCCCAGATCAGCAGAACTATACCCTCAACTGGGAGAAACGTCAGCACCAAGGGTGTGGGGGCTTTTGTCACATTATGCTCCACCTCTAGCACCTACTAGAGGCTGGTATACAGTAGGTGCTCAATACATGCAGCAAAGGCAGCAGGAATCACGGGGCTTTCCGGGGCTGGGATTGCCCATGGGGAGACTGAGGCCGGAGGCAGTGACCAGCAGGGCTGGGGCAGGACTGCCTCCACCTGCTGAGCTGGCTCCCAACCCGGAGGGGCGGCTGAGGCTGCAGTGCTGCCAGCTGCTTACCAGTTTCTGGTGAAGCAGTTACTGGTTACTTGGTTCTGGGTGAACAGAGACTCAGTGCGCACAAGGGGCCTCTGGGGTCACATGGCCCTGGAGCCCTCACACCCCCTCCACTGCTGGTCTCCCGGGCAATTATGATTGTCATCAACAACCCCAAAGCAGGAAAATCATCGGGTTTTCTAAAGCACTGGCTCAGAACCAGCCGTTGCTGGCGGAGCCTCTGACCACAGGCCACAGCCCCGTTCCCCCTTTCCTGGCCGTTGGGAGAGGTGCGGCCCACTGAGCTCTCCAGGGACACACCTGCCTGTGACAGCCATGAGGCCTGGGGTGGGGTACCGGAGCCGCCTGCTGCTGACTGTGACCGCTGCCCTGACACTGCCCATGAGGCCCCCAGGTGAGGACCCGCAAGTACTCCACCCAAGCCTGCCGGAGACCCACCCAGGAAGCCCCAGCCCCCTGCATGGCTGCTCCTCTTGGGTCACAGCTTGGGGGCAGGCAGGAGGCCCAGCCCCAGCCCCAGGTTTTAGGGAGTCTGGTCCCCCCCTCCTCAAACTCCAGGGTCTTCTCTTTCCATCTCTGTCTCTCCCGCCTCCCTCTAGCCTGACCCCCACCCCATCCTGCCCCGCCCCTGACAGGCCACCCACCCTGCCTGCAGGCTCCTGGGGGGCACAGATCATTGGGGGCCATGAGGTGACCCCCCACTCCCGGCCCTACATGGCATCCGTGAAGTTCCAGGGCCAGCACCACTGCGGGGGCTTCTTGCTGCGGGCCCGCTGGGTCGTGTCGGCTGCCCACTGCTTCAGCGGCCGGTGAGCCTGGGATGAGGGTGTGTACTGGTGTGGGCAGGGGGGTGGAGGGGGGCTTGTGCAGATGGGCCTCTCAGCTAGGCAGGGGGAGTTAACAGAGAAAAAGGGGCAGGAGAAGTAGGGAAGGACTGGCAGCTGTGACCATAAGCAGAGGTTACAACCATTGCATTCATCCTGAGTGTATGCTTGCATGCATACTAAGTTGCTTCAGTCGTGTCTGACTCTTTGAGACTCCATGGATTGTAGCCCACCAGGCTCCTCTGTCCATGGGATTCTTCGGGCAGGAATACTGGAGTGGGTTGCCATGCCCTTCTCCAGGGGATCATCCCAACCCAGGGATCGAATCGCAGTCTTTCACGTCTCCTGCATTGGCAGGCGGGTTGTTTACCACTAGCGCCACCTGGGAAGCCCTATTCTGAGTATACTGATACGATAATTACTAACATTAATATTGAAATTATTGGAGGCAATGTTATAATCCAGATGGGAATTAGAATAAATATAATGAGTGTTATATTCATTTGAAGTATACTGTTATAATAAGTATTCAAATTAATAGTGCAGCAGGACTCCCCTGGTGATCCGGTGGTTAGGACTCCACACTTTAACTGCAGGGGCCATGGGTTTGATCCCTGGTCGGGGAACTAAGATGCCACATGTCATGTGGAGTGGTCAAAAAAAAAAAAAAATATATATATATATATATTGCAGCGATTGGAGTTAATACCATAATTGAGGTGGGAAGGTGATCAACTCAACATTATCATCACAGGCTGGCAGGAGGATGGCATGGGCTTACTTCCCAGGAGGGGTGAGACTGAGCCTGTGTGAGGCGGCCCTCACCTCAGCCTTGCTCACGTTCCCCACCCATTCCCCCCACAGAGACCCTGGGACAGGCCTGGTAGTGCTGGGGGCCCACGCCTTGCGCACCGTGGAGGCCACACAGCAGGTGTTCAGCATCTCCGCTGTCATCACGCACCCAGACTACCAGCCCACCACGCACACCAGTGACATCTGTCTGCTGCAGGTGACCCATTGCGTGGGGATTGGGCCCTCAGTGCACGTCTGACCTGTCCCTACCCCTCCCCTTACTATGGCCTGACTTGTTTGAAAACAGCTGTTAGGTGCCTGTGAGCATCTGTGAGTCAAGTCACTCCCTCCGCTGCCCTCTGGAACCCCTACTCCGCACACTCGGCCTGCTCCTCGCTGAGCGGTCAGCACCCCAACAGGCTCTGACTCTCGGGCCTTTGCACCGGCTGTGGCCCTGCCCAGTCCATGTTCCCCAGACTCCATGTGGCTTTCAGGTCTTTTCTCAGTTGTCCCCTTCTTGGGCAGCCTCCCTTAACGACCTCCAGTTCTCAGCTGCCCCTGGCTCCCCCCTTCTCACCCCATCCCCTCTCCTGTGTCCAGCACTGCCGACACCTTCTGGAAGCACCTGTACCAATGGTTCCACCTCTGCCCTCGAGGGCAGAGATTTTTATCTCATTTGTGGTGAGTTATGGTACACAGCAGATGCTCAACATTCACGCTGAAAGAAAGAACCAGTGAGACTGTGGTGACATCAAAGACCCTGATCCTTGCCCCCTCAGGCCCTCCAGGGGGTTTCTTCCCTCCCCGCACATGCACCTCTATTTGGACCTCACAGGGCCCTTCCTGCTTGGGGGACCACCTTTCCCACAGCCCCCACTTGGCGGGGCCCCAAATTCAACCCAGGCACTCCAGGGCTGCCATTTAAAGGGAGAATATCCCCAAACTGCCCTTGAAATGTGGTGAAAATCAAACAGAGGGGACACTCAACACGACAAAAATGGAACCCCGGGAACAGGAGGGTCTAGGGTGTGGGCAAAATATAATGTGGGCAGCTAGTGTTGGCAGCCAAAGCTGGCGTGGGAATTCTGCTCCTCTGTGAAACCCTGTAGCCTGGAACCCCTGCTCTGATTCACCTAGCCCACAGTGCAGATGGGGAAACTGGGGCCAGGGGTGATCAGGGATGCACCCAAGGTCAGAGAGCGAACACCCAAACCAGGGGTCCAAGTCATTCATTCCATAACTGCTGATTGAGTGTCATCTGTGTGCCAGGCAACTGGGACGCACCCATGAACACACAGCCCTGGCCTGGCTCCCTCTGAACTCCCCGTCTAAGTAGGTGGCAGCTGAGTAAATCAGCCTTGACAGGAGCACATGGGAGCCCAGAGGAGGCACCTGTCCTAGACTGGCAGTCTGGGAGGACCTCCTGGAAGTGGTGTCTAAGCTGAGTCCTAAAAGCTGGATAGGAAAGGTGCCCCCAGGAGGGGGTGCAGTGTTACAGTGTGAGCAAGTGTGCAGGTGGGTGGAGGGAAGGGCCAACTGATGGGCCAAGAGGTTTTTTATCCCTGTGTCCTAAGGGCAATGGGCACTGGAGAAGAGCTCAGAGCAGGGAAGGAGATGCTGGTTAGCAGGAGCCCTGGGCAGCTGCAGGGGTGAGACTGGAGGCATGGAGGCTGGTGAGGTCTGATGAGCAGGGGCCCAAGGTGGCAGAAGCAGCCAGGCCCTCTGACAGCCTAACAACAGCTGCTACTGACTTCTCTCCACAAGGACAGGAAGAGACGAGGAAAGGTAGACAGGCAGGGGTGGCAGGGGGCGGCTGCAGGAAGGCCTAACCTTCCCGCCCCTCCCGCCCCTGCAGCTGAACAGCTCTGCCACCCTGGGTCCTGCAGTGGGACTACTGGGGCTGCCGCGAAGGGGCGCCGGGCCTCCCCAGGCCGGGACGCGCTGCAAGGTGGCCGGCTGGGGCTCCGTGTCCGACTTCGAGGAACTGCCGCCCGGGCTGATGGAAGCTGAGGTCCGGGTGCTGGAGCTGGACGCCTGCAACAGCTCCTGGAAGGGGCAGCTGAGCCCTGCCATGCTCTGCACCCACAGTGGGGACCGCCAGCGACGTGGCTTTTGCTCGGTGAGATGTTCACTCTCAGTCCTGCCTGCTTGCCGTGTGGGGAAACTGAGGCCCTCAGAGAGGTCAGAGCTGGTCACAGAGCCTTGGCAACTAAGTCCCAGCTCACCTTTGATCAGCTGGTGAGGCCTGGGAAGGGGAAGGAGCCCCCAGGGTCACAGGGCTGCCATGTATGGCTGCACAGGTTGTGCACTGCACACAGGACTACAGATTTGTGTCTTTAAAAGCAGTGTCCAGATCTCAAGGAAGATGCTTCTGCTCCTAAGCCTTTGTATAGATTAATGGCAAACCTGGCCCTGATGCCCAGGGAGAAACAGCTCGGACTGGGAGCAGGGGAGTGTCTTTTGTTCTAGCCAAGAAAGTGCGTGGTTTAGATTCTAGAGCCCAACTGCCCGGGTCCACATCCAGACTGAGCCACTTCCTACACATGTGGTCTTGGAAAAGTCATCTTACTTCTCAGAACCTCACTTCCTCCATCTGTAAAATGGTCACACCAATAGGACATATTTCTTTGGGTCAGAGCTGATTCCAGGTGAAAATTAGGGTGATAGGTCTGGGGAGAGGAGGAAGCAGGGATTTTAGGGTGAGTATTCAGGAAGGCCTCTCTGAGGACAGTACTTTCAAGACTTGGAGGAGCCTTGAGAATATCTGAGGGGAGACATGCCAGGCAGAGAGACCAGTCACAGGGCTGCTGTGTACAGTCGTACAGGTTGTGCATTGCACAAGGAGCTGTCGACTTGTGTGGTATACAAGGAGTGTCCAGCAGGGGGCAGTAATAGGTCTCGAGACTATGCAAAAGCCTAGAGGTTGGAGCTTGGGCTTCCCAGGTGGCACTTGTGGTAAAGAATCCCCCTGCTAATGCAGGAGATGTAAGAGACGTGGCTTCGATCCCTGGGTCAGGAAGATCCCCTGGAGGAGGGCACAGCGACCCACTTCAGTATTCTTGCCTGGAGAATCTCATGGACAGAGGAGCCTGGAGAGCTATACTCCATAGGGTGGACACAGCTGAAGCAACTTAGCACACAGAGGTTGGAGCTCGGTTTGCTTCAGGGACAGCTGGCATGTCTGTCTGGAACCAAGTGAGCTGGAGGAGAGGAGGGCAGACAAGCGGTAGGGGCTGGCTCTTCCAGGCCCTAAAGGCTGAGATGACATGTTTAATCTTTGCTCTAAGAGCACTGGGGAGCCATGGTCCTGGCCCAGGCTCTGGTGAGTGTCCGTGGGACGTAAAAGGGTTTTGAGGTAGATAAGGTCCAGATCAGATCTACACATATTAGCTCCTTTAAGGAAAGTGAGGGCCAGCAAGGGACACCTGACCTCACCTTTGCCTCCACCCCCAGGCGGACTCTGGAGGACCCCTGGTATGCAGAAATCGGGCCTATGGCCTCGTCTCCTTCTCTGGCCTCTGGTGCGGGGATCCCAAGACGCCCGACGTGTACACACAGGTGTCCGCCTTTGTGACTTGGATCTGGGACGTGATTTGGCGTGACCGGCGTGGCCCCCAGCCCAGGACCACTGGGGGCCGGCAGATGTTGTCTGAACCACAGCAGCACCGGGTACACCACCGAGATGGCAAATGATACAAATAGCTCTGGCCTGGAAAACTCCGAGGCTGGAGCAGAGGGTCCATGAGCCCCTAAACCCCAGGAAGCCTGGTGTCAGGGTGGGTAGGGGGCATCAGTTCCCAACAAAAGGGCAAAATAACAATAAAGTGTTAACTGACTCACAGATATGATGGCCTGCCCCCAGAGCCCACCCACATGACCTTCAGCTTCTCCTTGGCCTCTGAGTGGTCAGGGGTCCAGCTCCGCCACCTCCTCAGGGAGGGACCCTGACCTACAGGACCTGGACTCCTCACCATCCTCCCTCCCCTTCCCCACGCTGACCCCCCTGGAGTTTCCCATCCCCGCCTCACAGCCCAGGCTGGGGACAGCCTCCCAGCCTCCTCAGCCCCTGCCTAGAACACCATTCCTCTGCCCTCTGGCCAGACCCATTCACGAATGGGGAAACCAAGGCTGGGAGAGAGTGGGGTCTCAGGTTGGCCTAGCTATGTGTGAAGCCTGATCCTCGAAAAGCACTTTAGGCAAATGGTGCCCGGCTGGCGGCCAGTGCTTTTACTAATCATGTCAGTGTCATTAGGGCACCTCCAACCCTTCCGGGCCAGACTGCCATTTCTGGACCCTAAACCAAGTGGCCTCTTGGGGCTTCCCTAAGCCATCTAGACCCCGTCCTTTCCTCCTCTACCCCATAAAAGCCAAGACTCTCCCACCCAACCCTGTGCCACCTGCCTCAGTTCTATGCCTGCTACTGCCCACAGCTGAAGCTGGATGCTGAGGCCCAGAAGTAGGCAGCACCTGCCCCAAGGACATGTACTTGTGTCTCTCCTGGATGCTTTCAGAAACCCCCACAGCACCCCAGGCTGGTAACCCCCTCCCAAAGTTGGGGGAGACAGAGGCTCAGAGAGAGGGGAGCAAACCAAGGTCTGAACACCCACAGTGGCTTTTTCAGTGTTTATTTCTTTGGCAGGTGAGGCAGGACCCCAGGGTGAGGGAGGTTGCCCTGTTGGCAGGCTCGGGCGAACCCATTACTAAAGGGCACTTTTCTGGGTGTCACAGGTAAGGCACTTCCTGGAGGCAGGGAAGGACATGGATGAGCACCACTGTCTTGGGGAGCTGTGCTCCTGCCCTGCTGGATGCCCCTCCCCCTCTGGGTCTGCACCTCTGGTCTACAGATGGGCATGGGGAGGTGACACAGAGCAACAGACAAGGTGGCAGGAGGAAACCCAGCTGGCAGGCAAGGAAGGTTCAGCTGGGAACTGGGCCTAGAGGCGTGGCCAGGGCAAGGTACAGGGAACGCCACCTGTGGATGGGGTAGCAGGCACGGGGGTGCCCCTCAGACACACAGGTCCAGGGTGCCAGGTATGCAATGGGTCTTGGCATATAAGCCCACCCTGGGCCAGTGGGTGGGCAGGGCCTCACAGGCCCCACTGGGTCCCTCCCACCCAACATGGTGCCTGCTTTGTTCTAGCAGATGCCTCTCCACGCCCAAGGCCTGTGTCAGGAGGCACAGATGGCATACCCACCCCCCCAGGGACATGCTGGGGAAATGGGTGAGGCAGGGGGAAGGTAAGTCCCTTAGTCACCCTCGGTCTGGTGGTGGACAGTGGTTGCTTCCTTGATCTGTCTGCGGTCTGGGCATGTTCTGAAGCTCATCTATTCACACCTAGGCTGTGAACCCCTCTCACCTCCTGGTCCCTGTTCTAGAAGGCCAGGGTACCTCCTCATTAATTGCTGGCAGGAAATCCCCAGACTTCTTCGTGGCAGCGACAATAAACAGAGTGATCCCCGAGGGAGCGTAAGTTTGAGGCCCTCCTGGGCAATAGGGTACCTGGGGTGGGGCCTGGGGGAGCTGGGCCCCCACCCACCAGCCCTGCTCCCAGGCTTCTTTTCCCCAGTCCTTCCAAGATATCGTCGAGGGGCACCAGGGCTCCCGCAGTGGTCCCTGTCCAGGTTCTGGGGGGTGTCCATTGTACATAAATAGACTCTGCTGTGGCAATAAATAAAATGGGGAAGCCTTGAACGCCAGGCCCAGGCCGGTCCCGCAGGCTCACACAAAGTTCTCCTCCTCCTCCTCGGACTCAGGATCTAACGGCTCGGGGGTGCCTGCAGAGTGGGAGGAACCAAAAGAGAAATGCGGGCGCGGAGAGGGGCTGGGGGCTAGACTCCGCCGCTGCTCCCCGCCGCGTGCCGCACCTGCACAGCTGCCCGGGTGGCGCACGCCGATGGAACGGCCCAGGAAGCAGGTGGCCTGGCGGAGATGGCAGGAGGACAGGTAGGTGACGTTGTTGTTGCCACAGAGTTCCTGGCCGGGGCTGGATGGTGCGGGGCAGGGCGCCGCGCGACACACCACGCAGTGCGCGCTGCCAGTCTGGTCCACCACACACGACTGTGGCCGCAGGCAAACCACATGGGCGCAAGATTCTGCAGGTGGGGCGTGGGGACGGGTAAAGAGCGCTACTCCGGACAGGGCGGGGGCTTTAGGCCCCTCCCCCTTACTGCACCAGAACCCACACCCCTTCCAATGCCCCGCCCACTCACTGGTCCCACCTTTAGACCCGCCCCTTGTTGCACCGAAGCCACACCCCTTCCACGAACGACGCCACGCCCCAGATCTACCCTCAATCTCTTCCCACTTTGCACCAATAAGCTCCTCTGACTCACATACTCATATTTCTCACCCCATAGGGGCCCCAGAAGCCCCCTTTCCAAACCTGCACCCTACTCGTTCCCATTCCCGATCCCACAAAAGACCTGATCTTGTGATACTCTCTTGGGACTCTAGGCCCCGCCCACGAGCTCACACCTAGGCCCCACCTACCATGGGCCGCACCCAAATCCACGAGACCTATAATAAGCACCCTGGATTGTAGACCCCACCTCTTCCTGCCAGTGACCCACCCCCACGCGCTGCGGCCGCGGCCTCTAACGGGATGCTCAGGCCCGGTGGCACCGCCCCCCCTCAAGGCTCCGCCCCAACGTACTGCGGCAGCGACCCCGGTACATCACGCGCAGGTCTGGGTGCCCGCGACAGCGCGCGGCGCGCAGCTCGCACTCGTCGCGGTAGGTGGCGCCGTCAGAGCCGCAGACCTGCAGGCGCGCCGGGAGCCCGGTGCAATCGGGCGCGCACTCGCAGCGCGGACGGTCCCCCAGCATGCGGCAGGCCTTGCCAGGGCCGCACTCCACGCCCTCGCACGAATCTGTGGATAGAGGACACGCACGCTTGGGCTGCGGCGCGTGGCCGAGGCCGGAGGTCCTCCGAGGCCCAGCGCCCTTGCCCCCTGTTCCGAAGGATAAAGGCCGGACCGGAGTGAGGGGCGGTCCAAAGAAGGGGCCCACGGGGGAGGGAACTGATTTGGGGTCTGGGGGAAGTTTCAGCCACTCCGGGGTGGACTAGCACTCGACGCTTTTCGTGGGACCGGCCTTTGTCGGGGTGCACGGCTCATTGTGGGCGGAAGCCAGGGGTCTCTGCCGGGAACCTGGGGGTCTGGGAGGAACAGGCTTCACCCCCAGTCCGGCTCTCGCTCCGCAGCTGGGCCACCCGTTCGGGCTGACGTCTGTTCCCTGATTTACGCGCGTTTCTGGGAAGGCTGGCGGGGGACCTGCTGCGTCAGCCCGGGGGGCTCCACCCCGTCCAGGCGCGGGGCTGGGGAGGATGGGCAGCGTCTGTTCCTCCTGCCTGCCAGGACCTCCCCTGAGGAGGCGTCGGGGAGGGCGGGGCGTTGGCCTGGTCTGCGGTTCATTTCCTGAGGAGGGGGCCTCTCACAGCTCGAGCCCTCCAAACCAGGGGTTACCTCCCCCCGCAGCCCCATTTCTCAGGTAGGGAAATAAATCTCTCTCTGGCGTCCTCGCCCCTACTCCGGCCCCACGAAAGGCTGCTTTTTGCCTCCCAGGCCCAGTACAGCCTCCAGCCTGCCCCCACAAGGTGGTGCCCTTTTGTCATCATTTTACCAAAGGGGCCTCCCAGGTGACGCTAGTGGTAAAGAAACTGCCTGCCAACGCTGGAGACACCGGAGATGCAAGTTTGATCCCTGGGTCGGGAGGATCCCTTGGAGTAGGAAATGGCCATCCACTCCAGTATTCTTGCCTGGGGAATCCCATGGACAGAGGAGCTTGGCGGGCTACAGACCACAGGGCCGCAGAGTCCGACACAACTGAGCAAATATATATATGTATATATGTATACCAAATCGGGAAGCTGAGGCCCCGTCACAGCTGTGAGTTGAGGAGAGCCAGGGCACCTAGGTGTGAGAACTCCAGGCCAGACCATATGGACCCCCAGCTCCATGGTTTGTGGGTCTGGGTATGTCTCTGAGCTCAAATTGACGTTTCAGCCTCAGTCGCCCTGAGTGTAACAGTGGGGCTGATCGGGAACTCCACCCTACAGGGTGACCATACAGTGATGGAAGCTCTTTTAGAGGCCAGCCAGAGCCCCTCATGTCTCCTTGCCAGGGCATGTGGACCGCACCTGGGTGCCTCCCGTGCTGCCCGCCCACATGCACATCTGGAAACGCTCCCCCGGGGTGGCTTCACGCACGCTAGAACAGAAGTGGCAGGGCTGAGTTCCTGTCGCCAAGGCCAGATGAGGTGGGGGGAGGGCATCCTGGACCTTGTCAGGCCTGGGCCAGGCACTTTTTGAAGTCTGTCCTCCTCCCAAAACCCAGAGGGGCTTCTGGAGGGAGCAAGGGCACATGGCAGTTGAGTTCAGGACCACCCAGCCAGGCTGATCTGGTATTAATCACATCCCAGCCGGCCAGCCAGGCTCCTTGGCTTGGCCTGCACGTCTGCAGCCCTCAGCTCCAGCTTCCATCAGGCACCCCTGTCCTGACTCCACCCACCCGGGTCTGATCCCAGGCCATGGTCTCTGCTCACGCTTCCCGCTCCCCACCCGCCCCACCATGGTCTCTCCAGCTGGCAAACTCCTAATCATCCAACAACACCCTGGTTTCCAGAGCCCACCTCCTTCAAGTCATGTCCCCATGCACCCTCTGGGTCCTTGCAGGTTCAGTCTTGCACAGGGGGCTGAGAGGGTCTCCAACGAGACTATGTCTTGACCTATTTATTCATTCATTGTGCCTTAAAAGAGCTCCTAGTCTGATGGAGGAGGCGGCATTTCACAGAACACAGTCCAGAGGCACATGCTTGTTAAACATACAGCTGTGGCCCTAACTACAGACCCTGGAATCTGCAAGGTTAAGGACAGGTGAGTGTTTGGGAACACAGTGTGGGGTCACAAACCCTAATGGCCAGTCAGGGAGAATCCACATTCTAGGAGCTAGGTGTGCTTGTCTATCCACCATGTGGAGTGAAGGTGGGCAAGGCCACCCAGGCAGAGGGCTCCTCCTGAGTGAGACCCTAGAGGCTGGAAACCAAACTGGGGAATCCTCTCTGCAGGAGGCTGAGGCCTGGGAGCCCTCTCTGAGTCTGGGAGTCTGAGTCTGAGTCTGGGATCCCCTTGCCAGCAGCCTCAACCTCCCGCATGCCCGCAAGACAGGAAGCTCGCTCTTGCCTGTGCCGCCTCTGACCGAGAGACCATGGCCTTCTGCTGACACACAGGGTCTCACCTTTGCAGGGGAGGCAGTGGACGAGGCCTAGGAAGCCCAGGAGGCTGATCTTGTTCCCCGGGTGGGTGAAGTTGGACCAGGCGGTGTCGATGTTGCCAGAAGCACAGCACTCAGCCTGGCTCACATCCGTCTTCAGCACCAGGCTGCAAGTGGCCTCTCGGCCCTGCTGGAGCCAGCAGACACCACCTGTGGACAGAGGGGCAGTTCCTACAGGGCCAGAGGTGCCCCTGCCCACACCCAAGCCTTGGCCTGCCAGCCAGCTGCTGGCCCATGGGGATGCATACAGTTGGTGCTCAGTAACTGCAAAGGGGATGATCCACCTCCCACCTGGGAGGGAGGGATAGAGAACCACACAGGTGTCCCGGCCCCAGCTACAGTTCTTCTGGGATCCTTCCTCTCTGGGCTCTGGCCCCGACATGGCTCTACTGCCAACCCCCTCCCCTCCTGGCAAGCTCTCCCCATGGCTCCAGGCCCCCAGCCCAGGCCTGGCATCCTGCGCGACCAGTCAAACACACGGAGCTGGACATGTCAGGGTCAGTGGGCCCTAGAGCCGCCTCTCCCGCCTCTGCCCTCTGTCTAGACAGCGCCCGAGGGCACGCGGAGCCCCCTCGCCTGGCAGCCCCCCCTCGCCTGGCCCGCCTCTTACTCACTCCAACTTGGGAACATTCCCCTTGCATGAGCTCACTGTCTCCCCGGGGACGCGGCCTTCGGGGAGGGGGCTTGGCTCTCCCCTCAGTGCAGGGTTGGGGTGGGGCTGCAGGGTGGGGTGGGAGGGCAGATGGCCCTCAGTTTCTGCACCGTTAAGTGGGGGCAGGAGTGGCCGGGGCCCCCATCCCAGGGAGCTCCCAGGCACTGTGCTGAGCTCCGAGGAACCAGCTCAGTTCAGGGAGCTTGGCATCTTTGCTCCCCTTATAAAAGGGGAAACTGAGGCCCAGAGTGGGGGTGTGACTTCCCTGGCATCTCCACAACTGGCAGGTATGAGATTCTAACAAGTCTGCCTGCGCCAGACCCAGGGAAGATCTGAGACTCTGGCTGGAGATTCTAAGTCCAACCATCCAGCCCTGCCTCTGTGGGACACTGGGACCCAGAAAGTCCAGGTTCATATCCGCTTTGCCCCTTACAAGCTGTCTGACCCTGTGCCTCAGTTTCCCCATCTGGAAACCAGGCATAAGAGTGCTCACACTGTAGGGCTGCTACGTGGATTCCAGGAGGGAGGCTTCCAGGAGGGAGGCGGCAGACCCTGAGCACTCAGTAACTGTCAGCAGCCCTGGGGACTAGTTCTTGATAATAAATTGTGAGGAATCACATCTGCTCGCCTGACCTCCTGGTGACCCTCCTTTAGGTCTTTTAGGGCTGGGGGAGGGGAGCCTCAAGCATTCCCGCATTCAACCTGCAGCGGCCACGGGTCACCACGGGTCACTGCTCTCTGCCCCCAGCTGCCAACGCCGCCGTGCCCCCCGACCTATCCCCCGGCCCGCATTCCCGGCAGGCCCACGTGGGTGGCCCGCCCCGCCCGCTCCTTCCGCTGCCCCACTCACCAGGCGCGGGGTCCCCCGAACCCACGGAGCCCACGAAGCCCACGGCCCACGCCAGGGCCCCCCAGGGCAGCGGCCACAGTGGCCCCGGCGCCCGGGGACGCATGGCGAACGCAGACACGGCGGCGACCCCCGCGTCGGACGCGCGGGCGGCTGGCGGGCGGGCGGCAGGGAGGGCGGCGGCGGCACCACTTCCAGCGCGCGGCCGGCGCGCCCTATAAAGGTCCCGCGGGCTGCGGGCGGGGCGGGGCGGGGCGGGCCGGCCGGGGCGGGGCGCGGGGACGGCGGGGCTCGGGGCAGTGTCGCGCGCGATGTGGGCGGCAGCTGGTGGGGGGCGGGGGCGGGGGCCCCACCCGGGAGCCGGGCCCGTGGCTTTGAGTTCGAGGTGTTGCCGTGCGTTTGGGAGGTGGGGGAGTTGGCCAATGACCCACGAAGAGTGCGTCTGCGGAGCCTTGCGCATCGTGGTCTGCATGTGATGGCTGGCGTGGCCCCAGTGTGCTCTGGGCTCCTAGCCTGACCTCCCCGTCCCCTCCCACACACCCGGGGACCTCAGCCCCAGCCACTCCCTAATCCAACCCTCCAGGCCACCCGCCTGGCCCCCTGGCTCTTGGAGCCGGTGGGCACAGCTGGGTGTGAGCACGTGGGGGGAGGGGCTGTGGAGAGGAGACAGAGAGAGAGATGCAGACACACTAGTGGTCCCAACAACATGCCAACAGCAATAATCATATCGCAAACCTTCCAGAGTGCCTACTGTGTGCCTGGCCTTTGCCCCCGTCCTACCCTGAGCCTGCAACAACCCCTCAGGTGGCCTGAACAACCTGCCTGCTCCTCCCCTCCAAGGGTCAGTGCTCTCTGTCCTTTGCCACCTGGAATCCTGGTTTCCCAAAATGCACGATGGGCTGGGAAGCACGCAGCCTCCTGGGGCCTCATTGCAGCAGGATGCTTTTCCTACTCTGGGCTGATCCCTTCAGTCTTCGGGGCCCCAGAAAATTGTCAGGGCACCTCCACATCTCATGGCCCGCGTGCAGCCTCTCTACACAGTTTGTGTTTGTGTTTCTGGGGAATAATTAGTGACAGTCTCCTGGAGGCAAGGGCCTTTGGGGGTACTGGGGCAAAAGGTTGACCAAGGCAGACCTACTGCCGTCCTCAGTGAGCTCGTGTGATCTGTCCAGGTCATAGACAACAAAACACGTAACAGACAAATTAATGTGTAACTTTAAGGAGTGGAAAATGCTTTTAGGAAAAACAAACGATTGAGAGTTGTTGGTTATCTCCCAGGGCCACCTATGCCTCATCGACCCCATTCCTGCATCTGCCCCCTCCCCAGGTGTAGAAGCAGGACCCCTAAAGCCACACCCGTCTTCTGCATGCACGAGATTTTCTGTGGACCGACACCACACCCAGACCCTGTCCTCCACCTTAGCTGCCCGGCCTGACCCATGTCTCCCAGCCAATGCCGGGGTACACATTACTTCAGAGCAGCACTGAGGGAGGACGTCAGCCGTCTTAACCTGGCCTTGGCCTCTGACCATCCAAGGGAGTTCTCTCCTGGTTGGGAAATGGGGCAGGAATGAGACCCTGTGTTCTCACCAAGGGTGTGCGGGGGCTGCACAGGGTGACCTTGGCCGAGACCTGACCCTACCATGGCTCAGCCACCCAGTCCTGAGCTGTGCAAATAAAAGGGTCATTGTTGGCCTGGCGTGGGTTCGAAACTGAGGCAAGCAGCCCGTGGCCTTCTGCTTCCCAGACTGGTGTGTCTCCCCAACCAAGAAGTTCTGCACTGCATGACCTTAAGGAGGTCATGGCCCTCTTCGCGGAGCCCCTCTTTCCAATATCTCCCGTTGTGCCCTCTTCTCTACCCTGACCCAGCCTGCAGCAGCTTCCTACCCCAGCCACCTGCCCTAAGGTTTCCTGGCCCACACCCATCCTAACTCCCCATGGTCCCAACTTACCACCCCCAGGGAAACTGACAGAGACAATCTGCTAATCAGATCTGTAATGGAAGATGCCAACCTGACCCAGCCCAGGGAGACAGGGCAGACTTCTCAGAAGGAGAGAATGTTTATGTTGAGTTAGATTGAACTGTATGAGGGAAGGGGGTATGGAAACTGAAGTCATGGGATGTTTGTGCTACAAGTAAGAGAAAGCCTGAATACAGCCCTCTGAGACATGTGGGTTCGCAGACCCTGTGAATATGTCACCTTCCATGGCAAAAGGACTTTGCACATAGGAGTAAGTTGAGGCCCTTCAGATGGGAGATGATCCTGGGTTAACCAAGTGGGCCCAGTGTAATCACAGCATCCTTTAAAGTGGAGACCTTCCCCACTGTGGTAGGAGAGATGCAACATGAGGAGGACTGGACCTTCTGTTTTCGGCTTTGAAGATGGAGGAAGGGGCCTCCAGCCAAGGAATGTGGGCAGCCTCCAGAAACTGGAAAGGGCAAGGAACAGATTCTCCCTTGGAGCCTCTGGAAAGGAACACGGCTCTGCCAATACTTTGATTTCAGCTCAGAGAGACCCGTGTTGGACTTCTGACCTCCAGAACTGGAAGAGAAAAAAAAAATCTGTGTTGTTTTAAGCCACCAAGTTTGCGTTGATTTGTGACAGCAGCTAATACAAAGGGGTTCAGTGTCGCAATGATACGGTCACTGCCTGGCTGGAGAAAAACAAGGGGGTGAACACACACGTGTGAAAACAGTGGAGGACAGAGACCCTGGGAGCAGGGAGGTTGTGGGGTCTCCGAGGAGGTGACTTTAAGGCCTGGAGGGAGGAGGAGGCGTCTCGTGGAAGCCCAGTCCAGTCTGTGCCACCCTGGCCAGACCACATGTGACCTCTCTGTGCCTCTATGCTCTCAACTGTAAAATGGGCGCAGATCCCAGTACTGCAGATTCCAGTCAGGATGCCAGGCACAGTGCTTGGTGCACGGGAGGGGCATGACATGGGTACAGAGATTCTTATTACTTAAGGAATAGGTAAGTATTTTACCATTCAGCAGGAGGCAGGCATTCACTTTAGAGAGGGGTCAACTGAGGTTGGAGAAAGGAAAGTGAATTTCTGGGGGTCTCAAAGCCTCACAGGGTCGGGAATGGAGTCAGTACCAGGCAAACAAGATTCCAGGACCCGAGCAATCAGGGTGCCATCCCCAGGTTGTGGGACTCCTCAGGTCCCAGATCCAGGTTTTCCTTTGGGGAATCACCCCCTGCACTCCCAGCTCAAAAGTCCCCAAGAATGGCCCCAACCCAGGCCTGACCACTTAGAATCATCTGACATTTAGCAACAGGAAGAGTCAGCTCTGAGACATTAGCTTAAAAAGGACCACCCACTTCTTGCCTGAGCTGGAGGGGTGTGAGCCTGGAGCTGCAGATGGCTTCTGCCAATGTCCAGGGAGAGGCCAGCTCAGTGGGACACTGAACCAAGAGAGGCAGCAGTAATGCCCTGTGGTGTTATTGGAGGTCCTTGATCCAGCTGTGCCTGAACTCCTCTTCCCCATAAGATAAAGCTCATCTAAGCAGCGTTTCTGTCACTCACAGGGAACAAAACCAGCTTACAATAATCCTGCTTATATTTTATTCAAGCAAAGGCTTTAGAATCCAGAGCAGCAGGTTCTGTAGGGGCTGTGGGAATCACACCACCCTGCTGTACCAACCACTGCCTCCAGGATGGCCTGGTAAAGAATGCTCACGGTCACTGGATCCCATATTACTCAAGCCAGAAGAATGCCTGTGATAGACCCCATATCATCTTAGCCTGTGCAACCCTTGGACTAGACCTGAAACTCTGCAGGCTGTGGGAAGCAAGGTCTTGCTGGTTCCCTAGTGGGACATATGATGATAACCAAGGGCTTTCCTGGTGACTCAGATAGTAAAGAATCTGCCGGCAATGCAGGAGCCCTGGCTTTGATCCCTTCAGAGCTTTGATTTCCTTCAGGGGTAGGAAAGATCCCCTGAAGAAGGAAACGGCAACACACTCCAGTATTCCTTGTCTGGACAATCCCATGGACAGAGGAGCCTGGCAGGTTATAGTCCATGGTGTCACAAAGAGTTGGACACAACTGAGCGACTAATACTTCACACAAGCAACACTGAAGACTCGGCCATGGCAGATAGCATGGGAGAACTCTGAATAGAACTGGGTATTGTCACGTCCAAAACGTGCGTGTGGTCCCTGCTCCAAATGCCCTCCAGGGCTCCCCGTAGCCCCTGGAGGGAGTCCAGGCTTGCCGGCCTAGGTTTGAAGCCCTTCCTTCAGAGACTACTCAATTCTTGCCCCTTCCCTTAGCTACTTTCCCACGTTGCCCCCAAATGTCCCCACGCCATCCTTTTCCCTATGAAAGAACAATAGGATTTTACGCAGGAATCTGGCGGCCACGTTCGACGCAGAAGGCCAGACCTGCCCTCAGCTTGGAGGCGAATCCTGGTTGGCTGAACAGGGTTAAGTGATGTCAGGCACAACCACGTGATCCAGCTCTGGCCAATGGCAGAAGGGATAGCCTACTGAGCCTACTGGGGCGAGGCTTCAGGGAAACACGGAAATGCTCAGGCGGCCTGTGTCTGGAGGTGACCGTGTAATAGCTTGAAGTATGAGTTTCCTGCTCGCTGCTTTAACAAAGTGTTCTAAATTTAGCTGCTTAAAATAGCACAGACTTATTATTTACTGTTCTGGAAATCAGTCTGACAGGAGTCTTATTGAGCTAAAATATCAGACGTATATGGGGGCATTTATTCTGCGTATCACAGTGCTCAATATTGTTGAGTGTCTGACTTTGCAGACATTTGTTGCGGCATCCCGGCTGTGTTTTTGCGCCTGGCACACGGTC
Source organism: Giraffa tippelskirchi (assembly GCF_054371585.1). NCBI lineage: Eukaryota > Metazoa > Chordata > Mammalia > Artiodactyla > Giraffidae > Giraffa > Giraffa tippelskirchi. The sequence goes on along the minus strand of NC_137280.1, from coordinate 116,599,782 downwards.
GATACCAGCATCCGTGATTGAGGGATTTGCGTGGTGGTCTCGATCCCTGCCAGGCTGAGAGGTGGTGCAACCCCACCTCCTTTGAGGGAGGCTGCTGCTGCTGCTAAGTCGCTTCAGTCGTGTCCGACCCTGTGCGACCCCATAGACGGCGGCCTACCAGGCTCCCCCGTCCCTGGGATTCTCCAGGCAAGAACAGTGGAGTGGGTTGCCATTTCCTTCTCCAATGCGTGAAAGTGAAGTCCCTCAGTTGTGTCCGACTCTTAGCGACCCTGTGGACTGGAGCCCACCAGGCTCCTCCGTCCATGGGATTTTCCAGGCAAGAGTACTGGAGTGGGGTGCCATTGTCTTCTCTGTTGATGGAGGCAGAGCAGCCTAGATAAAGCCATGCAAGCATAATTAACCCAATTTGGTAAACGTGCTGCTGCTTCAGATAAGAGAGTGGCCTAGCTTTAGAAGTACACCTGGTCGTGCTTGGGATAAAGGGGCTTGGGGGCAGCAAGTTTGCCCCAAATTCCACACAAACACACAGAGCAAAAAAAGTTCGCCACTGGTGTGTCTGAGTCAAGGACGCATGGGACCCTTTGTACTATCCTTCAAACATTTCTGGAAGTTAGAAATTGTTTAAAATAACAACTTTTGAGCAGCATTCAAGAGAGGTTGCTCAAGAGAGAGAGGATGGAGGCATCCATCTCCCCCACTGGCTTCACAGGTCCTGGTCCTGACGACTTAGTCCTGAAAGATTCCTTGAGCAGGTGGAAATGAAGGAAGTTTGACCTAAGAGGATGGTGACTTGACCCCAAGAGAATAGCTTGAGGGACATCTGAGGTTCTGGGGCTGCCAGGTCCTGGGTATGGGTGACTCAGGGGTCTAAAATAAAAAATACAAAACAAACCAACGAATACAAATAATAAAAAGGACGTAATTCAAAATATGTAAATAAAAGGTTGAAAAGCAAGCAAAAAAAAAAAAAAAGTGTATTCATGCCTGTTGAAATAATGCCCGGTGGGGCGGTGGCCTCCCTAGGAAGTGGGTGACAGAACTGCTTTCTCCAGCTCTAGAGTTCCCAAAGCTCCCTCCCAGAGGCTGGATTTGAACTCAAGTCAGTGACTAGGGGGTGAAATGGTCCTGTCCTGAGGGGTTACCTCCTAATCCACTTTCAAAGACTATTCAAGAAAATGCTGAGAACCCATCAGGAGGCACCCCACAATCAGAGAGCCCTGGGGTGGCAAGGTCTCCCATCACACATCTGTCCCATCAGTGGCAGCAGCAAGATGGCCACTGGTCATAAATGGATGCCTGAGGCCCCAGAACCTCAGGACCTCTGGATCACATGCAGATACCGGCCTGATTACTTGAATTTGGATGTCCCAGTCCCAGGGTAACCAGTGGGGCAAGGAGCCCAGACCCAGAGGTCCGATGGTTGTGTCTTCTGTGTGACTGTGTTTGAGTCTCAGTCAATGCAGGAGATTTGGGTTTGATCCTGGGTTGGGAAGATCCCCTGGAGAAGGGAAAGGCTAACCACTCCAGTATTCTGGCCTGGAGAATTCCATGGATAGTCCATGGGTTTGCCAAAAGTCAAACAGGACTGAGTGACTTTCACTTTCCCTTTCTCATCTGTGAAACAGGAGTCTTCATTGCTCCCGCATCCTGGTGCTTGTGTGAGGATTAAACATCTGGCTGGCACATCCTAAGCACTTAGTTTTATAAGATACAAAACTCCATATTCTTGTTCCCATTGCATTCCCAGCACCCTACTCGGGCCTGGTATACAGCAGGCACTCACTAATTGTTCTTTTATTCAAGAATCTATTGAGCACCTACTATATTCTGGGTATTGGCTTCACATATTGGGAGATACCACTGATAACTCCTGGATCTGGGGGTGGCTGAGTTGGGGAGAGAGGGAAGAGGGCACTGGACTCCCCTAGGACAGGATCAGAGCAGCCTTAAGAGAAGCATCAAAAGAGAAAGGATGGTGGGAATGGCACTCCCAGCAGAGGGCATGACCAGGCAAAGGCCCTGAGTGGGATGCAGTTTGGCCCACCCATGGGGGCCAATGAGACTGCGCTAGGCAGGGGATAGGTGCCAGAGGGGTAGATGAACTCAGGGAGGCCGCAGGGCCCACAGGTACCTCAATCATAATCCAATCTCAAACCCCCAAGAGGAAGTTTCTGCCACCTGCCCAGAGAGGTTAAGTGAGTTGCCCAGGGCCACACAGCCAGTGTGACTTGGTGGGATTTGAATGCCCACTGACTCCAAGGCCTCTTGGGTGGTACCTCATAAACTTTTGCAGGATGGGGAATTCCCTGGCAGTTCAGTACTTAGGACTAGGTGGTCTCACTGCTCTGGGCCCAGGTTCAATCCCTGGTTGGGGAACTAAGATCCCGTAAGTCAAAAGGAAAAGAAAAAAACAAACCAAACAAACAAAATGAAACTTCTGCAGGATGAATGAATGAATGAATGTATGTCTGGTGTGAAACAAGCCAGGAGCTAGGCATTAAAGGTCTGAAGCAAAGGGTCCCTCCCTGTACCTCTCAGGGGAGGGTGGGGTGGAGGCAGATGGGGGGGGTGGTCTTTTGCCTCAGCAACAGGGCTTGTTTCCCAGCAACAGGGCTGGGGCGCACTCTGGTGGTCAGAGCAGGAATGCCTTGGAATCACCTCTGAGCTTTGAAGGGTGCAAGATGGTGGCTGGCAGACAAGTCCCTATTCCTTGCCCCTTGACATTCAAGATCCTTTTTGCACAGGCTCCAATTTGTAATTCTTTGACACTCTGGCTCCAATACTCCCAACTCTCAGCAGGCATCACACCTCCATCTAACTCCTATTCATTACTCAAAGTCCTGGCTCTAAGGTCCTCTCCCCTGGGAAGTTCTGTCTGTCTCTCCAGGCAGAGCCAAGGGTACCCTAGGGGCTCATTCCCTGGCTCAGTCTTGTGGGGCTGGGGGCGTCTGCAGCCTGCTCTGTTTCCTCTAGTCATGGAGTATTTCAGAAAACCACTTTCATTTCCTGTCCGTGGTTTCCTCTGCTGTGTCCTTGCACCCCAGCAGAGTCTGGCATGCAATAGGAGCTTCATGAATGTTTGTCTAGTGGGTAAAGAAATAAGTACATAATTGTCCTGGAACTAACTGCAGAAATGATCCTGGCCTGATTAATTTTGAGGGGAGGGGTAGGTTTTTTGCCCTCTACTCACCCTGAGGCATCATGGAAACAAGGCCACACCTCGCTCAGAGTCTCTTATGTCACACTGAGGCATGGGAGAGCAGGCCTCCTTGATCCAGGAATGGGTCTCCTGTCTGCATGCATTCGAAGAATGTTTATGTAAGGCCTGTGTGCCAGGCCCTGTTCTGAGCCCAACTGAGAACAAGATACAAAAATCCCTTCTGTTGTGGAACTGACCCTACAGTTTATCATATGGACCTAAGAGTTGTTGTGGAACATGCCTCAATAGGTGGACATTTGAGTAGACTCATGAAATTAAAAGACGTTTACTCCTTGGAAGGAAGGTTATGACCAACCTAGATAGCATATTTAAAAGCAGAGACATTACTTTGCCAACAAAAGTCCGTCTAGTCAAGACTATGGTTTTTCCAGTGGTCATGTATGGATGTGAGAGTTGGACAGTGAAGAAAGCTGAGCGCCACAGAATTGATGCTTTTGAACTGTGGTGTTGGAGAAGACTCTTGAGAGTCCCTTGGACTGCAAGGAGATCCAATCAATCCATCCTAAAAGAGATCAATCCTGGGTGTTCATTGGAAGGTCTGATGTTGAAGCTGAAACTCCAATACTTTGGCCACCTCATGCGAAGGGTTGACTCATTGGAAAAGACCCTAATGCTGGGTAGGATTGGGGGCGGGAGGAGAAGGGGACGACAGAAGATGAGATGGTTGGATGGCATCACCGACTCGATGGACATGGGTTTGGGTAGACTCCGGGAGTTGGAGATGGACAGAGAGGCCTGGCGTGCTGCAATTCATGGGGTCGCAAAGAGTCGGACACGACTGAGCGACTGAACTGAACTGAGTAGACTTGAAAGGGGTGGGGGAAGAAGGCCATGCGGGTGTCTAGGCAACGGTGCACCAGGGCAAGGTTACAGCCTGTGCAAAGGCCCGGAGGTGAGAGCGTGCCGGAGCATCCCAGGAGCAGTGAGGACAGAGAAGTGAGAAACAGGTAAGTCAGTCACTCAGTTCAGTTGCTCAGTCGTCGCTCAGTCGTGTTCGACTCTTTGCGACCCCATGGACTGCAGCACACCAGGCTTTCCTGTCCATCACCAACTCCCGAAGCCTGCTCAAACTCATGTTCATTGCGTCATTGATGCCATCCAACCATCTCATCCTCTGTCATCCCCTTCTCCTCCCACCTTCAATCTTTCCCAGCATTAGGGTCATTTCCAGTGAGTCGGTTCTTCGCATCAGATGGCCAAAGTATTAGAGTTTCAGCTTCAGCATCAGTCCTTCTAATGAATATTCAGGACTGATTTCCAAACAGGTGGGTCTTGGCAATAAGAGAAATAATGGGTGAACTAGGGGGGTCGGGGAGGGAACTGGTGGCAGATTTGTAGAAGAGGAGGGGCTCGGCCCCGAGCCTACCCCGCCCCAGCCCCGCCCTCGGCCTTCCCCTTAGCCTTCGAGCCGGGCCCGCCTCCAAACCCACCTCAGGCCCTGATCCAGGTTGCCAAGGCAGGCAACCGCCCAGCAAGTCCCCGCCCACGGCCCCGCCCCCGCCCTGCTCCAATACTAGTTTGCTCCTCGGCGGCCACCGTCACCCGAGCCACCGCCCGCCTCGCGCGCTGCCTGTCTCGTTTCCGCTGCCCTTCCCCGCCTCACGCCGTGCGTGCCGTGCGTGCCGTGCGTGAGCGTGCGCGGGCTCGTCGGCCGGCGAGGGAGCAGCAAACGGCCGGCGGCGGGCGCCGCGCGGGGGGCGGGCGGCGCGGAGGAGGCGGCGGTGGCCATGGCCGAGGCGTCGCCGCAGCCCGGACGGTACTTCTGCCACTGCTGCTCAGTCGAGATCGTGCCGCGCCTGCCGGTGAGGCCCAGGCCGGGCGGGCGGGGGCCACTGCCTTGGCCCGAGGCGAGTTGGCACGGACGGGGAAACTGAGGTCCCCGCGAAGGGCCCGGAAGCGGCGGCCCTGGTGGCGCAGCGAGGCCGGTGACCGGGAGGGAGCGGAGTCGGCCCCGAGCGCGATCAGCGCTGCGGGCGCCTCGTGGGAGAGAGCCGTCGCTCTCCTGGGCCCGACGGCGGCCCGAGCCGGCGTTCTTGCGCCTTCCGGGACCCGGGGTCTGGACCCAGGTGGGCCCTGTGCCCTCGTCCGGGTGGAGGCCGCGGAACAGCTGCTCGTGGAAGGCTCGGTTTCCAGGCCCCTCAGCCCGGAAGTTCCTAGTGGGTAGGTCCGGGATGGGGTCGGTGTCCCTCGCCTGGCCGACCCTCCCCCGCTGAATGGGAGGAAGGCTAGAAGGCACGGCGCCCCTGGCCGGCCCCGCTTCTGGCATTTGCTGCTTGGCCAGCTCACGAGGTGCAGGAAGAGGGCGATGTGGGAGATCAGGGAAAGGGGCTGCGGGTGGCGACGATTGATTGGGCACTCCTTGGTCATCTGGCTAATTTAAGAACCAGATTCCCACCCCTGCCTTTCTTGCTGTGGACTTCCCTGGGGGATCCAGCAGGAATCGTGGGCATTATCCCAGCCACAGAGGAGAGTGAGCTAGAGTCAGGGTTTGGAATGGAGACGGGTGCCTGGACCCAGAAGGAGAATGTAAGATAAGGAAAGGGTGGTGTGGCTTCCAGAGGCAAGGGGATGGGGGCCGGCAGATAAATGAAAACCTCGGTGCATGAGCAGACTTAGGGGGCTGAGACTTGTCTGACTCCCCCGCTCCAGCCTCCCGGAAGACATACTACTTCTGCCTCTTCCGGCTTCCTGTGCGCCCCAGCTCTGGGTCTGGTTTTCTCCGCTGGCAGGAACGGTCGGGTCGAGGGACGGCCCTCTAGCCTAGGTGAGCTGCAGGGAGCCTCTTGCAGCTGGTGTGAGCCCGGGACAGGCCCTGGGCCTCGGTCTTACCCCCGAGTGACCTGTCCATAGCCATCGGCAGCCCCGGGCCAAGTAGTCTGTGTAGTTAGCTGTTCTGGCCTCCCTTCCCAGGGCCAGCACGAGGCCGGATCCTGGCCATGTAATCTCGGACCAGAAGGATCCTGATCTCTGTGGACAGTCTGTGGACACTGAGCTGGCAAGGGCCTTTCTAGTCACAGGATCCAGTGGTGACAAGGTAGCCATGACCTTTGCTCTCAGAGTTTACAGGGAGCCAATGCTGAGCAAGTGATTGGCAAATATTTGATTGTTGGAATGTTGGTAAATTCTGTTAGGACCAAATATTGGAGACAAAGGGACTGATTTATGGGTTTGGGAGGGGTTTGATGGGGTCCTGTAGACAGGTGTCTGTTTATGAGTAGGTGTTCTTGAGGATAGGGTGGTGGGCTCTTAACCTGTTGACAGTGGGAGGCTCCTGCCAGCAGCACCCCTCCCACCTCCTCCTGCCCCAGCAAGGCAGTGAGACTTAGGTGGCTGCAGGCCCTCTGCTCCTGGGGCTTCTCCCTGCAGCCATGAGACTCTGCCTCATTCTCCTCGCCCATCAGATGGGTTGGCGAGGGCACCCCTGTGCTCGAGAGTGCTGGTGCAGGGGGGCCAGGATGCCCCGGAAGGGCGGATGCCTGCCTGGAATGGGCGTGTGGGAGCAGGAACCGGGCAGGCCGGCCAGCTCAGAGGCCTCTGCTCGGGCGTACAGGCCTAGACTCGATCCCCCAGGAAACAGGAGCGCCGAGGATGAGGTGGATCTGGGACATCCACGGGCCAGGCTCCTGGTGGCCTGACTGGTGGCGGTCATGGTTCCATCTGCTGTCCTGTGGACACCCCTGATTCCTCTCAGAAGTGTCCCTGAGCAGGGTTGAGGGGACGAGAACAAGCTCTGTTCTGTCAAACAGGCCACCTTGGAGAGCCGTCGGGGTGAAGAGAGAAGGTCCATCCTCTCCATGGAGCCCCTGGGGCGCAGGCTGGTCCCCCTGCCTGCTAGGTGCTAAGGCCAGCATTTCTCCAGCTCCCACCTCAATGTCCCCCATTCCCCCACAGTCACCTGGCTGGGAACCTGGGGTCTGTGTGTGGCATGAAGGGTGAGGCCTGTCTCCAAGGGCCTACTGCAGGGAGCAAGTGCTGAGTGAATGGAATACGTGGTCTGTCCTGTGGGCTGCTGTTGCCATGGTAATGATGGAATGCTCACCCTGGTCTCAGGAGAGAAGCTGTCAGCTGGGGATAGGTGTTCACGAGCTAGAGCCCTGTCAAGATTATATAGATTCTGCCCTGTGGGGGTGATCGCTTCATCCCAGGGTGTCCCCCATTTCTGTCATGGTGAGGTAATTAAATCTCTGGGACATGAGGCCTCTGGAGGAGGGAGCATTGAAGACCCAGGTCTGGACCTTCTGCATGTGCAGCCAAGTCTGGGGCCTCCCTGAAACCAGGTCACTGTGGCTCAGGGGCCAATTCCAGAGCCTGGGGTTGAGGCCACCCTCCATTTGCAGGTGGGGAGACGGAGGCTTGCAGCCGGGACCCAGCTTCCGAGAAGGGGCAAGCCAGGTAGATACCAGCTCAGGCTGTGGGGACCCAGGACAGGGAAAGGCCCAGGCCATGAGATGGCCCTTCTGAGATGGCCGGTCTGGGTTGTGCTGGGGCTTGGGGAACATAGGGACCCCTGAGGATGGCATGGTGATTGGCTCTCAGGCCCCAGGAGCAGCAGTGAGCCTCAGGGGTGGAGGACAGACACCCTATCTCCAGTGGGCGTGTTGCTCACCCCGCCCTGGCTCTCCCAGGCTTGCCTGGGGCGGGGTGCAGGCCTGGGGCAGGGTGCCCGGGAGAGAGAGTTTTCTCACAGGGGTTCCACCAGGCTTCCAAGAGGTGGGCCTGCCTGCTGACCCAGGCCAGAAGGTTCCCAGCTTCCTAACCTCGGTCAGCTCAGACTCAACTGCAGCCACGTTTGCCCCTGTCCATAGCCCTCCCCCTGGGAGCTCCTGGAGGGGGCAAGAACCTTGGCTACCAAGCACAGAGCCTCCAGTGACTGCGTTTCTTGGCCTGTGAAACGTTGAAGTAAATGTTTCCAGGCTGAGTGACAGCCTTGGAAACCCCATGCCAGTGACAGCTATGGTGGGCACTCCCTGGGGGAGCCTCCACTGGGCTCCACATTCCTGCTCAGGAGGGCAGAGGGCTGCTGTCCTGCTGTTTCTGGTTCACAGTTTCGGTGCCACATGTTCCACCCACTTAAAGCTCAGGCCTTGCAGCTGGCCATCACCAGTGTCCTCGTCCAGGACATTTGGTCACTCAAAAAGAAGCCCCGTCCCCATCAGCAGTCACCTTCTTGGTCCCTGACAACCAGGATCCCACTCTTTGTGTCTGTGGATCTGCCTGTTCTGGATGTTTCCCATCAGTGGTATCACACTCTGTGTCCTATGTCTATTTCTCTCACTGAGCATCGTATTCTCAGGGTCCATCCACATGGTAGCAAGTGTCAGGGCTTCCCCTTTCCATGTCTGAGTGATGCTCCTGGGGTTGGAGGGACATGTGGTTGTGTTTGGCTGCTGTGCGTGTGTGGGTTTCTGTGTGGACCTATGTCTCCGTCACCCCTGGTGGGTGCCTGGTGGGGCAATTGCAGGGTCATGGGGTGACCATGACTGTTTCCTGAGGACAGTGCCCCATTTCACAGCCCACCTGCCGTGTGGGGGTTCCAGTTTCTCCGCTGCCTCTCACAGTGGTCCCTGTCAACTCTGTGGGTCCAGCCATCTGGGTGGATGTGGAGTGTGTCCCGCTGGTTTTGGTTTGTGTTTCCCTGTTGGTGGACCACGTGTGCATCCCTTCTTGGCTTGTTGCCACCTGTCTGTGGAGAAATGCTGTTCTGATCCTCTGGCCTTTTTCTAACTGGGGTGTTTGTCTTTTGTTGTTGAATCATAAGAGTTCCTTACACATCTGGACACAGGTCCCTGAGACATGTGCAACTCTGGCCTACCCTCCCGCCCGGCTCAGGAGGTGTCCTTTGATTCTCTGGCCCCCTTGCTCTCTGCAGTGGAGCAGGTGGGGGTCTCGCCTTCCTGACAGATGCCTGGCCCCCAACATCTGCAGGGCAGGCCACACCCCCCACACCTCCACATTGTTCCCTACAGAAGGTGGCCCAGCCATCCATGCCCCAGGCTCCTAGGGACTGGGACTGTGGGTGGCCTCAGTGGAAGCACCTCATGCTTGCACCTTTAGAACACATGTGGACCTGAGCCAGTTCTAGGCCCGACTAGTGGATTTGGTGCTCAGGCTCCCTGCCCCTGAGGGGCAGGGCCACCTCTCTGCTGACTGGAGACATCACAGTCTCTGCCTGCTGGCTGTCCAGCCTGCAGTCACAGGCCATACCTCGGGCAGTCCAGAATGTTCTGCAGGCCGGTTCCTCTGCCTGGGTATGCCTCCCACCCTCAGTGGCCGCCTTCCTGGGAGTTGATCTCCGAGGCCCAAGTGGTTCTGGAACCCCATTAGTCACTCTCCCAGCCCTCCCTTATATTTGTGTGGGTGTGGGGGTGTTAGGGAACATTCTCAGGTCTCCCAAGTTGGGAAACTTCCCTGGACCTGCGTCAGCTGGCCCTTTGCTGCAGGCTTTGTCAGAGCCTTCATCAGGCCACATGGCAGAGTGGAGGCCCCGAAACTGTGACTTCTGTCACTGTGGGGAGCACAACCTGATGGACTCAAGGACATGGGAGGTTGGGGATGTAACTGCCAAGGTCGAGGCCCACCATGTGGGCAAGGAAGTCAGTGCACCAGCCCTGCCTGGGGCCACACGGCTGGAGCTGGCAGGTTCCCACCTGGGCCCTTGAGATGAGCCACACACATACAGACACACACCTGCCACACATACACCCGCCACACACACACACCCACCACACACACACCTGCCACACACATACACACACACCCGCCACACACACACCAGCCACACACACACACCAGCCACACACACACACCCGCCACACACACACACACACACCACGCACACACCCCCGCCACACACATACACGCACACACCCCCGCCACACACATACACGCACACACACCCGCCACACACATACACGCACACACACCCGCCACACATACACGCACACACACCCGCCACACACATACACGCACACACACCCGCCACACACATACACGCACACACACCCGCCACACACATACACGCACACACACCCGCCACACACATACACGCACACACACCCGCCACACACACACACCCGCCACACACACACACACACCCCCGCCTTGCCCTGAGATCACACTTGCCTGCCCTCTCCTCCCCAGGATTACATCTGCCCAAGATGCGAGTCCGGGTTTATCGAGGAGCTTCCGGAAGAGACCAGGTAAGGGTGCCCCTCTCATGGACCCTCAGCCTAAGGGCGCACGGGCTGGACCTGGGTCGGGGGTGGAGGGTGTCCGCCTTCGTCTGACCCTCTGGCCATCTGTCTGGGATGGGGTGCTCCTGCTGCTAATGGTGCCTGTCCTCTCAGGAGTGCAGAGAACGGCTCAGCCCCCTCCACAGCCTCTGCGGACCAGGGCCGGCAGCAACCGTTCGAGGTGAGAGGCAGCCTCCCTGCTCCCCGTGAGGGCTGCCCACCTCCCGCCCAGCCCTGGCCCCTCTCCCATGATGACGGCCCTCCTCTCTGCAGAATGTGGACCAGCCCCTGTTCACGCTGCCGCAGGGCTACGGGCACTTTGCTTTCGGCATCTTTGACGACAGCTTCGAGATCCCCACGTTCCCCCCTGGGGCACAGGCTGATGACAGCAGGGACCCTGAGAGCCGGCGGGAGCGAGAACAACACTCCCGGCACCGGTACGGCGCCCGGCAGCCCCGCGCCCGCCTCACCGCGCGGCGGGCCACCGGCCGGCACGAAGGCGTCCCCACGCTGGAAGGGTGAGGGGGCCTGGGGGCGGCCGCAGGTGGGGGACTGGGGGTGTCCAGCCCACCCCACCCGCTCGGGCAGAGCAACCAGCTCTCCTTTCAGGAAGTGCTGTGGGCACAAGGCGTGGGTGCTGGCTCAGGGGCCGTCCTCCAGGCAGGTCGGGTCCCCTGTGGGTCCAGGTTGGCTGAGGGGCCGTGTGCCCACTGTGTGCCCCTCAGCGTCCTTCAGAGAGAGGCCTCTGCCCTGGGGCACAGGCAAACAGCAGTCTCCGGTGTCCTCGCCCCCTCCTGTGTGCAGGGTCCTGAAGACAGGATGGGAGGACCTAGAAGGCCTGTCCCAGCCCCACGGGACACGGGGCTGAGCGTCCTGTGGGTCTTTGTAGATGGAGATTGATTGCAGGCAGGCTGAGACTGGTCCAGCTCAGGACATGGCCTGGCTCACTGTGACCTCGGCTAGCATGTTTCAGGGCCACTGTGAAGAACAGGGTTGACTCCAGGGCTCCTGGGGCCCCTAGACCCCCCCACGGCACTCCCTCTGGGTTGCAAAATGGGGGTGGACGCAACTGTGTCAGCCGGCACTGTCCAGGCCTCAAGGAGACCTCTACCCCAGCACTCTTGTGTTTGGGCTTTTTCTCACCAGTTGAGAGTCCAGGCCCCCTACACTGGCTCCTCCTCATAAGGGCGCTAACCACGGGCCTGGCCACTCTGTTCCAGGATCATCCAGCAGCTGGTCAACGGCATCATCACCCCGGCCACCATCCCCAACCTGGGCCTGGGCCCCTGGTGAGTAGGGGAGGGGCCCCCTGCGCCCGGCCCACCCCTCTGCCACTTGAACCCCAGCCTTCTCTGCCCAGGGGCGTCCTGCATTCAAACCCGATGGACTACGCCTGGGGGGCCAACGGCCTGGATGCCATCATCACGCAGGTACAAGGGCCTTGCTCAGCTGGTGTGGGGACCACAACCCTACAGGCTGGGCCCAGGAGGACAGAGTGTCTCCCATGTCTGTGTCCTGGGTGGCACTTATCAGGCGGGGCTGTGACCACCTTTGGGCCTTCTGCTGCATATTCTGTCACTGGTGCCTGCCCCCTGGTTGTAGCCACGTGAGGACTTGGGAGCCACCCTGGCCCTAGGAAGGGGCCGCGGTGTCCCTGGGGTGGCTACCAGCCCTGGCTACAAGGTGGCGATGAGCAGAAGAGTGGGCAGAAGCCCAGGGCTGGGCCTCCTGGGGCAGCTGACCTCTGACCCCTCAGGGTCAGGCCAGGACAAACGGGGCCTCGGTGCTTTTGCAGGTAACCCCGCCTTGCATTTCATAACCCCGTGGGGCGAGGGGCCCCACCAGCCCACCTGCTCTCTGGCCTCTTGTCTTTCAGCTCCTCAATCAGTTTGAAAACACGGGCCCCCCACCCGCAGACAAAGAGAAAATCCAGGCCCTCCCCACTGTGCCTGTGACCGAGGAGCATGTCGGTATGAGCCCCAGGGGCCAGTGGGTGGTGGAGGGGGCTTGGGCCAGTGACCCCTCCTCCCTGGGACACCTTGGGCAGGGCTGCAGGGGAGCTGCCCTGAGAGACACGCTTCTGCTCTGCAGGCTCGGGGCTGGAGTGCCCCGTGTGCAAGGATGACTATGGGCTGGGTGAGCATGTGCGGCAGCTGCCCTGCAACCATCTCTTCCATGACAGCTGCATCGTGCCCTGGCTGGAGCAGGTGAGCGGTGGGCTGGCTGGGACACTCCCCCCAACCCCTCGCCGCCCCCCGCCTCTGAACTGTTCCCTCTCCTCTCTGTCCCACAAAGCACGACAGCTGCCCCGTCTGCCGAAAAAGCCTCACAGGACAGAACACGGCCACCGACCCCCCGGGCCTGGCTGGGGTGAGCTTCTCCTCCTCCTCGTCGTCCTCTTCCAGCTCACCCGGAAATGAGAACCCGGCCAGCAGCTCCTGAGCACACCAGCCGGCCAGCCCCCAGGGCAACAGCAGACACCCCACGCGCCCATGGACTGCAGCGCCACCGGGCCCGCCGCAGAGGAGGCTCCGAGGACCCACCCCTCCAGGCTGCGGAGGGAGCTCAGCCTCCCCAGGGACAACCCGGCTGGGCCGGGCGCCCGCACACACTGCCCGGGCGTCCCACCTTCCCTCCCCTTTGTCTCTGACCTCACCCTCTACATGTTCAACGGCGGAAAGGTTTTTATAATTTTAAATTATTACTGCTTTGAAATAAATGGACGTTTGAGCTCACTCGCGGCCCTGCATGATCTGTGGAGAGACAGGGTGGAGCCATTCGGCTGGGGTCCTGGCTGCGTGGACAGGCCCTGCTCCCCACCCTGAGCACTGGGGCCTGGGACACCAGGATGACCAGCGAAACAAGGACAAGACTGCTCTGACAGACGTTTTTTAAAGGAGAAAATATGTGTATCTTGAAAGCTATTTAAAAATACACCTACTTAGAAAGAAGCCGGTGGTCGGCGTATTCCTTGTGTGCGTCGGTGCAGCCTGGGGCCCAGTCTGTCCACAGCAGGATCACTCTGCTCCCTCTGTGGGTGAGTGTCCAGTCTGTGCCCCATGGAAGTGCTCCCCAAATTGGTCTTTTAAGTGGAAATGGCCACTGGGAGGGGCGGGAGCCTCCCCCCACCTCGCGGCTCCACCCCTGCCCCCCCCGGGGGGGGAGCTCAGCCCCCAGGAAGCTGACCTGGGACCCCCTCGGCCTGCACACCCCGAGGGCTATAAGGTGCTCTGAGGCCAGTGTGTGTGGGTCTGCAAGGATGGCTGTGACAAATCACCAAACTTGAGGGCTTAAAACAACACGTTTATCAACTTCAGTCTTGGGGTCACAGTTTGGGTCTTAGAAGGCTAAATCCAGGTGTGGGCAGGGCTAATCCCTCCCGAGGCTCCAGGGGAGTACCGACTCCCTACTTTTCCAGTTTCTAGAGGTGCCACATCCCTGGCTCATAGCCTCTCCCTCCATCCTCTCAGCCAGCAGCGCAGCATCTCCTGTCCCTCTGCCTCTGACCCTCCCACCTCCCTCTTATAAGGACCCTGTGATGACACTGGGCCCCCCAGAGGATCCAGGGTTGTCCCCATCTCAGGGGCCTTAATCCCACCTGCAAAGTCCCTTATGCCCCATGAGGTGACATGTCCATAGGCCCTGGGACCAGGCCTTGCCAGTCCATGGCATCAGTGTACCCCAGCCCCCAGCCTCCCCCACCTCCTTGCTGCCTCAAACACCCCAGTAGGTTCCCACCCCGGCATGTTTGCCTCCCCATCTCCAGCCTGGCCGGTGCCTTTGTTGAAGACTCCCTGGCCCCTAGCTTGTGGCTGGATTCCTTCCGCCCCTGCTCAGCTCACTGTCCACCTCCCCTCCAACTCAGTCTCTCTGAGCGCGGGGCCACATCTGCGGGGTCTGGTGGTGTCCCCAGTGCCCAGCAGAGCAGGTGCTCAATGCAGGTGAAACCAGTGAGTAACGACACGGGCTCGCCCCAAACCCTGCCTTCCCCAGCCTCACGTGTCTCCCGGAATCTCGGACCAGGCGTCACTGACCCTGGGACTCAGGAGACCAGGACGGGCAGGAAGAGCGTGGACGGGTGGTGTCGCTGTGTGCGGCCCCCGAGCCTCGAGGCGCCCCGACCATCCAGAGCCAGGAACATGGGCCGACCTTGGTGGCGCCAGCGGACTGACGCGTAGGTGTTGTAGCCGTTCTCCTCGATGCGCTCCCGGAACCTGCAGTGCGCAGCGCAGAACCGCTGCGGGGTGGGCGGTGAGCGGCCCTGGACACGCCCTCGGACACGCCCCCGCACACCTCTGCGCGCACCCCCGACCTCCCTGTGCACTTCCACTCACCGACCCATAGAGTCTGCCAAGGCGGTTCATGGCCACGTAGAAGCCACTGTGCACCGCCTTGAGCGCCACGACGCCCACGCGGATGGATCGGATCTCCAGGATGCCTGCAGGGAGGGGCTCTGTCAGGACCCGCCCACTCCCCACTCCCCTACTCTCCCCACTCTCTCTGTTCATTCATTCATTCACGCGGGAAACATTCCCCACTGGAAACATTTCCCAAGTACCTCCTGTGTGCCTGGCCCTGTGCTAGGCGTGGGGACGCACCAGGGGCCATGCAGGTCCTACCAGCACCTGCCCTGAAGCTGTGGGACCGACAGGTGGGGGAAAGAGTACTCCAGGCCGGGAGGTGGGGCGGGGGCGGGGGGTGGTGGGCGGGTAGGGGTGGGAATCAGTGGGGAAGGAGTAAGGCCTTTCTCTGGAGGCCAGTGGAGATCATCCCCAAGCTTTGCAGTAGCAGGGAACCTGTTAGTCATGGGTGAGAAAACCAAGTCAGAGGAGGTGAGTGCCTGTGTGACAGATATAGACCCCTGGCAGTGAGCACAGGCCCCGCGGGCCTTGCCCACAGTCCCCGCACTGCTGTTACCATATCTGACGTTGACAGCTCAGCTAGCCAGGGCCGTGTCTTTACAGGGGAGACATTGCCCAGCCAACGGCCTGGGGGTGGGGCACAAGATGTTCAGATCAATGCTACCTGCTAACACTGCTTGAGTGCCAACTGTATGCCAGGCATTGTATCCCACCAAGCCCACATGCAGCTCCAGGAGAGAGGTGATAACTGTGCCCACTTCCCAGGTGAGGAAACTGAGGCCAGAGAAGTGGCAGAGCCAGTTTCTCGGGCCCTGTTGCTGGATGGGTGACCCTAGGGTAGCCCTGCCCCTTCTGAGCTGATGTTTCTTGTCCATTGGAGCAGGGTTGGGGGACAAGCCCCAGCTCACACTCTGAGCCCCACCCAGGCACGGGGGCCTAATCTGGAGTCAAAGCCCTGCCCTCTGGCATTCAGCCTGGACTTGGATGCCTTTGGTGATGGGGCGCTCACCTCATGTCCCACAGGACATTTGCACCTGCTGTTTCTTGGGTGAGACACCCAGTTCCAGGTGGGGAAACCAAGGCTCAGAGAGAAGCAGTGACTATCCTAAGCCATCCAGCAGAGCCAGACTTCATCCCCAGCCCAGGGCCACCCTGCCTGGCCGTGCCCACCACTGAGCGACCTGCCCAGCCAGTGCCCCTGTCCTTGCCCTCGTCTGGTGAGACTAATGAGGGCCTTGAGAGCCCCAGATGAAAGCAACTGGGAAGGGCAAGGTGATTATCTGCCCTAATGGTGGTGATTCAGGCAGTGGCCAGCACTGCCTCGGCTCCCCAACTCCCACTCTGCCCGGCCTTAGAGCTGCAGGGAGACTGAGACAGGCCTGGGGTCATTGACCACCCTAGCCTCCCTTTTATTGCCAATCTCCTCCTTCTCTTTCTTTGTCCCTTCATCTCCTCTTGCCTCATACATTCCACAAACACTTATTGAGTGCCTACTGTTTCCTGGTCAGGGCAGCAGGGATGCGACACCAACTCAATGAGGTTCTGGGCTCCATGCCCCCACCTCCCACCCCAGGTAGGTCATTTGCCCTCTCTGTGCCTTAGTTTCCTCATCTGCCAAGTGGGTGTCCAGGAAGACATAGAGGGGACCCTAACTCAGATGGGCCCTGAGTTTGGTTTTGCAGGGTGGGGAGTTCAGAGTTCAGACTCAACTCTGCCTTCACCTCATTATGTGCTGGGCCCATGGAAGCCCTTCCCGGAGTCCCAGCTTCGCCTCCTCTTCCCCTCTGGATCCCCCGTGGCCCCAACCTCAAATATCTCTCTGAGACCCTTCCGCTGCTGAGCCAGGCCTGGAGGTGGGATCTTCCCCCATGACCTTGACCTCAACTGTTCAACCCTCCTTCCAAATGGGTTGGGCCCATTTTATAGTTGAGGAAACTGAGGCCCCAGACGGGAAATGACTTGGCCGCCACCACGCAGCCAGAGGAGCCTCCAGAACCTCCCTCAAGTGAGAGAAGGAACGAACAGTGCACAGAACCTCACTGAGTTGGTGTCACATCCCTGCTGCCCTGCCCTGCCTTTGCTATTTGCCCTTGTCCGCCTATCTGCCCTGTCTCCCGCCCCCGGGCAGCGGCCCCGGCTACTCACTGTCAGGGTTGTCGCGCCAGCGGGTGCCTTGCACGCGACCGCTGGGGTCCACGAGCAGGAAGAAGTGGGTGGAAGAGAAGAGACGCCGCCAGCGCACGTCGCCCTCCAGGTGTGGGTAGCTGCGTGGTCTCCGCGGAGTGTTTGGTGTCCTCGCCGCGCCGGGCGCACGTGCCAGCAATAGCCACGCCAGGCCCAGCCATAGGCGTCCGCGCATGGCCACACTCCCAACTCGCCTCCGGTTCTCGCCTCCCCGCGAGCATCCGCGGCTCTGCCATTGCGAGATCAGCGAACCGAGCAACCGACCCGGCCGCCCCACGCAGGCCAATTGGGAGCCTCGGGGGCAGGGCCAGCACCAGAGGGGGCGGGCCAGGGTGTGGGGCGGGGCCGTGGTCAGGGAGCCGGCCAATGCGGCTCCTAAGGGGCGGGGCCAGAGCCGCAGCGGGTGGAACGACTACGCCTTTGGAGCGGGGAGGATGGGCCGCCCAGGCAGATTGAGGAAAACCCTCTGGCCACTGCACGTGTTTGTCTTGCGGGGCGGGGAGAGCGGTGCTTCTCCTTGAGTCACCAAATTGGTCTTCACGGACTGCGGGCGTGTGAGTGTTAAAGAGATGGACTGCAGAGACCCACAGGGAGTCAGAGACAGAGAGACATAAAGACAAAGCCAACGGTGTAGGTAACTACCTTCAATATCTTGTATTAATAATAACCTACCCACTCCAGTATTCTTGGACTTCCCTGGTGGCTCAGACGGTGAAGAATCCGCCTGCAATGCGGGAGACCTGGGTTCGATCCCTGGGTTGGGAAGATGCCCTGGAGGAGGGCATGGCAACCCACTCTAGTATTCTTGCCTGGAGAATCTCTATGAACAGAGGAGCCTGGAGGGCTCCATTCCTCCATGGGGTCGCAAAGAGTCGAACACGACAGAGCGACTAAGCAGGAGCAGCATAATGGAAAAGAATCTGAAAAGGAATATGTATGTGTAATCAAATCACTTCGCTATACACGTGAAACTAACACAACGTTGTAAAAAAATTTTCTATATTTCTTTTTGGCTGTGCTGGGTCTTTGTTGCTGCACACAGACTTTCTCTAGTTGCAGCGAGTGAAGGCTACTCTGGAGTTGTGGTGAGGCACATGGGTTTAGTTGCCCTGTGGCATGTGGATTCTTCCCCTATCAGGGATTGAACCAGTGTCCTCTGCATTTGCAGGTGGATTCTTAACTAGGGAAGTCCACAACATTGTAAATTAACTACACTTCAGTTTGTCAAAAAAAGGTTAAAAAAAAGAAAGAGCCAGAAACAGACAGAGAGACAGAGACAAGAGACTGAGAGGGAGAGACAGAGAGACAAGAGATAAAGCTACAAGGAGAGACAGAGTCGGTTGAGATAGAGATGGGTAAGACAGAGACAGACAGTATGAGAGAGACAGAGAGATGGAAAAATTGGACAGAAAAACAGGAGACAGGGAGCTGCCCGGGGGCCGGAGGTTGGGATGGAAGTTCTGGCCCAAGTGTCTGTACATGCTACCCAGACCCCTGGACTGGGTGGGCATGCCCAGGAGTACAGGGGGGTCAGTTTACCCTTCCAACTGGAGCTTCCTGAGAGCCAGGCTGGTGGCTGGGGTTCCACTGAGGGGTTGGCCCGGGGAAAACTGTGGTAGAGGTGCAGGTGAACTATTTGAAGGATACTGTGAGCAGAGGTGTTTTGGGCAGGAAGGTGGCTGACGGGAGGATGGAGAAGTGGGCATGTCCGAGGCCAGCCAATGGGAACAGGGATGCTGACCAAGGCCAGCGCCCATCCCCAGCATCTGGCTTTGCCCGTCCAAGAGGGTAAGAATGGGGCTACCTCAATTACACCCACACCTGCTTGTCATGTACAGACACATCCGGAGCCCTGGGCCCCGCGAGGTGAGTACAGTAAAGCTTCACAGACTCAGCCAAACAGCAACATTGCCAAGCAGGGAAACCGAGGCCCAAGCAGGGCAGGGCCTTCCCCCAGGCCCCACACAGGACACATGCCTGGGCTCAGAGCCCTGCCTTTCAGCTTCCGGTGCCTCAGTCCTACAGCCACAGCTACAGAAGGCACATTTAAGTAGCACTGGGGTGAGGACACGGTGACAAGCCTGCCCCAATGGACTTCTGGGGGGGCAACTGGTCCAGCCAGATATGTGGCCAACATGCCTCCTTGGTGGCTCTGGGGCTCCCTTACTCCTCTTCCTGCCCAGTAGGGTCACGCAGGGGTGTCACAGACACCCAGGACTGAGATGGGGGCCCCGCCCAGCCCGTCTCCTCACACTCAGAGGGATTTGCCCGTGGGCATCACCCTCCCAAGTCTTGGCTCCTCCTCTGGAAGATAGGGCAGGAGAGGCAGGCTGGAAGGATGGATGAGATAGTCCACAACCTTGCTGGTACTCCAAATGACACCTTCAGTCCTCGCCCACCAGGAGCTTAGTCTTCCCTTCCTAGACTGTCCCAACCCCACCTGCCAGGAGGACAAGATCCAGGACTCTGTGTGACAGGGGTGGGGGGGAGCATGCCTGGAAAGACAGCTGTGCTTCAGGTGCTTCTAACAACAGCATTACTGAAACAGAGTTCACACATCACACAGTTCACCCAGGAAACTGCAATTAGTGCTTTTAGCACAGAGTTGTTGATGCTTAGCTCTAATTTCAGAACACTCCATCTCCCAAAAAGAAGCCCTGTCCTCATCAGCAGCACTCCTACCCCCTCCCCCAGCCCCTGACAACCCAATTTCTCTGTCTGTGGATCTACCTGTTCCGGACATTTCCCATCAGTGGAATCACATCCTGTGTGTTCCTCTATGTCTGCTTCTCTCACTGAGCATTGTGTACTCAAAGTCCATCCATGCGGTAGTGAGTGTCAGGACTTCTCTTCTTTTCATGACCAAGTGATCCTCCCTGTGTGAAGGGACCACATTCTATCAATCATCCATAGATGGATTTGAGGTTGTTTCCACATTTTGGCTGTTGTGAATTGTGCTGCTATGGACATTCATGTACAGGTTTATGTGTGAACATAAGTCTCCATTTCTCTCATGCAGGTACCCAGGAGTTGAGCTGCTGGGTCATATGGTGATTCTGTGGTTGGCTTCATTTTTTATTTTTTTAATTTTTTGCCAGCATGTCAAAAAGAACCTTTATTCTGATTTGAATAGCCTCTTATGCACTCATGCTTTCTTGCCAGATGCCTTTGGAGCAGGTGCTTTCTGACCCTTCTGAGTTTTAGGAGGAGGTGCTGCCTTCTGGCCTGAAGCTTTCTGGGCTGGAACCTTCTGGGCTGGAGCCTTCTTACCCCCAGTGGTGATCTTTTTTGCTGGAACCTTGGCAGCGGCAGCAGCTGCTGCAGCTGCCCCCTTAGCAGCAAGGGCTTTCTTGGGAGAAGCTTTCAGGAGAGCTGCCTTTTGAAGTTTCTTAACTTCTATCTTGATTAGCCTGTTCCTCATTTTCCTTGTCTTCATGACTTTGTAACGATCAAAATCTGTCATCTTGGCTTTCTTTTCTCTGGCTTCAATCTTCTTGGCCCACCTTGTGGCTGCCCACTTTGCATTGATATCTGCCTTCTCCCAGGCTTTCCGGACATACTTCTGGCGGGCACTGTGTGGGAACTTGAGGATGAAGTCAGTGAGCTGCATACATTTGAAAGGCATAGCTTGTCTCCTTACTTGAGTGCAAGGTCCATCCACCAAAGCCCTGTTCTGATCAATAACATCTACAATCGCGACCAGCTTCCCGGCATGAGGCCCAAAGGAGACGTAGGCCACCCGGCCAACCTCTACGAAGTGCCTGAACACCATGTCGGCGGCGTTCGGCGAGAAGGACGGCTTCATTTTTTAAAATTAAATAAATTATTTGCCTGCATAGGGTCTTAGTTGTGACAGGCAGGCTTCTCTAGTGGCAGCACACAGGCCTTGTTGCCCTGCAGCATGTGGGGTCTTAGTTCCCCAAGCAGGGATCAAACCCATATCCCCTGCATTAGAAGGCAGATTCTCAACCACTGGACCACCAAGAAAGTCCCTGGTTGGCTTTTTGAGGGCCTTATTCCACAGCAGCTGCACCATCTTACATTCCCACCAGCTGTGCACAAGGGCTCCAGTGTCCCCACCTCTTCATTGGCAGCTGTTATGGGCCATGGTTTTGACTGCAGCCATCCCAGCAGGGTATAGTGGTGTGTTGCTGTGGTTTTCTGGAAGATGTCAAGTCTATGGACAAGTTATGAGAGCAGCACAATGAACGCCCTGTTCTGGGAGTCCTCAATTCTTCATATTATTTTTTATTTCCATCAGCTGGAGGATGGGTATATACACTGCAGCAAAATCACACTATGAAGAAAGAGTAACCCCCTGAACACACAACAACGTAGATGACTTTCAGAACAAGAAGCAGCTGGACACAACAGAGGTCTGTCTATGGAACAGTCTGGAAAACCAACCCACCCACCGTGTGAACTGTCCAAAGGGTGTCATCCTTGAGGGCAGTGATGGGGGATGTGAGAGGGTTTCAGGGGTTGGGTCTTCTCTGGAACACCCATGTGTTCTGGAAAATTAATTGAACTGTATTTTTGATGTGTGCAGTGTTCCATGTTTTACCAGGAAAAATACACACATGTGGTCTGTTTATGTACATGGCTATTCGAGAGGCAGCCTCTGACATTCGGCTGCTTCACCCTTAAGTCTGTTGGTTCAATTGTTTTGCTTTTTTTTTCTTTTGATCAGGCTGAACAGCTTGTGAGATTTTAGTTCCCTGATCAGGGATTGAACCTGGGCCCTCAGCAGTGAAAGAGCCAAGTCCTAACCACTGGACCACCAGGGAATTTCCAAAGGAGCCTTGAACCCTGAGGTCCTCCACAGAAGCCAGGCTGCAACGTCATCCCTCATCCATGCTCCAATGTCCCCTCTTGCATTGCTACATCCTCCAACACCTTTTTTTCTCATCCCAAATCCAGGTGAGGCACATGCAGTGCCCTCCCTTCCCCTTTGTCTATGTGACTGAATGAATGCTGCTGCTGCTGCTAAGTCGCTTCAGTCGTGTCCGACTCTGTGCGTCCCCATAGACGGCAGCCCACCAGGCTCCCCCGTCCCTGAGATTCTCCAGGCAAGAATAATGGAGTGGGTTGCCATTTCCTTCTCTAATGCACAAAAGTGAAAGGTGAAAGTGAAGTTGCTCAATTGTGTCCGACTCTTTGCGACCCCATGAACTGCAGCCTACCAGGCTCCTCCGTCCATGGGATTTTCCAGGCAAGACTACTGGAGTGGGGTGCCATTGCCTTCTCCGACTGAATGAATAAAGATCCACAAAGACACGTCTACATTCTAACCCCCGGAACCTGTGGATTTGACCTTATTTGGAAAAAGTCTTGGCAGCTGCCATTAAATTAAGATCTTCAGACAAGGAGATCATCCTCAGGGGCCCTAAATGCAGCTGCAAGCATCCTTACAAGAGACGCAGACTCAGAGCAGAGGCCACGTGACAATGAAAGCAGAGGCTGGACGGCGGCGGCTGCCAGCTCAGGATGCCTGGGGCCCCAGAAGCTGGAAAAAGCAGGAAGGACCTTCCCCGGGTGCCTCCGAACAAGTCAAGGCTTTGCCCACACCCTCATTTCATCCCAGTGATGCTAGTTCTGAATGTCTTGTCTCCAGAAATATGAGAAAAGACATATCTATTGTTTGAGACACCAAGTTTGTGGTCATTTGTTACAGCGGCCCGGAGAATCTGATGCCATGCTCTTCCATCTAGAGAGTTGCCCTTGCCTTTCTCAACACGTCTTCTTTTTTTAATTAATTGTTTATTGAAGTGTAGTTGATTTACAATATTGTGTTAGTTTCTGCTGTACAGCAAAGTGAATTGGTTATACATATACACACATCCACTCTTCTTTACATTCTTTTCCCATATAGGTCATTACAGAGTATTGAGTAGAGTACCCTGAGCTATGCAGTAGATCCTTATTAGTTATCTATTTTAGTTCTTCATTGTTTATTTTAAAATTATCTTTACTTTTTTGGCCATGTTGTGCAGCATGTGGGATCTTATCCCTCTATCAGGGATCGAACACATGCCTCCTGCAGTGGAAACTTGGAAGGTTAACCCCTAAACCTCCAGAGAAGTCCCATTAGTTATCCCTTTTTTTTTTTTTTTTTTTAACTCTGCTGGGTCTTTGTTGCTGGAAGTGGGGCTACTCTTTGTGGCGGTGTGCGGGCTTCTCATCACAGTAGCTTCTCCTGTTGCAGAGCACAGGCTACAGAACAAAGGCTCAATAGCCCACAGTGGCACATGGGCTTAGTTGCTCCAAGGGATCTTCCCCAACCAGGAATCAAATCCATGTCCCCTACACTGGCAGGAAGATTTCTGGGACCACCAGGGACCTCTCAGTTATCTATTTTATATATAGCAGTGTGTATATATCAATCCTAATCTCTCAAGTTATCCTTCTCCTTCCTTTCAACACTTCTGAAGTCTCATAGAGAGTCCCACAGCCTAAACTCATCTGATTGTCTCTTTGTTTGATCTGGGTGAGATGTTTTGGCATCTCTTTGGTGTGTTCGCTGGCATACATGAATAGCTTCTGAAATGCAGTCTTGCCTAAGCCCCAACATCTCGACACCACGTCCCTCTCTTAAGGACATCTGTCTCCACCTGTCTCATGTGTTATTCATATTTTCTTGCTTCAGTTTTACAAGGACACGTGATATCCCCATCAGGAGTGGAAAACCAGAGCCACACTGACTCACTGACAGCTGAAGAAGAAATACAAAGAGAAGAGACCATGTGACAAGGTCTCAGCGCAGCAGGACCCCAGCCTGGGAGCTGTGATGTGATGACACACAGGTGGCACCAAGAGAGACCACCCCTACTCAGGTTCAAGCAGAAACTGTGAAGAGAAAAGCTGGCTTGTGAGAAGACACTGCTTTAGGGCATGTGATGTCCCAGTGAACAGAAGAGAAAACTGAGGCAAAAGAATTCAGAAGTCTTGGCTTCCAGCCCAGGCTTCTTGCACTGCCAGCCGTGGGGATGTAAGTGGCTGTCTTTAGGTCTCAGGGAGTTGGGGGGCCTAGCTGACTCAGCATACCCCACTCAAGGCCAGGAAGACAACCCCAGGTGTGAGTCACTCCTGAGGTCACGGCCCCCCAGGGCATCTTGGGGTGGAATGGGTGGGTTCCGGAGGATGCTGCCATCTGTTGAAAACATTCCCAGCCGGTGGCATCACAGCGCACAGGCCCGCATGGGCAGCTGCGTCTGGAATGTGCTGTCGAGAGCTCCCAGACCTGGGAGTCTGGCCCCTTCAGAGTTCAGGTCCAGCCTCCACTCTCGACACTGACACTGGGGAGACTGAGGTCTGAGCATCTGGGGATAGGTGTCGGCTTGAGCTGAGGCCCCAAGGCCTGCCGTGGTGAGACCCCTGAACACCCTTCCAGCTTTGTCTCTGCTTCCTCTCTCCCACCCCTTCACGGATCACAGCCTTGTCATGGTGAAGGAGCTTGCGTAACTCAGTGAAGCTGCAAGCCATGCTGTGCCGTGCCACTCAAGATGGACGGGTCAGGATGGAGAGTTCTGACAAAATGCAGTCCACTGGAGGAGGAAATGGCAGCTCACTCCAGTATTCTTGAGAACCCCATCAACAAAAAAGGCAAAAAGATATGACACCAGAAGATGAGTCCCCCCCGCCCCAGGTTGGAAGGTGTCCAATATGCTACTGGGGAAGAGGGGAGGGCAATTACTAAGCTCCAGAAAGAATGAAGCAGCTGGGCCAAACTGGAAATGATGCTTAATTGTGGATGTGTCTGGTGATGAAAATAAAGTCCAATGCTGTAAGGAACAATATTGCACAGGAACCTGGAATGTTAGTTCCCTGAATCAAGGTAAATTGGAAGTGGTCAAGCCAGAGATGGCAAGAGTGAACATCAATGTTTTAGCAATCAGTGAACTAAAACGGATGGGAATGGGTGCATTTAACTCAGATGACCATTAAATCTACTACTGTGGGCAAGAATCCCTCAGAAGAAATGGAGTAGCCCTCACAGTCAACAAAACAGTTCGAAATGCAGTTCAGTTCAGTTCAGTCGCTCAGTCATGTCCGACTCTCTGCGACCCCATGAATTGCAGCACGCCAGGCCTCTCTGTCCATCACCAACTCCCGGAGTCTACCCAAACCCATGTTCATTGAGTCGGTGATGCCATCCAACCATCTCATCCTCTGTCGTCCCCTTCTCCTCCCGCCCCCAATCCTACCCAGCATTAGGGTCTTTTCCAGTGAGTCAACCCTTCGCATGAGGTGGCCAAAGTATTGGAGCTTCAGCTTCAACATCAGACCTTCCAATGAACACCCAGGATTGATCTCTTTCAGGATGGATTGATTGGATCTCCTTGTAGTCCAAGGGACTCTCAAGAGTCTTCTCCAACACCACAGTTCAAAAGCATCAATTCTGCGGCGCTCAGCTTTCTTCACCGTCCAACTCTCACATCCATACATGACCACTGGAAAAACCATAGCCTTGACTAGACGGACTTTTGTTGGCAAAGTAATGTCTCTGCTTTTAAACATGCTATCTAGGTTGGCCATAACCTTCCTTCCAAGGAGTAAGCGTCTTTTAATTTCATGGCTGCAGTCACCATCAGCAGTGATTCTGGAGCCCAAAAAAGTAAAGTCTGACACTGTTTCCACTGTTTCCCCATCTATTTCCCATGGAGTGATGGGACCAGATGCCATGATCTTAGTTTTCTGAACGTTGAGCTTTAAGCCAACTTTTTCACTCTCCTCCTTCACCTTCATCAAGAGGCTCTTTAGTTCTTCTTCACTTTCTGCCATAAGGGTGGTGTCATCCGCATATCTGAGGTTATTGATATTTCTCCCGGCAATCTTGATTCCAGCTTGTGTTTCTTCCAGCCCAGCGTTTCTCATGATGTACTCTGCATATAAGTTAAATAAGCAGGGTGACAATATACAGCCTTGACGGACTCCTTTTCCTATTTGGAAGCAGTCTGTTGCTCCATGTCCAGTTCTAACTGTTGCTTCCTGACCTGCATGCAGGTTTCTCAAGAGACAGGTCAGATGGTCTGGTATTCCCATCTCTTTCAGAATTTTCCACAGTTTATTGTGATCCACACAGTCAAAGGCTTTGGCATAGTCAATAAAGCAGAAATAGATGTTTTTCTGGAACTCTCTTGCTTTTTCGATGATCCAGCGGATATTGGCAATTTGATCTCTGGTTCCTCTGCCTTTTCTAAAACCAGCTTGAACATCTGGAAGTTCACGGTTCACGTATTGCTGAAGCCTGGCTTGGAGAATTTTGAGCGTTACTTTACTAGCATGTGAGATGAGTGCAATTGTGCGGTAGTTTGAGCATTCTTTGGTATTGCCTTTCTTTGGGATTGGAACGAAAACTGACCTTTTCCAGTCCTGTGGCCACTGCTGAGTTTTCCAAATTTGCTGGCATATCGAGTGCAGCACTTTCACAGCATCACCTTTGAGGATTTGAAGTACTTGGGTGCAATTTCAAAAATAACAGAATGATTTCAGTTTGTTTCCCAGGCAAACCATTCAGCATCACAGTAATCCAAGTCTATGACCCAACTACTTATGCCACAGAAGAACTATACAAAAAAGGTCTTAATGATCCGGATAGCCACGATGGTGTGGTCACTCACCTAGAGCCAGACATCCTGGAGTGTGAAGTCAAGTGGGCCTTAGGAAGCATTACTATGAACCAACTAGTGGAGGTGATGGAATTCCAGCTAAGCTATTTAAAATCCTAAAAGATGATGCTGTTAAAGTGCTGCACTCAATACATCAGCGTATTTGGAAAACTCACCAGTGGCCACAGGACTGGAAAAGGTCAGTTTTCATTCTAATCCTAAAGAAGAGCAATGCCAAAGAATGTTCAAAGTGCTGTACAATTGCACACATTTCACATGTTAGTAAGGTAATGCTCAAAATCCTTCAAGCTAGGCTTCAGCAGTATATGAACCAAGAACAGATATACAAGTTGCTGTACAAGCTAGGTTTAGAAAAGGCAGAGAAACCAGAAATCAAATCGCCAACATTCATGGGTCATACAGAAAGCAACGAAATTCCAGAAAAACATCTACTTCTGCTTCATTGACTACACTAAAGCTTTTGACTATGTGTGTACTTAGTCACTCAATTGTGTCCAACTCTTGCGACCCCATAGACTATATAGCCTGCCAGGCTGTAGTCCCTCTGTCCATGGGATTCTCCAAGCAAGAATACTGGAGTGAGTTGCCATTTCCTTCTCCAGGGGAATCTTCCCGACCCAGGGATCAAACTGGGTCTCCTGCATTGCAGGCACACTATTTACTGACTGAGCTACAAGGGAAGCTTTGACTGTGTGGATTACAAAAACTGTGGAAAATTTTTAAAGAGACAGGAATACCAGACCACCTTACCTGTCTCCTGAGAAACCTATAGGTGTATCAAGAAGCAACAGTTAGAACCAGACATGGAACAACTGACTGGGAAAGGAGTACGTCAAGGCTATATATATAACTACTTATATAACTTCTATGCAGAGTACATCATGCAAAATGCCAGGCTGGATGAATCACGAGCTGGAATCAAGATTGTCAGGAGAAATATAAATAATCTCAGATATGCAGTTGATACCCCTCTAATGGCAGAAAGCAAAGAGGAACTAAAGAGCCTCTTGATGAGGGTGAGAGAGCAGAGTGAAAAAGCTGGCTTAAAATTCAACATTCAAAAAACTAAGATCATGACATCTGGTCGCATCTCTTCATGACAAATAGAAGGGGAAAAAGTAGAAGCAGTGACACATTTTCTTTTCTTCGGCTCCCAAATCACTGAGGACAGTGACTGCAGCCATGAAATTAAAAGACACTTGCTCCTTGGAAGGAAAGCTATGACAAGCCTAGATAGCGTATTAAAAAGCAGAGAAATCACTTTGCCAACAAAGGTCTGTCTAGTCAAACCTTTGGTTTTTCCAGTAGTCATCCATAGTCATTCCTGTAGAGATGTGACAGTTGGACCATAAAGAAGGCTGAGTGCTGAAGAACTGATGCTTTTGAACTGTGGTGCTGGAGGAGACTCTACTGAGTCTCTTGGACTGCAAGGAGATCAAACCAGTCACTCTTAAAGGGAATCAACCCTGAATATTCATTGGAAGGACTGATGCTGAAGATGAAGCTCCGACACTTCAGATGCCTGATGCAAAGAGGTGACATTGGAAAAGACCCTGATGCTGGGAAAGATTGGAGGCAGAAGGGAGTGGCAGAGAATGAGATGGTTAGATAGTGTCACGGGGAGGCTGGTGTGATGCAGTCCATGTCAGAAAGAGTGGGACACAACATAGCAACTGAACAACAACCACCTCTCTCCCAAACACTGCTCCAGTTCCAACAGTTTATCCACAATTGTTCTCACCTCAAGGCTTTTGCACTAGACAGGATTGCAGCCTGAAGGGAAGTTATACCACTTATTCCTATTATCATCCTTCACACACCAGCTGATCCTAGAACAGACACTCCCTCCCCTGACCTTAGTTTCTCCACCTGAATGATAAGGTGGGGCATACCTTTCAGGTCTGATTCTAAAGCTCTGGCCTGCTCACCCCTGAGTGGGATCTGCCTGGAGACTAGGGTGGAGATGTTCCAGGCTCCAGGGAGTATTTCATTCCAATTATCATTGCTCTCCCACCCCACTCCACTTCTGAACTTGGAAACTAGTGGGTAAAAAGAGGCCAGAAAGAGTGGATGAGGGTAAAGTTTAGGAAACACCATGATGCAGCTCACCCTTGGCTTTGGGGCTTGGAGTCAGATGGACCTGAGCCTTCATTCCAGTGTCTCTGATATTCGTGATGTGTCTTTGGGCAACTTTATTTACCTTCTGAACCTCAGTTTCCTCCCGATAAACTGGAGATAGTAATGGTTCCCTCTCCAAAGCTATCATTGGATCAATGAAGATGGACAGGAATCTGTAAATTGCAGAATGCTGTTCTAATTATTTGGCATGCGTGGGTGCTCAGTCGTGCCCGACTCTTTGCGACTCCGTGGACTGTAAGCCCCCAGACTCCTCTGTCCATGGAATTTTCCAGGTAAGAATACTGGAGTGGGTGGCCATTTCCTCCTCCAGGGGAACGTCCCCACCCGGGGATGGAACTCGTGTCTCCTGCACTGGCAGGTGGAGTCTTTACCACTGAGCCACCTAAGAAGCCCAATTATTCGGGTACTATTCCTTAAACCAGGGGTCCCCAATCCCTTGGGCCACTACTCGTGCCCTTCGCGGTCTGTTAGGAACCCAGCTGCACAGAAGGAGGTAAGTGGTGAGGAAAACCCAACCTATCTTCCTCCTCCTCCACCCCAATGGAAAAAATGTCTTCGAAACCGGTCCCTGGTACCAAAAACGTTGGAAACCACCGCTATAAACAGAAGTAACAACAAAACTCAGGTTCCGGGTCCTCCCAAAGATGGCTTAGAGTGTTGCTCAAGCAACGGCTCTGTCCCACCCCTCCTGGACAGCGAACAGCCAATCAGCGGGCAGTACCGGCTCATGCCCCACCTCCAGGGCCCGCTGCTTCCTGGGAGTTGTGGTTCTCACGGCTCTTTCCCTGGTCATGGTCTCTTCGCGGCCGCCGTAGGCTGCGGAACTACAACTCCCGGGGGGCGCAGGCGGCGCAGGCGCGTTGCGGTGGCTCGGTGGTCCCGCGTGCAGGCGGCATGTCGGCGCTGCGCTGTGGCCGCGGGACGGCGGGGCTTCGCAGGGCCCTGTGGCCGAAGGGCCACCCCGGCCTCCTGGTCGAAGAAGGTAACGCAGGGGAGGCCTGGGGGTGACCCCAGGACCGCTGCTCTGCCCCCTCACCCGCCGCCGTAACCTTTGGCTTCTCGACCCCAGGGATCCAGCTAACTCCGACCTTTGCCTTTGGCGATTCTGCCGAATCCAGTGACTGTATCCCGCTTTCAGTCGCCCTTGGGCCACTCTTACGGACCCGGGTCGTCGGTGCACTTTGACCTTTGATTCCTGGGTTCTTTTGGAGTCCCATGACCCACTGTTTACGAATTAGAGTTTTTAACCTTTAAACTGTCTGTGCCTTAGTTCGCGGAACCTTTTATCTTCGAACTCACGCCCCAGTTTCCTTTTTCCTTTACCCTGTGGTGTTCCCTTTGAGACGGGAGACCACTGACAGTTGCACGGTCTTCAGGGTTCCTTAGCCCCGGATCCTGCTATTCCTGACACTGCAAGGGCCCTCCCTTCCCCACCCCTGACACCCGCCCGCCTCAGCCTCCCTGGTCTCTCCCGCAGGGGCCCTCGGTGGCGTCTGGGGCCGGAAGAAGAGCTTGTCTGCCAGCGCTTGCGAGCAGGCCCGCCGGAAGGACTGCGGCCACGCGGAGCTGCTGGAGGGTGAGCCTGACCCCAGGGCATTGGTCCTGATGCTCCTTTCTCACTGTCATCCCGCCAACCACGCTGCTGGGAGCCACCTCCTTGGTTCCTTCAAGGTTCCTTGGTTCCACCCATTGAGAAGGATTGTTAGTCTGCATGATGGGGTGACTCACTGGGTCCTGCTCTCTAGTGGTCCAAGGGCCCCCTTGGTGCCACCGTGAAGTGAATGCTGTGTGCAGTGAACTCTTGTAGTTCCCTCGTCTTACCAAACCCACCAGGGGCTCCCACTTTCCAGATGAGGGAGTGAAGTGAAAGTCAGGTCGGACTCTTTGAGACCCCGTGAAATACACAGTCCATGGAATTCTCCGGGCCAGAATACTGGAGTGGGTAGCCTTTCACTTCTCCAGGGCATTTTCCTAACCCAGGGATCGAACCCAAGTCTCCCACATTGCAGGTGGATTCTTTACCAGCTGAGCCACAAGGGAAGCCCAAGAATACCGGAGTGCGTAGCCTATCCCTTCTCTGAGGGATCTTCCTGACCCAGGAATCAAACCAGGGTCTCCTGCATTGCAGGCAGATTCTTTACCAACTGAACTCTCAGGGAAGCCCTGATAGATGAGATGAGGCCCAAATTATGGCTGGAGAGACTGGCCTGCTGTGTGCAGAGCTGGGCTTTGCCCTGTGACATGCTGGACTTCAGTGGTCCTGGCTCAACTTCCCGGGCTTGGCGCCTGATAGGGTCTGCTGGTGGTCTTTGTCACTGGGGATTGACAGCCAGGTCCTGGCATCTCCAAAGCGAGCTGGGGGCATCACTGTCCCCTCCCTCTCAGGTGTCCAGTGCCTCCTGCTTCCCTCCTGCCCCACATCCAGTGAGTGGCGAGCAGCCAGGAGTGGGATGGGGGAGACTTTAAAAAGAAAAGCCTGATTTCAGAAAATCCCAAACGTGCAGAAGTGAAGCCACAGGTCCTACCAGCTTTAAGAGCAACCTTCTTTCATTTCTCACCCACCTCATTATTTTAAGGCAAAGCCCAGGGTCTGAAAATGTGATCACTTCGTGTCACTCCCTAGTCTCGAGCCCTCCAGCTGTATCCTTTCTGGCAGAATTCTCTCTCCACCCCCACTGAGGCCTCAGAGCCCTGTGGCCTCTACCAGCGGGATCGGTGCACCTGCTTGTCCCTGGTCACCCCCCGAGGGTTCTGATGTGGCCGCCTTATGCCCTTTCTGCCACTTTGCCACTGACCATCTCCTGCACATTCAGAAAGTGTCTGCTGACTTTCCGTCCACTGAGGCGGGGGCTGTGCCTTTCTTGTTGCTGTGTTTCTGCTCCAGACCAGCCCTCCTGTCTCTGGGCTTATGTTACAGTGAGAGAGGCACAGGCAGGAGACAAGTACCATTGGTCCTCACGTTCACGGATTCTGTGTTTGCAGAATCTCCTACCAGCTCAACTTTACCTGAAACCCCAGTCGATGCACACCTTCTCAGCTGAGGTGGAGCTGGGTGACACTCTGTCAATAGGCGTCCTTTTCAGGGTATATCTAGTGCCCCGTGTTTGCATTTTTTGCTGTGTCTCGGTGGTTTAGCAGTTTAACATGGCCCCAGGCATGGTGCTGCAGGACCATCTTGAGCCCCTCAGCTCCAGGGGGCTGTAATGTGCCTTTTGGAGAA
Organism: Giraffa tippelskirchi; assembly: GCF_054371585.1. Lineage (NCBI taxonomy): Eukaryota > Metazoa > Chordata > Mammalia > Artiodactyla > Giraffidae > Giraffa > Giraffa tippelskirchi. Next base: position 116,567,797 of record NC_137280.1, on the reverse strand, counting down.
AATTTGTCTGATCGGCGAAGTTTGTTCAGGAATGAGTTCTAACAGTATTGGCCATTGTATATGTATATATCATGCATATGTGTACGAAATAAGGTATATCAGATAGGAAAACTCACAACGGGGTGATGCATGGATCTGCTGGTGGGAGTATGGCCTTGGGCACTCAGGAGCCCCTTGTTCCCTGGGTGCAGTGGATCCCTGTTCACCAACTCAGTGGCCCCAAACCCCATAGAGTCATGAGAGCTGGCTGTCTGCGAAGCAGCACAGGGCAGGGGTGGGCTGTGGCTGTGAAAGCTTGAGGAAGTGCATGTGCAAAGGCCCTGAGGCCATTACAGCTGAAGTGGTGACGGGGAAGGGAGGCAGGGATTCAAGGAGGCAGGGGCTGTGAGTAGATTTTGAAGGCAGAGCCCCAAGGAGGCGCTGACTGGCTGGACCTGGAAGGAGAGAGCCCTGGGAAGGACAGAGCTGCCGGGGCAGGAGGATGTAGAGGAGCAGGTTGTGGGCAACTCCAGGAGTTCCTTCGGGATGCTGGGTTCGAGCAGCCCAGGCAGACCTGTGTGGGGCAGGTGGGCATGCATGCTGAGGATCTGGGGGCATTTGGTGGTCAGCAGACACACACTCAGGACTGAGCCCCCCTCCTGACAGCGGGGTCCCCTGACATCTCTCTCCCCACAGTGCTCGAGGCACGGGTGCGGCAACTGCAGGCTGAGGGCACGGCAGAGGAGGTGACGGTGAAGAGGGTGGCCATGGCTCAGGCCCCGGAGGCTGGTGGCATCCGGCCCCCCAGGCAGGCCCCAGTAGGGGCTGAAGGGGCCGCCCCTGAGCTCAGCAGCCGCTGGGCTCAGAAGCTGGACAAGGATCATCACCTGATAGAGAAGCGCTGGCAGCAGCTGGAGGGGAAGCTGCCGAAGATGGTGGAGAAGCTAACCTGGGAGAAGCGTCTGCGTGTGGAGCCGCGGCTGCTGAGCAGGAAGCTGGCGGGCCAGCTGCAGCAGTGGGAGCGCAAGAGGCCGCAGAGCCCCTGGGAGGAGCAGCTGGCCCGGCTGCTGCAGGAGGCCCCACAGAGGCTAAGCCAGGAGGCAGATGAGGGCTCCAAGTCCCGGCTGGAGGGCCAGCGCCAGAAGCTCCTGGCCTTCCTGGAGTGCTGCCTGCTCACGGGCCACCTGCCCCTGGCCCACCACGTGCTGGTTGCACAGCACAGCCGGGCCCCGCAGCAGCAGCTGCTCACACTCCCCATGTACAACACCGTCATGCTTGGCTGGGCTCGCCAGGTGAGGGGCCGGGGTCGGAGGCAGGAGCCAACCTGGGGCACCTAGATCCCAACGCTGGTCTCTCAGCCCCAGGAGTCAGGCATTCGGTTTTTATTATGCTGACAACGTTTTTTTTTTTTTTTTTTTTTTTTTTTTAAATTTTTTTTTTTATTGGAGTATAGTTGATTTACAATGTTGTGTTAGTTAGCACAGCAAATCAGTTATATCTACTCTTTTTGTTGTTGTTTAGTCGCTAAGTCCTATCCGACTCTTTGTGACCTTGTGGACTGTCGCCCATCGGGCTTCTCTGTCCATGGGATTTTCCAGGCAAGAATACTGAAGTGGGTTGTCATTTCCTCTATTAATTTATTTTTTAATTGGAGGAAAATTGCTTTACAATGCTGTCTTGGTTTCTTCTGCACAACAACGCAAATCAGCCATATTTATACAAATATCCCCTCGCTTGTGAACCTCTCACCCATCCCACCCTTCTCGGTCATCACAGAGTGCCAGGTTGGGCTCCCTGTGTCACATAGCAACTTATTGCCAGTATCTGTTTCACACATGATCATGTATATGTGTCGCTGCTGCTTTCTGCATTCGTCCAGCCCTCACCTTCCTCCCACCCTCGTGTCTACAAGTCTGTTCTCTGTATCTGCGTCTTCATTACTTCTCCACAGTTAGGTTCACAAGCACCATTTTTCTAGATTCCATATGTATGCATTAATATACGATATTTGTTTTTCACTTTCTGACTCACTTCACTCTGTATAACAGGCTCTAGGTTCATCCACCTCATCTGGACTTACTTTTCAAAATTTGTTCTTGTTTTTATGACTGAGTAAAATTCCATTGTATATATGTACCACATCTTTGGGGCTTCCCAGGTGGCGCTAGTGGTAAAGAACCCGCCTGCCAATGCAGGAGACATAAGAGACGTGGGTTCGATCACTGGGTCAGGAAGATTCCCTGGAGAAGGAAATGGCAACCTACTCCAACTCCAGTATTCTTTCCTCCCAAGGCGGGCTACAGTCTGTGCGGTCTCAAAGTGTCTGACACGACTGAAGTGACTTAGAATACAATGAACATTGAGTTACATGTGTCTTAGAATTGTGGCTCTCTCAGGGTATATGCCCCGTAGTGGGATTGTTGGGTCATATGGTAGATTTATTCCTAGTTTTTTAAGGAATCTCCATACCATTCTCCATAGTGGCTGTATCAATTTACATTTTCACCAACAGTTTGAGAGGATTCCCTTTTATCCACATCCTCTCCAGCATTTATTATTTGTAGAGAGTTTTTGATGATGGCATTCTGACTGGTGTGAGGTGATACCTCATTGTAGTTTTGATTTGCGTTCTCTAATAGTGATGTTGAGTATCTTTTCTTGTGTGGCCATTTAACAATTCTTTAGACTTGTTAATTATAAGTCACACGTGGCCTTCAATGGAAAATGTGAAAATGACAAAAGGGCCAGAAGACAGCACACGCATGGTCCAGAGCATTCCTGTGTGGTTATTCAGCCAGGGCTCTGGTGCAAGGGGCGCTGTAGGCCCTTCTCAGGGCAGCCTCCTCGATGCTCCTGTTTGGTTCTCTGTCTAGCTTGTTCACATCCCACTCTGGGATGGTGTGGGATGCGAACCTTATGGTGCAGCCATCTGCAGCTGTGAATTTCCCTCTGGGTGCAGCTTTAGCCACTTCCCTCAAAGGAAGTGGCTCTTTTCACCTGTGACTTCTCCTCTGACCTGTGACTGCTGAGGAGAGTTGCCTAAGCACCCTTGTGGAGGCGACTTCCCCAGCACCCTCCCTGCTGTGCGTGTGAACCTTCATCTGAGGAGCATCAGAGAAAGCATTAGTGCCGGTGAAGGAGGGAGGCGAGTGCGGGTGCAGCTTCGGGAGGCAGGTTCTCAGCAGGGCCTCAGCTGTGCTGACTCGCGCACAGAATGGGGCCCAGAGCAGCCTGGCAGCACTGGGAGGCGCCAAGGTCTCCACGGCAACAGTCACAGAGGGTTTCCTGCCTGCGTTGACTTTGTGGGAGGCCTGCTCAGTTCCAGGCGTCAGTCTCCTTTCCTGGGGTGCTGGCCCTCTGGCATCTGCCAGCAGAGAGTTCTATCAGGGCGGCAGGTTTCTGATTAGACGAGCTTCCTGGGGCCCCAGAACACCTGATCCACCTGGGAGGCTTCCAGCAGTAGATGCTCCTTTTCTATTAGTCCCAGAGGCCTGATGTTCAAGGTCAGGGCGAGGCAGGCCCCCCTCCCTGCATCCCATCCTTCCTGCCTGCCTCTGCCAGCTCCTGGGCAGCGATGTCCGTCTGGCCTGTCTGTATCCCCTGGACCTCTGCCTTGGGTGCCATACGGCGTCCAGCATGACCTCATGTGACTGCACCTGTAGAGACCCTGTTTCCAGACAAGGCCCTCGGCTCAGGCTCCAGGTGGATGTGTCGGGCGGCCCTCCTGTTTCTGCCATGTGCTCCCCTTGATCCACACCCTTCCCCTCCCCTCTGGGCCTTGGCTTTCCTATCTGCAGAACGGGGAGCCCTGCTGGGTTTTGGGAGCCGTGAAGGCTGTTGCCCAGGTCTTCAGGCGCTGGGGGTGGGGGGATGCTATGCAGGGTCTGTTTGTGTTTTCCTGGTGGTGGTTACGGTCCTGTCAGTTTAGAAAGGCAGGAGAGATGGGCTGGTTCTAGACCAGCCATGTCCAGTGGAGCTGTGACCTTGCCAGTCTCCTTCAGCTGTACCAGCCTCCTGCTGCTACCAAACTGGGTATGAATCTGAGCTCTGGTAGGCGTGCCCAGTGACTACCACACTGGGCAGCCCCCAGCTCATCTGGCCTGGGTGCAGACCCACCTCTCAGACAGGGAGCAGGCCCCAGGGCAGGGCACAGTCTATGCCCATATCTATGGCACCTCTCCTAGACCCTCAGGACCGAGGGGAAAGTGTTGGCTGAGTTGGCTGGGAGGCCTGTGGTGGGGTAACTGGGGGAAGGAGCAGGCACCCCGCCCCGTACCTCCCCTGTAGGCCCTCACCTGGCTTGGTTCCCCCAGGGCTCCTTCAAAGAGCTGATGTACGTGTTCTTCATGCTGAAAGATGCCGGCCTGGCCCCGGACCTGCTGTCCTACGCAGCTGCCCTGCAGTGCATGGGGCGCCTGGACCAGGATGCCGGCACCATCCGAAGGTGGGTGGGGGGCGGTGGTGGAGCTGGGGTGGGGCCCCAGGGGCTCCCCACCGGTGCTGACAGCCAGGTGCGCGTGCCCTCAGGTGCCTGAAGCAGATGGAGCAGGATGGGCTGTCGCTGCAGGGGCTCTTCTCAGCCGTGCCCCTGAGCGCCGAGGAGCGGGAGGAGCTCCTGCGTGCTGTTCGCAAGGCCAGACCAGCCTTCAGCCCCCAGCCACCACCCCCGCCCCCACCCCAGGTCAACACCTCGCCTCTGCTCCAGGAGATCTACGCCAAGGTGAGTGGGCCTGCATCTGGGAACCTGAAGGGGGCGGGTGGTCACTGGGCACCTTGGTTCCTCCCTTCATCTCTCCTGGCAGCGCTGGCCCCCGCCACCCCATGCTGGTGGAGGGGAGGCTGTCCTGTCCAGGGGGGCCCACACCCTGCCATATTTAGTTTCCACATGGAGACTCACCCTAGGCACAGCGTGGGGATATCGCAGGGCCAATGTACCCACCTGAAACTGCACAGCTAATGCTACAGGCAGCACAGGGCGCATGAGGCGAAGCCACCTCCCAGGGTGGAGGAGAGCATAACACCCAGATCCCCAGGGCGATACAAGGAGTTTTCTTTTTTTTACTGGGACAGACTTCTAACCTGCAGGTCACCTTTTAAAGTATAATCCAGTGGGTTGTTTTTAGTACATTGATCTCTACTTCCAGAACATTCCATAACCCTGAAAGGGAGCCCATCCCCGTCAGTAGTCACCCCCTACCCTCTCCCCAGCCCCTGACAACATGGAACCCACTCTCTGTGTGTATCGGCCTGTTCTGAACGTTTCCCATCAGTGGAATCACAGCCCGTGTGTCCTGTGTCTGCTTCTCTCACTGAGCATCACGTTCTCAGGGTCACATGATAGCGAGTGTCTGGGCTTTGTTCATGGCTGAGGGATGCCCATGTGTGGAGGGACCATGTGGTGTTTATCCGTCATCCCTTGGTGGACACTTGACCACCATAAACCAGGCTTTTGTGGCTGTCTGTGGTCCAGTCTTTGTGTGGATGTATATTTTGGGTTTGCTATCTTTAGTGTACCTATCTTTACGAGGGTCACACAGTTCACGTAGTTACAAGTTGGAAGAGAAAACAGCAGCATCCGCGGCCTTGCATTGTCTCCAGCACCCTCCCACCCCCACCCAAGGCCAGGGAGACGCTGCGCTACTCGGGTGGGTGGAGAGGTCAGCAGCTGGGCCTCACTGGCAGCCTCTTGCCCCAGCAGGACCCCTCTGTGTCCTATCCGAGGCTGCACTTGTCCCTGAAGGAGCTCCAGGGCCTCTTCCGACAGCAGCTTAGCGTGGAGATGGCCACCACTGTCACCGTGGAGTCCGTGGAGAAGGCCCCGCTCCTGACCGAGGAGGTCCTGCAGGCGGTAAGGGGCTGGGGGTGCTCCTGCCTGCTGAGCTGGGTGTCCCCTGGGCAGGGTCCATCCCAGTACCCCTCCCACCAAATCGTCTCTGAGCCAGGACCTCTACCACCAGGCTGGGCCAGGTGGCCTGGGCACAGTGGTGACTCCTTGTGCAACCCCGTCCTGTCCCCGCTCCCCAGCGGAAGACCCTGGCAGCCTTGCGCACGGAATGGGAGTCGGTGCTGTCCCTGGAGCTGCAGGAGACCAAGGAGAGTGAGGCCCGTGCTGCCGCAGAAGGCCGCCCATCCCTCTTCCCCTACCTGTGCCTGCTCAGCGAGAAGGAGTTAGTGGGAGTGCTGCTGCAGGTATGCACACCAGGAGGGGGCAAGGCCACCGCTATAGGTTGGGGGGCTGTGGGAGGAGTGCTGCTGCAGGGGGTGGGTCAGGTGGTCCCGATGGAGCGTGGTGCTTAGGGTGCTGCCCTTCAGACCCTGCAGGCACTGCCCCCGCATGGAGAGTCACTCCTCTTCCTGGCGCACGAGCTGGGCGTGCGTGTGTTGAAGAGGAAGCGGCTCAGGAACCAAGTGGAAGAGCTGGAACAGCGCTACTCCGAGTACCTGTACCTGCTGGCCTCGGACACCCAGGTGCGGCCGGGGAGCCCAGGGGTGGTGCCCCAGGCCTCAAGCAGAGGTCCCCTCCCCCTCCTTGCTTGGGGTGGCCAGATTGGCCCCCAAACTCCACCTCAGTTTCCTTACCTAACCCTGCTCACTGCCAGGGGCTGAGCAGGGGTCTTCAGCTCTGCACCTGGACCCTCAGCTCTCTGAACCACCCTCCCGCCCACAGGTAGCAGAGCCCTGCCTGCCTCGCCAGCACTGGGAAGCGCTGGGCGTGCCTGAGGCCCCCCTAGAGCAGCCCTGGCCTGTATCTGTGCTGGTGCAGCTGGGCAAGCAGCTGGCAGAGGTGCTGGTGCGAGCCGTGCAGATGCCCAGCAGCCTGGCAGCCCCCCGGGGCCCCAGCACACTCATCCCCGTGCTCTACCACGTGTATTCCTTCCGCAGCTTCCGCCAGGTGTGCCTCCAATAGTGCTCCTCCGCGCTGGAAGGGGGAGGGGCTGCCCCAGGGCCTGAGAGGCTCTGGGATCCTGCTGTGGCTCCAGACCCTGAGGACTTCTACTCAGGGTCGAGGCGTCTGAGGGGACCCTGGGGTCTTCCTCCGCTGCTTCACAGCACGCCCTGACCTCTTGGCCTGTCCTGCCCCAGATCGGGATCCTGAAGCCGCACCCAGCCTTCACGCAGCTGCAGGAGACAGCGGCGGAGCGTACGCTGATCTTCGAGTCCACAGAGGTACCCATGCTATGCCCGCCCCTACCCTGGACGTCGCCACACTCGGGTGCCTTCCTGCTGAGCCCCACCAAGATGATGCGGTCCCTGGAGGGCACCCAGCAGCACCAGCTCCTGCTGGAGCGCTGCCCTCCCGCCGAGCTGCATGGCGCTCTGGATGCCCTCACTCTGCTGGGCAACTGCGCTTGGCGCGTCAACGGGCGTGTGCTCGACCTGGTGCTTGACCTCTTCAGGGACAAGGGCTGCCCCCGCCTGGGCGTGCCTGCCCCGCCCACTGAGGCCCCCCGGCCCCCCGAGGGCCGCCAGGCCCCCAAGGGCGGCCTGCTGCCCGAGGCCTCACCGGCTGACAAGGCGGAGATGCGGCGGGAGCTGGCACGGCGGCTGAAGGTGGCACGGGAGATGCAGAGCCTGCGTGCAGACGCACTCTACCGCCTGTCGCTGGCCCAGCATCTGCGGAACCACGTCTTCTGGCTTCCGCACAACATGGACTTCCGAGGCCGTACCTACCCCTGTTCACCACACTTCAACCACCTAGGCAGCGACCTGGCCCGAGCGCTACTGGAGTTTGCCCAGGGCCGCCCGCTCGGCCCCCATGGCCTTGACTGGCTCAAGATCCACCTGGTCAACCTCACAGGGCTCAAGAAGCGAGAGTCACTACAGGCTCGCCGCGACTACGCAGACGCGGTGATGGAGGACATTCTGGACTCAGCTGAACGACCCATGACGGTGGGCTCCGACCCCTCACCATCCGGCCCTCCCAGCCTCTGCGGCACCCACCTCGGACCCTGCAGGCACCCCAACCCCTTGCTTCTTTCCTGGCACTCTCCTGCTGGCCTTTTTCTCTGTCTTGGGCCATGGACAGCGCTGCCGCCTCTTATCCACAGTGACCCTCTCTCCAGGCCGGTCCCCTGCCTTATCCATCGCTCTGGTCCTCTCCATGCCTCCAGGGCCTCCTTGTGTCTTCCTAGCCCCTGGGCCCAACCAGCTGCTGCCTGTGCCCAGGAAGTACTCCCAGGCTGGCTCTGACCCCACTGGGTGGGGCCTGGAGACCCTGCGCCTGGCCTCACCCTGCCCACTACCTCCCACAGGGCCGGAAGTGGTGGATGGAGGCGGACGAGCCATGGCAAGCCCTGGCCTGCTGCATGGAGATCGCCCAGGTGGTGCATTCTCCTGACCCTACCACCTACATCTCCCACTTTCCGGTTCACCAGGTGAGCTGGGGGACCCTGCTGTGGAGCGTGCCCGGCCCTCGTGGGCTCAGCCAAAGTTTTCTCAGGCTAAGGAGCTGAGGGATGGCATGGTGTCCACTCTGCACTGGCTGCTGTTCCTGGGTAGGGCTTCTCTGTGCCTCGGTTCCCTGTTGCAGGGGTTCATGGCTGCCTGTCAGTGTGCGGATCCAGGGCGGTCTTGCCTAAGCAGAGCTGGGGAAACAGGAGCCCCGGCCCCCCACTGCCAACATTGGCCTACCTCACCTAGCCCCTCGCTGTCCACCCTCTGCCCAGGACGGCTCCTGTAACGGCCTCCAGCACTACGCCGCCCTGGGTCGGGACAGCGTGGGAGCCACCTCTGTCAACCTGTCGCCCTCTGACCTGCCGCAGGATGTGTACAGTGAGGTGGCTGCACAGGTAGGCACCATGGCCCCCACCCCCATGCGCTCTGACTCCCCAAACCCCCCAGGGCCCGGATGCTGGACCCCATGGCCACCAGCTGTCACCATACCAGGCCATGAGCAGGGTTCCTGGGAGGTGTGAGAGGGGGTGACCCACAAGAGGAGAAGAAACTTCTACCTCTGGGTGGGTGGCTCTGCCCACTGCCCCTGCAGGTGGAGGTATTCCGCAGTCAGGACGCCAAGCAGGGAGTGCGGGTGGCTCAGATGCTGGAGGGCTTCATTAGCCGCAAGGTGGTCAAGCAAACAGTGATGACCGTGGTGTACGGGGTCACCCGCTACGGCGGCCGCCTGCAGATCGAGAAGCGCCTCCGGGAGCTCGAGGACTTCCCCCAGGTGCGCATCTGGTAGTAGGTAGTTCTGACGGAGGGCTTTGGCTCTGCCCACTGCGAAGTCCTTCAGAGCAAGCCCACTCCCTGAGTGTGGAGGGACTTCCTGCCAGGGACCCTGAACCCCATCCACCCTACTTGTCTCCAGGAGTTCGTGTGGGAGGCATCTCACTACCTCGTGCGCCAGGTGTTCAACAGCCTCCAGGAGATGTTCTCTGGCACTCGGTCCATCCAGGTGAGGCCTTATCCTCCCCTTGCCCCAGGCTGTGGCCCCAGACCTGGCCCTTCTGACCGGGTGCCCATCCCTGCAGCGCTGGCTGACCGAGAGTGCCCGGCTCATCTCACTCACGGGCTCGGCCGTGGAGTGGATCACGCCCCTGGGCGTCCCCATCATCCAGCCCTACCATCGAGACTCCAAGGTCATGGTATGTGCCGCCCCCCACCCCCACCCCCACCGAGCAGGGCAGGACTCACCCCTGTGTCCCCAATGCCCACCCTGCAGATAAAAGGAGGGCTCCAGAGCCTTACGTTCAGCAGCAGCGTGGATACCAACCAGTGAGTGTGGGCGCGGGCAGACATGCAGGAGGCCACCCAGGTAGGGATGGGCAGGGGCCAGGCCGTGGCCAGGCTCTGAGTCCTGACCGTGTAACCCACTCGCCCCCAGGAAGCCCAACACGCTGAAGCAGAAGAACGGCTTCCCACCCAACTTCATCCACTCGCTGGACTCCACGCACATGATGCTCACCGCCCTGCACTGCTACAGGTGTGCCAGTCAGGGTCCTCGTGTGAGGGTGTGGGGGAGGGGCTCTGCGTGTGAAGCTGGCCCTCTGAGGGTCCCCCAACATGCATGGACATTCTAGGGGTGGGCAGAGGTGTCTGGTTTATCCTGAGCTCCTCTGACCTGGTGGGGAAGTGTTGACGGTTGTTAGGAACAGCTGCTCACATGGCGGTGGGTGGTGTGTGTGGCTGTTCTGAACCTGATGTCCACTGGAGTTTTGTGTTCCTGACCCTCCTCCCCTTGGGTGGCTACCCTGGGATGGAGCCCTGTGGTGGACCAGGGCCCAGCATCAGCAGCCCCCTACAGGGAGCTGAGAATCAGGCAGCAGCTGGGGGTGGGTGGCAAAGAGGCATCTTCCTGAGAGGAGAACTTGTCACCTACTCGCTGAGCGGGGCATGCACAGACAGCCACTGGAGTGCGCAGGGTTGCAGGCAAGAGGAGGGTGGGCATCAGAGTGGTGGGGGGGGTTGAGGTGAGAACTGGGTCAATGGTGGGGGTTGGGGGAGGTGTGGATTGTGGGGAGGGTACCTCTAGGTGCAGCACCTCCACAGGAGCCCCTCATTCTGGCTGCAGGAAGGGCCTGACCTTTGTCTCGGTGCATGACTGCTTCTGGACTCATGCAGCTGATGTTGCGGTCATGAACCAGGTGCGCCCCTGCCCCCACTAGCGGCTTCCCATCCCCAGCCTCCTCCCCACCCCGCCTGACCAGGGAGCCCACTCTCCACACTGCTTGGGCCTGGTTTCTGGCTGCTGATGCCCCCCGCCCCTGCTTCCGGTCCCCAGGTCTGCCGAGAGCAATTTGTCCGACTGCACAGCCAGCCTATCCTCCACGACCTGTCCAGGTTCCTCATCAAGCGGTTTTGCTCCGATTCTAGGTAAGGGCCCCCCTCCTGCCAGCGCTGCTACTGTCCTCTCCCCAGGCTGCCCTGGCCTCATCCCCACCCTGTCTTTGCCTTCAGAACCTCCAAGAGCGTGTGGGTCTCCAGGCTAAAGGACACGCTGCTGTCAGTGCCTCAGACAGGTGGGACCCCCAGCGGAGTGGCCACCCCTGCGGGCTGGGGGTGGGGCCCCCAGAGCCCGCCCACAGTCTCCCTCCGCTCCGCAGGGACCTTTGACCTGGAGCAGGTGAAGTGCTCCACGTTCTTCTTCAGCTGACTGCCCGGGCCCTGTACTCTAGTGTGAATAAAGGTCTGTCACCACATGGGGGCTGCTACCTGGGGAGGGGTGGCCACGCGCTGTGTCCCCGCCGAGCAATCAGACGCGGCAGGCTGGGCGCCAATGCTGTCGTTTATTGCGCGGAATGGGGGTGTGGGGGTTAATGGGGAGTGGGGCTTGCGGTGGGCGCTGCTGCCTCAGCTCGTCAGTACATTCATCACGACGGCGGGGACCCCTGGCCTCACCCCCACGCCGGGGCGCTGGAGGGAGTAGGGTGTGCCCGCTCCGGGGAGGTCATCGCGGATGTGCGTGGACAGGGACTGGGCTGGTTACTGCATGAGTGCAACAGAGGCAGCGGGAAGCCGGCAGGCCAAGTATTGCACTTAAAAACCGATCCTTATCAGAGGGAGGGCGCGGGCAGCCTCCCCGGCCCTCTCCCCTCGGCCCCCGGCCGGCCCGTCCCCCCTTCACAGTTGGGGGAACTGAGGCACCGAGGTGAAGGGAGCCCCCTCGCCCGTGCGCGGCTGCCGGGGGCAGGGGCGATGTGAGTGGGCGCAGGGCGATGGGGGGTGGGGCACGGCGGGGGCTGTTCCCACCGACCCGGGCCGCCCGTCCGACTACAACTACTTACATCTCCTCTATGGCTTCTGGGGCAGGCGGCCCGGGCTGCGCAATGGCATGGCTTTGGTCTGGGTGACGGCCCCGCCCCGTTTTGGGGCGGTGCGCGAGGGTCACAAGTTGGACGAAAGGCGTGAGCGCGCGGAGTCCAGCGAGTCGGGTCCGCCGGCAGTGCCCGGTGAGGGCGAGGCTGAGTCCCTACGGTCCGGGCTGGGCGCCGCAACCCGAGCGGCGGGCGCGGGCCCCAGGCGTGGCGTGGAGCTGCTGGCCGGTCGCGCAGTGGCCGCGGGGCCGGGTGCGCCATGGGGCAGCGAGGGCTGCGAGGCAGACAGCGGGCGCGAGGCGCGGCTTAGGCGGCGCGCAGGTAGCGCAGGCCCAGCGCGGGGCGCGGCAGGGGAGCCGGGTGCGCCACCGAAGGGCGAGGTCCGCGGTGCCCTGGGGCTGGCAGGTGCGCCGGGAGGACTGGCTGCGGGGGCGGGTCCGGGTGAGGCGGCAGCAGTGGTGACAGTGGGCGCGGGCCCCGGGGGCAGGCGGCGCATGAGGCGCGGCGAGCCAAGTGCCAGGGGCCCGACAAGCGGGCGTGCGACTTGTGGGCAGAAGCTCATGGCCACCGCCTGCTGCAGCGTGGCGATGGCTGAGGTGCCCTGTGGAGGTGGTGGTGGTGGCGGCGGGAAGAGGCCAACGCGCTGGCCCAGCTCGGCCTGCTGCACCATCTCGCGGTCATACTTTACAATCTCCTGGATGATGGCGTTCTCCTGGTTGTTGAACACGCCGGAGTTGAGGTCGTGCTGCACCTTGTGTAGCAGTATCGAGTTCTTCTTGCCTGGGGGTGGGGCGGGGGAAGGGGTGTCAGAGGTGCCCGCCTCTGCACAGCAGGCATGCCTGGGCACCTCCTGCAACCAGTAGGCCAGTGTTCGAGTGCCTGGTGTGCACAGCAAGCAGGTATTGGACCCTGACTGTACAGCCAGCATGAACAGACGTCCAGTATCTGCTGTGTATAAGAAGCCGAAATTGTGCACCTACTGTATACAGAAAGCAGGAAGCAAGCACCTTTGTGTGTAGCTAGCATGTGGAATTCCTGCCTGTACACAGTCGGCATGCTGAAGGCCTATGGTTATATGTAGCAAGCTGCTGTTGAGCACTTACTGTATATAGCAAATATGTTAAGCACCTATTGTATAGAGCTACATTGTATGTGCTTGTTGTCTATAAACATACGAAGTGTTTTTTCTGTATCCTGGGAAGTCCTCTTTCTATTAGCTCTCCTCCCCCTCACACCCTCTCGCTGTCCTGCAGCCATTCATTGTGTCTGTTCCCACACATGGCACCAAGGACCTCCCTGACTCCTGCATCTAGTCTTCAGCTAGTGCTCAGCCGTTTCTGAGATTACCCCCTCCATTGCCTCTCCCCAGTTCCCCAGGCCATCCCCCCACACACAGGCCAGGCTCCCAGAGTCCTGGGTACACACAGCCTCATAGGATACACATCTGATCAGGTCCTCCCCTGTCTAGAATCATCCATAGCTCCCTACTGCTTCTGATCTACAGTCCAAATGCCTCCCTCTACCACCCGCTAGGGCTCTTGTGCCTGCCCACCCCTCTCAAACCTCCCTCCTCCCAGCTTCCCTGACTCCCGGTAATCCAGGCCCCTTTCCCACCTCAGGGCCTTGGCACATGCTGTGTTCACTCCCAGGTCATGCCCTCTGTCTTTCTACTGGTAACACCTACTCATCTGGGTCTCTGCTTAGAATCACAAGGAAACTCCTGCCCCCACACCTCTCCTCCGTGACAAGCCTGAGGGTGGCTGCCGCATCCTCCTCGGGGGCCACATTGTCACCTCCTGGCACACAGCAGGTGCTCAAATACTTTCCTGCTGAGCAGAAAGTTCCTCTTCCTTGGGAAACCCGGGCTGTATTTGGTCAAGGGAGGAAATGGGTTGGGGAATCTGGTCCCAGGACCAGAGAAGGGGCCCTGAGGGTCAGCTAGGCCACAGCACCCCCCCCCCAGACTGTCTCTGCTGGGCAGCCACTGAGGCTGACCACTGTGTCCACTCACCAATGCGATCCAGGCGGTCAATGGCGACTGTCTCAAAGGCCCGCCGCATCATGGGGTACTCCTCCAGCACCTCGTTGAAGTTGTCCACACTCAGCGAGTAGAGGCGGCAGTAGGTGTCAGCCCGCACGCTCGCCGTGCGCCGGCCCCGCGTCAGCAGGCAGATCTCTGTGTGTGGCCAGGGGCGGTGGCCTCACTGCTGGGCCATCCCCCAGGGCCCTTCCAGCTAGTGGAGTGCCCCAGCTCCCGTCACCCAGTCTGGGGTCCTTCCTGCTGCACCTGTGCCCCTAAGCTAGCCACCCTGGCCTCCAGCTCCCCACCAACACTCACCCCCAAAGTAGGAGCCGTCAGACAACTTCATCTCCTTGTTGCCCTTGGTAAGCACACTGACCACGCCGTGTTGGATGAAGTACATCTTCTTGCCGATGGTGCCCTCACGGATGATGTAATCGCCCGGCTGGAAGACTTCAAACTTGAGCTTGGTCAGCATGGCCGTGACGAAGTTGGGGTCAGCATTGGCAAACAGTGGCATGGAGGCCACCAGCTTCCGGCAGTTGAAGTTGACGATCTCCTGTGGGGGTGGGAGGAGGACAGTGTCAGGCTTCCCCATCTTACCCTCCCTTTGGAGGTTGCACCTCTCAAACTCTCCATCTGTGAAAGCAGTTGAACACTTTAGCTCAAAGACCAGCATCTTAATAGGCAGTCACTGGAGGTTTTGCCAAGGACAGGATCAAGGAAGGATTCCCTACTGTTTAACTCTGTTAGTAACACTGGTCAATGCTGTTAGACATGGAAAAGCATTCGGAGATATAAGAACTGGAAAGGAAAAAGTAAAATTATCTCTTTACTCTTTCTATTAATAGGACTGCCTGAAAAACCCAAAAGAGTCAATGGAAAACTATAACAAGGGAAGTTAGTCAAAATAGCAAGTGATGTTTAAAAAACAGTGTGAAAACCAAGAGCCTTAAAGTGAATGCATGGTGTAGAAGTCTGGGTACTGTTTATCTTTGGTGGAGAAGCTTCGGGGGATGGGAAGGTTCCATGTTTGATCTGGGTAGGGGTTACGTGCGGATTTTACTTGATAGAATGTCCATCAGGTGAGCCCTGATGACAGGAGGGGCACTTTTCTCTAAAGTACATTTCAATAAGAAGAAACGCTTACCATAAAGAGAAAACCCAGCTTTTGGTACAAACAAAGCCACTCCAAAGAAGATGGAATGCGTGAGAAGACCCCATATCCACCCAGATAAAGGGCAACATGAGGTGGCAAGGCATGAGTTTAACAAGACACGTCCAAACCTACATGAAGACTCACTGAAAACCCCCCAAAGGCACAGAAGAGCCGTGAACACATTGTATCATTAGCACCACTCACCTTCTTTGACATGGGAGACACCCTTCCTCCCTGGGTAGGGCCACAGGTCACAGCCTGTGGAAATGCTGCCCGGCTCACTTAACACCCGGGGCTGGTTAAGTTCACTCAGAATACACGAGCAGAAACATCAGGAAACCCATGACAAAGAAGAGCAGGGGGCTTCCCTGGTGACTCAGTTGGTAAAGAATCTGCCGGCCAATGCAGGAGCCACAGCTTGGATCCCTGGTTGGGGAAGATCGCACATGCCATGGAGCAGCTAAGCTGGTGCACCACAACTACTGAGCCTGTGCTCTAGAGCCCGGGAACCACAACTCCTGAGCCTGGGTGCCGCAACTATTGAAGCCCACACACCCTAGAGCCTGTGTTCAGGAAACAAGCCACTGCAATGAGAAGCCTACACACCCTAGAGCCTGTGCTCCAAAACAGGAGAAGCCACCCCAATGAGAAGCCTGCACACCGCAACTAGAGAAAAGCCTGTGTAGCAACAAAGACCCAGCTTAGCCAAAAATAAAAAAGAGCAGAGGACTCAGCCTCCAAGGCACCAAAACACACCGAAAACTTGTGATGCAAACAGTGTGGGTTTGGTACACACAAAGCAGACAGGCCTGTGGGCCAGATGAAAAGTCCAGAAAACAGACCAAGCACAAGGGCGGTTCACCCAGAGCCTGAGGGTGCAGCCCCCTAGCAGGAGAGCCGGACCCTTCCTCACACCAGGTTCCAGGACAGATTCCAAAGGCATCAGGGGTCCACATGGAAAACAAGAGACTCTACACCTATCGGAAGAAGACATGGGAATTTCTCTAAAACCTAGGTGTATAGCAGGCAGGTGTTAGGTACCTGCTTTGTAGAGCAAGCATGTACTGCATGCCTGCTTGTATGCAGAGAGGAGATATTGAAGACTTGTGCAGCAGTCAGGTTTGTGCACCTGCTGTATACAGCAAGCATACATGGAATACCTGCTGTACACAGCAAGCATACACAGAGCACCTGATGTATACAGCATAAAAATTCCACATGAGGGAGAAACCACAATCAGCAAGGTTTAAAGACAGATGAGTGGGACTTCCCTGGCAGTCCAGTGGTTAAGATTTCACCTGATGCAGGGGGTGCAGCAGGTTTGATCCCTGGTCAGGGAGCCAAGATCCCACATGCTTTGTAGCCAGAAAACCAAAACGTAAAACAGAAGCAATCGTGTAATAAATTCAATGATGACTTTAAAAATGGTCCAGGTCAGGAAAAAAATCTTAAAAAAGACAAATGGTCACGGAGTGGAAATTTACATCACCAAGAGGTAAAGTCCTCCAGGTTATTAAGGAATTCCCTGGTGGGTCCAGGGGCTAGGAATCGATGCTGTCACTGCCAAGGGCCCAGATTTGGGTTGATCCTTAGTTGAGGAACCATCTGGCAGCCTCGTAGTTTGGCCAAAAACAAAACATAGTTACCAGAGGGGGAAGAGGTAGGTAATTGAAGAGTTTGGGATTAGCAGATACTACATGTAAAATAGATAAGGTCCTACTATGTAGCATAGGAAGCTCTTAACAACCTGTAATAAACCATACTGGAAAAGAATCTATAAAAGTGTATATAGATAGATGAGTCACTTTGCTGTACACCAGAAACTGACACAACATTATAAATCAACTATATGCTGTGCTAAGTTGCTTCGGTCCTGTCCGACTCTTTGCAGCCCCATGGACTGTAGCCCACCAGGCTCCTCAGTCCACGGGATTCTCTAGGCAAGTATACTGGAGTGGGTTGCTGTGCCCTCCTCCAGGGGATCTTCCCAGAGGATCGACTATACTTCAATTAAAAGTAAAATTTTCTAAAAACAAAAATGGCCAAAAGTTCCGTAGTTATGGACAATTCACAGAAAGAGAAACACAAACAAGCCCTTGATCGCAGGGAAACTCTCCCAAAATTAGAGAATGCACCTGAGTGTAGCTCCTTGGGGCACACCTCTCTCTGAGCATTTGGGAACTATCTCCCAGGGCGTCTCTTGTGTCACCCTCGGAGGGATCAAAGGGTTCACCCCTCCCTCGCCTCCACTGGGTGCCACGAGCTCCTCCCTCAATGCGGAGGAGGGGCTCAGAGAGGGGGCGCTGGGAGTGCGGACACCTGGAGGCCCACAGGTGTCCGTGGCTTTGTAAGAAAACGGATGGAGAGCCGGAGGAATCCGGTGGAGGGACAGGACAGAGGATGGGTATTTTCTGCCTGTATCCAGTTTTGTCAGTTTAACTTGATGTAAATGTCTACAGATCACCAGGGGCTCACTTCTCTGAGAACCCCCTACCTCCCGCAGGGGCCCGTTGAGCTCGCCCAGGATGCTGTCCTCGTCGAACATCTTGCCCTGGTAGCGGTGCTCGTAGTAGTCGTGGATCTTCTGGCGGAAGTCGGCTGGCAGCTTGTGGAAGGACATGTACTGCTCCACCTGCTTGTACTGTAACAGGATGGGGGGGCCTGGGTCAGCAGTGTCCACTCCAGAGCCCCAGCCTGAGCGGGCCTCGGCTTATGACCACAACAATATGGGACACTCAGGGAATCTGAATTTCAGATGAACGACTATGCCCCCAATAAGTATAACCCTGGCAGTAAAAGTTAACTCCTGTGTCCTGAATATCTTCTGGCAACCTCTCCCACCGCCCCTGACCCTTTGGTGGCCCCCTCCTCGATGATCTTTCTAGAAATGGCCAGCCCAGCCCCTCCTGAACAGGGATGAGGGCAAGGGCACCAGTCAGGGGTGCCAGGCCCTACTGTCCCCAGGATGGCACCCCCAGGGGAGCTTGGGCCCCCGCTTCCGTCCCAGCCCCGCCCACCCACAGCTGTCCTGAGCTCAGCGGAACCCGTGATGGCAGGCGGGTGGCGGCACCAGCTCGTGTTTGGGTGGGAGGCTGGTGGCTTCCGGACAGCCGGGGCGCCTGGCACCAGGCCCAGCTGACCCGGCCGACCTGACTGTTGGTCACTGCTGGGGGTGCAGCAGCTGCTGGGCCAAGGCCAGCCCTGGGGTAGCAGTACAGGGACAGTGGGGCAGGGTTTGGGGGACTGGGTCACCCTTGGCCTGAGGGAGGGGAAACTGAGGCAGAAGACTGACGCTGACCTCCAAGAAGGGCTGGCCTATGGGGCCACATTGGACTGGCCCCAGGGAGGCCAAGTCCCGGGACATCCTTGCTTCCCAGAGGCCTCCCTTGTGTCCTTGAGCAACCCCAGCACCCCCACCTCTCCTGGGACAGCTCAGAGACACCCCTTACCAAGAGGTCTCCTGGCCCTGTCCTTTTCAGACCTCTCCCCACTTTCCCCCTTCATCGGCCTGTGTCTCCTCTAGACTTCTTCCTCAGGGCCCTGAGCTTTCTCACTGTCCTTCTGTGAGCTGCTCCCCCCACCGAGGGGGGCGAGGTTCAGTCCTGATCACAGCCACAGACCCTTCTGGGGTCCCCAACCCCTCTACCCCTCTGGCCTCCATCCTGAGCACAATGCATGGAGCTGGAGGGACGTGGGGTGGACCCCAGACCCTCGGGAGTGCCTCCCCCCTCAGACCTTCTCCTGGTACTGGCGCCGTGAGGAGTCCAGCGACTGGATGAGGGCGGTGGCGTGGCCAATGAACATGGCGTAGCAGGTGGCACCCACGATCATGCTCAGCATGGTCAGCCAGATGTCCGTCATGCTCTCTGGAGCCTGCCGCCCGTACCCGATGCACAGCATGTGGCTCATGGCCTTGAACAGCGCGAAGGAGTAGAGCTCGCTCCACGAGTGGTTCTGCAAGTCCAAGGGTGGGTGGTGGGCAGGGGCTCGCAGTCCCTAGGGAGCCCTTCGACCCCCCCCCCAGGGCCCTGCCTGCCCACCCTCCCCCAGGCATCCAGCTCCGTGTCCAGAGTCAACCAAGGGAAACTAGATTCAGGCAGCCGACGTGATGTGCACACATTACAGCAACTCAGCAGAGGGCCAGGCCTGAAGCCACCTCTCCACTTCATTCCTGGGGAAACAGGCTCTGAGCTGCTAGAGTCCAGCCCTGGGTGTTCAAGAGCCCTCACCACTTTACAACCTCTGATGAGTGTCTTTGAGGCCAAAGAATGGGGAAGTCCTGGGGACAGCGAGCTGGAGACACTGAAATCCTGATCAGAGGGGCGGAGTGGAAGAGGCATCAGACAGGACCAGGAAGAACCCCCCCCCCCCACCAGTCCTCAGTTGAACCAGCTAGGGGAGGGGCAGCGGGCCCCATTCAGGAAACAGGACCACATGCCTGGGTGTCCGGCCAGACAATGAGCTGCCTCAGCCGGGCAGCTGGGCCAGGCGCCCAAGGGTTTTCCCTCCACTGCTCCCGCCCATCAACGGCCACCTGCCCTGTGCCCCAAATGCACCCCAGCAGGAGAAAGGCTTGTTAACAGTCAGTCTCTCAGCCAGAAAGCAATCGGTGCTCCTGAATATCCCAATTTATTACTTCTCAAGACCGATGATACCACTTTCCCATCTGAGGACTATGATAAAATTGTCGTTTAAACACATGGGTGCAAATAAAATGGGCTTCCCAGGTGGCTCAGTGGGAAACAGTCCTCCTGCCAATGCAAGAGATGCAGGTTTGATCCCTAGGTTCAGAAAATCCCCTTGAGGAAGTGGCAACCCATTCCAGTGTTCTTGCCTGGAGAATCCCAAGGACAGAGGAGCCTGGTGGGCTGCACTCCAGGGGGTCGTAAAGAGACATGACTAAGCAACAGCATGCACGCACATGCGTGCAAATAAAAGAGTGGAATGGATCACAAAACACAGTAAGCAGATGACATGATTTCTAGAGGGGCGAGGGGCACAAAAGAAGCTCTACTGCCCTCAAACGGCAACGGCAAAGGATCTCCATAGTTCAGGACCTGCAAGGATCCAACTGGGACAGCAGCCCAGAGGAGCGCTCACCGCCAGAGGGGGTTTCAGGCGCCCTGCGCTCCAGGCACGCAAGAGGGACGCGGGCGCGGGGCTCACCACCATGCCATTGATGGAGACCCAGCAGTTGCGTGGGAAGTCCTGAAGCATGGGCACCAGGAACTGCAGGCAGCCATCCCAGTGGCAGAGGAGCAGCATCATGCTGATGAGGTTGCAGATGCGCATGACCGCGCTCGCCAGGTCGTAGGTCATGTGGAAGATCTGCGGGCAAGGCAGGGCGGATCACGTGAGTGTCCAGCAGACCCATGGACACTCGTGCCCCAGGGGCAGTGGGAAGACGCAGTCTCCCGCGGGGCCCATTCCCCCTCGAGAGGCAGCCCTTATCTCCTTGTAGCCCCCACTGCCCGGAGGCCTTTCAAGGTAATGAAGTGCCCTAGACTAGAGAACGTGGCCCCTTACCAGCCTGCCGCCCAGGCACCAAATCTCTGCCTGGCCGGCCACCCACTGTCCTCTCTGAGGACCACTGCCTCTTCCAGCGACCCAGTCCCCACGCACTCCCCCCCTGGCAGCCTTGTCGTCGTCCTGGGAAGGGCTGGCGATTCTGAGCCCGTGTGGTGGCCATGGGCTGCAGAAGTCAGGTCACAGAGTCCAGAGGTGGGTCTGAACTTGGGAGAGAAGGGCATGACCTCACTTCTTGGGGCCTCAGTTTCCCTGTTGCCAACAGGGCTGTGGAGTCTGCCTCTCACAGGGCAGAACGAAGGGAGGGCTGCAGATGTGTCAAGTATTCAGGCAGTGCTCCCTGTGACCCCACTCCCCAGCAGGCAGGGGCTCCTGTGACCACACCCCTAGCTCCCCGCCCCCAATCCGCCCAGGTTCCACCCCGAAGTTTCCCAGGCCCCTCACTGCAGCTCCTGTAACTCCTCCCAGTGTACCCAGTGACACGGCTACTCCTGTGTGTCCAATCCCGCCTGTCTTTTCATTGTAGTACGTCCCTGGACCCTGCAGCACCCCCCGCCAAGGGTCTCTCATCATGGCCTGGCCTTTTTGTTCCCGGTGCCTCTTGCAGCCATCGCCTGGTCCCATCACCATCACGGCATACTCACCCATCACCACCCCCTCGCCCATCATGACCCTGCCCCTACATCCCAGCCCAGCTCCAGCCGATCACGACCCCACTGACCCCACCCTTGCCTCTGCGCCCCAGCCCCACAGCCCCTGCCCACTAGCCCCGCAAGACCCCGCCCATGCCCGTGGCCACGCCCCTGCGCCCACACACAGCCACTCACCTCCTCCCACTGATGGATGTAGCGGATGAGGCGCGACAGGCGGAGCAGGCGCAGCAGGCTAAGGATCTTGGTGAAGCGCACTATGCGCAGGGCGCGGGCCGTCTTGTAGACCTCAGAGTCGATGCCTTTCTCCACGATGAGGAAGATGTAGTCCACGGGGATGGAGGATACGAAGTCCACCACGAACCACGTGCGCAGGTACTTCTTCTTGATCTTCTCGGGGTCCAGGATGATCTCCGTGTTGTCCTCGATCACGATGCCAGTGCGGAAGTTCAGCACCAGGTCCATGAGGAAGAATGTGTCCGAGACAACATTGAACACAATCCACGGGGCCGTGGTCTCATCCTTGAAGAAGGTGATGCCCACGGGGATGATGATGAGGTTTCCCACCATGAAGAGCAGCATGGTGAAGTCCCAGTAGAACCTGGGGGCGAGGCGCAGCGGGTCACAGCTCCGCCTTTGTGCGGGGCCTTCCTCTGAGCGCTTCTGCCTGGCCCACTGTGCATTCAGGCGGCATCGAGGACCGGCCCAGAACTTGTATACTCGGGCGAAGCTGACAATTTGCCCCCACCCCGGGTCATAGCTGGTGAGGGCTTCCCAGATGGCGCTAGTGGTAAAGAACCTTCCTGCCAATGCAGGGGATTCAGGTTCGATCCCTGGATCGGGAAGATCCCCTGGAGGAGGGCATGGCAACCCACTCCAGTATTCTTGCCTTGAGAATCCTATGGACGGAGGAGCCTGGAGGGTTATAGTCCATGGAGTCGCAAAGTTGGACACGACTGAAGCGACTTAGCATGTAGGGCTAGTGTGGACCTCGCCTCCAGGAAGCCCTCCCACATCCCAGATTGCACTCTACTGCTGCCTGGACTCCTCCAGCCCGGTTCCTCTCACAGGCCCAGCCTGACTTTCTTTCTTTGAAGAAGTCAGAGACCTGGAATAACCGCTCAAAAATTGACTAAATGTTTCCCAGGACCAAAAAGGTCCAATGTGCCTGGCACAAGGTTGGCATGCCAAAGGAAGTAAGGCTGAGCAGGGAGGGGGGAGACAAGCGGAGAAACTGGAGGGGTGGGGTGGGGATTGGCTTCAGGAGTGCTGGGTGGCTGGGCGGTGGCTGCAGGTATGGGATGGGTGCCAGACAGAGTGCAGGACCCCCACCCCCGCTGGGTTTCCCCGTGGGGCACTGGAAGGTTGAGCAGGGGTCACTGGCTATCCCTCCATTTCTGAAAGCGCCTGGGGTTGGGGGGGCTGGAGACAGGGCCGAAGCTGGGGTGCCCCAGGGGCAGGGAGAAAGGAAGAGGAAGGCCTGGCAGGCAGAGCATAGGTCCAGGTGACAGAGGAACCTGAGTGACCCAACTTGGCCAGGCTTGGATGTTTCATGTGATAAATATGCCTGAAAATGGGATGACTGGTTGCTTCCACTGCCAAACACACACACCCAGGACTGATAACGTGTGCCCGAGGTCAATTCCAGAATTCCACCTGGGAATGCTATGCTCTCAGGAAATGGCCTGTCATTTGAGGAATAAATCTATCAACAGCCGGGCACCGTGTCCTGAGTTCAACATTTACCCATGAGGACAGATGGACGCAGCAAAGGCCACATGGAAAGATGCCCAGCCCTGTAGCAATCCAGCAAACAGGAATCAAAACTACTCAAGGGAAAACTGTCCAGTGCTGCAGAAAGTTAAAGTTACCATGTGGCCTGGCAAGTCCGCATGGGTCCTGGACCTACACCCAAGGAATGGAAAGCAGGTATTCAAACAGACTCTTCTACACCAGTTTCCACCATGGCATGACTTACATTGGCCAGAATTGGAAACAATCCACGAATCCATCGGTGGATGAACATATAAACATAATGTGGTCCCTCCACACATGGGAGCATCACTCAGCCACAAAAAGGGGAGAAGCCCCGACACTCGCTACACGTGGATGGACCCTGAGAACACGGTGCTCAGTGAGAGAAGCAGACACAGGAGGACACATAGGGTGTGATTCCACTGATGGGAAACGTCCAGAACAGGCAGATACACAGACACAGAGAGTGGGTTCCTGGTTGTCAGAGGCTGGGGAGTTTCTGTTTGAAAAGATGAAAATGTTCTGGCAAGGATGAAAGGTGGTGGTTGCACAACATTGTGAATGTACTTAATGTCACTTGACTGTATGCTTTTAAATGGTTAAAGGCCAAATGCTATGTTGTATTTATGTTAACGCATGTATACAAAGAGAACACCGAGGACCAGGGTCTTAGTGATGAAGGGATGCCCCAGATTGGGGTCTGAGGCCACACTCCCTGTCGAGATTCAGACAAAGGATGGTCTCAAATTCGGAACAGAGTCCTTTGTCTGATTTTACCTCTCACAGTGCAGGGAGAGACGCCCACCCTGAGGTGGGTATCCTGGGCTCTCTGGTAGGCAGGGTGCCCTCTCCATCATGGCCAGAGTCCCCATGTCCTCTTGGAGAAGGTTCTAGCATGTGCAAGCAGGACAGGGCTGGGGGACCCTCAAAGTCTGTCACTTCCTGGGCCTCCCCCAGATGGACAGGAGAGACTGAGGTTCCCAGGGGCTGGAGGGAGGGGCTCTCCCAAATTAGCACAAACTAACAGAAAGCTGTAAACACCAGTGCTGACCTGACTGCAGTGAGCACCCTGATTTGGGAGACACTGTGGGTCGGCTCTCTTGGGAGCAACCCTGTTAAGGAAGAGCTACAGCACCTCACCTGCCTGGTAACCCAGGCCTTCCACTTCAGGGAATTGATCCCAAGGAAATCATCCAAGAGGAAGAGAGAAAAATTAAAAAGTGATTTGTAACAAGATGTTCACAGGAGCCTCATCTGCGAGAGCCAAGCCTGGAAAGGACCCAAGACAGTGGTGACAACAGCCAGGTCTGGGCTCCTGCCCACTGGCAAGTGTGACCTTGGCAAGTCCCTCCAGCCTCTGGGAACCTCAGTCTCTTCTTCTTTCTGTCTGGGAGGAGCCCAGGGAAAGGCAGGCTTTGAGGGTCACCGGGCCCTATCTACCCACACGTGCTGAGGGCTTCTTCCAGTGGCCATGGGGACTCCAGCTGGGAAACCCACCTTAGGGTGAAGGTGGATGGAGACCTTGAGAGATGAAAGTGTCGACATGATCTAGGGTGAATGATAAGGGCAGAACAAAGGACTGCTCCAAGTTCAAGGCCTTCTTTACATGAATCTAGACCAGATGTAGGGCTCAGACCTCTGATCTGCCTCATCTACTCATCCTTGAGACCCCCAGGACCCCAGCCCCAACCTGAATGAGGGGCCTCACCTGCCTGCTCCCCACCTCCACCCCCAGCGTGTCCACAGCAGAGCTCCTAACCCCCTGCTTTCTGGACTGAGACCTCCCCCAGCCCCAGTTTTGGGGTTGAAGGGCTTATGCCTGAGGACAAAGCAAGCAGGAAAGAGTAACTGAAGGCCAGTGGAGAAGAAACCTCCAGAGAGCCCAGAAACCCAGGAGAGGGGGTTAGAAACAGTCTAAACTGGGGGGCCTAGAAACCACCAGGGTGGGGCAGAAAGTCTAAATGGCCAGAAGCAGAAGTGCTCCCCGCCAGGTGACACATCACAGACATTCTCTCCTTTTGTTCTGGGGTCAGGGTGTGGGGGGCGGGGGGGGGGGCAGCTGTTGGCAGACACCACACTTCCCCACTGACAGACCAGAGAGGTGGCCCAGCCTTGGGCTGCAGGGCCAGAGACCTGAGAGCCAGCCTGCCACCCCTGGGCCTGTCCTGTCCACTGCCCACACTGCCAGGAACTTCACCTGCAGGCCTGAGCCCTGGCCTGTGCCTCTTGGTCACTGGAAACTATCCCTGGCTGCCCAGGGTCTCAGCCTCATCCCCTCCAGCCAACGTGGTCCTCCTGGAGGTGGGCAGGAGGAGGGGACTGAGGCCTGGCGTAGAGGTTCCAGGTCCCCCTCCCCTGCACACCCACCTCTCCTGGGCCTGCCTGCCCCCTTGGGCTGTACAGCCCCAGGGCTGATCACTCTCCTCTGTGCCTCCATGCCTCATCTGCCCAATCCCGGCAGCCCCTCCCGCAGCAGGCCATCTCAGAGACCTCTCAGGACCCAGAGATGCCCTCCCATGACCCAGAGATGTCCCCCCCAGGACTCAGGGACCTCCTGGGACCCAGACACTCCCCAGGACTCAGAGACCTCCCCAGGACCCAGGTACCTCCCAGTATCCCCAAGACTCAGAGACCCCTGAGACCCAGAGACATCCCCCAGGACCCAGAGACTCCTCAGGACCCAGGGACCCTTGGGACCCAGAGACCCCCCCACTGGGACCCAGGGAACCCCCTAGGACCCCAAGAACCCCCAGGACAAGGTCAGGGCTTCAGGGGCCAGGGTCACAGCTACCTCAGATACCCAGGGTCTTTGGGGACGATAATTAAACCCTGTATTGAGAACTCCTCCTGAACAAACAGACCCCATGAGAAAACACTCAGACCCTGGTTCCCACTTGTGCCCAGATAGGAACTGGGCCCTGAAAGACAGCGAGGCCAGGGCTCCTGGGCAGGAAGTGGGGGGCTCAGCACAATGACCCCAGCACTCTGTGAACAGGAGCACTCAGAACCCTCTCCCAGGTGCCACAGCCACATGGTTCTGATGTCAGTGGGGCCCACTGGGAGCCTTGCACCTGCTCCAGCAGCTGCCCGGCCTTTCTCTGTGCAGATGGAGAAACTGAGGCTGGAAATGGTTAAGTGACAGAAGCCAGGCGGTCAGACCTCAGGACCAGAGCTGGGGACCACGTGATCACCCTCCTATCTCCAGTGCTTCGGGCCCCTCCCTTCAACTCCGGAAACTAGACAAGCAGCCTGTGCTTCCAAGACCGGGCAGGGCAGGACCAGGCAAGGGGCTGGCAGGGGCGTCCCAGGAGCCTGAAGCTGCTGGCCAGGGACACGGTGAACAAGGGCAGCAGCTCCCTCCATTCCGGGTTGGAGAACCAAGAACTGGGCAGGAGGCAGTCTAGGAATTATGGATTAGATCAGGCAAATCCCAGGGGATTAGGGGCTGGAGGTCTGCAATTAAGGATGAGCCTGGAGGGGTGGGAGGGTGGAGGATTAGGGCCTGAGCCCTTGGACATGAGTTACAGATCCCAGGCAGGTGTCAATGATCTGGAAAGGGAGACTCCCCGGGGGAGGATTCCTAGGTGATCCCAAGACAGGGCAGACTGTGGAGACGACTGGGTGCCAGGCCAGGGGGACACATGGTGACCAGACAAACCCAGCACTCCCTCAGGGCCCCATCCTGGGTAGGGAGCTGGCCGTTCCACACAGACAGAAAAATGACTGGGATGCTTCAGAGGGGCCGCTTTAGCTAGGATGAGTCAGGAAGGCTTCTCGGAGGAAATGGCATGTGGGCAGAAAACGGAGAAGGGCCACTAGGCAAGGTACAGGGCACTGCACCCTGGGCCCAGGGAACAGCCAGCATGGAGTTTGCCTTTTGGGCAGCTGGGAGGCCTGGGGCTGGAGCAGAGGCATAAAGGGAGGTGAAAAGGGATGAGAGGTGTGGGAGCCGGGCTCTGTGGGGCTGTGGGGGCCATGGCCAAAGTGAGTCTAAAGTGAGAAGAACAAACATCCCTGCCAGCAGCTGGAAGGCCAGGAAGGGGCGGAGGGTGTCCAGGCAGGAGGTGGGGTGGCCTGTGCTCGCTGTGTTTGGGGGAAGTGAAGCAGGGTCTTTCCTGAGCAAGTGGGTAGCTGAGGAAGCTACCTTATATAAAGTGAACTCTCTCAGCATCCCCCCTGAGCCCCCAGGTCATGCCCAGGCCCTATGTAGACACAGGGGCATAGGTGCGTGACAATCTAAAGCAGGGAATTCAAGGACCAGAAGCTCCAGCTTCTGGTAGGAACCCCGTGGAGTGACGCAGGGCCCCTGACTCCCCACAGGGACAATGGCGCTCCCTTCCTCCCTGCTGGGTGGGCCTGGGCCACAACTCTTCCACCTGGGAAATGGGTATATCCACCGCCCCCTACTCTGAGCGCTGGATGCAGAACCGGGGAAGCTCTGGGCCCCATTCCTGCCTTGCCTCCCCACTCCACCCCACCCCCATCACCCCCACCACCCCTGGGATAATTCAGAGCTTATTCTCATGAGCTGACACATCCTGATCTCCCACTGATCCATAGGGCCATCTGGGGCAGGAGAAGGCCTCTAGTCCTGTCTGATCTTCAGGCCAGCCCTCCACCACCCCAGGCTCTTGGGGTCCCCTAGGGTGTCACACAGATTCAGGCCAGCATCCACAGGACCTGGCTTTGTCTGAACTCTGCTGAGGGCCAGGAAAGGGACCCACTTCTCTTCTCCCTGCAAAACCAGGCCTTCTGGTGGCACACAATTTGGGAACATTGAGCAGCAGGAGAGACTCAGGTCAGAACTCAGAGGCAGTTACAGACTTGGAAACAGGATGAAAGGCCTTGGGAAGCCACCGCCCATACTCTCTCTGAGGCGATAAGGCCACTGGCCCCCCATCCCAGACATGCCCAGGCCCCCACTCAACCACAGCTGCCTTGATCCCCAAGTGACCACCATCCGAGGAGGTGAAGAAAGTGGCAGGAGGAGTGGATGGTCCAGAATGGGAGAGCTTCCTGTTGTCCCTGGAACATGCTTCTCCCCTCCCTCACTCCATGGACGCTCGTAGAACATCTGTGTCCCGGCGCCAGTTCTAGTGTTACCCACAGCCCCATGAAGAAGTGAAGACACGCCCAGAAAGGGTTGGGGCTGGTCCTAAGCTGCCAGGAAACGGGGCTCACGACCTGACTCACGGCCTCACCTGGCACCCACATTGGCCCCTCAGTGGGCTCCCCAAATCGTCCTGGGCCCCCCTGCATGCCAGGCCCCAGGAAACTATGGTGGAGGAGTGTGTGAGAGAGGCAGGTAAGCGTATCAAGGGAGAAAAGGCCTCTTCCAAGTGCACAGGTGGTGCAGACACAAATCGGATGAAGAGAAGTGGGGTACACCTTGAATTTGGGGAAACTGAGGCAGGGAAGCCTGAGAAGGGCTCCAGGCTACACACAGTGAGTGCAGGCCTCACTGCAGACTTCCCCAGCCCCTCCACATCCTGGTCCAGACTTTGTACTCCTCTCTCCCAGCCTTGGTCTGGTCACCTTCTTCAAGAGCCCCCCTCCCTGAGGCCTCTGCAGACACTCCCCCTCCCTGGAAGCCCTTGTGGTCCTTGGAGTGAGGTGTGGCTGTGGCTGTTCCAGCTCATCAAACGTGAATTGTCCTGTCATCCACGCCAGACAGGTGCCGGGTCAACCTGAACAAAGTTGCTGCTCAAGGAAGTGGTCCTGGGGCTGGTGTGGGAAACTTAGCCTCTTGGCCTCATTTCCCTTCTCAGTCATGTCCAGGGCTCACCTGGGCGCCAGCGGGGACACTGTCTGCACCATCAGGTCATGAGCACAAACAGAGCCAAGTGTGGACAAGCAGACCCAAGGACCCTCCTTGCTGCTCCATGAATGGTTCTTAAAACTAACACACACTTATGAACACAGGACGCCTTTTTTTCTCTTGTTTCTTCTTGGCCTGGACAGGACATGGCCAGAGACCAGCCTGCCTGACAATCCAAAGTGTGGATTCAGAGGCCAGCCTCCCCAGGCACGAATCCCCACTCTGCCTGGCTTGGGACTAGCTGTGTGGCTTTGGGCAAGTGAATTTACCTCTTTGTGCCCCTCTCCTGGTGTGTAAATTTGGGGTAGCTGCACCCCAACTTGGAAGGATCTTAGGGTTTTACCTTGACTGGCTTACCTTGCCCCAGCTACAGGCCACACATGCCCCCTCCCTCGCCCCCACCCCGTTGATCACCTCCAGTTTACAGTGTATCTGCCCAGGGACACACGAATGACTGTGCGGGACAGGTAGAACGATGGGGACACCCAGCTCCTTCTCCCAGCACCACCATCCCTTCTGCAGCCAAGAGGAAGCTCAGGGCCACCCACTGCCCTGGGGAAGCTGCAAACAGACGTGCTGGAGGGGACAGGGGAATGACTACTTTCTGCAGCTACCTCCCACTGCCCACATGTCCCCCACATCCCTTTCCAGCCAGCTGGTGTTAGCCCCTGGTTCATAGGGGGACCAGGTGGGCCAGAGAGCCCTGGAAGTCAAGTCCATCCCCATTTCACAGACCAGAACTATCTACAGAAGGATACAAAGCCCCCAGGCAGGTCGGGACCATCCAGAGCCCCCCCACCCACCGCATCAGGACGTGACCCTGGGACCTCTGCCCCTGGCCTCTCCCCAAACCCAAACCTCTAGTCAAGGCTGCACTCACCTCCCAGGAGTGTCTGAAGGGTGAGGAGCTGGAATCATGGACTTTCCTCCAGCCTCTGCCCCTGACTTGTGTCCCTGGGCCTCCATTTCCCCAGCCGTCCAGAGAAAGGGAGAGTCCCGCAGCCCCCTTTCCCAGATCTGGGGGTCCAGGAGCAAAAGACCTCCGACTTCAGAGGAGGGGAGGCCGGAGACCCGCGGAGGGAGAGGATCCGCAGGCCTCCGGACTGCTGTCCGTGGTGCTGAAACCGCGTCCGCCCTGGGAGCCACAGCCAGTAGGCGAGCGGATGGGGGCACACAGACCCTGTGCACCTAGCTCACACACTCCAGTCATGGACACATCACCTCGCACACACACACACACAACATCTCTCCCCAACATACAGCCACGATCTGCCGTTCAGACACACCCCCCCCAGAGCGGTAGGCCCGCGCCCCCAGGACCCCCGCCCCCGCAGTCACATGCTCTTGATCACACACACGGACTGCAGCGACAGGCATCGTTCTCACTCGCAGGCCACACAGCGCACGCCCAGGAACGGAACTGCAAACAAACGCGGCATGACCCTGCTCCGGCCTTGCTCTGAGCCTTTCCACGCACCAGCCGGCTGAATCCACATCGACATCACAACCACTGACACCTGGGCACGCCACCCGGCCGCCAGAGCTGATGAAGCTCAGAGAAGACACAGCCGCGGGATCCCAGCACGCTCAGCACCCACTCCTCGCGCAACACCCAGGCCCAGGGACCAGCGACGCGCCTCCCTGCGGCGTGGAACGCAGGTGGAGACCATGAGACCCGGCGTGTCCGCTTAACCCTTTCTCCGCCAGACTCTACGGGGCGCGTCCTTCCCGGGCGCCCTTCCTTCCTCCTTCCTTCCGCTCCTCCGCCTCCCTGGCGCCCACGTTCCCCTCTATTCGTCCTATCCGCCCCTCTGCGCTCAGACCCTGGTCCTGCGGCCCGTGACGTGCGCCCACTCGAAGGGCGGGGAATGTCAGGTTGCGTGGGAGGGGGCGCGCCAGGGTCATGGAACGAGCCTGCGTGCATCTCCCAGCGCCCCTCCAAGGGCGGCGCCTTGGGCTCCCAGGTCCTTCTGGGGCGGGTCCCGGACTCGCCCGAGGTCACTGAGGGGGCCCTGAGGTCACCCGCGGGGCGCACCGCACCGCCCCGCCCTTTCCGAAGCGCTCCCAGGACGGCCGCTGCTCGCGTCTGCTCGCCTTGCCCCTCCGCGCGGGCCGGCTGACCCTCCGAGCGATAGTACCTGAAGTCGCTGTAAGGGTGGATGATCCAGGCCCCCGCTGACTTGACGCGCTCCTGCTCGCGCTCCACGGCCTTCTGACTGCCGAACATCCGCAGCGAGAACTTGTTGACGCCTGGCTGCAGGAGCGCGCCGAACTGGCGCTGCATGAAGCTGGCCTGGCTGCCGCGCGACTCCCCCGTCGGGCCCGCCTCCTCGCTGCCCGCCTCGTCCGCCGGCCCGGGCCCCGCGCCCGAGCCCGGCCCGGGCCCCGGGGCTGCCCCGCGGCACGAGAACGACACCTTGGGACCCCGCGCCGGGCCCTCGGACCCCGCGGGGCTGCACTGCGGCTCGCCGCGCCCGCACTCGCCGTTCGGGCTGCCCTTGGCCGTGCTCGCGGCGCCCGGGGTGCCGGGGCGGCCGCAAGAGCTGTCTCGGCTGCGGAGCCGGGCCCGCGGGCCGCCCTCGTCTGCTGCCTCCGGGGGCGCCGCCTCGGTCCGGGGCGCTTGCTGAGGGGGCGCCGGTCCGGGGCCCGGAGGGGGCGCGGGTGGCGGCGGCGGCGGCGGCTGCTGCTGGGGGGCCGCGGGCGGCGGCGGCGGCGGCGGCCCCGGCGCGGGGGTCGCGCCCGGGCTCTCCCCGGGCCGCCCGCCGCCCCCGCGCGCGTCCATGGCGAGGCGGCGCCGGGCAGTGCGGAGCGGAGCCGCCGCCGCCGCCGCCGGCCGAAGCCCGAGGGAGGGGGGAAGGCGGGGTAGGGCGGGGCGGAGCCGCGGGGGGCGGAGCCGCGGTCGTGGGGGAGGGGCGTGGGTGGGAGCCCCTCTTTTGCCCGCGCCTACTCCTGGCGCGCCCCGCCCCGGTCCTGCACCCGGGAAACTGAGGCCGCCGGGTCGCGGACAGCCCAAGGTCACGCGGTTCAAGACCTCGGAGACCCGATCAAGCTGAGTCCCAGATGGGGAAACTGAGGCCCGCGAAACGGAAGGACGCGCCCAAGGTCACCGAGCCCAGCCGCGGAGCTGGGGCCTCCGCGCGCGACCTTGGCGAGGGGCCTTCTCCTGGCGCTTCGGTTCGCCTCTCTCCAGAGGGCAGAGCGGGGCGGGAACCACTGACGTTGGGGCTCGGAGAAGTGGAGCCGCCCCCCCCCCCCACAGCCTCCCTCCTTTCTGTAGGTTTGAGAATTTCCATGATAAAAGGCCACAAGAGCCATTCCTTGCTTTGTCACTTGAGCCCCTCCACAAGGACCCTTAGGAATCTGTGGAGGGGGAGGGGAAAAGAGAGGTCAGGCCAGGAGTCTCCGGGTTCCACAGTGGCCACCCCACCTCCCCACCGCCTCCCGCATATGAGAAAACTGAGGCCAAAATGGGCAGGATGAGGCCAAGAGGAAGAGCCACCCAAGGATGCTGTGGATCCTACTTTCAAACAGTGAGAAGTGGGATCTCCCAAAAGGCAGGTGGGCTTTAAAGTGGGGAGTTACCCAGAGTCACAGGGGAACCCAGGGTCTGTCACCCTTTCTCACCAGATGGTCGCATGTGAGCTCCACTGGGCTGCCTCATTTCTCTGCCCCTTGGGCTCAGGCCCCAGCCGACCCCTCACCCCTGGGTCCCCGGATCTGGGAAAACGCTTGAGGCTCTGCTTCTGGGGCTATAGCCAGGCTTGGGGTGGGGGGTGACTCCTGGCGTTAGGTAACATAGGCCACAAGCCTGGGACTCCTCCTAGCCTCCAGTCCCCACCCCAGCTCAACCAGAGCTCTCTGATGGACAGACAGAGAGCAGAGATTAGGAAGGGCCTGGAGAAGTGGGGGAGGATGGAGGACCCCGGCCTCCAAGGACCAACGGGCCTTCTGAGTGCTTTCGGACCTGATATCATATTGGGAGCCTCCACCCACCTGGATGTCAGGACCAGGATGGTGAGGTTGGAGAGGGCCCTGACGCTGCACACAGTAGGTGGTACCCAACATTGATTGAGGGATGGGGCCATGTGGACAGTGGATGGGCTGAACCGGGCCATCTCTTGCCCCCTCTAGACTGTTCTGAGCCCTGAGGGGCCTCCCAGGGGGCCATCTCTACTGTGCCCTCAGCCAGACCTGCAGCCAGATGGGCGGACAGGCTGAGCCGCCGTCTGTCCTGAGTCTGTGAGAGAGGGGCTGGGCTGCCGCGGAGTTGCAGTGCCAGGCTGCCGCCTGCCCCGGGCAGATGTGTGTTCTGGCTGAAGGGGGATCTTTCATGCTCACCCTGGGAAGATGTCAGTCCGGGCAGACCGCCAGAGCCCCAGGGCTCTGGGCTGAGAGCAGGGAGGAGGCGGGCCTGCAGCTCAGCCCAAGGACCCACCAGACCTTGGAGGGGCACAACGGCACCTCGCCACCAGGGACCTGTGAGTCACAGAGGACAGGGTCCCAACCCCTCTCCTACAGACCCCTCCCCAACCCACGGGCTCCACCCTGAGCCAGGCCGCCATCTGGCTTCTTATCCCTCTCACCACTTGCCCAAGCCAGAGTGTTCTTAGCATCATTCATTCCTTCATTCAATGAATACTTATTAGGCACTTGATCAGGGGCTGGGATTCAGAAGTGAACCTAACAGGCCATCCCTACCCTGGTAGGTGACAGTCGAGCGGAGGCTACAGTCAGCATGGCAGGTGTGATGTTAGCAGATATGGTTGTATCCTTCAGAGGGTGGTGAGCTCAGCCTGAGCCAGGACAGGGGATGAGGAGATGCTAGGGGTGGTGTCCGAAGCCAAGCCAGGACCTGACAGGAGGGATGGGGCCCTGTGGATGTCTGCAGGAAGAGGGTGCAGCAGGCAGTGCGGCCTGTGCAAAGGTCCTTGGGCAACGTGAGGCCTGGCTGGTGGAGGAGAAGGAACACTGAGGACCCAGGGGGTAGGAGGTGTAGGAGATGAGCACACAGAGATGGTGGGGATGGGGACCAGACTGTGCAGATGGAATAAAACTCAAAGTCAGTCCATAATTGTCTGTTGTCCTAACTGCTGGACCCCCACTGCCTGTGGAAGGATAGCCCAGTTCTTGCCACCCTGTGTCTCCGCCCCTTCCTCACTGGCATTGCATTCTGGGCCTGGGGGCCTCCAGGAGGCGGGGCCTGGAGCCTTTGACAGCCCCCTGCCACAGACTCTCGGTGCCTCCTCAGCACACCACCCACACTTCCTGCTCAGTCGGGGCAGACCCAGGTCTGAAGTCACGGAGCCCACAGTCTGGGGACCCTCTGAGTGAAAAACAGCTTTAGGCCAAGGAGCTGAGACTAGGCCAGGGTCTTGGCAGGCCCAGGACCAGCGAGAGAGGGGCTCAGAGTTTAAGTTCAAGGGAAACACCGAACAACTCCTCAGCCTTACATGGCAGCCTGGCGCCCACGTGCGCTGCTGACTTTGGAGGAGGAGGAAGTCTCTCGGTCGAGGCTGCCTGTAGGAGCGCTGTTGTCAGGCCCTGCCTGGCCAGTGGTCTTAGTTAAGCAGAGTACCCCTTACCCAGGTCTGAGTCCTGGCACCTGCACAGTGAGGGCGGGTCCTCTGTTAGCCTGGAATTTCCTTTCCCTACAGAGCCCCAGAACTGCCTGGTGGGGGCACGAGGGCATGGGGGGACTGGGGTCTGATGACCCCCACACCTCGGGCTCTTCCTTCTCAGCTCTGCCCTCTGCTGCTGGGTGAGATCCCTCAGTCCCTCTCTTGCTACCCACTGCCGTGGTACCTTGGGGTGCCTCCAGGGGCGGTGGGTCCAGGGATGGGGTGGGCAGCCGGGGCTGTGGCCCAGAGGGAAGGCACATCTAGTCCTGCCCCGGCCTCAGCCACTGGACCTCAAGACAGACCCAGGTCCCGAGCCTCCAGGCGTTTGCTGCAGACAGTCTCCCTGGATCTTGGGACACAGCTGTGATGTCCCCCCCAGGGGAACTGAGGCAGCCCCCGTGGCACAGGGGCCGCAGACTGCCACGCTAACCAAACATTTGCTCCAGAAACGGCCAGGAGCACTTGGTGAGGGAGACGCACAGAGCCGTGTGTCTGTGCCCCACGGCCCAGCCCTCCAAGCAGTGGCCTATCTCTGAGCCGGTCCCCTCTCCACACCACATGGACCACCCACCCTGTCCCCCAAGGCGCTGCCTGGGGAAAGGTGCACACTCTGGATGAAGAAACCAGCTGCTGCTGCTGCTGCTAAGTTGCTCCAGTCGTGTCCGACTCTCCGATCCCATAGACGGCCACCCACCAGGCGCCCCCGTCCCTGGAATTCTCCAGGCAAGAACACTGGAGTGGGTTGCCATTTCCTTCTCCAGTGCATGAAAGTGAAAAGTGAACGTGAAGCCACTCAGTCGTGTCCAACTCTTAGCGACCCCATGGACTGCAGCCCACCAGGCTCCTCTGTCCATGGGATTTTCCAGGCAAGAGTACTGAAGTGGGTTGCAATTGCCTTCTCCGAAGAAACCAGCAGTACCTCCTAAACCCCAAGCTGCTGTGCGGGTGTCAGGGTCACAACAGAAAGAGGTTGGGCAGAATGGGTGGAGCCCCAGGGGTCTGGGGTTACAGGCCCCAAGCAAGGGAACCTCCACCTGTGCCTCCTCCATACTGATATTGAGCCCCAGCCTCGGCAGCACCCCCAGAAGGTCCAGCCTTGTCATCACCTCTTCTGTGCTGGCGAACACCCAGCCCCAGGTGCATCAGTGTTGACCACGCTGCCCAGTGAACAAGTAGGGATGTCCAGAGAAGTTGAAGTGGTGTGTGCCTAGTGCCCAGGGCCCAGGGCCCAGGGCCCAGTGTGTCCAGCTAGGGGGCACTTGGGACCAGGCAGGGTGACCCAAAGCCTCTAGACACAATTCCCTGACTTCCTGGGACCCAGTACCCTCAGGGGTGTGCATGAGGTGCCCTCTGGTGGTGGCTGGAGGGAATGGTTGGCAGCAGCAGCCCTTCTGCCCCAGGCCCTGGGGTTTCTAGGACCAGTGGCCTCAGTTCCTGTGAATGAGGGTATCTCCTCCAGGCTGCGGGGTGCAAGGTACCTGTAAAGGGCCCCTACTCACTCCACAGGCGCTCAGAGGAACCAGAGCAGCAGGTGACTTTGTGACACACCTGGTCAGCAGTCTGGTGCAGTGGGATCTGCTGGGCAGAGGCATGTCCATTCTACCCCAGAACCTACCAGGCCTCAAACTGGTGGCCAGCGGGCCTAGTCTATCTACAGTTTTTGAGGTATTGGTATGTAGGGGATTTTTCCCAATGTTGAAAAATGCTTCCCTTGTAGCTGAGTTGGTAAACAGTCTGCCTGCAATGCAGGAGACCCGGGTTCAATCCCTGGGTCACGAAGATCCCCTGAAGGAAATGGCAACCCACTCCAATATTCTTGCCTGGAAAATCCCATGGACACAGGAGCCTAGCAGGCTACAGTACGTGGGGTCACAAGAGTTGGACACGACTTAGCAGCTAAACCACTACCACCAGATCTCCAGCTTCTCTGAAAATATGGAAAAAGCCAGCCCAATACTGAGACCCATGCCTCTCCCAAGAAGCAGGAGTCTGAGCCCCTCATCCAGACTTGGTCTGCAGGCCTCCCAGGTTCCCCAGGCCCAGGGCTTGGCCCCACCTATGATTCCTGCTCCCCACCCTTTGACCCCACCCATGCTTCCCCATTTGCCCCAGCTATTGGGGTACAGGATGGGCGAGCAGGCAACCCTCTTCTCCCCCCCGGAGGGTCTCAGGGCATTGGCCCTGCCCCTCCTTACCTGGAGTCCCCCAACCCCACCCGCTATGCCTTCTGGACTTCCCATTCGAGTGAGGCCCACTCAAGACACAGGGAGTGCTCTGCCCAGGAAGGGGGTGCCTGGCAGCTGGTGTGAGGGCTGCCCGACCTGGAGGCCCTGTGGGAAAGATGCTTTGGTTTTGTCCAGGTTCGCTTCGAAGGATATAAACAGGCTTATTAGAAGGGCTGCTGCCTGGAGAGCCAGCGGATGTCTTCAGTTCTGCTACAAGGGTCCTCCCATCCCTTCCCACCTTTACCCCTCACCCAGCCCCCAGCACCCCAACTATGCTCTAGTCTCAGCATGTTACAGCGCTCAGCCTCACCAGCTAAACCTCCCCATCTCCCGAGCTCTCCTGGTGAGCCCCATTCCTGGCACAGACAGACGACAGAGGACGAGGGTCAGACTTTATTGTGAGGATGGTAGGGAGTGGAGCTCAGGTCCAGCACCACAGCTCTGAGACTGTCGGCCAGACTGCCTTCCTCCTGGGTGTGCAGAAGGGGCATTGGTGAGGGGGATGCCCTTAAGGCTGCCACGTGGTCAGACCTGCAGTGACCTGACAGCACTTGCTCCACATGGCAGGACGATTGGCACGGCACACAGCCTGGGACCTTCCTGTGACCTTCCGCAAAGGGCAGGGGCCTGGCTCCAGCCCAACCCAGCCCAGCAGCCTCAGAGATGGACCTGGGGCGGGAGCCTTCACCCCTGCCCTGTGAACAGATCAGGACACCAACAGCCCAGGAGACCAGTGGGGTGGGGGGTGCAGCAGGAGCCTTGTACAAACCTCATGAGGCCTGGGGTGCTCACGAGATGTTTAAACAAGAAAAGCTAAGACCCTAAGGAGCAGAATTCTACACATAGAAAAAACCCTACTTCAGTTTTTAAAAAAGGAGAGAAAATGTGTAGTCTGAATGTACAACACGGTCTGCTTTCGCTGGGGGGTTTCCAGAGAGGGAAGAGCGTGGGGCTGTTCTCTGTGCTGCTTGTAGACTCATCCTGGTCCTGTGGGAAGTGGGGACTCAGACCAGCTGGGGAGCAGGGCCCCGCCCCCACCTCAGCCCCAGCGGCCATGCCCTCCCCTCCCCCTCACCTCTCAGCTGGAGTTCCTCTGGCGAACATTCTTGTCTTTGTCTTTGTCGTTCAGGGGGTGCCCACTGCTCTTCCTGGGGACAGATGAGTCCTCGCTGCTGAGGCTCCTGCCCCCTGCTCCTTCTGCCCCCTCCATGCCCGGCCCCTCCCTCTCCCGTTTGGTCAGGGTCCCAGGCCCTCCCCTGCCCACCCACTACCCAGCAGGGGACTTACAATGGAGCAGAGCCCGTGTCTTCATCTGAGCAGAGCAGACACAGCCACATGCAAGAGAAGGGGAAGGTGTCAGGGGTTCCCCACACCAGACCCCTCACTGGGCAGCCCTAACCCACAGCAGTCTGCCCTCAGCTGCCCCTGGGAGAGGCACCCTTGGGTGGGCCGTCTGGGGTCTTAGTGGGAGGGGTACCCCGGAGCACCCCTGCAGGCAGGTGCCCAGCCCCAGCTTCCCCATCAGACAGCCCAGTGAGGAGGAGATTAGAGGTGAGGCCTCGTGGGCCAGAAGACCCCCAGCCAGGGAAGGGGGCGTATCCCCCAGAGAGGCCCAGGGTCCCCCACCCAGGAGGGAGTGGAGGGCCTGTGGCACCAGCTCACCATCCAGGACCTCGTCCGGCTTCCGCCGCTTCTCGTAGATGAAGATTATGGTGACCAGCACAAGCACCTCGGCCACGATGCCCAGGAAGGGCCAGAGGGCAGCGAAGCGATTGCGCACGCGCAATCTGATGGCTGCCTGGCTGGTGCCCTCCAAGCTGGTGCCGTTGCACACGTACTCGCCGGGGTCCTCCTTCAGGTCCACATTGGGGATGCGTAGCTCTGTGCGGGTCTCCGAGGAGACCACGAAGAACTTGCTCTGGGTGCTGTTGGTGATGACCTGGTCCCCAGACTCGCTCTTCTTGTACCACAGCCAGTTGATGACCGGCGGGAAGGAGTCTGATTTGCAGACCAGGACCACAGCCTCCCCATCCGTGGCGTGCTCCAACTTCTTCATGGCCTTGATGTTGGGGGGTCCTGCGGGCAAGAGGGCAGCCTGGAGCCTGATCCCCAGCCAGAGATGGAGGTGAAGCTGTGCTGCCCCAGCGCCCAAGGTGGGATCTGCACCTGCCCCCACTCCCCTTGGAGCCTACCCCTCACTTCCAGATCAGTGCGGCCCACGTGCTCCGGAAGGAAGATGCAGGAGTACTGGCCTGAGCGGTCTTCCGAGTCCACCCTGCAAGCAGATGCAGGGAGCAGGGTGAGGTGGGCAGGTTCCCAGGGAGGAGGGACCACACCCAGGAGCCCTGGCCTGGCTGCCGTCCAAGCCCATGGCAGCTTCCAGAGCTGCTTCCTGCGGTGCCCAGGGCCCAGCGAGCCATGAGTGGGGGACCCCAATCCACAGGAAGCAGGAAGGGTCTTGAAGGTGGTAGAGTCTGGCAGCCTGGGAACTTCCCTGGACGCTGGGCCTCAGCCATCTC
Source organism: Giraffa tippelskirchi (assembly GCF_054371585.1). Lineage (NCBI taxonomy): Eukaryota > Metazoa > Chordata > Mammalia > Artiodactyla > Giraffidae > Giraffa > Giraffa tippelskirchi. Next base: position 116,528,775 of record NC_137280.1, on the reverse strand, counting down.
CACACCCATCTGTCTGGTGGCCCCACTCACTCATACTCCGTCTTCAGGTCGGGCAGGGCGTCCTCCTTCAGCACCTTGCCCCCCTTCACCCAGCGGTGGCCCACAATCTCGGTGGCACTGTGATTCAAGGCACAGGTGAGCCGCGTTTTGGAGCCTTCATTGTTTATGGTCGTCCAGATCCTGCTCCCTGGGCAGTCAAGGAGAGATGCGAAAGGCATCAGGAAAACCCGTCAGGAGAACCCATGGTGTCAGTCTGCCATGGGCCCCAGCCCCCTCCACAGGGGAAGGGAGGCCAGGGCTAGCCCCCAGAGTCCAGAAGCACAAAGGCTCTGGAAGGTCCTCCCCTGGGATCTGGGGCAGGACTCTAGGGGAATGGTCTTCACTGGCCGGGCCTCAGGTGTGGGGGGAGCAGCAGCACCCACCTCATGCCAGAACAAGGACCAGGACAGTGAGTGCTGGGTCTGCCCCCTCTGGGTGGCCTGGTATGTTCCCCCAACCAAGGCAAGGCCACTGTGTGGGACAGTTGTGCTCAGGCCATGGGGCTGCAGCAGCCCAGCTGGATGTGCCTGCCTCCTGGGAGGCCACACCTGCCATCAAGCCTCCACGCAGTGTCCTGCCTGGATACTGGGGCAATGCCCAGCCGCCCTTCCACTTAAAGTTTCCAGCCAGGAAAACCTACCCATTTGTTACGACCTTCTCTTTAGGAACCAAAATGTGTACCCACTTAGAACCAAATGGTCAGAAGCAGGTAGATGGCTCTGGAGAGGGGGACTGGGTTTGAGCTAGGAAGGTCCCTCTGCAGGGACCAAGGCAGGACACTCCAGCCCTCCAGGCATTCAGGGAGGGGCCAGGAGGCAGACCAGAGGGGGCCTCCAGGTGCTGACCTTCAGCCATGTCAACACCACAGCCCTTTCCCAGCACTGGGAGCAGGCGTCCCGGGGACACTCCTGTCAGCCCCCTGGGATCCGTGGCCACACGGGGCTCTCACTGTGCCTGGGGACAGTGGACTCTGTAATAAAGCTGGCTGCCAGGTCATCCACCAGGAGCATCTGTTTCTCTGGAATGGTCACCCCCACACACACCCCTGAGGTGTCCCTTGGAGAAGGCCATACTCCCAGGATGGATGCACAGAATAAGCCAGCCCAGAGGCCTCTGGCATAAAGCAGAGCCCAGGGCTGCACTGGGACAGCTCAGCCAGCAGGAAAGCAGCCCAGGCCACCATCCGGACCCCCGCTTCCTCACTGGGGTCACGGTGCCATCTGACAGCACAGACGAAGCATGAGAAGACGGTGGAGCGATTGGAGATGGTGAAAACTCCAGCTGACGCCCAGTACCCCAACCAGGGGCCACCCTAAGAGCATAGCCTGCTCAGCCCACCACCCCCTACTCCTGTCAACACTGACTCCCAGCCTCACAGGAGACTGAGGCTTCAATTCCAGGACAGACTTCACAGCTGGGCTGCCTTCAGCTTTAGGTCCTGGGTGGGCTGGCTGCAGGCTGATCCAGACCCCAGCTCTAGTTCCGGTTCAGGGGACACCAGCTTCCTTCAGGTGGAGGAGGGAGACCCAAGGGAGCCCGTGGACAGGACACGGGGACGGGCCGGCGGGGTCTCTTCCTGAGCGCCAGTCCTCACTGCCCCACCTCTAGCCATCTGCTGGCTTTCTTTAAAAGAGAACAGGATGTCTCAGAAGTCAGGCCAGCCGGGCCTGAAGCAAAGGAGGCCCCTTGGCAGCTCTGGGTACCCCTGCCCCGGGACTCTCCCACAGCAGCATCTGCACATGTGTGCACACAGGTTGGGTAGAATGCGCATGGCTGGCCACAAGGCCCAGGGACAGGCCAACCTTCAAGTCTAACCACCCAGGGCAGCCCACAGGCAACCCAGGCCCCAGGCTAGGTGCTGACAGGCAGACAGGGGTGAGGCTGGATACCACCTCTGTGCCACTTTCAAAGGCTTGCCTCCAGTCACCCGTTACTCTGTCAAGATTTCCCAAGTTTGCAAAACCAGCAGCTCTGTGCAGAGCTGGGAGGTGAGTCAGGGCAGGAAGTGAGGCTGGCAGCCCCCATTCTCCCAGATAGGCCCTCAGACTCAAGGGTGCTAGGGAGGAGCTCAGGCAGGTCTTATACAGGCCCTACCCTGCCTCCTGAGAGAGAAAAGAAGTGCCGCAGGCCACCTCCAGGAGGCAGCAAGGTGAGGCCTCAGCTCTCAGAGAGGGCTAGAGGCAGGGCCCCAACCCCACCCAGGGGGTCTACAGAGGCCAGTGGGGGGCCAGAATCAACCAGGAGGGCCTCCCCAACTGAGGCCCTGCAGGCCAACACCCCAGGCTTGGTCAGAGGGCTGCACACAGCAAGGGAGTCACCCTACCCCTTCGAGTGATCTGCCCCATCCTGGTCGCCCATCAGCAGGGCTGGGTCCCTCCTGTGCGTGTGTGTGTGGGGGGGGGTGCAGTGGCTGCAGCCACCCAAGGCCACCATGGAGGATGTGACACCTGCAACACTGACGGTCACTGGGACAGGGCCATGAAGAAGGATGCCTCCCAATGCCCCTCAGGAAGCGCTGATGGGGAAAGCACACTTGACCCCCACCCAGCCCAGCACCCAGGAGGCCCGGGCAGCACCCTCAGGACTCACAGGGGCCCCGGCCAAAGGCAGCAGAGCCCAGGAAGGGAGAGCGCCTGACCCTCCTCCTTTCCTGGCCATGTGACTGCAACCCACGTTCTCAAGTAAAGTCACCTTCATCTAAAAACAGCCACCCCTCCTCTGTGCCCACTCAGCAGCCGGGCCGGGCGCAGGGCCAGGCAGGCCTCAGTACAAAGCCCAGAGGGAGCTCCTGGGATGAGGCAGACAGGAGACCACCTCTGGAAGGCCAGCCCAGGCTGCTCACCCCTCCACCCTGCTGGCGGGGGGGCCAGTCCTTCACTCAAGGCCCAGAGAGGGACCAGCGAGCAAACCCCTGCCTGCCCACCAGCTGTGCCAGAACCAGGGGACCCTGCGCATCTGGACAGCAGGTCCCTCCCAGCAGGAACACTGTCCTGGGGCCTCAGATGACAGAAGGGCCGAAGAGGTCCCTGAGGCAAGTTGTTGGCTGACCTGGTCAGGAGAGGCAAACACTTCCACGATCGCCCTCACCCCGGGCAGAAAAAGGACATGGGACCCAGACTTTCTGGTCTCTGCCAGAGTCCCTGGAAAAGGTGGAAAGTGAAAACAGAGGACAAGGCACAGACACTGCCCCAGGGGAATAAACCAGGACTGCACCCCCCCTCATCCAGTACACACGCGTGTGTGTGTGAGAGCGTGCCTGTGCATGCACACGTGAGCAGTCCACAGCCAAGGGTGATGGACCGCCGGAGGAACTGCCCTCTATAGAGGGCCACAAAGGGCCTCCTGCCCCACTGGTCAGCGAGGCCTGCACCTGGAGGTAAGCTGCCAGGGGCCTCACCCAGAGGTGGTCAATAAAGGGCCCCTTTGATTATAAGGAAGAGAAAAGAGGTGAACTGAGATCCTGGATCCTAAAGTAGGTCAGGAGCAACCAGGGAAAGCTTCCTCAACACACAGGCCCTCCCACACCCTAGGGCAGCTGGCACCCTGCTCAGAGCCCACCTGTTCCCGCCTCCTCTGGGGAAGAGACCCAGACCCTGTCGGTGTGCACTTTGTTCTCCGTGTGCCGGTCAGTATAAATCGTTAACCCAGAACCAACTGTGAAGCCTCGATCCACACAGGAAAAAAAAAATCTGTCTTTCAGGCAGAGTCTGTGGGGCTTTCTCCCAGAAAGGCACGCCTTAATGTATTTTCAGGAGAGCATTCTCTAAACTCGACCTGTCCACCCAACAGGCTGCCTCTACCGTAAGAAGCTTGGCAAACAGAGCCTCGTTGGAGAGTCTGTAAAAACAGACTGTCCCCCCACACTTCCTGCTCAGAGTCGGGTGGCTCACGGTGACCTTGGAACACCTCCCCTCCCCGCCGATGCTTCCGCTCCCATCCCGGTAAAACAGGAGGGTGGACCACTGCCACCTCCTTCTGGGCCCTGAAATCAGACAAAACTGCAGGAGGTGGAGTGTCGGCCTCCCCACAAAGGCTTAAGTGTTCCGGCGACCCCTGGGGCGAGTGCAGGTCAGAGTGAGACACGGGACCTAAATCCTGGCAAGAATGCGACAATCCCTCCGGCCGAAAAGCCGGCCCGCCTCAGGGGCCGTCACATGCCGGGGGCCCCCGGGTCCCCTTGGGGACAAAAGCCCACCCACCTCCCGGATGACAGCCAGTGTCTGGGCGCCCGGGGGTTCCCCTGCGCTCCCCGCTCCAGCTCTCCGAGCTGGGAAGGCTCTTCATAAGCTGCCTCGCGCAGATCTGCTTCAGCCCGGAGTCTCCCTCCCCATCCCCCGGGGCCTGGGTCTCCCTCCCCACCCCCCCGGGGCATGGGTCTCCCTCCCCAGCCCCTCGGGCCTGGGTCTCCCTCCACAAGCCGTGTTCTACTCCTCGTGTTCTCCCACCCTCCCCCAGGCGGGGTCTTCCTCCCCAGGACGAAGTCTCCCTCCCGTGTCCGAGGTTCCTCTCCCGCCCGGGTCGGGGTCTCCCTCGCCAGGCCGGGGGTCTGCCTCTCGCAGAGGCCAGGGTCTCCCTTGGAGCGGAAGGCGAGCCGCTCCCTGCCAGCTCGGACCACCGACAGACTTCGCGTCCCCACCCCAAGGTCCTGACCTGCCCCGAAGCCACCCTGGGCGCTCAGCAGCACGAGCCCCAGCACCACAATCGGAGCAGCCGCCATGTCCCGCCGTCCCTCCGTCCCCGCGCAACCGCCGCCGGCGGTACTATAAGAACCCGGCAGTCGCCGGGCGCGCGCACGCAAGCGGCGTTACGGGGCGGGGCGCGCGCACAGTGGGTCACCCACCACCTGCGCACGCGCACGGACGCATGTACGCACACTCCTGCCCGGGCCGACTAGGTCTACGGAAGTCGAGTGGGCGGAGCCGTATGATCACCCGGGTGAGCCACGCTCTGAGTCCAGGGGCGTGGTTACGTTGCTAAGAAACGAGGCGGGGCCTGGGAGGCTGGGGCGGGAGTCGCGCCTCTTTCTGGCTTGATTTACGCTCCAAGTGGTTAAAATGCTCAATTTCTGTGTACTTTACCCCAGTGCAAAAAAACTAAAAAAGCAGCGACGGAGGCGATGGGGATCCCTGTGAACAGGTAGGCTGTGGCCTCTGGGGTGAGATTGCCAGATTTAGCAAATACAAATAGCCCGACAGCAGTTACGTTTGAATTCCAGGTAAAAGGATGAATAATTTCGTAGTGTAAGTGTTCAGTGCAGTCTTAGCACACTGCTTTGCAAGGAAAGTATCATCATTTGTCCGAATCGAACGTAACTGGTCGTCCTGTATTTGGCTGGACTGCATACCCTGAAGTGCCCGTGTTTTACGACAAATACTTTGAAAAATGACAAAAAAATTAAAAAAAAAAAACAAAACAGGGTATATAGTATATAGTCTTTGTGACCTTGGATTAGGTAATGGTTTCTTATGAATGTCACCAAAAGCACAAGCAAAAACAACAAAAAATCAGATAAATTGGAGTTCATCAAAATTAAAAACTTTGGGGGACTTTCCTGGTGGTCCAGTGGTTAACATTCTGTGCATGGGCTCTGGGGCACGCGGGCTTCAGTAGTTGCAGCTCTTGGGCTCTAGAGCATAGACTCAGTAGTTGTGGTGCATGGGTTTAGTTGCCCCGAGGCATGTGGGATCGTCCAGTATCAGGGATCAGGGATCAAACCCGTTTCTCCTGCATTGGCAGGTAGATTCTTTACCACTGAGCCACATCAGGAAAGCCCTTAAAAACTTTTCTGTTTCAAAGAAGAAAGTGAAAAGACAATCCACCTGATGGAAGGAAATACTGGTAAAGCATGTACATGATAAGGGATTTGTACGTAGAATACATAAAGAACACTTAAAATTCAACTTTTTTTTTAACTCAACTTCTTAAAAAGTTTAAAAGAAGACAAATAACCCAATTACAAAATAGAGTATCTGAAAACACATCTTTCCAAAGAAGACACCTAAATAGACAACATAAGCACATGAGAAAGTGCTCAGGGGCGGACAAGTGGAAACCACGGTGAGACACCACTTCACACCCACTGTGAGGTCAGAAAATAACGAGATAAGGAAAGTGGAGCTCTGTGCAGGGCTGATGAGGAGGTGGAACGAACTGGGCTTCCACTCCTCAAAAGGTTAAATGAAGTGATAACTTAACCCAGCAATGCCAGTCCTAGGTGTGTGCCCAAGAGAACTGAAAACTCAGGTCCACACAGAAACTTCCACTGCAATGTTCACAGCACAATAGCAAAAAGTGCAACAGCCCAGAGCCCAGATGCCCATCAGTCGGTGAATGGATTAAAAAATATGGTCCCTTCACACACGAGAACATCACTCAGCCCTGAAAAGGAGAAAAGCCCTCACACTCGCTACCATGTGGATGGACCCTGAGAACACAATGCTCGGTGAGAGAAGCAGACACAGAAGGTCACACAGGGTGTGATGCCACTGATGGGAAACGTCCAGAACAGGCCGATCCACAGACAGAGAGAGCAGGTTCCTGGTTGTCAGGGGCTGGGGGAGGAGACGGGAAGTGACTGCTGATGGGGATGGGGCTTCCTTGTGGAGTGATGGATTGTTTTGGAATTAATTGCCGTGAAGTGTGCTCAACTCTGAATGTACCAAAACCCTTTACGCTCAAATGGGTGAATTGTATGGTAAGTGAATCATCTCAATTAAAAAATGGGGTGATGTGGATCAGGAGGCCTCTTGGAGGTGATGATGTTGGAGGTGACCCATGAATGAGGAGGGGGCAGCAGCCACAGAAGGGCTGAGCTGTGAGTCTCGGGGCAGCCTTGTTGGGGGGTAATGGGGGGCAGCTGGCTGGGACCGACGGAGGTAGGGGGTCAGCTGACAGAGCCTGGGCTGGAAGGGTGTGGTAGAGGAGCCTGGACTTGCTGATATGGAGTCGGTGAGGGAGGGGAGGCGAGGACCCTTCCTGCAGCCAGCAGGGCTGGGGCCTGGGGCTGGCAGGCTCAGCGAGGCTGCAGAGAGTGGGATGGAGACGGACGTGCTGGATGAGGGAGGCAGGCTGCCAGCTGGCCTCAAAGCACCTCCGGGCCCCAACAAAACCCTGGGCCCCCTGCCCACCCAGAGCGGGGCTGAGGAGATCTCTGGGCTGCCAGGAAGGCTCTGTTTGTGTCAATTGAACAAAGCAGTGCCTCCCTGCAGGCCTGGCTGTCCTGCACCCACTGGACTCCCTCTCTGCCAGTTCAGGATGGTGGTCCCTGTCCCCTTCTGCTTCCAAGAAGAGTTTTTTCAGGATCACCCTGGCAAAGGTGGCCAGATTTAGCAAATAAAAACAGAGGACTCTGAGTTACACTGGAATTTCAGATCTTCCAAAAATCACTAATTATTCAGTATAAGTATATCCCACGCACTGTCTGGTTTGTACTTATACTAAAAATGATCTGTTGTCTGTCAGAAGTTCAGATTTCACTGCAGCCCTGTATTCCATGGGCCCTTCATGATGCTGGACCTCGGCAGCTGTAAGGGCAGAGAGCAGTAGCCGGAGACCTAACTGCTGGACCACAGGGGCCAGCAGTGAGAGGCTGGGTTCTGAGTCCTTGCCTGCCTGGCCAGGACACAGAAGGTAAAGAGTAAAGTCCAAAGTTTATTGAAAATAAAAGTCCATGCAGAAGGATCCAGGGGCAAATTCAGAGAGAGAGTCACTCCTTTGGGAAGTATTTAATTCCTTTATGAGTAGTGTTAGTCTCTCAGTCGTGTCCAGCTCTTTGCGACCCCATGGAATGTAGCCCACCAGACTCCTCTATCATGGGATTTCCCTGGGAAGAATACTGGAGTGGGTTGCTATTTCCTCCTCCATGGGATCTTTCTGACCCAGGGATTGAACCTGGGTCTCCTGCATTGCAGGCGGATTCTTTACTGACTGAGTCAGGGAAGGGTGCAGTTTTCCAAGTCTTTGTCTTCTTTTTGGCCAATTGTATTGTTTTGACCCCCTGCCTAATTTGCCTCTGGACCCTCCTCTGGGTGCACAGGCACCCCTCAGTTAAGATGGTCTCATAGAAGAGGCTTATGGGAGGGGGTAGCAGGACTCTAATACTTTGGCCACCTGATGCGAAGAGATGACTCTTTGGAAAAGACCCTGAAGCTGGGAAAGATTGAGGGGAAAAGGAGTACAGGACAGCAGAGGATGAGATGGTTAGATAGCATCACCAACTCAATGGACACGAACTTGAGCAAACTCCGAAAGATAGTAAAGGACAGGGAAGCCTGGCATGCTGCATGGGGTTGCAAAGAGTTGGACACGACTTAGCAACTGAACAACAAACTACTTATTATGGGCTGGCATCCCTTACCTTTCTGACCCCATGAAGGTTTTGCCCATGTCTAGTGACTCCTTTGCCCCAAGGATGGGAAGTGTGTGACCTCCCGATCTTTTATTAATAACAGAGCCTAGTCCCAATCTGTTCCTGCCATAAAAATGCCCAATGTCTGGTTATTTACCCTATTCCTGTGGCTGTTTTTTTTTTTTATTATTATTATTACTTTTGGCTTCACTGGATCATCATCGCTGCTTGGGCTTTCTCTAGTTGTGTCGAGAAGGGGCTACTCTCTAGTTGTGGTGCACGAGCTTCTCATTGCAGTTGCTTTTATTGTGGAGCATGGGCTCTAGAGCACATGGGCTTCAATAGTTGTAGTGCATGGGCTTAGTCACTCTGAGGTATGTGGGATCTTCCCAGACCAGGGATTGAACCCCTGTCTCCTGCATTGGCAGGCAGATTCTTTACCACTGAGTCACCAGGGAAGCCCTCCGTTAGTTGGTTTTTATGGAAAGGAGTCCGTCATGAATATCTTGTCCTGGAGTCTGTTAGTCTCCTGCTTCAGGAAATGTAATCAGGGGGCTGGTGACGCATGGATTCCTGGAGCTCATCTCCTCCACCCGTGAGGTGTCTCAACCCGTGAGGTGTGAACAGGAGGCCAGCTGTAAATACCTAGCTTGAGGCCCGTCTGTCTCCTGCCTCACTCTGACCCCATCTGTCAAAGCGGCTGGTCTAGTCACCCTCTGTAACTAACTCCCCTGGTCACTCTGTGCCCTCGTGGGCGCCCCGTGCTCCTCCCTGGCCATGCGTGCAGGCAGGGCCAGGCAGCCTGGCCTGGGCTTGCTGCCACACTCTGGTCGGCACTCAGCTGGTGCCCCTAACTGGCCAAGGGAGGGTTAGATCCTCCCTGGATCCCCATCCTTCCCTGGCCTCTGGAGGCCTGAGGATGCCCTGGGAGGGGCCCAGAGACCCACAAACAGAAGGACAAGGGGAGCAGCCCCCCACCTCTGCTGTGTGCACAGACAGGCCTCTGCTGCCTTCAGCCAGACAGAGAGAAGCTAGTGCCAAACCCCGCCCTGGGGCCTGGCCCTACTGACCCTCGGGCCTCATAGCCCTCACCTCCCCCTCGGCTTGGCTCCAGCCTCGCTGGCCCCGCTCCCGCCCTGAGCTCTGCCTGGGCAGTGTCTGCTGCCGCCAGGCATGCCTTCCCAGGTCACTGCCTGGCTCCTTCCCACGTCTCCCTGGCCGCTCCCAGAGTTCTGGCCCTGGGCCTCACACTTGGGAACCCAGCCTCTGTCCAGTTTGCTTTGTTTGCAGTTTGGTTTGTTTGCTTTCTACTTTTTCCTACAAGACCTTTCAAACTCACAGATAAGGGGAGAGAAAGCAGGGCGAGTTATCATTTATCACACCCATCTCTCTGTGGCTAGGATGGTCCAGCTTAAGGATTTATCTGCATTTTTCTGTGAGGATGGGGTTTGAAATCCAACCCTCCCCCTGCTGTGACTGGCTAGGGTGTGGATTTTATCCTCAGGGCACTTGGGAGCCCTGGGAGGGATCTAAGTGAGGGAGGGACATCTCCTGCTGTTAGACTGATCTGGGGCTCTGGTAGGGGGGCAGGGTATGGGCAGGTTGGGAGTGGATTTTAGGGAGGACAGGATGGTGCAGTGGGTTCAGTGGTTACTTCCAGACCTGAGAATGGGGCCTTATTTGAAAAACATATTTGCGGATGTAACTATTAATTAAATGTCTTCACATAAGGTCATTCTGGGTTAGAGTGGCCCTGAATCCAATGACCAGTGTCCTTGAGGAGACAGAAGAAGGGCTTCCCCGGGAGTCTAGTGGATAAGAGTCCGCCTGCCAATAAGGAGACACGGGTTCGATCCCTGGTCTGGGAAGATTCCACATACCTCAGAGCAACTAAGCCCATGTGCCACAGCTACTGAAGCCCATGTGCCTAGAGCCTGTGCTCCGCAGCAAGAGAAGCCACCACAACCAGAGAGTAGCCCCTACTCGACGCAACTAGAGAAAGCCTGTGTAAAGCAGCGAAGACCCAGTGAGGCCAAAAATAAAAATAAATAAATAAATCTTAAAAAAAAAAAAGAGGAAAGGCCATGTGAAGATGGAGGGACAGGCTGGGGTGATGTGGCCACAAGCCCAGGATGCCTGGAGCCCCCAGGAGCTGGAAGAGGCAGAAAGGACCCTCCCAAGAGCATGGTTTCTGCTGTGTGAGTGGCCTAGTTGGTCGTGCTTTGTCTGAGCAGCTCCAGGAGCTGGTACAGGAGGTCCGGTGGTTGATCCCTTTAGCGCTGGGGTTGACTGAAGTGCGCCGTGGGCTGCCCAGTTTGGGAGCCTGGAGTCCTGGCCCTAGACATGCCCCGCAAGCCAGCCTGGCTCTGGCTTTAAGGTCAGTGTATGGGAGGGGAGGGAGACACGCCAGGGAGGGGTTTACAGGCACTGCTGCCCTCTCACCTCTGTCCTCCCTGGAAAAGTGACAGAGGGTAACCCCAAACGAACCCAGGGTTGTGATGGGGTGGCCCGGGGCTAGTGATCTTTCCTAGGGGACAAGTCCCACGGGTGAAGCAGGACAAAGCAGAAATGAAAGCCTCTGAGAGTGAAAGTGGGTCCAGCCTCCCTAGCCGAGATCGCAGGTAATTCAGACTCTTTCCCTGCACAGTCGTGACTTGCCCTGTCCTGACCACCTGGGAGGCTGTTGTCAACTAAAGGCCTCCCCAGGCCGCGAGGGGGCCGAGCTTCAAGGTGTGCTGGTGTTTCCAGGTTTCCTCGGTCTGTTTGCTGGTATCTGTCATCCTGAAATAAGAAGAGGAGTCTTTGTTTCTCAGGTTTGTTTTGAGACGCCCTCAAACGGCAGAGGAGTCCAGGGACAGCAATCCCCCCCACCCCCCAGCTACCTGGATTCCCAGTCAAGACTTTGGCCACGTTAGCCTCCTCCACCCCTGCTTCTGTCTCTCCCTCCCTGTCTCTCTATCTCTGTCTCCCCTGTCTCTCCATCTCTCCCTGTCTCTCTGTCTCTTTATCTCTCTTTGGCTATCTCTCCATTTCTGTGTCTCTATCTCTCTGTCTCTCCCTCCCTGTCTCCTGTCTCTTTACTCTCTTTTTTTGTCTGTCCCCCCATCTCTCTGTCTCTGTGTCTCTCACATTTTCCCTGCAGAACCATTTCGGAGTAAGGACAGGCACCAGCTTCACCCTAGGGACAGAGCAGGGGGCTGGGGTCCACAGGCCCCTCTGAGGTCAGTGTGGGATCCTGCCTGCAGTCTAGTCCCCCAAAGACTGACCTCAGCCTTCCTTCACGGCAGTTTTTCCCAGGTCCAGGGCCAGCCGGGGCCTGACTGTGTCTAGCTGCCCTGTTGCCATCTGGGCCCAGGTTCTGGGACAGATACAGGTGCTGCTCCAAGGGCCTGCTGTGGGGCTTGTTTCAGGAAACTCTTTCTCTGCAAGGTCCCTCTCCCCACCCCAGCTGTCCAGCTGAGAACAGAGCCCCTAGTCTAGCCCTCTGCCCACCTGGCGGTGGTGCCCTCAGTCCCCCAGCGCCTCCCACTGCAGATGCCTCACCCCCTTTCCCAACCCTTGAACCCCCTGGGCTCTCATCACCGAGGGTGGGGTGGGGCCCAGCTGGACGGGAAGGAACCTCTGTGGAGACAGATAAACTTCCTCCCACCACGGTGCTGGGCTTCCAAACACCACCCGCCTCCACTGATCTCCGTCCTGCTGGAGTCACCCCAGGTCCCTGCCCAGGATGGCGGAGATCCCTAAAACCACAGCTCCTGGTGGCCCTGTTGGGGGTGCGGTGCTGAGATTCCTCTGTCAACTACAAAATGTAGTCACCACCTGAAAATAGAGAGTTGTGTTATTTTATTTGGTGGAAATGTTAGGACTTCAAGCCGGGGAGGCAGGGTCTCAGGTAGCACGGAGGAGGCCAGGGAAGGAGTCAGGATTATAGGAGTTTGCCACCATGGGGGCAGGCAGTCAGAACTTCAAAGGATTACTGCTAATTAAGGAAAACCAGATACCTCAAGGAATTTAACGCTCTTCTCCATATGAGAAGATGCAAGAGTCTGGGATTATTGACGTTATTCCTTTCATATGCATCTCAGCTACCTGGGGGCAGCATCCTGTCCTTTTGATTTCTCACACGCCCCTCCTGCAGCTCCTCAGGAGCCAAAGGGGCTGGCGGCATCTCCTGGATCTGAGTCGCAGGCCTTGTTTCCCTTTTGGGAACCTCATTCACATTTGGAGGTCCGAAATCGCTGAGGGATATTACATCCTTGGTTGTTGATGCCGCAGACAGAGCAGCCATGGACCCACAACAGCCAAGGGTACAGGGACAGCCCACGTGCCCATTGATGGATAAATGGACAAATACCACGTGGTCCCTCCACACCCTGGAGCATCCCTCAGCCCTGAAAAAAGAGAGAAGCCCTGACACTTGCTACCATGTGGACGGACCCTGAGAACACGATGCTCAGTGAGAGAAGCAGACACAGAAGGACACTCAGGGTGTGATTCCACTGATGGGAAACATCCAGTACAGGCAGGGACCATGCACAGGGCCATTCGTGTCGACCCAGGAGGTGGGAATGTCGCTGTTCTCTTCAGGGGCTTCAGCTTTTCTGCAGGCTAGAGAATGCACACAGGAAAGGCTGGTGCGTCCCATGGGCTCAGGCTCTTGGCCCTCTCCCTCTGCAGGTGGGCAAGCACGGCATTCATCTTGCAAAGTCCCAAACCTTTGAAGACAATTGACATCCATCCATCCATATTGGGGCTCCCCCACCCTACTGCTGATATGGGGGGTCACCCTCTGTGGGATGTCCTGGGTGTTGCAGGGTGTGGAGCCACACCACCTGCTCAATGCTGGATTTCCAAGTCCTGGGGACCACAGATGTCTCTGGGGCAGAATCACCCCCAGTGAGACCCCCTGGTCTATGGGAGAGAACAGATGTCAGGGGGGGTGCATGATGGAACCCCCATGGAATGGCATGAATGGCCCACTTCTCCATCCGCCCCACACTTGGCCAGGTGGGAGCACTGCCACATTCAGTGTTGAGGGGAGGATTGGACACAGCCCAGAAGCCTTGGGGGGGTACAGCAGACAGGACGCACCTCAGGGATGGGAACCCGGAGGTAGGAACCTTACTGGGGTGGGGGCTTGGGGGATCCTGTTGTGTTGACCTGGGCGCCGAGTACGTGGTTATTTGGGATATCCAAAATAACCTGGGATATTTGTCAAGCACCCAGTGATCCTCCAATGCCCAGAGGACACTATCATGCAGTTTTAATTCAGTTCCGACCCTCTCTGCCTGGAGTCAGTGCAGAACCTACAGCTTAAGGGCTCAGCCCACAGCCCTGTCCCCTCATATACCAGTCCCGAGTCCCCTGTGACCCCTGAACTTCTGACCGACCAACTAACTGTGTGTCATGGTTCCTGCCACCCCTCTCCCTGGGTCTGACCAATTTGTTATAGCAAACAAGTGGGACCTAATTAAACTTAAAAGCTTTTGTACAGCAAAGGAAGCTATCAACAAAACAAAAAGAGAGCCCACAGGATGGGAGAAAATATTTGCAGATGAAGTGACCCACAGGGATTAATCTCCAAAATATACAAACAGCTCATGGAGCTCAGTATCAAAAAAAGAAAAAAAAACGCAATCGAAAAAACAAGCAGAAAAAAAAAAAAAAAAAGAAAAAACAAGCAGAAGACCTAAACAGACATTTCTCCAAGGAAGACAGACAGATGGCCAACAGGTACATGAAAAGATGCTCAACATTACTAATTATCAGAGAAATGTAAGTCAAAACTACAGTGAAATATCACCCCACACCAGTCAGAATGACCATTGTTAAAACGTCTACGAATTACAAATGCTGGAGAGGGTGCGGAGAAAAGGGAACCCTTTGTCCCAGAGTTTTAGGCACAAAGGGCTTCTAGCCTGGTCCCTCCTGTCCTGGACGTGAACTCAGGTGGTTGAAAGAGGGTTAGGAGGGTTTTAGGAGACCTGTGCCAGGACAGGATTTCCCAGTTTGGTTTGTGGAAAGTCACCAGCTGTTGTGACCTGGGTGTGTTCTGTACATAGGTGACACCTCCATAAACAGTTAAAGGTTAACAAGGCACTTGCCCCTGCAGACCCATCAATCTTGGGTTGGGTTATCCAGTCCTGAGAGAAACATCAGAGAAAATATAACTCCATGGAGGGATGCTCTCCAAAACCCCTGACCTGTGCCCCCACTCCCGACTGCCCAGGCCATTGAAAGAGGCACAGCCCAGGGGGATCCCAGAGAGGCCTGAACATCACAGGGGACCCTGAAAAGTCCTGGGGCCAAGAGGATGTCAGGGAACCCAAGGAGAGGTGAATAAACTATGGGCTTCGGTTGATAATAACATATCAAGATTGGTTCATTAATTGTGACCGCTTCCCCGGGGGCTCAGATGGTAAAGAATCTGCCTGCCAATGCAGGAGGCATGAGTTTGATCTGATCCCCGCGTTGCAGGAAGGGGGACCCCTTCCAGGGCCCGAAACTGGACTCTTGTCTAACGCTTGGAAATGAATTGTCCAAGGAGACACATGTGCTGACAAAGCAAGAGATTTTATCGGGAAAGAGCACCAGGGTGAAGAGCAGTAGGGTAAGGGAACCCAGGAGGACAGCTCTGCCCTGTGGCTCACAGTCTCGGGTTTTATGGTGATGAGATTAATTTCCAGGTTGTCTTTAGCCAATCATTCTGACTCAGAGCCCTTCCTGGTGGTGCATGCCTTGTTCAGGTGAGATGGATGCCAGAGAGAAGGATTCTGGGAGGTGGTCGGACATGTGTCTCCTTTTGACCTTTCCTGAGCTCTTCTGGTTGGTGGAGGCTTATTAGTTCTGTGTTCCTTACCAGGACCTCTGTCATAAAACAACTCATGCAAATGATTACTATGGTGCCTGGCCAGGGTGGGCAATTTCAATCAGTGTGCTTCC
The DNA here is from genome assembly GCF_054371585.1 of Giraffa tippelskirchi. Taxonomy (NCBI): domain Eukaryota; kingdom Metazoa; phylum Chordata; class Mammalia; order Artiodactyla; family Giraffidae; genus Giraffa; species Giraffa tippelskirchi. Next base: position 116,513,447 of record NC_137280.1, on the reverse strand, counting down.
CCTAACACCTGGATCAGGAAGATCCCCTGGAGGAGGAAATGGTAAGCCACTCCAGTATTCTTGCCTGGGAAATTCCATGGATGGAGGAACCTGGTGGGCTACAGTCCATGGGGTCGCAAAGAGTCAGACACGACTGAGCACCAGGCACATCATAATAAGAATCACGTCAACTGAAGAGGAAGGAACACTTGGAGGCTTGGTACTCTCTTCATTGTTTTCTGTAAATATAAAACTGTTCTAGGGACTTCTCTGGTTGTCTAGTGGCTAGACTTTGCGCTCCCAATGCAGGGGACACAGGTTTGATCCCTGATGGGAGAACTGAAATCCTGCATGCTGCGTGGTGTGCCCCTCATCACCCCCCCCCCAAAAAAAACCAGATAACCTTTAGCAATTTAGAAAAGAAAAAAGAGAGTTGAGTAGACTCCTTCCTCCTTCTCCTTTCTGTCCTTCTTTTTCTCTGGCTCTGAAATAAAGACATAAGCATTTCCTAAAGCATCTACCACCTTGCAGGAGGCCTGGAACTTGCAGTGCTCAGAAGACAGGAAATTCTGCTGCATCACCAGAAGAGAAAAGCCATTACCTTCTGATGGGCAAACTCACCTTCTGGGCTGCCTGACCAGCGGCCTTTCCTGCTCAGAACACCCTTGATGAGCACAGAAGGCGCCGCCAGAGACAGTTGCTGCCTGGGAAAAATGTTTCGCTGGAGGATAAGGGATGATTCTCTCTCCTGAGCGGCCTTTTGTCCCTTTAACTTCCTGCCCATGTGCTGTAATAGCTACACAAAATCTCGATGCGAGATAAGCCTGCGAGAAGTGAGGGATCTTCTGGGGTCAATGGTGTGGATTCCACAGGGCTTGGGTTGCTCATGTGCATGTATTGCTGTCAGAGCAGCAAACCCTTGATCGAGATTTGTGCATTTCCCTGTGTGGGAGGGAGGGAGGGAGAGATGGGCCTGAGTAAGTCCTGCGACCCAGCCTTGCCCCCACAAGGCAGCCTCCTCGGGGAGACTTCCACCTACATGAGACGCACCAGCAACAAAGCCAAATGGACAGATGGACAGTGGAGGAAGAAGCAAGCACTTCAGCTGCTCCTGAGAGAACCCGCGTGGCGGGAGTGGGGTAGGGATAGGGTTGGGGGGCTGGGGGGGGGCAGGCACCTAGGTGTTTGGTGTGCGGTTATTTCAGCTTGGCTGTTTGTTTGAGCGTTTTCATAATTAAAGCAGAAGATTCTGCCAGAAAATAGTTTTCTCACACTGTTCCACACAGAGTCCGTCACCACACGGTCCAGCAACTTCTCTCTGCCTCATCAGAGCACACTCAGGAGAACTAAAAACACATCCACACATGCCTGGGCACCCATGGCCACAGCAGCCACGGTGGAAACAAGATAGGTGTCCGTGGACAGGTGAGCAGACATACACACACGTGTCCCTCCACACGTGGGGCATCCCTCAGCCCTGAAGACAGAAGCCCTGAAACTTGCTACCATGTGGAGGGACCCTGAGAACACGATGCTCAGTGAGAGAAGCAGACACAGAAGGACACACAGGGTGTGATTCCACTGGTGGGAAACGTCCAGAACAGGCCGATCCATGGATACAGAGAGTGGGTTCCTGGTGGTCAAGGGCTGGGGAGGGGCTGGTGTTGCTTTTGGGGTGATGGAAAGTTCTGGAAGTAGATAGAGGTGCTGGTTGCACAACCCTGGGAATGCACTGAAAACCCCTGAATCACTCACTATTTAAAAGGGTGAGTTGCATGGCATGTGAATTATATCTCAATGAAGACAAACTAAGATCATGGCATCCGGTCCTATCACTTCCTGGCAAATAGATGGGGAAACAAAGGAAATGGTGACAGACTTCATTTTCTTGGGCTCCAAAATCACTGCAGATGGTGACTGCAGTCCTGAAATTAAAAGACACTTGCTCCTTGGAAGAAAAGCTATGACCAACCTAGATAGCCTATTCAAAAGCAGAGACATTACTTTGCTGACAAAGGTCCGTATAGCCAAAGCTGTGGTTTTTCCAGTAGTCATGTATGGATGTGAGAGTTGGACCATAAAGGAAGCTGAGTGCTGAAGTATTGATGCTTTTGAACTGTGGTGCTGGAGAAGACTCTTGAGAGTCCCTTGGACTGCAAGGAGATCAAACCACTCAATCCTAAAGGAAATCAGTCCTGAATATTCATTGGAAGGACTGATGCCAGAGCTGAAGCTCCAATACTTTGGCCACCTGATGCAAAGAACTGACTCATTGGAAAAGACCCTGATGCTGGGAAAGATTGAAGGCAGGAGGAGAAGGGGATAACAGAGGATGAGATGGTTGGATGGCATCACTGACTCAGCGGGACATGAGTTTGAGCAAGCTCCAGGAGTTGGTGATGGACAGGGAAGCCTGGTGTACTGCAGTCCATGGGGTTGCAAAGAGTGGGACACAACTGAGTGACTGAACTGAACTGAAAGACAGTGGTGGTGGTTGATGGTTTAGCTGCTAAGTCATGACTGACTCTTGTGACCCCATTGATTGTAGCCCACCAGGCTCTTCTGTCCATGGGATTCTCCAGGCAAGAATACTGGAGTGGGTTATCATGCCCTCCTCCAAGGGATCTTCCCAGCCCAGGAATGGAACCTGGGTCTCCTACATTGCAGGTGAATTCTGAGCCACCAGAGAAGCCCACTAAACACGGAACCAAAGTCAAAAAGAGAAGGAAGGAGATTCGGGGGCCTTTTCCCCGTGTCTCCCTCTGGCCCCCGGCGGCCCCGGGCCTTGGCAGCGGCTGGCCCTCACCTGAAAAGTGCAACCTGTTTTGTAGGTGGCAAATCCGAGGCCCGAGGCCCTCAGGAGGCTCAAGCAGTTTTATTATTATGGTTTATTGGTTCCCTGATACATCCGGGCCTCTGTCTGCCCCGCTGCAGGATGCTCCTTGGAAGACGGAATCAGGGCCACCTCTGGAGGGTCAAGGTGAGGGAGGTGGGCCATTCGTGGCGGAGGACATTCTTGATCCAGGGTGTGTAGGGGGCCACGGCGACAGCCACGGGGGGTTTGAAGATGTCAGTGCAATTCTCGGAGCTGAAGGACAGGATTCCGGCCACTTGGCCTCTTCTGCACACCACCGGCCCGCCTGAGTCCCCCTGTGGAGGCAACAGAGCACCAGTCACCTCCTGATGAAGAGGGCCGGTTGGTTATCCAGTGGGAGGGGATGGGAGACTGATTCCAGGGCAGAGACCCCCATCTCCCTGCTCCCTCCCTTCTTCCACCTCCATTCCTTTCTTGCCTGGTAACTTTCTCTGTGCCTTCTTCCCCTCCAGGGCCTTTGCACATGCTCCATCCATGCCCTGATATTTCTAGGTGCTGGAGTTCAAAGCCTAGCTCTGCCACCCCCTGTGTGACCATGGGCAAGCTGCTTAGTCTCTCTGTGCCTCAGTTTCTGCACTTGAGAAGTGGGTGCCTGCTCCTTCCCAGCTTCAGGACCCCCATGGAAGGGAGGGAGCCAGGTACAGGCTGGCCCTAGTGCCCCCACCCCCAGCACCCGAACCTTGCAGGGGGCCTGGCTCTTGGAGTCAGCTGCCAGGCAGATCATGTGAGTGCTGATGTTGCCATGCCAGAACCGACTGTTGTTGCACATCCTGGTGTCCAGCACACGCAGGTCCAGCTCCTGCAGTGCCCTGGCCAGCTTCCCAGGCTGGTGGGTCAGGCCCCAGCCGGCCACGCTGCACTGGGTGCCTGTGGCCACCGCCTGATGACCTCGGGGCAAGGCCAGGGGCTGGATGGTCCTGCTGGGCTTCACCTTCCCGTCCAGCTATACGGACAGGAAGAGGCAGGTGAGTAGGTGAGGGGACGCTGGGGGAGGAGAACACAGGCGGAGGGGCAGTGGGAAGGGCAGCCTGGGGAGGGACAGTGGGAAGGTGAGTCTGGGGGAGGGGCGATAGGGGAGAGGAGCCACGGGAAGGGGACCTGGAACTACCATTCCTCCCACTGGCAGCACCTTTAGCAGCGCGAGGTCATTCTCCAGATCAGGGGCTGGCTTGTATTTGGGGTGCCGGACCACCTTCCTGATGCCGTAGGTAAGGCTGGGCTCTCCCAGCACATGGAGCCCCAGCACAAGCCTCAGTTGCTGCGTCCTGGGGGCGGCAGGGTCGGGGTGTTGGGGTGCTGCAGGGTGTGTGTGGGGCGGCAGGGCCTGGGTGTGAGCCCTAGCCCTCCCAGGCTCTGGCCCAGGGGCACTCACTGTCCTGCACCCCCTCACCCGGCTTCTTTCTGCAGTCCTTCCCCTTCACCTACCCAGTCTGGTCTTCTCCTTGCCTCCTCCAGGAGGCCTTCCCTGCTCCCGCCTCACCCCAGACTCCTGTCCAGCTGTGCCTGAAGGCTGTCTCCTTTCCATGTTTTCAGTTACTTAAACCAACAGACCCCCTTTGATTACTTCTCCGGGTTTGATCTGAGGTCTTTGATACTGGCCAGTCCAGAGGTAGGACAGCTCTGGGATGGGTTTACCTGGTGGTTTCACAATGACATCATGCACCCAGGTTCCTCTCTGTGTTGGCCCCGCCACCCTCATAGGCTAGCTCTGTCCCTGTGGCCACAGGTGGGAGACACACTCCTGGGTGTCACAAGAGGCCCACCTCTGTCCATTTGGAAGGTGCTTTTCTGTAGCAAATAAGGTGCCCCCAGGAATCCTCACAGCCTAATATCACATACACACACATAAGGTTGCTGTGATGTACTCTTGCCTCAGCAACCACTGCAGAGGGGAAGGGGACCCCCTCACAACACTACAGTTGACTTAAATCTCTCTGGATCCACCTCCTGGTGAGAATGGGGAAACCAGGATAGGTCTAGGGACATCTGGTGTGATGGGGTGGGGCCAGGTCACTCACGGCTGGGTCAGGCAGTGGGCAGCTGTCAACACCCACTTTTGGTTCAGGAGCACCCCGCCACATTGGTGGATGTCAGACTTCTGCAGTGAGACCATGTATGGGCGTGAGTGGGGGACAGCGTCTCGACCCCCGATGATATGGGTCTCAAAGGTGTTGCCTCCTGGGGAGAGGGAGAGAAAAGGCCAGGTTAGGACTGGGTGCCCCACCCCTGCTCTGACACTCTGACTCCAGTTCTGAGGCCCTGGATGGAATGTTCTGGAATTAGACTATGAGGCTGGTTGCACAACTCCAAATGCACTAAAATTCTCTGACTTGTACCTTTTACCTGGGTAAACTGCATAGTATGTGAATGACATCTCCATAAAGCTGCCATAAAAATTGTTCTAAAACTAATCATGGGGACTTCCCAGTGGTAAAGACTCCACCTTCCAATGCAGGGGACGAGGATTTGATCCCACATGCCCCGGGATGTGGCCAGAAATTTTTTGAAAAATTGTGAATTAAAAATGATTGATAAAAAGTGTTTTAATGTAAATTAGCTAAAAAAAAAAATCTGTGATTCCCCATCATGCTTTAATTTTTAAAATCTATTTTTAAAAATTTTGGCCATGCTGCATGGCTTGTGGGATCTTAGCTCCCTGGCTAGGGGTCAAACCCATGCCCCCTGCAGTGGAAACACAGACTCCTAAACCCTGGGCCACTAGAGAAGTCCCTCCTTCATGCTTTAAACATCTGAACTCCTCGCGACCCATAAGACACACCTCAGCTGACCTTGCTTCCTTCTCACTTGCCCCCACCCCCTCCAGCACTCCGGTCTTCCTGCTGTTGATGGATGGATGATGGATGAGGATGGATGGATAACGGATGGATGATGGATGGATGGATGCATGGAAAGGAAGGAAGAAAAGAAGGAAGGGAGAAAGGATGATGGGTGGGTGGTGGGAACCCCTATCCTGCTGGGTCACCAGTTGATCACAGTGAACCTGGCTGGATAACAATCCAGCCAGGCCAGCATGGTGGGATGTCCACCATCCCACCCAGCCTGCATCTCACACTCCCAAGTGCCATTTATGAACAAGTGTATGCAATCTGGGGAGGCAGCCAGCTGGGGCTGAAATTTGAGGTCCGTCCCTCCCAGCGGGGCAATCCTGTGGAGGCTGCCTCGCTCTTGGAGCTGTGGTTTCCTTCTCTGCACTTCCTGGGTGCTACTGGGGAGCAAACAGCCTGCACCTGTCCTACGTGCTGTGAATCCAGCTCCATCAGAGCTCCACGGTCGCCCCTCGAGACAACAACCAGGCGCACATGCGCGACCTCACCCTGGAGAGGCCTGGTGGGATCCACCATGAAGGGGCGAACACAGCGCTCCTCCGTGGTTCCTCCGGAAAATGCATCATCCGAGCCCAGCCTGGGGACGCAGCCCAGGGCCGCGGTCAGAGGACCTGGGGGCGATGGAGATGCTACCAGAGCACAGGGGATCGAGGACAGCAGGACGACTAGGTCCTGCTCACTGAGGACACCGTGCGGACAACTGGAATGAGGTCTGTAGGTGAGCTGAGAATCCACTGGTCCTATGAAAGGATGGCCTTGTTCCCAGCACACACACACATAACCGCCCCCCCCCACAAGCACAGGCTCACACATATGCACACGCACACATATGCACATGCACACACACACATACATGCAAAAGCGTTTAGGGGTGAGCGGCAGTGCATCTGCAGCTCACTCTCAAATGGTTCAGAAAAATAATGATAAACACGTATTTGTATTTTGTATGCACATTAAGAGGTGGGGTAGGTTGGGGGGATGATAAAGCAATGGAGGCAAAATGTTTACCACCAAGGGATTAGGAAGGAGAAAAGGAAAGTTGTCTGCAGGACTCTCCTGACTTCTCTGTAAAAGTGGAAAGAAGTCATAAGGAAAAAAATGGGGTGACTTCCCTGGTGGTCCCGAGGCTAGGACTCTGTACTCCCAATGCAGAGGGCGTGGGTTTAGTCCCTGGTGAGGGAACTAGATCCCACAGGTAGCAACTGAGAATTCACATGTCAAAACTAAAGATCCTGCTTGCTGCAACAAAGATTGATGATCTTGCGTGCCACCAAAGATTCGGTGCAGCCAAAATAAACACATTTTTCTTTTTAATTCAAGAAAGGAAAAGAACCTTACATCTGCCTAGCCTTGCCCTAGCCCTCAGGGCTCACTCAGAAGAAGTCATGACAGCCACATGGAGATGAAACTGACAGACCCTCAGTCACCCAAGCTGTGAAACCATCCCCAACAGCGAGTCCCATCACCTCAGGAAGAAGCCCCGAACTGTTAGCAACCCACTTCACACCTTTTTTTTTAATGGTTGCTTTTTCTTGTTTTCACTTTTTAAAAAACTGATGTATAGTTGATTTATCATGTTGTGTTAGTTTCAGGTGTATAGCAAATATATATATATATTTTATATATATCATTCAGTTTATATATATATACATATACATGTATATTATATATATATTCATCCCTGAGTCGGGAAGATCCCCTGAAGGAGGGCATGGCAATCCACTCCAGGATTCTTGCCTGGAGAATCTCATGGACAGAGGAGCCTGGCAGGCTACAGTCTATGGGGTTGTGAAGAGCTGGACACGACTGAGTGACTAACACTTTCACATTTATATTCTTTTTCAGATTCTTTTTCAATTTTAGGTTATTACAGGATATTGGGTATAGTTCCCTGTGCCAAACAGTAGAACCTTGTTGTATGTTTTATATATAGTTGTGGTTATTTAGTCACTAAGCCACGTCTAACTCTTTGTGACCCCATGAACTATATAGTATATACTATATATATATATATATAGTCCTCCCGGCTCCTCTGTCCATGGGATTTCTCAGGCAAGAATACTGGAGTGGATTGCCAGTTTTTCTCCAGGGGATCTTCCCGACCCAAGGATCAAACCCTCATCTCTTGTGTCTCCGGCATTGGGAGGCAAATTCTTTACCACTGAGCCACCTGGGAAGCCCTTTATATATGGTGGTATCTGTTAATTTCAAACTTCTAATTTATTCCATTTTTTTTTTTTAATTTAAAAAATTTTGGCCATCTCGAATGGCTTGCAGGATCTTATTTCCCTAACCAGGGATCAAACCCATGTTCCCTGCAATGGAAGCCTGAAGTCCCAACCAGCGGACCACCAGGGAAGTCTCCCACCTCATTTTAACTTTTAAAAAAAATATTGTTGGAGGAAAGTGAAGCTCCCTCCCTGCCACCCCCCTTCCTGCTCTGGAGCCTCCTTCCAGAAATATTTCATTGAAGGGGAGCAGGCTCAGAATAGAGACCCCCAGGACGTGGGTGTCCTCGGCCCTTTGCTCTTTGTTTTCCCCACAATCTCTTTTTCGAGGCTGTTTCATGGACAGCCATCTCCTGCTCTGGGGGCCGCCGATGTGTTTTCAGTGAGTCCTGTCTAGGAACAGGGAAATTGTATCCAGTCTCTGTTCCTTCACCCCTGCCCTGCCCCTCGCCCTGGGCCCCGGGCGCTGCAGCTCCAGCCTCAGTGTCCCCACCTCGCTCACCTGCCCACAGGGCTTCCAGGACCACCAGAAGGAGCAGCATCTCGGATGGGGGGCCTCCACGGTTCTGGCCCCGGGCCCCAGCACAGTTCACACCTACCCTTCCTGTGGGGGAGGGAGGTGACGTTCACAGCTCTGGCTGATTCCACATCACCCCCAAGTGTTTCTGAAAGATACGCACTCTTTGGAGACAAAACCCTGTCACCATGATCACACCTGAAAAATTTACAGGAATCCCTATTGACCATCTATTACCCCGTCATGTTCCACCTCCCAGGTCACTTATGGTGTTGTGTGGTTTCAGCGCGTTCATTTCCTTGCCCTGTTGTCTCATTGTGGCAAAATACACACACCATAAATGCAGCATCCTAACTGTATTTAAATGCACAGCTCATGGCATTAGGTACATTGACATTGTCATGGGATCACCCTCACCATCATCTCCAGAACTTCCTCATCTTCCCAAACTGAAGCTCTGTCCTCATGAAACATTGACTCCCCAGCCCCACTCCCAGCCCCTGGCCCCACCAAATACTTCCTGTCTCTGGATCTTACTCCTCTAGGGACCTCCTGTGAGTGGAATCAGTGTGTGTCCTTCTGGATCTGGTTTCTCTGAGTATCATGTTCTCAAGGTTCATCCATGGTGTAGCAGGTGTCAGAATCTTTCTTTTTAAAGGCAGAATAATATTCCAACGTGTGGAGGGACCACATTGTATTTATCCATCTGTGTGTTTATCCCTCCATCTGTCCATGGATATCTGGGGTCTTTTAAATTTTGGCTATTATGAATAAAGATGGTATGAACACTCATTTGTTATGAGCACCCTGGGGCTCCTGCAAGTCTGAGGGTCCTAGCCAGGCTCATCTGGGCCCTCCCTCCTTCAGTCTACCCTTCTCCTTGCAGCCCTCAACACCACGGGACCCAGAGCAGCCAATCAGAGCACACCCTGTATCCTCTGGCCATAGAGATTGGTTATGGGCAGAGGACCAATCTAAACCCTGCACCAGCTCAGTGAAGACAAGGGCCCATGTTTCTTCTGGAACTTTCCAGAAACAGCCTTCATGCTGCTGGACTTGGAAAGATACCAGCCTGAGGGTGGGACCAGGGTGAGAGGCATCTGCCTGAAAATGAGGAAGCTGACCACAGGGAGGAAGCTGACCACATGCTCAGTGCCTGAAACCACATGCATTTACTCTCTCGTGGGGCAAACATCCACATGTGGGCCAGGCCAGTTCCTCTGGAGCTCCAGAGAATCATTTCGTGCCCTTCCAGACTAGAGACACAGATGCTGGGGGTCAGGGCATGGATGTTTTTGGAGCTGCTCTTCTGCTGACTACAGGTTGTGGGGAGACAAGAGTCTGAGCTGGAGCCAGTGCTGTGCCTGAAACCCCTGCCCGCCAGTCATGGAAGTCACACCTGAGTCAGTGTGAATCGGGTTTTCTCTCCTGTGATACTGAAAGGGTCGTGATAAATAAAGATGACCTGACTGAAAAATGGGTCACAGAGGCAGACAGGCTCATCCTGGTACTGGCTCTGCAGCAGGGGTCTACTGTCCACCTCTCCTTCAGTGGCATCTGGCACGCAAGACTCTGGAGCCATTTTCACACAGGAGGGTGTGAGACCAGAGTTAGGTTTAAGAGAAATGGGTATTTAGTGTGCTCACATGTCCGACCTTGTTTAATCCTCCTAATGACCCCAGGAAGCAGGTTTCATTAGTATTTGGGGCTGGGAGAGGGGGTTGTTCATCAGATTTCGCAGGTAAAAAAAACAGGGTAACAGCTTGTATTTGAGTTTCAGATACACAAGTAACTTTTTGGTACAATTAAGTCCCAGACATTACAGTGGGATAAGCTTTATTCCATGTATCCCATTACATGTTTACCTGAAGTCCACAAGGCAGACCCGACGCTGAGATGAGACCCCGGTTAGGATAGGACTCCCAGGCCTTGGTCAGTCATGTGGACCCTGGCCACAAGCCTCACTCTCTGGAGGACAGCCCATGTCCCTTCCATAGCTTCTGGCTCATACTTGTCCTCGCTTGTCCTGTGCAGAGGAGGTGGCGCCAGGTCACTCAGGTGGTGGAAACTGTCCAGACGCCGGGCTCACATTCTCCAGGCCCCGAGGCTCTGGTCACCTCAGTGGTGGAGGGTGAACCCCCAACCCACACGAGCCAAGTGTGAAGCACGGTGAACGCTGAGTCTGGGGCTGTCACTACATGGCAGCGAAAGCCTGGGGGCAGGGGGAAGGGGTCAGGAGCAGAGGGGCTGGACCCGCAGGCCTGAGAGTTACAGCAGGTTGGAGACGCTCCTATAAACGACCAGAAAGTGTTTCTGACTTCTGACACAGAGGCTGTGTTGCAATCACTCAAGTTTTAAAGCTGCAGCTCAAAAGCAGCTAAATGTGGGTGGAGAAATGGGTGTGGCTTTGTTCTAATAAAACTTTATTTACAAAATGGGCAGTGACAAGGCCTTGCTAAGGGCTCTGGGGTCTCCACACCGGCTGGTGGCTCCTACGGCCTGGCGCTGGTGCCTGCTGGGTTCAAAGGACACACAGCCCTAGACACCACTGGCATGGGTGACATTGCCTGGGAGCTGGGGCTCAGTACCTCCAGGGCCTCTCAGCCCAAAATATGCCCCCAGGGCCCTTCCTGCCCAGAGCCCAGGTCCCTGTGGCCCCTTCCCCCAATCAGAGGACCCAACAGGAGGCCCTGGGAGCTTCCAGGCTCAGAGGGGTGGCTGAAGTCTCCTGTTGTGGATTACATGCCCGTCACTAAAGCCTGTGCCCTTGCCTGGGTCCCACCGACCTCGGGGCCAAGGAGGTTGGTCCTCAGGCTTCTCATAAAATTGTTTTATTTAGATTCCAAACAAACCAAAGCAGAGAGAAGAGGTGACCCCGAGTCAATCCGTCCACTCACAAGCCGGGACTCTGAGTCTCTGGCCGGCAGGTGGGGCAGGCAGGCTAGGGTCCCTGAGCAGTGTCTGGCCCACACGGGGCCCAGGGACGCGAGCTCGGTGGCCTCCCTGGAGGCGGAGATGGGGTGGACGGCGCCGGGCCACGCGGCGCCCGGAGGTAGTGGCGGCGGCAGACAGTCGGGCGGCTGAGGTAAAATTTGTAAGTTTATTCGCAGGGATGTAGTGTCAGGACTCCTCGGTGCCTGAGTCATCCTCATCGTCCCCGAAGCAGCTGTCGGCCTCAGCCTCGCCATCCTCGTAGTAGTCGTCATAGAAGAGATCGGAGCCCTCGTCCGGCACTGGGGCCTTGGTCTTCACGCAGTACTCAGCCAGCGTGGTGGGCACCTTCACGCCATCCCGCTCTGCGTCCACCTTGGTCCCCAGGACCTGCTTCCTGCGGAGAGATGCAGGTCAGCCTTGCTGTGGCTGGTGGTCCCAGACTCATGCAGGCACTCCCGTGGAACAGTGCCGGGCACCCAGGGGTGACACCAGATAGCACCAGGGGGTGCCCCAGAGCAGAAGGAGCCAGACCCCTCACAGGACAGCCCATGTGTGCCCCAGGGGTTTCTGCTCACACACAGGTGCACATGCACACACATGTGCACAGAACGGGGTGACCATGGGCTGAGGAAGAGGCGGAGTGCAGGCTCTGAACCAGGAAGACCAGGAAGGTGTCAGCTCATCAGGAGGAGAAACACAGATCCCAGCTGCCGAGGAAGAGGCTGGGTGAAGTGGGAGCAGCCAGGGTGCTGGGCCGGCTGTGGGCAGGTGAGTCGCTCAGCACCGCAGGGGAAGGCCGGCCACAGGGTGGTGCCCCCAGCAGATGCTTGGTACATTCCCGCCAGGCCGGGTCCCAAGTCCTCCCTCTCTGCACTTGAGTATCTTGCCGTCAATGGCATCACGCCTTCTACATGTGCTTCCCCGCTGGGGCTCTGACTGCACCGGCTGCCCCTGGGGTCCCACCTTCTGACGGTGCCGCTGGGCTTTCCCAAGCTCTCGCTGTGAGGTCGTGAGGCTGGCCCACAGGCACGGGTCCCTACGGCTCCACAGACACAGCGACACAGCAGGTGAGTGTGGGTGCTGGTGAGAACAAGGACTCATTTCTCAGGGTAAACGCTGGGGGTGGGGGAAGAGACTAGGTCGTCATGGAAACACGTATCTGACCTACTTGCTTTTCTAAGAGACAAAGAACAGACCAAAAACCTCCTCAGAAGAGACTTATGGAAGAGTTAGGTTTGTCGTGACATAAGTCACAGGTCCCAGAAGAACAAGTGAGAAAGAACAGTGATCACAGACCAGCTCACAGGACACAGCGGACATAACCAGGTGTTAACTCCGGGTGGACACACACACAGGCCCAGGGACATTGCTGGCACCAGCCCGCACGCAGGGGATGTTTTGTATAGACTCTCCTGCCAGGTCTGTACCCTGCTCACAGGGGAGAGAACAGGAGACCAGAGTAATGACAGAGCTCCCCTGGCCAACTGCTGACAGACGCACTGCTTTCATAACCAAGAAAAAATGACTTTCTGTAAATGAAGACCTTTCCTAAACATGCTGACCCCACCTGGCTTTGCTGCCTTTAGAAAACGATTCCAAGTCTCAAAACTGCAGCACCAGCGAGACTCACTTCCGTGAGGTGAGGAAACAGACCACCCTTGCACAGCATGGGCCTGGTCACACGTGGAGAATCCACTCCCTGAGGAGACCCGTGGGGAAAAGCCAAGGGCCAAGTGCACAGGACCATGTCCCAGTGTGCAGGGTCTTCACACAGAGCGGGGGCGGGGTAGGGGTTGGGAATCGCTGCCCTTCTAGTCACAAAACAAGGGAAGGTGGCAAGACCCTGCCGAATCCTGGCAGACAGCAGGGTGTGTTAACTCCACGTGAGGTACACGTCCTCACACCACACACACAAACACACCCCCTGCAACACACACAACATGTCCACATGTGACGGTACATACAGGGATCACACGCTTCATGAGAGAAAACTCCTGGCCTTTCTAGCGGGAGGAAGAGGGCCCAGACCCCTGGGGCGCTCACCGGATGATGTCCGTGTACTCGCGGTCCTTGCCTTTGCTCTCTTTCCACTTCCTGTACATCACAGAGGCGTCCACGTTGGCTGGCGAGAAGGTGTTGGGTTCGTTGAGGAGGGAGATGACGCTCAGGAGGATGGTCCTGCAGGAGCAGGAGTCGGCGTAGGGGAATCCACGGTCTAGGGCACTGCCTGTTTGGGAGCCTCCCACCCTGACCCTGATGCTCATCCTCTGCTGCATGCCTAGCTCCTGGGATAGGACGTGGGGTGGGCAGCCAAGACCAGGACCACCTTTGCTCGGGTGAAGCAGGCCTGTCCCCTCCCCAGGGTGTTCCCGCTGGAGAGTGGTTTCCCCAGGCCACCCACACTCAGACCTGGGCTGGATGAAGGGTGCTGGGCAGGAGGCAGGGTGAGTGTAGCCCCCAGGACAAAGGGGACTGTGTCCCCTGGGGCTCAAGGAAGGAGGGGGGACCCCTGGGGTAGGCAGACAGGATTCCCTGAAAAGTGAAAGTTGTCGTGTCCAACTCTTTGCAACCCCATGGACTATACAGTCCATGGAATTCTCCAGGCCAGAATACTGGAGTGGGTAGCCTTTCCTGTCTCCAGGGGATCTTCCCAACCCAGGGATCGAACCCAGGTGTCCTGCATTGCAGGCAGATTCTTTACCAGCTGAGTCACAAGGGAAGCCCAGGATTCCCTGAGGACATTACCAAAAGTGGGTGTGGCAGTGGGTGGCAAAAGATGGCAGAAAGGCTGGCAGGGACGGGGCGTGTGTGTGCAAGGACAGGAAGCTGCACCCACCCCGTGTCCACATCCCCAGGGCGGGCCCGACTGATGCCCTCACCTGACGTTCTGCGTGGGGTTCCACCGCTCCGAGGGCAGCTCCCCACTCTGGGGGTCATCCACCGGAGGGTGGAGAATAGAGATGCAAACGTCCCCAGTCTGTGAGGTATGAGGGGGCAGGGAAGGGTCAGCACCTACATGGCTCCTGTCCCCACGCCCCTCTACCCCCACAGGGCCCGAGGGCATGCTCACCTCATAGATGTTGGGGTGCCACATCTTGGTCAGGAACCGAAAGGCGGGCGGGGAGTAAGGGTAGTCGATGGGGAACTTGAGGCGCGCCTGGTTGGGGAAGAGCAGGGGGCTGAGTCAGGCCACCCACGGCCACACACAGCGGCTGGCCTGGGACCCGCCTGCCTCCGGCGCCCCTCACGGGCCTGGGGCGTTCGTGGAGTCACCTGAGCCAAGCCGACCCTGGTCCCTGCCTTGTTGCCAGGGGTGTGGGCACCGCTGGGGAGCAGCTCCAGGCCTGTGGTGGGACCAGAGCCCGAGGCTGGCTACCTGAGCGCTGTGCTGGGCGCCCAGCCTCAGTCTCCAGCTCGTGGGGAGGATTAAAATAGATGCGTGTTCACTGGGCAGGCGCTGGGGGCGGAGATGAGTCAGCGAAGGGCTCTCTGCCTGCAGGTGTCAGCCCTGGGGGGCCAGAAGGCAGCCAGGAAGGTCACCGGAAGACAGGGAAGGGCCGCTGAGGGAGACCTGTGCCCCCGGCTCAGCCTGTTTATGCCCCAATCCAGGGACCCTGGCGGTGCTTCAGGCTCTCAAGGCCCCATGAGGCACCTCTGCTATGCCCCCTCTCCTCCTATCTTTGGAGAATCATCCTCCTGGATAGGGGGCGCTGGGGTCAAGGGGGAGGCTCTCTGTTCTGGAGTGAGCCAACCTTGAACTCAGGTCTCAGACCCTGCACCATCATCTCCCGCAAGCCCAGGGCTGGGTTTCTAAGTGATAGCCAGAGCCCAGCTGAGGCCTCTTCTGCCCCAGGCACCCACCAGCTCCCAGAGGTGCCTTCACCACTGTGTCAACTGAGGCGCGGTGGAAAGTAACGTGCCCAGGGGTGCACAGCATGCACCTGTGGAGGGGCTCCCCGACCCGGTCTCTGGGGCACCCCTCAGCACAGCACATGCTTCCTGGGGCCCCTGCAGCTCCGGCTCATAAGGGGGAGCAGGTGAGGCTGGCAGCTGAGAGGGAGGCACTGGGAAACCATGGTGGCCCCCAGGCACTTCTAGCACCCACGTCTTCTCCCCACTGCCCACCCAACCACATTGTGACAGAAGGATCCAAGGGTGGCAGAGCCACCGTGGGTCCTTTGCTGCCTTCCTTAAGGACAGCCTACAGCAGACGGGATCAAGTGGGCCCCCTCTCCAAGCCATCCTTCTCTAGAAAATCAGGCTTATACCAAAACCAGCCCAGAAGGCCCTACCCACAAGCCCATGCAAACAGTAGGCAACAGCCAGGAACCCAGGTTCTTTCTTTTCAGGCCAGAGTCCTGGCCTGGCCTTAGGTAGGACTCCTTATTTCTGCTTTGAGCGGGGCTCTTATCCTCACAGTCAGCTGCTCCCAGAAGCAGACAAAAGGGGCTGTGAGAGGGGGGCTGGTCAAGCCATTTGGTGATCAGCCCCAAATGCGGGCCCCGTGTGGAGAAGATGGACTCCAGATCAGATCTCAGCCTAGGGCTGTCGACCCTCAATCTCCCATCCAACTCTGGCAACCAGAGAACCTCAACCAGGGATCACCCCAGCAGTTCAGCCTGCTCCCTTAAGGCCAATAGCAGGCTCGGCTAAAACGCTAGCCAAAAGTGCAAACACAGACATCTGCCAGGGCAGCACCAGCCTGCCCTGCTCCCGCCTAGGCCTCCCAGCCAGGCTGCTGGGACCTTGGCAGGCAACGACTGGGTGTTCCAGCTGAGTCCAGGACCCATCTCTCTTGCAAGGCAACCCCCTGCCTTGTCCCTCTTGCTTAAGGAGCCAAGTCCTTTGATCTGGGAGGTATCCTCCCAAGGCCACATCTGGATTCACAGCCTGTCCAAGTTTTGGCCTGAGTTCTCATCCACACTGGACTGAGACACAGCCAATCCCAGGCACAACCTATGCCTCACTGCTCCCAACAACGGCTGTTAACAGGGAACTGCTCAGAACTCAATCACCACAGAGGGCCTAGGAGCAGCCCAGAGCAAGCAATTCAGGCCCAAGAAGCTGCCTGATCAGCAGAACAGGAAAAACGCCAGCTAGGCCGCAGAGGAGCCAGAGATTCTGAGGTCGGGCCTGTGTGGGTTCTGCAGTGTGGCTCCCAGGAACAGGGCAGAATGTGGGAGCGAGGGTTGGACGGAACATGATGAAGCCCAGAGGACCTGGCCCACTGCTTTTGGTCAGGGTGGCCGCTTTCCAAGCTGATCCTGGCTGCCAAGCCCATCCAGGCCTTTGTTGGAACCCGAGCAAGTGGCCGAGCCAGCCCCCAGGCGGCGGGCCTCCCTCCCAAGGCCAGTGCTCTTCATAACAGTGTTGGCTGGTCCTGGGGAGGCCTCTTTGTCTGCTCTGGGCAGCAAGTACAGCCGGGAGGAGGGGGCGGGCACCAGGGCCTGGGGGAAGCAAGGGCCACACACCCAAAGAGACAGGAGGGTCTCGGGTCTCCCCACTGAAGGCTTGAAGTGGCCTTAGGGAATATGGCGCTTCTCAGGAACTCTTGGGGCCTGAGGGAAGAGGGGGTGACCGAGGGTCCTCAGCACTCCAGAGGCGACCAGGCAGAGGAGCAAGGGCAGGGGGCCCCGCGAGGAGGGGGAAGAAAGGGACCCCACGAGGAGCAGGAACAGTGGGAGGGGCCCTGCCAGGGGAGTGGGGAGAGGACAGCGGTGGGGGAGGGGCCCCGAGGAGCTGGAGAAGGGGTCGCCGCCCCTCCCACCCCGCCGCTCACCTTGAAGTAGCCGCCCTCGTAGTAGGTGTTGGGGGGTCCGAAGATGGCCACCTCCCAGTTGTACAGGTCGCCTTCGTCCACCAGGGTCACCCGGAAGCCCTCCACCGGCTCCTCCTGCAGCCCCTTGAGCTCCAGCAACAACGCCTTCTGTGAGCTGGGCACCAGCGGCCGGGCCATGGCGGCGGCGGACGGGCCCGGGGCCGGGGGCGCGTGGGGCCGCGGGGCCGCGGGGCCGTGGGACGGGCCGGGGCCGCCTTCGTCCTCTGCGCCGCTGCCGCCGCCGCCGCCACCGCCACCGCCCGGAGGCCCCGGGCGCTCCACTCGCTCTGCGCCGCTGCCTGGCGCTCGCCTCCGCTGCCGCGCCCCGCCCCCGCCGACTGCGCCTGCGCGCCGCCCGCCCCGATCGCGCCTGCGCGCCCGCCCGCGGGGCACGCCGGGAAGCGACCACTCCCCACGGCCGCCGAGCGCGTCGCCGGGAGCCGGGAGCCGGGGGCCGCGCGCGCAGGCGCCTTGGCGCTTCCGACCCTCTGGAAGGCCGCCGCCGCCCCGGGTCGTACGAGCTCTCAGGGTGCCTGTGCGTGGGGCTGCGGGCGGGGCTGCGGGCAGGGCAGCGCTGCGGCGCGCTGCCCGGCCCGCCGCGCTTTTGGGGCCTTTTTGTGACGTCCCTGCGCGGGGCGGGGCTGGGGCGGGGCCGGCGCTAGCCTCAGTTTCCCCACCCGGGACCCGGTCCGGCCGTCCCGGACGCTCGAGCGAGGAGGGTTCTGTCGCTCGCAACCCTGTCCCCACTCGGCGCGCCTTCTGCAGCCTTGACTCGGCACCCGTCCCACCGAACCCGACCAGAACCCTGACTCTAGCTGCTCCCTGGGCCCGGACGCCCACGCAGATCTGGATGGGAGAGTAGGGGTAGGGGCTGGCCTCCATCCCTGCACGTCCGTAGGTGACAGCTCGCCATGAGGGTGGGCTTGGCACCCGTGGCCTGTGGTGGCCTCGTGGCGGGGGACCCTGGCTGCCAACAGCTGCACCAACACCTGGAGTAGGGCTGAGCCTGTTCCTTACCCCAGGTGCCCTGACATCTGGCCCTGGGCCGGTCACCACTGAGATAGACCCGTCTCTGGCAGGAAAACAAAATGTCACCTGTGGGGACGAATGGAGGACTCTGAGAACCCTGGGCAACTTCATCAGTACAGGGGGCTGTGGCTTGCACCCTGTGGGACCTGGAGGGGACCCTCGTCTATAAAGTGGGCTGCACACCCTGCTTTGTCTAGTGTTCTAAGTGTTCTCTGTTCCTCCTTCTCTGCCCATAGCATCAACATCATAGCATTGGCATGCGGCAGTTTGTTGATCAGTAGTAATTAGAGTGAATTATGATTCTTCCAGAGAAGTTTGCCAGCGTACAACCCACATCACAGGAGTTTTGGGATGGGTGGGGGCTCAGCTGAAAATGTAAAGGGAGGTGCCAGGTTTATGGACCCTCCAGCCAGTCCCCCCCACATGAGGCTGTGTCCCTCCAGGAAAGCCCACATCTTGGACTCTGAAACATCCTGGGGTGGAGGCCACCTGGGGTTTCTACTTGCCTGTTTTCCAGCCATAGCACCTCCATTTTCCTGTGGAGGTACCCATTTTTAGCCTGCAAGATTTGAATTGGACTAACCCCTAGCCCTGGCTGCAGAGCTGGGTCATCCACTAATGTCCTAGGGCCCCTGGCTGCAGTGGATCATTTGAGGACAGCATGTGACTTGGTCTTTTTCTGGGGACATGATGCTGGGGTGGCTGAGCTGGGAGAACTTGGGCCTGCAGCTAAAGGACCATCTCATCACCACGAGGCCTGTGAAAAAAGTTGGCCCTCAGGAAAGCTGAGCTGCCTGATGGGAAAGTGCTGATGATCCTGTTTGTTCTCTGGATCCAGCCATGCCTGACCTCCCCCTGCAGTAATGCAAGTAATTAAATTATTTCTTTTTTTGTTAAGCCAGTTTGAGTTGAGCCTTCCATCACATGCCATAGAAGAGCCCTGAATTCAAATCTAGATTCTTCCATAAACTTGGAAATGGTCCTCAAGTGCTAAACCTTCCAGAACTGTGAGATAATGAACTTGTGTTGTTGTGGGGTTTTTCTGGGGTTTTGTTTTATTTTTCAAGTGGTTTGTTACTGCAGCCACAGGAAATGAATACCCTGGCTTCTGTGAGTGTCAGATCCTTCCTCTAGAAAAGTGATTAATTAATTCATGGTCTTCCATAGACATATTCAGGTACAGCAGTGAATAAAATTTATAAAGACCCCTGCTTTGGGGGAGACAAGAAGAAAGGACAGAAGCAAGTTGTTAAGCAACTTCTGGTAGCAGTAATTGTTAGGAAGGAATATAGAGCATAGTGAGGCATTAGCAATGGGAGTGGGGCAGATAGGTTATTTTGGATGGGGATCGGGGGAGGCGCCTCCTCGGAAGTGGCATTTGAGCAGAGACCAGAAAGGAGTGAGCCACATGCGTCTGGAGGAATAGTGTCACAGAAAAAGGAACAGTGTGTGCAAAGGCCTGAAGCAGGGACAAGCCAGACCAGCTGGAGACCAGTGTGCCTGGCCCAGTGAGGGGACAGAGGCAAGGATAGATGCTGGGGAGTCTCCCTGCCCAGCCTTCCTGAATGCTCACTTTGTTCACAGGCCATGTGGTAACCAGATGGTCCCAGGATCCAGGCCCAGGTCTTCCTAGCACAGCAGCTCCAGGAAAAGTCCCAGGGCTGTGTGTTTCATTGGCCAGCTGGGAGTCACATGCTGTTCCTGAACCAATCACTGAGGCCAGGGTGCCTGGAGCACTCCTGGGCTGGTGGGGATGTGGGCTGGACCAGTATGGGAAGGAGCAGGCAGGATGAAGCTATAATGTGCAACCAACAGGATGCAGAGAGGGGCCTGCTGACAGGACAGGGGAGGCACCCAGGCCAAGCCCCAGTCCTGGGTGGGGAGGCTTCCTCAGAGACCACAAACTCCAGAGGAGCCCCAGGACCAGGGAGGCTGTCTGGAGGCTCCATCCTACACGTGGCAGGCCTGGGATGATCTTGGGATGTCCCTGAGGAGATGCCCAGCAGGTGGTTGGCTCTCCAGGGCTGGAGCAGAGCAGAGTTGGGCTCGACACGTGAATTTGAGACTCCTTGGTGACCAGGCAGTAATTGAAGCCGCGGCCCCAGTGAGATGCCAAGTTAGGAGGAAGCATGAGTAGAGGAGAGGTCCCTGACAGAGCACGAGGACACCTGCCTTCCCCTGGGAAGCTGGGGGAGAGGAGGAGACTTCTGGGGCCTGTGGCGTGTGGAAGGTAGGGAGGCCAGCGCCCACACTGCTGTGAGGCCAGGTGAGCAGGATGGCTCAGCTTCCTCGGGTCATGCCTGTAAAGGTCAAGCCAGGACTTCTGGACCCAAGACTAGGCGTGATGGTAACTTGGGAGGCAGTGAGGGAAGGTGGATGGGATAGGGGATGTGACCCCAGCTGGTGTCAGCCTCAGCCTGACCCAGGCAGGGGTGAGGGTGGGGGGGGGGTCGGGGGTTGGCCCTGAAGTGTGAGCTGCCCCCAGAGGTAGTTTCCCCTGAGGCAAGCAGGCCAACTTAGACCTCTGGCCAGTCCTTCACTGGCCACGCCCCTGGTGATCCCCACTGGCCATGCCCTGGTGATTCCTTGCTGGCCACGCCCCCGGCGGTCCCCCACTGGTCATCCCTTGGTGGTCACTGGCCACTGCTGTCCCAGAGAGGGTTATGGGGTCTCCTGGGCCATGTGGCTCCTTCTCCGCAGTGGGGCAGTTATGAGCCTCTTTAGCTGGGAAGAGGATCTGTTGGCACCAGTGATGGCTTCTACGTACTGTCCAGCCCTGTGTCTGATGGCTGGACGGAGAGGTCGCCCCGGGAGGCCACAGAGGTTACAGGCGGCTGCCGGGGCCCAAGAGTAGGCCGTGCGCTGTAACAGCTAATGCTTACTGACTGGAGCACCTGCGTAAACCTTCTGGTTATTGAACAAATGACCTCACAACTTCGAGGCTTGAAACAGTAACACTCATTCATTTACTGCAAACCAGGAGCTGCCAGTCAGGTACCTCCAGGTGGCTTGTGCCTCCTCACAGCATGACCACTGCATGCCATGCCAGCACCCACAGGGGTACCTATCGCCTTTCATGATGACAGGTACATAGAACCAAATACTGTCACAAAAGCCACCAAGGGCAAGGAGAGGGGGACTCAGTTTCCATCTCTTTCCTGCCCCTGGAGGGGGTTGGGAGATTTTGGAAGAGCCAGTGGGAAAAGAAAGGAAGCTGGGGCTGTTACTGGTTTATCGGTTACCAGCCAAGGGCAGGTGCTGGAAAACCAGAGGAGGCAAGCTGGCTTCTGCCAGAGGTAGCTTGAAAAAAGCTTTAGATTCCGTCCTTGTGTGGTGTCAGTCAGAACAGGGGTGGCCTGGGTCCCATTTAACAGAGGAAGAAGCTGAGGCTGGACCTGCCTGCACCTGGTCTGGGCTAGCAGTCTGCTTCCCATGGAGTCCTGCGTCCAAAAAGTGATCCCGCTAGTGGGAGGGGGACACCCAGGTGCTTGACTGTCTGGTGTGCCTGGATCCTGGGTGGGCTCCCCTGCCCCTCCTCCCCACCCCGTGGTGGTGGAGGTGGTGTGGGTGACTGGGGCGTGGGCCCTGATGACCCCTTGCTGGTGGTGTGACCTCTGCTCCTCTGGGCTTTGGTTTCGCCATCTGCTAGATGTGGGCAGTGGTTTACCTTCTGCATAGGATGGTGGTGAGGCAAGACACTGCAGGCCTTGGACTTGCTGGCCGTTTCCATCATCACCATCATGACTACCCGCCTAGCTGACCTCTTCCCGTGGCGGTTGGTGTAAACTGAGGACCAGAGAGGAACTGCTCAGGCCGGGCGCTCGGGGAGGGACGGCGGGGGGCAGCCCGTGCCTCCCAGATCTTGGGGCTGTGGGTCCAGGGCATCTCACTGGATGTCCCAGTGCTCTCCACTCCCATGAAGCTGAGTGTAGGGGCACCCTGGTTTCTGGGCAGCAGTGGGACCCGCTGGGGCTGGCTGGAGTGCGCCCGAGTGGAGAGCGTTTCTGGGGACGTGTGCTGGGACTGGACATGGGGGCTCACACACACATCAGGTCAGCCTGGGGAACAGACTTTATTTCTGCTCAGGAGAGGCGAACCTTGGTGAGTGTGCAGAGAGGGACCCTCGCCCCCTCCCCCCGCTGAAGGGGGCCGAGGCATCATTCCAGGTGGGAAGCTGGCATGCAGGGACACCCCAGTCCTGGCCCCTTGAAGTGCTCCGCCCAGAAGCAGGTGAGCAGGCCCTGAGGGCCCTGTATGTCCAAGCGGAGGAGGAGGCAGCGGCGGAGGGCGGAGCTCAGCCCACGGGCTTGACCTTAGCGATGAAAAGGGCGGCGGCCTTCTCCAGGAACTCCTCCCGGGTCATAGGGACGCTGGGTCGCCGGGCCACCAGCGCGCGGTCCATAGCCAGAGCCAGGCTGTCGGGCCCCAGGCGCGAGCCCGCCTCCAGGTAGCGCGCGGGCGCAGTGTCGTCGCTGGCCTGCAGGGCCCCCTCCAGCGTGTCCAGCACGGCCTGGCCCAAGCGGCGGTCGGCCACGGCCAGGCCCGGGTCCTCCAGCAGCCGGTAGAGGGCGCCGGCGCGCGCCACGAACTCCAGCAGCACGAAGCAGGTGAGCATCCCCGCGCGAAACACGGCCAGCGGCACTGCCTCGTGGTCCCGGCACTGGATCTTGCGCAGCAGTGGCGCCACCACCTCCTCGGGGGCCTCTCCGTCGCGGCAGATGCGCTTCAGCAGCTCGCTATACGTACGCCCGTCCAGCCCCGGCTTCTTCTTGCGCCCGCTGGCGCTCAGGCACTCGTAGGCCACGCCAACGTTGTTGTTGAAGGCCGTCCTGCAGGCGGAGGGGGAGTCGGCTCGCACTAGAGGCCTGCTCCGGCCCCCCAACCTCAACACACCGGCCCCTCCTGCCTCAGGGCCGTTCCACCAGCTGTGCCCTGATCTGGAGCGCCCTCCCCCAGATCTCCCCACGGCTCCGCCGAGTCTGTGCTCAGCCGTCTGTGTTCAGCATCACGTCTAGGGCAGCATCCTCCCCGACCCCCTAACCCTTTCCTATACTTCATGGAGTCCTCCTGAGTTCCCTCCCTTCCATCACATCAGCTCAGGAGCCTGTCTGGGAGTTCATCTGTTGGGTCATTCATTACAGTCCTACTGCCCATACCACCGCCTAGGAGCTAGAGAAATGGCTGCCGACTCTGCCAACGGGCTCCTGCCCACAGACTTTCCACCTTAGAGGTGTCACTGGGCAGGACATGTCCCTACCTCATAACTGAGTTAACTCATTTCACCTGTGCAGGCCCAGAGCCTGTAACCCAGGGTGTGGCTCAAGCCCCCTGCTGCTGCTCTGTAAGTTTAGCCACAGGCAGCCACATCAACCCGGAGGCGCTGCCTCCTGCCTCCACAGGTCACCTCAGGAAGAGCCCCAGTGCTGACTCTACTTAGTGCTTGCCCCAGGAAGCTATGAGGTCGCCCCTGCTGTGCCCTGGCCATGCCAGGAGCCTCCCAGGTGGTCGTGTGAGGGCTTGGGTCAGCCTGGGTGCCCACTCCAACCCCCCCCTTGACAGCCGGCACCCTGCCACAGCTCTAAATCAAAGGCGAAGTGAGGCTTGGGGAGGCTGATGGCCAGGCCAGGGGTCCCACAGAGGAAGGGGCACCCCATGGCTCACACTCACCCTTTCTGGGAACCCAGCTCCACTCTTATCTGTGAGACCTGGCATGCTACCCACCTGTACTAGCCAGCGTGGGTGGGAGCCTGGTCCACACCGGGCTGGAGCAGGGCAGGGTCCAGGGACAGCCATGCTCACCCAGTGAGCTCCAGGGGTCAAGGCCCTTTACAGAGGAGGAGCCGAGATGCAGAGAGAGAGGGCAGGACCTGGGGTCTTGCCCAGCTGGGATTCACTTCTCAGTTCTAGGACAATGTGCTGGGGCTTTAGGGTTAGTAAGAGCACCCTGTGAAGTGTGGGAGTGCCAGACCCTCCCTTTGTACAACTGGCACTGCGTTAGCTGCTGCCACCTCAAATCAACCCCTTGTAGGAGCTTCTGTTGTCAGCTCCTTTCCCCAGGACAAGGGGCTCTGGTGGGAGCAAGCCTGGTGGTGATGATGCTTTGGCCAGCTTGGTGGTTGTGTAGCAGTTAAGCCCACACCTAGATCAAGTCGCAGACTGAATCAGGAACTGGGAGCAGCTTGGTTGGGTGGTCTCAGCTCGGTCTGCAGCCAGGACCCTGGTGAGGCCCCCTCCTCTGAAGGCTCCCTGTCGAAGCCTCTCCCCAGGGGCAGCCTGAGCATGCTCAGGTTACGGTGCTGGCCCCCTGAGTGGGTGACAGGCAAGGTGGTTATGCAGGCTGGTCTGGTTTGATGTGAGAGGCAACTGCCTGAGGTTGTGAATACAGGGGGCTCTCGGGGGCATCTTGGCGGCAGGCTATCCCACCCCACCAGGGCGTGGCCCACTTCCCATGGAGGGTCCACTCCTGCAACTGTGGGTGAGCAGTGCCCTGTTGATTCTGCAGCAGCTGTGAGGCCACTGAGGTTTCAGGTGCCTGTCCCCAGCTCATCCATGAGCCACTCACCTCTGCTTAAAATCTCCCCCAGGAACCTGGTCAACTAGTTGTTGTAAGTGACTCACTCACGCTGGAGTTGGTCAGTGCTGTTCCTGGCCGGCCTAGATCTGTGTTGGTTCTATCCACTGTTTCCTCATCTGGAGAATATAAGGGTTCTAGCCCGTGTCTCAGGATTCTTGGGAGGACAGAGATTAGTTTTTGTGCCTGGTGTGAGGCTGGGGTCCCACGTGTGCTTGTCACTAGCTGTCACTAGCTGCCATGCAGCCCTGTCCAGGTGCTGTTTACCATGGGCTCCCAGCTTTGTGGGCAGGAAGATGTATAGCAGGCAGTGATGACCCAGGGAGATGAGATCATCAGGGCAGAAGACGGAGGAAGGCCACACCCCACCTTGAGGCCCTTCTCCTGGGGGCTCCAGTTGAGAGGGGGCACCCATGTGGTCTGCCATCCTGGGCTCTGGTCCTCAGGCTCCCCCTGTGTCAGCTCCCACATGGAGGAGTTTACAGAGCACATTGGGCATTTGTTAAAAAGAACCAATTTATGGGTCGTGTCACAGAGGGACACTTTCTGCTGTAGACAGGGGGCTCTTGATGGGGTGACTCTGCCCCCAGGGGACACTAGTGATGATGTCTGGGGGAAGTTTTGTCTGTCACCATTGGGTGGTGGAGGACCAGGAGGCTGCTCAACACCTGCAGGGCCCCCTACAGAGTGACCTTCCCCACCCACACAGTGTCAGAGAGCCGAGGGGGAGGGGCTCTGGTTCAGTGTTTGAAAAGAGATGGGGTCCTCTCCTTGCTCACAGCCTTTGCCTTCATACTTCCCCCTCTGAGTCACATGGTGTAAACCAGGGTGGCCCCCAGCATCTGTAAGTCCCCTCTCCCCCACTGACTCAGGTGTGTGTGAAATGTGTACATCTCAGGACTTCACAGGTCACATGGTCATGGAATGCAGGGTCTCCTGGGGGGTTTGTGGACTCCTTTATCTCGGGGTGTCTCATCTGGGGAGTTTCTGCCCCCAGGGCACACGGGGTGATGTCTGGGGACGTCTGTGCTTGTCATGGGGGAGGGCTCCTGGCATTGAGTGGGTGGGGGGCAGGGAGGCTGCCCCACACCCTCACAGCACCCAGGACGCCCCCACAGAGGATGCTGTGGGGATGAGCCGAGGACACTAGCCTGGACACTTTTGGTGCTTCTGCGTGTTTTCTGGGGTGACAGGGCCTGCAGGGGTTGGCACTCTTGCTGCTTCTCTCAGCATGTGGCATGGCTGCCCTACAGCATCCGCTGTTTGTGGTCTGGGGGCTGTTGGCTCCACTGTCTACCAACACGTGTGATTTCTCCACCTCAGCAGAGAGGATTTAGGTTGAGTCTGCCCCAAATCTTTCGTGCTGAGGTCACTCTCAAGAGCAGTCCCAGGAAACCCCAGCCACTGCACATCTGGCCTGCCTGGCCTCAGGCGGACCCACACCCGGGACCTAGCTGGTCTGGCTTCTGCTTCTGACCTGGCAGCTGAGGTGACCGGGCTTCCGCCTGGGAAGCCACCTCTGAGATCAGGGAGATCAGGTGCACCACTAGCCTTGGTCGTTCACCCTGCCCACTCCTTTCCCTTGGAGCCTCCCACCGACAGCTCCAGCAGCCCTGCAGCGCGGTAGACAGTGTGTCATCCCCTCACCCCCAACGTGCACAGTGCAGGTCTGCCCAGAACCTGTGGGTGTGGCCTTGTCTGGAAGTTGGGTCTTTGTGGATGTAATTAGTTCAGGATCTGGAGATGAGATGAGCCTTAAACCCAACGCCAAGCATCCTTTAGAGACAGACACTGAGGATGAGGGACTTGGCTGGCCAAGGATGTTCACAATGCCCTGAAGGGAAAGAGGCCGGAAGGACCTCCCCCAACAGCCTCAAGGGAGCGGGGAGCACAGCCCTGTAGCCCCTGGATTTCTGGCTTTGGCCCCCAGACTGTGGGCGAATACATTTCTGCTGCTTTGAGTCACGAGCTTGTGCTAATTGCTTACAGCAGCCCCAGGACACTCAGGCAGCCCCTTGGTTCTAAATCCTACACGTCTCACATGCTCTCACCTCAAGGGCCACTGGACATGGGGCGGCCGGCAGCTCACAGGTACCTGTGTGGATTATGAAAAGCGCTGCAAAAAGCCTTCAAGTAAAGGTCCTGGTCTGTGACGTCTAGGGGGTGAGTGGCTTGTGCAGTGCTTGACCTGGACAAGGACCTGACAGCCCTGCCGCTGACTGTTCCCCTCCTTGGAATGTGTCCTGGGTGCTCCTTTCTTCTGCTTCCCTCCTGCATGTCTATTCTGCCTTCTCACACTTCCCTGTGTGTGCGCTGAGGCTGGGGCTCCTCAGTCGGGCCCTGGGCTCTTCTCAGCTCCCCTGAGGCCTCCATAATGCCCCTCTCCCCATGACAACCTCCTGCCCCTGTTACATGTCTCAGCTGCAGACCTGAGTATCCACCTTCCAGCTACAAGGTTTTCCCAGCACTCGGTTGACCAGTGACCTCCCCTCTCACAGACCACTTGGAGCTGCTCTTGTACAACCCCCAGCCGCCTGGGCCCCAGCAGAACCCATGCATGCCTGCCAGTCTGCCCCCTACCCGGCCCCCCCACCAGGCCCCCATCTCCAGGTACTCCCTTTTCTGGCTGTCACTTCGGACACCCCGCTGGCTCTCCACACTCGGCTCCTCCTGGCCTCTCTGTGCTCCCCCGGTTGGGGTCTACACTGTTGACTCAGGAGGGTGCTCCCAGGCAGATGGGTGCTGGGCTCAGGCTGAAATGCTCCCTTGCTTGGCTTCCTTCCCTTTCCTGGGTTCTCTGGGGACCCCCTCAACATCTGAGTCCCAGCTCACCCACGTCCAGCGGCCACCCTGTCTGGTTGATGCTGGTCAGAGAGCTTCTCCCCATCTACCTGACCCGGTCCATTCACTCACCCTTCCCCAGCTCAGAGCTATGGGGGGTGGGGGTGGGGGGAGGCGCCATTCCCTCCACCGCCCCATGCTCAGCTCTTCCCCTTCCCCATGGGTCCCACACTACAGCCCCGCAGCCTCCAGGCCAGCGCACCCGGTACCTCGTGCCTGCAATACCCTTCCCTGTGTGTTATGCGGGCCCCTTCCCGGACGCCCCTCCTGCCCTCAGGGGACCTCCCCGTAGAGTAGGGACCTCGGGTGACTGGTTTGCTCCCCGTCTCCACGACCCAGCCCTGTAAATACTCATTTTCTGATTGAATGGGCAGGGTTCTCCACTCTGGGAACGCGGCAGCTAAGAGGGACCAAGTCCTGTGTGGGCTCCATGATTTTCAAAAGTGGGGTGGGGTGCATGGGGAAACTCGGCATCTGCAAAGAGGCATCACCACAGACCAAGTCGACCAGAAGTACCAGCGCCAGCACTCAGCTGGGTGGCCTCGCCGGGGCCCTGGAAACCCGCGCGGTCCGCACCCCTCCTGCGCCAGGCGCAGCCGTCTACAGTTCCCAGTACGCCCCGGCCTCGAGCACCGGCGCCGAGGGTGGGGAGCCGCGCGGAGCCCGCTGGGAGTTGAAGTCCGGCTGCGGCCCCTACCCGTCCAGGCCCGGCCCAGCCCCGCACCTCTGGGAGTGGTGAGCCAGGCGAAGATGCCACAGTGCGCGGCCCAGGCGCTGCTGCTGAAGCAGGAGCTGACCCGGAGGCTCCCCGGCGCCGCCGTTTGTAGGAGACCGCAGGCCCATGTTCTCGAAGTAGTGCGCCAGAAAGGCGATGGGCTCCTCCGGTCGCGCCTCCAGCACCTTTAGCAAGGCCGCGCGTAGCATCTCCGTCACGCCGACCTGCCGCAGGAAGTCCTCTTCACTCTCGGCCGTCGCCGCCGCTCGGGACACCCCCGGCCGGCCGCTGTCTGTGAAACTGGCTGCCTGGGCCAACGCCTGCCGCCGCTTCTCCACTGCCGCCATCTTCGCTGAGGGCAAAGGGACCGGAAGCGCTACCATATCTCACAGTGCGCTGCTGCTTCAGAGCGGCCATCTTGGTTAAGGGCAGAGGGCACCGGAATCTCGCTGAGAGACCTTAAGAAATGACCAGGGCAGGCCACCCTTTTCCCTAGGTTCTAATAGGCACTGTCTCCAGGTTTCCTCTTGATGTGTGCTGCTTGGCTTTCCTGGCTTAGACGCGGAGCTTAAATTTTGCCAGACTCCAAAATGGACCCCAGGAAGGGCTTGGTTTCAGGTATGAAGCCGATTACTTGCCATCTTGGTAATGGGAGAGTCCTTTCTTAGCCTGGTCCCCTAGCAACAGGTCTCCTTGGTTACCAGGGAAGCCCCGCCAAGCTTGGGAGGGGTGGCACCACCCCCACGCCGGGACTAAGCGCCGCTCTCACCCGCTTTTTTGATTTTAAACTCGGAGCCTTTGTTCTCAGCCTGGGCTTCAGCCTAACCCAATCTCCGTGTGAGTTTGTAGCTCACCTCGTGCGGAAAGGCTTCCTCTCCCCACCAGGCTGGGTTAGGGGTCTCCTCTGCGCTTTCGCGGCCCTTAGTCACGTGTACGCGTTCGTAGAGCGAATGACTACGGTGCCCAGCTCCCTGTCCCAGCCTACTACCTTTCGTTACCACCAGAGGGCGCTTCCTCACGCCGCATCTTTTATAGCTCTGAAAGTGTTAAAGTCACTCAGTCGTGTTCGACTCTGCGACCCCATGGATTGTAGTCCGCCAGGCTCCTCTGTCCATATGATTATTATTAGGCAAGAATACTAGAGTGGGTTGCCATTCCCTTCTCCAGGGGATCTTACCGACCCAGGGATTGAACCCAGGTCTCCTGCATTGCAGGCAGATTCTTTACGGTCTGAGCCACCACGGAAGCTGTAAGCCCTATAGCTCTAAACTCTTGCAAAGGTCCCCAGTTCCAGAAGGCTGAAACCCCTGGCATCCTTCATCTGCTGGTATCATTTCCAGCCTCTGTCTCGCCCCCGGCCGCCACCTCCCCCGCCATCTAACCCCCAGCCACCCTAAAAAGAGTGCAGTTTCCCTTATCAAGCACACTGCTATGTCTTTGCCCGTGCGGCCCTCCAACAAGTACTTTTCTCCGCTTTTTTTGAGGACTCCTAGTTACTCTTTAAGCTTCAGCGTTCCCACATGCAGGGAGGGGCCCCAGGCAGAGTACACGCCTCCTTCCCCCGAGCCCTGGCCACTTGGGGCTGCGGTGGTGTCTGTCCTTCCTTGTCTCTCTGGGGGAGTCACCTAGAGCAGAGGATGGTTGGAGCTGGGCAGAGGATTCCCACGTCATGGGGCCAGGTCAGAAACCACCAAGGTCAGACTAGATGCTTTTTATTTTCCAGCTCTGCACCATGGAGGGTCAGCTCCCCAGGGGCCCACAGAAGGGACACCCAGCCAGCTGGGGAGCCTGGATGTGCCGGCCATCAAGGTAGGGAGCCCACGGTCACCGCCTGCTGTCCAGAACGCTGCCCACGTCCTCTAGTCACAACTGAGTAGAAGGAAAGTCCCCCTTGGTGTGGTCTACGCAGGGCAGGGGTGTGAGGCCCAGGTCATCATCTTGTGGGCTTGGCAGCGTTTCCACAGGCAGTAGGCGAGGAATACCAGGAGAAGGAGCCCCAGCGACAAGCTGCTGGTCCACAGGGCAGCCGACATCGTCGGGGAGCCTGGAGAGAGAGGCATCTGGAGTCCTGCAGCCATCTGCAGGCTTGGGGAGCAGCCCAGCAGAGCTGCTAAGGGCTCACAGACTGACCAGGCTCCCTGAAACTGTACAAAGGACTTAACGGTTTAAAACACCTTTGTGAAATGTACAAAATCCCTGGACTAGCCAAAGGCCTTTGTGTGTTTAGTCACTCAGTCGTGTCTGACTCTGCAACCCCATGGACTGTAGCCCACCAGGCTTCTCTGTCCATGGAATTCTTCAGGCAAGAATACTGGAGTGGGTTGCCATTCCCTTCTCCAGGGGATCTTCTGACCCAGAGATCGAACCTGTGTCTCCTGCATTGCAGGCAGATTCTTTACCATCTGAGCCAACAGGGAAGCCCCCAAAGACCTTTAGAGCAACTCTTTAGAAGGTATATAGGACCTTGTAGTTAGAAGTGAGCAGTCCAGGAACTTCCCTGATAGTCCAGTGGCTAAGCCTCCACACTCCCAGGGTAGGGGACCCAGGTTCCATACCTGGTCAGGGAACTAGATCCTACATGCCACAACTAAAGATACTGCAAGCTGAAACTAAGACCAGATGCAGCCAAGTAAATAAAGTGAAAGTGAAGTCGCTCAGTCGTGTCCGACTCTTTGTTTGCGACCCCATGGACTATAGCCTACCAGGCTCCTCCATCCATGGGATTCAAGAATACTGGAGTGGGTTGCCATTTCCTTCTCCACTAAATAAATAAAGTGCCACATAAATAAATATTAAAAAAAAAAGGTGGGCAGTCCAGTGAGGGGCCCCTCACCATAGCTGCATTTGAAGTGTGACCAGTCTGGGTGGACAGCACTGTCCATGTAAAACACACATTGCATTTTGAAGCCTTAGTCTGAAAACAAACTTCAGTCACACTTCTTAATAGACTGCATGTTGAAATGATAACATTTGAGATATATTGGGTTTGATGATATATCGTCAAACTTATTTTTAGTTTTTTTTCCCTCCTGAATGTGGCTTCCAGGAAAAACTGAAATTACTGATGTGTCTGTGTCCTGTTTCTATTCCACAGGCTGTCTCAGTCCATCGAGTTTATAGGGTTTACAAAATGCTGTGACAGCTACAGGGTCCCTGAAACTTAGTTATCACCATGCAGGCAGCTGTGACCTGTGACCCTTAAAGGGTCAGGGAAGCCCACTAGATAGCTGGGGACACAGGCTGACTAGCAGGGCACTCCTTGTCTAAGGCCTGGACACAAGGGTCCCCCCCTCCCAGGCCCCTGCAGCCCCCAAACTCACAGATTTCCGGGACCACGTACAGGTTGGCTGTGTGGCCCCCAGGGTCCAGGCGACACTGGAACCAGCCCTCAGGATGGCACCTGGACCAAAGCATGCTCCTGCTGCTCAGCCAAGCTTGGGCCCCCACTTCCTGCGTCTCGTAGGCCTCCAGCCCACCGGGGGCCTGGGTCCAGCGCACGGCCATGCCGGGACCACAGGGCACCTCGCACAGCAGCTCCAAAGCCCCTGATGCTGACGACTGGTGGATCTCTGGGAGGCACGGCCTGGCGGAGCTGTTCCTGGGCGTGGGGCCAGGACTCGTGGGGCCAGGACTTGTGGGGCCAGGACTCGCGGGGCTGCAGGTGGAGGCCAGCTCGGGGGAGGTGGTGATGGGGGGCTTCGGGGGCATCATGACAAAGGGCTCTGGGGTGGTTGTATCAGTGGGCTCCGGGGACTCTGTGATGCTGGGATCTGCGGAGGTCATGGTTGGGGGCTCCGGGGAGGTCACGCCCTGCAGGACTGGAAAACGCAGCAGCCATTTGTTTTCTCCCTGCTGCCCAGGCCCCTCTCCTACCTCCCTCTCTCCACCTGGAACACATGGTTGGACCTGATCGGCTCCAAGCCCTGTCCTTCACTTGGATGAATTGCAGGGTATCCCAGTGGGTAGGAGCGGGGTCGGGGTCTGACATGTCCGTCCCCCCTCACCAGCGAGTGTCTAAATCTGTTAAGAGGCGTGAGAGTCCCCCACCTAGGGGCTGGGCTGCAGAGTGATGCGGGTATTGGATTTTATTATTATGGGGCTAAGAGGGGAGGAGGGGAGGAGGGGAGGGAGGGGAGGAGGGGAGGGAGGGGAGGGAGGGGCCATCCAAGGAACAAGGACCCTGCACCACCTTGTGGTGCAGATGAGAGACTGAGGGTCCTCCCACCCCACCCTACTTCCCCTACCTCAGTTCACCTGAGCCAAATCTTCCAGGCCCCCAGGACCCCAGTCGTTAATGTGAGTTTTGGGGTGCCCTGTCAGAGAAGCAGTCTGTGCTTGCTTGGTGAGAGGCTGCCACAGGCTTGGTGATATGGGTGGGGCTGTCCCAGATGAGAGCAAACTAAACAGTAACCTCTGATGTGAACTGACCACCTACTGTGTGCCAGGCCCCACAGTAAATGTTTTCATTCGTTCATTCAGCAAGCATTTATTGTGCACCTACTATGGGCCAGACCCCAGGATAACAGTTATTCATTCAGGATGTATCTACTGAAGACCTGCGTGCACTGGGCACGGTTTTAGCCTCTGGGGGCACAGCCGTGAACACATTCCTATCTCAATGAAACCAACAGCAGGGGAGACAGCTGATGGGGGAAAAAAAAAGCCAGCACACAAGCTGGATGTTGATAAAAGGTGTCAAGAAACATTCAATGGGAAGAGAGAAGAGGCCTGTGGGGGGGGGGCCTCTTGGGCAGGAACATCAGGGCAAGCCTCACTGGGAAGGAGACCTGAGGCGGGTGGGGGAGCTGTGGGGAAGAGCATTTCCATGGAGGGCACAGTGATGCAAAGGCCCTGGGGCAGCACTGCCCCTAAAGTGTGGGAGGAACTGCATTGTGAGTGAAGGGGAAGAAGGGAGGGGGATAGGGCAGGTGTGCAGGGCCCTGTGGGTGGGTGCAGCCAGCTTGGACTTTCACCTGCAGGGAGGTGGGAGCCCCGGAGGGCTGTGGGCAGGGAAGGGGCAGCACCTTGGTGGGCTTGGCTCAGGGTAGGTGCGCTGCAAATCTGCTGACTGAATGAACCAGCGAGAAGTAGCCCCCTGGCTGCCACTGGGGGCCAGGCGAAGGATGGAAAGTGAGTTTCCCTCCAGCTGGTGGTGTGGGACCTGTTCAGGTGGGGACCCAGCGGGCGCGGGGAGGATCCAGGACTTCCGATGAGTAGCCGGGCAACTGCCCCGGGCTCACCAGGGACTGGGGAGCTGGGCGGTGTGACCTCATCCATTTCCCCGCAGGCGCAGGCTCACCTGGAATGGGCCGGTGGTGGGTCAGCTCCAGGCCGGGCAGCCTCATGGTCACCTGGCAGAGGAGGGTGTGCAGGCTGGAGGTCTCTGAGGTGGGCAGCAGCCAGCGCTGGGTCACTTGGAACAGTGGGTCCTCGCCTTCCTGGGGCTCCTCAGTCACATTCGGGAGGGCTTCCACTCCCTCCAGTTCCCGACCCCCCAGGAGCAGGGACATGGAGAGGGTGTCAGGGCCAGCAGGTGTGACGTTGTGGGCCGTGCAGGCCACCTCCTGGTCCCTCCCTGGCACCACGGCCTCAGGGGATACAGTCAGCTGGTCTGGGAAGGCTGTGGGGGAGGGGAGGAGAGGGTGAGCTGAGCCAGGAGGTTTAGGGCTGCGCCCTAAGGGGGCATGGAGGTGGGGCCTGGGATTCCTGGAGACTGCACAGGGACAGGGGAGACCCACTACGACAGCTTGTGTGGCTAGAATATAAGGTGTCAGAGCGAGTCCAGAGCAGAAAGGGCAGGAGGTGAGGTCCGGGAGGATCGGGGGTGGATGGGGGAGAGGGATGCGCGGAGGAGGGGGACTGCAGAGCGACTCTGGAGGACCTGCGAGGCGGGCTATGAGCGGGGACGGGGTGGGCAATCCGGGAAGCGTTCCAGGCGGAGGTGGCCAAGGGATGGAGGGAAAGCAGCGCTGCCGCGCGGGGCCCCGCGTGCGCAGAGGCGGGGAGAGGGGCGGGGCTCACCAAACACCAGGAGCCGCACCCGGTGCTGCAGGGCCACGCCCCCGCAGGAGCCCACGCACACGCGGGTCCCCGCCGCAGACAGCGAGGCGTTGAGCACGTACAGGACGCTGAAGCCCGCGCCGGACTGCACGGCGCCCAGACTGGTGTCCAGGCCCCGCCACAGCACCGAGGCCCACCTGCCATCCGCGCAGGTCATGCGGCAGGTGAAGTTTCGCGACTCGCCCACGGCCATCGCCACCTGGCTCTCAGGTGGATCCACTTCCAGCAGCCCACCTGCGGGCGACCGCGGTCTCAGCCCCGCCCTCCTCCTCCCAGGCCCCTAAATGGGGTCCCCCATCACCTCCCCAATCTCCGCACGCGCGTCTGCGGCCCCCTCCCCGCTCACCGCGGCTGGGCTGGAGCAGCCCCAGAACGAGGGGAAGCAGGAGGGCGCGGCCCCTCTCCATGCTCGGCCTGTCTCTGTCCCTTGCCCGCGGGGGCGGTGGCTTAAATAGTGGCGTCCCGAGCTCCTTCCCACTGCCCCGCGACCCCGTGACCCCGCTTCCCCTCCTCCAGCTGCTCCCCGGGGGTTTCCCGAGGGGGTTTCCCACCCTGACCCCCGACGACCCTGGAGGCGACAGAGGGGCAGGGGCTGGGAGCCAGAGATGCGGGGGCGGGGTAGGGGAGCCGCCGAAGTCGGAACAGGAGGGCGGAATGCCTGGGCCGGTTCCAGGCCTCGCTTTTAGAAACGCAACCTCAGAAGATGGAGGCAGGAGAGGGCTGACGGTGGAGGAGCCAGGCCCGGGGTTGGCGCCAGGTTCGCGCCGTCGGGGGACTCTCGGTCTTCACTACCCGGAGCGGCCGCGCGGGGGCGGTAGGGAGCAGTCTCCTCGGAGCTGGGGCGGCCGCTCTGGGGTTCTCCTAAGGTGGACCTCCCGGAGAGGGTCCTGGCGGAGCGGGGGGAGGTCCCCCAGGGGTGAGGATGTTGTGGGGGTGGTGGGGTCTCTTGGGGGTGATGGGGCTGTGGCCCACGGTGCCTAGGACACCGCACTACCCACCTCTGAGCTTGTCTCCCGTGTGCCTAACGGGCAGGTGGGATGGGAGCCTGGGGCCACGGAGCGTCTTCCGAGGAGACGCCTGGAAGGGGACCCACAGCAATCATCAGCCTGGCCCGAGAGCCTCGGGTCCCCAAGGCCTGAATCCGTCTGCCCTTTCCGTTGTGTAGACCACCCTCAGCCTGGTCCTGGGTTTCCTCAAGGCCATTCACCACCGGGCTCCAGAGTGGATTTAGAAACACCCTCTGAGCATGCAGACACTCCACGGCTGCCCCGTGGCAGAGGGAAAAATCCCAACTTCAAGCCGCGGCCGGAGCCTGGGCACTTGGCATCCTTCGGACTTAGCACGTGCCTTCTCTGCTGGGCTGTGTCCAGACGCAGCCTCCTGAGTGGGAAGCGCCCCAGCCAGCTCCCAACCCCTCCCCCGCCCCCCTGCCACAACACACTTCCTCCAAGTCCTTAGAGAGGTCAAATGGCTGATGTCATATCCCCCCTGTACTGGGAATGGTGGGGGGGGGGTCTTGTTTGCTGTGGCCTGTGCTGTGACCCCAGACTTGGAGCACAGCAGGCATGCAGGAGGAAAAGGGTGGAGGGTCCTGGCTGCCCCCCACCGCCGCCTGACTTCAGGTGACTTGTGCCTCAGTTTCCCTGACTTCAGAGTAAGAGAGCCAGCTCTGCCCGTCTCTGTTCTCAGCATCTTTTTTTTTTTTAATTAACTTATTTGACTGTGTGTGGGTCTTTGTTGTGGCTCTCAGCATCTTCCATCTTCCTTGCAGCTTCTGGATCTTTAGTTGCGGCAGGTGGATCTAGTTCCCTGACCAGGGATGAACCCAGGCCCCCTACATTGGGAGCACAGAGTCTTAGCCACTGGACCACCAGGGAATGCCCTCTTCTCAACATCTTAACTGTCAGAGGCAGAACGTGGGGGCCAAGATCAGGGACTGGAGGCAGAGAGGGGGAGCTGAGGCTGAGGGGCTGGGGGCAGAGGAGGGGCTGAGGCTAGGGGGGAACTAGGGGCAGAGGAGGGGCTGAGGCTGGGGGACCAGGGGCAGAGGAAGGGCTGAGGCTGGGGGTACTGGGGGCTGGGGTGAGCTGAGGAGGGGGTGGCTGTAGAGGGCTGGGGACAGAAGGAGGCTGAGGCTTGGAGGTCCAAGGGTTGGAGGGTGAGGCTGGGGGGCTGGGGGTGGAGGGGTCAGGCTGGGGGAGGCCTGGCGTCAGGGGATGGGAGCTGAGATTTGGGGGCCCAGGGTCTGGCTTCTTTGGTCCCATCCCCCCTACCCCTGGTGCCGGGAAAGGCCGCACAGGAAGGCGGCTCCGAGGTGCGGTCCCTCCCCAGGCCGGAGGTTTGAGCCCTTCTCGGGAAGCTGGGCCCTTAACCCGGGTGGGGGGCAGCCGGCCTGGTGAATGGGTCTCTTCCCAGCCCCTGACCCGGCTTCCTGCCACCCTGGCAGCCAAGGTCCTTGCAAGGCGTGGGCCTGCTGCCCCCACCCCCCCACCGCCCAGCCCCTCCAGCTCCAAGCCTCTGCCTGTGTGAGTGAGGAACCCTTGGGTTAAAGATGCCTGTAGCGATCAGAGGGCAGTGCTAAGGGGGACACAATGACCAGGGCGTCAGTGGAGGCCACCATGAGGAAGGGACAGGTGGGCTCAACAGAGGAAGAAGGTTCTGGGCAGAGGTGGGGGACAGGAAAGGGCAGAGACACCGAGACAGAGTAGGGGTGGGGGAGGAAAGGGATGGGCAGGTGCCTGTAGGAGCAGAGCCAGCACCAGGGGGAGGGGACGGAAGACTGAACCCCACTCCTAGATTGCTCCAGGGACACCTGCTTCTGCCCCTGGGTGACTGAGCCCGTGGGAGCCGCTGGCGGAGGGGCTGATGGTCTGGCTGTACCCCCTACCCTGGGCTTCCGGCTCTTGGTCCCCACTTCCCAGCATTTCCCCCTGCCCAGAGGAAGTTCTCAGTGGCCTCTGCAGGAAGCCTCCTTCCCATGGAGGGTCCCGTCACCACCGGAGGTCTGACACTCTAGCCCCCTCCTCGCTCCCCAGGATGACCTCAGGGCTCTGCGGGGGACTGGGCTGAGCAGGGTGTCCAGAGGCCAGCACCCTGGCCCCAGGAGACACCTGTTCCCCAGGACCCCTGTACTCTGCCTGGCCAGCTCCCCTTGCTAGCATCACTGGTCAGTTGGGGGCCTCACGGATTTTCTTTGGCGTGAGCTGGAGCCCTGGGGCAGGGCTGGGTCATTGGAGCCCCCCCACGTCAGATGCCCCACTCAACTCTGGTGCTAGAGGACCCTGGATGTCACCCTCAGCCCCCTCCCTGGGTGGCTTCCTGCCTGGGTGGTCTCAGGGAGGCTAGGGGAGGAGATGGAGGCTGTGAGGGTCGAGGATCACCTGTTACATAGCCCCACAGAAGGTTCTAGAGCCTGACGGGGCTGTTCCATGGGGTCTTCTATGTCCCTGCTGGTCCCTGAAGTTCCCTGGCCAAACTGGGCTGAGGGGGTGAGGAGGGCACAGGGGCAGGACAGGCCCCAACTGACCTTAGCAGGTGTGGGCAGACTCGAGCGGAGATCAACTCAGGTCTGCCCACCCAGCACCTGCCCATCCGCCCATCCACAATCATGCACCCACTCTGTCCCTTAGGCCACCAGCCTCCAACCACCACTATCCATCCATCTACCCAGCCTTCTGTTCACTTGGCATCCAGCTGTCCATCCACCCATGGATCCATCCGCCCCCAACTGAACACCTTCCCCCATCTATCAACCCACATGTCCACTTTGGCAGCCTCAGTGTGGTGTGGTGACTGGCTGTGTTTGAGTGGGGAAGTGCCGCTCTGCTGCTCCAGGTTGTGATGAGGGGGGAGGTGACAAGGTTGCGGCACAGGGCAAACTCAGATCACTAGAGTTTGTAGTAGGCAGGGCTGCCAGCCAGGTGTCACTAATCACTACTTAAAATGTGATTTTTAATTTAAATATTAACCTAAAAACAGATGTTTGACCTGCTTATCAGAAAACTTTTAAGTGCGCTTGGAGCAACTTGGGTTTATGAATCTACTTTCTCATCTACAATCTCATTTAAAAAATTTATTTAGTTAGTTATTTTTGGCCACTCCATGCAGCATGCAGGATCTTAGTTCCCTGATCAGATATTGAACATGTGCCCCCTGTGGTAGAAGTGTGGAATATTAACTACTGGACAGGCAGGGAAGTCCCTTATTTATTTTTTTTGGCCTCACTGGGGGCTGGGGGTGGGGGAACCGGCTCCCTAGCCTTGCAATGAATCTGGGTCCCTGAGCACAGAATAGAAATGTCTGGGTCCTCCATCAGACCCTTGCCTGAGCCCTGGGATGCTCACTGTGCTAAGGGTTTACCATAGTGGTTTTCACCAGGTGGACTTTTCTGGTGGCTCAGCTGATAAAGTATCCACCTGCAATGTGGGAGACCTACGTTTGATCCCTGGGTTGAGAAGATCCCCTGGAGAAGGAAACGGCTACCCACTCCAGTATTCTGGCCTGGAGAATTCCGTGGACTCTATAGTCATCCATGGGGTGATCACAGAGTAGGACACGACTGAGTGACTTTCATTCTCACCAGGTAGGGGCACTAGGTGACTCCTGGAGAGGATGGGGCCAGGTGTCAATCAGTGCTGGGAACATTAGAGGTTGGGAAATCCTGGGTGGGAGGTGCTTGGTGGAGGACTTGGGAGCCTCTGGGCGCCTTGCCTATAGATGGGGAGGGGTTGGGTTGGGGGTCATCCAGAGCCAACCCTCAGCGCCCAGAGCTGACCCCTCGGGGAAGTTCTCTGGTCCAGGAGCCTGTTTGAAGCCCAGGCTCTCTACCCGTGACATGAATGGACCAGGAGGATGCGAGCCTGGCAGCAAGGTCTGGGTGATGGGGGGAGGGGGCTGCAAGTTCAGAGCCCAGTCAAGGTGCGATTGGGGTCGTTTTGCAGGGAGGGTGGGAAACTGGGGTCGCAGGGCTGTGCCCGCACACCCGGGTCAGGGCGTCTGGAGGGACCAGGATGGGCTTGGGGGTGCTAGGTAAGGAATGGGCCAACGTCTAGCGTCAAGGCTGACCAGCAGAGGAAGGTCAGGATGGGCAACGGAGGTCAGGGTCCTGCTGGAGCCGAGGGTCGGTGGTCAGAAGATCAGGTTCGGGTGGGGTTGAGGGTCAGGGTCGGGCCGGTCGCGCGTACTCGCCGCGCCGCGTCCTTGGTGACGAGCTTTTCAACCAGCAGGACGCGGCGGTCCAGCTCAGCTCGACCCCAGAAGGCGCCCGCAACCTACAGCGAGGAACTCAGGAACGCCCCGGCGCGCGTTCGGATCTCCCCGGAGAACCACGGTCCCCTGGGCCGCTCCGCGCTTCCGGACTACAACTCCCGACATGCCGCAGGCGCCGGGGTGGTGGCCGGGGGCGCGTTTCCCACAAGGCCGAAAGGCGCGCAGCGCCTCTCTAGCCCCGCACTGGCCAGCGAGGTGGCACGGCCCTCGGTTCAGAGCGATGGAGGCTCGTGTCCGCGCGTAATTTAGCACCAATGACGGCGGCGTTGTGCGTCTTTGAGGTCCCTTCCCCGGAGCTCCTGCTGCACTGGCACCGCCTGGGACTCCGGCGGGAGCTCCTGAGGCCGAGGATATGCGGCGAGGCTGGGGGTCTTGCATCCCGAGCCGAAAGGTCCGGGTCGCGAGGAACTGCACCACTAGGTCTGGACCGCGGCCTCGAGGCTTTGGGGGCGTCTCAGGGGCTGGGGTGGGGTCGTGACAAGGGTCGTGTAATTGGACGGGGTCCGTGCTAGGCGGTCAGGGTCCTTGTTGCCAGGTGGCCAGGGCCTGGTCGCCCGGCCCGGGGTCATGGTGCTGGGGCCCTGCGTGTGTTCTCTAGCGCTGGAGGATGACCAGGTTCATGCTGAGGCTGGATTTGTCGCACGGGTCCGCATGAGGATCATTCATTAAGTCACCGAGTAGTTATTGAGCACCCGTGTGTCCATGCTCAGTCGTGTCCACGTCTTTGGGACTCCTCTGTCCGTAGGATTCTCCAGGCAAGAATCCTGGAGTCAGTAGCCATCTCCTACTCCCAGGATCTTCTGGACCCGAGGATGGTACCTGCGTCTCTTGAGTCACCTGCACTGACAGGTGGATTCTTCACCACCACACCACCTGGGAAGACACTAGTCGCCAAGGATTGTTCTAGGTGCCCGAGAGACAGCAGAGAGCAAAGTGGGCAGACCCTGCCGGGAGGGTCTTCCACCCTAATTGGGGCGGGGAGGGACCAGGAGGTGTAAACATTAAGTATAATAAACAGGCAGCAGTGTGCCCATGGGACTTCCCAGGTGGCGCTGGTGGTAAAGAATCTGCTTACCAATACAAGTAAGAGACTCGGGTTCGACCCCTGGGTCTGGAAGATCCCTTGGAGAAGGGCATGGCAACCCACTCCAGTATTCTTGCCTGGAGAATCCCATGGACAGAGGAGCCTTGCGGGCTACAGTCGATGGGGTTTCAAAGAGTCAGACACGACTGAAGCGACAGCACTGGAACACTAGAGTATGCTTATAAATGTTGAACAGCTAGCACTTTTAGGGCAAAAAGCCCTGCTCTGTGGCACATACTAATTCTTGGGGTGTAAATTCTCCCTTCATGGGTGCTCTCAAGCTGCCATCATGACATCAGCTTGCACAGAAAAATTCTGCGAATTTAAGCCAGCTCTCAAAAGCCCCAGCCCAGCACTGCACTGGGGGTCAATGCTATACTATATTGGTGGGTGATAAACGCAGTGGGAAGGGCTTCCCAGGTGGCTCAGCAGAAAAGAATCTGCCTGCCAGTGCAGGAGCTGCAGGAGACCTGGGTTCATTCCTTGGGTGGGGAAGCCTGGAGGAGGAAATGGCAGTCCACTCCAGTATTCTTGTTGGGATAATCCCATGGACAGAGGAGCCTGATGGGCTATGTCCATGGAGACTGGGCCATATCTGAGTGACTGAGCACTGGGCCATATCTGAGTGACTGAGCACATGCACAATGGCAGTGAGAAAAAGGGGAATTGGCAGTGTGGAGGTCAGACATGTGTAGGGTGACATTGGGTGGCCAGATGGGAAGGTTTGAGCAAAGACTTGGGGGAACAAATAAGAATTAGGAACCATCTGTGTGGAAAGGGGTGTACCAGGTAGAATACAGTATGTGCAAAGACCTTGCAGCTGGAGCTGCCTGGTGAGCTCCCGGAAAGCAAGGAGGCCAGAGGGGCACCCCTAGGGATGGGGAAGGCCGTTGAGGGGAGAAAGGACCTGGTTGTGGTCAGGTCAGACTTGGTGGGCCTTAGGAAAGCCTGCTAGACCCTCTCAGCACCCCAGTTTGAGCCCTTCTTTCCCCTGAACCTTTTGTCTTCGTCTTCATAACGGGGACTAGGCAGGCGTGCAGCTGGGGACCCAGCGGAACAGGAGAGCTACTCCCTCCCCACCTGGCGGGGTCCCTGGTGGTCTGAGTGGGGAGCCGGTTCTTTCCTGAATGGAGGCAGGAGGGGAGCTGGCAGGTTCGCTGGGTCCTTGGCCGTCTGGGAAGAACAAGGCTTCCTTGTTAGTATCCCCACCTCCCTGGAACAAAGGGGCAGGCAGCCACCAAGGCACGTGAGCCTGAGTCAGGCCCTGCTGAGGGACAATTGTGAGCACCCCGGAGAGGTGGGAGGTGAGAGATCGCAGGCCAGAGGGCAGAGGGAGAGTTAACACTGTGTGGGGCAGCGTCCTGAGAATACTGCCCCCCGGCCCGCCCCACCCACCATGTCAGGGACAGAACAGCAGGCTGGCCTATAATCCAGCTTCTCACTTTCAGCTCCCAGACAGCTTTAGAGACGGTGGGGGACCTCAGCTCAGCTGTGTCAGTAGCCCCCACCCCTTTCTTCTGTGGGTGTCTGTGCACCAGGTCTGGGCCAGCAATGTACTGACCCCAGGACAGGACACTCACAGCTTCGTGTGTGTCTGTGTGTGTGTGTGTGTGTGTGTGTGTGTGAAACCGGAAGGAGTGGGGAGAAAGGACAGTAAACTGCTGAAGAAAGCAGCTGGTCTGAGCTCAGGTCCTTCAGAGATCCACTCTTGACGCCTCTCTCCTAATGCTGACCACTCCTTTCCTCTGCTCCAAAGTCTCCAGGGCTCCCACCTCCTCAGGTTCACAGCCAAGATGTACCTGCACCCACAGAATGCACGGATGACCAGCAGCCCACCCTGTACAGCTGGTCCACCATGTGTCCATGTGCATCTCCCACTGGAGCCCCGAGCCCCCAACCCCAAGACTGAACTCATGATCATCTAAAGGCTGCCCTGGGACTCCCCAGTAGTCCAGTGGTTAAGACTCGCTGCTTCCACTGCAGGGGGCAGTGGGTTCAATCCCTAGTTGGGGAACTAACGGACCAAAAAAAGTAATGCCCCATAAATATTTATACAAAATAGAATAAAATAAGTAAAGCCTCCCCCTCCCACCTCTGCTCCCTACCAGGTACCGGCAGCTCCATCCTTTGAGGTGAGCCAACTAAAGCCTCTGTAGCTCCCTTCCTCCCTCAAATCCGCTTTCAGACCTTGTTTCCAGTTTTAAAGTAGACCCAGAACCCCTGCTTCTCGCCCACTCTTCCATCCCTGCTCAGCTGGTCCCACCATCCCCTGGCCCCCAATTCCCCCTCCCATCTTCACTCCCCACCTTCCCCCTCACCGTCGCCCCATCATCTCTCTATCATCCATCACCCCTCCCCCACCCCTCCAAGACACCCCCATCCCCACCCCTTAGTCCCTTCTCCCAGGGTCCCAGTGCGGCCTCTTCTCCCCGAAACCGCCAGAGGAGCGCTTGTGAGCAGACAGTGGGGTGCGTCCCTGCTCTGCCCCCTCCATCCCACCCCCCACACCTTCCCCTGGCAATCGAACCTTCACGTCCCCGGGCCCTCACCTCCTGCCCCAGCCCCTCGCTCATCCTCCCCGCAGCCCCTCCCACCCGCCAGGCGCAGGGCTGTCCCAGGGCCTTTGCACAGGTGGTGCTCCCGTCAGATGCCGCCAGGTGCGCCCTCTCACCAGGTCTCCCTGCTCTCTCCCCACCTCCCTCTGGTCTCTGCTCCGGTGACTCCTCCCAACTGAGGCCTCCCAGGCTGCACACCCACAGCTCTGGCCCCTTCTGACCAACCGCCTCCAACCCCATTCTTCTCCAGGGCACTACTTGCCTGCCTAAGTGGAAAGGAGAGGTGGGGAGGTTGTGTGTTTCATTCACCCCTGTTTCCCCGGTGCCGGAAACTGCCTGGCGCGCAGCTCTGTCCTGGTGGAATTAGTAGCTGTGA
Organism: Giraffa tippelskirchi; assembly: GCF_054371585.1. Lineage (NCBI taxonomy): Eukaryota > Metazoa > Chordata > Mammalia > Artiodactyla > Giraffidae > Giraffa > Giraffa tippelskirchi. The sequence continues at coordinate 116,469,751 of NC_137280.1, read as the reverse complement.
TGAGGGCTGTAATCAGAGGAGCACTGGCCGTGTTTAGGCCTCGGCTCAGCCGGGCAGCCTCCCTGGATTCTGCCCGCACCGGGGCCTTGCGGCTGGGCCGGACCCCCGCTCTCACGCCCAGCTGGACTTCCCTTTTCAAGTTCTCTGACTTGCCCTCTGCTGCCCATGTCAGTTTGGATTAAAATGCGGCTTGTTCACATGTAGACTGAGTTGTTCACATCTCAGCCCATCTGCTGAAGTAAGATTTCTGGGCTAAAGAGAAGCCAGCCAGCAGTGATGGCCAGACGGGCTGGTGGGGGACAAGCTTGAGTGAGGGGAGGGCCTGGGCCTGGGGGTCCCCCGAACACCCTGCACAGGCTCAGGCTGCCTGTCCTTCCTATTCATTGCCCCCCCCGCCCCCCAACTCTGTGTTAGCTCTTGGCTTGTCACAGTCAGAAACGGGAATGGAGTCCTGGATGGATTCTGAATGTAGGGTCTCATCCCAGAGGGGCCAGGTCACCGAGAGGAAATGGAGGCGGTGGGAGCCGAGTCCAGTGTCTGTAGCTCTCTTCACTCCAGGGCTGACCGAGGGAGCCTGAGCTGGGGGCCCAGAAATGGGGAGGGCTGGGTCCTTCCATCCCCTGTCCTGTGCCGCAAGGCTGACTAGTTCCTGGGCTCCTGCACATCTGGCCAGTGTGGGTCCCTGAGAGGCGCCCATGGGCAGGAGGGGAGAGAGGTGGGTATTCATCCCCCATCTCCCACTTCTGTCCATGACTCTGCTAAGGAGCACATGGCTCATTGAGTGTCGGGGCCACTGGTGCCTGAGGATGGAGCTGGCTGTGGGCTGATGGGAAGAAGCGTGCATCTCTGGGGAGGGGAGCAGGTGAAGGCCCCGAGGTTCCCACCCAAGGGGCAGGAAGCCGGCCAGTGTGGCCGCAGGGTCGTGGACGAGGGCTGAGGACTAGGAGTCCAGGGCAGAGGGGAGCAGGGATGAGACAGGGAGGGCTTGGGTTTTATCCTTAGGATGAGGGAAACCTGGAGATTCCAGCTCACCCAGAAAACTGAGCGGGAATTAGAACCTGGGAGAAGCCCTTGATGCCAAGCTTTGCTCTAAAACCTGAGTCAGAATTCAGTGCGATCTCTACACCCCCTTCCCCCAACTCCTCCTCCCTCCCTCCCCACTCTGTCTCCCCTCCTGTGACCAGAGGAGGTCAGAATCCACACCTCTCACGCAATGCTAGGATAATTAAACACTGTGATGCTGGCTCAGGATGCCTGAGTACCAAGCTAGTAACCTAGTGACTGGGACAGGGTAAATGCCTCTGGCTTCACACAGACTCGTTTCCCCCAGAGCCTTTGAGTCTGCAGTGCCGCTGGCCTCCTGTCCTAATGTTGTGAATGATTCACCGCGCTGGTTTCTTGTTGATCCTTTTAAAGAATCAGCTTTTTGGTGGTGGTGGGAGGGTGCTTTGTTAGTTCTTTCTACAGTGTTCTGTTTCATGCATTTCTACTTTGTTTTTAAAATCTCCCTCTGTCTTCCCACTTGTACTCTTACATTTTTCTAGTTTTTAAAGGTGAAATCTCAGGTCATTGATTTTAAGATCTTCTTTTCTATATTTTTATTTATTTACTGGTCTGCACCGGGTCTTAGTTGTGGCACGTGGAACCTAGTTTCCTGACCAGGGGTCAAACCGGGGCCCCCTGCATTAGGAGTAGGGAGGCTTAGCCACTGGACCACCAGGAAGTCCCAAGATCTTTTCTAACATAGCATTTAAGACTTGTTTTATGACCTTTGACACAGACTATAACATTTTGAATAAAAAGTTTCAAAAATTATAGAATGCCTAAAAATTACATTGTGGAATGAATTGTATGGTACGCGAATGGTCACTCAGAACACCTGTTAACATGTTGCACTGCAAAAGGGTGTGACCACACAGCAGCAAACAAGGATGCTCTGAAGACAAGGAATGTGAATTCTGCTTGGCCGGGCTTAACTGAGCCGGGTCTCAGAGCCCGACATGGGTTGGGGTGGGGGGAGCCTTCCTGTGTCAGGGACAGAGAAGCTCTGTGTTGCTGGCTTCTGGGAGGAGGGGGCTTCCTGGACAACCACAGCCATCCCTTGGCCCACGTGGCTCCTGTCCTGGACTCAGCTCGGCCCCCTCCTATCCTGAAATGCTGCCTTCTCATCGTCTCACTACAGTGACCACTCATCCCGCCCTGCTCTCTGTTTGCAGAACATGTAACACCTTTTAAGGTATGATGTGCTCCTTTATACATTTACTGCTTATTTCCTCTTGCCTCCTGACATCAGCTCCGGTCTGTCTCTTCCTGTCATGTCCCCCAGCCCAAGCAGAAACTAGTACAGAGTCGGTGTTCAGTGAGAACTTCCTAGATGAGGGAAGGAGGGGAGGAAAGAATGCTTCTCAGCCCAGAGTGGCAATCTTGGACCGTGCCTTGGCCTCCCCAGCTGTAGAAACAGGGCCACGCTGCCCGTGACCTCGCCCATCCCTCCTGTCACCAGGCTGTGGGTGTCCTGTTTGTGGCTCCAGCTCCCGGGAGCCCGCACTGGCCTGGGCTGCCCAGCTCTGCTGGCTCCCGGGGGACCGGCTCTGCTGACGTTGGACTCATTCCTGGACTGTCCAGCCGCCTGGCCGACACTCGATCCTGGCCCCACTTCCAGGCCAGCGACCGCCGGCCAGCCTGATCAGGCCGGGGCCCCAGACTCCCTGCCGCGGGACAAGGGGCCGTCTGTGCCGTTTCGGACGGTGTGGTTGGCCAGGGCTCTGCCAACCCCGCAGGAGCTGCCAGCATCAGGGACAGTGCCGGCACCTGTGGCCCAGAGCTGCGCGGCCAAGCAGCAGACACCAGGGGCCAGGGGCATCCGCCCATCATGGGGACCCTCACCTGCGACCCGGCTCCACGGCTGACCCCAGCGCCTCTGGGCTGGCGGGCCACTGACTGTCAGATCCCGGAGACCAGCCTGAGGAGGGCCTGCGGGGTGGCCACCTTGGAGCATGGTAGGTGGGTGAGGGGCCCTGTGGAGGTGGGACACTTCCCTGCTCTCATCCCCCCCACGCAGATGGGGTTTGAAACGCGTGGGAGCGTGGCTGGAGGCAGGAGCTTCTGGCAAGCCCCTGCATTTCCCAGGACCTCAATTTTCCTTCCTGCAGGATGGGTGTGAACCTGGCATTCTTGTGGGCCCCTGAGTCCAGTATCGTGAAGTCAGACACCTTTCCTGGTGCTGAGTATACAGCGGGCAACAGAGCAGCAAAGGCCCTGTGGTGGGGATGGACATTAGGAAAGACAGATGAGAAGCCTTTGCAGTGTGTTCACTGCTGATAGCGACCTTGGAGAAAAGGCAGCAAAGAGGCTGGGAGCCTGTGCAGGGGCAGGAAACGAAGAGATCTGTGGGGCAACTGAGTCTCCTGACTCTGCCATGGACTCTGGGATCTTAGGGATCGTTCAAGCCAGTTTTCCACCCCTAACAAGGCAGCTGGAGTCAGACTGTGGGACTGACATTCTTGCAGAGGCCACCAAACACTGCAGCTGTGACAGTGTGTCTCCATGTCTGGGGTCGGTTTCCCCACCGGTGACCGTGTGTCTCTGAGTCTGGGGTCAGACTTTCCACGGTGCCCTGGCCCTGCAGCCCCTCCCTCCTATGACTCACAAAGCCCCCGTCACTCCCCACTCCGCCTGCCAGGGGAAGGCAGCTCCTCCTCCCCCACCCCTGTCATGGAGGCTGGCTGGGAGGCCGGGTGGGGGCTCTGGGGCTGGTCCCTGGGTTCCCCCTCTATCTATCAGGGTGAGCAACCCAAGCTGTGACCCAAGGGTTCTGGTCACAGGCTCTGGGCCAGGCTTGTACGCCCTGCCTTCCACCGTTGGCTACATCAACCACGACTGCACCAGGGTAGCCGGTCCTGCCTACTCACTCTTCTGGAGGCCCAGTGAGGGTAAGGCCGGTGGGGGTGGGAGGGGTGGGGGGGGTGGACCTCCAATCTCCCACTGGAGCACTTCCTACCCCCTTAGATCCAAGCCCTCACTGATCAGGCAGGAAGCTGGGAGGGTGCATGGTGTCACCCCTACTGTGTGACCTCAGGGAAGCTGCTGTGTCTCTCTGGTCCGTTTCCTTATGGAAGGGGAGTAGTGGGTGGTGTTCTCCTTGCTGCTTGACTCGGGAAAGCTGTGTCTCAGTTTCCCACACTGTAAACAATGAGGGCACAGTCCTTACCAAGTTGTAGTCAAGACTAAATACACCTTGGAAGCCTGGAGAGGTTCATGAAGTGAGAATTAGGTGGTTTCAAAGTGGCTACCACTGCGCCTGCTCTCTAGCCAGAGCTCACTAAAGAAGGGCCCTGAGTGTGGGTGTGGCCTCCAGCCCTCCATCAGTGGGATGGGGGCTCCCGGGCCATGGTATCCCACAGGACACAGGGAGGTGGAAGGCAACCTTTCATGTTTGGACAGGAAAGGTTGGCGAGACCACAGGCTGTGGACAGTGTCACTGCTGCCTGCACCTTCACAGCAATGCCTGCAGGTGACTTCACCCCACATTCTAGAGCACTCGGGGTCCTGAGTGGGCTGGGGGCTGGAAGGGTTTTTGCTCTGTGGGGACTTTGATTCGTGTGGACAGAGGCTCCTTTGGAGGGGTGGGGCTCACAACTTCTTCCCAGCCTTCAGAATCAGCATCCACCCCAAACCCAGGAGCCTCTGAGGGGCCCCAGAGGCACATAAGGGAGTTAGCACTGCATCTGTCACTAGGAAGGACTGAGAACTGGGTCTGTGGCCCAGAGCAACCTGGACTGCCAGGCTCTCTTCCCAGTCATAGGAGCCCATCCCGGGACAGAGGGACAGACAGACTGGGGAGCTGGGTTACTGGTGGTTAGTGTAGACTTTGCTGAGTGCCCAGAGCAGACTCTTGAAGGTGGGGGCATGGGAGCTGGGCTTTGTAGGATGAATAGGAATTTGGTCCCCCTCGAGAAGAAGGGGACTCCAGGCAGATCTTGCAGCACAGGCAATGACCTTGAGGTAGGAAATGACATGAGTGGGGCTATGCCTGTTTGTCAAGACCATGCTTCACGTGTGTGCACCATGTCACATGTGCACACGTACACATGGTACTTAAACCCATGAATCCATGTCAGACCTACTACACTCAGATGCACAGGCATTGATCCCAGAGTGCGCTTATAAACAGTGGCTGTGGCCATCACAGTAAGGGTCACGAGTATTAAGTGCAGGCACCGGACCACCCCATCCTGAGGATAATCTCACCTTCCATCTTTGCATCCTGCTGGTGTGAGGAGGAGACTGGCCCGTTGGGCCGAGAGCTTCCTCAGGACCAGCTCTCAGAGGCCCGACTCAAGCCCCGCCCCCCAGACTGGTCACATGCTAGCATACCCCAGCTCTGCAGGGTTCTCCTCCGACCGACGCTTACTCAGGGCCTGGTTACTTTAACTCTACACACTATTCTAAGGGTCTCAAAGCGGGTCCCCCAAGCCGCTGACAGAGAGGTTGGGGGTTGGAGGTGGGGCACAGCTCTAATTTCAAGCACATAGCCAGTCAACACGACCCCATGCCCCAGGTCAGGGCAGTCACTCCTCCATAGGCTGAGTTTCCTGTCCTTCAGGATGTGGCAGGGGCCTCAGGGTTAATGAGGGGACCGACTGGGGGCGAGGTCACTGGAGCCACCCTCCAGACCCTGGGCTCTTCCCCCCAGCATCTCCGCAGGAGACCAGCCCTGGGCCAGTCTACTTCCTGGACTCGAAAGTCACCCGCTTTGGCCGCAGCTGCACCCCTGCCTACTCCATGCAGGGCCGGGGCAAGTCTCCCAGTGAGTATCTAATTTGAGCTGACCCCGCCCATAGGACCCTGCCCCTTCAGGGTCTCAGCGAATCTTGCGCTTCCCTCCCTTTCTGCCCCACCTCCACCAATTTCTTAGACCCTCAGTGTCTTTGGAATGACGAAATCCAGTGGACTCAGAAGAGGGGTCAGAGACCCTAAGAGAACCTGAACGGGTGAAGTGGGCCAGGCTAATGTGACCCAGTACACATGTGGGCACATGTCTGCTCAGCCATCCACCCATCTACTCACCCATCCATCATCCATCTACTCACCCATCGTCCACCCACCCACCCACTCACCTATCCATCCATCCATGCACCCACTCATCCATCTAACCATCCTTCTATCTACCCATCCATCCATCCAACCAACCATCCAACCATCCATCTATCCATCTATCTGTCCACCCACTCACCCATCCATCCACAGTCTGTCTATTGATTCATCTACAACTCCCTGAGTCCATCATCTGCTCATTCACTCATCACCACCCATCCTTTTATTGACGCATCCACTCAAACATACACTAAGCCAACTGCTGAGCATTGAAGTAGATTTGACTCATCCTTGCTTTTTGTAAGACCCCAGCCTGGTGTGGTTAGATCCAGGTGGGGACAATCTCACCTCAGTGTGGCCATGTCTGGAGAGGTGCAGAGACCCACAGCAGGGGGAACCTGGAAGGGCTGTGAGGGCTCTCCATAGGAGCGTGTGCAGAAGGCATGGGGAGAAGGGGATTTGGGGGCTGTCTTGAGGTGGAGAGGCAGCTCCTGGGAGGTGGGATTGGGAAACAGGAGGTATACCTGGCAGAGGCCTGAGCTTGGACAAAGGCTGGAGGCTTGAAAGAGAAAGAGGGCAGCCAGGCTGCTGTGAACTCCACTATGCATATGGTGGGGGAGCCACGCCGGGTCTTGGAGGAGGTGAGGACTCTGTCCACTGCCCATTCTTACAGCTCTGGAGGTGACGCCCGGCCCTGGGGCTTACAGCCCAGAGAAGGTGGCCCCCATGCACCAGCGGACGCCTCCAGCTTTCACCCTGGGCTCCCGCCTCCACCAGCGGCCCCTGAACACCTCAGCCCCTGCCCCCAACACCTACACCCTGCCCTCCCTCTGGGGCTCGCAGGTCTTCACCAAGCCCAGCAGCCCCAGCTACACCGTGGTTGGCCGCATGCCCCCCGCCCGCCCCCCGCAGGACCCCGCGGAGATACCTGGCCCCGGCCAGTATGACAGCCCGGACCCTAATGCCTACCGTCAGCGCCGACCGGCCTTCACCATGCTGGGGCGGCCCCGAGCCCCACGGCCCCCAGATGAGACACCCGGCCCTGGCAGCCACTGTCCCGAGCAGGTCACTGTGACCAAGGCCAGGGCCCCGGCATTCACCATGGGCATCCGCCACTCCAAGCGGGCTACCACCATGGCCGCAGACACTGCACCCTGACGCCCTCGTGACAGGAGGTGACAGGACGCCTGGCCCACTCCTGGGTTGAGCCTCAGTCTCCTGTGCTGTGAAGTTGGGGGGGGGGTAGGCAGGCAGTTGCGGGGGGAGCCTAGGAGAAGCCAGGGTGAGGGGAAGGCACCTCCTTCCTTCCTGTCTTCTGAAAGGTCCAAGGGCCTTCTAGGCCACTGCTTTCTCCAGTCCCGGGGGCTGTGATCCCGTGGTCCCCACAGGGTGAGTCTCCTTCCAGTGTCCCAGTTTCTTCTGTCCAGGTCACATCGGGCCAGGCCAGGCCAGGTGGAAAAGGGACACTCTGGCCTTTCCCAGCCCCTGGCCAGAGACACGGCTTCCTGTGTCCTAGAACTCAGTGTCCGCCCGCAAGGGCCTGGGTCCCCAGCATGGCTCGGGTTTCTGCCTCACTTGGGCTCATCCCTGCTACTCATGGAAGGGCTGTTTGGGCCCAGATCCTGCTGGAGGCAGCTCCGCCACCCTCCCTACCTGCCCCACCCTCTAGCTGCCTGCCAATAAAATTCTGGGGCACCGGCAGCCGTCCGCATCATGGTTGCATCTGTTCATGCCACAGGAAGGAAACCTGAACACTGCTCTCAGATGCCAACCCCTAACTCTGCAGCCCCCTGGGCACCTGGATGGGACTGAAGAAGGGGTCCAGGACTGGAGGAGGAGAGCCATGGGGCAGGGGCTTTGAGTGGAGGGAGCCAGCCTGGTAGGCTTCTTGGAAGAAGGGACACCAAAGCTGGGCTTTGAAGGATGTATAGGAACTTGATGAAGTCAAACATTTGCCACAGTAGGCGCCTACCGTGTTCCAGGCATTGATAAGGTTGTTTTGCAGCAACTCTGGAGACAGGTCACGTTAACGGACATTTGTCAGAGGGCACAATGGGTGCTGGTGTCCTTCCAAGGCCTGGATATGAATCCTGCCCCATGGGCTCTGTTCCTGCCACTCTTTCCCACGGACAAAAAAGAAATACGTGTTTGAAGTCATGTAACCAAGCCCTTGGGACCATGACACCTTATTAACTGCAGCCCAGAAAGACCCTAACCCAGGATCTTGGGAGGGACAGACTGCACCTTGACTTCCTGGAGGAGATGACCTCCAGGGCAGCACAGCAGGAAGAGCCTAGACCCTGGGGTTGGGGGTCAGCTCTCTCCTACTTGGCCCCTCTTCCCCAGCCTGGGTGCCAAACCTCAACACACACCCTTCACTGGACTAGGTGGACACATACCAGGACCCCCTCTACACCTGTGTACACACCAGGACCCCCCCTATACACACACCTGTGTTAACATCAGGACCCCTGACACACACCTGTATACACACCAGGACCCAGGACCCCTGACACACACACCTGTGTACACACTGGGACCCCTACACACACACCTATAAACGTACCAGGACCCCCCAACACACACCTGGGCGGGGACTCAGACTCCCTCCTCTCTCTCTCACACAGACACACACACAGTCACATCCGCACAGAATATACACACAATCCAACCCTCACACAGTCCACAAGTCTGTAAGTCTGTAGCCCGCAACAGAGACACAGCACAGAGCCCAGGTGGGGGCTGCAGACCCCGACAAAAGTCCTCCGACCCCCTCACTGACCCAGGGCCACGCCCCTCCCGGAGCACAAGAGCACAATAGCTCTCCCTGCTGGGGGCTCAGGCCTCCCGCCGCATCCCCGCCCCCGCCCCGCCCGCCGGCCAATCACGGCCGCGCGCGCGCCTCCCGCGCGCATCCCAGCCTGCTCCCCCGGCCCGCGGGCGGCCGCCGAGCGGTGATCTCACCATTCGATTTATCGATCCGGTCTCGCGCGGCCTCGCCCCTCCTTTGCTTCCATCCCCACCGGCCCCGGCTCCGGCCCCCTTCCTTTGTTTCCCGGCAGCTGGCCCTGCCCGGGGCGGGGCTGGAGAGGGCGGGGGGACCGGCCAGCCCCTAACCGGGAGGCTGGGTCCTGGGATTCTGTTGGGATGCTGGAAGCGGCTCCCCAGAAACGCAGCAGGAGGAGCCCGTGACTCTCTGGTCCGCGCCCCCGGCTTACAGACGGGGAAACTGAGGCCCAGGGCGAGGCCGCGTAGCGGGGACTCGGCTCTCTCAGACGCAGCCAGCCAGACTGGGTCCAAGTGTGCGCTGTGCGCCCCAGGGCATACCCCTTCCCCTCTTTGATCTCAGGTTCCCAGTTAGAAAATCTAGCAGGGCCTGATTTTCAAGTACCTCCTCCATCAGGAGCAGTGGGAAGGGAGGGGGCCGACCTGGGGGTCTGGAGCGCTCTCTTGCCTTGATCGAGCCTCTACAGACCTGTTTCCTCCTGTCGAAAAGGGAAGAAAGGAGATTTCTGTCTCTCCCACCTCCGTCCTTCTAGGAACTTGGGGGACGTGTGGGGGGCTAAGTAAGGGGTCACCACCCGGGTGCTGGGTTCGAAACCTCGCTCCCTCCCTGGCTGCAGACCCCGAATCAGCCCCGTGCCCTCGGCGGGCCTCAGTTTCTCGTCTCCCCGCCGGGCGCCGGGGCGCCGAGGGCCGGTGGTCCCAGGGGCGCAGCCCCCCGCGGCTGCGCGCTGGGCCGGACGGATGACATCACCGGGCCGGGGGCGGGGAGCGAGCGCGCGGGAGCGGGAGGGCCTCCTCCGCACCAGGCGCAGCGCCCGGTCGGGCTCGGTCCGGCGGCCGCGGCCATGACGCAGGGTCCGGGCGGGCGCGCGCCCCCCGCGCCCCCCGCACCTCCGGAACCGGAGGCGCCCACCACCTTCTGCGCGCTGCTGCCTCGCATGCCCCAGTGGAAGTTCGCGGCCCCTGCCGGTTTCCTGAGCCGCGGCCCCGCGGCGGCGCGGGCGGCGGGGGGCGCGGGGGCCGCCGACCCCGAGCCCGAGCCGGCCAGCCCGGCCGGCGTCCCGGCGCTGGCGGCCGCGGTCCTGGGCGCCTGCGAGCCGCGCTGCGCCGCGCCCTGCCCGCTGCCTGGGCTCAGCCGCTGCCGGGCCGCCGGGGTGCGGGGACCGCGGAGCGCGCGAGGGGCGACCGGGCCCCCGGATGCCCCCGCCGACGAGTGGATCCGCAAAGGCAGCTTCATCCACAAGCCAGCGCACGGTTGGCTACACCCGGACGCCAGGGTCCTGGGGCCCGGGGTCTCCTACGTCGTTAGGGTGAGTGTGCCGGTGGGACCCTGGGACCGCGTCCTCCCCCGAGCCTCCGTCTGGACACAGGGGTTCCCATCCCCCACTTCTCTCTCCTGGATACTCTGGACCCATCTCTCCTCTCCCCATCACCCTAGACCCCAACTGCCAAGCCGTGCTCTGCTGGCCACCCCCACCCAGAAGGCGCTGGGGTCCAGGTTCCCACGGCGTCACGTGGGGAGGGGCGGGGAGAGGGCGGCTGGTGGGAGGGGGGCACGCATGCGCAGGTTAGGCGTAGCCCCCCATTTCTTGGGTGAGACTGGGGACGAAAGACGCGGGTGGGGGCGGCCGGCTACCCAGATCCCCACTGAAAACTCCCTCTACACAGGAGGGTCGGAGACCGCGGGCAACGTGGGGTGCAGAAGGGCCGAGCCCCGCTAGGTCCCTGATTCCAAGTGTGAGACCGCGGGGCCTCGGAAGGCGCTGCAGAGAAGCGGGTCTTTATTTGTCCTGGTTTTATATGAACCTCTGCCTCTGTGGGTAGTTTTGATGAACCATCAGGAAGCGGCGAGCGGCCCGTGAAATGCTTCCTCACGCCCCAGGCTAGCAGCCCCTCCGCCCACCCACAGTTCATTGTCACATCAGAGCCCGATGTATATTCACAGCGTTTCAGTCTGGTGTGGGGACCAGGATCCTGGAGTTCTGCGTCTTTGCGTGTGGGTGTTTTGTCTTCGCTTCTTTTACAGCCTCCCCCCGCCCACCCCATACTAGGTTGACTAATTCCTCGGATTCCTGACCTTCTGAACCTGAGAATATGGTTTTATGTGGAAATGGAGTCTTTGTCTATATAATCGAGTTAAGATGACTGGATTATGGCGGCCCTAATACGATCTCTGGTATCCTCCTAAGAAAAGGGAGATTCGGACACAAACGCTCAGGGAGGGGCCCTGTGACAACAAGGGGAGAAATGGAGTGATGCGTTCACAAATCAAGGGACATCCAGGGTGGCTGCTTACCACCGCCAGAGGCTGGAAGAGGCTGGAGGTGCCCTCCCCTCAGGGAGCAGGGCCCCCACCACATCTTGATCCCTGGCTTCCAGCCTCCAGAACTGTAGGGCCAGGCTTACATTTCTGTTGTTTTAAGTCCCCAGTTTGTGGTGCTCTGTTTTGGCGGCTTGCAGTGGCCTTGACTTGATGTACGCCCAGGTGTGGTCCAGGCAGGCCCGCTGCTTGCCTGGGAGTGGGTTAGAAACGAAGAGCTTTGGACTGGCCAGCAGGCCTCAGGCTGCCTCACATTCTAGATCTGCTCTTCTCTCCTGGAGTCTTCTGACTTGATCATGGCCCCTTCTTTTGCTGAATCTCAGCTTTGCTGGATTCAATACTGATTTTGTAGCGAGATGTTTCCTGGGTAATGCCTTGGGCTTCCTACCACATCCCCTCGGGGGCCATGGCTGTGGGGATTAGAAGTGCTCAGAATTCAGATGCTCATGTTGTTGGGGTGCAGGCTATTGGATCGAATGCTCACATTGTTGGAGTGCAGTCTTTTGGACTCTTTCAGTGGTCTGGATGTTGCCATCGATGCAGCAGACATTAATAATGTGTGCCAGTGCCTGCCAGGTGCTGATGGCATGCTAGGAAATGGGGCCCATCTGATCCCTGCTCTTACAGGGCTCAGGTTTCTAGAGGGAGAGACTGGTGGTAAATAAACAAGAGACAGACAAACAACAGGGAAGCGGCAGATACTGGCAGGTGCTGTGCAGAAATTACAATCAAGTGATGTCAGAGACTGCTGGCTGCTCTTAGCAGGGCTGGTGGGTGGGGTGCCCCTTGGAGATGACATTTAGGCTGAACTCTAAAGCCACGGAGGCCCTAGGTGTGAAACAACTGGGGAAAGAGAATCCGAGGCAGGGGTTCAGCTGGCAGGTTTGGGGACTGGCCGGAGACCCATGTGGTGGGGCTGGTGCAGAGAGAGGAGCATAGGAGTAAGATTTGGGGGCTGTGAGGACAAGCTTGGCTTTGGATGGTTCTAGGCAGGGTCACAGAGCAGCATTGGCACTGAAAGGAGCTTTCCTGTGGAAGTGGGCTGGGGTGGGGCTGGCAGGGCAGCAGAGAGAGCCAGGGGAAGCTGGGGCACTGTTGGAGGAGCAGAGATGCCCTGGAGTAGGGCAGTTTCGGGGTGGGGAGAAGGGGGCTACTGGGTGTGGCTGCCCCGAAAGGGGGGCGGGCGGGGAGTCTGAATCAGCCCCAGTGTCGGCCCTGTTCCCCTGGGAGCCTCAGTTTCTGCACCCACACCCCCCAGGTGTTCTGAGAGCCATGAGTCCCCTGCCGGTTGGTTCACAGAGAAGTGTGAGGTCAAGGCGGGAGCAGCTGTGCCCCAAATCATGCAGGGGCCGACGGGGGCAACCCGGGTCCTCAAGAGAGAATATGCTGTCCCCACTTATAGAAGGTGGGGACACCGAGGCCCAGAGAGGCAGAGTTGTCACCCGGTGAGAATCCAGCACCAGACCCAGAACGGAAGCTGCTCTCCAGCCCAAACTTGCTTCCACCTGGTAGTTACCAGACCAGCAGCCCCGGAGACACCCCTGTCCTGGTCCCAGCACCTGTGGACATGTCACCTCACAGGGCAGAGGGGACTTTGCAGGTGGGATTAAATTAAGGCCCCTGTGATGGGGACGACCCTGCATTCCTAGGGGGCCCAGTGTCATCAAAGGGTCCCTAGAAGAGGGAGGGAGGAGGGTCAGAGGCAGAGAGACAGGAGATGCTGCTCTGCTGGCTGTGAAAATGGGGGGAGGGGCTGCGAAAAGCTGGAAAAGCGGGGAGCCTCTGGAGGGACCAGCCTTGCCCACACTGGGATTTAGCCCCATGAGATCCAAGCTGGACTCCAGACCTTCAGGACTATAAGGGGATACATTTATGTTAATTTGTGTTAATTTGTTATAGCCTCAAAAGGAAGCTAAAACAGCAGCTGACTCACCTAGCTGATATCATAGAACCCTCAGGAAACCCTGTAACAGTCCCTGTTTCAAAACAAGAAAAGGGAGGCTCGGGGAGCAGTGATGCTGTCAGGGCATCTGGTCTTCTAGATGTGAGCGTGGAGTCTAGCCCCTGGTTGAATTCTCCCCCATCCCAAGGTTTCCTACTCAGTTTCTAGGTGAGGACCCAGAGGTGCAGCTGTGTCGAGGAACCTGGCAAGGGTCATGGCCGCTGTGGCACCATCAGCAGCCTTACCACAGGCACGACTCAGAGCGGCTTAGAACCAGGAGGATGTGGATCCTCTCGTGGGAGCAGAGTGTCCCAGTGCTCAATGCCAGGGGCTCCCTAGCTTTTGGAGCACAGCCCAGCTATGTTGCAGGCTGCCCCTCAGTTTGTGTCAGCCCTCAATTGGGCTCATAACGCTCGTGGGCCAGCTCAGCTTGTGCATTTACAGTGGGGGGTTTGGAGGCGCACTCTGTCACCGATGCAGCTGGTGGGAACTGGATCGCTTGGTGTACGGGCGAGGATGGCATCCCCAGGTTCATGTCCGCCGGGCCCCAGAATGTGACTTCATTTGGAAATGGGGTCTTTACAGATGTAATCAGGTCAAGATTACAGGTCGTCCTAGGTCAAGAGGGGCCCAGGACCTTCTGTGACAGGGGTCTTTATAAGAGGAGGGACAATTGGACACAGACACAGAGAGGGGCTGTGTGACCACAGAGGACGAGACCAGAGAGACGTGTCTGTGAGACGCGGCTGCTGCCAGAAGCTAGAGAAGGCAGGAGGGACCCTCCCCTGGGGCCTCACCTGGATATTGGATGCCAGATCCCCCCGACTGGGAGATGCCAGATCTCTTGTTGTTCTGAGCCACCCAGGGTGCGGTGCTTCGCTCGGCTGCCCCCGGAGACTAACGCCCTCAGTTAAGGGGATGTTTTTTCCTGGTAAAGGCCTCATTTGTTTCTGTTACAATTAACACATACCTGTGGGCTTCCCAGATGGTGCAAGTGGTAAATAACCCACTTGCCAATGCAGGAGATGCAGGAGACTTGGATTTAATCTCTGGGAGGGGAAGATTCCCCCTGGAGGAGGGCATGGCAACCCACTCCGATATTCTCCCCTGGGAAATTCCATGGACAGAGGAGCCTGGCGGGCTACAGTCCGTGGGGTCACAAAGAGTCAGACATGACTGACCTGCAGAGCACGCACACACGCACACAGGGATGTACTTTCCTGGGGACAGACTTCAGATGGAAGAATAACATAAATGTGCTGAAGTTTGCAAGGTAGTCCTGTGCACAGTCCTGGGGCTCCCTTGCTGGCATCCCTCCAGCCCCTCTCACCAGAGTCTCGTTTTTCTGTCTTTCAACCTCCTCTAGGAGTGGGGAAACTCTGAGACTCTGCAAATGGCCTGGAGCCCAACGAACTTCCACTAACTTGCTTAGCAAAAATGGGCAATTCATCCTGAATGGGTCTTTTCATTTTGATAATTATATGTTTATTTTAATGGTTATTAGGAAGCACTGCTAGGCATCAAACCCGAGGTTTATGGTAACAGTATGCAGTTTCCTTTTTACCTCATGCATATTTCCTTTTCTTTCTTCTTTCTCCTTTTGTTTCCTCATGCATATTTTAAAAAACTGAGATATATTTTTATATCATAAAACTCACTCATTTAAGCTGTACAATTCAGAGGTTCTTAGTACACACATAGATTTGTGAAACACTCATTATAATCTAGTTCCAGAACATTCCAGCACCCCAAAGGAAGCCCCATCAACAGTCACCCTCACCTCTTCCCCTGACAACCAGGAACCCACTCTCTGTGTTTGTGAGTCAGCCTATTCTGGACATTTCTCATCAGTGGACTCATACACTGTGTGTCCTTCTGTGTCTGCTTCTCTCACTCAGCACCATGTTCTCAGGGTCCATCCACGTGGTAGCAAGTGTCGGGCTTCTCTCCTTTTCAGGGCTGAGTAATATTCCAATATGTTGAGAAGTAACATTTTATTTATCCCTTCACCAGTGTATAGACTTTGGTGTGGTTTCCTACAGTGGCCTTTAGAGATAAACTCAGTTCTGTTTACAAATGGAGTTTATTTAGAAGGAAGACCCTGAGTAATAATGGTGCGGGGCCTATGGCACTGTGAGCCATGGAGGGTCCTTTGGGCAGAGTGGCAAGCTGGGTGCTTGTACTGTGTCTGTCCTGCTTTGCTGTGTGAGCTTGCCTAGGTCCCTTCCCCTCTCTGGGCCTCAGTTTCCCCACTTTAACTTGATTTCTCCCCTTACATCCTTGGGTGGGCTCTGGGTTCCCTCCATTTCTACATTTGCAGAGGGGAAGGTTGGTCCCCCTCCAGACCTTCTCTGTTGGCCTCCTGGGGTGACTGTAACAAATGACCACAAACTGGGCGATGAAAACCACAGGAATGTTTTCTCTCCTGGTTCTGGAGGTCCAAAGTCAAGGTACTGGTGGGCTAGTTCCTTCTGGGGCTCTGAGCAGAACCTCTCTCCAAGTTTCTGGGGGCTGCAGGCCCCAGCCCTATCCCCCTGCATCTGTGTCTCAGGCCCCCCTCCCTCTGCCATCCTCCTGTAAGGATGTCGGTCACTGGGTTAAGGACCGGTCCTGATTCCAGGACTGTCTCATCTTGACGTCCTGAGCCTGGCTGTGTCTGCAGAGACCCTGTTCCACTAAGGCTCTGCTCACAGGTTCTGGGGGTGGGGACGTGGGCAAGCCCTCCAGCGGGTCGCTGTCCATATTCCACAGCTGGCCTCCTGTGAGTGTGGGATTCTGGATCAGAGGTCATTCCACCTGGCAGCCTCAAGGCTGAATTTGACCTCTGCCTTCTTTTTCTCTCTTCTACTTAAAAATAAGGATTTCTTTAAAAAGAGATAAAGAAGAAAATAAAAAAAAGTTCTTTAAGACTTAAAAAAAATTATTTATGGCTGTGCTGGGTCTTTGTTGCTGCGTGTGGGCTTTCTCTAGTTGCGGTGAGAGGAGGCTACTTTCTAGTTGTGGTCCACAGGCTTCTCATTGCAGAGAACCACAGGCTTCTCATTGCAGTGGCTTCTTTTGTTGCAGAGCATGGGCTCTAGAGTGCAGTATCAGTAGTTGTGGCGCTCTGGCTTAGCTACTCCCTGTCATGTGGGATCTTCCCGGGCCAGGGATGGAACCTGCATCTTCTGCACTGACAGGTGGATTCTTCCCCACTGGACCACCAGGGAAGTCCTAAGAATAAGAATTTCTTGTCATCATTTACAAATTGGGGCATTTCAGGCAAAAGCCCTGGATTCCAGGGGGGTCTGGCCCCAAGCGTGTAGTTTGCTGCAGCCTCACCACTTCCTCTTAGCACCATAATTCAAAAGCATCAGTTATGTCTTTGGACTGCAAGGAGATCAAACCAGTCCATCCTAAAAGAAATCAACCCTGAATATTCATTGGAAGGACTGATGCTGAAGCTCCAATACTCTGGCCTCCTGATGCGAAGAGCCAGCTCATTGGAAAAGACCCTGATGCTAGGAAAGATTGAAGGGAGGAGGAGAAGGGGATGACAGAGGATGAGATGGTTGGATGGCATCACCGACTGGATGGAAATGAGTTTGAGCAAACTCTGGGAGATGGTGAGGGATAAGGAAGCCTGGCGTGCTGCAGTCCATGGGGTTGCAAAGAGTCAGACACAACTTACTGACTGAACAACAACACTGCCTGTGTGGCTGGTGACACTCCGTGTGACACTCCAGGTAACACTCCAGGTGACACTCTGGGTGACACTGCAGATGATCCTGGAGCCCAGAATGTGGGTTCAGATTGTGCCCTTGCGTCCTACAAGTAGTGACTCTGAGCAGGTTGCCTCGTGTCCTTGGGGCTCTGTCTCCTGGGGGTGGTTTTTCACTGTATCACGAGGGTTCAGGTGGAGTGAGCTTGGATCAGGCCTGCATGTGACAAGTGACTTACCAATGTCATCACTGCCTGGTGCTCCCTTAGCCTCCTCCTCACCTTCCGTGCCCTTGAGGTCTGCTCTCCGTCCTCCGGGATGGGACCCCTAGCCCGTCTCCTCTCCTGCACAGCTGAGTTGTGCCCCCACTTCATCCAGGGAGGGGCTGGGGCACGGGAGGATTTCAGCCACATTTCAGCTCAGAGCCAGGGTGGGCTGCACACTAGTTGGGGGGGGGGGTGGCCCTCTCACCCTGGGGCCCTGCTGCACTGACACCCCTTCAGATGCGTGCTCTGTTTGAGGGTCTCCTCATTCACGTGGTGACGGGCTCCATGTCAGCTGGGGAGATGGGGTAGGCCACCTTGTCTCGTCATCAGGGAGGCCAGCCTGGCAGGGTTGCAGGGTCCCAGAAGCAGTAGGGGAGCAAGCGACAGGTGCCTTTCCAGCCTCTGCTTCCATCTAGGCCAGCCCAAGACCTGGATGGGGGAGGGGAGGAGCTGGTGGCTGTTTTTACACTTGTGCGCTCTTTCCTGGCCCCCTTGTCCACACAAAAGGCACTCACTGAACTCTGATTGCCACATTGCTCCTGTCACTTTATGCTATATTGTAGAGATATTTGCATATAAATATATTAAAATTTTGTTTCCTTTTACAACTGCAAGCTCTTCCATTCCCAGCACCATGGTTTGTTTAGTTTAGCAAAAATGCATGCTGCCCGGTTAAATGTAAAGTTCTCATGAGCATGGATAATGGCCTAAGCACATCTCATGCATTATTTGGGACATATTACACTAAGAAAATATTCGTTGTTTATTGGAAATGCCAACCTTGGCTCCTGGGTTGGACCTCGCAACCCTAAATGTGTCAAGTTTTGGGGTGTCTGCAACTCCTAACTCATTCCTTCAGTGCTATAGCTCCCGCAGAAAGGGAGGGGCAGACTGGGGCTGGCGGGACTTCAGGGCAGCGTCAAGTGTCGGGACCAGCCAGGTGGCTGGCACCCTGGGACCAGCCCAGGAGGGGCAAAGTGAGTCGGTGGGCACTCTGGCCACCCTGCACCGGGCTGCAGAGTCAAGAGTGACTGGGGGTAAATACCAGCCCACTGGAGCCCTGGGGAGATGGGTGGAGTGTGTGCCCCCACACAGCCGCTTGTACCCACATCTGGAGCCCAGAGGCTGGTGCTTTTGTGAGATAAAAGTCCTAGAAATGGAGTTTCAAGGTCCAAATGTGTGTGTGTGTGAATCTTTTTTTTTTTAAGTTGAGGTACAATCATGTAACTAAATTAACCATGAGTCATTTTAGAGCACAGTTCAGTGCTACTTAGTACCTTCACAAGATTGTACAATCACCACCTCTATCTGTTCTGGAACATTCCATCACCCCAAAGGAAGTCCATTCCCATTATCAGTGATCCTACCCCTTCCCTCCCTAGACCCTGACAACCAGGAACCCACTCTTTGTCCCTGCGGGCCTGCCTGTCCTGGACGTTTCCCATCCACGTGATCACATGACAGTCGTTGCATGTGGCCAGCCCAGGTCCCCTCCTGCAGTGCAGACACCATGTTGGGGGTGCTGGTGACCCTCATCTCTGGTACCCCTGCCCCAGGTGCCCCTGAGCAACATCTCTTGGAGATGCTGAATTCCCTTCCATGGAAAGGGTGGTCCAGGCAGGAGTCAGCATCGCCCCCCTGCAAAGGGCCAGACGGCTTCCACCCACCATCTGTTTGCAGGCCCTGCCCTGGGCCCTGGGATGCAGAAGTGAGCAGGGTTACCCCCACATGGTCCTCCTGGGCTGGCATTCTAGTGGAGCAGAAAGAGAATGAACAGGAGAGACTGAGTTGAAGGAATCCACCAGCTTCCAGGGAACAACTCACAGTCAAGAGGGTGGCTCTGAGGAGGCAACCAGGAGCCTGGAGCTGGGGAAGGAGCCAGGCTGCAGATAGACAGGACGGTGTGGGGGCAGCAGGTGCAAAGGCCCTGCAGCGGCCAGGTTGGGCGTTGTCCTAAAGATGGGGGTGGGGGCTGTAGCCCGGGTGGCGGGAGGGGAGGGCTGTGGGCTCACTGCAGGGGGTCTTGGGTCCACAGGGGGCTGGCTGGAGGGGGCTTGGGTCCACGGTGGCCTCCAGCTGGGCTCTGCAGGGCTGGTGCTGACCTGTGCTCTCTCCCCTCAGTACATGGGCTGCATCGAGGTGCTCCGTTCCATGCGCTCCCTGGACTTCAGCACACGCACCCAGGTTACCAGGTGAGGCCGGCTGGGGCAGGGTCTGATGCCACTCAGTGCCGGGAGTGGAGGCGGTGGTGCTGTGTACTATGTCCTCGGTCATTCAGTAATGTCTGACTCTTTGAGACCCCATGGACTGTAGCCTGCCAGGCTCCTCTGTCCACCTGACCCTCCAGGCAAGGATACTGGAATGGGTTGTCATGCCCTCCTCCAAGGGATCTTCCTGACCCAAGGATTGAACTCAGGTCTCTTGCGTCTCCTGCATTGGTAATGCCACTAGTGCCATTGGTTTACCACTGGTGCCACCCCAGAAGCCCTATGCAACCATGACCATGGTCTAATTCCAGAACATTCCATCACCCCAAAAGGAAACCTTGCCCCTGTGAGCAGCCGTCTCCAAGCCCCGACAACCAGGAACCCACCCCCTCTGTGTGTGGATTTGCCTGTTCTGGATCTTTCCCATAGATGGTATCACACATTGTGTGTCCTGTGTCTGCTTCTCTCACTGAGCAGCTTGTTCTCAGGATCCATCCACGTGGTAGTGAGTGTTAGGGCTTCTATCCTTTTCAGGGCTGCATGATGCTCCCATGTGTAGGAGGGACCACAGGCTGTTTATCCATCTTCAACTGATGGGTGTTTGGGTGGTTGTGAGTTGTGCTCTGTGGCCACGTATGCAGGTTTTGTGTGCACCTGTGTTTTCTGTTCTCCTGGGTGTGCGCCTGGGGATGGGATTGCCTTATCCGTTTTGAGGAGCTACTGCTCCATTTGACCTTCCCACCTGTTAGGCTGAGGGCTTGGTTCTCCCTCGCAGCACCGACGTTGTTAAGAACTTGTTCTGTGTCCACCCAACCTTCAGGATCCTGTAAAAGTTCCAGTTCCTCCCCAGGGATGAGCCGTTTCATGAAGTCTCTCCCATTCAGTTTGGGGGGTCAGTTTCGGCCCCTGTCTTGGTGGGCCCAGAGCAGAGGGCATCCTCTCATGCCTCAGGTGGGAATCTTGGCCAGCCTGTGGTCACACAGAACTTGGGGCCCAGGCTCAAGGTTTGTGCCAGCATCCCCAAATCTGACCCCAGTGCCTTCAAGTGGGCTGTGGCTCAGGGGTCCACTGCTCTCTGAGAAAGAAAAGGCAGGAAGGGGAGAGCTGAGGGCAAGGGCACCTGCTGGGCACATGGCGTGGGCGTCTGGGAGCCTGGGAGTCCCCGTCTAGGCCACCAGTTGCCCCAGTATCCCTCTGTCCTCTGAGCCGCTACCCCCTCCTCAGGATGCACCGCACCCCTTCCTCAGCCCATTGCCCTCTCTGTGCCTTTACCCTTCTCTGAGCTCCTGCTCCCTCTCCTCCAAGCTCTCTAAGCCCCCTCCCCCTCCGCCCACACAGGGAAGCCATCAACCGGCTCCATGAGGCGGTGCCTGGCGTCCGGGGCTCCTGGAAGAAGAAGGTGGGTGAGGGGCCTGTGGTCCCCGGGTGGAAGTGAGGGGGGAGACCCCTGGCCATCCCAGGACCTGCCCCAGCTGGAGTTCCACTGTGGTCCCACCTTCTTGAAGCCCAGGCTGCCCCCTTCAATCCCCGTACCGTCTGCCCTCCCAGGCCCCCAACAAGGCGCTGGCCTCAATCTTGGGCAAGAGCAACCTGCGCTTCGCGGGCATGAGCATTGCGGTCAGCATCTCCATCGATGGCCTCAACCTCTCGGTGCCGGCCACGCGCCAGGTGAGCGCCGCGCGCCCCGCCCTTGGCCTCCTCCAGCCCCGCCCTCAGCCTCCTCCAGCCCCGCCTTCAGGCCCAGCCAGCCCCAAGTAGGGACTGGCTGAGGGTCTGTGGATTCACCCAGGTGAAGCCCAGAGGGAAGATGGGCGCGGCCCACTCGACTTGCAAGTGCGGGTAAACTGCTCAGCTGGACATGTGCTGAGGCCCCACCCTGGGCCAGGGGTCGCTGCCCTCACGTCGCCCCATGGTTGTCACACCGGGGCGACGAGTGGGCGGGGCCAGGGGCGCTGCGCCTCACTCCACAGCTCCTAGGACGGCCTCCCAAAGAAGGTCTCGGCCCCATTGTCTGCATTGCTGAGGAGGGGAGACCGAGGCTTGGAATCTTCTGGTGGAAACAAACAACCAAAATAAAATTGCAGAAAAGAGGGAATAACTATGAATTCTGAGGAGGATTGTGAGGCCAAGCATGGGTTGTGAGCATGCACAGGGCACTGTGACCTAGCAGAGGCATCACGGAGGGCTTCTTGGAGGTGGTGATGCTGGCGCTGAGTAGGGAGGTGAGAGGACATTGAGCAGAGGTCACCTGATGAAATAGAGCCGGAGAGGTTAGCAAGGATCCTGGTGAGGAACTGGGATTTTTCCAGACAGCACTGCTATCCTCCTCAGAAGTTTGGGGCAGGAAGTGCTGTGATTTGTGGTCTGGTGTGAGCATGGGCAGCGTGGAGGAGGTGAGCTGAAGCCAGGGCCCCAGGGATGGGGCTCAGACTGCCCCTGGGGAGGAGGCTGTGGGGCGGGGAGCTGCCAGCACATTCACCTCCCTGTCTGCCTCTGCATGGGCTCTATCTGGAACACATTGGGCTAACCCTGAGCAGGACACCAGTGGGGGCCTCTCTGGGAAGGGGTTGGTTAGGGGGAGCCCTGAGTATCCTTGAGGGGTGACAGGCTGAGTGAACCATGGGGGACCCTGAGAGAGCCTTGCTTGGGCATCTCTGGTGCTTACTGGGTCTTGGAGGGACATGACCACTTAGGGCAGCAGTGGGTGGTGGCGAATAGATGCTATTGAGCACGCAAGCGAGCACGTTGACACAAACAAACATGCAAATAAGCAAATCAGCACACTTATGCAAATGAGCACACCAATTAGCAGATGTTGCAAATGGAGTTGCAAATGAGCAAATGCATGCAAGTGAGCACACAGGTGACAGTGCAGTCAGGAGCCTCCAGTGGGTCCTGCTTTTGTCTCCTCAGTGCCTCCACGGTGGCATGGGGCACGTGTCTGAATGTGAGAATGGTGAGTGTCTGGGTGTGCATGTGCTGTGCCTGGGTGTCTGTGTGGGAGGGTGTGAGGGCCAACGTGTGATGCATCAAGGTGTGAAGGTGGGCTGGAGTGTGTGTGAGTGTGTGAGTGGTTGTGTCTCTGAACAGCTGGAGTGGGGAATTTGTGTGTGTGTGTGTGCAGGGTGTGGTTTGTGTGAGGCTTTTAGCCTATGTGCCTTTGTGTGTATCTGTATCAGATGTCTGTGCCTGTGTGTGCACACGTCCACCAGTTGGGACAGGTTTGTCTTCCTGTGTATGTGGGCATGTGACTGTGGGTCTCTGCATCCTTCCGTGGCTTCGGGGCTCCCCATCTAGCGGGGCTTTCAGTCATCCTGGCATTCCGTCAAGGGGACGTCTTCACTTCCACGCCCTTGTCCTTCTGGTCCCCACTGTGGCCTTGGTCTAGTGACTGGCCCAAGCCCCTCTCTCCTCCCCCAACTGAAACGGCAGCCCCATGACTGGTGGTCTCTCTCTGGCCAGATCATCGCCAATCATCACATGCAGTCCATCTCCTTCGCGTCCGGTGGTGACACGGTAAGGCCCCAGACAGGTGGGGGTGGACTTCCAGCCCCTCTGTCCCCAAAAGCCCCGAGATGCCCTGCCCGTGCCCATCAGTCCCACCCCCACGTTGCTGGGACTCCTGTGTCTGCTGCCCTCTCTCCCCAGGACATGGCAGATTATGTGGCCTACGTGGCCAAGGACCCAATCAACCAGAGAGGTGAGGCCAGTGGGGGCGGGTGGGGCCGCGGGCTGGATCTGCAGCCAGTCGAGACCCCGCTGATGCTGCCTGACGACCCCCAGCCTGTCACATCCTGGAGTGCTGCGAGGGCCTTGCCCAGAGCGTCATCAGCACCGTGGGCCAAGCCTTCGAGCTGCGCTTCAAACAGTACCTGCACAGCCCCCCCAGGGTCGTCGTCCCCCCGGAAAGGTACTGGCCTGCCCCTCTATCCCCATTCCCCAGCACCCCTGCTGGCCCTGCCCCTCCCCTTCCCTGGGGTTGGATCCTTGCCCCCTCCCTGCTTTGTGCCCCCCACCTCCATGGCCCACTGCTCAACCTTGAGGATCCCAGGATAACAACATCTCCAGTCCTAGCAGAGGTGAGGACTCAGGGAGCCGGTCAGCAGGCAGTGACTGTCATGCTGTCATCCTTAATCTGCACGGGGGTGGCCGGCACTTCTGCAAAGGGCCAGACTGCCTGCCTGCCTCTGTGGTGGTAGCGGGAAGGCAGCCAAGAAGGACGTGTGAGCAGTCGGTGGGCCGCCTGCCAGCCAATCTTTATTTATGGACACAAACATCTGAATTCCATCTGACTTCCACGTGGCAGATGCAGTTCTTCTGATGTTCTCTTAACCATCTGACAGTTCTGTGGCTTAACAGGGTAGAAGCCATCCTCAGCTCCTGGCTGGCAAATTCAGGCAGTGGCCTGTGATCAGCTATTTAAATATCTGAACAGACAGGAACCGGTTAGAGTAGCGAGTGAATGAATGGACATGTTAACAGAGTCCCATATGCACAGATGAGAGCCAGCAGCGTACAGCTGAGCTTGCCCCTTGGCCTTCACACGGGATCATGTGCCCCTAGTACATGAATGAGCTCTGGTGTTCACCTGGGGCCACCTCAACCCCCTCCCCTCACCTGGCTGCAGGGCCCTCCTCTGGGAGCCCCCCTGAGACCCGCTGTCCCCCCCGACTGAGGGGCAGGCTGTGGCTTCCCCTGTTTTGCTCTTAGGAGCCAACTTGCCTGGATAAGCATCTGTAGCACACATTTCGAAGGCGCCATCCATGGCCAGTGGGTGAGGGCATTTTAAACACTGATGGTGTCACCACCCTAAGGCTTCCGGGTTCAGGGTGCAAGCCTGGTGTCATGCCCTGGCTGTGCAGTGGGGCTGAGGTGGCTGGAATGGGTGGAGGCCACTCTCAGTTTAGCCAAACCATTGAGACGTGTGTAGAGCCCCTGTTGGTAGACAGAAAGGGATGCCCACTTCCTCCATCAGCAACGGCTCCTGGCGCCACTGCCCGCCCAGTGGATAGAGGAGGGGTCAGGGTCCCTGGGCCAGGCTTGTCCCCCATGGTGCACAACTCAGTCTGGGGGCCTCAGCACCACCTCTCCCCCCAACTTGTGCTGGGGCCTGTGCTCCTGTTGGCTTTGTGTCTGCAGGCTGACCGGGATGGAGGACTCGGCCTGGGGGGACGAAGAGGAGGCGGAGCACAACTACTACAACAGCCTCCCTGGGAAGGAGCCGCCCCCGGGCGGGCTGGTGGACTCCAGGCTTGCCCTCACGCAGCCCTGTGCCCTGGGGGTCCTTGGCACTCTTGGCCAGGTCAGCCTCAGCACACCTCTGGGGAGGGGGGCCCAAGGGCCGAGTCCTGGGGCTCAACCCCTAGCTCTTCCTTCTGCTTCCTGCCTCCGTGATCCTAGGGGAGGGTCTCTCCTGCCCCCTGCTCCTTCCTCCCTAAACTGTCCAGGTCTGCTGAGCCCTCTCTGGACACACCAGACAGGGTTCCCATCTCAGACACTGATATGATGACCACAGCCGTGACTGAATCAGGGCTTCTGAGGAGGGTGACCAGAATGTCCATGGGGGACTGACTGTCCCTGTCAGGAGGATGTCCCCGAGGGCAGAACTTGGGCTGGGCCCTAACGGGTCAATAGGAGTTGCCCCGGAGAGCAGTGCAGGGAAGGGCCTCCAGGTGTAAGGAACAGCATGTGCTGGGGGCAGGCCTTCCAAGTGGGGCTGGGGGATGCGGCTACAGCAGAGGCAGGTGGGGGCTTGTGGGTAGATTGAGGCCCAGGAAGGAGGGATGGGTACAGAGCTGAGCTTGGAATCTGACTTACAGAAGGGTTGGGGTGGGCGATTGGGGGTCTGGGCCTGCACACTGCAGGAGGACCCCTTGCTCTCTTTTTCAGGGAGCCTCTCCTGCTCGAAGAGACGCCCGCGGCCTACAGTGGGACGTGGGCCCCTCAGGTACAATCCACCACACTCTGCTCCGGTGTCCCTGAGTCCCCACCATCCCTCACATTGCTTCCCCTCTTTGGGTCACTCCAGTCTGGCTGGTGAGATCGTGTCACTCCCTGGGCTCTTAGAGATTTGACAGCATCTGCTTTTTGTCTGTGTGACCAGTTTCCTTGCATGTTGAACAGAGACACTGCAGTTAGTGGTTCAAAGCACCAGCATATAAAAAGGCATCCACCGAAAAGTCAGTCCCCTGTCCTCATTTGCTTTATCCACCTCCCTGATCAGGTAACCACTGGTAGTAGTTTCCCTGGTTTTTCTAGAATTTTCATGCACGTTCAAGTCAGTTCAGACATACATCACTTTCTCAGTTTTTGACAGTAGTGTGCTCTCCATCCCTCCACCTGGCTTTCCCAGGTAAAAGCCCATCTTGGGCTCACCCCTGCCCCAGTGCTAGGCAGCTGCCCCCCTCGTTTTTCACCACAGTGTAGTTCCTACCACGTGAAGGACCCCCCTCACCCACAGACATTCGAGCACTTTCTAGGCTCTGCTAGGACAGCAGTGGCCCCCAGTTGTCCACCACTCAGCTGTGTCCAGGGTCTCAGTAGAGTCTGTGCCCAGGACAGCGGCCGCTGATCCGTGTGATGGATATCACAGAGCTGCCCACCAGATACCATGAGGTTTTAACAAAATGGTTGAGTTTTCAGCCCGTGAGCATTTTATCCTGTTATACAACATTTAAAAAGACAGAGGAGGCTAAAATCCCCTTAGCCCCCAGCTCTGAGGTCTTGAGCTTACCCCCTGGCACCTGTGTGTCTCCTTTCAGCCCTCATGTGAATGGACCCCCTCCCCAAAGAAATGAAGACAGGCTGTGAGTACCCACAGTTTCTCAGGGGCTCTGGCTGTTTCAGTGGGATCTTCTGAATGGCCATGTGCCAGTCCCCTGTCTCTGCAGTTGCTTGTCCACGTGGCCCCCCTCTTGATTGGCGGAAGATGCCCCCTTGGCCCCCTCATGTGTCCCTCCCACAGATGCTGAGCTGTAGACAGCATGCACACCTCCATCACAGTAGGGGAAGCTACCAGATGGCTCCCTGACGTGGTTGGGCAGTTTGTTTGCCCACCAGCCCTGCCGTGGCTGCCTGTTTCCTTATAGCCATGCTGACATCTGTGTTGGGCTTTTTTTAAAAAAAAGATTTTCCCAAACAATCTGGGCATTTCACTGATGAGCATCAGAACCCTACTGCTCCCAGCACCTGTGGTTAAAGAATACATGTGGCATTGGGTGCCAAGTAGATGCCCAGCCATCATCTGGCCCTGGTCAGCTATTTCTCTGGGACATGGGCCGGTCACACCTGACTCCCCAAGCTCATTAGCATTTCCTACCCCCTGAGCTTTTGCACATGAAGTTATTGCTTCATATCATGGTTTTCCCAAGTCTCTAACCAAGAACTCCTACCAATACATCAGTGCCCCAACTCCAGTGCCCAGGAATTTTCACTCTCTGGAACCCTGCAACTGAGATTTCTTTCCCATCCCACCATGACTGTACAAAGCTGGGAGAATCTGCACCTCCTCTGTGCAGACTGGGAAGGCTGGGCCAGGGCCCCTTTGCCCCCATCAACCACCCAGGGCTGTAATGACATTAGCAATTGTATCAAATCATAACTTCTGCCAGAGGTTTTGGTCTTCACCTCTACTTGTGAAGAAGCTACTCCTGTTCTCCCCATTTAGCAGAGGAGGAGACTGAAGCACTGAGAGGTTACTCACCTGCATGCCCACAGAGGGTAGAGCTGTGTGTGAGCCCAGTTGCCTATGAGGGTTAAGGATGTAACTGGTACAAAGCAGAGATTGCAGCTTCAGGCCCTTGGGTTGGATTTGGTCACAGTGTACTAAAAGATCATCATTTCTCTGCCAAGGATTAAAAATGGAGATGTTTAGAAATGGATGGATAGATCTAGGGAGAAATACACAAATGTCCTTGGAACCTAGGAAAAGGTGCTCAACCTTGCTCAAAGTAAGAGAAATGGAAATTAAAGTCCCCCTGGATGCCATTTTTCACCTATCAGGTCAGCACAAGTCCAAAAGTCTGATAACACATGGTGGGTGAGGCCTTGAAGCTGGGCAGAGGCCAACTGGGGAGGACCCAGTAGAATCCCCACAGGGCACTGAGGGACCCCAGAAGAGACTCACCCAATGACACTGGTTTCATGAAATTGCAGCTTTTGAACCATTTAAATGCTTCAACATTCAAAACAAAATTAGAAAAGAACAGAAAGGAAACTCTAAAATAGAACACAAGCAAATGAATGACCTGACTGTGCCTCACTTGATAACATAATTACAGGGAGAGCAGAGTCTTATTGTTGTTACTTTTTAAATATGGAGATTTAACATAAACATCAGGGTTTCTGCCTTCTCTTGAAACTGGGAAGCTCTGGTCCCTGGGCCACCTTCCTGCCTGGTAGACTAGCGGGCCTGGGTGTGTGTGTGGGGGGCTGCTCCCGTAGACCTCCTCGCCTCTCACAGCCCCAAAGCTGGGCTCTCACGGGGTTTTTCACTCCTGACCTTGCTGCGCTAAAGGGCGGGCTTCCTGGAGGGACACATGCGTGGGCGGGGCGCCCCTCTTGGACCCCTCCCCAGGGCTTCCCAGCGTGACCCTGCGCTCCTCTGAACTCACACCCCTCACTCCCCATTTCCAGCCCAGCCTGGGGATGGCTACGTGCAGGCGGACGCCAGGGGCCCCCGAGACTACGAGGACCATCTGTACGTCAACACGCAGGGTCTGGACGGCCCTGAGCCCCTGCGGCCCGAGGATAGCCCCAAGAAGGATCTGTTCGACATGCGTAAGTAGGGGTAGGCCGGCCTGTGGGGTGGGGCCACGCCCGAGCAACCTGTGGTCTGGTGGGGGATGGGCTGTGTGCTATGCTTCCCTTGGGACTCCCTCCTCCGTGGGACCCTAAGGTCTCCTGAGGGTAACCCAGATTCCTCTCCACGGTGGTCCCCAGTTTGACGGGAGGGGCTAGTTCGTACCCTGGAAGAATGCGATAGGGATGCAGTGGGCTCTTCTCTATGGGACTCGGTTTGCAGGGTGAAAGTGCCTAGCTCCCTGTTTCTGGGTTTCACCAGTCTGATGAGTGAGTTTAAGCTCCTTCTTCATGTGATCCATGATTTGAGAGAGGAGGCGCAAGCCCCTTCTGGCTCGTTGCCAGAAATCCCGGGAGGCCTGATCACACCTAGCAGATTGTGGAGCCCCTCCCCCAGCCTGAGGGAGGGCTCCATCGGATGGAGGAGGTTTGTGTCCAGAACACCGTCCTTCTTTCCTACAACATCAAACTCCCTCCTTTTGCACGAGCACTTTGGACATGTTGGCTCTGTGTTGGCCCAGGCAGGGTCGTCTCCCACTCCCAACACACCTCCCCAGGTGAGGTCTTTGAGGAACTCCCAAGCCAGCCAGAAATCCCTTCTTTCACAGAGTTTGCAAAGCCCCCCTCCCCCACCACCTGATGACAAGCTAGGCAGTGACATGAACCCTTGCTGTGGCCCCACTGCCTCCTCAGAGAAGTCTCAGATAGGAAAGGAGGTGCCCCAGGTGTGAGCTCCTGAGGCAGGCTGTCCGCTTGGGCGCCCAGCTAGGTGGTCCAGCAACCTTAGTGCGAAAAGGGATGCTTGCTGCCAGGCTCCGATTAGAAATCCTGGGGCTGCCTCAGATTTGCCCTTGGGTCATGGTCTCACCTCCCCCAGCCAATCACTAGGCCAGGAGCGTGAGAGGCATATGCTGATTGGCCAGGACTGGTCACATGTCTTAAGAGCTGGCGGCTGGGTCAACCTCTTCCAGATCACTCGAGGAGTTAGGGAGGAGGGATTCCCAAGGAACCAGAAGTGAAGAAAGGCAGGTCGCAGACACACCAGGGCAGGGATCAGGGCTGTCACTGTGCACTCCAGGGTGTCTGAGCTATGTGGTACCGTCTCAGGGGGGGTGACACTGGTGCCTGCGGGGAGCCATAGGGAACTTGTGCAAACCATCAGGAGCTTTTCCATTAGAGTTTGGAAAAGAAAGGGACGCCTGTTGCCTACCAAAGAGGTGGCACGTGTAGTGGAGGTCCTGGCCAGTGCAGTCAGAACGAGATGATGAAACAAGAGGCATAATAAACATTGGGAAGGAAGCTAGTGTAACAAGACAAGAAAAAAGAAATAGGTGTGCACATTGGAAAAAAAGAAATGCTCATTCTTTGCCTATGCTTAGAAAATCCAAGAGAATATATTGAGTTACTAATAGGACCAGTAAGGGGTGAAGGAGCAGATCCCCGCAGCCCAGGCCCCTCCCGCCCACACTGTCCCTGCCTGCAGGACCCTTCGAGGATGCCCTGAGGCTGCACGAGTGCTCTGTGGCCGCGGGCTCGGTGGCAGCCCCCCTTCCCGTGGAGGATCAGTGGCCCAGCCCCCCGACCCGCCGGGCCCCCATCGCCCCCACGGAGGAGCAGCTGCGTCAGGAGCCCTGGTACCACGGCCAGATGAGCCGTCGGGCGGCGGAGAAACTGCTTCGGGCGGACGGGGACTTCCTCGTGCGGGACAGTGTCACTAACCCCGGGCAGTACGTCCTCACCGGCATGCACGCGGGGCAGCCCAAGCACCTGCTGCTGGTGGACCCTGAGGGCGTGGTAAGGTGGGCGCGGGGGCGGGTGCTGAGGATGCGGGGTGGGGGGTGGGTAGTGCAGAGATAGACCCACAGAGGGCAGGTGTGGGGCGGGACTGGAGGCTGCGTGTGGTGGGGGTGGGGAGGGGACTTGCGGGGGCTGGGGCGTCGGGTCAGTGGGAAGAGCCCCGGCCTCTCTCCTCTGTCCGAGATCTGAAATCTGGGGCGCCCACATTCTAAGCACCCTTTAGGTTTAATAAAGTATTTTTCAGATTACAGAGCCCTTTATGTTTACAGATTCTGTTTCCCTTTACCACGTACTTCAGAATTACAAAGTATTTTCCAGTTTTAGAGGACTTCTAGGTTTCACAAAGGATTTCCCAGTCTATAAAGCATTTGGAGGGGTTACAGAACCTTTTCCAATCTCAAAGCCTTTCAGGGCTTACAAAGTACCGTATTTCATCAACTGTAAGATGTACTTTCCCCCCACATTCTATCATCACTAATGCATCTTACAAACAGTGATGTCTTTGAGTGATAAATACAAGGCTGACTCACTGGAAAAGATCCTGATGCTGGAAAAGATTGAGGACAAGAGGAGAAGGGGACGATAGAGGATGAGATGGTTGGATGGCATCACCGACTCAATGGACATGAGTTTGAGCAAGCTTCGGGAGATAGTGAAGGACAGGGAACCCTGGAGTGCTGCAGTCCATGGGGTCACAAAGAGTCCGACACTACTTAAGAGACTCAACAACAACAATTTATGTCATCTAGCTGAATCCTCAGCACCACCCTGGGGGCTGTGTGTGCTCCATGCCTTGAACAGGGCACACTCCAGTGGCTACTGTGCAGCCTGGTCCAGGTGGGACCACGGCTCCAGGCCCCTGTTCTGTCAGTTTCCTTCTCCACCTCCTCCCTCGTGCCTAATCACACTGCTCACTGCTGTGTCCCCTGCCTGGAGTGGTGTTAGCCTCCCAGGGGGGGGGTCTGTGTTGCATCTGGGTCTGCTGAGATTTTCTCAGCATTCTAAGATGCAGGTGGTGTTTAGATTTGGTGGTTCTGATTTTTGGATCTGTGTCCATAAGATTCCTGGAGTGTGTTTGTTTTCTAGGGCTGCCCTCCCAGTGACCACCGCCAGCTGGGCAGCTTCAAACCACAGATTCGTTCTGTCCCAGTTCTGGAGGCTGGATGTCTGACATCCAGGTGCTGGCTGGGCTGGTTCCTTCTGCAGCTCTGAGGGAGGACTGGTTCAGGCTCCCCACCAGCTTCTCCTCGTTGCTGGAAATTCTTGTTCTCTGGCTCGTGGACCCATCACTCGGGGCTTCTTTCGGCTTCTCTCTTTGTTTCTGTGTCCCAGTCCTTCTTTTCTTATAAGGACACAGGTCACTGGATTTGAGGTCACCTGAGTAATTCAAGATGAACTCATCCTTTTTTACTCTTTTTCTAAAATTAATTTTTAACTGAAGTATAGTGGATTTACAATGTTCTGTTAATTTCTGCTGACTGGAAAAGTGACTCAGTTATACACATATATACATTTTTTTTTTAAGGAATTTCTTTTCTTTCTTTTTCACTGCACTGGGTCTTCATTGTGGGCATGCAGGCTTTCTCTCTCTAGTTGTGGTGAGTAGGCTTCTCATTGCGGTGGCTTCTTTTGTTGTGGAACATGGGCTCTAGGGTGTCTGGGCTTCAGTAGTTGTGGGACACAGCCTTAGATGTTCTGCAGCATATGGGATCTTAGTTCCTGGACCAGGGATTGAGCCCATGTCTCCTGCATATTGGCAGGCAGGTTCTTAGCCAGGAAGTTCCCATATATACATTTTTTAAAATATTCTTTTCCATCATGGTTTATCCTAGGACATTGAGTAGTTGCCTGTGCTCTATCTACAGTAGAACCTTGTTTATCCATTCTGTATATGATAGTTTGCATCTGCTAGTGCCAGACTCCCAATCTGTCCCTCCCCCAACCCGATCCCCCCGACAACTACAAGTCTGTTCTCTACATCTGTAACTCTGTTTCTGCTTTGTAAATAAGTTCATTTGTGTCATATTTTAGATTTCACATATAAATGATATCATGTGGTATTTGTCTCACTTCAGTTAGTGTGATGATCTCTGGATCCATCCATGTTTCCACAATTGGCACTATTTCATTCTTTATCATGACCGAGTAGTAGTCCATTTGTATATATGTACCACGTTTTCTTTATCCTTCAAGATGAACTCATCTTAATCATATCTGCATAGAGGCTTTTTCCAAATAAAAGTTCTTTCACAGGTTTCGGGGGTTAAGATGTGGACATATCTTTTTTTGGTGAGGGGGCCCCATTCAATCCACTATAGGAAGCCACGGCCCTTGGGTGCTGGAGCTTTGGAGCCTATGTCTACATGTAGTTCTGTGGCTGAAGTCTTTGACCCAGTGGTTTTCAGGCTTGTGCATGAGCTACAGGAGGCATTGTGAAAACTCAGTGTCCCGTCAGCAGGTCTAGGGTGGCCCAAGAGTTTACCTCTCTGACCAGCTCTCCCAGTGGTGCTGATGCTGTGGCCTCTGGCCCCGTAGGTGCGGACGAAGGACGTGCTCTTTGAGAGCATCAGCCACCTGATCGACTACCACCTGCAGAACGGGCAGCCCATCGTAGCCGCTGAGAGCGAGCTGCACTTGCGAGGCGTCGTCAAGAGGGAGCCCTGAGCCAGGTGCGTCTGGCCCCAATGTGCCAGATTTTTCACATCTTAAAAATTGACATGGGTGCACATGCTGCACACTTCACCCATTTACAGGGCACAGCTCAATGGGTCTCTTCACAGAACGGTGCCCCCTTCCCCATTTAATTCCATAACACTCCATCACCCCCAAAGGAAACCCTGTCCCCATCAGCACTCACTCCCTGAGTTGTTATGGTAACTTTGTGTTTAACTGGTGGTAAAAATCCCTCAGAGAGGCAGCATTTGGCCACCTGGGAGGTGGGCCCAGTAGGGCTGGGTCCAGCAGGGCTGGCATTCGAGGCAAGGCAGGTGGGTGAGAAGGTCCACCTGGGTCATCAGTTCTGGAGCTTCGGACGTCTTGAATGGGGGAGGGACAGACAGGTCCCATGGTTCTAGGGCCTCTGGTAGGGAGTCTGGGGTGAGATGGGGGCCTGTCTAGGCTGGGAAGAGGCAGTTGAACTGGGGTGCAGAGGGGTCGAGGTACCAAGGCAGTCTGTGGGAGGAGGCAGAGGCAGGCTCCGGAGTGGGGGTAGGGGGCAGGAGGCTAGGAGCTGGGGGCTCAGCTCATGGAGGGAAACAGGCCGTGGAATTTCCCCAAAGGCTGAGAGGCCTCTGGGCCAGGTTGGGCTGCTCTCTCGTCCCCATGACAACAGTCTCTTCCTGCCTCCTCCCCCAGTCAGCGCTGGCCTGCTCCCTGCCCCCAGCCAGGCCCAGCTGTAGGCAGAGACAGGGTTCCCAGCCTGGGGAAGGGCTCCAGGGATGGAGGTGGTCCTGTGGATCATCTGAAATGATGTGCAGTGCCATGGTCTGTGTATGTGCACATGCCAGGGTCTGACCCGTTTGCCTTCTACACCCCGAGTTGTTTGTGACCTGAGAAATAACACCAATGGCAGTAATAATCGCTGCCAATGCAGAAGTTTCTATGTCCTGGCCCCATGCTCATACCCTCCCCACATCTGTACTGACTCTCACGCAGCTCCAACACAGGCACTGTTAACAATCTTCTCATTTTGTGGAAGAAGCAGCAGCACAGAGAGGTTAAGGGACTACCCTAGGTTACAGGGCAAGACCATGGAGGAGCTGGGACTTGAACCCTGGCCCTCCACCTGAGGCTTGTCACTGGGTCACTTTGCTACCTTGTAACTGAGGTCTGTGACACTTGAACCCAGGTCTCCTGTTGCTGTCTCTGCTGACCCTTGACCTCTGCTTCACTTTCTTTCCCAGGTGATGGTTCTCAGCCTGTGGCTTCTGTCCCCGCTCCCCAGATACCCCTGTTGTGGCCTTAGGGGCCCCTCAGCCTTTCTCTGGACCCTGGTCAGGCTGGAACCGCCGCTGTCTCTCCTTCTCCACCTGGGTCTCTGGAGTCTTCCTTCTCTAGATGGTCCTGGGGCTGGGATGGGTCAACCTGGCCAGGACACGGGGTACATGACCCCTCTCTCTCACCCCTGCCTGCCGCCACCTTCACCTGGAGTGAAGATGTACGTACCAAAGACAGAACCTTTTCTCGCCTTTAAAGAAAATATATCGAAAAGCAGCCATCCGCCTTGGAGCCTGGCCCAGGTCCCTGATGAGGCCAGGGGGCACCATTTTCCTTCCTGGAGGGTCATCAGCTCACTTCCTGGGGAATGAAGGCCCCCAGCTACCTGGCATGCAGACGGGCTCCTGTCCCCGCCGGGCTCAGATCTTCCACCTGAAAAATCAGCGCATAGTTGTCTTTTAGGGGTAGAATTGAAGCACTGTGGGTCCTCAGTCTGGGGCAGATGAGGGTGTTGAAGTGGGTGGCAGCCTTGGGCTGATGGGGTCATCTGGCAACTCCATGACCACTGACCCGGGAGGGGGTGGTTGTGAGGCCCCTCACTCCCAGCTAGCTGTCAGCCTGGACTGGACACTTGGAATCTGTTTGTAATTAAACCTGGGAATGACCGTGTGGAGCGTGAGCCCTCCTGTGATCTACGAGGCCTCTCGGGGGGGGACCCTCTCTGGGTGGGTGTGTAATCTTGGGGCAGGGATTCTCTAGAGGCAGGGGTCCTCTTGGGGCTGGGATCCTTTCAGGGTGGGGGTCCTCTCTGTGTGGGTGTCATCTCAGAGCAGGGGTCCTCTCAGGGTTGGGGTCCTCTCAGGGTGGGGGCCCTTTTGGGGTCAGGGTGTCCTTAGGGTGGGGACCCTCTCTGGGTGGGTGTCATCTCATGGTGGGGGCCCTCTTGAGGTGGGGGTGCTCTTGGGGTGGGCATCCTCTAGAGGTGGGGGTCTGGGGTCCAGGGAAGCCAGGGCAGCACCAGATTTGGCCCCCCAGGGCTGGGGAAGAGGGAGCCAGGCCCTGGTGTGCCCCTGCTGCGGGGAGAGGGTGGGGGGCAGAGTCCCCTGACATTTCCCAGACCCTTGATTTTATCCCAAGAGAAAGTACACACCAGCTTCTCTGTTAAATATCTGCCCCTCCCTTTGGAAACACCTGAATTTATCTCCCAAATGCTACAAACCTCTGGACTTGAGATACTCCAGATATCTGGCAAAACACTGCTTGTTTTCTTCTCCAAATTGTTCCTGACTTGTCCTGAAGGATGGCCTGGCTTCTCAGTCTCCCAATGTTTCTCATCCTCATTTCTCGAGAAGCCCCTGGTTCTCACTCTAGCCCCTTTATGGACCTCAAAGCACCTACTTCTACTACACTCCCAGCTTCCTGTGCTCACTCCGACTCTCTGCTCCTGACCTTTCCTCACATGATGTCTCCTTCCAGGGAGACCCCCATCTCTCCCCAGGACCCTCCTCACAACCCTCCGACAAACATGGAACCTTCCCTCTCAAGGGGGTACCAGTCTCACCACTGGTTGGTGTCACATCTCTGCCCAGGTTCTGGTTCTGGGGAGGGGCTATGCTTTCTCTGCTGTCAGCAGGCTCTGCTCCAGACCCTGGGGGGATCTGCTAAGGGTGTGGGGAAGTAAAAGTCACTCTGATCTGCCTGTAAGTAGGGTGGAAGCGATCATAAGGCAGAGCAAGAAAGGGGACTCTGATGCCCTGTCTCTTACTTCAGAGATCTGGAGACAGAGCTACCAGTCTATCCATCCATCCATTCACTCACCCATCCATCCATTCACCCTCTCATCCATCCATCCATCCATCCTTCACTCTCCCATTTATCCATCCATCCATCATCCATTCATTCACTCTCCCATTCATTCATCCATCCATTCATTCACCCTCCCATTCATCCATCCATCCATCATCCATTCACCCATCCATCATCCATCTATCCATCCATCCGTCCACTCACCTACCTCCATGCCCATCCATCTACTCATTCAACCATCCATCCATCTGTTCACCCACCCACTTTTGCATCCATTGTTTATCAGTCCATCCACCTAACCATCACATCCATCCCTCTAACCGCCCATTCACCATTCGTTCCACTCATTGGTCCATGCACCCACACCCCCATCCTCATATCCTTTAATCTGCCTTTATGACCTCCTTTTATTGACCAAGACCCCTGGTGGATATCCCCTGGTGGATAATGGAGTCACCAAGACAGACCCACTCTTGTGGAGTTTGCCAAAACCCATTCATCAGCAGGTCACCACTAAGTGTATGATGACAGCTGTGGGAAGGAATGCACCTTGGAACTTGGGGGTCCCTGGAAATCCAAGTGGGTTTCTTTGTGGGGTTGGTCTGAAGGATGAGCAGGGAGGCCCTGAATGAGGAGGAGAGAGATCTGGGCCGAAGGGATGGCGTGTGCAAAGGCCCCAGGTGTATAGAATACAGCTTATTTGAGGGACAGAAGGATGGCCAGAGGCTGGAAGGGAGGTCAGATGGCAGTGGAGTCAGGGACACAGCTGGGCGCAGCCTGGTGCCAGGGAGAGCTGCCTGGGGCCTTTTAAGCACAAAGGTGGTAAGAGTCCCAAGTAGGAGTTGTGCTGTGAGGACAAGATGGGGCCAAGAGGTGGCTGGGAGAAGGCACTGGGTGGGGGGTGGGGGGCTACTGAATAAACTCACCGCCTCCTTCCTGACCCAGCTGGGAGGACAGACCCCACCCCAGCGTGGCAAGAGCATATGGAGAGTGAAACCACAGTACCAGGTCAGCCTCTCAGCGGGACACCTGAGCCGGTCAGCTTGCTGTCCTGGGCCCCTGTGCTGGTACGGACAGTGGAGGAAGGTGCCCCACTGTGCTAGGCATTGCTCTTCCTACTCTAGCTCTCACTCATCCTGGGGGCCTGCAGGAGTAAGACCACCACCACTTTCCTCCTGGGCTCCAGGCCCAGCAGGGGCGATGTACATTAATGGAATAACTGCTTGGAGTAACTGCGCTCCTCATGAGAGCTGAAGCTGGGGTTCAGTGCGCTCTGTCTGGCTGCGATGTGGGGCAGGCAGGGCAGGCTTCCTGGAGGTGGCAGTGAGGTGATGCATTCATTGGTACCTGCCTCCTTTGTCAGCCTATGTGGCCACACCAGCGCTGCCCCTAGAACAAACAGTGGCAGGCTGGATGTTTGCTAGGTGAGCAAAGTTGAGAAAAGCCTCTTGAGGAAGCCTCGCTTCCCCCATCTGGACAATGGGGCTCTGAGGTCAGGTGGAAGAGCTGGAGGGGCTCCATCCAACTCCAGCTCAGCCTGCCCCTGTCCCCCTCCTGCTCTTGAACCAGTGGCCACTCCAGACCAACCCCCATCCAGCTCCAGCAATGATGATCAGGACATGTCTAGAACACAGGCGGCTCCTGGGATAGCATAATTTAATAAGGTCCAGGCATTCCCTGATGTGTGTCAGTCCTGGCAATAGGTTATCTTGCTGGACTGGGGACTGGTCCATTGGCCTTGTGTTGCAGAGGGGAAACTGAGGCTGGGAGGAAGGAAGCGTGAGCAAGCAGGGGGGCTGGGGCTGGCAGATCACAAGGTGGCATGTGGGATCCTGAGGGACGCCTGTGGTTTTGGGGCTGCCATGCCTGGGTCTCCTGGTCCTGCCCTTGACAGTTTCCCCACCTGCGAACTGCATGGGGGACTATCCTCTTATCCCAAATCACATTTTTCCTGTTACATTTTGTCACGGGAACCATCAAACCTACAGTTACTATTTACCTGTGTATTTCTGTACTGGCGTCCTCCTGTCCTCCTTCTTCCCCCTGGGACACATCACAAAGTTGACAGCTGCATCCAAGCCACAGCACTGTCCCCAGCGTCCAGTTAGTGCTCAATAAACCTCTCTCCATGAAATAAAGGAGCAGCACCCTGGCCGGCTCCTTGGGTGGCTGCACTGAGAGGGCCAAGCGTCAGAGGCTAGTTCCGTATTTCTAGAAGGAAACCTTCACCTTCCTCATCTGCAAACTGGAGACGGTCATGGACATATCCACCGGTGCTTGTGACAGTGAGTTGGGGCGAGAATGTTAAGAGCCTGGCACTGAGAAAGTGTCCAATAATAAATTCAACTGCGGTTATTATTACTGCTATTCTTTTACTCGTCATCGTAAGTCTGGAAAGATGCTCACCAGAGGAAAGGCCCACAGACGACCTGCGGCAGGAGCCTGGGGTTTCCAGGGGCGCCAGCCAAGCGCGACCGCCTGCCTCTCTCCCCGCTCAGTCCCCCGAGTTGCGGCGAGGCTCCCCGGTGTGGCCGCTGCGGCGGGCGGGGGGATGCGCAGACGGCCTGCCCGTCCCCGGGCGGGCAAGGCGGGGGCGGGAGGCGGCCGTACTAGGAGGAATACGGCGGCGCGGCGGCCGGCTGGGCGGTTTCCCGCCGGTGAATGAGTCTGACTGCGCTGCCGCCGCCGCCCGACCGAGGCTGCGCTCGCGTCCCCGCGCCCCCAGGCCTCGCGCCGAGACCCCGGCGTGTCCGCGGGCCAGCCAGCTTCGGCCCCCGCCCCCGGGCAGGTGAGTTCGGGTCTCGCCACGCTCCGCGGGGGCTGTTAGGACCCCCTACCCGCACCCCAACCCCCGCCCCCGGCCGAGTCCCGCGGGGCGGGAGGGAGGGTGGTGAGGAGGGGAGGGGTCGGCTCGCCGCGCCTTCAGCCCCCGACTCACCTCCTCTCCCTTCCCCCACCCCGGATGCCCGGACCCTCAACCCGAGAGAAGCCACAGGTGGGTGGGAGCTTGAGGGGGGGCGGAGCTGGGACACCCAGGGGTCTGCCCGGCGCCCAGGGGTGTCTTCCCTGTGCACTGAGAGCGGACCCCTTTAGAAAGCGCTTTGAGATCCTCAATACAGGGGTCGGGGCAAGAATGGAGCCGCTGTCCCCTGGGGGCTTCCCTGGAGTCAGCGCCGCCCCCACCTCCCAGGCCCGGCTTCGGTGCCTGGAAGTTAAGCGCGATTCCTCCTGGGAAGGTAGACGAGGGGCGAGCCCACCCCGCCCCCGTGCTGGGCCGCAGCGCCTCGTCACCCCGCTGGCTCCCACAGGGCTCCCCAGGCAGGTGCCGCGAGCCCTGCTTCCAGCCCCCGGGTGCAGGGGGGCCTGCCGCTTCCGACCCTCGCTTCTCTTCCCAGGCTTCGCAGATCCCCCCTGGCTCCTGCCTGTGCCCCAATGAAGAAGACCAACATGTGGTTCTTGGAGAGGTTTCGGGGATCGGGGGAGAATGGAGCTGCGGGGGGCGAGGGCGGGGACAAGGCCGCCAAGGGGCCCCTGTACAGCAACGTGCTCACGCCGGACAAGATCCCGGACTTCTTTATACCCCCCAAGCTGCCCGCCGGCCCCGCCGAGCCCGAAGCGCAGGCCGAGCTGGGGCCCTCGACCTCGGAGCAGAACCTGGCCTCCGCCGCGCCCCGCCGCACCCCCCGGAGCCCTCGGCTGCCCGCCAAGCTGGCTGCCGAGAGCAAGAGCCTACTGAAGGCGGCCACCCGGCACGTGATCCAGATCGAGAGCGCGGAGGACTGGCCGGCCGAGGAGACTGCCACCAACGCCGACCCCCAGGCCCAGGGGGCCATGTCCCTGCCCTCGGTGCCCAAGGCGCAGACGTCCTACGGCTTTGCCACGCTGGCCGAGAGCCCCCACACGCGGCGCAAGGAGTCCCTGTTCCACAGCGAGCACGGGGCTCTAGCCCAGGTGGGCTCCCCGGGCACCCGGCGCCGTCGAGGGGGCGTCAAGGGCAATGGGGGGGACGGGGCACCCAGGGAGGCCGGCGGCGCCCTCATGAGCCCTGGCCGCTGCGTCAGCGGTGGGGAGAGCGACACGGGGTCCTCGGCCGAGTCCTCACCCTTCGGCTCCCCCCTGCTCTCGCGCTCCGTGTCGCTGCTCAAAGGCTTCGCCCAGGACAGCCAGGCCAAGGTGAGCCAGCTCAAGCACTCTGTGGGCCGCCATGGCTCCCTGTCGGCCGACGACAGCACGCCAGACACCAGCCCCGGGGCCCGGCGCCGCCTGCCCCGCAGGGCCACCCCAGAGCCCGGCCCCGAATCTGGCCCGGTGTCCCGCGCGGAGCACGCTGTGCGCATGGGCCCGCGGGGCAGCGTGCGCCTGCTGGCCGAGTACGAGGCGGCCCAGGCCCGCCTGCGCGTGCGCCTGCTGGCGGCCGAGGGCCTCTACGACCGGCTGTGCGACGCCCGCAGCATCAACTGCTGTGTGGGCCTGTGCCTCGTGCCGGGCAAGCTGCAGAAGCAGCGCAGCACCATCGTCAAGAACAGCCGCCACCCAGTGTTCAACGAGGACTTCTTCTTCGACGGCCTGGGTCCGGCCAGCGTGCGGAAGCTGGCGCTCAGGATCAAGGTGGTGAACAAGGGCAGCAGCCTCAAGCGGGACACGCTGCTCGGGGAAAAGGAGCTGCCCCTGACCTCCCTTCTGCCCTTCTTGTAGAGGCCCCCCGCCTCCCGTGGGCCGCGGAGACCCCGCCCTCTCCCGGGTCCTGCAGGGGAGGCCACGGCCACGCCCCCTCCTGGGTCCGGCAGGGGGGCCTCGCCCCTTTCCGGACCCTGCAAGTGAGCCCTGATGCTGCGGCCCCTTTTGGGGGTGTCCTGGGTCATGCTCTTTTCCAGGGGTTATTTTTAATACAGGAGAAGAGAGAAGGCTGCTGGGGAAAAGAAAGAGCCAGCTTGCCGGGCTAAGTCCCTCTATACCCCAAGTTTCATGCCCCCACTGCCGCTGCTCACTGCTTCTGGAGTTCTGGAACCTGGGCCGGGAAGCAACAGAGGCCGACCACAGACCCAGAGGCTGCGGGTCCTGAGGACCAGCCAGGTCTTCTCTGCGGCACGAGTGTCCTGCCCCAGGCCCGCCGGACACCCCCTAGAGAGGGGTGCCAGGCCCAGTGTGGGGCCCCATGGGGCTGTGGAAGGACCCCCTCCTGGGTTAGGCGGTCTCTGGGCAGCCCTCAGTCCTCTCAGGCTCCGGAGGTGAGAGCTGGTCAGAGGGAGGAGGGTGCCACCCCGTCTGAGAGCCACTTCCCGGCAAAGACAGGCAGCTGAGGAGGAAGTCCCAGAAGAGGAGAACAAGAATGATGGCTCTGCCCCTCGAGTGGGACAGCCCTCCATCACCTTCTCTTCTCCTGCCCTGCGGCCCTGCTGGGCCTTCAACCTCTGGAAGGCTAGCTCAGATCGTGCCCAGAGAGCAGCACCAGCTGGTGGCCCCTGCTCCTCCCTGTCTTCGACCCCCACCCCGAGCATCCTCCTCAGCAGCTGGACCCAGGAAGTGCTGCTCAGGGACAGACGGCTTCCGCTTTTCTCCACAGGTGTACATAGGTTCTGGCTAGGGTGGGTGGGACAAGGGGTGGCTAGGGAGACTCTGCTTGTGGCTTTTCATGTTGCTAACACAGCTGCATGGGCTTAACTGTCCTGTTAGTATGTGTGTCCTCAGCTGATTTTTGTGGAAGTTTCCGGCTCAGCCAAACAGAAACGACATAGTCTGAAGCAGGGCCTCCTGGGCTGCCTGCTGGGCGAGGATGGACCAGGCTGGTCTGTGGGGATCCTGGGGTGCCCCTCCCAGTCCAGAAGTTGTCCCCCCTCCACAGCTCTGGGTTTCCAAATTACCCTGGGAGAGGGGTGAAGGAACCGGGGCTGGAGGGGAAGCACACATTCCCTCTGCACACCTGGTGAGACATACCCATGCCCTTGAGCCTGAGACTGAAGGCCCCTGGCACTGGGGTCCCTGGCTGCGCACCCTCTGGCCTCTGTCCTCAGCCTGCCCCTCAGGCTTTCTGGTCCTGGGGACCACCCAAGCCAGGCCTGTGGGCAGAGAAGGTGAACAGTAAGCCCCGCATGGACTTAGATGCTCAGACTTGCTGCCCCCTTCTCTGACCCCAACTGCTCCCACCCCCTGCTTTACCCCTGGGTACCCTCATTTTCTGGGCCCCTGCACTGTTTGATATCTCTGTGTTTGAAGTTGATTGTGGGTACATCTTGAAGACATCCTCCCCCAAGTGTTTGTTTATAAATGCTGTTTTTAGTGCAATAAAGGTGTTTTGGGGATGTGGGGGTGGAACTCTGCTGGCTTTGCTGTTTAATAACAAGAGAGGAATTTTGCCTTGAATTCCAGGGAGGGTGGCAGGAACCTTCAAGATCTGCGAAGGCCTCCCCGCCCTTTCAGATCCACAGGGGCTCTCCTGCTTGTGGGGGCAGCACAGAAGTGGGACTGCAGCAGGGCAATGTCCCCAGGGACCCTCATGCCCTGTTATAAGGAAACCCACGTGCAGGCAGCGCTCTTACCCCCTGAAGCCGTGAACATCCCCCTCACAGTTGCAGAGACCAGCCGTCTGATCACCCACCTGAGACAGCCTGGTCACATCCTCAGCCTAGACGTGAACCCGCACCCTCCCTGCAACCACAGTCAAGAGAGATGCCAGGGCCGCCCCTTCTGTGCTCTGTCCACTTGGGGACAGAGGGCAGCTGGGGAGGCTGGCTCCAAGCTGTTCACGTCTGTGCCTTCCCATATCTTGTTCTCTCTGCCTGGAATGCCTCCTACCCCCATCCCCCATCCCCCACTCACCTGCTTTCAGACTCTAGTTGATGTGGCACCTCCTCCAGGAAGCCTTCCTGGCTCTCTCTGCTATGTGTTCCCCTTCCCATTTCAGCTCACAAGCCATTTGAGGTCCTGTCTGTCCCCAGCTCCAGGGCCCGCAGATTTATCTCCCTGAAAGGCCATCTCCAGTCTCAGGGAACCTACTGACAGCATGTGGAAAGCTGTGGCCTGACCTGCCTGGTCTCTGGACTCTTGCAAGGTTGCTGGGGAACCAGGGAGCTAACAGGGGAGGCCCGAGTGTCCCAGCCCTTCCCCCTGCTCCCCCTTGAGGAACCACCAGCTTTTCCCACTTGGGTCGACCTCGCCTTCCCCATCCCCTTGGGAAGTGGTGTCCTTGACCTGGGAGACAGCAGTGCTTGAGAACTCAGCAGTGCTTGCCCTGGGGGGCAGGCAGTGCTTCAGGACCAGAGCAGGTCTGCAGCCCAGGACTGCTCAGCCTTCAAGAATGTTGGAGCTGCGGCTGGCATGGGTTGCATTTTCTCCATTTGACAGATGGGGAAACTGAGGCCCAGGGCTTGGAAGCAGGCCAACTGTGCCTTCATTGATTCATTTGGCAGGGCTGGGTGCTTCCTGCTCAGCGACTGCTCTGGGGGTGAGGGGTGGGTAGCTGTGTCCAAGCAAGGACCATGCCAGGTTTTTATGATAGGGTGCCAGGGCTCAGGGAACCAGGACAGAGTCCTTTCATCATGCTGGGGACAGAGTTAGGAAGGATGGGGTGTCTGAGCCACAGACCAGAGGATACAGTAAGGCTGCTCCAGAATGGGGCCCCAGCCCAGTCCTGGGGTGGCCCTGTGCTGTTCTGTGTCCTTGTCATCTCTTCCTCTTCAGAGCCTGTACCGGCATCCAGCCTGGGCCCCCTGCTCTGGTTGTGGCACCCAGTTGGGACTGGATGGCCCTACCAGGCAGAGTGGGCTACAGGGAGAATAGACGCCTTGGAGCCTCCAATCCGTCGGCCGAGAGGGATATGTTGACCTCCTGTTGTATACTGCCAACAATGCAAACCTTGCAAAAGCCCTGCCAGGATGCCTCCCTCCCCATCACAGGGGGAGAAACCAGAATAGGGCAGGAGGACAGGGACATGACAGACCCCAGGGCTGAGTTGTGTCTCCCCTAACACTGCTCCCTGGCATAGATCCCCAGTACAGGGCGCTGCCACCTGCCCCGATCCCTGGTCCTTTCCTCTTGCCTTATCCTGGTGGGGCCCAGATCCTCAGGGCC
This sequence comes from Giraffa tippelskirchi, assembly GCF_054371585.1. Taxonomy (NCBI): domain Eukaryota; kingdom Metazoa; phylum Chordata; class Mammalia; order Artiodactyla; family Giraffidae; genus Giraffa; species Giraffa tippelskirchi. The sequence continues at coordinate 116,425,809 of NC_137280.1, read as the reverse complement.
TCATCGTCACCAGGGGGCTTTGTGCAGGCTGGAGTCCTGAGCACCCCCACCTGCTGATAGCCCGCCAGAGGAGCTGCACCCACCGGGCCTGGTCGGGTTCCAGGATATGTTGCCAGGGCAACTGGGCACCGTCTTGCCTCTTTCCCACCAGCCACTTCATGGGTGGGCAGCTGGTGTGTGTGTGTGTGTGTGTGTGTGTGATGTATGTGTCCATGCACATAGCTATGGGCTCCCTGGGCACATGTGTAACTGTGTGCTGTTGCCTCTGTGCATACTGTGTGAATGTTAGTGTAGCCACGTGCACATGAGAGTGTAGCCGTGTGTGCACACGTGTCACAGCGTGGGCATAAACATGTGAGTGTGTATGTGTTAGCATGCATGTACTTGCACATCTGTGTGTGTTTGTTTCCATGTGTGCACCCTGTGCCTGTGTGTAACTGTGTGAGTACAAGTGTTGTGTAACATGTATGGCTGTGCACATGCGTATGTGTGTTCATGAGTGTGCACTGTGGCCACTGTGCCTCAGGCTGCCCCTAAAGATAAAACAAGATTCAAGAGGACCCCCTCCTTCCCCACCTCTCTCCATGCTGGCTTCCCACTGGAAATGCTCTCTGCCACGTTCCTTCCATCTTCCTTGAGGTCTCGAACCACTGCCTCTTCCCCAGGGCAGCCCCAACCACAATGAGGTCATTGTCTTTCAGTCGCTCAGTTGTCTCGACTCTTTGAGACCCCATGGACTGCAGCACACCAGGCTTCCCTGTCCTTCACCATCTCTCAGAGTTTGCTCAAACTCATGTCCATTGAGTCAGTGATGCCATCCAGCCATCTCATCCTCTGTTATCCCCTTCTCCTCCTGCCTTCAATCTTCCCCAGCATCAGGGTCTTTTCTAAAGAGTCGGCTCTTCGCATCAGGTAGCCAAAGTATTGGAGCTTCAGCATCAGTCCTTCCAATGAATATTCAGGGTTGATGTCCTTTAGGATTGACTGATTTGATTTCTTTGAAGTCCAAGGGACTCTCAAGAGTTTTCTCAACACCACAGTTCAAAAGCATAAATTCTTTGGCATTCAGCCTTCTTTACAGTCCAACTCTCACATCCATACATGACTACTGGAAAAACCATAGCTTGATTAGACGGACTAATCAAAGTAGGACTGCCTACTTTGTAGGCAAAGCAATGTCTCTGCTTTTTAATATGCTGTCTAGGTTTGTTATAGTTTTTCTTCCAAGGAGCAAGCATCTTTTAATGTCATGGATGCAGTCACCATCTGCAGCGATTTTGGAGCCCAGGAAAATAAAGTCTGTCACTGTTTCCATTGTTTTCCCATCTACTCACCATGAAATGATGGGAGCAGTGATACGATGCCATTATCTGAGTTTTAAGCCAGCTTTTACACTCTCCTCTTTTACCTTCATCAAAAGGCTCTTTATTTCCTCTTCCCTTTCTGCCATAAGGGTGGTGTCATCTGCATATCTGAGGTTATTGATATTTTTCCTGGCAATCTTGATTCCAGCTTGTGCAGCATCCAGCTCGGCATTTCCCATGATGTACTCTGCATATAAGTTAAGCAGGGTGACAACACACAGCCTTGACGTACTCCTTTCCCAATTTTGAACCAGGCTTTCCTTTGGGTCAGACCCACCCCTTTAGTATTCCTTGTTAGTGTCATACACAACTTTGTGACATCGATTTGATCAGAATGGTCTGTTGTTTGCACCTGGAGCATCCTAGTGCTCAGTTCAGCTCAGTTCAGTCGCTCAGTCGTGTCTGACTCTGTGACCCCATGGACTGCAGCACACCCAGCTTCCCTGTCCATCACCAACTCAGGCCAGGATGCAAATGAAGGAGGCATCAACACTCTCTTTCCATCCGGGAAAGTCCAACACTTTCCTACTCTCAGGAGGGTGGTGGGCATCAAGGGCCACCACTGGCACCAGGCACCTGATCTGGTGCAGATCACAGAACCTTGCCTCTTTCTCAGAATGGAGCAAAGGAGGAGGAATCAAATACCTGGCAATATGGTGGGCGCCTGGATCCAGCTATGCCTGAAGTCCATAACTGCACACCATTTCAGTTCAGAGGGCCAATAACGTCCCTTCTTTGCTTAAGCCACTTTTCTTCGTCATTTTCAGCCAAAGAATGCTGATACAGTCTCCAGCCCCAGGAAGGAGGCTCCCTGAGACCTGGGGTGCCCCAGTCTGATGCAGGAAAGAGAAGCAGAGAAGGAAGGCATCATGGGAAGGCCTGGGATTTGTACCTCCCAAGGAGCTGGAGAAGGCGGCCCTGGAGGGAGGGGTGAGCTTCCATCAGGGCATTTGTCAAGGAAGGCTTTGCAAAAGGAGCAGAATCTGAACCAGGGAAAGAGCACTGCGGGAGCAGAGGCATTCCGGGGGTGGGGGTGGGGAAGGGGCTCCGGAATCCAGCACCTGATGGTCACATCCCACCCCACCACAGCCCGGCGGCACAGCCCATCTCGTCTGTCCCCTGCCTTCACCTGCTGTTCTTGCTCTGAATAACCTTTCATGGTTCCCCCACACCTTGCCACTGGAGACCTCCCCAGGGCGCCCCGCCCAGCCACCCTCGCACCTTCCCAACCACGCACGTCGTGTGCGCCTCCCAGGGCCTAGCGCGCCCCCCTCGCCCGCACCCCACGTCTGGAGGAGGGGCTGGGAGTCTGAACACTGACCCTCTTGGGGAGCGTCCACGGCGGAATTCAAGCCCCGGGTTTTCCACTCGCCCTGTGTTTGTCTACAAGTCACGCGGCTTGTCTGGTTCTCAGGCTCCCCACGCGCGACTGTGCTGAGACCCAGGGTCGCACGTGAAAACAGCCGAGCGCACAGGCGCGTCCGCGACCGCAGCCTCAGCGCAGCGACGGTGTGAGTCTAACCACATCTGAGTGGTAATTCCAGGCCCGCCAGACCCTCTGAGGCCCGGGCTCCGCTGGCCTCTCGGTGCCACGGGCCTCTCTCTCTGCAGCCGCACCCCCTCTTCCCCCGCCCCCCACTCTCCCAGTGTGGGAGTCAATTAAGCCTTTGTTTTCTTCCCGGCTCCTCCGCGGGTCGCAGGGAGAGGCTGCCCGCAGCCGGCTCCACTGACGTTGGGGGAGGGGGGAGAAAAATGACTTCAATTAAAAAGCCGCGGCGTGGGGAGCGGAAGGGACGCGCATCGCGCCCCCAGCCCCGGGTCCTGGCTGTCTTGCGCACCCGCTGGCCTGACTCTGGGGCCTCAGTTAACACGCCGCATCCCCGTGCAATGGGGATGTTTGACGCAGGGCACCTAGGTAAGCACAAACCACCGTGGAGGGGCCTTTTAAGAAGCCTGTGCTGAGTGAGAGGGGGGACCCTCCGAATCTTCTGCAGAACGCTGCCGTCCCCCACCCCCACAGAGGGGAACCGCGGCCCGGGAAGGAGGTGGGGCCTCCCCAAAGCTGCCCAGTTCCCTGGGGTGGGGGTGGGGGAGGCGAGGGGGGGATGCACAGGATGCAGTACGAAGTAGCGCTGGGAGCACATCCCAAGCCCTCCACTCCGCCTGGTCTGCCTTCCCACGGGCCGGAAGGCTCCTCCTCCCCGTGGGAACACTCCAGGCTCCTCCTGGGCCGCGCACCTGGGTTTGAATCCTGACAAATCATCCTCCTCTCTGTGATTCGGGTTCCCCTGCAGCACCCTGTCTCCTGCCCCGTGCTGGTGGGGGCTGGAGGTGCAGACCCAGACAGACAAGGTGCCCCGACCTGGCCCTGGGAGGCCCCTGGGAGGGTGAGGTCTGCCTTATATAGCTTTGCCCCAGTCCCGCCTGACAGGACTGGCCACTCCAGGAAGACCAGCCTCCCGGTTTAGGGTGGCCTGGGGGGTGGAGTCAGTGGACCTGGAGCCTGAGGTCGGCTGCCTTGGATGCCTGCACACACCTGTGCTGGACCCCCCCACTCCCCGGCCCGTGTGGGACCTGTGATGCCAGCCCTGTGTGTGTGTGGGGGGCAGGGAGGGTATGGAGAGGGTGGCACATGTGAACCACTAGGATGGCGAGGCTGCTGTGACTTTCCCCCCACTCTCTCTCCATGTGCTCCTCCTTCCGTAAGCTGTGGCCCCCTCAAGTGCCTTCAGTGGGTTCTGTGAATCCTCTCCATAGAATCAGCAAACCCAAGGGTGGTTGGGGGACCCCAAACTTGCTGTTGGTGTCAGAAGTGGAGACTGTGCCCTCTGACCTTTCCAACTTGGCTACCTCCCCACTCCCACCCCATGCTCTTCCTAGGAGCTCAGAGCCTGGGTTGCTATGGTGACGCAGAATCCCCTCTCCCCAGCCACCTGAGTCATTCTCAGTCACCCCTCCTTCTCATCTCCCTAATCCCCAAGATCTGAGTAAGGCCATCCAAAGGTGCCCAGCCCCCCATAGCCCACTCTGCCCCCACCCTGTCCTCCACTCCCACAGCCAACCAGCAGAAATTCCCTCCTTGCTCCTTGAAGTCAGGGAGGCAACCTGGGATCATGGAGGCAACCTGGGATCATGGTGGCTCCCTGGCTCCCATACTCCTTATGGAGACCGTTGGGCGAGCCCCTCCCCTCCAGAGCCTCAGTTTCCCTGTGTGTAAGAGGGATGCTGAGCTTGGGCTCAACTCTAGAGGGTGGGCTGATGGCACAGTGGAGTGTTCAAGTCAGCGCCTGGCTTGCCAGCTTCCAGCCCCTGATCTCTGCTCCACTGCAGCCGCCCATTTCCTGACCTGTGAAATCCACAAGCCGAAGGGTCCAAGTCACCGCAACATCTGCCCTTGGGGGGCTTCCTGGAGGAGGAGGCCCAGGAAAGGGATGGGGAGGAGAAGAGCAGTGTGTCCAAGGTCAGGAACATCCAGGAGGCTGTTTGTTGGAGAAGTGGACCCTGCAGGGAGGGTGGACTTTATCTTGGGATGGGGTGGGGAGCCTCGGGGAACAGGGGCTCTGGTTCATGTTTTAGTCTCTCCAGCGTCTGGGAGGAAGGAGCACTGTGGGGGGCATGGGGACTGGGCTGGGGCTGCCGCTGAGTCCAGAGGATGGGGGCGCATTGGGACCGGGCTGGTCAGAGGTAGATGGGACACATGTGACATGTACAGTGTCCTGGTTCGGCTGGGCTTGGACGTGAGGGCTGTGGGGTGGGCGATCTGCTGGAACATCTCTCTCTCTCAGCTCCACTCAGTCCCACTGCCAGCCAACCCAGCTCTGCCTTCCTAACACCCGGAAACCTCACTGCAGAGAGGGGACCACTGCGTGGGGTAGCAAGGGGTGTCTCGGTGGGAATGGCGTCAGGTGCAGGACACTGTGCTATTCTGTGGGTACGAAAGAAGCTCAAGAACAGGCCACAGGGGTCTGCAGAGACAGAAGTCAAGGTGATGGCCCCCTGGGGTGGTGACCAGCAGGGGTGATGATGGCCTCTGGGGAGCTGTCACTCCCACTGACATTCCCACTGGGTGATCGTTGTTCAGTGAGTTTATAAACGTTCACTGGGCTTTTAGGGGTTAAATATCCAGAAGACATTTAAAATTTTTACAACAATAGAAAGACACATGTCCCAGCTAAAAATGGGCAAGCCCACTGGGGCTTCTTTATGGGGCACCCACAAAGACACTTCTCCAGAGAGGAGAATGGTCCAACTCGCATTGGTCCACGACTACTGGAAAAACCATAGCTTTGACTGTATGGAACTTTTTCGTCAAAGTGATATCTCTGCTTTTTAATACGCTGTCTAGGTTTGTTAGAGCTTTCCTAAAGAAGGCTGAGCACCAAAGAATTGATGCTTTTGAATTGTGGTGCTAGAGAGGAGTCTGAATTCAGAGTCCTTTGGACAGCAGGGAGATCAAACCAGTCAATCCTAAAGGAAATCAGTCCTGAATATTCATTGCAAGGACTGATGCTGATGCTAAAGCTGAAGTTCCAATACTTTGGCCACCTGATGTGAAGAGCTGACGCACTGGAAAAGACCCTGATGCTGGGAAAGATAGAAGACAGGAGGAGAAGGAGACAACAGAGGATGAGATGGTTGGATGGCATCACCGACTCAATGGGCATGAGTTTGAGCAAACTCTGGGAGATAGTGAAGGACAGGGAAGCCTGGCATGTGCAGTCCATGGGGTAGAAAAGCGTTGGACACGACTTCGTGACTGAACAACAACAACAACCAAAGAGGATACACAAATGGCTAACACTTCATGAAACGATGCTCGACATGATTAGTCATCAGGGAAATGAAAATCAAAAGCACAGGTGATACCACTTCACACTCATAGGATGGCTGTGATCAGGAAAATGGAAGCTAAAAATAGAGTGGTGAGGATGTGGAGAAATTGGAACCGTCCATGTTGCCTGAAGAATGTGAGATTATGCAGCTGCTACAGAAAACAGACTGCCATTTCCTCAAAAATGTACACATGAAATTACCATATGACCCTCTATTCCATGCCTAGATATATTCAGAAGACTTGAAAACTGTTGCTCAAACCAAAACTTGGACATTAATGTTCATAACAGCATTGTTCACAGCAGCCAAAAGGTGGAAGCAGCCAATGTGTCCATCAACAGATGGTAGATACACACAGTGTGTCCCTCCACATGCTAGAATATTCTTCAGTCATAAAAGAAAGAGAAGCTCTGACACTCACTACCATGTGGACAGACCCTGAGAACATGATGCTCAGTGAGAGAGGCAGACACAGAAGGACACACAAGGTGTGATTCCATTGATGGGAAACGTCCAGAACAGGCCGATCCACAGACACAGAGAGTGGTTCCTGGTTGTCAGGGGCTGGGGAGGGGATGGGGTAACTGCTGATGGGAATGGGGCTTTCTTTTGGAGTAATGGAATGTTCTGGAATTAGAGGTGTGGTTGCAAATTGTGTCTGTACTAAATGACACTGAATTATTCATGTTAAAATGATTGTTTTTTAAAATATTCATTTATTTGACTTTGCTGGGCCTTAGTTGCGGCATGTGGGATCTAGTTCTTCAAACAGGGATTGAACCCGGGCTCCTTGCATTGGGAGCACGGAGTCTTAACCACTGGACTACCAGGAAATTCCCCAAATGAATGTATTTTATGTGCCTTATACTTTAATTTTTTAAGAAGTTCACTGAGGGCTTTCTTGGTGGCTCTCTTGCCACCTTCCAAGGCAAGAGATATGAGTTCAATCCCTGGTCCAGGAAGATCCCATGTGCTGTGAAGCAACTAGGTCCAGTGTGCCAGGACTACTGAGCCTGTTCTCTGGAGTCAGGGAGCCACAACTACTGAACCCACGTGCTGTGCTGCAGCTACTGAAGTCCTTGGCTGCCTGGAACCCGTGCTTTGCAACAAGAGGCGTCACTGCTGTGAGAAGCCTGTGCACCACAACTCAGAGTAGCCCCAACTAGAGGCAACTAGGGAAAGCCTGCCCAACAATGAAGACCCAACACAGCCAAAAATAGATGAATTTTAATAAAATTAAATAAAAAGAAGTTGACGGGGCTTGATGTACTTAACAATTTGTGCATTTACCGTATATAAGCTATATTACGAAAGGACATGAAAAAATAATTTCTCAGAACCTGCCCATTTCTTGCTCCCTCTTTGGCCCCTACTCAAGTTCCACTATCCACCTCCACCCTCCCTGCCAGGCCCCCCACCATCCACCCACCATGCCACCATCATAGCCCCCCATACCTCCCCGACGGACGTACTCCCAACTGCTGCCCCCACATCCACCCCATCAGCCCTTTCCATCATCCTCCCCCCTCGTCGCCCCAACACCCATCATCTTCCATTATCCCCGCCTCCCACCCTATTCCCCGCCATACCTGCACCGTACGTTCCCATTCTCCGTTTCCATCATCCCTCATCCCCCACCCCCACCCGTCGGGGTCCCCCGCAGTCCCCTCGCCTGGGTCCCAGCGCCGCCCACGGCCTGTTCTCCCCGAAGCCGCCAGAGGGCGCCGGTGAACAGCGAGCCGGTCGCGTCCCTCCTCTGTCCCCGTCCTCGGCCCAGGGGGCTCCGTGTCCCTCTGGTGGGACACAGGCTCTACACGCCCTGCTCCTTCCCGTCCCCTCCTCGCTCTCACCTCCTGCCCCTGCCCCCCGCTGATTCCACTCCGACCCGCACGGGCGGGCCTCCCCGCGGCCTCTCCCACCCGCCGGGCGCATGGCTGTCCCAGAACCCCCCTCTAAACTCTCCACTGGTCTCCTCACGACTCTCACCGCAGAAAGGGCGTCCCTGGCCATTCATCAAAGATACACACACACACACCCCATTTCCCCTCTTTATTTTCTCCCCCAGGAGGGCCACGCTGCCAGCCCCCCCGCCGTCCATCCAGCTGAACCGCCGAGAGGCCCCGGCCTCGGACTTTCTGGGGAAGTAGCCAGCAGGGGCGGGGCGGGCCTCCTACTCCCTGCGAGGCGGCTGCAGGCTGCTCCCACCACCACTCCCCACTCTGGCTGACGAGGACGGGCTATTTTCTACCGCCTGATCCGCTGCCTCCAGTGCTATAATTGCACAATAATAGTGGCGGGCCATGGGCGAGGAAACCTAAAATTACATCAGCACGCACAGCCCATGTGCGGGGGCCGCCCGGCCCTCGTGGTCCTTCACGTGTCCACGCTCGCGGCCTGCAGGGGAAACCTTCCCAGACACGTGCTCCAGGAGCCTGGGGCGGGGGCGGCTGCTTGTGGGGGGGGGACTGCCTGGGGCCGGGTAATATTCCATTGTATATAGGTACCGAACTTCTTTCTAAAATTTATTTTTTAATGAAGTATAGTTGAATAACAATGCTGTGTTCCTTACTGCTATATGGCAAAGTGACAGTTTTACATATATATGGGGTTCCCTGGTGGCTCAGATGGTAAAGAATTCGCCTGCAACGCGGGAGACGCGGGTTGCATCCTGGGTTGGGAAGATCCTCTGGACAAGGGCGTGGCAACCCACTCCACTATTGTTGCCTGGAGAATCCCCATGGACAGAGGAGCCCAGTGGGCTACAGTCCATGGGATCACAAACAGTCAGACATGACTGAGCAACCAAGCACAAATATATATATATATTTGGAGAAGGAAATGGCAACCCACTCCAGTACTCTTGCCTGGAAAATCCCATGGACGGAGGAGCCTGGTAGGCTACAGTCCATGGGGTCGGGAAGAGTGGACAGGACTGACCGACTTCACTTTCATGCATTGGAGAAGGAAATGGCAACCCACTCCAGTGTTCTTGTCTGGAGAATCCCAGGGCTGGGGGGAGCCTGGTGGGCTGCCGTCTATGGGGTCACACAGAGTTGGACACCACTAAAGCGACTTAGCAGCATATATACATATATATATATATATATACACACACACACACACATTCTTTTTCATATTCTTTTCCAGTGTGATTTATCACAGGATATTGAATGTAATTCCCTGGGCTCTACAGTAGGACTTTGTTGTTTATCTGTTGTTTGTACAATTGTTTGCCTCTGCTGATTCCAAACTCCCAAACCAACCCTCTCCCACCCCCTCCTCCGTGGCACTCATCAGTCTGTTCTCCATGTCCCTGGTTCTGGTTCTGTTTCATAGATATGTTCATTTGTGTCATATTTTAGATTCCACATATAAGTGATATCATATGGTATTCGTTTTTGTCTGACTTACTTTACTTAGTATGATAATACCTCGTTGCATCTATGTTGCTGCGACGACATTATTTCTTTCTTTTTATGCCTGAGTATTATTCCATTGTGTGTATGTACCATATCTTTTTTATCCATTCATCTGTTGATGGCCATTTAGGTTGTTTCCATGTCTTGGCTATTGTGAACAGTGCTACTATGAACATTGGGGTGCGTGTATCTTTTTGAATTAGGTTTTGTCGGAATATGTGCCCAGGAGTGGGATTGCTGGATCATATGGCAATTCTATTTTTAGTTTTTTACAAGTTGATTAATTAGGGGGCACTGGCTCTTAGTTGCAGCATGCAGGACCTTTCGTTTCGCCACACGGACTCTCCCATGTGTGTAGGCTCTGGAGCACTCCTGCTCAGTAGTTGCAGTGCCTGGGCTCAGTTGCCCCACGCATGTGGGATCTTAGTTCCCAGACCAGAGCTCAAACTTGTGCCCCCTTCATTGCAAGGTGACTTCTTAACTACTAGACCAAAGGAAAGTCCCTATTTTTAGTTTTTAAGGAACATCCATACTGTTTTCCATAGTAGCTGCACCAGTTTATATTCCCACCGACAGTGTAGGAGGGTTTTCTCCACATCCTCTCCAGGATTTATTATTTCAGAGTTTTTAATGATTGCCATTCTGACGGGCGTGAGGTGGTACCTCACTGTAGTTTTGATTTGCATTTCTCCAGTAATTAGTGATGTTGAGCATCTTTTCATGTCCTATTGGCCATCTGTCTGTCCTTTCTGGAGAAGTATTCATTTAGGTCTTCTGCCCAATTTTTGATTGGGCTGTTTGTTTTTTTGTTATTGAATTGTATGGACTGTTTGTGTGTCTTAGAAATTAAGCCCTTGTCGGTCATATCATTTGCAAATATTTTTCCCAGTTCATAGGTTGTCTTTTTGTTCTGTTTATGGTCAAACTCCCTATTTTCAAATAAGGTCCCATTCACAGGAGCTGGGAGCTAGGACTCGAACCTGTCTGTTTGGGGACATAATTCACCCACGAACTCTCCTGGTCCTTGGTTGCTGGTTAAGTCGGATTCTGAGCCCACCTCGACCTGCAGAGTCAAGTCTCTGGGAGTCTAGAATGCTGCACTGTGGATACTGTTTTCATAACATTTAATTCCGGTATAATTTCAAACTTATAGAAAATTTCAAGATTAGTGCCAGAAACTCCTATAGACTCTGCCCAGATTCACCAATTGGTTGCATTTTGCCCCATTTTCTTTGCCACATTCTGTGTCCATAACTACCTGTACCTGTGTCTACATCTGTGCTCTATATGCATATACACGTATTTGCATACATTTTTGGAACCGTTTATGACTGTGTTAGAAGTGTGGTGTGCCTTTAGCCATAACCACATCACTGTATATTTTCTAAAAACCAGGATTCTCCTTTATAATCTGGTGCAGTTCTCAAGATGGGGAAATCTCACATTGATACAGTACTCATATCCAGCCCATGTCCATATTCAAAATGTCACCAGCTGCTCCAATGATGCCCCACAGGGAGGGGGGGCTTGGTACCCGAGCAGGTTGCCATGGCAGTGGATGCTGGCAGCCAGGTCACCAGGCAGCAGCTCTGAGGAGCCAGCCTTGGTGGGAGGAAGGGAAAGCACCCCTCCCCAAGCCTGGAGATGGTGCTGGTCCTGGGCGAGAGTTTATAGAGCTTTGGGGGGCCACATAGAGCGAGGCTCCTCTTGGTCTTCTCAGATCATAGGGTGGTGCTAGGACCTGAGAATGTATTTCTGGGGAGATAGCACAAGTGGGGCCTAAGTTCCTGGGGCATGGGCTTTAGAGGTTAGGCATGGCTGGGCAAGGGTATGGGTGGGCATCCACACTGGGCATCTCCAAGCTGTCCCTGGCCCCACAGCCCCCACTATTGCCCCCTGCACACCATGTTGCCCCTCTGGTACCAGTCCTTGTGCTCTTGGAGCAGACTTGCCTGCTGGCCTTTCTTCCTGTGGAGGAGCCTGGCAACTGTCTGGTACCCACTCCCCACCCTGCCTGGGTGCTGGCATGAATCCCTGTGGGCGTCCTACCCCTTTGAGGGGGACTGTTTTGTGTGTGGATGTGTGGCCCCTTCTGGCTAGCGAGATGTGAGGGCAGTGGGGGGCAGCTCCTGGGTTCTTGACCCCCACAACCCCGAGACATGGACTGATCCTTCCAGCTGCAGTTTCTGGGTCTCTCTCCTCTGCTTCCTGTGTCCACTTACAAGAGTCCTTGTGATCATACTGAACCACGCAGATGATCCAGGATAATCTCCCCACCTCAAAGTAGCTGATTAGAAGTCTCCTTCCATCTGCCCCCCCCCCACACCGGTGGTGGAGCAACATGACATATTCACAGGCTCTGGGGATTCCAACGTAGACATTTTGGAGGCTGTAATTCTGCTGGCCACAGAACGTTTCCTTGCTCCTAAGGGGGAGGGCCAGGAAAGTGGTCCCTTTCTGCCTGTGGCCACTGCAGCTTTATGATGAGATGTCTGGAGCAGCTGCAGCCCTAATGACCATCTGAGGATGAATGAACGTGAAAGGAGGCAGAGTCTAGGAAGAAGCAGAGCCAGGAGGCTCTGAGGAGGGAGTCCTGCTGGGAGGAGTCCAGGGGCCTCTTTTTGGAGGAGAGAGCTTCCAAACCTCATTGCTTCAGCCCACCTTGGTGTGCCAGGTGTGGCCACGGGACTAAGTTCCAATACTGAGATGTGAGTGGAGGGCAGGGAGGGGAGTAAGAAAGAGGGAGGAGATGGAGAGGGCTTGAGGGGGTCCTGTGAGCTGGGTGTGGTCTGCTGTGGGAAGTTCTTTGTGCTCCACACTTAGGAGAGATGATCTTCAATCCTTCCAAAAAGTAGAAAAGTACCAAGGGGGCGGGGCACAGCCATGTCTCGAGCTGGGCATGGGCTGCTCATTCCCAGACATCTGTGGGAAGAAGCAGGCTGCTATTTTAATAAGCCAGCACCTTCTGGGTCTTGGCTGCTCCCTGGAACCAGACTCTGCATGCTGTCTGCTGAGGCCTGACTTTCTCTCTGCTCACACCAGTGCCCTTTCCAGTCAGGCAGGAAGCATGCGTGTCACCCATCACCAGTGGGTGTGAAGGGGGCCTGCTGTGATCTCTCAGCCACATCCCCCACCAGGGTTTTCCACCATGGGAAGAAGTCAGATGCTCCTCCTCAGGGCCGAGAAGTCAAGCCAAGAGCAGCGTCCTTTTCAGGAAGGAATAAGTTCCTTAAGCACGAGTGGAGGACGTTTGCTATTTGAGGCACGAGCAGATGGCAGCATCCTGCCACGTGGACACCCCTCACTGGGCCTCACTGTCATCAGTCATTTCCTCTCAGGGATGGTCCTGCCCCGGGCAATGCATGGTCATGTCTGGGGACATCTGTGGTTGTCACATCTGGGGGCTCCTGGCATGGATGACGTGGGACCAGGGATGTGTTCAAGACCCACAGAGCCAGAACGACCCCACAGAGGGTGGCCCAATGTCCACAGTGCCCAGGAGACCCTGCTGTGTACAAATGAAACACACAGCAGATGCAAGGCCCCACGCCACCTCCTCAGGCTTTTCTCAGATACTGGTCACCATCTGCGCCCCCTCTCGCAGACGATGACTGCAGCCATGAAATTAAAAAACTCTTGCTCCTTGGAAGAAAACTATGACAAACCTAGACAGCATATTAAAAAGTAGAGACATTACTTTGTTGACAAAGGTCCATATAGTCAAAGCTATGGTTTTTCCAGTAGTCATGTAGGGTTGTGAGATTTGGACCATAAAGAAGGCTAAATGCCGAAGAATTGATGCTTTTGAACTATGGTGCTAGAGAAAACTCTTGAGAGTCCCCTGGGCAGCAAGGAGATCAAACCAGTCCATCCTAAAGGAAATCAACCCTGAATATTCATTGGAAGGACTGATGCTGAAGCTGAAGCTCCGATACTTTGGCCACCTGACATGAAGAGCTAACTCATTGGAAAAGATCCAGATTCTGGGAAAGATTGAAGGCAGAAGGAGAAGGGGATGACAGAGAATGAGATGGCTGGATGGCATCACCCACTCAATGGACAAGAGATTGAGCAAACTCTGGGAGATAGTGAAGGACAGGGTAGCTGGCTGTGCTGCAGTCCATGGGGTCGCAAAGAGTTAGACGTGACTGAGCAACTGAACGATAACAACAGACCCCTAGCCTTACCGGGTCCCCACCCCCCATCATCTTCCCCACCCAAGTGCAGGTGGGTGGACTGCACTGCCTTTCCCAGGACCCCCAGGGTGGACTCTCACCAGACTTGTTGACCCTCTAACTCAGGAGAAACTAATTTAGTCTCGGTGGTAGGGGGTGGACTTTAGGGAGCCTTGCTGGTCATAGCTTTCCTTTCCTGCGTCTCTGTAGGAACTGGACTGCACTTTGAAATCCTGACGTGGAGGACCTGGGACCCTGAAACCTCGGTTCTGCCTCCTCTGGGACACCCCTTTCCCAAGGAGATGGACATTGCGCAGTCCAGCCCCCCAGAGTCAGGAAGGGCAGTGGATCTCTTGGCTTCTGTCCCTAAACTGCATGAGGCAAGCCATCTGCCTCCCTGGGGTGCTGCTGCCTTCAGAACAGGCACTCGCAACTCAGTGACCACCGACTGGCCTGGCCTGACCTGGGCTGGCCCACGTGCCTGTGCCTGGCTGGCTGCCTGCCTGCCCGTGGTCCATGTCTCATCCTCCAGACATGTTTCCATGGCGATGGGGAAGGAAACTCACCACCCCTTCCACCTGACCCTGTCAGAGCTCGTCCAGAGGGAAGAACTGTATTCTGCTTTAGGGAGAGAACCCCAGGGTCCCACGACAGAGGGTGTGGGTGCAGGGGAGGGTGAGCACTGGGCTTTTGTGCAGGCCACGTTCCGTAGGCATAAAGGTTTGTAAAAGATGCCGCGGGGCAGGACAAATTTAATTATTACAGCAAAACGCAATCGTGCCACAGGCAAAAGCGTTGAGGATTTTTACTGTAGCTCAGATTTTCCCTCAAGGTCTCCGTCTCCCTTTCTCCTTGCCTTAGACAGCATCACCCCTGTGGTTCCAGGTCCCGGGAGTGGCCAGCTGAGGTCCTAGCTCCCACCGGGTGGCCTCTGCCCCTACCCTTCCAACACCACTCCTGGTGATCATGTCTCCTGGATGCGGCTAATCTCTGAGTTGTCTCCTCACCCCATTTTGCTTCTCAGATCTGTGGGAACAGGTCCCCCTGCAGTCTCCTGGGGGAAACTGTGCCACCATACCTTGTCTTTAGCTCAGTGAGACCCAGTTGGACTTTTGACCCCAGACCTGTAAAAAAAATGAAACTGTCTGCTTTGAAGCCACTGCATTTGGGGCGGTTTCTTACAGCAGCTGCAGGAGATGCATGCAGTGTCACCAGGCGTCGGGTTCCATGGTGACCCGTCACCCTTTCTTGCAGTACGGGAACTGCCCCAGGGATGCCCACAGTCTGGAAGTGATGTGGCCACTGAGCAGGAGGAGCCTTGGGAGGGGAGCACACAGTCTTTGAATTCTGAGTCCCTGTTTTGGCTGCGTTCACCTGTATTCTCACGGCCTGATGCGTTGCCTTTGAATTCTGACTTCCTGTCATGATTTTGGCCACGTTCACTTGTATACCTATGGCCTGTTATATGTCCTCAAATATTTTACCTAAATAAATGTGTGCAAAAAGGAGTGTATTGTCTATATAAATGGAAAACCAGTACTACTTGCCATAAAGACATAGAAGATATTTTTAAAAAGGAGAAGAAAAGAAGTTGTCAAAACTAGTGGATGAAACTTGAGGGGAAACAGAGTGCCTGCTATTAAAGTGGGTCTGTCAGGATGGCATTAATTTCAAGGGGAAGCACTTACTTGACTGTGGAGAATCCCGGGACGATCACCTAATTTAGAGGATAAAGTCATCCCTCTAGCGAGGGGACCCGGTGTTTTGGACACCACCCTCCCGGGAGGGCGCAGTACACACAACACCTCTCACTGATCACGAGACGACAGGAAAGAAGCCCAGGTGGAAGGATCTCCTCTAAAATAACTGACCAGGGAGCCTTCCCTGGTGGTCCAGTGGCTAAGACTCCACGCTCCAAATGCAGGGGGCCCAGATTCAATCCCTGGTCAGAGAACGTAGCTACAACTAAAGATGCTGCATGCTGCACCTATGTTGTTACAACTAAGACCCAGGGCAGTAAAATAACTGACCAGAACTCCTCAAAATGGTTCATATCATGAAAGACAGAGTGAAGCGCTGTTCAATTTGGGGAGACCAAGGAGACAGAAACATCCTGTCACACCAGGCCTGGCTCCCGGGCCAGGACAAAAAAAGAAATAGCTGTAAAGGACGTTACTGGGACAACCTGTGAAATCCGAACAAGAACGTATCAGTGCTACTTTCTTCTGATTTTGGTCATCATGCTGAGGTGACAGCAGTCACCAGCTGCAGTGATTCTGGAGTCCAAGAAAATAAAGTCTGTCACTATTTCCATTGTTTCCCCATCTATTTATCATGAAGTGATGGGACCTGATGCCATTATCTTAGTTTTTTGAAAGCTGAGTTTTAAGCCAGCTTTTTCACTCTCCTCTTTCACCTTGATCAAGAGGCTCTTTAGTTCCTCTTTGCTTTCTGCCATAAGGGTGGTTTGATCACCATAAAGGTGGGTTCATGAGGTTATTGATATTTCTCCTGGCATCTTGATTCTAGCTTTTGCTTCCTCCATCCCGGCATTTCCCATGATGTACTCTGCATATAAGTTGAATAAGCAGGGTGACAATATACAGCCTTGATGTACTCCTTTCCCAATTTTGAACCAGTCCATTGTTGCATGTCCGGTTCTAACTGTTGCGTCTTGACCTACATACAGGTTTCGCAGGAGGCAGATAAGGTGGTCTGGTATTCCCATCTCTTGAAGAAGGAGGGACTGTATCACACTAAGTGGCACCTTGAAGCCACTAAGCCCCCGTCCTTGCTTCGGGAAACATTCTTGTAGAAGGTGGGAGCCAGGGCAGGTTGCTGAGTGAGGGAAGAGTGTTGCTGGTCTCCGGGGAGATTAATTTAGTCTCAGGAAGGCCCATGCATCTTTGATCTTTGGTCAAGGGCATTCCGCATCACCGCTGAAGTTTGCAAATGCTACCCCAGCTGGAGGCACCACCGGAAGTAGCTTAGCTCTGAATGCTGGAGGTTTAGGTCCCCGTGCAGTCTTAGGTAATGACTTTGCCTCTCTGATCCTGTTTCGCTTTCGGGTGAAAGCGAAATGGCGATGATGATGATAAAGCATACTTTGCAAGGACTGTGTGAGTGTGTGTGTATGGGAGGCGGTGGGGGGCTGGCTGGTGGGCCTTCAAGGAGATGCCACTGTGAAGCCCGTGAGGTCCAAGGTTAACGCCCAGGCTGAGGGACCAACGTGCGCTTGAGAGCAGCGACATCTTGTGTCCGTCACATCATACTGCAGCCTCTTCCCTGCGCTTGCGGAGCTCTGTTTCTGCTGAGGGGAGCCCAGGCACTGTCTGGCTCCAGTGGAACCTCCATCCTAATGGGCTAACAAGACGACAGTTGTGTTAAAAATGCAATATGTGAGGTCATGATAAATGCTGTTCAACAAAAGCAACAAAATTCCTGTAGGTTTAGGTAGGAAAACAAGGAAGCTGTACTTCAGATGGGAGATCAGGGAAGGCTTCTTGGAGTAGGTGATATCTAAGGTGCCTATTGGGGAACTCATTCACATGAAAACCAAGGGAAGGGTGAGTGCACAGGTTGGTGGAATAGGGGAGAAACTTCATATTCTGTTACAAGCTAATCACTACAGGATGTTGCCTCTAAACTTAAGTTACACACAATGGTCCATCTCTGGGAGCCCAGCATCCCAGGTAATGAGAATTAAACCCAAATACCTTCGTTTAGCTCACAGAACACTGCCTGACCAGGCCCAGCTGTGAACAGCTGCAAGAGGAAGGAGTCTGGAGGCTGCCAGGAACCAGGAAATGCTTGATGTTACTCCCTCCCCTTTAGTAGAAAAGAAGCTTGAATCCTAACTCAGGTAAGATGGTTCTTGGGGTACAGTCTTGTCTGTCTGCTGGCTTTCCAAATACAGTCACTACTCCTTGCCCCAACTCTTCGGATTTTCCTGTTGTGCTGCGAGTAGTAGGAGCTTGGCCTTGGGCCGCAAAAAGTTGGATGAGGGGCAGAGAGGGGGCCCCTGTGGGTGATGGGGGCAGGGTGGCGGGTGGCAGGGACCCCGCAGATCTTCCTGAGCCACTTCGGCAAACTCCCTCAGGACCCAGGACTGGATGGGGAGGGTGGGCTTCAGTGATGCCTTGTCGGGTGCAGACAGCCTCAAGTTGCCACCTGAAATCATAGTCTGTTACTTCCTGTGCATCTGGCCCCTGGGCCAGTCTCAGCAGGGACCGCTGTCTGTCTGGACACACCGTATCTGCTGGGGCTGGAGTGTTGGATGTGGCTTCTCGCCTCACTGTCAGGCTCCAAGCTGGGAGGAGGGAATCTCGCTGGGCACTGACTCACACCTTCCAGATCCAGACCTCAGTGTGCTGCTTGGGCTTCTGCCCAGCATGGTGGATGCAGGGTAGTCAGCCTTCCTCCCTGGTGACCCTTGCAGTGGGCAGAGGCAGGAGTCAGGCCCAAGGCCTAACTTTGGCTCCATCCTGCTGGTCAAAGCACCCCCACCCAGATTGGGAGTGGGGGTGGGGAGCTGCTAGATGGCCACGTGTCCGGCAGCATCCCTCGGTTCTTGTCCATATTCTGCCTCCTGATGCCTGGCTTCCTTATTTTGAAATGAGTGATATATTCAGTGCTCCCCAAATCAGGGGTACCTTTCTCTGCGTGTGCCGTGCTAAGTCACTTCAGTTGTGTTGGACTCTTTGTGACCCTATGGACCATAGCCTGCCAGGCTCCTCTGTCCGTGGGATTCTCTGGGGCAAGAGTACTGAAGCGGGTTGCCATGCCCGTCTCCAGGGGCCCTTTTTCTGTGGTACCTGCTTAATGTGGAGTGGTTTTAAAATAAACTGGGTGGAGGGAATCTGAGAGACAGAAGAGTAGCCACTCAACTGCTTGCCTCTCTCCTCTTCTCTCCTTCTCCCTCCCCTTATGTGACCCTCAGTTATTTTTTTTTTTAATTGAAAGGGGTTTCAAGCAATTGCTGGTTTTTACAATTTTATTTTATTAAAGTATAGTTGATTTATAATGTTGTGTTAATTTCTGCTGTACAGCAAAGTGACGCAGCTATACATGTCTATTCTCTTTCATATTCTTTTCCATTACACTTTTTCACAGAATATTGAATGTAGTTCTCTGTGTTATATAGTAAGGCCTTGTTGTTTATCCATCATGTGTATAATAGTTTGCATCTTCTAATCCCAAACTCCCAGTCCATCCCTCCCCTACCCTCCCTTGGCAACCACATGTCTGTGAGTCCGTTTCTGTTTCATAGACAAGTTCATTTGTGTATACGTGACCCTCTCTTATCTATTCACCCATCCATCCCACCATCCACTCATTCATACTGTAAAGAACGCCCATGAATGAGAACATCACCAGTAATGTCCCCGTCTACAATCCCCACCCTGAATCCTTCACACCATCGCTGTCCTCTCCCTCTTTTTTTTTCTTATAATGAAAAGAATTTTTATGTTTTTTAAGAAACGTACTTCCAAGGAGAAATACAAGCTCTTTAAAAAAATTTTTTATTTATTATTTTTGACTGTGCTGGGTCTTCATTGCTGCATTGGCTTTACTCTAGTTGTGGTGAGCGGAGGTTCCTCTTGGTTTCAGTGCTTGGGCTTCTCATAGCAGTGACTTCTCTTGTTGCGGACTGTGGGCTCTAGGGTGTGCTGGCTTTGGTAGATGAGGCACGTGGGCACAGAGTTGCAGCTCCTGGGCTCTAGAAGATAGGCTCAGTAATTGTGGCACACGGGCTTAGTTGCTCTGTGGCACGTGGGATCCTCCCAGACCAGGGATCGACTCCCCTGTCCCCTGAGAAGGCAGGCAGACTTCCAACCACTGGACCGCCAAGAAAGTCCCCCCAAGTTCCCAAGAGAATTAATTGTGTCAAGTAACGGGAAGCCCAGACAGAGGGCTCCAGGGTTGCCAGGTTCGAAGGCTCAACAACAACCTTTCAGGCTCAAATCCTGCTGGTCTCAGGGTCACAGTGTGACAGGGAACAACAAATCTAACTCCACATTACATCTGCTCCTTTGTTTAACCCCATGCTCTGCGGCCTATGCTTACCCCTGCTGGCTCTGCGCCTCTCCTAAAAGGGATGCTGCCTGCAGCCTGTTCTCAGGGCTCTGACCTCCAACAGCTCACTCATATGAAGATGAAAAGTTGCGGAGCAGAGAATAACATGTGTCTTGTTAGAGGCTTACAAGAGCATCATGACCTGACCTACTTGGAGGACGGCTGCAGGAACAAAGAATTCCTGCACCAGCAACTCTGCAACAACAACCACACCCCTCCCTCACCTGGCCTTAAAAAGGTTTTACTGAACCCCTCTGGGGAGTTCAGGGTGTTGGGATGGAAGCCACCCCTTTCCTTGTATGGCCCATGATAAACATTTCTCTGCTTCAGACTCTAATGTTACAGTTTGTTTGGCCTCACTGTGCATTGGGCAGATGGACTTGTGACCGGGAACAAGATGGCTGCCTGAGCTCCAGACATCACACATAGTCCCAGAAACAACCAAGAAGAGAGAGAGTCTCTTCCTCCTGTCCCCTTTCAAGGCAGAGGATGTCATCCCTCAAAGCCCCTGCAGACACCCTCTCTGGTCCCATTTCTGAGCCTGTCCCAGGGAGGGTGTGGGACCCCTGGTGAACTGTCACCACAAGCAGCAACTCCCCCATCTGAGCACAAATGGGCCTGACTAAGAGGAAGTGTAGGGTGAGCTGGGTGTGCTCCAGCAGGAGCCCTTCCCCGAGAGGCACCCCCAGGCCTCAGTGAATGGGGTGCTCTCAGCCCCTGGCCTGGGAAGGCAGCTTTCTACAAGGCAGACATAGACACCGAAGAAGAAAGGAATAAGTGAGCGACGTCATTTCAGGCCGTGCCAAACACCACGGAAAAGTCATGCCAGGTGCCGAGATGCAGAGAGCCCCAGGGATCGATCTGCCTTCCCGAGGAGGTGCCCCCCAGGACGAGTGTGGGCAGAGGACTGGCAGGTGCAAAGGTCTGGGGGTGGGCACACGTTTAGGGGGCAGGACGGCAAAGCAGCAGAAAAGGACCAGCAGGTGAGGCTGGAGGGGTGGATGGCCCCGGGAGCCTCAGTGCTGTTGGGGTCGGGGGGCACCTTCAAACAGACGTTCTGGGGGTAGAATGTGGGCCGAGAATGTGGGCAGGCCATTCTCCGGTTGCTGGGTGACCACAGACACATTTGGGTGTTGTGGGAGCAAGGCTGGGCAGGGCCTGGCACATGGGGGACCACCAGCAAAACTCGTTCTATAACCACCACGTGTCAGAGGCCGAGGACCAGCCAGAGAGGGGGCAGGATGATGTCTCGCTGGGCCTCCAGGGCACGGTATATGAGAATGTAGGGTCCAGAGACCCCAAGTTCCAGGGTCTGGATGATGGGGACCTGAAACTGGAAGACCAAGAAGAGGAGATTCCACCCGAGGAGGTGGCTGGGGAAGAACCCGTGGAAGCCCAGAACCCAGAAGAGGCCCTCTTGGAGCTCGAGAGGGTTCTGGAGAAAGACATGGAGGAGGGCGTGCCTGAGATGAGGTGGGCTGGGGAGCGGGCACCCTGGCTGGGGTGTGGCAGGGGTGGCCCTGGGAGTGGCTTCACTGGCCTGGGGGCTCTGGACCCGTGCCCTCACTCTTAAGGGTGAAGGGGTCAGCTCCTTGCTGCCCCAAGGAGGATGTCGGCAAACTGCCCCTGTCTGCGTGGCAGGAGACTTGGAGTGGGCAGAGGTCAGATGGCAGAGTTAAGAGGTTGTGAGCAGCCATCCACAGACAGAAAAAGAAGCTCTAAAGCTGAAACCCTTCCAAGTAACACAAATCACCGGAAATGTTTTTGGGTGAGAGGAGGACACTGGGAAATGAGCGGATGCTCTCTCCTACCTGTGGGACCCTGTGGCCTGGGATATGCCTGGGTTCCCTGGCTGGAAGCCCTCAGCCCCTACTCCTGGGTCAGCGCGTGTCCCATCGGACACAGACAGGGGCCTTTGCCCTCCGGGCACGTTGATTTCTGGCTCCCACGGAGCTGGCGTGATGAGTACGCAGATAGCGTGTGATGTGGCTGGCCAGGCAGGGAAACGGGGGCGTGGGTGCAGCTTGAGGAAGACATCTGAGCCAGGAGGGGAGACGGGTTGTCTGGGGCTCTCGGGGGCTTTCTAGGGGCACTCGCCCTGGCTAAGCATCCCCTTTTGGGCCTGGTAGGGGGGAACTGAGGGACTGGCTGGTGGCAGAGATACGATTTCAGACCAGGTCTTGGTGGTGCTGGGTTCTCCTCTAGAGGACCAGGCGGGAGCAGAAAGGTGGGGCCGCCTGCTGGGGGAGCAAGGGCTCGACCTCACCATCCACCTCCCCCCAGGCGGCTCTCCATCTCCCAGAGGACCCCTCGCACCTCTGTGAGCCCAGAGAGGAAGAAGAGGAGGCGGCTGTTTGAGCTGGCGAAGCCCAAGACCAACTGGCAAGTCTTGAAAGACAGGTGAGGCAACAGGCGGGCGGGTGTGATGGTGGTGGTGGGCGGTCTGAGAGGGGATACACAGCAGCCCCAGACCAACCTGGTCCAGCGGAGCCCAGTGCGGAGGCTGGCAGGCCTGTCTCCTGCAGGATGGGGTGCTGCTGCAGGGGCCACGCCTGGGTGTCCCCGCGAATGCGGAGCCTGCAGTTCTGTATCTACTGGTGAGTCTGGGGACCCCCTCCTCTCCTGGGTCGGGGAGGGGAGAGGGCTCTGCACTGGGCCCCACCCCAGGATTCTCAGTTCTACCCAGAGCTCTGGACCCCAGCCCCTGCCTGAGGTGGGTCTGTGCCAGTACTGCCTGGGCTCCCTTCTCAGTTACACCTCTTTTTCTTTCCAGCTCCCTCCTTCTCTGAACACCATCCTTGTTCAATAATCCACACTCTCCCATGCCCCTGAGGCCTTCCTGTCTTGTTTCTCTGACCTGCCTCTGCTACTATCCACTTGCTCTCTCCCTTTGTCCCCCTCCAGCTGCACTCCTTCCACTGTGTGTGTTCATGGGGTGCCCTGAGCTCTGCTTCTGAGTAGGGTATACCCGCTGGGGCTGGCTCCCCTCATGAGCCCTGCTGGCTATGTTCCAGGCCATCTGTGTACTGGACAGAGAGATTTCTCAAGGACACCACCCTCACCATCACAGTGCCTGGTAGGTCCACCTGCCCATTGCCTGCGCTTCTTTGTGGGGGTGCTGGTGTGGGGACTGGGGCTGGCCTGGTGCCTGTGGCCTGGTCGCCCCTATCTCACCCTGACCTGTGCCTGGCTCTGATAGGGGAGACTTTGGGGCCTCCCAGACCCAAGCCTCTCAGGGCCCTTGTGGGACTGCCCCTCCCCTGTCTTCCAGGAGTGTCCCCCCAGTCTTCCAGGGAGGGTGTCTCCTCTCCTAGCTGGAGGTTGGTCCTGGGGGAGGAGTGGGAGCAAACTCTCCAGGGGAAATCGCAGTTTGCATCTCAGCCAAAGTGGGGTCAGAATGAACTTCACAAAAGACCCCTTTCCTTTCCAGAGCTTGTCTCTGGAGAGACACTCAGGGCCTCAGGGCAAGTTCTCATTCAGGTTTAGAATTCCCCCCACCCCCAGTTAGCACGGAGGCCCCCTCGAGTCCAGGCCCATCCTGACTTCAGGCCCAAATCCACAGCAGGGCCAGGGAGCAGAGGGGCCTGAGCAACTGGCCTCACGTGCCCCTGTGGTCCCCAGTGGGGGTGTCTGGTATGAGCTGTCACCTGGTGTGAAGCCAGGTTAGGAGGAAGAGAGCCCTGGGTGGGAGAGGAGGGCAGCTTTCCAGGGCAGCTGCTTCTCCTTTTGTGCAGAGGTGTCCCGCCGGGTGGAGGAGCTGGCCCGACCCAAGAGGTTCTACTTGGAGTATTACAACAACAACAGGTAGGGGGTTCCGGGCAGAGACCTCTCTCTGTCAGGGTGTTGTAGCAGCGGAGGGCCCAGGTCTGGGGGCCAGGTGACCATCCACGCGGCCCGGGCCTCGGGCACCAAGCCTTTGAGGCCCAGCTGCCCAGATGGGATGGGATGCTGGTGGGTCTCAAGGCAGGTGCTCAAGTCCCCTAGGCAGCAGGTGGCTGTGAGATTTACAGTTTTAGGTGCCTGCCTCCTGGTGCAACTGTGTCTTAGCACATGGGGCTTCCAAGATGGCCAACGTGGGGTCTGAAGTTATTGCACACAGACTCTGCTTTCATCTCTCACTCACACATGGAAAGATAAGTGACTGAGGGGAGTCCCACTTACCAGTGTTAACTGGTTCCAGCCACTAGCTCTGTGCTGGTCTTGTGACAATAGCTTTTCCCCTTAATGCTGGTCAGAGCATAATCTGGAGGTACCTCTGAGGGACCAGTCATCTAGGGTGACCTCTGTGGGACCTATGATCTGGAGTGACCTCCGTACAAAGAGTTCTATCGTGCTTGCCCTGGAGAGGAGGGCCCCAGGCCTTCTGGTTGGGCTGGCAGCATTTATCTGCTTCATTCCAGCCTCCCCCCAGATTACAGGTCACACAGAGTTCACCCCAGATTACAGATCTGCAAGCCAGGCTCACAGAGGTGAAAATAAGAGAGGAATTGGCCTCAGATCAATGAAATAAGGCTATTTCTGGGGCAGAGGCAGAGCTGAGACATGAGTTTAGGGGGTGAGCAGGGCTCACTTCATTCCTTTGGTCCACCTCCTGACCCCATCCTGATGGCGGGGGCTGTAGGGGCGGCAGGGAGGGTATGACCCAGGAGAGCATTGCTCTATCCTTGAGAGGAAGGTGGGGCTCTGTTAAGGGTTCTTTCAAGGACCCATCTCGGAGGGATTAGAAAACCCTCTTCTGTACCAGGCTCCCCTGAACCCCAGAATCAGACAGGAGTCGCACATGCGTGCACAGACACATCTTCCTGCAGGGTCAGGGTCTCAGACACACACAAACATGGCCCCCGGGTGGGCTGGGGTCTCAGACTTAGGCTCTCCCTTAGGACCACTTCTATCTGGCCCATTCCGCGGTCCACCTTGGAGTATCGAGCGTCCAACCGCCTACGGGAACTGGCCACCCCAAAGGTCCGAAAAAACATCTGGAACATAAACATGTCTGAGGTGGGTGCCCTTCCGTCCCTGGAGCTTCCCGGCTCCCTCCGGGGGGCCCGCCTGCCCCCCAACCCCAGGGGGCCCGCCTGCCCCCCAACCCCACCCAGGGGCTCAGAGGACACACAAGGACAAGAGGGAACAGGCGTGTGGCTGCTTCTCTTAGCCATCGGGAGTCCCAGGGTGGGTTCAAGAAGCCCCGCCCCCTTCACTTCCCCTGCCCCTCCACTTCCCCCACCCCCTTTACTTTCCTCCGTCCCCTTGAAGGCGGGCAGGGACCACGCTCCCCTGACGGCCAGGTCAGCGCGGAGGGGAGCCCCGAGCCATCTGTTCGAACGAGTGGGTGACAGCCAGTTCAGAGGTGACACCAGAGTTCAGTCATACTGGATCCAGCCCTTATCTTTCCCCCAAGGCATGTGGGACCTTAGTTCCCCGACCAGGGATCAAACCTGGGCCTCCCACATTGGAAAAGTGAAAGTGAAAGTCTTAGTTGCTCAGTTGTGTCTGACTATTTGTGATCCCCAAGAATTGTAGCCTACTCGGCTCCTTTGTCCTTAGAATTCTCCAGGCAAGAATACTGGAGTTGGTTGCCATTTCCTTTTCTAGGGGATCTTCCCGACTCAAGGATCGAAGCCGGGTCTCCTGCATTGTAGGCAGATTCTTTTACCATCTGAGCCACCTGCATTAGAAGGGGGAGTCCTAACCCCTGGACCACCTGGGAAGTCCCGGGCCATGTGGTTTAACATGCATTTAAGAGCTTGTCCCTGTGTGTTTTTGTGTGGTTGTTTGACAGACCAATCCTCCTCACCCACTCCTGACTTGAAGACTTTTACAACTGAATTCAGACATCACATACCAACAACGGGGAGCAGTTTTTCAGAGCTATCCCTCGGGCTGAAGTCCTCATTTTGACCCAAATAAAACTTTAACTCACAACTTTCAAAAAGATAAAAAAATAAAAATAAAGTAATAAACATACCAACAATGATCCAACTAGAATAATTTAATAATAATACCTTAGTGTTCAAATCCCCAATCCATGTTCCATTTCCCCAGTTGTCTCAAAGAAGGCTTCACAGTCAGTTGGATTGGACAAGGATCCAGAGGAGAGCCTGGCCTCAGCTTTTCCAGGGAGGTGTACCTGCTGTTTTCCCGGCCCCTGCCCTGCCTCTGCCGGTTCAGCCTTTAAGCCCTTTCGTGCTCCAGCACCCTCTGTGGCTCCCCAGTGCCCGAGAAAGCTGGCAGGATGGGGCCTTCTCCACCCTTACTCTCCCTTGTGCCTCCCTGGGGACTAAATGCAGGTCCCTCAACAAGTCTCCGGCCCTGGCATGCACAGGGCACGGAGAGGTCATCAATATTATTTGAATGTGTGGATGAATGAATTTTCCCTGCCTGTCACCCCGCCAGGCTGGCGGTCCCCTGAGGGTAGGACTGCAGGCTGATTCATCCACCTCAGCTGGTGACTGGAGCTGTGTGGACCGTTGATGGGGGAGAGAAGGAGGGGAAGAAAGGAGGGGGGATGGAATGGGTGATTGAGGGGGACGTGAAATTGTAAACACCAGGATGTCTTTGGTATGAGTAGTATATGTGATTTCTAAGCAGCACAATTTCAGGAGGAGAGAGACACAAATTTTAATGATGGCCCTAAAGATCATTTCAGCCAATCCTCTGCCTCTGGGCAGTATCCTACCCAGCAGAGTGCACCCAGTGGAGAGCTTCTGTAAAACATTAAATGTTACACACACACCAAGTGCTTGTACAATTTACCCTCCTACCAGCCATGCATCGGGGTCTCTGTCCTCCCACCTTCCTGCCAGGGCTTGATAATGCCAGACTTTGTCACTTTTGCCAAATTTGTTGGCATGGAGTGATATTTTGCTGTTTTAATTTACAT
Organism: Giraffa tippelskirchi; assembly: GCF_054371585.1. NCBI lineage: Eukaryota > Metazoa > Chordata > Mammalia > Artiodactyla > Giraffidae > Giraffa > Giraffa tippelskirchi. The sequence continues at coordinate 116,399,063 of NC_137280.1, read as the reverse complement.
TTCCCTGGTGCACAGAAAGGATTATTGATCCTTTGGGTTTACTTTCCGTCATGATTAGCTATTTCCTACTGATTTTTCATGTTATTGACTTAGAGAACCTCTTTATATATGATGGCTACTAATCCTTTGCTGAACACACTGCAGACTAACTTCTTCCTAGCCAGTCTTTTGTCTTTCAGTGTTGCTTACGGGATCTTTTGACCCAGGGGTGTGTGAAACAGCACAGGCTGCTTTACTCTTTCCCTCTAACTCTGTTTCTAGGTGTCCCAAGTGTCCAGGGCAGCCCAGATGGCCATTCCCAGTCCGAGGATCATCCAACTGGCAAAGCCCAAGGCTCCAGCCACCCTGCTGGAAGAGTGGGACCCCATGCCAAAACCCAAGCCACACATGTCAGACTATAACCGCCTTCTTCACCTGGCCAGTAAGTGGGTGTCCGGGGGTGCTTGACGTCTCATGAAGCACCCTTCCACACTGGATGCAGTTGGGAGCCGCCGGTCCACTTGGAGCTGGTTCTGCAAGATTCGTGTACCCCAGGCTCCCACTAACCTGCAGACCCACTGTCTGAATCCCTGTGGGCAGTTCATACTGCATCTGCTTGCATTCCCTGGGGGCTGGCAGAGGGCATCACTCCCCCTGGGATGGGGGTTGTGGGCCTGAGCCGAGAGCGTCATCTGAGTGCGTCTTCCAGCATGGCATGTAGGTGCAGAAGGGAAACCTAGGATGCAGGCCAGTGCCTGGAGAGCCAAGCTGGGACCTAAGGGTGCTGGCCAGTGTCTCTTCCTGTCCTTGAAAACAAAGGAAGACCTGGCTCCCCCACAACAGAAGTAATATGCAGTGATTGTAAAGAATCTGAAAAACGTAGCAAGGCATGAAGAAAGGGGTCTCTCCACCCAAAGGCAGTCAGAAGCTTTGGGAAACTCCAGTGTGCCCCGGCTCCTGGCGCAGGATCACCAGGGAGCTTGACTGGCCATTTCGGTTTACTCTGCTGTGTCTTTTTCTCAGTTTCCTATTTTCTGTTTTTATCGGGGGGTTGGGGGAGGGAATTAATTTGCAACAGCTCTTTATGTAAGATGATCACTAACCCTTTGTCGAGCACTTTGCAAAGTAACTTCTTCCCAGTCATTTTTCTTTCAAGCTTGCTTATAGTTTCTTTTGTTTGTTGATTCATTCATCTGTTCCCTTGGTGGTGGTTTAGTTGCTCAGTTGCGTCCGTGACCGTTTGTGACCCCATGGACTGTAGCCAGGCTCCTCTGTCCATGGGATTCTCCAGGCAAGGGTACTGGAGTGGGTTGCTATTTCCTCTTCCAGGGGATCTTCCCGACCCAAGGATTGAACTCGAGTCTCCCGCATTGCAGGCAGATTCTTTACCACTGAGCCACCAGGGAAGCCCCTTAATATTTGTTAAAGTATTCGTTGAATTTGTTAAAGATTGGTTAAATGAACAGAGACACAAGCACACACGCACTTCTGCCTCTCTCTCACACACACACAAGCATGGACACACACACATCTGGAACATAAGCACAGGTACATTTGTACATACACATGTGTCTGTATTCATCCAGGCTTCACAGGAGCATGTTATCAACGCACATCCCTCTGTGTGTGTGTGTATGGATAAAACTGGAGTAGCGCCGTGTATTTCCAACTGCAGACTCCCACCCACTGATGGTTCTGACCAGCACTTAAAAAGTGAAGAGAGGAAACACACAGTGCAGGGTCCCTGGGCAACACTGGTGCATGCAGTACGGGTGCTGTGTGGCTGTGGACAGGTCGCACTGTCAGCTTGTGACCGATAGATTTTCAGAGCCCAGATGTTACAACAGGGGGAGCCCCCGAGTCTCCCTGAGGACTCCAGGAAGGTGGGCTCTGGCAGGTCCTCCCAAGGCCCCCCAGTACCCCCTTTGGGGGCCCAAGCACAGGTCCCCCTTCTTTCCACTAAGGGCCTCTCCCCAGAGCTGCAGCTCCTCTGCTAAGTGGAGACGGCCTTTTTGCATTTGCAGAGTCTTGGGGCAAAGAGGGGTTTGGAAAGAAAATCCTCAAAACTGAAGGGCCTAGAGATAGAAGTGGTCACTGGTGGTCACTCTCTCCTGGTCCCCATGTGGGCCCTGCCCCGAGGCTCCCACTGTGGGGGAAGGGGTGGTAAAGAGGTACCCTACCTCTTTAGGGTAAGCAGGAGCAGGGCCAGGGCTCCCGGCCAGTGAGCAGTGGGCCTGGCTGAGCCACAGGTCTGCTCTGAGCCCCATCTGTCCACGACTGAAATGGACTGAATGTCAATCAACCTGTTGATTTAATTCAATTAATGGATTTTATTAAAATTAAATAGGATAAAATCCCGGTCCGTATGGGGTGCTGGTCACATGTGGCTGGTGGGCCTTATGGGGAAGACCCAGCTGGGGCCTCAGGTGCATGGGCAGTGGGGCTGATGGAGCCCCACCCCCAGCCACCAGGGCATCTATGTCTGCCTCTCCAATCCCTGTCTGGGCCCATGACCATTTGAGACATTGTTCTTTATGACTCACCTTTCAAAATGCACAGTTCAGTACTTCCCAGTACACTCACAGAGGCTGTGGGCATGTTACTACAACCCATTTTATTTATTAAAAAAAATTATATATTATTTTATTTATTTTAAAAAAATGTTATTGAAGTGTAGTTGAATTACAATATTGTGTTAATTTCTGCTGAACAGCAAAGTGACTCAGTTATACACATTCTTTTTCATATTTTTTTCCATTATGTTTTATCACAGGAATTTTCAACTCTTAATTTTGTATTGAGATATAACCGATTAACAATGCTGTGATAGTTTCAGGTGAACCGTGAAGGGACTCAGGCATACACATACATGTATCTGTTCTCACCCAAACTCCCTCCCATCCTGGCTGCCACATAACATTGAGTTATATAACGTAACAGCAGAGTTCCAAGTACCACCGGATATTGAATATAGTTCCCTGTGCTCCACAGTAGGACCTTGTTGTTTGTTCATCCTATGTATAATGTAGTTTGCATCTGCTAACCCCAAACTCCCAATCCTTCCCTTCCCTCCCACCTCCCCCATTGGCATCCACCAGTCTGTTCTCTATGTCCTACACAATTCCAGAACATTCCACCACTGCAAAGTGAAGCCCCATCTCCATCAGTTGTCCCCCAGCCCCTCCCCAGCCCCTGACCACCAGGAACCCCCTCACTTTGTGGGTCAGCCTGTTCTGGACGTTTTCCATCAGTGGAATCACACCCTGTGTGTCCTTCTGTGTCTGCTTCTCTCACTGAGCATTGTGTTCTCAGGGTCCGTCCATGTGGTCGAGAGTATCAGGTCTTCTCTTCATGGCTGAGTGATGCTTGTGTGTGTGGAGGGACATGTGTGTTTATCCATCATCTGCTGAGGGACAGGACATTGAACTTGGGAGCTCTGACTCAGAAGACTGCTCTCCGTGGGGAGGGGGTGCTCCGGCTGCTGACCGTGCACCCCCTCCCGCCCCCTCCAGTGCCCAAGGCCCAGTCGGACAAGTGTGTTCCTGACCGCAACCCACGTTGGGAGGTGCTGGAGGTCACCAAGAAGGCGGTGGCCAGTCCCCGCATCCTGTCTCTGGCAAAACCCCGAGTGCGGAAGGACCTGAATGAGGGCTACGACCCCTCCCACGTGTCCCCTGCCGCCCTGGTGGCGCAGGCGTCCCCTCGCCTGTACGAGCTTGCTACCCCCAAGATTATCACCAAGAAAGCATGAACCTCAGGCCTGGCCCCTGAGCCCATTCCCAGTAAACACCCAAGTGCAACCTGACCCTGTGTGTGGCTCTGAGTGCCTTGGCCTGGAGATGGGAGGACAGTGGCTGAAAGAGGAGACAATAATAATAATGATGTTTATGTTTGCATCCAGCCTGCAGTCCTGCAGCTTTTTTTCCCACTCATGTTCCCCTGCCGTCGCCAGCCCCTCGGACAGCACACCTCCCCCTCCCCATGTCAGAAACTTCCCTCTGAGTCTGTCCCGACTTGCTGATCTATAGTGTCCACAGCACCTCAAGCTCTGTGATGAACCAGCTAATGCCTGCTGCACAATTTACTGATCTTTGCAGGGGGGGACCTGTTGGGGACATCAGTGTCTGCGGTCCCCATGTGGGACCACTATGCTGAGGTGGAGACTGAGGGTCACAGAATTTGTGAAAGACCCACAGTCTCCATCCCCACATGAGTTTCCTACAGCAGCTGGAACAAGTCATCTCAAACAGGGGGCTGGAAACCACACAGACTCATTCTCTGACAATCCTGAAGTCAGGAGTCCAGCTCGGGCCTCATGGGGCTGAATCCAGGCTTGGGCAGGGCTGGTCCTTCTGGAGGTTCTCAGGGAGCATGGGTTCCCCACTTTTTCAGCTTCTAGAGGCACCGCATCCCTGGCTTGTGGCCCCTCCCTCCATCCTCACAGCCAACAGCACAGCATCTCCTGTCTCTCTGCCTCTGACACCCCCTCCCTCTCATAAGGATCCTGTGATGATACTAGGATCCCCAGGGAATCCAGGGTCATCCCCATCTCAGGTTCAGTTCAGTTCAGTCGCTCAGTCAGTGACTCTTTGTGACCCCATGAACCACAGCACTCCAGGCCTCCCTATCCATCACCAACTCCCTGAGTCCACCCAAACCCATGTCCATCGAGTCGGTGATGCCATCCAGCCATCTCATTCTCTGTCATCCCCTTCTCCTCCTGCCCTCAATCTTTCCCAACATCAGGGTCTTTTCCAATGAGTCAGCTCTTTGCATCAGGTGGCCAAAGTATTGGAGTTTCAGCTTCAACATCAGTCCTCCCAATGAACACCTAGGACTGATCTCCTTTAGGATGGACTGGTTGGATCTTCTTGCAGTCCAAGGGACTCTCAAGAGTCTTCTCCAGCACCACAGTCCAAAAGCATCAATTCTTCGGTGCTCAGCTTTCTTTATAGTCCAACTCTCACATCCATACATGACCACTGAAAAAACCATAGCCTTGACTAGATGGACCTTTGTTGGCAAAGTAATGTCTTTGCTTTTTAATATGCTGTATAGGTTGGTCACAACTTTCCTTCCAAGAAGTGAGTGTCTTTTAATTTCATGGCTGCAGTCACCATCTGCAGTGATTTTGGAGCCCAGAAAAATAAAGTCAGCCACTGTTTCCACTGTTTCCCCATCTATCTGCCATGAAGTGATGGGACCAGATGCCATGATCTTAGTTTTCTGAATGTTGAGCTTTAAGCCAGCTTTTTCACTCTCTTCTTTCACTTTCATCAAGAGGCTCTTTAGTTCTTCTTCACTTTCTGACATAAGGGTGGTGTCATCTGCATATCTGAAGTTATTGATATTTCTCCTGGCAATCTTGATTCCAGCTTGTGCTTCATCCAGCCCAGCGTTTCTCATGATGTACTCTGCATATAAGTTAAATAAGCAGGGTGACAATATACAGCCTTGACGTACTCCTTTTCCTATTTGGAACCAGTCTGTTGTTTCATGTCCAGTTCTAACTGTTGCTTCCTGACCTGCATACACGTTTCTCAAGAGGCAGGTCAGGTGGTCTGGCATTCCGATCTCTTGAAGAATTTTCCACAGTTTATTGTGATTCACACAGTCAAAGGCTTTGGCATAGTCAATAAAGGAGAAATAGATGTTTTTCTGGTACTCTCTTGCTTTTTCGAAGATCCATCGGATGTTGGCAACTTGATCTCTGGTTCCTCTGCCTTTTCTAAAACCAGCTCGAACATCTGGAAGTTCACGTATTGCTGAAGCCTGGCTTGGAGAATTTTAAGCATTACTTTACTAGCGTGTGAGATGAGTGCAATTGTGTGGTAGTTTGAGCATTCTTTGGCATTCATCACCAGACCCCATCTCAGGGGTCTTAGCTTAATCCCACCTGCAAAGTCCCTTCTGCCTCATGACATGTTTACAGGTCCAGGGACCAGGAGGGTGATGTCTCTGGGGCTGTTGTTCTGCTGAGCACAGTGGGAGAATCTCTTTCTGCATCTGCAGTCCTAGACAGTCTCGTGTGCCTCTGGCTCCTGCTCATTCACTTGGGGACCAATTGCTGGGTCCTGAAGGGGTGGCATGCTGACTACTCTCACATCTTCTCTCAAGCCCACCATGTGTCAGGTCCCGAGCCACGATTCCCGGATGCTTTGAGGACGCTGCTTCACTCAGTAATGTAAAGGACATTTGTTGAGTGTTAATAGGTGCAGACCTGGATGGAGGTTCAGAAGAAAAAGGTTAAAAAGAAAGCCACCCTTATCTTCTCTGAATGACCTGGCAGCACAGATGGATAGATGGATGGATGCCTTGCTGAGCCTGTGGGCACTGCTGAGCACAGGTTTTTCGCGGGCGCGCAGGGCAATGGCCACGCACACTCGTCTGGTGGTGATGTGACCCCTGCTTTCTCCCTGTTGCTCTGGCGGGTACCACTGTCGTGATGAAGACCAGAAGCATATCCACGCAGACTCACACCCCCATTGGGTCAGGAGTCCCGCATGGAACCAGGGAGGCCTGCATCCAGCAGGGTGGATTATGGGGTCAGCTGATTACCACCCCAAAGACGTCCGGGTCCCAAGCCCTGAGCCTGGGAACGTGGCATACTGGACGGCAGAGGGGTTGTGCAGACGGGGACCAGGGAAGTTATTGGGGGTTCCAAAGCCATGCATTGTGCCCTGGCCTGAGGCAGGAGGGACGCAGCCCTGAAAGGACCCAAGGTCTCCCCTCGGGCCTCCGGAGGGAGGGAGGAGGCCCTGCGGACACTCCCGACCCCCCGGGGATTAAGGTCTGTTGTTTCAGCTACTGATGTGTGGTGAGTAGGAAACCAGTGCAGGTTAGAAATCTTAGACCCTTGGTACCTGCTGTGCTGGCAGAGTGCAGCTCCACCAATAGGGGTGGTCAACCTTAGGGACCTTGTGACACAACACAAAACAAGGCTTTAAACCAGCCAAGTGTCCAAAACGGCGTACTCATTCTCTTGTCAAAGACCCCTCGTGTTTTAGCGTTCCTCTTCAAGCTGAGAAAAAAGCAAACTTCACACTGACATGTCCTGAAGGAATAAAATGTGACCTTAACTGTCCACACATCAACCATTATATCGTGACTTAGTGAGTGGATAAAGAGGCGTGTATACTTCATGAGTCCAGGGTGATCTGTGGTCTGCTTTGTTGAGAACAGAAAGGAAAATCTATCTGTCTGGGTCTTACCATCACTGACGCAGGTGAGCGTAGCCACCCCTGCAGTTAACTTCCACAAGTTTAAGCCCCGCCCGAAGCTGCTCTGAGTCCAGGCTGTTCTCCTGGAATGGCAGCTGCTCGCTGACCCTGCAGACTGAAGTGTCCAGGACGCAGTAAACGGGGAAGTGTTTGGGCGGAGGAGACTCTGTGTGACCCTCACTCTCAGGGTTGATGCTGGCTCACTGCAAAAGAGCCATCAGTTCTTGCCTTCTACTCTTCCCCAGAAGCATGTTGGACACCTTCCGTGCTAGGGGCTTGTCTTCCGGTGTCATATCTTTTTGCCTTTTCATACTGTCTATGGGATTTTCCAGGCGGGAATACTGGAGGAGGCTGCCATTTCCTTCTCCAGTGGGTCACGTTTTGTCAGAAGTCTTCACTCTGCGCTGTCCGTCTCAGGTGGCCTTGCACGGCACAGTTCAGAGCTTCACTGAGTTACAATACTTTGGCCACCTGATGCGAAGAGCTCACTCACTGGAAAAGACCCTGATGCTGGGAAAGATTTGAGGGCCAAAGGAGAAGGGGGTGGCAGAGGATGAGATGGTTAGAGAGCGTCACTGACTCAATGGACATGAATTTGAGCAAACTCTGGGAGATAGTGAAAGACAGAGGGGCCTGGCGCGCTGCAGTCCATGGGGTTATAAACAGCTGAACATGACTGAGTGACTGAACAACAACAACATGTCTGCTCAGGGTCGAGACCTGCCCTGTGATTCGTCTAGATAGTGCAGAAATGGGCTTGTTCACGTTTCCTGACAGGACCAGCGTCAGGTTCAGTTCTTCCCCTTTACCTTACCACCTTCAACTTCTGTTACTTCTTTTATGTTTTTTTAAATGTTTCAAAATATGACTCAAGCTCTGTGTCGGGGCTGTAGATCCTCAGGAATCAGACCATGAGACAGAGGCTGAGACGGGAAAGCGTTGGGGGTCGGCTCTTGTGGTCATCACTGGCAGGTCTCTGAGCAGAGGTGACAGAGTCCCCACAGGTCCGGCAGGAGCTCTGGAGCCTCATGCTGTCCCTGTTGGCCTCTGTGCATTCCAAGCAGTGGGGAAACTTCTTGTGTGTGTGATGCAGGGGGGTGGGGTGGGGTATGGGGGTGTGTGCGGTGGGGACAGACCTACCCACAGCACCCACCTCCCCGGAGCTGCTCAGGTTGGGGTGATGTCTGCTGGAAATGGTTCCTCCAGGGCCTCTTTTTCTGGGGTGGGGGAAACTTGCAACAGAAAGATTAGGGGGGCTTCCCTGGTGGCTCAGTGGTCAAGAATCTGCCTGTCAATGCAGGAGACACAAGTTCGATCCCTGGTCCGGGAACATCCCACATGCTGCAGATCAGCTAAGCCCGTGCACCACAACTACTGAGCCTGTGCTCTAGAGCCCGGGAGCTGCAACTGTTGAAGGCCTAGCCCCCTAGAGCCTGTGCTCTGCAACAAGAGAAGTCACCCCAGTGAGAAGCCCACACACCACAATTAGAGAGTAGCCCCCGCTCACTGCAACTAGAGAAAAGCCCACACAGCAATGAAGACCCGGCACAGCCAAAAGTGAATAAATAACACTAAAAAATAAGAAAGGTTAGTGGATGAACGGCTGCCCCCGAGCTGCGAGCACCTAGCATCCCTCCCCTCTGCCAGCTCTCCCTCTGCTGGGCTTAGCTGTGGGGGTAGCCCAGACCTTAGCCCACTGCTCAACTGTCAGGCTGGGCACAGCAGTGCCAGGCTAAGGGACTCGGGGAGGCCCTGCCCATCGCCCGGCTGGACAAATGCTGGGAACACGCTCTGCAGCTCTCTTTTTCCTCCCTGACTTCTCTGCCGAAGACATTGTTTCTTATTTTCCTAGTTTCCTTTCCTGTCCTCTTTATTTGAAAATCATTCAGGTTTACAGAATAATTGCAAGAAAAAGTATAGTAAGAAAACCCCTGCAAACCTTGCCCCCAGACTCAGCCATGCAGTTTGCCTACCTGCTCTGTCATTTGCTTTCCCTTCCATGTGTGAGTTTTGTAGACAGAAAACACGTCTTTCTGAAGACCTTGAGAGTGAGCGGCATATGTCGTGGCCCTTGACCCCTGTCATCATCCACTGGGGCAGCTCTAACAAAAAGGCCATGGACCAAGGGCTTATGAATAACAGCGATTGTGTTTCTTATGGGTCTGCAGACTGGAGTCCAGGATCGGGGTGCTGGCAGATGTGGGGTCTGGTGAGGATTTGCTTTCTGGCTCAAAGGCCATCTTCTGGCTGTGTCCTCATAGGACAGAAGGGCTGAGGGAGCGTTCTGGGGTCTCTCTCATCAGGGCAGTAATCCCTTCATGGGGGCTCTGCCCTTCTGATATAATCACATGCCAAGGGCCCACCTCCTAACACCAGCGCACTGGGGATTGTGTTTTAATATACCAATTTTTAGGGCACACAGATATTTTGCCTACAACTGCCCTTAAAGGCTTCAATGTAAATTTTCTAAGAAGCACATTTGCTTATAGAACCACAGAGCAGTTACTGATTCCAGGAAGCTTAACACAGATACAGTGCATTATTCCATCTACATCTGAGTTTCAGCTTTGTCAGTTGACCTAGTGATTTCCCTCCAACTTACTGGATCCAGCCCAGCATCAGGCAATGTGTTTAGTTCTCACATGTGGAACATTTCCACAGATCAGTCTTTTATGGTGTTGATATATTTGACAAATACTGTCCTTTTCCCCCTTGTTTATATTGTTGTTCAATCGCTAACTTGTGTCCGACTCTTTGTGGCCCATGGATTGCAGCACATCAGGCTCCTTTGTCCTTCACTATCTCCCGAGTTTGCTCAAATTTATGTCGATTGAGTCAGTGATGCCCTTTAACCATCTCATTCTCTGCTGCCTTCTTCTCCTTTTGCCTTCAACCTTTCCCAGCATCAGGGTCTTTTCCAATGAGTGAGCTCTTCACATCAGGTGGCCAAAGTATTGGATTGATTTCCTTTAGGATTGACTGGTTTGATCTTGCAGTCCAAGAGACTCTCAAGAGTCTTCTCCAGCACCACAATTCAGAAGCATCAGTTCTTCGGCATTTAGCCTTCTCTATGGTCCAACTCCACATCTGTACATGACTACTAGAAAAACCATAGCTTTGACTATACAGACCTTTGTTGGCAAAGTGATGTCTGCTTTTTAATATGCTATCTAGGTTTGTCATAGGTTTTCTTTCCAGGAGCAAGTGTCTTAATTTCATGGCTGCAGTCACTGTCTGCAGTGACTTTGGAGCCCAAGAAAATAAAATCTGCCACTGCTTTCATTTTTCACCCTTTTATTTGCTGTGAAGTGATGGGCTTGGATGCCATGATCTTAGTTTTTTTGAATGTTGAGCTTTAAGCCAGCTTTTCCTCTCTCCTCTTTCACACTCATCGAAAGGCTCTTTAGTTCCTCTTCACTTTCTGCCATTGGAATGGTGTGTATGTGTGTGCTTAGTCACTCAGTTCTGTCCAATTCTTTGTGACCCTTTGGACTGTAGCCTGCCATGCTCCTCTGTCCATGGGATTTCCCAGGCTAGAATACTGGAGTGGGTTGCCATTTCCTCCTCCGGGGGATTTCTGGACCCAGGGATTGAATCTGTGTCTCCTGCATTGCAGGCACATTCTTTACCTGTTGAGCCATTGGGGAAGCCCATGTTGGAGTGGTATCATCTGCATATCTGAGGTTGTTGATATTTCTCCTGGCAATCTTGATTCCAGCTTGTGATTCATCCAGTCTGGCATTTCGCATGATGTACTCTGCATATAAGTGAAATAAGCAGGGTAATAATATACAGCCTTGTCTTACCCTTTTCCCAATGTTGAACCAGCCAGTTGTTCCATGTCTGGTTCTAACTGTTGTTAATAGAATGTTCCTTATTTGGGGTTTGTGTGAAGCCCCTCAAATATAGACACAGGTTATGTATTCCTGGGCACAAGTGATGGTCTTTCTCAGGGCACACTTCCTTCCCTCACTTGTGGGGTTAATGTTTTTAACCTGGGGGGATGGTTGCCTCATTTCTCCACTCTAACTAATAATAATCTGTGGGAAGAGACTTTCACTTTTTTATTTTTCAACTTTATTTTTTTGAGGTATTGTTGATTTACAATGTTGTGTTTAATTTCTGCTATATAGCAAAGTGATTCAGTTATGCATATACATACATTCTTTTCATACTTTTCCATTATGGTTTACCACAGGATGCTGAATATAGTTCTCTGTGCTCTACAGAAGGACCTTGTTGTTTACCCATCCTATATAGAATAGTTTGAGTCTGCTAACCCTAGACTCCCAGTACAGCCCTCCTTCACCCCCTCCCCATTGGCAATCACTAGTCTGTTCTCTTAGTCTGTGAGTCTGTTTCCGTTTTGTAGATGCTCATTTGTGTCATATTTTAGAGTCCACATATAAGTGATATCATATGGTTTTTGTCTTTGTCTGGCTTACTTCTTTCTCTGACTTTCATATTTAGTTAAGAAAATCTTTAGGTCCCGGAAAAGGCAATGGCACCTCACTCCAGTACTCTTGCCTGGAAAATCCCATGGACGGAGGAGCCTGGTAGGCTGCAGTCCATGGGGTCGCGAAGAGTCGGACACAACTGAGCGACTTCACTTTCACTTTTCACTTTCATGCATTGGAAAAGGAAATGGCAACCCACTCTAGTGTTCTTGCCTGGAGAATCCCAGGGATGGGGGAGCCTGGTGGGCTGCCGTCTATGGGGTCGCACAGAGTCAGACACAATTGAAGCGACTTAGCAGCAGCAGCAGCAGAGGTACCCTCTAGGTATTCCCTGCTTCTCTGCTGTGGGAATTTGGTCCTAAAAGTGTGGCTGTGCTGTCACAGGGTCCTTCTGGATCATGCTGGTCCCATCAACTCAAGACTGGTTGCTTCTCCTCAAAACCAGGATGAAAAAGTTCTGAGATCCATGGATGAGAAGAAACGTGATTGTGTGATCTGAAATAAACCCCTTTATTTCAGGTTTTGAATAAAATCTTTCAAAGGCAAAAAGGAAAACATATGTCAATTCACTTAACCAGTATCTAATTTTTCTCCTGATCAAATTATATAATTTTAGTATCTGATGAAGTTTATCTTTCGTTGCCATTTTGCTCTTTGTATTAGGAAGCTAAGTCATGAAAAATGTGTTTCAAAACTGTAAATAAATGGAAGCTGCTTTGACTAAAAAAAAAAAAAGAAAATCTTTAGGTCCATCCTTGTTGCTGCAAATGGCATCATTTCATTTTTTTATGGCTGAATAATATTCCATTGTATATATGTACCAAGTCTTCTATATCCATTCATCTGTTGATGGACATTTAGGTTTTTTCCATGTCTTGGCTATTGTGTATAGCGCTTCTATGAACATTGGGGTGCATGTGTCTTTTTGAATTATAGTTTTGTTTGGACATATGCCCAGGATTAGGATTGCTGGATCATGTGGAAACTCTATTTTACATTTTCTGAGGAAACTCCATACTGTTTTCTATAGTGGCTGCACCAATTTACAGTCCCACCAACAGTGTAGGAGGGTTCCATTTTCTCCACACCCTCTCCAGCATTTGTAATTTGTAAATGTTTTAATGATGGTCTTAATGATTAGCGTGAGGTGGTACCTCATTGTACTTTTGATTTGCATTTCTCCATTAATTAGTGATGCTGAGCATCTTTTCATGTGCTTATTGACCATCTGTCTGTCTTCTTTGGAGAAATGTCTAAGTTAGGTCTTCTGCCTATTTTTCGATTGGATTGTTTGTTTTTTTGTTATTGGTTGTTGTTGTGTTGTATGAGCTGTTCATATATTTTGGAAATCAAGCCCTTGCTTAATTTGCTTAATCATTTGCAAATATTTTTCTCCCAGTCTGTAGGTTGATGGTTTCCTTTGCTCTAGAAAAGCTTGTGAGTTTGGTTAGTTTCCATTTGTTGGTTGTTGTTCAGTCCCTATGTGGTGTCCCACTCTTTGTGACCCCATGGACTGCAGCACGCCAGGCTTCCCTGTCCTTCACTATCTCTCAGAGTTTGCTCAAACTCATGTTGAGTCCCTGATGCCATCCAGCCATCTCATTTTCTGTCACCCCCTTCTCCTCCTGCCTTCAATCTTTTCCAGCATCAGGGTCTTTTCCAATGAGTCGGCTCTTTGAATCAGGAGGCCAAAGTATTGGAGCTTCAGCTTCAGCATCAGTCCTTCCAACGAATATTTAAGGCTGGTTTCCTTTACCATTGACTGCTTTGCTCTCTGCAGTCCAAGGGACTCTCAATAGTCTTCTCCAGCACCACAATTCGAAAGCATCAATTCTTTGGCGCTCAGCCTTCTTTAGGGTCCAACTCTCACATCCATATATGACTGCTGGAAAAATTGTAGCTTTGACTATACAAACCTTTGTCAGCAAAATGATGTCTCTGCTTTTTAATACACTGTCTAGGTTTGTCATAGCTTTTCTTCCAAGGAGCAAGTGTCTTTTAATTTCATGGCTGCAATCACCATCCACAGCGATTTTGGAGCCCAAGAAAATAAAATATGCCACTGTTTCCATTTTTTTTTGCTTATCTATTTGCCATGAAGTGATGGAACCGAATGCCATGATCTTAGTTTTTTGAATGTTGAGCTTTAAGCCAGCCTTTTCACTCTGTTCTTTCACCTTCATCAAGAGACTCTGGTTCCTCTTCACTTCATTTTTGCTTTTATTTCTGTTGCTTTGGGAGACTGACCTAAGAAAATATTGGTAAGATTTATGTCAGAGAATGTTTTGCCTATGTTCTCTTTTACGAGCATTTTGGTGTCATGTCTTATATTTAAGACAACCTGAGTTTATTTTTGTGCATGTGTATGGGAGTGTGCTAACTTCATTGATTACACATGGCTGTTCAGTTTTCCCAATGCCACTTGCTGAACAGACTTTCTTCCATTGTATATTCTTGCTTCCTCTAAGATTAACTGACCACAGGCGGGGGTGTAATTCTGGGCTCTCTATTCTGTTGCATTGATTCATGCCTGTTTTTGTTCCCATACCACGCTGCTTTGATGACTGCAGCTTATACTACAGGGGAAGAAACTTTCAGACCTGGAACACATCCCTCTCTCCATCCAGCCCTCTGCTGTTGTTGTTCAGTTGCCAAATCGTGTCAGACTCTTTACGACCCCAAGAACTGCAGCACACTAGGGTTCCCTGTCCCTCATTTTTGATGATTCTTGTTTAAATCTCCCTCCAAGGTGTCTCCTCTGGTCCCCTATGCTTACTCAAGCCCTTTCCCTCTGTTGCTGGCATGTGTGATTATACCGAGCCCCACTGTCACTGTGTCTTGTTGGTTCACCTTCCTACTTCACTGGACCTGTGGTTGTCTAGTACCCAGTTGAGGTCTGCAGGGGACACTGAGGGACTGATTGACCAAGCTGATCCCTTATCAGTGAGGACCCTCCCTCCTAGGGCCTGAACCCTCAATCTGGATGATGTACACCAGTTTGAGTGGGGAGCTCATGACTCATGCAACCTGTGACTCATGCAGAGAAGAGAGCAGGGCAAGCCTTCTAAGACCGGTTCTCTCCTGGCTCCCCCAGGGCTGGGCTAGCGCTTTTACATCAAGCATCCAGCACCCGGTTGACACCGATATCAAAGGCAGCTTGAAAAGGACCAGGTCCAAGTCCTAGGTCTCCCCCGCATCCATTTTTCCTGGTTTGTGTGAGCCTGAAACCTGTGTGCCTCCTCTCTGCTCTGCCCATATTCCCCAGCCCTCCACCTCTGCTCTGGCCCCCTCTGTCTACGCCTTCCACCCTGATGCCCTCAGCACATCTCTGAGACGCAAGGTATGGGGGATCCTTGTCCCGACCCTCTGGTTCACGCACTTCGCTGCCAGTGCAGGCCCATCACGTTTCACCGATTAGATACAACTCATGCCGTCTATGGGGTTCCACAGAGTCGGACACGACTAAAGCGACTTAGCAGCAGCAGCAGCAGCAGCATGACAACAACAGGTCCAGGGCCAGCGGACGGGCTGGGCTCCACCTCCCCTGCTGACCCTGGGCACTCGGGTTCCAAGCCCCCAGTGAGATCCGTCGTCACTGGTGCAAACCGTGCGGAAAGTTCTAGAACCTCGCTGCCCAGACTTCAGTCCTTTTAAGGGGGAGCGTCTCTCCGGGGCTCGGGGTTCTCAACTGTAACACTTGGAGGGGGCACCATGGCTTGGAAGGAGGGCTGGGGACCCGCGCTTAAGCTCCGTTTATCAGGAATCGGTACTTCCATCCAGGGTGCCGCCACCTTCCAGGCCGAGGCCAAGGTCCGCCAAAACCCGCGCATCTCGGACCGCGCACCTACTACGCGCCGGCTCGCGCCCCGCCCCGGCCTCGCCCCCGGCCCCGCCCCCGGCCCCGCCCCGGCGCCCCCCGCCCGCCCCGGCGCTTCAGCCAATGAGCGCGCGGCTCCGCATCCGGGGATCCCGGCGCGGCCACCGCCTCCCGCGCACACACGGCCATGGCGGAGGTGAGTGAGCGGGCCGGGGGAGCCGGCCCCCGCCCCGGCCCGCGTCCCCGCCGCCTGGCCGGGCCGCGTGGGGGCCCCGGGCGCCGAGGCCCCGGGCCGGGGCTCGGAGCTGGGCCGCAGTACGGCTCCCGTCGGAGCCCGAGGGGCGCGGGGCTCCGTCGGCGGTCGCCCCCGGCCCCGGCCCCCCCCCCCGGGTGCCACATCGCGGGCGGCAGTGCGCATGTGCGGCGCGGGGGTCGGGGGCGCGGGGTGGAGCGGGGGCGGCTGGGGCGGGGAGGGGGCTCGCGCCCGCAGTTTCCCGCCCCCCGCCCCCGGCGCTCGCCCCGCGTCTGCCAACTTCGCGGAGCGCGCTTTCCCACCGGACCCTGGCTCACCGGACCCCCGCCCGCTGACCCCACCAGCGGCGCTGACGCCCCTCCCCGCGGCGCTGTCCCTGCAGAGTCGTGCCCCATCCGCCTCAGCCCCCTGACCCTACCCACCCCCGATCCCGCGGCTCTCGCCCTGCAGAGTCGTGTGCCACCCGTCCCACCCCCAGCCCCCTGACCCTACCCAGCCCCCAGCCCCCGGCGCTGGCCTCGCGGAATCTTGCTCCCTCCGACCCCTAGCCCTCTGACCCTACCCACTCCCCACCCTCCGGCGCTGGTCCCGCGGAGTCGCGCTCCCACAGCCCGGCGCGGAGGGCTGCTTTTTCCCGCGGCTTGAAGTTGCTTCGCGGAGCCTCCTCTCTGTCCGCAAAGCGGGCCCAAGACCCCGAATCCTTGGGGCCGGACCGATGTTGGAGTTCAGAGTGTTTCGGATTTGAGGATCTGTCGGGTTCCGGGCTGTGATGCTTGAGCAAACTCAGCTGGGATCGTCGAGATCCAGACACCGGGTAGCTTCGTGGCGGGTCGAACCAGGGATGAAAAACTTTCACTTTGAGGGCTTTTTGGAATGTTGGATGAAGCAGTGCGAACCTGCCTTCACCTTTTAGGGCTCTAGAGCGGATGAAATGAATAACGCATCCGCTAGGGACTCAGCAGACGTGACTCTTAGCGCAGATGGTCAGTGTGGGGACTCCAGGCAGGTCCCTGGACTCAGCAAGTGATTCTCACGCAGTGGGTGAGGCTGCCCAGGCCGAGAGAGGAGCAGACACCCGCCCAGGTCCTGGGATGCTTGGCCTGGTCGGGAAGCCACGTTGGGCTGTATGTCTTGGCGCTGCGTGGGTGGATGTTGTGGAGGGTGGAACTGGCCATTCTCTTCCACCAGTGACTTTCGCGGGGACAGCAACAGGTCCTGCGTTTGTGCCAAAGAGGGTGTGGGCATACCAGTGCAAGGCCAGACTTCCCTAGCCCATTCCTGTCTTATATGCAGGTGGCTGTACCCAAAGGGCCCTTCCAGAGTAGTTCTCTTTCCTTAGAGGGCATTTGGGGAAACAAGCCTCCTGGGCAGTGGCTGTACTTGTGGGATGGAGGTAGAAGCCAGGTCTCCTGACAGCCCAGCAGGGGCTTGGCTGTCCGTGTGTGTGTCTGCCTCAGGGGCCAGCAGTCTTGGCCGGGCAGGTAGCCCCGTGTGACAGGTGGGTAGGACAGACTCCCCAGCCAACCTGCCCTGAGTGCTGTGTGGTTTGGCTGTTGACTCTGCCCTGTCAGGGCTGCCAGGTGTCCAGTTTGGGGTGAATTGGAGCTGGTTTCTTAAAAAGAAAGCCAACTCAGTGGGAGGCCCTGGGGGCCTGGCAGTGAGGGACAACAGGTATGCAAATGCCAGTGGTGATGGGCATGGGTGGCATTTGCCCGGGAGGCTGCCCCTGTCTCTGGAGATTTTCACGCTGCGCCACCTTGGGCCAGTCTCTGAGCTGAGGTCCCACAAGATCTTGGCTCCGTGCTTGCACAAGAGCCTGAGCCTTGTCCAGTTCCTGTCTTGAACCAATACAAATGGTGATTCCTGACCAAGCAGTGAGTGCTGACTTTTGTCATCACCAAGGTAGCCATCAGCACCCTGAGAAAAGGTGGGGTGCTTCTTACTGTTTTGCTCGTGGATCCCAACTTAATCTTTAAAAAGCTGAGTCCACTGTCTGTATCTTGTGCTTAAGACACGGCTTTTTGTTGTCCTTAGGGTAACGTGCGTCTTCTCCCTGTGATCCTCAGCCCAATGGCCTTGTTCTCCGAGGATCCCCTGCACCTTCTCCACCCTTGGGCTCCTGTCTCCCTGTGACATCTGCACCCATGGGGGCCTCGCTATGTGGTGGTGTCTGCTGCCCTACTGGCCTCTGTGTGGAGACAGCCACACAGGCCCTCCTGCATCCCTGGTGCAGGGGCCCCGCCCTGTTTTCTCCCCTCAGTACCCTGCACATCTGCTGTTGGTCAGTGTCCCCAGCTAGGTGGGTGACTTGCCGAGACTGGCAGGCAGAACCTGTTTGCTGATTGCTGTGCCCCTGGGGCCTCCTGCGTCCCAGCCCAGAGCAGGTGCTGCATGGGCTGTCAGTCAGCAGTGAGGTGCTGGGCGGCCCAGTGGGACCACTCACCTGCTGGGGGGGTGGGGGTTCTGGTTAACTGCTGCTGTGTGATGAGCCACCTCTGCAGTCAGTTTCTCAAAGCAGCCAGTGCTTCTTAACTACCTGTCCCAGCGTGGAGGTCTGGCTGGTCCCGCCTGTGGTTGCGGCTGGTTGGTGGCTGGGCTGAGCCGCCCACGTGTGGCTGCAACGCTAGCGTGGCCTGCCCTTGTGGCTTGTGCTTCCTCACAGCGTGGCAGCTGGTGGAAATTACACTGCCTTTCACAGCCTAGACTTGGGGGTCACGTGGATCCCTCCCACCAGAGTCCCAGGCCTGGCCATTGCACAGGGAGGGGGTGTAGGACCCCCCTCTGGAAGGAAGGCACGTGGGTGTCCCATGCTTGGAGGAAGAGCTTGTGGATGGGGTGCCTGGTTCTCCAAGTGGAGGTTGGACCTCGATTTCTCTGTGGGTGAGCTGGACCCAGACGCTGCTCTGACCCTTCCAGTAGTGCCCCCGTCCTGTCTGAGCCCCTGCCCTGTCTGAGCCCCCACCTAAGGCAGGGCAGGGCCCCTCCTCCCTCCCGTCTTGAGCCCCCTCCCTCCCATCTGGGCCCCAGGGCAAGGCAGCTCCCTGCCCTGGGCTTGTTCTTCCTCCCCACAGTGGCCTTGGGGACTAAGTCCCCACAATGCTAATTCTCCCCCCTTTTTTCTTCTTTATAAAAATTTTTTTACTCGGAATGCCCTTAGCCAGCTCCTCATCTGTTTGCTACTCCCACCTTTGCAAAACGGGGGCCTTGGGCTCCAGAGTGCTCTGAACGGGGCGAGGGGAGGGTAAGATGGACAGGACACTGGGAACCCACTGCTACGCATGGGCCTGACCTGAAAGTCGGTGTTGGGGCAACCATAATCCTCTCAGAGCTGCCTGAGGCGAGCTTGGGGATCTCAGGCCTGTGGGGAGGCTGAGCAGACCCGGCCTTCCCACTGTCCTCTGGCCACCGTTTCCCCTGCTGCTGTCTGGGCTCCCCTGCCAGCGTCCCAGGGCAGATCCCAAGGTGGGGGGGATGCTGGGCCAAGCCCTTCTCCGACTGTCTGCTGCTGTCCTCATGCTCGAGCCTTGCCCAGAAGGAACATCTCTGGACTGGCACCTGCAGGTGGCCTGTGGCCTGCAGGCTGCTGACCCCTTCCTGGTGGGGGGGTGAGGGTGCCACTCCGGTGCTGTGTCCAGGCTGCTCCCTTGCTCCCTGTGTTGTTACCTCCTGCCTCAGGTTGAGGGGCTAACCTTCTTAAAGCGGCCTGGGTGGGGGGACTCCCTCTTAGAACTCAAGGTGCTCCCGGCAGAGCACTTGGGGTGCCCCTGGACACCTCCTCCCTCTTAGAACTTGGGGTACTCCTGCCGAGCACTTGGGGTGCCCCCTACACTTCCTCATAGAACTTGGGGTGCTCCCAGCCAAGCACTTGGGGTCTCCTCTACACTTCCTCCCAAAGAACTGGGCCGGTCTCCCAGCAAGCTTCAGACTTCTCCTCACTTTGGTGTTTCCAGGGCCCTGGCTTGCTCTGCTTCCTGGCTCTCTGTGGCTTTACTGACCGTTTGTGTCCTTTTGTTCATGCTCCCAAGAAGCGTGACAGTTCTGTTAAGCGTTTCTGAGTTCCAGAGCTGGAGTTTGCACTTATAGTTGTACCACTTACATGCTGTGTGAGCTTGAGTGAGTGACTTGACCTTTCGGAGTTTTAAGTCCCCTATTTCTCTAATGAAGAAAATGATTACACAACCTCTTGACTCAGTGAGGAAATCAGTATGTAAATTCTTATTAAACGTTTTTCTGAAATTTTAAAGTTTAGTTTATTAACTATTCTAATCTTTTTTTCTTTTTGTAAACAGCTTTACCGAGGTATATGTAGTTCATTTACTTTACAATTCACTTATTTTAATGTGTCCGATTCAGTGGTTCTTCGTATATTCAGAGTTGTACAGGCATCACCAGTCAATTTTAGAACATTTCACCAGCCCAGAAGAAACCGTGTACTCCTTAGTCATCTTTCTCCTCCCCCCTAGCCCCTGACAACCAGGAACCCACTCCCTGTGTCTGTGGATCGGCCTGCTCTGGACGTTTCCCATCAGTGGAATCACACCCTGTGTGTCCTTCTGTGTCTGCTTCTCTCACTGAGCATCGTGTTCTCAGGGTCCATCCATGTAGTAACGAGTGTCAGGGCTTCTCTCCTTTTTGGGGCTGGGTGATATTCCACCTGATGTCTCTTTGGGTTCTTTCCTCCTTTGGCTATTGTGAGTCAGCCTGCTGAGAACACTTGTGAACAGGTCTCAGTGTGGATGAAGATTTCCGCTTCTCTTGGGTGTTGTCAGGGAGGAGAGGCTTGACTTTTCCCCCTGCCCGCCTGTGTCCTGGCTGGGGCCCAGTGGTTCGGGCTGACAAGGGCAGGTTCACAAGAGAGAAACAAGCAGCTTGTTAGGCAGGTGGTGTGTGTCATGTGGGAGAACCCTGTGAGGAGTCCCCTGGAGGGTGTGAACAGCAGGGTGGTCAGTGCAGAGGGAAGGCCTTGACCTTTGGAGGTGATGCCTCATGGGCAGAGGGGTGAAGGGCTGTGTGTGCGCCGCCCCTGCACACAGATGGTTGGTCTGCTTTCTCACCTGCTTCCACGCTTGACACTCTGTGCCAGGGCGGTGTGTCGCGGGTTCCCCTGACCCCCAGGTGTGCTCCTTGCGCGGTCTACTGCAGGTCCCCTCCCAAGGGTCCACGTGCCCACACTTGGTGTCATATATCCTCCTGATCTCAGTGTGCTCACTTGCCCTCCTGACATCGAGCCTTGTTTCTATGTACCGATTGGCTGTGTGTGTAGCTCTTTGGAGGCTTTGCCTGTTTAAAAACCCTGTTTCCTTTTTCTTGATGATCTGTAAGAATTCTTTACGTATTCTAGATATAAGTCCAGTTTTAGAGCTGCGTGATTTGCCCATATCTTTTACTGGTCTCTGGGTCGCCTTTGCACTTTCATGATGCTGCCCTTTGAAGCACAGAGAGTTTTAATTTTGATGAAATACAGTTTATCTGTTTTTTCTTTTGTTGTTTATGTTTTTTTGTGTCTTACCTACGAAACCATTGCCTGGTGAGAAAGACTCATTCATTGCTTTGGTTTCTTCTAAGAGTTTGATAGTGTTAGCTGTTATATTTGAGATCTTTGATCCATTTTGAGTGAATTTTTGTGTGGTGTGGGAGAGGAGTTGAACTTTATTATTCTGTGTGTGGATAGCCAGGCATCCCAGCACAATTTGTTGAAAAGACTGTTTATTACATGTTGAATTTTTCTGTCACCCTTTAAAAAATTTGCTTGCCTGTAAATACGCGGTTTACTTCTAAATCCTCAGTTTTGTTAATTTGATCTAAATATCTCACCTTATGTCAGCACCACACTGTTTTGATTACTGTAGCTTTGCAGTACTTTTGAGGTCAGGAAACATTTTTTCCCCTCAAGATTGTTCTGGCTGTTCAGGATCCCTGAGTTTTCTTGTGATTTTTGGGACAGTTTCTGTGTGGAAGCCAGTTGGGATTCTGATAGGCCTGTCATTGAACCTCTAGATGAGTTGAGGAACATGGACATCTTGGCAGTTGTAAGTCTTGAGCTAGGAATATAGTGTTTTTCCATTTTATGTAGATACTTAGTTTCTTTCAACATTCTTTGCACTTTTCAGAGTGTTAGTTTTGAACTTCTTTTGCTTCTTTTATCGCTAAGTATTTTATTCTTTCTGGTGCTGTCATAAATGGAATTGTCTTCCTTGTTTTCTTTTTAGATTGTTAGTTGCTACTGCATAGAAGTAGAGTTTCTGTGGCTTGTCTTTTGTCCTGCAGCCTTGCTGAACTCATTTACTGGTTCCAGTTTCTTTAGTGGATTCTTTAGTATCTTCTGTGTCCCAGGTCATGATGTGTTTTTCCAACTTGGATTCCTTTCATTTCACTTTCCTGCCTACTGGAACCTCCAGGACGGCATTATGTAGACAGTGCCCTGGTCTTGGGGAGGCGGCAGTAGCTGGGGTTGGGTGGAAGTTCCCTTGCAAGGCCTTGTGTATTCAGTGTTTCCGTCATGAGAGGGTGTCTTTGCGTCTGCTCAGATGATGCCGTGAGTGTGTATCTGGTCTGTGCTGTGGTCATTTGTCGTGTTGGGTGTCGCCTGTGTGTTGCCTCCCTGTGCTGATCCACTCCTTGTCACTGTGTGGTGTTCTCTGCATGTTGCTGAGTTCAGTTTGCTCATGTTTTGTTGGGGAATACTGTGGTTCTGAGTTATTGGTCTAGTTTTCATGTTCTTAATAAGCTTCTGAACATCGTGATAATGGTAGCTGTTGTACTGTTTTTTTTTATGTAGTTCTAAAAATTTGAGGTGTAATTTATGTCCTTCATAATATCCCCATCTAAAGTGTTGAATTCAGTGGTTTTTAGTATGTTCACAAAGTTTTGAAACCTTCAGCCTTACCTGGAACATTCCATCACCCCAGTAGAAGCCCACCCCCATCAACAGTTACCCCCTCGCCAGCCCTTGACCACCAGGAACCCACTCTGCGTCTGTGGATTGGACTGTTCTGGATGTTTGCTGTTAGTGGAATCACATCCTGTGTGTCCTTCTGTGTCTCCTTCTCTCCCTGAGCATCTTGTTCTCAGGATCTGTCCATGTGGTAGCAAGTGTCAGGGTTTCCCTCCTTTTCATGGCCAAGTAATACGTCATCATGAGGATGGACTGTGTCTTCTTTATTCATTCCCCTGTTGATGGGCATTAGGGTGTTTACAGCTTTGGGCTATTGTGAGTCATGCTTCTGTGAGCACATGTGTACACCTTTTAGTATGGACATATGTTTTTGGTTCTTTAGGGTGTGTACCTAGGAGTAGAGTTAATTGCTGGGTCATTTGGTAACTGTTTATGTTTGGAGGAATTTCCAGATTTCTCCGTAGTGGCTCTTTGCGTTTTGAACATGACGTTTCGGAGGCTGGGCCCTTTTGCGTGGCTGTGGTGTCAGCACCTGGCTGCAGGTGTTGGCTGGGCTGTGTGTGGGCCTGGCTCACCTGACACTGTCCTGGCCATGATCAGCTGCTGGTGGCTGGCTGATTCCGGCTCCTCATGGTGCCCACAGGTGCTATCCCACCTGGAGGAGGGTCCGAACTTGGTGGTGGCACCCTGTGCCCTCTGAGCATCTCTGCCTGGGCACTTGGACTCCAACCGTGACTGAAAGTCTGGCCCACTGTGCCCCCACCCCCAGCCAGTGGAGATTGCTCCTGTGGCCCTGATGTACCCTGGGGGCCAGCTCTGATCATGGCCGGGCCATCTGGCCGCTCGCGGGCCCTAACCCTGCTCCTCTCCTCTGCAGGCCTCCTCACTGGAGAGGCAGAGCCCTGGTGCGGCCTCCTGCTTGCCTCACAGTCTGTGCCCCGGGGAGCCCAACTTGCAGACCACAGCAGGTACCTTACCCCCCACCCCTTCCTGGGTCGCCAGGGCCTCAGTGGGGGCGAGGGCAAGCCAGCTGGTGGTCAGGACCTCCCTGTTGGCCAGGTCCACCCGCAAGCTGGGGGCGGGGGCTGCAGGAGGGAGGGTGCTGGGTGGGCACTATCTGGGGGCTCTGGCCTCCCCAAACTGGCCACCGGCCCCTCCTGTCCAGCTTCCGGAGGCTCCACCCCCTCCTGTTGCTCTTGGGACCCACATGCAGACCTTCACTATTCCCTGCTGGGGTTGAGTGAGACCTGGCTGTGTCCTTTCTTGTTTCTTTACAAGTCACTGTACTGAGGAGCAGCATGGAGATACAGCAGTGAGCACATCCTGGGTCTTTGGGGAAGGCTCCAGATCTGGTCAAGTCCCCCAGCTACTGGGCTGGGACCAGAGGAGGGTGGGGCATTTGTTGGGTGGCTGTGTGGACATTCACATATGTGCATACACCCACACAGCCCCAGGGCCCCCAGGCTTCCTCTGCCCCGTGGTCTCAGCCATAGCGCGAGGTTTGGGACGGGTGCAGAGCTCACCAGGCTGCTGTCCCCCACAGTGGTGTCCATGGGCTCTGAGGACCATCAGTTCCACCTGGCGGAGATCCTGTCGCAGAACTACGGTGTCCGGGAGGAGCACGAGGGTGCAGCGCGGGGCCCAGAGAAGCCGGAGGAGGAGCTGGAGAAGGACTTCGTCTCCCAGGTACCCAGCAATGCGGGCAGGGCATCAGCGGCCTTGCAGCTGCTCCGTGTGTCCACTCGGTCTCCGAGCCCACCTGGCTCTGTCAGCAGAGGCCTGGCCACACCAGCCCGTCTTGCCTTCGTGGGGCGCTGGGCTCCAGACCAGCCGGCCTGGAGAGTGAGCCCACTGTTCTCCAGCTTTTTGACTCCAGACCCCCCTTTTGTGTTCTTAAAAATTATTGATGATCTCAAGGAGCTTTGTTTATGTAGGTGATGCAGCGAACCCATTGTAAGTAAAAATAACACATTTTTGTGAAAATGTAACTGTTTTCCAAACGAAAAAAAAAGGAAAAAGAGTGAAATAGTTTTATATTTCTGTAAATCTCTGTGAAGTGCTGTCTTTAGGCAGATGTCAGTCTGTTGTGGTCTGTCTCTTAGAGAGTGAGTCTTGCCTCTTAGAGATCTGTTCATGGAAAAGGCAGGAGTATTTACCAGTTTGTTGACATAGTTGTGGATGCTTTCTGATGCTGCAGCAGAGTGTGGCAGGTGGCAGCCTCATGGGCTGGACCCCGTAGCCACATCCGAGGAACTCTGTCCTTGTGTTAGGGTCCGCTGGTCTTGACCTTGGAGTGGTCCTGACCCATGTGTGATCTCGTCACCTTTTGTGTGGATGAGATGCTGGCCGGGTGCTGGTTCCATGATGTGTAAGTCCTGTGCGTGTGCACAGAGTCCGCTGTGTAAAATCTAGAGAGCACACGTGTGTCAGTCCCACAGAATGGGATGCTTTAAACAGCAGGTTTATTTTTGTGCTGTTTGGGGCCTGGAAGCCCCAGACCAAGGCTAGCCTGGCATGTCTGCAGGGCGCTGCTCAGCTGCCGATGCTGCTTCTTGTGCGGCCTCTCCAGGGTGAGAGCAAGCTCTCTGGTCTCTTCTTGTGAGAACACTGGCTTCCTGGGTCAGGGCCCTGTCCTGTAGCCTTAATTAATTAATTTATTTTTGGCTGTGTTGGGTCTTTGTTGCTGTGCACCGGCTTTCTCTAGTTGCAGCAAGCAGGGGCTACTCTCTAGTTGAGGTGCGTGGACTTCTGTCACAATGGGGCTTCATCATGTCAGCTAGGAGGTGCGGCACACAGACCTCAGTTCGTTAAATGTCGACACTGACCTCACCAGATATCTTTCAAGTCCTGGGACCAAAGAGTAGTCACTGGTCATTTATTTAGCTTGGTGCTGTGTATCACTTAGTACCAATTTAGTCTTAAAACCAAAACATGTCTTCTGTTCAAAAAGGAGAAAACAGTTTTAAAGAGTTCAACTTGAATTCAAAACTTCTCAAAAGTAACCAAAAAAAAAAAAGTTCAGCTATTCTTTAGCGAAATACCTTATCTAATTTTCTTTAGGGGAGCTCCCTGGTGGCCGGGTGGTCAGGACTCCATGTTCTCACTGGAACACAGGGTTCAGTCCCTGATTGGGGAAGTGAGATTTGCAAGGCACATGGTGCAGCCAAAAACATCTTTTTTTCCAGATACAATTTTTATTCACTGATTAAGGAAAAGAAACGTATAATAATATCCAAAGCAAAAGTGGAAATGCCTGCCTTTTATATTCCCTTTCCAGCCTTACAGTGGGCATTGCGGTTTATTATTTTCATGCTGTCAGATCCAAGTTTTCCAAAATTGGAATATTCTGCTCGAAAGTGTTTACTCCAAGATTTACTCTGGCGACAAGCAGTCAGTGGTTTCTCTCGAAGGAGCTGCTCCCTTGGTTCAAGACTGGGATGCCCTCTGGGGGGCTGAAAGGAGTCGGTAGACGAGGGCTGGACTTGGGGTCTGGCTGGAGTGAACCACTAGGACTGGTCGTGGGGCTGATGGGCTCAAGGGCAGGGGGGCAGAGCCCCCAGGACAGTGCCCCTGACATAGCCCTGCCCCCACAGAGCAGCGACATGCCCCTTGATGAGCTGCTGGCCTTGTACGGCTACGAGACCTCGGACCCCATCTCGGAGCAGGAGAGCGAGGGCAGCGATGCCGTACCCCACCTGCCTGACATGACCCTAGACAAGGTGAGGGGAGGCTTCGGGGGTGGGCGGGAGGGCCCTGGACAGGTAGGGGTGTGGTCAGGAAGTGCGGGCTGCCCACCCAGGGTCTGTATGGCCAAGGCGAGGGCCCTGGCAGGGAGAGATGCCGGGTCCTGAGCAGGTCTTGGCAGGGTCAGAGAGGAGAGGTTCTGACTGTGCTAGGTCTCAGGCAGAGGCACATCCCCTCCCCAGCTGGCAGCCCCCCGGGGATTGGGGAGAGCAGCCGCTCGGGGGTCCTGGGTGCTCCTAGAGGGAGGCTCATCCACATTGGCACCATCACGCTATTATCAGTAGTGTTATTTGAGATCATAAAAACAAAGTACAAAAATGTTCTTTACTTTCTTGTTAAAAGGACCAAATAGCGAAGGATTTGCTTTCAGGGGAAGAAGAGGAAGAAACACAGTCCTCGGCCGATGACCTCACCCCATCTGTGACCTCCCATGAGGCCTCCGACCTTTTCCCTAGTCAGAGTGGATGTAGGTGACCTCCGCTTCTGCCCCTGAGCTGCTGGGGTCTCAGACCTCGGGGCCCCTGGGGTGCCTGCTCTTGCTGGAGCCCCTCTGGGCACCATCCCTGTGCGGAGGCTGGTGACCTGGGTTTATGCACGGGGGGAGCGTGTTTGTGTTTGTGGCTGAATGTCTGTTAAGTCCAGGGGATCTCGGGCCGTGACCCGGCTGGCAGTGCACTGCAGCAGGAAGTGTTGAGTTTCCAGCCCCCAGTAGGTTTATGACCGCAGCAGAGCCCCTTGCGGACCCTGCTTCTCTGCCCTCTCACCTCATCCCCTGGCTTGGGCCTGGGTCCACCGCCTCTCAGGAGGGGCATACTTGGGGATCAGGTGGCTGGAGAGTGGGATGGGGGCCCGGGGTCTGCCAGGGTCTGTTGGCAGAGGGCACATGCCTCACTGCTCCTCTTTTTTCCTAAGCCTGCTTCCTGGCTGACGCCGACAAGGAGCCTGGCTCCTCCAGCTCATCGGACGCTGAGGAGGACCCTCTTCCCGCCAACAAGTGTAAGAAGGTGAGCAGCTCTGACGCTGGACTGGACTTGAGCTTGAGTGCTGTGGCCCTGGTCCTGTCTGGGGGCTCCCCCACTACCCCCACCCTCCCACAGGACTGGCTATACCGGACACACTGTTGCTCGCACTCCTGCATACTCCTAGGCTTGGCCTCAGAGCAGACAGGCAGACTCAGCCAGTCCTGGCTCTGGGCCGCAGCCCCCGTCAGCACCGCTGTCCACCCTGACCCTCCTGGGCCTTTGCCTTTGCAGGAGATCATGGTTGGGCCTCAGTTCCAAGCTGACCTCAGCAACCTGCACTTGAACCGGCATGGCGAGAAGAGTAAGTGGGCCTGGGAGCTGGGGGGCAGGGAGCAGGAGAAATGCCACCCAGTCCAGAAAAGACTTTGGTGGTCAGCCAGAGCCGGTTCCCAGGTTCTCTGAGTGAGCCTGAGAGTCCCGGCCCTGCTCAGGTGCCCACCTAGGGCAGCCGACCTTCAGGGCGCTCTGGGAGGTAGCTGCCCCTCCCTGCTGGCTGGACATGGGCCCTGAAGTTACCCCGAGCCCCCACCCAGGGTTGCTGCATTTGTTCTCTTGGGTGTGTGGGCTCTCCCCATATCGCCCACAGGTCAGTCCCTCATCTCATCTGGGGCTCTTCCTGCACGCCCGCCAGATACCTGTATTTTTCTGCTCTGCCCTGTTCCTGAGGGCACTCGCCATCTGACTTGATGTCTGTCTGTCTGTCGATCCCACTGGAATGTAGAGCTGGGCCTCCGTTCTTTGAGGTAGAAATCATCGCTTCTGTGTGCAGGTGTTGAGGTCGGGCCGTGAAAGCAGGTGCCTGTTGACTAGGATCTGTTTTTCTTTGCCCCAGGGCTCCTGCACTCCTGGGCCAGCACTCTGAGCTCAGAGGCTTTTCTGAGACGATTTGGCAGCTGGGATTGGGGGGATAGGATAGATGAGGGAGCCGAGGACCCTTGGTGAAGAGGGGAATGCCTCCCAGGGCCCGAATTTGGACGTGGGCTGGTGGGATGTGCTTGCTCCTCATAGGCAGTTTAGATGAAGGATGGGAGACAGGAGGCCGCGGCTGAGCCGGGTCCCAGGATATGCTGGGACACGGGATCTCCCCAGAGGAGGCTGTGAGCTGAGCCTGTGCTCTCCCGCAGGTCTGCCTTTGATCCCTGGGCCGGGAGCTGGCCTCTCCCTGCAGGGACTCCTCCACACAGTGTGCACCGTGGGCGCTGCGGCATCAGGGCCCCTGTGTGCGTGCCTATGTTGACTCCTCCTCTAGCTGGTCGGTGTTCTGGTGGTTTGTGGTGTGGCCGTCTTGGTGGACACTCACACTCGTTCTTGGGACGTCATTCGTGGGCACCGTGGGCCCTGCCAGCTGTGCGGGAGTTCCAGTTACTCCGTGTCCTCCTCAGCCCTGGGTGGTCTGTCTTGTTAGTTGGTGTGGAGTGGGCCCTGCTGTGGCTTTAAGTGACTTTTCCTCCCACTTGGTGTCTCCCGCAGGTGCCTGCCCAGGCCTTTCCCCTTTGAATGGAGTGCCTTCCTCTCCTGCCTTGCAATGTCCTGGGTGTGTCCGTGGCTGGCTGTGTGCACTGTGGGCGTGTTCTCCCATCAGTGGGGTCTGATTTCAGTGAAGTCTAGCTTGTCTTTATTTTAGCCACAATTGGCTTGTGTGCTAAGAAGTCTGCAGACCCCCTTCTACTTTGGCGTCTGTGATCTAATTTAATTTTAACATGTGGGTTGGAGGTATGGGTTAGGGTTGATGGCCCCCTCCCCGCAAGTCTTGCACATGGACACGTCCATAGTTCCCCCACTGAATTACAGGTGTGCCTCTATCAGAGATCAGTGTCTGCAAGGTCCCTCTGCTTTGGGGGTTTCTCTTGTTTTCTTTTGTCTGACTCAGGATCCTGACCACTCTGCCTTAATTGTTGCAGCTCTGAAGTAAGTCTGCGATACTGTGAAACCTCCAACATTGTAACTTTTGTCTGACCACTCTGTCTTAATTGTTGTAGCTCTGAAGTAAGTCTGAGATGCTGTGAAATCTCCAACTTTGTAACTTGTTTGTGCATGCACAGAAGTTTTCAGATTAGTTTGTCCTTTGGCCCAGAATTGATTAGGGATTGATTAGGGTTGCATTGGCTCTTAAGGTTAATTTGGGGAGGAGCAACATGTCAATCAAAGGTTAATTTGGGGAGGAGCAACACTTTAACATACTGACACTTCTAGTTTGAGTGTGGCTTCTTTTATTTAGGTCTTTTATTTAGGTCTTCTTTTATTTCATCAGTTTCAGAGTTTTAAAGGTAGCAGTCTTGTGATTCTTGCTAGCAAGCAGTTTGGATTCTTTTAGTTAAAATTTGTACACAGTGACTTGGCTAAATTCGCTTACTAATTTTAATGCCTTATAGGTTCTTTTGCATTTTTAAATGTAACCAATCATATCATTTGTGTATGATAACCTTCTTTCTTTGTGATCTTTGTATGTTTTATTTCTTTTTCTTGCCTCATTTCACTGACTCCAGAACAGAAGTAAAAAGAAGTGGTGACTGAGGACATATGTGTCTTGTTCTCAGACTTGGGGGGGTGTTCAGTCATTTCCCACTTGGTGTAACCATAGAATTATATTTATCAGATGAGAAGGTTTCTTTCTGATTTTAGTAGCAGACAATTTTTGCTGTGAATTTTGTCAGATACTTTTTCTGCCTCTACATCTGTGGTCATTTTTTCTTTTGTTCTGTCGATGTAGTGAATTGGTAGATTTTCAGACATTAAACCAGCCTTGGATTCTGGAGTAAGCTGTTCAGTTCAGTTCAGTCGCTCAGTCGTGTCCGACTCTCCGCGACCCCATGAATCGCAGCACACCAGGCCTCCCTGTCCATCACCAACTCCCGGAGTCTACCCAAACCCATGTTCATCGAGTCGGTGATGCCATCCAACCATCTCATCCTCTGTCGTCCCCTTCTCCTCCCGCCCCCAATCCTACCCAGCATCAGGGTCTTTTCCAGTGAGTCAACCCTTCGCATGAGGTGGCCAAAGTATTGGAGTTTCAGCTTCAACATCAGACCTTCCAATGAACACCCAGGATTGATCTCTTTTAGGATGGATTGATTGGATCTCTTTGCAGTCCAAGGGACTCTCAAGAGTCTTCTCCAGCACCACAGTTCAAAAGCATCAATTTTGCGGCACTCAGCTTTCTTCACCGTCCAACTCTCACATCCATACATGACCACTGGAAAAACCATAGCCTTGACTAGACGGACTTTTGTTGGCAAAGTAATGTCTCTGCTTTTAAATATGCTATCTAGGTTGGCCATAACCTTCCTTCCAAGGAGTAAGCTGTGCCAAGTCACAAAATACTGCCTTTTATGATAACGATACATGTGCGTACAGTTGATCCTTTTTATTTGTGGATTCTGTATTTGTGCATTTACCCCATGGCTAAAGTTAATGTGTGAACCCAGAATGAACACCTGTAGTGCTTTCAGGGTCATTTTTGGGTGCGCACATGTGCAGAGGGTAGAAACATCGAGTTGTCTGGAGCACATGTTCCTGGGAAGGTTGACCCAGGGAAGCTTCCTTCTCTGTTCAGCTCTTAGCTGTCAACACAAGCCTCACTCGTGTCCACTGAACCCTGTGGTTTTCGTGTTTTGCTGTTTAAAGCGGCCCCAGGTGTGGTGCTGGGTGCCCTCTGGGATCTTGAGCACATGAGGGCTGAGGCGTGCCTGTCAGAGAAAACGTGTGTGAGGTGAGCTTTGTCCACGCATGAGCTCTTGCTGTGAACTTGGTGTTAGTGAGCCCACAACATGTATGAAATGAGGTGTCTTTAAACAGAATCTCATGTGAACAGCTTGAGCTGTGTGCATGAGCTGAGCCCGTGCTTTGACCAGAGGCATGCGAGACCCTGACAACTATGGGACCCTGATCTGTCCTCCCCAGAGCCTTGGTCTGTGCTCCCCACACTGCGCTGGCCACTGCTGAACACTGCTGCCCCCGAGATGGGCTGGTGCGTGTTGTCAGCCCCTTCCTTATACAGAGTGTTGCACGTGTGTCCGTGGAGACACTGGCTTGTCATTTGTGTTTATTTTGTCCTCATAGGGCTCTGGTTTCAGGGTCATGCTTCCTCGGGAAATGGTTGGGAAGTGGCTTTTTCTAGTGCCTGGAGGAATCTGTGTAAGACAGTTATTGCTGCTGCTTTAGATGTTGGAAGGGTTCTGCGGTGATGCTCTGGGCTTGGGGTTCAGTTTAGATTTTTTTGTGTATGGAAGAGTTTGAATGATTAATTCAGTTTATTTGCTAAACATCAGTCTATATTTTTTGTTCCTGTTGTGAAAAGTTGTATTTCTGAGAAGTTTACCACTTTCACCTAAATTGTTCACTTTTTGGCAGAAAGTTCATAATATTCTCTTATTCTTTTCTTAATGTGTATAGGACCTGTAGTAATGTCTCTTTTTTGGGTTCTGATACTGGTAATTTGCATTTTTTGTTTTGTATTCTCTCTTGATGAGACTTTTTGGAGTTTATATTAATTTTATTGCCCTTCACAAGGGATGACTAACTTTTGGTTTGTTGATGTCTCTCTGTCATCTGATTTCTGTGTAGCTGACTTTTATTTCCATCTTTACCTCCTTCCTTCTCTTTAGCTTCATTCTGTTGTTCTCTAGTTTCCCTTGTGGTACCTTCTCTGACTGGTTGTTTAGAAGCGTGAATGCTGTGGATTCTCTGGTTCCCCTTCTGTTGCTCATGTTGAGTTGGAGTTCTCTGAGGCCCAAGGCTGTGCTCTGTTTTCCGTCCTTTGGGGTCAAGGGGCTGGGCTCTGTGGCCGGTGTTGTGAATGTTCCTGTGACGTCTGTCTGTCTGGTATTCACACAGTACATTCCTTTCTGCCTTCTTATGCACAAAGTGTAGTTTTGTAAATGGAGTATATTAGGATCTGATTTTTGTCTGTTCGCATGTTGAGTCCTGTCCTTACGTCCTGCAACCCCTGCAAGTAGGGGGTCATGTCTGCCGTCGTGCTGTGTGTTTTCTGCCTCTTCCATCTATTCTTGGTTCCTTTATTTTATCCTGTCTTTGATTCATCAGGTAATTTATTCTGTTGTTTTGTCCTGTTTGGACTCTGGTCTTAATGTCTGCGTCACTTTCCCAGTGGTTACCCTGGTTCGCTCTGCATGCATGTGCCCCCGTTCCCCTTCACTTCAGGGGCCTCAGACAGCGTGACTCGTCCCACCTCTTCCCCAGCCTCGCTCACACCAGCAGGTCGCAGATGCGAGCATCTCTGCCCACGGCGCCCACATGCTGCGATCCATCCCTCCAGCCTCTGTGGCTGGGAGATGAGAACTTTCTCTTCACTGCTCCTTGTGCTGGTCTGCTGTGGATGAATTCTGAAAAGTATTAATTTCACTTTCATTTTTGAAGACTGTTTTCGTAGGTGCAGAAGTCTAGGTTTTCAGGCTTTATCCTTTCAACACTTGAACTACTTTACTCCATTGTCTTTTTGTGTCTGTTTCCATTGAGATTGTTTACTTCCCTTCTGCCTTCTCCTCTCTTTCTTGGGGTTCAGACAGTGGCATGGCCTGAGCTCCTGGCTCTGTGGGTCAGAGTTGCCAGTGGACTTCCTGCCCTCCTCTCGCCAGAGCTGGCCCAGGGCCTTGTCCTTGTTCTCTGTGACTCAGTTACACACGTCTCAGGTGCTTGTCCATCTCACTCGCTTCTCAAACTGTTCTCTTAAAGCTTCAGTTTGATATATTTGAACAAAATTCTTTGTGATGTCACTGATCATGTCATCTGCTGCTGTTGAAGCTACTTGGTGGTTCATAACTCACACACTGTGTTTTCTAGCCCTCGGATGCTTGTGTGATTCTTTTGAATGGATTTCAGTTCTCTGCTGAAATTTCCCAGCTTTCTATTTGTTTTGTTCTTTTCTGCTGTCATCTTACCTCATGGATCATGGTTATTTTGAAATCCTGTGTGTCAGCTCTGATGTCTCACTCTCTGTGGACTTACGTGTGGTCACATGGTTCCTCTCACCCTGCTGTGATAGGTCAGCACACAGCCATGGTGGCAGGTGTTCACTTTTTCTCTGGAGTGGCCTGCTCTCCCCTCTGGCTGACCCCCCTGGTCCAGCCTGGGACTCGTGTTGACTTTGGAGGTGGAGAGAAGTGGCTGCAGGTCCCTGGGCATCAGCCCTGGAGTTGCTGGTTCCCCATAGGAGAGAGTCCAGCCGGGAGTGGGTTCTGTCTTCAGCCCCTGCGCTGGGTGTTGGGCTTGTGTGTATTGTTTAGTTTCCAATCCCAGTGGCTCTTCTCTGGATAACTGAGAGGTGCTGGCACTGGGGTCTCCCTCTGCCTCTTTTCCACTACGTGCTTTGCCCAGCTAGGAGCTGCCCGCTGGATGCAGACTGCAGCCTGAGGGGAAGTCTGGCTGGTGTGTG
The DNA here is from genome assembly GCF_054371585.1 of Giraffa tippelskirchi. Lineage (NCBI taxonomy): Eukaryota > Metazoa > Chordata > Mammalia > Artiodactyla > Giraffidae > Giraffa > Giraffa tippelskirchi. Next base: position 116,365,285 of record NC_137280.1, on the reverse strand, counting down.
GTGCTGACTTGAGGGCTGTGGCGGCTGGGTGGCTCTGGCTTGAGTGAGGCTCTCACACAGGTCTCATCCGTACTTGAGTCTGGGCTCCACGTGTTGCTCCCTTGGTCCCGCCTTTCCCCTCCCTGAGCTCGCTCTGCAGCTGCCTTCTCAAAGGCTAGGGTCAGAGGTCCCCATTCCAGCCCTGGGTTAGTTACTACCTCCTCTGGGAAGCTGGCCCTGATTTTTGGCCACTTGGTCCCCACTGGCCTCTCCCCCTTCCCACCTTCGTGCCCAGAGCCGGCCCTGAGGGGCACAGAGCTGGAGGCCCAGCCCAGGCCGCCAGTCAGGCCCTTGTCCTCTGGAGGGGCAAAGTTGGCCTGCCCTGCTGGGCTTCCTGGGAAGTGGTCAGAGGAGGCGACCTGTGTGCCCACACGTGATCTTGCCCCTTCTGCACAGTCTACGAGAACGAAGACCAGCTGCTCTGGGACCCCAACATCCTTCCCGAGAGGGAGGTGGAGGAGTTCCTGTACCGGGCGGTGAAGCGGAGGTGGCATGAGATGGCTGGATCTCAGCTTCCGGAGGGAGAGGCCGTGAAGGACAGTGAGCAGGTGGGCTGCCCATGGGGCGGAGGGACTGCCAGGCCAGAGGGGCGGGAGCCAATGTGGTCGTGTGCTTGTGACGAGTTCATTTGGAACCCGCTAGTGATGGGAAATGGCAGAGCGGACGCCCCCACCCCATCCATCTCCCCGCCCCTGTGGCAGTGTGGACCCCCCGACAAGGTGAGCAGGCAGAGGTCTCAGTGGCTGCCACCCCTCACCCACCAGGCACTGTACGAGCTGGTAAAGTGCAATTTCAATGCGGAGGAGGCCCTGCGGAGGCTGCGGTTCAACGTGAAGGTGATCCGAGGTGAGCGCTGGTCTGCCTGGGGGCCCCCTAACCCCTGCTCTGCTGCTGACTGCCCCCCACCCCTACAGACGGGTTGTGTGCCTGGAGTGAGGAGGAGCGCCGCAACTTCGAGCATGGCTTCCGCGTGCATGGCAAGAACTTCCACCTGATCCAGGCCAACAAGGTGAGTCCTGCCTGCTACCCACGGCTCCCAGCCAGGAAGCTCCACCCGCAGCAGGAGGTCAGGACAAACCCCCCCAGGCTCCTGACAGCTCTAGCTTCCTCCCCCCTGCTCCCCCGGAAAGGTGCAGTCTGGGGACAGATTTGTGCTCACTGCCGATTCCCCAATTCCGACCCCACCTGGACTCTCCCACAACTCCCTTGCCTGGGGACTAAGGGTTTCCACATTCACTCTACCCAAGGACAAGGTTCTCCTGCCATGGCACCCATGGGGTGTGGCCAGAGTGGCTGCCAGGTCCCAGGTCCACATGGCCTTCCCCACACCTGTGTCCCCCTCCTCCCCAAGCCCACGTCCCTCTCATCCAGACCTGGGCCACTGCTGGTCTCCTCACGTCCTGCTCAGGTGCTGCCCGCTTGTGGCTCCCTGACCTATGGTACAACCCCAGCCCTCCCCACACACAGCCCCAGACATCTGCCTGGCTGGACGCCCGTGGCTTGTCTGGGAACCTGACTCTCCCTCTTATTCTCAAGTGACTCCTCCTCCATCCCGTCGTCCATGACAGTTGTCTTGCTCCTCTAGGGCTGGCAGGCCTGGTCCTCCCACCTGCCATGGGATGCTCACGGCTGGGACCTCAGTGTCTTCTCCCATAGGGTTGGAGTAGGTGTGAGGCCCATGTGGGGCTGTTGTGGGCAGGGATGGGCCCGAGACCAGGCCCAGCATGCCCGGGTCCACTGGTCTTCCCATGGGGGCTGCTTCTGCTCCTGAAGCCCCCAGTGTGGGCCCACTCCCACTCCACCCCACCTCCCCCAACCCCCCCCACCCGGCCTCCCTCCCTGAGCACTTGGCTTAGGGCTCATGGTCTTCTTCCCACACAAGTCTCTAGTCAGCCATGACGCTGGCCTCCAGGAAGCCAGTTGGTCTTGCTTCTGGGGGTGGGGGGCGTCCTATACCTCTCGTCCCAGGCCCTCCCGGGCACGGGTGTCAGGTCCCGCGTTCTGGTCGCAGCAGTGGGTTCTCCCATCAGCAGCTGGGCCACCATCTGCGGCATCTGCTCTAGGGTCTGCTCCTCCCTGCTGTCCAGGCAGTGGGGGAGGTAGGGCCGGGCTGAGTTGACTGGCGCTCCCCTCAGGTGCGCACGCGGTCAGTGGGCGAGTGCGTGGAGTACTATTACCTGTGGAAGAAGTCCGAGCGCTACGACTACTTCTCTCAGCAGACACGGCTAGGCCGCCGGAAGTATGGCCCGTCAGGAAACACGTGCGTGCCAGGTGCCCACGGGTGGTGGGAGGGCACTGGGCCTGAGGCAGCCCCAGCCCTCACCCCCTCTCCCTGCAGGGATGCTGACCAGGACCTGGAGGGCAGTGACCCCGACGGCCCTGGCCGCCCCCGCTCCTCGCCACCCCTGCCCCTGCCTGCCGCTGCCCACGGCCCGGGCCCTGAGCATGACCGCTTGGCCCAGATGCACGCGGGTGAGTAGAGGGCAGGCCCTGTCCTTGGGGCCCCTCCTCCCTGGTCTCCAACCTGGGCCAGTGGACACTGAAGAGCAGGGGTCTGGGGCCCCTGTCCTTCCACCCATGTAGTCTCTTAGGGCATCTCACACACGAGGTGCCCTTGGGGTCTGGCTCTGCATGTGGGGGGAGCCCTATGTGGTCTGTGGCCCTGGGTGGGAGCCCAGGGGGGTGTTGTGCCCCCTCTGGCATCCAGGCCCAGGGCTGTGTGGGAGCAGGACGAGGCCCAGGTGGTTAGTGCAGTTGTGAAGGGACCACAGGGGACAAGGACCCTGGTCTCTGGGTCTGCAGGGCTTCCGTTGTCCTGGCTCCAGAGTGCGGTCGGGTCCCTGGTGTGCCCGGTGAGGCGTCTGCATTCCTCTCACCTTCTCTGTGAACCTGCTGTGTCCCGGCCCACCCTGAGGGACAGGGTCACGTCCTTCCCACCAGTCAGGCCCCTCATGTCCTCGTGTGTCTTACACGTTCGTGTGAGTGTTCTGTGAGGAGGGTCCTTGGCTTTGCTGGGCCCAGCAGGCTGGAGCCCACACAGGTTACAGCCTGAGGTGATCACGATCTCTGGGCCTGCGGGCTGCCAGCTGCATTGCCCTTGACCTGACGGGGCTGGGTGTGGGCAGCGTGGGGGCCTGGCCACAGCTGCGTTCTCCCCCCGCAGAGCACCTGAGCATGGGCAGCAGCATGTCTGGGAATCTTGGCGAGCCTGCGGAGGCCCTTGACGTACCCCCATCCTCGGAGCCAGGGCCTCGTTCGTTCCCGCCATTGGACGAGCCCTCAGCCCTGCCCTTGCCTCGGCGGCCCCCAGCCCTGGCTGAGCCGGCCTTCTTCCCGCCTGCCACGGCCGCTCCAGAGCCTGGTGCCAGCCCAAGGCTGGCCATGGACTTGACCCTGCCTGAGGAGCTGCCACTTGTCTCGAGCCACGAGGACACAGATGGAGAGCCTGAGGAGACCGTGGGCCCTCCGCAAGTGGCCTTGTCGGTGGCCGAATTTGGACTCATCGGCATTGGGGATGTGAACCCCTTCCTGGCCTCCCACCCTGCATGCCCGGCCCCCGGGCTGCACTCGGAGCCCCTGTCACAGTGAGTGCGGCCCCCTAGACCCCCCATCTGCTGTGCCCCCACCTCAGGCCACGCTGAGGCTAGCGGGAGGGGCTGCCCCAGGGCCCGAGGGAGGCGTGGCCCCCGAGCAGGCTGTTGGTTTCTTTAGCTTTATTCTCTACTTTAAATTTGGCTTATTTATCTTTCTGACTAGGTAATACATTCATACGGTTCAAAATCCAAAAAGGTACACACGGGGCCAGTGCCAGGCTGCTCCTGGCCCTGCGAGCCGCCAGCCCTCCCCGGGCGCCAGGCCTTGCTGCCTTGGGAGGGGCTGTCGGCAGTGGGGGTGGGTCTCCGGGAGGTAGGGTGGGCCTGGTGCTTGGGGGCTGCACTGATGTCTCCCATCTCTCCCGCTCTCCCCTGCAGCTGTAACGTGATGACCTGTTGATCCCTGGCCACAGGCGGGTGTGTAGCTGGACTGGACTCGGGGCCACTGCGAGGCCTGCCTGTCAGTCTTCCCGACCCCTCCCTTTTTTGTGGGCCTTGGGTGGCGTCTCTTCTGCTCAGAACTCGTCGAGGACCAGGGTGAGCGGGGCCCTCCCATGCCACACACCACATGACCCAGGCTCCACACCCACCCTGGGATCCATCAGGCGGCCGGGCCTGGAGGGCCGGCCTGTCCAGCAGCAGAGGCCCCACCAGGGACAGGGGAGACAGGCCGGACGCCGCCCCACCAGCAGCCTCCGCCGGGCACCCTCAGCACTCTGCTCACTCGTCTCTTGCGCCCGGCTGGACCACGGGCCGCCCCGGCCCAGGCTCGGGGCAGCTGCTACTCGGTGCCAAACCACGTGGGGCGCAGAGCCATATACCTCGATGCTGGCCCTGCCCTGCTGTCCGCCCGCTCTCCACTTCAGGAAAAGCTGCACTTTACGCACCCCACCCCCAGCCCCTGGGTCCTTGGCTGCCTTGGGTGTGGGTCTGAGGACAAGAGACTCACACCCCTCGGCACCGAGGCCCTTTCCGAGCTGCACCGGGGGCCCGACTCCAGCCCGTTTCCCTGACTGAGGAGGTTGTGTTTTTGTTGAGGTCCCAGCGGGACCGCTGGGGTCCTGGGCCTTCTCCCCAGCCGCCTTGTTTTATTTATGTTTCTGTTTACAAATGGGAGTGGGGTCCTCTGGGGACAGGGCAGCGCTCCCACCCCGTGTCACCAGGGGGGCTTTGGCTTGAGCCATCCACAGGGCTGGACTCGACCTTACCTTGCCCCACCAAGGACCACACTGTGAAGTGACACTGCCTTGACCCCCTTGCTGTTTTATTTATTAAACTTGGTTTGAAGCCCCGTGGGTGCCTTGTGGTGGATCAGGCGGGTTGGTGGCAGGAGGTGCCGGTCATTTGGTGGACCCCATACTGGTCTGGCTCCAGGGACCTGGGGATCTGGGGGTCGTGGGGAGCAAGCTCTGTGTCTTGACGATGGTGCAAGGGAAGCCGTCAGGTAAGTGGAGGCAATTCTGAGCTGGCACCTGATGGGGATGGACCTGCCTGTGGGAGTGGGTGAGAGGTGGGGGTGCCGGGCGGCAGACGGCCTGGGAGACTGCAGATGGATGGGCTGGGCAGGGAAAGTGCACTGGTTTCTCTTGGCTTGTGATGGCTGAGAGTCCTCACCCCTCCTTTGTTTCTCTAGCACTTATTTTTTCAACTTGATATAAGTCGGAAACGACTTTGCGATGAACAACGGTAACATTTCAGGTTGGCTTTTTCTTCTCTCGGCATCCTTGATGTCCTGTTTATTCCTGACTTCTCTTGTTTGTTATGAGAAATTTGTCATTCTCACTTGTGTTCCCCAAACACGACATCTTTTTCTTTCGACTGTGATTTTCTCTTTATGTTTGGATATGATGTGCCTGATGTCTGTCCTCTGTGGAGCTCCGAGGACCTGAGTGTTAGTGCATTTCATCACTGGTGGGTAGGTGGGGGGTTGGGGATGGAGCTTCCCAGCTGGCTTGTCAGGCATTTCTGCTGCCCCTTCTGGGCTCTGTTCCTGGGTCCCCACTTACTTGGCAGAACCCACGTTGTCCTCAGACTGCGCGCTGTCCCGCCCTCTCTGTGCTTCTTGCTCCCTGGCCCTCCTTCCGCTGCTCCCAGCCACCGCCTGGCCCATCTTTGACACACACATTGTGTTTCTTATTGGTTAATTAGTTTGTGGCTGTGCTGTGTCTTTGTTGCTGCACAGGCTTTCTCTAGCACGTGGGCTTCAGTAGTGTCCCCTGCATTGGCAGGCAGATTCTTTACCACTGAGCCACCAGGGAAGCCCCTGGTTTAGGCATCTTGACAGTGAGCTGGCCCTGCCTGCCTGTCTGCAGGTCCACTGGTGTCCATCCCAGACCCGCAGGCAGAATCACCACATGCACCCAGGTTTCCTGCTCTGTCCCGGTGCTAGGAGACGCCTGCACTGGCCTCTAGGATGGACTTCTCACAGGCAGAAGTGCCACTCTGCCTTTACTACTACTGTTCTCTAGTTCATCCAGTGTTTTCTCCTCACAGCCGGAGTGGAGCTCTTTTGTGACCTACCTTCTAACCACACAAGGGGAGGTGGGTGCTCAGTCTGGGAGAGCCTTTCTCAGAGGAATACCAGGAGGTGACCCTGGTTCCAGCCACTCTGTTGAAGTAGCCGGCCATCAGCTAGGCCATACTAGAGGCTGGACCCACATGCAGCTCCCGGAGTGGGGGCGGGATGGAGGAAGTGCCTGCACACGGACAGTTCTGGGCTAGGGCCTTGTCCTCCTTGGCCCAAGAGCCTGGGCTCTGGAATGGGACTGGGCTGTCCCCACAGCTCATATTTTCCCGGTTTGTGGTTCTGAGATCACATACAGGACTCCCACTCAGATTTGAATCAGGTAAACAAATCTTTTGAGGGTAAGTATATCCCATACAGTGTTTGGGACATACTTATATTAAAAGTGACTTGTTCACCTGGGATTCAGATTCACCTGAGTCCTGTGCATGCATTTGTTAGACCCAGCAGCCCTCGTCCTGGGCTGCTCTGAGGACAGGAAGCCCAGGTTCCTGGTACTGCAGATGCCCTGGTGTTATCCTGAGGTTGTGCTGTGCTTTGCCTCAGCATCTGGCAGAGCCCACTCCTATGCCACCAGCCAGGAGGTTCTGGAGCCTGTGTCTCCCCTCCATCTTGGGGGTCCAGCGGGTGGGGCTTACTCCCCTCCCCGCCCCTGCGCAGTAAAGTTGGGGGAGGTGGGCGCTGGTGGCTGGAGTGTGGAGATGTCTGTGTGGGGGGTACTGCCTATGCACACTGCCCCCAGTCCCTCCTGTGGTGTTGGGCTTGGATCCAGGCCTGTGTGAGCTCCTGGGAAGTGAACTCAGGTCTGCTCCCATGGGCTGTCTCCAGCGGGTGAGACCCAGGATGGCGGTGGGGTCTCTGAAAGGAGGTTCTCGGCTTCCCTTGCTGCTCATGCCACTTTTCCTCACCAGTCACCACCTGCCTGGAGGGACCAGGATCGGTGACTTTTCAGTGGTTCCAGGTCTGCACTGTGTGCTTCTTGGTGGGGGGTGGGAATGGGCGTCCTGGCTTTTCGGCCATGGGAGGGGTGCCATGGGAGGGTGCTCTTGTGCTTGGAGGTGTGACCTGCCCTGCCTTCCCGCACTTCCTGAGGAGCAGGGGAGACAGGTCTCTGGGCCTGTGTTGTGTGGCCGTGATCCTGTGGAGCTCTCGCTCTGGCTGCTGGGCTGGTCGTTGCTCATGGGCTCACCTGGGTTCTGAAGCAGCAGCGGAGCGCCTGGTCCGTCCGTCCTGCCTCCTAAAGCTCCAGGCTGGGGATCAGCAGATGCAGGCTGAGTGTACAGCAGGGGAGGGAGGGGACCTGCATGAGGGGCGATGTCACAGGGACACAAGCTCCTGGATGTGGACTTGGGGCTGAACTGGAGGTCACCCTGTTCCTGACTGGACGGTCATGCTGAGTCCTGGAGCAGCAGTGCGAAGTCACTTTAGTCGTGTCCAACTCTTTGCGACCCTATGGACTATAGCCTGCCAGGCTTCTTTCTCCATGGGGTTTTCCAGGCAAGAATACTCGAGTGGGTTGCCGTTTCCTTCTCCAGGGGATCTTCCTTACCCAGGGATCGAACCTGAGTCTCTTATGTCTAAGCCCCAAGGGAAGTGCAGAGAGGGGCAGGGCTGGAGGTGCATTGGGCTGGGGCGCCTGCTGTGTGCCAGCCTCTCTGCTCACTCCCAGGCACCTCTTCCTGCATCTTCATGACATGGTTTGGAGCCAACCCCTAGTCCCTCAGGTGCAGCAAAGCAGCCCTGACTGCCAGGCAAGAGGGGAGGTGCAGTCTCCGGGAGATACCGGCCGGCACCCAACTAGGGGCTCAGTTACATCAGTGCCTCCCAGCTCCAGCTCTGTCCTCAGGGTTGGCCTCCTTGGCCCGAGGCGGATTTCCCAGCTAGCACTAATTCCAGCCCTGACCCGAATCCGTGCTGCTCTCACCACATTGTGATCCCATCCCTGCCCACGTCAGCAGGGAGGGGAGGGCAGCCCTCTGTCCAGCCACCTGTCCTCCTGCTCCTTCCCACTCTTGGGCCCAACCCCATAGCCCCACCCCCAGGCTGCCCCTTCCAGCACACAGTAGGTTCTCATTTCATCCATGCCAGTACTGTGCTGCACCTCCCTACCCTTGACTGAAAGTGTCAAGACCACAGGGAGAGGGGTGGTCAGTCACCCGATCGCAGCAGGCTGATGTGGAAAGTGCCCAATAAAGATGCCAGATAACGTCCATGTGACGTGTGAGTCAGGCACCTACACAGGTATTTTGTCAGGTAATTCCGCCGCTTGAATGAGTAAACTGACGAATGAATGAATGAATGACGGACGGATGGGGCCGCCCTCCCCCAGAGGGGCCAATGGGCAGAGGCAGAGCCTTACTGGGCAGGAGCGCGTCAGCCCGAGTCCAGGATTTCGAAAGCCCCCCCACAACCTGAACTAGGTCCTGGCGACAGCCCCTCCCCGGCCCAGACCTTGGGAAGCCCCGCTGGCGAGTAATCTGATTCCTCCGGACCCCCGGGAGGAAGTCGGGGGTGAGGGAGGGAGCTGCATTTTGAGGATGTGCCTTCCCCAGCTCCTGCGTGTGCGGTTGAAAGCGGGGGTTGCTGGGACGTGCCTCCTACTGTCTGCCACACCACAGACGGAAAATCCAGGTCTAGTTTCCATGCAGAACCTGCTTATGTCCTGGGGGTGGGCCGAGTTATTCTGAGTGTGTGTGTGTAGGGGCGGGGTGGTGGTGGTGCTGGAGTCTGCTGGACTGCTTAAGGAAAGTCGTTCCCGGGTTCGGGGGACTCGGCCCCGAGGCACCATGTCAACCTCACCGTCTGACCAGGGGTGGAGGAGCCACAGATGAACTGGGCACTGTCACATCCCCCACCCCCACCCCAACACCTTGCCTCTCTGCTGACTCCTGCTCCCTCAGGAAGGGGGCACTGAGTCCACCTCTCAGCTGCTTGACCTTGGAGGATGCTCCTCTCTGGACCTGGCTCCCTTCATCTCTAAAATAAAGAGTCCGGGAACATCTCCCGTTTTTAGATTGTTGGCGGGGGTGGGGCTAGGGCCAGGCTGCTTGGGTTCAAACCCCAGCCCTGCCTCTTCTCACTGTGTGACTTTGAGAGAGTGGCAGAACCTCGCGTGTCCTCCCGTGTCCAGGGCTCTTCCGGAGGGGGCGACACTCTCTAACCCCTCTCACATGGTTGCGGCCCAAAGAATCCAGTGCGGGTGTGTCGAACCCCGCACGTCCCAGCTCAGTCCTTGGGACCTGGAGGGGATGTAGGGCACAGACCTTAAGTTTACCCTTTGCAGTATGTGAGCAAGTCCTCCGGGCACGACTTGCTCCCTGTAAACGGGGGTGGAAAGTGTGCCACATGGGAGCAGGGCCTGGCACAAACAGGGTGGGCGTTGAGGAAATGACTTTCAAATGCCAGGTATGTATATGAGCCACCAGGATTTTAAGCACCAGGAGGAAAGAAAAAAAACCCTGCAGTTAAGCCACGACGCCCCATCGATTTGTAGACACTTCCTGGTTCAGAAGTATTCAGACTCGCACACAGGGGCTCGAGTGCCCCAAAGAGGAAACCGAGGCGCACCGAGGGGCTCGCAGGGACGGTCTTGGGGTACCCGAGCTCCGCCCTCCACGCCCCGTCCTGCCGGCCTGTCCGGCCTCCCCTCATACATTCCTTCGTTTGTTCGTTCTTTCTCCCCATTCCAGACTCAGTCGATCCAATCCGTGGGTGCCCGGGGCGTGCGGCCGGACGCGGACGCTGCGGGGTGACCCCGGACTAGCGGTCCCGCGGCCTTAGCCTCCCGTGGGGGCGGGGGCGTGCTGGGTGCCGACGACCCTGCCAGCTCCTAGATCCGCAACCCTTCCTCCAGTCGCGGGCCGGTACCGACCCGGTTACCCACGCCCCTCCCCCGCCGCGGGCCGCGGGCTGGGCGGGGGCAGAGTCCTCCCCCTCCCCCGGCGGCCCCGCCCCGTCCGCCCCTCCCGGGCCCTGCCCCGCTCATTTCCACCCCCCGCCACCTCCGGGCTGGGCCGGGCTCCGAGGCCATGTGACTCTGCGGCCCAGCCGGGACGCGACGGGACGCGGTGGGACGGGCGCCGGGGGTCGCGGGCGCGGCCCGGGCGGGGGCGGCATGGAGCGGAGGTGGGTCTTCGTACTGCTCGACGTGCTGTGCGTGCTGGTCGGTAAGAGCCTCAGGGGCCTGGGGCCGTGGGGGGACCCCTTCCCGGGCGGCCCCGTCCCTGATCCCCCCGAACTTTTGTAGGACCGGTGGGGGACGCAGGGCCCCCACCCCTCGGAGGCCTCCTGAGGTGGGCGGAGCCTCGGGTCACCTCCTCGCCCCCTCCACCGGCCCCGACGTCTGCGCGCCCTCAGGGGCCTTGGTTTCCCCCGCGGGCCTCCGGTCAGAGGGGTCGGTGCCCCCCGCCCCTCCGCGGCAGCAGGAAGTCGCCTCCGGGGCCGCTCGCCACCCCCACCCCCTTCACAGCCCGCCTCGGCTGGCCAGGCCGGGCTGGTGATTCACGCGGGCGGCGGCCGGGTGGGGCTGGCAGGGCGGGGGGCGCGGCCGCAGGGCGCCCCTGTAGGCCCTCCACCGCGCGCCGTGCTCGGGTCGGCTGGTTTTGAGAGGGCAGAGCCCTGGCCGGGGGCGCTTGGACGGTGGTGGGATTCGAACACTCGCCCTCCGGTCTCGGGCTGGGGAGAGCCGGGAGAGAGACCGGGCCCCCGGCTGTTGTCGAACTGGGAGCCTCGGGGTGGCGCGGACCAAACCTGTCGGGCGGGTTTGCGAGCCAGGTTGGGGGAAGGGGCAGCCCCGGCCCCCTCCCCCCTACCCCCCCCAGGGTCTCGGAAACAAAGGCTGAGTGTTTGCTCCGGGGCTGTGTGGACAATGGCCCCGGAATTCTACCCCCGGCGCAGGGAGGGGCCCCTCCAGCCTCTACTGCCCTCCCCCCAGTCTGGTTCCTGTGCCTCCGCTGGGACGGGAGGGGTCTGCCCTGGCTGCAGGCCGAGGCAGTGCCTCCCCACACGTCCCAGAAGAGACCCCTTTTGGGAAGGGCCAGGTGGCAGTTGCAAGTCCTGGGAGAGGGGGTTGTGTGTGTCTGCCCACCTTGGGCATCCTTTCCTGAGCACTTCTTTAATCGTTTTTGTGGCACTTATTATATACCAGACACTACGACGCCTGTGATAATTAAACCTTTTCCTCCAGTCATCCTGTGAGGGGGTGCTGCTGTGCCCCCTAGTTTCCACCCAGGGATGTTAGGCTTCCCTCTGGAGGTCACACAGCTGGGGGTGACTGAGCAGAGATTAGGTTGGGTGGGGTTGCCCGTGTGCCAGGGACTGGGGCCCAGGCCGACCCGGCTCCCAGTCTAGAAGCTTCAGTACAGCAGCAGTTCAGTTTTAGATGGTGACAAGGGCCCCGAGGGAAACACAGGGGGTCGACACCAGGTCAGGAAGGCTCTGGCGTGTCTGCCATGGGGACACCTGAGCTGGAGCCACTCAGGCAGAGGGTGGCAGCGGACTCCCGAATCCCAGGAGAGCCCAGCCCCAGTTCTGACCGTGTGTGTCCTAATCTCCAGGGGAAAGGGCTGGGCCTGGCGGACAGGAGTTGGAGGTTGACTCACTGCCCTCCTGCCACTGGAACCCCCGTGGGAGCCCCTGCTCTGCTTAGGCTCTGGGTGTGGGGCTCGACTTGGTTTCTCAGCCTCTTCTAGCCTCCCTCCTCACTCCTGCAGGCCTCTGCTCCTCAGCCTCTCTGTCTCCAACCTGCTCCCTCTGCTCACCCCACCTTGCTGCCCCAGCACTCGGCTCTCCAGACTCTCCAGCCTTTGTACTGGCCGCCCCTCTGGGGGTGCTCTTCCCCAGATGTCCTCTGAATTTCTAAGCCACCTTCCCCATGTGTCCTGCCCAACACGCCACTGACAGCCACAGCCACCTCCCAGTAGTGCCATGCCTGTTATTTTCACTCCCAGCCCCTCAGCTCCCTGAGCCAGACGAGCCTTTCCCAGCATCAGTACCATCATGGGTGGTCCCCAAGGCCCTGAACGTGACCTTTGGAAGGGGGTGTGGCTCTGCCCTCCCCCTGCTCTGGTCACACCCTTTTTCACGTGTCACCTGCCCTGCCAGGGCCAAAGGGCACCCTGCTTGGGTTTGTCTCTGTGCTCCCACCCTCGGCGGGGTGGGGGGGGGGGGAGCCCTGTGCCCCAGCCGCCCTTGGCTTCTGGGGCCCCCAGACTCCGGGGCTGCGGCTGTGCCAGGCTGGGTCTGGTCATGACTTGTGACTCCTGAATGTGCCTTTGGACTGAGCTCCCTGGCCTGGGCCGGGCCTGTCCGGTCCCTGTGTGGCTGGCTCAGGGACAGCGTGTGGATGCAGATGTCTCACCAGGTGTTCCTGGTCTCTGGCCAACCCTAGAATAACAAGCAGGGCGTCCTCCTTTTGTGTGTATGTGTGCTAAGTCACTTAAGTAGTGTCTAACTCTTTGCGACCCTATGGACGGTAGCCCGCCAGATTCCTCTGTCCATGGGATTTTCCAGGCAAGAATACTGGAGTGGGTTGCCATGCCCTCCTCCAGGGGATCTTCCCAACCCAGGGATCGAACCCAAGTCTCTTACATCTCCTGCATTGGCAAGTGAGTTCTTTACCACTAGCACCACCACTTAGCTCTGCCAAGCCCCACCTGAGAAGGCTCCAAAAACCAGTCCTTGATGATGACAGGCCCCACAGGTGCTCACTGTGGGGGAGCAATGTCTGGGGGGTCATTCAGTTATCACAAGGTGCTGCAGATTACACAAGGTGAGGACCCTGGAGAAAGGCTGTGAGAGGGGCCCCAGGAATGGGGCGATCAGCGGGGCAGACTGGAGTCAGAACAGTTCTGGGCAGCCAGTGGGCTGTGAGCAGAGGCCTGGGTGGCTGCCTGCTGGCTTTGGGTGAAGGGCAGAGTGGAGGAAGCTGGAAGGAAGCAAGGGTGAGAGAGGGTGGGCGATGTGCAGGGGGTGGACACTTGGCCTGGGCAGGACCTGAGTGTTGATCTGATGATGAAAGGGAATCACAAGGGGTTTTAACCAGGGTGGTGACCTCTCATTTACTGTGAGGAAAGTTCCTCCTGACTGTTGGGTGGGCAGGGAGGTGAGAAGACCCGGAGGGAGGCCGAGGCCGGGTCCAGGTGCTGGACGAAGGCACAGACTCGTGTGTGAGGCTCAGCTGGGGAGCAGCTGTGGGGAGCACCTCATGGCTACCGGCCTCCTCTCCCTCCACCCCCCAGCCGCTCTGCCCTGCGCCATCCTGACGTTTGTCAACACTCCATACAAGCGAGGTTTCTACTGTGGAGATGACTCCATCCGATACCCCTACCGTCCAGACACCATCACCCACGGGCTCATGGCCGGGGTCATCATCACAGCCACTGTCATCCTTGTAAGGCAGGAGGGCGTGTGGGGTGGCGGCTGGGACGTTGGCAGGTCCAGTCCTGCCCAGGGTGGTGTTTGTGTGGAAGAGGGCCCTCTTGGGGTCCCCAGCTCCCCAGTGACCTCAGAGAGGCTAGGAACCTTGAAGTCCCTGGCTGCTGCCTGCAGGTGTCGGCCGGGGAAGCCTACCTGGTGTACACAGACCGCCTCTACTCCCGCTCTGATTTCAACAACTACCTGGCTGCCCTCTACAAGGTGGTGGGGACGTTCCTGTTTGGGGCGGCAGTGAGCCAGTCCCTGACAGACCTGGCCAAGTACATGACCGGCCGCCTGCGGCCCAACTTCCTGGCCGTGTGTGACCCTGACTGGAGCCGCGTCAACTGCTCGGCGTACGTGCAGGTGGAGGTGTGCAGGGGGAGCCCTGCTAACGTCACGGAGTCCAGGTGGGCAGTGCTTGGACCACAGATGCCCCACCTGGGGAGGAGGGTGGGGGTTGCAGAAGGGCCCTCAGGAGCTGGGTATTGTGGGGTGAGCTGCCATGTTGAGAAGGTGCGGAGAACAGGCAGGAGCAAGGCCTGGAGGTGCCCATGCCTGCATCATGCCAGCAGGGAGCTTAGGTGGGGCTGGGTTATCTGGCCCTGGAGCAGAGCAGGAGGTGTCAGGAGGGGTGACCCACCTCCCCGAAATGTCAGGCCCCCACCCTCACGTTCTGCTCTGTCCTCTCACCATCTCTACTGGTGAACTTTTCATTTGATTGATGTCCTATTTTCCTTCTTTAAACATTTAATAAAATTGCCAAAACATAAAATCCACCAATTTAACCATCTTAATGTGCACAATTTGTTGGTTTCTAGTGCATTCCCAGTCCTGTACATCCATCCCCACTCTAATATTCTAGAATATTCTCATCACACACGCATACAGCCCACACCCATGAGCTGTCACCACCAACCCAGCCCCTGACAACCAGGAACCCACTCTGTGTCTGTGGATCGGCTTGTTTTGAACATTTCCTATCAGTGGAATCACACCCTCTGTCCTTTCAGGTCTGGATTCTGCAGTGTTTCCAAGTTTAGGTGCTTATATCTTTGTTGTTATATCTCTGGATGGATTGATCCTTTTCTCACAGTGAATGTCCTTTGTCTTGTTATTTGTTTTCTATATATTGTATCTTTTTAAAAAATTTCTCCATTACTGCTTTTTTTCCCCATTACTGCTTTTTCTGTTCATAGGTACTTACTGTGCAAAATGTTTGCAGCCATATATCTCCACCCCCGTATGAGGTTATTGTCACAGATTTTATCTTTATACATCATGTACTTATCAACATAGATTTATAATAACTGTTTTATATGGTTTTTAAAAAATTAAGCTATATTTGCCATGCTAAGTCACCTCAGTTTTGTCTGACTCTTTGCAACCCAATGGGCTGGTAGCCCACCAGGCTCCGCTGTCCATGGGATTCTCCAGGCAAGAATACTGGAGTGAGTTGCCATGTCTTCCAGGTGGTGGTTTAGTTGCTCAGTTCTGTCTGACTCTTTGTGACCCCATGGACTGTAGCCCGCCAGGCTCCTCCGTCCATGGGATTTCCTAGGCAAGAATACTGGAGTGGGTTCCCATGTTCTCCAGGGGATCTTCCCGACCCAGGGATCAAACCCAGTCTCCTGCATTGCAGGCAGATTCTTTTACCCACTGAGCCACCAGGGAAACCCTGTCCCCCAGGGGATCTACCCAACTCAGGGATCAAACCCGCATCTCTTATGTCTCCTGCATTGGCAAGTGGGTTCTTTACCACTAGTGCCACCTGGAAAACCCATAGTTACCACATTGTATTAATTTCAGATATACAGCATAATGATGCAATATCTACTGTGGAGTGATCAAGTTAGTCCAGTTTTTTTCTTTAGCTGATTTTTTCTTTTCTAAATCATGTAGGGAAAAATAGGATTATACACCAGAATACATTCACACTGCTGTTTATGTTTTGTAATTACTTTTACTGATGTCTTTTGTGTCTTTTTTGTAGATTTGAGATACTGACTAGTATTCTTCATTCCTGCATGGAAAACTCCCTTTAGCATTTCTCATAGAGCTTGTAGGCATATCAGCTATGGATTTTCTTGGTTCTTGTTTGTTTGGAAATGTCTGAATTTCTCTTTATTTTTACAGGATCATTTTGCTACATGTAGAATTCATGATTCACAGGGTTTTTTCTCTTTCAGTACTTGGAATCCTTCTGGCCTCCATAGTTTCTGATGGGAAGTTAGCTGTTCATCTTATTGAGGATTTCTTGTACACAACGAATGCCTTCTCTTGCAGCTCTTGAGATCTTCACCATCTTTTGGTAGATTGACTGTGCTGTGCTGTCTTAGAGTTTATCCTGTTTGGAGTTCATTGAGCTTTTGGGGTGTGTGGATGGATGTTTGTCATCAAACGTGGAAAGTTTTTAGGCATTTCCTCTTCAAATATTCTTTCTGCCCCTTTCTCTGTCCTCCTTTTGGGACTCCTGTTATACATGCGTAGGTACACTGGATGGTGTTCCACAAGACTGGAGTTCATTGAACTTTCTTCATTCTTTTCATTTTTTGTTCCTTAGACCAAAAGTCTTGATTGACCTGTCTCCATGTTCACACGCTCTCCTGCCTGCACAGGTTTGCTTTTGAGCCCCTCTGGTGATTTCATCTTCCACATACTTTAGTTTTGAGCTCCAGAATTTCTATTTGATTCCTTCTTACAACTTCTGTTTCTTTTTAGTACTGTCTGTTAGGTCAGACATCTTTCTCACTTAGCTCTCTGAACATATTTTAAATGGCAGACTAAAAGTCTTTTATATACCAAACTAAAAAAAAGTCTTTATCTAGTAAGTCTGATATCGGAATCTCTTAGCGACAGCTTCTAGTAATAGACTTTTTTACCTTGGGCATTTCCCACATTTTTTGTGCATCTATTATAAATTTTTATTGTTGTTGAAAACCTGGCATTTTTTTGGTTTTACATAAATATATTTAAACTGTTTATTCATTTACTTATTTTGCTACACCAGGTCTATCTTAGTTGTAGCATGTGGGATCTAGATCCCTGACCAAGGATGGAACTGGGCCCCCTGCATTGGGAGTGGGGAGGCTTAGCCACTGGACTACCAGGGAAGTCCACGGGCAGTTTTCTTTAAATTAATTAATTAATTTTAATTGGAGGATAATTATAATATTGTGATGGGTTTTGCCATACATCAACATGAATTGGCCGCAGGTATATATGTATTCCTCTTCCCTGAGCATTTTTAATGTTATAATGTAGAATACATACATATAATGTAGCATACATCTGGAAATCAGATTCTTCTGTTGTTTTTGCTGTTTGTTGTCATTGGTTGTTTGCTAGGTAAGTGTTCTGAACTAATTTTGTAAAGTCTTTGTTCTTTGTCATGAGTGGCCGTGAAGTTGTGCTGTTAGCTGAGTGATAAGCTAGTGAGTGGACAGATGTGTCCGTAAATACCTGGAACCATGGAAGAAAAGCTTTCATTTTACAGATGGGCTTTGTGTGCCATGTGGGGTATGTGAATGTTGAGGTATGTGTGTGTTGGGGTATGTATGCCGTGTGGGGTACGTGTGTGTTGGGGTTTGTGTGCTGTGTTGGGGTACGTGTGCCCTATGGGTATGTGTGTGTTGGGGTATGTGTGCCGTGTGGGTACGTGTATATGTTGGGGTACATGTGCCGTGTGGGCCATGTCAATTGACATGTCTGCGAGTTGGCCATAGTGGAGAGTTGAGCACCTTGGCAGGTCTTTGCTGATGGGCCCAGCCTGGCCCCTGGATTCCCAGCCTCATTCTGCAGAGCAGCTCACTCTGGCCTTTCCTCTCAGCTTCTTGGCTAGCCTTCTTATCCTGCTGCATTTACTGCCCCAGGCAGTGGTGACTATTGCATTTGCTGTCAGTGTTTATGGCCAGTGCTCCAGGGAGGCACTGGTCAGGACCATCTCAGGCGTTGGTAGGTAGGTCTGCTCCTTTCTCTGGTTCACATGCCACCACCAGTCTGGTTCTGACTATTGTCAGTCTTCCAGTCGCTTTCATGGGGTGGGGTCTCTCAATCTGCCATTTTCTTTCTTGTCCATTGATGTCCTTTGTTGCTGTTCAGTTGCTCAGTTGTGTCTGACTCCTCATGACCCCATGGACTGGGCCACACCAGGCTTCCCTGTCCTTCACCATCTCCTGGAGCTTGCTCAAACTCATGTCCTTTGAGTCGGTGATGTCATCCAGCCATCTCATTTTCTGTTGCCCCTTCTCTTCCTGCCTTCAATCTTTCCCAGAATCAGGGTCTTTTCTAGTGAGTTGGCTCTTTGCATCAAGTGGCCAAAGAATTGCAGCCTCAGCATCAGTCCTTCCAGTGAATATTCAGGGTTGATTTCCTTTAGGATTGACTGCTTTGATCTCCTTGCAGTCCATGGGACTCTGAAGAGTCTTCTCTAGCACCACAGTTCAAAAGCATCAATTTTTCGGAGCTCAGCCTTCTTTGTGGTCCAACTCACATCCATACTTGACTACTGGAAAAACCATAGCTTTTACCATGCAGACATTTGTTGGCATGGTGATGTCTCTGCTTTTTAATACATTGTCTAGGTTTGTCATAGCTTTTCTTCCAAGGAGCGAGTGTCTTTTAATTTCATGGCTGCAGTCACCATCCTCAGTGCTTTTAGAGCCCAAGAAAATAAAGTCTGTCTCTGTTTCCATTTTTCCCCCATCTATTTGTCATGAAGTGATGGGACCAGATGCCATGATCTTTGTCTTTTGAATGTTGAGTTTTAAGCCAGCCTTTTCACTCTCCTCTTTCACCTTCATCAAGAGGCTCTTTAGTTCCTCTTCACTTTCTGCCATAAGGGTGGTGTCATCTGCTTATCTGAGGTTATTGGTATTTCTCCTGGCAGTCTTGATTCCAGCTTGAGCTTCTTCCAGCCTGTCATTTCGCATGCTGTACTCTGCATATAAGTTAAATATGCAAGGAGACAATATACAGCCTTGACTTACTCCTTTGATATCCTTTGTTAAAACTTGAAATTCTGTAAAGAGAAAACAAGCCTTATATCAGTGAGCACAGGTGGAAAATAACCTTGAGAAGAAACACAGTGAAAGTGGAGCTGCTGTCTGGACCCAGTTGTCGGCTCTGGGTTCTGCCTTCAGGGCCTGAAGCAGCTTCGTGGTGATACCTTAAAGCCCATGAGACTTGACCACATGGTCAGAAAATTGGAAAGGGAAGGACTGAGGGCATCGAGCACTGGCCGTGTTTTTACATAAAGTCCTGAACCCCGGGGGGTGAGGCAGGGGCCGGGTGTCTGGAGGTTGAGGACTGAGAGGAGACCGTCGGGCTTCCCTCCCCACACCACCCCGTGACCCTCACCACCCTCTGTCTCTCAGGTTGTCCTTCTACTCCGGACACTCCTCCTTTGGCATGTACTGCATGGTATTCTTGGCGGTGAGTCTGCTGTCTGTGACTGGCGTGTTGTGGCCATGGCCAGCCCTTCCCTGGGCCTTGGGAGAGCCAGGGCGGAGGTGGAGGTTCTGCTGTGTTGATAAAAACTGGGGGCCCCGTGTCTGGGGATTCTAGGCTTGTGGCCCCAGAGTTGCCGTCCATGCGTCGGGCAGGGTGGGCCTGGCGGGTGCCCGACTGACTCTGCTCTCGGACCCCAGCTCTACGTGCAGGCCCGGCTCTGCTGGAAATGGGCACGGCTGCTGCGGCCCACCGTTCAGTTCTTCCTGGTGGCCTTTGCCCTGTACGTGGGCTACACCCGCGTGTCTGACCACAAACACCACTGGAGTGACGTTCTCGTCGGCCTCCTGCAGGGGGCGCTGGTGGCCAGCCTCACTGTGAGCTCCCAGGCCCCGACCCCCTGCCCTGAGCAGAGACCCCACTCTGGGACCCCTGCCCTCTCTGGGCTGCCTCTCCAAGACCCTTGCCCTGTGCTCCCATCTTCCCCTAAGATCCCAACTCTGCTCTCTCATTGACCCCCCTAGAGGACCCTCAACTCCTGGGCTCCCCCGCCCCACTGTGCCCAGCCTGCCTGGCCTGTCCTGTTCCCCCCAGGCAACGCCTGCCTCCCTCTTCTCTTCCAGGTCCGGTACGTCTCCGACTTCTTCAAAGCTCGGCCCCCGCAGCACTGCCCAGAGGAGGAGGAGCTGGAACGGAAGCCCAGCCTGTCACTGACGCTGGCCCTGGGCGAGACTGACCACAACCACTATGGGTACCCTGTGTCCTCCTCCTGAGGCTGGAGCTGCGTCCAGCTGGGGCTCCGGTGAGGGCAGCGTGTCCATGGTCCCGGCAGGCCCCTAACCTAGCATGGTGGTGAGGGCCCTGCACAGGCCCCAGGCTGGATCCTGGCAGGGGCTCCACTAACCCCGCCTTCTGTGCACTGGACCAGGGGTCTGAGGGTACCTGGGGCAGCCCTGGTATTTGGAAGGGAACCCTTCCTCAGAGCCCCCATCTTTTGTTGGCTTAGGGAAGGGACTGAGAGATCCTGACGGATGCTGTTTTTGTAAAATGTAATGTATACGTGGATTTTTAGTAAAATAGGGCATTTGCTTGATGAATGTTATCAGCACCTGTTTCTTGTGGCCATTCTGAGGACTCTGTTCCTACAGCGAGGGTGGGGGTGGGAAGCTTGCTGGTCAGGGGCTCAGCTGAGCCCAGGTGTGGGCATAGCTGGGTGGGTCAGCCATGCCTGGGTTGCTACTCCGGTCTCATGGGCGGGAGGTAAGTGGAAGGAAAGCTGACTGCCAGACTGATCCAGTCTGCTGCAGGCCCACGCTAAGGTTGGGGGTCACCCTGCAGAGGGAGGGAGCCCTGAACAAAAGGCACCTGCTCTTGTTTGGCCCCCAAGGCCTGAGAGGCTAGGAGAGGCCTGAGTCCTGGTTGGGCGGAGGTGTTTCTAAAGTAAGGAGGTGTCTGCTGAGGGACCCGGAGCAGGCCAGAGATTCAGATGTGGGTAGGAACATGGCCAGCACCCCAGAGATGACTGTGTGCAGGGCTGTGCCCAGGTCCAGTGAGGGGGCAGTTCCCCATTCTGCCAGGGTTGTTATGTGGAAGATGACATGTGCTGTTTGGGCCTGGAACAGGCTCCTTGTCCCATTTCTGCTCAGGGATATATGTACCCCCTTCCCACCCAGGCCTCAGAGTCACTCCCCTTTAATGACCGGGACCCCTGCTCCCCAATTGTCCCATCTCATCAGTGCCCACCTGCAGCTGAGCCCCTGAAGCTCCCAGTCCCCCCACTCCCTCAGTCTCTGGAGGACTCGCTGAAGCTGACTCCTCCCCTCCCGCTACGTGGACCCTGTGTACGTGGCCCCTCCATCCTCTGCCCTGGAATGGGAACCCCTCCCTCACTGTCCGCATCAGTGAATGTCAGGGAAGCAGCACAGATGTGGCCACAAACACACCTCAAAAAGGGAAATGGGTTTGAAACCTCAGTGTGGGGGAGACTTCGTAATTAGGAAAAATTTAGAGAATGGGCAGTAGAGGGAAGTGTGGGCCCGAGTGGGAGTCAGGAAGTGAAGCAGACAGCGAGGGCTGGACTCCTGGTGCCAGGAAGGCGTCCAAGGTGACACTGGAGCTTCTGGGTGACCCTGAAACTTTCTGAGCACACAGAGCTCATCTGTGCAGTCACAGTGTAAGTAGGAAGTTTAATCTTCATCAAAGATCTGAGCAAAATGGGTGGTTTCTTTTTAAGTGTCTGTTTTCATTTTATCTGCACGTAGACCCCATCTTATTCTGAAGCCCTTGCAGGACTGAGCAGGATAATTTAATGCTTGGAGGCAGACATGGAGCCTAGCAGCCCTCCCTAGAGACGAAGAACTCCATTGCCCTGATAACCTTGAGCAGCAGAAGAAGTGCAGGAGGAGGGAGATGAGAGTATGGTTCTTGGCTTTGACTCTGGGAGGGTCTCAGGCTCAACAGAGACCCCAAGGAACCATAGCGTGAGAGCAGAGGAGAGGCCATCTCCAAAGGGTCTTCAGGCAGCTCACAGCCCTTGAGGGGTGATGCATGCACTGGCCTGCATCTTATAAGAGCAGAGATGCTCTGTCTCAGGTTCACTGATTCTTACCAATCCAGGCATCAGTATATGATCACACTGGAACGCTGGGACATATTGCTATACCCAGACGGAGCTATGGGAAGCTCTTATGTGTAATCTGAGGTTTATGCTCCTATGGTTCTACAGCAAAAATTGTACCTTTCTTTTTTCCTCTCTACATAGTGGGGGATGGTGGTGGTGGTATTTAGTTGATTCTCATGGGCAGCTCCTAGATTCTTAGCCAGGTAAATATCATTTCTCATGGCACACTCTCCATGTTCATTATCCCCCTGCCGTCAGATGTTAATAGGCTTTGGAAACCCGCTCCTAACTTGAGTGTTGAACCACATGCAGGAATTTCTGTTGTTTGTGAGGTGTGGCACAGTGGTATGGTTTTGTGGGAAGTCATCCTTGCTTTTTTATAGGTGCATACTGAAGAGTACTTGGAGGAGGAAATGGCAACTCACTCCAGTATTCCTGCCTGGAAAATCTCATGGACAGAGGAGCCTGGCGGGCTATAGTCCATGTGATTGCAAAGAGTCAGACACGACTGAGTGCATGCGCATGCATGTGTGCATGCATGCACATGTGCGTGTCCACTTGTGTGCATGCACGCACTCACACACACACTGAAGAGTACAGGAATGAAATTTTTCAAGGGCTGTGACTGATAGTATTTCACAAGACAAAAGTGGAATGGAAATGTGGCAACATTTAGTACTTTAGTAATTGCTGGCGTATAGGTATCCATTGTGTCACTCTCTGTACTGTATTTTGAAAAATTTTCCATTAGTTCAAAACAGGAAAACTCTACCTAAGTAAATCTTCCTAAGTTGAAAAATCATATATTCATTTGCTCATTCACTGTTTAAGTTGTAACAACATAAGATCCTAATTGAAGCTCTTTGTAATGTTGGTGACTGTAGAATTTCAGCTCCTGATACTCAAGAACAGTGGATGTGGTATCCTCATGTCTCACTGTGTTCATGTCTGTCTGGGAGAGGACAGGCCATTCGTAGGGGGTCTACGTGTGGGGGTCACCCCCTGAAGCCGTGTGGACTGGCATTCTCCCTGGAACTTAGTAGCCTCAAGCCTGCTTGTCTAGCCTTCTGAATACTGTCAGCCGTCGAATGCCTCTTATGGGGGAGCAGTTTGTACTGCAACTTTTAAAACCTGTGATTTTTCTTAAGCCTCTTTCAGCATATTTTCAGCAGCTGGACAGCTCCAGGGTCTCCTGTCAGCTGCTAACTTCCCATGTCTGACATAAACTTAGAATTTTAAGTTTTTTCTGTTGGCCTCATTTTTATCAGTGTGACTTTTGGGGAACCAAGCGGCCCAGTTTGTACAATTGAAAGCCCCATTGTTGGGTGAATCTAGGACACTAAGAATTTCCAATTGGAAGAAGGCTGGAATCGCTTGACCACAGGTTTCTACCCTATAAAGGTACATGGATCCCCCCATGCACGTCTCTTCTTGGCCTCCAGAGAAAATGCTGACCTCTTACATCAACTCCAGGGCACCAGGTGGTGCTTTGTCCAAATATGGAAGCCACTGATGACTCGAGGCTTTTAAAATTCAATGTAACTTAAATTAATAAAATAAAAATCCAGTTTATCAGTCACTGAAGGCAGAGGAGAAGATAAAGGGCATTTCTGTCATCAGAGGAATACTATTGAGATATTCTTATTTATAGAATTTTTTATTTTATTTTTTTACCCCTCCCCCACTATTTAGAGAATTAAAATTAAGAATTCAATTAGGGTTAAGGTTCTGAGGTCAAGTGAAGGGTAGGGGTTAATTTTGTTTGTTCAGTTGCTCAGTTGTGTCTGACTCTACAACCCCATGGACTGCAGGACGCCTGACTTCCCTGTCCTTCCCCATCTCCCGGAGCTTGCTCAAACTCGTACATTGAGTTGGTGATGCCATCCAGCCATCTTGTCCTTTGTTGTCCCATTTTCCTCCTGCCTTCAATCTTCCCCAGCATCAGGGTCTTTTCTAATGAGTCAGTTTTTCACATCAGGTGACCAAGTATTGGAGCTTCAGTCTCAGCATTAGTCCCACCAGTGAATATTCAGGACTGATTTCCTTTAGGGGTTAAGGTCAGGATCAGAAGTTAGGGTTAGGATGGGATTAAGGTCAAAGTCTTAAGGAGTGGATGATAGCTCCACATGCTTGGTGGCTGAGTATCTACATCCATTAACTGGACTTTTCCGCATATACTAAACTGAAGGGAGAAATAACCATACAATTATAGTGGAGACTATACTATCCACTTTCGATAATGGGTAGATCTAACAGAACTAATGACAAAAAAAAAATCAGTGGACTTGAATAACAACACCACAGACCAAATGGACCTAACCAACACATGTAGAACTTAGCCCAACAGCAGGGTGTACATTCTTCACAAGTGTGTATGGCACATTCTCAAGTCACAAGTCTTAAGACTGATATACCAAGAATCTTTTCTGGCCACAGTGAAAGAAAACTAGAAATCAACAGTAGAAGGAAAACTGGAATATTCACAAATAGGTGAAAATCAAACAATACACTTTGAACAATCAGTGGGCCAAAGAAGAAATAAAAAGTGAATTTAAAAGTATCTTGAGACAAAAATGAAAACAAATTACCAAAATTTGTGAGATGCAGTAAAAGCAGTACTAGGAGGGAAGTTTATAGTGATAAATGCCTGCATTAAAAAGGAAAAAAAATCTCCAACAAGCACCCTTAGATTTCAAGGAACTATTGAAAAACTTGAACCAAAATTAGAAGGAGAAAATAGTTTGGAACAGAAATAAATACAATACAGAACAGGAAAATAATAAAAAAGGTTAAAGGTAAGAGTTGGGTTTTTAATGATGCAAAAACTTTTTTAAAATTAATTTCTATTGGAGTATAGTTGCTTTATAATGTTTCTGCTGTACAGCAAAGTGAATCAGCTATACGTATACGTGTTGTCTCCTCTTTGGATTTCCTTCCCATTTAGGTCATAAAGCACTGAGTAGGGTTCCCTGTTGCTATTGAGTAGGTTCTCATCAGTTCTCTATTTTATAGATAGTATCAGTATATATGTCAATCTTCTGCAAATTTTTTAGTTGTGTTTTCAGTCTTTTGGAGTTTGAATTGTGTGAATTCTTGGTCTATTTTGAATATGAACTCTTTTTACATGTATTGTTTGCAAGTATTGTCTCACATGCAGTAGGCTGCCTTTTCATTTTGTGGAGGGTTTCTTTTGTCACCACTGAAAAGCTTTTCAGGTGGATGGGGTCCCATTGGTTTATTCTGCTTTTGTTACGCTTGCTGACAAGACAGATCCAGAAAATATTGCCAAGATTGAAGTCAAAGAACGCGGTGCCAGACTTCCCTGGTGGTCCAGTGGCTGAGCATTTGCCTGCCAATGCAAGGGACATGGGTTCAATCCCTGGTCTGGGAAGATCCCACATACTGTGGAACAAATAAGCCTGTTTACCACAACTACTGAAGCCCACGTGCTCTAGAGCCTGAGCTCTGCAACAGGAGAAGCCAGTGCAATGAGAAGCCCATGCACCTCAACTAGAGAGTAGCCCCCTGCTTGCTGCAACAAGAGAAAAAGCCCTTGCTGCAATGAAGACCCAGCCCTGCCCACCCCACCCCCTACCTCCATGTCTAGTAGGTGGGAGAGCCGCTTCTCCTTGCCACTCCAGGGGCAGTTCTGGAGCTGATCTGGGAGTGGTTCTGGGGTTTGCAGGTGGAGCTCCTGTTGTTGTGCCCCCCTTCCCCACATGAACATCCAGAGCAAGCTGTCTTCCCTGCTGCCTGAATACCCCCTCCCCACCCAGTATCCTCCGGAAAAGTCAGGTTCTGCAGCAGGGTCTGCAGGCAGTGTGCATCTGGACCCACATTCACATCTCTGTTAACACAGAACCTCCCTTGACTGCCTGCCCCCTGCTCACTGCTTCTCCATCTGGCCGCAGCCCAGTGCAGATGTAAGACCGACTGCCCATCTCAGCCTCCTCGTGTTGTCAGAGCTGCTCCAGGCCCTTGCTGAAAACCCTTGAACCCACCTTTAAAAGGGATGTCCTTGCTCACAACCCTCCAAACCCCTACCTTTAGCAGGAATTAACAGAAATCTTTAAAGGAGTCCAGGGAGAAGAGAGGAAGTTACCAAGAAAGAAAACCGAATGGAACCAGCTGGGACCAAGATGGCAACAAATCTGACCTCCAACAGACCTTGAGTCTTATTGTATGTTGATTTTACTGCATTATCATATTAGGTGACACACCTACCTTGCCATGACCAGACAGGTAGAACCAAAAAATGATAAAAAAGGAGGTGGCACCTCATTCCCTTGGAAAAGCCCTGCCCCTCCCCCTCAATGCACCTGGCTCCCCATCATTAGCCTCACTCCCCCTTCTTTGCCCTTTTTATAATCAAGCCACTCTCTCCAGGTAGGTGAGAAGTTGACCTGAGAACCTAGTTCTCACTTCTGCATTCTTTGGCCTCTGAATAAAGCCTGTGCTGTGTTGGTCTCAGCTTTGGTTTCATAGTCACCTACTGATTATCACCTACTACTAATGGAAGAAGGAAACCTCCCGTGTTGAGGCAGAGTCCCGGCCAGACTAGGGGCCGAGCGGGGTCCATAGGACTTAATTTTGTAACAATCTGTAAGGGGACTGTGGTCTCTGCCCTGTGGGGTGGATGGAGGGCACCTACAGCCACAGCAGACCTTTGTTGGCAAAGTGATGACTCTGCTTCTTAATTTGCTGTCTGGGTTTGTCATAGCTTTTCTTCCAAGGAGCAAGTGTCTTTTAATTTCATGGTGCAGTCACTATCCGCAGTGATTTTGGAGCCAAGAAAATAAATCTGCCACCCCTTCTGTTTTTTCCCCTTCTTTTGCCATGAAGTGATGGGACCAGTTGCCATGATCTTAGTTTTTTTAATGTTGAGTTTTAAGTCAGTTTTTTCACTCTCCTCTTTCTCCCTTATCAAGGTGCTCTTTAGTTTCTCTTCACTTTCTGCCATTAGAATGCATCATCTGCATATCTGAGGTTGTTGATATATCTCCTGGCAATCTTGATTCCAGCTTGTGATTCATCCAGCTCAGCATTTTGCATGATATGCTCTGCATATGAATTAAATAAACAAGGTGACAATATACAGCCATGATGTACTCCTTTCAGTATTTTGAAATATATAAAATATCTCTACACAGAGGCCTTGCTACACAGTGGATAATGCAAGAGACAATCTTATAAAGTAGACAAGTGATACAGATAGTAGCGTTTAGAAGATCATACTATAAGAGAGAGACAGAAACATAAACAATTTCAAAACAGAACACATCTAACCATGATTTGTGTAACTAGTTTTAACCTCTTGGCAGTAAACCATCAAGTCCATTAGGGGAGTCAGGTGGAGATAGCAAATTCTGGAAGGATCAGATAGTGAAAAAGATAGTTAAATATTTCATCTTTGTTTACAAAGGTATACTTATCAATTACATATACATACTTATTGATACCTCCTTAAGTATGTATCATCCCATACATCCTCATATGCACTCATCTAGCTTATTTCAACTCAAATCATTCCAAATAAAACTCTCTAATTTTGTTGCAACTCTAGTCATTTGTTGCAATTTCATAAAAAAAAGACACATTGTAATTCATTTGTATACACCAGTAAATGCTAGGATTTCTCAGTCTAATTTGTTTTGTTCTTTTTTTAGGGGCCTTATAAATCATTTAAAATCTCAACCCTTCTCCTTGCTTCATCATCTTCTGAATCCTTTGATATGGGAAAAGCTATGGAAAGATTGTTTAATATAATTCAAACTTGTTGTTGGTTTTGTTCAGTCACTCTTTGTGACCCCATGGACTGCAGGAGGCCAAGCTTCCCTGTCCTTCACCATCTCCTGGAGTTTGCTCAAACGCATGTCCATTGAGTTGGTGACGCCATCCAACCATCTCGTCCTCTGTGGTCCCCTTCTCCTCCTGCCTTCAATCTTCCTTCTCCTCCTGCCTTCAATCTTCCTTCTCTTTCTGCCTTCAGTCTTCCCCAGCATCAGGGTCTTTTCTAATGAGTCGGCTCTTCACATCAGAAGTATTGGAGCTTCAGCTTCAGCATCAGTCCTTCTAATGAATATTCAGGATTGATTTCCTTTAGGATTGACTGGTTTGATCTCCTTGCAGTCCAAGGGTCTCTAGGTATTTATTATTGGGTGTTGTGAAGATCTGAGAGGCAGAATTGGATGGATACAAAAAGAAAAAGTGAATGTAGGGACATAATTAGAAATTGGGACACCCATGTGACCAGAGAGCAATCACAATGGAGCAAATCCACCTCTCTCAGCCAGGAGGACAAGTTTATCTTGGTAATAATATCAGCAACTGAGGAGTTAAAGTGTTACTATTAAAAGTCGTTAACGGAAAGGACAGAAGAAATATTTCCTTATAGAACACAATATGAGAGCCTATAATTTTCCAGGAGCCTATAAATTTCAAATAAATGTTTTGTTCCTTGAAATTTTGAGTGGATTATATGTAAGTTTTACAGACTGATCAAAGTAATGTACTATGCCTGCCTGGAATGAATAGATCACCTCTTAATTCATATATTTCACACTTAACCAGACTTAGAGACAATTTATGTTGGAGAGTATTCTAAAACAATTTGTGCATACCAGCTGCAGATCTGACAAGAAATTTTTACTCTCACATAAAAAAATGAAAAGTGAAAGTATTAGTTGCTCAGTCATGTCCCATTCTTTGTGACTCCATGGACTGTAGCCTGCCAGGCTCCTGTGTCCATGGAGTTCTCAAGGCAACAGTACTGGAGTGGGAAGCCATTCCCTTCTCCAGGGGATCTTCCTGACCCAGGGATCAGACCCTGGTCTCCTGCACTGCAGGCAGATTCTTTACTGTCTGAACCACTAGGGAAGCCCTTACTCTCACATATGAGATATCAAATTTGTCTTCACATATTGCCTGCTATATTTAGGCTCTTGGTTCATACTCCATGTAACCACTTAGTGTTGTAATTAAATCCAATTTGAAATTAAGCTATATTTTAAGAATGTGGTTTGCAGCCTCTGTTACCCTGGTATGACATCTCAAAACTCAAAACTCTTACTTGTTGATATGAATATCAGTTTCATTTTAGCTCAGTTTGAACAGAGAAGCAAACAAGTCAGGGAGCCAAATTTTTTTAGGTTTGTTTAGGGAGAAAAATGAAACTGTTAGAAGAAAAAGTATATG
This sequence comes from Giraffa tippelskirchi, assembly GCF_054371585.1. NCBI lineage: Eukaryota > Metazoa > Chordata > Mammalia > Artiodactyla > Giraffidae > Giraffa > Giraffa tippelskirchi. The sequence goes on along the minus strand of NC_137280.1, from coordinate 116,336,454 downwards.
CAGCTTGTGGGCTCTTTGAGTCACTAATTTGCAGGAATTTTCTTGTATTTTTTTCAAGTGTGACCTTTCATTCATATAATAACAAATAACAGAATTAGAAGAAACTAATTTGAAAGGATGGCTTGTTTCTACCCAGAACATCTGAACATGAAGGTACCAATGGGAACTGCAAAGATCAGGCCAGGTTTTTAAGAGTATTTTAGTCTAGGTTTGCAAATAATAACTAGTGTGCTTGCAATTTCAAGAATATATTTTTATTCTGATAAAGAATATACTTTTCAGACTAGAGCCCATTATACAGAGTGAAGTAAGTCAGAAAGAGAAATATAAATATCGTATACTGACACATATATATGGAATCTGAAGAGTTGGCACTGATGAATTTATTTTCAGGGTGGCAATGGAGAAACAGACATAGAGAACAAGGTGGGAGGAGAGGCGGGAGAAGAAGCTGTATGGAGAGAGTAATATAGAAAGTTATAATATCATGTGTAAAACAGATAGCCAATGGGAATTTGCTGTATGACTCAGGGAACTCAAACGGGCTCTGTGACAGGCTGAAGGGTGGGGTGGGGAAGGAGATGGGAGGGAGGTCTGGGAGGGAAGGGAAGGGACACGGGTATGCCTATGGCTGATTCTCGTGGATGTATGAGAGAAAAACCACAAAAATCTGTAAAGTAATTATCCTTCAATTAAAAAATTAAAAAATAATAAAGAATATACTTTTCCAGAAGGCTTCCAGTGTGGCTGCCTCCTGCTGGAAGCCTAGGATGCTGGAATCAGGTCACATCCTGTCTGTCTTCACAGGACGCTGGGTTTGTACTCTAAGAAATTTCTGGCTCTGCTCTGGATCCTGGTCATCCTGTGGCCAGAGAAATCGGTACCATTTTTGTTTTGCCCGTTGAAATGTTTAAAGACACATGTTATTTCAGTTTCCTGATGTGGGTGAATTGTCAAGTGTGGAGCTCAGTGATGATTTTTTTTGCAAGAAATGTATATCTTAGTTCCCACATGAGGGTGAGACCCTCCTTGTCCAATGATGTGAGACCCTGCTTGCACCTGTGCCTCCTAGGAGAGCAGCTTTAAGTCAGTCTAAACCTGACCAACTTGTGTCTATCATACATGGTGATAGACATGTATGATATAGGATTTAGACCCAAGTCCTGTCTATGGGCTTCCCTGGTGGCTCAGCTGGTAAAGGATCTGCCTGCAATGCAGGAGAGCCGGGTTCAATCCCTGGGTTGGGAAGATCCCCTGGATATATACTACCCACTCCAGTATTGTTGCCTGGAGAATCCCATGGACAAAGGAGCCTGGTAGGTTACAGTCCACGGGGTCACAAAGAGTGGGACACAACTGAGCAACTAACACTTTCACTTTCCCTTTTCAAATCCTGTCTACACTGATTATGTTAGACGACACCATGTGCTGTCTACAATGAGAATGTTTAGATCTGACCATGTTCTGTGTGCACCAGGACATAGAGATCCGGCCTGGCCTCGGTCCTGAAAAATTCTGTGCCTGCGTCTGATGTCAGCAGATGTCTGGGTCTCCGAGCTAAGGTGGGCTTCTCTGGGTAACTGTGCTCTTCTAGGGCTCTTAGTCTTTCCCCCTGCCAGGTTCACCCTCCCTGGGGCTCCTGGAGACTCCTCAAGTGGCTACCTGGTAATTATTCCAATTCACTGGCACGAGCATGGCGCGAAGGGAGACAGATTCACTTGGTGAATGGATTGCATGGCACACGGATCAGGCAAAAAGCCAGTGGGCAGCAGGCGAGGTTGCTGCTGTGATCTCCTTCCAGTAGACCGTCCATACTCAGCAGAGACCAGACCTGCCCCTCATCTTCCAGCGCTGTGCCCAATGTGTTTTCTCAGCACCTCAGTGGGACAAGAAAGGACCGAGCCTGCCAGAACCAAGGTAGTGTGTTCAATGTTATCGTGACAGCTGTAAAAGTAGTTAATATCAGACAGAACCAAGGAAAAGAGGAAGACTTCTCTGAGGCAAGTCTGGGGAGAGGAGACCAACCCTACACTTCTTTCTACCATCCCAGGAAATTACAGGAACCCACTTGTTTCTGCCTTGGGGGCCTATCCAGCAAATAGCTGGTGTCCTAACCAAGGGTTGAGCCACCCCAGGTGCAGGGTCTGGGGAGGGGCGGTCACCCTGGAGACTGTGGATGTGTGACCCCAGGTACAGGGTCTGGAGATTGTGTGGGTCTCACCCCATTCACATGGGTCCAGATCCTGTACTTGGAGACCCTGTATCTGTTCTTTACCTCAGTGTGTCTTGCCCCCTCTGGGATTTCTAACATCTGAATGGAGGGTGTTACCCTGATTAACCTTTTACTTTTCATCTTGTCGCATTTACATGAGGTCAGGCACCTTTGAGTGAGTTGCTGCTTTGTGTTCTGCTGAGTGAAAACCTTTGGTGGTGTCATGTTAATATCATAGAATGTCATATATCTAATTCATAGGGTCACCACTGTCTGGTTTCCTCTAGACCGAGTTCATGTAATTTAATTTGTAATTTATTGTTGTTTTATTTTGGGGTAGAATTGATCCCCAATGTTTTATTTGTTTTAGGTGTACATGAACTTGATTCAGTTATACATAGATGTATATCTATTCTTTTCCTGTTATTGTCCTCATATAGGTTATTAGAGTTTGTTCAGTAGAGTCCTCAGTTCTATTCAGTAGGCCCTTTTTCATTATCAACTTGATATGTATTAGTGTGTATATTTTCACCCCAAACTCTTAATTTATCTGTCCCTTCTTTCTTTTGATAATCATAATTTGGTTTTCAGTCTGTGAGTCTGTTTCTATTTTATAAATTAATTCAGTGGTATGAACTTATAGATCCCACCTGTATGTGATATCTTGATATTTGTCCTTTCCTCTCTGAAAAGTATCTTTAGTATGATAGTTTCTCAGTATATCCACGCCCCTGCCAGTATCCTTATTTCATTCTATTTTAATGGCTGAGTAGCATTCCAGTGTATAGGTATACCACATAGTCTTCATTTTTCTGTCAATGGAAATTTTGGTGGATTCTGTGTCTTTGCTATTGTAAATAGTGCTGCCCTGAAAATCAAGGTGCACGTGTCATTTTGAATGGTGAGATTTTCTCTGGACCTAAGCCAAGGAATGGGATTGTAGGATCTATGTTAGTGTTTTTTATTTTTTTTAATTTTTAATTTTTTTATTTTAAATTAGTTTATTTATTTTTTAACTTTACAATATTGTATTTGTTTTGCCATACATTGACATGAATCCGCCATGGGTGTACCTGTGTTCCCCTTCCAGAACCCCCCTCCCACCTCCCTCCCCATCCCATCCCTCCGGGTCATCCCGGTGCACCAGCCCTGAGCACCCTGTCTCATGCATCGAACCTGGACTGGCGATTCGTTTCACATATGATAATTTACATGCTTCATTGGCATTCTCCCATATCATCCTGCCCTCGCCCTCTCCCATAGAGTCCATAATACTGTTCTATATATCTGTGTCTCTTTTGCTGTCTTGCATACAGGGTTATCTTTACCGACTTACTAAATTCCATATATATGTGTTAGTATACTGTATTGGTGTTTTTCTTTCTGGCTTACTTCACTCTGTATAATAGGCTCCAGCTTCATCCACCTCATTAGAACTGATTCGAATGTATTCTTTTTAATGGCTGAGTAATATTCCATTGTGTATATGTACCACAGCTTCCTTATCCATTCTGGCTTACTTCACTCTGTATAATAGGCTCCAGTTTCATCCACCTCATTAGAACTGATTCGAATGTATTCTTTTTAATGGCTGAGTAATATTCCATTGTGTATATGTACCACAGCTTCCTTATCCATTTGTCTGCTGATGGACATCTAGGTTGCTTCCATGTCCTGGCTATTGTAAACAGTGCTGTGATGAACACTGGGGTACACGTGTCTCTTTCAATTCTGGTTTCCTCAGTGTGTATGCCCAGCAGTGGGATTGCTAGGTCATATGGCAGTTCTATTTCCTGTTTTTTGAGGAATCTCCACACTGTTCTCCATAGTGGCTGTACTAGTTTGCATTCCCACCAACAGTGTAAGAGGGTTCCCTTTCCTCCACACCCTCTCCAGCATTTATTGCTTGTAGACTTTTGGATAGCAGCCATTCTGACTGGTGTGAAATAGTACCTCATTGTAGTTTTGATTTGCATTTCTCTGATAATGAGTGATGTTGAGCATCTTTTCATGTGTTTGTTAGCCATCTGTATGTCTTCTTTGGAGAAATGTCTGTTTCGTTCTTTGGCCCACTTTTTGATTGGGTCATTTATTTTTCTGGAATTGAGCTGCAGGAGTTGCTTGTATATTTTTGAGATTAATTCTTTGTCCGTTGCTTCATTTACTATTATTTTCTCGCATTCTGAAGGCTGTCTTATGTTAGTGTTTCAAGGAAACTCCGTGCTGTTTTCCATAGTGGTTTCACCATTTACATTCCCACCAAGATTGTAGGAGGATTCCACTTCCTGTACATTTTTTGCAGTAATTATTCTTTGTAGACCTTTTCGATGGTGGCCATTGTGACCAGTATGAGGTGATACTTCATTGTGTTTCTGATTGGCATTGATTTAACAGTTAATGATGTGGACTATCTTTGCACATGCTTTTATTATTATTTTACATTTTGTGAGAACAGTTTACCTATTGAATCTGGCTTCTTGAAAGTTGGCCCTGTTTGGAATTTTTTTCCCCAATGATTTACCCCAGGACATTTCTTGAGAGCAGGTGTCATTTATAGCCCTCTTGAACTTGTGACTATTAAGAGCCCGTTAGCATCTGTTTGAAGGTGTATATATTGATATGAACCAGCTAATTACTCCCTGTCTTTCCGCCTTTCTTTTTTGGTAACCATGAGTTTCTTTTCTATGAGGCTGTTTCTCTTTTGTAAAGAAGTTTATTTGTATCCATTTTTAGATTCTACCAGAAGTAATATCCTATACTTGTTTTTCTCTCTCACTTTCTTCACTTAGTTTGATTATCTCTAGTTTCTTCCCTGTAACTGGAAATGGCATTACTTCATCCTTCTTTACGTCTGAGTAATATTGCATTGGCCTTCCTTTGTAGCTCAGTTGGTAAGAATCTGCCTGCAATACAGGAGTCCTGGGTTCAATTCCTGGGTCGGGAAGATCCCCCGGAGAAGGAAATGGCAACCCACTCCAGTATTCTTGCCTGGAGAATCCCATGGACAGGAGTCTGGTAGGCTACAGTCCATGGGTTCACAAGAGTTGGACATGACTTAGCAACTAAACCACCACAAATATTGCATTGTGGGGTACAATTATAGAAATTGTATTCTATATTGTATTCTCTATTCTCTATTCTAAATTGTATTCTATGTTGTATTCTATATTCATTCATCTGTCCTTGTATACTTTAGTTGCTTCTGTGTCTTGATTATTGTACCTAGTGCTGCCATGATCTTTTGCTGCAGGTATCTTTTTAAATTTTGGTTTTCTCTGGATCTATGCCTAGGTATGGGATTGTTGGGTCACTGGGTACTTCTATGTTTAGTTTTTTAAGAACCTTTATAATGTTCTCCCTAGTGTGTGTACCAATTTACACTCCCACCAACAGTGTAGGAGGGTTCCCTTTTCTCCACACACTCTGCAGACTTTATTGTTGTAGGGTTTTCGATGTGACCATTCTGATCAATGTGAGGTGATACCTCATTGTACATTTGATTTGCTTTTCTCTAAGAACTAGTGATGCTGAGCATCGTTTCATGTGTTTTATGGCCATCTCTATGACTTCTTTGGAGAAATGTGCATTTATTCTTTGGCTGACTTTTTATTGGGTTGTTTGTTTTTTTGGTTTTGAGCTGTAGCTGTGGTTTGTATGTGTTGAAGAGAAATTTCCTGTAGATATCTTTGTTTGTAAGAATTTTTTTCCATTCTGAGGGTTGTCTTTTTCTTTCACTGATGGTTTCTTTTGCTGTGCAGATGCTTTTAATGTTTATTAGGTCCCATTTGTTTATTTTCGTTTTCTTTTCATGATTCTATGAAGTGGATCAAAAAAGAACTTGCTGTGTTTTTATGTCAAGGTGTGTGCTCTTTTCCTCAAGAGTTTCATAGTATTTGTCCTTTTATTTAGGTCTTTAACCTATTCTGAGTTTATTTTTGTGTATGGTGTTAGGGAGCATTCTAAATTCATTCTCATTTTCATTGCTAAGGAACCTGCCCTGTGTCCTCCACAGTGGCTGCTCCCAATTTCCATTGCCCGCATCAGTGTAGGAGGGCTCCCTTTGCTCCACACCCTCTCCAGCATTTATTGTTTGTAGTTTTCATCCATGGCCATTGTGACTGGCGTGAGGTGATACCTCCTCGAAGTTTTGGTTTGCATCTCTCTCATGTTTAGCGATGTTGACATCTTTACATGTGATTTTTTAAAACAGTGTGAGTTAAACTTACTTACTCAAGTTGGCTTCTTGAACGCCTGCTCTGTTTTTAATATTTTTCTGTTGACCTCCCCTAGGACACTTCTTGAGGGCAGGTGTTTTTTTACTTACAGCCCACAGGCCTAGTGACTATTAAGTGCGCGTGAGCAAAGGTTTTAAAGTTGTTGTTATGGGAAACAGCCACAAGGCAGCAGCATGTCTTTGCGCCCCTACCCTGGTTACTGGGGGAACCAGAGCCTTCGGGAAAGTCCTGTTCCTGGATTGTCAATTAGAGTGGAATGTGCCAGAAGAAACACCCAAGGCTTGTGTCCCATTCCTTCTTCCATCCTTACCCCTATCACCTGGACACATCCCAATTCCTGCAACACCACTCTGGAAGGTGCTTTCATCCATAGGTGGGACCACACTAAGGAAGGAAGGTGAGATGGGAACCTCACCATCAGGAGACATGGAGCCCAGGGGGCTTTTCAAAGCTCTTCCAGCCCAGAGGCTCCACATCCTTTGGGTGCAGTAGGTATAGTTTCACTGCAGGAGGACCCGCCTAGATCTGGAGGTTGTGGGCCGGTGCAGAGGGGAACAGGCACACCACATCCATGGGGCATGGCTCATTGGCTGGCATATCCTCCCCAGCTCATTCAGCCCCAAGACAGTCCATCCATGGGACCCAAGCCTGCCCAGGCTTCAGGGATGTGACAGCAGCCCAGGTCACTAAGGCCTGAAGGCAAGAGAGTCAGTGTTCTCTTTTTGTAATTTGTATTGGTGTAGAGGTGACTTACAATGTTGTAGGGTGTGTTTGTTTTTGTTTTAGGTGTACATGTCCTTTTTTTGGATTCTCTTTCCATGTAATTTATTATACAGTGTTGAATAGGAGTCCTCATTCTGTAGTGGGTTCTTGTTGATTATTTTACAAAGAGTCGTGTATGTATGTTCATCTTCACCTTCTCATTTCCTCTGCCCACCAGTTTCCCTTTTGGTAACCATAAGGTGCTTTGCTATGTTGTGAGGATGTTTCTGTTTGGTAAAGAAGTTCATTTGTTTCCATTTTTAGAATCCACCACTAAGTGATATCATATGATACTTGTCTTTCTTTGTCTCACTTCACTTTATATGATCTCTCTACTTCCTTCCTTGTTGCTGAACATGGCATGATGTCCCTCTTTTTATGGCTGGACAATATTGCTGTGTGTGTGTGTACCCCATCTTGTTTACCCATTCATCTGTCCTGATCCATTTAGGTTGCTTCCAAGTCTTGGCTCTTGTACGTAGTACTGCCATGAACGTTGGGGTGCACCTGTCTTTTAAAATTATGGTTTTCCCTGGATCTATGCCGAGGAAATGGGATTGCTGGGTTATATGGCACTTCTCTGTTTAGTTTTTAATGAACATTTGTCCTGTTCTCTTTTGTGGATTTACTGACTTTCGGCAGGTGGGAGGGATCTTTTTCCTTCACACCCTCTCCAGCATTTATTGTCGTGGGTTTTCTATGATGACCATTCTGACCTGTGTGAGGCAGTGCCCCATTGCACTTCTGATTCACAGTTCTCCAATACTTAGAGATGCTGAGCATCTTTTCATGTGTTTCGTGGCCATCTCTATGTCTTCTTTGGAGAAAGATCCATTTAAATCTTGTGCCCCTGTTTGGGTTGTTTCTTTGATATCGAGGTGCATAAGCTGTTGGTGTGTTTTGGAGATAATTCCTTGTGGGTGTCTTTGTTTGCACATATTAGTTCCATTATGAGGTTTGTCTTTTTGTTGTGTTTACCATTTCCTCTGCTGTGCCAGTGCTTTTAAGTGGAATTGGGTCACATTTATTTATTTTTGTTTTATTTTTCATGATTCTAAGAGGTGGGTCAAAGAAAAACTTGCCACATTTTATGTCAAAGTGTATTCGGTTTTTTTCCTTAAGAATTTCATATTAGCTGTCCTTTTGTTTGGGTCTTTAATCTACTTGGGGTTTATTTTTGTGTATACTGTTAGGGACTATTCTAATTTCATTCTCATTACCATTTCTAAAAAAAAGCCCTGCACACTGTTCTTCATAGTGTCTGTTACTAATTCACCTTTTCACTAACAGTGTGAGAGGGATCCCTTTTCCCACACTTTCTCCAGCATTTATTGTTTGTTGACTTTTGGACAATGGCCATTGTGAGCCATGTGAGGAAATATCTCCTTGTAGTTTTGGTTTGCATGTCTCTAATTTAATTTAGTGATGTTGGCATCTTTTCATGTGATTCTTTTAAAGGGCGTGAGTCAAACTTACCTTTTGAAATTGGCCGCTTGAACACCTCTCTTGTTCTGAATTCTTTTTTCAATGACAGTACCTAGGACATTTCTCGAAGGTAGATGTATTTTACTTGCTGCCCCTTGATCCTTGTGCATATTAAATACCAAGTGGCACTACTTTTTGGATGTTGTTAAATTAAAAGGCCACAAGGGAGCAGCACTTCTTCAGGCCCCATTCTTGTTTTATTTTCCTGTAATTTCCCCGTTATTTTATGTGGGAATATCCTTGATTTCTGTTGTGTTTGTTTCAGCAGTACAGATGTGTGATTCAGTTATGCATAGATGTTTGTTTATTCTCTTCAGGTTCATTTTCATATATAGGTGATTACAGTGTGTTCATAAACTTTCCTATGCTATTCGGTAGTTACTTTTTGATCATCTATTTGATATATGTTACAGTGTATATGTTAATTCCAAATTCTTAATCTCTCCCACTTGTATCAGGAGGTTAGAGGTTAGAGGTCCTGCAGAGGGCAAGAGGCACTCCAGGTCCATTGTGGAGGCACCCTGCCTGCTACATGCCCCTAGTTCTCTCAGCCCCAGGACACTCCAGCCTTAGTACCCAAGACAGTTAGGCTCCAGGGATGTGACACCAGCCCAGGTAACTATGGCCTGAGGGGAATAGGGTCAGGTTTTTTTTTTTTTTAATGTTTTTATCCTATAATTTGAACTGGAGTGTGTAGGTGAATTACAATCTATGGGTCTTTTTTTTTTTTCCTTTTCAATCTAATGCAGCTTGATTCACTTCTACATAGATGTATATATATTTTTTCAAGTTCTTTTTCTGTATAGGTTATTACAGAGAGTTACATAAGTTTCCTTGTGTTACACAGTGGGTGCTAGTGACTTATTTTATACGTAGTAGTGTGCATACATAAGTTAGTCTGAAGCAGCTTGTTTCTCCCTGACCCACATGTTTCTTAATTGGTGACCAGACGTTTACTTTCTAAGTCTGTGAGTCTGAATCTCTTTGGGAAAGAAGTTCATTTGTATACATTGAAAGATTCTTTCCTCCTTGGAAGGAAAGCTACGACCAACCTAGACAGCGTATTAAAAAGCAGAGACATTATTACTTTGCCAGCAAAGTTCGTCTAGTCAAGGCTATGGTTTTTCCAGTGGTCATGTATGAATGTGAGATTTGGACTATAAAGAAAGCTGAGCACCGAAGAATTGATGCTTTTGAACTGTGGTGTTGGAGAAGACTCTTGAGAGTCCCTTGGACTGCAAGGAGATCCAACCAGTCCATCCTAAAGGAGATCAGTCCTGGGTGTTCATTGGAAGGACTGATGTTGAAGCTGAAACTCCAATACTTTGGCCACCTCATGCGAAGAGTTGACTCATTGGAAAAGACCCTGATGCTGGGAAAGATTGAGGACAGGAGGAGAAGGGGACGACAGAGGATGAGATGGTTGGATGGCATCACTGACTCAATGGACATGGGTTTGGGTGGACTCAGGGAGTTGGTGACGGACAGGGAGGCCTGGTGTGCTGCAGTTCATGGGGTCGCAAAGAGTCAGACACGACTGAGCGACTGAAGTGAACTGAATATAAGTTGTTAGATGAGTGTACATTCTCTAGTTTGGTGAAAGCTACTGATTATTGCTCTTCTAACAGGGTTAGGATGGCAGGAAGTGAGGTACCAGGGCATAAAGAACCTCTCTGATTCTCGATACTGTGAGGGGAAAGAGAGAACCTATTTTGTCCATGAGGTCTGTGTGATGGAGGGTTTGAGAGTTTTAGTAATGTCAAGTGGCTGGAGGCCAAACTTTCGGAATTACTTCTGTATAGTACACAGGGGTCTTTCTGCATATCTTCATTCTGGGCACAAGGGCTGCAGGTATCATGTGACTGTCAATTCTGGCATGTTTTTCTAAGCTATGTGGTTTACTGCGTGAATATATACTATCAACTTGATTCTGTAAACTGCTTCTTTCACAGAGCAGTTTATCATGAACATTATTTATCATGAGTAAATGGACTTTTACATTATTGTTTAATGTATACCAATGTGATTTCATATAGATATGGAATATTTATTAATTGCCATTAATTTTTCAGTAATAAATTGGGGATTGTTAATTCCTTATAATAATCTGGGAACATTTCTGCTATTTTAATACTTAAAAATTTTTGGACCAAGACACATGCACTTTTCATACAGCATTTGATATGTGTTGTCAAGAAATCTGCTGGGAACTAGCACTTCACAATACAGCCAGCAGAGAGCAGGGTCATCCCTTTTCTACATTCTTGCCAAACTGAATATTCAAATTTTGCTTCACTTCGGAGGCACATAATACTAGGCCATGATATTACAGTGCACGTTCCTGATTAGAATCTCAGTATCATTGCCTATGGTTTTTGGCCATTGCATCTATTTTTCAATACTGTGTTTGTTCATAGTCTTTTGTCTTTTATGTTATCTCTACTGAAGTGCTGGCTCTTTGTTTATTTATTCATATATTCCTATGTAATAATTATCTCAGCCTATTATTACAGATTTCACAATTATTTATCACAATGGTTTATTTAGAGCTATTTAAGCATCAAACACCTTAAATATTCAGAAAATGCAATTATCGTAATATCAGAAAGTGTAAGTTACTCAGTAATGTCTGAGTTTTGAGTGACTCAATTTCTGATGTTACCATAATTGCATTTTCTAAATATTTATATACTTAGAAATATTCTAAATATTTATATATATATACTTAAGTATATTTATACTATATATATACTTAGTATATATATATACTGTATACTTATATATATTATATATACTATATACTTATATATATCATATATATTTATACTATATACTAAGTATATTTATATACTTAGAAATAAATATTCTAAATATATATATAACAACACATATCAACACAGAGCATATATATATATGCAAGTATATACCCTGAGAAAACATTAATTTATGTATATATATTATATACATGTATATATATAGAGAGAGAGAATCTAGGAAAATGGTACTGATGAACTAATTTTCAGGGCAGGAATAGAGACCCAGACGTAGAGAACAAACTTGTGGACACAGCAGGGGAAGAAGAGGGTGAGATGAATTGAAAGAGTAGCATTAAATTATATTCATTACCATGTGTAAAATAGATAGCTGTTGGGAAGTGGCTATAAAACACAAAGATAGCAGCTTAGTGCTCCGTGACAACTTAGAGGAGTGAGATGGGGGCAGGGGTCGTGAGAGGGAGGCACTATTTGGAAGGGATATACGTATACTTATAGCTGATTCATGTTCCTGTATGGCAGAAAGCAACACAACATTTTAAGCAATTATCCTCCAATTAAAAATTAAAAAAGAAAAAAAAACAACAAAAAAGAAAACAATAGTGAAAGTCCATTCTAATGCATTAGCTGAATATGATGTCAGAAAGAAATCCCCCCAAATGTAGGAACTTTGAAATCTGGTGTTATTTAATGTATGTGAAGTATGGGAAAGGTGAAGTGCTTGCATCTTGACTTTCAGCCCTAAGAAAAACAAGATGACATTTGAGAGTCAACTATCTTTCGAAAATGGTTTATGAGCTGTTTTTTCCCTCCTTACTTACGTATGTAGAGGAGAATATCTTGCTATCTTGATGCACTTGATCTTTAAAGAGCAAAAAAAAAAAATCTATTTCATTGACAGCTGTATATTCCAAATAAATACTACCTCACACCACTTCCAGTGTGCTATAAACCTCTCTAGGTGGATTGGCCACAATTTGCTTCCTCACAATAAGAGAGACTTGCCAATGTCTCCAGGCCCCTGGGAACCTTATTCATACCATCTCCATCTGAGAAGACAGGAGAACCTCTGTGGGGAAACCTTGGCTTAAAGCCCTTCCCTTCTCTTGGCTTGACTTATGATATACCCCTGAATTACTTGACCATTCTGCCTAATGCTGTCCCCACTGTTTAGGTTCTTCATGAAGAGCTACCAACATGTTCTGGCCTTTGTCTTTGGCATTGAGGAGATCAACAAAAACCCTCATCTCCTTCCCAAACTGACCTTGGGTTATGATCTCTACAATGACTTTGAAAGTGACCACAGGACTCTGGATAGTTATAGGAACTGCATGAGCATTTTTAGTGAGATTGGACCACTTCTGGAGTTGTACAAAATTCCACAGGTGAGTGGACTGAGTTCTGGTGAGAGACACTGCTCTTCCCCAATGCCTTTCCCTCTCATCACAACAATGGTAAAGATGGAAGCAGAGTGTATGCTTCCCACAGGGTTATAAACACCTTCCAGAGTTCCAGAGACTTCATCAGATTGTGAGGGCTTTCCCTGGGTTTGGAAGGAAGAGGGAAAGTGTAGTCAGTATTCTGAAGCCCAGATCTGTGCTCAAGGCCAAAGAATCCATCCCACAGCTACTGGGAATATTGAGTTGTCATGGATCAGAAACTTTCACATCATAGCAAATACCCACAGTATTAGGGACTACCTCACCCAAAGACAGGGTCTCTCAGAGCACAAGCAGAAGCCAGTGTCTAGCGGATATGACAATTGAGAGCTTGGTTCCCTTGTCTCAATCTGAGAGAAAACTGAAGGGCCATCCCAGCTCCAGAGACTACTGATGATTGACTGAGACTCAGTTACAACTGTTTTGTGCTTCAGCATTTCCTTCTGCCCATTTCTGCCTTGCTCCAGTCCTATGGGTTTATCTCTGGAGGACACCCCCATAAACTTTCCACATGTAACACTCCATTTCAGAATTTCATTCCAGGGAAAGACCTGACCAGCAAAAGTCAGGTGACATTACTTTTGAGCATAGCTGCATTAGCTTTCTGAGAAGATAGGTTATTGCAGTTTCCAGGATAATCTAGGTAAGGCTCAGGCAATAAATTTAATATATCATTGTGTTTAATGAGAAAAGCTTTATTAATTCTCAGAGTTTATAGGGAACATTGTTTGCTGGTGGAAATGAATCTCTTCTTCAGTAGCCATGTTGTTGTTGTCATTGTTGTTAAGCTGCTAAATTGTGTTCAACTCTTTTCAACCCCAATGCCGGTAGCACGCCAGGCTCCCCTAATATCTCTCTGGTTTTGCTCAATTTCATTTCCATTGAGTCCATGAAGCTCTCTGACCATTTCATACTCTGCTGCACCCTTCTCTTTTGCCTTCACTCTTTCCCACCATCAAGGTCTTTTCCAGTGAGTCATCTCTTCACCTCAGGTGCCCCAAATATTGGAGCCTCAACTTCAGCAACAGTACTTTTATTGAATATTTAGGGTTAATTTCCTTTAGGATTGACAGATTTGATCTCCTTGTAGTCCAAAGCACTCTCAAGGATCTCCTCTAGCACTACAATTTTTAAAAATTAATTATTTTAATTGGAGGATAATCACTTTACAACTTTGTGATCGTTTTTGCCATACATTGACATGAATCAGCCGTGGGTGCACATGTGTCCCCCCATCCTGAACCCTCCTCCTCACCTCCCTCGCCACCCCATCCCTCTGTGTTGTCCCAGAGCACCAGCTTTGAGTGCCCTGCTTCATGCATTGAACTTGCATTAGTCATATATTTTACATATGGTAATATACTTGTTTCAATGTTATTCTCTCAAATCATCCCACTCTCCCCTTCTCCCGCATAGTTCAAAATTCTGTTCTTTACATCTGCATCTCTTTTGCTGCCTTGCATATAGGATTGTCATTGCCATCTTCCTAAATTCCATATATACGCGTTAATATATTGTATTGGTGTTTCTCTTTCTGACTTACTTCATGCTGTATAATAGGCTCCAGTTTCATCCACCTCATTAGTACTGACAAATGCCTTCCTTTTTATAGCTGAGTAATATTCCACTGTGTATATGTACCACAACTTCCTTATCCATTTGTCTGCTGATGGACATTTAGGTTGCTTCCATGTCCTAGCTATTGTAAACAGTGCTTCAGTGAATGTTGGGGTACATGTGCCTCTTTCAGTTCTGGTTTCTTCAATGTGTATGCCCAGCAGTGGGATTGCTGGTTCGTATGGCAATTCTATTTCCAGTTTTTTAAGGAATCTCCACACTGTTCTCCATAGTGGCTGTAACAGTTCGCATTCACACCAACAGTGTAAGAGGGTTCCCTTTTCTCCACACCCTCTTCACCATTTATTATTTGTAGACATTTTGATGGTGGCCATTCTGACCGGCGTGAGATGATACCCCATTGTGGTTTTGATTTGCATTTCTTTAATAATGAGTGATGTTGAGCATCTTTTCATGTGTTTATTAGCCATCTGTATTTCTTCTTTGAAGAAATGTCTGTTTAGTTCTATTGCCCATTTTTTCATTGGGTTGTTTGTTTTTCTGGTATTGAGCTACACAAACTGCTTGTATATGTTGGAGATTAATTCTATGTCAGTTGTTTCATTTGCTATTAGTTTCTCCCATTCTGAGGTTTGCCTTTTCACTGTGCTTATAGTTTCCTTTGTTGTGCAAAAGCTTTTAAGTTTAATTAGGTCCTATTTGTTTATTTTCGCTTTTATTTCTATTACTCTGGGAGGTGGGTCATAGAGGATCTTGCTGTGATTTATGTCAGAGAGTGTTATGCCTATGTTTTCCTCTTGGAGTTTTATACGTTCTGGTCTT
This sequence comes from Giraffa tippelskirchi, assembly GCF_054371585.1. Classification (NCBI taxonomy): domain Eukaryota; kingdom Metazoa; phylum Chordata; class Mammalia; order Artiodactyla; family Giraffidae; genus Giraffa; species Giraffa tippelskirchi. Next base: position 116,321,147 of record NC_137280.1, on the reverse strand, counting down.
ACGTTTAGATCTTTAATCCATTTTGGGTTTATTTTTGTGTATGATGTTAGAAAGTGTTCTAGTTTCATTTTGTTACATGTGGTTGACTAGTTTTCCCAGCATCACTTGTTAAAGAGATTGTCTTTTTTCCATTGTATATTTTGCCTCCTTTGTCAAAGATAAGGTGTCCATAGATGCATGGATTTATCTCTGGGCTTTCTATTTTTTTTCCATTGACCTATATTTCTGTCTTTGTGCCAGTACCATACTGTCTTGATGACTGTAGCTTTGTAGTATAGTCTGAAGTCAGGAAGGTTGATTTCTCCAGTTCCATTCTTCTTTCTCAAGGTTGTTTTGGCTATTCGAGGTTTTCATGTTTCCATACAAATTGTGAAATTATTTATTCTAGTTCTGTGAAAAATATCATTGGCAGCTTGATAGGGATTGTTTTGAATCTACAGATTGCTTTGGGTAGTATACTCATTTTCACTATATTGATTTTACGAACATGGTATATTTCTCTATCTATTTCTGTCATCTTTGACTTCTTTCATCAGTATTTTATAGTTTTCCTATACATAGGTCTTTTGTTTCTTTAGGTAAATTTATTCCTAAGGATTTTTTTCTTTTCATTGAAATGGTGAATGGGATTGTTTCCTTAATTTCTCTTTCTATTTTTTCCTTGTTAGTGTACAGGAACACAAGGGATTTCTGTGTATTAATTTAATATCCTGAAGCTTTTCTATATTCATTGATTAGCTCTAGTAATTTTATGGTGGTATCTTTAGGGTTTTCTATGTAGAGGATCATGTCATCTGCAAACAGTGAGTGTTTTACTTCTTCTCTTCCAATCGGGATTCCTTTTATTTCTTTTTCTTCTCTGACTGCTGTGCCTAGGACTTCCAAAACTATGTTGAATAGTAATGATGAGAGTGGGGACCTTTGTCTTGTTCCTGATTTTAGAGGAAATGTTTTCAATTTTTCTCCATTGAGGATAATAATGTTTGCTGTGAGTTTGTCATATGTGGCCTTTATTATGTTGAGGTATGTTCCTTCTATGCCTGCTTTCTGGAGAGTTTTTTTTTAATTATCATAAATGGGTGTTGAATTTTGTCAAAGGCTTTCTCTGCCTCTATTGAAATAATCATATGGTTTTTATCTTTCAATTTGTTAATATGGTGTATCACATTGATTGATTTGCAAATATTGAGAAACCCTTGCATCCTTGGAATAAAGCCCATTTGGTCATGATGTATGATCTTTTAAATATGTTGTTGGATTCTGTTTGCTAGAATTTTGTCGAGGATGTTTGCATCTATGTTCATCAGTGATATTGGCCTGTAGTTTTCGTTTTTTGTGGTGTCTTTGTCTGGTTTTGGTATTAGGGTGATGGTGGCCTCATAGAACAAGTTGGGGAGTTTACCTTCATCTGCAATTTTATGGAAAGATTTGAGTAGGATAGATGTTAGTTCATCTCTAAATTTTTGGTAGAATTCACATGTGAAGCCATCTTGTCCTGGGCCTTTGTTGGAAGATTTTAGATTACAGTTTCAATTTCAGTGCTTGTGATTGGTCTGTTAAGATTTTCTATTCCTTCCTGGTTCAGTTTTGGAAGGTTATACTTTTCTAAGAATTCATCCATTTCTTCCAAGTTATCCATTTTATTGGCATATAGTTGCTCATAGTAGTCTCTTATGATCTTTTGTAGTTCTGTGTTGTCTGTTGTGTGATTTCTCCATTTTCATTTCTAATTTTATTGATTTGATTCTTCTACCTTTTTTTCTTGATGAGTCTGGCTAATGATTTGTCTGTTTTGTTTATCTTCTCAAAGCACCAACTTTTAGTTTTGTTGATCTCTGCTATAGTCTCCTTTGTTTCTTTTTCATTTATTTCTGCTATGAGTTTTATTATTTCTTTCCTTCTACTAACTTTGGGGTTTTCTGCCCTTCTTTTTCTAGTTCCTTTAGGTGTAAAGTTAGGCTGTTTATTTGATGTTTCTCTTGTTTCTTGAGGTAGGCATGTATTGCTATGAGCCTCCCTCTGGGCACTGCTTTTACTGAATCCCATAGGTTTTGGGTTGTCGTGTTTTCATTTTCATTTGTTTCTGTGAATATTTTGATCTCCTTTATGATTTCTTCTGTGATATGTTGGTTATTCAGAAATGTGTTGTTTAGCCTCCATATGTTTGTGTTTTTTATAGTTTTTTCTAGTTGATATCTAATCTTACTGCATTGTGATCAGAAAAGATGCTTGAAATGATTTCAATTTTTAAAAATTTACCAAGGCTAGATTTGTGGTCCAGGATGTGATCTATCCTGGAGAATGTTTCATGTGTACTTGAGTGCACTTGAGAAAAAGGTGAAATACATTGTTTTTTGGTGAAATGTCCTCTAGATATCAATTAGGCTAACTGGTCCATTGTATCATTTAAAACTTGTGTTTCCCTGCTAATTTTCTGTTTGGTTGACCTATCCATAGGTGTGAGTGGGGGTAGTAAAGTCCCCCACTATTATTGTGTTACTCTGAATGTCCCCTTTCCTACTTGTTAGCATTTGCCTTACGTATTGAGGTGCTCCTAATGTTGGGTGCATATATATTTATAATTGTTTATCTTCTTATTGGATTGATCTCTTTATCATTATGTAGTGTCCTATGTCTCTTATCATGGTCTTTATTTTAAAGTCTATTTTATCTTATATGAGTATTGCTACTCCTGCTTTCTTCTGGTCTCCATTTGCGTGAAATATCTTTTTCCAGCCTTTCACTTTCAGTCTGTATGTGTCCTTTGTTTTGAGGTGGTCCTCTTGTAGAAGCATATATTGGGGTCTTGTTTTTGTATCCATTCAGCCAGTCTTTGTCTTTTGGTTGGGGCATTCAATCCATTTACATTTAAGGTAATTATTGATAAGTATGATCCCGTTGCCAACCTTTTCTGTGTTTCCTGTCTAGAGAAGATCCTTTAGCATTTGTTGAAGAGCTGGCTTGGTGGTGCTGAATTCTCTCAGCTTTTGCTTGTCTGTAAAGGTTTTGATTTCTCCTTCATATCTGAATGATATTCTTGCTGGGTAGAGTAATATTGGTTGTAGGTTTTTCTCTTTTATCATTTTAAGTATGTCCTGCCATTCCCTTCTGTCCTGAAGAGTTTCTATTGAAAGATCAATTGTCATCCTTATGGGGATCCCCTTGTGTGTTATTTGTTGCTTTTCCCTTGCTGCTTTTGATATTTGCTCTTTGTGTTTAATTTTTGTTAGTTGATTAATATCTATCTTGTGTTTTGCCTTGGGTTTATCCTGTTTGGGACTCTCTGGGTTTCTTGGACTTGGGTGGCTATTTCCTTTCCCATTTTAGGGAAGTTTTCAACTATTATCTCCTCAAGTAGTTTCTCATGCCCTTCCTTCCTTTCTTTCTTTTGGGACACCTTGGAGAAGACTCTTGAGCATCCCTTGGACTGCAAAGAGATGAAACCAGTCAGTCCTAAAGGAAATCAACCTTGAATATTTATTGGAAGGACTGATGCTGAAGCTCCAGTACTTTGGTCACCTGATGTGAAGAGCTGACTCATTAGAAAATATCCTGGTGCTGGGAAAGACTGAAGGCAGGAGGAGAAGGAGATGACAGAGGATGAGATGTTTGGATGGCATCTCTGACTCAATGGACATGAGTTTGAGCGAGCTCCAGGAGGTGGTGAAGGATGGGGAAGATTGGGGTGCTGTAGTCCGTAGGGTCACAAACAGTTGGACACGACTGAGTGACTGAAAAACAACACCATGGTACACACAAAATCTCATACATTCTGAGACCCAGGACAGAGGCAGGAATATGAAAGAAGCATGCATGTAATTTCCTTATAAATTACAATGAAAAGTTATGTTAGCTAGACTAGAATTGATACTGTGGTGCTGGACAAGACTCTTGAGAGCTCCTTGGACAGTAAAGAGATCAAATCAGTCAATCGTAAAAGAAATTAACCCTGAATATTTATTGGAAGGACCAGTGCTGAAGCTGAAGCTCCGGTACTTTGGCCACTTGATTTGAATAGCTGACTCATTTGAAAAGACCCTGATGGTGGGGAAGATTGAAGGTGAGAGGAGAAGGGGGCGACAGAGGATGAGATGGCTGGATGTCATCACTAACTCAACGGACATGAGTTTGAACAAACTCTGGGAGATAGTAAAGGACCGGGAAGCCTGGCGTACTGCAGTTCATGGGGTCTCAAAGAGTCAGACATGACTTAGCAACTGAACAGCAACAATAATATTATCAACTATATTTCAGTTTAAAAAGTTTATTAAAAATAGTTACAAATTTAGCAGTGCTGCAGGGTACAAAAGCAACATGGAAAAATCAGTTGTGTTTTTGTGCACACACAGAGAAATTAACAAAACAATCTTGTTTATGATTACATCAGTGAGAATAAACATCCAGTAATAAACTTAACCAAGGAATTTAAAGATATGTACTGAAAACTATAAGAAATTAATGAAAGAAATGAGAGACCCAAATAAGTGGAAAGATATTCCATGCACACAGGTAGGATGAATTGATGTTCAAATATAGAAACTACCCAAAACAGCCTATAGATTTCCTGAAATCTTTTTCAGCACTCCATTTAAAGAAATAAACAATTCTATAGTTAGTATGAAACTACAAAAGACCCCAAATAGCTAAAGCACTCCAGAGAAAGAAAAAAGCTGGTAGCATTACACTCCCTGATGTCAAACTGTATGGCAAGGTATACCAATCAACAAATGATATGCTTTTGGCATAAAAACAGACACACAAATAAACTGAACAAAATAGAGGTCCAAGAAATAAACCCACACATATATGGTCAATGAATATACTAAAATGGAGCCAAGAATATTCAGTGAGAAAAATTTGTTTTTTCAAGAAAAGATGTTGGGAACACTATGTAGCTACATGCAAAAGAATGAACCTGGAGCAATATCCTATCTCATACATAAAAGCTATCTCAAAATAGATTAAAGACTGAACATAAGATTTGAAACCAAAAGAATCCTAGATGAAAACAAAGGCGGTAAGACACCAAAAGCAAAGACAATAGAAACAAAAATAAACAAGTGGGGCTACTTAGAAAGTAAAAAAAAAAAAAACCCTTCATAGCAAGGAAAACCACCAACAAAATGTAAAAGCAATCTTCCAAATGGGAGAAAATATTTGAAAATCACATATTTGATACAGAGTTAGTGTCTCAAACGTTTTGTTAAAAACTAATATGAGTCAATAGCAAAAACACAAACAATAGTATTTAAAAAATAATCAGAGGATCTGAATAGACATTTTCCAAGGAATCTATACAGATAGTCAACATGCTCACCTTCAATAATCATTCAAGAATTTCAAATCAAAGCCATAATGATGTCACATAACCCCTGTTAGAATGGCTGACATAAAAAACAAGAAACAACTGTAGGTGAGGATAGGGAGTGAGGGGAACCCTTGTGGCCTTTGGTGGAATGTAAACTGGTGCATCCACTATGGAAAACAGTAAAACATTTCCTCAAAAAGTTAAAACTACCATATGATCCAGCACTTCCACTTCAGGGTATTTATCTGAAAGAAATAAAAAGTACTAACTCAAAAATATATCTGCATCATTATTTACAATAGTCAAGACTTTGAAACAATATATTTGTCCGTTGATGAGTGGAAAACATATATATATATATTATTTGGTCATAAAAATAAAGAAAATTCTTACATTTTATACAACATGAGTGGACTATGAAGACACTGTGGTAAGTAAAATAAGTCATACAGACAAAGACAAGTACTATATGATCTCATTTTTATATGAGATCTAAAAAATAAAAGAAGAAAACAAATGCTGAGAAGAGATTGGTGGTTACCAGAGGCAGGAGTTGGCAGTAGGTGAAATGGGTGAAGGTGATCAAGAGATACAAATTCCCAGTTATCAAATAAATAAGTCATGGGGATGTAATGTACAGTATGATGACAATAGTTAATAATAGTATAACATATATTTAAAAACTGTTAAGAGAGTAAGTCTTAAAAGTTCTCATCATAAGAACAAATTTCTACATGTTGTAACTTCACTGGGGGCTTCTCAGGTAGCACTAGTGGTAAAGAGCCCACCTGCCAATGCAGGAGATGTGGATTCGATCCCTGGTCCAGGAAGATCCCCTGGAGGAGGGCATGGCAACTCACTCCAGTATTCTTGCCTGGAGAATCCAATGGACAGAGGAGCCTGGCAAGCTACAGTCTATAGTGTTGCAAAGAGTTGGATATGACTGAAACAACTTAGCACCCACAAGCAGCATGTATGATATTCCCTTATCAATTATAATGAAAAGTCTATGTTAACTAGATGTACTGTGGAGATCTTTTTATAATATGTACGTATATGAAAATACTATCTTGTATATGTGAACTAATATAACATTATATGTTAATTATACTTCAATTTAAACTTTTAAAAAATAAAATTGTTGGCATGTTACTGGACCCTAGAAGAGATAGGACACATGACCACAGAACACTCAGTGACATTGCACCTGAAATGGTCCATTAAAATCTGGGTCCTTCAGACCCACCAAGTGAAACGGGACCAGCAGCAGTCCCTATAAGATGGAAATGGTTATCTGAGACCAGGCCAAAGCAGGACCAGAGGGGCCAAACTGCATGTACACATAGCCCAGGGAAAGCAGGGCTTTCTGCACTCCACGAATCCCACTGGTTTAATACATAATTACAACCAGGGTGAGGAGAGCTCAGTTGTGTCCGACTCTTTGCAACCCTGTGGACTGTAGGGTTTTAATTTCATGGCTGCAATCATCATCTGCAGGATTTTGGAGCCCAGAAAAATAAAGTCACTGTTTCCCCATCTATTTGCCATGAAGTGATGGGACTGGATGCGAAGATCTTAGTTTTCTGAATGTTGAGCTTCTTCTGTCCTTGAGGATTCTCCAGGCAAGAATACTGGAGTGGGTTGCCATGTCCTCCTCCAGGAGATCTTCCCAACCCAGGGATCGAACCCAGGTCTCCTGCATTGCAGACAGATTCTTTACCATCTGAGCAAAATTAGACTGTAATCACAATTTTTCAACTTGTTTCTTCCTTAAACAAAGAGATGGGAATACCAGACCACCTGACCTTCCTCATGAGAAACCTGTATGCAGGTCAGGAAGCAACAGTTAGAACTGGACATGAAATAACAGACTGGTTCCAAATAGGAAAAGGAGTACGTTAAGGCTGTATATTGTCACCCTGCTTATTTAACTCATGATGCCGAGTACATCATGAGAAATGCTGAGCTGGAAGTAGCACAAGCTGGAATCAAGATTGCCAGGAGAAATATCAATAACCTCAGATATGCAGATGACACCACCCTTATGGCAGAAAGTGAAGAAGAACTAAAGAGCCTCTTGATGAAAGTGAAAGAGGAGAGTGAAAAAATTGGCTTAAAGCTCAACATTCAGAAAACTAAGATCATGGCATCCGGTCCCATCACTTCATGGCAAATAGATGGGGAAACAGTGGAAGCAGTGGCTGACTTTATTTTTCTGGGCTCCAGAATCACTGCAGATGGTGATTGCAGCCATGAAATTAAAAGACGCTTACTCCTTGGAAGGAAAATTATGACCAACATAGACAGCATATTAAAAAGCAGAGACATTACTCTGTCAACAAAGGTCTGTCTAGTCAAGGCTATGGTTTTTCCAGTGGTCATGTATGGATGTGAGAGTTGGACTATAAAGAAAGCTGAGTGCCGAAGAATTGATGGTTTTGAACTGTGGTGTTGGAGAAGACTCTTGTGAGTCCCTTGGACTCACTCAAGGAGATCCAACCAGTCTATCCTAAAGGAGATCAGTCCTGGGTGTTCCTTGGTAGGACTGATGTTGAAGCTGAAACTCCAATACTTTGGCCACCTGATGTGAAGAGCTGACTCATTTGAAAAGGCCCTGATGCTGGGAAAGATTGAAGGTGGGAGGAGAAGGGGACAACAGAGGATAAGATGGTTGGATGGCATTACCAACTCAATGGAGATGAGTTTAAGTAAACTCCGGGAGTTGGTGATGGACAGGGAGGCCTGGCGTGCTGCGGTTCATGGGGTCACAAAGAGTTGGACATGACTGAGCGACTAAACTGAATGTTTATTTTCTCCTGTTATTTAAAATTCCTGATTTATCCCTTTAATAGTTATCTAGTGATTTACCATATGGTATATTGAAACACACATAGACATTTCCTTTTTGTTGAATATATATATATATTCACAACACACTTCCCTGTCCTTCCCTATCTCTTGTAGTTTGCTTCATTGAGTCAGTGATACCATTCAACCATCTTATCTGCTATCACATCCTTCTCTCTTACCCTCACTCTTTCCCAGCATCAGGTTATTTTCCAGTGAATCAGCTCTTTTCATCAGGTGGCCAAAGTATAGGAGCTTCAGCTTCAGCATCAGTTCTTTCAATGAATATTCAGGGTTGATTTCCTTTAGGATTGACTGGTTTCATCCCTTTGCAGTCCAAGGGACTCTCAAGAGTCTTCTCCAACACCACAGTTCAAATGGATCAGTTACTCAGCTCTCAGCCTTCTTTAGGGTACAGCTCTCACATCTGTACATGACTATTGGAAAAACATAGCTTTTACTAGACAGACAGACCTTTGTTGGCAAAGTGATGTGTCTGCTTTTAAATATGCTGTCTAGGTTTGTCATAGCTTTTCTTCCAAGGAGCAATTGTCTTTTAATTTCATGGCTTCAGTCACCTTCCACAGTGATTTCGGAGCCCAAGAAAATAAAGTCTGTCACTGTTTCCATTTTTCCCCGTCTCTATGCCATGAAATGATGGGATCAGATGCCATGATCTTAGTTTTTCGAATGTTGATGTTTTAAGCCAGCCTTTTCACTCTCCTCTTTCACCTTCATCAAGAGGCTCTGTAGTTCCTTTTCACTTTCTGCCATTAGGGTGGTGTCATCTGCATATATGAAGTTGTTGATATTTCTCCTGGCAATCTTGATTACAGCTTGTGATTCATCCAGCCCGGCATTTCTCATGATGTACCCTGCATATAAGTTAAATAAGCAGAGTGACAATATACAGCCTTGACCTACTCCTTTCTCAATTTGAACCAGTTCATTCATTGTTCAATGTCTGGTTCTAATTGCTGCTTCTTGTCCTGCATACAGGTTTCTCAGGAGGCAGGTAATGTGGTCTAGTATTCTCATTTCTTTAAGAATTTTCCACTGTTTGTTGTGATCCACACAGTCAAAGGCTTTAGTGTAGTCAATGAAGCAAAAGTAGATGTTTTTCTGGAATACCCTTGCTTTTTCTATGATCCAGCAGATTTTGTCAATTTTATATCTAGTTCCTCGGCCTTTTCTAAATCCATCTGGAAGTTCTCAGTTCATGTACTGTTGAAATCTAGCTTGAAAGATTTTGAGCATTACCTTGCTAGCATGTGAATTGAGTGCAACTGTGCAGCAGTTTGAACATTCTTTGGCATTGCTTTTCTTTGGGAGTGGAATGAAAACTGACCTTTTCCAGTCCTGTGACCACTGCTGAGTTTTCCAAATTAGCTGGCATAATGAGTGCAGCACTTTAACAGCATCATCTTTTAGGATTTGAAATAGCTCAGCTGGAATTTCATCACCTCCAATGGCTTTGTTCATAGTAATACTTCCCTATGGCCCACTTGACTTCACACTCCAGGATGTCTGGCTCTAGGTGAATGATCGCACCATCATGGTTATCTGGGTTATTAAGAGCTTTTTTGTACGTTCTGTGTATTCTGGTCACATCTTCTTAATATCTCCTGCTTCTGTTAAGTCCATACTGTTTCCATCTGCTATTGTGCCCATCATTGTATGAAATGTTCCATTGGTATCTCTGATTTTCTTGAAGATATCTCTAGTCTTTCCCATTCTATTATTTTCCTCTATTTCTTTGGCTTGGTCACTTAAGAAGACTTTCTTATCTCTCCTTGTTATTCTTTGGAACTCTGCATTCAGATGGGTATAACTTTCCCTTTCTCCTTTGCCTTTAGCTTCTTTTTTTTTCAATTGTTTGTAAGTCTTCCTCAGACAACCATTTTGCCTTTTGCATTTCTTTTTCCTGGGAGTGGTCTTGATCACTGCCTCCTCTACACCGTCACAAACCTCCAGCCATGGTTCTTCAGACACCCTGTCTATCAGATGTAATCCCTTGAATGTATTTGTCACTTTCACAGCATTATCATAAGGGATTTGATTTAAGTCATATCTGAATGGTCTAGTGGTTTTCGCTACTTTCTTCAATTTAAGTTTAAATTTTGCAATACAGAGTTCATGATGAGAGCCACAGTCAGCTCCAGGTCTTGTTTTTTCTGACTGTATAGAGCTCCTCCATCTTCAGTCACAAAGAATATAGTCAATCTGATTTTGGTATTGACCATCTGGTGATGTCCATCTGTATTGTTGTCTTTTTGTTGTTGGAAGAGGATGTTTGTTATGACCAGTGCATTCTCTTGGAAAATCTCTGTTAGCCTTTGCCCTGCTTCATTTTGTACCTAAGGCCAAACTTGCCTGTTCCTCCAAGTATCTCTTGACTTTTTACTTTTGCATTCCAGTCCCCTATGAAGAAAAGGACATCTCTTTGGGTATTAGTTCTATAAGGTCTCTTCTTGAAATATAGATACATATCTCAAGAAAATTTACTAAAGTTATTAATTTAGGCTACTCTTGTAGCTTAAAATGAACAAGGAATTCTCACTGTCTAAGGGGAAACAAATCAACTCTGGAGAATTCCTGAGGTTTCATTCAAGAAAAGGGAAAGTGCTGGGGAGAGAACAGCAGAAGGGCAGCATCTCATAATTTCCCCAGTTGTTCAGTAAACTACATATAGGTATTATTCTTCTCTTTTAAATTACAGTATGGAATTTGTATCCATTTAGTTTATGTGATTTTAGTAACTAATTGTGAGTCAACTATGCAATAAGATGTTTATATAGTAGGGTATGAGCTTATAACATGTAATACATATTTAAATGACTTTATTTCATCATCTCATAGTTTAAAATGCACCTTTCCTAGCATCTTGTATTATAAAAGATACCAGTTTATTTTAATATTAAACTTTGGAATTCACCTAAACCTGGTTCATTTAAAATAATTTTTATTTATTGTATTTCAACTTTTCTTGCTAATTTTAATAGTAAGCCAACTCATGGAATTCTAGTTCATCTGAGCTCCATAGTGAATTTATATTTTATTAGAGAAAATTTCTAATAACTTCATAGATTTCAAACAATATTTAACTTAACATGTAAACTAATTTTCTGGAATTTTTCCTAACGTGATAATGCCCCAGTGAAAAGTTAAGGACCTCCATAAGAAACCTGAAAATCACACATGAAAAATTTTATTTACATATGGTCGCAATCACCCTGGTTTCCTGAACCACATAACACCTTGGGATTTAAACTCTGAACTGTAGTTTAGCCCATAGTCACAAGCGTGTTCTTTTCACAGCTGAGAAGCATTCCTTGCCTGCTAAGATGCCCCACATCTCCCCATCAACTTCATGAGTGCTGCCACCACCTCCTTATTCCTCAGGCTGTAGATAAGGGGGTTCAGCATGGGAGTGAGGATGTTGCTGAAAAGAGAGAGAGCCTGGTCCTGCTCTGGACTATGTGAGGAAGTGAAAGTCATGTAGATGAATATGTTTGGGCCAAAGAAGAGACTTACCACAGTTAGGTGGGAAGAGCAGGTGGCCAGGGCTTTTTTCCTGCCCTTGACCGAGTTCATACGGAGGACAGTGAGGAAGATGAGTGTATAGGAAGCTATGATGAGACTGAAAGGCACAACAAGCAGTACAATGCTTGTAACCACCACCACTACCTGATACGCTGAAGTGTCTTCACAGGAAAGCTTAATGAGGACTGGGACCTCACAGAAGAAATGGTGGATCTCCCTTGACCCACAGATGGGAAAATGCATAGGGTAGACTGTATGGATAAATGAACCCATGGAGCCTCCAATCCAACATCCAGCAACCATGTGCAGACAGAACCTGGGGCTCATGATGGTGGGATAACGCAGTGGGATGCAGACAGCCACGTAGCGGTCATAAGCCATGAGAGTCAAGATGAGGCATTCTGACATTCCCAACATCAGGAAGAAGAAACTCTGTGTTCCACAGCCAATCCGTGATATGGTCCTTTTCCCTGTGAAAAAGTTAGAGGCTGTCTTCGGAACAATGGTAGAGGTTAATGTCAAGTCAATGAGGGAGAGTTGACTGAGGAGAATGTACATGGGTGTATGGAGCCGAGAGTCCCCCCAAATCAAGACAATGAGAAGTAAGTTTCCCAGGAAAGCAAGGATGTAGATGAAAATGATCACGAAGTTGAGAACAATGGAATGCTGAAACTCAGGAAAGAGTCCCACAAGGATGAAATCAGTTACTGATGACGCATTCCCACCCACCATGCTTCTAAAAGAAATATAACAGGGCTGGGGAACAAATCAAATGGATTAGAACAATGGACACTCAGTACATGTCTTTTTTTTTTTTTTTTTCAGTACATGTCTTATATCAATATGTGGATCTAAAATTTTTTATCTTTCCCCCAAATGTTGGACCCTCACAATGTGTGCTATCAACTCATAAGAAGTATTTAACTACATTTTGTTGAGCAATTGCCTAAAAGTGTGTTAAATAAAGAATATTAAAAAAAAATGATCAAATTTAGTTCCTCTTCACTTCCCTTGGATTTATCTTGTTTTCCTCTTTCTATTCTTTATTTTTTCTCTCTCTTTGCTTTTACTTGGAGAATCTTATAGTGACAATGGATCTACTTTCTACAAATTTGAACCTCAAAATGTATATATTATTTCTGATAGTCATGGATCCTGATTATTAACTCTTGTAGATTTGGGCAAAAGAAATACCAACTTAATTCACTCAATTTAGTTTTGAAAATCACAAATCAATTACTTTTCAAATTTTAATGAAATATCCTATTGGTTTACTTTTTACGGCTAAGTGCCACCATAAAGAGGCTTTCCAGGTGGCACAGGTGGTAAAGAATCTGCCTGCCAATGCAGAAGATGCAAGAGACACTGGTTCAATTCCTGAATTGGGAAGATCCCCTGAAATAGGATATGACAACCCATTCCAGTAATCTTGCTTGGGAAATCCCATGGACAGAGGAGCCTGGCAGGCTACAGTCCATGGGGTCACAAGAGTCAGACTTGACTCAGCAACTGAGCTGGTATGCATACCATCATAAACGGAGTAATAGAAATTCCTATACTTACATAATTATCTGCTAGGAAGCCATCAATATTCCCTATTTTTGACCAAATAAAGCTTATATTTTCAGTCTAGAATTTTAGATTTTCCATGACTTGGGTCCAAGATACCTTATAAACCTTAGATTCCATTAATTTAAAACAGATAACCCAAATTCCAGTCAAATGTATGTTCTCATGGTTTCTCCACAGGACTTATGTATTCACACAGCTGAATCTTTGCTTTTATTTCTGCTCAGAATTATCAGTGTACTGAAAGCTGAAGAAGAAGACATTTTCCTATCCATATTTCTACAGTCCCTAAGCACATCACACATATAATTATTTATCATCATAACTAAGAGACAGTGTAGCTTGGAGTCTAAGAGCATATGTCAGGGGCTGCATACATGCTCAGTCACTCTGTCGTCTGAGTCTTTGTGAGCCCAATGGACTGTAGCCCTCCAGGCTCCTCTGTCCATGGGATTTTTCAGGAACAAATACTGGAGTGGCTTGCCATGTCCTCCTCCAGGTAATCTTCCTGACCCAGGGATCGAACCCACATTTCCTGCGTCTCCTGCCCTGGCAGACGGATACTTACCACTGAGACACCTCAGGGTATCAGGGGCTAGGATACCCAAATTCAAGCCTAGCTGCATTATTTTCTATCTGTGCCTCACTTTCCTCATCTTTAAAATAAGGAAGTTAATCAAATGATGTCAAGAGGGTAGTCATGAAGCTTAGATGAGTTTTTATTGTATATGTTTATTATAGTTTTCCATGTATACATATTTCTCCTCACACAAATGTTAAGGTTTTAAGTGCTAGGATTATGTTTTACTTATCTACTCAATCTCAGTGAAATCAGCACAGGAGCTATAGAAGAGTATATAGTAAATGAATATTTAACCAGAAGGTTGAACAAACCCCATGGAGTTCAGCAGTAAACATTTTCGTGTAGAATATATGACAAATCCCTCACTGGATTGACGTGATGATGAGAACTAAAGCTTGTTCCTTCCATGTCATCTTACGGAAAAGTGGATTTCCTGCTCCTGAATAAGACAGTTGGTATATATGGGGAAATTTCATATTCTTTGGTGTTTCCTCTCAGAAGTGCAGTGATATAGCACAGACATCAAAGTAGCTGGAAATCCTGTTCTCTATTAATGCAGCAGGAATTTCATAATTTAAACAATGCCCTCCTTTGGTTTAACGTGATGGTTCATTTCTGAATGTGTTTATCCAGATGATTTTTGTAACAAAATATCCATTAATAAATACTATTATTGTTCCTTTAGTAACAACTCTGCTAAAATATAAATTATGAAGGTAATCTTGTTACAAATGATCAGGAAGCACAAATTTTGCTAAAGTCATATTCATATCATTTCAGAAGAGTTGCGGAATAGTTCTTGAATAACTTTTACCATCCATTTATTTTTCATTCTACGTTTACTTAATAATCACTGTATTTTACACATTCTCTACCAGGTGCTGAAGAAGGGGCAACAATGCACTAAGGTACAGTCAATGCCTTCAATGAACCGTGAGTTTAGATATGAAATCATTTATATCTACTAATCACAGAAGAGTGGAATAAGTGCTATAACCAAGTCTCCTATTGGGTGACACGTCAACACAGAAGACAGAGCTAATGTCTGAGTAAGATGTAAGCGGATAATTAGGTAAGATTTCATTTGAGTTCTATCTACCTTGTGCTGTGCTTAGTCACTCAGTCGTGTCTGACTCTTCATGATCCCATGGACTGTAGATTCTCCAGGCAAGAATACTGGAGTGGGTTGCCATGCCCTCCTTCAGGGGATCTTCCCAATCCAGGGATCGAACCCAGGTCTCCTGCATTGCAGGTGGATTCTTTACCATCTGAGCCGCCAGGGAAGCCCCATATCTACCTTAGTACACAGCAACTCATGCGCATTAAAGATTGAGGCAACACAGAGTTTGCTGTGGTTAAAAACACTTATTGATTGATGGCGAAAATCACATTTCCTAAGTAAGTGGGAAACAAATTAGAATTCTTACACATTTTTTTATTCAACTCTTTTGAACTATATAACTCTGAAAGCCTGAGGTTTCCTCATTCCTGAGTAACCTCATGGCATTCTTAACTGTACATTTATATCCTGACATGTAACTTGTCCTGCCATTTATTTCACTGAGTTGAAAACATCCAACTCTTTGGTATTTTATGTTGAACTCATATGTCTACTAAAAATACTTGATTTCTTTTGCTAGAATAATAATCAAAGGACTTTCAACTTAAAGTGAGTATGAGGTATGGCAAACATTCTAACATTCAAACATTCTAAATCTCAAAAATCATCAGTATCATTGTAACCACCCTGTTTGACAATTTGCTTTAGGTCTGTGCTCCTAACTTCGATTACTCAAGCTATGATATTCTTTAAGATTATGAGTGGTCAACTTATAACAATGAGAATACAACTGGCAAAAAGGTTAATGAAGATGACAAAGTCAGTGTTTAAAAATTTTGGAGCCAAAACTTTAAGAAAAAACATCTACATGTGTTTAATTTTTTCTCTTGATACTTTTACTTAGCTTTTTATAAATACTTATTAAATAATAACCAACTACCTGAAAACAAATAGTTGGTTGGTGTTTAGGAAGTAGAAACCTTGGATCATAGCATAATGAAATTATACACAGTATTTTTTAAACAGAACAATCAACTATCACTTAGTAAATATTTCTGTATTATTTATTAAATTTTTCTCACAAAAGTGGATCAATTTTATTAGCTTAATTCAATGGAATAAGTACTTACTGAGATTCAATTCTGAATATATTTCAACTATTTCTCTAATATGGAAGATAAATCTACTTAAAAAGAGGACAGTGTGATATTAACCTGTAGAATTTTATTGACCTTTTAAAACTTTTTACAATGATACGACTACTATATCATTTTAGGAACAGAGTTTGCCCTTATTGTTAGCATACTTTGAGGTCATACCTATTATGAGTACATACAAGGCAGATGGAAATGAAGTCACAACTCAGTCATCAAACAGCTTTCCTAAAGCAACAGGATTAATTCAAGAAATTTTCAAGAGATTAAATTGTTTTCTAAGTTTAGGTGCATGTTTGGATATCAGTTTTGAGTCTAAATGAATAGTAATTCTCATTCTCAAATGTTTTACTTGACATCATAAATGGCACCTGCTCAGTATTATGCTGGGTTTGATTATATGAGTATTTATGACTCATTATTTGATTGATGTAATTCCTACAGATAGTCAAACAGAAATGTAATTCTATGTAGCTTTCCCCTAGACCTCAATCCTGGGAAGCCTGCAGTCAGATTTTTATTTTCCTTTGACAAATACAATCACCAAAATCTGACATTTGAGGACTTAATGATAATCATATAGATTCTCTACAGAATTTCCATTACCAGGCAAGGTTCAAAACTCTTTATTTTTCTCGGTTTCATTTCTACCTTAAATTCTATCTGTCTCCAGTCTCCTCTGCCTCTTGGAATTGCTGATAACTTCCAAATTTTCAGTCATCAGGCACATCTTCTCACTATGCAGCATTAGCCCTTTATTTTGCATAGAAAAGTGAATGCAACTGACTTGATGTTGATGGCAAGTCATGCATTTTGAAAGTGAGACCAGTGGCTATGATTCTCTGTATATTAAACACTGGTTGGTATATCAGTGAAGAGCTAACTTGATAGATAGATTGTTTAATAATTTCCCTTCAAGGGTCTGGAGACCTTGGTAGTGAATGACTTATGGGAACACAGTCCCCAGACTTCAATTAATTTTGATAGCAGATTGTAATAGGAAAACTTCGAAATTAATTGGCAAAAGTTAAAATGTACAAAAATATTCCTCACCATGGAAAAATATTCAGATGTTTTAAAATATTTTCACATGATAAACCACAAGGCAAATGATGAATTGCCATCAGGGACATGTAATCTGCCCTATGATAAACTTCAAAAATAGAAGGATACTCAATATTCAATATCTCTACATTTACCTCGCCCCCAAGAAATTTCCCCCAATTTTTATATGAGTCTTTATAGCCAATATGACTTATAATGAAGTTCGTTTTATAGCAGTTTGATAATATAGCTTCATTTTAACATACTGACATATCATAAATAAAATTAACTGAGATCAGATGGCACTAAATTAATGGTCATCCCTCCAATTTTTTAACTGTAAATTTTGTTCAAGTAACTTAAACTTCTGAGTTTTAGTAATGTTGTCTGTAAACGTGGGCATAGTAAAGCTGCCTCACTAGGCTGTGTTTTATATAACCCATTTGAATTAACGAAATTAATGGAGTCCTTATAATGTTTCTCAGAAAGTCAGTGTGAAGCCTGTCTTGGTTTATTATTATTACCTGGTTTTGAGGGTATCTTTTGCATATCTAGAGCAAAACACAGTATCTAAAGATTTAATGTTTCCTGTCTCTAAAAGCAGTCTGATTGACTATGACTGAATATTTTGCCCACAAAGACTCAAAAATAATTTGGAAAATAATTATCATGAAAACCAGATTGTTTTGAAATATACACTTCAGTTCCTTAAAAACAACAGAAAATTGTCAAAGGAAATAAAAAATCAGGCAAATATATTCAGAAAAAGTTGGAGAAGTAATGTACCTTAGTTAAAAATGTAACCTTGGTTCTAAAGACTTTAACCCCTTCATCACACATGCAACTCTCAAAAGGGTTGGAAATAATTGCATAATTTTATGTTTTATCAATAAAAATACAATTATAAATTAATATGTAGTATTTTGGCAATATCAACTCTTTGCATACAAATGTATAAATTAATGTGTTTAATTTATACAAGTGGTATGAACAAACATACCATACACTACTCTGGATTTTTGATCAAAATTTCTGTCTTGTTATTTGAATTACTCTAGCATATGTGTTTACACTTTCATGTTATAATGCAGCTGTTTGAGGACAAAGGTAACACTAATTTACCTTTATATCATCTGTATTTAGAGTCAGCAACCTACCACCAAATGTGTCCTGCTGCATATATTTGTATGGCCCATGGGCTCAGAAAATTGTGTGAAATTCAAATTTCAGTGTCCATCAGGAAGGTTTATTCATTCTTATTAATTTCCATATTAGCTACAGCTGCTTCTATACTTTCAGAGTTGATTAGTTGTGGCAGAGACCCTATAGACCACAAAGACTAAAATATTAAATATCTGAATCTTAAAAGAAAATATTTGCCAACTTCTGGCCTTTGTTATCTTTATAAATTTATTGAAAACATATTCACTGACTGTTAGTGAATATGAAATATGACATTATATTTAATTTTATTCTCCATTTTAAGGATGAAGGGATAAGCAGATTGGTGATATTCCCTAGAATGGTTTCATTCCAAATGTGATATCTTTGATGAATAAAATAACCACAATCTCTGGTACTGGTATTTGGTTGTTAATCTTGCAAAAATGTCTTTTTAATTTCCCACCAATAAAAACAATGGGGCTTCCCTGGTGGCTCAGACAGTAAAGAATCTGCCTGCAATTCAGGAGACCCAGGTTTGATCCATGGTTAAGGGAGATCCCTTGGAGAAGGGAATGGATACCAATTCCAGTATTCTTGCCTGGAGGATTCCATGGACAAAGGAGCCTGGTGGGCTACATTCCTTAGGGTCACAAAGAGTCAGACATGACTGAGCAATTAACACTTTCACTTCACTTTTCGATAAAGAGAATAAAATGTTCAGTTATTATGTGGGAAGTACAAGTAGTAAATATTCACAGTCTTGCTATAGGGCAATGTTAAAACTCTCCGTGTCAAATATTGCTAGAAGTGTGAGGTAAGCATACAAATGGATAACAGCCAGCCTCTGTATCAAAACAGAACTTTTACCCACAACTTTCAGCAATCAGCCCAGGAAGCCAGCCTATACTCTCTAGTAACCAACTCAAGAGATCAGATGATAACCCAATAGCAACTGACCCAAACCAGTTAAGACTTGATTAATTATTATCAGTCTTAGTTTTTGTGCTCATTTCCAACTTATGACCAATTGGAAGAAGCCAAATATCCTCTCCTAATCAATAACACAGGACACTCTGTTTTTAGTTAGCCTGCCTACAGCTTCCACAAGTCAAAAACCTCCAATCGGGCATACATGACACCTTCCTTTTTCCCACAGTGAAGTTTTCCCACTCCTCTGCTTGACTTTGATTCTCTACCAAACAGAAGTGATGGTAGCTGATTCCCTTACTGTAAAGCATTAGTCACTCAGTTGTGTCTGACTCTTTGTGACCCCATAGACTGCAGCCCACCAGACTCCTCTGTCTTTGGAATTCTTTAGGCAAGAATACTAGAAACAACAACAACAACAAAATATAGGAAAATATAATAAAAAGTAAAAAAAAAAAGAATACTAGAATGGGTAGCCATTCCCTTCTCCAGTGGATCTTCCCAACCCATTGAATCTGGACCTCTTGCATTGCACGCAGATTCTTTACCTTCTGAGCCACCAGAGAAACCCTCCTTACTGTAAAAGCTCTAATTAAATATCTTTGATATTCTCTCATTTGTATTATCTTCGGTTATTTCCACAGTAGTGTTTAAAATGATGTGTGGACTCTTAAACAGGAGCTATAGATGAGTTACAATTCAGAATCCTAGGATTTTAAAGTTGTCCATATCTTCTATAGCAGAGCATAGCTTATCATTGGACACACAACTTGATGTCAGAAACTGAACACCTGTATATGACAAGTGACTATGCAGCAGGAGTAGCCTACCATGAGCCATTATTTTAAATGGATCAAATTGTGAGTTTAAACAGGCACAGCAATCCAACATATAATGAAAATGATGTATTGAGAAATTGAATTAAGCAGATTCAGAGATCATAAGTAATGATCCACAAATGGTAGCCCAATCAGCCTTCAAAGGCATCTACTTTTGTAAAACCAATGCCTCTTCCTAAGCTCATATAAGATCGAAGAATGGAAAAGGCAAAAGTGTGAACCTAATTCACTGATGCATTGGTTTAGTACATTGGTTTAAGCCAAAAGAAGGGATTTCTTTTACATTATGACCCCATTCTTAGGAGACCCTAAAGGACAGTTGTGTGTGAAAATCTTTCCTCAGGGCAGAGGTTTATTTTTTTTATTTTTTTTTTTAGGGCAGAGGTTTAATTATTTACTCTGTATGTAGAGAGATGTAGACTGAGATAAGGACATACATAACTTAAGCCATGGTTAATGGTTTGGCAAGTTTTATGTGGCCTGGGGAAGCATAATTTGAAAATCAGAAGCAAGTCTATGGAAGGAGCATGAAGTATGAATGAATCTGTAAGATAGGAATAAACTGAGCAGAACTTTCTACTTCATATCAGTGCCTTCTTAGATTACCCATCATTGAATGGCCACTAAAGAAAGAGGTGGACAGAATGACTTATCCAGTAAGGGTCATGTGGTTTTTATAAGTGGCCAACCTGGTGCGTATATATAATAGGACCATGAATGGAATGACTATGAATGCAATGAAGCAGGCTGTGCATGGGTCCAATACCATGGGTACCCTTGAACCAAAATCAATCAATTGGGGATTATCTAGAAACCAATGCTGAATGAACAGTATGATTGGCACATCGGACCATAGTACCCCACACAAGACAAGGAAGCTTCTTCATGGAATTGGCATCTATGGTGGTGAATTTGATTTTTATTTTCTGCACTACCTCTTCCGGTACTTCTTCAAGAGTTTGCATAGTTCCTTATTGAGAAATACTGAATCTTACATCAATGTTGCCTCAGGCAAAAGTGCCTATTTTACACTGATGGGCCTGTGGCAATGCATGTATGACCTCATGATTCTCTCATCCTACCATATGAGAATTCATTTGGAAACTGTTAACCTGATAGAACAACAGAATACCTTTTAAAGTTTCATGGAATATTCTAGCTCAAGGTTAGTGAGATGGGATGTCCTCCAGGATGTGGTATATGTACTGAATCAAGGGTTATTACATGGTGTTGTAACATAATACCTGGAATGTATCAATGCAAGGGCTAAAGCAAGGATTGCTTCTTCCTCTCTTCACTCTGTCACTTGTGACATTTATGCTTCCCATTCCCTCAAACTTAGGTTCTGTCAAAATATAGGTCCCGAACTTGGAATGCAACTGTGGAAGTAACTCCTGAGAATAGACATTGACCAAAGGAGACTGAGACTGGTGAGGGAATTTTTCTTTCTACTGACCTTCAGTTAGGTAATTCTGGAAGGCATTATGTATGCTTCTTAGGAGTGTCAACAAAATAGAACTCCAGCTACACACAGTAACATCCTTGAATACCCTATAATATGAAAATCTTATAATACATACTTCCCTGGCAGTCCAGTGGTTAAGACTCTGCACTCCAAACACAGGGGGCAGAGCTTCCGTTCCTGGTAGAGGAACTAAGATCCTGCATGCTGCATAGTGTGGCCAGAAAATGAACCAACCAAACAAACAAAAAAACCAAAAAAAACTTTATATTTTTCCACCTTCTCTATGTCACTCTCCCTACTGTATCACTCTTGCTTCCTGAGATCATCTCCCAAGTCCCTGTATCAGGCTCTGTTTTCAGGAGAACTCAAGACAAGAAATTCTTCAAACTTATTTCCCACCACTCTTTCCTTTCCTGCTAGTTACAATCAGGAAGGCTTGGAGACATCAATAACCTAAGTATTTCACACATTCTAGAATCCCCTGCATTCTGTTCTTTATCCTGAAATACATTTTCTCTTTTCCTCAACTTGGCTACTCCCTATTTTCATGTTTCAGCTTCAGTAAAACTTCATCATAAATCAACCATACTTCAATTTAAAAAGTAAACTTCCTCAGAGGATTCTTCCTTGACACTCCCTAAAATGTACTAAACTTGGAAGTCTGCTCATCCCAACATTATTTTTTACTCAAGTATAGTTGATTCACAAGATTTGATTAGTTTCAGGGGTACAGAAAAATGATTCAAATATATAATTTTTTCAGAGTTTTTTCCTTACAGGTTATGACAAGATATTGAATGTAGTTCCCTGTGCTATACAGCAAATCCTTGTTTATCTATTTTACATATAGTAGCATACATCTGTTAATCCCTTACTTCTGATTTATCCCTGTGCTCTTTTCCCTTTGATAACTCTAAGTTTGTTTTGTATGTCTGTGAGTCTGTTTTTGTTTTGTAAATAAGTTCACTTGTACTATTTTTAGACTTCACATGTAAATAATATCATATAATGTTTTTCTTTCTCCGTCTGATCTACTTAGTATGAAAATGTCTAGGCCCACTCACATTGCTGCAAATGGCAATATTTCATTCCCTTTGTAGAAGTAATATTCCATTTTCCATTGTGTATGTGTATATTCTTTATCCATTCATTTGTTGATGCACACTTAGGTTGCTTCCATGTCTCAGCCAATTATAAATCGTGCTGATATGAACATTGGAATGCGTATGTCTTTTCAAATTACCGTTCTCATTTTTTGGATATAGGTGCAGGAATGAGAATCTTGGATCATATGGTAATTCCGTTTTTTAAAAGAAACTACATACTGTTTTCTATAGTGGACGCATCAATTTTCATGTCAACCAACACTGTAAGAGGGTTCCCTTTTCTTCACGCACTCTTCAGCATTTTTGATGTGCCCATCCCAACATTAAAAATAGACAGATTTTAATTCATATGCATTTTATGGGAGTTTGGTCACAAACATTAGCATAGTTTATGGCACATAATATTTTCACAATATGTTATACTCAATTTGATAAATATGATTGGTAAATCCTTGAGAGTAACAAGAGCTCAGGAAAGAAGTGCATCTTAGTTCTCATTTCCTTTACTTAAGCAGGGTACTTAACATGGTTCAGATGTGTTAAACAGTCACTATTCTAGAGAACCATATGGTAGACGTCATTTGGGATTTAATTAGAATATTTTTTCAGTTTTCTCAGGTGATAAATACAGCAGGAATACTACAAAGTACTATAAGGATACTAGGTTTTCCAGGTGATGCTAGTGGTAAAGAGCCCTCCTACCAATCCAGGAGATATAAGAGATGCTGGCTTGATTCCTGGGTGAGAAAGATCCCCTGGAAAAGGACGTGGCAACCCACTCCAGTATTCTTGCCTGGAGAATCCCATGGGCAGAGGAGCCTGGCAGGCTACAGTCCATGGGATCGTGAAGAGCTGGACACGACTGAAGCAACTTAGCACACATGCACAGGTATGGTACAAACATAAAACAACTTTTCAAGTTATTTTATGATATGATAGCAAAATTGAGTTGTAGAAAACAGTGAGAAAACAGTTTTAAATATATTTTTTCATGGGAAATGAACTACTTGTTTGAGGCCCAATCTGGTTGCTTGCTGTAATTAAAAAACATTTTTAGCATATTATGTAATTACCTTCTCATTTTGCCTTGTTTCTGTGGGCATGTCCCTTTAGTAGCTTCTTTCTTTCGATACTGAAGAGCACGTGTATTATTCGATTGCTTAACTGCTTTGCTGAAGCCAGTGACTATTTATTGACTCTATCTGCCAGGTATGACCTGTCAAATCCCTTACAATTACACAGTGGAAGTGACAAATAGATTCAAGGGATTAGATCTGATAAAGGGCCAGAAGAACTATGGATGGAGGTTCATAACAGGTACAGGAGGCAGTGATCAAAACTATCCCCAAGAAAAAGAAATCCGAAAAGGCAAAATGATTGTCTGAGGAGGCCTTACAAATAGCTGAGAAAAGAAGAAAAGTGAAAGGCAAAGGAGAAAAGGAAAGATATACCCATTTGAGTGCAGACTTCCAAAGAATAGCAAGGAGAGATAAGAAAGCCTTCCTCAGTGATCAATGCAAAGAAATAGAGGAAAACAATAGACTGGGAAAGACTAGAGATCTCTTGAAGAAAATTAGAGATACTAAGGGAACATTTCATACAAAGATGGGCTCAATAAAGGACAGAAATGGTATGAAACCAACAGAAGCAGAAGACATTAAGAAGAGGTGGCAAGAATACATAGAAGCATACAAAAAAAGATCTTAATGACCCAGATAACCACGATGGTGTGATCACTCAACTAGAGCCAGACATCTTGGAGTGCGAAGTCAAGTGGGCCTTAGAAGCATCACTATGAACAAAGCTAGTGGAGATGATGGAATTCCAGCTGAGATATTTCAGATACTAAAAGATGATGCTGTGAAAGTGCTGTACTCACTATGCCAGCAAATTTGGAAAGCTCAGCAGTGGCCACAGGACTGGAAAAATCAGTTTTAATTCCAAAATGGGTGAGAGTTATTATGCAACAGCTTAATTCCAACTGGCAACCTGGTTTCAAGCTTAGCACTAGAACATGACTAAATACTGGAATGCAGCCAGATCCTATCTCCAAAAGCAAGAGATGTAATGTGCAGTCTATGGACCTTTTTAGAACTAGAATGTGTTACTGAAACCAGTGGACATTTATCACCAACAAATATAAAAGCAAAGAAGTCTCCTGCTCTTGGACCACTGCTTATTAATTGAGATTAATTCCTGTTGGTCATTTTATACTATAGGATAAGGAAAAAAGGTGGGTGGGACACCATAGAAATAGAGAGTAAGGGGATAAGGCAGTTGATGAGAGGGAGAAATAAGGGAGAAAAGGAGAGAAATAACTGGGCTCTTAGCTATAGCTCTCTCTGCTTTTACTGCTACACCCACCACATTGCTGCTTCCCCTGTAACTCTGTTAGCAACAGCTTCAGGCATTAAACCAAAACCTTCTACCTCTTATATCAGTGGCTTATGTGTCTGCTCTGTAGTAAGAGCAGATAAGATAAGATAGTTATCACCTGGCTGTTTTTGGAGGAAAACATGTTTAGAACTCTCCCCTGAACCTCATCAGGAACTAAGTTTCTCTCCACTAGAGAAAAAGCAGAGTAGGGGGTGGGGTTGATGAAGAGAGCTGCTGCTTCTCACTCTTCCATCACATAGAAAGAGGCCCTGGAGCCTGTGTTCCAGGAGACCCAATGGGAGCAGAGAAGGGGATGGAGCATAGGACATTTCCAGGGCTTGTAGAGGTCATGCAAGTCAACCTTTCATCAAATAAGGTGATCTCTGCAACAACAGACAAGAAAACAAATGGCGAGCACTTGCTTACCAAACATTAAGTACGTGCGTGCATGAATGCTCAGTTGCTTCAGTTGTTTCCAACTCTTTGAGACCCTATGGAGATTTTCCAGGCGAGAATGCTGGAGTGGGTTGCCATGCTTTTCTCCAGGGGATCTTCCTGACCCAGAGATTGAGCCTGAGTCTCCTACTGCTCCTGCTTGCGGGTGGATTCTTTACTACTGAGCCTCGGGAAAGCCCACCAAGCGTTAAGTAGTACTAACTAAAGATGCCACAAGCATTCATTTAAAAAATAGGTTCATAATATTAGTACTATCTCCATTTTTGCTGAAGTGAAACAGGGGCACAGAGAGGTTCTATAATTTCCCATTCAGCTATCAAGGAGCAGAGTCAGGTTTCAAACCAGGACCCTGAGCAGCTCTATAGCCAGGGTCTTCTGCCTCTCAAATGCCATAGAGCTCAAGGATGTTTTCCTTCTCCTAAAAGTTTTCCACAAGGGTCCACAATAAGTAGGGATACCTGAGTGCTGAAAAAAAGAGAGGGTGGGGAATTTTGGTGCTGGAAAAGTGAAATGTACTACATTAGAAATGTGCTAAATGTGCAATCTATGTAGATTGGTTAGAAACAGCACAGATATCAACAGTGATGTTGGGAGAGCAGAAAGAGGATGGTGCGAATGGACACAGCACTGAAGTGAGACAGGAAAATAATTGGAGAGGCTGTAAAAATATTGATAAGGGGCCTTGATAGAAGGCTGAAGGAAGGAGTGATTATGCCTGACAATGTAAGAAATCGCTAGTTACATGATATTTATAGAGAAGTTAACATCTTTCAAGCAGTCCTTCATAATTTATTATTATTCTCATCTTTTTTCAGTTTTAGTTTCTATCTAAAGATCTATCTCCACCACTAGTCCATGAGTATTTTGACTGCTGTGATCCTGCCTCATTTATCTTGATAACCTCCACATTTAGTATTATTTGTAGAACATAGAAGGTGCTAATAAATGAAGAATGAATAAATCATAACTCTATGAAGAAAATAGTATCATCTCTATTTTTCAGACAAGAAAACTGATGTTGAAAGATTCAGAAGTTGGCCCAAGTTTTCACAAGTATATGACATATCCTGAGTCCCTAGTCTGTCATGTCACAATTCCATATTTCATCTCTATTCCCGTAGCATTGAACAACTAATGAGAACACCAGGAGTTTGGCCAAAGGTTTATTTGTGCTGGCATAGTCACCTCACAGGAGCCATTTGTTGTTGTGCTGTAAAATATAGCATGGAAGGAGACAAGCTAAATGGTCTCCATATCATTTTAGAGCTTTAATTATGAAAATTCTCTGCTGCTTAGTCACTCATTTGTGTCTGACTCTTTATGAACCCATGGACTGTAGCCCACCAGGCTTCTCTGTTCATGGGATTATCCAGGAAAGAATACTGGAGTGGGTAGTCATTCCCTTCTCCAGGGGATTTTCCTGACCCAAGGATCAAACCCTGTCTCCTGCATTGCAGGCAGATTCTTTACCATCTGAGCCACTGAGGAAGCCCTGGAAAATGCCCTAGTAGTGGCAAAAAGGGGCAGGGATTTGTTTCTTCTTGGAGGAAGGGCTGAAAAGTACAGGTTAATTTACTATTGTCGTAGTCATTCATATATTTCTATATCTATTCCCAAGCCCTGACTCAATCGTGTGTCTATTAATTGTAATTTTATGCTTCAGAAAATGCTTCTATAATGACTAGAAAATGCCAAGAAAACGACAAACCTCAGGATATTGTTCTAGCAAGTTGATAACCTCTTAGGCTTATTCAAGTCCATCTGATCTCTTTTTCTTGTAAATGTTGGTTTTCAGATTTTTGTTCAATGGATGATGACTGTTCTCACAAGGAAACACCTTGTGTTTTTAAGGAATGAAAACACACATATATCAATGTGATATTGACAGAAATCAACACATCTTCATTTTCATCGGGTCACAGGCTTAGCCCTGAGGACAGGTTGTGACGCCAAAATAAACTATGGATCAAATATGAGCTGGGTTTGAGGGAGTGAAACCTCCCTCAAAGTATTAAAGTGAAGTATTTCATAAAAAGGAAGCAAACCTCTTTCGTTCTGGTGACTTAATAGTGCTTAGGGCCTTGTTTCAGATCCCCTGTGGGATTTCTGTCCTTTCACTTTAATTATTAGGATCTTTCACTTCCCTGAGCTTCCAGAACTTCTCAAAGGTGTACCCACAGTTGAACAGCCACTTTTTTCCCCACTGGACCCTGAAATATGTATACAATATCACCTCCTTTGGGGCCCTGAGCCTGTCGTCATCTTAAAGTTTCCCTAGGGTTTTGTTTCTCGCTGATGAGTAGAAGGCCTATGAATTCCCTTAATGCTCTGTGAAATTAGCTATGTAAACACTTGATTTTTTTCTCATGAAAGTAAAAGTATGATGAAAATGTACAAGTGTATGTTAATAAGAATAAGTTCTTACTAAGAAATTGCTCACAAGAGAAGATATTCTAGGAGTTTGATGATTCAAATTATATTCTTCAGGAATAATATGTCATATTTATCAAAAGACTATTAAAAGCTGCATTTGGATAGACTTTCAAGCATCATTCACAACTGGTTCAAATTAAACTAATGGCCTTTTCCTTTATTTTTTTAAATTTATTTTTAGTTGGATGGTAATTGCTTTATAATATTGTACTGGTTTTTGCTGTACAACATGAATCAGTTAAAAGAATACATATGTCCCCTCCCTCTTGAAACTCCCTGCCACCCCCAATCCCATCTCACCCATCTAGGTTGTCACAGAGTACCAAGTTGAGCTCCCTGTATTATATGGCCACTTCCAGCTAGCTTCTACTTTACATATTGTAATGTATATGTTTATAAGCTACTCCCTGAATTCATCCCACACTCACCTTCCCCTGCTGTGTCCACAAGTCCATTCTCTATATCTGTGCCCTGAAAATAGGTTGATCATTACCATTTTTCTAGATTTCATATGTTCATTAACATATGGTATTTGTTTTTCTCTTTCTGACTTACTTCACTCTTTACAACAGGCTCTAGGTTCATCCACTTCACTACAACTGACTCAAATTCATTCTTTTTTATGGCTGAGAATATCCCATTGTATATATGTACCACAACCTTCTTATCATTCATCTGTTCATGCGTTTCTAGGTTGCTTTCAAGACCTGGCTATTATAAACACTGCTGCAATGAACACTGGGGTACAGGTGTCTTTTCAAATTATGGGTTCCTCAGCATGTATGCCTAGTACTGGGACTGCTGAGTTGTATGGTAGTTTTATAATTAGTTTTCTAAGGAATCTCCATACTCCTTCCAGAGTAGCTGTATCTGTTTACATTCCTACCAACAGTGCAAGAGGGTTGGTTCCCTTTCTCCACACTCTCTCCAGCATTTGCTTGTAGATTTTTTGATGATGGCCATTCTGTCTGGCGTGAAGTGATACCTCATTGTGGTTTTCATTTGCATTTCTCTAATAATGAACAGTATCTTTTCATGTGTTTATTAGCCATCTGTATGTCTTTTGGGGGGAAATGTCTCTTTAGGTCTTTTCCCCACTTTTTGATTGGGTTGTTTGTTTTTCTGATATTGAGTTGTATGACCTGCTTGTATACTTTGGAAATTAATCCTCTGTTAGTTGCCCCACTTGCTATTATTTTTTCTTATTCTGAGAGTTGTCTTTTCACCTTGTTCATAGTTTCCTTTACTATGCAAAGCTTGTAAGTTTAATTAGGTTTCATGTGTTTATTTTTGTCTTTATTTCCGTTAGTCTAGGATATGGGTCATAGAGGGTCTTGCTGTGATTTATGTCACTGAGTGTTCTGTCTATGTTTTTCCTCTAAGTTTTATAGTTTCTGGTCTTAAAGTTAGGTATTTAATCCATTTTGAGTTTATTTTTGTGTATGGTGTTAGGAGTGTTCTAATTTCATTCTTTTACATGTTATCTGTCCAGTTTTCCCAGCACGACTTATTGAAGAGACTATCTTTGCCATATTGTATATTCTTGCCTCCTCTGTCAAAGATAAGGTGCCTATAGGTGTGTGGGTTTATCTCTGGGCTTTCTATCTTGTTCCCTTGGTCTATATTCTGTTTTTGTGCCTGTACCATACTGTCTCAATGACTGTAGCTCTTTAGAATACTCTGAAGTCAGGAAGGTTGATTCCTTCAACTCCATACTTCTTTCTCAAGATTCCTTTGGCTATTTGTGATTTTTTGTGTTTCCATACAAATTGTGAAGTTTTTTGTTCTAGCTCTGTGAAAAATGCCATTGATAATTTGATAGGGATCACATTGACTCTGTAGATTGCATTTGGTAGGACAGCCACTTTCACAGTATTGTTTCTTCCAACCCAGGAACACATATTATCTCTCCATCTGTTTATGTTTTCTTTGATTTCTTTCATCAGTGTCATAGTTTTCTGTATATAGCTCTTTTGTCTCCTTAGGTATGTTTATTCCTAGGTATTGTATTCTTTTTGATGCAATGGTAAATGGAATCGATTCCTTAATTTCTCTTTCTGTTTTTCATTGTTAGTATATAGGAATGCAAGTGATTTCTGTGTATTGATTTTGTATCCTGCAACCTTACTAAATTCATTGATTTGCTGTAATAATTTTGTGACAGTATCTTTAGGGTTTTTATGTATAGCATCATGTCGTTTGCAAACAGGGGGAGTTTTTTGCAAGGTAAGCAAAATTATTTATGTCAAATCTAAACTCCAGATACAACTTGCTGTTTCAACTTCAAATCAGAAACATGCAAATCTCAGTGACATACTCCTCCCACCACTCCCATGCATAGCTCATTTTGATCAGAAACCAGAGCAGGCACCAGGACAACTTAAGTGTCTACAGAGATCCAAGAAATCTGCTTGTACTGGATCCTTTGGGAAAGGACAACATAGAAAAGGCAGAGAATGGTTCTTTATGTTACAGAGAACTCCTGTTCCCAGCTCCCATTAACTGGTTGAAATAAAAAATCAGGGGGAACTTCCTGAGCATAAGAAACCTACCTGCCTAACAATTTCTGGATTTTCCTGTATGGAAGACAACAAAAAATAGTTCTGTCTACTTGGCTGGATTAGCCCAAGAAAATGGTCAAAAGCAAAGAAATAAATACATTGTCAAACTGCACAATTATGGATTCAACTAGAAAATTACGGTGAGGAAGAAAAGGAAAATGGTCTACTTTATGACATAACATTTACCTTGCTTGTATTTATCATATGTCATAAGAAGTTTCATCTCGAATGATTCAGAAGTCTATTCTTTTGATAAACCATTTCACAAATTCAAAGTTCCACATAGATTCAACAAATGTATTTTGTGAGTTGCCTGTTAAAACACTGCCTTTAAACCAGAAAATAACTGTCTTATTTTACCTAGTGATTGACTTGAAAGCGATATTAAAGAAATCTCACAGAAGTGATAAAATTTAGAATACCTAAGAAAATCTCAGAAATAGCTGTGAATTGTGGGTTCCTCTAACTATGTAATGTTCTATAAAGGAAAGAATGTTCCATCCATCATGATTAGTTAGTCAATAACCAATAAACAACAAAACCCCTCTCTGTATACCACGGACGTATTTTCTGTTAAACTATATTTCCTCTCCTTCAGCCACCATCAGAGTAATTAGAATTTGATTTTGCTCTTAAAGGGAAGGTCAAATGGAAGAGACAGTGCATGGCCCTTAGGAGTGGTCCTCTAGGGAAGCATAGAAAAGAAAATTAACATGGTTGACAGTTAACTAAGAAAAGAAAGTAGAGAGGAATAGTGAGTGGAAGAGTAAAATTTTAAATGAGAGAAAGGGAGATGGAGATGCTTTTTGGAGACTAAGCATGTGACTTTAAGTGGCAGGTGGACTTGAAGTCAATAGGTGTGTGGATAAAGGAGAATAAATAGATGAAGAGAAGAGATGCTGATTCCATTGCATGAATGCATGAAAGGGTGCCAGGAATGTCCCCACACTCTACATTTCTGCCAATTGGTTCCTGAGGCCAGAATGACTCCTTTAAAGGTCCGTGTCTTTGAATCTTGAATTTATTTCCTGTGGAACTCAGTGCATTCTCACAGAGGATAGCCTGTTAAGATTATAGGGCATGCAGTTAGCAGATCCTTTGCTAAAGATATTTAATCAGAGAAAGGGTATCAGAACAAGAGGGCATAAGTCCTTCCAGGATAAAAAGAAAGTAATTCACCAACAAGGTAATGTTGGAAATGGGACAGATCTCAGGATGAATGTCCCATGTCATATCACCAACCAAAGGATTCACTGGCATGTGAACTCACTGGAGATGCTAAGGGTGAGGACATTCTACTCGGAATAATTAACTTGTTTACTACTTTGCTCAGGGCTGCCAACTGTGGGAATCAAAGGTCTGAATCTACACATGTGACAATATAAGGGTTAAGACCCAGAAAAAGAGAAGTTACAGAGCAGGCTATGATGCCTAATAACTTGGGTTCATATCAAGTTGCAGATTCTACCATAAAATGACTGATTTTTCTAATCGGGTTCTGCTTGTCACACCACTTTGCAGTCCAACCAAAATGATTCATTTACCTAATAATTAAAAATAGAACAGTTATCAAAACAGTCAACCTGTCAAGATATAGAAAATAACCCAAAATATATTGTCACATCTATTTGCAGATTTAAGGGCTAAATATGAATATCTTTTAAATGGGTGGACTCAGGAAACTCAAACAGGGTCTCTGTATCAACCTAGAGGGGTGGGATGGGGAGGGAGATGGGAGGGAGGTTCAAAAGGGAAGGGATATATGTATACTTATGGCTGATTTATGTTGAGGTTTGACAGAAAACAACAAAATTCTGTAAAGCAATTATCCTTCAATAAAAAAATAAATAAAATTTTTAAAAAGTTTTACGTATAAATGAAATTTATAAATTTATTTCCTGCAGAACTCAGTGTTCTACTTAGTGTATAAAATTGAAATACATTAATATTAGGGTATGTTCTGGTTGGTAAAAAATCCACACACCAACTATAGCAGACTAATAATTTGGAAGTTAAAATTAGTTTTTTCAGAGCTTTCTAAACACTTTTTCACAATTCTTATCTATGAGAGTGAATTTTATGCTGATCTAGAGCATCATTGGTTGTTCTTTAAGGATTCTAGAAGTAAAACAACTAATGTAAATAACTTTATAAAAAATCTTTTTATTTTGTATTGGAGTATAGCTGATTAAAAATGTTGTAATAGTTTCAAATGGACAGCAAAGGGACTCAGCCATACATATACATGTAGCTATTTTCCTCCAAATTCCCCTCCCATTTAAACATTAACTGAGTGAAACATTAACTGTTCCAGGTGGTGGCAATTTGTTCCATGAATAAAGGAAATAGGTGGGGACTTGAGAGAGCCTACCTAATCAAAAAATTGGCCAAATTGCTGTCATCTGCATAAGTATCCTAGCAGTATCCTAGTATCCCGTTGACACTTTATATAAGGATTAAAAAGGAAAGAGCTTGGAGGACAGAATCCAATAAATCTTCATGAGTTCTACAACGCTTTCCCCCAGGGTTGATTAATTCTAACAAAGCAGAGACATGGACAAAACAAATGAGTCTTCAAATACAGATTTAATCCTCCTAGGCCTCTTCCCTGATATGAAACATGTCAGCTTCCTTGTCTGTGCCATCCTCCTGATCTACACCATGGCTCTCACCTCAAACTCCATTCTAATTTTCCTAATCTGGGTGGATTCTCACTTCCACACGCCCATGTACTTCCTGCTCAGCCAACTGGCTCTCACGGACATGACATTAATCTCTAGCATTGTACCCAAGATGGCAACTGACTTCTTCTCAGGGAAGAGAAACATATCACGAGTGGCCTGTGGGACTCAGATCTTCTTCTTCCTGACTGTAGGAATTGCTGAGTGCACCCTCATCACCCTCATGTCCTATGACCGATATGTGGCCATCTGCAACCCTCTGAGATACACCCTTATCATGAGCCAGAAGGTCTGTCTGCAGATAGCTGCCATCTCCTGGGCTGGGGGCGCCCTTACATCACTTGCATACATGGCCTATGCCATGCATTTCCCCATCTGTGGTTCCAGAGAGATTCCCCATTTCCTCTGTGAGATCATGTCCATCCTAAAATTGACCTGTGATGATGTCACTGCCTAGGAGAAGGCTGTGGTGGTGACAAGCATTGTGGTGCTCCTCAACCCCTTGTCCCTCATCATGTCCTCTTATGCTCTCATATTCCTTGCTGTCCTCCACATGAAATCTCCAGAGGGAAGGGACAAAGCTCTAGCCACTTGCTTTTCCCACTTGACTGTAGCGTGCCTCTGTTATGGCCCTGCCATGGTGGTCTACATGAGGCGTAGTTCCTATCATAATCCCAAGCTGGACCAAGTCCTCTTTGTACTTGGCTGTATTCGCACTCCTTTGCTAAATCCTCTGATTTATAGTCTTAGAAACAAAGAAGTGTTGGGGGCCCTAAGGAAGGTTCTAACTTGATGGTACAGAGTCAAACTAAAAGAAGAAGATATGCCCATTTGTAATCACTAACTTTAATACAGTCTAAATAAATTAGATGCATGTTAAGAAGTCTTACATTTCAAGTTATCCATTCATCCACAAATATTTAATAATGGTCTCCATTTTAGGTACTTTTGGCATCATCTTTAGAATTGCTTTAGAATCACAGTGGAATTTCTCAGTTTTTTTTTTCTTTCTATTTTTCGTGGTTTCACTTGTACTTCCCTGCTTTGAAACATTTTTACAATATTTGGTTTCTACCTCAAAACTGTGAACATCCACAGTGTGGTGGCAGTAGGAAACTGATGATAAAACTCCACAGAAATTGGAGTTTTGGAAAAGTGGAAAATTAGATCAATAGAACTTTATACCTCTGAGAAACATATAGGTCTCATTCAACCCCTTAAAGAAGCACACCTTGACATAAATCCAGAAATGTTATATGTCTGTGTTCCTCATCTTCAAAAACATGCATGTATCCATTTACACACAAAATGACCATATATAAACCACTCTTGATACACAACACTTTGCATTTCCAAAACCTTAATTAAGTATACTCAAGTTGAACTGTAACACTGCAACAAAAGAATAGAATAAAGAGAGCCAAGATTACAGATTTTGATAATAATTTAAAGGCAACTGAGCACAAGCCAGTGGATGAAATGTTTTCATTTTTTAGCTCAATAAAGTAGTTCATTTGAATGCAACTAACTTATTTAAATATGTAAAAGTATAATAGTCCAAAGCCTCTCAACCTTAATTATTTAGAGAGCCATAAGGTCAATTAGAAAGAAAAGGAAATGCAATTTAAATTTAAAAGGAATGTGCAATGACTTGAGTTCAAAGATATGTGTATAACTCAAGTCTAATGTAGGAAACAAGAACTAACTGCAAACCAGAAATATCTTGGGGATACATGGATAAAACCCCTTGATCTATTGAGTAGATCATAAGGAGCATAATTAATACTTGAACCATTTAAGAATTATGAATTGGAAAGAAAGCTGAGTGCCGAAGAATTAATGCTTTTGAACTGTGATGTTGCAGAAGACTCTTGAGAGTCCCTTGGACGGCAAAGAGAGCAAACCAGTCAATCCTAAATGAAATCAGTCCTGAATAGTCATTGGAAGGACTGATGCTGGAACTCCAGTACTTTGGCCACCTGATGCAAAGAACTGACTCACTGGAAAAGACCCTATGCTGGGAAAGACTGAAAGCAGGAGGAGAAGGGAATGACAGAGGATGAGATGGTTGGAAATGGCATCACCGACTTGATGGACGTGAGTCTGAGCAAGCTTTGGGAGTTGGTGATGGACAGGGTATATCTTTCCTTTTCTCCCTGGCTTTTCACTTCTCTTCCTTTCACAGCTATTTCTAAGGCCTCCTCAGACAGCCATTTTGCTTTTTTGCATTTCTTTTTCTTGGGGATGGTCTTGATTCCTGTCTCCTGTACAATGTCACGAACCTCCACCCATAGTTCATCAGGCACTCTGTCTATCAGATCTAGTCCCTTAAGTCTATTTCTCACTTCATTTGAATGTAGAGTTCCAAAGAATAGCAAGGAGAGATAAGAAAGCCTTCTTCAGTGATCAATGCAAAGAAATAGAGGAAAACAACAGAATGGGAAAGACTAGAGATCTCTTCAAGAAAATTAGAGATACAAAGGGAACATTTCATGCAAAGATGGGCACAATAAAGGACAGAAATGTTATGGACCTAACAGAAGCAGACGATATTAAGAAGAGGTGGCAAGAATACACGGAAGGACTGTACAAAACAGATCTTCACGACCCAGATAATCATGATGGTGTGATCACTCACGCTCACCTAGAGCCAGACATTCTGGAATGTGAAGTCAAGTGGGTCTTAGGAAGCATCACTACGAACAAAGCTAGTGGAGGTGATGGAATTCCAGTTGAGCTATTTCAAATCCTGAAAGATGATGTTGTGAAAGTGCTGCACTCAATATGTCAGCAAATTTGGAAAACTCAGCAGTGGCCACAGGACTGGAAAAGGTCAGTTTTCATTCCAATTCTAAAGAAAGGCAATGCCAAAGAATGCTCAAACTACCGCACAATTGCATTCATCTCACACGCTAGTAAAGTAATGCTCAAAATTCTCCAAGCCAGGCTTCAGCAATACATGAACCGTGAACTTCCAGATGTTCAAGCCGGTTTTAGAAAAGGCAGAGGAACCAGAGATCAAATTGCCAACATCCGCTGGATCATCGAAAAAGCAAGAGAGTTCCAGAAAAACATCTATTTCTGCTTTATTGACTATGCCAAAGCCTTTGACTGTGTGGATCACAATAAACTGTGGAAAATTCTGAAAGAGATGGGAATACCAGAGCACCTGACCTGTCTCTTGAGAAACCTGTATGCAGGTCAGGAAGCAACAGTTAGAACTGGACATGGAACAACAGACTGGTTCCAAATAGGAAAAGAAGTACGTCAAGGCTGTATATTGTCACCCTGCTTATTTAACTTATATCCAGAGTACATCATGAGAAACGCTAGGCTGGATGAAGCACAAGCTGGAATCAAGATTGCCGGGAGAAATATCAATAACCTCAGATATGCAGATGCTGCTGCTGCTGCTACTAAGTCCCTTAAGTAGTGTCCGACTCTGTGCGACTCCATAGACGGCAGCCCACCAGGCTCCACCATCCCTGGGATTCTCCAGGCAAGAACACTGGAGTGTGTTGCCATTTCCTTCTCCAATGCATGAAAGAGAAAAGTGAAAGTGAAGTCGCTCAGTCGTGTCCGACCCTTAGGGACCCCATGGACTGCAGCCTGCCAGGCTCCTCCGTCCATGGGATTTTCCAGGCAAGTGTACTGGAGTGGGTTGCCATTGCCTTCTCCAACAAAAGACCCTTAAGTGAAGATAAAAACTAAGTTGAGTTCTTGGTGTCAAATCTTTAAAATTGAAGGGGCTAAAAACAGACCTAAACAAAAATCCAATTAAATTACTCTATTTTAATCTTGTAATAACCTATAATGTGAAAGAATCTGAAAAGGGATATATATACATATACACACTCATATATATGAGTGTGTGTGTGGTGTGTGTGTGTGTGTGTGTGTGTGTGTCTGCATGCTCGGTTATGTCCAACTCTTTGCGACCCCATGGACTGTGCCTGCCAGGTTCCTCTGTCCGTGGGATTTCCCAGGCAAAAATACTGGAGTGGGTTGCCATTTCCTCCTCCAGGACATCTTTCTGACCCAGGGATAAAACCCGTGTCCCCCAAGTCTCTTGCATTACAGGCAGATTCTTTACCACTGTGCCACCTGGGAAGCCATGTATATACGGCAGAGTGGGAAGAAGGTGATTTATTTTTTAATAATATTTTGAGTATTATATGGAAGAAATGTTTTAATCTACCAAGTGGGTAAAAAAATTTTAGGACATTCTTCACATAAGTGATTACCATCAATTATCTGTGCAAGAAAGAAATGTATGTGCTGATCAAGGTGTACAGCAGGGAGGGTTAGGGGAAAGGTATGAACTAGAAATCTTTGACAGTGATTGAACAAGGACACATGCTACAGCCCATAAGCATTTATTCAGGTATCAGTTGTCAGATTTGAGCCTGTCTACTTCTGGCAATAAAGCTGAATTCCTTGCACTTCAGTTTTCTTTCTGATATAGCCATTCTATTATTACACTAATTGAAAAAGAGAGGGAGTGCTTTACAAATGCCCACACAAAGTTCTATAAGCACCCTCTTCTTCCATGCAAGAACAAAATTAAGTTTTAGTAAATTGACTTATTTTTAAGATAATGAAAAAGAAAGACTGGGCAAAGAAAATCCCTAGCAAAGCTCTCATCCATTTGCTCACTACTGCCAATGTCACATCCCTTATCAACAGGCTTCTGGTAAATCGATGCATAACCAACTCAACTCAGCAGTTAGAAAAAAGACAAAGGCAGCCCCACTGCCCCGAAAAGCTCATTGACCTATCAAAAATCTTTCTCCATGGAGAACGAAGCCACATGGCAGAAACCACCTCTTCCTGATCTAATTGGAAACCTCTGTGTGTGTGTTAGTTGCTCAGTCATGTCCAACTCTTTGCAACCCAATGAACTCTTCTGTTCATGGGATTTTCCAGGCAAGAATACTGGAGTGGGTTGCTGTTCCCTTCTCCAGGGGATCTTCCTGACCCAGGGATTGAACCCAGGTCTCCTGCATAGCAGGCAGATGCTTTACCATGTGAGCCACCAGGGAAACCTCTGGAAATGTCTTAAAAGAGAAGATAAAGTTATCTAGTGCAGAGAAATGAGATACTTCAAAAGATAAAAAAGACTAAGAAAAGACCTGTGACAGAGTGAGGGTAAGGCAGAATGGGAAACCAAATTTTCTCTTTTTAGACGGAATTTCTTTCGAGGGGAAAGTGTCTCTAACATAAACTTAAACCTCACTGAAACAAAAATTAGTCTGTGTAGATGATTGAAATTGTCACTGGTCCCTTATTGCCCTCTTCCTCTGAAATGAACAATTAGATGAACAGCATCCTCACTATCAGACCAAGCTGCATCATTGAATATAGTAAAGTCATTCTTAAATTCTAAATAATTGATCTAGCATGATTTCAGTTCCTTTATTTGAATCCATTTCCTTCCATGAATGATCTAGATTCCACCTCATTCGCCATTTTTATTGTGATTTAACCATCCTCCCTGCCCCTCTGTTTTCACTTAACAATATAAATGCTAACAGCTAACTTTCTAATGCTATGTGTGTGTGTGTGTGTGTGTGTGTGTGTGTGTGTGTGTGTGTGTGTGTTCCAACCCTGAATGATTCCAGAATTCTGCAGTTAGAGCTGCCCAGTGGTGAACCAATTGCAGAATCATCTCCGGAAAAGTGCATAAACAGCACCCTGTGCCCTCAAGGACAGGACTTTTCTCAGCAACCTTCTCAGGACCTTTCTGTGAGTGACCATTATGCTTTCTCCCCAGTTTTTCTTACAGCATCCTTAATTTTGAAGATTTCATACAATGCTAGAGATGCAATGACACAAATTTTAGATGAGGAAACCAAACCCATCAATGTGAGAAAGAATTTGAAGCAAAGAATTAAAGGTGGAAGGAATGTCAAAGATTCAGAGTGAGGGAAACAGAGAAAGAGAGAGACTGAAAAGGAGAAAAGTAGGGAGGTTGCAGATATATTTTCTCCAAGTTAATGTAACACTAGATGACTTTATTCCAAAGATTTGACACTAGAATTTCTCATACTTAATTCATATGACACCAGCAACAAGAGTGCAAACCAAAACCACTGAGTTACAGTGATAGAACTACCAAGTTGGTGTCACAGTTAGTTCTGCACAATCACCCACCAAGGATGAACCCAAATGTAGACTGTTACATGCAGTTTTCTGCACTGTCAACTCTGTTCATCCTCATGATGGCTTATTGGAGTACCTGACACTCCTGGATCATTTCTGGGCTGTGCTCACTAAGATCAAAGCTGTTATGCTCTTGGGGTGACCTAGGCATTGTGAAAGAATATTACATTTTTGAGGTAATCCAGGCAAGAATATCTCTCAATCCTAGGTTTCTGTATTCACCAAACCAGGTAGCTATTTAATATCAATAAAAAAATTGGCATCTTCCACACATTCAACTATTACCACATGTCTGAACATACATAATAAATAGAGCCAGAAGTAAAATGTTTATATTAACAAGATAGAAAAGTTTTGCAAGAATTTACAAAAACACACACTCTGGTTTTCCTTCCCATAATTTTTCAGGTGAAATCAATCAAGGCTAAACTATGAGGCAAGGAAATAAAAGTTAACACAAGACTTCATTTTCTAGAACTTTCTCTAGAGCTTCCTTGCTACCTCACTTCCACTCACCTTCTTTCCAGGTTGCTTGTCCCTGGAAACACAGACCTGATTTTCCTTCATGCAGTCTGCATGTTCTTCCCTGCCCTGCTTCATCTACCAACATCCCCAAGACAGCCTCCAGCTTCTAAAGAATAAGGAAGCACTCAAAAGGGCTGTGGAGCACGTATTTTCTTTCACTGGCATCTTATTTGCTGAATGTTTCCTCTTCTGTGTCTTCTGATCTATGGCTGTCACCCTTCCAAGGGTCTGAGTGAAATGCCTGCTGAGTGCTGGGTTAGGTGGCTTGTTTTTTCTAAACCTTATAGTTGGTGCCATATATTCCACTACCAGTGTTCTGGAGCTGGTTCATACTGACTCACAAGAGCTAATTGTTAAAACTTAAATAATTCTGCAAGTTGGTTGTAAAACCATTGATAGCACGGTGGAGGTATTTAGACCGTGGCAGCTGAAAAAGACTATAAATTAAGGCTTTTCATTTTTTTGTCTTGGAATATTTTTTTCAAGAGCTAATTTACCAACACATCACTGTCTCCACCTACACCTTGAAGGAGAGAGTCATCATTTCTTCTGTGAAATCACGGCCCCCCTGAAATTCACTTCTGAATTTCACTAGACATGGTTTTTGGATTTCAGGGTTTTTTTTAACTTACCCTTTTTATAACTTACCCTCCCCAACCCCTATAAGTACTCCTCCCAAGTGCTGAGCCCCTACTCTTGTGCTGCCACTATTACATCTACAACCCCAGAGACCACCTATGTACACAGGGAAAAACAACTTATTTTTCCCTTTGATGCTATATTCACTGCACACCAATATCCCTCATTTATCATTTAAGAAAAAGGACAGTTATTCTATTATTCAAGAAACAAGTGAGAGGGTAACAGGCAGAAGGCCAGGGGTCTCCAAACGGAGGAAATAGGCTGCAAGTGTCAGACATTTTTTTCTCTCTCTTAAGCGGCAGGAAGAAACAAACTAGTGATACATTTTTTTTTCCCTTCTCTATACAAATTTAAAAAGAGGTTTCTCTTAAAATACTGTGTTGCCATAATGACACCTGGTTCCACCTGAACTTAACTATTCTCAAATCTTGAGTTAATCAATGCATTTTTCTTATGGAAATGTTTGTCTTAAGCTATGTTAATGTACTACGCATTTACCCCAAATCTGTCTTCAAGTCGGTTCCCGGTTCCACCTAATGGCTCAGAACCAACTTGACAAAACAGTATGTTATATTCAGACATTGTTTCCCTAATCTATGTAAATGAAACTATTTGTATGGTAATCTGCCTTTCTATGAGATTTAAGTCAATCATTTTATGGCCCGGATGACTCGTCTGGTGCCGAGATTATCCCAAAATTCATCTTACGGATGAGGGGCCTGGTGCCATTCTCTGAGTTTTAAGACATTCCTTTCTTTCATTAACAGACTACCAGTAACTATATAACATCCAGCTAAAAACTAGCAGAAGGGTATTCTTTCTGCCCTCTTCTGATGTCTATGTCAGAAGCTTTCTCTATCTCCTTTATACTTTAATAAAACTTTATTACACAAAAGCTCTGAGCGATCAAGCCTCGTCTCTGGCCGCGGATTGAATTCTTCTCCTCCGGAGGCCAGGAATCCTGGTGTCTTTTCGTGGCTCAGCAACAACCTTTCACAAGGACAGGAACAGTTCTGAAGAGTATTAACATTCAACAAGGACAGTTCTGAAGAGTATTAAGATATTTAAACAAAATATTTGATGAAAACTGAACTGACATACCCAAGAAGCTCAAATACTCCCAAGCAATAGGAAGAAAGAGGAAGAAAACTACAAAGAACAGCATAATAAAATTGCTGAAAATTAGTGATAAAGAGACAGTCTTAAAACAACTGGGGAGAAAAAGACACATTATGTACAGAACCAAGAGAATAAGACTTACAAGAGACTTACCAAAAAAAACAATGCAAGCCAGGAGACAGTGAACAGGTATCTTCAGAGTACAGAAAGAAAAACTTGTTTATGCAGCAAAAACAACTTTCCAAAACTAATGTTAGTAAAAATGCCAGAGTAAGGACTTCTGAAAATAAATTTCATACCCAAAAAAGCAATGAAAACACTGGACATTTTCCAGCATCAACTTTTTCAGACTTCTGAAAATTAAACAAAGGCTTTCAGCAATCTGGGGAGGATTTGTTGCAGGAAGGGGGACCCCTTCCAGGGCCCGAAACTGGGCTCTTGTCTAACACTCGGAAATGAATTGTCTGAGGAGACACATGTGCTGACAAAGCAAGAGGTTTTATTGGGAAAGGGCACTCGGGTGGAGAGCAGTAGGGTAAGGGAACCCAGGAGAACAGCTCTGCCACGTGGCTAGCAGTCTCGGGTTTTATGGTTTCCGGGTTGCCTTTAGCCAATCATTCTGACTTAGACTCCTTCCTGGTGGTGCACGCCTTGTTCAGCCAAGATGGATGCTTGAGAGAAGGATTCTGGGAGGTGGTCGGACATGTGGTGTCTCCTTTTGACCTTTCCTGAACTCTTCCGGTTGGTGGAGGCTTACTAGTTCTGTGTTCCTTACCAGGACCTCCTGTGCTAAAACAACTTATGCAAATGGTTACTATGGTGCCTGGCCAGGATGGGTGGTTTCAATCAGTGTGCTTCCCCTAACAGATTTACATGAGAAAAATGGCTGAAACTTACTAAATCAGTGAGTTTTATGGCCTTTTAACTCATCTGTTCTTATTGTTCCCTCTCCTGTTTAGCCATAACCTTGAAAAACAACATCCTGAAATGGAAAAAACAGGAGCAGGGCAATAACTGGAGTGGCAAGTCAGGACTGGAGCTCCTTTAAAGACCAATCCCCAGAGAATTATCATGTACTCTGTTTGCTGATTCCCTGGAAGATCCTCACTAGCAAAACCATCTATATTTGATCTGACTCAGCACTCATCCAGTACAAATAGGCCCCATAGGCATTTTGAAAAAAACAATCAAAGGCGACTGTTGGAACATCATGACTGCCAAAGGCAATACATACTATTTGGGCAAAAATTGGTTAACCAAAAGGCTTAAAAAGAAAACTTGGGGAATGAGATATCTATAGCAGACTCTGAAAAGCTTTGACACAGTCCCGGGATTCTTGAAGGCCGTGTGCTTTCATAGGATTGTGTACACTGCCAGAGATGTGTGCCTACTCAGGAATACCTGAGAAGCTCTAAGCACTCACTTCTGGTTAACAAGGAGGCTCAACACAAGCTGGAAGTGAAGGCTGAGGTGAAACTGTACACTGCCTGACTGAATGCTGAAGGCAGGTCCCAACATGCAAACTGAGGTCCATAACAAAGACTGGGAGACTTATTGGTCATAGGCTGAGGGAAGAGGGAAAAATAAGTTGTTCAATTGATACAGAGTTTCAGTTCTACAGATCTTTTGCACAACAATGTGAACATAATTAACACTACTGAACTATATATACTTAAAAACAGTGAAGACAGTAAATTTTATGTTTTTTACATTCATTATTTTATAAGGACATAATTGTCTGGTAATCAATGAAGCCTTAAGACAAAGTCATTTTCATTGTTTGTTAGAAGAACTTCAATGTTACACATGTTTCCACAGTCTGGTATACTTTTTTTTTTTTTTTAATTTTGTCCAGCTTCTTAACAACTGGGAGGATTTTGAAATGTCATTTGGAATAACCAGGACAACTTTGATATCCTTTCCAGTTAAAAGATTCGTGAATGGTTCTGCTACAGTAGAC
The DNA here is from genome assembly GCF_054371585.1 of Giraffa tippelskirchi. NCBI lineage: Eukaryota > Metazoa > Chordata > Mammalia > Artiodactyla > Giraffidae > Giraffa > Giraffa tippelskirchi. Next base: position 116,277,623 of record NC_137280.1, on the reverse strand, counting down.
AAGGCAGACACTCTCTCTGTTCAGGTGCTTCCCTACTTGTGGGATTGGTGACCAACCAGTTTCATTTTGTACCCTAAATTCCTTTGGGAATATGTCAACAAGGAATGTCATCTGGCCTTGACTGCCAGTTGCGATACTTGGTATTATCTACACAGATTCTACTGTGTTAGTTCTGGCATCATTCAGTGACCTGGAATAGTCTGCACATGTTCCTACTTCAATTACAACTTGAGACTATCCATCAGTCTCAGCAGCAATTTTTCCTTTAGCTCTTAATAAAGTGTGAGTCGCTTAGTTGTGTGTGACTCTGAGACCCCAAGGACTATAGCCTGCCAGGTTCCTCTGCCCATGGAATTCTCCAGGCAAGAATACTGGAGTGGGTAGCCATTCCCTGCTCCAGGGGAGCTTCCCCACCCAGGGATTGAAGCCGGGTCTCCTGCATTGCAGGCAGATTCTTTCCCATCTGAGCCACCACAGAAGTCACAATTGGCTATTCTGTAGCTTCTGGAAGCTTTACAAACTGTTTTCACAACCATTCAATTAATTCAGTTGGATGATCAGTTAGGTAAAAAATACCTGGTAAGTAAATGCTAAAATCTCAGGATCATCATGATGCAAGAGACGAAAACTGAAAAGTAAAATTTGATCAACAAATTTCTTAAGACAAAGCTTTTAAGTGTCCGGGCTAGATTCCTAAAGATGTGCCAAAAGTATAAACATTTTTTAATGTCCACTTTGAAAGCATTTCAAACCTACAAAAGTTCCAGTGGTACAGATAGCTAGCTCCTATTACCTATCCTCCCCAGATGTTGACATTCTGCATAACCATAGTACAATTATCAAAGGCAGGAAATGAATATTTATAAAGTGGTGTAACTTCAGACCTTATTCAAGTTTCATCAGTTATCCCACTACACCTTTTTTTGTGGAACCTGGCCAGTATCACACATTGCATTTGTTATACTTCGTTGGTCTCATCTAATCTTGGACAGATCCTCCTTTTCATTTTCTTTTACAGCCTCAACACTTTCAAAAGCTATTAGCTAACTGTTCTGTGAAATGTCCCTCAATTTGGGTCTGTCTTGTGTTTTCTCAAGATTTAGAATTCAGGTTGTACCTCTGGGCAGAAATATCACAGTGTACCTACCATACCTGAGGTGAGGTGGGTAGTACAGGACATCTATATCTCAACACTGGTAGTATTAATTTTGTTTGGTTGTGGTGGTGTGCCTGATTTTCCCACTAAGTAGTTACTGTTTATTACCTCTGGAAACCTGGTAAGGAAATTCTTTGCCCTAAGGTTAGCATCTATGGATAGTTATTGCCTGCAAAATTACTGCTGTGACATCTGCCAAATAGCAGTATTTTATTTCCATCCTCCCTTCTCCATTTATTCGTTGGGATTCTACTGAAGGAAGGATCTGTCCCTTTTCTCCCTTTTATTTACATCACAATGGACCAAACATTTGCTTTTCTATGGGTATGAACAATTTTTAAGATTTTGGATGGACCTGTTAGATCACCTTCAGAAAGGCTGTGGAGATTCATACTCTCTCAGGTACTGCATGAGTCTGTCACCTTTCTATACCCATACCAACAGGAATTATGTACAAATAAATTAATTTGTTTAAAAAAGGATATCTCAGTTCAGTTCAGTTGCTCAGTTGTGTCTGTCACCTTTCTATACCCATACCAACAGGAATTATGTACAAATAAATTAATTTGTTTAAAAAAGGATATCTCAGTTCAGTTCAGTTGCTCAGTTGTGTCCGACTCTTTACAACCCCATGGACTGCAGCACACCAGGCTTCCCTGTCCATCACTTATGTATCTTCATTGTTTATCTTCCATTTGTTATTTTATATATAAGTGCACATTTTATCCTTGCCACCTATGTGTTTATAAGATCTTTTTGCACTGAAGATACTACTACAAATGGAATAATGTGAAACGTATCTTCTCAATTTCCTCATGTTTTCCTTTGCTAATGCATATTTTAGTTTTATATGGTCAAATATATTGATATACTCTTTTTATTTGTGCCATTATAGCAAGTTCTTTCCCAAATGAAAATACTCAACATGCTCTCTTAGGTTTTTGATTAAGTCCAAATTTTTATATGTATTTCTTATATTCTTCTGGATTACATTCCACTAGGCTTTCCAACATAAACTTTTTTCTTTGTTTCAATACTTTCCCCCAAAGTTCAGGAATTTTTAAAGGTAGAATTTAAATCATTGGGGAAATATATTTAACCTTTAATACATGATGCTGACCATCCATTTGGGTGAAAAAATTCCCTCCTTCACACTATTTATAAAAATGGATTCCACATGGATATACATGTATTTGGAAAATATTTTTTATCAAGAAATACAAACTCTATAAATCTAGTCAGCTGGGTAAATAATGGCAGATTATCTATCCCTAGACAGTTTGCTAGCATTAGATTAAAGTGAAATAAATATGATTAAGATATCCTTCATCATACTGATACAATATTGCCTATATCAGATTAGTATAACTGATAGCATATACTATAAAATCTTTTTACTGTTCACAAGTTTCTCTAAGGTTTTGGTTACATTCAGTTGTCCTTACCAGACAGCTATACCCCAAAGGAAGAATTTTATTTGAATAAAAAGGGCCCATAAGTTGAAATAAATAGCTGTATAAAATATATCTTTACAAAAATTTATGATTACTAATATAAATATTAATGTATATTACATGTAGGCATAATAGAAGATAATTAAAAGGTAACTGTAATGAAAATGGGGAAAAATACAAAACCAAATCAAGGACTCAAGTCTCTTTTTGCCAACACCACACACAAGTGCCCCAAGTGCTCTGTGTAACTAGCTGTAAACATCTCATTGCAAACCAAATATCCAGAGGGCTCCCTCTGCCCATCAGGCATTACCGGATGTGGTATGCCCTGAAGCACTTGGCATGGACACCCTTCTGGCACTTCTCGCAGCGGGTATTGGTCTGCGAGTGGCACAGGGCACACCGGGTCCTCTTGTCCTGGTGGATGATCCAGTGCCCAATCATGTCGAAGCGGCTCTCAGTTTCCAGCCGCCTGCTTCTCCTCCCTTGGGATGACGTGTCTGCATTGCTCTCTAAGTACACACAGGCCACATATCTTCGGAAGGCCAGAAGGTCCACCTGGGCATCGTGGCAGCATATCCTATGCAGCTGCCAAGCATTATTAAGAGCTGCATCAATAACATAACCAATGAAACTCGAGTACCACTTCATACCCCGGATCTTCACCTTGTACTTGGCGATGTTCTGGTCCATACGGCTGACACCCCCCACCTTCTCCTGGTACAGTCTCAGCAGGGATGGCTGATGAACCCGGGTCTGCATCTTGGCTGCTCCTGAGTGATGGCTGGTCAGCTCCACCGGCTCTATGCCCACAGCATTGGAGCAGATGTTGACCACACTGCTATCATGCCAGCGGCACACAATGATCTCCTCACTCTCGTCAACTTTGTAATCAAACGAACCCCTCTTCATTTTCTTCAGTTCTTTGGGATCTTTAAGGGGACAACGCTCAGTTCTGTACTCACGAACAGTTCCTGTGGCCTTCACTCCTTTCTTCCTTAAAATGGACATCAATTTGACACTTGTAAAAACCTTGTCAAAAAATATGTGGTATGGCAGACAGCCACGTGTCTGAAGTGCGTCCACAAATTTCACCACCATACTGCCTCCCAGGTCCAGGCCCCTGTCTGGCTTAGTGAACAGTGTGCCCTGGGAGGGCTCGAACCACACCAGATAGCCCCTGCTGGTCGTCCCACACCAGATCTTGTAGCCCAGCCTCACAGGCTTCCCTGCAGGCAGCTGCTTAGACCCCCGGTGTCCAAAGTATTCACACACGGATTCGCCGAAGCTATAGAACTCTTCCAAGGGTGCATGCTTCCGGAAATTGTAGTTCATGCGTACGATGAGAGGCCTGACCTTGGCAAACCTATCACTTTCATCAAGCTCATTGTTATCTGCAAAATGCAGGTATGAGAAGATCAGTTCAAATCTGTCCCTTCGAATTGCATCAGCCACAAGATGATGATGTGAGTCAGGAGATGTTTCCCAAAACATCCTTCTCCTTGGATAAGAGATATACCCACTTAAAATCAAAATGCCCAAGACACACTTCAATTCCTGGGCTGTGAGACCCAGGTTGACATTTTTCTGCCTAGCATAACGATTGGTTTCATTAACAATAAAATTAATCGTTCCTTCATCAAAAAACAGTTCAAAGAGACCTACAGGACTCAGTTCCTGGCTTTTGAGATCTTCCATATGAGGATCTGTTGCTGTCCAACTGCTGAAGTCCGGGCGGATATCTCTTTTGGTCCAAACACGTTGAGGTTCCGCTACTGCCTTCCGCTTCTTCGTGGCTGGCTGCAGCTGCAGGTCCTCCTCCTCCTCCTCCTCCTCCCCAGTGCCAGAGTCCTCAGGGACCACAAAAGCATGCAGCACGTTACCAGGCACGTGGGTTCCTCGCTGGCCATCTTCATCACCTGAGTCTTCATCAGTGAAGTCCCCTGCAGCATTTTTGGGCGGTGCAATGAAGATCTCCTCCCTACTGTGGCCAGATTCCTCCTCTTCCAGAGCATTCAGAACCTCAAGTAACTTCACAGACTTCAGCTTTGAGCTGGTACTTCTGCCAGTAGAGAGGCCACTGCAATGACAGGAAACAGAATGAAGAGAGGCCATGCAGGAAAGCTAGTGCTTCAGCAGAAAACTCCACCAAACCACTGCCCAAGAGGGGGACACTCCCGCTGTAATAGCATCTCAGATCCAACACCACCAGGCAATGTGCCAGATAAGTCAGTGTTCCAGACAAACACAGATTACTCTTCTAATCTGTGTTTTAATAAAGGGAGGCATTCTAAAGAGGTATTCCGTACTTCCTTTCCTTCTTAAAGTCTTTGAATGGAGGATTCCCTCTAGTGATGAGTCCAGATGCTGCTGTCATCACCTGGTTAACAGTAACTGCCAGTGGGAAGGTTGGGCTGCTGAAGTGACCTCCACTGATGTCTCTTGACTCAGTGACCCGAGCAGCCCTGTTTTTGTGCTTCTGAATTACCTATCTCTTCCCTTGTTCTTACTCACTTGACAAATATAAGCTCCCTCACTTCCCAAATTCTCAATCTCCCTACCTGAATTCTCACTACCCAATTCAAGACCTAGCCAGATTCAGACAGATTTTCACATGGCTCCCTCAACATCTGCTATCCTACTGCATACTGCCTGCCAAATGGATTTGGAAACACGGAAACTCCTGCTATTCTAATTCTGCCTGTCCAGGTGGGAACCAAATACAAGAGATGTTTGTATTTAGTGCTGCTCAGGGACTGCAGTGGGCACACTCCACTCCCCAACCTGCAGAGCACTTATTTCCAAATGAAGGAAATAAATGACATATCAACAAGCAAGTAGCTACACAGGATGGCATCAGGTAGTGATGAGGGGCAGAGAATACAGCAAAGGAATAGGGCTGGGGGTGCTACTTTAGATAGATGATGAGGGAAGGCTTACAGGGCAGACAGACTGGAAAGGTGAAGGAGTGAGCCTTGCAGACAGTTGGAGACAGGGTATCCCAGATGGAGAGAAAGGACTGCAGGTAGAGGTACAAGGCCCTGTGGTCGAAGGGACTTAACATCTATGAACAGCAAGGAGGTTAGTGACACTGCAGAACATAGTGAGGGGAAAGAGTAGAGCAGAGGTAGCTGGTCCAGGCCCAAGGCTCCACAGGGTTCCAGAGCCCTGATGAGGACTTCCAGGTTATCACAGGAAGTCCCTGAGGGGTATGGAGCAGGACAGTGAGTGGTCAATACATCACTGTGGCTATGAGAATAGAATAGACTGGACGGGCCCTGCTGCTGTCCTATTCTCTGGCCACTGCATGAGAAAAACCACACACCAGAGGGAGGATACAGGCTAATTTCTCTGCAGGCCTGCCTGTAAGTTTTGGAGTTTAGGTTGCATTAGAGACTCACTCCAACCTCACTTTCAGGGCACTGGCTCCACCAGCCCCCATGCTAGAGGCTAGGGCACAAGACATCTGACCTCTGGGGAGATGATGTACACCTCAAGCTCTCTGGGCCAGCCAGAAAGGGAGAGGAAATTTGAAGCTCTGCCTCTCCACTGACTTCAAACTACGACGTGTTCTCAAAGAGCATCAGCCCTTTTCATGCCTCCTCCAGCCACCCATGGTCTACGGCAGCAGATCCAGACCTGCCCAGCCATGGTCTTGGCTAGTCTCACCACTCAAGCTGCTGCACACCCACAGGCCCTCAAATACCTTCTCTGCCTGGCTGTTCACACCCCTATAGTGAGAAAGCCTGCAGGAACTGAGGCAGCCCCACACAGAACCCTCTTGTGTCTTGAAGGATGGGGAAAGCAAATCACATCTTAGATCAAGTGTAGAATTAGAGCTACACAGCTGCATCCATACTGCACCCCATACACTCCCTCGTCTGCCTTTCCTTTTATCCTATCTTCCTCTCTCCTCTCCCTCCTTGGTGCTTCATAGACACCAAGTGCTTAGGGTGGTTAGCAGGACTGAGAGCTGAAAATGTTAAAAATTTGGCCTTTCAAAAGCAAAGGGGTAAATGCAGTTAGTCTTGAAAAACACAGGTTTATGTGAACTAAGAGAAGACTCTTGAGGGTCCCTTGGACTGCAAGGAGATCAAACCAGTCCATCTTAAAGGAATTCAGTCCTGAATATTCATTGGAAGGACTGATGCTGAAGCTGAAGCTCTAGTACTCTGGCCACCTGATGCGAAGAACTGACTCATTGGAGAAGACCCTGATGCTGGGAAAGATTGAGGGCAGGAGGAGAAGGGGACGACAGAGGATGAGATGGTTGGATGGCATCACTGACTCGATGGACATGAATATGAGCAAGTTCCGGGAGATGGTGATGGACAGGAGGCCTGGCGTGCTGCAGTCCATGGGGTCGCAAAGAGCTGGACACAACTGAGTGACTGAACTGAACTGAACTATGTGAGTTCACTTATACATGGATTCTTTTTCAGTAAATATGTACTAGAGTACTACATGATCCTCAGTTGGTTGGAGCCAGCAGTGCAGAGGGCTTCATTATAAAGTTACACACAGATTTGTGAATGCACAGAGGTGAGCAACCCTAGTCCCCATGTGTTGAAGAGTCAACTGTACTTACATGAAGCCTTTCATCAAACATTACTCCTACCTTGAAGATGAAGCCATGATATACTGGGAACACCAGGTTATCTTTACTTGCAGAGTCTAGGAATCTGTAAGAAAATGGAAGTCAGTTTTAAGAAATCATATACAAGACAATAGGACCTTCTCTATCATTTGAGGGAAAAAAATCTCCAGATTCACTACCAACCAGAGGGAAATGGATCAAGTACACACAGAAAATGATGTGTAGTTGACCGGCTAGTCAGAGGAGAAAAGAAGCAGCTCCTTCATCTCACACCTCACAACAAAATACATTCTGGGACAGTGTTTCCCACAGTCAGAACTATTGGCATTGTGTTTGTTGTAGGGGGTTCTCCTATGTATTGTGTGATGTTTAAGAGCATCCCAGGCCTCCATTTACTACATACCAGTAGAACAACTGTCCCACTGGTTGTGAAAAACAAAAGGGTTTCTAGACATCACCAAGTGTTCCCTGGTGGGAAGGACAGGAGGTAAAATCTCCCTTGGTTGAAAACTACTGTCCTACATCAGTGCTGTCAATAGAATTTGCCACAATGATAGAAATATTTTGTATCAGTGCTATCCAATATAGTAGGCATGAGACACATGTGAAGATTAAGCACTGGATATATGGCTAGTGTGACCGAGACACTGAACTTTTAATTTTATGTAATTTTTAGTAACTCAAATTTACATAGTCACATGTGGACAGTGGCTACTTTTTAGACAGTGAAGTCCTAGATGTATTAAGCACTAATTGCAAAAAAAAAAAAGCAAAACTTTAAAACTTTTGAAGTATATTAATGGCCAACCTAGATAGCATATTAAAAAGCAGAGACATTACTTTGCCAACAAAGGTCCGTCTAGTCAAGGCTATGGTTTTTCCAGTAGTCATGTATGGATGTGAGAGTTGGACTATAAAGAAAGCTGAGTGCCGAAGAAGTGATACTTGGAACTGTGGTGTTGGAGAAGACTTTTGAGAGTCCCTTGGGCTGCAAGGAGATCCAACCAGTCCATCCTAAAGGAGATCAGTCCTGGGTGTTCATTGGAAGGACTGATGTTGAAGCTGAAACTCCAATACTTTGGCCACCTCATGCGAAGAGTTGACTCATTGGAAAAGACCCTGATACTGGGAAGGATTGGGGGCAGGAGGAGAAGGGGACGACAGAGGATGAGATGGTTGGATGGCATCACCGACTCGATGGACATGAGTCTGGGTAAACTCCGGGAGTTGGTGATGGACAGGGAGGCCTGGCATGTTGCGATTCATGGGGTCGCAAAGAGTCGGACACGACTGAGCGACTGAACTGAACTGAACTGAATGACCACAGCACGGGGAAACCTTTCTTTTAGAAAACACAGAAACTCAAAGGAGGATGGACAATTTTAACTACATCAAACTTCCAACAAATCTGTAGTAGGTTGTTTTTGAACTGTGGTGTTGGAGAAGACTCTTGAGAATCCCTTGGACTGCAAGGAGATCAAACCAGTCAATCCTAAAGGAAATCAACCCTGAATATTCACTGGAAGGACTGATGCTGAAGCTGAAGCTCCAATACTTTGGCCAACTGATATGAAGAACTGTCTCATTAGAAAAGACCCTGATGCTGGGAAAGATGGAAGGCAGGAGGAGAAGGGGATGATAGAGGACAAGATGGTTGGATGGCATCACCGACTCAATGGACGTAAGTTTCAGCAAGCTCCGGGAGATGGTGAAGGACAGGGAAGCCTGGCGTGCTGCAGTCCATGGGGTTGCAAACAGTTGGACATGACTGAGTGACTGAACTGACTGATCCCTAGAAGCCAACACAGCTCCTGGCATGTAACAAGCACACAGTAAATACTTTCTGAACTGAACAACTTCTGCTGCAGAGCAAATGGCCATACTGCAGGGCATTCTCCTAATTTATAGCAGGCTTTCATTTTCATCTTAACTTTTTGGCTTTAAGACAGCTATTGTACTAAGGAACTCAATACTTAATTCACCCTAACAAAAATGCATGCCTAAAGATTCTCTTCAACTTTGCATAGGAAATGTCTAGCAATGGAGAGCCAACTGACACAGTGGACTCAAACAAGAACAGAAGGGATAGCTAGGCAGAAAGGGTATAAAAGCCATTTCTCTCTTTCAGTGGTCCTCTGGCTGTGCTCCTCAGTCCCTCCATCCCCTACTGTATGGCCCTTCCACCCTTCTTGCCCTTCTTGACAGAACCACCAGAGGAACTGGACAAGAGTAAACCGTGCCTCTGCAGGCTAAGCACATTCCCAACGGGAATGATTTCCAGAAAGAGGTTGTTGGGCAGCCATATAAAGCAGCCCTTAATTTCTTCACTCCTTTAGCAAACATCAGAAGTGCCTACTAGATACCTAAGCATGTATAAAATCACTACTCTAACAGGGCTACCAAAAAGAAGAGGTAGGAGAGATTAAGATCTACAAAACAGGACTTAGTTAGATCTAGTCAGGAAAGTCACAGAACTTCTTTGTAAGGAAAGGATAATTAGACCTTCCCTAGGAAAGAGACCCTCAAAAAGAGTACAAATTCCCTGAGGAGGCAGAGAACAGCGTCCCAAACAGAAGAAACAGCAAACAAGCGGGAAAGCAAAGAAAATTATGACAGGGTAGAGAACCCAAGGGAGAGCGTATACAAAGAGACTGGATCAGCTATGCCATGTCTTGAAGGCACTGTTTAAAGAGACTTATCTTTAACATAAAGCAAAGGGAAATCAAAAAAGGTTATAGGCAGAGCATGACACAGTTGGGTTTACATTTTAATAAGTTTATTCTGACTGTGGTATAGACAACTGAGTGAGGGCACCAAAGCAGACATAGGGAGATAAGAGAGATCATCAGGATGGTGGTGCTTATGGCAAAAAGTGGGCCAACCCAAGTAGGATTCAAAAAGTAAACCAACAAGTTTGGATGATTGAGGGGGAGGGAGAGGGCTGATCAGAGAGGCCTCCCAGAGTTAAGGCTTAGTGGCTAGGGTAGGGTGGTGCCATTCATAGAGGCCAGGAGCACAAGAACGGCATGAGGTGTGGGTGATTTGGAGCTGTGTCCTGCACATATTGGGATGGAAATGCTTTTGAGATAACCCAGAAAGGTACTGAAAGGCCACAGTCCCTCTGGTTCTGAGATAAAGAAATGGCCTGGGCTAAAGTCATAAATGAGTCAATTTCCTGAGGATTTGTGAAAGCCCCAAAGCCACAAGAATCCCTGAAGCCACAGGTGATACCCAGGGAGGAAGCCCACATTGAAAGAGAAGCTGGAAAAGGAGGACATCTTCAGAGATGTCTAAGAGATCTAAGGGCAGGAGGTTGACCTGAGAGATAGAAAAACCAGGAGATGCTGAGCAGTCAAGGGCCAGATGTGTCAAGGCACAGGTGTGCAAAGCTGTGGCTCAGCTGGACATTCTCAGCTGGACATTCCCAGAGGCTCAGCTGGACATTGTCAACTGGCTCTGGCATCCAGGAAGAAAAGGCTCTTTGATTTGAGATCTGATGTTCCTAGGGCCGTTCTGAAGGATCTTGGAGGTGAGGGGACCTCTAGTGCTTAAAATATTAAATTTTCCAATGAGACAGGACAACTAAATGGAACTCAATCCTGATTTGGATCCTATACCACAAAAAGGAAATGGTTGAGAACAGCGAAAAATTCTGAACAAGGCCTGTAGACCTTAGGTATCCTGGTTTCGCTAACTGCTCTCTTAAGTAAAATGTTAACATTTGGGGAACCCAGGTGACTGGAATGTAGGGATTCTCTGTATTAGTTTTCAAACTTTTCTCATTTTTTAAAGTTACTTAGAGAAAACATTTTTTAATAAGACATTTTATAAACGTAAATGCCTCAAAGTTAAGCTAGGTGCAAAACGGCTCAAGAATGGCCTTTGTGAGATACGGGGGCCCTCCTTCTCGAACTCATCTCAATGCTAAACAAAAAAGGGGAAGAGAGGAAAACAAAGATGCTGTGCAACCTCAGCGATCCCAGAAGAAGGCAGAAACTGTGGAAATGCCAAAAGCGCCCTTCACACAGCGCATCCCCAAGCAGAATTCCCTCTCCCCCTAAAGGGCAAGGCCTCTAAGCCCTCCCGATCCCGCCGACCCCGCCCTCAGATGTCCACCCACTCCGCCCCCAGCGTCAGCTCGCCCCAGCCCCAGCTGCTCCCACAGCAGTCCTTCCCGCCCCAGCCCGACCTTGCCCCGCCCCCGATCCCGCCCAAGGGCCCTGGCCACTCCTCCCTTAGTACATCCTGCGTTAGCGGGCCCCGGCTACGCCCACAGCCCGGCCTAGCCCAAAGGCTCCCACCTCCACGCTCGCTCCGCCCCAGTTGACCCCGCCCCGGTGCTGGCCCCGCCTTCCGCCCCGCAGGGGGACCCCCTCAAATGGCTCTCCGAACTCGAAGCCCCGAGGTCCGTTGTGCCTGTACCAGTCCCACCTACTCACCGTCCGCCCGCGCCAGCGAGGCCCAACGCCTGGGGCACCGTTGAGAAAAAACATCGGTACGGTCCGCCGCTCCCACATCCAAGAGGGGTCCAGTCGGCGGTGCAAGCGGGGCGACCTCGACCTGCGATGAACAGACTGGAGCCTCGTGGTTCGTGCCAGATACCACTCGTAGTGCGGAGCTTAGAGCGCCTCGGCGCTGCTGGCGTCGGCCGTCGCGGCAGCGCAACGTCCGGCAAGAGAGCGGTCCCCTCGCCTTCGGCCCGCCTTCAGCTCCCCGCCCAGGACACACCCCTGCTTAGGACACGCCCCCGATCCCAGCAACCAACGAGACTTTGGGGCTTCCGCGGTGCTCAGAGGAAACCCGGAAGTGCTTCTGAGGCCGGGGCCAGGGCAGTGAAATATACTCGGCCACTCTTGCACCCTCCACTCGCCCGGTTCCTTTACTTGATAGCCTAGGCACTTTCCTCTCTATTACTCACGAAGGCACGAAACCTTTTTTTCTTTCTAGGTGGGTGGTGGAGAATATAATTCCAACAATAGCTTCACTTGGGAACGTGATAGAAATGCATATTCTGGTGCCCCATCCCAGGAATACCTAATCAGAAATTCCGAGGCTTGGCCCAGTAATCTGCATAACCTGCTCAACTTTACACCTTGGACTTTTTAATTTGGATGATTCTTTGTCGTGGGGGCCTGTCCTGTGTATTGCAGGTAGGATCGGATGTAAATCAGGGTGCTCAGTTAAGTTCGAATTTCAGATAAATATATACCCTAAGGTTAATCTTAGATTGGCATGCTGCAGTCCATGGGACAGCAAAGAGTTGGACAGGACTGAACAATAGGATTAATCTAGCAGTTAAGTATTTCATCTGGTGATGCTGTTGTTGTTCAGTCCCTCAGTCCTGTCCAATTCTTTGTGACCACATGCACTGCGTGCAGCATGCCAGGCTTCCCTGTCCTTTACCATCTCCCAGAGTTTGCTCAAGCTCATGTCCATTGAGTTGGTGATGCCATCCAACCATTTCATCCTCTGTCTCCCTCTTCTCCCCGTGCCCTCAATCTTTCCCAGAATGAGGGTGTTTTCCAATTAGTTGGCTCTTCCCATCAGGTGGCAAAATACAGGAGTTTCAACTTCAACATCAGTCCTTCCAATGAGTATTCAGGGATGATTTCCTTTAGGATTGCTGGTTTGATCTCCTTCTTGTCCGAGGGACTCTCAAGAGTCTTCTCTAGCACCACAGTTCAAAAGCATCAATTCTTCAGCACCCAGCCTTCTTTATTTCACATCTGTACTTGACTACTGGAAAAACCATACCCTTGAATATGTGGACCTTTATCAGCAAAGTGATGTCTCTGCTTTTTAATATGGTAGGTTTGTCATAGCTTTTCTTCCACGAAGCAAGCATCTTTTAATTTCATAGCTGCAGTCACCATTCGCGGTGATTTTGGAGCCCAAGAAAATTAAGTCTCTCATTGTTTCCATTTTTTCACCATCTGTTTGCCATGAAGTGATGGAACCAAAATGCCATGATCTTAGTGTTTTGAATTTTGAGTTTTAAGCCAGCTTTTTCACTCTCCTCCTTTACTTTCATCAAGTGGCTCTTTAGTTCCTCTTCACTTTCTGCCATAAGGGTGGTGTCATCTGCAAATCTGAGGTTATTGATATTTCTCCTGCAAGCTTGATTCCAGCTTTTGATTTATCCAGCCTAATGTTTTGCATGATGTACTCTGCATATAAGTTAAATAAGCAGGGTGACAATGTACAGTCTTGACGTATTCCTTTCCCAAATTTGAACCAGTCCATTATTCTATGTCTGGTTCTGTTACTTCTTGACCGACATACAGGTTTCGCAGGAGGCAGGTAAGGTGGTCTGGTATTTCCATCTCTCTAAGAATTTTCCAGTTTGTTGTAATCCAGACAGTCAAAGGCTTTCTCATAGTGAACCAGAAGTAGGTATTTTTCTGGAATTCTCTTGCTTTTCCTGTAACCCAATGGACATTGGCAATTTGATTTTTGGTTCCTCTGACTTTTTAAAATCCAGCTTGTGCATCTCGAAGTTCTTGGTTCAAGTACTGCTGAAGCCTGCTGCTGCTGCTGCTAAGTCGCTTCAGTTGTGTCCTACTCCGTGCGACCCCATAGACGGCAGCCCTCCAGGCTCCCCCGTCTCTGGGATTCTCCAGGCAAGAATACTGTAGTGGGATGCCATTTCCTTCTCCAATGCATGAAAGTGAAAAATGAAAGTGAAGTCGCTCAGTCGTGTCCGACTCCTAGCGACCCCATGGACTGCAGCCTACCAGGCCCCTCCGTCCATGGGATTTTCCAGGCAAGAGTACTGGAGTGGGTTGCCACTGCCTTCTCCAACTGTTGAAGCCTAGCTTGAAGGATTTTGAGCATTACCTTGCTAGCATGTGAAATGAGCACAATTGTGCAGTAGTTTGAACATTCTTTGGCATTGCTCTTCTTTGGGATTGGAATGAAAGCTAACCTTTTCCTGTGGCCACTACTGAGTTTTCCAAATTCGCTGGCATATTGAGTGCAGCCTTTTTATACTGTTCATGGAGTTTTTGTGGCAAGAATACTGGAGTGGCTTTCCATTCCCTCCTCCAGGAGATCAAACCAGTTAATCCTAAGGGAAATCAACCCTGAATGTTCATTTGAAGGACTGATGCTGAAGCTGAATCTCCAATACTTTGGCCACCTGATGTGAAGAGCCAACTCACCAGAAAATACCCTGATGCTGAGAAAGACTGCAGGCAAAAGGAGAAGAGGGTAGCAGATGGTTGGATGGCATCAGCGATTCAATGGACATGAACTTAGTGAACTCTGGGAGATGGTAAGGGACAGGGAGGCCTGGTGGGCTGCAGTCCGTGGAGTCACAAAGAATCAGACACAACTTAGTGACTGAACAACAGCAATAAGTGAAGCACTTTAACAGAATCATCTTTTAGGATTTGAAATAGCTCAGCTGGAATTCCATCACCTGCATTAGCTTTGTTCATAGTAATGCTAAGGCCCACTTGACTTCACACTCCAAGATACCTGGTTCTATGGGAGTGACTGTACCATCATGGTTATCCAGGTCATTAAGACCTTTTTGGCTGATTCTACCTAAAGGTATTTCTATTTGCTAAATCTGGTAGCACTGATTTAGGATTTTGAGCATCCTCGGGCTCTATCCACTAGGTGCCAGTAGCAAACCACACCGCCTATTCCACCAGTTATGATAACATCAGCTACAAACTGGCACTTGCCATGGATGCTTTCCATCTACCTCCACAAGGATTAAGTCATGTGCTGCTGCAGCTGCTGACCTTCAACACCCCCGAAGGAGTTGAGGCTGGTATTCTCAGGAGCTGATTTTATGAGCCCAATTCTCATATCATCTCATATCTAGAAAAGCACTAAAATCCTTCATGGTGATGACTGTTTCTCATGACTAGCAGAAGCTTCATGAGACTAGTAGAAATCTTTTGGAAAATATGTGCTTGATTGCAGGTACTCCCCCCATTACCAAAATCACATATATACTGACCTTTCCCCCTTGCCTCTGTGGAGCAGTTTCTCAGAGGTATCTGAGGTGCTGTCTCCTGAACTGCAGTCCTCATTTTTGCCCCAAATAAAACTTAACTCACAACTCTCACATTGTGCTTTTTTTTTTTTAGTTGACAACAACTAAAATTGTCTGCAGGTACTCCGAAGGGGGTGGTGGGCAAAGTCCTCCTTCCACCCAGGATTACCCTCATCTCCTCCCTATACACACACTTTGAGACTCACCCCCTAAGGTATATATGAGTGTACTTTACAGTAAAAGGTGCCTTGACCTCCAAGAGATTTTCTAAACACAAAGATCCTTGGGACCAAATCGTGCTAAATATTCAAGAGGGCCAAGTAGTGAAGATTCTGTATTGGCTTCTCTATGTCGGTGTTTCTCCATAAGGGTTTTTGGTTAGTGTAAAGTGTAAACCACCTAGGTCAGGAAAATAAGTCATCATGCTCTTTTGTGAGATTCTGGAGCCAAGAGCACACTCAAGTTTGTCATTGTTTGTTCCACAAATCTGTATTGATGGCCTGCAAACAACATACAGCAGAGAACAAAAAAGTTCTTGTTCTCATTGGAGTCTCTTTTTAATAAAAGAGGCACTCAAGAATCAAATAGTGTCAAAGGTGGTAGGTGCTGTGAAGAAAAAGGAAGCAAGTTAAGTGGGTAGATGAGTTCTGGGAAGGTAGGATGCTATTTTAGGTAACATAAATGCAGTGTTTCCTACCTTCCTTTGTTCCTCATACCTACATATCATTCATTCACACATTAGGCAAGATTTGTTGCAGTAAAAACAGACATGAGTGAATGGCCTTTGGCACATACTAGTCAAACAGGCCTGCAGGAGTTAAACAATTTTTGTTATTCTTTAGCTGTTACTACTAGCAAACACTTGTAGCTGAACTTGTCCTTCTCAAAGCTAACTACTCTTTGACTGATATATAGATTATACTCTGCACCTGGCATTCTTCACCCCCTACACTCTCTTGTAGCATTCTGGATTTCAAAACGAAGGTCATGGGCCAATAATTTCAGGGTCACTAGACCCAGTTGCTGAGTTGCCTGATGGCAGCTGTGGCCATTTTGAGACTTTACAGAAGAAAAAAAAAAAAAATGCAAGACCTTTAAGAGGATATAAAACCTCTCCCTATTCTTGAGCAAGAGCGGCACAGTTCTTGAGGAGCTAGCCAGCTGTGTTTCCCTTTTGCCTGGCAAAAATAATAAAGCTACTCTTTTCTGTTTACCCCAAACTCTGTCTGCGTATTTCTATTTGGCATCGGCAGACAGGGAGCCAAGATTTTGGCAACACAGCTACGGAATGCCCACTCTGTGACAGTCACTGCTTACATTCCAGTGAGAGAAGCACACAATAAACAAACTAGTAAAATATGTGATATTTATTATAAGTGGAAAGTTCTATGGAGAAAATAAAATCAGAAAAGGGGGATTTGTATCCTGTTTTAAATAGTGTGGTCATGGAAAGTATCCCTGAAAAAAAATTGTATTTGAGGGAAAAGCCAAAAGATATGAAGAATAAACCATGCAGAATTCAAGCAGGGAAATACTTGAGAGGGGGAGAAGAGCATGTTCAAAGACCCTGAGGTGGGATGAACCCCAACACTTTGGAGGAATGGAATAGCTGCAGCTGAGTAAAGAAGGGGAATCAAAACAATGAAGTTGGCGAGATGATAAATTATGTGCCAGATATGTGGCCAGCCTCTGCATGCAGTTAGGGTTCTAGTGGAGGAAGAATGTAGTCTGATGAAGCTTTTACAAGTGCCCTCTGAGATGAAGCAAGAGCAAAGAACCAGACAGGAGGCTATTGCAGTGGTTCAGACCAGAGATGATAGTGACTTGGAAGGCACGAATGGTGAAGCCAGAGAGAAACAGTAGCATTCTGAAAGTATTTTGCAGGTAGAGTCAAGGTTTGCTTATAGATTGGATGTAGAACATGAGAGTAAGGAGTCAGGGAACACTCAAGGTTTGGGGCCTTCACAAGCGGAAGAATAGGGTTGTCATTGACTGAGAAGGGAAAGATGGCAGAAGGAGCAGGTTTGGTGGGAGGTGAGGAATTTGGTGTTAGATATATAATCCTCAACATTCAAAAAAATAAGATCATGGCATCCAGTCACATCACTTCATGGCAAATAGGTGGGGAAAAAAATGAAAACAGTGACAGAATTAATTTTCATGGGTTCCAAAATCACTGCGAACAGTGACTGTAGCCATGAAATTACAAGACGCTTGCTCCTTGGAAGAAAAGACATGACAAACCTAGACATGTATTAAAAACCAAAGACATCACTTTGCCGACGAAGGTCTGTATACTCAAAGCTATGTTTTTTTCCAGTAGTCATGTACACATGTGAGGCTTGGCCCATAAAGAAGGCTGAGTGCCAAAGAATTGATGCTTTTGAACTGTGGTGCTGGAGAAGATTCTTGAGAGTCCCTTGGACAGCAAGGAGATCAAACCAGTCAATCCTAAAGGAAATCAACTCTGAGTATTCACTGGAAGGACTGATGCTGAAGTTGAAGCTCTGATACTTTGGCCACCTGATGGGAAGAGCCAATAATTGGAAAAGACCCTGATGCTGGGAAAGATTGAGACCAGGAAGAGAAGGGGGAGACAGAGGATGAAATGACTGGGTGGTATCACCAACTCAATGGACTTGAGTTTGAGCAGACTCTGAGAGAGTGAAGGACAGGGAAGCCTGGCATGCTGCAGTCCATGGGGTTGCCAAAAATCAGACATGACTGAGTGACTGAACAACAACAACAACATAACCCTCATTCTTTTGGGACCTTGCTTCCCAAGTTAGTGGAGGTGACTGACTGGCTTTCTTTTCTAGATGGAGGAATACTTAACTCAACTCATATCCACCTCTGTCTTAATTGATGGTTAGGCTCCTGAGCTAAGTCAGTTTCTCCTGCGTAAATGCTCAGTAAAAATCTGAGATTTTGCCTGGTTGACTGGTTTGTTGCACTCAGAATTTATCTTTCTCATATAAATAATGAAAATATTCACAACCCTTGGCTGATTCATAGAGTTTAGCCTGGGAAGGGTTACACTGAACCATCCCCCTCCATTCTAGATCCCCAATTCCTTCCTCCTCAGAAAACAGAAGGGGTATGTGAAAGGATTTCACTATTCATACAGCAGTACATCTGCTGGCAACTGTGGCTCTTCATTCACAAATCACCTCAAATAGAGGATGGAGGACTCTGAGAATTAGAGGCCAACACTCTTCTAGAATAAACCTGCATACAAACCACTAGAAATATCAGATCCCTATTGTGGGATATTAGGATCATAGAGATTTGGGGGAGACAGGGTCTAAGATACAGAGAGAAATAAGGATAGATCAAAATGGAGAAGAAAATAATCATGAAAAGATGGACTGAGGCGGAAAAAAGAAGAAAGAGGAGAATGATGGGATAGTGCCAGGGTCCTCCAAGTGAGCCCATCTAGTAACTCAGGTGCTCTCTCCTTCACTGATGTTACCTTAAAACAATAAAACAACCAATTATTTTACCAGCAAAAATTAGTTTATTGGGGAGCAGCAAAGAACTGCAATTATGGTGAACCACATGCAAGTCTTATAAAAGGAGAGGAAACCTTTTATAGAAAAGAAGATGTTGGGACGGGCTGTTACAATAAGTCCACTGAAGTATAGTGACTTTTCATTGGCTGAGTTGTGACATCACGTTGGTTGTGCTGTTGCCAATCAAGGAGAAAAACATCTTTCTTCCTCATGCTGGCAGTGGGTAAAATAGGGTCATTTCCAGCCAGAGATGAAAAACATGTGTCTTCCTGTTGAGATTTGTATTGACATGGAGTGGTATATGTGTGAAGCTTCTCATTCTGGCTTCCCAACTCTAATATAGTTCCCTTTTATTAATTTTGACACTCAGCTGCCTTCTCAGAGTACACTGAAGGAATTTTTTTAAATAAAGAAACAATTTCTTTGCTTGCGGTTTTGGAGGTTTTAACCAGCACTGTAGTGAATTGATTGATGCTCCCTCAAAAGCTATATCCACCCAGAACCTCAGAATATGACCTTATTTGGGATAAGAGTCTTTACAGATATGATAAAGGTGAAGTGAACTCATCATGGATTATGGTGGGTCTTAAATCCAGTGATGAATGTCCTTGGTGTTTTTTGGCTTGTGGCTGCATCAGTTCAATCTTTGCCTCTTCAACATGTGTCTATGTGTGTCTTCTGCTTTTCTGTCTCCTATAAGGACATCCATCATCTCACTTTTGTGTTTTAAGCTGTTGCTCATAGTATCCTGGCAAAACAAACAAACAAAAAATGTGTTTTGTTGGTTGTTTAAGTTTAGGGGTCAGCATGGTAGAATCTTGGTTTTCATGTATTTTAAAATGTTAAAATCACTTTTGTAGCTTATTTTTATCTCAGCTAAAGCTTTTTTTATGGCTTTGGTTAAAGTTTAACTTTATTTCTTATTTCTCTTAAGTACACTTTGTGCCAAATTTTGTTGAGTCACAGTGACTGGTATGAAATTTATCAACCCTTATATATGCTTCTGAGTATAACTCAGTCAAACTTTCATTTATTGCATAATTTTTATTATTGCTGTGTCCCATGAAAGTGAATTGAGCAAGGAGTAATGAGCTACATAAACACTGCATAGACAGTGTGCTCAGTGCTTGCTCCTTTCAGCTTTTTATAATGTAGAGAGAATTCTGAGAGCATTCTAAGGGAGCGTTTGCATCTAGAGAGCATTTGTCATCTAGGGAGCATTTTGTTAATGTTACATGTGAATGCTAGCACATGTAACTTTATCAAAAATTAATTACAGAGGTTTGAAGAGCCCATGTAGACGTTTTTAGTGCCTTGCTTGGAATTAAGCTACATTAACAATTTTTAAAATCTGAATTGGAGACTAAACAATACGCCACTAAATAACCAAGAGGTCACTTAAGAAATCAAAGAAAAAAGTAAAAATACCTAGAAACAAAAGACAATGAAAACACAACCCAGAACCTACGGGATGCAGCAAAAGCAGTGCTAAGAGGGAAGTTAATGGCAATACAATCCTACTTCAAGAAACATGAAAAAGTCTCAAACAACCTAACCTTACACCTAAAGCAATTAGAGAAAGAACAACAACCAAAAAAAAAAAAAAAAATCCTCAAAGTTAGTAGAAGGAAAGAAATTATAAATATCAGAGCAGAAATAAATGAAGAAGAAATGAAGAAAACAATAGCAAAGGGCAATAAAACTACAAGCTGCTTCTTGAGAAGATAAACAAAATAGATTAACCATTGTGTTAAGTCGCTTTAGTCGTGTCTGACTCTTTGCAACCCTATGGACTATAGCCTGCCAGGCTCTTTTGTCCATGGGATTCTCCAGGCAAGAACACTGGAATGAGTTGCTATGCCCTTCTCCAGGGGATCTTCCCAACCCAGGGATGGAACCCACGTCTCTTACATCTCTGCATTGGTAGGTGGGTTCTTTACCACTAGCGCCACACTAGCCAGACTCATTCAGAAAAAAAAGTGAGAAGACTCAAATCAATAAAATTAGAAATGAAGAAAGGAGAAATTACAACTGACACCACAGAAATACGAAGGATCATGAGAGATTACTACAAGCAACTATATGCCAATAAAATGTACAACCTCAAAGAAATGGACCAATGTTTAGAAAAGTACAACCTTCCAAGCCTGAACCAGGAAGCAATGGAAAATATGAACAGACCATTCACAAGCACTGAAATTGAAACTGTAATAAAAAAATCTTCCAACAAAAGCCCAGGGCTGGATGGCTTCACAGGTGAATTCTATCGAGCATTTAGATAAGAGTTAACACTTATCCTTCTCAAACTCTTCCAAAAATTGCAGAGGGAGGAATATCCCCAAAATCATTCTATGAGGCCACTGTCACCCTGATGTCAAAACCAGACATAATATCACAAAAAAAGAAAATTACAGTCCAGTATCACTTAAGAACATAAATGCAAAAATCCTTGATGGAAAACTAGCAAATAGAATCCAATAATACATTAAAAGGATCATACACTACAATCGAGTGAGGTTTACGCCAGGGATACAAGGTGTATATGTACAAATCAATCAATGTGATACACCATATTAACAAATGAAGAATGATGCAAAAAATTGGGGATGAAAAGGAGGGAAAAACCTACATAATAGGAATTAGAAAAATCAGCCCTTTAAACCAGAATTCTTTCTAAAATGTAAATTTTGAAATTGTCTTTAATTGAGAAATAGGATGTTTTAAAGAAAAAATTTTGGAAAAAAGTTTTAAGTTTATTATCTTATGAGCAAATTTCAAATAAATCTGTGGTAGCTCCTTCAGCAGCTTTCTCAGGGACAGAGTCCATCAGTCACAACATTCTCAAAGGCAGCCTTGCCACAGATTCGCTCCCTTGAGCAGCAGACCCCTTGCTGCTCACATCCTCCTCCTTGTATATTATACTCAAGTGTATGTTTAGTTGGGCTGGCAATACGGCCTCTGCATGTATGGGGGCCACTCACACCAAAAAGACCTAACACTGCAGGACTGGGACTAGTCTCCATAAAGTCAGAGCAAAACTAGAGAGCAGCCACAGTCACACCCCTCTGGCTGCTTTCTGTTTAAGTTCCCAAACAACAGCCTGTTGTTGGGGATCCCCAAGACCATTCTCAGCTTCAATAGAAGGAGTCACAGAACTGAGAAAATCTGTTATATTAGTTGCTATGGTTTATTACAGTGGAAGGATACGGATTAAAATAAGTAACAGGGTCCTGAAACATACAGGGTCCAGAAAAGACCAGGAGCAGGCTTCCAGGTGTTCTCTCCTGGTGGAGTCATACAAACAATGCTTAGTTCTCCAGTGATGACAACACAAAATACTATCATCCAGAAAAGCTCCTCTGAACCTTGGTGTTCAGAGTTTTATGGAAGTTTTTATGGTTGACCTTAGTCTCCAGCCCTTGTGGAAGTCAAGTTGACACTGCATGGCCCAAGGTCCCATGGGGTCGCTAAGAGTTGGACACGACTGAGCGACCTCACTTTCACTTTTCACTTTCATGCATTGGAGAAGGAAATGGCAACCCACTCCAGTGTTTTTGCCTGGAGAATCCCAGGGACGGGGGAGCCTGTTGCCTGTTGGGCTGCCGTCTATGGGGTCGCACGGAGTCAGACACGACTGAAGCGACTTAGCAGCAGCAGCAGCAGCAGCATTGTTGTAGACTATATGAGGTGGCCCAAGCCCCAGGCGAACAAAGACTCTCTTATCAGACAAGTTATTCCAAGGTCTTATAAGTTACCTCTCAAAAGCCAGGCAAAGCCTTCTTTGGAATGTACAAGGTTTGGAAGCTCCAGACCTCCTCAGTCTTTACTGCCTAGACCTCATAAAGGGCTTAGAAACTTTCATTTCATTGGTCATTGCCTAGAAAAGAAGAAATTAGCTGTAAAGACTTTGGCTACAAGGGGTTGGACTTTTCTTCAAAACATATTTTAAAAGTACCTTTGACGATTTTCTTGTGGCTTTCCATCAAAGCACATAATTCTTATTAAGAAAAGGAATGATGGGGCTTTCCTGTTGGCCCAGTGGTTAAGAATCCACCTGTCAATGCAGGGGACACAGGTCTAGGAAGATTCCACATGCCTCGGGGCAATTAAGCCCATGTGCTGCAACTGCTGAACCTGCAACTAGAGAAAGCCTGCACACAGCAACGAAGACGCAGAGCAGCCAAAATATATAATTAATATTTTAAAAAGAATGATAAGTTGCTGAATCAAAATCTTCAAAATTTACATGAGGAAACTCAAAAAGTTTAACCCATATTCCACTCTCATAATTACAGATTTTCCCAGAAATATTTGTGACACAGCCAATCCACATAGTCCTTACCCTCTGGGTCCCGCAGATATCTGTCCCCAGGATCCACACCTAGAAGAAAGTACAGTGTGAGCATCTCTCAGACTAGTGGGTTGCAGGCAGGGATTCCCCATCCTTCAGAGAACCATTAATGTCCAACATTTTGAAAAATGAAATGGAAGACAAGATAAAATTCAGGCATCACACCTGGTAGAGGCTGATTCTGTATAGCTTCTATTTCAGTTATGTTAACTGTAAGTATGAGCATCTGTGTGTGTGACTGTGTAAGTATAGGAGAGTGTGTGGGGAGGTGAGTGTACATGAGTGGGTTGGGTCCTTTCATGACGTGTATTACTCCTGTGGCCCTTTGGTTGGTTGGAGACAGCATGGTTAAGTGGTGAAGGATAACAGTCAAGGGCCCAGAGGCCTGGCCTTGAGTCCTGGCCCTGTATCTTAGAGATTTTGTGACTCTGGGTAATTTTCTTGATCTCATTGAGTCTCAATTTCTTTAAAAAAAAAATAGTGACTACCTCAAGGTTATCATAAGGGCTGAATAAAAAAATTAAATGTAAAGCATCTAGTACCACGCCTGGTTCAGTAAGTATTATTTATTTTATTTTCATCATTCTTATTACTGTTGCTATTATTATAGATCATGGTCAAACATGAGAAAACAGTGTTTGAGAAATAGTAACCTAGAGGATTGGATTGACAAAGCCAAAATCAGTGCCTTCCATCAAGCCAGCTCGATTTTTTAACCCCTGAAGAAGGGATGGTGATTTTGCACAGCCCAAGCCTGAGGGATAGAAGTTCACTTTAGGTTTAAGTTCCCCTGTGGGCAGTGAGTGGACAGATTTACTTCCCAAAGCAATGGCTAGACACTTGCCCAGGCTAGAACATTCTACTTTTTTGACACATGTTCCCCCCACCACCTCTTAACTCAAAACCTGTCTTTGCTAATCAAGTTTAACATCATCAGTAACAAGACAGACTGACATCAGGTATCCCCTGATACAATGCTTTGGGAAGGACACAATATCCTTTCGGTGACACTTGACCAGAGGGTAAGTCCTCATTTAACAAAGAGTAAAAAGCCAAAAAAAAGAAAAAAAAAAAACAATCTGAGAGCCATTCACAGACTTAGAGAATAAACTTACGGTTGCCAGGAGGAAGGGATAGCTAAGGAGTTTGAGATGGACATATACACACTGCTGTATTCAAAATGGATAACAAACAAGGACTTATTGTATAGCACATAGAAGTCTGCTCAGTGTTATGTGACAGCTTGGATGGGAGACGGGTTTGAAGGAGAATGGGTACACGTATATATATGGCTGAGTCCATTCGCTGTTCACCAGAAACAATTACAACATTGTCAATTGGCTATACCTCAACACAAGCAAAAATTTTTTTAAAAATCACAGTAGCCTTGATTGGACACATCACCAAAAAATGTAATACAAGATACTGTTTGGACATTAGTGAAGAACCTCATGAAATGTGAGTAAAGCCTGTAGTTTAGTTAACTCCCTGCTTTTGATAACTGTACTATGGTTAGCGTTAGGAGAACCTGACTGAAAGGGATTCTCTTTTTACTATTTTTGTAACTTCTCTGTAAGTTTAAAACTTTTTCTAAATAAATAGCAGATGTGTCTATGTGTGTATACACACATACACATATATGTATGTATGCATGGCATCTGGTCCCATCACTTCATGGGAAATACATGGGGAAACAGTGGAAACAGTGTCAGACTTTATTTTTGGGGGCTCCAAAATCACTGCAGATGGTGGTTGCAGCCATGAAATTAAAAGACAGTTACTCCTTGGAAGGAGAGTTATGACCAACCTAGATAGCATATTAAAAAGCAGAGACATTACTTTGCCAACAAAGGTCCGTCTAGTCAAGGCTATGGTTTTTCCAGTAGTCATGTATGGATGTGAGAGTTGGACTGTGAAGAAAGCTGAGTGCCGAAGAATTGGTGCTTTTGAACTGTGGTGTTGCAGAAGACTCTTGAGAGTCCCTTGGACCACAAGGAGATCCAACCAGTCCATCCTAAAGATCAGTCCTGGTTGTTCATTGGAAGGACTGATGTTGAAGCTGAAACTCCAGTACTTTGGCCACCTCATGCGAAGAGTTGACTCATTGGAAAAGACCATGATGCTGGGAAAGACTGGGGGCAGGAGAAGAAGGGGACGACAGAGGATGAGATGGCTGGATGGCATCACTGACTCAATGGACATAAGTTTGGGTAAACTCCGGGAGTTGGTGATGGACAGGGAGGCCTGGTGTGCTGCGATTCATGGGGTCGCAAAGAGTTGGACATGACTGAGCAACTGAACTAAAACATATATATGCATGTGTGTGTGTGTGTATGTATATATAATCCATGTTGAGTGAGTTGGCTGCCAGCAAGCCACAGGGTATTACCCTGTTGAGTTTTTCTGATTAGCCTGCTCTTTGAGAAAGCATGATTCTTCCACTGCAAGTTCCCTGTTGGCTGTTTGCATTATTACAGAAAAGCAAGCATCTATTTTTTTTTTTAAAGTTTCCTATTAAACACTCCAGGGAGGACCCATGTGGCACTGGTAAGGGAGGAATTATTATGCTAAGTCCCTAGGCCCCACCAACATTCCCTGTCCCCAGAAGGCCAGGCCAGATGTGCTGTGGGACCCGAGCCACACATGAAAACTAGATCCTCCAACCCCTATTTCCCATCCCAACACCTGGGAAGATACTTTTCAGTTGCACTGTTTGTTCAAGACCTGAGTCTGTATAATTTTAATTCAAAGAGATCAAACTTTCAGACTGGAGCAGAAACAGTCCCTGAAGGACTCCTGCAAGTGACGAATCTCTTGGTACCAAATTAACAATCGCCTTCGTTTCTCAGCTCAAAAGAATAATTAGTCCCAGAGGTTAAAACTCATTTAGTTGATCACATTAGGATGGATATAGACAACACTATTTCTATTAATGGAAGTACACTTAAGTATCAGGCTGATGATATTGATACTAATAACATCATTAACAAGGATTTATACATGCATACCATTGACAACTCTAATTTCTACCTTTATGCCAATGAACTGTAAGCATCCCCCATAGAAACCTGGCAGGAGCTGAGAGCTCTGTCTTCATCACTTTGCCAGTTTGGATGTGGGGCAAGTTTTGCAAACCAGAGATAATCTCAGCAAACCCTTTGGCAACTACTATCTGCATAAAATATCTTAAAACAGATTATCAAAGGGGAACACATCGTACTTTGATGTATGCATGCAGGATAGGAAAGCTTACTAGGAAGAGATCAATTTCCAAGCTAGCTAAGAGCAGAAGCTTGATGGGGACTTGACAAGATGAACTTGTGAAAAATGTTCACCCAGCAAGGACTTTGTACAAGAAATTTTGTTCTAACATCAAATTTAATATATAGGCTGGTCTCAAGGGCCGCATGTATTTATTTAGCAATTACTACATATTTGATTATGTAGTAGGATATTAAAATAGGATTCTTTCTGCTTCAGTTTAAACTGAGTCGCCGAGAGTTCCCTGGTGGTCCATGGTTAGGACTCAGTGTCTTCACTGCCGTGGTCCACGTCCAGGTTCAATTCCTGATCAGATAACTAAGATCACAAACACAGTGTGGCCAAAACAAAGAAATAAACTGAGTCACCAACCTGAGGGACATCAGATACCACACCGTAAGACAGATCTCTGGATGCAGAATTTAGGAAAGAAGCAATTGGGGAACCAGTCCCTGACTCTTTTCTCTTTTTATCAATGTAGATAGATGGGGATGGTGACAGAGATGAACAGAACTGATGAGATTATCTTTGTCAAGCCCTGTTGATGGTGAGAAATGGGGTGGGATCCTTTTATTAGTCTTGAGTCTAATAATGTGAAGGTGTGTTGTTTCTGAACTGAGACTAGGTTTGAAAATTCAAATGATGGTAAATCTGTAAAATAGCAATTTTCTATTGTTGCTGTTGCTGCTAAGTCGCTTCAGTCGTATCCGACTCTGTGCGACCCCATAGACGGCAGCCCACCAGGCTCCGCCGTCCCTGGGATTCTCCAGGCAAGAATACTGGAGTGGGTTGCCATTTCCTTCTCCAGTGCACTAAAGGGAAAAGTGAAAATGAAGTCACTCAGTTGTGTCCGACTCTTAGCGACCCCATGGACTGTAGCCTACCAGGCTCCTCCGTCCATGGGATTTTCCAGGCAAGAGTACTGGACTGGAGTGCCATTGCCTTCTCCCCTATTGTTGCTATAACAAATTAAATACAAATCTATTGGCTAAATACAATACAAGTTTTTTGGTCTTACTGTTCTGAAAATCAGAAGTCTGAGACGAGGGGTCTTGCTAGGCTAAAGTCAAAATGTTGGCAGGACTGTGTTCCTTTTGGAGACTCTAGGGGCAGTATGTTTCCTTGATTTTCCAGCTTCTAGAAGCTGTCTGCATTCCTTTGCTTATGGCCCCTTCCTCTATCTTCAAAGGATCATTGTTGAGCTAAGTCCTTTCCATGTCACTTCACTCTGAGCTGCTCTTCTGCTTCTATCTTCCACAGTTAAGGGAACTTGTGATTATATTTGGTCCACCTAGATAATCTAGGGTAATCTATCTATTGTAAAGTCCATTGATTAGCAAACTTATTCTATATACTCCATGTGCAACCTTAATTCTCCTTTACTATGTTACATAATATATTCACAGGTTCTGGGGATTAGAATGTGGATTTGGGGGGAGATCATTGTTATGCCCATCACAGGTACCTAAGAGTGAGTATAAGTGGCCTGAGTATGTGCATGTGTGCGTGCTAAGTTGCTTCAGTTGTGTCTGACTTTTTGTGACCCTATGGACTGTAGCCTTCCAGGCGCCTCTGTCCATAGGATTCCCACTGGAGTGGGTTGCCATGCCCTCCTCCAAGGGCTCTTCAACACAGGAATCAAACCCACATCTCTTATGTCTCCTGCATTGGCAGGTATGTTCTTTACCACTGGGACCACCTGGAAAGCCCATAAGTGGCCCTGCCCTCTCCAAATTTTCTCCTGTAAACAGGAACTGACTATCCTTTTGAACACATTTTTAAGGGACTGTAGTAGACATGTCCCGAGGGGTCGTGAAGGGCGTCGGTAGAGAAAGTGGGCTCCAGCTGCCAGGAGTATCTGGACGTGTTTGGGATCAGGTGAGTCGGATTCTGGGCTTGTATTGACGGCTTGTGAGGTCTGTGAAACTGGAGCATGTGTGAAGGACCGTAATTGGAATTTTATTTAGATTCGGCTTCAGAGACTTCTGGGAGTTAATGATGAGGCCTTTGGCAATCTGTGATTAAGAGTTTGAAGAAATCATTGGCCGAAGGTCCGACTCTGTCAGGGTTTGGGGTCCACTTGGATCGCTCTGCTTGTGGGGTTCCGTGGTTGCGAACTGTGATGAAAGTTTGCATAGGTGAACGCGGTGTCTCGTCCTGGTTAACCTGCGACTCTGTTAGAGACACCCGGGTTAGGGGCTGTCTCTTTTGGTTTCTTGGTCATGTTTGGAGTTTAATCTGGCATTTAGACGGCCTGGTGGGGACTCTCAGTATTTGAGGAGGTCCGGGGTCCCTGGAGAATCCGTAGGCTCAGGATTGAATGCCGGAAACAGACTTGAAGGCTGCATTTCCCCAGTTAATCCGAGTACAATTCTTTCCTTGTAGTCTGTTCTCAAGGACCGTACTAAAAACGTTGGCTCCCGGCATCAGCACCGTTCTCACCGTCCTCACAAAATTCAGTGTGGTTGATCTAGTTATAAATTTACTGTTTTTAATGTAATTTAATATAGTTTCCATTCCTCTTGTCCCCAAGTTTACTATACTTTTTTTGGATATTTTTGCTTAGGGTCATTCTTACTCAAGTAAAAGCTTCTCCCTTATCCTATATTCTGTTCTGCAGTGCGAATTTTTTTAATAGGTGATTTTATATCAAAGGAGATTTTTTTTTTAAACATTTGGGATTATCTGTGTAAGCATGATAGATGACTGTATCACTTAATTTCTCTGTTCTCAACACATTTGCATCTGAGATATTTATACTATTTAAAAATAGTTCCAGTAGTATCAACTCGGAGAAGGCAATGGCACCCCACTCCAGTACTCTTGCCTGGAGAATCCCATGGATGGAGGAGCCTGGTAGGCTACAGTCCATGGGGTCGCTAACAGTTGGACACGACTGAGCGACTTCACTTTCACTTTTCCCTTTCATGCACTGGAGAAGGAAATGGCAACCCACTCCAGTATTCTTGCCTGGAGAATCCCAGAGATGGCGGAGCCCGGTGGGCTGCCGTCTATGGGGTCGCACAGAGTCGGACACGACTGAAGCGACTTAGCAGCAGTAGCAGCAGTAGACATGTAAAATTGTGTTTAACCTTTCCACAAATGGTGATTGATTATGATGGAAGAAGTTTTTACACACTGAGGTTTGAGGAAGTCATTCTAGCTTATACATGATTTAACTTTAACTTTACGCTAACTAGAAGAGCTTGTTTTATGGCCTGTCAAACATGCATTGTACATCTGCTTTAACTGTTACAAAAAATAATGTATTTAAAAATCAAAATAGAGTAACTATGGTTCAGGCATCCAAAATGGAACTGGGTGGCCACTGTGGATATGATATCACGTATGTTCCTGCATCACTGAGAACTTAAATTTTCTGAACTGTATCAGACTCAAAGATGCCATCAGTCATTCTCAAAATGATACCTTTTAGCCTCTGCCAGCTGTAAACTCTTGGTATCAAGGTGATTTTGTGTTTTTTGCCTTCATAAGCCCCTTGTTATTTTGTAGCTGGCTGGGACACAATTTGAATGCTTCTCAAATCTATGTCTCTCAGGCTATGGTGCTCAACTTGGCTCAGACAAAACTCTTTTCTATTCCTTTTATGGACTGTTAGCTGATTGTTTCCATTGACAATTAGTATACTGCCTCCAAAGCAAAAAAGTTGGAAAGACAATCTTCAGTCTTTAGGAGCTTATATTGAAGGCAGGCAAGACTTGTGTACTATTAATGAAGTCATTAGTGAATAACACACAACTAAGGCATATTCCCTGGTGGTTCAGTGGTAAAGAATCTGCGTGCAATGCAGGAGACTTGTGTTTGATGCCTGGGTCGGGAAAATCCCCTGGAAAAGGAAATGGCAACCCACTCCAGTATTCTTGCCTGGGAAATCCCACGGACAGAGGAGTTTGACATGCTGCAGTCCATGGGGTCGCAAAGAGTCAGACACGACTGAGCAACTGAACTGAACTAGCGACTTAACAACAACAAAGGCATATGACTAAGCCTTAAATTCTGTGGTAGATTCTGTAGGTTACAAATATGAGTTCAGGAAGGGGGCTGGGTAAATCAGTCCTCATAATTAGAGAAGGTAATCTTGGGAAATTTTCGATGGAATATTTTTTCGTATAGTTAAGTATAATATACATTCGGGCAAAGCAGAAAGCAGAAAAGACAGCGCACTTACCCACGCCTCCAATAGGTGGGGGCCTTGCCCTAGGAAACCAATCAACATTTCTGATAGTATCAGACCAGAATTTTCCTATACGTTAACACATGCTTATATTTTAAACAGAAAATGTCTTCGTATTACCACATTACTATGGCTGTTTTAAAGCTTTTGGCTTGTCACTCAATAAATCATTGACTGTTTTCCGTGTCAATAAATTTAGTACTACGTCAATGGCACCCCACTCCAGTGCTCTTGTCTGGAAAATCCCATGGATGGAGGAGCCTGGTAGGCTACAGTCCATGGGGTTGCTAAGAGTCAGAAATGACTGAGCAACTTCACTTTCACTTTTCTCTTTCATGCACTGGAGAAGGAAATGGCAACCCACTCCAGTATTCTTGCCTGGAGAATCCCAGGGACGGCGGAGCCTGGTGGGCTGCCGTCTATGGGGTCGCACAGGGTCGGATACGACTGAAGCGACTTAGCAGCAGCAGCAGCATTTAATTTGTAAGTATGAATGTATGAAGTGTCTAATGTTTCCATTCTGTCCACTGAAAAGGCTTATAAATAATAACCAACCAAGTAGTACTGAGTATTCCTCACCCCTAGAACAGATCATGGTTTTGAAATACCATTTCCTTGTTAAAGAAACCAAAGAGACTTGGACAAATGGTTGATTCCAGGTCCAGAACAAGAAATACACAAGACAAGCCTAGAACATGTTGCAATGCTAGAAAGCCAAGGATCTAGAAGAACTACAAGGGTCATGACTAAAGTACTTGAAGGTCAACTTGAAAGGGCTACCACCAGTCAAAGATGGACAATTATTTTTTAAGATGGGACAATCTGAACCTCAATAATGACAATAACTGCAAGGGGTTAAAATGTATCCTATATGCTTGAAAATCATAATTTCATAATGATACCAAAACTTATTTGGTTACACTTGGAGAATTATATAGGATAGAATATTATCTTGAAAAGTAGTGAATTAGAGAGAAAAATTTATCTTTCTTGTATGATTTATACCACTAGGTATAGAAGTAGAAATGCCTCTTTATAAAAAGTATTCCAACTAATAAAAAAAGAAATGATTGTTTTAGAATATCACATTTGTGACTCCCAATGAAGTAATGGACTTAATGGATTCAGGCATTGAGCATCAACAGCTGCTAATATCACAAAAGACAAATTAGACATCAGATTCCTCTTGATGAAGGAATATACCACCATCTCCTGCCAAAGGGAACAAACCTGGATCTGACCAAGCCTCTCAGCCAGTTAACTCAAAGCTCTGAGGACAGAGAAGCAGGTTAAACAGCACCACAAGTTTGCAAACAGCAGTGTGCAGACTAGGAGAAACTACAAGCCAAACACCCAGTACCTTTAACAGATTGTGAATTGTAAAATGAAGGAAGGATGAGACTAAATCATAATGTCCGGGGATGTTCTTTGAGTGATAAAGCTATAGAGAAACACAGATGAAGCTGTTATGAAATCAGTTGGAGGTTGCTTTGCTGGGTGAGGCCATTGTGACTGAGGTGGGCACAAGGAGGGGGCCATTGGATGACTGATTTTTTTGCCTGGATGGTGGTTATAGGGTGGCAATTCGTAAAATGTATTATGTCATTTGTTGGTTTCCTGTATTTGCGTTTCATTTAACAATAAAAGTAGTTGCAAAAATTCAGTCTATCTGGATTTATTTTGCTTTGTCATTGAGTAGTAATCTAATTTTATTTATTTTTCCCAAATGGCTAGTAGCTTTGTAGAACTTAATAAGAGCCACAGACCCAAGTGACAACTCATATAATACATTCAAAAGACTGTTACTTTTTCTTAATTGTTAATGAAGTTGGACATGGAGAAAAGGCCTTCATGATGTAGGTTTAAAACTCAGGTAGAATGGACATATGCCCAAGGGAAATAAGTACTTATCACTACCAAAAGTCATGTGCTAAAATGCTCTCACAACTTTAGTCTCAAAAGCCAAAAGCTGGAAACCACCCAAATGTTCATCAACAGTGGGATGAGTAAATAATTGTGGCATATCATGAGTGTCAAAAATGATACCAACTTACTACACCAACAACATAAATAGATGCAGGATTCCCCGATGGCTCAACAGTGAAGAATTCACCTGCTAATGCAAGAGACATAGGTTCCACCCCTAGTCCAGAAAGATCTCACATGCTGAAGAGCAGCTAAGCTGGTGAACCACAACTATTGAGTCTGTGCTCTAGAGCCCTGAAGCCAAACTCTGAACCCGGGGGCCACAGAGCCGGTGCTCCACAACAAGAGAAGCCAACTTAATGAGAAGCCCACACAATGCAACGAAGAGTAGTTCCATTTGCAGCAACTAGAGAAGATCCAGCACAGCAACGAAGACCCAGTGCAGACAAAAAATAAACAAATAAATAAAATTATTTTAAGCAAATATGAATAGATCCTACAAACACAGAGCTGAGGGAATGTGATGCTGTCTAAATGAAGTTCAAGAACAGGTCATAATAACTATATTTAATGCATTAAATTTAAAATACACTTAAAATTTAAATTTAAAAAATAACTAGCAAGGGGAAAATAGGTAGAAAAGTCAGGAGGAAGTAGCACATCCAGGTAAAGCATTAAGCATAGGAAATATTCGATGCCAGTTTAGTAGTTTGCAGCTAAGTATAAAACAAGCCCAAGGCTCACAGATGAAGCTCTGGGCAGGGCAGGAGTGGCCAGTCCACCCTTCTCCCTGCACTGAGGCCAGTGAGAGTGACAATACTGAGCACAGAGTGCGGAGCTGGAAAGGGACCTCAGCAATCTTCTTGCCCAGAGTCTCCAAACTCAGTACTGGGGACCCAAAAGCTGCAAATATTGTTCAGCAGAGGTAGGAGGGGTGAAGAAGAAGGGGGCAGGGAAGACCCACAAGAATCCTGAGTGCCACTGAGAAAGGCCCATAGGGTACACAGTGGGGAAAACAGCCCCTTTCCTATCTGAGGTCTGGTGGTAAATAGCACTGACCAAACAAGAAATCAAAGAAGCAGCCCAGCCAAGGAGTGTACAGCTGGGGAACTGCCTCAGTTCTGGGCTGTGTGGCTGGAGCCCCAAGATGAATAAGCAGGTTGATCCACTCTCCCACTTCTCTGGGGTCTCTCCTCCCTCACCCTCTTCTCATGGAACCAAGAGTAACCCAGAGACTCCAAGACTGACAAAAACTCACACTGAGATGTAAGCTGCCCCTAACTTGTGAGTCACTGTGGGTCATCTCCTTCTCTCACACCATGCTTCTGATGCTGGGAGCAAAGATGACATTCAGAAAGGCCAGGAGCCAGGCTCCGCCGTCTCTACCATTTCTTGCTGTATGGTGTGGCCTTGGAGGTTGACTTGGCATCTCTAAGCCTTGCTTTGATCATCTGTAAAACTGAAGTAATAGCACTGTACTGTTACATGAATTCTAATATGTAAAGTACAGAACTGGCTCAGAAAGAAGACCCAAACTCTGTGACTACTTGTACCAGAGCCAAAGCCTTGGGCTTCCAATTTACTTGTTTCTTGCACAACTGTTCTGCCAGTTCTGCCCCTCCCTGACCCAGGTCAGGCTCCATCCTCACTTTTCTCCTTCACCACTGCCCAGCACCACTCTATGTGGAAACTTCTGCTCCCTCAGAAACTCCTGCACACAGAAGGAAAATGAGCTTAATTATGAGGATGATTGGAGAGGCAAGAGGTATGATTTACTGAAAGTTTATGTCTCTGCCAAATTCATATGTTAAAGCCTTGACCCACAATGTGATGTTGTTCAGAGCTGGAGCCTTCAGAAGGTAGTAGGTTTAGATCAGATCATGAGGGAGGAGCCTCTGGATGGGAACAGTGCCTGTAGAAGAAGAGGAAGAAAACAGATCCCTACCTTCCTTCACTATGTGAGGACATGTCAGGTAGGTGACCATCTGCAAGTCAGGGAGGACCTGAGAGTCCTGAGGACCCAAGTCTCAGTAGGGTGAGAACAGACCTCAGAACTTCCATTTCAAACCCAGCTTCTGCCACATGCCTCAGTCTTCAGCAATGCAGACCACAGAAGACTACCTTCACATCTTGATTTGGAATTCAGTTCAACGTTTCTCACATGCTTTTTCTGAGCCAGACACCAGGCTAAGGGCTGGAGCTTCGGCAACAAATGTGAGGTTTGTTGACCTGAAATATATAGACTGCCATTTATTTCTCCAGCAAAGATGGGTCTATTTGGGTTCAGCAAAGAATTACAATTCAGGGACTGCAACCATGGAAAGCCACATGCAAGTCTCTTGCACAGCAAAGGATGGAGAACACTTTTATAGAGTGAAAAAGGAAGCTGCAAGGGTTATCATAAGCCAAGAGCTCCCGAGTTGTTGGCTGAGTCCTTACCAGAAAAACCATCTCTTCATCCCACCTGGGCTCTGCTATCTTTGCAAGGTATGAGAGCTCCCCCTTCTGGTCTCCCAATCCTATTTAAATGAGGTTTCTGTTGATTAATTTTTTTGTATTTCCCCCTTTGAAGCAAGAACTTTCTCTGAAGGCAGAACTGGTCAAGAATCAGGTTTTGTAGTTTCAGTGACTTTGCATCTCAACATCAAGAAGGACCTTTGCTGGGTGTAGTGTCTCAAATTGGAGGGAAATGGCATGTTTTGGAGACCTATTAAGGTCACATTCAAATAACAAGGAGGGGTAGGAGAGAGAAGTCTCAAGAAAGTTTTACCTAAAGTCCATTATCTATTATCAAGATCACAGATATTGAAGATCATATGAAGTGTTATGTATCATCAGAGGTTGGGCAACAAGCTTCCAACAGGCCTGGTTCAGATATCTTAGAAAAGTAGTCTCATCAGATGTCATCTACTTCAGTTTAAGGAAATCTATACTTTTAGTCACCAGACAATGTGTAGATTCAGTCAGAGTTTGGCACTTTTTTAAGGTAATATCACATGAATCCAAGAGTCTATTCTGGAGTTTGGCAGCACAAGGGTTGGTTAGTAATACCTGATTGGAGTCTTTCCAGTGAGGTTAAGTAGAGTTCTTCTGGAGGGGACTATTGCAATATGAAATATCTAGGTTGCAAAGTATAATATGATGCTTAAGGCCTTCATTTCCCAAGAGCTCACTGTGAAAAAACTGCTTTACCAAAGAATGGGCTTCCTGGTGACTCAGATGGTAGAGAATCTGCCTGCAATGCAGGAGACCCAGGTTTGATCCCTGCGTCAGGAAGATTCCCGGAGAGAGATTAGCTACCCACTCCAGTATTCTTGCCTGGAGAATTCCATGGACAGAAGCTACAGTCCATGGGGTCGTGATGAGTCAGACACGACTGAGTGACTAACAATTTCATGTCACCAAAAAATGGTTATTTTTTAATAGAAGCAATTAGGTATTTGCAGTATTGAAGTATCTCTCCTTTCATCATCTGTCAGTCAAAAGAAGCACGATCCAATTGCATTGGGCATCCTATGACTATCTCAAAGGATGCGAGTTTATAGATTATAAGAAGAGTGATGTTGACATTTAGAAGGACCAATGTTAATGCTTTTAGCAAGGGTATTGGGAAGGCTTCTTTGAATTTTTGCTGACTGAATTTTAATAATGCCATTAGTGCATTCAACTAAATCAGATAACGGAGGATGATAAGCACAGTGGAAGTGTTGTAAAACCTGCCAAATAGCACAGTTTTCTAAAGTACTTAACCAGAAAGTTATGTTTTACTCCTCAATCACTATGGAGTTTGAGAGGAGTTTCCCAGGTAAACAGAAATTTTCCTGAAGGACTTGAGCCACAGAAGAGGCCATAGCCTGTCTCTAAGAGAAGACTTTGGTCCAGTATGAAAACACACAGACCATGACTAAAACATATTTATATTCATGAGATGAAGGAAGTTGAATGGAATCCATTTGCCAGAACTTGACTTGTCCACTGGGCCAATTAAAATGTCCTGGAGCAGTATGAACATGTTTCCCTGGGTTGTTCTTTATATAAGTGGGGCAAGTGAGGTAGGTATTTTTTGTGGCCTTGTTCATTTCCCCTCATCAGCATTGACTCCTGAGTGATACCGTGTTGTCAGTAGACCAATGACTTAATGCGTGTACAATGGTGAACATTGGGGATTTTAGAATCTCTGGTAGGACTGAGTTATTATTGGACCTGAACTGAGAAAATTTGATCAGGTCAAGATTTGTTCAATTTCCAATCTTGTTTTTCCCTTCCTTGGGCCCATTCTCTAACCAGTGTTTCTTTTTTAATATTTATTTGGCTGTCTTGGGTCTTAGTTGTAGCATATGAGATCTTTGTTGTGACGTGTGGGATCTTTCACTGTTGCATACAGACTCTCTAGCTGTGGTGCTCAGGCTCAGTAGTTGTGCTCCATGGGCTCCAGATTCTGCAGGATTCAGTAGTTGCAGCGTGTTGACTCTCTAGTCGTGGTGTGTGGGCTTAGTTGCTCTGAGGCATATGGAATCTTAGTTCCCTGACCAGGGATCGAACCTGAGTCCCCTGCATTGCAAGGTGGATTCTTAACTACTGGACCACATGGGAAGTCCCTCCAGTCAGTTTTTCTAAGTTATCATTTGGGGAAATAAGGCTTCCCTGGTGGCTCAGATGGTAAAGACTCCACCTGCAATGCAGGAGACCTGGGTTCAATTCCTGGGTTGGAAGGATCCCCTGGAGAAGGAAACAGAAACCCACTCCAGTATTCTTGCCTGGAGAATTCCATGGACAAAGGAGACTGGTGGACTCCAGCCCACAAGGTTGAAAAGAGTTGGACATGATTGAGTGACTATCACTTTCCTTTGGCCTGTGACAGAGGTTTGACTACTGCTGGTCCCTTTAAGGGCAGCATTCCTTGCCAAAATGTCGGCAAAGTGATTTCCCTTAGCTTCCAATATGTCAAGTTTAGAATGACCCAGAATCTTAATAATTGTGAAAGTGGCAGGTTAAAGTATTGCATCTAATACTTTCTGAAGATGGAGACCATTTAAAATTTTATTTCCACTAGAAGAAAAGAAACCATACTGCTTTTACAACATTCCAAAATCATGAGCTATGCAGAAAGCATTTCTACTATCAGTATAAACATTGGCAGCTTTGTCCTTGGCTAATGTACAAGCCCGTGTAAGAGCCTACACCTCAGACTGTTGAATAGAAGCAGCCGTAGTAAAGATGGTGTCAACAACATCAAAAGGAGTTGCAAGAGGATCTGTTGTTGTGTAGTCGCTAAGTCATGTCCAACTCTTTGTAACCGCATGGACTGTAGCCCGCCAGACTCCTCTGTCCATGGGAGTTCCTGTATAGCCAGCATGATACTTACCATTGTCACCTTTCAAATACAAACCATTGGTGAACCATGAGAAGTCAGTGTTACTCAAAGAAATATCTAAACATCATCATGGGAAATCAGAAAGTGATCCATCAGCATTAAACAATCATGAGGGACATCAGATAGAGGGAGGAGACTATCAGGGTTAAGGATATTAGAACATAAAGTAGTTATGTAAAGAGGGTTAACAATAGGACTTCATATGAGGTGAGGCAGCTGACTGAGAAATGTTGAATGTGATGAGAATTCTAGAGAACTTTTACTGAATGAGATGCAAAAATGGTTAAAGGGGATCCCACAATGATTTTCTCAGAGGTTTTAACCAAAAAGGTAGTACCCATAATGGCACTCAAGGCAAGGAGAGTATCCGTGTGCCATTGGTTCAGTTGCTGACATTAATAAGTAGTCTAACGGCTGATGGTGGTCCCTGTTGTTGAGTGAGTACCCCAAGGCCATTCCCTTCCTCTTCACAGACAAATGGTAAAAGGGAATCTGATAACTATGATGCCCAAGGGGCAGGTAAGTTCATCAAACTCTGCTTTAAGGCCTTGAAAGCTATGTTGTCAGGTTCTTTTCATAAAATTGGGTCAGGTTCTTATTCTTTAGTAAAACATAAGAGGCTTATGTTTTAAGCCTCTTGAGGCTTGACCATAAGAGAAAAATTTGTAATCCAATTCTAGCAATAAACGACTAGACTGAGAAAACTTCCCAGTTGGTACTTCCCATTCAAAATTGGGAAAGGAGTATGTCAAGGCTGTATATTGTCACCCTGCTTATTTAACTTATATGCAGATCACATCATGGGAAATGCCAGGCAGGATGAATCACAAGTTGAAATCAAGATTGCTGGGACCTGGTGTGATTCCGTCCTGCGTGACTGCTCGGTCTGAACAGTAGTCATTTAATTCTGCCCAGCGTCTCTCCCACTTAAGTGTGTGTCGTTAACCCATGGAGGATTCAATGGAGATGGACATGAGCTCCCTGAGGCCCCAGAACTATCTTTTCAATTGTGAACTAAAGGCTGACAGAGACTATCACTTCAAGGTGGATAATGATGAAAATGAGCACCAGTTGTCTTTAAGAATGGTCAGTTTAGGGGCTGAAGCAAAGGATGAATTATGCATTGTTGAAGCAGAGGCAATGAATTATGAAGGCAGTCCAATTAAAGTAACACTGGCAACTTTGAAAATGTCTGTACAGTCAACAGTTTCCCTTGGGGGCTTTGAAATTATACTACCTGTGGTCTTATAGTTGAAGTGCGGTTCAGGGCCTGTGCATGTCAGTGGGCAGCACTTAGTAGCTGTGGAGGAAGATGCAGAGTCAGAAGATGAAGAGGAGGAGGATTGAAACTCCTAAGTATATCTGGAAAGTGTTCTGTGGTAGCAAGTTTCCCCAGAAAAAACTAAAGATGGCTGCTGATGAAGATG
The DNA here is from genome assembly GCF_054371585.1 of Giraffa tippelskirchi. Classification (NCBI taxonomy): domain Eukaryota; kingdom Metazoa; phylum Chordata; class Mammalia; order Artiodactyla; family Giraffidae; genus Giraffa; species Giraffa tippelskirchi. Next base: position 116,238,362 of record NC_137280.1, on the reverse strand, counting down.
ATGATGATGATGATGATGAAGATGATGATGATGACAATTTTGATGAGGAAGTTGAAGAAAAAGCTCCAGTAAAGAAATCTGTATGAGATACTCCAGCCAAAAATACCCAAAAGTTGAACCAGAATGGAAAAAGACTCAAAACCGTCAACACCAAGATCAAAAGGTCAAGAATCCTTCAAAAAAAACAGGAAAAAGCACCTAAAACACTGAAAGAACCTAGCTCTGTAGAAGACATTAAAGCAAAAATGCAAGGAAGTATAGAAAAAGGTGGTTCCCTTCCCAAAGTGGAAGCCAAGTTTTTCAATCATGTGAAGAATTGTTTCCAGATGACTGACCAGGAGGCTATTCAAGCTCTCTGGCAGTGGAAGAAGTCTCTTTAAGAAAATAGTTTAAACAGTTTGTTAAAAATTTTCCATCTTATTTCGTTTCTGTAACAGTTGATATCTGGCTGTCCTTTTTATAATGCAGAATGAGAACTCTCCCTACCATACTTGATAAATGTTGTCCATGTTCCATTGCCAAGAATGTTTGTCCAAAATGCCTGTTTAGTTTTTAAAGATGGAACTCTACCCTTTGTTTGGTTCAAGTATGTATAGAATATTATGATAGGAATAGTAGTAGTGGTGGTCAGACAGATGGAAATGGTGGGGAGACAAAAATGTACATGTGAAATAAACTCAGTATTTTAATTAAAAAAAAAAAAAAGATTGCTGGGAGAAATATCAACAACCTCAGAAGTGCAGATGATACCACCCTAATGGCAGAAAGTGAAGACGAACTAAAGAGCCTCTTGATGAAGGTGAAAAAGGAGAGTGAACAAGCTGGCTTAAAACTCAGCATTCAAAAAACTAACATCATGGCTTCTGGTCCCATCATGGAAATAGACAGGGAAAAAATGCAAACAGTGACAGACTTTATTTTCTTGGGGTTCAAAATCACTGTGGATGGTGACTGCAGCCAAGAAAATAAAAGATGCTTGCTGCTTGGAAGAGAAGCTTTAACAAACTTAGACAGCATATGAAAAAGCAGAGACATCACTTTGCCGACAAAGGTCCATATACTCAAAGCTATGGTTTTTCCAGTAGTCTGTACAAATGTGAGAGTTGTACCATAAAGAAGGCTGAGCACCAAAGAATTGATGCTTTTGAATTTTAGTGCTGGAAAAGACTCTTGAGAGGCCCTTGGACTGCAAGAAGATCAAACCTGTCAATCCTAAAGGAAATCAACCCTGAATATTTGTTGGAAATACTGATGCTGAAGTATTTCCTATTCCTCCAATACCTAGCAGACACAACTTCGCGATTAGACAACAACAACAATCTTATGGGAGGTTTCCCATAGATCCTGTGGACTCCAGGGCTGGGTAACCTCAGGCTAAGCAGCTAACAGAGAGAGAGAGAGTGCAGCCCTACCTATCAGTAGACAATCGGATTAAAGTTTTACTGAGCAGGACCCTGCCCACCAGAACAAGTTCCAGTTTTTCCCAGCACCAGGACTGATGCTGAAGCTGAAGCTCCAATACTTCGGCCACCTGATGCAAAGAGCCGACTCATTGGAAAAGACCCAGTCGCTGGGAAAGATTGAAGGCAGGAGGAGAAGGGGACAACAGAGGATGGGAGGATGGTTGGATGGCATCACCGACTCAATGGACATGAGTTTGAGCAAACTACGGGAGATAGTGCAGGACAGGGAAGCCTGGCCTGCTGGAGTCCATGGGGTCACAAAAAGTCACACAACCAAGCGACTGAACAACAGTCCCTCTCATCAGCCTCATCCACCAGAGGGCAGACAGAACAGGCAAGAAGAACGACAATCCCGCAGCCACCAGAATGAAAACCACAACCACAGAAAGTTAATCGAAATGGAAGTGCAGAGGACTATCTCCCAGATGAAAGAACAGCATAAAATCCCAGAAAAATAACTAAATGAGGTGGAGACAGGCAATCTTTCAGAAAAAGAATTCAAAATAACGATAGTGCAGATGACCTAGGATCTTGGGGAAAAAAATGGAGAAGGTGCCATAAATGTTTATCAAAGACCTAGAAGAACTAAAGAATAAACAGAGATGAACAATACACTAGAAGGAATCATAGCACAATAACTGAGGCAGAAGAACAGATAAGTAACTTGGAAGGCAGAATGGTGGAAATCACTGCTGCAAAACAAAATATAAAAAAAGAATGAAAAAAAAATTTTGTACTCTGGGACAACATTAAAGGCTCCAATATTCACATTACAAAGGTCCCAGAAAGAGAAGAGAGAAAGGACTTGAGAAAATACTTCAAGAGAAAACAGCTGAAGATTTCCCTGCCATGGGAAAAGAAATAGTCAACAAAGTCCAGGAAGGGCAGAGTCCCAGGCAGGAAAACCCAAGGACAAACACATCAAGACACCCAGTAATCAAACTGACAAAAATTAAAGACAAAGACACAATGTTAAAAGCAACAAGGGAAACACAATAAATAACATACAAGGGAACTCCCATAAGATTATCTGTTTGTAAATTTTTTGATGATAGCCATTCTGATCAGTGTGAGGCGGTACTTCATCGTAGTTTGGATTTGCATTCCTCTAATAATAAGCTATGTTGATCATTTTTTCATGTGTTTATTAGCCACCTGGGTGTCTTCTTTGGAGAAATATCTATTAAGGCCTTCTGCCCATTTTTCGTTTGGGTTGTTTGTTTTTCTGATGTTGAGCTGCATGAACTGCTTACATATTTTGGAGATTAATCCTTTGTCAGTTGGTTCATTCGCAATTATTTCCTCCCATTCTGAGGGCTGTCTTTTCATCTTGTTTATGGTTTCCTTTGCTATCCGAAAGCCCTTGAGTTTAGTTAGGTACCGTTTATTTCCATTACTCTTGAAGGTGGGTCATAGAGGATCTTGCTGTGACTTATGTCAAAATGTGTTCTGCCTATGTTTTCCTCTCAGAGTTCTATAGTATCCTTGTGTGCTCAGTCGCTTCAGTCGTGTCTAACTCTCTGTGACTTTATGGACTGCACCCCACCAGGCTCCTCTGTGAGATTCTCCTGGCAAGAATGCTGGAGTGAGTTGCCATGCCCTTCTCTAGGGGATCTTCCCACCCCAGGGATCAAACCCACATCTCCTGTGTCCTCTGAACTGCAGGCAGATTCTTTACTCACTGAGCCACCTGGGAAGCCATTTAGGTCTTTAATCAATTTTGAGTTTATCTTTGTATGGTGTTAAGGAGTATTCTCGTTTCATTCTTGTTCATGTAGCTGTCCAGTTTTCCCAGCACCACTTCTTGAAGAGGCTATCTTTTCTCCATTGTATATTCTTGCCTCCTTTGCCAAAGATAAGGTGCCCATAGGTGTGTAGGTTTATCTCTGGGCTTTCTGTCTTGTTCCATTGGTCTATATTTCTGTTTTTGTGTTAGTACCATACTGTCTTGATGACTGTAGTTTTGTGAAAGTGAAAGTTGCTCAGTCGTGTCCGACTCTTTGCGATTCCATGGACTGTAGTCCATGGCCTTCTCCAGGCCAGAATACTGGAGTGGGAACCCACGTCTCCCGCATTGCAGGCGGATTTTTTACCAGGTGAGCCACAAGGGAAGCCCTTGTGGCAATTTTGTAGTACAGTCTGAAATAAGGAAGCTTGATTCCTCCAGCTTCATTCTTCTTTCTCAAGATTGCTTTGGCTATTCTGGGGTCTTTTATTTTACTATACGAATTGTGACCTTTTTTGCTTTAGGTCTGTGAAAAAATGCCATTGACAATTTGATAAGGATTGCCTTAAATCTGTAGATTGCTTTGAGTAATATTGTCATATTCACAATATTGGTTCTTCCGATCCAACAACATGATATATCTTCCGCCTGTTAACGTCATCTTTTATTTTTTTTTCATCAGTGTCTTATAGTTTTCTGTATACAGCTCTTTTGTCTCCTTGGGTAGATTTATTCCTAGGTATTTTATTATTTCACATGTGCATATTCTTCTAACTACAACCACAATCAAGATACAGAACTATTTCATCAAAACAAAGATTTCCCTCTTGCTATGCCTCTTTAGTCACTTCTGCCCCACTCCCTACCTCCCAACATCTTCAAGCCCTATCAATCAGTAATCTGTTTTCTATCACTATAATTTTTCTTTTTTAGAATGTTATGTGAATGGAATCATGAAGTGTGTGACCTTTTGATATTGACTTTTTCACTCAGCATAACTCCCTGAGGTGTATCCAAGTTATATCCTACATCAGTAGTTCATTTCTTTTTGGTGCTGAGCAGCATTCTATGGTATGATGGTACCACCACCTGTTTAACCATTCACCTGTTGAAGGGCATTTCAGTTGTTCCCTGTTTTTTGGCTGTTGTAAATAAGAGTGCTTTGACATTTGTGTACAGGTTTTTGTGTCAATATCAGTTTTCATTGCTCTGGGATAAATGCCTAAGAATGTAACTGTTGGGTCATATGGTAACTGCATGTTTAGTTTTGTTAAAAAAAAAAAATTACTAGACTCTTTCTTAAATGGCTATACCATTTACATTCCTGCTAGCAATAAACAAATGATCTAGTTTCTCGTCATCCTCACTAGCATTTGTTGTTATCACTGCTTTTTATTTTAGCTATTCTGAAAATCTTGTGGTGATATCTCATTGTGATTTTAATTTGCACTTCAACAACATTGAACATCAATGTCTTGTCATGTCCTTGGCTCATTTTCTAATTGGATTGTTTGCTTTTTTTACCATTGAGTTTTGAGAGTTCTCTATACATCCTAGATACGAGCCCTTTGTCAGAGATGTGGTTTGTAAATATTTTTTTTCTGTTTGTAGCTTGTCTTTACATCCTCTTAACAAGGTCTGTTGCAGACTAAGTTTTTAATTTTGATGAGGTCCAATTTAATATTTTCCTACATGTCATTTTTAAGAACTCTTCACTAAGCACTAGGTCTTAAAGGTTTTCTCCTATGTTTTCTTATAAAGTTTTATAGTTTTAAATGTTACATTTAAATCTATGACTCATTTTGAATTGATTTTTGTGTAACGTGTGAGCAATTTTTCAAATAAATTGTATTATTCTTCTACTAATAAATTGTATATACGCGTAGTAGGAAAATCAGCAAATGCCTGACATTAGGACAAAGAAAACTCAAATTTTTCATAATCCTACCACTTATAGAAAATCAGTTACATTTAGTATATGTCTTCCCAGCTTTTTTTAATTCTTTACACACACACACACGCATGCACACACACATATACTTAGGTTCTTTCCAATTCCTTTTGAAGATGAGGGAAAATTTCAAAATGAAACTTAAATGTTAGATGACATTTCATCCTCTCTCTTATTCATCCTTTGATTGGCCAGCTTTACAGATGAGAAAACTAAAGCTTAGAGACAATAGACAGCTTGCCTTCTGAAAAGTCCAGTCAGAACTTGCACTCAGCTCAACCTGACCACCAGTCATCATTTGCTATGCTATACTCCACACAAGGCTGAATTACCAAAAAAAAAAAAAAAAAAAAAAGCCAACAGCTAAGAAAGAGAAAAGCAGAGGCAAAATTATTTGTTCAAGGGTAGTTTGGTGAGCCAAGCTGTAACTAATATGGAGGTAGGCTATACCCTAACAGCCTGGCCTGGAGGTCTAGAAAAGATACCCAGGGAGAAATGAATACTTTCAAAAACAATAAATTAACCATAGAGGGTCAGAATATTATACAAATACTAAGAAGATAGAACTTAAATGTGGCTGAAGAGTTTTTATTATTAAAATAGATTATTTTCCACAGGAGTCACAACAGAAAAGTGAGCAGTGGAAATTTCCAGAATAAAAAATTTTTAAAAGCAGCGATAAAAGATATTTTGGGAACAATTAGGGGAAATTCAAATGTGGACTGGCATCTGATAACAAGTTAATGTTGATTTTCTAAGGTGTGACATGGAATAGTGTAATAATGTATGCAAATTTCAAACGGGTGGGAGACTGAGAAAACTCTGATTATGTCTAGAGAGAAAGAGAAAATGTGGTAAAATATTAACCTATGTCGTATGTAGGTAGAAAGAACACTGGTGTTCGTTGTGTCATTATTTTACTTATTTTAATTTATTTCAGTTTACTTTTAAAATAGAAAGGTACGTGTTGGGGTGGGAAGAATTTCCTGACTCCTTTTTATATAAAACTTGCCTGAGTCGTGAGCAGTGAGACCCCTCTAGGTAACATCGGTCATTCTAATATCATTTTGAGTATTCGGGGAGATTTCTTTTTTTTAACACTGGGCATTGGAAGACCTGGCACTTGTGGCAGCACCCGAGTTTTCTTTTGGGATCATTTAGTGCTGTCTGCCTTGTTCTTCCTTTCCTAATTAAGGTATCGTAGGTATAGGACAGTGATTCACAGACAGCCGGCAGTCGTTAACCAGAATAATCCTCACCTCTGGTAATTACGTTCTCCTAAACAGAAAGGTAGCCAATATTGTATTTTGGGCGTTAAGTTGAAAACAACAACGAAAAAAACGCTTTCCCTGACCGGGAATCGAACCCGGGCCGCGGCGGTGAGAGCGCCGAATCCTAACCACTAGACCACCAGGGAACACATAGGACAGAGCTCTACAATAAGCTAGACTAACTGTAAAAAATGTGACGTCAACTGGGTTGCTGAATGCGGTTACTTGAACCTCCGGTATTCAAACCGCCTCCCTCTTCCACCTGACCGGTCGCTCGGCCGCTGCAAAGCCGAAGAAAACAGATAATGGAGAACCGAAGCAACTGTAAAGTCTGAATATGGCCGCCGCCTCAGAAACAGAAAACAAAACCATCAGCACTAATGGAAAATGTTCTCGGATACGTTCGCGAAAAGTCGCAAAAACGCGCCTGTCAGAAGTGGGATTCGAACCCACGCCTCCATTCGGAGACCAGAATGCCCTCGGGGAAGGTAGACACCTTGAGTCTGGCGCCTTAGACCACTCGGCCATCCTGACACGCTGGGACGGTGGTGTTCCTGAACGGGCTGCTTTCTGCGACACCCTGATGCGTTGCTCCGCCTTACTGAGCAGGCTGTCGGCGGATCCACCAGGTCAGGGCGGAGGAGAACCTTGCGCTGGGCGCCTGCGGCTGGCTGCAGAGGAGCTCTTGGAGAATGTCGGGTTTGCAGTTCCTGCCGACTGCCTAGCCTCTCCGGTTGGCAGGAAAATCGAGTCAAGAAGCAAGGACAATCCCACTAGAAAACCAGAGGGTTTAGCGACCATCCGACTCAGCAAAGGAAGGAAACTATAGTAGCAAAAGCAAAAAGAAAGTGCCAGGGTTCTGCCCACCGGGCGACCCGCCACTGCCAGATCCCGGGCTCCTGCCGCACGTGCCTGGCCCTAGCTGGGGAAAACTGGCTAGTTGAGTGAATACAAAGAAGGCGTATGGAAATAGCTTGCCACAGAGGAAGCAACAGTTATTGCTGTTGTTGTTTCCAAATTATTAGGGCTTTCTGCCTTATTGTCTTTGGCATACCCATCCTTTTAAGACCCACACCTCTTCCTCTACCAAGTCACCCAGTCCTGGCTAGAGATAATGGGGGGCTATCAGTGTTAAAGAAAAACATTACTCATTCATGACACTCCTTAAAGCACTGTAAGGAAGACTTTATTAAATGGGTGGTGTAGGGGATGGGAATCAAGATATATATCGTTACTACCGCACCAGGGTCTTGCAGTGGGAGAGGTGAGATTGGATTCAACTCCCAGTACAACAAGCGAGACTGGAAATTTATAGCCAAAGAGAGAGGTAGGGTGCATTCAGCGGATGAAAAATTACTAAGGGCGCGGGGGTGCGGGGCGCGGGGGCGGTGGTGCGGGGAGGATTCTGTCCAAAAGGATATCTAACTAGGTTCTTGCTGAAGGTAGACCAGGATATTAGATATCACCTGGTAGAGGACCAGGAACCCAATTATATATTCAGAGTGATAATATATTAAGGATGGGGCATTCTGGTTAAACATACTTAGCAGGATTTTTGCTAAAATCGAACATTATAGAGACAAGCATGAAAGTCCAAAGTCAGGCCTAGTTGAAAAAGATTTCAGGGGGGGCAGTTTTAACAGAAGAGTGCAAAGATAGCAAGTGTGCTTTAGCATCAACTGGAAAGTCCCGCTTCTTGTGCCCCAGACCACATACCATTCAATCACTCATTCATTCATTTAGTCACTGAGTCTTAATCGATATGTTTTTGTTGTTCAGTCGATCAGTCCTGTCCCACTCTTTGCGGCCTCGTGGACTGCAGCACGGCCAGGCTTCCTTCCCTGTCCTTCACCGTCTCCTGCAGCTTGCTCAAACTCGTGTACGTTGAGTTGGTAATGCCATACAACCATCTCATCCTCTGTCATCCCCTTCTCCTCCTGCCTTCAATCTTTCCCAGCATCTGGGTCTTTTCTAATGAGTCAGTTCTTTGCATCAGGTGGCCAAAGTATTGGAGCTTCAGCTTCAGCATCAGTCCTTCCAAAGAATATTCAGGATTGATTTCCTTTAGGTTTGATCTCCTTGCAATCCAAGGGGCTCTCAAGAGTCTTCTCCAACATCACAGTTCAAAAGCATGAATTCTTCCACGTTTAGCTTTCCTTATGGTCCAACCCTCACATCCATATATGACTACTGGAAAAACCATAGCTTTGACTAGAGGGTCCTTTGTTGGAAATTGATACAGCAGTGAACAAAGAGGAGGTCCCTACCCTGGCAAATTGACTGCTAGTGAAGGGGATAGTCAGCCCAAAGGGACATACAGGCTGTGAGGACAAAACAAAAGCAGAGCAATGACATGGTGGAGGTCTGTTTTTAGACTGTGATTGTCAAGTAAGATCTCACTGCCTTTTTCTAAAAATAATTTTCAAAAAGTAAAACACATAATTCCCATGCAAATATATGAGTGATGTACGTATCAAGATTTTACTCAAGTCATTAATGAGGGTTCCTGTATGATGTTATAACCAATTCAGAGGAGATTTTGAAGAGATTTGTTTTTTAATAGTCAGACAAGGGAATTTGAAAAGAGATTGCTAATAGATGTGAGATGGGTTAATTTATCAAGGGTATGATATTTCAGGTATGGTTTCTACCTTGAGGTTGTTTTTTTCTACCAGAAATAAATCAGATGCCTCTCTTCACAGATTTTATTTGTATTGTGATACATAGAAATCTTTGGCCTTGCTCCCACACAGAAACCCTTTGCATCACTGTCGATTTTCTACAGGTTAATTTCTACCCATACAGAACTCTAAAATAGTCAATAGGAGCCAGTCAAAGGTGCACAGGGAATCAGATAATCCCCAAAAGAAGTGCTAGACAATGCCAAGCCCTCCATTGGAAGGATACCTTGTGTCCAAGAGAATCAGAGCCAAAAAGGAGTGAAAGCTGTAAGAACACATTTTATCCAAGAACTATTGTAGTAGGAGAAAAGAGACCTTATATAATAGAACTGGGCTCAATTCCAAATACAGCAAGGAAAAGTGGGGATTTATAGCTAAAAATGGCTATGAGGAGACATCAAGAGTAGAGAGATTCCTGCTAAACTGGTTTAATAAGATTTCTGCTGAAGGCAGGCCAGGGTCATCATATATTACCTGGAAGATGGGGAGGGGGATGAGGAATTTGTTTAGCTGTGGGGGGTGATCAGATATTAAAGGTAAGGGGATTCTCACTAGAACCCTAGCAGGATTCTTATTAAAATTAGACCGTACAAAGCAGAGCATGGAAGCCCAAGATCAAGGTTTAGTTGAAAAGAGGGCTCAGAGGAGTCTGACTAGATTTTGGTCAAAGTGGGAATTTTTGTCACTAATAATCTCTTTTCTATTTCCAAGTTTTAGATAATCTTTTCTTTCACATTGGAGCCTTCACTGAAGGGAGGACGTAAGCACTGGGAGAAGGGGAGGGATGTTTTCCACAGCCCTGACAATTGTATTCTAATTTCTCTTATGGTCTGCTTGGCCTTCAGGAGCTTCTGGCCAGTCTGACCTTACCTCACAGTCTCTCATGTACCCCAGTGAGCTAGCTGAATTTTCCTCAACGTGCTTAATCTGCCTTCATTCCTTCTAGGTCCCCCAGAAAGTCCTGAGAGCCTGGGGGGTAAGGACCATGAATGCAGCAGAGAAGAAAACAAAATATTTATCTGTGCTTAAGAAGCTCACATTCCAAAAAAAAGAAGCTCACATTCCAGCAAAGAAAGATGGAAAGGAAACAAAATAATTATATGTGGGGGAGTGATAAGTACTATGAAGAAAAATAGAGAAAGAAGGGCAGAGGAAGAGGTGGGTGGTTCAGAAGGTCTCTCAGGATGTGGCTTTTGAGTACACCATCAGTGAACGACCAGATAGAATATCTGTGGGGAGAGAGAAGAGCAGACGCAAAGTCCAGCAAAGAATGCAAAACAGACAGCGTGGCAGGGACTGCTTGGTTCCAGCCTGTATATTGACACTGAGTGAAGAGGAGAGCTGAGGTTGGTAAGATATGGCCTGCATAGAGAGTAGATGGGAGAGCACAAGAATGAAGCAGAGAGAACAGTTGAGAGGCTACTGCAAGCTCCCTTGGACAGATCAGGGGGCAGCAGGCCAGATGGTGATAGACAGTCAAATTCTCGATCTATTTTGAAGGTGGTGTCAATAAGATTTGTTGATGCACAAGAAGGAAAGAAGTGGCATGTAATTAGAGGTGTTTGGGCCTGAGCAATTGGCCAGTGGGAAAGCCAGAGAGGAGGCAGATTGTGGAGGGAGAATATGGTTTTTGATCTTCAAGTGCCTATTAGAGGTGTCAAGTAGATAGATACAAGCATCTGAAGTACTGTGGGAGATATAAAAGTGGAAACTCATTAGCCAATAAATTGTACTTATTTGTATCCCTGTCATAAAACAGGGAATTCCCTGGCAGTCCAGTGGTTAGGGCTGTGTGCTCCCCCTTCAGGGAACATGGGTTGGATCCCTGGTCAGGAAACTAAGATACTGCATGTGCAAAGGGAAAAAGAAAAAAAAAAAGCCATAAAATAGAATGAGCTCACTTGGAAAGTGAGACCAAAAGACTGAGCCCTGGGACATTCCAGTAAGTTGGGAAGGAAGAGGAAGCTGCATAGAAGGCTGAAAAAGAATGGCCAGTGAGAAAGAAAGAAAAAGAGGAGACTGTGGTTTGTAGAAGCCGTGTGGAGAAAGAAGGTAGAGGAGAAAAAAAGTGACCGAAAGTCCAATGCTGCCAAGGGGAGTAAGTTGAGAATGCAGTGGGTCAGAGCTGTGGTGAGGTTGCAGGAGAGACCGGAGATGGTGACAGGACATACTGATGCCCTTTGGGAGGTGTTCTGCCTTAAAGGTGATCAGCAGTATGGAATGCTAGCTGCAGGAGACCACAGAATCAAGCTTTCGATTTTTTTGAAAACAGACATTACATGGTGTGTTGTATTGATGGCGATGATCCAGTGTTGTTTCTCTCCTCAGCATTTCTTTGAACCCCTCTGGCCATGTGGTAAGGCCTACTTCCCGTGGGTTTGGTTTTTTTAAAAAACCGAGGAGAAATAGAAATAACATGAAATTAACTATTCAAAGTAGCATTTAATACATTCACAATGTTGTACAACCACTATCTCTGTTTAAGATCCAAAATGTTTTCATCATACCAAAAGGACACCTTGTACCTGTTAAGCAGTTACTCCCTGTTTTAGTCAGCTTGGGCTCCTGTAATAAAACACTGAAGACTGGGTGGCATAATAAAAATTTATGTTCTTATGCTTCTGAGGGCCCCACTCTTATAATGTTATCTAAATCTAATTAGCTCCCAAAGACCCCATCTTAAAATATCATCACATTGGGGAGTAGGGGTTCAACATGTAAATTTGGGATTGTGCAATTCAGTCCTCAGCATTCCCTATTCCTCCCTTCATCTAGCCCCTGGCAATCACCAATCTGCTTTATATCTCTGTGAATTTACCTCTTCTGAATATTTCATATAAATGGAATTTATATATGATCATATTATACATGATCTTTTATGCAGAGTTTCTTTCACTGAGCACACATACCAAGGAAGTATGCACCCATATTGTAGCATATATCAGTACTTCATTCTTTTTTATGGCTGAATTAATATTTCATTGTATGGATATATCACAATTTGTCCATTGACAGACATTTGAGCAATGTTTGCCTTTGTGAATGTGCTCCCATAAACTTGTGTGTACATGTGCTTAAGTACTTATTTTCAACTCTTTGGCTAAATAACTAGGAATAGAATTGTGAGTCATTGGTAATTCTGTTTGGGTCACTGAAATCTATTTTCCACAGTTGTTGAACAATTTACATTCCCACTGGCCACATATGAGGGTTCCAATATTTCCTGTTTCCCCCTTGCCTTTTTAAAAGAGTATGGCCACTCTTACTGGGTATGAAGTGGTTCTTCCTATGGTTTTGATTTGCATTTCCATAAAGATTAATATGGGCTTCCCTGGTAACTTAGCTGGTAAAGAATCTGCCTGTGATGCAGGAGGCCCTGATTTGATTCCTGGGTTGGGAAGATCTGCTGAATCTTCCCACTCCAATATTTTCAGGCTTCCCTGGTGGCTCAGCTGGTAAAGAATCCACCTGTAATGTGGGAGACCTGGGTTCAATCCCTGGGTTGGGAAGATCCCCTAGAAAAAAGAAAGGCTACCTATTGTAGTATTCTGGCCTGGAAAACTCCACAGACTGTAGTCAGGTTGCAAAGAGTCAGACCCCACTGTGTGACTTTCAAAGATTAATATATTTTCATGTGCTTGTTTTTCACTAGTATGTCTTCTTTGGAGAAATGTGTATTCCTTTGTCCATTTTAAAAATTGAGTTGTTTGTCTTTTTGTTATTCAGTTGTAAGAGTTCTTTGTATATTCTGGATACCAGACCTTTATTATCTATATGACTTGCAAGTATTTTTTTTTCCATTCTGTAAGTTGTCTTTTCATTTTTTAAAAAATGTTTATTTTATTTTCTGCACAAGGACTTTCTCTAGTTGTGGTGAGCAAGAACTATTCTTCATTGTGGTTCATGGAATTCTCATTGCCATGGCTTCTCTTGTTGCTGACCACAGGCTCTAGGTACACAGGTTTCAATAGCTGCAGTGTGTGAGCTCAGTAGTTGCAGTTCACAGGCTCCAGAGTGTGGGATCAGCAGTTGTGGCACACGGGCCTAGTTGCTACATGGCATAGGATCTTTCCAGACCAAGAATCAAACCAGTGTCCCCTGCATTACAAGGTGGATTCTTAACCATTGGACCACCAGGGAAGCCCTGTCTTTTCATTCTTCATAATGTCCCTGATGCACAAATTTTTTCATTTTGATTACACGTAATTTTTCTGTTCTTTTGTTGCTCATGCTTTTGGTACCCTAAGAATCCACTGCCAGATCTGAGGTCATAAAGATTTATCCCTAGTTTATTTCTAATAGTTTCATTATTTTATCTCATATTTATGTTGTTGATCTATTTTAAGTTAATTTTGGTGTGTATGAGATAGGGCATCCAACTTCATTCTCTGTACATGGATGTCTAGCTGTATTAATACCATTTGTTTAAGAGACTATTCTTTCCCTATAGTTCAAGATTGATTGACCCTAGATAGATGGGCTTATTTCTGGTGTCTCAGTTCCATTCCAGCAGTCTATATGTCTTCCTTTATTTTAGTACGACTCTGCTTTTGATGACCTTTACTATATTTTTGTAATAAGTTTTGAAATCAGGGAGTATGAGCCCTTCAGTTTTGTTCTTTTTCTTCAAGAGTGTTGAGGCTATTCGAGGGCTCTTGTAATTATAGATGCATTTGAGAACTGGCTTTTCTATTTCTGAAAAAAAAAAAATGAAATTTTGTTACAGATTACATCACTGTGGGTGGTGTCAAAACTCTTAACAATATTGTGTTCCAGGCAATGAATATGGGGTATCATTCCATTTATTTAAGCCTTTAATTTATTTCAGCAATGTTTTATAGTTTTCAATGTAAAAAGTCTTTCACCTTTCTAGTTAAATTTATGTAAAGGTATTTTATTCTTTGGGGGTTAATCTAAATGGTATATAGAAACGCAACTGAATTTTGTGTGTTTTGATCTTGTATTCTACAATTTTGTCAAACTAAACTTGTTTATTAGTTCTAGTAGTGTCTGTGTGTGTGTGTGTATTCTTTGGGATTTTTAACATACAGGATCATGTCATATGTAATGACAGCAAGTTTTACTTTTTCCTTTCCAATTTGGATGCCTTCTATTTCTGTCTTGCCTAATTGCTTTGGCAAGAATTTTTAGCGCAATATTGAATAGTAATGGCAAGAATGGACATTTCATCTTGTTTCTGATTTAACGGGGAAAGTTTTCAGTCTTTCCGCATCGGTTATGTTCTTAGTTGTGGGATTTTCATACATGCCTTTGATCATGTCAAGAAAGTTCCCTCACATTGTTTTTAAATACATAAGACAAAATACATGGGGTTACAAAGGAAACTAATTATGTTGGAATTGTTATAAAAATACTAAAATTAATTTGTGCTATAGTAATATGTGTGCTTATTTACTAACACATTAAATAACAAGATACAGACTATTTTGAGTTAGTGATAAGTATAAATGACATTCTGAAATACCTGCAACTGTAATGTGGTATGAAAGTATCTATGATTTTTACTCATGACAGTAGGTCCTACTAATACTACTGTGGTTTGCTGTCTCCATTGTTAATGGAAGGAGATGCTCAATTTTAGCCAGAGTTTACTGAAGATAGATACATAAATTGTTTCCCTTTAAAACTCATAGGTATCTGAATTCTCTCCACTGGAATCTCAGCTTAAGAATCTCTAAAGTTGTGAGAAAATTGGTGATAGAAAAGATGGACTTGGCTAGGAGGGAGGTGTAGGGAAGTGGCAAGCTGTTGTGCCCAGGAAAGGGTTGGTCTCACATTTCCATATAAATGCTACAAGGACAGTAGCAAAGGCTTCTTGCCAAATGATTAAGTCTGAAGGAAAGGGGACACGGACATAAGGGTGTTTGCCCAGAAAATGGCTACAATGGTAGAACGTGGACTGGAAGCTTGGCAAAGAGAAGAGGAAGGATAGAGGTGGAGTGGGTCAGTGACAAGGTGTTGGCTGGAGTTCCAGTAGGGTCAAGAGTGGACCAGGAGTGAACTAGAAGGAGAGGTGGTGTTAGAGCGAGATATTTGAAGTACCTAGAATACCTTCTGAAAGACACATTTTTTAGGACTGTCTGAGCAGGACTAAGAAAAGCTTTAAAGTTATTTGGCTAAATTCTGCATTGGCAGGTGGGCTCTTAACCACTAGCACCACCTGGGAAGCCCGATATGTTTATTAAAGGACAAATAAGAATGTGTTACTTGAAGTCCTGGAGGCTCAGTGGTAAGGACATGCCTGCCAATACAGGAGACACAGGTCAGGAAGATCCCTTGGAGAAGGAAATGGCAACCCACTCCAGTATCCTTGCCTGGGAAATCCCATGGACAGAGGAGACTGGCAGGCTATACAGTCCATGGGGTCACAAAAGAGTCGGACATGACTGAGCAACTCAAAAGCTTGACACATAAGGATCTTGAGATAGACAAACTGAACTGTAAATCTACAGTTATTTAGAATTTAGACTACTAGGAGATTTTACCTTGGAGAAGTGTTTTATCACTGACATTGTTTATGATTGACAGGGTATAATTGTAATTAAAAAGCACTGACTTATTTGGTTTTATTTTTGTATGTAAATTCTTTATTGCTCTGGTTCTAGCTTCACTGGGCTGCATTCTTGCCGTTTGACCTCCTAGAAGTAGATACACAAATACAAGATAACAATGCCATGGGACTTACGGGGTCTTCTTACCTTGTTGTATGGAGCTGGGTTAAGTGGAGCTGATTGGCAGAGCAAGAATTGGGGGCAGGCTAAGGAGGTGGTGATGCCAGCATAGGGCATGGTAGGATTTATGGGGTGGAGGATGGAACAATAATGAAGGGTCAGGGTCATCCGATTTAGAGGGGGTCTTTTCTTCCTGATCTTGGAACTTTGTCTCCTTAATGCCTTAGGGTCCTTCCCTCAAGCTTCCCAGTTGTCTCTCTGCTCTTCTTTGACATTTCTTTCCCATATCCTGCCCACCCCTTAGATAAGAGTCTTCCAAGATAAACTGAGCTTTAATATATCAGCAAGGGCCAGGCCTTCAGCTAGTAATGGCTTTGGAGATCCTGGAGGACTTAACCACTATCTCATCTGCCATCTCCTAGGTCCCAGTATATGGTGTAGGCAGGGAGTAGGAGACTCAGTGGGATTCCCTGGTGGTTCAGTGGTAAAGAATCCACCTGGAGATGAGTGAGATGCATGCTTGATCTCTGAGTCAGGAAGATCCCCTGGAGAAGGAAATAGCAACCCACTCCAGTATTCTTGCCTGGAAAACCCCATGGACAGAGGACCCTGGCAGGCTACTGTCTATAGCGTCACAAAGTGTTGGACATGACTTGGCAATGGAAAAACAAAGGGGACTCAGTAGGTCTAGATGCTCAGATTACGAAGAGAGTCTCATAATAACTTCTAAAAAGCCTCCCACAGTGCTCTGCCATCTCTCCTCCTCTCTCCATGTTGTACTACAGTGGGGTACATAGCAAGGGAAAGTTTGCTACAAGCCATTCCCCATGAGCAGCACCCCCCCTCCCCATGTCATTGTTCATTCTGTTCTCATGATCTTAGAGTGTACCAAGAAAATACAGACTTATTTTTAAGTCTCAGTGGAGATGTGAACCACCTCATTTGTTTCCAAAAATTTTCATGTATGCTCCTTGAACACCATTCACTTCTTGCTGCCAAGCAGTTTTCGGATCCTATCTGCATTTTCCAGTGTTCACCAGGAGCTCAGTTTTGCCTTCTAGTCTGAAATTAATGTCTTCAGAATATCAAGACTTTAAGTAATTATCTTGAAATAGTCATCTCAACAGATGCTGTAGCCACACTTGGGTTTTCCTGGTGGAGAGGGCTGAGGAGCAAGCATTTTGTTTTAAACATCATGCTGGGTGTCTATACAACCCAGGGAAAGGGTTGGAATAAACAAAGACAGGCCTTACAACTAAATTTTTTCTCAACACATATCCTCACCTACCAAACACACTTCTCACATTATTTTACTCCTGGGGTTATTAGGAGGTTACCTCTCTTCTTCATTTACCAGGCCTTTTAGATAAATAGGGCTTCACATTTTCAGCCCAAATGTAAAACTTTCTAGGTACAGAGAAAAAAGATGAAAGACAGACAAGGAAAAGGTGAGAAGACAGAAAGAAAAAGGGGGCCAGAATAAGCTGAGGGCCAGAAAGGAAGGAAAATGGGTAATCAGAAGTAAGACAGAAGTGACAGTAAGTGGAGAGAATAAAATAGGAATAAGAGGACAGAGACGAGAGAGAAAGAATAAACCCATGACGTGAAGTAGGATGAGAGAAAAGCAAAAGGGAATTCTAAATGGAGAGTCCTAGCTTGCCAGGAAACAGAAACATGTAGGGGGCCTGTCCAGGGGTAGGGAAAGACTCTTCCTTACCCTTCGGTCCTAATTTTAGGCTCCTCTTCTGCTAGTAAGCTTGACTTGGATGGCTAGTGTTTTATCAGCACCCTTTACTTGCCATTCTGGCTTCTTCATCGCTCACCTACATTTGAATACACAAGTGCAACAGCGCATCCTGGTACAGAGGATGAAGGTAACTAAGAGGGATGAAGATAACTAGAGGGAGCCCCTCTAGGGATGGAGAGGAGGAGATAGGACATTTCCTCTTAGAGGAACCCTATCTTTATCTGAGCTTTCCTCACTCATCACATCCACCCCACAAAGCAGCATATAAGACGCCAAGTTCAGATTTTCCCTTTATTTCCATCTTCATCAGGGGGTGAGGTATAAGGTTGGTCCAGATGCCTGGGTTCTAACCTCACGTTTGCTTGGAACTTTTCCCGAGTCCATGACATTCTTGCCTGATTTTCAAATGTTTCTTCCTTTCCTGGTATTTACTCTGGAAACACCTTCATTTCTTCAGCAACACACCAAAGGTCTAGGTGCACGTATCTCTGCTACAGCCTGGATGATAAGCTAGCTATGTCTGTAAATCCACGATTTTCCGCAAGCATTCGGCAACGGGGCCTGTCCTAGGGGGACCCCAAGCGGAGCCCACTCCTTCGGACTAGCGCAGGCAGCGCGCGGGCCACCCGCCGGCCACGCATCAGGAAGGAGGTGGTGCGGGCACGAAGCGCAACTCGGGTGGAGCCGGTCTCAGCAGTCCCGGTCGCCCGGCGCTCGCCTCGTAGGTCCGCACCCTCCTGACTTAGTCGGGTCACCTCGCGCGCGATCTGGTTGAAAAGATCCCGTTCCACCACGTGCAGTATCACCACGGCGTCCCTGGACAGGGGCTGTTCCAGCACCTGCAACACAATGTCTCCCCGCAACCGGCGTTGTGTGTTCCGCCGCGCCCCCTGCCGCAGCGGCGGAAAGCACCCGTGCTGCTGCAACATTCCAGAGGATAAGTCTCCCGGGTACCAGCTTCCTTCCTGTTCATGTCCTCAGCCCTCCTGGGCTGCCTGCCACCTAGGTTTCCAGGTACCCGGCTGGTTTCTTATAAATCGTCCCGCCCCGCCCACTTGCCGTCACAGAAGATAGTGGCGGGCCACTCTCTGGTGTGATTGGGCTCAGGACAAAGGCACCGCCCACTGATGATCAAGGAGAAGACAAACGGATAGAGCTCCTGGAGAAGCTAATTGGCTGAAGAAAATAGATGCCAGGCGCTGATTGGATGAGAGAGAGACAAAGGGTGGGGTGTAGGACTCTTGCCTAGACTTGGGGCCTGAATAGGGCTAATGGTGTCGGTGGGTCTCCTGAAATTTAGGGCATAAACTTCCTGTGGAGTGCTCCTTCTCCACTTTATTATTATTATATTTTAAGTTTATTTATTTATAACTGCGTTGGGCCTTAGTTGCGTGTCTAGGCTTCTCTCTGGTTGAAGGATGTGGGCTCAGTTGCTCTGAGACATGTGGCATCCTAGTTCCCTGACCAGGGATGGAACCCACATCCCCTACAATGGAAGGGGGATTCTTAACCACTGGACCACCAGGGAAGTCCCCCTTCTTCATTTTGAGTCAGGATTTCAGATCAAGGCTGTAGCAATTTGGCTCTCCTTTTACCAGGGGCGGAGAAGGCAATGGCAACCCACTCCAGTACTCTTGCCTGGAAAATCCCATGGACGGAGGAGCCTGGTAGGCTGCAGTCCATGGGGTCACTAAGAGTCGGACACGACTGAGCGACTTCACTTTCACTTTACCAGGGGAGTGGAAGGTGATTTTTCTATTTAGAAAGAAGATTTTGAGAACTCAGAGGGTACAGTAATAATATCAGATAGAGCTTTTCCCAAAGCAAGAGATAAAAAGGAAGCTACGGTGCCATCTAGAATCCAGGAAAAATAAATGCCATGAGGATAAATGTAATGTCGCCCCACATGAATCCCTAAGCCTCCTCACAAGTTCTTCATGGGGAGACTTAGGAACTTAACATGAAAAAAAAACAACTGGCAGTTTCAAGAGGCTGTAAAGTCTGTGTAACTCAACAGAGCTAAAGCAACAAAAAGCTCAAATTTAATCATAACTTTTGAAATAGGGTGATAAAATGGAATTCTTAGATTGGGCTAAATACTGAAGGCAGACTGGGCTAAGAACTAAAGGCAGAGAAGAAATATAGGGAATCCCCTCTTCCCATCCATGCCAAAGAAGTTAGTGCTTGTCTTCAGTACCTACAAAGGAGGGTGACTATTGAGAGGCCTGGCTCATCCCTTACTTCAGTGATGTAAGAAACTGAAGAGAGATTGAGAGGGAAAAAAAAAAGGATTTGTTTGGAGAGGGTTATTGGAGGATTAACGGGTTTAGAGCTTTGTAATTTTGAACCATATCAGACTGAGAGAACCAAGAGGATGCTTGAGTCTAAAATCAAGGGACTGGCGCGGTCCGCGCAGCCCGGGGTCGCGTGGGGCAGGGCCGCGGGCCGCAGGGCGAGCGCGCTCCGGGAACATGGCGGCGGCGGGCCTCGCTCAGATCCCCGACGTGGACATCGACTCCGACGGCGTCTTCAAGTATGTGCTGATTCGAGTCCACGCGGCGCCGCCCTCCGGGGCCCCGGCCCGGGAGACCAAAGAGATCGTGCGCGGCTACAAGTGGGCCGAGTACCACGCCGACATCTACGACAAGGTATCAGGCGAGATGCAGAAGAAGGGCTATGACTGCGAGTGCCTGGGGGGCGGGCGCATCTCCCACCAGAGCCAGGACCGGAAGATCCACGTGTACGGCTACTCCATGGGTTACGGTCGGGCCCAGCACTCTGTCTCCTCTGAGAAGATCAAAGCCAAGTATCCGGACTACGAGGTCACGTGGGCTGACGACGGCTACTGAGGCCTACTCGAGGCCCGCTCCGTCCCGCAGCCCACGCAGAACTCTGCCCTCAAGACCCCTCCCAAGGGGCTGGACTGCACCCCCTGGCACTTTGCCACCCTGGCCGGGCCTCGGTGCCTGGGGTTCCCTCTCAGAATTAAAAGCATCGTCAGCTCCGCTGCTCCCTGAAAAAATAAATAAATAAATAAAATAAAATAAAATCAAGGGACTTATTATTATCTAAGAGTAATGAAGAATTATTAAACTTGTCTGTAATTTCATCCATGGGAAAGAGAAGATAGGATTTTGCATCTGTCTACTAAGGGACCATGAAGAGAAAAAAGAGATTTTTTTTTTCTGTTTTTCTCCTGTGTAGTCCTGGTCTTTGGATTAATGAAGGATCTTTATTAATTAGTAAAGTATCTGGAATATGTGAGTGATCTTTCCTCCAACCTTATATTAGGCAAATACCACGTTGAGTCATTGGTATCATAATTCAAGAGTATGATATAGGCAGGACATACTGGATTCATCCTAAAGGGTAGTTTATGATTTGATACCATGTCATTTTGACTGTCTAGGCCACAGAAGAGAGGCCTGGGATAGCCAACCATCATCATATACCAACAACAAACACACAAGCAAATAATTTCAGAGAACTAGAAGTGTTGTGAAAGAAATAGAAGGAAATAGACACAGTGGGCAGAGAATGACAAAAAGGATCTGAGTAGGTGATCTTGGAGCTGAGATTTACATAATAAGAAGGAAAACAACCATATGAAGAGATGGAAAGTAGGTATTCCAGAGAGAAGGGACTCTCTCCAGCATGTTTGGTACATTTGAGAAATAGTAAAAAAAAAAAAAAAAAGTGGGACTAATAGGACAGAGTGGACAAAGTGAGTAAAGGTAGGGGAGGCCAGAGAAACAGCCAAAGATCAGACCACACAGGCCTTGATGTCATAGTAAGTGTTTTGGATTGCACTGGTGACCATGAAATGTTTTAAGCAGTAGATTTCCTTCTTCCTGCCTTGTGCAGGTGAGAGCAGAAGGAAGCAGATCAATCTAGCAAACACTCTGTAGATATGATTGTTTTAGGATATTGAGATGGGGAGATTATTTGGATTATCTTTGTTATTTTTGTTCAGTTGCTAAGTTGATTCCAGCTCTTTGCTGGACTGCAGCACACCAGGCCTCCCTGTCCTTCACTATCTCCTGGAGTTTGCCCAAGTTCATGTCCATTGAATTGGTGATGCTATTCAACCATCTCATCCTCTGTGCCTTCTTCTCTTTCTGCCTGCAATCTTTCCCAGCATCAGGGTCTTTTCCAATGAGTCGGCTCTTCACATCAGGTGGCCAAAGTATTGGAGCTTCAGCATTAGTCCTTCCAATGGGTATTCAGGGTTGATTTCTTTTAGGATTGACTGGTTTGATCTCCTTGCAGTCCAAGGGACTCTCAAGAGTCTTCTCCAATACCACAGTTCAAAAGCATCGATTCATCTGTGTATATCCTTCTTTAGGGTCCTACTCTTACATCCTTACATGACTACTGGAAAGACCATAGCCTTGACTATATGGACCTTTGTCAGGAAAGTGATGTCTTGGCATTTTAATATGCTGTCTAGGTTTGTCATAGCTTTTCTTCCAAGGAGAAAGCATCTCTTGATTTCATGGCTGCAGTCAGCATCTGCAGTGATTTTTGAGCCCAAGAAGAGAAAATCTGTCACTGCTTCCACTTTTTCCCGTTCTATATGCCATGAAGTGATGGGCCCAGATGATCTTAGTTTTTTTTAATATTGAGTCTTAAGATTTTATTTTTTGGGATTTTCTAGGTAGGTCCAAACACCTTCACAAATGTCCCTATAAAATAGAAGTAGAGGGAGATTTGATGCAGACAAAAGGAGAGGTAGCAACATGACTAGGGAGAGATTGGAATGATGTGGCCACAAGCTTGGGATTGCCAGTTCATCACCAGAAGCTACAAGAGGCAAGGAAAGGATTTTCCCCTAGAATCCTTGTAGCAGAAATATTGCCTTGATGACAGCCTCATACTAACTTCAGGCCTTCATAACTCTGAGTGAAAAAAATGTCTGTTATTTTTAACCACCAAGTTTGTGGAGATGTTACAGCAACTATGGAAAACTAATATAGGTGAACTGGAGTAAGGTTTTAGCAGTGAAAAAAGCTGGAAATGATCGGATTCACAACAAATTTTTGCAGATAGTATCAGCAGGACTAGATGATATAGTCAAAGATGAGTCTGAGGTTTTGTTCTGAACAAGTGGGTGGATGATGATAACATTTACTGGGAACCTGGGTCTCCTGCATTGCTGGTGGACTTTTTACTGTTTGAGCCACCAGGGAAGCCCTTTAAAGCCAAGGGGCCAAATAAATCAAACAAGAAGAAAAAAGTCCAGAAGAGGGAGGACTTGGTCCACGGAAAAACCCCAAGCTGATCCTCTGAAGAGGATCCAACAAAGGAAAGGAAGAGCCAGTGAGGAGGGAGGAAAACCAGGTGTGTGTGAAGTCACGGAAGCCAAACTTCTGTGAGGGGAGAGCGGTCATGGAGGGAAATATCTACATTGTCAGATATTGCTTTAAGGGTAGAGAAGCAGAGACGGAGAAGGAAATGGCAACCCACTCCAGTATTCTTGCCTAGAGAATCCCGTGGACAGAGGAGCCTGCTGGGCTGCTGTCCATAGGGTCGCACAGAGTCGGACACGATTGAATCGACTTAGCATGCATGCATGCATTCGAGAGGGAAATGGAAACCCACTCCAGTATTCTTGCCTGGAGAATCCCAGGGACAGAGTCTGGTGGGCTGCCATCTATGGGGTCGCACAGAGTCGGACACGACTGAAGCGACTTAGCAGCAGAAGCAGCAGCAGAGAAGCAGAGAAAAGACCACTGCCTTTAACAAACTGACTGCCCCAGGTGACGTTGACAAACACCATTCTAGTGGCTTGGAGGAGAGAAAAGCTCCACTGGAGTCAGCTGAAGAGAGAACGGCTCTGCGGAATAGTCCACAGCAAATCTGGGCAACTTTCCGGATGACTTCTGTCGTGCGCGCGTGCTCAGTCACTTCAGTCATGTCCGACTCTGTGCGACCCCATGGATTGCAGGCTGCCAGGCTCCTCTGTCCATGGGAGTCTCCAGGCAAGAATAGTGGAGTGGGTTGCCATTCCCTTCTCCAGGTGACTTCTGTCAGGGAACAGGGAATTGGGAGAGAGAATAGAAGATGAACTACAAAGTAGGAACAGTTGCAGAGGCCTCATCACTGGGCTGGTTGAAGGGTCTGAGGTCGGCGCACGAGAGGAGGGCTTGGCCCTATGAACTCCATTTCCTTAAGCCTTTGGCCACCAAACACAGGAGCTCGCTGGGGCAGCGACCCTTCCACAACCTTTGCACAGTTCAGCCAGGAGCGTGAGCAGTTTGCATGGGAACCACGGCTCCCAGAAGGCGTTGCGCCGAGCGGCCAATGCGCAAGCGCGCGCAGGCAGCCTTCGACTCTCCCCTTCCCCCCAAGCCCCGGCGCCAGTTCCAGGCTGGAGTCACCGACGCGAAGGGGGACGGGTTCCTCTTAAAAGAGAAACACCGGCGGCGCGCGCGAGGTGGGCCCCTGTCCTCCCGCCGCTCTCCGGGCCTGCGCGCGACACGGGGGAGGCGCAGGCGCAGTCGGGATGAGGGCGGGTGGGGGCGCTCAGGTAAGGCCGGGGTGGGAGTGGGTCGCGGCGGGAGCTCTGGGCGGCCTGGGAGCTGCCTTAGGAATTGGTCCATCCGACGCAGTGTGAGTGTTCAGTGGGGCGGCCCAGAAGGGAGTGGGGGGTGCCCTCCAGACCCCCGCCCCTCCCCCTGCCCCGGCTTTACCCAAGTCGTCCGAACTGTGAGGAGCTCTCCCAGTGCAAACGACCTCTTCCCTCATTTACCAGTAAAGACTCAGGCCTTTTTCAATATGAAACTGTTACCTTACCCTTTACCCCGCCCTAGTTGAAATTTTCTTACCCCGTAGCTCCAGTTCTGCACTTCAGTGTGCCGGGGATCAGGCCATTCTGACTTTGATGCTGTCCCCGTACCTCCCACCCCCACGATACCCACCCCCTAGCACGAGTTTACACGCCCTGACATGTAAGCAGACATGGTTTGGACCCGGTGGCCGCGAATGCTGTTGCAGTGGTTTGGTTCTGCCCCAATTCACCGATGAGGAAACTGAGGCCCCTTCAGAGTGTGGAGCTGGGGCCTCTGGACCCGTATCCGATTAGCGTCTCCTCCACCCCGCAGGCCCTGGTACTCATGGCGGCCTCCCCTGCGGACGCGTCCCGCAGGCGGCGGGAGAAGCGACGGCAGCTGGATGCGCGCCGCAGCAAGTGCCGCATCCGCCTGGGTGGCCATATGGAACAGTGGTGCCTCCTGAAGGAGCAGCTGGGCTTCTCCTTGCACTCGCAGCTGGCCAAGTTCCTGTTGGACCGGTTAGGGCCCGGGTCAGAGGTTGTGAGGGAGGGCACCCAGGCTACAACACCCAGCACCTTACCCGTCCCCTCTCCCTGACACCAAGTGTGGTCCTGCTGCTCCTTCCCACTGGCAGATTTCTCATTTCAGAAGCAAGGCCAGTGTGGTTTGTGACCTCCCACGGTCTTCCCCCACCTCTTGGTCCCCAGAGGATAGAGGACCCCTTAAGTGTGTGAGTGACCAGAGCTGAGGGCATTTGGCCACATGGGCCCTCACTTGACCTGCCTCTTGTCCCCCTGGCAGGTACACTTCTTCAGGCTGTGTGCTTTGTGCAGGTGGGTAGGGAATGGCTAGGGGTAGAGAATTAGGAGCCAGAGAGGGAAGAGGGGGCAACAGGGAGTGGTGTGACCCAGAAATACCCTTCCTAAGGGGACTGGATCGGAGGGAGCCTTGAGTGAGTTTGGGAGAGATGGGAGGAGTTGGACAGCTGGGAGGGGCCACCTGTGGAGAAGAGAGCAGGGGGTTGGGGTACAGGGCTGTCTGAATGTGGCTCTCCAGGATGAGAGGAGAGGGCCTCCCAGCTCACCCTTGACTGTTGCCTTTATTGCTCTAGGTCCTGAGCCTGTGGCCCCCAAGGGACTGCAGTATCTCGTGCTTCTATCTCATGCTCACAGCCGAGAGTGCAGCCTAGTGCCTGGGCTGCGGGGACCTGGGGGCCAAGATGGGGGGCTTGTGTGGGAGTGTTCAGCCGGCCACACCTTCTCCTGGGGCCCCTCTTCAGGCCCCAAATCTCCAGAGGAGCCAAATCCGACCCCTCTTCCAAGTACTGACGAGAGGAGCTGGTGCCCAGAGGCCAGGAATGGGCAGGCGTCTGCAGGTAGGCTGAGGGAAAGAAGAGTTATGGAGGAAAAAAGAGGGGAACTCAGAACCCCATTCTTCAAAAACGATCCTTTCTCAGTGGAAAAACTCTATGCTGATAAGGAAATATATCCTCAATATATTTTTAGGTATGAAAAGCAGAATACAGAATTGGATGTATTGTATGTTACCATTGGTGGATAAATAAGAGAAGAAAGGAATTTATTTGTATGTACTTATGAATGTATAAAAATTTCTGGAAGGGCATGTAGGAAAACAGGTTACCTATAGGAAGACTGAGGTGGCTGGGGTACGGATTGGAAAGGAGACTTTTCACAGTGTACCTTTTTATACTTGTTTCTCTTTTTGGGCCATGTGAAATGTACCATCTCTAAAATCAAACAATCCTTCCCACTCCAGTAGCCTGTGTCCCCTCTTCCTTCTTCTTCCTAAGAGTCTTCCCACCACTTTAGGTCTTAGAACTTCACCTGTCCTCATCCCTCCAGTACAGAATTCCTTCCCTTTTGACGCTACCTGTGCCAACAGGTTTGGAATCTAACTGTGATGAGAGGGCTCAGGAGGCCAGGATGCCCAGGTGAGTTTGGGGTTGGGGAGCGGGGGACAAGATAGACCTGGGTGGACAATGGAAGTGAGGGAGCAGGACTTCACACTTGCTTTCCTTGGACCTGCAGGGGGGCAGGAGCCCCACCGGAGACCTTCCCATCCCTTGGAGAAGATGAGGAAGAGGAGGATGAAGAGGAGATGCTCAGTGATGCTAGTCCCTGGACCTACAGCTCCTCCCCAGATGAGCAAGTTGGGGCTGAGGGAGGGTGCTGAACAGAGCAGGCTAGTGGTGGGTGGTGGGTGGTGACTGGGGCGGGGGGCACTCAGAGCTTTGGTTTGCAGACTTCAGGGAGTGGCTTGTTGGTGGACAGGGCAGGGTAGGCTTTGGGGAAGGCAGAAAGAACTAGAGATTTTTGACCTGGGTGGAAAGTGAGTTTGGGATCTTTGCAATTTAGGGATTGGGTTTGGGCTGGGGCTGGCTGAGGATCCATGAGATAATGCCCTCCTCCTCTTCATTCTCCTTTCAGCAGTGAGCCAGATGTCCCCAAACCACCCCCTTCCCCTGTCACCCATGCACTTAAGGATGGGGAGATACCCCTGGCCCCTGCAGCTGTCCCAGCTCCTCTTGCTTCGCCATCCTCATCAGCATCCTCATTGGGTTCTGGAGCTCCTAGGCCTGTAGAAGTCCGGATACAGCCAGAGCTCAGGGGGACCCCTCAAGCAGACCAGCAGACTGAGCCCCTGGCCAGGTAACCTGATGGCTGAGACAGAGGGCAGGGGCATCCTGGGACATGGCCCTCCCTCGAGGCCCTCTGCTCCCTCTTTGCTGCCCATAGCCCTGGGAGTCAGGCTCAGTCTGCTCTGGCCTCGGCATGGGATGAGGACACTGCTCAGATTGGCCCCAAGAGAATTAGGTAAGCCTGGGGAAAGGGGCCCTGGGTAGGGAAGGGTGAGGAGGGAGGTGGAGGAGAGCCTGCACAAGTCCTCCCGCTTCCTATTCTCCTTCCTCAGGAAAGCTGCCAAAAGAGAGCTGCTGCCCTGTGACTTCCCTGGCTGTGGAAGGATCTTCTCAAACCGGCAGTATTTGAATGTGAGGATGTGAGGGGTACAGGTTGGATTCTGTGTAGCCTCGTGGGTGGAGGAGGAGGGCTGAAGGAGAAACTGAGGTAAAGAAACCTGGGGTGTGGAGGGAATTCAGAGCCAGAGAAAGAAGGGTTGGGATGGATGTGCAGAGCTTGCCTACAGTTATAATCACTCATCCAGATGACTGGTAGATAAGGCAGGAAACCAAGCCTCAGGTGCACAGCTGCTGCCACTACTGCTTGTTGCACAGGCCCTCTGTTGACCACATGGAGATAATGGTGGCATTCCTCAGGCTTTTGAGGTGCTACCGACTGTTCTAAGCACTTGATATGTGTCGAGTCTTCTGATCTTCTCAACATTCCTGTGGAGTGGGCGCTGATACTATTCCTGCTTTGCAGATGAGGAAACCAAGGAACACAGAAAGATTAA
This sequence comes from Giraffa tippelskirchi, assembly GCF_054371585.1. Taxonomy (NCBI): domain Eukaryota; kingdom Metazoa; phylum Chordata; class Mammalia; order Artiodactyla; family Giraffidae; genus Giraffa; species Giraffa tippelskirchi. The sequence continues at coordinate 116,210,626 of NC_137280.1, read as the reverse complement.
GCATTGCCCAAGGCTTCTCATTAGTGTGTCATGGTGCTAGGGTTCCTCAGTCCATTGGACTGCCTTGCTCTGCTGGCTCATGTGGCTGGTCCTGCACTAGAAGGTTTAGGAGACAATCTTGTCCTCAGCTTTACTACAGGAGAGGTTTGAGGCACAGAGAGGGAAGAGTCCAAGCCCCACACTCAGCGAGAGCTCTCACAGGGTTCTGAGGCTGGGGGGACCCTAGACCAGAGGGATGGTGAAGCCTGGGTGGATGGGATTTGGGAGAAGGAGAAGGTCCCCTTGTGGTTGCAAAGCTCTAGGCTTTTGATAAGAACAGCAGGGACGGTCAGACATTAACATTGAGTCTGTTAATGAAGGAGACTGAAGTAGTTTAAATATGGGGAAGTGGGATTATGGAGAACGGGAAAGCCCATGCAGCTTAGTGAGCCAGGATGTGAAAATTAGACCAGATAAAAAGAGAAATATTTCCTAGAAATACTTGGGGAGTTAAGGTTGAAGAACACACTACCCTTAAAAGTGTTCCAGGTTGAGAGAGTGTGTGTTTCCAAAGCACATTTAGGAGAAAATTATATAATTGGCACTGGCACAAGCACACAGAGACAGTGGCTGCCTTGTGATTCCCCATGGTGAGCTATTAATAAAATGTAGGCCATCTGAGAGACACTGTTGGGCATTGATATTGATATCAAGGAGAATAATCATAACCACCCAAAATGTGTTCCCATCCCTGGCAGATGGCAAATATATAGTTAGGGATCCAAGAATGTCAGCAGAACTGCATTTTGTTCAGGGAACTAGGCATTGCAGGGTGAGGTTGTGACAAGGAGGTGAGATAATGGAAGTTGAGGGCAGGACAGAGTAAGGGCAGGGTGGGATCAGGAAGGGATGGGATTGGGGTGCTCACTTATAGGTGAAAACTGGACTATAGGTGAGGTGGTGACAAGGAGAACTGTTAGAAGAGGGCAGAAGAGCCTGGCTGCTGGGTCCGCTCTGGTGGTCTCCCTGAGAAAGCCATGTGCTTCCTTCCCTAGCACCACAAGAAATATCAGCACATCCACCAAAAGTCCTTCTCCTGCCCAGAGCCAGCCTGTGGGAAGTCCTTCAACTTTAAGAAACACCTGAAGGAGCATGTGAAGCTGCACAGTGGTGAGTGGTGGAAATGCCTTCTCATCTCCCCACTGTGGGTCCTGTCACCTCCCTCTATGGGTACCTTCACCTCCCCCAGGAGGCCCATCACCTCTTGTCTGCAGGTTTTGTCACATTGCTCTGGGATAACTCTTCATTCACACTCATCCTGCACTCTCTTTTTGTTGAGATCTTGCCTGCTTTAAACTGTTCTAAGTGCTGGGACTCGGCAGTGAATAAAGCAGGCAGTACTCACCTTGTAAGATGTCCACTCTACTGACACTGGGCCACAAAGAGCTGTGAAAGGTGCTTTGAGCAAAGACCTAAGTGAAGAGAGAATGGAGGCTTAGCCACACCCACAGGCAGCTCATGAGAGGACCCTAAACTGGCATCTTCAAGCATGATCCAGGAATGGAGAGGAAGACAGGAGGTTAGAAAGGAAAGAATAGAGGTCAAATAGGTGGTAGAGGCCTCCAAGACCATCTTCACGATGGCTTTGCTCCTGGTCACATGTGATGGGCACCAGTATGTTGGAGGGAGGGACACAACTGATTTTAAAAGGAGCATTGTGACTGCCATGTGAAGAATAGAGGGACTGCAGAAATGTGCAGCACAGTAATGGCGACCTGGGCAGTCAAGTTGGTAGGAAGTGGCTGGAGACTGACGAGTGAAGATGGAGCCAGGGCTACTGTGGGTAGAACAGATTGTCCATGGGTAGGACTGTAGAGTCAGGGATGATTTGGAAAAAGATTCGAGCCTGAGCAACTGGATAGAAGGTGATGTGATTCCCTGAAAATGACAGAGAAGCAAGCTTCAGGAAGGGGACATGACATTTTATTTGGGACATGCTAATCAGGTGTCCCAGAAAACATGAATCTGAAGTTCAGAGGAGATGTTGGGTAAAAAAGAAAAAAATGTTCATCATGAGCACTTGGGTGGTTTAGAGCTGTGGGTGGAGTGTTTCTCCAGGGAGAGAGTGAACATAGGTAGAGAAGTCTGAGCAGGGCAGGTGGGAAGGTCAGCTACAGAGGGGCCAGGGAGGCAGCTGAAGAGCAGTATCCGAGGAGCCAAGTGCAGAAAGCGCTCTGGGGAGGAGGGGTGACCTATGCCAGTGCTGCCAAGCTGAGTGAGATGAGGATGTGGAAAGGCCACCAGACAGGGTAATGGAAAGCTATCCTTGACCATATGACAAAATGGCATGTGACAAGGGAGATAACACCCAGCAGGGGGTAGGTCTGGAGCAGAGAGGAGCTGAGGAAGTGAAGACAGCAAGTACGGACAACTCTTCGGAGTTTTGCTGTGAAGGCAAGCAGAGAAGTAGGTATAAGCTGTAGGGCAGGATCATACAGAGATGATCCCACAGAGAGGAAAGGCTTGCTGATGCCAGGGTTGGGCAACCTCAAGTCAGTGAGGAGGGGGTGTGTCTGGGCCCAGTTGGAAGGCAGCCACAGGGAAGCAGGGACTATTCACATACATGGGCACAGAAAGCAAGTTGCCTGGTGTATTAGGTGAGGGGAGGATGTGGGCGTTCTTTCCTGGCTCTTTTCTTCTGGGTGACTTATAAAATGAGGTCATTGCTGAGTGAGGTTGGTAGAAAGAGGAGGTCATGTGGAAAATGCCCTTCTGGATTCTAGAAAGTGGGAGAGTAAACTGACCAAGGAAATGCAGAGGTACTGTGGTAGGGCAGTGGGGAGGCTTGAGACCTGCAGTTGTGTATGAAAGTAGAGCCCAAGGTGGGGTAGCAGGGAGTTGTAGGTTGTCTGCTCTGCTCAACACACATGTGCAGGCCTGGAGCAATCAAGTGTTGTATTTATCCTGAGTTGGGTTTTAACCAGGAAAACATAGCTGAGGAAGAGAGAGACAGGTGAAGTGAAGGAAGGCCACGAAGATGCCTTGGAAATGGACTGGTCAAAGAGAAGGGAGGAAGACAGTGGGAAGGCAGTGGGCCACTGAACTGGCAGCCTGGGGTTGTGGGATTACTGTAACAGGACAAAGGATGACTGGAACTAGGAAGCTTGAAATTGTGATTTGTACATGGTGCGTAACGTGGGAGTGGTGGCTGAGGAGGGTGGGGGGGCCAGGTCAGTGAGGGTCTGGGAACCAGGAGAGTGGAGGGCTGGACATGTAGAAAACAAGTTGACATCAGTGGTAGTGACTGAGGAGAGAGCTTGGAGCAGGAGTTGTGTGGAGTACAAGTTAGTGATGGGGATGAAGGCTATAGGTACGCGTGTGTGTGGTCTGATGGCAGGGTATACAGAGCAGTGGTTGGGCAGAAGACTACAGGATGCCATGAAAAGGATGGCTATCTCCTCTGTTGCAGGAGGTGTAGGAGAAAAACCATACCAGGCCTGTGAGAAGTGCTAGAGATGGGCAATGGGCAGGTGCTGTTAGAGCTGGCGGGCAGGTTCAGGGAGAAAGGAGAGGGGATTGGCTCTTGATACCCACAGGGTGTCTGTCAGGTCACAGGGCACTATTGTGGGGCTGGGAGGACTGAGACATGCAGACTAAATAGGGACAGTACTCCTTTGGAGGACTGGAAGGGGTGGGCCAAGGAGGGCCTCAGTTTGGGGATGGATGCTTGGCTATCCCCTATATGCCCACAGACACCCGAGACTACATTTGTGAGTTCTGCGCCCGGTCTTTCCGCACCAGCAGCAACTTGGTCATCCACCGGCGCATTCACACTGGAGAGAAACCCCTACAGTGAGTGTGGGGAAGGGAGCCTGGTGTGGGGTGAAGTGGGGAGGTGCTGGAAGGACACCTGGGAAGCTGGGACCAGGAGGAACCCCTGGGGAAGTCAAGATGGGCTGAGGCACCTTCCCTCACTCTGCTCCCCCTTGTTTAGGTGTGAGATCTGTGGGTTCACCTGCCGCCAGAAGGCATCCCTGAATTGGCACCGGCGCAAGCACGCAGAGACAGTGGCTGCCTTGCGATTCCCCTGTGAGTTCTGCGGCAAGCGCTTTGAGAAGCCAGACAGTGTTGCAGCTCATCGCAGCAAAAGCCACCCGGCTTTGCTCCTGGCCCCACAAGAACTATCTGGTCCACTGGAGTCCTGTTCCAGCATCTTGGCCTCTGCATCCCTGGGGGCCAGTGAAGGATCCAGGTCCTCTCTGGCTCCTCAGGCTCCCATGCTGCTCCCTTAGCAGCGAGCATTCCCCAGAATTTGGGGATCCAGGCCCCAGGGACTGGAAAGGAGCAAGAAGGGCCAGATGCCTGGTGTCCAGGAACTAGGGTGATGGGGAATGCAGGGCAGGGGCAAGACTGGATTTTAGGGGAGCCAGGCTACTTGAGTCTTCCTAAAGGACAGAATAAACCCAGTATTTTACATAGACCTGTGTGGGCAGAGTATTTTGGCACCTGAGGTACAGAAATCTTGATTTTTAGAAACAGGCTCTGTTGGAATGTGCCTGAGTGCACCCTAAGTGCAGGCCCTGTTCCTCTTTCTGCAGTCCCCCACCTGCCCCCACTGTGAGGACCCAGCTTTCTCTCCCAATTCACTTTGGCTTCCCTTTTTTCTGTGGAGAGTCACACACACTGTTGCCTTCCAGCAAGGCAGGGTGTGATCACTAGGTCATTCCAGAGGGATGAGCTGGAGAAGGATTAGAGGTATGTGACTCTGGGCCACATTTGTATTCTTTGTTAACCAAGACAACCAGATGTATAGGGGCCCCTGAAGAGTCTTGCCTTCCAGTGCAAAAATGAGGGGGATATATATCCAAGGTTGCTGAGCTAGCCTGGGAAGGGACCAGAGACCTTGATTTTTGAAAGGGCCTGTTTCTTGGGTGACTCGTGGTGTCTGCGAATACAGCAGCCTCAAGTTTAACAAAGGAAGCTCTTGGCATCTAGAACTCAAACAATTCTTTTATTTCACCACCTGCAAGAAAAAAAAAAAAAGACCGGCCAATTTCAGGGAATTTTCAACCCTGCACTGTGGCCTCTGTGGAGCTGTTTTCCCATGGTTCCAAGCGTGATTTGTACATAGCATTCTCACTCCACTTGGCAGTGCCCAGCTTTGTGGACCCATGTGTCTTGACTCAGGTCCCAGGCTAATGTCCGCTACCTGGAGAACACTATCCTGAGAAGCACCCTGATCTGTACACCAACAGGTCTGTCCCATGAGACAGGTGGGCAGCCATGCTGTGAAGCACTTCTCTTAAGTGCTTCTGATGTGGAGATATCTTTCAGAAAAGTGAGCTCTCCCACTATTTCTCTGCAAATTTCCCATCTCTCAGAAGCTGAGGGAAAAAGCAGCAAGAGACTAACAGTCATGTGAAAGGAAGAGGCAAGAAGACCACAAGGCTGGTGGGATGTGACTCTAGCCACATCTGTAGTCATTACCTGAAGAGATAGGATACCAAAAGTACCCAGAAAGAAAAGGCAGAGGGGACTCAGGCTGCAAAAAGGAGATGGAATAAGAGAAGACAGAACAATGATGGGAAGACAGGCAAGACCTGAGAGCACAGCAGCGGGGATGCAACACACCAATACTTGGATGCTGTTCTACGCGTGGGGTCTGAGAGGTTTTTCCTGCACCTACACCTCAGAGGGGGAGAAGGACTGAGAACAGGCAAAGAGCTGACAAGGGACGTAGATGTAGGGGCGCAGCGAGAAGCCAGGTGAAGTTCTACTAAGAGAGATGGAGAAAGGTGATAGGCCATGCTGTCTTTCCACAGACCTCCGTCTGCGAGTTGTCCCACCATCCCTGTGGCATTGTATGAGTGCTTGTCTAGCCCACTCCAGAGAAGTCTCAACAAGTCTCTCTCAACTGAGACAAAAAAAGTCCTGGCTTTTCCTGTCCTGCTTGCCCAGCAACTATGAGTGCAGTGCCTGCCTTGGGCTGAGTGGCAGCGGCAGCAGGAGCAGTGGAGGCACGAGCACGCCTGTGAGCTCGCTGGTGCTGTGACAGGGAGCGGCTGTGGCTAAAACATTTGCCACACTCCGCACATTCCGCTGGCCGCTCGCCCAGGTGCGTCTTGCGGTGCAGTGCCAGCTTGGAACCCACACTGAAGGCCTTGCCACACTCAGGGCACTTGTGGGGCTTGTGGCCAGCATGGTTGCGCCGGTGCACATTGAGGTTGGAGACGCATGTGAAGCACTTGCCGCACAACTCACAGCGGTAGGGTTTCTCACCTGTGTGTGTGCGCCTGTGCTTTGTGAGGTCTGAGCGGTCGCTGAAGCAGCGGCCGCACTCGGTACATGGGAAGGGCCTCTCACCTGTGTGGATGCGCTGGTGCACCACCAGGTCAGAGCGCTGCCCAAAGCCCTTGCCACATGTGGCACAGGCATGTGGCCGCTCTCCCTGATGGCTACGCCGATGGCGCAGCAGCGTGGAGCTCTCGCTGAAGCGTCGCCCGCAGTCGCCACAGGCATAAGGCTTCTCGCCCGTGTGCGTGCGCTGATGGCGCACTAGTGTGGCGCTCTCCAAGAAGCCCTTGCCGCACTCCGGACATTTGAAAGGTTTCTCACCTGAGTGCGTCTGCAGGTGTCGCGTTAGCGTGGAACTCTTGCCAAAGCTCTTGCCACACACACCACACTGGTGCGTGTCCGGAGCACCTGGCTGCTGAAGTGTGGAGTCACTGGAGCTCCTGGCTTCGTGGACACGCAAATGGCTCCGAAGTCCAGCGCTGCTGCGGAAGGCCCGCGAGCACTGTGTGCAGCGGTGGAGTGTGTCAGCAGGCACGGTAGGTGTTCCCCATGGGTGCGCCCGTGCCAGGTGGAAGCGCAGCGCGCTCTGGCGGAAGGCTCGAGGGCACAGCGGACAGCGGTGGGGCCTCTCGGGAGGGTGCCAGCGGCGCCGGTGCAGCAGCAGAGCCGGGAGGTGTGGAAAGCATCGACCACAAGCTCGGCAGCGGCAGGAGCGGATGCGCCGCCTGTGTACGCTCTGGTGCAGGTCAAGGCGGCCGCTGTGGCGGAAGCTCTGGCCACACTCACTGCAGATGTAGAGCGTCTGGCCCGCGTGAGCGCGTCTATGTGCACGGAGGTCTGAGGCCTCTGCGCATCGCTCGCCACACTCTAGGCAGCGGAAGCTACTGTCACCACTGTGGGCACGCTCATGCCGCAGCAGCACCGAACTGTAGCGGAAGCTCTTGCCACACTCACTGCACCCGTAAGGTCTGCCCGCTGCCACCTCTGAGGCAGCGAACATGGTGAGGGCCAGGTTGGGAGCCCTCAGGGTGCAGAGTGCCACTCACACTCTGGAGTCCACCTTCTGCATTTAAGTTATTTTTAGTTTTCTTAAGGCCTAGAAAGGGAACAGTAGCAAAGGAAAGGGAGAGAGGCCTGGAAAATTGGTCTGTAGATTCCAGGGTTCCTTCTCTCATGGCAGGTGCTGTGGCTGTTTCAGAGGTGGGCTGCAGCTAGGTTTACCATGTATCATGAGCCCTGCAGAGAGAAGGTCACCATGAGCTCCAGCAACATCTATGACAGCTACACCTTGGGGAATGGAGGGTCAAGCACAGGCTCCCTGTTTTCTGTAGCGTCCTCAGTTAGGTCATCTCCTGAATTCCATTCTCCAAGAGAGGAGGCAAAACCATGGGAGTCCTAGAAATATAGGCCAGGGAGGGGTGTGTCCTTGTGTCACTAGGAAGGGCAGGAGGGACTCAGTGGGAAGTTTGCCTCCAGTACAGTGCTCAGAAGAGGAGGAAGAGTGTCCAGCTTGTTTTATAGCCTTAGACCAGGGATCCTGGCCTGGTGATGCACTAGGAAATGACCAAGGAGGGATGGGCAATAAGAAGTCCCCTAGGCCTAAACCAATCAAAGCCTTCTTCCAAAGACTCAGGGTTTCCTAAGTAACCAGTGTGAACTGAGCCAGGCCTAGACTCGAAGTGGTGAAGCATAACCCTCTCCAGCAGCAGCAGCCCAGGTAACAGGCTCAGGAAGGGCTGGGACCTGAGCAAGGAAAAGTATTTGAGAAAACCAAAGTATTGCTCCTTGGCTTTGGACAGCACCTGATAAGCAGTCATTCCACAGGGTACAGTCTCCAAGTTCCCTGGCCTAACCTTGAGAAAGCAAAGCAACTCAGGACCCAGGAAAGGGGTGAAAGAATATCAAAAGTTGATGGTATTATTAAAGAAAGTGAAGTGAAAGTCGCTTAGTCGTGTCCGACTCTTTGCGACCCCATGGACTGTAGTCCATGGAATTCTTCAGGCCAGAATACTGGAGTGCGTAGCCTTTCCCTTCTCCAGGGGATCTTCCCAACCCAGGGATCGAATCCAGGTGTCTCACGTTGCAGGTGAATTCTTTATCAGCTGAGCCACAAGGGAAGCCCATTATTGAAGAAGTGCCTTTCAAATTTCTAGGGAGGGCAGGGAAGGAAGAAGGAAAATCCTTTCTAACTCTCAGGGCATCCAAGTTGTTTGCAAACATTCTGCAGACTTTCCTCATTACCCCAGCTCCAAGGATCTGAGAACCTGAAGTAGCAAAGAAGCCCCTTTATGGGGATGAAATCTGCTCTGCTATTCTCTTTATCTCAAACGGTATCCCTGAATCCTTCTGACAAGTTGGCCCAGATGGCCCTCCATGAGCAGGATCAGCATTTGTGCACAGAACTTCCTGTGCCCTCTAGCTAAAGCACAAATGGGGCTGCTCTCCTAACCTGGCTGGCCTCACCACTGGCTGCCTCAAGACCCACGCCTCTGTCCCCAGTTCAGTTCAGTGGGACATGAGAGACAGGTATAGTCACTATCAGTTACAGCCATGTCACCAACAGATCCGAGGTAGGAAGTAAACAATAGTCATAAGTCATTTTCTTATTAGCAGATGGCAACTCTAAATTTCCAGAGCTGTGGTTAAAATACCCCACAGATGGGGTTCTAATCTTCTGGATGCAAATGGAGCCAATTTAAAAAAGCCTTTAAAGCTACAGACCTGCAGGAGTGGGCTCTGAAGCTTCTGCTCCCCTCCGTATTATTGGGCAGGAGTGGCTGATGTAGGATGTTCTCTCTCTATGCCTCTGGAGCAGGGTGTGCTGTGCCCTGCAGGAGGGATAAAATAAGAGGGACAATGTGGTTTTAAACTGAGCAGAGAGGACAGATGCAGGAAGAGAGAAGAAGGGAACATTTCCTGGAAGAGAGGTCTTTTTAAAATGGATATTTTCAAGTATAAAAAACTTAAGAATAGTATCACAGATCACTCACTCACCTTCAGCACTTATTTATATTCTAAATTATGTTCCATCTATAACATTCCCCCAACTTGCCCCAGCCCATACTTGTTTTTGGAGATGGGTGGGGGAGGGGTGCACTGGTATATTTTAAATCCTGGTCATCTTATTCAAAGAGTTTTAAACAAAATCTGTAATTAGGAGCAAGAGACCTCTGCAGACCTGAGAGCAGACTTTAGAGGGAGTCTCTTGGTTCTTCCAGAAGGAGTTTTCAGCCCAGACACTTGCTTGGGTTGCTGATTCTAACTGGTCAAAATAAAAGGAAAGTTTGCCCTCATGTGAATAAAACCTCTCAAGGGTCAGTGGTTGATCCCAAATGCCAAAGAAAGCCAGGCTTATGTCCTAGTGAGTGTTCCCCCTCACCTGAGTGTCTCTGGAGACCCTGGCACCTCTCAGGCCAAATTTCTGGGATCGAACCCTCTACCAGGCTACTGCTTTCAAGGGTACATGTCCAAGGAAGGTAAGACAAATACACAAACATAAACACACACACATAAATGACATAAACAGAGATACCATTCTGCCCCATTACAGACATGGAATAAGAGACCCTGATCTAGGGTGCAGGTTTGGTGCTTGAGTGTCAGGGTGTATCCTTCAAGTTTCACTTCTGTTCACCTTACCCCATACTGGAGCTTGCCCTTGAAGGAAAGGGTCTATGTCTGGAAGAAAATCTGAAAAAAAAAAAAAAAAAAAGTATTACCGTGCCAACAGAACAATTTCCAGACTGTCCTAACCATCATTTTCCTGATTGAGTTTTGAAGTGTTATACCACCAAATTTCTTTGATTTGGGGGAAAAAAATAAGTACAAGGGAGGCTTTAAAGAGGGAAGGGGATAATTATGTGTGAATTGATGAAAAATCCTAGTTGTTCAATTTTAGTAGCTTTCAAGCATTTAATACTTACAGATTTATTATATATAACTAATAAAAGACAAGTACTAAGAAGATAAGCTAATGGCAAAACTTAACATCACAATACATTTCTGAGTTTCGTTTACCACAAAACGTATTTGTTTCTTAATAGATATTGCCAGCATTTCATGCCATATCCAGTGGTTCACAGGAGTGTTGGACTAAATCAGGATTTATTACATTTACTAACAATCTTCTGTGAGAGAAGTGTAGTTCTTTTTCTTCTGAGTTGTACTGTCCAGTCAGAATAAAGATTTTCCTCCCTGGTTATCTTTTCTGCCAGGCCAACATTTCTGGGGCATGTGAAGAGGTGAGTGATCATCTCACAATTCCTCCATCTTTAAGCCAGAGTTGGATAAAACTTGTCTGGATGCAGATGTGGGTTTGAGGGCTGCCTCAGCTGTGCCATAAACAACATGTGGCAACTGAAACTTGAAATATGGTTGGTCCCAAATGAGATGTGCTATAAGAGTCAAGTACACTCCTAACTTCAAAGACTTAGTATGAAAAAGAATGCAAAATATCTCTCTGAATAACGTTTAATATTGACTGTATGTTGAAATAAAATTTTAGATGTATTGGGTTAAATGAAATGATGAAATATATTTTATAATTTATTTCACCTGTTTTTAAGACAAGTGATGATTACAAATGTGGCCAAATGGCTTGGAACAACATACAAAAGGAGGCTACCCCACCTCACAGTTCCTTGAGAGGATGGCATGGAAAGGTCACTAACTTCCCTGACCCTTAGAACCAGAGAAGATGGCCACTCTTCTCATCTCCTAAGATGCAGGGCTCTGGCCACACCCTCCAGAGGGTCCACCTGCTCTTCAGGAAAGTGAATATCTATAGTGCCATGTAGATCTGTTTGGGACTTGGGGTTGTGACTAGTGCAAAGCCTATCATTGCTACTCTCCTAGTTGTTACTGGCATCAATATGGAATGGCTCTCGTATGTTCCTGAGTATGTACCACTTTCCTCCTTCCACTAGTCCTTTCAGGTGGGTACTGCTGGGCACCCCTGTGTGACCTGAGGTTCCCCTGCGGTGCAAGCTTTTCTAGAGCCACTTGGGCGGCAAGTGGGTCCAGGGACAGGAAAGGGATGGCAGGCCAGGAGGCCTGTCTCTGATTCTCCCCGATAGTCTCTAACCGTTCTGGCCCCGGCCAGTTGATAGTAACAGATCAGGAAGTCCCAGGTGACCTCACAGGCTGTCATGGGACTGGGGCTCACTCTATGTGCTTTGCATTCGATTCTTTGCAATCCTGGTATGAGAAAGGAAACTGTTGGCCTTAGAAGTGGTTTGGAGAGTGGTAGCTGCATTTGGGAGAGATTCTTCTGCTGGCCTCTCTCTATATACTTAAACCCCACCCTAGTCCCAGTCCTAAAGTCTGTTCTGTTGCCCCAGCCTTAATGACAGTGTAGTCTCAAGGACTCTGAGATACCCCTAGAGGCAGATGAAATTTTACATCCATTATGAAGCAAATGATAGACTTCTCACTGCTGGGAGGAGGAAGGGGGAGGAATTGGATGGATGGAAAAGTTTCCCTGGCTCTCTGGAGCCTGATTTGGGTCTTTTCCACTTGAAGTTCTTTCTACGTGAAAGCCCTTTCCTGTCTTCATTCAGTGCCCTGCCCCAATAATCCCTCCTCAGAGAAACCCTACTGAGCACTTCCACTCTTCCAGCCCCCTCCTTGGCTTTATTCTGAATAATCAGTGAAAGTTAACATTAAAGAGTGATTCCCAGTCCACTCTGGAAAGGTTTCAGTCTCTTCTAAGTGAGGATGGGGTATGAACTCCAGAGCAGCAGAGTGGCCACTCCTCACTTCCCTCTTTCCCATAACAGAAACAAGGTCTAGTATTTTAAAAGACCTTGTCCCTTCCAGCTTCAGATCCAGTCTGACATGTTTAGAGTTGGTGGAAACAGAAATGACAGTTCCCCCTCCCCTCAACTGCCCAAGCCTGATCATGATCCAAGCAGATTCTTTTGCAACTTTTTTTCACAAAGATTTTTCTTGTGAAATCTGGGAAGTGTGGAGAAGGTATGTAGTTGACAGGGAGAGAACACAGCAGTATAGTTTATTCTCTATGTTCCTCTGACACACGGGCAAGACTCAGCTTAGAAGAGCCAGAGGAGCCCAGAACCGGGATGAGGGGAAGGACTATAAGGTGGTTTGCATTCTTCCTGGGCCTAGCAAGAAGTTGGGCACACATAAGGCATCTAATGCTTTTTTAAAATGATGTATTAATCTGGAATGCTATTCTTTCAAGCATTAGGTTCCTGGAGTAGAGTGCCTCTCTCTAGTCATCTTATCCTCCATCTTATCCTTCCACTGCATACACTGCAAATACTCTGCCTTGGTTTACCAAGTGGGAACTGCAACCTCTGCAGGGGAACTAGAGAGGCAAGTGTCCAAGCTCTGGGTCTTCCATGACTGGCTGTGTGACCTTGGACAGGGGAGTCGTGTGCCTAACACTCCTGCCTGAGAAAACTCAGTGGAGGAAACTATTATAACGTCTCCTATGAAAAGAGGTAGGTGTAAAGTCTGAGAACGGCAGTTGCTGAGTTTTTAGGATTTACTCTTCCAAGGACAGTTTTGAGGAACTCTGAAAAAGAGGTCTGACTCCTACCTCCTAAACATCCTAAACGTTCTGCAAAACCTTTCAAGTCCTTCCCCTCACCGACTGCCGCCCACCCTGGCAAAGAACCCTACTTAATGGGATTAGAGAAGCGTGGGGCTTTCACAGACCCTCGACAAACACCGGGGGCTTAGAGTAAGTAGTGACGTTGATTACTCATTTTAAGTCTTGGTGTCTAGTACTTAACGGGAGCTGAGAACAACTATTCGAGGAATGAGGAACGCCGCACCTAAGCAGGTCGCCTTCCCTGGCCCCCCGCAGCGCAGCCAATCCCGGGCACCTCAGTTAGTTTTCGTCACGAGTTGCTGGTCAGATTCTCCTTGGACGAAATTTCCCATCCCTGGGCCCACCTCAACTCTTTGCCCTAGGCGCCAGCCCACCCGAAGGGCAAGACAGGGCCCCCAAAACGTAGTGTAGAGTAGGGGGCGTTTAATATGGTCGGGACCCGGAGGCTGCCGCTGCCCTTTTATTCGGACTCAGCCTGGCGATATTTGCGTCGTGGGGCCGCCAGCAACGAAGGTCACAGCGGGAAGACTGGCGAGGACAGACGGAGGGCAAGGCCTGGGAGGAGCAGGCCGCGAGGCAGCAGCGGACTCGGGCCGGCCAATCCCTTGCTCCGCTGGGCCTCTACGTCACTAGTTGCCAGGGCGGGGTTCTTCACGGCGGCAGACGCTGGCCGCCCGAAGCTGAGGGAAAAAGCCGGGCGACAATTGGGGATCGCTGCCCCGCGCTAACCCTCCCTCCCGTCCCTCGGTCCCCTCACCGGTCGCTGACTGGCTCCTCGGACACCGCGCGGCTCCCACTCAGCTGGGTCGCTGACCCCCGCCTCCCGGACTGCGGGACTGGGGCGGGGAAGGGAGGGAAGGAGCGCGGGGCGGCCTAGAGGAGGGAACTGGGAGGTGCCTCGGGATTGAGGGTCACGCTCCAGCCCCGCTCTCCCGGGTTGGCCAGTGGCCTGCCTCACGCCGGTGCGTCACCGGTTGCTGGGAAAACTACGAGACTTAAGACGGCTCCACTAACGGTTCGGCCTTACCTGCACGGGCCGGAATTCCAGTAAGGGGGCGGGACCAATAGATGGAGCCTCAGGAGACTCTGGGCCCGCCTCCCTCCCCTGTCAAGGCCCCACCTTCTTCCTGGGCTCAACCAATCCCTGCCTCCTCTTTTGCCTACGTCCCACCCCCGGGTCTCTTCCCGCCCAATCAAGAGGAAAAGGCTCTGAGCCCCGCGCACAGCCTCAGCGCCTAGTGGCGAAGCCCGGGTGTATGCTTTTGTGTTCCTGCGGTTCACAGGGGCAGGCGTGGACGCAGAAAGATATCCCCGCAGGTGCCGCAGCCTGGCTAGGGGTGCCCCGGGGTGGAGTGACCTTGGGGGCCACCCTCCCGAAAGTCCTGGCAGTAAGCTAGTGACTTCTTACAAAGAGGCCACACTTGATACCTGTTATCTTAATCCTTGCCACAGCCCTGCCAAGGAATTGATGACCCGTCCAAGATTGCACTACCAATATTGGGGGGTACTCCTAGTCGGCTTTCCAGTTGTCTCTACAAGAGCATACTGGCTGAGCTCTCTGTTCAATGTCTTGTTCCACTGAGATGAGCTGTTAATGTTGTTTTCCAGAAACGCATTTGGGAATGTGACCGTCCGCCTTCAGGGCTGCCTATCAGGCTCCGGATGATGCCACTCAGGATCATTCTTTACCAGTTCTAATCTTCCTTTCAAGGTCACTTAGTGCCACATATCTTGTCACCCATCCAGAGCTTCTGCCCCTCTCCTCTGCTCAGTTCAGTTCTGTCGCTTAGCCGTGTCCGACTCTTTGCGACCCCATGGACTGCAGCCCGCCAGACTTCCCTGTCCATCACCAACTCCTGGAGCTTCCTCAAACTCACGTCCATCGCATCGGTGATGCCATCCAACCATCTCATCTTCTGTCGTCTGCTTCTCCTTCTGCCTTCAATCTTTCCCAGCATCAGTCTTTTCCAATGAGTCAGTTCTTAGCATCAGGTGGCCAAAGTATTGAAGCTTTAGCATCAGTCCCTCCAATGGATATTCAGGACTGATTTCCTTGAGGATTGACTGGTTGGATCTCCTTGCAGTCCAAGGGACTCTCAAGAGTCTTCTCCAACACCACAGTTCAAACGCATCAATTCTTCTGCGCTCAGCTTTCTTTACAGTCCGACTCTCACATCCATACATGACTACTGGAAAAACCATAGCTTTGACTAGATGGACATTTGTCGGCAAAGTAACGTCTCTGCTTTTTAATATGCTGTCCAGGTTTGTCATAGTTTTTCTTCCAAGGAGCAAGCGTCTTTTAATTTCACGGCTGCAGTCACCATCTGCAGTGATTTTGGAGCCCAAGAAAATAAAGTCTGTCACCATTTCCATTGTTTCCCCATCTATTTGCCATGAAGGGATGGGAGCAGATGCCATGATCTTAACCATTACATAAAATTTACGCTCCTAATATGACATTAATGCCCTTTTCTATCTGTTCCAACCTGCCTTTCCAATCTGTTCTCTCCAACTCTCCACTAAACTCGATCAGGTTATTTAACCTCTAGTCCCTCAATTGTAAAAATGGAGGTACAATATACCTTAGTTGGTTGTCACAAGGATCAAATGAATAGATATAAACTACTCAGAACTTGGTGCCTGGTACAAGACAAACATTGCATAAGTGTTTGCTGTTTTTATTGTCAAATGATATGAGCAAGTCAGGGAAAATAATTTACTTCTGGAAGACCCAGTAGATTTAACAAGGGTAGAAATAATTCTGGGATTTGAGTAAAGGCTCTCCTTTTTATCCATCTGTATTAGTGGACTCTACACTATGTATTTCTAAGAGCAGCAAGTATTCAGCCACATTTTTTTTTTTTAACAGCTTTATAATTGACATACAAAATTTCAGATATTGAAATGTATGGTTTGAAAACTTCTGACATACATATACACAAACTGTATCCTCACAACAATCAAGACAGAGAACACATCCACTACCCACAGGTTTCTGGGTGCCACTTTGTAATCCACCACTCCCCTAGGCAACTACTGATCTGCTTTCTATCACTACACATCAGTCAACTAAAACATTTAATTAGCAATTGATGGTGTTATTTATTAAATATTTGACTTATAGTGAGAAAAAATCAACATAGAAGGTAGTTTCTATTGGTGAAAAAAACAAACTAAAAAAGGTTGTTTCTAAACATGAAGGTAGCAGTATTTGAAGAAATTAAAACTAATTTATGAGAAAACTTTATTTCATTGAGAAAGAGATGACTTGTGATACTACCTAGTGATTGGTAGTGTTACTAACATCTTTATATGACTTTCATATTTTTATATTTCATTCATTAGACAACAGGGGTTGGTTATTTGTGTCAGGGACTGGAAGGGTACACTTATAATGGGGAGAACATTGAAACTGTGCTGTCCAATGTATTAGTCACTAATCACATACGGCTATCGAAATTTAAATTAAAATTTCAGTTCCTCAGTTGCACTGGCCACATTTTAAGTTCTCAAGGACCTCTCACCTGGCTAGTGGCTACTATACTGAACAGTGTGGATACAGAAATTAGTTATCATTGCTGCAAGCTCTATTCTATAGAGCTAATTTAGAATATTTTTGAGTATATTATCTATATGGGAGGTGAGGAGGTTCTAAGCTGAAGCAATGGCAATGAAATGGAGAGGAGGGGTCTCTCCTCCAGATACTCCACATACTGAGATACTTAATGTGATACTGAGTGAAGACAGCAGGATTCATTTAGGATGTCTTCTAGGTTTGGAGTAAATAGGTTGATGATTAAAATCATTCACCAACCAACTACATATAGGAGAAGCAGCAGGATTTGGGAAAAGGGGATGGCATAAGACTTGTGTGCAATGAGTGAGAGGCAGCCATGGACTGGCCATGGGTCTGAGAAGCTGCTGGATCTCAGAATTTGGTCTGTGGGGATTCTAGGTAGAGGCAGAGTTGCAAGGAAGGAGCAGTAGCCATGGGTAGGAGTCAGAGTCATGTACTTGGGTGAGGGTTTTCAGAGAAATTAGGCTACATAAGAAGATCAGAGGCTAGCATCAGGGCCTGGGAAGAACTGACATTTAGGGCAGGATTTTCAAACTGTGAGTGGCTCATGAAATTAACAGAATAGGTCTCCAACAGCATTTAAAAAAAAACACAGTAAAACATATATTAATGTG
The DNA here is from genome assembly GCF_054371585.1 of Giraffa tippelskirchi. Classification (NCBI taxonomy): domain Eukaryota; kingdom Metazoa; phylum Chordata; class Mammalia; order Artiodactyla; family Giraffidae; genus Giraffa; species Giraffa tippelskirchi. The sequence continues at coordinate 116,193,582 of NC_137280.1, read as the reverse complement.
CTTTTCCTGGGCCTTCCTTGGTGGTCCAGTGGTTGGAAGTCCACCTGCAAATACAGGGTACAAGGATTTGAATCCTGGTCTAGGAAGATTCCACACACCACGGGGCAACTGGGCCCCTGTGCCACAACTACTGAACCTGCGTGACGCAACTACTGAAGCCCATGCACCCAGAGCCCATGCACCGCAACAAGAGAAGCCACTGAAATGAGCAGCCCGCATACTTCAAGGAAGAGTAGCCCCCTCTTGCCGAAACTAGAGAAAGCCTATGAACAGCAACAAAGACCTATTGCAGCCGCAAACAAAGATCTTCTTTTGAAAATTGAAATTATTTTGAAACTTTTGTTATGAATATATTTACATACATATATGTATACCAAGTTGCAAGGTAAAACATATTTCTGAGTTGATTAGTTTGAATATCACCAATTTATAAAATGACACCACAGACTATAAGCTACAAACAAACAAACTCCTGGCATGTAGCAGACACTCAGTAAACATACTATGCAAAGGAATTAACCAATAGGTCAGAGAAAAAGAGGAAACTCAGGACAAGGGTGACTCAGAAGCTAAAGAAGGATGAGAGAAAAGTAACAACCTATTGTCAGATGTCAGTCACTTGGTGATATTCAGAGCTTATCCCTTCCATTTCTGTGGCAGGAGCAGAAGTCAGACTACAGAAGTAAACAAGATGTGAGGAAACAGAGATGAGACAAATGAGAGTGGAGAATGAGAGGCATTTGTTTTGTTATAGACAGAGGTTCATTACCTGCCTGGAAAAGATTACATAGGAAAGGCATGCTCTAGAACCGTGCTGTTCAATAATGGAATCAATAGCTACATGTGGCTATTTAAATTAAACTTAAAAATGCACTTACTTAATAATACTAGGTCCATTTCAAGTGTTCAGTGGCTTACATATGGCACAGAGCTGATATAAAACATTTCCATCACCGCAGGTAGGTCTACTGGATAGTGCTGCTCTAAAAAAAGAAAAAAAAACAACTCATAATGTTTATACTGGCCTCAATAAAAAAAGCCAGTGCACAGAGCTCCCTAACTTCTTCCCACCTGAAATATTATCCAAACCTAGCAGAAAAACTTCTATGGATTATATTACAATCCATACATGATAAGGGGCTTCCCAGGTGGCACTAGTGATAAAGAACCAAAGGAGACAAGACACCGGTTCGATACCTGGGTTGGGAAGATCCTCTGGAGGAGGGCATGACAACCCACTCCAGTATTCTTGCCTGGAGAATTCCACTGACCAAGGAGCCTGGTGGGCTATGGTCCATAGTGTAGCAAAGAGTCAGAGGTGACTTACCACGCACATATACATGATGATATCACTTTTGCTCCCGGTGAGTGAGAGTTAACCCTGGGGTAGGCCAGTGGAGACATCAGGGAGGCAACTGAACTTCAGGATGTGATCTAGGGCAGTCTGGGTACTCTGTGTGTTCAAGGTGTTTTCCCACCAAATGCAAGAGATATATGACAACTTGAAACTCACTGCTAAGGAATAAACAGACAGGGAAAAGAAGTTGTGGGACGAGATATAAAGATTATAGATATTATAGCAGTGCTGAATAGGAAAGGTTCAGAAAATTCAGGATAGCACATACAGAAGATGGTAGGTAAAACTGAATTATTACAGTGAAACTCCAGTTTTACAAAATTAAAGAAACTAGCAGACAATAATTTCTGATTTTTGTATGCAATTTTCATGGGTTTTGTATGGCACCTTAATAAGAAAAAGGAGTATGATATGAGACATTATTATCTATCAGATTTATCTACTTAGAATTGCTACTTAGGGTCTCGCTGATTCACTGGAGAGAAGTCAATTCTGAAATTTAAAAAATAGTATTTCCAATTTGGGGGGAAGAAAATCACTTTTAAATTACTTAAAAATATATTTGTAATGTATTTGTATTAAAAAAAATTTTTTTAACATGGTTATTCATGGGGTGAGGGGATGGAGGGAGGGGTGCACAAAGGAAGAAGGAAAATTCAGCCCATTTGACTTCTTCGTTTCAGAGGAAGTTAAGTCTTTAGCAAACGTAAGCCTTCCAACCTGAAGCCTTCCTTTCAGGTCTCTCCTGGTGACACTGAGAAGTGGTGACTTTAGGTCAGGTCCTTTCACTGATACACAAAACCATGTAACAAATTCCTCTTCCTCGTGGGCTTTTGAACAGACTGCACGAGAGCACTCTATTCAGATAAATAAACTTCTAATCAGTGCTCATGGATTAATCGGCGATACCACTGCAACGACGTTCAGTGGGACAGAGCCTGGCTCGGGGAGGTGATGGCGAAGTGCAGCGCCGGAGCCATGGGGAGGATGCCGGCAAGAGAGATTTACGTATCAGAGCTGCCATTTAGACTTTGTTACTAACTAAGGGAACCAATGGCTTCACTTGAATAAGGGGAGTCATTTCTGAAAAAACAACCCCTCTTCCCCAGAGCGCAGTTTGCTGAAGCCGGACTCCAACAGACAACTACCACCGCTGCCAGATGCCCCCAAGCCCACTTCCGACTTCCTGGGCGAGGCCGGAAACGGTTTTGGGTGCAGCCAGAACCCGGCGCCGTAAAGCAAGATGGCGGCACTCTTTTTAAGGCAATTGTCTAATCTCCGTTTTATTTCCAACCTTTCCCTACTCACCAGGGTCTCTTGACTTTCATTATCCTCCGTAGTTTTTCTCAGCACAATCCTCCCATATTTCAGTTTCATTTATCAGTGGTAGAGGATGGGCTGGAGGCAATGTAAGGTAAGAGTCAGCGTCGTGAGACACCATTTTGTACGGAAACCGAAGGACAGGAGGAGATGTGCGTTGAGGAATCCAGACGTGGCCTGGTTAGCCGGAGAGAGTGAGAGGGAGGAGCGAGAGGGAAGAAGGGCGTTTTTACAGGATGATGTATTTCCGCTTCCTTTCGGCCTCGTTGTATTTGGTTGGACCAGCTTGTTGCGGGGAGGGCGGGGGAAGATTGTTTGCAGCGGAGATCCGCGCACGGGGAGGTAAACTGAGGTAAAGTCGAACAGAGGGCGGGCTTTGCGCCTGGCTGTGTAGGAGGCCTGCGGCCAGGGTCCTTGAGATTTAGGAAGAGCGGGGGTTGGAGATGCGAAGCTCGGGTTGTCCGCAGAATTGGAGAGAGAAGAGGAGGTGGGGTGGGGCTGGGGGTTAAAAGGTGATTTGCAAAGCCAGACTGGGGTGGAATGACGCGGGCTGGGGAAGGGTTAGGGGAAATGATGGAGAGGATTAGGATGCGGAGGGAAGTCTGGAAGGCGCTGGTGGGGGAGGGGCTGGGGCCAGAGATCCTGGGACGCGGGAAAGGAGTTGAGGGGATTGGTCGGAATGTGGAGGTGTGGGAGGAAGGTAGTAAAGTCCTTGGGAGGCTGAGGGGTGGAAAGAGGCTGGTAGCCGACGTTCGAATGCTGACCATGTACTTGGCCATTGTTTCCCCTGCAGCTCCTCAGAGACTCTTAGCCAGCAGCCTCTGCTCAGGCCCAGCCTTCTCTCTCCAGTTGCCACCACAGCCTGGAGGCGCCTGCCTCCGCCCTCCCGAATGGTGCTCCTCCTCGCAGGCCTCGGCCCAGGATCCAGGCCCCCTTTGCCCCCTGCCTCGGAGCTATTGCTCCGGGTCTCTCCTGGTGGACTCCCTGTGACGGGGAGGGAAGGACTTTTGCATATACAAAGCTATAGCTCTTGGGACCCCACTGGCCACTTGAATCTCGGCCTCTAATCGAGTCTGAGGTTCTTCCTGTGCCCTCGTTTCCCACCCTCTGAGAAGAGAAACCCTTCTTGCCACCCAGAGCCCAAGAAGCCCCAAGCTGGGGCCCTGGTCCCAGCATGTCAGTCCTCTTTTATGCTTAGGGCTGTGCCTTCTCCCTGCCAGCATGGCTGAACTCAGGCAGATTCCAGGGGGGCGGGAGACCCCACAGGGGGAGCTTCGGCCTGAGGTTGTAGAGAATGAAGTCCCTCGGAGCCCAGTTGCAGAGGAGCCTGGAGGAGGCGGAAGCAACAGCAGTGAAGCCAAATTGTCCCCAAGAGAAGAAGAAGAACTGGATCCTAGAATACAGGTGAGGAGACTGAGCTGGGGGAGGATAGGGAAATTAGAGTCTAGCTTTTCTGAAGAACTGTCAGATAAATGAGGAGTTAGACTTACTCTTTTCCCAGTGCACTGGGGCAGGAAAGAAAAACAATGATTGTCAACAAATCATTGCAGTGTAGTGTCACAAGTGCTAAAAGAGTTGTGTACGGTGGCAGTACACAGAGAGGCTGGGCCTGAGTGCCTGGGATGTGTTGCTGCTAGCTTTACTGATAAGTTAAAGTGAAAAATTGGGAGCAGGTGTAGGAAGCACACTTTAGATCAGAAGAAAGTAGAACTGTTGTTTCTTTTCCAAATACTCCAAGAGGCTGTTGACTCAGAGATGCAGCGTGAATGGGATGTGAGAGAAGATGGCTTGGAGATTGGAGGCAATTTTGAATCTTTTCCCCCTCTCCTGCTTTCTTATCAGTGCCTCCCAGGGACATTCTTATTTGTGAAAGGTGAGACTTTTCATGTCTTATAAAGGTGGCACCAGGCTTAGGCCTGTAAGGAAATCTGATGTGTGCAGAGTTATATCAGGTGAGGTCAGTCCTTCATAATACATATTTCTTGCTTTGAGGATGCTGGGTCAATCAAACGAGTGGAAGAGCTGATCTGCTGCCTTGGAGCATTACTAGTTGGAAGAGGGGCAGAACTTTGTGAAGGAGGCAGTGGAGGAGGAGGACAGGCAGCACACATGGTAGATGCATGACCGGCTGAGGCTGGATTGTGGTGTTTCTGGACGGTGGCAGGGAAGAGTTACCTGGAGAAGCTGTTTAGGCAGGTGAGAGCCAGGGTGCTCCTGTATGTTTGGGGCCTGAGTCTGCTGTTTGGTATGGTAGCATCCCCCAGATTCTGATGTGGCAGTGATTCACACCTCTGCGGGTGAACAGGAGCCTCCCAGTGCTCTCATTCCTGGGCTTCTCTGTCAACAGACCTTTATTAGGTTACTTTAGTGAGTCAGGAAGGTTTCAAAGCTAGTCCTAGCATCCTTCCTGCTTTCTCTTGGTGGAGTTTCCTGGGACATGTGTGGGGAAACTGTCTGTGCTGATAGTGTAGCAGTGGTGAGCCATTTGTTTACTGGCATGAGACAGTAATTTATTTCTGCTCTGTTTCATGGGCATTGCATTGAAAACAACTCAATTTCTCCTGCTAGTTCTATATAGATTTGTTGTCCACCTAGGAAACAAGTTGCAGTGAAAAAAGCCTTGGGCTGATATTCAAGCATCCTCTAGCCCTATGATTTGTGATTTTCATGTAAGTTACATAACCTTTTCAAGCCTCCTTTTCTTCATTTGTAACATGAAGAAGGCTTGGTCTAGCTTATTTGCACAGCTCTTTGCCGCTCTGCTCTGACCCTGTCCTGTGATTCTTTTCTTTCACAAACTCTCTTGCCTATCTTTGATGAAAGTTTGTAGGTCTTGCTTTGAGAAAGAGATCGCTGTTTGTCAGGGAGTAGGGCCTGTTGATATCCTTCATGTTTCCCTCTGCATCATTCCTTGCTCAACTCCAGAGGAGAATCAGTTGTGGTTTAAGCTCAGTCACTTCTGCTCCTGTGTATTTTTCCATTGCCTACACAGGCAAAGGTGGTGGTGTGAAAAGGCAACTTTCATGCTGCGCTGTCCAATAAAGTAGCCACTAGCTGCATGTGGATACTTAAATTCAGTTAAAAATCAATAAAAAGTGCAGTTCCTCAGGTGTTGCTGGCAGGGCAGATGTAGAACATTTCCATCATCATCGACAGTTGTATTGGGTGAACTCTGTCGGGGTCAGAGAAGACTGAGTGAGAGGAAGATTCTCCTTGCTTTGAGTGAGCTTGCAGTGTTAATGAAGCAGGAGGGACAGGAGGACCCTAGTCTCTCTTGCTAAACCAGGAGGGACGTTGTGAAATGTTGTAGGTTATGTAGGGAGGGAAGGTCTTATTGTAGAGGCCTCCCTCACTGATGAGACTGGTCTAGTGCTCTGGCCTCAGCAGAGATGCAGCGTCTTCTTGCTGTGAAGAGCGCCTTTCGTGGTGAAGGCTGGTGGCCTTCAGATCTGGGTATGGGCTCTTCTAGGTGAGAAAGACATTGGGTATGTGTCTTTTGGGTTTCTTTGTAGTGTTGACAGTGTGCAAGATCATGTTATCCTGATCCTACATTTTAGCACTTTAAATAGATTGGTGCATTCAGTGGGTCTCTACCCACAGATCCATCAGAACCTACCAGGGAAGTTTAGAAACACTTATTCCTGAGCTTTGGCCAGACATGTACATACATTCTCCTCTTGTTTGGGGTGAGAAGTTTTGACTGGTGGCCTGGGCGAGTCCACTGATCCAAGGATAGCCCAAAGATGGAGACCCTACTCAGGTATTTTCTGGAACTCCCAGAAATGGTCCCTTAGGGCCAGGCTCTTTCTGGCGTGGGGAATGGGGATTCTTGGCAGACAGGCAGCTTGTGCCTTCTTGTCTGGAAGTTGTCTAGAATCCTTCTGGAAGTTGGAGGGAAGCCAGGTGGTTGCCAGCTGTAGGCCTGCCTGAAGTGTGCTGCATCCCAGGGAAGTCCACTTGATGTCTCTCTGCCTTGACCTCAGCACAGTTTTTCTGAGGCGTCCAGGCTGGGCCTTAGCTTTCTGAGAGGCAGGGTCCCAGTGGCAGGAAGGAATAGAGGAGGGTAGTACTGGGGTGGGCCTGCGTCTTCTCTCCTATGACCTTTCTCAGCCCTCTTTGTGGTGGACACATTTCTTTCCTCAGGTAAGTAGATGCTTTCATTCACCTCCTCCTCCTCAGAGTGACTTTGCAATCTTTGGCTTGTCTGAAATGTTTAGTTTAGCTTGCTCTGGAGGTCATTTTTACTTTATTTCTAAGTCTTTGGGTCATGTATCACCCTAATCCTCCTGATTGACTGTGGACTTGGGTTTTTTTTTTTTTTTTAAATCAAGATGTATCAATATTTGATTTAGGATATTATATAAATATCTGGTGTACAACACAGTTTATAAGATTATACTTCGTTTTGGGCTTGAGTGTTTTAATGGCTTGCACAAGTTGGGCAGGAGCATCTGTCTCCTGACTGCCTTTGACTCAGTGGCCTGGCATCCTGGGCATCAGCCTGGTGTGCTCCGGAAAGGTCACCCTCCCTGCAGGCTGCAGGCTCACTGATGGATGGTGAATGCTGACTCAGACTTCATCCTCCTCGAATTCGATTTCAGTCAGGTGCCAGGAGTCCCTGGTGCAGCAGGCCAAATGGAATGTGTTGCCAGTGGCCCAAAGCAGAGCCCTGGGTGCTTGTTGGCTTCCTGCTGTGCTTTGCCCTGGGTCTGCCTCAGCCTGGCTACCCCCATCCCCTGACCCTTTGCCCTCTAGCCTGCTCTCTCCCCAGTCTCCTTGTCCTGTTAGAGCTTTGTGACTCTGAGGAGCAGACCTCAGAGTCAATAGGAAGCCTTTTTAAATTGCTGGAGGTGCTTCGTGGGTACAAGTTTCGGTATAGAAAGACATACATGCCTGCTTCTGTAGGTCAAGAGCCAAAGTCTTTCGTTTTCTTTCCAGTGACGATGACTTGCCATTCACTCCTCTGATGATCTTGTCAGGGTCTGGGAGTGCTTTGGGCTGTGGAATCAAATGGGATCCTGTCTTAGACCTTGATTTGCTCAGAGGAACATTACAGGGTGCCTTTTACCCACCTCTTTCTCTTCGCCCCCAAAATTATTATTATCTTACCAGGACTGTAGGTGGTTTTCTTAGGTGGTGGTACTCCTGTCTTTGAGGCATCCATCTAAGGACATCATTAGTCCTAGGCATGGAATCAACAGTAGCAGGAAAGCCAGATCATAGGTCAGGTCCTGGGTCCCAACTCCATCCCTGATTCCCTGCCCCATTGTTTCTTGTCTATCAAATGTAAATGGGTTGAGAATAGAGAGTGTTCCAGTGGGAACTGCTGAAAGGACTGGTCACCTCCTCCCTTAGATTATCTGAAACCCCCTGTGGGCCAAGTTCAGCCACAGAAAGCAGAATCCAAAGAGGGCCCAGTTGCCTCTCACGCAGACAGGAATTGTCTTTTCTGAGTGTCCTTTGTGGTGATCTCAGCTGAAGGTGACGTCCTTGTCAGGAAGGCACTGTGAAACTCAAAGCTCTGTGTGTGTAGGGTGGTGTTGGCCCTGTCCCAGGCTTCCTCTGGGGTCCTCTGAGCCATGCCAGCTGCCTGTTTTCCACAGTGGCCAGTTGTTACCTTATGAGCACTGAGTTGTGTGACTAATCAGTGGATCTTGTGCACTAGCTTCTAGATATCTACTCAGACCAGTACAGGAGCCACATGCGACTACCCACATTAAGGTGTGCTCTAAGGTCAGATGCATGTGGATTTCAAAGCTGTGGTTTAAAAATGTTACAACATTGGTAATTATTATTTTATGTCAATAACAGGTTGAAACTGTGTTATTATTTTAGATATATTGAGTTAAATGTACTATTAAAATTTCATCTTGGTGGTTTTCTTTCTTTTACAAATGTGGCTTTTATAAAACTAAAAATTGCACCTAAGGCTCACATTATATTTCTGTCAGATAGCTCTGTTCTGAAAAGTTCAGAGACAAGTTTGTGGTCCTCTTTGAGACAGAGTCTACCTTGTTGTGAGTATGCGTATTTTCATATCATTGTTCCTGGTCTTGTTGTATGTTTTCTCCTTTGTGTTCTATCTTATACTGTAATTAGAGCCCATAACTTGATTTCTTACATTCTTACTTGATGACTCAAATCTTTTAGAGCTTGAGGTGAGGTACAGAAATAAAAGGACTAAAGGGGGATCACACAGTGGGCTTTTGAAAGGTCTAGATGAAGTGTGCAGGAGCAGTGATGGCAGCGTTGCTCACTGCCGGGTGCAGGTGGAGTGTAGGGCATGGCCATGGGCAGCAAGCAGACATCAGGCTGGCTACTGCTGGCCTGTCCAGGGCTCCTGGAGGAGGAAGCTATAGCTGAGCACCAGGCATCTCTCCAGGCACTGCTTCTCCTTGGGAGTGTCATTGGCTCCCTGGGCCCCAGGAACTTGATCAAGGGGAGGATACTCAAGGCTAGCACCCTCCCTGCCACTGAAAGGCACAGGTGGCTTTTGCTTCTTTGGCCAGCGCTTGGGGCCAGTGAGGAGTTCAGGCCAGTGTGTCTGGTGCGTTTCTTCCTGAGGCTCTCCCTCTTTGCTGTAGGATCTAGTATGTGGGGACCTGGGGTCCTGTCACCACCGCCCAAGCAGTTAGAGGTCTCTTGAACCATGTGTTCTTCCCTAATCTTGACCTTAATTGTTCACAAAGTCCTAATGATTTTGCATCCTGGATTTCCCAGGGATCTGCCCTCTTTGTGGTAGACACAAAGAGGGCAGAGGGTGCCCTTTCCCACCTGGAGTACTACAGACAGCCTCCACTTTTGTTTCTCTGGCCCCTCCAAGCTTTCCCTACATTGCCCAAGTCTGCCTTCCTAAACCACGGGGGGCATCAAGCTCTGAGGGGTTGCCCCTGCCATTGGGAGAAGTCAGAGTATCCTGTCCCTGTGCCCCAGCCTCTCTGGCTTCTCTCCTGACAACTTGTCTGCCCTGGTCACCTGCTCTCCTGTTGATTCCCAGCCCTTATCATGCCCTCCTCTCATGGCTCCTCACACCACCAAGGGCTTGTTGCTTACTATTGGGCTGTGAGCTGCTGCATCTTTGTGCTCTAAATTCTAGGTTTCATGGTGCTGAGTGTGTAAGTGTATAGTAAAAATGTGCTGGGTGAGTAGGGCCCAGGGGTTTTTCTTTGCTTGGGACAGAGGCCATTAGCTCTGAGGAGACTCCTGGCTGGAGTACGAGGAGGAGGTGGTGGTGCAGTCTGATAGTCTGATGGCAACAGACTTGTTGCCCCTGTGTTGTGTGCGTAGGAGTTTTCCATACTGAACCTCAAGTCTCTTGTTCTTAAAATGAGGGTTTACTACATGATATAGAGGTGGAATTGTGAGGATTACAAGAGTCTGTATGTTACTAGATCTCTGACAAGAAGGCATTTGACAGTGACCTCCTGTTCCATTTCTTCCCTTCCCTATTTGGCTGGGCTTTCCCTCTGTGCCCATGTTCCTGCCCTGCCTGGTTCATATGAGGCTGCTTTCCTCTGCTGCTGTAACTTTCTGCCCCTCTCTGTGGCAGGAGGAGCTGGAGCATCTGAACCAGGCCAGCGAGGAAATCAACCAAGTGGAGCTGCAGCTGGATGTGAGTGATGCTTCTTTTCCTCACACTCTTGGGCTGGTTCCAGAGGTGCTTTCATCATTTTCTGTCCTCTTTCAGTACAGTGGCAGGGGAAGGGGCATGTATGAAAAACAAGAGGGGTTAGGACCCACATGCGTGCCTCCCTCTGCCCGTGTCCCTATCCTTTTGCCAGGAGGCCAGGACCACCTACCGGAGGATCCTGCAGGAGTCAGCAAGGAAGCTCAACACGCAGGGCTCCCACTTAGGGAGCTGCATCGAGAAGGCCCGGCCCTACTATGAAGCTCGGCGGCTGGCTAAGGAGGTACAGCCAGCTGACCCACATTCTGGGGTGGGGGGCTGCATGCAGAGCCTGGCCCTGTAGTCTTCTGTCTCTGTATGGGGTGTGAGACAGATCACCTTTTCTAGTTATCTTTTCCTCTTGTATCCCCTTTGGTTCATGCTATCTTTGCTTACTTACCTGTTTACCTCATTTCCTTCTTTTTAAATTTTTCTTTATATAAATAATATGGGGTTACTATTGGAAGGCTGTAAGTGTAACTTGTAACTATAAAACAAGATAAGAGAACCAGAATCTCCCCAGATCCAACCACATGCATGTTTTGTGATTTTTGTACCTGAAAGTTGTTTTAATCAAGAATGGTAAGGTGACAGACACAGAGACAACTGCCTTAAAAAAGTTTATTACTTTATTACTTAGTTCCTAAGAGAATAGAGCCTGTCAGATTATTCAGGACTACGTGGGGAAGGACCTGAGTGGGTGAGGAGGCAGAAAATGTTAAGGGGAAAGCTTATCTCAGAGCTTTTATTCTAGAGCCTTTATCGTTTTCATGGGAAGGAGTGGCTAAGACAGGGTAGGCAGCTTTGAGCAAATTTAGGATTGGCCAGTTTGAATAACAGAGGCAGGCTCTGGGCTATGGGGAAGGTCTCTAGTTTTCTGGTACCTAGCCTTTCAATGATTTAGAGCAGGGGAAATACTGGCTTAAGCGAGTTAGATAAAGGAGGTGATGGGCTTCAGATTGGTGGATTTGCATATAAAAAGTGTGCTCACAGAGTAGTTCGCTGTCTCTAGAAGTTAGGCAGCCCTAGGAGGGCCAGCAAGGCCTCCAAGATATCAAAACATCATGAAACATAGAAAATAAAAATGCGATTAATACAGCACAAATAATCTCTTAAAAAGTTTTTTTTTATATATAGATCCTGCCAAAATGGGATCACACATGTACTATTTTTATCTCTTTATTTTTGAGGACATGGTTCCTTGTCAAGAATTACCCATCCATGCCATTGTTTTTAGGAACTGAAGATTTTCTTATGTTAAATGTAGTGTTATTTGTTTAACCAGTTTTCTGTAACTGAAAACTTAGGTTTGTTTCTAGTATTTTGTTTGGTAACTATGGTTGTGATGAATATCTCCAGGCGGTTGTCTGGTTATTTCATTCAGCTTACCTGCTGGACTGGAGCTGATGGTCTCAACCATCAACTAACCACCTTGCAACTAAAAGGTGTGGATTTTTCTTTGTTCTCCCTAGGGCAAAAGTCCAGCAGCCTTGGGGAGTGCTGGATTTTATACGCTTTGCCCTGCACTGGCAGTACCCTTCTATTGCTCCTTGTGCCTCTTCTCTTTGCTGTACCCCCTGCAACCTATTCTTTGTAGACTTTTGCTTCCTCAGCACTTATCCTTTGTGCAGTTTGGGAGGTGAAGCCAACATTACAGTGGGCCTTTTTTCTTCTCTTGTCCTTGCCCAGGGAGGGTCTCCATGGGCAGCCAGGGGTCCTTTGCAGCTCACTCTCCTGATGGTCCTTCCCCACCCCTCCTCCCAGGCCCAGCAGGAGACACAGAAGGCAGCACTGCGATATGAGCGAGCTGTGAGCATGCACAACGCTGCCCGGGAGATGGTGTTTGTGGCTGAGCAGGGCGTCATGGCTGACAAGAACCGGCTGGACCCCACATGGCAGGAGATGCTCAACCACGCCACCTGCAAGGTGAGCCAGGCAGTGCCAGTTGACCCTTCTGCCAGTTCTGGTACTTCGTTTGCTTTCCCTGAATCCTGTCACCTTCCTCACTCCTTTCTGTCTCTCTCCTGCTCCTGCCTTCCCTCAGTTTTGATTCTGTTTCAGGAAAAGTCTGGTCCTAGCTCTCTGCTCTATTTGGCCTCCAGTGTGTCCCATATATACTTCCTTTTGACTTAGAAGGTCCTTCTTGGCTCTTCTTCAATCTTTGCCTCCAGATGTGGGAGTGACTCAAGTAGTTCATTCCTGAATGCCCTGGATTCAACTCTCCTTTGTTATGTTTCTATTTTCTGAATATTCTTCCTTTCTTGCTCTTGTACCTTGATTTTCAAAGTATAATTTGTGTATTATTTCCAGTCTTTTCTATGGGGATTCCCTTGTGGCTCAGGTGGTAAAGCATCCACCTGCAATGTGGGAGACCTGGGTTCGATACCTGGGTTGGGAAGATCCTCTGGAGAAGGGAAAGGCCACCCACTCCAGTATTCTGGCCTGGAGTTGGATGTGACTGAGAGACTTGCGCTTCACTTCTGTGGGGGTTGGGGAGTGGGAGGATCCCTGGCATCAGCTCTAGTCTCCTACCTTCACCTTGTAAAGAGCAAGTGTCTTAGTCCATTGGCTTTACTACAAAATACCAGACTGGGTGGCTTAAACATCAAAAGTTTATTTTCTGGAGGCTGGGACATTTCAAGATCAAGGCACAGGCAGATTTAGTGTTTGCTGAGGGTCTGCTTCTTGCTTCCCATATGGCCAGCTGTCTTTTCACTGTATTATTACATGGCTGAAGGACCTGGGGAGCTCTCTGAAGCCTCTTTTATAAGGCAGATAATTTCATTCGTGAGAGCTCCCTGCTCTTGAGCTAATTACTTCTTAGAGGGCCCACATTAAGGTTAGGATTTCAACACAAGAATTTTTTTTGTGGAGGGATGGGGTGGGAGGGTGTACTTCTCTGGTGGTTAAGTTTTCACCTTCCAGTGCAGAAGGTGTGAGTTTGATCCCTGGTGGGGGGAGCTAAGATCCTACATGGCTGGTGGCCAAAAAAACCAAAGATAAAACAATGTAACAAATTCAATAAAGACTTTAAAAATGGTCCACATTTAAAAAAAAACACCTAGAAAAAAAAGTTTGAGGGGACACAATCATTTATTCTGTAGGATAAGTGTCAGCTCCCGAGGAGTGGTCACGTCTCAAGCTTTTTTGTGCGCTCCTTAGTCCAGGCCCATGGGTCACGTGAGAGCAGGAGTTCCGCTTCTCCGGAACTCACGCAGCACTGGGGCAGGGGTTGCTGAAGCTGTGTGTGTGTGAGGTCGACTCCTTGGTCTTGGTGGATGCGGTGGTTGGAGCCCTTGCCTGTTAGCTGCTTGGGCATGGAAACCTAGAGAACCCAGTGCAGAGCTGTGGCTCTCCCAGGTGAGGCTCTTCCCTCCCCCCAGCCCCCAAGGTTGAGCTCTGAGGACCATGATGTGGCAGATGTGTCACAGATGGATGGACATTTCCTGCATGCTCGTGAGTGGGCTAGAGGACCTCAGCACCTCCTGAGAGCAGCAAAGCTGAGAGGTGGCGAGTGGTGCAGGTAACAATAGGCAGGTGCGAGGACCCACAGTTCTCTTGTGTCTTAGGAGCTCAGTGCCCTCTCTGGGCTCTGTAGACAGTTTAACATGTGGAGTGACAGGCTGGGCAGGCTATAGGGGCAGGAGTGTGGGTCCGTGTTCAGTGATGGATATGCTCTGCCCCACCTGGCCCAGGTGAACGAGGCAGAGGAAGAGCGGCTTCGTGGTGAGCGGGAGCACCAGCGGGTGACGCGGCTGTGCCAGCAGGCCGAGGCTCGGGTGCAGGCCCTGCAGAAGACCCTCCGCCGCGCCATTGGCAAGAGCCGGCCCTACTTTGAGCTCAAGGCCCAGTTCAGCCAGATCCTGGAGGTAGCTGAGTGGGGGGGGGGGAGGATAGGAGAGGGGACAGGCATAGAAAGGGAGGGCAGGTAGAGGGGACACTAGTCTGTTTCTCTGGGCCATCCACCAGGCCGGTGTAGTGGGACAGGTATGCTCAGAATGACTCCACAGGAATGGGAGGTGGGGTTGGGGAATGGATGCTGACAGAGAAGGGAGGTAAAGGAGAAGAAGTGAGAATTGGGGGAAACCAGAGAGAAAGGGGAGAGGAATTGGCCAGATGGGGAAAGGGAACAATGGGAAGAGGAGGAACAGTGGGTGGGAATGAAGACCTGGGAGGAAGACCCTGGAATGCCAGGTAGGATCAGGGCAGGTTGCTGGGGAAGGAGGATCCTAGGAAGAAGAGGAGTGGAGAGGGGCTGGGTAGAGTTGGTTCTGCACTGCAGATGAGTAGTTGGGGATGAGCAGAGCCAAGTTTGGGGAAGGGACATCTCAGTGGGTCTGAGAGGACTTGGCAGCTCCAGGGGCCTCAGATAATTGCCCAAAGGATCACCTGACCCTGCCCCTCCCTCTGCAGGAGCACAAGGCCAAGGTGACGGAGCTGGAGCAGCAGGTGGCCCAGGCCAAGACCCGTTACTCAGTCGCCCTGCGCAACCTGGAGCAAATCAGCGAGCAGATTCATGCGCGGCGCCGGGGCCAGCCTGCTCATACCCCGGGCCAGAGGCGCTCCTCTCCAGTGGGGGCAGAGGCTGGGCCTGATGGTGGCGAGGATGCGGACAGCGGGATCATCGAGGGGGCGGAGGGTGGAGGGCTGGAGGAAGGCGTCAGCCTGGGGCCTGGCCCTGCCCCGGACACCGACACGCTGAGCCTGCTGAGCCTGCGCACTGTGGCTTCGGACCTGCAGAAGTGCGATTCCGTGGAGCACCTGCGGGGTCTCTCGGACCACACCAGTCTAGATGGGCAGGAGCTGGGTCCCCGGAGTGGGGGTCGTGGAGGTCGCCACCAGCGCAGTATCAGCCTGTAGCCCCGTGCTCAGGGTGGCTGATGCATTCATACCGCCACTGGCCCAAGGAGGGCCCTGCAGGTTCCTAGCTCCCTCTCCTCGGGTCCTTGCTTCTCTCAGAGAGGTCAGGTTGGCTGTGTCTTGAGTCTGTTGTATATGTCCTGGCTTTCTCACCTTGCCCTGCCCCCCACAGGTGGCAGCTCTCTTTGCCTTACCCTTTCAGAAGGCTTGTCTTTGGCTCTGACATCTTCTTTCCCTGTGTTGGTCCTTCACTGTCTGTCTGTCTGCTGCCCTCTTTCTGACTTCTGTCTGGTTTTTCCCCTCAGGGAAATTTGTCTGGGCAGCACAGGGAAACCATCAGAGAAGGTGGGCACTGGATCTGGGTCCCAGCATCTTGGTCCCCCCAGCTTGAGTGAATGGATGGGTCCCCCTCCCACTTACTCATCTCCCAGGTGGTTCCTGGGATGCTCTGGAACCCTCCAGCAGCCCAGCAGCCCATCCTCTGTCCCAGCCTGCTCACGGGTAACATGTAAGAAGTGCTACGGGACTGTGTGCCTCTGGAAGACACCACCCATCCCTTTAGTGCTCCCTCCTCATGACCGAAGCCACCTGTGCCTCAAAGCAGGACTTGAGGGATACTGGTGTCAGAGAAGGTGAAGCCCAATCCCATTGTCAACAAAGGGGACACGACCAACTCCAAACAGGCTCCCGTGTGCGTTGTGTTTCCCCAGCTGGGCTGTGTCCAACATTGCCAAGGTGCTAGTGGGTCCATGTTGGGGGGTGGAGATGTAGTGAGGTTCTGATGGCTGAAGCTCTTCCCATTTCTGCTGTGGAGTTAGGTCCGTTTACTTTTTCTGGGTAGAGGATGCTGAACCAAATCTCAGCATTCTTCTACAGGGTGGAGTTAGGGAATTTGGTGCTCAATTGCTCTCCCTCACTCTTCCCGAAACCAAACCATACCTAGTCCAGGATCCCTTGGGGGGATGCTCAGGTTTGGCTGCAGAGCCTCCGCTGATAACAGGGCAGGGTTGGCCTGCGGTGAGGGAACCCACCCTCCATAGGGAGAAGTTTCAGGTGTCTGATGGCACTCCCATGCTGTGTGGGGGAAAGGCAGGGAAGCTACACTGGATCTGGGTGCCTTGGGGAACTGATCCTCCTGTCCCACCCCAGGAGGGCTGAGAGCTGGACTCTGGACAGGAGAATTTGTGCCTAGGCCTGTGTGCTGCTGCCATCAACTGGGAGGGCGGGGGTGGCGGGGAGTGGGCCTTCAAATAGAGGTTGTCTCCCTGTTCCAGGGTTAAAACAGGATGGTCATGATGAGAACTGCCAGGTTTGAGGTGGCCATGGGTGGAGGGAAAATGGAGGAGGACGTGGGCGTGCGTGCGTGCATGCATGTGCCTGTGTGTATGGGGGGAAAGGGTCTGCCCCTGATTTTATTTAAATAAAATAGTTTATGTAACAGTAATGTTTATTGTCCCTTTCAGGGGAGGGAAGAGGAGAAAGGGGTGAAGATGGAGAGAAGGGAGGAGCAGGGTGAAGCGAGGTGCATTTTGATGGAGTAGTCAGTGAAGGTCTCGGGAGGTGAAGGGTGAGATGGATCAAACTTCCAGCCATAGGAGGAGGGCTGGAAGGCTTATGGCCACAGGGCTGGGGTGAATGCATACCGGGTCAGTGGTGTCTGGCAACATTCTCTCCCACCCCCCACAACCACCAATCTGCTAGCCAGGAAGGGCTCTCTGCAGGGTGGAGTGGGTGTGTCAGCCACTGGTGGTGTAGGTGAGATGATGGTGCCAATCCTGGACATGAGCAGAAATAAAGGGGAGGGACAAGTAGGGTTGCAGCATTTAGCAAATATACAGGATGCCCAGTTAATCTTGAATTCCAGATAAGACAGTATTTTTGCCTCCCTGCAGTGTTTAGGACATACACATTGTCATGTGTCTGAAATTAAAATTTAACATAGGTAAAAGGTGACTGTCAAGTCAGGGCTTGACCTGTGGTGGGTCAGAGGAGTTTGAGTACATTTGGACCAGCAGCCTGTGAAACATCGGGGGGAGTCAGGTTGGGGAAAAGACAAGAACTTCAAAAGCTGCGGAGGTGGAGTGAAGGCTTTCAACTCAGCCCTGCCAGAGGTGAGCCTGCATTTATAGCCAGCTGAGGAGCAAGTCAACTGAGGGAGAAGATGCTAACAGGGAGGAGGAAGGGGAGACACTGTGGGAAATGGGTGTCTTGACCAAAAGGGGCAAGGTGAAGGCCAGCAGTTAGAGGGACAGGAGGGCAGAGGACTGACCCTGGCGCTCTCAGATGGTAGATGGGCCATTAGGAGCCACCATGTACCCTTTGACAAGATTGTCCAGGTGTGAGACTGCCTTTCCTGACCTGACTTCTTAATTGAGAAATAAATGCGATAAGGTAGTTGGGTGCCAAATACTTGCTTAATCACTGGAAAAGCTGTTGTGAGTATATGGCCTATGTCCTTGGCCAAATGGGTCCACGGACTTCCCTATGCAGTCCGTGGCGGCGTGGGACCTGTAAGGCTCCTCATTCAAAGGAGCCCCCAAAAGAAGGGTTGCTCATGCCTACCAGTTTGCCCTTAGCCTTATAGAAGGTAATGGAGGCAGTTGGACTCCAGAGCAGGGGTCCCCAACCCCTGGGCCGTGGACCAGTACCGGTCTGTGGTCTGTTAGGAACCAGGCCACACAGCAGAAAGAGAGCAGCAGGCAAATGAGCAAAGCTTCATTGTATTTACAGCTGCTCCCCATCACTCACGTTACTGCTTGAGTTCCGCCTCCTGTCAGATCAGTGGTGGCATTAGATTCTCATAGGAGCACAAACCCTACTGTGAACTGTGCCTGTGAGGGATCTAGGCTGCGCACTCCTTATAAGAATCATTCCAAAACCATCCTCCTCTCCAACAGTCTGTGGAAAAATTGTCTTCCATGAAACTGGTCCCCTGGTGCCAAAAAGGTTGGGGGATCGTTGCTCTCGAGTCCAAACTCTTCAGCCTTTGAGTGAAGGTGCCAAAAGGAACTAGAGGTGAGAAAGTAGAGGGAGTAGGTGTAGTCAACTCTTGGGAAGTTTTACTGTGAATAGAAAAAGCTGAGAACTATCAGGATGGTCAAAGAATATTAAAGTAAGCAAGAGATGGTGAAGTTATGGGGATCTGGAGTCTTCTCCATTTTTGTACCATGTTACATCATGGTCATAGTGATAATGACTTTTGAGTTATGGCCTCCTTAAGTGAGCAATGGGACCTCAGTCTCCCTGGCACTCAGCACCTAATAAATGTGCTTTTGTGTCTCCCTGCCGTGATCCAAATCTATAACAGGTTATAGGTGGTCCCTGACCTACAATAATTTTATTTGATTTTTTGACTACAATGATGAGGAAGCTATATACATTCAGTAGAAACTGTGCTTCAAATTTTGAATTTTGTTGATTTTTTTCCCCGGGGTTAGTGGTGTGAGGTACAATACCTTTGTGATGCTGGGCAGCGACCGCAAGCTGTAGTTCCCAGTCAGCTGCACGATCATGAGGGTAGAAAACTGATACACATAGAACCATTCTATACTCACACAGCTATTCTGTTCTCCACTTTCAGTACAGTATTCAATAGGGGCTTCCCTGGTGGCCCAGCGGTAAAGAATCACCTGCAATGCAGGAGATATGGGTTCAGTCCCTAGGTCGGGAAGATCCCCTGGATAAGGAAATGGTAACCCACTCCAGTATCCTTGCCTGGGTAATCCGTGGATAGAAGAGTGGCAGACTACAGTCCATGGGGTTGGAAAGAGTTGGACATGACTTAGTGACTAAACAACAACAGTATTTAATAAACTGCTGCTGCTGCTGCTGCTGCTAAATCACTTCAGTCGTGTCCGACTCTGTGCGACCCCATAGACGGCAGCCCACCATGCTCCCCCGTCCCTTAACTACATGAGGTATTTAACATTTTATTATAAACTAGTTTTGTGTTAGATATTTTTGCCCAATTGTAGGCTAATATAAGTGTTTTGAGCACATTTAAAGTAGTTTAGGGCTAAGCTAATGTTCAGTAGGTTAAGTGTATTAAGTGCATTTTTGACGGTATTTTCTACTTATGATGGGTTTGTCAGGATGTACCCTCCATTGTTATACTTTGTTAATACTGCAGTTAGGAGATAAGGATCTGTATCTATGGTCCCAGAAACTCCAACTCTCCAGGGGGTAGTTTTCAAATTTATGGTTCAATTTTATGACCTGTATGATGAGAAAATCTAGATGTGTTCAGCACAGTGCCAGGTCAGTGATCCATGTTAGCAGTTCTCTGAAGCTTCATAATGCAATGAAATTCACGAAAGGAGCCCTCTTCCCATCTTGTACCAAACCAGGAGGCCCTTTATAAAGATCCCACTGAAGGTTGGATTTCCCTGTTTGGATATGATTTTCGTAGTCTTCCTTACTCTGCCTTGCACGGGGAGGGGAGGTGGGCTTCTTGGGCTGTTATGGTCCTGCTCTGTCAGTAGGGGGCAGCAACCACCAGGAAGCCGGCGAGGTGAGCTCTTGAGTCTCCAGCTCTTTCAGCGTTGCTGTGTTAGTCCTGCAGCATTACGACGTTCGCCTCCTGGGCACTGGGCAGCAGGGACTGGGAACAGTGGGGTGTGGGTTGGGGTCCATACCCACGAGTTGAACCTTGGCTGTCCCCACACGGGCCTCTTGCCTTCCGGCTTGTCTTGGAATCAGCAACTGGGTGAAAGCTGGGCAAAGTCTGCTGTGGGGCATGTCGTTTGAGACCACATGTTCTGTGCCTGTTGAAATATTAGTATTTCTCGTCAGAGCTCACTTCTTTTATTTTCCTTTCTAGTGTCCTGTCCCTTTCCCTCCCTCACTCTCTTTCCATATTACTCTCTTGGGAAATCCCATTGACTTCTCCCATCACACTGTGCCATAGCCTGAACTAAGGGAACAAGGGGACCATTTTACTGGTTGGTGAAAGTACATGTGGTTTATTAAGAAATATTTGGGCTCCCCGGGTGGCATTGGCGGTAAAGAACCCACCTGCCAATGCAAGAGATGTAACAAACGGAAGTTCAATTCCTGGGTTGGGAAGATCCCCTGGAGAAGAGCATGGCAACCCACTCCAGTATTCTTGCCTGGAGAATCCCATGGACAGAAGAGCCTGGTGGGCTACAGTCCGTAGGATCGCAAAGAGTCGGACACGACTAAAGCAATTTAGCACAAGAAATATTTACCAGGATCTTTCAGATTGCCAAACACTGGTAGGGCTTGTTAGGAACACAGAAAATATACCATGGGTCAGACATCCAGGTAAGGAATACAGGGGTACACTTAGCTAATAGGTGATGCATGGCAGTAAAAAAATAGGTCATTAAAGAGGAATGCAGTCAAGAAGGCTTTGGGAGGTTAGTCGAGCTGAGGATACTGAAATTCTGAACCAGCTTTTGGCTGGAGGTGGTAACAGGAAGACCCACCACACCCCCGCGACCCCACCTTCCAGTCCTGTCCCTGTGCTTCCCTCTTCGGAAATCTGGCCTGAGCTCTTCTAGCCAGGGCCTGTGTCACCCCCATGTTGGTGTTCTCAGGGCCTGGCTCATGGCACTCTCCACCAAACGTTTGCCCCACAGGCTTGCTTATACTCATGCTACTCTTTGCATACATTTCCGCCCTGCTTAACTTACTAGACTTCTGCCTGTGGCTTGAGGCCCAGCTCATGTGGAATTTTGACTAAAGGCCTTTCTGGTTTCCCAGCTTTCCAGCCAGGTCTGAATTAATTCCATCACCCAAGTTCCACAAGGCTCTTATGACTTAATGCAGGACTGGTCCAATATCACCCCTGGGGTCTTTCCTGACTCCGTCGTACTTAATACATAACATAGTACAATAGACATTGTGACTATATGTTACTCAATACAGTGATTCTGTGTCATGTATGGTCTAAAGTGGGATACTTGAGGGAATTCCTTGCAGTCCAGTGGCTGCAACTCCATGATTCCACTGCAGGGGGCACGGGTTTCATTCCTGGTGAGAGAACTAAGATCCTGAAAGCCACATGGCAAAAAAAAAAATAAAAGGAGACTTGAGTGTGAAAGGGAGGGAAGATGTAACCTAGGACTGAAAGGCACTGACCACACTGTCCACAGAGGGCTGTCATTGACGTGTCTTTGCCAGAAGGGGCTGTGTGCACATTGCATGAGCAACTTAGCTTCTCTGGGATTTGGTGTTCCAGTATGCAAGAAGTGGGTCTGAACTGGGTAGATAATCTCTGAGGTTATCAAAAGCACTGGAATTATATGGCCAGTGAAGGAGATTGGGCCTGTCAGAGATGTTTTGGTGGAGAATGTGATACAGTGAATGTGTTGGGGTCAGAGCATGAGAACTCCAAGACTAGGGTTGATTAGGGCCTATCCCAAAGTTAGTGGAAAGATGCTGGACATTTCTGTTTTGGGTATGAGGTGATGACTGTCCATTGTGGTCAAGGAACTTGAAATGGTGGGCAGCGGTTTCTCCTTCCCCATGTGAGGCAGGTGGTGGTTGTAACACAACAGGGACATATCAGCTTATTCATTGATATAGTTCAGAAGAGAGAGTTGAAAAATGAGTTTTTTCCCCCATTTAGGACAGAGGAGCATTGTGACCTAGGATGGGATAAAGGTCAGAGCTGTGGAGTTTGGCAAGACAAGGCAAACTCTTCTTTCCTCAGCTGCTGCTTCATCTCACATGCTTTCTGTGCCACCTTGTCCCCTTTCTTCTCTCCTTATGATTTCCATGATAACATTAGAAGGGCAGGGTCCTCTCCATATCCAACAGGAGGGAATTTCATTCTTGCCTTCTCTAGAGGTGATGCAGGAATTCTTACAAGTGTTGTGGGGCTGTGGGAGAAGTTATTGTGGAAGCTCCTGGCACGAAAGGCTTCCTGGCAGGAGGCTTTTAGGACTTGCTGCTATTTAGGGGGAGAATGAGAGGCCCTCACCTAACATCATCTCTCCCTCCTTCTAACCTCAGTGTTGCTGCTGTGGTTTCAGCCTTCCACTCTTCTTGGAGAGAGAAGCCAGAAGCCCACCTGCCCCTGTACCCCTGGGTGTGTGTGTGCATGCTGAGTCGCTTCAGTTGTGTTCAACCCTTCAACGCTATGGACCATAGCCCACCAGGCTTCTCTGTCCATGGGCTTCTTCAGGCAAGAGTACTGGAATGGGTTGTCATGCCCTCCTCCAGGGGATCTTCCTGACACAGGGATCAAACCCTTGTCTCCAGCATCTCCTGCATTGGCAGGTGGGTTCTTTACCACTAGTGCCACCTGGGAAGACCAAACCCCTGGTTGGGAGTGTGCACTCCTGCTCTCCTCCCATTTGGCCTTCTTCCAGCTGATCCTTACTCAACCCCTGCTTTCATGTTGGACAGGATTTCCAAAACTTCTAATTACATGCCGCTGCTTCTCTCTCAAACAGTTGCACTTAGCATAAGGACTGTGGCTACCCAGTTGGAAGGGATCTGTCAAGAAAGGCATGAGGATGGTCACCCTTAGAGAGGAAAGCTATGTGTTCACAGCACCAACGAAAACCAAACTCAAGGTTCAAAAAAATTGCAGCCAGGTATTTAGTTAACTTGTCATCTTCATTATACTATGTATTTTTTCTGAATTGATTTAAATATATATATATATATATTTAAAGATAACATGCAGAGACACTATGACAGGTAAAAAGGCAGAATCTGGAAGATAGCAAACTGATCTGAACACACACATGGAAAGAGGTGAGAGGAAACACTGCAACTAGAGAAGCCACAAGAATTGGAGAAAGTGAAAGAAGTAGAATAGAAGAGAGGAAGCAAGACATGAAGATATGTGTGTGCACTCAGCTGGAGGGAGGGACCTCAGAGATAAGAAGAGGGCAACACCCCCAGGTGACAGAGCTGGTAGCAGAGATGGTGCTCAGAGGTGCCTGGACACTAATTGAGCCAAGTCAGATTTATAGCCCTCCCTTATCTTGACTTGGCCTAAGTTTTATAGGGGTGGGACCATTCCTGGAGCTCTGTACATTCTGCAATCGTCTGCTGGCCAGATTTATGGCTCTGATGTCAGGGAAATCACTGATAAATCTTGTCTCAGACATGCCCTGCCCTCCATTGGCTCCAGCAGTGTTTGATATCCAGTAATGGAAAAGCAGATCCTGTGAGTTGTGAAAAAGCGACATTCAACTGAGTAAATTTTAAAGATCTTACTGGCTTTATTCAATGATTCATGAATCAGGTAGCATTCCACCTAGTGGATAGAAAGGAGCTCCAAGGAGCTGTACAAATGAAAGACATTTATAGGCAGAAGGGAGCAGGAAAAGGGAAGACATACTGGCAAAAATGGACTGGTTGTAGCAAGATCACCTTCCTTTAGGGGGCTGCAGATGTCCACCGTGCAGGTTATCTCACTAGTGATGACCAGAAAATTCCTGGTTGACTGGTTTAAAATTCCATTCCTGGGAGAGGCCGAAACTATAATTACATTAAGCATTAAGTCCATGGGGCTTAGCATAAGTGACTACATTTTGGGCCTGTTGTCTTGCTTTCCACAGGGTGAATTCAAGACATAGGCAGAGCCCATGGAAGACATAGAGGAGAGAGGTTGCCATCCCAGGAAATTCTTGAATTCTTTCTTGGAAGTAGCTATCCTATTACCAGAATAGGACCAAGGGGGATGTTCCTTAGGACATGCCCAAGGACCTCTTGGCAGTTCTGCACCAAGAGGATTTAATGGCCTGAGGATTTGTATGGTGGAACCCAGTCAAAGCTGAACAAGCCACTTTTTTAATCAAAACAGTGTTGTTTTCTTGAGTTGTTATGGGATCTAAGAATTTTGTGCATGAAAATGTCAGTGCACTGAGAACAGAAAAAAGTATTCGCTTCTCATCTGTCCTTCATCTTAAACATAGCTCAGTAGGGAGATATCACCCAGAGACTCTGGCCCAAAGAGGATTCTTCTAGAACCTGGGTTCCTAAAGTAGATTTGTCAGACCAGCAGCATAAATATCACCTGGAACTTGTTAGAAATGCATGTTCTCAGGCCCCAGCATTCCAGATGTACTGAATCAGAAATTCTGTGGGTGGCACCAGGATCTGCTAAACAAGCCCTCCACATGATTCTGGTGCTCACTGGAGCCTGAGAATAGGCAGGTATAGGGGATGTGGTAAATGCACATGGGGGTCCTAAGATTTGCACTTCGTTTACCTTTTATATGCCAAAATGAGTAACTTGGCCTAACTTTAAAGGAGTGGGAAGTACAACTTACAATGTGCCCTGGAAGTGGGAGTTCTGGGTGTTTTAGGCCATGTGTGTGCGCGCATGCTAAGTTGCTTCAGCTGTATTCTACTCTTTGTGATCCTATGGGCCATAGACTGCCAGGCTCCTCTCTTCATGGGATTCTCCAGGCAAGAATACTGGAATGTGTTGCCATGCCCTCTTCCAGGGGATCTTCCCGACCCAGGGATCAAACCTGTGTCTCTCATGTCTACCTGCATTGGCAGGTGGGTTCTTTACCACTAGCACCAACTGGGAAACCCATTTTAGGCCGTAGATAGTGTTAAATAACAAAAATTCAACTGGGTAAATTTCCAAAATCTAATTGGCTTATTGAATGATTCGTGAATCACGCAACATCTCATCTAGCAAGTAGAAAGGGGCTCCAAGATTGGAAGAATTAATATTCTTAAAATGGTCATACTACCCAAAGCAACAAAGGTCTGTCTAGTCAAAGCTGTGGTTTTTCCAGTAGTCATGTATGAATGTGAAAGTTGGACTATAAAGAAAGCTGAGTGCCAAAGAACTGATGCTTTTGCACTGGTGTTGGAGAAGACTCTTGAGAGTCCCTTGGACTTCAAGGAGATCCAACCAGTCAATCCTAAAGAAAATCGGTCCTGAATATTCATTGGAAGGACTGATGCTGAAGCTGAAGCTCCAATACTTTGGCACCTGATGCAAAGAACCAACTCATTGGAAAAGACCCTGATGCTGGGAAAGATTGAAGGCGGGAGGACAAGAGGACAACAGAGGATGAGATGGTTGGATGGCATCACCAACGCGATGGACGTGAGTTTGAGTAAGCTCCAGGAGTTGGTGATGGACAGGGAGGCCTGGTGTGCCACAGTCCAGGGGGTCGCAAAGAGTCAGACATGACTGAGTGACTGAACTGACCCAAAGCAATCTACAAATTTGATGTGATCCCTGTCAAATTACCCACGACATTTTTCACAGAACTAGAACAAAGAATCCTAAAGCTTATATGGAACCATAAAAGACCCGGAATTTCCAATGCAATCCTGAAGAAAAAGAACAAAGTAGGAGCCATAACCCTCCCAGACTTCAGATAATACGACACAGTTACAGTAATCAAAACAGTGTGGTATTGGGATTTCACTGGTGGTTCAGTGGTTAAGAATTCACTTGCCAATGCAGGGGACATGGGTTTGATTCCTGGTCTGGGAAGATCCCACATGGCTCAGAGCAACTAAGCCCATGCACCACAACTACTGATGCCCGCACATCTAGACCCTGTGCTCTGCAACAAGAGAAGCCACTGCAATGAGAAACCTGTGCACTGCAATGAAGGGTATCCCCCGCTCACTAGAGAAGGCCTGCATGCAGCAATATAGATCCAGCACAGCCAAAAATAATAAATAAATACATAAGTAAATTTTTAACAACAACAACAGTGTGATATTGACATGAGAGCAGACATATGGATCAATGAAACAGAACAGAGAGCCCATAAATAACCCCACACATCTATGGACAATTAATCTTTGACAAAGAAGGCAAGAATATGCAATGGAGAAAAAACAGTCTCTTTAGCAAGTGGTGTTGGGAAAGCTGGACAGTGGGATGCAAATCAATGAAGTTAGAGCATATTTCACACCATACCCAAAAGTAACACAAAATGGCTTAAGGAATTAAATAAAAGACACAACACCATAAAACCAGAAGAGAACATAGACAAAACATTCTCTAGACATAAATTGTAGCAATGTTTTCTTAGGTCAGTCTCCCAAGGCAATAGAAATAAAAGCAAAAGAAATAAAAAAAAATAAACAAACGGGACCTAATAAAGGGAAGGAAGTCATAAATAAAAGGAAAAGTCAACCTATGGACTAGGAGGAAATATTTGCAAACGATGAGACTGACAAGGGCTTAATTTCCAAAATATACAAACAACTCACACGACTCAACACCAACAACAATAACAACAAATGCAAGCAAAAAATAGAACAACTAAATATATATCCCTTCTCCAGGGGAACTTCCCAACCCAGGAATTGAACTGGGGTCTCCTGCATTGCAGGCAGATTCTTTACCAGCTGAGCTACCAGGGAAGCCCACAGAAGATATACAGATGGCCAATAGGCACATGAAAAGATGCTCAACATTGCTAATTATTTTTTAAAAAAAAGGCAAATCAAAACTATCAGAAACCACGTCACACTAGTCAGAATGGCCATCATTAAAAAGTCTATAAATAACAAATGCTGGAGAGTGTGTGCAGAAAAGGGAACCTTCCTACACTGTTGGTGGGAATGTAAATGGGTTCAGCCACTATGGAATGTAGTATGGTGATTCCTCAAAAAACTAAAAATAGAGTTATATCATTCAGCAATCCCACTCCTGGGCATATACCCAGATAAAACTATAATTCAAAAAGATACATGTACCACTATGTTCACAGTAGGAGTATTTACAATAACCAAGACATGGAAACAACATAAGTGTCCACTGACAGATGAATGGATAAAGAAGATGTAGGGTGTGTGTATATGTATAATGGAATACTACTTAGCTATAAAAAATGTTTTAAATAATGCCACTTGCAGCAACCTAGGGATTAATCATACTAAGTGAAGTCAGTCAGAAAGACAGACACCATATGATATTTACATGTGGAATCATGGCGCAAATGAACTTATCGACAAAGTAGAAACAGGTTCACAGACATACAGAACAGACTTGTGATTCCCAAAGGGGAGGAGAGGAGGGGAAAGGATGGCTTAGGAGTTTCGGATTAGCAGGTACAAACTATTATACATGCATGTATTACTGAATCGCTTTGCAGTATGCCAGAAACGTAACACAACATTGTAAATCAACTATAAATGAAATACATTTAAAAAATATTAAAAAAAGAACAGAGCTCCATGAGGGCCCAGGGCCTGGTCCATCATGGGTTCTCAGGAATTAGGGGGCCAGCTAACCCTAGTGTGCCCAAGACAGTACTGGAAGCACTGGAAGTCCCACATCCTAGAAAATAACCCAGTCCTGGGCAAACCAGGACTACTTGTCCCCCTGTTAGTGTGGTAGTGAATGAATAAATGCCTGAGTCACTCAACGTACATATTGTAAGACCCAGTGAACTGAGCCCTATGCTCATCCCTTTGCAGGGCATTTCTGTAACAGGAGGGAATGGGGCAGGTTTGTGGTAAACTGACTCATTTCTACACAGCTCAGCATCTCTTCCAAACAGCCCCACTGCTCAACACTGCAAAGGGATGAGTCTTCCCTGTTGAATGAGCATTAAGTCCATTAGTCACCTTTCCTTAGCCCTTGTTTATTTTCCTGGCTATCTCTTCTGGCAGGTAGCTACATTGTTTACAAGGCATCTGTTGACATCTGCCTTATCTTCCTGGATTTGCCCTGGATCTCCCTGGGTCTGCTGCCCTCTGAAAGGATGAGCCCTCCAGCCCCACACTGAATTCTTTTCTAAGTCAAAAGGTCCATGCTAGAGCTTTGGTGTTCCCTACACAGCCTCCAGCCCCAGGCCCTCAGAACAGAAGCAATTGCAGCCTGGCCCTCAGACCCTCAGGCAGCTTGGACCCATCTGTTTTCCAGTTCTAGGTGAAATCAAGCTGAGAAGGAATCAGGCTTCATTTGACCTGAGATATCTGTGGCATCTGGCTGGCTCCTCCATCCCACCTCCTCCCCATCCTGGCCAAACAAGCCCACCCCCTTTGGTGGGCTTTCAGGGACGCCGTCTCTCCTGAAGCTTCTGGGATGTCACAAAGACAGACACATCTGGCTTGCATCCCAGCTCAGCCATTTAACTGGGTGATTTCAGTCATCAAAATACAGGAAAATGGATGTTGGGGCTTCTGATGGGACTGAGATCCTAGGAGCTGCCACACAAAATGGACACAGTGACAACCAGAGAAAAACTGATTGATGCTGAGTGCTCCAGGAGGGCTCCTGAGTCAGGGTATGATTGCCTCCACACTTGAGAAATAGTTTTCAGCTCCTGTTACTGCCATTCCAGAAACTTCAGTTGTCATGGAGGAGCCCAGGCTGGGAACCACTGAGCCCTAAGCATCATTCCCAACACCTCTGAGCCCACTGACCAAGCCGTGGGAGCAAGTAATCATGTACAATGTTGAGAGTTGGACAATAAAGAAGATTGAACACCAAAGAATGATGCTTTGAAATTGTGGTGCTAGAGAAGACTCTTGAGAATCCCCTGGAGAGCAAACCAGTCAATCCTAAAAGAAATCAACCCTGAATATTCACTGGAAGAACTGATGCTAAAGCTGAAGTTCCAATACTTTGGCCACTTGATGCAAAGAGTCAACTCACTGGAAAAGACCCTGATGCTGGGAAAGACTGAGGGCAAGAGAAGAAAGGGGCAACAGAGGATCAGATGGTTGAATGGCATCAGAAATGGACATGAATCTGAACAAACTCCGGGAGATAGTAAAGGACAGGGAAGCCTGGTGTGCTCCAGTCCATGGGATTCTGAAGAGTTGGACATGAGTTAGCAACTGAACAACAAAAACATACTTCAATTTAAAAAAATAAACAAACAAAAGCAAACAGATCCCCTTGACTGGCATCTCTCAGCCAGGGAAGACTGCTTAGTCCTAGGCATAAAGCTTCAGGATAGTATTGTTAATAGAACAGCTCAGATATGGTGGTGAGTCCCAAAGCAGGGGTCAGAGGGTTCTTGCAAATTCAGAGGCACCCTGGTTAGCTTGTCAGTAACCTTCTTCATTTGCTATTTTACAAAGCTCTTCTATAGCCATATGTTCTCTGCCTTATGATACCATCAGAGACAAGCAGAGAAGGTGTTCCCTCTCCTGGGAATGGCCTTCACCACTCACCTGTCTGGCTAGCCCCACTCATTTATCTTGCAAGACCCAGGGCAAATGGTTTTCCTTCTCTGCAGACATCTCCAACTGAACTCCTCTAAAGTGGTCCCAGCATCCCTTCTGCCACACGCTATGCCTGAAACATTATGTCTTATCATGTCTGTCTCTCCTGTGGGCAAAGCCATTCGTCACCCATCACTGGATCCTCAGAGCTGCTGCAGTATCTTCCACCTAGAAGGTGTTCTGGAAGCATTGAATGAGTAAGTGTGAGAAGACAGAGATTAATTTATTAAGAAAAAAACTGCAGAGGCATTTAAGTGGGGCATTTATGAGGAAGTTAGGGAAACACTAATTAGGCCAAATTAGTGGGTGGTCTTCAGTGTCCAAACATTGCATTGGGGATGTTAAGTGGCCTTAGTGTGGTCTATGTCTCTGAGGTTGTCATTTCCATGGATCAAGTGGGCACAGTATTAACACACTGTGAAATAAAATTTGTATTTTATGTCTCCCATCACTGTGCATTGTGTATCTGACTTATACATCAACCAAACTCTCCCATCTGCAGAAATACCTACTCAACCCTAAAGAGCAACCATTCTCTTAGCATCAACAAGACAACTGCTTAAAAGATAAACTACCAGGCTTCCCAGGTGGCTCAGCATTAGAGAATCTGCCTGCCAATGCAGGAGACACAGGTTTGATCCCTGGTCTGGGAAGATTCTACACGCCACGGAGCAACTAAGCCCATGAGCCACGACTATTGAGCCTGTGCTCTAGAGCCCGGGAGCCACAACTACTGAGCCAATGTGTCACAACTCCTGAAGCCCTCACATCCTAGAGCCTGTGCTTCAGAACAAGAAAAGCCACTGCAATGAGAAGTTGGTGCACCACAACTAGAGAGTGGCCCCTGCTTGCTGCAACTAGAGAAAAGCCCTTGCAGCAACGAAGACCCAGCACAGCCAAAAAAGACACACCTAAATATTATTTTTTTTAAAAGATAAACTTCCCGATTTTGTAAGGGGTCACATGGCCCACTACTTCATACTTGCGGATTTGAATTGTGTAAATTGTCATCAATACATCATTTGATGTACAGCCCTCTGTCTCAAAAAGCTTAAATAAATGTGCTTTGACTTCTATTGGGCAGAACAGTTCTTGGAATTTTTGAGATGCTGTTGCTACATTCTTTTGTAGATTGATCAACTTTTTGTCAACAACACAGATTTTGTCAACAACACAGATTCTGACTTAGTGGGTCTGGAGCCAGGGTCCCTGAGCATCTGTGCACACTTGGAGGAGTGAGTCCTTACATCCTCTCCAGAACCTCACTGCAATGTGTGCAACAAAATTGCCGCTAGCAAGGTACTTCCACCTAACTGTACTGAGTGGTTTATGTTATTTAAAAGACCCAGGTCTGGGAAATAGATCTGTGGACAAAGAACACCATTTCAGAGAGTCCCTTGGACAGTAAGGAGATCAAATCAGTGAATCCTAAAGGAAATCAACCCTGAATATTCATTGGAAGGGCTGAAGCTGAAGCTCCAATACTTTGGCCACCTGATGCAAAGAGCCAACTCATTGGAAAAGACCCTGATGCTTTTCAGGGAGAGGTTGAGGACAGGAGGAGAAGAGGGTGATGGTTGGGTGGCATCATTGACTCAATGGACATCCTTGACTCAAACGTAAGTTTGAGCAAACTCCAGGAGATAGTGAAGGACAGGGAAGGCTGGCATGCTGCAGTCCATGGGATCACAAAGAGTCAGACACAACTGAGCAACTGAACAACAATAAACAAAACGTGTTGTGGCCACAAAGCCATCAGCCACCACAGTTGCCCCACAGTTCCCTTCAGTGCAGGGAACTGGAGAAAAACAGGATAATGACCCTAGATAGTTAAGGTGCATATCAAAGGAATAATTTCAATGAGCCCAGGCTCTTGCATCTTCCCATACATAGAAAAGCAGTAAAATCATTGACTTGAGATGTCTGTTTTTTTGCTATTAGCAGTAATTTTTGGATGTCAGCCTACATTTTTTTTTTTTCAGCAAAAACTCCTATGTATCCTGGCTCCTTTCTTACCTCTTTGGAATAGTTCCTCAGAGCTATCTGAGGGGCTATATCTTGAACTTAAAGTCCTCAGTAAGTCTACTGAATAAATCATAATTCTCAGCTTTAGGTTGTGCATTTTTTTCAGTTGACATATTGATTTTGGTTTTTGTGATATCTATCTATCTATCTACCTATCTATCTATCTATACACTGATCTTCCTCCTGTTCCTGGCATGGAGCTCCTAAAACTCTTGGAATTTCCTAAATGATATGAATTATAAAGGTGTCTTTTGTTATATTGACGAGATGACTCTTGGAAAGCCCCTAGGTAACCTAAGGCTGGAGACTGTTTGCCAAGGGAACCAACCATGTGATTAGAGAGTTGGAAATTTTGGTCCACCCCCCTAAACCTAGGAGAAAGGGTCTGGAGATTGAGTTCAAGGGTCTGGAGATTGAGTTCAGTCATCAATGGCCAACCATGCCTACATAATGAAGCTTCCATAAAAAGCAAACAATGTTTGGAGAACTTCCAAGTTGGTGGACATGTGGAGTTTTGGGGAGAATGAAGATTCCAGAGAGCATGGGAGCTCTGCACCCCTTCCCACATGCCTTGTCCCATGCATCTCTTCCATCTGGCATTTCCTGAGTTACATCCTTTTCTGATCCAGTATGTAAAGTATTTATCTGAGTTCTGTGAGCTACTCTAACAAATTAATTGAGCCCAAGAAGGACCATGGAATCCCATCTACAGCTGGTAGTTCAAAAGCATGGGTGAAAACCTGGACTTAGGATTGGTGTCTGAAGAGGAGGTGAGGGCAGTTTTGTAGCACTGAACCCTTAACCTGTGGAATCTGATGCTATCTTTGGGTTGTAGTGTCAGAACTGAGTTAATTCCTTAGTGGTGTTGGAGAAAATACATAGCAGAGGTTTGTTCTTCTAGTAATTATATTTTGATTTAGAAGCCTAAAATATTGCAAAACAAATTGATATATTAATAAAATTCTTAGAACCATATTGTCATTAAATAAGTAAAAAACCAATTTCTTGAACATATAGCAATGTATTATTATTAAGATCTCTATCCTAGAAGACTTTTAATTTTAATTCAGACTTGTAAAGAACTTGGAGTCCTTACACTCTTACCCATATATCAAGAAAAAGCTGGACAAACTGAAAATCAGTGGCTCTTCTTAGACTCATCAGAGAACTGAGTTTCAGAGAAAATTTCCAACCTGGAATCTGGAGAGACAGGCAAACAGAGAACATAGCCAAGATCTGTTAATCTAGAAGGCACTGGAGCCATCACCTGG
Organism: Giraffa tippelskirchi; assembly: GCF_054371585.1. Taxonomy (NCBI): domain Eukaryota; kingdom Metazoa; phylum Chordata; class Mammalia; order Artiodactyla; family Giraffidae; genus Giraffa; species Giraffa tippelskirchi. Next base: position 116,160,935 of record NC_137280.1, on the reverse strand, counting down.
TAGGAATACTTATACAGTCATTTTGATGAATTGCTGGAATTTGAGTGTGGATCAGTGTGAGACTGAGAAACTCCTGGGGTCACAATCTTAGGGGACCCCTTACTCTTGCAGGTGTCCCCTCCATAAATCCCAAGAGGTTTGCCCAGGGAATTCTACACAAAAGCCTACTATCTAGGGAAAATACATTACCAGGGTTTATTCCACCAGCGTGTGTTTTGCAGAAAGTTTTCACTTTCATGTCAGGTTCGAAGGATTTGTTAACAAAATAAGCCACTCATTATATACAAATAAATAATACCAATATTTATTAAAAATTACTTATCTTACTTTCAATGCACTAACATTAAAAGGAAAGAGAAATAGAAACAGCAGAGGATACATCACCAAATTGGGTTTTTACCAACATCAGGACTTAAACAGTGGTGGAAAGTCCTGTGATACAGTACATCTGGAGTCTGAGTTGGGAAAAGGTCCCAGGCAGTGCTTCCACTCCATGAATGAGACTTCAAAAATTGCAGTTCAGGGTTCCCGTTTATAATCCCAGGATGCAAGATACATTAATCTGTGAGCAAATTGGAGCTCGGTTTCATGTTAATATTGTTTGTTTTGTCGTGGAAAACTTGGAATGTTGTTAAACCTGGGGCTTGGCTGGCCAGACACCTTCCAGGGGCTCAACAATCTCGAGATTCCTCCCCCATCTTATCTAAGGTGCTGCAAGGCTTGCCCTCACAGCAGGCAGTCACTCACGTCATTCATAGTCAGGGCAGTGTCCAGACAGGTTAGAAGCAAGGTCAGAGGCTGCTCTGCTTTGTCTCCGAAGCCTAAACTAGACTATTTAATTTCCCTAGCAGGGGGAAGGGCATTTTTCCCACCCCAGCCCTATGCAGTTTTCCTAACTCACCTAAGGAGGGAGGGTTTTGAAGCTTTAAAAGAAATATTTGTGAAGGCCACAGGCTCACTAAAAGACTAAAACTTGATTGGGAGATTATAGAATGCTTCTCCTTCTCAGACCTTGCAACCACACCAATGTGGCTCTAATATGTTAATCATGAATTACAGTTGAGAGAACTACAAGACAAAGGCTCTCTCTGAGGAGGAATACTTAGGGAAGCTCAAAGTAATAAAGGTTACAAAATCAAGGAAACTAGTGGAATTTAAAGCCTCTAGTACCTATAAATTTAGAATGCATTAAACAAAACCCAACTCCAAAGCCCAAATTCTAGTCAGGTTAATATAAATTCTCATATTAAAAGATTTACTTCAGTTCCTATTCCTAGATAAAGCATTTTACGATTTCTATAAAAATATTACACATTCATGCAAAAAGGCAAACAGAGAAAAATGTAGTCTAAAGGGGTAAAGTGAACATCAAAACCTGACCTATACATTGAAATTATCAGAGAATTTAAAGCAACAGTTATTAACATGTTAAGGGTTTTCATGCAAGAACAGATGAATCATGCAGAAAAAAGAGCGGAACTTAAGAAAGGATAAAAAAGAAAGACTAGATATAACAGAAAATATGGCAGAAGGAATAAAAAGGGAAAATGATGAAACAGAAATGAAGATGGCTCATCAGTAGTCTTGACAGTCTTGAAGAAAGATCATTAGGAACTTCCCAAATTGAAATGCAACAGGAAAAAAGAAATGGAAAATATACCCAACACCCAAGAACTGTGGGACAATTTCAAAGCATTTAATATATGCATATTTGGAATACCAGAAGAAAGAGAAGAAAAAGAGACCAGAACAAAATAAGTATTTGAAGTAATAATGATGAAAAATTTCCCAAATTTAATGGCAGACCTTAAGTCGTAAGGCCAAGAATCTTAGAGAACATTAAGCAGAATAAATACCAAAAATAAGTACACTTAGGCATCATATTCAAACTGCAGAAAATCAAAGAGGAGAAAATCTTGAAAGATTTCAGGAAAAAAGAAAACAAAAGCCATACCAACCTACCTTGACTATAGCGAAACAAGGTAAAGAATTACAGCAGACTTCTCATCAGAAACCATGCAAACAAGAGTGAAGTGAAATATTTAAGTGTTGAAAGAAAAAAAAAAACACTAGAATTCTATATCAACAGAATTATTTTTAAAAAGTGAAGGACAGATGAAGACTTTCTCAGACAACTGAAAACTGAGAGGATTCACAAACAGATAGGTTAAAAGCATTTTCTTGAGGTAGAAAGAAAATGATAAAGCATAATGGAGGATAATGACACTTGGATCTACATGAAGAAAACAAGAACACTGCAGGAGAAATATATTAAATGAAAAGAAACCTGGGACTTCTTGGCAGGTCAGTGGCTAGGATTCTGTGCTCCCAACACAGGGGTCTGGGGTTCAATCCCTGGTCAGACCCACTTGCCACAACTAAGAGTTTGCATGCCACAACTAGAAGATCCAGTGTGCCACAACTAAGACCCAGCACAGCAATATATATATATGTAAATATTAAAAAAAAAAACAACTTTTGTAGTAACTTATCTAAAAGATAATTTGTTTAATATAATAAAATAAGGGGACTTTCGTGGTGGTCCAGTGGTTAAGAATCAGCCTTCCAATTCAAGGGACATGGGTTTAATCCTTCATTAGGGAATTAAGATCCCACATGCCATAGGGCAACTAAGCTTGTGTATGCTGCAACTACTGAGCCTGTGTGCCTCAACTAGAGAGCCCACGTGCTGCAAACTGTAAAACCCACATGCCCTGGAGCCCATGCACCACAGGTAGAGAGAAGCCTGTGTGCTGCACCAAAGATCCCATGTGCTGCAACTGACTTGACACAGCCAAAAATAAATAAATAAAGAAAATAAATATTAAAATAATAAAATAGTAACAGTATATCAGATGGTTTAGCAAATGGATAACTCTATCATCCATGTTCCTGAAATAGGCATAAAGTGGAATAGTGTTATTTGAAGGTAGATTTAAATTATTCAAAAATGTGTATTGTAAGTTCTACAGCTAAGTTTGTAAGGAAGTAGAAATGAGAGAAAGGAGATTAAATAGAATTATTTCAAATATTCTATTTACACCAGAGAGGGCAGATAAAGAAGCCTCTGACAATGAATAGAAAAAAGTTATAAACATGGTTGACATTAATTCAATTATATCAATAATCACTTTAAATGTGAATGCTTTTGTGTGTGTGTGTGTGTGTGTGTGTGTGTGTGCGCTCAGTTGTGTCCTATTCTTTTTCAACCCCATGGACTGTAGCCCACCAGGCACCTCTGGCCATCGAATTTTCCAGGCAAAAATACTGGAGTGGATTGCATTTCCTTCTCCAGGGGATCTTTTTGACCCAGGGATCAAAACTGTATCTCTTGTGTCTACTGCATTGGCAGGTGATTTCTTTACCACTGTGCCACCAGGGAAGCCCTGATCTTAGTATACTAATTAAAAGACAAAATTGTCTTTTGGATTAAAAGAAAAACCAATTATGCCTTTACAAGAAACCCCTTTAAAATGAAGACCCTGATAAGTTAAAAGTAATGAAAGAGGGAGAGATATAGGATGCTAACAGTAATCAAATGAAAGCTGGGGTAGTTATATTAATTTTAGACAAAGAATAATTACATTTATCAAGAATAAAAAAGGATTCCTACAAAATGATAGTGGAGTCTGTACTTCAAGAAGACAACAGTCTTAAACATGTATATTACAAGTAGTATAAAAATATGTGAAACAAAAACTGATAGAACTAAAATAAATGACAAATTCACTGTTATGGTTGAGATCCCAATACCTGCTCTCAGTAAGTGACAGATCAATCAAGCAGGAAATTAATAAAGATATATTTGACTTGAATAGCACTATGAAGTAGCTAGATCTAATTGGCATTTTTTAAATACTCCATCCAACAGCATGTCAAACTTAGGTGGAATATTCACTGAAAAAGACCATTTCTGGGTCTGGAAAGTTACTTGTCCCACAACTCCACTCCATGAAATTAAAAGACACTTGCTTCTTGGAAGAAAAGCTATGACAAACATAGACACTGTACTAAAAAGCAAAGACATCACTTTGCTGACAAAGATTCATATAGTCAAAACTGTGACTTTCCCAGTAGTCATAAAGTTAAATAAGCAGGGTGACAATATACAGCCTTGATGTACTCCTTTTCCTATTTGGAACCAGTCTGTTGTTCCATGTCCAGTTCTAACTTGCTTCCTGACCTGCATACAGGTTTCTCAAGAGGCAGGTCAGGTGGTCTGGTACTCCCATCTCTTGAAGAATTTTCCACAGTTTATTGTGATCCACACAGTCAAAGGCTTTGGCATAGTCAATAAAGCAGAAAAAGATGTTTTTCTGGAATTCTCTTGCTTTTTTGATGATCCAGTGGATGTTGGCAATTTGATCTCTGGTTCCTCTGCCTTTTCTAAACCCAGCTTGAACATCTGGAAGTTCACAGTTCACGTATTGCTGAAGCCTGGCTTGGAGAATTTTGAACATTACTTTACTAGCGTGTGAGATGAGTGCAATTGTGTGGTAGTTTGAGCATTCCTTGGCATTGCCTTTCTTTAGGATTGGAATGAAAACTGACCTTTTCCAGTCCTGTGGCCACTGCTGAGTTTTCCAAATTTGCTGACATATTGAGTGCAGCACTTTGACAGCATCATCTTTTAGGATTTGAAATAGCTCAACTGGAATTCCATCACCTCCACTAGCTTTGTTTGTAGTGATGCTTCCTAAGGCCCACTTGACTTCACATTCCAGTATGTCTGGTCCTAGGTGAGTGATCATACCATCGTGATCATCTGCGTCGTGAAGATCTTTTTTGTACAGTTCTTCTGTTCTTTAACTTAGCTGGAGGTATTTTCCCAGAAACAACATGTCTCACTGAAGATGGCTCAAGTCCCTCCTTGTTCAGGGATCAGGAGCTCTATCTCCTGTCTATTTTGGAGTACAACCCCTGCCAAGCTGTGTTGGCTCTTTAGAGCTGTCCTGAGAAATCGTATCCCCATAAACTTAATTTTGGGGGTGTTCATTAGCATGGCATGCATTTGTAGTCCTGAATAGGTATTTGAGAGCTCCCAGGGGCTCCCAGGTGTACTGAATTTCCTCTTCTGTTTCCTTCCTGGCTTGACTCATAAGTAGTGAATCCAGGAGTCATGTCCTAGTACCTTGACTGTTGTGGGGGTAGAAAGTATCACAGGACAGGGGCCCTTCCATTTGGGCTGGAGTTGAGCCTTTGGGGACCCATCTTCCCAGACGTTAATTAGAACTTGAGTCCCTGGAGCATATAGTGGTGACTCTTTAGAATTTTTTGGCTCCTGGTCGACACCCCCACAAGCGTATATCTTGTTGGAATTGCCCAATGGCCATGGTATAAGACCAGAGGGTCTGAGCCTCTGGATCTAGGAAGAGGTCATTGACATAAACAAAAGGTCTCCCATAAGGCATCTCCTAAGGACTAAGACGAACCTGTTCCTTAGGGGCAATACAGGTGCGGAGGAGAGCTTTTGTTAAAGCCTCCTTCCATTCCAGGAAGGTCTCCTGGGTTATTTTTCTATCGTTGATTTTAAGAATTGGTTGGCTCTTTCTACTTTTCCTGAAGACTGAGGCCTCCAGGCACAATGGAGATAATAAGTAATGCCCAATGCTTTCTAGAGACCCCTTGAGTGACCTTAGAAGTAAATGATGTCCCATTGTCACTTTGTAATGACCTGGGCAGGCCAAATCTCAGAATGATTTCATGGAGCAATTTTTTACTACCTCCTCAGCCTTCTTAGTCTGAGTGGGAAAGCCTTCAATCCATCCTGTGAATGTATCTATCGTTATTAGTAGGAATTTATACCATTGAGAAACTGGCATCTGGGTGAAGTCCATCTGCCAGTCCTCTCCTGGGTAGATCCCACGCTTTATACAGGCTGGGCCAGTTGAGGTCTTTGAGCTCCTTGGGGTTGTTTAATTGGCAAGTGGGACAAGAGGTGACCACTTGCCTTATAGTCATTTGGAGGCCTGTTCTCTGAAGGACCTTTTTAGTAATCTTTGGAGGGCCTTCTTCCCTAAATGAGTGGTGGCATGTAAGGAGTTAACCAACTTCCATTGGCGGTTCCCAGGAAGAAAAAGGAGTCCCTCCTTTAGGAACCACCCCACATGATCTTCTTGAAAGCCCTTCACTCTTAGCTTTAAGAGTCTCACCTTCAGTATATGAAGGAGTTTCTGGCAAATTAGTCTGTGGAACTAAGGCGGCAACCCCTATTAGGTTATTGTTCTGTAAGGCTGCTCTCTTACCTGCCTGATCGGCTGCTTGGTTTCCTCGTGCCACTTCCGTGCTCCCTTTTTGGTGTCCTTTACAATGGGAGACTGAAACCTCAGTGGGCAGATGGACTGCCTCCAAGAGCCTAAGGACTTGATCACCATATTTGATTGGGGAACTTCGGGGGGTCAAGTGGCCTCTTTCTTTCCAAATAGCAGCATGTGCCTGTAGCACCAGAAAGGCATACTTGGAGTCAGTGTAAATGGATGCTCTTTTTCCTTTTCCCAGCTTTAAAGCTTGAATCAGAGCTATGAGCTCAGCTAATTGGACTGAAGTAACTGGTGGCCAATTTTTAGCCTCTGTGGTCTCAAAATTGGAGACTGCTGCATATCTGGCTCTTCTTTTTCCATCCAAGACAAAGCTGCTTCCATCAGTGTACCAGATTTCCTCAGGATTGGTGAGAGGATCTTCTGACAATCCCTCTTGGGATTTTGTCCAGTGGTCCAAAGTTTCTAGGCAAGAGTGAAAGGAGAGAGAGCCCTCGGCGGTAGGCAGGAGGGTGGTAGGGTTAAGAACCTCACAAGGGGATATAGTCAGACCTGGATTTTCTATCAGCACTACTTGATATCTGAGGATTCTTTGATCAGACATCCATAAATGGCCTCTCCCATTTAGGAGTTGTTTCACTTGGTGGCTGGTAAAAATAGTTAGTTTGCCCCCAAAAGAGAGTTTTAAAGCATCTTCTATCAGGATGTCAATAGCTGTAAGGTTTCTAAGGCAGGGAGAGATCTCTTCCCAGTAAGGGAGTAGGACAGTCAGGGACCACCAGAAACTGGTGGGAAAATATTTGTCCATCCCAGCAACAAAGAAGTGCTCAGGTGAATCTTTTTGTAGTTGTTTTTCCTGTAGCACCCCAAATTGTACAGGTTTGGGAGGAGAAGGCTCCAGAGTAGGTCAGGACAGAGTAGATATCCCCTGTGGCAACCAAGAAATTCTCGGACCTACCTGCCACATCCAGTTGTACCCTTGGCTCCAGCTCCGTTATGGTTATCTGTGAGAGGCGGGCTGGCTGGAGTCAGCTGCTTCAGTCCTGTTGAACCATTGTGAGGGAAGGCTTGGCACTTGACCTTGAGGCTCTTGGGTCCCCAGGGCAAAGTGCAGCCAAATGTCCCAGTTGATGGCATTTGTAGCCAGCCATTTTAGGAGACATGCCATGGTTTGAACACTCTTTGGCCCAATGTCCCGCCTGTCTACAGATTAAGTATTTGCCTTGTGCCTTGTCCTTCAAGGACTCGGGGTTTGCCATAGGGCTTCCCTGGAGGGTGGCCAGCATCTGGGCATGCCTTGTCTCTTTCCTTTTCTCCCTTTCCTGGGCCTTGGCCTCCTTCTCCTGTTCTCTGTTATAAAACGTATCAATGGCTGTCTGGACCATCTCATCTGAAGAGGCAGCAGAGTCCTGCTGCTGTAACTGTTGTAACTTTATCCTGATGTCTGATGCACATTGGGACAGGAATTTGCCCTTCAAAATCACACTTTTGGAGGGCCTTTTTTAGACTTTCCAGAAAGTCAGTGGAGTTCTCGTTGGACTCCTGAGTTATTATTGAGACCAGGCACAGTCCCACAAGTAATAGGCTTCCTTCTGTTTCCATGGGTGGACTTCCTTAGGGGTGAGTCTTTCTGAAGACTATCCTACCCAGTACTGTTGCAACCTGAGAGCCGGGCGTCCCTGGGTCAGGATGCAGATTTCCAGGCAGGCTGAGGCATGACAGCCTCCTGGAGATCGAATCCTTGAGCAGGTCGAGGCATGTCGGCCTCCTGGGACCCCTGGACTGGCGGATCCCTGAGTAGGTTGAGGCATGACAACTTTCCGAGGATCAGATCCCTAGGCAGGTCGAGGCAGGTTGACCTCCTGGGACCCCAGGCTGGAGTTGGGCATCCCCAAGGCCTCCAGCATGACCAGTGCTGGGTAGGATTAAGTGAAAGTCGCTCAGTTGTGTCCGACTCTTTAGTCCATGGAATTCTCCAGGCCAGAATACTGGAGTGGGTAACCTTTCCCTTCTCCGGGGGATCTTCCCAACCCAGGAATCGAACTGGGGTCTCCTGCCTTGCAGGCGGATTCTTTACCAACTGAGCTATCAGGGAAGCTCATGATTAAGGGGTTGTAATCTTAACTCATTGCTGGTTTGTCCACCGAGGAGGGAAATAGATACCATGATGTAAAGCAATCCAAGTCTATGCCCTGAGGCTGGGAACCTAGTGAAACAGCCATAAGCTTTATCCTCTTATTGCTGTGAGAGAATGTAAGTTACTGATTTCCTTCCCTCAGTTCAGTTCAGTTCAGTCGCTCAGTCGCTCAGTCGTGTCCGACTTTTTGCGACCCCATGGACGGCAGCACACCAGGCCTCCCTGTCCATCACCAACTCCTGGAGTTTACCCAAACTCATGTCCATTGAGTCGGTGATGCCATCCAATCATCTCATCCTCTGTCGTCCCCTTCTTCTCCCGCCTTCATTCTTCCCCAGCATCAGGGTCTTTTCAAATGAGTCAGCTCTTCGCATCCGGTGGCCAAAGTATTGGAATTTCAGCTTCAACATAAGCCCTTCCAATGAACACTCAGAACTGATCTCCTTTAGGATGGACTGGTTGGATCTCCTTGTAGTCCAAGGGACTCTCAAGAGTCTTCTCCAACACCACAGTTCAAAGGCATCAATTCTTCTGCGCTCAGCTTTCTTTATAGTCCAACTCTCACATCCATACATGATTACTGGAATTGACTAGATGGACCTTTGTTGGCAAAGTAATGTCTCTGCTTTTTAATATGCTGTCTAGGTTGGTCATAACTTTCCTTCCAAGGAGTAAGCGTCTTTTAATTTCATGGCTGCAGTCACGATCTGCAGTGATTTTGGAGCTCAAAAAACCAAAGTCTGCCACTGTTTCCACTGTTTCCCTTGAACGTGAAACATGGAATGCTCCAGGCCAGAATACTGGAGTGGGTAATCTTCCCCTTCTCCAGGGGATCTTCCCAACCTAGTGATTGAACCCAGGTCTCCCTCATTGCAGGTGGATTCTTTACCAGCTGAGACACAAGGGAAGCCCGTTAGGAGCATTAAGGGTATTTTAATAATACGCTGGGTAGAGTGATGTTGCCTACAAGGGGGCAGGGCCCTGGTTGTAGGAGTTAGTAAGTGACTTAAGAACAAATTGATAAGAGGCAATAGACCAGATGTTCTATGGAAGTGGAGTGGAGATTTGATCCAGAGGGTTTGTTTGTAACTTTAGGAGAAGGGTGGCAAGGGTTTGGGCCCAAACGGCCTGTAGGGCTAACTCCCAAAGTGGCAAACATTATCCCTGGAAGCAGAATTGCCCTTGAAGGGATGCCAACAGATGGACTTATAGCAGGCATTTTGTGCCTGTCACCTGCTTTAGCAGGTTCACTGAGAGATGCTGTTGTTGCACATGTTCTAGGAAACATGGAAGATGAAGGCCTGAATATCTAGAGGGATTGGATATTATACAGCATGTCTCTCCCAAAGTCCAGCTATTTTCAGGTTGTCCCCCCAGAAGATTGAAGAGGCAACACTGTGGGCCAAGATGAGGCTCAGAAAAAGAGCATGAAACAGGAGGGAAGGGGGAAGGGCACAATTTTTGAAAGAATGGCATAGCCCAAGGGCATAACATAAACCGATTAAAATCAAATGGGTCCAAGATGACAAGTCAAATTCAACTAAACCTTGATCCCCAATCTGTAAGCTAAATGACACACCCAGGGGTGCCAGGACCTTTCCAAGACATTGTCACAAGATGGAGGAGTGGATGGTTCCCCAATTGTTGGAATGATCCTCCCACTCATTAGCATATGAAATCACCCAGCTCGAAAAAAGCTAATTGCACCACATTCCATGGCCACCACACTCTTCCTCTGTGATGGCCTACACCCTGTGGAGTGTGCTTCTCTGAATCTGAAAAAATTCACCTCTTACCTATCACCCTGTCTTTCACTGAATTGTTGCAGTGAGACATCAGAGCCTGAGCTTCATTAGGTCCTGAAGCCAGGCACCATGGGTTTTGGCCAGGCTCAAGTCCCGGGAGAGAGGAGCTGAAGGACGGGAGGAAAAAGCAGTGGGAAGAAACTTGCCGAGGAATCCCCTTCATAACCTGCCAGAAAATCTGCTAAAGATCTGCTCTGTGCTCAGTTTTCATTGGCCTGATCCTTGGCACAAAGAAGATTAAGGACAGAAGAACCCCCACCCACTTGGGCACACTTTTGGAGGGCACAGCAGATAGTGGAGCCTTTGGGACACACTGAGGAGTAGCCCCTGCCAGAGGCCCTCAATTGCCCCCACTGCCGCTCGCCTGTTCATGGGGGGTTCGAGGAAACAAAAATGAGAGATTGTAAAGGAATTAACATTTTGTTAATCATATGTCCTTCCAGCCATAGGAGTGAGGACCTCCTGCCTTAACCAGAGGTCTTCTGGAATCTGAGACTGAGCTGCGTGAGTTTTCTGCTGAGTTTGTTTTTGCTGTCCTGGTTTCCAGCACGCTGGGCTTCTTGTCACTTCCCCTGTGCTGGGTTTTCTTTGCGTTCTGCTTCCACTGCTGGAGCTTTCGCCAAGTTGGGCTTCTGCTGTGCTTGGCCTCTGCCTCTGGGGGCCGAGCCGAGGTTGTTTCAGCCGGGTTAAATCTGAGAAATGGCACCATAGATGTTGGAGGAGTTTGTAATTTCCTCGGTTCTGTCTTGTCACAACAAAAATTTGAAGCGATGGACAGATCAGTGTTACAGCCCCGTGAAATCCTTGGACCTTCCTTTGTTCTATTTTCGCAGGCTTTTCCCTGCTTTATCTTTAAGCCACTGCCATACTGGACTCCTTTTTCCTATTTTGACTACCTAACACAATCATCTCATCTTCTGTCACCCCCTTCTCCTCCAGCCTTCAGTCTTTCCCAGCATCAGTATCTTTCTAATGAGTTGACTGTCAACTCAGCATCAGTCTTTCTGTTATAGCCACGTGTTCCGGGAAACAAGCTCACTCAGAAGGATGATGCAGATAGTGAAGTGCAGTTTATTACACCGGCGGGCCCAAGGCAGAGTATCCTGTTAGCCAAGGACCCCGACCAGCATTTGTGAAAATCTTTCATACCCCATGTGTACGTGTCTGAACTCACCACCCAACTTCTTTGTGACTTACATAAACAAAGGAAAGGTAAATACAATCACAATAACTCCATCATTCATGTGTTATGTGTTCAAACAGTCAATAATCAATAAGCCTGAGGTTACAGATAAGAATTTATGACCTGTCCGGAGGGGGTCTTATCCTTCTATTGTCATTTCCACAGGCACTAAGCACAGAGTTCAGAACCCATTAGAGAGGTGGCCAAGCATAATCAGCACGAACAGGCCTAAGATGGAGTCCAGGCCCTATGAATTCCTTCTTCAGTAGATGTTCTTCTGGAATTCTCTTGCTTTTTCGATGATCCAACGGATGTTGGCAATTTGATCTCTGACTACTCTGCCTTTTCTAAATCCAGCTTGAACATCTGGAAGTTCTCGGTTCACATACTGTTAAACACTCATTTGGAGAATTTTGAGCATTACTTTGCTAGCGTGTGAGATGCGTGCAATTGTGTGGTAGTTTGAACATTCTTTGGCATTGCCCTTCTTTGGGATTGGAATGAAAAGTGACCTTGTCCAGTTCTATAGCCACTGCTGAGGTTTCCAAATTTTCTGGCATATTGAGAACCTAATATGCCAGCAAATTTGACTTAAGAGAACCTAATTTGACATAATCTCTTGACATAAGAGAACCTAATCTGGCCTAAGCCATTTTGTTTTAAGCCTAATGCTTGCCTTTGAACAGGTCTCAGTAATTAGCAATCTTAAGGGGACAAAAGAATGCAGGAACAGAGAAAAGGCAGTCAAACAACAGTTCAGTGATAGAGTCCTAGTTCCTCTTTAAGGGATATACATAATAATACATCTTTGAGTTCTGTAGGAACTAAGGCCCTCATCCAGGTGAAGGATAGGATAATGATATTGACTCTCCAGACTTCAATCAACTAAAGCTTGGACTCTGTTGACCTTTGCCCCAATTCTATATTGTATTCTCTCTTAAGTCCCTTCATAAATATGCACGTATCCTTAGCTTAAAACTTCCCCAATTATGCTCTTTGGGGAGATTCTGCTTTGCAAGAGTCTTAGTGTTCTCCTTATTTGCCGTGTGGGTGTATGTTAAGTCACTTCACTCATATCTGACTCTTTGTTACCCTATGGACTGTTGCCTGCCAAACTTCTCTGTCCATGGGATTCTCCAGGCAAGAACACTGGAGTGGGCTGCCATGCTTTCTCCAGCTTCAGGTAACCATAAATCCTTCCTTGTCCCATGCTTTGTCTTGGTTCTGTTATTTGGCATAACACCTGCCAAAAGATGAACACAGTTTTTGGATAACATTAGGGTTTTAACCTATGCACTTTGGGGGAACATATTCAGTCTATAGCAAAGGATATGTCTGGAATCCCTTGGGGCATCTCTTAGTATTAACATGTCCTTGGTTAAGTTCTTCTTTGTATCAGTGGAAGATCCAACAGGTCAAACCAGGCAGGAATGCTAATGGCCCAGACCATTCAGAAATGGAAGTTTGGGTCACTCCATCAGGTAAAGAGTTACAACCAGCTGAAGTGCCCAGTGAAGGCAAAGGGAACACTGAATGGGTAATAGGAGAAGGTAATTATAAATACCAGCTGTAATTAACTGACCAGTTACAGAATCAAGGACTGTAATTGTCATCAGTATTTCTTCCTTATTTTGTCATAAATATGTGTGTGTGACTCTCTGCATATTTACATAAAACAAATATCTTTGTTTCCTTCCCTATCTTTTTATCCTCTTATAAGATAGTATGTATTGGCTTTACATAATAGTATTTAAGTATTGCTAACATTACAACATAGTATTTAAGTTATGGAATTTCACGGGGAAGAGTAAGCATAGCCCAAGGACTTTGCATCCTCTTCTGAATAATGGGTTAGGGTGATTTTGGTTGTATGTAAGATGGCTGTATTAAGTCAAAGTGTGACCTTGTTTGTTTTGATTTGGAGATGTAGTATGGTTTAAGGAGATGTGTATGGGTACCAAGTTGTCAAGGGGTAGTGTATTGCTGATCCTGTTTGTGACACCAATTGTCTTGCTGTTCACACTGTTCACTGAACCCAGGGTAGGAAGGCACAAGCCAAGAGGCTGGAAGAAGACTCAAGGAGCCGTAGGAACTGCAGATATGTTTATTCTCTCCTGGCTGGTGCAGCAGCTGTAGCAGCAGAGACACTGTATTCTCTCCTCTTGTAGCTGACCCCACAGAAACAGCTGTGACACAGCAGTAATGCTGCCACTTTCTAGGTGGAGCTCACATATCTCTACAGCACAAAATAACTCCTGACCACGTGAGTACCTTGTGACATGCATGTGCAGTGCTATAAATGATCTCAACTGTTACATGGTTATTATTTATAAAACGTGGGGTGAGAGAGCCTGAACATGCCATCTTGGCTAATTTGCTCTCTCCCACAGCTACCCACTCCAGTATTCTTGGGCTTCCTTGGTGGCTCAGCTGGAGCCTCCTGCAATACAGGAGACCTGGGTTTGATCCCTGGGTTGGTAAGATCCCCTGGAGAAGGGAACATCTACCCACTCCAGTATTCTGGCCTGGAGAATTCCATGGATGGTATAGTCCATGGGGTTGCAAAGAGTTGGACATGAATGGGTGACTTTCACTTTCACTTCACGTTCCACAGGTAGAAATGTGATGGTTAATTTTATGTGTCAGGCTGGAGGAGGGATAAATTGGGAGACTGGGATTGACAAATATGCACCACTAAATATAAAATACGTAACTAATAAGGACATACTGTGTAGCACAGAGACCTCTTCTCAATACTCTGTAATGATCTACATGGGAAAAGAAGGTAAAAAATAGCAAATATATATATGTATGTAACTGATACACTTTGTTATATAGCGTAAACTAGTGCAACAACATTGTAAATCAACTATATTCTGATAAAAATTAATTTTAAAAATAAAATAAATATATGCAATGTGAAGTCAGGATGATAAAATTGGTCATTATGACTTATAATAGACTTCTTACAGAGTTCATATTTTACAATCTTTGAAGCAGTTTATTATTATCTATTGAATAACATTGGGAAATAACACTTGTCCTGTTGTTACCAGGCTATTGTTCAAGAATCAGACCCCCGTCTGATTTTTATGTGTTAACTTGCCTGGACCACTTAGATATTTGGTCAAACATTCTAGGTGTTTTTGTGAAGGTATTTTTTGGGGTAAGATTACCATTTAACCCTGGAGTAGGAAATGGCAACCCACTCCAGTATTCCTGCCTGGAGAATCTCATGGACAGAGGAGCCTGGCAGACTACAGTCCATGGGGCTGCAAAGAGTTGGACACGACTGAGCGACTAACACTACCATTTAAATCAGTAAATTTGTTGTCTAACCCACATTTGTGTGCCTGACGCACAGTGAGGCCAAACAAACTGAAATATTGGAGCCTGGAGAAGAGAAAAGTTTATGGCAGGACCAAGCAAGAAGAACAGGTGGCTCATGCTCAAAAAATCCAAACTCCCTGATGATTTTCAGGAAAGTGTTTTTATGGGTGGAATTTGGAGTGAGGGCTAGTGTTCCAGGAATCCTATGCTCAGTATGAAGTTATCATCCTCCACCTGGGTGGAGACACCCATTAGCACCTATAGAAGAACTCAAAGATATATGTTATGACATCTCTTTAGGAGGAACCAGGACCCTGTTTTATTGCTGTACTATTGTTCCTTGACTGCTCCTCCTTTCTGCATCCCCTCCCTTCTCTGATTAGCAGATGTCCATTGTAACTCAGGCAAGGTCTAGGAGGCTGAAGCCTTTCCCCTACAAACAAGAAACAGGTAACACAGAAAGGCTCTTGTATCTGGGAGAGTCCCACAGGGTCTGCTCAGTTTCAGACTGAGTTAAGCAGATTACCTACCACAAAGTGGATGAATCTCAGCCAACAGTTGGAGGCCTTTTAAGAAAAAAACAACCTTTCAGAAGATGAGGGAATTCTGAACTGCAACTATAACTTAGGCCTCCAGCTGGTGGCCTTCTCTGCAGATTTTGGACATGCCAAACCTCCACAATTTTTTAAAATAAATCTTTATATATCTACAACCTATTGGTTATGCTTTGCTGGAGAACCCTGACTGACATCTATACTGGCAGTTTGTTTCCTGCTTTTTCTTCAGTGCATGGGTCATACTCTTCTGTTTCTTCATGTCTCATATTTCTTTTTGAAATTGCACATTTTAGATAATGTACAGTAGCAACTCTGAGCACTCACCCTCTGATCCCAGGGGTTTGCTATTTTTATTTGCCTGCTTACTTGTGTAGCAACTGGCTGGATTATTTTCATGACTTCTGTTACCCCTCGTCTTTCCCCACCCCTACAGGGGGAGGCCTCTAAGGCTGCTCCTCAGGGGACATTGTGTATATACCCCTTATGCATGGCCATAGTCTCCCTGGGATGACAGTGGTTTTAGCAGACTTTATGTGACTATTTTTTTTCATGACTATGCCCAGCTATTACACTCTGCAGGCTGATTACTCTATTATCTTGAATAATGTCTTGGGAATAAATCGCCTCATGGATTCATCCAGCCAAATTCAGTCTCCTTTTGTGAGAGAACAGAGAGTAGAGGTGGAGAGACAAGGGTCAAGATTTGGATACCTTCGCTAGCATAGAGAGGAGTTATAGGATTTGTCTATGGTTAGTGGAAAGCTGTAAGTGTGTTGGTTATTGTTGCAGTCAGATATAATTGAAAACCCAGCTAAAATATCAATGTTAACTATATCGGAGGTAGTAGCAGTGAAAGGACCTACATTCTTGCCTATTATAGTAGAAAAAAAACCAATTCTAAAATTAATTAAAAAATAGTGACTTAACCTAACCAAAAGATATTGAAGTGACTGTGAAAGAATTGAAATCAGAACCAGTTAAAAGTGGCTAGCTCCAAAGACAAGTCTAAAAGGTGGGAAAGATCTTTAGAGGCTCTCATCTCCTCTTCCTCCTCTCTCCCCCACCACTTCCTCCCTCTGTCCTTATACTCCTCCCTCTCTATCTTTTTTTTAAACTCTCTCTCATCAGACTTTCTGTACTATTTTATATGTTAAACATGTACATTTATTAGTTTCATTACAATTTAGAATCTTTAAAGATTTGCTAAGTAAATATTAGAAATTAGATTACTCAAGAGAACAAGAGGTTTTTCTCTTTTTTAGAGCACTCGAGGGTCACTCAGTTATTAAATAATATGCAAGTTACACAGCGTTCTTGTTTATTTAATTGAGGCATGTCCCTGTATACTTTAGGATACTCTTAACGTGAATCATTATAGATCATTGTCCTTAGAAATAACCCTTAGAAATGCTAAAATTGCATTCTTTGAGATGGTTCATGCCCCTAAGAAACCCAAACACCCCAAAACATCTCTTCCTCCAAACCAAATTCTGTCTCCTTTGAAGAAACAGTTCTCAAAGCCTCAAATTTATTCTGACTCCAGAAGGGCTCTTCACAGTTCTCTCTTTTCCTGTTCTCTCTGTAAACTAGTGGATCTATAGTTTAGCCTGTATCTCCAATGAATACATACATCAATTGCTTCCTGTTGCCTTTCACCACAACCTTCACTGTTTTTGGAACATACTTAGGTTGAAACATTTCTCACTCTGTTGCAAATGAAGTCAGTTCGTCAGTTCTTTGGGGAGACATTTGGAGCTATCTGTTCTGTGGTCTGCTTCTTTCTTTGTTCTCTGGTATGATTCTCCCCACTGGGAAAAATCTCTGAGCCATGACTCTGGTGCTAGGGGTGGGGACAATGTCAGGCTTCTCTCTGAGTGACACTCCTGCATTAGGAGCTGAACACTCAGTGGAGTGGTAGGCATCAGTCTCAGAGCTTCTCAGTTTATCCCTCTTGCCATGGAAACCTGCCCCACAAGTTGGGGAAGAAGTGATCAGGGCCCCAGTACTGGAGTATTCTCAAGGTAGGCCTCCATCACAGGAGTGTTGGTTGTGAAGAAGTATCTACTTTTTGGCCACACTCCCCAAGAACTTTGTTGTTCAGTTGCTCAGTAGTGTCTGATTCTTTGCGACTTCATGGACTGCAGCACCCCAGGCTTCCCTGTCCTTCACTATCTCCTGGAGTTTGCTCAAACTCATTGTCCATTGAGTTGGTGTTGTCATCAAACCATCTCATCCTCTGTCACCTCCTTCTCTTCCTGCCCTCAATCTTTCTCAGCATCAGGTTCTTTTCCAGTGAGTCGGCTCTTCAGATTAGGTGGCCAAAGTATTGGAGCTTCAGCATTAGTCCTTCCAATGAATATTCAAGGTTGATTTCCTTTAGGAGTGATTCTTTCGATCTCCTTGCAGTCCAAGGGATTCTCAGGAGTCTTCTCCAGCACCACAATTCAAAAGCATCAATTCTTCAGTGCTCAGCCAACAAGAGGCCAAGGGAGGATGAGAAATGCTGACTTCTGCCTCCCCCAGGAGGACAGTCCTCTGACTAGAGCAGGGGTGAGAAAGAGCTCTGTGTTCTTGGCTGTAACAGACAAATAAGTTTCCATCTCACTCAGCTGGGAGAGGGGACCAAGATGGATTTTGGTTCAAAAATGTTTCAACTGGTTTTACTGAATTTTAGTATATTTTCTTGAATAACTGTTTCTGCATTGACTCTATGCCCTTAGGACCATTTGCAGAGGCATTTAAAATATAGTAATTTTCAGTAGTTGACTGGTCTTCAGGGTTGTTGTTTTTTTTTTCACACTGTTGTGCTAGTAGTGGAATTCTCACCCACATGCCACTTTTAATTTGGTGTCAGAAATACCCAGAGCCTGTTGGAGCCAGGGCATGCTGATTATATGTGAATTCAGAATTAAACTACCATTTCCTGTTTGTGGTTACATATGTGGGGAAGGATGGTGTAGGGAGAGTCTTCCAAATACTTACCAGACCCAGATCATACAAAGTGACTCAGACACACGTGCAACATATCCTCCTCCCTCCCTCCCTCCCATCTTCCGTCTTCCCACTCACTTATTTACAATAACTCATCCAGCCACACTGACTCATGGCAATCCTACCTTACCCTGTCACCCAATCCAAGCTTGTCATCCCAGACACCTGTTCTGTGTTGGCCATAGTGAGGATGATCAAGTGTAAGAGGTTCCAGTGAGGAGCCTAAACTTGGACTGCAGGAGAGGCCTCAGTTGGCTGAGCCCCCTCATTTTCCATCCTGAGCTGCTCCCACTGTTGGCTGGGTGGAGTTGTGGAAAGGATTACAGGTCCCAGGGATACTTCTCTGGCTGTGGCCCATCATACTGGCTGCTACCAGAGCAGAGAGGGACCTAGGTTCCCCATCTGCCGGTGGAGAGACGTATCTGGAGATAAGGATCTTTGAGTGATCAGGAATGGAGCATGTAGTTTCTTTGAAGTCAGATATTCTTCTGCCCTGGACACTTTAGAAGGCGGGCAGGGACCAAACCTCCTTTATTCATTTCTGTCCAGAGAATCGAGTCTGAGTCTTAGATCATCTGTCAGTATCAGTTGAGAATACTCCCCTCACAGTACACAGACCCTGAGTCAGGAACACTTTCATCAGGACTTTTACATCCTGTTCTGCTGCTGCTGCCAAGTCGCTTCAGTCGTGTCCGACTCTGTGCGA
This sequence comes from Giraffa tippelskirchi, assembly GCF_054371585.1. Lineage (NCBI taxonomy): Eukaryota > Metazoa > Chordata > Mammalia > Artiodactyla > Giraffidae > Giraffa > Giraffa tippelskirchi. Next base: position 116,141,969 of record NC_137280.1, on the reverse strand, counting down.
CCCCATAGACGGCAGCCCACCAGGCTCCCCTGTCCCAGGGGTTCTCCGGGCAAGAACACTGGAGTGCTCTACATATAAACAGCTTTTGTGACAGGAATGTGTCATGGCTTTTTGGTGTGGCAGATAAAGTATGTGTCCAAGGTCAAAAGGTGGAGGTGTAAGCTCTTTCTCCTCCCAAGTGTGTGGCCTTCGACACCAAATAAACTTACACAATGCCCTCAATGTCCACTCATGTCAACAAAAATGGCAGGATTTGCTTCTTTTTAATGGCTGAATAGAATTATATATATATATATATAATTATAATATATATAAAATTTCGAGTTTTAATTCAGGACTGTAATTTAATATGGAATGTACCTGAAGAAACACCCAAAAGCTTGTGTGTTCTTCCTGAACATTCTTATTTATTTATTTTAACAACTTTATTTACTTACTGGCCATGCCATGCGGCTTGTGGGATCTTTAGTTCCCTGCCCAAGGATCGAGTTCTCGCCCTCTGCATTGGAAGCACAGAATCTTAACCACGGAACTGCAGGGAAGTCCCCCTGAGCATTCTTTTTTTAAATGAACCTTTATTTTATATTGTAGTAACACTGATATACTATGTGTTGTTGGTGGCAGGTGAACCGACTGTATTTTCTATCTTGTGGTTGTTGTTCAGTTGCCAAGTCATGTCTGACTCTTTTTGTAGGAGCGTTCCCTTTTTGCGAGGCTCTGTTACACTGATAAAACATCTATTTGTGTATACATAAGTGTACATAATTATAAATGTCTAGGTATTATATATATATATATATGTCCAGATTGATAGTGATATAAATGTCTAGGTAAATAGATATATAAACGTCTATTTGCATAGATATATACATATATAAATAACTAGATACATAGAAACATAAGTATCTATATACATAGACATATAAATATCTGTATACATGGAAGATAGTTACACAGTGGAAAATACAAATATATAATTATATATATACAATTATACATATTATATTACATATTACATATTATATATAATATAATATGTATAATTTAATACATAATATATAATTATATATACACAATTATATATATAATGATATATAAAAATATATAATATATACGTATAATATATAATAATATTAAAATATAATATATAATTACATTATATATAATAAAATATAATTACATTATATATAACAATATATTTTATTATATATACTTACATTATATATAATATATATTATTATATATACTTACATTATATATATGTAATTATATATAAATATATATTATATATACTATATATAATTATATATAATAATATATTATATATAATTATTTATATATATAAATATATATAGTATATATTATATATGATATTAATAATTATATATATAAATATAATTATATATATAATAATTATATATAATATAGAAGTATAAATAATCATTATATATAATATATATAATAATATATATTATATATAATATATTATGTATATATTATTTTATATAATATATATAATATATAATAATATATGATATATAATATAATAATATTATTATATATAATATACTAATATATTATATATAATATACATTAATATATATTATATATAATAATATATAATACATTATATTATATATTATATTATATATAATAGTACATATTTATATATAACATATATTAATATATTATATATAATATACATTATATATTATTATATATAATTATAATATATAATAATATATATTATATATGATATTTACAATTATATATATAAATATAATTATATATAAAATAATTATATATAATACAGACTTATAAATATTATATATAATTATATATAATAATATGTAATTATATATAATATATTATGTATATATTATTTTATATAATGTATATATTATATGTAATATATAATGATATATAATGATATATAATATATTAATATATTATATATATTATATATTATATATAATAATATTATTATATTATGTATCATTATATATAATACATTATATTATAGATATTATATTATATATAATAATATATTTTATATAATATATATTAATATATTATATAAAATATATTATTATATATAATATATATTAATATATATTATATATAATAATATACATATTATAAATAATATATAGATATTATATTATATATAATAATATATAGATATTATATTGTATATAATATAAAATAATATATATTAGTATATATATAATTATATATAATATATATGTAATTATATATAATATATATGATATATAATATAAGTAATATATATAATATATATATCTATATCTACATATAATATAATATAAATATGTATCTGTAATATATAATAGATACTATAATATATGCTATATAATATATAGTATGTAATATAAATAATATATATTATATATAATATATATTAATTATGATATAACACAATACATATATTAATTATATATAATATAATATTCTCTATTCTTATTATTACATATTACATTATGTTATTATCATATATTATTTGCCTATAATAGGGAAATAATATTTAATAATAATATAATATTATTATTTTATATTATGTGTGATATATATTAAAATATATAATATATATTAAATATCTAATATATAACAAATATATAATACATAATATATATTTTATATATTTATATATATAATTATAAATATATAAACATGCAAATATGTATATTTTAATAAATATATTTTATATTTTTATACTTTATATACAATTTATAAATTTTAAAATGTATAAATTGTATATAAAATAAAAAATACATAATATGCATATATAATATATAAATATATGTAATATATAAATATATTTTGTAATATTGTATATATTATTATATTTTAAAAATTATATATGTAATTTTCTAATTATATATTATATAATATATAATTTGATATGTTATATATAATATTATAATTATGTATGTAAATATATATGACATATAACATAATATATATTATAATATTTTAAAAATTATAGATAATTTTATGTTATATATTTATATATTAGATATTTTAAAATATATTATTTTATATATTACATATAGTTTTATATAATTTTATAATTATGTATAAATATATATATTGTTTGCCTATTATTTGCCTGTATTAGATTATTATAGATTATCACAATATATTATATATTATTTGCCCATATATGTTATGTATATATTATTTGCCTATATTATATATGCTATATATTATATATTTTATTATAGATTTTATATATAATTATATTATATACTATATATTATATAAGTATACAATATACAAAGTGTAATATATAATTATATAATATTTTATATAATTATATATTATATTATTAAATTATTATATTATAATATATTATATATTATTTATAATTTGTATCTCATTTTCCTTTCTTAAATGAGGTAGTTTTTTGCAGTATATTTGATGTACAATGGTTTTTTTAAAAATTTATTTATCTTTTTTTTACTTTATAATATTGTATTGGTTTTGCCATACATTGACATGAATCCGCCATGGGTGTACCTGTGTTCCCCTTCCAGAACCCCCTCCCACTTCCCTCCCCACCCCATCCCTCTGGGTCATCGCAGTGCACCAGCCCTGAGCACCCTGTCTCATGCATCGAACCTGGATGGGCGATTCGTTTCACATACGATAATTTACATGCTTCAGTGCCATTCTCCCATATCATCCCGCCCTCGCCCTCTCCCATAGAGTCCAAAATACAGTTCTATATATCTGTGTCTCTTTTGCTGTCTTGTGTACAGGGTTATCTTCACCAATTTACTAAATTCTGTATATATGCGTTAGTATACTGTATTGGTGTTTTTCTTTCTGGCTTACTTCACTCTGTATAATAGGCTCCAATTTCATCCACCTCATTAGAACTGATTCAAATGTATTCTATTTAATGGCTGAATAATATTCCATTGTGTATATGTACTATAGCTTCCTTATCCATTCATCTGCTGATGGACATCTAGGTTGCTTCCATGTCCTGGATATCATGTGCTGCGATGAACGTTGGGGTACATGTGTCTCTTTCAATTCTGGTTTCCTCAGTGTGTATGCCCAGAAGTGGGACTGCTGAGTCATATGGCAGTTCTATTTCCAGTTTTCTAAGGAATTTCCACACTGTTCTCCACAGTGGCTGTACTAGTTTGCATTCCCATTAACAGTGTAAGAGGGTCCCCTTTTATCCACACCTTCTCCAGCATTTATTGCTTGTAGACTTTTGGATAGCAGCCATTCTGACTGGCGTGAAATGGTACCTCATTGTGGTTTTGATTTGCATTTCTCTGATAATGAGTGATGTTGAGCATCTTTTCATGTGTTTGTTAGCCATCTGTATGTCTTCTTTGGAGAAATGTCTGTTTAGTTCTTTGGCCCAATTTTTGATTGGGTCATTTATTTTTCTGGAATTGAGCTGCAGGAGTTGCTTGTATATTTTTGAGATTAATTCTTTGTCCGTTGCTTCGTTTCTTATTATTTTCTCCCATTCTGAAGGCTGTCTTTTCACTTTGCTTATAGTTTCCTTTGTTGTGCAGAAACTTTTAATTTTAACTAGGTCCCATTTGTTTATTTTTGCTTTTATTTCCAATATTCTGGGAGGTGGGTCATAGGGGATCCTGCTGTGGTTTATGTTGGAGAGTGTTTTGCCTATGTTTTCCTCTAGGAGTTTTATAGTTTCTGGTCTTACGTTTAGATCTTTAATCCATTTTGAGTTTATTTTTGTGTATGGTGTTAGAAATTGTTCTAGTTTCATTCTTTTACAAGTGGTTGACCAGTTTTCCCAGCACCACTTGTTAAAGAGATTGTCTTTTCTCCATTGTATATTCTTGCCTTCTTTGTCAAAGATAAGGTGTCCATAGGTGCGTGGATTTATTTCTGGGCTTTCTATTTTGTTCCATTGATCTGTATTTCCATCTTTGTGCTAGTACCATGCTGTCTTGATGTCTGTAGCTTTGTAGTAGAGCCTAAAGTCAGGCAGGTTGATTCCTCCAGTTCCATTCTTCTTTCTCAAGATCGCTTTGGCTATTCGAGGTTTTTTGTATTTCTATACAAATTGTGAAATTATTTGTTCTAGTTCTCTGAAAAATACTGTTGGTAGCTTGATAGGGATTGCATTGAATCTATAGATTGCTTTGGGTAGTATACTCATTTTCACTATATTGATTCTTCTGATCCATGAACATGGTATAATTCTCCATCTATTTGTGTCCTCTTTGATTTCTTTCACCAGTGTTTTATATTTTTCTATATATAGGTCTTTTGTTTCTTTAGGTAGATATATTCCTAAGTATTTTATTCTTTTTGTTGCGATGGTGAATGGAATTGTTTCCTTAATTTCTTTTTCTGTTTTCTCATTGTTAGTGTATAGGAATGCAAGGGATTTCTCTGTGTTGATTTTATATCCTGCAACTTTACTATACTCATTGATTAGCTCTAGTAATTTTCTGGTGGAGTCTTTAGGGTTTTCTATGTAGAGGATCATGTCATCTGTAAACAATGAGAGTTTTACTTCTTCTTTTCCAATCTGAATTCCTTTTATTTCTTTTTCTGCTCTGATTGTTGTGGCCAAAACTTCCAAAACTATGTTGAATAGTAGTGGTGAGAGTGGGCACTCTTGTCTTGTTCCTGGCTTTAGGGGAAATGCTTTCAGTTTTTCACCATTGAAGATAATGTTTGCTGTGGACTTGTCATATACAGCTTTTATTATGTTGAAGTATGTTCCTTCTATTCCTGCTTTTTGGAGGTTTTGTTTTGTTTTTTTTTTATCATAAATGGATGTTGAATTTTGTCAAAGGCTTTCTCTGCATCTATTGAAATAATCACATGGTTTTTATTTTTCAATTTGTGTATGTGAGTATTGCGACTCCTGCTTTCTTTTGGTCTCCGTTTGCATGGAATATGTTTTTCCATCCCTTCACTTTCAGCCTGTGTGTGTTCCTAGTTTTGAGGTGGGTCTCTTGTAGACAGCATATATAGGGGTCTTGTTTTTGTATCCATTCAGCAAGCCTTTGTCTTTTGGTTGGGGCATTCAACCCATTTACATTTAAGGTAATTATTGATAAGTATGATCCCATTGCCATTTACTTTATTGTTTTGGGTTTGAGATTGTACACCCTTTCTGTGTTTCCTGTCTAGAGAAGATCCTTTAGCATTTGTTGGAGAGCTGGTTTGGTGGTGCTGAATTCTCTCAGCTTTTGCTTGTCTGTAAAGCTTTTGATTTCTCCTTCATATTTGAATGAGATCCTTGCAGGATACAGTAATCTGGGCTGTAGATTCTTTCATCACTTTAAGTATGTCCTGCCATTCCCTTCTGGTCTGAAGAGTTTCTATTGAAAGGTCAGCTGTTATCCTTATGGGAATCCCCTTGTGTGTTATTTGTTGTTTTTCCCTTGCTGCTTTTAATATTTGTTCTTTGGGTTTGATCTTTGTTAATTTGATTATTATGTGTCTTGCGGTGTTTCGCCTTGGGTTTGTCCTGTTTGGAACTCTCTGGGTTTCTTGGACTTGGGTGATTATTTCCTTCCCCACTTTAGGGAAGTTTTCAACTATTATCTCCTCGAGTATTTTCTCATGGTCTTTCTTTTTGTCTTCTTCTTCTGGGACTCCTATGATTCGAATGTTGGTGTGTTTAACATTGTCCCAGAGGTCTCTGAGGTTGTCCTCATTTCTTTTAATTCTTTTTTCTTTTTTCCCCTCTGTTTCACTTATTTCTATCATTCTATCTTCTACCTCACTTATCCTATCTTCTGCCTCCGTTATTCTACTGTTGGTTCCCTCCAGAGTGTTTTTGATCTCATTTGTTGCCTTATTCATTATATATCGACTCTTTTTTATTTCTTCTAAGTCCTTGTTAAACCTTTCTTGCATCTTCTCGATCTTTGTCTCCAGGTTATTTATCTGTAACTCAAATTTCAAGATTTTGGATCATTTTCACTATCATTATTTGGAATTCTTTATCAGGTAGATTCCCTATTTCTTCCTCTTTTGTTTGGTTTGGAGGGCATTTATCCTGTTCCTTTACCTAATGGGTATTTCTCTGTCTTTTCATCTTGTTTATATTGCTGTGTTTGGGGTGGCCTTTCTGTATTCTGGCAGTTTGTGCTTCCTCTTTATTGTGGAGATTCCTCACTGTAGGTGGGGTTGGACGGGTGGCTTGTCAAGGTTTCCTGGTTGGGGAAGCTTGTGTCGGTGTTCTAGTGGGTGGAGCTGGATTTCTTCTCTCTGAAGTGCAATGAAGTGTCCAGTCATGAGTTTTGAGATGTCAGTGGGTTTGGTGTGACTTTGGGCAGCCTGGATATTGAAGCTCAGGGCTATGTTCCTGTGTTGCTGGAGAATTTCCGTGGTATATCTTACTCTGGAACTTGTTGGCCCTTGGGTGCTGCTTGGTTTCAGCGTAGGTGTGAAGGTGTTTGATGAGCTCCTATCGATTAATGCTTCCTGGATTCAGGAGTTCTCTGGTGTTCTCAGGATTTGGACGTAAGCCTCCTGCCTCTGGTTTTCAGTCTTATTCTTACAGTAACCTCAAGACTTCTCCAGTTCCTTTTGAAAACAATGGGCTGCCTTTCTGGGTGCCTGATGTCCTCTGCCAGCATTCAGAAGTTGTTTTGTGGAATTTGCTCAGCGTCTAAATGTTCTTTCGATGAATTTGTGGGGGAGAAAGTGGTCTCCCCATCCTATTCCTCTGCCATCTTCAATGTTTCCAATGTACAATGTTATGCTAGGTTCAGTTGTACAATATTGTGGTCCAGCAATCAAATACAGTATGAAATGATCACCATCACAAGTTCAATAACCATCTCTCACCATACAAAATTGTTACAGTATTATCAAATGTGTTCCTTATGTTGTACATTACATATAAATGACTTATTTATTTTATAACTGGAAGGTTTTTTCTCTCAATCCCCTTCACCTATTTGCCTAATCTTTATGCAATTCCCCTCTGGTAACCACCAGTTCTCTCTATCTCTGCCTGTTTCTGTTTTGTTTGTTTCATCTTAAGTGTGATCATATAGTGTTTGCTTTCTCAATCTTACTCATTTAACTTAGTATACCTTGTAGGTCCAACCATGTTGTTACAAATGGCAAGATTTCATTCTTTTTATCAATAACTAGTATTCCACTGTATATCTATGTACCACATCTTTTTTATCTACTCATCTGTTGATGGAGATTCAAGTTGTTTCATATCTTGGCTATTATAAATAATGCCACTACAAACATTTTGGTGTATGTATCTTTTCAAATTAGTGTCTTCATTTTCCTTGAGTAAATACACAGAAGTGGGATTACTGGATTATATGGTAGTTCTATTTTTAATTTTTAAAAGAACTTTCACACTATTTTCACAGTGGCTGTACTAATTTACATTCCCACCAATGCTACAGTGTTGAGAAGAGGATTCCCCTTTTTCCAAACCCTCATCAACACTTGTTGTTTGTTCTTTTTGATGGTAGTCATTCTGACAGGTATGAAGTCATATCTCATTGTGGTTTTGATTTGCATTTACCTGATAATGAGTGATATTGATCATCTTTTCATGTGTATGTTGGCCATCTGTAGGTTTTCTTTGGAGAAATGTCTATTTGGTTCCTTGGCCCAATTAAAAATTTTTTCTTTGACTGTGCTATGTGGCTTGTGGGATCACAGTTCCCTGATCAGGGATTGAACCTGGGCCACAGTAGCAAAAACCCAGAATCCCAACCACTAGCCTCTGCCCATTTTTAAATTGAGTTATTTGGCTTTTTGATACTAAGTTGCATACCTCATCTTCCTTATTCATTCATCCATCCATGGACACTTAGGTTGTTTTCATGTCTTGGCTATTGTGAATCATGCTCCAATGGACATGAGAGTGCACATATCTCTTTGAGATACTAATTTCATTTCCTTCAGATATATACTCCAAAGTTGAATTGCTGGATCATATGGTAGTCATCATTTTAATTTTTTGAGGAACCTCCATTCTGTTTTTCATAATGGCTCCACCAACTTATATTCCCAGAGAGAGCACGTTCATACAGGAATGAATGTGTCCCCAGGGGAGCAGTGCTTTCTGCCTGAATGGGCACCAGAAAGGACAGAACTGGAAGAATCTAGGGAAGAGTCCTGGAGCATAGAGAGTGGAAAACCCAGAAACTTATGCTCATGTTAAGGGTTGAATTATGCCTTTCAAGAAAGATATATTGATGTCCTAACCTTTGATACCTCAGAATGTGCTCTCATTTGGAAACAGGCTCATTGCTGATATTACTAGTTTAGCTAAGATGAGGTCATACTGAAGTGGGGTGGACCACAATTAAATATGACTAGCATCCTTATAAGACGGGGAGAGAGACATACACAGGAAGAACTCCGTGTGAAGATGAAGGTAAAGACTGGAGTGAGGCATCTACAAACCAAGGGCTGCTGCAGCCACTAGATGCCAAGACATGCAGGGACAGACTCTTTCTCAGAGCCTCCAGAAGGAACCAACCCTGTTGATACCATGATTTCAGACTTCTCATCTCCACAACTGTGAGAGAATACATTTTTGTGTTTAAGCCACAGAGTTGATGGAACTTTCTTGTGGCAGCCTGAGAAAACCAAGATGGTTACCTTCACAGTTTGAACCCAACATGCCTTCCTGCTGCCTGCCTTCACACACCCACCACCCTGTCCAGACTAGTTGACTCCTAGCCCTCACATAGACCTTTTAGTTTTGACATCTAGGCTTACTCCACCATCTGGAAATCCTCTGTATCTCCATCCTAACTCTCTTTCAAATCCCCTACCAACCCCTATCATGTTTATGATAGCCAGAAAGCACTTTCTGGCCCAGTGAATTAGTGATTGGGAAAAAAGTGCTTTGAAGTCAGTAGTGTGAAGCAGCAATGGTGACATTTTTTCTCTTTTCTTCATCTCCTCTCATATCCCCCTGGCAGCTGGGTCAAGTCTCAGCTTCGATTGAGGCATAGTCTCAGGGAAGCAGCCTGATGTGGGGCACAGACTCCAGCCCGGACCTGCACTGTAACCTTGACTTCCTCAGGTCTTCTTGCAGGGCTGCTGCGAGTGTTGCGGGATTGGGCACAATGCCCTGCACACCAGGCCCTGCAGTCCTGCTCCTTCCCACTAGATGCTCGGCTGTACATCCTTGCGTTGACTCGCCCCCTTCTCAGATGAGCAAATGTGGGCTTTGGGAATGACACCTCACTCTTGGCCCTCAAGCTGTGGCTTTTGATGAATTTCCTTTCCACCTTTTGAACTAAACAAAAACGCTGAGACTCAGGGTTGGGATCTCCATGGTTGGCCCATTGGTCCCAGGAAGTGGGACTTCCACAGACAGAGGACCCATGGCCTCGTCTGAATGTCACTTATTCCAAGCCTCAGGCTCAGACTAGTCCTAGGCTCAGACTAGTCCTGTACATCTGTGCTCCTGGCTAAGAACTCCATGGGAAATAATGGTTGAGAGCACTGTGGCAGCAGCTAAAGCCAAACCTTATTCAGGTCTAGTCTTGCAGGTACTGTTCTAGCTGTTTGAAATCAGGCACACTGGCTCCAGATTCCAGGTAAGAAATCTGTAAATTTTATAGTGTCCTTATGCTCAGGTTCTTAGAAAGGGCATAATAGATATTGGTGGGTCCACCAGGGCCCCAAAGATGTGGGGGAGCTGCATAGTCACCTTAAGGTTTGGGACAATGCCTATGCTCAGGCTGACTTTGTCACCTCTGGGCCTTTCTCTGGCTCTTTGAACTTTGACCCATGTCATTTTTCACCCTTTTACCTGTTCAGGAAGAATGGGATTTTGATGACTTGGACAGCTGCCAGGTATATAAATGGGTGCCATAAATAGGGATTGAGTGTGTTTGTGGAGCTTTATTTCCTCCTCCACCTTCACATGACACATGTCTGTCCTTGAAAGAAGTACAAGCACCATCTGTCTTTTGTCAACAAGCAGCAGAGGTCTTGAGACCTCTTCTAAGACCCTGTTATAAGACTCTGTTCTAAGACCCTGTTCTCCTGGGTGTAGGCTTCCAGGGTTTGTGCAAGTGGTGAGTGGTCCCAGGCTGGAACTGGACAAGTTGACCTATCACATCTCTTTGACATGTGTCTAACTACATGTTATCAAGGTTCAGTTCAGTTCAGTCGCTCAGTCGTGTCCGACTCTTTGCGACCCCGTGAACTGTAGCACGCTAGGCCTCCCTGTTCATCACCAACTCCCGGAGTTCACCCAAACCCATGTTCAGTGAGTCGGTGATGCCATCCAACCATCTCATCCTCTGTCATCCCTTTCTCCTCCTGCCCTCAATCTTTCCCAGCATCAGGGTCTTTTCAAATGAGTCAGCTCTTCACATGAGGTGGCCAAAGTATTGGAGCTTCAGCTTCGGCATCAGTCCTTCCAATGAATAATCAGGACTGATTTCCTTTAGGATGGACTGGTTGGATCTCCTTGCAGTCCAAGGGACACTCAAGAGTCTTTTCCAACACCACAGTTCAAAAGCATCAATTCTTCTACGCTCAGCTTTCTTTCTAGTCCAACTCTCACATCCATACATGACCACCGGAAAAACCACAGGCTTGACTAAATGGACCTTTGTTGACAAAGTAATGTCTCTGCTTTTCAATATGCTGTCTAGATTGGTCATAACTTTCCTTCCAAGGAGTACAATAAAATCCCCTGCCTGAGATGATAGCCAGTGATTAAGAAACTTCCTTCCCCCTACCCTGGCTTTCCTCCCCCCCACCTTTCTCTTTAGATTGAGAAAATTGGATGTAACACCCTGTGTCAAAAGACTCCCTTCTGAAGAAAATCTGTTCTCAGCAGCCTTCCTTTTGAACACGCCCATGCTAATAAATGCCCTTGTCCAGTTGTATGCATTTGCCCTTGCTTTTCAGCTCTTTCCATTCCTGATCTATCAATCTCAAGATGCAGGATACAGATCAGTAATGGAAACAGCTGAAAAGTATCTCCTACTTTTGTACAAGGTAGATGCTATGGCATGGAAGTTGCATGGTCTTTAGCCAGCAGTGTGGATAGCAAGTTGGAGACGACAGTGTTTTCTACTGTGTATCGGTCAGGAGAGGTTAGGTATTACTGGTGTGACAAGAAACCCCAAGGTGCTGGAGGTGTCAAAGATGTATTTCTTGCTTGCACCATCTGAGTCAGTTACATTTCTCCTCATGTCATCTTAACCTGGGACGCAGGCTGATGAAAAACATCCTATTTGAAGAATTGCTAGTTGTCACGGTGGAGGAAAAAGAGATGGTGATTAATACCACTGGACTATACAATTAAAAATGGTTAAGATGGTATATTTTATCTTATGTGTATTTTACTACAATAAAACATGAGAGAGAGAGAGAGAATGGAAAACTATTACACGCTAGCAAGTCATATGACCAAGCATGCCATCAATGAGACAAGGGAGTATAATCTACTCCAGGGAGGGTCAGTGATCTCAGGAAATATTAGTACATTCTCCCAGGCCCTGCTTGGATGTAAGAGCAAGCTCTTGTCTATTCCCCTCAGTACTGGGTAGGTGGGGCAGCTTCAAGGTAGGGTGAGCCTTCTTTGGCTCTCCTGATGTCGATGGCAATTAGTGTTGCGGACAATGGGCATTAGAGGGAGTGAGAAGATCTAGATAGCTCTCTTTCAGATCGGCTAATTTTTGTATCTTCTCTGAGCCTCAGATTCCTCATCTGAAAAAGAGGAGACAAGTGCTGTAGCTGGTGCCAGCTAGAGCTGATTACAACTACGTGAAGAGCCAAGATGGGCCAGGGAAATGACTCATGGTTTGTCTTGAGATAGCAGAGTACAGTGTGAAACAGCAACAATGTGAAACTTCTCCATGCCTTCACTAGCAAATGACCCTAAAATCTCCACCTGCTTTCATATCTTGGCTTCCCCCATCTTCCTCCAGTTCCCTCTTCTTTATTCTTTGCTTCCGCAAAAATCTGTCTGTATTCCTCCTTGGAGAAATTCTACTCTCCCATGGGAGGGAGAGTGTTTCAGTTTTCTGGTTCATGCACTTATGACTTATCTTCCCAACAGTCTATAATCTTCTTGAAGGTTACATCTAAGTCTTGTACTTCTTTTCTTTGAGCACCTCCTATTTTGCTTCTTCTCCAACTCTTACCATATCTTTCACAGAGCATGCATGCTCAGTCACTCAGTTGTGTCCGACTCTTTGTGATCCCATGGATTGTAGCCCACCAGGCTTCTCTGTCCATGGAATTTCCCAGGCAAGAAATACTGGAGTGGACTGCCATTTCCCATTGCAGGGGATCCTCCCCACCCAGGGATTGAAGTCACATTTCCTGTGTCTCCTGCATTGGCAGGTGGATTCTTTACCACTGCGCTATCTGTGAAGCCCTGTCTTTTACAGGACTGGACTCAGTTGCAGTTTTTAAAGCACCAACTATGGTTTGCTTATGTAATCGCATTTGGTTCTCATTACCATAAGAAACGTATTATTTCCCTAGTGATAGCATCCACCTCATGTCTCTTTTGGCAATCCAATAAGATGTAAAATATTTAGTGCTGTGTTTGGTATGTAGTAAATGATCAACAAGTAGCAGCTACTGCTATTATTGTCACTGTACTGTTGAAAACACTGAGGTTTAGAAAGGCCAAATCATGAGCACCTATTGCATGGATAGTAACTAGGAGCTGAGTTTGAATTCAGACTGTTTTTTTTTTTTTAAATACCAAAGCCCAGTGCCTTTATTTCTGCTTATGGCTGTCCTGGGTATAGGTTGAATTGTCCTTTCCCACTCTGTGTGCAGTAATATGACCATGATGCTTTCTTTGTTAAGAGATGACATTGTCACACTCTCCTGCCCCTATGAAGCATGGACATCGCAGTTCTGAGACTCAAAGGAGACAGCACTAGTGATATTAGCAATGGGCTCACTGCAGGGCTCAAGTAACATGAACACTGTGACATCTGTGTGTTTATCGTTTCAGGAAGTTTTCCCATCCCCTTGACAATAGCATTATTGTTATCATCACAGGGCATATGCTAGACCATTCATGGCTCTGGTTCTCCACAGTTTACAAAGCACTATGCTGGACATGCAGTGTCTCTTTGTTCTGCATAAGGGTGTGCTGTTCCCTGCACAGTGCTGGGTACTACTGCCTAGCCAGGTGAGCAGTTTGTCTCAGGCTGTGATCAGGGAATAGGGCCAAGATCAAGCCCCCACCTCTGCTTCTCAGGGCCTGGGCCACCTGCTATGTCCTAGTTGTATTCACCTCATTGAGTACTGCTGTATGCTGACCTGGAACAGTCTCTGTTGAAGGCAGGAGTGAGAAGCTCCTCTCTCCTAGAAACTTCCAAGCTGGGAGTCCACAGTGATAGGTGAAGCCTCACTTGTGCAAGTCCCTGGGGCTGGGAGGTACTTAGTAGCTCTGATTCAGAGTGGTGTGAATGCGTGCTTACCTGGCAGGGGAGACACCATGATCGCAGAGCGGTGTGAATGCAGATCTCAAGTTGCTCCCAAGAACAGTTTTGGTGGGAAGAGAGAGGTTAGAGAGCTTCCATGAATGGGTGCCCATGTAGGTGCAGCAAATAGGAAGGACCATATTTGGGTGTTGGCTATGGGAAGCATGAGCTGGAGGCCCTAGAGACAGGTTGTTTGACTCTATGATGATACCCCTTCTGGTGAAGCCTTCTCTTACGGATGGTGCATGGAATTGCCTTCCTCTGTTAGACTGTAAGAGGTGCTCACTGTGAACATTGCTGGTCTCACCTTAGTCATCCAGGCTGAAAGCCCTGGCAGGTGACATGGGCACCCTCTCCCCAGTGGTGGTGATTTGAGTAACTGGCCAGCATAGAGATTGTTGTTATTCAGCTAAGCCTGAGCTCATTCAGAAGTGTGAGGCCAAGGAGGAGGTGCAGGGAGTGGTGTGGAGAGTAGAGAGGCCACCACAGATTGGTTACAGAAGCCAAGGAAAGAACAGGTACGTGCTAGCTCCCTTTGGTTCTGGAGAGCTCTTTGATCTTCTTCCCTCATAAAAAAGATAAACCTCAACAAAAACGAAAACTGTGGGCTGGGGAGCTAGCTTGGGACTTTGCATGCCCCAGTTAAGAGGCCAGAAAGATTAGCAGGAGATGGAATAATTTAAGACAAATCTCTGGTTTCTGGCATGGCTGACTGGCTGGATTATGGTACCACTGCCTACAGTGGGAGAGGGAACAGGAGAATAAACAGGTTTGAGAAGCCAAATATTGTCAGGGTTGAGCTTAGCTGGAGTGGTAAGCTTAGCTGGATGGGACCGGATACCATGATCTTAGCTTTTTGAATGTCCCATTACTTCATGGCAAGTAGAAGGGGAAAAAGTGGAAACAGTGACAGATTTTCTTTTCTTCATTTCCAAAATCATTGCAGATGGTGACAGCAACCATGAAATTAAAAGACACTTGCTCCTTGGAAGAAAAGCCACAGCAAACCTAGACAGTGTTTTAAAAGCAGAGATATCACTTTGCCAACAAAGGTCCATTTGGTCAAAGCTACGGTTTTTCTAGTAGTCATACACGGATATGAGTATTGGGTCATAAGAAGGCTGAGGGCCAAAGAATTGATGCTTTGGAATTGTGGTGCTGGAGAAGACTCTTGAGAGTCCTTTGGATAGCAAGGAGATCAAACCAGTCAATCCTAAAGGAAATCAATCCCGAATATTCATTGGAAAGACTGATGCCAAAGCTACAATACTTTGGCCACCTAATGCAAAGAGCCGACTCATTGGAAAAGACCTCGATGCTGGGAGAGATTGAGGGCAAGAGAAGAAGGGGGAAACAGAGGATGAGATGGTTAGATAGCATCACCAACACAATAGATATGAATTTGAGCAAACTCAGAGAGATAGCGAAGGACAGGGAAGCCTGGTATGCTGCAATACATAGGGCTGCAAAAAGTTAGACATGATTTATTGACTGAACAACAGCAACAACAAATTATCAAGTATATCATGGTTGCAGAATTCAAGATTACATACAAAATCAATTTCTTTTCTATATGTTAGCAATGAACAATTGTAATTTGAAATTAAAAATTGATAATATTTACCAACAATCAATATCCTGCTTGGGATGGAGATACCAAAATGACACTCAGGAGAGAGAGAGCTCTGGACCTAAGGAACGGGTGATCTTGAGTCTTGTCAATGAGTGGCTGGGTGGGGGTTTTCTTCAGTTGTTATTTATTAAAGTTTGCTTTGAATACCACTCGAAGCTCATTGGAAACCTGTGGAAAACACAAGGTTTGAGAGGGAATGCCCAAGGGAAGGCTTAGTTTTCTGGGCTGAATATGTGTGTGTGATGTTAACTTTTTTTCCAGCTTATAGATGTCAAACCTAGCTGAGAGCAACCTTATCTCAAACAACAGTTGGAAGGACTGGCACTCCCCACACTTCTCACCACTGCCACTGAGGAAGCTGTGTTTCAACCTGGGCTCCATAACCTGATTGCAGGGAGGTTGCCAGGAATTTTCCGGAGATGGTCTTTGTATTCTGGGGCCTATGATTTTCACAGTAACCCCATCATAAATGTACAGGAAATTGGTATTAATGATTAAACTGCTCCTTTCCTGCCCTTGGACTTTACTATACGCAGACGCCACCTACATAGAAATGGTGGCGAGAAGGGCTGGAGGGGCTGCTGTGCTTCCTGAGATCTCAAGAGTGGCCTGAGATCTATGCTAAGGGTGGATAAAGCATGTGTTGGGACTGTTGTACAATGTTCTGGGGATCCAAGCTAGGTCTGCCAGAAGTGTGCAGGAGTGGAAGGGGTGATGGGGGCAGCTGTGGTCTAGGGGGTAGTTTGGAGTCAGAAGCCTTGTTGCTGAGTCCTATTTCTGTCCTTTCACAATTGCAGTGGGCTCCAGAGGCCCAAGCTGGTGTATATAGGTAAGAGGAGATATGATGCCTTGGATTTGCTACCCCTACTCTGCTGCCTTGCTCTTCGAACTCAGATGGAGCTCTGGGAAGGGTACATTTTTGAGAAGTTGCTGAGTGAGAATTAGTGTTAGGGGCAAGGAGGAGAGGCAGTATCTGGGACACGTGAACCTCTCCACATTTGATCTGCCTAGAGAGAGAAACAAAAACAAAAACCAGTGTTCCACCCTCTTATCTACCCCATCCCAGGGAAGGATCAATCCTGGTTATGGGATCTCTCTTCCACCCAGTCACATTGGCCATTGCCTGGGTATGGGGCTGAGCACAGTTAAACCTTTCACTCTTCCTTTCCCCTCAGCACTCTGGAAACTCCCTTCCACTTTCCAGTCTCTACCTTCCCAAGAAGGAAAAAATAAAGTTGTACATTATACCTCCCACCTCCTGGAATTCATCAGCAGAGAAGATTCTTTACTGCCCGAGGCCCTGCACTTGCCATTTAATACCCATGTCACTGGAAAAGGAGTACCTCAAAGTTGTGTATTGTCACCCTGCTTATTTAACTTATATACAGAGTGCATCATGTGAAATGCTGGGCTGGATGGATCACAAGGTGGAATCAAGATTGCCAGAAGAAATACCATCAACCTCAAATATGCAGATAATACCACTCTAATGGCAGGAAGTGAAGAGGAACTAAAGAGCCCTCTTGATAAGGGTGAAAGAGGAGAGTGAAAAAGCTGGCTTAAAACTCAACATTCAAAAAACTAAGATCATGGCATCCAGTCCCATCACTTCATGGCAAATAGATGGAGAAAAAGTGGAAACAGTGACAGATTTTCTTTTCTTGGGCTCCAGAATCACTGTAGATGGTGACTGCAGCCATGCAATTAAAAGATGCTTACTCGTTGTTAGGAAAGCTATGACACACCTAGACAGCATATTAAAAAGCAGAGACATCACTTTGCTGACAAAAGTCCATAGAAGCCAAAGCTGTGTTTTTTCCAGTAGTCATGTACGGATGTGAGAATTAGACCATAAGAAGGCTGAGTGCCAAAGAATTGATGCCTTTGAATTGTGATGCTGGAGAAGACTTGAGAGTCCCTTGGACAGCAAGGAGATCAAACCAGTCAATCCTAAAGAAAATCAACCCTGAATATTCATTGGAAGGACTGATGCTGAAGCTCCAATACTTTGGCCACCTGATGCAAAGAACTGACTCATTGGAAAAGTCCCTGATGCTGGAGAAGATAGAGGGTAGGAGGAGAAGGAGATGACAGAAGATGAGATGGTTAAGTGACATCACCAACTCAATTTACACGAGTTTGAGCAAACTCAGGGAGATAGTGAAGGGCAGGGAAACCTGCAGTGCTGCAGTCCATGGGGTCACAAAGAGCTGAACAAGGCTTAGTGACTGAACAACAGCAACAACCCATGTCACTAATCTTATGCTATCAATTAGACATTTTTTAAACATAGCAAAGAATCAACAATCATCTAAATATCTGTACTTGAGTTTAGCATATTGCATTTCCCCAAATGCGTAACCATTGATTGTAAAATTAGCAAAACACCTCTATGTGTTGAATTAGTCACAGCCTGACATGTCAGCTTCTTGTGGAACATTTAAATTCTTTTCAGTGCAGGGGTCTCCCCAAACCCTGGGCCACAGACTGGTACTGGTCCTTGCCTGTTAGGGACCGGGCTGCAGAGCAGGAGGTGACAGAGCAAAGCTTCATCTGTATTTATGGCCACTTCCCATCACTCACATTACCACCTGAGGTTTTCCTCCTGTCAGATTAGCTGCAGCATTATATTCTCATAGGAGCATGAACCATACGTGAACTGTGCATGTGAGGGATCAAGGTTTCACACTCCTTATGAGAATCATCCCCAAACCATCCCCCTAACCCTGGCCATGGGAAAACTGTCTTCCATGAAACTGGCCCCTGGTGCCAAAAATGTTGAGGAACACGGTTTAAGTGCACTGAGAAGATTATTGTTGTTCAGTCTCTAAGTTGCATCCCACTCTTTGCAACCCCATGGACTATAGCACGCCAGGCTCCTCTGTCCTCCACTATCTCCCAGAGTTTGCTCAGATTCATGCCCATTGAGTCGTTGATGCTGTCTAATTGTCTCATCCTCTGCTGCCTCCTTCTCCTCCTGTACTCAATCTTCCCCAGCATCAGGGACTTTCCCAACAATTGTCAATTCTTTGCATTAGGTGGCCAAAGTATTGGAACTTCAGCTTCAGCATCAGTCCTTCCAATGAATATTCAGGGTTAATTTCCTTTAGGATTGACTGGTTTGATCTCCTTGCTATCCAAGGGAATCTCAGGAGTCTTCTCCAGCACCACAATTCTAAAACATGAATTCTTCGGCATATCACTTCCCGATAGTATGTAAAGGCAAAAAGTGGGAACTGAGAAGTCACGCACAGCTTTATAGGATTACAGAGTCCACAAGCATGGGAACACCAGCAGCAGTGCTTCTAACTGCTCTAATGCCAGGAATTGATTGATAATCATTTATCTTCTTTTGTTTTCCTTTCCTTTCTTAGATTTGCTTCCTTCAGGTCTCAGAAATATTACTATTCTTACTCCTCCCTATCATGCTATAATCTTACCAGAACTTTAAAGCAGAAATGACACCCTGCCAGCTACAGTCCTGGGGCTGGGTAACTGAGCAAGTAGCTCTCATTGGGTCCTGACACATATTGTGTAGTTCCAGGTGGTTCAAAACTACCTTTCCTTAGGTGATTTCCATTTAAACACATCAGTAAGACTTTAAAGTCCACAGTGTTCTCATACATTTTTTTCTTTTATTTTGTTTTGCTTTTACAGTTGTTTTTACAGTTTGTTTCTACAGTTGTGTTCCTTGGTGTTGACTTGGCCAGCACTGTGTATCTAAGAGTCTGATCAGTATGATATGGAGACTTGACCTGCTGGCAGAGTTAAACACTCTGGAACCCTCCTCAGATTTTGTCAGGTTGGTTTATTTCTCTCCCTCGGTTCTTGTCTCATGGTAGCAAAGAGTTGGAATGATGGACCACTTATAGCTCAAACAAGCAGAGTTTTATTAAGCAGGCAGCAGGCAGTATTCTTAATAATAGACTAGTTTCAGCTCTGTTGCAGCTCAATTACAACTTAAACAGGCAGCAGGCAGTAGGCAGTAGGCAGTGCACTCTTGAGACTTGAGTGTGGGTTGACCCTTGAAGGAGTGCCCCATCCTCCCTGGCTTCCCTTTTTGTACTTTTTATTGCTTCTCTCTGAAGCCTGATTGGTTCAGTTCAGTTCAGTTCAGTCACTCAGTCGTGTCTGACTCTTTGCAACCCCATGAATTGCAGCACGCCAGGCCTCCCTGTCCATCACCAACTCCCGGAGTTTACCCAAACCCATGTCCATCGAGCCAGTAATGCCATCCAACCATCTCATCCTCTGTCGTCCCCTTCTCCTCCTGCCCCCAATCCTTCCCAGCATTAGGGTCTTTTCCAATGAGTCAACTCTTCGCATGAGGTGGCCAAAGTATTGGAGTTTCAGCTTCAACATCAGTCCTTCCAATGAACACCCAGGACTGATCTCCTTTAGGATGGATTGATTGGATCTCCTTGCAGTCCAAGGGACTCTCAAGAGTCTTCTCCAACACCACAGTTCAAAAGCATCAATTCTGCGGTGCTCAGCTTTCTTCACCGTCCAACTCTCACATCCATACATGACCACTGGAAAAACCATAGCCTTGAATAGACAGACTTTTGTTGGCAAAGTAATGTCTCTGCTTTTAAATATGCTATCCAGGTTGGCCATAACCTTCCTTCCAAGGAGTAAGCGTCTTTTAATTTCATGGCTGCAATCACTATCAGCAGTGATTTTGGAGCCCCCCAAAATAAAGTCTGACACTGTTTGCACTGTTTCCCCATCTATTTCCCATGAAGTGATGGGACCAGATGCCATGATCTTAGTTTTCTGAACGTTGAGCTTTAAGCCAACTTTTTCACTCTCCTCTTTCACTTTCATCAAGAGGCTCTTCAGTTCCTCTTCACTTTCTGTCATAAGGGTGGTGTCATCTGCATACCTGAGGTTATTGATATTTCTCCCGGCAATCCTGATTCCAGCTTGTGTTTCTTCCAGCCCAGCATTTCTCATGATGTACTCTGCGTATAAGTTAAATAAGCAGGGTGACAATATACAGCCTTGATGTACTCCTTTTCCTATTTGGAACCAGTCTGTTGTTCCATGTCCAGTTCTAACTGTTGCTTCCTGACCTGCATACAGGTTTCTCAAGAGACAGGTCAGATGGTCTGATTCAGCCCTATGTAAAATAGGGCTTGTACCTACACCAAAATGGGCATATATTCAAGGCCAGTTGGGGAAGTGGGCGTGTTTTCTTGCCAAAGTTCTCACTCTGGTTCTTGACCTCCTCTTTCATGGGCTTTTGTTTGTTTGTTTGCTCTCCACATGTTTCTGCTATCTTAGGCTACTTTTTCTATTCTAACTACCTAACAGTTATAATCAGTGGGCCCTGGAGGATCCAATTTCCAGGTGGGGGCGTCAGAGATAAAGAAAGCTTGACGCTAGCTGAAGTGATAAGGATAGATTTTAATCAGTAATGTACAATTGCAGTAGGGAAAGAGTCCAGCAAGAATTGAGTTCAAATTTGATTTGTACAGACGTGACAGGATGTTTTAAAGAGAGAATGAGGGACTAGGAGGGGAGAATTGAGGGGTCTGGGGGCTTGAGCAGAAACAGGGAAGTGAAAAATTACAAAAATAGTGAAGACAGGGTCGGTCCATGTGAAGCCTATCTGGGTTTGCTAACTGGTGCTTATAGAAGTTAAGCTCTTACCCTCCTACACAGGTTGGGACACAGGGACCCTGTCTTCAAGTGCTGGCTGGAATAGCCAATTCTTTTGGCAGCCTTGAGCTTTCTCAGGAAGGTATTTTAAGTTTGGGCTATACTATGAATGTGATCCTGAGCTGTTAGAAACTATGTTGGTATTTTGTGCAAGTCTTTATAGGCTGGGGGTGAAGTCCAGTGGAGAAGAGGAGTCTGGCTAGAGTTTGGTCAGGGAGACAATCTTTCTCAGGGCATTGAGTATAGGTGATGAGGTTTCCTTTAGGAACTTGCCTCCTTCCTCCCCGTGGGACACACTCTTGAAACTCCTCCTCCTGGTTCATCTTGTTTTATCTTCTTCTATTTGGTACATTTTGAATTAGATCCTAATCTTTCCCTTTCCTACTCACACAGAAAAAAGACACGCTCAGATTTTCCTCAGCTTGCAACAGGGTAAATTTCAGTAAACTCACTGTAAGCTGAAAATGTCAGTAGAACATGCATTTTTTAAAATTAAATTTAATTTCTAAAATTAATTTTTATTGGAGTATAGTAGCTTTATATGTGTGTTAGTTTCTGCTGTATAGCAAAATGAATTAGCCATACATATACATATATCCTGTTTCTTTTGGATTTACTTTTCATTCAGATCACCACAGAGCATTAAGTAGAGTTTCCTGTGCTGTTCAATGTGTTCTCCTTAGTTATCTGTTTTATACATAGTATCAGTAAGTATATGTGTATCAATCCCAATCTTCCAATTCCTTCCACCTCCCTTTCCCCATTTGTGAAGTAATTCAGAAAGAGAAAACAAATATATATTAATGCATATATGTGGAATCTATAAAAATGGTATAAATGATCTTATTTGCAAAGTATAATTAGAGACACAGACATAGAGAACATGCATTTACTACATCTGACCTACCAAACATAGCTTAGCCTAATCTACCTTGAAAGTTCTCAGAACACTTTTTTAGCCTAAAGTTAGGTAAAATCAAATAACACAAGACCTATTTTATAATAAAATGTTGAATGTCTCATGTAACTTATTAAATATAGTACTGAAAGTGAAAGACAGAATGGTTGTATGGGTACAGAATGATTGTAAGTGTATTGGTTGTTTACCTTCATGACTGCGTGGCTGAGTAGGAGCTGTGGCTTGCTGTATTGCCCAGCAGCACAACAGAGTCTAGAACAACATATTGCTAGTTCAGGAAAAGATAAAAATTCGAAGTATGGTTTCTACTGAATGCATATTGCTTTTGCACTATTGTAGTGTTGAAAAATCATGAGTCGAACCATTGTAAGTCTGCACTTAGCAGAAGAAACAAAAACCCGTCTCCTATGAACACTTCCTGTATCAGCTTTCTGTGGCTGCTATAACAAATTACCGTATACTTGTGGCTCAAAACAACATAGTTTTTGAAATCAGTTTCAGTGAGCTGAAATCAAAGTGTTGGCATAGTCATACCCCATCCAGAGGCTCTGAGGGAGACCCAGTATCTTGCTTCTTTCAGCTTCTCCTGGCTGCTAGCATCCCTTGGTTTGTGGCTGCACCCCTTCAGTCTCTCCCTCCATATCACATCTTCTCCTCTGTGTCAAGTCTCAACCTGCCTATATCTTTTTTAAAAAATTTATTTATTTTAATTGGAGGCTAATTACTTTATAATATTGTAGTGGTTTTTGCCATGCATTGACATGAATCAGCCATGGGTGTACATGTGTTCCCCATCCTGAGCCCGCCTCCCACCTCCCTCCCCATGCCATCCCTCAGGGTCATCCCAGTGCACCAGCCCTGAGCACCCTGTCTCACGCATCGAACCTGGACAGGTGATCTATTTCATGTATGATAATATACATGATTCAATGCTATTCTCTCAAGTCATTCCACCCTCACCTTCTCCCACAGAGTCCAAAAGTCTGTTCTTTACCTCTGTGTCTCTTTTGCTGTCTTGCATAAAGGATCATAGTTACCATCTTCCTAAATTCCATATATATGTGTTAATATACTGTATTTGTTTTTATTTCTGACTTACTTCACTCTGTATAATAGGCTCCAGTTTCATCCACCTCATTGGAACTGATTCAAATGCATTCTTTTTAATAGCTGAGTAATATTCCATTGTGTATATGTACCACAGATTTATTATCCATTCATCTGCTGACAGACATCTAGGTTGCTTCCATGTCCTGGCTATTGTAAACAGTGCTGTGATGAACATTGGGGTACACATGTCTCTTTCAATTCTAGTTTCCTCGGTGTGTATGCCCAGCAGTGGGATTGCTGGGTCATATGGCAGTTCTATTTCCAGTTTTTTGAGGAATCTCCACACTGTTCTCCATAGTGGCTGTACTAGTTTGCATTCCCACCAACAGTGTAAGAGGGTTCCCTTTCCTCCACACCCTCTCCAGCATTTATTGTTTGTAGACTTTTTGATAGCAGCCATTCTGACTGGTGTGAAATGGTACCTCATTGTGGTTTTGATTTGCATTTCTCTGATAATGAGTGATGTTGAGCATCTTTTCATGTGTTTGTTAGCCATCTGTATGTCTTCTTTGGAGAAATGTCTGTTTAGTTCTTTGGCCCATTTTTTGATTGGGTTGTTTATTTTTCTGGAATTGAGCTGCAGGAGCTGCTTATATATTTTTGAGATTAATTCTTTGTCCATTGCTTCATTTGCTATTATTTTCTCCCATTCTGAAGGCTGTCTTTTCACCTTGCTTAGAGTTTCCTTTGCTGTGCAAAAGCTTTTAATTTTAATTAGGTCCAATTTGTTTATTTTTGCTTTTATTTCCATTACTATGGGAGGTGGGTCATAGAAGATCCTGCTGTGATTTATGTCAGAGTGTTTTGCCTATGTTTTCCTCTAGGAGTTTTATAGTTTCTGGTCTTACATTTAGATCGTTAATCCACTTTGAGTTTATTTTTGTTTATGGTGTTAGAAAGTGTTCTAGTTTCATTCTTTTACAAGTGGTTGACCAGTTTTCCCAGCACCACTTGTTAAATAGATGTCTTTTCTCCATTGTATATTCTTGCCTCCTTTGTCAAAGATAAGGTGTCCATAGGTGCGTGGATTTATCTCTGGGCTTTCTATTTTGTTCCATTGATCTATGTTTCTGTCTTTGTGCCAGTACCGTACTGTCTTGATGAGTGTTGCTTTGTAGTATGTCTGAAGTCAGGCAGTCAACCTGCCTATATCTTATAAGGACATTCGTGATGGCATTTAGGGCCCACCCATGTAACCCAGGATTCCAAAGCAGGGTCTTTAACTTGATCACATTTGTAAAGTCTTTGCTATCTAAGGTTACATCCACAGGTTCCAAAGATTTGGAACTAATATCTTTGGGGCCCATTTTCCAGGCTAGTACCCTTTCCTACTTGGCAAAATTGATAGAAATGGAACATATTACCTTCCACTGGCTTAACTTTTTTCTTTGAGGGTCAGAGTGAACTCATGGTCTTTCAGAGCCTTGCTTATGTGTTAATATTTGCTGCTCGGGTAGTCATATTGTCAGGTCAGTTTGTTTCTTTTCTTCAGTTCTTGTCTCATTGTAACAAAGATTTGGAATGATGGACTAATTACAGCTCAAGAAGTCAAGATTTCTTGGCTCTTGTCTCATTGTAGCAAGGATTTGAAACAAGATACTAGTTACAGCTCAAGCAGACAGTATTTTATTAAACAGAAAACAGATAGTACACTCCTGAGATGTGGAAGTGGGCCAACCCCGAAGGAAAGGTGATGATCCCTCTTTGCTTCCCTTTTTTTACTTCCTGTCTCCTCTTGGTTCTGTCTGTGCAAAATAGATGCCTGTGCCTGCCACAAGTCAAGAAAAGCAATGCAAATGGGTGTATGCTCAAGGCTAGTCAGGGAAGGGGGCATGTTTTGGGTGTGTTTTCCTGCAAGAGGTTCTCAACTCTGGTCCTCAACATCCTCTTTTGTGGACTCCCTTTCCCCTTCCGTGTAGTTCCACCATTTTGGATTCCTTTTTTCTATTTTAACTACCTAACAGTATCATGGCCAGAGGGCCCTTGTAGGTTGGCTCTTTGACCCTTTGTATGCGACACTGACATTTGTGAGAAAACTGCTTTCTGGACTGTAGAAAGGAGCCCAGGGCCATTAACTTTCCTGCCTGACACATGGAATGGTGCCCTCCATGGACCCCTGCTTCCTCTGGGTTGAGTCAACAGATTCCAAAGCCTTGGCATGGGGGAGGGTGTCTGAATCAAGGGTGTGCCAAGTACTGCTGCTGGGGCCAAGGTAGGTCAATTGCAGGAGTGTTAAAGATGGAAAAGATGTGACTTTTTAAGGTTCTATATTCCTACCAGTTTGTCTACTGTCAAACACAATGTCACTAACATTTTACTTTTCTCATTGTGGAAGGCTTCATCAACATGCTGCCTTCTCTGAGCTGATGTCAGCAGTGGTCTTTGGCAGGGGCCCCATAGAATGAGTCTTTGGCCCCAGATGTTTATTCTTCCTTAAACATGGTGAAATTTGCTAGTGAAGCCATCTTTTCTTTAGGCATCTTTTTATAGTCATATTGTCAGGTCAGTTTGTTTCTCTTCTTCAGTTCTTGTCTCATTGTAACAAAGATTTGGAATGATGGATTAATTACAGCTCAAGAAGTCAGGATTTCTTGGCTCTTGTCTCATTGTAGCAAGGACTTGAAACAAGAGACTAGTTACAGCTCAAGCAGACAGATCTTTTATTAAACAGACAACAGATAGAACAATCCTGAGACATGGGAGTGGGTTTTTCTTTGATTTTTCTTTTTGGAAATTTTTGACTACTGATTCAATCTTATTACATGTTGTAGTTCTACTTATATTTTCGATGTCTTCTTGCATTAATGTTGATAGTTTGTGTGTTTCTAGGAACATATACATTTTATCTTGGTCAACAAATTTGTTGTTATACAACTGTTCATATCTCTCTTTCTGTGAGAGTCTATCTCTCTTTCTGTGAAAGAAAGAGTTACACAATTGGGCTACATAATTGTGGAGGCTGGTAAATCCAATATTGGGTAATCCAGAAGTCTGGAGACCAGGGAAGATTTGATGCTGGCAGCTCAAGTCCACAGTTGAGTAGAGTTATCTCTTCTTCAGGGGATCAGTCTTTTTCTGTTAAGGCCCTCAACTAACTCAATTAAAATCCACATTGTGGAGGGTAATCTGCTTTACTCAAATTCTGATGATTTAAATGTTAACTTCATCTAAAATATACTTTCGCAGAAATATCTAGAATAATATTTAGCGAAATTCTGGTACCACAGCCTAGCTAAGTTGATATATGAGAAAATCCACAGCTATTTAGAAGTATGTTATTTAAATTCCACACATTTATGAGTGTTTCAGATTTCTTTGTTACTGATTTTTGAATTCATCCATTGTTGTTGGAGAACACACCCTATATTATTTCTAGCATTTAAAATGTATTGAGGTTTGTTATGTGGCCTGGCCACATGCTCTATCTTGGAGAATGTTCTGGATGCACTTAAGCAGAATGTATGTTATGTTGTTGTGGGGTGGAGTATCCTATAGATGTCTAGTTGGTTTCCAGCATTGTTAAGTCTTCTGCTTCCTTATTGACCTTCTGTCTAGTTTTTCTATCCGTTATTGAAAGTAGGGTATTGGAGTTTTTGGTTATTATTATTAAATCATTATTTCTCTTAATTTTGTCAGTTTTTGCTTCATATATTTTTTGAAATTGTGTTTAAAATTTTTAAGTAGTCAGAGTATTTCTCATGTAATTTTAAAAGCTTTTTTTTTTTTTTGCTACAGATAACATTTATATGAATTTTGACATCCCGGAAAAAACATTTTTGACCAACTGCTGGGCATATATCCTGAGGAAACCAGAATTGAAAGAGACACATGTACCCCAATGTTCACTGCAGCACTGTTCACAATAGCTGGGACATGGGAGCAACCTAGATGTCCAGCCACAGATGAATGGATAAGGAAGTTGTGTACATATACACAATAGAATATTACTCAGCTATAAAAAGGAATGGATTTGAGTCAGTTCTAATGAGGTGGGTGGACCTGGAGCCTATTATACAGAGTGAAGTAAATCAGAAAGAGAAACACCAATATAGTATATTGACATATATATACGGAATTTAGCAAGATGGTACTGACAATCCTACATGCAGGGCAGCAAAGGAGACACAGATGTAAATAACAGACTTTTGGACACAGTGGGAGAAGGTGAGGGTGGGATTTGAGAGAATAACATTGACACATATACATTGCTGCTGCTGCTGCTGCTGCAAAGTCGCTTCAGTCGTGTCCGACCCTGTGCGACCCCATAGACAGCAGCCCACTAGGCTCCTCTGTCCCTGGGATTCTCCAGGCAAGAATACTGCAGTGGGTTGCCCTGTCCTTCTCCAATGCATGAAAGTGAAAAGTGAAAGTGAAGTCTCAGTCGTGTCCGACTCTTTGCGACTCCATGGACTGCAGCCTACCAGGCTCCTCCATCCATGGAATTTCTCAAGCAAGAGTACTGGAGTGGGTTGCCATTGCCTTCTCCATATACATTACCACATGTAAATAGATGACCCGTGCGAATTTGATTCGTGAAGCAGGGTGCCCAAAGCTGGTGCTCCGGGACAACCTAGAAGGATAGGGTAGGGAGGGAGGTGGGAGGGGGGCACAGAATGGGGGGGCACATGTATGCCTATGGCTGATTCATGTTGATGAATCATCACAATATTGTAAAGTAATTATCCTCCAATTGAAATAAATGAATTAGTTAAAAAAAATAAAAGGAAGACAGAGAAACAAAAAAAGAATCTACCTTGCAATGCAAGAGATGTGGGTTCAACCCTGATCAGGGAACTAAGATCCCACATGCCATGGAACAACTAAGCCCACACACCACAAGTACTTTGCCCTCACTCTGGAGCCCTCATGCTGCAACTACTGAGCCTGCACACCACAACTAGAATCTGTGTGCTGCAACAAAAGAGCCTGGATGCTGCAACTAAGACCTGACACAGTCAAGTTAAAAGAAAAAAAAGAAAAAAAAAAGATTTGTGTGGATTAGAAGTGTCTCCCACCAAAGTAGGCTTCTCAGTGAGGGACTGACAACTTTGTTAAAATGCCATTTCTCCCTCTTATTCCTGGTTGTTTCTGGTCCTTTACTGACCATACTCATCCATTCTCCCTTCATTCCCATGAGGATAAGAATTGCTCCAGGCTGGACCAGACTCATTACTGTAAGAGAGGTGAAAGTAAAACAAAAAAGAAAGAACAGAGAAAAAGCATTCTTGAGAGAGTTAGAGGGGAAATTTTAATTACTTCTGAGATTAATCTTTCATATATCACTTAATGGATCTTTATTTTATTTAAGAATTTAAACCCTGACATTTTAAAATTATCATTATATTTGATATTTTCAAATATGTGTTGTCTTTTAAAAATTTAAAAATTTCCCTAACAGCTTTATATAAAATAATGTGCATGAATTGTTGGCCACATTTAGAGTCAGTGCTTATTTTCTGGAGGCTGACTTGGAATATCAGATGATAATGATGTATTTTGTTTTCTTCAGACCATTGGGTACTTTCTGCTTGAGGCTGCCACCAAAGATCCCACCACCTTGTGGCAGCAGGAGAGGCTTTGGATGCCTTCTTTGATGTTTTTGCCGATGGTAAAGAAGCTGCAAGGGCCTCAATTCAAATTAATTATCTGCTCTGGCAGAATTCCAGATAGTGTTCAAATGAATGTTATATGGCATTTTATTTAGAAATGCTGGAGTCTCAATCGTCCATGGGAGGGGAGTGTATCTGATTTCTTCCATAAAATCTTAATGATTTATATAGCACTTCATCCCCAGTTTTGTGTAAATGCTTGAATCAGTTGCCTGAATCAGGGCTGCCACTCTTTCTGTTGAATCACTGTGACTTGAGCTAAAATGGTGTTGACAAGTTCCTCTTTTTGCAGCAGTTTAGTAATATTGACAGTGTTTATGTGTAAGCACTGCAGTTTAGGCTACAAAGCATTTTCATACACATATTAAATTTATTTTATATCATGTAATGCATCATAGGCTGATTTAAATGTTATGAATATTTCCCCTTGGTGCTCAAAAAAGGGCAAACAAACCTCAGGCTGGTCTATAAGGGAAAAGGCAGCTATTTTCAATTTTGAGTCAAAAAGTAGTTTTCAAAAACTGTTTTGGTGGTTGGGAGAAAGCAACCAGAAATTTTAAAAACAACCTTGAATTACATGTCTACAAATCTCTTATCTAAATCTCCATTTCATCTTAAGAAACAACAATATACACTCAAAACTAGACTAAATTCTGAACTTCCCCCATTTTTACCCCAGTGTCTTTCCTAGGGTACAAACAGGGGAAGGACTTTGGCCAAAATCACATAGCCTATGAAAACCAGAAATAGAAACAAGCCCTGTGTTCCATACTTCCTTATTGCCACCAACATCAATATGGGCCTTTTACTGTTTCACCCTTTAATAACTCATTTCTTTTTTCTGAAACAGCACGATATTCCCTAAAGGAGTATGCCATTTGCATGAGTCACAAAGGCTTGGAAAGCTTGTCCCTGTACCAGTAAACAAATAGACAGAGGCTTGGAAGTAAGATGCAAGAAATAGCCTTGTGTGTTGTCTATCTTCAGCTGCCCATGTACTTGTTTTTAATTCCTTTAGTCCTGCCAGTCCTTCTTAACTCTTCACCATTCTAGCTTCTGAGTTTAGGACAAACTGAATAAAAGAATGAAGTGTCTGCTGCATGGATTTCAAGCAATATTTGGAGCTGCTATAGGTTTCCTAGATTTTACATTGAAAAGTAACAAAGAAAAATAGCACTAGCATCTGTTATCAGAGTGATGAGAAAGTGGATGTTAATACCTCTTGGAAGAAGGGCAGGCAGTGTTTCCCGCTGGTTGAGGTACATTCAGTAACAGGTTGGCGAATGCAGTAGACTGATACATCTAGAAGGAGTCAACTCACTTCTGTCTTGGGTCTCACAGAGGAGGCAGAAGGTGGAAAGGATAGTCCTGGATGATTCTTCTTTCTTCTGGGTCTCTTTTCACTCGTCCTCAATTTTCCTCCCTCTGTTTCCTATGAACCCTCAAGTATTATCTCTGTCTTCCCTTCTTCCCAGGGAAACTCAACTCCACTGCATCACAAGGGACACAGAATCCCAATCCTTGCTCCCTTCTGGAATCTCACCAATGCTATCACTTTGGGCTCTGGCTGCCTGCTAATGGAAGCTGTCCTCTGCCTAGAGTTGCTGGTTCTGAGGTGGGGAAGAATGAACTACTGGCAAGAGGAGGGAGTTGTCTGGGGCCAGTTCTGACTCTCAACAATGGGAACATTTGCAGGTTACCTAACTCATTGCCTAGAAAGCAGAATTGAGTCTTAGTATTCTTCTCAAGCGGAGAAGGCAATGGCACCCCACTTCAGTACTCTTGCTTGGAAAATCCCATGGATGGAGGAGCCTGGTAGGCTGCAGTCCATGGGGTCGCTAAGAGCCGGATACGACTGAGCGACTTCACTTTCACTTTTCACTTTCATGCATTGGAGAAGGAAATGGCAACCCACTCCAGTGTTCTTGCCTGGAGAATCCCAGGGACGGGGGAGCCTGGTGGGCTGCTGTCTATGGGGTCGCACAGAGTCGGACACGACTGAAGCGACTTAGCAGCAGTAGCAGCAGCAGCATTCTTCTCAAGGCAATGTAATTCAGTCCTATGGACATGAATTTGAGCAAACTCCAGGAGAAAGTGAAGGACAGGGAAGCCTGTTGTACTGTAGTCCATGGGGTTGCAAAGAGTCAGATACAGCTTAGTGACTCAAGAAGAAGAAGAAGAACAACAACAACAGAGTCTCCCTATCAGCTTGATTTTGCTCCAAATGGACACAGTAACCTTGGCATGATCTGTAAGGGATATCAGTGAACCAGTGCTCACCTACCATGTTTGCCAGGAATGATAAAACCAGTGATGAATTAACTATCTCCCATTCTATGTCATGGATGAAGGTAGTCAGTATTCAGTTTCTCTCAGGTAGGTATTACTAATTTTACTATTTTATATAAGGAAATTGTGACTCATGGATAAAAGTTAACACCCAGTTAGTAGATTACAAAACTAGGTTTTGAACTCTCATTTTCCGTCAATAAGCCTGGTGCTCTTTGCACTTCATCTAAGCTGTTTGGTTGAAGAACCAACATAAAATGTTGAAATGAGCTCAGTAAGGTGTGGATATAACCTTGTGATTCTTCAATACACTGGTATGCCTTTTTGCTCAGTTCCTTCGGCAAGGCATGCTCTCAACTAAGAAAACTTTTTTTGCTCGTGTTTTTTGTTCTGTTCTGGGAACCATCTGACTTCCCTCTTCCCTTGACTGTTTCCTTCTTATTTCTTGGAGATGCCTTCAAACCCCAAACCTATTTTTTCCTAACTCAGTTACCATTTTGTTTCCATCACAAATCTTCAGTTTGCAATTATCATTGTCTGTTTACTTAAAAAATGTTTCCTTGTTTATTTGTAGTTGTTGTTATTAGCTTAAAGTCTTTGGGATGACAAGGAACTCATCTGTCTCATTAACTTTGTAAATCCACTACCCAGGGTTTGGCACAGAGTAAATGCCCAAACACATATTTATGGAATAAATGAGGACATTTAAGGTTCAATGGTCAGAAAAAGATGAGGGGAAGGCAGCTGCTATTCTTCGTGTGTCAGCCACTATGTGAGTGAGCCTCCAAGGAAATTTATGTCCCTTTATTTTAATGGAGACACTAAGAATCTTAACCAGGTTTACACAGCTGATAACTGGCATAGACAGGTGTCAAACCAGGCCTGTCTGCTGTTTTTTGTCCTTTGTCCCCAACCCAGTGGAGGTTCACATTATAGATCAGGCAGACAAACTATTTTTAAAATGTTGGATGCAATAATTCTTCAAATATATTTAGTGCCTGTTTTTTTTTTTTGAGAAATGGTCATATTGAAAATGTCCTGAAATGATTACTTATTTGGTCCTGGACATGTTACATGACATAAAGGAAGCCCAGGAAAACTGCCAGTGACTGAACTGATGGTATGTATCATAGGGAAATTTCTTTGAGCTAAATTTATAACACTGTGTGCCCCATCTAAAGAATGTTTCCTCTTAATCTTTATGAAAAGTTGGATATTATGGATGTCCCTTTCTCTCAGGCGAGGAAATAGACTTAGAGAACATGTAACTAACTGTCCAAGCTCAGTTGGTAGGCGGCAGAAGTGTGCTCTGAGGTTGGGTCCTACTTAATTCCTGCCCTGTGTGACATGGTTTGTCCCCCTAGGCTGTGGTGTCACTAGTGCAGACTCTAGGAGCAGTGTCTATAATGGGAAGAATCGTTTTCTGGAGGCCCTCAGAACCACTCTTCAGAGGTGAATGGTAATGCTTTTCCCATTCGACAAAAGGAGAACTCAAGACTCAGAGGATTATCATTTTACCGAGTATGGACTATTTGGGAGGCTTATCTCTCAGGGCTCACACATTTTTCCTGCATGGCGCCTGCAGTTAGGGATAATAATTTCATTATTTTTAGCCTGTTCTCACATTTCCAGGCTGGAGGAACAAGCCAGTCGATGAAAGCTCCCTGAAGCAAACCCAGACAGAGAACGGATGAAGCAGGGGACCCTTTTCCTAGTTCTCAGCTTGGACACCGGTTGGAGTTCCTGCTCTGGCCATCCTGTTCCGATCCTGGCCCCCTCTGCCTGTTTATTCCCAAACTGAGTGGACTCCTCAAAGAACTCACCTCCAAGCTTTGACCATTCCTTCTGCTAATGATCAAGAGAAATGGGAGAAATTGAGGGAAATGGGGGAAGCCCATTTCCCACCGTGGTTACAGGTTCACATCCCAGGATAACTCTCCAGGATCCAAGTGAGTCCCAGTTTGTCACATGGAGTGGTCATGAGGACAAAGCCTTGTCCTGTTCTAATGGGATAATGGAACCAGATGTGTCTTTAGTGGGCATACCCAATTTGGGCTCTGTATTGAGACCCTGTTTCTCTTGGGTTCCTGGATTTCTTGGTTAGTCAGGAAGGCTTGTTTTATGAGGGTGATTTCTTATAAAACCTTGGAGTGATCCTGGTGCTTGGATCCTGATAGCCCCATGGTGATGACAGAGATGTGACCCTGGAACAGCGAGATGGGAGAGCTGCGTTGATGTTTTCAGCCCCATGGGCAGAGGCTGGTCCTGCATAGGCTGTGTTGGAATGGAAAGGTTGTTGGCCTTGGTGCCTGAAGGCCTGGAGGCAAGTCCTGTCTGTGGCTCAGTCTCCTCATCTTTCAAAGGGATAATGATACTTATCTTGCCCAGGGCCTTGGGAGGGACAGACCCAGGGCTGCCATGAATGGTTGTGCACAGCCCACTTTAGAGGTTGCTACTGCATCACACGTGATCAAATGCCTTCATGGCATTACAATTAGATGACACTGGCAAAAACACAGTGGAACAGGATAAGAATCCCAGGGGGAGGGACTTCCCTGGTGGTCCAGTATTTAAGAATCTGCCTTCCAATGCAGAGGATGTGGGTTCGATCCTTGGTCAGGGAACTGAGATCCCACATGTTGGGCCACAGCTAGAGAGCTGTGCCACAACTAAGACCTGACAGAGCCAAAAATAAATAAATAAATATTAAAAAAAAAAAAAGAATTCCAGGAGGAAATAATCAGTAGGTGTTTCTTCAGGGTCTGGTGTTCCTCTTTTACGGATGGAGAACTTGGGCCCAGCAAGCCAGGTTAGTAAGTAATTTAGGGGACATGAGGAGCAAAGTCTAGATTCAGACCCAGACATTCCTGGCTGTCTAGTGCCTTCTAAGAAGAATTACATTGATCAGATTGATTTTCCTGTGTGTCCTCAGCTTGACCCTGGAGCACAACCTGTCCCCCAGCCTCCTCCCTACCCCTACCCTTCTACTGCCCTTGCCCCCACCCCCACCCCCATCCCTGGCTACCTCTCTGCCCTGGGCTGTTATCACAAAGGCAGCATATGGGGCTCTTCAACTCTTCTGTCCTCAGACCCTCTCCCACCCACATCCCATTGGCTGCTCCTGCTCCCACCTCTCCCACTGGGCCCTGCCACGAGGCTGGAATTAGGACTGAGTAGGATTCTATTAAGGAGGGAGCTACCTTTGTTTCAGAAAATGCTGTTGTAGTCAGACTGATGGCAGAAGGGTAAGAAGAGAAAATGGGAGATGGCCAGAGGATCTGCATATAGAAATAACTCAGATTTTGCCTTCTCCATGAGACCAATGCCTCTATATTTAAAATTGAATCATGTGCCCCTTCTCCCATGGCTGATCCCTCACTTTTACTGTTTTTTTTGCCAGCACAGTCACCATATCTTAATCTACCCTGTAATTTGCTTATTTATTACTTTATTTGTGTCATGTCCCTCCCTCTAGACTATACTCCCACAGAAGGCAAAGTCTCTCTTTGCCCAAATACCTCCCAAATTCCTAGAGTGGGCATGGGATGCCCCATTTGTTGATTAAATGCATGAATATAAGGAAAGAAGGAGACCTGAGCCACAGTCAGGACGGAGCGGGCAGCAGATGGACAAGGTGTATATTCAAGAGCAGAGAGTTCTTAAGATTTAACTGCCAGTTGGGGAGTGCTGGTGAGATGCCTACCTGAAACCTCTGTTTGTGTGGTGTGTCTGTGTGTGAGAGTATAAGCGTCTGAAGGGGCAGGAACAGCAGGAGGGAAGGGAGCTCAGATCCATACTCAAAGCCAGAAGCACACACACCACGATGGGAAGGTGCTGGGGGGATCCTGGCCTATCTGTGTTCTCACCAACAGAGGCTGCCCAGACCGTGCTGTCAGATAAAATGCCTAGAGTGTGGGGGGCAGCAGCAGCAGGGGCTGTGAGCCCCTCACTGAGGTGCATAGCGTATTGTACAAGCAGGGGCTTCATGGCCCCTCTACCCTGTGAGATTGTACAGTGAGTTTATCCTCATCTTGGCTGGAGGACCCTGAGAATTAGTGAAGTTCAGACACTTGCCCAAGGAGACCTGAGCCTCTTCCCTGAG
This sequence comes from Giraffa tippelskirchi, assembly GCF_054371585.1. Classification (NCBI taxonomy): domain Eukaryota; kingdom Metazoa; phylum Chordata; class Mammalia; order Artiodactyla; family Giraffidae; genus Giraffa; species Giraffa tippelskirchi. The sequence continues at coordinate 116,106,196 of NC_137280.1, read as the reverse complement.
CTGCACAAACCCTGTGTGGTCTGATTCTGAGTTTTGACTCTTTCCCAGCCATGTAATCTTGGGAGAATCTGTTATGTTTCTCTCTCTTTTAAAAAAATCATTTATTTATTTATTTTTGGCTGTGCTGGGTCTTCATTGCTGTGTGGACTTTTTCTCCAGTTGCAGCAAGCAGGGGCTACTCTAGTTGTGGTGCCCGGGCTTCTCATTGTGGTGACTTTGTGGAGCACAGGCTCCAGGCACATTGGCTTCAGTAGTTTCGGTTCCCAGGCCTAGCTGCTCCGAGGTATGTGGGATCTTCCCGGACTGTGGATCGAACCTGTCTCCTGCACTGGCAGGTGGATTCTTTACCCCTGAGCCACCAGGAAAGCCCTGTTATGTTTCTTTTATGTTCCTTGGTTTCCTCATCTGCAGATGGGCTAAGCAAGGTGACTGCTTTACGAGGTCAGGATAAGGTGATACTTGTGATCCATCAACTGGTCATGGAATCCATCTGGTGGGTGGCAGCCCACATGAGACAATGCCACAGATGTATCTGGCTCCTTTGTATCTTTTGCCAAAGTCAAGCCCTGACCAAAGTTTTTCCCAATTCCCGGAGGCTTCAGAGACTTGACCAGCATCATAGCTGCCAAGGGTTAAGCTGTGTACGGCTCTACAGTTGGGCAGGGCCCAGTCTGGCCCAGAAGCCCCTCCCTGTAGGCGGTTGTGCTTTCTGATTGTGCAGCCACCTGCTATATAAGGCCCCTCACACACCTTCTCCAGCCTTCTGCTGGGATCCACCTTCTGCAGGGCACTCTCTGGGCCAGACAGAGAAGGTAAAGGACTGGGGCTGAGCTGGGAAGCGGGGCCCAGCCTGCGAGCAGCTGAGAGCAGGGGAAAGGCATTCAGGGCTGTCTGGGGTCCAGGGCATTCTCTTGGTTCTTGCTCCTTCAGCAGTGCCTGGGAGGAGAAGGCTGGAGTCGAGAGGTACTGGACTTTGCTCTGTGTGTTCGTGATGCTTTGTCCTTCTCACAGTTTCTGTGAGCTCTTGCTCCTCTATGTAACATTAGAGCAATTGTGACAGGACCCTCTCAGACTGCTGAAAATGTCCAATGATAAAATGAGGGGGAAGGACTTTGCAAAGGGGTACACGGATGCGCTTGCTCTCATTTTCCCTACGGGGCCCTCTGCCCTTGCCCCCAGCTTGCTGGCCCCTCGGTCCCACCACCTTCAGTCTCTGTCTCTCTGCTGTGTATTCCTGGGCAGAGTCCTGCCCACTCTGGGCCTCCATTATGTCCCTCTGAAAATGAGGTTAATCATCAGGTCTGTACCACAAGGCTGAGGTGATTTGTGCACTTAATTGATGTAGCTTCTGTGGCCTCTTTCTCATTTTTTGCCCTATCTCCTCTTCTTTTACACCCACAAGGCTTGAGATACCCTTTCTAGGAAGCCCAACCCCTGAAGCTGTCTCTGCATTGGGGTTCTGTGCCTGCAGCAGTGACTGGGCATGGGAGGATGTAGGGTGCAATGCATAGAACATCTGTCACAACCTCCAAAGCAAACATACTTTATTTTTCTCCTTGGATCTCTAAATGTTGGGGCCATTAGATAATTGATGAGCCATCTGTCTTCCCTGATTGTGACTAGTTTCTCTTTCTTTTCACTGACCCCTGATAAGTTAACTAGATGATCATAGTGTTGTGTGTGTATGTGTGTATATGGGCGGGGGTACACGTATGTGTGGTGTAGTGAAGTGGGATGCAGGCGGTGGGTTGCAATGCCCAGTAGAAGGTTTGCTGCTCTTTAATAAGTGGCAGTTATCATGGTACAACTCGGTTTTGGACCTGGAAGGACCCCGAATGGAGTCCCACTTTTGGTCTTACAAGCTGAGTGAGTTTGGGCAGTTTTCATTATCCCTCCTTCTGCAGAGTTTTCAGCTGGGGAGTAGGCAAAAATCTTTATAGCAGCACTGTGCCCTGAGACTTGTTTCATACCTGCACTGGCCAATACAGCATCCACCAGCCTCAGGTGGCCACTGAGCACTGGAACATGGCTGGTCTGAGAAACAATATGTTTCCTTTTTATTTTTTCAATGAATCCAAATGTAAGTGGCCACATGTGGCTCCTGCCTACTATTCACAGGATAAATGAGCTAATAATAAAGGACTCAGTGCAGAGCCAGACATTTCCCTTTCATGCTGCTTTGATACACTGGCAAATTGAAACTTTAGGAGCTCTGATTCAGGATATTTATTTATTTATTTAATTTGAAGTATAGCTGATATACAATGTTGTGCTAATCTTCTGTATAGCCAAGTGACTCAGTTTTACACATATAGGCATTCTTTTTTTAAAAAAATATTCTTTTACATTATGGATTATCGCAGGATATTGAATATAGTCCCTTGTGCTATACAGTAGGAACTTGTTGTTTATCCATCCTATATATAGTAGTTTACATGTTCTAATCCCAAACTCCCAGGATCTTAATAAATACAGCTGCTGCTGCTGCTGCTGCTGCTAAGTCGCTTCAGTCGTGTCCGACTCTGTGAGACCCCATAGATGGCAGCCCACCAGGCTCCCCTGTCCCTGGGATTCTCCAGGCAAGGGTACTGGAGTGGGTTGCCATTGCCTTCTCCAATAAATACAGCTAAACTTTAGCTGTTAGACAACTTACAGGTGCAGAGAGATTGATGTCAGAGGTGTGCTGGGTCCTTTGGGTCTGGGGCTTTGAGAGTCATGTCTGTTGGAGGCAGTGTGGAGTGATGATTAGGGATGTGGGACAAATCCAGCTTTTATCCCTCTCAGGAGTGTGATCTTGACTTTGAGTGCTTACATAACTTCTCTGGGGCTTAATTTCCCCCTTTGAAATCTTAATAGTACCTGCCTACAGAGGTGGAGGGATTACATGAATCAGTGCACACAAATGCTCAGAACAGAGTAAGTGCTCAATAGGTGTCTGCTTATTGGAGTGGTGATGGCAGAGACAGAGCCCCTAAGGGCATTATGTGAATGTGGCAAGATTCCAACTAGAGGATGGACACTATGCTCTGGGAGAGGAGAGCCCAGCTTTCTTCTTGGACCCCCATACTCAGTGGGGCTGGTAATCATCTGCCTGCCCATTTTGTATCTGTAGTGGCTCTGTACGAAATGTCTTGGGCTTTTGTACCTGTGTGTGTAGATACCTTTGTACGCAAAGGGAAAACTCAGATTCTTGTGGGTATAAAGGCAGGGTTGAATCTGTATCATGGCTCTGTGCTTCCAGCTGATGATGTTGATTCCTTCTGTCACAAGGTTGGGCTAGGTTTGTTGAAGTGTGATTGCAACCCTAGGGGATATCTCACTCTAGCAATCTTCTGAATTCCCAGACTGTCCTCTTTGTGCCTCTCTCTTCAGGCTTGAGGCTGCAGCCACAGTTCTCGTCCTCAGGAGGCATATGTCCAGCACCATGAAGGGCTTCGTCTTTGCTGGTATCATCGTCGTGCTCACGGTTGCAGCTGTAGGTGAGGGAAACCACGTTGCTCCCTTTTGGAATGAAGACCCCATTTTCCACCTCACCAGAGTCTTGTCAGTCTTGGTGCTCTGGAATCCCCTCAAGTGACCTCTTGTCAAGATGTGGGCAGTGAAGACTGTGAGACCCCTGCTTGCACACTGCCCCCTGTGATACCACTCTGTGCTGTAGGTCCAGGTTGGGTCTTCCAACCGGAGAATGGTAGACTTATTAGTTTTATGCCATCTCATAGCTTAAAGTTTGGGGGACCCCAGAGGGAAAGGATGCTATCTTGGCTATTCTTTTAACTGAGGTAAGTGTGGTACTTTGTCCAAACCAAACTCTATTAATGTCTCCTGAATGTTGATGATGCCAAACATTTTGTCTCCCCAGAATCCCAGGACTCGAATACACTGAGCTGTGTACAGTGTAATTCATTGAAAGATAGCTGTGTTGCAAAAAATGCCACGGAGTGTCCCTCAAATGCCAACATCAGCTGTACGAGTTTCTTGACCAACTTTTCTCAAGGTGAGCCTCAGGGGGTGATCATTCTCATTTCTGGAACTTGCACAAGGCAGGTGCTGGCGGGGTTGGCCAGGAAAAGGAAGGCTAAGGCTGGGCTGTGCACGGAGAGAGGGAGTCATGAAGGCACCTCCCAGGAGAAGCAACATGCCACTGGTAGAGCCAATCAAGCAGACAAGCCGCTGTGGCTCCTTGGAATTGCTTCCTCTGGCTGAAACCTCACTGTAGGCCCATATTAATGAACAGGAGAAGCAGGGACAGCTCTTAGCTAAACTACAAAGCAGTCAACTTTCTCTAGGTGCTTTCATTTTTCCATTTTCTGCCCCCCTTTCCTTCCTCTCAGTGTTCCTTCCTGTTTCAGATTCAACGTACTTTCACTCAGACTTCCTTCCAGGGTGTTTTGCTGGTATGATTGTTACAGCTCTCTCAGAGCATTTTGATTTATTTTTAACTTTTTATTATGAACATTTCAAACATACACAAAAGCAGGAAGAGGAGTATAGTGAACTGTGGTCCTGTGTCAACAATTAACATTTTGCCATTTTTTTCCCCATAGCATTTTTATTTTTTAAATTTTTATTGAAATATAGTTGATTTACAATATTGTGTTAGTTTCAGGTGTACAGCAAAGTGAGTCTCATACACACACACACGAATTCTTTTCCATTTTAGGAAAATGGATTTTTTTCCATTATAGGTTATTACAAGTTATTGAGTATGGTTCCCTGTGCTATTCAGTAGATCCTTGTTGGTTATTTATTTTACATATAGTGACATGTATATTTTAATCCTTAACTCCTAATTTACTCCCCACAGTATTTTAAAGCAAATCTAGATAATATGTTATTTCCTCTATAAACACTTCATTATTCATCTCTGATAAGAACCCTCCCCACTTTTTACATAACTACCATACAATGATCACACCTAAGAAAATTAGCTATAATTTTAAATTTTAAAATTTAAATTTTAAAATGAAGGTGACTTTAAAAATGTTTGACATATTTCAAAGATATTGAGATTATAATTGATGCATTGAAATTTGGACCCAAACAAAATTACTTTTTGCTGTTAGGTCTATTGTGCCTAGTGTGTTTAGTAAGATCTTTTTTTTGCTCAATTCCATTGAATTGTTGGAGAAATAGGGGCATTTGTCCAGTAGCTGTCTCATATTCTGGCTTTGCTTGATTGCTTCTTTGGGATGTCATTTCACTTGTTCCCCTCTTCCTGGTATTTCCTTGTAAACTGCACTCATGCTGTTCAGTAAAGGTTTTTCAATGATGTTAATGTGTACATCAATGCTGTCTTATATGTACATTCAGCTATTGATTTCTTGAAATATGAGGAAGTGATTTGTAAATGACCACAGAGAGCTTTATAAATGACCACCATATTGCATGGCTTTGGTCTATAAGCTTTACTAGTTTCAGGTTCAATATCATGTTGTGCATAGACCCATCACATCTGCTTGGCTATATTTAGAGATGCTAAGACTGATCAGTGGGCCCTGGGGGTGTCAGCGTGAATCACCCACTTCACCCATCAGCCTTTCACCTGGAATTTAAGCTGCAAAAATCTCCTGCTGAAGCCAGAAACTACTTTGTGGGGAAGGGTTTTTCTTTTTGCAGGAAACTCTCTCCAGTGTCCCCTAAATTGCATTGAGCTGAGACTATATTTTCTGTCCTTGCCTAAAGCAGTTGCTCCCTGAACGCTTTGTACCCAGGACTGATATTCTGTGTTTGCCTTTGTGTAGGAGAAAACTCCAGATGGTATGAGGATCATGCCTGCTCTGCAGAGAACTGCAGTGAGGCCACAGTTGAGACTTTCATGGTCTACGTATCTGAAAAAGAAATCTTCCACTTTGAAAGCCAGTGTTGTCTAGGAGAGGCATGCAATCAAACCAGTGATACCACCGGTGGGTGCTGGCCACATCTTCCCTCTGTCCTCCCAGATCCATCCCTTCTTTCACCACTTGTGATTGTCAATCTTAGGTGGACACTTTAAGTCTAGGCACTTCAGTGCATATTTGGGTAACATTAACAGCTGACATACAACAATTACTTGAGAAAAAAATGAAGAAAACCAGCACTACTATTATGCTTTCTGTTTCTTAGTAAAGACAGAAATCACAGCTCGTCAACCTGTGTGGGAGGGCAGTAGATGCTCATTAGTAGCTTTCAAATTTTGTGGCCTCACACCCTGTTTCCAGATGCTAAGTCTTAAAAATTACTGAGGGACCCCAAATAACTTCTGTTTCTGTGGACTATATCTATCAATATTTACTGTATTAAAAATAAGGCTAAGAAATTTTAAAAATATTTGTTAGTTACTAAAAAATAATAAAACCCATTACATGCTAACATTAATAACATTTTTATATTATTAGAATAGAAATAACTATTTCCCAAAACAAAATATATTTAGTGGAAAGAATGGCATTGCTCCATGTTTTTTCAAAGCACTTTAATTTCTGGTTTAATAGAATACAGCTGGTTCTAAATGTGCTTGTTCATTTATTCTGTTGCAATCTCACATGTCATATTGCCACTGGAAAACTCCATTGTATTTTCATGAAAGAAAGACAAAGAGGCAAAGAATATCTTAGTATCATCATGGAAATAATTTTGACCTAGTGGACTCCCTGGAAGGATCTCAGGGATCCCCAGGAGTTCCTGGACCATCATTTGAGAACCACTGGCTTAGATCAAAGCCTTTGTTTTGAAGAGGAGAAAATGTGGCCATAGTCATAGAGCATGGTTCATTAATAGCAGAGCTGGGTCTCATATAATTTTTAAAAAAATCAAAGGCACAATGATAAATAATTACTTGATTTCATTTGTTCAGAGCAAGATTTAGTAATAGTCACACACCTGTTGGCTAAATCCAGAATAGCTGGCTAATGTTAGTTTTAGCTCAAAATCTTACCTTTCCCTTCTCATCCCAACACACTCATCGACCACAGTTCTTGAAGAGTGGATGGTCTGTAAGGGCAGATCTGTGAGGTTAAGTGCTGTAAATATCTTGGTGGGAGATGGGAATAGGATGACTGGTATTTTTATGGCAGAATCAGAGATTCCTGAGCATGCAGAGAGACCCTGAGAGGTCTCTCTGGCTAGCATCTTTGTCTGCATTTCCTCTTCCACTCCAGGCAATACCATGATCTTTGTGATAACACTGTTCTGAGTTAATGATTCTTACTCTACCCAGCTGCTTCACAGCAAGAGATGTCCAGAAATGTCGAGTGCCCTGCATGTTATGGAAATAATGAAACTTCCTGTAATGAAACCCAGAAATGTTATGGAGAAAGATGTGTCAGTATAATCGCAGACTTTCTAAATGGTATGTGAATTCTTTTTTATGGGACTTGAGTTTAAAACACATGTTACACCTTGGATCATAAATTCTGGATTCACAAAAAGGGCCTGGTGGAGACAGGATGAGGAAATAAGGTCAGGGTACCTTTGAGATAGTGAGGCTGTTAATGTAGCCTTGAGTTGCTTGCTACCTCAGTCCAGTGTCATTCCTCCTGGGCTGTCCATCTTTTGAATTCTATTCTCTTTATGACTTGTAATCAAGCCAGGCTCATTTAAGGGCATCACGTCATTCCTGGCATTTATTTCTTTACTAGGTTGAGCTGTTCTGTAGGTGTGGGTGGGTTTGACTTTTATTACATTTTATATGTAACTTCCCTTCTCTACCTGTCACTGAGAGGTGTTGGCTTCTGACAACTAGAGTTGCCTAGAAGGGAGACTCAAATTGGGCTTTAATACCCAACCAATTGGAAAAAGAACAAAAACAACATTGAAATAAAAAAGCTATTTTACATTTTAGCTATGATCTATTCCCCTTGGTCATGGTGTAAATCAGTACAGTGTTTCCTACTTAAAAAAGTCACTGGATATTTGAGAATGAACAACAATGACGATTTTTCTCAAAAAATCCAACCAACCATTCTTTTCTACAGAAGTAATTTGATATTAACTGTTATGAGATAAAAACGAATCATCATACAATATAAAACTAATAAATATTATTCTTTAAATATTCAAATGTTATGCATGATTATTTAAATAATACATTTATTAACTATTGCTATTAGCCAATTACTAATGCCAATATTACTAATATAACACTATTAGTGTTGGTTCATTACTGTTAAAGGGCAACTTCCATGTCCTATGGCTCAATGCAACATAGTTTATTTCTTGCTCATGGAGCAGTTCATTGCAGAGTTCAGGGCCCTGGATTCCTTTCATCCTGAGGCTCCAGCCCGGACTCACTTAGGACTTGGCAGCTCTCTTCTGTATTCTTTGCATCTCACCAGCAGGTGGGGTAAGAGGGGGAGTGGAGGAAGGCAAGAAGGTTATTACTGGCAATGCCTAGAAGTGAGTGCCTCCCTCCCTTCCACATTCTGTTGTCTGGGACTCAGACTGCCCTGGAAGGTGGAAAATTTAATACGGTGGTGACACAGCAGGAAAGGAAGAGGCATAAAGCTAAAATGAACAGTCATCAGTCTCTGCCACAGTATGCCTTACAATAATAAGAGTTTAAAGAGCACGAATATCCAAGTACAATTTGATTTCAACTTTTGTTAAATGGCAGTTATGGTTTTGGAAATTGATACTTAATTGTAATTGCAGATTTCTTAGTGGGGCCAAACTTCATACTTCTCCTGAACTTCTTTTTACTTAAAAAAAAAAAAGATAGACTTTATTTTTTAGAGAAGTTTTAGATTAACAGGAAAATTGAGAGGAAGATATATTTTTTTCTATAATTTTTTTCCCCGACACATATATAGCCTTCCCCACTATCAACATCACCTGGAAAAAAGGTACATTGTTACCATCCATGAGCCTATACTGACACATTGCTATCATTCAGAGTCCATTACGTTTCACTGTTTGTGCTGGATATTATTTTGACAAATGTATGATGACATGTATCTACTGTCGTAGTATCATGCATAGTAGTATCACTGACCTGAAAATCCTGTGTGCTCTATCTAACCCTAACCCCTGGCAACCTCTGATTTTTATTTACTCTTTCTATAGTTTTGCCTTTATCAGAATTTATATGGTTGAAATTGTATAGATTGTAGCCTTTTCAGAGTGATTTATGTCAGGTAATAATATGCATTTAAGGGTCTTGATGTCTACACAGCTCTGATGTCTAATTCTAAAGCTTTGTCTGAGCGCAGCAATGGCATAAGAAGGACTTGCTGTTTCTGCTTACCTTATTCCAAGGTGTCCTGCAAAGTACCAGGTTTTGACTTAATCTGAAAGCCAGACAGATCAAAGTCATCATAAATGTAGGATTTTGTTTTTGTTTTTGCCCAAGGTCACTTAAAAAAATACTGCAGACATGTGCCAAGCAACATATCTTCCTCACACACTCTAATTCAACCTTCAACACTGATATTTGCTCTAAAACAGCAATGAATTTCTTCCTTTACTGCTATTTGGAAGTTTCTCCTTCCTTCTCAGAGCAAGGATGGAGTCAGCCTTGAACTCAAATTGCAGCCCTGCCTCTAACAAATAGCCAGTCACCTCCTCCAGCCCCTTCCTTTTCTGTGAACTGCCTGTCCTTCAGGACAATTTGACTTGCAGCTTTCAAAGCAATTGCAAAGAGTCGGACACAACTTAATGACTGAATAATACACATACACTACTACAAAGCAATACTGGCACATAATCGGTACTCAATAAAAGATAGCTGCAATCACAATCACATCTTCTTTGCAAATTCCCTTGGTCTTTTCCTAGGACCTCACCGTAAAATAGAGTTCAACACATCACAACACAAATTAGGAGTAAAGATGTGGTAGTCTCTTCGTATCCCCTCTGACTGTTTCTCCTCTTCTCAAGGAAAACTCAGGTAGAGAGAACTCAGGTCCAGAGAGGAATGGGGATGGAAAGCAGAGCCTAGAGGAGTGGAGGCCAGGAGCAGTCTGAAGTGCTGACTTCTTCTTGGATTGAGAACAGAGGATTTATGGAGGGTCTGAACCTGTTCCTGCATTTCATCCCTTGCCAGTGACTCAGGAAAAAACTGAAGATTTGAGTCCCAGGTCCAGCTCTGGCCCTGACCTGTGAGCTTAGGCTCACATCCACCTCCAGGAGCCTCAGCTTTCTCTGGGACTGGGTCAGGGAGGGGATCTAGATCCTCACTCTGCCATTACCCTTCAGTCATTGTTCTTGATCCTGGGCTCCTTTCTTCAAGCTCCTGTTTCAGGAACAGACTTGTTTCAGCTCTTGCAGGTCACTTGGGGAGGGAGGGTGAAGGGACTGTAAAGTCCTTACTGTCTCGTTTGCATTCACAGAGACGATAACGCTCGTGCTGAAAGGTTGCTCCAGTGTCAGCAACTCCACCTGTGAGTTCCTGGGTGCTGAAAATCAGACGTTCGGAGGAGTCACTTTCCGAAAGTTTGAGTGTAGAGACAACTCCAACACCTCCTCAACAACCACTTCCCCTACCTCGACCACCACCTCTGACACTGTCTCTCAAGCCTCCTTCACACCCTTGGCCCTTGCCAGCATCCTCCTGCTAAGGCTGTTGCTCTGAGATCTGCACCCTCAAACACTCCCCTCCCTTGTTTAAATGCTCAGTGAGTAGCAGTAGCAGTCACAGCCATCCAAGCAATGTCCTGTAATAGCCACATTATTATTATTAAAGCATTGGTTCACTCGCTGATCAAATCTGTCCTGATATGTTCTGGGCTGGGCTTCCTTCAAGCCACTGTCTAGCATCACATCCCAGCTCCTTGCCTTTGAAATCCTTGCACCTTTGTGTGTGGGCTCCCAGGACTTCCCTGATCCCTGCCCAGTTTGCTTCTGAGAAGCAGACCCTTCTGCTGTGCTGGCATCTTTTGCCTGCAATCCTGCACTTCTGTGGACTGACATGCCACTCTCCCCATCCTCACACTCAAGGAATGTCCCAGCCATAATGCCCTGTGTTGATGCCAGCAGTTGTATCAGCTGTAGTCAGAGATCATAGTGACATTGTCTAGAGCCCTGTCACCACGAGACCCAAAGTGGGTGCACAGGGGTTGCTGAAGGCTGGCAGATTCCCCTGGCTAGCCTCCCAGGCAGGGGCATAATGCTGTCAGTACCTTGCAGACCAGGCGTCACGGAATGGAACATGGCTACAGAGCCCCAGCCCCTCCTCTCGGAGAACCTACGATCAATGGCAGAGTCCTCGACTCCGTAGCAGATACCCAAGGAGCAAGAAAACCATTCGATCCAATATGTACAGAAGCCCAGATTTAGTAAAAAAAACAAAAACAAAAACTGGGGGGGCGGGGGGGTTGCTTTCAGCTGGACTTGGAAGAATGGGGTTTTCTGTAATAAAAACTTTTAAAGGTATAAACCATTGTGGGTCTTTATTGTCCAGGCTTGCCAATGATGATTAAGACCAAAGCCACCAGAAGGGCCGTCTGGTGGTAGCTCATCACCACATTCATTCTTATTTACTTTTTTTTTTTTGAAGTAATTTTAGATTTTTCAAAGAGTTTCAAAAACAGTTCAGAGTTCTAGTACCTCCTCACCCACCTTTCTCTTATGTTCACATCTTAGATAACCACAGTACAATTACTGAAATCAGGAAATTAGCATTGAAACAATACTGTTAACTAATAGACCTCATCTGACTTTTGTCACTTTTCACTAATGTCCTTTCTCTGGTACAGGATCCAATTCTTTGCATTTAGTTGTTTATGTCTCCTCAGTCTCCCATACTCTGTGACAGTTTTGGAGTCTTTATTTCACTGACCAGTTATTTTTTTAGAAATTTGAGATTGTTTGAAGTTTTCTCATGATAAGATTGAAGCTATGTTTTTTGGCAAGTATCCCACAGAAATGGTATGTCTCATAGCCTTGCATGAAATGGGACATGGGTATAGAATTCCAGTGCATCTTATCAGGAGCTACATAGTTAAAAAACATTATTTATTTGGTTGCACTGGGTCTTAGTTGCAACACATACAATCTTCAATCTTCGTTGTGACATGTGGATTCTTTAGTTGTGGCATACGAACTCTCAGTTGCAGCATGCGGGATCTAGTTCCCTGACCAGGGGTCAGACTCAGCCCCCATCCCCTGCACTGGGAGCATGGAGTCTTAGCCACTCTACCACCAAGGAAGTCCCAGAAGTTACATTATGTTGACGTATCAACTGGTGATGCTAATCTTGATTGCTTTTTTAAGGTGATATCAGCCAGGTTTCTCCAACATAAAGTTACTGTTTTTTTCCCTTTGCAATTAATAACAAATTACAAAATTGTACTGTTGTAACAAATGGATAACAGTAAAAAACAAAAACAAAACAAAACCAAAAAACTTAGGGGTTTAATACAAGAAAAGTTCATTTCTAAGTTATTTAAACCCATATAGATGTTCCTGACTGGGCAGCTCCCCTCTAAGAGTGAGGAAGAGGCCAGACTCTTTCTATCCCATGGTTCGGTTCTCCCATTCTCTGGGATTCTTGGGATCTTGGTTAAGTGTTCTGCATCCAGCTTATTGACAAGAAGAGAGTCTAGAGGATTATGCAGCCTGCCCCAGGGGTCAGGCCTCAATTACATGGCTTTCAAGGAAGTAGTTTATTCAAATGCAGCTTGCAGGATCAAGGTACCAGGTTTACAGTCCGTATGGCTTGGTAGTGGGGTTCCCCAGTGGCTCAGAGGTAAAGAATCCACCTGCAATGCAGGAGACACGGGAGATGCAGCTCTGATTCCTAGGTTGGGAAGATATCCCAGGAGAGGGCATGGCAACCCACTCCAGTATTCTTGCCTGGAAAATTCCATGAACAGAAGAGCCTGGCATGGCCTCTAGAGTCAGAGGCATAGCTTCAAATTCCAGCCTAGAAACTTGGGCAACATATGTCATCTCTCCAGGCCTCAGTTTCCCACTTGTACTAAAGGGATAGTGTTATCACTCCGCCTGATGAATGGGGTTGTAAGAGCTGCCAACGTAGCTCCCTGGCAAGAAGCAAATACTAGACATCAGCAAATGACTCCAGTTTGAAAGTAGCTCCCTCTATGCTCTAGGGAGAGAGAGGACTACCAGAAAGAATGATGTGGAAGACATAGCCCTGGCCCACTTCCTTCAGACCATGCTGACCTCACTGAGGTTATAGCTGCTTCTGTGTCTCAGGATCCCCTCTCCCTTTTCATTTCCTCCCCAGATCTCCATAGTTACTGTCACCATGACTGCACAGGCCACAGCGCAGCTTGCTTACATCTTCATCTTCATGTGGCTGCTGACTCCAGCTGCCAAGGGCACCACCAGAGCTGACAAGCTCTTAGAACCTCCTGGAAGTTCCCCACTCAGGCTTGATGTGAGGAAAAAGCAGTACTTTAGGGGAACAGCAAAGAGTCACACAGGAATGGGAATGGGGATGCTGAGGTTTGGGAAGGCAGCTGGAGGGTGAGCAGAACTAGATTCTGGGAGGTTCCACATGGTGGAAGGACTCAGGCTTTAGATGGAGGGCTGAAGAGGGCCATGGCAGAGGTAAGCACGGAAGTAGGAATAGCATTGGGTTTTCATTCTAGGAAGCTCTCTTAGACTGTAGGGTGCAGGTAGAAAGACAACAGGAAGACAGTACAGGGACGGAGTTTATTTACTTTTTAAACATTTTACTTTGTATTGGAGTACAGCTGATTAACAATGTTGTGATAGTTTCAGATGAACAGCAAAGGGCCTCAGCCATATATATACATGTATCCATTCTCCCTCCCAAACTCCCCTCCCATCCAGGCTGCCACACAATATTGAGCAGAGTTCGTGTGTTATACAGTAGGTATCCATTGGTTATCTCTTTTAAATATAGCAGCGTGTTACATGTCTATCCCCAACTCCCTAACTATCCCTCCCCTCCATCCTTTCCCCTGGCAACTGTGTGTTCTCTTGTCTGTGAGTCTCTCTCTCTTTTTTAATAAGTAAGTTCACTTTTATAGTAAGTTCATTTGTATCACTTCTGTTTAGATTCCACATATAGGGATGTCATATGATATTTCAGGGAAGGAGTTTAAACAAAGAAGTAGTAGGGACCTGCCCAGGGCAAGCACTCTTTAATGTTGCTATAACTGAGAGTAATTGATACCATTCTGTGCACTTCTATTTGCACTGCTGCCTCCTGCCTCCTCACCCAGAGTAGGGAAGAGGGCAAAGCACCACTCCTGTTCAATGTCTACATTCCTTTCCTTGGCTATTCATAGTTAGCTCTGGATTCCTGTCTTCTGGGCTGGGTTTAGGACTTCCCACCTAGATAAAGCCCTTTGCTGCCAATTCTTCCTTAGTCCCTGCCAGAGCTCTGGGATAAGCCCTATGTCTGAGGAGCTCCACAGAATTCTGTATTTACATTGTACAGTTGGACAAATCATGAATCACTGATTTTTATAGCTCTTTACAATTTGAAAATTTGCCCAGGTTATTTAGAATTAGATTTATTCATATATTGTAGGATTTGTGTGTGTGTGCTCATTTATGTATGACTATAGCCTGCCAGGCTCCTCTGCCCATGGGAATTTTCCAGCAAGAATACAGCATTGGGTTGCCATATCCTCCTCCAGGATTGTAGGATTTATATACAGTAAAATGTAAATGTGTTGACTAATGAGTTTTGACAAATGTGCCCATGTAACCACTCCTCCAGGCAAGATATAGAAGCCCTCTCCCCCCATATCCTCAAGGTCCCCAGTCTCCTTGAAGTCCACCTGACTCTGGCCCCAGGCTTTCATCTCCATCTTCACTGTCCCACCCTGGAAAAGTTAGGCAGCTCTTCTGCTCATAAAGTAAGTCCCCTACATATGAATCTCCAAGTTGTAAACTTTCAAAGATGTGAATGTGCATTTGTGTGTCCGGTCACATAAGTTAGTTCATGTGTCTGGCAGATATTGTCACATGCATGGATCCTCTACAAGTGGCTGTGCTTTTGAGTACTGTACAGAGTACAGTGGTATAGTATCTTTATTTCAAGCTAGATCTGCTATAGAATGACTTCACTGAACTCCTTGCTGTCCAGCATGAGGAGCTTATTAATGAAGAGCTGATGGAATTGGAGGCCCAGAGAAAGCATGAAGAGAGACAAGAGGAAGAAGTAACTGAATGTATCGCTGATTCTGATCGTGACGCCAGTTGTCTTGCTGTTCACACTGTTTGCTGAACCCAGGGTAGGCAAGGCACAAGCTTGTGAGGAGCCGTAGGAACTGCAGACGTGTTTATTCTCTCCTGGCTAGCATGGCAGCCATAACATGGTCTCTCTCCTGCTGATGCAGTAGCCATAGCAGCAGCCGCAACATAGCCATAACACAACCTCTTATAACATCATCAAGATGCTGATCCAGTGTAGCCCCAGTGAAGCAGCAGCCAGGGCTTTCATAGTGAAGCTCATACAGGCATACCACACACAGCCCCCAGGGCTTTTCCAGTGGAGTTTATATAACAAAAGTAGCCCCTGTCCAAGCGAGTACCTCCTGCCACACATGAGCAGTGCTATAAATGATCTCAGCTGTTACATAATCATTGTTTACAAAATGTGGGGCAAGAGCAAGAGGCTCTGGGGTGAGAGAGCCTGACCACATCATCTTGGCTAATTTGCTCTTTCCCTACACTGAAGAATCCAAGAGATTAACGACACAGGAAATGGCAAGGGGATTCTCTCTGTTTGAGGAGGCACTGTTAGTTTTTGAGGCGCAGGACCTGAAAGTAGAAAGGTACACAAAGATTGCAGCAGCTATTCAGTATGCAATCCAGTACTATATCTCATCTATTGAAAGAAAAAAAGAGCTACTAACTAGATATCACTGGATAGTTTTATCAAGAGAGTAGATAGAATTGAATTCAGTAGGAACCAGAACCTGTGCCATCAATATCAGGCATGAGTGAAACTGAAGTTTGCCTTTCATCCCCTATTGCTCACAATCCTTCACCTCTATCATTTGGCTCCTCCTCTCCTTCCTCCAGTCAGTAACCTTCTTGTCTGTTTACTTGATGCCAGCCTCAGTATGCCAGCTGTTTTACTGTACTACTGTATTTTTCAACGTACTGTACTGTAAGATTATGTTGACTAAAAAATTAGTCACAATCTGTAAATAGAGTTATTTCATTTGTTGGAAATGTTTAGGACCCCCAGCCTGGGAGACAGCATCTCAATAGCTCTGAAGAGGTGGGAGTGGGAGTCAGGTTATATACAAGTTTGCAACAAGCAGCGGGGTGGGCAGGCAGTCTAAACATCAAAGATTATTGGTAAGTAAGGAAACTCGGAGAAGGCAATGGCACCCCACTCCAGTACTCTTGCCTGGACAATCCCATGGAGTGGAGGAGCCTGGTGGGCTGCAGTCCATGGGGTCGCGAAGAGTCGGACACCACTGAGCAACTTCACTTTCACTTTTCACTTTCATGCATTGGAGAAGGAAATGGCAACCCACTCCAGTGTTCTTGCCTGGAGAATCCCAGGGACGGGGGAGCCTGGTGGGCTGCCGTCTATGGGGTCGCACAGAGTCGGACACGACTGAAGAGACGCAGCAGCAGCAAGGAAACTCAGATATCAAGTTAAGGCATTTAGCATTCTCCTATGTATGCTAAGACGTCAGCCTTTGGGCTCACTGGATTTATTCCTTTCATGTGCCCCTCAGCTGTCTGGGGGCCAAATCCTGTTTCCTGATTGATTATATCCTTAATTCCTTGTTCACTGTAAGGGGTGGCAGGTGAGGCAGATGGCAGCTTCTTGCATTCCCCCAGCTCTTCAGGATTCACTGTGGAGGGTGTCGACAACTGCTGGATCCCAGGCACTGTGTTCCCTTTCCCACATTCACATTTGGAGGGCCAGAATCACAGATAGCTGTGACATATTTTTGCCCACCAATATGCAGGAAATATTTCATTTCACAATTAAAAACATTTTATTTTTTTGTGTTTGTTTTTCATGTATTATTTGTGTGAAAACATTATAAAACCTTTTACAGTGCAGTACTATATAGCCAGTTATGTTAGTTGGGTACCTAGGCTAACTTTGTTGGACTTAACAAACTGGACTTACAAACGTGCTCTCAGAATGGAACTCATTCGTAAGTAGGGCACTCACTCTACTCGACTGGACTGAGGTGCTATTTGGCACCACCTGGACACAAGGCTATGGGCAACATAGGTTCTGGGGGGCCAGCTCTTCCCAGCAACAACTCTCCCCCATGGAAGGAGGAGGTCAGGGCACTGTTTCCACCAGGTTTCAAGCCCTTCCATCCTGCCCTCCTCCCCGACACTCACTTTCTGGGTTGGGAAGACAGAAGGAAGGTGTGAGATTCTCTTCCTTGTCGACTGAAAATAGCATCTGTTGACTGAAAAAAAAATGACAACTTAAAAGTTGTCACCCTGCTCATTTAACTTATATGCAGAGTGTATGTTAGTCACTCAGTCGTGTCCGACTCTTTTTGACCCCATGGACTATAGTCTGCCAGGCTCCTCTGTCCATGGAATTCTCCAGTCAAGAATACTGGAGTGGGTTGCCATTCCCTTCTCCAGGGCATCTTCCCCACGCAGGGACTGAACCCAGGTCTCCCGCACTGCAAGCAGATTCTTTTCTGTCTGAGCCATCAGGGAAGCCCAAGCTTTCCATATGGAAGTCAAATTCTACAAACTCTAAAATAGTTTTAATCTTGGGATCTGGCATTGGAAGAGTCCTTTTCTTTCTTATTGTTTTGTTGTTGAACTCAAGTTCGTGTGCCTGATGTACAGTGAGGTCAAACAAACTAAAACATCAGAGTTTGGAGCAGAGAGAGATTTACTGCAAGGGCCATGCAAGAAGAATGGGTGGCTTGTACTCAGAAAACCTGAACTCCCCAATGATTTTGGGGGAAGAGTTTTTTTTTTGGGGGGAGGGGGGGAGAGTTTTTATAGGAAAAATTTAGCTGGAGGTCTGCAGACTGTTGGCTTCCCTGGTGGCTCAGATGGTAAAGAATACGCTTGCAGTGCAGAAGACCTGGTTTTGATTCTCTGGGTCTGGAAGATTCCCTGGAGAACTGATTGGATGGGGTGTGGTAACAGGGTGGTGTTACAGGAATCTCAATCATCAGTCCTTTGGTTCCAACCAGTCTCGGGTCTGTGTGCTTGTTCAGTTTAAAGTTACCATCTTCTACCTGGGTGGGTATTCAAGGGATTAGATCTGATAGACTGCCTGAAGAACTATGGACGGTTTGTGACACTGTACAGGAGGCAGTGATCAAGACTATCCCCAAGAAAAAGAAATGGAAAAAGGCAAAATGGTTGTCTGAGGAGGCCTTACAAATAGCTGAGAAAAGAAGAGAAGCGAAAGGTAAAGGAGAAAAGGAAAGATATTCCCATCTGAATGCAGAGTTCCAAAGAATAGCATGGAGAGATAAGAAAGCCTTCCTCAGTGATCAGTGCAAAGAAATAGAGGAAAAAAATGGAATTGGAAAGACGAGAGATCTCGTCAAGAAAATTAGAGATACCAAGGGAACATTTCACGCAAAGATGGGCTCAATAAAGGACAGAAATGGTATGGACCTAACAGAAGCAGAAGATATTAAGAAGAGGTGGCAAGAATACACAGAAGAACTATACAAAAAAGATCTTCATGACCCAGATAACCATGATGGTGTGATTACTCACCTAGAGCCAGACATCCTGGAACGTGAAGTCAAGTGGGCCGTAAGAAGCACCACTATGAACAAAGCTAGTGGAGGTGATAGAATTCCAGTTGAGCTATTTCAAATCCCAAAAGATGATGCTGTGAAAGAGCTGACTCAATATGCCAGCAAATTGGGAAAACTCAGCAATGGCCAAAGGACTGGAAAAGGTCAGTTTTCATTCTAATCCCACAGAAACGCAATGCCAAACAGTGTTCAAACTACCATAAAATTGCACTCATCTTTGCTACTTCATTAGCAAAGTAACGCTCAAAATTCTCCAAGCCCGGCTTCAACAGTACATGAACCATGAACTTCCAGATGTTCAAGCTGGATTTAGAAAAGGCAGAGGAACCAGAGATCAAATTGCCAACACCCGTTGGATTATCGAAAAAGCAAGAGAGTTCCAGAAAAACATCTACTCTGCTTTATTGATGATGCCAAAGCCTTTGACTCTGTGGATCACAACAAACCGTGGAAAATTCATAAGAGATGGGAATATCAGATCACCTGACCTGCCTCTTGAGAAATCTGTATGCAGGTCAAGAAGCAACAGTTAGAACTGGACATGGAACAACAGACTGGTTCCAAATAGGGAAAGGAGTACATCAAGGTTGTATGCTGTCACCCTGTTTATTTAACTTAAATGCAGAATGTATCACGCGAAATGCCGGGCTGGATGAAGTACAAGCTGGAATCAAGATTGCTGGAAGAAATATCAATAACCTCAGATATGCAGGTGATACCACCCTTATGGCAGAAAGAGAAGAAGAACTAAAGAGCCTCTTGATGAAAGTGAAAGAGGAGAGTGAAAAACTTGGCTTAAAACTCAATATTCAGAAAACTAAGATCATGGCATCCAGTTCCATCACTTCACAGCAAATAGATAGGGAAACAATGGAAACAGGGACAGACTTCATTTCTTTGGTCTCCACAATCACTGCAGATGATGACTGCAGCCATGAAATTAAAAGATGCTTGCTCCTTGGAAGAAAAGTTATGACCAACCTAGACAGCATATTAAAAAGCAGAGACATTACTTTGTCAACAAAGGTCCGTCTATTCAAGGCTATGGTTTTTCCAGTAGTCATGTATGGATGTGAGAGTTGGACTATAAAGAAAGCTGAGCGCTGAAGAATTGATGCTTTTGAACTGCGGTGTTGGAAAAGACTCTTGAGAGTTCCTTGGATTGCAAGGAGATCCAACCAGTCCATCCTAAAGGAAATCAGCCCTGAATATTCATTGGAAGGACTGATGCTGAAGCTGAAACTCCAATACTTTGGCCACCTGATGTGAAGAACTGACTCATTGGAAAATACCTTGATGCTGGGAAAGACTTAAAGCAGGAGAAGGGGACGAGAGAGGATGAGATGGTTGGACGGCATCACCAACATGAAGGACGTGTGTTTGAGCAAGCTTGGGGAGTTGGTGATGGTAGAGAAGCCCGGCGTGTTGCAGTCCACGAGGTTGCAAAATGTCTAACAGGACTGAGCGACTAAACTGAACTGAACCTGAGTGGGGGTCTTAATTCCTATGTAAGAACTCAGAGATACATTGTTATGTATATCCCTTGAAGAAGAACCAAGACCCTGCTTTATTACTGCACTAGTTTCTTGATTGCTCCTCCTTTGCTTCTGCTTTCCCTCTCTCCCCTAATTAGTAACTGAATCTGGTTTTTGGAACTTGGAAGGTCTTGGAGGCTGAAGAGTTTTTCCTACAAACAAGAAAAGGCCCATGGCATTTTTCACGAGAACAAATAATCTTAAAATTTACATGTAGCCTCTGCCCACTTTCCCATCTCTCTTTGTGCCCTAATGCACACTATCCCTGGTGCCAAATAGTACAGATCTCCTCAAAGTTCATGTAAATTCTTAACCTTTCCCTAATCAAATTCATACTCTCCCACTTTTATCTACCTTGTGTCTAGAGTGATCAGCTTTGGCTACCTGAGCAGGGGTATCACTCTCATTCTTGCTTTTTGCGTTGCTTTTTAAACATTTAACATGTGCATATCCTTATTCTCAATATGCCCTGGGATCTTCTTAAAAGAAGGGAGCCAACACTGATTGTGTGAGGGTGGATACACAAATAAACCTTGCTGAATGGTAAATAAATGGACAACTGAATATACCTATATAAAATTTAATAGACATGAAAGAATTTATAAACCAAAAAAAGACCTGTTTAATTCATAAATGGAGATGGCTGGGCCCTTGCAGGAGCTCAATAAAGCAGCTTCTCTAGGAAGAGAATAAAGATGATGGAAGGTAGGGGTCTGATCCTGGCCCCACTGTTGATGGCTGGTCTGCAATTTTTACTCTGGTTAGCAATTGGAAAACCCATATAAGTTATCGTCTCTTTGCACAGATCTGCTTGTATGCATCTTTTCACTTCAATAGCCATGTCTTTAAGACCTGCAAGAAACCATAAATGAGACTTCCACTCTCATCCTTCTTTATAATCCATTTTTTACCACCCCAGACTGGGCTGGAGTGAAATAGAAACCAGGCCACACAATTTGAGTGTGAGTCATTAAATATGACTCTCTCTAGCAGGGCTGGAATTCTCCAAACACAGGGCCTTCAAATCCTCAAATCCCCTCACAGCCCATCTCAATCAAATATTGGAACCCTCATGGAACTTTATGAACCTTCTTTAAATAAGCTTTTTTCCAAGTCCTATTATCACTTGGGGATCTCAGTTCAGTTCAGTCGCTCAATTGTGTTCGACTCTTTGTGACCTCATGAACCGCAGCACCCCAGGCCTCCCTGTCCATCACCAACTCCCGGAGTCCACTCAAACCCATGTCCATTGAGTCGGTGATGCCATCCAACCATCTCATCCTCTGTCATCCCTTTCTCCTCCTGCCCTCAATCTTTCCCAGCATCAGGGTCTTTTCTAATGACTCAGCTCTTTGCATCAGGTCGCCAAAGTGTTGGAGTTTCAGCTTCAACATTAGTCCTTCCAATGAACACCCAGGACTGATCTCCTTTAGGATGGACTGGGTTTTTATAGACATTTTATTCAGATAATAATAAGAATCTCTTCCTTTTATTGGTCCTCAAATGACTTTGTTAGTAGCATCTTGCATGCTGCTATCTATAAGGATTTGATGTTTCTGTGTTTTGGTTAGGTATAAACCCTTTCTGATTTTAAGGAGATAAATCCAATCTCCTATTCTTTCTCTTTTTAAAAATATCAATATCAGCCATAAAAAGGCTATCACTTTGATTGTATTTCCTGCCTTTCAAAGTGCCTTCAGATACATCCTTTCACATGGCAGCTGTTGGTGATTTCATCTCACCTCCTCTGGGTGCCATTTCCAGTGACTGCTATGTTAAAGCAAAGAACCACCGTTATGCAAACTATAGAAAGTAGAAATGTACGAATCCCAGAGACCAACCAAAATGACTAGCCCCTGTGATTATCTCATTAATGAAGAATTCAAGAAGGCTGAGCTCCCCAGAATTAGCAGGAGGAAGAAGAGCTATGAAAACTACCCAACCCTCACGGTCCTCTGCCCACTGCTGTTCACACTGCATTGTGTGCATGTGTGCTAAGTCGCTTCAGTTGTGTTTGACTCTTTGTGACCCTATGGGCTATAGCCCGCCAGGCTTCTCTGTCCATGGGATTCTCCAGGCAAGAATACTGGAGTGGGTTGTCATGCCCTCCTCCAGGGGATCTGCGTGACCCAGTGATTGAACCCATGCCTCCTGCACCTCTTGCACTGCAGGTGGATTCTTTACTGCTGAGCCACTGTGGAAGACCCACACTATGCTACTATTCATAATGCATTTCTAACTTGTGTCTTCAGTTGATTTAGAATTTTATGTAGGATCTTCTCAAATTAAGCACAGTAAATTATGCTTTATGACATCTTTGAGGAAAGTGTAAGTTTAGTCACTGCCTTTCTCCAAAGTTTTTACTTTCAAAGTTAAAAAAAAAAACAACAAAACAGGGTTAGAGGCAACACAAACTACCCCTGTGTTTAAAAAAATTAACCAAAGTTTGCAGAGGTTGAAAGGTCACCCAATATGCTGAAATAGCTTCCTCAAAGATATCAGAAAGTCTGGTAATAAGAGCATGCAAAAATTCATATATGAACAAATGAATGTGAGAAAACTAATTAGACATATCTTCAGAATCAAGCCACTGTGAGTATCCTTATTTCTAAGAGATTTGAACAAAGTTTATTTCTCCTTAACCCCGCCCTTAAGTCCTATGCCCCATAAGCTTGTGAGAGACTGCCGCTTGTTTAAGTGCCACCTGTTGTGTCTACACTGCATTCTAGAAAGTGAAAGTGAAGTCACTCAGTCGTGTCCGACTCTTTGTGACCCCATGGACTGTAGCCTACCATGCTCCTCTGTCCATGGGATTTTCCAGGCAAGGGTACTGGAGTGGGTTGCCATTTACTTCTCAAGAAGGAAAAGTACCTAGAAAAGTACCTGTGTTTATGATGCCAGAAAATTCAACACACTGGAGTTTATCTGCTCGGCACCACTTGAGATTGGTGTTACACTTTCTTCCCATCACAGCAAAGCATGTTGGACACTTATAGCCATTGGACTGGAATTTATTAACATCCTTCTCATCGAAGTCATTTATTTTAATCTCCCAGGAGACTGTACAAAAATAAAAAAGAAAGAAAACTGGCTGGCTATTTACCACTGGCAGGTAAATGAACCCTTGCTCATGGAGCATAATTAGAGTTAGATCTGCCCCATTCACCCTCCCCAGTACCTTACCCCAGCATTTTATGTGTGATATTTAACACTGGAATTACCACAAAAATTCCTACCTTTATGGAGCTTACATTCTGATGGAGAAGGCAGACAGAAATGACACAGTTTGTCAAGTGATGATGAACACTCGTGAGAAAACTAGGATAAGAAGGGCAGGGTGTGGTTGCAATTTATAGTATGGTTCGGGAAGTTCTCACTGAAAGAGAAACTTTTTTGAATGGAGTCTTAAAAGAGATCTCCTTCCAAATACCTGTACAGAGTAACTAAGTCTTACAAGTAAAGGGTACAGGATATTCAAAGAAGGGGCTGACAAGAGGGAGCCTTAACTCCTGCATTCTCTGCCTTTGGGGCTTGATAACATCCTAGTGAACTGAAGTCCACTGACCAGCCCCGGTACCTCTATCTAGCTGCTGGTAAGAACAAAGACCAGATCTGGCTGCCCCGGTGAAAGATGTGCAGCAGAGCAGGGAATAGAAGAAACTATGGGTGAAGAAGTAGAAACCTGTGGAAAGTAACAGCAAGTTGAAAAAAGGGAGTAAAAGTCAGTATTTATCAGCAAAACTTTCTCAGACCACAGGTGGTTTCAAATTAGTCAGCTTCCCCCTCCAACAGAACCTCCCCTCTGGTGGCTCTGCCAACCCCCACAGGGAGAGTAGAGTGTGACACCAGGGGAACATGCCCACTTGGGAGTCTGCATACCCTCCCCTCATCCTTCCTGGATATCAACAATCCTGAACTTTCTTGTTCAAGTACCACAAGCAATTTGCAGAGCAGGTGGAATGGGGAGCTTGGACTTGGAAACTGGTATGTCAGTGAAGGGAGGGGTGGGGTGGTGAGAAGAAGTGGGCTGGAGACCAGGGTGGGAATCTCTCAGTGCTGGCATTCCCTGGCATGGAATCCCAAGGAGTGTGAAAATCCCAGGCATTTTAGGTCATTCTGAAGGTACATTTGTCCAGTAAAACAAAGATTCCACCTACACCTTTTTGTTTTTAGCCTAATGTGTATCTTTTAAATATTGAGCCGTATTGCCCTGGGTGCTGCAAATGTGAGGGCAGCAAGCTTTCCATCCTGGGCAAGAGCAGGGGTTGGGGAGTTGGCTTCTGGGGGCTGAGAGTCACATGCTGCCATACAAAGAGGAAGAAGCAGAATCCAGATTAAAACCCTTTGAGATATTAAAAAATTTAGCAATTTCACTTCTATTTCCAAAGAAAACAAAAACACTAATTTGAAAAGATATATGCACCCCTGTTACTGCAGCATTACTTACAAAGTCAAGATATGGAAGCAATCTAAATATCAATAGATGAATGCATAAAGATGTGTTTTATATATATACAATGGAATATCAGCAGTAGAAAAGAATGCCATTTTCAACAACATAGATGGATCTAGAGTATATTATGCTAAGTTAAATAATTCAGCAAGAAAAATACAAATATATGATTTAACTCATATGCAGAATCTAAAAAACAAATGAACAAACATAACAAACAGACTTATAAATTCAGAAAACAAACATGTGTTTGGAGGGGAGGGGTGTAGGAGGATGAGTGAAATAGATAAGGGAGATTAAGAAGTACAAACTTTCAGTTACAAAATAAACTGGTCAAAGGGATGAAATGCATAGCATGGGAAATATAGTCAATAACATTGTAGTAACTTTGTATGGTGACATATGGTAACTAGATGTATCATGGTCAGTTTGTAATGTAACAGAACTATCAAATCACTCTGTTGTATACCTCAAACTAACAGTGCTATAAGTCAATTATACTTCAATTAAAAAAAAAAAACAACACTGTTACATCACTAGTAACTAAACTCCAAAAAAAAAAACCAAAAAACAAAAAACCTTGAGATTTAAGGTTTTTAAGGGTAACCTGGCCTGCCTTCCCTAGAGAGTCTTGTTTGATGGAACACATACAGAAAGACAAAATTAATTTAAAAAAATCAAACAAACTAAAAATTTTAAGTCATTAAAGAGGTTTTCTAATTCACAGTTTCTCACCAATATGTCTCATATGCCCCTTTCTCTCTTTCCAAACTCTTTTACACCCCACTCTGATTGAAGCTACTTTGTCCAAGGTGTCTATTTAAATTTAGTTAAAATTTTAAAAATTAATAGTTTGGCTCCACCTGTTTCATTTCAAATGCTCAATAACCACATGTGGCTAGTGACCACTGTCCTGAACAGTGTAGACACAGACATGTTGCTCACTGCAGAAAATACTACGGGACAGCACTGCTCTAGAGTCTTTCATGGTAAGATGAACACACATTGAAAATTGAAACTAAAGCATGTTGGTGAGAGTTTGAGCAACAGGCATTATCTGTTTCTAATGAGTAAATTAGTATAATTTCTTTAAAGGGCAATTTGATAATACAGAATAAAAATTCAGATTACGCAAACTCTCTGATCCAGCAATTCCTAGGTATTTTCCTACATGTGTAATTGTACCAAGTCATTTACTGAAGTATCCCCTGTGATAATAAATGATTAAAAGTGACTGAAATGCTCATGGTTACATGGATTCTGGGATGTCCATGAAATGCATATATACAGAATATGTTGTTCTAACATGCACTGATATGAAAAGCTTTCCAAGGTGTATCTTTAAGGGAAGATGTAGAACGCTAGGTATAAAATGCTGCTATGGGAAGAAAAAGGTACATTTTAATATGTTTATAAATACATGAACCATCTTTGGAAAGGTAAACATGAAGGGGATAACTGGTTATCCACAGCTCCAAAGAACTGAACTGGGGGTCTACAGAGGAGAAGATGATATAGTCTCCATCCTATACCTTTTTCATTATATACCTTGAGCATATATTATTTATATTATTTGAAAAGTTATCTAATTAAAAACAAATAAATATAAGTAAATAAAAACAATGGGAAATAATAGAAAAGATGGGTCCTAAAGTTTGCTTTTGTCCCTTAAAAAAAGTCCTGCAAAACCCAAACATTCATAGGCAAAATTCCTGAATAGACATTTTTTCCAAAGAACATAAACAAATTGCCAACAGGACTGAAATGACGCACAATATTTAGTCATTAAGGAAATGCAAATCACAACCACAATATTTCACCTTACACCTGACAGAATGGTCATCATAAATAAGATAAGAGATAACAAATGTCGGTAAGGATGTGGAGAAAAGAGATTGTAAACTGGCATAGCCACTAGTGGAAAATAGTACGGAGGATCCTCAAAAAATTAAATACAGTACCTCTGTATTTAGTCCAGCAATTTTACTTCTGGGAATACATTCAAAGGAAATGAAAACACTAAAAAAAAAAAAAAAGATAGCTGCACCCCCATGTTCGCAACAACACTATTCCTAACAGCCAAGAATGGAAGCAACCTAAGTTTCCATCAATGGATGAATGAAGAAATTGTGAGATCTCTCTTTTACATATAAAAAATATATATATATATGTCTCACTCATCCATAAAAACCAAGGAAATTCTGCCATTTGTGGAAACATAGATGGACCTTGAGGACATTATGCTATGTAAAGTAAGTCAGACACAAAAAGATAAATACTGTACGATCTCACTTATATGTGGAATCTAAAACAAATTCATAGAGAAAGCAATCAGCTTTGTGGTTACCAGAGGTAATGGAAAGGAGCATTGGGAAAATGTGGTCAAAAGGCACAAACTCTTGGTGATAAGAAAAAAAGTACTAGGGACGTAATACAACATGATGCCTACAGTTAACACTGAAAGTTAGGAGAGTAAATCCTGAGTTCTCATCACAAAGGAAAAACTGAACATACTCAGTAATTATTTCACAATAAATGTAAGTCAAACCATTATGCCACACACCTTAAACTTATACAGTGATGAACAGTGATGTATGTTAATTTTATATTAATAAAACCAGGAAAAAGGCTTATTGTAGAGAACATTCAAGCAAACTTCACTATAAATCATAGCCACAAAACAAGCTCTGACTGGCAGAGTATACAAGGGCAATTTTGAAGAAAAATGGTCACCAGGTTAAGCGTGGCAGTATTACTTCCTCCTCTTCCCTTGAAGTTGCCCTCGAGCCTCCCTGTGCTCTCTGGTGCCCAAGGCAATGATACCTGAACTGGAAGAAATAC
Organism: Giraffa tippelskirchi; assembly: GCF_054371585.1. Classification (NCBI taxonomy): domain Eukaryota; kingdom Metazoa; phylum Chordata; class Mammalia; order Artiodactyla; family Giraffidae; genus Giraffa; species Giraffa tippelskirchi. The sequence goes on along the minus strand of NC_137280.1, from coordinate 116,078,720 downwards.
TGGAGTGGGTTGCCATGCCCTCCTCCCACAGGGATCAAATCAATGCAGGGATGTATCCTGCATTGCTGGCAGATTTTTACCCACTGAGCCATCTAGGAAGCCTATACTAGAGGCATGTGTGTGAGGGCTAAGTCACTTCAGTCATGTCTGACTCTTTGTGACCCTATGGCCTGTAGCCTGCCAGGCTCCCCCGTCCATGGGATTCTCCAGGCAAGAATACTGGAGTGTGTTGCCATGCCCTTCTCCAGGGGATCTTCCCAACACAGGGATCAAACCCGTATCTCTCCTGCATTGGCATGCAAGTTCTTTACCACTAGCCCCACCTGGGAAGCCCCATGGATGGGCTCAATTATTTGCCTGAGGCCAGGCAGTAAGGAGTTGGAGTTGATTTGAACTGACACTCAGAACTCTGTTCCCAACACTGGTCAGTACATTGTAAGACCTATGAGGGCAGGAATGATGCCTGTATAGTCACTGCAGATATCCATGCCAAGCATAGCACCCACAAGGAAAGTGTCACTGAGGTATGCAGAATACAGACAAGAATGGAAGAATAAGGGTGGGAATGCATGAATGAGCACATTAATGAGAGAATTCAAAGAGGAATACAGAGGATAATTCAGCTAGGGATACAGGAATGTGGGTGGGGATGTGGTGATGAGAGAATCTGGCTAGAGACACACCCTGTACACTTACCTGCGAGGAAAGGTGCCAAGGCCAGGGTATAGGCCAAGAGGAGGCTTCTGGGAGCTGCTTGTTGCATGGCTGATGCCTTGTCCCTTTCTCTCTGAAAGACAGGAGCTAGTTAGCCCAGGTCCACAAGAAGAAACACCCAGTCTGTCCAGGATCGACCTCCCACAGGAATAGCCTTTCTGCCACTTGTGAACCCTTCCTGAGGTCCTACTTGCTGGGTGGGCCGCTGTGAGCTTGGCCTTTGGAGGCACCTGGTATTCAGAAGTGGTCTGGGGCTCCTTCCGGCTTGTCTGCTACTTTCTACAGGGTTCCGGGAGCAAGTGGGCTGCGTCTAGCTCCCTGGTGTGTTATGTGGCCAGGCAAGTTGCACATATCACCCAGCACCTGCAACCGGGACACAGCTCTTCCTGGAGCGGGCCAGAGAGTACTGCGCAAGCGCAGGGGCAGGGGCCTCTGCTTCCTAATTGGCCCATCCCTATTGGTCCCTCCTCTTGCTCTTCCCACACTTCGCGCAGAGGCCCACGTGACTAGAAAAAGCCTGATGGGCTGTTTCCATGGTCCGGAGAATTGAGAGAACTGAGTCGAGCTGAGTTACCGCTTTTCCTAGTTGTTTGGTGTTCACTCACATACCCGATTAAAGATGTCTTACGGTGGCTGATCCTCTTACCTGTCAACTCTAAACATCTCTGCTTCATCTCTTCAAAATGAAAAGCAGAGCAATAGTTACTAGGGGCTGGCGATGGGGGGCGGGGAGAGGAGGAAAGGGGTAGTGGTTCAATGGGTATAGAGGTCGTTTTGCGATATGAAGAATTTATAGTGATCTGTTGCACAATGATGTGACTATAGTTAACACTATTGTATTATGCACTTAATAATTAAAATGGGAAATTTTATGGCTTTTCAAAACCGCAATTAAAAAAAAAAACCTACTCCTTTGACATTTACATTGACTTCATTCTTTGTGATAAGTTCACTAGCTACTAGGTCAGTTCTAACCACTCTTCAAAATTTTTGGAAATAATTTTATTTATTTATTTATTTTTGACTGTTCTGGGTTTCTGTTGCTGGGGGTGCTTTTCTCTACTTGTGGCGAGCATGGGGCTTCTCTTGTTGCAGAGCACAGAGTCTAGTGCTGACTTAGTAGTTGTGGTGCATGGGCTTAGTTGCTCTGTAGCATATGGGATTTTCTTGGATCAGGGATCGAACCGGTGTCTCCTGCAGGTGGATTCTTTGCCACCAAGCCACCAGGGAAGCCCTCATCAAATGTTTTGATTCTTGGTTTATAATTTTCCTTGCTATAGACCTGTGCAAAATAACTTTCAGTCACAACAAAAAATGATCTATATCTGTGTTAGTGTAGTACTGTGATGGGTTGGATGGTGGCCCTAAAGTTATATCCGTATCTTAATCTTGAACCTGTGAATATTGCCTTAGATAGCAAAAGATTTGATAAAGGTGGGGATCTTGAGACCTTTTCCCTAGATTATCTGGGTGGCCCTTAAAATGTATTCTTAGAGAAGCAGGAGGAGTTTTGAGATAGACTCACAGAGAAGACTCAGAGGAGAATAGGACTATGAGACTATGGAAGCAGAGGTTGAACTGATGTGGTCACAAGGAATTCTGACAGCCACTAGAAGCAGGAAGAGACAAGGAACAGACACTCCCCACGAGCATCTGGAGAAAGGGTGGCTCTCAGTTCAGTTCAGTCGCTCAGTTGTGTCTGACACTTTGCGACCCCATGAACTGCAGAACGCCAGGCCTCCCTATCCATCACCAACTGCTGGATTCTACCCAAATCCATGTCCATTGAGTCAGTGATGCCATCCAACCATCTCATCCTCTGTCGTCCCCTCATGTCTCTGTCGTAAGGGTGGTGTCATCTGCATATCTGAGGTTATCGATATTTCTCCCAGCAATCTTGATTCCAGCTTGTGCTTCCTCCAGCCCAGCGTTTCTCATGATGTACTCTGCATATAAGTTAAATAAGCAGGGTGACAATACACAGGTGGCTCTGCCAACACCTGATTTCAGAATGATGAGAGAATACATTTCTGTTGTTTTGAGCAATTCATTTCAGTAGTTTGTTACAGCAGCCCTAGGTAACCAGTAGAAGTAGCCCCTCTCTGCTCTGGAGGTGATTGTACACTTGGAACATGTGTAATGTGCAATGTGTAATGTGCAATGCCAAAGAATGCTCAAACTACTACACAATTGCACTCATCTCACATGCTAGTAAAGTAATGCTCAAAATTCTCCAAGCCAGGCTTCAGCAATACGTGAACCGTGAACTTCCAGATGTTCAAGCTGGTTTTAGAAAAGGCAGAGGAACCAGAGATCAAATTGCCAACATCTGTTGCATCATCGAAAAAGCAAGAGAGTTCTAGAAAAACATCTACTTCTGCTTTATTGACTATGCCAAAGCCTTTGACTGTGTGGATCACTATAAACTGTGGAAAATTCTTAAAGAAATGGGACTATCAGACCATCTGACCTGTCTCTTGAGAAACCTGTATGCAGGTCAGGAAGCAACAGTTAGAACTGGACATGGAACAACAGACTGGTTCCAAATAGGAAAAGGAGTACATCAAGGCTGTATATTGTCACCGTGCTTATTTAACTTATATGCAGAGTACATCATGAGAAACACTGGGCTGGAAGAAGCACAAGCTGGAATCAAGATTGCTGGGAGAAATATCAATAACCTCAGATATGCAGATGACACCACCCTTATGGCAGAAAGTGAAGAGGAACTAAAAAGCCTCTTGATGAAGCGAAAGAGGAGAGTGAAAAAGTTGGCTTAAAGCTCAACATTAAGAAAACTAAGACCATGGCATCCGGTCCCATCACTTCATGGCAAATAGATGGTGAAACAGTGGAAACACTGTCAGACTTTATTTTTCTGGGCTCCAAAATCACTGCAGATGGTGATTGCAGCCATGAAATTAAAAGACGCTTACTCCTTGGTAGCAAAGTTATGACCAACCTAGATAGCATATTGAAAAGCAGAGACATTACTTTGTCAACAAAGGTCCGTCTAGTCAAGGCCATGGTTTTTCCAGTAGTCATGTATGGATGTGAGAGTTGGACTATAAAGAAAGCTGAGCACTGAAGAATTGATGCATTTGAACTGTGGTGTTGGAGAAGACTCTTGAGAGTCCCTTGGACTGCAAGGAGATCCAACAAGTCCATCCTAAAGGAGATCAGTCCTGGGTGTTCATTGGAAGGACTGATGTTGAAGCTGAAACTCCAATACTTTGGCCACCTCATGCGAAGAGTTGACTCATTGGAAAAGACCCTAATGCTGGGAAGGATTGGGGGCAGGAGGAGAAGGGGATGACAGAGGATGAGATGGCTGGATGGCATCACCGACTCAATGGGCATGGGTTTGGCTAGACTCCAGGAGTTGGTGATGTACAGGGAGGCCTGGTGTGCTGCGATTCATGGGGTCACAAAGAGTTGGACACAACTGAGTGACTGAACTGAACTGAACTGAACTATGGGGTGAAGTCGGTGGCACGGGGTTAGATTTGTGTTCAACCCTGTTGGCTACATCTTGAGAAAAAAACCTGTGGTTTTGTCCATGAGGTGTGGTAAGAATGGGGGCAAGGAGACCTGTTTGGAAATTCCTGACTCATCCACTGCATCTTTAGACTATGGTAGTGGTAGCTGCAACCCTAAGGGAATACACCTTGTGGGAAGGTAAGCATTGACAGTCAAATGGACTGTCTTGAGGACTTTGTGAGAGACTGAATATGAGTGGCGATGCACACCTACTGACCTGGTGAGACATTCACTCAATTACCTGACATGAAAGTGAGATCATGACTTTGTGTCTTGGCGTGATGAATTTGAGGTATCTTTGAAACATCCAGTGGGGTGTCATGTGGAGTTGGGTGTTAAAAGTCTTGTAGGAGATACCTGGCTAGCTTATAAATATATGACCAAGTTTGGTGTCAGGTGGTAACTGAAGTCATGGCCATGAATTAGAGTAATAAGAGAGAGTGTAAATTGAGAAGGGGTAAGCACCAGGTTCTGAGGCACTCATCACTTAGTGGGAAAGGGTAGGCCAGAAGAGAGATTTTCAAGGAGGAACTAACAACAGTGCCAACATTGGATAAGGTAAGAAAATGTTCTTTAGCTTTATCTGTTGATTAAACAGGTATTTATTGATGGACCCTGTGCCCATCACTCTTATAGGAATCAGAATTCAGAATTGAAGCCTTGGTACTCCCATACATTCTAAAGGGAAAAAGAAACATAGAATACACAAATGAAGTTAGAAAAAGATGGTGGAGTGGGAATGACATTTTGGACAGGGTGGCCAGTGTAGGAATCCCTAAAAGGTCACATTTGAGCAGTTCCTAGATGAAGTGAAGGCAAAAACCATGCAAAAATGTAGGGGGAAGTGCCCAGGCATTGAGACCTCTGGGTTGAAGGACCCCTAGGTGGGATTGTGCTTAGGAATTTTGGGCAACAGCAAGAGAGTTATTGTGGCTGGAGGAGAAGAATAAAGGAGACGTTTGGGGAAATAGCCAGCAATGAAGGGCCTTGGGAAGCCCTTGGACACTCAGTGACATGGAGATGATGAGTGATTGCTGCTTCAGACAAGGGATGGATGGAAAAGCTGGCCTGGAGCTTGTTGAGGTAGGGAAGGGGAGTGGGGAGTGGACACAAACCATCTGGACATCTCTCTGAAGTGTGGGAGTTGGAAGGGAATGAGGAGTGCCCCTTTCACTTTTCTGTATGTGGATTTGGGACTGCTCATTCTGGAAGGCAATCCTAGAATGGGCACCCGGAGCCACAGGCACATCTTAGAGGTGAGGATCCTTCTCTCCTGGGTCTTAAGCAGTCCTACCTACCCCACACTTCCCTATGACCTTCTTCATTGCTCCTGTTACTTCCTTGTTCCTGAGGCTGTAGATGACAGGATTCAACATGGGTGTGAGGACTGTATAGAAGACAGACACTACATCATCCTGGCCAGGAGAGCGGTAGGATGCAGGTAACATGTAAGTGTAGACAAGGGGCCCATAGAAGAGGTTGACGACTGCCAAGTGGGAGGAGCAGGTGGCTAGGGCCTTCTTACGCCCCTCCACAGAGGGCATCCGGAGCACAGCTGCTAGGATTAAGGCATAGGAGGTGGTGATGAATGCAATGGGCACCAGGAGGACCACCACACCCGTCACAAAGAGCACCTGCTCATAGGCAGCTGTGTCAGCACAGGCCAACCTCAACAGCGAAGGCACCTCACAGAAGAAGTGTGCTATCTTCCGTGAGCCACAGTAGGGGAACTGCAGGGTCAGTCCAGTCTGGATGGAGGCGTTGAGTGACCCTCCCAGCCAGGAGGCAGCCACCAGGAGCAGGCAGGTCTGGCGACTCATGAGCACCGGGTAGCGCAGAGGATTACAGATGGCCACGTAGCGGTCATAGGCCATGAAGGCCAGCAGGATGCACTCTGCGGCCCCCAGGAACATGAAGAAAAACATCTGTGCTCCACAGCCCCCAAATGAGATGCTTATCCATCCAAAGAGGAAGCCTGCTATCATCTTGGGGACAGTGACTGAGGTGAAGAAGATGTCCAAGAAGGACAGCTGGCTGAGGAGGAAGTACATGGGTGTGTGGAGCCGGGCATCTGCCCAGATCAGGAGGACCATGGCAGCATTGCCGGCCATGGCGAGTGTGTAGATGATCACCACCATGCTGAAGAGAAACAAGTGCATCCGGCTCTCATTAAAAAGGCTGGTGAGAACAAAGCTAGTGGAGGAGGAATGGTTCCAGGTCCCTCTGACTGCCTTCTGCTGAACTTCACTGTGGGAAGGAAAGTGAATCGGCTCACCAAGGGCTCAGAAAGCGTCCACTCTGAGTCAGAGAGAAGGTGATAGATGAACAGCAGAAAGTAACTGGCAAGGCTGGCTAAGGGGCTGTGGGAGTTCTTCCTTACAGTCTTGCCGATTTCTATAGGGTCGACATTTTTTCACAATGAAAAACTGCTATAACAGGCATGGTATTCAGCCAAAGCAGTGTTCAGAGGGGAACTTAAAATTCAAAATGCAAATGTTAGAAAAGAGGAAAGACAAACCAACGACCAACGTTTCCATCTCAAAAAGTTAGAAAAGGAACCACAGTGCACTAGAACACCTTATGTTTTTATAAAAATATGCTTGGCATACTTAGCAATATTTCCAATGAATAAATAGGCACACAGGAAAAAAATTATAAAAAGGAAACATTTACCTTCATGCTTAGTCTGAGGACTAGATCCACACCTATATGAATTACATGGTTCCAAATTCTTATTTTCTGCCTGCCAATGCAGGAGACGCAGGAGACATGAGTTTGATCCCTGGGTTGAGAAGATCCCCCGGACGGGGAAATGGCAACTCACTCCAGTATTCTTACCGGAAAAATCCCAGTGGACAGAGGAGCCTAGGAACTACAGTCCCTGCAAAGAGTCAAACACGACTGAGCGACTGAGCATGCACACACAAATTTTTACATACGTGGGTATCCATGTGATGCATTTCTCTTAGAAATAGATGAGAGCCTGTGACTGTGGCAGACAAAGTGTGCTTTATCAGCTAGCAGAGCCACGCATGGCCATGTTTCTCTTGTCACCTTGTCCCTCAGGAGTCCCAGATACACTCATTGTGTTCAGAGCTTATAATCGTTTTTCACATGGGTTTCTGGAAGTATGTTGTCCTCATCTTCATAACTGTCACCTCGTTTAAATGGTTTCCCTATAGCTAAGTCTTATCTCAGTAAGAAGATCCCTTTTCAATTTTTGATAGTAAATGGTTTTCATGCTAAGTATAAACCTGTAGATGCCATGGTAGGAGTAAGTAAATCAGTTTCAAAGTTTCCCTTAGGAAGGCTCTGAGGCTTTAAAGCTCTCTCTTGTTAAATTACATTTATTCAGGTAAAGTCAATTTCAGTCAATGTCAAGCTATGATGGCAAAGATGTCATCCTAAGGCAACTTAAAAAAGTGTAGACAAGGGTCAAACTCAAACTGCTTATTCTGCTATTAGTGAGCCTGCAGGGAGCTGCCCACCAGGCAAATTCCCTGAAGTTTTGAGTTCTCCTAGATTCTTGGTTCCAAATGTCCCAAATCCTAGGAAATGACTTGAATTCTGGCTTGTATCTCCAGTCTTGAGTTTGATAGCAAGTGACTTAAATGAAGAGATTGAAGGGAAATAAATTGAACTGCCCAGTGTTCTATATGAGCTGAGAATATGGGAGAATTTTGGAGCTGATGGACACCACTGGGTCACTGAGAGTGAGCTGGAGGCACCGCAAATTTCAGAGGGATGCCAGAGATGTGACAAACTCTGGCCTTTATTTGCATGTCTTTCAGAATCCCTAGCAGGGCTATACAATCTATTACAAATTTACAAGTTTACAAATTAGGGGCAAACAGTAATTTACAATGCGTGGGTGTGTCCCAAGTTGCCTCAGTCGTGTCTGACTCTTTGCGACCCCATGGACTGTAGCCCATCAGGCTTCTCTGTTCATGAGATTTTCCAGGCAAGAATACTGGAGTGGGTTGCCATGCCCCTCTCCAGGGGATCTTCCTGACCCAGGGATCGAACCTGCATCTCACGTCTCCTGCATCGGCAGGTGGCTTCTTTACTACTAGGGTCACCTGGGAAGTCCATATAATCTCTGGGAGATCTGTATTTCCTGTTTCCCTGAATCTAATCCCTGGGAGTGGGCCCTGAGCACCCGTGCTTCTGAAACCTCCCAGGCTACTCTGTTGTGTGATCTGAGTTGAGACCTACTGCCCACATCTCACGGTTAAATGTGCAAAAGAACTTAGAAGACACAACTTGCCTTGGGTCTCACTGTGTATCACAGTGAAAGCCTTTCCTCAGTGTTCGTCCTGGCTCCTCCTGCTAAGCCATAGGGCTCTTCTAATCTATGGCTTTAAACTCCACCATTTCCAGGCTGCTCACACTGGACACACACAGACCCCTTGCAGTTGAAGCAAATATGCTCAGAGTATAGCAGGTCTTGCTCCCACAGCCTGTCTCTGAAGCTGAGCATGAGAAGTTAACACTGTTAAACCCAAACATTCAAGATGAGCTTTTAGTAAAGATATAACACACTGCATCTATTTTCTCTGTTTTACAATGCTTTGTTGTCTTGATAGCTCACAGGACAGGAAGAACTGCTCCTCTTGAGGGTTAGCCAATCTTACACATAGTAAACAACTTGCCTGGGAGAATGACTTTGATGTGAAAACCAACCATCTGCCTCCAAATATCAGGATTCTGGAGTCCAGGACACTATTCTTATGCCCTGAATCACCATTGGGCCATGTCCCAGACAATGAGAGATAACCCCTGTCACCCAGAGCCTGCTGACATTATTATTCAATGTAATCCTAAACTTCCTCAGTTGCTTACCCTGTCTCACTCAATTCTTCCCACAAAACCCAGTGAACACGTAAGGCTTTGTCTTATGCATTCCTCTCACTCCTCCTGCCTTCTGGCCAACCTTGGTTCTTTACTGCATGGTCTTGTATGGTGTAGCATTTCCTCTCCTCTTGGGAATTGTGAGTAACAATCTTTTCGATGGCAATGATCTCCTGATCTGTTCATCCTATCCACCATTCCTTCAATAAAAGTAAGATCTCAGGTATATTTTAAATATTCCCTTAAAGAGCGTTTTCTCACGTTGTCCCTGTTTTGGCATCTTGCAGGCACAGCTTGCATTGTTTGACATCTCACATGACTCAGCCTCCATAGATTTTACAGCTGTAAAACATTCCCATCTTCCCAATGGGAAAGCAGTGTGAGCTTTGGTCAACATATTTTTTATTTTCTGGGCCAGATCCCAACTTTTTATAAGTGTTCTATAGTAGGCTTTCTCAACCTTGGCACAATTGGCATTTTAAGGTGGATCACTGCTGAGGGAGGGTGCTGTCCTATGCATTACAGGGCATTTAGCAGCATCCTGGACTCTTCCATTAGATGCCAGAAGCATTTTCTCTCAGTTGTGACAAACAATAGTGCAGACATTGCAAAATGTTCTCTACATGACAAAATTGTCCCCAGTTGGGAAACTCAACACTAAAATTTTACTATCAGTTACCTTCTTTCCATTCCCACCCATTCCTCTAAGGCAAATTAAAAATAAGAACTCGCATGTGTAGAACCTACAATAATGCAGATATGATAGAATGTCTTTTGCAGGTTTTACCCAGTTTAAGCCATTGTGCTTAAGGAATTAGTCTCTGGAGTCAGGCAGTTTAGTCTCAAGCCTCAGCTCCACCGTTTCCCAGCCCTGTGAGTTGGACAAGCTACTCAGCCTTAGGCTCCTCATCTCAAAAATTGTTGGGACTGTTGAGAGTTTTAAATAATTAGTACACATTTAGTGCTCTTTGGTAATAGTCTTGGCATTAATAGCAGCTGACACTTAAATAGCACATTCTTTCTGCCTATTACCGTTTTTATAACCTTATCTCCCTGTAAAATGGGTCATAAAACTCATTTCTCAGGGTTATTGCAAAATGTTGAGTAAGAAAAATGTTGAGAGTGTGTCTTTTGCATAATACATATTCAATAAATGTTAGAACTCTTCCTTTCCTCACTTAAGCAAATTAGTTTTGCAAAATAATCACATAGTCAATACGTGTACCTGCAAAGAGCCCCTAGTCTCTTCTACTTGGAGATTTACTTTCCAAGGTTTTCCTCTCAGAAACCTTGGCGGGGGTTCTGTTTGTTGTGATAGGATGGGCTTCTTCACTGCGTGCAGGATCTCCCGTCTTGGTTGAGAAGTACCTGTAGTGACTGACTCTGTCCTTTCCTTCTTTGCACAGAATGTGGTTCACTATTGGCAATGTTTGTAGGATGTGTGGTGAGTAGTTGAAAGAAACAGACACTTATCCACAAAACACTGTTACCTCTGTGGCCATCCTCTGGCATAGCCATCTGAATTCAGTATCTGCTCTGTGGGGCTGTGCTTGAGCACCTGCACCCAGAAATGCTTCTTTGGTTGTCCTGACACTGTTCACTATTCTTTTCATGACTGTTTCTCAGTATTGACACACATGTCTGCAATGTAGTGCATGCAGTGAATGGGTGATGTCTGTGTGTCTCAGAATAATTTGGGGTGATTCTTTTTCTTTTAAGCTGTTCCATGGAGGAAGAGGATGTATTTTTCTATTCTTTCATCTTCTAGCTTACCTAGATCTGAAGTGGTACCCAACATACATTAAAGAATTACCACAATGAACAACAGCAAAGAAATCCTCAGTGTAAATGACCGTTTCATGGTGTTGGCTAAATATAGCCTAAGCCTTCATTTTCTCCCTTATGATTTTTCTGCACTGATATGATTTTTTTATTCCCTTGCAGTGTGATTGATTTTTCCTTCTTTCTTTTTTTTGTAAAGCACAGTCTTGGATTTTACAATTTAAGAGGTCTCATTTTTGAAGATGAGTGGTGTAAAAAAACAAACGAAAACAACTTCCAGTTAGAGATTTTAAATGCTGCAAAGTTTTAAATGAGGGGAGTTGTAGAATTGCCCTTTGTCAATTATGGGGCTGCATAAATGGAGGTAAAAGTTTTAAATTACTTCCCCACCTCTCCATCTCCCATTTCATCCCCCTACTCACCTCACATTGTCCCAATCTGCAGTTTCCATCAGGAGTCTCAGTCTCTTATTGACTTTTTTCCTTCCTAGGCTCCAGGCTGAGGTTCAGAAACCAGAGCAGGTGCTTTGTGGAGTCCACCTGGAGAATCTGAAAGCTGAAGCTTGAAATCCATCTCCTTTCAACAGGGCATGCCAAAAGGCTTCCTGTTTTCCCCCTAGAGTCCTATCTTTGCACAACATATATCTACCTTTACCATGATTAGTGTGAGCTGCTGCCTATTCCTATTGGAGAAGGAAATGGCAACCCACACCAGTGTTCTTGCCTGGAGAATCCCAGGGATGGGGGAGCCTGGTGGGCTGCTGTCTATGGGGTTGCACAGAGTCGGACACAACTGAAGCGACTTAGCAGCAACAGCAGCAGCTGCAGCTGCCTGTTCCTAGTGCTCCTTCCAATTTCAGAGTGCCATGACTGGAAAGCTTTTGTAACTATATTTGCCCCCGTTTTCTCATCCACAGATGCAAGGATTGCACAATCCCACGTAGATCAGTTCTCCTGATTTACCTGTGCTGTTGAGACTTGTAGGACATACATGCTGAGAAAATATAAACTGCTTAATCCCACATTACAAATAAGGTAATGATATTTAGAGCAATGGTTCCCAAATCGGTCTGCATGTCAAAATTATATGGGTAGCTTCAAAATACCAGTGCCTGTGGCTCATCCCCAGAAGTGGATATTGATTTGGTCTGGAATACAGCTGGACTGTTAGAAGATTTAAACAATTTCCAGGTATTTCTAATCTGCAGACAAATCTGAAAACCACCGAATTAGAGATTTCACAAACATGCCAGATATGCCAACGGCTGGTACCCAGACCTCCTTAGGCCAGAGGTGGTTCCTGGATCAGCAGTATCAGTCACTGTTAAAATGCAAATCCTCAGGGCCCACCTCAGACCTATCTGATTAGAAACGTTGGGTGGTGGCTCAGAAGTCTGTTTTCACAAGCCCTCTGGTTGGTTAAGACTTCCCTGGTGGCTCAGATGGTAAAGCATCTGCCTACAATGTGGGAGGACCCAGGTTCGATCCCTGGGTCGGGAAGATCCTCTGGAGAAGGAAACAGCAACCCACTCCAGTACTCCTGCCTGGAGAATTCCATGGACAGAGGAGCATGGTAGGCTACAGTCCACGGAGTCGCAAAGAGTCGGATACGACTGAGCAGCTTCACTCACTCACTGGTTGGTCTGATTTTGCTAAAGAATGAAAACCGCTGCTGTAGACCAGAGGTTCTCTGTAATCCAGAGGGTGATTTTGCCCCCCAGGGGACACTTGTCACTGTCTGAAGACATTTTTGGTTGTTACAACTAGAAGGAAGAGTGCTAATGGCATGTAGTGGGAAGAGGTCAGGGTGCTGCTGAACACGGATACACAGGGCACCACCCCCCAGCAGAGAATTAACCAGCCTCAAAATGTCCATAGTGCTAAGACCAAGAAAGCGTCTATAAATCACTCTGATTTCCTGGGTGATTTTTGCCCAAACGTATGTTCCCTAATGGTATTCCTATTACAAGTTCCATGGAGCAATATGATGAATAGTGCATGTTATGGCAGCTGAATGAGGCTGTTGAGTGGTTAAGTGAGTGAAAAAGACCACCACTCATGACAGAAGTAAAGGGATAGACCAAAGCTCACCCAGTTGACTAAAGGAGATGCTTTTGAAGTAGTGAAAATTCACACCTATTTAGGGCATCAAAACAACCTCAGCCTGGGTTTTATAGGATGCAAACTGACATGGTCAGGCATTTCCCAAGCAGTGGGCAGCTTGGCACAAACAGCTAATTCCACTGATGAATATTTGAGGTTGTTTGATATATACAGAAACATTGGTAAGTGTGGTTACTTTATAACACAGGGATGGAATTGGGCTTTCATGGATATAGTTCAGGATTCGTGAGGGAAAAACTGCCACTCTTGCCATTGGCCTCATTTACAGAGAAACTTTCCACAGTTCTGTTGATTTGTTTGATGCTCTGTAATTGTGGCCAAAATCTAAACTGTGCCAGGGAGACGATGAATGACTGATTCGTGAGCAGTTTCACCACCTGTTGAAACAGATCAGGGAATAGTGATGGTGAGAGGAGACATAAGCTTGTTGGGATTTCTCAGTCTGCAGTCTGTAGACACACATGGCTTTAATATTTCTACCTACCAGCTTACTGTGTGCCAGGATTGGGCTCAGTGTGCAAAATGCATATGTTCTACATAGGCTTTGTTATATGTGTTTTACAGGGTAGAAAGCCAAGATTCAGAGACGGCAGATGCCAGACTGGTAGGTTCAAACTCAGTCTGACCTGAAGCCACTACTTGTGGCACCATGCCGTTTTGTTTAGACAGCTTTCTGACTGCTCTCTGAAATCTCACAGCTCCAAAATATGTGTGTGACTGGTCACCAAATGCCAGCCTAAATTCTAGTAATTACTTTTAGAAATGTCTGTTAGCAGATGTACTTTAACCTTGAGCCAAGAGTAGTAGTAGTAGTGTTAGTGGCTAAGTTGTGTCCAACTATTTGTGACCCCATGGACTGTAGCTTGCCAGGCTCTTCTGTTCATGGGATTCTCCAGGCAAGAATACTGGAGTGAATAGCCATTCCAACAGACTCTGCTCAAATAAAACTTGAGTGGATCTATCCTAGAGAATGTTCTATAACCAAACCACTTTTCTGTACATCTGAAACTAACATAATATTGTAAATCAACTATATTTCAATTAAAAAAATGATTAAAATACCTAGGTAGAAACATCTAAAGAAACTGCTTACATATGGACAGGAGGAAAGAAGGTGGAGGGTGACTAAGACCTCTTAGTTCTCCTCCGGACCAGAACTTTAACAAAGTCCTCATGGTTAATGAATGCAGAATGAGGTGCATTATAAGAAGGATGTCCTGGAAGGGAAGGTTGTTTATTTCTAAAATAGCTGATTGAGGAAGATTGTGACTCTCCATCCTTTGGGATATTTTTACATATAGGTGAGCAGGTTCCTTACCTGTGCAGATACCTGAGTCCCTGCAGTTGGACAGGATGAGTTTTCCAGAACTGAAAGCTTTAATTCACTCCTTGCTGGCTCCTAAGTACTTCCTGGGGTTGGTTCATTTGTTTGTTTTTTACATGTAGGCAGTTAAGTGGTTTCAGAAAGAAGATACAATCTATATTGAAAAGAATTGTAAGTAAGAGCAAGTGTCAAGATCTGAGATAAAGTTCATGGTTTCTTGACTCTTGACATGGGGGGGCCTCTCTGAAACACACGCACACACACAAATATTTTCTTAGCCATGATGCAGTGTCTTCAGGGCCTTCAGGGCCCCCGCACTATTGTTTCAAACCCTTATATACACAGGGTAATTGTGGACCAGGCTTGGGAATTGCTGGTTAGATCAGCGCAGTATCATTTTGGTGCCTGAGGGAAACTGCTCCCTAGTCAGCAATTAGAGATGTAAAGAAGCATCTTTTCTCCCTCCCTGCCTCCCTTCCTTCCTCTCTTCAAAATATTTACTAAGTTACTGTAGTTATAGCTGTGTTTTTTTTTGCTTCAGTCCTACTGTTCTGAAAGTGAAAAGTAAAAGTGTTAGTCGATCTGATTAGTGTCTGTTTCTTTGTGACCCCATGGACTGTAGTCCACCAGGCTCTTCTGTCCATGGAATTCTCCAAGCAAGAATCCTGGAGTGGGTAGCCATTCCCTTCTCCAGGAGATTTTTCCAACCCAGGGATCAAATCCAGGTCTCCTGCATTGCAGGCAGATTCTTTACCATCTTAGCCACCACAGAAGCCCTATTGTTCTAATGGGTTTTTATTCCTCAGTTCTGAAAGGAATCACAATGGAAAGCAAACTAATTATTCTATCTCCCATTTTGTATTAGATACAACCTATTTAATTTAACTTTATCTTCATAGTAATCTTATCATGTAAGTAAATAGATCATTGTTTAACACATGAAGAAACAGAAATTCAGAGTTAATTAGCTTAGTGCTTAAGGTCATCTGCCCAAGAGATGTCAGATCTGGGGTGTAAACCAGGTCTAGATTTTGGTGAAGCCTATGATCTTTGTCTACATGCAGCCAGCATGTGCTATGTGTAATCTGCCAAAATCAGATTAATATGCGGGAATGTAGGTAAAGTTAACATTCGTCTAGTCAAGGCTATGGCTTTTCCAGTGGTCATGTATGGATGTGAGAGTTGGACTATAAAGAAAGCTGAGGGCTGAAGAATTGATGCTTTTGAACTGTGGTGTTGGAGAGGACTCTTGTGAGTCCCTTGGACTGCAAGGAGATCCAACCAGTCCATCCTAAAGGAAATCAGTCCTGGGTGTTCATTGGAAGGACTGATGTTGAAGCTGAAACTCCAATACTTTGGCCACTTCATGCGAAGAGTTGACTCATTGGAAAAAACCCTGCTGCTGGGAAGGGTTGGGGGCAGGAGGAGAAGGAGACGACAGAGGATAAGATGGCTGGATGGCATCACCGACTTGATGGACATGAGTTTGGGTAAACTGCGGGAGTTGGTGATGAACAGGGAAGCCTGGCGTGCTGCAGTCCACGGGGCTGCAAAGAGTTGGACACGACTAAGCGACTGAACTGACTGAGTCTGCCTGGATATGGATTTCTCTTTTCCTCCCCAGGTTAAAAGTTTTTCTGCCATGATTTCTTCAAGTAATTTTTCTGTTCCTTTCTCTTTTATCCTCCTGAATCTCTATAATGCAAACATTATTCTGCTTCATGTTGTCCCATAGGTACCTTAAACTCTCTTTGCTCTTTTAAATTCTTTATTTGTTTGTTTGTTTTTGCTACTTCGTTTGTTTGAGTTCCACTTATTGGTTTTCCTGGTCATTGTTCCCTCTCTTCTGCTTCTAGATGCTTCAGATTGGATATCTGCTGTTGAAACCCTCTAGTATATTCTTCACTCAGTTGTATTCTTCAGCTCTGTGATTTCTGTTCGGAACTTTGCTATACTTCTGTCTTTTTGTTGACATCCTCACTGTGTTTATTTTTCTCCTGAGACCAGTGAGCATTTTTATAATCATTACTTTGAGCTCTTTATCAGCTAAAATACTTATCTTTGTTTTCTTAAGTTTGTTTCTGGGTTTTATCCTTTTCTTTAATTTGTAGCGTATTCCTTTGTTTTCTCATTTTGCTTGACCTTCTCTGTGTGTGTGTGTGTGTGTGTGTGTGTGTGTGTACACAGCTCTCTCTCCCAAGACTGAAGGAGTGGTCACAAAAAGCTTGAGAAAGCATGAGGAAGTTTGATTCTGATGTCTGTGCAGTGCCCTGGAGATGTTAGCCTGCCAAGAACTGCCTTTCTGATTGTTTCAGTCCTATAGATTTCAAGAACATTAGCCCCTCTGACCACAAGAGCCTGGCATTCAGGGGGTGTTGCCTGTGGACTACACATAACTGGTGCATTTTGTGGGACAGAGCCAGGCCACAGTGGAGCAATGGGATGGGTTGAGGCTGCTCACCAGGTTTGATGAGGTGAGACTGAGCCATTTTGGGGCAGCAGAGCAGGGCCAGCCTGCATGTTGGGTTTGACAGAGTAGGGCTAGGCCATGCTGGAGTGCCAGGGTTGGGAGAGTCTGTGTGCCACATCTGGCAGTTCAGGGCAAGGCACGGTGATGCATTAGGGCAGAGCAAGTGATGCTAACAAAGTAGATGAGGAGAAGTGCCAAAATTGGACTCCATGAAAATGAACTAGCAACATAGGTGGAAGGTAAAATGGCACCTGCTTGCATATATGTCCCCACAAAAAGTTCCAATAGACCCCTGCCCTCTGCAATGGGAGTAGGGTGCTGGAAAGAGTGTATCTCTGCCTCTCTTAACTCATCTTGATATGATTTTTCTGTCACTTGTTGTGCAAGAGCTGTTCAGCTAGTTTTCAGAGAATATTGTTTTAGGTGTAGCTCTAATCTTAGTGTGTCTGTGGAATGAATATTTACAATTAAAGTAAGTACTGGTAAAGAGAGGCTTCTGCCAATTTGCTAAATAGTTTTCTCTACATCATACAGCTTTTAATTTTTTTTTTTGTCTCTCATTTCCCCGATAATTGTCTTCTTTGTATTACTCTTCGTAGTGACACATTTAAATTCCCTTCTTATTTTGTGCATTTTTTATAGTTTTTTTTTTTGGTATGTAGTTACAATGCAGTATAACATCCTAAAGTTTTAATAATCTATTTTAAGTTGATACTACATACCTTCAGTTGCTTAAAAAACTTTTTGCTTTACAGCTTTAGCTCCCGCTTTATACTATCCATATCAAAACTGCTGCTGCTGCTAAGTTGCGTCAGTCGTGTCTGACTCTTAGCGACCCCATGGACTGTAGCCTACCAGGCTCCTCCGTCCATGGGATTTTCCAGGCAAGAGCACTGGAGTGGGGTGCCATTGCCTTCTCCTATCTATATCAAAAATCAATCTTTAATTATTGTCTACTTATTAACTTAGATTTATGGATGTTTTTGTGCATTTGTTTTTTAATCCTGTAAAAAATAAAAAGTAGGATTACAAATCAAATTTAAATAGTGCTCTTTAAAAAAAAATTGCCTGTGTTTTTATCTCTACTGGAGAACTTTGAATTTTCATTTTATTTCAACTTGAAGGACTCAAGATTTCTTGTAGGGCAATTGTAGTGGTAGTAAACTCACTCTGAAGTTGTTTTCCAGACAGTGTTTTAATTTATTTCTCATTTTAAAAGAAAATTGCCAGAAGTAAAATTTTGGGGTGATGGTTTTTTTTCTTTCAGCTGTGTAAATGTATCATTCTACTGCTATCTGGCTTCTGAGGTTTCTGCTGAGAAATCTTCAGATAGAAATCACGAAAGGTCCCTTGTATGTGATCAATCACTTCTTTCATGTTGCTGTCAAGATTTTCTTTGTCTTTCAACCATTTCATTATGTTTCTCACTGTAGATATATTTGAGCTTATCTTATTTGGATTATGATGAGCCTTTGGATCTGTAAGTCCTTGCTCTTCCTTAAATTTGGAAATTTTCAGATATTATTTATTCAAATAATCTCTTTTCAGTTCTCTCTCTCTTTTTCTTCTTGGATTTCCATATGCATATATTTTCTACTTCTTGGTGTTCCATAAGTCTCTGAGTCCATTCATTTGTCTTCATTCTTTTGTTTTTTTTGCTTCTCAGACTCAATAATTTCAAATGAACTTTTTCTAAATTTGTTGTTTCTCTCCTTTGCCTGTTCAGCTCTTCTATTGAATTCATATATTTTTCAATTCAATTTTTGAATTTTTAATGCAAAATTTCTAGCTTATTCTTATATAAAATTTCTATTTTTTTTTTTTTTTTGGTATTCTCACTTTGCTCATATGTCATTTCTTGATTTTTTTTAGTCCTTTTTTCTGCTTTCCTTTAACAATGTAAGCATACTAACACTTTGGAATTGATATGTACACACTACTATATATAAAATAGATAATTAATAAGAACCTACTGTATAGCACAATGAACTCTACTCAATACTCTTAATGACCTATATGGGAAGAGAATATAAAAAGGAGTGGATATATGTATATGTATAATGGATTCACTTTGCTGTACAGGAGAAACCCATCAGTTCAGTTCAGTTCAGTCATTCAGTCGTGTCCGACTCTGCAATGCCTTGAACCGCAGCACGCCAGGCCTCCCTGTCCATCACCAACTCCCGGAGTTTACCCAAACTCATGTCCATTGAGTTGGTAATGCCATCCAACCATCTCATCCTCTGTCGTCCCCTTTTCCTCCTGCCCTTAATCTTTCACAGCATCAGGGTCTTCTCAAATGAGTCAGCTCTTCGCATCAGGTGGCCAAAGTATTGGAGTTTCAGCTTCAACATCAGTCCTTCCAATGAACACCCAGGACTGATCTCGTTTAGGATGGACTGGTTGGCTCTCCTTGCAGCCCAAGGGACTCTCAAGAATCTTCTCTAACACCACAGTTAAAAAGCATCAATTCTTCAGCGCTCAGCTTTCTTTATAGTCCAACTCTCACATCCATACATGACTACTGGAAAAATCATAGCCTTGACTAGACGGACCTTTGTTAACAAAGTAATGTCTCTGCTTTTTAATAAGCTGTCTAGGTTGGTTATAACTTTCCTTCCAAGGAGTAAGTGTCTTTTAATTTCATGGCTGCAATCACCATATGCAGTGATTTTGGAGCCCCCAAAAATAAAGTCAGCCACTCTTTCCCCATCTATCTGCCATGAAGTGATGGGACCGGATGCCATGATCTTAGTTTTCTGAACATTGAGCTTTAAGCCAACTTTTTCACTCTCCTCTCTCACTTTCATGAAGAGGCTCTTGTTCTTCTTCACTTTCTGACTTTCTGCCATAAGGGTGGTGTCATCTGCATATCTGAGGTTATTGATATTTCTCCCAGCAATCTTGATTCCAGCTCATGCTTCTTCCAGCCCAGCATTTCTCGTGATGTACTCTGCATATAAGTTAAATAAGCAGGGTGACAATATACAGCCTTGACATACTCCTTTTCCTATTTGGAACCAGTCTGTTGTTCCATGTCCAGTTCTAACTGTTGCTTCCTGACCTGCATACAGGTTTCTCAAGAGACAGGTCAGATGGTCTGGTATTTCCATCTCTTTCAGAATTTTCCACAGTTTATTGTGATCCACACAGTCAAAGGCTTTGGCATCATCAATAAAGCAGAAATAGATTTTTCCTAGAACTCTCTTGCTTTTTCGATGGTCCAGTGGATGTTGGCAATTTGATCTCTGGTTCCTCTGCCTTTTCTAAAACCAGCTTGAGTGTCTGGAAGTTCACAGTTCACATATTGCTAAAACCTGGCTCGGAGAGTTTTGAGCATTACTTTACTAGTGTGAGATGAGTGCAATTTTGTGGTAGTTTGAGCATTCCTTGGCATTGCCTTTCTTTGGGATTGGAATGTAAACTGACCTTTTCCAATCCTGTGGCCACTGCTGAGTTTTCCCAATTTGCTGGCATATTGAGTGCAACACTTTCACAGCATCATCTTTTAGGATTTGAAATAGCTCAACTGGAATTCCATCACCTCTACTAGCTGTGTAAAAATAATTTGTACAGAGAAGTATAACAATGAAGGGCTTTCAATTACAGAGAAACAATTTTCTAAAATAAATGAATATTACATGACACATTATGGTATGAGAATCTAAAGAATAATATTTGTATAAGACCAGAAAGTTCTGATATACAGAATGAAGAAAAAGAAACTACAAGTATAAAAATATCTCATTTCACGGTTCTCTGAAAGATTCTACATTCAACACTTTTTTTTGTTAGTGCCCTTATGACATCTTTATTCCTAAGACTATAGATTAAAGGGTTTAGAACCGGAGTGAGTATGGTGTAAAAGGCAGATACAGCCATGTCCTTCTCAGGGGTGTGGTAGGAGATGGGAAGCATGTAGGTATAGATGGCAGCTCCATAGAAGAGGATGACCACAGTCATGTGGGAAGAACAAGTGGTTAAGGCCTTTTTCTTGCCCTCTGCTGAATTCATCCTGTGGATGGTGAGGAGGATGAGTGAATAAGAACTTGAAATGACTGTCATGGGAATGAGGAGCATGAGGACACAGCACAGGTACATGAGTGTCTCATAGAGGGCAGTGTCTGAGCAGGAAAGCTTCATTACAGCAGGGACCTCACAGAAGAAGTGATGGATCTCCCGGGATTTGCAGAAGGGGAAGGTCATGGTGACTGGTGTGAGCATAAAGCCATCCACTGATCCCAGGAACCAGCAGCCAGACACCAAGAACAGCCACACCTTATGGTTCATGAGAGTAGAATAATGGAGTGGATGACAGATGGCCACATAGCGGTCATAGGCCATGGCAGCCAGAAGGAAATATTCTGAACCTCCAAGTGTCACATAGAAAAACATCTGCATTCCACATTCAGGGGCTGAGATCTTATTTACACCCATGACCTGGTCCATGAGCATTTTGGGCACAGTGACAGAAATGTACATCATGTCCATGAGAGACAATTGGCTGATGAAATAGTACATGGGGGTATGGAGGTGGGCATCAGAATATATCAGAAGGATCAGGATGCTATTTCCAGACAAGGCCATCAGGAAAATCACAAAAATGACCACACAAAGGAGAGCTGGATGCTTGGATTGACCGAAAAGTCCCATAAGGATGAAATCCAACTGTCCAGTGTGGTTGGTGACCCAGGTAGATTTGTCCATGAAGTTTCTCCTAGACCACCAAGGAAAGATTTGTGATTAATAAATCACTCATGGTATATGACCACCTGAGATGAATGTTTAGTGGGCTTGTGTGTGTGTGTGTGTGTGTGTGCGCCTGTTTGTGGATGTGAAGCAATGCAACTGTGCTACAAGAAGTTAGTAGTATAAGACTGGAGATTCAGGGGTTATAAGGTGCCTGTAAATAAAAAATTTAGTGGAAAACTAAGAATTCACAACTGTTGATTAAAATTATTTATTTATAGTAAAATATTAGGCTTTTGTTATATAAGGCAGAATTGATTCAATCTGTCTATTTTAAGGATTCAATTGGGTCTTAAAAACCTTTGGTAATATATGAAAAAATTAGAAGATAACTTAAACATAATTTGGTGAACACATATACCAAAAATTCCACCTATCTTTGTGTGTTGGTTCAAGCAATTTTGTGAGGCTCTGCATTTTTGTGGAGTGAGCCACGCATTCACAGGGGCAGATTTGGGTTCTCAATGATGACCAATCCCTTAGATATACTAAAGAGAGTGAGTGAGAAGCCCAGACTCTAAGGCTGGACTATGGGTCTTTATTATCCTATATCCACCATTCCTCTGTCTACTCTACTTAAACAAAGAATAATTTTTGATATAAAATGCACTTAGAATGAAATGAAGTAAAATATTGAAAAGGCTGAAAACATTACCAGTTACAGATGAATAATCATACATATTGTCAAAGCATTAATATCTAGTGTAAATATTGTGCATATTCTAAGAGAAGATTGTTATTATTTCTTTTATGATCAGATTCATTATTTCAGCTTGCTAGTTTTAATATCTATTCATTTATATAAGAATTTGGATTTGATAAATTCTGTAGTTCAAGACATATATATATACAAATTATATTGGTTTATAGTATTATATATTATATTATTCTAACATAATCTCTCTAAAATATATATAAATATGTGTATATACATAATCTCAGACTTTCTACAGTACAAACTTCATATATTTTATATAAATGGGAGAAAGTTGCTCAGTCATGTCTAACTCTTTGCAATCCCATGGCATACAGTCAATGGAATTCTCCAGGCCAGAATACTGGAGTGGGTAGCCTCTCTCTTCTCCAGGGGATCTTAGTTGTCTTGTAAACATCGTCAGCTTTATTGTCTATGGCAATCAATTTTTCATGAAAACAGAGATGCAGAGAGGAAAACTGAACAACATTGAAATGTCTCTGACTTTAGTTTTCTTTCCTCTACCTTGCTGTACATAGCTTATATCTGTGTTGGAGGCTGAAGACAAATCAAAGAAAAATTAAACTTATTTACATTTAGATGAGTCATATTCAGTCTATTTAGGGAGAAGTATTATGTAAATATAATTTAAATTAGAATTTTAAAAGGGCTACAAAATAAGAAAGAGGACTAAAGCAAAATACACCTGGTGTTTTTGAAGAGACTCAGTAATTGCTTCTACTATATTTTTTCTTATGAAGATTTAACCTTTGCAACTTTTCAATTTCTGATATGTTAAATGTTAAATTTTATGAATCTTACCAACAAAAGGAAATGTTGGCTCCTCTTGCAGAGAAAAGTTTAGAAGTACTTGTGATTGTAGGAATATGTCAGGAAGATTATCCAAGTCCTAATATACTTTATACTCTTATAATAATCCCAAAGACTTATTAACAGTCCCAAGTTCTGGGGTGCTGAAGCAGTAAATGATATAGAAAATAATCCTTTATTATAAATATCCAGCAAATCTGGGAAAAGTACCATTAAAAATGTAATATTCCTGTCAAATTCCACCTACACTGGCAGAGGAAAGCTGAACTCTGTGCAAAATTTAAAAACAAATAAACTAAAGACACACTTGTGGCTGAGTTTTTATTTGTGATCAAAGAAGCAAAGGACCAGTGCAGTGACTGGCAATGTGAAGACCTCAGAACTGCTGAAGGAATGAAGTGAGAGCAGGAGGGGAAGTGGGAGGCACTGGGCAAATCTCTTTGCCCTTTGGAAAATCACAGTCACTGTGATTAAGGCCACACTAAACAGCCTACCTAGGACACCAGACAGTCAAAGGAATATAGTCTGTATCAGGCAAGGCAACTTGCTTTCCTGGTAACTCTTACTGTTCTTTATCCAACTGTCTGAGTTTAATATAAGTAGAATAGTGCATATTGAACTTGCGGAGTTATTAACCGTAGGGGTAGAATCATATAAAATCTTGGGTGAAGCCAATTGTTCTATTATGTTGCTGTTTTTTTTTTTTAATCTCCCCAGGAGCCTATGAATTACATACTCATTTTATTTTCTTCTTTTACAGATTAAATAATTCTGGTGCCTGGGCATCTGTCTAGCATCACACAATTCATCTGAAGAAGTAACCAAGTCTCAGCTCATGTGTAGGGACACAGAACTTTTAATGCTATCTTACATTCTCTAGGCTACCATCTTCCCTCTAAAGTCTACAACTTGGGTATTAGCCAACCACTGTTGATTTCACCTGAGAAACAAGATTCAGACATTTATTTCAGTGTTCTATCAGAAATAATCCTCACTCAGAGTAAAGTTAGTTCATTTTCTTCTGTAAAATTTAAATCACAAGGACACAAGTTTATCATATAGTAATAGAGGAGAAATGTGAGTTCTTTTGTCCATAAATGATTGGAAATCAAAACCCATATTTTAATATGCTGCAGTAAATAAAGATTATATAAAAGATTTAAGAAAAAAAACAATCACTATTGATTTTCTCCATAAAAATAGATAATGGGGTAAAATTAGGAAATACAGTCAAGTATTAATAGCATGTCAGAAATAGAACAAGAAAAAAAATAATAATTACCCTTTTGATCCTGTAGACCTATATTCCTATCTGATTTACTCCAATATCAGATGCTGCTGAAAGCCTCAGCTAGATGGGCTAATGGAGAGGGGTCACAGTTAAATGTATAAATAGAGATAGGACATCCCTGGTGTTACTATGCTCATTAGGGGAGTGGAGGATGATTTTCTATTGATAAATCCTCTCTGGAACCTTCAAGCAGCATGCAATTAAGAGAACTAAAAAAAGATAATTGATCCCTCTGTCGCACTTTTTTGGTTTTCTCCTAATGTCTTTTTAAAAAATCCCCTTTTATTATTAAATTAGAAGTCTTAAAAAAATTAGCAATAATCTCAAATCTTACCATCATCAGTAAAATTTTATCTATGGCATGGATATTAGTTTATATATGGCTTTAGCCTTTTCACATTACAAAAAATGACTTCTTCTGTGTGTGTGTATATATCTTCATTGCTTCTTCAATACTTGTTGTGTGGTATTGATGCTTGTCTTTCAGAGTTACAGAGTCTGAAATTCATAGTCTAATTGATGTGTCAAAGACAGCACTACTAATCAGCACTGTGGTTGAGACTAAAATTGTGATGGTCTTTCATATTTTCATCTGGATTGATCTTCAGTAGGGTACTGATTTTAATCTTTCTTTAGTCACCCAGTTGCAATCTCTGTTGCTTTAATACTGCATTTAATTTTAGGTATTTGGTTTTAATTTATATTTTGACATGCTAATTGTAGAAAAAAAATTTTAAAACCCACAAACCATTACAAAGAAAATTTAAAAATCAACCATAATTTACTTTCCCAGGCAAAAATTATGCCTTAATGGTTATATCTTGATTTCAGAATGCAAATATTTATGAAATGTGTACCATATACCACGCAGGGAAGAAAATAAAGCAATCCTATTCTCAGGGAAATCGTAGCAAAATTCTTCTTAACCTTATTCTGTATGTGTATTCTCAAATTATGTTGATTATTTTTCCTTGCCATCTTTATTCCTTGGCCTCCTTTCTCTAAATGGTGACTTATGTTTGTGAGGCCCACACTTTGTGGGGTGGTCTCATATGTCCTCTGAGTTTCTGCCTACAAATGGTTTGTCCTAATTCCTTTGTCACCTTGTTTTCTATAAGACACTGAGAATGCAAGTACTGGGAGACAATGGACAGTGGGAGAAATAAAGAAGCTACATATTTTTTTCTTGTTTCTGCTGTTGGTCTCTGGCAGCTGCAGCAGTTGTAGCCAACTGAGGACCACATGAGAGCTATGGGATCCATCACTTCAAAAGTAGTTTCAGTGGCACTACGGGTTGCAGGCATCTGAGTTGCAGCAGAGGAGGGTCCCACCAGTAGCCCCAGAATGCAGTAGCTCAATCAGCTCAGCAGTGTGGGTATGTGGGTCTCCAGTGGTTCATGAGGGGTCTTGGTGCTTGGATGACAATACTCTCTTTCTTGCTTCCCCAGCCTTCTTTACAACACTCTACCAGCTAATCTGTAGCCAATCCCCTATTATATTCCATCAGTTTGAAGTGTATGAAGTGTTTGTATATAATTGGACATGAGGTTAATATCCTATCAAATTAATTGTACATTTATTATAATCCTTAATATTGAATAATTATGTTGCATTCAAATTTCTAAATTATAAGTTATGCTCAAATAAATGCACTTTAATTTACTAAAGGGTATAAAATGTTTCAGGTGTCTTCATACATAGCAGTAAATTTCTCTTCCAAAAACTTTCTCAAGTTTTGCTATTATACTGAATCCAGGCTCTTACAGATTGCTGCACAAAAGGTCAATAAATCAAGAGACAAGGTATTGGTGCAAGGAACAGTGAATTTATTTGTGTAAAGCAAGCAAACCAAGAAGATGGTGGAATAGTGTCCCAAAGAATCATCTTACCAAAGGGAGATTCAGGCTTCTCTCATGTTAAGGCTGTGTGCCAGAATCCTTCATTCTTGCCCCTGTCCATGTAGGCCTGGTCATAATGTTTCTGTAAACCTCCAACAAGACAATTGTTCTTTTCTGTTCTGCAGTTTTTTATCTCCGTATGAATGGAAAAAGTGTGGGAGGCAGAGCATTGAGATATTTCAGGCAATAGGCAACATTCTTTTACAAAGGCACAGAGCCAGCACAACCAAGTAAAGCCAATAGAATACAAAGATTAGAGGTAGAAAAATAGGTCCCATATGGAGTCAGATTTATTCTGTGTTCCAGTTCCCCACTGTCCATGTACATTCCACATTCTTGAGTGCAAGGGGTAATGATCATTTTGGCTACTTCCTGCTGAATTAGGGAAATAAGGGAGTGATTATGGGATGGAACTGATTAACTTGGGACTGACAGTATTCCTGAATCCCAAGCTGGGCGTACATTGTTTTCCTTTTTATTGCTATATTATAACACTTCAACAAACACCTGAATATATACATAAATTCTGCAATGCAGGAACCTGGGTTCCCCTGGGTTGGGAAGATCCTCTGGACAAGGGAAAGGCTATCCACTCCAGTATTCAGGCCTGGAGAATTCCGTGGAGGCATAGTCCAAGGGTCGAAAAGAGTCAGACACAACTGAATGACTTTCACTTTCCCTTCTCCTGCATTCAGGATGGTGAAATCCAAGATACTATTCCTTATGCTATTTTTATATCTTGCCAACATTTTACAGAAAGGAGGATTATTTTTCACATTGGTCCTTTACATAAGTGTCTATCACCAGTGTGGTGAAACAAAAGGGAACAAAAGGCATCATAACTTATCTTGACTTAAAATAGCAAATTAAGACCTTCTCAGTTCAGTTCAGTTCAGTCGCTCAGTTGCGGCCAATTCTTTGTTACCCCATGAACTGCAGCACGCCAGGCCTCCCTGTCCATAATCAACTCCCGGAGTTCATCCAAACCCATGTCCATTGAGTCAGGGATGCCATCCAACCATCTCATCCTCTGTCGTCCTCTTCTCCTCCTGCCCTCAATCTTTCCCAGCATCAGGGTCTTCTCAAATGAGTCAGCTCTTCGCATGAGGTGGCCAAAGTATTGGAGTTTCAGCTTCAACATCAGTCCTACCAGTGACCACCCAGGACTGATCTCCTTTAGGATAGACTGGTTGGATCTCCTTGTCGTCCAAGGGACTCTCAAGAGTCTTCTCCAACACCACAGTTCAAAACCATCAATTCTTTGGCATTCAGTTTTCTTTATATTCCAACTCTCACATCCATACATGACTACTGGAAAAGCCATAGCCTTGACTAGATGGACCTTTGTTGACAAAGTAATGTCTCTGCTTTTAATATGCTATCTAGGTTGGTCATAACTTTCCTTCCAAGGAGTAAGCGTCTTTTAATTCTGTGGCTGCAGTCACCATCTGCAGTGATTTTGGAGCCAAGAAAAATAAAGTCAGCCATTGTTTCCACTGTTTCCCCATCTATTTTCCTTGAAGTGTTGGGACCAGATGCCATGATCTTAGTTTTCTGAATGTTGAGTTTTAAGCCAACTTTTTCACTCTCCTCTTTCACTTTCATCAAGAGGCTCTTGAGTTCTTCTTCACTTTCTGCCATAAGGGTGGTGTCATCTGCATATCTGAGCTTATTGATATTTCTCCCGATAATCTTGATTCTAGTTTTGCTTCATCCTGGCTAGCGTTTCTCATGATGTACTCTGCATGTAAGTTAAATAAGCAGGGTGACAATATGCAGCCTTGACATACTCCTTTTCCTATTTGGAACCAGTCTGTTGTTCCATGTCCAGTTCTAACTGTTGCTTCCTGACCTGCATACAGGTTTCTCAAGAGGCAGGTCAGGTGGTCTGGTATTCCCATCTCTTGAAGAATTTTCCACAGTTTATCGTGATCCACACAGTCAAAGGCTTTGGCATAGTCAATAAAGCAGAAATAGATGTTTTTCTGGAACTCTCGCTTTTTCGATGATCCAGTGGATGTTGGCAATTTGATCTCTGGTTCCTCTGCCTTTTCTAAAACCAGCTTGAACATCTGGAAGCTCATGGTTCACATACTGCTGAAGCCTGGCTTGGAGAATTTTAAGCATTACTTTACTAGCATGTGAGATAAATGCCATTGTGCGGTAGTTGAGCATTCTTTGGCATTGCCTTTCTTTGCGATTGGAATGAAAACTGACCCTTTCCAGTCCTGTGGCCACTGCTGAGTTTTCCAAATTTGCAGGCTACTGAGTGCAGCACTTTGACAGCATCATCTTTCAAGATTTGAAATAGCTCAACTGGAATTCCATCACCTCCACTAGCTTTGTTCGTAGTGATGCTTCCTAAGGCCCTCTTGACTTCACATTCCAGAATGTCTGGCTCTAGGTGAGTGATCACACCATCATGATTATCTGGGTCGTGAAGATCTTTTTTGTATGGTTCTTCTGTGTATTCTTGACACTTGTTCTTAATATCTTCTGCTTCTGTTAGGTCCATACCATTTCTGTTCTTTATCAAGCCCATCTTTGCATGAACTGTTCCCTTGGTATCTGTAATTTTCTTGAAGAGATCTCTAATCTTTCCCATTCTGTTGTTTTCTTCTATTTCTTTGCATTGATTGCTGAGTAAGGCTTTCTTATCTCTCCTTGCTATTCTTTGGAACTCTGCACTCAAATGGGTATATCTTTCCTTTTCTCATTTGCTTTTTGCTTCCCTTCTTTTCACAGCTATTTGTAAGGCCTCCTCAGACAGCCGTTTTGCTTTTTTGCATTTGGTCTTGATTCTTGTTTCCTGTACAATGTCATGAGCCTCTGTCCATAGTTCATCAGGCACTCTGTCTATCAGATCTAGTCCCTTAAATCTATTTCTCACTTCCACTGTATAATCATAAGGCATTTGATTTAGGTCATACCTGACTGGTCTAGTGGTTTTCTCCACTCTCTTCAATTTCAGTCTGAATTTGGCAATAAGGAGTTCATGATCTGAGCCACAGTCAGCTTCCAGTCTTGTTTTTGCTGACTGTATAGAGCTTCTCCATCTTCGCCTGCAAAGAATATAATCAGTCTGATTTCAGTGTTGACCATCTGGTGATGTCCATGTGTAGAGTCTTCTCTAGTGGCTCATAAGACCACACCTGCTTTTTCTTCATACCATCAGTTTCTGTAGAAAAAATTTTAATCCACAGTTTTATCTCAGCTAATTTAATAGCACAGTGAGTGTTCAGCAGTGCCCGCTATGGTCCTATCCACTTAGGGGCAAGTTGATGCTTGGGTCCTTGTTTTCTCCAGTTTGTTTTTATTGAAATATGGTTGATTTGCACTATTGTGTTAGTTTCAGGTGTACAGTAAGGTGATTGTATATATAACTTTTTCAGGTTATTTTCTATAATACATTACTAGAAGATATTGAACATTTTTCCGTGTGTTATACAGTAAATCCTTATTTCTTACCTATTCTTAAGCAGTTTGTATATGTTAATCCCATATTCCTAATTTATAACTTCACCCTTCTTTTCCCCTTTGGGTAGCAGTAACTTTGTTTTTTTCTTTTGCCTCTGAATCTGTTTCTCTTTTGTAAATACATTTATTAATTTATTTGTATTATTTTTTAGAATAAACATGTAAGTGATACAATATTTGTCTTTCTCCATATTTCACTTCATAAGATATTCTCTAGGTCCATTAATGTTGCTGTATTATTTCAATTTTTATGACTGAGTAATATTCCATCATTTGTATATACTACATCTTCTTTATCCATTTGTCTGTTGAGGCAGACAGGTTGCTTCCATGTCATGGGTATTATAAATAGTGATACTATGAACACTGGGGTACATGCATGTTCAGTCACTTCAGTCATGTCCAACCTTTTGTGACCCCTTGGACTGTAGCCCACCAGGCTCTTCTGTCCATGGGATTTTCCCAGCAAGAATACTGGAATGGGTTGTCATTCCCTTTTCCAACTGGGGTGCATACATATTTTCAAATTGGAATTTTCATCTTCACTGGATATGTGCCCAGGATTGGGGTTGCTGAATCATATGGTAGCATGATTTCTAGTTTTTTAAGGAATCGCCATGATGTTTTTCAATGTGCCTGCAAAAATTTACATTCCCATTAACAGTATAGGAGAGTTCCCTTTTCTCCACACACTCTCCAACATTTATCATTTGTAGATGTTTTAATGATGGCATTCTCAGTGATGTGAGGTGATACCTCATTGTGATTTTGATTGCCTTTGCTTAAAAATTAGAGATTTTAAGCATCTTTTCATGTGCCTGTTGGCTCTCTGTATGTCCTATTTGGAGAAATGTCTATTTAGGTCTTCCACTCTCTCCAAGGGTCAACTATGACTCAAACTCTGGTGTAGAAAGGGAGCAGGATGACGTCATTCAGGTATGTGAACCTCTTTGAAGTAAACTCATGAGCAAAAATTAGCAGTGCCTAAAGTCTTGCTTTAGCTGGTGACAGTTAGATTCTTTAAGACAGCTACAGACTCTCCTGCCCAGGCTGACATCTGGAGTGGCCTACTATACAATAATTTAAGAGGGCTTAATTTAAGATTGCTTCTGAGAGCCACTCTAATCTGTAGTCTATTTAACTTATATGCAGAGCACATTATGCAAAATGCCAGGCTGGATGAAGCACAAGCTGGAATCAAGATTGCCAAGAGAAATATCAATAACCTCAGAAATGCAGATGACACCACCCTTATGGCAGAAAGTGAAGAGGAACTAAAGAGCCTCTTGATGAAAGTGAAAGAGGAGAGTGAAAAAGCTGGCTTAAAACTCAGTACTCAAAAAATGAAGATCATGGCATCCTGTCTCATCACTTCATGGCAAATAGTTGGAGAAACAATAAAAACAGTGACAGAGTTTATTTTCTTGGGCTCCAAAGTCACTGCAGATGGTGACTGCAGCCATGAAATGAAAAGATGCTTGCTGCTTGGAACAAGAGCTATGACCAACATATATGGCATATTAAAAAGGAGAGACATTACTTTGCCAACAAAGTCCATCTAGCCAAAGCTATGGCTTTTCCAGTAGTCATGTATGGATGTGAGAGTTGGACCATAAAGAAAGCTGAGTGCTGAAGAATTGATGCTTTTAAACTGTGGTGTTGGAGAATACTCTTGAGAATCCCTTAGGTTGCAAGGAGATCAAAGCAGTCAAATCTAAAGGAAATCAATACTGAATACTCATTGGAAAGACTAATGCTGAGGCTGAAGCTCCAATACTTTGGCTACCTGATGCAAAGAGCTGACTCAGTGGAAAAGACCCTGATGCTAGGAAAGATTGAAGACAGGAGGAGAACGGGATGACAGAGGGTGAGATGGTTGGATGGCATCACTGACTCAGTGGACACGAGTTTGAGCAAGCCCCAGGAGTTTGTGAAGGACAGGGAAGCCTGGTGTGCTGCAGTCCATGAGGTTGCAAAGAGTTGGACATGACTGAGCAACTGAACTGAACTGATAAAGAAAATAATCCATCCATATATAAATTAAATCAATTAATGTTGTTAGGTATACATTAACCGACCATAAATCTATTTTTTAAATAAAATTGAGGACAGTGGCTGCCTTTCAGGCAATAATGGTGTTGGATAAACAGGTATAGAGACTTTAGGCATGAGGGAAGTTTTCCTTATATATGTGGAGGATGGGCACTTCGTGGTACCTTTACAAACATTTCATAAAGTATAAACTTTAAACCAAAACACCTTTTTGCAATGTTAATTTTCACAATACAATTTTATTTTGGAAGAATGAATTGATTAGAAGAATACAGAAGGCTAAACAGGAAAATATTTTACTATAGTTTCTGAATGTAATGTACTACATATCAATTAAGTGGCAGCTGGAAATACTGAAAGAAAAATTTTTAAGAAAATTATTGAGAAAATTTTCAAATTGTTCTTTATTAAATTGGGAATTAATTTCCATTTCTCTTCCTTGAGAATGGCAAACCACTTTCTCTTAGGTATGTTTGCTTCTATCCTTGCCTTTTTCCAATTTCCAAAACTCTGATACTAGACCAAATGTTGTAAAATTGATATACTAGCACATATATTTAATTTTATATTAATGAATTATATATAATGCATTAGTACTGGAATGCAAAAGTAGGGAGTCAAGAAATACCTGAAGTAACAGGCAAATTTGGCCTTGGAGTACAGAATGAAGCAGGGCAAAGGCTAATAGAGTTTTGCCAAGAGAACGCACTGGTGATAGCAAACACCCTCTTCCAATAACACAAGAGAAGACTCTACATGTGGACATTGCCAGATAGTCAACAACGAAATCAGATTGATTATATTCTCTTTAGCCAAAGATGGGGAAGTTCTATACAGTCAGCAAAAACAAGACCGGGAGCTGACTGTGGCACATACCATGAAGTCCTTATTGCCAAATTTAGACTTAAATTGAAGAAAGTAGGGAAAACCACTAGACCATTCAGGTATGACCCAAGTCAAATCCCTTATGATTATACAGTGGAAGTGACAAATAGAATCAAGGGATTAGATCTGATAGACAGAATGCCTGATGAACTATGCATGGAAGTTCATCACACTGTACAGGAGATAAGGATTAAGACTGTCCCCAAGGAAAAGAAATGCAAAAAGGCAAAATGATTGTCTGAGAAGGCCTTACAAATAGCTGTGAATAGAAGAGAAGTGATGGAGGAGGAAATGGCAACCCACTCCAGTATTCTTGCCTAGAGAATCCTGTGGACAGAAGAGCCTTGTGGGCTGCTGTCCCTAGGGTCGCATAGAGTCAGACACGACTGAAGCGACTTAGCAGCAGCAGAAGAGAGGCAAAAGGCAAAGAAGAAAAGGAAAGATATACTCATTTGAATGCAGAGTTCCAAAAAATAGCAAGGAGAGATAAAAAAGCCTTCCTCAGTGATCAGTGCAAAGAAATAGAGGAAAACAATAGAATGGGAAAGTCTAGAGATCTCTTCAAGAAAATTACAGATACCAAGGGAACAGTTCATGCAAAGATGGGCACAGTAAAGGACAGAAATGGTAGGGACCTAACAGAAGCAGAAGATATTAAGAACAGGTGGCAAGAATACAAAGAAGAACTATACAAAAAAGATCCTCACTACCCAGATAATCATGATGGCTTGATGACTCACCTAGAGCCAGACATCCTGAAGTGGGCCTTAGGAAGCATCACTACGAACAAAGCTAGTGGAGGTGATGGAATTCCAGTTGAGCTATTTCAAATCTTGAAAGATGATGCTGTCAAAGTGCTGCACTCAGTAGCCTGCAAATTTGGAAAACTCAGCAGTGGCCACAGGACTGGAAAGGGTCAGTTTTCATTCCAATCGCAAAGAAAGGCAATGCCAAAGAATGCTCAAACTGCCACACAATTGGACTCATCTCACACGCTAATAAAGGAATGCTCAAAATACTCCAAGCCAGGCTTCAGCAGTATGTGAACCATGAGCTTCCAGATGTTCAAGCTGGTTTTAGAAAAGGCAGAGGAACCAGAGATCAAATTGCCAACATCCACTGGATCAACGAAAAAGCAAGAGAGTTTAGAAAAACATCTTTTTCTGCTTTATTGACTATGCTAAAGCCTTTGACTGTGTGGACCACAACAAACTGTGAAAAATTCTTCAAGAGATGGGAATACCAGACCACCTGACCTGCCTCTTGAGAAACCTATATGCATGTCAGGAATCAACAGTTAGAAGTGGACATTGAAAAACAGACTGGTTCCAAATCGGGACAGGAGTATGTCAAGGCTGTATATTGTCATCCTGCTTATTTAACTTATATGCAGAGTACATAATGATAAACACTGGGCTGGATGAAGCACAAGCTGGAATCAAGATTGCTGGGAGAAATATCAATAACCTCAGATATGCAGATGATACCACCTTTATGGCAGAAAGTGAAGAAGAACTAAAGAGCCTCTTGATGAAAGTGAAAGAGGAGAATGAAAATGTTGGTTTAAAACTTAACATCCAGAAAACTTAGATCATGGCATCTGGTCCCATCACTTCATGACAAACAGATGGGGAAACAGTGGAAACAGTGAGAGACTTTATTTTGGGGGGCTCCAAAATCACTGCAGATGTTGACTGCAGCCATGAAATTAAAAGACGCTTGCTCCTTGGAAGAAAAGCTATGACCAAGCTAGACAGCATATTAAAACGCAGAAACATTACTTTGCCAACAAAGGTCCTTCTAGTCAAAGCTACGGTTTTTCCAGTGGTCATGTATGGATGTGAGAGTTGGACTTTAAAGGAAGCTGAGCACCAAAGAATTGATGCGTTTGAACTGTGGTTTTGGAGAAGACTCTTGAGAGTCCCATGGACTGCAAGGAGATCAAACCAGTCCATTCTGAAGGAAATCAGTCCTGTTTGTTCATTGGAAGGACTGATGCTGAAGCTGAAACTCCAATACTTTGGCCACCTGATGTGAAGAACTGACTCATTAGAAAAGACTCTGATGCTGGGAAAGATTGAAGATGGGAGGAGAAGGGGATGACAAAGGTTGAGATGGTTGGATGGCATCACCCACTCAAGGGACATGAATTTGAGTAAACTCCGGGAGTTGATGATGGACAGGGAGGCCTGGACTGTTGCAGTCCATGGGGTCGCAAAGAGTCGGAAACGACTGAGCGACTGAACTGAACTGATAATGCCATTTACTCTAGAGTAATTGGTAACTGGATGATGACAAGATAATTTAAAGGATATTTTATATTTGATACAGAGTGAATTTAACTTATTTTAATGTATTTAGTATTTTTAATTTAATATGTTAAATTTAATTTAATATATAAAATATATATTCTTTACATGCTCCCTGTTAATTCCAGTGTAAAGCTATGTTTAATTTGGCCTTTATAGCTTCCTGATATCTCCACTGCCTTTTTTATACTCATGTCTGTTCATGTGCTGGTCCTCTCTTTGATATGTTCTTTTGTCTCTTTACATGTATACGATCGTTAGTTTAGAATCACTGCTCAAATCTGGGCTTCCCATCTAAATGCTGCAGGGCTTTCTGGGTGCAGTCATCTCATAGTTCTTGTGACTGGGAACTCATGACTAGACAGCTCTCTCCTCCACTAACAAATAAACTCCTTGAAGTAAGGGCTTGTGTTCTGGCCACTGTTGTGTCTCTCAGAAATTGCAGACTATCTGTAACATAGAAAGTAATTCATGAAGATATAATAAGTGAGTAAATGATTCAAGAATCTAGGAACAGCTGCTTTGCAGAGAGTTTGACAGAATGGCATTTACATCATTTATATCAAATGATATTTGAAAAATACACATTTGTTACTTGACACAAATGTAATATGGTTTTACAATTTAATCAAATACTTCTAAGAAACTGCCCAATTGAAAGATGAAAAAAATACCAGAAATGCTGTAGTTTAATTCAGCAGACAGCTGACGAGCTCCTCTGAGGTGACAGAGAGTCTGCAGTGGCTTCCTCTTATACATGAAAATATGGAACAGACACACAGAGGCAGAGTCATGGGCAAAGTCATCTTGATTCTGTCACACGTTAGAAAGGAGAACTATTTATCTAGACCTTTCAAGGGGCCAGGCTCTGGACTGGGCCAATGAATTAAATTCATTTAACATTCAAAACCCCACGATGATACTTACATTGCTAGTTCTATTTTAGTGGAGAGAAAACAAGGCCGTGGTGGCATAATCAGCTCCACAGAGCTGCTAAGTAGCAAATCTAAGATTTAGCTGGAGGTCCTTATGGTTCTACACAGTCTCTCACACCTTCACCCCCTGAAGGCAAACAAGAGACTAGGATTTATAGAGATAGAAAGAGAACTCACCGTTTGGAGCAGGTGTTAGGGCTATCTGTGTGTATTATGCCGCTTAGTCTTACAAGTAACTTGATTAAGAAGTTTTTCTTTCCCTGTCTAAAAACCGATGTATGTAAGCAATTGAAAAGATTTGGGCAAGCTAAAAATGTCACACAACTCATGCTAAAATGATCAATAAACTTGGGATATGAGAGCAGATAAAAAGGCGTTATGTGCAGTTTTCTTTATGACAGCTATCATGTCACAGACAAATGAAGTACAAAAACATTGAATATAATGAGATAAATTATGATAGGTAAATCATATGGAGAAGAAATATCACATGCATAAGAAAGAAGAAAGTGATTACTGGGCTCAGTGTTTGCAGCCCTGGAAACAAGTGACAAAGGAGAGGAGAAATAGGGAGGAGAGGAATAATATAATAGGGGAAAAATGTATGGTCAGCCTCAGGCTTTCTTCTTTACAACTTTTCTTAGGCTCAGCCCTGACTGTATCCTGCTCCTCAGGGCCCCTGTGACATCCGTATTCCGGAGGCTGTAAATGAGGGGGTTCAGCACAGGGGTGATTATGGTATAAAAGGCTGATACCATCATGTCCTGCTCAGCTGTGTGGTAGAAACTAGGAAGCATGTAGGTGTAAATCGCAGCACCAAAGAAGAGCAGCACTACAATCATGTGGGAGGAGCAGGTGGCAAAGGCTTTCCTGCGGCTCTCTGATGAACTCATTCTGTGGATGAGGTGCAGGATGAGGGCATATGAGCTTGAGATGACCACAGTGGGGATGAGGAGCATGAGAACACAGCACAGGTGCATTACCATCTTGTAGAGGGAGATATCGGAGCAGAAGAGCTTCATCAAGGCAGGAGCCTCACAGAAGAAACTCAGGATTTTTCTGGAATGACAGAAGGGGAAGCTCATAGTGATGGGTGTGAGCAATAAACCATCCACCATTCCTAGGAACCAGCATCCAGACACCAGGCATTCACAGACTCTCTGGTTCATCAGCAGGGGATAATGGAGAGGTCTGCAAATAGCAGCATATCTGTCATAGGCCATGGCAGACAGGAGAAAAAATTCAGCTCCAGCGAGCGTCAGATAGAAGAACATCTGGATCCCACAACCTGAGGGAGAAATTGTATGATCTCCTGTCACCTGGCCCAAGAGCATCTTGGGCACAGTCACAGATATGTACATGAGGTCCATGAGGGAGAGCTGGCTGATGAAGAAGTACATGGGGGTGTGCAGGCGGGGCTCCAGGTGGACGAGGATGATGAGGAGGGCGTTCCCAGCTAGGGCCATCAGGAAGAAGATGAAGGTCACAGTGTAGAGGAGGAGGGTGTGTTTGGTTTCACCAAAGAGCCCCACAAGGATGAAGTCAGTATTCAACGTTTGATTCTGTGAAGTTTGATTCTCTGAATACATGGTCTTGGTTATAGTTTTCATCTGAGGAAGAAATGAGTCACTGTTTGCAGATATTTCATATGCATATGATATTCTTAATCATTTTTTTCAATAAGAAAAATACTTTGAACTATTTTTTCAAATATGAAGTTGTACTGATATAGAATTAAAAGCTAAGTTCTCTAAGAGGCCAGATTGCATATTGGCCATAAGTCTAGAGTAGATTATGAAACAAACCTGGGGAGGTGACAACTCTACAAATAGACAAATTGTTTACAGTCAGTAAATCTTATGTATTTTTTCCCCAAGCTGAGAATATAAAAGGGCTTATCTCATGAGATGATTAGAATGCTAAAGTATGAAACACAGGTTAAGTCTGTAACACAATGTGAGTGTTAAATGAAGTCATCTAATGACGCTCCCACTCCACTTTTGGACACAGTAGACCATGCAGGAATCAGTGATAAAAGATGATGTTAATGTCAACATTAATATTGTTAATGATACTAATATAACCGAAGTTCACTGAGAACTTGTAATCTTAAATATTTTCTCCCCGATACATCTCTATTAACTGCCCTTTCATTGCTAAAAATATTTCAGCTTATTCAACCTTTCTTTTCTCAATGAAGCAGGATCACCAGGGGCATCAAAACAGTCTTCAGCCTGCCTGTGGATTGCAGCTCAGGTTGCAGACCTAGGGCAGGGAAGAAGGGCAGAAGGTGGGCAGACCTTGTACAGATAAGAGGGTACTTGTGTGCCAACTTTGTATAGTTCAGGAGGGCAAAAGGGATGCAGGTCTGATGCAGGACAAGAGGATGCTCAGTGTGAGGCCTTTTACAGAGTGAGGAGGGCAGTAAGGTTGGTGATCTGGTGCAGAACAGGGGGGCAAGAATATGATGTGCAGACATTGTACTGGGCCGAAGGGCACTCAGGGTGCAGACAGTGCAGGACAGGACATTTGGGAGGCAAACCTGGTGCAGAGCACGAAAGATGTTGATCTTGCACAGTGTAAGAGGACATTTGGGGTGCAGAGCATGGGCAGGGCAGGATGGCATTCAAGTTGCCAACCACAGTACAGTGCAGTATGGCGGTTGGGGTGCAGATATGGTGATAGGAGAAGGGCACTTGGGGTGCAGATTGTGTGCATGGGAGGAAGACACAGGGTACATAGTTGGTGTAAGACAGGAGGTCAGCAACATGCTACCTGGTCCCTCTTTGTAACACCAAAGCAGGGTTAAAGCATTTAATGTTTCGTACAGAGAAATGGTTTTTATAAGAAATCACAAAACCAAAAGCTATAGATTTCCTAAATAGCAACTGTCTAATTGAAACATGCATTAAATAATTATTTTTCCTTGTGTTGATGCCATTTATTCACTGGGAACAGTGTCAAAATTATTATGTATTCTATGTATATGTACAGTTAACAAGTGAATGAATGTAGTTAAATGGTATGGAACACAAATAGCAATATGAAGCAATTGGGTACCACACACAAAACTACAGCCTTAAAACCCAATATACTGATCTTGTATCTTAGTTTAATCAGGAAACTAGTAAATTTCATGCATGCGTGCTAAGTCGCTTCAGTCATGTCTGATTCTTTGCGACCCTATGTACTGCAGCTCACCAGGCTCCTCTATCCATGGAATTTCCCAGGCAAGAATACTGGAGTGGATTGCGATGCCCTCCTCCAGGGGATCTTCAAACCTGCATCTCTTACAGCTCCTATATTGACAGGCGGTTTCTTTACCACTAGTACCACCTGGGAAACCCTCTCTACAAACCAGCAGTTTTGCTCAATAACTGCTCTCCCTGAGTATTTCCATTTTTAATATCCTGGTTGAATTGCTTAAGTCATGCTTGACACAACTGTCTAAAATCGTTAAATTAAGAATAGAGTTCAGTTATAGGTTATGGAAAGTTAGGAGCTCCATAACTGACTAGGGTCTGATCAATTCCAGAGTTGCTACACACCAGGTTAGAGAAATTTGCAGAGAAAAAAATCACATAGTAACTAAGACAAATGGAAATATGAAGCAAAGTAATGTACAGTAATGTAAAGTAATTGTAATGTACTTGGGTAAAAAAAATCTAGGATTTCATGAAATTGAAAGTCAGAATTACATAAGAGATTAATAACTGTAACCAGACATATTTGCTCCTTTCTTGTTTGTACCTTTAAAGGGTTCTGAAGAGATGTTAAAAGAACACATTCCATCAAAAAGACAAATACAGCATTTAAAACACATACGTTTTGTTTCACCTCATCTTCTCTACCAGAGAGTAACTGATACACAAAAGCTGAATAAAGCTGCTTTTTACCATTCCAAAGCCAGGCAATCAGGCTTAAATTCAGAAGACAGAGTACAAAAGTTACATCATCAGTTTCTTTACATGAGGGAATTGAGATGAATTTCTGTTGTTTAGTCCTTTGCATTGTTGAATAAGCATAAAAACTAACAAGACTGGCAAGCCAAAAGGAATTTTCAATGGGGATTGAACATGTTTGTCATTTAGGTGCTACAGCTATCAAAAAGCAAATCTTTTTCTAAAATACTGCAGTTTTTTTTTAAGCTCAGCAGTATGTTTTCCAGTTTCAAATCACATTTTCCTACTTGATGTTTGTTTTGAATGTTCTCTCACTCTCTCTTTGTAAAAATAATTCTGATTTTCAGAAAGGTAGTATCAGGCAGAACATACACATCTGAGACAGAACTTGACCCAGCATTGATTTAAAATGTTTGAAGTTACAAATCCCTAAAAGAAAGTAAGTTGCTACTATCAAAGTGAGGTTATCTGTTTTCATAGATTAAGAATGATAGATTTGGTACAATGTGTTGAAACACAGGCTGTGACCTGGTCAATATCAAGGGCAGTATTCAAGATCTTTTATTGTCCCCTTGTGATTATCCACTCCTATCTAAGTTTGCATACCATGTATCCCAGAAACACCTTCAATTTGTGGATCTAGGTTAAAGCTTCACAAGAACAGGAATCTCATTCAAATTACAAAAATGAAAGTGAAGTTGGGAGCATTACTTGTTGGAGCTTTTCCTGATATGATAGTTTCACAGACATTTCCAAGGTCTTATGATCTAGTCTTACCTTGAGTATACAATGGAGGCTTATTGTTATTGTTCAGTTGCCAGGTTTTGTGACCCAATGAACTGTAGCATGCCAGGCTGCCCTGCTTTCCCGTTTCCCAGAGTCTGCTCAAATTCATGTCCATTGAGTCGGTGATGCTATCTAACCATCTCTTCCTCTGCCACCCCCTTCTCCATTTGCCTTTGATCTTTAACAGCATCAGGACCTTTTCCAATGAGTTGGCTCTTTGCATCAGGTAGTCAAAGAACTGGAGCTTCAGCTTCAGCATCAGTCCTTCCAATGAATATTCAGAGTTGATTTTCCTTAGGGTTTACTGGTTTGATCTCCTTGCTGTCCAAGTGACTCAAGAGTCTTCTCGAACACCACAGTTCGAAAGCGTCAATTCTTCACTGCTAGGCCTTCTTAATGGTCCAGTTCACACCCATGCATGAATACTGGGAAAACCATAGCTTTGACTAGACAGGCCTTTGTCAGTGAAGTGATATCTCTGCCTTTTAATATGCCATCTAGGTTTGTCATAGCTTTTCTTCCGAGGAGCAACTGTCTTCTACTTTCATGACTGCAGCCATTGTCTGCAGTGATTTTGGAGCCAAAGAAAATAAAATCTGCCACTGTTTTCACTTTTTCCCCATCTATTTGCCATGAAGTGATGGGACCAGATGCCATAATCTTAGTTTTTTGAATGTTAAGTTTCAAACCAGCTTTTTCACTCTCCTTTTTCACCCTCTTTAAGAGGCTTTTTAGTTCCTCTTTGATTTCTGCCATTAGGATGGTATCATCTGCATATCTGAGATTATTGATATTTCACCCAGCAATCTTGATTTCAGCTTGTGATTCATTCAACCCAGAATTTTGCATGATGTACTCTGCATCTAAGTTAAATAAGCAGGGTGACAATATACAGCCTTGGCGTACTCCTTTCCCAAATTTGAACCAGTCCACTTTTCCATGTGCACTTCTAATTGTTATTTCTTGACCTGATAGAGGTTTCTCAGGAAGCAGGGAAAGTGCTCTGGTGCTCCCATCTCTTTAAAATATTTCTGCAGCAGTAATAACTTCTTCAAATTTATGAGAGTACTGAATTCTTCTCTGGAAGGGTTGCACTAATTTCCTCTCTCATTTTCTCTCTTTCATTTATTTATTCATTCAACAGATATTAATAAATATGTATTACAGGTCAGTCATAGTGCTGTGTTAGGGGAAAACAAGAAAATAAACCCATTTGCCTGTCAAGCATAAAACAACATAATATCATTATGTTAGAAGCTGATATGTGTAATGAAAGCAGAAAAAAGAAAGGGAGGTAGGTGAGGATTAAGGGGAGACAGTATTGCACTTTTAAATACAGGGGTGGATCAATCATAATGGACAATGTTGTGCTGCAGTAAAAACAATTTCAATTTCTCATTGACTTTCAACAAACAAGTGTGTATGAGGTATCCACACTGTGAGTGTGTTCAGTGGGACTGGGGCTCTGCTCATCAAAAATCTCTCAGGCACTCAGTATGACAGAGCTCTTCATTGACTATTTTGACATTTTGTTTTATTGAATCCTTTTATATTTGTGGTTATAGAAGAACGTTTATTGTTTTTTAGTCATTAAATCATATCTGACTCTTTTGTGACCCCATGAACTGTAGCCCACCAGGATCCTCTGTCCATGGGATTTCCCAGCAAGAATATTGAAATGGATTGCCATTTCCTTTTCTGGGAGGTTTTCCTGTCTCAAGGATCCAACCCACAACTCCTCTCTTGGCAGTCTGATTCCTTACCACTGAGCCCCCTGGGGAAGTCTCAGAAGAACCTTACAAAGCCCTTAATTGAGGTAAAATATGCACAAAATATTCATATGTACAGCTCATTAATGATGTCATCATATTAAATAAAATTCATGAAGAGAGAATTTCACAACTTGATGTATTCAAATACATTAACTCTCCACCTGTGATTTTTAAAGATTTATTTTAGGACATCCATGGTGGACCAGTGGTAAAGAATCCACCTACCAATGCAGGGGGCTTGGATTTCTACCCCTGGTCAGGGAAGATTCCACTTGCCTCAGGGCAGTGAAGCTCATGTGCCATAACTACTGAAGCCTGTGCTCAACAAACATGGAAGCCACCACAATAAGAAGATCTCATACTGCAATTAAAAAGTAGCCCCTGCTCACTGCAACTAGAGAAATTTTGCACACAGCGATGAAGACCCAATGTTGCCAAAAATAAATAAAATTTTTAAAAAGATTTTACATTTTAAATTTTCTTATCTACACAGAATTCAGATATCCTTTCACATCTTTTTTAACTTCAATTATAAACACATAATTTATGTGGAATTTTTGCTGAAATTTAAAAATAAGTAACTAAACTACAGGAGTAAGTGATATAAAGCCTATGAGAGTAGTATAAACGATACACTGTGATACCTCAAATGTGTGGGAATTCTCAGTGATTGAGGATAGAGAATGCAGAAGTTTTCATTTTAACTGAACATGTAGGGACTCTTAGAATTTAGACAGAAACCAAGGGATTAAGTTCACAGAAAGGAAGGATACAAGAAGTGTTCAATTTGAAGGTACCAGAGACCTAAGGGTAACAAAGTTGGAGAGCAGAATGGGCTCTAGTAAAGAGCTGATTCTTATTCCTGGTGTTCAGACCTACTTGTCCACAGGATCAGACAGGGGCCTGAAATGAATTATTCAGTCTTTGTACCCATGACATGCTGAGAAAGGTTCAGCACAGTGTCCAGGACCAAGTCAGCACTGGTAAATATTCATTATTTTTCCATGGCTTTTTCCATTTCAGAATTATGTATTCTAAGTTTGTTGCAGCAGATCTTCATGGGAAATCTCTGAGCCTTTGAGGTTAGGAATAAGGGGAAGGAGGATCACCCTGTCATGGAGAAAGCTTAGACCACATTTGCATATTACAACTATAGATGTCTTGATAGTCACAGAAGCATAGGAGGTACATAAATGTTGCCTTTTTTGTTTGATTCTGAGAAACTGACACCCAGAGATTTTAGTGACATGACTAAGATTATTCAGTTAGAAGCAAAGGTAATACTTGAACAACAGTTCTAAAAGTTTAAGCCAAAATTTTTTTTCTATTATAAAATGCCTTTTGCTGCCATCTGGCTTCCTCTATGCTATCCCAATTGCATGAAAATAGGAAACTGAGCAGAATCAGAAAGCTGAATTGCTGATAACATTTTAAACTCAGGTTTCTTTGAGTTTGGGAGTCATATTAATAAACTTAGATACACAATTAGAAAACACAAATTGAATAAATGTTTCATATAAAGCTATAATGGGCTTTTAAATCTGCCATGTGGCATGGAGAAGAGATGTGAACTGAAGATACAACACCTGCATCTTCAAGTATTAATATATTTGTTATACTGTGGAGCATCTGAAGCAATCGCTGGATGGCACAGTGTCACACACAAAAAGTATGCAACTACAGAATGACCACAGAATGTGTAAGGGGAAAAACACAGTTTTAAATCAGTTCTGGGTCAAGTTCTAACTTTGTTGTTCATATTCCCCAAAATACTTCCTTTATGAAATTAAGATTTATATTTACAAAGAGAGAGAACATTTTAAATAAGCATGAAAAAGGAAAAATGTGATTTTAATCTGAGTAGTATATTTTAAGCTTAATGTACAATATCCTTACAGAAAAGGAAGATTGCTTTTTGATAGGTGCAGCACCCAAGTGGCAAACACATTCAATTCCCATGTATACCCGAGTGGAAATATACAATATAACTGGTAAAGCAAGTGAAAAAACAAAAAACAAAATGATGGATTATGAGTGCCTTAAAAAAAGTAGAGTTCTAAGGATGAGCTGATGCCAAGTGTGGGTAATACGAATAAATAAGAAACTTCAAAATTCCTCCTTGCCTCTCCAGTCTTGTTAGTTTTTATGCTTGTTTAATGCTACAAAGGGCTGAAGAACAAAATTTTATCCCAATTCCCTAATGTGAAGAAACTGATGATGTAACTTTCCCACTTTTTCTCCTGAATTTAAACATGATTGCCTTGGCTTTGGAATCGTAAAAGCAGCTTCACTGGTGTGACTCAGATTTACTCTCTGAAGGAACAAGAAGGACTTAAAAGGTATATGCATTATATTCTTTGCTTGTCTCATACCTGGGATGTGGCTTGTTAGCACATTTCCTCAGAAATTGATAAAGGAGCAAACAAAGTAAGGAGCTAAGACATCTGATTTCTGTTGTATCCTTAATGCAATTCTGACTTTAGATCTCCTGAAGTCACAGACTTTTTATTTTTGCTTTAAGTTTTGCTCTAAGTT
Organism: Giraffa tippelskirchi; assembly: GCF_054371585.1. Classification (NCBI taxonomy): domain Eukaryota; kingdom Metazoa; phylum Chordata; class Mammalia; order Artiodactyla; family Giraffidae; genus Giraffa; species Giraffa tippelskirchi. The sequence continues at coordinate 116,033,800 of NC_137280.1, read as the reverse complement.
CTAAATGCTAACTTTTGCTCCAAGTTCACTACATTATACTTTACTTATCCATGTATTTCAGGTATTATGTGAACTTTTCCTCTACAAATTTCTCTAAACTGGTGTGCAAATTTCTCTAACCCTGAGACTGATAAAAAGTCTTTCATTGAGCACCTGAACTTTCCATAATCTAGAACTCTATCCCTAACTAATAAGTATAGGATACTTACATTAAGTATAACTTAGAAACTTGAAAACTGAAATATCCAGGCAAGGCAATTATTGAACAAAGCTGATAATTTATAGACCAGAATTTTATTAGTTTCCTAAGAAAACTGAGATACAGGGCTGGAGGGATCAAGGTTGGGTTGCAGCTTTGTGTGTGGTTAAACTAGCTACCCCATCCAATCCTATTAACTCCTATCACTCACTCATTCACTGTGCATGAAATATCTAATATTTTCAACACTATTTTGGGAGAATAAATGACATGAGAAAAAAAATGTTATTCAATTCATTCTAAACTAAAATAATTGCTATTCAGGACATGTGTTACTTTTTAAAAAAATTCCTGTAAAAATCATTTGTCTAAATGAAAATTAATATATTAAATGCCTTAGACATTATCTTGGGGCTTTGAAGGGGACCAAGCAGGACATTCCTGGACTCCTGGCCTTTATCAGCTCTGTATCCTAATGGCCCTCCTTGCTCTGTACAAGGTCTGCACACTGAGTTCCCTTCTGTCCTGCACCAAATCTGTACATCTTCTGGCTCCCATATTGTGTAAGACTGATCCCCTCTTGCTTTCTGTCCTGCATGAGGTCTTCACCTAGAGCTGCTCTCCACAGCAGGTTGGGCAGTCTCCGCTCTGATACCCATGGTGGTTCTGCTTTATGGAGCTTCATTGTGCAAGAAACAGTTGAGTAAATTGAAATGTTTTGTGAGGGAAGTGGAATTAATGGAAACATGACAGAAAAATATTTAATATTTCAAATTTCAGTAAACTTAACTTATATCAGTACAATTAACAATATTAATGTTGACATTAGCACCAGCTTTGACTTCAATTTCTGAGTCCTGGATGGCCTGCTGTGTCCAAAAGTGGAGTGGGAGCTTTAGTGGATTATTTCATTCTACATTCACATTGTGTTAAAACTTATTGTGTGTTTCCTACTCTAGTTTTCTAATCATCCTATGAGATGAGTCCTTTTATATTCTCAGTTTTGGGGAAAACTAAGTAATTTACAGAGTGTAAACAACTTGTCTATTTGTATAGTTGTCACTTCCCCAGGTCTGTTTCATAATCTCCTCAAAACTTGCAGCCAAAATGCAACCTGGCTTTTCAGAAATTTGAACATTTGACTTTACATCAGTACAGTCTCATGCTAGAAAAAAAAAAAAACAGTTCTAAGTACTTTTTTGGAAAAATCTTAAAAAAATACGTGCATATGAAATTTCTAAAAGTGATAGCTCTTCTTTTCTTCTTCATTGAGACCTGTAACCATGTACTCAGGGAATCAAAATTCACAGAATCAAATGTCAAGTGATTTTATTCTTGTGGGGCTCTTCGGTGAAACCAAACACACCCTCCTCCTCTACACTGTGACCTTCATCTTCTTCCTGATGGCCCTAGCTGGGAACGCCCTCCTCATCATCCTCGTCCATCTGGAGCCCCGCCTGCACCCCCATGTACTTCTTCATCAGCCAGCTCTCCCTCATGGACCTCATGTACATATCTGTGACTGTGCCCAAGATGCTCCTGGGCCAGGTGACAGGAGATCATACAATTTCTCCCTCAGGTTGTGGGATCCAGATGTTCTTCTGTCTGACGTTCTCTGGAACCGAGACTTTCCTGTCTGCCATGGCCTATGACAGATACGCTGCTATTTGCAGACCCCTCCATTATCCCCTGCTGATGAACCAGAGAGTCTGTGAATGCCTGGTGACTGGATGCTAGCTCCTAGGAATAGTGGATGGTTTGTTGCTCACACCAATAGCCATGAGCTTCTCCTTTTGTCATTCCAGAAAAATCTTGAGTTTCTTCTGTGAGGCTCCTGCCTTGCTGAAGCTCTCCTGCTATGACATCTCCCTCTGTAAAATGCTCATGCACCTATGTTGTATTCTCATACTCCTCATCCCCACTGTGGTTATCTCAAGCTCATATGCCCTCATCCTGCATTTCATCCACAGAATTAATTCAGCTAAGGGACCCAGGAAGGCTTTTGCTACCTGCTCCTCACACATGATTATAGTGTTACTCTCTTTTGGTGCCACCATCTACACCTATATGCCTCCTGATTCCTACCACACAACTGAGCAGGACATGATGGTGTCAGCCTTTTATACCATCATCACCCCGTGCCGAACCCCCTCATTTACAGCTTCCACAATAAAGACGTCACAGGTGCTCTGAGGAGCATGATGCAGTTAGGACTGAGCCTAGAGAAAGTTGTAAAGCGGAAAGTCTAGGAATGACCACAACTCTTTCCACTTTTGTATTATCCCTCCTTTCCTTTTTTCTCCTTTCATTTGTCTGCTGTTTACAGGGTCCCCCAAACTAAGTCTGGTCATGTCTTTCTTCTTTCCTATGCCTGTGACATTTCTCCTCCATCCTGTTTATTCATCCTAATTTATCACATTATATATAACACTCTTATGGTCCTTTTATATATGAGTCCTTATGTCAACATTGACATAAAGAAAACTACACATAGTGCCCTCTATCTCATCTCACATCCCAAGTTTATCGATCATTTTAGTATGAGACTTGATTTTGAACAGCAGCAGTTCAGGTGTATTTTTTTCCTACTGTTCTTAACAATTTATTTTGTATCTCTTTTAATATTCTAGTTTAAATCACACGTATGTAATATTTCTCCCTGATTGACTGATTATGACCTCCTTAAGTGTAACCAAGCTTAATTTTTTAAAATTTGTCTTCAGCATTGAACACAGATATGTACTGTGAGCAGCAAGATAGGGGACAGAACATTACATGGAGTCAGAGACTTCTCAGTGTTTTTCAGTTTTCCTTTATGCATCCCTTTTTCCATGAAAACTTGATTGCTGCAGGCAATAAAGCAGATAATGCTTGCAAAACAATGAATGCCTTGTCTTGTAAATGGAAGTGACCTTCTAAATGCTAGTTCTTTTCCCTGATATTTGAAACAAATGGTAGGAACTATAAGGAGATGAAGTTGCAGAAGCATGTACTAGATAAAACAGAGATGGGATTCTCTATGAAACTCTGCTTATCCACAGTTAAAATTGGAAATAAAAGTTATATTTATTTATATTTATATACTCTTATTTGCTTAAATATATATTTATGCAGAGTTTGCATCAGGAAATCTCATGACGTTGAACTTTGTCAAACTTACTATTAGTAACTGATTGTTTTAACCCGCAATATATTCACTGAAAGACAAGTTGTGAATTCCTTCTCTTTCAAAGAATGTATTTAATTGCAGGAATCTTATAATCCTCAAATCTACAACCCCGTAACATTTCCTCTTATTGGCACAACTGGATTGTACACATGGCTGTGCATGCAAGTGTGTATGCACACACAGACAAAAAACAAACACACATGCAGAAGTACACTAAACATTAATATCAAGTAGTCATATTGCATGAACAATCTATCAATTACAAAGCTTTCCTTGCTTATCTAGGTGAAACTTCATGGACAACTCCACCTGGGTGGCCAACTACACCGGACAGTTGGATTTCATCCTCGTGGGACTCTTCAGTCAATCCAAGCACCCAGCTCTCCTTTGTGTGGTCATTTTTGTGATTTTCTTGATGGCCTTGTCTGGTAATAGCATCCTGATCTTTCTGATACATTCTAATGCCCATCTCCAAACTCCCATGTACTTTTTTATCAGCCAGTTGTCTCTCATGGATGTGATGTACATTTCTGTCACTGTGCCGAAGATGCTCATGGACCAGGTCATGGGTGTAAATGAGATTTCAGCCCCTGAATGTGGAATGCAAATGTTTCTCTATTTGACTCTAGTAGGTTCAGAATTTTTTCTTCTGGCTGCCATGGCCTATGACCGCTATGTGGCCATCTGTCATCCACTCCGTTATTCTATTCTCATGAACCATAGAGTGTGTCACCTCTTGGTGTCTGGCTGCTGGTTCCTGGGATCAGTGGATGGCTTCATGCTCACACCAGTCACCATGACCTTCCCCTTCTGCAAAACCAGGGAGATACATCACTTCTTCTGTGAGGTCCCTGCTGTAATGAAGCTTTCCTGCTCAGACACTGCCCTCTATGAGACACTCATGTACCTGTGCTGTGTCCTCATGCTCCTCATTCCTGTGATAGTCATTTCAAGCTCTTATTCACTCATCCTCCTCACCACCCACAGGATGAGTTCAGCAGAGGGCAGGAAGAAGGCTTTCACTACTTGTTCTTCCCACATGATTGTGGTCATCCTGTTCTTTGGGGCTGCAGTCTATACCTATATGCTCCCCAGCTCCTACCACACCCCTGAGGAGGATATGATTGTATCTGTATTTTACACTATACTCACTCCTGTTCTTAACCCTTTAATCTATAGTCTTAGGAATAAGGATGTCACAGGGGCTCTAAAGAAAATGTTAAACATGAAATCTGTCACAAAACTGTAAAGTAAGACATTTTTGTACTAATGGTTTGTTTTCTTTCACTGTGCATATCAGAAATGTATAGTCTTATGCCAATATTATTCTTCAGATTTTCATGCCATGATGTATCATCCCATATTCATCCTTGAGAGAGTTGATAGGCAGTCCAGGACCCTCCAGTAGGAGGTGAATATTCTCCCTCATGCTTTCCTTAAGCCTTGTGCAGCAATGTACCTTGCACAAAAACTGGCCTTTCTTTAGGTCCAGAGCTAATGATCACACAGCATGATGTCTTACTCATGGAAATGCTTTTCTTAAGCATTTCTTATAGTACATTATAATTTTTAAAAAATAGATGAAATTAGTTTAAAATCTGAGTAACGCATGGATTCTACCTTGAAGGAATTTGAGTTGTAAATGTAGTTTGTGCAATAACTGTAATTGCTGTTGCTCAGTCACTAAGTCGTTTTTGACTCTTTGTGACCCCATGGACTGAAGCATGCCACTGTCTACCAGAATTTGCTCAAATTCAGCATCTGGGTGTTTTCCAATGAATCGGCTTTTCACATCAGGTGGCCAATGTATTGGAACTTCAGTTTTAGCATCAGTCCTTCCAAAGAATACTCAGGGTTGATTTTCTTTTAAGATTGATTGGTTTCATCTCCTTGCTGTCCGAGGGGCTCTCAAGAATCTTCTCCAACACCACAGTTCAAAAGCATCAATTCTTTGGTGCCTAGCCCTCTTTACAGTCTAACCCTCACACCCATACATGACTACTGGAAAAACCATAGCTTTGACTGTATACACCTTTGTTGGTAAAGCAATGTCTCTGCTTTTTAAAACATTTTTTAGGTCTGTCATAGCTTTCCTTCCAAGGAGCAAGCATCTTTTAACTTCATGGCTGTAGTCACCACCCATAGTGATTTTGGAGCCCAAGAAAATAAAATCTGTCACTGCTTCCACTATTTCCCTTTCTATTTGCCATGAAGTGATGGGAATGATGCCATGATCTTAGGTTTCTTTTTTTTTAATGTTGAGTTTCAAGCCAGCTTTTTCATTCTGCCTTTTCACCCTCATCAAGGTGCTCTTTAGCTCCTCTTTTCTGTCTGTTATTAGAGTAGTATCATCTGCATATCTGAGGTTGTTGATATTTCTCCCAGGAATCTTGATTCCATCTTGTGATTCATCCATGTTAGCATTTCACATAATGTTCTCTTCATGTAAGTTAAATATAAGCAAGGTGACAATATATAGCCTTGTTGTACTCCTTTCTCAATTTTGAACCAGTCCATTGTACCACGTCTGGTTCTAACTATTGCTTGTTGACCCACAAACAGATTTCTCAGGAGACAGATAAGGTATTCCGGTACTTAATTTCTCTCTATTTACAAATGATAAGATATTGTATATTAAAAATTCTAAGAAATATAAACAAACACTACTGAATTCTATTAGTTCAATACAATATAAGACAAGTATGCAAACATTGTATTTTTAAATGCCAGGTATTAACATTCTGAAAATGAAATTTAAAAAATAATTAATTAAACAATAAAATATGAAGCATTTGGGGAGAAATTGAACAAAACTACTGTTAAGATTCATACACTGAAAACTACAAAACTTTGTTGAAAAGACCTTTGTTATAAAGACCTAAATAAACAGAAATGCATCTCATATTCATAAATCAAGGATTTAATATTATTACGATGGAAACACTGCTTAAATTAATTTACAGATTAAATACAATATTTGTCAAAATTGCAGCTGGCTCTTCTATAGAAATTTGGAAGCTGATCCTAAAATGCTTATAGCATTGCAAAGTACTTTAAAAAGCCAAACCAATAAGTAGAAATAATAAACCTGGAAAATTCCACTTCCCAATTATAAAAATTGCTACTAAGCTACAGATATCAAAAGAACATTCCACTTGCATAAAGTGACGTGAAAGTCGCTCAGTCATGCCCAACTCTTTGCAACCCCATGGACTGTACAGTCCATGGAATTCTCCAGGCCAGAATACTGGAGTGGGTAGCCTTTCCCTTCTCCAGGGGATCTTCCCAACCCACTTGCATAACGGTAGACATTTAGATCAATGGAGTAGGATTTGTTGTCTAGAAACAAACACACATTTATAGGCAATTTATTTTCAATAGAAGTTCCAAGATAGCAGGGAAAGAATAGACTATTTAACAAAAAGCACTGCAACAAGTAGATATCCATGTGTAAAAAAAAAAAAAAGTGAAGTTGGTCCCCCAACTCACACAAAAATTAACTGAAAATAAAGACCTAAATTCAATGATAAAAATATAAAGCCCTTGGAAAAAAAATATGAGTAAATTTTCATGATCTTTTGGCTTCTTAAATATGGTACTAAATGAACCAGATTCCAAAAGAAAAAAAAATGAATTTCATTTCATCAAACTGAAAAACCAAGTCCCCCATAGAATGGAAGAAAGCCCCGCAGGCTCAGAAATTTGTCCAGGGAGTTCCAGAAATTTGTCCAAGGACAACCATTTAAAGGTGTACCACTAATACGAGTGAGGGATGGAGTGATTGTGTGAATAAGAGTGATTGTGTGAGTAGAGCAAGCCTCCTAGTCACACAATGAATGAAATGAATCCAAGAGAGTGTGAGTGGGTGAAAAAGAAAGAGACTAAACAAAGAGGACAGATAGATGGAGAAAGAGAAATATGGACAGACAGATGGGATACCTGGACGGATGAAGGAAGAGTGGACATAAGGAGAGTCAAAGAGGAGGAAAGAAGAATAAATACCAAGAAGAAAAGTTGAGAGATGAATGAAAGTACAGAACAAAAGAAGGACAAACAAGTGAATGGTTATTTGGATGTATGAAAGAAATGGAGGAAGAAAAGACGGAATGGAGGAAGGGAGATTTATATTTGAGAAAACAGATAACTGGTAGGATAGAAAAATGGATGGAAAAATACATTAGGGAGGTGTTGAATAAAAAAATGCAAATTTCACCATTAATAGTGAATAGTCACCAGTGTTTACATCTTTACCTTGATACTTCTGCGGCACCCATAGGAAATTTTGTTAGTAGGAGTCATGAATTACAAGCTCATTATTGAACTTCAACTCATTTCTGTGGGAAATTATTGCTGAAATATACCCTTCTAACTCAGAAAAATACAGAAAATAAAATTTGACAAGCCAGTACCATTGCTGCAGGTGCAAAAAGAGACCAAAGGCTCAGCGTTTTTCCTCCCACTGACATCTTGGCTCCACTCAGGAGACCAGTCTGAGTTTGGGGAAAGCTCCCTTTCTGAGTGAAAAGAAAAGCTTGGTAAAAGACCCATGGAGGCTGAAATGAAAGATAGATGCAAAGATATTTACTTGTAGGAGGCTCATTCAGACCGTGTCCATTAAAACCTGGAGACAAAAAAGGCACACATTAAGGAGAAGTGAAAAAACAACCCCAGATTTCTTTGTCCACGTGGGGCTCCTTTATAGACGCCATTCTCTCTGTACCAGGTGAGCATTTATTCATCTTCTATTCAGACTTAAATGTCATCTCTATTATAAAGGGACTCCTTACCTTTCGATTAGAAATGACCCTTCTATACCCACCTCTCCAAGATATCCCCAACAAGAGACCCTCATTACATTTTGGTCCACATATTTTTGCCCCCACACATTTTGCCCCCATTTTTGCTTGCTATATGCCCTTTTACCCTCACTGGCCCAGGGAAGGAGTGGTTGATCTTTGGGGGATGCAGTCCACTTGGAATCTCTCCATTTGTCATCATCGCACACTTCATTTCCAGCCTTGTTGAACCACTTAGTTTCTCCACCCTGTTATACATTCTCATCCTGGAATCTCTGCACATGCAGCCACTTCTGTCTGGATGTTTCTCCTCTTCTCTCCGTATCTGAGTAGTTTCCTGATCATCCTTCAGGTCCTCACTTAGATGCCTGCTCCCCCAAGAACTCTCCCACACTAGGTGAAGGACCGCTTTTGGTACTCACAATACCCAGTGCTTAACACATCGCAGCCCTGGTTACCCTCTATGTGAACATTTATTATTCATCCCCATTTCCTCTAGATTGTGACCTCCACGAGGTCAGGGAATGGTACAATCTAGTTTATCTTTTTCCTGCCAAACCCCTAGCACCTAGCACATTGCCTGATCTGTGTAAAAACTGAAATCCTAATGAGTGAAGAACTAATGAGCCTCTTGATGAAAGTGAAAGAGGAGAGTGAAATAGTTGGCTTAAAACTCAACATTCAGAAAACTAAGATTATGGCATCTGGTCCTATTACTTCACGGCAAATAGATGGGAAACAGTGGAAACAGTGGCTGACTATTTTGGGGGGCTCCAAAATCACTGCAGATGGTGATTGCAGCCATGAAATTAAAAGACACTTACTCCTTGGGAGGAAAGTTATGACCAACCTAGACAGTATATTCAAAAGCAGAGACATTACTTTGTCAACAAAGGTCCATCTAGTCAGAGCTATGGTTGTTCCAGTAGTGTCACGTATGGATGTGAGTTGGACTATAAAGAAAGCTGAGCACCAAAGAATTGATGCTTTTGAACTGTGATGTTGGAGAAGACTCTTGAGAGTCCTTTCGACTGCAGGGAGATAAAACCAGTCAATCCTAAAGGAAATCAGCCCTGAATACTCATTGGAAGGACTGATGTTGAAGCTGAGACTCCAATATTTTGCCGACCTGATGTGAAGAAATAACTCACTGGAAAAGACCCTGATGCTGGGAAAGATTGAAGGTGGGAGGAGAAGGGGACGACAGAGGATGAGATGGTTGGATGGCATCACTGGCTGGATGGACATGAGTTTGAGTAAGCTCCGGGAGTTGGTGATGGACAGGGAGACCTGGTGTGCTGCAATCCATGGGGTCACAAAGAGTCGGACTCGACTGAGCAATTGAATTGAACTGAATTGATAAGCCTGCAGCAATCATTATTCTCAATGGTTAAAAACTGAAAGTGTTCTAAGATCAGGAACAAGACAAGTGTGTCCACTCTCACCACTATTAACACAGTTTTGGAATTCCTAGCTATGGGAATCAGAGAAGCAAAAGAAATAAAAGGAATCCAGATTGGAAAAGATTAATTAAAGCTCTCACTGTTTGCACATGACATGATACTATATATAGAAAACCCTAAGGATACTATCAGAAAATTACTACAGCTAATCAGTGAATTTAGCAAATTGGTGGGATACAAAATCAATATACAGAAATCATTTGCATTCCTATGCACTAACAATGAAACAATATGGTACTGGCAGAAAAATAGAAATATAGATCAATGGAAAAAGAGAGCCCAGAAATAACCCACACACCTATGGGTATCTTATTTTTGACAAAGGAGGCATGAATATACAATGGGGCAAAGATAGCCCCTTCAATATGTGGTGCTGGGAAAACTGTACAACTACATGTAAAAGAGTGAAATTAGAACACTTCCTAATACCATACACAAAGATAAACTCAAAATGGATTAAAGACCTAAATTTAAGACCAGAAACTATAAAACAATGCAGTATACTAATGCATATATATGGAATTTGAAAGATAACGATAACCCTATATGCGAGACAGAATAAGAGACACAGATGCATAGAACAGTCTTATGGACTCTGAGGGAGAAGGTGAGGGTGGGATGTTCTGGGACAATAGCACTGAAACATGTATATTATCATCTGTGAAACAGAACACCATTCCAGGTTCAATGCATGAGACAAATGCTCGGGGCTGGGGCAATGGGATGACCCAGAGGGATGGGATGGGGAGGGAGGTGGGAGGGGGGTTCAAGATGGGGAACACATGTAAACCCATGGCTGATTCATGTCAATGTATGGCAAAAACCACTACAATATTGTAAAGTAATTAGCCCCCAACTAAAATAAATAAATTTATTAAAAAAAAAAAAAACCTTAGGGGAAAACATAGGCAGAACACTCATAAATCAAAGCAAGACTCTATGACCCACCTCAAGTAATGGAAATAAAAACAAAAAATAAACAAGTGGGACCTAATTAAACTTAAAAGCTTTTGGACAGCAAAGGAAACTATAAGCAAGGTGAAAAGACAACCCTCATGATGGGAGAAAATAATAGTAAATGAAGCAACTGACATAGAATTTCCAAAATATACAACCAGCTCATACCACTCCATACCAGAAAAACAGACTACCCAATCAACAAGTGGAAAAAAGACTTAACAGACATTTCTCCAAAGACTTCATACAGTTGGCTAACAAACATGAAAATATGCTCAACATTGCTCATTATTAAAGAAATGCTAATCAAAACTGCAATGAGATCACCTCACATCTGTCAGAGTGGCCATCATTAAAAAGTCTACAAATAATAAATGATGGAGAGGGTGTTCAGAAAAAGGAACCCTCTTTCACTGTTGGTGGAAATGTAAATTGATACAGCCACTATGGAAGATAGTATGGAAATTCCTTAAATAACTAGGACCAAAACCACCATATGACCCAGCAATCCCACTACTAGGCATATAACCTGAGAAAACCAAAATTGAAAAAGACATATGGTGGAAATGTAAATTGATACAGCCACTATGGATGATAGTATGGAGATTCCACTAGGAATAAAGCCACCATATGACCCAGAAATACCACTACTAGGCGTATAACCTGAGGAAGCCAAGATTGAAAAAGACACATGTTCACTGCAGCACTATTTACAATAGCTAGAACATGGAAGCAGCCTAGACGTCCGTGAAGATGAAGGGATAAAGAAACTGTGGTACATATATACTCAATGGAGTATTCCTCAGCCATAAAAAAGAATGCATTTCATTTGAGTCATCTCTAATGAGATGGATGAATCTAGAGCCTCTTATAGAGAGTAAAGTAATACAGAAAGAGAAAGATAAATATCGTATATTAATGCATATATAGTCAATCTAGAAAGATGGTACTAATGAATTTATTTGCAGGGCAACAGTGAAGAAACAGACATAGGAACAGACTTATGGACACGGGTGGGGGGAGGAGAGGGTGGGATGTGTGGAGAGAGTAACATGGAAACATACAGTACCATATGTAAATTAGATAGCCAATGGTAGTTTTCTGTATGACTGAGGGAACTCAAACAGGGGCTCTGTATCAACCTAGAGGAGTGGGATGTAGGGGGAGATGGGAGGGAGGTTCAAGTGGCAGGGAACATATGTATACCTATGGCTGATTCATGTTGATGTTTGACAGAAAATTCTGTTGATTTCTGTAAAGCAATCATACTTCAATTAAAAAAAATACTAACGTTCAGTTTTAAGATAAACACAAAAGAAGTAATGTACATGAGGACCATACTTAACACTGAAAGTTAAGGATTATCATAAGAAAAAAGTTACAGTATGAGATAAATGCTATAAAGTTCTGTAGTAATCAGTTTATAATACATATAAGTCATATCATTGTGCTGCATTTTTAAACATACGGTGCTATATGTCAATGATCTCATAAAATGAAGAAATATTTATTTAAAAGATAAAGAATAAAAATGCAAAAACATCACTGAAAGAGAATAGCTGTTTTTCCTTTAGAAGTCTTTATTAAATCATAAATGTACAACAACTTCTTAATACTACAAGACACTTCAGTTTTTTTAAATGTCTCATTGTACCATGATCCTAGAAAACAGTTTTTCAAAACTTTGTGAGAAAAATCTTGAAAACAGGTTCACATGTCACTGGACACTTGAAAAATTAATGTTATCAAAGAAAGGATGCTCCTATCTTCTTGAAAGAAACAGAAAGTCAGGAAACTGTCTCAAAAGCAATTTTTTTCATTCTTTCCTCCATAGTAAGGTGATGTTCTTAAGTAAACCAATCCATTCACAAATGACTCTCTGCATCTGTTCTGGTGTCTTCTGCTACATCACTGCCAGTCATAGCATGACTGAGAAAAGAGTTTCCTTAAAGTCATTAATTATTTGGATAACCTAAAGCTGCCCTGTTACCTCTGGGCTCTTATCCTCTCCTCTTACAGTCAAGTCCATGTAAAATAGGAAGCTAAAGATCCTCTTGTCTATCCATATCCAAGTCCTCCACCACCATAAACTCCTTTTCCTCCTCCATAACCAAGACTAACTCCCAAACTGCCACTTCCTGTTCATCCTCTACACCTATTATAACCATGACCAAGTCCACCGACCACTTCTTAATCCATCAGATTGTCCTCCAAAGCTACTTCCTCGTCCTGACCCTGGTCCAACATTTCCATCATCACCAGGAGAATCTCCAAAACCAGATTTGCCTCCCCTTCCACTTCTAGAACTCTGGACTTGTTGCATTTTAGGTCGAGAAAAGGCCTTTCTTACTTCTGCGTGATGGCCGTTGATGGTATGGTTTTTCTGCAACACAATCTTATCCACGGGATCATGATCATCAAAAGTCACAAATCCAAAACCTCTTTTTCTTCCAGACTCTCTATCAGTAATTATCTCAATGGCATCGATTTTTCCATATTTCTCAAAGTAATCTCTAAGATGATGTTCCTCAGTATCTTCAATTCCACCAACAAACAGCTTGTTCACAGTTAGGAAAACCCCTCGCTGTCCAGAGTCCTCTCTTGGGACAGCACGTTTTGGGGCAATTGTTTTCCCATCAATAGAATGAGGTCTGGCAGCCATGGCAGCATCCACTTCAGCCATGGATGAAAAGGTGACAAAACCAAACCCTCTTGATCTTTTGCTTGCAGGGTCCCTTATGATCTCACAACTTATAAGCTTTCCCCACTGCTTGTAATAGTTCCTCAGACTTTCTTCTGTGGTTTCAGAGCTCAAGCCACCAATAAAGAGCTTACGGAATTGTTCTTGTTCCTTCTTTTTCCTGCAAGAATTAACGGTTTGGAATCTTTGCTCGATCTTGGATTCCATCACTTCAGCCATTTTCCTGGTGAGGGAAGGTGAGGGAGATGAGGGAGATCTCTGGGAAAGCTCAGCAACTTGACTGTTCACAATGCTGAGGTAACAAGAAAGTAGAACGTAACTCACCCCGGATCTGAGGGGAGAACCTCCACTGCTCCAGGAACAACACCTTCTAGGAGCACCTTCACAAGGACCTGGTACCACCCTTTGAAATTCTTGAGCACCTTTCAATTTTCCTGCAAAATATCATTTACATGAGTTACATTTCCTAATTCAGGAATCCAAATTAATATTACATTTTCTATTATTTTTTTTCCAGTTTTAGATTGTACCTATATTACTATCTTTTATTTCATATTGTTTTTCTCACTAAATTGGATATCCAATGAAGACAAGATTGATCTAGACTTTAATGTTTAACATTGACATATAACAACATCAATATTTTAGTTCTTAGGAAATGCTCAGAATTTTGAAAGAAAATTATCCACACCCCAAATTTTTTTTCTACATTTTTCAAATAAATTCACTATAGTTAAGCACTGATACTCTCTTGTGGTGGACTGCAATCATTTCTTTTCAAATCACTTTTCTCTGTGTAATCCATTTTAAGACTTTAGCCACAATAATCTGTTTAAGATGTAAAGCTAATCAGTACACCTTTCTTTTAAATTTCTGTCCACATTGGTATTTTTAAGGGGAGAAAAAAAATCAAATTCCATTCCTGCTGTTCTGCCATCATTATTAACACTACCTCTTAAAACACTCAAGATGTTTGAGTCTGGAGGGAAAGTTACTTGATCCTCTCATTTGCAGAGCACCTAATATATGCCAAGTTGTGGACTAAAACCCAGGATTCATAATTCCACGTAACAAAGTTACTGCCCCAATTTATTTTAACCCTGATGAGATAAAAGTGTTAATAGACTAAAGAATGTCTACTCTAGTGTTAGGTATGAATAAGGATTCTGACAACAGTAAGGCCAATGCAGAGATAGAAGGAGACATAGAGCAGGAGCAGTAAGAAAGGCGAAAGGGAGGGGTAATTAACTACAATTTCAGACAATGATGAGATTATGGGAAGTCTGACTCCTGATATCTGAGCAAAGAAAAAAAAAGATGGGGGTAGAGTTCCCTGGGGATCCAGTGGTTAGGACTCATCACTTTTACTTCTGTGGTCTGGATTCAATCCCTGGTTGGTGAACTAAGATACCAAAAAATAAAGGGAAGAAAGGAAAAATGGGAAAAAAACACATTGTAACTAAGGAATTTTTCAGAGAGAACAATTTCTGCAACACAGGGCTAAACACTACTTTGCTTCCCAGGGACGCTGATTTTAAAAACTAAAATGTTGGGACTTGCCTGGTGGTCCAGGGGTTATGAATACTCCTGCCAATGCAGGGGACACAGGTTCGATCCATAGCCTGGGAAGATTCCTCATGCCGTGGAGCAACTGAGCCCACACTCTAGAACCCTTGAGCTATAACTACTGAATCCCACATACCCTAGACCCCATGCTCTGCAACAAGAAAAGCAAACGCACCGCAACTAGAGAAAGTCTGAAAGTAATGAAGACAGCACAGTCATAAATAAAAATTAAAATCTAAAATCTGGACTGTTATTCCCAAGAAAGCTTCATATACAAAGGTATGTAAAACCATGAATCATAAACAAATAAAAATTAAAAAACTAAAATTTGGACTATTATCCCAAGAAAGTTTCATATACAAAGGTATATAAAACTATTTCTTAATACTGCCACTGCTGCTGCTGCTAAGTTGCTTCAGTCGTGTCCGACTCTGTGCAACCCCACAGACGGCAGCCTACCAGGCTCCTCCATCGCTGGGGTTCTCCAGGCAAGAACACTGGAGTGGGTTGCCATTTCCTTCTCTAATGCATGAAAGTGAAAAGTGAAAGTGAATTTGTTCAGTCTTGTCCGACTCCGCCACGCCATGGACTACAGCCTACCAGGCTCCTCCGTCCATGGGATTTTCCAAGCAAGAGTACTGGAGTGGGTTGCCATTGTCTTCTCTGCCTTCTTAATACTAACACCAAGGAAATAACTTTAAAAAGATAACTTCTTGTTTTAAGAGTAAAATCTGCTAACTTAAGAAGAGATTTTACCAAATAAAAAAGGATACAAAAGGACATTCTTGCCATCAATAAAAATGCCACACTTACCAGAACAGTCTGATTTGTGAATGCTAGTTCTCTCAGTTCCAAGAGCTGTCCTGTGACCCACACCTGAGATGAAGGCAACCAGTAGCTTGCTGGAGATAGTAGTGACTTCTGCCTCTGATTACCCTTTTATAGACTAACAGCGTGGATAATCCAATCGGTCAATAACCCAGAGGCACACCCTATTTTAGATTAATGAGATTGAAGAGATTCTAAAAGAAAAAAATATAGGGCTACTGATATTTGCATAATGTCCTAGATGAAAAAATGTAATGTTTGTAGATGGGGAGTGTTACTTAGAGTTTATGTCAACATTTTAGTCAATATTTTATGTTTCCTTTTTCTCCCAGTATGGAATACATTCTGCAAAAATAAGAATGGAAGTTTCTTGATATAGGATTTTCAGATAAGTTATGGTTTCATAGGAAAAAATAGAAACTGTTTAAAGTTTTTCAATAAAAAATGTCAAAAAACTTATTGACAAGACTATATCTATATCACACAGCCACTACAACAAAATTAATGTTTTGTGCATTTACATTTCACCTAATTACTGATATTTGAAATGATCACCGTATTGCTTTTTCCTTACCCTTTGACCTAAACAGTCTCTTTACTCTTTTTACTTCACTTTTATTATTCCAGGATTCCCTAATCAATTTGTTAATCCTAATCATATACAAATCTGGGTGTAATTACATTGGTGATTAAATTATGAATCTTTCACTTAATAGTCTAACACAGATAATCACTTTCACTACCTTTCCCAAAGTCTAAAACCTTAGAACACTTTCAATTCCATTACACTTTCCTGAGTGTTTTATTATTTCTGCAATGCATTTTAATTTTATCTATATTTTAATTTCCATCGGATGTTATCTGCCACTGCTGTTTGGTCAGTAAGTCACATCTGACTCTTTACCAGAGATGTAACTAGTTCTTTATAAAACAAAATTAAATTATATTTATTTCCTAATCGTTGCTTCCTTTCCTCCTCATTCCATCCTGCATTCCTAATTTTCAATCTGGGATTATTTTCCTTGGAGCTTAATATCTCACTCTAGTATTTTGTCTAATTCAAAGCTGTTAACAATGAAATATTTCACTTTAAGTTTTTAAAGACATATTTACTTGGGGCAACATTGATGCTTGATATAGAATTCTGTTTTGATATGATAATTATCATACTTTAAAAATAGTGTTCTGTTAGTATCTATCTTATTTTGTTTCAATATCAGTGTCAAAAATTAAGCTTTTTCTTACATGATTACCTTCTGTATTCTCTACAAATTTGTTAGGTTAACTTTGGCTTTTAGACCATAGGATAGCTTTTCATTGTTTCTTCTGCATATGCTTGTGTTAGCTAATGTTGAGTTACTGCAAATGTAGGTGAATGTCTTTCACCAATATGAAATGTGCTTGTGTATTTTCACTTGTAATATTGTGACTGAAAGTGGGGTCTAGCTATTTATCACTCAAAAGCCACTAAAGAGGCAAGGTTGGTAGAAAGGAAAATTTGCTTCATTTTGGATGCCAGAAAGGGGGGCGGGGGAGGGAGGACTCCTATCCAAAGGCCAACTTCCACCCTCACAATCAGGGAGTACTAGCTTTTATTGACAGAGGGAGAGGGCTACATGCAGAAACAGCACAGTCAGCTCTGACAGTCATCTTGAAATTGGTCATGCAGTAGTGTGACCAGTGTCATCTTGATTGTTTTAAGCAGTTCAGTTCAGTCGTTCAGTTGTGTCCGACTCTTTGCGACCCCATGAACCGCAGCACGCCAGGCCTCCCTGTCCATCACCAACTCCAGGAGTCTACTCAAATCCATGTCCATCGAGTCGGTGATGCCATCCAACCATCTCATCCTCCTTCGTCCCCTTCTCCTCCTGCCCTCAATCTTTCTCAGCATCAGGGTCTTTTCAGATGAGTCAGCTCTTCACATCAGGTGGCCAAAGTATTGCAGTTTCAGCTTCAGCATCAGTCCTTCCAGTGAACACCCAGGACTGATCTCCTTTAGGATGGACTGGTTGGATCTCCTTGCAGTCCAAGGGACTCTCAAGAGTCTTCTCCAACACCACAGTTCAAAAGCATCAATTTTCAGCACTCAGTTTTCTTTATGGTCCAATTCTCACATCTATACGTGACTACTGGAAAAACCATAGCCTTGACTAGACGGACCTTTGTTGGCAAAGTAATGTCTCTGCTTTTTAATATGCTGTCTAGGTTGGTCATAACTTTCCTTCCAAGGAGTAAGCGTCTTTTAATTTCATGGCTGCAATCACCACCAGCAGTGATTTTGGAGCCCAGAAAAATAAAGTCAGCCACTGTTTCCACTGTTTCCCCATCTATCTGTCATGAAGTGATGGTTTTAAGTAGCGTGAGTCTTTATTTTCAGGGTTGGTTTGTTCCCATTTCCTTGAGGCAAATTCCCAGAATTATGTCAGATTAGTCTTGGCTATTGTCTGGCCATCAAGTAGTTAACTTGTTTCACATGGTGAAAGTTTCAGTATTTAGCTCAGAGGGTGTGTTCAGAATTTATTTATAGCTCTTGAGGAGGAGTTAAAAGACTTTAACTTTGCATAATGACTAAACTAAATTGCTTATTCTTGTTGGACTCTTTTTTTTTATTCCTGCATTTTCTCATTTCTCTGCTTAAACTTATTTTTGACTAAAATTTTTCCACAGACAAAAGGCAAGCTGAGGACATTGGGGGGATGGCGAAAGACCATAAGGTCTCGCTCTGTTTCAATATCAATTCCTCCATACCTTCTCTCTGCTCCCCTGTTAATCATATCTCTCTTCCATTTAAGTCTGTGTTGTTTATTATTTTTCACTCACAGTTTCTGTTGAAATATTTGCTCTGCCTTACTCTTTAGTAATCCAGGTAAAAAGTGTAGAATCAATATCTTCTTAATTACCAAAATTCTTAGTTTCATTTCTAAGACAGACAGAATAAAAAACTTTGATTTTTAAAAAGGAACAGTTTTACAATAAGGCCATACAGTGAAAGAAAAATTTCACCACTTCTCTACTGATTTGAATAAGCTCTATGATAATCCTATTTTGACCTCATAGGGTCTGACACTCTCCTGCCCTACATGAAGGAGGAGCTAGTAATGTAAGTCTGAGGTCTACTCAGAGAAGAGTGTTTTTTCCTCCTCCCCCACTTTCCTTTGATTATAAAATTGTGGCCCACTTAATCCTTGGGGCAGAGCTCCCTTGCCTGCTTCCTTGCATTGCATATAAGCATCCAATATTAATAAATCTATTTATTGCCTATCACTTTGCCTCTTGCTGAGTTCCTCTTCCTGATTCCTTCTGCACTAAGACATGAAGAATCTGAGCCTCAGTAAGTATAGACACCAGGTGAGTGATTCTAATTAAAAGACCATGGGTTCGAGTTCCAATATGAGGTACACAGTTTCAGGTGTGTTCTTGAGGGTGTTTCTGGAAAAGACTAGCACTTGATTCCATAGACTAAGTAAATAAATCCATTTTATGAATGTGAGTGGGTGTTTTGCTATTTGGTCAGGGCCCAAATGGAAAAAACTGAAGGAAGGATTAATCCATTCTCCCTCACTGATAGGCCCATATTTTCCTGCCTCTGAACTTCAGAACTCCTGGTTCTCAAGCATTTGGAATTGGAATCAACTATACTCCTGACTTTTCTGGCTTTCCAGTTTGGAGATGGTAGTTTCTGGGACTTTTCCATCTATCAAGCCACTGAGTCAATTCTTACAATAAATTTTCAGATATATATATATATGAATAGTTCTGGTGAGCGGACCAGATTTATGTTTTAAATGGATCATTGTGACTAGAATCTCATACCTGAATTAATGGAGAAAGGATTAGGAATCTTAAACTGTCATTGCTAATCTATTAGAGGTCATTCAAAAGATGACATCTTGCATAAGTTACGGTTAGTGGATGGATTTCCAATATACCAAGAAGTAAAGATTTAAAAATTTACCAATTTGTAAATTGGTCTGGGTTTGGATAATAATTTTCAGATTTCTCTCCTTGTCTCACACCAGCTTTGTATTGTCCCTAAATCCTTTTCTCAATGTATGATACCTGTACCAGCATTATCAACATCAACTAGGAACCTCTTAGAAATGAAAATTCTCCACTCCCACCTAAGACCTATGTGGGTTGAAGTCCAGAAATATGAGTTTTAGAAACCCTGTAGCTGATCGTGATGGCACATTTTTCCAGGACAGAAAAATGATAGAATATCCAAATAATAGGCTGAGACATTCACCATGGATATCAGTGTTTGTCCCTCATTTTACTCAAACTACATATTTTAATTTTAAAAAGAAAGCTCAAGAAATACGCCTCGACTTCACAGAGGAAACAATGAGGCTATGAAATAGGTCAAGCAGGAAACTGGCTTCAGCTCTAGGTACCCTGTAAGGCTTGTATCTGCATTGTATCTGGAACTGCGTGTTCCAGAGGTCAGTGACAAGAATAATTTCCCAGGCTGACAGTGAGTTCAGGAACAGCCAACAGGAGACCACCTTGGAGATCAAGAGACTGCAAGGACTACAGGTTGCAGCAGTGAAGGAGAACTTGTATGTCCTTTGTATTTTACAAATGCCTTAACAACAGTTGCACCAAGTAGTTCTGATAAATCCTTTGGCCAGTGTAAGGGTGGATGGGGGTCTGCATAGTAGTCCTAAAAAAAGCTCAAGAATGTCCATATCTATCATAAATGAGCCCAGAAACAGACCTGGTTCTCTTGCAGCCTCTCTTTAGGAATCAGGAAAATTCTGGAGATGACAAGAAACAGAAGAAAGCAGAGGAGAGACTGCCACTAGCCTTGAGGACAGATGGGATTGCCAGGGAGGAAGAGAGGAAGAGGATCCAAGAAAGACCCTAGAAAACACACTAAGAAAGGCAATTCATACTGAAGAAAAGGAAAGTGGTGCAGACCTTGAGAAATTCATCTTATGATGTATCTGACCTTCCATCAGCATCTCCTTGCAATGTCCATCATCATATTCATGTTTCATAGTGAAAGGTTGTTGCTGAACCATGAAAGGCTGGATTCTTGGCCTCCAGAGGAGAGGAATTCAATCTGGGGCCAGAGACGAGGCTTGATCGCTCAGAGCTTTGTGTAATAAAGTTTTATTAAAGTATAAAAGAGATAGAGAAAGCTTCTGACACAGACATTAGAATGGGGATGGAGCATGCCCCCTCGCCAGTGTTAGCAAGGGAGTTATATACTTTTTAATTAGTTATTACAGTGAATCAAAAGAATGTCTGGAGGTTGTAAAAATCTTACTAGACCCACTCCCATAATTTACATTTTAAGATAACAGGATTAGCCAGAAGGTTTTCAGGAAGGAGAAACTGTCCTCAAGCAGGATACATTGTTGTTATATAATCCTTAGTACAGAGTTTAAGCTGAGTTGTTTGTTGTGTAATCATCAGTTCCAGGCTTAAAGATAAAAACATTTTATCTTTATCTTTTATCTAAGACTAAGGAATGTAGAGGAAAAAAAGCATTTGTCCTTTCCTTCTCCTTGATAATTCCAGACCCCTCTCTCTTTGGGGACCTCAGGACTTCTTATCAACTGCCTAGGCATTGACTCTCTCAATAGGAACCTCAATTCATATTTTCTTTGATTGGTCTTCATTTTTATATTAAATCAATAGTATAATTGAAGCTGAGGCTTTACTTACTGATTTGAATTTACATTTCTTTCCTCTAGTACTTACACTCAAAGAAGAGGTATCTATTCAAGTGAGATTTTTTTCTGTTAATGCTGTATTAAATATGATTTCATACATTATTATTCTCTTAATAATAATTGGTTTTGCTTGTAAGTTTCAGATAAAATCCATCAAACTTTCCTTTATTTATCATATCTTAATGCACATATAGGTAATTTTTATATAAGAAATTGAGTTCCTTAGTACTTGATAAAATTATCATTTCAAGTAAATGGGAAAACTCTGATTTAAAAGGATGAGGAAAACACATTGTAAGTATTAAAAATTGGCTAAATTTTCACTCAAAAATAAGTCTTTGATTTTTGTTTCATTTTAAATGAGTATATTGCATTAATTTAGAATTTTGAAACTCTAAAAGAGTTGCAGTAACATATGGGAAAATCATGTATTAATTGAATATTTTATCCAAATGTGAATTTTTACACTAATTGACAATTGAAACAAAATACAGAAGGTGCAGTAAAAGATATTCTAAATAGCATTTAGTTATGAAAAATATTGTGAGATAGTGGAGTGGTTGAGGCAATAAGGATGTGTTTAATGTATAAATAGTTAGATACTAAAAGCTTTGAGGAAAGTAAATGATCTGTGATAGAATACCTATCTAAGTCTTGATGACTGAGTGTAGTTTGAGTGAAGTTGCTCCAGATGTAATTTGTCGGAGGATGCAGGTGGTTTTGTTGGGATGGGCAATGGAGAGTAAGCAGCAGAGGAAGCACAGGAGGAGGGAGATGAGCAGGACATAGTTGAGACCCCAGTTGTTGGCCTTGACTATGGGGGTGTCTCAGTGTTTCACAAAAACCCACAAAACCACAGCTGTAATGACCCAGAATCACAGAGCCATGCAGGCCAGTGACATCCCTAAGGAATCCTTGAAGGCCAAAGAAGGTCACAATTTTAGGGAGGCAGTGATTTCTCTCACTGGATACTCTTGGTCTGGGCACTGGACACACTGCTTTGCATCTGGGGATAAAGCATTTTTTCATTTGTACCACATTTCAATATGTGATAAACAAAAATATTTACTGTCATTGTGCATATGTGCATCGTGCATGTTGATCCCTCCTGATGTCATACTCAGACACATTTAATTAGAAAGTGTAGGTGAGGATGTAAAAATTGGAACCTTTGTGTGTTCTTGTGGGAATGAAAAATGATATAGCAGCTGTGGAAATATATCTGGCAGTTCCTCTAAAAATTAAACATCACTGAGCAATTCTCATGAGGTGTATGATCCCCAAATTGAAGGCAGTGACTTGAATAGATAATGTGTTACCAGCATTACTTACAATAGCCGAAAAATGGAAGCAACCCTAATGTCCATTGAAAGATAAATGGATAAACAAAATGAGATACATATATACAATGCAGTATTATTCTCTCTAAGAAGAGAAATTAATTTATCTCGTTGAATAGTCAAATCATAGACACAGAAAGTGGAATGGTGTTTACAAGAGTGTGTGCTAAGTGCTCAGTTGCTTCAATTGTGTCCAACTCTGTGAGACCCCATAGACTGTAGCTCTCCAGGCTCCTCTGTCCACGGAATTCTCCAGGCAAGAATACTGGAGTAGATTGCCATACCCTTTTCCAGGGGATCTTCCTGACCCCGAGATTGAACCCATGTCTCTTACATCTCCTGAATTGGCAGGTGGGCTCTTTACCACTAGTGTCACCTAGAAAGCACCACAAGGGAGTGGGAGTAACTCTTTCTTGGTAACAGAGATGAAGATAGGGGTGATAGTTCTGTGGAGGGACAGTGGAGATGGTCACACAGCAACAGAAATTCATTAATGTCCCCAAATTGTACTCATAAGAGTAATTAAAATGGTAAGTTTTATATGATGTTTATTTTTACCACAATCAAAATTACCCTACCTGACGTAACATTAGCACTTCATTTATGTAGATGTTGAACAAAAGGAGCTCTGTTTTGGAAAGGAAAAATACTGATGCATGGGTATGTAAGTTAAAATTCCATACACGATTTTCTGACGTCCCAGTTTGCTTTTCCTGCTTTAGTTCTGAAAATGCTAGTAGCTCCCAGAAAGATTCCTTTCAGAAGAGGCAGATCATTTCAAAGAAAATATCTAGAAATACTGACGTTTGGCACCCCAGATCAATGTAGAGTGAGATTATAGTTCAGTGAACTCTACCAATAATAATTGACCCAGAGACTTTCCCAGCAAGTGTGTCAGGGATCACTAGCCTTTGGAGAAAAGCATTTAAAACAAATAACAGAATTCAAAACAAAAAATAATACTTTTTTAAAGATGACAGACTACACAGTGAGCAAAAAACTAAAAATAAATCAAAATTGAACTACAATTTATCTGCTCAAAGAGGTAAGAACAGTTATTAAGCTAATATAAGTTATTAAAAAAAAAGAATTAGAGGTTCCAGTGAGTCAGTATCATGGGGTTGTAATGCATTCCTCCTCTTATCCCCCCTTTTAAGAAATGATTTGGATATCCATTCACAAAGAAAAGAACATCTGAGGATGTTGCAAGTTATAACACCATACACCAAGGTGTCTGGGAGGATTCTCATCTACCTGTGAATCTGTCAATAGACAGAGTTCGGTATGTACTGAGAAGACTAAAGAGTAAGGAAATCTGCCCAGGCCCCTCTCTCTGTGGTCACGATAAAATCTGGAAAGTGTGAAGTTGGGCATATTTCATATTTCCACACATAAGGGAGAATTTGAAAAAAGTCTAACCATCTAACCATCCAAATGGTAGATTTCAGTATAACACTGGGATTTTATATGTGTGTGTGTGTGTGTGTGTGTGTGCATGAAGGAGTCCTCGGGCCTAGAAAAAAATGTAAAGACCTCAAAGCCCTTGGGCCTGGGAAAAGAAGATAATGACCTCAAGGGCCCTTGCTGAACCACCTGACTTCGGGGATGACAAAACTGAACTTCAAGTCCCATCTTTAGGCTCCAGGCAGATTGCGTCAGCCCAGGACCCTCCACCCTCGGCCCGGGACCCCTCACCCCTGTTCATCCCTTTGACTAAATCTTCCCCTATTGCTTTTGCAAAACCTCCCCTTAAATATGAAGCCTCCCTGATCCCGCAAGCGCTCAACCTGGTCGTTAGACCAACTGTCGCCTCCGCTTGTCTGAATAAAGTAACCTGTCTCCGTTGAGGTCGTCTTCCTTTCTTCCTTGCCTTGTCTCGAACTATACCTTACAGTGCGTGTGTGTGTTTATAATATATTTATATTTACATGTAAGATATATATACATATACACATGACTTTGATTGTGTGGAAGCAGTGATCATAAGAGTAACTTTTGGAGTGTCTCCACCAGGGGAAAAAGAATGCACTAAAGGGATTGTGCTCAGGAAGTTCACCCAGAAGCCTGTGGGAATATAGCATCAAGAGAATAGACTATGAGGTCCATAGGTACCCTCAATGCCCTGACAGCTAAATCTAAACTTCCCTTCAATCTGTAGCTTGAGGTGCACACTTACAGAAGGTAAGAGAGAACTCTGGTAGACAGGGAACATACTCAGGCAATAGACTACAATCTGTGGCCCAGATGTGCTCAGTCACTCAGTTGTAGCTGACTCTTTTCAACCCCATGGACTGTAGCCCACCAGGCTCCTCTGTCCATGGAATTTTCCAAGTAAGAATACTGGAGTGGGTTGCCTTTTCCTTATCCAGGGAATCTTTCCAACCCAGGGGCTGAACCCAAGTCTCCTGTTTCTCCTGCATTGCAGGCAGATTCTTGATCACAATGGCACCTGGGAAGCCAAGGAGAGATGTAAGTCATCCTCCCTTTGTCTGTCCACCAACTCATGTCACAGTACAGGGCACAGATGGAGAGGGGACCAGCTGGCCAAGTCAGAGCAGAGCATACAGCTCTAATGTCTACAGAAATTCAGTTTTACCTGTTACACCAAGGGGGTCCCAAGGCTCCACCAGGGTAATGAGAATGGATCAGGTGGGATCCATAGCCAGGCAGGCACCCAGGCCCCGTCTGTTGGTATGTGGGCTCTCTCATCCAACTTATTCATAAAAAACTGAGGCTGGTCGGGGTTGCCCCTCGGCATCACCCAGGAGAGTGCTCAGGACATCCACTCTCCCAGTGTGCCCTTTCTGACAAAAGCACATTGGTTTGGGTCTAGGTGGCTTCTTGGTGGTCTGTCCAGTTTTCTTGGTCCTCCAAGGTCCTCTCGAGGTGGTGGGTGAATCAGAACAGCCAAGAGCTGCAATTTCTTTATTAGCCTCTTATCCTTATTGACTTCCTCCATCAAATTTCAGTCGTTACAGACCTTAAAGGCCTCCTCTACCAAGTTGACGATGGGGTTTGGGGCCCAGCCTCAAGCTTTTGTAATTTTCTCTGGATATCAGGAGTATCCTGAGTCATAAAATGCATCGAATGTAGTGTCCTCCGCTCTGCAGACTCAGAGTCTGTACTGGTGTAATTCCTTAATGCCTCTATCACCTGGCTCAGGAAGAATGCTGAGTTCTCATCTTTTCCTTGTGTAACCTCTCCTACCTTAACATAGTATAGTGTTCTTTAAAAAGTCATACATTCACTAAGTCTGTAAGTCAGGCATTGCAGCCCAAAGTATTAATACAGGAAAAGTAAAACATATCCATGTGAAGAACTATTAATATATTCAAATGTCTGCAGCAGGTTTACTTGCAACAGTCAAAAACTGGGAACTCAAATACAGATAAACAGTTGAATGGACAAATAGTGGTATATCCACAGAACATATTTCTCATCAATATTGAAAAAAAAACCTAACTACTCACTAATAAGTATGTCACATAAGGGCACTGGAGAGGAAGAGCATAAACATGTTTTGACTTTAATTATATAAAAATTTAGACAATTAAAATCTATCTAAAAAAAAACAAATCAATGCTTGACTAGAGGTCAGAGTGATACCAATAAAGGAAACAAAGTAAATATGAAGGTAGATAGGCTTTTTATGGTTGTGACAACGGTTTCATGGATTTATATGAATGTCAAAACTTATCAAAATGTGTATTTTAACTATGTGCATTTTATTGCATGTATTTTAATGTTATTAAAACTTAAAAATATTCAAAATAAATTCTGCATTTCTTACTATTTTTTTAAAATCTCCCATACTGACTTCACCACTTTCTGCCTCATGCCTTGGGAGGGGCACCTTGCCTCAGTGGTCAAAAATATAAGTAAGCAATGAAGACTGTTCTTAACATGACTCAACAGGAATATTGTCACAAAGTCTATTACTCACTGAAAAGATATCCCTTCTCTCTATCCTCATTTTTCTGTCTGCACAGAAATGGCCTTGAGGAGGATAGCCCAGAGAGGCTACAGAAACCACAACATTTTCAGATTATTTTCTCTCATAATGCCCTTTGCTAATACAATATGCACAATTTAGGAGGCCTGAGAATTTCTCTACATGGTCATTCTTCACAGCCACAATGATTGGAACACTGTGAAGGCCCCTTTGAATGGGCACATCCAACCAGCTTGTAATAGCGTCCTCCTCCCACTATTAATCCAGTGTTTTCTGTAACAATTACCATTTCCCCTACAATCTTACAAGTAGCAGTGCTACCTATAGAATTCTGCATATGAGGGCACATTACTCTGCTGCAGGACCTGGGCGAATATGTTCCTCATCAGTGCTGAGCACAAGGTGATAACCCCTGTGAACAAGACAACTTCATGTTACTCTCAGAAGCATTGAAGGTTGTCACAATGACTACTCCTTCCTTAGGTTGACCTCTGAACCCAGAAAACATGACATTCAGGTCATACATTAGAACCCAGAAAGTTCTGTAGTCTTTCTTTGGAAGCCTTGGGCAACAAGCAGAGAGTCCTCTGGGCCAAAAATGGGTCATGTCAGACCCAGAGAGAAACCACAAATTGATCCGTGGTTCAGCGTGCCACCTTCTGGAAAAGAAAAGAGAGATTTCCAGTAGCTAGTCTGGTGAGCTTTATAACCAGAGAAGAAAATATTTTTAAGGATTCTACCACAAAAGAAACTCAGAAATGTACAACAGAATACCAATGCCCAAGAAAACCCCAACTAATAACAACATCATTAAACATAACACATCAGCCGAAAATAACTAGCAAAGATGTACGTAGATGTCTACTAATTCATGTATAAAAGCAGCAATGCAAAACTCGAAGAAATATCAAAATCAAGAAAACATGCTACTGTAAATAGTACTGCATTGTACTTTGGGGTATACGTGTCTCTTTCAATTCTGGTTTCCTGGGGTTTATGCCCAGTAGTGGAATTGCTGGGTCATATGGAAATTTTATTCCCAGTTTTTTAAGAAATTTCTGCACTGTTCTCTGTAGTGGGTGTACCAGTTTGCATTCCCACTGACTGTGTAAGAGGAAGCAACCTAGATGTACATTGACAAATGAATGGATAAGGAAGCTGTGGTGCATATACACAATGGATTACAACTCAGCTATAAAAAGGAATTCATTTGAGTCAGTTCTAATGATGTGGATAAACCAGGAGCCTATTTTACAGAATGAAGTAAGTCAGAAAGAGAAAGACAAATACTGTATATTGATGAATATACATGGAATTTAGAAAGACGGTAATGATGATCCTACATGCAGGGCAGGCAGCAAACGAGACATAGATGGACTCAGTGGGAGAAGGCAAGGGTAAGATGATTTGAAAGAATATGGTATATTACCATAGGTAAAATAGATGACCAAAGCAAGCTTGATGTGTGAAGCAAGGCACCCATAGCCAGTGAGTGCTCTGAGACAACCCAGAAGGATAGGGTGGGGAGGGAGGAAGGAGGGGGTTTCAGGGTGGACACATGTATACTTTTGGCCGATTCACGTTGATGTATGGCAAAAACCATCACAATATTGTAAAGTATCCTCCAATTAAAACAAGTTAATTAAAAAAAAAATACTGAAAGAAAAAAGAATTTAAAAAAGCAGAATATGCAAAGTGAAAATTAGAATTCTTCATTGTTTTTTCTTTTGTACTGAAGTTGTTTTTTCTACCCAAGTCTGAAATAGATCTTTGAAAAGGCAAAGGGAAAGCATGGTTCAACATAAACGGTTTTTGCTTCCCGTAGTTTTCTCAGGAATGACTAATGTGATAAAGTGATGTTAAACCACATTGGCTTTTGTCTTTGTTGATGCTGTAAATAGTATTAGTCACAATAAATAGATCTTATTTTGTTGTGTAAAATATAATATGGATGCTAAATAAACAATTTTCACATTATTGACCAAAAAGAGAAAAAGAAAACACTAAGGAAAAGACAGTAACTCTCTAATAATTGAAACAAAAAGAACAGAATCTGAGATCTACTGATAAAACATTGAAAATTGTTCTTTTGAAGACTTTCAATGAGTTACAAGAAAACTCAGAAGACAATTTAATTAAATCGCAAAATAATGCATTTTCTGGATAAAATTGTTACCAAAAGGTAAAACTCATAGAAAAAAAGAGGCAGAAATTCTGAAAAATAAACAGTTCAATGAATGAGATGAAACACGCAATAGGGAGCATCTATAGTAATGTACAGGAAATGAATGGTAGAATAGTGAGTTAGATGACAGAAAATGAAATTATCAAGGTGGAGACAAACAAATAAATAAAAATGAATAGAAAGGAATGAGTAATGCTTATGTGTCATATAGGAATCTATCAAAAAGTAAATATGAGAGAAAATACTATTTCATAAGAAGGGAAGAAGAAAGAACCAGAAAATTTATTTAAATAAATAATAAATAAATAAAGTTGAGGGCTTCATGGGTAGCTCAGTGGTGAGGAATCCATCTGCCAAGGCAGAAGACACAGGTTTGATCCTTGATCCAGGAAGATTCCACATGCTGCTGAACAATTAAGTCTGCACCACAACTACTGAGCCCAGGAACTGCCACTTCTGAGCCCATGTACCTCAGCAACTAAAGCCTGCACATCCTAGGGTCTGTGCTCTGCAGCTAAAGTCATCACATTGAGAAGCCCGGACACCACAATTAGAGAGTAGCCCCATTCTCTGCAGCTAGAGAAAAGTCCATGCAGCAATGAAGACCCAGCACAGCAATAAATAAATAAATAAATAAAAGTATAAAAAGAAGAAATAATAGCTGAGGACTTTACAAACATGTGGAGAGAACTGGATAACTAACAGCAAAAAGCTAAAAGATCACCCTATTATTTCAATAAAAAAGATTTTATACAGCAGATACAATTAAACTGTCAAACACCTATAATAGAGAACAATCATAAAAGGAAAGTGAAGAAAAAATTGTAATAATACAAAGGAATTTGCACATGGCTAGTAGTGAATTTCTTAGCAGAAATCACGAAGGCCAAGAGAGAGTGGAATGTTTGTTTTGCCAAAAGTTTTACTTTTGTTTTAGGTTCTAAGGATTCACTAACAAAGAAAACCACTTGTTACACACAAAAAACAATTTCAAAATTTAATAGAGGATTATTTGACTTAATTTAAATATACAGTTATTTAAAAAAAAAATAGAAGTAATAGAGTATACATCACCAAATCATACTGAAATCTCTATCCAGTCTTCAACAGTGCTGGGAAGTCCTGAGTAACAGCATTCTGGAGTCCCAGTTGGAAAAAGGGTCCTGGGCTGTGCATCCATCCCATTAGTGAAACTTCAGATTACAGCCTTGGGAGTTTCTGCTTATAATCCCAGGTCACAGATTGATATCATCATCAGTTTGCATGCAAAAATGCAACTCTGGATTTTCTTTAAATTTTACAATGCTGTTTGTTTCACTTTGTGAGTTGAAGATTTATTAGACCCCAGGGGAATGGCCAGGCTTCCAGGAACTCAAGAAATTCCAAGGCCCACTTTGTTTCTTATCTAAAGTGCTGCGTGACTTGCTGGTAATAACAGGCATGCTTGCAGACAGGCGTGTATTTCAGTCAGGGTCAGAAGTCAGTCAGAGCTTTGCTCTCCCACTTGTGAAGCCAGAACAAGACTTTTTTAATTTTAATTTCCCTAATAGTTCTATTTTCAAATATGAAAGAAAAATATTGCCAGTCAATAATGCTCTATCTGGAAAAATGATCCTTCTGATATGAAAGATAAAAAAGACTTTTTCTAAGCAAATAAATGCTGGAGAAGTTCATTATTACTAGAACTACCAAGCAAAAAATTTTGAAATGAGATCTTAGAGCTGAAATGAAAAGACACTAATCTGCAACAAAATACTATGCAAAGTTAGTGTAAACACCAAAATTTTCCAACTGGACAAAAAATTGAAGAGGAAGAAACATTTTTAAACTCATTTCATGAGACTAGCACCACTCTGAAACAAAAGCCAGATAAAGACTCTACAAGAGGGGGGTTCTGGAAGGGGAACACATGTACCCCCATGGTGGATTCATGTCAATGTATGGCAAAACAAATACAATATTGTAAAGTTAAAAAATAAAAAATAAACTAATTTAAAAAAAAGACTCTACAAGAAATCTCTAGACCAATATCCCTGAATAATATACATGCAAATAATAATAAAAAAAATTAGCAAAGCAAATTCAACAATATATGAAAAAGATTATACATAATGAGTGGTATTTATCCATGGGATACAAGGATGGTTTAATATAGACAAATCAATAGATGTGATACTACACATTAATAGAATAAAAAATAAAATCATATAATTATCTCAACTATGCATCAAAAGCATTTGACAAATAAAAATAATCTTTCATAATTAAGGGCTTCCCTTGTGGCTCAGCTGGTAAAGAATCTACCTGCAATGCGGGAGACCTGGGTTCGATCCCTGGGTTGGGAAGATGCCCTGGAGAAGGGAAAGGCTATCCACTTCAGTATTCTGGCCTGGAGAATTTCATGGGGTCACAAAGAGTCAGACACAACTGAGCAACTTTCACTTTCATAATTAAAACCTTCAACAAATCATATGTAGAAGAAATATACCTCAACACATGAAATGTCATATATGACAAACTCACAGCTGACATACTCAACAGTAAACATTTGGAAGAATTATTTCAAGATCAGGAAAAAAGCAAGGTTGCCCACTCTCAAAAATCTAATTCAGCATAATATTGAAAGTTCTAGCCACAGCAATGAGGCAACACAAAGAAATAAATGATAGTCAAATCAGAAAAAGAAAAGAAAAATTATCCTTATTTACAGTTGATATGAATTGATATAGAGAAGATCCTAAAGATTCAACCAAAACATTGGTAGGAGCATTCAATTAATTCAGTAAACTTACTGGATATTAAATCAATGTACAGAAATATGAAATGTTTCTAAACACTAAAAAAAAAGAAAAATCTGAAGAAGATATAAAACTAACCCATTTACAATAGCGTCAGAGCAATTTAAAAATTATGATTAAATTTAACTAAGTAATTGGAAGACTGGCTCTGTGAAAGCTATCGGAACTTGATGAAAAAATTGAAGAATACAAAAATAGAAAATTGTGCATGTTCATCCACTGGAAGAATTAATATTGTTAAAATGTTATACTACCATAATTTATTTATATATTCAACATGATCCCTATCAAAATTATTCAGATAAATAGGGAAAATAATCCTAAATTTTATATCAGTTCAGTTCAGTTCACTTGTTCAGTCGTGTCTGACTCTATGAATCACAGCACACCAGGCCTTCTGTCCATCACCAACTCCTGGAGTTTACCCAAACTCACGTCCATCGAGTCAGTGATGCCATCCAACCATCTCATCCTCTGTCGTCCCCTTCTCCTCCTGCCTCCAATCCTTCCCAGCATCAGTGTCTTTTCCAATGAGTCAACTCTTCGCATGAGATGGCCAAAGTATTGGAGTTTCAGCTTCAACATTGGACCTTCCAATGAACACCCAGGACTGATCTCCTTTAGGATGGACTGGTTGGATCTCCTTGCAGTCCAAGGGACTCACAAGAGTCTTCTCCAACACCACAGTTCAAAAGCATCAATTCTTCGGCGCTCAGCTTTCTTCACTGTCCAACTCTCACATCCATACCTGACTACTGGAAAAACCGTAGCCTTGACTAGACGGACTTTGGTTGACAAAATGATGTCTCTACTTTTTAATATGCTATCTAGGTTGCTCATAACTTTACTTCCAAGGAGTAAGCGTCTTTTAATTTCATGGCTGCAATCACCATCTGCAGTGATTTTGGAGCCCCCAAAAATAAAGTCAGCCACTGTTTCCACTGTTTCCCCATCTATTTGCCATGAAGTGATGTGACCAGATGCCATGATCTTTGTTTTCTGAATGTTGAGCTTTAAGCCAACTTTTTCACTCTCCTCTCTCACTTTCATCAAGAGGCTTTTTAGTTCCTCTTCACTTTCTTCCATAAAAGTGGTGTCGTCTGCATATCTGAGGTTATTAATATTTCTCCTGACAATCTTGATTCCACCTTGTGCTTTCTCCAGCCCAACGTTTCTCATGATGTACTCTGCATATAAGTTAAATAAGCAGAGTGACAATATACAGCCTTGATGTACTCCTTTTCCTATTTGGAACCAGTCTGTTGTTCCATGTCCAGTTCTAACTGTTGCTTCCTGACCTGCATACAGGTTTCTCAAGAGACAGGTCAGGTGATCTGGTATTCCCATCTCTTTCAGAATTTTCCACAGTTTATTGTGATCCACACAGTCAAAGGCTTTGGCATCGTCAATAAAGCAGAAATAGATGTTTTTCTGGAACTCTCTTGCTTTTTCGATGATCCAGAGGATGTTGGCAATTTGATCTCTGGTTCCTCTGCCTTTTCTAAAACCAGCTTGAATATCCGGAATTTTACATATTGCTGAAGCCTGGTTTGGAGAATTTTGAGCATTACTTTACTAGTATGTGAGAAATTTTATATAGAATCATAAAAAATTGGCTCAGATGCTAAAGAATCTGCTAGCAATGCAGGAGATCTGAGCTCCACCTCTGGTTTGGGAAGATTCCCTGGAAAAGAGAATAGGTTTCCACTCCAGTATTCTTGACTGGAGAATCCCATGGGCAGAGGAGCCTGGCAGGCTTCAGTCCATGAGGTAGTAAAGAATCAGACACTACTGAACTACTAAGCATAGCATAAAGCAATCCAAATAGATTTTGTCAACTACAAAATCACCCAAAAATGATCCCAGCATATTCTAAGCTTTTGATTGCAAGACAAAATAAATGCCAGGTGAATAAAAATTTATTTGTAATATTTTAGTACCTTACACATAAGAAGGAAGTTAAAATTAAGCAGGTAAATGGATGGACAGTCCTTAGTGATTGTGGTGTTTCTTTAATAAACTTCTGTTGTATCAGGATCCTGTAACTATTAAAGCTTCACAAACAACCAAAAGATAATTAATAGAAAAAATAGTACCAGTCTACTAGATGAAAACTTTTACAATAGGAGAATTGACCAAGGAAGCTGATTTAACTAACAAAAGGTCTTGATTTATTCATGTTTTGTTTCGTAAGTCATTTTATTAGGGAATAAATGGAAGTTACTAAAGGATTATAGCAATGTCTATCTTAATAATAATAGAAGTCAAATGTAATCAATCAGTAAATATTTATGATTTCCAGACACAGAATGAACTCTACATGAATAAAGTTATGGTAACAGTTTAAATTTAGAGATTAGAGAACACAGACACTCATAAAAGGTAACAAAGAGTACTGAACCCCAAACCCAATTGAATTATCCTTACAAAAGTTTTCTAAATAGAAGGGCTACATAGACTATAGTCATCAGAAAATATTTACTTATATTGAACATTTGACTTTAAATCAACAAGGACATGAAAATTATTCCTTGCATTTTCTATTCAAAAGTTTGTCAGCAATACAGACAGAAAAGACACATGAAAATATGTAACATAAAAATATCCATTCAGGACTTTCAAAGGGATGTTTGGACTGACTGGGATGATTTATAATGCTACTTGAAGAAAATGCTCTCTGAGAAATGTCTGTCAGTGAATCCAGACAAGTGAGTTGGCTGTTGCTGAGATACTGGCTGTAGTTCTTAAGTGTTGGTGTCAAAAGAACTATTTTGCCTGATATAATCCAGGATTGTGAAAATGATAGTGAATATTTTTCAGAACCAACAATATATTTTCTAGAATGACTGTGTGCCAGTAGACACAGTACCAAGAAAGTTTGTACCCAGCTCCCTCTAGTATTTCTTGGACACATCCCCTGCTCTGACTTTCTGGCAGTATGTACATCTCCTCTGTATTCTCCTTAGAGCTGTAGCCACATCTTTATTTCTCAAGCTATAGATGAGTGGGTTGAGCATTGGAGTGAGGATGGTGTAGAAGGCGGATACAACCTTGTCTTTCTCTGGTGTGTGATATGATTGGGGCAGCACATTGGTGTAGAAGGCTGCCCCATAGAAAATGATCACCACCATAATATGGGATGAACAGGTAGCAAAGGCTTTGCGCCGGCCCTCAGCAGAGTTCATCCGATGCACTGTGAGCAGGATGCGTGTGTAGGAAACAGAGATGATGGATATAGGGATGAGCAGCATCAGCACGCAGCAGGCATACATCAGGGTCTGGTAGAGCGATGTGTCAATACAGGACAGCTTCAGTACTGCTGGGATCTCACAGAAAAAGTGATTGATCTCTCGGGACCCACAGTAAGGGAAGCTCATGGTAAAGGGAGTCAGCATGAACCCATCCAAGGAGCCACCAACCCAGGAACCCACCACCATAAACAAGCAAATCCTGCGGTTCATGAGGAGAGGATATCGAAGAGGGTTGCACACAGCCACATACCTGTCATAGGCCATGAGGCCCAGCAAGAAGAATTCCCCCCCAATCAGGGTCAGGTAGAGGAAGATCTGAAGTGCACAGCCCAGGAAGGAGATGGTCTTTTCCTTGGACAAGAGGTCTTGCAGCATCTTGGGGACAGTGATGCAGATGTAGACAGTGTCCATGATGGACAGTTGGCTGAGCAGGAAGTACATGGGCGTGTGGAGGTGGGAGTCTGTGTGAATGAGCAGAATCATGACCATGTTGGCTGTTACGGCCACCAGAAAGATGGAGAAGACCGCTGCAAAGATAAATCCAGGGAATGTGGGATGTGTGATGAGGCCCGAGAGGATGAAGTCAGTGGAATTTTGAAGAACCATCTCCATGTTTACATCACATAATAGCTCCTAGAACTGCAAAGACAGGAAGTTGTTAGGTTAATTAATAATCCTAAATTTAGGGAGGGCCCACCATGGATAGTATGTCAGAAGCAGAGTGGGATAAAGGAAAGAACATCACTTCAGAATCATATTGAATTCCAGTTTTGACATTAATTGTCTATGTAATATTGGACAGAAAAATTAATCTATAAACTAACTCAGTTTCATCATTTGTGAAAAGTTATCATAGGGCTATATCTCTGTAGACTGATATAAGATATAAATGTAGTAATTTATACAGTATCATTTTCAAATTTTTCTTTATTTTTATTTTGAACTATCTTCTGTATATATTTTATAATCTTATTTTAGAATGAAAATTTCTTCAGTTTGATAACTGTGCCTTAATCTTCATATTGCCTTGCAATCAATTTGTATGGGTAGATTAAATTTAAATTGCTCTCTGCCATTTATTATTGCATTGTTAACATCATGGATATCCATTTGTGATCTCATAAACTGATAAAAAATAAGCATGAAGCCAATAAATTTAGATAAATTTGATCTCTTGGCTGCTGTTATTATTAAGTTGCTTTGTGAATGGTTGGAATATCGGGAATTAACAAGGCAGTACTACAAACTTTAATTAAAGGTCAATATCTGTGGCCTATGGTTAGATGTTTTTCTTCCAAGGAAGTTCATGTTTTAGGCACAGGTCATTTTAAGTATTTGGATCCATTTTTTTTTCTCAAAGAATAATTTAGGGTCATAAATCTCAAATGGGTACCACCTTAAATATATTCTACAAGCAAGGCTTTGGGTTCTTCGTCATTGTGGTCTTTCTGATTGACACCACTGAGTGGACTGAGATTTTATGACTTAGAATGGCCTCATATCATTTCATAGTGACCTAAGCAACTCTTTAATTATTGTTCAGCCGAACATTAACAGTTTTTCTGTCATTCTGAAATTATCAAAATGTTGTATTGTCCATTACTACTTGCTTTGTTTTTTATTTTTAATTACTTAACAATTATTTTTCTACATTGTTATCTATCCTCTACGTTTATAAGTAAAGGCATGGAAATGAGATTCCAGAATTTAGAGGGAAAAAATGCAGTTGAACTAAATGGAATGAACTCTTGTATCTTTTATTCTTGAGAAATGTAAAAGTGCATTTCTTAGATATATTCAGGTACATTGAGAAATGAGTTTATTATTACCATTGTTTTATAGTGTGCATTTCTGTAGTGTACATATCTTCATTTTAGTGACAGAATTACTGAAGAAGTATATTTCTATAAAATATGTTAGTTACTAATACTTTATCTGGATTTTTAAATAAATATATAGTCTTTGAGGTATCAAGAATGAATTAATCTTTATGCTGAAGCATAACTATTAGGAACAATAGTGAGACTTTTTCTGAGTATTCACTAAAGATGTAATTACATTATAGACTAGGTAAATGAGCAAAATTCCAGAAGGAGAAAATAAAAAGCAATTTTATGTTGATCTGTGCTGAAGCTTTAATATACCTTTTCAATTGAGAAGGAGAAAAAAAATGCCTGGGTAAACCAGCATAAACCCTACCTAAATATAAAATATCAGCTTTCAATAAGTTTCATAAAAGTCAGCTATTTCTGCCTTTTTAAATATGTGAAAGATTTACTTGTGAAAATCACAGCTCTGAATCATAGACACAGAGACTAAATTTAAGATATTAGAATTAAAACTGTGTTATGGGACTCTGCAATAACTGGTTGGAATAAAAATATTCGTGCAGGCAGACAGTAACTTTATCTTGACCAACAATCCTTTTTTTCACTTAAACACATTGTAGATTTTATATGCACTACTGACAGTATCAAATCCACTCCTAATCATCACTTTGAAAATACACTGAAGAACTGAGATAGCCAAATAATCTGAAAACTGCCTAAGGAAAAATTGCTTTACAATCAAAATATGGGTCAGAGAAATTTGTTTCACACATACACTCAGATTGGAGTCTACAGAATATTCAAAACTGTAAATCATTCTCATTGCCTCAGAACTCTTTGATTAGGGATGCAAAATTTTCAAACTCCAGATTCTTTCTTAGAGTAGATCCTAGAATGTTAAAAGATATTAATAAAGCTGAAGGAGCAGAAGGATATGTTGTAAACTAACTTTATTTCTAAAACAATCAGAGTTTCAGTGAATAAAAGAACCTCAGTTTGGATCCAAGCTGCTCCTCTGTGTATATGTGAGTGTGTGTGTGTGTGTGTGTGTGTGTGTATGTAAGAGAGAGAATATTTAAGAGTAGGGAATAGATCCTGCTAGAAGAATAGCATACTAAGAGGCTTAGCACAAAGGTGCATGTGTTACTTTTGTCAGTGAATCAAATATATAAAACTAATGTGACACACGATCAAAATATGTAGTTAAAATTGTACTGTGGAATATTTGACATGGCAACATCTACATAATGAGCACAACGACATGTTATGATTTATTCTATTTGCATCAGTTCCCAGTATCTAATTTTAACATTAGTGTTAACACCACTGACTACTATTTAATGTAATGTGTGATTAGATTTACACATACAAGATACTGGATTCCATTCCCCATTAGGTAATCTTTCTACCACTATCATCATTATTCCCTAATCTCAAGTTTTCTACCATTTCCTTCTTTAATTACAATCCTTCTAAAAATTAGAAGAAAAAAATGAAACCTTGTATCTGCATGGTCCCAGGTTCAGGCTCTTCTGTTGTTCAAGACAGAGAATGCCCCACCTCCAGAACTGACATAACATCACCTAGTATAGGTACATAATCACCTGGTATGGCAGGGGCTAGGATATGGGAAGATCCAGCCAAGGTAAGAAGAGCACTGTGAGTGGAGACTCTGGATCTCTGCCGTGGGATGGGATGGGTAAGTTTTGCAAGAGGCCTTGATTTTTTCTCTGATATGCCATGTGGCGAGTAAAGGTAAGGAGATGAAAGAGGGTTCCTGTGCAAGGTGCTAGCTGGTAGAAGCTGAACGTTTCAGGACAATAAGCCTGGAATTATTCTGAGAGAAGCCACAGAAATCTGGACACAATTCAGATCCTTACATCTTGTAAAAAGAGGCCTTCAAGTGAGATCAGGGAGAAGGATTACCGAAGATAAGGAGGTCTTGGACCAATCCTTTCTGATTCACTGTATGCACAATTGACAGGGAGAAGGTCTGATTCCAGATAGTTTAGTTTTTATATCAAAGACATGCTAAGACTTTTGCTATCTCTAATAACTGACTAGTCCAGGGAGGGGCAGTCTCTCCACAGCTAGAAATGTTAAGATGTCAAAACATCATAAGATACAGAAGATTTAAATATGTACATATAGTTAATCATTAAGTGTTAGTTCTAATACCAGGTGCCAACTTACCTAAAGCATACTATTAAGGGTATACTCTGATGCTGAGAAAGATTGAAGGCGGAAGGAGAAGAGGAAGACAAAATTTGAGATGACTGGATGTGACCACCGACTCTATGGATGTGAGTTTGAGTAAGCTCCGAGAGTTGGTGATGGACAGGGAAGCCTGGCTTGCTGCAGTCCATAGGGTCTCAAAGAGTTGGACACGACTGAGCGACTGAACTGAACTGACTGAAAGGTGTGGCCAGTGGTCCGGAAACAATAATTACATCTGGCTTCCTGGAATATTGCATGCAGGGTCTAAATTTAAATCTGTCAGATGCCAGGACAGCTACTTATTTTGATTAATAGAGCTATATCCTTCTAAGTAGTGGTGTCAGTTTGTGCAGTGGTAAACAGAAATCAGAGGATCAGGCACAGAGGACATCTACTCTCTACCCTGCTAGTGCTATAGGGGAGTAAAGAATCAGAGGAAAAGAACAACTGCACAAGACCAGAAATGACAGAGGAACATAAAAAGCTGATACCAGGAGCTCTAAATGTAAAGTGCTCATTACTGCATGATGTGATCTAAGTTTCTGACATGTAGACACAATCCTATTCTGCTTTAGTGACTCAGCCCAGTGGTCTCTGATAGGACCATGGTAAAATCTTTTAAGGGAATTTCTTTAAGAAATGCTGCTTGTCTATTAAAAAAAAATAGGTTTTATCGTTTGAGCACTATGAGAGCATATGACCATGCCTATGGAGTAAGGAAGGGAGAAGGGAGCTTAGAAAAGAATAATAATAATAATTAAAAAAAGAAATAATTCAATATATTTTAATCTCCCCCTAAGGATGCAAAAACCTCTACCCACACCTTTTTCCATACAAAAAGGTTAACTCTTGCCTTAAAAATATCCAGAGAGGGGGAAAAAAAGGAAAAAAATATTCAGAGGGCAATCCATGCTTTTCATTAGTAATACATATCATAGACATTAAACTCTAAAAATTACTCATCATGAATACTAAGCTAGATCTTTCAACCATCAGCTTTTACATGCCCCTTTTCTCTTTAGTAAATTCATTCAAGCACCTATAAACTAATACTAGATTCCCCTATGCTTCCTATTTCAAGCTAAAGTATCCCTTTTCTGAGAACTGAATGTACAAATTTATCCTTCTTAAACCTGAAGATAGTTTCTAATAGTCTTAGAGTGATGCCTAAAGAAAACATCATAGTGTATGGGAAATGTTCCATTTGGTTTCCATGAAACTATTAACTCTTACCTCAGAGCAGTTGAGTCCAGGCCTTAGTTAGGCAACACTGAAATGGTAGCCTTTTAAAATACTTGGATATGAAGGTGAGGCTAAGACAAAAGTAAGCATTTAATTAATATTGGATTTCAGCCTCTTGCAGGAGAAATCCCTAGGTTAGTAATTAATCTATATTTACTGGGCTCACCTTGTGCATAAGAGGAAGATCAGCCAAAGTCCAATCCTCTTACCAGAGAGTCTATTCTTCTCCCAAGCAAAAATTATAATTGCTTCTTGAGATTTTTTCATAAAACTACTTATCTAACCCTGGCATCTCTTAAGAATAAAAAGAAATGTAATGTAGAGAAGAAAGTAAAGCTCATTCTCAAGTTAAAACTTCACATTTCTAAAAGGGATTGTTTCAAAATTAAAAAAGAAATTCCTTTTTTTTCCATATCATTGATTTACTTTGGGGAAAATTATGTTAAAAATATGTATTTAACATGGAAGGGAAATTCTTTTTTCATAATTATTCATCTAGTAAGTAGTGGAGAAGGAATTCATAGGCTGTAAGAGACATGATAAAGAGCAAAGAGATCAGAGAATGAGAAGAAAGAAGGAAAGGAAACAAAGAGGGAGAGGGAAAGGGAAGAAGATGAAAACACATAAAAGAGTGAAACAAAAATTGAATATTTTCTAACAGTTATTTTGCATAGGTATACTAAGATATTAAACATGAAAAAAAGTTTCTAAAACTTAAATTCATTTTATTTCTCTAGAGAAGTCTTGTTTGGGGAGGTGAGCAACTTAACTAATAGTGACAACAACAATTATAATAATAATAGATATCATGATAGAATGTCTGATGATGGGCATGTTGCTTACATAATTTCTAAACATCACAAATTCATTAGACACAGAATTTAGGCTTCATATTCTCTATATCACATGTGATAAAAATTTCCAGCCATTTAGAATGCCATTCAATAACTAGCTAATGCTTCTTAAAGAATAGTTTATATGACTTATCAACAAACATAAAAGTCCTTCAATCAGAAATAGAGTTATTTGAATATCCTTTTCCTTCAAGTGTGATGTAGCTCAACACAGAGCCGCCAATGGTTTAAAACCAGGTATTGATGTGCCCAGTGCTAAATGGGTCTGATAGTACCTGAGCAGGTATAGCCACCAGGAAATTGATCTGGCAGTCAACAACCACCTCAGTTTACCCCAATGACTACCATTTTTTTTGATGTCCATGTCAGGAAAATGGTTGAGAAGTGCTGCTATAACAAGTTGGTCTCTTATTATTATTACCAAGTTTACAAAGGAAAATAACACAGCTTCTGAACATGACAATTTTTGTTGGTAAAGTATGAGTCTAAATTATTTATATATGATAGATATTTTGTGACTTCTCAAGGTTTTCTTTCTTTTTTTTCTTGCTCATCTTTCTCTTTTAGCTCTTTTCCTACTAATACCCTTCATCTCCTTTAG
Source organism: Giraffa tippelskirchi (assembly GCF_054371585.1). Lineage (NCBI taxonomy): Eukaryota > Metazoa > Chordata > Mammalia > Artiodactyla > Giraffidae > Giraffa > Giraffa tippelskirchi. Next base: position 115,992,171 of record NC_137280.1, on the reverse strand, counting down.
CCTTTTCCAGTAATAGTCCTTATACAGAGGTAGAAGTAGACCTATATTATAAGATAGTAATTCTTAAATTCTGGATGTTTTGTTTAATCTCAGATAATTTTGTTTGCCCACCCTATTCCAAAGTGCTACCTGGCAGTTAAAGTGAATTCTTCTTGGACAAAATTCCAGTATTTATCACGATAAGACCTAAATTAATATAGTTTTAGGAAGCTCTTTCTAAATTTCTAAAGAGTTTAGTTCTCTGCTGATGTTCTTGAAAGACAGAGGCACATATCAGGTTCCCTAACTGGAACTTCATACATGGAAGAAAAAAGTGTGAAGATAATGAGAGACCTGGGGTAAAAATTCCAAAGCTTCCAGAATATTTAAACTAAACAATGACTCATAAATCATGTAATTCACCCATCTTCTTGGGAAAATGATTAAATACAAAGCCTCAGAGGATATGTTAAATATCCCTGAAATTGGAATAAGGATACCTCGATTGCAACCACATTTCCCACATGTCTTTGGGAATGAGATTCTGTTCTCAGGGTTTGTTTTCCATCTATTAAATAAAAAGGTTTGGCACAATCATCTCTAAGGTTCCTTCAAACTCAAATTTTCTATGATGCAGAATTCAAGTGACCTTTCTTTCTTTTCCTTTATAATTCTCATTATTTTATTATGTTTGCTTCATCTGTAATAATCCTTCATTATAACCAAAATAGACTTAATATTATCTATTGGTTACAAATAAGACAGTGAAGAAAATCATGTTTAGAGTATTTCTATTTCTCTTGAGATTATGGAAGATGTTCTGGGATATCTCTAAACAAAGACTGGGAGTTACTAAAATATGTCTATATTCTAAGTAAAAAAAGTTGATGCAAATATCAAAGAAGCAGTCATAAGCAGATGACAGAACCTACCCAGAGCACACATGAAGGATCAGGCACATAAGACAGAAAGAATGCCCAATCATAGGCTGAGAATGAGGTCTCTGCTTCTCTGCTTAGAGACACAAACAACTTTCTCTAAATTTACCTTGCTCACTGTGGAATAGTAGATTCTCAATGCTGGGGAAAATCCATTTATTTTATTTTACTTTTAATTTCTTCGGACTATAACTTTCTTTTTTTATTTACATTTTCATTTTATATTGGATCATAGTTGATTAACAACGTTCTGTTAGTTTCAATGATTCAACAAAGTGATTCAATAATATCAAATACATATACATGTGTCCTTTTTTGAATTCTTAGACTAAAATTTATGTTGAAATAGCAGAACCAAAGAGGCCTATTGAGCACACAATTAAGAAAGTACTATTAGATTTGTCTACATTTTCCATTATGCAAACCTTCTGGCTACAGTTAAGTACATCTAACCAAGACAAACACATCTATGTTAAGTAGTTTCTATTAAAATTCTCTTTATATTAAACCCTCATCTTCTCTTTCATTTTATTGCCAGCACACTTCAGAAAGCCATTTTAAAAGTCCCTGAAATCCCCAAGCCCCTAGTTATCTTAGTAATCTAGAATAATTAAAATCCCATGATTCACTAGAGAAGAACAGCATCACTACCAAGAGCAATGAGAGCTGGAACATAGTCAATATTACAAAAAATTGGGAATAGATAAAGTGCAAGAGCAAGGGAGAGAGGAAAAAAAAGGAATGTGTTTGGGAAGTAGGAATTGTTAGGAATGGAAGAGGGAGAGGTATAAATGAAGGAAGAGAAAGAATTTGTTGGAAAAAAGGAGAGAAAAAGCAAAAATTGAGGAAAAGAAGACCCTACTATGCCCAAATATGCCTTGGATTTGCTAACACTACTCTAGAGGGGAGAAACTGGACTGATGTTGAAAACAAATGTATTATAAGACATGTGACATTTATTTTGTTCATTCAGTTTATATCATCTGAGTGACAACCATAAGTGTCACTAAGCTGGAAAGTGTCAGGCAAGTGTAATCTCCTTGGTTCTGTGTCATCTCAACAAAAGTTTGAAGTAACGGACATTAAAGCCCTCGGCGCATCACAGCTCTTGGACAGACCCTGTTATAGCTCTTGGGTCTCTAACAGACCATGTTATAGCTCTTAGACAGATCAGTGTTAACAGCTCCGTGTTACAGCTCAATTTTATTTAGAAAATAGCAGGAAAATACACCCTCACGGTGTGAGGGCATGCCGATCCAAAGATGCAAACAGAGGGCCTCCGGCCCTTTGGCTCCTCTTTTTTAATATGTTTTTTCCACCCCCCTGGGCCTGCTCTATGTAAATTGGGCTAGCCAGTAGTGCTGTTTGTTCTACCTGAGGTCCTCACTCCGGTCCTTGGACCTTCCTTTGTTCTATTTTCGTGGGCTTTCCCCTTCCTTGTCTTTTAGCCCCCCCATTCTGGTCTCCTGTTTCCTATTCTAACTACCTAAAAAAAGAAAAGTAAATATTCTCTGATCTCTTTTAATTCACTATGTGGGAAAAGAGAGGGATCAACCCCTACACAAGTGGCCATGTAGTTCCCTTCCAAAAAGCGTTCTTCATATAGGGTGTTCTTGCTTGTTTTCTTCAGTTTCTGAAGTCAGGCGGAATTTAGTGTGAAGTGAGGTTAGGATATCTATCCTCTCATGATACACTAGAGACAATGACCATTGTTTTTGAGAGAGTTAATTTAGGTAATTGATAAGGAGTAAGAGGCCCTCAAAAAGGAAGTGGTCCAGGGCCCTCCAGAGGAGAAAGGGGGTTGGGGCTCTCAAGGAGAAAAAGACAAATGGTTTTTTTCTATATTCTTTCCTCTTAGTCACATAAAATGCTTTTTCTTTAAGCCCAGAGCTAATGGCTCAAGAGTATGTTTTTCCTTAAACTCTGTTCAGTTCAGTCAGTTCAGTCACTTAGTCCTATCCGATTCTTTGCGACCTCATGAACCGCAGCACGCCAGGCCTCCCTGTCCATCACCAACTCCAGGAGTCCACCCAAACCCATGGCCATTGAGTTGGTGATGCCATCCAACCATCTCATCTTCTGTCATCCCCTTCTTCTCTTGCCCTCAATCTTTTCCAGCATCAGGGTGTTTTCCAATGAGTCAGCTCTTCGCATCAGGTGGCCAAAGTATTGCAGTTTCAGCTTCAACATCAGTCCTTCCAATGAACACCCAGGACTGATCTCCTTTAGGATAGGACTGGTTGGATCTCCTTGCAGTCCAAGGGACTCTCAAGAGTCTTCTCCAACACCACAGTTCAAAAGCATCAAATCTTCAGCTCTCAGCTTTCTTTATAGTCCAACTCTCACATCCATACATGACTACTGGAAAAACCATAGCCTTGAATAGACGGACCTTTGTTGACAAAGTAATGTCTCTGCTTTTTAATATGCTGTCTAGGTTGGTCATAACTTTCCTTCCAAGGGGTAAGTGTCTTTTAATTTCATGGCTGCAATCACCACCAGCAGTGATTTTGGAGCCCAGAAAAATAAAGTCAGCCACTGTTTCCACTGTTTCCCCATCTATTTGCCATGAATTGATGGGACCGGATGCCATATTCTTCATTTTCTGGATGTTGAACTTTAAGCCAACTTTTTCACTCTCCTCTTTCACTTTCATCAAGAGGCTCTTTAGTTCTTCTTCACTTTCTGCCATAAGGGTGGTGTCATCTGCATATCTGAGGTTATTGATATTTCTCCTGGCAATCTTGATTCCAGCTTGTGCTTCCTCCAGCCCAGGTTTTCTCATGATGTACTCTGCATAGAAGTTAAATAAGTAGGGTGACAATATACAGCCTTGACATACTCCTTTTCCTATTTGGAATCAGTCTGTTGTTCCATGTCCAGTTCTAGCTGTTGGTTCCTGACCTGCATACAGATTTCTCAAGAGACAGCTCAGGTGGTCTGGTATCACCATCTCTTTCAGAATTTTCCACAGTTTATTGTGATCCACACAAAGACTTCGGCATCTTCAATAAAGCAGAAAAAGATGTTTTTATGGAACTCTCTTGCTTTTTTGATGATCCAGCGGATGTTGGCAATTTGATCTCTGGTTCCTCTGCCTTTTCTAAAACCAGCTTGAACATCTGGAAGTTCATGGTTCATGTATTGCTGAAGCCTGGCTTTGAAAATTTTGAGCGCTACTTTACTAGCATGTGAGATGAGTGCAATTGTGCACTAGTTTGAGCATTCTTTGGCATTGCCTTTCTTTGGGATTGGAATGAAAACTGACCTTTCCCAGTCCTGTGGCCACTGCTGAGTTTTCCAAATTTGCTGGCATATTGAGTGCAGCACTTTCACAGCATCATCTTTCAGGATTTGAAATAGCTTAACTGGAATTCCATCACCTTCACTAGCTTTGTTTGTAGTGATGCTTCCTGAGGGCCACTTGACTTCACATTCCAGGATGTCTGGCTCTAGGTGAGTGATCACACCATGGTGATTATCTGGGTTGAAGATCTTTTTTGCATAGTTCTTCTGTGTACTCTTGCCAACTCTTCTTAATATCTTCTGCTTCTGTTAGGTCCCTACCATTTCTGTCCTTTATTGAGCCCATCTTTGCATAAAATATTCTCTTGGTATCTCTAATTTTCTTGAAGAGATCTCTAGTTTTTCCCATTCGATTGTTTCTTTCTCTATTTCTTTGCATTGATCACTGAGGAAGGCTCTCTAATCTCTCCTTGCTATTCTTTGGAGCTCTGCATTCAAATGGGTATATCTTTCCTTTTCTCCTTTGCTTTTCACTTCCCTTATTTTCACAGCTATTTGTAAGGCCTCCTCAGACAACCATTTTGCTTTTTTGCATTTCTTTTTCTTGGGAATGGTCTTGATTCCTGTCTCCTGTACAATGCCATGAACCTCCGTCCATAGTTCATCAGGCACTCTGTCCATCAGATCTAATCCCTTAAATCTATTTCTCACTTCCATTGTATAGTCATAAGGGATTTGATTTAGGTCATACCTGACTGGTCTAGTGGTTTTCTCCACTTTCTTCAATTTCAGTCTGAATTTGGCAATAAGGAGTTCATGATCTGAACTCCTTAAACTCTGTACTAGAGATTATATAAGAACAATGTATCTTGCTCAAGGACATGTTTCTCCCTTTTAACAAGAACCTTCTGACTAATCTTGTTATCTTAAGAGATTTGCTTCCAGAGTGGGTCTGTTAAGATCTTTTTATTATTAGTTCTAATCTTCTTAATTTAAGGTGTCTGTTGTGGGAGTCAGTCTGGTAAAAGTATATAAGGCCCTGATAAGACTAGCAAGAGGGGCACTCTCCGTCCCCCTTTTGATGTCTATGTCAGAAGTTTTCTCTGTTCTTTTTGACTTTAATAAAACTCTGCTACACAAAAGCTCTTGAGTGATCAAGCCTGGTCCCTAAACCTGAAGCTAAATCTTCTTCTTTGGAGATCACGAATCCGACATCGTTCACTATAAGCCATCATTTTTTCACAAGTGTGTGCTGTGGACAGACTAACATTAGACTTGAAACAGTTTCTGTATGTTTTAATAAAGGTCTTATGTTAGAGTTAGAGGACATTAATCACCTCTGTAACCTCATCTCTGCAAGAGGAAATTCTATGTTAAGTGCAATGTCAAGAGACAAGACCACTTCTGGTACAGAAATGGGTGAAGAAAGCAGGTTTCACTGCCTTTCTCTATAGTGATGAGTCAGTTATAATAATACCTCGTGGCATATAGCACCTTCCAAAGCTAAAGTTGCTTTGCACCAGTTATATCATGTTCTTTTAAAATTATTCCTCTGAGGTAAAAATTAAGTTAGAATGTTCTAATTTAATACCTTGAAAAAAGAGGGCTTCAAGAAATTAATTTGTTCAACCTGACATAGTGAGGTTGAAAAAATTAATTTCATATCTGTAATTAAAGTTTAATAAGAGTTATAATACCAAAGCATCTTTTTAAATGTGAATGCCATTTTTCTAATCTATTTCTTTTCTATCCAGAAGCTATATGTAAAGCATACTCACTATTCCTATATCATAAAAAGCCAAAATTTCCAATCTTGGCATGAATCATTCTCTCCATGACACAAGTGTTAGAAAATAAATTTCAAGGACTAGATTGACTGTTTCTAGGAAATTTGGACAAAATGGTGGAGTCTTTAAAAGTTGACTCCAACTTCTGGTTATAATATAGGTGTTATTGAGAGAAAATAGGACAGATTTTTACATTTAGGAATACTAAACAATATCATTTTTCACCCACATGGAAATGCAATTTAGAAAAGTGAGATGCATTAGAAGGTTCTCTAATGATATGTTCCTTCTTTTTTTCCAAGTTGTAGAAGCATTGGATTTTCTGAAACATATGTCAACTCCCAGCTGACTTATACATCTTCAGACAACTCAGATATTAATAAAATTTTAAATGAGCTTACACATAATTACATTCTCATTTTTGTAATGCAAACAGTTTCCTTTTTAGAAAATTAAGTCTAAGATAAGCAAACTCAAAGATATAAAGGTAGAAAGACAGAAAGACTGAGGACTCAAAATAGAATGAGTTTGGTCAAGTAGGGAAAATCATAGAAAAGAAAAAAAGATGATGAAAAATAAATTTCTCTACTTCAGAAGAATATTGGTTAACTACAATTATTCAAATAATTAAATAAAATAATTATAACTAAATTAAAATATTATAAAATAGAAAATAGGGAGTAGTATATATTAATTTTTAAAAGAATAAATCAACATTTAACTCTCAACGGAGTTCCATTCTTTTGCATGAAAATCTTTCAAAATGAAATATATTAGGTCATCAGGCAATTTAAATACAGTGAAAAAGATATAATTTCGAACTGCCCTGGATGTTCCTATTAAATTATATCATTAGGAAGGACAAAAAATGTGGAAGCCATCAATGTTTACCAGTCTTAAAACACATTGGTACATTATTCTGGGATGATTTTAGCAAAACTTCATGGGAAAAAAAGGAAAGGTATTGGTCTCTTCCAGAAATTGATGTTCACTATTGTGTCTACTAGCCATGTAATGGAATTCAGTTGAAAAATTAATTACATAAATTCAAACCAATTTTTGAAATAATGATAATGCCAGTACTGGCTTGATTGAATTAAATGTTTTGGAAGGCTAAAACCATCATTTGTAAAAAATTCAATTAGATATTAAAATAGCATTTGAATACAATCAAAATAATATTGGACATATTGATGTCTTTGAAGTAGTCAATTTGTATGTCTAAAAAGAAACTGTGATGAGAAGCTAGAGGAATAGCAGAAGATTAGCATTTCTTTTGCCATGACTGACCATGGTAAGAAACAAACATCTGTTCAGTGGGATGCAAAATTGGTCGAAAGCAGATGGGTGAAACCGTCTACTGAAACTCCTATTTTATTCCAATTTCATTCAACACCATTTTGTAGAATCCTCTTATCTTTCAAAAGATGATGAAATCTTCAAAATGCTGCTGTAGGCTTTCTAAATCCCAGGATGCCTCACAGTTGCTGGCATATGGATGACCTGATATTTCCAGGCAGACAATGTTTAAATCCAAAGATGATGATTAAATCTTATCTCCTTTTCTTCAAACCTCTAGCAGCAAATGCAGTTTCTTTGGAAGGTGGTTACCTTGCTGAGGATGAGCACCTTCCCAGAGCTTTCTGTAGGGCCCCTGTGACATCTTTGTTCCTGAGGCTGTAAATAAGTGGATTGAGCAAGGGAGTGAGGATAGTGTAGAAAGCAGACACAGCCTTGTCCTGCTCAGGAGTATGGTATGAATGAGGTAGCACATAGGTGTACATGGCAGCCCCATAAAAGAGACTGACAACTACCATGTGTGAGGAGCAAGTGGCCACTGCCTTTTGCCTCCCTTCTGCCTCATTCATTCTGTAAACAGTAATGAGAATCCTTGTGTAAGAGGCTGAGATGACAGAGAAAGGAATGAGGAGCATCATGATGCAGCAGACATACATGGCTGTCTCATAGGCTGATGTATCCATACAGGAGAGCTTCAGAAGAGCAGGTACCTCACAGAAGAAGTGGTTTATTTCCCGAGAAGCACAGAAAGGGAACTGCATGGTGACTGGTGTAAGTAAGAAGCCATCTATGGATCCTCCCAGCCAGGCTGCCACCACAATCAACAAGCAGACTTTGCGGTTCATAAGAACAGGATAGCGCAGAGGATTGCAGATGGCAACATAGCGATCATAGGACATGAGTCCTAGAAGGAAGAACTCAGCTCCTGCCAAGGTCAAATAGAGAAAGTGCTGGGCAGTGCATCCTGCAAAGGAAATGGTCCTTTGGTCTACCATTTGGTCAACCAGCATCTTGGGCACAATGGTGGAAATGTACAAGATATCCATGATGGAAAGCTGGCTGAGCAGGAAGTACATGGGAGTGTGGAGGCGGGAGTCCAGGTGGATAAGAATGATCATCATGGTGTTGCTGGCTACTGAGATGACAAATACCAGGAAGATAAGGGCAAAGAGAAGCCAGGGGAAACGTGTGTTGCTGAACAAGCCCAAGAGGACAAAGTCAGCATACATGGAATAATTGCTCCACTCCATAACTCTGTGGGATACACAAACGAGAGATGAATATAATAGGTAAAGTTGGACACACAAGGTAAATGTTGGGTTGCTTAAAACCTGATGTGGTCACACAAAAATCAAGACAAATTAATCAAATGTGTGTGATAGCCCACTATTTCCAATACTTCCTGAGGTTGATTCCAATTATAGATTGCCTTAAGAAATTAGTTTTTACCTTTGGGACCTAGGTAGACCCACCTTCATTCAAGAAGTTGAAAACTTTCAATTTCTTGGAAGACCAGCCACAGAAAGCTTATGTCACACTATACCATCACTCATTCAAGGATGATATTCTTAATTTACTATTAATTTTTGACTCTGAGGTCACAAGAAAACAATTTTATGTCTGTTGTCTAAAGAATATTTATTTATTTACTTGTGCTCAAGCACAAACTTGCATTGAGATGGCTATACATAAAACAGATAAAAATGAGAGTTATGACAGTATAGTTCCTTCCATGGACACAGCAAACCTACAGTCACACGTGGAATATTCCCTGTGAAAGAAACCCAAAAATTAAAGAAACAATCACCAGAGCAAAGGGTAAAAATATAGCATCAAGATGGATAGTAGACACAGATATGTGGTCACACCAAAGTAAGAAACCATCGCCCAGCAGCGGCAGTCAACATTTGAGAAGAATCACAAAGGTGTGTTTATAGGACCCTATATAGGATGGAACGGAGAAGGCAATAGCACCCCACTCTAGTACTCTTGCCTGGAAAATCCCATGGACGGAGGAGCCTGGTAGGCTGCAGTCCATGGGGTCTCGAAGAGTCGGACACGACTGAGTGACTTCACTTTCACTTTTCACTTTCATGCATTGGAGAAGGAAATGGCAACCCACTCCAGTGTTCTTGCCTGGAGAATCCCACGGATGGGGGAGGCTGGTGGGCTGCCGTCTATAGGGTTGCACAGAGTCAGGCACGACTGAGGTGACTTAGCAGCATATAGGACAGAAAAGCCCCTAAAACACTTGACTTTAAAATAACAATGGGGAATACATCAAGGAAAGCTGTAAAATTACAGCAAATGGAAAATCTAAAGGGCTTGCATGAAGACTTGACCCAAAAGCAGTGCAAAAACACCAGATTGAAACGTGCATAACCTTTGTTTATTACTAATCTTGAAACATGTACTAGAGAGACAGGAACTATTTGGGATTCTACTGGGGAACTATAACTGGGGAGTCTTTTTTGTGATCTCAGACTACCTTGCTAATACTGTTTTTGGCAAGCATTATTTTAGACATTTCTATCTAACCTGCTGTTGCTAGTATGCATACCATATTGAGAGCCCCACCTACCTCTGACTCCCATCTGGAGCTCACAGTCAACTGAGCAATACACAAAACCTCAGTAAAAGACCTAATAAAACAGAGATAAGAAGTCTACATGGTGAAGAATTAAAAGTATTGGTGATAAAAATGTTCATCAAACTGAGGAGAAGAACGGATGAACAGAAAGCAGATTTCAACAAAAAGATAGAGAATACTAAGTATAAGTTATAACTGAATTAAAAAAAAAAACATTAGACTAGTCCAACAGGAGTTGGACTATGTATAAGAACAAATCAGAAATCTGGAAGACAAAGTCATGGGATTCACCCAGAAGGAGCAGCAAAACTGAAAAATAAATAAAAAGTGAAGGTATCTTAAGACACCTTTGGGACAACATCACACAGAATGATATTTGCATATAAAAATCTCTGAAAGATAAGAGAAAGAACCAGAAAAAATATTTGAAGAAGTAATGGCTGAAAACTTCCCTCATATGGGGAAGGAAACAGACATTCAGGTCCAGGAAGACCAGAGATCTCCAAATAAATAAACACAAAGAGACACACATCAAAACATACTAGAATTAAAATAGTAGACTTAAGGATAAAGAGAAAATCCTAAAAGCAGCAAGAGAAAAACAACTTGTTATGTACAAGGGAAAACTCATAAGGCTATCAGCAGATTTTGCAGCAGAAATATTACATGTCAGAAGGGAGTGGCTTGACATATTCAAAGTGCTGAAAATAAAAACACTTCAAACCAAAAAATTATTTTTCCGCAAGTTCATCCTTTAGAACTGAAGGAGCTGTTAAGAGTTTCCCAGAGAAGCAAAGGGCTTCCCTAGTGGCTTAGACAGTAAAGCATCTGCTTGCAGTGCAGGAGACCTAGGTTCAGTCCCTGGGTTGGGAAGATCCCCTGGAGAAGGAAGTGGCAATCCACTTCAGCATTTTTTCCTGGAGAATCCCCATGGACAGAGAAGCCTGAAAGGCTACAGTCTATGGGGTTGCAAAGAGTTGGACACAACTGAGTGACTAAGCATACCACAGAGAAGCAAACCTGGAATTCACCACCACTAAAATGGCCTCACAAGAAATATTGAAAGGGACTTATTGAAACTGAAAGAATGGCACTCATTAATAATATGAAAACACATAAAGTAAAAATTTTACTGAAAATGTAAACATATAATAAAGATAGTGGACCAAATGCATAAGGTAAGCTTAAAAGCGAGAAAAAAAAAAGCAAAAGTAGTAAAACATAGAGGGGATAGATAGAAAGCTTTGGAATGTATTTAAAGTTAAGTTGCTACCAACTTAAAACACACTGCTATATTAATATATAAAGCTAAAGACCAATGCAAGGAAACTACTTATAGGCAATACACAAGAGGGAATGAGAAAAGGATCAAAACATAACACTAAAGAAAACCACCAAAATGTAAAAGAAGGGAGAAAGAGAAGAAGAAAAGATAGGAGCCACAAACATGGCCAGAAAATAGCAAAATGGAAATGAGTACATCCTATCAAAAAAAAAAAACACAAAGCTCATTTGTATGTTGCCTTGAAGAGGCTCACTTCAGAAATAAGGTCACACATAGACTGAAGGTTAAGTGATGGAAAAATACATTTTATGCAGGTGGAAATTACATGAAGGTTGGTATACCTATACTCATATCACAAAATAGATTTTAAAACAAAGACTATTAGAAGACAAGTAAAGGCATTACATAATGGCAACGGGATAAATCCAGTAAGAAAATATATTTACAAACATATATTCACAGAACATGGGACACCAAGATACATAAAGCAAATATTAATGGACTTAAAGGGGGAGATTAAAAGCAATACAATAAAAAATAGTAGACTATGACATCTCACTTACATCAGTGCAAAAATCATCAAGACAAAAAAGGTCAATAAGGAAACAATGGACTTAAAATATACATTAGTCCATATAGACTTGACAGATATATAGAACATTTCATTCATAAGCATCAAAATACATGTTTTTCTTAAGTATACATGGAGTATTCTCCAGGATAGATCACATGTAAAGTCACAAAACAAGTCTTAGTAAATGTTAGAAGACTGAAGTCATATCACATATCAATATTCATTTATAATAAACAGTCTCATCAAAATAAGTATAGAGGAAACGTGCTTCAACATGATAAAGACCATATATGAGGAACCCATAGCTAATATCATATTCAATGGTGAAAAGCTGAAAATTTTTCCCCTAAGATTGAGAAGACAAGGATGCTCTCTCTCACCTCTTTTATTCAACATAGTATTGGAAGGACTAGTCACGACAACTAAGCAAGAAAAATAAATAAATAAAATGAATCCAAGTTGGAAAGGAAGAGAAAAACTGTCACTATTTAAAGATTATGTAATGTCATGAATGAAAAACTCTAAAGACTCCACCAAAAATGTTAGAACTAATAAATAAATTTAATAAAGTCTCAGCATACACTAATAATACATTACCAAAAAGATAAATTAAGACCAATCTCACTTGTGATCACAATAAAATGAATAAAACACATAGGAATAAGTTTAACCTAAGCAGTAAAAATCTTAAATATTAGAAATGATAAGACACTGATGATAGAAACTGAAAAAGTAAAAAAAGATATTGTGTAATCATGAATTAGAAAAATTAATATTGTCAAAATGTTCATACTACTCAAAGCAATCTATAGATTTAATGTAATTCCTATCAAAATGCCAAGTCATATTTCATATAATAGAACAAATAATTCTAAAAATTGTATGAAGATATAAAAGATCCCCAAATAGCTAAAATAATCTTGAGGAAGAAGAACCAAGCTGGGGGGATCACACTCCCTGATTTCAGAGTATACTACAAAGTAACTAAAATAGTATGATCCTGCCACAGAAACAGGCATATTCATATGAATGAATGTAACAGAATGGAAAGCCCAGAAGGAAAAAAAATCACTCATACACACAGACATACTTAGATAATTAATCTATGACAAAGTAGCAAAGAACATACAATAGAAAAATCAGAGCCTTTCCAATAACAAGGGCTAAGAAAGCTGTACAGTTACATGCAAAGGAATGAGACTAGACCATTATCTTATACTATATACAGAAATTAACTCAAAATGGATTAAAAACTTTAACGCAAAATCTGAAATCATAAAATTCCTAGAAGAAAACAAGCAATAATGTTACTGACTCTGCTTTTAGCACTACTTTGTGTATCTGGATCCATAGGCAAGGGAAACAAAAACAAAAACAAATAAATGGGACTACATTAAGCAAAAAAGTTTTGCGCATTGAAGGAAATCATCTTCAGAATGGAAAAGAAGCCCACTGAATGGGAGAATACATTTTCAAATCAAGAGTCCATTAAGGGGCTAATAGTCACAGTATATAAAGAGCTCATACAACTCAATGCAAAGAACAACAAAATTTTATAAGGAACAAGAGAGCTGAATAGACACTTTTCCAAAGAAGACATATAGATGGTCAACAAACATCAACAGATGCTCAACACCACTAATTATTAGGGAAATGAAAAACAAAATCAAAATGAGGTATTATCTCATACCTTTTACAATGACTATTGTGGAAAAGACAAGGAATAACAAATGTTGGAGGCATTGTTGAAAAAAAGAAATCTTTCTAGTACATTGTTAGTAGGACTGTAAATTGATGCATGCACTATAGGAAAGATTATGGAGATTTCTCAAACAATAAAAATAGAATTACTATATGACCTATCTATTACAGTTCTGGGTATTTATCAAAGAACACAAAAACACTAATTTGGAAAAATACATGCACTCTTATGTTCACTGCAGCATTATTTGCATTAGCCAGGACATAGAAACAACCTAATGATCCATTGACAAATGAATGGATAAAGAAGATGTGTGTGTGTGTGTGTGTGTGTGTGTATAGAAACAGGGAATCTTCCCAACTCTGGGATTGAGCCCAGGTCTCCCACATTGCAGGCATATTCTTTACTATCTGAGCCATCAGGGAAGCTTAATCAAGCACTACTCAATCATAAAGAATAATGAATCTTGACATTTGTGACAAGGATGAAATTTGAGGTAATCATGCAAAGTGGAATAAGTCACATAGAGGAGGAAAATACTGTATAATTTCACTCATATATGAAATCTAAAACACACTCACAATGAAAAAATAAAGCAGAAATAAACTCAATGCAGCAGATAGATTATTGTTTACTACAGGGGAGAGAGATTGTAGGGAGAGTGAAATGAGTGAAGGATCTCATCTGTATGATGATGGATTGTAACTAGATTTATGACAATGATTACTCTGCAGTGTATACAGCTGTTTAACTACAATGCTGTACTTCTGAAATGTACATAATGATTTTTAAAAAACAGAAATGAAAGCTGTATAACTAAATATGAATAGAATGCTATGTAAGTAGTGGAAAATCCCCATCATATACTTCTTTTCTATACTAGACTTTAGTTCTCACAATTAGAATGCAGTTTGAAAACCATTGATCAAGATGATACACTTTGACTATGAAAGGATAATAACTGTAACTGATTTTACCTAACTTAGCCCTATTCTTGACATTTTTTTTATATTGCAAAACTTGAGTATTTAGTTTATATTTATTAGGTCTTGGATATTTGAAAACAATTACTCCATTTTGAAGGAAAAAAGCGCAAGAGTTTTGAACTCTAGAAATAATCATAAATCATTAGAAGAAAGGCAATCAGGCAGAAATATTTAGAGTCAAGTTGTGTTTAGTTTTCTTTTTTCAGCAGAAATTAATAATTAATGACATAAACAGCTTATACAACAATTAGATGAAATTAATAACTAATACACAAATTTTAATAAAAAAATAAGGGAAAAAAACAGATTTAAATGATACTAGAGGGTATGATTTTCCAAAAGAGGGGCTATTCTGTTTAAGCCTGATATTTAGTTATGCACATATAGCATTTTACTTAAATAATACTTTACCACACTTAATGAAATCCTAGGTTATTTGAACAAAAGTTCCTATTGGTATCATATAGAACTGGACTCTCCAGTATGGTGCTACAAGCCACATGAGGCTGTTGAGGACCTGAAACTTAGCTTTTCTGAATTAAATTGTGCTGAAAATACAAATAACATTAAGAATCAAAGATTTAGTAAGACAACAGATATGCAACATATCACATTAGATTTTTTTATATTGACTAAATGCTGAAATGATAATGTTTTGCATATACTCGGTTAAATAACATAGATTAAATTTGTTGAACCTGTTTATTTTCATGTTTTTAATGTTGCTACTAGGAAATTTAAAATCACCTCTAATGGAGAGCAATGTTCTAGAAGCTTCCCTTTCCCAAAATGTGATTTTTCCAACTAACTTTGTCCAAGCAAGTTTGTCAGAATTGATTAAAATCCATATTAGAAAGAACTGAGCACAGATTTAGGTTTAATAGCAAATTATTAAGTAGTCAGAACACATTGATAACAGAGTGCTTAGTGCTTTTTAGTTATTCATAAATATTAATTTGCTTTCCTCAACAACCCAATGAAACACTGCTTTATCTATTCTACATATTTTTTAAGTAATATTTCTCAGAGGCATAAGACCAGTGGAAGTATAGTAGCTTTCTGCCATTTTCCAGTAATCCAAAATAGATATCAATTCATTCATTTCATAAATATTTCCTGAGGCACACTGTGTGAGTCATGGTTTAAATTGTGAAAAGACCTAAAAGAATATATAAGACATGGTTCTTGCCTTTCACGAGGGTTAAATTGAGACAAATAAGAATTCCTAAAATAGATGTGGCCTCAGGGGCACTTTAAGAATGGTTTTGATTATAATCTTTGTGGTTTTGACTTCTCCCCAACTTGTGTTAAATGTAGAACGTGAAAAGGGCAGAACCTTGTAATAAGAATTTGATGGAAGTGATGGAAGTTGAATTCCAGGGGCAGCTTCATGAGGAAACTCATACCATGGACCCTCTGCACTTTTCACCAAAACTAAATCATGACAGATTAGATCTGTAACTATGAAAAGCACATTTTCAGCTAGGTTCTTATTTATTTGGCCCACATTATATTCTTACAGATTTTCAGCTTTTCATTCTTTAAATATTACAAGCTTTACATCAGGGCTTTGATACACTGTTTTTCTGATATGTGTGCTTCTGTTTCACTCTTCCCCTCACTCCTCACTGTGTTAAATCACTAGGGAAATTAAAAGCAAGCACTGCACAACAATTCACATGATGAAGAGAGAGGGAAATGCCCACTCAGACCTGCCCTTTAGAAACTTAATAAGAACAAGCTCTTTAGAGGACCTGGCTCCTTATTTCACTATAAATTCAGAGGATGGTAGATGGTTAGTAGAGATCAAGTACAGTGCTTGTTATTGATCCATGGAAAATGTTAACGCTCGAGGGAGACAAATGGGCCTCCGAATCTCTCTTTCCAGGCAAAGAGGTCCCTAGCCCTGGCCACAATGATTTCTAGTGCTGCAACTCATTGATGAGTCCCTAGAGATCTCAGCATTCTTCACAAAGGGAAAGGGATTTCAGCATCTCCACAGTTCCTCTGATTTTAAAAGCACGTTTGTCATACTCTATTAGTGTTGAATCATGTCCAGCATTTAAAGAATTACAAAGCATATATTAAATATTTGAAAATAAGAAAATAGCAAGGAATCAACTGGAACTCTTGATGTCCCATATAATAACTATTTCTATGGTTATGTATAATTTCTTTTATCTTCGTTTATTTTCTATTTGATTATATATACATATATTTAATATCAATATCATATTAATCTATTATTAAAATAGTATATTAATATCAGTATCTATAATAGTATTTTAGACTGGTAAGCATACTTTTTTATGTAGAAGTGCAGTTCTTATACAGTATATCATTGTGGTGAATAAAGTAATATGCAACTACCTATTTCTTGATTGATTGACTTTCACATTGTTCAGGAGAAGACAATGGCAACCCACTCCAGTACTCTCGCCTGGAAAATCCCATGGACGGAGGAGTCTGGTAGGCTACAGTCCATGGGGTCGTTAGGAGTTGGACACGACTGAGCGACTTCACTTTCACTTTTCACTTTCATGCATTGGAGAAGAAGATGGCAACCCACTCCAGTGTTCTTGCCTGGAGAATCCCAGGGACGGGGGAGCCTGGTGGGCTGCCGTCTATGGGGTTGCACAGAGTTGGACATGACTGAAGCGACTTAGCAGCAGCAGCAGCAGCAGCACATTGTTCATAAGTTTGATTACAATGTACAACATTGTGGGATTAATTTCATGAAAATAGGTCATAGAGAATGGGTTATTAGATTCTTGAAGTCTATCACCAAATTGTTATACAAAGCTGATGACTAGTGATGCTAAAAGAACAACAATGGAGCACACATGTAGTATGATACTGCAACATTTATTACTAGTACCTAAACTTACTTTATTGTGACTTTCTTTGATAATAAAAAATGAACATATTATTGTACGTATATTTTGTCTTTCTATTATTTATTTTGGGGTTTCATTGTGCATGACCCTTGCCCTTTTTATATTGGCAATTTCTAAAAAAATTAGCATTTGTATATACTTCAAAGTTATATAAGTAAATATACTTTTTCAACAATAGGAACATTCTTCAAGCCTTACATCGAAACGAATCTGTATAGTATTTTCCAAAGCAGAGTAATTATCTACAGCCTAATGTACACAATAAAGAATTGAGAGAAAAGCTGGGAGAAGAAATCAGATCAAAAGATATAAAATTTATATGAGTAGTACTGATTCATGAGTACCTATAATTGGAACATTGAGGTATATTAACCTCAAGATTCCCTAGTATGCCCTTAGTTTAAAACAGCTTCCCAATAAGTCCAGAATAGGATACTATTTCAAATACCACATAATTAATTGAAAAAAAGTCCTCAGAGTTACTTACCTCACACAGTAGCTCCCCCCAAATCTGATGTTCTGAAGTGAAGATCAAATACCTACCGTACAGAGAAAAATCTTACAGAACTAAAGGAGTAAGATGGAATTGCTCAGCAATTTTTAAGTCAGTTTGGGTAACTTAAAGGCATGAATAGACTTTTCAAACTGAGAGCTGGTATTCTAGATGAAGGCAAAGCAAAGAGAAGAAAAGCAAAGAGAAGGGAGTATATTAAGACAGAGTGGCTATGGATTCAAATAATAAAGTGGTACATTGGCTTGAGCATAGAATTATTAACACACCTTGTTGGCTTAAGATTAAGGGTTGGCCCCAGCCAAAGTGAGATACTTTCAAATAGGTAAGTATAGGCAAATAGATTGAGAACCTATAGGTGGACAGGCTGAGTCCTTAAATGCCTAATAAATATGGTGCAAGGACAACTGGCACACCAGCTACATTATGTAAGCTGGTACAAACAAAGAGAGCAAGCAATTTAAATAAGAGAGACTGAATTATCAGAGTAGAACAGTACCCTCATTTAGAAGAATAACTGACATCAGCATATCAGTCTCTGGGGCACGTTGTCCCTAACCTACAATTGCACAGTTTATATAGGTGCAATTTGTTCATTCGCCTTTTTTTTTTATAAATTCATAAATATGTATGATTTTTTAAAAATCATAAACCTGTCAATTTGCAAAGAATTGCAATAATTAAGCTGCCCTCAAATAAATTAGGCTGTGGGATTCTATACTCAAATTAATTCCTTTTTTTAGAAACGAATTTTTCATGGCATTATTTTGAATCACTCTTTCCCTTTTTACATTTCTAACCCTTATGCATTCCTCTTCTCAAGGGTTAACGAGGAAAATCCAATCCTCCTAATAAAGTATTGTCTCGCTAAAGACACTACATTTTAAGCCTATCCTGTCTCTAAAGCATTCACTTGGTATGTAACCATTTTATATTTCTTATAACTTGTTACTAGTTATAAGTAAAAATTTCAGCATTGAAAAACATTTAGAATATATAGAAAAACATTGAAAATATATAAGAAAATAAAATCTTTGAGTTACTTAAAGAATAAGGTCCCCTTTTCTCTCATTTCTAATATTCTCACAAGTGCCGACCCTCTACTCTTGGGGAAAAGACAAAACAAAAACAACAAAAACAACCAAACAAAAAAATCCTTTGACCAGGTCTTTGCTATGTTGTTATCTCACTCTGTATCATCTGTTGACTCTTTATCATGCAATTCACATTTAATTGCGCCTTCTGTGTATGTAAATGAAGACAGGATTTCAGGTGTTTTGAGCTTGAAGTTTAAGTAATACAGGAAGTCTTACTCATGATTACATAGCTATGTACAAACATAATGTCTTTGGATAAGGAAAGAAATCCTTTCAAATTACAAATTGAAAAAGTTAATAAATGTCAAGAAGAAATTCATAACAAAAACTAACATAATATGGTTGTCATTTAACTGCTTGACACTTAAATTGTGTTTCCAACAATTTGGGGCTGCATATTCTGTGATTGCACTTTATAAGACAGTGACATTTTTCTGTAGAGAGAAAGATAATTTTAATCTAGTGTGGTTGACTGAGAATTTTTTTTCTTTCATTTTCATAACTTTAGAAAAGCTCATTTCTGTGTCTTTTGCGTTTTTAAGATTGAGATCCAATTTGAGATAATTGTCATTAAATTACTTTTATATATGGCCTGCCTTAGCCTGAACTTCCCAGAAATTTGGTCTTAGAAAATGAATACTGAATTATAAGTTTTTCTAAAGAAATGTGGTCCAGGTAGTCAAAGGGAAGGACAAAGGGAGGTGGGGGTTAAAACAGGAAAAGATAACCTGATGTGGTGGCAACCACAAAAACTGCAGTCTGGAAATTCCCAGAGACCCTGGAAAATCCAGGTCAGATGCATCTTAGCACTGCCCTTTATAAGGAAGAAATGAATCAACATCCATTACTAGCCCACCAGGTCTCTATTAAAGTTTCCCTCCAGATTCTGCTTGCACAAACTCAGAATTTATCTTCCCTGGTAACTAGTTCATGATAAAGAGCAGGAAGAGATGTCTGGCAAAGATGAGTACCCACCTGGCTTACCAACATAAAGTCTGTTGGTTCAGAACATAACTGATTTTTGGGGTGGTTCTTCTTGTTGAGTTATAAGAGTTCTTTTTGTTACTCTGGATATCAATCTCTATTCAGTTACACCATTTGCTAGTATTTTCTCCCATTATGTGCTTAGTTCTTTACTCTCTTGATAAATCATTTGATACTCACACATTTAAAAGTATGATTTAGCTCAATTTACTTATTTTTTTCCTATGATTTTGGTTTTACATCCAGAAATCACTGCCAGATCAAATCTCAGAAAGATTTTCTCTTGTGTTTTCTTATAAGAGTTTCGTAGCTTTAGGTCTTACTTTTAGGCCTTTGATTCATTTTGAATTAAATTGGAAAGTGTGTGTTCTCCAACTTTGCTCTTAATTTTCAAAATGTTTTGGACATTTGGGTCCCCTTGGGATTACAAATAAATTTTAAAACACTTAATAGAGCCAGAAGCAAGTCTGTGGATATCAGATATAAAGATGTAAATGGAGTTAGCCTATAGTTAAAATGTATTCCTTTTGCAAATTTTCAAAAGGAGAATGGCTTATGACACAAAAATATATGTCGCTTGATCACATTGCCAGGGGCACACCAATGGTCTGTAAATGATAATGGCTGCTAATTTTTCAGAACTGTTAAAAGACACCAACATATCTATATATACTAATGAATACCCAGTAGGATGAGTAACAGACAGACCCATGGCTGGCCAACTCACAGCACAGTTACAAAACACAACAGACAAAGATAATTACAAAATGAGCCAAAAAAAGAGAGATTACTTAAAGTATATACAGTTAAATTGAAAGTTGACTTCTTAATTGCAAACAAAGGAAGTCAAGATAGAGAAATGCTATCTTCAATGAACAGCGAGGTATCTACCACAAATTTGTATACCACAAATAAATTTGTGGTGTAAGTCATTGAGATTTTGGGGGTTGTATGTAATCCCTACAACAGGGCTTAGTGTAAGCAGACTGGTGTATTATTACATTTTAGAGCTGCATAATAATATATGTAGGGCTAAAATATCAAAGAATAAGCAATGTATCTTGAATGGTCTGATATAAAAATAGAATGAGTTAAAAATAAAATTGGTCTATTGAGATATTGGATACAGATAGATACATAGAGATAGACATAAAGATAGAATAGAGATTTAGATTCAGTATAATCTAAATAAAATTTACAGATATAAATATAATTTGAAAAGCTGATTCTTTACAGGAAGAGTGAAAGTCGCTCAGTCGTGTCCAACTCTTTGTGAACCCATGGGCTATACAGTCCAAGGAATTCACCAGGCCAGAATACTGGAGTGGGTAGCCTTTCCCTTCTCCAGGGGATCTTCAAAACAGAGGGATTAAACCCAGGCTCCCACATTGCAGGTGGATTTTTACCAGCTGAGCCACACAGTAAAGGGCCAAAAAAAGCAGCCAAGACAATGTTCAGTTCAGTCAGTTCAGTCTCTCAGTCGTGTCTGACTCTTTGTGACCCCATGGACTGCAGCACGCCAGGCCTCCCTGTCTATCTACCAACTCCTAGAGTTTATTCAAACTCATGTCCTTTGAGTCAGTGATGCCATCCAACTATCTCATCCTCTGTCATCCCCTTCTCCTCCCACCTTCAATCTTTCCCAGCATCAGGGTCTTTACAAATAAGTCAGTTCTTCGCATCAGATGGCCAAAGAATTGGAGTTTCAGCTTTAGCATCAGCCCTATCAATGAATATTCAGGCCTGATCTCCTTTAGGATGGACTGGTTAGATCTCTTTGCAGTCCAAGGGACTCTCAAGAGTCTTCTCCAACACCACAGATTAAAAGCATCACGTCTTCGGTGCTCAGCTTCCTTTATAGTACAACTCTCACATCCATCTGTGACTACTGGAAAAACAATTACTTTGACTAGACGGACCTTTATTGGCAAAGTAATGTTTCTGTTTTTTAATATGCTGTCTAGGTTAGTGCTAACTTTTCTTCCAAAGAGCAAGTGTCTTTTAAAATCATGGCTACAGTCATCATCTGCAGTGATTTGGAGCCCCACAAAATAAAGTCAGCCACTGTTTCCCCATCTGTTTGCCATGAAGTGATGGGACCAGATCCCATGATCTTAGTTTTCTGAGTGTTGAGTTTTAAGACAAATTTTTCACTCTCCTCTTTCACTTTCATCAAGAGGCGCTTTAGTTCTTCTTCACTTTTTGCCATAAGGGTGGTGTCATCTGCATATCTGAGGTTATTGATATTTCTCCTAGCAATCTTGATTCCACCTTGTGCTTCATCCAGCCCCATGTTTTACATGATGTAGTCTGCATATAAGTTAAATAAGCAGGGTGACAATATACAGCTTTGACGTACTCCTTTCCCTATTTGGAAACAGTCTGTTGTTCCATGTCCAGTTCTAACTGTTGGTTCCTGACCTGCATACAGATTTCTCAAGAGACAGGTCAGATGGTCTGGTATTCCCATCTCTTTCAGAATTTTCCACAGTTTATTGTGATCCACACAGTCAAAGGCTTTGGTATAGATAATAAAGCAGAAGTAGATGTTTTTCTGGAACTCTCTTGCTTTTTTGATGATCCAACAGATGTTGGCAATTTGATCTCTGGTTCCTCTGCCTTTTCTAAATTCAGCTTGAACATCTGGAAGTTCACGGTTCACATATTGTTGAAGCCTGGCTTGGAGAATTTTGAGCATTACTTTACGAACTTGCGAGATGAGTGCAATTGTGCAGTAGTTTGAGCATTCTTTGGCATTGCCCTTCTTTGGGATTGGAATGAAAACTGACCTTTTCCAGCCCTGTGGCCACTGCTGAGGTTTCCACATTTGCTGGCATACTGAGTGCAATACTTTAACAGCATCATCTTTTAGGGTTTGAAATAGCTCAACTGGAAATCCATCACATCCACTCTGTTCATAGTGATGCTTCCTAAGGCCCACTTGTCCTCACATTCTAGGGTGTCTGGCTCTGGGTGAGTGATCCCACCGTCATGGTTATCTGGGTCATGAAGATCGTTTTTGTATAGTTCTGTGTATTCTTGCCACCTCTTCTTAAGATCTTTTGCTTCTGTTAGGTCCAAACCATTTCTGTCCTTTATTGTGCCAATCTTTACATGAAATGTTCCTTTGGTATCTCTAATTTTCTTGAAAAAATATCTAGTCTTTCCCTTTCTATTGTTTTCCTCTATTTCTTTACATCAATCACTGGGAAAGGCTTTCTTATCTCTCCTTGCTATTCTTTGGAACTCTGCATTCAAATGGGTATATTATTCCTTTCTTCTTTTGCCTTTTGCTTCTCTTCCTTTCACAGCTATTTGTAAGGCCTCCTCAGACAGCCATTTTGCCTTTTTGCATTTCTTTTTCTTGGGGATGGTCTTGCTTCCTGTCTCGTGTACAATGTTATGAACCTCTGTCCATAGTTCATCAGGCATTCTGTCTATCAGATCTAGTCCCTTAAATCTATTTCTCACTCCCACTGTATAATGGTAAGGGATTTGATTTAGGTCATACATGAATGGTCTAGTGATTTTCCCTACTTTCTTCTATTTAAGTCTGAATTTGGCTATAAGGAGCTATTTGACAATAAGTATCTCCTCTAGCAACAATGATGTTGTGTACCTCTTATGTGTCACTATGCATTTTTTATTGCTAGCATTTGCCAACTAAACAGATATAAACATTTTTTTTCCCATTTCTTTATGGTAAGTTTTTTTTCTCACAATTTTATTCATGCTGACCAAAGTTATATGAACTAACAGTTGATTCTAAGTTATGACACAGGAATAATTGCAACAAACCATTAATTCTTGTTCCTTACTGTTTAAAAAGGTAATAGCCCAATCAAAATTATCTAAATCTTTGACATAACATGTCATTAGGAGTCTTCTTCAGATAGAAGAACACAAAAGAAAGCATACAGTCTATCTGTCACTGAAGCTGAGTAAATGAAGTATAAAACATACATTAAAAATATAAGAAGGATACTGCATTCACAGTTTATATGTGTTTGAGAAACTGAGTGAAGGAACGTACAAATTGCCATAATTAACATGACACATAGAGAAAAAGAAGCGATAAAATGTTGGAGGCCTCTGCCTGTCAACCTCTGCCACCACAGGCACTCCCCACACATCCCAGTGGTGACTGCCACGTATCTCCCTCTCCCTGGCCTGAATGAGCATGTGGGCCCCAATCAGACTGCTGCTTTCACCATGTCTTGTCTGGGTGGGAAACAGACGCCAGAGGGCACTGTACAAGCAGAGGTAGGGCCTAAACCAAAGCTGAGCTCCAGGAGTTGTGTGACCAAAAAAAAGGTAAGAAATTCCCTGGTGCAGCTGCAGGCCAGGCCAAGTGCGTGTGCTCAGTCATATCTAACTCTTTGTGACCCTGTGGACTGTAACCCACCAAGCTTCTCTGTCCATGGGATTTTCCAGGTAAGAATATTGGAGTGGGTTGCCATTTCCTCCTTCAGGGGAGCTTCCCAAAACAGGGATCGAAATTGTGTCTCCTGTGTTACAAGGAGATTATTTACCCCTGGAGTCATTGGGGAAGCTCATAAAATGTTGTTGTTCTTCGGTCTCTAAGTTGTGTCTGACTTGAGTTACACATAAAAATTCGCAAGGAAAAGTGTAGACATAAAAAGTTGAAAGTTTCCAGAAAGGAAAGTTTATTCATTTTAACCTCTTCTTGATTTTTAAAATTCTAAGTAATATATTACTTTTCTTGCTTTAAACACTTAAGTCTAAAGACAGTAAGCTACAAATCAAAAGCTTGATTTTGCTCATACCCTCTTTCCAGTGAGACTTCCCTGGTGGCTCTTCTGGTAAAAGCGCCTGCCTACAATGCAGGAGACCCGGGTTCGATCCTGGGTCAGAAGGATCCCTTGAAGAAGGAAATGGCGACCCACTCCAGTACTCTTGCCTGGAAAATCCCACGGAGGGAGAAGCCTGGTAAGCTACAGTCCATGGGGTCTCAAAGAGTCCGACACGACTGAGCAACTTCACTTTCACTTTCTTTCAAATGAAAGTTTTTCAATTGCTAGGACTCTAGTGCCGTCTACTGTGTGGTAAATTAAGTAAAGAAAAATAGTAACTATCTTCTCCAGTTTCAGTATGCTTTGGTCTAGTAAAAATACGAAATTAAGCCAAATCTTTTTCAAAAGAGCAATGTGTACCCTGTTGTGTTGAATAAGGCATGGTACACAAAGCTACACATTTACCAATTAGGAAACTTGAAATGTTTAAACAACTAGAAATTTGAAGTAGCCACACAAGCTAATAGAAGTAGCCACACAGGGCTAAGAGAAGACCTAGAATATAAGCATATAGAAAGTCCCCGAGTCATGTAAGTCAATTACTTGGTAAATATGTTATAGCAACCTGACAGACACTGGGACCCAGCAGGGATTTGTGTGACTTGTTAAATTGTGAGCAATGAGCCTGGCTGGGAGTTATACAGACATGAATGCTGTAGTTACCTTGCTTATCTTTGCTGGCTATGATACTAGATTTTAAACTTAAAGATCACTTGATAAGATGCTTACCAGAGGAAATTGGAAGTGAAGCATTCAATTCAGATATTGAAATTGATTCAACAAAAGTTTCAGTATTGAAGGAAAAACAATTCATTATAAGTAAGCATTAATAAATGTTCCTTTTTATGCTCCTGTTTTGTTTCATTTCATGTTTTATGCTTTTTTGTCTTTGTTAGTCTTTCAAGAGAGTTAAAGCAACACATTTTCATGGAGAAATGGAATCAAACTTCCAATGATTTCATTTTGTTGGGGTTGTTCCTTCCAAATCAAACTGGTCGGCTTCTCCTACTTCTTATCATCCTCATATTCCTTCTAGCCTCAGTGGGTAACTCAGCCATGATTTACCTCATACATTTGGATCCCCGGCTCCACACACCTATGTACTTTCTCCTCAGCCAGCTCTCCCTCATGGATCTAATGTACCTCTCCACTACCGTCCCCAAGATGGTGTTCAACTTTTTCTCTGGCCAGAAAGGCATCTCTTACCTGGGATGTGGAGTGCAGTCTTTCTTCTTCCTGACCATGGCATGTTCTGAAGGCTTACTCCTGGCCTCAATGGCCTACGATCGTTATGTGGCTATCTGCTACCCCCTGCACTATTGTATCCGCATGAGCAAAAGGATGTGTACGAAGATGATTATGGGATCTTGGATCTTGGGCTCTATCAACTCCCTGGCACACACAGTCTATGCCCTCCATATTCCTTACTGCCAGTCCAGGGCCATTGATCACTTCTGTGATGTCCCAGCTATGTTGCCTCTGGCCTGTATGGACACCTGGGTCTATGAGTACATGGTTTTTGTGAGCACAAGCCTCTTTCTCCTCCTTCCTTTCCTTGGCATCACTGCTTCCTATGGCCGAGTTCTTTTTGCTGTCTACCATATGTGTTCAAAAGATGGAAGAAAAAAGGCCTTCACCACCTGTTCAACACATTTAACTGTAGTGACATTTTACCATGCACCTTTTGTCTATACTTATCTTCGGCCCAGGAATCTCCGCTCACCAGCAGAAGATAAAATTTGGGCAGTCTTTTACACCATCCTCACCCCCATGCTCAATCCCATTATCTACAGTCTGAGGAATAAGGAAGTCCTGGGGGCCATGACAAGAGTGTTTGGGATATTCTCTTCTACAAAATAATAACTATGGCTCCCCTTACCCTCCTTTATTCCTTCTTTCTATGGTGATTAGAATACCCTAGAGTACTACTATCTGATAGAAATATATGAGCTATTCTGTAATTTAAAATTTTCACTGAAAGTATAGCTACTACTGCTAAGTCACTTCAGTCGTGTCCGACTCTGTGCGACCCCATAGATGGCAGCCCACCAGGCTCCCCCATCCCTGGGATTCTCCAGGCAAGAATACTTGAGTGGGTTGCCATTTCCTCCTCCAATGCACGAAAGTGAAAAGTGAAAGTGAAGTCGCTCAGTCGTGTCCGACTCTTCACGACCCCATGGACTGCAGCCTACCAGGCTCCTCCGTCCATGGGATTTCCCAGGCAAGAGTAGTGGAGTGGGGTAAGCCATATTTAAAAAGTGAAATTAATCTAAATAATGCATTTACTTAATCCCAAAGTTATAATCAATACTGAGATTAAGAACATTGATATTAATGGTATATTATTGTAAAATATTATGCAATTTATTTGTTACATATATCACTTATAATAATATACTCATACTGACATTATCATTTCTACATGCAATTGATACAAACTTATTGAAGCAGTCTATTACTTTATTTTCATTCTGAGTCTTTAAAGCCCTTATAGTTATACTTATAGGCTGCAGCAATTTTGACCAGATACAATTTAAGTGCCCACTAGCCACATAGGGCCAGTGGTTACTGTGTTAGAAAACACAGGCCTAGAACATGCAATCAAATGTTTTCAAATGTTTTAAATGTAGTGTATAAAATTATATTTGTGATATATAAAATATGGATAGTGGGACATTAAGTAAGCAAGCAACCAAGCTTACTAGTGTGTTTATGAGAGTTTTTTTTTAATCCTGTTTCAATCCTTCATTTTGATTGTAACTGACTTCTGGAGTCCATCATAATGTAATATCCTTTATGACACTATTTTGAGGGGGCTTATTTGACTTAGAATTTTTCAGATTTCAATAAATATGTAGAGATTAAATGACCTTTGTAGAATTGTGAAAATAATCAACAGTTTTATTCTACATTCAAATTAAGAAAAGTATGTATTTAAATGACCTTAAAAAATTTTGTATTTGACAAAGTCATTTACTTAATGGCAGGGAAACATAGGACTGAGGAGCTACAGCATGCAATATATAAAATGAAAGCAATGTCTCAGATTTCAGTTATAACATGTAAAATATGAATGTGAGCTTACACACATTGAAATTCTATGCTAATATGTCATAATGTTGTGTTTAACAAAAGTTTTACTACCGGTGTTTTACTAACACAGTTAAGTTACTTCACGTCTCTCCATGACTGGGGTTATGTAGGAGTTAGTTTTAATGATTATAGGGGAAAAAAAGGCTTAGAAGAGACCCTCTTCCACAAATTCTCCATTTACTGCCCAAGTTTAAGCTCCCAGGATCTTTTCCTGGTCTTTTAAAATTTCTTCTCAAGTGTTTTCATGACTCAAGTCCATTTCAATTATAAAATATATC
This sequence comes from Giraffa tippelskirchi, assembly GCF_054371585.1. Taxonomy (NCBI): domain Eukaryota; kingdom Metazoa; phylum Chordata; class Mammalia; order Artiodactyla; family Giraffidae; genus Giraffa; species Giraffa tippelskirchi. Next base: position 115,964,111 of record NC_137280.1, on the reverse strand, counting down.
CTACAATTTCCCAATCAAGTTAAGTTTCCTAAAATATATATATGAAAATGTCATTCTACAATCTTCGATTTACTATTGTATTCACAAAACTTTCTAATCTCAAGTTCAAGCTCAGGTGTTTTAAAATGCCTATCAAGTCTACCTTTACCTGTGTCTAACATCCACCCTACAGACTTAGTGCCAGAATTCCTTTAGACCTCCAGCCTGCCCTTGCAGCCCTCTATTCCTCTGCACACCTGAAATTTAGCTTGGGTTATTTCCCACTTCTGGAAAGTTTTTCTTCACATTTTTAAAATGTTTATTTATTTTTTACTGTACTCGGTCTTCATCGCTGTGCAGGTGCTTTTTCTAGTTGCGGCAAGTGGGGGCTACTCTCTAATTTCAGTGTGCTGGCTTCTCATTGTGTTGGCTTCTTTTGTTACAGAGCACAGGCTCTAGAATGCAAGGGCTTCAATAGTTGTGGTGCATGGGCTTAGTTGCTTTGCAGCATGTGGTATCTTCCTGGACTAAGGATTGAACCGGTGTTCCCAGCATTGCAAGTCAGATTCTTAAACATTGGACCAGCAGGGAAGCCTTCAGAATTTTTTTTTTCAAGATTGCCAATTTGAGTTGTACTTTTATTAATATATAACACAACATTTTCTTCTCATCTTCTTATCCAGTTAATGTCTTCCTCTCCCACACCTCCACTCCTATAGTGCTATGGAAGTACTTGTCAGTAGTTACTTCATTTTGTATATCAGGACTTTGTCTGTTAAAATATGGAACTGTACTAACCCTGATAACTGGCAAATTAACATGTTACTTGCTGAGGAAGAGCCTTCTAAGAACTGTTGTTGAGAAAGATATTTCTGAGAACTGCAAAAATGTGGTTTTCTTAATAATGAGTGAAATGTCTTCACAAGCAAATGAATTGTAAAAGAAAAAATAATAGCCTCCAGGTGTAACTCTTGGCAAACAACTTGTGAAACCTATTGTACTCCATTTTTCCTTTAAAAAAAGGAAAAAAACCATATTTGACTCCAGAACTGGACCCTGTTTTGTTTACTGCTGAAATCTGTGTTCCCCAAATTGCAATTTTAAGACCTCAAATAAGTGCATTTGTTTTAGAGACTTTTTTTTCTCTGACGGCAGTGTTTATAATAACATATTTTACTGGGTCTTATTCTTGTCTATGTCCATACTTGTCTTCTTTTAGGTTTAAGCTCATTGAATATAGTAATATTTAAGAAAATAATTCCAGTTAATATTTAGCAATTATAACTGCTTCTGCAATACTATGATTCTGCTGTTTTCTCCACTTTGAGTGAGCACAGGGAGGTTAGGGGCAGCAATAAACCCTCCATCAGGTCATAGAGCTAGGGAGAGTAAGTCTCAATCTGGAAAATAGTTTTCTTTGAATCAGAGCTTAAACTCTTAGCCTCTACATTACCCTGCATGAATAAGAGTCTTGTCATTTTGATATGGGTTTTGGTAACTTTTTTATTTACAAAAAGATACATATATTTGATCATCATTTCCTCCATTCCTGGCACAGAGCCCCTAAAACACTTAGAGTTTCTTAAGGGACTAAAAATACAGTTGTCTTCTCTTGTGTAAATAAAGTTATGTTAAATAAAACTTTATAGAACTATGTAAATAATGTCCTTGTTAAATAAAGTTTGTTATGTAAATGAGGCAACTTTGAAAAAGGCTCTAAGTATCTGGTTGCAAGGGGAATAAAACTTATAATTAAAGGGTTGAAACTTTCAGTCTTACTCCCTAAAGCCCCAGAATGAGGAGGTGGACAAGAGTTTATTCACCAATGACCAATGATTTCATTAACCATACTGATGAAATGATGAGCTTCCCTGTTGGCTCAGATGGTAAAGAATCTGCTTGCAATGCAGGAGACCTGAGTTTGATCCCTGGGTCTAGAATATCCCCTAGAGAAGAAAATGGCAACCTACTCCAATATTGTATGAAGAATTCCATGGACAGAGGAGCCTGGTTGGCTACAGTCCATGGGGTTGTAAAGAGTCGTACATGACGGAGCAACTAATACACACACTGATGAAATAAATATTCACATTTTCAGGCAAGACAAGAAAAGTTTAAACATAGAAATTTTTTTTCTACACTTTGTCATTCTCTTGTACCCATCTCACATGCTAGCAAAGTAATACTCAAAATCCTTCAAGCCAGGCTTCAACAGTACGTGAACCATGAGCTTCTAGATGTTCAAGCTGGATTTAGAAGAGGCAGAGGAACCAGAGATCAAATTGCCAAAATCCACTGAATCATTGAAAAAGCAAGAGAATTCCAGAAAAATTACTACATCTGCTTTATTGACTATGCCAAAGCCTTTGACTGTGTGGATCACAACAAACTGTGGAGAATTCTTAAAAAGATGGGAATACCAGACCACCGGACCCACCTCCTGAGAAATCTGTATGCAGGTCAAGAAACAACAGTTAGAACTGCACAAGGAACAGCAGACTGGCTCCAAATCGGGAAAGGAGTACGTCAAGGCTGTATATTGTCACCCTGTTAATTTAAATTATATGCAGAGTACATTATGTGAAATGCTGGGCTGGTTGAAGCACAAGCTGGAATCAAGATTGCTGGTAGAAATATCAATAACCTCAGATATGCAGATGATACCACCCTTATGGCAGAAAGCAAAGAAGAACTGAAGAGCCTCTTGATGAAGATGAAAGAGAAGAGTGAAAAAGTTGGCTTTTAAAACTCAACATTCAGAAAACTAAGATCATGGTTCTGGTCCCATCACTTCATGGAAAGTAGATGGAGAAACAGTGGAAACAGTGTCAGACTTTATTTTTTGGGGCTCCAAAAAGAGTGAATGTTGACATTCTAGGAATCAGTGAGCTAAGATGGACTGGAATGGGTGAACTTAACTCAGATGACCATTATATCTACTACTGTGGGCAGGAATCCCTTAGAAGAAATGGAGTAGCCATCATGGTCAACGAAAGAGTCCGAACTGCACTACTTGGATGCAATCTCAAAAATGACAGAATGATCTCTGTTCATTTCCAAGGCAAACCATTCAATATCACGGTAATTCAAGTCTATGCCCCGACCAGTAATGCTGAAGAAACTGAAGTTGAATGGTTCTATGAAGACCTATAAGACCTTTTAGAACTAACACCCAAAAAAGATGTCCTTTTCATTATAGGGGACTGGAGAGCTAAAGTAGGAAGTCAGGAAACACCTGGAGTAACAAGCAAATATGGCCTTGGAGTACAGAATGAAGCAGGGCAAAGGTTAATAGAGTTTTGCCAAGAGAATGCACTGGTCATAGCAAACACCCTCTTCCAACAACACAAGAGGAGACTCTACACATGGACATCACCAGATGGTCAATACTGAAATCAGATGGATTATATTCTTTGCAGCCAAAGATGGAGAAGCTCTATGAGCAAAAACAAGACCAGGAGCTGACTGTGGCTCAGATCAAGAGCTCCTTATAGCCAAATTCAGACTTAAATTGAAGAAAGTGGGAAAAAACACTAGACCATTCAGGTATGACCTAAATCAAATCCCTTATGATTATACAGTGGATCTGAGAAATAGATTTAAGGGACTAGATCTGATAGACAGAGTGCCTGATGAACTATGGACAGAGGTTTGTGACATTGCACAGGAGACAGGGATCAAGACCATCCTCATGGGAGAGAAATGCAAAAGAGCAAAATGGTTGTCTGAGGAGGCCTTACAAATAACTGTGACAGAAGAGAAGCGAAAAGCAAAGGAGAAAAGGAAAGATATTCCCATCTGAATGCAGAGTTCCAAAGAATAGCAAGGAGAGTTAAGAAAGCCTTCCTCAGTGATCAATGCAAAGAAATTGAGGAAAACAACAGAATGGGAAAGACTAGATATCTCTTCAAGAAAATAAGAGATACCAAGGGAACATTTCATGCAAAGATGGGCTCAATAAAGGACAGAAATGGTATGGAACTAACAGAAGCAGAAGATATTAAGAAGAGGTGTCAAGAATACACAGAAGAACTGTACAAAAAAGATCTTCACGACACAGATAATCACGATGGTGTGATTACTCACCTACAGCTAGACATCCTGGAATGTGAAGTCAAGTGGGCCTTAGAAAGCATCACTACGAACAAAGCTAGTGGAGGTGATGGAATTCCAGTTGAGCTATTTCAAATCCTGAAAGATGATGCTGTGAAAGTGCAGCACTCAGTATGCCAGCAAATTTGGAAAACTCAGCAGTAGCCACAGGTCTGGAAAAAGTCAGTTTTCATTCCAATCCCAAAGAAAGGCAATGCCAAAGGATGCTCAAACTACCACACAATTGCACTCATCTCACACACTAGTAAAGTAATGCTCAAAATTCTCCAGGCCAGGCTTCAACAATATGTGAACTGTGAACTTCCAGATGTTCAAGCTGGTTTTAGAAAAGGCAGAGGAACCAGAGATCAAGTTGCTAACATTCACTGGATCATCAAAAAGCAAGAGAGTTCCAGAAAAACATCTATTTCTGCTTTATTGACTATACCAAAGCCTTTGATCACAATAAACTGTGGAAAATTCTTAAAGAGATGGGAATACCAGACCATCTGATCTGTCTCTTGAGAAACCTGTATGCAGGTCAGGAAGCAACAGTTAGAATTGGACATGGAACAACAGACTGGTTCCAAATAGGAAAAGGAGTACATCAAGGCTGTATATTGTCACCCTGCTATTTTAACTTATACGCAGAGTACATCATGAGAAACGCTGGGCTGATGAAATTCTCCAGACAAGAATACTGGAGTGGATTGCCATTTCTTCCTCCAGGGGATCTTCCCAACCCAGGGATCAAACCCTTATCTCTCATGTCTCCTGCATTGGCAGGCGGGTTTTTTACCACTAGTGCCACCTGGGAAACCTATATGAATATTAAGAATTTTAAATTTGGGTCCTTTTAGTCAATAAAATATAAATATTGATAAAAAAAAAAAAAAGAAAAAGAAACACTGGGCTGGAAGAAGCACAAGCTGGAATCAAGATTGCCGGGCGAAATATCAATAACCTCAGATATGCAGATGACACCACCCTTATGGTAGAAAGTGAAAAAAGTGTGAAAAAAGTGAAAAAAAGATCCATTTCAGTACTCTTGATGCACTCTTGATGTAAATCAGTTCAGTTCAGTTGCTCAGTCGTGTTCAACTCTTTGCGACCCCATGCATCACAGCACACCAGGCCTCCCTGTCCATCACCAGCTCCCGGAGTACACACAAACCCATGTCCATTGAGTCGGTGATGCCATCCAGTCATCTCATCCTCTGTCGTCCCCTTCTCCTCATGCCCCCAATCCTTCCCAGCATCAGGGTCTTTTCCAATGAGTCAACTCTTCGCATGAGATGGCCAAAGTATTGGAGTTTCAGCTTCAACATCAGTCCTTCCAATGAACACCCAGGTCTGATCTCCTTTAGGACGGACTGGTTGGATCTTCTTGCAGTCCAAGGGACTCTCAAGAGTCTTCTCCAACACCACAGTTCAAAACCATCAATTCTTCTGTGCTCAGCTTTCTAACAACTGACAAAAACAGCAGATATTCCCATCATTTTCCTCATTTTGTGTGAAGTCATTCCCTTTGTATTCATTCATTCTATCTTTTCAGAGTTAAGTAGCATTTATGCTTACAGTGCCCTTGTCTGGTTTAATGCTCTGTTGAAATTCGTAACAGTTTTATCTCTGTGTATATATACATACAAAGGAGCTGTAGTCAGTGGGAGCAGTAGCATACAATACAGTTTTAGTCTATCTGTAGGAAATGTCCTGTCCTCTAGTCAGCATGCACAGAGATCAGTTGGCCTAGCTTCTCCACATACACACAGAGATTAGTGTTCAAGGCACTGTAGGACACCAAGGGAGTAATATAATGGTGCCTGGGAGAGAGAAGGGATTCTAGCAGCAGAAATGACCCATATTGAAACTGGGATCTGACTTATATTTTCATCCAGAGCCCTTCTCTGTGTCATTTACAAAACTATTATGTATCTCACATGAGTGTTAGATCAGGAAATGTTAGCAAGCTTGGACATTGAGCTCTTTCAGTAAATTATTACAAAAGAAGAGTGTACAAATGACCATTGTGATATGGCATAACTAAGGAATTGCTAGTTTTCATTAAGGAATGCAGAATATGTGGTTTTAAGAAAACTATTTCAACATTTGCAAAGCAAATATCCAAAAGATGAGAAATAGAAATAATTTAAAACATCATGGGGGAAAAATACATTCTTTTCCTATAAAGTCTCAGAAAATGACTATTAATAAAAAAAAAGTTAATTTACATTGTAATTGAAGATATGGTGATGAAGTGAAGGAGCAGGCATTTGAAACATATAAAGACAGTTCTGTTTCTTACACAAGGCTGGCAAATCACCACAAATTTGAGAGAAATCATTAAAATATCTGTGATTAAATTTATATTTAAAATTAAACTAAAACTTAAATGAAATGGATCTGTATAAGTTGATGATTTGAAATGAATTCATAAGCTATTTCTTTTTAGAAAAAATATTCTTTTTGAGAATCATCAGATCTATGTGTACTAAAATTTATGTTTTGATATAATTTTTCAGAAATTTAACTCAATGTTTTCACAACCTGTAAACATTCCTAAGAGTTCCAGTAATGTAAGCACAATGATCTTTTAAATAAAATAAAAAATAAAATAAAAATCATCGAAATATAATTTTACCTAATATTTATCACCAGTGACTGAAAATAGTTTCTACTACATTAATAAAGTTTCCAAATTACAAGTTTTGATAAAAATAAATTTGAAGAAAGAGGATCCCTAGAAATCTTATAATTGATAAAGATATCATATGAGGAAGTATTTGTTTTCAATATATACAACATTCTGACACAAAACATCCTTTGTATTTTTCATTGCATTTCTTGTTAATTCTGCTCAGTAGTTTAGTCGTGTCCAACCCTTTCAGACCGCATGGACTGTAGCCTATCAGGCTCCTCTGTCCATGGGATTCTCCAGGCAAGAATACTAGAATGGGTTGCCATTTCCTTCTCCATTCTTTTTAACTAATAAATTAATTTTGAGGAAAAAGTATATTTGAGCACCAAAAGTTACACCTTTATCTGATTATTGAACAAGATGCCTCATGTTTTCATTTTGTGCTATGTCCTGCAAATAATGGAGGATTTGAACTTTCTCTTCCCTACCATTCTTGAGAGGAAAAGAGCATTTCTACACTGATCATTGATAGACAGTCGTAACAATTTACCCATCACTTGAGCTGATGGATTTTTATTGTATGAACTAGTCAGACTTGTTTAGTAAAGTGTTTAAGCCATAATATTAATGGCTATAACTGGTTCATAAAAGTTGACTTTCCCAACGTGTTTCAATAGAAATATGGAATCCAGTGAGAGGAGAACAAATTTTCATTTGAGAGACACTATCTAAAACAAAAGTTATTACTGCTTAAGAAGGTAAACTAAGTATGTTCTGAGTTTTGGAGATGCTGGTAAGAACATCCTTGATATTTATAATATCCACCAGCTAGACTAAACACTGACAGACTAGTCCTATAATTAACTTAACAAGTTCCTTGATCTCTGTTGGCACCTCCAGATCCTTATTGATGATCCCCAGGTATACCTGATAGTAAATTACTTCCCAAGGATGCACCACTGTAAAAGAAAGGTAAATTTGTCATTTTCCTTTCAAAGTGATATAAGAAATTAAGAATCCTTGGTAAAGCCTAGCTAATCTCTGAAATGAAGTTTGCTGATGTAGAAATAAATAACTGTTATTTGTAATTATTGTTCTACTATGAGAAGAATAAGAAGTCTTTTGACTTTTGACTTTATCTAGGCATTCAGAAAACATGTTTTAAGCATATCATAAAATTGTTAGCTAACAGTTATATAATTGTTAGCTAAATGACAACTTTAACTAAGCAGTTTTCATTTTCATTACTACATGATGAAGAAAATTTTTATTAACCTTATTTTAGCAATAAATAAAAGCACTTAAAACTTGTGGTAAAAACTCTATAAATAATCTAAATACATGATAATTTTGTCCAGGTCAATGAGTGATAGTCTGCTCCTCTAGATTAATTATAGGCCTTGCATTTAAAGATAAGATAATATTTTAAGTAACATATACTGATGAATGTATTTACATGCAACTCTTGATACTCATGCAAAAATGTCTACATTCTCACAAAGCAGATTCTCTGAATTACTCTTCTCAAGGCCCCTATCACTTCCTTGTTTCTTAAGCTATAGATAATGGGATTGAGCATTGGGGTCAGGATGGTGTAGAAGACAGCCAGAACCTTGTCTTCTGCTGGAGATCGAAGGGATCTTGGGCGCAGGTAAGTGTAAACAAAGGGTGCATAGTAAAAAGTCACCACAGTGAGGTGGGTGCTGCAAGTTGAATAGGCCTTCTTCTTCCCTTCTGCTGAGTTCATGCGGTAGACACCATGGAGAACATGGCCATAGGAAAGTGCAATACCGATGAAAGGCAACAAAAGGAAAATAGTAGTGCTCACAAACACTGTGTACTCATAGATCCAAGTGTCCATGCAGGCCAGAGTCAACATGGCTGGGACATCACAGAAGAAATGATTCATGGCCCTGGATCTGCAATAAGGGATATGGAGGGCATATGTGGTGTGGGCACAGGAGTTGATAGAGCCCATTATCCAAGATCCTATTATCATCAACACACACACTCGTCTGGTGATTTTGATGGGATAGTGAAGAGGAAAGCAAATGGCCACATAACGATCATAAGACATAGAGGCCAAAAGCAATCCTTCTGTACCTGCTATAGTCAAGAAAAAAAAGCTCTGAATCCCACACCCAGTGAAGGAGATAGACTTGTTTCCACACAGAAAATTGTAGGCCATTTTGGGCACAATGGTGGAGATGTAGGTCAGGTCCATGAGGGAGAGCTGACTGAGTAGAAAATACATTGGTGTATGGAGATGGGTGTCCAGAAAGATGAGAAGGATCATGGAGAGGTTACCAAATAGAGCCATTAGGAATATGAGAACAGTGAGAATAAAAAGAAATAGGCCAATTCTTGAGGAAGGGAACAGCCCTAGTAAGATGAAATCAGTGGATGTTTGATTATAATTTTCCATGGGAAATTCATATAATTTTTCCTGAAGGAAGAAAAAGATTAAGTCAAGTTTAAAACATTAAACGATTTTAAATTATTTTAGTCAGACTATGTATTATTTAAAAATTTTAAGTTCTTAAATAAAGAACTGGTTTATCATTTTTGGCAGAAAACAAATTTTAGCTTTTGATTTAAAGAGGGGCTCTGTAACAACCTAGAGGGATAGGATGGGGAGGTAGGTGGGAGGGAGGTTCAAGAGGGAGGGGATTTATAGATATAGCTATAGCTGATTCATGTTGATGTTTGGCAGAAGCCAACACAATACTGTAAAGCAGTTATCCTTCAATTAAAAAATATTTTTTTTTAAATTGAAATACAAACATTTTGGCTCAAATGTTTTCCAGAATTCTTACAGTTGTAAAAAATTTACTATGACAGTATTAGGATAAGTATGTTTTACTGACCTATACAAATGCAGTCACATCAAAATCAAATGTCATAATCAAAATATATTCATAGAAAATCAATGTAAATTCATACTTTATATAATAATTCCATTATTAATAAATATTGTTTACAATTAAGAAATGACTTGTCTTTCATATTTAAATCCTAAGGTTTTGCCTCTAAACTGTTGCAGCCTATCATCTTGTGGTGAGAAGCTTCTTTTCTTTCTTAGCCTACTTTGCTCTGAGATGTCAAACCAAGTTTCCTTGAAATCAGGTACTAATCAATTTATCTTTCATGAAATCTATAATGAATCCTTATTGTCAAATATTATCTACAAAGCTGTCACTTTCCTCCCTCTTCAATAAGTTTCTGAATATGTAGTTAAAACAGAGCCTTTGCCTATATGTCTAAAACAACAATTCTCATAGCTTTGATGAATCTGTCCAAGCTGTCCAAAACAGCAGACATTTTGTGGACTATACAGTCCATAGAATTCTCCAGGCCAGAATACTGGAGTGGGTAGCCTTTCCCTTTTCCAGGGGACCATCCTATCCCAGGGATCGAACCCAGGTCTCCCGCATTGCAGGTGGATTCTTTACCAGCTGAGCCACAAGTGAAGCCCAGGAATACTGGAGTGGGTAGCCTATCCCTTCTCCAGCAGATCTTCCTGACCCAGGAATCAAACCAGGGTGTCCTGCAATCCAGGCAGATTTTTTACCAACTGAGCTATCAGGCTCTGACAATTACATGATATAAATTGCTTAATGGAAGTTTGTCTTACACATTTAATATTTACCTTTTAGTTTCTTATATTTAAGGGTATTTTTTCCCCCAATTTAGTGTGTAAATTTAAGTACATATATTTACAATCACTCCCATTAAAAGTCAACTGTATGATGATAAAAATAGATAAGCTATAATTAAAAGAGAGGCTATCAACGTAAGCCATAATAAGAGATGAAATTGTTTAAGAAAATTTGAAGGAAGAAATGGATAAGAGTGGTCAATCTCTTAAATAGAAAAGAGAAAATGGCATCTTACAAATCTTTTTCATGGAGATAGGAAGAGAAATTTTCCAAAGACATTGTAAGTGAACAAACTCTACAAAATACATAGTTTTAGTCATAAATATTTTAATATAAAAATATTAGCAGACTTTAAAGGAAGTCTGCAACATGAAAGAGGAAGATGCACACATGTGCACTCACACTCACACAAAAACACAAATACACATTCACACACTCTCAAACAGTAGGATTAAAATAATTGGGAAATATAGAAAAGAATGCATTACAAAAAATAGGATTTGTTTGAGACATTACCATTCCACAAAATAAACATCATTAGATATTTATAAAATAGTCTGGCAAAAATTACTCTAGCAAATAAAAAAATAATAATAATTGATTAAACAAACAAGTGAAACTTAGGAAGACCAAAAAAAAAAAACTATCTCAATTAAAAGAATTGGACAGCCACAGAAATAATTTAAAAATTGACATTTTCAGGGGGTAAGAGAATTAGAGAATTGATATAAGACAAGCAACATATGCTTATTAATATTTTCACTCCTGGGAATGCATATAGAAAAATAACAATGAAGCTAATAAAATCACTTTTTTTTAGTATTGACATATATGAAACATATATTCAAACAGCATAAACAGAACACAGAAAAATGAAATAGAAATATTGTCTTGAAAAAAATTTTCTCGAAATTTCTGAAGGCTTCTGGAGGTCACTTTTGAAAAGTGTTAATATTGCCTATAAATGTGTGATCTTAAAAGTGTCCTGATGAAAGTAACAATAATGAAAACTTTTACATTACTAAAATATATTACATTACATAACTAAAATATATTCAGATTTTACAATAAATTATATATTTGTATTTTAGCAATATATACTAGAAGATGAAAAAAATGTGCAAACCTAGACAACCCAGACACAAAGTGGGATGTAATTATGCCAAAAGAATGGGGAAAGAGAAAAAGAGGTGGAGATGATTGCATGAGGAGGAGGAACGTCTCCATCCACTGTGGCTAGAGATGGTACTTGATATTTAGTGCTCAGTTGTGTCAGACTACTTGCAAACCCATGCCCAGAATACTGGAGTGGGTAGCATTTCCATTCTCCAGGGGATCTTCCCAACCCAGGGATCGAACCCTAAGTCTCCCGTAATGCAAGCAGATTCTCTGCCAACTGACCTATGAGGGAAGCCTGAGAAGATAGCATACTGGTGAAAAACATAAATAGAAGAAAAATGGTAAAATATTATAAAATATTTGCCTTGTTAATCAGGAGTGGTGAACTATGAAACCAATGATTTGCCCTGTGGGCTGTTGAGATTATGATCTACTCTACTGGAAGAAATTATACTGAGGTAGAACTGAAGTCACAGTTACAGAACTCACATCTAACATTATACTCAATTGTGAAGACAAAGCTTTTCCTTTAAGAGGGGCTAAAGGCAAATATTTTCACTTTTGTCACTTCTACATGACATAATACAGGAAGCAAAATTATCTTAGTTCACAGATGACATGATCTTATAGATATAAAAATGCAGAGTCTACCAAAAATTTGTTAAAACTAATAAGCATATTTGGCAAAGTTGCAGGATACAAAATCAGTTATATTTCTGTACCCTAATAATATATGATACTAAGAAAATTAAAGAATTACATTTCCAATATCAAGAAAAAGAATAAAATCTCTGGATATGAACTTAACAAGAAGACTAGTTCTTCAATAAAAATCTCAAAGCGTTGCTGAAATAAATTGAAAAGATAAGCAAATGGAAAAGTGCTCTGTGCTCTTGGGCTGAGAAACTGATATTGTTAAGATGTCAGTACTGCCATAAGCAAACACCAGGTACAATGAAATATCTATCATAATTCCCATGAGTTTTAGGTAGAGAAGAAATACATCCTAAAATTCTGATGAAACCTCAAGGTCACGAGAATAGTAAAAAAAATCTCACAAAGTAAATGAACTCAACTGTTTCTGATTCAACAGACAGAAATCAACAAAATAAAACAGAGAACAAAAAAATGCTACACTTTGGCAATGATATTTTATATGTGACTCTTAATTTTTAAAAAGTCCAGTTCATATATATATAAACATTGACCAGAGGGAGAGGATTTCATGAGAGTTTAGAACAGGTATTTATACACCTCTATTCTTAGAGACTAAAAGGTGGAAGCAACAAAAATATTCACTGATAGATTAAGTTATAAGAAGAATTTTATACATATATATAATAAAGCTAGTCAATGGGGATATCTTTTCAACAAATATTGCTAGGAAAATTGGATATTTTGTTCTGGTCCAATAATGAAACTGAGACATTGTCTCACATCATACACAAGAATTAACTTAAATGGATCAAAGTGTTAAATATGAGCTAAAAGTAAAACATTGGGAGAGGGAGGGAATTTCATGACATTAAATTTAGCTGTGCTTTCTCAGATATAATACCGAAATCATGTGCAACAACTATATATATATATATATGAATTGGACTTTTTAAAAATTAAAAATTTCTGTTCCTGAAAGAATTTGATCAATACAGTGAGCAAGAAACCCACAGAATGGAAAAAAAAAAACTTGTAAAATATGTGTCAGATCATAAATTGATATAAGGAATATATAAAAAACTATACTACTCAATAACAACAGAAAAACTAATTGAAAAACATACCATGGGGCAGCTAAACCCATGTGCTACAAACTACTGAGCCTGTATGCCCTAGAGCCTGTGCTATGCAACAAAAGAATCCACTGGAATGAGAAGCCTATGCACCATTAGAGTAGCCTGCACTAACCACAGCTAGAGAAAGCTCATGCCCAGGAAGGAAGACCCAGCTCAGCCAAAAGTAAATAAATAAATATTTAAAAAAATAAAAGGGGGGGGGTATTTGAATAAATATGGGCTTCCCTGGTGGTTCAATGATAAAGAATCCACCTATCAATGCAAAAAGATGTGAATTTGATCTCTGTGTTGGGAAGCTCCCCTGGCGAAGGAAATGGCAATCCACTCCAGTATTCTTGACTGGGAAAATCCCATGGATAGAGGAGCTTGGGCTACAGTCCATGGGGTCGCAGAAGAATCTGAGTAAACTCAGTGACTAAAAAACAATACGCACACATACATATATGTAAGAAGTTTCAGTCTTGAAAAAGAAAGAAATTGTACTACATACTGAAAGGTTGGTGCTATGAGCTGCAAACGACGCTGGGATTCATGGCCTCCAGAGGAGAGGAATTTGATCCGGGGCTAGAGATGAAGCTTGATCACTCAGAGCTTTTTGTGTAATAAAATTTTATTAAAGTATAAGAGATAAAGAAAGCTTCTGACATAGACATCAGACGGGGACAGAAAGGGTGTCCTCTTAGTAGTTTTGAGCAAGGAGTTATATACCTTGAGCAAGCTGCTAATTAGAGAAAGGAAATGCCTCACAAAACTGTGAGAGTTATACGAGGCCCCTCACCCACAGCAGGCATTTTGAGATAGCATTGGCACAAGGCGAGTCATCCTTGGCCATAAAACAATTGACATGAATCTTGAAGAAAGGCAGATTTCCAAGCAAATACATAATTCCTTAATATGGCTTGAGAAAGCATTTCCATAAGAAAAATACAATGGTTAGCTCAAGGTTTGAGATTAAAGTTAAGTCCAGGTGGAATCAGTTGTCACCATGGCAACACAGGATTAGATCAGAAAGCAAAAGAAAATGTTTGCCACTTGCAGTTTATTTTTTCCTGCCATTGGGGACATCCTGCCTCCCTATCGAGGCTGTTAACACTCTCAATACTACAACATAGATGAAACTTATAGATATACTAAGTAAAATAAATAAGTCACATGACAAACAATCCACAAGATTCTATACATATGAGTTACTCAGGGTAGTCAAATTCATAGCGATAAAAGTGGAATGATGGTTCCCAGGAATGTGGAATTAGGACCAATAGTGGGTACAGAGTTTCAGCTGAGTAAGATAAAAATGTTCTGGGGTAATGTCAGTCATGATTGCACAATACTATCAATGTACTTATTGTCACTCATCTGTACACTTAAAAATAGATAAAATAGTAAATTTTATAGCATGTATATTTACCATAATAGAAAAGTCAAAACATTTAAATGAAATTATTTTATATTTGAAGCTCCAAATGTAAAAAATCTACGGCCAGATCCTGAATATGTGCAGAGAAATTGATCTTTTAATACTATGAAAACTTGGCTTCTCTGGTGGCCTGGTGGCTTGATGGCAAATAACTTGTTTGTCAATGCAGGACATGCAGAAGATTCAGGTTCGATCCCTGGGTTGGGGAGACCTCTGGAAAAAGAAATGACATCCCACTCCATATTCTTGCCTAGGAAATACCACAGACCAAAACTGGTGGGCTATAGTCCATGGGGTCACAAGAATCAGACACAACTTAGCAATTAATATAAAACAAAGAGAACTTGCTAAAAAAAAATGGTAGAGTATTTTTGGAAATAAATGTCATTTGGTTTCAACATGATATATCATATTAGACTTTCCCACATTGTACAGTTAGTATCAGTTATTTAGTTATTGACAAGTGAAAATGTAATATTTCAAATTACCAATGAAACTAGTAATATTTCTTTCACATGTATTTTATTTATTATATTGGGCTTTCTATGGAAAAAAGTTTCCATGAGTTAGTTAATTCAACCACACTCTGAGGGTGAAATAATAAATACCAAAAGGAAAAAAATGAATGTCATATCATATCTGATATTTTATTCCATGTATCAGGACTACCAATGAAACATTCAGTTGTTGTTGTTATTCATGTTACACTGTTCAAATCTTCTGTCATTTGATGTTACTTAAAATACCAGACCATCTGACCTGTCTCTTGAGAAACCTATATGCAGGTCAGGAAGCAACAGTTAGAACTGGACATGGAACAACAGACTGGTTCCAAATAGGAAAAGGAGTATGTCAAGGCTGTATATTGTCACCCTGCTTATTTAACTTATATGCAGAGTACATCATGAGAAACGCTGGGCTGGAAGAAACACGAGCTGGAATCAAGATTGCCAGGAGAAATATCAATAACCTCAGATATGCGGATGACACCACCCTTATGGCAGAAAGTGAAGAAGAACTAAAGAGCCTCTTGATGAAGGTGAAAGAGGAGAGTGAAAAAGTTGGCTTAAAGCTCGACATTCAGAAAACTAAGATCATGGCATCTGGTCCCATCACTTCATGGGAAATAGATGGGGAAACAGTGGAAACAGTGTCAGACTTTATTTTTTGGAGCTCCAGAATCACTGCTGATGGTGACTGCAGCCATGAAATTAAAAGACGCTTACTCCTTGGAAGGAAGGTTATGGCCAACCTAGATAGCATATTTAAAAGCAGAGACATTACTTTGCCAACAAAAGTCTGTCTAGTCAAGGCTATGATTTTTCCAGTGGTCATGTATGGATGTGAGAGTTGGATGGTGAAGAAAGCTGAGCGCCGAAGAATTGATGCTTTTGAACTGTAGTGTTGGAGAAGACTCTTGAGAGTCCCTTGGACTGCAAGGAGATCCAATCAATCCATCCTAAAGGAGATCAATCCTGGGTGTTCATTGGAAGATCAGATGTTGAAGCTGAAACTCCAATACTTTGGCCACCTCATACAAAGAGTTGACTCATTGGAAAAGACCCTAATGCTGGGTAGGATTAGGGGCGGGAAGAGAAGGGGACGACAGAGGATGAGATGGTTGGATGGCATCACCGACTCGATGGACATGGGTTTGGGTAGACTCCGGGAGTTGGTGATGGACAGGGAGGCCTGGCGTGCTGCAATTCATGGGGTCGCAAAGAGTCGGACATGACTGAGCGACTGAGCTGAACTGAACTGAAAAGATCCCTGAATCTGACAGGGAAACAGTCTCAACTATTGAATATCAATTTTTATTGCTTAAAGATATAAATTGAATAAGACATCTTTTTCTTAATTAAAAATAAATCCAAATTGTTTATTATTGTCTTTTATTTTGGCTTTATCCACTGAAGGAAAAATAACATTTAAATTTATGAAGCATTTTCAATTTCTTGGATTTTAAATATTTCTTTAAAAGTATTGCCATTGATGTGTCAGCAGTAATGACATTATACCTTAGAAGAAAAGAATTAGCAGAAAAAATTCTGATGTTGGATTTTTGGGGAAGAAACAAATAAATAAACAAGCCTTGAATCTGCAATGTATCTTGCATGGAATAGAAGATGAGGGTGTAAACTTTTCTTGACTCTATCTATAGGTTTTTATTTACCAACATACACGAGAAGTGAAATGAAAGTTGCTCAATCATGTCAGATTTTTTGCAACACCATGCCAGGCTCCTTAGTCCATTGAATTCTCCAGGCAAGAATACTAGACTGGGTAGCCATTCCCTTCTCCAGGCTATCTTCCCAACCCAGGGATTGAACCCAGGTATCTCATATTGCAGGTGAATTCTTCACCGTCTGAGCCACCAGGTAAGCCCAACACACACAAAAATGAAATAAAAAGTAAGCAATGAAAGAGAAAAAAAAATAGTTGCTAAGATAAAAATACTACACAGGTGTAAAAGAAGGTATGTAAAAAGTTTATTAAAATGCAAATAAAGTTCAGTGTTTATAGTTTACTAATTTGGCAAATTCTTCTACTTTCTCATATATATACTGGCTTTAACATGCTCTTGGTGGTGGTGGTGGTTTAGTTGCTAAGTAATGTCAGACTCTGGTGACTCCATGACTATAGCCCTTGAGGCTCCTCTATCCATGGGATTTCCCAGGCAAAAATACTGGAATGAGTTGCCATTTCCTTCTCCAGAGGGTCTTCCTGACCTAGAGATTAACCTCTAGTCTTCTGCATTGCAGGTGGATTCTGTCCTGACTGTGCCACCAGGGAAGCTTTCAGTTGACCTCAAAACAGAAAAGTCCAGCAGGCTCTCTGTGATGACCTGTGGGAGGAGGGTAATGAGGGATGAGAAGGAGACTCCAGAGAGAGACTCAAGAGGGAGAGGCTGTATATATCTTTATCCTGATTCATGTTGTCATATGGCAGAAAACAACAGAAGACTGTAAAACAATTATACTCCAATTTAAAAAAAAAAGCACTCATGTTATCTTATAAAAATGGTCTCTCTGTATCTAAATAAAAGTCAATTCAAGTCTAGCTCTCAATACAATGTTGTCCCTACCTATCAGAATTCACTTATACAAAAATACCCATATTATCTGTCTAATCCAGACTTTAGATATATTGATACATATTCTATATGAAGAATAAAACTGTTCAAATGCCACCCAGGTTACAGAATAAACTACATATGACCATGTCTTGAAGTCAATATGGATCAATTTCATTGCAGATCTATATTACATTTCAGTTCAGTTCAGTCGCTCAGTCGTGTCTGACTCTTTGCGACCCCATGAATTGCAGCACGCCAGGCCTCCCTGTCCATCACCAACTCCCGGAGTCTACCCAAACCCATGTCCATCGAGTCGGTGATGCCATCCAACCATCTCATCCTCTGTCATCCCCTTCTCCTCCTGCCCCTAATCCTACCCAGCATTAGGGTCTTTTCCAATGAGTCAACTCTTCACATGAGGTGGCCAAAGTATTGGAGTTTCAGCTTCAACATCAGTCCTTCCAATGAACACCCAGGATTGATCTCCTTTAGGATGGATTGATTGGATCTCCTTGCAGTCCAAGGGACTCTCAAGAGTCTTCTCCAACACCACAGTTCAAAAGCATCAATTCTTCGGCGCTCAGCTTTCTTCACCGTCCAACTCTCACATCCATACATGACCACTGGAAAAACCATAGCCTTGACTAGACGGACTTTTGTTGGCAAAGTAATGTCTCTGCTTTTAAATATGCTATCTAGGTTGGCCATAACCTTCCTTCCAAGGAGTAAGTGTCTTTTAATTTCATGGCTGCAATCACCATCAGCAGTAATTTTGGAGGCCAAAAAAATAAAGTCTGACACTGTTTCCACTGTTTCCCCATCTATTTCCCATGAAGTGATGGGACCAGATGCCATGATCTTAGTTTTCTGAATGTCGAGCTTTAAGCCAACTTTTTCACTCTCCTCTTTCACCTTCATCAAGAGGCTCTTTAGTTCTTCTTCACTTTCTGCCATAAGGGTGGTGTCATCCGCATATCTGAGGTTATTGATATTTCTCCTGGCAATCTTGATTCCAGCTCGTGTTTCTTCCAGCCCAGTGTTTCTCATGATGTACTCTGCATATAAGTTAAATAAGCAGGGTGACAATATACAGCCTTGACGTACTCCTTTTCCTATTTGGAACCAGTCTGTTGTTCCATGTCCAGTTCTAACTGTTGCTTCCTGACCTGCATATAGGTTTCTCAAGAGACAGGTCAGATGGTCTGGTATTCCCATCTCTTTAAGAATTTTCCACAGTTTATTGTGATCCACACAGTCACAGGCTTTGGCATAGTCAATAAAGCAGAAGTAGATGTTTTTCTGGAAATCTCTTGCTTTTTCGATGATCCAGCAGATATTGACAATTTGATCTCTGGTTCCGCTGCCTTTTCTAAAACCAGCTTGAACATCTGAAAGTTTACGGTTCACGTATTGCTGAAGCCTGGGTTGGAGAATTTTGAGCATTACTTTACTAGCATGTGAGATGAGTGCAATTGTGCGGTAGTTTGAGCATTCTTTGACATTGCCTTTCTTTGGGAGTGGAACGAAAACTGACCTTTTCCAGTCCTGTGGCCACTGCTGAGTTTTCCAAATTTGCTGGCATATCGAGTGCAGCACTTTCACAGGGTCATCTTTCAGGATTTGAAATAGCTCAACTGGAATTCCATCACATCCACTAGCTTTGTTCGTAGTGATGCTTTCTAAGGCTCACTTGACTTCACATTCCAGGATGTCTGGCTCTAGGTGAGTGATCACACCATCGTGATTATCTGGGTCGCGAAGATCTTTTTTGTACAGTTCTTCTGTGTATTCTTGCCACCTCTTCTTAATATCTTCTGCTTCTGTTAATAGCAAACACCCTCTTCCAACAACACAAGAGAAGACTCTACACGTGGACATCACCAGATGGTCAACACCAAAATCAGATTGATTATATTCTTTGCAGCCAAAGATGGAGAAGCTCTATACAGTCAGCAAAAACAAGACTGGGAGCAGACTGTGGCTCAGATCATGAACTGCTTATTACCAAATTCAGACTTAAATTGAAGAAAGTAGGGAAAACCACTAGTCCATTCAGGTATGACCTAGATCAAATCCCTTATGAGTATACAGTAGAAGTGACAAATAGATTTAAGGGACTATATCTGATAGACAGAGTGACTGATGAACTATGGACAGAGGTTCGTGACATTGTACAGGAGACAGGGATCAAGACAATCCCCATGGAAAAGAAATGCAAAAAAGCAAAATGGCTGTCTGAGGAGGCCTTACAGATAACTGGGAAGAGAAGAGAAGCGAAAAGCAAAGGAGAAAAGGAAAGATATTCCCATCTGAATGCAGACTTCCAAAGAATAGCAAGGAGAGATAAGAAAGGCTTCCTCAGTGATCAGTGCAAAGAAATAGAGGCAAACAACAGATTGGGAAAGACTAGAGATCTCTTCAAGAAAATTAGAGATACCAAAGGAACATTTCATACATAAGCATACACATATAAGAATTACTTTGTTGTATATTTGAAATGAGCACAACATTGTAAATCAACTATATGTCAGTAACAAACAAGCAAAATTAAATCAGCCACCACTTATTGCAAACACAAAATTGTGAAAGTTGTTTTAATATCATCATATTAGTTAGGATTTTTCCTGTGGGTTGAAGCAAAGGATTGGATTTTATTCTGGAATCCTGGAAATCTTGATTGAGGAAGGGAACAGTTCATATGACTACACTGGAAACAATGGTTGAAATAGGCCTCTGTGACCAGTCAGCTCTCTTCTAATAGTAATTCTCATTTCTGTAAATAGGATCTGAATTGTTGAGAAAAAGCCTACAAAATGGTCTGGCACAGTATTTTACACTGAGCGATTATTTTTGTCAATTATATGTATGTAATCTTCTTTCTATTCATGAAATTCTATTCACTTATCCACAACAGAAGGTGGCCCAAAGTGCCAGTGAGTCCTGAACCATTACCTCCTGAGGAAAGCACACAATCTCTGGGTAATTTTACTCCTCCCTTTCACAGGCAGGTATGGTTTCTTGCTCTGGCTGTAGATTCTGTATCTAGTATTATTTCTGGAATCTTATGGTACCCTCACAAATATTTCATCTTGTCTGCTACCATCTATGACCCATTTAACTTGTACACTGGAAACTATTTAATTGGCTCTCTGCAGTTTATGTATTCTGCTTCTCAAATAGTGCATGACCTACCATCATAAAACTTTCATATAGAGTAGTGGTTTACTTATTATTACATTCTCGGTTTTCTAATATGTTTGCCTCTGGTGAGTTTTGAATCACCAATCAAATGTTCAGCTTCTTCCTGGACCTAATTCTCAATCTTATCCTTCCTCAATACTTTCTCAAAGTCGTACACATTGGCTTAAGGTCACTGAATCTTGTAGTCCTAGGTTGGGAGAAGATATCATTCATCTTCTTTCTGTCCTGGTATTGCCTTCATAAAATTTATGTTTAGTCTCACATTGGATATTGCTCATGGTATATAGACATTAATACTGATTCTTCCATGTGTCTGAAGTTTTTTGGACCACTGAATTTCCCAAAATATACTGATTTTTCAAATCAGTAAGGGTAGCTCTTTCTCTGTTACTCTCAGTGGAGAATTCTGGTTGAAAGAATCAGATTGCAAGTGCCAAATTAGAGTGTGAAAGACCAAAATTCAAGTGAGCAAATTTGAAGCTCTAATTTACTTTATTCATCATTTCATGGATTGGTCAGAATCCCACCAATAAAATATAAAGGCGCTTCAGGATGTCATACAAAATTGAAGCCTTTTATAGCAGAAGAAAGTTAGGCAAGGAAGTTTTTCAGGCAGAGTGGACTATTTCCATCAAGGTCAACTTCCTTCTGGTAAGTGATGCTCTATCAGGAAGATGATTTGATTAATTCTTACCAGATACCTCCAGACTGACTGGTTAAGCTCACATTCCTTGGGAAGATTCAAACTGCAACTAGATTAGTATTAATTATCAGTTAGTTGACATGGGTTTAGCCACGTGAATATATCTGGGGTCTGTTGCCTCTTTTTTTTTTTTCCCCACTTTTACGAGACTCTCAGCCTAATTTAAAGAGGTAATCAAAATTTAAGACATTAGTGACATTTTTAGCTACTGCTCTATAGATCGTGCAGCTTTGATTGGTCTTTTTTTTTTTCACATTCACAGGTAAGGATGGTTTCTGTGTGTGTGTGTATGTATGTGTTTCCCTGGTGGCTCAGATGGTAAAGAATCTGCCTGCAATGTGGGAGACCTGGGTTCAATCTCTGGGTTGAGACGATCCCCTGAAGAAGGACATGGCAATCCACTTCAGTATTCTTGCCTGGAGAATCCTCATGGACAGAGGAGTCTGGCAGGTTACAGTCCTTGGGGTCACAAAGAGTTGGACATGACTGAGTGACTAAGCACATGTGTGTTGTATGGGAGTTTTGTTTGCTTGTTTGTTTCTGCTAAATCTCTATGGTATTCTCAGGTCACAAGTTTAGGCTCATGATTTTTAGCCAGTTTTCTTTGCTCCTTTTTTGACATTCCATTCTTAGGGATATCATTTGCTTCGCAGTGAGCAGCTGTTAAAAATACATTTCAAACTCTTGAGAGAATGCAGAACACCATGGCATCTACTAAAACTATTACAAGTAAAAAAAAAATTGTCAATGTCTGAATTGTAGCTTGGAGTCAAAAATGGAGTTATTCCATTTTTCTGGCTCACCTCATGTATACAGGAAGTATTCATGACATTCATTTTTTTTTCTTGTTTTCCTGTTAAACAGACCTGTGTTACAGAGGACATCTTAGTCAAGAACCTAGAAGAGCAGAGAAAGATAGTTTTTCTTGCCTACACTATTTACTGATACTTTAGGATACAAGGTTCCTATCTTGCTTTTTAGCTAAGTCCAGAGAAATAGTTTTTTCCCCTAGTCCATGATGTGTCAGGGTCAACAGTAGATTTGTATCTCCTTATTTCCTCTATTATTCATAACTTGAAATGGACAAGGAGGCTGTAATGGACATCCCCACTTAACTCTATACTTCCTTAGATTATATTCAATGATAACTGACAAAAAAAAAAAGAGAGAGAGAGAGAGACACTACCATCATTTTCCTGGTTTGCCTAATGCCATTCCCTTTCCACTCACTCAACCTCCCTTTCTTAGGACATTGTACATTTAGGAAAAAAGTAGCTAAAAATGTTGTATGTGTGCTTCCATAGGTTCTCACACTCAAAAGAATCTTTGCTTGCTTTAATACTACATTGATGGCATTGAAAAAGTACACCACAGGGTTAAAGAAACTGGTACCTGAACAGAAGTACTTAAGTGTGTCTTACAAAACAGCAGATAAGGATATAGCCTGTTAAAGAATCCTCTTTTCATAATCTGACTTAATTAAACTTCCTTAGGTTGTTCATCTGTCAGTCAGTTGAGTCGCTCAGTCCTGTCCAACTCTTTGCGACCCCATGGACTGCAGCACGTCAGGCTTCCCTGTCCATCACCAACTCCCGGAGCTTGCTCAAACTCGTCCATCGTGATGCCAACCAACCGTCTACTCCTCTGTCTTCTCCTTCTCCTCCTGCCTTTAATCTTTCCCAGGATCAGGGTCTTTTAAAATGAGTCATTTCTTCACATCCAGTGGCCAAAGTATTGGAGTTTCAGCTTCAGCATCAGTCTTTCCAATGAATATTCAGGACTGATTTCCTTTAGGAAGAACTGGATGGACCTCCTTACAGTCCAAGGGACTCTCAAGAGTCTTCTCCAACACCACAGTTCAAAAGCATTAATTCTTCGGCGCTCAGCTTTCTTTATAGTCCAACTCTCACATGACTACTGGAAAAACCATAGCTTTGACTAGATGGATTTTTGTTGGGAAAGTAATGTGTCTGCTTTTTAATATGCTGCCTAGGTTGGTCATAACTTTCCTTCCGAGGAGTAAGTGTCTTTTAATTTCATGGGTGCAATCACCATCTGTAGTGATTTTGGAGCCAAAAAAAAATTAAGTCTGCCACTGTTTCCATTGTTTTCTCACCTATTTGTCATGAAGTGATGGGACTGGATGCCATATACTTAGTTTTCTGAATGTTGAGCTTTAAACCAACTTTTTCACTCTCCTGTTTCACTCTCATCAAGAGGCTTTTTAGTTCTTCTTCACTTTATGCCATAAGGGTGGTGTCATCTGCATATCTGAGGTTATTGATATTTTTCCTGTCCATCTTGATTCCAGCTTGTACTTCATCCAGCCTGGAATTTTGGATGATGTTCTCTGCATATAAGTTAAATAAGCAGGGTGACAATATACAGCCTTAACATACTCCTTTCACAATTTGGGACCAGTCTGTTTTCCCTTGTCTGGTTCTAACTTTTGCTTCTTGGTCTGCATATAGATTTTTTCAGGAAGCAAGTAAGGTTGTCTGGTATTCCCATTCTTGAAGAATTTTCCACAGCTTGTTATGATCCACACAGTCAAAAGCTTTGGAGTAGTCAATAAAGCAGAAGTAGATGTTTTTTCTGGAACTCTCTTGCTTTTTCAATGATCCAATGAATATTGGCAATTTGATCTCTGGTTCCTCTGTCTTTTCTCAATCCAGCTTGAACATCTGGAAGTTCACTGTTCATGCACCGTTGAAGCCTGGCTTGGAGAATTTTGAGCATTACTTTGCCAACATGTGAGATGAGTGTAATTGTGTGGTAGTTCGAACATTCTTTGGCATTGCCTTTCTTCGGAATTGGAATGAAAACTGACCTTTTCCAATCCTGTGGCCACTGCTGAGTTTTACACAGAGTGCAGTGCTTTCACAGCATTATCTCTTAGGATTTGAAATAGCTCAACTGGAATTCCATAATCTCCACTCGCTTTGTTCATAGTGACGCTTCTTTAAAAAAAAATGTATTTATTTTAATTGGAGGCTAATTACTCTACAATATTGTAGTGGTTCCTGCCATACATTGACATGAATCAGCCATGGGTGTACATGTGTTCCCCATCTTGAACCCCCCTCTCACCTCCTTCCCCATCCCATTCCTCAGGGTCATCCCAGTGCACCAGCCCTGAGCACCCTGTCTCATGCATAGAACCTGGATTAGAGATCTGTTTCACATATGATAATATACATGTTTCAACGCTATTCTCTCAAAACATCCCACCCACACCTTCTCCCACAGAGTCCGAAAGACTGTTCTTTACATCTGTGTCTCTTTTGCTGTCTCTCATAGAGGGTTATCATTACTATCTTTCTAAATTCCATATATATGCATTAGTATACTGTATTGGCAGTTTTCTTTCTGACTTACTTCACTCTGTATAATAGGCTCCAGTTTCATTCACCTCATTAGAACTGATTCAAATGCATTCTTTTTAGGGCTGAGTAATATTCTATTGTGAATATGTTGATACTTCTTAAGACCCATTTGACTTCGCATTCCAGGATGCCTGACCCCAGGTAAGTGATCACACCATCATGGTTATCTGGGTCATGAAGGTCTTTTTTGTATAGTTTTGTGTATTCTTGCCATCTCTTCTTAATATCTTATGCTTCTGTTAGGTCCATACCATTTTTGTCCTTTCTTGTGCCCATCTTTGCATGAAATGTTCCCTTGGTATCTCTAATATTCTTGAAGATATCTCTAGTCTTTCCCATTCTATTGTTTTCCTCTATTTCTTTGCACTGGTCACTGAAGAAGGCTTTCTTATCTCTCCATGCTATTCTTTGGAACTGTGCATTCAAATGGGTATACCTTTCCTTTTCTCCTTTACCTTTAGCTTCTCTTCTTTTCTCAGCTATTTTAAGGCCTCCTCAGACAACCATTTTGCCTTTTTGCATTTCTTTTTCTTGGGGATGGTCTTGATCCCTGTCTCCTGTACAATGTCATGAACTTTTGTCTATAGTTCTTCAGGTACTGTCTATCAGATCTAATCCCTTGTATCTATTTGTCACTTCCATTGCATAATCATAAGGGATTTGATTTAGGTCATACCTGAGTGGTCTAGTGGTTTTCCCTACTTTCTTCAATTTAAGTCTGAATTTTGCAATAAGCAGTTCATGATCTGAGCCACAGTCCGCTCTCGGTCTTGTTTCTGCTACTGTACAGAGCATCTCCATCTTTGGCTGCAAAAAATATAATTAATCTGATTTCAGCATTGGCCATCTGGTGATGTCCGTGTATAGAGTCTTCTCTTTTGTTGTTGGAAGAGGGTTTGCTATGACCACTGCATTAGGTTGTTCATTCTTTTCTTTAATTACATACACTCCATGCTTCACACAGTCAATGTAATATATCACCAGATTTCATAATCACCCTTATAGAAAATGCTTTAGTCCATTTCAAGCCACTCAACTTATTAGGACTAGTGAAACCAAAATTGGGTCTGCTTGTGTATTCTGTGAAGAATTTGAGACATCAGAGGATCAAAAAACTCCACACATGAAGTTTGCTAAGCACCTTTATTTTTCACTAAGTATCCATGAAGAACCATGCAACTGAGATATACCTGCTCAGAATCAATGACATGCATGTTTTTCTAGCTCCAATCCTCTTTCCCCATGTCTAAAACCACCCTTTTAATTTATTCCATAAACATATCTAGCCTCTCGGCTCTGGGGAAGTCTATCTGAAAACTGTTCTCCACTCTCGCTCTCTTGGCTACCTGTGGATGAACTCTTTCTCTTCTCTAAACCTCTGTGTCTCAACAGTTGGTTTTCAGAGAGTCATGCAAGTGAGCCTAGATCAGTAACATCTTAAAATTCTTAATATTTTATCTCTGAGGATGACGGTGAATAAAGGAGCTATATGGGGGTGGCAGAATTGTTATGTAGTTTTGATCCAGCAGCAGAATTTGTGTATGTGGACTCAGGAAGCAAGCATATGAAGTCACTGGCCTTGTATCCCCATGTTACATATACCTCTGTGTTCAGGGTACCACAAGATCCCAAGGAAGTGGCTGGGTTGGGATAAGGGCCAAGATTCATTGTGCTGACAATGGCAGCTGCAGATGCAACAGCAATGGTGGAAACTGTCACCACCTAGAGAGAAAGCAATTTTGCCTGGAAGAACCAGCAATCAATGGTGAGGATGAGAACAAATTAATGTTCCAATCCAGACTCAATTCTGTGTCATCAACAAAATTATGAACTATTTCACTTGAGTTCCAAGACAAGAAATAGTAGGGAGTTTGGGCAATAAACTTCTCAGTTAATTACTACAAAATAAGTATGCATGCATATTCATTGCAATAAAGTATATCAGGGAATATTTAGCATTCAATAAAAACTCCAAAACTATAAATTTAAAACCTGTTGAAACACTGCAAAGAAAATATTTGTAGGTATAGAAGTAGAAATAATATTTAAAGATTATATTAAGACTTAATCTTTAAAAAAAAATAGCAGCAATGACAAAAAACTGAAAATAAATGACTGTGACCCTAATCCTTTTCTGCCTTGTGCTGAATGCTTGGATGGGACCTAGGATTATAGAAAGCTCAAGGGCCAGGGGAAGCGGGCTGCTCACTTTCCAGGTGACTTGGGACCTGTTTCCCTCTCTTTCTACTCTCTCCATCATGTTTCCTACGTGGAGGATCATTAGCATCAAGGACTACTTAGACATTCAGAGAAAACTGCTCAATCACACTTTCTTCATTTCCTATCAGTGTGATCACAGAATTTGTTTAGTTTCTGGGCCTGAAGTTCTTCTAGTATTTCTTATGTCAGAAGATAGCTTTAGGATATAAACACACAAACATGGCAACATCACTTGATGTTCCTTTTTAAAAATAAGGGCAAATTTTAATTTTAAGATCATTGTATTTTCATATGTTGTTGTGACAAATAATACAGAAATGTCCCAGAGAGAACCCTTGCATCCTTAATTTAGGTTGCCCTCATGGTAATATCTCAGAAAATCAAAGTATAATAACATAACTGGTATATTGACCAGATACAGCCAAAATGCTGAATCACTGCAAAGTTCTTCGTTTTTCCCTTTTCTGGTGACACACATCACTGCCCATACTTACTCCTTTCTTAATTCATGGCAGCGACTAAGATGTTCCCTATTTCTATGTATCTATATATCTGTATCTATTACATCTGTATCTATTCAGCTGGCCAAAAAGTTCATTTGGGTTTGTCTATACCATCATATGAAAAAACCCAAAGGAAACTTTTCTCAAACCCATTCTATCTATATATGATATCAAGAATTTATATAAATGGAATCATAGAGTATGTAACTACAGGGGCTTGCCTTTTTTCACTCATGATGATCTCAAGATTCATTGAGATTTGTATTGCTGAGTAGTGTCCCACTAGATGTATGAATTGGGCATGACTGTGTGCCAAGTAGATTCAGTTGTGTGCAACTTTTGCCACCCTCTGGACCACAGCCTAGCAAGCTCCACTGTCCATGGGATTCCCCAGGCAAGAATACTGGAGTGGGTTGACATGCTCTGCTCTAGGGGATCTTCCCAACCAGGAATCAAGGAATCTTATGTCTCTTGCATTGGCAGGTGGGTTCTTTACACTCGTGTCACCTTGCTTTTACTCTTACAATTGAGAGTCACTTATTCTAGCCTTCTACAAAAGGTGCCATGTATAAATAATTTCTCTTTCTGTGTGACTTGTGGATTTTTTTTTTTCCTCTATGAAAGCTCTTATGGAGAGGATGAAAAGTTTTATTTTGATTAGGTTAAATTTCAAATAGTACTTTAGATTACTTTAATAGTATATGGGCATTCAAATCATCTATTTCTAGGTGATTTATGGTAATCTGTATGTTTTTTAGGAATTGATCCATTTCCTTAGGTTGCCAAGTTTTAAGACATTTAAACACATGTCTATCTTTTTTGGCTGTTGTTTTCTAATGGAAGCACAAGCTAACAAAAACACTCTGGATGAAATCTGGGATTGAAAATTAACTCAAAACAGGAGACAAGGTGATTGATTGTATTCTTTTTTCTGATCATGCCTGGCATCAGTTTTTCACTCTCCAGGTATTTATTTCTTTGTTCTATAAATAAAGCAAAACCCTGGTGGCTGCACATGTATCTCACCTTAGATACCTATTCGTAAATTAGGTATCGTCAATACCTATTCTGTAAATTATGTTCACATTGCCTCTGAAGTGTGTGTGGCACTATGTGGCTCCTGGTT
Source organism: Giraffa tippelskirchi (assembly GCF_054371585.1). NCBI lineage: Eukaryota > Metazoa > Chordata > Mammalia > Artiodactyla > Giraffidae > Giraffa > Giraffa tippelskirchi. The sequence continues at coordinate 115,935,199 of NC_137280.1, read as the reverse complement.
TATGTCATTCCTCAATCTTTTCACCCTTACTTATACATGTACTTTCATTACACAGTAGTATCCTTAACCATTGATCTTGGCAGCCACCTATGAATTTCTCAATGATGCTTTTGCTCTTCTCCAGAGTGCATTCCATAAAACTCTGGGATATCTTGGGATTCATGGTCAGTTGGGCATACATAATTCAGTTGCTAATGTGTCCTCTGCATTTTGATTTTTGACCTCTTATTCAACAGTTTTCCATGGTGGATCAAGCACCATTATCTTACTTACATATTGTAGGCCCTTATGATGACTAGTTGTATAGCTCAACTATACAAGTTATCATTTTATTTACTCCTAAAGATATTTTTTACCAGTTTTATTTGATACATAATTGTCATGTAACACTATGCAAGTTTAAAGTGTATAGAGAGATTAGTGTATATATACATATATTCCAAAATACTAACTGCGATAGGTAAGTTAACGTATCTTCAACCTCATAAAAATAAAATTTTGTATGGCAAGAATATTAAAATTCCATTCTTAAAGCAACTTTTAATAATGCATTACAGTAAGTTTAACTATAGTCAATCTGCTATACCTCATATAAAGGAAATGTATTTAATCAGTTAAATGTTAGGGCTCCTATTATTGTTTAAAGATGAAATCTATGACAAGCAAAAAAACAAATTTTGTAAATAGAAATTAACTCTGTGAATTAACCATTGTGTTGCTGTAAGTTAATATTTTTATGTATATTTCTTAAACTTCATTGAGAGTTTTACTACAGAGTAATTGTTTTATTTAATCTTTCCCTTTCAATTTTATTCATAAAATTTGTTACAGATTTTCTCCAGTTTATGATGCCTAAATAACTCTTACATAGAAATGTGTTCATCATTGTGAATACCAAAAAAAAAAATAGCAATAAGTATGCTTCACAAATAGATAAGTAATAAGACCACAACTCTTTTAAGTATAAAAATTGAAAACATTGCCTCGGTTTTTATTGACACTTAATTTGCTGTGCATGTGTGTTCCAACTCAGATAATTGGGAATTAGATCTCAGAAGTTGGGAACTCTTGCCATGAGGAATTAGGATAAAAGTGAGTTAGAGAGGCCTGAAGTGGAAAGCACAATGCCCAATTAAGGGTTTTCCTAATCATAAAATATCTAGAAATGATTCAAATTATCTGTCTCTGGAAATGAAAAGTATGATATGTAGAGTCACATTTTTAGGTGACAACAGAAACAAAAATGGCTGTGGAGCCAATACACCCTGAGCTTGAGCTGATTTAAGATGTACCACTCACTGTGTATGCCCCTCCCTTGTCTTGATACAAATACCTTAAATCTGAATCAAGAGGTAGACTTGTGGATGATTCTTAGTTAATTTTTAAGATTCAAAATTAATTCTGAGTAAGGTAGAATCAGGGCTTTACAGATGGCGTTTGTGATAAAGAACCTGTCTGCAATAGCAGGAGACATAAGAGCTGCGGGTTCCATCCCCGAGTTGGGAAGATCCCTCAGGGGAGGGCATGGAAACCCACTCCAGTACTCTTGCTGGAGAATCCCATGGACAAAGGAGCCTGGCAGGCTACAGTCCACTGGGTTGCAAAGAATCAGGCACGATTGAAGTGACTTAACATGCATGCAGGCAAGGTCCCATCAATCCTAAAGGAAATCAACCCTGAATATCCATTGGAAGGATTGATGCTCCAATAATTCAACCTCCTGAATGTGAAGAGCCAACTCGTTGGAAAAAACTCTAATGCTGGGAAAGACTGAAGGCAAAAGGAGAAGAGAGTGGCAGAGGATAAGATGGCTAGATAGCATTACTGACTCAAAGGACATGAATTTGAGTAAACTCTGGAAGATAACGGAGGACAGAGGAGCCTGGCATATTTCAGTGCATGGTGTCACAAACAGTTGGACATGACTTGGTGACTGAATAACAACAACAAGGTCTATAGTAGCCTAGATTCCATGTGAGACCATGAGAGAGGAAGAAAAAAAAATTCTAAGCCTTGTGTTTCCCACAATCTTGGCGACACTGTAAGTCCTTTTTCTTCTCTCCCATTCCCAGTTGTCAGACCTATAAACACCCATCCAGATATATACAATACTTCAGGCAACTCTGTAATAGCAAAACAGAAACCCAAAAGGAACCTCAAATGCTAAATGTTTAATAGAGGTAAATTATACCTTCTGCCAATGCAAGAGACATAAGAGATGTGGGTTCAATTCCTGGATTGGGAAGATTCCCTGGAGGAGGGCATGGGAACCCACTCCAGTACTCTTGCCTGGAAAATCACATGGATAGAGGAGCCTGGGAGGCTGCAGTCCATGGGGTCTCGAAGAGTCAGACATGACTGAGCGACTTCACTTTCACTTTCCATTTTCATGCATTGGAGAAGGAAATGGCAATCCACTCCAGTGTTCTTGCCTGGAGAATCCCAGGGACGAGGGAACCTGGTGGACAGCCGTCTATGGGGTCACACAGAGTCGGACACGACTGAAGCGACTTAGCAGCAGCAGCAGCAAGGTCCCCCAAAAGTCGGACATAACTGAAATGACATAACATGCATAACATAGTCTTGGGGCTTTCCAGGTGTCTCAGTGGTAAAGAATCTGCTTTCCAATTCAGGAGATGCAGGTTTGAACCTTGGATCAGGAAGATCCCCTGGAGAAGGAAATGACAACCTAGTCCAGCATTCTTGCCTGTAAAATTCCATGGACAGAGGAGCCTAGCAGGCTAAAGTTCATGGGGTCACAAGAATCAGACACCACTGAAAACTATATACTCCCCTCCTGTGTTCTTCCTTCCCCATACACAAATTTCTTTGAAAAATGACCTCTTATAAAGATAAAAGCTCTGTTCTCCCCATCTCTTCCTCCCCCTAAACCTTTCTTTCAAACTAAGCACTTTATGAATTACCCCACGTGCATCTCTACAATCTGTGACCACTCCCACCATCTGAAACCTGGGCTCTTCCCCTAACCGTCCCTTGAAACCACCCTCTATTTGACATACATAGCCCTCATGCCAAACCCAATTCCCTGGCCTCTTAACTGTAACTCATGGAGGGTAAGGTCTTTCATTTATGGGAATATCACAACTTCTCAATTTGCCTTTGATGGGGCTAGGGACCCTTGGAATCAGTACTGGAGTTAATTATTAATCTCAAGTTAATCCTATCCCATTTATCCAATCAAACTGCATTCTATATGCTGCATTAATGGGATTTTTGAAGTTGGAATAAAAAAAAACTAAATTATCTTCAGTTAATCCAAAGGGAGTATATTGGGTGGGTCTAACTCAATCACTTCCAAGGTATATAACAGCTGTTGTACATTTCAAGGGCTTCAGAGACTGCTAGAACCAGACATATTTCAGGATATCACCTGATCTTGTGAATTCCAGCAACGTAGAGTAAGTGCCAGCTCTCTTCAGCTCCTGGATTAGACATTGTGGCTGCAGAGGAATTTCAGAATACCAATGGAGGTAGGTTGAAGGAAACCTGATTCCTGTGTGTTCATGGGTGTCTGGCTGGATTATCTGTCTTTTTATTTCATAAGTACTTTCAGTCCGAAGGGATATGTCCACAACCTTCTCTGTTCTTTGCATATATTCACTGTAACTTCAAAACTAGGACTAAGAACCCAGCACTGTGGCCCCTGGGTCCATGACCTTCAGAGCTGTTGTGAACAACTTGGTGGATCTTTCTCATAAATTTCTGGTTTTAATGAGAATATGTGTCTACTTTGATATTTCGTATTCAGTTCAGTTCATTTCAGTCACTCAGTTGTGTCTGACTCTTTGCGACCCCATGGACTGCAGCACACTAGGCTTCCCTGTCCATCCCCATCTCCTGGAGCTTGCTCAAACTCATGTCCATCAAGTCAGTGATGCCATCCAACCATCTCATCCTCTGTTGTCCCATTCTCCTCCTTCTCCTCCTGGTAGAGTATTTCTCATCTGTCGAAGTTCCACAGGCTGCTTATATCTTCCTATTATCTCCTTATGCTACTGTTGCCTCTCCATGCTTGATCACAGGGAGTCTATTTCTAGTGGTTGTTACTATTCTTCCTCTACTAATTCTGCCTTCTGTATCATTTCTGAATCTATGGATCAATTTTCTGCTTGTGGGGAATTGTATTTGTTTTGTTCCATGCCAGGTAATTCTAACTGGGAAATCTGCATTGCTTATTTTAGGGTTCTAGATATTCTGTTCTCCTTGAGCTATTGTTGGGCTCTGTTCTGGTAGCAGAGAAGCTACATCAAAACAGTGTGAGACTTTTGAGGATTGCTTGAATCTTTGTTAGCTGAGACAAGAACAGACTTTGGTCTGGCTAATTTTGTACCACTAGTGAGGCAATGTAGGAAAATCTTTGGATTAGGATTATTGTTTTCACTCTTGTCACTGGGGACAAAGATTCTGCTTGGCCTGATTGATCCCAGCAATTTCCCAGCCTACTCCTTTCCAGAGGTTCTTACCTAGTCTAGGCACTTCCTACCCACACAGGGTTCATGTGTTTTGGGACAGCAAACCTCCTTGTAAATCTTCAGATTCCCTTCATCTCTCTGTCTCTATGCCTCTGTCTCTCCCCTCTTCTTCTTGCTTGTCATATCTTTATTGTTCTGATACATGATATCCAACAGCACTCACTAATCCAAGACCTCAGCTTGGACACCTAGGCACTATTTGTACTCATCTCCTTGCTCTAAGGTTTAGACACCCTGAGGCATTCTAGGTTGCCCTTGCAGCCCCCCTTCACTTGTTTTTTTCTTTCAAACCACTGTCTTGTGTTCCTACTGTCTCATGACAGAAAACCTTTTGTTCAGTAGTTCCTCTGGTTTTTTTCTGGTTCAATGCAAGTGTAAAAGAAAGAGAGCACTCTGCTTGATTTTGAAATAACTCTTTAGTTAATAGTTTGCAGCTGATGTTTTCTGTTATTGTAGAATGTTTTCTAGATCTGCTCTTAAGATTTAAGATTGTTTGATTTTTAGTGATTGGCTAATTACTTAAGCAATCACAAATAAATGGTTATGAGATTATCTACTGTGTCAATGTTCATCTTTTATTTTTCTATTAGAAAGTGACAATTCAGACTGAAATTACTAGCCACCTCCAGGATGTAGAGAAAGTAAAGGAAACTCAAGGAGCAGAAATGCCCTCAGGTATGATGTTCTCAGTCATATTTAGAGAAAACTCTCTATCTCACCTCTTTCTTCTCCCCAGTATTGCAGGCCCCAAGGATGACAGAGCTTCCCAGAATCCTGGGAGCTCTCTACTCCTGCCCCCAGCCCTGAAGACTAGAGGCAGGGAAAAGCCCCATTGACGGATGGGAAGTGAACCCCTGATCAGCAGATCCCTCCCAGACAGTAAATGACCCACTATAGCCCTGTCAATATTCTCTGAAATGAAGTTATGCAACTGGAATAGCCTCAGGCTCTCAGATGCTTCCTGAACTGTTACAGTGTCCTGGTTGGACCTATCAGTGCAGAGGCAGGGTCTCTGAGAGACCCTCCAGTGTGCCTGTGAGTTATTACACAGCACCTTTATAACCCTCTCTTCTTTACAGACCAGGGTGTCAAAACTTGGAGCGACCACGAAATTAGGTGTTTCCTAGAAGAATGGGAACTCCTTGAAGGTGAAGCATTAAAGAAGAATTTTCGTGTAGCATCAAAAATAATTGCCAGGCATCTCAAGCAAAGGGGCATAATTAAGAGCAAGAGAAAATGTCTCCAGATGCTCATAAGCATGCACGACTTATATTGGACCATTCATGAAGTCAACCAGAGACCAAGAAGTGAACCTTTGCCATGTCCTTACGGAGAGACCCTTCACAGGATCTTCGGACATAGGTTGGAGATACAAGAGTTTTCAGGTTTGTCTCTTATTTTCATCTTCATGTTTCTTGAGTAAGCGGCATCCCCTGGCCCAGATATTGCACTGTCTCTGTAGCAGGGCAGCATTAAATGACTGGTCTCTGCCCACAGGCTCCCCTCTGCACACTACACAGAAGACTTCAAGGACTTGAGCATCTACCTATCCCTCTCTCCTATTTCTCCTCTTTATCCCCAAAGCAATGAGGGACTTTTCTCATAGCTTGGTTTAGAATAGACATGGCCCCCTGGGCCAGACTAAGTGATATGCAAAGATTCAGGAGGAGGGTGTGTGGTGTCTTCATGTTTCCCTTGTACATCTTTTTCTCCCTCACATCCTCCCGTTGCAGAAGTGGCTGCCCTCCCACCACCTGTGTACCAGCCTCCTGCCTGTGCCATCCCTGATCACTTTGAGGAGCTATCGTGGACTCCCCCACATATGATCTACATAGAAGATCCTCACATACCCAGATGGGAGCCCTGGAACATGAACCTTCCACAATCAAGTCCATGTCTGTTTCCTGCATTTCTCCTACCATACCCTGGCCTTCAGTCACCGTGGTCTCCTACCACACCCTGGTCTTCAGCAACAGAGGTCAACTTTTTCTGACACCGAGTCAGATGGAGAACTTACAATTAGAAGTTCACAATTTGATTCAAAGTGCAGACAATAAAGTAGCACAATTCTCTATCCTAATGACTTATTTCTTCCTAGCCCAATGTAATGAGAAAAAAAAACTATAAAATAGATGACTGTTACCCTCATCTCTTTCTGCCTTGTGCTGGATTTTGGATGGGACCTAGGATTATAAAATGTCCTAGGGGCTGGAGGGGTTGGGGTTCACTTTACAGGTAACTTGAGACTTGTTACCCTTTCTCTTTACTCTCTCCATTGTGCTACTTGCATGGAGGATCATTAACATCAGGGACAACTTAGACATTCAGAGATAACTGTGCTCAGTCACACTGTTTTCATTTCCTGAGTGCAATTGTGGAAATAGTTTAATGTTTCTGATAGTTATATGTTCATTTTTAAAAAGAAATTGCCCATTCAGTTTCCAGATAGCTGTATCATTATATGTTACCACCAGGAAGGTCTGAGTCATTCAGTTTGTTTCTTCATTATCGTTTTGTGTTGTCACAATTTAAATTTTTGAAGTTCTGACAGTTCTTCAGGAAGTGGCATCAGCAGAGTCAGCCCATTTTAGCGTGCTCTGAGCGGAGCTTAGAATGATGGTCCGGCCTCTGCCCATAGGCTTCTCTGTGTATCATCCCAAAGTGGTGATATCTCATTGTGGTCTCATTTTGCAATCCCTCTTGGCTAATGACTTTGAACATCATTTAATGTGTCTATTTGTCATCTGTATATCGTCTTCAATGATTGGTTTCTTCAAGTTTTTGGTCCATTTTCTAATTGAATTGTTTTTACTCTTATGAATTGAGAGTTATTTATTGTAGCCTTCTGTGAGATGTGTCATGTGTAAATAATTTCTCTTTGTGCCTTTTTTTTCCTACAAAATCTCATATGGACAGGATAAAAGTTAAATTTTGATTAGGTCAATTTTCAAATAGTACTTTCAGTTTCTTTGATAGGAGTATTCAAATTATCTGCTCCATATTAGGTGATTTGCGGTAGTCTGTGTGTTTTAAGAATTGGTCCATTTCTTCTAAGTTGTCAAATTTTAAGTGTATACAGTCATTCACAGTATGTCCTTGTTTTCTTTTGAATGTCTACAGGACCTCTAGTGATGTCCTTTGTTTCATTTCTGCTATTAATAATTTGTACTGTCCCTTTTTTGTTAGTCTTGCTCAAGGCTTGTCTACTTAATAATTTCAAAGAATCACCTATTAGTTTCATTGACTTTTCTTCATTCTGTTTGCAAGTTTATTACTGCTCTTATCATTATTTCCTTCCTTCTGGGTCCTTTGGGTTTAATTTGATATTTTTATTCTAGCTTCTTGAAGTGCTAGATTATTTTTCAAAGACTCTTCCTTTTTTCTAATGAATGAAATTAGTGCCATAATTTTATTTCCACCAGTGCTTTTGCTGTGTCCCATGGATTTTAATGTTATATTTTTATTTTATTTTATTTCAATGTATTGTTTTTCTCTTTAGACTGTTCTTTGACCCATGGATTATTTTTATATATATGTGTGTGTGTATATATATATATATATATTCTAAAATTTTCTAAGAGTTGGAGATATTTATGTTGCCATTGTTTCACTGGTTTTCTAGTCTAATTCCACTAAGACCAGAAAATACACTCCATATGATTAAGTTTTTAAAATTTGTTGATGCTGTTTTATGGCCCAGAAGATGGTCTATCTGGGGGCACCTGAAAAAAGTATATCCTGATGTCAAATGAAGTATTTTATTAATGTTGATAAAGATTCTCTTGTTTGATAAGTTGAGTTCTACTTACTTGCAGATTTTCTGCCTAATTATTCTGTTTTGTATTATTAAGAGGGATTTTAAGTGTTCATCTACATTTTTTTGTCTACTTTTACTTTGTATTTCTACAAGTGTTTTGCTTCCCATATTTTACAGCTCTGTTCCTTGGTATATGCACTTTTAGGATTGTTATTCCTTCTTATTGGGTTAACTTATTTTAATTATGTAATTTCCCTGTATCTCCAAATATTTACTTGTTTTTAAGTCTACATTGTCTGATATTAGTTTGTCCACTCTTGCTTTCTTGAATTAATGTTTGCATCTTTTCCCATGCTTATACTATCAATCTACCTATTACACTTGAAGTGAGTTTCTGGTAGGTAGCATATATTTGGATCACAATTTTAAGTCCATTCTATCAAACTCTCTTAAAGTGATTTGCTTAAATCATTTACATTTAATGTAATTATTTTTAGGACTAATGCCTCCCATCTTATTTTTCACTTGTTCTATTTTTGTCTCTATTTTCTTTTTACTACCTTCCCCTGGGCTACCTGAACACATTTTTTAGAATGCCATTTTCATTTATTTATAGGTTTTGAGTGTATTTCTTTATATTTTTTAGTGGTACTAGTATTACATTACATACACAAATTTTCTTAGTCCACTGGTGTCTTTTTCCTAGTTTGAGTGAAGTTTAAAACTTCTCATTTTGCGACCATTTACCCTCTCCCAGCTATAATATAATTATCTTAAAATGTTTCCTTTGCATACATTGGGATCATGTCAGACAGTTTTATGATAGTCACTTCAATCATCCATCATAATTTTAGAAAACTCAAACCAGATGAGAGCCTGTTGTATCTATCCTCATAACATTCTGGTGAAAGTAAAGATACAGGTTCTCATTCTATCTTTTTAGCATAAGTGGGGATACAGACATGTTTTGCTTTTTGTTGTATTTGGATGACTGAAACAGTCATCGTATAAAAGTTTTTCTATCTGAAAAGCCTACTTCCTTAGTCTTCTGACTAATATGAAGAGACAGTGTTGGGGATTTTCTATGGTGTTTATCCATTAGCACTTCTGCATTGCCATCTTCTTTAGTTCCAACCCTAGAATATCTGCGGCAAAAAGAAAACCCTGATGGGGAAAATGAACCCATAGGGAAGATAGATGTATGGTAGGAGAAATCTTAGGAGAGGCTGGTGTCATTGAAAACAAGGCTTATAAGTGCACTGTAGCAGTACAGGTAGAGAAAGAGCACTGGAAGAATCCGTCCCACACAGTTGATTCTTTCTGAATGTTGTGAGTGTTTCTATATGCAATCAGCCACTCACACATTCACATATATGATAGATAGATTCACCTTACTATTTCTAATCCAAATTTAGAACTACCTGCATACCTTCATCATACCTGCATCTCTCCCCCACCCCCCCACCCCCCAAGTGGCTCAGTTTCTAGAATTCATAGGGCCCAGAAGGCTTTAATGCCTTCAATCCCTTCTGTGTTCCCTGACTTCAGTTACCACTGGAGTAAGCAAAGTTCTTCTCAGTTTCACCTCTTCCCAAATTGTTCTATGACTTTTCAGTGACCACATTTTGTCTGTTTGGGGGTCACCTCTTCCCTTGTTCTAAGGTTCCCCAGACAATCCTTTCTTTCCTTCTGGTTTCTCCTGCATAGACCATAATACTACATAGGTATCATGACTGTTAGTGTTTTGTCCTCACCTGCTTGTCTTTTGAGGCTTGTGTGTTGCCTTGTCCTCTAGTTTTATTGTAAATGGTGGCCATACTTGTTAGGTTTTACTTTCCGTTCTGGCTTTTTTTATGTGGGAAAAAGTTGTGACCCTGCTGTCATCTTTCCTGGATCCTCCTCTATGTAGTGTTTATTTACATTATTATCATCAACTTTTATTTGTAGGTTGGAAGGCCATTTTTCCTTGTCATTTTTCTGATCAAATTTTTACCCACTTTTCTATTAGGTACTGGTGTTTTGTTTTGTTTTTTTAATTAAAAATTGTGTAACTTGAGTCACTTTGCTGTTCAGAAGAAATCAACACAACATTGTAAGTCAATTATATCTCAATAAACTTTGAAAAAAAAATCCAATATTCAGAAGATCAGGCATTTTTGAAAAATAAATTGAGGATATTTTTCTCAGTCTGCCTTTGACTTTTGACTTTATTTATGGCTAGTTTTTTGCTATTTTTAAATAAATTAATTTTATGCAGTTTTTTACCAGTGTTTCCATTTGCTTTTAAAGTGTTTCACTATTTGATTTAAACAGTAATGGTTCTTTGAAAAAAATGCAAAACCACAATACTTACACACCTAACAGAAATTCATATTAAGTCTTTCTTTTGTTCAACTATCAAGTCAATGATCAAAGTTTCTACTGTTTCATAAACAGGTTTCATTCTGTTTTTGTATCTTGCCTGGGTGAACCAGAATCCAAACAAGTTCATATGTTGTAGTTGACCTATCCTTTAACATTTTCAGTTGTTACAGAGGCCATCAACCAACTTAGATATGCTGAATGCCAAGTGTATATGAGGACAGAACCCGGAAGGATGAGAGAACAAAAACATCTAAGCCCTGATTCCTACTCTCTAAGATGCTATAAATACAGTGTGGTAGATGACATTAACCATTGAAATGTTCCACAACACCTGAAGAATTAAGCATTTTAAGACCAGATTAAGTGTTTAAAATTAAACATTTTAAACATGAATGTCCATGCATCACTGGACCATCTGTCATTTTAGATCATACTTCAGTTTTTCTTGAGGTACACATTTTAAGTTCTTTAGAAATGAGAAAATTTAGCTTAAATTCTAATAAGGTAGTCATTTGACCTGAGAAAAATTAGTGGTCTGTTCAGTTGGCCTGCGTACCTTCTATTCAATAATTACTTTTGGAAAAAACTACCCATGTCTTGCACTGTGCTAGGTGATGAGGATGTCAGAGTAGGGCCTGTCATACTGAAGAAGGAATTCATAGGGCCTGGACTCCATCTTAGGCCTGTTCGTGCTGATTATGCTTGGCCACCTCTCTAATGGACTCTGAACTCTGTGCTTAGTGCCTGTGGAAATGACAATAGAAGGATAAGACCCCCTCCGGACAGGTCATAAATTCTTATCTGTAACCTCAGGCTTATTGATTATTGACTGTTTGGAATGTAACCTCAGGCTTATTGATTATTGACTGTTTGAACACATGACACATGAATGATGGAGTTATTGTGATTGTATTTACCTTTCCTTTGTTTATGTAAGTCACAAGGAAGTTGGGTGGTGGGTTCAGACACGTATACATGGGGTATAAAAGATTTTCACAAATGCTGGTCGGGGTCCTTGGCTAAGAGGATACTCTGCCTTGGGCCCGCCGGTGTAATAAACTGCACTTCACTATCTGCATCGTCCTTCTGAGTGAGCTTGTTTCCTGGAACGCGTGGCTATAACAATACATTTATTTCCTTACTCTTATAAATTATAATTAGACTAGTAGTCACCATTTATAAGATAAAACTGGAGACACTGAGTTCTGAGATTGATTAGAGAGAATAATTAGTTCCTGCTGTACACCCAGCACCTAGCGCAGTGCCTGGTACATAGAAATGAATCAGTAAATATATTGGATGAATGGACGAGTATATACACGAAATGGTCTGTGAGGTGAGATAATCTGTGGCAGGGACTGAATCTTCAAATCCCACTATTCATATGCAACACGAGCCTTTGCTTTCTTTGCTTAAATCTCAAAGTACTCTGAAAAGAATTTTGTAAAATCATGTCTGTATTACAGCCAATGTTAAACTTTTTTACCTAGGAAATTTTAAAAATTGGTTACACTTTCACAATAATCAAGAATGCTTGAGATAATTTATAGGTGGATACTATAGAAGAGTTGCAGCCAGTGGTAGAAGGTGGAATGTTGATTTTGTCTGGGCTGTTTATTTATTTATTTTGATTAGGTGTTGTTATTTTTAAAGATCAGACATTACCTTTAGATAATTGTTCACTTTTGAGTTTTGTGTCTTACTGTTGTCCTAATCTTCAATCCAAGGTTATAAAAATATTTTTCTGCAAGGTCTTCTACACTGTTGTATTTTCATTGGCATCTTTTACTTACATTATATAATATATACATATATATTATATGCATTATGTGCTTATATGCAACATATAGTCATATAATCAGCTTTGGTCAGTTTAAAACTCTAGAATTAAGTTAGAAGTAGTCTACACTTTTCCCCTGATGGATAGGATAATCAGCTATTCAGTTCTATTCAGTCACTCAGTCGTGTCCAACTCTTTGTGACCCCATGGACTGCAGCATGCCAGGTTTTCCTGTCCATCACCAACTCCTGGAGCTTACTCAAACTCATGTCCATTGAGTCGGTGATGCCATCCAACCACCTCGTCCTCTGTTGTCCCCTTCTCCTCCTGCCTTGAATCTTTCCCAGCATCAGGGTCTTTTCCAATGAGTCAGTTCTTCACATCAGGTGGCCAAAGTATTGGAGTTCAGCTTCAGCATCAGTCCTTCCAATGAACATTCAGGACTGACTCTCTTTAGTATGGACTCACTGGTTCTCCTTGCTGTCCAAGGGACTCTCAAGAGTCTTCTCCAACATCACAGTTCAAAAGCATCAATTCCTCGGCACTCAGCTTTCTTTATAGTCCAACTCTCACATCCATACATGACTACTGGAAACACCATACCCTTGACTAGACGGACCTTTGTTGGCAAAGTAATGTCTCTGCTTTTAATATGTTGTCTAGGTTGGTCATAATTTTTCTTCCAAGGAGCAAGCGTCTTTTAATTTCATGGCTACAGTCACCATCTGCAGTGATTTTGGAGCCCCCCAAAATAAAGTCTTTCACTTTTTCCATTGTTTCCCCATCTATTTGCCATGAAGTGATGGGGCCAGATGCCATGATCTTAGTTTTTTGAATGTTGAGTTTTGAGCCAACTTTTTCACTCTCCTCTTTCACTTTCATCAAGAGGCTCTTTAGTTTTTCTTTGCTTTCTGCCATAATGGTAGTATCATCTGCATATCTGAGGTTATTGACATTTCTCCTGGCAGTTTTGATTCCAGCTTGTGCTTTATCCAGTCCAGCATTTCTCATGATGTATTCTGCATGTAAGTTAAATAAGCAGAGTGACAATATACAACCTTGATGTTCTCTTTTCCTGATTTGGAACCAGTCTGTTGTTCCTTGTCCCGTTCTAACTACTGCTTCTTGACCTGCCTACAGATTTCTTAAGAGGCAGGTCAGGTGGTCTGGTATTCCCATCTCTTTAAGAATTTTCCACAGTTTGTTGTGATCCATACAGTCAGAGGATTTGGCATAGTTAATAAAGCAGAAGTAGATGTTTTTCTAGAACTCTCTTGCTTTTTCAATGATCCAACAGATGTTGGCAATTTGATCTGGTTCCTCTGTCTTTTCTAAATCCATCTTGAATATCTGGAAGTACATGGTTCATGTACTGTTGAAGCCTGGCTATTAGAAAGTATTTTTATAAAATGCAGCAACATTATAGTGCCTTTATACTGAGAAGCAGAATGTAGTAAGGTAAGGAAGTTAGAGAAAGCGAGGTTCAGAAAAAGAATGAGGCCGGCACTTTACAAGAACAGATCACCTTTAATGAAGCGAGAAGGGGCAACAGTCAGATTAGTGAGCTGCTGTACTTACCCAAGAAAAGAGTAAGTATATATATAGGCATGTATGTGGAAAGTTACTGTCTTAAGGGGGCCTGTTCTTCTCCAAGGTTGTACAGAGTAGTTATCTCTTAAATGGCTGGGGCAAGGAATTTTGGAGATTGGCCAGAGGCTGGACCAGCTGGGAGCTGGGCATAATCAACCTTAATGTCCAGTTTTTCTTTGGGTGAGAGAGTTCTTTGTTTTGCATAGGATGGTGGGGAGGACCTGGAGGGGAGTTTTAACTCCAGGCTATTTTGAGCCATGCAACTTTCCTTCATTCCAGACCTTAAGGAATATACATAAAAAGAGAAAGAGATGTGGGCACCATTAATGTTCAGGGCTTCTTTGTGCTGATAAATGAGGGTCAGGGATTTGTGGTCTGGGAGGTAGGAAGTCTAAAGCCGGTAGTGTTGATTTTCTATTTTAGCCATCAGGGTCTCAAGCAAAAGAACAGTCTTGACTTGGTCTCGGGAAATGGCTCAGATTCGGTCTTGGAGGAATTTCTGGGAAAGATTAAATAAACAAGGCCCAAAGGTGAGTAGGAGGATGATAAAAATGAATGGTTTGAGAAGTGGTAAAAGTTATAAAAGGTTTCCTGTAGCCACAGGGTGAAGATGTAATCTTCAATGTGTTTGAGTGTGGATCCTTGAGGACTTGAGACCCAGATATCTGCCAGAAGTTGTTCCAGGAATAATTGTAGCCGTGAAACTGACAGGCTCATCTGTCACCAGCTGGGGCCAGTGGAAGCCATGAGAACTTTAGAGTTGTAGGGCCTGTGTGAGAAACTTGATAAGTATTAGTCTGGGAAGCATTTTCATCACTGGGCTGCATAACCTTTTTTTTTTTTAACAGGGTGATGTGTACCCAAGGGGTGATTTCTTTTAATTTTGGAGTTACATCTGAGTGGGACTGAACTGTCATATAGACTTGGTCTCCTATTTGAAGGGATGGGTGTGGAAGATTGGGGTATGGTCGAGGGAGTAAGTTATTCATATGCTGCCAAAGGGCATATCGTACCTGGATATGGAAAGTGGGAAGGCAGTTTGGGACCGTCCTGGGAGGGGGGAAGACCCAAAGGTATTAGGGGCCTCCCATACGTGGCCTCGAATGGATTGATATTTAAGGCTTTTTTTGGTAAGGCCTGGAGCTCTAAGAGGGCTAAAGGGAGGAGTTTGCTTCAGTCTTGATGAAGTTCGATCGTTAATTTGGTCAGAGTTTCTGTTAGGACTTAGTTGGCTCTCTCAACCTTATCGGAAGACGGGGGATGATAAGGAATGTGAAACCTCTAAGGAACTTGAAGGGCTCATGCAATATGCGGGGTGATTTGGGATGTGAACTCCGGCCCCTTGTCAGACTGGAGGGAGGAAGGCATTCCAAACCTTGGGAGGATTTCAGTAAGAATAAGCTGAGCCACAGTAGGGGCTCATTTGTTAGTAGTCAGAAAAGCTTCAGTCTATGTAGAAAATGTATCTACAAAGACTAGGAGAAATTTAACCTTTTTGCAGGTGGCATGTGGGTGAAATCTACCTGCCAGTCCTGTGCTGGAAGACGTCTGTGAATTTGGTAGGTGGGGAAAGGAGGGGGGCGAATGTTAGAATTAGTATTTGTCTGTTGACAAATGGTATAAGTTTGGGTCAGATCATTTAAATAAGTCAAATCACCCTTAGTCAGTTTAAGAAAGTTCTGAAGGAAAGCCTTAAGTACTTTAGCAGAGGGGTGGAAAAGGGAATGTAAGTATGAAAGTAATGTGTGGATGTTAGGCTCATCAATTTGGGCTATGGTAAAGATAGGACTAACAGACGCAGGCTGCTGTTTCGTGTCATGATCTGTTATATTGTTATAAAAGGAGATAGGACTATGTCACTGATGTCCCCAGCAATGTATTACAGCAGCTTATTTTGGGAGCTGAGCTGCATGGAGGAGTTTAGAAATAAAAGAAGCATTGAGAATAGGTGTGCCCTTCTGAGTTAGCAATCCCCTCTCTCTCCAGATTATAATGTTAAAATGTAATATGTTATAGACATAATTGGAGTCAGGGTAAATGTTTACCTTTTGGTCTTTGGCTAGGGTCAAAGCTTGTGTAAGAGTTACCAATTCAGCCTGTTGTGAGGATGTGCGAGCTGGGAGTGTGGTCAACTTAATGAGGTGAGGGGGGATAATTTTGTTGGGCTGTCCCTGAACTATAGCGTATCCAGCCCCAAATGGGGCTTGTTTTTGGGCATTGCCATCTATGAACCAGGATGGGTCTTTGGGGTCAATTAGTGGCTGATCAGTTATATGTTCAAAGGGATTAAGTGTCATATCTAAGGTCTGAACACAGTCATGAGATAGGTGTTCTGTTTCTGCATCTGGTATAAGGAGTAAGCTAGCAGGATCAAGAGGTTTGCAAGGCATAAAAGAAAGGGATGAGTTGAGGAGGTGTATGGGGAGGATTTGTAGTCAAGCAGGGGGCAGAGAAAGGAAAGCTCGATGAGAGAGTAAATCTTTGAAAGAATGAGGTGAGCATACAGTTAGAGGAGCATTTGGGGTTAGTTTTTTGGGCTTCAGGTATTAAGAGGGGGGTTGCAGCTAAGGCCTGGAGACAAGGTGGCCATATGAGCATGATGAGATCAAGTTGTTTAGATAAGTAAGCTTATCTTACTTACCCCAAGAGTACGTGGTCTACAACAAGAGAAGCCACTGCAATAAGAAGCCTGTGCACCACAACTTGAGAACATCCCTCACTTGTCACCACTATAGAAAAGCCCATACAGCAGTGAAGACTCAGCACAGCCAAAAATAAAAACAAATGAATATATTAAAATTCTCCTTTAAAAAAATAAATAAAATAGAGCCAAGAATACGTTACCCAAAAAGGTTATCTTTCAGATGTGAATATGAAATACTTTTCAAGACAAAAGCTGAAGGAGCTCATCACTACTAGAACTGCCTTGCAAGAAATGCTAAAGGTTCTTTAAGTTGAAATGAAAATATGCTATAGGTGACATAAAAATAAAGTAACAATTTGGTAAAGGTAAATATACAGTTGTTGGACTTCCCTGGTGGCTCAGTGGTAAAGAATCCACCTGCAGTGCAGGAGATGTGGGTTTGATCCCTGGATGGGGAAGATCCCCTAGAGAAGGAAATGGCAACCCACTCCAGTATTCTTGCTGGTTTTGCTGGTCTTTTTTCTTCTTCCAGATTTCTAATCATCAGTTCATTTTAGAACTCAGTTCATCTCTTTCTTTTTCTTAATTTAGTTACTTCATTTCACTTGCCTTAGCTATTTCTTCATCATAAGTAAGCAGTCAAATCTGATGACTTTAAATAACATCTTTACACTGGTAAATTCTGACTATTGCCAACCCTGCCTTTCTCAACTGAGCTCTTGACCTGTATATAGAACCACCTCATTGATATCTTCATTTGATTATCTGTTATTTATTATAAACATAGCTTGTCTAAAACTAATACTTCAATCCTTACATCTACTGTGTATTTGCTTTTACTCCAGTCACACACAGGTTCAGAGAAGGACACTGGGAACCCACTCTAGTACTCTTGTCTGGAGAATCCCATGGACAGAGGTGCCTGGGTGAGCTGCAGCCCATAGGGTTGTAAAGAGTTGGACATGACTGAAGAGACTTAGCAGGCACACACCAGTCACTTCCTTTAAGCGCTAACTGCTCAAGTTACAAGCCAAGAAATTATTCTTGATTCTTATCTCTTTTCACTCCATAAATTGCATCAGAAAACCTTTGGTTTGATCTTATAAAACACACCATCAATTTACAATTTTTCTCTTTCCACTGTTAATGCTTACTGTGAAACGTCGCCTAATGTTGCCTGATTTATTGCGGTAGATTCTTGATTCACCTTTGTTCCATAACATTCATTCTCTGCAGAGCAGATGGAGTGGATGTGTAACAGTGTAAGTCAGATTATTTACTTTCTAAACAATTTCCTGTGCTTGCACTTAAAATTCCTACTCTTAAACATTGTCTATAAAATTCTCATGCTCTGGCCTTTTCTTAACTCTCTGATAGTAGTATATACACCTATTGTCAATGATAGAATCCACGTATAATGCTCATTACTCTGATCTGAATGCATGCCAAGCTTACTCTTACCTTAGAAAGTTTGAACTTGACACCCCTTCTCCTGGCATGATTGCTGTAGGTCTCCCTTTTCATGATCAAATGCAGCTGAAATATCTCACTAGATACCTTCAGGGAATATCTCGATTAAACAGCTAAATGGTTACTTTCCAACACATAATTCTTTATTTTTTTCACAACACTAAATGATGGCTTTTTATATTTTTATTATCATTTGTTATTACTGGCACACACAGCAGGGAAATTTTACAAACTCAGGGACCTAGTCAATATTGATCAGAAATTTAATTCCAGCACCTAGAATATAGTGCTTGAAGCAGAAAAGTCATTCAATAATTGGCATTGAATTAATGAACAGATAAAAAGGAATTATAGCCACACTTTGCTTAAAGAGCTTCTATTTTTGTTGCTATTGTTGTTTTGGGTTTTGTTGTAGGACAATGAAAGTAAGATGCAAATTCTTGTTCCTTGTTCCTAATAGCATATTATCAAGATTTCTAAAAAGTGGATAATTAGAGTCCACTACTCAATGTGCCCTAGTGATCAAATATTTCTTAAAATCTGGTAAAATAGATTTCATTTCTACTTCCAAAGTTTTACTTCCAGATTTATTATTAATAGAAATGTGGTTTTACTTACTGTTTCTACCTTTTTAGAACAGAGTGTATTTGGATTTCTTAGATATTTGTGCATCAGCAGTGATCTAGAGCTGGAGAAGGAAATGACAACCCACCCCAGTATTCTTGCCTGGGAAATCCATGGACAGAAGAGCCTGGTGGGATACAGTTCACAGGGTTGCAAAGAGTCAGACATGACTTTGCCACTGAACAACAACAGTGATCAACAGACCTTATTTTGAGAAGTATTGGTTTTGAATTATTTGAATATCAGAATTGGTGTACTTTATGATTTGCACAAAGAGTAGGAATGTGTCACAGAGTCTGAAGAATTCTGCCTAAACTCTGACAGATGGTAGAAATGAAAAATGATAATTAAACATCCAAAGTTTTTTTAAGAACTAAACATTTAAAAGGGAATTCCTAACATTGTCTTTTATTATAATTTCTTCCTTAAACTTGGATTTACCAAAATCAATCTTCTCAATGCCCCCTTCACCTCTTTGTTTCTGAGGGTGTAGATCAGAGGATTCAGGAGAGGGGTGACAATGTTGTAGAAGAGGGTGAGGAACTTGCCTTGGTCCTTGGAGGAGCTGGCTCCTGGTTGCATGTACATGTAAATAATATTTCCATAGAAAAGTGAGACCACTGTGAGATGAGAGCCACAGGTGTTGAAGGCTTTGTGCCTCCCAGAGGATGACTGCATACTTAATACAGCCCTCACAATGTAGCCATAGGAGATCAGGATAAACACTAAGGGTGACAGCACAATACCTATTGCAAGAATAAAGGCAATGCCTTCAACGGCAGCTGTGTTGACACAGGCCATCCGAATTAGGGCAGGCATCTCGCACAGGAAGTGGTCTACCTTCTGGTACCCACAGCGGGGTAACCACAGGGTCATTGGAGACATGATCAAAGAGTTGGCCACCCCACAGCCCCAAGCAAGGGACACTAAACCCAAGCATAACTGTGGATTCATGATCACCATGTAGTGCAGGGGCTTGCAGACTGCAACAAACCGGTCATACGCCATGACTGCCAGGAGGAGACATTCCACACCACCCAGACCCAGGAATAGGAAGAGCTGGATGGCACAGCCTGTGTAGCTGATGGTCTTGTCACATCCATTTAGGTTATACAGAAGCTGAGGGATGGAGCTGGTGGTGAAACTGAGGTCCAGGAGGGAGAGGTGGGTGAGGAAGAAGTACATGGGGGTGTGGAGGTGAGGATCCAGCCGAGACACCAGGATGATGGTCGCGTTGCCCACAAGGGTCAGGAGATACGCAATCAAGATAACCACGAAGAGGATTCTCTCCAGATGGGGCCGATCAGAAAATCCCAAAAGGATGAAATTTCCCCGGATGCTTTCATTGGTTACATCCATCTCTACTGCATCTCAGCAAAACTGAAAAAAAATAATAATGTACAGCCTCTAACTGTTCTGTATGCCTATCATGCTAATAAAATTTGAAACTTTTAGTGAAAATGTGTGAACATGCATCAAACCTGGACTGGCCTTCTGTTTCACATACGATAACATACATGTTTCAATGCTATTCTCTCAGAGCGTCCCACCCTCACCTTCTCCCACAGAGTCCATAAGACTGTTCCATGCATCTGTGTCTCTTTATCTGTCTCATATATAGGGTTATCGTTACCATTTTTCAAATTCAATTGCTCAGCGCTGGGGCAATGGGATGACCCAGAGGGATGAGATAGGGAGGGAGGTGGGAGGGGGGTTCAGGATGGGGAACACACGTAAACCCATGGCTGATTCATGTCAATGTATGGCAAAAACTACTACAATATTGTAAAGTAATTAGCCTCCAACTAAAATAAATAAATTAATAAAAAAAATAAAAAAGAATAAAAATTAAGGCAAATCATAAAAAAAAAAAAGAAAATGTGTGAACATAGCTTAAAAGTTTAAAAATAAACAGAGAAATTAGATAGAAATTTTATAATCTGGCTATAGGAAAACTACTCAAAACAAAACACAAAACATGAATATCATTTAAGAAAATATGTTTTAGTGAAAATTAAAAATAGAATCATTTTTAAAAAGAATAAAAGAAAAGAGAAAGTAAAATATACTGAGGAAATTTTCCTATAAAAATTAAATATGAAAATCTTATAAAGCTTTAAGAAAATAATTCTTAAAATCGAGAATTTGTATATTCTTCCTTTAGATTCTGAGGCAGCTGTATCATGATACAGATAAAGAAAAAATTACTCATCTGTAAAATACCTTGCCCTGGAGAGAAAGTTGGGGTGTCATTCTAAGATTAAATTTACTTCTTTTCCTTTTCTGTGAATAAATTTCCTGAATGTTTCTGAAGCTGGTTGGAAGTGGTTGATAGCTATTGGCATTCATTAATCCTGATAAAATTCAACTTCTCCCAAATTTCTCCCCCAAATCTCAGACTTGATAGAACATTTTGGGGTCTCTTTCTCTATGATTTTTAAATACCTGGGCCAGATGTGATTTATCCACCTCTTAGATGCCACCACAGATGATGACTTCAGTTGTCCTCTATGATCAATAGAGCTTAGAAACAATACATTACTTCGTCATATTCATATCCCATACTTTACACAAGTTAATATAGCACCTTGTGAATGTAGCTCTTTTGAATTATTCCCACTCTCTCCTCCAGATCCATTTATGAAAGATGTAGAAGATTACATCTAGGTCCATCCTACAACTCCAATACCTGGATATTTGACTTGTATTCAGTAAAAGAGGGCTTCCTTTGTGGCTCACTCAGCTGGGAAGGAATCCGCTTGCAATGTGGGAGACCTGAGTTCAATCCCTGGTTTGGGAAGATCCTCTGGAGAAGAGAACGACTACCCACTCCAGTATTCTGGCCTGGAGAATTCCATGCACTATCCATTTGGTCGCAAAGAGTCGAACACAACTGAGAGACTTTCACTTCACATCACTCAGTAGGAGAACCACAATGATTCACATTTTAATTAGCTATTGTAATAGTTACTGCCTTCCTAATGGATCAGAAGAAAAGATCATTTTTAAAACTAGATTTTCAATATTGGGAAAAGTTACAATTTCTTGATCTGGTTTATTACTGTTGGGAAAATTTTTCACTTTTTTGGCAAGATTCAGTCTTCCTCTATGAAGGTTCTATCATTCTTTATTTGCAGGATTTTTCTTATCTTTCTCTTCTGATAGCCTGTGTCTATATATACATCCCCACATACTTATTTTCTTCTTAAGATACCCTCTATTCATGTATATAGGCATTTATTTCACCAAACCTTACATTATTCCTACCTTTTGATTATGATTATACCTTATGGAGGTCTTAGGATTAATTCATTATTCTCTTTCTTGCATTGCTATTGAACACTTACATAAGAGATGTATAATAAATAATACCAAGTTGATTCAACATAGAACAAAGTCACTTTATGCCAGAAAACTCTCTACCTAATTCTTTGGACTAAATTGTGTGTCATACTTATCTTTATGCGTACTATATCAAAAAATGCCATATTTCACTGCCATTCTTAGAACACAATTAGCTTGGTGGCAGTGCAGAAGTGGGTTCCTAGTGCCTGCTATCATATCAAATAAAAATTTTGATTGGACATTCATTCATATTCAATTTTAAATCTTCACCACCCAACTTTTGACTTTTCTATATATGCCTATCCTAATACAGTCGATTAAGTCATCTTGTTTTGGGCTTAAATTGGATGATGGGATGGTTTTCTACTATGTTATTATCTGCTTCTTTGTCTGTTTTTTCTTCCCCTCTCATTTCTTCTCACTTGCCATGTCTTTCTATTTTCTCTCCATATCTCTACATATATGTTTACTAAATTTAGTTCAGACTGTTTTTTGCATCTTCAGGACATTTTTATTTGAATAACTTATTGCAGTTCACAATCTTCTTTACTTTTTGAGTCAAGGATATGAATATATTTTATCTATTTTATTTTGTATGCCCTTACATATAATGCCTGTTATTTTACTCAAAATTTATTTTCTGTAGGATATCTATTAGAGAACTCTAATATATTTTAAGCATTTGATTTTATATGGTTTTATGGTCCATTGAACTTTGAATTTGCTAATATGTGGCATGTGTTCATCTCCAGTGTGCCCTATCATCATTAATTAGATTTCCTAAGAATAGAGCTGATTCTTCTTTAGCCCTTTGTATATCTACATTCTCTGAAAGACAAAAAAAAATTTACTAATTAGCAATTTAATGAACAAACTAAGAAATGAAAAAAGGTCAGAGGAAATAAGACATGAAAACTCTTACTCATTATTTTAGTGGCATGTTGCCAAGTGCAGAGTCAAAAGAAACTAATGTTGTCTGAGTACAAAAGTAAAAGAGACAGATAGTCTAATCCAGCAAAACACTCTGCTCTGTAATTTCTGTCTGTCCTTTGTCCTCTTGCTCCTGTGTCCAGAGAAGGTTCAGCCTGAAGCTGGTGGCTGTGAGGTGACTCCCTCCAATGTCATAAACAAAGGGAGTAATCCATGTGAGAGAGGAAAGTGGGGAATCTCTCCTAAACTTGGTCCTTTCCTAGTTAACACCAAAGGACTCAACTGCCCTGAAGAGGGGGTTTTTATGGAGATGACAAAGCAAGGGTAGTCTCTCTGGAGAGAAGACTGGATGACAGTGCAGAGAGGATCTAGAACAATAGGGATCTTAATGCTCTGGGGCATTTCAAAGCCCCATGAATCATTAGTGTGTAAATTGGAAGGTTCAGAGGCAGAAGTCACAGGGGAAGTCTGTTGTGCTTTGGTATAACTACATTTTTTTCTCACTCTGTAACAGAAAATGAGCAAAGCTGAAGATTTTTTTTTTTGTATTTTTTCCCTTCTTTTCTTTATAGGAAATGTCCTTATAACATATTTTTAGCTAAAAATATAAAATTAACCCATAATTTTTATAAAAGATAATGAATCATTTAATTTTCCTCTTTTTTCCAAGAAATGTTTTACTATCCTGGTCAAGCAAGACATAAGCATTCACCTATAAGAAGATACAGCACAGTATTGTCTCTTTTCTCTACTTTCTTACCACAGCAGGATTAAGGTTCAAATGGAACCTGAAACTCTTCCATAGAGCAGTTTACGGGGAATGACATTGTAGTCTGTGTTCATAGATTGTGGTAAAGAATATGACTTGTTGATTTTAATCTTTTCTGTATTTGAAAAGGGAGTGTCAGCATATATGCATTAATACTTGAGCTCCAAAAGTTCATTGGGTAAATCTGAACCAACAATCTATCCTGTTATGCAGTCACTTTGTTGTGCAAATATATTCCTGGTTCTCTTATAGAGTTTGTGAAAATAGGAGATTAAAGTAATTTGTTAACATGATATCGGTTTGGTAACAGTGCATCAGTCATCCAGACAATTTCATGAACATGAAATCATTGTACAAAGAGTTTCTTGAGCAACATTAACCAAATAAATCACTTAAAATCTTCCATTTGTTAGTCTTTTGCTTTCAGGAAAATAAAAGATATCTTTGCTTCATTTCTTCTCTTGGAACAAAACATAAGGTTTCTTAGGAGCTGTAAAGCACACAAGAAATATAGTAGTTGCATGATAGATACAGAAGCAATTTAATGAATTTAATGAGCCCCAGTGCTGAAAATTCTTCTGTCCAGGAGACTCTCTGCCCAAGAGACTCTGCACATGTTTAACTCTAAACTTGCTCTGCACGCTTTGTCTCAGAAGGCATGATCTTAATTCACTCTCCCCATACAGGTTCACATGTAGCATTATCTGTCTCTTTAGCTGTAAGATGAACTTCCTACACTGACACAACATAAACTGATTAGAACCGAATAGGTCCGAGATGGTAGAGGAGATGACTTCCAATAGACCTTGAGTCTCAGTTTACACTCATTGCAACACATCAGCAAGCTAACTGACTCATCCATACACACCATGACAATTCTGAGGCCGATTATCAAAGATCACAAATGGTTAGTTGCCCAATTCCTGTAAACCTCTGGCCCTTCCCTAAAATAGTTGGAGTCCCACTCATTAGCCTATAAAATTACCCAGCTCATAAAAACAAACAAAGCCATATTTTGAGGCTGCTCTCACCTTCTGAGATGGCTCACAGTCTGTCTGTGGAGTGTTTATCTCTAAACAAATCCACTTCCTACCTATCACTTTTGTGTCTCACTGAATTCTTTCCATGATGAGACATGATGAACCTTAAGTCCTGAAACCAGGTGTGTGATCTCAGTTGGAAGACCGTGGGCTTTGGGCTTTGGCCTCATGGGTTCAAGTCTCAGTCAGAGTTCATGGTTTCCCAGGCATCTTGCATAGCAACCTTGAGACATCTGTGTCTGGTTGGAGATTCTGAACTGATCATCTTCTCCTTCTGGTACAAGACTGACAAGTGTCACCTCAAATGCCCATCTTTGCATGTTGTATTGAATCTGCAGTCTTCTGTGGCCCATATCTTCTTCCTTCATTGTTTGCTCTTTGTTTTTAGAGAAACATTGTCCTTCAAATAGTTTTCTGGAGCATTCAAGTTTTTGAGAAGCTAAATATCTTTGTTTTAGCTTTTTACATGAAGGATATTTTGATTAGCTATAATATTATACTTAAGAAATTCTCAATTGTACTTCAGTTCATTATTAAGAAGTTGAAAACTATTCTACTTTCTGGTACTTTTTTACCTCTGTAAAAGCTTGTGACTCTATTATTTATCTTGAGCATACCAAATAGCACAATATTGTCATCCACTGACCTAAGAAGTCTCAGGAAGCACTTTAATGTGAACTTACATGACTTTCAGAAATCACACCTTAGGAAATGTTCTTGATTTATTCCATTGATAGACTTTCTTCCATTTCCTCTGTTCTCTAGCTGTAGAAGTGCTATTACTCAGTGTTGGATCTGCTGCACTAATTTTCTGTTTTTCCTGTTTTATGTCTTGTTTTTATTCTTTTCTGTTTTTATTTTACCATTTCCTCACTTTTGTCATCTAACATTTCTATTGATTTTCTAAAATTGTTTATCATATTTTTAAGTAGAAAGAATATATTTTAGCTTTGTCAAGGAATATTTCTGTAGATCTTATATTTGTTGCAGTTTCCTATAAGGAAAGTAACAAGTAACAACACGAAAACAAATATGTTTTTGCCAAGTACAAGTCTCCTGCCCTCTTCTGCCTATAAGCATCTTTCATTTTGCACAGTTGTTTAGTTGCTTCCTTTCTGCTAGAGGGATAATGCCTGAACATAAATCACTGAATAAAGCCAATATAATCTTTAAATTTTACTCAGCTTAAATTTGTCCCTTAACTGAAGAAGCAAAATAAAAATCACCACAGTGAACACTGGACTACTTTCATTCCTTAGAGTTCTGTGAACATTCTTTGCTATCGTTAAGGTATTTTCCAAAGTTAGGAACACTGGCAATAGTCCAGTTATTATTCCTTAAGTCCCCTTTTCTCAAGAGGCTGCTCTTCAAGCTCACTTAGGATGTCCAGCAAGTTATTTCCAAGAAGAGAATGACTTTGGAGAAGCCCTATAAGCAATTTTATAGGGTTGATCATCTATGAGCCTTGGTTATCTCTTAAATTTCCCCCCATCAGTTCTGCATCAAGGAAGCATTGTGGAATTTTATAACTCTAGGGAGAAACTCTACCTACCATACAAGTAGCTCCCATTCTCTTATTTCATCAGCCCAGCTGCGTCACTGTGCTGTGCTGTGCTCAGTCGCTCAGTCGTGTTTCACTCTTTGCAAACCCATGGACTGCAGTCCACCAGGCTCCTCTGTCCATGGGGATTCTCCAGGCAAGAATACTGAAGTGGGTTGCCATGCCCTCTTCCAGGGGATCTTCCCAACCCAAGGATCAAACCCAGGTCTTCTGCATTTCAGGTGGATTCTTTACCGACTGAGCTACCCTGGAAGCCCAAATCATTACTTCTTTAAAAAAGCATTTTTGAATGTTCAAACTGATCCCCTTGAAGCACAGCCATCTCCCTTCCAGTAGTCCCTGGCTCATCTATACTTAAATCACCCCAATGGGACTCTGTCCTTGGAGATAAGGTGAGAGAGTGAAGAGGTTAGAAAGGGAGGGTGAGAATACCAGGCCCATTGTGGAGAAGGAGAGGCTGTGCAGCTGAGGGGACTGAGAACAGACATGGTGGCAGTGCTCAGTCAGCCTCTTCTCTTTATTTCTTCCCCATTTTATTTCCCCTTAATCTGTGAGTTCTATCCCAGATTTTTCCAGAGTGTGTGCATCCTGCTAAAAAAATTGGTAGGTGATTAATTTCCTATGGCCTTGAAGTGTGATCTGAGGGCCAGCAGCAAGGGAGTGAGGGCATCCCTTGGGAAATTTACAGAAATGCAGAATTTCAGGATCCTACTAGACTAGTAAATCAGAATCTAAATGTTATTAAGATCCTGGGTAATTCATCTGCACATTAATTGGAAGAAATTCTTAATGGGGCTCATTACATATTGCCTCAAAATATGGCATTTTGGTGTGTTGCATATTTGACTTGAAGACATTTGTGAAAAGGCAGGTGCAGGAAGGACTTTCTGACCTTCATCTGAAGTGGTTCATAAAACCCTCCAAAGAGGTTACCCTTCTTATTTCCAATTCCTTGAGGAAAGGAACATTCTTATTTCAAAGATGGAGAAACATTGAGAGGCATCTAAACACACATGACTTGCTAGTTCAGTTCAGTTCAGTTCAGTCGCTCAGTCGTGTCTGACTCTCTGCGACCCCATGAATTGCAGCACGCCAGGCCTCTCTGTCCATCACCAACTCCCGGAGTCTACCCAAACCCATGTTCATCGAGTCGGTGATGCCATCCAACCATCTCATCCTCTGTCGTCCCCTTCTCCTCCCGCCCCCAATCCTACCCAGCATTAGGGTCTTTTCCAATGAGTCAACCCTTCGCATGAGGTGCCCCAAGTATTGGAGCTTCAGCTTCAACATCAGACCTTCCAATTAACACCCAGGATTGATCTCTTTTAGGATGGATTGATTGGATCTCCTTGCAGTCCAAGAAACTCTCAAGAGTCTTCTCCAACACCACAGTTCAAAAGCATCAATTCTGCGGCGCTCAGCTTTCTTCACCATCCAACTCTCACATCCATACATGACCACTGGAAAAACCATAGTCTTGACTAGACAGACTTTTGTTGGCAAAGTAATGTCTCTGCTTTTAAACATGCTATCTAGGTTGGCCATAACCTTCCTTCCAAGGAGTAAGCGTCTTTTAATTTCATGGCTGCAGTCACCATCAGCAGTGATTCTCGAGCCCAAAAAAGTAAAGTCTGACACTGTTTCCACTGTTTCCCCATCTATTTCCCATGGAGTGATGGGACCAGATGCCATGATCTTAGTTTTCTGAACGTTGAGCCTTAAGCCAACTTTTTCACTCTCCTCCTTCACCTTCATCAAGAGGCTCTTTAGTTCTTCTTCATTTTCTGCCATAAGGGTGGTGTCATCCGCATATCTGAGGTTATTGATATTTCTCCCGGCAATCTTGATTCCAGCCTGTGTTTCTTCCAGCCCAGCGTTTCTCATGATGTACTCTGCATATAAGTTAAATAAGCAGGGTGACAATATACAGCCTTGACATACTCCTTTTCCTATTTGGAACCAGTCTGTTGTTCCATGTCCAGTTCTAACTGTTGCTTCCTGACCTGCATACAGGTTTCTCAAGAGACAGGTCAGATGGTCTGGTATTCCCATCTCTTTCAGAATTTTCCACAGTTTATTGTGATCCACACAGTCAAAGGCTTTGGCATAGTCAATAAAGCAGAAATAGATGTTTTTCTGGAACTCTCTTGCTTTTTCGATGATCCAGAGGATATTGGCAATTTGATCTCTGGTTCCTCTGCCTTTTCTAAAACCAGCTTGAACATCTGGAAGTTCACGGTTCACGTATTGCTGAAGCCTGGCTTGGAGAATTTTGAGCACTACTTTACTAGCATGTGAGATGAGTGCAATTGTGCGGTAGTTTGAGCATTCTTTGGCATTGCCTTTCTTTGGGATTGGAACGAAGACTGACCTCTTCCAGTCCTGTGGCCACTGCTGAGTTTTCCAAATTTGCTGGCATATCGAGTGCAGCACTTTCACAGCATCACCTTTGAGGATTTGAAATAGCTCAACTGGAATTCCATCACCTCCACTAGCTTTGTTCGTAGTGATGCTTTCTAAGGCCCACTTGACTTCACATTCCAAGATGTCTGGCTCTAGGTGAGTGACCACACCATCGTGATTATCTGTGTCGTGAAGATCTTTTTTGTACAGTTCTTCTGTGTATTCTTGCCACCTCTTCTTAATATCTTCTGCTTCTGTTAGGTCCATACCATTTCTGTCCTTTATCGAGCCTATCTTTGCGTGAAATGTTCCCTTGGTATCTCTAATTTTCTTGAAGAGGTCTCTAGTCTTTCCCAATCTGTTGTTTTCCTCTATTTGTTTGCACTGATCGCTGAGGAAGGCTTTCTTATCTCTCCTTGCTATTCTTTGGAACTCTGCATTCAGATGAGAATATCTTTCCCTTTCTCCTTTGCTTTTCGCTTCTCTTCTCTTCCCAGCTATCTGTAAGGCCTCCTCAGACAGCCATTTTGCTTTTTTGCATTTCTTTTCCATGGGGATTTTCTTGATCCCTGTCTCCTGTACAATGTCACGAACCTCTGTCCATAGTTCATCAGGCATTCTGTCTATCAGGTCTAGTCCCTTAAATCTATTTGTCACTTCCACTGTATACTCATAAGGGATTTGATCTAGGTCATACCTTAGCATGCCTTGCTAAGTTTTCCCTAATTTCTTACCAATAGCTCAGCACCAATTGCCTATTGAATTTCTTCACCACTGTCCACTCTTCATCAAATGTGGAATAAAAATATACAATTTTGGGGATCTTCATTTCCTCATGAAGTATCCTATGCCATGGAAAACATCTATTAAATAAATTTGTGTGATTTTCTCCCATTAACCGATCTTTGTAAGTTTAATTTCATATCCAGACAGGGACTCAAAAAGGTTCCAGGAAAACTTTTTCCTCTCCTACATCTGGGACTGTATTATGCAAAGAAGGGAAATAAGTCATGCTGCTTGTTTTACTTATTAAATGTATACAGATTTTTACTCTTTACAAATTTGTGTAGCAATAGAATCATCAGGGATTGAAAGTCACACAGAACATGGAGAAATTTTTTGGCTCAGTTCTATTTGAGTAAATGATTTAACCTCAAAGCCTCAAGTGCCATATGGGCAAAATAAGTGTAATACAAGTCATATGATCTCCACAGATGCAGACAAGTTTAGATGACTTAAGAGCAACCTGACTCATAACAGGAATTTAATAAACATCAGGTTCTTCTCACTAACAAAATAAAAACATACCTGAGAAATAGTGATGCTTTAAGATTTAAATGACACACATATCATTGTTATAAGTTAACTTCTTGGTTTATCCAGAGTTCTTACAACAAACTTTGGGGAAAATGTCAAAGTTTGGGGACAAAGTGTAGACAACACATATGACTCAATGAAAGGCTTTGGATAGGAATTTGAAAAATGCAAGCATCCCTATGCTGAATTCCCATGTTAATGGCTGTTGACTAAGAGAAGTGATCAATCTGTGATCATTCTCACTAAAACACCCATCATTGCATTAAAAACAAACA
Organism: Giraffa tippelskirchi; assembly: GCF_054371585.1. NCBI lineage: Eukaryota > Metazoa > Chordata > Mammalia > Artiodactyla > Giraffidae > Giraffa > Giraffa tippelskirchi. The sequence continues at coordinate 115,904,837 of NC_137280.1, read as the reverse complement.
ACAACAAAGGCAAAACTCTTATTAATAATAGAAGTTTTCTTCTTGGCACTCTGGTACAAAGTTGGAGAAACCCATCTTTATAACTATCTATCTCACTGTGTCTTCATACCTGCTCTACAGATCACCTAAAGGTTTTTGGGTGATATGTGTTTTCCAGTTCACTCATCAAAATATATACTGTTTTGATGGAACTAAATCAGTTGTAAAGAAGTCCAGGGAAAGGTATGTAAGTTGGGAAACAAAGGTAAGACCCAGATCTGATCCAACAATTCCAGATTCCATCAATGGTGTCCGATGGAGTTCATAACCAGGCTAGAGATGCCTGTCTGGCCCATTCACTCTTACTCCTTTCTTATCTCTGTCATGCAGCAACAACCTCCTCAATGCCCCCTTCACCTCTTTGTTTCTGAGGGTGTAGATCAGGGGATTCAAGAGTGGGGTGACAATGTTGTAAAAGAGAGTGAGGAACTTGCCTTGATCCTGGGAAGAGCTCTTTCCAGGTTGCATGTACATGTAAATGATGTTTCCGTAGAAAAGTGAGACCACTGTGAGATGGGAGCCACAGGTGTTGAAGGCCTTTTGCCTCCCTGACACTGATGGAATTTGTAACACAGCCCTCACGATGTAACCATAGGAGACCAGAATAAACACAAGGGGTGAGAGTACAATGCCCACTGCCAGTACAAAGACAGTGCCCTCAATGGCAGCTGTATTCACACAGGCCATTCGTATCAGGGCAGGCATCTCACACAGGAAGTGGTCCACACTGTGACGCCCACAGCGGGGTAAGCGTAGGGTGACTGGGGACATGGCCAAGGAGTTGGCCACCCCACAGCCCCAAGCAAGGGACACTAAACCCAAGCATAGCTGTGGATTCATGATCACCATGTAGTGCAGGGGCTTGCAGACTGCAACAAACCGGTCATACGCCATGACTGCCAGGAGGAGACATTCCACACCACCCAGACCCAGGAATAGGAAGAGCTGGATGGCACAGCCTGTGTAGCTGATGGTCTTGTCACATCCATTTAGGTTATACAGAAGCTGAGGGATGGAGCTGGTGGTGAAACTGAGGTCCAGGAGGGAGAGGTGGGTGAGGAAGAAGTACATGGGGGTGTGGAGGTGAGGATCCAGCCGAGACACCAGGATGATGGTCGCGTTGCCCACAAGGGTCAGGAGATACGCAATCAAGATAACCACGAAGAGGATTCTCTCCAGATGGGGCCGATCAGAAAATCCCAAAAGGATGAAATTTCCCTGAGTGCTCTCATTGGCGCCATCCATCTCTACTGCACCTGAAGAGGAATATTGATACTGATAATGGGAACAGCCAATAAAATGGAACGCTTACTATGAGCCAGGCAGTCTTCTATGTTTTTTACACTTATTTACTCATTTAACTACAACTAGAATGATACGAATTTGGCACTCTTACTATCTTTGACCTACAGATAAGGAAACTGAGACAGATGTGTGTTAAGTAAATTATCATACTCTAGAAGGGGCAGAACAAATTTTGAACACAGAAAATGGGGCTTAGAGTCTTTATCTTTCACTGATGGTAGTGCCTCTAATCCCAAAGTCAGGAAAGATAAATCCTGCCATGGCCCAGCTATTGATTCTTCTTGAGACACAAGTTTTTAAGCTCCTGCTATAACCCCTAAAGGCCCAAAGACATATTCATTTTATGCAGAATATTTACCTATTCTTTATCCCAAAGGCACACTTCACTCATTTGATCATTATTCTTGAGGTAATTTTAAAGTATCTGTATAGATAATATATAAGATATTATATAATAAAGTAATAAAATATTACTAAATAATATGCACATAAAATTAATCTCTCTCTTTCCTGCCATCTCTGTCTTTGTCTTTATTTTTCTGTCCCTGTGTGTGTATGTCTTTCTCTCTCTCTCTCTCAGATAGGTCTTGCATAGAAGCAATAATTTTTTCTTCCAAAATACTATATACTGCTTGAGGAAAAAATATAACATTTTGTAATGGATAATGCAACTTTAATGCAATTATTCACATATATGTTCAGAACTTCTATCAAATTGCAATTCCAAGAACCCATCACATTCAAAGCAAAGGATGTTTGAGGACACAACCACAAGTCTTACAGACAAATACAGAGTAGATTGCAAATAGTTTGAGTTACAATTCCAATCTCCTCTGTTACAATCTCTTAACCAACAAGACACAAATACAAGCTATTTGAAAGATCACTTACCTTTACATAGTTTTTCCATCTGATATGATAATACTCAAACTATTTACACATATGTTCTGTTATTTTATTAATATGAAAAAGTTGGTAAATATGAAAGTTTACATGTATACTATATAAAACTCATGGTATACAAAAAAAATGAGACTAGGCAGGAAAATTCTGAAGAAAAAAAAAGTCTAATGAGGAGAAACTATCTTTTATATATATCCAAACATACACTAAAAATATAATAATTAAAACATGATCAGAATTTCCTTGGTGGTCCAGTGGTTAAGAGTCCACTTTGCAATGCAGAGGATGTGGGTCCCATCCCTGGTTGGGGAGCTAAGATCTCACATGCTGTGGGCAACTAAGCCCACATACCACAACTAGAGAGAAGCCACTGGGCTGCCGAGAAAGACCCTAAAAGCTGCAACTAAAACCTGACGTAGCCAAATAAATAAATATTTAATAAAAACAACGAAAAAAGAAAAATAAAATAACAACAACATAAAAAAGATGATCATTGAAAAGGCATTTGGGGTTGGGGAGTATGTATCCCTAAATTATTCCTTTTACCAAAACTAATTACAAATCAAATATTTAAAGTGTTAAAAATACAGCCACTATAAGAAAGTCAACAATTGCTCAATACATCTCTCTCTCTCTCTCTCTTTTTTCTTTTTCCTGATCATCTTGGATTTAGGTAGATCTCACTAGATAAGCTGCAATTTTTGAAAGTATGATGCAAAATATATATTTGATTCCATATTTTTTTAAAAATCTATACTACAAAAAGACAACTAACAAAGTCTAAAGAATAATGTCAGTACTATAGAATTTCAACATGAAAACTGAAAGCTACCTTAATAAGAAAATATGTAATAAAGTAAATGTAGATAATAATTTGAGCATTTTACAGAAAAACAATTATTAACAATAATGTGACAAAACATCAGAATTGTTCTCACTGATAACTGAGTATATAAAGTATAAATATAAACATATTTGCTTCTTAGATATGTAAGTGCTTATAGATGTGGTATATATAGAGTTGGGGAAAGTGTGGGGAAATGAGCCCATTAACTCATGATAGGAATTTAAATTGGAATAGTATCTTTGGCAGAATTGTAGAAGAGATCATTAATTATAAATAACATATATACTTATATTCTTCATGTTATTTTAACAAAAACAATGATACCCTATAAAATTTTAAATCACACGTGGGTTGTTTTTTTTTTTGGACTCTTTAATTCTGTACATTGGAATCTGTCCTGCATTTATTAACACAGAGCATGTAATGTAATTCCTCCAGAGTCTTCATTATAGTATTGATTGAGACAGATAATACTCAGAAATAATGTATATGTTCAGTTATTGAAATGATTTAATAAATAACAACCTTGTGAACTTGAAACAAATAACTACTAAATAAAAATAATATATGTATGTGGCTTCATTTGGCATTTTTTCCAAAAATCTTACCAATTTTAAACAAAGAAAAGGCAAAATGCAATGTATAGTGAGTTTATATGTGGTTTGGTCCCATGTTTTTAGTCACAGAATCTATATATAAATATTCATATCAAAATAGAACCAATATCTAGAAATATGCACATTGAATTATCAAAATGACTCACTTATAGAACATGAGATGGAGTTTAAGGGAGACTTTAATGTTTACACATTCTTTGTTTATAAAATAGGAAATAGTAATCATGAGTTGTTATAAAATTAAAAAAGAATATTTATACATGTATGTGTATAAGATCATATACTTAGGAAATTTCCCTAGAAATGATTCTTTTTTAAAATCAGTTAATGTATCTTTTTATTTTGTTGTTCCTTCTTTACAGAGATCATTGTCTCACCGCCCTTAATCTATATATATGTAATTATCAAACTGAAAAAGGAAGAGAAGTAGGAACAAAGGAAGTTAGGAAGAAAAAAAGACTGAAAGAAAGTTTCAGTCTACATAATAACATCAGTGTTTTGAAACAAACTGATGCACAATTTCACACTCTTAAAATTGTAAATCCTGGGCTATAAGAGAAAATTGAGCATGAGGAGCTGAAGAGGAGCCAAATGCAGTGACAAGGCAAGAGTTTGGTTTTCAGGAGAACTGGAGATCCAATCTCCTGAATTGCTTTTACAACTTTGATGTAGAAGTAAAAGTGGTTTCTTTACAGGAAGATTTGAGGCAACTGAAAGAGAATGTTCTTGCTAGTTTTCAATCAAGAAGCTGCCCCTTTTCTCCTGTTCAAGTGGAACACTTGTCTTAAACACTGGGGACCTGAGACAGAGTGTCCACAAGCCTTGTTACTATCACAAACCTTTCTACATGGAAGAAACCCACCTCTCAGATGGGATGCAGAGTACCTTCACTTTCTAAGCAGCTCTGGGGAGGAACTAATATTTTCTCCCCTTATATTCAAACTTTGGAAGAAATATAATAAGTTTTCCTTTCTCTGTTTGAGGTCCTTCTTAGCATACTGGTTCAGTATTAACAGCCTCCCCTACCTTCCCATGGCGAAGGCAACCGACAACCTACTCCATTATCTTGCCTGGAAAATCCCATTGATGGAGGAGCCTGGTAGGCTGCAGTCCATGGGGTTGCTAAGAGTCGGACACGACTGAGCGTCTTCACTTTCACTTTTCACTTTCATGCATTGGAGAAAGAAATGGCAACCCACTCCAGTGTTCTTGCCTGGAGAATCCCAGGGACGGCGGAGCCTGGTGGGCTGCCATCTATGGGGTCACACAGAGTCGAACATGACTGAAGCGACTCAGCAGCAGCAGCAGCAGCAGCTACCTTCTCAGCTCTCCCCGGTGGTTTATACTTCGTAAGTAACTTTTACAGCCACTATGAATATCTTCATATTTAATGCAATTGTGCATTTGTGTTTTGCACACAATGAATTTTACTGTATGTCATGTGGATTTGTCACCACTGTCTTGATGAGGGGAGAGACTGGGCAATAACCCAGTTATCTTTCATTTTATATACATGGGCACAGCTTGGGAGATCAAAGAATAAACAATTCATTGCTTAATGTGGTAGTTCAAGTCTTCCCTATCTTGGAGAAACACTTCCTCTTCATTGTTCAATGGTTTAACAAAAAAAAAAATGAAAGGCAGTAACAAGTGCTGAACTGGAGAGATCAAAGCTCTTCCTACCCACATGGGTGACGACTCATAGAAAGGTCAGGAAATGAATCCAATTATTGACAACTCACAGTTTTTCAGAAATAATTTTGCATGAAGTTGGAGATAGCAGAACAGATCACCTGCATGAAGACTACTGATTTTTAAAACATGTGTTCAAATTGAGCATTTAGGAGAGTGTGTGCTGACACTGTATCAAGAGGTAAAATCTATTTTCCTTGTAGGTGCTGGTCAGCATGTGAACACTGTGGTCCCCAAATGCACCATTCTACCTCAGAAATGCACATACTCAAACAACAAAGCAAAAAAACATACTTTTTTTCAGCTCCTAGAGAGCAGGAAGTCATACAAGTACAAATTTTAGTTTATTTCCAAAGCATGTCTAACCTTGCAAATTCAATAATCTCAGACTCACACAAAGTGTGGCTATACTGGCAGATGAAAGAAAATGGAATTGATGACTTCAGAGTAGACAGCAGGCCTAGATCTTCCCAGTCAAGAGCTGGCATTTCTCCATCTCCTCCCATGAGGCTATAATATCTTTTTCAATGCTATTCCTTTTTAGTGAAACACACATCTTAGATCTTACTTTCTAATGTTTGCCTGACAGACAACAAACTCCAACCCTAATACAAAAAATGAACTTTTATGCTGCATTTATTCATATTTTGTCCCTCAGTACGTTTATATATTACACTTTAAAAATTATTTTGCATTGGTAAATTTATTGCTTTCTTATGACTAAAAAATAAGAGCTTTATATATTTATTTGTTTGTAGATTTGTGTCTTGGCATGAGGTTGCAAAGAGTTGGACATGACTGAGTGACTGAACAGCAAATGTCAGTCATAATCCATACACTTTCCAAGAGCAAGGAGGATGTTTCTCGTTTTCTATTTTTCTATTTCTTTGATACATTTCATGTTTTTTTTAATTTATTTAGCAAACCAACAAAAGGGTGCAGACTGATGAGCAGAACTCCTTTGTTGGATGTTCTGAGACCCAGTTTCCAACATGGTGCATAGGGGGATCCCCACACCAACAAACCTTGGACACTAGCAGAGTGTCTGAGAATTTAACTCAATTCTGATACTACCCAGAAAAAGTATCCGATTTCACAGGTTAAATGTTCAGTCTTACAAGACTTCTCTCACTGCTTAACCATTTCAGAAGCCAGTTGCAAGCCCAAATTATTATCTGTGCTTCTGACCAACTGGATACAGGTTGAAGGTTCCATCAATCCCCTCCTTGGACTTCAGGTACCAGCCACAAGTCCAGGTTGTTACCTGTGCTTCTGAGAAAATGGCTCTAGATCAGAGGTTCCCATGACACCCTCCTTAGGTTAGATGAATTTGTTAGAATGACTCATAGAACACAGAAAAACATTTTACTTACTAGATCATTGGTATATGTTGAAAAGGATATAACTCAGAAACAGCCAGGTGAAAGAGATGCAGAGGGAAAGGCATGTTGGAAGGGCACTCTCCCTGCATTTCCACGTGTTCACTGACTAGGAAGTTCTCCTAACCCTGTCCTTTCGGGCTTTCATGGAAGCTTCATGAAATATCATTGATTGATTACAACATTGGCCACTGGATATTGATTCAACCTCTAGCCTTTCTCCTATCCCCAGAGGTCAAGAGGTGGGACTGAAAATTCCAACCATAACTGTCCCCATCCTTAAAGTGCTTTCCAAAGTCACCTCACTAACATAGCAAAAGACATATTTATCATTCTCAACACTTAGGAAATTCCAAGGTTTAGGGAGCTGTAAGTCAGGAATGCATGTTTGGTCATCTGAATGACCAAACATATATAACTTACAAATTATAATATCATAGCTCCTAAATCCAGAAATCTACTCACCATTTTTACTCGTAGGCTACCAAGTATCATTAAAAGTCAGAAATCAAAATGTGTGGATCTTATTATAGGAGGATTGTGGGTTGTCTTATTCCCTCCTGTGTGCACACAGGGCTCCAGCCAAGTGCAATCCAGATGTGGGAGGAAATAAAAGCACTTCTTTTGGGTTGGCCGATTCCTCTGTAAGTGAAGTGGACCATGATATTTGTGCAGAGGAGTTTATAGCAATGACAGTAAGATGAAGCTCTCTTGAGAAAGACTGGAGAGGGACCAGTGGTCTGGGTTTCTCAACAGCTCCAACCTCTAGGGAAATTTCTGAACCCATAGGGGTCATTAGTACATACACTGAGGTGTGATGTAGGTATACATCACATCAAACTCTAATCTCCCATAGGGTCCAGACAGAAAATGAGGACTATGAAAATTTGTTCCTTGATATGAAAAGGATATATTACTTCACGTAAGTAAAATTGGAGACTCAAGTTTTGTTCCATAAATATAGACGGAATATTTGCTTCCTTTGTCTGTTCCTGAGAATTATTATGTATCTAAAAATTAGCCAAGGTATAATCAGTCCTATCCTACTTGGAAAGAATAATTTTTTTCCCCTTAGTTCTACTGATAATAGGGCAAAAGTATTTTGGCATTTTTTTTTTACTAAGAATTTTTTTCATGAAAAAGAAAGGACTCATTGATCTAGACAGCTAAAAAATTGGATAGGTGCAATGGTTAATTTGGAACTTTATTATTAATTTAAGGAACCAGTAGGGCAACTAATTTTATTTACTTAGGATTTGAAAGGAAGATGTCAGCATAGTGGATTTATACTTTAGTTTCAAAAAGTAACTAGGGTAAAATTGAGCAAGTATCATGAACTCTTGACTGTGTATATATGACTGTGCCTTTAATGTTCTTATTTAAGTGATGTGACACCCCAAGGCTAAATTTTTTTCAAAATATAAATAATAAAAAGTCAATAAATGAACAGCAATTGAGCCCCTGCAAACAGTCAGACAGTATCAGAGAAACCCAGGCTAGTTTGGATCAATTGGTTAGGAGATTTAGCAAAATAATGATCTGGGATCTTTTTAGTAGACATAGCTACAGAGCCACAGAGTAAAGAGTAAAATATTCACTATAGGAAAATGTGTGGAACTTACAGGTCTGTAGAATATGTATTTTATATAGATACAGATCACTTCCATCCTTCCCTCTTATAATAAAAAATGTAAATTTGCAGAAGACCCCAGAAGCACACACAAAATATACATTGAGGAGTCAGTTCTTGGAGAGCAGACAGATTTAATAAATCCCAGTGTTCCCAATTTAGCTGCCCTTTGGGACAATAAGCCTCAATATCACCACCGTAAATTAGCTCAGTTCCTTCTGCCTGAGGATGAAGCTTTTCCACTTACTGTTCCCAATCAGCCCCACACATCATCGTCCTCCTAGTTCCCTTCATTCAGCGCCTTCTCAACATGCTAGAATAATTAGCTTAACTAGTTAATTCACAAGAAAAATCAGTCACAGGATTGGGACATGGGGAAAATGATCAAATTAGTTATTTGAATGAATAATCTATCTTTTGATAAACGATAAACATAGCTCTGGAGAGTTATAGCTTCAGAAAACCTAGAACCTAATGTTTGAGATTGACTTTGTAATCATTCTTTATGATTTTAGTCTTTTTTTATAATGATTTGGGCTAAAAAAAGTCCAGCAGATAACTGAGAGATAGGTGGTTGAAGGGAAGTGACGGTGGAGGAGCACTGGAGAGAGAGGAGGTGGTTCTATAGCGCAGTCAAAACAAAAACGAGTTCACGAAGCATGGAAAAGTTGGTTTCTACAAAATCTTTATTCCATATAACTTATATAATGCTCCCCACATTCTTAGTGAGTGTGAGAATTTGCATATGGAATGCATACAAGGCAACGAATGAGTTAAAGTTGTCACTGTATTGTCATAGGGAATCAAAGTTACAGGTGGCTCAGTGGAACCTGGGCATAGCAATTCACCATGTCACTGGAACAAGTATCTCTACAAATTTATTCAAATTTCTTCTACACTTAAAAATTGGTTTACTCTTTTAACACTTGACATTAAGCTTTACTGATCAGTGCTTCTCTAGTTATAAATTAGTAATAATAATAATACCACTATATTATATTTCACAAAATATTTTCAGATCCATCACTTAATTCTACCTAACAAAAGTTAATCATTTATTTATTCAACAAATGTGCATTTAGTGATAACCACATACAAACCAGTGAGTTGTTTGAGATATATCAGACATATCATTATCAATAGACAGTGATCCCTCTCCTTGGGATGCTTACATTCTATCTAGAAAAGGCAAAAGCAAATAAATAAATAAAAATTTAATAAATAAGACAATATATTAGAAGCTAATAAGTAGTATATTGAAGAAAAGTGCCTCCATTGCGCCCAACAAAGGGAAGTTAGAGGGCGAACTCTGAGTGAGCTCTGGGATAGATCAGGTTGTATGGTTCTCACTAAAAAGCAGGATTTGAGCATGCCCTTGTGGTTCAGGCAGTAAAGAATATGCCTGCAATGCAGGAGACATGGATTCTATCCCTGGGTCGGATTCTATCCCTCCTCTTTCCTGGAGAAGGGAATAGCCACCCACTCCAGTATTCTTGACTGGAGAATTCCATGGTCAGAGGAGTCTGGCGGGTTTCAGTTCATGGGGTCACAAAGAGTTAGACCTGACTGAGCGACTAATACTAACACGAACTAAGGAAAGAAAGCAAATGAATTAAACATCGGGGAAAAGGAAATTGCCGGTGGAAGGCACAGTTGGGAGAAAGGCCTTATGGTAGCAAGTGCCTGGTCTGGTGTAAATCCAGCCAGGATGCCAGGGTAGATGGAGAAGAATAAAAAGGGAAGTAAGGGGAGGAAGTCAGAATCAGAGGAGAAACTTGTGCTCAGATCTTCTAGGGTCTGAGGGTTTGTTGTAAAGATTTTGGCTTTAACTCTAAGCTGAATAGAAGGTAACTGCAATGGTACTACAATCTTGGTGCTAAAAGGATCAGCCTGGCTGATGCATTGAAAAGGGACATGGAAGGGGCCAAAGTACAGCCAGGATTGCTGTTAGGAAACTGATAACTCAGAAGGGATGTTCAGACTATGGTTACAACAGCAACAGCAGAGTGGTTAGAACTGGCTGAACTCTAGACGCATTCTGAAGGTAGAGCCAACAGGGTTTACTGATAGACTAGTACGGGAAAGTAAAATCAAGAAAGGAGTCAACCAGATTGTTGGCCTGAGTAACTGAAAAAATGGAGTTGTCATCCACTGGAAAAGCCTCTGTGTATTGTGTTTGTGTGTGTGTGTGTGTGTGTGTGTGTGTGTGTATGGAATTGGGAAGGCAAACAAAGGGGTTATAATAGGAGATGCACAAAGCTTTGTGAAATGTGGAATGCAACGAATGAAGAAAGATGTAAGTTGGCTTAGTAACTGACATAAATCATAAGAGCATGCACAACGAGATAATAGGGTCAAAAGGAGACAGTGGACACTAGGATGTTAGTTTCCTGGGGAGGAGGCATTCTTGGGATTCCCTTTTACTCCCTTGAAGAGGGTAGCAGGCCTGAGGTCATGAGGCTTCCTTGTCCTGGTGAATGGATGGAGCCCCCAGGGGTGACATGATCTTAGACCAGTGACCTTGTCCCTCTTGATTTCTATGGGAAAAGGGCTCTACTGTCCTGTTCGTTCTGTCACAAACTCCTGTCATAGATGCTGGCCCTATAGTGACATGAACACTCAGAGTTACAGTAAGTTTCCAGGCCCCATTTAAGCCCTGATGATGGGAAAACATGAACTGAGACCCAGCTTTCTACTTAGATCATGAATGGAAAAGGCCCAGGGGGTGCATGGTATGTAAAATATCAACAAGAGGGATGTAAGGTACATTATTATTACCTCTGTTTCTAAAAGAGACAGAGGAATAGTTTGCTCGTGATGAAACATAAATGTATCAAATATGAAATCTTTGTTTAATATTAAACATACTAAAATTAAAGACCCCATCATTAGAATACGTAAAGCTATCTGAAATTTCCCCATTGCTAAAATTATTATAATCCATAAATGCTCCTCCAAATGTAAAAATGTCTGAAAAGAAATATGTTTAAAATTTAGAAAGAAAGCTATATCATTAATGTTACTGTACGTATGTGAAAGATTTTAGTTAAAGAAACTTCTCTGGAAGAGAAAATTTCCTTAAAAATCAAAAAGTCTTGTCAAGTAATGTCATCTAAAGTTTCTATTAATTAATAATCATTTTACATTTCAACAGTTAGCATTTAAGCATTTGGTTAGCAAGTATTTATCAAACACATATATAGAAGATGGAAGCATAGTTAACTTTCAATAATTTTAAAGAATTTTGTTTGGAATGTACAGAATATACACTAAAAATAAATCAAATATTATTATCATTTCATCATTATGGTCATTTTCATATTGTATTTAAGAGGCAAAGTTGAATTTAAAGCATTCCTATAAATCACAACCTCAATTATTTCCAAAAATATTGTAAGGTCAATATCATTGTCCCACATTATAGAAATCATACTAAGTAAATGAGTCTGAGAGAGAAAGAAATAATTGTTTGAAGTTTTACAGCTAGAAAATGACTAGGTCAAAGAACTAGTTGAATCATAATTCTGAGAAATTTCTACTCAAAAATAAAAAAGTATCCATGCTGAATACCTGAAACTAACACAGTATTGTAAACCAACTATATTTCAATCAAAAATATATCCAAAGAAAGAGGAAAATGTTCTTGTGAGAGGTATGGCATTGGACTCAGTGATATAATCAGAGGAATGAATTGCATCACTCTCAGAAATTGACCCCTGAATAAAAAGAATTTAAAGAATAATTGAATAGTCACAGGAATCATGAATATATAAAGGGATGGTTCTGAATATATTAATCTAGAAGGAAATGGAGGTTAAATGATGAGATATAAAGCAAAAATCATAGTAAGAAGCAATAAAGAGAAAAGAGAGGGAGATGGAGACAGAAAGAGGCAGAGCCCAGAGTGAGAAAAAGAGGAGAGAGAAAGAAGAGATGAAACAATTATGGATCTGACGTTAGAACAATACTGGACTGTTTTGAACCAATTTAAGAATTGCTATTTCTAATTCTTAATGTGTGGAAGACTTGGAATGAAGAGATATTAAAAGGAATGAGACATTAAAATAAATGTATAGATATCTTTGTTTAATACAAAGTCCATTCATTTGAAGAAAACCTCATCAAAAAAGTATGTGGAGCCATTTGGGAAAACAGTGATAAGACTGCTCCATTTCTAAAATTATTATACAATCCTTATCCAAACACATGTAACATATACTTTCCCTTTTGTTCCTATGGGAAAATTTCCATAGTGACAAGGAATAAACAGCTGACCTAAATGGGGACATCTGTTGAGCCTTCACATATGCATATACTATATGCTCCATTCTATTGCAGAAGACTTTGCTAGGCTTGGGGTGTATCTCAGCAACAGGATCTTAGGAAGAATCATCTCTGATATTAGAGGCAGATTCAAAATGACCCCTGGATGCCCAATTTTCTAACTCCACTTCTGTCATAGGTGGTAAGATAAGAGGCGTTGTGTCACAGATGAAAAAATAAGGTCGAAGAAAACCAGAGAACAGGTGGTTGAACGTGTAGATAAAAGACCCACTTGTGATGTTGTAAAAGGAGATTTCCCCTGCTTCGTAGTCCAAGAAAATCCCAATGCAGCGAGGCCGTTCCAGGTGGAGGAGAGGAACTGATGGGGAGGCAAGGACCATGTACTCACTTCCCTTCAGCAGCCACATGGCCCAGACCCCATTCTCGGGGGATGGTGTGATTTCCCCTTTTCTTGACACTGTGTCTTGACAGACACCTAAGCCCCATTCTGCTCTTTCTCCCACCACGACTTCCCAGTAATGCCTCCCTGATGAGAAGTTCTGCAAACCCAGGATACAGGGCCATGTGTCAAATCGCTCAGGGTTGTTGGGGACATCCCTCCACAGTTCTCCGTCCTGCACACTGCGCAGGTCAGCGGTCAGGAGGAGGCTAGGATGTGCGGTGGCAGGATCCAATTTTATGTCAACTGTGGAAATAATTTTGTGGAACATGTAAAAGAACAGAAAAGACTGGTGAAAACTTAAGAACCCATGATATTGATGACTGTCACACCATTCTTTACTCTCCCTCTAATAACTCATGAAGATAAAAAATAAGTATTTCATCTTGCAGATGCTTTGAGTTTGAGTATATTCCTCTGTTATGTCTGCATAATCCAGGACTAATTACTGCTCCGATTAAACCATAACCATTGATGATAAGACAAACCAAGTTCATAACCATTCAGATTCCTTTTATCTCTGTCCAGAGCACTTGGATACTCTTTGGAAGATCTGCATTTAAAATAAAATTTATAACTCCCTTGGGATTTTTTTTTCTTTTTATAGCCTATAGAAAAATTTCATTGGTCTAAAACACACCCCTTTCAAAGCTATGTTACTATGGTAGGACAAATTCTAAGATGACCTTCAGACCCAGGTGGTTCTCTCATGATTCTATTATATTATGTGACAAGTGGGAGATTATCTGAGTGGTTTCTAATCTAATCACCCTTTAAAATCAGAGAGAGTTCTTTGGTTATTGGTCTGGTGGCAGAAGGAAAAATCAGGGAGATTTGCATTTGATATGTCATTGCTGCCTTTGAAGATGGAGTGGGCCACAGTGGAGGAGAAAGGTGAGGAAGCTCCAGCTGATAATCAACAAGGAGATGGGGATGTCAGCCCTCCAACTGCAAGGAATTGCTTTATACCAACAGACTGAATAAGCTTACAAGTGGACCTTTCCCTAGACCCCTTAGGGATGTCCAGTCTGGTCAACACCTTGATTTTGATCTTACAAAACCTTAAGCAGAGAAACCAGCTGATCTCACATGATTATCATATCTGAAGAATGGATGTAAATGGATGTGATTTTAAGTAGCTAAGTGTGTGGTAATTTGCTATGCAGAAAAAAAAACTACTGACAACTACTATTAACACCTATACTGTGGAGTCTCAGTATATTGATACGACATTTTATTTGTACGTATAATTAAAAAATACATCTACTAATGAAATGACCTCAGTGAAGCAAGGAGGAGGTAAAATGCTCATGTCTTTTTTTTTTGGTCAACACTCAAAACTAGTAAATTTGATTTTATTAATTTAAAAACAAAAACAAATTTCATAATTAATCATTTTTTAGTATAATAATAACAAATATTAATATGATGACTCTCATTCTTATTTGTCTCCAAACCACTTCTAGTTATCTTTTATTTCTACTCAAACCTAAGTGGGTACATCGTCTATGCTATCACATGGGACCAGCCTTAAGATTGATATTATCTTTCTCACATTATAGATAAGCAGGATAAGCCCAAGGGATTATATGATTTTCCCAAACTCTAGCGGTCATAAATAGCAAGAACTGAAAAGTGGGTCTCCATGATGTCGTGGTAGACCTATTTAACAGATGTCATGTCTTCATACATCATTCCCACTTCAAGAAAATAAATCTGTGAAAGGTTGTGAATACATCTATTTCTAATTCTTCTCTCTATCTCTTCTTAAACTCTTAAAATTTCTGAAACTATCACCAAGATAGAATAATACCCTAACCAAACTATACCTTCTTCCCAGTGCTGCATGCATGATCAGTCCTTAAAGTTCACCTTAAATGACTTTTCTATAGCACTCAACACTGTTGAGAATCCTTTTGTCCCAGAAAACATTTCTCTCTCCCAAAGACACCAGTCATCACTCTTTTACTCCCTTTCTGCTGATCATCCTTCTTGGTCTCCTCTGCTGTTTTCTCTTCCTCTTCTCCATCACTGCTATTGGAGAAACCAATGGTCTCATGATTGGGACCTCTTGCCTCTCTCTCAGATCACTTTTGATGTGTTCTTGGGCTGGCAGATATATTGCTTTCATTAAATTCCATTCATATGCTTTACAAATTCCAAATACTTTTAACCTAGGCTTTTCTCCTGCAACTCTGTATTTGTAAATTCATCTGCCTACCCAGTCACAACATTGATGTGTCTAAAACCCAAGTCCTGTTTTCTACCTTGCCTGCAGCTTTACCTGTCAATGTAAACAATAATTTCATTATACCAATTCAGGAGGTTTTAACTTTGGAATTATTCACAACTTTTCCCCCTTTCTGACACCTCATATCTAATCCAACAGCAGATCTTGCCAGTTTTGCTTTCAAAATATCAGTATAGCAAGATCTTGTCTATTCTCTGTACCTCCAGTACAACTTCCCTAGTCCAGTAGAAAATAGTCTCTAATTGAGTTATTACAGAGGCTCCCAACAGGCTTTTCTGCATCAAGCCTTGCCCCTCTGTAATTTATTCTCAATAAACCACACAGAGTGATCTTCATGAAACATTAGTCCAATCATGCTATTCCTCCATTTATAACTGATGCCCTATTTCACTTCTGCTCATAGTGGCCTTCCTGTTGGGTCCTATGCTACCTGGTCTTTGCTTGACCTCTACAGTTCTCCTGTCACTCACTCCACAATAGCCACACAGACCTCCTCATAGCTCCTGGAATGCATCTTCCATATTTTAAGCTCAGGTCTTAGAACTCATTTCTGTTGCCTGAAATGCTTTCTTCTAGATCAGATATTTGCTGTGTTTTCCCCTATGAATGAAGTCTTTCTTGATCATCAAAAATTCCAGACTAGATGTGCTAACTCAGGAACTTCTGGCCACACTTATTTATTTATTTTTTTCAATATTCTGTTTCATCTTCTAACATTTTGTGTATTTTCCATAATTTAAGCAAAAATTTACAACATGAAACTCCAGATCTGTAACATATTTGATGTTATGGTTCAGTTTTATATTCTAATGCTTAGAAGAGTGACTGGCATAAAATACACAATATTTGTGGAATTGACCAGTTAATTAATTCAGTAAAAGTAAATGGGAATATAAAGACACTGATTATGGGAGTGTAATAACTTGCAACACTTCATAGAGTTAAGTGAAAGTTGCTCAGTCGTGTCTAACTCTTTGAGATTCTCTAGGCTAGAATACTGGAGTGGATAGCCTTTCCCTTCTCCATGGGATCTTCCCAACCCAGGGATTGAATCCAGGTCTCCTGCATTGCAGGCAGATTCTTTACCAACTGAACCACAAGGGTAGCCCAAGAATACTGGAAAGGGTAGCCTATCCCTTCTCCAGGGGATCTTCCCGACCCAGGAATTGAACCAGGGTCTCCTGCATTGCAGGCAGATTCTTTACCAACTGAGCTATCAGGGAATATCAATCTGTCTGTAAGATCATGGAATAATCATCGAACAGAATTGATAAGATGGGTTTTCTTATCATCAGACAAAGCAGTTTCCTTCTAAGTAATAAACCCACTATTAAGGCATAGTCTATTTTCATTATTTGGTATAAATTGAATATAAAAAAATTAAAAACATTGAATCTATATTGTTTTAAAAAACAGCATACTAAGACCCAATAAACTAATTATAACACTACAGTTATTCCCTCTTAAATATAATTAACTGAATGTTTTTAGCTTTATTGACTATCTAATTTAAGAAATTCATCAAACTGCCAGATAACAAAATAATCCAAACTTTATATTATCTTATACACTGCAATGCTTTCATATATTGAAGATTTTTTTTCTCTGTTTTCCAATATGTTTCATTTTGTCCTCCAAACAATACAATTTTTTAGCATTTTATAAAAAAGGAAATAGATATAGATTGGAACTAATATTGCTTATGTCACAGATAATATCACTTTCAAACCCACTATTCTAACCAAATGTAGCTTATATGGGTGTCAATTACTCTGATATTCTTCAGGACTATTCACAAATATCCCAATATTCTTTTTTAAAAAAAAATCTGAGCCTAGTGCTCTCTCCCTTCTCCCCTTGTAGCTTGACATGACCATGTGACTCACTTTCATCAATAATATCTTCAGGAAAGCTATGTGTGCCCTTAGGGTGGTGCATGATTCACCATGACTTTGCTCAGTTCTGTGCCTATCAGCAACAGGAAGGAGGTGGGGCTCTGTCTGCATAGAGTGAGATTATGTGAAATTAAAGCCTCCACAATCCAGTAATCAACCAATAACATGATCTCAAAATAAAACTTTGCTGATTTTAGCCACTAAACTTTGGGTTCTGTTTGTTACTGTAGCCTGACTGGTACAGTAACAAACTGCAATAACAGCCAAATTCAAGGAGTCATAGATCCTCAAGGTGTAAAATGCAGCCTACCTTGGAACTTCCTCAACATTTCCCTCATGCCAGGGATGCGACACATTGTCTTCAGCTCCATAGGGATGGACTCGGGTTCCAGGCGTGTGACATTCTTACTTCTGAGAAGAGCACAAAACCTGCAGTTCTCATTAGGGTTATCCACCAACCTCCCCAGCCTCTCTCAAACCATTCTCTGATTCAGAAAGTAAACATACCGGCTCAAGGCTCCTCCCACACCCTGAAAATGAAAGAGAAACACAAGCAGGCGTGAGTTAGACCTCTGAACTGCTTTTGACAGACTGGGGACACACCAGGAACATCTCTTTGGGAATTGTAAAACTATAAGAGATATGACTCCCTCTTAAAAGAATCTAAAACAGACTGTTACTGAGTTTTCTCATGAATTTAAAATAATATAATCAGTTTGCCTCTTTTAAAACAAAATCAGACCACATAAACTTTAAGTTAATTCTTATAATATCTATTGGTTTAACTATTTTCTGAATTGATAATTCTGATAATTGGATGTTTTCATGAAGAGTTATATTTTGTGAACAGAACTAAGGTAAAAATAGATTCTAAATATCTGCAGAATTTATTTGAGAAATAGTGAAAGGTATAGACATAAAATGATAATCTCAGTGTCCTTGTAAGAAAACCCTAACTTCCTTATTCTCTGAACAAACATACTTTGTCTAAGTTATCTAAGTAGAAAAAAGCAGAAGTCATTAAAATTCAGCAACAGTCTATGTCAAAGTAGATTATTAAACAAATCACCTGCACTGTATTTCCCCTATCCCTCTAAAAAATGACCACCAGTCAGATTAATTTTAACAGGGCATCAAAACAGGGAAATGATTAGCTTTATATTTCATCAGAATGACAGGTCTTATTTTGGTCCATTAAGGGTGAAATGTTGTTTACTGGTACTGAGGAAGAAAGGGAGAAATGAGTATAAAAATGAAAGCAAATTATTTGAGGATATAGTCTCCCTAAAACTTGTGTTATAAGACATTTTAACATTTATTCAGTGCTAATAAATGATAATTTCAAATATGCAGTATTTTGAGATACAGTAAGATGTGACAATGAATATTATTGAAAATGCCAAAGTTCTTGTGTTTTTTTATTGTTTGAAATTTTGAAAATTTATTCCTTTGGGACAGTTTGCTTAGTAGGAAGTAGGCATAGCAATAGTAACAAAAACAATAATAACAACAACAAGTTTTACTGATGCATAGATACATTGAAGAAAATGGGACAAATTTAATATAAAAGCTTTGCAAATGCATTTATTTAATGACCCCCTTACTCTGTGACCAGTGCTATTTAGTCACAGAACTTGTATGAAGATAGGAATTACTTATTTCAGACATTCCAAAATGAGTCATTGGGGTTGAAACACAATGAAGTGTGCCCAGAAAATTTCTATTGCAGTGAGTTCTATCATGAAAGCAAGCATCAACCAACAATGATGACTTTCTCAATTCACTTGGGATTTAATGCCTTTAAGGAGGATTATTATTTATTTGTCTGTATGCTCTATAATCTCAAGTATGTTGTGGGCAAGCTGTATGGAGGCAAATTAATCCCTCCCCATCATGCCTGGAATGGGCATGCACTATGGGCTAGAACATTAGCATTTGCCTTGAAAATTAACATGCCAATTTCAAGGTGGAAAATTTAAAATTTTACTCATATGTTTGACTATTGACATTAAAACGGGTTAACAAGACTTTTTGGATTGGCCATGACTGAAATACAGCGATATCATCGTTAAGGGTGATCCTGTCCTAAAGAGCAAAACTGCTTAAGGAGTTATGTCTGAAAGCTGCCATCTGTCCCCTTGGTCTCAGGTATGCCCATCCTTCTTCTCCCAGGCACTCAGCCTCACCTCCAGCAGACCCAGGGCTGGTCGCTGGCACCTCTCCTCCAACTCCTCTGCCAGCTCCTTCAGGGCCCTGCTCTGCTGAACCAGCCGGTTCTTGCTTTCCCGCAGCTTCTGCAGCGTGGCTCGCTCCTCCTCCTCCAGTCTTCTAAGCTGCAGTTGCTCCTCCAGGGCCAGGAAGCCACGATACTTTCCAAACTCCGACCTGAAGCGTTGCCTCTGCATTTCCACTTTTTCCTGGAGTGACAGTACAACAAATCATCAGCAGTTGGGGCAGAGTATTTGGCCTCTACCTTCATGTATGGGGGGTGCTTCCCTGGTGGGTCAGATGGTAAAGCATCTGCCTGCAGTGCAAGAGACCCAGGTTCAGTCTCTGGGTCGGGAAGATGCCCTGGAGAGTGACATGGCAACCCATTCCAGTATTCTTGCCTGGAGAATTCCTCGGACAGAGGAGCCTGGTGGGCTAAAGTCCATAGGGCTGCAAAGGGTCAGATACGACTGAAGCGACTTAACATGCACACACATGGGGAATGACACAGTGAAAAGGGGTTTAGTTGCAATTCATTGTTCTCTCACATCACCCTTTTAAATACTATAATTACACCTATAGATATAGAAGGGCTAAGGGTTACCACAGAATTTAGAATTTATTTTATTAAACCCATGCTTGTTGCATTTTGGCTCACATGGATACATTCTTAAAGGTAAAAATCATGCAAGCTGACTTGACTTAGAACAAGGTTCTTGGAACCTCTACTTTAAGAATAATCAGCGGAGGGTTCAAAACATGCATGAAACCAGATCTCAGATACAGAGTTTCTGATTTCATAAATTTGTGGTCAGGTCAGGATTAAAAACAATTGACTTGGATTACTAACTTAAAAAAATTATTAGTAAGTGTCACTATTAATTAACTTTACATATGATATACATAACTATGGGAAAAAATAAGACATCACAGGAGAAAAATATAGCAAAAATTCTTATGAAAATATCTGTCAGAGGATAGAATACAAGTCAAAACTTTAAAGAGAAAAGGAAAGAATTACAAAATTATAGAGAATAATTGGAGAAAAAGGGTTCCTTGGAGAAAGACAGAGAAGTATTCTGAAAAAGAGTCTATATAGTATAATATATATTATAAAAATATAAACACCTATGTTATTTCTATATACAATTTCTCAGCATTGATCCTATTGATATTTGACCAGGTGATTTTTTGTTGTGATTTTTTTGGGGGGAGGGTGGGGACTGTCCTTCGTATTATAGGGTATTTAGCAGCATTTCTTGCCTTTACAAATGAGATGCTAGTAAGGCATCTCAGTTGTGACAACCAAAAATATCTACTGATATTGCAAAATATCTCTTGGAAGGCAACATTGGTCCAGGTTCAGAATCACTTTGTGTATGTTTGTGTGTGTGTGTATGTAAAAACAGGTAAAGGAAAAAAAAGAGCTGATGATGGCAGAAATATATCAAAATATTTCAGTCAAATATATTGACTGAAAAAAGATATATATATAGATATATCTGCTGTGAAATAGTAAAAATTTCATTCATCCAACAAATACATATTTTTTAAACTAGTAGTGACAGTACAACTCTGTTCTAAGTGATGCAGTGAGTGAAGATCAGTGAGTAAGATCAACTGAGTTAGTAAGATCAAGATGAGTAAAGTTTTTTTTTATAATTTAGATTGAGGATAGTATTACAGAGATTAGAAAGAATACAATTGTACAAATATAATCTGAGGGGATGAGATGGTCCAGGATGATGCTGAGATCAGTTTTCCTTGAGTACCCAGGTAGACGGAACAAAAGTGCCAGAGTAGGAAAGATGGTGGAAGAATGATTTAATGATCCAAATAAGGATCCTTCAGACAGGTTAGCCACCTGAAGCCCCAATATTCTCTTACCTTCCAAATAACAGTTTTCTTCCCCACATTGGCCTCCTGAGTCGAGGCTTCCTCCAGCTCTTTTCTCACAAGCTCCTGTGCCACCTGGAGCTTTATCTGTTTGGGAAGATATGCTGCAGCCATTAAAGATACTCTCATTCAGTACTTAAATTGACCAAGCACAGGAAGAAATACAAAGATCAGCTATAATGGGCAGTAGAAAGCATACAAAAATGTTCGACCTCATTAATATTAATGACTGTTAAACGTAAATATGTTTTAAATGTTAATGCCAGATATAATAAAAGATGTATCTGAAAAGTGTGTTCATTGTATTATAAATAGCAAAACAGTAAGTAACCAAAGTGTTAAAAATAGTGCAGTGAGGAAAAATTTATTTCATTCACTGGATGGAATTAAGACAAGGTGCTGCAGAATTTTTAATGACAAGAAATACAATTATAAGAATATTAAAATAAGCATATTTTATGTAACCTGACACCAATTTTTAAAACTAAAGTTATTATCTTATAATAAATATATAAAAATTAGGCAGAAACCAATGAAAATATATTCAATAAACAAAATCTCACCTATTATGCTTGGCTGAAAAAGTGAGGCTATTCCTTTTATCTATATATTTCAACTTCTTAAAGTTATTCATTACTTTATAACCAGAAGTGTATTTCTTATTATTTTGCAGAAGAAATTTTCTAAGTTAGGATTTATTATATGAAAAAGAAATACAAAAAGTCATAAATCTTACAAGGGATAGAAAAATAATTTAATGAAAACTAAATCTCTTTTCAACCCTAGGACTCTTGCTAGAGGTAAGCACATATATTTTATTTACAGAGAACACACTCAAAGATAGATATTATATAGATTATTATTTTTAATAATTTATTAAATTAATTTATCATTATTTTATAAAGTTAATATCTTCACTTTATTTCATTGTGATAGTACTTCAGGTAAGGTCAGTAGATTAAAGATGACTTCAGCTCTCTTCGTGCGAGCAGCTGTTCCAGATAATGGGAATTTAAATGTGTTCTGAATATGTCCAAAAATTTTGGATGAGCACCAGTAGGAAGAATCTTATTCACAGAGTTTCATGGATGCCACTTTAGTGAGACAGATACTCCAGTATTAGTCACCTCTTCATTGAGGATGCTCATATCATAAGTCCAGAAATATGTGTTGAATAGAGAGGAATCTGTCTGCTTAACCACTGGATTCCTACTTCAGAGTAACATGTATTGGCAACTTTAAAGGGGATCAGAGCCTTGTGCCCATCCAGACACCACTCATAGCAAACATTCAAACATGAATGTGGTTTTATGCACCCTTATATTCATTGCAACAGTATTTACAGCCAAGACATGGACTTCCATGGTGGCTCAGACAGTAAAGCGTCTGCCTACAATGTGGGAGACCTGGGTTCAATCCCTGGGTCAGGAAGATCTCTTGGAAAAGGAAATGGCAACCCACTCCAGTATTCTTGCCTGGTAAACCCCATGGATGGAGGAGCCTGGTAGGCTACAGACCATGGAGTCACAAAGAGTCGGACATGACTGAGTGACTTCTCTTTTACTTTCTTTCAAGACATGGACACAGCCTAAATGTCCATTGACAGATGAATGGATAAAGAAGATATGGCAAATATATATATATGTATATATATATTGGAATATTTTTGTTGTTGATGTTGTTTAGTCACTAAGTTGTGTCTGACTCTTTTGTGATTCCATGCACTGTAGACTACCAGGCTCCTCTGCCCGGGAAATTTCCCAGGCAAGAATACTGGAGTGGGTTGCCATTTTCTTCTCCAGGGTATCTTTCCAACCCAGGGATGGAGCCTGCTTCTCATGCATTGGCAGCTGGGTTCTTTACCACTGAGCCACCAGGGGAGCCCACTGCAGAAAATTACTCTGGCTTAAAAAGAATGAAACAAAGTCATTTACAGCAACATGGATGGACCTATAGATTATCATACTAAGTAAAGTCAGTCATATTGAGAAAAATACAAATCATATAATATCACCTATGTGGGCTTCCCTGGTGGTCAGGGGTAAAGAATTTGCCTGCCATGCAGGAGAGGTAAGAGACGCGAGTTCAATCCCTGGGTTGGGAAGATCCCCTGGCGGAGGGCATGGCGACCCACTCCCGTATTCTTGCCTAGAGAATCCAGTGGACAGAGGAGCCTGGCCAACTACAGTCCATAGGGTCACAAAGAGTAAGACACGACTGAAGCAACTTAGCACACACACCCACACACATTGCTTACATGTGTAATCTAAAAAAAATTATACAAATGAAAGTATTTACAAAACAGAAATAGACTCAGACTTCAAACACAAATTTAAGATTATCAAAAGGCAAAGGTGAGGAGGAGGAATAAATTAGTTTAGGATTAACATATATACACTACTATATATATGCATATAAAATAGATTATCAACTATATATAAAATAGATTATCAACAAGGACCTACTGTATAGCACTGAAAACTCTACTCAATATTTTGAAATAACCTATATGGGAAAAGATTTTTAAAAAGACTGGATACATGTATATATATAACTGAATCAGTTTGCTGTATACATGAAATGAACACAACACTGTAAATCAAATATATTCCAATATAAAATAAAAAGAAAAAAATTAAGATTGTTTTGATGACAATATTAATTAACATGGGCTTCCTAAGTGGCTCAGTGGTACAGAATCCACCTGCTAAGCACAAGATTTGGGTTTGATCCCTGGTTTGAGAAGATCCCCTGGAGAAGGAAATGGCAACCTACTCCAGTATTCTTGCCTGGGAAGTCCCACGGACAGCTTGGCAAGCTACAGTCCATGGGGTTGCAAAGAGTCGGACACAACCAAGTGACTAAACAACAGTAGCATTAATTAATAAAGAAACAAACACAACGCAAAAGCAAAATATTATACAAATGATGTTATTAAGAAGAGTTTCCGATAACAATTGTGCACTTGTAACTAAGAGGCAATTGGACAACATAGCCTCCTACACCAGGGAGCTCTAGTTGTGGAACTCAGATTACCTATATCATGAAAATTAAGACCAGCATGAAATGAAATGACCAGGGAGAGTTTCATGGCAGAGAAGGGCAGTCTAAAATAACAATATGTTTGAGCTCCTGAATAGGAATCCCAAACGATGGCGTTTCCATGGAGCAAAGGCATACAGATTCCAAGGTGAATCTGAGCCAGGAGGGTGGTTGGTGTGGAGGGCACTGCTCATTCAGATCAGGGGGTATCTTTTGGCTCTGTGTCTGGCAAGGGAATTTTAACACTTCTGACTCAGTCAGTGTCTTCATTAAAGACCGGCATTTCCAGATCAGGAATCACGGCCCTCCAGGTTACATGGTAACACCTCTCACCTGGTAGCACCTGGCGGCCTCCGGCAGCGATGTGGTGTGGTGGCTCCTGTGCTCTGGAGTGGTGTCACAGACCCAGCACAGCACTTCCTGGTCTTCCTCGCAGAAGCGGGTCAGCTCCTCGCCGTGCCTCACACACAAGCGTGTCCCCGAAGGCTCCACGCCCAGCCCCAGCTGCCGCACGCTGTCCACCAGGCTGGCCAGCTGCCTGTTGGGCCGGAAGCTCTCCAGCCTGAAGGGACCCCGACACTGCGGACAGGCATAGGGGCCGCCCTGTGCGCTGTCGGACTTCTCGCAGAACTCGGAGATGCATCTGAGGCAGAAACTGTGGCCGCAGTCCACACTGACGGGATTCTGCAGGAAATCCAGGCACACTGGGCACCGGGCCTCCTCGCAGAGCCGCTCCCCAGAGGACCCCGAGGCCATGGCCGGCTGGGCCTTGCCTGGCCCCGCCGATAGTAGAGCTGTCTTCCCCAGCGGTCTGCACTATCTCTCCTGATGTTCTGTCACAGAAGGGAGGAACCCCACAGCCTCATGAGAAGCAGACATAAGATGGGCTTTATCCACTGGCTAGAGTCCAAACGAGCCACGCCCAGTGAAAACTTGCAACTCAGACACAGTCAACCACAAGGATAAAATTAACATTCTAGCAATCCTAGCCTCCTAGGAAACTGATCATTTCTAACGGAATCCCTCATCGTGTAGCTTATTGGAGCCTGTACGTTCATGTTTTCACTGTCAGTAATTTCAAGAATCGCTAAGCTCCCTTCAATTATTTTCTAAATTGCCCCATGACCTTATTATCTTTTTATGACATATTGATTTGTTAAAGTTTTTTTTCAAAATTTATTTTTCTACTTCCTGTTAATTAGCTCTTGATAAAGAAGTGTGTTGCTAAGTTAATGAGGAGATGTCCCCCCCCAAAATGTGTGTATAATAATGATATGTCTATAGCCCAACAACAATTAAAAGCATTTAAATAAAATCTGGTCAACTTTAGTGAGTCCCATAATGACTGCACATTTTGTAAAGCACATCTTAGAAGTGGCAAAGCTGTAGGCTAAGACATTGGTTAGGAAGAATAATCTAACTACAGCCTATCAGTGCTGCAGCACTTGTGAGGTGGGGGAGGCTGAGAAAGACATAGAATAAAATGATTTGACAGAAAGGGTGTGATCCCTACTTGGGATGAATATGGTGAGGTCATTAGGTCATCAGGGAAGTAAACAAATGTGGGAAACATCTGTCATCTATGCAAAATGTAATTTTTATTTTGTTGAGTTTGAAGGGATGATGGACATGCCTATAGCAAATCATTCAATTTGTTCCTCAGCACAAGCTGCCAGAATCTCAGACACAAGAATAAGCAAAAAACAAATGGCCCATCTCTCAAGGGAGTCTTAAGATCTGTCAATAGAACTCATACAATTATAAACTAAAAACTGAGAGAAAAGACACTCCCAGTGCTGCAGGAATATAACAGGGCTCTGAACAAGCTGGGGGTGGGGGGTGGGGGTCAGATTGGGCCCTTGGGAGTTTCTGAGTTAATAACTGAAGGGTGAACAGAAGTTGAAAGAAAGGGAGCTCTAGCAAGGAGAACAGTCAGAGAGCACAGAGTATATAAACTGAACTGCTGGAGGGAGCAGAAAGTACCCCATGACATGAGGCAGCCAAGCAGACTGGTATATGTGTAAGATGAGGATGAGTGGCAGTAGGTAAGTCCCCAGTGAGAGGCAGGGACAGATGACTCAGGTCTTTGCTGCTCCTGAGAGGTTTTGTTGTTGTTCAGTCACTAAGTCGTGTTCAACTCTTTATGACCCCACGGACTGCAGCACGCCTGGCTTCCACTGTCTCGCAGAGTTTGTTCGGATTCATGTCCATTGAGTCAGTGATCTTATCTAACCAGCTAATCCTCTGCCGCCCTCTTCTCCTTTGGCCTTCAATCGTTCTCAGCATCAGGGTTTTTTCCAATGTGTCGGCTCTTCACATCAGGTGGCCAAAGAACTGGAGTTTTAGCATCAGTCCTTCCAAAGAGTATTTAGTCTTGATTTCTTTAGGACTGACTGGTTTGATCTCCTTGCTGTCCAAGGGACTCTCAAGAGTCTTCTCCAGCACCACAATTCAAAAGCATTAATTCTTCGGAGCTCAGCCTTCTTTAAGGTCTGGTTCTCACATTTGCATATGACTGCTAGAAAAATCATAGCTTTGACTATATGGACCTTTGCCAGCAAAATGATGTCTCTGTTTTTTAAAACACTGTCTAGGTTTGTGATAGTTTTCCTTCCAAGAAGCAACTGTCTTAATTTCATGGCTGCAATCACCATCCTCAGTGATTTTGGAGCCCAAGTCACTGCTTCCACTTTTCCCCCTTCTATTTGGCATTCCCTCCTCCAACAGACCACATTTTTTTCAGAAGTCTTCACTATGACCTGTCCATTTTGGGTGGCCCTGCACACCATGGCTCCTAGCTTCACTGAGTTACTCAAGCCCCTTCACCCCGACAAAGCGGTATCGATGAAGAGGCCTGAGAGGTTTGCAGGTCCTTATTCTAAGGACCAGGGCTTGGCCTGGAACTTTGGAGAATGGCAAGGTCTAAACAGTTTGAAGCTGTCTGCGGAAAGTTCAGGTAGATAATTAAAATAGATTCTAAAAATAAATAAAATAGACTCTTTGAGAACAAACAGAAACAGTTATGAGTAGAACATCAAACATGTGAATTTGGAAAAGGGCAGAGGACTCCTTAGTACAAAAGCAGACCCTGGCTCCAGGCTGAAGACTGTGCTACTTGCTAGAAAAGAGGCTTGAAATAAGTTTCTATACCAAATTTCCTCTAAAATATGAGGACTGACTTTGTTAATGCCTCTCACACAGGGCTGTTCAAAGGATTAAATGAGCTAAACAATGTCACACATTTGATACAGGTCCTGGCATGTAGTAAATCTATCTAATTAAAGAAAAAGAAAAGAAATAGCAAAAGGGATGGATAATTAGACAGAAAGTAAGCAGGATTCTTTTTTTTTTTATTATTTTGCTCAATAATGTATCTCCAGTAACTTGAAGAATGACTGGCACATAAGATACCCAACAAATACTAGTTGAATAAATAAGTGAATGAATGAATGAACAGAATCAGTACAGTTCATCCTAGAAGCTAACGAAGGAAAATTTTCAATGACCATTATATGTTCAGTGTGAGATCCATATTTTTCTACAATTAACATATGTGATTTTGACTTTGATTTATACTACTGCGACTCACAAAGATGCTGAAGCACATTTCTCTTTTATTTGGAAACATAATAATGCAACATAATCTCTTGGAGGAGGGTATGGCAACCCACTCTGGTATTCTCACCTGAAGACCTTCATGGACAGAGAGGAGCCTGGAGGGCTACAGTCCATAGGGTTGGAAGAGTGGGACACTAGTAGGGCAAGAGAACACACACGCAAAAGGCTAAGGGAAGGTCACCAGCCTTGTATGTGGAGGTTAAAATGATTTTCAGGAGAGTGAGCTGATATCAGATGGTACTTCTTCCCTGACTGGTTCTTCGGTCACTGAATTTAAACTCTATTTTGTCTCTAGCTTTGGGAGGATAAGAAGACTTCTGTACCACTGTCCTTAAAAAAAGCAAAATTTCCTTATAGTCCATTTGTGCAGATAAGTAGTAAGCTGCATTATACGCCGATGTCATTGTATTTACAAATGCTACGTGAAATGCCTCCTTGAATACTTTCTTGTATACTTACCACCTCTATTAAGAGGTGGTCTAAATTAAATTTGTATTTTCTTACAATCATTCTTCTGGAGTGAATAAAACATGTCTTTGTGCTGATTCAATTGCATTTTGGTGCACCTACTTTAGAATATTGGAGTGGATTGCCATGTCCTCCTCCAGGGGATCTTCCCAGCCCAGGGATCGAACCCAGGTGTCTCCTGAATTGCAGACAGATTCTTTGCCGTGTGAGCCACCAGAGAAGCAAATTAAATTTGTATTTTCTCACAATCATTCTTCCTGGGTGAATAAAACATGTCTTTGTGCTGATACAATCACATTTTGGTGCACCTACTCCAGGATCTTTACCCTAACTCCATTCTCTGACTCAGTCTCAGGTTGCATAGTTCTAAATCTTTTAGTTAACATCCTCAATTCCTGCCATCATCCTTCTCTAATACTACACTTCACATGTATTCTGCCTTCTCTAACCATACAGGATCCTCCTCCTCTGACCATTTCTCCCTGCTTCTTTCCTGACTTCCTGACATAGTGGCTTTGGGCTCCTGAAACCATCTCTCCATGGCATCCAAGTTTTCTTTCCTAGCCTGAGTCCTTTTCAACAAGGCTCCCAGCTCTTTCTGACCATACCCTTGCCTCAGCTTTGAGAATTTATAATCTCCTAGTCCCAAATTTAGCCCACTCTACTGAAAAAAAAAAAAAAAAAAGCCAGCCAGCACAAACCTCAAAAGCAACTGAGCCAGCACTTTCCTTCCTGTTTGTGGATTTTAAAAGGATCTCTGTTGTTTGGTTTTGCTTTTTTTTTTCAGTTTTTCCATCCATTTAAAAAAAATTTTTGTCTTTTATTTAACTATAGTTGATTTATAATGTTGTGCTAGTTTCTGGTGTACAGCAAAGTGATTCAGCTAGCTAGCTAGATATGGATATGCGTATAAATATAGATAAACACATATACATAACTATATTTTTCATATTCTTTTCCATGATGGTTTATTATAGGATATTGAATATAGTTCCCTCTGCTATACAGTAGGGCATTGTTGTTTATTTTATATATAATAGTTTGTGTCTGCTAACTCCAGACTCCTAATTTATCCCCTTCTTTCCTCTTTGGTAACCATAAGTTTGTTTTCTATGTCTGTGAATCTGTTTCCATCTTATAAATAAGTTCATTTGTATCTTATTTTAGATTCCACATATAAGTGATGTCATAGGATATGTGTCTTTCTCTGTTTGACCTATTTCACTTAGTGTGATAATCTCTAGGTCCATCCATGATGTAGCAAATGGCATTATTTCATTCATTTACATGGCTAAGCAGTATCCCATTGTTGATTTTCATTTCAGCAGTTGTATCCTGCATTTTTATTGTTCCTTTTCCCTAGAGTCTATATTGATCATTCACTGAGCTAAGGTTGTCTAATATCCTCTGTAGATACAACCTCAGCATTCATTGGCTTTGTAAGGGGTGCCGACATCCAGAGTACTTCTTTGTTTCTTTGGAGGGATCTCAGAGAGAAAATGTGAAGCAGAGAAGTTTCCTTGTGACTGTGAGTGAGAACCTAGGGTTTCTAAGATACTGATCTGTGCAGTGGAAAAAATGCTGGCCCTTGGCCTGTTTTCTGTGCATACGAGCTCCAATCATCACATGTACGTGTTAACAAAAGTAGATTTACTCCCTAATGTTATACTTTAAAATGGATTTACATTAAGAATTTTTAAGGTCATTTGATAGATTCAAGGAAAAGAATATTATCTCATTCATATTTTTATTCCAGAGTCTTTTACTCTGGGCTTCATAGAGTAAGGGCCCCTATAGCTTCTGGAATAAATTAAATAATATATGCAATGTCCTGTCATTCATATTTTTATTCCAGAGTCTTTTACTCTGGGCTTCATAGAGTAAGGGCCCCTATAGCTTCTGGAATAAATTAAATAATATATGCAATGTCCTGTGTGAGATTTGCAATCACTCTCTAAAGAAGGTGTTGTAAACCACATTTGTATATTAAATATGACAAATTCGAGATGTGAGCAAATTCAAGGTATACAAATTTACCCTGTCTCAGCTCTAATTCTAGGTATAGTGTTTGATGATGATTCTGGTGTGCTCTACAGACCCTATCAGATCTCACATTTTCTTTCCATAAACATGCAGGAATTAAAAAATCTGGATTTGGGATCAGATATGAAAACCATATCCCAAAGAGTGAACTATCATGCAGTCCATAAATGTTAATTATTTTCCCAAAATTCAACAGCATGTGAAAAGACCTGTGATGTAAATGATCTGTAAAATTTTCTGCAAAAAAGAGGCAAGATTCAGGCTTAACAATTTTCCTGCCAATATGCCAAGATATTGGGGCTTCCTAGATGGTACTACAGGTAAAGAACCCACCTTCCAATACAAGAGACATGAGACGCAGGTTTGATCCTTGAGTCAGGAAGATAACCCGGAGGAGGGCATGGCAACCCACTCCAGTGTTCTTGCCTGGAGAATCCAACAGACAGAGAAGCCTGGCGGGCAATGGTCCATAGGGTTGCAGAGCCGGACACAACTGAAGTCGGACACAACTTGACTTGCCAAGATATAGACTATACAGTGGTGATGGTTGTGGTTTAGTCGCTAAGTCGTGTCCGACTCTTGCGACCCCAAGCTATGGTCCATGGGATCCTGTAGACAAAAATACTGGAGTAGGTTGCCATTTCCTAGACAAGAATACGGGAGTAGGTTGCCATTTCCTTCTCCAGGTGATCTTCCTGACCCAGGAATCTAACCTAGATCTCCTGCATTGCAGGCAGGTTCTTTACCGACTGAGCCAGGAGGGAAGCCCAGGCTGTACAGTAGTAACTCAATCACACTACTCCACTTGTGGGACACAAAAAAGTATGGAAGGTAAAGTATGAGGTGTCTAATTCTGGTATACAGTAGTGTAGATATTTAAAAGGATACATTTTTAATCTGCATATTCTTTCCTTCTCAAAGTCTTCTAAAATATATATATACATGCATCACATTATTTTGAAATCACTAGTTTAAATATTTTTTAATTATATTAAGTAAGTCAAACACCAATAAATAATTATGTCAGCCTACCTCATCAGACTATAGTGTTTGTATGATTCAATGGTGAATTCCAATGCTTGGATGAGCTCCAAGCACATAGTAGGTGCCAAATGCATATTTGCTGAATAAATTAATGATAAACCCATCCAAAATAAATGCAAGTGTAATTTGCTTCTCTTTTTTCATTTGTTCAATCTTTTAATATTTTATTTTAAATTAAAAGATATGAACTAAAAATATTAATAAATTGCATGTGATATTAATAAATATTAATAGATTGCTTCAGTCATGTCCCACTCTTTGTGATGCTATGTACTATAGCCTGCCAGACTCCTCTATCCGTGGGATTCCCCAGGCAAGAATCCTGGAGTGGGTTGCCATGCTCTCTTCCAGGGGATCTTAATAAATTAGATCTTCTTAATTAAATAGACTTTAATACACTTCATTTTTTAATCCTGCTATATTATGGATGGATTAAAAGCTTTTTCTTTTCCAACTCATCTCTTAATTCTCAGATTCACATATTGTATTTTTTTTTGTTAGATTGACAGAGTAACACTCAGAATGAACTTGTGTATAGATTGCTTTAATTGAATGAATGAAAACAATTATTTCAGTCATGACTTTTTTTTGATTTAGCCACACTTGTAATTAAAGTTTGATGAAGAAGTACCATGCAACAAAATCCAGCTGTCATACATTCAGTCCTCTCACTAATTATCTGCTTGCTAGATTTAAAAAATACACTTTTTAATTTGATTTAACTTTTAGTCAAACATCATTAGGATTGATATTAAGTTAAATTTTAAAATATACTTTCAAAAGAATTTAAGAATTGCATCTGTTCTGAGTGTTACTGACATATAAACCTCAACGGGCAGAGTTGAATCTCAGAAGGTTGGTTCCATTGTTCAGTACCTTATTGGCAAATTACAAGAAAAAAAATATATGGGGAAAAGAGTACTCAGAAGAGCCAGGTCCCCAAGAAACACAGAGTTATTGAAAGGAAAAGTCTGCTTTCCGCAGCATCAAACTCCAACAGAAGATGGCAAATTTCCACTCAAGAAAAAAGCACAGTCCACATTTGGGTTCCAGGAGGGCAAGGCAGATGCGGTATCCATGATTTAGGGCTCTTCATGCTGTGGTTATTGACAGGTAGGGGAAGTTCTTGTGGACAGGCTCGAAGTTTTTCCTAAAGAAATCTAGATGGTATGTTTGGTGTTGATGACACAAATTTTATTTTGGTTGTTGTGGGTGAATATATTAAATTCTAAAGACTATTCCTCATTACCAAGGCAATTTTAGCCTTTGCTGATACTCTATGTACTTTGAGACAAAGTATCTTGCCTAAATTGTTTAGCGTATAAAACCGTAATAGCTGAAAAGTAATCAAAAATGTCTTGAGATGCCAAAGGCCATTTAGATGACTCTGTGTAACATTGCATATAAAAACCATAACTTTCTTGATTATATTTATTTTTGTGTAATTTAATACATATAATTTGCAAAATAAAGCTACAGCATTAGATCTGAGGTTACACTGTTTATTTTAGTGCTAAGTAAACTCAGCACAGCATGTTAGAAAACAGATTTTTTTTTTTTTTTGGCTCAGTGCAGTTAAGGTGACTCTAATTCTGGGAAATAATCAGTAAATGATCATTATTTCATTAGGGGTTGAGTTCCTCATTTCTGAAAGAATTTAAGCAAAGAATAGTGGTTAGTAAAGTTCAGCTTCCTTGTTCCCTTGGATTTGCATTATGGGAGAAATTTTATATGACTAGGAAATTGGGCCAAATGCCTTATAAACTTAGTCAATCATAATACAATGCTCTTTTGCTTTCCCTGTGGACTCCCAGTGGGCCTTTATTGTTCTTTATGTTTATTTTTTTTAATCTACTCATTGCTTATATTTAATTGAGTCCCATGGTAATATACTTACAAAAAATGAAAAGATAAAAAAGAGAAATCCATTAGTGTGTCCCTGGTAACAAATGCATAAAAGTGAAAATGTTAGTCCCTCAGTCATGTTCGACTCTCTGCAATCTCATCGATTGTAGCCCACCAGGCTCGTCTGTCCATGGAATTCCCCAGGCAAGAATACTGAAGTGGGTAGCCATTCCCTTCTCCGGGGGTCTTCTTAACCCATGTACTGAATCCAAATCTCCTGCGTTGTAGGCAGATTCTTCAATGTCTGAGCCACCAGGAAAGCCCAACATGAATTTTGTTAAAATACCATTTTTACTGTATATGAATTTTTCATTGTCAAATGAAGATAATATTCCTAGTGACTTTAGCCGAGTATAAGAGGTAAAACAAAACATAGCAAAAATAGAGAACTATGAAACATATGAATAAGCTGATTGGCCACATTGTTTTGTTTACTTATCAGGAGCAGTTCAGAGATATTTATGTTTCTTGTAGAATTCAAAGCATATGAATGAGCTGATTGGCCACATTGTTTCATTTACTTATCAGGAACAGTTCAGCGATATTTGTTTCCTGTAGAATCTGGGTGTTGCTTTGGGCTTTAAGCAGAGGAATGGCATACTCTATTCTAACAGTTTCACTCTGGCTGCTTTACTGAGGATTTACTGAAGAAGGAAGGGCAGGTAGCTATGTAAGGACTGCAAGGAGTCTATTGAACAATCCAGGTAAGAGGATGTGATGTAGTTGGCAAATGGTGAGCAGCCTGGTGTGCTGCGATTCATGGGGTCTCAAAGAGACGGACACGACTGAGCGACTGAACTGAACTGAACTGAGCAGTTTCTGGACATATTTTCAGGTGGAGCCAGGAAATTTTGGTGAGAAATCCGATACTGGGTCTGTGACAAACAAGAATCAAATTAAATTCTGACTTGAGCAAGTGGGAGGAGGGAGGGACCTAATGAGAAGAGAGAGACTTGCTTAGAGGAGACGGGAGGGGGGTGGATGAGGCAGGAATGCAGGATAGTTTGTTTTGTTTCAGAAGCTGACTGAATGTGTCAGTGTGCACTTCAAATAGGGCAGTTGTTTACATGAGTCTTATATTCAGGCTTGATTCACACTTTAAGGGGTTAAAGGCCAAGCGATGGCATTTAAAATCAAGAGACTGCTTGAAATCATGAGGGAAATGAGGTAGATTGAGAGGTGTTCAGCCTCAAAGTCATGTATTTTACAGGTTAGAGGATGTGGAGATGCTAGAAAAAGGAAATGGATAAAATGTGGAAAGAAAAGTCTATAGCTGAATCAGAGAGCACATGGTCGTGCATAATAGCCCCAGAAAGAGGGAAAAATCAAATGTGCCATACCATCAACACATCAGGACGATTAGGAACGAGGGTGAATGACTGAAGGGCAATAGTGCAGCAGAATGATTTTGGTGTCGTGAAGAGGGCAAAGCATAATTCAGTGGGTTCAAGAGGGAATACAGGCAGTGAAGAGAGATAATACTTTCCAGAAGGGAGGGGGTTAAAATGAACAAACAAATGCAGGTAGTATTTGGAGAAAAGAATAACATCAAGAACTTTTATTGCCCTCGTTGCCTTTATAAAAGAGAGAAAACCAGCATGCTTGACAAGCTGAGGAAATGATCCAACTGAGAGGGGCCACTGTTTATTCAGGGGAGTAAGGGGGAGTAATACCAGCAATACCTTCAACTACATGGGAGGATGCAACACCCGAAGCACCTGTAGAGGGATTTGCCTTAACCTGGTCTTACACTGTTTATTCAGAGAAAGAAATAGGGAGAAGATGCACAGGAACTCAGGGTAGGTAGGCGGGGAATTTAGTGGCCTGAGAGTTTGGATGTTCCCATTGGAGGATTTCGGTTTTGTTTTTCTGGTTATTTTGTTGTTGTTGTTGTTTAACAATACAGTAGGTATTAATATTTTCCTGAGGGTATAGATACACTACAAGAAAATGTTGGGAGTTTGAAAAGAGAAGAACATTATGCAACAATCACTAAGGAAAATGGAAAGTAAATAGATAAAGGAAATGTAGAATGAATGCTCCAAGCAATAAGGATGCATTGGAATTTATTGGTTGTACATTTTTAAATGGCTACATTGTTGCTGCTCACCTCCTTTACAGAAAGAAAACTCATGTATGGCAGGTGAATGTTGACTAACAAAAACTGCTTATGACATTGAATTGAATGAAAGCAAAGGAAAAATTGGGGCTTCCCTTGTGGCTCAGCTGGTAAAGAATCTGCCTGCAATGCGGGAGACCTGGGATTGATCCCTGGGTTGGGAAGATCCCCTGGAGAATGCAAAGACTACTCACTCCAGTATTCTGGCCCAGAGAATTCCATGGACTGTATAGGCCGTGGGGTCACAAAGAGTCGGACACAACTGAGCGAATTTCACTTTCACAGGAAAAATTTACCGTTGAATATATACACCAACGCGATGGACATGAGTTTGAGTAGGCTCCAGGAGTTGGTGATGAGCAGGGAAGACTGGCATGCTGCAGTCCATGGGGTCCCAAAGAGTCAGACATGACGAGTGACTGAACTGAAGTGTATACAGAAAGGAGTGATTGCAGTGGCTGAGCACGGTATCCAACTGGACAAGGACAACGATGAAGGTACAAGTTAGCTCAGTACAAGGCTTCACGAAAGTGTACACAAACACATGCACACGGAGAGCAGATTATCCTCAAATATTGTTTGAAAGGAGGAACTTTCCCGAGGTATCTTAGGAGATATGCTCTGTCTAACTTCTTTTTCAGACAAAGCCCGCATATGAGAAAAGGAAGGTATTTGCTTCCTTACGTGCTTGACTTTTTTTTGACTTGGCTATTATTGTTGGTTTCTAAGTTTGATTTTAGTCAGAGTCCTTTTTGGCCTATGTCTTTGAACCTGAGACCACTTGTAGAATTCAGAGAATCCAACAAATATAATTTTCTGAAGTTCTTTCCAAGACTTCATATCCACATTCAGCTTCTGATATAAAAATGTATTCTCTAAAAGCAAGATGAAATCATGCATTTGCTCTTCTAAATGTGGTACCTAAAGATCTGAACTAATTTAAAAATTAATCTCTGAAGTTCCAGACGTCAGTATTTATAAATATTTTTGTGCCTTGCAAACAATGCTTTTCCAAAATGTTTTCCTCTTCTACAGGCAATGAAGTCCCAAAATTTGTCCACTGTTACTGAGTTTCAGCTGCTAGGATTCCAGAACCTTCTTGAGTGGCAGACCTTGCTTTTTGTCATTTTCTCGCTCATCTACTTCCTCACAGTGACAGGGAATATTGTCATTATTGTAGTGGTGAGCCAGGATCAGCGGCTGCACTCACCTATGTACACATTTCTCAAACATCTCTCCTTTCTGGAGATCTGGTATACATCCACCATTGTGCCCCTTCTCCTAGCCACTCTGGTCTCCCAGGGCCAAGCCATCTCCTTCCATGCCTGTATAGCACAGCTCTACTTCTTTGTGTTCTTCGGGGCTACTGAGTGCTTTCTTCTAGCTGTGATGGCCTATGACCGATATCTGGCAATCTGTAGTCCACTGCACTACTCTTTCCTGATGAGTCCTGAGATCTGCACCAGGTTGGTGGCAATCTCCTGGTTGACAGGAGTTGGCACAGGATTTCTGCCCTCCCTAATGATTTCCAAGTTGGACTTTTGTGGGCCCAACCAGATCAATCATTTCTTCTGTGACCTCCCTCCCCTCATGCAGCTCTCATGTTCCAGTGTTTATGTCACTGAGATGGTCACCTTTATCCTGTCAATTGCCGTGCTGTGCATTTGCTTTATTCTTACACTGGTGTCCTATGTTTTTATTGTGTCATCAATATTGAGAATTCCTTCAGCCTCTGGCCGAATGAAAACCTTTTCCACATGTGGCTCCCATTTAGCTGTTGTCACTATCTACTATGGAACCATGATCTCCATGTATGTTCGCCCCAGTGCCCACCTGTCACCAGATATCAACAAGATTATTTCTGTCTTCTATACTGTGGTCACCCCACTGTTGAACCCTGTCATCTACAGCTTGAGGAACAAAGACTTCAAAGATGCTCTTAGAAAAGTCATGAGAAGAAATTGTGGCAACTATGGGGTAAGAATGAAGGAAAATCTCTTTATCAGATAAAGAAAATCAACATAGAATACACAGGGAATTACGTTCAGGAAAAGTGGGTGGCAGGTTCAGAGCCTTGAAACATGAATGCCGTCATTTTCATTACATTAAATTCCACAAGTTAATTGGAGGGCATCACCAGCTCTATGGTGATGTTTGAGGAGGCTCCAGGAGTTGGTGATGGACAGGGAAGCCTGGTGTGCTGCAGTCCATGGGGTCACAAGGAGTTGGACAGGACTGAGTGACTGAACTGAACTGAAATTCCACAAGTCATAATAAAAGAGTGTCTGAGTGACCCTTTGCCAACAACTGCTCAAAGATATATTGCCTCTTTCAAACTACTTTGGGGACAATTTTGTCCTGGACACTTTCTTTCATTTTTGATGGGAATCTGATTGTGTAATTCCAAGGTATGAAGACCACATATATAATATTTTCAGATTCTACAAAAGGGTTACTCTTAAGTTCATAAATCTGTGTACAGAAAATTGTGCGTCTTTTAAATACTATTAGGAAATTGGTCTTGTAGACTCACTTCCTGGTGTTATTGGTCCTTGTTAAATATCTGTGAAATGAATGAATGAAAAAAGAAAAGATAAATGATATATGTGTTGACCTGAATTATCTTCTACTGACAGGAAAAAGCAAAGGAGGATTTTTGAAGTGCCAAAGATTGAGTATAGTGATTTAGAGTTTTTCTGTTGTTTAACGAAATTGTAGGAAAGAAAAGAAGGAAGGGAGGGAGAGAGAGGGATAGGAGATAAAGAGAAGGGGAGTAACTGGTGGAAGGAAAGTTCAGTTCAGTTGATCAGTCGTGTCCGACTCTTTGCAACCCCATGGACTGCAGCACACCAGGCCTCCCTGTCCATCACCAGCTCCCGGAGACTAATCAAAGTCATGTCCATTGAGTCGGTGACACCATCCAACCACCTCATCCTCTGTCGACCCCTTCTCCTCCCACCTTCATTCTTTCCCAGCATTAGGGTCTTTTCAAATGAGTCAGTTCTTCACATCAAGTGACCAGAGTATTGGAATTTCAGCTTCAGCATCAGTCCTTCCAATGAATATTCAGGACTGATTTCCTTTAGGATGGACTGGCTGGATCTCCTTGCAGTCTAAGGGACTCTCAAGAGTCTTCTCCACCACCACAGTTCAAAAGCATCAATTCTTCAGCACTTGGCTTTCTTTATAGTCCAACTCTCACATCCATACCTGACTACTGGAAAAACCATAGCCTTGACTAGATGGACTTTTGTTGGCAAAGTAATGTCTCTGCTTTTTAATATGCTGTCTAGGTTGGTCATAGTTTTTTTTCCAAGGAGTAAGCATCTTTTAATTTCATGCCTGCCGTCACCATCTGCAGTGATTTTGGAGCCCCAAAAAATAAAGTCTGCCACTATTTTCTCTGTTTCCCCAACTATTTGCCATGAAGTGATGAGACCAGATGCCGTAATCTTAGTTTTCTGAGTGTTGAGCTTTAAGCCAACTTTTTCACTCTCCTGTTTCACTTTCATCAAAAGTCTCTTTAGTTCTTCTTCACTTTCTGCCATAAAAGGGTGGTGTTATCTGCATATCTGAGGTTATTGATATTTCTCCCGGCAATCTTGATTCCAGCTTGTGCTTCATCCAGCATTTCTCATGATGTACTCTGCATAGAAGTTAAATAAGCAAGGTGACAATATACAGCCTTGATGTACTCTTTTCCCTGTTTGGTACCAGTGTGTTGTTCCATGTCCAGTTCTAACTGTTGCTTCCTGACCTGCATACAGATTTCTCAAGAGGCAGGTCAGGTGGTCTGGTATTCCCATGTCTTTAGAATTTTCCGCAGTTTGTTGTGATCCACACAGTCAAAGGCTTTAACATAGTCAATAAAGCAGAAATAGATGTTTTCTGGAACTCTCTTGCTTTTTCAATGATCCAACGCATGTTGGCAATTTGATCTCTGGTTCTTCTGCCTTTTCTAAAACCAGCTTGAACACCTGGAAGTTCACGGTTCACATATTGTTGAAGGCTGGCTTTGAGAATTTTGAGCACTACTTTACTAGTGTGTGAGATGAGTGTAATTGTATGGTAGTTTGAGCATTCTTTGGCATTGCCTTTCTTTGGGATTGGAATGTAAACTAACCTTTTCTAGTCTTGTGGCCACTGCTGTATTTTCCAAATTTGAAGGAAAATGAGAGGGAAAAAGGCAAAAGAAAGAAAGGAATGACAAGGGAAGAAAAGAGAAAGAATAGGAAGGGAAAGAAAAATCCAAAGTATATATATTCTTGTGAGCCCTAGAAGTCAAAGACTGTACATCAAAAGGCTTTCATATTGTCTTTCATATTGTGTTTAAGTCAATCGATGTTTATGGATTAAGAAGATATGGCACATATATATAGTGGAATAGTTACCCAACTATATAAAGAAATGAAATTGTGCTATTTGCAGATAGAGGAATGGACCTACAATCTATCATACAGAGTGAAGTAAGTCAGAAAGAGAAAAAAACAACAGTCTTGTACATCAACTCATATATGTGGTATCTAGAAAAATGGTACAACTGAACCTATTTCCAGGAGAGGGATATAGATGCAGTCATAGAGAAAGGATGTATGGACATGGTGGAGGGAAGAGGGTGTGGAATGAATTGGGAGATTGGGATTAACATGTATACACTACCATGTGTAAAACAGATAGCTAGTGGGAACATGCTGAATAGCACAGGAAGCTCAGCTTGGTGCTCTGTGATGACCAAAATGGGTGATACAGTGGGGGTGGGAGGGAGGTCCAAGAGGGAGGGATATATGTATACATATAGCTGGTTCACTTTGTTATACAGCAGGAACCAACCCAACATTGTAAAGCAGCTATACCACAATTAAAAAAAGAAGGCTTCTACTAATCTTGCTAATTAATTCCACACATATTTCCAACCACTTTGTATATGCCAGTCTGCTTGTTGCAGTCGGTGTTACTCAAGAAATGGCCAGTGATTACTTTGCCTTAAGGGAGCCTCTTGTCTTGAAGGGGTGAGAAATATGTAATGAGTCATCAAAGAAAGAATTGACTTCTTGATATTTATTATGATTAATATGAAATGATAAAGTGTAAACTTGTGCATTAATATAGAACAATAAGGTCTAAATTATCACAGAGGGCTAGCAAAGCTTTCTACTGATACGTTTATATAGTGCTTTTACCTACACTTTAAGGATGAGGAGAATAAGAATGGAAATAGTGGTCCATGAAAAGAACATAACATGAATGGCAAAGCGGCCAGGAGAATCTGAGACTGGAGGAAGTAGACAAGTCTGGAGAAAAAGACAGATGCTTGCCCAGGCCTTTCAAAGCCCTGTAAGGTTTTTTGTTTTTACACTAAGAAATGTAATTGATTATCAAAGGGTATCCATTCGGAAAGTCATGGTATACTTTGCCTTTGCAAATCTCACTACTGTTTAGAGAAAAGACTGAAAGAGAACAAGAGTTTCTGGAGCCATAGCACTAGTCCACACAGAAGACAAGGTTGGTTTGATTTAGGTTTGATGATGTAACCCATCACAGAAATCCCCCCGAATGATGATGGGAACGGACAATCTGGAATCATTTATTCCTGTGCAGTGACACCAGTTTGCAGTCTCTTCACACACTTGTGATATGTTCTGCATCTACCCCTGAGCTTCAGGAGTAAGTATTGTTTGACTCTTTAGCTCATATAATTTCATCTCATCATATGTCCCTGGTGTTTCTTCCCCTCCTTCTTCCAGTGCTCAAGTTCACACTTCCTCCAGGGACTTGACTTGTGAAGACTGTTGTTAGTTCTTATCAGATCCATCTGGTTCAAACATTAGGTAGAAGGAAAGCAATGCACTGGATGATATAGGTAGGAAAACATCATTTATCTGGGCATTGGGGCAGAGTATCCAACAACAACCAGATATCTTATCTTGCAAACCTTTGTCTCTGATTATATTCACTGTGCCTTGTATTTAACAAGACTTACATTATCTTGCCAGAAGATGCTTTCTAATTTTAAATTTGATGGGTGCCTGACTCTGTCTATGGGCTTCCTTTGTGGCTCAGACGGTAAAACAATCTGCCTGCAATGCAGGAGACCCTGGTTCTATTCCTGGGTCAAGAAGATCCCCTGGAGAAGGAATAGGCTACTCACTTCAATATTCTTGGACTTCCCTTGTGGCTCAGCTTGTAAAGAATCCGCCTGAAATGCAGGAGACCTGGGATCAATCCCTGGGTTGGGAAGATTCCCTGGAGAAGAGAAAGGCTACCCACTCCAGTATTCTGGCTGGGAGAATTCCGTGGACTGTATAGTCCATGGGGTCACAAAGAGTTGGACACAACTGAGCAACTTTCACTTTTACTTACACTATGGAGAGAAAGATTGCTGATCCACATATGAG
Source organism: Giraffa tippelskirchi (assembly GCF_054371585.1). Lineage (NCBI taxonomy): Eukaryota > Metazoa > Chordata > Mammalia > Artiodactyla > Giraffidae > Giraffa > Giraffa tippelskirchi. The sequence continues at coordinate 115,862,818 of NC_137280.1, read as the reverse complement.
GAACTTCCAAAAATGACACCCAATGGACATTTGGATGTATAGATCTGGAGCTCAGAGAAGTAACCTGACTGAGAGATAAAAATTGGAAATTTTTACACATACATCACTTTTGAAAATATGGAAATGAATAAGATTCCCAAAGGAAACAGTGTAAAGCAAAAAAAAAAAAAAAGCGTGGAAGAATTTCAAAACATAACTTCGTAAGTTTTAAGTAGAGAAGAGGAACCTGAAAAGAGACTAAGGGGGAACAAGCACAGGGATGGGAGGGCATTTGTGAAGTGATTATATAGGCTCTTCTAAAGGAAGAGAATGTTGAAGGAAGAGGCACTGAGCATGGAAGATGAGGATTAAGGTGCTTTTCTCAAAGTTCTCAACACAGAGGATATCATTGTTTCTGGGAAGGGCAGCCTCTTTGGACTGGAAAGAGTACACATCAAACTGATTAAGTGGAGGAGGGATTGACTTATAAGGAGACAGAAGCAATTGTGTATATGCAAATAATTACCCTGAGAAATGCAATTGTGAAAGAATGAGATAAACATGCTTATAGTGGAGGGGTTGTTGTATTTTTGTAAGATGTAAGATTTTAGCAACTGATTAAGTTTGAAAACTTGCGGCAAGGGTCCACTAGTGAGCAAAAATTTGAGGAATGAATATAGAGAGTAATTAGTGACAGCTTGAGGTTGGGATCTGGGGGCAAATGTGATGAGATCAGTTTTCGATAGGGAAAGCATTTTATTTAGTGTGAGAGACAGCAGGGAGAGAATCATTTTAATCTGATGAGAGTTCAAAGAAATAGATTTAGAACTTCTACAAGTTCCCATTGAAGGACTTATATGATTTATGTTTCTGAGACAAGATCAGAAGCTCTTATTTACCATAAAGAATATAACTTAAGGTTTAAAAAGAAAGAAAAGAAAAAGGTCTTTCAGTCATGTTTGACTCTTTGCGACCTCATGGGCTATACAGTCCATGGAATTCTCCAGGACAGAATACTGAAGTGAGCAGCCTTTCCCTTCTCCAGGGGATCTTCCCAACCCAGGGATTGAATCCAGGTCTTCTGCATTTCACACGGATTTTTAACCAGCTGAGCCACCAGGGAAGCCACCAGAAGAAAGTGGTAAAGCACTCTAGACTCACTTTTTTTTTTCTTTTTAATAGGATTGATAGCTGATTGAAGGCAGATAGGTGAATTTGGAAGCAAAGATGTGTTCCTAGTAGAAGTGTGTGCGTGTTAAGTTGCTTCAGTAGTGTCTGACTCTTTGCAACCCCATGGACTCTAGCTCCCCACATTCCTCTGTCCATGGGATCCTCTGGTCAAGAATACTGGAGTTGGTTGCCATGACCTCTTCCAGGGGCTTTTACAGACTCAGGGATTGAACCCCTGTCTTTTACTTCTCCTACATTGGCAGGTGGGTGGATTTTTTTTTTATTTTACCCCTAGCACCACCTGGGAAGCCCCCTAGGAAAGCAGGCTATCATTAATTTATTGTGATCTAAGCAACTTGTTGGTGTATTCTACTTTAAGACCACTCAGCTACTTTAGCTCAGTCCCGTATGGTGAAAGACAAAGTTCACCCTGAGTTGAGGCTTAGCTCTACAGTTAGAACTGGATATATAAGCAAGGAAATAATGGACATTAGAGTCTCAGGTTGTCAACAAGGGAAATAAATGCATAGGAAGGCAATGAAACAAATATTGACTAGAAGCTCAGAGTTTTTAAAAAATGCAGTTGTAATAGGATTATTTGTGTGCGCTATATGGATTGATAGGAAGTGATACATAGAAATTTATTGACTTGAAATAGTAATATAAGACAAGGTTTAGTTTTGAATCACAAAAAAAGTCAAAAGTATTAAAAAAAAGTGAGATAAATTAAATAGGTCTTGAGAAGAAGGATGAATTGGCTAAATGGCTGAGGGCAAAGATTCTGGAAGGAAGGAAAGTCATGATGCTTGTATTGTCTGTAAATAAGAGGGAGTGGCCAATAGCTTAGTGAACTGTCTCAATGAGGTGAGTGGGTTGTGTATTTTTCTAGCATGAGCTTTAAAGGATTTTTTTTGTTTTTTACGATCGGGAGAACAATATTCAGGGCAAAGCATTAAATAGCAAAGAGTATATTATTCTACAGACTGACTCTCAACCAAGGGGAGGGAGATGTGAAGAAATTCCACATGAGAGTTAGTGGTCAGTTTCCATTTAAGCAAGGAAGTGGTGTAAGATTAATAAAGAACTGATCACTAAACAAGGAACATAAGTTTCAAAGGAAGGAATTACTGTGATTGACCTAGAGCCATCAGAATGTTTCAAGACCCCTCCTGGGGTGGGGCTATCACTCTTCTCTAAAGATGTTACTCCAGCCTTTCATGGAACACGCCAGGTGGAATATCTCAGAGTCTCCAACTTTGATGAATGTGGATTTAGCATGTTTTAAATTAAACACAATTTAAATCTCAGTTCCTTTAAAAGGATCACATCACTGTATTATAAAGATAAAGGAGCCAATATTACATGTTTTTAAATTATTTATTCTGTTGTTTAAGAATTGAAAAGTTGTTTAAGTGTATCATTTTTAAGAAATCACGTCATAAATGTGCAATGATTTTGCCATAGCGTGGACTAGGAAAATTATATGGAAGTTTCAACTTAGTCCATCACTTTAGTTCATCTGTAAATGGACTGCCCTACTGTAAATAAATTCTGCTATTGTGTGTTTTACCAATGGAATCAAACAATACATCATTTTTCTGATTGTTGTTTAAAAAATTGAATCATGTGATTGACATATTAAGTGTACAAAATAAAAAATATTAAAAATACATTCATTATGTCATAAGCATCATTTTTTTGTTAAATATACCACCTTATCGACAGCTTAATAATGATAAAGAAAAGGGAGCAAATAGAAGAAACAATTTATTTTCATGAAAATGATGGAGAATTAATGTTATTAACATCCCTCTTACATTTACTCTTAACTATCAACATGCTTATTACAAAAATAAATAAATTGAATGGGATGTGAATCTAAATTCTCTGTTGGACTTCTATCTCTTATAACTTTGTCCATGTGTTTGTTTTAACTAATTAGATACAAGGAATGTAATTCAAGCACTATCTTCTGTCCTATTTAAAGCTTTTCCCTTCTTGCCCTTGTTTTTAGTTTATGTCTTAAGGAATCTGTCCAACTCTGTAATTTTTAACTTGAGTTTGGATCCTTAAAAATACTTTCTGATAGATGAAAACCAGCTCCCATTAAACCCTTAACCACATACACATACCCAAAACAAAACAAAGTATTATAAAATGGATCCTTTCCTATGTTATTAGCAACCAATGTGTGGTTTCATAACAGAAGTTATTGTTTGTTTCTGTCTCTGGCACACACAGAATTAAAATTGGCCTTAACTTCTATTAACTTCAACTAGATTTTACTGTATGTTTGTGTGATCATGTGTCGTGTGTGTGTGTGTGTGTGTGTGTGTGTGTGCGCGTGTGTATGTGTGTTTAGTCACTCAGTCGTGTCTGATTCTTTGTGACCCCATGGACTGCAGACGTCCAGGCTCCTCTGCCCATGGGGATTCTCCAGGCAAGAATACTGGAGTGGGTTGCCATGCCCTCCTTCAGGGGATCTTCCCAACCTAGGGTTCAAACCCAGGTCTTCTGCATCGCAGGCAGATTTTTTACTGTCTGAGCCACCAGGTAAGCTGTGTCATATATAGGTTTTCTTAAAGATAAATTACCCTAAATCTGTCCTGTGAGAGTAGGGACTATTAGTTTATCCCTGGTTTTATTGGTGAAATGAAATATCTCCTGCCATATCAATAAATAGATGTCACAGCCATCAGCAATTTCGATTTCAGGCCTCCAGATGTGAACGAGGACTCCCAAAATGGAATACAAAGCCTGTGAACCAGCAGATGGCGCCACCGCCCCCCACCCCCAACCCCCGCTTCCTGCTTCACAGTGATTGCTGAGGAGGTGGGGGAATGCAGGAAGCAGCCATCCCATCTACCACAACTGCCATCCCTTAAGGTGAGCAAAGAATTAAGGATTTAAACAATCAAAAAACGGGATTTGGCTCCAGATAGCTCATTGACTACTGGTTTATAATCTATTTCTTTAATACATAAGTTTGACCTACTTGGCATTTATTTGTGCTTTTGTTTTACTTACATGTGGGATAACCAACTGTTTATAAAACAACATGCTGAACAGACATTATTTTCTGTGAGTAATTTAAACAACCTCAAACTTACATTGCTAATTCTCTTTTCATCGCATGTATATGAACAGCATCTACTTTATTTTATTCACTATTCTAGCTGTTTTCTTCTTCTTCTGATACTGAGATTTGTTATGCTTTCATACTCTTTGCACATATGTTTTATTCCTCCTCTGTAACTATTTGTGAAATGACTCAATCTTGGTATTGGCTAGAGTAGGCAACCTTGTTTTCCACACACTTGGTAAATGCTTTTGAGTTGAGTTATTTGCTATCAAGAGATGCCAAACCAGTGTTGTTTTTTGTTCATTTGTTTTATTGAAAAGAAAGATTTTTTCAATGTGAATGCAGCTAGTATTTTGTATACTAGAGAATACTATCTTCTGTGGTGGCTGACACACTGAGACACAATACTGAAATTATAGCTTGAAGGATGAATTCTATGGGCAGTGGCAGTCAGTTAAGCCATTTAGGAAAATATTTATTCAGTTTCTGTGGAGATATTTCAAATGCTTCTCACACTTTGTCTTTTCCTTTGACCCCCACGAGGAGAATACTCTGACTTTCACCAAAGAAAAGTCCTCAAAGAATTTCTGCAGGTAGATGTCCCAAGGTAGATGCCAGTTCTCCAAGTCTCAAGGCTGATGAAATCCTAATACTTCTCCCAAGGAGATCTTAGACCACGTCTTTACCTACATCCTGGCCACAGGGACAAACAAAGTGAGAAAAAAGAAAAAAACACACAAGGAGTTTTGTGTCTATATGTAGCACAGATGGTGTGCCAAAGTCAATGGCATAGCAGGGAGCAGATCCCTCAGCTTATTTCCCTCATAAACTAATTGAATAAAGTGCAATCTAATTCATGAATAGCATGAAGAGGAGCCTTTAAAGAAAATATAAATAATAGCCTTAAATTTCTGAAAAATAACTAAAAAACATAGGCTGTGAGTATACCTGGGTGGATATAACCTGTGTTATTTCTCACTTTTCTAGAGAATAGTAGTGTTACATGACAATACTTTCTATCATTTAGATTATTTCTGTAATTTGAGGCAGTTTCTCAGATATTTATTTGGCATGCAAGAAGAGTTATTATGGCTTATCAATTAAAACATGAATAAGTAAAAATATATGTAAGTTTATCCTTACATTTAAATGCTATTATACTTTTATAAAAATGTTAAATAATTTTTATTTTTGTTATTGTTTCCTACTGCTGCTGCTGCAGTCGTGTCCGACTCTGTGCGACCCCATAGGCGGCAGCCCACCAGGCTCCCCCGTCCCTGGGATTCTCTAGGCAAGAACACTGGAGTGGGTTGCCATTTCCTTCTCCATTGTTTCCTACTAAGTATATATATATATATATATATATATATATATATATATAGTTGGAGAGTGAACAACTTTCTTTTGCCTAATGGTAGAATTATATAATTTTGAAAAAGAAAAGGTATTTTCTTTTGGGATGGCATTGAATTAATTTTATTGTTAAATTTCTACTTATATTACTTCCAAATAAATATTTTTTCTTTTCTTTTGTTAATTCTAGGAGAATAGTAATAGTAACAATAGAAGATTAGTCATGTGACATGCTATAGAATGACTAAATAGTAAGCTATTTGTTGTTCAGCTGCTCAGTCGTGTCTGACTCTTTGCAACCCCATGGACTGTAGCCCACCAGGCTTCCCTGTCCTTCACCATCTCCCGGAGCTTGCTCAAACTCATGTCCATTGAATCGGTGATGCCATCCAACCATCTCATCTTCTGTCATCCCCTTCTTCTGCCTTCAATCTTTCCCAGTTATCAGATATGTAGATAATAGCAATGAGATAACTTTGGCACATGAATTTGAGCAAACTCCAGAAAATAGTGAAGGACAGGGAAGCCTGGCATGTTGCTTTCCATGGGGTCACAAAGAGCTGGACATGACTGAGTGACTGAACAACACTTCAGACACATGGTCTTACAAAAAGAATATAAAAATTAATATTTTTCTTGTGATACCAGAGTATCAAACTCGACAAATACATTAAAAAATGTTTGTCCCAGTTCTTGCCCCAAAATGGCTTTCTTAAATTATATATTCTAGGTCAATTTCTAGTCATATTTTTTAAATACTTTTGAACAGTGCAATAACTGGCTTTAAAAGTACAATTTTATTTTTATTACTCAAGAGTAATGTGACAAAAATCTTAGAAGTTTTAGGGGATTAATATCAAAACATTGGTTTAAATTTTTATCATATATATCCTGAAAAGTTCTGCTTTATCATAAGAACACCACAGGGAGCATGAAGGCTGTGGCATAAAGCTTACATACATTTCTCTACAGAGGTTTATGATTCAAAATTTGCATAGAGGTTTACAACAGAAATCTGTGGACATGAACCATATTGCTTGCATATTCCATTTAGCTGGTTTTTCATTGTGATATAGAAGATATAAAGTCTACATTTTTACTGTCAGAACTTTTATTTAAATGACAAATATACATATTTTACATATACACAGTTTTTAATATGCATATTAAGATTGTTTTCTATTATAATTTGCCTTTATCATCTGGATATTTTGGCACCAGAGCACATATATACATAGATATAACAGTTGAAAAGCATAGTTTCTCTAAAACAAGATTTCTTTTTCTTCTAAATTTTGATCAGAAATAGTTATAACTATAGTTATAAATATTGTATTATGCACTTCAAAATACTATATCCATTGAAGGATGAATGGATTTGTGACTTTAATATTAATTTTTTGACTGCTCCTAAACAACTGAGCGACTTTACTTTCTTTCTTTCTATAGTTCCTTTTGGAGAAGGAAATGGCAACCTACTCCAGTGTTCTCGCCTGAAGAATCCCATGGACAGAGGGGCCTGGTGGGCTACAGTCTATGGGGTTGCAAAGAGTCGGACACAACTAAGCAACTAACACACACACACACAAACAATGTAGGAGAATTAGTAGATGCAATGATTTTAAAACTAAAGACTAAAAAAGTTAACATAATATTTATGAACAAAAGCTTGTCCATAACTGTAACTTCACGCTTTTTAAAAAAAATTCTGCAGATAGAGTTTGCTCATCTACCAATTTCCCACCAAACCCTAAAGGATTCCATGTAACAGGGTTTATAGTGTTAAAAGTGTAGGCAATTCTTTGTCTACATAAGGCTACTAGTATGGCCCAGGGGGTCCATTCTGAGAGTGCCCACCCCCAATGCACTGGCCTCTGATCCACCTGCTGTTCATTTCTTCACCCTCCTCTAATGTCTAAGATGTGAAATCTTCAGCAATGTGACAATGGCATGCTTGTTCCAGTGGCCACAGTTTTATATATTAGTTGACCTGTGGTTGTTTAAAACAACCTACTTGGATATACTGTATCACCCTAAAATAAAGTGATGTAATTAGGAAAAATACTTATTTGTTTAGTTTCTTCATTTGTAAAGTAGATTATTAGATTGCTTACCTTTGTGATTTATTTCATAAACTAGATAAACTAAATGATGTAAAATACTTATAAAGATACCAATTATTTTTTGCCAGACATTAATCTTTATTATTTTGTCTATTATCGCATGAAATAAATATGAAATATTCTTTCCTTGCTTATCTGCCATATTCTAGGCTTTGTTGATTCATTCCAGACCAAGAAGATGAGATATGAATGTGGCAAATCAAACAAGAGTGACCGAGTTTATTTTTCTGGGATTTTCTGGTGTTCTCTACCTAAGGCTTGCATTATTTGTGATGTTTCTCACTGTATATCTGCTCTCTCTCATGGGAAACACCCTCATCATCTTCATTGTTCTCATGGATTCCACACTTCAAACACCCATGTACATTTTTTTAGGAAATTTGTCCTTTCTAGAGATCTGGTACACGACAGCCACAGTGCCTAAACTGCTAGCCACTTGTCTCTCACCAGTTGTTACCATTTCTGTTTCTGGTTGTATAACCCAGTACTACTTTTTTTTCTCTATGGGGGCTACAGAGTGCATCCTGTTGGCTGTGATGGCCTATGACCGATACCTGGCTATATGCAGCCCTCTAAGATACTCATTCCTCATGAGTCTCCAGGTATGCCTGCAGTTTTCAGCTGGATCTTGGATTGGGGGCTTCATTGCCCCTCTCCTACCTACCATACTCATCTCTTACCTAAACTTTTGTGGACCCCAGAAGATCAATCATTTCTTCTGTGACTCAGACCCAATTTTTAAACTCTCTTGCTCAAATACATTCTTGGTGGAGGCTTTGGGTTACACATGTAGCTCTGTTGTGATTCTAAGTTCTTTTCTTCTCACAATGTCGTCCTATGGGAATATTGTGGTCACAATAATCAAGCTATCTTCCCGAGAGGCTCGGAAGAAAACTTTCTCCACTTGTGCCTCACATCTCACTGTGGTCACCATCTATTATGGCACCATTATCTTTGCCTATGTTCGTCCTCCAGCCAAGTACAACTTTACCATGGGTAAAGTGATTTCAGTATTCTACTGTGTAGTCACTCCATTGGTAAATCCTCTTGTATACACCCTAAGAAACAAAGATGTGAAGAAAGCTTTCAGGAAAGTTCTATCACGAAGGAGCTTGCTCTCAGCCAAACACATGCAGAATATTTGAGAGATCAACTAAAACAAGCAATTTAGAATTGATTTCCAAACCACATTCGCAAATGGTAAGTATTTAAAATTATGTAAGTGATACCACCTAATATGGGCATATCTGTACTTTTCATTTTGGTTTGAATTCTGCTGAAATAGATATTCTGTAATTACTATGTTCAAGAAGACCTCAGTGCAATGTCATAATAATAAAGAAACAACATAAATTTCCTGCCCACGAGACATTTACAATGGGAAAATTGGCTAATTTAGTCCCATATGATGGTTAGGTTGATTTTTTTTTTTATTTCTTATATCCATTTGAAAGTTGTGTTTTTATTTTATTTATTTTTTAATTTTTTTATTTGTTTTGCCATACATTGACATGAATCCACCATGGGTGTACATGTTTTCCCCTTCCGGAACCTCCCTTCCACCTCCCTCCCCATCCCATCCCTCCAGGCCATCCCAGTGCACCAGCCCCGAGCACCCTGTATCATGCATTGAACCTGGACTGGCGATTCGTTTCACATATGATAATTTACATGCTTCCATGCCATTCTCCCATATCATCCAGCCCTCGCCCTCTCCCATAGAGTCCATAATACTGTTCTATTTATCTTTTGATGTCTCGCATACAGGGTTATCTTTACCAATTGACTAAATACCATATATATGTGTTAGTATACTGTATTGGTGTTTTTACATAATTTATATCTTAATAGTAACCATGGGCCAGAATTTGTTTCAGTTAAATAACTCAGTGTTACCTCATTTAGTAGATGGACCATTATAAATATACCATCTTTTACTTCAAATTCATTACATATTTATTAAACACATATAATGAGCCAGGTACTATTCACAAGCATGGATATTGATTTAAGTATGCATATATTTATAGCTGGAGAATTTCATTAGAAAAATGTCAGGAAAATATTAGATAGTTAAAATTTTTTCAGATAATATTACAGAATTTCTAATGATCACAGAGGTAAAAATTTTAATAAGTAGAGGGGAAAAAAGGAAAAATCTAGAACTAGAGAGTACAAGAACTGAACATCCAATATGGTAAAACAAGTATCAACTTTCTAATATTCTTATAAATATTTAAGCACACAATAATTTAAGCAAACTAATTTAATGAAGCCAGAGAAAGAGAGGGGAAAAAAGGAAGAAAAAGTCTTAGAAAAAAGAATGCCATTATCAAGTCTACCTTCCATGTTAATGAAAAGCTTTACAAGTTTTATTTCAATATAGGTTAATAACAAAAAGGATTACAGGAGTGCTGGAAGAAATAAATTCTATCAAAGCTTTATAGGATGAGTGTTCTTTACTTGGGGACTTCCCTGGCGGCTCAGATGGTAAAGAATCTTCCTGCAATGCAGGAGACTCCGGTTCAATTCCTGGGTTGGGAAGAGCCCCTGGAGAAGAGAATGGATACCCACTCCAATATTTTTGCCTGGAGAATTCCATGGACAGAGGAGCCTGGCAGGCTACAGTCCATGGGATCACAAAGAGTCGGACACAATGAAGAGACTAACACTTTGACTTCACTTTCTTTACCAGATTGCCTCTGAAAGTTTTGCTATTTAGAGTGTGGTCAGTGGCACAGAAGCATCAGAGTAATCTGGGACTTTGTAGAAATGCAAATCTAACCTCAGTCCCTTGAAGGAGACTATGCACTGAAACAAGATTTCCCAGTTGACTGATTTGCAAATGAAATCACTAGAAGAACTATTTTAAGCAAAGTTTTTTAAAAAATCTTTTCTTTAAAAAAAAAATCGATTCAAAATTTTCTCACACATGACAATGTTTGTTTTCTTTTTTTTTATTTTAAATATTGACATGTCATTTTCTGGTACATAATTAAAACAAGTTGTTTGCATGAATTCCCAATGAGTTTTTATTTTTAATGCAATACATATTCATGGAAACTATTGTCAAAATTACCTGTACATGTAAATGAAAAAATGTATGCTATCCATCAACATTTTTAACCCTTTCTTTTCCACAGAATATCGAAAGCGTATACAATTATAACAATAACAGGGAAATATTCTATTTTTGTTATTCAGTCACTCAGTCAAGTCTGACTCTACAATTCCATGGATTGCAGCACACCGGGCTTCCCTGTCCTTCACTATCACCCAGAGTTTGCTCAGATTCATGTCCACTGAGTCAGTGATGCTATCTAACTGTTACAGGGAGGAAGTCAATTCTGACTCCATGTTGGAAACTTGTTTCTTTGACTTCCTTTTATTATTATAATCGTACTCAGTGGCTTGCCTGGAGACCCTGTCCCTTTGCTTGACTGTAAACTAAAGTGCCTTTGTTCAGCTCATGGAGAGATAGTTTGTCCCTGCCCACCTGTGAATAGAAGAGACAAACACATCCCTTCTGAAGGCTGGACATTCCCTTGGAGATGTTTTGAAAGACTGAAGACCCTTTCACTTTACTTCCCCACTGCATCTCCCTCTCTATTCTACCTTTTGACTTTAGTTCCTCATTGCTTCTTTCTCTCTGATCTATAAAACAACCCTGCATCCAGACCCCAATAAGATGGTTATTTTGAGGTGCTAGCCTGCCATCTTCTCGGTCTGCTGGCTCCCTGATTAAAGTCTCTTCCTTGCCTCAACATCTCGTCTCTCAGGTTCATTGGCCTATCGTGAGGCAAGCAGAGTGAACTTGGACTTGGTGACATAAACATCTCATCCTCTGTCATCGTCTTCTCTGTTTGCTTTCAATCTTTCCCAGCATCAGGGTCTTTCCCAATGAGACATCTCTTCACATCAGGTGACCAAAGTACTGGAGCTTCAGCTTCAGCATCAGTCCATCTAATGAATATTCAGGGATGATTTCCTTTAAGATTAATTAGTTTGATCTCCTTGCAGTCCAAGGGACTCTAATTCTCACAATAACAAAGAAACATTCTGTATCTTCACACAGGTATTTCTGTATGCCATTCTTCAGGGTAAGAAAAAGGATATTCTACCCTTTGACGTTCTGTGGTTAAGCCTATGTATTAAACTAGCAGGACAGATTCACAGGGTAGAAGCAGATACACTGTTTTAATTTTTTACCTGCACATCAGTGTCTTTTGAAGAAAACAAACATAAAACAAATAATGTTGCTCATTATGCAATTTTAGAAGGGCTAAGTCATTAGCTACTGAAGTTGCTGATGACACTGCACAATAAGAGGAATTTAGAATGAAAATAAAGATGAGTCATTTCATGTTCTGATGTAGCATACTCCTTAGTTAGATGTATATCTCAGGAAGTCTTTTAATAAACCCACATTTTTGCATCTTCCCACACACAGAAAAACACTGAAATAACTTACTGAGATATCTGTTCTTTGTGAGTCACAGTAATCTCTTACCAAGATGTATACTTGGAGGCATGTATTTCCTAGCAAAAAGTTATATATACTGGCTTCTCCCCTACCTCTTCCTAAAGCTAGTGAGAGGCTATGCCCCAGGCTAAAGACCTAAAAATTGAATTTTCGACTATTATATTATTCATTTTTCTTTAAGAAAACAGAAACCAGAAGTCATTAAACCCAAAAGTTTATGTAACTTTTTCTTAAATCAAATAATGGTAAGTTTTGTGGATGTGACAAGACAAAGATTCCTGGGCTAGGAGCATGAAGTCATGGGAGTGTGACTAAGAAATTCATGGAGAAACTGAAGAACAATAAAATATATTTTACTAGATTTGTTTTACAAGTTCATTTTATTGTCAAAGCCCAACTTTCAGTGATAAGAATGCTCTTCTTTTCCTGTGTCAGAGTGGGCAGCTTCCAAAAGGAAATGTTATGTCTTGATTATAGGTAGAAAGGAAAAATCATAAAGCCTTTCCTGAATCTGCTGTTTCTCAAGTGCCTTCAGCTCAAAATAGTCATTATGCCAAAGCAGCATGTTTTGGTGTGGCGTTCTCTTAAATCCTCACAAATGGACAAAGACTTTTTCTTATTCTGTTAATGGTAGTGATCTTCCTAAATCCAGTTCTTTGGCAGAATATGTATCTAAGTCTTCGTCCTTTTATCACACTACTTATCCAAAAACTGACTATTTTATTTATTTTTCTTAGTTTTTGGCAAGGACAAGCCAGGAACTGTGGGTGATTTTGAGTCATTCGAAAAGAAAAAAGTCTGTTATCTACTCCAACTACAATTAAAGATACACAGATAAGTTTGCCTGTCTCATTTATTCATCTTCATCTTGTTTTTATATTTTTGTCAACACTTTGATCTTACTTTCAAAAACTGGAAAACGGCAAACTTTGTATATAATAAGTACCTCATTTCTTTTTGGCAGGGTACATTAAAACTGATTATCATATATTTTAGAGTTTTTCCTGCTGGTGATCTTTATAAAACAGTGTAAACATAAAACAGAATGCAGACCCACAAGAAAAAGTTAAATGAAAGTAAAATCATATTTATTTAGATTATAAAACTAGAAGGGTATTTGATAAAATTTCACAGGATGTGAAGGAATTAAGAAATACTTTATAGAGAGAATGGTGTTTACTTATAATTTGTTCTTTAGCACTTATCAATGCATGTAGTTCTGTGAATTAAAATGACAATGCATATAAAGGTAATTTTTATAAGTATTTGAGCAACTTCCAGACTTAGAAAATTGTTTGTAAATATTTTTTCTGGTTGTACCTTTCTCTATGGTATGAATATGCTGAAATAAATGTTGCAATTTATATTTTGAATATTAAATCTCTATTTGTGTATTCCTTCCAAATACTAATGTACTGAGTTCTGTGTAAAATATCTATCTGCTCACTGACTGTTTCCTTATGAGAGAGGCTTGAATTCTGAAATTAAATATAGAAAACTGAAGTCTGCTTCATTCCATTATTTTCATGGGAAAAAACTCCACAACTATATTGAGTAATGGTTCCTTGTTATTTAAGGTGGAAAGTCTGGCACATTAGAATTTTCACTGCCATCTCCTAATCCATCACTATTCATAGCCAATCCATCAAAATTTTCATTTTTGCTACCAAATTCTTTTCAGATGTATCAATATATTTTCATTTCCTTAGACAATATCAGAATCTGAGCTACATATTGTGCCTATTTAGATACCACTGTTATTTCCCACAAGGATCTGACCCTTCCCCTCAAGACAACATCCAATGATACCCACATGACACAATCAGAATGGACATTTTACAGTGTTAGTAAGAACATGTTTCTTTCACTTCTAAAACAGGTAAGAGTATTTTTCTGCCTTAAGAATATAAACTAGACTACTCATCCTGATCTAGAAATATTGAATGATCCAGTTCTGTCTTATTTTCTTGTTCCTACTTTTGTCCAAGTTGAAGCATTACTAGATTGTCTTATCACCATATACTCAACATGAATTTTCCCCTACATGTCATGAAGCATGTTACTCACTCCACTGGGCTCTCCTTCCTTCAGCAATCACGGTATGCTGCTTTTCTTTTAAGATCTCCCGTACGGCATCACTCTCCTATGGCAGAGGCCCTCCTTGAACTCACTGAAAAAACTCAAGGTTCTGTAAATCAAGTTCTTCCAATCATCAGGCACCTTTCACTCAAACTTTGCTGAGTTACAATTTTACATAATCCATATGATTATAAGGTCATGGCATTCAATTCATGCTATTTTATTTTACATCTAAGAATGAATTATGTCACATGTTTAAAAATTCAAAGCTATAAAAGAAAGTAAATATTTAGAGATTACAATACTTCAATTTTATCATCTACCCATATTTTCCTTTGCTTGTATAGGTAAACAATATAGCAATTTCCTGTACATAAATTCAGTGCTTACTTAGAATAATCTGGATATTCTTTGTGGCTGTGTGTGGGCAGAAGGCATACAAAACAAATAGAAATTTAGAATATTTTCTGTACAAAAATAGAGTATAATATATACACTGTATTATTGATTGTTTTAACTTTGCAATTAAGTATCTTGAAGGATGTTTGATGCCAGGATTCAGAGGACTTTTTGTTATTATATGTTCATAGGATATTTTATATTTTAAAATTCCCTTAGTATTGGACACTCTTTCTAGCCCTCCTACATTGTAGTATGTTTCCCTAATCTACAATTGAGTGAGTATTCCTTTTTAAAGATTGAGTGATCTATTTAGGAAATTCAGAATCTTAAGGTTGTTTCTGGTTCCCCCAAATTTGGCCCATATTTTGTAGAATTAAAAGTTATCCAACCTACTCTACTGTTCTTCATCACACACTTAAGAGAGATGCTTGCAAGTAGACAA
Source organism: Giraffa tippelskirchi (assembly GCF_054371585.1). NCBI lineage: Eukaryota > Metazoa > Chordata > Mammalia > Artiodactyla > Giraffidae > Giraffa > Giraffa tippelskirchi. Next base: position 115,847,705 of record NC_137280.1, on the reverse strand, counting down.
GCTCCAAACAATATTGTATGTTGTAATCAGTTTTCTCATTTAGGAAGAATTAATAACAACAAAAATAATATGTGTGCCTAGTCACTCAATCGTGTCCAACTCTTGCAACCCAATGGACTGTAGCCTGCCAGGCTTCTCTGTCCATGGGATTCTGGAGTGGGTTGCCATTTCCTTCTTCAGGGGATCTTCCTGACTAAGGGATCAAAGCATATACTGTGTCTTCTGTGTCTCCTGAATTGGCAGGCAGATTCTTTTACCACTGAGCCACCTGGGAAGCCCCTACCACCCATACTAAAGAGGAAATATTTATAATGTGGCTAAATAAAATTAAATTAAATTACAATAAATTTCCCATAAAGGATATAAGTCACCTGAAAATGACACTTTTTAAGAGCTATTATATATTCAATAAAATTTCAAGAAATATTTAAAACATTAATAATAGGAGTATGTCTAATATAAATATCAAAATCATCAGGGTAATATAATCACTGTATCATATACTTATTGAACACCTTATTTTCTGTATCACCTCTTAAACTTACATTATTGCCACAGAAACACAAAATTCATAAAAATAAATAGAAATGTTAGAAAAATAGGTGTAGTGTGCTTTTAAAAGCTGGCTCCCCAGTCATTGATAGACCTGCTAAAAAGACAAAACTATGTCCATTGCCAAGAACCACCAGATTTCAGATAAAGCCAGTAGAGCAGATACCATTCCCAATGTGAAGAGACCGTAGAACCAGATATATCATCATTAGCCAAAATACCCAATTTTATGCCTTATTTGACTATTTTCTTCCTTTTTTTTTTTTAGAAAACTGGAGAGGGGATTTAATATTTAAGGGACATTTTTAACTAAAGTAGCAACTATTTTCCCTCTAAGAGCCACTCATATCCAAAGCAATTCTCTTTGGAACAACCTACCCAATTTCATGAACCTCTCTGGCAAGAAGTTCTGAGTCTTCAGGACATTATCTAAATATATGTCTATTTTCTCAGCCACGGCACTTAGGATTCATTCTATTTTTGAGGAATCGTGTGAAGAACAAAATGAAATGAATAAGGAAGAGGAAATATAAATCCAGATTTCTCCTAACGTAGTTGAAGTTTCAGTCCTTGTATCAGAAAACAGTCTTTGCCACTTTCAGCAATGGATAGAACATTCAGATGAAAAATCATTAAGGATATATCAGACCTACCCTATACTTTAGACCAAAAAGTTCTAACAGACATATACAGAACATTCCATCAAACAGAACCAAAATACACATTCTTCTTTAGTGCACACATAACACCCTCCAGGGTAGAAATATTTATAATAAAGAGGTCAGAAAAAAACCCCGAAAGTATTAGTCACTCAGTCGTGTTTGACTCTTTGTGACTCCATGGACTGTAGCCTGTCAAGCTCCTCTGTCCATGGAATTCTCCAGACAAGAATATCGGAGTGGGTAGCCTTTCCCTTCTCCAGAGGAATTTCCCAATCCAACCCAAGGATTGGATCCAGTTCTCCTGCATTGCAGGCAGATTCTTTACCATAGATCAGAAGAATGAGTATTAAAAATCTAAGAATATTTAAATTATTTGCTGTTGTTATTCAGCCACTAAGTCATGTCTAACTCTGTGACCTTATGGACCCTGTGACCCTCTGAAGCATGCCAGGCTCCTCTGTTCTCAACTATCCCCTAGAGTTTGCTCAAATTCATATTCATTGAGTCGGTGAGGCTATCTAATCATCTAATACTCTGTCGTTCCCTTTTTTGGTTTCAATCTTTCCCAGCATCAAGGTCTTTTCCAATGAATTGTCTTTTCGCACAAGTGGCCAGTATATTGGAGCTTCAGCTTCAGCATCAGTCCTTCCAATGAATATTCAGGATTGATTTCCTTTAGTATTGACTAGTTTGATCTCCTTGCGGTCCAAAAGACTCTGAAGAGTCTTCTCCAGCACCACAATTCAAAAGCATAAGTTCTTTGGTGTTCAGCCTTCTTTATGATACAACTCTTACATCTGCATGTGACTACTGGAAAAACCATAGCTTTGACTATAGGGACATTTGTTGGCAAAGTGATGTCTCTACTTTTTAACACACTGTCTAGATTTGTCATAGCTTTCCTTCCAAGGAACAAGCAACTTTTAATTTCATGGCTGCAGTCACCATCTGCATTGATTTGGGAGCCCAAGAAAATAAGTGCTTCCACTTTTTCCCCTTCTCTTTGCATGCAGTGATGGGACCAGATGCCATGATATTAGTTTTTTCATGTTGAGTTTCAAACCAGATTTTTAACTCTCCTCTTTCACCCTCATCAAGAAGCTCTTATGTTCCTCTTCACTTTCTGCCATTAGTGTGGTACCATTTGTTTACCTGAGGCTGTTGATACTTCTCCCAGCAATCTTGATTCCAGCTTTTGATTCATCCAGCCGGCATTTTCAAATGATGTACTCTGAATGTAAGTTAAACAAGCAGGATGACAATAGGCAGCCTTGTTACCAAGTATCTTTTTTGACCATAATTTTTTAAAACCAGAAATCAAAAACAGAAAGAAACCTGGAAAATAAAAAAAATATTGGAAATTTAAAAAACAAACTCCAAATAACCTATAGATCAGAGAAGAATCAAAAGGGAAATTAGAAAAAAAACTTTAAACAAATTAACATGGAAATATAGTATCTTAAAACTTGTGGGATGCAGCAAAAGCAGTTCTAAGAAAGAAATTTATAGCTATAAGCACCTACATTAAGAGAAAGAAAAAGAAAGATCTCAAATGCTGTGACTCTATTTCCTTCAGGAAATAGAAAAAGAAAAGCAAGCTAAACCTAAAGATAGCATGAGGAAGGAAATAACAAATGTTAGGTAGGAAATTAGACATGTGCATCAAGAGGAGGACTGGCTGAAAGGGATGCAAACTGATCTCTCAACTCCACTCCAGACACACCCAGGAGAGCTCACAGATACGCTACAAAATAACCACAGAGATTTTTCAACTCTTGCACATGCCAACCTAGGCACAGAGTGGATAAAAAATAACCACAGTGGCTTCTCCAAATAACCTTAGGCAGTTAAGAGCCCAATAAGGACTCATGAATATTCTATATCTAATTATAACAGTGAACTGTGAACTTCCAGATGTTCAAGCTGGTTTTAGAAAAGGCAGAGGAACCAGAGATCAAATTGCCAACATCCGCTGGATCATCAAAAAAGCAAGAGAGTTCCAGAAAAACATCTACTTCTGCTCTATTGACTATGCCAAACTATCCCAAAGCCTTTGACTGTGTGGATCACAATAAACTGTGGGAAATTCTGAAAGAGATGGGAATACCTGACCACCTGACCTGCCTCTTGAGAAACCTGTATGCAGGTCAGGAAGCAACAGTTAGAACTGGACATGGAACAACAGACTGGTTCCAAACAGGAAAAGGAGTACGTCAAGGCTGTATATTGTCACCCTGCTAATTTAACTTATATGCAGAGTACATCATGAGAAATGCTGGGCTGGAAGAAACACAAGCTGGAATCAAGATTGCCGGGAGAAATATCAGTAACCTCAGATATGCAGATGACACCACCCTTATGGCAGAAAGTGAAGAAGAACTAAAGAGCCTCTTGATGAAAGTGAAAGAGGAGAGTGAAAAAGTTGGCTTAAAGCTCAACATTCAGAAAACTAAGATCATGGCATCTGGTTCCATCACTTTATGGCAAATAGATGGGGAAACAGTGGAAACAATGGTAGACTTTATTTGGGGGGACTCCAAAATCACTGCAGATGGTGATTGCAGCCATGAAATTAAAAGACACTTACTCCTTGGAAGGAAAGTTATAACCAACCTAGACAGCACATTAAAAAACAGAGATATTACTTTGTCAACAAAGGTCCGTCTAGTCAAGGCTATGGTTTTTCCAGTAGTCGTGTATGGATGTGAGAGTTGGACTATAAAGAAAGCTGCTGCTGCTGCTAAGTTGCTGCAGTTGTGTCCGACTCTACGTGACCCCATAGACGGCAGCCTACCAGGCTCTTCCGTCCCTGAGATTCTCCAGGCAAGAACACTGGAGTGGGTTGCCATTTCCTTCTCCAATGCATGAAAGTAAAAAGTGAAAGTGAAGTTGCTCAGTCGTGTCTGACTCTTCACAACCCCATGGACTGCAGCCTACCAGGCTCCTCTGTCCATGGGATTTTCCAGGCAAGAGTACTGGAGTGGGTTACCATTGCCTTCTCCATAATAACCTATAATGGATTATAATATGCAAAAATAAATTAATAGTTATGCTGTATCACTAAATATAACACAATATTTAAATCAACCATGCTTTGATAATGTATATATAATCATCCACAAATATTAATTAAAAAATTAAAATATAGAATACTTTGAATATTCAGTGATTTATTAATAAATTCATACTTCACAAAGAAGAAATGTCAATTATATCATAAATATCCTAAAATATTAATAAATTATAAATCAATGAAAATTAGGAAAGCTATTTGTAATACATATATTATATTTGGAAACAGAGAAAGCAAGAAATGGGAACCCATTGCTTAGATACTCTAATTTATCTATCATATTCTAAAATGATCAAGTTTCCTAAAAATTGTCTAATAGCTCTCTCTCTTTCTCTCTCTTTCTGTCATACTCTCTTTCTCTGTGTCTTACTTTCAATATATTGTGGAGTCCAACAATTTTAACAAAAGTTATTTTTGTAGTAAAGAATATCAAAGAAGATTAGAAGTTTCCTTTATGTCTATCAAAACAGATAAAATTTTATAATACAGTTTTATTCATATATTTGATATAAAAATGGTAGTAGGATATCTACATATGGACCTAAGGAACACCTACAATGTATTAGTTTGTGAAAAAAAATGTCAAATTAAACAGTTTATATGGATTTATCTCTTACTTGTAAGATATTTATATGCACAAAAGTATATCTATTTTTGTATGCTAGAATAATATCAGAAAATACACAGTTAAAATCATATATAATAATATATACTATAATTACATATGTATATATACATCATACACACCTTTATTCCCTAACTTTCTTCTGCATCCAGTTTTTTGGTAATAACAATAGCTCTAATCACACAGAATACATCCAGATCTTGGAAACTGTCATTATTCATTCATTAGGTTTTTCTGCTTACCATATGCTTTTTCCTGTCATAACATTAAAAATCATCTTATCTTCCTGTTTTCACTCAAAAGTTATATAAAGTTTTCCATCTACCAGGAAAATACCCTCAATTGCCGTGGTTTCCTACATCAATTGCCTCTTCCATGTACAATTATTATATTTTCACACTAATCTGTAATATGTTTTCTTCTTTTCAGTGCTTATGCACTAGAAATTAATGTATTTTTCCCAGTATTTTGTATTTTACAAATTTCCTCTTTCTAAACATTATAGATATGCTTCTATTCTTCTTAGTTGGCCCCTAAAACTAAAGGTTTTTGCCCCCTATTCCTTAAATAAAGTTTTATTCTCTCTCAACTAAACAAATGCAAGTTTTAACAAGGCCATTATGCATATCAAGGGATGCATTTCAGTTGGTATTGTGTTTAGGAAAGTGCCCCTGTGACCTTTACCTATACTACCATAAGATAATTTATGACATTACAATATTGTTCCTCAGTTCTTAGAAGGTGTTGATAAAGTCAGTTATTATTAACAGCAAAATTAATAGTGTAACTAGCACTATCATTTGTCATATTAGGCGGTGTTATAGGCAAAAATTTAATATTATCAAAAAAATAAGATGTCTGTGTAAAAAGTATGTTAGTATTATATTAATCCAAGTAGCATCCACTTGAGTGTAGCATTGTGAAAGTTAGAAATTTTCATATGCAAGGAGTGTTACATTACATTGCTTATTTAAATCAAAATGAATCTGATGGTATATATCACACAATGATTCTGTCAGTGTAGTGAGAAATCAATTAGCAGTCATTATTTGGGGGTATTCTTTTATCCCTATTATTCAATCCTCCCTAAACACCAATAAAATCTTTGCTGGTTGAGAGCAATTGTTTTTTTTATATTTGCTGCATTTTGTGGTTTCCCAATCATGGTGATCTGCACCAAGGGCAGGAAAGTTTCCTTACTCATACATATATAAAAACATCCTATTCTACTGCCAGATTGTCCCAAAGAACAGACTGCTACCCTTTACCTTTCGAGAAGAAAGAATCCTCTTACTCCCTTACCACTCAAGGAGCTTCATTTCTTTGTTAGTTTATGATTATTTTACAAAAAGAGAATTCAGGTATGAAAATAGCTGGATACATTTTCACAAACTTCAAGCATCCGTGTTACTGGCATCTAGAGAAGGATTAGAACAAAACACACCTAGAACCAATCTCCTTTCAGAAGCAACTCTCAACATGAATATTATCCTGAATTCTGGCAGCATAGAGTCTGTTTTTAATGTTTATGTAAGATAGATAACATCATACAGGGTACATTCTTTGTGTCTAATTCCTTGGTTCCAATACAATCTGTGAGTTCAGCTATATATATATATATATATATACTAGATAAAGTTGTTAGATAAAGAATTTCCATTTCCATTGCTAGTCTTTAAATATGCAGAAAGTTATACATTCTACAACTCAAATGATACATTGATAATGAAGCACTAAATTTTACTCAGTGTCTTAGTTTTCTACTGCTGCGGAAACAGATTACTACAAACTGAGTATCTCAAAAAGCACAAATCTCCATTTTAAAGGTCATATTCACTGAGCTAAGATGATGGTGTCAATAGGGCTATGTTCTTTTCTTGAAGCCCTAGAGGACAATGTATTTTCTTGCCTTTTTCAGCTTCTAGAGGCTTCCCATATTCCTTGGATCATAGCCCATCTTGCTCTTTTAAAAGTCAACACTGGTCAATCTAGTTCATCTCATGCTGCCATCTCTCTAGCTCTCTGACTGCAGATGGGAAAGCTCTCTGCCTTTAAAGATCTATGTGATTATACTTGGTCCACCTGGATAATCCCTCCATCTCAAGGCCCATAATTTTAATCATATTTACAATGCCCCCTTTACAATATAAAGTAACATATTCCTAGATTCTGGGGATTAGTATGTGGATATTTTGGGTGGTCATTATTAGGTCTACCACATGAAGCATTCCAAGTGCTATTCTTTCTACGAAATCTAACTTTCACATGCAAATCACCAATAATTTTAACAGGTACATCATTAAATTTCACTTAGTGTTAAAGGGAAGAGACACTCAAACATGAAAGGAGAAATGCATGCAAGGAGAAACAATTAAATATCTTGCAGTGTATGGTGTCATTTTATATGCTGCACAACCAGCATTTATATGGTGCATATCAACTGTTTAAAAATGAGCCAGTCATACAAATCATTTTTCCAAGAAATACATGCATAATCATTATCATAGCAATGTTTTTCTCTGTATATTGCTCAAATTTAATAGTTTTTGTCCCTATGAAAAAAATAATGATGATTTTTTAAAAAACTACAGTTGGAACTAATACAGATTTATCATAATTTAATTGCCTTAAATTATAAAATCACTCTAAAAATATAGAAACACTTTTAAGCTTGCATTACTGATAAACTGAGTACATCAATTCATTTTAAATTAATTTTAATTTTAATAATGAGAAAGTTTTTTTTTCTGGGAACTAAGGTACTTTCTGACTGACAAATACCTTTAATAATCACTATAATCAATAATATATCCAACGTGGACAGTATAAGCAAGATTTTAATTTAAAAAACCAAGTAATAACCGCACTTTATGGGAATAGGAAAAGATATTAATTAATCTTTATTAATTAATGTTCATTAATCCATGTATTAGATAGACATTTACTGAATGTCTGCTCTAGATTACACAACAAGCTATTCACTGAAGGTTTAAGCCTACCTCAAGGATAATACAATTTAGTCAAGGAAAGAGATATTTATCAAAGACTTACAGAAATACATGTCAAATTGCAATTAAAATTAGCATTAAAAGAAGGGATATGGGTATACATATAACTGATTTGCTTTGATGTACAGCAGAATTTAACACAACATTATGAAGCAATTGTATTCCAGGAGCAAAAATTATTTAATGTAATGCTCAGGAAGCACATATAGAGAAACTGAGCTAGTCTGGAGCAATCCTAGGCAAAAGGGGTCTCATGAAGAAATGTACAGAAGAAGGAAAATTTATCATTAGATTAGGAACAAAGAAAAGATCATAGTGGATTTTATTTCCAGAAGCTGAAGATCTAAAGCTCATTGTTTGCAAACTCAACTTTCTTGACTTTTGTTTTTACTTCCTTAAACATATCTAAGTCGTGTGATTGAAATTTCCTGTATCTTTCTTCTCTTCCTCTCAACATTTGATCAAAGCTTCATCTCTGCATATTTTGAGCCTCTTAGAATCTTGTTCAGCCTCTTTGCCCTCTGCTTATTCTAGTTCTTCCGTTATGTCTTTCTCATTGTCTTTCAGGACAAGGGCCATTGTAGTTCAGTCCCATATCAGTCACATATCTTTTATAACCCACTGTTGCCCTTTGGTTTTTGTTTTCGTTTGTTTTCATTTTCCAATATGTTTTACTTTGGTTTTCCTCCCCATTTTCCAGATTCAATTCCTTCTTACCCTTTAAAATAGAGCTTAGATATTTCCTTTACAAAAGTGCAAATTGCCTCCCTACACCTGGCTTCATGCTAAGTATTTTTGTGTTTGGCCCCTTTACTCCATGCAGCCAGGAGCTTGTTTTAATATTAGTGTGAGCTAATATATGTGTACATGTGTCTTCTCTCACTAGCCTGCACAGGCACAAGCTATACCAGCAAATGCCATATTGTAGGTTTGAGAAAGAAAAGAGGAAGACAGATAGATAACAGACTGTTGCTTTGTTTTTGTTTTTGTCTTGTTGTTAAGGTGAAATTCACATGGCATAAAATTGGCCATTTTATCTTGTACAATTGAGTCACATTTGGTTATATTTGCAATGTTTTGCAGTGTTCACTTCATCTCTCCCTGGTTTCTTTAATTTGAGAATGAATTATATACATCATCCAACAAGGAATTTCAGGTATCACATTTCTTAAGAGTGACCATAAAATTGTTCTGCCTGGGAGAGCTGGAGTTTATATCTGATGTCCTAGCACCCTGTCCAGTTTGCCACTTGTCACACAAAATAGTGTTTACATTAGGATGACAAACATAAGGGCAACCTATAGCTTTACAATTTCAATTAGAACCCTATTGGTTTTGTCATCCATTTGGTCTGGACAGGCATCATGCTTATTAGTACCACTTCAATAAGTAAAACCAAATTTTTCATGATAATCTTACTCTACACATTTAATATTACTGTCAGAATGTGCCATCAATGTCTCAGATAATTATGTCAGTGAATTAAAAGATCATGATGGATGTGAAATTAATTCTTCCAATTTGATTGAAAATATCCAGTTATTTTCAGTTTCCTTAGCGCCATCTTCATATCCTTATTTCTCAGGCTGTAGATAAGGGGGTTCATGATGGGTGGCACCACGGTATAGAATACTGAAATTAACAAGTCCAAAAGTGATGGAGATTTGGGTAATGGGCGTAAGTAGGCAAAATACCCAGAAGAGAGAAACAAAGTCACAACAATGAAGTGTGGTAAGCATGTGGAGAAAGCTTTGGATCTGCCTTCTCTGGAGGGTATCCTTAGCACAGTGGAAAAGATGTGAATGTAATATATATGAATAAACACAAAACAGCCAAAATCTAGCACTAGGCTGAGCCCAATAACTACTAATTCCCCAGTGTTATATGAACAAGCCAGAGAGAGCAGTTGTGGGACATCACAGAAGAACTGATGAACTTCAGGAGACCCACACATGGGTGTGGAAAAGGTAAAAGCTGTGTGCAGAACTGCATTGAGACTTCCACTGAGCCATGAAGAGGCAGCCATCTGCACACAGGCTCCATGGCTCATGATAATGTCATACCTGAGTGGGTGGCAGATGGCAATATAGCGATCATAGGACATGACTGTGAGTAGTGCTACTTCCGTAGTGGCTAAGAGGAAAAAGAAAAACACCTGTGAAACACATCCAAGGAATGAAATAGTGTTGTCATTGGTCAGAGAGTTCATGATGGATTTGGGGACAGGGATGGAAATAAGGCCAACATCCAGAAAGGATAAATTCTTCAGGAAGAAGTACATTGGCTTGTGGAGGCAATGATCCTTGGTGGTGAGCATGATGATAAGAAGATTCCCAAGCAGGGCTGCCAGGTAAATTAGCAAAAAGAGCACAGCATGAAAGATCTGGATCTCCCGAATATCACTGAATCCCATAAGAAAAAATGTGCTCCTAGAGGTAAAATTGTCCATTTCTTTGACATTTAATCACTGACTTACTCTAAAAGAAAAAGAACAAAAGTAAACAACTTGAGACTCATATTGAAAGGGTTTGCTGTTCTCTTTTAACTTCCCTTTCTTCCACTCACATCCTTGTCTGTGAGAATATTTGAGACTTCATGAGATGAACAACAGGTTCCACTGAGCTTATTTTACCATAGTGATCACACAGCAGTATGACTAAAGGGGGTGCCAGTCCAGTCCAAATCATCTGCCTCATAATTTTATGTGGATTAGGGCCTATTCTCTGTATCTCCCTCAAGTGAAATTTTAATACTTCATTTTACAATACGTAGTAAGAAAAGCAATGGATTTTGATCAATCAGTCTTAAATACAAATTTAAGCTTAGCCACTCACTTGCTTTTTAATGAATTAATTATCCAAGCATTAGTTGACTCAAATTCCAGAGTAAGCTTTCTTGTCTGATTATTATTCTAATACAATTGGACAATGCATATAAAAACAACTAGCAAAGCTCCTCAACAAGAAAACCTTCAACAAACATTTTCTCTACTCATTAAATCTTTCTTCCTTATGCCAGAGTCAGAAAAATTGTGAAAACCTTTGAAATGAGAAAGCTCTGTGTGTGTGTGTGTGTGTGTGTGTGTGTGTGTGTGTGTGTGTACTGGATCATCATTGCATTTTATTGTCTTTGAGGTAATTTACAATTATTGAAGTCGAAGGAATGGTCAATACAGAAAATTATTCTGTTTCACAGAAATATGAATTAGATACATTCATTGGAACGTAATTGATTGTTACTTTATAGTTAGATCCCTTTAACATCTACTTGCAAATTCACTTCAGCCTTCTTTTTCTGCCTTCATATATGTAGTACTTTGATTTCTCTTTTGAACCACTTATAATACCTTGCGGATTTCCTCATATTTAACGAGTTGAATAAAAAAGTTTGGACCTGTGTTTGTTTTATATGTGTATAAGAGCAGTTGTTTTATCCCTTTTCCAAAATTATCCTTTAGCACTTGGCATGAATAGCAATTGCTGATACTCAGAGTCAAACCTTATGAAAAGGCTTAAGGGCTTAAGAGGTCTTGCATAGAAATATCAAGGCAACTTATTAGGAACACAGACAACAGAAAACTGTTAGACAGTCTCCAGTTTTTTCGTGTGTTTTATTTTATTTAACTAAATGCTACTCACAGGTAGAGTAGAACAATTTTACATTTTCAGCATAATGTTAATTTCAAATGTATTAGAAGTTTTTACCTTTTCATCAGATCTCCAGCATTGTGGCTGTTGTCTTTCCAAAATCATTTCAGTGAATCACGCATTTGTAGCTACATCTCCTACTTAACTATCTGAGGCAATAAACCCTCCTCCTCATTCACACCTGCTTGGCTAGCTTTCCTTTTCCCTCTTATTTATTTTTTTTCATTCTTTTTTTTCACAGGATACCCCATCATCTACATGATGGAGAGTATTAAAATGCCATCTTTGGTGTTTAAATGAGAAACATTCTTTCTCTCTTGCTTCAGAAGAATGGCTCCGATCTTCTGAAAGTTGTAGTGTAGTGATGTGCAATGGAAAAGCCCCATGTGTGCGTGCGTGCATGCTAAGTTGCTTCAGTCGTGACCGACTGTTTGCGAACCTATGGACTGTAGCCTCCTGCCAGGATCCTCTGTCCATGGGATTCTCCAAGCAAGAATACTGGAGTGGGTTGCCATGCCCTCCTTCAGGGGATCCCACTCAGGCGTAGAACCAGTGGCTCCTGCAGCTTCTGCATTGCAGGAGGATTCTTTACAGCTGAGTCACCACTGGGGAAGCCCTGGACACTCCATGCCCTTTAGTAAAACTTTTAATTTGCATATTTATTAGTGTCATTTAGAAGAGATAATTTATGCAAAATTCCATTGTGAGGCCATCTTAAGTAGATACAGGATTTTTGCCTAGCATGTTGAATTCCTTTTCTAATAACTGTTTACTCAACTCAGTGAAAGCAACAACTTGTTTTTCATACACTATATTATTGATCTTAAAGTCAAGTTTTTTTCTTTTTCTCTTATTCTTCTGCCCCAAGGGTTCACTCTCTATATTTTTTTTCCTCTCTCTCATGCATTTTGAATTCCATTATTCAGACAACCACACACAAATTCATCCAAAACATTAATGTTAATTATTTATAAGTGTGTATGCTCTATGGAAAAAATTCTGAAAACTTGCATTCTACTTCAAATCATTAGATATAATCACAAAGCAATGAAAATACAAAGTAACTCATTGAGTGGCATGGGAATATTAAAACTTGGAATAATAAGTTGAATTTAACTTTTCAAAATCAATTCCAGCAATACAGTACTCCTCCCTCCCCACCCTCTGCATAGTTCTCTCCTGGAAAACATTCTCTCATGATCTTCTATTTATTTGAGTATTATCGTAATTTCTCCTACACCAAATTCTTACCTCCTAAAAGCGTGGTTGATGCATGCTACCTTCCAATTCTATATACCTACATCCTCCCTAAACCCCCCTAATATATTCTGTCATGAAATTAGCCAATCAACCAGCAAACAAAAACTAACTAAGATATTTTACGAATGCCATTCTATTATATTATCCAAGATTAAGGTGATTACATTCTTAAAGATTACATTCTTTCTGTGGACTCATCTTGGGATTTATAATAAACCTTATTTTTTCTTTATCAAATCTTCTCTACTCAGCAGGACTTGTGGTTCACAAAATGTGTTCCTTGCCAAACAACACAAGCGTGACTTGGGAAACTGTCAGAAATTCAGATTCTTGGGAAACAACCCAGACCTGCTGAATCAGAAACTCTGGGCTAAGATCAAACAAGATGTGTCTGATCTACACTATAGTTTTTGAGAGCCACTGCTTTAGAATATCCTGGTTCATAACATTTCTTTCTGTGCCTTACTGGCAAGATTTTTTTCCCTTCATAAATGTAGTTTATGATCTCACTTAAATGTGAAAACTGAAAAAAAAAAAAACAGTCATAGAAACAGAAAACAGATTGGTGTTTTGCAAAGATGGAGGAGGTGGGATGTGAGGAAAAGGGTAAACATGGTTAAAGCATATAAACTTCCAGTTATGAGATAAGTAAGATCATGGGAATAGCATGGTGGACTATAGTTAAGAATACTATTTTACATATTTATATTTGAAAGTTACTGAGCAAGTAAATTTTAAAAGTTTTCACCATAAAAAAAGCAAAAATAAGACAAAGCAAACAAAATTATATAAGATGATCATATGTTAACTAATCTAATTGTGGTAATCACTTTTATATATATACATATATATGTACATATATATCACTACATAATCTGCCTTAAATTTACACAGTGTTATATGCCAATTTTGTCTTAATAAAGCTAGAAAAAGTAGTTGTTCCCCCAAATTACTTTTGCTTTTCTTCTCATCCATCTTCAAGCTTAATTTGGTGATTTTAGCAATCAAAATAAGCTCTCAGCAATGCCAACTTTACTCTGGAGATCCAGAAAAAAATTTATGTCAAACTTACTCTGCATTTACATTTTAATTAAATGACAAATGAGAACATAGTATTTTCCTACTCTACAACTATAATAAACTTGTAAGATGGTATTTATTGAAGCAAAAGAGGGTAGACACTAAATATTCCAGGAATTCTAAGGGAGTCACTACGGACTGGATGAAGAAATGTGGGAAATGAAATGATTAGCCCTTGAAATATTGACAGTGTTTAGGAAGTAAAAAGAGAATATTCCTTCTTCAAAAACAGGAAAAAGTGTGAGCAAGGCAGGAACAAGACTTGGTAGCTTAAGGAATGTGTATGTAGAATCACTTATAGCAAAGATGTGTGCATGAGCTGTGATGCAGAAATGAGTGGTTCAGCTTTATACCTACCCTGACTTCAAAGTGCATTTGCAGGCTTAAAGAGAGTGGTATAGTAAAGATGGCATTTCCAAGAATTCAACAGCTCTTCATGTTTAGCAATTTTTTAATAAAAGACTTTTTGAGGAAGCAAATAAGTGAGAGCATTATTTTAATAGTACACATATGGTTATTAAAAGAATTTCTGGAATGATATAGGTCTGAAATGGAAAGAAAAAGCACAAAATAAATGTGAGAAAGAAGATGTGTGGAAGCTTTGAATGTGTTACTGAATGAATGTGAGCTAAGAATAGAATTCTAGACACAGATGAGGCTATGAATTATTCCACCCTTGCTTCTAAACCAGGCAAGAGGTAGAATGTGTGTGTCTGTGCCTGCATTACTTTGTGCTTCTTTCCCACTGTGGCTCACCTTCTCTATGTTCTGAATTGCAGTGCTATAGCAAACATTCCTGCTTCTTAAAGACAAGGAAGAAAAAGTCTGTAGGAGAGCATCCTTATATCAGAGAGGATGAATAATTTGCTTAATGTTTCAGCATAAAATGGTTGTATGTATTTTTATTAATTATGAAAGAATATAAAAATATTTTTAATGGTATAAAGAAAGCCCTTGCATTGTTATTGCATTGCTGGAAGGTTTTGTAGGGGTGAAAAAAGCCATCTTTTGTCCCTTGAAAGACCATCAAACTTCCAATGGCCTGATTCACCCTGACTTCAATGTCTCGGGTCAGAATGGAACTGGCATTGGCCTCTCTTCCTTCCTTTACATCTGCCACCAACAGAAAGACTCAAAGCAGAATGTGTGGAAATAATCCTCAAACACTTAATCATCACTGAGCAAGCCAGGAATATTAGGAAATGTTTTTTATTTTAATGATTCAAGCAGTCAGTTAAAACAATTTTTTGTTGGAATGCAATAAAATTTTCTTATATTTTGATAAGGTTCTTAAAATATCTCTAGGCCCATAAATAATTTTAATCTGAGCTGCTCACCTTTTTGTTTTATAGCTCAGAAGTCAAATCCATGTACCTGTGAAGGAGAATTTATTCAGCATTACCCTCCCCCACCCTATATAACAGGTTGGTGTTTTATTTTCTTCAGAATAAGTGGGCCTGAGAAGGAATGCATTTTGGCAGGCTAGTTTAAGCAAAGAATGATTAATAGGACTTCCCTGGTGGTCCAGTGGTTAAGAATCCAGGAGACATGGGTTTGATCTCTGGTCCAGGAAGATCCCATGCCGAGGAGCAACCACGCCCATGTGCCACAACTATTGAGTCCCTGTACTGCAACTACTGAAGCCTGTGTGCCTAGAGCCCATGCGTGTGTACTGAGTCACTTCAGTCATGTCCAGCTTATTGCAACCCTATGGAATGTAGCCCACCAGCTTCCTCTGTCCAGAGGATTCTCTAGATATTGATACTGGAGTGGGTTGCCATGCCCTCCTCTAGGGTATCTTCCCAACCCAGGGATAGAACCCACGTCTCTTCCATCTCCTGCCTTGGCAGATGGGTTCTTTACCACTAACACCACCTGGGAAGCCCCTAGAGCCCGTAGTCTGCAACAAAGTGTAGCTCCTGCACACCACAACTAGAGAAAGCCTGCATGTAGCTATGAAGACTCAGCACAGACAAAAATAATAAAATAAAAAAAAATGATTAACAGTTTGCGAAAAGTATTGCTGAGAATGTGAGGTCTTGAGCACTTGCCTGCAACCAGTTATATTCTAAGATGTTTCCATGTTATTTAATATGACTTATATCAATGCTCAGGTTTCCCTGGTAGCTCAGCTGGTAAAGAATCCGCCTGCAATGCAGGAGACCCTGAATCAATCCCTGGATTGGGAATATCTCCTGGAGGAGGGCATGGAAAACCACTCCAGTATTCTTGCTTGTAAAATCGCATGGACAGAGTAAACTGGTAGGCTACAGTCCACGGGGTCGCAAAGAGTCGGGTGACTAAGCAACTGAGCGACTAAGCACAGCCGAGCACATATCCATGCTCAAGCAACCTATCTTATATACCCATTATACAGAGAGACAGACCTGTGGTGAGCTTAAGAAACCAATCCCACATGACACAATGTAGAAGCAGAATTTGAACACAAGGGCCTCACTCCTAAGCTTTACATACTTGAATACCATATGCTGTAGTAAGACGCAGACTTGCTTTTATCCCAGGTTGTCACCATTAAACACTTGCAGAGGTCTTTACTTTAACCCTCTTCTTCTGCATGGTGCCTCTCTTTTTGAAAACCAACCTCATATCCCAATGCTTCCCTGTTCCTCCAGAAGATGGGATACAGTGACTGACAGAAGGTTGGGTTATTGAGGTCTCCTCCTTTCTCTTTCTATGGACTTCCAGAGCATAACAGTAACAGCTAATGTTCATAATACTCTCAGTCTGTCTACTTCACTCACATTACCTCTTCTGAACTTCAAAACAGATTATTATACACACATTAAAAACAAGAAAAATGAATACTTACGGAAGTATAGATATCTAACTAGGGTTGCAAAGTGAAGTAAGATGTTCAGAGCACCTGTGGACACAGGTTCAGAGCAAGAATAGCATGAACTTCACTGGATTTTTTTCAGCTGCAGAATATAATCTCAGACAAAAATTTCCCAGACACAGTGTAACAGTATTCCTGCCCATGCTTCTTCACTTTTTAAGGTGATTTTCCTTCAATTGCGTAAGTAAGCACCCTGAGGATACACTCAAATTAAAAAAAAAAATGTGCTTGGAAAGAAAGAGACTTAAGAAGAGCTACATCATTCATCACTAGAGCTGTGACAAAATCCCAAGAGACACAGATTATTTCAATTTTTTATCCAAAGTCATCTTTCTTTAACATTATGATACGACAAATAAAATCCTTAATTATTTTAAGGTGAATATATTTGTCAGGCTGCACAAGTTTTAAAATGTGTATGAGCCATTTGTCTTAATTTTGTGTCAATGCTTTTTATAACTTTTTCCTGTTTTATTGGTCTTTATTGCTTTCTTTAAGCTTTCTGTATATTAGGAAATGTAGAATTCATCAGCCTCATGCTTCTCAGACATAAGAACAATTTTCCTCTGCTTTTTTTTTTTTCTTCTTTCCTGTAATGATATTTGCCCAAGGTTTTTCTTAAACCAGTCAGATTCTGTTTCTTCACGGCCTCTGGCTTTGGGGTCTTGCTTAGAAAGGATTTTCTCTTTCTCCTGTTTTTAGGCCATATTATTTTCAAAAAGTCCAAAATATAGCTTTCTAGTTTTTTTTAAGACATCATTCTTTTGTCCATCTCATTCAGAAGTATTAAATTTTTATAGCAGCATTTTACAATACTTTTGGTTCATTTTCCAAGCAAGTTAACTAATAATTTATTAATCTATCAATGTATCAATTCCTCCATTATACTCCATAGATATTAACTACCTAATCTAATTATATATAGGTTGGAATTACTTTATTAATGTAGGTATACTAACAGCTGATTACTAAATTATTGCTTTAGTATATTTATAGTTTTCCAGGCTGGCAATCATAATCTTCTAAGAATAAACACAATATAACCATTTTTTCCCATTTGAAAGCTCATATTTATTTACATATATTGGGAAAACAAAATATGTTAAATATAAAATACATTTTTCTTATTTCTAACATTTTTGGACTATGCATCATGGTGCACACTTAAACATATTAGGGATATGTTAAACATGTAGGGATAAACAATTACTAAATTATCATTAGGTTTTACTAAAAGTGCTGAAGTTTATGAGGACATGATTGTTTTTAAATTAATTGTGAAATATATTAATAGATTTCTGGCAATTGAAACCAACTTGAGCCATGGAATGAAAACAATTCCTGTGTTGTAGCTTCTATCTGCTTGTAATAACAGTTAATTTTGCTTTAGTTGTGTATATTCCCCTGGTATTTAAAAATGGTATATACTTGTATATCTTTTCTGAGTATGCATTTTTTAAGGTTTTTTTTAACACAAAATACAAAAGTTATAATCAGACTCATACTTATGCAATCATTTTAAATAAATCAAGAATATGCTTTTTAATTAATTAATTTTAATTGGACGATAATTACTTTACAATATTGTGATGGTTTTTGCTGTACATCGACATGAATCAGCCACAGGTGCATATGTATCCCCCCCATCCTGAGCCCCCTCCCACCTCCCTCTCCACCCCATCCCTCTGGATATGAAAATATTATGCTCAGTGAAAAATTATGATTCAAAATGCCACATATTACATGATTCCATTTATATGAAATGTCCAAAATAGGTAAATTTACAGGTAAAGAAATTGGATTAGTGGTTGCCAAGGATGAAGGTAAGGAGAAAATTGTGACTTTTTTGGGGTAGTTTCTTTTTTAAATGATGAAAGTATTCCAAAATTAGATTGTGGTCATGGTTGCACAACTCTCTGAATATACTAAATTTCATGGAATTGTAGAGTTTAAGATAGTATATTGTATAATATGTGAATTATATCTTAATTGAAAACAAAAGCAAAGTAATTACCTTCTGCGATGTATTACACATAATTTCAGAATGTTTTCATGTAAAGATCAACATAATTCCTTTTTTGTAAATTAATTTATTTATTTTTATTGGAGGCTAGTTACTTTACAATATTGTGGTGGTTTTTGCCATGAAGTGAAATGAGGTGAAATTTGCTCAGTCATGTCCGACACTTTGAGACACCTTGGACTATACAGTCCATGGAATTCTCCAGGCCAGAATACAGGAGTGGGTAGTCTTTCCCTATTCCAGGGGATCTTCCCAACCCAGGGATCAAACCCAGATCTCCTGCATTGCAGGCAGATTCTTTACCAGCTGAGACACAAGGGAAGCCCAAGAATACTGGAGTGGGTAGCCTATCCCTTCACCAGTGGATCTTCTCATGTATTGCTGAAGCCTGGTTTGAAGAATTTTGAGCATTACTTTACTAGTATGGGAGATGAGTGCAACTGTGTGGTAGTTTGAGCATTCTTTGACATTACCTTTCTTTGGGATTGGAATGAAAACTGACCTTTTCCAGTCCTGTGGCCATTGCTGAGTTTTCCAAATTTGCTGACATATTGAGTGCAGCAGTTTCAGAGCCTCATCTTTCAGGATTTGAAATAGCTCAGCTGGAATTCCATCACCTCCACTAGTGTCTTCATAGTGATGCTGCCTAAGGCCTGCTTGACTTCGCATTCCAGGATGTCTGGCTCTAGGTGAGTGTGAGTGATCACACCATCGTGATTATCTGGGTCGTGAAGAACTTTTTTGTACAATTCTTCTGTGTATTCTTGCCACCCCTTCTTAATATCTTCTGCTTCGGTTAGGTCCATACCATTTCTGTCCTTTATTGAACCCATTTTTGCATGAAATGTTCCCTTGGTATCTCTAATTTTTTGAAGAGATCGCTAGTCTTTCCCATTCTATTGTTTTCCTCTATTTCTTTGCACTGATCACTTAGGAAGGTTATTATCTCTCCTTGCTATTCTTTGGAACTCTGCATTCAAATGGGTATATCTTTCCTTTTCTCCTAGGTTTTTCACTTCTCTTCTTTTTGCAGTTATTTGTAAGGCCTCCTCAGACAGACATTTTGCTGTTTTGCATTTCTTTTTCTTGGGGATGGTCTTGCTCCCTGTCTCCTGTACAATGTCACGAACCTCCGTCCGTAGTTCACCAGGCACTCTATCAGACCCTTAAATCTATTTCTCACTTCCACTGTATAATCAGAAGGGATTTGATTTAAGTCATACCTGAATGGTCTAGTGGATGTTCCTGTTTTCTTCAGTTTAAGTCTGAATTTGGCAATAAGGAGTTCAGGATCTGAGCCACAGTCAGTTCCCGGTCTTGTTTTTGCTGACTGTATAGAGCTTCTCCATCTTTGGCTGCAAAGAATATAATCAATCTGATTTCGGTGTTGACCATCTGGTGATGTCCATTTGTAGCCTTCTCTTGTGTTGGTGGAAGAAGGTGTTTCGTATGACCGGGGCATTCTCTTGGCAAAACTCTATTAGCCTTTGCCCTGCTTCGTTCTGTACTCCAAGACCAAGTCTGCCTATTACTCCAGGTGTTTCTTGACTTCCTACTTTTGCATTCCAGTCCCCTATAATGAAAATGACAACTTTTTTGATGTTAGTTCTAAAAAGTCTTGTAAGTCTTCATACAACCGTTCAATTCAGCTTCTTCAGCATTACTGGTTGGGGCATAGACTTGGATTACTGTACTATTGAATGATTTACCTTGGAAATGAACAGAGATCATTCTGTCATTTTTGAGATTGCATCCAAGTACTGCATTTCAGACTCTTTTGTTGACTATGATGGCTACTCCATTTCTTCTAAGAGATTCTTGCCCACAGTAGTAGATATAATGATCATCTGAGTTAAATTCACCCACTCCATCCCATTTTAGTTCGCTGATTCCTAAAATGTCGACATTCACTCTTGCCATCTCCTGTTTGACCACTTCCAATTTGCCTTGATTCATGGACCTAAACATTAGCATTTTCCTTTTCAAGACTAGGATTTTGTTATGTAAGAAACATTTATTGCTTTTTCCAAGCCCTCCTGCAGTTTTGTCGCCCTTTAACTTTTGACATCACTTTATTAGAATGTTTTTGTTCACTATTCTTGTTAAACAAAGGTCTCACATTATAATTATCAACTTTTATATGTACATATTTTACTATATTTTATCCAAAAAATAGTGTGTTGAAATGATTGCACACTATAATTTCAATTATCTTTCTATTTATTTAACCTTTTCCTATTTCACAAACACCTGTTCTAAAAGTTTTCACTTTTCACATATTTCATCAAAGCTATTTTAAAACGGACAAGAATTTAAAGTTTATTTAATAAAACACCCTTCTCACTGACTATTATACCTCATTTTATAAATTAAATCCAAGGATAAGCCTAATTCAGTATATGAAGATTTTTTTCTTAAAAAATGTCCTGTTTGCTTATACCAAGAACTTCCATTCCTATCATATATGAGAAAGTAGCGCAAGTGTATACAGTTTTTTAAATTTGTTTTGGTTGATTTTTTTCTGTCCCCCCCCCCCCTCCTTACATCAAGAAAGATTTGCCTTTTTCTCCATATTCTCACTTGGAACCCCTGAACAGATATGGAGACAATTGACAGAGGTCTGTTTTGTTGGAAGCAGTTTATTTTCCCTTACATTTCTTTAGCAGAGTTTCTCTTACTTCCTTGTTACGGAGAGTGTAGATGAAGGGATTAAGAACTGGAGTTACCACGGTGTTCAAGACATGAACAGCTTTGGTCAGATTCAAAGCCTCTTTAATGGAGGTGCGCACATGAAGGAAGATTGTAGAGCCGTACCAGATGAGCACCACTGTAAGATGCGAGGAGCACGTGGAGAAGGCTTTGCTTCTGCCCTGGGCTGAGGGAATCCTGAAGATGGTGCTGATGATGTAGACATAGGAGACAAGGGTGATAAGGCAAGAACTTAGGATGACCACAAAAGCTATCACAAAGCTTACAAGTTCCACTGTCCGTGTGCTGGTACAGGCCAGGGCAATCCAAGGTGCAATGTCACAAAAGAAGTGGTTGATGGTGTGGGGCCCACAGAAGGTCAGGCTGCTGATGAGGGCTGTGGGAACTGCAATGGCCAGGAAACCACAGACCCAGGAGCCCAGAGCCAGCTGTGTGGAGAGGAGGCTGTTCATGATAGTCCCATAGTGTAGAGGATAGCAGATGGCCAAATAACGGTCATAAGCCATGGCTGCCAAGAGGAAGTACTCTGTGCAGCCCAATGAGAAAACAAGGTACATTTGCAAAAGACAGCTGGTAAATGATATGCTTTGGCTTCTCCCCAGTAGAATGGCCAGGGATTTGGGGACTGCAGCTGTGGTATACCAAATCTCCAGGAAAGAGAGATTGCTCAGAAAGAAGTACATGGGGGTGTGTAGCTGGTGGGAGGTACTCACCAATATCAATATAGCCATGTTACCACCAACTGTGAGGATGTACATAACCAAAAAAAGCATGAAAAGAGAGAGCTGAAGGATCTGGGACCCAGGAAAGCCCAGCAGGAGAAAGTCCTGGGGGAGAGTTTCATTGTCTGTGCTCATAGAAAAACACAGACCCCCACACCGAGGTCTTTGACTCAGTCACGCAGTTCTAGAAAAATAAAAAGAAATGCATTCATGAGAGTACTTCAGTACTTGAATGCATACTGACAAACTAACATCTGTTGAGTGCCTGCTCTGTGCTTGGAGCTATGCATGATTAGTATTGGTTAATTTAATTAAGTAGAGAGTTGTGCTATTATAACGAATTAACAGACCATGCGAATAATTTTAGCAATTTTGCAAAGATTTCATCTATGGTTACACTTCAGATTCAAGATTCAAATCCAGTCTTGCTGCTTCAATTGTTCTTGTTCTAACCAGGTCACAAATTACTGGTTCACAGATTACATCTAAACACACATGAAGGGCTGAGCATTTTATGCAGACTCAGTTCAATACTTTGTTACTAAACTCTTTCTGCACAGTCCTTAAATGAAATCATGTACTTTATCTTTGTTGAGAAATTGGCCTCTCAAATGTAGATTCTAGACACTTTCATATCTGACAATTATAGTTTCTGAATTGATCTTTTAATATATATGCTCTGAACTCAAAAATAATGTCTAGAAACAAACTGTAAGAATTTTAAAAATAGTTTCAAATTATTGTCTTCTCCAATCTTAATCATTTCATGTTTAAATTTGTGTTACATTATTCACATCAAAAAATTTCCATATTAAATAACGCACTTGAGGCAATTTCTTCCTGCATCTAGGATTATTGTTATTCAGTTGCTACCTCTTGTCCAACTCTGCAACCTCAGAGAATGTAGCACGACAGGCTCTGTCCTCTGCTATGCATATTTGGAAGTGATGAACAAGCTGAAAAGCAGACAATCATTTTGAAACTAGGTTTTTCTTTTCTTTTTTTATATTTGTAACTTATTTTTAAATGCTTTGAGGATGGAGCCTATAAATTAGAAGATCAATTGGAAAGCTATACTGTCAAACATTCAGTCACTAGAACCTACACCTGAGTGGCAGTTTATTGCACAAAGTGAACTTTGATGTCTTCAGTCTCTGTGAAGTCTCTGTGAAGGAATGTTTTCTCTCCCTGTCCTTAAGTATCCAGTCTTACACTTTCACACTCCAATAACAAATGTCATCTCTTTCATAAATCTCAGCAGATTTATTATATGTGTAAACAAGGCAGAAAAGGACTTCAATGACATGTACAGCAGTGATCTTAAGTTCTAATGGGCACATCAATCACTTGAGGAGGATGTCAAAATATAGATTCCAAATCAGTCACCTGTGGTGGGGGCTGTGATTTTGCATTTCACACAAATTTCCAGAAAGTATCACTGCTGCTTGGGGATCCTACTCTGTTGAGGAAGGAACTAGCTTCCTTTTAATTTTGTAAATAAAGTAAAGATCAGGGAGATGACATGACTCTCCCAAGGTTTGCTTGGTTGAGTAGTAAAGGCCCTAGATTATTACATATTTAATTATCCTAGTAAAGAAAAATATATCTTAACTTGGACATTGAGGGGTTAGACAGAGAAATAAAGAGTACAAAGAGATGTTCATGAGCAATAAATGCTAAATGATGGTTTTCACAAATTTCTTAAAGTAATATGTTTCAACATCTGTATCACTTGCAGCCAACTAATAGAGTTAACAACATTTCCTAGCTCAAAGTACCTATGGAGGTCTTTGGTATTATTCAGCTGTTTTTCTTTAAAAAGTAGTCAAGGCCTCACCAGGTAACCATAAACTCATAATAATAGCTAATAGTAGCAAACACATAGTGAATGCTTATTTGGCAGTCACTAGCCAACTGTCTGGGCTTCCCTCATAGCTCAGTTGGTAAAGAACCTGCCTGCAATGCAGGAGACTCGGGTTCAATTCCTGGGTTGGGAAGATCCCCTGGAGAAGGGATAGGCTACCCATTCCAGTGTTCTTGGGCTTCCCTTGTGGCTCAGCTGTTTAAGAATCCACCTGCAATGTGGGAGACCTGGGTTCGATCCCTGGGTTTGGATGATCCCCTGGAGAAGGGAAAGGCTACACACTCCAGTATTCTGGCCTGGAGAATTCAATGGACTGTATAGCCCAAAAGGTAGCAAAGAGTCGGACATGACTTTCACTTTCAGCCAACTGTCTAGTGTGGTCTTTGTAAATACTATTATTTTGTTTTATTGTTATCTTACTAGTTTTACAGATGAGAAAACTGAAACACAAAGAAGCTAAAGAAGCTGTCTAAAGAGGTGCTGTGATTATCAGTTCTACCGGTTCAGTCCCAGAGCCACAGCACTTTGGACCTGCTGCTTTCAAAGACATTTTAAAAGATAGATATTTGATTGGAAAATACAAAAGAATAATATTTTAATTCATATTTAAATAGGAATAACTACTGGATATGTAAAATGGAAATAGGTCAAAGCTATTTCTAAAACCTATTAGTATGAAGTTATGGTATTTTCACCAACTCAATGAACATGAGTTTGAGCAAGATCATGGAGTTGGTGATGGACAGGGAAGCCTGGCCTGCTGCAGTCCATGGTATCACAAAGAGTCAGACATGACTGAATGACTGAACTGAACTGAGGTGAAAAATGTAAAAATAATGTAAACAAAATAATTATATTTATCATTTTCCAAGTTTAAGAGTTAATTTGATAACTGAAAATTAAAGCATACGTAGAATACCTATTACCATATTACAAAATGGCATTTTCAGGTTTTATTTTCAGTTATATTTGCTGAATTGGTCAGACACAATGAATTAATAATATTTTCTTAAAGTATGTGATGATCATGCCCTACATTTTAAAACCTTGTATGTATTGCTCTATATTTGAGTAATTTTAGTATTAATTCTAAGATGACCTACTTGGGACTTTATGCAGATGACTTCAGAGTTTTTAAAAAATTAGAGATATTAATATTTTGATTTATCGGCTTTAAATAACCTATTTATTATTCAAAATTAAATAACAATTGGATCTTTTATAAGAAAAAGATTAAATTATTAACAATTTGCTAACTGATTTAAAAAGTAATTTTAATTTTTTACATTTGGAAAATGACTTTCCATACATAAGACTTTTCTTCTACAAGCATGCAATATTTTAACAAAAATGAATACATTTATGTTTTTACTGAACCATAGGAGATTTGAGGTATTTATTAAATACTATAAAGGGTATATTACAAAGCAAAAATTTGTGGCAACAAATTGACTAGAGCATAATGAATTCAGAACAACCTTGTTTACTTACCCAGTTCCAATTCTTTCTGCCATAAATTGTCTTTCAACTTTATATTTTCTCTGTTTTTTATTACACAATTTTGTTTTATTTTAAAATAGTATATTTAATTTTAGCAATTCTCTCTATTCCCTTCTATTCTTTTTTAAAATCTTATTTTATTGTACAGTTTTTTCTTTTAATAGTCATTAATTTTGATTAACTCAATTTTCCACAGTCCTTTAAACTTGTTCTCAGTTGAAATTCTTATATTTCCTTTTCTATTTCTTTCTAATTCTGTAGTATCTTAGTTACATTTACCTGTCCTTTAGTGTTTTACATTTTCTCCATCTCACTCTTCCCTCTAATGAGTTCCATACCAAAAACAACTTGCTATTAAGTAAATTCTTAAGTGGTCATGAACCTTCTGGGGAAGGTAACATGTAAATTCTCTTGGGTACTTATGGCTAGCTCAAGAAGACATAATCTTCTGTTAGATCTTTCTAAACAGATGGGGTGGTATCACTCATATGTGGAATCTAAAAGATAATACAAATGAATGTATATGTAAACAGGTGATCCTAGGGGTAAAGAATCTGTCTGCCAGTGGGGGAAACATGAGAAACGTGGATTCGATCACTGGGTTGAGAGGATCCCCTGGAGAAGCAAATGGCAACCCACTTTAGTATTCTTGCCATGAAAGAGGAGCCTGGCAGGCTACAGTCCATGGGGCCACAAGGAATTGAATGTCACTGAGCAAACAGTCTTGCTATGTAATCAGAAAGATTCACATATTGAAAAGTAAAACTGTGGTTACCAAAGGCGAGAAAAAGGGGGGAGGGACAAATTAGGGGTATAGGATTAATGGACACAAACTCCAATGTATCAGATAGATGAGCAGCAAGGATAGCCATTATCTTGTAACCACTTATAATGGAGTAGGGTAGTAGTGTTGGCTGCTCAGTCAAGTCTGACTCTTTGTGACCCCATGAGCTGTAGCCCACCATGCTCCTCTATACATGGGATTCTCCAGGCAAGAATACTGGAGTGGGTTGCCATTTTCTTCTCCAGGGGATCTTCCTGACCCAGGGATTAAACCCAGGTCTCCTGCACTGCAGGCAGATCCTTTACCGTCTGAGCCACTAAGGAAGAAGTATAATCTGCAAAAATATTGAATTACAATGCTGCACACCTGGAACTAACATAATATAATAAATCAAATACACTTCAATTAAAAATAAATGGGAGATTTGGGATTATTTTTAATCATTTGATTTAGAAAGCTAAATTGTAAAATCATTTAATTTAAAAAGCTAAATTATAAAATTACTTGCCCTAAAATCAAAATATTTCCTTAGATTTTAAATATGTTAATCTGGGTACTTTGTCTCACTGAGAGCTCCTAGAAAATGCAAATGAAGAATTTATAAAAAAGTAAAATAAAACCTGAAAAAAACTTTTTAAAACAAACAAAGCAGAATTCAATTACATAAATCACCTTAACTTAAAAAATCAAATAATATAAAACATAATGTAATGGGGAATTAAAAGTGAACCCAAAATAAGAAAATTAAAAATCTTCCTGGCTGTTCATCACACTAAAATAGCTGGAAAAGAAAATGCCAGCTGCAAATATAACAATTTCACTCATAAATAAGTTTTATTTATAAAGTATTATAAAAACTTCCTTCTTTGAGTGATTAGAATTTCTCACTGAGACATTTTCTTCTTAAAAACCAGGTATTCAAAGATTTTGCTATTTTAAATTATACAGGTAAGAATGAAGTATGCCACCCTACTGGGAGTACCTTCTTCACTCTGATGAGGACAGACAATCTAACTTTCCAGCACAAATTCAGAGGCTCAGATAAGAAGTTTCTGGACACCAACTCCTCATGTAAGTTAACTTTGTAGTTCCAAGCAAAATAACTTTTGAGCCCTGTTTACAGTCTAGACATGATGTTAACCCTTTACATGGAGACTTGCTTTATAGGCACAAGTCTATAAACCCCTCCTCATTTAAATTCCATCTTAACTTCTTTCTTTCCCCAAATCTATAATAACTCTCCCTTTCTATTTTGTGTAATGACATACCACACAAGTCCTATCATTTGTAGCCTCTGTTCGTGCAGTAATTTGATAAACCTGACTTCGCGGGATTACATGTGCTTACTTAGTGGCCTTTGGCTGATTGAGCTGTGACAGAACTAAAGGAAGAAGGAAAACTTAAAAAAAGAGAATAAACAGAAAAGTCAATTAAATAGAGTTAGGATACCAGAAGGCAGAACTCTCACACCTCGAGACAGTAACAGAACCCAACAAGAAGAAGAAAGACTCCTCTTATTTCCTGGCAAAGGTTTCACCCAAAGAAATATCATGAACTATGTCTGCTATAGCACTCTCCATATTTTTTGCCCACTGTAAAAACATTCTCTTTCTTTTGCTGTCTGGGAACTTGCACGTGGCTTGCCATAGTTGCAGACACTGAACTGCAATTATTTACTGATCCTTAATAAAACCATCTTGCTGCACATAGCTGGTAATCTATGCCAAGTCAGCAAAACACATGTCATGGCTTATCTACAGAAATAGTCCTTGAATCCTAAAATATTTTTCACATAACCCTAAAATATTATCCATATTATTCACCTGCAAGCTTACAAATTGTCTTAAACAATCGAACTGCAGACAGAGTGTGTGACATCACAGAGGGCAAGCTTGGCCTTGAAATGCGGCATGTTTAGCTTTCAAGGGCCGGGTAACTTCATAGGGTGTTGAGTGACAGGATTATTTCAACTATTTTGGGGAGCGGGCAGAGATTTCCAGAAATTGGACCACCACCCATGTTTTGGTCTTTGATAGTCTTGCATCTGTCATGGTGCTTCTAGGTGTGTCATTTAGCTTGCTGATGTGTTACAATGAGGGTATATTGACGATCAAGGTCTATTGGAAGTTGACTAGTCTGCCATCTTGGACCCATTTGATTCTAATCAGTTTATGTTGTGTCCTTGGGCTATGTTATTCTTTCAAAGGTTGTGCCCTGCCCGTTCCCTCTTACTTAAAAGTACAAAAATAACGTATATGATGGGGAGCAGAATTTGTCACTCTAAAATATGCCACTTTGACCTGAGGAGTATTTTGAGCTAAATGGAATCAAACTCTAACAGATTCAGAAAAGCTCTGTACTACTCTCTCATTTGTTTAAATTTATATTGGAGATGGGACTTGTACCAGGAAGAAAGCTATTGATCAGAAATACCTTTTTACCGATTGACTAAATACCATATATAAAACAAATACAACATTGTAAAGTTAAAAATAGGAAATAAACTAATCAAATGAGAAAAATAAATAAATACATAAAAAATTAAAAGAACTTAAAAAAAAAAAAAAAAGAAATACCTTTTTACCTAAGAAACTTTTCCACATAACAGGCAATCTTTGTTTTCCAAACATCTTCTCTGCCTTCCTGTGAACCCTGGAGATCACCTGGTATCCCCAGACCTTTACTCTTTTTTAAGATGTTGTTGGCTGCCCTTTGGATTCTTATATTTTTATGGGGCTCATGTATATAAAAAACTTGTTTATTTTTCTCAAGTTAATATGTTTTATGTCAATTTAATTATTAGACCAGCCAAAGAGCCTAGAAGGGAAGAAGAAAAAGCTTTTCTGCTCCTACATATTGTTGTTTTTCAGTTGCTAAGTCATGTCCAGCTCTTTGTGACCCTGTGAACTGCAGCAGGCCAGGCTTCACTGTCCTTCACCATCACCTGGAGCTTGCTCAAACTCATGTCCACAGAGTCACTGATGCCATCCAACCATCTCATCCTCTGTCATCCCCTTCTCCTCCTGCTTTCAACCTTTCCCAGGATCAAGCTCTTTTCCAATGAGGCGGCTCTTCCAAAAGTACTGGAGTTTCAACTTTAGCATCAGTCCTTTCAATAAATACTCAGGGTTGGTTTCCTTTAGAATTGACTGGTCTGATCTCCTTGCAGCTACAAAATTAAAAGACGCTTGCTCCTTGAGAGAAAAGTTATGACCAACCTAGACAGCATATTAAAAAGCAAAGACACTACTTCGCCAACAAAGGTCCATCCAGTCAAAGCTATGGTTTTTCCAGAGGCCATGTATGGATGTGAGAGTTGGATGTGAGATACCAGGAGTAACATGCAAGTTTGGCCTTGGAGTACAAAATGAAGCAGGGCAAAGGCTAACAGTTTTGCCAAGAGAATGCACTGGTCATAGCAAACACCCTCTTTCAACAACACAAGAGATGACTCTACACATGGACATCACTAGATGGTCAATACCGAAATCAGATTGATTATATTTTTTGCAGCTGAAGATGGAGAAACTCTATACAGTCAGCAAAAACAAGACCAGGAGTTGACTGTGGCTCAGATCATGAACCCCTTATTGCCAAATTCAGACTTAAATTGAAGAAAGTAGGGAAAACCACTAGACCATTTAGGTACGATCTAAATCAAATCCCTTACAATTATACAGTGGAAGTGACAAACAGATTCAAGGGATTAGATCTGATAGACAGAGTGTCAGAAGAACTATGGACGGAGGTTCATGACATTGTATAGGAGGCAGTGATCGATCAAGGCCATCCTCCAAGAAAAAGAAATGCAAAAAGGCAAAATGGTTGCCTGAGGAGGTCTGACAAATAGCTGAGAAAAAAAGAGGAGCTAAAGGCAAAGGAAAAAAGGAAAGATATACCCATATGAATTCAGAGTTCCAAAGAATAGCAAGAAGAGATAAGAAAAGCTTCCTCACTGATCAAGGTAAAGAAATAGAGGAACATAATAGAATAGGAAAGACTAGAGATCTCTTCAAGAAAATTAGAGATAACCAAGAGAACATTTCATGCAAAGATGGGCTTGACAAAGGACAGAAATGGTATGGACCTAACAGAAACAGAAGATATTAAGAAGAAGTGGCAAGAATACACAGAAGAACTGTACAAAAAAGATCTTCATGACTCAGATAACCACAATGGTGTGATCACTCACCTAGAGCCAGACATCCTGGAATACAAAGTCACGTGAGCCTTAGGGAGCATCACCACCAGCAAAGCTAGTGGAGTTGATGGAATTCCAGTTGAGCTATTTCAAGTCCTGAAAGATGATTTTGTTGAAGTATTGCACTCAATGTGCCAGCTAATTTGTAAAACTCATTAGTGGCCACAGGACTGGTAAATGTCAGCTTTCCTAGGCAAAGCAGAAAGTGCCATAAGGAATAAAACCAAAGAGAATTGCACAAATACATATTGCAAACTAAATGAAAAATTGAACGTAAAGAGAGACTATTAGAAGCAACAAGGGAAAAAGCAAAATACGACATACAAAGAAACTTCCATAATGTTATCAGCTGGTTTTCAACAGAAAACCTGTATAACAGAAGGGAATGGCATGACGTATTTCAAGTGATGAAAAGGGAAAACCAAAAATCAAGAATACTCTACACAAGAAGACTCTTCTAAGATGTGATGGAGATATAATAAGTTTTACAGACATGCAAAAGCTAAGAGAGTTCAGCACCACCAAACCAAGCATACAATGTATGCTAAAGAAAATTCTCTAGGCAAAAAATAAAAGACAACAACAAGAAACAAGAAAATTATGAAATGAAAAAGTTTATTGGTAGAAGCAAACATATAGTGAAGGTAGGAAATCACAAAGTTAGTAGGGAAGTTAAAAGACAAAAGTAGTAAAAATTATCAATATCCACATCAAGCAGTTAAGGAATACAAAAAGAAATAGATGTAAAATATGGTATCAGAAACAGTAATTGTGAGGAGAGAAGAGCACAAATGCAAGATTTTTAAAATACATTTGATGCTGGAGAGGGTATGGAGAAAAGGGTCTCCGTACTCCATACTCTTGATAGCAATGTAAATTGGTACAGCTGCTAGGGAGAACAGTATGGCGATCCCTTAAGAGACTAAACATTGAGCTACTCTATGATATAGTAAGGGCTTCCCTGCTGGCCCAGTGGGTAAAGAATCCACTTGCAATGCAGGAGATGCAGGCAGACACCAGTTCAATCCTTGGGTTGGGAAGATCCCCTGGAGGAGGTCAAGCCAACCCACTCCAGTATTCTTGCATGGAGCATCCCATGGACAGAGGAGCATGGTGGGCTACAGTCCGTAGGGTCACAAAGAGTCAGATACAACCGAAGTGACTGAGCACGCATGCAAACCTGCATGATTCAGCAATCCCACTAGTGGGCATATATTTGGAGAAAAACATGGTTTAAAAGGGTAAGTGTAAGTGTTAGTCACTCAGTCGTGCCCAACTCTTTGCAACCCCATGGACTGCAGCCCACCAGGCTCCTCTGTCCATGAGATTTCCCAGGCAAAGATACTGAAGTGGGTTGCCATTTCCTTCTCCAGTTTAAAAGGATACATGCATCCCAGTATTAATTGAAGCACAGTTTACAACAGCCAAGACATGGAAGTAAACTAATGCCCATAAAATTTACTGATGACAGATGATTGGATAATGAAGATGTGGTACATGTATACAATGAAATAATACTCAGCCATTAAAAATAATGCAATAAGCCATTTGCAGCAACCTGGATGGACATGAGATTATCATACTAAGTAAACTAAGTCACACACAGAAAGACAAATATATGATTTTGCTTATATGCAAAAAAAAAAAATGATGCAAAAGAAATTATTTACAAAACAGAAACAGACTCACAGACTTAGAAAACAAATGTATGGTTACTGGGAGGGAAGGGATAGGGTGATAGTTTGGAATTGGTATGTATACACTGCTATATTTAAAATAAATAACCAACAAGGACCTACTTTATAGCACACAGAACTCTGCTAAATGCTCTAAAATAACCTAAATGGGAAAAGAATTTGAAAAAGAGTAGATACATGTATATGTATAATTGAATCACTCTGCAGTACACCTGAAGCTAATACAAAACATTGTAATCAAATATGATCCAATATAAAACAAACATTTAAAAACAAATTAAAAATAAAATATATTTGATATTAAGAGATCAGCAGCATAAAACACACACACACCTATATACATGCACATATATACAGACTGCTATATAAAAAACTCATGATAATGCCATACCAAAACTGTATAATAGATATAAACAAAAAGAAAAAGAAATCCAAACATATCACTGAAGATAATTAACAAATCACAAGACACAAAAAGGAGGAGGCAAATAACACCTAGGGAAACAAACTCAAAATAATTAACAAAATGGCAATAAATACATATCGATAATTATTTTAAATGTAAATGGACAAAATGCTGCCTACAAGAGATTCACTTCAGATCTAGAGAAACACACAGACTGAGAGTGGATAGAAAAATAGAAATCAAATAGAAATCAAAATGTAGCTGGAATAGCAATACTTACATCAAAAAAACAGACATTAAAATAAAGACTAATATAAAAGACAGACTAAGGGCACTACACAATGATAAAGGGGTCAATTCAAGAAGAAGCTATAACAAGTGTAAATACATATGCACCTAAACATATATAAGGCAAATATTAGCAAGCGTAAAAGGAGAAGTTGACAGTAACACAATAATAGTAGGGGACTTTAACACCCCACTTACTTCGATGGACAGATAACCCAGACAATACTGGGAAAGACTGAAGGCAGGAGGAGAGGGGAATTACAGAGGACAAGAGGGTTGGATGTCATCACTGACTCAATGGACATGAGTTTGAGCAAGTTCTGGGAGATGGTGAAGGACAGGGAAGCCTGGCTTACTGCAGTCCATGAGGTCGCAAAGAGTCAGACACGACTGAGCACCTGAACAACAACAACAACAACTCAGACACAAAATCAGTAAGAAAACGCTGGCCTTAAAAGACACATTAGAGCAAGTAGACTTAATTTATATATATCATTTATATTTGCCTTGTATATTTAAGTGCTCATGTGTTGGGTGCAGTAAAGAATCTTCCTGCAATGCAGGAGACCTGGGTTCGATCCCTGGGTCAGGAAAATCCCCTGGAGGAGGGCATGGCAACCCACTCTAGTATTCTTGCCTAGAGAATCCCATGGATGCTGCACTGTAGTCCATAGGGTCACAGAGTCAGAAACAACTGAAGCGACTAAGCAGCAAGCAGCAGCAGCATGTTGGGTGCATATATTTACACTTACTATATCTTCTTCTTGAACTATCCCTTTATCATTATGTAGTGCCCTTATTTGTTTTTTAAACAGTCTTTATTTTAATGTCTATTTTGTATGATATAAGTATATATGGCCTTCCCTGGTGTCTCAGAAGGTAAAGAACTTGCCTGCAATTCAGGAGACCTGGGTTCAATCCCTGGGTTAGGAAGACACCCTGAAGGAGGGCATGGCAACCCACTCCAGTACTCTCGCCTGGAGAACCCATAGACAGAGGAGCCTGCCGGGCTACAGTCCATATGGCCACAAAAAGTAGGACATGACTCAGCAACTAACACACACACACACACACACACACACACACATACACACACATATACATAGAGAGAGAGAGAGAAAGCATTTCATCTGATAGCAGAAGAATATACATTCTTTCCAAGTACACATGAAACATTTCCCAGGACAGGTAATGTGGTAGCCACAAAATATGCCTCAGAAAATTTAAGAAAATTGAAATCATACCAATCATCTTTTCCGACCACAACACAATGAGATTAGTAATAAAGCACAAGGGAAAAAAAGAAAAAAATAGCTAAATAGTATGATATAATCAAAGGATCACAGAAGAAATCAAAGTGGAAGCCAAAATATAATTACTGACAAATGAAAATGAAACTATGATGAACTAAAACCAATGAGATGCAGCAAAAGCAGTTCCAGGAGGAAATTTTATAGTACTACAAACTTACCTCAGGTGACAAGAAAAATCTCAAATAGACAACTTTACACCCAAAGGAACTAGGGTGTAAAGAAGAAAGAAGAACAAACAAAACCCAAAGTTCAAAGAAGGGAAGAAATCATAAAAATTAAAACAAATAAATGAAATAGAGAAAAATAATAGAAAAAATAGAAAAGATCAATGAAACTAAAAGCTGATTTTTTGAAAAGACAAACAAAACTGATAAACCTTTAGACAGACTCATCAATAAAAAAGAAAGAGGGCCCAAATCAATAAAATCAGAAATTAAAAAGAAGTTATTATACAACTAACACCAGAGAAATACAAAGGGTCATAAAAGACCACAATGAGCAAGTAACCACAAGTAAATTTCTCATCTAGGAGAAATGAACAAATTCTGAAAAAGGTAACATCTCCAAAGACTGAATCAAGAAGAAATAGAAAATATAAATTGACTAATTACCTGCAAGTAAATTTAATCAGTAATTTTAAAAATTCCCCAAAATAAAAGTCTAGGACTGGATGGCTCCACAGGTGAATTCTAACAAACATTTCAAGGCATATTAACACCAATCTTTCTCAAACTATTCAAAAAAATTGCAGATGAAGGAATACTTCTGAAGTAATTCTTTGAGGCCAACAATACCTGATACCAAAACAAAAGATATCACACAAAAAATTACAGGCCAGTATCATTGATAAAAATAGATGCCAAAACCACAATAAAATATTAGTAAGCCAAACCCAACAATGCATGAAAAGGCTCATACACCATTAATATGCGGCATTTATCTCAGTGATGCAAGAATTTTTCAATAACTGTGAAATACCACATTAACAAACTGAAGAATTATAATAAAAACCTAATGACCATCTCAATAGATGAAGAAAAATCTTTTGACAAAATTCAACATCAATTTATGATAAAAACTCTCCAGAAAGTGGGCAGAGAGAATATACCTCAACATTATATAGGCCATACACAACAAATCTACAGCTGACATCATACTCAACAGAACAAGCTGAAAACATTTCCCCTAAGATGAAGAGCCAGACAGAGACTGTCACCAATTTTGAATAAAATTATGTTGAATGACATAATTTTGGAAATCCTAGTCATAGCAATCAGAGAAGAAAAAGAAATAAAAAGAATCCAAGTTGGAAAGGAAGAGCTTTGCAGATGACATGAAACAATAAATAGAAAATAATATGTCATCAGAAAACTACCATAGCTGATCAATAAATCTGGTAAAATTGCAGGATACAAAATTAACACACAGAACTCTATTGCATTTCCATGCACTATCAACTACCAGAAAGAGAATGGTATAAAATAGTGCAAATATATATTGAATAATTATAAATGGAGTAAAACCTTTACAAATTGTGGATCATTATATTGTACATCTGTAATTTACATAGTACAGAATTTATACTTCAAAAAATGATAAATTATGGAATATAAATCAAAAAAGAAAATAAAGCCATATTAAGATAAAAAATTTTAAAAATAATTTACCATCCAAAACTACACAAGAGAAAGTAAGCAGATGCAGTATCTTATCAGAATACACATGCAGTAAGGTAAGAGACATTTTGACCTCAAGAGGAGTTGTCATAATAGCATCTTCCACAACAAAGATACCATAAAACAAGTACCTTGTGCACATAGTAGTTTAGCTTTAAGTGGTATATGTGGCACTTTAAATCAAAAACAGAAAGACAGAAGTTGACAGCACTTTCAGCAAACAGAAAGACCATAATGGAAGCAAACAAGCAAGGACACCATTGTTTTCTTCAGTGGTTGACTTTATAGTCTCCATCTAAAGTGAAAGTGAAAGTCACCCAGCTGTGCCAACTCTTTGTGACCCCATGAACTATACACTCCATGGAATTCTCTAGGCCAGAATACTGGAGTGGGTAGCCTTTCCCTTCTCCAGAGAATCTTCCTGGGCAGGAATCGAGCTGAGGTCTCCAGCTGAGCTACTAAGGAAACCCTATTGCCCTCTAATGGCAGAGTTAACACGGTTCAAGCAGACCAGCAATGTGGTTGCAGGGTCAACCCAGTTTAGCATCCTGAAGCCTAGGGGAAGGAATGAGTTTGGAGCCAAGAGACAAGGGCCAGTTCAAGTGTTTGGTTTTTTTTTTTTAACTAAGTACCCTCCATTCCATCCTTCACACACATTTATTTTAGATTTTTCTCACTTATTGTCCAGTTATTATAGCAGCTAGAACTGGTATATATTATTTTTTCTTTTATTAGCTTTTAAAATTAATGTATTTATTAATATATTAGTTCACAGCAATATATCAGCAAATATTTTTTATCATTACAGAAGGAAGTAGGTTATTTTACATGTTAAGAATGATACTAAAGCAAAGTAATTCTGTTGTTCAACAGTAAACATTTTTTAAAGCTTGTTTGATTTCTACTTGCCCATAAGACTACTACAAATTCTTGTTTATTTCATGCTCTCTTTGAGAGTCTGATGTGCTTAACAATTGTTTAGGATTGTTATGTTTACTATAAATATTATATAAGTATTTATATCATTGTCTGGTGGTATATAAGAATTGTTCACTCATGTACTTTGTCTCTGAGATAAACAAATAGAGGAAAGAAGCCTATATGGTACACATGAAAATTTATGTTTTAATTCCAATGGACATTTCAAACTATGAGGATATTTAGAGGAACAGAGATGATGTTATTTTGCTGTGAGTACATCTTAGACGTTGCATGGATATGCAAAAACAACGCCAAAAGAATGGAAAGAATAGTTTTAAAACAACTCAATTCAATTCAGAAAGAAATTTAGCTAAAGAACTTATTACATTCATTAAATGAAGACTAAATTTCATCTTACGGTTTATTTGTAGACCCCCTCTTCTTAACAGTGTAAGTATTAGTCTCTCAGTCGTGTCCAACTCTTTGTCACTCCATCGACTGTAGCTCGCCATGCTTCTCTGTTCATGAAATTCTACAAGCAGGAATACTGGAGTGGGTTGCCATGCCCTTCTCCAGGGCATCTTCCGGACCCAGGGATCGAACCTGGGTCTTCTTCATTGCAGGCAGATTCTTTACCATCTGAGCCATGGGGAAGCCCTAATAGTGTAAGTACTAACTTAACTTCTACAGTTTTTGCTCTAATCTTTGTCTTGGAATACATTCCCTGCCACTCTTTATTTATTTTCTATTGGAGAGAGAATGATCCTCCAGGCAGATGAAATTACTTTTATAACAACGTCTATTCATTTGTTCTTTGAATCTCTTTTAAGCATTCTGAGTGTCTCTAGTTACTCAGATTTCCTACTCTATAAGGCTAATATCTTGGGATGCCATTTGGTCTTGTAGAGAAATGAAGACACAGAAAGATCAAGTCATTCCACATTGTAATTAGTTATCAGTGCAAGGTTGTTTTAATTGTTCCTCTGAGGTCTGCTTTAACCTAACTATCAGAAACTCACTCCAAGATACTGTTCCCTGGACACCCTTATTCTTGAGTCAGGAAAACATTTTTTTTTTTAATTCATCTTAGATATAATGGAAGCAATACTTAAGAAAATATAAAAGAAGAGTGCTGACAACAAACTGACAAGGGCTATTGTTTTTATCTTCAGGTTTTTTTGTTTCTTTGTTTTTAGTGATTTAACACAAATCACTGTTTGAAAATGGCAATACCCTGCAAAGAAGTAAAGTGAGTATATCTGGACATTCTATCTAACTTTTACAGCTATCAAAAATTATAAACTTGGTAAGGACATATGAATGAAGTAACATCTTTAGTTCTTTCTAGTCACAGGGCAAGAAAAAATTTGTCTTCAGACTGAAATTCAATTCAAAACAGGGAATATTTATTTGATGATATATATAATTACAATGCCTGCTTTGCTAATTTTTTCTTTCATATCAAATATGGACAAATTAGAGTTTAGAACACAGTCAACTAAATTTAGTTTAGTATACTGTTACATTAAGTAGGAATACCTAATGTTTGGAAACTTTTTTTTTATATAAATTTATTTATTTTACCTGGGGGCTAATTACTTTACAATATTGTAATAGTTTTTGCCATACATTGGCATGAAT
The DNA here is from genome assembly GCF_054371585.1 of Giraffa tippelskirchi. Classification (NCBI taxonomy): domain Eukaryota; kingdom Metazoa; phylum Chordata; class Mammalia; order Artiodactyla; family Giraffidae; genus Giraffa; species Giraffa tippelskirchi. The sequence goes on along the minus strand of NC_137280.1, from coordinate 115,809,196 downwards.
CAGCCATGGGTTTACATGTGTTCCCCTTCCTGGACCCCCCACCCACCTCCCTCCCCATCCCATCCCTCCGGGTCATCCCATTGCCCTGGCCCTGAGCCCCTGTCTCATGCATCGAACATGGAATGGTGTTCTGTTTCACATATGATAATATACATGTTTCAATGCCATTCTCCCAGAACGTCCCACCCTCACCCTCTTCCTCAGAGTCCATAAAATTGTTCTATGCATCTGTGTCTCTTATTCTGACTCGCATATAGGGTTATCGTTACCATCTTTCAAATTCCATATATATGCATTAGTATACTGTATTGTTGTTTTTCTTTCTGGCTTACTTCACTCTGTATAATGGGCTCCAGTTTCATCCATCTCAGGAGAACCGATTCAAATGTATTTTTTTTAATGGCTGAGTAATATTCCATTGTGTATATGTACCACAGCTTCCTTATCCATTCATCTGCTGATGGACATCTAGGTTGCTTCCATGTCCTGGCTATTGTAAACAGTGCTGCGATGAACATTGGGGTACACGCGTCTCTTTCAATTCTGGTTTCCTCGGTGTATATGCCCAGCAGTGGGATTGCTGGGTCATATGGCAGTTCTATTCCCAGTTTTTTAAGGAATCTCCACACTGTTCTCCATAGTGGCTGTACTAGTTTGCATTCCCACCAACAGTGTAAGAGGGTTCCCTTTTCTCCACACCCTCTCCAGCATTTATTGCTTGTAGACTTTTGGATAGCAGCCATTCTGACTGGTGTGAAATGATACCTCATTGTGGTTTTGATTTGCATTTCTCTAATAATGAGTGATGTTGAGCATCTTTTCATGTGTTTGTTAGCCATCTGTATTTCTTCTTTGGAGAAATGTCTGTTTAGTTCTTTGGCCCATTTTTTGATTGGGTCATTTATTTTTCTGGAATTGAGCTGCAGAAGTTGCTTGTATATTTTTGAGATTAATTGTTTGTCTGTTGCTTCGTTTGCTATTATTTTCTCCCATTCTGAAGGCTGTCTTTTCACCTTGCTTATAGTTTCCTTTGTTGTGCAAAAGCTTTTAATTTTACAACTCCTTTTTCAACTAGTACAAGGCTTAATTACCAAAATAAGTTAAAAGGAGCTTGCGCTTTAATATAACTTGACACTTTGCCAATGTTAGTATTGTCCAGGGCTGCGTCTACTTCATCTAAAATAAAGAATGGAGCAGGCCGAAAACTGTGCACAGCGAACAGGAGTGCCAATGCTGCCACGCATCTCTCTCCCCCTGACAAGTTATCCATGGGCATGAACCGTTTGCCTGGGGCCACACAGTTATAGCTAATTCCCTCCAAGTAAGGCTCTTCTGGGTTCTCTGGGCTGAGAAATGCTTGGGCACTGTTGTTTCTGCAGAGCTTCTTGTAGATTTGATCAATTGAGACTGAGATGTGCTCAAAACACTGGTTGAAAAGATCGTATCTCCTTTTTTTCCAAAGCTGATGCACTGATAGGCATCTATCCAGAGCATGATGACTGCATGTTCAGCCGAGTTTTGACCCTAGATCTTTCTCCGTATCCAGATACTGAAGGCAGAGAAAGCAGCAGGAGACAGCGCAAGTCCCATTAGGACCTAGAGTGCCCTTGAGCTGGGAGCAGTCACACAGTGCTCAGGCCAGTCCATTTAGTTCAGACCCAAACTGCTTCTGGAGCAAAAGCTAGGTGGCTTGTGTGCCATTTATGGAAAAGTTTGACTGTTACAGGCAAAGATGCTGCAGCTCACCTTCGTTAAGGAGTGTCCAGGCCCCACTCCAGTAGGTAATGTGTCCCATGAGAGTCAGCTTTGATTGAGTTTAACAAAGAAACCACAACAGTTTAAACTTGCATTCTGAAAGCCGGTCAGAAAATTTTGAATCCTGCATTATCTTTACTCTGATCTTGCCTTGCATGTTTAAGTAATCTTTAAGGGAAACTCATGGTTTTTAAATAGTTATAGGGTGTTGAATCTGTTTCATGGAAAGTTATTTCAAAGGAACTGAAGTCAATATTGAAAATGCCAATAAAAAAGTCTAATTTCAAAAAAAAAAAAAAAAAAAAAAAAAAAAAAAGGAGCTTGCGAAACTTCTCATTGTATCAGAATGATACAATGTATCTCTTTGTATGCTCTAAGCTGCTTCAGATATCTCTCAAAAGTATAGTCTATACAAGAACTTCAGTATGTATGTCCTATTATAAATAAGCATGGACTCTTGAAAGGAAGAATGATCAGTTCAAATATGAATTTTCAAAGTTATCTCTTCCCACACTAGAATAATAAAGTACTTTGGGAGTTTATATGTGGCTGAGAGTCTCAGGAACAGGTAGGTATTGCATTGCCTTGAGGTGTATTAAGGTAACAAACCAACACAGTTTCCTCAAAACTGTGGGGCTTCCCAAGACAGAAAACTTTCAGAGGCAAAACAGGGGCAGGCTAACCAAGATTGCTGATACACTGTCCTAAACTCTGCCACCTTTTATCTTTTTATACTGTATTTGACTTCTCAGACACTCAAATATTGCATTTCTGTTTCTCTTTGATCCCTTCAAAACCTTAGAAAACAGAAATAGCCGCTTTCACCTTTCTTCCAATACTTTAGCTGTTAAGTACTAAATGAAAGAGAATGCAATATAACTCCTTGAAAAAACTTGAACTAGAAGCATCTTTGACTTAACCCTGTTTCATGGAGAGTTTGCTAGAATGAAATTGTCTAACAGAAGTCATTCAGGATTGTGAGACCACAGAGTAAATTGTATCACTTTAGTCCCATAAAAAATAGTGGCTGCTGTGGTGAGGTCCTAGCAGCTTGCCTTATACATTGTATACATGTTAAAAGCCTGTGTATGTTTATTAAGATGGCAATACAATTGAAGATATTTCAAAACAGTAGTGGTGGTGATGATGATGGTGAAATGCATGATGCAGGAGAATAAATTGTGCTATAGACATTGCACCAGTATAACATTGACTTACAGATAGCCATGTAGATGAGTTTTGTCATTAGACTACCTGGATTCAGATCTCCAAGTCACCAATGTCTGATGGGTGTGACAATGAACAGTTTGCTAATTCTACCAAACACCTTTTCATACTATTCATGTATGGATGTGAGAGTTGGACTGTAAAGAAAGCTGAGCGCCGAAGAATTGATGCTTTTGAACTGTGGTGTTGGAGAAGACTCTTGAAAGTCCCTTGGACCACAAGGAGATCCAACCAGTCCATTCTAAAGGAAATCAGTCCTGGGTCTTCATTGGAAGAACTGATGTTGAAGCTGAAACTCCAATACTTTGGCCACCTGATGCGAAGAGCTGACTCATTTGAAAAGACCCTGATGCTGGGAAAGATTGAGGGCAGGCAGAGAAGGGGACAACAGAGGATGAGATGGTTAGATGGTATCACTGACTCGATGGACATGAGTTTGGGTAGACTCTAGGAGTTGGTGATGGACAGGGAGGCCTGACATGCTGCAGTCCATGGGGTCGCAAAGAGCTGGACAAGACTGAGCAACTAAAATGAAACTGAAACTTACCAAATACCTCATATGTAAAATAGGATCATTACTGTTCTTAACTCTTAATACTGTTCTCAGGATTTTTTTTAAAAAAGGGAAATGGCACATAAATAAAAGGTCAGTATAAGCAGCTATTCAATGTTCTGTGTTCCAGGAGTTGATAAAGACAATAGACAATACAACCTGACCTCAATTCCCTTCCTCTAGCAAAGGTTGGCCATGGTTTTATTTGACAATATGCCCACATTTTGCCAAGTAACTAAAATTGTTGCCAATTAGTTACTGGCAAATTACTTTGCCTAGTAACTAAAATTGACTTGTCTAAATTCTACATAGTTTTATCTGTTATATAAATTGCATGTTCTTTTGATAACTATCACAAATAAATCCTAATGTTTAATTTAATTGATATTGCTCTACCAACCAATTGGTGCTTGTAAACAATCTCAGCTCAAAATGGACTACTTAATGTCTCCCTCTGAATTTATGTCTCATGCTGCCTTCAGGCTTATCTTTCTAATACTGGGACACATCACATATTACTTCCCCTCTCAGGAACTTCTAGTTTCTCCCTTATTGCCTACCGAAACACAATTTTTTTTCTTGAAGTACGATGATTGGGACGTCTTATCTTGTTATGCTTCACATAGGACAGCAATACCTCTGTGCACACAAATCTGTCACAAGACTGCATGCCATTTCCCGGACACATTGTGTTCATCACACCTCCTAAAGTTTGCAATATTAGTGTTGGAATTAGCTTAGAATTTTTTTTCTCTCCAGTTTCTTTTCTTTCTCTTTATACTCCTTGAAAATCCCTTACCTTACAAAAACAATACCACATTTATATTTTTGCTTAGTCTTTCAACAATCTTATCCAAGCTCAAAGTAAGTGTATTATGTTAGTATTTAAAATGGTTCTATTCTTCTAATAATTTCCCCATGATCTCAATGCATCATAGGTGATGGTCTGTTGCTTATTTTACTGTTAACTCCAAGATAATTGAGAACATATATTGCATTTTTCTATATGATTATAATTAAATTTAATAGCATTATGATTAGTTCAGTGTTACATAGAATATTTAAAGCTTTATTAAACATTAAAAACTGTCTCATTATTAACAAAAAGAACCAATATGTAAAACTATGACTTTTTAAAATGACATGAGTTTTGGACTCTAAGTAATAATATTATTACCTTTAATTGAAAGCTAAACTTGGGTAATGATTTACATTTCTTATATTTCTTTAAAGCAATTCAGTGAGTTTATCACTGTTCTTATATCCCATTTAACAAATGAGGATAGACCAAGAGGCAAAGAATGTACGTTAAAAATGAAAGATTATAGACAGAAAGTTGCAGGGTCAAGATTTAACCCCTATATATTAACTTAATACTAACAAAATGTCAGTCATTTTTTTACCTCAAAATTTAAATCAATAGAAAATTTGAGTGAGAGTCAACATCATAACTAAAGCAAAACATATAATTCCAAATGAGAGGAACAGAAAAGGACATGGCCAAGAGATGATGGTTTTTAATTTATAAGACTTGGGGAAATAGACTTTCCTATTGGTATAGGCAGCCTTTATTGTGCTGGATACTGTGGCTTTTCCCAGGAGGGATCAAAGGTAACATCCAAGCCAGGCCAATTTCGACTGCAGAATTTCAGTAGAAAAGATTTACAATTGTCTGGACTCCTGTGGATTGAAGACAATATATATCTACATTCTGGGCCAATAGTGCACATTCTGAACAAGGTTTTATAGTCAGTAGACACCCTCTTCTCACAGTGAATTGTGTCATGTTCCCATTTTGGGGTTTCCTCTACACATAGTAATCATCCCAACTTATGGCACCAGTATTGAGAATATCAGTGCCACCATTACTGTGAAGGGGATGAGACATTTCAAGAAGAGATGAAAAAAAGCATCTCAGATTTCTCTTCACCACCACTTTTGCTCTTAAGTCAAAGAAAATGAGTCAGAAGTGTACTTCCTTATCATTTTGTAAAATTAGCATTTTTTGAAACTTGGTTTTATAACTTTTGACTGGGAGCTCTCCCTCATGCCCAACTTTGGGAGAATTGATCAGTAACAATTACATAGATAAAAAGTATCATTTACATTGTTAAATAACAGTCATCCAAGTGAAAACTGAATTGTTTTTTTCTTCATCATGGAAGGTTCAGTTTATATTTGCGTCCTTATTTCTGTGGGTGAGATCATGTAGGCTGAAAGACATCAGATGTCATAAATTCATGTCAAGAAGCTTTGAATCAGATTTCTGATTCAGATGGAATGAACAGTACAGGACAACATTGAAAATATGTTTAATATTCAGCACTTTAAAGATCAGTTAATATAACTTATTTTAATATCAGATCTAATCAGATTTAATATCAGCTTCTATTATAGTTACAGATGTTCCTGTCTATTTATATATGTTTCAGGGAAGATAACATGTTATTTACAAAATTAGTGAGATATTATGTAACTATGTCATATTTCCATTGTCTTTATATGGGTATATATGAATGTAAATTATGCACAGACAAATTTCAACTAATGTGACAATTTTGAAATTTAAAGACTGTTTAAAAAAATCTTTTTCTTTTCAATTACAGGCTTCCCTTTAATGGAGCCATGGAAGAACATATATCAGAAAATGGCATTAATCTGGAGAATAGTAGATATCATAATCAAATCACTAAATCACACATACACACACAATCTTCTAATGGCAGCACCCAGACACCTTTAATTCACAGTTGTTTACTTCCTGCACTGTCTACCATTTAATCACAGAAGCAAGATGAATAACAGCATTGTAACTGAATTCATGATCCTAGGCCTCACTCAAAAACCTGAACTCCAGGGAGTTCTCTTCATTATCTTTCTCTTCATCTACTTCATGGCTTTCCTCGGCAATACGCTCATTGTCATTGCCATAGTCTATAACACTACCTTGCATACGCCCATGTATGTTCTCCTTCTGGCCCTGGCTATCGTGGACATCATCTGCACAACAAGCATAACACCAAAAATACTTGCGACCCTGCTAACATCAAGAAAGACCATCTCATATGGAGGCTGCCTGTCCCAACTCTTCTTCTTCACATGGTCCCTGGGTGCTGAGATGGTTCTCTTCACCACTATGGCCTATGACCGCTATGTGGCCATCTGTTTCCCTCTATGCTACAGTGCTATCATGAACCACAATATGTGTGTGGCCTTGCTCAGCATTGTCATGGCTATTGCAGTAACCAACTCCTGGGTACACACAGGTCTCATCCTGAGGCTGACCTTCTGTGGATCAAATACCATTGACCACTTCTTCTGTGAGATACCCTCGCTGCTAGCTTTGTCCTGCAGCCCAGTGAGGATCAATGAAGTGATGGTGTGTGTTGCTGATATTACTCTGGCTGTAGGTGACTTCACCCTCACCTGCATCTCCTACTGTTTTATCATTGCTGCCATTCTTCGCATCCGCACTACAGAAGGGAAAAGGAAGGCCTTCTCAACATGCTCATCCCATCTCATAGTGGTGTCTCTTTATTACTCTCCTGTAATCTACACCTATATACGCCCTGCTTCCAGCTACACATTTGAAAGGGACAAGGTGGTAGCTGCACTCTATACTCTCGTGACCCCTACATTAAACCCAATTGTGTACAGTTTCCGAAACAAGGACATGCAGGCAGGGATTAGGAAAGTATTTGCATTCCTGAAACATTAGTAGTTTCAAAGGAGAATGTCAACTCTCTAGAATAATTTTCTACATCTTAGATTTTACTTACCTTTCATATTTACCTCAATCCCCAATTCTTCCATTCCCTCTTAGCACAAGAATGTCTCATCTCATAGTAAATCACTTCCTTAGATCTTTATGTAGGAGATAGGAAGAATAAAAGAAAAACAGGCCCCGGCAAGGGCCACAGAAGAAATTTATAGTTATTGATAAACTGGATGCTATAAGGCATGAGACTCTTGGAACAAGACCAGAGAAAACAGTTCATAATCTTGAAAACAATATATGACCCTGGCGTCGGAAACCGACCCCAGACTGTTTCTCAACTGGGGTCTCAGAGTCACATGTTTTATGTATTTGGTGGAAAATCTATAGATAAGAATATAAGTCTTAGTTACTGATTTGTTATTGATTACTGTTTCTTAATTACTCAATGGCTAATGATCACTTTGTTCTTTGGCCCTGAAGGCCACATGGTTATAGTTTAACTCCCCGCATATTCTTCCATTCATGGCTGAGAGTATAATAAATCTGGCTTGGTTTCAGTTTCGGCACCTTCACCTTGGAGCAGTGTTGGTCCCCCGATTCTCGCTTTTCTCTGAATTCTTGTGTCTTGTTTCTCATTCTCTCACCTTATCGCGCTTTCGGAAACCCTGCTTGTCGAGCCGACCTCGACACTTCACTTCTAAACTACACTTATTCTCAGGACTTCCTTGGTGGTCTAGTCATTAAGACTCCGTATCCCTAATGCAGGAGGCCCAGATTTGATCTCTGGTCAGGGAACTGGATCCCTCATGCCACAACTAAGAGCCTGCATCTGACAACAAAGATCCTGTGTGCCTCAGCTAAGACTAGGTGCAGCCAAATTAAAAAAAAAAAAAATACACTTATTCTCTTATAATTTAACTGTACTGACTGATTGTTCTATATAGGTTCCTGAAACATTCTCTTTCATGAAAAGTTTCCAAACTAATGACAGTAAATTACAGTGTAATTACAGTGTTTCTCTTAATCCTACCTTGTTCCTAGAATTCTCATTGTCTCCACAACTCCACATTTTTCACTTTAACAATATTTGTGATGTAATGGACATGAGTTTGAGCCAACTCCCAGAGATAGTGAAGGCCAGGGAAGCCTGACGTGCCTCAGTACATGGGGTCACAAAGAGTCGATCATGACTTAGTGACTGAACAACAACAGCAACATAGATATAGCCTCACACAAACAGATATCCATATCTCTTGCTATATATATATATATATACACACACACACATATACATACACATATATATATACATACACATATATATATGTGTATGTATATATATATATACACACATAAGAGTGTGTGTTAGTCACTTCAATTGTGTCCTTGTCTTCACAACCCTATTGACAGTAGCCCACCAGGCTCCTCTGTCCATGGGTCTCTCCAGGCAAGAATACTGGGGTGGGTTGCCATGCCCACCCCCTGGGGATCTTTCCAACCCAGGATTGAACCTGCACCTCTTATGTTTCCTACATTAGCAGGCAGGCTTTTTACCACTAGTGCCACCTGGGAAGCCCATATAGACATATACCACATGTCTAAATATATATATATGAATATTTATTTATATTAATAAAGTAAATAAATATATAAATATTTATTAATAAATTAAATAAATATAATATTATAAATAAATATAATATTTTTATATATAGACATATTATGTCAACATCTTTCTAAATGTCAAATTTAACAATATAATAGCAGTTATTTTACCAGCAAAAGCAAGTTTACTCAAGAATAGTTGGAGGAATTGCAATTCAGAGTATGCCAACAATGGTGGACCACAGGCAAATCCAGAGAACAACGGAAGAAAACTAGCTTTTAGGTGGTGCTAGTGGTAAAGAACCCACCTGCCAATGCAGGAGGCATAAGAGACATGAGTTCAATTCCCTGGAGAAGGAAATGGCAACCCACTCCAATATTCTTGCCTGGAGAATCCCATGGACAGAGGAGCCTGGTGGGCTACCATTCATAGGGTAGCAAAGAGTCAGTCATGACTGAAGCAACTTAGCACAGCACAAGTAGAGAAAAAGAGAAACGGGAAGTTCTATAATAACCAATTAGTCCATTGGAGAAAGCTAGGAGGTCAAAGTATGGACGCTTCTCATTGGTTGGGCTGCTGTAGTCTCTGATTGGTCTCTCACTGGGTGAAGTTTTCTTTCTCCTGCTGGATAATAAAGTAGATAACACTTTCTTGTCAGAAATATAGGCTTATATCTCTTCCTGTTTGTAATAACTGATGATGTATCATGGAACTTGAGAGTTGCTTTACAGGTCTGTCTTAAATCTAACTTTAGATGATGATCCTTTAATTAATTCTCAGTACTGGTCTGATGCTTGCAACCCCATGGACTGTAGCCTGCAGGCTCCTCTGTCCATGGAATTCTACAGGCAAGAATATAGGAGTGGGTTGCCATCTCCTTCTCTAGGGGACCTTCCTCACCCAGGAATTGAACCCAGGTCTCCTGCTTTGCAGGCGGACTCTATACCATCTGAGCCACAAGGGAAGTCCAAGGATAGAATGAAAAAGCCTGCTGCTGCTGCTGCTGCTGCTGCTAAGTCGCTTCAGTTGTGTCCGACTCTGTGAGACCCCGTAGATGGCAGCCCATCAGGCTCCCCTGTCCCTGGGATTCTCCAGGCAAGAATACTGGAGTGGGTTGCCATCTCCTTCTCCAATGCATGAAAGTGAAAAGTGAAAGTGAAGACGCTCAGTCGTGTCCAACTCTTCGCGAGCCTATGGACCGCAGCCTACCAGGCTCCTCCCTCCATGGGATTTTCCAGGCAAGAGTACTGGAGTGGGTTGCCATTGTCTTCTCCAGAAAAAGCCTACAGCACCCAGTATTCCCAGGTGGTCTCCCATCCAAGTATTAACCAGGCCCGATCCTGCTTAGTTTCCGAGATCATATAAGATGGGGCACATTCAGAGTGGCGTGCCTGTAGACAATACTGGCATACCTCACAGGTATGTGTTTGGTTTCAGACCACCACAATGAAACAAATATCACATGAAACAAATCAAACTTTTTTTTTAATTTCACAGAGCAAATAAAAGTTACATTTATACTACAGTATAGTCTATTACATGTGCATTCAGTTCAGTTCAGTTCAGTCGCTCAGTCGCGTCCGACTCTTTGCGACCCCATGAATCGCAGCACGCCAGGCCTCCCTGTCCATCACCAACTCCCGGAGTTTACCCAAACCCATGTCCATTGAGTCAGTGATGCCATCCAACCATCTCATCCTCTGTCGTCCTTTTCTCCTCCTGCCCACAATCCTTCCCAGCATTAGGGTCTTTTCCAATGAGTCAACTCTTCGCATGAGGTGGCCAAAGTATTGGAGTTTCAGCTTCAACATAGTCCTTCCAATGAACACCCAGGACTGATCTCCTTTAGGATGGACTAAAGGAACCTTTAGGTTGGATCTCCTTGCAGTCCAAGGGACTCTCGAGAGTCTTCTCCAACACCACAGTTCAAAAGCATCAATTCTTCGGGGCTCAGCTTTCTTCACCACCCAACTCTCACATCCATAAATGACCACTGGAAAAACCATAGCCTTGACTAGATGGACCTTTGTTGGCAAAGTAATGTCTCTGCTTTTAAATATGCTATCGAGGTTGGTCATAACCTTCCTTCCAAGGAGTAAGTGTCTTTTAATTTCATGGCTGCAATCACCATCAGCAGTGATTTTGGAGCCCAAAAAAATAAAGTCTGACACTAATTACACTGTTTCCCCATCTATTTTCCCATGAAGTGATGGGACCAGATGCATTAGTATGGTCTAAAAGAAACAATGTACCTTCCTTATGTAAAACATTTTGTTGCTAAAAAATGCTAATCATCTTCTGCTATGCTATGCTATGCTATGCTAAGTCACATCAGTCATGTCCGACTCTGTGCGACCCCATAGACGGCAGCCCACCAGGCTCCCCCGTCCCTGGGATTCTCCAGGCAAGAGTACTGGAGTGGGTTGCCATTTCCTTCTCCAGGGCATGAAAGTGAAAAGTGAAAGTGGAGTCGCTCAGTCTGTCCGACTCAGTGACCCCATGGACTGCAGCCCGCCAGGCTCCTCCGTTCATGGGATTTTCCAGGCAATCATCTTCTGAACCTCCAGCAAATCATAGTCTTTTTTTGGTGGTGGATGACCTTGCCTTGATGTTAATGGCTACTGAGTGATAAGGGTGGTAGTTGCTGAAGGTTAGGGTGGTGGTGGCAATTTCTTAAAATAAAACAAGAATAAAGTTTGCTGAATCATTTGACTCTTCGTGTCATTATTGATTTTTCTGTAGCATGCAATGTTCTTTAATAACATTTTGCTCGCAAAAGAATTTCTTTCAACTAGAGTTGATCCTCTCAGACCCTGCCACTACTATATTAGCTAAGCTGATGTAATATGTGTATGCTTTGCTGTCATTTCAACAGTTCTTTACAGCATCTTCACCAGGAGTAGAGTCCATCTCAAAGACAGTCCACTGTCTTTGCTCATCCATAATAAACAATTCTTCATTTGTTTAAATTTTAACATAATATTACAGCAATTCAGTCACATTTGGGCTCCACTCTTATTTCTAGTTTTCTTCTTATTTTGACGACACCTGCAGTTACTTCCTCCACTGAAATTTTGAGCCCTTCAAAGTCATCCATGAGGATTGAAATCAAATTCCAGTGTCCTGTGAATAATAATACTTTGATATCTTCTAGTGAATCCCAAATATTCTCAATAATATCTAGAGTGGGATATCCTTTCCCTGATGCTGGGAAAGATTGAAGGCTGGAGGAGAAGGGGATGACAGAGGATGAGATGGTTGGATGGCATCACCGACTCGATGGATATGAGTTTGAGCAAGCTCCAGGAATTGGTGATGGACATGGAAGGCTGGTATGCTGCAGTCCATAGGGTCACAGAGTCAGACACGACTGAGGGACTGAACTGAACTGATATACGACTTCTATTTTTATATATACATGCTAAATCTTTACTGGAAAAGGTCAGTTTTCTTCTAATCCTAAAGAATGGATGTGCCAAAGAATGCTCAAACTACCGCACACTTGCACTCATCTCACACTCTAGCAAAGTAATGCTCAAAATTCTTGAAGACAGACTTCAATAGGACATAAATCATGAACTTCCAGATGTTCAAGCTGGATTTAGAAAAGGCAGAGGAACCAGAGATCAAATTGCCAACATCAGCTGGATCATCAAAAAAGCAAGAGAGTTCCAGAAAAAACATCTACTTCTGTTTATTGACTATGCCAAAGCCTTTGACTATGTGGATCACAACAAACTGTGGAAAATTCTGAAAGAGATGGGGATACTAGACCACCTGACCTGCCTCCTGAGAAATCTGTATGCTGGTCAAGAAGCAACAGTTACAACTGGACATGGCACAATAGACTGGTTCCAAATCAGGAAAGGAGTACGTCAAGGCTGTATATTATCACCCTGCTTATTTAACTTCTATGCAGAGTAAATCATGCAAAAATGCTGGGCTGGATGAAGCATAAGCTGGAATCAAGATTGCCAGGAGAAATATCAATAACCTCAGATATGCAGATGACACCACCCTTATGACAGAAAGCAAAGAAGAACTAAGAGCCTCTTGATGAAAGTGAAAGAGTAGAGTGAAAAAGTTGGATTAAGACAACATTCAGAAAACTAAGATCATGGCATCTGGTCCCATCACTTCATGGCAAATAGATGCAGAAACAATGGAAACAGTGACAGATTTTATCTTCTGGGGCTCCAGAATCACTGCGGATGGTGACTGAAGCCGTGAAATTAAAAGACACTTGCTCCTTGGAAGAAAATTTATGACCAATCTAGATAGCATATTAAAAAGCAGAGACATTACTTTGCCGACAAAGGTCCATCTAGTCAAAGCTATGGTTTTTCCAATAGTCATCTATGGATGTGAGAGTTGGACTGTGAAGAAAGCTGAGCACCAAAGAATTGACACTTTTGAACTGTGGTGTTGGAGAAGACTCTTGAGAGTCCCTTGGACTACAAGGAGATCCAACCGGTCCATCCTAAAGGAGATCAGTCCTGGGTGTTCATTGGAAAGACTGATGTTGAAGCTGAAACTCCAATACTTTGGCCACCTGATGTGAAGAGCTGACTCATTGGAAAAGATCCTGATGCTGGGAAAGATTGAGGGCAAGAGGAGGAGGGGACGACAGAGGATGAGATGGTTGGACAGCATCACCGACTCAATGGACATGGGTTTGGGTAGACTCCGGCAGGTGGTTATGGACAGGGAGGCCTGGCGTGCTGCGGTTCATGGGGTCGCAAAGAGTCAGACACGACTGAGCGACTGAACTGAACTGAACTGATCTGAATGGAAAAATAAAAAGAGGTAAATGATTAACAAATCACATAAATGTAACAAAATAAATGAGCCAGCAATACACCAGTTGCAGAAATGTCAAACATATAAATAATTGAATAAGCTTGAACATAAAAACATTGAACTAGTATAGTATATATACTCTTATATATAGCCCTCTCTGGGCTCCCTGGATAGCTCAGTTGGAAAGAATTTGCCTGCAAAGCAGGAGACCTGGGTTTGGTCCCTGGGTTGGGAAGATCCCCGGGAGAAGGGAAAGGCTACCCACTCTAGTATTCTGAACTAGAGAATTTCACGGATGTCCAGGGCATCGCAAAGAGATGGACATGACTGAGCGGCTGTAACTTCACTTCACTTCACTTCACATATAGCCCTCTCCAGAAAGAGAGTGGAGTTTCTTTACAAGCACATATGAAACAATTTTAAAATGCATCGTATATTTTACCATGAAATGAATCTCAATAAATTTCACAGCATCAAAGATAACAAATATTATCAAACATGTAGTGTGTGTGTATCTGTGTATCTGCAATTTGGAAAACTCAGCAGTGGCCACAGGACTGGAAAAGGTCAGTTTTCATTCCAATTTCAAAGGAGGGTGATGCCAAAGAATGTTCAAATTACCATACAATTGAGCTCATTTCACATAGCAAGATTATGCTCAAAATCCCATGCTAGTCTTCAGTAGTATGTGAACCGAGAACTTCCAGGTGGGCAAGCTGGGTTTTGAAGAGGCAGTGGAACTAGAGATCAAATTGCCAACATCCTTTGGATCATGGAGAAACCAAGGGAGACCCAGAGCATATCTACTTCTGTTTCACTGACTACGCTGAAGCCTTTGAATGTGTGGATCACAACTAACTGTGGAAAATTCTTAAAGAGATGGGAGTACCAGACCACTTTACTTGTTTCCTGAGAAACCTGTATGCAGGTCAAGAAGCAACAGTTAGAACCAGACATGGAACAACTGACTAGTTCAAAATTGAACTCATGGAAATGTTATTCTCAATAGCACAAAATTGGAGGGAAAAAAAAACAGAAAAAGTTATGTTTTAAAAGTGTATTGCTACATACCAGTTCTTTTGTAAGTGGTTTACAACCATCAGCACTTGCATGAATAAATCTAGAAGGCCAATTTTGAGTTAAAAAAAGACAAACAACACTTTCAGTATGATTCTCTGAATGTAAAGCTCAAAAGAGAAACACACATTTGAAGACACAAATATTTATGATAAAATTGTAAAGAAAAGAAATTGACTAAAACAAAATTGAGGATGCTGTAGCTCTCTGAGGAAGATAGGAGGCAACCACCAGGAGTTCGAACTCATTGCTGATGTACATTTCCTATATGTGAGGTGACCACAGGTTACTTTCTTTAATTTTAAATGTATAAATGTTAACAGAATGTATTCCCTTGTATATGCAATATATTTTATCATATGAATTAAAATAATTTTACTTTTAGAAGTGTCAAAAATAGCACAAAACCACCAAGGAGACCTCATTTTGTTATTCTACTGCATCATATTAACAAGTACATTATTGTCATCCCACTCCCAATACATTTGCAAACCCACACATGCTTCTAATAAGCAAATGGCCCATGAATTCTGTTCTGAGAGTCACCTAAAAGGGAAAAACACTCAATAATTCTTCTATTAGAGTAGACCAGAAATCAGCAGTTAATTATAACATTCAAACAATGGGTAGTCCGATGTATAAAAATATATGAAGGGATGATTTATTCCATAATTAATCCTTAGAAACTTAAATAGCAATAAAATATTAATTTATTCCTATCAAAATAATGATACATTTAATACCATGCTGGTGGAATCTAAAACAAGCAGATAAATAAATAAATAACAGCAGATATATTACTGCAGATGAGACAGAAAAAAAAAAGTGAATACATTTGGATCAACTTGCATAAGGATGTTAAACAACTGTTCCAGACATATACCAAAGACATACTATATGTATATCAGATATATGTATGTTTACACATTCAAACAAAACTTTCCTCTGACAGGAAGTTCAGAATATATCTGAAGATCTGAAACAAGTGGCATTGTGCAGAGTGAGTGGGGCTTAATCACAGGCTCTGTCACTACAGAGAGTAGTAGTTTCCCAGGGATAAAGAAGATAAAGAGTTCATGCAAGAAATGATGGACTGTAATAAGGCCTTTGATGTGAAGCCAGAGGACATGGATTTCTGGCCTCTTTAAAGGGCTAATCCAAAGTAGTCAAGCTGCTGACTGCGCTTACCCTTTTAATGGGAAGTTTTGATATTCCCATTAAACTTGTGGTTGGGAATTTGAGGAGAAAGGCTCAGTATTGCTGCTAAAAAAGCTGAGGCAAAATGCCCCTGGCTCTGGACCTGTTGTATCCACAATACCTGAATGGGGTGCAAAAGTACAATAATTAATCACAGGAAGCAGTTTCCAGTTGGAATCCCAGATGGCTACTTGCCGAAAGTTACCTAGCTGCTAGACAGATGTGTGTGTGCATAAGTGTGTTCATGTTACAAAAGGAGAGAGAGAGAACCTCCATATTGTTAAACCTAACATTAAGAAAAACTAATATATTAGTAGGAACTAATATAGTAGGAGCTTGTTATAGTTGAAATTTATTGATATATTTTGGATAAGTACAGTCTCGCCACTCATACACTTAAAACATCCACTTTAAATTTAATGAAAAGAAGCATAACTTTTATTTTAAAAGAGAAAGAAATTATTAAACAAATCAGGAAGGGAGAAAGGAAGATAAGTGGATATAAAATAAACAAAACCAGAAATATCGGAAATAAAATAAATTTACTCAATTAAAAAAAAACATATAAAAGACATTCTATTTGTTTATTTTTGCTTTTATTTCCAATATTCTGAGAGGTGGGTCATAGAGGATCCTGCTGTGGTTTATGTCGGAAAGTGTTTTGCCTATGTTTTCCTCTAGGAGTTTTATAGTTTCTGGTCTTACGTTTAGATCTTTAATCCATTTTGAGTTTATTTTTGTGTATGGTGTTAGAAAGTGTTCTAGTTTCATTCTTTTTCAAGTGGTTGACCAGTTTTACCAGCACCACTTGTTAAGAGATTGTCTTTTCTCCATTGTATATTCTTGCCTCCTTTGTCAAAGATAAGGTGTCCATAGGTTCGTGGATTAATCTCTGGGCTTTTTATTTTGTTCCATTGATCTATATTTCTGTCCTTGTGCCAATACCATACTGTCTTGATGATGTGGCTTTGTAGTAGAGCCTGAAGTCAGGCAAGTTGATTCCTCCAGTTCTGTTCTTCTTTCTCAAGATTGCTTTGGCTATTCGAGGTTTTTTGTATTTCCATACAAATTGCGAAATTATTTGTTCTAGTTTTCTGAAAAATACCGTTGGTAGCTTGATAGGGATTGCATTGAATCTGTAGATTGCTTTGGGTAGTATACTAATTTTCACTATATTGATTCTTCTGATCCATGAATACGGTATATTTCTCCATCTATTTGTGTCCTCTTTGATTTCTTTCACCAGTGTTTTATAGTTTTCTATATACAGGTCTTTTCTTTTTTTAGGTAGATATATTCCTAAGTATTTTATTCTTTTCATTGCGATGGTGAATGGAATTGTTTCCTTAAATTCTGTTTTCTCATTGTTAGTGTATAGGAATGCAAGGGATTTTTGTGTGTTAATTTTATATCCTGCAACTTTACTATATTCATTGATTAACTCTAGTAATTTTCTGGTGGAGTCTTTAGGATTTCCTATGTAGAGGATCATGTCATCTGCAAACAGTGAGAGTTTTACTTCTTCTTTTCCAATCTGGATTCCTTTTATTTCTTTTTCTGCTCTGATTGCTGTGGCCAAAACTTCCAAACCTATGTTGAATGGTAGTGGTGAGAGTGGGCACCCTTCTCTTGTTCCTGACTTTAGGGGAAATGCTTTCAGTTTTTCACCATTTAGGATAATGTTTGCTGTGGGTTTGTCATATATAGCTTTTATTATGTTGAGGTAGGAAATGGCAACCCACTCCAGTATTCTTGCCTGGAGAATCCCAGGGACGGCGGAGCCTGGTGGGCCACCGTCTATGGTGTCGCACAGTTGGACACGACTGAAGCAACTTGGCAGCAGCAGGAGCAGCATGTTCCTTCTATTCCTGCTTTTTGGAGAGTTTTTATCATAAATGGATGTTGAATAATTAAAACTAAAAGCTTTTGCTCAACAAAGGGAACTATAAGCAAGGTGAAAAGACAGCCTTCAGAATGGGAGAAAATAATAGCAAACAAAGCAATGGACAAACAATTAATCTCAAAAATATACAAGCAACTCCTACAGCTCAATTCCAGAAAAATAAACGACCCAATCAAAAAGTGGGCCAAAGAACTAAACAGACACTTCTCCAAAGAAGACATACAGATGGCTAACACACACATGAAAAGATGCTCAACATCACTCATTATCAGAAAAATGCAAATCAAAACCACAATAAGGTACCATTTCACGCATGTCAGAATGGCTACTATCCAAAAGACTACAAGCAATAAATGCTGGAGAGGGTGTGGAGAAAAGGGAATCCTCTTACACTGTTGCTGGGAATGCAAACTAGTACAGCCACAATGGAGAACAGTGTGGAGATTCCTCAAAAAACTGGAAACAGAATTGCCATATGACCCAGCAATCCCACTGCTGGGCATACACACTGAGGAAACCAGTATTGAAAGAGACACATGTACCCCAGTGTTCATCGCAGCACTGTTGATAATAGCCAGGACACGGAAGCAGCCTAGATGCCCAACAGCAGACAAATGGATAAGGAAGCTATGGTACATATACACAATGGAACATTACTCAGCCATTAAAAAGAATACATTCGAATCAGTTCTAATGAGGTGGATGAAACTGGAGCCTATTATACAGAGTGAAGTAAGCCAGAAAGAAAAACACCAATACAGTATACTAACACATATATATGGTATGTAGTTAATCGGTAAAGATAATCCTGTATGTGAGACATCAAAAGAGACACAGATAAATAGAACAGTATTATGGACTCTATGGAAGAGGAGGAGGGCGGGAGGATATGGGAGAATGGCACTGAAGCAAATAAATTATCATATGTGAAACAAATCGCCAGTCCAGGTTCGATGCATGATACAGGGTGCTCAGGGCTGGTGCACCGGGATGACCCAGAGGTATGGGATGGGGAGGGAGGTGGGGGGGGGTTCTGGAAGGGGAACACATGTACACCCATGGTGGATTCATGTCAATGTATGGCAAAACAAATACAATATTGTAAAGTTAAAAAATAGATAAATAAACTAATTTAAAAAAAGACATTCTATAATCAATATTAGACAAAGAGCAGTTTAGCTTATTAGAAGATAATAATGAGATATTTGCCCATATAAAACAAACAAAACATGATAAGAAATATGGAAAGCTGTTAACAATGTGGAGAGAATGAGGCAAGCATATGGGTAATGGATGACAACCACAGCTATGGATTTTTACAATCTTTAATAAGATACACAAAGAACACACCATGTAGTGTGCTTGAAAATTTTATGATTTTCCAAATGATAATTAAATATTTGAAGCATTAACATCTTTTGCATAATGATATAGTAATGATAATTATATTATTATCTTAAACATTTATAGGATTGAAACACTCCCTTTGAATCAGTACAATAAAAACATGGGGGTACAGAGAATGTGGGAAGCCTATAGCAAGTTTCAATTTAAAAGATGTGGTTAAGTATTTGGTAAGCTAGAACACTAAGTAGAAAATAATAAAAATAGTTTTGCACTGGAGCATTATCATCAAAGTAGCAGGAGGGTGAGAAAGCTCATAGAGCTTTCTTTATCCTAGAATTTCTCCATGATAATAATACTTTTATTTTTTATAAGAAGGCTGAAATTGAAGTGCTTTGACTAAAATAAGCCAATCCAGTCTATCCAATAATTTTTGTATTTTTTGCTGATGACTAAATGTTTTACCATATTGATACCATTCATAATTTTTTGCTTTTGAATATTCTAGCCTCAGTTCTTGAGCTTTATGAATAAGTGAAACTTTTGTGTAAAATTTAAACAATTGAAGAACTCTTGTAAAGTAAGAGAGTTGAACAGCATGTGTCTCCACACCCAATAAAATATCCACTTATAATTTTAACTCAATGACAGTTTTACCATAAATGTTGTGACATAGTAAAAATATTAAAATAAAGCTAAGTTACAAGTCTGGAGTTATGTCTTCAAGATATGAAATAAGTGGCATGTCAGGGAAAAGAGTATGTACTTGGAATGATTAGTTTATTCTAGCAAATAGAAAA
The DNA here is from genome assembly GCF_054371585.1 of Giraffa tippelskirchi. Classification (NCBI taxonomy): domain Eukaryota; kingdom Metazoa; phylum Chordata; class Mammalia; order Artiodactyla; family Giraffidae; genus Giraffa; species Giraffa tippelskirchi. The sequence goes on along the minus strand of NC_137280.1, from coordinate 115,789,216 downwards.
GCTTCATGAAGCAGGAGCATCGGAGTTAAACAAGCCCACAGGCACCAACAATTCCTTCTGCTGTTCTGCTACTGCAAATTAAAGAGTACACTGTTATCCTACAACTCCCAATGCACCTGTAAACACAGACATAATGTGCTTAATGATAGGCAAATGATCCATTCATTGTGCACAAAGAATATTTCTGATCCCAGAGAAACCTGAAACTTTTTCTCAAAGTTTCTCTTGATTTCACTGTTGCCAAGTTTCCCTTAAGTGAACCTGAGACTTCATTAATATCTAGAGTGCAGGGAGAGCTGAATTAGAAACCCAAGGGATGTTTAAACAAGCTCTTCTCCTGGGATCCAAGCTACAGAGAGAAGTGTTTGCAATTTCCTCTATTTAACTATAACTTTTTAATTGTTACATTGTAACACTCTAACAAGTCCCTTGGCATGGTCCAGACCACAGTCCCTTGGCACAGTCTGGGTTTACCTGGCAGGACTCTTAATTCCAGGAAGTTCTTAAGTAAAGAAAACAAGTCTGCTTTAAAGACTTTTTTTTTTTTAAGTTCTGAGACAGTGATTTAAATCTTTGTTCATCTTCTATGCATTTAACATGACCTCTTTTTAATAACTAGTCTCACTGGGACACCAAGTGATTATCAACTTAGTGAAATCAAACCACCACAAGGGAGCTTCTGTGAAACATCTCCGTCAAAACAAAGCAATCACACTGAATTCAAATTATTTGGTAATTCTGTTTGTTCTCAAACAAAAGTTCTTTGCTTTTGTTGCTGTTTTTATAAAATGCTCCCAAATTTACCTTTGAAAATCAATATATCATTGAATCTTCCATTAATAGACAAGCTTCAGGAGAAAAGATGCTAGTATGCATCAACCCAACCAACACTAGAAAGACAATTTTGATTTTATAAGCTACTCGTATGCCACACATTTTTTATATCCTCTTCCTACACACCACCTCAAAACAAACAAAAAAGTTCTACTAGACATAGACTAAAATATTTAAATAACTGATTATCATGAATACAACCGGAATTTAACAACTGGCCAATCAGTGCACATGATGAGTTATGTATATTAACTTTTTAACTGGAGAAGGAAATGGCAGCTCACTCCAATATTCTTGCCTGGAAAATACCATGGAGTGAGGAGTCTGGCAGGCTACAGTGCATGGGTCACCAGAGTCAGACACGACTTAGCAACTAAACCACCGCCACCACCACTTTTTAACAGTTGTAACACAAAATGTTCCTTGTAGTTATTGAAAGTCCATCTAGGAGTTTCTGTTTCCACTGTTTTGTAGAAGTGATTATATCCTTTTGTCCTCACGTGTTTCATTTGAAAAAGTTAAATACATTTAAAAATCTTATATGCATTTTTAAGATTATGATTAAAATGAAACAACTATTCCTTATTTGGATAGCTTTAGTGCATAGTGTTTAAATATTTTTAACTAAAATTTGATATCTTAGGTTTGCCCTTCCTTTTTAAAGGTACATGTTAGCAAGCATACTTCTGAGATCTGTTTTCCATGATGTATTTTTTTAATTTCTTATTTATAAAATGTGATATTTTCTCCCCAGCCAAGCTGCTTACTTCTCTCCACCTGATCTAAGACATTGCTTAAAGCAGATCTTACACAAGATCTTACTTCGTTAGAAGTAAAAAAGCACAGACTTACAAAGAGCCATTATGAAGAGATAGGCAAAGGCCAAGGGGGCTTTCCTGCCTCACACCATTTGAAATCACTCAGGATAGGATATACAGGACATATAAGTTTACACATTATATTTATTTGCATATTTATATATAAGACCATTTACATATAACTTAAAGTCTATAAATTTATATATTATATTAATTTATATATTTTCATAGGTTTACACTCAGAACTAAGGTCAGTTCACTGGGGCACATGTATCTTTTCAAATTATTGTTTTCTCCAGATACATATCTTATTAAAGGCTGCTGTTGTTCAGTCGTTTAGTCATGTCCGACTCTTTGCAACCCCATGGAATAAAGCACGCCAGGCTTCCCTGTCCATCACCAACTCCCGGAGCTTACTCAAGCTCATGTCCATTGAGTCAGTGATGCCATCCAACCATCTCATCCTCTCTCACCCCTTTCTCCTCCAGCCTTCAATCTTGCTTCAAAATTGGAGCTTCAGCATCAGTCCTTCCAATGAATATTCAGGTCTGATTTCCGTTAGGATTGACTGTTTGGATCTCCTTGCAGTTCAAGGGACTCTCAAGAGTCTTCTCCAACACCACAGTTCAAAAGCATCAGTTCTTTGGTGCTCAGCTTTCTTTATGGTCCAACTCTCACATCCATAGATGACTACTGGAAAAACAATAGCCTTGACTAGATGGACCTTTGTTGGCAAAGTAATGTCTCTGCTTTTTAATATGCTGTCTAGGTTGGTCATAGCTTTTCTTCCAAGGAGCAAGCATCTTTTAATTTCATGGCTGCAGTCACCATCTGCAGTGATTTTGGAGCCCAAGAAAATAAGTCTGTCATTGTTTCCATAGTTTCCCCATCTATTTGCCATGAAGTGATGGGACCAGATGCCATGATCTTTGATTTTTGAATCTTGAGTTTCAAGCCAGCTTTTTCACTGTCCTTTTTCATTTTCATCAAAAGGCTCTTCAATTCCTCTAACTAAAGTCACATGATACTGAATGGGATTTGATGATACAGGTATGTAGGTATTGTTATAAGACTACTCCTACAAAAGGTTGACTTAACTAGATCCCCAGCAAGCTCATATGAAGACAGACTGAGTGCATGCGAGGATGAAGAAGAGCCTGAGAACCAGTGGAAAAATAATGAAAGTAAGCACTTATTGTATTCCTGATTAATTAATAAATGATGTGTTGTCAGACAACTCCATGTTAATTATATCTCATGGTCTCAAGTATACTTCCCATCCATCCATCCAAAACATCCATTTATCTATCCATCCAAAACATGCTCAGCTGTGTCCAGTTCTTTGTGACCCTATGGGCTGTAGCCTGCCAGGCTCCTCTGTCCATGGGATTTCCCAGGCAAGAATACTGGAGTAGGGTGCCATTTCCTACTCCAGGGAATCTCCCTGGTCCAGGATTGAACCCTCCTGTCTTGTGTGTCCTGCATTGCAGGAGGATTATTTACTGGCTCATATTTGTTTGCAATTTCAGAAAAAGATTATGCTCATGAAAAATATACTCTCAAGCATTTTAGTGAAGATTCAGTGTGCTCACCTATGAGAGATCCCAAATGAAGAAAATATCACCAGAACTTCTCCAAATTTTGTACAGCATAATAGAAATAAATATCACTCCCACAAGACTCTCAGGAAAGCAAAACTTCTTTTATTAAAAGAGATAGCTTGTGCACAAGGGAGAAGGAGAAAAAGGGTACCAACTCTGGTAGAATTTCAGGGAAAGAGTTTTAAAGGCAGTGTGAGGAAGGGGACCATAGAATGCCTGATCAGTTTGTGCTCATCTCAGATTGGTTGGCATCAAGGTGAAGTTATGAGCATCATTAGTCTTCTGGTTTCAACCTGTCTGGTGTCTACACGCTTGGTGTCAGCAGATTTTATCTGGTGTGGGACTGCTTCCTGTAAAAATAGGAATGTGCATAAAGCCTTTATCTGCATCTTTCAGGGAACTGGGAATTGGGTGATTCTGCTAGCTGGAAGATTCATAGTCCCACTTTTCTTCGTTGGAAACTATGTACATCAGTACATCATTGCAACAGAAAGAGAGCTAACCATTTTCTTGTGGGTAACTGGTTATTGTCTCAGAGGTCCATATTTTTAGGTTCTTTGTGTTACTGGGTTTGTCAAACCCACTTGCCCAAGGCCGTTCCCTCATCCTTTTCCAAAATGACAGTACTCTTGTCTTCGTGTTTCAAAAATATAGAATTTGGATACTATCGTTTCTGTCATAGCTCAGTTGGTAAAGAATCCACCTGCAATGTAGGAGACCTCAGTTCAATTCCTGGGTTGGGAAGATCTGCTGGAGAATGGATAGGCTACCTACTCCAGTGTTCTTGGGCTTCCCTTGTGGCTCAGTTGGTTAAGAATCTGCTTGCAATGTGGGAGACCTGGGTTCAATCCCTGGGTTGGGAAGATCTCCTAGAGAAGGGAAAGGCTATCCACTCCAGTATTCTGGCCTAAAGAATTCCATAGACTGTACAGTCCATGGGGTCTCAAAGAGTTGGACACAACTGAGTGACCTTCACTTTCACTTTCACTTAGATATTAGCATCTAAAAGTTCAGCATTACCACCGAGGATATTGTTCAGGTAGAATTTTTTTATGAAGAAAAATGAATGTCCCTAATTCCCTAGCATAGGACAAGTCTGACAAACTGAATGTGTACCAAATGGAATATTTAAGCTTTATCTTGAAAAAATATAGACAGAGTACCTGAAAACTATGGACAGAGGTTCATGAAAATGTACAGGAGGCAGTGATCAAGACCATCCCTGAGAAAAAGAAATGCAAAAAGGCAAAATGGTTGTGTGAGGAGGCCTTACAAATAGCTGAGAAAAGAAGAGAAGCTAAAGGCAAAGGAGAAAGGGGAGATATTCCCATTTGAATGCACAGTTCCAAAGAATAGCAAGGAGAGATAAGAAAGCCTTCTTCAGTAATCAATGCAAAGAAATAGAGGAAAACAATAGAATGACAAAAACTAGAGATCTCATCAAAAAAATTAGAGATACCAAGTGAATATTTCATGCAAAGATGAGCACAATAAAGCACAGAAATGGTAAGGACCTAAGAGAAGCAGAAATTAAGGAGAGGTGGCAAGAACACACAGAAGAACTGTACAAAAAAGATCTTCATGACCCAGATAACCACAATGGTGTGATCACTCACCTAGACCCAGACATCCTGGAATGCAAAGCCAAGATAACCTTAGGAAGAATCACTATGAGCAAAGCTAGTAGAGGTGATGGAAATCCAGTTGAGCTATTTCAAATCCTAAAAGATGATGCTGTGAAAATGCTGCACTCAATATGTCAGCAAATTTGGAAAACTCAGCAGTGGCCACAGGACTGGAAAAGGTCACTTTTCATTCCAATCCCAAAGAAAGGCAATGCCAAAGAATGTACAAACTACCACACAATTGCACTCATCTCACATGCTAGCAAAGTAATGCTCAAAATTCTCCAAGACAGGCTTCAATAGTACATGAACTGTGAACTTTCAGATGTTCAAGTTGGATTTAGAAAAGGCAGAGGAACCAAAGTTCAAATTGCCAACATCCATTGGATCATAACAAAAGCAAGAGAGTTCCAAAAAAATATCTACTTCTGCTTTATTGACTATGCCAAAGCCTTTGACTGTGTGGATCACAAAAAAACTGTTGAGAATTCTTCAAGAGATGGGAATACCAGACCACCTGACCTGCCTCCTGAGAAATCTGTATGCAGGTCAGGAAGCAACAGTTAGAACTAGACATGGAACTACAAACTGGTTCCAAATAGGAAACGGAGTACATCAAGGCTGTATATTGTCACCCTGCTTATTTAACTTATATGCAGAGTACATCATGCAAAATGCCAGGCTGGATGAAACACAAGCTGCAATCAAGATTGCTGGGAGAAATATTAATAACCTCAGATATGCAGATGACACCACCCTAATGGCAGAAAGTGAAGAGGAACTAAAGAGCCTCTTGATGAAAGTGAAAGAGGAGAGTGAAAAATTTGGCTTAAAATTCAACATTCAGAAAGCTAAGATCATGGCATCTGGTTCCATCTCTTCATGGCAAACAGACGGGGAAATAGCGGAAACAGTCACAGACTATTATATTTAGTGATTTTCCAAAATCACTACAGATTGTGTCTGCAGCCATGAAATTAAAAGATGCTTGCTCTTTGGAAGAAAAGCTATGCAAATGAAGCAACAGACAAACAATTAATCTCAAAAATATACAAGCAATTCCTGCAGCTCAATTCCAGAAAAATAAACGACCCATTCAAAAAATGGGTCAAAGAACTAAACAGACATTTCTCCAAAGAAGACATACAGATGGCTAACAAACACATGAAAAGATGCTCAACGTCACTCATTGTTAGAGAAATGCAAATCAAAACCACAGTGAGGTACCATTTCATGCCCGTCAGAATGGCTGCTATCCAAAAGACTACAAGCAATAAATGCTGGAGAGGGTGTGGAGAAAAGGGAACCCTCTTACACTGTTGGTGGGATTGCAAACTAGTACAGCCACTATGGAGAACAGTGTGGAGATTCCTTAAAAAACTGGGAATAGAACTGCCATATGACCCAGCAATCCCACTGCTGGGCATACACACCGAGGAAACCAGAATTGAGAGACGCGTGTACCCCAATGTTCATCGCCGCACTGTGTATAATAGCCAGGACATGGAAGCAACCTAGATGTCCATCAGCAGACAAATGGATAAGGAAGCTGTGGTACATATACACAATGGAATATTACTCAGCCATTAAAAAGAATACATTTGAATCAGTTCTATTGAGATGGATGAAACTGGAACCCATCATACAGAGTGAAGTAAGCCAGAAAGAAAAACAGCAATACAGTATACTAATGCACATATATGGAATTTGATAGATGGTAACGATAACCCTATATGCAAGACAGAATAAGAGACACAGAAGCATAGAACAGTCTTATGGACTCTGAGGGAGAAGGTGAGGGTGGGACGTTCTGAGAGAATAGCATCGAAACATGTATATTATCATATTTGAAACAGAACACCATTCCAGGTTCGATGCATGAGACAAATGCTCAGGGCTGGGGCAATGGGATGACCCAGAGGGATGGGATGGGGAGGGAGGTGGGAGGGGGGTTCAGGATGGGGAACACATGTAAACCCACGGCTGATTCATGTCAATGTATGGCAAAAACCACTACAATATTGTAAAGTAATTAGCCCCCAACTAAAATAAATAAATTTATTAAAAAAAAAAAAGATGTTTGCTCCTTGGAAGAAAAGCTATGACCAACCTAGACAACATATTAAAAAGCAGAGACTACTTTGCCAACAAAGTTCCATCTAGTCAAAGCTATAGTTTTTCCAGTAGTCATGTATGGATGTGAGAGTTTAACTATAAAGAAAGCTGAGCACTGAAGAATTTATGCTTTTAAACATCAATTTGGAGTCTTTGGAGAAGACTCTTGAGAGTCCCTTGGACTACAAGAAGATCCAACCAGTCAATCCTAAAGGAAATCAGACCTGAATATTCATTGGAAAGACTGATGCTGAAGCTGAATCTCCAATACTTTGGCCACCTGATGCAAAGAACTGACTCGTTGGAAAGACCTTGATGTTGGGAAAGATTGAAGCCAGGAGGAGAGGGGGATGATGGAGGATGAGATGGTTGGATGACATCACTGACTGGGTGGACATGAGTTTGAGTTAGCTCTGGAGTTGGTGATGGACAGGGAAGCCTGGCGTGCTGCAGTCCACGGGATTGCAAAGAGTCAGACAGGACTGAGCGACTGAACTGAACTGATAAACAATGTTTCAATTTTTTCTCAGTATTCCTCTGGACACCATAAGATTCTGTCTAGAGATATTCAATAGGGAACTCTTTATACATACGCTAAGTCACTTCAGTCATGTCTGACTCTTTGTGACCCCATGGACTGTAGCCCGCCCAGCACCTCTGTCCATGGAATTCTCCAGGCAAGAATACTGGAGTGGGTTGCCATGCCTTTCTCCAGGGGATTGTCCTGACCTAGGGATCGAACCCCTCTCTCAAAAGTCTCCTGCATGGCAGGCAGGTTCTTTACCACTGCGCCACCTGGAAAGCTGCATCACTCAATCATGTCTGACTCTTTGCAACTACATGGACTGCAGCCCACCAGGTTCCTCTGTCCATGGGGATTCTCCAGGCAAGAATATTGGAGTGGGTTGCCATGCTCCCCTCCAGGGGATCTTCTCAACTCAGGGATTGAACCCAGGTCTCCCACACTGCAGGCGGATTTTTTAACATCTGAGCCACCAAGGAAGCCCCCTTTATACATAAATCCAATCTTAACAAGCTCCTCTAAGAATTTAGTTAGAAATGTCCCTCAGAGTTCAAGTTTTAGTATCAACAAATGCCAATATTTAGACAGGTGCTTCTGCCCCTAATATTTTATAAATATTACTTTTTATTTTAGCTCTTTTATGATGTTAATATCTACACTTAAAATTTTCTTTAAATGTAATTTATTTGGAGTGAAGAGTACAGATGTTATCAGTGTCATGGGAAATATGTCTCTTTTCACTTGTAATGCCAATCATATAATGACAGTTTTTATCAGGATCCCAAGGTAAACTGTAGCTATTTGGGAAAAGGGAACTGGAGGTACATATGGCAATATTTAAATAATATGCCTTTCTTATTTTTTTCCAGCTTTCCTGAGACATAGTATGACACATGAGATTGTATAAGTTGAAAATGTACAATGTAGTTATTTCATGTATATGTGGCAAATTAAGCAAAACTTTCTTTATTAAAATATGCTTCATTTGACATATATGAAATGTTTATATATTGACATTTGGCTATCTGTTCTATTTTTCTGACTTGAAGCTTTGATACCAGTACCATTCTTCCTAAGTTAGTATTGCTCTATGGTTAATCTTTGTGCCATGTGTTTCCTATTATTCTTACTTTTTCATGTAATTCCTAGATATTTTTCAATATAATTGTGTTTTATAATATGTAGTTATGGAGCTACAAGCAAGTAGAATATATAATATATGTATGTGTGCAAGTTACCTTTCATTATTAAACAAAAGGTAGCATTGTCTATAACTGTTCCATAATGAATCTATATTTTTAATTATTAAAACAATACATGAAAGAAAGAAAGTGAAGTCGCTCAGTCATGTCTGACTCTTCACAACCCCATGGACTGTAGCCTACCAGGCTCCTCTGTCCATGGGATTTTCCAGGCAAGAGTACTGGAGTGGGTTGCCATTTCCTTCTCCAGGGGATCTTTCCGACCCAGGGACCGAATCCAGGTCTCCCGCATTGTAGGCAGACACTTTACTGTCTGAGCCACCAGGGAAGTCTATACATAACATTTTATACAAAACAATATATATGTTAGGGTAAATTTTTCATAACCTTATTTTTATTCCTTAATTGTGTTGAGGACATTGTGTTTTTTATTAGTTTCCTTATTATTGTCTTGAAATTATTGCCATCAATTTGATTATGGGCAAGGATCTCCATAGAATAGGAGAAACCATTTGCAAATGACATATCTGACAAGGATTTAATATACAAGATAGACCACATAGGTCAAGCTGAAAGGTAGGAACTAGTAAGAAAGAAAAAATGTTCTCATTTTTCCCCTAATTCATTATTGCCAGTGAATGGGTGTTTAATTTTTGCATTTATGCTCTTCAATGATATTAGAGTATAATTTTACTTTCCTAAATATTCTTGTTAAGCATAGATATCAAGAATTGTTCTTCATTTCATAACATGTGCAAGTGTCAACTCATACTGTAGTACACCTGAAACTAATATATTGCAAATTGACTATATTTCAATAAGCAAAGATTGTGTTTGCTGAAGAAGTTGGAGATTATGTTCTCTTTTTTATATTCTCAATGTGTGTAAGACTGATATATAAATATTTTCTTAATCGTGGAATAACTCATGAAGAAAGTGATCAGAGCTCAAAATATAATAGATTCAATATTTTATATGAATATCAGGGGATTCAAATTATCTATTTCTTCCTTTGCAATTTTTTTAAGTTGTATTCTGTGAAAATTTTATCTATTACCTAAATTGTCAAGTTTATTGTCAGTTTTTAAAACTCGTATCCGTTAATTATCTTTTGGATGACTATAGGTTATGCAGTAATGTTCTTTTTCTTGTTCTGGTATTTGTATTTGCCTTTGTTCTCTGTCTTTTTTCATCATTATTATTGGTTTCATTCAGAAATGAAAGAAGAGACATTACAACTGACAACACAGAAATACAAAGGATCATGAGATTATAATGAACAATTATAGGCCCATAAAATGTACATTCCAGAAAAAATGGACAAACTCCTATAAATCTCCCAAGACTGAACAAGGAAGAAATAAAAAATATGGCCAGATCAATTATCAGTAATGAAACTGAATCAGTAATAAAAATACTCTCAACAAAAAAGCCCAAGCTTTACAGGTAAATTCCACAAACAGTGAAACAAGAGTTAACATCTATCCCTTTCAAACTGTTCAAAAAACTGCAGAAAAAGAAACATTTTTAAACTCATTTTACAAGGCTAGCATCATGCTAATACCAAAAACAAAGATACCATACACACACAAAAGAGACAATTATAGGCCAAAATCACTGATAGGCATAGATGCAAAAATCCTAAACAAATTATTGCTAAACCAAATTCAACAATACATTAAAAGGAGAAATCACTGTGAACAAGTAATATTTATCCCAGGGATACAAATTGTTACTTGCTCAGTTGTGTCCAACTCTGTGACTCTATAGACTGTAACCCACCAGGCTCCTCTGTCCATGGAATTTTCCAGGCAAGAATACTGAAGTGGACTGCCATTCCCTTCTTCAGGGTATCTTCCCAACCCAAGTATCAAATCCGGGTCTCCTGCACTGTAGGCATTTTCTTTATCATCTGAGCCACCAGGGAAGTCCACGGTTGGCTCAGTATTCACATATCAATTAAAGTGATACAGCACATTAACAAACTGAAGAACAAAAATCATATGATCATTATAAATAGATGCAGAAAAAAAAATTGTGAAAAAATTCAACATCGGTTTACAATGAAAACTTTTAGTTCACTCTTACTTTTATTCAACATTACATTGGAAGTTCTAACCACAGTAGTCATATAATAAAAAGAAATAAAAGGAATCCAAATTTTTGAAGGAGTAATACAGTGTCTACGTGCAGATAACATGATACTATATAGAGAAAATCTTAAAGACACCATCAAAAGGAGAGATAGCCAAGATGGCAGAGTAGAAACACCCTGAGCTCACTTCCCCTCATGGGCACACCAAAGTTGCAACAAATTATTGAACAACCATCAGTAAAAAAGACCAAAACCTACTGGAAAAGATGATTTACAACTAAAGATATAAATAAAAAATTATGAACAACCCAATTACAAGCACTGAAATTGAAGCTGTGATCAAAAATCTCCCAAAAAACAAAAGCCCAGGACCAGATGGCTTCACAGAAGAATTATTTCAAACATTTAGAGAAGACCTAATACCTAAACTTCTAAAACTCTTTCAAAAAATTGCAGAGGAAGAAACACTTCCAAACTCATTCTACAAGGCCACTGTCACCCTGATACCAAAACCAGACAAAGACAACACAAAAAAAGAAAACTACAGGCCAATATCACTGATGAACATGGATGCAAAAATCCTCAACAAAATTTTAGCAAACAGAATTCAGCAACACATCTAAAAGCTCAAACACCATGATCAAGTTGGGTTTATTCCAGGGATGCAAGGATTCCTCAATATACACAAATCAGTCAATGTGATAAACCATATTAACAAATTGAAAGATAAAATCCATATTACAATCTCAACAGATGCAGAAAAAGCCCTTGACAAAATTCAGCACCCATTTATGATTCAGTTCAGTTCAGTTCAGTCACTCAGTCGTGTCCGACTCTTTGCGATCCCATGAATTGTAGCACGCCAGGCATGGGCTTAGAAGGAATCTATTTCAACACAGTAAAGGCCATATATGATAAGGCTACAGCAAACATTATTCTCCATGTTGAAAAACTGAAAGCATTTCCCCTAGGATCAGGAATAAGACAAGTGTGTCCACTTTCACCACTATAATGCATCATAGTTCTGGAAGTCCTAGCTACAGCAACCAGAGAAGAAAAAGAAATAAAAGGAATCCAGATCAGAAAAAAAGAAGTAAAGCTCTCACTGTTTGCATGAGACTGTACACAGAAAACCCTAAAGATAGTATCAGAAAATTACTAGAGCTAATCAGTGAATTTAGCACAGTTTCAGAATACAAAATCAATATGCAGAAATCCCTTGCATTTCTATATAATAACAATGAAAAATCAGAAAGAGAAATTAAGGAATCAATCCCATTCAACCTGCAACAAAAAGAATTAAATATCTAGGATTGAACCTACCTAAGGAGATAAAAGAACTGTACACAAAAAGTTATAAGACACGAATCAAAGAAATCAAAGACATAAACAGATGGAGAGACATTCCATGTTCCTGGGTAGGAAGCATCAATATTGTGAAAATGACTATACTACCAAACGCAATCTACAGATTCATTGTGATCCCTATCAAATTACCAATGGCATTTTTACAGAAATAGAACAAAAAATTTCACAATTCATATGGAGACACAAAAGACCCATAATAGCCAAAGCAGTCTTGAGAAAGAAGAATGGAGCTGCTGGAATCAACCTTCCTGACTTCAGATTATACTACAAAACTACAGTCATCAAGAGTGTATGATACTGGCACAAAAACAGAAATATAGACCAATGGGACAAGATAGAAAGCCCAGAAATAAACCCATACACCTATGGATACCTTATTTTTGAAAAAGGAGGCAAGAATATACAATGGGGCAAAGGCAGCCTTTTCAATAAATGGTGCTGGGAAAATCAGACAGCTACATGTAAAAGAATGAAATTAGAACACTTCCTAACACCATACACAAAGATAAACTCAAAATGGATTAAAGACCTAAATGTAAGACCAGAAAGTATAAAACTCTTAGAGGAAAACCTAGGCAGACCATTCGATGACATAAATCAAAGCAAGATCCTCTATGACCCACCTCCTAGAGTAATGGAAATAAAAACAAAAGTAAACAAGTGGGACCTGACTAAACTTGAAAGCTTTTGCACAGCAAAGGAGAGTAAAAGCAAGGTGAAAAGACAACCCTCAGAATGGGAGAAAATAATAGCAAATGAAACAACTAACAAAGGATTAATTTCCAAAATATACAAGCAGCTCATACAACTCAATGCCAGAAAAACAAACAACCCAATCAAAAAGTGGGAAAGAGACCTAAAGAGACATTTGTCCAAAGAAGACATACTGATGGCTAACAAACACATGAAAAGATGCTCAACATTGCTCATTATTAGAGAAATGCAAATCAAAACTACAATGAGATATCACCTCACACCAGTCAGAATGGCCCTCATCAAAAAGTCTACAAACAATAAATGCTAGAGAGGGTTTGGAGAAAAGGGAACACTCTTGCACTGTTGGTGGGAATGTAAATTTATACAGCCACTATGGAAGACGGTATGGAGATTCCTTAAAAAACTAGGAATAAAACCACCATATGACCCAGAAATTCCACTCCTAGGCATATATTCTGAAGAAACCAAAATTGAAAAAGGCAGTGTTCACTGCAGCACTATTTACAATAGTTAGAACATGGAAGCAACTTAGATGTCCATAGACAGATGAATGGATACAGAAGTTGTGATACATATACACAATGGAATATTACTCAATCATAAAAAGGATTATGTTTGAATCAGTTCTAATGAAGTAGGTGAACATAGAACCTATTATACAGAGTGATGACAGTCAGAAAGAGAAAGATAAATGTCATATTCTAATGCATATACACAGAATATAGAAAAATGGTACTGAAGAATTTATTTACAGGGAACGAAGGAGAAACAGACATGGAGAATAGACTTATAGACATGGTGAGAGGTGGGAGAGGGTGAGATGTATGGAAAGAGTAACATGGAAACTTACATTACCATATGTAAAATAGATAGCCAACAGGAATTTGCTGTTTGCCTCAGAATAGGGGCTTTGTATCAACCTAGAGGGGTGGGATGGTGAAGGAGATGGGAGGGAGTTTCAAAAGGGAGAGGATATATGTATACCTATGGCTGATTCATGTTGAGGTTTGACAGAAAACAACAAAATTCTGTAAAGCAATTATTCTTCAATAAAAAATAAATTGAAAAAAAAGTAACAAATTTAAAGTACAAAAAAAAAAAAAAGAAGTAGCCACATATACTGTGCTGTGCTTAGTTGCTCAGCCATGTCTGACTCTTTGCAACCCCATGGACTGTAGCCCATCAGGCTCCTCTGTCCTTCAGGATTCTCTAGGCAAGAATATTGGAGTCGGTTGCCATGCCCTCCTCCAGCACATCTTCCCCACCCAGGGATCGAACCTAGGTCTCCTGCATTGCAGGTGGATTCTTTGCCATCTGAGCCACCAAGGAAGCCCAAGAATACTGGAGTGGGTATCCTGTCCCTTCTCTAGAGGATCTTGGAGTACCGAGGTCTCCTGCATTGCAGGTGGATTCTTTACCAGCTGAGCTGCTAGGGAAGCCCTAAGCAAGTACCAACCATATATAAGTGCCTTTATGTATCTTTATATAAAACTAATGATAATCACAACCCAAAGATTGTAATTGTTGCTGTTTTTCATTTGCTATGTCAAGTCTGACTCTGCAACCCCATGTACTGCAGCATGCCAGGCTTCCCTGTCCTTCTCTTGCCTTCAGTCTTTGGAAGCATCAGGGTCTTTTCCAACAAGTCAGCTCTTCACATCAGGTGGCCGAAGTATTGGAATTTCAATTTCAGCATCAGTTCTTCCATTGAATAAACAAGGTTGATTTCCATTAAGATTGACAGTTTGATCTCTTTGCTGCCCAAGGGACTCTCAAGTCTTCTCTGGCCCCATAGTACAAAAACATTAATTATTTGGCATTCAGTGTTCTTTATGGTCCAACCCTCATATCCGTACATGACTAGTGGAAAAAGCATAGTTTTGATAGACCATTGTCAGTAAAGTGATGTCTCTGCTTTTTAGTATGCTGTCTAGATTTGTCATAGCTTTTCTTCCAAGGAGCAAGCATGAAATTTTAATTTCATGGCTACAGTAACCATTTACAGTGATTTTGGAGCCCAAGTAGTGTTTGCTTTGGCAGCACCTATTTTAAAATTGAAGCCCCCCAAAATAAAGTGGATCACTGTTTCCTATTTCCCTTCTATTTGCCATAAAGTGATGGGACTGGATGCCATGACCTTGGTTTTTTGAATCACTCTCCTCTTTCACCCTCATCAAGAGGCTCTTTAGTTTCTTTGCTTTCTGCCATTATAGTGGTATTATCTGCATATCTGATGTTGCTATGTCTCCTGGCAATCTTGATTCCAGCTTGTGATTCATATAGCCCAGCATTTTGCATGATGTACCCTGCATAGCAGTTAAATAAGCAGGTGACAATATACAGCCTCAATGTACTCCTTTCCCAGTTTTGAACCAGTCCATTGTTCCATGTCTGGTTGTAGTAGGAATGCACAAAGAAAATGAATTGGAATATAACACTAAAGATATCTGTCAAATTACAAGAGAAAAGAACAAAAGATGAAGAAATGAACAAAAAAGAATTACAGACACAACTGCAAAACCAGTACTAATGGCAATAAGAAAGCACGTATCAGTAATTACTTTAAATATAATTGTAGTAAATGATCCAATCAAAAAACATAAAGTGGTTGAATGAATACAAAAACAAGACCCATATCTATTCTGCCTACTAGAGACTCACTTATAATCCAAATACACACACAGAGTGAGAGCAAGGGAACAGAAAAAGCTGTGCCATGAAAGTGGAAATTAAAAAAACAGAGGGTAGCAATAGTTATATCAGATAAATTAGGTTTTAAAATAAAGATGATTACAAGATGAAAACAAGATGTCTGGCTCTAGGTGAGTGATCACACCAGCGTGACTATCTGGGTCGTGAAGATCTTTTTTTGTACAGTTCTTCTGTGTATTCTTGCCACCTCTTCTTAGTATCTTTTGCTTCTGTTATGTACATACCATTTCTGTCCTTTATTGATCCCATCTTTGCATATGTATATATACTTATATTCACATTTTAGCTAGACATTTACACTACTGCTAAAATCTCACCTACATCTCATGAGAAACTGCTCAGAAGTCTGTCAAATGACTTGGTCAGGTTGTCTCAGATGATTGTGACTTTTAGAGAAAAGAAGAATTTTTTTAAAAAAATTACTCATCCCTTACTCTTTTAAAGGGCAACAAGCCTTA
Organism: Giraffa tippelskirchi; assembly: GCF_054371585.1. NCBI lineage: Eukaryota > Metazoa > Chordata > Mammalia > Artiodactyla > Giraffidae > Giraffa > Giraffa tippelskirchi. Next base: position 115,773,148 of record NC_137280.1, on the reverse strand, counting down.
ATATATGTTCAACAGAAGAGATACACCATCAAAGTATTAGCAGCCATAAATTTGAACAGTTCTATATTTCCAAGCAGGGGAGAACATGTCATCCAGCAATTTCATCTTGTTTAAATATTTCATGATTTTAAGATCTTGTACTGCACACTTCACCCAAACATTACAGAGTGAATACAAAGTTGACAATTTTGTTTGTACTTTAAAAATAGTTTTCTTCATTTGATAAGAAGAGGCTGTATTATTTCATGTTAAAACAAATAAGCATAGAAAATCCTAGAACATATTTTTTTCCCTTTTAAAAAAAATTACAAAATTTTCCATTATTTGCCAAGGCCTAATTCATGGAAAACTTGGTGAAATACCCACTGTTTTCAATAGGACAGGATTAGATTTCAGAATAGTTGACTAACACAGATATAACCCCAGTATCTTTAAGAATATTGCATTCAAATAAGTGGTGAAGTAGAAAATAAATATTTTGGTATCCAGTATGTAAAACAGTTTGTTGAGCTTTTATTGTTTTATTCAATTTTATATGGTGTTACATTAACATATCCCATGTACTCTGTTTTTATGTGATGAAGACTTGATTCTTTCATACCACATGCAAACTTTAGAAAAAATGGAATAAAAACAACAAATCTCAAGTCTGTAATAGTAATGCTATTATTTTATTTTATTCTTCGGGTATGTCTAAGTTTTCCCACTCTTTAGAAAATTAAGTGACATATAAAAGACTCATCACAACTATGAATAGCCCTGTATGTTGTGGAAGATGTATATTAGGCCTTTTCTGAATTTTATAAAATGTAATTAATCCAAAAACATGGTATCTCAATGCATTTTGACTCTAGCTCATGTAACAAAAAGTACATATGATCAACCTATCATTTGATAGCCTGAAATATAATTTAAAGGATAATTTTGAAAATGACTAAGAGACCAATGACAATCCAGAAGAGGAACTGATAGATGTTTTTGAGTAATATAAGACTACCTCACATAGTGATAATGGAAAGGTAGAATGCAGATAAGAGAAAGAAGATACTGAATGCCAGAGAATGAAGAATCAGAAATGCAGAGAGTGGGGATATACTAATTGTGATCACTAGACTGAAGATTAAATTTTTAGCTATTGAGATGTCCAGGATAGGGGAAAAAAATTTTATATATATTTTATTTATTTATATTGGCCGTGCTGGGTCTTCATTGCTACTGCAGGCTTTCTCTAGTTGCAGTGTGAGGGCTTCTCATTGAGGTGATGTCTCTTGTTGCAGAGCACAAGCTCTAGGGCTCTTGGTTTTCAGTCGTTGTGGCACATGGGCTCTGTAGCTGTGACTCCTGGGCTCCAGAGCACAGGCTCAGTAGTAGAGGCGCATGGGCTTAGTTGCTCCACGGCACGTGGGATCTTCGTAGACCAGTGATTGAACCAATGTCCCCTGCATTTCAAGGCAGATTCTTAGCCGCTGGACCACTGGGGAAGCCCAGAAGATTGTTAAGAAAATTATACATGACTTATGACTTTGAAGTAGTAAGACAGAGAAAATAATTTTACCTCTACATGTGACAAGGAGAGGGGATGGACTGGTGTCCCATCCACAGTCAGAGACTATCACTCTCCAGGCAAACTGAATGGAAGTGCTGCACTTCAAGGCAAAGCAGAGTCTAGTTTCATGAATTTTAGTTTGAGGAGTAGGGGAAAACTGGTAATAAAAATACAAGGTAGAAGACAAGAAGATGTGTTTTGTGTGTGCATGTGTGTATTAAATGATGTTTCTTTCAGTTTTGACCATATTAAGGCTATGATGATAGTAATATAGTGAGCTGAAATAGAGACTCAAATCTGTTCAGTTCAGTCACTCAGTCATGTCTGACACAGAACTAAATGCACTCCTGTGATCAAGGACAAGCAGAACTGAGAATGGATAGGGTTATCAGAAAAGGGAGAAACAGAGAAATATAAAGTAGAAGCAAAAGTTGAAAAGGAAGAATGGAATGAAAACAAAAGGGAGTAAGAGCATAAGCAGCCAATCAAATATGGGAAAGAAGTGTAAGGATGATCTATAGATGAATATCATTTAGAAATAGATGCAAACATACAGATAATACAGGTATATGGATATGGATAAGACCATATATCCAAGTAAATTTAAGACTGCTTCAATTTATGTCTCTTATACTAGTGAAATTACTAACAGTTCTCTGCTTCCTCTCAAAAATGTCAAATTTTAGAAGATGAACTTAAAGGAAGAGATATCCATATATAAAGAAGCATGGTGGTGGTGGGTTAAGTCGCTAGGTCGTGTCTAACTTTTGGGACCCCATGGACTCTAGCCCATCAGGCTCCTCTGTCCATGGGATTTCCCAAGCAAGAATATTGGGTTGCCATTTCCTTCTGGAGGGGATCTTCCCGACCCAGGGATCAAACCCAGGTCTCTTGCATTGCAGGCAGATTCTTTACCAACTGAGCCACCAGAGAAGCCCCATAGAGAAGTATAACTAAGATTATATGCATTTGCACCTGTGTGAAATTTTCTATGTGTACGCAACTATGCATTTCATATGTAACAATTAAAAATTATTCTATGTATTCATTCTAAAATAAACATTGAATCATTCCCTTTTAACATTAGACTTGCTGTAAACATGCTTTCTGATATAAGAGCCTTCTGATTGCTCCTTTCACCTCTGTGTTTCTCATGCTATAGATCATGGGGTTTAACATTGGTGTAATAATTCCATATAACATGGAGATGAGTCTGTCTCTTGCTGGGGAGGGTTGACTGGAAAAGGGACGTATGTAGGTAAATATTGTCGTGCCACCGAATAAACAGACCACCAGAAGGTGGGAAGCACATGTGGAAAAGGCTTTACGCTTCCCTTCTGCTGACTGGATCTTTAGGATGGTAGATATGATGTAGAAATAAGAGATGAAGGTGACCAGGAAGGCACAGCTCCCCAGGATACCTGCTTCCACCAAAATAAGCATTTCTGCCACATAGGTGGATGAGCATGAGAGAGCAACCACTGGTGGGATGTCACAGTAGTACTGGTTAACTTGGTTGGACTTGCAGAAAGAAAGGCGGAATGTGGACACTGTATGAAGGAGGGAATTGAGAAACCCTGCTACCCAAGTCCCAGCAGTCAGCTGAACACAGCGAACCTTGGTAATGATGAGGTTGTAACGAAGAGGGAAACAGATGGCCACATACCTGTTATAAGCCATGACAGAGAGAAGGAAGACTTCAGTCCCCACGAGGGCCACCAGAAAATAAAGCTGCAAAGCACACCCAATGTAGGAAATGCTGTGCTTCTCAGTCAAGAGGTTCTCCAGCATCTTGGGGACAGTAACTGATGGGCAGGATATATCTAAGAGGGACAGATTTGCCAAAAAGTAATACATGGGTGTGTGCAGTTTTTTCTCAGTTCCAATGGCCAAGAGAATAACTCCATTTCCCACCAAGGTGACCTGATAGATGATGGTAAAGACCACAAAGAGAGGGTAGCGCACCTTGGGGTGATCAGAAAGCCCTATGAGGATAAAATGAGTCACTGTGGTTTGATTGTAGGCATCCATCTTCTCTGTCTACAATGGTCTTTCTGGAGGAAATGTAACAAAAACAGATCAGAGCAAAAAGCCAAAGAGGCGAGCAATGAGAAATTCTTACATGATAGTTGGTGAGCAGTTGTTGGTAAAGTATGTTAAAATTATATTTTAATTAGAGATTTTGATTATTATGTGTGTGCATTCTGGCAAGTCCAACTCTTTGAGATGATATGGACTGTAACCCCTCAAGCTCCTCTATCCATGTGGTTCTCCAGGCAAGAATAGTGGAGTGAGTTGCCATGCCCTCCTCCAGGGGATCTTTCAGATCCAGGGGTCAAACCCACATCTCTCATGGCTCCTTCATTGCAGGTGGATTCTTTACCCCTGAGCCACTGAGGAAGTCCTTTGATTATTATGACTACTATTTAAGAATCTGTTTTCATAATTATTGAAGATTCATTCTCTGCTCCTTATCAAAAGGAAGCACTCTGAGAAACTAAAAAAAAAAAAAATTCAAAATTTGCCTTCCATTAAACCACTGTGGACTTGTTTGGGATTTCACAGTTCAGTGAAGCTAAGACGTGCTTCCCACACCTCCTTGCGTATTTACCTTATTTTGCCTATATTATCTGAATGTGTACAATTTTATGCACAATCTCAGTATAAACTACCTTGGAGTTAGAAGCAGTGTATTATTCCTTGGTATATAAATTTCAGTAAAGGCTAGAAACTTGAAAACATATTGTATACGAACATTCATCCAAATGACTGTTGAGTAAAGGAATGAAAGGTCTCCTGCATTGTGGGCATATTTTTTACCGACTGAGCCATCAAGGAAGCCAAAAGGAATGAATGTCATTTTATTTGCTCTGACAAAGTGTTTCTATAAGTAAAAAATAAATATGGAGATGTTTTCATAACTTCAAAATCATAATAATTTAAATATCAACATTAATATGTATTCTCCACAGAAAGTACAGTGAAAGTGAAAGTCGCTCAGTCGTGTCTGACTCTGCGATCCCATGTACTATACAGTCCATGGAATTCTCTAGGCCAAAATACTGGAGTGAGTAGCCTTTCCCTTCTCCAGGGGATCTTCCCAACCCAAGGATTGAACCCAGGTCACCTGCATTGCAAGGGGATTCTTTACCAGCTGAGACACAAGGGAAGCCCACAGAAAGTATATTTCTATAAAATTAAATTTGCCTACAAAATATAAATTAAATCTGGTCTGATAGTGTCTGAGCTTCCCAGGTAGCACCACTGGTAAAGAATTCGCCTCTCAATGTCAAAGACATAAAGAGACACAGGTTTGATCCCTGGGTGGGGAAGATCTGCTGGAGAAGGGCATGACAACCCACTCCAGAATTCCTGCCTGGAGAATCCTCATGAACAAAGGAGCCTGGAGGGTTAGAGTCCATAGAGAGCAGGACACAACTGAAGCAACTTAGCGTGCACGAACGCTGAGAGTCTCTGAATGTGAGCCTAACACAAAACAAATGTATTCATTAATAATAATTTTTCTTTTTAAAATTTAAATAAATCACTATGTGTATATGAATATTTAAAGAAATATGGAGTTCCAGAATTATATATGCTTGAACATATTGGCAATACTAATTATTCTTTAATTTTCTAATTTTAATTACATGGATATTAATAGTCCACATAATCATAGTGTTTATGATATTTACAAAAAATGATTTTAGTTGAAGGTCTACAAATCAATACCTCTGTGGATTTTTTGTCACTTTGAAATTAACTTTTTTTATATCATATGTGTAACAGAAAAACTTGATTAGGAAATAAAATGCAAAAGTCATTTTCAGTGGTTCCCCTTTCCTCAACATTTGTTTTGCCTACTGGACATTCTTAATGATTTCTTTACTGAGATAATATATATTAGTAGAAATGATACAATTTATGCACAATGATTTATTTATACATGTGAAATGAAATTACTTTCTGCCATGTTTTTTTCCCATGCAATATTTAAATAAGAATCTTTGAGACACTTTGGGAGATGTTTTTCCTCTTTCTACAAGCAGCACCAGATCTGTACCATGCTTGAGAGAAAAAAAAAAAGAGAGAGAGAGACTATCAATAATTCTCAAATCATGCAATTTAGGAAAGAAAGTTCTGATAATAACTATAAAGTGTCTAGATATTGTTATTCAATCAATAGAAGATGTTTAATAAGTAAGAAAAATATCAAAACAACAGCATCTACCATGTCAATTCTCAAATTCTCAAATTTTGAATATTTTACTGCACTGTTCAGTTTCAGTCTACACCTTAATAAGGTTAATAGTTTTAAAATAATAATTTATGAAACTTTTGAAGACACTTTATAAGAAAATTAGTATCTTGAGATATTAACTTCTATGATAAGTACTCATTTTTCTTTATACCCACACTTACTAATTTGACTAATTTTTTTAGTGAGGATTATGAAAAATAAGTCAAAAACACCCTGACAGACACATAAGGTAGTTCTACATCAGGAAACACAGTCAACATGCATCTTTTAAAATATAAGATTTTTCCTAAATTTTGTACTTTATCATTTAAGTTTTTAAGTCAAGCTTAGGTTCTTGGCACATAGAATGCAGAATTTGTTAATGGGGGGAAGAAACTTTTGCTCATGTGAATAATACGTGTCTTAAATCAAACATAGTTAAAGCTTAGGTATTTCTCATCTAATTAGAAAATAAAAGTAAATTTTTTAATAATACCATTGCTGAGGAAGACATTCTATAACATTTCTAATAAGAAAGAGATTCTAACACCCAAGAGATTGGTAGCAGTATATTAGAAAATCAAAGAAATTCTTATAAAATAAAATCTCACTTGCTTTGTGAAATTAATTGATATAAATATAAGCATATGAGTTTTTTGAAGAATCCAGGTTCAAATCTGTTTTTTATCATAAACAGCCAAATAATGAGAACTGGAAGTAGAAATGAGTGGCTTAAAACCAGACTTTTCTTGGAAATTGCCCAGAAATCAACCTTTCTAATTATATTTGCATATGGTGTAATCAAGTGTATAAGCTCTTTTCTTTAGCAGTTATTTGACAATTCCACTATATAGAGAAAAAGAAAATTAGTTAATTAAGCAGGAATAATCACTTAAAAATATTACATCTTAAGATAATTGAAAATTTATAATTATAATTAAGTTATATATCAATATCAAAGAAAAATTACATTTAAACAGAGGATTTTTTTGTTAAAGATATATTGCTAGAGAAGTTCTATATTCATTTTTAACTCATGAAGTGACAGCTAATAAACTAAAGAAATAAAAAATATATATATATATATCCTTTACCAAGTTTTATCTGCTTTGTGACATCTTTGTTGCCTGGAGGGCTCATGGCCCTAGCTTTCTGAAGACCATACATTCATGTCTATGGGTCAGAAGCATTGATTAGATAGAGCAGTATTTCCCATAGAGAGGTTTTGTATACACACTTGTGTGGGAATGCACAACTTTCAGGACTGAAATTAAACAATTTAAAATCTTTATAAAAATACTCATTTTATAATATTTGAAATTTATCACTTTATCCTACCCATCTAACATTTAGTTTTAACTAATTTTTAACATGTGTACATATTCTCACCATATTAACATTTTTACAAACATCCTATTTTTTTATCTTAGTTTTAAAAGTCTAGAATTTAACATACAACTTTCTAGCCTTTTCAGCAGACTCATTACACATATGAACATTCACTAAGAAGAAAGTAAAATGATCTAACATGCCCCCTCCCCCCCAAAGCTCAGTAAATTAAAGCAAACTACCTAGGTCTATGGACTTCCCTAGTAGCTCAGAGGGTAAAGAATCTGTCTGCAATGCAGGAGACCCAGGTTCAATCCTGGGTTGGGAAGATCTCCCGGAAAAGGGAATGGCAACCTACTCTAGTATTCTTGCCTGGAAAATTCCACAGATAGAGGAGTCTGGCAGACTACAGTCCATTGGGTTGCAAAGAGTCAGACACTAGTGAGTGACTAACACTTTTACCCACCTCTATATAACATGCATTCTGCAATTTATTCTATGGTTTATACTGTGCCCTCTTCTTCCTTAGGGAGGATAAAACAATAATAAGGACTATGGAGAATATATACTTTTCTTCTTCATAATCTCATCTATTACCTACCTAAAAATGGACACCTGTTAATAATAATAGACACTTATTAATAGTAATAGGCACTTACTGTATAATTAGCCAATTTAATCTAAGTTGAAAAAGAAGTTACAATATATGAGTGAAAATTTTGATTCTTGTAATTGTCTAGAATACAATTAAATAAAATATTTTCCACAAATTAAACTGCCAGATAAAAGTGAGGAAGTTAGTGTTACTGATTTTTTTCCACAGAGTGATCATTTCAGCAAAATATGATTATACAATCTACTTGCTATAATTTGCATTTTCAAGATAGATAAAGTTTTATATTACAGTATGCATTAAACATATTTTTTATGTTGCTAAGATTGCCCAGCTGAAAAGTTGTTTATTATAACCATCTGGCTTGAGGCTCAACATTCAGAAAACTAAGATCATGGCATCTGGTCCCATCACTTCATGGCAAATAGATGGGGAAACAGTGGAAACAGTGACAGACTTTATCTTGGGGGGCTCCAAAATCACTGCAGATGGTGACTGCAGCCATGAAATTAAAAGACGCTTGCTCCTTGGAAGAAAAGCTATGACCACCTAGACAGCATATTAAAAAGCAGAGACATTACTTTGCCAACAAAGGTCTATCTAGTCAAGGCTATGGTTTTTCCAGTGGTCATGTATGGATGTGAGAGTTGGACTATAAAGAAAGCTGAGCGCTGAAGAATTGATGCTTTTGAACTGTGGCGTTGGAGAAGACTCTTGAGAGTCCCTTAGACTGCAACGAGATCCAACTAGCCCATCCTAAAAAAAATCAGTCCTGAATATTCATTGGAAGGACGGATGCTGAAGCTGAAACTCCAATACCTTGGCCACCTGACTGACTCCTTGGAGAAGCCCCTGATGCTGGGATAGATTGAAGGCAGGAGGAGAAGGGGACAATAGAGGATGAGATGGCTGTATGGCATCACCGACTCAATGGACGGGAGTTTGGGTACACTCTGGGAGTTGGTGATGGACAGGGAGGCCTGGCGTGCTGCAGTCCATGGGGTCACACAGTTGGACACGACTGACTGACTGAACTGAACTGAACTGAAATGAGACTCAAATTGCATGGAATTTCAAACTTATTTTAACCTATAGCTGCAAACTCAATTTTCTAGAATAATGGTTTTAATTTTACAAATTCAGATATATACATTCAAAAAATATGTGCATATTATGTGTGATTGGGGCTTCCCTGGTGGCTCAAATGGTAAAGAATATGCCTGCAATGCTGGAGACCTGGGTTAGATCCTTGGGTGGGGAAGATTATCTGGAGAAGAGAATGGCTATCCACTCCAGTATTCTTCCTTGGAGAATTCCATGGACTGAAGAGTTACAGTCCATGCGGTCACAAATAGTCGGACACAACTGAGCAACTCATATTTTAATTTTCTATGTGTGTTTGGTGAATACAGGTGAAGGGTATACAGATGCTCATCATACAATTTCAATTTTTGTATAACTTTGTAACTTTTCAAAATAAAATGTTGGGAAAAAAATCAAGCACAAACATAAAACATGACACAGGGAAAAATATGTTTTGCCATCTAACCTGATGTTCACACACCTAATCTACCATTCTGTTATTATGAAATAGCAACTACTTTTAGCTCTATGCTGTTTTCTTTTGGAGATAGACTTTTCCCATTTACTCAGAGTAATTTGGTTACATGGACTTCTCTGTTTGCTTTTCCCTTTTTCTCTTTAGTTTGTTTCATGAGGATTTGGAAGGTCTGTAATCTCTTTTTAGACCTTCGCACGGTTTCTGTTGTACTTTACAAAATAAATTTTAACCTAAATTGATTTATATGTTACCCTCACCTTTTAGACCTTTGGCTAACAAAGATGGATACCCTGTTAAGAAATAATATGGAAATGCCTATTCAGTCAGTCAGTTGAGTCACTCAGTTGTGTCTGACTCTTCGCCACCCCCATGGACTGCAGCCTACCAGGCTCTTCCGTCCATGGGATTTTCCAGGCAAGAGTACTGGAGTGGGTTGCCCCTGCCTTCTCCGCATCCATACATGACTACTGGAAAAACCATAGCTTGGACCAGATGGACCTCTTTCGGCAAAGTAAGGTCTCTACTTTTTAATAGACTGGTCATAGCTTTTCTTCCAAGGAGCCATCTGCAGTGATTTTGGAACCCAAGAAAATAAAGTCTTTCACTGTTTCCATTCTTTCCTCATTTATTTGCCATGAAGTGATTCCTAAATTAAGAGATCTGTCAACAGTATCCGGGGCCCGCGCCTCCCCACTCCGAATTGGGGGAGGGTCCCGCTGGGCCCACGGGGCGGCTAGAAAGTGAGACCGCGCGTGCGCTGTGTGCGGGCAGCGAACCCCGTGGTGAGCCCAGGACGGGGAAGCCGGGTCCTTGCTCCCCAACCCCGCGGCGGTTAGGAACCCCTCAAGCCTGCCTTCGCCAGGAGCCGCAGCCGCTGCTGGTATGCGGGCACGAGCTGGGCCGCCTCGCTCGAGAACTTGTCCCTAGGACGTAAGTCTTGAGTCGGACTAGATGAAGACGGATCTACCGGGGACGGACGGGTGATTTGCGTGGACAGGGCCCCTCGGCGGCACGCGGTGGGGCCGCAGGTAAGACGGCCCCGGCGGCGGAGCCGGGTCGCGGGAAGCGCCACAGTGGCGAGGGCCGGCCGGCGTAACAGGCGTCGCGGGAGCGCCCTCGTGTGTGTGGCGGTGGGACCCCGCGCTTGTTTTCCTGGTGGTCCGGCCGTATCTCGAACTTTCTGTTCCCTGGAGAGCGGCTATGCCCCTGAGCCGCGGCCCTGGCTGTGAATGCTTGCCTCCCCTCCGTGTCGCTGCTGGCCCTTGCCCTGTCCCGTACGGGTGACCGCCCGCGCCCCTTTCCCCTGTCTGGTACCGAACCAGCCACGCCTCACCTGGATGTCGTCCCCCGGCCTCCGTCGCCTGTGGCGCCCCCGGGCGGAGGGCCCTCGGTTTAAGAGCGGGGAACGCTGGGCACCCCGGGTTGCGCATGAGGGGCGTGGGGGCGCAGGTTCGCGTACGGAGAGCATTCTCCCGCGCCGGCTGCGACTTTGGGTGTTGGCAGTGGTGGTCGAGAGACCCGCAAGGGCTCCCCTGGTGGACGGGGAGGCCAGTCAGTGTCCTGGGCGCCGCAGAACCGCCCCTGTGTTGGAGGCCTCTGGCGGTGAGACCCCGTGGCGTGCTCGGGCGGCCGACTCGCGGTAGCGACTCGTTTTGAACGTCTCAGGGCCCCTCGCGACGGCGCGCGGCAGCCCCACCCAACAGCCGTTTCTATGCCGCCGCCGCGTCTTCGCGACGCTGGCCTACCTGGCTGCACCCCGTGTGTTCCTTTCTCCGTCAGTCCGTCCGCCGACCCCCAGGGCCGCTCCCAGTGCAGTTCGCTTCCCGGGCCGCCGCGGCCCCGCTCCGTTGCCCGACGCCTGTCTGCCGACGTCGTTTAGTGCTGTGCGAGGGGGAGCGCCATGCCCCGCAGCGCCCCGCTCCGGCCGCTCGCCCGAGCGCGGGTTGGGTTCCGGCCAGCCGTCGTGAACCGGCCGCGTGCACGCGCCGCCCGCCCCCGTGTGGGAGAAAGCGAGAGCGCATCGGCCGGTCCCGATGGGACAGGTGGGTGTCCCCCGACTCGCTCCTGGTCCGCTGGGGCGGGGTGCCTGCGACGGGGGACGCCCCCTCGTTCTTCCAAGCCGCCGCGGCGATGCTCTGCGCCTTGAGTGGATCAAGCGTGGGTAGTGGGCCCTCCTCGCCGCTGATGAGGCGGGGGAGTCGGCCCCCAGTGATCGCCTCCCCCCTTCCTCTCTTCGTGGGTGGCTGCCGCCCTGTAGCCCGCGACCCACGCCCAGCACGCCCAGCTCCCTGTGCTCGCTTGGCCAGCTTCCCTGGTGGCTCAGATGGTAAAGAGTCCGCCTGCAATGCTTGAGACCCAGGTTCGATCCCTGGGTCTGGAAGATCCCCTGGAGAAGGGAATGGCGACCCACTCCAGTATTCTTGCTTGCGGAATACCGTTGACAGAGGAGCCTGGAAGGCTACAATTCACGGAGTCCCCAAAGAGTGGGACATGACAGCGACTAACACTTAACTATCAACAGTATAGCTGAGCTATAGTTTGTTTAAACTTCTATGAATGAGCATATAAATTCTTTCCAGTTCTCATCATTTCAACAAAATACTTTAGTAAACATCTTTGATTATGGTTAGTGCATGTTTGAGTCATTAGGATAGAATTATAGAACTAGCTTACTTGATTAAAGATTTCACAAACTTTTCATTTAGACAGCTTCTGCCAATTTAGATCAAAGCCTTAAACCTATCTTACTTTTGATAGCAAGTATTATTTGATATATTTGTACAAGCAGAAGCTGGACCAACTTCAATAACCATGTGCCAAGGGAACATTTCATGCAAAGATGGGCTCAGTAAAGGATAGAAATGGTATGGACCTAACAGAAGCAGAAGATACTAAGAAGAGGTGGCGAGAATACACAGAAGAACTGTGCAAAAAAGATCTTCACGACCCAGATAATCACGATGATATGATCACTCACCTAGAGCCAGACATCCTGGAATGTGAAGTCAAGTGGGCCTTAGGAAGCATCACTATGAACAAAGCTAGTGGAGGTGATGGAATTCCAGTTGAGCTATTTCAAATCCTAAAAGACGATGCTGTCAAAGTGCTGCACTGGATATGTCAGCAAATTTGGAAAACTCAGCAGTGGCCACAGGACTGGAAAAGGTCAGTTTTCATTCCAATCCCAAAGAAAGGCAATGCCAAAGAATGCTCAAACTACCACACAATTGCACTCATCTCACATGCTAGTAAAGTGATGCTCAAAATTCTCCAAGCCAGGCTTCAGCAATACGTGAACCGTGAACTTCCAGATGTTCAAGCTGCTTTTAGAAAAGGCAGAGGAACCAGAGATCAAATTGCCAACGTCTGCTGGATCATAAAAAAAGCAAGAGAGTTCCAGAAAAACATCTATTTCTGCTTTATTGACTATGCCAAAGCCTTTGACTGTGTGCATCACAAAAAACTGTGGAAAATTCTGAAGGAGATGGGAATACCAGACCATCTGACCTGCCTCTTGAGAAACCTGTATGCAGATCAGGAAGCAACAGTTAGAACTGGACATGGAAAAACAGACGGGTTCCAAATGGGAAAAGGACTACGTCAAGGCTGTATATTGTCACCCTGCTTATTTAACTTATATGCCGAGTACATCATGAGAAACACTGGGCTGGATGAAGCACAAGCTGGAATCAAGATTGCTGGGAGAAATATCAATAACCTCAGATATGCAGATGACACCACCCTTATGGCAGAAAGTGAAGAAGAACTAAAGAGCCTCTTGATGAAAGTGAAAGAGGAGAGTGAAAAAGTTGGCTTAAAGCTCAACATTCAGAAAACGAAAATCATGGCATCTGGTCCCATCACTTCATGGCAAATAGGTGGGGAAACAGTGGAAACAGTGGCTGACTTTATATTTTTGGGCTCCAAAATCACTGCAGATGGTGATTGCAGCCATGAAATTAAAAGACGCTTACTCCTTGGAAGGAAAGTTATGACCAACCTCAGACAGCATATTAAAAAGCAGAGACATTACTTTGTCAACAAAGGTCCATCTAGTCAAGGCTATGGTTTTTCCAGTAGTCTTGTATGGATGTGAGAGTTGAACTATAAAGAAAGCTGAGCACCAAAGAATTGATGCCTTTGAACTGTGGTGTTGGAGAAGACTCTTGAGAGTCCCTTGGACTGCAAGGAGATCCAGCCAGTCCATCCTAAAGGAAATCAGTTCTAGGCGTTCATTGGAAGGACTGATGCTGAAGCTGAAACTTCAATACTTTGGCCACCTGATGTGAAGAGCTGACTCATTTGAAAAGACCCTGATGCTGGGAAAGATTGAGGGCAGGAGGAGAAGGGGACAACAGAGGATGAGGTGGTTGGATGGCATCACCGACTCAATGGACATGAGTTTGGGTAATCTCCAGGAGTTGGTGATGGACAGGGAGGCCTGGCATGCTGTGGTTCATGGGGTTGCCAAGAGTCGGACATGACTGAGCTACTGAACTGACCTGAACTGAATGTTAGAAGTAAATGCCTATTTATATTATGACAGAGCTAATGGAGAGAAGTTATTGCAAAAGTTTACTTCATTGTAATAAAATCAACAAAACAAAGTTATCGCACAATTCTCTTGTAAACTGAATTTTTCTCCTGTAAACTTGATTCAATTATTTGCTTATTTCCTTCCTGTATAGAGTTTCAAAGGGAGAGTGGGGGATATATAATTAGTATCTCAGATTCATAAATAGCTTAAATTATCCATGAGAAGCAGAAACTATTGGTTATTTTGGGATCACAATCATTCTTGTAGTTGTTTTTTTCTTTCATGTATTTATTTATTATAATGAAGTATACATAAAATATTTTTTTTTCCTATTTCTTCTGGGTGGAGTTCTAGTGCTGTGTTTAATAAGAGGGAGAGGGGTGAAAGTGGACACCCTTGTCTTGTTTCTAATCATAGAAGGAAAGGTGTCAGGTTTTCATCAATGAGTATGATGTTAGCTGTGGGCTTGCTATATATGGGCTTTATGTTCACATATGTTCCCTCTATACACAGTTTATTGAGAGTTTTCATCATGAAAAGCTGTATTTTTTTAAATGTTTTTCCTGTATCTATAGAGATGATCATACAATTTTACTCTTACTTCTATTAATGCAGTGCAGTATGTTTATTGGTTTGCATATGCTGCTTGGAATCCCAGGATAAATCTCACTTGGTCATGGTGTATGACGTTTTAATGTGCTGATGAGTTAGGTTTGCTAGTATTTTGTTGAAGATTTTTGCATCTGTGTTCATCCAGGTTCATACAGTTTTATTTTCTTGTAGTGTCTTTGGCCTTGGTGTGAAGATAATCCTGGCCCCATAAAGTTAGTTTGCAAGTAGTCGGTTTTTTAGAAGTTTTAGAAGGGTTGGCATTAATTCCTAAAGTGTTTGGTACACTTCACCAATGAAACCAAAGGTACAAGGATTTTCTTTGTTGGAAGGTTTTTTATTACTGCTTTAAACTCCCTACTTGTTAGTAATCTGCTTACATTTTCTATTTCTTCACTATTCACTTTACTAGATTATGTGTTTCGAGAAACTATTTAATCTAAGTTAATGTTCAGAGAAATATGCTTAATATATGAAAAATATGCCTATTTGGATGTTACAAATAGTTTCTTTAGGGCCACCTGCATGTCTGTGTTTCTCAGACAGTAAACAACAGGATTAAGACTAGGTGTTAGAATGGAGTAAAACACAGACACTAGCCGTCCTTGAAGGGGGAAGTAATGAGAAGTAGGTCTCAGGTAAGCAATGCTCCCAGTGACATAAAACAGAATGATGGTAGTAAGATGAGAGGAGCAGGTGGAAAAGGCCTTCCAACGGCTACCAGCAGAGTGGGTCCGAGCGATGGTAGCGATGATGAGAACATAGGAGATGATGGTGAGGGCAAAGGCACCAAGAATAGTACACCCACCCACCACAAATCCAACTTCCTCGTTGGTGTGAGAGTCACTGCAGGAGAGTCTCATGATAGGGGAGCTGTCACAGAAAAAGTGGTCAATGACATTAGGCCCACAGAACTGGAGGGAGAAGGTGTTGATGGTGTGAAAGATGGCATAGAGAGCTCCGCTCAACCAGGCTACCATAACAAGCTCTGTACACAGCTTTCTGCTCATAATGACACCATAAAGGAGAGGCTTGTAGATGGCCAAACAACGGTCATATGCCATAGAGGTGAGCAGGAAGCACTCAGAAGCACATAGTGTTACAAATAAGAAGAGCTGAGCCACACATTCCCAAAAGGAGATGACTTCTGAACCCATGAGTGAATTAATCAGTGCCTTGGGGATGATGACTGTGGTGTAGCACATGTCCAAGAAAGAGAGATTCTTCAGGAAGAAATACATGGGGATGTGGAGGCGGCTGTCTCGGCTCACAGCTGCAATGATGGAGATGTTCCCCAGGAGAGCAAAGAGATAGATGAAAAGGAAAAAGATGGTGCTAATGAGCCTCAGTTCAGGCACGTCTGAGAAACCCTTTAGAATAAATTCAGTTACAGTTGTCTCATTTGTCATTTCCTTCCCAAGTCATGAAAAGCAATAGTCAGAGAATATTCAAGATGGATATGGTCTTAGTGATGGTTAGTGCAAAACACATGCTCACAAATTGGTCCATAAAGATGGTAAAAAGTAAATCTGGTTCTCTGCATAGTTCATGAATCCCACTAACTTTTCTTTTTCTTTTTTCTCTTGCTCTTTCTCTGTTAAGTCTGAGCAATGACAGATTATAAATGAACGAGTAAGCATATTTGTTCAGATATTATGGTTATATACATGCATAATAACAAGTTGTGAAGTGCTTTGTATTAACTAATGCAAAAGGTGAAATAATCATATTCATTCAGTAATTATCCTCTCAACAAAACTATTAATAAATGTACTGCACTAGGTACAGTGCAGTTTGTGAGTTTGTGGCAGGGGTGGGGGGCACTGAAATGGCTGTAACAGAACCACTCACAGAGGTTGAGCAGATACTATAAATATCTTAGCAGGTCAAGAGCTGGTAGTGATGGAATTGCTATGGGTTTCCCTATGAGATTTCAGTTACTGTGATGTCAAATTTTCACAGCTTTTGGCAGAAATAAATGAGTTTAGCATAACATTTACTAATCTTCCGTACAGAACTGTGGTCTGGATTTAACCTAGTGGTCTCTGCTAAATGCATGACTGTGTCCTGTCTCTGAGTCTTCTCTTACAGTAGAAATCTTGCTAGCCTATGATCTTTAAAGTCACAATTTTAAGTCATGTTCCAGGAAAAGCATGTGGGACAGTGCCCTGAAATATTGGCACATGACTGGCCTTGTTTTAGGACCTACCGGTACTGAAGATTGACTTTGTCTGTGATACTTGAGAGGCTGATGGTTCATCACTCTCACTGCACCTAGAAGGTGTCATCAGTATCGTCACAGGACCTAACATTTTAAGTAAGAACAGGAAAGTGAGTATGGAGCAAAAAGCTTTGGCTTGAGGAAGAGACAACCTGTTTGCCTACATGGTTCAAATAAAAGGAAAGAGTTACTCTAAGAAACAATCTCCAAAAATGTTTTTATTTAACCAATAGCAGTGCTATAAGAACAATCTGGGACCCATTAAAATTTGACTTTTTAAACATCAATTTCAATTTTCTTTTGAGTAAATCTGTCACCTCTACAACTTTTATTGCTCATAATATAATTTTTGTGTCATTAGAGTAAACGAATTTTTAATTTATCACTTAGTATAAAAGATTTTTAGGACCTAAAAAATCTCTAACATATATGAAATAAGTGTGGTTATCTCTGGGAATGAGAAAAATTTTTTCAAAAGTTAGAATGAATACACATTGGTATTAATATTATAATCTTTGTTGTTGTCATTATTGTTTGGTTGCTAAGTAGTGTCCAATTCTTTGTGACCCCCATGGACTGCAGCCTGTGAGGCTCCTCTGTCCATGGGATTTCCCAGGCAAGAATACTGGAGTGGGTTATCCTTCTCCAGGGGATTTTCTAGACCCAGGAATCAAACCTGTGTCTACTGCTTGGCAGACGGATTCTTCACCACTCAGCCACCTGGGAAGTCCATTATAATCTTACTTTTTAAATAATAAAATATTTTAAAAGTTATTTCAAAAACTAATTTAAGAATTTTGCTTTTATAATATTTTTATTATGATATAAAGACATGAAGGAAAAAAAGAATAAATTTTGGAGAATGTAAGTGGTATTTTTGTATCCAAATTTCCCCTTCTTATAAAAACAGAAGTTATATTGGATTAGAGCCCACCACAATGACCTCATTTTATCTCAATTGTCTCTAAAGATCCAATCTCCAAGCTAAGTCACAGTTGGAGTACTGGGGTTAGGATTTCAACATATGAATTTTGAAGGGGATACAATTCAACTTATAACAGTCAATAAGAAACAAAGCATACTACAACTTATCTTTGTGGAAGAAAGATTGGGATGTCTAAGAACTGCTCATCTGGTCCAAGACAAGAAGTATAGGAAGGGTTCCTTGATCTCCGTGACAGTGACAGTGTCTTTCAAAGAGAGACAGAGAAGACTGACTTACTCAGATTAGCTTTTATCTGCCCTCCAGCATGAGGGCTTTTATTTGCCCTCCAGCAAAAGTGAGCAAAGCCACCTTTGCTATAAGAGTTGCAAGAGTAAGAGTGTTGTTCTTTTCCTGATTTGGCCTTCCATGGTGGTTCAGAAGGTAAAAGAATCTACCTGCAATGCGGGAGACTCAGGTTCGATCCCTGGGTTGGAAAGATCCCCTAGGAAGAGGAATAGCTACCCACTCCAGTATTGTTGCCTGGACAGAGGAGCCTGACGGGCTACAGTCCGTGGGTTTGCATAGAGTCGGGCATGACTGAGCAACTAACACTTTCACTTTTTTCTTTTCCTGATTTACTCTAATATCCACTTAGTGACAGTGATTGAAATAATGTACATTGGATGTCCTAGGAGTGTGGCCTTAGGGTGGCTGGTTTCAGCACAGCTAATAATATTCACATTACTTAAAACACTAAGCATAGTTTTCTCAACATTTAAGAAAATTATGACTATGTCCTAAGTTTGTCTTGAGAGTCAATGAAGTTGTGTGATCAAGCTCAATGTTTCCTCATTTTCCTAATGAAGGAGTTTGGACACAGCGACATTGGGATTCCATTCTGACATGATAGCCTCAGATTCTAAATGAGTTAGAATCAAGCAGAATGTCCAGGAGAAGCCACAGGAAAAGAGAAAACTTGCCTCTAGTACTTCTGGTTGCTTCCACTGTGCTCTCTGCTGGAGTTGATTCCTTCCCTCACTTGGACCTCTGCCTGACTCATCACTCCTTCCCATCACCTCTCATCCAGGTGATAGAAATCTGGTGTCAGTCACTCGCATCGCAGTATAATTAAGCTGTTTTCTTGGCCAGTGATGTCTGGATTTAAAACTGAGTCTTTTCGTATCATTGAAATATGCTTACTTCTATTCTAGCCATTTTCAGGCATTAATGCATTGATTTAAATTATGGTTCATCAAACAAGATGAACTTGCTCCTGACAGGCCAGGGGGCCTTATTAATTTGGTGAATCCTTGTATTTGCATAACACTGTAATGAGTGTTTTCATTATATGCAAGACAATGGGTTTCCCTGATGGCTCTGTAGAAAGCCTGCCAATGCAGGAGACTCTGGTTCTATCCCTGGGCCAGGAAGATCCCCTGGCATAGGAAATGGCAACCCACTCCAGTATTCTTGCTTGGAAAATTCCATGGATAGAGGAGCCTTGTGGGCTATAGACCATATAGTCACAAAAGAGTCAGATATGACTGAGTGACTGAGCACATAGCACGTGGGACAATACCAATACCAGTATATGCAAACTAGCAGATAGCGCAGTTGTTACCAGGCTCTAATATGCCCTGTGGAATCAGACCAATACAGTAAAGTCTAAAGTCAATTATTTCTCAAAATACTGAGTGTACAATTGTACCTGGTTTACTTTGATCTTGATGGTTGTTGAATCCAAAGAAATAAGCTGATGAGCTTTGCAAACCATATGAAGAATCACTAAAGAATCTAACACACACTGGTAGTAGAACTAATAGTTGTTCTGTACTTAGAGTAGACTGATTTTAGACCAGTTTCATCACCTTTCTGTAAATTTCTTCACATATCAAGCAGAGATAGTGTATATACCTTGCCCCCATTGTTCATTATAAGTAGCTAAATTAGGTAATGTAAATAAGATAATATTAATCAATATATCTATAATATTACTGTTTCTCTTGAATGACCAATACAAAAGTGGGTAAGACTGATTATAGAAAAGATAATAAAAATGCAGAGCCATGTATTCTGACCAAAAAGAAGAATTTATAATTGTGTATGAAACGTATCTTTCACTGACTAATTTCTGCAAACTTACTATGCTCCTGCTCTTTGACAGGAACTATGTTTGGCACTTAGCATGATCATCCTCACTGCTAATCCATTCCTTCCTATTTATTTTCTTCATAGCATCTGTTTTTATGCTGCAATTTGCTTATTGTGAATGAAGTATTATTCCTGAGGTCAAATATGAGCAAGAGATAGTCTGCAAGACCATAGTGTCTTTTTAATTTTTATTTTAGGAACAAAAATATTTAATATTTCAAACATTTAGGAAACATCATTGGAGTATAAAAATAAATATATTATTATTTCTGCCTTTCAAGTGCCCATAATGTTTTACAAAGGTATATAAAATTATTGAATAAAATATATCCAATGATTAATACCTAATATTGTATCATATATCTGTATACATACTGTATGTTTTTCAAAAGTATGGATAAAGTAATTATATATTATATTATTATATATAATATATTATTATATAATTCTACACATTATAATCATATAGTATTATATATTATATAATTACTGTAATTGTTATATAATATATTATCAGATATTATGTAATATGTAATATATAATGTTATATTTTGTTATTGTGTACTGTATTGTATATTATATACCGTATATGTATATACAATATATGTATTATATATTGTATACTGTATTATATATTATTATGTATTATACATTATACTGTATTATATATGCCTTTGAAAAACATTGTGAGGCTTGAAAATCAGTAATCATTAACACACACCTCGATATTTATCTATATAGTGGATGTAATTGTCAGATACAGGCCCTACAGAAATTTAGATACCAAAGAAAACATTTTAAGCTGAGTTGTTGATGAAGTAAATTTTTAAATTGCCTTATGAAGAATCGAAGAATTTTGAATGAATGAAAGCATCCAGATTCCAGTTGGAGGAACGATGCAGGGTTATGGAGATGGAATTTTAAATAACACACATGAGTGAAGTTAGTATTTGTATAATCTGCAGATGAATAAAAGTATTAAAGGAGATCCAAGTTACCATGACTTGTTAAAACTGCATAAATAACATTTTGATTACGTATTCCAGTTTTCTACTATATAAGTATCTATAGAAGCAACTTCAATGTTTCAACTAAAGAAGAATATTCAAAAAATATTTTTTATTATGAAGATTTCCTGTTAGACTTAAAAAAGAATAATACATCTAAGACAAGAGTAGTTACTTTGTTTAGGGGCACAATTATGTATTTAATAATGATTTGGAAAACTAACTGTACTAATTTAAAAAGAGGGAAAAAATGGCTTTTCAATCAGTTTTTGCCTTGAATGTTCTCTTGGTAATTTACCAATTTAATTTGATCAAAAGTAAACTTGAATTATGTCACCAATTCAAAGCATTAATTTGTGTTTTTTTTCCCTGAAAACAAAGCATTCTTTGACAAAATATTGCACTAGTCAAATTCGCAAAGATATGAATCACACAATAATAGTACATGCTTGACAGGTTTGTATGGAAGAGTTGGATAAAATCACACCTTGGGAAGTGCTTGACCAATATTTGGAATAAAGATGGAGTTTGATCAGTGAGTTTTTTCTTTATAAATGTAGATTCAGTCCTCTTTAGGGGAATACGTTTCAGAATAACATTGCAAAGTAAGAAAAAATCATACTTTTCTATTCACTAAACTAAATCAATGATTATCTGCCCTTCCCCTTCCAGAATGGTCCTAATGTAACTTCCACAAAAGTTGCTTTCTTGGTGTGCTTATTTCTAGATTTAATAAAATATTTATCCAGTTACTGAAAGAAGTACATCTGTATTTTGAGATATTTAGAAGAGATGTCTAACAAAACTAGATTCATTGTGCTCAGTCGTGTCCGGCTCTTTGCGGCCTCTGGACTGTCGCCCTCTAGACTCCTCTATCCATGGAAATTCCAGGCAAGAATGTTGGAGTGGGTTGCCATTTCCTACTCCAGAGGATCTTCCTGACCCAAGGATCAAACTCATGTTTCTTGCATCTCCTGCATTGGCATGCAGATTCTTTGCCATTAGCACCACCTGGGAAGCCCAAAGATTTTCTGCTTTTATTAGTTGCAACATTAGCTTAACTTCTGACATAGTGTCCACTCAACTCTAATTATCTGTAGTTTTAATCTTATTTCAAACTCCACTTTGTGTTACTCACACTTATTCTATATTTTTCCATACGGCTTCTAATTTCATCTATTTTTTAATATTTTACATATCTTTTTATCTTTTACATATCACCATTTATACATTCGCTTATGAAGAGAAAAATATCATTATTTTCCATATTTACTTCGTTAAAAAATCCTAAACATCTATTTAGTTTAGTATTTGTGTTTTAGTGTCTTTGTTCTCTTTTTCTTTTCCACTCTCCATATACACAACATATACCAAGACCAGTAAAATCAATTTGGTTAAGCAATTTATAGAATTATTTTGAAAAACACTAATAAAATGGATGACTGATTAAGTATCATATAAACAGTACATAAATGAATTCTAAATGTTTTACAATGCATTACCTCATATGTTCATCACAACAACCTGTAAATAAAGACGTGTTATTAAACTTGATTTCTGGGACTTCCCTGGTGGTCCAGTGGTTAAGATTTTACCTTCCAATGCAGAATGTACAAGTTCAATCCCCGGTCAGGGAGCAGAGATTCCACATGCCTCATGGCCAAAAACCCAAAACATAAAACAAAAACAATATTGTAACATATTCAATAAAGACTCTTAAAGAGTATAGTTTTAAAAAATTAAAAATAAACTTGATTTCATAGATATGTAAGTTTAAAATACACAAAATGTCAACAATCTCTCCAAAGACGATCCACCAAGTCTTAAAGATACAAGTTTATACATTAAAATGAATAAAGGTATACTACCTGAATGGTTCATTCTGATGGTTAATCATTGCATTTATTTGTCATGTAGATAGAGAAAGAAATCATGAGAATAAAATAATCAGAGATGAGACAACAACAACAAAAACAAAGCAAAAATCTGTACTGAGACAAAGATGGTGATATGGATCAGATAAAAAAATTGCTAGGGATGAAAGTTAATTATGAACAGGAGTTGGAGGCATAAGCCAAAGTAGGAGCAAAGACTTCTATATGAAAGCTATTAAGAAATCAGTTCTCACAATCAGCTCACTCAGACTCCTCAAGCTGGTAGACCATGACCTTAGATGAACGCACAAGGATTCTTTCCAATCGGCTGTTGGATGCTGTAGGAAAAATTCTGAAAATTTTCTTATCTGATATCAATGTGAATAAATAGATTACCCATCTATTTCATATCAGGATCTTCTATTATTTAAACTCTGCTACTAAAATCAGTAGAAGACCAAAAATCTGCAATTCCAGAGTGTGGACTACAGTTTATTCCCTTGACCTCAGGCTAGCCAGAGTGGATAGCTTAGATTTCCCTGGGGCTTAAATTACTGGCAACATTTCCAGCAACTCAAAAAATTAAGCAACTCATACTATTCAGGAATTAATCATTCAGCCTGTATGCATAAAAAGCCACGTTAAGTGCCCATTTATTTTTAGAAAAGACATCAAACTTGTTAACAGAAAATTTAAAATTAGACTACCAGTATGATGTTTTGAACTATTACAACTTGTTTGACCAGTCAAATGTATTTTGCGGGGCAATGTTTCATGAGGGCGTATTGTAAAAACCATGGTTTGTCCGATGTGTGTGTGCCTAGGTAAAGAATTGATCTAGGTCATAATTTATTCACACTTGAAGAACAATTGGAACATAGCATATATATCATGTCTTTGACATAGGCTCTATGAATTTACTTTCTGTTGTTCCATAATTATCACTTAGGGCAAAGTAAAATAAACTTGTTTAAACATACACAAAGTAATTGAAAATTTCATTTTAACAGTCTTTAAGTAAAAATAAAATAAAATAAAAGTGTCTAACATAATGGAAGCATATTACTTTTAATTACTCTAAATTACTTTTAAATACACAGATATATAATTACATACACACTGAAACAGTAACACATCTCTAGGGAAGTAAAGATTTTTCTCTTTATTATTAAAATATGATGAAGAGGGACTTCCCTGATGGTCCAGTGGCTAAATGCAGCAGACTTGGGTTCAAACCCTAGTCAGGGAACTAAGATCCCACATGCCACAGAGAAACTAAGCCCATGAGCCACAACTAGAGAGCACACATGCTGCAGCTACTGAGCCCACATACCACTAGAGAGTCTGTGTGCCTTGATGAGAGATCCCACATGCTCAATTAAGACCCATCACAGCCAAATAAATAGGATGATCAGTGGCTATTAAAAAAAAGAATGCTCTAAGGCCAAACAAATAATAAAATATGATAAGGCACATAATAGAATTTTTTAAAATAACATGTGTGATATAAAGTTGTCCCTGACCATGCTCAGTGCTTTGTCTATTGTGTTTTCTTAGTTATTACATTTAACTATTTAAATGCCAGTCAATTTAGGCAGTGTGGGCATATGGCTTTAGTTTATTTCCAAAGAATAATTAGTCACCCCAGAAACATTAATTGAACAGTCCTCTGTATTACTTTAATTGTGTTGTTGCCTGTGCTACACAAAACTTCTCTGTACAGTCATTAAAACAGTATGGTGCTGGCACAAAAACAAATATAGAACAAAGGAATAGATAGAAACCCAGAGATAAACCCATATATCTATGGTCACCTAATCTACGACAAAGGAGGCAAGAATATACAATGGAGAAAAGACAGTCTCTTCAATAAGTGATGCTGGAAAAATTGAACAGCTCCATGTAAAATAATGAAATTAGAACACTTTCTAGCACTATACACAAAAATAAACTCAAAATGCATTAAACGCCTAAATATAAGGCTCACACTATAAAACCGAGGAAACCATAGGCAGAACACTCTTTGACTTAAATCACAGCAAGATATTTTAGGATGCACTGCCTAGACTGGCAAAAAATAAAAAAGTTAAAAGTGAAAGTGAAAGGTTAGTTACTCAGTTGTGTCCAACTCTTGCATCCCCATGGACTGTACCCCCACCAGGCTTCTCTGTCAATGGGATTTCCCAGGCAAGAATACTGGAGTGGGTAGCCATTCCCTTCTCCAGGGAATCTTTCTGACCCAGGGATAAAACCCAGGTCTCCTGCACTCCAGGCCAATTCATTACCATCTGAGCCACCAGGGAAGTCCCAGAGTCAGAAAAACAAAGATAAATGGGGCCTAATTAAACTTAAAAGCTTTGCACAGCAAAGTAAACCATGAAAGAAAGTGAAAGTGAAGTCACTCAGTCGTGTCCTACTCTTTGCGACCCCATGGACTGAGCCTACCAAGCATCTTTGTCCATGGGATTTTCCAGGCAAGAGTACTGAAGTGGGTTGCCATTTCCTTCTCTAGGGGATTTTCCCAACCCAGGGATTGAACCCAGATCTCCTGCATTGCAGGCAGACACTTTACCCTCTGAGCCACCAGGGAAGTCAAAGTAAACCATAAACAAAATGATGAAAAAACAACCCTCAAAATGGAAGAAAATATTTGCAAACAGAGCAACTGATAAGGGAATAATCTCCAAAATGTACAAACAGATCATGCAATTCAGTACAAAACAAACGGCCTAATCAAAAAATGAATAGAGAATCTAAATAGACTTATTTCCAAAGAAGACTTACAAATGACTAAAAAGGACATGAAAATATGCTCAACATCACTAATCATTAGAGAAATGTAAATCAAAACTACAATGATGTATCACTTCACACCAGCCAGAATGACCATTATCAAAATATGTACAAACAGTAAATGCTGGAGAGGGTGTGAAGAAAAGGGAACCCTCCTTCCCTGTTGGAGGAATGTTAAGCAGGTACAGCCACTGTGGAGAACAGTATGAAAGTTTCTTAAAAATCTAAAAATATAGCTATCATATGATCCCACAATCCCACTCGTAGGCATATATCTGGAGAAAATCATAGTTTGGAAAGCTACATGCACCCTGATGTTCACTGCAGCACTATTTACAATAGCAAGGACATGGAATCAATCTAAATGTCCATCAATAGAAGGATGGATATAGAAGATGTGGAACATATATACAATGGAATATTATTCAATCATATAAAAGAATGAAATAATGCCATTTGTGGTAACACTTAGAGATTGTCCTGCTGAGTGAAGTAAGTCAGACAGAAAATGACAAATATCATACGCTATCACATACATGTGTAATCTTAAAAAAGAGGGGTAACAAATGAACTTATCTACAAAAAAGAAATAGAGTAGATGTAGAAAACAAAACTTATGGTTACCAGGAGGTAAGAGGGGACTGATAAACTGGGAGATTGGTGTTGACATATACACACATATATACAGTACTATATTTAAAATAGATAACCAATAAGAACCTAGTGTATAGCAAAGGAAACTCCAATCAATGTTCTCTAATGGCCTATATGGGAAAAGAATCCAAAAATAGAGCAGTATATACATGTGTATAACTCTCACTTTGCTGTACACTTGAAACTAACATATCATTGTAAATCAACTATACTCCAATAAAATTAAAATTAAATAAAATATTAATGCATGATACAGGGTGCTCGGGGCTGGTGCACCAGGATGACCTGGAGGGATGGGATGGGGAGGGAGGTGGAAGGGGGGTTCTGGAAGGGGAAAACATGTACACCCATGGTGGATTCATGTCAATGTATGGCAAAACAAATACAATATTGTAAAGTTAAAAAGTAGAAAATAAACTAATTTAAAAATAAATAAAAACAAAAAGCAAAACAAAACAAAAATTCTGCTAAAAAATAGCTTAAGCTAAGCATTTTGTATATTTTTCTTATTAAATTAAAAAAATTACTCTAAATTTATAGGTTTCTGAACATGGAAACAAGTATTAATGATTTTTTTAATTTATATTAATCAAAAAATCCATAAATAGGGACAGATTTCCCAATATAGGCTATTATTTCTATTTCATTAATTACAAATCAATAAAATATTTAAATCATATGCCTGAAGTTGGAAATATTCTGTTCAGAGATGTTGGCAAACTAATTTGGTTGTTCTTACTTATGTTCTGTAGTATGCTAAGATTAAATTTTGTTTGGATGATATTTATAAGATAGTCAAATATTTTATAATTTTAAAACCCAATTAGTGAAAATATTATCAAAATATGGCTTATTTTTTAAATCACAGAAAGCAAGTTATTTATACCACATGCTAATTATCTGATTAAAAAGGTAAATTCTCAACCTTAAAACGTGATTTTTCAAATTGGGGGTCATAATATCTGGCTAAATATAATTAAATATTTAAGTTATCCCTGAGATAGGACACTTTTGATCATAGCTATGCCTTTTTGTTTCCTTTATTCTCCAGGCAATGTTGATGTAATAAAAAACTACTGTCAATATGTAACTTCCTTTTTTAACTTATTTTTCTAAAGGCAAATATTCTGTGACATTGGTTTAATCAAGTCCAGAAGCTTTGTTATTTTCATTAGTTTGGAAGCATAGCCACAATCATCGTATTGAAAATCTTGTTTTTATAAATGTCTGTTCATTAACCAAAATGAAAATGCATTATTAATTCAAATCCTTTTATGCATATCATATTTCATTTTCTTGCAACACACAATATTTGTGTGAATTTTGATCCTCTACCTCTTATCCAAGGAACATTTTCAGTCTTTCCCATGTTCAACAGATAACACCAACTTTAACTTCAATAAGAAATAAAGTGAAATACTACTCTGTAACCTGAACTTTCCATGGTAAAGAAAATGTTTGTTGAAGCTGCTTCTTATTCATATCACACATAATCAAGAGTTGTTTACTCTGAACATAGTTACTTTTGAATTATCTGCCAGCATTCAGTTTTATAATCATTTTTTCCCTATTTTAAGTTACAGATATTGTGCAAAGTTCCACATTATCTTTTTATATCTAGTTGAAAATTGCTTATATTTATATTTCTGAAATCTAGTTTTGATGATATGTCTCTTCAGTCGTGTCCGACTCTTTGCCACCCTATGGTCTGTAACCCGCCAGGCTCCTCTGTCCATGGGATTCTCCAGGCAAAGAATACTGGAGTGAGTTGCCATGCCCTCCACCAGGAGATCCTCTCGACCCAGGGATTGAACCTGCATCTCTATGTCTCCTGCGTTGGCAGGTGGGTTCTTTACCACTATCACCACTTGGAAAGCCTCAAATTTAGTTTTAGAAGTTTCATATTAATAGAAACTTCCATTTCTAATGGGTAGCTTACCCATTTTTGCTATAAGGAATGATTTATTCTCCACATAAAATGATAAGAGTTATAAATTTCAATGTAGAATAGTATTATACATCATCGATGCCTGTTTTGAAAAAGAAAAAATATTGATTTGTCAGAAATTTTACTGCTTTGTTGAAAATGACACAACAGAAAGGCTTTGATAATCCATTGCCCTCTTTATGAGACAATGTACTAGGAACAATGAATTAATTATCAATCAAATATAATCTATTTTCTGCTACTTATCATTATATTTTCATATTTGCTCTGTTCTTTTCCAACTACTGTAACACAAACACACATACATACACTTAAACACACATATATTTACAGAATTACTACTGTAGCCTCTACAGAATCATATTTTGTATGTGGAGTGGGATCTGTGTGTTTACAATGCAAAAAAGAAAAAGTTATACCAAAAGTGACCCAACTTTTCATAACTGTAATGTTTTCTTGATGTATTAAGATTCTTTGGATAATCTTTGACTGAGACTTCATTACTTTAAGTGATAAAAATTATTTTAAAAATAATGGTTTATTTTGAAGTGCAACTATTCTTATCTAATTAGAAAATGATTTAGAACAAAATTATTGAATTACTTTTTCTCTTAAAAGTTTTGCATGCCATGACCTAAGAACACAAAAGGAGAAGCACTTAGAAAGTTATACAAAATAATGTGTTTAGAATGTTTTATTTCACTTACTCCTTCCTAAAAGGTATTTTTAAATGATAAATGGGTTATGGAAAAGAATGGTTTATACAATATCTTCCTGAGTAATAAATTGACCCTAGAAGTTTTTTTTTCTGTTTGGGTAGAGGAAGTGCATGCATAAAATACTTACTTTCCAATGTGAAGCTTTAATAAGTGCAGCAGTAGAAAATAAATATGATGTATTTGACAGAAAGTTGGACAATTCACTAAAATTGAAAACAAATTAGATAAGATGGCTAAAAGTCCTTAATATTTAGTAGAGAAAATATGCTCAAGAGAATATACATTATAAATAAAGAGCTAAAATGTATTATATTATCTTTATAAATATAAATTTTATTTGAAAGTGGTCTTAGAAAAGTCTATCAAAATTTCTTAAATTTCAATGAACAGCTGGTAAATACTTAATGGTTTACTCTTTTTTATTTGAATCCTTGGGAATAAGTGTCAGAAGTAAAATACAGACTTTGAGGTCACAGTGTATACCCATGCACAATTCTGTTTCCCATGGTTCAAGCTCTCAACAAATAAAGATATATACATTTTATTATTTACACATAAAATGAGATTCCTTATGTAGATAAAACAAGTGAACAATAATTTAATTTGTGTAAAATTGAGAACAGTGTTTTGGCTAAGTAGAAACTGAGGAACTATATGACTTGTGATCACTTCCTTGCACATCATGTCTGTAGAGAGCACAGTTTTCCTGTGAGAAGTTTCTTCAGAGCATCTTTCACATCCTTGTTTCTTAAAGTGTAAATAATAGGATTTAAGGTGGGGGTCACCATGGTATAGAAAAGTGAGATGAACTTGCCTTGGTCCTGAACATAACTGTTGCTTGGTTGCAGGTACATGTAAATTATGGTGCCATAGAAAATGATCACCACTGTAAGGTGAGAGGAGCAGGTGCTGAAGGCTTTGCGCCTTGCCTCCACTGACTTGAGCCTCAGCACTGCTTGAGTTATGAAGCCATAAGAGATAAGGATGAGTGCTGGTGGGATTAGGAGAAACAGGATACTAAAAACAAAAAGCACCAACTCATTGATGGTGATATCCACACAAGCCAACTTAAGGAGAGCTGGTACTTCACAAATAAAATGATCCAGCCTGTGGTTGCCACAAAAGGGCAACTGCAAAGTAAAGGTTGCATGAATCAAGGAATTGGCCAAACCACTGAACCAGGAGATAGATGCCAGCTGCTGGCATAGCCGTGGGTTCATGATGACCACATAGTGAAGAGATTTGCAAACAGCAACATAGCGATCTAAGGCCATCACAACCAGGAGGATACACTCAGTTGAGCCCAGTGCTAGAGAAATATAGAGTTGTACCACACAACCACCATAAGTGATGGTTTTCTCTGGTCCTCGCAGGTTAACTAGGGTCTGAGGTGCAAGGCTAGTAGTGAAGCAGATGTCCAGAAGGGAGAGGTTGCTGAGGAAGAAGTACATAGGGGTATGAAGAGGAGGATCCAGGTATGAGATGATGATAATGGTGATATTTCCCACAAGCGTCAGGAGGTAGAACAAAAGGACAAATACAAAGAGCACAGCCTCTAGGCGAGGGTGGTCTGAGAATCCTAGAAGGACAAAACCAATCAGAGAACTCTCATTGGCTTTTTCCATCCTCTAGAGGAAACTGCACCTGCTAAAAGAGGAATAAAAACAGATACATTTGAAACAGCTCACCACAGAATGTATGAGCTGAAAGGATCAAGAACACTGACTTGTCCAACCTGTTAATTTTTCATCCCCAATGTGTTACTGGGCTTCCGTAGTGGCTCAGTGGTAAAGAATCCATCTACAGTGCAGGAGACACAGGAGACTCGGATTGGATCCCTGGGTTGGGAAGATCCCCTGGAGAAGGAAATGGCAACCCACTCCAGTGTTCTTGCCAGGAAAATCCCATAGACAGAGGAGCTTGGCAGGCCATGGTCTATGGTGTTGCAAACAGTCGGACAGGACTGAAGCAACTGAGCAATGTGGTACTGACTCAGAACACTAATCCATGTTACTTCATTCCAGTCCAGTGACCCTTCTTTAAAAATCATAAATGCTTTTAGCTTTGGGGTTATCTGGAAACTGACTATTAAAGTCACTCAAAGTGGATATTTGCATGCATATCAAGAAATGTGTAATGATCTACTTACTTCTGAAATCAAGTGTCTCTCAAAATAAAGTGAATAGCATATAATGGTTTTTAACTGTTGACAAAAATCTGCATGCAAAATATGATATTTAGGTTTTATCATAGGCACAAATGGAGATGGGAAATTTCTTTGCATCTTCCCCCTACATACATGCACTCTTAAACTCTCGTCTCTAGTCACTGCCTAAACAGAGAAAGGTAAGATAGTCATGGGTTTAATTGTGTATCTAGATAGACAAAGCAAAATTGAATAGTTAAGTGATAAACAATTCAAATTTTAAAATAAATTTAAAAGTATGAGCTAAGTAAATAATTTTCAAATAGATTTTGCAAAATAACAGTTGAAAAAAATATTTTGAAATATGAAGTCTAGGAAAGTCTTTATGTATAAAACTAACTAAAATGATATATTTAAAGATAGGTAATATTAGGATGGGAAGGGATATAAGATCAATTTTTGACATGTGAGAAAACATTGGAAATAACAAGGAGGGAATGAAAAAGTTATGTTTCAGGAGCAAAATTATATAATATAAATCAAATTATATATGTTCATTCAATGACTGAAGTGCCAAAAATAAAAATCATTTTTTAGTTATATTTTAAAGCAACATTATCTAAACAAGCTGGCTAAAATTTCCTAATATTCAATGCAGAAAATATCATACTCAAGAGAATATACATTATTAATGAAGAGCTAAATATATTAGCTCTAAAAATGTAGCTTGTTTGAAAGAGTCAGATAAACCTTGAAAAATTCCTTAACTTTCAACATGATAAAAACATAAAACAGATTACAAGCAAAAATGAAAAGAGCTTATGTGAAAGATGAAGAAATTTCAAGGTCACTTGGTAAACACCAGTAGAACATATGTGGATAATTCAGTTGTCTATATAAGGCAAAAAAAAAAGTGAGTGTTAAAGTTTTGCCTACAAAAAAAGAATTTGAAGCCAAATTGTAGAAATTTATGAGCAAGATAGTTATTAACTTCATTATGCAAACAATGAAATGTCTTTGGAGGCTTATGAGCACACAGGAGAATGATATTATCTATTTCTGTTTTGGAAATATTGGCCTGGTAATGATTTGTAGATGGATGTGGAAAAATTATTGTCAGGGAGTTCAGTGAGGAACATTTCGATAGTTCTTATCATACAAACTAGTGGCCTTGTAATGCAAATGGGCTGAAAACTCTTGGAAATGACAGCAGTTCAATAAAAATTGATAGCAGTTCAATAAAAATTAGTTGGAGGAAAATTAATTGAATGAAAATGTCAAAATTAATTGAATAGTGATTTTGTTATGGAAAGGGGGATAAGAGAAGGATTATAAGATGATTTATGATAATTTGCTTTCAGAATGAGAAAACTGGAGAAGTGTAAAATGACAGGATATATTTCCCATTCTGATAGATTTTTGCCCAACTCACCAACACTCCCATTTCAAAACATATTTCATTCCAACGTCCTCTACCATGCCTTTGGTCAAAGTTTTTCTTCTTGACTGATTGTGAAATTTTAGTATAGGAGTCTTAAAATGAGGTGATTGTATCTAGTGTGTTTATTTATGTACACTGAGCCAGGTGTGAGCCAGGTGTGTTTTTCTTCAGTCCAAAAGAGGTAGAAGGAATATTTTTCAATGTCAGTTTATGGTGACTTTTATAGAAGTTTCTAATGTCTATTTGTCTCTATAATTGAAAATTGTTATGCTAAAAATGACAAAAGAATAAAATATGGAAAATATAGATATTAATACAAGAAGCAGGCAGAAACAAGCTATTTTTAAGAAAGACATAAATCAAAAGACAAGAAAGAAGTTGAAGCAGGGCCAAATTGTGCAAGAGATCTTAAAATGGGGGATTCTCCTTGTATTTTCTTGAAGTAAAAATTAAGCTATTGTATATGGGTGAAAGGAGAAATAATAAAGATTGTATTCTATAGTTGAGATTGTGAAAGACTTTGAAATCCAGACGAAGAGACTAGAAATGTTGATGGTTTTGAATAAGACTGTTTTAAAATATCTAACTGTGTAGAATTGATTGGGTAAAAAAGTGATGAGCAGATACAAGAATCGATAAATGAGGTGTAGCTGGATATCATGATCTTTGCCTTTAATTCTGATTCAAACTAAGCACGAACCACCAACCAGAGGGATGGATACCTCAGACATAGCACTCAAGGTCCTCCTTCTGCTGGTCCTTGCCCTACCTAGCCTCCGCCTCTGCCCTTGCAAGCTCATTACCCTGCCATGCTGAGCAATTTGCAATCTCCTGTCTTCAGTTAGCCGGATCTTTTCTTATTCCTCTACCAGAATATTCTCTCCAACATCCATCACCTGAAAATCATCTACACAGTTTTCAAAATTCAGCACTGATCTCTAACAGATAAACTCCTCCTTGACTCTGACTTGCCTCCACTCTCCATGCTGACAAGATTTATTTTGTGTCACTGCTATACTCTGAACGTACTTCTATCAT
Organism: Giraffa tippelskirchi; assembly: GCF_054371585.1. Lineage (NCBI taxonomy): Eukaryota > Metazoa > Chordata > Mammalia > Artiodactyla > Giraffidae > Giraffa > Giraffa tippelskirchi. The sequence goes on along the minus strand of NC_137280.1, from coordinate 115,739,796 downwards.
ATTAATAGAAACTATAAGAGTCTACTGACCTAATTTTAGGCCTACTCAATCATAAGCTACTTCTTAAACTGAAGGGTCATGCTTTACTGATATTTAATGTAATTTTTATGATGTCTGAGGCATAATAATTCAATAACAGCTTGATGAAGAAATAAATGCATTTTCAGGTGTCTTATTTCCCACAGTCTGATTCTTTTTTTAAAAAAAAAAATTCTGTACAGAAAATATAAGAAAAATAAGTTATGGTCAGATAAGCTGAGCTGAGAAGGAGAGCTGAACTGCATATATAGGATATAAAAAAAAAAAGAGCCAAAACGAAGTGACAGGGAAGCCCTTAACCACTTACAGTGATAGCATGAGTCTAAAGCTGGAGAAAGCACCTACTCCTCCGTGTTTCTTGTCCCTTTATGGAATGGTATCACTGTTGAGGGTGCCCTAAAAAAAGTAACTCCTGCAATTTTATGATCCTAAAACCAAGGGGAGGGAGAGAAGAAAAGGACAAGTTATGGAAAACTAGAGTACTGAATCAGAGTGGAAGAAGTCTTAAAGTTTTTCCCTTCTCCCCCTACAAGGAGGCTTTGGCAGAAGTACCTGAAGAAGTGCTCAGTCGCTCAGTCCTGTCTGACTCTTTGTGACCCTATGGACCATAGTCCATCAGGCTCCTGTGTCTATGGGATTTTCCAGGCAAGAATACTGGGGTGGGTTGCCATTTCCTTCTCCAGGAGAACTTCCCAAGCTAGGGATAGAATCAGCATCTCCTGTGCCTTTTTATTGGTAGGCACACTCTTTACCACTGAGCCACCGGGGAGGCCACCTGAGGAAGCCTCTTCCCAAAGCAGACCTAGCAATGAAGATGCCCAGGACATAAATACCAATTTGTCTAAGAACATGACTAGCCATAGGAGCTTGAGTCTGACTGCAACCTTTCAGAAATTGCAGTGCATTGGCTATGCAGCAAGTCTCATGTGGAGGTGGCAGATTTTCCCATGAAGCCTGCTAGGCAAAGTTTTTGTAACTGCCTGAAGTCAGGGTTGAAGAACACCTATCAACAGAGGGATGGATAAAGAAGATGTGGTACATATACATAATGGAATATTAGATAGCCAGAATCAACCCCTCTGTTAGCTGTGCTATTGTGCCACTCAGCCTTTGTTCTTTACCTCAACTGTCTGCTTGTAGAAAGCTTTGGGACAGCCTAAAAAATTATAATTCTGTCCTGTCTCCATTTGGAGAAATCCAGTGTAAGACACATGCTTTTCTGATCTAGTGTATTTTCCATATGCTGTGTTCCTTCATGGATACTCTATTGGGCTTCCCTGGTGGTTCAGACAGTAAAGAATCTGCCTGCAATGTGGGAGAACTGAGTTCAATCCCTGGGTTGGGAAGATCCCCTGGAAGAGGGCATGGCAACCCACTCCAGTATTCTTGCCTGGAGAATCCCCACGGACAGAGGAGCCTGGTGAGGTACAGTCCACAGAGTCTCAAAGAGTCGGACACGACTGAGTGACTGACAGCACAGCACTATTGGTGAAAATTCAGTTTCAGTGACTGTAGATTTCTCGGTTCATGTGTTTAAAAAAACAAATTGGAAGTGCTCTCTTGAGTAAAGTTCCTGGTCTAAGGTGTAATCAAGTGCCCTCTACCCATGAAGATTTGTATTCTTGCTGACCTTCAAGTTTCAGTAAAATACAATTACATCCTATAAGGAGAAAAAAAATGAGGCCATAATGTCATTAGAATTAAGAAAGAATAGATCTCTAGAAAATATTCCATTTCTTCTCGATGAAATCTAATCAACAAAGCAAACCCTCCCTTATTTCGGTTATATTGTGCATTTGTGTGTGCTTAGTCAGTCACCTCTGATTCTTTGTGACCCCATGGACTGTAGCCTGCCAGGCTTTTCTGTCCATGGAACTCTCCAGGCAAGAATACTGGAGTGGGTTGCCATTTCCTCCTCCAGGAGATCTTCCCAAACCAGGGATCAAATTTGTGATTCTGGGATCTCCTGCATTGGCAGGCAGATTGTTCACCACTAGAGCCATTTTTCAAAAATTGCAGAGAGCTCCAGAGTTGAAAAGCTTGTAGTGGTTCCCTATTTAATGAAAGTTTCCTTATGGTAATTCACATGAGTAAATTTTTACAGAAAGCTGAATCACCTTGAATTGAAGTGCTCTAATTGAGCTGTGGAGTTGTATTGATGTGGAATTGAATGTGTCTGTATCTATTTTTCTGTTGTCTATCATCATAATCATCTATAGTGTTCCTGTAAAAGCACAATTAACTCAAAAAATATTAGCCATCTAAACAAGTCAATGACAATGATTTATACCTATGAAGAATAGCAATAAATTACTCTATTCCTTTATTTGATAGGCAAACCTGAGTGCAGATAGCTTATCTGTCGCATCAGAAACCATTGTTATTTAACTGATAGATCAAATCCAGCAGTAATAGAAACCAAAAACTTGCTACTTCAGTAACTTTTATAAACCCCTTCAAGATCCAAGTGTATTCAATTAAGACCAAACAGACAATCCTTACTTACTATTATGGCTATTTTGTTCTGTTTGAAATTTTCACATCCTCAGGAGGCTCATTATACAGCATTTTCTTAGTTGTGTGTTTACATGTCTAACCAGAGCCTGACCCACAAGATGACAGGCTTCAAAATGGTGTCTATCAAAAAGTCATATTTCCAACAGAAGCCGCCCGTAAGGAAACTTTTAGTGGTAATGAGAATTATGGCAGAAGGGGATCCTAAAAAGGGGAAGTTGGCAATATCACAAAAAGGCCATGGCTTGTTTACAGTTAAAAGTCTTCTGGGGAAAACCTGTGTCCCCAACAGACAATTAGTCAAGGCACTGACTAATTCTGAGGATCATACAGGGAGATGGGATACACTTATTTCCCAACTGTGAGATTTTCCTTTCTTCCTTGAATATTGTTTTGGGACCTTATAATTTCTTAAGGAAATAGAAGTTATCAGACTTGCCCAGTATAAAATAAATAAATAAAAATAGCCTACTTCTGGGTATTTTTCTTTCTTTACTCCAATTACAAGAGGTAGTGGTGGTGGTTTAGTCACTAAGTTATGTCCCACTCTTGTGACCCCATGGACTTTAGACTGCCAGGCTCCTCTCTCCATGGGATTCTCCAGACAAGAATACTGGAGTGGGTTACCATTTCCTTCTCCAGGGGATCTTCCAGACCCAGGAATTGAACCCAGGTCTCCTGCATTGCAGGCAGATTCTTACCGACTGAGCTACAAGGGAAGCCCCCAATTGCAATAGAGATCACTCTACTCTCTTTAGAGCAATTTTTTCCTCCTGAATATTGGGTTCAATGAACAATATAACTTGCTCTCTGAGCATCTGTGTGTTAAGTATTAATAACTTTAAAATTACCTTGCAAAGTATTAGTAACTTTAAAATTAAAATCATCTGAAGAAATATCTAGATTTGAAATTTTTGTGAGATTATGAAGTTTTTTTTTAAAAATCTATTTTTCAAATCTCTGTCTCAAACATATTTATTTTTAATTGAAGTATAGTAACTACATTATCATATTAGTTTCAGGTATACAACATCACTAGTGATTCAAAGTTTATATACATTTTACTCAATTTAATTTTATGATAAAATACTGGTTATATTTTCTGAATAATACCACTTCAGTATTCTTTCCTTGAGAACCCCATGAACAGTATGAAAAGGCAAAAAGATAGGACACTGAAAGATGAACTCCCCAGGTCGGTAGGTGCCCAATATGCTACTGGAGAAGAGTGGAGAAATAACTCCAGAAATAATGAAGGGACAGAGCCAAAGCAAAAACAACACCCAGTTGTGGATGTGACTGGTGATGGAAGTAAAGTCGGATGCTGTAAAGAACAATATTGCATAGAAACCTGGAATGTTAGTCCATGAATCAAGGTAAACTGGAAGTGGTCAAACAGGAGATGGCAAGACTAAATGTCAATGTTTTAGGAATCAGTGAACTAAAATGGTCTAGAATTGGCAAGTTTAATTCAGATGACCATTTTATCCACTCCTGTGGGCAAGAATCCCTTGGAAGAAATGGAGTAGCCCTTATAGTCAACAAGAGTCCAAAATGCAGTACTTGGGTGCAATCTCAAAAATGACAGAATGATCTCTGTTTGTTTCCAAGGCAAACCATTCAATATCACAGTAATCCAAGTCTATGCCCAACCACTAATGCCAAAGAAGCTGAAGCTGAGTGGTTCTATGAAGACCTACGAGACCTTCTAGAACTAACACCAATAAAAGATGTCCTTTTCATCATAGGGGACTGGAATGCAAAAGTAGGAAGTCAAGAGATACCTGGAGTAACAGGCAAGTTTGACCTTAGAGTACAAATTGAAGCAGGGCAAAGGCTAACAGAGTTTTGCCAAGAGAACACTGGTCATACAAACACCATCTTCCAACAACACAGGAGAAAATTCTACACATGGACATCACCAGATGGTCATTACCGAAATCAGATTGATCATATTCTTTGCAGCCAAAGATGAAGAAGCTCTATACAGTCATCAAAAGAAGACTGGGAGCTGACTGTGGGTCAGATCATGAACTCCTTATTGCCAAATTCAGACTTAAATTGAAGAAAGTAGGGAAAACCACTAGACTATTCAGGTATGACCTAAATCAAATCCCTTACAATTATACAGTTGAAGTGACAAATAGATTCAAGGGATTAGATCTGATAGACAGAGTGCCTGAAGAACTATGGTCATAGGTTCGTGACATTGTACAGGAGACAGGGAGCAAGACCATCCCCAAGAAAAAGAAATGCAAAAAGGCAAAATGGCTGTCTGAGGAGCCCTTACAAATAGCTGAGAAAAGAAGAGAAGCTAAAGGCAAAGGAGAAAAGGAAAGATACACCCATCTGAATGCAGAGTTCCAAAGAATAGCAAGGAGAGGTAAGAAAGCCTTCCTTAGTGATCAGTGCAAAGAAATAGAGGAAAACAATAGAATGGGAAAGACTAGAGATCTCTTCAAGAAAATTAGAGATACCAAGGGAACATTTCATGCAAATATGGGCACAATAAAGGACAGAAATGGTATGGACCTAACAGAAGCAGAAGATATTAAGAAGAGGTGGCAAGAATACACAAGGGAACTATACAATAAGCATATTAATGATCCAGATAATGATGGTAACATAACCAGGTAACATTCTTCCCAGAACCCAGATAACATTTTTCACAGAACAAAACAAAAACTTTACATTTTCTTAACGGAAACACAAAATACCCTGAATAGTCAAAACAATCTTGAGAAAGAAAAACAAAACTGGAGGAATCAACTTTCCTGACTTCAGACTATGCTACAAAGCTACAGTCATCAAGACAGTGTGGTACTGACACAAAAACAGAAATTTAGACAAAGGGAACAAAATAGAAAGCCGGGAGATAAACCCATCCACCTATGGGCACGTTATCTTTAACAATGGAGGCAAGAATATAGAATGGAGAAAAGACAGCCTTTTCAACACATGGTGCAGGAAAAACTGGACAGCTATGTGTAAAAACAATGAAATTAGAACACTTCCTAACACCATACACAAAAACAAATTCAAAATTGTTTAAAGACTTAAATTTTAAGACCAGAAACTATAAAACTCTTAGAGGACAACACAGGCAATGCACTCTTTGACATAAATTGCAGCAATATCCTCTTTGACCCACCTCTTGAGGAATGGAATTGAAAACAAAACTGAACAAATGGGGCTTGCTGTGCTTAGTCACTCAGTCATGACTGACTCTTTGTGACCCCATGTATTGTAGCTCACCAGGCTCCTCTGTCCATGGTTATGCTTCAGGCAAGAATACTGGAGTGGTTGCCATTTCCTTCTCCAGGGGATCATCCCAACCCAGGGATCCAACCTAGGTCTCCTACATTGCAGGTGGATTCTTTACTGTCTGAGCCACAATTAAACTTAAAAGCTTTTGTACAGTTGAGGAAACTATAAACAGGATGAAAAGGCAACCCTCAGAATGGAAGAAAATAACTGCAAACAAAGGAACTGACAAAGGATTAATATTCAAAATATATAAGCAATTCATATAGCTTAATATCAGAAAAACAAACAATTCAATCAAAAAGTGGGGAGAAGACATAAACAGACCTTTCTCCAAAGAAGACATACAGATGGCCAATAAACAAATGAAAAGATGCTCTCCACATCATTCATTATTAGAGAAGTGCAAATCAAAACTACTGTGAGGCATCACTTCACAACAATGTAATGGCCATCATCAAAAAATCTACAAACAATAAATGCTGGAGAGGATGTGTAGAAAAGGGAACCCTCTTGCACTGGTGGTAATGTAAATTGTTACAGCCACTATAGAGAAAAGAATGGAGATTCCTTAAAAAAAGAGACTAGATATAAAACTATCATATGATCCAGCACTCCCACTACTGGACATATACTATGAGAAAGTGAAGTTGAAAGTGAAGTTGCTCAGTCGTGTCTTCTGACTCTTTGCGACCCCATGGACTGTAGCCTACCAGGCTCCTCTGTCCATGGGATTTTCCAGGCGAGAGTACTGGAGTGGGTTGCCATTTCCTTCTCCAGAGAATCTTCCCGACCCAAGGATCGAACCCAGATCCCCTACATTATAAGCAGATGCTTTACTGCCTGAGCCACCACAGAAGTCAAAAAGACACACGTACCCCACAATGTTCATTGCAGCACTATTTACAATAGCCAGGCCATCAGAAAAACCTAGATGTCCATTGACAGGTGAATGGATAAAGAAGATGTTATACATATATGCAATGGAATATTACTCAGTCATAAAAAGGAATTTGAGTTGGTTGTAGTGAGGTGGATGAACTTAGAGCCATTAGAACTATTATACGGAGTGAAGTTAGAAAAGAAAAAACACATACCATATATTAACACATATACATATGTAATCTAGAAAAATAGATTGCTAGTGGGAAGCTGCTGTATAACACAGGGAGCCCATCCTTGAGCTCTGTGACAACCTAGAGGGTTGGCTTGGGGGGACTGAAACTCAAGAGAAGAGAGAGGGTATGTGTATGTGGTTGTGTGTGTGTGTGTGTGTATATGTATGTACATATATATGTATAAAACTATATGACTATATATATATATATAATGACTGATTTGTGTTTTTGACGAGCAGAAGCAAATGCAACATTGTATAGCAATTTTTATCCAATTAAAAATAAAATATGTTCATCAAAGTATCATTTTAAGTTTTTTTTAAAAATTGTGTAATTGTCCCCAGAGTTTTTCCTAGTCTTTTTTTTTTTTTTTTTTTTACTGCTTCTTTAACCCCTTTGTTCCTTGAATTATATAGAGAAGTGCTAAGTATGGAGGTCACTACACTATAGAATATTAGAGCCAAAACTAGTGGATGTGTGTCTCTCCTCTTTGTGTGTGTGTGTGTGTGTGTGTGTGAGTGTGTGTGTGTATCTCTTTGTTGCTGGTATACTCTTTTATAGTGCTTGGCTCCTTCATTTTGGACCTCTGGCTACCTTTACCAAGTACTTCTGAAGATCAAGTTAACTACTTGAACAAGAAAGCATGTGAGACCTCCTTTCTCATCCGATGGTTGTCACCATTTTCTATGGAGCCATCATTTCATGTATCTGCCACAAGCCAAGAACAGTGAACATTTGTCTCTCTCTTCTACAGTGGCTGGCTAGCTAATCTTCAGAAGTACTTAGTAAGGTAGCTAGAGGTCCAAAATGAAGGAGACCACAAAGTGTTGAAAGTGGTGTTCACACCATCCAACTGGATAAACACAGGAACTTCACAGATGAGATGATCCACTTGGTGATGACTACAGAAGGGCAGTTTCATTGTTTAATAGTAGATTAAAGTTGTGTGGTGTCTACCCTGAAGAACCATGTCAAAGACACAGGAATGTGACAAAGCTCAATGTATGTGACAAAGACATAATGTAGAGGACAACAAATAGCAGTTTAATAGTTGTAGATTATCACTTCCAGAAAGACACACTGCATGAATTCCAGTGCATAAGATATATAGAGTTGAACCACACATCTATGATTAGTGATAGACTCAATTGAATCTCTGAGATTACCTAGAATCTTAGGAATAATACTGATGGTGAAGTAGAGATCCTGAAAGAGAGATTTAAAAGGAAGTAATATATTGATATATGAATCTTGGGATCCAGATGAGATAGTAGGATGATAGTGACGGTTCCCAAAATGATTAGTGACTGTAAGATCAAAATAATTACAAATAGAACCTTCTGTAACTGAGGGTAATTAGAAAACCCCACCAGGGTGAAAACTGTTAGATTATTCTCAATGGTAATCCTCAGCATCCTCATGTGTATATTATATTCTAGAAAGCTGATTTATAGCTTAGAAACATGACATATTACATATGGTTAAATGAATCACAATGTTACCTTCCTCCAAAGCACTTTATTTTAAACACTTAGAAGCTACACTTACATCTAGTGATTTATTTCTGTTTATCCTACTGTGTAAATTTTAAGTAAATGCAGTCCCTCTTTACCTCTTAACTGTTCTATCTGATGCTCTCCTAAATAAACAACAGCAGATATCTAATAAGCACTTGCAATCTCCTTTGGGAAATAAAATGGACCATCCTTTTCTCATAACTCAACTAAAGTTCAGTCAGTTCTTTTCAGTTCAGTCACTCAGTTGTGTCCAACTCTGCAATCCCATGGACCGCAGCACACCAGGCTTCCCTGTCCATCACCAACTCCCGGAGCTTACTCATGTCCATTGAGTTGGTGATGCCATCCAACCATCTCATCCTCTGTCGCCCCCTTCTCCTCCCACCTTCAATCTTTCCCAGCATCAGGGTCTTTTCTAGTGAGTCAGCTCTTCGCATCAGGTGACCAAAGTATTGGAGTTTCAGCTTGAGCATCAGTCCTTCCAATGAATATTTAGGACTGATCTTCTTTAGTATGGACTCGTTGGATCTCCTTGCAGTCCGAGGGACTCTCAAGAGTCTTCTCCAACACCACAGTTCAAAAGCATCAATTCTTCGACACTCAGCTTTCTTTATAGTCCAACTCTCACATCCATACATGACTACTGGAAAAACCAAAGCTTTGACTAGATGGACCTTTGTTGGCAAAGGGATGTCTTTGCTTTTTAGTATGCTGTCTAGGTTGGTCATAGCTTTTCTTCCAAGGAGCAAGCGTCTTTTAATTTCATGGCTGCAATCACCATCTGCACTGATTTTGGAGCTGAAAAAAATAAAAACTAAAGTCAGCCACTGTTTCACTGTTTCTCCATCTATTTGCCATGAAGTGATGGGACCAGATGCCATGATCTTAGTTTTCTCAGTGTTGAGCTTTAAGCCAACTTTTTCACTCTCCTCTTTCACTTTCATCAAGAAGCTCTTTAGTTCTTCACTTTCTGCCATGAGGGTGGTGTCATCTACATATCTGAGGTTATTGATATTTCTCCCAGCAATCTTGATTCCAGCTTGTGCTTCATCCAGCCCAGCATTTCTCATGATGCACTCTGCATGTAAGTTAAATAAGCAGGGTGACAATATACAGCCTTGACATACTCCTTTCCCTATTTGGAACCAGTCTGTTATTCCATGTCCAGTTCTAACTGTTGCTTCTTGACCTGCATACAGATTTCTCAGGAGGCCAGTCAGGTGATCTGATATTTCCATCTCTTGAAGAATTTTCCATAGTTTGTTGTGATCCACACGGTCAAAGTCTTTGGCATAGTCAATAAAGCAGAAGTAGAAGTAGGGTCAACTGAAGTTAACCCCTTCTATTAGTGTATTACTCATTACAGAAAGGGAAAAGTCAGATAATTCCATTTAAGGACACAGAACTTAGGTTTTTATTTAGATTTAAGGTTTTATTCAATTAAAGGAGAAAGTATTTGTCACCCATAGTGAAAATAATTATCAGGTTACATGATTGAAATACACTAAATGTGATTAGCATTAATTAAAAATTAACTCCTCAGAGCTTATGTGACCTGACAAAGCTGCCCAGTATACACAGTGTATAGAGGATGCTCCTACACAAGACCATGACTTTAAGACCAGGCGAGTACCTATATTGCCTAACTTATAGGAAGAAACTGCAGAAATTCAAACCAAATGAGAAGATAGAGGAATTATGTTCCAACAACAACAAAAAATAAAACCCCAGGGGGGAAAATGTCATGAAATGGACATAATTTATTTGATAGTGTTCAAAGTAATCATCACAAGGATGCTCACCAAACTCAGAAGAATTGAGAACTTCAACAAAGAGTTAGAAAATATAAGAATCAATCAGAGCTATATAATACAATAAATGAAATGAAAAATAAATCCTAAAAGAAAATCAATAGCAGAATATACAATACAGAAGAATGAATAAGTGATCTGAAAGACAAACTAGTGAAAATCACCCAATCAGAACAATAAAAAGAAAAAAAGAATTTTAAAAATAGTTCAAGGGACCTCTGAGGTAATATCAAGCATACTTATATTCACATTATAGGAGTTCAAAAAGCAGAAGATAGAAAGGAGCAGAAAACTTATTTGAAGAAACAATGACTGAATTTAAAGCACTGTACTCCAATAAAAGTTTATTTTAAAAAAGGAAGAAACAGTTGCTGAAAACTCCTTTAACATGGGAAAGAAAACAAGCATCCCGGTCCAGGAACAAAAAGGTCTCAAACAATATGAACCTGAAGAGAACCTGACCAAGACATATCACAGTTAAAGTGGTGAAAGTTAAAAAGAAAAATTTAAAGGTAGCAAGAGAAAAATAACTAATAACATACAAGAGAACTCTCATAAGGCTACCAGCTGTCTTTCAGTACAAAGTTTGCAAGCCAGAAAGAAATGGCAGGGCATATTTAATGTGCTAAAAGGGAAAAAACTTAAAGAATACTCTACTTGGCAAAGTTATCATAAAATTGAAGCAGATATCAGGAGTTTTCCAGATAAGGAAAAGCTAAAGGAGTTAATCATCGCTAACCACTCTTACAACAAATATTAAAGGGTCTTCTTTCAGCTTAAAAGGAAAGGCCGTAATAAGAAATAAGAAAATATATGAAAGGAAAAATCTCATTGGTAAAGGAAAATACATAGTAAAGGCAGTGGATCGGCCACTTACAAAGCTAAAAAGCAAAAATAGTAAAATGAACTGTAATTAGTAAGTACTTAAGGGATAGTCAAAATAAAAAGATGTAAAATATGTTATTAAAAACAAAAAACAGTGAGGAGAGGAGTGAAACTGTAGGGCTTTTAGAATGCATTCAAACTTAAGCAACTATATGCTTAAACTGCTGTATGTATAGATCGATTTATATGGACCTCATGATAACCACACACAAAAACCTACAACAAACACACATAGAAAACAAGTAACAAAATGATAATAAGTCCACACCTTTCAATAATCACTTTAAATGTAAATGAATGAACTAAATGCTCTAATCAAAAGACATAGGGTGATTGAACACATTTTTTAAAAGATCCGTATATATGCAGTCTATAAGGGACTTACTTTAAATAGAAAGACATATGCAGACTAAAAGCAAAAGAATGGAAAAAGTTATTCATATATGTGGTAATTAAAAGAGAACTAGAGTAGCAATACTCATATCAGACAAAATAGACTTTAAAACAAGGACTGTAGCAAATGACAAAGAATAGCATTACATAATGATAAAGAGGTCAATCTGAAAAAAGGATATGATGTTCATAAATACTAACTCTCCCAGTACAGGAGCACTTGAATATATAAAGCAAAGAAATATTAATGAATATAAAGGGAGAAGTTGAGAGTAATGCAATAATAGTGTTTGTGTGTGCTTAGTCACTCAGTAGTGTCTGACTCTTTTTGACCCCATGGACTATAGCCCACCAGGCTCCTTTGCCCATGGGGATTCTCCAGGAAAGAATACTGGAGTGGTTGCAATGCCCTCCTCCAGGGGATCTTCCCAACCCAGGGATCGAACCCAGGTCTCCCACATTGTAGGTGAATTCTTATTCTTTAGCCACCAGGGAAGCAATAATAGTAGGGGACATTAATAGCCCACTTACATCAATCAATTAATCATCCAAAGAGAAGATCAATAAGAAAATATTGACTTTAAGTGATTTATTAACTAGATGGTCTTAATAAATATATACAAAATAGTTTACCTAAAAAGTGTATAGTAGATTACATGTTAGGCCACAAAACAAGTCTCAATAAATTTAAGAGGATTAAAATCACATCAAACATCTTTTCTGACCACAACACTATGAAACTAGAAATAATTATGAAAACAAAACTGGAAAAAACATGAACATGTGAAGACTAAACAACACTCTACTAAACAATTAATGGATCAGCAAAGAAACTAAAGAGGAAATTTTAAAAATACCTTGAGGCAATAAAAATGGAGACACAATTTTCCAAAATCTATGGAATGTAGAGTATTTTTGCCAACTGTAGGCTGTACAACCTAATGTTTGCTACAGTACAGTGAAATAGAGACTTTAATACTATGTGGTTGTACAAAATTTCTCAGAATCAAGATGCAAAAGTCTTCATTTTCAGAAAAGGAATGTCATAAGCAAAGATCTTTCAGAATGAAGGTATGGGTAACAAATCAGTGTTGTAGCATAAATAATAAAAGGAGTTTTATTAAGCTTTCATCTGGAAAATGGGTTTCCAAATTATATATATAGAACTGTAGGGGTCTAAAAGTAAAAAAGACAAAAAACAAAACAGTATATTATTGTATATTTTAAAAAGTGAAATAATCAACAACAACATTAAGAAGTGCATGGTTATACTAACAACAATAGTGTTTTCCCTTATATGGCTTTGCAAGCTATAGAATAGTCCATGGCTATGCTTTTTCTTAGGAATCAGAGTCCGATGTTAGTTCAAAGTGGTTCAATTGATTCAACTACAAAATAGTAAAATCAAGTTTCTGCTTCTGCTTTATTCTCCACCTTTAATGTGTGGCTTTTGTCTTCATGCTGTTTATGCAGCTCTATATATGCCTACCACATTTTAAGTGGATAGAGTATAAGGTGAAGTAAAAGAATTTGCTTTATGACAGCTTGCCCATGGTTCATCCATCTTAGATACATCCTTGCAAAAAAGTAAGCCATAAATCCATCTAGAGAAACATAAAGGCTATATGTTTCAAAACATAAAGAAACATAAAGGCTATATTATTCAAAAATTTTTAAATGGCTAATTTAAAATATTTCTTGAATAGTTTCATATTTGTCTTCATCTTATAAAATATTTAATTAAAATAAACCTCAAATGCTGCATATATAATATATTTTGGAGAAAAGACATGAACCAAAGGATTTATGTTACTATTGTGTAATTGTAAGGTTGGGACTAGACAAACACATTCCATAGTATATTACAAAATGTTTTATAAGAAATTAATCGAAAGGAAATGGGAAAAGATAGTTTTAAGATGTTATGTGATTTTCTTTAACTGCAAAAATTAGGTATTTATCATAGTAGTGCTTTAAACAATTTTTTGACAATCATGTAAACTTTATTACCAGAATCTTCCCTAGAACTTTTCTTAGTGCTTCCTTGACCTCTTTGTTCCTCAGAGTATAAATAAGAGGATTAAGCATGGGGGTCACCACTGTGTAGAAGAGGGAGACAAACTTTCCCTGATCTTTGTACGTACTTTTGGCTGACTGCAGATACATGAACATGATGGTTCCATAGAACATGATGACAACCATCACATGGGAGGAACAAGTCCCCAAAACTTTCTTTCTTCCAGTAGCTGATTTGATCTTCAAAACTGCTTGGGTAATGTAGCCATAGGAGACTAGGATGAGGGAGATAGGCACAACAAGGAAGAGGATACTAGCCACAAAGAGCTCAGCCTCATTGAAAGTGGTATCCATACAAGCCAACTTGATAAGTACAGGGACTTCACAGATAAAATGATCCACTTGGTGATGCCCACATAAAGGTAGCTGCAGGGTGAGAGTGGACTGTACCAGGGTGGTGGCCACCCCACTAAGCCATGCTAAAGATGTCAGGGCCATGCAGAGATGAGGATGCATTAAGAGAGCATAGTGGAGGGGACGGCAGATGGCCACATAGCGATCATAGGACATCACAGCCAGAAGGACACACTCAGTAGATCCAAGAGCATGAGAGACGTAGAGCTGAACCATGCAACCACCATAGGTAATGGTTTTCATGGGATCCTGCAAGTTTACCAGGAGCTGAGGAATAACACTGCTAGTAAAGCAGAGGTCCAGGAAAGAGAGATGAGAAAGGAAAAAATACATTGGTGTATGAAGTTTGGGTTCCAGATGAGATATCAGAATGATGGTGGTGTTCCCCAAAATGGTTAGCAAATATAAGATCAAGATGACCACAAAGAGAGCCTTCTGTAACTGAGGATAATCAGAAAACCCTAACAGGATAAAACCTGTTATGTTTCCCTCATTGGTGCTCTTCACCGTCCCCATGTGCAAAGTATGTTCCAGAAAGTTCAGTCATAGCTGAGAAAGATTATATATTACATAAGGTCAGATAAATGACAATGTCATCTCTCCCTAAAGTATTCTATGTTAAATGCTTAGACCCCATAACTTATATCTATTTTCCTATTGTGTGCCTTCTAAATAAATACAGTGCATACTCTCTCAATGGTACAGGTGTCTTCTGATGCTCTGCAAGATAGAAAAGAACAGATTTTTTAAAAATGATCAAACTATAGTAATTAATACAGTATTGTATTGGCATAAAGATAAACATATAGATCGATGGAGCAGGATAGAGAACCTAGAGATAAATGCTTGCATATAAACAAGTCATCTTCAACAAAGAGACCAAGAATACACAATGTAGAAAGGGCAGTCTCTTCAATAAACAGTTTGGGAAAACTGAATATCCACATGCTAAAGAATAAAATTGAACCCCTAGCTTACACTATACACATAAATCAACTTAGATTAAAGATTTGAATGTATAATCTGAAACTGAAACTCCTAGAAGAAACATAGAGGAAAACCTGCATGGTATTGGTCTTGGCAATGATTTTAAAGATATAAGACCAAACCACAGGCAACAAAAGCAAAAATCTATGGAAGGGGAGAAAATACACAAAATTATACATAACATCCAAGATATATGAGATTCAAATGTCTACAACAACAACAATAACAAAAGAGATGACCCAATTAAAAAGTGAACAAAGAACTTGAACAGATATTTCTCAAAACAAGACATACAAATGTCCAGTAGGCATATGAAAAAGTGTTCAACATCACTAATCATCAAGGTAATGCAAACAAACACACAATGAGATATGACTTCATATCTGTAAGGATGGCTGTTATCAAAAAAAAAAACAGATGACAAATGTTGGAAATATTATGGAGAAATTAGAATCCTTGTACAGTACTAGTGGGAATGAAAAACAGAATCAGTGTTCCTCAAAATATTATAACTATCACACGGTCCAACATTCCCACTTCTGGGTATACACCCAAAAGAATTGAAATTGGGATCTTGAAGTGATAGCTTCATTCCTGTGTTTATTGCAGCATTATTCACAACAGCCAACCTAAGTGTCCATCTAATAATGGTGAAATAAAGAAAGATATGATATATTATTCAACTTTAACTAATGAAGTATTATTAGCATATTGATAAAATATTATGAATAAATAAAGAAGATACAATATATTCCATGCATGTGTGCTAAGTCCTTTCAGTTGTGTCCGACTCTGTGTGACTCTATAGACTGTAGCCTGCCAGGCTCCTCTGTTCCTGGGGATTCTCCAACCAAGAATACTAAGGGTTGCCACGCCCTCCTCCAGGGGACCTTCCTGACCCAGAGATCAAACCTGTGTGTCTTATACCTCCTGCAGTGGCAGGCAGGTTCTTTACCTCTAGTGCCACCTGGGAAGCCCCTTATGGTATTTTAGACAACTTTAATTAATGGAGTATTATTAGAATATTGATGAAATATTATTTAGCCTTAAAAAGGAAACAAGTCTTACAATGTGCAACAACATGAATGTACTTTGAGGACAGTATACTATGTAAAATAGGTCGGGCACAAATGGACAGACACACCTCTTAACATGTAATATGTAAAACAGTCAGCCTTATAGAAACATAAAATGGTGATGGCCAGAGGATAGGAGGAGGAGGAAACAGGGAGGTGCTCAATGGTTAAAAAATTGCAGCTATACAATATAAGCTCTAGAGGGCTGCTGTCCAACATATTGCTTATAATTAACAATATTATATTATGTGCTTAACATTTGGTACCAGGGTAAATCGTGTTATGTGTTCCTACCACACATTCACACAAAAAGCAAAAGAACACGAGGAAACTTTCGGAGAAGACGTATAAATGTATTACCTAGATTGTGGTTACTGTATCATGAGTCCACACATATGTCCGGACACATGAACTTATATATGTTAAATAAATTGTCCATTTATTTATATATCAGTTCTACCTCAATAAAGCTGTAAAAAAAGAAACACCATCATCTGTTTTAGGAAACTAATTTTATTATCATTTCCATCCAACCAAATGTACCCCTTTATATTGATGTCTTTCTAGTCACATGAAGGGGAAACTCAGTTAATTTCAACTAGAGAAAAAAACAGGTTTATTTAACCAACTTTCAATAAAGTGAGAATAAGACCATTTTTCATCACCCCAAAAGACTGGAAATTAGTTGTAACATTATGTAATTTTTAAATATACCAGATGAGACTGGTATTAATTAAAAATCAACTACTCAGAGCTATATGCTCAGCCAAAGGTGCATACATATTTAGTATTTAAGGCAATATTTGAATCTATTTCTTATGATCAACCAGGTAATTCTATACTCTTACCTATCTTTCTTTTTCTTTCCCTTAGTCTTTATTTATGTGCTTTTGGAAAATTGTTCCTTCTCTTTTTTTCAGAGACCCAGGATCTTCAAAGGTTCCAAAAAGTCTTTAAATGAAATGCTAGCCATATGATTTTTTATTTCTTTTTCCTGTAATCATTTGCATATTTGTTATTGACTCAAAGTGTGAGTGCAAAATGTAATTCATATTTTGAAAGCAAGTTGTTATCTTTATTATCCTTATGGTAGTAAGCATACTTGACTATCATACACTCCAAAAAAATCTTTGTTCTTAATTGTCTGGGAACCTTGATAATGGATAAATATATTTTTGCATTTGACTAAGTTGTATATGTGTCTACTCACAACAGATTGTGAGATTCATGAGGACAGGAGCCATATACGATATGACTTTTCTGTCTTTAACACTTAGAGTGGTCAGCACAAAGTAGCCTTTCAAAAGTTATTCAGCAGTTTACTCATATTATATCCACCATATTATACCTCTTTCTTTTTCCCTAGGGAAACTAACATATCTCTAGTCAACTAGTAGATAGTAGATATCACTACCAAGTGAATGATCAGAACTTACCAACTTTCCCTCAAATTAGAGATGTCTCAAACATATATGGCTCTGCTATCTGTTTGAACATGGCTTTATCGAAAGCATGAGGATGAGAAAGTGGACTTGTAATGTCATAACTAGGGGTCAAATCCACACATGGCCCTCTTCTTGATTTTTATGAACTCTACTCCAGTCTTGTGACTACAAAATTGAAACATTCTGACATATCCTCATTCTTATTTCATCTTTTTCTCATCCTTTCTCAGTAGGAAATACCATAAACTTTACGTTTATTACTAAAGCAAATGATCCCTTTTCAAATATTTTTAGTAGACATTATGCAGTATTAACTACTATTAGTTCTCTATCACTTCAGATCAGTGCCCTGCAAAATGTCTACTTTCACTTCACTGGCAATATTGCAATTCATTGATTTTTCATTTGCATAGTAAGCAATTACTACTTCAGTTTACATTTTTTTCATCTGAACCTTTAAAAACTTCACAATAAACATGAATGAGTGGACTTACAGGGAACAGCAGTAGTGTCCAACCACCTTCCAAATGTACATTGCTAAGTTCATAGGAAGCAATTAATTCCAATTATAGATATCACTAATATGGACTCATTAAGTAACAGTATTTTTCTGAGCAAGTAGAATATCTTTGTTGCTCATTGAGAACACATTATGCATTACTAAGCATGAAAGTTTTAAAACAAGTTGTGAAAAACATTTTTAAGATGTAAATATTGACAATGAATGCAGTATTTCCACTTCTCTCTTTAAAACTAATAGCTTAAACACAAATGGCAGAAAATAGAAAGTGAATACTGTTCTAAGTAGGAACAGTTCTAAAAGCTATGGAATGCTTATAAGTCTGTATTACATATTCCACATATTATGTTCCTGATATGTTAAAATTTAACAAAACCACATGAACAGAGAGTGAAACTCTCTTCACTAAGCACCATTCTATATAGGTCTCATCTTGGGCAAACAAAGTATAAAATATAGAGGGCCATGAGAATGTAGATCGTACTGGAAGTATAGCCCATATAAGGGATGGCTCCCTAGCTGGGAAGATTATCTAGTTTCATGATTGAGTGACAGGGTCAAATATCAAGTTGAGCTGGGCATGTTCCAGAGCAGAGATTTCCTTAAGGAAGAAATGCTTGAAAACTATATATCTTGAGTGAATATTCAAGATGCCCTCTGTACTTTCCCATCAAGTGACTGAAGGACAGAACACAAATTCTAAATTACCAACATTTAATTCTCCCTCTCATAGTCTAAAAGTACCACTAAAATAGCACCCGGGGCTGGGGTGGGAAGATGGAAAATACAAGACAAAATGATTCTGCTGTATTTGGGAAAAGACAAGTCTGCTGCTGCTGCTGCTAAGTCGCTTCAGTCGTGTCCGACTCTGTGTGACCCCACAGACGGCAGCCCACCAGGCTCCCCCGTCCCTGGGATTCTCCAGGCAAGAATACTGGAGTGGGTTGCCATTTCCTTCTCCAATGCATGCATGCATGCTAAGTCGCTTCAGTCATGTCCGACTCTGTGTGACCCTATGGACCACAGCTCACCAGGCTCCTCTGTCCATGGGATTCTCTAGGCAAGAATACTGGAGGGGTTGCCATTTCCTTCTCCACCATGAATTCTATACTCCATGAAATTCTCCAGGCCAGAATAGTGGATTGGGTAGCCATTCCCTTCTCCAGGGGATCTTCCCAAACCCAGGGATCGAACCCTGGTCACCCACATTGCAGGCAGATTCTTTACCAGTTGAGCCACCAGGTAAGCCCAAGAATACTGGAGTGGGTAGCCTATCCCCTCACCAGCGGATCTTCTGGACCCAGGAATAGACTGGGATCTCCTGCATTGCAGGTGCCTTCTTTACCAACTGAGCTACCAGGGAAGCCTAAGGTTTACGTTTTTCAAAATAAAATGCAACAACAACAACAAAAATCAAAGAAAGAAAAACAATGAAGTAAAGATCTCTAAGAAACAAAAGTTAAATGAACAATGTATATACTTGAAGAAGAATTTCTCCAAGAAACAAGGTAAATGTTTGGGAAGTAAAACGTACTCCTCCTTGTTCTCTAAGAATTTAAGGCAACCTGTAGCTACAAAAACAAATCATTCGAATCAACAGTAGTTTTTAAAAGAGGGACTGGCTGAATCATGTGAAAAACATCAGGAAAATGTATAATGGTTACTGCCTAAATTATATTTCACAAAGAAATTTTCATACAAAACAACAAATTGAGGCTAGATTGTAAACAATTTTTACGCTTTATTATAAAACTGCCAATCATCTATTGTGCAAAATATCATCATTAAAACTTTTAATTAAAGTGGAAATATACTTGTAAACAAAGACACATTTTTGATTCCCAGGTGGCGCAGTGGTAAAGAATCTGCCTGCCAATGCAGGAGATATAGGAGACATGGGTTCAATCCTTGGCTCGGGAAGATCCCCTGGAGTAGAAAATGGCAACCTACTTCAGTATTCTTACCTGAAAAATCACATGGACAGAGGAGCCTGTCAGTCTACAGTCCATGGGGTCACAAAGAATAGGACATGACTGAGCATGCAAGCAATATCATGTGAAGTAACAGGCTGTGTAACTTGGGACTGAATAAATCGTGCTAATAATCATTCCTTCCACCAGTACCTAAGGTGTATCTCTCAAGTTTCAGCCAGACTTCCCCTCCAGCTCCCCCTGCTAATGTTGACTGTCTACTCCGCAATTATGTTTCTTCTTTCTGTGCAACCCACTCTTCCTTGGGCTCCCCACGTGCTATGGTATGGGCCTTAAATCATTGTATGAAACTAACTTTTGGATTTGATAGCTGCCTCCTAACATGGGCACTCTTGGTCCCTTTGTTTTGAACCAATCCACCGTGACAAGGGACATCCATGGGACAGTTCTCTAAACCCTTGAAGATAATGCCCTCTTGTATTACAACAGATGCTACCACCTTTAAGACCACTGATTATCTGTGCTACCCTCAGAAAATGACATAATCAATGTTGTCTTGAATTGTCACCCAATCAGTGTTGTCACCTGCAGCCCAACCCCTCTGCCTTACACAACCATCTACAGGATATTTTCATCCTCAGGAAATGAGATATTCATAATTCGTGTTGTCTTGGGTGTACCTCCAGGATAACTAAAGTATAGAAAACTTATGGATGTTTTCATATCACAGAGAATCTATCCTGACTGTAACATAAGCATTAAGAGAGCTCTTCCTCTTGCTTGCATACACATAGCACCTCACATCTACCTGGAGCTCCTCCATCCCTCAAGAATCTGCTATCTGCTGAGACTTCAACTCTAGTGTATATCCCCAATTTGTTTCTCTTGATTGAATCATTAGAAATACCATCTGTATTAACAAATGTTTTAAACTCTCATATTGAGCTTCTCTAACACTGAAAGTTGTTTCTCTTTGAAAGTAATCTGGCATCCATTATTTCACTCTGTGATTATAGGGTGTGAGTTCAAATTCTGTCATAGTTTTTAGCCCATGAACTATTATTCTCCTTAAAATACTGTCCAGTATATAAAAGTTGCTATGAATCATTCAATCTTCTACTAAATTTTGGTAAACTCTTTTTACATTTCTAAAATCCAACAACAAAAAACAAAAATTAAATCTTATATGTAAATATACTAAACAAAACATTCTCATCCACATAGGATAGGAATAACTCTAGACTAAACATCACAAATACTGTCCACTAACTAAAATACTTTTTAAAAACTGGGTTCAAATGTCCTTTCAATATAAAGAAGAGATAGGGGATGTATCATGAGAGAGGGCAGTATTCTGATATAAAAAACAAGCATTTTAATTGTCTAAGGGGTCAATCCAGAGGAAATTAGGAGACTGAGATCACTGTTAAATAAAGGGGCAGCAGGGTGGTAAGTGAAGAAGTGAGGCACATATTAATCTTTCAGAAATGAATTTCTGGAAATATATTTGTACTTACAAGTAATATCAGTTGCTTAAGCAGATAATGTGTATACTGACTTAATTCCCTTTTAAGTGAATGAGATTGTCTCTAGACTTTGACAAGATGCTTCACAAATGTGTATCAAGTGCAAAAATATTTGGGTCAAAAGGCCATTTTTTTCATTTTGAAGAATATAGACAGATTAGGAATGATCGATTTTAAACTCATTTTTTGCTGCCTTTGAGTAGAGGTGATATTGAGCATCAAAAAAAAAAAAAAAAAAAGGAAGGAAGGTAGGAAAGGAGCCGGGGCGGAAGGAAGAAGTCCAGTCAATTTTATGAGGAAAAATGTTTTCGAAATAGTCAAATACAATATGAAATTACTATTAGAAATCCAGAGACTTCTCAATTCTGAAAGGAAAGTAAAAGTGTTAGTTGCTCAATCTTGTCTGACTCTTTGCGATCTCATGGACTGTAGCCCACCAGGCCCTCTGCCACGGAATTCTCCAGGCAAGAATACTGGAGTGGGCTACAATTCCCTGCTGTAGGAGATCTTGCCAACCCAGGGAGTGAACCCAGGTCTCCTGCATTGCAGGCAGATTCTTCACCTCTGAGCCACATGAGTTTCTTTTATTTCATAGCTTGTTTCACATGCAGTAAAACATAAAACCAGACAGTGATGACTACAGCAGGTGCCATCTGTCAGCATACCTGTTTCAGGCTGAGAACGTTCATTCTAGCTTCAGGAGTTACTTCTTTGTCCACAGTATTTCCATGTGCCTGTGTCTTGAGAGGAAATATAAAGGTATTCCTGATTAAGGACCCAGAGCCACAGGAACTGTTCAAGACAGTGCAAGCTAGGAACCAAATGTGAGGTTCTGAGAAAAGGAAACATTCAGGCTGTTGTAAAGTCCTGTCACTGACTATCAACTAAACTAATGTCAGTATGCCCACAAGATAATACCTAATCTTTCTTCCTTACCTGGAAGAGTATGCAAGAATACTGAAACTATCTTTGGAAGTTTACTACATGAATCAACTTTGACCTTCAGTTATGAGTAAGAAATATCACAATGGCTAGAAAGCTACTTCTCTGGAACTGAATCTCTCTGCAACAGCTCAGAAAGATGTTGTTCCTGCTTATGCAGTCTGTGGTACAATATGGAAATGCCAGTTGCAAATAATGAAAAAGTAAATAATTTCTAAACTAGATGCTGGGGTTTGCAAAGAAACATGCCAGAAGAAAATGAGCGATCCCCGGTGATGCCAATTCTGAAAAGAATGAACTTGAAAGGGTAAAACCCCAGTGACTTATTTCCTCCTTTAGGATTTGGTTTATACTAGAAAAAAAAAAAAAAAAGAACGTCCCCAGAAGGATAAGAAAATTACCATATTCCCTCTATGGAAAATGTGTTGCTCATTAAAATGTCCATAACAGAAAATCCCAATATATGATCATGAAAAAAATGCCCTGTGATCATCATTTGTTAATATCACCTAAGGGTTTATGTGGTAAGATACTGGGAATTTCCCTGATGGCTCAGAGGTAAAGAATCTGCCTGCAAAGTGGGAGACCCTGGTTCAATCCCTGGGTCAGGAAGATCCCTTGGAGGAGGAAATGGCTACCCATTTGCCTGGAGAATTCCATGGGCAGAGGAGACTGGCGGGCTATATTCCATGGGAGTAGTTCACAACTGAGCAACTAACACAAACACTGGGAACTTACCTGGGCACTTTCCAAAACATTTCCCAATTAAATTTATCCTAAATAGCTGTGGAAAGAAGAGAAGTGAAAAGCAAAGGAGAAAAGGAAAGATATTCCCATTTGAATGCAGAGTTCCAAAGAATATCAAGGAGAGATAAGAAAGCCTTCCTCAGTGATCAATGCAAAGAAATAGAGGAAAACAATAGAATGGGAAAGACTAGAGATCTATTCAAGAAAATTAGAGATACCAAGGGAACATTTCATAAAGATGGGCTTAATAAAGGACAGAAATGGTAGGGACCTAACAGAAGCAGAAGATATTAAGAAGAGGTGGCAAGAATGCACAGAAGAACTGTACAAAAAAGATCTTCACAACCCAGATAATCATGATGGTGTGATCACTCACACTCACCTAGAGCCAGACATCTTGGAATGTGAAGTCAAGTGGGCCTCAGGAAGCATCACTATGAACAAAGCTAGTGGAGGTGATGGAATTCCAGTTGAGCTATTTCAAATCCTGAAAGATGATGCTGTGAAAGTGCTGCACTCGATATGTCAGCAAATTTGGAAAACTCAGCAGTGGCCACAGGACTGGAAGAGGTCAGTTTTCATTCCAATCCCAAAGAAAGGAAATGCCAAAGGATGCTCAAACTACCACACAATTGCACTCATCTCACACGCTAGCAAAGTAATGCTCAAAATTCTCCAAGCCAGGCTTCAGCAATACATGAACCGTGAACTTCCATATGTTCAAGCTGGTTTTAGAAAAGGCAGAGTAACTAGACATCAAATTGCCAACATCCACTGGATCATCAAAAAATAAAAGAGTTCCAGAAAAACATCTACTTCTGCTTTATTGACTATGCCAAAGCCTTTGACTGTGTGGATCACAATAAACTGTGGAAAATTCTTAAAGAGATGGGAATACCAGACCACCTGACCTGCCTCTTGAGAGATCTGTATCAGGAAGCAACAGTTAGAACTGAACATGGAACAGACTGGTTCCAAATAGGAAAAGGAGTACATCAAGGCTGTATATTGTCACCCTGCTTATTTAAATTATATGCAGAGTACATCATGAGAAACACTGGGCTGGATGAAGCACAAGCTGGAATCAAGATTGCCGGGAGAAATATCAATAACCTCAGATATGCAGATTACACCACCTTTATGGCAGAAAGTGAAGAACTAAAGAGCCTCTTGATGAAAGTGAAAGAGGAGAGTGAAAAAGTTGGCTTAAAGCTCAACATTCAGAAAATTAAGATCATGGCTTCTGGTCCCTTCACTTCATGGCAAATAAATGGGGAAACAGTGGCTGACTTTATTTTTCTGGACTCCAAAATCAGTGCAGATGGTGATTGCAGCCATGAAATTAAAACACGCTTACTCCTTGGAAGGAAAGTTATGACCAACCTCAGACAGTATATTAAAAAGCAGAGACATTACTTTGCCAACAAAGGTCCGTCTAGTCAAGGCTATGGTTTTTCCAGTGGTCATGTACGGATGTGAGAGTTGGACTATAAAGAAAGCTGAGCACCGAAGAATTGATGCTTTTGAACTGTGGTGTTGGAGAAGACTCTTGAGAGTCCCTTGGACTGCAAGGAGATCCAACTGGTCCATCCTAAAGGAGATCAGTCCTGGTTGTTCATTGGAAGGACTGATATTGAAGCTGAAACTCCAATACTTTGGCCATCTGATGTGAAGAGCTGACTCATTTGAAAAGATCCTGATGCTGGGAAAGATTGAGCACAGGAGGAGAAGGGGACAACAGAGTATGAGGTAATTGGATGGCATCACCGACTCAATGAACATGGGTTTGGGTGGACTCCGGGAATTGGTGATGGACAGGGAGGCCTGGCGTGCTGTGGTGCATGGGGTTGCAAAGAGTCGGACACGACTGAGTGACTGAACTGAACCCTTTCATAATGCTTGCATGGACAATAGAAAAATACTAATTTGGCAGTTACAGAGAATTCAGAAAAATTACAGCAACTCAGAAAAATAACCTCAAGAAGAGATCTCTTAAGTAATTGGCCCACAATATCGAGGTGGCTATAGAATGAGTTGCAATTAAACAGCAAATGTCAAGCATTATTACACTGCTCTGTTTTCACTCTTGTGTAATGCCACTTTACATTTTTGAGCAGACAAATTAATAATTCTATTCTTATTTTTCTTCTCTATTCATATAATACTTTAGTTGTTCTGTTGAAGAAAAATTAATTGCTGCTTTGTTTTTATTCAAAACCAAAGAGTCCCCATTTTTCCTTGATTGTCTAAGTCTGATCATGCTTACCAACAATCTCCAAATTCTACATCCTGCCTATTAAGCTGTTTTTTGCTGATGTCAGACTATCAGTAATCAATGTTGTGGCTGGACACAATTGTAGTTCTTATATAGTTGCAAAACACCCTTCAGCAATAACCTTCAGGAAACTTTGAAAAATAAAGCTTTATAATTTACAAGATTTAACAATTACCCAGCACCTATGGGGCCACATGGGGTTGGGGAGAAGAGTAGCAGGCTTGGGGTTCTGACTTTATTGAAATCGTGGGTAGAAACCTAGGATTTCTTAAGTTCGTTCTTTGTAGGTGAACTTAAAACACAAGAGCAGAAATTTAAAGTGCCCAAACCAGACAAAGACAAATATATGATATCGCTTACATGTGAAATCTGAAAAAAAAGGATACACATGAATTTATTTATAAAACAGAAATATTCAAATAAATACATACATATATATATTGAATTAGTATGCTGTACACCTGAAACTAACATGACATTGTAAATCAACTATACTTCAAAGAAAGAAAGAAAGCCAAAAGAGGAAAAAGTCCTCATTAGCTCAAAAGGTCAGTTGTTGAAGTGACCTATGATCTCTAAAACAAAAGAGCCTTATTGGGTGGAGGTGGCCTGTCTCTTTATCAAATCAGGTGGCCAACAATTTGTCAGAGATTACCATCTGTGAAGTGGATTCACCACTGAAATGGGTGCCTCAGCAATCAAACCTTAAGTCAGACATTTATGTTACCAAAAAAAAAAAAACCTGTCAGGACTTACGCTGCATAAGCTTGTTTTCCTTTTCATTTTTCTATTATTAAGCGCCAGTTTACTTAGATTTCAGAGTTGCTTGCACCCTCCTCAATATAGTGGAAAACATTCTATTTCCAGTTACATCTTGCTATGTCTGTGCATATATCATGTAAGTCTTCTAATCATTTTTAAGAAAAATGTCCTCTCTGTCACCAAAAACATACCACTTGAAGACTATTTGTCTATTATAAGCTGTCAGACCCTTTAAAATTCACCCATGAGTTCTTTCCTTTCTTACACACATATTAAAATAGTTGTGATTTAGCAAATAACAGTATAAACTCATTCTTCCTTCTTCAAAGTGAGGTGCTGCTGACTAGATAATGTTGCTTTGCAACCGTATCAGCTTAATACCAAAAATCCAAATAAAATAAAAACATGTAGCCATTAATATTACATTGAGATAGATTTGATTTTACAATCAATTTGATGAAAGTGAGGTTTTTCTCCCTCTAACATTGACTTCTATTGTTTGACAAGAGATACCATCACACAGTGAAAATCTATCAATTGACTGAGTTGGACAATTAGCATATAAACCCTTTACAAGTGTGGATGCTGTTCTGTTCACATCTATGTCCTCAATGCCTGCATAGTTGTTAATAAACAAATGTACTTCATAAAGGAGATAAGACAAATACAAGCTTCATGAGGAGTTAAAAATTGCATGTATCTAGTAACATACATAATGGAAAACATGATTTGTTCATTAAATAAATATCTTCTGCCTAGTAAGGAGGCCATCTTAGAAGTAAGCTTGTGGTAGAAAATTAAAATGGAAAGAAGTGGATAGATTAGAGAGATAACTCAAAGGTAAAATCCACAAGATTGTATATAAGTTACAAACAGCAAATGAAATAGGAGACAGAGCTGGGATGATGTATGTTCCATTTTGTGATATTGAGAATAGTAAAAAAAAAAAATAACCAAAAAACCAGAGAGCTTTTGACTTAGTTTTGATGTACTAATTCTGAGGTTATTTTAATATACTCAGGTGTAGAAGTGAAATACATAATTGAACATGAAAATATAGACAGTAAATATCTATATTGAAGCACAAATCTGGGAGTCACCTTTGTACAGATTTTACTTTAAACTTTGATCCAGTCATAGCATAGTTGCCATTCTTAAAAATCTACTAGGGAGAGAAACACTAAAAAGTAAGAAAATTGTCAAACAGGAAGAAAGCACAGCAATAATGAGCTTGGTGTATAATGGGATCACAACCTGAGGGGTTCAGGAATCCATGGTTAGCTGAAAGAACAATACTGTGGATGTTTAGGATTTGTTCTTTCTGACATGAGTAATTGGTCAAAATATTTCAAACCATGCAAAAGAAAAAGTATAATACCCATGTAGTTATGACTAATAAATAAATTTATGAATAAGCTTTATAAGAAATAAAATACCTAGAATAATCTAATTTTAATTTAAGCTGCTCATTATCATTCATTCCAGCTTATATTTATAGCTGATGTAAAGGTTATGCAAATTGTTCAGGTCACCCAGCTGTTCTGTCATGAAATGGGCATTCAAACTCAAGTTCGTCCAACTTAGAATTTCAAGCTCTGTTTAAAGTTTTTCTATGGAAACTTACTTACAGGGTTATGAACATAACTGAATTATTTGTTGAGTCATCATCCATTGAATTACTGCCCTAGTAATGCTTTTTAAAATATCTTTTGACAATCATGCCTCACTAAATCATAAAGTTTTCCCTAGAATTTTTTTCAGTGCTGCTTTGACTTCTTTATTTCTCAGGGTATAAATAAGGGGGTTAAGCATGGGCGTCACCACAGTGTAGAAGAGGGACACAAACTTTCCCTGGTCCTTGGATCTACTCTTGGCTGGCTGCAGATACATGAAGATAATGGTTCCATAGAAGATGATGACAACCATCAGGTGGGAGGAGCAGGTCCTAAATGCTTTACGTTGTCCAATGGCTGACTTTATCTTCAGAACTGCTTGAGCAATGTTCCCATAGGACATCAAAATGAGTGACAATGGCACCACCAAGAATAAGACACTAGCCACAAAGAGCTCTGCCTGGTTGAAAGTGGTGTCCACACAAGCCAACTTGATGAGCGCAGGAACTTCACAGAAGAAATGATCCACTTTGCAATTCCCACAAAAGGGGAGTTTTAGGGTGAGGGTAGACTGTATAAGGGTGGTCGTCACCCCACTGAGCCACGCCATAGAGGCCAGGATGTTACAGACCCGAGGGTGCATGACAAAGGCATAATGTAGAGGACGGCAGACTGCAACATAGCGGTCATAGGACATTACAGCCAGAAGGACACACTCCGTGGATCCCAGGGCAAGGGAGACGTAGAGCTGAACCACACAGCCACCATATGTGATAGACTTATCTGAACTCCCCAGGTTGACTAAAAGCTGAGGAATAATACTGCTGGTGAAGCAGAGGTCCAGGAAGGAGAGATGGGAGAGGAAAAAGTACATGGGATTATGGAGTTTAGAGTCCAAGAGGGATACGAGGATGATGGTAGAGTTGCCGAGGAGCGTCATGAAGTAAAGAAACAAGATTACTCCAAAGAGAATGAGCTCTAATTGAGGTCGGTCAGAAAACCCTACCAGGATGAACCCAAGGCGTCTGCTGTCATTGGTCCACTGCGTTACTCTTGCTTTGATTATTCACTCCAGAGTAATGAAGTCACATTAAACAGAAACTCAAAGAATTTTATAGCAATTCCCTTGGTAACTAAGATCTAGAAAGAAAGAAAGAAAATTAAGTCGCTCAGTCCTGTCCGACTCTGTGCAACCCCATGAACTATAGCCTACCAGGCTCCTCTGTTCATGGGATTTTCCAGGCAAGAGTACTGGAGTGGAGTGGATTGCCATTTCCTTCTCCAGGGGATCTCCCCGACCCAGGAATCGATCCTGGGTCTCCCGCATTGTAGGCAGACGCTTTTACCATCTGAGCCACCAGGGAATTAAGATCTAGATATTGAGAAATAAGACTTCGGATATAAGTAAAAAGAAAGGGCCAAAGTAGAGGATACTGGAGTGTGATATCATTGGTTATCTTGTGAAGTGGCATGCCTGATCTGTTGATTATAGGTTTTCCATTTATCTTGAGGATAAAACAAAAGTTTTAAAATGCATCAAGGTTGAAATTCTCAACACCTTTTCATCAATACCATTTTTTTTCAATATAAAAGTAATGGAATTTTGTAGGAAATGTAGGAATCATAAACATCAATGTGCATTCTCAGAATCTACCAAATAGATTAAGTAAGGTAGGGCCGTGATGAAACATGTGAGAATGTGCATCTTATTATCTGTGTAAGCAGTGCATTTATGAGAATGTAGAGTAGGGAGAAGAATCTATAGAGGACAAGGCTTAGATTGAGTTAACTGTGCTCTCAAAAAGATGAGAACAATTAAAGAAGAAAACATGTCCTGATGGTAAGATATAAACATAGAGGGTTTCCCTAGTGACTCAGTGGTAAAAAATCTGCCTGCCAATACAGGAGATATGGATTCCATCCCTGATCCAGGATAATCCCACATGCCATGGAGCAACTGAGCCCATGCGCCACAACTGTTGAGCCTGTGCTCTAGCACCCAGGAGCCGCAACTACTGAGCCCACATGATGCTGCAACTAGAGAATAGCCCCCACTCCCCGTAACTAGAGTAAAGCTCACACAGTAACAAAGACTGAACATAGCCAAAAATAAATAAAATTATTTTTTAAAAAGAAATGAATATAGAAATGAAGAGTACATTATAGGATGTCATAGAAAAAAGTAACTAAATCTGAACATGATTATTACTTATTGACTATGCCACATAACAGAATAGGATACAAGGCAAATTTGAGTCACTTTTTCAAGGATACCAATATCAATACACATTATCTGCATAGCCTAGGCTTTGTAGGAGGGTTTTGGTTTGCTTTAAATTTTCCTTTGCAAGATAAATATACCTGCACAGTGTAGAATCATTTAAAACAGAAGGTAGCCCAGTCCAGAAACTAGGTAGGCAGCTAATAATAACCGTGTCATGCTAAGTCACTTCAGTAGTGTCCAACTCTTTGTGACCTTATGGACTATAGCCCACCAGGCTCCTCTGTCCATGGGATTTTCCAGACAAAAAAACTGGAGTGGGTTGCCACGCCCTCCTCCAGGGGATCTTCCTGACCCAGGGATCAAATCTACATTTCTTGAGTCTCCTGCATTGGCAGGTGGGTTCTTTACCACTAGCGTTACCTCGGAAGTCCATAACATAACAGTGTAGACAATCACAATTAGAGACAGTGAAGTTGATATCAATAGAATGCAAGAAATGCTTCAGAGAACAAAGTAAAAATTATTAGGATTTAAGTACCATTGGGATAATGAGCCAATGAATAGGAAGAAGTTAAAATTATTGAAGTTTTGCACATAATGCAATAAGAAGATTGAGTAGTTAAGAACAGTGTGCATCAATTCAGTTCCAAGTCAGTTGATTCCTGGAAAAATCAGACTGATCATTTCTACAATGTTCAAGAACAAAATTAAAAACCACTGTTTTGATGCCCTTCTTGTCGTAAAGACTTTGACCTAGAGTCCCACCCAACCTATGACACATTGTTACCAGCTACTCATTTGACACCTATTCATAATTAAGATCCTATATAAACACATAAATCATATATATAACTTTTGTGACTATGGCAATTGCATAATAATATGATTAGGACAGCTAAATGAATATAAGCACTATCCCCAGCCAAGTGTCAAAACTCTGGATGTTTGAAGAATTTATGGCAAATTAATCATTATCACTCCCCAAGTCTCTTTTAAAATACAAATGCAGCTAGACCTTAAATTTTTGTCCTGAAGTTTTTATTTAAAAACAATCCTGTCAAGTTTTTGATTTTTTAAACTATATCTCTTTTACCACTAAGTATGTTGTCTTAGCACAAGTTTTCAAAATTTCTCTTTTATGTCATTAAAATCCACCAAGACACCACCAAATTCATATTTATTGTACTTAGACACACATGCAATCATTGCCTCTCCTTGTGTTAATGGAAGTCTATAGAGCATGATGAAAAGTCAAGGATTTCAGAGGCAGGAAAGGTTTAAGTCCTGGTCTTTCACATCTTAGTTGTATATCTTGGATAAATCTCTAGATATCACTGGGCTTTGGTTTGCTTGACTGCAACATGGAGATGATGAATAGTTCTAATTTACAGGAATAATGTAAAGACTGTTTGAGATAGTGGATCTAGAATGGCACTGCTTTGGTTGGGGATAAAGATGTGAATAAATATTGTATTTCATGTGTGGGTGAGAGTGTTAAAACGCAAGGTCAGAAGTCCTTCATGTAGTTTACTAGCCCCTCAATAATCATGCCTAAGCCAAATGTGGTGGCTTTTGACACCTCCTTCCAAGCCTCAGAAGGAAACACTTTCAGTTCTCCAAACTTAGAATGTGGTTTTCCATTGTTAAGTTTTACTGCATACTGTTTTTAATAGTATTCACTCATACTACACCTGCTTAGATATTTTTACATCCTTTAAGACTCAATTTTTTTAATTAATTTATTTATTTTAGTTGGAGGCTAATTACTTTACAGTATTGTAGTGGGTTTTGCCATACATTGATATGAATCCACCATGGGTTTACATGTGTTCCTCATCCTGAACCCGCCTCCCATCTCCCTCCCTATCCCATCCCTCTCAATGTAATCAACATTTTGGTGAATCTTTACAGAAGTCACTTTTGCAATTCATTTCTACAACACTGTATTTCTATACTTATACATTATTAGCATTAAAGAGTATTGAATGTGATGTCTATTATCTTGATGTCCTTCATATCTAGCATGGTTTCCAAAAAATGATTGTGAAGTCAAAATGAATATATAAATATGTATAAGTAAAACTTGGGCTTCCCTGGTGGCTCAGATGGTAAACAATCTGCCTCCTACATGGGAGATCCAGGTTTGATCCCTGGGTTGGAAAGATCGCCTGAAGATTGGAATGGCAACCCACTCCAGTATTCTTGCCTGGAGTATTCCATGGACAGAGGCTATTGTCCACAGGGTTACAAAGAGTCAAACATGACTGAGCAACTAACACTTTCACTTTCAAATAAAATTTTAAAAGAAGAGCTTGTGGCTTATCTAATAATATATTTATCTTTTATCATTTAATATATGAAATATTTTTGCATATTTATGTAGTAATAAATTTTTTAATTTATTCCATTATATATATAATTGTATATTATGCTTCATCATTTATGAAATAAAAGACAGAAGATCTAGAATAATGAATTTACAATACATATTCAAATATTACATTATAATATAATAAATGACAAAGAAAAAGATCTGAATATTCAGAAAGAAGACTTTGTAATAAAGGGAAGGGGCTAAAATAGACAATACCAGTGTGTAATATCATCAATTATCCCATGATACCTGGTCTATTGATCAGAGATTTTCCATCTGCCTTGAAAACAAAACAACTTAGAATGAGGGAAGATTGAGGTTTTCATCTCTTTTTCATCAATATCAAATCTATATATACTTAATTTTTATACTCTTCTCTATTCAGTCATAAACACATTGAGGACCAGTTTTCTTATCCTTTAACAGCATGTATTAAAGTATTTATACATGTTAGGTGAATAACTACAAATTAACTATTTCTCTTGGACATTATATCAGCTAATGTATCCACCAAAATTTATTGTATATATACTACATTCTATGCTATATAAGGGGAATATGAAATTTTAAAAAGCACGAATTTTGTATCAAAAATTTTGTTGGCTAGTAGAAGCACAAGCGTACTCAAGAAGTAAGCACAATGAGAAGTTTTAGGTACAATTGCTTAGCAAATCTTATTCCATTCTACAATAACTAACAGAGGGGAGAAAAAATAGAGATGAAAGAACGATTTCAGAAAGTGTATTTGAGTTGAGCTTTTAAGTTTATAGAGTGCTGTTGAGTTGCACAAGTTCATTTCAAGAAGCAGCAGTAGTCTGATGAGTTAAAAAAAAAAAAAACAGACTTGAAATAACCTGGTATCATCAGTAACAGCTGAAAATTATTGCCTGGAGCTTAAAGTGCAAGAGCTGGAGAGAGCAGAGGGATAGAGAAGCTGCAACCAGCTGTTGATTGATCTTAGTCTGTTTAGGTACTAGAAGTCCATACAGCATTTCTACAAACTATGACAACCATGTGGGTAATTTTATGAATAGAAATGTCAAAAAATTATTCTGAAGACTTCAGCAGAGGCTAGGTGATAGAAATGGGATCTAAAACAGCAAGAAGGAAAAGGTAAATGTCTGCTGATCTCTACTTTTACTTTCCACTGTCTGTGATCCAATTCATGTCTTTGAAAATAAAAACAAATTTATCTCATGGTACTACTGAACAGGCCATTCTGATAAGAGAATCACAAATGGGTTTTCTATTTATCTACAAATGTTTGTTACATGATATACAGAGAACCGCACCTCTCATAGTTGAGTTTGGAAGCTGCTTCTCACTTGCAAAAGAAAATGCATGACCTGGTCTCAATACTTTGCTGCAGAAAGTTTCTGCCTGCTCTTACCATTTTTGAAACAGAGAAGAGTGTCTTGGCTGTTTATGTTGCATAGATTCTGAGAGGATGCCAGGACAGGACTGCAATCTGTGTAGTTGCCTAGGAATTCACTAGATAAAACATGAGATTTGGCATTTGCTCTAAGGGTGATCACTGACTACCTGGCTAAGTTTGGGAAATGGTTTTATGTCCCTAGAACTAAGTGTCTTTATATATAAAGTTAGGATATTACCATCAGTTTTTTCCATGCATCTAAGATATATTGACATGAGGAATTAAAATATGTTTTATAAATATCACTGAAAGTCAGTAATTCAATCATGAGTACATAATGAATGAGACAGAGGGCTCATCATATACTAAACTTTGTTCTGAATATGTGCATTCTGTGAACCTGTTTAATTCTCTCTATGAGACTAATGGTTTTTACTATTCTTATCAACAAAGATGAGAAAATTGATGCTGAGAGTGGAGAAGTAACATGTTCAAGAAGACTTCAGTGGCAAAGCCAGAATCTGAGCCCAGGTATTTGTACTCCCAAACTCCTCACACTGTGCTGGCCTCCTGAGTTCTTGCTAAGATGCAAGAAATGGACATACGTGTAATGGCTATGCAACCACCACTACCTTCTAAGTCATCTCTTTAGTGTCTCATTCATAGTACTTTGCTTTCTGCTAAGAGATTTATTTTGGTGAAAACTGCCCTGTTTTAAGTTTTAGCTTCAAGCCTTCCAGGCTATGCTAATACCTTGGAGAGCTCTCAGATATTTACATTCAAACACTTCAAGACCACAGATAGGAAGCAGTGTCACAATGGTACCAAAACCTATTTCATATCTACATATCTGCACGTTCTGCTCTGAGGTGAAGAGAGGAAGGAAAATTTAATAAGAACATATAGACAGACTCAGTGGCAGGTGGCATTCTGGCAAATAATAGAGACAGAGAGTAACACTGGGAAAGAAGATAAGGAGTAAAAGAGATACAATCGTGGGGAAATTGGCAGATATGATACATCTTTGCAGCTTTTGGAGCTAGAGGTATTCAGTTAGTCAGATGAGCAAAACCGGGCATGAATGAAGCCAATGTTTGGAGTTTAATCTTATGGTGATATTTTCTGGTTCAGAAGTACACACCACACATGAGTGTGGGGAAAGAGGTAGCAGTACAGATTTTCTATTGTTCAATAGAGTGAACCCTAAACCAGTAGATCTAAGCATAGCTTACTGCAATCAATGTGTATTGGGGTTATCTGATTAGATATTGTGAAATGTTTAAATGTTGCTTATGAGAGTAAAGGGTATTGGAAAAATCTTACAAAACTTACCCATAAAGTTGCTGATATAAAGGCTTTGTGTATAATTGCTTCTGAGATGCCTAGTGTGGAGTTCATAGCTGACCGTTCTATCATAGGAGACCTGCACCATTCCTGCATTACTCATTTGGTTTGATCTTAGTAGGTCATTTTCCCCCTGTTACTAATTTTCCCTTTTCCTTGAAGTGAAATGAAAGAATGGAGAAACATTGAACTGTGAAAGGGCTGGGTTACACTAATTTAATTCTTATTATAACCCCAATTTAAGTATTGTCCAGGAGAGGAAGAGTTTGCTGCTATATAATTTTAATGCTGAGTATCAACTATTGAGGAAATATAACTTAAAATGTAACATTTTAAGCCCACAAAGCAGGGAAAGAACTCTGTATTTTCATGAATACACCAAACCAATGAACTTTTGGAAGCCACACAGTAGTCAATCTCTTACAAACTCATTGACATCTCTTCTTTAGAAATGCATTACCCAGTTACCTTTTCCCTGCTTAGTGGTGACATTCGTCCAAAATTATCTGCTGCCAACTCATTAAAGATCTTTGAAGTCATGGTTTCATCTCTGTATGTTTCTGTTGCCACCTCTGTAAAAAGGAATAAAAATTAAAATATCTCTATGCTTTAAAGAAAAATTAAAATACTTTTTAAGTTTAATTTTAAAAAGATTTTTAAGTCAACAGACTATAACCAAATTTATGACTCTTAAAAGAAGCTACTATAAATGCTTTAGAAATCTCTCTGAAGTAATAAACTTATTATTATAATTTGGTAGCAATTAAATGAACTCCCTCACTTAATCCAGCTCTTAAACCATGGGCATTCTTATTTGGTCAGCATGATAGTTCAAACAGAATTCTATGAAACATATTTAGCAGTTATCCTTCCAGATGTAACATTTAAATTTTGAGGAAATATTAGCTATTTAAAAAGCATGTTATCTTAAGAATAATGCATATTTAGTGTAGCACAACCTTTGGAGTATGTAAAGATGTTCTGCCTCACGTGGTGTTCAGAGAATAGACACAATTTATTAAGAAGTTGTCAATTTTCCTGAAGTGTGGATGCTTTCATACTACAGAGAGAGGTCATACATTTGTCCTCTGGGATACTATGCCCCACCAGGAAATACTTATTAATAGAAGATGGCCAAGGAGAACAATTCATTGTAATCCCTAAAGTCATATTTTTTTTGTCATTTGAAACATTCTTAATAGCCTAGAAAATTTCAATAGTATCTCTGGAGATAATGACTACCATTTATTCTTTAAAGATTCGATAGAATTAATTACTGAGTATGTGAGCCTGAAGGCTTCTGCTTTGGAAAGTTTTATATATATTTAAACCTATATTTTAATCCATGGCTTTACTTTAAATATAAGTATCACAGATTTCAATTAATACAAAAAATAAATCAAAATTGTTGCTAGTTAACAGCTTACAGTTACTGGTATAATTTAAGCTATAGGAAACCTACAGTCTACTAGCAAACCATACAGTTTTGTGTCATGTGTTTTGCTGTCACCTTAAATTATTTTGTTTGTTTTCTTCCTATGTAATTGAAATATAATTGACATCCAGCACTATAGTATAAGTTTAAGGTGTAGAGTAGAATGATTTGAATTACATATCATGAAATGATTATCATTATAAGTTTAGTGAACATTCTTCATCTCATATACATACAAATATAAGAAATAGAAATTTTTTTTCCTTGTGATGAGATTTCTTAGGATTTATTCTCTTAACAGCTTTCATATATAACATGCAGCACTGTGATTCAATTATGTTGTACATTACATCCCACTATTTATTTACCTTGTAACAGGAAGTTCATACATTTTGACTACCTAGATTCAGTTCCGTTTCACAATACTCTCTGCCTCTGGCAATCACAAAACTGATATTCTTTTCTACAAGTATTTTTTTTAAATTTACTTTGAAGTAGAAATGACCTACAATTCTACATTAGTTCCTGTTAGACAACACAATTCAGTTCATTTCAGTCGCTCAGTCGTGTCCAACTCTTTGCGACCCCATGGACTACAGCACATCAGGCTTTCCTGTCCATTACCAACTCTGGGGGCCTACTTAAACTCATGTCCATTGAGTCGGAGACCATCCAACCATCTCATTCTCAGTTGTCCCCTTCTCCTCCCACCTTCAATCTTTCCCAGCATCAGGGTCTTTTCAAATGAGTCAGTTCTTCACATCACGTGGCCAAAGTATTGGAGTTTCAGCTTCAGCATCAGTCCTTCCAATGAATATTCAAGACTGATTCCCTTTAGGATGGACTGGTTGGATCTTCTTGCAGTCCAAGGAACTCTCAAGAGTCTTCTCTAACACCACAGTTCAAAAACATCAATTCTTCAGAGCTCAGCTTTCTTTATAGTCCAACTCACACCCATACATGATTACTGGAAAAACCATAGCTTTGACTCGATGACCTTTGTTGGCAAAGTAATATTTCTGCTTTTTAATATGCTGTCTAGGTTGGTCATAGCTTTTCTTCCAAGAAGCAAGAGTCTTTTAATTTCATGGCTGCAGTCACCATCTGCAGTGATTTTGGAGCCCCCCAAAATAAAGTCAGCCACTGTTTCCACTGTTTCCCCATCTATATGCCACGAAGTGATGGGACCAGTTGCCATGACCTTAATTTTCTGAATGTTGAGTTTTAAGCGAACTGTTTCACTCTTCTCTTTCACTTTCATCAAGAGGCTTTTTAGTTCTTCTTCACTTTCTACCATAAGGGTGATGTCATCTACGTATCTGAGGTTATTGTTATCTATATTTTTCATGGAAATCTTGATTCCAGCTTGTGCTTCATCGAGCCCAGCATTTCTCGTGATGTACTCTGCATAGAAGTTAAATAAGCAGGGTAACAATATACAGCCTCGATGTACTCCTTTCCCAATTTGGAACCAGTTTGTTGCTCCATGTCCAGTTCTATTCAATATTTCTATACATTTCAAAATGATCACCACTATAAGTTTTGTTACAATCTGTCACCAAAAAAGGTATTATATAATTATTGACTATATTTCACACACTGTGCATTTCATACATGTGATTAATTTATTCTGCAACTGAAAGTTTATAGCTCTCAATCTTGTTTGAGCAACATTTGGCATTGCCTTTCTTTGGGATTGGAGTGAAAGCTAACCTTTTCCAGTCCTGTGACCACTGGTGAGTTTTCCAGATTTGCTGGCAAATTGAGTGCAGCACTTTCACAGCATCATCTCTTAGGATTAGAAATAGCTCAGCTGGAATTCCATCACCTCCACTAGCTTTGTTTGTAGTGATACTTCCTAAGGCCCACTTGGCTTCACATTCCAGGATGTCTGGCTCTAGGTGAATGATCATACCATTGTGATTATCTGGGTCATGAAGATCTTTTTTGCATAGTTCTTCTGTTCTTTGCATAGTTCTTCTGCATAGTATTCTTGCCACCTCTTCTTAATATCTTCTGCTTCTGTTGGGTCCATACAATTTCTGTCCTTTGTTGTGCCCATCTTTGTATGAACTATTCTCTTGGTATCTCTAATTTTCTTGTAGAAATCTCTAGTCTTTCCCATTCTATTTTTTCCCTCTATTTCTTTGCATTGTTCACTTAGGAAGGCTTTCTTATCTCTCCTTAATATTCTTTGGAACTCTGCATTCAGTTGGCTATATCTTTCCTTTTCTCATTTACCTTTCACGTGTCTTCCTTTCTCAGCTATTTGTAAGACCCCCTCAGACAATCATTTTGCCTTTTTGCATTTCTTTTTCTTAGGGATGGTTTTGATCACAGCTTCCTGTACAATATTATAAACTTCTGTCCATAGTTCTTCAGGCACTCTGTCTATCAGGTCTAATCCCTTGAATCTATTTGTCACTTCTACTGAATAATCATAAGGGATTTGAATAGTGAGCGTAAAGGGAACATACCACAACATAATAAAAACCGTATATGACAAACCATAGCTAACATCACACTCAACAGGGAAAAGCTGTAAGCATTTCCTCTAAGATCTGGAACAAAACAAGTATGTCCACCCTTACCACTTTTATTCAATATAGTTTTGGAATTCCTAGCCATGGCAATCAGAGACAAAAAATATTAATAAGAGGAATTCATATTGGAAAAGAAGTAATGCTGTCGTTGTTTGCAGGTGACATGATACTGTACATAGAAAAAAATAAAAATGCTACCAGAACACTACTACAGCTCATCAATGAATTTGGTAAAGTCACAGGATATAAAATTAATACATGGAAATCTGTTGCTTTTCTATACACTAACAATGAAAATTCAGAAAGAGAAACTAAGGAAGAAATTCTAGTTAATATCACATCAAAAAGAATAAGAATCCTAGGAAAAAACTGACCTAAGAAAACAAAAGATCTGTACTCTTAAATCTGTAAGATGCTGATGAAAGTAAATGCAGATTAAACAAACAGATGTTAAAGATGTACCATATTCTTGAATTGGAAGAATCAACATTATGAAAATATTATCCCAAAGCAGATTCAGTGAAGTCCTATTAAATTGCCAATGGCATTTTTCACAAAAATAGAATAAACTTTTTTTAAATTTGTATGGAGACACAAAAGATCCCAAATACCAAAGCAATCTTGAGAATAAAGAAGTCAAGTTGGAGGAAATAATTTTTGTGATTTCAGACTATACTATTACAACAAAGCTGCAGTCATCAAAACAGTATAGTAGTGGCAAAAAAAAAAAAAAGACATATTGATCAGTGGAGCTCAATAGAAAGCTCAGAAATAAACCAACACACACCTATGGTCAATGATATACAACAAAGGCAAGAAAATACAGTGGAAAAAATAGTCTCTTTCTGAGTGGTGCTGGGAAACCTGGACAGCTTCATGTAAAAGAATGAAATTAGAACATTCTCTAACACCATACACAAAAACAAACTCAAAATGGATTAACGGCCCAAATGAAAGTGTGTATACTATAAAACTTTTAGAAGAAAACAGAGGTAGAACACTCTTTGAAATAAATTGCTGCAAGATCTCTTCAGATCCACATCCTAGAGTAATGAAAATAAGAACAAAAATACATAAATGTGACCTAATTAAAATTAAAAGCTTTTATACAGCAAGGTAAACCATAAACAAAACAAAAAGACAATCCATAGAATGGTAAAAAATGTTTGCAAACAAAGTGACGGACAAGGGATTAATCTCCAAAATATACAAACAGCTCATGAAGCTCAAAATAAAAAAAAAATACTCAATCAACAAATAGGTAAAATATCTAAATAGACATTTCTCCAAAGAAGACATACAGGCGACAAAAAAGCATGTGAAAAGATGCTCAACATTGCTAATTACTAGAAAAATGCATGTCAAGACAACAATGGGGTATCACCTCATAGCAGTCAGAATGGTCATCATCATTAATGTCTACAAACAATAAATGCTGGAAAGGGTGTGGAGAAAAAGAGAACCCTCTTACCTTGTTAGTGAGAATGTAAATTGGTACAACCACTATGGAGAATACTATGAATATTCCTTAAAAAACTAAAACTAAAACTACCATATGATCCAGCATTCCAATTCCGGGCATATGTCTAGAAAAAACCATAATTCCAAAAGATACATGCACCCCAATGTTCAGCACTATTTACGGTAGTCAATGTATAAAAGCAACCTGAATGTCCACATGGTACACATATCCAATGTAATATTACTCAGCCATTAAAAAAATGAAATAATGTCATTTACAACAACATAATGGATCTGGAGATTAGCATACTAAATGAAATAAGTCAAACAGAGAAAGACAAATATCATGTGATGTCATTTACATGCAGAAACTAAAAAGAATGTGATTAAAAAAAACTTATTTACAAAACAGAAACAGACTCACAGACTTCAAAATAAACTTACGGTTACCAAAGGAGAAAGGTGGAAAGGCAGGATAACTTAGGAATAACATGTATACCTTAAAATATAAAAAATAGATAATCAGCAAGATTAAGGTATAGCACAGGGAACTCTACTCAATATTTTGTAATAACCTATTATTCAGGAAAAAAATATTAAGGATTATTCAAGACAATAGTCTGAAAAAATGGATATATGTATATGTGGAACTGAATCACTTTGCTGTACACCTGAAACTAATGTAATCTTGTAAATAAACTATACCTCAATGTAAAATAAAAAGTAAATTTAAAAAAGTAAATCAATAAATTACTGATAAGTATTAATATGTACATAATGCCATTCTTCTCATTGTTTCAAGATTGTTTTTGTAGTTCTTTTGTGTTTCTTCTTCTTTGCTTCCCTTCTGTGTGATATGATGACTAATTTATGTTATGTTTGGATTTTTTCTTTGTTGTGTTTTTATCTGTTGCAAATTTTTGGCTTGTGATTATCATGAGGCTTATATATAGCAATATAGAAAATATGTGTGTATATACACATATATATGTAACTGTTTTGTTTCTGATATCTTATTTAAATGCATTTTAATGACCTTGAATTTTTACTTTCTCCCATTATGTTTACTGTTTTTGACACCCATATTTGTATCTTTTTCCTTTGTGTGTCCCTTAGCTAATTTTATTATAGATGATTTTATAACTTTTGTCTTTTAATCTTTCTACTAGTTTTATAAAAGGTTTATACTACCTTTACTGTATACCTGCTTTTTCCCCTTAGACT
Organism: Giraffa tippelskirchi; assembly: GCF_054371585.1. NCBI lineage: Eukaryota > Metazoa > Chordata > Mammalia > Artiodactyla > Giraffidae > Giraffa > Giraffa tippelskirchi. The sequence continues at coordinate 115,698,021 of NC_137280.1, read as the reverse complement.
TTTTTCTTTTATAGCTTTTTAACTTCTAAATTGTGGCCTTTTCTTTTCCATTTAGTGATGTCTATTTAACATTTATTGTAGAGCTGGTCTCATGGAGCTAAACCTTTTCAGTTTTGCTTGTCTGTGAAATTTTTTATCTCTCTATTACATCTGAATAAATGCCTTGCCATATGGATTATTCTTGGCTATAGGTTTTTCCCTTTCATCATTTTCAGTATAAAGCATTGCTATCTTTTTGCCTACAGAGTTTCTGCTGAAAAGTCAGCTGATGGTATAATGAGAGCTCACTTGTTCATAACCTGTTGCTTTCCACAGGAAAGCTGCTTATATTATTCTATCTTTATGTTTAATTTTTGCCACTTTAATTATACTTTGTCTCGATGTGGTCCCCTTGGGACTTTCTATTTTGTATTCTCTGTGCTTCCTATACCTGGATGTCTGTTTTCTTCCCAGGTTGGGGAAAGTTTTACCTAATATGTTTTAATATATTCTCAGCCCCTTTCTCTCTTTTTCCTCCTTTTGGGACTCCTTCAATATTTCTCAATGGTAAAGAAACTGCTTGCCAATGCAGGAGATGCAAGAGATACAGGTTTGATCTCTGGGTCAGGAAGATCCCCTAAAGTTGAAAACAGCAAGCTGCTCTAGTATTCTTGCCTGGAAAATTCCATGCATAGAGGAGCCTGGTGGACTACATACAGTTCATGGGGCTGCAAAGAGTCAGATACAACTGAGTGAGAACATGCATGCCATGTGTCAAATATATCTAATTTTTAAATAAAAGAATTTTTTTTCTGAGGTCCTGTATCTTCTTCGCTATCATTATTCTGACTTTTTTTTCCTGAAAGTTTGCCTGTCTCCACTTCACTTAGTTGTTTTTCTGGGACTTTATCTTGTTCTTTCATCTGGTACATATTCCTCTTCTGCTTCACTTTGTTGAATCTGTGATTATGGTTTTCTTTCTGCAGGTTGCAAGGTTGTAGTTCTTCTTGCTTTTGCTGTCTGCCCTCTAATGGATGAGACTTTCTAAGAGGCTTTTTCAAGCTTTCTGAGGGAAGGGACTAGTGGTGGGTAGAGCTGGGTATTGTCCCCCTGGTGGTCAATCTTGCACTCAGTAAAACTTTAATCTGCTTGTCTGCTGATTGATGGGGCTGTGTTCCCAACCTCTTTGTTGTTTGGCATGAGGTGACCAAGCACTGGAGCCTATAGACTGTTTGGTGGGGCTAATGGCTATTTCTGGAAGGGCTATTTCTGGAAGGGCTGACTCCAATGAGTACTTCCCAGAACTGTTCATTCCAGCGTCTTCATCCCTGAAGTGAGCCACAGCCACCACTGAACTCTGCAGAAGACCTTTCAATATTATCAGGCAGATCTTGCCTAGTCTCTTATGGGTTCACTATTTCCCCCCCTCGCCGGGTCCTAGTGTGCACAAGACTTTGTGTGTGCCCTCCAAGAGTGGAGCTTCTGTTTTCTCCAGTGTTGTGGAAGTCCTGCAATCAGACCCCAGTGGTCTTCAAAGCCAGATTCTCTGGGGACTCTTCTTCCCATTCCCTGACCTCCACCTGGGAAATTTGACTTGGGCTCAGAATTCTCCCGTGAAATAATTTCTGTGGTGTAATTATTTTTCAGTTTGTGGTTTGCTTACCTGCTGGGTATGGGATTTGATTTTATTATGACCACACCCCTTTTACTGATTCATTCTGGCTTCCTCTTTGTCTTTGGATGTGGGGTATCTTTTTTTGATAAGTTTTTTCATGGTTGTTCAGCAGTTGTGAATTCCTTTCACATGAATTTCACATGAATTTCATTTCATCACTGCACAGATGCTTTTGTTGTGGCACACAAACTTAGTTGCTGTGCAGTGTGTGGGATCTAAGTTCCTCAACCACGGATGAAACCCATGTTCCCTGCATTACAACGTGGGTTCTTAACCACTGGACCACCAGGGAAGTCTCTGAGATTTATTTTTAAATGCTCAAATACCTAAGATATTTGATTGTCAGATAATGATTACAAGGCACAGTTTTCCACAGAGACAGACCAATACAAAAATACATCTATATCTATATCTATCTACCTATCTATCATCTATCTATGTATCTATCCATAGAGAGACATAGAAAGAATTTGCTCACACAAAAGTAATGATTGATAAGCTGAAATTTCTAAGTGGGCCTGACAGCTGAAAATTCAGGTGAGAATTGAAGCTGCATCTTGAGTCTTAATTCTGTAGGACATAAGTCTGGAAATTTAGGCCAGACTTCTATGTTGCAGTCTTAGGAAGAATTCTTTCTTTCTTGGTTTATATCAGTCTTTTTTAATTAAAGCTTTTAGTTGACTGGATGAGGCCCACAACATTATAAACGGTTAAGTGAAGTGAGTGAAAGTCGCTCAGTCATGTCTGACTCTTTGAGACCCCATGGACTGTCCATGGAATTCCCCAGGTCAGCATACTGGAGTAAGTAGCCTTTCCCTTCTCCAGGTTATCTTCCAAACCCAGGGATTGAACCCAGGTCTCCCGCATTGCAGGCAGATTCTTTACCAGCTGCGCCACAAGGGAAGCCCATAAAGGGTTATGTACTTCACTAAAAATTTACCCACTTAAATGATAATCACATCTAAAAAAAAAAATCACAACAACATCTAGACGGTTGCTTGACCAGCCTAGATAAGTTTCAGTCCACCCTTTGCTTATGCGGCATCCATACACATCTTCTTAAACAGTACTAAATCTGCAAATAAAAAAATAACAGGGTGGAATGGGTAAAAGTGCTTAAAACATACAAAATTCCAGTTAAAAGACAAATAGGTATGGGTAGGTAATAACAGCACTGTGACTATAGTTAACAATATTGTATTGTATCCTTAGAAGTTGCTAAGAGAGTAAATCTTAACAGTTCTTATCATGGGAAAACAATGTGTACTTATGAGTGATGATGGATGTTAACTATATATACATATATTAAATCATTATTAGTTTTATATCTAAAACTAATACAATGTTATATCTCAATTTAAATAAATAAATAAGAAAGTGTCAAAGACTGACTAGACTAGAAAAACAATATTTAGCTATAAGCTAAGCTATTTAAAAGAGGCATCTAACATATAAGGACATGGAAGAGTTGAGAGGAAAAAGTATAGAAAAAGATAATTGAATCATGCAAATAATAACCAAAACAAAACTGATATGGCTTTATTAATATTAGAAAAAATAAAGCTTAAGTAAAGAGGATATATAAAAGGATAACAAGGAGAGGTACCAATTCTAAACTTTGCATGAGGTTAATAACATCTTTCAAAATATATAACTAAATATGGTATAGAATGAAAGGAAACTGACAAATTTACCACCATACTAAGATATTTTCAACACATTTTTTCTCAATAATTATCACACTTAAAGGAAAAAATGAAGATAGACTATTTAAACCACATGATTAACTGGCTATATCTAATCGGTATATACAACCTGAACAGTTGTCGAAATGTGTTTTAAGGTATGTAGAATACAGCTTAAACAGTACTTTAAAATTTATGATCTTAAATGTTTACCTTACAGAAGAAAGGATGAAATATAATTTGTGAATGACACAAATTCAGAAATTAGTTAAAAAAGAAGGAACAAAATTATACCTTTCCTTATCTTTTTCTAAAATTTTATTTATTTATTTACTTTTGACTGTGCTGGGTCTTTGTTGCTGCATGGGCTTTTCTCTAGCTGTGGTGAGCAGAGCTACTCTCTAGTTGTGGTATGCAGGTTTCTCATTGCAGACTTCTCTTGTTGAGGAGCACAGGCTATAGGGTGTGGGCTTTAGTAGTTGTGGCATGTGAGCTCAGGAGTTGTGGCTCCTGGGCTCTAGAGCACAGGATCAATAGTTGTGGCGCACAGGCTTAGTTGCTCCACACAGATTAAGCGACTCCACAGCATGTGGGATCTTCCTAGATCAGGGGCTGAACCCGTATCTCCTGCATTGGCAGGTGGGTTCTTTACCACTGAGGCACCAGGGAAGCCCCTCTGCTTATCTTTTGTATACCCAAAGGCATACAACATATGTTATCTTTTTTTCTCCCCAAAAAAGAATGCAAAGTCCTTGGATGAGATTCACTCTTCTGTTTGATATTCTATAACTTAAATACTATGATGTAAAGTTAAAATGTATATACATATATGTGTGTGTATGTATGTATATATAAGGAAAGTCAATACATTTTATGTTTCATGATAAGAAAATGAGAGGAAATATTTTAAGACATTTGCTTAATATAAATGTACATGTATATGTAATATGTAAAATGTATATATACTATACATTTACAGGTTTATATATATGTGTGTGTGAATATATATATGATATAATTCATACACACAAACACATGCATAGCAACACAAAAGCAATACTCATAACAATTACAATCCTCACTTCTGTAACTGGTCACATGGTTGTAGCTGGATAATTATCATCTTTCATTACACATTACATATTTCCTGTGCCTCAGCAAGTACCTCAGATAGTTGTGGTTATTTTACCTTGTGGGGTGATCCAAGCCATTCCCGAAGTGTCAGGGACATTAGTAGTCCTACCTGAATTAGGTTGTTGTAATTTTCCATTGACCTTAGTCATACGACATGGTAGCATTAAGAGAACTTTAAGGGATACCCTCGATTCCAGACATACTCTTCCTTATCTCTGTTGTAGAAGACCAGTCCAATTTATTTCCCTTTGGTTGTTCATATCAATTACCCCAACCAGGACAGTAATTTCCTTTTGTCTGTTGATCAGGTGGTATGAGCCCAAAATGGCTAGGTGGCAGTCTTAACTTCTGGTTCATTATTGCTTCTCTTGGTCTACATACTTCTCCTTTTGGAAGTAAGATCTCTAGGCAAGCAGAGCAGAAGTTTCTGAGGACTAAAAGCAAAAATTTGGCTAATGTGTCACTAGAAGTTATAGTGAGTGGTGCCCCTCCTGTGTTCACCCTTTGATTGCTGGACCTGTGAAACAGCACACTTAGTGGTCACTGATTTAGAGCGTACACAGCCAAGGAGAACCTGGCCTCAACTAAGCAACATATTGCCAAAGAACTGGTGCTATAATTGAGTCATCAAAATATCATTCCCTCTTCTATCAAGCCTTCTGCTTCAGGAGAACATGGTAAGAACAATGATTTTCATAGTCATGGGCCCATTACCACACTCTGTGTAGTAAGTTTATTGATCAGAAGCAATGCTCTTGTAGAAGAGTAACATAATAGTGGATAAGGCATTCCATTGTTGGTACTACTACTGGTGCGTTTGGCAGAAGCATTGCATTCAAGGAGTGAAAACCTCATCCAGAAAAAGTGCCTATTTCATTAAAAACAAAAATAATGCCCTTGGATAATGGGAATGGTACAAAACACCCTGATGTTGGGAAAGATTGAAGGCAAAAGGAGAATGGTGTGGCAGAGGATGGGATGATCAGATAGCATCATCGAATCAATTGAACATGAATTTGAGCAAACTCAAATAGTGAGAGTTTATAAATAGCAGAAGATAATGAAGGGCAGAGGAGCCTGGCATGCTGTAGTCCATGGGGTCATAAAGAGTCCGCCAGGACTTTGCTACTGAAAAACAACAGCCAGGTACCTGTCTGATCACCACAGGAATAGTGTTATATCAGGGATTCAGTGTTGGACTCTGCTGCTGACACTTGGCCCGTCAACAGTGACCATAACAAGGTAGTCCTTGGTGAGTGTAAGTTCATGTTGCTGAGCCCGAACATAAAGCTTATCCCTGCCACTATGATCAGTTTGTTCATAAGCCCACTGAGTAATGATAGGTCTGGGGAAACAGGCTGACAGGTATCTACGTAACTGGTTATCCCATCCATTTGATTATTAAAATCTTTCTCTGCTAAGGTCACATTCTGGTGAGCATTCTCATAGGACACAAATATCTTTGTATTTTTAACATGTTAAGAGAGGTCTAACCACATACCTTTTCCCCAGACCTCTTTACCAATTTTCCAATCATGTTCCTTCCAAGTATCTGACTATTCACTAAGCCACTGGCCATAGCAAATGAATGTGTACACAGTTGCACATCTGGCCATTGTTTCTGCCAAGTAAAGTGAATTACCAGGTGCACTTCTGAAGTTCTGTCCAGGGAGGAGAATTTCCCTTCAGCACTGTTCTTCAGGGATGTTCCAGAAAGGAACAGTAGAGCAAGAGCTTTCCATTTTAGGCATAATACCTGTGTAGGTGCAAAACCATCTGTAAACCAGATGAGTCTTTCTTCCTGTCAGCTGATTATGGAAAACTCCTCATGGAGCAATAGGTACAGGTTGGGAGAAAGAAAGTGCTGTAGCAGGAATGGGAACCATGGGCATTTGGGCCACTTCTTCATGTAACCTATTTGTGCCTTCAAGGCCTGCTTGGGCCACTTCCAGTGGTATATATGATGAAATGTTATCGTGTGTGCCCAATTCTATGGCTTGGTCAAATGATACAGTTGATGATGGGCAACTCATATTGCAAGGCAACTTGGCGACCCATGATTAAACCTTTAGTCTCAGAGCTATTTCTCAAAAGGATAGTAATGATCTTTGGAGGATGGATCCAAAATTTTAAGGGCTTTCCCGGTGATTTACCTATCAGAACCTTCCAAAGCTCCAGACAATTTCCTTATGTGCCACTGACACTTCAAGCACCACTGGATCTGCTGAATCATAAAGTCCAAGTGGCAGAGCACTTGGAGAGCAGCCTGGACCTGATGCAGAACTGTCACTTGTCTTGGGCCCCACTAAAAACTAGCAACTTTTCAGGTCACTCCATAAACAGACAAAAGCTGCAAATCCAAATACTGCTACTGCTAAGTCACCTCAGTCGTGTCCGACTCTGTGCGACCCCATAGATGGCAGCCCAGCAGGCTCTGCTGTCCCTGGGATTCTCCAGGCAAGAACACTGGAGTGGGTAGCCATTTCCTTCTCCAATGCATGAAAGTGAAAAGTGAAAGTGAAGTCACTCAGTCGTGTCCGACTCTTAGCGACCCCATGGACTGCAGCCTACCAGGCTCCTCCATCCATGGGATTTTCCAGGCAAGAGTATTGGAGTGGGGTGTTATTAGCAAAATCCACAAATATTGTGTCTTCAAAATTCCACAGGCATTGGATCTCTTTTTTGTTTATAGTAGTAGCCAGAAATGCTACTATATATGCAAAGAATAAATGCAATAATTTATTCTTTACCTCAGAAATGATATCTCAACATCCTCCATACCACTAGACCCCTAGATATTTCACTAACATAGAAAATCACTGAATTTTAGTAAAATTTATTTCATACTCTTGAGACATAAAGGTCTTACCAATAAGTCTTCAAATCCCAAAGATTACCAATAAGTCATCAGAAACTAGGAGAGAGGCATAAAACAGGTCTTGGGAAAACAGAAAACCTCTGGCTTACAATTTGATCTTCAACTTTGCAGCCTCTAGAGTTGTGAAAAAATAAAATTTTGCTATTGAAGCTACCTAGACTGTGATACATTGGCAACCCTACCAAACCAATATGTCTGAGTACTCAAGTAAATGTATAACAGCTTTATTTATAATGTCAAAACTGTAAACGCCTCACATACCCATCAGCAAATAATTAGATTAAAAATTATGAGTTATTCATTCAGTAGTATACTAATAAAAATGTCAACTAGTAATACAAGGTGAAACTTTCATTATGCTGAATGAAAGACAGCTTATACATTAAAAACAAATACCGAATCTCCACAAGAAATAGGTTATGATTTACAACCAGGTCACATCTATGCTTTTAGATTTCTATATTTCTTTTACTAAACAGTAATATTCATTGACCTATTGACTTCCCCATCTCCTATAATTCCAGATTATTAAGTATATTAAAATGAGTCATTATCTTAAATATAGTATTTATTACATGTGAAAAATAACCACAAAAGCATACAGAGAAAAAATAATTTTGTCATTTCCTCAAGTTGACTGATTTCTACAAGGTAAAACAATTTTGTCATTTCCCAAAGTTGACTAATTTCTACAAGAAAAAATAATTTTGTCATTTCTTAAAGTTGACTGATTTCTACAAGAAAAAATTAGTTTTGTCACTTCCTAAAGTTGACTGATTTCTACAATATTTCTACATATTTCTGAGAGGGTGACTTTTCCAGAATTACAAGATTTCTGTTAAATTCTCCTTCCACACATTGAAATCACTTCAAAGGAACACAAGAATTGACCAAGAATAGGAAGTCAAAATTTGTATAAAACCATTAAGTTACACGAGAACCCAGCAAATTCTCAATAAATGGTAATCATCTATATGTTATGTTATATGAGATCATTCCTAATAAATAAGGCAAGTTATATTTTGACAGGACCCATTACATTCTGTTAATTTGTCCATTTTCTCTGTCTACCCACTCTCTTCCAGGTAGTTCTATAGAGGAGGCAGTAAAGGAGCTCCGGTGTAGAGAAGGGCCTCAGTTTACCTTTTGTTAGAGATTAATGTGCATAGAAGAATAACAGACATTATTTTAGATTAGGTCTAGTATTAAACTAATAACTAGGAACCAGATTCCTTCCTACAGCACATGTCACTTTAATGAAAAAATATGAAAACCATAACAGAAAGTTAGCTGACATCTATCTATTGATTTGTCCTTGTTAATAACCTAAAAGGTCAGTATACTGTAGCTATATAAAAATTAATTATTGATGTTTTGTCAATTATGTCCTTTATGTCCTCAATGGGAAGTTGGCAAGTTGTTTAGGCTCTCCTTGAGAATGAAAGTAAAAATAAATGGGTTGTTTACCAATTTGCCTGAATTTTAAAACCAGAAACTATTCTTCCTTCTTCATTAAAAATAACTAGTATTTGAAGTAACTAATATATTGTGAACAAAACTGTAAGCACAAGTATACTTTCAGTTTTTAGTAAACTTTGAACAATTTTATCTGATTTACTATCGGAAAAAAAGACACCAGGCCACTAAACCTCATTCTTTTTTTTAAAATTGCACTCTCAGCTTTTCCTCTTAGAAAGGCCAATATCAAAACTTGTTAATTCTTAAACTGCTACCACAAATTTACATGCAAGAATCTCCAGTTTGCGAAAAAGGCAAAATTGAAGAAATATTCAGTTAGCAAAGGTTCTGGTCACTGGTCTTATTATGTTAAGAATTTATTGAGTAGATTACACCTCAAAAATGAAATATATAATTAGGACTGTGAATGCTGGCCTCTGAAATTTGGAAAGTAGAATTGGAGTTGGATATTCTAAGTCACATATGTGTAGATGTTTATTGTTCTAGGGAGGATCCCCCCTACAATTTCCACGTCCTCAAACCTTACAAACAAAAAGAGGCCAAATACTCTACGTCGTTATATCAACTTATGTGGCTTTACCCAAACCACATTGACGAGATGTTTCAGTTTCTTAATGTGGTAGAGTGAAAGAATATCATTTATAAAATCTGGCCAGAAATAAAAGTTTCATGTACTGCTGAAAGAGAAAGACTCCCCTGGAGGTCACCATTTGGTCATCTTTATTACTGGAAGATGATGAGGCAGGAGTGTTCTAGTGAGGAAGCACAATTTCGTAATCATTCTCAGCTGTACAGGAAGAAGACCTAATACTGCAAGGTTCCCTGAGAAGGGCATATTCTGTTTCTGGCCCTTCTCTTAATGGTCTCACTCTCTTTGCTATGTTCTCATAACCATCATCATTGGAGTTCAGGGAGGGTCTCCGATAGGGCCTATGATTAACGACAGTGTAACATACTTCTTCACAACCACTGACATTCTCATTTTCCTGCAAGTACAAAGAAAAAAGAAATCAAGGATCTAGAATCAATCATCAGATTTTAACTCTGTACTCCACCACCCCTCCTTTCTTCTTGTCTAATGATGATCTTGCACCTCAGGTATTCAAGGCCCTTTCTCCAAGCCCTGATGTCTTAAAGATCTCATTTTAGCAACATATCCTATGCTTCAAACTACCACTAATCCTGTTTTCTTTTCACCAAATAATAAAAGAGAATAAAAGAACACTGTTATCTCCCTGAACATCTAGAGAAAAGTAGTTGTATACTTTAGGTCACACATACTGAGGTGTAATATATGCAACAATCAGAATTGCAGATCTATAAGTAATTAATCAAATTGCATAACAATTCTTCATAGGATAAAATTTAGTTAATATAATTGAGAGTCTAAATACATTTTCAATTATATGGACCATGAAAGAAAAATTAAAATACTGCTAATTAAATTAATAAAATGTTTGTGATATAATATTGAAAAGAATAAGTGTTTTTTCATCTGTTGATTGATATCCACCATGTTTATAAATATAAAAGCTAAGTCCTGGACATAAAGTTTAAAAGGAATGTGGAAAGCTAAAAAATAATATATGTTTTATGGTGGTCAGATTGTAGTTGCAAATTTGATTTACTTTTGTTATAGTAGCTTTGAAAATTAAAATATTGGACTTTGGTAGACTTGAGAAAACAATACAAACTCACCAAACACCTAAATTTGTTAAAATATTTTTATTTTTTTATTTCTTTCTATTTTTGCATTAGAATCACCAGGAATAATATTTAAACTATGAAAGTCTTTGATAAATCCATTCAGAAACTGCATGTTAAGGAAGATCTACAAGTAGGTTCATATGAAGTTGTCTGTATTTTGGCATTTATCAGACAAATGTAACAATGATTGCATTACCTGATTAGAAGTGGATGGAATACCTTTACCTGGAGGATAAAAATAAAAAGAAAGCAATCTAAGAGTTTTAGGACATCACAAATTGGGGGTAAGGAGATAGTGAGGGGGAGAAAAAAAAATGATGAAACTTCGAAGAGGTCCACTGTCTAAACATGTCATGATTCCATGTTATTATTGAGGTTCTTAAGGAAGGACACATCTTTTGGGGCAACAACAACACTATGTTTCTGTGTAAATGATACATACCAAAGTTTGTGATTAAAAGTAAATTTTGAAGCTGGAGGATAATAAAATTTTGTCCATAAATATGCTATGACAATACAGAATGGCAAGTATAAATAAAAAATAATTATGGCTATAAAATTAAGATGTAGATTTTATAAAGTTATCATAGGAATATTATACAATTCTTAAGATGAACAGTAGTTATAGAGTTAGGTACTGACATAACAAACGTAACTATATCAAATTAAATACAGATTCAATTTGATTACCGCTATAAATACTGAATTATACATCTGTTAATCTAAGATTCACTGCTAATATTTTTAATAAAGATGTTAGAACTACAGGTTACTATATTTAGAGTATTAAATATAGCAAAATCCCAATTTGTAAAAGGAAGATTGAATGATTCTTAAATGTACAACCTAATAGGCTTGAAAGTGATTGTGAGCAAAATCATAGAATATGTTAAATAAACAGATTCTGTATAACAACAGTATGCTAGTAACTTTTAACCCCTCATTGTTCGTCACAGAAAAGTCACATTCAATGCACTGATTTCAAATGTGAAATGTTATATTTATCCATATAATATATCTTTATAAATATCATAGTATGTAATGAATCAATTAACCAAATATGTTTTAAAATTAGTATCATTTTATAATCAAAAACTGAGGTAATTATGTAGCTTGAGCACAATTCAATTGTAGCATTAGTGACAACAATTTGGAGAAGAAAGCACAAGTATGAAAGACATGAAAAAAGTCAAATACCAGTGGGTGAAGTGGTTACAGCTTTTGATGCTGAAAATGTTAACATATTTAAGAGCAAGCATATTTATTCTAAGGTTAAAAGTGTGAAACATGCCATCATTGTGTTAAAGGTCAGGTAAATTCATATCCAGAGTAGACTTCTTATTTGAAGTTAGAACACTGGAAAAAAATATATGAAGCTTAGAACCAGAATGGAAATATCTGAGAAAATTTCTGATGACTGCAATTAACCTGAATTCCAAACTCCAAGAAAGATCATTGTGTCACATGAGGTGTTCCCTCTGGTCTTGGAGGGTGGGACTCCTCTTTCTTTGATTGAAAACCCTGAAATTTATCTTGCAAAGGAAGACCAGCCAGTATCCCTCACCAAAAATCCATTATCTCTTTCAGACTGAAGACAAAAATCAGATCCAAGCATACCCTTGACATGAAGTAGATCATAAAAGAAAGAGAGAGAGGATGGGGAGACCACTTTCTCCCCCACAAATTCATCGAAAAACATTTGAACACTGAGCAAATTCCACAAAACAACTTCTGAATGCTGGCAGAGGACACCAGGCACCCAGAAAGGCAGACCATTGTCTTTGAAAGGAGGTAGGACAAAATATAAAAGATAAAAAGAGAGACAAAAGAGTTAGGGATGGAGCCCCGTCCTGGGAGGGTGTCGTAAAAGAGGAGAAGTTTCCAAACACCAGGAAACCCTCTCACTGGCGGGTCTTTGGGGAGTCTAGGAATCTCAGAGGGCAACATACCCGGGAGGAAAAATAAATAAATAAATAAATAATGGATATGGTTTTTCCAGTAGTGCTACAGTTGTGAAAGCTGGACCATACAGAAGGCTGAGTGCCAAAGAATTGATGCTTTTGAACTGTGGTGCTTATGAAGACTCTTTGAGAGTCCCTTTGACAGCAAGGAGATCAAACCAGTCAATCCCAAAGAAAATAGACCCTGAATACTTACTGGAAGGACTGATACTGAAGCTTCAATACTTTGGCCACCTGATGCTGTTAGGGAAATTAAACTTCCCTTGTAGCTCAGTCAGTAGTCTGCCTCCAATGCAGGAGACCTAGATTCCATTCCTGGGTCAGGAAGATCCCCTGGAGAAGGAAATGGCAACCCACTCTAGTATTCTTGCCTGGAGAATCCCATGGACAAAGGAGCCTGGCAGGTTACAGTCTATGGCGTTGCAACAGTCGGACATGACTGAGAGACTGACTAGGCATGCGCACGCGCAGGTGCGCGCGCACACACACAGAGTCTTATTTAGGCTTCAGAGACAAAGCAGAGCAGACCTCTCACCTTGCTTCTAACCTGCCTGGACACTGCCCTGACTGGGAGTGACTGGGAGTGACTGCCTGCTGTAAGTGCAAGACTTTCAGTACCTTAGATAAAATAGGGGAAGAATCTTGAGATTGTTGAGCCCCTGAAGGGGGCCTGGCCAACCAAGCCCCAGGCTTAACAACATTCCAAATTTTACAAGACAAAACAAACAGAATTAACATGAAATTAGGCTTGCAATTTGGTCACAGATAGATGATGATATCAGATTGCATCCATCCTGGGATTATAAATGGGAGACCCAAACTGCAGTCTTTGAAGTCTCACCCATGGGGTGGACATGCTGCCTGGGACCCTTTCCCAATTGGGACTCCAGATGTGCTGTGACATGGGACTTCCCAGAGCTGATTGAGTCTGAATGTTGGTCAAAACCCAATTTGGTGAGGTATCTTCTGCTCTTTCTAGTTCTCCTTTCTTTTAATGTTAGTATATGGAAAGTAAGCTAGATAATTATCTAATAAATATTTGTATTATTTATTGGTATATAACAAGTGGCTTATTTTGTTAACAAATCCTGTGAACCTGAGATGAAAGTGAAAACATTCTGCAAAACAGATGCAAAGAGCTGACTCACTGGAAAGACCCTGATGGTGGAGAAGATTGAGGGCAGGAGGAGAAGGGGGCAGCAGAGGATGAGATGGTTGGATGGCATCATTGACTTAATGGACATGAGTTTGAGCAAACTCTGGGAGTTAAGGACAGGGAAGCCTGGCATGCTGCCATCCATGGAATCTCAGAGTCAGACATGACTGAGTGACTGAACAAAAACTGCTGTAACAAATTATCACAAACGTGATGGCTTAAAACAATGCAAGTTTATTACTAATATCTTACAGTTTTAGATATTAGAATTCTGAGTCTCACTGGGCCAAAATCAAGATGTTGACATGGCTGCATTCTTTTCTGGAGATTCTAAAGGAGACTCAATTTCTTTGCCTTTTCCAGTTTCTGGAGGCTGCCCTCATTCCTTGGATCATTGTCCCCTTCCACTGCTACAAACAAGCAATAGCTGTTTGAGTTCTTCTTATTCTGCATCGCTCTGACAGTGTGCTGCATCACTTCTGCTTCTATCTTCTACATTTTAAGAGCATTTGTTCATCTCCCCACCTAGAAACCTTGAACCATATATGCAAAGTCCCTTTTGACATTTAAAAACATAGTCAAACTTGGCTATCTTGGAGGGCCTTTATTCTGTTAAGACCTATTTGCATGCTCAGTAGCTCAGTCCTGTCCAACTCGTTGTGTGACCCCATGAGCTGTAGTCCACCAGGCTCCTCTGTCCATTGGATTTTCCAAGCAAAAATACTGGAAAGGGTTGTCATTTCCTCCTCCAGGGGATCTTCTCAACTCAGGGACTGAACCCACATCTTCTGTATTGGCAGGAAAATTCTTTACTGCTGAGCCACCTGGGAAGCCCCTTATTCTAACTACTACCCATATATTTCTTGTTAGAAAGCCAAAAAAGGAAAATATCTAAAGATTTAGGAATGTAAGAATATTTAAATGAATACACTGCTATAACCTTCCCATTCTTGCCCCAACATCTCAGAAAATGGCAAAGAAAACCTTCCTTTCCCTATGTCCATGAGATAACACATGGTAAGCATCACACTGCTTTCTAAATTGCAAATTTTTCTTGCTGTTTGTATTTTGGTAAGTCTTCTGGCTCTATTATGCTTCATACACCATTAATAGAATGCCACATCTTTCCTGCAGTTCAACACAGTAATTATGACTGATCTGTAATTGTTGGAACCAGGAATGGTTGAAGTAACAAACTTCCAAAGGTATGAGAATCTGGGCTTAGTTACATCAGCTGATTAGGTTTAGAGGCAGATCAGATCGCATCAGTATTAAAAAATGAGACACAAGTAGTCCACAGTACAAATGACAGAAGATTTATTAAAATTTACCTGTGGTCACTTGGGTGGAAAAGGCTAGCCTAAACGACTGCTCTAACAGACCTTTTGGGAAAGAATGAGAAATATAAAGACTAACTGATTATCTGATTGTTTTTGGAGTGCATAAACAGAGAATATGATACTTTAAATTTGTGGTTCAAAAGCTGATTAAAGGACCAAGGAAACTTCCCTAAAAGAATCTTATTTTGCCTTAGGCCACTAATTGGAGAAGGGAATTTTTTCCTGTGTCTATGTCATAGTGTGTTGAAGGGGTCCAAAAATATAATCCAATGAATATCACCATGACTTTAAAACAAGGGTGAAAGCAGATATGTTGACCAATTTGCAGCAGCATTGTATAGATTCTCCTCAACTGGCTCTGGTCCAAATGGAATGTAAACTAACTAAAAGCAATATAATAAAACCAGAAAATTATTGACTTTAATATCAAAAAGATGCAAAGGTGGTAATTTTGATAACTTTTTCACTTAATTTCCCTTTATGGCCTCAGTAAATGCATCTGGGTCTTGGACATTTTCACAAATTTAATTAGATAACTTCAGTTGCATTTACTGTTGCAGATGAGGTCTGTTAATTTCACTAAAGCAGTGCATTGGCAGATATTTAGATACATTTGCTTTCATGAAGGAGAAGGCAATGGCAACCCACTCCAGTACTCTTGCCTGGAAAATCCCCTGGACGCAGCAGGCTCGTAGGCTGCAGTCCATGGGGTCGCTAAGAGTCGGACACGACTGAGCGACTTTACCTTCACTTTTCACTTTCATGCATTGGAGAAGGAAATGGCAACCCACTCCAGTGTTCTTGCCTGGAGAATCCCTGGGACGGCGGAGCCTGGTGGGCTGCCGTCTATGGGGTCGCACAGAGTCGGACACGACTGAAGCGACTTAGCAGCAGCAGCAGCAGCAGCAGCTTTCATGAAGAGACACCAGTGTTACTTCATTGGCGTATTTCAGGGCTTTATCAATTTCTGTCTCTCTGTCAATATCTGCTTTGCAGGAACATTGATCATTTCATATATATGCAGGACATAAAAATAATCTACTATATAGAGGACATAAGGCTGACAGATCCTGCTGAACATAAAGGGGCAGGTACCCTAGAATACTTTAGATATATAGTTTGCCAAAGGAAAATGAAGGGACCTTCACCTTGGTGAAGGTTTTTTTTGGGGGGAGGGGGGCAGGTAGTAGCCTGAATTATTTCAGGATAGACCTACCTCAATCAATTTGCATCTACTCTTCCTGTAAATAAAAGTAGCACAATATTTGGTGAATCTCTTAGGATTTGAGTAAGCCATGTATCAGTTGGAATTGGGGTCAAAAGAATAGCAAGAGGGCATCACTATAGATCCCACAAACATTAAACACTTACAATTTTAGGTTTAGGACCTCAGAATTTTAATTAAAAAGGATAAGTTTGATGAGAAATTTAACTTGCAAAACTGACAAGATGAAACAGAAAACGTGAATAGTCTATAACTACAAAAGCGTTTGCATCTAGAAGTGAAAAAAGTTCTTACAGTAAACATTTTCCCTAGATACTTTTCCCTAGAAAATTCTACCAAAGATTAGAAAAAATAAAAATAAAATCCACCATACAGAAGCTCCTCAAAAGAGTAGAAAGTTTCCAAATCTGGGTCAAGCACCAGCATTCCAGATGTACTGAAACAGGGTAACATAAGACAGTAGAGCAATGGTCAACAATTGAGGATCCAAAGAGTAGAGTATGGTGTCAAATAAATGAAGGAAGGAAGAATTTCAGGAGGGAGATGCTGAGCAGCATTTTCAAGTGCTAGAGATACAGTGATGGAGATTAAGATTGAAGATTGTCCTTTAGAGTCTGTAGTTACATCTGAACAGAGACATTCAACTTTTTTTAATGTGACCCATACTTAAAAGTATATTTTAGATCCTGGTTCAGTACAGCCATATACATATATAAAATAAAAATAATTCTCATGTAACAATTATATATGCAATGCACTATGATGCTCTTTAAGCATGTTATTCTAATTATGGCTGTGATGCAGTCTGGTAAAATGTATTGTTTCATAGTCCATTGAATACACTTAGTGGAACAGTAGTACCAGAAGTAAACTACTCTGAGCTTAGACTGGGAAATGCAAAGTCCCATATAATGAGGCCATACAATTCTTTCAAGAAGTTTGACTGTAAGGTGAGAGGACAGTTGAAGCAATAGTGATAAGAAAATGTGACTTTTCTTCATAATTGTTCATTTTGAGTAATTGCATGATTACTACAGTGGTAAAGGATGTGCCTGCCAATGCAGGAGACGCAGTTTCACTCCCTGGGTTGGACGGATCCCCTGGAGAAGGAAATGGCAACTTATTGCAATATTCTTGCCTGGGAAATCCCATGGACAGAGGAGCCTGGTGGGCTACAGTCCTTGGGGTCACAAAGAGGCAACACAACCAAGCAACTAAGCAACAACACCTAGATGCTATATCAAATGGAGTAAATGCTTTAAAAGAAAACACTCAACACCAGATAATATGACCCTATTTTAAAACTTCAATA
This sequence comes from Giraffa tippelskirchi, assembly GCF_054371585.1. Taxonomy (NCBI): domain Eukaryota; kingdom Metazoa; phylum Chordata; class Mammalia; order Artiodactyla; family Giraffidae; genus Giraffa; species Giraffa tippelskirchi. The sequence continues at coordinate 115,680,490 of NC_137280.1, read as the reverse complement.
TATAAATTAAAATTGGCAGAGTTTGGTTAATTCCTTCCCCTAGAAATCTATGAAATGCTGCCAGAAATAAATCATGTTCAAATACTACTGTAATACAAAGAATAAAGAGATCAGTTTTGTAAGACAAAAATAAGTAAAGGACCAGCACATTCCTATAAGGACTCCAAGCAGAATTTCCTCTAGCTGGAACACAGTATCAGAACATCAGCTAATTTGTATATTTACAACATCCCTAGTATGAAAAATATTATGAAGCAATGACTTACTTTTCTTATCTTGACCTTGATTTTCTATCTCAAATGTAGTCACTTCCTGGCTACAAAGGAAAAAGATGATAACATGAGACACTCCAGTTCTCTGAAGCCAAAGTTGCACTTGAAAGAAATATTTCATTGCCCTTAACCTAAGCTCATTGCTAAATTTATAGTTCAAAGGTTAAATAAAATTAAATGCTTGCTTACTCCCCTTTCAGAAAAACCATGAAATATAGTTAATGCTGTATTGTATAATTGAAATAGGCTCTCACATTTTAAAAAGGTAAATATGTGAGATGATGGATGTTTTAATTACATCAGTGGGGCAGTCCTTTCAAAATGTATACATATATCAAATCATCAAGTACGCTTTAATTATCTTAAAACTTAGTCTTAAGATTTTATTTTTTAATTATACTTCAATAAAGGTGAAAAAAAAGAAAACCACACAAATCTAAGAAAAGAATGAAAAGCAGAGAACAAATTCCACAAATGCCAACAAAGTATTTTATGAATTTATTTTACTTAGGAATTACTAAATTATTTAGACCACATATATTGTATATTATCGTATATATGAAAAGCATATGTGCAATACAGTGAAACTGGGAATGACCCAAAGGATAATATTGAAATTCAGTTTATTTCTCTGCTGTTCTGGATGAGTGAGGACATCTTTAAAGATAAATCATAAGTTCTAGAAATTATAATTACAAACTTGCAGTGACAGACATTAAAAAGTATGGGCTAGTGATGAAAGAAGTAGAGAGTATCTCTACAGCCACACAATTCCACACCACATAACAAAGAAGAGACAAAGAGGGGATGAAGTTGCCAACACAACTTTTGTTTCCTTTTCCCAGACTCTTAAACTTGAGGGAAAAAATGGAAGTGACAAAGGATACAATCTATAATGATATTCCCAAGTCAAAGAGGGTAATGCATACAAAACAGAGATGTGCTCAGAGCAGAGGGAAGAAAATATTTGATGAGGAGGCAATCTGAGACAACATACTAAAATCAAAGCCTGAGTCTTAGATTATCTCTCCTCTGCCCTCTCCCAAAAATTGAAAGTGTTAGATATTCAATCATGTTCGACTCTTTGTGACCCCGTGGACTATAGCCCACCAGGCTCCTCTGTCCATGGAATTCTCTGGGCAAGAATATTAGAGTGGGCCGCTATTCTCTTTTCCAGGGGATATTCCCAACCCAGGGATCAAACCCGTGTCTCTTGCATTCCAGGCAGATCCTTTACCGTCTGAGCCTCCAGGGAAGCACTCTCGCTAAACCAATGGACAAACACACACACAACTTTATCTCACAAATGACCTGCTTGCACAGCAAGGTTCTAAGCACAAAATTGCAAGCATGGACTGCATAAATATACATATATATATATATATATAATATAAACAATGTAATAAAGACAAGTAAAGAACAATATTATGTTAATAATTTATGGAGTAATAATACATGGAGCAGGAAAGTGGGTTAGCATAAATCAGGGGGAAAAAATTGAAAGAAATGGCAAAGCTTTTAGAGAAAGTAAAATAGTATTAAAAGCATGGAAAATTAAAAAAAACAAGCTGTAGCATAAAAAACATACTTGAGATTAAAAAGTAAATGGTAGAAAATAAAGAGATAGAATGGTTAGAAAACAGAATGATAATTATGAAAAAAAGAAATCTTAATATACACATAATTGTTATTTCAGGACATGAGAACCAAACAATTAAAACAAAAATATCCAAAGATATTAAAAAAAAAAAAACTCCTGAAATAAAGACTTGAATCTGAAAATTGATTTTATGGGTGAAAAAAACACAAATCATAGGAAACATTGATGTGTAATAGCTTCTGAACGTCAAGAATAATGAATCCTGGAACATCCATGGGAAAACATTACAGATTTAGAATGCAATCAGAACATTAGTTCAGAAACATCACAAGATATTTTCTACCTCTTCTCCAGCTACAAAATGTAAACGGGAGTTGCAAAGAGTCACAGTGACGGCATAGCCACTCCACTTTTCTACATTTTCCTTTGTGCAGAGAAAGCATAGCTGAAACTTAGGAAATGACTGATTCCTCAAAAATCATTGCCTGTCACCAACAAACATCAAGGTCTTCCTCTCCATCCCCCATACCGTCACACTTTGTAAGACTAGAAACGGTCATCTCAGAGACAGAAACACAGACCTTGAGATGAAATGATTAGGAAAGGGGTTGAGTACAAAGATATGAAAAGCTCATGACTGACAAACAAGTCATGGTGTTTCTGTTAATTTAAGCAATAGCAAGATATGAGTGTCCAGATATAGATTGCTTTTTCACTGCCTTTTTTTTTTTTCATGAGTGTCCTGTCAGGGTTGGGCAACTGATAGACACTAACAAGTTCAAGCAGTGGTTAGAACCTTCACAAGCACTTGGTCAATAGAAGAAGATGGAATGTAAAAAGCTAAACTAACAATATAAGGTTACAAGTTAAGAGAAAGGCATAGAAAAATATGAATTGATGCTTTCAAATTGTGGTGCTGGAGAAGACTCTTGAGAGTCCCTTGAACTGCAAGGAGATCAAACCAGTCAATCCCAAAGGAAGTAAATCTTACATTTTCATTGGAAGGACTGACACTGAAGCTGAAGCTCCAATACTTTGGCCACCTGATGCAAAGAGCCTACTCACTGGAAAAGACCCTGATGCTGGGAAAGATGGAGGGCAGGAGGAGATGAGCGTGACAGAGGATGAGATGGTTGGATGGCATCATCGACTCAATGGACATGAGTTTGAGCAAACTCCAGGAATAGTGAAGGACAGGGAAGCCTGACGTGCTGCAGTCCATAGGGTCACAAGGAGTCAGACACAACTGAGCAACTGAACAGTAGCAAAATATAAAGAGAGGGGCAGTGTAGAAAATCGATGTGGTATGGAAACAGCATTCTTACATAGTCTAGTCATGGAGCTCATAGGAATCATAAGAGCCAGCATCTCCAGAAGAGATATTTTCTGTCACAAACAAGGGAATGAAACCCATGTGCGCTTGCAAAGCAGAATGTGCCAGGGCCCTGAGGTGAAGATGATTAGTGGCTTGAAGGATATGACTTCCTGGGAGAAAATGGGTGAGCATGCAGGGTGAGGAATGATATTGGAGACATACACAGGAGTCAAACTATATTGAATTTTAGTCCATGGTGAAAAGTTTGGATTTTATTCTGGGTGTAATAGAAAAGCATTGATGGGTTTTAAGGGAAAGGCATGATTAGATTTATATTTCCCCAAATTATTCTAAGTATGTGGAATAGGTTGGAAGTGTGGTCATTCCAAATAACCAACCAGAAACAAATATCCTTTATATCAGCTATTCATTCATGCATTTGCATTATATAACTATTAAGAAACAAAATTTGTGTACTAATGACCCAGTTTTCATGTTTAGAGTCTCCATCTAACATTCTGCCAAGTCTTAGAGGCAATCGCCAAAGAATTTTATCATTGTGACTCTAAGAGGTCTAAGATAGGACATTAGCTCTCACAGTACAGAGATTCTGGAAGTAAATCTCTGGGGAAAATGCTTTGAAATGTTGTGTTCTTACCGTTTTCTTTTCACGTCTGGGCTTACCTTCCCAAGCTCCTTTTGATTGTCTTTCAAGCAACTAGAAAACACACAAGAAAAAAAGAGATTGTTACCTCTCTCCAAATCTTTTTGTCTCCTTTTTTAGCTTTTCTTAACATTTTTCAAAAAATGGGATATAGTTGCCTTACAATTTGTGTTAATTTTTGCTGCACAGTGAACTGAATCAGCCATATATATACATGTCTCCTCCTTCTTGGACCTTCCCCCGGCCTGTATCCCACCCATCTAGGTCATCAGAGAGCACTGAGCTGAGCGCCCTCTACTATACAGCAGGTTCTCACTATCTCTTTTACACAAGATGGTATTTATATGTCAATCTCATCCCACTTCGCCCCGTACATGTCCACAGATCCATTCTCTACATCTGCATCTGTATTCCTGCCCTACAGAAAGGTTCATCTATACCATTTTTCTAGATTCCACACATACTTGTTAATGCATGGTATGTGTTTTTCTCTGACTTAATTCACTCTGTATGATAGACTCTATGCCCATTCACATCTGTATAAATGAAATATAAGACCAGACACTATGCGATTCTTAGAGAAAAACATAGGAAGAACACTCTTTGATATAAATCACAGCAAGATCATTTTTGACCATCTGGATTCCCTGGTGGCTCAGACGGTAAAGCATCTGCCTGCAATGCAGGAGACCCGGGTTCGGGTCCTGAAATCGCTCAGTCGTGTACGACTCTTTGCGATCCTATGGTAGCTCACCAGGCTCCTCCATCCATGGAATTTTCTAGACAAGAGTACTGGAGTGGGTTGCCATTTCCTTCTCCAGGGGATCTTCCCAACCTGGGGATCGAACCCGGGTCTCCTGCATTGCAGGCAGATGCTTTACCGTCTGAGCCACCAGGGAATCCAGATGGTCAAAAATGATCTTGCTGTGATTTATATCAAAGAGTGTTCTTCCTATGTTTTTCTCTAAGAATCGCATAGTGTCTGGTCTTATATTTCAGTTTTTAATCTATTTTGAGTTTATTTTTGTGTGTGGTATAAGGTTCTATTTTCTTTTTACATGTAGCTGTCAATGTTTCCAGGCACCACTTGTTGAAGAGACTGTCTTTGGTCCACTGTATATTCTTGCTTCCTTTGTTGTAGATTTGGTGCCCATAGGTGTATGGGTTTACCTCTGGGCTTTCTATCCTGTTCCATTGATCTATATTTCTGTTTTGTGCAAGTACTTTACTGTTTTAATTACTGTAGGTTTGTAGTGTAGTAGCTTAAGCAAACCCCAGGAGACAGTAAAGGACAGGGAAGCCTGGCATGCTGCAGTCTATGAGGTTGCAAAGAGTGGGACGTGACTGAGCGGCTGAACAACAACAGCTGAAGTCAGGGAGCTTTATTCCTCTAGCTCCATTTTTCTTTCTCAAGATTACTTTGGACATTTGGGGTCTTTCACCTTTCCGTACACACTGTAACATTTTTTGTCCTAATTCTCTAAAAAATGTTGTTGGTAATTTGATAGGGATTACATTGAATCTGTAGGTTGCTTTATGTAGCATAATCATTTTTCACAATATTGATGGTATACTTTTCCATTTGTTAGTGTCATCTTCGATTTCTTTCATCATCAATATTGTCTTATTGATTTATAAATACAGGTCTTTTGCCTCCTTGTGCTCAGTTAATTAGTCCTATTCAACTCTTTGCAACCCCATGGACTGTAGCCCACCAGGCTCATCTATCCATGAAAGTTTCCAGTCAAGAATACTGGAGTGGCTTGCCATTTGTTACTCCAGCTTTCACCTCCTTAGGTGAGTTTATTCCTAGGTATTTCACTCTTTTTTGTTGCAATGATAAATGACATTGCTTCCTTAATTTCTCTTTCTGATCTTTCATTGTTAATACATAGGAATTCAAGAGATGTCTGTGCATTAATTTTGTATCCCGTAGCTACCAAATTCATCAGTTAGCTCTAGTAGCTTTCTGGAGGCATCTTTAGGATTTTTTTTATATAGGGTATCATGTCATCTGCAAACAGTAACAGTCTTACTTCTTTTCCAAAGTGGATTCCTTTTATTTGTTTTTCTTTTCATATTGCCATAGCTAGCTCTTCCAAAATTATGTTGAATAACAGTGGTGAGAGTAGACATCCTTATCTTAGAGGAAATGCTTTCAGGTTTTTCACCAGTGAGAATGATGTTTGCTGTGAGTTTGTCATATATAGCCTCTATTATGTTGAGATAGGTTCCTTCTATGCCCATTTTCTGGGTACTTTTTTTAAAATCACGAATGGGTGTCAAATTTTGTCAAAAGCTTTTATTTCACCTATGAAATATTCATATAGTTTTTATTCTTTAATGTGTTAACATAGTGTATTACATTCATTGATTTGTATATATTGAAAAACCCTTGCATCCTTAGGATAATTCCCACTTGATCATGGTATATAATCTTTTTAATGTATTATTAGATTTTGTTGACTAGTATTTTGTTGAGCATTTGCATCTATGTTTCTCAGTGATATAGGTCTGTAATTTTCTTTTTCATGATATCTGGTTTTTATCACAGTGATGGTGGACTAGAGAGTGAGTACACTTCTCTTACTATTAAAAAGAAGCATGCTTTTTCCTTTTTGTTAAACTTCGTTTCCTTTGAAATTGACATCCATAGATACAGAATGAAATTTGGAAATTGACCAGAAGCCAGACTCATGATGGAACAAAATTCTATAATCTGATCCTTGGTTCTCTCAGTTTAATTTTTTATAATCAGGAGAGTTCCAGGGTTTGGATTGATCATGACTGGCATGCAAATCTCCTGAGTTCTCTAGAAGAGATAGGAGGTGCCAAGAAAGTTGAAAGCCCCTTACAATGGAAAGGTGCAGTCTCTCCAGTGAGTCCAGGTAGCATAAGCATGCTATATGTGTCTATGTGGAGTACTAGGACTGCTGATCCTGGCCCTCTGAGCTAGAGTAAGATTCTCTAAAGCCTTCTGTTTTGCCATTCACGTGCATGTAGAGCAATGTAATCCTCACCTACATTCAGAGAAGTGTATGTTGTGCATATTACTCTCAGGTTTATTCTCATTAATTAAAATTATTATTATGAGAATCAAGCAAACACTGAATGATGAAGCTACAACCAGAGAAACCAGTGACTCACATGAGTATATAATGGTTACAGAATAATTCATCATAGACCAAAGCCCATGATTCAATTAATCAAATTTTTCACTGTGTGCATTGTACAAACATAGCATTTCTTGGAATAGTCTTTTCCCACTAGTATCAAATCCTCAAAAATAGTGTATTCTCTTGTTTCCATATAAGGGTTCATGTAAAATATCTCAGACTATGAGCCTCATACTTGCTTACTGACATTATTGACAGAAGTCATTTCTTCAGTACTAGTGTTTAAAGTTAAAGAAAAAATGTTAGATATTGACATGCAGGACTACTAAGCAAAGAGTAGAACCTGTTAAATACAAAGTAAATCCTATTTGCAGAGGAAGGGAACCTTTTCTTTTGATTCTGATGTAGAGATTTCTGGATAGTATTCAAAAACTGTCAAATTTGGTAGTAGTAGTAGTACCAAATTACTTAGTAGTATAGATTACTTAGTAGTATAGATTGTGAATCAGGGAAAATTTAATTTTGGTTTCCCCTATCTTCTGTTCTTTTTCTGTTTCGCTGGAATCCAGTTTGTCATGATTTCACTTTTCCAATATGATCAATGAAGAATTCTCCTTGAGGTTTTCAATGATTCACTAATTTACCCTTCTAAGGGCTGTTTTATTTCAAAATTTTTCAAAAAAAATTTGTTTTTGTAATTTAAAAAACAGGGTCATAAAGTTCCTAATTTAGAAGGCATTTAATTGGACTTCCATGTCATTAGAATTACTGTACATAAATAGGTATTTATGAATTGTCATACATGAAGTAAAAAAATTTGTTTTAATCAAACAGAATTCAGATACCACCAGGTATTGATGATATACAAAGATTTGTTGAATGAATTAATAAATTGTCAATATTCTATCATTTAAAAACCACATATTAAGCTTAAAATATATGGTGGCCAAAGCACTGAGATAAGGGCTGACTTTTCCATATTTTCTGTGCTTTTTTATTTTTTTTTAAAAATGTTCCAAATGTATGACTTTAACTTCTTAATACATCATAGCTCCACAAAATAAATCTAAATAAACACCAAAATTCAATAATTTGTACAATATTTCTCCATCCAATTTGGGATTTTTTATTTTCCATAGGTTCTTCTTTCCACCTCAATAAGACTCTTCAAATTTCATTTAGCGTAGCTTTGGTATTGATGAAAACTTTTTAGACTTGGTTGTCTGAGATAATTTTTATCTCACCTTCTATTCTAATTGAGTAGAATATCCTAGGTGCTGGACAGTATTCTTGATGAGTGTATGTACATGCTCAGACGTGTCCAACTTTTTGCAACCTCAAGAACCATAGCCTGTCAGACTCCTCTGTCCATAGAATTTTCCAGGCAAGATTACTGGAGTCGGTTGCCATTTCCTGTTCCAGGGCATATTCCTGACCAAGGGATCAAACCCACATCTCTTCTGTCTCCTGCCTTGACAGGCAGATTCTTTACCACTTGAGCCATCTGGGAATTGCTCAGATGAATATTTTGATGAATACAGATGCAAAAATTCTCAACAGAATATTCACAAACCAAATACAATCATATGTAAAAAGAACTATATACCATAATTGTGCTGGATTTATTCAAGGAACACAAGAATGGTTCAATCTCTGCAACTCAATCAATGAGACATACCAAATTAACAAGAGGAAAGAGAAAAATAATGTGATCATCTCAACAGATGAGAAAAATGCATTTGACAAAATTTAACATCCATTCATGATTAAAACTTTTAAAGAAGTGAGTACAGAGGGAATATAGAATGGGAAAGACTAGAGATCTCTTCAAGAAATTAGAGATACCAAGGGAACGTATCATGCAAGATGGGCACAATAAAGGACAGAAATGGTATGGACCTAACAGAAGAAGAAGATATTAAGACTAGGTGGCATGAATACACAGAAGAACTTTACAAAAAAAGATCTTCATGATCCAGATAACCAAGATGGTGTGATCAATCACCTAGAGCCAGACATCCTGGAATGCGAAGTCAAGTGGGCCTTAGGAAGCATCACTACGAACAGGGCTAGTGAAGGTGATGGAATTCCAGTTGAGCTATTTCAAATCCTAAAAGATGATGCTGTGGAAGTGCTGCACTCAATATTCCAGCAAACCTGGAAAACTCAGCAGTGGCCACAGGAGTGGAAAAGGTCAGTTTTCATTCCAATCCCAAAGAAAGGCAATGCCAAAGAATGCTCAAACTACTGCACAATTGCACTCATCTCAACACTAGCAAAATAATGCTCAAAATTCTCCAAGCCAGGCTTCAACAGTACATGAACTGTGAACTTCCAGGTGTTCAAGTTGGATTTAGAAAAGGCAGAGGAACCAGAGTTCAAATTGCCAACATCCGTTGGATCATCACAAAAGCAAGAGAGTTCCAAAAAAATACCTACTTCTGCTTTATTGACTATGCCAAAGCCTTTGACTGTGTGGATCACAACAAACTGGAAAATTCTTCAAGAAATGGGAATACCAGACCACTTGACCTGCCTCCTGAGAAATCTGTATGCAGGCTAAGAAGCAACAGTTAGAACTGGACATGAAACCACAGACTGGTTCCACATTGGGAAAGGAGTACGTCAAGGGTGTATTTTGCCATGCTGCTTATTTAACTTATATGCAGAGTACATCATGCGAAATGCCAGGCTGGATGAAACACAAGATGGAATCAATAACCTTAGATATGCAGATGACACCACCCTTATGGCAGAAAGTGAAGAAGAACTAAAGAGCCTCTTGATGAAAGTGAAAAAAGAGAGTGAAAACATTGGCTTAAAGCTCAACATTCAGAAAACTAAGATCATGGCATCTGGTCCCATCACTTCATGGCAAATAGATGGGGAAACAGTGTCAGACTTTATTTTCTGGGGCTCCAAAATCACCGCAGATGGTGATTGCAGCCATGAAATTAAAAGATGCTTACTCATTGGAAGGAAAGTTATGACCAACCTAGATAGCATATTAAAAAGCAGAGACATTACTTTGTCAACAAAGGTCTGTCTAGTCAAGGCTGTGGTTTTTCCAGTAGTCATGTATGGATGTGAGAGTTGGACTGCGAAGAAAGCTGATCGCTGAAGAAGTGATATTTTTGAACTATGGTGTTGGAAAAGACTCTTGAGAGTCCCTTGGACTGCAAGGATATCCAACCAGTCCATCCTAAAGGAGATCAGTCCTGAGTGTTCATTGGAAGGACTGACGTTGAAGCTGAAACTCCAATACTTTGGCCATCTCATGCGAAGAGTTGACTCATTGGAAAAGACCCTGATGCTGGGAAGGATTGGGGGCAGGAGGAGAAGGGGATGACAGAGGATAAGATGGCTGGATGGCATCACCGACACAATGGACATGAGTTTGGGTAAACTCTGGGAGTTGGTGATGGACAGGGAGGCCTGGCGTGATGCAATTCATGGGGTTGCAAAGAGTCGGACACGACTGAGAAACTGAGCTGAACTGAGCTGAACACTCAAGAGGTGAGTCTATAATATTCAAAAGGTGTTTGTTAATCCACAAGAATTCAAGAAACCAAAGAGGGGGGAAAAGATGAGCAAAAAAGTTTCTGTTTGTTTGAGTATTTTGTTTTGCTTTAATTTATTTCTGATTGGAAAACAATAGCTTTACAATGTGGTGTCGATTTCTGCTGTACAACAACGTGAATAAGCCATAAGTATACACATATCCTCTCCCTGTTGAGCCTCCCTCCCACCCAACTCCTCAATTCCCAGCCCTCTAGGTCATCACAAAGCACCATGTGTAAAAAAGCTAGCTAGTGGGAAGCAGCTGTGTAGCACAAGGAACTCAGCTTGCTGCTCTGGGAGCAGAGGCTTTGGATAGTAAACATTTAAAAGAAGCTTCAGAGCCTAAGAAGCATCTGAGTAGATACACAAATCACCAATAAAAAACCAGAGAAATGAAAATTAAAATAACAATTGGTTACAAATGTACACTTCAAATATATGGCAAAATTAGAAAACATGCATTTTTCAAGTATAGGAACAGATAGAAAGGGAGAGTAGAAGGTGTAGCCTCTTGGTAAAGAAATGGGGTATATTCCAGGTCACTCCTTCCAAAGGGATATAAGAGGTATGTTTTAGATATCCACAGCAGGACTTTGGTAGGTGGGTTGACAATGAATGGATGGTGTGAAGCAAGTGCAGATAAGAAGTTACAAGGCAGATACACTCACTCTAACAAATATAGATCTCAAAGATACTGATGAATATAGAAGAAAACTGACTAAGTTGATATTAAGTTATTGTTTGCATCTATTAACATTTCAAAGACTCAGATTCAAACACTCTAAGGCTACAGATGAAATAAATTAAAATTGGTACTTATGGGAAGAGGAATGAGATTGGGAATTAGGGAGGAAGGAGAAAACATAATGAGAATGATCTTACATAGGTGGATCCGTGGTAAAGACTATGCCTGTCAATGTAGGAAATGTGGGTTTGATTCTCAAGTTGGGAAGATCCCCTGGAAAAGGAAGGGCAACTCACTCCAATATTCTTGCCTGGGAAATCTCAAGGACAGAGGAGACTGGCAGGCTACAGTCCACGAAGTCACAAAAGAGTCAGACACCACTTAGTGACTAAACAACAACAACAAGATACCACTCCTCAGTCTTCCTGATAGTGGTGATTCCTTTGTTCCTTTCTCTGCTTTTAAAGCACCTGCCACTTTATTAGAACCTAGATGAAAATAACAATGCAAAATACTTTTCAATGGTCACAAAGAGTAGTTTGTTTTGAAAATCTTTAACACATTCTTTCTATTTTTTGGAAAGCAGTAAAGCATCACCAAGAGTCATCAAATTCTACACTTAATTATTAACTAATGAGAATAAAGAGAAAAAACCACGTGATCATCTACACATGAAAAATTCATCTGCTTCAAAGTCAGATACTTCAGTCTCTGATGCCTGGCTAAGCACTTGACCCTGAACACAATTTTAAAAGTAAGGGCAGAATGATGAGATGGTAAATGAATTTCCTCTTAAGGTACATTTTCCTTTTCTTTAGTCAATTTACTACCTCCCCTTTCTGAATACAGAGGCGTACTAAAGCCTTATTCTCTGGGGAATATCCAAGCTTTTAATTTGGTTACTTTAGCCCTGAGCAGGAATGTAAGAATTCTTCATAAACAATTATGAAGATCTGGTTATAAAATTCTGTCCAAAATATAAGTTCTAAATCCATGTTGCCTGAGGAAATATGGACTGGGTCTAATTCCACCAGAGGCAATATAGATTTTCTGTTATTGAATTTTCCTTTAAACTATCATCTTTGAAAGACTGAGTCATACAGAGATCATAAAATATTTAAGATGATCAAGAACAATAAAACTATTAATCTATAATTTTAAAGTTTTCATGCACTATTCAGAAATTTTATTATTTGTAGTCAATAAGGGCTTGTTTGCATGCTGCGTACATATATAGATACAAACTTGAAGTAGATAGATGATGCAGAGGAGAAAAAGTCTTCCTCTAATTTCTTTAGGTCTCCAGCTAGGCCTAAAAATTAAACTGACATGAGGCAAACTAACAGGAGAAAAACATACGAATTTTATTGACTTTTTACACACATATGAGAGCCTTCACTTGAGAAAGAAGACCAGAAGAAGTGACCAGGGCAGGAAGCTTGTATATCTTTTAGACAAAGGCACAATAAGCTTGTAAAGCATTGACAAGGCAGAGGGATTGAACTAGAGCTAATAAATGACAAAGGTGTAACAAGTTTTGTTAACATAGCTTTCTTGACCCTAAATTCCTTGTCTCTGTTGATAGGAATTTCTCTCTTCCTCTGGAACAAGGAGAGCACCTTTCACGTAAGAGATTCATCTCCTGCTTTCAGGGAAGAAAGGCAAGTTTTGGGAAGTCAGAATAACCATCCTGCTTCTGCTGTCCTTGAATTCCTTCAGCTTGAGATAGTCAATACACCAAGGCACCACATTTTAGGGTAGTACATCCTGAACCCTATCACTGGATAGATGGAAAAAAGACTCACCCTTTCTAAATATAATGTATGTGTCAGCTATAGATTTCCACAAGAAGGAAACAGTTCTTATTATCCATTTAATGCTGAACCCAATAGACAAGCAACAGGCAGAGGGCTTCATGTCATCCCCTCATACTCCTCTGAGGACCACTGCAGGCTTCCCAACTTCCCATGTTCCAGAAGGTCCAAAGTACCCTTTTTTTGGAAAGAAGAGAAGTCTTATAGAAAAACTCTCTCAAGTAATCAAAGATTGTGGGCTTTGGAGTCTTGCTGACTACATGTTTGATGACTTAAACCACTCCTTCTAACTGAGAGACTGAAACCCTTGCACCCTTAATTTCAAAACATATAAAAATGGGGATAACAATATCTCCTTTGTGGTATCATTGTGAAGATTCAGCCCAACTATACAATATTTTGGCACTTGTTCGGTTGCTTGATAAATGTTATCTCCCTTTCCCCTCAATACCATTGGATTAGAGTGTCTGAGAGTGGAATCTGGAAAATTTTTGGTACAAGTCTCATGGTTCTTTCATTCCATGAATGACCACACAGAGGCATGGGGTAACGGCTGAGTCTGGAGAATAAAAAAGTGTTATCACAGACAAAGGAAAGGGGGAGAGCTGAGTCTGATTCTTATCATTTCTGTTTCCTCTGTCTGGCAGATTTGATGGGGATTTATTTGACAGTTACAGGAGGAAGTTAGGAAGTACCATCTCGCCTAAGATTCGTCACTGCTCTCCCTATTTCTGTGTCTCCTTCATCTCCAAGTATATGCAACATATCCCAAGAGTCTCTAATAATGGATAGGTCCCCAGGAGAGGCCAAGAAGAGACTTATATGTCTTTCGGGGGAATAACTTTTTCCTTCTCTCATGCCACATTTGTGATCTAAATGACTGACAAACACCAAAATGAAGTGCGTTTACTTTCACCAAACCTTTTTTTCCGTTTTGGTTGTTCCTACTGAATTTCAGCTCATCATTTCCTTTTAATTCATGTATTTTTTTTAGAGCTTCTTAACTTTGTCCATTTTTCTCCATTTCACCTTACACATTGAGGACAGACAATTCTCTAAACATATAAGCCACATTACATCTTTCTCCACTCATAAATGTTCATTGCATTATCAATTCCTGGATGCCTTTGAAGACTTTTTATCATCAAATGCCAAATCTAATTTTCAAATTCTTCCCCTATTGGGATTATCCTTGAACAATATGCTCTAATTTTTGACAATTGTACTTCCTGAAACACCATGTACTTCAAACTCATATGTTTTCACACATTGTCCCTTTAGTTTGCAGTCTTTTCCACTTTGTTCAGCCTGCCTAACATTTGCAGAACAATCCAAGCTGCAATTCTTCAAACATGCCCTACATCCCTGCCAGCCCAAATCAGAATTCCATTCATCCCTTCCTCTTGTTTCTGTAACACACTATTTGGGCTTCTATGAAGAATACATTAACATCTGCCCTTTCTGAAAAAACCAGAGGTTGTTGTGGTGTAGTAGAAATGACACATGACTTGACATCAGAAATTACTGATATATCCTGGTAATCATTTCACAACATATACATGTGTTAAATCATCATTTGTACACTGTAGTTTCATTGTTTTATAGCAGAAGTGACCTTGAAAATCTTTTATCATCTCTCACCTATATAATTTCTAATTTTTTAAAGTATAGAACAGCTATTAAGTACAGTATTTGTTCAAGAGCTTATCAACTTTTTAATCGGCACCCACCGTAGTCCCTCCTCTATGTTATTATTTTCTTAAGGCCAAGAGTGCTATCTCATATGGGCTTCCCATAAATTCTGACTGACCTTAAAAGAGGGAAGCATTTTTCATCGTGGCATACATAAATTCAACTCTTTGAGCACAACTGTTTCCTTTTACCTTCATCACCACAGAAGACATATCAATGGCTAACAGCTTCCTGGAAATGTTCAGCATCACTAGTTATCAGTGAAATGCAGATCAAAATCACATTGAGTTATATCATCTCACACCTATTAAAATGGTGTGGCTGTTATCAAAAATATATTGCATGTGTGTGTTGTTTTATAGCTGAGTCATGTCTGACTCTTTGTGACCCCATGGACTGTAGCCCTCCAGGCTCCTCAGTCTGTGGGGATTCTCCAGGCAAGAATACTGGAGTAGGCTGCCATGCCATCCTCCAGGGGATTTTTCCAATCCAAGGATCAAACCAGGTCTCCTGCAAGGCAGGCAGATTCTTTACCCTCTGAGCCACCAGGGAAGCCCAAGAATATTGGAGTGGGTAGCCTATCCCTTCTCCAGCAGATCATCCCAGCCCAGGAATTGAACCAGGGTCTCCTGCATTGCAGGTGAATTTGTTACCAGCTGAGCTACCAGGGAAGCCAATATTGGCTACAGATATTGGCAATGGTGTGGAGAAATTGGAAACTTTGTGCATTGTTGCTAGGTAGGCAGATTATGCAGGCACTATGGAAAACAGTATGGTGACTTCTCAAAAAAATTAAAAACAAAATAATTATTTCTGTAATTTTGTTTCTGAGTATATGTCCAAAGAAATCAAAATCAAGGTCTCAAAGAGATATCTGCCTCCCCATGTTTACTGCAGCATTATCCACAATAAATAAGATACGGAAACAACACGAATGCCCATTCACAGATGAATAAAGAAAATGTGGCATGTAGCACATACATACTATCTAAAATTATTTAGCCATAAAAAGAAAGTATTCTACCATTTACAGCAACATGGATGAATCTTGAGTATATTATACTTAGGTAAAATAATCAAGTCACAGAAGAACAAATACTGTATGACTTCAATTATATATGAAACTGAAAATAATTGTAGCATGGAAGCATATACACTACCATATGTAAAATAGATAGCAAATGGAAATTTGCTTTATGGCTCAAGGCTCTAACTGGGGCTCTGTAACAACCTAGAGGGGTGGGAAAGGGTGGGAGGTGGGAGAGTGGTTCAAGAAGGAGGGGGCATATGTACACCTATGGCTACTTCATGTATGACAGAAGTCAAACAAATATTGTAATGCAATTATTCTTCAAAGAAAACTAAGTAAGTTTTAAATTTTTTTAAAAAAGAAAATAGTTGAACTCATAGAAGCAGAAAGTAGAGTGGTTGTTGCAAAGGGCTGGGGAGAAAGGGAAAGGGGGAATTGCTGCTCAATAATATCATGTTTCTGTTATACCATATAAATTAGTTCCAGAATATGAGGCACAACATAGTGCCTATAGTTAATAATAAGTTACTGTGCATTTTAAAATATATTAAGATCTCATGTTAAGTGTTCTTAACTCAGACACAAAACACACACATACACAAAACAAGGAAACTGGAGGTGGTGGTTCAGTCAGTTCAGTCTCTCAGTTGTGTCTGACTTTTTGCGACCCCATGGGCTGCAGAACGCCGGACCTCCCTGTCCATCACTAACTCCTGGAGCTTGCTCAAACTCATGTCCATTGAGTCAGTGATGCCATCCAACCATCTCATCCTCTGTGGTCCCCTTCTCCTGCCTTCAGTCTTTTTCAACATCAGGGTCTTTTCAAATGAATCAGTTCTTTGCATCAGTTGGGCAAAGTATTGGAGTTTCAGCTTCAGCATCAGTCCTTCCGGTCAATATTCAGGACTGATTTCCTTTAGGATTGACTCGTTGGATCTCCTTGCAGTCCAAGGGACTCTCAAGAATCTTCTCCAACACCACAGTTCAAAAGCATAGATTCTTTGGTGCTCAGCCTTCTTTATGGTCCAACTATCACATCCATACATGACCACTGGAAAAACCATAGCTTTGACTAGATGGACCTTTGTTGGCAAGGTAATGTCCCTCCTTTTTAATATGCTGTCTAGGTTGTTCATAGTTTTTCTTCTAAGGGGCAAGTGTCTTAATTTCATGGCTGCGGTCACCATCTGCAGTGATTCTGGAGCCCAAAAAGCTAGTCTCTCACTGTTTCCATTGTTTCCCCATCAATTTGCCATGAAGTGATGGGACCAAATGCCATGATCTTAGTTTTTTGAAGGTTGAGTTTTAAGCTAGCTTTTTCACTCTTCTCTATTTCACTCTTAATTATCTCCACTAATTAAGACATTAGTACCTTAATTGTGGTGATGATATCACAGAAGTGTAAATATGTATCAATTTAAAAATACATACTTTAAATATATGAATTTTGCATAACAATTATATCTCAATAACCCTTAGAGAATATGGAGTGGCCAAGTGGTGACCCTATTTACCTCATGTCCTCTGCCCTCCTCGTCTCATTACACACCATACTCTGTCTCTCCTCAGGGACTTTACACATGGTCTCTCTGTCTGGAAGCTAATCCCACAGATTTTTGCCTAATCTGCTTATTCCCAATTACCCATGTCTCTCAAATATGAGCTCTCCATGACATTATACCCCTCCCTCTGCTATATTTCATTCATAGTGCTTATAACTCCCTGAAGTGCATGATTTATATAATTGTAACCCATTTCTCCTGCTAGAACAAGTTCCATGAGGTAGAATTTTTTTCCATCTTGTTCTCAATCACATCTGCAGTGCATTGAGTGGAGTTCCTTGTGAACTAAATAATTTCTATGAGTAATTCACTGAGACAAAATGCACTGTAACTCAAGAATCTGAAAATAAAGTTGACTTCAGTACTAATGGAATTAAATAATAGCTATCATTCATTAATCAGCTACTATGTTCCTGCTAAAAGAGTCGGACACAACTGAGCAACTAAACTGATGTTCCTGATAACATATATGAAAAGTGAAAGTGAAAGTTGCTAGTCGTGTCCGACTCTTTGAGACCCCATGAACTGTACAGTCCGTGGAATTCTCCAGGAAAGAATAATGGAGTGGGTAGGCTTTCACTTCTCCATGGGTTCTTCCCAGCCCAGGGATTGAACCCAGGTCTCCTGCATTGCAGGCGGATTCTTTACCAGCTGATCCACAAGGGAAGTCCAAGAATACTGGAGTGGGTAGCCTATCCCTTCTCCAGGGGATCTTCCCCACCCAGGAATTGAAACTGGAGTTTCCTGCATTGCAGGCGGATTCTTTACCAACTGAGCTATCGGGGAAGCCCTCTAACACATATACATTGTTTCATTTTATCATCACAACTAAATCTAGGATCTGGCAATATTATTACCCTCACAGTGGACATACAGTTATGCAGTCATAGAAACCAAGGAGCTTATCCAGAACCACAAGAAAAACAGGACAATTATCAAATATAAGCTTAATCTAGCTTCATGATTTCTCAGGTGAATTATTTATTAGAAATTATTCATTTCTCCTGTATCCAGTTGTGTGAACTGAAAGCAGTGCTGCTAACCTGCCTTCTGAAGTTCACCAAGGCAAAGAGTACTCTAGACAGAGATTACCCATATTTTACTTACTGGAAATAAAATAATCTCCCATCACCAATTAATAAATGTATTCAACAATCCAAAAATCCAACAGTTTTATATTTAATATTGCATTTTTCCAATGAAACCATGCATAAGGACAAAAATAACCACTTAGTATGGAAAAATAATGAGATAATCCTATGAGCTTCTTAATGGTGTATAGAGCAGAGAGCAAGCCTGAGATAATTATTAGTCTCTACTATCAATGCAAGTTGAATACTTCACTCAGTCCTATGAGTTCCTTGAGTACTACAGAATTGGTTGCCTTGAAGTTTGTGGGCATGCAGGACAGCCTAGAATATTCTCTTACTGTGGAGGCATCATTCACAGATGACAACCATGAGAAATCCTGAGACAACATCTGTCTACTTCCTCTTCACATCTTCCTGGACTTTAAAATAGATCTGAAATCTAGCTGGTAGGCGTCTCCAGAAGGTGGAAATAGGATCCTAAGCAGAGAGCAATGGCTAAAGATTTGAATATGTGTGTGTGTGTTAGTTGCTCAGTTGTGTCCGACTCTTTGCGATCCCATGAAGAGTAGAATAAGAAGGGGGTTTTGCAATGACAAGTGTAAGCAAACCAAGACACTTTCATCTCTCTGAGTCTAACTGGCTTTGTTTACAACATGGTTGAACTGAATCAGCATCCTCATGATGTTTTCATGTTTGTAAAGTAAGCAAAATTCAAGGCTGTTTTGAAAGAGACCACCAACCTTACCAGAACATGGTAACAGATAAATGTTGGATATTTTAAAAATCAATACAGAAAGGAAGATAGCTAAAAATGGAAAGCTCCTTTAAGGCTCAGTAATCTGAAGAGGATGATTTTACCCTCTGCTTTTCTCCACTGAGCGCACGTGCTTCTTCACACTAGCCAGAAAACATTTATTGAGAGCCTTCTTTCTGCAGATCATTAGCAAGAATTTCAGAGATTTTCAGAGTTTAAGAGTACTATCCTCATGGTCAGAGAATACATTATCTAAAAGTCTTACACTCATATAACCATGACAGAGCATGATGCATTTAGTGTCATCAGTGTGTATAAACCATTTACAAATCATTGACTAGTGAAAGAATAATTTCTGGCAAAAATCAGGAAGATGTAATATCTGACCACAACACTATAGAATAAATATTATATTTTGACAAATGAAAAATGGTTGAAAATGAACCTTGGAGCAAGAATTCTGACAGCCAAGGCACACTTGAACTCAAATCGGCCAAGAGACCAGATTGACAAAATCCATACAACATATTTATGACAGAAAGGGGAAAAAAGGTATATTTAACCAACTAAGTACACATTCTTTAGATTTCTATTTTGCTCTACATTCTAGACAGTTATAGGGGCTGTAAAGATACATTCAAAGTAAAAATTGCCTTGGAGAGACTCCATTAGTAAGTAGAAATTACTTAATTAGAGGATGGTTGCTAAGCAAGACAGTGAGGCAATGCCCAAAGTGAGAAGAGAACAAGGAGGGCGTGATTAAAACAATATATAGGACTTTAAATTCTAAAACAAGTGTCCCATAGTTTAGATGTTAGCTGGTGGGAAACGGATATACTCATTGGAACACAGGAACAATATGATGAGTGTCGCAAGGCCAGATCAATCTACCTGTATTAAAGATCACATCCAAATGGCCAACAACAACTCTTTGGAAAAGACCCTGATGCTGGGAAAGATTGAAGGCAAGAGGAGAAGGGGGCAACAGAGGATGAGATGGTTGGATGGCTCATCGACTCAATAGATGTGAGTCTGAGCAAACTCCGGGAGACAGTGAAGGACAGGGAAGTCTGGCATGCTGCAGTGCATGGGGTCACAAACAGTCAGACACAACTTGGAGACTGAAAAACAACAATCATTAACTATGAGGAAAATACAAATCAATCAAAACCACAATGAGATATCACCTCATTAGCATGGCTATTATCAAGAAAAACAAGAGAAAAAAGAAAAGACAATCTTTATCCATTGACCCATTGCTCAATACTTAGGTTATTTTTGTGTCTTGGCTATTGTGAATAATGCTACAATAAACATAGGAGGATCCTGTTTTCATTTCTTTTGCATATGTACCCAGAAGCAAGAATGCTAGATCATATGATAGTTGCATTTTTTAATTGCTTAAATTGTTTTCCACAGTGACTGAACCACCAACAGTATACAAGTCTTTCTTTTTCTCTACACCCTTGCCAACACTTGATATATCTTGTTTGGAAACAATCTAAGACCACAAATGAATGGATAAAAAAGATATGTCTTGTAAAGCAATTATATTCCAATAAAGAATAAAATAAATGTCATTCCAACAACAACAAAATGAAATGTGTCTATATATCTTAGACAAAGAAAAAGTTATTTACTTATGAGAAAGAGGGAAGTGTTTGATGAGAATAGGGATAAAAATCACCCACAAAAGGCACTACTTAAATTAAAAACACTTGAGTGAATTCTTTCGTTTCAACAATTTGTGAGAACCTGAGTATTTATTTTCACACTGATCCCATGAAGTCAATGAATGGCAAGATAAGCCCTCTACCTAGATGAAGAAAGAGATGTGGGAAAATTCAAGTGATCACAGACCCAGGTTGCTGGATAAAAGACAGGATGCACAGTTAAATTTGAATTTCAGATAAAGAACAACTTTTTCAGTTTAAGTATGACCCATGCACAGCACATGACATGTGCAATAGTGCTCCAGATATTGCATGAGGGATACTTATACTGAAAAAAAAAATGCATGTGTTTATGTGAAATTCAGATCTGACTGGCATCTTGTATTTTTATTTTCTAAATCTGGCAACCTACCACAATTCCAAAGTAAGCCAAGAGAAAGTGGATTGGGAGGTTCCTGTGTGTTCTTAGGAGATGCTGTCTTTAAGTTCAACCTTCTTCAAGAACAACTGATCCACCATTCCAAATGCACACACCCCACCTCCCTCTCCCTGTCTCTTCTCCCAAGAAGGGCTATGCCCAGAGTCAGGACTCACCTGATTTCTCTCATGAGATTATTTCCCATCCTTTCACTGTACTCTGTTTCTCAGATCCTGAGTTTAATTCCACTTGGGGTGTCTTGACCAAAGTAACAGTGGCCACAAAACGGGGCAGGATGTTACATCTGACCACTGATTCATGCTTTCACCAATGACAAGTTGCCAGAGGATGGGCATAGGCACGGTAGAGAAGGCAGGGGAGGGGAGAAGGAAGAGATGTGAGTGTGAGTGTGAGTGTGTGTGCAGTGTGGGAAAATCAGGCTGAAACACGAGAGAATAAATCTAACACTCTGGGTTCATTTTGCTTTCAAGAAAATTTCAAGATTTCAGAGTCAGGGCAGGGACTATCCTTATTTCTCAGAAATTTGAGATTTCAAGACTCTCAGTATTTTGTCCTCTTCCAAACACACAAAAAGAAACCCTCCTATAAGGAAAAGAAATAAAGTTAAAAACAGAACAAACGTCTGTTTGTTTTTCCATTCATAAAAATCAAATAAAATGTAAATGCCTTTCCTTAGTGGTCTGATACTTCAGAAGACGAGACTGCAGAGAAAGAGTAAGAAAAATAGAAGAGCCTGGACATTATTCAAGGTACGCAAAAAAGAAACTTTTCTTCCCGTTGTTTTTTCAAGACTAACATTACAAGGGGGAAGGTGACAGGGCCTAACTAACATACAATCTCCACCATCTGGTCGCCCACTTCCTCCCCTACACCGCGCATCAGAGCCACAAAGCACAAGCTGGCCCCAGTGATAATTTCAAGGCAGGCAATGAGCTGACTGCTGACTCTGAGCCATTGTTGCTGGGAGAGTGAAATAGCTTTTTCGTTATAGTTCTCACGCAACAGAGTAGAGAGCAAGTAGCCACTTTTCTTCAGTTCTCATCCAACATGAAATTGATCTGCTGAATTCAGAAACTATATATTCATATGTTCCAATTCTTTTTTTCCAAATACCAGGACTGAGGATGCTCTAACTTAGCCATTGACAGAGCTCAGGAAGTATCAGGCCTTGTGTGTGTGTGCAAGGTCGCTTCAGTTGTGTCTGATTCTTTGCGACCCTGTGGACTATAGCCCATCAGGCTTCTCTGTCCATGGGATTCTCCAGGCAAGAATACTGGACTGGGTTGCCATTTCCTCCTCCAGGGGATCTTCCCAATCCTGAGATTGAGCCCATGTCTCCTGTGGCTTCTGCATTGCAGGTAGATCCTGCATTGAGTCACTGGGAAAGCCCAAATTCTGGTTCAGAAATTTCTAAATTCTAGTTTATGTTTCAATCACAATTGTGAGAAAAATATACCTGCAGCAAGATTGTCACACATCCCATTCTGGGTTTATGGTTTACCCAACTCGTATCTGAGAAACTGTGTGCTAAAGCCCTGCTTCCCAAACTTTCACATCTATAATAATCATCTGATGATCTTGTAAATGCAGATTCTAATTGTCAATCTGAGGTCAACAATCTGCCTTTCTAACAAACTCTTGGGTAGATGCCACTCCTGTTGATCCTTTAAGGAACACAGTGCTAGACCAGGGATTCTCAAAGCATGGTTCCAGACCAAGAGCATCCATGTCACCTGAGAACTTGTTAGAGATACAAATTTTCGGGCCCCAGCTCACACCTGCTGAATCAGAGACTCTTGGGCTGTGTCCTCCTATTGCCTGCTGAGATTTGAGAGCCAGTGCCATAAACCATTTATTACTCACAAATAAACTCATCAGTCCCTAAATGCTTAAGTAGGTCCCCATTGGGAGCCAGACACAGTGATGGAGATGTAGTAACACCCAAGGTCTCCAATTTCTTCAACCTCTTTAGGTTCCCCTCTGCTCACACTAGCGTGAGTCGATCAGGAGAAAGAAAAGGATTTAAAGTGTAAAGAATCCATCTGCAATGCAGGAGACACAGGAGATGCAGATACAATCGCTGGGTCAGGAAGATCTCCTGAAGGGGGAAATGGCAACCCACTCCAGTATACTTTCTTGAAAAATCCTATGGATAGAGGAGCCTAGTGGGCTACAGTCCATAGGGTTGCAAAGAGTTGGATATGACTGAGTGACTAATGCTCTTAATTCTACTACTGAAGGCTAGCCAATGAGCCTCCTGCACCTGACATTCTTCACCTATGAAATAGATAGTATTTAAGTGAAAGTGTATTCTGTAATGATGGTGGCTGTGACTGTTGGAAGAGCTGACATGCATGCTATAAGAAATTTCATTTAGCAGTCTCAGTGCTGTGTAGAAGAACAAGAAATACTAACCTTCAAAGCCAATATCTCAAATTATACACTTGATGTGGGTCATTTTTATCCTTTAGAAGAATCCTCCCTGTCAATATTCTCTACGTGGTTGCTCTCTCTACTTGATCTCTTCCCTATCAACAGCTTCGGTTTTCATTTCTTTGGAAGGCACACAAAATGCATTCGATTTACTCTTACAGTCAGAACTATCATCTCACTTTGTACTTTTAAAGTCAGATATTTGATAACATGGGTTTTTCTTATCATTGTTATTATATGCTTGGCATAGAAAATCTAGAAAGTACAGATAAGAAAAAATGAAAACATTTAAATAACCCAGAATCCTATTACCCGGAAACAATTTCTATGTATTTCAATGTATATTTATAGTCTTTGCTCTGTGAATACACATATGCACCCCCTGGCTTAAAAAATTTCCAAAAGGAGATCTTCCTTTGCACATGTCTTTCTATGCCATTAAATAGGTTTTTCAAAGAGTAGTTTCTTATTTTTTCCTTTTTTTCCAGCTTTATTGAGGGATAATTAGAATTAAAAAATCCAAATTATAATTAGCATATACAATTTTGTGAGTGTATATATTTACATATAAATTGTATAGCCCTATATTATATATAGTATAGCACTAGTGGTAAAGAACTCATCTGCCAATGAAGGAGACATAAGAGACGACGTGAGTTCAAACCCTGAATCTGGAAGATCCCCTGGAGGAGGGCATGGCAACCCATTCCATTATTCTTGTCTGGAGAATCCCCACGGACAGAGGAGCCTGATAGGCTAAGTCCATGGGGTTGCAAAGAGTCAGACACGACTGAAGCAACTTAGCAGGCACACATATATACTCAATACCATCCCCACAATCAGGCTAACAAAAATAGCCATCACCTCCAAAATTTCCTTACATCTTTTTGGTGTTTGCATGTGGGTGTGTGCTTGCATGTGTTAACATGAGATCTACACTTTTAACAAAATTTTGAGTGTACAATACCTTTTGGTTAACTATAGGCATTATGTTATAACAGTCAACAGAGGGAAAAGGCAACCTACAGATAACCTACAGAAAAGAAAAAATATTTTCAAACTATGTATCTGATAAAAAGGTAATTTCCAAAACACTTAAGAAACTCATACAACTCAATAGCAAAAATAATAATGAAAAATAAGTAGCCCGATAAAAGAATAGGCAAAGCATTTGAGTAGACATTTCTCTGAAGATGTCTTACAGATGGCCAACAGTTATGTGAAAAGATGCTCACTATCACTACTCATTAGGGAAATGCAAATCAAAACCACAATGAGATTTCACCTCATACCAGTTAGGATGACTGTTATTATATTTTCTTTTCTTCTTCTTTTTTTTTTTTTTTTGGTGGAAAAATGAATTCCTTTTATTTTTTGTAAAATAAATTTATTTATTTTAGTTGGGGGCTAATTACTTTACAATATTGTAATAGTTTTTGCCATACATTGACATGAATCAGCCATGGGTTTACATGTGTTCCCCTTCCTGGGCCCCCCACCCACCTCCCTCCCCATCCCATCCCTCTGGGTCATCCCATTGCCCCGGCCCTGAGCATTTGTCTCATGCATCGAACATGGAATGGTGTTCTGTTTCACATATGATAATATACATATATTTTCTTTCTTTTAAATTTTTTTTTAATTGAAGGATAATTGCCTTACAGAATTTTGCTGTTTTCTATCAAACCTCAACATGAATCAGGTATACATATATCCCCTCCCTTTTGAACCTCCCTCCCATCTCCTTCCCCATCCATCCCTCTAGGTTGATACAGAGCCCATGTTTGAGTTTCCTGAGACATACAGAAAATTCCCATTGGCTATCTATTTTACATATGGTAATGTAAGTTTCCATGTTACTCTTTCCCTACATCTCACCCTCTCCTCCCCTCTCCCCATGTCCATAAGTCTATTCTCTATGTCTATTTCTCCATTGCTCCCTGTAAATAAAATCTTCAGGGCCATTTTTCTATATTCTGTATATATGCATTGCTGCCGCTGCTGCTGCTAAGTCACTTCAGTTGTGTCCGACTCTGTGCGACCCCATAGACGGCAGCCCACCAGGCTCCCCTGTCCCTGGGATTCTCCAGGCAAGAATACTGGAGTGGGTTGCCATTTCCTTCTCCACATATGCATTAGAATACAATGTTTATCTTTCTCTTTCTGACTCACTTCACTCTGTATAATAGGTTCCAGGTTCATCCACCTCATCAGAACCGACTCAAATGTGTTCCTTTTATGGCTGAGTAATATTCCATTGTGTATATGTACCACAACTTCTGTATCCGTTCATCTGTCAGTGGACATCTAGGTTGCTTCCATGTTCTAGCTATTGTAAATAGTGCTTCAATGAACAATGGGATATATGTGTCTTTTTGAACACTGGTTTCCTCAGAGTATATGCCTAGGAGTGGGATTGCTGAGTCATATGGTGGTTTTATTCCTAGTTTTTAAGGAATCTCCATACCATCTTCCATAGTGGCTGTAGCAATTTACATTCCCACCAACAGTGCAAGAGTGTTCCCTTTTCTCCACACCCTCTCCAGCATTTATTGTTTGTTAACTTTTGGATGATGGCCGTTCTGACCGGTGTGAGGGGATATCTCACTGTGGTTTTGATTTGCATTTCTCTAATAATGAGCGATGTTGAGAGTCTTTTCATTTGTTAGCCATCTGTATGTCTTCTTTGGAGAAATGTCTCTTTAGGTCTTTTTCCCACTTTTCGATTGGGTTGTTTGTTTTTCTAACATTGAGTTGTATGAGCTACTTGTATATTTTGGAAATTAATCCTTTGTCAGTTGTTTCATTTGCTATTATTTTCTCCCATTCTGAAGGCTGTCTTTTCACCTTGTTTATAGTTTCCTTTGCTGTGCAAAAGCTTTCAAGTTTAATCAGGTCCTACTTGTTTACTTTTGTTTTTATTTCCATTACTCTAGGAGGTGGGTCATAGAGGATCTTGCTTTGATTTCTGTCATCGAGTGGGGTCTGCCTATGTTTTCCTCTAAGAGTTTTATAATCTCTGGTCTTACATTTAGGTCTTTAATCCATTTTGAGTTTATCTTTGTGTATGGTGTTAGGAAGTGTTCTAATTTCATTCTTTTACATATAGCTGTCCAGTTTTCCCAGCACCTTATTGAAGAAGCTATCTTTGCCCCATTGTATATTCTTGCCTCCTTTGTCAAAAATAAGGTACATATAGGTGCATGGGTTTATTTCTGAGCTTTCTATCTTGTTCCATTGGTCTATATTTCTGTTTTTGTGCCAGTACCATACTGTCTTGATGACTGTAGCTTTGTAGTATAATCTGAAGTCAGGAAGGTTGATTCCTCCAGCTCCATTCTTCTTCTCAAGACTGCTTTGGCTATTCGGAGTCTTTTGTATCTCCATATGCATTGTGAGATTTTTTGTTCTAGTTCTGTGAAAAATGTCATTGGTAATTTGATAGGGATTGCATTGAATCTGTAGGTTGCATTTGGTAGTATAGTCATTTTCACAATATTGATTCTTCCTACCCAGGAACATGGACTATCTCTCTATCTATTTATGTCATCTTTGGTTTCTTTCATCAGTATCTTATAATTTTCTGTGTAAAGTTCTTTTGTAGGATGACTGTTATTATATTTTCATAATATCATTACTAATGATGCAAAGTACCTTATTATATAACCATGTAATGATTGTTTTTTGTTTTTTTCTCTCTCTCTTTTGTTTTTTTGTTACTTCAGTATTTCTATTATAACAATGCTACAATTAGCATTTTTTACAAATAAATCTTTACATTGCTGATAATGTTTGTTTAAAGTTTCTAATGTTAACTGGAAATTTCCCTCCATGAAAATAGTGATATTTGTAACATTAAATTACATCAGCCATCCGTGTGGGAGATTTGGTATCAGTTACTTCCGTAAAGCTTGGAGCTAGACCAAGCATATGAGACGAAAGAAGATTCTTATCTGTTAACAGTTAGTCTCTGCTTATTTGTAGATAATACTGGAACCAAAATGGTTTCTTACCCAAACCCTGGGTAAAGAAACTGACTCTCAAATCTTAATAATCTCAATTATTTTATGTGAAAGGACAGACCAATAAGATGAAAATTAACCACTGGAAAAATTTTCAGGTCAACAAACCAGATACTTGGTTTAAAATGTTTTTAATGTCATTGCTTGACTAAATTTAAATTTTGTTATATTTATTATATGGAAAAAAAGAAGTTATCTCAATTTTGAGAAAAGGTAAAATGATTATATAGGAGATCACAATATGCCACTTTGATGTAATGAAGATATTTTATAATCAATAAATGCAGGAAAAAGCTTTCTTTGAGCTCCCCTTATCTACTTAAACACATCCTTCAAAGAAAGAATTCAGTTGTAGTAAATCCCCTCCCTGGGCGTTTTATCACAGGGAAGATTGAATCATCACAGGAAAGGAGATAGGAAGTCACCATCACCTTCAAACAGACATTGTCACCATTTATCATACCCCCATTATTCTCCTAAGAACCTAAAATTCATTTGCTGTCTGGTAGGTAGTGTTTGTTCTCTCCCTTTCTCCTATTAAGATGATATGTAAGCTCTCATATCTCACTTCTCCTTTGGATATTCACTTTCCAAAAAATGTCCCCCATGGATATAAAATTAAAATTTAATAAATTTGCATATATTTCCTTCTCTTAATCTATTGTCAGTTTAATTTATAGGGCCTCAGTCACTAAGCTTAAGTAGAGAGAGACAGATGGAAAGATTTCCTGCCTTACAGTTGCCTGACTGATGATGATGATGATGATTTCAAGAATGTTATAATTATTTTAACTGATTCTCATCTGAAACTTGTGGGAAGTGTACCTTTGTTGCCACAACATATTTTCAAACATAGAAGGAAAATTTCCCTTTATGACATCACTTGCCTAAATATCTATATTACAGTTCAGTTCAGTTCAGTCACTCAGATGTGTCCAACTCTTTTCAACCCCAAGGACGGCAGCACACCAGGCTTCCCTGTCCATCACCAATTCCCAGAGTTTACTAAACCCATGTCCATTGAGTTGGTGATGCCATCCAACCATCTCATCCTCTGTCATCCCCTTCTCCTCCTGCCCTCAATCTTTCCCAGCATCAAGGGTCTTTTCCAATACGTCAGTTCCTCACATCAAGTGGCCAAAGTATTGGAGTTTCAGCTTCAGTATCAGTCCTTCCAATGAATGTTCAAGACTGGTTTCCTTTAAGATGGACTGGTTGGATCTCCTTGCTGTCCAAGGGGCTCTCAAGAGTCTTCTCCAACGCCACAGTTCAAAAGCATCGATTTCTCGGCACTCAGCTTTCTTTATAGTCCAACTCTCACATCCATACATGACTACTGGAAACACCATAGCCTTGACTAGATGGACCTTTGTTGGCAAAGTAATGTCTCTGCTTTTTAATATGCTGCCTAGGTTGGTCATAAATTTTCTTCCAAGGAGTAAGCGTAGTTTAATTTCATGGCTGTAGTCACCATCTGCAGCGATTTTGGAGCCCCCCAAAATAAAGTCTGCCACTGTTTCCCCATCTATTTGCCATGAAGTGATGGCACCAGATGCCATGATCTTAGTTCTTGGAATGTTGAGCTATAAATTAAAACTTATGTTACAACTCTGTGTTTTTCCTCCAGTGCTGCTGTTCAGAAATGATCAGGAACACTGAAGGATACAAAAGCCAAAGCTAACAGTGTAAGAAGTTGAGGAGGTCTTGTTTACATCTCTTTTAGATTCAAGACCTAATTGAAAACATTTTCCTGAACAATGAATGATGCAATTTGGCTTAACAACCTGTGTACAGATATGTGACCTCATTCTCTCCATCCAGAATGCAAATGTTCAACCTTTCATTAGCATACTCATCATGAGTGTCCTATCACCTACCAGGGACTTTTCCCTCAACAAATTGCATAGCACATTTTCCCCTGACATAAGGTCCTTTTGTTGTTGTTTATGGTCCTTTACCTAGCAGTTACTAAAATCAGATTTCTTGAATGACCTGACAGGCACTGGCACTAAGAATTAGCAAATATTAGAAGTTCTGATGTTTTTAAAACCTAGTAAGATTAGAGGTTAAGTTGCATAAACTGATGTCATGATGGATTGACGGTTGGCAGAGAAGCAGATGGTTTGGATTATTTAAAGTAGAAGGTTAAATATATATAGTTTAGTAATCTTAATTTTAGCATTGTTTCTGGAATAACTATAAAAATCTATTATTCAAATGCTCTTTGAACCATGCTCAGTAATAACTTCTAACATTCTTTCTTCCTATGTATTTCTAATTGAGAGACACACCATACTGAAGACAGTTATCTGGTTTATAGGTTAAATCCCCCATGTATGAATCATTTCTCTCTCATTTTGTTTTAACCATGTCAGATGCTTTTTTAGGATTTTTTTTCTTTTTATCAAGATATAATTTACACATAACATGTAAATTTAAGTCATATTGATTTGATACATTTATGTATTGAATATAAGTACCACCATATTTAACATTGTTGACACAGTCAACACATCATATTACATATTTACCATTTCTTTCTTTTTTTTCATGATGAGAACATTCAAGATCTAGTCACTTAGCAAATTTTAGGTACATAATGTAATATTGTTAACTATAATCACAAAGCTGTGCATTAGGTCCCCAGAACTTATCCATCTTCCAACTTCATGGTTGTATCCTTTGGGTAACATCTCCCCAATTTTCAAGGACACTAATTCTAGCCATGAGGCTGAGTAAATTCAGAGTGGCACTCCCTGCTGGCTGAGTTCCTGATCAGACCCTGAAATGAGGGAAGTCAAGTACAGACATTTAGCTGTAGAATTTGAGCTTAACTGCTCTGGTTTGTACAATAACTGTAGTCAGTAACTACCCATAAGGCAAAAGTTATTTTTTGAAATTCTTTTCTTTGCATCTAGTATATTTTACCTAAAAGGTGTTTACAGTAAATATTGTAATTGCATTAAAATAAGTTTGACTCTCAGTGTTTCAAATATATGACTATTAATAAGGCAAAATAGAAGGTGGAGCCAAGATGGTGGAGAGGGAAGACATGGAGTCCAGTGTCTCTCATACCTAAGATACTCAACAGATACTGATAGGAGACCTCCAATGGCCAAGTGCACGAGAGGAGCCCCTGGGCAACCAGGTACCAGGTAGTGGGGAGCAGGGGGTGGGAGGTCAAGACAAAGTGGAGGGGACTGGTGCACCTGAGAGGTGGCTGGGGGAAAGGGGAGCATTTTGGGAGCCAGGAATGGCACATTACCTTAGCTGGGAGAGGGTGGGAATCCTTGGGAATTGAAGGATCCATTGAAGGAAGTGCCTGGAGTTCCCTGTACACTTGGCCCTGGGGAGCTTTCTGGGGCCCAGAGCCTGGTCCTCCACCCTCTGGGGCCCCTCTGTCCTCCAGGGCCATCTCCAGTCTTCCAGGGCACACTCCACTCTTCAGAGCTTCTTCCACTTGGGTAGGCCCTGTGGGTGTGAGAGGGAAGAAGGAGCACTAACAATGAAAAGTCAGAACGAGAGATTAAGGAAACAATCTCATTTACCATCATATCAAAAAGAATAAAATACCTAGGAATAAATCTACCTAAGGAGTCAAAAGATCTGTACTTGAAAAAACTAAAAATAGAGCTATCACATGACCCATCAATCCCCCTCCTAGGCATATAACTGGAGAAAACCATCATTCAAAATGATGCATGCAGCTGGATATTCCTTGCAACACTGTTTGCAATAGTCAAGACATAGAAACAGTCTTGATATTCATCAACAGATGAATGGACGAAGTTGTGGTACATATATGCAATGGAACATTACTCTCATAAAAAGGAACGACTTTGAGTCAGTTAAACTGAGGTTGATGAACCCAGAGCTTGTTACACAGAGTGAAGTGAGTCAGAAAGAAAAAAGTTTTGTGAATTAATGCATATGTATGGAATGCAGAAAAAAATGGTACTGTTGAACCTATTTGCAGGGCAAGAATAGAGATATAATCATAAGAGAACAGACTTCTGGACATAGAAGAGGGAGGAGAGAGTGGGATGGATTGAGAGAGTAGCATTGAAACATATACATTACCATTTGTAAGATAGCTGGTGGAAAGTTGCTATGTAACACAAGGAGCTCATCCAGATAGAAAATTAAAAAGAAAACATAATCATTAAGTGATACATTAGAACATATAGAAACAAATAAATAATTGTTATTTATAGGACATTCCATCTGAAAATGGCAGACTACACTTTCTTCTCATGGAATATTCACACAGCCCGTTGCTCTGTGACAACCTAGAAAGGTGGGATGGAGGGGGATGGGAGGAAGACTCAAGAGGGAGGGGATGAATGTATACTTATGGCTTCCCTGGTGGCTCAGACGGTAAAGAATCTGCCTGCAATACAGTAGACCCTGGTTCAATTCCTGGGTCGGGAAGATCCACTGGAGAAGAGAATGGCTACCCACTCCAGTATTCTTGCCTGGAGAATCCCATAGACAGAGGAGTCTGGCAGGCTACAGTCCATGGGGTCCCAAAGAGTTAAACATGACTGAGCGACTAAGCATGCGTGGCGGATTCGTATTGTCGTATGGTAGAAACCAACAAAACATTGCAAAGCAATTTTCCTTTAATTAAAAAAAAATTTTTAATGTGGTGCATATATACAATGGAATATTACTTAGCCAAAAGAGGGAACAGATTAGTACTATTTGCAGAGATGGATGGTCCTAGAGATTGTCAGAGTGAAGTAAGTCTGAATGAGAAAAAGGAGTATCGCACAGTATCACTTATATGTGGAATCTAGAAAAAAAGTAGTAGAGATGAATTTATATGCAAAGCAAAAACAGAGTCACAGATGTGGAGAACAAACTTTTGGTTACCAAGGGAGGAATGAAGAGTGGGATAAATTGGGAAATTAGACTGATATATATACTGTACTATGTATTAAAAAATATTACTACTTAGAATCAACCATATAGCACAGGGAACTCTACTCAGTGCTCTCTGGTGACCTGGATGGGAAGGAAATCAAAAAAAGAGTCAGTATTTGTGTATGTATGACTGATTCACTTTGCTATAGAGCAATAAATTAATGCAACATTGTAAAATCACTATTCTCCAATTAAAATTAATTTATAAAAGGTGTGAAGTGAAAGTATAAGTGTTAGGTGCTCAGTTGTGTCTGACTCTTTGCAACCCCGTGGACTGTAGCCCACCAGGCTCCTCTGTCCATGGGATTTTCCAGGCAAGAATCCTGGAATGGGTTGACATTTCCTTCTCCAAGATATTGGCGATTGTTGTACTATTTTGTGAATGAGTTTAATTCAATTGGTTTGTACACTTTAAAATTGTTACAGTGGCAAATTTATGAGGTGGATGAACTTGGAGCCTATTATACAGAGTGAAGTATGTCAGAAAGAGAAAGATAAATACTGTGTATTAATGCATATATACGGAATTTAGAAAGACAGTACTGACGATTCTAAATGCAGGGCAGCAAAGGAGACACAGATGTAAAGAACAGACTTTTGGACTCAGTGGGAGAAGGCAAGGGTGGGATGATTTGAGAGAATAGCATTGAAATATGTACATTACCAAATGTGTTACATATTTACTACAGTAAAAATAAGCTTGTTCTATCAAGAAAAGTATTAGTTTATCACTGTATTGTACACTCAGAGTAGAATAATTGGATTTTTTAAAAATCTGTAGGACATGTACCAAAATTACTGTAGTGAACAAATATTTCAGGCTCTCTCCTCCACTACATGAAAACATCTTTCTGTAGACACACAAATCTTGTGTTCTGCAGTCAATGTTTGGAAGTATAGAAACCTAAAATAACATTGAAATGACATTCAAAATATTACTTCTGTACACACATGATTAATTCTGTGTGTACAGAAATTATTATAGAATTGTAATTATTCAATAGGGAAAAAATTCCCAAAGCTCCTTCTGTTCCAACTTCACTCCCCTGATGTAACCACCCTCTGTCTCATTCCTGAATGCTCTAGTGATAGCATGAATGTCTTGTGACTTTAAGAGTTTTATGACATATTTGGTCCTTTGGTGGTTGGCATATATTTCTTGTTCTGAAAATACTGTGAATTATCCTCATTCTTTTTGCTAACCACTTTCTTAGGGAAAATATCTGTGCTTCTCTCTAATTTAAATTTATTCTAATTTTAAAAATTAAGATTGTGTCCTTACACATGCATTAGAAGAGAATTTAGTACACCTGTCACCACTGACATGAAGATTTCCAATATTTTTAAGGCTTCCAAATAAATCCTTTGGATGCTCTCCTGTTTTTAATGCCACTTGCGCTGAATTTGTTAATCTTATCAAATATTGTAATAAAATACTGTCCATTATACAATATTTGCACCCTGACTACAGAGAGATGATGCTGAAAGATAGCCATCAGTAAGTGATATTCTTCAGTTTATTTGTTTTCTTTCATGGTACATATTTAAGATAAAACAGTATCACAGAGTTTCTGATAATTCCAATAAGATTGATGAGCACTGATCCTTTTGAGTAATAGGATTTTCTCTTTTTTTTGGAGTCCTTGGTATTTTAGTAGGTTGCCTACCTTCAGGGGAAGAGTTTAGGACTGCATAAATGATTTCCAAAATATGGTCTCATTCCTGTAACTGTCATCATGCTTTTTATGTCATAATGTCACAGGACTTGGGGCTGGGTCACATTTTTCAAGAGTGATTTTTATTGTAATGGTTTTGGTGAGTCACTGGATGAGCAAAACTCTTCCTTTACAGGATTTTTTTTTTTTTACTAAGAATCTGGGTGTCATGAGCGTAG
This sequence comes from Giraffa tippelskirchi, assembly GCF_054371585.1. Taxonomy (NCBI): domain Eukaryota; kingdom Metazoa; phylum Chordata; class Mammalia; order Artiodactyla; family Giraffidae; genus Giraffa; species Giraffa tippelskirchi. The sequence continues at coordinate 115,645,947 of NC_137280.1, read as the reverse complement.
CTCCAGTACTTGCACTCTTGGACTTTGCATAAGCCACTGAACATTTCTAGAAATGAATCACATTATCACTAAGATCTCCACTTCCTCAAAAATTCTACCAAACTATTACCTCATGACTATGATTGATGTTTTGGTCCCCATCTGTTGGGAACATTCATACGTGTTCTTTGTATGTGAGTCAACAAAATTATCATTATCTCCAGAGGGGCAACTAAACCCACAGATGACAACACAGTCCTCAGCTTAGACTTCTACTTTTCTGTGTCATCATAAATTCATCTGCGGTGACCCTTTGCACAGGGCAGTTATTTTATTGTATCATGACTATTCTTTATTGCACATCAATATACTCATTCACATATCCTCCCCCACATCCACATTATGAAAGCACTCCTGACAACTCTCCATGCTTCCTGAATTTGGATGGGATCAGAATACATCTCCTTGGTGCCTTCTCAGAGTATTAGGGGTTCTCTGGTGTGCTGGAGGATTGTCTCAGCATTCTGGTGCAGTGAAGACCACAGCAGTACAACTTCTGTGTATGAATTTTGGCAAATGCCTGAAGCTCTCCGAGTCCTATTTCTACAAATTCATGGGGAAACTCTACATATATTTTTTAAAACTGTGAATGTGTTCAATTTATTCATTTGGTCAACTTCCAGTTATACAAATAGGTAAGTTCCCTGCTGTGGGATTTTAAAAGAGTTGACAGTTGAGTTTATAAATGCTCTATTCTTCACAATGCATGGACTCCAATTATAATAAATTTACTTTTCCTTTTAAACGACTGAAAAGACAAAATTCATGCTTTTGTTAAGAACAGTCCCAGAACTCTTCAGATACACCCGAGGCAGACTGATTGTCTGTTTTCTTCTAAGGAGCTTCTGACTTCACACACTGTCCCTGCTAGATCCTGTGTTGTTTATTTAATGTTTATAAGAGGAAGAGATAGTCTGGGTCACTGGGGCATGACTTTGACAGCTTTAAGTGTTCATTCTTAGAAATACTTTTGTGAGGTTATCAACTGTAACGTTCATTTTGTTTCAGTTCTGCCTCCACCATGATTGCACACCATTCTAAAAACTGCTTCACAGTTTGCTCATTCAATGATAATTGATTAAGGGACTTCTGTGTGTCAAACCCTGGGTTAGCACTGGGGACCCAAAACTGAAGTAACAGAAAGCCGTAACTCCATGAAATTTTTACTCTAATGGATTGAGGTAGGTAGTAAATACGATAAATTGGAATAGAATATTTGTTCTATGGTAATAAGTATTATGAATAAGAATAAAGCAGGAAAGGGGGAGAAGGGAGCTGAGAGGAAGCTGTAATTTTCAATATGAAATAACACAGTGAGGGAGGCCCTCAGTAAAATATGACTTTTGAGGAACAACCTGAAGGAGGTGAGGAGTGTGAGCCTGTGGCTCTCTTGGGAGAAAATCCCTGCAAGCTTTGCTCCATGAAAATGGGGGTGTTCAGCAGGGGAGCCATATGACCACATTGTATTTTAGTGTAATCTTCTGACTACTGTGTTGAGAATAACTTGAAGGGAAGTAATAAGGAAACAGGAAGACAAGTTTGGATGTTACATCCACAGTTCAGGTGATAAATGATAACAGCAAGGGTCAGGGTAGAAACAACAGAGGTGGTGAGAAGTCATGAGAATCTGGATACATTTAATAATAAAACAAAAAATTGCCAATTATTGTGGGATTTGAGAGAAGAGAAATGTCAAGATGGATTCCATGTGGCTATTAACTGAGTGGCAAAGGAGCACAGGCTCAACTTTTTAACTTTTTACTTTATACTGAAATATAGCTGATTAACAATGTTCAGGTAGACAGCACAGGAAGTGAGCCACATATACAAATGTTTCTATTACCCCCCAAGCTCCCCTCCCATCCAGGCTGCCACACAACATTAAGCAAATTTTAGCACAGGCTCAATTTTAATGCCTGTGCAGTGTTTCGTTACATGAAATACCTTACCCAGTGATAACTCATCACTAAAAACTTAAGTTGATTCCAGATGTTGCTTCTGTAATTAATATTTCAATAATAACTCATTGCCAAAAATGTTTCCTGTGTCTGTTTTTCCACAGGCTATGCATATTTCCATGTCATTTAGCCCACATTCCAAACTGGCCTTCAAGAAGATGATGCAACCTCATCCACAATAAAGTTGAATGGATGATTTCAGGAGCAATGAATATGTATCTAGATTTAAAGTTTGCTCACTGATATAATCCCTTTATACCTCACACCCTGTGCCTTCCCACTCACCTGCAGGCAACCTGTTTGCCCTACCTTTAGCTGTATGTATGATGGAAATAGCCAACGTAAGTTTTCCAGAAGTTTTTATACTGCTGGGCTTCTCTGAACGACCCTCTCTAGAACCCATCCTTTTTATCTTTGTCTTGGGGATTTATGTGGTGTCTGTCTTGGGTAATGGCATCATCATTGTGATCTCCTGCATGGATATGCATCTCCACACTCCTATGTACTTCTTTCTTGTCAACCTTTCCTTCCTGGACATTAGCTTCACCACAAGCATCGTCCCACAACTCCTGGTCAATCTCTGGGGACCACAGAAAACCATAAGCTATGGAGGGTGTGTGATCCAGTTCTATATCTCCCACTGGTTGGGGGCAACTGAATGTGTCCTTCTGGCAGTGATGTCCTACGATCGCTATGCTGCCATCTGCAGGCCACTCCACTACACTGTCATCATGCATCCAACGCTTTGCTGCAGTCTGGCTTTTGCCTCATGGCTTGGGGGTCTGACCACCAGCATGGTAGGTTCCACACTCACCATGCTCCTGCCTCTCTGTGGGAACAACCACATTGACCACTTTTTCTGTGAGATGCCCCTCATTATGCAACTGGCTTGTGTGGATACCAGCTTCAATGAAGTAGAGATGTATGTGGCCAGCTTTATCTTTGTTGTCTTGCCTCTGGGTCTCATCCTGGTCTCATACAGCCGTATTGCCTGGGCTGTGTTGAAGATCAGGTCAGCAGAAGGGTGGAGAAAGGCATTCAATACCTGCTCGTCCCATGTGGCAGTAGTGGCTCTGTTTTACGGGAGCATCATTTTCATGTATCTCCAGCCTGCCAAGAGAAACTCTCATGAGCAAGGTAAGCTTGTAGCCCTTTTCTACACTTTGGTCACCCCAATGCTGAATCCCCTGATTTACACACTAAGGAACAAGACTGTGAAGAAGGCACTTAGGCACATTGTATTAGAGAATTGTGGTTCTGGTAGGACACGAGGTAATATTTAGAAACTCATCACTTGTGAGGAAGAAGCTGGTTTAAAGGGATCAAAATTATTTTTAAAAAATGAGAGAAAAATAAATGATCTGGAGGGGCAGAATGTTTGGGATGTCAATTCTGTACAAAATTTCTTGAGTTCAAAGTAGGTGACAAATTGAGTTGGATGTACTCATACTGTTTTCAGGCCAAGATAAAGTGTTTCCTGTTTTCATTTTTTGTTCATAATTATATCGTTTGGTTGTTTATATAGTTTTATATGTATGATATGTATGCTTGTTATGATATTGTAAATTGTTTATGTAGCTACATATGTTAATTGTTATATTAATTTGTTAATATTTTATAGAATGTCTGCCACTAAGGGTGCCTAATTTGTGTGGTCCTGTGCCTTTTCTCCCCAATATTTGTAGTGACTCAGTGATGTAGATATTATTGACCTCATAGCAGTTAGATAATTACAAAATGACTCAAAGGACATGAGTCTGAGCAAATTCTAGAAAATAGTGAAGGACAGGGAAGCCTGGTGTGCTGCAGTCTGTGGGGATGCAAAGAGTAGGACACAACTGAGTGACTGAACAACAACAAATCAAGATTTTAGGCTGATATATATATTTATCCATAGGTGTCTTTGCCATCGGAGAAGGCAATGGCACCCCACTCCAGTACTCTTGCCTGGAAAATCCCATGGATGGAGGAGTCTGGTAGGCTACAGTCCATGGGGTCGCTAAGAGTCGGACACGACTGAGCGACTTCACTTTCACTTTTCCCTTTCATGCACTGGAGAAGGAACTGGCAACCCACTCCAGTGTTCTTGCCTGGAGAATCCTGGGGACGGAGGAGCCTGGTGGGCTGCAGTCTGTGGGGTCGCACAGAGTCGGACACGACTGAAGCGACTTACCAGCAGCAGCAGTCTTTGCCATTTTTCTTATAAACCCCGGTGATGTAATAAGAAATAGATACATTTTTCTTATCCCGAATCTTGGCACTGAGCTTCTAGGACCCTTGGAATTTTCTGAGTGATATCAGTGAGAAGAACGACTTTTGTTATTCATAGCAAGCCCATTTCAACCATACCTGAGTTTATGACAATGAAATAACTCAACCTAGAGTCCTTAGATAGCTTCAGGATGGAGTCTGGGTGTCAGAGGAACCAACCATATGATTAGAAGGTTGGAACTTTCAGCCCCGCATCCAACTGCTGGGGACGGGGAGTAGCTAGAAATTAAGGCACTGATGGTCAGTTTTTACTTAATCAATCATGCCTATGTGATGGACCTATATAAAAACCTTAAACACTGGGGTTTGGAAAGCTCCAGGATGGTGAATAAATCTATGTGGCAAGAAGTAGTGAACCCCAAACTTTGCAGAGACAGAAGCTCCTTTGCTCAGGACCGCTTCATTTATATTCTTTATAATAAACCGGTACACTTAATGTTTCCCTGAGTTCTGTAACTTATTCTAGGAAATCACTTAACCTGACCAAAGGACAGGTCCTGGCAATCCATGATTATAGTCAGTTGGTGGTTTGTGGCAATCTAGAACTTGCAACTGACTTTTGAACTGGGAGCAGGCTGGGGGGGAAGGGCTCTTGTTCAGGACTTTGTTCTATCAGTGGGGTCTGGTGTTAAATTCAGGTGTACTTAGTGTCAGAATTAAACTGAATTATCAGATATACAGTTGGTCTTTGGAGAGCTGGAATATTGGTTATTGATGTGGAAAATCTCACACATTTGGTGCAGAAATGTGAGCAAAAAGCAATTTATACCACTTCAGGATGAGGAATATAAAGATGCAAATGTCTCGAATAGAACTTTTAGCTGGATTTCCAGCCAATTAGAGATTTCATCAATAACATACTATACAGATTTATCTCTAATTACAGAAATATCAACTTTCCTATTCAGCTCTATGCCTTCTGTTTACAAGAAATACAAAGTTAATTTTTTCATTCAGTAGAATATTTGTTTACTTTTTTCATATGTCCAATCATGCATATGATTTAAAATGAGATCTTTAAATGAGATCTATTCCTGGAGCTTAGGAAAACTAGCACACAATGCTGCCCTAAAAAGGATGAATCAAGTTCACAGAGCAATCACAGTACTTGTTGATTTAAAATTCAAAGCAGTGTTGGAAAGTTAATAATACTGACATTTTTGTGATGAAGAATGCTAATCAGACAGAAAAACATTTTTCGATATTACCTTTACTGATTTTTTTACCTTTTTATTTCATATTGTAGTATAGTTATTAATAATGCTGTGTTAGTCCTAGGTATGCAGCAAAGTGATTCAGTTATACATGTATTAATTCTTTTTCAAATACTTTTCTTACTTAGATTGTCACATAATATTGAGCAGAGTTCCCTGTGCTATACAGTAGGTCCTTGTTGGCTATTTATTATAAATATAGCAGTGGGTACATGTCAATCCCAAACTCCCTAACTATCCCTCCCCTTACCCTTCTATCCTGGTAATCATAAATTCATTCTCTAAGTCTGAATCTGTTTCTTCTTTGTAAATACGTTCTTTTATATTGTTTTTTATAGATTGTGCATATGAACAAATCATACTTTATTTATCTTTCTTTATCTGACTTATTTCACTCAGTTTGACTATCTCTATGTCCATCCATGTTGCTGTGTGTGACATTATTTCATTCTTTTTAATGGCTGGATAATATTCCTTTTTATACATGCACCACATTCTCTTTATCCATTCCTCTGCTGATGGACATTTAGGTTACTTCCATTTCTTGGCTGTTGTAAACAATGCTTCAGTGAACATTGGGGTGAATATATCCTTTTGGACAACATTTTTCTCCAGATATATGACCAGGAGAGGGAATGCAGGATCGTATGATAGCTCTATTTGTAGTTTTTTTAAGACACCTCCATACTGTTCTCCACAGTGGCTATATAATTTACATGCCCACCAACAGTGTGGGAGGGTTCTGTTTTCTCGACATCCTCTTCAGCATTTGTTGTTTGTGGATTTTTTGATGGTAGCCATTCTGATTAGCATGAGGTGATATCTCATTATAATTTTGAATTGCACTTCTCTGATTATTAGCAATATTGAACATCTTTTCATGTGTCTCGTAGTCATCTGTATGTCTGCTTTGGGGAAATGTCTCTTTAGGTTTTCTGTCCATTTTTTGATTGAGTCATTTGTTTTGATGATATTAAGCCACTTAAGCTGTTTGTAAATTTTAGAGACTAATCCGTTATCTATCACATCATTTGCAAATATTTTCTCCCATTCTGTGGGTTATCCATAAGTTTTCTTTAGGGTTTCCTTTACTGTACAAAGTTTTTGAGTTTAAGTGGGTCTCATTTATTTATTTTTGCTTTTATTTCCATTACTCTGATAATAGAAACATAAAAAAAGACATTACTGTGATTTATGTAATTGTGTTCTGCCTATGTTCTCCTCTAAGAGTTTTATAATATCTGGTCTCACATTTAGGCCTTTAATCCATTTTGTGCATGGTGTTAAAGAATAGTCTAAGTTCATTTTTTTACAGGTAGCTATTCAGATTTTCCCACCACCATTTACTGAAGAGATTGTCTTTCCAACATTGTGTAGTCCTGTCTTCTTTGTCATTGATTAATTGACCATAAACTCATGAACTTACTTCTGGGTTTTCTATGCTGTTCCTCTGATCTATATTTCTATTTTTGTGCCAGTACAATACTGCTTTTTTTAATTTTATTATTTATTTTAATACAAAGCTTTGGCATTAGCAATTTTATGAAAAATAAAATGTACTAAAAATAAATGCTTGTGTGGCATGATTGGTAAATGATGCACAAACATAGGTTCTTTTTTCCTTCAAGGCAATCAATCAGAAAGCAGTTTTTCCTTCTTCAAAACTATTCTACCTCATTAGCATTCAACTAGCTGTGGCTCTAACGATCATGTAGCAGTGTGACACCACTGAGGAGGCCATAACTGTCAATAATAAATCGTTCTTTTGTCACTGCGATGTTGATCTCTTGTGTTCTAGGAGTGTGCTCCCCATCCTGAGGAAGAAGTGAGATCCCCAAGTTGTGGCTCCAGGCCAAACGAGTTGTCACTGGCGAGCTCACCTAGGGCTGATTGTCGGTTAACTACTTGGGCTCTGGTGAGTCTTTACATATGGAATGCTACTTAATCAGTACTTGGCAAATTTGGCACAATTCCCAGGGCCTTCAATATATTCAGTTTGCACATAGTACAGGTACAATGTTCACTAAGCCAGGGATCCACACAGGGTTTGTAGAATACATGCTTGCAGGGGAGAATCCGGACGATATCATTCTGTTTATAGCTTTCTATGCAGACTGCACAATGATCAAAGTCTGGATCTGTTTGCTTACCACCCTTTTTCACTGTTCTGGTTGTCTATTTGCCCGTGGCTTTCTTGGCTGCATCTCCAAAACAATGCTGGTTTCTGCCCCCGGGGCAGTTGTGTACCTGATCTTCTAAATGAAGTAGAATATAAGCCATGCTGAAGAAATAATCATCAAAACAATAAAAGATATTGACACGACGACTAGAAAGCCACGGCTGAAGTTCTTCCGCAGCATTTGAGTTCCAATAGCTATTGTCATTTGTACAGAGATGTTGGAAGTTTTTTAATCAGTTTCAAATTCATTAGTTGTGATTGATCTGTTGTCTAGGTTGGGGATCGATTTTCTTCAAAGGAGCAAGCGTCTTTTAATTTCATGGCTGCAGTCACCATCTGCAGTGATTTTGGAGCCAATAAATAAATAAATAAATAAAGTAATTCACTGTTTTCATTGTTTACCCATCTACTTGCCATGAAGTGATGGGGCCAGATGTCATGATCTTAGTTTTCTGAATGTTGGGTTTTAAGCCAACTTTTTCACTCTCCTCTTTCACTTTCATCAACAGGCTCTTTAGTTCTTCTTCACTTTCTGCCATACGGGTGATGTCATCTGCATATCTGAGGTTATTGATACTTCTCCCAGAAATCTTGATTACATCTTGTGCTTCGTTGAGCCTGGCATTTCTCATGATGTAGTCTGCATATAAGTTAAATAAGCAGGGTGACAATAGACAGCCTTGACATACTCCTTTCCCGATTCGGAACCAGTCTGTTGTTTCATGTCCACTTCTAACTGTTGCTTCCTGACCTGCATACAGATTTCTCAGGAGGCAGTTCAGGTGGTCTGGTATCCCCATCTCTTGAAGAATTTTCCACAGTTTGTTGTGATCCACACAGTCAAAGGCTTTGGTGTCATCAATAAAGCAGAAGTAGATGATTTCCTGGAACTCTGTTGCATTTTCGATGATCCAATGGGTGTTGGCAATTTGATCCCTGGTTCCTCTGCCTTTTCTAAATCCAGCTTGAACATCTAGAACATTCTTTGCATTGTCTTTCTTTGGGATTGGAATGAAAAGTGACCTTTTCCGATAGGTACAGAAAAATTTATGGCCTGTCCAGAGACAGGGGTGATTAGTGTATGTTTTCTCTTAGGCGGTGAGTAACCTGGATATGATCTTCCAGGTTCCCCTGTCCGGAGAGGGTCTTATCCTTTTATTATCATTTCCATAGGCACTAAGCACAGAGTTTAGAGTCCATTAGAGAGGTGGCCGAGCATGATCAGCATGAACAGGCCTAAGATGGAGTCCAGGCCCTATGAATTCCCTCTTCAACCCCACAAGAGACTGACCCAGACTTGCCTGTGAGTGTCCAGGATTCTCCGGCAGAGGTGAGGGTCTGCGGTGGCCTGCTGCAGGGTCAGGGGCACTGAGTACTGCATGGGACCTTCTGGAGGAAATCGCCATTATCATCATTACCTCCACCATAGTTTGGCCTCAGGTCAAACAACAGGGAGGGAACACAGCTCCGCCCATTAACAGAAAATTGGATTAAAGATTTACTAAGCACGGCCCCACCCATCAGAACAAGATCCAGTTTCCCCCACAGTCAGTCTCTCCCGTCAGGAAGCTTCCATAAGCCTCTTATCCTTATCCATCAGAAGGGAGACAGAATGAAAAACGTAATCACAGAAAACTAACCAATCTAATCACGTGAACCACAGTCTTGTCTAGCTCAATGAAACTATGACCCATGCCATGTAGGGCCACCCAAGACAGATGGGTCATGGTGGAGAATTCTGACAAAACGTGGTCCACTGGAGAAGGGAATGACAAACCACTTCAGCATTCTTGCCTTGAGAACCCCATGAATAGTATGAAAAGGCAAAAAGATAGGACACTGAAAGATGAATTCCCCAGGTTGGTAGGTGCCCAATACGCTACTGTAGATCAGTGGAGAAATAACTCCAGAAAGAATAAAGAGATGGAGCCAAAGCAAAAACAACAACCAGTTGTGGATGTGACTGGTGATGGAAGGAATGTCCGATGCAGTAAAGAGCAATATTGCATAGGAACCTTGAATGTTAGGTCCATGCTGCTGCTGCTAAGACGCTTCAGTCGTGTCCGACTCTGTGCGACCCCACAGACGGCAGCCCACCAGGCTCCGCCGTCCCTGGGATTCTCCAGGCAAGAACACTGGAGTGAGTTGCCATTTCCTTTTCCAATGCGTGAAAGTGAAGTCACTCAGTCATGTCTGACTCTTAGCGACCCCATGGACTGCAGCCTACCAGGCTCCTCCTTCCATGGAATTTTCCAGGCAAGAGTACTGCAGTGGGTTGCCATTGTCTTCTCCGGTTAGGTCCATGAATCAAGGCAAATTAGAACTTGTCAAACAGGAGATGACAAACGTGAACATCGACATTTTAGGATTCAGCGAACTAAAATGGACTGGATGGGTGAATTTAACTTAGATAACCAACATATCTACTACTGTGGGCAAGAATCCCTGAGAAATGGAGTAACCATCATAGTCAACAAAAGAGTCCGAAATGCAGTACTTGCATGCAATCTCAAAAACAACAGAATGATCTCTGTTTGTTTCCAAGGCAAACCGTTCAATATCAGAGTAAACCAAGTCTATGCCCTGACCATTAATGCTCAAGAAGCTAAAGTTGAATGGTTCTATGAAGACCTAGAAGACCTTCTAGAACTAACACCCAAAAAGATGTCCTTTTCATTATAGGGGACTGGAATGCAAAAATAGGAAGTCAGGAGATACCTGGAGTAACAGGCAAGTTTGACCTTGGAGTACAAAATGAAGCAGGGCAAAGGCTAACAGAGTTTTGCCAAGAGAACACACTGGTCATAGCAAACACCCTCTTCCAACAACACAAGAGGTGACTCTACACATGGACATCACCAGATATTCAATACTGAAATCAGATTGATTATATTCTTTGCAGCAAAAGTTGGAGAAGCTCTATACAGTCAGCAAAAACAAGACCAGGAGCTGACTGTGGCTCAGATTGTGAACTCTTTATTGCCAAATTCAGACTTAAGTTGAAGAAAGTAGGGAAAACCACTAGACCATTCAGCTATGACCTAAATCAAATCCCTTACAATTATACAGTGGAAGTGACAAATAGATTCAAGTGATCAGAACTGATAGACAGAGTGCCTGAAGAACTATGGATGGGGGTTAGTGACATTGTACAGGAGGTAATGATCAAGAGCATCCCCAAGAAAAAGAAAAGCAAAAAGGCAAAATTGTCTGAGGAGTCCTTACAAATAGCTGAAAAAAGAAGAGAAGCAAAAGGCAAAGGAGAAAAGAAAAGATACACCTATTTGAATACAGAGTTCCAAAGAAGAGCAAGGAGATATAAGAAAGCCTTCCTCAGTAATCAATGCAAAGAAATAGAGGGAAAAATAGAATGGGAAAGTCTAGAGATCTCTTCAAGAAAATTAAAGATACCAAGGGAATATTTCATGCAAAGATGGGCTCAATAAAGGACAGAAATGGCATGGGCCTAACAGAAGCAGAAGATATTAAGAAGAGGTGGCAAGAATACACAGAAGAACTATACAAAAAAAATCTTAATGACCCAGATAACCACGATGGTGTGATCACTCACCTTGAGCCAGACATCCTGAAATGCGAAGTCAAATGGGCCTTAGGAAGCATCACTACAAACAAAGCTAGTGGAGGTGATGGAATTCCAGTTGAGCTATTTCAAATCCTAAAAGATGATGCTGTCAAAGTGCTTCACTCATTATGTCAGCAAATCTGGAAAACTCAGCAGGGGCCACAGGACTGGAAAAGGTCAGTTTTCATTCCAATCCCAAAGAAAAGCAATGCCAAAGAATGCTCAAACTACTGCACAATTGCACTCATCTCACATGCTAGCAAAGTAATGCTCAAAATTCTCCAAGCCAGGCTTCAACAGTGTGTGAACCGTGAACTTCCAGATGTTCAAGCTGGATTTAGAAAAGGCAGAGGAACCAGAGATCAAATTACCAACACCCGTTGGATTATCAAAAAAGCAAGAGAATTCCAGAAAAACATCTACTTCTGCTTTATTGACTATGCCAAAGCCTTTGACTGTGTGGATCACAATAAACTGTGGAAAATTCTGAAAGAGATGGGAATAGCAGACCACCTGACATGCCTCCTGAGAAATCTGTATGCAGGTCAAGAAACAACAGTTAAAACTGGACATGGAACAACAGATGGTTCCAAATCGGAAAAGGAGTATGTCAAGGCTGTATATTGTCACCCTGCTTATTTAACTTACATGCAGAGTACATCATGAGAAATGCTGGGCTGGATGAAGCACAAGCGGAATTGAGATTGCTGGGAGAAATATCAACAACCTCAGATATGCAGATGACACCACCCTTATGGCAGAAAGCAAAGGAGAGCTAAAGAGCCTCTTGTTGAAAGTGAAAGAGCAAAGTGAAAAAGTTGGCTTAAAACTCAACATTCAGAAAACTAAGATCATGGCAGCTGATCCTATCACTTCATGGCAAATAGATGGGAAAACAATGGAACCAGTGAAAAAAACCAGTGTTTTTTTGAACTCCAAAATCACTGCAGATGGTGATTGCGGCCATGAAATTAAAAGATACTTGCTCCTTGGAAGAAGAGCTATGACCACCCTAGACAGCATAAAAAGCAGAGACATTACTTTACCAACAAATGTCCATCTAGTCAAATCTATAGTTTTCCAGTAGTCATGTATGGATGTGAGAGTTGGACTGTAAAGGAAGCTGAGCACCAAAGAATTGATGCTTTTGAACTGTGGTGTTGGAGAAGACTCTTGAGAGTCCCTTCGACTGCGAGGAGATCCAACCAGTCCATCCTAAAGGGAATCAGTCCTGAATATTCATTGGAAGGACTGATGCTGAAGCTGAAACTCCAATACTTTGGCCACCTGATGCGAAGAACTGACTCATTTGAAAACACCCTGATGCTGTGAAAGATTGAAGGCCGGAGAAGGGGACGACAGAGGATGAGATGGTTGGATGGCATCACGGACTCAATGGACATAGTTTGAATAAGCTTAGGGACTTGGTGATGGACAGGGAAACCTGGCTTGCTGCAGTCCATGGGGTCGCAAAGAGTTGGGCACGACTGAGCGACTGAACTCAACTGAATCCTGACCCAATACTCAACACTTTGTTCAATATTTGCCATGCAAAAAAATTCATAAGGCATACAGAGTTGCTATCTTGAACATTTGTACACTTAATTACCTAATCTTTCATATCAATTACAATGAAAATTGCCCAAATAAACAAATTATGTTTTATAAACATGTCCCATGTTGTTGAAATAATAAAGACAGTATAGTCATAGTCTGAATAGATCAATATTGAGAGGAGATAGATTTATTTGGATCTTAAAGGAATTGGCAAGAGAGGGTGAAAGATGTGCTTGTAGTAAGAAAAAAATACTAATAACTAGGAAATATAAACAAACTTTATTTGTTCCTTTCACAAGAAAACACTGCAGTATTCTTTTATATATTTAACTAACAGTTACACAGCACTATTTTTTCACTGTTTAATTAGCATAATTCACTATATCCTTATCCAGTGGTACAACCAAAAAGGCGTAGACATTAGATCTCTGTAGGTTTGGATTCAGTTCCACAGTCTACCATTCATAAGCTCTTTGACTATGGACAAACTAGATTTCCTCTGATATTCAGTTCCCACCCTTCAATCTCTGCTCCCGCTTTCTTTTGGGATTCAAACTGCATTATACCTCACCATCAGGGCCTGTATTTCCAGTCCTTCTCATTTGCAAATTCTTTTGTTTAAACCAAGTCTCAATCCTACTTGATGAAAAAGAATGAATAAAATTCTAAGTTACCAACTAAGGGGAAATGTGAAAAAACTTCGAAAGAAATATTTCTATCAGAGAAACTGCAATATGGTAAAAATCACTCCTGTGAACTATGTTAACAATAGAAAGGAAAATCTTGGTCAGAGTGTTACAGTCACTTTTTAAAAAATTATGTGAATAGTCTATGTTTATAAAGTCAGTATTTTGCAACTGAAAGAAAATTTCAGCTGGTAAAGTTTTTTTTCTTACCCAGAAGAATGAAACAATGAGACTTGGTGTTAAAAAACTAGGAGAAAGTCCACACAAGGTAGACTCTCCCAATGGCAGGACTCACATGAGATGTTCTGTCATTGATCCCGAGTCTAACCCACTGAACCAGCAGCTTCATGGGGCAGTCAGAGTCAACAATGTCTTGACTGATGAGAAACATAGCAAGACCAGGCATCTAGAAGTCTTGTTTCTAATTCTCTTTCTAACAAGAAGATGATGTGTGAACTTGGCATTTCTTCCCTGGTGGTTCAGACGGTAAAGAATCTGCCTGCAGTTCAGGAGACCTGAGTTTTGTGCCTAGGTTGGGAAGATCCCCTGGAGAAGGAGATGGCAACCTGCTCCAATATTCTTGCCTGGAGAATCCCATGGGCAGAGCAGCCTGGCAGGCTACAGTCCATAGGGTCGCAAAGAGTCAGACACGGCTGAAGTGACAGCTGAAGTGACCCAGCACAATCCTTAAGCTCTCGGACTTTGGTCACTTGCATCTGATTCTGTGTGATTTCACGGGAATTCAGGGCAGGACCCAGAGCACAAACAGTCCTTTTCATGAGAAAAAGAACTTTTAAAAACACAAGATACTTCTGACATAAGATGCTTTTCTATTAATTTTTCTCCTTCCCTACTGGCTGGTTTCCTTTACTTATTCCTCTGGCTCACTTACCCAAGTACCATCCTACGTTATACATACCCCATGTTGCTAATCTCACTCTGATCTCTAATTGACCTTTTTCTTCATCATAATGTGTCTGCTTCAGCACTTATTCACTGCTATATTAGTTCCTCAAATTCTTAATTCTAAATGTACATGAAAATAGTGAGATTGCTTAAGCTCAGATCATTTTTCAGGTCACATCCTATCTCCAAGAGGCTGCTAGCTAGGAGTTCATCATACTAAACCTGAGTCCATGTTCATTCTTTGTTCAGAGCTGTGAGTAAAGCCCTGTGGTGCTAGGATAAAGAACCCAGCTACCAATGCGGGAGACATGAGATATGTGTATTTGATCCCTAGACCAGGAAGATCCCCTGGAGAAGGCATGACAACCCAGTATTTATGCCTGGAAAATCCCATGGACAGAGGAGCCTTGCAGGCCACGGTATATAGGGTCGCAAAGAGTCGGACATGACTAAAGCAACTTAGCACGCATGCATGTGAGTAAAGCACGAATGCATCTCAGGGTCAAGAGCATGAACTCTGGAGCTAGATACTCTGAAACATGGCCCTGGGTCCAGATTTTACAAGCTGTGTGACCTATGCTGAGTCACAGCATAGGTCTCCTTCTCTTCTCCATCTCTTCTCAAGGTAGTTTTAAGGATCTAAGTAAGTAATAGAAGGCAAAATGTTTGAGTACCTGGCAAATAGTAAACACTAGTCAGGTGTTAGATGTTGTTCATTGTCATAGATTGATCATTTTAAATCAAATTCCTGTTATTCGCTTTACATGTTGACCAAGCCACTCTCTGATAATTTTGCTTCATCATTTAGCTTTCCAAAAGGAATAAAATCTACACTGGAAAAGACCCTGATGCTGGGAAAGATTGAGGGCAGGAGGACAATGGGGAGACAGAGGATGAGATGGTTGCAAGGCATCACTGACTCAGTGGACAAGAACTTGAGCAAACTCTGTGACATAGTGGAGGACAGGGAAGTCCGGCATGCTGCAGTCCATGGGGATGCAAAGAGTGGTAACACTGAAAGAGAGTTTTCTCTCATCAATAAGCAGCACACTGCTATTCTGGTATGATATACTAGGGCTTTTATTAAGTTGATTAAAGTGAATCTGCATCTCTGAGCCTGCTCGACTACAGGTCACTATGGAGGTCCAAAGGGTATTCTGTAAGGTGGGATCTCAGTCCTTAAGTCACAGCATGCTCCAATGCAAATCCAAACATGTGGTGTATCAGCTGCTGCCAAGAGAGTATTCCTCCAGCAAAAGTTTACCTTGCTAATATCTTTTTTTTAACTTGAAAACTTTGTATCCATGATTTAGGACTATTGACAGTCAATCTTACTCTACCTGAACTACGATAAATAAACTCTCTCTCAGGGGGAAATGTCTATTTCCATATGCTACTACTTTTTTCTGCTCTTTTCAAATGTTTTTTATAGATTTTCAGAATCCTATAATTTCTAGCTATTCTAATTCAACTCTCTGGTCAAACATTTTATCACTATTTAATTTCCTCTCTTCTTCATTTTATTTTTTGTTATATTTTCTTATATTAATAGTTTATTCCAATTTATTTCCAAATGATGACATTTTGGCTGAACATCTCTGTGACGACCTAGAGGAGTGGAATGGGAGGGTGAGAGGGAGGTTCAAGAGGGAAGGGATATATGTATAAATATGGCTGATTCATGATGTAGTTCAGCAGAAACAAATGCAACATTACAAAGCAATTACATCCCAACAACAACAACAACAAAAGAATCAGTTTCCTAAGCCCCTAAAGAGACAGTACAGAAATCACAGGCCAGTTTATGGATGGACTAATTGATTTCCCATCCATCTCCTGAAACTTCCTTTCACCATTAACTATATAGAAGAATGAGGTTTTGTTGAAACAGAATTTTTCCACTGCTGCAGTGTCAATGCCAGGACAGATGTCACATTTCTGAGTGGTGGTATACCCAAAGAGGTGTGAATGAATGGGCATCCTACAACTCTATCATTTTCTTTGATTTCCTCTAAGTTTCTGGTGTATATATGTGTGTGTGTATTTATTAAGTACTTGTTGACCCACTGAAATTTATCACAGTAATTTTATGACTACAGGAGGTTTTAGGCAAAAGAATAAAACCTCTTGGGAAATGATGTTCACAGCTGTTGCCAGAGCCCTAGTTGAGGTAAGCAGGAAATACACTCATTATATCTGTGTGTGTTAGGGGAAGCACACTGACTGAAACTGCCCACCCTGACCAGGCACCATAGTAACCATTTGCATGAGTTGTTTTACAACAGGAGGTCCTGGTAAGGAACACGCAACTAATAAGCCACCACCAACCGGAAGAGTTCAGGACAGGTCAAAAGGAGACACCACATGTCCGACCACCTCCCAGAATCCTTCTTGCTGGAATCCATCTTGGCTGAACAAGGCGTGCACCACCAGGAAGGACTCTGAGTCAGAATGATTGGCTAAAGACAACCCGGAAACTAATCCCATCACCATAAAACCCGAGACTGTGAGGCATGTGGCAGAGCAGTTCTCCTGGGTTCCCTTACCCTCTTGCTCTCCACCCGGGGGCCCTTTCCAATAAAATCTCTTGCTTTATCAGCACATGTGTCTCCTCGGACAATTCATTTCCAAGTGTTAGACAAGAGCCCAGTTTCAGGCCCTGGAAGGGGTCCCCCTTCCTGCAACATGTGGATGATAAGTCTGTGGTTGTAATATCACAGAGATGCAACAAGGAGAAGAAGAATAAAGAAAAGGACTGGCACTGGGGGAAATAAACTAAATTTCTTCAATGCTTTATTTCCAAGATGATGCCCTGCGGGTGATTTCTTAATCTTAAAATGAAAACTTAAATATTCTGTTTCAGCAAAATAGGCCACATTTGGCTACTAGGTAGTCGAAATTTTAACTGTGTAGAACCCAAAATCACAGGAGGGAAATGATGAAATGGAAAAGCTCAATGGGAAATGGAAGATGCTTAACAGATATTAAGTACTATTTTGGGTACTCTTTTGCCTTGCAATTCTAGCAAATTCCTTAGCTTCTCTGTGTTTTGTCATGTAATTTGCCAGGAGCCAGCCCACGAGATCCCACCCATGACAGAGTCATGGGAAAGAGGAATGATTGAGCAGGCTTCTCAGACCTCAGGGATTCTCAGAAGGCTGCCTCAGCGCTCACCTTAAAGATACCTGTCTTTCTGATGTTGACTATAATAAACCTCTTCTTATTTTCTATGACTTAGGCAAAAGGCCTTTCCTGATTCCCTTCTAAAATAGATCATTCTGAAACCTCAAATCAACAAGGCCCCTGAATGGTAGCACCCTAAATAAAATTATCTGGGATATAGAGTATGCTGATCTAAATTCCTTTTGCTAACATATTAGTTTGTTTAATAAATAAGCCTGTGCCTTTAGAGCTAATATACATGACTGCTCCTTAATAATAAAACAGCATTGAGAGCCTCCGCACAGAAAGCCCCTATGGGCACAAAACCATTCGCAGGAAAAAAGGCTTGTTAGGAAATATAAGAAATATTGCTTTATGAAACTGTTACTTAATCTATATTTACTCACTATGTTTTTACTCTTAACGTAGTTAGCCTATATAATAAAAGCATAATAGTTAGAGATTTATATAAGTAGAAGTTTAGCTTTAATGCAAATAATAAGACAATTGTAGATTTAACTGATGATTCTTACTTAGAGCTGACCTTCAGCTTGCTCTTCTATGACTTTATGGGACCACATTCTTTTCTGTTAAGCTCAAGGCATAGAGTAAATTACCGAAAACAGGTTTTACCTTGAAACTTTCTATTGATGAATTCTTTCCTTTTGTGCCTGATACAAAAGTGTTCTGACTGATCAACCCTTATCAATGGAGAGTCACAAGATGTTAGCAGGCCCCCAGGCCAGAAGATGATGTAAACAAAATGAGGCTTTTGGTAACTAAAAACATGCAAACGGTTTCGATGAAGGTCAAAACTGCTGGCCTATTAAGCTGAATTGATAGACCCATTAAGCTGAATTCATATGCCCATTAAGCTGAATTCATATGCCCATTAAGCTAAATTGGTATGCCCACTAAGCTGAATTGGTATGACTCTATACTTTACATTTGTTTCTATGTACCACAAAAAATATAAAAGCTGTCTTAAAAATAATAAAGTGGGAAGACACTTGGGAGACACTTGGAAATGCCGAGACTCGCTGTATCTTCTCATTCGCATCACCGACGCCGTCCATCCTGAGGGAACCCCTGGACCTGCTGGAGCTGGACTCCGGCAGTAATTTGTTTCCATATGTCTGTGATCATTTACATAATACAGGGAGATTACAGAAGCAAGTAAGTTTTACTTTGTTCCTAATATCTCCTAGATATATATTTGAATGACTTTGAAATAATTTTTCCATTTCCATCTGGATGTTTTGTTATTGCAAATTTGACTTCTTTCATAGTCTATGAATCCACTCTCCCCATAATCCCAACAACCTGAACTTGTATTATCATTAACAATATAGAATCATCACACTTATCCTGAGTCTTCATCCTAACACCTCACATTTATACTAGGGTGCTAACTTATACAGCAAAGTTCTCTGAGAGTTTATAAAGGACCCTATTTACTTAATATAAAAGAAGCAAGCAAAGGGTGCTTCCTATAACTAAGAGAAAGCATTTTTTACCTTGCAGATATTCACTGGGAAAATACTAAAGTAAGTTTTTACTAAAAAAAAAAAAATTCTAAATAACAAAATTGAGTCTATTCCAAAAGGAATAGATTACCAATGACTGTAAATATTATTGAAAGGCCGTTACCTCACATTTGTCATCTCTAACCTTATTTAATTTCTATTGTTCTTAGTCACTCAGTTGTGTCCAACTCTTTGTGGCCCCATGGATGGTAGCCCACCAGGCTCCTCTGCCCACCAAGCTCCTTTGTTCATGGAATTTTCCAGGCAGGAATACTGTAGTGGGTTGCCATTTCTCTCTCCATTAACCTCTGCTACAATCTTGTAAAATTAGGATTATTTACCCCTGTGTGATACAGATGAAAAACCCTAGACTCCAAGATATAACTGGTAAGAGGATAAACCAGTTTCAAGTACAGATATGGATGATATCATCTCCTATATCTGCTTTCTAGCATCATTCATGCCCAGTGAAGGTGGCCAAACATTCAAAATGCTCTAGGAGGATTTCTGGTTGATGTAAGAAGTTGGATTTAGAGTATTTCTAAATAACAATGATTTCCAAATTTGGCTGTCATCAGTAACATCTAGAGAACTTTTTAATAACAGAAATGCCTAAACCCCACACTTGGAGTTTCAACATAAGAAATCTAATGAGTTCTTGGAAATCTGCATCTTAGAAGCCTAATACAAAACCAAGTTATGGTGATACTGCTCTTAGTAACTTCCAGCCCCAATAACTTTGGCTGCCAAAACAATTTTTTGAGGTGGTAATAATCAATCTGACTATAAAACAGCTTTTTAAAAAGAGAAAAATTTGCAACTGTTTAAAGTAGCCTGCTAAAGATACCAAAGTGTTTCATTCTAATATTTTCCACTTGCTCTATTCTCTACAAAGTCTTGAATGCCTAAATCTACTCAACTATCTTGTAAATGCTTTGGCTATGAGAAAAGGTCAAGGAAAAGTACAAATGACAAAAAACAAAACTCTTCTTTCCTTTTCAAAAAGCAAATCAAAGAACACTCCTTAGTCGTAGAGAACTAACATATATCTAGGACAACATACTATGATTTTACTGATGCTGACTCAACCCTCCCTGAAAAAACACTGTCGTCATAAATAAAGGAGCTTCAAGAGGAAGCCATTCATGTTGTCTCATTTTTATTTGGCATCTCATGACGTTGTCTGCAGACTGTGAGATCTGAATTCATGCTACATATCCCCTGCAGTTCTAAATAAAGCCCAAAGATGGATAAATGCAAATGCACTAAAGATCTTCTAAGGTAGACACCTTTAAACAGAAGAAAGGCACTTCACATCCAGAGAGTAGAGCATGGGGTCAAACTCAAAAGCCCATTGTGCCTATGCATGCTCCCTTCACTCTTCAAATATTAGTTTTCCACACAGTTAAGATATATGTAAGACAGCAGAACACCAACTGTATTATTCCAACATTTCTCTTAGGTTTCTTTAGTCTCTTTCTCCCACCCCAAGAGTTTCCTCATTGCCCCTTTCACATCTTTGTTCCTTAAAGTATAGATGAGGGGGTTGACACTGGGAGTGACAATGGTATAGAAGAGAGTGACGAACTTGCCCTGATCTTGGGAGTAGCTGTTGGCTGGCTGCAGGTACATGTAAATGATGGTTCCATAGAAGAGAATGACCACTGTTAGGTGAGATGAGCAGGTGTTGAAAGCCTTCTTGCGCCCTGCTGCTGACTTGATCCTCAGCACAGCGGCAGTGAGCATGCCATAGGAGATGAGGATCAGAGAAAGGGGCACCAGGAGAAGAGCAACCCCCAGGACAAAGGCAAATGCTTCCACCAGCATTGTGTCTTCACAGGACATGGCAATAAGAGCAGGCATCTCACACAGAAAGTGGTCCACCTCGCGACGCCCACATCGGGACAGGTGCATCGTCTGGGGACACATAACAAAGGAGTTTAGAAAGCCACAGCACCAGGCCACAGTCACCAGTTGCAGGCAGAGATGTGAGTGCATGACCACGGTGTAGTGCAGTGGCTGGCAGACAGCCACGTAGCGGTCATAGGACATGACAGCTAGGAGGACACACTCGGTTGAGCCCAACACCATACAGATATAGAGTTGGGCCACACAGCCATAGTAGGTAATGGTCTTCTCTGGACCCCAAAGGTTCCACAGCAGCTGGGGAACAATGCTCGTTGTGAAGCAAAGGTCCAAGAAAGATAGGTTCCCAAGAAAGAAGTACATGGGTGTGTGGAGCCTGGAGTCCACAATAGACAAGAGAATGATGGCTGTGTTGCCCACTAGGGTCAGGATGTAGAAGATCAAGATAAAAGCAAAGAGAATTATTTCCAGTTGAGGCCGGTCAGAAAAGCCCACCAAGATGAATGCCTGATGGTAGCTGTCATTGTCCCTTCCCATAGTCTTCACCAGTTGTTATGGAGACACAGAGAAAAGAATTAGATAAGATAGCAGGTGAAGACTACCCAACACTCTCCAATTTCCACTTATTGGTCTGTGAATTTTGGAAGGTCATTTGCCCTTCCATTACTTTTTTAGCATACGCTTATGAATATCTTTCTTATGCAAAGCAGTGTGCCTGATACTGCTGAAGATTAAAGGATGAATTGACTTGGGAGTTGTTCTCCCTGGTGAATAATATATGCAAACAATGACAAAGAAGGAGAAAAGTGGAAGTTCTCTAAAAGAAAACTTGTTTAAAAGCTGAGTGTTTTGCGAGTTATTTCCAGTTGATCAGGAAAGAACTTATAGAAGCGTGTATATTACAAGAAGGGCTTCCCAGGTGGCGCAGTGGTAAAGAATAGGCCTGCCAATGCAGGAAACGCAAGAGACACAGGGTTGATCCCTGGGTCAGGAACAACCCTTGGAGTAGGAAGTGAAAATCACTCCAGTATTCTTACCTGGAAAAT
Organism: Giraffa tippelskirchi; assembly: GCF_054371585.1. NCBI lineage: Eukaryota > Metazoa > Chordata > Mammalia > Artiodactyla > Giraffidae > Giraffa > Giraffa tippelskirchi. The sequence goes on along the minus strand of NC_137280.1, from coordinate 115,623,954 downwards.
TCCATGTAGAGAGGAACCTGGCAGGCTGCAGTCCGTAGAGTCACAAAGAGTCAAAGAAGACTGAGCACACATACACATTGCAAGAAACTGATGTACCTGAGAGGTCCTTATTTGTGGCTGTTTTTCTAACAAGTAGGAATTTTACATGTGGCAGATTGAGCAATATGTTTCAAGAAGAGAAAGTAGTACATAGAAAGGCCCAAAGGGCTAAATTCATGGATGATGTTCAGGACATCCATGAACGTACATGTCAGGCAACTTCTTAATGACATGGAATTTTATTGAGATTAAACACAATACTGTTGACTCTAAAAGGAGGAGTTGAGATAGATTGGGTTCTTCCTCTATATAAAGCAAGTCTGCAAATGTGTGGCCTAATATCTGGTTTCTTTCTCTGTATCTTGGCTTTTCTTTGTGCAAGCGAGAGGCTAGATCCTTTCTACATCTCCATCCAGACCTCACATGTTTTCGTGATTCATGACATCGGATATATGCCATGAACATTTTTAACTTCTCATGATTTCTACGGTCAATACCAAGGGATTTGTTGGGGCTCTGCCTTATAGGAGAGCACCAGTGTTCACCCAAGCTTGTATCAACTGTGGTAATAGAAAATGGCATCATTGCAACATACAAGAACTAGAGTACAAAACCTTTTTGAAAGGTGTGTGGCTCCATGAGGTTGCTGTCACCACTGTCGAGCCTGATAGTGAAAAAGTTATGGACTCTTTTCAGTTGAAGCTGCAGGTGGAAATTCTGTTAAGTTCCTATTCAGTTCAGGCATAGGACTGAACGTAAGGTCCCATTCCCATAAGGGCACAAGAACCTCAGCAAAACCCCATGAAGAGATTAACGGGTGCAGGGAATGATCAGAAATAACCAGCCAAGTACCAAAGACTTTACTAGGTCAACTGAATATTTGAAAGGGAGACTTTGCTACACACACACTCTGCTGGTATTGGTTGTGAAGAACAACTTGCACTGTTTTACCCACAAACATGTCGCAGCTCTCACTCGAGTTTAAGAGACTCAGTAAACAGATCCTGTGAGTGGCAATTACAATGTACACAAATTGCTTAGCTATATATATATCATTTAGGACATGACTCCTCAGCCAAATTGCAAACATCACATTTGTTTATAATTTACCTATTCTAAAGGACAGTTTATGAATGTGTTATTCTTTCATTCCAAGATGACCTAATGCTCAGGCCTCTGTCCAGTACCCAGAGACTCACCCTGTTTCACTTAACAAGCATTTCAAGTATAATGTACTTGATTTTTCATGCTTTTTTTTTAAAACTCATCCTTAGTTCAGAATCACGAAATTGCAACGAATAAAGCTGTTGCAAATGGAAATTGAAAAGGATTAAGCTGTTCAAATACCAGTAGTAGTTTAATTAGCATTGTTGTTCAGTTTCTAAGTTGTGTCCGACTCTTTGCAACACCATGGACTGCAGCATGCCAGGCTCCCCTGTCCCTCACTATCTCCCAGAGTTTGCTCCAACTCATGTCCATTGAGTTGATGATGCCAACCAACCATCTTATCCTCTGTTGCCCTCTTCTCCTCCTTCCCTCAATCTTTCCCAGCATCAGGGTCTTAAAACTATAAACTTGTACTAATTTTGAAAACTTTGGCCTAAAAATCTGGACAGATGCACTGGACTTGATTCTCTGACTAAGGATTATACCTAAACCTGTACTTCCAACTCACAAAGGAAGACTACCTGAATGGGATTTAACAATACCAAGTAGTGGAGCTATTTTTGTCTGCTTCAGGTGTATCCTAAACAATCATCACTCTTTTCACAATTACAATACATTACATGTTTTGAAGAGCTTTTACACCTACACTTGCACACCATCCTCACAACAGCCCTGTAATGTGGGCAGGACAAGCATTAGGATCCCCATTTCAGAGATGAACAATCTCAATGACAGAAGGGTCAAAAGAATAGCCAATACTTGCAGTTTCATATCATAGCAGGAACCATAAAGCCACATGTGTATGCAGTTGCTTCAGCAGTGCTGACTCTTTGCAGCCCTATGGATTGCAGCCCTCCAGGCTCCTCTGTCCATGGGATTCTTCAGGCAAGAATACTGGAGTGGGTTGCCACGCTTTCCTCCAGGAGATCTTCCTGACCCAGGGATCAAACTCTTAGGTTTCCTGCGTTGGCAAGTCCATTCTTTACCATTAGCTCCACCTGGTAAGTCCATAGTCCTACTTATTAGCACAAAGTTTCATTTGCTCTGCTTCCTCCCCTATTCCTATCTAGTTAAACTTGTTTAAAGATGATCTTTTATTACTACTCCCCCATGAATCCACACATACAGACCTAACTATGACATTCTGAATACTTGCTGGGGTGAAATTTGTGATCATTCTCAACATTACCAGAGAAGGCTTGCAATGCTTGATTTGCCACTGTGACAAAACAGAACAACAGAGAGGTTTTCTGCTCAAATTGACTATTATCTCAAGAGGAGATTAAAAATGATAATTTGATATGTATAAATCTAAGGTAACAGGATGCCCTTGGATTGGCCCAGCTATAAATGAGGAAGCAAGTAGAATGTAATTTATCCTAATCTACCTGTCTTAGATCCACTTTGTTAAAATGTGATGCAGTCTGTTGTTTTTTAATTGGATGCAGTTGCTGTGTTCCAAGATGAAATTAAACTGTGAGTTGGCTTTGAGAACTTTCTTACTCTGTCACCCTAACAGATAAAAACCCTACTAGAACCATCACAAAGATAATCATAAATCCTTCAAATGATCAAAGGTACAGAAATAAGATTCATTGCCACAGCAAAGCACATATCAAAATCTTCACTGTTGTTCTTCCCAGAAAGTAGAAGACCTAACAGTCTGTGAGCCCTCCATACTTTGATTCCAGAGAGTTTTCTCAGGGATAAGGCAGCTAATTCTGGTCCCTTTTGGTTTCTGGGTTTTCTGAAGGAAGGAAACTCCAACAAAAACTGATGGAGGATTGAGCACAAAAATAATTTATGCCCCATCAATGCCTTAAAGTGAAACTTTAAGTATCACAGTTTGAAAAAGAAATAGTTAACTGTGGGCAAAAGTTATCAGGACTGACCACAGATGGCATCTCCTCTTAACGAAATGGATGAGGTGACATGGTGCCACATTTCAAATCTGCATGTTTTATCTTAATCCTATATAAACAGGCACCCTAGGATTAAGGAGATGGCAGATGTTCCCCAGGGATGAAGGGAAGCACACATCACTAAGAGCTTTAATACATATGATGTTATTTCATTTGTGCATAATAAGGGGATGGGAGGGCAACTTCAATATCATGTCACCTTGGGAATTTGAAATAATCTGGGGGCCTGAAGATAGATATCAGTTTGTTTACAGAGTTAAGACCTTAGGGACTGATGCTCTCATCTAGAGATCAGCTCAAGTCCCCACACATGAAGGCAGAACTCACAAGGGAGGTATCAAGGGAAATTCCCAAGTATGGAAGTCAGATTTTCTTGAAGAGAGAATGATTACTGAGTTTTACATAAAAATTAAGTTAGATCAATTTATTTTGATCCTGGACTCTCAAAATTAAAGCCATGTAATTGTGGGGAGCCAAGCAACTTCAAAGAGCTGAATCCATATCTTCTAACATGGGGAAAAATGGGGTAAGGGAGACCACATAATATAGAGAGCGCTTTGGTCTCCTGACATATTGAGAAGGCAAGAGAAAAAAGTCACTTCTTCCTTCTACCCCATCTAATGTGCCTTCATTTTGTATGGACAGTGCCAGAATTTGAGGCTGGTGTTCAGCCAGTCCAATCTAGTTCAAGTGACTAGATAGTGTCTCTGCCCCTCTGCTTTTCACATTTACTGGTCATATGACTTTCCAGGGGCCAAGGCTGCCTTGTCTTGCCTCTTGCAGACCCACCAAACACAAACATGGGTTGCGAATATCAGTATTCCACATAACTAGTAAAAATAATTTGATTACAATGCTTTATTTTATTTTTTCTTAGGCTTCAAAATCCATGCAGATGGTGACTGAAGCTATGAAATTTAAAGACACTTGATCCTTGGAAATAAAGCTATGACCAACCTAGAAAGCATATTAAAAAGCAGAGACATTACTTTGCCAACAAAGTTCTATATAGTCAAAACTATGGCTTTCCATTATTCATGTATGGATGTGAGAGCTGGACCATAAAGAAGACTGAGCACTAAAAAATTGATGCTTTTGAACTGTGGTATTGGATAAGACTCTTGAGAGTCCCTTGGGCTGCAAGGAAGTCCAATCAGCCCATCCTAAAATAAAATCAGTCCTGAATATACTTTGGAAAGACTGATGCTGAAACTGAAACTCCAATACTTTGGCCACCTGATGCGAAGAGTCGACCAATTATAAAAGACCCTGATTCTGGGAAAGATTGAAGGCAGGAGGAAAAGGGGACGATAGAGGACAAGATGATTGGATGGCATCACTGACTCAGTGGACATGAGTTTGAGCAAGCTCCAGGAGATGGTCAAGGACAGGGAAGCCTGGTGTGCTGCAGTCTATGGGGTTGCAAAGAGTAGAACATGACTCAGTGACTGAACAACAACAAGAAGAAAACAGTGTTTTATTTAGCTCTTCAAATTGGTGTTGGCACTACCTCTTACAATAAGACAAGAATTTCTTTGAGAAGGTGTAGAAAACAGAATATATATGATTTTCTTGGAGCCCAGCTGGTCACATTTCATTAATTTAAAGAATACAATCCTACATACAGTTTGAAAATATTCTAACTTTATATATAAAGAAATTAATTTCCAGACACGTTGTGAACTCAAAGTCAGATTGCTAATGGCCAGTGTCTGCTAAATAGGACAAGCTCTCAGACCTTCTTAACACACAATCTTTCCATGAAATCAGATAAAATGTAATGCTACTCATTGAAGTAAGAGATAATTAGTATTCAGATTCAAACTATGCTGTTAAGGCTACAAATTACAAGTTTAAGCTCTTGTTTTTATAGAATAAAAATATCTGCTCACTGTATAGGATTCTGCCTTTTCTTGGACTTTGAAAATAGGAAGGCTTATGGAAAACTGGAAAGAATTTTTATATTTGGGACTAAATAGAATACCTTTTCTCTTCTGTAGTATGGCAGCAAGACATTGAGGATCACTTATCACCTAATACCTGTCAGAATGGCTATCATCAAAAAGACCACAAATAAGGATTTCTCTGGTCATATGGCAGTTAAGAATCCTCCTTGAAATATAGGTGACACACGTTTGATTCCTAGTTGGGGAACTAAGATCCCACATGCCATGGAGCAACTAAGCCCATGCACCACAACAACTGAGCTCTAATGCTCCAGAGTCTGTGCACTACAACTAGAGAGCCTGCATGCCACAACTAAGTAGTTGGTAAAATGAAAGATCCTGCATGACGCAATGAAGATCCTGCATGACTCAATGAAGACCCAACTCAGTCAAAGAAGTAAATAAATAATTCTTTAAAAAGAATGCCTTGGGAAAAAATAGACCACAAATGATAAATGTTTGTGAGAATGTGGAGAAAAGTGCTTCCTTGTACACCACTGGTGGAAATGTAAATTTTCACAGTCACTGTGGAAAACAGTATGGAGGTTTTTCAAAAACTAAAACTAGTACTGCCATATGACTTAACAATTCCTGGGATTCCTTATAAAACTGGGACTAGAACTGCCATATGACCCAACAGTCCCACTACTGGGCATATACCCCTAGGAAACCAGAATTAAAAGAGACACATATACCCCAATGTTCACTGCAGTACTATTTACAATAGCTAGGACATGGAAGCCACCTAGATGTCCATCAGCAGATGAATGGATAAGAAAGTTGTGGTACATATATACAATGGAATATTACTCAGCTATAAAAAGTAATGCATTTGAGTCAGTTCTAATGAGATGGATGAACCTGGAGCCTATTACAGAGTGAAGTAAATCAGAAAAAGAAACACTGTATATTAACACGTATATAAGGAATTTAGAAAGACAGTACCGATGATCCTATGTGCATGGCAGCAAAGGAGACACAGATGTAAAGAACAGACTTTTTGGCTCAGTGGAAGGTGAGGGTGGGATAATTTGAACATCATCTTTAGGTGCCCTGCTTCATGCATCGAACTTTGCACTGGTCATCTATTTTACATATGGTAATGTACATGTTTCAATGTTTTTCTCTCAAATCATCCCACCCTCACCTTCTTCCACTGAGCCCAAAAGTCTGTTCAATAAATATTGGTCTGTAGGTGTTTCTTGTGGTTATCGGGTACAAATCTTTTTCTCCTTTAATCTTAACTATACCTGAAATAACATGAAATTCCAGAAATATAGGCAATCTGTATTATAGCATCCCCCTCCACAAAAGAACCTTCCAGTTCATTCCAAGGAGAACAAGGCATCTTTCTTGTCCACTAATTATAGCCACATTAAGTATTTTTATCACATTTGATCATTAAATTGATCATTCATTTGTTCACTGTTAATTCAACTATTAACCTATTTAATCCATATCAAGACAGACTGCTTCAGGTTATATTCTCCCAGAGTTTGGGAGATTGTTGGGAATACTGATATCAATACCTTTTTTATAGCCTATAATATAATAATTTTAAGAAAGAAATTTCAGAAAATCTTGAAAGGTCTGTCATAATTAGGTTCAGCTTTCTAAAGTATAAAACCAAATTGGTGCTAAAAACAATGTGGAAAACTCTCCCTTATATCACAGATGCTGGGGGTCAACAGCTCATGGCACTTGCATGATTATCAGGGACCATGGCTTATCTGAATGCTCCATCATAGTGTGCAGCTTTCATCTTCAAGTTTGCTTCAAGGAGAAATATGGCTGCTAGAGTTCCAGCCATCAGGTCTAAACTGGACACCAAAAAAATGGAGAAAAGAGAATCCTCTTTTCTACGAGATTTCCCAATATCTCATTCATCTCATTATCGTCTTCTATCAAAGAGAGTGAAAAATATAACTCCTTCACAAGGTTCCTTACAGTCTGGAGTAAAAAGGACTGCCAAAAATAAGAGTGGCACAACAGATATTTGAAGTGTGGAAGTTGATCATTAGCATAAAGAGACTCTGTCTCAGTATTGACAGTTTCTATCTATTTATACCAGCATTTTCTCATCACAAAACTCTGAATTTCACCTATTTTTTCCAACTTCACATATATTTAAGCCTCTATATCTTTGAAAATCATCCCATCTGAACATCAAGACAGTTCCCAAGAATTCCTACCTCCCACATCTGGCTCACCATGGAAGAGAGCACATGTGAAAGAAATTGGAATCAGGGAATTGTCCCTCCTTATCAGTGTCAAAGAACGTTCAATCTACTGTACAGTCATGCTCATTTCACATGCTAGCAAGGTTATACTCAAAAATCCCTCAAGCTAGGCTTCCACAGTACATGAACCAAGAACTTCCAGATGTAAAATCTGGGTTTTGAACAGGCAGATCATATTGCCAACATTCATTGGATCAAGGAGAAAAGCAAGGGAGTTCCAGAAAAATATCTTCTTTGGCTTCATTAACCACACTGATGCCTTTGACTGTGTGAATCACAGCAAATTGTGGAAATCGTCAAAGAGATGAGAGTACCAGACCACCTTACTTGTCTCCTGAGAAATCTGTATGCAGGCCAAGAAGCAAGAGTTAGAACCAGGCATGGAGCAATGGACTGGTTCAAACTTGGGAGAGAAGTATGACAAGGCTATATATTATCACCCTGCTTATTTAACTTATAACTTATAACCCTGCTTATTTAACTTATGCGAAATGCCGGGCTGGATGAATCACAAGTTGGAATCATGATTGCAGGAGGAATGTAGGAATTCTTGGGAACTGTCTTGATGTTCAGATGGGATGATTTCCATTGCTGGGGGAAATGTCAACAACCTAAGATATGCAGATAATATCTCTCTAATGGCGGAAAGTGAAAAGGAAATAAAGAGCCTCTTGATGATGGTGAAAGAGGAGAGTGAAAAAGCTAGCTTGAAACTCAACATTCTAGAAACTAAGATCATGTTATCCACTCTCATAACTTCATAGCAAATAGATGGGGAAAAAGTAGAAACAGTGACAGATTTGCTTTTCTTGGACTCCAAAATCACTGCAGAGAGTGACTGCAGCCATGAAATTAAAAGACGCTTGCTTCTTGGAAGAAAAGCTGTGACAAACCTAGACAGTGAATTAAAAATGCAGAGACATCACTTTGTCGACAAAGATCCATATAGTCAAAGTTATAGTTTTTCTGGTATTGATGTACAGATGTGAGAGTTCGACCATAAAAAAAGGCTGAGCATCAAAGAATTGATGCTTTCGAATTGTGGTGTGGGAGAAGACTCTTGAGAGTCCCTTGGATTGCAAGGAGATCAAACCAGTCAATTGTAAGAGAAATCAGTCTGAATGTTCATTGGAAGGACTGAGGCTGAAGCTGAAGCTCCAATACTTTGACCACTGGATGCTAAGAGCCGATTCATTGAAAAAGACCCTGATGCTGGGAAAGATTGAGGTCAGATGGAGAGGAGGGCAACAGAGGATGAGATGGTCAGATGACATCACTGACTCAATGAACAGGAAGTTGAGCAAACTTTGGGAGATAGTGGAGGACAGAGGAGCCAGGCATGGAGTCCATGGGGTTGCAGAGTTGAACATGACTTAGTGACTGAACAACAAAAACCCACCTCATTACCCAGACACAATTCACCATCTTTTTTGAGGGCAAGTTTTCTCTCCTCATTCTGATCCTAGATAAAATGCTTCCTAAAACCCCAGAGGGTAAAAAGAAACCACTGCCATAACCTGACATCATGCCAACTCAAGACATCTAGAACTACAGGCAAAAATATTTAAGTTGAAATCTATAGAGTAAAAATAACTCTCCCAAAATGTCACTGTCCATGGTGTTTTATGGTACACACTAGCTTTTATTTACATGAATTAAAACTTGTACCACTTCACACTGGCTGTCTACCAAAAGATGTTTTTATCCATCCTTTCCATGTGACAAATAGAACAGGCAGCTGAAACCATGTGTAGTAGTCAGAAACAAGAAAAAAAATTCAAAGCTATTACTCTGTGCCAGTCACTGTTCTAAGTGCTTCATGCTTTATAAAAATCAACTCATTTTGCACTTGTAATAGACTGAATGGTGACATGGATGTTTCCTGTAGTTTTCTGATCATGAGTGAGGCATATAGAAGTTAGGTAACTTGCTCAAAAATGCACAGACAGTGACTAGCTGAGTTTGGTGCTGAAGGCTGTTCAGTGTCCACATTCAGACTGAATTATGTGCTAGACAGGTTAATCTTTCACTCTGACTTTAAAGCAGCCCTGAGGTACCCTAAAAAGTTAAAACTACCGAGTTCTCATTCCTCACTATTGGTCCATTTCCTCTGGTCTTCTGGTCTTCTAGGATTTACCATTAATTGCAAGTACTCCAAACTCTCACACTACATCAATTATCAGATAACCCCTCAGATACTAATTAAAAAAAACATCAGGGATAACTTGCAAGCGAGAAGAGAACAAGGTTTTTCTCTCAATGTCTGGGGAGAAAGAACAGAGCCCTTTTAGAAATAAATGGAGACAATGAGGTCAAATTTCATCTGAGGGATAATTCTGAAGTGAGCACGGAGCATGACATAGGAAGTTTTGTCATCTAAGAGTCTTATCCTCAGAGGTAACCTCCACTACATAAGCACATAAGCTTGCCCCACCAAACTAAAATGTCTACAGGGACTCTGGAGACCAAGCCTATAGCAGATCCATGGAGCCAGAAAGCACTTAGTCTCCGCAGCAATCATGATGGAAAGCAGTCTTTTCTTCTAGACAAAGAATAACCTCTCCACATCTACTCAGAGGGCAAGCTTCAGGTAAGGGTGAAGTCCTAGCAACTTCATCAGAGAAAGCATGTTGTATCTTCCTAGAATATAAAGAATGTTTCCAGTGACTTCATCCCTAAATGTTTCTCCCCAACAAAAAGCACCACATGCTGCTAATAAAGCCTCCATTCCTTAACCAAGCTCTCTGTATGGGCCAGGGAAACATAGGGGTAAGAGGTTAGCCCTTAACTCTAGACAAACCAAAACCTGCACCGTGCAGTAGAGATGGGTCAGTCTGTGGCATCAGGAGCACTGGGCTGCAATGGAGAGCAAGATGATGTGGGACAGAGGACAGGCAGATCAATGAAGAGTGGCCAAGCATTAAGCAGCATATATAATACTGTGTACTTTGAAGCTAAAAAAGACATCCAGGAACAGAACAGGCTGCCCCTGCCTCTGGGTAGATGGGCTATTCAATATTCACTGGAAGAGTGGATGTTGCCCAGAGTAAATGAGAATCCAATCTCATTTATGCTGCCTCTGAATATTTTTGACAATGTTGAGTCATAGTCACAAGAACAATATTAAACCTTGCATGGCCATGAAGAAAGAGAAATAGAGCAAGTAAAGCCAAAAAGTCCCAGAGACAGCAACTTTCCAGCTGCATTTTAGCAGGAAAATGAAATATAAAGAGAACATCAAAAGGCAACGGAGAACAGGTGGGAGACCAGCTTTATGCAGGAGAGGCCATCCTGTCTCAGTGCAATGTATTTGCTTGCAGAAGCTGGTGGCCCCCCATGAGGGTTTGTGTCCCTTCTTTGAGATCCCAGAGACCCATCACTACTGAGTTCCAGCTCCTTCTTCTTCCTTCCTCCCCACCCCCACCCCACCACCACAAGAAAGAATAACCCATGCAGCTCAGCACTCTACACACCATCTGGAATAAGGAGTTATTTGAAAAATGAGACCTTTGGATTTGTGAACATAATGAGTAATCACTTCATAAATTAATTGCATTACTCATGCTAAGTGCTTTGAATGGCACAATGTGTAAGAGTCTCATTTTTAGAGAAATTACAATCTCTGCCAAAATTAAAAATTAACATATTGGAAATTATTAACAAACAATGTAACACTTATAAGATTTTCCTTTACACAAGGTCTTTAATATTTTTCAGCATATTTAACAAAGATTTGTGAATATAAAAGGGGATTGTTCATACTTTGGAGGCAATGATGTCCTGGCTCAGCAGTTATGACATCTGGGGGCTTAGGAGGAGGTAACTTACCCTCTGGATGAACCAATATCAATGGACTTAAATATCTTACCCCATGGAGTCATACTGCAGCTTCAACCTGAATGAGGAAGATGTTCTTAAGCTTTGTGAACCTCTGTTTTCCCAGAGTTATTGAAGTAGGACATGAAACAGTGCACATATAGTGTCTGGTACACAGACTAAATGGTGGCACTCATTCAGTGCTGATTTACTTCCTATCCTTTCTCATGGTTTGCTAGAAAATGTTTGTTTGTTTTTTTTATAATCTCTATAAGTAAAACACTTTGAAAAATCATACCTCAGGCTTCTTGTGAGGATATGGTTTCCTATGCTTCTCAAACTTCTCTGTCTATGGGATTTTACTGGGGATGACCCATAGTGAGGATCAGTGAGGATGCTTTATGAAAGAAGTAGAGGCTGAGCTATAATGAAATCAAGCATATGATGTAAAGTAAAACAGCCCAGATTTGCAGTTGAGGTGTGTGTGCGCACACACGCACGCTCATCCAGAAATGCCTGGTACACTGAACTGGAAATTGCAAAAAATCTCTTCTCAATTCTCTTACCACTCTCCCTCCTGCGACGTTACTCTTCTCTTCCTGGCATTCTTTTCTGTCTTAGTCATTTGCACAAATGCTGCTGCTCTCCCAGTCGCTAACCACTTTTACAAAAGCAAATTTCTAGAAGAAAAAACAACAAAAGCAAAACTAAACAAGTGGGATTACATCAAACTAAATTTCTCCATAGCAAAGGAAATTACCAACAAAATGGAAAGGCAACTTACTAAATAGGAAAAAATATTTGCAAATTATAATAACTGATAAGAGGTTAATATCGAAAATATGTATATAAATTCATACAACTTAACAATAAAAACAATCAATTCAGTTAAAATGTGCAGAGGACCTGAGTAGACATTTTATCCAAAGGAGACATATAAACAGCCAGCAAGAAAAGGTGTTCAACATCACTAATCATCAGAGAAATGCAAGTCCAAACCACAATGAAGTATCATCTCACACCTGTCAGAATGGCTGTCACCAAAGAAACAAATCTGCAATTGTTGGTGAGGGTATGGAGAAAAAGCCACCCTCATTCACTGTTGGTGGGAATGTAAATTGGTGCAGCCACTATAGTAAGTGGTATGGAAAAAAAATAAAAGTGGAATAATTATATATAATTCATAAATTCCACTTTTGGTATTCATCTGAAGAAACAAAAAACACTCCTGGCATACCTCAGAGATATTGTGGGTTCTGTTTCAGACCACAACAATAAAGCAAATATCACAATAAAACAAATGACACATTTTTTTTGGTTTCCAAGTGCATATAAAAGTTACTATATTGTAGTCTATTAAAAGTGTAAGAGAAGTATGTCTAAAAAATGTACATACCTTAATTTTAAAATCCTCTATTGCTGGAAAAAAAAAAGGCTAACCATTATCTGAGCCTTCAGGGAGTTATAATTGTTTTGCAACAGTAACATCAAAGATCACTGATCATAGGGAATTACCTGGAGGTCCAATGGTTAGGACTCTGCTCTTTCACTGCCAAGGGCCTGAGTTCAGTCCCTGGTCAGGGAACAAAGATCCCATAAGCCATGTGTTGCAGTCAAAAACAAAAACAGGACAAGGATCACTGATCACGAATCACCATAATAAATAAAATAATCATAAAAGGTTTGAAATATTGTGAAAATTACTAAAATGTGACACTAAGATGTGAAATGAGCAGATGCTATTGAAAAAAATAATACCAATAGACTTTTTTGGTGCAGGGTTGCCACGAACTTTCAACTTGTAAAAAATGTAATAAATGAAAAGGGCAATAAAGTGAACCTCAATAAAACAAGCTATACCCATAATTCAAAAAGATATATATACACACCCACTGCAGCATTATTTGCAATAGTCAAGATACGGAACCAAGCTAAATGACCCATCACCCATCAATGAATGAGTGGATAAAGAAAATGTGGTATATATACACATGGAATACTATAGGACCATAAAAGAATAAAATCTTGCTATTTGTGACAACATTGATGGGCCTTGAGGGCATTATGTTAAGTGAACTAAGTTAGAGAAACAAAAATACCATATGATTGATTGTACTTATATGTGAACTACCAGAAAAAAAAAGCTCATAGACACAGAAAACAGACTGGTAATTGCCAGAGGTGGGAAGATGGACAAAATGGACTAACGAGGTCAAAAGATATGAACTTTCACTTATAAATCAAATAAGTAATGGAGATGTAATATACATCATGGTAACTATAATTAATAATACTGTATTGTATATTTGAAAGTTGCTGAGAGAGTAAATTGTAAATGATCTCATAACAAGAAAAAAATGTAACTATATGGGAACAGAAGGTTAACTAGAATTACTATGGTAATAATTTTGCAATATATATGAATATAGAATCATTATATTGTACACCTGAAAATAACATAGTGTTATGTGTCAATTAGACCTTAATTTAAAAAAATAAAAAATTAAAAAGCAAAGTGCTAGAGAGAATAATGATTAAGATCATAGCTTTCAGTATTGGCTATCACTTGCTGCTACATAAATAATCTAAGGTAGACGAGTTATCTTCCCCAAGTCAGTCTGCTTAACAGTAAAACAGGAATGAAAACATCTACCTTACTGGATTGTTAAAGCCCTAAATAAGATAATCATGTAAAGCTGTTATTAAAGAATCTCACTCACACTGAGTGCTTAATCAAATAAGAAAAAAAATAAAGCCAAGTCAAATCTTAAAAAAAAGAATAATTTGTATTTATTATTACAATATCCTGTATCTATTTTTCTTTCTTCCTCCATACTTTTAAGATTCCTTGGTGGCTCAGACAGTAAAGAGTCTGCCTGCAATGTGGGAGACCACGTTTGATCCCTGGGTCAGGAAGATCTCATGGAGAAGGAAATGGCAACCCACTCCAGTAATCTTGCCTGAAAAATCACATGGATGGAGGAGCTTGGTGGGTTACAGTCCATAGGGTCGCAAAGAGTCAGACACGACTGAGTGACTTCACTACCCTCATACTTTTATCTTTTTTCAATATCCCTGCAACGTTTCCCTTTCTTGTATAGTTTAGGTTCTGAGAAGAAACCTTAGAATCAGAAATTAGGAAAGGAAAGCGACATGATAACTTTTCATTTTAAAAAGTGAGCAAACCTGACTTTGCCCTGTCTTGTATAGTTTAGGTTCTGAGAAGAAACCTTAGAATCAGAAATTAGGAAAGGAAAGCGACATGATAACTTTTCATTTTAAAAAGTGAGCAAACCTGACTTTGCCCTGCTGCAACTCATGTATCAAAATCTGAGTGCTGATTTCCCATTAGAGATAAAATAATGAAATTCAGTAAGAACTATCCTAGAAGTACTTTTGATAGAATGGTGGGTTGAAGTGCAGGAATTGGATGTTCCACGAGAATATTAGAAACTTTATAGGAAATATTATAAATAAATAGCTAAAGAGAAGCTGCTGTATACACAAGGAGCTCAACTTGGTGCTCTGTGATGACCTAGAGGAGTGGTGGGGAGGGGGGAGGGAAGCTCAAGAGGGAGGGGATATATGTATACATATAGTTTATCTACTTTGCTGTACAACAGAAATTAACGCAACATAATAAAGCAATTATACTCCAATTAAAAAATACAATATAATTGGTAAATACCAATTATACTTGGTATAAATAATTTTAAAATGAATACTTCATAGGTTACCTGCACACAGGACTTAATTCCCTTTCAATAGTTTCAAGTATTATATCATCTCCACCAAGAACTTGAGGGTGTGCAGTCCTATGGGGAGTGCAGGAGGTTGGAGACTGACGCAGCTCAGTAGTAAGACCCCATGAATCAGCAAATAACAACCCAGTTGCTTTCTGACAGCAATGGAATCTGGAAATCAAATTAGTTGTGTCTTTCAACTCCGAGAGGAAACAGCTGCTTGGCAAAGAAGTATAGCGGGAATTCAAATGTCATTCAAACTGTTTTCTCTAGAGGCAATTGGATCCTTCAGTAGAGAACTTTAGGCACTATGTTTCTTACACTGACCAACACTTTTCTCCTTTTGCTCAGAATTCTGTGTTCTGGGGTCTCATTAGTTGACATGACTGAGTCAAAGGTGGGCATGACTTAGCTCCTCCACTCAGAAGATGTTGGACTGTGCTTTTTATTTACTGACAAAGAGAATAATAGTGCTGCACATGTGTGAGCCGTCATGTGGGGGAGACCAGCATGGTACAGAGGGCCAGGGAGGCAATATAAGCCTTAGGAGGTGAGTAGGATGTGTTCTTATCAATAAACCCCTTATCTGTTTACAAAGCCCTTATTCTTATTTTATACCACCTTTAAGCTCACTCCTACTACCATCTCCAAAAGGCAAAGCAAGAATGCCTAAGAAAGTGATCAATGCCCTGTTAATGAGTATGTAGAGAGAATTCAAACCTTCTAATAGTGATGGGAGCTATGGCAGACTTCGACCAAACGGGAAGAAAAATGCTTTCACAAACCTAATGTCCCTTTATCATCCTCAAGACTCTATAGTTGAAGCAGGTACTTTCTCCCCACATTACAGATGCAGAAATTAAAGTTCAGAGAAATTAAATGGCATAGTCAAGGTCACAGACTAGGAAGGAGAGCAAGACATATATGTAACTCTTCTAACTCCTGGTTCTGATATCTCCAATATTTCAGTGTCCCTACAGAGGTAAGGCTTCCCTGGTTGCTCAGCTGGTAAAGAATCCACCTGCAATGCAGGAGACCCCAGTTTGATTCCTGGGTCAGGAAGATCCACTGGAGAAGGAATAGGCTACTTACTCCAGTGTTCTTGGGTTTCCCTGATAGATCAGCTGGTAAAGAATCTGCCTGCAATGCGGGAGACCTGGGTTTGATCCCTGGGTTGAGAAGATCCCCTGGAGAAGGGAATGGCTACCCACTCAAGTATTCTTGCCTGGAGAATTTCATGGACTACAGTCCATGTGTCCCAAAGAGTTGGATATGACTGAGTGACTTTCACTTTCAAAGAGGTAAGGAAAATCAGATAGGTGGAACCTGTGAAAGCAAGAGCAAGCACAGGAATGAGAAAGACAATTTTTCTTCTTAGATTTTATTTATCCCCACTTTCTCAATTCATCCCAGGTGCTGGAAAATGCCTTAGCATGAGAAGTGACAACCAAAGCATTTGGGGGGATCCCCCTAAGGACTTCATCCTTCTGGGTGTTTCTGACAGGCCATGGCTGCAACTACCTCTCTTTGTGGTCCTCCTAGTGTCCTATGTGCTGGCCATGTTGGGGAACATTTCCATCATCTTGGTGTCTCGCCTGGATCCCCAGCTCCACAGCCCCATGTACATCTTCCTTAGCCACCTCTCCTTCCTGGACCTCTGCTATACCACCACCACTGTTCCTCAGATGCTGGTCAACATGGGCAGCTCCAGCAAGACCATCAGCTATAGTGGATGCACAGTACAGTATGCAATTTTCCACTGGTTGGGATGCACTGAGTGCATCGTTTTGGCAGCCATGGCCCTGGACCGCTACGTGGCCATTTGCGAGCCCCTCCGATATACCATTATCATGCACCGCCCTCTCTGCCAGAAGCTCGTGGCTGTGGCCTGGCTCAGTGGCTTTGGCAACTCCCTCGTTCAGGTGGTCCTGACAGTGCAGTTGCCTTTCTGTGGGCGACAGGTGTTAAACAACTTCTTCTGTGAAGTGCCAGCCATGATCAAGCTATCATGTACTGACACAGCTGTGAATGACACCACACTAGCGGTGCTGGTGGCCTTCTTTGTGCTGGCCCCCCTGGCTCTCATCCTTCTCTCCTATGGCTTCATTGCCCATGCAGTGCTCAGAATCCAGTCCTCCAAGGGTCGGCAAAAAGCCTTTGGGACCTGTTCTTCCCACCTGGTGGTGGTCTCCCTTTTCTACCTACCTGCCATCTACATGTACCTGCAACCTCCTTCCAGCTACTCCCAAGAGCAGGGCAAATTTATCTCCCTCTTCTATTCCATAATCACCCCTACCCTCAATCCCTTCATCTATACCCTGAGGAACAAGGATGTGAAGGGTGCTCTGAGAAGACTTCTGGCAAGGATCTGGAGGTTCTGCATAAGGTAAAGACCTGAGATGTGGTAGTTTCCATTGGTTAGAGAAAACTAGGAGGTGTATTGTGTGCTCAGAGTACTTTTCATTAAGGAGTCCATAACGAAACAGTCTACTTGTTTTTGAGAGACCTCAAAATTCTCTACCCAAAGTATCTCACTTTCTGTGTTCTCACAGTATCTAAAGTCCCACCTTTCCCAAGGATCTTTAATTGTAAGAGGCCATAATTAAGAATTGTTTAAACAGAATTGATGAAAAGACTCTTGCTCCTTGGAAGAAAAGCTATGACCAACTGAGACAGCATATTAAAAAGCAGAGACATCACTCTGCCAACAAAGTTTCATCTAGTAAAGGCTATGGTTTTTCCAGTAGTCAGTTATGGATGTGAGAGTTGGACTATAAAGAAAGCTGAGCACTGAAGAATTGATGCTTTTGAACTCTGGAGTTGGAGAAGACTTGAGAGTCCCAGGGTCTGCAAGGAGATCCAACCAGTCCATCCTAAAGGAAATCAGTCCTGAATATTCACTGGAAGGACTGATGTTGAAGCTGAAATTCCAATATTTTGGCCATCTGATGCGAATAACTGACTCATTTGAAAAGACTCTGATGCTGGGAAAGATGGAAGGCAGAAAGAGAAGGGGGCAACAGAGGGTGAGATGGTTGGATAGCATCACTGACTCAATGGACATGAGTTTGAGTAAACTCTGGGAGTTGGTGATGGACAGGGAGGCCTGGCGTGCTGCCTCCACACAGTCACATAGAGTTGGACACGACTGAGTGGCTGAACTGAACTGAACTGAATTGATGTCCGGTAAGTATTTGTCAAATTATTTAGCTTCTAATTTCCTGATCTTTTCCCCTTCTCATATTCCTGCTTTTCTTCTGCTTCTCCCATTTGTCTCTTTCTAAACTTTCTTCCTTTTCCCATTACTTCTAAGCATAAATAAGGTGAAACTAAGCCAATCTTATACTACTTATAAGAAATTTATGCTCTTCTCTATATATTTAAATCTCCATAAATTATATGTGCCTTTGAAAAAATTCAAAAACTGAAGTAGATTACTTTCTTATTCTTGTCTTAGATGGTGCTTTTTTCGAGTTTCAGTTTTTTTCTATAGAAAGTTTTTCCACCATTGACTGAGAACTAGTACAAGCATAGGTAAGGTGAGTATATAAGACTCTATGTTGGTTCTATGAGTACAAAAAAAAATGGCATAATCTCTTATCCAAAAGAGGGAATGTACTCTAATTGAGAACACAGGATATAAATACAATCATAATTAATGACAATAAAAACTTTAAATAACAAGTTCAAGTTTATTGCAATAGCTAATATTTGTAGAAGACTTCCAAGATGTAAGTACTAGATTAAGTGCATTTACACAGACCATCTTGTTTAAGCTGCAAATAACTTTATAATATAATCACCTTTATGATTCTTCATTGTCATAAAATAAATTGATTATTAGAGAGGCTGCAATAGCTTGGCCAAGGTCCTTCCAGTAAATGAGAGAACTGAGACCAGAACTAAACCAGAACTGTGTGGGCCACTTCTGTTAGTAGTAGAACAGATGATAATATTAGAATTTTATATTTGTGTTTTGTTTTTTTCCTGTTCTAGATTAATTTAAATTTAATTCATTCATTTTTATCCCCCTGCCATGCATATGCCAAACATGCAAGCATAAGAAATAATGTATAATAATAGCAATAGAAATAATGTATAAAAATTAGGAAAAAGCAAAATTGAAGAAGTCCTTCTACAGTGAGGACAAAAAAAGGAATACAAATCTCAAAGCTAAAGCAGAGGGATGGGCTGGGGAGGGAGGTGGGAGGGGGGTTCAGGATGGGGAACACATGTACACCCATGGCTGATTCATGTCAATGTATGGCAAAAACCACTACAATATTGTAGAGTAATTAGCCTCCAATTAAAATAAATAAATTTTTTAAAAAAGAATGCAATGTACAACATGATGCTTATAGCTAACATGGCTATATGCTCTATAGGAAAGTTGCTAATAAAGTAGACCTAAGAGTTTTCAACACAATGATATTTTTTTCCTTCTTCTTCCTTCTTTTTTATTGTTTCTGTATGAGAAGATGGATGTTATTGAATCTATTATGGTAATCATTTCACAACATATATAAATCAAACCATCAAGCTGTACACCTGGAACTTGTATAGTGAAGTATGTCAACTATTTTCAATAAAACTGGAAAAATGGAAAATTCAATGGCTTTTAGTATATTCACAGCTTTGTAAACTCATCACAATTTTAGATTTCTTTACTTCAGAGAATGCTCACTCCCCTTAGTCATCACACTGCTAAACGTTTATTCCGCCACACCCCTAGTCCTAGGCAACCATCTACTTTCTGTCTCTATAGATTTGCCTATTTAGGACATTCCTCTGAAATATTTGAGGTGCATTTTTTCTTCCCAGTGATTTCCGGTACCCTAGAGCTTCCCCACCGAGGTTGAAGCATCTGCTGTTTCAGTGGTGTAAAGAAACCATTCTTAACCTTGACATTTAACTTTAAAAACCTAAAAGAAAACAACCCTGAAAATTCATTGGAAGGGCTGATGATGAAGCTGAAGCTCCAATACTTTGGCCAGCTGATGCAAAGAACTGACTCACTGGAAAAGACCCTGATGCTGGGCAAAATCAAAGGCAAAAGGAGAAGAGGGTGGCAGAGGATGAGATAGTTAGATAGCATCACCGACTCAATGGACATGAGCTTGAGCAAACTGCGGGAGATAGTGAAGGACAGGGAAGCTTGGAATGCTGCAGGCCATGGGGTCGCAAAGAGTCAGACACGACTTAGTGACTGAACAGCAAAATTCAGTTTCTCAACAAAGTTTCCTGGAAATTGTTCTAGCCTTTCCATATGGAATAGTTTTGGTACTCTTGTCAAAGATAGCTTGACCCTATGTGTGTGGTTTTATTTCTACATTCAATATCTTATTTCATTGGTTTATATAACATAATTTCTATATATATATATATATATATATATATGGAATAATTACCTGATAATTATGATTAAAACTTTAAGAACAATAGAGTCTATGTAAAAGAAAAAAACCTAAATGGAAAATGTGGCCATGATTATTTGAGGGTCAGGAATTTTAGGCAGGACTCTACTGAATGGTTCTTCCCTGACATCTGAAGAACATGGTCCCAAAGAATCAGAGTCAGGAGCTCTGGCTTGGTGGGTGTTCCACAAGGGCTAATAGGAAAAGGATGAACATACAAACCCTTCAAACTTAACACTACAGAAGCAGGGACTTCCTGATTATCCAGTGGCTGAGACTCCATGATCCCAATGCAAGGGAATTACTAAGTTACTAAGATCAAACCTGAGTTTGATCCCTGGTCAAGGAATTAGATATCACATGCTGCAACTAAGAGTTCACTGCTGCAACTAAAGATTCCTCACTCCACAGTGAAGATTAAAGATCCCCATGCAGTCAAATAAATTAATTAATTAAAGTAATATATACTTTAAAAAAAAAAGGACTACAGAAGTAGAAGACAAAACTCAACAAGAAATGACCATTTTCCAACTTCCCCCCCATATATAGTCATGCACTCCCTCATTCTCTTCATTACCTGCAAGGTATTTGTCTTTGCCCTTCTTACTTTCTTCTCAGTCTCTCTGTGTAGTTTCCCAGCTAAACAACTTCAACCCGAGAGGAGAATGCACCATAACCAAGCACTTTGGCGGTTGTATTCTAGGATGTTGGTCTCTCTGTTGTTCAAGGTAAAGCTCACTCCCCAGCCTTCCTCTCTAATCTACCTTCTAACCCACCCTGTGGCAGGTGGCCTGACAATTTGGTGCATGAGAAGAGTTTTTCCTAGTACCCCAGACCTACATATTTTTACAGAACCAAATGAAGGAGATGAAAATGGGTAGGCAGCAACCAGAAACAGCTATGTTGATAACTTCTCAGTTCTTCCTATAGATATGTAAACCCTGGTTTCAAAATGGTACCAAAATATGCATCCACTATTCAGATATGTTTTTATTTCAGGCATTGGCATTTGTATTATGTAAATCATTGTTATTAGTAATTACTTGATAGTGTAGCCATTACAAAATCTAAGTGGCAAAGGGAAGGTGCAGGCATCCTCTAGTCCAAGGCCACAGTATTAAGGAAGAGGAAATGGAGTGCCCAAAAAGTAAGGTAAGGCTTCTAAATGATAACTAAGTGATAACTGACCTGAGATGGAAACTTAGGAAATATGTTTGTGCTTTTTAGAAACACAGCACTTCCCCTCTAGCATTTTGTGAATTTTGGCTTTTGTAAAATTTTTTGTACTTTGTGCTGTGAAGTAAGAGAAAGAGAAAACCTACAGATAGATCTTTCCCCCTTTATGTTTTTCAGCCTATCATTTTGTCTCTACCATAGGAAAAAAAGAAGCTTCTCTTCTGTGTAGCTCAGTCAGTAAAGCATTTACCTGCAATACAGGAAACCTGGGTTCAATTCCTGGGTCGGGAAGATCCCCTGGAGAAGGAAATGGCAACCCACTCCAGTATTCTTGCCTGGAGAATCCCATGGACAGAGGAGCCTGGCAAGTTACAGTCTATGGGATCACAAGAGTTGGACACAACTTAGCGCTATCTTTCTTTCTTTCTTAGGAAAAAAATATGTAAATAGTTGGCTTTGCATTTGTCCTTATGTACATACTTTAAACTATGATGGTAAATACTGCAGGAACACAGAATGGAGTTAGAATGAGAAAGTTTAATGCTTCTTTTTACATAAACTCAGTATACATGAGGGGGCTTCCCAGGTGGCACTAGTGGTAAAGAACCCTCCTGCCAAGGCAAACGACATGGGTTTGGTCCCTGGGTTGGGAAGATCCCCATCTCCCCCCGGGAGAAGGACATGGTAACTGACTCCAGGATTCTTGCCTGGAGAATCCCACAGATAGAGGAGCCTGGCAGGCTACAGTTCATGGGGTCCCAAGAGTTGGACACAGCTGAAGCAAGTTAGCATGCATGCATGCACTATATGTGAATTTTCTTCTATAAGGACATATATAATTTATTTTGTGCATGTGTTCAACTGCTTTTCACATTTTTATGTTTCAATATCAAAATTTTTAATTTACACTTATAAACAATTTTTTGTTACAAAAAAAAAATATTTGGTTGGCCAAAAAGTCATTTGAGTTTTTCCTTAACATCTTACAGAAAACCTAAACAAACTTTTTTTGCCACAGTAGCACTTTTCAGCTGACAGAATTTTTTTTTTAATAAATTTATTTATTTTAGTTGGGGGCTAATTACTTTACAATATTGTAGTGGTTTTTGCCATACTTTGACATGAATCAGCCATGGGTTTACATGTGTTCCCCATCCTGAATCCCCCTCCCACCTCCCTCCCCATCCCATCCCTCTGGGTCATCCCATTGCCCCAGCCCTGGGCATTTGTCTCATGCATCAAATCTGGAATGGTGTTCTGTTTCACATATGATAATATACATGTTTCAATGCTATTCTCTCAGAATGTCCCACCCTCACCTTCTCCCTCAGAGTCCGTAAGACTTCTATGCATCTGTGTCTCTTATTCTGTCTTGCATATAGGGTTATCGTTACCATCTATCAAATTCCATATATATGCATTAGTATACTGTATTGCTGTTTTTCTTTCTGGCTTACTTCACTCTGTATAATGGGCTCCAGTTTCATCCATCTCAATAGAACTGATTCAAATGTATTCGTTTTAATGGCTGAGTAATATTCCGTTGTGTATATGTACCACAACTTCCTTATCCATTCATCTGCTGATGGACATCTAGGTTGCTTCCATGTCCTGGCTATTGTAAATAGTGCGGCGATGAACACTGGGGTACACGCGTCTCTTTCAATTCTGGTTTCCTTGGTGTGTATGCCCAGCAGTGGGATTGCTGGGTCATATGGCAGTTCTATTCCCAGTTTTTTAAGGAATCTCCACACTGTTCTCCATAGTGGCTGTACTAGTTTGCATTCCCACCAACAGTGTAAGAGGGTTCCCTTTTCTCCACACCCTCTCCAGCATTTATTGCTTGTAGACTTTCGGATAGCAGCCATTCTGACTGGTGTGAAATGGTACCTCATTGTTGTTTTGATTTGCATTTCTCTAATAATGAGTGATGTTGAGCATCTTTTCATGTGTTTGTTAGCCATCTGTATGTCTTCTTTGGAGAAATGTCTGTTTAGTTCTTTGGCCCATTTTTTGATTGGGTCGTTTATTTTTCTGGAATTCAGCTGCAGGAGTTGCTTGTATATTTTTGAGATTAATTGTTTGTTGCTTTGTTTGCTATTGTTTTCTCCCATTCTGAAGGCTGTCTTTTCACCTTGCTTATAGCTTCCTTTGTTGTGCAAAAGCTTTTAATTTTAATTAGGTCCCATTTGTTTATTTTTGCTTTTATTTCCAATATTCTGGGAGGTGGGTCATGGAGGATCCTGCTGTGATTTATGTCTGAGAGTGTTTTGCCTATGTTTTCCTCTAGGAGTTTTATAGTTTCTGGTCTTACGTTTAGATCTTTAATCCATTTTGAGTTTATTTTTGTGTACGGTGTTAGGAAGTGTTCTAGTTTCATTCTTTTACAAGTGGTTGACCAGTTTTCCCAGCACCACTTGTTAAAGAGATTGTCTTTTCTCCATTGTATATTCTTGCCTCCTTTGTCGAAGATAAGGTGTCCATAGGTGCATGGATTTATCTCTGGGCTTTCTATTTTGTTCCATTGGTCTATATTTCTATCTTTGTGCCAGTACCATACTGTCTTGATGACTGTGACTTTGTAGTAGAGCCTGAAGTCAGGCAGGTTGATTCCTCCAGTTCCATTCTTCTTTCTCAAGATTGCTTTGGCTATTCGAGGTTTTTTATATTTCCATACAAATTTTGAAATGATTTGTTCTAGTTCTGGTGAAAAATACCATTGGTAGCTTGATAGGGATTGCATTGAATCTACAGATTGCTTTGGGTAGTACAGCTGACAGAATTTTTAAAAATATTTGGGTCAGTATTATAAACACAAAGATGACCCACCAGTTGAAGGATACATATAATTTAGAATATACATATATACATGTATATATATAAGAAATACTTTCTTCTGAATCCCAAAGTCTTTTCTGAGTATCTTTATATTTTTGTCCATGAGGAAGAAATCACTAGATTCTGAATCCAAACACTAGACTAGGGAAAGCATAAGAATGCGACCCAAACTGAGAAGGCTCCAAGGTCAATAGGATTTATTGAGTTTTCTGCTTACTGAATGGTTTAAAAACAGTAAAATCTAACTTAGATGAACAGAAAGACAGGGGAAAAGTCCCTTAAGGTAGATATCTATAAATTTTCCATCTCTAATTACTAGAAGCAGATATGGTTAGGTCCTAAGGTGATGGAGAACTCACCATAGGAGACATTCAGACACAAAGCTGATTTTCTCCTGGGAAGGGAGTCCCAGTTGCCTCATCAGTCTCAGCAGGCTGAGGCTTCTTGAAATAGGCAGGAAATTTCCACAGCACTAATACTGTCATCTCTTCATGATTCTGTACCCAGGATGCTAATAAAGACAGGTCTCTAATTCCAACCCTTCTTCAATGACCATGGTGTCCTGGAGGTAAGTCATTTGTACCCTTGCTCAGGCTGTGATCAAACCTGATTTTATAGCAAATACTATAAAATGCACATGAGAAGGGAAAAGGAACATATGTGATGCCTTTGGGAATGGCTATGATTAGGTACATTGAGGGGAAAAGTAAACCTATTCCATGCACAGAGAACAATATGAGCAAATCACACTGATAAAAATAAAAACCAACACACTGTACACTTTAAACTTATACAATGTTGTATGTCAATTAAATCTCAATAAAGCTGGAGGGGCAAGGAAAAGAAGCAACTTCATCTGAAAAAAAAAAATTATGCCCAGAGTACTTGAAGGCAGAACAGTTAATCAAAGGATAAAGGCAAGATTTCTCTTTCTAAAAGACTAATTAACCTGGATTTAACAGTGGTCAGCTGAATGAAACCCAATGAGAATGATGACCATTTTTTGTGTTTGGAAGATATCAGCATACAAATATTTGGGGGAATGCTATTTTTTATTCAATAAAATTCATTTTCAGAGAAGTTTTAGGTTCACAGCAAAATTGAGGGTAAAACATTCCCATATATTCACTCCCCCTATACATGAATAATCTCCCCACTATTAACATCCCACATGACAGTGGTATGTTTGCTACAACTGATGAATCTACATTGATAAATCATTATCATCCAAACCCATAATTTACCTTGAGATTCACTCCTGGTGTTGTACATTCTATAGATTTTGATAAATGTATAATGACACATATCCACCATTATAGTATCGTACTATAATTTCACGGCCCTAAATATCCAATATGCTCTACCTGAGAAAAACGGTCTTTGTTTGAAAATTCTGTCAGTGATTTGTCTATCTTTGCCTGGATTTATAAAGTGAGGAAAACATACAAACCAACATTTTCTGTAATCATTTTGGACATTTTTAATACCAACTAGCTTGTGTTATAACCAGAAGTTTATCACAATAGATACAGTTTATCTGTGCTTCACAGCATTATGACTTTTGTGTAATGCTTTGTATTCATTTTACATTAAATTATTTTCCAAATAAGTAGTAGAGATAGATGTGAATTCACCAAGGATGAGCCCAGGTCCACTCAAACCAATAGGTTTTAAGATTGATGCTTTTGCATTGCAGTATTCTGACAATTCTTCCCAAATGATCAGTTCTACTGGTCATGCAGAATATGTGGTTCAGGATGGAGGAATTTCTCAAAACCAAGAAGGGCTAAGGAGAGTTCATGGATAATGCTAAAAGGAGGGGCTCCAGACCGCTAGGACATGGCAACTGAGAACCAGAAAGGTGATAAAGTCAATCGACATTTTCCACCTCCTAGGATCTGTTATTGCCCCTCACTCTCTATAACCTCTGCCCTAGTACATGCCAACTTTCACCATCAATGATGTAATTACATAATGGGAATACTTTATGGCAAGCGTATCTACATTTGTTCACTCAAGAGTGCTCTGGAAAAAAACATAGGTGCTGGTAAGAACAAAACAAATAAAAGAAGTTTCCACAAATTCTTGGATCCTCAAGGATTTGTACTAACCAGTGTTGGGAAGATTGACGTGAATAGCTGGAGCTTTGCTTAGAAGGGTCACAACAGCTGTGAAAATAAAGAGTTTCAGAAGTTTACCACTGATAGACTAAACATTGTCTGACTGAAGATTTGCCATTATAGAATAGGATTCTGCAACACAGATAATGGATGATGGTTTCTGAGCTTCAAGTACAAGGACCAGGGTTTCTGGAACAATATAATCCTAGACCTGGAAATACTATATTTCATTTTTTATAAATTATAAAATTAGAGACTACAGATAAAGTGAATATATTTCAAATAAACACATAGTAAGTAAGTGTTAGTCTCTCAGTCACGTCCGACTCTTTGAGACCCCAGGGACTGTCACCCACCAGGCTCCTCTGTCCATGGGATTTCCCAGGCCAGAATACTGGAGTAGATAATCATTCCTTTCTCCAGGGGATCTTCCCAACCCAGGGATTGAACCAGGTCTCCTGAATTACAAGCAGATTCTTTACTGTCTGAGCCACTAAGGAAGCCCCAAAATAAATAAACCACAAATAAACACATAGTGGTGAACAAAATATACTCTTCATGGAGCCATTAAGTGATAGCTGAGTACTCCCCTAGAAGATAAAGTAGGATTACCACACAAATCTCATGACACCTAATATTAGAGGCTTCCCCTATCAGAAGTGCAGAGCACTTATCAATATCATGTTATGTTGGAAAAGAGAAACCTGGAGCTACAAGGGAACAGAGATCATTTAGATGAATATATGTGTGTGTGTGTATATATATATATATAAATAAATATATATATAATATATATATGTATATAGCTAAGGAGTCAAGGAATATGGAAAATGGAAGGCAGAATTCACCAGAAGGAAACTTAATCTACCTTTGCCACATCCCTACTATAGCATGGCCCAGAAACCACCTCTTCCCTTCATACATTTCCATTGTGCCATGTGATGCTAGCACATTCCAGATTCAGCTTCCAGCTCCAAGTAGGTATCTCCAACCTGAATTGATCACAGGCTGGAGGGTGATGAGAAAATGAATGAAACACAAATTCCTCCTTGAAGATAATGATATTGATACAGAAATGCATCATAAGGATTGTTTTGGGGTAAATGATATCAGTTAAAAAGTAAATAAATGTAGTCACAACTATTGATCAATAATTAATATTGGTATTATTACTGAAAAGTATTAACAAGCAACAGATACTGCTATGATGTCTGCTTTGAAAACCAATGGTCAGAAATGGCACGGTTCTCCTCCAATTAAAAATAAGTGTTAAAAAATGGGCAAAAAAAAAAAAGAAATGGCACTGTTCTAACTGAAACTGCAAAGTGATAAATATTTAGTGAGTGCTTTACTTTGAAAGTCCCTTAGAGGGATGCTGAAATGAATTAAGTGAAGTTCTTGTCTCAGGGAAGTGAAATTCTCATAGACATATATCACAACTTTGTTATTCAAAGGGTTCAAGCTCATTGTGTATATTTCCCCTAGCTGAAAGTTCTATGCATTTTTGGGATGAGCAGAGCAAGTTGGTATGTACTTGGAGTTTCTGATACCAGAGATTTGTCGTGATATGTCAAGTTTAGGACCAGCATTTAGAAGAGAATAGAATAGATAATTGTCACATGAGAATGAAAATGGATCCAGTATGAAATTAGATGAATAAAAGTATAAATAGATAGGATGCATTTTTTTTGGTTATCAACTATTAATGTAAGAGAACTACAGTAGGAGTGCTTGGGTGATACAAACTGAAATTGTCAGCAATCCAAGTATTTACGATTTAGACCAGGATAGAAATGTCAATATATTGAAGTCTTTGATAGCAACCAAGGTAACTTTTTCCTAGATTCCAAGTAGCTGATGTAAAACTAATTTCCATTTGGCCTCAGAGGTGGCAGGCACCATGATGATATGATCATCAGAGTAGCCAGAGGGCATCAGAAAGAAGCTGGCTGCATTTGTACAAGGACAGGTTCAACATGATGTCAGCTAATGGCAGGGCTGTGGGGAGGTATCAGAAGATGGGAAATAATCAGAGATCCCTAGCAGGGTGAAGAGGGGACCTAGTTATGACTGTTCATCTGATTAATTAAATTTGTGCCATGGGAAAGTAAAGGTCCTAAGCAGATGGAGGAGGAGGAGGATGATAGAAGAGATATTTCCCAGAGGACTGTGTGTGAAGTTCAGGACTTGCTGCAGCATCCTAGCATGAGGGAAGCTGGACCTGCACTGCTAGTAATGAGTAATGAAGAGGAAAATGCCAGGGAGCACTGCCAGTAACACAAGGGACAGTTTGGGCATGCACTTAGCTTATGTGTTTAGCAGGGAGTGAAAAAGAGGGTGTTCTCAGCTTCATTATTTCTCCTATGCCATGCCTCATATCATTATATTATATCCAACTCAGAAACACTTTATGATTCCCCAAAATATGCACAAAGTCCAGGTGAGACATTGCCCTTCCATCAATGACCACCTCTTTTGTTGTTACTTTTCTCTTTATGTTTTCCTAGAGTGTAGGAGCATATACATAGATTCTCTATTCTCCACCACCTGTAACTATGACTTCCTTTAGTTTAGGCCCTGAATGGGGTTTTCATGAATTATCAAGACTAGACAAGTAGAAAGACAGGGGAGGAAAGGCAAGTTAGGGACCAGCATCCTGAGGAGGAAACACAAAGCTGGTACATCAGGGTTTTGGCAGAGGTTACATCCTAAGTGCAGCCCGTTAGACCACCCAGTGCTGATTACAGAGGAAAAACCTACAATGAAGAGTAGGATGTCCTTACCCTTTTTCTAACCCACCTCCCACAAGCAGAGCCATCAGTAAAATCAATTTAACAATAGTAATATGCCTCATGCCTGTAGAAATTCTCACACAGGGTCACAGGACACCAAAGGAATTTCCAAAATCTTCAGGGTCATATGGGCAGTTTGAAAATGTCCCTGAGTCAATTTTTATATTTATCGCTTAAGTTTTGAGACACATAGACATGTATTATTAGGAAAAAGTCACAGCCAGCTCCATGGAGTTGGGGGTGAAATGGGACAAGCATTTCTTATAAACTAAAATGTTTTGGAAGGAAGATCAACTGGCCAAGGCTTTTCCAGATATGAGAAGAGAGTATCTAAGAGGCTGCTTGTTGCCAATCTCTAGGAACCTGGGCACACACTGACAAAAAGTACATGTCAGCTCACAAAATCTTGATGGCTTCATTACTGCTTGATGGAAATCCCTTTCAGTGGCACAACATTAGATGTCGAATTCTGCTCACTAGCAAAGAGGTAGATATGCCTCAGGATGAGTACAGGAATGGATTGCTTTTGTGGGGGTACAGGGAGTGGGATGGGGGCAGAGTTCCAGTTAGAGTAAGCAAATTTTAACCAAAATCACTTACGTGGAAGCTAAAGGGTATCCTTAATTCCAAAGAAGAGATTAGAAGAATCACTTAATGCTACTACCGAAGGATGGCAAGGGTTGAGGTGTTTGTGGAGGCGGCAGTTTTACTGAGTTATAGTTGACATACATCACTGTGTAAGTTTAAAGTGTGCAGCATAATGGTTTGACAGACATACATTGTAAAATGATTACATGCTTCATCTCATGTAGATACTATAAAAAGAAAAAGAGAGAAAAAAATCCTATCCTTGAGATAAGAACTCTTAGGATCTGTTCTTAGTAACTTTCATGTACATCATAAAGTGAGAGTCTAAGTTGCTCAGTCATGTCCTACTCTTTGCAACCCTATGGACTATAGCCTACCAGGCTCCTCAAGGGAGTGGATAGCCATTCCCTTCTCCAGGGGATCTTCCAGACCCAGGGACTGAACCTGGGTCTTTTGCATTGCAGGCAGTTTCTTTACCATCTGAGCCACCAAGGAAGCCCATCATAAAACAATGTTAACTATACTTATCATGTTGTATTATATCCCTTACTACTCATTTATCTTATACTGCAAGTTGATACATTTTGACAACCTTATTCCAATTCCTATTCCCCCAAACTCTGCCTCTGGTAACAACAAATCTGATCTCTTTTTATAGGAGTTGTGTTTTGTTATTTTTGCATTCCATATATAAATGATATCATACTGCATTTGTCTTTCTCTGTCTGACTTATTTCACTTAGCATAATGTCCTCAAGATACAATAACATAGCTGCAAATGGTAGGGTTTCCTCACATTATTTTTTGCTGAATAATGTTACTATATATATATATATATCACAGCTTCTTTATCCATTCATTCAACAGACAGGTTGTTTTCAGGTCTTGGCTATAGTAAAGTGTGCTGCTATTAACATAGAAGTGTAGATATCTTTTTGAGTTATTGCTTTCATTTCCTTTGGCTCTATTTCCAGAAGTGGATTTGCTGAATCATACGGTAGTTCTAATCTTAATTTTCTGAGGATCTTATATACGTTTTCCATTATGTCTGCACCGGTTGACAATCACACCAACAGTGCACAAATGTTCCCTTTTCTCTATATCTTTGTCAGCATTTGTTATCACTTGTCTTTTTGTGATGGTCATTCTAACTGATGTAAGAGGATATCTCATTGTAATTTTGATTTACATTTCCCTAATAGCTTGTGATGTTTAGCATTTTCTTGTGTACCTATTGGCCTTTTGTATATCTTCTTTGAAAATATCTATTCAGGTTCATTACCTATTTTTAATTGGATTATTTGGTGTCTTTTTTGTTCGATTGCTTGGTTGGGATTTTGAGGGGATTTTTGTTCTTTTTTTTTTTTTGCTATTGAGTAGTATGAGTTCTTTATATATTTTGTTATTAACTTCTTATCAGATAAAGGATTTGCAAGTACTTTCTCCCATTTTGTTGGTTATCTTTTCATTTTGTTAAACATTTCTTTTTTCTGTGCTGAAGTACTTTAGTTTTATGTAGTCACACGTCTATTTTTTATTTTGTTGTTTATGCTTTAGTTGTCACATTTTTAATATTGCAAAGACCTATGCCAGGTTTTATTCCTTATGTTTTCCTCCAGGAGTTTTATGTTTCAAGTCTTACACTTAAGTCTTTAATCTATTTTGGATTAAGCTTTGTGAGCTGTATAAAAAGTTTCATTCTTTTACATGTGAATATTCAATTTTCCTAGCACCATTTATTGAACTCTCTTATTGTTGGTTCTCTTGGCAAATGTTAGTTAAAAGTATATACTAAGTTTATTTCTGGACTGTTATGTTCTGTTCCAATTATTCATTAGTCTATTTTTTTGCCTGTGTTATACTGTTTACTTTCCCTAATTTTATACTATAGTATCCCTTCTCCAGGGGATCTTCCCAACCTGAGGATCAAACCCAGGTCTCCTGCATCACAGGCAGATTCTTTACCACCTGAGCCCAAGGGAAGCCCAAGAATACTGGAGCAAGTAGCCTATCCCTTCACTAGGGGATATTCCCCACCGAGGAATTGAATCAGTGTCTCCTGCATTACAGGCGGATTCTTTACCAACTGAGCTATCAGGGAATCCATTTTCTCAGAAGGACTTTGGCTATTTAGGGGTCATTTGTGGTTCCATGTAAATGTTAGTATTGTTTTCCGTACATCTGTAAAAATGCCACTGGAATATTGATAGGAATTGCTTCGAATCTACTGATGACTTTTGGAAGTACTGCTGCTGCTAAGTCACCTCAGTCGTGTCCGACTCTGTGCGACCCTATAGATGGCAGCCCACCAGGCTCCACCGTCGGTGGGATTATCCAGGCAAGAACACTGGAGTGGGTTGCCATTTCCTTCTCCAATACATGAAAGTGAAAAGTCAAAGTGAAGACGCTCAGTCGTGTCCGACTCTTAGCGACCCCACGGACTGCAGCCTACCAGGCTCCTCCATCCATGGGATTTTCCAGGCAAGAGTACTGGAGTGGGCCGCCATTGCCTTCTCCGTGGAAGTACTGACATTTTAACAATATTAATTCTTCCAGTCCATGAATACCATGTACCTTTGCATTGATTTGTAACTTCTGTGATTTCTTTCATCACATTCTTAAACAATTTTCAGAATAGAGGTCTTTCACCTCTCTGGTAAATTTTTTTTCTAAGTATTTAATTGTTTTGATGCTGTCGTAAATGATATCATTTTATTTATTTCTTTTTCAAATAATTCATCATTAGACTATAGAAACACTAATGATATCTATACATTAATTTTGTATCCTGAAACTTTAATGAATTTGTTAATTTGATTGAATAGTTTTTAGATGGAGTTTTTAGGATTTTCTATACATAAAATTCCTCTTCATGGATCACTGCCTTGTTGTGGCAAAGGAGCTTGCATAACTCAATGAAGCTATGAACCATGCCGTCATGCAGGGCCACCCAAGACCGATGGGTCATAGTGGAGAGTTCTGACAAAATGTGATCCACTGGAGGAGGGAATGGCAAACCACTCCAGTATACTTGCCATGAGCACCCCATGAACTGTATAAAAAGACAAAAAGATATTGTTCTAACCAAACACCCCAGGAAACAAACTCACTTAGAAGGACAGTGCAGATAGTGGAGTGCAGTTTATTACACCAGCGGGTCCAAGGCAGAGTTTCCTCTTTAGCCAGGGACTCTGACCATTTTTTGTGTCTACCTTTTATATCTAGTGTGTACGTGCCCAAACCCACATTCCCAGTTTTCTCAAGTCTTCTCTGGAGAATGTTACAAGGAGATATAATTAAGTTACAGTCATGTTTCATATTCTGAAGGTCAACAAGCCATGCAGTATAACCCACATCAATAGGCACCATTAAGATTACAGAAGGTATTTGATAACATAGTAAGTTATCATATTCTTCTTCTCCTAAGGAGTCCAGGTATGAGGTCATCCTGGTCTAGTGTTCATCCATCCGGGAGGCCTGCTCGGCCATTGGTATGTTATCTCCATGGTTACCAGATACGTAGTCCAGAGTTCATTAAAAGTGCAAGATGGAGTTAGTTCAGTCTGGGCGATCTGCTTCTTCCTTTCTTCAATATGATACCGAAAGATGAGCCCTCCAGGTCAGAAGATGTCCAATATGCTACTAGGGAAGAACGGAGGACAAATACTGATAGCTCCAGAAAGAAGTGGCTGGGCCAAACTGGAAACGACACTCAGTTGTGGATGTGTCTGGTGATGAAAGTAAAATCTGATGCTGTAAAGAACAGAATTGCAAAGGAACTTGGAATGTTAGGTCCATGAATCAAGGTAAATTGGACGTGGTCGAGCAGGAGATGGCAAAAGTAAAATGACATCTTAGAAATTAGTGAACTAAAATGGATGGGAATGGGTGAATTTTATTCAGATGACCGTTATATCTACTACTGTGGGCACAATCCCATGGAAGAAATGGAGTAGCCCTCATAATCAGCAAGAGTCTGAAATGAAGTGCTTGGGTGCAACCTCAAAAATGACAGAATGATCTTGGTTTGTTTCCAAGGCAAACCGTTCAACATCACAGTAATTCAAGTCTATGCCCCAACCACTGATGCTGAAGAAGCTGAAGTTGATCAGTTCTATGAAGACCTTGGGTTTCCCTGATAGCTCAGTTGGTAAAGAATCCACCTGCAATGCAGGAGACCCTGGTTTGATACCTGGGTTGGGAAGATCCACTGGATAGGGGATAGGTTACCCACTCCAGTATTCTTGGGCTTCCCTTGTGGCTCAGCTGGTAAAGAATCTTCCTGCAATGTGGGAGACCTGGGTTCTATCCCTGGATTGGGAAGATCCCCTGGAGAAGGGAAAGGCTTACCCACTCCAGTATTCTGGCCTAGAAAATTCCACGGACTGTATAGTCCATGGGGTTGCAAAGAGTCAGACATGACTGAGTGACTTTCACTTCACTTCATGAAGACCTAGAAGACCTCCTAGAACTAACAGCAAAAAAAAGATGTCTTATTCATCATAGAGGATTGGAATGAAAAAATAGGAAGTCAAGAGATACCTGGAGTAACAGGTAAGTATGGCCTTGGAGTACAAAATTAAGCAGGACAAAGGCTAACAGAATTCTGCCAAGAGAATGCACTGGTCATAGCAAACACCATTTTTCAACAATGCAAGAGACAACTTTACACGTGGACATCACCAAATGGTCAATACCGAAATCAGATCAATTACATTCTTTGTAGTCAAAGATGAAGAAGCTCTATACAGTCAGCAAAAACAAGACGGGGTGCTCACTATGGCTCAGATCATGAACTCCTTATTGCCAAATTCAGACTTAAATTGAAGAAAGTAGGGAAAACCACTAGACCATTCAGGTATGACCTAAATCAAATCCCTGACAATTATACAGTGGAAGTGACAAATAGATTCAAGGTATTAGATCTGATAGACAGAGTGCCTGAAGAACTATAGACAGAGGTTCATAATATCATACAGGAGGCAGTGAACAAAACCACCCCAAAGAAAAAGAAAAGCAAGAAGGCAAAGTGGTTGTCTGAGGAGTCTTTACAAATAGCTGAAGAAAGAAGAGAAGTGAAAAGCAAGGGGAAAAGGGAAAAGTACACCCAACTAAATGTAGAGTTTCAGAGAATAGCAAGGAGAGACAAGAAGGCCTTCCTCAATGAATAATGCAAAGAAATAGAGGAAAACAACAGAAGGGGAAAGACTAGAGATCTCTTTGAGAAAATTAGAAATATCGAAGGAATATTTCATCCAAAGATGGCCACAATAAGGGACAAAAAAGGTAAAGCCCTAATAGAAGAAGAACAGATAAAGAAGAGATGGAAAGAATACACAGAAAAACTGTACAAAAAAAAAAATCTTAATGACCTGGATAACCACGATGGCCTGGTCACTCACACAGAACCAGACTTTCTGGAGTGTGAAGTCAAGTGAGCCTTAGGAAGCACTGCTGTCAATAAAATTAGTGGAGGTGATGGAATTCCAGAAGAGCTATTTAAAATCCTAAAAGATGGTGCTATCAAAGTGCTGCACTCAATATGTCAGCAGATTTGGAAAACCTGGCAGTAGCCACGGAACTGAAAAAAATAAATCCTCATCCCAATTCCCAAGAAATGCAGTACTAAAGAATATTCAAACCACCGGACAATTGCACTCATCTCCCGTGCTAGTAAGGTTATACTCAAAATCCTTCATGATAGGCTTCAGCATTACATGAACTGAGAACTTCCAGATATTCAAGCTGGGTTTATTTTTTTTTCACTATATATTTAAGGTTTCTTTATTTAAGAACACATAGGGGAGGCAAATAAGAAGATATACTTTGAATCTAAGCTTGCAGATTATACCTTTTCTTTAATAGCCTGATTTGCTAAAAAAAAATATATCATAAATTGTTGAAAATGAAGGCTGTTTTTTCAGTAGTTACTGAGTTTTACAGTTTCCCTGGTAGCTCAGGTGGTAAATAATCTGCCTGCAATTCAGGAGACCCAGGTTTTATCCTTGGGTGGAGAAAGATTCCATGGAAAAGGAAATGGCTATGCACTCCAGTATTTTTGTCTGGAGAATTCTATGGACAGAGGAGCCTGGTGGGCTGCAGTCCACAGAGTCGCACAGAGTTGGACATGACTGAGCAACCAACACTTTCACTTTTTCACGGAGTTTTAAATTCTAAGATATTAACGCCACATATACATATATACACATACGTGTGTGTATATAGATATATATACCTATATGTATATTAAAATAACAATTGATTCAGACTCATCAGATTCATACATATATATAAATAAAATTGATTCAAATATATATATATTTATTAAAATAACAATTTATTAAAATAATAATAGCTTAGACTCATTAAAACAACTTTCTTGTTAAGTAATAATTATTTTTCTTCCCTCACACAATTCATTTCTCATCTAGATTTTTCCAAAGAAGGCTATGTTATTGTCACAGACCCTTCTGTTATTAGAACTTAGGAGGTCATTTCTAAGGTCAATGTCTGATACTTACATGGAGATTTCCAAAGATTTAGCATCTTTATTAGTTCTTATGATCTACTATGGTATCATTGCACAGAAAGTCAACTTCTAGTCAACAATTTTAAAATAATCTGACTCTGAATGTTCAGAACTTTAGTTAGCTCTCAAGTGCTGTAACTGTGGATTTTTTTTACTCCTCTCTTGAAAATACATATCAATAAAACCAGAAAGCAACAACCATTCATTGGCAAGTAAATAGCTGCCACATTGTATATGTTTTATTTAGAACACCAATGTTTTGGTCATTAAATGGAGGCAAAATGATTTGTAAATACTAAGTGCCCTGCAAACAGGCATTAGCATCTATGAATTTTGCATGCCACTTGGACTAGGCGTTAATCAAGTTGGGTTTAGAAAAAGCAAAGGAACCAGAGATCAAATTGCCAACATTCATTGGAACACAGAGAAAGCAAGGGAATTCCAGAAAGACATCTACCTCTCTTTCATTGACTACGCTAAAGCCTTTGTCTGTGTGGATCATAACAAACTGTGGAAAACACTTAAAGAGAGAGCAATACCAGAACATCTTACTTGTCTCCTGAGAAACCTGTATATAGGTCAAGAAGCAACAGTTAGAACCTTGTATGGAGCAACTGACCGTTTCAGAATTAAGAAAGTAGTATGACAATGCTGTTTATTGTCACCCTGTTTATTTAACTTATATGCAGAGCGCATCATGCAAAATGCTGGGATGAATGAGACACAAGATGGAATCAAGATTGCTGGGAGAAATATCAACAACCTCAGATATGCAGATGATACCACTTTAATGTCAGAAAATAAAAAGGAACTAAAGAACCTCTTGATGAGGATGAAGGAGGAGAGTGAAAAAGCCAGCTTAAAACTCAATATTAAAAAATCTAAGATCATGACTGGAGAAAGAAATGGCAACCCACTCCAGTATTCTTGCCTGGAGAATTCTGTGGACAAAGGAGCGTGGTGGGATACAATCCATGGGGTCGCAAAGAGTTGGACACAACGGAGTGACTAACACTGAAGATCATGGCATCCAGTCCCATCACTTCGTGGCAAATAGAAGGGGAAAGAGTAGAAGCAGTGCCCGATTTCCTCTTCCTGGGCCCTAAAACCACTGCGGATGGTGACTGTAGCCATGAAATTAAGATGATTGATCCTTGGGAGAAAAGCTACGACAAAACTAGACAGTATGTTAAAAGCAAAGACATCACTTTGCCAACAAAGGTCCATATAATCCAGGCAATAGTCTTTCCAGTAGTCATGTATGGATGTGAGAGCTGGACCATAAAGAAAGCAGAGCACCAAAGAACTGATGGTTTTGAACTATGCGTTGGAGAAGACTCTTGAGAGTCCCTTGGACAGAAGGGAGAACAAACCAGTCTATCCTAAAGAAAATCAATCCTGAATACTCACCGGAAGGACTGATGCTGAAGCTGAAACTCCAATATTTTGGCCACGTGATGTGAAAAGCCACCTCTTTGAAAAGACTCTGATGCTGGAATGATTGAAGGCAGAAGAAGAGGATGACAGAGGATGAGATGGTTGGATGGCATCACCAATTCAATGGACATGAATTTGAGCAGGCTCCAAGAGATGGTGAGGGACAGGGAAGCTTGGCATGCTGCAGTCCATGGGGTTGTAAAGAGTCAGACATGACTTGGCAAATGAACAGCAACACAGAATTAAATCATCTGCAAATTGGAATCCTTTCCAATTCTATTGCCTTTTGTATATCTTTCATGCCTGATTCCTCTGGCTAGGACTTAGAGAACTATGAGTGGTAAAAGAGTGAACCCTTGTATTATTCCTGATCTTAAAGAAAAAGCTTTCAAACTTTCACCATTGAGTATGATGTTAGCTGTGGACTTGCCATATATGGCCTTTATTATGCTGAAATAGGCTTCCCTCATAGCTCAGCTGGTAACCAATCCACCTGCAATACAGGAAAAGACCCCGGTTCAATCCCTGGGTTGGAAAGATCCCCTGGAAAAGAGATAGGCTACCCACTCCAGTATTCATGGCTTCTCTGGTGGCTCAGATGGTAAAGACTCTGCCTGCAATGTGGGAGACCTGTGTTCGATCCCTGGGTTAGGAAGATCCCCTGGGGGAGGACCTGGCAACCTACTCCAGTATTCTTGCCTGGAGAATTCCCATGGACAGAGGGGCCTGGCAGGCTACAGTCCATAGGGTTGCAAAGAGTCAGAAACAGCTGAGTGACTAAGCACAGCACAGCATGCTGAGATACTGTCCTTCTGTACCTAATTTGTTAAAAAGTTTTATCATGAACAGATGTT
Organism: Giraffa tippelskirchi; assembly: GCF_054371585.1. Taxonomy (NCBI): domain Eukaryota; kingdom Metazoa; phylum Chordata; class Mammalia; order Artiodactyla; family Giraffidae; genus Giraffa; species Giraffa tippelskirchi. The sequence goes on along the minus strand of NC_137280.1, from coordinate 115,585,333 downwards.
GAATTCTATCAAATGCTTTTTCTGTATCTATTGAGATTGTCATATGATTTATCATTTCATTTTATTCATGTGGTGTATCACACTGATTGATGTACCTATGTCGAATTATCCTTGCATCCCAAAGCCAAATTCCATTTCGTCATGGTGCATGATTCTTTAATGTGTTGCTGAATCTTATTTACCAGTATTTTATTGAGAATTTTTTCACCTATAGGTATCAGGGATATTGGTTTTATTTTTCTCTTCTGGTAGCATATCTGGAATCTGACTTTGGTATCAGGGTAATGTTGGCCTCACAAAATGAGTATGGGAGTTTTCCTTCACCTTTGATTTTTTGGAAGAATTTGAGAAGGTTTGGCATTATTTGTTCTTCAGGTATTTGATAAGATTCACCAGTGAAGCCATCTGATCTTAGGTGTTTCTTAGTTGGGAGATTTTTGATTACTCATTCAATCTCCTGACTAGTAATTGGTCTATTTTGATTTTCCATTTCTTCCTGATTCAGTCTTAGTAGTTTGTATATTTCTAAGAATTTTTCCATTTCTTGTAGGTTGTCCAGTTTTTAGCATGTAGTTGATCATAGTGGCAAGGGTTAGTTTTGAACATTCACTTACCATATTCTTGGCTTCTAGGAAAATGCTAGAATTATCCAAGTTTGAAGAAATGAACAGATGAAAACATCCAAAAATTAACAGGATGAAAAAAAGGTCAGCAAAACATCAGAAAAAAATATTAATATAGGACAATAGAGACAATTTTCTAAAATTACAAATCACTTTTCTCTGCCACCTCTAGGTGATGTTTTAATTGATGTCTTGCTTCTTGCAGTACCAGGTGGGCACTAGATGGACATGTCAATGGCACCATCCCAGATGACTTCATCCTTTTGGGTTTTTCAGATAACCCCAGCCTTGAAATGACCCTTTTTGTGACTGTGTCTATCTCTTACATGGTCACCCTAGTGGGCAACACCACAATCATACTTCTGTTCCACCTAGACCCCCGCCTCCACACCCCCATGTACTTCTTCCTCACCAACCTCTCCATCCTGGACCTCTGTTTCACCACGAGCTGCATTCCCCAGATGCTAGTCCATCTCGGGAGCCCAGACAAGACCATCAGCTACTTGGGATGTGCAGTCCAGCTCTATATCTTCTTGGGACTGGGAGCTGCTGAGTGTGTGCTGCTGCTGGTCATGGCCTTCGACAGATATGTGGCAGTGTGCCGACCCCTACACTATACAGTCATCATGCAGCCTCACGTGTGTCACAAGCTAGCATTTTTAGTCTGGGCAAGTGGGATATTTGGCACCTTGGTGCAGTCACCCACCACCATGAAGCTCCCCTTCTGCCGTCATCACCGGGTGGACGACTTTATCTGTGAAGTCCCTGCACTGATCCGTGTGGCCTGTGGGGACACACACTCCAACGAGCTCCAGATTTCCGTTATTGGCTCTGTCTTCCTGATGGTGCCACTCCTGCTCATCCTTATCTCCTATGGTCACATTGCCCGGACAGTGCTGGCCATCCAGTCCCTTGAAGGGAGGAGGAAGGCCTTCCAAACCTGTTCTTCTCACCTGGTTGTCATTTGCCTCTTCTACTGCACTGTCACTGCTGTCTACATCCAGCCCCGAAGCCATTTTTCCCAGAAGGGAGGAAAGTTTCTAACTCTTTTCTACACTGTGGTGACCCCTACTCTCAACCCTCTCATCTATACCTTGAGGAACAAGGACATGAAGGGGGCTCTCAAGAGGCTATTTGGGAAAGACAGAACATCCAATGTGCAGTAAGGAAATCAGCTCAGATTCATGAGCTAATTTGTCAGCCTTTGTCCAGTTGTTCACAGCATTAAAAATGTGGTATTTCTTTCGTGGGGACTCGCAATTATCAACACGAATGTGAAAGGTCAAAAATCTGATTTGTCCAGACAGAATATCCGTCAATAGTAAAATTTGCTGCATCCTGCAATGTTGTTCTTAGATTTAAATGGAAGTGCAACATTGTTCCCATCAGGTTACCAGCACATAATAGACACCATATATTTTATTTTTTCCATTTTTATTGGAGGATAGTTGCTTTACAATGTTGTGTTAGTTTCTGCCACACAGCAAAGTGAATCAGTTATACACAGACATATACCCTTCATTTTTAGTTTCCCATTTAGATCACCAGAGAACACTGAGTAGAGTTCCCTGTTCTATAAAGTAGGTTCTTATTAGTTATCTATTTTATATGTAATGGTGTGTATATGTCAATCTCAATCTTCCAATTCATCCCATTCCCTTCCTCCTTGGAATCCATAAGTTTGTTCTCTATGTCTGTGTCTTTATTAAAAGAGAGAACTTATTATAAGGAATTATTAACTAGCTATTGAATGAAGGAAAGGCAAACGGAAGTAGCTACAACCCCTAGCACTGAGGGAACACAAGAAAATGACTGAAATTGCTAAATCTGACTATTGAAAAGAGCAACCTTAAGATGCCGCCAAGCAACAAGCAAGGTCACCTGGACAGGCTTTTTCCACCTGCGAAGGTTTTCTTTCGATGGAGACCAGTTAGACCAACTCCCACTCATTGTCAGCACCATTGGATTTACCTTCTGTGCTGTTTCTTTCACTAACACCTGGTTGGGAGACTGCCTTGGAAGGGATAGTATCTATAATAGTAAGTGCAAATCTTGACCAATTTGCACAGCTAATGACATCACCTCAGTATTGGTCCTAAAATGGATCAGGCTGCATTAATTCTGGCTGATAGGTCTCTGGGCCAGATATTCCAGGACTGGGAACAATTTGAACAACAGGAATTAAGAAGGGAAAAACTTATTAAGTTATGTCACCCAGTTTGGCCACAATATCAGTTAGGAAATTGAAAATGGAGTGAAGTACACTGTGTTCAAATTTTCATGGCCTCACTTTTAGGTAATAGAACCCAAAAGGAATTTAAGGCATGTGTAGCTTGGAGGGATAAATCCAGGAAGTACACAGAGGACATTTTAATAGACCCACCCTATGGGACCATGCAGTATACTTAGTAGGGAATGAGGCCATCCGTGAGGGAAACCCACAGTGGAATTACCTGGTGAATTCTATTGGTAGAAATAGATGGGACAATATGATTACCTGTTTAATAGAAGGTATGAAGAAACTTACAGTAAAACTTGTTAAATATGAAAAGGCAAAAGAGGTCCAATGGGGGTAGGATGAAAATCCTGTAGTATTCCAAAGGAGACAAGTGGAGATTTTTTAAAAGTATACAAACATAGATTCCTCCTCTCCTGAAGGATAGGCCCTTTTGGATTCCATAGGCCAGTCTTTCCCAGACATCAGGCACAAAATTCAGAAAGTGATTTCTGAATCACTTCAATGAATGAATTGTTCCAATTAGCTTATTCAGTTTTCGATAATAAGCATATGGCCTTGAATGCTGAATGTACCCAGAGAAGTATTTTAAAGGCCCAGATGTTGGCAGTGGCTTTTTCTGCTCAGAGAGCCCCAAGGGAGAAGCTGGTTTTTCTGGTCCAGTCTGGCTCTGGCAGACCAGTAGGCTTACAGGTACCCAGGCAGGACAGTGTACTCCATGCAGACAAAAGGGGCACTGGAGGGAGGGTTGAGATCAGTACACCCCTGGCAAACAAGCAGCACATTGGAAGAAGGAATGCCCCAGATGCCAGAGAGTGATGGGTGGCCCCTGGGCCACTGATAATTTTGCAATCAGAAGACTGAAGGAATCCAAGGCAAAAAGTGGCTCTGACTAAAGATACCACCTACATAAGTAACGTCAAGCCTTGGATGGTCTTTGATGTGATGGACCGCTTGATAGAATTCCCTATAGATTCTGGAGCAACCTCTCAGAATTAACCCAAAGGATTGGAAACCTTAGTAATCATAATGAATATGTAATGAGGGTGTCAGGGAGAGGCAGGGGCACACTTTCCTGGAACCCTTTTGTGTAGCATCAATGGCTGATTGTTTTTAAATTTCTTTCTGTTTGTGTCTGGCTCTCCCATCCCTTTAGTGGGAAGACACTATGTTAGGGGCCACTCTGTTTCTCAAGGGGAACGAGAACCAGCCTCATCACCAAATGGTTCTAACAGAAGATAAAAAGGAACAGACGAAATTTGAAGCTAAAATAGAAGCCTGAGTAGACCCTGCAATGTGGAATATCAATATTCTGGGCTTGGCTGAAGATATACGGTCAGTGATTGTCAAGTTAAAACGGTTGTAAAGTATCTAAATATAAGGTGCAAATTTCTTAAACTTAGAGAAGATCCACAAAAGTGTTTGTAAATAGATTAACAAAATGAGAGGTCACTAGTTTGACTAACAATAGTTGATATTTGGAACCTGATGGAAGTTTGGAGGGGAGGTTTTCTCCCCTAAGCTAAATGAGGGAATGTAAAATCTTACATAGGTGAATGGGTGCATCAGTCCTTTGATAATCATTGAGGTGGCTAGCCAATTCTTTGAAAAAGAAAAAAAAAAACTGTCCTTATTTTACAAATCCAGTGTTTATAGGACCAAAGATATGGCTTAAAAAATAATCCAAAGCCCATCAATCCTTTTACCACTCCCCAAATCTTCTATATTTATCTTAAGAGGGTCCTAAGTATTAAACAAAAGGGAAATAAAGTCAACCAAGAAGAAACTTGCCTGTACCTTTGAGATGCAAATGTTCTACCTGGTCTTCCCAGGAAGCTTTATCTCCACCACCTTTTCAAGACAAATTTTGAAAAGCAAGTAAAATAATTTAGAACTTGACTTGTCAAGGATAAATACAAATCCTAAGAGTCTTTTCTGTTGTTGTTTAATTGCTAAGTTGTGTCCAACTCTTTTGTGACCCTGTGGACTGTAGCCCTCCAGGCTCCTCTGTCTATGGGATTTCCCAGGCAAAAATACTGGAGTGGGTTGCCATTTCCTCCTCCAAGAAACCTTCCTGACCCAGAGATCAAACTCACCTCTCCTGCACTGGCAGGTGGATTCTTTACCACTGCACCATCAGGGAAGCCAGTCTTTTCTGTAAATATTAGTAAAAAGATTTATCCATCTAGAAAAATGAGTTTGATTTGTTCCATCTGCCAGAAGCCTAATTGCAATCCAACAGTTTGTAACTGATATTGTACCTGACTCAAGGCTGAAATTTTGTAATGGGAACTATGAGACCTGTGTGTGTGTGTGATTGTTAAGTATTTGTATGTGTGCTATAGCTGCATGATATTGTCAAAAATTAATTCAAAAGAGTTCTATTTAATTGGCTTAAAGGAAATTGAGTGCTTATACAAATACTCAGAAACAGAAAATAATCTGGCCAGAATAAATTTCAGGTTCAAGTCATCTGGAAAATATTCAGTACTAAACTAATATTTAGTGCTGAAGGTGGCTTAAGCTTGTTAGATTAATATAGACATGTCTTTAGAGTCATCAGTGTTAAGTACAGAACTTCTATTGTACCTATGTTTACTAGAGATCAAATAAGACCTTATTCTGTTACAAATTTGCCAACAGGAAAGGTGAACTTAATGTGGAAAAAAAAAAAACTTTTAAAGAAAGTAGAATGTGTGTTTTCAGTAAAGAAGATATAAGGAATGGAATTGTATTTTATTAAGGGAGAAGAAAAGTAACTCTGTCTTAAAGCTGACTATTTCTGAATAGCAAAAAATTAAGTGATGTATATAGGAAGTGATGGGAAGGTTTTTGGAAAGTGGACACTGAAAAAAGTGTTTTGTGCATTGTCAGGATTAACTGAGTTTAGAATAAATTTAACTGAGTAATGAATTTTTAAAAGTAAGCTGATGTAAGACTTGAATGGGCTTCCCTGGTGGCTCAGACAGTAAAGAATCTGCCTGCAAATGCAGAAGACCAGGGTTCAATCCCTTGGTCGTGAAGATCCCCTGGAGAAGGAAATAGCAGCCCACTTCAGTATTCTTGAACGTGGCTTTTCTCTCTGTTAAGAAGACAGGAGACCCAGGTTTGATCCCTAGATCAGGAAGATACCCTGGAGAATGGAATGACTACCTACTCCAGTATTCTTGCCTGGAGAATCCCATGGACAGAGGAGCCTGGTGGGCTACAGTCCATGAGGTCACGAAGAGTCAGTTAGCAACTGAGCATGCACATATGCATACATTGTGAAACAATCATCTCAATCAAGCTAATTAACACATCCATTATCTCACATAGTTGCACTTCTCCTTTTGTGTATATGTGTGTGTGTTTGTGTGAGATGAGAACATTTAAAACCTACCCTCTCAGCAAATTTCAAGGATACAATTCAGTATTGTTAACTATAGTCACATTATTGTACATATAGCTTTGCTTTTAAAATGTGTCTTCATTACATTTGTAATTTATTTGTATTATATAAGGCAGAAAAATAATGTTTCTATGTACATGGCTGCTTGTTCCAGCCAGGTTCATTGACTAGTCTTTCCTTTTCTCAACATTTTTGGTGTCATAAATCATATTTCCATGCATACCTATGCTTGTGCATGAATTCTATCCTGCCTATACTACATCAATCAGTTATTAATCTCTAGTGTGGCAAGCTCTCCTATGTTGCTGAGTTTCTTCCGGATATGCTTTGATTCTTATTTTTCATATTCATTTAAACATTATCTTGCTAAATTCTGTGGCAATCTCTGTCAGTATGTTAATGACAATCGCATTGAATTTTAGTTTGAGGGGAGGGATAATTAGCAGTATATGCTGTTGAATCTTCCCATCCATGAATATGTCATATCTCTCAATCTCTCCATTCATTCAAGTCTTCTTTTGTATGATTTTTATACAATTTTTAAAAAATTTATTCCAGGCAAATATTGACTGAAAGAAAAATGTACAAGTTAAATTTTATTCAAGGTCTTACTGAGGACTTTAGTCCAGGAGATAGCCTCTCAGATACCTCTGAGGAACCGCTCCAAAGAGGTAGGGGAAGAAGCCAGTATACGTGAGATTTGGTGGCAGGGGGAGGGGTGTGCTTAGGGAATGAGTATAGTTAAAAATACATCTTGGTAAAAGATTATTGCTAGTCACGAAGAAAAAATATCTCAAGTTAATGATTACTGTGTTTTTTTATGTAAGGTAAGATGAAAGAAACCGGGTTTATTAAAATTCTTCCTGAGATCCATCTAACTATCTAAGAAACCTGTTTGCCCACAACACAGAGCATCTTGTAGTCATCTTTAATTTCCTCTGTCTGAAGCACAGAGTGCACTTCTGGTCAATGACTCCAGAGGATGAATCTTTGTAGACTTGGGTGGTGATAAAAATTCTCTTTGCTCTTCTTTTGCCTGTACACTTAATAACTTTTATTGCTATGATTAATAGGATTTTGTTATATTTTAAGCTGCAGGTGTTTAGAAATACCATTTTTTTAAATTATTTAAACTTTTTATTTGGAAATAACATCATATGTACATAAAAGATGCATGAATAAGAACAATTTAAAGGATCATTTAATAACTCCCCCACCCCAACATCTACCCATTATCAACACTGACATTGACATTCTTGAAGAATATAGTCTCCTTTCCCTTTTCATAGAGCTTCCTCATTTGGAGTTTTTGTGGTGTTTACTAATTAAATTTTGGGTTCTCAACCAGAAACACACAATAGTGATATCAGTTTCTCCTGAAGTCATTTTACCTGAAAGAAGGCATCCATCTGCCCTCCCTGATATTTTTCATTAGATGGTCAGAGTACTGTCAAGTTTCTGCTTTTTATATAGTTAGTATCTTTCTTTTGCAACTGATTAGCCAATGTAAAAAGATAATTTCAGACTACATAAGAATCCTGCTCATCATTTAAATTTCCTATTAGGTTTTAGCACCTATTGCTGCTTCATCCCTGACCCAATTTTTACTATGATGTTTAGAAAGAATGATTTCTTTCCAACTGCTTGTGTTGATGTTTGCATATTGATTTTCTATCCATCATCTTTACTTATTTTTTAGTTCTCCTAGTGAGAAAACTTCATGGATTTTTCCAAATTAATAGTTATACTGTGGGGACTTTATTCAGATATTTCTCTTGACCATTGAGAGGTAAACTCTTAATCCAATTTTGAGAGCCTAGTACACAGAAATTTTTCTATCTTTCTAGTTTAGCTGTGTGTTTCTAATTATATTTTATCCTGAATGTCAAGGTATTTTTAGCAGAGAGGCAGTCTGCAATAGCTCACTTAACTAAGATACAAAAATACACATATCAAGACTAGAGTCACACAAAAGTGCTGGTCCTACAGAAGACAAAGACAAAGACTTTGCATCAGAATATAAATTACATACTGCTTCCCTATTGAAAGAGTCTTATAATGAAAAAAAGTTAGCTCACCTAAAAAAGCAGTTTTGATCCCTGGGTCTGAAAAATTCCCTGGAGAAGGGAATGGCAACCCACTCCAGTATTGTTGCCTGGAGAATTCCATGGACAGAGGAGCCTGGCGGGCTATACTCCATGGGGTTGCAAAGAATTGGATACGATTGAGTGACTAACTTTCACTCTTATCAGAAATTCATAGGCTACACTCTGACAAGCAAGGTCTAGATGACTGGCTTGAAAAAGGAAGTAGTATTTCTATCTTGAACAATTCCATGTGGTTCGAGAGTTTCTCCATGTGTGGAAAAGTAATTAATCAATACATATTAATGAGTTAATGCTATGTGTAGTGTGATAGATGAAATGCTCTTGTGATGAGACAAATCCAAGATAAATTCGTAAAACTGAAGGCAAAATGCATTTTCTACATAATACTTCTATTTATGAATATAGGCTCCATCTACTCTAAAATTTTCCTTTGCCTGATTTTCAACCTCCTGTCTTACCAGAACTGAAATTTCAACCATCAGAGTTAGAGGGATTTTTTTTTCCTTATTCATTACAATTGAATCATCTGGCAGAGAGATTTTTTTTAATACATGAAGCAATTTAATTTATCTTTAGTAGTTTAGATAAATAAGTAAAAGGCTTTCTAGACACTCTCTCTTAAAACTAAGGAAAGGAAACAATATAACTCAATAAATACAATAAAGTTTTTTTCTATTTTCAAAATTTCCAACCAGCTGCAATATAATAAACATCAATTATTTTATTAGAATATATAACAGTTCAAAAATTAAAAATAAATAAGTTGCTGCCACAAAATTGCAGCGTAATATATAGTTAACTCATTCTGTTATGGTCAGTTAAGAGAAAGATGGCAGGAAAGATGATATAGTCAAAAGAAAAAAAGTGGGGAGAGGTACAAAGGAAAGGAGAGTTAGAGTAAAAACAGAAAGAGAAAGAAAAAGTATTTTCCTGAATGAGTTAGGTACATGAGGTCACCAAGAGGAACACATCCTCTGACTGCGGCACTGTGGTAAGAACTGTATCATTTGATGATTTTACTGCCCTGGTGTCTTCAACCTGGGGGTAAAGGAGATTCTCACATTCACCAGGACCATCAGCAAGCTTTCACTCTTCCTCACTGGACCAGAAGAATTGCAGAGAGGTGATCTTAATGCTGAAGGAGGAATGCTCACCGCCACTTGTCCACACCCGAACGGCAGAGCGCTTCCACCACTACCGAGAAGGCTCAAAGACGATGGTTAATTCAGGCTTTTCTTCTTGAAGTGTTTCTAGTGCACGTTTTGTATCATAGTTGAAATACATTTCACACAACCTATAAAAGCAAAAAAGAGAGCCTTGGATTACACTCTTCAAATGAACACTTTTAGAGTTTTTGGCTTTAAAAATCTCATCTCCTCTCTTAACCTCACACTTCTAAGCTTTCCTGTGCTGCATATCATGCCTAATGTGGTTTCTGTTACATTTTTAACCTTCAAGTTTGGAAATGTTTAAACATGTGCAAATATAAAAAGAATAGTATAATTAATCCTGCCATCTAGCTTTGACAGGTAACAACTTATGGCCAATCTTGTTTCATCTATTACCCACCCAACTCCTCACATCAGTGGATTATTGTAAGCACAGCAGTTCAAGCATCTATAAAGATATCAATGTGTGAAATGAAACAACTTTTAAAAGAGAATTACAATGCAATTATCACACCCAAAAAAGTTAACAATAACTTCCACATATCAATATACATCCAATCAGTGTTTCAATTTCAACAGTCTGATAAAATTTTTATATTATGTTCATTTAATCAGGAGCCATATAAAGCCCACACATTGAGAATTCCCTGGTGGTCCAGTGGTTAAGATTTGGTGCTTTCACTCCTGTGGTCTAGGTTCAATTCCTTGTCAGGGAAACAAGTTCCCACAAGCCACGGCCCACTCTTCCACTCTGCCAAAAAAATCCACATATTGTTATTGCTTGGTATGCCTGTCAATGATATGAGTTCTTCCTCTATCTCTCTCTTTTTTTTTATCTCCCTTGCAACTTAAGTAAGAAATTATGCTATTTATCTTGTATCATTTCTAATAATCTTGATTTGGGTGTGTTATAGATGGTTTATGTTCCTTCAAAATTCATATGTTAAAGCCCTAACCCTCAATGTGATGGTATTTGGAAATGGAGCCTTCAGGATGTAATGAGGGTTAGATGAGTTCATGGGGATGGGTCCTCAAGATGGGATTAGTGCCCTTATAAGAAAAGATACCATAGCACGTACTCTCTATCTCTGTTTCTGTCTGTCTGTCTTTCTCTCTGTGTACCACATGAGGGCACAACAAGCCCAGAAGAAAGCTCTCACCAGAAACCAAATCAGCCAGCACCATGATCTTGGATGTTCCACCCTCCAGAACTATGAGAAATGAATGACTATAATTTGTTTAAGGCATATAGTCTAGTCTATTTTGCTACAGCAGCCTGAGTTCACAAGGCAGGTTGACTGCATCCATGGACTCCCCAGTCTGTTTTGAGCTTGTCCCTCATCTCCAGAGTGTCCTAAAGATATAGATAATAAGTAAACAAGAAAATGATATAGCTTATATGATGGTGGTCAACACAGTGGAGGAAAATAAGCAGAGAAGAGGAAAGGCATTGCTGGGTTGCTATTTTCAGTAGGATGTTTACAGTCAGACTTACAGAAAAGACCTCTGAGCAAAGAATTTAATGATGCACAGGAATAAGACATGTGGACATCAAAGTTTAAGAAGTCTCAGGCAGAGGGAACAGCAAGTGTATAGATTCGGAGGTGACAGTGTTTTTCGAAACAGCAAAGAGAACAGTGTGAATGGAGAAGGGTTAGAAGATGACTGCAGAAATAGCAGGATTATGTGGGGCCTTAGACACTGCCATGAGTTTGTGGCTCTCGCTTTGTGAAACAAGCACGTTAGTAGGAGTGATATGCTGTGACTCACGTTTTAGCTCTACCCTCTATCTGCAGTGGCAGATGAAGAATAGCCTATCAGAATGCCACCAGGACAATCCAGACAAGAGGTGACAATGGCTTGAACCAGGAGAGGAGCTGGGAAGCCGGCAAAAAAGTGGTCAACGAGTGGGCATGCTGTGAAAACAGTTAAAAGGACATGCTAATGGACTAGATATGCACATAAAGAAAAAGTGTCAAAGACAACACCAGGCTTTCTGCACTTGAACAGTTCAGACTGAGTTGCCATTGACTGAGATGGGGGAGAAACAGATTTTACACAGAGGGGAACAGCACGGGTTTGGGTTTGGACATGTCAGGTTTGGGAGGCTTATTAGATATCCAAGCAGAAAGGTGGACAAGCATTTAGACATGGAATTCAAGGAGATATGAACTAGAAGGAGGGGTACAGCACATATGTGATAAAACCAGAAGACGAGATGATATTTTTTTAAAAGAGCAGAAAGTATAGAGAAGAAAAATTAACTCAGAGATTGCGTTCTGGATATTCAGCATGCAAAGGTCAAGATGATGAAGAGAAACCAGAGGAGACTGAGCAGAAATAGCCAATGTAGTAGGAGAAAATTCAGAGTAGAGTATGTTGTCCCAAAAACCAAGTGAAGGAAATGTCTTTAGTGGAGGATGTGATTACCAACGCTGGCAGAAGTTACGAAACTAATTAGGAAGCTCTTACTAGAGAGTTAATAAATGAGTGGCTTAGAGGCATCACTGATGATGGAAGGGAGCGGATGGTCCCAATACCCTGAAGATAGGCCACATTTTATGAATTTATGATCTTGATGTTTCTGGAGCACTTTTCATTTAGAAATTCTCAGAAACAAGATGCACAACACCCCTACTATGCAAGGACTTTTACAATAGACACGTCTAATTTTACAAAGTACAATACCTTGTATAGAAATATAATTCTATTCAGCTACTTTCATTGGGAATTGTGTTTCTTTCAGGAATATGGATGGAAAGTCTTTTCACACCCAACTGAAACTTCGTTATTCTAAACATCTGGACGAAGTTGAATATGTAGTTCATGACTCACATACAGTATATTTTAAAAAAAAGAAATCTGCAGTTGGACAAGGCTCAACCTTCAGACTGACTGACTGAACTGAACTGAACTAAACAACCTTACCCAGAGTGCAAATGAAGCCATCCTGGATTTTGGAAACTGCAAAAATTTTCTTTAGCACTGTGAACCCTGCCATACAAATTTCTGCAGGGCACACTTACCTCAGGCTTTTCAGGAGGCAGCTCTGCTGTTTGAGCACTTCACAGAGAAGCATGACCCCCAGATCACCCAAGTCATTGTTGCCTAGGCTCAGCTTTCGCAGGCTCTGGTTAGAAGTTAGAAGTGTGGAAAGATCCCAGCAGCAGTGTGATGTGAGGCTGCAGTTGTCTAACCTGCAAGAAAGAAGGTGACTTTTTTTAAGTGTCCCCTTAATTATCCTACACAGGTCTCCCTGATCTTAGCCTGTAATATTTCAAATGTAGGAAAAGCTCAGGATTAACAAGCCTTGAACTGCTTTATGTGCCAAGAGTTATTCTCTCCCCTTCAAATGAGAGTGTTTTTTCCAGTCTACTGGATTGTGCAGATCAAATTAGTAAGGGCAGTTTGTGAAACAGTTCTTCCCAAATTCTGTAACAAATTTTCCTAAAACAAAAGCACATACAAACCCCAAGAAACTGTAGTATTTACCTTTACACTATCTATTTTAAATTAGTTTATTTATCTATTTTTTAACTTTACAATATTGTATTTGTTTTTCCATACATTGACATGTACCTTTACACTATCTAAAAGTACAACTCCTCCCAGTCCCATAATCCTGTAATAAGCCAAACCTAGGAAGACACTATCACTTCTCAGATATAGATTCATCAATCTCCCAAACTACCCCATTCCCCAGGGCCACTATGCATTCCTATCACCATAATAAGCTACGAGACTTACTCCAACACCTGAAGCTTGCAGTTGTGGTGCAAGAGTCCCTCACAGAGTAGCTTGACCCCCATGTCTCCAAGAGCATTGCCCTGTAGGTAAAGGTGGGTGAGATTCCGATTTGTACTGAGCACTGAGGATAGAGCTGGACAACAACCTGACGTAAGGCCAGAATTCACCAACCTGTGGAAGGAATAAGGAAAAGAAAATTCAATGTGAGGTAGGGAGGATAAATCAGGAGCTAAGGATGAACATACACACACTACTATATATAAGACAGATAACCAGCAAGGACTACATAGCACAGGGAATTCTACTCAATATTCTGTGACAATCTATATGAGAAAAGAATCTAAAAAAGAATGAATATATGTATACGTGTAAGTGAATCACTTTGCTGTACACCTGAAGCTAACACATTGTAAATAAACTGTACTCCAATAAAATTAAAATAAATTAAAAAAAAAACAAACAAAAATCCCTAATGCCCAACCTTTTTTGGACATCACACAGCTGTCTCAACATAGGAACTTCATCTTATCTGAAAAGTTTCATCCCTCAACTTACAGGCCAGAAGCCAGCATCTTGAATATAATCTGTAGACAGTATGACTCCCTATCTCTGGCCTCATAAAAAATACAGATGATGTCTAAGCAGATGCTTTCCTGGGGTCAGTAGAAGAGACAGAGCAAAAGCAAACTGATCCACATTACCTCCACATTTCTCCTTCTTCCTACATATATTCCCTCTGGCTATACATGTTCCTCACAACCACTTCTTCAAGAAAGACATCCCAGATTATCTCTTACCATTACTACTAATTCTCATTATTTTTATATTAACAGTACAGAGACTACCTTATTTGATTTTTCTATCAACTGGGCAAGGGGGCAGTGTAGCTCCAACTATTGAATATTTTTTTACAGATGAGAAAGCTGAAGCTCATCAAATCATGCTCCCCTTAAGGTCAAAGAGAAAGTATTTGGAAGAGAAGGAACCTATACTAACACCTTCTAGAGTCATCCCCTGCTCTGTTGCCCCTTCTATCCACCTCATACTATGTTCTGCACTATAAAGGGCCTCTCAGAGCATAAACCTAGTTCTGCATTATACTCAGTAAAATTAAGACTGTTTATGTACTACTCTTGGGTCAAGTTGAGCATACACCATACATTTGTGAAACATATACCATATGTTTGTGAAAAAGCATTTCACAAGCCGCTCAACTTTATAACCAGATAATACTATAATATAGCATTATCACCCAACAACAGCACGAAGGCTCTGAAACAGAGAGCTGTGTCACTCCTGAAAAGAAGCTCAAAGGGTGGTATATAGTATACAGAAAGTCACAATGTGAGACCTTGAACAAAGCCTTGATTTAAGAGTATCTCATGGGGGAACATTCCTTTCTGCCAGAACCCTTAACAATGATATGTTTTTAAATTCTACAGTATCTTGGAATCAGGAAAAATAGAAGGAAGTCATTCAGATAGTATAGCATGAACAGATGACCAAAAGGAAACAGAAGTACTTACCACCCACTGGTCTCCATCTTCCTAGTCAAGGATGAATCACAACAAAAAAGACTGAGCAAGCGAGACAAAGAGGGAAATGAAGCCCAAGAGGCATGAGCAAAAGAAACTGAGTGGTTTATAGCAAGTTCTTATCTCCAGCTAAGAAGAATTTTATCAGAAGATCTTTAGTGAACATGCAGAAGAGTTTTTCAGGACTCCTGGCTGTTAGAATGAATGTTTGTAGTCCCCTACCCCCAAATTTCATACGTTGAAATCTTAACTCCCAATGTGATGGTATTAGAATGTGGGGCCTTTGAGATGTGAGTCCTCATGATAAGATTAGCACCCTTATAAAAAAGACCCCAGAGATTTGCTCTGCTCCTATTACCCTGTGAAAACACAACAAGAGTGGCTATACGCAAAGCAGGAATGGAGTTCTTATCAGGAGCCAGGTGATCTACAGGCCTGATCCTAACCCTAAACTTGGATTTCCAACACCAGAACAGTGAGAAATAAATATTTGTTGTTTGAGCCACCCAGTCTGTAGTATTTTTGTTATTGCTGTCCAAATGGACTAAGATACTGGCAAAGATGAAGAACATTCCAGAAGCCTAGAGATAGTCATCAAAAAGGAAAGGAAGAATATTTTGAAAGTTACAGAATAGTAATCTTTACCACTGTTTCCAAAAACGTGTTGGAAGGTATTATACAACAGATGTCTGAGGAGAAGTACACAATGACGTGGCAGCAATTAAGAGCAGATAGGGTGGTTTTGTTAAGAATAAGTCACATCAGGCTCATCAAAATATTGTTAACCACTGAGATTGACTGATGGGTACACAGAGCATATAGTGAAATGTTCAGAAAATCAAACCACCAAGCCCTACCAAACAATCTATTCGGTTAGAGGAATGTAACCAACATCCTATATCTTGGTTTCACCCAATCCATTCAACTCAGATCTACATTTACATTTACTGAACATAGATATTTCACCATGTATTATATGGTGATTGATTTTTTAAAAATCACTAATGATTTTGTGATTTATGTCACAAAAATGTCTCACAAAACTGAGGAAGAAGGTTTAACATCTATTGAGCATCTACTAAGTGCCTGGCTGTGTGATGATAAATTTAAATAGGATTATTTCATTGAAGTATTACAAAACCAAGATGCAGGTGTTATTTTTAGCTTTATTTTTAAATAGAAAAACTGAGAATCAGAGAAATTAATTGAAGAATAAGAAGGTGTTTTCTAGATGGATGGTGGGAATGGGAGAGAAAGGGTAACACTTTAGGCAAAAGGAAAATGTTACACAAGGGTGAGGAAGGGTGAAAAAGTGGCCAGGTTCTTAGAATTAAAAATTAATTTAGTATGACTCAAAACACAGTGAAGGGCCTGGTAGGCAAGCGGGAAGGAGCAGTGATCTAGGGCTGATCAGGTATAACCTTATGTGCCAAGCTAAGATATATTAAATTTACTCTGACTTCAAAGAAGAACTTCTGAAGGTTTTTTGAGCAAAAGTCCAATATTAACCAATTTGCACTTTAGAAAATTCCCTGCACTGTTACGTAAAAGAAAGACGAAAGGCAGAGGGGATTGAAAGTAAAAACAAAATAAAAATTATCTTCTGTTTACTTGTCAGCCCCCTGGAATAGAGAGGGCAAGAAGAGGTCAAAGGAGAGGGATGAGAAATAAGTTACAAGAAATAAAGATTGCAAATGCTTAGTATGTGATGCTTGTGTAACACTGTGGAGGGGTCAGGGGCAATATGCAGTCAGAAAGAAAGATCTAAAGTTCAAGATAAGAAAATTTGACTATAACTAACAAAATATAAAATGCCTAAGTTTTGTCTTATTAATTCTACTTATAGGTTCCTGTCTCAAAAGAAATACGCTTACATAAAGTATATATAAATATGCTTTTTTCAGAGTTATTTGTTGATGTACTCATACAATAGTACATCATTCAATGAGCAGCTAAATACATTACTATAATGAATACTACAGAGCTTTTTACCAAAATCTGTTGATTTGTATGTAGCAGCATGGCAATGTGTCCACAATAAATGAAAAAAGCAAATCATGGAAAAGTATCCACATAACGATTCCTGTTTGGACAGATACAGTGTTATGGGTTGAATCATATCCCCTAAAATTTCATATGTTGGAGTCTTATCCCCCAGTACTTCAGAATATGACCTTATTTAAAAATAGGGTTATTGAAGATGTAATTAGTTAAGATGAGGTAATTAAAGTAAGCTCTAGTCCAATAAGACTGATACCATTACAAAAGGGGGATATTCAAACAGAGAGACAGACACACATCAGCACAGTTAGAATACCATGTGCTGAAAAAACTAAGATTTAAGTGATATACCTACAAGTCAAGGAATGTCAAAGAATGCCAGTGAACAATGAGAAACTGGAAGAGAAGTATGGAACAGATTCTTCCTCACAGCCATCAGAAGAAACCAATCCTGACAACACCTTGATCTTGGACTTTTAGCTTCTGCTATTGAAATTAAATAAACTTTGGTTGGAACTATTTTAACAGCAGAATACACAGTCATCTCAAGAGCACTTGAAACATTTTCTAGGATGGATCATATGTTAGGCCACAAAACATCCACTTATGATAAAAACCCTCCAAAAAGCAGAAATAGAAGGAACATACCTCAACATAATAAAAGCTGTATATGACAAACCCACAGCAAACATTATCCTAAATGGTGAAAAACTGAAAGCATTTCCCCTAAAGTCAGGAACAAGAAAGGGTGCCCACTCTCACCACTACTATTCAACATAGTTTTGGAAGTTTTCGCCACAGCAATCAGAGCAGAAAAAGAAATAAAAGGAATCCAGATAGGAAAAGAAGTAAAACTCTCACTGTTTGCAGATGACATGATCCTCTACATAGAAAACCCTAAAGACTCCACCAGAAAATTCCTAGAGCTAATCAATGAATATAGTAAAGTTGCAGGATATAAAATTAACACACAGAAATCCCTTGCATTCCTATACACTAACAACGAGAAAACAGAGAGAGAAATTAAGGAAACAATTCCATTCACCATTGCAACGAAAAGAATAAAATACTTAGGAATATATCTACCTAAAGAAACAAAAGACCTACATATAGAAAACTATAAAACACTGGTGAAAGAAATCAAAGAGGACACAAATAGATGGAGAAATATACTGTGTTCATGGATCAGAAGAATCAATATAGTGAAAATGAGTATACTACCGAAAGCAATCTATAGATTCAATGCAATCCCTATCAAGCTACCAACGGTATTCTTCAGAGAACTAGAACAAATAATTTCACAATTTGTATAGAAATACAAAAAAACCTCAAATAGCCAAAGCAATCTAGAGAAAGAAGAATGGAACTGGAGGAATCAACCTGCCTGACTTCAGGCTCTACTACAAAGCCACAGTCATCAAGACAGTATGGTACTGGCACAAGGACAGAAATATAGATCAATGGAACAAAATAGAAAGCCCAGAGATAAATCCATGCACCTATGGACACCTTATCTTTGACAAAGGAGGCAAGAATATACAATGGAGAAAAGACAATCTCTTTAACAAGTGGTGCTGGGAAAACTGGTCAACCACTTGTAAAAGAATGAAACTAGAACACTTTCTAACACCATACACAAAAATAAACTCAAAATGGATTAAAGATCTAATGTAAGACTACAAACTATAAAACTCTTAGAGGAAAACATAGGCAAAACACTCTCCAACATAAACCACAGCAGGATCCTCAATGACCCCCCTCCCAGAATATTGGAAATAAAAGCAAAAATAAACAAATAGGACCTAATTAAACTTAAAAGCTTTTGCACAACAAAGGAAACTATAAGCAAGGTGAAAAGACAGCCTTCAGAATGGGAGAAAATAATAGCAAACGAAGCAACGGACAAACAATTAATCTCAAAAATATACAAGCAACTCCTACAGCTCAATTCCAGAAAAATAAACGACCCAATCAAAAAATGGGCCAAAGAACTAAACAGACACTTCTCCAAAGAAGACATACAGATGGCTAACAAACACATGAAAAGATGCTCAACATCACTCATTATCAGAGAAATGCAAATCAAAACCACAATGAGGTACCATTTCACGCCCATCAGAATGGCAGCTATCCAAAAGTCTACAAGCAATAAATACTGGAGAGGGTGTGAAGAAAAGGGAACCCTCTTACACTGTTGGTAGGAATGCAAACTAGTACAGCCACTATGGAGAACAGTGTGGAGATTCCTCAAAAAACTGGAAATAGAACAGCCATATGACCCAGCAATCCCACTGCTGGGCATACACACTGAGGAAACCAGAATTGAAAGAGACACGTGTACCCCAATGTTCATCACAGCACTGTTTATAATAGCCAGGACATGGAATGGATAAGGAAGCTGTGGTACATATACACAATGGAATATTATGCAGCCATTAAAAGAATACATTCGGATCAGTTCTAATGAGGTGGATGAAACTGGAGCCTATTATACAGAGTGAAGTAAGTCAGAAAGAAAAACACCAATACAGTATACTAACTCATATATATGGTATCCAGTTAATCGGTAAAGATAACTCTGTATGCGAGACATCAAAAGAGACACAGATAAATAGAACAGTATTATGGACTCTATGGGAGAGGGATAGGGCAGGATGATACGGAGAACGGCACTGAAGCATGTAAATTATCACATGTGAAACGAATCGCCAGTCCAGG
The DNA here is from genome assembly GCF_054371585.1 of Giraffa tippelskirchi. Classification (NCBI taxonomy): domain Eukaryota; kingdom Metazoa; phylum Chordata; class Mammalia; order Artiodactyla; family Giraffidae; genus Giraffa; species Giraffa tippelskirchi. The sequence goes on along the minus strand of NC_137280.1, from coordinate 115,565,805 downwards.
TTCGATGCATGATACAGGGTGCTCAGGGCTGGTTCACTGGGATGACCCGGAGGGATGGGATGGGAAGAGAGGTGGAGGGGGGTTCTGGAAGAGGAACACATGTACACCCATGGCAGATTCATGTCAATGTATGGCAAAACAAATACAATATTGTAAAGTTAAAAAATAGATAAATAAACTAATTTAAAATAGAAAAAAATAAATCTTAAAAAATTCAATAAGATTGAAATTATGCCAAGTATCTTCTCTGACCACAATGGTACAAAAGTAGAAATCAATAACAGGAGGGTAACTGAGGAAACTCAAATACATGAAAATTTAAACAACACTCTTCTGAACAACCAATGAGTCAGAGAAAAAATGTTACAGGAAATAAAAATTAGCTTCAGTTAGACAAAAATTAAAACACAATATACCAAAACTTATAGGATGCAGCAAAATCATTTCTGATAGGGAAGTTTCTAGGTATAAATGCACACATCAAGAAAACTGAGAGATCTTAATTAAGCAGCTGGACTTCCTTGATAGCTCAGAGGTTAAAAATCTACCTGCCAATACAGGAAAAACAGGTTCAATTCCTGGTCAGGAAATCTCCTTGGAGAAGGAAATCCCAACCCACTCCAGTATTCTTGCTTGGGAAATCCCATGGACAGAGGAATGTGGCAGGCTACAGTCCATGGGATCCAAAAGAGTCAGACACAACTTAGCTACTAAACAACAGCAACAATTAAACAACTAACTTTACACCTCAAGGAACTAGAAGAAGGGGAATAAAGTAAGCCCAAAGTTAACAAAAGGAAGGAAATAAAAAAGACTGTAACAGAAATAAATAAAATAAAGAACAGGGAAATAATAGGGAAAAAAAATAGTAAATTGAGTTGGCCCTTAGAAAATTCACAAATGTTTAGCTAGAAAAAAAAAATTAATAAAGAGAGAGAGAACCCAAATCAATAAAATTATTTAAAAAGTGAGACATTAAAACTGATACCACAGAAATACAAAAGATCTAAAGATCATGTAAACAACTATAACCACCTGGACAATCTACAAAAAGCTGAAAAATTCTTAGAAACATACTAAATACCATTGAATCAGAAATAGAAAATCTAAACAGACTAATCACTAACAAAGAGAATGAAGTAGCACTCAAAAAAACTCACAACAAAGAAAAGCCCAGGACCAGATGACTTCACTGATGAGTATTAGTAAACATTTAAAGAAAAATTAATGCCAATTCTTCTCAAATTCTTCCAAAAATCAAAGAGAAAGGAACAATCACTAACTCATTTTATGAGGCCAGTTACCTTGATACCAAAAAAGACACTATAAGAAAAGAAAACTAGAGGCCAATCTCTTTGATGAATATAAATTCTCACCAAAACACTAGTTAACTAAATTCAGCAACACATTATTAGGCTCATGCATTATAATCAAGTGGAATTTATCCTCAGATGCAAGGACTGTTCAACATATGCAAATCAATCAATGTGGTATATCACATTGCTGCTTCTGCTGCTAAGCCGCTTCAGTCTTGTCTGACTCTTTGCTACCCTATGGACCATAGCCCTCCAGGTTCACCTGTCTGTGGGATTCTCCAGGCAAGAATAGTGGAGTGGATTGCCTTGCCCTCCTCCAGGGGATCTTCCCCACCCAGGGGTTGAACCCATCTTCCCCACCCAGGGATTGAACCCACATCTCTTACGTTGTGGCAGGCAGGTACTTTACCACTAGCACCACCTGGGAAGCCTGATATGTCATATTAATAAAATAAAATTTAAAAATTAAAACAGACTCATGGACATGGTAGAGGGGAGGAAGGAGGGGGTGGGGTGTATGGAGAGAGTAACATGGAAACATACATTACATATGTAAAATAGATAGCCAACAGGAATTTGTTAGCCAATGGGAATTTGCTGTGTGACTCAGGGAACTCAAACTGGGGTTCTATAACAACCTAGAGGGGTGTGATGGGGAGGGAGGTGGCAGGAAAGTTCAAGAGGGAGGGGTCATAGGTATACCTAATGCTGATTCAAAAAGTTTCATTCTTTTACATGTGAATATTCAATTTTCCTAGCACCATTTATTGAGAGACTGTCTCTTCTTCTTGAGTATCACTGGCTCTCTTGGCAAATGTTAGTTGAAAGTATATACTAACTTATTTCTGGGCTCTATATTCTGTTCCAATTATTCATTTGTCTGTTTTTTTCGCCAGTGTCATACTGTTTAATTTCCCTAATTTTATACTATAGTTTGAAATGGAAATGTAATACCTCTCACTTTGTTCTTTTTGCTCAGAATGAAAGTGTAAGTGAAAGTTGCTCAGTCATGTCTGACTCTTTGTGACCCCATGGACTATACAGTCCATGGAATTCTCCAGGCCAGAATACTGGAGTGGGTAGTCATTCCCTTCTCCAGGAGCTCTTCCCAACCCAGGGATCAAACCCAGGTCTCTCGCATTGCAGGCGGATTCTTTACCAGCTGAGCCACAAGGGAAGCCCCGTAATTTCAAAGTGTATTATAAAATCATAGTAATCAAAACAGTATGGCAGTGGCATAAAAACAGACAATAGGTCAATGTAACAGGATCAAGAACCCAGAAATAAATCCATAAATGTGCAATCAACAGATATTTGACAAAGGAGCCAAGAATATTCAATGGAGAAGACAATCTCTTCGATAAATGGTGCTGGAGAAATAAGATATTCATAGTAAAGAGAATGAAACTAGACCCCTGTCACACACTACTCCCAAAAATCAACTCCAAATGGATTAAATACTTAAATGTAGGGGCGTCCCTGGACTCAGTGGTAAAGAATCCGCCTGCCAATGAAGGACACAAGGGTTTGATCCCTGATCTAGGAAGAACCCACATAACATGGAGCAACTAAATCTGTGTGTCACAACTATTGAGCTTGTGCTCTAGAGACCAGGAGCCACAGCCAGGGAGGCCCACATGCCCTAGAACCCGAGCTTCACAACAAGAGAAACTACCACAATGAGAGGCCCATACACCACAACTAGAGAGTAGCCCCCACTCATGGCAACTAGAGAAAGCCCACACTCAACAACAAAGACCCAGCACAGCCATAAATAAATAAAATTAAAAAAAAAAAAAGATTGAAAGGGACACAGGAGGGAGATTTTTTTAAAAAAGACTTAAATGTATGAAAGCATAGAACTCCTGAAAGAAAATATAGGAAACAAAACTCCTTGACATGGGACTAATGATCATTTTCTTTAATATGACACCTAAAGCATTAGCAACAAAATTTAAAATAAACAAATGGGACTACGTAAAATTAAAAGCTTTCACTTAGCAAAAGAGATAATTAACAGTGAAAAGACAGCTTACAGAGTGGGGGGAAATATTTGCAAATCATGTATCTGGTAAGAGGTTAATAGTTAATATCCAAATGTATAAAGAACTCATACAACTGAATAGACAAAAACAAAACAAACAATCCGATTTAAATATGGGCAAAGGACCTGAATAGATATTTTCCCAAATGTATTCAAATGGCCAACGGGTACATGCAAAGTCATTTGGAGAAGGGAATGGCAATCCACTCCAGTATCCTTGCCTAGAAAAGTCCATGGACAGAGCAACCTGGAGGGCTACAGTCTATGGGGTCCTAAAGAGTTGGACTGGAGGAGGAAATGGCAACCCACTCCAGTATTCTTGCCTGGAGAATCCCATGGACAGAGGAGCCTGGTAAACTACAGTCTACGGGGTTACAAGAGTCGGACACAACTGAGCGACTAAGCACACACACACACAGGCAAAGTCATATTGAGATATGACTACTCACCAGGGAAATGTAAATTAAACCACAATGAGATATTACCTCATGCCTGTTAAAATGACCATCATCAAAGATGTGTGTGTGTGTGTATTAAGCCACTTCAGTCATGTCTAACTCTTTGTGACTGCATGGACTGTAGCCTGCCAGGCTCTTCTGTCCATGGAATTCTCCAGGCAAGAATACTGGAGTGAATTTCCATGCCCTCCTCCAGGTGATCTTCCACATCTCTTATGTTTCCTTCATTGGCAGGCAGGTTCTTTACCACTAGTTCCACCCGGGAAGCCCATCATCAAAGATGAGTGATAACAAATGCTAGTATGAATGTGCAGAAAGGGAACTCTTGTACACTGTTGATGGGATTGTAAATTGGTACAGCCACTATAGAAAACAGTATGGAAGATCCTAAAAAACTTAAAAATAGGACTACCATATGATCCAGCAATTTTACTTCTGGATCCAAAGGAAATGAAACCACTAGCTCTAAGGACTTGAAATTAGTATGTCAAAGAGATATGATATAAGTATAGATATCTACAATGGAATACTCATCAGCCATAAGGAAGAAAAAAAGTCACAATTTGCAACAATGTGGATGGATCTTGAGGCATCATGCTAAGTAAAATAAGTCAGACAGAGGAAGACAAATACTGTATGACCTCATTTAAAACAGAATATTTTAGAATTTAAAACAGAAACTAAAACAAAAAACTCAAACTAAATTCATAGAAAAAGAGATCAGATTTGTGATTACCAGAGGCAGGGGAATGCAGGAGGTGGGGAGGTGAAAGATAAATAAGTACTAGGGATATAAAGTACACCCTGATGACTAAAGGCAATGTATCTGTATGGTATATTTGAAAGTTGCTAAGAGAGTAATTCTAAAACATTTTTGTAACTGTATGAGGTGATAGATATTATCTATGGTAATCATTTTGTAATATATGTATGTCAAGTCATTATGCTACACACCTTAAACTTACAGTGCTGTACATCAACTATATATCAAAAAAATTGAAAGAAAAAAAGTAAAAACAGAGACTTCCCTGGCAGTCCAGTGGTTAAAACTCCACACTTCCCCTGCAGGGGCTCGGGTTTGATCCCTGATTGGTGAACTAAGATCCCACATGCCACGCAGCACAGTCAAAAAAAAAAACAGTTTTTTAATTTAAAAAAGAGAATTAAATAAAAGATGTCATTGTTTAAGTCACTTCCTTTGTCATACTTTGTTACAGTAGCCCTAGAAATCTAACACACACAGTACATTAAAATGTGTGGGTAGATGGACAGATAAATGGATGGATGATTGGTCATTTATAACAAAATGTCTGGAAGTTTGCTCATCGGCCTGTGGCAAATGGTTCTCTCAGGAAGTAAGCTGAAAAGGAGCTTTCACTTCTTACTTCACATATCTCTATTATTTAATATTTTACACTAAGCATGTATTAACTTTTGTGATTAAAAACTTCACAAGCGGGACTTCCAGTTTCCAGACCAGCATGTAGAAACCTTAGAAGTTTCCACTCCATCCTAACAACAAGTTAAAAGCTGAATAAGCTGACAAATCAATTCTTCCTAAATCCACAAGAGAAATGTGGTCACCGCACAATCCACTGACCCCAAAATGACACAGAGGCAAATACAAAGAATCACAACTTTCTGGATCAGAAACCAATGAGCTTAAACCTCCCTGGGAATCACTGGCCAGGTAGGAAAACCTGGTGGCTCAGACAGTAAAGAATCTGCTTGTAATGTGGGAAAACTGGGTTTGATTCCTGGCTCAAGAAGATCTTCTGAAGAAGGGAATAGCTACCCACTCTAGTGTTCTTGTCTGGAGAATTCCATGGACAGAGACGCCTGGCAGGCTACTGTCCATGGACTCACAAAGAGTCAGATACAACTGAGCAAGTAACATTTTTACTTTACTTCAAAGGCTAGTTGTGGACAACTCTGAGAGATTAAAAATATTAGGAGGACCCAGTCATAGAGGAATCTACATACTTCTGTGAGTTTTACTTCCAAGAGGGCTCAACCAGGTTCTCACACAAAATATAAGAGACAAATCCCTCTGTGCTTCCAGCTGGGGAAGGAGTAAAGGAGCTATTTTATTTTATTTTGCTTTGCTTTGTTTTACTTTGTTTTATTTTTTAGAAAATGCCCAGTTTATTATTGGAAGGGAGTAGGGGAGAAGGACATGCACATGAGAACCATTTGTGGCTCAGACCTGGGACTCTGGGGGTGGACAGAGTTGTTCAAGGGTCTCTAGTCCTGGGCGTCCTCCTGAGTTTGGTCTTTCAGGCAGGATGCTATGGTTCCAAGAATAAAAAGAATGGAGGAGAGAAGCCAGGTGCCCAGCCATAACTGATACGTAGAGGTGAGTTACAGACACTGAAAGGCTTGGGATGGACTAGAAGCAATACCCTTAAGACAAATTCCTCCAATTCATTTTTCCTTTTTGGGCCATGCCACGTGGCATGTAGGATATCAGTTCCCCAACCAGGGATCACACCTGCACCCCCTGCAGTGGAAGCACAGTGTCTTTAACCACTGGACAGTCCAAGAAGTCCCAGGAACCATTTAGAAATACAAACATACTTCAGAGATACTGCGAGTTCAGTTCCAGACTACCATAATACAGGAAATATCTCAGAAAATGAGTCACATGAATTTTTTGGTTTCCCAGTCAGGAAGATCCCCTGGAGGAGGAAATGACAACCTGCTGCAGTATTACAGCCTAGGAAATCCCACAGGCTACAGTCTACGGGGCCACAAAGAGTGGAACATGACTGAGCGACTGAGCACAACAGTAAGTGCGTATAAAAGTTACTTTTACACTATTCTATAGTTTATTAAGTCTGCAATAGCATTATGTCTAAAAAAACAACATATATATTTTAATTAAAAAATACTTTATTACTGAAAAATGCTAACCATCATCTGAGCCTTCAGTGAGTCATAATCTTAGCTGGTAGGAGGCCTTGACTGAGTGTTGATGGCTGCTGACTGATCAGGGTGGTGGTTGCTGAGGGTTAAGGTGGCTATGGCAATTTCCTGAAATAAGACAACAGTGAACAACAAGGTCCTACCATATAGCACAGGAAACTATATTCAGTATTCTGTGATAAGCCATAATGGTAAAGAATATGAAAAAGAATGCATATATATGTATAACTGAGTCACTTAGCTATATGGCAGAAATTAAGACAACATTGTAAATCAGTTATACTTCAATAAAATTTTTATAAAGAGACAACAATGAGGTTTGCCACATCAGTTGATTCTTTCTTTCACTTGAGCACTTAGAAGAACTGTATGGTTATTAATTGATGTATTTCAATATTGTGTCTCGGGCCCATTGACAGGGAGAGACATGGGTCAGAACACATACATTTGTTGATTAAGTTCACTGACTTATATAGATGTAGTCTGTGGTGCCCCCAAAACATTTATAACAGAAATATCAAAAATTGGTGATCACAGATGACTGTAATAAAGATAATAACAATCAAAAAGTCTGAAATACTGACAGAATTTCCAAAATGTGACACAGAGACACAAAGTGAGGAAATGCTGTTGAAAACTGGTGTGAATAAGACTTACTCAATACAGGGTTGCCCCAAACCTTCAATCTGTAAAAAATGCAATGTCTGTGAAGCATAATAAAGTGGAGATTAAAAAAATAGAGGTATGTCTATATACATATATAACATAGACCTACATATATAACAGAGTACTCTGTTCCTTTCACCTATACTTGTCCTCAGGAGAAACTAGTTACACAAAGCCTAACCTGCTGGGATATTATTAGTCTAATTGACCTTAAGGAAGAAAAATATTCAGCTTCAGCCCTCTCTGGCCATCTTGTTCTGTTGAGAAGGGAGGAAAAAACTGAGATGCAGTTGAAAAACACTGAAAAGTCACAGTCCAGAGGTATAAATTTACTAAAACTAAGACCTAATCATGGGACTATAGAATGCTTCCTCTCTCCTCAGACTGCATTACTACATTACTAAAGTTCTATTTACAGTAGTTCCCTTTACCCAGTACAACATGTTCAGTTTTTAAGAAAAAGTTACAGGACATTTTAAAAGGCAAAAAAATAAAGTTTGAAGAGACAGAGAAAATATCATAACCAGAGTCTAAGATGGCAGGAATATGAAATTATCAGACCAGGAATTTAAAATCATTATGATTAATACCCTAAGAGCTTTAATGGATTAAGTAGACAGTGTGGAAGAACAGACAGGCAAAGTAAGCTGAAAGATGGAAATTCCAAGAAGGAAACAAAAAGAAATACTAGTGATAAAACAAATAGTAAATTTATAAAAAAAAAAAAGCTGTAACAGAAAAGAAGAATGCCTTTAATGGCATTTAATTGTTAGTAGTAGTAGACTGGACATGGCTGAGAAAAAAATCTGAGTTTGAAGATATCTCAATAAACACCTCCAAAACACAAAAGTAAACAGAAAAAAAAAAAAAAACACCCAGAATATCCAAGAACTGTGAAATAGCTATAAAAGATGTCATGTGAGTGTAAGATACACATAATGGGAATACTAGAAGAAGGCAAGAAAGGAACAGAAGAATTACAGAAAAGGAGTATGACCAAGAATTTCCCCCAAATCACAGATCCAGGAAGTTCAGAGACACCAAGCAAGATAAATACCAAAAAATGGAAAAAAAAAAAATCCTACAGATTGGCATATCATTTTCAGAACACAGATCAAAGGTAAAGGAAAAATCCAGAAAGAAGCCAGAGTGAGGGGAAGTACTTTATCTATTTAGGAGCAAAGATAAGAATTACAACTGACTTATTATCAGAAACCTTGTAAACAAGAAAAGAGTGGACTGAAATATTTAGTGTTGAGGGAAAAAAAAATCCTAGAATTCTGTGCCTTTTGAAATCAGTCATCAAAAATGAAAGAGAAATAGTTTCGCAGACAAACAAAAATTCAGTGAATTTGTTGCCAGTAGAACACCTCACAAGAAATGAAATTTTCTTAAGTTTTTAGAGAGAAGAAAACAACATGCAAAAGATGTGCAGCCAAAAAAAAAAAAAGGAAGAACACCAAAGAAGAAACAAGTGAAAATGAAATAAAAATTTACTTTTCTTGTTTTTAATTGATCAGATAGCATCATGTTAAAAATAATAGCAATAATGTATTCAATTATTTATATTTATGTGTATATATACACTCATAAGTTGACTGAATGACAGCAATTATATAAGGATAGAAGGAAGGAAGGAATTAAAATTACTTTGTTATTATAAAATAGTCATATTGTAAATGTTGTATAGGGTCATTTTAAAGTATATTAGTTGTAAATATGTACTGAAAACTCTGGAGCAACCACTAAGAAAAGTTTTTTAAAAGTAGGATGGAGGGAATTTCCTGGCCTTCCAGTGATTAGGACTTGGTGCTTTCACTGCCGTGGGCCAAGTTCAATCCCTAATTAGGGAACTAAGATCCCACAAGCTGGACAGCAAGGCCAAAAAAAAAAAAAAAAAGAGGCAAAATGGAACTATATTAAAGGTTCAATTAAAGTCACAAAAGGCAGAAAAGGAGATGAAAACAACAATAAGATCAAAGAACAAGAGCAACAAATGGAAAACAGGAACAAATATGAGATATTTGTTCAATTAAGTCAATAATTAACTTGATTAGTTAGGGAGGTGATAAGCCACACCGCTCCAACAGGGGGGAGCGCGCTCGCCAAACTCCTGGCCGTCTGAACAGCTCCGACCGGAAAGGCACAAGCCTGTGGGCGAAACCGAGTCTGCGCCTTTGTGGAGTAACCGGGAGCCTGAACCTGAGCGGCTTAGACCTGGGAAGTGCACGCATCTCAGGGCCCACTCCCCGGCCCACTCCCTGGCTGAGTAACCTGAAGCCTGAGCAGGGTAGACGGGGAAAGCACACACGCCGTGAGCGGGGGCGAACCCAGTGCGGCCGAGACACTGCGAGCTCACCACACACACGCCAGGTTTGCAGTGTTCCTTCCTCCCCACAGCACGATTGAACAAGCGAACCTAAAGAGACCACCTCCACCCCTTTGTTGCAGGGCGGAAATTAGATACTGAAGAGATCTCCAAACAGAAGCCAAATAAACAGAGGGAAGCGCTTTGGAAGGGACAGGCCAACAGATTAAAATCCCTGTAGTTAATACCGACTGCATTGAAAAGGACCTATAGATATTGAAAAGTATAAGCAGGAATAAGGATCTATCTGAAACTGAGCAGATCCCACACTGCTCACAACAGCTCCAGAGAAAGTCCGGGATATATATTTTTTTACTATTATTATTTTTTTTTTTTTAATTTTTTTTTAAATTAAAAAAATTTTTTTTCTCTTCTTTCCTTTTTCTTCAAGTCCTCTATTACACCTTTAACTTTCATTTTCATAACCCACTATTAACTTGCAAAAAAAAAAAAACCCTATTTTTGAAGCAAACTACATACATATATCTTATACCTTTTGTGTTTTCTTTTTTTAATGTTTTTTTCCTATTTTACTTTTTTTACTGTTTCTTTTTTTACTGTTTTACTGTTTTTTTTCTTTTTACACTGTTTCCTTTTTTCTTTTTTTTTATATTGTAAGTTTTATAAGAGTCTAACCTCTACTCTAGATTTTTAATCTTTGTTTTACATATTTGATATCAATTTTGTACATTTAAGAACCCAATCTTTAGGACCCATTTTTACTCAGGAGTGTGATCACTGGCCTGATTACTCTCTCCCCCTATTGATGCTCTTTCTTCTCCCCCAGGGAACCTCTATCTCCCACCCTCCTCCTTCTCTTCTCAACCCAATTCTGTGAATCTCTGAGGGTGATCTGGGTACCGGAGAACACTTCAGGAACAGGATACTGCCCAGATCTCTCTCTCCCCTCTTGATTCCTCCCTTTCTACTCATGCTCACCTCTATTACCTTCCTCCCCCTTCTCTATGTATCTCTGTGAACCACTCTGAGGGTTCCAAACTATGGAAAGCACAGAGGGAAGTGCTTACTGGCTAGATTGCTCTCTCCACATTTGAATTCCCCTCTTCCCCTCCTGGTCACCTCAAACCGCCCCCCCCCACCTCATCTCTCCATGTAACTCAGTGAACCTTTCTGGGTATCCCTCACTGTGGAGAATCTTTTCACCATTAACCTAAAAGTTTTATTATTGAGGCTGTATGGAAGGAGAAGTCTTGAGGCTACTGCAAGAGTAAGACTGAAAGCCAGGGGAAACATTAATTAATAAGAGACCATCCAATAGCCTCCATATATACACTGAAACCAAGCTCCACCCAAGAGCCAATAAGTTCCAGAGCAAGACATACCACGCAAATTCTCCAGCAACGCAGGAACATAGACCTGAGCATCAATATACAGGCTGCCCAGAGGCACACCAAATCCATAGACATCTCAAAAATTAATACTGGTCACTCCATTGCACTCTAGAGAGCAGAAATCCAGCTCCACCCACCAGAACACCGACACAAGCTCCCCCAACCAGGAAGCCTTGACAAGCCACCTGTCCAACCCCAACCACAGTGAGGAACCTCCACAATAAAGAGGAACTTCATACTACCAGAATACAGAAGGGCCACGCCTAACACAGCAATCTAAACAAGATGAAAAGGCAGAGAAATACTCAGCAAGTAAAGGAAAATGAGAAATGCCCACAAAACCAAACAAAAGAGGAGGAGATAGGGAATCTATCTGAAAAAGAATTTAGAATAATGATAATAAAAATGATCCAAAATCTTGAAAGCAAAATGGAGTTACAGATAAATAGCCTGGAGACAAAGATTGAGAAGATGCAAGAAATGTTTATCAAGGACTTAGAAGAAATAAAAAGGAGTCAATATAGAATGAATAATGAAATAAAGGAGATAAAAGACACTCTGGAGGGAACCAACAGTAGACTAACGGAGGCAGAAGATAGGATAAGTGAGGTAGAAGATAGAATGATGGAAATAAACGAAGCAGAGAGGAAAAAAGAAAAAAGAATCAAAAGAAATGAGGAAAACCTCAGGGACCTCTGGGACAATATGAAACGCTCCAACATTCGAATCATAGGAGTCCCAGAAGAAGAAGATAAAAGGAAAGGCCATGAAAAAATACTCGAGGAGATAATAGTTGAAAATTTCCCTAAAATGAGGAAAGAAATAGTCACAGAAGTCCAAGAAACCCAGAGAGTTCCAAACAGGATAAACCCAAGGCGAAACACCCCAAGACACATATTAATCAAATTAACAAAGATCAAACACAAAGAACAAATATTAAAAGCAGCAAGGGAAAAACAACAAATAACACACAAGGGGATCCCCATAAGGATAACAGCTGATCTTTCAATAGAAACCCTTCAGGCTAGAAGGGAATGGCAGGACATACTTAAAGTAATGAAAGAGAATAATCTACAACCCAGATTACTGTACCCAGCAAGGATCTCATTCAGATATGAAGGAGAATTCAAAAGCTTTACAGACAAGCAAGAGCTGAGGGAATTCAGCACCACCAAACCAGCTCTCCAACAAATGCTAAAGGATCTTCTCTAAACAGGAAACACAGAAAGGATGTTTCAACACGAACTCAAAACAACAAAGTAAATGGCAACGGGATCATACTTATCAATAATTACCTTAAATGTATATGGGTTGAATGCCCCAACCAAAAGACAAAGGCTTGCTGAATGGATACAAAAACAAGACCCCTATATATGCTGTCTACAAGAGACCCACCTCAAAACTAGGGACACACACAGGCTGAAAGTGAAGGGATGGAAAAACATATTTCATGCAAACGGAGACCAAAAGAAAGCAGGAGTCGCAATACTCATTTCAGATAAAATAGACTTTAAAATAAAGGATGTGAAAAGGGACAAAGAAGGACACTACAAGGCCATAAATCTAGCCTTGGTAAATTCAAAAAAATTGAAATCATCCCAGCCATCTTCTCTGACCACAATGCAGTAAGATTAGACCTCAATTACAGGAAAAAAACTATTAAAAATTCCAACATATGGAGGCTAAACAACACGCTTCTGAATAACCAACAAATCACAGAAGAAATCAAAAAAGAAATCAAATTATGCATAGAAACGAATGAAAATGAAAACACAACAACCCAAAACCTACAGGACACTGTAAAAGCAATACTAAGGGGAAGGTTCATAGCAATACAGGCGTACCTCAAGAAACAAGAAAAAAATCAAATAAATCAACTAACTCTACACCTAAAGCAACTAGAGAAGGAAGAAATGAAAAACCCCAGGGTCAGTAGAAGGAAAGAAATCTTAAAAATTAGGGCAGAAATAAATGCAAAAGAAACAAAAGAGACCATAGCAAAAATCAACAAAACTAAAAGCTGGTTTTTCGAGAAGATAAACAAAATTGATAAGCCATTAGCCAGACTCATCAAGAAACAAAGGGAGAAGAATCAGATCAACAAAATTAGAAATGAAAATGGACTCCACAGAAATACAAAGGATCATAAGAGACTACTACCAACAGCTATATGCCAATAAAATGGACAACTTGGAAGAAATGGACAAATTCTTAGAAAAGTATAACTTTCCAAAACTGAACCAGGAAGAAATAGAAGATCTTAACAGACCCATCACAAGCACGGAAATCGAAACTGTAATCAGAAATCTTCCAGCAAACAAAAGCCCAGGACCAGACGGCTTCACAGCGGAATTCTACCAAAAATTTAGAGAAGAGCTAACACCTATCCTACTCAAACTCTTCCAGAAAATTGCAGAAGATGGTAAACTTCCAAACTCATTCTATGAGGCCACCATCACCCTAATTCCAAAACCAGACAAAGATGTCACAAAAAAGGAAAACTACAGGCCAATATCACTGATGAACATAGATGCAAAAATCCTTAATAAAATTCTAGCAAACAGAATCCAACATCATATTAAAAAGATCATACATCATGACCAAGTGGGCTTTATCCCAGGAATGCAAGGTTTTTTTAATATCCACAAATCAATCAATGTAATACACCACATTAACAAATTGAAAGAAAAAAACCATATGGTTATCTCAATAGATGCAGAAAAAGCCTTTGACAAAATTCAGCATCCGTTTATGATAAAAACCCTCCAGAAAGCAGGAATAGAAGGAACATATCTCAACATAATAAAAGCTATATATGACAAACCCACAGCAAACATTATCCTCAATGGTGAAAAACTGAAAGCATTTCCCCTAAAGTCAGGAACAAGGATGCCCACTTTCACCACTACTATTCAACATAGTTTTGGAAGTTTTGGCCACAGCAATCAGAGCTGAAAAAGAAATAAAAGGAATACAGATAGGAAAAGAAGAAGTAAAACTCTCACTGTTTGCAGATGACATGATCCTCTACACAGAAAACCCTAAAGACTCTACTAGAAAATTACTAGAGTTAATCAATGAATATAGTAAAGTTGCAGGATATAAAATTAACACACAGAAATCGCTTGCATTCCTATACTCCAATAATGAGAAAACAGAAAGAGAAATTAAGGAAACAATACCACTCACCATTGCAACAAAAAGAATAAAATACTTAGGAATATATCTACCTAAAGAAACAAAAGACTTATATATAGAAAACTATAAAACACTGATGAAAGAAATCAAAGAGGACACAAACAGATGGAGAAATATACCGTGTTCATGGATTGGAAGAATTAATATAGTGAAAATGAGTATACTACCCAAAGCAATCTATAGATTCAATGCAATCCCTATCAAGCTACCAATGGTATTTTTCACAGAACTAGAACAAATCATCTCACAATTTGTATGGAAATATAAGAAACCTCGAATAGCCAAAGCAATCTTGAGGAAGAAGAATGAACTGGAGGAATCAACCTGCCTGACTTCAGGCTCTACTACAAAGCCACAGTCATCAAGACAGTATGGTACTGGCACAAAGATAGAAATATAGATCAATGGAACAAAATAGAAAGCCCAGAGATGAACCCACGCACATATGGACACCTTATCTTCGACAAAGGAGGCAAGAACATACAATGGAGAAAAGACAATCTCTTTAACAAGTGGTGCTGGGAAAACTGGTCAACCACTTGTAAAAGAATGAAACTAGAACACTTCCTAACACCGTACACAAAAATAAACTCAAAATGGATTAAAGATCTAAACGTAAGACCAGAAACTATAAAACTCCTAGAGGAAAACATAGGCAAAACACTCTCTGACATAAATCACAGCAGGATCCTCCATGACCCACCTCCCAGAATATCGGAAATAAAAGCAAAAATAAACAAATGGGACCTAATTAAAATTAAAAGCTTTTGCACAACAAAGGAAACTATAAGCAAGGTGAAAAGACAGCCTTCAGAATGGGAGAAAATAATAGCAAACGAAGCAACGGACAAACAATTAATCTCAAAAATATACAAGCAACTCCTGCAGCTGAATTCCAGAAAAATAAACGACCCAATCAAAAAATGGGCCAAAGAACTAAACAGACATTTCTCCAAAGAAGACATACAGATGGCTAACAAACACATGAAAAGATGCTCAACATCACTCATTATTAGAGAAATGCAAATCAAAACCACAATGAGGTACCATTTCACACCAGTCAGAATGGCTGCTATCCAAAAGTCTACAAGCAATAAATGCTGGAGAGGGTGTGGAGAAAAGGGAACCCTCTTACACTGTCGGTGGGAATGCAAACTAGTACAGCCACTATGGAGAACAGTGTGGAGATTCCTTAAAAAACTGGGAATAGAACTGCCATATGACCCAGCAATCCCACTGCTGGGCATATACACCGAGGCAACCAGAATTGAAAGAGACGCGTGTACCCCAATGTTCATCGCAGCACTGTTTACAATAGCCAGGACATGGAAGCAACCTAGATGTCCATCAGCAGACGAATGGATAAGGAAGCTGTGGTACATATACACAATGGAATATTACTCAGCCATTAAAAAAAATACATTTGAATCGGTTCTACTGAGATGGATGAAACTGGAGCCCATTATACAGAGTGAAGTAAGCCAGAAAGAAAAACAACAATACAGTATACTAATGCATATATATGGAATTTGAAAGATGGTAACGATAACCCTATATGCGAGACAGAATAAGAGACACAGATGCATAGAACAATTTTATGGACTCTGAGGGAGAAGGTGAGGGTGGGACGTTCTGGGAGAATAGCATTGAAACATGTATATTATCATATGTGAAACTGAACACCATTCCATGTTTGATGCATGAGACAAATGCTCAGGGCAGGGGCAATGGGATGACCCAGAGGGATGGGATGGGGAAGGAGGTGGGTGGGGGGTCCAGGAAGGGGAACACATGTAAACCCATGGCTGATTCATGTCAATGTATGGCAAAAACTATTACAATATTGTAAAGTAATTAGCCCCCAACTAAAATAAATAAATTTATTAAAAAAAATAAAAATAAAAAATAAAGTCACAAAAGGCAGAAAAGGAGATGAAAACAACAATAAGATCAAAGAACAAGAGCAACAAATGGAAAACAGGAACAAATATGAGATATTTGTTCAATTAAGTCAATAATTAACTTGATTATCAATGATCTAAATGAACCAATTAAAAAGCATATATCAGAGAGTGAACAAAAAAGTAAGACACAACTGTATATTGTCTATAAGAAATCTACTTTAAAAATAAACACATACAGTTTAAAAGTACAGGAATAGAAAATAAAAAAAATAAAATAAGTGTAAAGGGATAGAGAAGGATATACCATGTTAACACTAACTAAAAGAAAGCAGGGGGGAACATAGGAAGCAGAGACTATGTGGTGTATATACACATATATATGCAATGTAATATTATTCAGCCTTAAAAAGGAAGAAAATCCTGCCATTTGTGACAACATGAATGAACCCAGAGGACATTATGCTAAGTGATATAAGCCAAAGATCTTAAAAAAAAAAAAAGTCAGACTCATAGTAAACAGAGTAGAATGGGGATTACCAGAGAACCGGGGGATGGGGGTAAAGGAAGATACTGATCAAAGGGTACAAACTTTCAGTCCTAAGATGAGTAAGTGCTGGAGACAATGTACAGCATGGTGACTGTAGTTAATATGTTGTGTATTTGATATTTGTCAAGAATAGATTCAGACTGGGCTTCAGACCCAGGCTGTCCAACTTCAGAGCCCACACTCATAACCACTCTCATTCCAGGGTAAGGGGAGGGTCATCCTTCTTGCCCTAATTTAACAACCCTGAATACTCATTGGAGGGACAGAAGCTGAAGCTGCAATTCTTTAGCCACCTGATGCAAAGAGCCAGCTCACTGGAAAAGACGCTGGGAAAGATTGAGGGCAGGAGGAGAAGGGAGCAGCAGAGGATGAGATGGTTAGATAGCATCACCAACTCAATGGACATGACTTTGAGCAAGCTCTGGGAGATAGTGAAGGACAGGAAAGCCTAGTGTGCTGCAGTCTTTGAGGTCACAAAGAGTTGGACATGACTGAGTGACTGAACAACAGCAATGGACTTCCAACAACAGAGGAATACACATTCTTTTCAGGTTCACATGTAACATTTACCGAGACAGGCCACATTCTGGGTTATAAATGTATCTTAACAAGCTTACAAAACAGAAATCATACTGCAATCAAATGAAACTAGAAACAAATAACAGAAAAATAGCTGGAAAATTCCAAAACAACACTAAACAACACACTTCTAAATAATGTTTTAAATATTCAACACAACATACAAAACAAAGAGTGAACCTTAATGTAAACTATGAACTTTGGGTGATTATGATGTGTCAGTGTAGGTTCATTAGTTGTAACAAACAGCCATTCTGGTGGGAGATGTCTATAATGGGGGAAATTAAGCACATGTGGTATGGAGGGATATGGGAAATCTCTGCATCTTCCTCTAAATTTTGCTGTGAATCTAAGCTGACTATAAAAAAAAGTCTATTTAAAAAGAAAAAAGCACAAGAGCAATATCTAAGTTTGACGAGCCACCTGTATACAGGTTGTTTTCAAAGCTGAGGATCATACGAGAATTCCCAAGGAGTGTGGAAACATTTAGTGAAAAAGAAAACCAATGATGAAATCCCCAGACCACAGGAAGAAAAGTCAGTGCAGAACCCGGAGAAGCAGAAGCTATAAAAATTAGCAGGAAAGACTGCTGCTGCTGCTGCTAATCAGTCAATTCAGTTGCGTCTGACTCTTTGTGACCCCATAGACCAGAGCCCACCAGGTTCCTCCGTCCATGGGATTTTCCCAGCAAGAATACTGGACTCCAAGTTCAACGAAATGAAACAGGACACTCAAAGCCTGTGCACTGGGACAACCCCAAGGGATGGGATGGGGAGGAAGGTGGCAGGGGGGTTCAGGATGGGAGACACATGTACACCCATGGCTGATTCATGTCAATGTATGGCAAAAGTCACCACAATATTGTAAGGTAATTAGCTTCCAATTAAAATAAATTAGCTATTTTTTTAAAAATAGAATACTGGACTGGGTTGCCATGCCCCCCACTCCAGGGGATCTTCCCGACCCAGGGATCGAACCCACGTCTCCACAAGAGAAGTTCCAGGAACTTCCTAAAAATAAGAGAAAAGGATTTCAAGGAGGAGATGAACAGAATTAAAGGCAGCAGGTTTCAACTAGGATTAGGACTGAGAAGGATCTACAAGAGTCAGAAATAGGATCACTGAAGGTCAACTGAGAGTTTATGCTCTGAGACTCTTCACTTCCATTTGCTTTGTATGGAGTGTTTTCCCCTGGCTTCTTCACAGATCCCATGTCACCTGCATGAGAGGCATTTACTGAACACCTGGACA
Source organism: Giraffa tippelskirchi (assembly GCF_054371585.1). Taxonomy (NCBI): domain Eukaryota; kingdom Metazoa; phylum Chordata; class Mammalia; order Artiodactyla; family Giraffidae; genus Giraffa; species Giraffa tippelskirchi. Next base: position 115,547,198 of record NC_137280.1, on the reverse strand, counting down.
AGGACATAGCCCTCTCTGCCACTCCAGTTTTTATTATACTATATATATATATAATATATATAATTATTATAATATATACATTATATATAGTATAATAAAAACTATAATAAAACTATAATAAACTATAAAACTATAAAAACTATAATAAAAATACATAATGTATAATATATACATTATATATATATATATATATTTTGCTAGTGTGTTGTCTAGTGTCTATCATCATTCTATATGAGAATGTTTGTGAAAACAAGGTCTTGGTTTGTTTTAGTCACTGCTGCTGTCAGCACCCATGACTGAGCCCCCAGAGTACCTAGAAAATAAAGGAGCCAAATCACATCTGTTGGACAAACCAAGAATTGCAGAAGCCAAATTGCTGTGGCAGAGCAATAATATAAGGGAAGGAAATGAAGGCATTGAATATAGACTGTTTTAGTAAATTGATGTGGCAATATCTGAGGAAGGGCGACTGGGAGAGGCTCAGGGAGGTAACAGGGCTTTGTTTTTATAGATTTTAATTATGGACTAACTGATTATTCCTCAGCAAAGACCCTTTCTGCTCTACTTAGTAATGATCTAGTTGGTATTTATGTCAGCAATGTAAATGAAGACATTTACAGTTTGCTTGTTATATGTCTGGGTAGTATTGACAGGATCGTGATGCAAAAATGCCTAGACAATGAGTCAAAAGAAAGATAAGATGAAAATTAACAGAGCTAAATGTGAGATCCCATATAGGTTGGGTAGAGCACGCTATAGAAGCCCTTTAGAGAGCCTATTAGCCAACTCATTGTGAGGTTTTGCTGGAGTTAAGGGAGGGGTTGGTGGGTCACACTGGACTCTATCTGCATTGGGTTCCACTGCTTTTTATCTGGGTGTCCTTGGACAAAGGTTTTAAACTCTTTGAGCCTCATTTTATCCTCTTTAAATTAAAGATACTGATATCTATTTGTCAGTTTTTATGAGGCCAATGAAGAATAAACCATGCAAAAAACACGGAAGGGCAGTGTTACATGGTCAAGTGCATGTAACAGAGGGTATTTTTGTGGTACAATAAGAAATATATTTGACCTTTGTCCCTCATTCCTATCTCAGAGGTCCTAAAAACCTTGGAATTTTCTGGGTGCTTCCCTGATAGCTCAGTTGGTAAAGAATCTGCCTGCAATGCAGGAGACCCTGGTTCAATTCCTGGGTCAGGAAGATCCACTGGAGAAGGGATAGGCTACCCTCTCCAGTATTCTTGGGCTTCCCTTGTGGCTCAGCTGGTAAAGAATCCGCCTGCAATGCAGGAAACCTGGGTCGATCCCTGGGTTGGGAAGATCCCCTGGAGACGGGAAAGGCTACCCACTCCAGTATTCTGACCTGGAGAATTCCATGGACTGTATAGTCCATGGGGTTGCAAAGAGTCAGATACAATTGAGCAACTTTCACTTTCAGGAGTGTCTATTGGCAATCAAAGGAGCCTCTTTTGATCACATTTGAGTTTATGTTAATGGGGTGACTTAAGGTGGGGCCCTTAGATTGGCTCAGGATAGGGCTAATCATCAGAAAGGCCAAGTGGTTAGAAAGTTGGAACTTTCAGCCCCACCCACTAACCTCCAGGAAGGAGAGGGAAGGAAGGCTCTATAAAATCTCTTGGACAATGAGTTTTGGAGACCTTCTGGGTTGGTGAATCTAACCAACCTGGCATCTACATACCGGGAGGATGGAGCACCCTAACTCCATGGAGATAGAAGCCCCTGGGCTCCAGACTCTTCTCTACCTCATCCTATGTGTCTCTTCATCTGTTTGTACACCTTATAACATCTTTTATTTAAAACTGTAAACATAATATCTCCCTGATTTCTGTGAGTCAATCTATCAAAGTTTCATATCTGAATAGGGGGTTGTGGGAACCCCCAATTTGTAGCCAAGTCAGATAGAAGTGTGAGTAATCTTGGGACTCACTACTAAAAATTGATGTCTGACATTGGCAGGGCTAGGGAGGCAATCTTGTAGGACTGAGCCCTTGGCTGTGGGGTTAGTGTCGAAATCTAACTGACTTGTAAGACACCCAGCTGGTGTCTGCAGAAAATTGGTTATTGGTATTACAAAACCCTCCAGAGTTGTGTGTTACTATTTCCTGCAGACTTCCAATAGAACTCATGATCTGATGCACTGCCAAAAATATAAGGAAATCTCAGTCCTCACCACTGACAATATAGTGCCCTACCAAAAGGGGAAAGTTCCACCACACATCATCAGGAGTGTCATGTTCAGGTCTGGGTACTGCACTTCAAAGAGGGACATTAAAAGACCAACTCTTACCTAGGAGAGCATAACTAAATAGGTGAAAGTACTAATCCATGTCCTAGTTAAATATTTAGAGACATCCAACTAAAAGATGAGAAGAACTAGAGTGTGAGTGTTGCCTCTAAGGAATTAAGATCAGCATCTCTTAGCAGACCCTGAGGAGCAGAACAAGGACCAATGCACAAAACAATAGAAGGGGCTGTATAGAAATAAGAACTGTAGGCATTGCACCAATGACTATCATGCTTAGAAGTTTTCACACATAAAACGGGTGCCTACCCACATGAATGTCTTAGAAGCAAGTGTTTGTTCAATGGTGAACTGGGCTGTACAATTCCTAAGGTTTCTTTCAACTCTGAGAGTCTCTAGACTCTATATATGTAATAGGAAAGAACAAATCTGACTCCATATTAGACCTAGTTCTTTCATTTTAACCTTGGGCTCTGTTGACTGTGCTTAGTCATGCTGGCTCTGCACCCTTGTAAAAGAATGTTTCCTGGGTTTCCCTGGGTGGTCTAGTGGTTAAGAATCTGCCTGCCAGTGCAGGGGACATGGGTTTTATCCCTGGGCCAGGAAGATCTCACACACCTCAGAGCAACTACTGAGGCCTGAGCACCTAGAGCCCATGCTCTGCAACAAGAGAAGCCACCACAGTGAGAAGTCCATGCACCACAGTAAAATGTAGCTTCTGCTTACCAAAAGTAGAGAAGGCCCTCACAACAACGAAGACCCAACACAACCAAAGCAAACAAAAATTAATTAATTTTAGCCATTTGCAGCAACCTGGATGGACCTAGAGAGTGTCATACTGAGTGAAGTAAGTCAGATAGAGAAGGAAAATATCATATGATATCCCTCATATGTGGAATCTAAAAAGAAATGATGCAAATGAACTTACTTACAAAATAGAAAGAGACTCACAGACTTAGAAAACAAACTTACGGCTTCCAGGGGAAAGGAGAAGTTAGGGACTTTGGGAAGGTCATGTACACACTACTGTATTTCAAATGGATAACCAGTAAGGACCCATTGTACAGCACATAGAACTCTGCTCAATGTTATGTCCCAGAATGGATGGGAGGGAGGTTTGGGGGAGAATGGATACATGTATCTGTATGGCTGAGTCCCTTCACTGTTCACCTGAAACTACCACAACATTGTTAATCGATTATACCTTAATACAAAATAAAAAGTTTAAAAATAATAATAAATTATCTTTTTTAATTATTGTTAAAAAATGTTTCCTACTGCCTGAAATATACAGAATAGCCTATTCTCAAGGCTCTGATCTTTAAGAGTCATTTGGAGATAAAGAGTTGCAGAACAGAGAATAACATTTGTCCTGGAGGTTTACAAGAAAAGCTTTACCTGCCCTACATGGACAACTGCAAGAACAAAGGATTCCAACACTAAGGAGTTTGCAGCAACCAAGTGCATCCCTCCCTCAACTTGCCTTTAAAAGTGCTTTGCTGAAACCCTTAATGGAGTGCAGGGTTTTGGAGTGCAAGAGCCACCGATCTCCTTCATGGCCCTGCAATAAATCTTCCTCTGTTCCAAACTCCAACATTTCAATTTGTTTGGCCTCACTGTGCTTTGGGCATAGGAACTTGCATTCAGCAACATGTAGACATAACAATTTTGGGGGCTCCAAAATCACTGCAGATGGTGACTGCAGCCATAAAATTAAAATACGCTTGCTCCTTGGAAGAAAAATTATGACCAACCTAGACAGCATATTAAAAAGCAGAGACATTACTTTGCCAACAAAGGTCTGTCTAGTCGAGGCTATGGTTTTTCCAGTAGTTATGGATGTGAGAGCTGGACTATAAAGAAAGCTGAGCACCAAAGAATTGATGCTTTTGAACTGTGGTGTTGGAGAAGACTCTTGAGAGTCCGTTGGACTGCAAGGAGATCCAACCAGTCCATCCTAAAGGAGATCAGTCCTGGGTGTTCATTGGAAGAACTGATGCTGAAGCTGAAACTCCAATACTTTGGCCACCTGATGCGAAGAACTGACTCATTTGAAAAGACCCTGATTCTGGGGAAGATTGAAGGTGGGAGGAGAAGGGGACAACAGAGGATAAGATGGTTGGATGGCATCACTGATTCAATGGACATGAATTTGAGTATACTCGAGGAGCTGGTGATGGACAGGGAGGCCTGGCATGCTGCAGTCCATGGGGTCGCAAAGAGTCAGACACGACTGAGTGACTGAACTGAGACATAAAAAACTTACTAGCAGTAGGTAGTATCTAGTACTTCAAACTACTTCAGATATTGTCTCTTCCATTCTCTACCCTCAACTCCATCTGATTAATCCTTTTTAGAGTAACCCCATTCATATTTTCCAAATAATGTATCACTGAAAATAAGTTGCTTTATTGCTGAGACATTCATGAAGACTTACCCCAGTTTCTGCAAGTTACAGTGTGGATTCTCTGCTTTTTCACACAAAATCCCAACTCCTGAGTCTCCCAGAGCATTTTCCCCCAAGTAGAGTCTGGTCAGGGAATGGTTGGTGCTCAGGACGGATGCAAGGTCCTCACAGCATGCCGATGTGAGACAGCAACTGACCAACCTTTCAGAGAGATGGCAGATGGTCACAACACCTCTCTCACCCCATTCCACACACTGCTGTGAGTCAAGAAAGCACTTGTCCTGCCCTTGCCTATAGTCCAGTCTGCGCATGAGAAGAGTATATCCAAGCTCTTTATTAACTTTTTGTTTCTTTTTCTGTTTGGTGTAATAGTAAGAAAACACCCTCAAAGCCCATGCAATGTTACATCTTCCTAGATCTCTACATTTATTTTTATTGAGGTAAAATATGTATAGCATAAACTGTACCACTGTAAACACATGTTCATTTATAAGTGTTACAATTTAGTAACACATAAGTACATTCACATAACTGTGCAACTATCACCACTGTCCATCTCCAGAATTCTTTTCCATATTCCCAAACTGAAATTCTATACTCATTAAACAATAACTCCAAATTCCCTTCTCCCAAAACCCTGGAAACCACTATTCTACCTTTTGTCTCTATGAATTTGACTATTCTAGGTATTACATATAAATGGAATCATACAATATTTTCCCTTTTGCTTCTGGCTTATTTACTGAATATATAGCCCTGTTGTGTTTTGCTTTTTTATAATAGCCACCCTAACAAGTATAAATTGGCCCTACCATTTTCAAGTGATTTCTTGTCTTCTTCAAAATTGAAGTCTCCCACAAGCATTCAGAGAAGAGCTACATAGACTGTCAAGCAACTGCATTGCTTTAGCCCCATTTTTCCTATTTAACGTGAACCAAGGCCTTATCATCAAGTCTCAAAACTCTTCTAAAGCAAAATACATTGGTTTTATTTTCTTAGCTAGGTTTTAAATACCTTAAAGGCAAGCATAATATTTCTGATTTTTTTTAAGTTCCCCTCCAGGACTGACTATGTGACTTTTCCCACAAAAAAATGCTAACTAACTAATTAAAAAAAAATGCTAACTAAATTAATTATTGACAAACATCCAGAGATAAATACAGGGAATCCTCTGAGTAGACTAAGGCCATTTTCACATTAAAATTCTAACACATCATGGCTGGTTAAAGCCACAGCTATTGCTTCATGAGGGAAATTAGTTCAGCCTCACCAGAGCTTCTTCAGATTGCAGAATAGATGCTTCAGTCCCACACACAAAAGTCTGATCCCGAAGTCTCCCAGGGCATTGTGGCTCAGGTCCAATTCCACCAGCTTCTGGTTGTTGCTCAAGACTGAGGAGATGTTGAAGCAGCACTGATGGGAAAGGCAGCACTGTCCCAACCTTCATTACAAGCACAGAAACAGAAAAATCTCAGAGCATAGGCTGCTTTTCTGTCACTGCCTTCTGGTCTCTGCTGGGTTTTAGCACCAGACAGGGGCACTGGGTTCTCATGTTACAAAGAGAATTAAACTAAATTTATAACTAAATTTTCATGAAGGAAAGTATCATTTTGGGACTTTCCTGTGGTCCAGTGGGTAAGGGTCCATGCTCCCAATGCTGGGGGCCCAGGTTTGATCGCTGGTCAGGAACTAGATCGCACATGCCACTCTGAATATCAAAGATCCTGAGTGCTGTAACTAAGACCCTACAGTAGCTAAACACATAAATAAATATTTTTTTAAAAAGAAAAGTATCATCTTATCAGAAACTCCTGACTATAGCTCAAGACATATTGGGAAAACAAATTCGAGTCAGTTCTAGTGAAGTGGATGAACCTAGAGATTGTCATACAGAGTGAAGTAAGTCAGAAAGAGAAAAACAAGTATTGTATATTAATACATATATATGGAATCTAGAAAAATGGTATTAATGAACCTATTTGCAGGGAAGGAATGGAGACACAGACATAGAGAATGGACTTGTGGACACAGTGAGGGAAAGAGAGGGTGGGATGAATGGAGAAAGTAGCATTGACATATACACACTCTGTTAAAGTAAATAGCTGATGGGAAGTTGCTATGCAACACAAGGAGCCCAGCCTGGTGCTCCATGATGACCTAGAGGGGTGGGTTGAGGGGAGAAGAGGGAGGCTCAAGAAGGAAGTGATATATGCATAATTATGAGTGATTTGCTTTGTAATATGGCAGAAACCAACACATTACAAAGCAATTTTCCTTCAATTAAAAGATAGGTTAAAAAAAAAAAAAAGACATATTAGGAAGATAGTTCTCAGGCTCTCTGGCTCACAATCTGTGACCACAGCTGCCAGGGAGCACCCTCTAAATAATGGGCAATTCTCAAGTATTTAAATGGCATGTTTCTGTTTCATAAATGAAAACAATGGTTAGCTGATGAGCTCCACCTCTTTACCACATGTTCCTAACAGCTGAAACTCCCTCAGATAGATACTGCTCTCTCTAGGGCTGTACACATCTTCCTGTTCTCTTGGACAATCTTGTCCCTGCTGTTTTGTTTGATGTCTTAATCCCAGCCCTCCATCTACACTGAAGGAGTGAGCATATCTGATTCTTGATTTGCTTTACACAGACACACACTATCACTACCATCAGCACCACCACCAAAACAATTATTGCTCTCAGAGAAGCAAGAACAGTATTCCAGCTCATTTCAAATGTCCTAGGAGCTTGTTGGATTACCTTTTCTGCCTCCATTTCCACACCAACTAGAAGCAAATAGATACCTAAATCTTTATCTGCAGAACATCTCATTCTCACACATGTCTCCCTGTTTGTGTCTCACTTTCTAGAATCACAGAGGGGCATCACATCCACAGGGGTGATGGAGAGAGTGGCATGGTATAAAGGTGGAGAGGAATGTTAAATGTTAAAATTGACCAGAACCTTGAAGGCAAAAAGAACATTTTATAATTTATCAAAACAGGTAAAAAAAATCTCTTAAGCAAGGAAATGGCATGATCAAAGCATAATTTTTTAAATATTAAGCAATCCTCTGTCTTCTGTACAATGAATGGTGGGTGGCAAAAGTAGATGCAGGGACACCAAACAGACAACATTCATCTGATATGTATTTTTGAGCACAAACAAATGGTAAGAGCTTGTCCAGACATTATAGAGACAATTGCAGGACAAACACGAATCCTGTCATGAGAAATTAATGGTATTGGAGGGCATTGCGATATCTAAGCAAATAATTGTGGTTGTTAGATCTGGGCTGCTGGAGTTGAGACAGGCTGGGACATGGGACCCTTTACTGCAGTGCTTGCACCTGGATGAATGTCTCCTCGGGCAATAGAATACAAAAGAAACTATAAGGGAGGAATTCCCTGGTGGTCCAGTAGTTAGGACTCCACAATTCTTATGTAGGGGGCCCAGCCACACAAGGTTGCCCAGAAAAAGGGATATTTAAAAAAAAAAGAAAGAAAGAAACTATAAGGGACTAAAAATAACTGCATGCATGCATAGTTGAGGCAAATTATGAATAATTAGATACAAAAAGGTCAAAATCTCAACTGCCATTTCTGAAGTACCAGGAGCAAAAGCAGGATCACTGTGTGATCCCTGCACACAGTACCACTGAGGGGGTGAGCAGACCACCTAAGCCATCCCTCTGGTCCCACCCACTTACCTGCCCCTACCCTCAATGCGTTTAAGGAACCAACTCACCCCATCTCAGAGAGCCAGCAAGGGTACCTTTACTTGTTTTCACTCCCTCATGCTGCAGCACTACTCTCAGTAAAGCCATGGCTTTACTTCCTTATTTACTTAACCTAAACTTAAAGTTTCTTATCTGGCATTTTACTGATTTCTATTGATTAAGGAGTCTATGGGGGGACTTCCCTGGCAGTCCAGTGATTAAGATTTTGCACTTCCAATGCAGGGAACATGGGTTCAAATCCTGATCAGGGAACTAAAATCCCACATGCCCAGTGGTGTAACCAAACAAAAGGCAAAAAGAGTCTAAGGGATTGCCTGGTGATTCAGTGGTTAAGACTCTGCTTCTACTACAGAGGACATGGGCTCAATCCCTGGTCAGGGAACTAAGATCCCATATACCGCGTGGCACAGTCAAAAAAAAAAAGTCTAAGGACTCTGGGTGGTAACAAAATGAGAAAGAGGAAAAGTGGAAAATGGCTTGTACCCGGGTAAAATTAAGAAGACTGATGATAGGGTGGTTGTTAAGAGCAACACAGAAAGGTATGAAAATGTCCTGGGGTGGTGGGCTTTAAAGCTGGCTGTGTAGCTCATCGGAAGTCCAGATTTGTGATGCAAGAGGGCTGGAGGGATGGCCCATACAACTATGTACTTGATTCAGGGCATGTGAGTTTAATTCACAGTGTGGGCTCATCACTTCAGTAGCTCAGTCGTGTCCAACTCTTTGCTTCCCCATGGACTGTAGCACGCCAGGCCTCCCTGTCCATCACCAATTGCCAGAGTTTACTCCAACTCATGTCCATTGAGCGGTGATGCCATCCAACCATCTCATACACTGTCGTCCCCTTCTCCCACCTTCAATCTTTCCCAGCGTCAAGGTCTTTTCAAATGAGTCAGCTCTTTGCATCAGGTGGCCAAAGTATTGGAGTTTCAGCTTCAGCATCAGTCCTTCCAATGAATATTCAGGACTGATTTCCTTTAGGATGGACTGGTTGGATCTCCTTGCAGCTCAAGAGTCTCCTCCAACACCACAGGTCAAAAGCATCAATTCTTCGGCGCTCAGCTTTCTTTATAGTCCAACTCTCACATCTATACATGACTACTGGAAAAACCATAGCTTGGACTAGATGGACCTTTATTGGCAAAGTAATGTCTCTGCTTTTTAATATGCTTTACCAGTTGGTCATAGCTTTTCTTCCAAGGAGCAAGCGTCTTTTAATTTCATAGCTGCAGTCATCATCTGCAGTAATTTTGGAGCCCAAGAAAATGAAGTCTGTAATATTTCCATTGTTTCCCCATCTATTTGCCATGAGTGATGGGACCGGATGCCATGATCTTCATTTTTTGAATGTTGAATTTTAAGCCAACTTTTTCACTCTCCTCTTTCACTTTCATCAAGAGGCTCTTTAGTTCTTCTTCACTTTCTGCCATGAGGGTAGTGTCATCTGTGTATTTGGGGTTATGATATTTCTCCAAGCACTCTTGATTCCAGCTTGTGCTTCATCCAGCCCAGTATTTCACGTGATGTACTCTTTATAGAAGTTAAATAAGCAGGGTGACAATATACAGCCTTGACTTACTCCTTTCTCGAATTGGAACCAGTCTGTTGTTCCATGTCTGTTTCTAACTAATGCTTCTTGACTTACATACAGATTTCTCAGGAGGTAGGTAAGGTGGTCTTTTATTCCCATCTCTTGAAGAATTTTCCACAGTTTGTTGTGATCCACACAAAGACTTTGGCATAGTCAATAGAGCAGATGTTTTTCTGGAACTCTCTTGCTTTTTCGATGATTCAACGGATGTTGGCAATTTGATCTCTGGTTCCTCTGCCTTTTCTAAATCCAACTTGAACATCTGGAAGTTGATGGTTCACATACTGTTGAAGCCTGACTTGGAGAATTTTGAGCATTATTTTGCTAGCATGTGAGATGAGTGCAATTATGCAGTAATTTGAACATTTTTTGGCATTCCCTTTCTTTGGGATTGGAATGAAAACTGACTTTTTCCACTCCTGTGGCCCCTGCTGAGTTTTCCTGGCATACTGAGTATAGCACTTTAACAGCATCCTCTTTTAGGGTTTGAAATAGCTCAACTGGAATTCCATCACCTCCACTAGCTTTGTTTATAGTGATGTTTCCTAAGGCCCACTTTACTTTGCATTCCAAGATGTCTGGCTCTAGGTGAGTGATCGTACCATCATGGCTATCTGGATCATTAAGATCTTTTTGTATAGTTTTTCTGTGTATTCTTGCCACCTCTTCTTAATATCTTCTGCTTCTGTTAGGTCCATACCATTTCTGTCCTTTATTGAGCCCATCTTTCCATGAAATGTTCCCTTGGTATCTCTAATTTTCTTGAAGAGATCTCTAGTCTTTCCCATTCTATTGTTTTCCTCTATTTCTTTGCATTGATCACTGAGGAAGGCTTTCTTATCCCTCCTTGTTATTCTTTGTAACTCTGCATTCAAATTGGTATATCTTTCCTCTTCTCCTTTGCCTTTAGCTTATCTTCTTTTCTCAGCTATTTGTAAGGCCTCCTCAGACAACCATTTTGCCTTTTGTGTTTCTTTTTCTTGGGGATGGTCTTGATAACTGCCTCCCGTACAATGTCACAAACCTCTGTCCGTAGTTCTTCAGGTAATCTATCAGACCTAATCCCTTGAATCTATTTCTCACTTCCACTGTATAATCATAAGGGATTTTATTTAGGTCACACCTGAATGGTCTAATAGTTTTCCCTACTTTCTTCAATTTAAGTCTGAATTTGGCAATAAGGAGTTCATTATCTGAGCCAGTCAGCTCCTGGCCTTGTTTTTGCTGACTGTATAGAGTTTCTCTATCTGCGGCTGCAAAGAATATAATCAATCTGATTTCAGTATTGGCCATCTGGTGATGTCCATGTGTAGAGTCATTTCTTGTGTTGTTAGAAGAGGGTGTTTGTCACAGTGTGGGCTCATAGCAAGCACTTTATTATAGACCCAAAAGACATGCCCTGTGACAATTTAATCCATGCAAAATATTTTGATGGATTCCAGCTCAGGTAGCCATTTCTGTATTTGATGAAACTCTTCTGTTCTCATCTATAAGTGTGGCTAATGAAGAATTGGAAGACACTAAAAGTCATGCCCTTTCCTACCACCCACAAATGACTTATTTTCAGTTCCCTTATATTCTTCCCCATCTGAAACTTCTCAAATAACTGTCCTCCAAACCATTCGGCCTTCCCATTTGTAATAGACTGAGCTGTGTCCCCAAAAAAAGTTCATGTTGAAGTCTCAACCCTTAGCACCTTAGAATATAACTGAATTGGGCTTTAAAAAAGTAATTAAGTTAAAATGAGGTCATTAGGGCAGGCCCTAACCCAACATGACTGGTGTCCTCGTATGAAGAAGAGATCAGACATCCACAGAGACCGTGTGAAGATACGGGGAGAGGATAGCGATCTACAGCCAAGGAGAGAAGCCGCAGAAGAAACCAACGCTTCTGATAACTTCATCTTGGACTTCCAGCTCCCAGGATTGTGAGAAAGTTAATTTTTATTATTTAAGTCTCCCACTCTGTGGTACTTTGTTATGCCAGCCTTAGAAAACTAATAAACTGCTAAAATGGTCCTTCTTCTCCCTTTCTCTCTTTCTCACATACACATACACACATATACACACACATGGATTCTTACCACAATCTACGGATGTTACAGCCAGGTTGCTGGAGTGTTTCACATAACACCTTCATGCCTGGGTCTCCCAGGGTATTGCCACTGAGGTTCAATTCAGTGAGATTCCAGTTATTGCTCAGGACTGAGAAGATGCCCCTGCAAATGCTGGAGGTCAGATAGTTCACCAATCTAGAAATTGGAAGGAAGGAAGGAGAGAAAACAAAGTGAATCTGTAAGAATAGCAAACTGAAGTTGGGGCCAGGAGTGGCTGACACCAGTGCAAAGGCATCTTAGGAATTAAGAAATGATTCACAGAACCAATGACTGGGCACTGAGGAATGCAAAAGGCCAGAGGAGTCCTGGTAAGGGTGTTCTGCACATTTTACGATTAAAAGAGCCTGTGATGCACCGAGGAAACCAGAAGTGAAAGAGACACGTGTACCCCAATGTTCATCGCAGCACCTTTTACAATAGCCAGGACACGGAAGCAACCTCGATGCCCATCGGCAGACGAATGGATAAGAAAGCTGTGGTACATATACACAATGGAACATTACACAGCCATTAAAACGAATGCATTTGAATCAGTTCTAATGAGGTGGATGAAACTGGAGCCTATTATACAGAGTGAAGTAAGTCAGAAAGAAAAACACCAATACAGTATACTAACGCATATATATGGAATTTAGAAAGATGGTAACGAAGACCCTATATGCAAGACAGCAAAAGAGACACAGATGTAAAGAACAGTCTTTGGACTCTGTGGGAGAAGGCGAGGGTGGGATGATTTGAGAGGGTAGTGTTGAAATGTGTATATTATCATATGTGAAGCGGATTGCCGGTCCAGGTTCGATGCATGAGACAGGGTGTTCAGGGCTGGTGCACTGGGCTGACCCTGGGGGATGGGATGGGGAGGGAGGTGGGAAGGGGGTTCTGGATGGGGAACACATGTGCACCCGTGGCTGATTCATGTCGGTGTATGGCAAAAACCACTACAATACTGTAAAATAATTAGCCTCCAATTAAAATAAATTAATTAATTAAAAAAAAGAGCCTGTGATGAATAGATACAGAAGATGTGATATATACATAAACAAACACACACACAACGGAATACTACTCAGCCATGGAGACACAGCATAGAGAATGGACTTGTGGACACAGCAGAGAAGGAGAGGGTGGGACAAATTGAGAAAGTAGCATTGACATATCAGTTCAGTTCAGTTCAGTTCAGTTGCTTAGTCAGTCATGTCCGACTCTTTGTGACCCCATGGACTGCAGCACACCAGGCTTCCCTGACCATCACCAACTCCCAGAGCTTGCTTTGACATATATGCACTAACATATATAAAATAGATAACCAGTGGGAAGCTGCTATCTAACACAGGGAGCCCAGACTGGCACCTGGAGAGTGGGATGGGAGTGAGGAGGCTCAAGAGAAGAGATATATATATATATACAGAAGTATGATTGATTCACATTGATGTGTGGCAGAAACCAACACAACATTGTAAAGCAATTATTTTCCAATTGAAAAATACAAAAATAATGAAATTTGTCATTTGCAACAATTTGGATGGACTTAGAGGGTATTATAGTATATGATATCACTTATATGTGGAATCTAAAAAACAATACAAATAAACTTATTTACAAAACAGAAAAAGACTCACAGACATAGAAAACAAACTTACAATTATCAAAGGAGAAGGAGGAGGAGGGATAAATTAGGAGGTTGGGATTAACATACACACACTACTATATACAGCTTCCCAGGTGGCTCAGTGGTAAAGAAGGCCCCTATCAAGCAGGAGACTTGGGTTCAATCCCTGGGTTGGGAAGATCCCCTGGAGAAGGAACTGCCAACCCACTCCAGTATTCTTGCCTGGAAAACCCCATGGACAGAGGAGCCTGGTGGGCTAAAGTCCATGGGGTCACAAAGATTCAGACATGACAGTAACTAAACCACCACCAGTGCTATATATAAAATAGATAACCAACAAGGATCTACTGTATAGCACAGGGAACAATAACTTGTAAAAACCTATTAGGAAAATAATCTGAAAAAGTACATGTGTGTATATATATAAATACACACATATACATATAATTGAATCACTGTGCTATAGATTTAAAACTAATATGACATTGCAAATCAACTATATTTCAATTTAAAAAGCTAAAATGGGGAAAGGATGAGGGGAGGGAATAATTTGGGAGTTTGAAATGGACATGTACACACTGTTATATTTAAAACGGATAACTAAGATGGATCTACTTGCATGGCACATGAAACTCTGCTCAGTGCTATATGAAAGCCTGGATGGGAGGGGAGTTTGGGAGAAAATGGATACATGTATATATATGGCTGAGTTCCTTCTTTTTTCACCTGAAACTATCACAACATTGTTAATCAGCTATATCTCAATAGAAAACAAAAAGTTAAAAAAAAGAAGTACAAATTACTATGTGTAAAATAAATAAGATACAAGAATAAGTTGTACAACACAAGGAATATTGCCAATAGCTATAAATGGAATGCAACCTTTAAAAATTATGAATTACTTATGTAAAATAGGTAGCCAATGGGTATTTGCCTTATTACTCAGGGAACTCAAACTGGGGGCTCTGTGACAACCTAGAGGGGTGGGATGGGGAGGGAGATGGAAGGGAGGTTCAAGAGGGAGAGGACACGTGTATACCTATGGCTGATTCATGTTGATGTATGGCAGAAACCAACACAATATTGTAAAGAAATTATCCTTCAATTTAAATTTTTTTTAATTTAAAAAAAACAATTAAAAAAAATCATGAATCACTATGTTATACACTGGAAACATTGTATATCAACTATATCTCAATGAAAAATAATAATAATTTTTTTAAAGTTACAAAACAGCCTGTGACTTTGGCCGACTGTGAAGAGCCTCTGGTTCCTCCCTCAGGAATCCTTCTCCTCCTTCATCAATTGGCTGCCCTGCCCATGGCCCTGGACACTCTGCTATATGACCCAGAGGCTGGTTCTTACATTAGCTGCATAATAGCATCAGTAGTGATCACAAAAATCCTTATGCCAAGCCACATCATAGGAACAAATTCAGAATCTCTGAGGCAGGATGAAACATATTGATATTTTTAAGACTTCCAGGTGATTCCAAAGTGCTACTCCTGTTAAAATGAAGATTCTGATTCCATGGGTCTAGGATCAGGCCTGCAGTCCTTCACTGCTAACAGGCACCAGGTAGGTGCTCATGCTGCTAGTCCTTCGAAGGCTCTACAACACACAAAGCAAGCTCCTGTCCTCAGAAGAAGGTAGCTGTCATCTACCATGATGGGCATCAGGCTTTTCTTCTAGGTTTTAGTCTGAGTCTCTGCCAGCCTTCCCCTCAATCCTGTGATCTTGGTCAGGTGTCTTGTTTTCTGAGCCTCATTTTTAGTGCCCTAGTGAGATCTTCTCTCAAGACCTGGTAGCCAACAGGGCTGTATAGTTTGAAAAAAACAAAAATCAATGTGTAAAAAAGCTACAAGTCT
This sequence comes from Giraffa tippelskirchi, assembly GCF_054371585.1. Classification (NCBI taxonomy): domain Eukaryota; kingdom Metazoa; phylum Chordata; class Mammalia; order Artiodactyla; family Giraffidae; genus Giraffa; species Giraffa tippelskirchi. Next base: position 115,531,612 of record NC_137280.1, on the reverse strand, counting down.
GGGATCTTGAGGAATTCAGACTGCTCATGTCCAGGTTGTCCTCAGAACTGAGCCCCTGGTGGCACAGTACCAAATCTACCAAGTCTTCTTTCTCTCAACAGCTATCAATCGGTATGCTTCTAAGAATGAGATACTGCCAGAGATCCTTCACTTTCAGTTGCATTAACTGAGAGCACTGAAAAGCCATCTCTTGTAATAAGTGACAAGTGGAACGTCTACGGAGATTTTTTTTTGTAAGACTGAACAAACTGAGCAAAAATCCTTCTTGCAGTCATAACGTACATACTTCTTTCTAAAGACTGAAAATGAAAATTCATAGGATTTGCAAACTATATTAGGCTCTTCTGTAGGTGCTGTAGTCCCCCCCACCCCACTCTCTCTCTCTCTCCCTCTTCCATCTTCTTTCTAGCTATTCTGAACTATTTGCCATTGTCAAAATGTACCCTGCTTTCCCATCCCACTCTTTGAACCCACTGTCCCCTTGGTCTGGGCTGCCCCTTGCGCATCCTTGGCTCTTTCATACTCCATCCTTCAGGATACAGCTGGTCAAGGGCTCCCCCTGTGTGCTTCAGATACACTCCACCAATATTCTTGCCAAAGCCCACCCCCTCTACCAACAGCCCTGGTTTCCTGCCTGGCCCCACAACCCAACTGTAAGTGTTGTGAACAGGACCTGGGTCTTAGCCACTACTGAAGCCTCAGCAGGTAGTCCTTGATGACCCAACAATAAATAGAAAAGTTATCCTGGTAGTGGTGCCAAGGAAAAGAGAGGGAGCTGAAAGATTATTGCTGCCAGTAAAAGGGCCAGCTCCTTTTCTCCTTAATTTTGTCCCATGTCAAATGTCCTCTATAGAGGTCAAACCCAAGCATTCACAGAGCAGACACCTCCCCACAGCCACTGAAGCTGTGGTAGTTTCTGCCCAAGGATTTAGAAGTCAAGTAACTCAACCATTTCAATGAACACACACAACTGACTTCCAACCCTCTAGCAACTGAGTAAACAGACCTTGAAGTGGGTGCTGTTGACAAATGAAAGTGTTAGTTCCTCAGTCATGTATAACTCTGCGATCCCATGGATTGTAAGCCACCAGGCTCTTCTGTCCATGGAACTCTGCAGGCAAGAATAGTGGAGTGGGTTGCCATACCCTTCTTCAGGGGGTCTTTCTGAGCCAGGGAACAAACCAGGGTCTTCTGCTTTGCAGGCAGATTTTTTACCGTCTGAGCCACCAGAGAAGCCCTGCTGCTGCTGCTGCTGCTGCTAAGTCACTTCAGTCGTGTCCGACTCTGTGCGACCCCATAGACGCAGCCCACCAGGCTCCCCCGTCCCTGGAATTCTCCAGGCAAGAACAATGGAGTGGGTCGCCATTTCCTTCTCTAATGAATGAAAGTGAAAAGTGAAAGTGAAGTCGCTCAGTCGTGTCTGACTCTTAGCGACCCCCTGGACTGCAGCCCATCAGGCCCCTCCATCCATGGGATTTTCCAGGCAAGAGTACTGTAGTGGAGTGCCACTGCCCTCTCTGCAGGGAAGCCCTAGCTATTGACAAATGCCTGGCTGCAAGTGCAAGATAAGGGCCTTGGAGAACTCTCTCCTTTCCAGCCCTATTTCCCCTCTTTGGTTTTTCCAGTGAAAAACCATGTCCCTCCCCATTTTCTCCTACAGAAATGCTCTTCCTCAGACCACATTCATGTCTTCTTCATATAAGACCCCACTGCCAGGACTTTTCTGCTGATCCAGTGGTTAAGAATCTGTCTGCCAATGCAGGTGACACAAGTTCCATCCCTCTTCCTGAGAGATTCCACCTGTACAAGCTAATTAAGCCCACGTGCCACAGCTACTAAAGCCTGCATGCCTAGAGCCTGTGCTCTATAACAAGAGAAGCCACCCCAATGAGAAGCTTGTGCACCACAACTAGAGAGTGGCCTCTACTTGCCGCAACTAGAGAAACCCCACACACAGCAAGACCTAGCGTAGCCAAAAATAAATAAATTAATTATTTTTTTAAAAAGAGCTTGTCTAGGTATTAAAAAATTCCTTTTCCTTCTCTGCCACTCACTTACATTCTCTCAATCTTTCAAGGCAGGCTCAAACTTCATTCCTCCAAGAAATCTCCCCCAAGCATCCCACACTGAGGTCCTCTGTCCTCTGTGTTCCTGGGCAGAGTCATACTGGTTGTTCTGCCCCTTAGGTGACAGGCTATTAAGCAATAAAATCCCAAGTAAATTACAAGCAATTTGAGTTTATGAACATTGTCTTCCATTCTTTTTTTCACATAACACATTGTGCTAAATTGGCATCCACCAAACATTTGCTCATTGTTTCATTGGCTTTTTTCTCATGTCATTTGTCCACCTACTCTTCCTCTACTAGTTAATATCTGCCAATGAAGGGGTCTGGTAGAAACAAGTGATGATGGCATTATTTTGTAGCTGTGCAAACTGCATTTGCAAGACTGTTGAAAACAAAGGAGAGAGAGCAAGTGCCAAGAATTAGATGACCAGAAAGTAGAAGACATATAGTACCAAATGCCTGAAGCAAAATCACCTTACCGCTGAGAATATGCAACATCAGAATCAGAGAGAACAGAATGGTCCACGTGAGAGTGTCTAACTTCCTCCTCTTCTTCCTCCTCCTTGGGTGAGTTATGGAGTAACCTCAGGGAAAGGGATTCCACATGGCGACAGTTTTCAATACAAAAAGAAGAAACCACATGGTCCATTCTGGTGGACAGCTTGATCTCAATTTGGGGGAAATGTCCCATGGCCCTTTGCACAAAGTCCTCCTCCTGCATCTCATACAAACAATAGAACAATTCCAGCTGGCTGGGCTCAATCTGTAGTGTCTTGGCCTTGGCTTTTGCTTCAATCCATTTCAGCAGCTCCAGCCTGATTTTCTGAGAGATTTTACAACTCAGTTTTTTCTCTAAGTAGGAGGTTCTCTCCTGGTTTATAAGGCCAAAGAGGAAACGGACAACAAAAATCAGATACCCCTTTTCGAATTTGCCGTAGTTTTCAAGAAGGACCTTCACATCTCGGTTGGGAAGCTTTGAACAACTCTGAGGCATGTTCCTCATCTCCCCATGATTATCTCCCTCCAGCAGGTAGTACATGGCAGCAAAGAACTCCTGGAAAGTCATGTGGATGAAGCTGTAGAATTTCTCGCAGTCCACTTCCTTTTGGAACAGGTTCATCCTCAAGAAAGCAGACACATCTGCCTTCTGCAGGCCATGATTTCTGAGATCGCACTCCTCAAATAGGATTTTCTGGTTCCAGATTCCATCTGCAGCCAACGAGCAGAGACCCCAGAGGGTGGCAGAGTTGTGGTTCTCCTGGCTCCCTCCCTGAGATTGCAACAAACTGGAGAGGAAGAAGATATACACTGCAGTGGTGGTCTTGGATGTCCGAGCAAGACTCTTGCCACTATCCATCTGCTGTTTCAGCCCAGTGCACACAATCCAGCAGACCAGAGGAATAAAGCACATGGTGAAGAGGACCTCATTCTCCTGAATCAGCCTGAAGGCTTCCCTTGCTTGCTGCTCATCTGAGAAATATTTTAAGAAATATTCCTTCCTCCTGGCCTCTGAGAAACCCAAGATCTCCACATGACGAGCCTGGCCCAGCAAGTGCTGAAGTTTCTCCAGGGCCACAGGTCTTGTGGTGATGAGGAGAGAGGCCTCAGGAAGCAGTCTTTTTCTGATGAGGCTGCTCAGGAGAATGTCTCCCCGCTCCACCTTCCGCCAGTTCGTGCAGAGTGCTTCCGTGTGCTCATCAAAGGCACCTTGCAGCTCGTCAAAGCCGTCCATGAGGAAGAGGATCTTGGAAGGCTTGCTTACAATCTTGCCTATGGGTGGGTTTGGGCCAGGGCAGCAGCTGGCGATCAGGTCCCCCAGGCTCCTCTGCGTCCCAAGGCTCACCTCCCGGCAGTGAATGTAAAACAAATAGTCAAATCTATCCTGGTAAAGTTTCTCTGATGCCCAGTCCAACATGATCTTCCTGGCCAGTATTGTCTTCCCAATGCCTGCTGCTCCCTGGAATACCACCGTGTGCACAGGCTCAGAATGCTGGTCCTCAGGGTCAAACAGCAATTCCAAGTTCACAGAACTCACAGGGCTATCCTGTATCTTGGCCCAGGTCCTACCAATGGCCAGGAGCTCATGCTCCGTCTCCTGTTGGCTCCTATGTTCCTTGATGAGACGCAGCCTGGTGAAGCGTTTGTTGAGGTTCACGCTCTCACCCAGACGGGCATTCCTGTCTTCGATACACTGGAATTTGCTTCTCACATATTTTCTGTATTTCTTACAGTAATCTGTGTCAGAGACAGAAAGTTAGACTTCAAAAGAAGCTTGACCACATCCACCAGAGACAAGCTATCAACAGGGGCTGGTGGTCTCTAAGGAATGGAAACTGATATTGAAAAATGGGAGTTGCAATTTCTTGCCACTGCCTGGGGTATGGATAGCCCCAGAAAATATAGGGTGTCAAAATCTTCCTAGACACAGTTGAACAGAAGAACAGCAAAATGCCATATACATTGGTCCTGGCCAGAAAGTCCTTTTTCATTCAGTCTTACTCCTTTATGTAGTCTGCAGCTCATGCCCTATAAAATCTGAAACATTCAGTTGCCCAACCATGGTTCTGGGACTGCAAGGAGTGAAACATGCATCTATTTCTTAAGCTAAAGCGGATTTCCTTAGACAGACCTTTTCACCCCAAGGAACATGTTAGGATCAGCAAGTTATCCACCTTCTGAGCTTCAAGTACCTACATAACCAGGTCTCTAAACCCAATCAGAAGTACCACCTACATTGCTTACCTTTTTTTTTTCTACAAATAGAGATTCTGGAAAGGTATCCCAGTAAACCCATCCATTCTTCTTCAAGGCTTTCTTCCTGACTTAGCACAGAAACATTTGCATTCTCTGAGAATTAAAGGAAGAAAATACAAAGTGTCAAAAACCAGGACTCATGATTAAGGTGATGTCATTGAAACCCAATGACAAAGGTCCATCTAGTCAAAGCTATGGTTTTTCCAGTAGTCATGTATGGATGTGAGAGTTGGGCCATAAAGAAGGCTGAGCACCAAAGAACTGATGCTCTTGAACTGTGGTGTTGGAGAAGACCCTTGAAAGCCCTGTGGACTGCAAGAAGTTCAAACCAGTCAATCCTAAAGGAAATTAACCCTTGAATATTCATTGGAAGGACGGATGCTGAAGCTGAAACTCCAATACTTTGGCCACCTGATGCAAAGAGCCAACTCATTTGAAAAGACCCTGATGCTGGGAAAGATTGAAGGCAGGAGGAGAACGGGATGACAGAGGATGAGATGATTGGATGGTATCACGGACTCAATGGATATGAGTTTAAGCAAGCTCTGGAAGATGGTGAAGGACAGGAAAGCCTGGCGTGCTGTAGTCCATGGGGTCTCAGAGTCAGACATAACTGAGCGACTGGACAACAAAAACAATTGAAATCCAATAGCCAACACCTGGCACAGATCAAAGCCACCTGCCCTGAACATCTTCCAAACCAAAATACAGCTCAGTTGAATGTCCAGTTGGAGGCATTCCTATACTCCTAATTTCAAAGCAATGGATGCCAACTAATATTGTGTCCTCGTTGTATCCAGCCTTGGAATCTATCTCCCAAGCCTGGAAATCAGAAGGCAAACATATAAGGCATCAAAGTTTCTCATCCTCATTTGGCTTTGGCAGATGCCCTCCCTTGTGCTCTTGTGTTGAGACCATCCCCACACTCTCAGGTATCCCCAGGATGGCCAAAGGCCAGCAGTATTATCTGTCCTTGAGCCCAAATGCCTGGAATTCATCTGACCCATAGTCTTCAAAAGCAAGAATAACCCATCTGACTTACATCTAATTCAGAATCCTGACTAACTTTAGATTCACTTAGAAAGTTTTAAAAATACTGATTCTAGGACTCTACTCCCAATGATCCTTTTTCAGTTCTCGGAGGTGGAGCCCAGGCACCATTATATTTATCTATTTTTAAAATAATTTTTATTGGAGTAGGGTTGATTTGCAATGCTGTGTTAGTTTTCTGCTGTACAGAAAAGTGAATCACACTTATGTATACATATATATACTCTTTTTTAGATTCTACTCCCATATAGGTCATTACAGAGTATCAAGTAGAGGGCACCTTTTTATTTTAAAAGCCCCACATTCATCCACAGTTGAGAATTATAGACCTAAACAATCAATAAATAACACATCCAAAAGAGGTATCTTATAGGAGAAATTAGACACGGCAGAACAAGAGATAGGTACCAGGGCAAATACATGGGACAGATAAATTTAGGTGCGCAGGAACTCCAGAGCTATATAAAAGATTCCTGAGGTATCTACTTATTCTGAATGCAAATGCTGTTAACCCCACACACACAAAACCACAAAATAAAATCTAAACATTAACTCAAACCAAGACCAAAACTTAATTTTTACCTAAAATATAACACTAGCCAGCCCCCGAAACAAAAAGCAAAACCCACAAAAAACAAAAACAAAAACTTCTAACCCTAAGTATAGTTCTTCCACCCCCAAAACCTACATGTACAAGCCAAATGGCATAATGGTTATTCTACCAAAGAGACATTTGGCAGTGAATCCAGGCTTGGCTCTGGTTAGAACAGAGCCATGGACAATTATAACTTTTTCCAGGATCATTTCACATGGTTTTGCAACCATTCTCCAGAATTATTTTTCATCTTGTGAAAATGAAATTCTTTATATCCATTAAACAACAATTCTCCATTCCCCATTCCTTGAAGCCCCTGGAAACCACCACTTTGTCTCTATGAATTTATCTACTCTAGGTACCTCTTATAATGGAATCACAGAATATTTGTCTTTTTGTGGTTGGCTTATTTCACTTCGTATAATGAAATTGAAAATTTATTTGAAAAAGATAACCCTGTATGTGAGACAACAAAAGAGACACAAATAAATAGAACAGTATTATGGACTCTGTGGGAGAGGGCGAGGGCAGGATGATATGGGAGAATGGCACTGAAGCATGGAAATTATTATATGTGAAACAAATCGCCAGTCCAGGTTCAACGCATAGTACAGGGTGCTCGGGGCTGGTGCACCAGGATGACCCGGAGGGATGGGATGAGGAGGGAGGTGGAAGGGGGGTTCTGGAAGGGGAAAACATGTACACCCATAGTGGATTCATGTCAATGTATGGCAAAACAAATAAAATATTGTAAAGTTAAAAAATAGATAAATAAACTAATTTAAAATTAAAAAAAAAAAAATAAAGAAAAAGCACGGGCCTCCAGGGGTTCTTGTGAGGAATAAATAAATCCATAAAATCTGCTTAGTGAACTGCTTCTGCAACACGATTTAAAGTGAAAGTGTCAGTCCCTCAATAGTGTCTGACTCTTTGTGACCTCATGAACTGTAGCCTGCCATGTTCCTCTGTTCATGGAATTCTCCAAGCAAGAATACTGGAGTGGGTGGCCATTCTCTTCTCCAAGGGATCTTCCCAACCCAGGGATCAAACTCAGTTCTCCCACATTGCAAGAAGATTCTTTATCATCTGAGCCACCAGAGAAGCAACCTTGATTATTACACTTTAAAATGGTTATTGAGAATGTCAGTACTGACACAATTATAATTATGCTATTATACACAATTTGTTTATAACATCACACTGATAAATACACCTGCCTTCATGCCCCTATTTTTTATCTCCCTCATTAGATCCATATTTCTTTCCCACCTCACTCTGCTTGTGATCTGCTGATCTATTTTATATTTTCCAGTATAAATACTTTTTAATTAACTTTAGATATGCCAATGTGGACAAAACAAGGTTAGAAGAACAAACAGGGTAAACAGAAAATAATTCGTTAGAAAACAGAAGTTTGTCTATAAAACTGACTTCAAATAGCATAGATGTACTACATATACACCACCATTTTTGTCTGTTTCAGAAACACTGATTCATTTTTATTACTCTTTTTTACTAGCTCAACATCATCATCTTGTGATTTTCTAGATTCCTCTGAGCCCTTTCTTGTATCCTTCCCTTGCTCAGAACTCCAAGCCAGAAGGAAGAACCTCACCATATGTCCACAGAGATGAAAAGAATTTCTTTCACCAATTCAATGCCCAAATTAATGGCCATAGGAAAAGTTTTTCTGCAGAAATTACATACTTCTATAAGCTGATAGATTTCCCCCAAGCCATGGGAAGCAGAGATCCAAGTTTGTTGACCATGCAGTTAGATACTTAGATGCTAGATGAAGACTTGGAGGAAGTCCAGGCCCAGGAGAGATGTGAACAAAGTGTAACTAATTAAAGAAGGTTCTTATGGGTATGTGAGCCCTGACAGGTTTTTAAAGGAGTTAGAAAAAAGAAAACTGCTTTCCTCCATCTTCTCATGGAACTATCATGAGGAGAAAAAATAGAAGATAAAGCCAAGATCATAAGCGATTAAAAAACAAACATATCAGCTTTGATTTGTGAAAAGATACCATCAACAGAGTGAAAAGACAACCCTCAGAATGGGAGGAAATATTTGCAGATCATATATTTGATAAGAGGTTAATATCCAGGATATATATAAAGGACTCCTAAAGGTCAACAGCAAAAGACAAACAACCCATTTAAAACGTGGGAAAGGAACTTGAATAGACATTTCTCCAAAGATAAGCAAATGGCTAACAAGCACATGAGAAGAGGTTCAATATCACTAGTCAATAGGGAAATACAAATGAGATACCATCTCATGCCCATTAGGACTGCTACTATCAAAAAAAGAAAACATAAATGTTAGTAAGGATGTGAAGAAATTAGAACCCTTGTGCACTGTTAGAGGGAATGTAAAATGGTGCATCTACTGTGGAAAACATTATGGCAATTCCTCAAAAAATTAAACTAGAATTACCATATAAGCCAGTAATTCCACTTCTGGAAATAAACCCAAAAGAATTGAAAGCTATATCGCAAAGAGATTTGTACAGCCATGTTCACAGAAGCATTATTCTCAATAGTCAAAAGCTAAAAGCACTAATTAAAAAAAAAAAAAGCTAAAAGCAATTAGAAAGTCCACTGATGGATGAATGAATGAACAAACTGTGGTATACACATACCACAGAATATTATTTCACCTTAAAAAAGAATGAAATCCTGCACATGAGGCAATGTGTTTGAAGCTTGAGGAAGTTTATGCTGATACACAAAAAGACAAATATTCTATGATTCCACTCATAAAAGGTACTAGAATAGTCAAATTCATAGAGACAGAAAGTGATTGTCAGGGGCTGAGGGGAGGGTAGAATTGTTTCATGGGTACAGAGTTTTGCAAGTTGAAAAAGAGTTCTGGAGATTGATTGAACAACAGTGCAAATGTGCTCACCACCACTGCATCATACACTAAAAACGGCTGATAGTAAATTTATCTTATGTATATTTTATCACGATTTAAAAAAACTACTGTCTTCATTCCACTCACCCCATTCTGGCTCATCCCTCTTAGCTTTCTCATAAAGGTCTCTCCTGTTGATTGCAGCAAAAATCCACTTGGCCATGGCCCAGGCTTTCTCTTCCCCGTTGAAATCAATCATCAGGGTGGCTAGATCCACATGATCTGCTTTTTCTGTCTGACCCCGAGGAATTGAGGTACAGCCCTTCTGACTGGGATAGTCTTCTAAGTGCATCTTGAATTTCTTGAAGTCTATGTCTTCCAGGTCCTCCAGGTAACGAGCCAGCTTGCAGCGGACACTTGCCATGCTCATCTGCAGCCCCGGTCAGAGTCCTTGGGCATAAATACACACTTGGGAGTTAGATGGTGCAAATAGCATATGGTTAAGAAATCTTTTCAGAAATTTACCCTTAGAGAGAACTAAAGTATCAAAAACCCAGAAAATTGAAAGGAAAAAAATATCACTGGATTCTAACCAGTTGCCATCTTTAGCTTTTAAAAGTGAGTCAAATTCTTACCAGAAAGTTTTCCTATTGGCTTGATCCGTGTGTCCTGAGCCATGGAAGAAAGGTACCCCTATGGAGAGAAACAAAATCACCAACACAATCACATTAACAGTGCAGTGTGGTCTTCAACTGCTTCCTGATGCCACCTTGATGTATCACCGAGAGAACTTTGATCCCACTGATTACTGGCTATGTATGACCCTGGACAATCTCTCCACTATTTTTCAACTTCAGTTTCCTCATCTATAAAATGGCAGAGTGGAAAAGAATTTTTTCCCTTCCTTCCAACTGCAAGACTCTGGTTTCTGTTTTGAACCAAGGAAAGATGAATGAGGGACAAAAGAAGAAAGGATGCCAGGAATGAGTAGTTATGGTGATACCAGAACAGCATATGTCTAGAGAGAAGGAAAGAGAACATAGAAGCATGCAGAGGAAGGCATAATCTGCAACAACCCCTTTATCAATACACTGATTGATTAAAACTGAAATGGGATGGAACTTGGGGTGATAAGGAAGAATGATAAATACATACATTTCTTTAATGTCTCCTTGCAAAATTCACAATTATAATAATTATTAGAACTCACATTTATTGAGAGCTTCTCATGAGTTAGGTGCTATACTGATGCACAAAACTGAAAAATTATGTTCCTAGTTCTACGGTATGGAAGTAGAAACTAAGTCTTAGGCTAAGTGACTTGACCAGAGTTTCATAGCCAGGAGGGACAAAGCCAGGATTTACACTAGGGTCACTGATTTCTGAGTCATGCCCCTAACATTGCATTTTTCTCAGCATAAAATGTGTGAGAACATTTCTTCCACCATTTAAGTAGGTATCTCAGTCAAGTAGGAGGAAAAAATGGTCGAAGATGATAAAAAAAAATAGATGAAAGTGAAAGTGTTAGTTGCTCAGTTGTGTCCGACTCTTTGTGACCCCATGGACTGTAGCCTGCCAGGCTCCTTTGTCCATAGAATTCTCCAGGCAAGAATACTGGAGTGGGTTGCAATTTCCTTCTCCAGGGGATCTTCCTGACCCAGGGATCGAACCCATCCTTCACTGCAGGCAGATTCTTTATCGTCTGAGCCACCAGGGAAAACCAAAAATCAGATTGTTAAAAAACAAAAACACTTTCCCAGGTTTTATCACACAAGTAGTGTTCAATCACATTGTAGTGTTCAATGTCTCGGTTTCCTAATTAGACTTCAAGTTCCACAAAGACTTGAAATCAGCTGCTATATCTCTTGATCATACACAATTTCTAGATTTTGGATAGATGAGCACATTGGCTTTGTTTGGAATTGATCTCTTCATATTATTGAATTTAGAAAAGGATCATAGGAAGGGAGAAGCCCTATGAGCCCAGGTGTCCTGCACTGCAGGCAGATTCTTTGCCATCTGAGCCACCAGGGAAAGCTTATGAAGCTTTCGAACTCTCCAAACTGGAATTCATAAAAACCCAGTTTAATGTTCAAGACATCTCAAACATGTTCAACACTCCTGTCTCCATTCCTGCCTCTCCACTCCTCGCATCATGCATCGTCCACCCCCCGCCACCCCCTGTCAAGTCCATCCCCTATGCATTTGGCAGGTGGCAGAAGGAGAGGGGGTACTCCAGACAGATCCACCAGCTCTGCCGACCCTCCCAGGTCCCACTGCATCAATTTTTGCATCCACATCAGGACTCTGCCTCTCCTCTGTGCTACCCTATCCCTAACTTTAGTGCACCCCAACCCTGACCTTTACCTTCTCTGTTCCTTGGTTTCTAAATACGCTCATTTCCTTATATGCATCCCATCTATCCACTTCCTGGTGGAGTGAGTGTGAGCCATGGTCGCTGTTCCTGACCCCCACTCCCCACACACATGTACTGGCATACATAGCAAACAAATATTCATAAACATAAAAGAAACATTCCAGAAACATTGCTAAAGGATAGACTTGAAGGCTGGCAGAAGGAACCTCTAGTCAAATTCTGTCCCTTGAAACAATCTCCCCACTCTTCCCCAGGGTATTTCAGCCACCCGGCTCCACGGAGCTGGACTCACCCAGACGTCAGCCTCGGGAATAGCCGGAGAAGAAACTAGACAAATTTATAGCAGTCACAACCCAGCAGGAAGGATGTGGTCTCAGTTTGGAGCAAACAGGCTTGCATCACAGGCAAAAGCAGAGACTAACGGTTACTCACATCACTGGATTTTCCAAACTGAAGCTCTCAAAGCTGAGCCTGCTTGCAGCCAGAGATAGCTGGCCTCCCCTCAATGGCCACTGGGATATAAAAGGGGAGGAAATTCAACTGCTGCTCAATGAATGTTCCCTCTGACTCTGACAGCAGCCGTGTGAGAGTTTTGATGACACAGAGGGGGCTGTGATGGAGAATACCATAGCAGCATAAAAGGACAATCAAAAGCATAACCTGGCTATCAAACTGCAGATCCCATTCACTTCCAAGCTGTCACATGGAGGAGATCAGTAGACAATACAGTAACCACTGACTGTTATTTTTCTTCACCACTTAATTGAGGTAAGTATATACCTGTGAAACCATCACCATCATCAAGGCTATAAGCATATTTATCACCTCCCAAAGTTTCTCCCCACCCTATTATGTGGGGAAAATTGACTTTGTGTGTGCAGTGAGAATACAATATAAGATCTACCATAAATAAATATTAAGTACACAATTTAGTATTGTTAGCTACAGGCTCTATGCTGTACAGCAGATCTCCAGAACTTATCCATCTTGCATAATAGAAACTGTCCACTCTCTGACTAACATTTCCCTCTTTCTGTCTCTTCCCAGCCCCTGGAAACTGCCATTCTACTCTGTTTCAATGAGTTTGACTATTTTAGATCCTACAGGAGTGATTTCATTTGGTATTCATCCTTCCTCTCCTTTATTTCACTTTGTCATCAAAATCCATTCATGGTGTTACAAATGGTAGGATTTCCTTATCTGTCATGCCTGAATAACATTCCATTGTGTATTTTTCATATATGTAAATGAAATATTCCATATATATAGAATATATATAGTCCAACATATATTCCAATATATATATATGTATATTCCAACATTCTATATATGTATGTGTATATATATATATCACACCACACCTTCTTTATTCATTTATCTACTGATGGATGCTTTGGTTGTCTTTATTCATTCTTATAATTATGAACACTTACGCTGTTTCTGTGTCTTGGATATTATAAATAAAGCCACAGTGAACATGGCAACACATATCTCTTCAAGATCTTGATTTCAATTCCTTTGGATCGGCACAAACTCTACTCTCTGACTCACTGACTTATTTGTTCAACTAAAGTTTATGGAGTACCCAGTGTGTGTCAAGCATGAACACAAAGCTGAATAGCAGCTTGCCTTACCTAAGAAGAGCTAGAGAAGATAGATACACCCAGACCTGCTTTTCTAACTGTTACCATGTCTGCAGGACCACAGTCCAACAATGGCATGAATTCCATAGAACATGGTAAGTGAGAGGCACTCAGCACCCCAGGGAGTGCAGGAAACTTGGAGCAAGAAGGAAAAGCATTCAAGTCTAACAGAACGGTACTGGGGCATTGGTAGAAAACTTTGTCTCTTTGTGTCTCAGTTTCCTCATCTGTAAAATGGGGATGACAATAGCACCAATCAGAGATGGTTGTCATAAGAATTGAGCAAATGGGTAAATGTGAGGCCTTTGGAACAGAGCCTGAATCACAGAAACTGGTATCAGCGGTTAGTTCCTCCTCCTACTGCTGTTACAGAATGGTGTGCAAAATGCTCTTGAGAGAGTCAATTCCTAGGCAGGTTGATAAGAAGTCCGGGGTCCCCTAGGAGGAGAGAGGGGTCTAGGGTTCTCGAAGAGTAGATAGGGATCTTGAGTTCCCAAGGAGGAGAAAAGGACATTTTTTCTACATTCCTTAGTCACATAAAACGTTTTTTTCTTTAAGCCCAGAGCTGATGATTACACAATAAAACAGCTCAGCTTAAATTCTGTACTAAGGATTATATAACAACAACATATCCAGCTTGAGGACAATTTCTCCTTGAAAACCTTCTGACTAAATCCTGTTATCTTAAAATGTATATTATGGGAGTGGGTCTGGTAAGATCTTTCTATTGTTAGTTCTAATTCTGTCATCTTAGAATGTAAATTGTGAGAGTAAGTCTAGTAAGACCCTTAAAACCTTGATACATTCTTCTGATTTACTGTAATAATCAATTTAACAAGTATATAACTCCCTTGCTAAGACTAGGGAGGGGGGCACTTTCCATCCCCCTTCTGATGTCTATGTCAGAAGCTTTCTCTGTCCCTTTTTATACTTTAATAAAACTCTGCTATACAAAAGCTCTTGAGTAATCAAGGCTGGTTCCTGGTCCTGAAGCCAGATCTTCTTCTTTGGAGATCAGGAATCCGACATCGTTTACTGTAAACTATCACTCTGAGAGATGAAAGAGAGGCATCTACTCCCACTGAAGCAAGGGCAGGAGAGCAGACCTGAGTCTCAAGCTCTGCATATTGTTAAAGGCCAGGGTGCATGCAGGATCTGTGAGGACTCCAGATGCTGAGGCTATAGAGAGAAATAGCAGATCAATCAACCAATAACTGAGAAGGAAATGCAAAGTAGAAAGCAGAGTTCAAATGTCATTCCAGAATTTTGAAACGATATTCTAAACATGTATAAAAACTAATCAAGAAAAAGAAAAAAAAAAACCACCATGCTTTCACTGTTATTCTGCATTCTGAAAACATTGTTTCAGATATGGAACTATCAAAATCAATACAAATAATAAAGAAGGCCATAAAATAGAATATAACGACTCTCTTCCTATCTATGCATGACTCCCTCCTAAAACCTTGGCGAATAACAATGGAATCAGTTCAGTTCAGTTCAGTCGCTCAGTCGTGTCTGACTCTTTGCGACCCCATGAATTCGCAGCAGGCCAGGCCTCCCTGTCCATCACCAACTCCCAGAGTCTACCCAAACCCATGTCCATCGAGTCGGTGATGCCATCCAGCCATCTCATCCTCTGTCATCCCCTTCTCCTCCTGCCCCCAATCCTTCCCAGCATCAGGGTCTTTTCCAATGAGGCAACTCTTCGCATCAGGTAGACAAAGTATTGGAGTTTCAGCTTCAACATCAGTCCTTCCAATGAACACCCAGGACTGATCTCCTTTAGGATGGACTGGTTGGATCTCCTTGCAGTCCAAGGAACTCTCAAGAGTCTTCTCCAACACCACAGTTCAAAAGCATCAATTCTTCGGTGCTCAGCTTTCTTCACAGTCCAACTCTCACATCCATACATGACTACTGGAAAAACCATAGCCTTGACTAGATGGACTTTTGTTGGCAAAGTAATGTCTCTGCTTTTTAATATGCTATCTAGGTTGGTCATAACTTTCCTTCCAAGGAGTAAGCGTCTTTTAATTTCATGGCTGCAATCACCATCTGCAGTGATTTTGGAGCCCCAAAAAATAAAGTCTGACACTGTTTCCCCATTGAAACAAAATGCAAAAAAGCAAACTGGCTGTCTGAGGAGGGCTTACAAATAGCTTTGAAAAGAAGAGAAGCCAAAAGCAAAGGAGAAAAGGAAAGATATTCCCATTTGAATGCAGAGTTCCAAAGAATAGCAAGAAAAGATAAGAAAGCTTTCCTCAGTGATCAG
The DNA here is from genome assembly GCF_054371585.1 of Giraffa tippelskirchi. Taxonomy (NCBI): domain Eukaryota; kingdom Metazoa; phylum Chordata; class Mammalia; order Artiodactyla; family Giraffidae; genus Giraffa; species Giraffa tippelskirchi. Next base: position 115,515,991 of record NC_137280.1, on the reverse strand, counting down.
TGCAAAGAAATAGAGGAAAACAACAGAATGGGAAAGACTAGAGATCTCTTCAAGAAAATTAGAGATACCAAGGGAACATTTCATGCAAAGATGGGCTTGATAAAGGACAGAAATAGTATGGACCTAACAGAAGCAGAAGATATTAAGAAGAGGTGGCAAGAATACACAGAACTGTACAAAAAAGATCTTCACAACCCAGATAATCACGATGGTGTGATCACTCACCTAGAGCCAGACATCCTGGAATGTGAAGTCAAGTGGGCCTTAGAAAGAATCACTATGAACAAAACAATGGAATACTGTGTACCAAAGAAAAACAATTATATCCACGACACACCTTCAACTCACTTCTGTAAAGCAGAGTTGACTGGAGTTGTGGGTATTGGGTTCCAAGCCCAAATTTTCCACAAACTCTTTCTAATTGAACAATCTACGGGAAACCAAACCAAAATGAAAGTAAATCCACATGTTGCCCCAAGTACATATGAGCCATCCCTAATTATACAGGTGGGAGCAAAATGAGGAAATGACATAGGTATTTTTCGGAACCAAAAAAAAAATCCAGACATGAGACATGAAAGTATAGGCATGGTGACAAAGATCCAAAACATTTAAAGTCAAGATTCTATTGAAAAGTCTGAAGCAAAACAGCAATAACAGTGCAAGCTACCCTAAATACTGCGTGTATCTCTGGGCCTGAATGCCTCCAAATCTTCACCCATCTTGCCCTTCCCTCGACCTCCACACAGTTAACGTGATACGCTAATCACCCTTCCTGAGCCTGCGGGGAAAGTAGTTTCAGTTCTACATGAGAAGCCAGAAAGCACATTGCTTTCCTGGCAAAGCTACTCTTTTAGGCTGCAGGCATTGCTGTCACTTTCCATTCGTCAACCCTGCACTAACCAATAGAGTATCTACTAGTCTAGTCACACATGGCTACTGAAATGTAAACTTAAATTAATTAAAATTAATGATTCAGGGGGGCTTCCTTGGTGGTCCAGTGGCTAAGACTCCACATTCCCAAAGCAGGGGGTTTGCTCCCTGATCAGGGAACTAGATCCCAAATGCCACAACTAAGAGTTTGCATGAGGCTTCCCTGGTGACTCAGTGGTAAAGAATCCACCTGCTGATGCAGGAGACACAGGTTTGATCCTTGATTAGGGAAAATCCCACATGCTGTGGAAATACTAAGCCCATACTCCACAACTATTGAGTCTGTGCTCTAGAGACCAGGAGGTGCAACTACCGAGTACATGTGCTGCAACTACTGAAGCCTGTGCTCTACAAGAGAAGCCACCACAATGAGAAGCTGGTGCACTGCAACTAGAGAAAAGCATGCAGCAATGAACACCCAGCACCATCAAAAATCAATCAATAAATCAACATTTTTTAAAAAGAGTTCAAATGCTTGAGTCTTAATGGTGAGGCCAACTAAAAACTGAACATGCTGCAACCAAGACCTGGCACAGACAAATAAATAAATAAATATTTTTAAAAAATCAATTCAGTTCTGGCTGCACTGGTGGCATAATAAGGGCTCAGTAGCCACATGTGGGGATGGTACAAAATAGGACAAGTATATCACAACTGAGTTTCAGTGGTCAGCCTTGGTCTGACTCGAAGGCTGGAAGGACATCCCGGAGCTTAACTCCTCACGCTTGGAAATCTTGAATTATTTCCTGCCAAATATTATTCTATCAGACATTACATTGTTGAAGGTATATATATGATTACTTATTTTTTTAAATATATATAAATGCACTTAGCACTTATTAACACATGGTATAGACAAATTTGGAAGAACTGTATCTGAAACTACAAACATGAAGTTAGAACACATTAGAGGATTTTTATTTTCTACTTTAATACAGAGGAATCTCATTGCGTATGTTGTACAATATATATTTCTTCATTGACTGGCTTTTTCCCAACAAGCATATATAACTTTGCAATTGAAGCAGGGGAAAAAAAAGGAATGCTACCTAGCACAGCTATCAAGTTGGTGGGTTCTGATGGCCTTGAAATAGGATGACAGTGACAGCTGGGCTTCCCTGCTTTTCCAGCCTCCCTCACTACCCCAATCCTCTAACTAGTAACACTCCTTTTATTGCTTCTCCCCCATTAGGTGCTGATTCTTTCTCCTATGCCTTCTAATCCACGTCAAGACATGAACTGCAAAAGGCCAAACACCCTGTGATGAGTGTAGAATTTCACAGAAGTGGAACAGATCCTATAGACGGTCAGACCACCATCCAGTGGCCACCTTCTTTCTTGCTAAAAGGAACTCAATTTTCTGCAAGAATTCACCTCATCCTCATAGGACTTGGGAAAATTTAACTCTTTCCTCCAACTTAAGGGGTGTGTTCTGGTTTATATAACTCAATCACTAGATCCTGCTCTCCTAGTAATTGCTGTTTACAGAGTGGGCTGGTGAGTAAGTTCTGGTTAAAAGTCCCGGACTCCATAGAAAAATGTCTGCTCTAAAGAATCTCCATATTTGGCCATTGGCTGCCAGTAGATGTGGTCACATTGGGATATGATGCTCCGAACTGCATGAGGGAGCATGAAACACACTAAGGATGGCAGAGCTGGAGATGGAAGGAACATGTCCACTGAAGTAACCAGTCCAACAGTGAAATGCCCATTTAATATGACTCTTCTGTTGCTTAGATCCAAAGGCAACTTACACTTACATGCCTTTGTTGAGGTATGATTGGCTTCTCTGTGAGTTTTGATTTCCCTGAAGTCAACACTGAGCTAATACTCTCTACTTATAGACGTAGCATAGCTGAAAACCTCTGCATGGGCTCACAGGTGGGCATCAGTGCCCTAAGAACTGTTCAATTATTGTAAAAATAACACAGTTGCCAGGCACTACTGTTTCCTCACCATTCTCTACTCAGTTGAAAAAAAGTAACAAAGTCATTTATATTTCATTACATTGATAAAATACAAACACTTTCACATATAAAAGGGTAAATCCAATCTCTCCTAGAATTTTTTTTCTTTTTGCATCATTTTGGTGCCTTTTTCCATTTTATCTCCTTTAAATTTTTTTTTTTTTGGCCATGCTATCCAGCTTGCAGAATCTTAGTTCCTCAAACAAGGATCGAACCCATGTCCCTTGCAGTAGAAACAGTGGCATCCTAACCACTGAACAACCAGGGAATTCCCTAAAATGAATGTTTAATTAATTCTTCCTTAGGAAAAGAAGGCAAATCCTTAGCTGTGAGGTTAGAGGCAAAACTTTTGGCCTCACTGTATATTTACACTTTAAAACTGGTTGCCAACAAGCAAAATCAGAGGTTTTCCATAAAACAAATGTCAGCTTTGTGTCTAAAACTTAGAATTCTAGAACCAACCCAAGCAGTACTCCTTCAATATGGAACCAGGAGCTAGAAAAGGAAGCCACACCGAGCTAACTTCAGTTTTCTGCAGCCTCCATCACTCCCTCCAACCTCTTAGATTCAGCCCATACCTCCTATTTATATTTGCTTGCTTGGAACTTGAATTTGAATGCCTAACTCCTCGGTCATATCTTCCCTACCCCCACCCCCAGATTTATTGAGATATAATTGACAAATAACACTGTGCAAGTTTAAAGTGTACAACATGATTTGGTACACATTATATATTGTGAAATGATTACCATAAGATTAGTTAACACATCCATCACTTAACATAGTTACCTTTGTGTGTGTGTGTTGAAAATATTTAAGATTACTCTCAACAATCAAGTATAAATACATATTATTAACTCTTAATCATCATGCTATATATGAGGTCCCCATAAGTTAATTCATCTTATAACTGAATGTCTTATCTTTAAACAAAGAAAATAAACATTTCAAGTTTTTTCATCAGAAAGAAGGGATATTTGGTAAGGTTCCGTTATATGTATTTAAAAAGTCATTTTAATATACCTGTGTTTGTAGCCAATGGTGGAAGCAACCCAGGTGTTGTCAACTAGTGAATGCATTAACAAAATGTATTACATACATATCATGGAATATTATACAGCCTTAAAAAAGAAGTTCTGACATATATTACAACATGAACCATGATGACATTACGCTAAGTGAAATAAGACAGTTACATAAAAACACATGCAGTTCCACTTAAATAAGATTCTTAGAATAGTCACATTCACAGAAACAGAAAGAATGGTGGCTGGAAGGGATCCAAGGCCGGTGGGGGTGGGGGGGAGAGGGACGCATTTAATGGTGACAAAGTTTCAGTTTTGCAAAATGAAGAGTTCTTGAGATTCCCTGATGGTCCAATGGTTAGGACTCTGTGCTTTCACTGCCAAGGGCCTGGGTTCAGTCCTTGGTTGGGGAACTGAGATCCCACAAGCTGCATGATAAGGCCAGCTTTAAAAAAAAAAAAAAAAAGATGAAGTGTTCTGGAGATGGGTGATGTTAATGGCTGCACGACAATGTGAATGTATATCACACTGCTGGACTGCACACTTAAAAATCATTACAATGGAAAATTGTGTGTTATATATATATTCTACAATAAAAAAGAAGAATATCAATTATGTTATACATTTCCACTCCTCATTTTCTCTCTCTCTCGATTAACCCAGAAGAATAAAGAAGTATAAAAGCTACTCCTAGCACTCAGTTAAAAATAAGCAATTATATTTCACTATACCAGCTACCTCTATAGCTGGTATAGTGCAACTGTGGATCAATTGCAGTACTTAAAATGTTTATATAGATAGATAGAAAAGATGAAAACAGACACACACCATATTTTTGCTTCCGAGATCATCCCTCAAGAGGTTACTGTGTGGGAAAAAGAAGACATTTCTGCCTCATGCAATTCTGTATTGTCTCTATTATAATGAAGCCCCCATGGACCGAGGAGCCTGGCAGGCTACAGTCCATGGGGTCACAGAGTCGGACAGGACTGAGCAACTGAGCACATTGTCCATAGAAGGCAAGGACATGATGAACCTCAGTAACCTTTTAAAAGTTATGGAAAAAAGCTAAAAAGATTTCCTATTAAAGAGAGGAGGAAGAGAAACCTCTAACTCTTGTGTCTCCTCTGAAATTAATCCAGAACAACAGAGAAACAAAAAAAGAACTTCCACTTCTATGAAGTCACCAATCATGAGAGGGCCTGGGGTTCCTGAAGCCTGGAACTGGGGTGAGAAGGGACATAATGAGAGAGACCATCTGCAGGAAAATAAAGAGAATCCAGAGTTTTCTAGAGGAGGGAACACACACTAGTGGGAAACAGCAACCCCAGTCCCACTCTCCTTGCAATTTCAAGGTCTGAGTGTTTGGGCAAATCACCAAACATCTTTGAACCCTGTGGACCACAGTAGTGGCAGGATGTTGGGATATAACGGGGACATACATTTTCAAGAGTGAGTGGTTATCTGCTACTAGTGTGGCAAGAAACTGTGAGTGAACCAATAGAAGACTGATTCTTGCTGACACTGGTCAGCTAAGGAGAAATCCAAGCTAAATCACCCAAAATCTGTGATGTGCAGAGTTTTGACACAAGTCAAGGAACTTCCTGTTTTTTGGAAGGGGCCCACACCCAGCTGAGAGGAACAGCGAGAATGGGACAAAAGGCAGGAAGGTTGTACCCATGCTGCAAGCCTGCTGATGTGCATGGGTCCCTTCTCAGAAGAATATATTCAAAAGCATAAAATAAAGCACATAAGATCACAAAGGAAGATGTTGAAATAGAGGTACCAAAATACTTTTTAAGTTTGTGGTATTTATGCCCAATAATTCATAATTTGAAAGAAATGATGCGAGTAACTGATATGTCGGCCTTTCTGTAAAGTGATATGAAAATAACTCTAATTTCCACTGGTGACAAATGTATAGGATACATGCGCTGTGTTGCCTGCATTAGAGAAAAATCAAGATCAAAATTTTTCCCATCCAAGTTAACAGACCCCCCCAGACTACATCCACAGAAGCCTTGGGGATATATGCTACCTCTTCCTCCAATTGAAGTGAAGTGAAATGAAAGTCGCTCAGTTATGTCCAACTCTTTGAGACCCCATGGACTGTAGTCCATGAAATTCTCTAGGCCAGAATACTGGAGTGGGTAGACTTTCCTTTCTCCAGGGGATCTTCCCAACCCAGGGATTGAACTCAGGTCTCCTGCATTGCAGGTGGATTCAGTTTTTCAAAAAAAGCTGTCCAGGAAAAACCCCATTATTTTAAAGAAAAAGGATAATTTCTTTTTAAAAGAATGATCATGGAAACTATGTAAAGATAATGCAGGAGGGAAAAACAAAAGAAGTAAAGGCATCTGGCAAATAAAAGATAATGACAAACACTTGAATATAGTAGCATGGTGGAAGTTAGTAGCATTCCAAAGCAAGGGGAAGTTAGTGGGGCAGGCACAATAATGCACTCCCTCCCAGCAGATCCACATGCTAATCCCCATAAATCATGAATATATAACCTTATATGACAAAGGGGAATTAAGGCAGCAAATAAATCAAGTTTGGTAATGAGGCAACAAAATTGAGGAGAGTATCCTTGATCATCCAGGTGGGACTAATATCATCACAAGGGTCCTTATAAACGGAAGAGGAATGTAGAAAAGTTCAAAGTGATCTGATGCAAGGACACATGGAAAAAGACATCTGGGAGCTGGAAAAGGCAAAGAAACAGATCCTCCCCTAGAGTCTCCAGAAAGGAAGGCAACCTTGCTGACACCATGATTTTAACACTGCAAGACTCATACTTGAATTCAGACCTGCAGAACCGTAAGATAATCATTTTTTATTGTTACAAGCCAATAAGTTTGTGACAAGTTGTTATGGCAGCCATAGAAAACTAATACAATGAAGAACCCCTACTTCTGGGACTTCCCTGCTGGTACAGGGGATAAGACTCCGCCTGCCAATGCAGGGGACACAGGTTTGATCCTTGGTTTGGGTAGATTCCACATGATGTGGAACAATTAAGCCCCTGCACCACGACTATTGAGCCCTCAGTCTAGAGACCACGTACCACAACTGCTGAAGCCTGTGTGCTCTAGGGCCTGTGCTTTCCAACAAGAGAAGCCGCCATGATGAGGAGCCCGCGTAACACAATGAAGAGGAATCCCCACTCATTGCAACTAGAGAAAGCCCGTGTGCAGCAATGAAGACCCAGCACAGCCAAAAATAAATAAATAAATAGATAACTCCTAGTTCTCCAGAATAGAGAATCCAGAAATAAACCCACATACCAATTACTCACATATCACATATAAATAAACCCACATATCAATTAATCTCTGGGGACTTCCCTGGTGGTTCATTGACTAACACTCTGGGCTCTCAAATCAGGGGGCTTAGGTTTGATCCCTGGCCAGGGAGCTAGATCCTACATGCTGTAACTAAGACCTGATGAAGCCAAATAAATAAAAATTTAAAATTAATTAATTAATTTTAAAAATTCATCTTCAACAAAGGAGGTAAGAATATACAGTGGAGAAAAGAGTTCCTTCAGCAAGCAGTGTGGGAAAAATGAACAACTGCATGTAAGTCAATGACGTTAGAACACTTCCTCACATCATATAAAAAATAAACTCAAAATGGCCTAAAGTCTTAAATACAAGACATGATATCGAGCTTCCCTGGTGGCTCAGTGGTAAAGAATCTGTCTGCCAATGCACAATACACAAGTTCAATCCCTAGTCTGAGCAGATCCCACATGTCACAGAGAAACTAAGCCCATGTGCCACAACTATTGAGCCTGTGCTCTACAGCCCAGGAACTGCAACTGCTGCGCCCACTCACCCTAGAACCATACTCTGCAACAAGAGAAGCCACCACAATAAGCTTTCTGCTTTGGTTCAGCCTCTTCATTCCCTCTGGAGCTATTTCTCTGTTCTTCTCCAGTAGCATATTGGACACCTACCAACCTGGGGAGTTAATCTTTCAGTGTCCTAACTCTTAGCCTTTTCATACTGTTCATGGGGTTCTCAAGGCAAGAACGCTTAAGTGGTTTGTCAGTTCCTTCTCTAGTGGACTATGTTTTGTCAGAACTCTCCATCATAAGCTGTCTGTCTTGGCTGGCCCTATATGGCATGGCTCATAGTTTCATTGAGCCATGAAAGGCTCCTGGGTTTCCTTATCACCTCCTACATATCCAGGAAGGCCACTAAAGACTCCTGTGATGAAACTCAGTTCATCCTCCCCAAAATGTAGCACCTTGGTATGTTGAATAATTTGAGCTGAAGGAATTTAGAAATGGGATGTGCAGGAAGGACTTTCTGACCTTTCCTCAAAGCATGTCATAAAATCTTCAGGTAAGAGGACCTTCCCTATACCTGGTAGAAAGGTACATCCTCATCCTAAAGGGATACAAAGAGGAATCAATGAACAAGCCTTGCTAAGTTCCCCCTAGTTTACTGCACTTAGCTCATACCATTTTTCTGTCTGATCACATCTTTCCATGACTTTCCACTTTTCAACAAATCTATCGTAATGTTTAATTGCCTTTTCAGGTCTTCATTTCCTTATGAAGGCTCTCATGTCATGTAAAATGTTAGTCATTTAGTCATGTCCAACTCTTTGCAGCCCCATGGACTGTAGCCCACCAGGCTTCTCTGTCCATGGAATTCTCCAGGCAGGAATACTGGAGTGGGTAGCTATTCCCTTCTCCAGGGGATCTTCCCAACCCAAGGATCATTTCAGGCAGACTCAACCATCTGAGCACCAAGGAAGTAAAATTTACTTTAAATAAATCCGTACACTTTTCTTGTGTTAACCTATGTTTAGTTACAGGGGTCCCAATTGAGAATTTAAAAAGATGAAGGAAAGCGTTTTTTCTCCCTGACATCTCCAACCCAGAACCACCAAGAGTACAGATAAAAAATGTTGCAAGAAAATAAAATTGCTAGAGGCAAAAAAGGATGTTCAGTTCAGTTCAGTCAATCAGTAGTGTCTGACTCTTTGCGACCCCATGGACTGCAGCACGCCAGGCCTCCCTGTCCATCACCAACTCCCAGAGTTTACTCAAACTCACGTCCATTGAATCGGTGATGCCATCCAACCATTTGATCCTCCGTCGTCCCCTTCTCCTCCTGCCCTCAATCTTTCCCAGCATCAGGGTCTTTTCAAATGAGTCAGCTGTTCACATCAGGTGGCCAAAGTATTGGAGTTTCAGCTTCAATATCAGTCCTTCCAGTGAACGCCCAGGACTGATTTCCTTTAGGATGGAAATCTCCTTGCAGTCCAAGGGATCCTCAAGAGCCTTCTCCAACACCACAGTTGAAAAGCATCAATTCTTCGGCGCTCAGCCTTCTTTATAGTCCAACTCTCACATCCATATATGACTACTGGAAAAACCATAGCATTAACATCCTCTGGAGAAGGGAATGGCAAACCACTTCAGTATTCTTGCCTGGGAAATCCCAGAAACAGAGGAGCCTGGCTGGCTACAGTCAATGGGATTGCAGAGTCGGTCATGACTGAGCAACTAACACACACAAAGTGATAAAAGAACTGAACACCAAAATCAACTAATTGGATTCAATTGACATATATAGACCACTCTACCTAAAAACAGTAGAAAACATATTTTTTTCAAGGGAACACTGGAACATTTATCAAAGTATACCATGCCCTGAACCACTGAGGAAAAGAAAAAAAAAACCTCAATGTAATTCAAAGAATTTAAATCATACAGAGCATGTTCTCTTGTAATAGTGGATTAAACCTAGACAACAGGAAAGTTGTAAGACGACGGGAAAATCTCCATGCTCTTTTCACTAGCATGAACCCAAATGACATCTACAAATGTCAGTAGATGGGAAACAACAGGGCCTCATGCAGGCCAGCCCCACATCCCACACACTCCATATGAGTAGGCAAAACACTTTCCTATAAAGAAGGAATACTGGTAAACATCCATTTAAAAAGAGCAAAATCCCAAGGAAGAGAGTCAAACAGGATGTAGTAAACCATATACTAAGAAGTGAAAGGACATTTCTTATTAGTAACCTGAGAATAAAGCCAGTTAGATACTATATATGCTTTAAAGTTTTATAAAATATTAATAATAAATTGTAGACAAGTAAGAAATATCATCTAATATACAAAATTGCACAAGAGACTGAAGCTCTCCTAAAATATGTGCAAGTTAAGTGACAGTTGTACAGTTTGGGAGCAAATGTAATTAAACATTGGGCAAACCAGTGTTAGAATAATTGACTTTGGGGCAACTGATTTGCTTCCAAAAGCAGGGGCATTAGAGAAGAGTCTCAAGCTTCTCAGGTCACATGCAGAGTTGTCTGTTCACAAAACAAATCCTTTTACGTCTTTAAAAAATGCAGAGGCTTAAATTTACTTTACTTAGGTGGCCATCAGCACCACCTCTGAGGACAGATGTTGGTAAAAAGGAGGGCAGGGTTTTGAGTTTGGAAGAAGAATCAAGGTGAATAGAGAGAGTTAGAAAGAAGTGTACTCTAGGAGCACCTCCTTGGCCCCTATTGTCACGTCACCTATGATTAGCCTTGATGAGGGGTAGAGACAGGTCTCAGAGATGGAGAAGGATATATATGGAATGACTACATTTTTCAATACATAAATGTATCAAAGCAACATGTATATTTTAAACTTCCACAGTGTTATATGTCAATTATATCTCAATAAAGCTAGAAAAAATAAAGCGTTCAAATATATAATTTGAACTATATTTGATATATATAGAGAGAGTTGTCTATGTATATATACCTCACTCATTCTCCAAAGAACTCAACAAGGGAATTCCCTGGCAGGGCTATTATGATAATCCTAAATAAAGTCTCCCTTATCATTTTAACAAATGTCAGAACAACTATTTAACAACAGCTATTGCTCACGTTCTTAATAGTATAATGTAATCCACTTTGCCTAAAGTCCCAAAGTGAGATCTTTGTGTTAAAAAGAGAAAAATTTCAAAATTTTGCATCAGGTCAAATATTTCCTTCATTCTTTTTGTGCACAAAATAAACCTGTCATAAGATATTTGCAAATGACATACCCAGTCAGGGGTTAATATACAAACTATTAATATAAAAAGAGTTCATACAACTCAATAGCAAATTTTTTTAAAGCACTAAAAAACAGGCAGAGGATCTGAATGCTTTTCCAAAGACATACAGGTGGCCAGTAGGGACATGAAAAATACTCAATATCACTAATTGTCAGGGAAATGCAAATCAAAACCACAATGAAATTTCACTGCCAAGGGTGGAGATTTGATCCCTGGTCTGGGAACTAAGATCCCACCAGTCACATGGTGTGGCCAAAAAATAAATTAATTAAAAAAATTTTAGCTCCAATGAGTTATCACTTCATACTTGGCTATTGTCAAAAAGACAAAAACAACAGTTGTTGGTGAGGATGTGGAGAAAAGGGAACCCTCATGCACCACTGGTGGGAATGAAAACTGATGCAGCCACTGTGGAAAATAGTATGGAAAAATTAAAAATAGAATTACCATACAATCCAACAATTCTACCTCCGGGTACCTATTGAAAGAAAACAAAGACACTGATCCAAAATGATACGCACCCTTATATTCATTGCAAATTCCAAGATATGGAAGCAACCATCAACAGCTGAATGGATAAAGAAGATACGGTTCACATATACAATGGAATATTATTCACCAATAAAAAGGAACAAATTTTAGTCACTTCTAGTGAAGTAACTTAACACAGATCCTATCATACATTAATGCACATATATGGAATCTAGAAAAATGATACAGATGAACCTAATGTAGGGCAACAATAAAGATGCAGATGTAGAGAACAGACTTGCGGACACAACGGGGGAAGGAGAGGGTAGGATGAATTGAGAGAGTAGCATTGAAACATAATATATTACCATATGTGTAATAGAGAGTCAGTGGGAATCTGCTGTATGACACAGGGAGCTCAACCCAGTGCTCTGTGACAGCCTTGAGGGTTGGGATGGAGTGGGAGATGGGAGGGAGGGGTTTAAGACGGAGGAAACACATGTAAACCTATGACTGATTCATGTCTATGTATGACAGAAACAACCACAACATTATAAAGCAATTATCCTCCAATTAAAAATAAATTAATTTTTAAAAAGAAGATATGGTATATATACATATTACTCAGTCATAAAAAATAAATAAAATCTTACCATTTGTGACAATATGGATGGACACACGAAGAGGGTATTATGCTACGTGAAATGTCACACAGAGAAAAATAAACACCATATTTCACTTACATGTGGAATCTAAAAACAAGAATAGATTCATAGACAAAGAAAAAACTGGTAGTTGTAGGGGAAACTGAAATAGGTGCAGGTGATTAGGAAGCACAAGCTTCCAGTTATAAAATAAATAAATCAAAAGGTGTATTATTCAGGATAGAAAGTACAGTCAATAATATAATAACTTTAATGGTAACAAATGGTAACTGGACTTAGTGTGGCGATTAGTTCATAATGTATAAAAATATTAAACCACTATGTTGTACATATGAAACTAATATAACATTATATGTCAAGCATAACTTAGTCCTTTTAATGAAAAAGTGAAAGTGGAAGTCACTCAGTCATGTCCGACTCTTTTAGACTCCATGAACTATACAGTCCATGAAATTCTCCAAGCCAGAATACTGGAGTGGGTAGCCTTTCCCTTCTCCAGGGGATCTTCCCAACCCAGGGATCGAATCCAGGTCTCCCGCATTACAGGCGGATTCTTTACTAGCTGAGCCACAAGGCAAGTCTTTTTAATAAATAATATTTTTTTAAATTTTTAAATAAAAAGAACCTATCATTGCTCTGGATCTTCAGTTTTTTGTAAATGGGAGGTTTATTCAAGGTAAACATTTAAAACACACCACAGTTTCGTAACCCTGCTCTGTCACTTCTTCTTTTTTTAATTTACAAACATTCTCAAAACAAAAAAGGAAAGAAAAAAAAAGAAAATGGAAGTGGCCTGGAACTGCTGTCACAACGCTTTTCCTGCCCACATTCTGGGCACTTCTCCTTTCCAGAACCTGGCTCCAGCTGCGTCTTGGACGCGGGTGAGGGGGTCTCAACACTTCTTAGGCTTAGCCTCTCCTCTCCTCTCCTCTTTAGGGTTCTAAACAAAACCGGCCGCCTGGCCTGGCCTAGCCTGGTCTACAATGGAAACAGCTAACCTCACTGCTTAACTAGAGTGGGAAAAGCCTAATAACTTTGCTTCTGCTACTCTCTGCTACCCTCTGCTGGTTATGGGTGTTAGTAGCACTAACCCTTCCACTTTCCTCCTTAGTTAAGGAGACTAAGGAATAAAACCAAGGATCAGAGAGTGCAGAGAACCAGAGAAGGGAGAAAGCTAGTCACTGAAAGAAAAAGTGTGCAAGGTATTGGAATTTCCAGGAGAGAGGTGAATGATAGGATACTGGAGAAAGACGTTATTTTTCTAGATGAACATAATACAGTTATTTAAAGGGATTTCCCTGGAGGTCCATGGGTTAAGACTCCGTGCTTCTATTGAAGGGGTCAAGGGTTCATTCTCAAGACAGGGAAGTTCCATGTGCTGTGTGGTTGACAAAAAAAAAGTTACTTATAGGAAGTAGGGGAGAAATCCCCTACATGTAACTGTTAGGTACTTAGAATAGGAAACAGGAGTCCAAAATGGCGGTGGCTAAAAGACAAGGAAGGGAAAAGCCCGCGAAAATAGAACAAAGGAAGGTCAAAGGAAGGTCTTAGAGGACCGGAGTGAGGACTTCAGGTAGAAGAAACAGCACTCCTGGGTAGCCCAATTTGCATAGGGCAGGCCCAGGGGGAGGGAAAAACATATAACAAGAGGAGCCAAAGGGATTTCTCTCTCTGCGCCGCCCCCCCGCACGCTGGTGCGCTCCCCCATTCTCTTCTCTTCCAGTCTTTGGGTGGGCATGCCCTCACTCTTTGAGGATGGATTCTCCTGCTATCTTCTAAATAAAATAGAGCTGTAACACTGATTTGTCTAAGAGCTATAACGTGGTCTGTCCAAGACCCGAGAGCTGTAACGAGCGAGGGCTTTAATGTTCGGCGCTCCAAATCTTTGTTGTGACGAGACAGAACCGAGGAGCATACACTCGGCTGACATAACCAAGAGCCCCACATGGTGAAGCACTCACCGTAATGGGGCACCTCCCCCCTCCCCTCTTGCTTAGGGTGACCAAATGCCCTTCTGTTCATCCTTCATCAAAACCTTTTCACAAGAAAAGCTCTTGTGAACAGGCAGGAAAGCCTTTTTCAATTGTTTAGAAATAAAAAGATACTACAAATCATCCAGTCTAGTACTCTTCCTTTATAAAAGGATACACCGAGACTTAGAAAGATCAGCTTGCTCAAGGTTTAAAACATTCTCAAGCCTACAGGAGCAGTTCTCAAAAAAGAACCTCTAAAGACCCCTTTACACTCCCCAAAATAAGAACCCCAGGGAGCATTTATGGAAGGAGCGTATGTATTGGTATTTACTGTGCTGTGTGCTGTGCTTAGTTGCTCAGTCGTGTCTGACTCTTCGCAACTCCATGGACTGTAGCCCACCAGGCTCCTCTGTCCATGGGATTTCCCAGGCAAGAATACTGGAGTGGGTTGCCATGCCCTCCGCCAAGGGATCTTCCCAACCCAGGGATCGAACCCAGGTCTCCTACATTGCAGGTGGATTCTTTACCATCCGAGCCACCAGGGAAGCCTGGTATTTACTGTACCAGAAATTAAAACAGAGAAAAATGTGTTCAATAATCAGTAATTTATTGAAAATAGCAATAATAAACCTATGAATCTATATAAACTATTTTCATAAAAATGACTATTTCCTAAAACTAAAAAATATCTAGTGAGAGAAGTAACATTATTTTATGCTTTGCACATTTCATTGCTGTCTAATTTAGTAGAGAAGAGCTGAATTCTCAAATCCACTTCTGCATTCAGTCAGGTATATTATACATCATGTTACCTGCCCAAAATTCCACTGTACCCTTGTGTGAGTGAAAATAATAATGTCTCAACATTATTATGAGCATAGTTTTAACCTTGTATATCCTCTGAAAGGATGCCAGGGCTCCACAAGGATTCACTGACCACATTTTGAGAACTATAGGTGAACACCTGTAGTCAATGTCTCTCAAATCTCCATCTGCTATCTTTACATCCTAGGACACTGTTATAATTATGTTATCCTTTACCAATTAAAAAAAAGTCAAAATTTCTGTTAGAGCATTATAGAAAACTCTGAAGACTACATTAGGGATGTCAGGCTTGTAAAAAGTTGTATGAGTCACTTCAAAAGGTCAGTTTTCTCTTCAGGGAAACTGAACTAAAATTATGAAAGATATATGCAAATATTGCTGTGGGTGGTGAAAACAAGCAGTGGTTTCTAGCACTTGGCAATCCAGATAGGAGCTATTTTTTGGCACTGAACTGTTTTTCACTAGGAAGCTATATATGATACAACATAGGGTGAAAAACAGTCCTGCTGCCTTTAATTTAACGATAGTTAATGGCTTAAAGGAGAAGGCAATGGCACCCCACTCCAGTACTCTTGCCTGGAAAATCCCGTGGACGGAGGAGCCTGGTAGGCTACAGTCAGAGTCGGACACGACTGAGCGACTTCACTTTCACTTTTCCCTTTCACGCACTGGAGAAGGAAATGGCAACCCACTCCAGTATTCTTGCCTGGAGTATCCCAGGGACGGCAGAGCCTGGTGGGCTGCTGTCTGTGGGGACACGACTGAAACGACTTAGCACCTTAGCAATGGCTTAAGTCGTACAGTTTAGGACAATCAGTGAGTTTAGGATTTTTAAAGTCTTCATCCCATCATTGGGAAGACAACAAATGTTACTGCATGGAGGAAAGTTTCAGTCCTGAGACCTAGAGAATGAAGAAAAGGCTCTGCAAAGCCAGGCATCTGCCTGTCTCCTGCTTCTTCATAGCTCTCAGCTCTGCTTAGCTCTGCTTGGCCCCACACTCTCCTACCTATGCCCTCTGTTTCATGGCCCCACGAAAGGTATCCTTTTTTCCAGGTTTAATCCAGACACAGCCCCGAGTTCCAAGCACTGCGGAGCGGGAGGTTCCAAAGCACTGCATACACCCTCAGGGCAGCCAGACTCCCTGGACCTGGACAATGAGCTGAGGAGACAGAGGAGAGGAAATGCAGGGGCCAGAACTCTGCTGGAGGCAGGCCATGGGGGTGGCAGATCGACCCCAGGGCAGCCAGCAGCAGCAAGGCCAGGAACCCAGACATCCTAGAGTGTGAAATCAAGTGGGCCATAGAAAGCATCCCTAGGAATGAAGCCAGTTGAGGTGATGGAATTCTCACTGAGCTATTCCAAACCCTAAAAGATGATGCTGTTAAAGTGCTGCACCCAATATGTCAGCAAATTTGGAAAACTCAGCAGCGGCCACAGGACTGGAAAATGTCAGTTTTCATTCCAATCCCAAAGAAAGCAATGCCAAAGAGTGTTCCAACTAATGTACAATTGCACTCATTTTACATGCTAGCAAGATTACATTCAAAATCCTTCAAGCAAGGTTTCAGCAGTACATGAACCGAGAAATAGCAGATATACAAGCTGGATTTAGAAAAGGCAGAGGAACCAGAGATCAAATTGCCAACATATGCTGGATCACAGAAAAAGCAAGGGAATTCCAAAAAAAATGTACTTCTGCTTCACTGACTATGCTAAAGCCTTTGATTGTGTGCATCACAACCAACTGGAAAATTCTTAGAGATGGGAATACCAGACTACCTTACCTGTCAAACCTGTATGCAGGTCAAGAAGCAACAGTTAGAACTGGACGTAGAACAATAGACTGATTCCAAATTGGGAAAGGAGTACATCAAGGCTGTACACGTCACCCTGCTTATTTAATTTATATACAGAATACACCATGTGAAATGTCGGGCTGGATGACTCACAAACTAGAATCAAGATTGCCAGGAGAAAGCTAGAACTCTTTCTAACACCATACACAAAAATAAACTCCAAATGGATTAAAGACCTAAATGTAAGACCAGAAACTATAAAACTCTTAGAGGAAAACACAGGCAGCATACTCGCTGCTACATAAATCACAGCAAGATCTTCTATGACACACCTCCAAGGGTAATAGAAATAAAAACAGTAATAAATAAATGGGACCTAATTAAACTTAAAAGCTTTTGCACAACAAAGAAAGCCATAAGCAAGGTGAAAAGACAACCCTCAGAATGGGAGAAAATTACAGCAAATGAAACAACTGAGAAAGAATTAATCTCCAAAATATACAAACAGTTCATGCAGCTCAATACTAGGAAAACAAACAACCCAATCAAAAAGTGGGCAAATACCTAAACAGACACTTCTCCAAAGAAAACATAGAGAACAGACAGTTCTCCAAAGAAGTCATATAAATGGCTAGTAAACACATGAAGAGACTCTCAACATCACTCATTATTAGAGAAATGCAAATCAAATCCACGACGAGGTATCATCTCACACCAGTCAGAATGGCTGCCATCAAAAAGTCTATACAATAAATACTGGAGATGGTGTGGAGAAAAAGGAACCCTCTTATACTGTTAGTTGGAATGCAAACTGGTACAGCCACTATGGAGAACAGTGTGGAGATTCCTTAAAAAAATGGAATAGAATTGCCATATAATCCAGAAATCCCACTGCTAAGCATATACTCCAAGGAAACTAAAATTGAAAGAGACACATATACCCCAGTGTTCACTGCAGCAGTATTTACAATTGCTAGGACATGGAAGCAACCTAGATGTCCATCAGCAGATGAATGGATAAGGAAGTTGTAGCACATATACAAAATGGAATATTACTCAGCTATAAACGGAATGCATATTTGAGTCAGTTATAATGAAGTAAATGAACCTAGAGCCTATTATACGGAGTGAAGTAACTCAAAAAGAGAAATACAAATACTGTATATTAGCACATTATATGGAATTTAAAAAGATGGTACCAATGATCCTACTTGTAGGGCAGCAAAGGAGACATAGACATAAAGAACAGACTTTTGGACTCAATGGGAGAAGGATACGGTGGGATGATATGAGACAATAGCATTGAAACATACACATTACCATATGTAAAATAGATGACCAGTGAAAGATCTATGCATAAAGCAGAGCACCCAAAGCCAGTGCTCGGGGATAACTTAGATGGATAGAGTGGGGAGGGAGTTGGGAGGCAGGTTCAGGGATGGAGAACAGCAGAAACTAACACAACACTGTAAAGCAATTTTACTCCAATAAAAATTAGGAAAAAATGGATTAAAAAAAATAAGGAAATCCAGTCATTTGTGGCAACATGGATGGACCCTGAGGGCATTATACTAAGTGCAATAAGTGAGACAAAGAAAGGCAACACTGTATGTTATCACTTACACGTGAAATTTTTTTTAAAAGACAATCTCATCAAAACAGAGATCAAATTTGTGGTTACCAGAAGCTGGGGCTGGAAGAATTGGAGGAAAATGGTCAAAGGTACAAATTTCCAGTTATAAGATAAATAAGTACTGGGTATGTAATGTACAACACAATGACTATAGTTAACACTGTTATATGGCATATTTGAAAGTTGTTAAGAAAGTAAATCCTAAAATACGGTTTTCCTTTTTTATTTTTTTGACTATGAGATGATGAATGTTAAATAAACTTATTGTGACGATCATTTTTCAATATACCTAAGTCAAGTCATTTGGCTGTACACCTTAAATTTAAGTAGTTCTGTATGTCAATAATATCTCAATAAAAGTGAAAAAAAAAGAAATTGGTTAATATCATTCATCATTTTAATAGAACCAAAAAAGCAAAAACAATCACATGATCATCTCCAATAATGATATATTTAATAAAAAGGCTCATGATATATTTAATAAAATTCAATATCTTTAGGGAATTCCCTGGTAGTTTAGCAGCTAGGATTCTGTGCACTCATTGCCATGGCTCAGGTTCAATCCTTCGTGGTGGAACTGATATTCCACAAGCTGCACAACACAACCAAAAAAAAAAAAAATCAACATCTTTATTTTTTAAATACTTATCAATTACTGATTCTTAAATATTCTTTAAAATAATAATATAGTCATATGACCACTTATATAGTTCAGTTGAGTCGCTCAGTCGTGTCTGACTCTTTGCAACCCCATGGACTTCAGCCTGCCAGGCTTTCCTGTCCATTACCAACTCCCAGAGCTTGCTCAGACTCATGTCCATAGAGTCAGTGATGCCATCCAACCATCTCATCCTCTGTCATCCCCTTCTCCACCACCTTCAATCTTTCCCAGCATCAGAGTCTTTTCCAAGGAGTCATTCCTTCCCATCAGGTAGCCAAAGGATTGGAATTTCAGCTTCAACATCAGTCCTTCCAATGGACACTCAGGACTGATTTCCCTTAGGATGGACTGGTTGGATCTCGTTGCAGTCCAAGAACCCTCAAGAGTCTTCTCCAACACCACAGTTCAAAAACATCAGTTCTTCGGTGCTCAGCTTTCTTTATGATCCAACTCTCACATACAAACAGACTACTGGAAAAACTATAGCTTTGACTGGACGGACCTTTGTCACAAAGTAATGTCTCTGTTTTTTAATATGCTGTCATAGTGATCCAAGTCTATGCCCCGACCAGTAATGCTGAAGAAGCTGAAGTTGAATAGTTCTGTGAAGATCTATAAGACCTTCTAGAACTAACACCCAAAAAAGATGTCCTTTTCATTATAGGGAACTGGAATGCAAAAGTAGGAAGTCAAGAAATACCTGGAGTAACAGTCAAATTTGGCCTTGGAGTTCAGAATGAAACAGGGCAAAAGCTAACAGTTTTTCCAAGAGAACACACTGGACATAGCAAACACCCTCTTCCAACAACACAAGAGAAGACTCTACACACGGACATCACCAGATGGCCAATACTGAAATCAGATTGATTATATTCTTTGCAGCCAAAGATGGAGAAACCCTATACAATCAGCAAAAACAAGACTGGGAGCTGACTGTGGCTCAGATCATGAACTTCTTATTGCCAAATTCAGACTTAAATTGAAGAAAGTAGGGAAAACCACTAGACCATTCAGATATGACCTAAATCAAATTCCTTACACACAGTGGAAGTGACAAATAGATTCAAGGAATTAGATGTGATAGACAGAGTGCCTGAAGAACTATGGATGAAGGTTTGTGACATTGTACAGGAGGGAGGGATCAAGACCATCCTCAAGAAAAAGAAAAGCAAACAGGCCAAATGGTTGTCTGAGGAGGCCTTACAAATAGCTGTGAAAAGAAGAGAAGTGAAAGGCAAAGGAGAAAATGAAAGACATATCCATTTGAACCCAGAGTTCCAAAGAAAAACAAAGAGAGATAAGAAAGCCTTCCTCAGTGATCAATGCAAAGAAATAGAAGAAAACAATACAATGGGAAAGACTAGAGATCTCTCCAAGAAAATTAGAGATACCAAGGGAACATTTCATGCAAAGATGGGCACAATAAAGGACAGAAATGGTATGGACCTAACAGAAGCAGAGATATTATGAAAGGGAGGCAAGAATAAACAGAAGAACTATACAAAAAAGATCTTCACGAACCAGATAATCATGATGGTGCGATCATTCACCTAGAGCCAGACATCCTGGAATGTGAAGTCAAGAGGGCCTTAGGAAGCATCACTATGAACAAAGCTAGTGGAGGTGATGGAATTCCAGTTGAGCTATTTCAAATGCTAAAAGATAATGCTGTGAAAGTGCTGCACTCAATAGGCCAGCAAATTTGGAAAACTCAGCAGTGGCCACAGGACTGGAAAAGGTCAGTTTTCATTCCAATCCCAAAGAAAGGCAATGCCAAAGAATTCTCAAACTACTGCACAATTGCACTCATCTCCCATACTAGTAAAATAATACTCAAAATTCTACAAGCCAGGATGCAACAGTATGTGAACCGTGAACTTCCAGATGTTCAAGCTGGATTTAGAATAGGCAGAGGAACCAGAGATCAAATTGCCAACATCTGTTGGATCATTGAAAAAGCAAGAAAGTTCCAGAAAAACATCTACTTCTGCTTTATTGACTACACTAAAGCCTTTAACTGTGTCAGTTCAGTTCAGTTCAGTCACTCAGTCGTGTCTGACTCTTTGTGACCACATGAACCGCAGCACACCAGGCCTCCCTGTCCATCACCAACTCCCAGAGTTTACCCAGACTCATGTCCATTGAGTGGGTGATGCCATCCAACCATCTCATCTTCTGTCGTCCCCTTCTCCTCCTGCCTTCGATCTTTCCCAGCATCAGGGTCTTTTCCAATGAGTCAGCTCTTTGCATCAGGTAGCCAAAGTGTTGGAGTTTCAGCTTCAACATCACTCCTTCCAATGAACCCCCAGGACTGATCTTCTTTGGGATGGACTGGTTGGATCTCCTCGCAGTCCAAGGGACTCTCAAGAGTCTTCTCCAACACCACAGTTTAAAAGCATCAATTCTTCAGCGCTCAGCTTTCTTTAGAGGCCAACTCTCACATTCACACATGACTACTGGAAAAACCATAGCCTTGGCTAGATGGACCTTAGTTGACAAAGTAATGTCTCTGCTTTTCAATATGCTGTCTAGGTTGGTCATAACTTTCCTTCCAAGGAGTAAGCGTCTTTTAATTTCATGGCTGCAATCACCATCTACAGTGATTTTGACTGTGTGGATCACAATAAACTGTGGAAAATTCTTCAGGAGGTGAGAATACCAGACCACCTGACCTGCCTCTTGAGAAATCTGTATCAGGAAGCAACAGTTAGAACTGGACATGGAACAACAGACTGGTTCCAAATAGGGAAAGGAGTACGTCAAGGCTGTATATTGTCACCCTGCTTATTTAATTTACATGCAGAGTACATCATGAGAAACCCTGGACTGGATGAAGCACAAGCTGGAATCCAGATTGCTGGGAGAAATATCAATAACCTCAAATACGCAGATGACACCACCCTTATGGCAGAAGGTGAATAAGAACTGAAGAGCTTTCTGATGAAAGTGAAAGTGGAGAGTGAAAAAGTTGGCTTAAAGCTCAACATTCAGAAAACTAAGATCATGGCACCTGGTCCCATCATTTCATGGCAAATAGATGGGAAAACAGTGGAAACAGTGTCAGACTTTATTTTTCTGGGCTTCAAAGTCACTGCAGATGGTGATTGCAGCCATGAAAGTAAAAGACATTCGCTCCTTGGAGCAAAAGTTGTGACCAACCTAGACAGCATATTAAAAAACTGAGACATTACTTTGCCAACAAAGGTCCGTCTAGTCAAGGCTATGGTTTTTCCAGTAGTCATGTATGGATGTGCACGTTGTGAAGAGGGAATTCATAGAACCTGGACTCTATCTTAGGCCTGTTTATGCTGATCATGCTTGGTCACCTCTCTAATGGACTCTAAACTCTGTGCTTAGTGCCTATGGAAACAACAATAGAAGGATAAAACCCCCTCTGGACAGGGGAACCTTGAAGATCGTATCTAGGTTACTCATTGCCTAAGAGGAAACATACACTAATGACCCCTGTCTCTGGACAGGCCATAAATTTTTCTGTACCTATGGGAGTGCAACCGAGGGCTTATTGATAATTGGCCAATTGTTTAACTGTTTGAACACATAACACATAAATGATGAGATTACTGTGATTGTATTTACCCTTCCTTTGTTTATGTAAGTCTCAAGGAATTTGGGATGGTGAGTTCAGACACGTACACATGGGGTATAAAAGATTTTCACAAATGCTGGTCAGTGTTCTTGGCTAAGAGAACACTCTGCCTTGGGCCCACCAGTGTAATAAACTGCACTCCACTACCTGCATTGTCCTTCTAAGTGAGTTTGTTTCCCAAAACGCGTGGCTACAACAGTTGAACTACAAAGAAAGCTAAGTGCCAAAGAATTGATGCTTTTGAACTATGGTGCTGGAGAAGACTCTTGAGAGTCCCTTGGACTGCAAGGAGATCCAACCAGTCCATCCTAAAGGAGATCAGTCCTGAATATTCATTGGAAGGACTAATGCTGAAGCTGAAACTCCAATACTTTGGCCACCTGATGCAAAGATCTGACTCATTTAAAAAGACTCTGATGCTGGAAAGATTGAAGGCGGGAGGAAGGCAACAACAGAGAATGAGATGGTTGGATGGCGTCACCAACTCAATGGACATGGGTTTGAGTAAACTCTGGGAGTTGGTGATGGACAGGAAAGTCTGGGATGCTTCAGTCCAAGGGGTTGCAAAGAGTCGGACTCTACTGAGCGACTGAACTGAACTGAGGTTGGTCATAACTTTCCTTCCAAGGGGCAAGCATCTTTTAATTTCATAGCTGCAGTCACCACCTGCAGTGATCTTGGAGCACAAGAAAATAAAGTCTGTCACTGTTTCCACTGTTTCCCCATCTATTTGCCATGAAATGTAGGGACCGTATGCCATGATCTTCATTTTCTGAATGTTGAATTTTAGGTCAAATTTTCCACTCTCCTCTTTCACTTTCATCAAGAGGCTCTTTAGTTCTTCACTTTCTGCCATAAGGGTGGTGTCATCCGCATATTGATATTGGTATTTCTCCCTGAAATCTTGATTCCAAGTTGTGCTTCATCCAATCCCACACTTTGCATGATACACTGCATATAAGTTAAATAAGCAGGGTGACAATATACAGCCTTGACGTACTCGTCTCCCAATCTGGAACCAGTCAGTAGTTCCATGTCTGGTTCTAATTGTTGCTAATTAAGGGGAAAAAAAAAAAAAAAGAGGGAATTCCTTGGTGGTCCACAGGGAACTCTACACTGTCACTGCCAAGGGTGAACCAAACAAAAACAAATGAAAACAACAACAACAAAATGAGTCTATGGGGTAATGACTGAAAAACTTTTAGAGTGTATTCAAATCATCTAACACAGTCCTCAAACTTTACAGTGTTTCAGAAACTCACCTCAACTTAGGAAAAAGGAAGATTTTTTGGTTCCACCTTCCAGGAGTTCTATGACTATGGAAGCCTTACTTTCAGAGAAAACTCCAGGTAGTTTTGATGCAGGCAGGATTCCACTGGTCTTTGAGAAAAAACGATGGTCAGATGGTGCTAAATGCAGGTTGAAAAGACTCCTCACTTAGTGCTTGCCATTTGCAAGGTTTTGGAAGGAGCCAGAAATCAGGGTTTTCATTATACACACAATTGGAATTCAACACAGGTATTCCAAAGACTTCCCTTTAAGAACTCATGATAAGGACTTCCCTGGTGGTCCAGTGGTTAAGTATCTGCATTCCAGTGCAGGGGATGTGGGTTTGATCCCTAGTAAGATCCCATGTGCCCCAGGGCAACTAAGCCATTGCACCACAATGCCTGATCTCTCCTGCCACAGCTAAAACCAAATGTAGACAAATAAATATTGAAAAAAATTACTAATGATATGGTTACTGTCTCTCACACTTCTAAAATTGCAAGCCAAAGAAATACATTTAACCTTGTATTGAGTACATATGTATTTATGTATGTGTATGTAAATATGCGTGTATGTTCAAAATGGGTGCAAAATTCTGGGAACAATACTTACCCTGACATAGCCTCAAAGTTCTAAAAGTTAATGTAACAAAAAATGTCCTTTCATTTTCCTCCCTCTAGGTCCTGTTTCTCTTTGTTGTTCCCCATAAAGGGCCACTTCTCTTTTAAATGTATATTTGGGTCCCTTTCCAAATGCAAATTCCACCTCTTCTATAGTTATTTGGGGTAGATTTCAAAGCCTGTGCTTTCAAAGGTAGATTGTGTTTACTTTTGAGGACTTCCCAGACTGCAGTGTACATATTCAAACCAGCAGTATTTGGAAGGTGGGGGTGTCTCCTTTTGTTCTCTAAAAGAGCCCTTAAAATTGTGGAAGTGGGAACTGTAGTGAAGTCAACTAGTGGTTTCTTGATAATGGATACTCCCCTCATTCTTCCTTCTTGCAGATATTGAGAAAACAAAAGCCCTATTTCAGAAATACCTGAATCTATGAACCCATTTCCAAACTAGAGCAATGTGCTCTGACATTTCATCTCTACTAGTCTCTTCTATTTAAAAAAAAAAAAAAAAGTGAGTGTTGGCTCACTATGTTGATTAACCCATGCACAACTCACAGGGTGAAAATGCATCAGTCTAAGACCTGTTGGGAAAGGAGGATTTGCTGCAAGGTTCCGGGTTTAAAGGGTTTCCCAGGTTGTCCTAGTGATAAAGAATCTGCCTGCCAATGTAGGAGACACAAGAGGTTCCATCCTTTCTGTCCAGAAGCTCCCCTGGAGAAGAAAATGGCAACCCACTTTGGTATTCTTGCCTCAGAAATCCCATGGATGGAGGAGCCTTGCCAGCTACAGTCCATGGGGTCTCAAAAAGCCATACCGGACAGAACAATCCAGGTTAAAAGAGCTCCCTCTTTTCATTCTGAATGGCATTCAATAGGCAACTTGCATTCAATAGGCAACTTGCATTCAACAGGCAACTTGCAGATTTTTTTTTTTCCTTAAGCCAATAGAAAAGACCCTGATACTGGGAAAGATCAGAGTCAGGAGGAGAAGAGGACGACAGAGGATGAGATGGTTGGATGGCATCACCGACTCAAAGGGCATTAGTTTGAGCAAGCTTGGGGAGATGGTGAAGGGCAGGGAAGCTTGGTGTGCTGCAGTCCATGGGGTCCCAAAGACTCAGAACAACAGGAAAGGTGCAAAAGGTGCTATCAGAGAAGTCGCTGGAAGTGGAAAGAGAGGGAAGGCAGATTCACAAAACCTGGAGAGTAGCTGTAGTTTGAGAAATGGAAGCTCAGACTTGGGCGAGATTTTTCCCTGCAGCGATGGTTCTCAACTGTGAGACCAGTTTTTTGGTGAATGTGAGGAATCCCCGCAGGGACAGACCAGCAGCGGGTGCAAGAAACCCCGGGGAGTGCCACGCCTTTTGTTCTTGCTCATTCCTTCAATTTCTGTCATCAAATCCGAACAATAGAGAGGCATGAACCTGCTAGCTTCTTTTTTTCAGAAATTTCCCTAAAAAAATTACTTATATTTAAAATTTCTTTAAACAACCTTTCACCCTAGAAATGGGAAAACTGAAATTCTGATTAATTCTGATTTCAAATATCTGCACGGCATTTTTGGAATAGATACTGATCCCCGAGACCTCCCACAATTTCACCCTTACAACGGTGTTAGGGCCAACGCGAGATTTTCTTACAATGGAGTTGAAGTCACGGAACCAAAGTTGGTAACGGGTCATTACCTATTGTGGTGGGCAGCTCCTGGGTCTGGGCATCTGCAGGAGTCCAGCGCCAGGGGGTAGGCTGTTTAAAATATATTGCCCACCCTCAGAAATTCCTGAGCCAAGACAAAATGTACTTGGCTGGATGTGCACACCTCTGGACCCTCCCCTTCTTAGTCTGAAGTGACTGACCAAGAGGGCACAATTCTTGACTCTCCCTTATGGCCAGCCCATCCCTCCCTCGGCTAGTGGCCTTTGTAAGGCTCAACCACCCCTGCGTCGGAGAACTTGGCCCTGGCAGGGCAGGCCCCCAGAAACTCCCGGAGCCTGGTGGCGGGTTGGGGGGTGCCCACAGGTTGAAATAGGCTAGGAGAGACATAACTTTGAGGACAAAGGTCCATATAGTCAAAGCTATAGGCTTTCAGTTAGATGGATGTGAGAGTTGGACCATAAAGAAGAAGGCTGAGCATTGAAGAATTGCTTTAAAATTGTGGTGTTGGAGAAGATTCTTGAGAGTCCCTTGGACAGCAAGATCAAACCAGTCAATCCTAAAAGAAATCAACCTTGAATATTCACTGGAATACTGATGCTAAAGCTGAAGCTCCAATACTTTGGCCACCTGATTCGAAGAGCCAACTCATTGGTAAAGACCCTGATGCTGGGAAAGATTGAAGTCAGGAAGAGAAGGGGTCAATAGAGGATGAAATGATTGGATGGCATCACTACTTCAATGGACATGAGTTTGAGCAAATTCTGGGAGACAGTGAAGGACAGGGAAGCCTGGTATGCTGCAGTCCATGTGTTAGGGGAAGCACACTGACTGAAACTGCCCACCCTGGCCAGGCACCACAGTAACCATTTGCATGAGTTATATTTTAAGACAGGAGGTCCCAGTAAGGAACACGGAACTAACAAGCTGTCACCAATGGAAGAATTTGAAAAAGGTCTAAAGGAGACGCCCTGTGTCCTCAGTTCAGTTCAGTTCACTTGCTGAGTCGTGTCTGACTCTTTGCGACCCCATGGACTGCAGCATGCCAGGCTTCCTTGTCCATCACCAACTACCAGAACTTGCTCAAACTCATGCCCATTGAGTCGGTGATGCCATCCAACCATCTCATCCTCTGTCGTCACCTTCTCCTTCTGCCTTCAATCTTTCCCAGCATCTGGGTCTTTTCCAAGGAGTCAGTTCTTCCTATCAGGTGGCCAAAGGATTGGAGTTTCAGCTTCAGCATCAGTCCTTCCAATGAATATTCCGGACTGATTTCCTTTAGGATTCACTAGTTTGACCTCCTTGCAGTCCAATGGACTCTCAAGAGTCTTCTCCAACACCACAATTCAAAAGCATCAATTCTTTGGCACTCGGCTTTCTTTATGGCCCAACTCTCACACCCATACATGACTACTGGAAAAACCATAGCTTTGACTAGGTGGACCTTTGTCAGCAAAGTAATATCTCTGCTTTTTAATATGCTGTCCTGGTTGGTCATAGCTTTTCTTCCAAGGAGCAAGCATCTTTTAATATCATGGCTGCAGTCACCATATGCAGTGATTTTGGAACCCAAAAAAATAAAATCTGTCATTGTTTCCATTGTTTCCCCATCTATTTGTCATGAAGTGATGGGACTGGATGTCATGATCATTTTTTGAATGCTGAGTTTTAAGCCAGCTTTTTCACTCTCCTCTTTCACTTTCATCAAGAAGCTCTTTAGTTCTTCACTTTCTGCCATAAGGGTGGTGTCATCTGCGCATCTGAGGTTATTGATGTTTCTCCCCATGTCCTACTACCTCCTAGGATCCTCACTGGTATCCATTTTGGTTGAGTAATGCTTGACCCACCAGGAAGGACCCTGAGTCAGAGTGATTCGCCAGAGAAAACCTGGAAACTAATCCTATCACCACATAACCCAAGACTGTGAGCCACATGGCACAGCAGTTCTCCTGGGTTCTTTTACCCTACTCCTCTTTGCATGGGCACCTCTTCTTAATAATGTCTTTTGCTTTGTCAGCTTATGTGACAATTTATTTCTCAGACAATTCATTTCTGAGTGTTAGACAAGAGCCCACTCTTGGGCCCTGGAAAAGGGGCTCCCCTTCCTTCAACACATGGGGTCTCAAAGAGTCAGACATGACTTAGCAACTGAACAAAAACAAGGAGGAATTATGAAAGGTGGGAGGGTCCAGTGGAGACAGAAGAGAAGGCCAAGGGCGTGGAGTGTCCAGCCTCTAGCAACCAGAAGGCTCTGTTATAACACACCAGGCAGCAGTCCCGGTAAAGAGTCCCAGAAATCAGAGGTCAGATGAACTTGTTGAGTCCCTGGAAATTCCTTAAATACCCTGTTAACTTTTCCAGGCTTTGTTTTCAACTCAGTTAAGAAGTTTGATGCTGGATAACTTCTGAGGATTTATCAGGGTGTTAACTCTGCACTAGTAGAATAAGTAAATTTTAAAACAAAACAGGCAGACCAAGTTGGGTTGCTGCCACCATTGTGCCAGCTCCTTGGGTCTCAATGAGGCTGGGTGATGCTCCAGAATGGGAGACAAGCCAGTTTGGAAGCAGATTGGCTCCAGCTTCATTCAACATTACTCCCAGTTATTCGATAATGACAGAATCCAATTAAGAGCAGTTTATTTCAACATCTCATGCTTCACATGGGAAGGACAGCAATTCCAAGGGAAAGCTGCCATTGTGGAGAAGTTGCCTAGCTTCCATTCCAGAAAACCCAGCACAGCATCACGGCTCAGGACCATCAGCCCATGCCGGATAGCTGCATCATCAGCACAGTTGTGGGTGAGCTCAAGGCCAATGAAGACCCCCATCATGCGGTTCCACTAGATGTTCCTATTAAAGAGCATCAAGGCTGCTTGGATTTGTACCAATGACACGTTCAAGATTGCCCTGCACAACTGGGGCTGAACCCCTCCCAGCCAGACATTCATGCTATTTCCTCCTTCTTCCTCTTCCTCTTACTATTCAACTATTCACATTCCTCCAGATGCTCCTAATATCATCAACAAATAAGCAGGGCCACGGTGGGAATGGGTGCAGCGTGCTGCTCTACTGTTTTGCATGATGTTTGGATCCTAGACTAGCTGCATCTGATAGAAGTTTGTGTTGTACCAGCGTATACCTTGGAATGACTTAAGTAATGCAAAAGGTTGTCTTTTTTTTTGAAAATCTGCTGACAAGTTGCTTTAGTAACCCATAAAAGTGAAGGAGAAAGCCTCATTACCCAGATACTGATTTGTTCAGATGTTTCAATGCCTCATGATACAATAAAACCATAAATATTTTCCTAACAACAACAACAAAAAGAACAAGCAATTAGATCAAGTAATTGTGAAGATAAAAGCAGATTTTTTTTTAAGTGAGGCTAAGAATACATGTAGATGATAACCTTTCAACTAGACTAAATAATGTAAAGAAAGAAAATAAGAATACAAAGTAACATTTAAACTATCTGTTTCTGGCATGGGAGACCTGGATCATTCAGGCCACAGAGGAAGACAGCTATGTTTGCATCAAGTTGGTTATAAACAGTACATATGTCTCATTTGTTAAGTCCCAGTAGCCTCCCCTCTGACACAGCTGGGGAGTCTCCAAGAAGGCTACCAGCATGAGCCAGACCCAGGGCCCACCTTACAATTCAGAATTCTGGCTATTACTATTTGTGATGAGGTTTAGGAGCCAGACTTTTATTCCCAAAGCCCACAACACAGGCTTTAGGATGCTATTTCTCAGCAAGTTACTACAAGATGAGAGGTTTTGGTTCCCAGACTTTCTACAGTTCTAGGAGAGAATTTTTACCTGACAATGCCTTTCCACAACCCAATGGTGACTGAGACATACAAAGTGACTGGATTCAATCACAGCTGACAGCAGCTGACTTTCTGGCCTTCAACTCCCATATTCACTAACAACTGTCTGTTCTCTTGTCAAGTCAGTAAGCCAGCAGCCCACATATCTCTCTCCTGGGTTTCCCCAAAATACTTAACTGAACTCTGGTACACATCACAGTTCCCTTGGCCTAAAGAGAACCCTTCATTAACACTCCACTGTGTTAAAAGACCCATAAGAGCCTATAATAGTATTAAAGAAAAATTATTCATGACACTATTTAAAGCACAATAAGGCAGTCTTTATTCAGGAAACTACTAGGATAGGTGTACAGACCACCAAAATGGGATTTTGCAATGGAGAGAGTGATTGGGCTCAACTCCAAATGCAAAAAGGAAAGGTGCAAATTCACAGCCAAGGAACAAGGTCAGTGGACAGAATATTACCAAGGGAAAACCTTAGGAATAAAGGGGCATTCAAGATAAAGCAACCTGACCTAAAGGGATTCTTGCTGAAGGCAGGCCATGGTGATCAGATATCACCTGAGGTATGGTGGGGAGGATGAGCAACCTGATCAGAGATTTCAAGGGTAATCAGAAATCTTGAGGGTGGGGGCTTCTGATTAAACTGACTGAGCAGGATTCCTCCTAAAGTTGGACAATGTAGAGCAAGAATGGAGGCCTTAAAGTCAGGTCTAGTTGGAAAAATGCTCAGGGAAACCTGGGTAGAGTTTGGCTGAAGAGAGAATCTGCCAACAGTCCAGCCTTTTTTCTGCAGAATAGAATAGAGCAGAAATTATCAGCATGAATCATGATTTGTGTGTCTTTGGGCTGCAGGCAAAAAAATCATGAGAAATACTAGCTTACAGATTGAAATCCAAATTCATTAGCCTCTCACCTCATCTGCAGGTTAGTCACACAATTCCCTCCAAATAACAAGTATTTTGCATAATGGTCATTCACTCACTTATTTCATCTTCATGTTGTGCCAATGAGGTTTTCCCATCTTCCAGAAGAAGCTCCATTTGCTCACCCTTGAGCCAGGCTGCTCTGAGTTGACACCCAGTAAATGCTAAATTGAATTAACTCAGAGGAGAGTGATAAGGACAGCATATGTGCTGGCAATTATCTCAGTATTCCGAGGAGATGACCTTAACAAAAACAACCAGAATTCAAAAGAGAAGATGAATGGGGGACTCTGCCAGTTTTAACCAGTTAGGTAGGTCAGCAAAGAAAAGCTGATAACTTTCAAGTTTCAATATGGGGTCTCAAATTTATCTACAAGAGACTATGAGCAAGGCTGGAAATAATCAGAAACAAGCAGAAGTAGGACTGTGACAAGTATTCTAATATTATAGCCCAAATTAGTGGGTGTGTGAGGGTGGGTGGGTCAAGGTTAATATTTATTTTATTTGGCTGCACAAGGTCTTCATTGCAGCATGCAGGATCTAATGCAGGGATCAAACCCAGACCCCTTGCATTGGGAACATGGGCCACCAGGGAAATACCCAGGCTTGTGTTAATTTCTTAGGGCTGCCATAACAAATTGCACAGACTGGGTAACCTGAAACAACAGGAATTTCTTCTCTCACAGTTCTGGAGGCCAGAATGTGAAATCAAGGCATGGCAGGACCACGCTATAGGGAAGAATCATTCCTTGCTTTCTCTTTGTGTCTGGTGATTACCAGCAACCCCTGGCATTCCTGGCCTTGTAGACACACCACACTCATCTCTGGCTTCATGGTCACATGGCCTTCATCCTGGTGTCTATCTTCACATGACCTACTCATAAGGAACCCATCATTGGATTTCAAGCTGACTCTAATTCAGCATGACCTTGTCATAACTTGTTTACAACTGCAAAGATCCTATTTCCAAATAAGGCTACTTCCACAGTAATAAGAGATTAAGATTCAAGTATATCATGTTGTGGGATAAATTTCAACCCATTACAGGACTCTCACTGCCATCCCTATCTGCATGTGAAATAAACTGAGCTTGAGGGAATGGGGCTGAAGGGAGACTGGCAAAATTAGAAGGGTCGGTAGCTAGCGAGTGTCAGGAAATTCCTGAAATAGATCATGCTATGTTTAAAAGATTTAGTGAAAGCACTCAGAGTGTCTGAGGAATACACACTCAGAATTCAGAATTCTCTATATCTGGAGCAAAAATACATAGTGACTACCATCCAGGTGTTCAGTAGCAGAAACGCAAACTGAGATGCACCATAATTACAGGTGTTGAACACTAAGAAGTTTAAAAGTTCATGTACAGGTAACTGAGGAGGAAAGGGGGACTACGATGTGTAAGTACCTCCTAAGCATCCCTGGCTCTGTGCTGGGGTGGGTGCGTGTGTGCTAAGTCACTCAGTCATGTCTGACTCTTTGCAAAACTATGAACTGTAGCGCGCCAGGCTCCTCTGTCCATGAGATTCTCCAGGCAAGAGTACTGGAGTGGGTTACCATGCCCTCCTCCAGGGGATCTTCCCCACCCAGGGATCGAACCCACATCTCCTGCAAATCCTGCACTGCAGGTGGATTTCTTTACCACTGAGCCCCCGGAGAAGCCCCTGTTGCTGGAGTACTTATGCAAAAAATTTTGTTTGATCCATGTGACCCAGGTATTGTATCATCATATATGAGTGGAGAAACTTATCTACTGCCTCCCAGCATCTAAGCAGCCTGCAGAGCAAGGGAACAGAAGTAAGATTTCCCTGTTCCTGAGACTGACTGAGAAAAAATACCTAAGATATAGGTACTCCATGGTTATATGACTTAAACCACACTTGAGTAGGAAGGCTAGATAGAGATGGAGGGGCCAGCATGGGTTCTGTGCTCTGAGATGGAATCAGGACACGCCTCAGAGTGTGGGATCCAGCATGTAGTGAACACTTCTGTCCTACAGGACAGACTCCAAGCTCTTCATGTGGCTCTTAGGGTTCCAGCTTCCTGGGATTCCAGTGTGCATGAAGTGATAAAATGCAGATGGTAAGCCTAGCATATGCCGAACATATTGTGCATGACATCTGCCTTCCCCACCCCGACCCCCACACATCTGGGATCCTTGACCAGTGTTCTCTCCCTGAGCTTCAGCTTCCTGAAATTCCAGGATCCTGGGATTTGCTTCACTTAAGGAACAGACAGAATGAAGGGGAACATTCAAAGAACTGCAATGAAAAAAAAAAAACCCAAAAACCAAAGAACTGCAATGACCAGAGTTGATTCCCTCCAGAAAGAGTCAAAGACTATCCAGGAGCAAAACTGAAAATCAGAGTGGATAGAGAAAACAGGCAGGAGGACTTCCCTCATGATACAGCGGTTCAGAATCCGCTTGCCAGTGCAGAAGACACAAGTTCAATCCCCGCTCTGGGAAGATTCCACCTGCCTCAAGACAACCAAGCCCGAGGGTGAGCTCTAGAGCCTACGAGCCACAACTACTGAAGCTTGCTTGTCCAGAACCCATGCTCTGCAAGGCACAAAGCCATTGCAATGAGAAGCCTGCGTACAGCAACTAAAGAGTAGCCCTCGCTCGCTGCAACTAGAGAAAGCTTGTCCACAGTAGTGAAGACTGAGCACAGCCAAAATAAATAAAAGTTTTTAAAAAGAACAGGCACGAAAGACAGACACAGTAAAGCATTTATGTGTTCACCGGAAACATGGTTTTCCTCGGGTTTTGCTGCAACTGTGAAGTACCACAATGCACCCATCTTGGAGTGACTCTTATTTTCTTACCACGCACACCCCAGATCTGCTTGCTACACTCATCTGTGACTACTCCATGAAGTCACCCTCACCTCCTGACAACTCATGATCCTTAGTTGATCCCACCTGTCCTGAGCCCACCTCTAAAGAGCAGCCAAAGCACAAGTGACCACTACTTCCCTAACACCCTCCTCCTTCTCCTCCATCCTTGGCACCTTTTTCCAGTGGACAACTGGGTTATTTTAGGTGCTTTCATTGGAGCCCTTGAATAGTTGGTTATGTTGGTCTTTGTGTAGTTCTCAAAGTCTTTTTGACTTTGGCAAAAGGAACAAAACAAAACAAAACATAAAAACAAAAATAGATGAGCAGCCTTCATGTGACAGCTGGGAGGCCTGTATTGCAAGAAAATTAATCAAGCCAAATTTTTTCATTCAGTGGATTCTCAGAGCCCTTTGTATCAGCCATAACCTCTGCTGGATATTGGGGTACCAGGTCAGAACCCTATTGTCCTTGCTTCCCAGAAGTCTATGAATAAGTCACAGTAATATTCAGCACTGTTATTCTTAGGACTGCTATAGTTTGTTGAGCATCTACTCTGCCCAGAACCATGCTTACTCCTTTACAACAGAGCTTCTCAAACTGCAAAGAGCTGGACTTCCCTGGTGGAAGTGGAAGTGGAGCTTCTACTGCAGGGGGCATGGGTTCGATCCCTGGTCAGGGAACTAAGATCCCACATGCCATCCAACTCAACCAAAAAATAAAACAAAACAAACTGCAAATAACTAGAAAGTCTAGTCCTAGTATTTGGTTAACAATTCAGACTGTGTTTGGGACCCCAGCGTTCTATTTCTAATGAGCTGCCAGGGAAGCCACATGTGGCTGGTCCAGGAATCAGACAACAAGGTGGCACATCTTATACACCTGAGTTTGTCATTCATTCACAAGTATATCCTGTGGAATGATGACCTTCTCCCCAGGGGAAGATGTAATTGCTGCCCTTCTGTTTGTAGATACGGCATTTTTAGGAAAGCTATACGTGGTACTTTATGGTGCAAAGTTCACTTTCCATGTTTGCTATAATCTATGGTTTCCTTTGCTACAGTCCATTCACCTTTCCACTCTGCAAGGTGAGTGTGTCAAGGGTGTGTGTGTGTGGTGTGTGTAAACCTCAGTCTTTACTCTTTTTTGTTTTAATCTTTTGGCGGTGCCTCACAGCATGTGTGATCTTGGTTCCCCAACCAGGGAGCGAACTCATGCCCCCTACATTGTTAAAATTCTGCGCTGTCTTAACAACTGGACCACTAGGGAATTCCCTTGGTCTTTACTCTTAGAGACTGAGTGAAGCCCATCCATTTATGGGGAATAATCTGTTTTATGAAAAGTCTACTAATTTAAATGTTAATCTCATCCAAAAAGTATCTTCACAGCAAATTTGAGACTTCTGTGTGATCAAATAACTGGGCACTAAGACCTTGCCAAATCGATGCATAAAATAAACCATCACATCCTGCTTCTTCTTTTGCTGAAGTGTCTGTGTGTTCAGAAGTCCACCATGGACTTCCACTCACTTGCTCCCTGTTAGGTTCAGGGTCCAGAGACCATCTTGCCTCTTCTTCTCCCTTCTCTGCTCCTCCTGGCTCCTGCCCAGCCCCTCCTTCCTTTAAGCCACACACTGTAATTCTCCCATCTTTAAGATGGGACCCATTCTCCCTCAGCTACTGCCACTTTTTTCTACCCAACTGTCTCCACTCCCTCACCTCCTTTCTCTCTCCAAACTACCCCCTCCCAGCAGCTCTACCACCTCTGTTCTGCTCAGGGGGCCTCTATACCAAATACTATGGGTCAATGCTCTTATCAGTGGTTTTTCCTCATTTCATTTGATCTTGCAGCAGCACTTATCCTCATTGACTATCCCTCTTTCTTGAAAACATCTTTGCCTGCCTGGGATTCCAAGGCTCAGCACTGCTCAGATTTCTCTCCACCTCATAGTGGCTGCTCCTTCTCCTCCCCCTTCCTACTTCCCCCTTTCCTCTTTTTCCCCTCTGGATCTCTCTCCTCTCTTTCTAGTCTCCAAAGCTAGTGTGGCCCATTCAACTCCTCCAAGACAGCTCCTCTACCCATGCTAGTCTATCCTAGGATCTCAACTCCTATTGCATGCTGTGACAACAGATTTCCACCTCTAGCCTTGGCTTTCTCCCAGAACCATCATAGCTATTTGTCTTGAGCATTTCAGAGCTAGCAAGTCCAAAACTCATCTTTGTCTCCCAACCCCTCCCCAGAAACTGTTTTGCAGTTTCCTAGGCAGACTCTCCAATCACCCAACTGGGGCCAAAAACTACACATGTTTCTCACCCATTTAACATCCAGTAGCACACCATGGAGGAAACCGCTACTGCTCACCAGCCTCACCTCCACCAGCTGACTCTGGAATGAGCTATGTCCTGCTTGCATTTCTGTGGCTGCTTCAAAAATAGCCTCTGCCTCCTCCATCTAGATCCAATCTGTTCTGCACAGTGATAATGATAAAAATAAAGTCCCATCAAGCCATTCCCTCACTTGAAAATTTCTAAGTGTAAAATCCACGGTCACTCCATTCCAGTCTCCCCTTTCTCTAGCCACGGGACAAGCCTCCTGCTTTATGGCCTTTGCATATGCTGGTCCTCTGCTGGAATGATTTTCTTGCACACTTCTGTTCAATTTGCCCTCCACCTGCTCTCTGCTCATATGTTACCTTATGAAGGTCCTACCCAACCACACTAGCAGGTTCCTTCTTACCCTGTTTTATTTCTTCATGCCATCTATCATCTGATTCCTCTTCTAGCTCCTAAAAGCCAGGATCGTCTATCCACTATGATCTCCCCAAGGTTGACAAAATTGGTGGCACACAGCAAGCACTTTATAAAAATACATACAATCAGCAACATAACAGAAACCAAATGAAACATTACTTGTGAGATGGCTCAACGGTCCTTGAGTAGCATTTATATTCAGGGTTCTCTTTCTGTTGCTTTACTTGTGGTATCTGTCATAATCCCATTTGATGTCAAAGAAAGTACCTTCCCCCGGTCTCCAGTTGCCTCCCCACTTCCACCCCAAGCTGACACACCATGGTCCTCACTCACTAACTGCCTCCCTGTGCTTCTACACGTTTAGGGCCTTTGCTGTCATGGTGGCCTCCACTCGGGACCCGGTTTTCACCCATGCTTGGGTTTGATCAACTCCCTCATCTCAGATGTTACCATCACAATGGAACCTGCCCTGACCTCTTTCTTAATACTGTGACCATCCCCAGCTCATCCCCAGCATCCATTACCTGATGTTGCTCAACATTCTTCTTCCTCTGCAGCGCGGATCAAATGTAGCAGATCATGTTATTGATTTTGTCCTGCCCTTCTCACCGATCCCCTCAGCCAACTGTGTTCCCAGATGCACCTTGAGAACCTGGAATAGAATCTAGCAGCATGAATGCCTGGTGAGTACTCAGTACACATTTGTCAAATAACTGGATGGCCCCACACATTCAGTAAGGTAGACAGCATTATCCATTTTTTTTTGGGTGAGGAAACTGAAGCACAGAAAGGTTAAGTATAGCCAATATCATCTGGTTAGGAATTAGGTTTTAATCCAGGTGCTCTCACTCATAACCACTGTCACTGAGCAAAATGCAGTAAAGAAACATAAAGCTTCGAAGAGATAGTTCACAAAGAGGTGTCAGTTCAGGGGAAGGAACTGGGCAGTGAGGACTGATCTGATGCTGTGAGTTAGGGATTTCTAGGCTCTGAATTTACCTGCTTTAGAACTGCAGTGGACAGAACTATGAGCTCAGATTACTAACACTCAACAGGTAGTTCCCTCACCCAGTCACAGCGCTGGGAACTCAGGCATACAGGATCTGGACTTTTAGAGCAGGCTGCAATATTTGCCAAAGCACCTTAGTCTGACCCGCTTTGGCTAATCCTTGGTTCCTCCCCTGCCTCTCCTCCAAGCCATGGTGCCTGGCTGGTGCTCCCGAGAAAGGGGTGCACATGAGTCCTGTTGATTCCAGTTAAATCTGAAGGGGTAGTTTCCACTGGTATCTGCAGGTTCCAGGGAGATGGGAGACCCTGCCTGCACTTGGCTGTCATTTGTTCACAATGACACTGTGAACTGTTGTCACTGTTGTGAACCTGGCTGTCACTGTTCACAAAAATGAATTTTACTCCTTTGTTTTATCTCCTGCAAAAGTCACAGAATCCAAGCATTCAGCAAACGGTGGCTCCCTGTTAACTCCCTTACTCAGGAATGATTATTTGTTATTTAGAGGAAGAAACAAAAGGCTCCCAAGTCCAAGTCCTTGGAATGAGGAAAGCAATGCCAAGAAATCCAGTTCCAGAACCCCCTGGTGGTCCAGTGGTTTAGATTCTGTGCTTCCAATTCAGGGGGTGCAGGTTCCACCCTCGGTTGGGGAACTAAGACCCCCACATGCCATGCAGCACCACCAAAAAATAAATAAATAAATCCAGTTTCATGGTCCACCCACCTCTTTCACATCTGCTCAACCAGGCCACTTCCTTTCTTTAGGGGAACTTGTTTTGCTTGATCTGACCGGACATCAGTTATCTGCAGTAGTGTATCCTCTCTAGTCTCTGTCTGCATGCTCAATCATGGCAAGAATACTGGAGTGGGTGCCATTTCCTCCTCCAGGGGATCTTCCAGACCCAGGGATCCAATCCGCATATGCAGTGGCTCCTGCATTGGCAGGCGGATTCTTTACCAGTTCTTTACCACTGAGCCACCTGGGAAGCCCATCCTCTTTAGCAGATGGAGACATTTCTTTGCCTTCTTCTATAGGAAAGTTCAACTTCAGTGCCCAGTGATGAAAAAAAGAGAAGTGTTGGTGTCAATCAGCCCTGCTCAGGACCCCCAGACATGCTTTCTCCCAAGCTCCAGAACCTGGAAGATTAAGGATGGTTCCAGGAAGACGTCTCTGTCTTCGAGCTACATGTTCAGCATAGTGTAGTGACAAGGAGCCCTGTCTAGACGTCCAGAGGCCCTAATTCTTCCCGGCCCTCGCTGCGACTCGACTTCAAGTCAAAGTCCATTAGCCCGTTCCCCTGACTCAGTGTGAACAGCTAGCTACACTCTACACTTAAGGGAGCAATAAGCACCCCGATCACCCACTGGGGGCCAAGACGGACAGAAGTCCCTCTGGGCCCTCCTCCCCAGGGTTGTCCTGATGCTCAGAAGGGACGTGTAACGAGTAGCTACACGAGTAGTAGTGAAACTCCGCAAACCCTCCGAAAGCCAGGGCTGACACCTTGGGCATCCGATAAAGGATAGAGGGGAGAAGAGGTGAGTCTTCTCTCCCGAGCCTTCCTCGCCTCTCCAGCGGCCGCGGGCCGAGCGTAGAGTAAGGGTTTTGACTGGAAGGAGGCTGGGCCTGCGGGCGTGAGATGGGACGTCGGGGTGCCCCACACGGATTCTGAAACGTAACGGCCCGCGATGCGCCGCAGCCTTCTTCCTCCGCTCCCCCTCCCAACTCCAGCATTCAGCCTCGGCCCCCGGATCGGCCCTTCTGGGAGTAAACAAGCCCCTTGTACGAGTCCGAAGGGGGAGAACAGAAAAGAGAGAAGCCCCGAGACCAACCTTCCCATACCGGCGGCCGCCCACAGCAGGGCGCACCCGCGCGAGCCCTCCCGCTGGCCCGGTTCTCTGCCCCGCCGCTCCGCCACCCTCCTCCAGGCGCGGTCCCCGTTGCGCTTTCGAGGCCCCTGCCTCCCGCCCCGCCTCGACGCGCGCCCCCGGCGCAAGCCCGCGGGGAGGCCCGGCAGAGGCGGCGTGGCGGACCCACAAAGCCCCCGGCCAGACGCCGAGGCCCGGGCGCGCGCGAAGCGGGGCGTGGCAGGGCGGGGCGCGCCGGCCGGGCCGGGCCGGGGGTGTCGAATGTCACCCCTAGCGCACACCTCGGCCGGGGGGCGGAGGAGAGAACCACTGAGATGCGGAGACCTCCCCGGTCCTAGAGCGGAGCAGGAAGTGTCCCAGGGGAGGGAGCCGGAGGGCTTCGGCCTTTCCTTTCCTCAGCGTCCGGCGGGCTCCGGAGGCGGTCAGGCCTGTACGGCCCGCCAACTGGGACTCGGCGAGGAGGTGAGTGCGGCCCGGGTGGCCCCGGCTTCTGCGGCCCGCGCACGCGACTGCGCGCTCCTCGGTCCCCTGGCTGCCAGCCCCGCGCGCTCCGGCCTCCCTCCCTTCCCAGAGCTGAGCGCTGAATCTCTGGGCAGGGGGATGAGACAACACAAATGTTTTTCAGGCGCCTGCATTTGATCCCACTTCTTCCTTCTTAAGCGGAGCCGTGGTTTTCTGGATGAGCAGGAGACGGGGTCTTGGCTAGCCAGGGACAGAGTAGCCCTCGCAGAGAACCCGCCTCAGGAAGGACACCCGGGAGACCGGGCTGGAAGGATGAGGAGCTGCCGCCGTAGACTTCCGCCGCAGGAGGGCTTTGAGGTAGACGCTGAGAAGGAGTTCCATGCTGTAAGGTGAGGAGCCGGGAGCTGGCTAGAGTGGAGGTGGGTGTGGGTGTATAGGGAGGGAAAAGAGAGAGAGATCTGGATCAAAGGAAAGCTTGCCCCTTTCCCTTGTATACGGTATGCTCATCCCTTTCCCTTTCAGCTCAGCCGGCCCCGTTCCTCCCCTTAGAGCTGCGTTTAAGTACGCCCCGCCCCCTGTTGGATCCTCTTGTATTAATCAACGTTAATTCATTCATCACTCATCATTTCTGAGCTTCCTACGTGCCGGTGCCAGGGTGACAGGAACACGGCTCTCTGGTTAGGGATGATGGGCTAAGCCCAGAGCCAAATGCCCTAGAGTACTGAGGGTGAGTGCAGACCTGAGGAACCTAGAGGCCCTGGAGGTGTGTGATGGCCGAGTTCAGGGAAGGTGGAGTTGAGTAGGGCTGAGATTGGGTGTCAGATGCAGGAGCAGACACTGGAGGAAATCCGGTGGTGGGGCAAACTGTAAAGTGTGCTGGCATGCTGGGTGAGCCTCCTAAACCGGGTGTTGAGGGAAAGGGACCACGTCCAAGGATCTCAGAGGCCCGATGGTGGGGGAGGGGACCGTGTTTGCCATTCGTTTTCCCTGGGTCCGGTACTCTGGTTTAGTGGCTGCTACTCTGATGTTGCCCTGCATATGTTCACTGAGGAGATGCAGGGGCCCCTGAGCCCCTTCTCTGCATACTTGGAGGCTGTGCCGTGAGTGCCCCACCTCTGTCCTGCCTGCGGAAGGTCTGTGAGGTGTGTGTGGTTTTCTTCATTGTGGTTTGAAGATGACAAAGGAAATAAGGCAAGATGGGTGGAGGCCAGGTCAAAGGTCCAGACATATTTAAATATATACTGAAGTTTACTATTCAGACTTCAGTGAATTGGGTGGAGGCTCCTTTTAAAACACCGGTGCTTTTAAATACTTAGTGTTATTTTTCTCTAGTAAACTCAGGATGTGCCTCTTTTGACTCTCCCCATCTCTTGTTTGAGGGCTTCCCGGGTGGCTCAGCAGTAAAGAATCTGCCTGTAATGCAGGAGATGCAGGTTAGATCCCTGGGTCGGGAAGATCCTCTGGAGGAGGGCATGGCAACCCACTCCAGTATTCTTGCCTGGAGAATCCCCATGGACAGAGGAGCCTGGCGGGCTACAGTCCATCGCAATGCAAAGAGTTGGACACAACTGAGCAACTGTGTGTCTGGGTGTCTTCTGGGCTGTTTGCTTTCTTCCCTGCTTCCTGATGCATACTCAACTGAGCAAGGCTGACTTGCTCTGTGTTGGTCTAACTCTGATAGCCCTCACTACCAGCAGGGTGAATTTCCTGTCCTGGATCAGCTTTGAAGGCTTTTCCTGTGCATGTTTGTCTTTGTCTTTTCAGCTCATTTTGTAAAGGTCTCAAGGGCAAGGACGGTGACTTTGGCTCTGAAGCCTCAAGATAGCGGCCTTCTCAGCTCATCCATTTCAGGTCCCTTCCAGGAGGACCTGGCCATCGAAGGTACCACAGAGTGTTAATTACCATCTCTCTCCTGCATGCGGCCCCATTGGTCTCCTGGGATGCTTGGAACACCAGTGCCACGTTGAAATGTCACTGCTTTTCTCCTGGACTGCCTGCCTTGTTCATCCAGTCCTCAGTTAGGGAAATCATATAATGATGCTTTTGGGAATGGGGTTGTTCCTTCTCTGCCTTTGTGTAAGGATCATCTGCACTGACACTTGTCACATATCCTGGTGCTTCTCCCAAGGGCTGATCTCTGTGGGCTTTTTCACTTTTCCCATCACCACCCCCAAAAAACTACTACAGGAAACCAGAACATTGAAGCCAGTGATTTCTGTTTGGAAATAGGATCGTCTTCTGCCGCTGACCCCCATCAAATCCCATCATGCCCACAGCCCTGTGCCCCCGAGTCTTGGCTCCAAAGGAAAGTGAGGAGCCCAGGAAAATGAGGAGCCCACCGGGAGAGAACCCTTCCTCCCAGGGTGAGCTTCCCAGTCCTGAGTCCTCCCGCCGCCTCTTCCGACGTTTCTGCTACCAGGAGGCTGCAGGCCCCCGGGAGGCCCTACACCGCCTCTGGGACCTGTGCCGGGGCTGGCTGCGACCTGAAAGGCACACCAAGGAGCAAATCCTGGAGCTGCTGGTGCTGGAGCAGTTCTTGGCCATCCTGCCCCGGGAGGTCCAGGGCTGGGTGCGGGCCCAGGAACCTGAGAGTGGTGATCAGGCTGTGTCCGCTGTGGAGGCCCTGGAACGAGAGCCGGGGAGACCCTGGCAATGGGTGAGCAGAGGGAGCTGGGCTAGACTGGCTGGGAGGATGGGAAGGGAGAGGGAGAGAGTGGGGCTGGGCAGCAGATGTGGAGAGGGTGGCCACCTTGCGCTTTGATGCTTTGGTGGGGTCATATATTCCCTGGCCAGGGATGAGGAATTCCATCTGGAGCCATGTGCTTTCGTTATGTCCACATTGAAGTTTGATAACCCCAAAAAGCAGAATCCATAACCTAAAGGCTGTAGTTTGTGACACGGTTGTGTCATCCCTCTTTATAGCCCTGAACAAGGTGGGTCTGTGCTTCTAGTGGTTGAGTTAATGGTCAGCAGGCCCAGGGAGGGGGGAGTTTGCCCAGTCCCTGGCACAATTGCTGGTCCTCATCTGGCCAGGGACCTCTCCACCGAGCTCTAAAGAGCCCTCTCTGGGATTGCAGCTCAAGCACTGTGAAGACCCTGTGGTGATTGACGATGGGGACAGCCCTCCAGACCAAGAGCAAGAGCAGCTGCCAGCAGAGCCCCACAGTGACCTTGCAAAGAGCCAGGATGCCCAGCCCATAGCTCTGGCTCAGAGCCCTGGGCTTCCAAGCAGGCTCTCAGGCCAGCTCAGCGGGGACCCAGGTAGGGTGCCCGTGGGAGTGGGGGAGGGGCGTTTGTACCTGGCCCTGTGCATTTGGGAGTAGCTCTTGACATTTTTGGTTCTCTCCTGCCCCCTGAGTGGCTCTGAACCTTTTTCAGGGTCGGGTCCTTCCCTAGAGCAATTCAGTGAGAATCTCATGAGAGTGTCCTCTTCATGGTGCCAGGTCTGCCCAGAGGGACCTCTACTGTGAGTAGGTGTTTTTTGAGACTGCAT
Source organism: Giraffa tippelskirchi (assembly GCF_054371585.1). NCBI lineage: Eukaryota > Metazoa > Chordata > Mammalia > Artiodactyla > Giraffidae > Giraffa > Giraffa tippelskirchi. Next base: position 115,472,654 of record NC_137280.1, on the reverse strand, counting down.
CATCTCGCTGCTTTGAGGGCGCATCTCTGAGTTTGTTTTGTTGGTTTGGAGACAGCTGGGCACCATCACTGTCCAAATAGGGCCTGCATGGGGAGCTGAGTACAGCCGTGTCCTCTTATCTCTCTGAACATCTCTTTTCTCAGCTAAGTAACTTCTGCTCTCAAGATTTTATAATGTTGCAAGAAAATATAAAAATGCTTCCTAGGGAACAGGGTGATATCTTCAGGACTTGGGGCATGAATGGTGGCTAGCCATGTCTGTACAAAGTGCACTAATGGCCACAAGCAGTTGGCTTTGGCAGCTTGTGGCTTTGGTAGATACACTTGGCTTTTAATCCTCCAGCTATGACCCAGGTCATGCTTCTAAACTCTGCAAGCCTCAGTGTCCCAGTCTGTCCAATGGAGATAATCTCAATAAAGTGAATCACGTGAACTTGTGGTTTCCCAGTACATAAGAAATTTCTATTTACACTGTAGTTTGTTACGTGCAAAATAGCATTTATGTCTCAAAAAGTTGTTTTGATTGAAAATATTTTATTGTTAACCATTGTGTGAGCCTTCAGCAAGTTGAAATCTTTTTGCTGATGAAAGGTCTTGCCTCCATGTTGGTGGCTGCTGACTCATCAAAATGGCAGTTGCTGAAGGTTGGGGTAACTGGCAGTGTCTTAAAATGAGACAGTAATTAACTTTTGCCTCATCGATTGAATCATTCCTTTCAGAAACAATTTTTCTATAGTATATAATGCTGTTTCATAGCATTTTACCCACAGAACTTCTTTCTTTTTAAAATAGAATCAGTCCTCTCAAACTGTCATTGCTATATCAATTGAGTTCAAATAATATTCTAAAGCTTTTGTTGCCATTTCACCAGTCTTCACAGCATCTTCACCAGAAGTACATGTCATCTCAAGAAACTACTTTCTCTACTCATCCATAAGAAGCAACTCTTCAAGTTTTATCATAAGGTTTTCACAATTCAGTCACATCTTCAAGCTCCACTTCTAATTCTGTTTCTTTGCTGTTTCCACCACATCTGCCAGCTCTTCCTCCACTCAAGCCTTGAACCACTCGAAGTCATCCATGAGGATTGGTGTCAACTTCTTTCAAACTTCTGTTGTGTGGATGTTGATATTTTGGTATCTTCCCATGAGTGTTTTTTTTTTTTTTCCTGGCCATGCCGGCTTGTGGGTTCTTTGTTCCCCGACCAGCTGTTGAACCTGAGCCCTGACAGTGAAAGCGCTGAGTCCTAACCACTGGTGGTGGTGGTTTAGTTGCTAAGTTGTGTCCGACTCTTGCGACCCCATGGACTGTAGCCTGCCAGACTCCTCTGTCCATGGGATTCACCAGGCGAGAATACTGGAGTGGGTTGCCATTTCCTTCTCCAGGGGATCTTCCTGATCCAGGGATTGAACCCGGGTCTCCTGCATTGCAGACAGATTCTCTACCGACTGAGCTATGTGGGAAGCCCCTAATTGCTAGACCACCGGGAATGTTCTCGTGAATGTTCTTAATGGCGTCTAGAACAGTGAATCCCTTCCAGGAGATTTTCAGTTTACTTTGTCCAGATCCATCAGAAGAATCACTGTGTATGCCAGCTGTAGCTTTGTGAAATGTATTTCTTACCTTAAATAATAAGACTTGAAAGTTGAAACTACTCTTTGATCTATGAGCTTCAGAATGGATGTTGTGTTGGTAGGCATGAAAACGGCATTAATCTTGTACATCTCCATCAGAGATCTCTTGGGTGACTGTTCAAAAAGCAGTACTATTTTGAAAGGAATCTTTTTTTCTGAGCAGTAGGTCTCAACAGTGGGGCTTAAAATATTCAGTAAACCATATTGTAACCAGATGTGCTGTCATCTAGGCTTTGTTCCATTTATAGAGCACAGGCGGAGTGGCTTTAGCATAATTCTTCAGGGTCCTAGGAGTTTTGGAATGGTAAATAAGCATTGGTTTCAACTTACAGTCACCAGCTGCATTAGTGCCTAACAAGAGAGTCAGCCTGTTCTTTAAAGCTTTGAAGCCAGGCATTGCCCTTTCTGTAGCTATGAAAGTCCTATGTGGCATCTTCTTCCAATATAAGGCTGCTTTATCCGCACTGAAAATCTGTTGTGCAGTGTAGGCACCATCGTTAATGATCCTAACTTGATCTTCTAGATCACTTGTTGCTTCACCTTGCACTTTTATATTATGGAGAAGAACTTTATTCCTTGAACCTTGTGAACCAGCATCTGCTAGTTTCAAACATTTTATTTATGGCTTTTTTGCCTCTCTCAGCCTTTGTAGAATAAAAAGAACTACGGCCTTGTTCTGGATTAGGTTTTGGCTTAAGGGAATGTTGTGGCTTGTTTGATCTATCCAGATCACTAAAACTTCCACTGTATCAGCAATAAGGCTGTTGCACTTTCTTGTGTGTTCATTGGAGTAGCACTTTTAATTTCTTGCAATAACTTTTTGTTTGCAATCACAGCTTGGCTGTTTGATGTGAGAGGCCTAGCTTTTAGCCTATCTCAGCTTTTTTTATTTTTAATATTTATTTATTTGGCTGGTGGCATGCAAAATCTTTAATTGCTGCATGCAAACTTTTAGTTGCTACATGTGGGATCTAGTTCCCTGACCAGGGATTAAACCCAGGCCCCTTGCAATGGGAGTGCAGTCTTAGCCACTGGGCCGCACAAGGGAAGTCCCTCAGTCTGTTTCAGCTTTTAATATGCCTTCCTCACTGTTTTAAATCTTTTAATGTGAGAAGTATGTGGCTCTTCCTTTGATTTGAACACTTTAGAGGCCATTGTAGGATTGTTCATTAGCCTTATTTCAGTATTGTTGTGTCTCACAGAATAGAGGTCCAAGAAGAGGGAGAGAAATGAGGGACCCAGCACAATACACACAACATTTATCTGTTAAATTTGCTGTCTTATGTGGGCATAGTTTATGGTACCCCAAAACAATTACAATAGTAGCATCAAAGATCACTGATCACAGGTCACTGTGACAAATATGGTAATAATGAAAAAGTTTGAAATATTATGAGAATTCTCAAAATGTGACACAGAAACATGAAGTAAGCAAATGCTGTTGGGGAAATGGCACTAGTAGGATTGCTTTGGTACAGAGTTGCCAGAAATCTTTACTTTTTAAAACACATAATATCTGCAAAGTGCAATAAAATGAAGTATGCCTGGATACCCATAAAATACTGAATAGGGGGCCTGAGTTGCCCATGAATTTTTTTGTTTTTTGGCTGCACTGTGGAGTTCACACTCTTAGTTGTGGCATGCAAACTCCTAGGCTTTTTTGTTTTTTAATTTAATTTTACTTATTTCTTTTTGTCTGTGCCAGGTCTTTGTTGCTGTGAGGGTTTTTCTCCAGTTGTGGTACATGGGCTTTTCATGCAGAGCCCAGACCTTAAGACGTGCTTCAGTAGTTGCAGCGTATGAGCTCAGTAGTTGTAGTTACCAGACTCGAGAGCACAGGCTCAGTAGTTGTGGTGCACAGATTTAGTTGCTCCAAGACTTGTGGAATCTTCCTAGACCAAGGATTGAACCTGTGTCTCCTGCATTGGTAGGTGGATTCTTTGCCACTGAGCCACCAGGAAAGTCCAGGGTTTTTTTTTTTTAAGTTTGTTTTTTTTTTTTGCTGCACCGTGTAGCATGTGGGATCTAGTTCCCTAATCAGGGATTGAATCTGAGCCCCTACACTGGGAGCATGGAGTCTTAAACACTGGACCACCAGGGAAGTCCCTTGCCCATGATTTTTAGTTGTAATCACCATTTAAAAAATTGGTGCTCTCAGGTTGAAGGAAGTGACCTGTATGGTGTGAAGGTTAGTTCGGGTGGACTTATCACTTTGTACTATAGTTATAGATGGCAGAAGAAAGTATAAGAAGACCAGAAATCCATTCTTGGTGATTCACAGAAGTTGTCCTTACTGTAATAAGCTTTGGAGTGTAGAAAAAAGTTACATATTACATTTCTTTATGTGTGAAACTATACTGATTTTTGTACGAATAAAAAAAACTCCAACCTTTCCTTGGTTAAAAGTCAAGACAGATGTGCTAGTTTGTTTGGGCTGCTGTAATACAGTCCCACAGACTGGGCAGCTGAAACAACGGAAATTTCTGTGTCCTAACATGATCTTCGTTATGTATGTCTGTGTCTTAATCTCCTCTTCTTATGAGAGCATCAGGCATATTGGATTAGGGCTCATTCCCATTACCTCATTTTAACTTAATGACTGCTTGAAAAATTCTGTGTCCAAATATATTCCCATTCTGAGGTATTGGGGGTTGGGACTTTAATATGAATTCAGCGGAGATGCAATTCAGCCCACAACCACAGGCATGAGAAACAACCATTTGCCCAAATAATGCTTCCCAAGTGGCACTAGTGGTAAAGAACCCTCCTGCCAATGCGAGAGACCCAGGAGACGCAGGTTCAATCCCTGGGTTGGGAAGATCCCCTGGAGGAGAAAATGGCAACCCACTCCAATATTCTTGCCTGGAGAATCCCATGGACAGAGGAGCTTGGTGGCCTATAGCCCATAAGGTTGCAAAGAGTCAGACACAACTGAAGTGACCTAGCATGCATGCCCGTGCCAGCAGCCTGGGTTCTACAGGTGACTGTGAAAGAGTCTTAAGGAACTGTGTCAGCCGACTCGCTTCCTGGTAGAGTTCTGAGATAAGCCAGCTACTGTGTGTCAAGAGGGTCAGTGCTGCCATTTCCCTGAGCAGTAATAAATGGACAAAGAAAGCATGATGAGAGTTAACTATTAGCAGTACCTTAAACGTTCAGGTGATTGATCACTGGGAAGAATTTCCAGTAAAAACCATATAGTTACTAATCTTGAAGATTTTCCCCAAAATATAGTTTTTATTTGAGGCTGAAAGCTTTTCAAAGTAATCCTCAAAGTATTGATATGCTCATTTATCATGCTGAAAGGTAGGGTAGGGCTGTGTTTTATCCCTCACAAGGTGGTAGGTATGAGAGCAGCATTAAAACATCCCTTCTTCAAGGGACTTCCCGGGTGGTCCAGTGACTGATACTCTATGCTCACAATGCAGGTGGCTCAAGTTTGATTCCTGGTCAGGAACTAGATCCCACATGCTGCAACTCAGAGTTTGCATGCCACAACTAAAGATCCAGTGTGCCACAATGAAGATAAAAGATCCAGAGTGCCACAGCTAAGACCTGGCACAGCCAAATAAATAAAATAATTATTTAAAAAAAAATCCCTTCCTCAAATCCACACCCAGCAACCCTGAGCTGCTGGCAGTAGAGGGATGAGGCTGCCTCCCATAGGGAACTGCTCCCCAAATGGCACTGCTGGCTGTGCTGGCTCCTGTCTTAGGCTCTTGTTCCAAGTAGCCACACCTGCCCCTGTTTGCAGAAAGCTTTGCATCCCTGGTGTGAAAGGTAAGGAGCACTGGCTTCTATTTGGTACTGATTTTGCATTATGAGCTGGGGTTAATCTGAATTTTCTCTAAACTGAAAGATGATAGTGCCTCCTTCCAAGTTTATTCTATGAAAGGAGCACTTTTTGAAACACAGCTTATTTGACATGACTGCACTATAGGCCAGGTATATGGCTCACTTCTTGCAGAAGACCAGGCAGGAGCTTGTCAGGGGAGAGAAATCACATGAGAATGTAGCAGAGGCTCTTGTAGCCCAGGATAAGGGAGAGTGAGATGATCCCCATGCTACACTCTGCATTTTTTGTGTGATTAGTGGTTAGAGTATTGTGCCAAGTGCTCTTCCAGGAGCATCTTAATAGAGATAAGAAAGATAGGCTTCCTTAAGTAGCTTTGTAATTTATAAACTTATAAATGTATATTTGCATGATACTAGAGTCCCACAAACGGAGAAGGCAATGGCACCCCACTCCAGTACTCTTGCCTGGAAAATCCCATGGACGGAGGAGCTTGGCAGGCTTCAGTCCATGGGGTCGCTACGAGTCAGACACGACTGAGTGATTTCACTTTCACTTTTCACTTTTGTGCATTGGAGAAGGAAATGGCAACCCACTCCAGTGTTCTTGCCTGGAGAATCCCAGGGACGGGGGAGCCTGGTGGGCTGCCGTCTCTGGGGTCGCACAGAGTCGGACACGACTGAAGTGACTTAGCAGCAGCAGCAGCAGAGTCCCACAGAATCTTTGTTGCCAACAGCTCTTACTGACCTTTTACTCCATGGAGTTTTAACCTTTATTTCCCTCATATTATGGATGATAGAGCTGAGGTCCCTGGACCTGCAGGGAGTCACATAGCTGGTTGGTGGCAGAGCCAACTGGCACCCAAGCATTTTGTGTTAAAGCTCACATTGACATGTCTGAAAGCAAAGCAATAGAAATCCTTATGGTTTGCAAATGCTTTTTACATACATCGTCTGGTGATCCTCTTTCTACAGGTGAGAAAAGAGACTCAGATTTTTATGGGATTCTTTTCTGATCTCTTTCAGTCCTGCAAGACACTTCCATTCTTCAGGAAGCGAGTTTGAGGGACGCACAGCAGGTGACTACCTTCCAGCTACCCCCGGTGAGTGATTTCTGGGGCAATCACTCATGAGCCTTAGTGCTTGGCACAGGTGTTTCAGTATCTATCATGTACTGTGATGGTTGTTGAACATACATGACCCAAAGGAGATGAAACTCATATTTCTTATTAAAAATTGATATATCTTTGATTAGTGTGACATACAGGGAGATACTGTGAATTTAATATCTAATGAGCTTTGATATGCATCTTGTGGAAGAAAGATGTATATTTTAATATTCAGTGTTGATTTATCACTCTATTGAAGATAGTTACTCCCTAGTGAACTAGAAATCACCATCATGAAAATCTTTTTTTTTTTTTTTTTGGTTTTAAAAAATTTATGGTAGTATAGGCATAATATAAAATATACTATCTTAACCATTTTTAATATAGTGTTTTTCAGTGTTCAGTAATATTAAACATATTGATATTGTTGTGGAGCCAGTCTCTAGTGTTTTTTCATCTGGTGGTGGTGGTGGTTTAGTCTCTAAGTCATGTCCGACTCTTGCGATCCCATGGACTGTAGCCCACCAGGCTCCTCTGTCCGTGGGATTCTCCAGGCAAGAATACTGGAGTGGGTTGCCATTTCCTTCTCCATCTGCCCAAGCTGAAACTCCTCACAAATCAAGTAACTCCCTCCATTCCTCATAACCCCCCAGCCCGTTGAAGCCACCATTCTACTTCTTCTATGATTTGACTACTCCAGATAGCTCCTATAAGTGGAATCATACATTTTTCTTTTCATGACTGGCTTATTTCATGAAGCATAATGACCTCAAGGTTCATCCTTGAAGTAACATATGCAGAATCTCCTTCCTTTTTAAGGCTGAATAGTATTCCCTGCTATGTATATAATGCATTTTGTCTATCTGTTCATTCATTGATGGACACTTAGGTTGCTTTGACCTTTTGGCTATTGTGAGTAATGCTGTTATGTGATCATGGGTGCACATGAAATTTATATATTTTTAACTTTTTTACATAACTGTAAATTCACATATAGTTCATTTTACATGAAGTTGAATCTCATACTCACAAGAGATCCCTTATACTTTTATACTTTTATACTAAGTAATATTTGTTATTGTTCAGTCACTAAGTGGTGTCTGACTTTTTGTGACCCCATGGACTACAGCATGCCAGGCTTCCCTGCCTTCACCATTTCTTGGAGTTTGCTCAAACTCTTGTCCGTTGAGTCAGTGATGCCATCCAACCATTTCATCCTCTTGTCACCCCGCTTCTCCTCCTGCCCTCAGTCTTTCCCACCATCACGGTCTTTTCCAGTAAACCCGCTCTTTGCATCAGGTGGCCAGAGTTTTGGAGCTTCAGCTTCAGCATCAGTCCTTCCAATGAATATTCAGAACTTATTTCCTTTAGGATTGACTGGTTTGATCTCCTTACGGTCTAAGAGACTCTCAAGAGTCTTCTCTCACACCACAGTTTGAAAGCATCGCTTCTTCAGCACTCAGCTTTCTTTATGGTCCAACTCACAACCATCCATACATGACTACTGGGGAAACCATAGCTTTGACTATACGGAACTTTGTCGCCAAAGTGATGTCTCTGCTTTTTAATATGCTGTCTGTGTTTGTCATAGCTTTCCTTTCAAGGACCAAGTGTCTTTTCATTTCATGGCTGCAGTCACCATCCACGGTGATTTTGGAGCCCAGGAAAATAAAGTCTGTCATTGTTTCCATTGTTTCCCTATTTGCCATGAAGTGACAGGATTGGATGCCATGATCTTAGTTTTCTGAATGTTGAGTTTTAAGCCAACTTTTTGACTCTCCTCTTTCACCTTCATCAAGAGGCTCTTTAGTTCCTTTGTGCTTTCTGCCATTAGGGTGGTGTCATCTGCATATCTGGGTTATTGATATTTCTCCCATATTTCACGTTAGTAAGATAATGCTCAAAATCCTTCAAGCTAGGCTTCAACAGTACGTGAACCAAGAATTTCCAGATGTGCAAGCTGGATTTAGAAAAGGCAGAGGAACTAGAGACGAAATTGCCAGCATCCGTTGGATCATAGAACAAGCAAGGGAATTCCAGAAAAACGTCTACTTCTGTTTCATTGACTACGCTAAAGCCTTTGACTGTGTGGATCATAACAAACTGTGGAAAGCTCTTAAATGGCAATATCTTGTGAAAATATACAGTGTCACAACTAGTGAATTGACATGGATACATACAGGATACAGGTCATTTGCTTCATTAGAGAATCCTTCATTTTGCCTTTTATAGCCAAACCCACTTCTCTTTTACACCATGCTCTCATCTTTCTCTGACAGCTGTTAACTTGTTTTACATCTCTGTAATGTTGTCATTTCAAGAAAATTATATGAATGGATTCATACAGTATGTAACATTAGGGAATTTACAGCATAATTCTGTGGAGCTTCAGCCAGGGTTTTGCATGTATCAGTAGTCTGTTCCTTTTTTAGTGCTGAGTAGAATGTCTTGGTATGGCTGTACTACAGTTTGTTTAACCAGTCACCCATTGAAGGACATCTTGGTTGTTTCTAGTTGGGGCTCTCTTGCTGATCCTGTTCACAGTGCCAATTGTCTCGCTTTTCACACTGTCCACACTGTTCGCTGAACCCAGGGTAGGCAAGGCACGAGCTAAGAGTCTGGAAGAAGACTTGAGGAGCCATAGGAACTGCAGACACATTTATTCTCTCCTGGCTGGCATGGCAGCCCTAATACAGCCTCTCTCCTGGCTGACGTGGCAGCCATAGCAGCAGCTACAATGTAATCATAATGTAGCCATAACAGAGCCATAATATAACCTTATATAACATAATCATGATGTTCCTCCAACATAGCCCCAATGTAGCAGCAACCAGAGTTTTTCATGCTGAAGCTCATACAGGGATACCTCACAAAGTAGCCCGTGACCAAGGGAGTACCTCATGAGTGCATGTGCAGTGCTATAAATGATTTCAGCTGTTAATAGTCACTATTTACAAAATGTGGGGCGAGAGAGCCTGAACACAGCCATCTTGGCTAATTTGCTGTCTCCCCACAGGGGCCATTTTGCATAAAGCTGCTGTAAACATTTGCGTACAGGTTTTGTGTGAATGTCAGTCTTTGTTTCTTTGGGATAAATGCTCAGGCATGTAGTTGTTAGGTTGAATGGGAAGTGCATATTTAGTTTTGTAGGGAAACTTTTATTTTCCAGAGTAACTGTTCCATTTTGCATTCCTGTGAGCTGTGTATGACTAAACTACATTGTCTACATCCTCTCACCATTTGTTGTTGTCATTTTTTTTTTAGCCATTCTGATAAGTGATATCTCATTGTGGTTTAAATTTGCATTTCCCTCATGGCTAATAAAGTTGGACATCTTTTCATATGCTTCTCCACTGTCTGAATATCCTCTTATGTGAAATGTTTCTTTATGACTTTTGCACGTGGTTCTAATTGAACCATTTACTTCTTTACTATTGTTTTAAGAACTCAATATATATTCCAGATACTTGTCCTTTGTTGGATATATGTTTTGCAGATTTTTCCTCTTACTCTGAAACTTGTCTTTCCATCCCTTTGACAGAGTTTTTAACAGAGCGAAAGTGTTAAATCTGGTTTAAGTCCAGGTTGTTAGTTTTTCCTTTTAAGTGTCAGGCTTTTGGTATAAAGTCGAAGAACTCTTTGCTTAGTATTAGATCCCAAAGATTTTCTCCTGTTTTTTCCTAAAAGTGAGATAGTTTCACATTTTACATTTGAGTCCATGATACATTTAATCCATGATCTGTGATCCATTTACATTTAAGTCCATGACCTCTAATTTTGTGTAAATGTGAGATTGAGGTCAAGGTTCTTATTTTTTGCCAGTGGATGTCCAGTTGCTCCAATAACATTTGTTGAAAAAGCTGTCTCTCCCTCACTGAATTGCTTTTGCCCCTTTGTCAAAAATCTGTTGAGCATATTTGTGTGAGTCTTTTCCTGGGTTCTCTGTTCTGTTCCATTGATCTATTTGTCTCTTTCTCTGCTAGTACTATACAAGTTTGATTACTGTAGCTCTATGCTAAGTCTTAAAGTTGGGTAGATTATTTCTTTTATTTTATTTTATTCTCTTTTTTTTTCAAAATATTTTAGCTATTTTAATCCCTTTGATTTTAGCTTTTTTAATTCCTTTCTCTGTAAATTTTAGAATAATCTTGCCCATGACTACAAAGGACCTTACTGAGATTTTGATAGGGATTTTGTTAGGCCAACCTGTATATCAATCTGGGGAATAGTGGCATTTTTATCATCTGAGTCTTCCAATCTGTGAATGCAATATGGTTCTTCATTTGCTTTTTTAAAAGTTTATTTCATCACTGTTATATAAATTCTTAGCATATACATTTTGTACATGTTTTGTTAGATTTAGACCTAGGTACTTCACTTTATCAGCAGCTGTAAATTATAATAAATTTAAAATTGTGGTGACAACACATTTATTTATAGGATAAGAAATATACTTGATTCTTGTAAGTTTATTTTGTATTCTGAGACCATGCTGGAATCATTGGTCAGTTTAAGAAGGGTTTTGGTGGGGTTTTTGTTTTTAATTTTAAGCAGTCCTGGCTTTTCTGTGTAGACAGTTATGTCATCTGCAAATAAGGGCAGTATTATTTCTTTCTTTTCAGTTTTTATTCTTTTATTTCCTTCTCTTGCCCTATTCCACTGGATAGAACTTCCAGCATAATGTTGAATAGCAATGGTGGGCATGATACAGGGTGCTCGGGGCTGGTGCACCGGGATGACTCAAAGGGATGGGATAGGGAGGGAGGTGGGAGGGAGGTTCTGGATGGGAAAAACTTGTACACCCATGGTGGATTCATGTCAATGTATGGCAAAACAAATACAATATTGTAAAGTTAAAAAATAGATAAATAAACTAATTTAAAATTTAAAAAACAAGATTTCAGCAAACAAACAAAAAAGAATAGCAGTGGTGGGAGCAAATCTCCGTCCTTGCCCTATTCCCCATCTTAGGGGGAAAGCATTTAGTCTTTCACAGTTAAGCATGTTAGCTGTAAAATTTAAATAAATACTCTATATCAAGTTGTGTAAGTTTCTTAATTCCTGTTTTTCTGGAGTTTTTATTATGTGTGATTGTTGAATTTGTCAAAACCTTTCCTTTATCAGTTGATATGATCATGTGAATTTTCTTTAGACTGTTAATATTGTGGATTATATCGATTGACTTTTGAATTTGAACCAGCCTTTCATCCCTGGAATAAATGCCTTCCTGTCATTCTTGCCTTCTTGGTGTGAAATTCTATTTATGTACTGCTGAATTTTATTTGCTATTATGTCATTAAGGATTTTTTATTCTTTATTCGTGAGAGATGTCTGTCAGTGCTTTTTGTTTGTTTTCTTTACTGTCTTTGCCTAAATTGGCCAGGGTAATACTAGCTTCAGAAGATTAATTGGAAAGTGTTCCCTCTTCTTGTTTTCTAAAACAGATTGTGTAGAATTAGTGTTCATTCTTTGAATGTTTGGTAGGATTCTTTAGGGAAACTACACGAACTATAGAGGTTGGAGGGTGGAGTGGGCTGTATGTGGTATTTTAATTATAGATTCAACTTCCTTAATGGTTATAGGACTGTTCATACTATCTATTTCACAGTGGACAAGTTGTGGTAATGTGTGTTTTTCTTTTCCTTTTTAAAAAATATTTATCTGTTTATTTGGCTGCATTGGATTTTGGTTCCAGCATGCAGGATCTACATTGCAATGCAAAAGCTTTCGTTATGGCACACGTGCTCTACTGTGTGTGGGCCCAGTTGGCCACAAGGCATGTGGAATCTTAGTTCCCTCACCAAGGATCAAACCTGTGTCTCCTTCATAGGAAGACAAGATTCTTAATTGGTAAACCACCAGGGAAGTCCCCAAATGTAAGCATTTCTTAGGTAAGCATTTTCATGCTATCCTGCTTTAACAACATCCCACAATTTGTAGTACAGTGTGTTTTTGTTTTGTTATCAATCACTTTAGTGTATTTTTAAATTCTTTTGAGCCTTATTCTTCACCATACTTTAGAAGTATGTGTTCAGTTTCCAAAGGTTTGAAAATTTTCCTGTTACCTTTCTATTATTGATTTCTAGTTCAATTTCATTATTTTCAGAGAACATATTGTATGATTTCAAATTTGTTGGGAGTTTCTCTTCTTCCAGGATTTTGATGATCCAGTATAGGGTTGTCTTGTTTATATTCTGTGAGCATTTGAATTAAAAAAATTGGGGGGTTGTTGAGTGAAGTAGTCTATAAATGTTGCTTAGATCTTATTGTTGATGGTGCTATTGAGTTCTTCTGTATTCATGCTTCCATTCTTTTTTAAAAAAATTGCTTTTTTGTTTTTTAGACTTTAGTGGATCTTTGTTGCTCAGTTCGATTCAGTAGCTTGGTTCTGTCCGACTCTTTGCAACCCCATGGACTGTAGCATGCCAGGCTTCCTTATCCATTACCAACTCTGAGAGCTTGCTCAAACTCCTGTCCATCAAGTCAGTGATGCCATCCCACCATCGCATCCTCTGTCATCCCCTTCTCCTCCCGCCTTCTATCTTTCCCAGCATCAGGGTCTTTTCAAATGAGTCAGTTTTTCCTGTCAGGTGGCCACAGTATTGGAGCTTCAGCTTTAGCATCAGTCCTTCCAGTGAATATTCAGGGTTAAATTTCTTTAGGATTGACTGCTTTGATCTCCTTGCAGAACAAGGAACTCTCAAGAGTCTTCTCCAACACCACAGCTCAAAAGCATCAATTCTTTGGCACTCAGCTTTCTTTACAGTCCAACTCTCAAATCCATACATGCTGCTGCTACTGCTGCTGCTAAGTCGCTTCAGTCGTGTCCAACTCTGTGCAACCCCATAGACGGCAGCCCACCAGGCTCCCCCGTCCCTGGGATTCTCTAGGCAAGAATACTGGAGTGGGTAGCCATTTCCTTCTCCAATGCATGAAAGTGAAAAGTGAAAGTGAAGTCACTCAGTCCTGTCCGACTCTTAGCGACCCCATGGACTGCAGCCTACCAAGCTCCTCCGTCCATGGGGTTTTCCAGGCAAGAGTGCTGGAGTGGGCTGCCATTGCCTTCTCCATCCATACATGACTACTGGAAAAACCATAGCTTTCACTAGGTGGACCTTCATCAGCAAATTAATGTGTCTGCTTTTTAACATGCTGTCTAGGTTGAACGTAGCTTTTCTTCCAAGGAGCAAGTGTCTTTTAATTTCATGGCCACAGTCACCAGCATCAGTGATTTTGGAGCCCAAGAAAATAAAGTCTCTCACTATTTCCATTGTTTCCCCATCTATTTGCCATGAAGTGATAGGACTGGATGCCATGATTTTCATCTTTTGAATGTTGAGTTTTAAGCCAACTTTTTCACTGTCCTCTTTCACTTTCATCTAGAGGTTCTTTAGTTCTTCTTCACTTTCTGCCATAAGGGTGATGTCATTTGCATATATGAGGTTATTGATATTTCTCCCAGCAGTTGTGATTCCAGCTTGTGTTTCATCCAGCCTGGCCTTTCACATGATGTACTCTGCATAGAAGTTAAATAAGCAGGGTGACATTATACAGCCTTGACTTACTCCTTTCCCAATTTGGAACCAGTCTGTTGTTCCACGTCTAGTTCTAACTATTGTTTCTTGACCTGCATACAGATTTCTCAGGAGGCAGGTAAGGTGGTCTGGTATTCTCATCTCTTGAAGAATTTTCCACAGTTTGTTGTGATCCACACAGTCAAAGGCTTTGGCGTAGTCAATAAAGCAGAAATAGATGTTTTTCTGGAACTGTCTTTTTCTATGATCCAGAGGATGTTGGCAATTTGGTCTCTGGTTATTCCACCTTTTCTAAATCCAGCTTGAACATCTGGAAGTTCATGGTTCATGTACTGTTGAAGCCTGGCTTGGAGAATTTTGAGCATGACTTTGCTAGTGTGTGACATGACTGCAGTTTTGCGGTACTTTGAACATTCTTTGGCATTGCCTTTCTTTGGGATTGGAATGGAAACTGACCTTTTCCATTCCAATGGCCACTGCCGAGTTTTCCAAATTTGCTGCCATATTGAGTGAAGCACTTTAACAGCATCATCTTTTAGGATTTGAAATAGCTCAACTGAAGTTCCATCACCTCCACTAGCTTTGTTTGTAGTGTAGGCCCGCTTGATTTTGCTTTCCAGATGTCTGGGTCTAGGTGAGTGATCACAGCATCATGGTTATCTGGGTCATTAAGATCCTTTTTGTACAGTTCTGTGTATTCTTGCCACCTCTTCGTAATATCTTCTGCTTCTGTTATTTCCATACCATTTCTGTCCTTTATTGTGTCCATCTTTGTATGAAGTGTTCCCTTGGTATCTCTAATTTTCTTGAAGAGATCTCTAGTCTTTCCCATTCTATGTCTTCCTCTATTTCTTTGCACTGATCACTGAGGAAGGCTTTCTTACCTCTCTTTGCTATTCTTTGGAACTCTACATTCAGATGGATATATCTTTCCTTTTCTCCTTTGCCTTTAGCTTCCCTTTTTTTCTCAGCTGTTTGTAAGGCCTTTGTAGACAGCCATTTTGCTTTTTTGCATTTCTTTTTCTTGGGAATGGTCTTGATCCCTGTCTCCTGTACAATGTCACAAACCTCCATCCATAGTTCATCAGGCACTCTATCAGATCTAATCTCTTGAATCTATTTCTCACCTCCACTGTATAATCATAGGAGATTTGATTTAGGTCATACCTGAATGGTCTAGTGATTTTCCCTACTTTCTTCAATTTAAGTCTGAATTTAGCAATAAAGAGCTCATGATCTGAGCTCCCAGTCTTGTTTTTGCTGACTGTATAGAGCTTCTCAATCTTTGGCTGCAAAGAATATAATCAATATGATTTCGGTATTGACCATCTGGTGATTTCCAAATGTAGAGTCTTCTCTATTAGCCTTTGCCCTGCTTCATTTTGTACTCCAAGGCCAAATTTGCCTGTTATTCCAAGTGTTTCTTGACTTCCTACTTTTGCATTTCAGTCCCCTATAATGAAAAGGACATCTTTTTTTGGTGTTAGTTCAGAAGGTCTTGTAAGTCTTCATAGAACCATTCAACTTCAGCTTCTTCAGCATTACTGGTCAGGCCGTAGACTTGGATTACCATGATATCGAATGGTTTGCCTTGGAAACAAACAGATCATTCTGGTGTTTTTGAGATTGCATCCAAGTACTGCATTTCGGACTCCTTTGTTGACTATGATGGCTACTCCATTTCTTCTAAGGGATTCTTGCCCACAGTAGTAGATATAATGGTTATCTGAGTTAAATTCACCCATTCCAGTCCATTTTAGTTCACTGATTCCTAAAATGTCGACATTCACTCTTGCCATCTCCTGTTTGACCACTTCCAATTTGCCTTGATTCATGGACCTAACATTCCAGGTTCCTATGCAATATTGCTCTTTACAGCATCGGACTTTGCTTCTATCACCTGTCACATCCACAGCTGGGTGTTGTTTTTGCTTTGGCTCCATCTCTTCATTCTGTCTCGAGTTATTTCTCTACTGATCTCCTGTAGCATATTGGGCACCTACCAGCCCGGGGAGTTCATCTTTCAGTGTCCTATCTTTTTGCCTTTTCATACTGTTCAGGGGGTTCTCAAGCCAAGACTACTGAAGTGGTTTGCCATTCCCTTCTCCAGTGGACCACATTTTGTCAGAACTCTCCACCATGACCCGTCTGTCTTGGGTGGCCCTACACGGCATAGTTCATAGTTTCATTGAGTTAGACAAAGCTATGGTCCGTGTGATCAGACTGGTTAGTTTTCTGTGATTGTGGTTTTCAGTCTGTCTGCCCTCTGATGGAGAAGGATAAGAGGCTTATGGAAGCTTCCTGATGGGAGAGACTGATTGAGGGGGAAACTGGGTCTTGTTCTGATGGGCAGGGCCATGCTCAGTAAATCTTTAATCCAATTTTCTGTTGGTGGGTCAAGCTGTTTTCCTTCCCTGCTATTTACCTGAGGCCAAACTATGGTGGAGGTAATGAAGGTAATGGGGACCTCCTTCAAAAGATCCCATGCAAGTACTGCTAAACTAACTGCCCCGAACCCTGCAGCAGGCCACCACCAACCCACATCTCTGCCAGAGACTCCTGGACACTCCCGGGCAAGTCTGCATCAGTCTCTTGTGGCGTCACTGCTCCTTTCTCCTGGGTCCTGGTGCACACAAGGTTCTGTTTGTGCCCTCCAAGAGTCTATTTCCCAGTCCTGTGTAAGTTTTGGCAGCTCTATGGTGGGGTTAATGGCGACCTCCTCCAAGAGGACTTAGTTCAGTTCAGTCCAGTCGCTCAGTCATGTCCGACTCTTTGTGACCCCATGAACCGTAGCACGCCAGGCCTCCCTGTCCATCACCAACTGCCAGAGTCTACCCAAACCCATGTCCATTGAGTCGGTGATGCCATCCAGCCATCTCATCCTCTGTCATCCCCTTCTCCTCCTGCCCTCAATCTTTCCCAGCATCAGGGTCTTTTCAGATGAGTCAGCTCTTTGCATGAGGTGGCCAAAGTATTGGAGTTTCAGCTTCAATATCAGTCCTTCCAGTGAACACCCAAGACTGATTTCCTTTAGGGTGGACTGGTTGAATCTCCTTGCAGTCCAAGGGACTCTCAAGAGTCTTCTCCAACACCACAGTTCAAAAGCATCAGTTCTTCGGCACTCAGCTTTCTTTATAGTCCAACTCTCACATCCATACATGACTACTGGAAAAACCATAGCCTTGCCTAGACAGACCTTTGTTGACAAAGTAATGTCTCTGCTTTTTAATATGCTGTCTAGGTTGGTCATAACTTTCCTTCAAAGGACTAAGTATCTTTTAATTTCATGGCTGCAATCACCAGGAGACACTCAGAACAGTTCTGTCTTAGTCTCTGTGGGGTCTCTGGGCCCTGGTGTGCACAAGGTTTGTTTGAGCCCTCTGAGTGTCTCTGGCAGGAATGGTATTTGATTCTAAATGCGAATTCACCCCTCCTACCATCTTGCTGGGGCATCTCTTTTGCCCTTGGGTTTGGGGTATCTTCTCACAGCTGCTCGAGTGCCATGCAGCTGCCGCTCCAGCGCCTACCATCTTGCTGGGGTTTCTCTGATCTTGAACATGGGGTATCTGCTCACGGCCGCTGCAGCGAAGCACAGTTGCCGCTCCTGACCTTGGATATGGAGTATCTCCTCAGTTCGGTGTAGGCTTCAAACTCCTATGAGAATCTAATGTTGCCACTGATACGATAAGAGGCAGAGCTCAGGCAGTAATGTGAGTGATGGGGAGCATCTGTAAATACTGAGGAAGCTTTGCTCACTTGTCCACCGCTCACCTCTTGCTGTGTGGCCCGGTTTATCTAACAAGCCACAGACCGGTACCAGTACATGGCCCGGGCATTGGAGAGCCCTGGACTAGGGTGATCAGACATGACCTAGGGGATGGTAAGGGATGAGGAACCCAATCAGTTGTGGAAGACAGAAGATTCTGGTTAAACCGCTATGCTATGCTATGCTTAGTCGCTGTTTAAACTGACTTAATGCTGAAATTGGGGTTTATGAGGAAGTGCACAGAGGGCGTGGGGGAACGTTCAGGAGCCTGACTAAAGTTTGATCAAGCAAAGAATTTTTGTCATATAACTTTTTAGTGATAGTGTTACAGAAAAAATGTGGCACACATGAGAGAATGGTCATGTCCTAGGTCTTGAATGATTCCCTGGGACAGTCCACCAAGTGAGGTCCTTGCCTTTGTTTAGGAGGAAATTCACTAGCAGACCATAGTAAAGTGGAAGCAAGTTTAGAGAAATACACACTCTGTAGATGGGCTTCCTTGGTAGCTCAGGTGGTAAAGAATCCACCTGCAGTGTGGAAGACCCAGGTTTCATCCCTGGATTGAGAAGATCCCCTGGAGAAGGGAATGGCTACTCACTCCAGTATTCTTGCCTCGAGAATTCCATGGACAGTGAGTGGCTACAGTCAGTGGGGTCACAAAGAGTTGGACATAACTGAGCAACTAACACTTTCACTTTCACACTCTGTGGACAGTGTGGGTCATTTCAAAAGTTGAGAGCAGCAGCCCCAGAGCATGAGGCCGGTGTCTTGGGAAGTACGAGGCGCTGGGAGAAAATACTCCACAGTGTGTATGGTTTGGGAAGGCAAGAGTGGCCCTGAGGTGTGGCGGTGGTTATTTTTTATTAGCTGAGTAACTTCATAGGCTAACGAGTGGGAAGATTATTCTAATCTGGGGAAGGAGCAGAGATTTCCAGGAATTGGGCCACCAATCACTTTTTGGCCTTTTATGATTGTCCTCTGAACTGCCATGGCATCTGTGGATGTGTCATTTAGATACTAATGTGTTTCAAGAGTGTATAATGAGGCTCACGTCCACTAGAAGGGAAATCTTCTGCCCTCCTGGGCCTAGTTGATTCTAACCAGTTTATATCCTATTCTGTTGTTAATGGTTGTGTCATTCTTTTAATGGTTGTGCCCTGCCCCCTTCCTTCCTGTCTCACTTTCTCTAGGTATTATATGTAACTTATCCCAATGCTTTACATCCCTTCACCCTTCCCATTTTATAATACAATTGATTTAAATAGTTTTTCTGCATACATTAAGAACCACAGAGCTATGTTAGACAATGTTACAACCTTTGCTTCAGCTGTCAAACATTATTTAGTAAACTTAAAAAGAAGGAAAGCCTATTGTCTTTGCTCATATTTTGGCTTAACATTTTCTTCCTTTCTTATGTTCCACAATTCCTTTTATTGTTTCCTTGTTTCTTTTCTGTTTAGGGAATTTTCTTTAGCCATTCTTTTAAGATAAATCTGCTGGTGGCAAGTGTAACTACTTTTGATTCCTCTGGGAATGCCTAGATTTTCCCTTCACTCCTGAAGTATATTTTCATCAGATATAAAATCTGCAATTGACAGTTCTCTTTCAGCACTTGAGAAGTACGGTTCGTGCACAGTTTCTGACCAGAAATCTGCTATCACATGAATTTCCTTTCTTCCTATAGGAAAGATCCCATTTTTTAAAATTTTGTCTTTATGTTTCAGAAGTTTCTTATGATGTGTCTTCCGGGTCCTTAACTATCTCCTGGAGTTTGCTCAAATTCATGTTCATTGAGTTGGTGATGCTATCTAACCATCTTAACCTTTGCTACCCTCTTCTTTTGCCTTGAATCTTTCCCAGCATCAGGGTCTTTTCCAATGAGTTGGCTCTTCACATCAGGTGACCAAAGTATTGGAGCTTCAGCTTCAGCATCAGTCCTTCCAATGAATATTCAGGACTGATTTCCTCTAGGATCTACTGGTTGGATCTTCTTGTAGTCTAGGGAACTCTCAAGAGTCTTCTCTTAACACCACAGTTGAAAAGCATCAATTCTTTGGCTCTCAGCTTTCTTTATTGGTCCAACTCTCACATCCCTACATGACTACTGGAAAAACCATAACTTTGATTATGGACCTTTGTCAGCAAAGTGATTTCTCTGCTTTTTAATATGCTGTCAAGGTTTGTCATAGCTTTTCTTCCAGGGAACAAGCATCTTTTAATTTCATGGCTGTAGTCACTGCCCGCAGTGATTTTGGAGCCCAAGAAAATAAAATCTGCCACTGTTTCTACTTTTTACCCATCTATTTGCCATGAAGTTGTGGGACTGTATGCCAGGATCTTAGGTTTTTGAATGTTGAGTTTTAAGGCGGATTTTTCACTCTCCTCTTTCATCCTCATCAAGAGGCTCATTAGTTCTTTGCCTTCTGCCTTCAGAGTGGTATCATCTGCATATCTGAGCTTATTGATATTTCTCCTGGCAATCTTGATTACAGCTTGTGATCCATCCAGCCCAGCATTTAGTCTGATGTACTCTGCATGTAAGACATACTCCCTTCCCAATTTTGAACCAGTCTCTTGTTCCATGTCCAGTTCTAACTGTTGCTTCTTGACCTGCATACAGGTTTGACAGGTAAGGTGGTGTGGTATTCCCATCTCTTTAATTGCTTCCATTAAGTACAACTAAAATCCCAGGAAATTATACATTTTTAAAAAACACAGCAAACTCTTAAAGGTGGAGAGAGGAAAATGAGCAGGTAGGCTACCATATTACTGACACGTGAGGGAACAAATCAAGTTCCCCCCTTAACTTGTCTCCGTTGGCTCCAAAGTCAGAGGGCTCCTGAAGGGGTTGGTAGTTCTTGATACTGGTTAATAGTTCCTGATATGGTCTCTTCCTGGCCAGGAAACTGCAAATTGAACTGATAGAAGACAGATTAACAGGTGAAAACTTTTTATTCTGTGTGCCTATGGGATGCCTCACAGGAATGAAACTAGAAAGCAGTCAGATCCAGAGATTTATATACCATTTTAACCACATGCGTGTGTGCTCAGTCATGGTAGACTCTTTGCGATCCCAAGGACTGTAACCCACCAGGCTCCTCTGTCCATGAAATTTTTCAGGCAAGAATACTGGGAGTGGGTGGCCATTTCCTCTTCCAGGGGATATTCCCGTCGCAGGGATCAAACCAGAGTCTCTTGTGTCTACTGCACTAACAAGCAAATTCTTTACCGCTGCACCATCTGGGAAACCCATTTTAACCAAGGCAGTTCATTTATGGAGAAATGACAAGAGGATTTTGAGCTTCAAGGGCTAATAAATTGTGGGAAGGTAGATATATATAGAAACTAATGAAAGATAAAGATTATTTAGTTAAGTTCGCTATGCTGTCTCTGGGCTAATAAGAGTCTAGAGTTCTGTCTGGTGATTAAGTCACCTTGCCTCCCGGTAGGAGGGGAGGCATACTTTCACAGAGGAACATTTAGGACCTGCCTTTAGGCAAATGGGAGGGTACTTTTTTTTTTGCAGTCTTTCTGTTTATCCATTCCCTACAACTCAAAAAGATCTTTGGGCCAAAGTGGTGTATTTCAGGGTGGCGTATTTCTTGCACCCTTTAAGACCAATATCAATTTCTCTCCTGCAGGCCCTTGACAGGAGAGCCTGTGACTTCCTGAGCCTTGTCTTCCATTCTGTGGAACTTATCTTGGAGGACAGATTTCCCCCACACTGGCCTCTGGCTAGCAGTAAAGCCACTTCAGAAATGTAAGCTCTCAGGTTCCACCCTAGACCTGCAGAGGCAGAATGTGCATTTTTACCAAGATGCTTGAGTGATATGTATCCAAGTTTGAGAAGTCCAGTTCCAAACTGATTCAACCTTAGAAGTTTTGATATTTTGCTTTACTTTTTGGCCGCACTGCAAAGCATGCAGGATCTTAGTTCCCTGACCAGGGATTGAATCCATGTCACCTGCAATGAAATCAGGGAGCCATAACAACTGGACTGGCAGGGAAGTCCCTGAAATATTGTGTTTATTTTTATTTTTAACTTTTTCTTTGGCATTGATACCAAATTCGGGGAAGATTGCCAGAATAGTAGACTTGCAAATAGCCTTACTTTATTTATTTGCAATTTTGTTATATTTTTATTTTTGGCTGTGCTGAGTCTTCATTGCTGCCAGGTTTTCATCTAGTTGTGGTGAGCAGGGGCTACTCTGTAGTTGTGGTGCACAGGCTTCCCATTGCAGTGGCTCCTCTTGTTGCAGAGCATGGGCTTTAGGGCACACAGGCTTCATGTGGGCTCAGTAGTTGCAGCTCCTGGGCTCTAGAGCACAGGTTCAATAGTTGTGACACATTGACTTAGTTGCTCTGCGGATCAGGGATTGGACCCATGTCTCCTGCATAGACAGATGGACTCTCTACCACTGAACCACCAGGGGAGTCCTGGTCTTTGCTTTAATTCCCCTATCCTCTGTCACTTTCTCTCCCTTGTCCCTCTCTCTCTCCCACTGTCTTTCTGTCTCTGCTTCACCCCTACCCCCCCTGGAAAAAAATTTTTCCAGAATTTTTAGGGAGTTATATGCAGACATTCTACCCCTTTTATCTCTTTGTTCATGCCAAGGGGGCATATTTCCTAAAACCCGGGGCAGTTCTTTGCATAACCATAATGCAGTTACTACATTCTGGAAATTCAGCATTGAAATAGTAATCTTAGAGCATCGTGCTTCCCAGTTAGTTGTCCTGTGTCCAACATTTTCTCCTTGGAATTTCAGTGTTTGTCACAGTGTTAATAGTTCTGAAGAGTGAAGACTTGTTGTAATGCAGACTCTGCTCAGATAGGTTTTAAATCACATTGAGATTCAGGTTACATGTTTTGGTGGAAGTGCCAAGCTGGGTTGTGTCTTTCCCTGTGTGACATGTTTTGGCCATTGAAGTGGTTTTCCCCATATTGGTGATGCCAGCTCTGACCTCAGGGGTAAGGATCTCAGGTGATTTTTAATGTGACCCACATATATAGAATTTATGTATAATTGTTACATAGATATTTTTTAATATTAATGTTGTTTTTTAAATCTTTGCTGAAATGATGGCTGAAGATGGTCTCTATATTTTCACTTTTTTTAATCTAGTTTTTGTGCTATAATTTGCATACAGCACCCCTATTTTTGGACATGAATCTGAGTAAACTTTGGGAGATAGTGTAGGAGAGGAGCCTGGCATGCTACAGTCCATGAGGTTGCAGAGTCAAGAGATGGCTTAGTGACTGAACAACAACAACACCTGTTTTTTTTTGTTTTTTTTTTTTTTTTTTACGTTTTACCTTTTATTTTTTTTTTATTTTTTTATTTTTTTAATAAATTTATTTATTTTAGTTGGGGGCTAATTACTTTACAATATTGTAATAGTTTTTGCCATACATTGACATGAATCAGCCATGGGTTTACATGTGTTCCCCTTCCCGGACCCCCCACCCACGTCCCTCCCCATCCCATCCTTCTGGATCATCCCATTGCCCCGACCCTGAGCCCTTGTCACATGCATCGAACATGGAATGGTGCTCTGTTTCACATATGACAATACACATGTCTCAATGCCATTCTCCCAGAACGTCCCACCCTCACCTTCTCCCTCAGAGTCCATAAAAATTGTTCCATGCATCTGTGTCTCTTATTCTGTCTCGCATATAGGGTTATCGTTACCATCTTTCAAATTCCATATATATGCATTAGTATACTGTATTGTTGTTTTTCTTTCTGGCTTACTTCACTCTGTATAATGGGCTCCAGTTTCATCCATCTCAGTAGAACCGATTCAAATGTATTTTTTTTAATGGCTGAGTAATATTCCATTGTGTATATGTACCACAGCTTCCTTATCCATTCGTCTGCTGATGGACATCTAGGTTGCTTCCATGTCCTGGCTATTGTAAACAGTGCTGCGATGAACATTGGGGTACACGCGTCTCTTTCAATTCTGGTTTCCTCGGAACAACACCTGTTTTAAATGTAAAGTTTAGAGAGTTTTTTACAACTGTCTACATGTAACCATTAACCAATCAAGATATAAAACATCTCCATCATCCTAGGAGTTCCCTGTGTCCTTTTGCATGCTCTCTTTCCCAGACCTGCATTGATTTCCTTTTTGTCACAATAAGGTTTGTTCTTGTTTTAAAATTTTATATAAATGGAATCATATAGTATGTATCTTTGGAGTCAGGCTTCTCTTTCTCAGCCCAGTGATTTAAGCATCATTCATGTTGTCTGTATTAGTAGTTTGTCCCTTCTTAGCGCTGAGTAGTATTCTGTTGTATAACTGTGTCACAGTTAGTTTATCCAGGGTAATTCTCTGGCAGTCCAGTGGTTAAAACTCCCCTCTCTAACTGTGGAGGGCCCACATTGGTTGGGTAACTAAAATCCCACAAGCCACATAGTGTGGCCAAAAACAAACACACATAGTTGCTTTATCCACTGACCTGTTAGTGAATATTTGGATCACTTCAGCTTTTGAATGTTATGAATGAAGCTTTTCTGAACATTCATATGCAAGTCTTTTTGTGAAAATATGTTTTCCTTTCTCTTGGGCAATTACCTAGGAATGAATATGGTATATACACTTGCCATAGGAGAAGTATATATAATGAATTATAGGAGAACTGGCTGTTTTCTGTAGTGATCTAATTAACCACTTATACTCCTACCTGCAATGAATATGAGTCCCAGTTTTTACATATCTCCACCATAACCTGGCACTGTCATTTTTAAAAACATGTATTTTGGTTATTGAAATGGATATCCTAATGTGGCTTTGATTTGCACTTCTCTGTTGACTAATGAAGTTGGGTATCTTTTCCTGTGCTTGTGCATCATTTCTGCATCTTTTGTGAAGTGTCCAAACGTTTTCCCTGCTCATCGGGTTGCTTGTCTTACTGTGTTTTGGGAACTTTTTAAAGCATGTATGTTCTAGATTAAGTCCTTTGTCAGATATATGTATTGAAAATATGTTTTACCAGCCTTCAGCTTGCCTTTACATTGTTTTAGTGATGTCTTTTGAAGATCGTATATCTTCAATTTTAGTGAGGTTGAATTTATCAGTTTTTTCTTTTATCATTTAATACTTTTTGTGTCCTATCTAGCAAATCTTTGTCTAGCCTATAGCTACAAATATTTTCCTACTGTGGGTTTTATAGTTCTGGGTTTTGCATTTAGGTCTTTGCTTCCTTTTTTTTTTTTTCCTTTTTTCCCCTCCAGCTGCAGTGAGCAGCATGTGGGAATCTTAGCGCGCTGACCAGGGATTGAGCCCCCTGCCATAGAAGCGTGGAGTTTTAACCACTGGACAGCGAGGGAAGTCCCTTTGGTTCCGTTTAAAATTATATTTTGTGTATGGTATGAGGCATAGGTTTGGGTTTTGTTTTGGTTTGGTTTGGTTTGGTTTTTTTATGTTGATATTTAGTTATCACGATTTACTGAAAGATTTCCCTTTCTTCCATTGAATTGCCTTGCTACCTTTGTCAAAGATTGATTGTCCACATATGTCTGGACATCTGGGCTCTATACGGTACACTGATTTATGTTTTGATCCTTATGTCAAGAACACTATAACATATTTTGTCCTTGCAGTTGGTAGTGAGTCCTCCAGTTTGACTTTTGTTTTACAGAGTTCTTTTGGCTACTCTCAAGTTCTTAGTATGTCATAAATTTTCTAATCAACACATCAACTTAAAATAAATAAATAAAGCCTCCTGGAATTTTTATATGGAATTTCACTGAATTTATAGATCATTGTGGGGCAATTGACATCTTAACAGTATGAAGTTTTCCCATCTAGAAACATTTAAATCCTTCTATTTACTTAGTTCTTAACATATTAAGTAAACATTTTCCTTAAGAATGTCATGATTTTTGATGCTATTGTAAGTGGTATTTTTTTTTTAATATTTTGTCTTCCACTTGTTCATATATAGAAATAAAATTGATTTTTGAATATTGACCCTCTATCCAGCAACCTTGTTAATTTTGCTTATTGGTATAGAAGCTCTTATGAAGATTCCAGGGGATTTCTATGATTGGATTGTAGGACTTTTGACCTCTGGGCTCAGGTGAAATTTACCACCTTTCTTTTTGAAGCTTTATCAAAGTGAACATTGATACTGGTATTTTATATACATTTTTTTCATGTACTAGTAAAGGTGAATTTTTTTTATACGTTTTAAAATATTTACTTGGCTCCCTCACCCTTTTTTTACTGTATTAGAAAGCTTTACCAGTTGTGTTGTAAGGGCTCCATGTATTTTAAGTACTCTTTGCCTTTCATTAATGGTTTATCTTTGTTGCCAGTTTGTCATTTGTCTTTTAATTTCATTCATGCTGTTTCATTACTATGGATATTTATAATTTATGTGGAGTATCTGCCAATTACTTTTTCATATGGCCTCTCTATTTTTAGTGCTTGAATGCTTTTTGGTTGGGGGGGTGGGCTTCAAGTTTGTTGTGTTGTTTTTTTTTTTGTAGTAATTACAATAAAGGATCAGAATCTAGTTTTATTTCTAAGTAGTTAGCCAGCTGTATCAGGCACATCAGATGAAAATCATATTTTTCCCCCCACTGATTAGGGTCCTGTTTTTACTTATAGATTTTTTCTGTAAGTAAAATTTATTAAATTTTTACATATTACCAAATTTTGCTTCTGAACTTTTTCTTCTCTTCCGTGTTGGCCTGTTTTTGTTCCAGAGCCGCATTTCTGATATTGAAGCTCTTTTCTAAAATGATCATCTTACTAACTTGTTAAACATTTTCTTGCAGTTCTTTCTACGTCACTAATATTACTGATTAGTCATACCACCATAAAGTGATTGAAGCATACTTAGAATTTTTCTAATTGAAATAGTATTATTTTTTCTTTTATGATAGTTAAGTATCAGTTCAGTTCAGTCGCTCAGTCGTGTCCGACTCTTTGCGACCCCATGAATTGCAGCACACCAGGCCTCTCTGTCCATCACCAACTCCTGGAGTCTAACCAAACCCATGTCCATCGAGTCGGTGATGCCATCCAACCATCTCATCCTCTGTTGTCCCCTTCTCCTCCCGCCCCCAATCCTACCCAGCATTGGGGTCTTTTCCAATGAGTCAACCCTTCGCATGAGGTGGCCAAAGTATTGGAGTTTCAGCTTCAACATCAGACCTTCTAATGAACAACCAGGATTGACCTCTCTTAGGATGGATTGATTGGATCTCCTTGCAGTCCAAGGGACTCTCAAGAGTCTTCTCCAACACCACAGTTCAAAAGCATCAATTCTTCGGCGCTCAGCTTTCTTCACCATCCCAACTCTCACATCCATACATGACCACTGGAAAAACCATAGCCTTGACTAGATGGACTTTTGTTGGCAAAGTAATGTCTCTGCTTTTAAATATGCTATCTAGGTTGGCCATAACCTTCCTTCCAAGGAGTAAGCGTCTTTTAATTTCATGGCTGCAATCACCATCAGCAGTGATTTTGGAGCCCAAAAAAATAAAGTCTGACACTGTTTCCAGTGTTTCCCCATCTATTTCCCATGAATTGATGGGACCAGATGCCATGATCTTAGTTTTCTGAACATTGAGCTTTAAGCCAACTTTTTCACTCTCCTCTTTCACCTTCATCAACAGGCTCTTTAGTTCTTCTTCACTTTCTGCCATAAGGGTGGTGTCATCCGCATATCTGAGGTTATTGATATTTCTCCCGGTTAAGTATAGCCACAGTTAATAACAAGCTGATTTAAAAAAAAAAAAAAAGAGCAACTCATTAGATAAACAAGCATCTTCTCAACATGGCTAATTATTGTTGTTGTTGTTTAGTTGCTAAGTTGTGTCTGATTCAATCCCACCAAGCTCCTCTGTCCATGGGTTTTCCCAGGCAAGGATACTAGAGTGGTTACCATTTCCTTCTCTAGGCATTCTCAACCCAGGGATCGATCTCATGTCTCCTGCATTGGCACATGGATTCTTTACCACTGAGCCACCAGGGAAGCCCTAAGCTAATTATTAGGGAAATGCAAATCAAAACTTCAGTGAGGTTACCACCTCATACTGGTCAGAATGAT
The DNA here is from genome assembly GCF_054371585.1 of Giraffa tippelskirchi. Classification (NCBI taxonomy): domain Eukaryota; kingdom Metazoa; phylum Chordata; class Mammalia; order Artiodactyla; family Giraffidae; genus Giraffa; species Giraffa tippelskirchi. Next base: position 115,444,750 of record NC_137280.1, on the reverse strand, counting down.
CATCATTAAAAAATCTACAAATAATAAATGCTGGAGAGCGTGTGGAGAAAATGGAACCCTCCTACCCTGTTGTTGGGAATGCAAGCTTGTGCAGCCACTGTAAAAAATACAGTGGAAAAAAATGTATGGAAACATATGGAGGGTCCTCAGAAAACTAAAAATAGAACTGCCATATGGTTCAGCAATTCCATTCCTGGAAATAAACCCAGACAGAGCTATAGTTCAAAAAGATATATGCGCCCCAGTGTTCATAGCAGAACTATTCACAATAGCCAAAACATGGAAACAGCCTAAATGTCATTGGACAGATAAATGGATAGAGAAGATGTGGTACATATATACAGTGAAATACTACTCAGCCATAAAAAAGAATGAAATATTGCCATTTGCAGCAACATGGATGCAACTAGAGATTACCATACTGAGTTAGAAAGAGAAAGACAAATACTGTATGATATGATATGTGGAATCTAAAAATCTACAAAGTATAGACTCACAGACATAGAGAACAGACTTGTGGTTGGGGAAGGATGGAGGGAGAGGATTGAACTGAGATTTGGGGATTGGTAGATTCAAACCTTTACATTTAGGATGGATAAACAGGCTCCACTGTGTAGAACTGGGAACTCTATTCAGTATCCTGTGATAAACCTTTATGGAGAAGTATGTGAAAAAAAGGAAAGCATATATGTATATAACTGAGTCTGTACAGCAAGGACTGGCACAACATTGTAGATCAACTATACTTCATCGAAAACTAGCATTAATAAATAATGAGCCTCTTAAGACAAAACCCAGTTGACCAATAAATCCACAAAGAGATGTTCACTGAGGTAAGGGGAGTTACACTGCCATGATTGCCTCATACCCACAGTGTTGCTAGAACCTTAGATGTTTCACAATACCCAGCATATTGGCAAAGGTGTATGGAAATAGGCATGCCAACACGTTGCCAGTGGGAATGCCCTTTAGGTACTCTACCTGAAAACCAATGTGGAAATATTTAATATCAGTCAAAATGTGTGTTCCCATTGCTCCCTCTGCACATATACTCTGGAGACACTCCTACACATGGACGAGGTGGCAGATGAGCTGTCATTTCATGCTATGTTCATATGTGGTGGGAGTTCGAAAGACGTGCATAGAATATTAACACCAATTCCATAGTGCAGCCTCCTTCTAGGAAGGTTTAGTGGGGGGACCTGCATTTTTACATACATCTCTAATGATTTACTAGAAAGAGAATTCCTAGATCACAGGGTATCCTTCTGCTGCATTCTCTCAAATGCTGTTCAGGTGTTCATTTTTCCCCTGTGTATAAAGGCCTACTTTTCTACATCCTGAAGTACCTGGGGGAGGATCACGCTTTTAATTTTTTCTAATCAAATGGATTTGGGCAAAAAAAAAACCCAAAATTATAAATAAGTAATTGTAACCATACATCTATGGTTATATGAACATAAGACTGTTGAATTTTATTTATATTCGAATGATTGACATTTTAAGACAGTGCATGTTTAGAAAGACTTCTAGGGGCCTCTTAGAAAGCTTTAACCCAGCAAATTCCAATCTTGACTTCTTGTCACAGTCACCTGTGTACTCGTCATGATTTTTTTCCTTGAAAGGATAATGCTATTTCATAATTCAGGAGATGCTTATTGAACCAATGTTGTTTCTTGGGTGTTGTAGAACAGTTTCTTGACCATGGCTCTGTTGACACTTTGGCTGGATAACTCTTTGTCACTCTTTGTCACGTTGGGCTGACTTGAGCACCACCACCCAAGGGTGTCTTAGGCAGCATCCTTGGCCTCTGCCCCCTCAATGCCAGTAGTGCCCACCCCTCAGTGGTGACAAAAATGTCTCCAGACATTGCTAGATACCCTCTGAACAGAACCAGTCCCCCTTGGTTGAGAACTACTGTGCTAAAAAAAAAAAAAAAAAAGTACTGATGTAGGAGAATAACTTTTTAGTAGGAGATTCACATTGATGCATGTTGGGATGAAACATTCTGTGGACAAAATGTTAATTTATTGACTCTAGCTGCAGAGTTGTATATCCTTTATGTTTATTGTATTACTCTGTTTTCTCTAGGCTTAATTTGAAAAATTAAAAAGTGTGTATGTGGCTGGGAGGAAGGGTCCTAAGATACTGGAGGAGAGTCACTGAAAACTCTCCTGGGACTCCCCTGGTGGTCCAGTTTTTAAGACTCCGTGCTTCTAATGCAGGATACATGGGTTCAATCCCTGTTCAGGCAATTAAAATCCCACATACCGCATGGTCAAAAACAGAAAACTAACAAAAATTCTCCTTACCCAGCCTTCCCCATGCCCCTTCCCCCTGGCACCTGGCCCCAGGGCAACCATATGGCAATAACTTGTAATATTTTGAAGTCTTTTCCAATTAAATGTATAAAGGGGCTTTTTTAAAAAACCCCAAATAACCCCAAATAGAATTTTATTTCAAATGCTTTGTAATTAAAACTCTTTGCAGAAAATATGTGCACGTTAAGCCAATGTATAGTGACATGCTTAGTAGAAATGTATTTATGTATTTCTGTTCTGAAATTAGAAGGTGCAAACAGAAATGTCAACTGGCCAGTAATTGTCCGTCTTTCACATTTTACATCTCCCAACTATTCTGTCAAATGACCGAGGTTCCAGATTACTACAAACAAAATGAGTAATTTTCAGTGACATTTACATTTGCCATTAATCTATTGTCATATTAGTATTTACAGGAAATTTGAGAACCTAGCATTATGCTCTAACTGGCAAAGAATTGTATTTCCATTTTGTAAATGACTTCTTTATTTTTATGGTCTCTTGATATTATGTGGATGTGCCATCATGTCACAAATCAAAGTTAATTTTTGATATATTCCCATGGTTCATGACACAAAGTGTAAGAAAAGTCTCAATATTACACTTATCTGGGAAGTCCTAGCTCACTCTGCAGAAGCAGCCAATGGTTAAGACTTCTAGGTGGAATCTAGACTATCTTTGCACAGATGCTTTTTTCATGTAACAATACACCTTGGAGGGCTTCCTACTGAGTACAGATAAGCTCTTATTTTTTTCTAATACTGGTGTGATTATGCCTTATAGGATATCCTGCAGCATATGTAAACAGTCTTCTGTTGTGCATAAATGTTGTTTTCAACTCTAACTATCATCACCAGTGCTGCAGCAGAGGAGCTCAATATAGACCTCATGCTGCACATGTGCAGAATAAACTCTAGAACTGGGATCTCTGCATTACATTGATCATTTGGGGACATTCTGCATTTGCCTGCTTGGGGTTGTAGATATGCAGCCTCTCCAGCACTGTGTAGGAAGACCTGTCCTACACATCCTTGGCCACGCTGTGAGGTATCCACTGTTTGGATTCTGCCAAACCATATACATCTGAGGGTGGATCTCAGGCTAGAATTGGGGAGACTGTGAGCTCTGGAGCAGCCTCTCTGCTTTGTCTTTCTCCCAGCTGTATATGTTGCTAGGGGCTCTGCCTCAGACTCATCTTCCTTCCCACATCCCTCTACTAGCTTGTGCCTGGATTGAGGTGTACTTGTTCTGTGGTTTCAGAACCGGGTTTCTCCTTTCAAGGATATGATCTTCTGCTTCTCAGAAGAGGACTGGTCCCTTCTAGACCCTGCCCAGACTGGCTTCTACGGAGAGTTCATCATTGGAGAAGACTGTGGGGTCTCACTGCCTCCAAGTAAGACTTAACTCAGCTCTCTCCTGAGACCAGGGACCTGGGGGTCCACATCTTACCTCTCTGTTCACCCCCACACCCTAATGGGGGGCACCTGTGCACAGTGGTGCCAAGGCCACTCTGCAGATTAACCACTGCCTGGTGCTCTCACATCAAAGTTAGGCTTGTTGCCTAACTGTTTGCATACCCAACCAAATATATCTTGTATCCCTTGCATTTTCTCTTCTTCTATCGTTCTTATTCTGACTCTTTCCATTGCTGGTTTTCTGATAGGCCTAAAAGAGTTATCCCAAGCCCACAACTTCCCCTTTAGTGTCCCCCTCCCCTGCCCTCTCCCTGCTTGCCCTGGTCCTTCCACTTTCCCTGCATGGCCCCTGTTGGTGTTCTTGGTGTGTTGTGTGTCCCTCCAACTTCTCTCTCCTCTACCTGTCTCAGAGTCACCACTGTCCTCCCACCCCGGTTTCCTGTGGGAGCAGAGGCCTGATGAATGCATATCCTTCCCTTTTCTGTGAATAGATGATGCAGCTGCCCAGCTGGATCTCTCCCAGGGAGAAGAGAATGAGCCACGTGTTCCAGAGTTGCAGGACTTCCAGGGGAAGGACATGTCCCAGGTCTCCTACTTAGGTGAGGAATGATACCAGAACTCAGTGGAATGGAAGGCTGCTGCCAGCCAGAGGCAGGCCTGCTCATTCTGCCACTCTCTGAGCCCTCTATCACCCCTGGACCATGTCTTGGTAGAATGAGTCTTGCCTCATCCCTCATTCCTTATGGAAAGAATGTGGTATTTCAGTTTTTCCAGGTATAGGGATTGCCCTCTTTCAACCAGGAACTAGGATATAATAGGAATATCTTTCTCCTCCACTGTAAGTAACACCTGGCTTGTGGTAACAATGCAGTGATCCCTTTATAAGTGAGGTCAGATGCTCTCCAAAAGTTAGGTAGGAGAGGAGGAAGGCATGCCACCTCTTGGCTGGGCACTGGGTACAGTGCCTCTGGATGCCTCACCTGTCTTCTTGCAGCCACATACTGCAGGTAGTGTAAGGAAACTGAGGCTTGGGGAGGTACTGGGGTTTGGTTGACGTGCCACAGCTCAGCAGCAGCATTTCCCACCCCCCGACCCCCACCCCCAGCTTTCCATGTCACCAGAGCTTGTGTTTGTAACCACTGTGCTTTAATGCCTTAAGACACCTGCTTCTTCAGGGGAAAAGCTTTGTACCGTGCCAGCGGTACCCCCAGGCCTCCTTTCTCTTGGGACTTTGAGCTGGCACAGAGCAGATCAGTATTTCACTCACCACTCCCACCTGTAACAAGCAGCCAGGGCCTCTGGTATGCCCAGTTTCCCATCCCATCTCTGCCCCAGCAGACTGTCCAGGCTGGGTTTATGCAGTGTCTGCGTGGAGTACTGGAAATCCCACCACAGAAAGTGAAAATGACAGCATGGATGGCAGTTACTTGTCCACAGTCAAGTGGGTGGGGCAGAACCCAGATCCACGTTCATCCTGTCTAGCTTCAAACCCATGTTCATGGTGTTGGCCCATTTTGCCTGCAGATTCATTTGCTCTTCAGACATTAATTTACTGAGTGACTGCCCTGAGAGGGAGCCCAGGCCTGCTCTCGGATCACAGCCTGGCACCTCTTAAGATGTCTCTTCCAGGTAGTGCTGCAGCAGCAGGAAAAATGAACTTTTCATTTTCTTCTCTGGAAAGACTTTCCAAGTCTCCAGCCATTCCAGGTAGAAGAAAGAAGAAAGCGGGATGAGCTGCAGGTGCCAGAGTTCCAGACAAGCCAGCAGACAGCGCTCCCTCAAAGCACCTGCCCAGGTAAAGGAAATCTTAGAAGGGTGTGGGGGTGGGTGCACCTGTGTGTGATGTGTGGCTTGAGTGTGTATATGTATGTGTAGTATGTGTGTGCATATAGCATGGGGGTATGATGTGTACATGTGCATCTGTGTATGTGTGTGCATGAATGTGGTAATGGCATGTATGATGTATATGTATGTAGTATGTTTGGTGTGTTGTGTGTGAATGTGTACATGTGTAGGGTATATGGCATGTGTTGTATACACGTGAGCATGCCTGAGGGCATTATATATGTGGTACATATATGTTTATATTAAGTCTGCTGTGTTGTGTGTGAAATTGTGCGTGTGTGGTATATGTGCATGTATGTGTGTTGTGTATGTATATACATCTGTGCTGGTGGGGGGGAGGGTGGTGTAGGTTCAGGAATTGAACTTTCTGAAATTCCTGCTGAGAGTTCCTGAGGCCCTAGTTTTGTTTTTCTAGGATCTTTTCCATCTGACTCCCAATCTGAGGGCCTCCCCTCCATGCCTTTCTCTTGTGGGTTGGTTGAGGCAGGGTGCTGACATAGTGCTTTTGGACACATGGTCTGTGTATTTCTTCTCTGAGCATGTAAGACCAGAGTCCCTGGACAGTGTTGCAATTAAAGAACAGGTTAGCAAAATAGTAAAAGGGGGACCGCTGGAGAGTGTGCCCAGCAACATTTAGACTCTGAGTCTCCAGTCCTTATTTAAATCCACTGTGTCACAGAGGGTTTTTTGCAAATACAGTGACTCATGCACAATTTGATACCTTTTGGAGGCAAGATTTGCATGATATTCTGGTATTTCCACCTAGTATCATACAGAGTTCACAGTCATTTGTATTCACCCCCTATCCTGTGTAGACTAAAGGGATTTTCTGTTTTTGTAAATCTACAGCAGATCTAGGTTGACAGTACTCCCTCCCCACAAGCTTTGATGCCCTAGTTTTCTGAGGAGCCTGCTTCTGCATGCCAAGGGTGATTGTCCCTGTGTGGCTCATTCCCAGTTCAGCTTGATTCTCAAGATGAAGTTTGAATCCTCTCTGCTTCTGCCTGCTCACAGGAGGTCTCAGCCCTGGCAGCATACTTACAGAATCTAGATTTTCATTACCACAGGGGAGTTTACACTCTCCCATTGCTGAGCTCTGATACCAAATCTATTTTGAAATGGCAAGAAGCTAAGGGTTGCTATCTATCTAAGATCAGTGAGAGATGATAGATTGCAGAGAATAGGCATCGTTTTTATTTTGGTAGTTCTTCCCACATCTTCTCACAACAGGTGAAGGGGCTGCATAGCCACATCCACGCTCACAAAGGATCCTTCCAACCAGTTCCATTTGTGTCAGTCCAACCAGTACATTATAATGCTACCACTGAGACTGAATATATTTTCTTGTTTATTATGTTTTTTCTGTGACTTGCCTAGTTAATACTCTTTGGTCCTTTTCTTTTTTCTTCATTTTTGCCCTTCCCCCTTCACATTTGGTAAGCTCTGTGGCTTTATGTCCCAAGCACTGTACCAGTATAAGGTCTTTACATAATTATATTCATGTATCTTTATGCACCTCCTGAGATAGATACCATCTTAGTCAGCACAGGCTCCTAGATCAGAATACCAAAGAGCTATGTTCTGTTAAACAGTATAAATTTATTTCTCACAGTTCTGGAGGTTGAGAAGTCTGAGATCAGGTCAGCAGCAGATTCAGTATGTGGTGAGGACTCTCTTCCTGGCTTGTAGTTGGCTTCCTTCTCCCTAATGTGCTCACATGACCTTTCCTTGGTACACAGAACTCGTCTCCTCTTCTTATAAAAGTACTAATCCCATCACAAAAGTCCCACGTTCAAGATCTCATATAAACCTAATTACCTTCCAAAGACCCCACTTCACATACCATCACATTGGAAATTAGTGCGCTCCAACATACAGATTTTGGAAGGACACAAATCCTTGGCGCATAGTATCAGACTGAGGATCTGAACCCATGTGATTAGGCTTCAGACCCCACGCTCTTTATTCCATATCTGCTTGCCTTTTCTGTGAATTGCCTCCTAAGTGCATGTTTGCGTGCTCAATTGCTTCAGTTGTGTCTGACTCTTTGCGACACCATGGACTGTAGCTCGCCAGGCTCCTCTGCCCATGGGATTCTCCAGGCAAGAATACTGGTGTGGGTTGTCATGCCCTCCTTGAGGGGATCATCCCAACCCAGGATCTATCCTGCATCTCCTGTGTCTCCTGCATTGCAGGTGGATTCTTCACTGCAGAGCCACTGGGGAAACCCTGTCCTAATTATTTGTACATAATTCTTACTACTTTTTAACTTTCTTTATGTGTCTTTTAGCACATAATTTTTTAAAATTATTTGTTTATTTATTTTTGACTGCACTGGGTCTTTGTTGCTGCTTGCCAGCTTTCTCTAGTTACAGTGAACAGGGCCTACTCATCATTGTGGTGCATGGGCTTCTCATTGCCGTGGCCTTTCTTGTGGAGCATGGGCTCTAGGCACTCAGGCTTCAGTAGCTGTGGTGCCTGGGATTAGTTACCCTGTGACAACATCTGGGATCTTCCTGGAGGAGGGGTCAAACCTGTGTCCCCCACATTAGCAGGCGGATTCTTAACCACTAGACTACCAGGGAAGTCTGCACATAAATGTTCTTTTAAAAAACATTTTAAATATGCAAATACAGTTATTCATCTCTTTTTTTGTGTATCTTACTTAAGAAAGCCTCCCCATCCTAACATTATAAGGATATATTTGTTACGGTGTCTTTATTTACTTATTTTTTTACATATAGCTGCTGTCCTCCTTCTCTCCTTAGCACCTCCAGCTGACAGGAAATGATTTATTCCCAGGCCACAGTTTGCCCTTCTTGAGGAGTTAGCCATCAACCAGGTCATGAGCTTTTTGCTCTTAAAAGTACAAAGCAGCCTTTGTTCCTTAGCCTTGGAAGAGCATGGTAGTAGTCTTAGGTACACACCCCTACCCCCACCCCCAGTTAAGCGCAGTTCCCCTGAACCTTGGGCTACTTTGTCTCTGTTTTAAATTTTCTCCTGTAAGATAGAGATAATAGTCAAGTCTACCCTATGGGGTTATTGTTGAAGATTGATACAATACAGGTAAAAGCACTTACAACCAGTAACTTTTCCCTGTTTTCTCTACTGTTATCCTAACAGTCAGTTTAGCTTCTCTGTTGCCCTGCACCTTCCCCCCTGCCCTGCACCTTCCCCCTGTCACCCATATTTATCTCAGTGCTGAGCTGAGACATCCCTAGTGTTACTCTTTCTCTGTAGTGTTATGGACACACCTCTGTAAGTCTCATCTCATTTACTAGAAATTCTTTACACTGTTGTGTCAGTGGCACACAGCAACATTATTGTTGAATTATTTCCCCCTTTTTAGAAACTATGCATCCATTTTTAGTCACTTCATCTGATTTCAGGGGCTGTCATCCCATATGTGGGCTTCCCAGGTGGCAATAGTGATAAGGAAACCATCTGCCAATGCAGGAGACCTAAGGCACACAGGTTCGATCCCTGGGTTGAGAAGATCCCCTGAAGGAGGACATGGCAACCCACTCCAGTATTCTTGCCTGAAAAATCACATGGACAGAAGAGCCTGGTGGGCTACAGTCCACAGTGTTGCAAAGAGTCGGACACGACTGAAGCAACTTAGCACACATGCACGAATCCCATATGTACTATATTAGTCTCCTAGGAATGATATAATAAAGTACCACAGACTGGGAGGCTCAAACAACAGAAATTGATTTTCTCAACATTGTGGAGGCTTAGAAGATTGAGATCAAGTTTTCAGTAGAGAGGTTTCTCCTGTGGCCTCTCTTCTTGGCTTGCAGACAGCTGTCTTCTCCCTGTGTCTTCGCATGGTCATCTCTCTGCATGCTGCTAAGTCACTTCAATCGTGTCCGACTCTGTGCAACCCCAGAGACGGCAGCCCACCAGGCTCCCCCGTCCCTGGGATTCTCCAGGCAAGAATACTGGAGTGGGTTGCCATTTCCTTCTCCAATGCATGAGAGTGAAAAGTGAAAGTGAAGTTGCTCAATCGGGTCCGACTCTTATCAACCCCATGGACTGCAGCCTACCAGGCTTCTCGGTCCATGGGATTTTCCAGGCAAGAGTACTGGAGTGGGGTGCCATTGCCTTCTCCAATCTCTCTGCATATCTATGTCCTAATCTCTTCTTCCAAGAGGTCTCTTGCATATTATCTCTGGAAAGATCTTATCTCCAATTATAGTCTCATTCTTGATTACTGGGGGTTAAGACTTCATCATGTATTTTTAGGAGGGTGCAAGTCAGCCTGTAATACTTCACCATCTGTCCCCCCATAATCCATACTTCTTGTTCCCCTTCACTCTCTGTTCTCCCATAATTCATACTTCTCATATACAAAATACATCCATTCTATCCCAACATCCCTTAATCTATTCCAGCATCAGCTCTAAGTCCATAATTTAATCTAAATATCATCTGAATCAAAACTGAGTGAGATTCAAGGTATTGTCACTTCCAACTGTGAATTTGTAAATCCAGACATCAAGTTCAGTGCTTCCAAAATGAAATGGTGAGACAGCCATAGAGTAGACACTCTTCATTGCAAAACGAAGAAAGACTGATGGTTCCCAAGAAAGTCTGAATCCTAACAGGGCAAATTCCATTAGATTTTAGGGTTTGAGATTCATCTTTGGCTCAGTGCTCTGTCCACCCTGTGAGCCTATGGATGCAGTAGCAGTTCTGTCAACCTCTGAACTGCCTTTGGGGCTGTCTTCCTTTTCTTTCAAGGATAATCCATGTTTGCAGCCAGATAGCTCTATTAGATTGTTTTAGAGGTTTGATAGAGGTAGTAGTGTTAGTCGCTCAGTCTTGTCCAACTGTTTGACCCCATGGACTGTCTGAAAGCCTTCCTTTAGTTCATCCTCTTTCCTTTTTATCCCAAGATGGATATTCTCAGAAACACTGTTGGCCTTCCATGAAATTTACAAGGGTCCAGGCCATCAGACAAGAGGGTCCTCTACAGACCATTCTGGATTATCTCATCTCCGCTCTTGGCTCTTAGATGGTTGATAGGATCCATGGTTGTCCTGCCACATGCTTGATATTCTCTCCAGAACATACTTTCTCATTTTTTGCAGGATAGATAGACTGAAATTTTTCTAAATCTGCAAGTCTTTCCTTCCCACTCCTCCATCTCACATTGTACCCAGTCCCCTCACACTTGTGCTCTGATGTATGGGTAAATACCCGCATAGACTCTGCCACTGTCCAGTGTCTCTCCTGCTTGCTATGGTATTGGGTCTTCCTGCTCTGTTCTGTCCAGTTTCACCTGCCCTCGCTTCCCTAAGCTGCCACAAATCTCCTTCTTCCAGCAATTAAGTCCAGAATAGCCATATTCCTATTATTGTCTCAAAGGACCTGGCACCACTATCCCCCACCCCTGTTTTAGACCTGAGCCCCCCCATTTCACAAAAATGAGGAAACAGCTGTAAGGAGAGCTGTGTAATGGGCTCTGGGCTGCAGGTAAGGACCTCATATCAGGGTCCCCACTGCCCACCCAACTCCTCCCCCCAGTACATCTTTCCAACATCACAGACTCAAGATCCATTGAGCCAGCTTCATTTAGTTTATGAAATCCAGTGCGTCTTTATGCATTACCACTAGTGGCTTTGGGTTGGCCTCTGATATGATACTGAGAGGGAGAGATGACCTTGGGTAATCTGGGGCCTTTGAACAGCCCTACCATCACAGCAGGGCTCAATATCACTAGCCCTGAGCCCTTAAGCAAGTGACCTGAATTTGCCTATGTTTATAATGGCAAGTAGTACATCATTATCTTGTGTCCAGGATCAAATGGGCTTGTGCGTGTCAGAAGTCTTGTACAGCCCCTGGGGAATTTAAGTGCCTAGCATATGGTAGCTGGCAGCCTCCTGTCACTGTTTATAGAATATAGGACCCTTCTCTGTCTCAAGGCTTTTTATATGCACCCTGACAGTTTTTCCCTTGTCTGATTAAAAAAAAAGGCAGAGTTAAGTGATGTGTAAATGGTCAAGGCTTACACGGACAGATACAAAGTCTTAGAGCTTGGAGGGGTCTCAGTGGCTAGAAAAGAAATGAATAAAAGAACTGGGTCTGGGGACTTAGGAGAAAAAGGTAGGGAAGTGAGAGAAGAAAGAGGTATGCAGAATGGGTTAGCAGTGTGGCCCATGCTAAGGGATTCCTTCTCACAAGACATACCACAGAGATACCTGCAGGGGAAGATTTCTTACAAAAATGTGTGTTTCTGGAGCCATGCAGAACCTTCTTGGGTAGGGTTTGCAGGGCTCAGATGTGACCTGGGCAGTACCACTGACCACCTCGTTGCTTTCTGGTAGTGGGAGGTGATGCACCATTCCCCGAGAACAGCCTGGATGAGGAGGTGACGATCGAGATTGTGCTGTCCAGCTCTGGAGATGAGGACTCCCAGCTTGGCCCCTACTGCACAGACGAGCCGCGGAGCCCCACGGAAAAGCAGCACAGTCTCCCCACCTCCCACCGCAGCGGCATTGAGGCAGCGGGTGAGGTGCAGACCTCCTCTAAAAAGTCCTACGTGTGCCCTAACTGTGGCAAAATCTTCCGCTGGAGGGTCAACTTCATTCGACACCTGCGGAGCCGCAGGGAGCAGGAGAAGCCACACGAGTGCTCGGTGTGCGGGGAGCTGTTCAGTGACAGCGAGGACCTAGACGGGCACCTGGAGACCCATGAGGTCCAGAAACCTTTCAGGTGCGGTGCTTGTGGGAAGAGCTTCCGCCTCAACTCCCACCTGCTCTCGCACAGGCGGATACACTTGCAGCCAGACGGACTCGAGTTAGTGAAGAAGAGAGAACAGGAGGCGTCAGGGACCACGGGTGGGGATTCTGACGACCCGCTGACAAAGGGCAAGGCCAAGCTGCGCTGCCAGTGCTGTGATTGTGGGAAGGTGTTCCAGCGGCCTGAGCACCTGGCCCGGCACCGCAGTAACATTCACATGGACAAGTCCCGGCCCTTTCAGTGCAGGTACTGCGTCAAAAGCTTTTCCCAGAACTCTGACCTCCTCCGCCACCAGCGCCTGCACATGAAGCGCCGGTCCAAGCAGGCTCTGAACTCCTACTGAGTCGGGGGCTTAGCACACATTTTTGCGTGCAGCTCCAGTGTGGGTAGAGTGTATCCCACTTGTGCTTGGTACTGACCAGTTTCAGACTCCTCCCCAGGACAGAGACCACGTCCTCCTGACCTTTAACTCAGGTAGAAACGAGATAGTGGCCAGTTAAGTATTTGCTCTGTCTCTGCTGTGCCGAAAGCCAGGAGAGTGTGTCAGCACCAGCTTTGACTTGCCTGGTGTTTCGGGTCCAAGAGAACCCTGTTCAGTGCTTCCCACATGGTGGAGGGACTGGGGTACCCCTACCACAGGGAACCTTTGAGGGGTCTGTCCCTTGCCAACTTGCAGTACACTCCCTTCCTGCCCCATCTGAATTCCTACCCCATCCTGAGGTCTGGAGGTAATTTCTCCCTACCTGACAGCAGGAAACTACAGGTGGTGTGATGGGTTAGGAGGACGACAATAAGATGGGGCTGGACCTGTCGGCACAAGGGCAGCAGGGCTAAGCACACCAAGCCATGTCACATCATCAGAAGTCTGTGTCCCAGGCACCATCTGGTCCATAAGAACACCTCAGAATTATCAGATGGCCCTTCCAGGCTCAGAAGCCTTTGTGGGGGACTTTATAGCTTGCCAAAGGGAACTCTTTTATGGTGGTGACTGGTTATTGGGAATTGTGAGCTCATTCAAGGCAAAGCTCACATTAAGCCCACATTTTAATTTGTTTGTTGGCACACACTACAAAGAAAGTGTCCTTTCTTTGTACCCTGAAGGTCCTTGGTGTACTTGGTTGTGGGATAGAAGTGACAGCATCATCATTTGAAAGGCGCTTAACTTTCCCTTCCCCATTGTGTCATGTCTAGGAAAGGAGAGCTCAGGTCCCGTAAAGGAGAGCTCAGGTCCCATGAATGAGAAGTTCTTTTGTCTGAATGAGCTGAGCGGGAGAAACAGAACCTTTGGTGAAGTCATTATATATATATATATATATATATATATATATATATATTAACTTCGTGTGCCAGTTGTATTAATTCCTTAAGGCTGCTGTAACAAAGTACCAAAAGCTGGGTGGCTCAGAACAACAGAGATTCATCATCTCAGTTCTGGAGGCCTGGAGTCCAAGATCAAGGTGTCAGCAAGGTTGGATTCTTATAAAGGAAGGATCTGTTCCTTGCCTCTCCTTTAGCTTCGGTGATTGCTGACAGTTGTTGATGTTCTTCGTCTTGTTGAAGCATCACCCCATCTCCACCTTCATCTTTACATGGTGTTCCTGTGTATGTGTCTGTCTCCAAATTTCCCCTTTTTATAAAGATATCGGTCATATGGAGTAGGGCCTGCCATACCGATTCCAGACCGTTCCCATCTTAATTATATCTTCAATGACCCTGTTTCCAAATAAGGTCACATTCTGAGGTACTGGGGTTAGGACTTCAGTATGAATTTGGGGGATGGGAAGACAATTTAACCCACAAAACAAACCCAATGAAATAGTTACAGTTTTACAGTTATGATTACTGTGCCTGTGTAGATGCATCTATATACCCAGGAACAGTAAATACAATAAAATAATTTGGTTATACCCTGAACAAGAAATAAACTATTGGGGCTCTTTGTTTTCTAAATAGTTTACCTCTTAGGTTGGCCTTGCCAGAAAAGGGGGAAATATGTATCTTGAAGGACAAGGGAGGAGAAAGTTTCAAATAGAGGCCAGATTCTGTGTACATTTGCCCTACCCATGTATGCACTCTTGCCCAACAATTCCATTAAGGGAGGAAGTTACGAACTCATCCACTTTAGATATTTGTATAAAAGAAGAAGACTGTTCTATTTAGTATATTTTATCTGTAAAATCAGATCATAAGTAAGAAAGACAAAAGGGGGGTGTAACAGAATTGAAACCTATGGGGAGGCTATGCATCTGATCAGTACCCACCAAATATTGTGAGGGAGTATCAAATTCACTGACGCAAACCTGTCCAAGGTACCTAGCTAATCAGAAATTCACCTTCCCCCTGGATTCAGAAGCCCCTCTGGGTGGTGCAACTCAAATCCCAGGTTCTTCCCATGCAGAGGAACCACTGGGTTCTGGAAAAAGCTTCTCCAGAAGGTAGAACTGACCCACTTCATCCTTCCTACCCTCCCTTCCTGGGTGGCTGGGCAGACAGATGAGCTGTGTGTATACCTTCCCATGGATGTTCAGAGACCCTACATCCGAAAAGCATCTGTCCTCCCTCTTCCTCTGATCCCTTGGCATTGTTCCCATAAATTCACAGGTGCAAAATAAAAATTTGACTTGCTGAACTAATATTCATGTTTGACTTTTCATTTTAGTTTAAAGAGTATGAGTCGCACAGCTGAGAGAGATAGTCAGTTGGCCTGACAAAGAACTAGAGGGCTTCCCTGGTGTCTCAGTGGTAGAGTCCACCTGCCAATGCAGGAGTCTCGGGTTCAATCTCTGATCTGGGAAGATCCCACATGCCACAGAGCAACTACGCCTGTGTGCCCCCACTACTAAGCCTGTGCTCTGGAGCCAATGCTCCACAATAAGAGAAGCCACCACAATGAGAACCCCATGCACCACAACTAGAGAGCAGCTCCTGCTCGCCACAACTAGAGAAAGCCTATACAAAGTAAGGAAAACCCAGCACAGCGGAATAAATAAAATTTTTAGAAAAGAATCTGAAGTGAGAGGATGCTGAAAATAGCCCTTCTGGATGTCAGACATCACCTTATAAATCTTTCAGGCCTCAGATAGGTAGTTCTGGTCACCTGCTCTGATCACCTCTCTTTTTAGAAGAGAGGGGAAGTAATGGCTTTTTTTTTTTTAATGTTATATATATATATATATATATTTGACTGCACCAGGTCTTAGTTGTAACATGTGGGATCTTTCTGGCATGCAGGATCTTTAGTTGCAACATGTAAACTCTTAGTTGTGGCATGTGGGATCAAACCTGGGCCATGGAATCTTAGCCACTGGACCACTAGGGAAATCCCAGTAACCAGGGACAGGATTAGGATACACTCCTGATCACACCATAGCTGTTAGCTGTTTCACCCAACCTCAGCTATTTTCATACAACCTCTGTCTCCTAACCTCTTGCCCCAGCTCGGAAAAACCAAGATGAAGCCAGTGGTGGAAAGGTCCCTTGCTAATAAGTTGTCAACTACAAGTTGGCACTTGCCAAGAGCATTGCCAGTGACTGAACAAGGGCATCTGCCTCTGCAGAGACAACCCTGTGCTGCTGCAGCTGTTGACCTTCAACGCCAAAGCCTTTGACTGTGTGGATCACAACAAACTGGAAAATTCAAGAGGTGGGAATACCAGACTACCTGACCAACCTCTTGAGAAATCTGTATGCAGGTCAGGAAGCAACAGTTAGAACTGGACATGGAACAGCAGACTGGTTCCAAATAGGAAAAGGAGTATGTCAAGGCTGTATATTGTTACCGTGCTTATTTAACTTATATGCAGAGTACATCATGAGAAACACTGGGCTGGATGAAGCACAAGCTGGAATCAAGTTTGCTGGGAGAAATATCAATAACCTCAGATATGCAGATGACACCACCCTTATGGCAGAAAGTGAAGAAAAACTAAAGAGCCTCTTGATGAAAGTGAAAAAGGAGAGTGAAAAATTTGGCTTAAAGCTCAACATTCAGAAAACAAAGATCATGGCATCTGGTCCCAGCACTTCATGGCAAATAAATGGAGAAACAGTGGAAACAGTGGCAGATTTTATTTTTTTGGACTGCAAAATCACTGCAGATGGTGACTATATCCATGAAATAAAAAGATGCTTACTCCTTGGGAGAATAGCTATGAGCAACCTAGACAGCAGATTAAAAAGCAGAGACATTACTTTGCCAACAAATGTCCATCTAGTCAAGGTTATGGTTTTTCCAGTGGTCATGTATGGATGTGAGATTTGGACTATAAAGAAAGCTGAGTGCCGAAGAATTGATGCTTTTGAACTGTGGTGTTGGAGAAGATTCTTGAGAGTCCTTTGTACCGCAAGGAGATCCAACCAGTCCATCCTAAAGAAGATCAGTCCTGAGTGTGCATTGGAAGGACTGATGTTGAAGCTGAAACTCCAATACTTTGGCTACCTGATGCGAAGAACTGACTCATTTGAAAAGACCCTGATGCTTGCAAAGATTGAAGGCGAGATGACAAGGGGACGACAGAGGATGAGATGGTTGGATGGCATTACCGCCTCGATGGACATGAGTTTGAGTAAATTCCAGGAGTTGGTGATGGACAGGGAGGCCTGGTGTGCTGCAGTCCATGGGGTCGCAAAGAGGTAGACATGAATGAGCGACTGAACTGAACTGAACTGAGGCTTCATTCAGCCTCCTTACCTTCCCTGAGTTCAAAAGGGCAGATCCAAGCATTTGCTAATCTGGAAAAGGAGGGAATGCAGAAACAAGGGAGGAGTGGTCAAGAAACAATAGTGCAGCCTTGGGACACTGTCTTGCTTCCTCCTGAAGAAATATAGTAACAATTTCTTTAAGTTCTGCTGGAACTAAAGCCCTACCTTGCTGGAGGATGGTAACTTCCTGCTGAGTAAAAGTTCTCTGGAGCACTGCCCTGTCATCTCACCATCAACCAATCAGAAGAAAGTCACACATCACCTCACATTTTGCCTATAAAAATTTTCCCCACTAAACCATAGGGGAATTCAAAGTTTTTAAGCCTGGGCCACCTATTCTCTTTGCCTGGCCCTTTAGTAAATCTTTCTTTGCTCCAAATTTTGATGTTTCCTTTTATTTGGCCTCACTGTACATCAGGCACATAAACTTTCAGTTCAGTTCAGTCACTCAGTCGTGTCCAACTCTTAGCGACCCCATGGACTGCACCCAGGCTTCCCTATCACCAACTCGTGGAGCTTGCTCAAACTCATGTCCACCGAGTTGGTGATGCCATCCAACCATCTCATTCTCTGTTGTCCACTTGTCCTCTTACCTTCGATCTTTCCCAGCATCAGGGTCTTTTCCAATGAGTCAGTTCTTCCCATCAGATGGCAAAAGTATTGGAGCTTCAGCTTCAGCATCAGTCCTTCCAATGAATACTCAGGACTGATTTCCTTTAGGATTCACTGGTTGGATCTCCTTGCAGTTTAAAGGACTCTCAAGAATCTTCTCCAACACCACCGTTCAAAAGCATCAATTCTTTGGGTACTCAGCCTTCTTTTCTTTTTGCTCAGACTTCTTTATGGTCCAACTATCACATCCATACATGACTACTTGAAAAACCAAAGCTTTGACTAGACGGACCTTTGTCAGAAAAGTAATGTCTCTGCTTTTTAATATACTGTCTAGGTTGGTCATAGCTTTTCTTCCAAGGAGCAAGCATCTTTTAATTTCATGGCTGCAGTCACCATCTGCAGTGATTTTGGAGTCCAAAAAAATAAAGTCTGTCACTGTTTCCATTGTTTCTCCGTCTATTTGCCATGAAGTGATGGACCAGATGCCATGATCTTTGTTTTCTGAATGTTGAGTTTTAAACCAACTTTTTCATTTTTCTTTTTCACTTTCATCAAGAGGCTTTTTAGTTCTTCCTCACTTTTGCCGTAAGGGTGGTGTCGTCTGCATATCTGAGGTTATTGATATTTCTCCCAGCAAACTTGATTCCAGCTTGTGCTTCATCCAGCCCAGCATTTCGCATGATGTACTCTGCATAGAAGTTAAAGAAGCAAGGTAAAAATATACAGTCTTGATGTTTTCCTTTCCCAATTTTGAACCAGTCTGTTGTTCCATGTCCAGTTCTAACTGTTGCTTCCTGACCTGTATACAGGTTTTTCAAGAGGCAGGTCAGATGGTCTGGTATTCCCATCTCTTTCAGAATTTTCCACAGTTTGTTGTGATCTACACAGTCAAAGGCTTTGGCATCATCAATAAAGCAGAAGTAGATGTTTTTCTGGAACTCTCTTGCTTTTTCGATGATCCAACAGATATTGGCAATTTGATCTCTGGTTCCTCTGCCTTTTCTAAATCCAGCTTGAACATCTGGAAATTCTTGATTCACATATTGTTGAAGCCTGGCTTGGAGAATTTTGAGCATTACTTTGCTAGCGTGTGAGATGAGTGCAATTGTGCAGTAGTTTGAACATTCTTTTTGTTTGAACATAAACTTTGCTTAGTAACCAAGTCAAGATAGATCCAGAGAAGAAAAAAAAATTATTTTTAATGAAAAGGCCATGATCTGCTTTGAAATGGGATAAGGGAGAGCCAGGAAGGAAGGGGCAGGGCACAATCATTAAAAGAATAACATAACCATTAAGAAGAATAGGATATGTCAAAAACTTAGAACTGATGAGGGCCAAGATGGCAGAAGATTTGACTTCCAGTAGACTTTGACCTGCATATGCTCATTGTAATACATTAGCATCTAATGACACACCCACAGGTGCCATGCCAGTTCTGAGGCCAACCATAAAACGCCAAAAGATGGTCAATGGTTCAATTTCTGGAAGACCCTGCCCCTTTCCCAAAATAGTTGGAATAATCCTCCCACTCAATAGCCCATGAAATTACCCAGTCCATAAAAACTAAACACCTCCCACATCTTGGGGCTACTCTAACTTTCTGAGACCCCAACCTCATGCCTTGCAGCCACCTCTGTTGCCTCTGAGATGGCCCATACTCTGTCTATGGAGTGTGCTGTTGTTGTTGTTCAGTCACTAAGTCGTGTCTGACTCTTTATGACCCCATGGACTGTAGCCTGCCAGGCTCCTCTTTCCATTGAATTATCCTGGCAAAAATACTGGAGTGGGTTGCCATTTCCTCTTCCAGAGGATCTCCCTGACCCAGGGATCAAACCCATGTCTCCTGCAGCTCCTGCATTAGCAGGCAGATTTTCAACCATTGAGCCACCTGGGGAGTGCAATAGAGAGACCTAGGGAGCCCTGACTGGATTCTGGTCTCACTATTCTGCATGGCTCTGAGTGTTTTCTAGGAGTCTTTTAACTGCTCTGAGCCTCAGGAGTTTGCTCAGTGACAGTCTCCCTGGCCTGCATGGGCAGAGGCACAGCTATGACTGCAAAGCTTGTAACCTGAGCTCAGTCCTGGATCATTTGAGCTAGAAAGGGAAAGATACACACATTCTATTATGTGAAGATGTGCACGATGTTTTGTGAAATTCAACATGCCCCTCCCTTTGGTAGATGATGACCCATGAAGTGGGAAAAAAGGCTCAGGAATTTCCCTATAACTGGAAGAAACTTGTGTATTCAACTTTTACGGCAACTGAACGAGCTTGGGAAAACTTCGCACATGTTAACTTATTTAATCGTTACAATTATTTAGCAAAATAGGCACAGTTACAGATGAGGCATGGAGTGGTTAAGGAATTTGATCAGGGACACACAGCTGACCCAGGGTTAAAATTAAGGCAGTCTGTATAGGTAGCTGGGCTTTTCATAGTGTGCTGAGTTACTTTTTACTGAGGCATTAAGTAATAAATTCCACAAATGATCTTTAAATTGCTGTAATGATAAAAGCTACAGATGAGGAAAACAGAGAAAAGATCAGGTATTTCTTAGTCTGTGAGATCAGGAAGGGGCTTCCCTGATGGCTCAGGGATAAAGAATTTGCCTGCAGCGCAGGAGCCGCAGGAAATGGGCGCTTGATCCCTGGGTTGGGAAGATCCCCTGGAGGAGGAAATGGCAACCCACTCCAGTATTCTTGCCTGGAGAATCCCTTGGACAGAGGAGCCTGGCGGGCTAAAGTCCATAGGGTCACAAAGAGTTGGACACGACTGTAGCAACTGAGCATGCACACGTGAGGTCAGGAAAGACTTCCATGAGAAGTAAGTTTGAAAGTGAGATGCGGCAGATGAATAAAAGGTAGCAGGATGAAGCGAAAGTGAAGTGAAGTCGCTCAGTCATGTCCGACTCTTTGCGACCCCATGGAGTGTAGCCTACTAGACTCCTCCGTCCATGGGATTTTCCAAGCAAGAGTACTGGAGTGGGTTGCCATTTCCTTCTCCAGGGATCTTCCCAACCCAGGGATCGACCCCGGGTCTCCCACATTGTAGGCAGACACTTTTACTGTCTGAGCCGCCAGGGAAGCAGGATAAGGGAGGGGGCGAGAATTTCCACAGGTAGGACAGAGGGAAATAAGGCCAGAGTAGCATCAGACCTTGGGCTTTACCTTGAGAGTCCATTTGGACAAGGATGTGGCATTTCTAAGTTTGTGTTTTCTAAGATATCTCTGCTGCAATGGGGTGAAGGGGAAGGAGTAATGGGGTGTTGGGGAGGGGCAGCAGTTACAGGGGAGATAGTGGGGGTACAGGGCAAAGGCAGTGCAGTTCAGGGTAAGGCATTAGAGTACACAGGAAGGGAAGTGGATTTAGGGGAGAAACAGTGGGGTGCAGAGGAGGGTCAGTGGAGTACATTGTAGGGGCAGTGAGATTTAGGGTAGGGACAATGAGGTTAGGGTAAGATAGCAGTTCTGGGGATTTGGGGGAGGTGAGTTTCAGAGCTGTTGAGCTAGGACAACTGAGATACCAACCAGGAACTGCTAGCAGCAATAGAAGTGCAAAGAAGTAGAGAGAGATAAGAAACATGGGAGATAAGCTGGGAAGAGCGTCCCAGTTTCTGATTTGAAGAGAAGCATGATATTCTGAGGAGAAAGAAAAATTTTAGCATGAGTTTAGCGTGAGACTTGTTGAGTTTCAGGGTAGCCACAGGGAGGGGCAGCTTGGAAACGTACATCTGAAGATCAGAAAAACTTTAGGCTACAGGGGAAACACACATCACTGTAATTAAAGCTGGAAGAGTAAATGAGATGGCCATGGGAGAAAGCACATAATGGCAATAAAACCTAGGTGGAGAGACCTATACTTAAAAGCTCCAGTCCAACCGATATATCATGAGTAAAATGCATAGCTGGTGGGAAGTCGCTATATAACACAATGAGCCCAGCCTGGCATTTGTGATGACCTAGAGGAGTAGGACAGGGGAGGGGAAGGTGGCTCAAGAGGGAAGGAATATATGTATAATTATGGCTGATTTGCATTGTTGTACAGCAGAAACCAACAAATATTGTAAAGTGTTTCCCTCCAATCAAAAGCTAAATCAATAAACAAACATAGAAAAACTCAAAAAGTAAATAAAATCCCAATCCAAAACCCACTCACCTATGGACACTTTATCTTTGAGAAAAGAGGCAAGAATATACAATGGAGGAAAAATAGCCTCTCCAGTAAGTGGTGCTTGGAAAATTGGACAACTATATGTAAAAGAAAGAAATTAGAACACCAAAAGTTATGACCAACCTAGATAGCATATTTAAAACAGAGACATTACTTTTCCAACAAAGGTCCGTCTAGTCAAGGCTATGGTTTTTCCAGTGGTCATGTATAGATGTGAGAGTTGGACGGTGAAGAAAGCTGAGCGCCAAAAAATTGATGCTTTTGAACTGTGGTGTTGGAGAAGACTCTTGAGAGTCCCTTGGACTGCAAGGAGATCCAACCAGTCCATCCTAAAGGAGATCAGTCCTGGGTGTTCATTGGAAGGACTGATGTTGAAGCTGAAACTCCAATACTTTAGCCACCTCATGCGAAGAGTTGACTCATTGGAAAAGACCCTGATGCTGGGAAGGATTGGGGGCAGGAGTAGAAGGAGATGACAGAGGATGAGATGACTGGATGGCGTCACCGACTTGATGGATATAGGTTTGGGTAGACTCCGGGAGTTGGTGATGGACAGGGAGGACTGGCATCCTGCGATTCATGGGGTCGCAAAGAGTCAGAAACGACTGAGCGACTGAACTGAACTGAACTGAACTAACACCAAAATGAAAATAAACTCAAAATTGATTAAAGACCTAAATGTAAGGCCAGAGGCTATAAAATTCTTAGAGGAAAACGTGGGGATAACACTCTTTGACATAAATCACAACAGGATCCTCTTTGACTCACCTCCTAGAGTGATGGAAATAAAAAACAAATAAACAAATGGGACTTACTTAAACTTAAAAGCTTTTTCACAACCAAAGAAACTCTAAACAAGATGAAAAGACAACCATCAGAATGAGAGAAAATAATTGCAAATGAAACAACTGACAAAGGATTAATCTCCAAGATACAGAAGCAGCTCAATATCAGAAAAGCAAATGGCCCACTCAAAAAATTTGTGGAAGAGCTAAACATTTCTCTGAAGAAGACATTCAGATGGCCAATAAACACATGAAAAGATGCACAACATTGGTCATTATTCAGTTCAGTTCAGTCACTCAGTCGTGTCTAACTCTTTGCGACCCCATGGACTGCAGCAAGCCAGGCTTCCCTGTCCCAGAGCTTACTTAAACTCATGTCCATAGGGTCGGTGATGCCATCCAACCATCTCATCCTCTGTCATCCCCTTCTCCTCCTGCCTTCAATCTTTCCCACCACTGGGGTCTTTTTAAAAGAGTCAGTTCTTCTCATCAGGTAGCCAAAGTATTGGAGTTTCAGCTTCAACATCAGTCCTTCCAATGAATATTCAGGACTGATTTCCTTTAGGATGGATTGGTTGGATCTCCTTGCAGTCCAAGGAACTCTCAAGAGTCTTCTCCAACACCACAGTTCAAAAGCATCAATTCTTCGGCACTCAGCTTTCTTCATAGTCCAACTCTCACATCTATACATGCTGTTGCTGCTAAGTCGCTTTAGTCGTGTCCAACTCTGTGCGACCCCATAGATGGCAGCCCACCAGGCTCCCCCATTCCTGGGATTCTCCAGGCAAGAACACTGGAGTGGGTTGCCATTTCCTTCTCCAATGTGTGAAAGTGAAGTCGCTCAGTCGTGTCCAACTCTTAGCGGCCCCATGGACTGTAGCCTACCAGGCTCCTCCATCCATGACTACTTGAAAGACCATAGCTTTGACTAGACGGACATTTGTTGGCAAAGCAAAGTCTTTGTTTTTTAATATGCTGTCTAGGTTGGTCATAACTTTTCTTCCAAGGAGCAAGCATCTTTTAATTTCATGGCTGCAGTCACCATCTGCAGTGATTTTGGAGTCCAAGAAAATAAAGTCTGTCACTGTTTCCATTGTTTCCACATTTATTTACCATGAAGTGATGGGACCAGATGCCATGATCTTCATTTTCTGAATGTTGAGCTTTAAGCCAACTTTTTCACTCTTCTCTTTCACTTTCATCAAGAGGTTTTTTAGTTCTTCCTTCCTTTTTGCCATAAGGGTGTTGTCATCTGCATGTTTGAGGTTATTGATATTTCTCCCAGCAATCTTGATTCCAACTTGTGCTTCATCCAGCCCAGCATTTCACATGATGCCCTTATTGCTATTTTCTTAGTTGTTTAGGGTTTGTTTTTGTTGGACTGTTTTTTTTCTCTTACGTTTCCTGCTAGAAAGTTTCCTTTAGTATTTTTTTTGTAAAGCTGATTTGGTGGACCTGAATTCTCTTGGCTTTTATTTGCCTATAAAGCTTTTGATTTCACCATCAACTCTTAATGAGATCCTTACTGGATAGAGTAATCTCACTGTTCAGTCACCAAGTCGCAATCGACTCCCTGAAACCCCATGGACTGCAGCGTGCCAGGCTTCCCTGTCCTTCACTATCTCCTGGAGTTATTCAAACTCATGGTTATTGAATTGGTGATGCTATCCAACCATCTTATCCTCTGTTGCCCCCTTTTCTTCCTGCCCT
The DNA here is from genome assembly GCF_054371585.1 of Giraffa tippelskirchi. NCBI lineage: Eukaryota > Metazoa > Chordata > Mammalia > Artiodactyla > Giraffidae > Giraffa > Giraffa tippelskirchi. The sequence continues at coordinate 115,420,442 of NC_137280.1, read as the reverse complement.
CTATCTTTCCCAGCATCAGTCTTATTGCCATGAGTCTATTTGCCATGAAATGATAGGACCAAATGCCATGATCTTAGTTTTTTGCAGGTTGAGTTTTAAGCCAGCTTTTTCAGTCTTTTCTTTCACCCTCATCAAGAGGGTCTTTAGTTCCTCTTTTCTTTCAGCCATTAGAGTGGTATCATCTGCGTATCTGAGGTTGTTGATATTTCTCCTGGCAATCTGCATTTCAGCTTGTGATTCATTCAGCCTGCATTCTGCATAATGTTAAATAAGCAGGATGACAATACACAGCCTTGATGTACTCCTTTCCCAATTTTGAACAAACCCATTGTTCCATGTCTGGTTCTAACTTGTTTTTTGCCCTTCATACAGGTTTCTCAGGAGACAGGTAAGGTGATCTGGTGTTCCCATCTCTTTAAGAACTTTCCAGTTTGTTGTGATCCACACAATCAGAGGCTTTAGTATAGTCAGTGTAGCGGAAAGTAGGTGTTTTTCTAGAATTCCTTTGCTTTCTCTGTGTTTCAATGAGTGTTGTCATCTCTGATTCCTCTGCTTTTTTAATTCTAGCTTGTACATCTGGAACTTCTCAGTTCATGTACCAGTGATGCCTAGCTTGAAGGATTTGGGGCATTACCTTGCTCCCATGTGAAATGAGTGTAATTGTATGGTAATTTGAACATTCTTTGCCATTGTCCTTTTTCGGGATTGTTATGAAAACTGACATTTTAGAGTTCTGTGGCTGGAAGTAATCTTGGCTATAGAGTAATATTGGCTATATATAAATATATATATTTTTTTCTCCCCTTTCATACTTTAAGTATATCCTGTCACTCCCTTCTCATCTACAGAATTTCTGCTGAAAAATCAACTGTTACCCTCCTGGGGATTCTTTGTATGTTATATTTTGCTTTTCCCTTGCTGCTTTTAATAGTTTTTCTTTGTGTTTAATTTTGATTGGTTTGATTAATATGTGTCTTGGTGCATTTCTCTTTAAATTTATCCTGTACAGGACTCTCTGGACTTCCTGGACTTGGGTGGTTATTTCCCTTCCCATGTTAGGGAAGTTTTTGACTATAATATCCTAAAATATTTTCTCATAACTTTTCTGTTTCTCTTCTTCTTCTGAGATCCCTATAATTTGAATATAGGGATTTAATATTTAATTTAATTTAATATTTAATATTAATATTGTCCCAGCAGTCTCTTAGACTGTCTCTTTTCATTCTTTTTTCTTTATTCTGCTCCTCAGCAGTTATTTCCATCATTCTCTCTTCCAGTTCACCAGAATCATTCTTTTGCTTCAGTTATTCTGCTATCAATTCCTTCTAGAGTATTTTTAATTTCAGTGATTGTGTTGTTCATCACTGTTTGCTTTTTCGTTATTTCTTTTATGTCTTTGTTAAATGTGTTAAATGTTTCTTGCATTTTCTCTATTCTATTTTCAATATTTTGAAATGTCTTTACTATCATTACTCTAATTTCTTTTTCAGATAGGCTGCCTATTCCCTCCTCATTTATTTGGTCTTGTAGTTTTTCACCTTGATTCTTCATCTGTAATGTATTTTTTGTCATTTCTTTCTTTTTTTTTTTTTTTAATGGGTGGGACTCTGCTCCTGTCTCACTAATTGTTTGACCTGAGGTTTCCAGCAGTGGAGTTTGCAGGAGTGAAGGGGTCCACAGAGTATCCTCTGAAGGGAGGAGGAAACCAGAGAACAGAGGGTGACCCTGGAGGATGGAGGGAGACTCCTGGATAGCAGAGGGATCAGCCTGGAGGGAGAGGAGGGCCTCAAAGGGAGGAGAGGGCCCTGGAGGGCAGAGGAGAAACTTGGAAGGCAGAATGCCCAGTCCAGAGGCCAGATGGGTGTCCCTAGAAAGAGGTTGGGGGCCCCAGGAAACAGGGGTCCCAGAGGGAGTTGGAAACTAGAAGGCAGAGGGCAGCCTGGAGGGTAGAGGGGGGCCCTGGAGGATGGAGTTGGTTCCAAAGGGTGGAGAAGGTGGCCTGGGGACCTTAGGAGGCTCCCCAAGGCTAAGCGAGTCAGGGAAGACCAGTCAGTTCCCTGTTCCTGGAATCCCACAAGATCCTCCCCTAGCTGGCCCACCTTTTCCTCTCTCCACAGGAACTTCCCCCTTCCTTCTCATGTCCACGGGACCCACACAGGTAGAGGAGCCCCTGAAGAGTAGAGAGTGCCCCAAAGGGGTGAGGGCCCAACTGGAGGGTAGAGACGGCCCCAGAGGGCAGATGGGGCTTCAGAAGGCAGAGGCCCAGGGGGCCCCAGAAGGCTTCCTGGGGCCAAGTGAAAAGGGAACCGCAAGGGATTCCTCAATGGATCCTCTGATCCCATCAGGGGTCCCTCTTGGCCAAGCAATCATGTTGCTCCCAGCGCCCAGAGACACCCAAATGACTCCCCCTCCCCCAGCAGCCCCTCAGTCAAATTGGCTGAGTGATGAAGAGCCCCAGAGGCTTCCCTCAGTGGATCCTCCAATCCCAGGAGATTCCTGCCTCTTTTGGCTGAGCAGAGGTGTTTCTACCGGCACCTAGGGAACCAAAACCACTCCTGCACCCAAACTGTTTTTTGAGCCCAAATCTCTCCTCTTCCTCCATCAGCCCCTCAGTCGCTAGTCCCCCAACTTCAACCTCCCCCACTACCCCCTACCAAGTACGAGGTTGCCCCCAGGGCTTCTCCTGCAGCCTGTCTGCCAGAGGTCTCCCCCCACCACCTGGTGAGCATCCTAGGCCTGAGGAGACACAGACTCTGTGTCTTCCCTCATTGCCATCTTGACTCTGCCCCCTGCCCATTTTTCGATTGGGTTGTTTGTTTGTATGCTGTTAAGCATCATGAGTGGTTTGTAAATTTTGGAGAGTAATTCCTTGTTAGTCACATCATTTGTACTTATTTTCTCCCAATCTGTGGGTTGCCTTTTCATTTTGTTTATTGTTTCCTTTGCTGTGCAAAAACTTTTGAGTTTAAGTAGGTCCCTTTTGTTTATTTTTGTTTTTATTTCCATTATTCTGGAAGACAGATTGAAAAAGATATTGCTGTGATTTGTCAGAGAGTGTTCTGCCGATGTTTTCCTCTAGAAGTTTTATAGTGTTTGGCCTTATATTTAGGCCTTTAATCCATTATGAGCTTATTTTTGGGTATGGTGTTAAAGAATGATCTGATTTCATTTTTTTACATGTAAAACTGTCCAGTTTTCCCAGCACCATTTGTTGAAGGGGCTATATTTCCAACGTTGTATAGTCTTGTCTTGTGTACTCTTTGTCACAGATTAACTGACTATAGTTTCATGGGTTTTCTGTTATGTTCCATTGATCTATATTTTTATTTTTGTGCCAGCACCATACTATTTTGATGACTGTAGCTTTGCAGTATTGTTGGAAGTCAGTGAGCCTGATTCCTCCAGCTCTGTTTTTCTCTCTCAATATTGCTTTGGCCACTCGGGGTCTTTTGTGTCTGCATACAAATTTTGAGATTTTTTTGTTGTTGTTCTATATAACTGTATTTTCAAATTTTTTATTTATTTATTTATTTGGTTGGATTGGGTCTTAGTTGCAGCATGCAGGATCTTTGATCTTTAGTTGCAGCATGTGAACTCTTGGTTGTGACATGTGGGATCTAGTTCCCTGAAAAAGGATTGAACCTGAGCCCCCTGCATTGGAAGCATGGAGTCTTAGCCACAGGGTCACCAGGGAAGTCCCTGGTCTTGCAAGTGAATATTTAAAGAAAAACAAAAAACCTTTATTTCTTTTAATATACTTAAATTTTACTTGTGGAAAACCATTAGGAAGGAAATTATTTGAAAATCAAGATGGCCAGTTTTCATGATGATGAATAGCTATATTTGTCCTTAGGGACAGTGCTTTTTGAATCTGCAAGAGAGAAATATCCCTTCTGTACGTGGCTGCTACTGGAAAAAGTAAAATTTACTATGTTCAGATCAATTCAATAAAAATTTAACAGAACATAATTCCTTGTTGATGAGTCAGAAAATCACCCAAATAAATGAGGCTCCATAAGGAGCCAAAATGTGGGACATATTTAAGCAACCCAGATAAACAAAATAATTTATCCCTGCCCACCCTCCCACATAGAGTCTTGTTTTAAGCAAAATGCAAGGCAATAGAGAAAAACAAATCATTTAATGGGTATCTAGGGACTCATTTCCTCTGTGGTTTCCTATTTGTCTCAAGGATCCTCTGGAGTACTTACTTTTATCAAATGTATGTGTAATTGTCTATGATCTCAGAAATATTGCTCGGACATGGAAAACAAAATGCTTCAGTCTTCTACAACAAGCCTTCTTCAGGAAGTAACCAAGAGCATCACTTCTTTGGGGGAAGCATGTTGTGTTGAGGAAAATCCAATGTGTGTAGGTACACAAGTACAGGTAAAGTGAAGAGACTAGCCTGGCTTCCAATTATTCTACCTACTGTTTTGCCTCTCTTCAGGGTAGTATTTCCACTTAGTAGAGTCTTTGTAGCATCTTGAACAACCAGAGGAGAATATTTTGTTCAATTAACTGGGTGCAACTTTAAGGATATGGAACAAACATTAGGAACATTTTTATTAAATTAAATCACCTCCTGCATCTGGTTCTTTCTTCAACTTTCACCTCCTTGTCTCACTGTTCCTAAGAGTTTTCCATAAGTTCTGTCTAGAAATTTAGTAGTCAGCTGATGGGAAAATGCAATTATTGGGTCCCAGAAGTAAGTAAATCCACTAAACATCAATGAAGCAACATTAAGAGTAAATTGTCAGTGTTACCTTCATTTTCAGTGGTAAAATGAAAATGAAATTTACACATAATCACTTGGTGGTATTGGTTGGGAAAATGGGAAATCTTAGAGCTTTTCGTGTCCCAATCAGAGCTTTCCCTTTGAAATTTGTCCCTTGTAGATTGAAGTTTTCTTACTGCCTACATACAACCTGAGTAACTAGTGATATGGACGTTAAAGTTCATGCTTAGTTGCTTCTAGCCTGTTTCAAGCTACTTAGAGTAGAAAATTCTCCATTTCTGTTTCCATAAACTTGTAAGGAGGAACATCCTCCCTCTTGAATGTAGGAACAATCTTATTTCTCATTTAGAGTTTATGAAATCTAGTTTCATTATTATTTCTGAATTTATCTTGATGTGGTTTATGTAAATTTCTATGAAAAAATCTAAAGGAGAACACAGCTTTGACTATATTGGTTGATTCCTTGGCTAATGTATATTGTTTTAGAAAATTATCCCCTAGATTCAAATATAAGACAACTGTTTCATTTGGCCATACTCTATTTCATATTTATCTATGGTTTCTTTCATAAATATATGTAACTAGATCCACAGGTAGAGGAGAGCTAAGAAAAAATTTATGTATTTACCTGTTGCATGTCTAGTCATGAATATAAGAAATTGCTACATATGACCTCAAGGCATTCTTTATAGTGAAAATAGAAAATAGTTTGTGATCATAGGAAACCCATAGATCTTTATTACTGAGTCTTAGTAGAGCACATTAAACAGGATACTAAGAAATTATGAAATAGCTGAATACCCAGCATTAAGATCATAAAATTGAAAATGGTAGAGGTAGGAACTCTGAGAAATGTAACAGATCATATTAATTGTTTCTAATTCTCTCTTCATGCCTCATCATTTTAGAGTTTGCTGTGGGTGGAGCTTACTTCCCCATCACATTGATGTTGGGTTTCTACTTGTGACTTACTTTAGTCAGTGGAATGTGGTAGAAAGTAATAGAGTCAGCTTTAAGTTCAGGCCTTAGGGGAAATCAGGTAATTTTGCTGTCCCTTTTTGGCTCCTGCCATTTTCTTTGAGAAGAGCAAGCCCTAGAGTGAGAGACTTATGGTGTGGTGTATCTGTACTTGACCGGCATCCTAAAGCAAAATGCCTCCACCTGACTCACAAACATGGGAGCAAGAAAATAGATGTTTACTGTCTGAAGTCACTGAAATTTGTGGAGTTACTTTTTTTACCTCACATTATTACAGCAATACCTGACCAATAAAAGTATTTTCAAAAGCTTTTATTTCATTTTACTTTTGTTTCCCTTTCCTTCTTCTTATAGCTCAACCAGATCAGTCAACCATGGAAGAAGAAAATGAGACATTAACCACAGATTTTATTCTCTCAGGACTCTTCCCCAATATGAACTATGTCAGTATTCTTATCTACATTATCATCTTAATTTATCTTGCTGCAGTAACTGGAAACTTCTTCCTGCTCCTCCTGATATGGATGGACTTGAGTCTCCACACTCCAATGTACTTTCTGCTTAGCCAGCTTTCTCTCATAGACCTGTCCCTCATCAGCAGCACTGTTCCAAAGATGATGGTAAACTTTTTCTCTGGAAGGAAAGACATCACTCGGGCAGCCTGTGGAACCCAGGTATTTTTCTTTTTTACTCTTGGGGGTGCTGAATGTATCCTCTTGACTCTCATGGCCTATGACCGATATGTAGCTGTCTGTAACCCCTTGAGATATGCAGTCATTATAAACCATGGGGTCTGTCTGCAAATGGTCATAGTGTCTTGGACTGGGGGAATTTTAGCTTCCACAGCCCACACATTCTATACTATGAGCCTGCCTATCTGTGGCTCCAGAGAAATCCACCATTTCTTCTGTGAGATGCCAGCAATCATGAAGATCTCATGCAAAGACACTTCCATCTATGAAGTGGTGGTCTTTGTGATGGGCATTTGTTTCATCATCATCCCTTTTGGATTTATTATGGCTTCCTACGTGCTCATCTTCCACACTATCCTTCATATGAAATCCCCCCAAGGCAGGAGCAAAGCCTTGGCCATCTGCTTCTCCCATCTTACAGTGGTAACCTTTTATCTAGGACCATGTGTTTATATGTACATGACACCTGGTTCTTCTCATACCCCTGATCAGGAACAGGCTGTGTCTGTATTTTGCACTGTGCTCACACCCATGCTCAACCCATTCATCTATAGCTTGAGAAACAAAGATGTTTTGGGGGCTTTTCAGAAGGTCCTGAGGAAGCATCCAGTCTTTAAATGGACCACATAAACGTCAAGGTGGAAAACAGTTATCTAGAGGGTCAAGAAGAAAGACTTCAAGAGCATCTCAGTGGCATTTTCAAGCATGAGGAACTTTGCTGTAGCCCCACACACAAACTACATTGTTGAATTCAATTGACAATATTAATTCAATAATAAATAGTTCATAAGGAGCTTTTTCTCAATCAGTTTCTAATAACTTGTTTTCAAAATAGATCAGTCCAATTGCTGTTAATCAAATCAGTTCATAAACACAGACTAATTTCCAATCTTTTCTTCTTAAACATAAAATATTTAGACATTTTTAAAGTGTCCTTGAGGCTCAGCTTTATTTGGTATTATTGTTAATTCAAGTCTTATTAATTTCCATTGTTAGAAGTACAAAGTTCCTGTGAAAGACATATGTGACTGATAATGTAAAAAAGATTTGCTTTTATCATGGACAATAAAAACATGATTTTTTTTTTCTCTTAAATACCTAACTCTTTCGACCCCATAGACTGTAGCCTCTGTCCATGAAACTCTCCAGGCAAGAATACTGGAATGGCTAGATATTCCCTTCTCCAGGGGATCTTCCTGACCCAGGAATTGAACCTGGGTCTCCCACATTGCAAGCAGATTCTTTACCATCTGAGCCACCAAGGAAGCCCTAAATACCCAAGAAAACTCAATATGTTGTCTCTATTCTCTCTGCTTATCTTGGATAGAAGCTTTTCTTGGACAAGCTTTGGATTCTTCATTCAGTGCGTGCATTTGTAACTGAAGATAAAAAGTAGAAATAAGAGTCTCAGAAAGCTACACCTACCCATCAGCTATTTAGAGGAGGTAACCTCTGCCTATGCCAAGTTTTTCCCAGACTCCGGAATCAGTCCATTTTCATACCTATCTTTTCCTTATGGGATACTTTTAAGCTCTTATAAGGCACTGTCATTTATCCATAAAAAATGTGTAAATAAGTCAACTTTGATGCACAGAGGTAAAAAATAATTGGAGTATTTTTGAAGAAGCTTATGTAAAGCAATTGTAAGGTTCATCAAAAAATGAAACACATTGAAAAAAAATGAAACACATTGAACTATGAATGAGGCTAAAGTAACCAATAAAGGTTAGCAACATTTCACAGTTTATTATATAAATATTAGAGAGATCTTGCATTGAACTCCCAAGAGGATATCCATGACTGCATGTGGAAACACACACAAACCCAGATTGCTAACTAAGATTAGAGTGGATGATGCCGCTATTGCTTAGAACATAGAATACAAGCAGGAAAGCTGACCAGCTGCTACTGAGAACATGGGCTGTAAAGAGCATGCAGGCAAGGCTCTCTCTAACATTGTGTCATTTAAGACAATCCCACATTTCACATGACAAAAGAGGATAAAGTCTGGTTAGAATTGTGAGTCCCAGTAATCAGGCCCAAGACAAGATTTTCTAGATGCAGAAAAAATTTTACTTAGTTTTCTATGTCTGTGAAAATGATTCTTGATATCAGGCCATATGAATCATAATAAAACTTTGTGATTGAAATACATTGCAAAATCTAAGCTTGTTTTCTACTTTCATAGGTCTGTTTCTGTTCTGTATATAGATTCATTTGTATTATTTTTTAGATTCTACACTTAAGTGATATATAGCATTTGTCTTTCTCTGTCTGATATTCTTCACTAAGTATAATATTCTCTAGGTCCATCCATGTTTCTGCAATTGGCAATATTTTATTATTTTTTTACAGCTCAGCAATATTTCATTGCATATGTATAACACAACTTCTTAAGCCAATCATCTGTTGATGGACACTTTGGCTGTTTCCATGTCTTGGCATTTGTAAATAGTGCTGCTATGAATATTGGAGTGCTTGTGTCTCGATGGACATGGGTTTGGGTAAACTCCAGGAATTGGTGATGGACAGGGAGGCCTGGCGTGCTGCAATTCATGGGGTCGCAAAGAGTCGGACACAACTGAGCGACTGGACTGAACTGAACTGTGTCTTTTCAAATTAGAATTTTCATTTTTACCAGATATATACTCAGGATCACATGATAGCTCTATTTTTAGTTTTGAATGAAAAATCCAGGCTGCTTTCCATAGTAGAAGCAACAATTTATAGTCCCACCAATTCAAGCTGGATTTAGAAAGGGCAGAGGAACCAGAGATCAAATTGCCAACATCCACTGGATCATAGAAAAAACAAGACAGTTCCAGAAAAACATCTACCTCGGCTTTATTGACTACGCCAAAGCCTTTGACTGTGTGGATCACAACAAACTGTGGAAAATTCTTCAAGAGATGGAATACCAGATCACCTTACTGCCTCCTGAGAAATCTGTATGTAGGTCAAGAAGCAACAGTTAGAACCAGACATGAAACAATGGACTGGTTCCAAATTGGGAAAGGAGTAAGTCAAGGCTGTATATTGTCACTCTGTTTATTTAACTTCTATAAAGAGTACATCATGCAAAATGCTGGGCTGGATGAAGCACAAGCTGGAATCAAGATTGCTGAGAGAAATATCAATAACCTCAGATATGCAGATGACACCACCCTTATGGCAGAAAGCAAAGAGGAACTGAAGAGCCTCTTGATGAAAGTGAAAGAGGAGAGTGAAAAAGCTGGCTTAAAACATTCAGAAACAAAGATCATGGCATCCAGTCCCATCACTTCATGGCAAATAGATGGGGAAACAATGGAAACAGTGACAGACTTTATTTTCTTGGGCTCCAAAATCACTACAGATGGTGACTGCAGCCATGAAATTAAAAGATGCTTGCTCCTTGGAAGAAAAGCTATGACAAACCTAGACAGCATATTATAAAGCAGAGACATTACTTTGCCAACAAATGTCCATCTAGAGTCAAAGTTATGGTTTTCCCAGTAGTCATGTATGGATGTGAGAGTTGGACCATAAAGAAAGCTGAGCACTGAAGAAATTGATGCTTTTGAATTGTAATGTTGGAGAAGACTCTTGAGAGTCCCTTGGACTGCAAGGAGATCAAACCAGTAGATCCTACAGGAAATCAGTCCTGAATATTCATTGGAAGGACTGATGCTGAAGCTGAAACTCCAATACTTTGGCCACGTGATGCAAAGAAATGACTCATTGGAAAACACCCTGATGCTGGGAAAGATTGAAGACAGGAGAAGGGGATGACAGAGGATGAGATGGTTGGATGGCATCACCCACTTGATGGACATGTGTTTGAGCAAGCTCCAGGAATTGGTGATGGACAGGGAAGCCTGGCATGTTGCAGTCCACGAGGTCGCAAAGAGTCAGACACGACTGAGCGACTGAACTGAACAGAACTACCATCTCTCTGCGGCTTATTCTTTATCTTTGGATGTGGAATATCTTTTTTTGGTGGCTTCCAACATCCTTCTGTTGATGGCTGTTCACCTTCTAGTTGCAGTTTTGGGGTTCATGCAGGAGGAGATGAGCGCACATCCTTCTACTCCACCATCTTGAGCCAAAAGCCTGAAGTATCCTATGTTTTTTGACTAAAGAGCGTTCTTTAGTACTTCCTTTAGATAGGTCTTCTAGCTTTAAACTGTCTCAATGTTTATTGATCTGGAATGTCTTCTTTGTACATTTTGAAATTTTTATACATTTTTAAAGGTTATACTCCATTTACAGTTATTACAAAATATTACTGTATTCTTTGTGTCATACAGTACATATTGCAGCCTATCTTGTACCATTATTTGTACCACTCACTCTCACATCCTTTTATTGTCCCTCCCCACTCACCACTGAAAACTAATATGTTATCTGTTCCTTTTTTCTGTTGTTTTTATATTCACTAGTTTCTAGTATAGTTTCAATTTTACATATAAGTGATATCATATAATAATTGTGTTTCTCTAACATTCCACTAAACATAATACACTCCAAGTCCACCCATGTTTCTGCAAATGGCAAAATTTTATTCTTTTATGGCTGAGTAGTATTCATTGTGTATATATATATGTACCACTACTCTATCCATTCATCTATTGATGGACACAGGTTGCTTCCTTATCTTGGCAACTGTACATAATGCTGTTATGAACATTTGGGTGCATATATCTTCTTGAATTAGTATTTTTATATATATATACTCATGAATGGAATTGCAGGGTCACTGGGAATTTTATTTTTAATTTTTTGCAAAAACTCTGTACTGTTTCCCACAGTGGCTGAACAAAAATTATGTTCCCAGCAACAGCATAGGAGGGTTTCATTTCCTCCACATCCTTACCAATATTTATTACTTGTGTTCTTTTTTATGATAACCATTCTAATTGGTTTGAGGTGATATCTTGTGGTTTTGACTTGCATTCTCTTGATGATTAGCAATGTTGAGCTACTTATCACTGACAAAACAAAAAAGCAGACTACTGAATAGAAGACAATGGTTGCAAATGATATGTCTGATAAGAGATTAATATCCAACATATATAAACAGATCATACAAGTCAACATAAAAAAATAAAACAACTCTAAAATAGGCAGAACCAAATAGACATTTTTCAAAGAGGAAATGCAAATCATCAATAGTCAAATGATACCTTTATTGTATTTTTTACATATACAATTGTACTGGGTTTAATATTCTTGCTTCACAGTTTTTTTCATTGAGCACGTGGCAGAAATGTTTTGACATAAAATTTAAAATACTTCTTTGTGGTACTTACAATGGAATATTACTCAGCCTTAAAAAGGAACGTATTTGAGTAAGTTCTAGTGAGGTGGATGAACCTAGAGCCTGTTATACAGAGTGAAGTAAGTCAAAATAGAAAAAAAATACTGGATATTATTGTGTATACATGGAATCTAGAAAGATGGTACTGATGAACCTATTTACAGGGCAGCAGTAGAGATGCAGATGTTGGGAACAGACTTGTGGATCCAGTGGGGGAAGGAGAGTGGGAGACAAATTGAGAGAGTAGAATTGAAACATATACATTACCATATATAAAATAGGTAACCAGTGGCAATTTGCTGTATGAAGCAGGGAGCTCAACTTGGTGCTCTGTGACAATCAAGAGGGATGGGATGGAGTGAGATGTGGGAGGGAGGTTCAAGAGTAAGGGGACATATATATACCTATGGCTGATTCATGTTGATAAATAGCAGAAGCCAACACAACATTGTAAAGCAATTATTTCTAATTAAAAATAAATTTTAAAAATTTAAGATACTTCCAAGAAAGAAAAGAGACTAAAGAAAGTCATATGGAATGCACAGTGATGTTATTGCAATGGTAGCTAATGACAGATTGAAAACAGCAGGGAGAAGTGTGTTCCAGACTGCTTCAGTTTGTGAGATATGTGTTCCTGAGTCCAAACAAATGGTTTGAAGAGGGTCAAAATGAAACATGAGAGGTACATCATATTAAGCCCAAACAGGTTGAGAGTTTATGACCTGTGCTAATATTCCTAGTGCTAGAGGATTACATTTACCACTTTAAAATCAAATGGTGCTTAACAAAGAGGAACACAAATGTTGCAGTCATAATTAAAGTTAAGTTTAGGGTTAGTTGGGCTTCCCTTGTGGCTCAGCTGGTAAAAAATTCTCCTACAATGCTGGAGACCTGGGTTCAAACCCTGGGTTGGGAAGATCCCCTTGAGAAGGGAAAGGATACCAGCTCCAGTATTCTGGCCTGGAGAATTCCATGGACTGTATAGTCCATGAGATCGCAAAGAGTCAGACATGACTGAGCAACTTTCACTTTCACTTAGGGTTAGTTATAACAACAATGTGGTTGGTAGGCATCAAAGTAACAAAGAAAAATTGACATTTACTGAAGAATGGGTGCCCTAAAGTTGGCAGTTGAAATCACTGCCAAACTGTCCTGTGAAAAGAAACAGAGAATATTGAAGAATGATAGTGACAAAATATGCTGCCACAGTAGGCTGATACTTCAAGTAAAATATCTCTGGAAAGACAGTGTGTATCCCAAATTTCAGTACTGCTTGAAATGGAAGTGACCTTCCTGTTGTCAATAAATACATTGGTAAAATATAAAAAGCATCTTGCATTCTGCTTTTTGTGTCTGGTGCCTTGGCTCAGAGCTGTGGCTGAAGGGTCACTTTCCTAAATCATTCAAAGCTGCTTATAGTCTAGGTGTGACTCTGAAAACTAGGTAATACTGGGGACTACGTGTGCAGGACACCAGGAGTTCCTGGAACTAGCAAGGATACATGGAAAATCTGACATTGAATTTTACTCATTTTGAATTGAGGGTTATTGTTTGACTTCTATTTTTTGACGTCAGGCCAAAAGACCTAGGAAAATGAGCTCTCACATCAGTTTGGGACCAGCTCTTCCTACTCTGTTTTTTCCAGGAATGAGGTAAGCCCCCTTTGGGGGCTCCCTATGCTAATAATCCCAAGACCAGAGATGTCATGTTTCTGCATGTGACATGAAAATTATGGCCTTGGAGGGAGATGGGCTGGTGGCATCCTTTCCTTATAATTATATCTAGAGAGCCTCATATCACATACATGGACTCACTTCATTGACTCAGCCTGGTGAGTTTCTATCTTGCAACTTCATTAATAGTGAGTGCTCAAGACTCAGGTGTCTTGTGGGATAAGACAAAATTTTCTCAATGAAGCGATAGGAGGATTATTTTCTCATAATTTCAGACTTATATGTTGGAAGATCAGAACAAAACACAGTAGATATTTACAGATGAAAGCACCAATTTTGTGAATTCTTCTGAGCAATGTATTGCGATTATGAATATTCACATCAGGACCAGCTTCCAGCTGTATCCTTCATTAAGTTTAATTACTGAAGGAGAGTGGATATATTGCATTCTTTGCTTATTTTACTTTTCCCTGAGAATTTGTATATTTCACAAAGGTCCATGAAAGTGACCAATATGGGGAGGGGATCTTCCTTTCCTAAAACTGTATAAGATTTTTCTCATGTTTCCCACTATTGCCACTAAAGCAGTGTTGTGTAGGTAGTATGATAATGTGGGTAGCAAAAATAAAATAATGAAATACTAACTGATTAATATAATAATAAAACAAACTTTAAGATGCTATTTTGTGATGTAGAATAAATAATTTTATCTAAACTGGGAAGAGTAATAAATTCTTTGCAGAAATGGTGCCATTCATGAAATGAAACAAACCTAAAATTAGATATTACTCTAAGGATGAAGAACTAGATTTGCCAAACTTTATTCTCTCAGAACAACTTATTTGTTATCTCCCCAAATAGCAGGTGGATTCTAGATATGACCTACTCTTTTCATTATTTCTCTTCTTTTCCTTTGAATCTAACCACTCAGAGTTTAGATAACTTTCTTGTTCTTGGTTTATCTAGTCTTATTTTCCCATCAGTATTCATAATATATGCATACTTTGAGTCTTAGAATATTGAGAATAGACTAAAATATAGCCAATTAAATGAGGATGAATGTGATCCATATTCTCTGTCTCCTGAGTCAGCTCAGAGGCTTTACTTACAGACTCTGAAGTACCTGTTTTTATCTTTTGTAATGAGTCCGGAGACATAAATTCATTAATGTATTAGAATACAGTTATGCTCTACAGTCTGACCAAATCTATGTGACTTCAATGGATGTTTCTAATTCTATTTCTCCTTTGGTCTGGACCATGTTACTAAAATCCTATGACTCTTTTAAGGCAGGGTGTCAGATTCAGAAAATAAAAATCCACGGCACCCACTTAAGTTTGAATTTTAGTTGAGTAACAGATAACTTTTAAAAACAAAATCATACCTGTAACTTTTTCAAGGTTTGTATAAGCATACCTTCTATCAAATTGCTGCCTTCTATGTTGTATGGCAATGGTTCCTACAGGTAAAAGTGCCTTGCAAACAAGTAATTTTGACTGGACTACCCACACCATCAATATTGACCCTACAAATTTCTTTCATTTAGAAAAATAAAAAAGGTTCAAAAATGAAAAAGGCTTTCAAATTTCAGGAAATTGAATTTTTCTCCTTTGGATGGTTTGTATTGCAAACACATTTTAAAGAGAAATAAAGACATATAGAATCTAAAATAACAAAAACAAAACACTTTTGTGCAAAAGACTTTTCAGTTTGAGCATGCAATATTTGCCTGCAGTTCTGAGAAATCTTTATACAAAAAATATTTTTAATTGAAATTAAAATTTAACTGAGCATCCTGTGTGCTGTTTGGTAATCCCATTCCATGAGATCTATTGTCATCTCCAGTTTAGCCTCAGTAGCAATGAACTCAAAAGCCTCATTGGAGAAAGGGGCACTGACCATCTAGGAGATCAATTCTTAGTGCCCACGTGAGTGCTAAGTCGCTTAAGTCCTGTCTGACTTTTTGTGACCCTATGGACCATAGCCTGACAAGCTCCTCTGTCCATGGGATTTTCCAGGCAAGAATACTGGAGTGGGTTGCCATGCCTTCCTCCAGTGGATCATCTTGACCCACGGATCAAACCCATGTCATTTACATCTCCTGCATTGGCAGAGGATTTCTTTACCACTAATACCACCTGGGAAGCCCTCTTAGACAGTATGTGATACTAAAAATCTCCCTATACTAATTAGAATTTTATAGGGAAAAAAAGACATACCTAATCTACTGTGCAATTTCTCATTCATAAACTTATAAATATTTGGTGGTTTTAGTGTAATATTCTACTGTCATGCATTTCTGACTATGAATCAAGAATACCAGCTGACTACATTTATGCATTGCTTTCATATTTTATTTATGGAAACGTATTTCTGTAAAAAACCTTAAAAACATAACCAAACACTCATAGACACCAAAAGAAGAATATGAAGCTATATGAGGTTTTGTTTTCTTATACAGCTGAAATTTTCTACATTCTGGATTGGTTTAATTGGATAAAATAATAATGTTTATATTCGTGGTAAATACATGAAAATGTAACTTTTAAAATTCTTCAGTAAAATTTTCGTATGGGTTCTGATATTTAATGGATCTTGATAAAGTACAAAAGAGAATAACTTTTGCTACTACTTTTACTATAGTAACATTTTAATATTGCTTTTTTATTTTTAATTACTTTTATATTGGAAATATGCATCTCTTTTCTCTCTTGGTTTACTTTATTTTCTAAATAATTTATTTATTTTAATTGGAGGCTAACTACTTTACAATATTGTAGTGGTTTTTGCCATACATTGACATGAGTCAGCCATGGGTGTACATGTGTTCTCCGTATCCTGAACCCCACTCCCAGCTCCCTCCCCATCCCATCCCTCTGGGTTGTCCCAGGACACTGGCTTTGAGTGCCCTGTTTCATGCATCGAACTTGAACTGGTCATCTATTTCACATATGGTAATATACATGGTTCAGTGCTATTCTCTCAAATCATCCCACCCTCGCCCTCTCCCCAAAGTGTGTTCTTTATATCTGTGTCTCTTTTGCTGTCTCGCATATAGCATCTTCGTTACCATCTTTCTAAATTCCATATATATGCTTTAATATGCTGTGTTGGTGTTTTTCTTTCTGACTTACTTCATTCTGTATAATAGGCTCCAGTTTCATCCACCTCATTAGAACTGACTCAAATGTGTTTTTTAATAGCTGAGTAATATTCCATTGTGTATATGTACCACCACCTTCTTATCCACTCATCTGTCGGTGGACATCTAAGTTGCTTCCATGTTCTAGCTTTTGTAAATAGTGCTGCAGTGAACAATGAGATACAAGTGTCTCTTTCAATTTTGGTTTCCTCAGGGCATATGCCTAGGAGTGGGATTGCTGGGTCATATGGTGCTTTTATCCCTAGTGTTTTAAGGACTCTCCATACCGTCTTCCATACTGGCTGTATCAATTTACATTCTCACCAACAGTGCAAGAGTGTTCCCTTTTCTCCACACTGTCTCCATCATTTATTATGTGTAGACTTTTTGATGAGGGCCATTCTGACTCGTGTGAGGTGATACCTCATTGTAGTTTTGATTTGCATTTCTCTAATGAGTGATGTTGAGCATCCCCTTGTGTTTGTTAACCATCTGTGTGTCTTCTTTGGAGAAATGTCTGTTTAGGTCTTTTTCCCACTTTTTGATTGAGTTATTTATTTTTCTGGTATTGAGTTGTATGAGCTGTTTGTATATTTTGGAAATTAATCCTTTGTCAGTTGTTTCATTCTCTATTATTTTCTCCCATTCTGAGGGTTGCCTTTTCACTTTGCTTATAGTTTCCTTTGCTGTGCAAAAGCTTTTAATTTTAACCAGCTCCCACTTGTTTACTTTTGTTTTTATTTCTGTTACTCTAGGAGTTGGTCGTAGAGGATCTTGCTTTGATTTATGTCATTGAATGTTCTGCCTATGCTTTCCTCTAAGAGTTTTATAGTTTCTGGTCTTACATTTAGGTCTTTAATCCATTGCAAAATGGATCTGAACTGACTCAGATTTGTGCTTTTTTAAAATTATTATACTGAGTATGAGTGCAAAAAATAGATATGCATGTTTTAAAGAACTGCTTTAACTGAGAAATTTTGCAATAACTCACAAGTTTTAAATTCTCATTTATTTTCAAAAAGGAAAAGTCCTATATGTTATTGCTATGTTGACTGATGTGGTACACAGTATAACTATTTAAGTTGAATTTAAGTCTTTTCACAGCTTGTCTTTCTCTAGGATATATTTTAAAGTATTTCTGGGCTTCCCTGGTGGTTCAGGGGTTAAGAATCCATCTGCCAATGCAGGAGACGTGGGTCTGATTCCTAGTCCGGGAAGATCCCGTGTGCCACAGCTGCTGAATCTTTGCTCTGGAGCCCAGCAGCCACAATTACTGAAGCCCATGTGCCCTGCAACCGTGGTCTACAGCATGAGGTGCCAACACAATAAATCCCTGTACTACAACTGGAGAGCAGCCCCTGCTTACCACGACTAGAGAAAAAACGCCTGCATAGCAACGAAGACCCACCAGAGCCAAGAATAAATATATAGACATATAAATAAATATTTTTAAAGTATTTCTGAAAATGTAATACATGTATTTTAAATCTCATATTTAACAAATTATAAAACTCATCACTTATTGTATGAAAAATAAATTATCAATTTGTTTAATCATATTTCAGAATTATTTATTATACCAGTGGTATAACACAATAAAACTACAGAAGTTAGTTTTTGAAAGCATAATAAAATATTGTTTAATAGCTATTGCTCAGTTCAGTTCAGTTTAGTTGCTCAGTCCTGTCCAACTCTTTGCAACCCCATGGATGGCAGCACACCAGGCTTCCCTGTCCATCACCAATTCACGGAGCTTACTCAAACCCCAGTCCATTAAGCAGGTGATGCCATCCAACCATCTCATCCTCTGTCGTCCCCTTTTCCTCCTGCCTTCAATCTTTCCTAGCATCAGGTTCTTAACCAGTGAGTCAGTTCTTCACATCAGGTGGCCAAAGTATTGGAGTTTCAGCTTCAGCATCAGTCTTTCCAATGAATATTCAGGACTGATTTTTTTTTAGGATGGGCTGATTGGACTTCCTTGCAGTCCAAGGGACTCTCAAGAGTTTTCTCCAACACCACAGTTCAAAAGCTTCAATTCTTCAGCACTCAGCTTTCTTTATAGTCCAGTTCTCACATCCATACATGACTACAGGAAAAACCATGGCTTTGACTAGATGGACCTTTGTTAGCAAAGTAATGTCTCTGCTTTTTAGTATACTGTCTAGGTTTGCCATAGCTTTTCTTCCAAGGAGCAAGCATCTTTTCATTTCATGGCTGCAGTCACCATCTGCAGTGATTTTGGAGACCCCCCAGAAATAAAGTCTCTCACTGTTTCCATTGTTTTCCCATCTATTTGCCATGAAATGATGGGACCGGATGCCATAATCTTAGTTTTATGAATGTTGAGTTTCAAGCCAACTTTTTCACTGTCCTCTTTCACTTTCATCAAGAGGCTCTTTACTTCCTCTTTGCTTTCTGCCATAGGGGTGGCAGAATAACATAAATTTAACAATGGCCCAAGAACCTTTATACTTATCAAAGGACAGAATTTTTAAAATAACTCACCAGAGAAATGTACGATAATATACCTTTTTATAGTTGCTTTGAATTAATTCCTAATGTCATAATAAATCATTAGGAGAGGGAACACCTGAGTTTAAGTAGTATGTTCTATTTTACTTTAAAATTTTTTTAAAACAATTCATATTGTGATAAAGATTTTTCTAGGGCTTTTGGTAGAATTTCTTTAATAAATACCATAGGTCTACTTTCAGTTGTTGGAAAGCAATGGAAATCCCCCTCCTTTTTAATTTTCATAAACATTTTCTATTCTAAAAGAAAAGTATGGCTCTTTTTTTCTAAATTTCCAGCGGTTTGTTGTTGTGGTCTATTCACTGAGTTGTGTCCAAACTTTGTGACCCCATGCTGTAGCATACCAGGCTTCCCTGTCCTTCACCATCTCCTGGAGCTTGCTCAAAGTCATGTCCATTGAGTCAGTGATGCCATCCAACCATCTCATCCTCAGTCACTCCCTTCTCCTCCTGCGCTCAATCCTTCCAGCATCAGGGTCTTTTCTAATGACTCAGCTCTTCACATCAAGTGGTCAAAGTAATGGAGCTTCAACTTCATCATCAGGCCTTCAGATGAATATTAAGGATAAATTTCCTTTAGGATTGACTGGTTTGATCTCCTTACTGTCCAAAGGATTCTCAAGAGTCTTCTCCAGTACCACAATTCAAAGAATCAGTTCTTCAGCACTCAGCCGTCCGTATGGTCCAACTCGCACATACTTACATGACTACTGGAAAAACCATAGCTTTGACCATGTGGACCTTTGTCAACAGAGTGATGCTTTTTAATATGCTATCTAGATTTGTCATAGCTTTCCTTCTAAGGAGCAAGTGTCTTTTAATTTCATGCCTGTTGTCACTGTCTGCAGTGACTTTGGAGACCAAGAAAATAAAATCTGTCACTGTTTTCATTGTTTCCCCTTCTATTTGCCATGAAGTGATGGGACTGGATGCCATGAACTTAACTTTTTTTAATGTTGAATTTTAAGCCATGGTTTTCACTCTCTTGATTCACCATCATCAAGAGGCTCTTTAGTGTCTCTTCATTTTCTGCCATTAGAGTGGTTTTATCTGCATATCTGAGGTTGTTGATATTTCTCCTGGCAATCTTGATTCCAGCTTGTGAGTCTTCCAGCTTGGCATTTCACATGATGTACTCTGAAAATAAGTTAAATAAGCAGGGTGAAAATGTACAGCCTTGACTTACTCCTTTCCCAGTTTTGAACCAGTCTGTTTTTCCATGTCCAGCTCTAACTGTTGCTTCTTGATCTGCATGCAGGTTTTTCAGGAGACAGGTAAAGTGGTCTGCTATTCCCATCTCTTTAAGAATTTTCTTTGCAGTTTGTTGTGATCCACAGAGTAAAAGGCATTAGCATAGTCAATGAAGCAGAAGTAGATTTTTTTCTGGAACTCCCTTGCTTTTGCTATGATCCAATGGATGCTGGCCATTTGATCTCTGGTTCCTCTGTCTTTTCTAAATCCAACTTGTACATATGGAAGTTCTTGATTCATGTACCGTTGAAACTTAGCTTGAAGAATTTTGAGCATGACCAAACTAGCATGTGAAATGAGTGCAATTGTACGGTAGTTTGAACATTCTTTGGCATTGCCCTTCTTTGGAATTGGAATGAAATCTGGCCTTTTCCAGGCCTGTGGCCACTTCTGAGTTTTCCAAAGTTGCTGGTATATTGATTCCACCACTTTTAGGATTTGAAATAATTCAGCTGGGATTACTTCACCTCCACTACCTTTCCTTATAGTAATGCTTCCTAAAGCTCACTTGACTTCACACTCCATAATGTCTGGCCCTAGATGAGTTACCACACCACTGTGGTTATCCAGGTCATTTCTGTGTATTCTTCCACCTCTTCTTAATCTCTTATGCTTTTGTTAGGTCCTTGTTGTTCCCATCCTTTATTGTGCCCATCTTTGCTTGAATTGTTCCCTTGGTACCTCCAATTTTCTTGAAGAACTTTCTAGTCTTTCTCATTCTATTGTTTTCCTTTATTTCTTTCCATTGTTCATTTTAAAAGGATTTGTTATCTCTCCTTGTTATTCTTTGGAACTCTGCATTCAGTTGGGTATATCTTTCCCTTTCTCATTTGCCTTTAGCTTCTCTTCTTTTCTCAGTTATTTGTAAGGTCTCCTTAGACAATCACTTTGCCTTCTTGCATTTCTTTTTCTTGGGGATGGTTTTGGTCACTGCCTCCTGTATAATGTTATAAACCTCTGTCCATAGTTGTTCAGGCACTCTGTCTACCAGATCTAATCAGTAGATTGTGACGTGAAAGTCGCTCAGTCGTGTCTGACTCTTTGCGACCCCATGGACTCTATAGTTCAGGAATTCTCCAGGCCAGAATACTGGAGTGGGTATCCTTTTCCTTCTCCAGAGGATCTTCCTAAACCAGGGATCAAACCCAGGTCCCAGGTCTCCCTCATCGCAGGTGGATTCTTTACCAGCTGAGCCACAAGGGAAGCCCAAGAATACTGGAGTGGGTAGTCTATCACTTCTTAGCAGATCTTCCCAACCCAGGGAAGGGAATCGAACCAAGGTCTCCTGCATTGCAGGCAGATTCTTTACCAACTGAGCTATAAGGGAAGCCCCCAATCAGTAGCTTGATCTTGGTCAAATTGGAAGCAACTGTGTAGAAGATAAGATTACTACCAAGAGACAAATTGAGGGATCATAGCAAGGAAAAAATATGTATGATGCAACTTGTAAATTTCTGTTTAAATTTCATACATCAGGAGGAATTGGGGTTAATGGTGATGGCCTGGAACCCCTCATGACTCTGTTCATGAAGAAAAATGCCTTATATTTGAAGTCATTGTGAAAATGCAATAACTCAAACAGCTGTGGAGACAGCACAAACAGTACCAATACAAACATCACTATGTGGATGAGGGCCAAGTGACGCATGACTGACTCACTGGGTTTCAATCTGCAGTCCAGAATGAACATAAAGATGTGGGGGAAAAAAAGCCTTGCCTAAGACTCCAATGCCAGATTGGGGGAAAAAAAGGTATTTTTAATAATAACATGTGGAAACTAATGTTAATGGCTTGGAGGAAATATATTTTGTATGTCTGCAATAAAAAAGAAGACATAACATCAATGTTCTTTCTTCAATAGTCTAAATCATTGTCTCAGTCATATTTTTATTTCCCTTAATCATTCTTGATTAATGTTATATCACACAAAATCTTTGAAATAAAGCCTCAGCCTTATTCTAGTCACCAAATGACACACACACGCATACATAACACTCAACATATCCTCAATCATACATTTAAAGTGCATTGTCAACTAGGCTCCTATTATTCCAGAATTAATTTTTTACAAAACATTGTTTGCTCCACATTTCCTGGCTTAATAATTAATATCTAAAGCTATGATGAAATATAAAATTACACAATTGTATTTGTAAAGTTAGACTGAGTGAAAATTTGTAAATGTGGAAAAATTATTAAAACCAAAAACTGGAAAAAACATCCAATTGATGTCCAACCTTATATCATATCACTTTCCTTGGATGCACACATAATTTTCATCAAATTACTTTAATCCAGTAATTAACTGTGTGACATTGACAAAATGGAAAACCACCATATTCATTTGGTTTCTTTTTATATACAATAGTGCCCAATTATATAGTCAAGGTCACATAACTTGATGACCAATACATACAAATGTGTAAGGCAATTCATAAAACTTTACAGTGGTATTCTTGGCTCATGCCCCAAAACTCATGGCTGAGCCAGAACATTGCTCTAAAATGACCTAATGTGCTTAAGTTTGTAAAGGAGAAGTTATGTAGCTGATTATGATTTTTACTCCATCTCCAAAAACTTTATCTAATAGAAGAATCCATGTATCTTAAATGCCAGGCCCAAATATCTGATCATGTCCATCAACATACATCTGAAAGTCCCTAATTTTTAAATCCTGCTCCTATTACTCCGGTGTTCAGAAGTACCAGAGTAATACTGACTTAAATGCTTTCCATTCTTCACATTTTAAGTATCATAATTCACTACTAGTATTAATAAAAGAATATTAAGGCATTGGCTAAGTACTAATATACATATGATTATTTATTTATTAACTGCATATCTGAATAAACTTAATGTTATACAGCAAGTATCATAACCATAAACTAAAAAAGGGAAAGTATAAATAATTAGAAAAATAACATACATAGGAATTTTAGTACTTTATTGCCCCATGAGATTCTTGCCCCATGAGATATCCAGCTCACCTCTTTAACTGATGTCCCTGACCCAATAAATGACTGTCACACCCTGAAAAGGAGTCAGTTTTCTTGATCATTAGACGTTATCTTTCTTCAGTGAGGCTCTTGAGAAGAAAGATTGGCAGCCTGGACAGAAAAGAGAGAGTCCTCATGGATTCTGGTTGATTATTAAAAGCATAATTAACTTTCATTCATATCTTGGAAGTTTATCTCAACTGTAAGAACCAAATAACTGACTGATAGCTACTAGCAACATGCTTCTGTACTTAAAAAATATATTTGATATTTCTCTGAATTTTAAATTTAACTATGTGTTTTTTTAAAGATTTGGACCACTTTTAAAATCTTTATTGAATTTCTTACAATATTGTTTTATATTTTGGTCTTTTGGCCATGAGGTTTGTGGGATCTTAGTTCCCTAACCAGAGGTTGAACCCACACCACCTGCATTGGAAGGTGAAGTCCTAACCAATGGACTGCCACGAAGTCCCAATAATGTGTTTTTGTATATTTATTTGATGAATCTTAAAACTCCAACATGCAAGAACTGGGGAATTTACGAGAAATACAATTGAATGGACAGAAATAAAAACAACAGACTGAACATGAATTTGGTCTTAGATCAAATGAATGAAGGAGAAAGAAGGTAATGAAAAGAAGACTTTTATAAGAACCCCTCTGCTATTTTGCACAACATGAATATGGTCCTTGGAAGAAAGTGAAGTTCAATAAAATGCTTTCCTCATCTTCATGATAATGTGAATTTACTAACTGTGTTATTTAGTGAGTAATATTTATACAGAAACTTTTGTACTCAGGTTGGTAGATAATTTAGGTATGTATCAGTTCAGTTCAGTCACTCAGTCATATCCGACTCTGCGACTTCATGCCCTGCAGAATGCCAGGATTTCCTGTTCATCACCAACTCTCGGACATTTCTCAAACTCATGTCCATCAAGTCGGTGATACCATCCAACCATCTCATCTTCTGTCATCCCCTTTTCCTCCTGCCTTCAATCTTTCCCAACATCAGGGTCTTTTCCAATGAGTCAGTTCTTCCCATCCTGTGGCCAAAGTATTGGAGCTTCAGCATCAGTCCTTCCAATGAATATCCAGGACTGATTTCCTTTAGTATTGACTGGCTTGATCTCCCTGCAGTCCAAGGGATTCTCAAGCGTCTTCTTCAACACTACATTTCAAAAGCATCAATCCTTTGGCGCTCAACTTTCTTAAGGGTCTAACTATCACATGTGTACATGACTACTGGAAAAATCATAGCTTTGACTAGATGGACCTTTGCTGGCAAAGTAATATCTCTGCTTTTTAATATGTTGTCTAGGTTGGTTATAGCTTTTCTTCAAAGGAGTAAGCATCTTTTAATTTCATGGCTGCGGTCACCATCTGCGGTGAGTTTGGAGCCCAAGAAAATAATTGTCTGTCACTGTTTCCATTGTTTCCCTATCTACTTGCCATGAAGTGATGGGACTGGATGCATGATCTTAGTTTTCTGAATGTTGAGTTTTAAGCCTCTTTTTTGCTCTGTTTCACTTTCATCAAGAGGCTCTTCAGTTCTTTTTTGCTTTCTGCCGTAAGGGTGGTATCATCTGCATATCTGAGGTTATTGATATTTCTCCCAGCAATCTTGATTCCAGCTTGTGAGTCTTCCAGCCAAGCATTTTGCATGATGTACTCTGCATATAAGTTAAGTAAGCAGGGTGACAATATACAGCCTTGACTTACTTCTTTCCCAATTTTGAACCAGTCTGTTGTTCCATGTCCACTTTGGGATTGGAATGAAAACTGACCTTTTCCAGTCCTGTGGCCACTGCTGAGTTTTCCAAATTTGCTGGCATTTTGAGTGCAGCACTTTAACAGTAGCATCTTTTAGAATTTGAAATAGTTCAGCTGGAATTCCATCACCTCCACTAGCTTTGCTTAAAATAATGCTTCCTAAGGCCCACTCGACTTCACAATCCAGGATGTCTGGCTCTAGGTGAGTGATCACACCATCATGGTTATCTGGTTCATTAAGATCTTTTTTTGTATAGTTCTTCTGTGTATTCTCAACACCTCTTCTTAATGTCTTCTTCTGTTAGGTTCATACCATTTCTGTCCTTTAGTGTGCCCATCTTTGCATGAAATGTTCCCTTGGTAGCTCTAATTTTCTTGAGATCTCTAGTCTTTCCCATTCTATTCTTTTCCTGTAGTTCTTTGCACTGATAACTGAGGAAGGCTTTCCTATCTCTCCTTGCTATTCTTTGAAACTCTGTATTCAGATGGGTGTATCTTTCTTTTTCTCCCTTGCCTCTAACTTCTCTTCTTTTCTTACCTATTTGTAAGGCCTCCTCAGACAACCATTTTACCTTTTTGCATTTCTTTTTCTTGGGGATGGTCTTGATCACTGCCTCCTGTCATGAACCTCTGTCCATAGTTCTTCAGGCAGTCTATCTATCAGCTCTAATACCTTGAATCTATTTGTCACTTTCACTGTATAATCATAAGGGATTTGACTTAGGTCATACCTGAATGGTCTAGGGGTTTTCCCTACTTTCTTCAATTTAAGTCTGAGTTTTGCAATAAGGAGATCATGATCTGAGCCACAGTCAGCTCCCAGTCTTGTTTTTGCTGACTGTATAGAGCTTCTCCATCTGCAGCTGCAAAGAATATAATCAATCTGACTTTGGTATTGATCACCTGGTGATATCCATGTGTAGTGTTGTCTTTTGTGTTGTTGGAAGACAGTGTTTGCTATGACCAGTGCATTCTCTTGGCAAAACTCTGTTAGCCTTTGCCCTGCTTCATTCTGTACTCCAAGGCCAAACTTGCCTGTTACTTACCCCAGGTATCTCTTGACTTCCTATCTTCCTATCTTCCAATCCAGTCTGCTATGATGAAAAGGACATCATTTTTTGGTGTTAGTTCTAGAAGGCCTTGTATGTATTCTAAATGACAAAATAACATTATGTGCAGTGTTTTACTGTTATATCAATGTAAAAGTTATTTTCCTCATCAGATTCACCATATACTATGAATATCTTTATAAGATCTGTGAGTGGACATCAGTAGCATAAAGTGATAATGGAAATTGAAGGAGACAAAGCGAGAAAGATTTGGTTAAGTGATAACAGATTAGTAATAAGAAAAATAAAGCCGGTAATATTATTAAAGGAAAATGCTTCCCGCTATGATTAGTTTATAAATAGACCTTTATGAAATGTAAACAAAGCAAGTAATATATAAGATCAGCATCAGAAACCACTGAATAAGTGAAATGAATTTCTCATTGCATGGCAATTGAATTTAATGTATGGCGCAGGTGGAGGCACAATGTTTGCTGAAAAGAATATATATAACTTGAAGATATTAATTCTCAGCCCCATTCCCCAGGGAAAAGTCATAAGAAAAGAATGTGTAACTGCATAAGTAGAAGAAGAGCAACAACAACAACAACAAAAAACACTGGAGTGTCTTCCTCATAAATCTTATACTACAAATTCTAATAAACTCAAAACCCTGTCAGGCAATGTATTTTTCTCACTACTATGTCTCATATTTTATAATATCATAATTTTGTTGTTGTTCAGTTGCTAAGTCATGTCCAACTATTTGAGACCCCATGGACAGCACGCAGCATGCCAGGCTCCTGTCCTCCACTATCCCCTGGAGTTTGCTCAAATTTATGTCTATTGAGTCAGTGATGCTGTCTAACCATCTTACCCTCTGTTCCCCCTTCTCCTTTTACCTTTAATCTTTCCAGCATCAGGGTGTTTTCCAATGAGTCAGCCCTTCCCATCAGGTGGCCAAAGTACAGGAGCTTCAGCTTCAGCAACACTCTTTCCAATGAATATTCAGGACTGATTTACTTTAGGATTGACTGGTTGGATCTCCTTGCAGCCCAAGGGACTCTCAAGAAATGTTTCCATGCTATTCTTTCCATTCATCCCACCCTCTCCCCACTTGTGACCGCAAGTCTGCCCTCTATATCATCATCTCCATTGCTGCCCTATGAAAAGGTTCATCAGTACCATCTTTCTACAATTCATATATATGTGTTAATATGTGGTATTTTTCTTTCTATTTCTGACTTACTTCACTCTGTATAATAGACTGTAGATTCTTCTACCTCATCAGAACTGACTCAAATGTATTTCTTTTTATGGCTTAGTAATATTCCATTGTGTATATGTACCCCCATTTCTTTATGCACTCACCTTCGAAGGACATCTAGGTTCTTTCCATATCCTAGCTATTATAAATAGTGCTGCAATGAACATTCGTGTTCAAGAGTCTTTTTAAATTATGGTTTCCCTAGGGTATATGCTCAGTAGTGGGACTATTGAGTCACACCCAGGTGGTGCTAGTGGTAAAGAACCTGCCTCCCAATACAGGAAACATAGGAGATGTGGGTTTGATCCCTGAATTGGGAAGATGCCCTGGAGAAGGGCATGGAAACCTACTCCAATATTTTTGCCTGGAAAATCTCATGAACAGAGGAGCCTGGCAGGCTACAGTCCATTGGGTCACACAGGGTTGGACATGACTGATGCAACTTAACATGCACCCACATATGGTAGTTTTGCTTCTAGTTTTTAAAGAAATGTTTATACTGTTTTTCATAGTGGCTGTATCAATTTTGGGAATTTTTACATTCCCACCAACAATGTTAGATGATTCCCTTTTCTTCACGTCCTCTCCAGCATTTATTCTTTGTAGACTTTTGATGATGGCCATTCTGACCAGTGTGAGGTGATATCTCATGGATGCAAAGAGTCGGACACGACTGAGAGACTGAACTGAACTGAACTAGCTCTTACTATATACCAGGCTGGTTATTGGAAACTGCTCTTTTGTTTGCCACAAGGTGGCGTTATAGTCTTTCTTGCCAACCATCGTGCTCCATCTTCTGACACCACTCCATGTTTATCAGAACTTGTTCTCCCAGACACACTTGGGAGCGCACTCAAGGAGCCTGCAGCAGAGATGGGAGTTATGGGCTTAGGGTTCATGCCCTTCTGGGTTACCAGTGCACCTGGGTAGGGAAATCCCTGGGGATGGTACTCTGAGAGGCTTATGGGATGTTTTCCTGCTGAGCACAATCCTTTTAATAACCTTTAAATTCTTTTCTGCCTCTTTCCCAATATCCTCCCTGCCATCAGTTGTAGGACTCCCACCTTACTACTTGAGAGGCTGGTGGAAAAAAATCGGACTTTTCCAGCCATGACTGTCACTCACTCACCACTTTTCCCACAAGGAGTAGTCACCTCCATCTGATAAATCAGTCTTACTCAATATTTTCTTGGGGAAAGGCAGCACAGGGAAAGTTTCTCTTACAGTCCCTGCTGCAGTCAGACTGGCATTTTTCTTTTCACTCCAAGGATGAGCTTCACTTCTGCAAGTTCTCCCATGGGTGAGTGTCTGCCCAGCTCAGCATTTCCCTCATTTTTTGTCTGGTAGCAAACTAAGGAGTCTAGACAGTTTCTCTGGCTCTGCTAGTTCTGCAGCCATATAAAAGTTTGCCTGTTGCTACCAGTTTTACTCATGGGCAAAACTGCTCCCAAGTCCTTGGGAGTAAGATGCTAGGTAACAATGTCCTGATTCCCAGAAGCCTGGAGCCCAGGATGGAGTAG
The DNA here is from genome assembly GCF_054371585.1 of Giraffa tippelskirchi. Lineage (NCBI taxonomy): Eukaryota > Metazoa > Chordata > Mammalia > Artiodactyla > Giraffidae > Giraffa > Giraffa tippelskirchi. The sequence continues at coordinate 115,391,530 of NC_137280.1, read as the reverse complement.
AGAAGGCAGTACTCTTGTTTCCACTGGGCCTTCCTGGTCATTCTGTCATGGCTTCCAGATGGTTCAAGTGAGGCAAAAGCAGGAAAAGCAGCACCCTCCTTGCTTGGGTTGTTAAAGTCTGCTTCTAGCTGGTTTCTGCTTTGAACTCTGGGTGCAACAGGGGTAGGAGCTGCTGTAGGGAAAGTGGCAGGTGTGTAAGGAAGTGCTTTCTAAATGTAAGAGCAGGCAGATAGCTATATATAAGCAGAGAATAGCTGTTCATTGATCAGATGGCAGGAAATCATACATCTTGTGAATGACAGGGGGTCTTGGGCAGACAAAGCAGTAACCTCCAGACTGACAGAAAACCAGACATCTTGGGTGACAAGGATCCTAGAGACAGACAAAGAAAGGTGAAGAAAGATGGGAATCTCTGGTGTCAGAATGTAAGTTTTCCCTCATTATGCTCTCATTACAATATAATCAGGCTTACAGATAAGAAGTTCCCATCATGCATCAATGCCTTGACACAGCCAGTCAAGACTGGATAAATATTATAAAGCAATCATCAATCAATTAAAAATAAATAAATATTTAAAAATGAAGACAAACTGGAAAAAAAAAAATAAGAACAAAAATCCCTCCTCCCCTTGGGAAAGTGGAACTGGGATAAAAATCAGAAAATACCCTGTCCATCCTCAATGGATATTCTGCCCAAACATTTTTAACCAGTTTGCCAAAGGAACTCAAGACAGTCACTCACATGATCCTGCGCACTCTCCATTCTGAGAGTGTACTGTCACTTAATAAATCCTCAATTTGCTTTCTTGGACTCCGTGTCTTGTCTCTGAATTCTTTCTGCAATGAGACAAGAACTTACTCTGTAGTAAATTAAATGGAAAAATGTTGCCTACACAAACACAAGGTTGGATTTACCACCCTCTAGTTCAGAACTCATTCTTTATTGATACGAGGGAATGCTGTGGAATGTAAGTGACTACAGTAATAACTGTAAGAGCAACTGCCTAAGATGACAGTTGTGACTGCAAGGACTATTTACTACATTATTATATTGCATATGGAAATTGCTTTAGCTAATGAAGAAAGAGACCAAGACTAAAATCCTTCCCAGAGAGCTGGGCAGATCACATGCAGATTTGATCTCACTGTACCAAAAATTACTGCCCCACAGCTTCCTTATCTTAATGGACAAGATACTGGGTCATCTGAGAGGAAACTAGGTTACCCTCACTTCCCAGCCATGTGCCAGGTCTGAAGCCTGACCTACTGGGTACAGGGACCCACAGATGATCAGGATGGTGCACATTGAGAGGAACTAAGGATGGAGATAAACAGGATTCTGGCCCTAGATGGCTATGATGCATATGAAAGAAATAATTCAAAGAGCCCAGACTCTTCAGCTTCCTGTGAAGTGATAGTCACTCAGTCATGGCTGACTCTTTATGACCCCATGGACTGCAGCCCGCCAGGCTCCTCTATCCATTGAATTCTCCAGGCAAGAATACTGGAGTGGGTTGCCATTTCCTTCTCCAGGGGATCTTCTCAACCCAGGGCTTGAACCCAGGTCTCCCGCATTGCAGGTGGAGTCTTTACCATCTGTGCCACTAGGGAAGCCCCCTTGCATCTTCCTATACATAGAGAAGTATTAGATTGAGAACCAAGATGGCAGAGGAGTGCTTGGATATGGAGTGCATATCTCTCTATGGATGCATCCTACAACGGAGCACCTCTGTCTTTTGACTGAGCTGCAGGTATTTCTTGGTAACTTCGAACAGAGCCCCCCTCCCCAGTGCCTTCCACTGGGTGGTATTTCCTTGGTACCTTTCAAACAAGCCCCTCTCAGTATCTAGTCCATGGGGTGGGTATGCTCCAGTGTCTTTCAGCAACCCCCCCCCCCACCCCACAATATCTTTCAACTGAGAGGGGGAAATACCTGCTCTATCCCACCAAATAAAAATTCAGGATCTTCAACCAATACAGGAGATCTGAGAACCAGGAGGGATTTACTCAAATGCGTTCCGAACTCCTGGGGAAGTGGGTAGGGACAAGTGTGCCTCTGCCAGTACCAAGGCTCCAGTTCCTCGTAGAGTTCAGGCAGAGGAGAGGACTCTGCTCTGGGTCCCTTTATCAGTTGGCCAAAACTGTCGACTAAAAAATTAGTCACAGACTGAAAGCAGAGAGTTATTTTACTTGATGAGAATGTAAAGAACTTTGATCCTGGAAGACAGCATCTCAGTAGTCCTGGGAGACCGCTCCAAGGAGGCAGAAGAGTGAGTTAGGCTATATACAAATTTGTAACAAGCGGGGCAGGCAGTCTGAACATCAAAGATTATTGTTAAGTGACAAAGAATATGAGCTAGGTGTGATAGACTTGAGAAAACTTAGCAAGGCCTGTTTGATCAAAGTCTTCTCTGTTTCCCATTGTTTCTGCCTGGCATGGCAAACATTTGTTTACCAAACATTTGGTTATCCATCACCCTGTAAATTGATTTTTTTCCCTTTGAAATTCCATCTCTTACCTCTTCTACTAAATCCCAAATGGCATATAAGCATCAATTGCCTGAATGCCTGTGTGCTTCGTATTATGGACACCACACACATACAAAATTAAATTTGATTTTTGCTTCTAATAAGCTATCTCATGTCATTTCAATTCAGTGATCAGCCATAAGTATCTACAAGGGTAGAGGAAAATTATTTTCTCCCCTACAACAGGCTTCCCTGTAACAAGGAAGGGTCAATTTTGACTCTTCCATGCTAGATCTCTTTCTTTGACTAACATTTGTTTTTTGATGCTTTTGTTATTATGATCATACATAAGGGCCTGTCTCAGAGAACCCTGACCCCTCTTCCAGATCCTCAAACTAAAGTGCCTTCGTTTATCTCCCAGAGAGATAATCTGACCCTGCTCACCCATGAATAACTGGAAGAAAGAAGAAAATCAACACATCACCCTGCTTGAGGCTTGCCCCCATTCCTGTCCTCCCAACCTTCCCTCATAAAGGTAATGTCAACAGCACCCCTCATTTGCACATGGAGCAATCCATGTAATTTTCTTTCCCTTGTACTTTTCATCCCTAGTCCTGTGACCTGACAAACTCTATCCAGGATCTACTTACTCCTTCCATTCCCACCACTATTGTCCTAGCCCTGGGTGGTTCTCAGCTCCCTCACTGTCCTAACCATCTGAAAAGGATGACCAGGCCTTCTGCATAAAACCATAGCTCTCTACCAGCCAAGCCTACCCCTCAGGCCTCCAAATGAAAAGCCAGCATCTCACCACTGCAAATACAGAGTTTGTAAATTAATATGTTCACTTTGGGAAAATAGTATGGTTTAATTGTACGAAATTGCACATTCATAAACCTTGGGCCCCTGCATTTTCACTCCTAAGATGGCACCTATAGGTCACTATGAAAAAATGTACAAGGGACATATGAAGTGTTCCTAACAGCAGTCCTCATAATTGTGAGGAAGGAGAGGATAGCCATTGACAACAAAGGGCTAAAGAGAGCTTTGCAGAACTGAAAAGGATACATAGATAAATAAATATTAGTAGTATAATGTTTAGTTTAAATTAAGAACCAGTATGAAAAAAAACATGAAAGCTAGCTGCTCAGTCATGTCTGATCCTTTGCCATCCCATGCACTATAGCCTGCCAGGCTCCTCTGTTCATGGAATTCTCCAGGCAAGAGTACTGTAGTGGGTTGCCAATTAAAAAGATCTCGGTTCTTTCTATATTGATTCTGTGCATATTCTCTTGTATGTATTCAATCATGAGTCTTTCCCTTCTTCCATAGTTTGGGGACATAAGAGAAATACTCTACCTGTCATATAGAGACAACCAGTGCTATGATGGAAGGAAGACTGAGAAATCATTGAGGGAGGAGATGGAGACAAGAGAGACTGGCATTCCAGGCAGGAAGAACTGCAAGGCAAACACACAAACTCACAAATGAACATGACAGCTGCCTGTGGATGCAGATGAACACACAAAGACACCCACTGAAAACCCTTCGTAGTAAACTAAGAAAACCAAGTTCATGCCTTCTCCTTCTCTGGTCTGAACTGTCCAAAGGCTGGGACCTAATGCCCTAGTGCACATCTCACAGTCCATAGTCAGAGCTTCTGCTCCTAAATGCCCTGTGATCACATGAACCTTCCTCAGGACAAGGGGGCACACACACCTGTCATGGTCACTAATGGGCACCTACCAAGAGGAATTATTCACTGGACACTAACACAACTGCTGCCTCTGTAGGAGGTCTAGCCCCATCAGAGGTCTGTGAGCCTCTACAAAGTTGCCTTCTCCCTGCACAGAGCAGGAAAAGAAAGTAGAATCTGGACGGAATCCACAAGGGATATACAAAAATTTCTTTAGAGCCACACTTTGAAAAACTTTCCCAAGTTTGAGTTTCTGCTTTCAGGCTAATCTATCTATCAGATGCCTGAAGTGGTTTGGAATTGGCTTCAAAAGAATTCACAAGGTCCAGAAAAGCAGTCAAATTCAATAGTTATTGTTTGTGTCACTTCCTCTCATGTTTCCCCACCTTCTGGCAAACCCTCAACCCATGTGATGCATGCATGGGCATCCCTTCACCATCAAACACTAAGCAGGCTGGAGTGTTGACCAAGAGGCTGAGTGCGAGGCCTCCATGTGAGACTAGACTAGACCTCAGGAACCTATTCTGATCTCCAATGGTAAGCAAAGCAGGAAACAGGAGGAAAGGCAAGAAGTACAGGCATAAAATGCCTTGCCTAGAGCAGCAGCAGCAGAGCTCTCAGCCTGGGGTGTGGGCCAGAAGCTTTCAGCCTGAGTTCATTAAGAAAACCCTCTGCAACTTGTTTAGCTATACAAGGAGTTTCTCAGGTAGAAAATGAGTGTTGTCTTTCCATTACCCTGCAAAGGCTCACTAAGCTTTTCCGTGGCAATGGGCACTGTTCTGTGGTGACTGACATGACTACACCTCTAATATCTTGGTCTCCTTGGGACATGACATATTCAGGATGAGGCAGGTATATCTGGACATTCATGCGGTCTCTGAAATGCACAGAGGCAAAGCACACACCTCCTGGTTTGCAGAGGAAAGGAAAGGATCAGAAAAGGATCTGTCTCCTGGTCCCAGTAAGGTAAGCAAAGTCTAATTGGTCTAATAAACAATCTCCAGATTCTTATAGAATTGAAATCTCACCTGCCCAGGCTCAGTCCCTCCTCCAACTGAGACAGCTGCAGCAGGGATAGGAAAAGAGTCACATTACTACACCTTTCTGTCTCCCACTGGCCATAAAATGAAGGTGGGAGCTGGCTGCAGGGAAGACTCCGTCAAGTGGAACAGTGGCAGTTCTGCTGATGGCCTCTGCTGTGGTGCACATCTCTCACATAGGAGACACACCCGCTGGCAGGGAGCTAACACTGACATCCCCAGTGGAATCCCAGGGACAGACACAGCCCAGACCTACAGACCTCCTACCTCCTCTTCAGTATTTACAAATGGTAAAGAAATCTACATTTTTTTTTTTTTTTTTTTTGGACAAAGCCATCTAACCCAGGAAGACTAAGTCCAGCCCCATGGTTGGCTTAATGTGAAAGCACACTCCATTGTTAAAGGCTCACTAAAGGGATCCCTGCTCTCACTTCTCAGTCTGTCAGCCATTCTTTTCTGACCCAGAGCAGGAATCAGGGTGGCAAAGCCAGGTTCATCATCTCTTACCTGGGAAAAGATTTCCTAACTTGTTTTCAGCATTGCAATCTCTGCCCGAACTGTGGAAAACATCACTTACCGGAGATGTATTACAGACCAGACCAAGAGCTGGGATGTTTCTTGCAACATGGAATTGAAAGCACTGTGGGCCAGTGATGCCTCATGAGTCACAAGTGCTTGGGGCTGTCTCTGAGACAACAGTGCTCAGGTAACTGCTGGACAGTCTCCAAGAGCTTCCGCTATCACAGGGTGATAGAGTGGTTCTGCAATCCAAGGTTTGCAACTGGCTAGTTTGAACCCAGTTTCTCCTGCAGAGGCAGCAGCTCTGCTTTTGTCCAACAAGCAATTCCATTTTGTATGTTGTGTCACCTCTTGTCCTAAGGAAGGCTCACAGAGGATGTAGGAACACAAGGTCTAGACTGTGAGATGTGTATTTAGAGATACACCTCCTACCTGTAAAAGTTCAGGCCAGAGAAGAAAACGGTATAATTTGGTTTTCTTATTTTTCTTACTTTACTATTTCTTATTTTATGATTGAGGTCTTTAATTGGCTGTTTAGCTGTTTTCATCTGCATCCACAGGTAGCTGTCAAGTTCACTTGTGAGCTTGTGTCTTTGCCTTGCATTTCTTTCTGTCTGGAATGCCAGTCTCTCTTGTCTCCATATCCTCCTTCAATGATTTCTCAGTCTTTCTTCCATCATAGCATTGATTGTTTCTGAATGTCAGAGTATTTCTCTGATGTCCCTAAACTATGGCAGGAGGGAGAGATTCCTGACTGACAACTGTGAAATAGAGCATTTCCTGCAATATCAGTAAACAAGGATGTCCCAACCATCAGCGATTCCAGCCCTCCAGGTGTGAATTTCTGAGCCCAGAAGATGCCCAGGAAGAACAATACCTGCTATCATGCAGCCATCAGGTTGCTGCCACTCCCTACGGTGAGCCCGGAGGGGCACAAGGGGATGTGAAAAATGCAGAATACTGGTCTCAGATAGCTGAGATGAATTTGAAAAGAACGATTTTAGTGGGCCCAGACTTATATAATGACCACCTACACACTGAACAACCATCCCAAGAAATAGAACATCTTCAATAACCATACCTACCTATGTTGTTGAGCTCTCCTGAGGCTTTATTTAAAAGGCATTATATTGGTTCTTGGGGCTTCCCTGGTGGCTCAGTGGGAAAGAATCCTGTTGTCCCAATGCAGGAGACCTGGGTTTGACCCTGGGGACAGGAAGATCCTTTGGAGAAGGAAATGGCAACCCACTTCAGTATTTTTGCCTGGGAAATCCAATGGACAGAGGAGCCTGGTTGGCTATAGTCCATAGGGTGGCAAAGACTCAGTGACTCTCTGTTGCTTAGTGACTAAACAACAGCAAACACTGGTTCTAAATCTAAAAACTCAACATTATGTTACTAATATTTATTTATCTATGTTTAAGCTATGGCTCAGTCCTTTCAGCACTGCAGAGCTCTATTTATTTTTCCATTCTCTGTCAATGGCTATCCTGTTTTCCGACAATGATGAAGTCCACTATTAGGAGCACACTGCTACACATTCCCTGTACATTTGTGCATAGTGACTCTTAGGTGCCATCTTAGGAGTGGAAATGCTGTGTTCCAAGGCGTATGAATGTACAACTTTTATAAAATTAAGCCATACTGTTTTTTCAAAGTGATTGTAATCTTTTAAATTTTATTATTTTTTAATTGATCAAGGTGATTATATTGATTTATATTCTCAGCAACCATGTTTCAGAGATCCTACTGATCCACATTTTCACTAATACTCTATATTATCCAACTTCTACCTTTTCCAGTTGAATTGATGTACAGTGTCATCTCATTTTGCACAGATTTGCGTTTTTCTAATTACTAAGCAGGCTGCTAAGCTATCTGTGTGTTTATTGGCCAGACATGTTTTGTTGTGTTTTTGTTCTTTTCTCAGAGAATGATCTGTTAATGCCTTTTGCCCACTTCTACACGAGATTGTTTCTCATGCTCTTAGTGGTTTCTGAAATTTAAAATATAACTTTTTTCTATTGATCCTTAGTTGACATCATATATACAAATATCTTCTCCAGGTTTTTGGAGATTCTTTAATTCTTACTGCCCTCAAACATTTCTTTTCATGAACAGAATTTTTTCTTATTAATGTAGTCAAAGGCACCTCATTTGTCAGTCTTTACTATATAGCTATCACTTGGGTGTCTGGCACCTGGGTCCCTGGTTAAAGATAAAGGGTCTCTGGACCCTAAGATCAACTATATTTTCTTCTAGAATTTTCCACATGAACTTTAGGCCTTTCCACCTTCCAGAGTTGATTATCAAAAGTGATGTACAGGTGGGGCCATACCTTTTTCCACATGGATAACCAGTTTGTCAGACTCCATTTGTTAGACACTGCTTTCTTTACCCACTGAAATGCCATGCACTTCTTCCATTCATCAGAATTCCATACATGCCTGAGTCTGATACAAGGCTCAGTACTGTGTTCTATACGTCTTGTGCTGTTCCCAAGCACAGCATTAATATATACTTTGTTTATTTTTACAGTGTATAAAATATACATGAAAATATGCCATAAATGGTCTGGCAAACATTCCCATTTATTCTTTCTTCTTAAAAAATTTTGGTATTTTCCCCTTAATCTTCCACATAAATTTAGGAATCCCATGACCTCCCAGAGTGATCCACATCCAGATTTGACCATGTGGCCGTCAAGCATAGGGCTCCTAATGACAAAAGAACAGAGGGACATGAGGGAGAATGGGTACGTGTATATGTATGGTTGAGGCCCTTTGCTGTGAACCTGAAACTATCACAGCATTGTTAATGGGGTATACTCCAATATCAAATTTAAAATTAAGAAAAAAAACATAAAGACAGAGAAAAGTTAGAGAAATGTTTCTCCCTCATTCCCTGGAAGCTTTGAAAAGTTGCTCACAGCCTTCCTCCTTCCCTGTCCCTTGTGCGCCCCTGAGTGTCTTCATTAGGTGACCCCCCAGGGGTCCTTGGAAACCTGCCTTTCCTCGCCCCTAGTACCTCTGTGCCCTCTCCTTACTCACTGAGCTTCCTAAAGTTACACTCTTGTATTTTTCCTTTCTGGGAAATATTTCTGCTGTAGAGAAAGATGTAAACATGATTGCCATGGTTTCATTTTCATTTCCTAGAAACGAGGGTTATCAACTATCATCTTTTCTTCCCCCCCAAGGAAGGGCTCAAGCCAGAGGCTCTCATATTCTCTACTACCTCCCATCCTGGACGTCATTTCCCAGGCGGGCTAGAGGTTTGCCTGTCCTTGCTCTCTACTCTGTCTGCATTTCCCTGGGCAAGGACAGTTCTCTGCAGTGTTCCTGTGCTGGGGGCTGCAGGGAGCAATTCATCAGACTGCATTTTCTGCTCACTTAGTGGAAACTTTCAGATCTGAGCTCTGACCAGAAACATCTTTTCTCTTTTGACTGGTAAGTGAGCAAATTCTCTGTACTTGAAGTGATGGGATGCTGGCCTTTTGCTTGGCGGCCTGAAGGGCAGAGCTGGCTGGTGGAGAGCTGAGACTTGGTGCGGAAGACCTGGTCATCCTTCTCAGGTGGCCAAGAGAGTGAGTGACAAGCTGAGAACTGCCCGGGGCTAGGGCAACGCTGATGGGAACATGCAGAGCAACTGGATTCCGGATAGACTTGGGGAGGTCACAGGATTGTAGATATGAGATAAGAGAGAAAGACAATTATGTGGATGACCCCATGCGCAAACAAAGGGTGGCACTGACATTACCTGGAAGGGAGAAGACGACAGAAGGAAAGGGATAGGGACTTGAGTTAGGTTTGGCCTTGTTCAGTTATTAAAGATCATCCTAGACACACAAGTGGGAGATGTTGTGTAAGCAGTGGGATATTTGTGAGTGAGGTTAGGGAAGACTTCAGCACCTTCAGCACAGAGGTGGTACTGGACAACATGGGACAGGGTAAGAAAACCTAAATGGTGACTGTGTGTGGACCAGCATCAGGACTGAGCCTGTTTTAGGAGAGGAAATAATCTTCTACTCTTGTGAGTGCGTTGGGCTGCTCTCATAACTAAGATGACATGAGACAGATTAATATGAGGAAAAAACAAATTTAATTTTGTATGTTCAGGGACTCCATACTATATAGCACACAGACATTCAGGCAGTTGGTGCTTATATGCCATTTGGATTTCAGGAGAAAGGTAGGAGCCTAGGACTTCAAAGGGGAAAATCAATTTTAGAAAGATGGAAAAACAAATGTTTGGTAAATGTTTGCCATGCCAGGCAGAAAGCAATGGGAAACAAAGAAGACCTTGATCAAATGGGCCTTGCTAAGTTTCCCCAAGTCTACTCTACTTAGCTCATACTCTGTAGCTATCTCTGGTGATAGCTCTTCTTTCTAGAATAGGCCCTTTATCTAAATTCTTTAGGGCTGTTAAGGGGAAGGTAAAAGCTCTTCTTGAGTCTTTGGTTTCTTAAAATTAATTATTCTAAATAACCCTAAGGCCAAGGAGACACATTTGGGGCAGCATATTTTGTTCCCTTACAACACAGACACACCCAATCTTAGATCTCAGTTTGCGGTGGGGAGGTGCAAACAAAACAAGTTTGGTCAGCCACAGTTTTTAAACTGCTTTAGTGTAAAAAAATAATTTGGGGGCAGAAAAGCTTTTCCTCTACCCTTCTAGGTTCTTGTAGCTGGTCTAAGAATTAAATTGACATGAGATAGATCAACAGGGGGGAAAAAAAAAGCAAATACAATTACTATACATAGGTAAGGGGGGGTGGCTCTAGAAGAATATGAGACTCAGAGGCAATCAGGCAATAAGAATGTATTCATTCTGAGCAAAGTTGGTGGGTTTAGGGGTCTAGTACTTCAAAGGTGAGGAAGACAATTCACATAGTAACGGGAAGAGCAAAAGTTTGGTACACAAGTAGTTGTCTTCCCATTTAGAGACAGCAGGACACAGAGAAGAATGTGAGCAAATAGGCCTTGGTAAATTTCCCAGCCTACTATGCCCAGCTCATATTGGTTTTAGTTACCTCTGGTGATAGCTCCTGTCTTGGAGGAAGCCCCCTATCTAAATGCTTTTAAGCAGTTAGTTCAGTTCAGTTCAGTCACTGAGTCATGTCCAGCTCTTTGCGACCCCATGAATCACAGCACGCCAGGCCTCCCTGTCCATCACCAACTCCCGGAGTTTATCCAAACCCATGTCCGTCGAGTCGCTGATGCCATCCAGTCATCTCATCCTCTGTCGTCCCCTTCTACTCCTGCCCCTAGTCCTTCCCAGCATCAGGGTCTTTTCCAATGAGTCAACTCTTCGCATGAGGTGGCCAAAGTATTAGAGTTTCAGCTTCAGCATCAGTCCTTCCAATGAACACCCAGGACTGATCTCCTTTAGGATGGACTGGTTGGATCTCCTTGCAGTCCAAGGGACTCTTAAGAGTCTTCTCCAACACCACAGTTCAAAAGTATCAATTCTTCGGTGCTTAGCTTTCTTCACAGTCCAACTCTCACATCCATACACGACTACTGGAAAAACCATAGCCTGGACTAGATGGACCTTTGTTGGCAAAGTAATGTCTCTGCTTTTTAATATGCTGTCCAGGTTGGTCATAACTTTCCTTCCAAGGAGTAAGAGGGGGAGGTAAAAAAGAAAGCTTCCTGAGCATTCTGTTTCTGAAAAATAAACAACCTAAAATAATCCTAATACCAGAGAAACATTTTAGGGTGATAATTTTGCTCCCCTACACTGGTCATTCATCTTATTTTTCTTTCACTTTGAAACAGAATGTCTTCTCATTGCTCAAAGTTCCTTCCTTTGTAGCCCTTAAAAGTCACATGTTTTTAAAACATTTAAATGCCCTGCTTCCAAGCTAAGATCCCTGATGCTAGTGTCATCCCCTCAGTCAGCTCCTATTCTTATAATGGGGTCAGTGGGAGAAAGAGAGAGGAGAAGCTGCCTCTTTTCCTCTCCCTGAAGCAATTGCCTCAGCTGGAGGAGGGACTGAACCAGGGCAGGTGTGATTTCAACTCTATAACCATCTGGAGATTGTTTATTAGACTGTTTGGAATTTTGTCTACCTGATTGGGACCAGGAGACAGGATATTTTCTGAGCCACTCCTTGCCTCTGCAAACCAGGAGCTGTGTACCTTGCCTCTGAATTTCAGAGACCCTATTGATGTCCAGATATACCTGCCTCCCCCTGAACATATTATGCCCAAAGGAGACGAAAATATTAGAAGTCTAGCCATGTCAGTCACCACAGAACCCTTACCACTGCCACCGAAAATCTTGGTAAGCATTTGCAGGGTAATTCACAGACCCCACCCATTTCCTACTTGAGCAACTGCTTTTATAGTTAAACCGCTTGCAGAGGGTTTTCTGAATAAAATGAGGCTGAAAACTGCTGGTCCACACCACAGCCTGAGGGCTCTAAGCGACTCTTTTTATGCCCATTCTCTATGGAGTCCGCTCCCAAGGCCAAAGGTGGGAAGCCTTACACAAATGCTGCAGAAGTAGAGCCCAGAATCAAGGTCATCTCCCAAACTGACTGATCCCCATGCATCCATGGCCGAAATCCCCTCTGATCCTTACAGGCCAATTTCCTGACCACAAATTAGGCAAAATGCCCAGCCCAGGACTCACTCTCTAGCACCCTAACCAATCACCTAATGCCACCCTTCCAGCGTTATTTTTCTTTGTCTTGTGGCCATAAAAATAGGCTACTAACCCACGAAAAGTGTCAGTTCTCCCTTGAGCCTGCCTGCTGTTCTAACGGTGTCCCATTGTCTCCCTTGTCTGTCAGGAGGTCAGCCTGCTGTGCTCACAGCACCCACATTACCTCTCTTGTTCTTTCTTTCTTTCTTTTTTTAATAAAAGAGAACACCCCTGCTGCCGGACCATAGCTGAAATGCACAGCTGCAAATCCCAGACAAGAAATGGTAGTCCCATGGTTGCTGAATTTGTGGTCTGAATCAGAAGATTTAATTCTAAATAAAACATACTTCTATGTCATTTGGAAGCAGGCATCCAGAGTAACTTTCTTTTTTAAATTAATTTATCTATTTTTAATTGGAGGGTAATTGCCTTACAATATTATATCGATTTCTGCGATACATCAACATGGATCAGCCATAGGTATACATATATCCCCACTCCCTTAAGCCACCCTCCCGCCTCCCACCCAATCCCACCCTTCTAGATTGTCACAGAGCACCAGGTTTGAACTCCCTGCATCATACATCAAATTCCCACTGGTAATCTTTTTCACATATGGTAAAGTATATGTTTTAATGCTACTCGCTTAATTTGTCCCACCCTCTCCTTCCCCCACTGTGTCCACAAGTCTGTTCTCTATGTCTGTGTCTCCACTGCTGCCCTGCAAACAGGTTCATCAGTACTCTCTTTCTAGATTTCATATATACACATTAATATACAATGTTTGTTTTTCTCTTTCTCACCTACTTCACTCTGTATTATTATACAGGCTCTAGGTTCATTCACACATTAGAACTGACTTCTAAGGAGTTCCTTTTTAAAATGAGTTCCTCTTTAAAATGAGTTCCTCTTTATGGCTGATTACTCAGCCATAAAAATGGCGGCAGGGGGTATGGAGAAGAGGGAACTCTCTTGCACTGTTGGTGAGAATGTAAATGGACACAACCGCTATGGAGAACAGTATGAAGATTCCTTAAAACAAATAGGAATAAAACTATCATGCATGCGTGTTAAGTTGCTTCGGTTATGTTTCACTTTTTGCAACCCTATGGACTGTAGCCTGCCAGGCTCCTCTGTCCATGGGATTCTCCAGGCAAGAATCCTGGAGTGCATTGCCATGCCCTCCTCCAGGGGATCTTTCCAACCCAGGGACTGAACCTGCATCTCTTATGTCTCTGTGTTGGCAGGCAGGTTCTTTACCATTAGCACCAGCTGGGAAGCCCCATAAACTACCATATGACCCCAAAATCCCACTACTGGGCCTATACTTTGAGGAAATCATAACTGAAAAAGACACATGTACCAACGTTCATTGCAACACCATTTACAATAGCTAGGACATGGAAGCAACCTAAATGCCCACCAACAGATGAATGGATAAAGAAGTTGTGGTACATATATACAGTGCTCGTTGTTCTTAATAAACTCACTTCCTTCTGCAATACTCTGTGTCTGGAAATTCTTTTCCAGCCCACACTCAGACTGACGCAACATTCTTCCCTTCTCTCTAGTTCCCTGCTTTTCTTACCTGAATCCGTGAGCCTAGTCTGGTCTAAAATGGAGGCCTGGCACTCAGCCTCATGGTCCACACTCCAGCCTGCCCAGTTCTGGTTGTTGAGGGATGACATTTAAGCATCTTAGGGGTTAAGTGTTTGCCGTCCATTGAGTTGGTGATGCCATCCAACCATCGCATCCTCTGTCGTCCACTTCTTCTCCTGCCTTCAATCTTTCCCAGCATCAGGGTCTTTTCAAATGAGTCAGCTCTTCCCATCCTGTGGCCAAAGTATTGGAGTTTCAGCTTCACCATCGGTCCTTCCAATGAATATTCACGACTGATTTCCTTTAGGATGTACTGGTTGGATCTCCTTACAGTCCAAGGGACTCTCAAGAGTCTTCTCCAACACCACAGTTCAAAAGCATCAATTCTTCAGTACTCAGCTTTCTTTATGGTCCAAGTCTCACATCTATACATGACTACTGGAAAAAGCATAGCTTTGACTAGATGGACCTTTGTTGGCAAAGTAATGTCTCTGCTTTTTAATATGCTGCTTAGGTTGGTCATAGCTTTTCTTCCAAGGAGCAAGTGTCTTTTAATTTCATGGCTGCAGTCACCATCTGCAGTGATCTTGGAGTCCCAAGAAAATAAAGTCTCTCACTGTTTCCATTGTTTCCTCATCTATTTGCCATGAAGTGATGGGACCGGAGGCCATGATCTTCGTTTTTTGAATGTTTAGTTTTAAGCCAGTTTTTCCACTCTCCTCTTTCACATTCATCAAGAGGCTCTTTAGTTCTTCTTCACTTTCTGCCATAAGGATGGTGTCACCTGCATATCTGAGGCTATTGTCATTTCTCCCGGCATTCTTGATTCTAGTTTGTGGTTCATCTAGCCTGTTATTTTGCGTGATGTACTCTGCATATAAGTTAAATAAGCAGGGTGATAATATACAGCCTTGACGTACTCCCTTCCCAAGATCATATGGTAGCTCTATTGTTAGTTTATTAAGGAAACTCCACACCATTCGTCTTAGTGGCTGTAACAGTTTATATTCACACCCGTAGTATAGGAGGGTTCCCTTTTCTCCATACACTCCCCAGCATTTATTGTTTGTGGATTTTTTGATGATGACCCTTCTGACTGGTGTGAGGTGATACCTCATTGTAGTTTTGATCTCTATTTCTCTTGTTTAGTGATGCTGAGCATATTTTCATGTTCTTTTTACCCATCTGTATGCCTTTCTTAGAGAAATGTTTCTTTAGAAAGCCTGCCAGATACTATGAAACTCTTTGAAGAAAATATAGGAAGAACACTCTTTGATATAAAAGGTATTCTACTTTTTTTCCTATTGTTTTTTCTATTGTTTTTACTAAATTCTGTTTATATATTTTAAACTCAACATCATGTTACTAAAACATAGTGTTTATTAACCTATGTATAACAATGGATCATTCTTTTCAGTGCTGTAGAACTCAATTTATTTATCCATTCTCTGTCAATATGAAGACTGCTGTTAGGAACACTTTTTACATCTCACCTGTACTTTTATGCACACTGACTCCTCGGTACCATCTTAGGAGTGGAAATGCTGGGTCACAAAGTATGTGAATGTACAATTTTATCAAATTTATCCATACTGTTTGTTCAAGGTTTCAGAGACCCTAATACTCAGTGTTGTCAAACTTTTTAAATTTTCCAGCTGAATTCATATGCAATGTCATCTCATTGTGCACAGATGTGCATCTGCCTCATTACGAAGGAGGTTGTTAAAGTTTCTGTGTGCTTACTGATCACATCTGTTTTTTTTCTTTTCTTTTCTTTTTCTGAGAAAGACCTCTTTATTCCTCTCCTCCACTTCCATACTAGATTGTCTTGCTTTTTAGTGTTTCTACCATTTTAAAAATATCTTCTTTGCATTGATTTTTAGTCTAATACATTTGTGCAAATATCTTCTCCATGTGTCTAAAGAAATTTCTACCCCCCTCAAGCATTTCTTTTCATGAAAAGAAGCTTTTCATTTTAATGTAGTCTAAAGCACCTCATTTGTCAATCTTTTTTATACAGCTATCATCTAGGTATCTTGTTTAAGAAACTCTTTTACCCTAAGATCAGTTATATTTTCTTCTAGAGTTTTCCATTTGAAATTTCAGTCTTTACTCTCCTTCTAGAGTTGATTATCAATAGTGATAGAAGGAGAGAATCGGCAACATTCTCCATATGGATCACCAGGATAACCAATTTGTCCAGCTCCATTACTACACAGTACCTTCTTTACTCACTGACATGCCGTATGTGTCTCCTATTAAACACAATTCCACACATGTTTGAATCAAACATAAGGATCAGTGTTGTGTTTTGAGGGTCAGTTGGTTTATCTCTATGCTGGCACTGAAGTACAGTATAAAATATGTTTTGTTTATTTTCATGATGTATAAAATATACTGAAAATATACCATACGTGGTATGGAAGTTCCTCCCATTTTTTTCACAAAATGTGAGTTCTAAAATATCAACCACATCTTCCTGTTGCTGTTCAGTCACTAAGTCGTGTCTGACCCTTTGCAACCCCATGGACTGCAGCATGACTGGCTCTTCCATCCTCCACTATCTCCCAGAGTTTGCTCAAATTCTTCCTGAGAGAGACGCTTAGGTGAGAGGCCTCCTGACGTCCCCATTTGGGCCTCATTCCCCAGGGAGTGCAGAGACTTGTTAATCCTTGTTCTTTACAGTGAGCACAGAAGCACACTCTGATTGCATTTCCTGGTAAAAACAGTTCTGGGAAGTGTTCCCGTGCAGCATCTGCTGTTTTAATGGAAACATTTGGATCTGCTCTCTGTCATAGGAAATCTGTTTTCTCTATAGAGCTGGTGAGTAAGCATGCTGTATATCTGCAGTGGCCAATTCTGGCTTTGTGCTTGAAGGGCTGAGGGCAGGAGTGGCTGGTAGAGAGCTGAAATTCCATCCAGAAGTTCGTGCCAAACTCTTTGGAAAACAGATAACCCTGGTGTTTAAAGATGCCTTTTCTTCTTCTCCTTTTTTTTTTTTTTGAGTTCTACCAGTTTATTGCTACCAACCCGTCTCCCTCCACCCTCATGCTCAGTCATGTAACCCCATGGACTGCAGCCCACCAGGCTCTTCTGTCCATGGACTTTTCCAGGCAAGAATACTGGACGCGTTGCCATTTCCTTCTCCATCTTCTTCTCCTTTTTTTAAATTGAGAAAGTTGTAAGAAAATTTGGAACAAGAGAATGTTCACTGCTTTCACCAATGGTAAATTATGTAATGTTTGATGCACATTGAGAGTTTTTTGATTGTAGCCTTATTACCATAGAGCTATTTAAATCTTTCTGAGTTTTGATAATTAAGAGAAATGAAAAGTAATTCTTTCCTTCGCCATTTTCTTAATCCATGCAGGCTATGATAAAATACCACAGACTGGGTTCCTTCTAAGAAAAAAATCTATTTCTCTTATTTTTGGAGAATTGGAAGCCAAGATCAAGGCAACTGTAGATTAGGTGTCTGATGAGAGCACACTTCCTAGGTGGGTGCCTTTTCCTGTAAAGTCATGTGGCAGAAGTGTTAAGCTAGATCTCTGAGGTCTCTTTTATGAGGGCACTAAGCCATTCGTGATGGCTCTGCCTGCATGACCCAGGCAACTTGCAAGGGTCCATTTACTAATACAATCACTTTGAGCGTTAATTTCACCTGTGAAGTTATGAGACCAGCAGACATATATGAAATCTGTCTGTTGTGGTTCAATAGACTTCCCACCCTCTCCTTAGAAAACAGCATTCTTGTCTCACTTTGACATTCATTTCAGTATTCTTGAACTATAATTGTATCTCTTCCTGGGTATTCATTCAACTAGCAGTAACATCTGCTCACTTCCTTCATTAGTCATTCGTTAATAAAATCCTTAACATGTATTTATTTCATACTTGAGAATCATGATTTTCCTTATTTTTTTAAGATTGTCCTTGCTCGATATGTAGGATGGGAGTGGAGAGCATTCAGCACACCCCTACTGGACAGAGCCCACTGGTAATTCCTGAGACAACCTTCTGTGTATAAATATTTCTTAAATCACACTTTCTTGATATAACCTTCCTTGCTCATAATAAATGATAGGAGATTCCATTGATGCAATATTAATAACTTCTTTAAATTACCTCAGTTTAAGCAGATACCCATGTGTCAAAACTGGGTTGAACTGGGTAGGGAAAATTAGAGCTCTTATTTACTTCCTCTACAACTTCTTGTTACACATTTTATATTCTACCCATATTGGTCCATGAAGTGAGGTAAATAGATATTAAGCTCCCACTGAGCAGCTATACCACAATGACTGTGTTTTTGGTTGTTCTCCAAGATATATGGGAAACAGATTTTATAACACATGTTATAGAACATATATCCTGGTGGTCACCACGTGGTGGACTTGTCTCTGCTTCCTGCCTCTCCCACAAGCTAGGTCCCGTCCTGATTTGCTGCAGGTTATTGGAAATGAGGTCCTTCTGGAAGCCTTCTGTGCTCACTAACGTCTTGACCTAAGTGATTCTTCCTGCAGAATGGAAAGGTGCTGGTCTCTGTATTCAGGGGTCATGATAGTACAGACTGTCTATATTAGTTTCCCCTTGCTGTGTAACAAATTAATTCTATTATAGTTCTGGAGGTGAGCAGTCAAAATGAATCATAAGGAGCTACAATCAAAGTGTCAGCTGCTGCCGCTGCTAAGTCACATCAGTCATGTCCGACTCTGTGCGACCCCATAGACGGCAGCCCACCAGGCTCCCCTGTCCCTGGGATTCTCCAGGCAAGAATACTGGAGTGGGTTGCCATTTCCTTCTCCAGTGCACGAAAGTGAAAAGTGAAAGTGAAAGTGAAGTCATGTCCGACTCTTTGCTACCCCATGGACTGTAGCCCACCAGGCTCCTCCGTCCATGGGATTCTCCAGGCAAGAGTACTGTAGTGGGTTGCCATTGCCTTCTCCAAAAGTGTCAGCAGGGCCTGTTCTATCTGGAGGCTCCAGGAGATAATCCATTTTCTTGTCTACTCCAGCCTCTAGAAGTTGCCTGACATTCCTTGGCTTGCCTTTCCTCCACCTTCCTAGATCTTCACTCCACCTTCTGCTCTATTATCCTATCTTCTTTTCAGCATTTGTCCATGCCTCCATCTTGCCTGTGATTATATTTAGCCCACTTGGATAAGCCAAGATAATCTTTTCATTTGAGCATCATTAACTTAATTACCTTCAAAAACTACTGAATACACTAAGCCTTTATTCTTGTCCTCAAAGTTTTAGATGATATTTTTACCTGCAATAATCAAACATGGACAGGTTAAGCATTAGGCTTTGTCTAGCAGTGGAATTAAAAACTAATGTCAAGTAAAAAGTGCTTTTTGCTATGTAAAGTAGCACACTCCCAAGTTATGGAGTTCACAATGTGCACATCTTAGGAACCATTATTCTGTCTTCCACACTGTCCTGACTCTTTCAACATATAAATTATCAGCATAGAAAACAGGCAGTGTCTTCTGCAGTGGTGGAAACAAAAGCCATCAAGAGATACTACTCAGCCATAAAAGAAGAAAGAACAAATGCAATTTTCAGCAACATGGATGGACCTAGATATTACCACATTAAGTGACCTAAGTCAGAAAGAGAAAGATGAACATCATATGATATTACTTATACATGGAATCTAAAATATGATACACATGAACTTATTTACAAAACAGTAACAAACTCACAGACATAGAAAACAAGCTTATGCTTACCAAAGTGGGAAGAGAGGAGAGGGATAAATTAGAAGTTTGCGATTAGCTGACATAAGCTATTAATTGCTATTGTTGTTCAGTCGCTAAGTTGTGTTCAACTCTTTGCAACCCCATGGACTGTAGCCCCCCCAGGCTCATCTGTCCATAGGATTTTCCTGGCAAGAATACTGGAGTGGGTTGCCATTTACTCCTCTAGGAGTTCTTCTTGACTCAGAGACAGAACCCATGTCTCCCGTGTCTCCTGAATTGGCAGGCAGAGTCTTTACAACTGAGCCACCTAGAAATCCATATGTATGTAAGTGGATCATTTTGCTGTACACCAGAAACTAACACAGTGTTATAAATCAACTATACTTCAATAAAATAAATCATCAGGGAAAATAAATTAACTGTAGAGACATGAGTCTGCATGAGAGATGGGACTAGTCTGTGAAGACCAGTGTGTTTTCTCAGCTGACTCTGTCTGTTCTGTTGCTTCATTCACCTTATCTCCTTATTCTCTGTTCTTTTCCAGATTATTCAGTTAACTGCCATGGATCCACTCCTGTTATACTTCATTATAAAAAATGATGCTGAGCAATTGGCCTCAAAGTTTATGTCTGACTACAAAACATTACTCAGTAAAGTGGGGGGGATCCTCCCTAAGGAAACCCTTAAACGTATTCAAAATCACTTTCAGAATAGGCAACTGAAAGAGGCGGCTGATGAGATTCAGAGATCACTTCAGAGAGCTGAGAATGCTATCCTGAATGTGGCTGTGATTGGACAATCTGGTTCTGGCAAGTCCACTTTCATCAATGTCTTGCGAGGAATTGGTCATGAAGAGGCTGGATCTGCTTCTGTTGGAGTCGTGCCAACCACCACAAAGAAAACTCCCTATCAACATCCAAAGCTTCCCAACGTGACCTTCTGGGACCTGCCTGGAACTGGGACCCCCAAATCCCTTCCAGACTCTTATCAAGAAGTAGTGGGAGATGATAACTATGACTTTTTCATCATTATTTCTTCCTCACGGTTTAGCTCAAACGATGCTTTGCTCGCCCAGAAAATTCAGGAGAAGGGAAAAAATTTCTACTATGTTAGAACCAAGGTGGATAGTGATTTATATAATGAAAAGACAAGCAAACCCAGATCTTTCAAAGAGGAGACAGTTCTTCAGCAGATCCGAGATGACTGCCTGATCAATCTCAGAAAAATTGTATCTGAGCCGACTGTCTTCCTGGTGTCCAGCTTCAAGCCGAAGAAGTTTGATTTCCTAAAACTGCAGGAGATACTGCTGAAGGATGTCCCTGCTGACAAGCGCTACACCACTCTCCTCTTGTTGCCAAATTTGTCTGAGTCTTTCATTGAGTTGAAGAGAGCTATAATCAAGGAGAAGCTCTGGCTGGAAGCCTTCAAGGCAGCCCTTTTGGGCTTCATCCCCTTGAAGGCTTTCTCCTGTTGCTGTCAATTGCCTGAACACAAGAGGTGCTTGGAACGTTATCGAAGCTCTTTTGGTTTGGATGAGCAGTCGCTCAATAAGATTGCCCAGAACCTGGGCACATCTGTGCAAGAGATCAAGAGCCTCATGAAATCCATAGATTTCAACTCACTTGTGGAGGATGACAGTGTAAGAGCAGACGTCATGAAGTGTGTTGAAGTCATTTTATCATTTACTGGACTCCCGTCTTCTGTTTTCCAGTTTTGCAAAGTCTACTTTCTACATTTGAAATTCATCAATACGGTGGCGGAAGATGCTAAAAGAGTCTTGGCTAAGATTGAGGATATGAACTCTGCCGGGATGTAGTAGAGACGGGTGGAATTGCCTATGTGAATAACAAGTGAACCTCACATGTTGTGTTCTCTGAGTGGGTCGAGATCTTCTACATACCACCAAAGCCAATGCTTCCCAATTTGAAAATATTTTCTCTCTGTTAGAGTAAGGCCATTGCTCCACACTGATACTTTACTGCTCTACAAGGGGATTTGACTATAGCCTGTTTACTGCACTCTCTGAGCTGTTTTCCTTGAATCATGATAGAAATGTACCATGTAACTTTCATTAATCTTCCAGTGTTATGAAGTAGTTTTCTTTTGCATGATTTATTCGGATAATAAAATTTTGGCAACAATGAGGATGACTGTTATCCATTGGATTTTTATTAATTGTGATCCCCTGTTATCATTATCATCACTAGGACATTATCATCTCAATGTCCTCCTCATGAAAATGAGGGAAAACACACACATTTGGGAACATAGTCAAGTGAAGAGTTTAGAGAATGACATAGGAGAAATAGTTGAGAGAGGATTAGAGAAAGGGTATAGAATGTCATATTTTCAGATATTCCTGAGGATTAGGGGGAAGGAAACCAACTCAGGGTTTGTATTTCCAGAAGTTTTTCAACACTGTGTTAACAAGACAATATGAGGGACAAGAGATATGAAAGAGTAAAAATGAATTAGGAAGGAAAGCAAAGAATAAGTGAACTGGCAGAAGAGAGAAAATGAGTGCATTTTTCACTCACCAAATTTTATATCAAACTTCTGAAATATGACCTAGCGCACATCAACATCACCTATCTCGGTCTTAGGGATTCTCATTCCTGATGTTATAGTAATTGTAATCATATATGTGACTTTTCTTCCTTCTTCCATCACTGGTATAGGATAGACCCTGTACTGAGCAAGAGATGTACATGGTAGAAGTCATCCCTCAAATTCCCATATTCTGGAGGTCCTCTCAGAGGGTGGAGGGCACTGAGATGTGGAAGAGGGCATGAGTAGCCCGCTATCACTTTACTCCTCCATGCTCCCCCACTGCCCAGGAGAGGACGCAGTCAGTGGGGGATGAAGGAGATCAGTGTGTGTGCTGCCTCATATTCAATAGATATGTGAAATGTTAAAAGGGAAGGAGCTTGTGACCTTCTGTCATGGATGCATTGATTTTAAAAATTCTTTTGTTCCTCAATTCTTAATGCACATCCCTGTGCAGTATTTACACTCTCAGAATACAGTCTGTCAACTTGCTCCTAAAGCTCATCTGTCCCTATAAAGAGCATGGATATTGAGGAAATCCTCCTTCTACCTCTACCTCATCTTGTCAATCAGATGTGGCCAACACAGGGACTCAAACGGTCTTCTCCTTCTCCAGAAGTTATGACTTTCCAAGGTCCCTGGACCTTTTTGCTCCATTTCGGTGGCTTTCCAACAAGATCGCAAAGGACAGATCAAATGTATCGTGTGTGGGTCCCTGTGGAAACACCCTTGCTACAAAACAGGAGTTATCAAATATTTACATCTGTGATTTTTGTTTTCAAAGTTCTCTCTTCCCAGATGAGACAGGCAGGGTTAATGAATCTTTCCATCTGGGAAGAAAGAACTCAGGAGGAGGAAAGTAGAGAGGCAGTTCCAGTGCTCTGGTTTGATCGACATGGTCCAAGGGCGACAGGGAAGTTTCATACACCTAACACAGCATTCAGAAGGGACTGAATAATTTCACAAGCAGAGCAAACTGGGGAATTGGGAGGTGGCTGAGAAGAAGAAGGTAAGTCTCAGGGTCTGGTGGGAGGGGACAGAACTTTGAGATGTCTCTAAACTGAGATCTGTGAGTCCACCTATCAATGTGTATAAGCATCAGGCTCTTATAAGCGCAGCATCTGAGGTCCCTCCAGACTCTGTCAGAGGAGGCTTCTGTAGCTCCTTCAGGAGATTGTATGATAGCTGACCACATTTTAAGCATTAGGTAGACTGTCTCATTTGGTAGCCTTCAGCCCATAGCCAGACATACCACATCAGTGTACCATACACTTCCTTGGTCCCCCTATGTCTTACTCTGTGATACAAAACTCCTTTCATGAAAGCCAGAAGGCTGGTATTGGTGAGAAAGGAAAGAGGCCTTCTTCCTCTAATCCCTGCAGCTCAGTGTTACTGGCTGAGAAATTCTTTCAGTCATCTTAAAATCTGGGTCAATGGTAAAACAGTTCCCGTCCTGACTTCTGTCCCAAATCACTGACTGAAAGAAAGAAGGTGAAAGTGGCTCAGTCATGTCCATCTCCTTGCGACCCCATGGAGTGTCCATGGAATTCTCCAGGCCAGAATACTGGAGTGTGTAGCCTTTCCCTTCTCCAGGGGATCTTCCCAACCCAGGGATCGAACCCAGGTCTCCCGCATTGCAGATGAATTCTTTACCAGCTGAACCACAAGGGAAGCCCAAGAACACTGGAGTGGGTAGCCTATCCCTTCTCCAGGGGATCTTCCCGATCCAGGAATCAAACTGGAGTCTCCTGCATTGCAGGCAGATTCTTTACCAACTGAGCTATCAGGGAAGCCCAAATCACTGACTAATAGATGACAAATTTTTTTCCCCTTTTTATACAGTTCATGGGGTCCTCATGGTTAGTATAGTGGAGTGGTTTGCCATTCCCTCCTATAGTGGATCACATTGTGTCAGAACTCTCCACTATGACCCATCCATTTTGGGTAGCCCTACATGGCATGGCTCATAGCGTCACTGAGTTATTCAAGCCCCTTCACCATGACAAGGCAGTGATCCACGAAGGGGAAGCCTGGTGTGATACAGTCCATGGGATCGCGAAGAGTCAGACGCAACTTGGCGACTGAACAACAGATAACAAATTGGTTCTGTCCACTAGGGCAATTTTGAAAAAGGTTTTGTGAAAGATACTGCTCCTTGGACCTTGAGCACAGAAACGACATACACCTATAAGTTGGAACAGT
This sequence comes from Giraffa tippelskirchi, assembly GCF_054371585.1. NCBI lineage: Eukaryota > Metazoa > Chordata > Mammalia > Artiodactyla > Giraffidae > Giraffa > Giraffa tippelskirchi. Next base: position 115,367,106 of record NC_137280.1, on the reverse strand, counting down.
GTTCCCAGTTGAGGAAATATGCTAATGCTAAGCTTGTGAACTTATATGTTTATTTAACATATATGCAGAGTACATTGGGAGAAACGCTGGGCTGGAAGAAACACAAGCTGGAATCAAGATTGCTGGGAGAAATATCAATAACCTCAGATATGCAGATGACACCACCCTTATGGCAGAAAGCGAAGAAGAACTAAAGAGCCTCTTGATGAAAGTGAAAGAGGAGAGTGAAAAAGTTGGCTTAAAACACAACATTCAGAAAACTAAGATCATGGCATCCGGTCCCGTCACTTCATGGCAAATAGATGGGGAAACAGTGGAAACAGTGTCAGACTCTATTTTTTGGGGCTCCAAAATCACTGCAGATGGTGACTGCAGCCATGAAATTAAAAGACGCTTACTCCTTGGAAGAAAAGTTATGACCAATCTAGACAGCATATTAAAAAGCAGAGACATGACTTTGTCAACAAAGGTCCGTCTAGTCAAAGCTATGGTTTTTCCAGTGGTCATGTATGGATGTGCGAGTTGGCCTATAAAGAAAGCTGAGCGCTGAAGAATTGGTGATTTTGAACTGTGGTGTTGGAGAAGACTCTTGAGAGTCTCTTGGACTGCAAGGAGATCAAACCAGTCCATCCTAAAGGAGATCAGTCCTGGGTGTTCATTGGAAGGACTGATGTTGAAGCTGAAACTCCAATACTATGGCCACCTGATGCGAAGCACTGACTCACTTGAAAAGACCCTGATGCTGGCAAAGATTGAGGGCAGGAGTAGAAGGGGACGACAGAGGATGAGATGGCTGGATGGCATCACCGACTCAATGGCCATGGGTTTTGGTGGACTCCGGGAGTTGGTGATGGGCCATGGAGGCCTGGTGTGCTGCGGTTCGTGGGGTCACAAAGAGTCGGATACGACTGAGCGACTGAACTGAACTGAACCGAACCGTCTTTGGGGCTGAAAATGCCTCTCGCCTTCCAGCTCTGGCTGTTGCCTGCCTGCCTCTCTGCCTCCGGCTGGGGTACGGGCCCGTCCGCAGCCAGCTAGCTCTCTTTGGTATTCTCTCGATCCTTTGTTCTGTGAGCTGGCCTGCCTATGCCTTAGGTTAGAGCTTTTCGTGGGAAAGTTCTCTCTCTCTCTCTCTCTCTCTCTCTCTCTCTCTCTCTCTCTCTCTCTCTGGCTATCCCATTGTTTGGGTTGCTATATCACGTTAGCTCCTTCAGATTGTCCTCAGGACATTCAGGCCTGGTCCTTACCCTAAGCATGCAACCCGTGCCTCCCCCGCTCGCTGGTGGCAGAAGCTAGCATCTGGGCTATTTCTCCGCTGGGAGTTTGTGGTTAAGGCACGTATTCTGTGGATTTTTTTTTTTTTCTCTCCCAGTTATGTTGCCCTCTGAGATTCCAAAACTCCCCATAGACCCGCTGGTGAGAGGGTTTCCTGGTGTTTGGAAACTTCTTCTCCTTCACAACTCCCTCCCCAGGATGGGTTTCCATCCCTAACTCTTTTGTCTCTTTTTGTCTTTTATATTTTGTCCTACCACCTTTTGAAGAGAATGGGCTGCCTTTCTGGGTGCCTGATGTCCCCTGCCAGCGTTTAGAAGTTGTTTTGTGGAAGTTGCTCAGCATTCAAATGATCTTTTGATGAATTTGTGGGGGAGAAAGTGGTCTCCCCATCCTATTCCTCCATCATTTTAGGATTGCGCCCCCCAAAACCTGAGTTTTTTTAAGGAAATATTTCAAATCACACTGACTATCACCTGGCTACATTTTTATAAGGTAGTTATTAAGTCTACAGAGAGTTAATAAGTACCAGAAGGTTTTATTGTCAGGCAGTTTTGTGGAAACATGGAAATGATAATTACTCTAATACAATTTTAACTGTTTTATCTTTTTATCTACTAATGTCTTGGGAAAGCTAATTGTTAGGAAGGTGGATAAGGAGTCTGGGGTCCTCAAGAAGGAAGAGGTCCAGGGCACTAGAGGAGAAATGAGTCCAGGGCTCTTAAGGAGGAGAAAAGGACAAATGGTGTTTTTCTACATTCATTCCTCTTCAGTTCAGTTCATTCTCTCAGTTGTGTCCAACTCTTTGTGACCCCATGGACTGCAGCATGCCAGGCCTCCCTGTCCATCACCAACTCCCGGAGTTTAGTCAAACAACTCATGTCCATTGAGTCGGTGATGCCATCCAACCATTTCATCCTCTGTCATCCCTTTCTCCTTCTACCTTCAACCTTTCCCAGCATCAGGGTCTTTTCAAATGAGTCAGTTCTTCCCATCAGGTGGCCAAAGTATTGGAGTTTCAGCTTCACCATCAGTCCTTCCAATGAATATTCAGGACTGATTTCCTTTGGCTTAAAGCTCAACGTTCAGAAAACTAAGATCATGGCATCTGGTCCCATCACTTTGTGGCAAATAGATGGGGAAACAGTGGAAACAGTGTCAGACTTTAATTTTTTGGGCTCCAAAATCACTGCTGATGGTGACTGCAGCCATGAAATTAAAAGATGCTTACTCCTTGGAAGGAAGGTGATGGCCAACCTAGGTAGCATATTTAAAAGCAGAGATATTACTTTGCCAACAAAAGTCTGTCTAGTCAAGCTATGGTTTTTCCAGTGGTCATGTATGGATGTGAGAGTTGGATGGTGAAGAAAGCTGAGCACCTCAGAATTGATGCTTTTGAACTGTGGTGCTGGAGAAGACTCTTGAGAGTCCCTTGGACTGCAAGGAGATCCAATCAATCCATCCTAAAAGAGATCAGTCCTCGGTGTTCATTGGAAGGACTGATGTTGAAGCTGAAACTCCAATACTTTGGCCACCTCATGCAAAGAGTTGACTCATTGGAAAAGACCCTAATGCTGGGTAGGATTGGGGGCAGGAGGAGAAGGGGACGACAGAGGATGAGATGGTTGGATGGCATCACCAACTCAATGGACATGGGTTTGGGTAGACTCTGGGAGTTGGTGATGGACAGAGAGGCCTGGCGTGCTGCAATTCATGGGGTCTCAAAGAGTCGGTCACGACTGAGCGACTGAAGTGAACTGAACTGATTTCCTTTAGGATGGACTGTTTGGATCTCCTTGCAGTCCAAGGGACTCTCAAGAGTCTTCTCTAACACCACAGTTCAAAAGCATCAATTCTTCGGCATTCAGCTTTCTTTATAGGCCAACTCTCACATCCATACATGACTACTGGAAAAACCACAGCTTTGACTAGACGGACCTTTGTTGGCAAAGCAATGTCTCTGCTTTTTAATATGCTGTCTGGGTTGGTCATAACTTTTCTTCCAAGGAGTAAGCGTCTTTTAATTTCATGGCTGCAGTCACCATCTGCAGTGATTTTGGAGCCCCTCAAAATAAAGTCTGTCATTGTTTCCATTGTTTCCCCATCTATTTGCCATGAAGTGATGGGACCAGATGCCATGATCTTAGTTTTGTGAATGTTGAGTTTTAAGTCAGCTTTTTCACTCTCCTCTTTCACTTTCATCAAGATGCTCTTTAGTTCTGCTTCACTTTCTGCCATAAAGGTGGTGTCATCTGCATATCTCGGAGAAGGCAATGGCAACCCACTCCAGTGCTCTTGCCTGGGATGGGGGAGCCTGGTGGGCTGCAGTCTATGGCGTTGCACAGAGTCGGACACGACTGAAATAACTTAGCAGCAGCAGCAGTAGTCCCTCTGCTATTATGGTTCCATCTCTTGGAGGTGAGGAGAGGTTTTTGTTCATATTTGGTCTTGATTGGAAGTGTCACGATTTCAGTGCATGATGGCAAATTCTTATCTGCAAAGCTACTTCTGTTGTAATGAGGGCATAATGAGCAGCAAGTTATAGTCTGTTGCTAGAGATTCCCACCTTTCTGCCTCTTTTGTCTGCCTCTAGGACCCTTGTCACCACAAGATGTGTGGTTTCTTGCCACCTGGCCCACGGTCCCCCTTTTCTCTGCTCATATCTAGCTATCTGCTGGCTCTAACACTTAGAAAGCACTTGCTTACACACTTGCCACTTTCTCTACACCAGCTGCCACCCCTGTTGCACCTACAGCACCAGGAGACCAGCTAGAAGCAGACACTTAACAACGCAAGAAAGGAAGTTCTGCTTTCCCAAGTTTTGCCTCATTTGCACCACCTGGAAAACATGACAGAGGGTCCAGGAAGGTCCAGTGGAGAAAAGGGGTCTTGGGTGAACCCTTAGAGTAGTAGTGCCTCCTCTACTCCATCCTGGGCTCAAGCTCCTCTGACCAGCAGCTAGTTTCCATGGCTCTCTCTAAAATTCCACTCTGTCAACACCTGTTCCTAGGTCTCCAGGACATCCCTGTCTGGAAGATTCTTTCCCAGTGATGATGAATCTGTCCCTAGAATGCCATTCCCAAACTAGCCTGGCTATTCCCTGACCCTCCTCCTCCTCCCAGGTATAACTTAACCTCAGTTAGGTTTCCCAGGTCACCTCTATTTTATCGTCTCCTGAGGGTTTACAGCACTGCCCGCACTAGGGGTGTGGTGAGGGTGGAGAATTGAGGAGCTGAAAGCAATTCGAGATCAGTTAGTGGCTCCTGAGAAGGGGCCATCTCTCGGGGAAGGAACCTGGATTGGCCGCTGTCCTCTGCTTCCGCTTGTCCAAACCCTCCTAGTGTGGCTTTTGTTCCCCTCCCTGTCTCATTTCCTTCTGAGCCTATTTTATGTGCAGCAAGATGTCGAGGGATGTGGAGCCCTGTGTGAGTACCCAGGATCCCTACTTCCCAAAGAAGCCCTAAAGCCTAGCTCTTCTACTAGTGACATGACAGACCTCTTCTTGTGCAGCCCTGTGTATACCCACCTTTTCCAGTCCCAGCCAGCCCTTCACCCATGTCACTGTCCACTCTCCTGCCTCACAAAGAGATTTAGTATTCTCATTGCAGAGACTATTGTCCAAGTTACACAGTTAACAAGGACCAACCCAGAGCTGGATCCCAGGGCTTCTTAGCCCGTGAAGGGTGGGAGTGTGGTGGCAAGATCACTAGGTTTTCCCTTCAGATTTTCAGGGACACTATGTGTGTTCTGGAACCTCACAGCCTGTCTTCCGACCCAGCTCATCTGCTTCCCAGCTCTGTGATCATGAGCAGAAGACTAACCTCTCTGTGTCTCTGTGTCCTCATCTCTAAAGTGGGGATCCTGCAAAAGGCTTGAACCAGTGAAGTCAGGACAACTCAGGTCTTTCATGACCTAGAGACAGGAACTTCTTCCCCTCCCAGGATCCCACTCTCTGCTGTTCTTGCCATGTGGTATCACAGGCTCACCCCAGAATCCCTGGGTACAGTGCCTTCATGTGCCTGGAGGACCTAATGGTCACCTAGACTGACACTGAGCATTGGAAAGTGGAGTCACGCTGGTTCCAAGACGGCCTGCATATCATGATGGGCTACATCAAGGAGAGCCAGGGTGAGTGATTCAGGAAACAGCACATCATCACCCTGTAAAGACCACAGACCTGAGGTCCATGACTTCTCATCTCATCCAGCAGGTCAAGGGGCAGCAAGACATCCCCTGCTTGGCTGACCAGTGCTGGTATCCTAGGGAGGAATAGGCTGTCAAGGTTGGAGTGGGGGAACCAGCCCTGAAGTAGGACAATTCACATAGAAGCACTGTGTGGAGGGGAGAATCATAAAACAGACTCAGAGAGCTTCCAGTTATCCATGTTGAATGTACCAAAAAGCACAAATACAAATTGCAGACCCTGAAAGGGTCTTCAGGCTTTATTTTCTACATTTTAACATTTATTTTGCATGTTAAATATACATAAAACCTTTTCACACAGTAAATATTCTCATTAATAATAAAATTTGAATAGTGACAATGTGTTTGAATATGCATCATTATTTTTGCTTTTTTTAATTAATTAATATTTTTTTGGCTGTGCTGGGTTTTCGTTGCTGTGCAGGCTTTCTGTAGTAGTGGCAAGCAGGGCTTCATTATGGTGCTTCTTATTGCAGTGGCTTCTCTTCTGTGTAGCTCAGTCAGTAAAGCATCTGCCTGCAATGAGGGAGACCTGGGTTCAATTCCTGGGTCAGGAAGATCCCCTGGAGAAGAGAATGGCAACCCACTCCAGTATTCTTGCTTGGATAATCCCATGGACAGAGGAGTCTGGCGGGCTACAGTTCACGGGATCCCAAGAGTTGGACATGACTTAGCGCTTTCTTTCTTTTCTCTGCTGCAGAACACAGGCTCTAGGAGCTCATGCTCAATAATTGTGGCACATGGGGTTAGTTGCCCTGAGGCTTGTGAAATCTTCCTGGACCAGGGATCGAACCCATGTCCCCTGCATTGGCAGGTGGATTCTTAACCACTGGACCACCAGGGAAGTCTCTTCTGGTTTTATTTTTAAATTTTTACTGGAGTATAATTGATTTATAATATTGTGTTTCAGGTGTACAGCAAAGTGAATCAGTTATATGTATACATATATCCACTCTTATTTTTTTTAAGATTACGTTCCTGTATAGGTCATTAAGAGTACTGAGTGGAATTCCTTGTGCTATACAGCAGGTTCTTATTAGTTATCTATCATTTACATAGTAGTGTGTATGTCAGTCTCAATCTCCCAATTTATCCCTTCCCCACCCATCATCCCCTAGCAACCATAAGTTTGTTTTCTACATCAGTGTCTCTATTTCTATTTGTAAATAAGTTCATTTGTACCTGAAAGGATCCTCAGGCTTTGAGCAGAAAGCCAGTCTTGTGAGGCAGCCTCCCTGGGTTCTTACACCTCATCCCACCTCCTGCCCCAGAGAAACCATAATAAGGCTGGAGCCTCCCAGGGCCATGTTCTCCAGCTCACGGTCAGATTCTAGATCCTGGCTGATGGCAACATCCAAGGGCTTTGCCAGTTTGTGAAGGACTACTGCATCACTTAAAGATTAACTTAGAGATCAATATCTGCCATGTCACTCTCATTACCAAATACAATTGGGAGGTGATACGGCCACTGAGAAGCAAAGTCTGGACTGGAGCATGAGTGTGTCTACCTTCTGAAGAGGTTCCTAAAGGACAAGAGCAAGCCTATGGGCCAAACTGGTACCTGTCCCTCCAGCCCCTCGTCATAGCAGCTCACTGTACCCTTGTAGAGTTGATGGCCGAGCTGTGCTGCTCACTGCTTTTCCAGTGATTAGAGGCTGTGCATCCACAATAGCAACACCTCATTCAGCAAATGTGGAAGCACTTTCCCATGCAGGGCTTCTGGGGATACAAGGCGAGGATATCCCAGGGTCCACTGGGGCCTTACTGTCTCCTGGGCAGAGGTTGTCCTCCTACAGGAAGGGCTGAAAATTAATTAGCTTTGAAAAAATTAACTTTAAGCAAGAGCATATAGCACTTGTCTTGATTGCATTTCTAGTGGCACCCATATATATCTCCATCTCTTCATTTGGAAAATGAGGGTAAATTTTTTAAGGACAAGTTGCATTTATTTTTTGGAGCCGTTTTTGAAAACTTGAAGTCACCACAAAACAATCTCATATAACTCCATTGACATATAAGGAACAGCTACATTAATATCATCATGTTTTACAGAAAGTTCAAATTAATAGTAATTTAGCACCGAACATGATGGAGTACCTGGCTGTGCACCCCACACTCAGATGTGTGTCGTCTCAGCTAACCAACCTTCCTTCATTTCCTTGTCGTTTTTAACACTTTCTAAGCAAAATTCTTTGCTAAACTCTTCAGTATATTACAGTTTACCTCTGCAGTTAGTGAATTTCCAGAACTTCAAAGATCAGACGTATAGAAGAGTCATTTGACTGGCAGTAGAGGCCACCCAGGTGAAGCATTTCAAGCAGGGGTAGAGTGGGGGCCTCACCGCACAGAGAGAAGTCTCAGGCTCCAAGGGGAGGGTGATGGCAAGTATGAAAACCCAGGTGCTCTGGGTTCCCAGAGCAGAAGCCCTAGGCTACAAGTATTCCTTGCTCAGGGTTTGCCCCCAGAAATCAGGGGTGGAAGGAACAGGGACAAGGAATGTGCTCTCACCCTAGAAAGGATAAAAGGCTTAATCAAACTTGGGTATCCCATGCGGCTCCTCCTGGTCCGAGGTGTGGATGTTAAGATCCTCTGGCAGGAAGTTCCAGAACCCTGAATCCCACCTGTAGCCCTCTCTTTCATTCCATCAGCACGCCCTTCATGGGTTTGCTGGGCTTCCCAAGTGGAGCTAGTAGTAAAGAACCTGCCTGCCAATGCAGGAGATATAAGAGATGTGAGTTTGTTCTCTGGGTTAGGAAGATCCCTTGGAGGACGGCACAACAACCCACTCCAGTATTCGTGCCTGGAGAAGGCTACCGGCCATAGGATGGCAAAGAGTCGGACATGACTGAAGTGACTTAGCATGCATGCACACATGGGTTTGCTGTCATAAAGCAAGTTTCTCAGATAAGGTTGCCAGGACCATGTCATTTTAGATTCTCATGCTTACTGGCCTGGGGTCCTCATCCATTTCCACTCTTCTCTCTCCTTCCAGCCCCACACATGCCCCAATGTCCTTCCTGACTGTGGACCTGGACCACCTTTAGTATCTCTTCTCTTGCCTTGTCTTACCCTAAAGGTGAGTTAAGCAGACCTCGGAAGGTGGGAAAGGTGTGAGAGAGGGCTAGACCTCCACCTCGGAGCACTCTGAGGTTCCTTCCTGCTCTCAGGCAATGCTCCCCAACCTGTTCACCAACTTCCTTTCTTCCTTCTCTCCTCAAAGATCTCAGGCCAGAGCAGTGAAGACTTTGATCAGGGAGCCTATGGTGGATGAAGGGTAATGAAGGATAAGGTTGTGAGAATTTAAAAGCTCTCACTGCCTTTACCATGTAGCCATGGTTAAAAAGAAACCACCAGAATCTGTTTTCAACCTGTGTGATCACCAATCTATAACAATTCCCCCTGTGACCACAGTTCTGAAAGTCAGAGGGTCAGCCAGAGCCCTGAAAGTAAACAAAACACTCTCAACTCTGAAAATCTTCAACCTCTGAGCACTGTGCTTCTGCAAAACCCACATTAAGGCACTTCAGCTTTCCTTAAAGAGACTGTGTCTTATAAGCTGTCCATGCTTAATCTCATAATACATTCAATTTTGTGTCTCAGCTTTTAAGTTTTCCTTTAACAAGGGGTTTACACAATCAAATGAGGTCCTCTGAAATCCAGGTTTCCTGGGTTCTCTCTGTAGAAGCCGACATATACTACAAAAGCCTATGGAAGTCCCGGCTGTAGAAATCCTGGCCTGGACTCACTCCACAGAAGTAATGAATGTTGTTTATGTTAACATTGCTTATTTCAGAATTGTTGATTATTGTATTAACTGACTGAGATAGAAGATAATTGATTTTGACAACTAAACTTTGATGGTGAGCTTCCCATCCTTCTAGGAGTAGACCTTGGATTCTGCTCCAGTGTCTGGGTTCTCAGCCCTGATGATGAGCTGTTCTACAGGGAAGGATCAGGGATTCTGAAAGTCTCAGATGCACCCACAGGAGAATTCAGCCCTCAGCTCTCATGAGAAGCATTTGATGGAGAATCACCCTGGATGTCTGGACAGGAGATCAGCAGAGAGAATGGAGCCAGGGATGGCGTGGAGTTTGGCCAACATCCCTAAAACAAGGACCTTAGGTGAATGGGCCACTGGACCAAGACTAAATAACAAGGCAAGTAGAGGAGGTCTAGGGGAAATTCTAGAGACACTGCTGATCCCAGGGCAAGCAGCAAGTACATAGCAGGGTGCTGGATGGGTGCTCAGACCTCTCAGAAAGCCCTTCCCATGGGGGTGCTAGATGAGGATGGCCTCTTGGGGTCTTTCTCTTCCTCTCACAGAGCCAGTGTCCTACCCTCTCCCTGGACCCAGGGACAGCTGTCAGTACAGCCTTTGTAAATTCCCATTAGGTAATGGCCAATCCCTCCCAGTGTCTCCTCTAAACTTCTATCATATCACTTAGAGTGCCCTGTGGCCCTTATGCGCTTAAAGAGTGTTTGAGAGCCTGGAGTCTGGACTCAGATTGCCTGCGTTCAAATCTTAGCTCAGCTTCTTATAAGTTGCCTGAATTAACCTCAATCTGCCTCACTTCACCCATCTTCAAAATGGAGAAATAATGATGGTCCTGCCTCAGAGGGTTATTGAGTGGAATGAATGGCAGCTGTAAGTAAAGGGTTTGGACCAAGACCTGTCTGATCCATCCTCCGTCATTTATGCGTTGGTGTTGGCTGTTTACTAGGATAATGAACGTAAATCACCTTCTTCCAGACTGTAGACTTTCTCCTGGCAGTGACCTTACCTGGTTCCTGCCTGTGCCAAGTACCTGCTGCAGAGCAGACACCCCTGCCCAGTTGAATGGATGGTTGGATCTGACTGCTCACACCTTGAGGCCAGCATGCAGATTCCTTAGTTCTGCACTCAAGACCCTCTGTGATTAGGCCCCCAACAATCTGCTCAGTTCTATGGATTTTCCTCCCCCCACCCCAGTTCCCTCTGCTCCCCACACACCACTCTACTTGCATTTCCCTGCCCAGAATTGCCTTTCATCCTACACCTTCATCTTCCTTGCCCCTTTTGGCAAGAACCAGGTCAGTTGTCACCACCTCTAAGGGCCTGGCCCCTCTTCCTGCTCAGGATCCAAGTTTTACCAGTGGTGGGTATCAAAGCCCCATCAGAATAGCTCTCCTTGTTACAAATATTTTATAACATCATTTTCTTTCTGAAGAGAAATTCAAAGATAATTTAATCTATATATCCATAGAATTTTTGCCTTTCTCTACAGTTCATGGGGTTCTCACCACAAGAATACTAAAGTGGTTTGCCATTCCCTCCTCCAGTGGACCACGTTTTGTCAGAACTCTCCACTGTGACCCATTTGTCTTGGGTGGCCCTGCATGGCATGACTCATAGCTTCATTGAGTTACCCAAGCCCCTTCACCACAACAAGGCAGTGATTCACGAAGGCATAAGGAGAAGAGGGTGACAGAGGATGAGATGGTTGAATGGCATCATTGACTCAATGGACATGAACTTGGGCAAACTCTGAGAGATGGTGAGGGACAGGGAGGCCTGGCGTGCCACAGTCCATGGGGCTGCAAAGAGTCCGACTTGGCGACTGAATAACAAGCCATAGAATTATAAACTGAAATCAATGTAGTGCTGTAATTATAACAAAAACTATTAAAAATTAAATTACAATATGTAAAATAATAGCATGTGTTTGAATAGTTAAATGTTTCAGTTGACTATATACAAAATAAACTGATGACATAGGTAGTTACATGTATGCAAACGATTTCTGTAAATTTGACAGCTATAAATGCAGACTGATTTGAGTATGCAGTGTGGACAATCTCGAGTATCCCTGAGGATGACACAGCACTACAGAAAGCCTCTCCTGGTAAAGTACCCCACAGCACAAAGTACAACCTCTCTTCCGTCTGCAGCACAGCTGCCTTCCTGAAAGATTTAGTGTGTACAAAGGAAGCAAAAATGACAGTTGCTTGCTTCCTTATGAGGAAGGCACATCGTGTCCTATAGGCAACTGTCCTGTCAGCCAACATGCCTGACAGGTCTTCTGGGATGCAGAACCTTCAATACTAAAACCAGGACCAGTTGGTTACCCCACTTTACACCTTGAAACAAACCAAAGCTAACTGGGTTTCTTTACTTGATTTGGCCCCCAAAATAAACCTGGATTATCTAGAGAAATAACTTTCAAAGCGATGTCAAATCTAGATAGCGTATTAAAAAACAGAGACATCACCTAGCCAACAAAGGCCTGTATATTCAAAGCTATAGTTTTTCCAGTAGTCATATATGGATGTGAGAGTTGGACCATAAAAAAGGCTAAGCACTGAAGAATTCATGCTTTCGAATTGTGGTGCTGGAGAAGACACTCGAGAGTCCCTTGGACCGCAAGGAAGTCAAACCAGTCAATCCTAAAGGGAATCAACACTGAATATTTATTGGAAGGACTGATGGTGAAGCTGAAACTTCAATACTTTGGCCACCTGATATTAAGAGCTGACTCATTGAAAAAGACCCTGATGCTGGGAAAGATTGAGGGCAGGAGGAGAAAGGAGTGACAGAGGATGAGATGGTTGGATTTCCTCATCAACTCAATGGACATGAGTTTGAGCAAGCTCTGGGAAATGGTGAAGAGAGGGAAGTCTGTAGAGGTGCAGTCCATGGGGTTGCAAAGAGTCAGACACCACTGAACAAGTGAAAAACAACAATGTCTGCAGCTATGTCACAATCTTTATGGATATAATAATCATATCATAATGCAGATTCATTAATTTTGTAGGTTTTTTCCTTTACATACATATTTTTATTTGCTTAAACTTTCTGATGCCCACCTTCCTCTATTCTTCCCACTCCATGTGTTCTTTTGACAATATTAAAACTCAACAAGCATTGTATTCTAGACTCAGATCATTACAGTCTGGTTCCTTCCCTCCTGTTAGGACAGTGTCCCTGGCAGGACACCGTTTGTGTGGTGGTCCCCAGACAGGACTGCATATCTGACACTTCCGCTCCCTCCCTCTGATGTGAAAATTGCTCCCCTCACTAACCCCAATCAGGATCACCAGAGCCCTCCCTATGAATTTTCAAATATCAGAGAACGCTGGGCTGAAAACCATTTTTCTGAACATGCGAGTTCCTGGTGAGAATTCAAGGATTCTGTGAACCCAGATGGGGAAAATAACCTTTATTTTCACTAACTTCTATTTGAAATTTAGCCGTTCTTCCCTGATGGATGGAGGTAAGAAAGCTCAGTGAGGTTAGCAGGAGCGGTGCCTTGGTCCCCAACAGAAACCACAAGAGTTTTAGAATCACGACAGTTGTCGGAGACACCTCTCGACTTGCCAGACGGCTGTAACGTGAGCTTCGCCGCCTGGTCTCCTTTCGTGAGGTAGTATACAAGCCTTTGTGCTGTATTTCACAATTAATCGATTGGTTTTCGCTCCTGTTTTTCATCCGAGGCCCAGCAGAGGGAGCCATCGAGGAGCGGCGGGCGGGTCCCAGGGGTGCGATGATGTCCCAGCCGGAACCTGGCCAGAGCCTGAGCCTCGGCCAGGATGGGTTCGCACCCTCCGCGGCCCGGAGGGAGCTGAGCGTTCACCCGCCGGGGACCCGGGAGTAGACGCGGCCAGCGTTAGCACAACTGAAGGCGGACCCCCCGGGGACCGGCGCCCTCGGGCGGCGCGTGAGGCTGGCGACCAGGTGGCCTCGTAGTTCCGGGAGTGCGCGGTTTCCGCGGCCGCCGCCGCCACCACCACTGCTTTCGCTGCTGCTGCTGCTGTTAGGACTGGTGCAGAAGGGCGCGGCAGGTAACCCGGGGCGGCGGGGGCCGGGGGCCGCTTTTAGGGAAAGATCCTCCAAGAATACAGAGACCATTTCCGGGTTTGGAGGCGAGGAGAGCATGGTCAGTTGGAGAGCTGACCCAAGATAGCCGAAGCCACAGCTTCCTGGGGATCCCTTGGCCAGTCTGCAGGACGCCGCTCGCACTCGGCTCCCAGACCTGGTCCTCCAGGAAGGCCCCGGAGAAAAGCTCCTTGGGGGAAGGAATCTGAGCGCGGCCTTGTAATCTGCACAAGCCTCTGCTTGCTTGCTCGACGAGGCACCTGCCGATCGCTATAGGTCTCCCTGGCTCCCTGCAGAGATTATCTCGGGTGCCCCGGGCAGCTCCTTGTTGAGGTAGCGGGGGAGCGGAGCAGCAAGGATTTTTTTTGACTTGGCGGGCAATTTCCATCCTTTTCCAGTTTCCATTCTGCACACAGAACTGCAGGGCTGATCCTCTCCCCGCCCCTCCCCTGCCGGATTCCCGACCACCCCCACCGAACACCACCCATCCTAACTGCCCAGAGGCCTGAAGATTATTAGCACAGACCAGGAGTGTCCACCATCATGGCAGTAATAATAGCTGATGTCCTTTATTCCAGGCTCTGTACTAAAGGCTTCAAGTACAAGAAGCCATTTCGGCTGTAGAAAATTTAAAATGTACAATTTACAGATTTAAAATAGGGCCCGCAGAGGACGCTAGGGGGCAACACTGGGATCCAGATTCGGAGATTTTTTTCCTTTCTTTTTTTCAGAGTTTTTAACCACTTTTGTTCTTGGGCCTTGTCTCGAAATGTTTTTTATACATAAATGAAATAAATATGATTCCAAAGGATCCAAATTATATTTTTATAAGCTATTAAAATTTTTAGCTATAAATATAAATTTGTGATATGTAGTATATGTGCTTCTACGGAGAAGGCAATGGCAACCCACTCCAGTACTCTTGCCTGGAAAATCTCATGGACAGAGGAGCCTGGTAGGCTACAGTCCATGGGGTCGCGAAGAGTCGGACACGACTGAGCGACTTCACTTTCACTTTTCACTTTCATGCATTGGAGAAGGAAATGGCAACCCACTCCAGTATTCTTGCCTGGAGAATCCCAGGGACAGAGGAGCCTGTTGGGCTGCCGTCTATGGGGTCGCACAGAGTCGGACACGACTGATGTGATTTAGCAGCAGCAGCATATATGTGCTTCTAAGTTAACACATTAAATCACCCATTAAATAGCAACAATTCCCAGAATTTGTAAGTGTTGAGGGTAAAGCGTATTTACAGGTGTCTCTAACCACTGTCATGTGATTGGAAAACATCTGTGGATTCTATCATGGACCACTGCACAGGTTCTGCTAATCCTGCTGAACTTTGTTGCTTCCATTCAGCATGGAAGATGGGCCAAACTTCAACTAGAGGTTAGCGAAAATAAAGAGGTTATTTTTTTCCTCCAAGTTGAGGCTCCTGAATGCAATAGGGGGATTCAGGGCTTCCCTGGTGGCTTAGTGGTAAAGAATTCACCTGCCAAGCAAAGGAGACACACATGTAAAGAACAGACTTTTGAACTCAGTGAGAGAAGGAAAGGATGGGGTAATTTGAGAGAATAGCATTGAAACATGTACATTACCGTATGTAAAATAGATGACCAGTGCAAGTTTGATGCATGAAGCAGGGAACCCAGAGCCTGTGCTCTGGGACACCCCAGAGGGATAGGGTGGGGAGGGAGGTGGGAGGCGGGTTCGATGGGGGGAACACATGTATACCTGTGGCCGATTCGTGTTGATGTATGGCAAAAACCATCACAATATTGTAAAGTGATTATCCTCTGATTAAAATAAATTAATTTTTTAAAAAGAATGGTATAATAAATGTCCTTGAACATAAAAAATGTGGGGGAGGATTTCTGTATCTGGGTGTTCTGTTTCATATACTAAATATACATCTGTCCTCAGAAAATGAATATGTATTTCTCTGAAGATGTATATGCATGTTCCATTTCTCCTATTAAATATATAATCTGTTCATTTTTTTTTAAATGAAGGAAAAGGCAACCCAGTCTGGTGTTCTTTAAACAACAAACAGATGTTTGTCAAATGAGTAATATTGCAAAGGGAGAGGTCAGAGCTGGCCTAGCTGAGCAGCTGGGCAGGGCTGAGCCAGGCAGGAGTGCATGGGTTCTCCTTCAGGCAGCATATGAGCATCACCTGGGAGGTTTCAATGCCTGCCAGTGTCCAGCCCTCCTTTACCTCCAATTAAATCCATGTCAATGGCAGGATTGTCAAAGCTGCTGGGTGGTGTTAGGCAGCCAGATGGAGGCATCCCAGTCCTGGCTGCTCTCCTGGCTTTGTGCCTGCCTGCTGGGGAAGTTTCCCATCACTCCTGAGGCAAGACCCCCATCTTCCTCTTCCTTTCCAATGTGCCTCTCATTGTTGTCGTTCCATACTATCTCTCCCAGCGAACACAAGGATGGGAAGAATGTTTATGCCTTAAGATTCATACTATCCTTTTCCATTTTCCCCTTGCAGAGAGTCCTTGGGGGCTTCCCTTGTGGACCGATGGCCCAGCTTCCATGGCAAAGATGGTGATGGCAGGACTGGCACACCTGAAGTTGGAAAACGGGTCATGGCTAGAGGTAAGACCTTGCCCACCTGCTGAAGGAAGGATAGGATGGCGGAGGCCGGGAGCCCCCAGCCTGCAGAAGGCCATGTCCACAGTCTAGGAATCTGGAGAACTGTCTTGGGGTGGAGAAACTCTGCCAGGATAGAGGATACAGAGGCCAGGGCCTCTGGACAGTGTCCCAGGGGCTGAGACCTGGCCTCCAGAGAGCTGACCCAAGCATCTTTCCCCACCCCACCCCACCCCACCCCAAACTCCAGCTCTCTCCTTCCCAAGGCCACCTCTCCCTTCAGAATAGGAAAAGACTGAGACTAAGAAGGCGCTGTCTCCATGTCTGTTGTTTAGTCGCTCAGTCATGTCTGACCCTTTGCGACCCCATGGACTGTAGCCCACCAGTCTCCTCTGTCCACGGGACTTCCCTGGCAAGAGTACTCAAGTAGGTTTCCATCTCTTTCTCCAGGGAATCTTCCTGACCCAGGGATTTAACCCGAGTCTCCTGCACTGCAGGCCTTTTTTTTTAACCACTGAGCCACCTGGGAAGCCTGCCCCATGCCTGTACTTTTTCCTTATGTTCATTACCTCATTGGATGCTCCAGCACTGTGGAGCAGGTCAGGTAATTGAGCCTACCTAGAGATGAGGAAAGCAAGGCCTGGAGCATTGAAATAACTTCCTCAAAGCCATGCAGCTAGGGACTGGCAGTGCTATATGGATCATAGGGGAGGTGGGGCAGATGCAAAAAAGTCTCCTGGGCTGGGTGGGAAAGGGGCTGGGCTCCTCCCTCCCCAACTACGGTCAGAGGAAGAAGGAGGCTAGGCTAATGGGGTACAGGACTGCTCCTTTTTGAAGACCGGCCTTGTGGCCAAGAGACTAGGAACGGCAGTGGAGAGTTAGGGTGGAAGTGGGGGAAAACTAATGTTCACGCAGGCCCTGAAACAACAATGGGCATGTAGCAACTTCCTTAGGCCATGTCACTGCAGGATCAGATACCGCTGGATGCCTGCCATGTGGCCCCCACTTCCTCCTGCCTTGGTCCCACAGTGCCTGGCACTGACCCCAGCCTGGCAGGTGGTATTGCCTCCAAAGCCAGGGAGGTGTCCTTCCTCAGCTGCTTTTGCTTCACTCTGGGATGCAGCCCAAGGCATGATGATCCCTCCTGGGTCCAGTTAGCAGGCAGAAATCTAGTCCCAGCTGAGATCGTTCTCCTAGGCAAAAATGGCAATGAGCAGTGTGTGAGCCCCACAAAGAGCAGGCTGGACTCTCAAGACTATCTGGTAGGCAGAGCAGAGACTGGTGGGATTTTCAGGGAGGGAAGAGTGACAGGCACCTCACTGGGTACATGGGAAGCAGTACCTGAAAGTCAACTGAGGCAGGCCACACTCATGAACTTGTCCTAAAAAACAGGTCCCTGACTCCCAGGATGGGTACCAGGTGCCAGGATGTAGGCCATGGTAAGTAGTCCAGGGCAGAGCAGATGCCAGGAACCAGAGCCCTCATGGCAAGGAGGGCCAGGCCAGATCTGGACAAGCCTGGGAAGGATTCAGAATTCAGCCCCTTCCTTCACCCCCACATCTGCTACACTGAATCACAACACCATTTTATTTTTCCCTGCCTTCTTGCAGCAGCCTCAGGACACCTGACATATGCTTCTGACTTGGGACCTTTGCACTGGCTCTCCCGTCTGCAGACCTGGAATGCTGTCAGACCCTTATATGGCTGGTTCCTTCCTGTCTTTTATAAAGAATTCCCTTTTTGAGGAGGCCTTTCCTGCCCATTCTAGAACTGTAATTCTTGGCACATAGTGCCTTCCTGCATCTTTCTCTGCTCCATCTTCACATCACCTTCTCTGACGGTCTTGGAATCTCCCTCTACCTCCCTTTTCTAAGGACACATTTAGGGCCTGCCTAGACAATCTGGGATAATCTCTCCATCTCAAGATCCTTAATTTAATCTGCAAAACTCCTGTTACCATATAAACTAACATTCAACAGTTGCAGGGATATCTTGGGGGGGCATTATTCAGCCTACCCCGCTATGCTTTCTGAGCTGTGGAGAGGGAGGCAGGACAGGAGGCCCAGCTTGTACGGCTTCCTCACTACTCAGGAATCCCAGCAGCTGCCCAAAGACACAGGATCTTTTCTGTCCCTCACTTCCAGGGCAGGTAGAGCTGCTGCAGATCAGAGCCAAGGTGGATCACTTTGACATGGAGAAATCATAGCCTCTGTTCTCCCCCAAAGAACTTTGTGCCCATTCACAGCTGCCAGCACAGGAGTAACCCACACTAATCTTAACTCAAAGATGTGCAAGGAAACAGCACCATGAGAGATAATTCAGTCATTTCCCAGGAGGCCCACACCAGTTCAGGCCTGATGTTAACCCTTCACTCAAACACTCCTAATGTTGACCACTCTTGCCTCCCATGAGGAGGTTTCTCCAGTCGTGAGAAGAGAGCATCCCTTTTCTCAGTTTAGAAAAAGGCAGAAATCCCTGGGGAGAGAATCTGGGCTGCCCTCATTCTAGTGCATGCCTTTGAGTACTACACTTGGTCTCCCCTGGGCCTTGATTCCCTTCTCTGTAAAATGGGATCAATCACACTGACCTCTTAGGTTTATTGGAAGGATGAACTGTGATAGTGAATGAGGAGGAGTTAAACCAGTACAGGCACAGTGGTCACTCCAAAAATGGCAACTCTGATTATCCTCATACCATTCATGTTCTTGTTTTTTGTCCAATACAGCAACTTCCAGCTGTGTGCTAGGCCCTGGGTAAATAGAGGGCAGATGGACTTCCCACCCTCATGAAATCCATAGTTTCACAGGGAGCACAGGACAATCTTGAGATCCCTCTGTGAGACATCAGGCTGAAATCAGGAGGACTTCCTGGAGGAAGGGATGTCTGACTGCAACCTGAGGGATGTGGAGAGTGGCTGAGGGAAAACAGAAAGGGGGATGCCTGGGGCAGAAGAAACAGCAGGTACAGAGGACCTGGGCAGAGTTTGGTATAGCCTGAAGTAACAAGGAGGCAATACAAAAAGAGCTGTGAGTGTAGAGATGTGTTTGACTCCTTTCAGATGTGAATGTTCAACCAATGAGCACCCACTGTATGCCAGAAGCTGTTCTAGGTGCTGGGGAAACAGAACAATCCATACAGGAATCCCTGCCCTTGGAGAGCTGACACTGCAGAGGAAAGAGTCCATTAACAAGACAAACAAATGCATACTCTCTCCAGTGCTCTGGAAAAAAATAACCCAGAGACAGGAGTGTTAGGGGATAAAAACTTCTGAGCAAAAAGTTTTTTAAAAGTTAAGTAAGAAAGTAAGCCAGGGATATCTCTGAGAAATGTGACCTGAGTTTAAGATACAGCGTTTATTTGAATAGCTTGAGTCAGGACTGGCTGCTAAGTAGATTTCATCTCCAACACCAAGTTAAATCAATGAGTTTGGAGTTATGGTAGAGAGGCAGCATTTGGACTCAAAGAGATGAGATCAACTAGTTTTGGGCCTCCCTGGTGGCTCAGATGGTAAAGAATCCGCCTACAGTGCAAGAGACCCGGGTTTGATCCCTAGGTCGGGAAGATCCCCTGGAGAAGGAAATGGCAACCCACTCCAGGTTTCTTGCCTGGAGAATCCCATGGACAGAGGAGCCTGGTGGGATGCAGTCCCTAGGACCACAAAGAGTCGGACATGATTGAGCAACTAACACACAGTAATGTCTGCTGTGGGAACAGAAGGGAATGGGGAATGGAGTCAAGGTGCCACCAGCTTGGCAGTAATGGTTCAAGCTAAGAATGATGTCCAACCTTTCTCAAGCATGTCTGGGCAATGAATTAAGCTTAATTAACCACATAAATTAAGCTCCCAAGCAACCAACTTTTTAAAAATATCCCACCCTTTCTGTGAGAAATTGGAAACCAGACAATCACACTAACAAGAGATGAATACAAAGTATGAGTAAGTAGGCCCTGCATGAGGAGCTGAGAAACTTTCTGAGAATAAAGTCCATAAGCCTTAATGCATGAACTTTGGCCTCAATGTTCAACTGGTTCTGTCTATGTTTAATCTCTTTGGATGCCCTTATATATTTTTTTCACTGAAATTGCTAGTGCTTACTCTTACTAATGGACTCCCCAGGTGGCGCTAGTGGTAAAGAACCCATCTGCCAATGCAGGAAACACAGGGACTCAGGTTTGATCCCTGGGTTGGGAAGAGCCCCTGGAGGAGGAAATGGCAACCCACTCCAGGTTTCCTGCCTGGAGAATCCCACGGACAGCAGAGCCTGGTGGACTACAGTCCATGGGGTTGCAAAGAGTCGGACACGACTGAAGCGACTTAGCACGCACACACACATTCTTGCTCATAATGAATTCTCTTGGATAAGTTTCTACTGCCAACCTCACTCAGCACACTGAGGCCTGGTGCAGACCTTGGTAGTCTATGTGAACCCAAGACTAGTTTGTGTTTCCACAGGGACGCACTCCCTCCACTACCACTATACCTGGACCTGTCAGAGCCGGGCCCGAGCCTCCCTAAGTTTCTGGCTGTAGGCTATGTGGATGATCAGCCTTTTATCCGATATGACAGTCGTGTGGACAAAGCCGAGCCCCAGGCTCCATGGATTAAGCCCATAAATGCCCAGTACTGGAAGAGGGAGACCAAGAAGCAGAGGAAATGGGCAGAGTTGCATCAGGTGGAGACATGGACAGAGATGGGCTACCACAACCACAGCAGCGGTGTGTTGGGTGGACGCCCCATTCTCCTTCCTTCACCCTCCGCACACTCACTCTCCGGGCAGCTGTGCTTGTCAGAGGGTGTGGGGCAAGCCTCTGATACTTGGCTCTTCTCAGTCTCTTTCCCCCACAGTCAAGCAGGGGCCTCAGGGCCTCGGAATCCCTTGTGGCATCGGCAGCCAGCCCACAGGCCAGTGCAGCAAGCATCATAGGAGCTGGGGGCCCATGATGTCTCCCCTTCACCCCTTGCCTACCCCTTAGCTAACCTGGGTTCTGAACCTCAGCTGATGGGGAGAGGCTTTCCCTGCCTCACCCTCACTCAGGCAGTACCCCCAGGCCCTCTGGTACCAGCTCAGCTGCCCCCTCTCAGCAACAGTGCGCTTGGGCCCAGGGCTGCTGCTTATTCTGAATGAAGTGCTTATGGAGCACAGCTTGTTCACACAACACCGTCCCTCTCTGTGCCTGGATACCCAAATGCCCAGACTAAAAGCCTCAGGTCCCCAGAGGCCTCAGAATCAGTAGATACAAAAGATATAAAGGATTGAGACTGAGAAGGGCTGTGCATCAGCCAAGGGCCCCCAGGATAAGCATGGCATGACTTAGTCTTGCCACTGAGAACATTTTACACCCACAGGTGGGCTTCCCTGATGGCTCAGCTGGTAAAGAATATGCTGCAATGTGGGTGACCTGGGTTTGATCCCTGGGTTGAGGAGATTCCCTGGAGAAGGGAAAGGCTACGCACTCCAGTATCTGGCCTGGAGAATTCCATGGATTGTATCATTCATGGGGTCACCAAGAGTCGGACACGACTGAGCAACTTTCACTTTCAAGTAGTGTGGGATATGAAATAAGGATGTGTCTAATTATGAACTAGGGTGTTTGTCCCACATGAGAGGCCTAGCAGGTTTCTCAACCCAGGCTGCTGATGAAAATTACTTGGGAGATTTTTATCTAAATTATGATGCCCTGTCCCTCTACTTTTTTGATGTCCCTGTGGGTGGTGGGCTTCTCCCTGGCTCTCAGGGACTTGACCCCAAGTCCCCACTAGTGACAGCTTTCTTACCTGTACTCATAGGCATGCACAGCACTCAGCGCATGTTTGGCTGTGAGATCCAGGAAGATGGCCACTCCAACAGCTTCTGGCAGTTTGGCTATGATGGGCAAGACCACCTGTCACTGGACATGGAAACTCTGAGCTGGGTGTCATCTAACCCCATGGCTCTGTTGACCAAGCCCTGGTTGCAGACAGATAGCTGCTATGCTGAGTACAACAAAGCCTACCTGGAAGGCCCCTGCCTCGCCTCCCTGCACAGACACCTGGAGCTAGGAGGCCAGAGATTCGCCCGGAGAGGTAAGGTTCAGCCTGTGGCCATGTAGATTGGCCCCATGCTCCCATTCTCAAGAGTCATCCCATTTGATAGACAAGTCTCTGGGAAATGAGGGGGCGGGCTGCGTCCCCAGGCTGTGTCCCCCTGGCTCAGGCAAGCCCTCTGGGATCCAGAAAGATGGCCAGCTAGCCAACGGCTTTTTGCTGCAGAATAGGAAGAAAGCCCAGGCCTCAGGTCTTTGCCCAAATAAGATAGAGTGTGGAGTTCTGGAGTCTCCCCTGTTCCAGTGTGGTCTTGGGAATCAAGTCTTTTAATCTGGGTCTTATTTTCCTCATCTGCAGAGCAAGTGGGTTAAACTAGGTCCTCATAAAGTCCTTTGGGGATTTACCAGCCTGTAACTCTGCTCCTTGGGAAACAGATCTCAGGTTCCAGGAGAACAGCAGCCCTCACCTCTCCCTAGACCACTGGGGACTGACAGGGAAGCTGAAGCTCTTTTCCCCTTTCCTCCCTCACACCCCTCGTGCTAAACGTGCTCCCCAGACTCCAGGTGCGTCATAAACTTCTCCTGGCCCCAGCCAGCCAGGGCTAGAGACACAAAGGCTGGGGTGGACACTAGGGAAGGTGGGTGCTTGGGGTTGCCTAGAGTGAAAGCCTTTCTGGCTGAGGTAGTCAGGAAGGCTGCCGGGGTGGGGCTGATCAGAACACCCAGGACACCGTGGATGTCTGGCAACTGAATGGTGAGACGTGAATCAGCTGAGGTAAAAGAGAGGACCTTCCTCAAAGGGAGGACAGGACAGATAACCTCAAGAGTAGAAGATGTGATTGTGAGAGCAGAACGCTGTGGTTCAGAGCTCAGGCATTGGAGCCGAGCCTCCAGATAGCACATCCCAGCTCCAGGATTAACTGGCTGTGTGACCTTGTGCCAGTTTCTTGCCTTCTCTGCACTTTAGTTTCCTCATCGGTATAGTGAGGATAGTAAAGATTTGTAAACAAAGCAACAGACAAAGGATTGATTTCCAAAATATACAAACAGAACATGCAGCTCAATATTAAAAAAAAAGACAAAAAGTAACCCAATAAAAAAATGAGTAAAGACCTAAGTAGACATTTCTCCAAAGAACACATACAGATGACCAACAAATGCATAAAAAGATGATCAATGTCACTAATCATTAGAGAAATGCAAATCAAAACTACAAGGAGGTATCATCTCACACTTGTTAGAACAGCCATCATCAAAAAAACTACAAACAGGGACTTCCCTGGTGGTCCAGTATTAAGAATCTGCCTTGCAATTCAGGGGACATGGATTCAAGCCCTGTCAGGGAACTAAGATCCCAGGTGCCGTGAGGCAACTAAATGCGCACAACAAAACTAGAGAGAAGTCCACATGCTGCAACAGAGAGCTGATGCAGCCATAAATAAATATTTTTTTAAAAATCTACAAAAATTAAATGCTGGAGAGGGTGTGGATAAAATGGAACCCTCTTGCACTGTTGGTGGGAATGTAAATTGATACAGTCACTATGGAGTACAATATGGAGGTTCCTTAAAAACCTTAAAATAGAACTACCATATGACCTGGCAATCCCACTACTCGGCATATACCCTGAGAAAACAACAATTCAAAAAGACACATGTACCCCAGTGTTCATTACAGCACTGTTTACAATAGCCAGGACATGAAAGTGAAACCATTCGCCTCAGATTGGGACTCTAACTCACATGGCCAGGACTTGAACACAGACGAAACCCCACGTGGGACTCCAACCATGATCTTTTAATTAGAATCACTCACCTGGTGTTTGGACTTACTACGGAACAGCCTCAGCACAGAAGGAATTCAGAAAAAGGCAAAGTGATAGTTTAGCAGTATATATATAAATATAGAATACTTATAAGAGATGTAAGCAGGCAAGCCAGGGAGCTCTGCCCTGAGGATTAAGTGGGCTACAATTTTATAGTCAAAGGAAAGGGGGAGGGGAAAAGTACCACCTTCTTTGAGTAGGCATGAGATTTACATCATTAGCTCCTCCTTTGTATCAGGCAGGAGACTGACACATGAGGTCAAACTAGGATTATCATAGCATTTATTCAAATCAGTAGAAGAGTGATGACATTATTCTTGCACCTAAAGGCTCGAGGCATATCTCATGCTTGTAGTTAAGCAAGCCTGCTTCATACCATGATGTTCCAATAGCTTTCTTGAGTGATCATTAACTGACAGTGGTCTCCCAAAGTTTCCTAGGTTTCCCTTTATATCTGTAATACTCTACTGGGACATCTATAGCTACTTGTATAACTATTCTATTCTATTCCTCTCAGAAGCAACCTAAATATCCATCACCAGATGTATAGATAAAGAAGATATGGTACATATATATAGTAGAATATTGTTGTTATTCAGTTGCTCATTCATGTCGGATTTTTTGTGACCCCACAGACTGCAGTATGCCAGGCTTCCCTGTCCTTCACCATCTCCTGGAGTTTGCTCAAACTCATGTCCATTGAATTGGTGATGCCATCCAACCATCTCATCCTCTGTCATCCCCATCTCCTCTTGCCTTCAATCTTTCCCAGCATCAGGGTCTTTTCCAGTGAGTCGGCTCTTTGCATCAGGTGACCAAAGTATTGGAGTTTCAGCTTCAGCATCCGTCCTTCCAATAAATATTCAGGACTGATTTCCTTTAGGATGGACTGGTTGGATCTCCATGCAGTCCAAGGGGCTCTCAAGAGTCTTCTCCAACACCACAGTTCAAAAGCATCAATTCTTCGGTGTTCAGCTTTCTTTATAGTCCAACTCTCACATCCATACCTGACTACTGCAAAAACCATAGCCTTAACTAGATGGACCTTTGCTGGCAAAATAATGTCTCTGCTTTTTAATATGCTATCTAGGTTGGTCATAGCTTTTCTTCCAAGGAACAAGTGTCTTTTAATTTCATGGCTGCAGTCACCATCTGCAGTGATTTTGGAGCCCCCCCAAAATAAAGTCTCTTGCTGTTTCCACTGTTTCCCCATCTATTTGCCATGAAGTGGTGGGACTGGATGCAATGATCTTGGTTTTCTGAATGTTGAGCTTTAAGCCAACTTTTCCACTCTCCTCTTTCACTTTCATCAGGAGGCTCTTTAGTTCTTCTTTACTTTCTGCCGTAAGGGTGGTGTCATCTGCATATCTGAGATTATTGATATTTCTCCTGGCAATCTTAATTCCAGTTTGTGCTTCATCCAGCCTGGCATTTCTCATGATGTACTCCGCATATAAGTTAAATAAGCAGGGTGACAATATACAGACTCGACATACTCCTTCCCCTATTTGGAACCAGTCTGTGGTTCCATGTCCAGTTCTAACTGTTGCTTCCTGACCTACATACAGATTTCTCAGGAGGCAGGTCAAGTGGTCTGGTATTCCCATCTCTTGAAGAATTTTCCACAGTTTGTTGTGATCCACACAGTCAAAGGCTTTGGCATAGTCAATAAAGCAGAAGTAGATGTTTTTTTTGGAACTCTCTTCTACTGGGCCATGCTCAGTAAATCTTTAATCCAATTTTCTGTTGATGGGCAGGGCTGTGTTTCATGGCAAATAGAAGGGGAAACAATGGAAACAGTGAGAGACTTTATTTTGGGGGGTTCCAAAATCACTGCAGATGGTGACTGCAGCCATGAAATTAAAAGACACTTGCTCCTTGGAAGAAAAGCTATGACCAACATAGACAGCATATTAAAAAGCAGAGACATTACTTTGCCAGCAAAAGTCCATCTAGTTAAGGCTATGGTTTTTGCAGTAGTCATGTATGGATGTGAGAGTTGGACTATAAAGAAAGCTGAACACCGAAGAATTGATGCTTTTGAACTGTGGTGTTGGAGAAGACTCTTGGGAGTCCCTTGGACTGTGAGGAGATCAAACCAGTCAATCCTAAAGGAAACCAACCCCGAATATTCACTGGGAAGACTCATGCTGAAGCTGAAACTCCAATACTTTGGCCACCTGATGGGAAGAACTAACTCACTGGAAAAGACCCTGATGCTGGGAAGGACTGAAGGCAGGAGGAGAAGGGGATGACAGAGGATGAGATGGTTGGATGGCATCACCAATTCAATGGACATGAGTTTGAGCAAACTCTGGGAGTTGGTGATGGGACAGGGAAGCCTAGAGTGCTGCAGTCCATGGGGTCGCAAAGAGTCGGACATGACTGAGTGACTGAACTGAACTGATTAGGTACCTACTGTATGCAGGAAGTCACAGAGGAAGTAAATAAAGTCACTGAGAAAACCCTAGGATCTCTGTAGGAAGAAAGGGGTGTGTCAGTCTAGGACCCAATAGCCCCACAGAGGAAGCTCCTTGGAGGTTGGGGACAGGAAGTCAGTCCCCCTCATGGCAATTAACAGGTCAATGCTCCTTTGTAACAGCTGGAAATCAGTCATCCCTGCCTACAACAGTGATTGGGTACATCCCCTAGAGAGAGACCTTGTCCCCATTTCCTTGTCCTCCACCCTGGAAGATGCTGGCAGAGCCCAGAATTAAGCATAAGGGATAGGCAGAGGACAGCCACTCAGCAGTCTTCCTCTCTCCTCCTCTCCTTGCAGAACCACCCACAGTACGGGTGACAAAGCACTCAGCCCAGCATGGGGGTACCACCCTGAGGTGCTGGGCCCTGGGCTTCTATCCACAAGACATCTCAATGAGCTGGTGGCTGGGTGAGAAGAAGTTGAATTCAAAGCTTGAGTATGTGGAGGCACGCCCCAGTGGAGATGGCACCTATCAGATGTGGATGGCCATGTGGGTGCCGGCTGGGAATGAGACCCAATACACATGCCACGTGCAGCACTCCAGCCTGAATCACACGCTCACTGTGTCCTGGGGTGAGAAGCTGGGCTTGGCCGGGAGGGGCTGAGGAGGGGCAGGGGAGACAGTCCCATGATCTGGGAGTGCTCACTTTTCTCTCTTTCTTAGAACTGCCCTCTCATCCAGGACTTACGGCCATGGTTATCTCTCTCATCCTGATCTTGCTGGTGATTGGCAGTGTTGTGAACTTGACCAAGTGCCTTCAAGGAAGGTGGGTAAGGAACAAAGGAGTGGGAAGCCCTCTGGCTGGTACAGCCTTTTAGGGAAGAATACAATGTATCCTTCCCTGTGGCAGCAAGAACTGTTTCCTCCTGGGAGCTGCAACTACTGCTGAGGTCCTGCCTCCTGTCCCCCACCTGTAGAAAAGCCCAAATGTCCCCACCCCACCCCAGTTGCACACCACCAGGAGGACCCTGTGGATTCCAAGGTCTCAGGGGAGACCTGGGGCTGACTTGGGAAAAGGCCCAGATGGGGAGAGGAAGAGGGATGGTGGGGACCCACCACTCACCGGGTCTCCTGTGTTCTTTTTCTCCACAGCCAGAAATAAGGAACCTTACGAGCAAGCCCCAGGTGATTGTGGTATGGACCAGCTGGGGAGAGGAAACCCCAGATGTTCCCAACACGGCGGAGATGCCTTAGAACTCAGGATGGGGGTGAGGCATAGGGTGTATGCTTTCCCTGGCCGCAGCCCCCTGCCCCATGCCACCATCCTGCCCCCAGGCAGAGGGGGTAGGGAGCACTCCAGGGAGCCACTATCCATGTTTGGAAGAGGGCTGGGGAGCCTGTTGGGGTCACCTCCCTTCCTTTCTTCCTGCAGGTGAAGAGGACCCCCATAATTCTCAAAGCCCAGCAAGATCAGGAGCTGCTCAACTCATCTGCTGACAGAAGTCACTGTCACAGATTAAGGAGGTGTTTTGTGGGGTTTTAGGGGGGCCTGAAGGCCCCCCTGCACTGGCTGGCTCATGTGATCTGTGAAGGGCCCACCCCACCCAAAACTGAGCCCTCTTCATCCCCATCAGCCTTCTTACAAGCAGTCTGTGCCACTAAGATGGCTTTATCATCTTCCTGAAGTCCTCTTAAAAGTCTAATTATTTCCAGTTTGGGGGGTGGGAAGGGGGGCAGTAGTTATCCCTCAGCTCTTCTTACACTTGACAATTTGCACAATGATTTCATGTTGATTGTAAATCCCACTTGAGCTTCTCAGGAACTCTATGAGTTTGGCAATGTTACTCTCATTCCCACTTGCCCAACATGAAAACCAAGGGTCTGGGCAGTCAGGGAAAAACCAGAAAAATATCCAAGAGTTATAGGGGCAGCATCCTGTGTGAACCTGCTAGCATCAGAAAGAAATGGCTGAATGCCTGCCTCTTTTATAGGTGTGTTCTGTATATATGTATGATCTCTTTGCATAGATTAGAGTGTTGGGTGTGTGAGGGTATAGGAGAGGCAGTTAGGGTAGGTGTGTAAAATTGAGGCAGTTAGGGTAAGGATGTGTGGTTCTGTATGTTTGAGGGTGAGAGGATATATGAGGTGCATGTGAGGGTGAGTGTTATGTGTGGTGTGTGGTATCCTTTTGTATTTGAGGAGAAGCTCAGAAGACAGGTACCTGGAGACCTGTTAGTTAGTCCCAGGCAACTGAAGGTTGGGAAACAATTCAGACCATACTTTCCCTATGTCCTATCCTTTGGAATGGTTGAATTTTTACAATAGGCACATGTTACTGTTATGGTAAGGAAAGACCCCTTTTCTCTGTGGCATGTGAAAATGCCTGTGAAGGATATGTCTGGAGAAGGCCCAGCCTCACCTTTGCATATTCAGTGGAGCAGAAACCCCATGTCTCCTCTCTGAACAAGAATCCAATCTCAAGGCCATTTGATGTGCTAGCAGCTGGGACTCGAGCTGAGGCAGAGAGAGAGAGCGCTCCATTGTCATAAAGGACACAAGGTCAGACCCCTTCCAGAGCACCCTCTGCCTCCCCTTCAGCTGAACCCAAAGTATGACAGAGCCTCCTGTGGGGAGTTGAAACCTCTGTGTCTACAGCCCTGGGAGTCTCAAAGGCCAAGGATGTGAATGATTGTAATACTAGAAAAAGATTCAACCTGCCCTGGTAGCCTGTAGGACCTAAGCTCATTACAGTGAGCTTGTAATGATTGACTTGTACCGAAGACATGTCTTATATGTCTGTCTTTCTCACTGATGTTGTCATGCCCCATATATGCTGTGCAAACCACATACTAAGCAGAGTTCTAAGCAGAGTTCTAAGCACTTTATTGTATGTTAGTTGCTCAGTCGTGTCCAGCTCTGTGAGACCCCATGGACTGTAGTCCACCAGGCTACTCTGTCCATGGAATTTTCTAGGCAAGAATACTGGAGTGGATAGCCATTCCTTTCTCCAGGGGATCTTTCTGACCCAGGGATCGAAACTGGGTCTTCTGCGTTGCAGGCAGATTCTTAACCATCTGAGCCACCAGGGAAGCCCTTTATTTTATACTTTATTGTATACTAAGCTATTTAATCTTCCAAGCATGACTGTGAGGGGGAATTAATACTCCTGTGCTACAGGTGAGGAAACTGAGGCCCAGGGTCCCATAGCTGATTCATGCCAGAGCTGGGATGTGAGGACAGGCAGTGTGGCTGCTGCAGCCTGGCCACCTCACCACTGCACCAAAGCCTCAACAATAACTGAGCTGTTCTGTAAATGGGCAAGTAAGTGCAGGTCTACAATCCCTTATTTGCAATTCTGAAATCTACAAAAACCTCTGGAAACTAGAAGTGTCTTTCCAACTTTGTCATCAAAACATGACCTGGGAAAGGGGCAGGAGGGAAAAAAAAAAAAACCTAAAGTGAAGTGAGGTTCAGCGCTTCCACTGCTGGGGGCACAGTTTTGATCCCTAATCAGGGAATTAGATCCCACATGCCCCACTATGGAGCAAAAAAGAAAAAGAGTCAAGTAGGGTTATTCATATTCTTCATTTACTTCCTCTAGTGTGCCTTTTCTCATTTTTTCACAGAAATATTGATTTGGGGGATTATTGGATGTCACCCCATTCATCTCTGGTAGTATTATGTAACATTCAGCATTCACATCTTGGTATCTTTCTAAAGCCCAAAGAATTTTAAATTCTAAACTATATCCGGCTCTAAGGGTTTCAGGTAAGGGATTGTGGACCTGTATTAATAAGGTTTTGTGGTAATAGACGTGTTTTATTTTTACAGTTCTCTGGCTGTATGGTGAGATAAGTTAGAACACAGGTCAGGTCTGGTCCCCACCAATGGGAGGCACAAGTGCCCAGGTGGACCCTCAAGGTTCCCTCAGCCCTGGGTACACTTAGGGCCTCCTGAGAAGAAGTGGAACTTTCTTCTCTGGGGAAGGAGTGGAGGCACTCCAGATAGAAGGATACTTCCGATTAGTCTTTCCCTCTTTGAATTGGTACAGCTGGGTCACCCTTCTGTACCCCACACATAGCCCCAAGACTTCAGGCTCCTCTACAGACCCTCCAGACCCACCTCCCAGTTTTGATCTCACCCAACCAAGTGTAGCCCTTAGACTAACAATCTGCATGGCTTCTTTGATGCAAGGGGGTGGTCTATTCAGGGAGTCTTAGATATAGGGTCTGGGTTCTGCAATTATGAACCCTGGGCAGAATGAGCTGGAAGTTCCTGTCCAGTTCTGGGCTTCCCTGAGCAGGGTCTAGGACCCTGAATACGTCTGGGGCTGTGGAATTATAGGGTCATCTCTCCAAATGAGAAAAAAGGGGCAGAGAGGCCATAAACTAGAACAGTGCCATAACAGCCCCTACAGGACAGCAGCAGGGCCCCAAGCACCTGCCCCTAAAGGCTAAGGTCTTTCCTTCTTCCATTAGCCTCACTGGCTAATTGGTTTAGAAACTGCCAGAGGGCAAGGGACATGCAGTCTACATATGTCCTGGATATCCATCCGCAAACCCTGGTTTTTGCACCTCACTGCCTTATCCTGCTGGTTTTACTCACTCTCTGTCTACCCAGCCTCTGATCTTCTCATCAGAACATGAGGTTTGCAAGAAAACCTGGGGCTCTGGGACCAGGGGGCTGATAGAAATGCCCGAGGCAAGGAGGCAGCTGTTACACTGCCTACCCTAGCCTGAGGGGCCTTCCTCCCCTTTCCTGAGTCCTACTAACCCTTCCTTGCTGGAGTAGCCCCCACCCCAAGTTGACACCCCAGGCAGAACCTACCAGCCTTTTTGCTGCCAATGGCACCACTGTCCTGATGTTCAAGAAGTATCTGCTCCATAAATAGATTTTGAAATCTTTGGTAACTGGATCGATTTTATTTTGTTTTAATCATATCTCCCTTATAGGCTAGTTCACTGTTTTGCCCATAGAACGATAAAATACATTTTAGGAAAACAAAGCAAAACAAAAAATATATATAAATATAAAATAAAATAACACATTTTGGACCTAAAAGGATCCTGAAGCAACTCTTTGAACCCCTGATAATTTGACCCTCTCACTAACTGCCCCACCCCTATCACACTACTTCCCCCTGCTGAGGTTTTGAGGCCTCTCACTTTAGAGTCCTTCCTGTCCAGGCTGTGAGCTCTCTCTCAAGCACATTTCTTTTACCTCCCATCCACACCCCAACATGTATTGGTTTATGTCTGGTGCAGCTGCAAAAATTGAAACAAAGGAACACAATTCAATTACCACCCCACAACCAGTAGGAGTGAACCCAGGAGTCTAATGGCAGGAGGGATGAGCAGGCTTAGAAAGCATGGCTGTCTCCCATAACCCAGGTTTTGCTCCACCCCCATTTTTGGTTTTTGGCTTTTTAAAGAATATTTATTTATTTATTTGCCTGCATCAGTCTTGGGTGTAGCATGCAGGACCTTCATTGCATCATGCATTGTGGTACACCTGCTCAGTAGCTGTGGAGTGTGGACTCAGTTGCTCTGGGGCGTGTGACATCTTAGGTCCCCAACCAGGGATCAAACCCAAGTCCCCTGCATTGCAAGGCGGACTCTTAACCACTGGACCACCAGGGAAGTCCCTCCACCCCCATTTTTGTTTCACTGCTTAGTAGCGGCTGGTCAATGGTCTCAACCAAAGTCTGGTGCTCTGAGCCTAGCTGAACCCGCCTGGACGTCTGCCCTCTCTTGGCTTCCTTCCCCAGCCACCGCTGCCAGGAGAGAAACTTGTGAGGGGACAGAAGGCAAATGCAGAGGGAGTTTGTCTTAGCCCTGAGTGTTCCTCTTAGCTTCACCAATGGACACCATGGTCTCAGGAGTTGACAGAGGCAGGAAGACAAGTAAGGGGGGTTCTGAGTGCCCTAGAAAGGGCATGGGAATCTGGCAGGGGTAGGATGGCAGCTTTGCAAGGGCTCCTCCCTCAAATCCTTGATCTGAGGGGACAGCTTCCTATCCAGCAGGGCACTGACTTTGTGTCCTGAGGGAACGGCCACAGGCCCCTCTAGGGAACTGCTTCCTTCTGTCAGGCATTCTGGGCTGTGGCTCAGAACTGTGAGGTCTCCATCCACAGACCCACCCCTGGCTCAACCTGTGGGTGGAGTGCTAAGTCATACTTCTAAGCCTCAGGCCACCCTCATGGCCTCCCTACCCCCATTTGCACGAATCTCACATGCTAACCACTCACTCAGGAGTCCTGTCCCAAACTACAACTTCTTGAGGGGCTATTCCATTCAGAATAGGATTCTCTGGTTGTTCAGTGTGGCCTGGTGTTGTGATTATGTGTCAAATGAATGAAGGAATTCACTAATGAATAATAATGAATCATGGGTGTTCAAAGAATACCATTAGAATCCAAACTCTCCAAACAGCAAGGCTTTCTTACAATATCATCTCCAATGCAGCTTGACTTACCCAGTTTCCGTCACTGTTCCAGCCTTGCCTCCCTTCCTCCCAAGGCCATCCAGAACTCAGAGACCTGGACATGCCTGCCCTGGGTACCATGATGAATTATGCAGGACATCCAAGCAGCCGTGGCCTGGTCAGATGGGGACTAATGACAAAGGCCAACAGGAAGGCCCAGCGCTGGGCTGGTGTATTTTTTCTCCTCTAACTTCCTGGAAATGTTCACAGATCAGTGTGGCATCAAAAGCGTAATCAAGGACATAGGCTCTTTCACAACTATGTCTTTCTAGACTCTCCTTGCCCCAAACTGCCACACAGTACAAATGGAACCACACAACCTCATCTCAAAGCAAACAGCCGGGGAGAAGGGGGTCAACCTTGGTGTCTGTGCCAAAGGCCTGACCCTCTAGGTCGCTTTACTCCACAGTGCCACAGTCAGGATACAGAAGAGACCCAGGAAGCCCAAGCTCTCTGCACTGCAGCCAAAGCAGAGAAGAAGCTGGACCTGTATTAAGGAAAAGCAAGGCTGACCTACTGGTCGTACTCTCTCTGTCCAGCCAAGACCTCTGGAATCTGACAGGGAGGAGACAGTGCTAGGGCATGGTTAACAAGCCTGAGTCTTGAACCCAGAGGGTAGAGACAAACCAGAATTGTAACATTAGAAAGCATTCTGGGGACTTCCCTGCCAGTCTGGTGCTTAGGACTCTGTGCTTCCAATGCAGCGGCTTGCAACTTCCATCCCTGGTCAGGAAACTAAGATCCCATATGCCACAAGGCACAACAAAAAACCACCACCAACAGCAAAGTCCTGCTGTATAGCACAGGGAACTATATTCAATAACCTCTAATATACCATAATGGAAAAGAATATATATAAGTATATATGTGTAACTGAATCACGTTGCTGTATGCCTCAAAGTAACACAATATTGTAAATCAACTATACTTTGATAAAAAACAACAACAACAACAAGGCATTCTGGAGGTCTTCCATTCTAACCCAGGGTTAGAAGTGTCCCAGGGTTCAGTAAACTTTTCTTGTAAAGTGTCAGATAGTAAACATTTTAGACCTTTCTGGCCACAGTCTCTGTCTAAATATTCACCTTTGTTTTCTTGTTTTACAGCCCCTTTAAAATTTAAGAACTGCTCTTTGCTCTTGAGCCTTACAAAAAGGAACCGAGGGCCAGATTTGCCAACCCCTGTGTGGTCAAGCCCATGCTACACTGCCTCTTGGATACCTCTGACAAAGTGGTTCCCAGGGTCTGTGTAACAAATGCTTGCCTCCTCACCATAAACTGGAATATAATCACCTGCCATTGTGTGGGATTCTTCAGCCTAAAAAGGCTGATGAGAGTTTCCGTGGATAAATCTTCTGAAATCAGAATCCCGAGAAAAATGCCCTGGCAGCCACCTTCATTGCTGAGCCCTAGCTCCTGAGTGCCCTCCTCAGCTCTGTTTCCCCGGTGCCCCTGGAACAATGACACCTGAGGCCCTGTGTGTGCTAAGTGGTCTGTTCCAACTACCCACAGCCCCCAGCTGAGTTCCAGAGAAGGCTAGCAGTCCTTCTGTGAATAGGAGAGTGTGCCTGGTTGCTGAGGGTGTAGAGGTTGCAAGAGGGCTGAAAACCAAGCCTCCTGTATACCCTGGAAAATATCATCTAGGCTTCGGAATCTAAACAAAGCCCCTCTCTCAGGTGCCACTTAGATTTGAGGGGAGGTAACTTAGAAGAAAAGCATGATAAAATAGGTACTGAATTAGGTCTTCATTCAGCTAGGTATTCTTGAGAATGGGTGTCCACTATATGTTTAAGTCATGTTGGTTCCTTCAGGATGCTCCCTCTAGCCTCCTCTCACCATCTTCTTTCACTCATTCCTCCTTGCTCTTCCTCCAGCTCTCCTTCCCACCTGGGCTCTGCTCCCTGGGGCAAGCAGGAATTTGCTTTCATAAGCAGGCCCCTCTTCTCTTGGTCTGCTCCCCAGCTCTTTGCCCACCCCCTTCCATGTGCAGGGGAGAACCTGCATTCAGGGATGGGGAAGTATTCCAGCCTTGAAACTCAATTCCAGTTCCTGTTGCATATATTACCCACTGTGGCTTCTCAGTCATGACCTCCAGGATGGCTCTCAGATTGTATATGGGAACTCACATGTTTGTTTTCTAACAAATAAACACCACTGATATGTGTCCCACCTTACATAGGGAAGACCTGAGTTTCAACTCCTGCGCTCTCCAGACTGAAGATTCTCAGAACCACTAGGATAACAGAGAATTCCCTGTCAGTTCAGTGCTTAGGACTCTGCACCTCCACTTCAGTGTGGAGGAGTTTTATCTCTGCTCTGGACCCTGCTTGCTGAGGACAAAAAAAAAGTAGGATGACATGTGATGGGTTATTTTTCCCCTCAGGGTTCCAATCACTTGACCATACTTGAAGTAAGAGAGAATAAGAGATAAGGGAGTGTCTCTTCTGAGATTTATCTACTACAGAAAAGTAATATAGTGACAGGTAATAAAAACACAAAAATAACTCCAGTGGGCACTGTTCTAACCATTTTACAATTAATCAAATTTTACAACAACCCAAGATGTATATGCTAGGCTTCCCTGGTGGCTCAAACAGTAAAGAGACTGCTTGCAATGCAGGAGACCTGGGTTCAATCCCTGGGTAGGGGAAAATCCGCTGGAGAAGGGAATGGCAACCCACTCCAAGATTCTTGCCTGGAGAATTCCATGGACAGAGGAGCCTGGCAGGCTACAGCCCATGGGGTCGCAAAGAGTCGGACACGACTGAGCGACTAACACACACATGATGCATGTGCTACTATCATCTTTATGTTGCATGTGGGAAAACTGCAGCACAGGGATGTTAGTAACTAACCCAAGGTCATACAGAAAATGAGTAACAGAGTTGGGATCTGAACACAGGCTGGTGCTGATAGCTCACAGTGAAAGGTGCAGCTTTGGGACCAGGGACCAGGCTTGATCACTCAAGAGCTTTTGTGTAACAGAGTTTTATTAAAGTATGAGAAGGGACAGAGAAAGCTTCTGACATAGACATCAGAAGGGGGACGAAAGTGCCCCCACTTGCTAGTCTTAACAAGGCCTTATATACTTTTACCAGACCCATTCCCACAATATACATCTTAAATTAAAAAGATTAGAACTAACAACAGAAAGGTCTCACCAGACCCACTCCCATAATATATTTTAAGATGACAGGATTAGTCAAAAGGTTCTCAAGAAGAAAAAACATGTCCTTGAGCAAGATAAATTGTTATACTGACTAAGACAAAGCAATGTAGAAAAAATCATTTGTCCTTTTCTCCTTGAGAGCTCCAGACCCCTCCTCCTTCTCGAGGGCTCGGGACCCCTCTCTCCTCCTCCTCTTCCTCCTCCTCCTTCTCGGGGGCCCTGGACTTGTTATCAACCTGCCTAGGAATTGAGTCTCCGTGCCATCCTCTGGGAAGAGTCTCCTTCAGGAGTTTATGCCTAGGCAGAGACCTGAAGGTTAATTAGGGATTATACCCATGTGAAGCAGCAAAGTGAGAGCCTTCTAGGTGAGTGAACAATATGCCCAAAGACAGAAGCAAGAGCCTGGCAAGAGTGTGTCAGACCTTCATTTCAGATAAATGGTACTGGTGGCTGAAGGATGCACTGAAATGAGTGCAAATGACCCTTCAGAAAATGTTTTGTCCATTTGGAAGCTGATAGGGTAAAATATAGGCTGGAAGAAACAGAGAAGAAGACCTAGATTTGAGGAGATAAAAATCAGCAGGACTTGATCCTAGCAATTTGTTGGGTTTCATTTATTTACTCTGCAGATGTATAGGGAATATTAGCTGTATAGTCAGCACTATGATAGAGGAACTGTGTGTACAATGTTGAATAGTGCATTTATCATTCTTGCTCTGTGTTCAAGCTCAGGCCCAGAGGGGAAGAGCATGGGATCCAGGGTTGGCTGAAGTTTCTGTTAGGGCAAGTGGAGTTCCTCACACCAAAGTGACCAATTAGTGAGGTCACTTTGCAATCACTCCAATGGGTCTTGAACAGCATCTTACTGAAGCAGAACATATCAGAGTGATATGAATGCCTCAAGGAAAAGAACAATTTCCCCAAATTTTATTTCTGTCATATATGTGGAAGCCTGTATTGGATCAATATGTGCAATGTACTTCTTACTGAGGGCCAAGTTAAACAAACAAACCCTGTTAACCTTGGGTGACAGATGACCAAACGTCTATAACTCTGTAACTCCTTGAAGGACCCTATCATGCTTTACTCATTTTCTGTTGTTATTGTTCTTATAATGTGGACAGATGAAAGTGGGTGTATAAATGGATGGAAGGGTTATTCATGCATATGATGGATGAATGGAAAGGCAGAGGGATGGATGAAAAATGAATGGTTATTTGGGTAAGTGGATGAGTGCATGCATGGAAAGAAAGTGAAGTCGCTCAGTCGTGTCCGACTCTTCGCAACCCCACGGATTGTAGTCTACCAGGCTTCTCCGTCCATGTGATTTTCCAGGCAAGAGGAGTGGGTTGCCATTTCCTTCACCCAGGGATCGAGACCGGGTCTCCCGCATTGTAGGCAGACGCTTTTACCATCTGAGCCATCAGGGAAGTCGCATGCATGGAGAGTAGATGCTGAACGGAAGGATTATAGATGGAGGTGAAAAGATCCACAGACGAAGTCGGTGTAGGGTATGCTGAGTCTAAGGTGTCCGAGGGCAGGTAGCAAGAAACGGGTGAACTGATCTGAGAAGGAAAGTTGGAAGCACCCAGGTTTTTATGCGAGATCCTTCCACCTCACGGCCACTCAGGGGCACAGCAAACTCAATCCCGCCAGGTTCCTACAGACCATACCCTCGAGCGCGGGAGCCTCGGAGGAGTCCTCCCCACAAAAGCCTCTGGGTAGACGGGGGTCGGAGATACAAGAGAGCACCAGAGCTTGGTCGCCGCACTTACGACTCTTTTGGGTGCATGTGGGGACGGGCTTTCCTGAGCGGCTGCTGGACCCTCTGGGTCTGGCTGATTAGAGAACTCGTAGCTTAAATTGATTCTCTCGCCGCCTCCACCCATTCTGACCAGGCAGTTTTTCCTATCTGTGATAGCTGAATGGGCGGCCGGGGTTCTTGCCTGGCGCGTCTCCGGGGGCACCATAGAGACGTGGTCCTCCGCCTGCCCAGTCCGCCATCTCCCGCGTGTGAGCGTGCCTACGTCATTTTCGGTTGCCTGGGACGGGTGAGGAGCGCCGGCTTCTGAGGAGAGCGCCGGCTTCTGAGGAGAGCGCCGGCTTCTGAGGAGAGCGCCGGCTTCTGAGGAGAGCGCCGGCTTCTGAGGAGAGCGCCGGCTTCTGAGGAGAGCGCCGGCTTCTGAGGAGAGCGCCGGCTTCTGAGGAGAGCGCCGCCGGGTCGCGCACACCCGGAGCAGGCGAGAAGCGTAGAGTGGTCTGAATTTGAACGCTTAGTCTCGAAGGGAAGTGGGCGGCCGCAGCCTGGTTCTTTCCCCACTGCCTTCGGAGGGCAGCTGTGAGTTCAGGGAGCGCCTGAGAAAAGGAAGCAAGGCTTCTCTGAGAGCCCAAGGAGGGAGAGCAGAGTTGGGGACAGCTTTGAATCACCGGCGTAGCTTGGAGGCAGGTCCGCAGGTGCGTCCCCTGCTCCTCGGCTCTGAACTGACGCATCCACACCAACCGGCAGCGCGTTAAGATGGCTGGCAGTGCCACTACTCCTAATCCCTTGCAGACACTTCGGGAGGAAGCAGTGTGTGCCATCTGTCTGGATTACTTCAAGGATCCCGTGTCCATCGGCTGTGGTCATAACTTTTGCCGAGGATGTGTGACCCAGCTGTGGGGCAAGGAAGATAATGAGCAAGACAGGGAGGAAGAGGAAGATGAATGGGAGGAGGACGAGGACGAGGACGAGGCAGTAGGGGCCATCGGTGGATGGGGCAACTCCATTCGGGAGGTTTTATACCAGGGGAATGCTGACGAGGACCAAGAGGATGAGGAACCCTGGGTCGGTGACGGTGGCATAGGGAACAACATGGATTATGTGTGGGACCAGGAGGAAGAGGAGGAAAATACGGACTACTACCTGAGAGGCTTTAGACATGACCTGAGAATTAACGTCTACATGCAAGAGGAGGAGATTTTGGAAGAATCCGATGAGGACGACGAAGAGCTGTACCCTGACACTCACCCGGCCCCGCCTCCAGCCCCTCCACGGCAGTTCACCTGCCCTCAATGCCGAAAGAGCTTTAAGCGTCGCAGCTTTCGTCCCAACTTGCAGCTGGCGAACATGGTCCAGATAATTCGCCAGATGTGTCCCACTCCTAATCGAGAGAGCCGGGGGAATGA
Organism: Giraffa tippelskirchi; assembly: GCF_054371585.1. Taxonomy (NCBI): domain Eukaryota; kingdom Metazoa; phylum Chordata; class Mammalia; order Artiodactyla; family Giraffidae; genus Giraffa; species Giraffa tippelskirchi. The sequence goes on along the minus strand of NC_137280.1, from coordinate 115,328,095 downwards.
TCAGGGCATCTGCTCCAGACACCAGGAAGCTCTGAAACTCTACTGTGAGGTGGACAAAGAGGCCATCTGTGTGATATGTCGAGAATCCAGGAGCCACAAACAGCATAGTGTGGTGCCATTTGACGAAGTGGTACGTGAGTACAAGGTGAGCAGCATGGGAGAATGTGGGGATTTGAAGGAGGTGGAGGAGAAACCAGGGCAGCTGGGTACTTTGTAACTGAGCATCTTTTTTTGTGAGGGATGAGGCACAGGATGAAGAGAGATGGACATATGTGGAGAAAAGAAACATTGGCTGAGGCTGACTGGCTTCCCCAGAGGAAACTGAGTCAAGACTAAAGACAGTAATCAGGAGCTGATCACTGTCCTTACTCCCTTTCAATTTGCCCAAGTATAAGGGGGTACAAGTGACAGACTCCTCCCCATTCCCCGACTTAATTTCCCTCTTATGTAAGTCCTGAGTCTATACCTGACCAAGACTCCAGGACCCTTTAATACATGGGAATGGAAAGCCATAGTGCTTGTAGATAACTAGACATTTAGGACATCAGCACAAGCAGTGTCAAAACTGAGGACTAATTGGTAGACCAAAAAGCCAGGGTGTGGTTCCTGCTAATAAAAGCAGCGGGACATACCCGCCTAGTAAAGTCTGGAGTTACTTTCCTGCTTTCAGTGGGGCCCATTTCCCCTGTAGAGAAAGGCAGAGGACATAAACATCAGAATAAACTTGCCCCGATCATTTTCCTTACCTGTTACTTTATCATAGCGGAAGAAGTTAAGGATTTAGGATCAGATGACCTGGCTCTAAAACTTACTGTCTAATCTTGGGCAAGCCTCAACCTCTTAGCTTTACTTTTCCCCTAGGCTTGTTAAGATTAAAAGATATCTTACATGAAAGTATTTTATAAACCATAAAGCACTAACAATGTTTCTTTGGCTTTCCTCTAGTTTCCTCTAATTTATTTGGGTTCTGATTTGGTTAAAACCTTGCTTTCTGATCTGAGTATTAGAGAATTATCTCAGTGACAGCATGAAGACTGTCAAAAAGCCTAAATGGATATGACTCCTAGCAGTACCCAAAGGAGAGAAAGGTTGTCTTCAGGTCCATAAAAGCCTTAGTAGCAGTTGCTCATGTCTCAGCAGTGCTTTACAGTTTATAAAGTGTATTTTCTCATATTCTACAGTAGTGGTTTTCAAACTGTGGGTTTTGACCCATTAGTGGGTCTTAAATGGGTCATGCCCAGCATTATTTTTAAATGAAATGAGAAAATATCGAGTGCATGGGAGCACAGTAAGGGTAAGTATTGTTTTATGAAACTTTTAAATTATATGTACACAGGTGTATACTTGGGCCACAAAACGTATCGCTTACTCTGGGTTGCAGTCAAAACACAAACAGAACCTTGCCCTACAGGCATTATATATTAGATATTATCATTATCCCTCACACACACACACACACACACCCCCCGTTTCACAGTAACTCTGGGTAAGTACACAGTTAAGACACAAATCTTCATTACAAACCATTGCTAATTCCATCATATTAATATGATTTAAGGATAAACCCTAGTATCTGCTTTTCTCCCAGGGTAATAATTAAGTTTGCCTATAGAAGAAACTATGTCCTGTACTTCTGGGGTTTAGTACCTAAAGCTAAGGAGAGGAAGTAACCTTTCATTCCTCTGCTAGGATTTTCTGAAAAGAATTTTTGAAACCAAAATTTTAATTGAAAGCTAGTTTAGACAAGAGAAAAAGACGTGATCTCTTTATCTTGGGAAGCCAGCTAACACTCATTTGAAACCTCGGAAGTTACTTATAAAGCACACTTGTAAGTATAAACAGCACAATCAAGTTAAATTGGAGATAATCCCTTTGAAAATATATACTATTTAAAAGAAAGTAAAACTTTTTTTTTCAAACATATACCAGAACTTAGGTTGATGGTGTTACCAAACATAGGAATTACACTGAAGAGGTAATAATTGTGTAGGCCTTCTTTATATGGTTTATAGTTTTGTTTTTTATTGGTAAACATGGGTCTTACAGTAGCATGATTTAGAATCTTATGATACAAAGTTCTCACAATAATAGTTAACATTATATGGAACTATTTTTGTATAATGGTTTGTTTAATTTGCTATACATTAGCCACCACACAGTTTTGGTTCCACTAAATTCTCTCTTGTCAGCTATTAATTCACCAAAATTTTAATCTCCTTTGGAGGTGATCAAGCTTTTTTGGTTTTAGGGGCTACAGTACAAAGTTGTTACTCATAGACTCAAGGAACAGGTTAGTGATTTTCAGAAATAGAAAAGAAAGCATTCTCTCCCCCTCCCTTCACACATTATATCAGCATTGCCGGGTATGAGGAAAGTTATAGTTTATGAAATCATACTTAGTATTGTAATGTTAAAAAGAAAAAAAGATTTAATTTTTCATAATATAAGAAATAAATTGGAAAGAACTCCTTGGCTGGTGGGAATACAAAGACAGACCAAGAAGTATTCAGAGTAAGGCCTATAATCAGTGAGGTATATAACAAACTGGATACCCAGAGATGTTTGTTGTGGATATGGTACCATTCATACTGCTATTCCTTAAAGTTTAATTTTGTATAAGAGCTCTGAAACACTTACTTATTTACATCTTCCATTTTGTTTACCCCATGAGTTAGAGTTCGTCTTGACTCTTCAAACTAGAATCAGAGGATTATGAAAGTAAGATCGTTTAGATTGACCAAGGGTACCATTAAATGGTGTCAGGTTTTAGCCAGCAGATGGGTGTATAAAAAGAAAATGAACAAAGATTTCACTTGTTGAGGCTCAGGCATAACTGGATGCCTGTATTGCCCTGCCACCCAGCTGCCGCCGGTAAAATCATTCATCGCTCTGCAAGAGGGACCAGATGCTTCCATCATCAGTACTCCTGTTTTTCTGTTTTTTTCCTTGAGGTAGCTAAAGGTGGCAGCCAAAAAAATTTTTGAAGCTTTTATCAAGTATGTATTCATGAATGATGCAGAAGATAGGGTCAGCTTCTTCAGTTGAGTTATCTGAAAGTGTTGAGCAGTGACACATGCCAAACACTGTTAAAAGTTATGCCACTAAAAACAGTGAAGTATTCTGCAAAGCACAATTCTCTGCAGTTTTAAGATTGGACAGTATTGGAATATTAATAAGAATCTTCAAAGGCCATGAATGCTTGCCTAATACTAAATAACTCTTTTAATTGCAAAGGAGAAAAAAATGGAGAAACTAGTGAAACCTTGCATTCCGAGTGCTGCCATAACTTTGAGAGGAAATTGAGGAATTCCAGAATTTCTTCATCAACTTCTGCATCTGAATTCATTGACTGAGCCTATCAAACATCGGGTTTAAAACAAAAAACAAACATCAGTTCATCCTTCTTTGCTGTTAGTTGAGATTAATCTACTGATGAAGAAAATTGTACTTTGCTTTGTTCAGAGTAAGGCTTTCAAAACTCTGGATGTGCTATTTTCACTAAGCCTAGCACTAAAGACAGTATTTTTGAAGTTGTATGAAACGAAATTAGTTGGAAGAAAAAAATTAGAGAAGTATATGTTAGTGGTGCTACAGCAATGGCATGTTTTAGATCTGGGTCTTTGTCAAAAATTGAAGAAAACTGGCGAGATGTACCATAGCAGTCACCACCAAGAATTGACTTCATCAGCCTGCCCATAATCTACTGGAAATCTTAAGCCTTGCTGTCAGCATAACTGTTGTGAAAAGTAGTCCATCTGATCCCAGTTTGCCTTGGTTTTCAAAAATCTGAATGCTGTTCAGAGTATTTTCTGTTACGCACTGAGTTTCCTTGATCAGAAAACTTTGTTCACCTGAATTTATGGACAGAACAACCAATTTGGGACACCAATGATAAAGAACCTGTACTTTAAAACTTTAAGCAGAATTTAACACCTTGAAGCTTAAAATACGTTGACCCTGAAATGTCAAGGAACAGACACCCAACATCACTGCTTGTTATGAAATGAGCACTTTAAGCACTTGCCAAAAATCTCTACAAATAGCAAACTCATGCGAAAAACGTCAATTTTCTTGGCTAATCTTTCGAGAACCAGATTCATGAATGTTATTTCCAGGGAAAAAAAAAGGGAAAATCTAAAACTATTCTGGGTGATGTTTTGTTGACCTTTTTCTTAAAACTTACCTGTGGTAGCTCTGGGATTCAGAATGTCTCCTGTTTCACACTAATGTTCAGTTCTCACCGGAAGAACTTCAGGAGTTTGTGGAACTCAAAGTTGGATTGTTTTGACTAGAAATTTTCAGATTTTAATCCTTCATTATTCCATTCTTCTCCTTATATCTTAAAAGCTTTTTTTTTTTTAATTGGTATAACTAACTGTGGGAGAAAACACCACAAGAGTGTTGTCAAAGCAGCTTGTGTTTTGTTGCATTTTCTACACCATCCAGGAAAGAAAAGTTAAGGCTTAATAGTGACATGGTTATTATGTCATTTGAATAAATCTTTGCCTTCCAAAATTTACCATTGCTTTGATTAATTTTAGTCATGAAACTTAATTTTGTAATTTTAAATAACATTGAAGGAAGGAGAATGTGAGGTGTTAAGGTACATGGAAAGAAAAAGTGTGGGTTACAAAAACATTGAGAAAAGCTGATACATATCTATATCCATCAGATGCTCATCTGTTTATTGAATGTCTTCCCTACTAGGTTCAGCTGTTGACTGCTGTATCACAAGTCAGACTGTTTAAACTTGCTCCTCTCTACTGTGACTGTACCCTGGACCTCTTCTTCACACAGACTTGCTACACACCTGAAATCCTGAACTCCAATTGTACCATGACCTTAGCTCTTCGCATTCTAGTACAGTTAAACACACTCCAGTTATACATGCCCTTCATCTTTATGGAGGCCACTGTTCCACTGACTCCTAATTTTTTTCTTTCCCAATTTATCAGACACTTGCTAGCCTTACTTACTATCCTTCTGACCCTGTACCTCATGATTAGTCTTGGCACCAAGAACTGATCCATGTTGTGTTCTAGACCAGGGTTTCTCAACCTCAGCACTCTTGTCATTTTGAGTGAGATAATTCTTTGCTTTGAGGGGTGGGAGATAGTCTATGCATTTGAGGATGCTTAGCAGCATCTATGGATCCCACCTACTAGATGTATGTAGCACTTCTCCACCAGTTGTGACAACCACAAATGTCCCAGATATTGCCAGATGTCTTGGAGGGAGTGGTGCAAAAGTATCCCTGGTTAAGAACCAGGGATTTAGTTGCTTTAGTCTTGAAAAAGTTCGTCCTATCTGCAGACCTGCCATTATTAGCCTCACTTAGGCCCTATGGTACCTGGCAGGGGGGTTTAAAAGTGTTCAGGGAAGAATAGCCTCACCCAGCTGCAATTTTATTAAATGCAGTCATAGCATCAGTGGATTAACTAAGACCCCTACATCTCCCAGCTCTTGGCATACAGGTAACAGGCCTTTTTTTAAACAGAGTTGCCTATATCTCTGCCATCAAGGACTAAGATAAAGCAGTATATAAAATAAGATCTAGAAACAATGAATAATAAAAGGCAATCACTTCATCTATTCCTTAGTTTCAGCAGAGCCATACGGCAGTATTTAAGTATTCAGAACTAAGACTAGAGCCTCTGTTCCTGTCAGAGTGGGAGTAGCCCTGGACTGATCCATCAGTCCTTAAAGCGCTTCTTTAAAACCTAAGGCTCCTCTGCCATTGGCCATCAACCTCTGGTCCCTGTGCCATGCCTCCTGAAGCCTTTATAGGACCTAGAGATTCTATGCTGCTTCCCACCCCTTATCCCTGACCCCCTTTGGAAGCTATCCTATAACAGTGAAATTATCACAGATTTTTATTGACCAATAAATTTGGATTACAAAGAGGAGACAGGGACAGTAGCCCTCTATACCAGCTCTAAGGACTTTCTGCAGTGATGGAAGTGTTCTAAATCTGTGCTATGCAATATCGTAGAGGTATCACTGACTACATAGGACTTCTGAGCTCTTGCAACATGATTAGTACAACTCATTTGTTTTAAACAGTCACATATGACTGGTGGTGGTTTAGTCGCTAAGTTGTGTCCTACTCTTGCGGCCCCATGGACTGTAGCCTGCCAGGCTCCTTTGTCCATGGGATTCTCCAGGCAAGAATACTGGAGTGGGTTGCCATTTCCTTCTCCAGGGGACCTTCCTGACCCAGGAACTGAACCCAGGTCTCCTGCACTGCAGACAGATTCTTTACTGAATGGGCTACAAGGGAATCAAATCACGTTGGACTGTATAGTTCTGTACAAAAACAGGTTGAATTTTGATCCTTCCAAGGACTCTGAAGAGTAGTAAAGTCCAAAGGGAAGATGAAAAAGGAAAAGACAATTTTCTTTTCTCAATCAGGAGAGAGGCTGTAAGGTTATATTTTTAGGTATAAAAGGAGAAAAGGCAGCTTTTTTGTTTAAATCTGACCAAAATGGCCTTGAGCCAGTTACACTTGTGATCCATATAGATCACATGTGGGAGATATGACAGAGAATTCTGATGGAAAGTAGCTAAAAACTATTACCCGCTTTCCCAAAAGAGCTGGGGCTAGAACCTCAAAACAGGACAAGTTTAAGTATAAATAAGCTTTTATTTGGTTTAACTTTTTAATGATGGTGTCTGCCCACAAACCAGAGCCCGCAGAGAATCTTGGACTTGGGGCAACAGCTCACCTGTGCATGTGGGAAGTATAGGAGGAGATGCCACAAGCCTCCTGTTATCATGAGACCTGCTACTCTTCTCCCCAACTCTCCCGCTTCCAAAGAAGGGGGGAAATGGATACCTTAGGGATTTGAATTAGAAATAGCCTTAAAGAACAAGGAGGCTCATTCCTCCTAGCTGCATTCAGGCTGAGACCTTCCTTGCCTTCTCCCCCATCCTAAAAGATTCAGATCCAGAGTTGGTCAGGGCCTTCTGGTCGACAGTTCCACTTGGCATCAAGCAGGGCCCTGCAAAGATAAAGGAGGATCCAAGTGGTCTGCAAGAGGATCCCTGGAGGTCAAACCCCCTTTTTGACTACCATTTCCTAGGCGTGTAAAATCCCTTCTCTCCCTCTATAGCTGCTGCTGCCGCCAAGTCACTTCAGTCGTGTCCGACTCTGTGTGACCCCATAGATGGCAGCCCACCAGGCTCCCCCGTCCCTGGGATTCTCCAGGCAAGAGTACTGGAGTGGGTTGCCATTTCCTTCTCCAATGCATGAAAGTGAAAAGTGAAAGTGGAGTCGCTCAGTTGTGTCCGACTCCTAGCGACCCCATGGACTGCAGCCTACCAGGCTCCTCCGTCCATGGGATTTTCCAGGCAAGAGTACCGGAGTAGGTTGCCATTGCCTTCTCCGCCCTCTATAGCAAAGGATAGAATTTCTCAGCAGGCTCTGGCTATTTAACCCAAGTGTGAGCAGGGAAGGGTTACATGGGCTGAGGGCTGTCTGCTTCTCAGCTCTCATATCTTGTAGTAAGCTAGTTAACCTCAAGTTTCCATTTCAACACAATCTCCTGACCCTGGTTCATATGAAATTCTCTTCCTGGTAAAAGCTGAGAACAAGCACCCTGGGTCATATTTTGTTTCTCCCTACCACCGAGTGCTGTTTTAAATCTTTTAACAAAGCAAAGAAGTTTGCCTTTTGCTGGCATTTCTTAAAGTCCTGCCTGGAATATAGCTACTTGCCCAAATCATGCCCACTTTCACAGCCTGTGACTCTGCACATCTGGTAAAGCAGAGGTCCCCAACAGGGCCACATAGTAGGAGGTGAGTGATGAGAGAAACCAAAACCACCTCCCTACCCTGCCCCCATCTGTGAAAAAACTCTTCCATGAAATGTTCCCTGGTGCCAAAAAGGTTGGGGACCACTGAGTGCTTTAGCACTCAGAGCCTGGGGAATGCCAGTCCATCTCTCAGGGAAGACCCACAGGATATGTTAGCAGCTTTCTGGGAGACTGTTAGACCTCAGATTTCTGTCTAAGATGGACCAGGAAACTTTCAAGAGATTAAAAAATGGCATGTGATTTCTTTATAAGATCTATTCCCAGCATTGATTGAATGCCACATCCCTGCCTCTGACTAGGAAGAATGGGACAGAACCTATAATTATAGTCTCACATTTCCCTGTCTTCAGCCTTTTTGAACTTAATTCTTTAGGCCTCAATCATTACATAGCTTCTGTATACAGAACCTGACTCTAGACCCTGGAATGGAGGAAGCAAGGTAGAGACGGACTGGAAGAGATGTTCAACCCCTCACTCATAAGACCTTTGGTAAATCCTCTGTTCCTTCCTTTATAAGAGTCTCATGATCCTCCATGAGACCCTCTGGTCCAGCTTCTGAATTCTTACTTTTTTCTAGTCTTACTCCTCCAACCTAGCCTCCACTTTGACAACAAATGCCTTTCAGTAAGATCAAGGGTAGGCAGGAGAGGGATGAGATAATCTTTAAGAGACTGTCCTGGGCTTCAGGACAAAATCACTAGGGTGAACTGCCCACCTTGGATTTCACTCTGCCTTCTCTCTTGAAATAATCATGCTCAAACTTGTGCATGCAAACCATGCACAAGTTTGCACATCTCCCCAAGCTGATCCCTCTGCCTAGAATGCCCTGCCTTTAACTACTTGCTCTTAACTACTCAGCCTGTGAGGCTGACAACCAAAATTAGAATCTTCCACATGCGAAACCCCCTACCTGGTGTTGGGAATGCAAAATGTGAGCAGAAACAGCCTAATCCCTATCCTTCGGGCACTCACAGGAGAGGCTGGCAGAATGTAAGAGACCCAACACACACTGCACCACTAGTAGGACAGCATGAAATAAAGGAGCCTGACATACACCAGAGGGTCACAGAGGGCCTCCCAGATATGGCAACTTGAGCTGAGACTTGAAGGAAGCTTAGATTTAACAAAGGCTGGGGGTGGGGGGGTGCGGTGGGGAGGGGTGGTGGTTGTGATAAGACATGGTGGGCCTTCCAGGCAGAACAATGCATATTCTGTGTGGGAGAGAATTGATGGATGAGTTGGAGGAGCAAGGGAGGGCCAATGTAGTCATAACAGTAGAGTATGGGGTATGCCAGAGCCAACCACAGAGTCTGCAGGAGAGTAAAACAAAGGGAAGCCATCTGCCCCGGGCTGGCAGTCAGCAGGCCCTCTGGTCCCGGCCATATACCTTTCCTTCAGGTCCTCACCTCAGCATTCAAGGGAAGACCTCTCCCACCTCTTGAATGCTGGCAGGAGGGGATGGAGGCCTCTGCTCCTGGAGATCATGGGCCTCCAACAAGAAGTCTGAAGGACTCTTTCCAGCTGTGTGAGTCCTAGGGGCTTCCTTCAGGAAAGGAATGGTGAGACAGACTTCCTTAGAAGAGCATCTCCAATTTCTTCTGTGGGGTTCTTACCTTGTGTGGACTAGAGGTGGTGCCCATGGGGACGGGAAAGATGGGGCTGCCCAGGAGCTAAGACAATAAATATGTGAGACAGCAGTAAGCTCGGAGCCAGGACTGGTTCTACCTACAGGGTGTGGGCTGCCTGGAAAAGTGGGAGGATAGCTTGGAGGAGAGCTGAGTCTTCCCTAAAGGGCAGATGAGAGCCTCCAGCAGCCTTCCACCTACCTGAGGTTGGAGAAGAAATGCCCTGAATGAGAAGGAAGAGGTCTGGCCCAACCTGGCCGGGGTAGTAAGTAGACTTTGTTGAGAAAGGCACAGCTGATTCTCAAACTGTCCAGCAGCTGAGGGACAAGAGTCTGAGGGGCCAGGATCCCTCTGCTAACCAAAACAACCTACAGCTTCCTCAACAGGAGTGAGGATTCCAGGCGGACCCCTAACCAGGGCCAAGTGAGGGCTTCCATGCCAGGGGTCCCCAACCTCTGGGATTTAATGCCTGATGATCTGAGGCGGAGTTGATGGAATAATAATAGAAATAAAGTGCACAATAAATGCAATGTGTTTGAATTATCCTAAAACCACCCACCCCCACGTCCATGGAAAAACTGTCTTCCACAAAACTGGTCCCTGGTGTCAAAAAGGTTGGGAACCACTGCAGCAGGGAGCCAGAGTGCCCTTAAGGGAAGCAGGTGTGAATGTGGCTGGGCTGCAAAGGTCACTCCACCCCCACCTCTACCCAGAGTCAATGCCAAAGAGGTCCCCAGCCTCCCCAGGGTCAGGGCAAGGCCTCCTTCAGCTAAAGACTGTCCTTCAGTGGCACTGTGGCCTGCCAGCCTCCCCTCCAAGAGAGGAGAGACCAGATGGTGGCTGTAAAAGAGCTCTGAAGTGGAAAGCCTGAATCTTGCAGGGTCTCTGGTCGATGGGGAAGTCCACTGCATCCCATTTCTCTCTCCTCTACTGGCATTGCCAGCTTAGTCCTGGTGAGCACCAGGGCAAAACCCGAATTCCCTCCTTGACCCCATAGGAGGCGCTACTGCCAGAATCATCTCAAGATTAGAGACAAGTGTGGGGAGAAGCCTGTGGGTTGGGAAAGTCACCTTCAACTGTCTCAGAGCAGAGGCAGGGCAGGGAGGACCTGGGAGGGACTGGGCAGGGGTGGGCTGGGAACCTAGGAGGTCAAGGATAGTCTGGGAGGCTTCTGGAAAAGAGTCTGGTGTTACAGAAAGGTCCCATCTTTGAGCCAGTATGAGGGACCTGACAGGCTCCTTTTAAACCTGGTTTCCTGGCACCCTGCCTCAAGGATGCAGATTCCACAGGGGTACCCTGGACAAAATTCAAGGAACAGCCGAATGAGGTTTTTCGAGGGGAAAAAATATAGTAATGTGATTGAGTGAGGGTGTCTTTGGAGAGTAGAGGTAGGAGGTGGAAGAGCAAGTGTTCTTGAGGACAGAGGAAATTTTGCATAACACATCTCACATTCCACAGAGATGACCATAGAATCACTCACCTCTCCATTGTGCTGAGTACCCAGGGAGGCTTAGTCATGGCCCAAGTTGTGGGCAGCAAGCTGGATACTAAGACAGGTAAAGGCAAGGATCTCCCACCATCACAGGAGAAACAAAGCGCATGGGTGGGGACTTCCCTGGTGGTCCAGTGGCTAAAACTCTGTGTTCCCAATACAGGGGGCCACGGTTGGATCCCTGGTCAGGGAACTAGATCCCACATGCCACAACTAAGACAGGATGCAGCTAAATAAATATTAAAAAAAAAAAAAAACATAGGTAGGAGTAGAGTTCAGTGTTGGAAAAACTACAGGACAGCCAGCTGGCGCCAGGAAGGCAGATGTTGGAACCCTTAAAAGGGTCCTTAGGCTGTGAAGGAACACAGCGAAGGCTGTTCCTGGTGAGCCCAACTTGACTGCGGAGGAAGGCAGAAGTGTGCAAGGCACCAGGAGAGTAGCTGCTTTCAAGAGAGGGATTCTGGCCTTCTTCACACATCTGAGTAGCCATAGCCCGTAGCAGCTTTGCCACTGTCCCACACTGTTCCTTCCCAAAGGCAGGCCTTCTAGTAGTCTGCAAGGTCCTTCCCCCAGCCTGCAAGGCCCTCTGTCAACTGACACCCCCGCCCCCACCTCTATCGCATTGGCTTGGTCCCCAGGGCCTTCAAGGCTCCAGCTCTGGACTTTTGCACTAATTCTTTCTCGGACTGAAACATCCATCCATAAATCCCCAAGGCTCTCTCCCATATCTTTCTTCGTTAAAAATCTCCCCCTTGAGCTCTCTTTTCCCCATCTCATTGGATGTAAACTCAAAAAACAAAAACAAAGAAACAGGTCCCTTTTACCCTGTTCACAGCTATGTTCCCAAGACCTAAATTGCGTCTGGTAGCCAAGAGGTGCCCACTAAGTTCTGTGCATTTACTTTGCCAGGAATCTTTCTGGGTATTTTACCTATTTAATATACTCTCCACACCATGTGAGGTAGGTACTATTATTCCCAATATCTTTTCATGAGAAAATAATATGTGACAAACAGAAAAGAAATACTTGGGCACGCCTGGATGCCCAGACCCAAGGACCTTTCTATTAGGTGGTTTTGCCCGAGCCAACCTTCCTCTTGGGGCCTTTCAGTTTCGGCGGGAGCGGGGTTTATTGTCCAGCAGCCCACAGACTAACTTATTTTTCATTCCCGGTTTTCCTCTCTGTAACCCATTCCTGCCTTAGTCCTGGGTGGACAAAGTCTTTCCTCACCCAACACCATGAAGGAATAAACCTCTTGACGGAAGAGTCGCCGCCCGCGCATGGAATCTATTAGGGTTTAATAGTTCACCTGAACGCAGTTTACTTTGAAATTTTAATATAGTATTATTCACATTGCCCACCGTTACTCACAATTGTGCCCATGAAATTAAGCTCCCTTTGCGATGCCCTCCGAGCCACCAAGCGGAAAGGGAGGGGCTCAGGCTGTGCCACGTAGGGCCAGAGAAGCCACTAGGCTCTCCTTACTAGGCTCTGGGGCGTGTACTTCCTCTCTGCTGCTTTTGAGACATCACGCCCCAACCATAAGGAACCTTTTTAAAATAGTCATGTTGGTTTAACAAGGGAATTTGTACGGTGCTACCAAATTACGTTGTACTGCGGTCTGGACCAGAAGTCTTCTTCTATCTCTCCTTCTGAACTACATGGCGCTGCCATCTTGAGCAGAAGTGAATTATGGGAAGGCGCCATTTTGCTCGGGAAGGCGGGTATTTCCGGTTCCGGCGCGGGTGGCTCGCTCTTTTCCTCTGCAGGACAGCGGTGGAAGTGGGTGTGCGGGTCGGCTCTGTGAGTTATCCAGTTCCATCCTTGTCGCTGCGGCGACACCCGCACTCTCCGTCGCCATGACTGAACAGATGACCCTTCGTGGCACCCTCAAGGGCCACAACGGCTGGGTGACCCAGATCGCTACCACTCCCCAGTTCCCGGACATGATATTGTCCGCCTCTCGAGGTACGGGCTGAGGTGCTGTATTACAGGGCAGGGGTCGTTGCGCGCGTCACATGGTTGGGCCTGTGGGCCGCGAGGTGGGCTGTGAGTTGACCTGTACCTAGGCCTCATCGCGGATAAACCCATGAGGTGTCCCCCACTTTGCGCTCTCCGAAACACAGTTGGCTGCCGGGAGGGTTGCAAGGCTGGGGCCTTTTTAATCTCTAGCTCGCAAACCCGTGTATGTGACTGTGTGTGTGCCAAGGAGCCTTCGGGTCGGGCGCCGCGGTGATGATCTCAACATGCCATCTGAGTGCCTATGCTGAAACCCAGAGGCTGTTTCTGAGCTGCTGCCCGGACCCTCTGCTCATTAAAAAGTGGACTCCAAGGAGGACCTCGTGTCTAGTCTCGGCTATTCAGGGATGCCCTTTCTTCCCTTTTTTTTTCCTTCTCATTCGCTCTGTACCTGACTGCATTTGGAGACTTATTGTCGCTTGCTTTTTGCGTTCACGCTATTTAAAAATAGTTCATCGGAGGCTACAATCATGTATGGCACCTAATAGGAAAGTTTGTTGAGTGGAACACATTGCAGTGAAAGCATCCAATCCTGTAGCGCCTTAAGTGATTTTTCTAATGCTACTATTTCTTGCATCCCTTAGCAGTAGTCTCAGGAGGCCCACAACTAGTCTTCCACATCCTGCCTGCTGTGTGCATGCATTGTGGAAGTGAAGTCGCTCAGTCTTGCCCGACTCTTTGCAACCCCATGGACTGTAGCCTACCAGGCTCCTCCATCCATGGGATTTTCCCAGGCAAAGGCACTGGAGTGGGTTCCCAGTTCCTTCTCCAGGGGATCTTCCCGACCCAGGGATTGAACCCAGGTCTCCCGCATTGCAGGCAGATGCTTGACCATCTGAGCCACTAGGGAAGCCCAATAAATAGATGTGGAATCGTTTTGAATTTCCAAGAGGCATCCATAACCGGGTAAAGTTTCACACTCCTGAGTTAAATTCTCAGGGTGCCACTTAGCTCTGCTTGACTCTTGACTAGAGTTACTTGGACTTGGCTAATAACTACTCTCTCAGCCTTTAGGTAGTTTCCCTACCCCTAAATGCCCTTGATTTATGATCCAGAAGGTCAGATGATGGGCTGTGGGGTTTTTTCACTGGGTCGTCTTCTTTGTTTTACCTGCCCTTAGATAAGACCATCATTATGTGGAAGCTGACCAGAGATGAGACCAACTATGGTATCCCACAGCGTGCTCTTCGGGGTCACTCCCACTTTGTTAGTGATGTGGTCATTTCCTCAGATGGCCAGTTTGCCCTCTCAGGCTCCTGGGATGGAACCCTTCGCCTTTGGGATCTCACAACGCAAGTAGCTGCTCTGGGGCACTGGGGGGAAGCTGGGTAGAAAGCAGGTAGATACCATCAGGTTTCCCAGGGTAGTGATTGGGTACTTGCGGGAACTGTAAGGCAGAGTACCTGGAGAAGATATTTGTGGTGGTTTGGCCTCCCTCCCCGATGCTTGTAATTAGATACACAGAATTGCTGAGGAGTGGTCTGTCTTCTCAGATACTGCACTTGGGAGTAGGCAACATGTTTGAACATGCTTTATACTGGGACCTCAGTCTTGGGTGGTCAGGCATAATGGAGGATCCTGGTGATGACAGATGACATTGTCAGCCAATCCCCACATGGGAGTGAGGACATGTCCTGCAATTCTGAAGGGATTCTCTGGCATATTCTCAGCCAAGGGCCTGCTGTTTATCAAAGCCATGTCTAGGGTTGTGTGGGTAATGCAGCTCCAGTGGGTGAGGAACCAGGCCAGGGAAACAGTCTGACTGTGGAAGAATGTTTGCAGAGTCTGTCTAGAGAGTAACCAAGTCCTCCCTCTCAGGGGCACCACCACTCGCCGATTTGTAGGCCATACCAAAGATGTGCTGAGTGTGGCCTTCTCTTCTGACAACCGGCAAATTGTCTCTGGCTCCCGAGACAAAACCATCAAACTATGGAATACTCTGGGTGTGTGCAAATATACTGTCCAGGTAAAGTAAAGGCACATGAAGGGAGCACATGTTAAACATTTCCCCCCATCCTTCTTAACTGGTGCTTTTATATGGTGATTTCAAGCCTCATCTGGAGGCTAAAGGAATTCTATCTTATCTTAAAGGTTTGGGTTCTGGAAGTGTGAATACAGGTTGTTAACATATTGAATATATATCCCATAACTGAGGGGGAAGGATGGAGGTCTGGAGTTTCATGAGACAAGACAGTTTCTCCTTATTTCCTTTCCATCCTCTGCAGGATGAGAGCCATTCAGAGTGGGTGTCTTGTGTCCGCTTTTCGCCCAACAGCAGCAATCCCATTATTGTTTCCTGTGGCTGGGACAAGCTGGTCAAGGTGAGCTTGGAGCCAGGGTGTAAGGCCTTTACCAACCAGAATGTGTTCCCACTGCCTCCCAGTTGGTCATAATCAACTTTGAATGCTTTGTCCCTTAACTGACCATTTTCCTCTTGATAACTCAGTACAGGCCATTAATTTTTGATATTTGGTCTAAAGTAGCTAATTGGGAGCCCAGAGCCCCTGGTAAGTTGGCAACACAGAAAGCAATTTTTCCTTAAGTGGCCAAGGTAAATTGACTTTTTTGTCACTGATAGAATGGAAATTGGCTGTCCTATCCAGGGATGCCTTTTATTTGACCTGAGCCCTTTTGACCTTGATAGATCCAGAGCCCAGGTTCTTCACCTTTGACCCACAATTTTAGGTATGGAACTTGGCAAATTGTAAGCTGAAGACCAATCACATCGGCCACACAGGCTACCTGAACACTGTGACTGTCTCTCCAGATGGATCCCTCTGTGCTTCTGGAGGCAAGGTACAGGAGTCCCCTAATCAATGGGGAACAACTGGATACTTAAGATAATGGGATAGCAGTCCAGGGGTAAATGTTGCTTCAGAAACATTTTGAAAATGTCGTGGTTAAGGCATTAAGAGATTGTCTCATGTGAGGCTGGTTTGATGAGATTAGAATCCTGTGCTTTTGGAGCTTACAGTGATGCATTTTGAAGTCAGGTTCTTGTAGGGTTGGTGAAGTGTCATTTCTCACATAGATAACTGTTGATACTCATGAAATTAATTTTTGTAAAGTCAGGATACTGCGGTAGGCAGTTAAGAATAAAGGCAGCATCCTGAGGCAAAATGGGTGGGATTAACATGTGGAAGAAGCTATATTTCCCTGATTTGTGTTCTCCTGTCACCCAGGATGGGCAGGCCATGTTGTGGGACCTCAATGAAGGCAAGCACCTTTACACACTAGATGGTGGGGACATCATCAACGCCCTGTGCTTCAGTCCCAACCGCTACTGGCTCTGTGCTGCCACGGGTCCTAGCATCAAGATCTGGGTGAGTGTGGGCTGCAGATTGAGGCCAGATACCTGGCTATGCAAGCCTTGGCAATGTTGTAATTTTTCAATGTCTTCTGACTCACTGCTGGGATTTGAACTTCCTAAACAACTCCAGAACCATCATGCTATCAATGGATACCCAAGAAGGATGAGTTATGACTTCTTGGGATTGGGAAAAAAAGGAAGACCAGTTGTAGCGATCTACTCAACCTCAGTGCAATTGACACTTCGGTCTGGGTCATCCATTGTTGGAGGAGAGGCGGTCTTGTGCATTATTTAGGATGTTTAATAGCATCCCAGGCTCTACTCCCCGCAAGATGCCTGTAGCAAACTGTAAAATGCCTCTAGACATTGCCAAGGATCCCCAAAGAGGCAGAAAGTAATTCGCTGCTAAGAATTACTGAATTACAATTAAAGGGGCGTTTGAGAGGGGACCTGTCTGTCTTGGTTTTTGAAAACCAGTAATAACATGAAAGGGCCAAGTGTCCTTAACCCTGGTTTTACCCCTTCCTCAGGACTTGGAAGGCAAGATCATTGTAGATGAACTGAAGCAAGAAGTTATCAGTACCAGCAGTAAGGCAGAGCCTCCCCAGTGTACCTCTCTGGCCTGGTCTGCTGATGGCCAGGTAAGTGGGTCTATCCTCTGGTGATTCAGCTTTTAACATTTCTTGCTCTCTGCTTCTCAGCCAGTTGCAAAACTAGTGACATAAATGATTGCCTTTGGCAGGACTTGGGTAACTGTGCCAATGAACACAGATCAGTCTTCACGTGCTAATATTTCAGTAGGAAGATTGTGGAGGGACAGTGATTACCTGTCTTCAATTAAAACCTTGATTAGCTTGATCAGTTTACAACCTGTGAATCCTTATGACCAGCTGTTGCTTCCTCTAGGAATACATAATCACCTGTGAATAGTAGAAGAGTGGGCATCTTAAAAGGGTCACCTTTGTTACACTAACAGGACTGTAGAATTGCATGGCTGTAACTTAATGTTGTCATTTCTCCCTTGTAGACACTGTTTGCTGGCTACACGGACAACCTGGTGCGAGTGTGGCAGGTAACCATCGGCACCCGCTAGAAACAAACATGGCAGAGCTTTAAAAATTAAAAAAACTGGTTTTCTGACTTTTATAGTGAGTGTCTTTCTCTGAAAACTTCTTGAAACTCATCAAGTTAGTCTAGTCTGCATCAAACTGGGGCTTTGATTAAAAAGGTTTTGTTTTAGTCCTTTAAGGCAAGAACTCCTTTGTGCTCATCTTACATGGAGATGTAAAATTAGGTGTAATGGTCTGGAGATGGTGGCTTTTCCTCAGGTGGCAGCTAAATGACAAATGTGTGGCATATCGAGGTCTCCTGTATATATACCCTCCAACTCATAATGGCAATAAGACTTCTTTGACTTCCAACTAGATATGATACATAAAAAGACTGGAGATGTAATGTGCCTGAGTCTTGGGCATGAGGGCCACAGTATGGAGATTATTAGGAAAACCAAAGTCTCAAGCAAAGATCTAATTAACCACTCCTCCATTCTGTGGCATCTCCTTTGTGTGTGTATGCACACTCAAGTGATGGCCAACTCTGGTTTCTAACCCCTGTGGACTATAGGCCCCCAGCTCCTCTGTCGCTGGGTTGTCATTTCCTTCTTCAGGGGATCTTCCCCACCCAGGGACTGAACCCACATCTCTTGCTGCTTTTGCAGTGGCAGGCAGATTCTTTACCACTAGCAACACCTTACTCTTCTAAAGGAATGGACTCCACAAAAGCAGCAAATAGTTTTTATTTCCACAACACAACCCATCTTCCTTTTCTCCCAGGAGCATAGAATTGACCTCAGCCATCAAAGCAGAGGACAAAAGCTGATAAGTGACAGAAGGCAAAGGGTTACTAGAAAAATAGATTCTGCCCAAGGCTCTCCTAGGGATTCAAATCCCTGTCCCAAGGCTCCCCTCCAGGGCTTGCCAAATGGAGGGAACTAAGCACATGAAGAGAGGCTGGAAACTGACAAGGGGATTTTACAGAAAAGGAAAGGAGCCTAGCAGTGAAAAGACCTGAGGGACTGGAGTTGGGGAGGAGCTTTGCTCCTAGATTAGTGCTTAAAAAGGAAGGGGGAAGAAATAATTGGATGATGTATGTAGTTTCCATCATGTCGACCATTCCAGACCTCACTGAAGCTAAATTCTGGCCAGTCTATGGAGGTAGAAATTGGGGATGGAAGGAAAATTACAATCCTTCCTACTCCCCCCAGAGAGTAGACTGTTGATTATCCAGCTCTACCCTTTTCCCAGCCTGCCTCCCCCGAAGAAGCTTCCAAATCCCTTAGCTAAAATTTGCATCAGAAAATGGAATGAGGGCTGTCATGAGTCGTGCCCAAATCCTCCAGCCTCAGAACTGACATGAAAGTTGAACAGGAATGGGGAAAGGGAAGTTTAGTAATGAGATTACAACCTCCCTTCATCCCCTACTCAAAAACTCAGATCCCTGGGCAGACAGGAAGGGAACACCAGGCAGCTGCTGTCATCAGGGACCCATGCAGACCTGTTGAACAGACCCAGTAGGTGAGAGAAAGCTGAGCTGGAGGCTAGGAGAGTTTTATTAGACTCCTAGAAGTAGAAGCAGGAGCCTGGGGTCAAAGGAGCATGAAGCAATGCAGTAATGGGAGCATTTTAGCCCCCAAACTTATGGGCCACCTTCCACCACCACCCGCCCCCCTAGTGCTAACCAGAGGGGCCCATGCGGGTGGCAGGCTGATCAAGGGCAGAGCTTGATGCGGGTGCCCTTGGAGAGCACCCGGAAGAAAGGGAAGACACGCTCGCCCAAGAAGGCAGCCGAAAAGGTGTGCACATGAGCCAGAGTCTCTGCATTGTAGAAGCCCAGGCGCCCAGCCTCATAGTCCAGGTACACGCCAAACCGCCGCGGTTTCTCACTTGGGCTCAGCAGTGTCTGCTCCGTTGAGCTTTGTGCCTGGTAGCGTTTGCCATTGGTGCCCACACACCACACTTCCCGCTGGAGCAGGGGCTGCTGGGGCAGGTGGAGGCGGCGGCGGCGGTGGTGATGGCGAGAGGAGCTGGCATCCCCACTGCCCACAGAGGACCCCCCAGAGCCCACCTTCTCCTTATGATGGGTTGATTCACGGGCAGCACCCACCGCCCAGCCCCGCCGCCCACCCACCTCTACCTCCCAGTAGTGCCGGCCAGAGCGGAAGCCCTGGGCCCCCAGCACGCAGCAGTCGGCCGAGAAGCGCTTGGAATGGTCAGCAACCTCCTGCCGCCTCTCTGCCAGGCGGACCCCCCGGCGGTCGGGAGACAGCATCAGAGCCGGGTGAGCCGTGTCAGGGTCCAGCGTCAGGTCCACTTGGGAGGAGGGAGGACAAATACGCCAGGGCTGGAACGACTGTTCCCTGTTAGTGGCTAACTCCAAAGTTTGGCCTTTCCTGCTGCCCTCCCCCTTCACCTTTCGCCCTCCCAACCATCCATCTGTCTTCAGCTCCCTGCCCCAACAGACTCGGGGCTCAAGTTCCTAGGGGCTCCACCTCTCTTCCCCACTCTGGTTTCAGGACACCACACAGGTTTTCCCTCCAGTCCTGGCTTTTACTCCCCAACACCCACCTGGGCTAGAACAAAAGCTGCTCTTGGCTTGAAGCCCCAATTGGCCTGCCTTTATCCTGCTCCAGTTTCAGCACCCATTCCCCCAGGGCCCATCTTCCCCTCAGAACCCAATCTCAGGTCTGTGAAGGGAAAGGCAAAGGAAGGTCGAACAGGTGACCTCCCTACCTCGGGCAGCCTGACAGAACATCCGGCTCATTTTCCTCACGATGGCATCTGTCAGGAAGTCATGGCTATGGGGTTGACACGGGTCAGGGGACCAGACCTCTGGGGGCTGCAGCTGTACCTCTTCACACCTGGAGAAGGGGACCGGGCAGGGGGTGGGACCATGATATTCCCAGAGGGAAGAGCAGAAGCTGAGGGGAAGGAGAGGGTCCAGGAGGCAGAAACTCAGGTCCTGGGGAAGGAAGGAGAGGAGCGGGATATCCAAGAGATGCAGGGATGGGGAACCAGATGCCACTGGGTCACAAAGGATAAAGGGTGAGAACACACCTATTGAAAGTCTCCTTGATGTCCTGGGAATAACAAAAAGAGGGAGAGGGAGAAAGAAACAGAGAGTCAGCTGCACAGGGATGGTTGCCTTCTCCCCATCTGATTCCAGCCAGAGAAAGAACTGAACTTCAACAGTGAGTGAGAAAGCATACACAAGACCTTCAATAAACATGCATCCATCTCAATCACCCATATGACTCATTATGCCAAATTTAACTCATCCTGCTGTGAGCCCAACAGAATTTACAGCCCCAGTAAAAGAATTTTCACAATATGACTTGGTCCTATTTTTCCAGACGTTAATGTCAAAAATTCTTTTCCAAACTCTTAAAATCCTTTTACAAACTGAATCTTCATTCTTTTCATTAGGTACAATTATCACACATCACATTCAGTATCAACTAATCTGTCTCCAGCCTCAAAAAACCTTTTTACTCTTTGGGTTAAATCATTGTGGGTTCCTCCCAATGAGAAGAGAGGTAGCTCTGGACAGGTGTTTGGTAAGCACTGCCTGATACAACAGACACAAGGCTCTGGGGGGTGGACAAGGAAGGGGCCATTGCTTACCTGGAGCAGCCGCAGGCCCCCTTGCTGGCTTCGCTCCTGGGCCTCAGCCAGCAGGCGGCTCAGCTGGGCAGCCTGCTCTGAGAGGCGGCTGGCCGCTGCTCCTGCACGCCCCAGCTGAGCTTCATGCATCTCTCGGAGGCGCCGCTCTAGCCCTGCCTGCTCTTCGGCCAGAAACCGTGTCAGCCGCCCAAATTCTGAGGCCACAGCTGCCAGCTCTGACTTCATCTGGCTCTGGGATGATGCAAAGGGGATGGTGGATACCACCTCAACACACAGAAACAAACCTCCAATTTGGTAACTGCTGCCCCTCAATCCAAGGCAAAGGAGCCCTACATCCTGAATGAAAAAAAGCTCCTGACCCCTTCCCCATCTCCTGGCTTTAGCAGGTTTTAGCATGCTCCTGGCACAATGGTCCCAAACTCACCAACCGCTGCCTGCAATGCTTATCTCCACCTTGGCTACTTTACTCTTTCTTCAGGTCTAAGCTTAAATATTCCTGAGAAAAGTCTTATCTCTCTTCCAGATCTAAACCAGGGTCACTTACATAAATATCATATCTCATGGCATATACCTCAATTTGAAAGGTTATATTTACATTGGAGTATCTTTTAAAATCCTCTTTCCCCACTGCTCTGTAAGCTCTGTTGCCACAGGGTCCTCAGACCCTGGAACAGTGCCTACTACTGAGTAGGTGCTTGGTAAGAAGTCTTTGAAATAAATAAAAAATTCAGGAATCAAGATACAAAATCAGAGTACTGGCTATTCCACTAATGACTGTGGGAAAGTTACCTAATCCTTCTAGGTCAGATGTCAATAAGTTTTCCATAAAGGGTCAGGTAAGATTTTACACTTTATGGGCCATGAGGCAAAATAAAAAATATTATGTAGATAACATTAATATATAAAGAGAGAAGACCTCTACCCATTCCCACCCCATTTGCCTCGGCAGGGCAACCCCAGATAATCAGCACACTTTTCACCCAGATATAAGCTGGAGACATTCTTAAGGGTATGTAAAAAGAGTTAAAAGGCCAGAGTGTGGAGGGAAGTCCTGGCTGGTGTAGTGTGTGAAGAAAATAGTTTCCCTCTCTGTCCCAGTGAAACTCAGTTCCTGACACCTCTGCACCCCAGGAGCCCAAAAATCTCAATTTGGGCAGCAAGCTAGAAGCAAGAAACTCCCCGACTCCCAGACTCAAGATCCCACCACTAGGTGCCCAGCAACAAAGTCCCTAATGTACAGCTAGCAATGAATGAGCATGGGTCCTGGGAAGTGGCAAGGCTCAGCCACCCTGCCAGGATGGCAGGCACTGGAGGGATGGGGGAAGACGTCATATAGGAGGGATGCCCTGGCATGGTGTCCAAAGCTCACTGCCAAGTCATTCCAGTGCCTACCAGCTATACAAAAAGAGGCAGGAGTAAAGGGTTGGAATTAGGGGGGAAATATTTAAAAATACTCCATGAGGAGGGGTGAGCAATAATGAAAAAAGGCTGAGAAACACTAGACTAGAAGATAATAGGTCTCTGCAATGCTGACATTCCTCCACTCATGCTCCTCTCACTCATGCCTTGCCCACCACCTGACATCTGTCTTGGAACCTGGAGCTTCTCTGACAGCTGGTATGTGAATTTTGCCTTGCCCTCTTCTGCTCTCTGTGCTATCTGGAGTGATAGTATGGGGCAGGAGGTCTAGGGTTAGGTGTCTAGGATGGTAAACCTGCTCTGCAACCTTGAGCCAGGCACCAGCCCTCTCCAAGCTAAACCTATTTCATTCCATTTTGGAACCTAGGAATAAACATGCCTCTTGATTTACTAAGGCTTCCCTGGTGGCTCAGATGGTAAAGAATCTGCCTGCAATGCAGGAGATCTGGTTTCAATCCCTGGGTCGTGAAGATCCCCTGGAGAAGGGAATGGGAACCCACTGAAGTATTCTTGCCTGGAGAATCCCATGGACAGAGGAGTCTGTTGGGCTACAGTTCATGGGATCGCAGAGTCAGACACGACTGAGCGACTAACTCTTTCTTTGAGCTGCTAAGACCCCTTTCCTCACAGACACCCAAGAAGGTGTCTACTTCTCTCCCAGGCCTTGGCTGTCCCTCTTCAGAGGATCTAGTCACCACTTGTGAGAGCCCATCTTTCCTGCTCTAAACCACAGAACCAGTCAGCCCTGTCAAGGACATTCACTCACCTTCAACTCTGTCACCCGCCTCTCTTCCTTGGCCTTCATCTTCTGCACAGCCTCCAGGTGCTTTCTCAGTGGTTCCACATGCCCCTGTAGTTTGGCCTAAAGAAATGGAGAAAGGAAGGTTAGAGGTCTTGGAAAGGAGAAGCACCTGCCCTCAAAGGCCATATCCCCCATTCTCCCTGCAGTGGGTTGGGCTCAAAGCCTGATACCCATTACAGGTATTAAATGAGCATCAAATTCCCTTCCTCCCCTTTCTTCTCTTCAGATGATGACAAAGGCTTTCAACCCTCCTCCTGAACTCATGTACAAAGTCTGCAGGTTAAGATTCTGGGACTTCCTTGGCAGTCCAGCAGTTAAGACTCTGCACTTCCACTGCAGAGGGCACAGGTTCAGGCCCCGGTCAGGGAAATAATGTCCTGTATGCCACTCAGCCTGGTCAAAATAATAAATAAAGGTAGGATCCTGATGACTACATAGCACCACACTAAAGAGCTGGGAGTGAACATGGCTTGAGCCCCTCAGTGCACAAAGTCCTTCCATATGAATGCTCTTACATATGGTCCCTTCCTCCTCATAAGCAATCTTCCTCATAATTTTCAACTCTAAATACTTTTCTGATGATTTTATGTCTATGCCAAAAATCTTTCAACAGTTCTCCAAGACTTGCAATATACGAGGCTCTCATTGCGCCTTCATTTCTAGCCTACCCTCCATACCTCCTGAACACAGACTCTTTAGTTTTAGTCACATAAAACTTCTAGTCTTTTCCTGAGCATAATTCCATACTTTTATCCATGCTACTCCCTCTGTCTGGGACTGCCCTTCTACAATTAGCCCAAGGCATTCTTCCTTTAAAATCCAGCTACCTGTCCATGCCCCGATGCTCCCCATCCCCAACTTCCTCTGTGATCTCAAGGAACATGAATATACCTTCACAATACTTCCCTGCACTGTAATCACTTACATGTGTTCTGTGCCTAGGACACACAGGCTCATGGGAGCATGGACCCCACTTATTTTAATTTCTATGCTTCTCTCCCACTCAATTACTTGCTAAATGGAAAACAAATACACTCTCCTCCTCAAGTTTTAACTCCTGCAGCAAAAATGCACTTGAGCTCTGTGTTCTAATTGTTTGTAACAATCTTGTGCTTTAAAGACCAGAATGGATAAGCCTGGATTTTACGCCCTTTCCTTTTTCATGCCTTCTACTTCTTCTGCCTCCTTTACCTTGGGGGATAATACAGCGTAAAAGAGCTCAAGCCTAGACTCTGATCTGAACCTGAATGCAGGCAGGTGACCTGAAGCAAGCCATGCTTCAAGTTACCTCATCTTAAAAAGGGAACTAGGAATAACAGAATCTACCTTATGGACATGCATGCTTAGCACAGTGTCTGGCACAGAGCAAAAGATTAGTACTAAATGTTATCTAGAATTCCCTACCCAGGCCTAAGCTGCCAATGACAATCTGATAATGACCCTTGATCTAAAGAGGTTACTGACCCAGAGCACAAAAGGTAGTCCTTGCAAGGTTAAGTAGTTGAAGAAGAAAATCATAATAAAATTACAATCAATCCATAACATACATAGCGTAAACAACACAAAAATTTGCTTTTTGCTATTATTTTCTACTTTTTTCCAGTAGGGTCAATAATTTCAACCCTATTAATTCAAAATTTATGGTGCTTATATTTCTCATTTAATATTTTTCCTAAATTATGGACAAAAAGTTCATACACGAATCCAAATAGAGTATCATTTAAGAGAAATTTTCAAGAACCTTTAACTTTTTTGAAGCTTTATTTATATATCATTTATGCATTATTACCTATTCAATAAGGAAATATTTCTACAAAACAACACTGTGCTGAGCTAGTGCTAGTTAGTGTATGTATCTGAAAAGAAACTACCTGCCTGTAAAATACCCTGTAATTTAGAAGAGGAGACTCAAGTTAGTCGGACATAATAAAACTTATGTATTTACATTTACTGATCAGTTAATGTCAGACTTTGTGTTTAGTGGCCTCTCCAAGTTGCAGAGCTCTACCAGGCTGGCATTCAACAGCTACAGCTAACACAAATTAAAATCCAGTTTCAGAAGCTCTTCAGAAGAGTTCTGCAAGGTGAGGGTGGAGAAGCGATGGAATGCCCCAAGGATATGCCACCCTGGGATCCAGTTAACAAAGTGACTACACATTGATGGGTACAGGTAACTAGAAGCCAAGGGGATACAAAAGGGAAGGACAAAAGGAGCTCACAACCTCCCCTTAATAATGCAGGGCCTAAAAGGCAGGTGGTAGTACCAGTGCAGTGATTCCCATAGCAGCCTGGGCTTTCTAAAGATAATTCTCCCTGTCAGTGATTCAGAATCGATGATGGTAGGGCCCACTGTACTTCTGAAAACCTCCACTAATAACTGGAACAATCAGCCAGGTTTGACAATCACTCTGTGGGAGGAAGTTACTTGTCATAAGGGGTGTATGGTTGTCTTAACTGTACGTACCACTCCCAGCTGAGAAGCTCTAGACATCTTACTCTAAAACTGGGGTAATGATAATAAAACCCAAGTGAAGTTACTGTACAAACCAGGAAAAAATTATGAAAACACAAGTCATAAAACAGAAAAGCTCTGTGCAGACTACACAGAAGCAGCTACCCTCTCCTCCTGGTTCCACTTCTACAATCCCACCTGGCTGTTCGGTAAATGTTATTTCTACCAGCTGTCTCACACACAAATCTCCTTCACCTGTGTCGAAAAAGATATTAACTAAACTAGAATCAAACTTCGAGAAGAAAAGTCACATGTGAGAAAAATCAAACAACAGACATCTAAATAGTGGTGATGTTATAAACAGTATAGGCCAGGAAAGGGGAGGGAGAGTAGTTACTAGTAACTGTGGCCCTGTGTATATTACTTACATCTCTCTGGTTCTGTTTCCCTTCCGTTTCCCAATCTGTACAATGGGAATACAAACTATAGCAAACTCACAGGGTTGTTTTCAATTTTAAATGAGACAGTCCATGAAAAAGTGCTTAGTACAGTGCAGGGGTACATAGTAAGTATTCAGTAAATATTAACTTTCAATCCTGGAGAAATTAAAGTTCAAAGACATTCAGAGACTAAGGGCCAGATCTTCTGACTTAAAAGCCTATCCCTCTTTTCTAAATACCCAGGAAACATAAGAAGTTCTGGCCAGTACACCAGAATGATTCAGATCCAACAAAATTCCTCAAGGGGAGAACAAAGCCGTATCTTGGAGTGGGTGGGGAACCCATTAGAACAAGAGCAGAGCATATGAGTCTGATACTAGTAGTCAATATACACTCCTGTTCCTCAGAGCACTTTTTTATTTGAGGCCCAAGCTCTTTCATGGAGAAGGAAATGGCAACCCACTCCAGTATTCTTGCCTGGAAAATTCCATGGAAAGAGGAGCCTGGCAGGTTACAGTCTATGGGGTCGCAGAGAGTCAGCCAGGACTGAGTGACTGAGCAAGTTCTTTCCATTTCTAGGGGTTTTAATCAAAGATAGGTTTTTAAGAGTCATTCACAGTTAAATAAGACTGGTGGTAAAGCTCTAAGGGCTTGTCACTTGCATTTCTATAACTTAGGGACAAGTGGAAGTGCAAAACAGCAGTGGCTTTTCCCCAAGAGACAAAGTCCAGTGATATGACATCACCAGATTTTCTTTGAGGAAGCCAGTCTTCCCTGGTATTCTTCACTGTGTCTACTTTGTCTGTGTCCAGGATCCTTCTCACTCTAACCATTCTGGTGCCAGTAAGTGCTTAGGTAAGGAAAATCAGCTCAACAGTACACGAGGCTCTTTGAACGGGAAAGACACCATTTCCTTTCCCCAGTTCCTCTTCTTCTCCACCCCAACTAAACTCCCATCTACTCTCACCTTGTACTCCTGCACCACCTCCTCCAATGGCACCACGCTGTGCTGTTTGTGGTTCCTGGATTCTCGACATACCACACAGATGGCCTCTTCATCCACCTCGCAGAAGAGTTTCAGGGCTTCTTGGTGTTTGGGACAAATGCCCTGCTCGTTCCCACGGCTCCCCCGCCCAGCAGTTGGGTGCATCTGCCGAATCACCTGGACCATGTTGGCCAGCTGCAGGTTGGGCCGGAAGCTCCGCCTAGGAAAGCTCTTGCGGCACTGAGGGCAGGTGAAGCACCTCCGAGGAGTTGGAGGCGGGGGCAGTGGGGTGACCGGATCTAGCTCCTCTTCCTCGTCCTCCTCCAGCACTTCCTCCTCGTCCTCCTCCTCCTCTCCCCTCAGGTCCTCCTCCATGTCCCCCAAGTAGTAGTCCAGGTCTTCCTCCTCCTCCTCCTCCTCCCACACATACTCCATGTTGTCCCAGTTGGATCCGCCCATGCCACTGGTCCAGAACACACCCTCTTCTTCCTCCTCGACCTCCTCCTCCATGTCGCCCTCATAGTCTTCATCGCGCATGGGGGTGTCCCAACCCCCACCGGCCCCCACAGCCTCCACTTCTTCCTCCTCTGCGTCCTCCTCCTCTTCCTCCCGGTCTAACTCTTCCCTGTCCTCTTCATCCTCCCCTCCCCACAACTGGGTTACACACACTCGGCAGAAGTTGTGCCCGCAGCCGATGGACACGGGGTCCGTGAAGTAATCGAGGCAGATGGCGCACACCGCCTCCTCCTGAAGGGTCTGCACAGGGTTGGGTGCCATGGCAACGGCAGCCATCTTAAGTGTCCAGTCAGCCAGTATAGACGCGTGGTGGGTGGTGGGGGAAGGGGGGAAGGGGGGCGGGGGGGCGGGGGGGTCTTCCCTCTCAGACTCCCTGACGACCCAGCCCCACCCCCAGCCCTGCCTCTCCACACCTCGCCTCAAGCGCAGCCAAAGAAATGTCCTCCCGACAACACACCCCTCCACACAGAGTTCCCTACTCCCAGACCACAACCGAGTCCCTGGAAGGGGAGGGGACAGAGCTGAGCGATACCGCCAAGTCCCTCAGGTGGCCCTGAGTGCAAATCTGCCCCAACGCTCCCTTGGCCTCCTCATAAACCCCCGCCCCTCCTCACTTCCTGGCTCCGCCCCCTCACTTCCGGCTTCCACTAACACTTCCGGTGCTGCTAACCACCCAAGATTGCGAGTTCTCTCCCCGGTCACGCTACGCCCCTTTCTTCCCCCGCTTCCCCGCCCCGGGCCGCCAGATGACAGGAAACGGTGAGGCGACGCTCTAGGAGGCACTCAGGAACAGGGAGGGAGGCCTAGAAGGACGGAGGCGTACGACTCTAATGCGAGGGAGTGGGGAACGCAGACGAAACTGAAAGCCCAGCCTCCCCCATCGCCCGCCACTGGGGATAAATTTCGAGGGACCTTGGAAGGGCTTGGCGCCCGTCTACTCTCGATGCTATGACCGTATCGGCCCGGCGCCATCCTACCGATCGGACA
Organism: Giraffa tippelskirchi; assembly: GCF_054371585.1. Classification (NCBI taxonomy): domain Eukaryota; kingdom Metazoa; phylum Chordata; class Mammalia; order Artiodactyla; family Giraffidae; genus Giraffa; species Giraffa tippelskirchi. The sequence goes on along the minus strand of NC_137280.1, from coordinate 115,299,555 downwards.
CGGAGAACTGCAGCAGGAACTCCCCACGGCCGATGCCGGAAATGGGAAGGGCGGGTGTCGGCTGAGAACCCTGAAGTACTTCCGGCCCATCTAGGCGAAGGACTTTGTTGTTTGAAGACTCAGAGAGTCAGTCCGAGACTGACTAGGGGGCGGGGTCTGTAGAAGTGCGGTGGAAGTGGGACCGGAGACCCTTTCCATCCTCCCCGCTTGTAGTTGGCTTTTCCACACACTTTGTAGAAACTGCCGTCGGTCACTGTCGTTTCGTTTAGATGAACTTTCTTAACTGCCATCAATAAAGGAACCGTAGCAAATCATGACATGCACATTTACACAGTGGAACACTTCAGATGTAAAAAGGGAATCCTCCCCAAAATGTACAAATGAAATGAAAAAAACAAAGTGCTAAACAATGTGTAGAGTATAATTGTAAAGAAGGGAGGGGGATAGGATGTTAAATGTATGTAATAGCTTTATAGTCCTGTGCTAATTTATAAAGGTTCCTATCTCAGAGGGTTTAGTGAAATTACTGTAGTGCAAAACTATTATAATATTGCCTAGCACATAGTAAGTGAGATACAAGGTTTAGCTATCCATCATTATCATCGTTGTTGTCTATCTCTGGATGAATGCTAGTTTATCTAGGACACTTTTCTGTAAATGTCGTTCTGTATCTTTTGAACTTGAACCAAGTCAATGTATTGCCTTAAAGAAAAAAAATAATAATAATTTTGTTCCCCCCGCCGCAAGTGCTATTGATTCTTTCAACTCTTTCTGAGCTGTGCACCACGCGTGCTCCACGCCCAGAATACTTCGAGGTCTGTCTTCGTGGAGTCGCAGTCTAAGAGCAGGGGCTCAAACTGGGTTTGCGGTATTGGATTTTACTTGAGAGAATCCTAGCTAGGATGTAGAACGGTATCAGTAAAGATGCTGCTGTGGTACTCGGAGCATCTCAGCCAAATGGATTATTTGTGCGATAGAAATAATACGTGATGTTTTAAAAAGAAAAATCTTGTTTAATTAAAAAAAAATTTTTAAACAGCAAGAGAAGTTACAGGACTCCCTAGTGAGTGTCGGGCGCTGCGCGATGCCAGATCTGGGCACGCAGAATTGACCCTGATCTCGAGGCGCTTCACGCCTCTTGTGGAAACTCCAAAAGGACGCGTGCTTTATAAAGTGGTGGTCGGAACGCGCCAAAACTACGAATCTTCGTGCATAAACTATGTACTAGGCCGTGCCAGGAGCTGTAAGCGCTACTGTGGCAGCAAAATGGGACCACAAGGCCTGAACGTGGTTCAGACGGCCCCTAAAAGGAGCCCCATGTCCCTTCGGAATCTTGTCTCATCCTGGCCAGTAGGGGCCATGTAGAGATTCAGGGAGTAATCACCGAGGGACTTTTTGTGGGCGTTTCCGTAGTGTAGTGGTTATCACGTTCGCCTCACACGCGAAAGGTCCCCGGTTCGAAACCGGGCGGAAACATTTTACTTTTCAATTCTAGTCACTACCTCTCTCATGTCCTGGAGAGTGAAGACCGTCATATCAAAAACGTGTGTCTGTGTCTGTGTCTGTGTCTGTGTCTGTGTTTACCTGTATTTCTGTTTCTCGGAGACAGGCAGTGAAGCGGCACTGTAGCAGGCAATATTCTACCTAAGTGCTCCAATGGAAATTCGGTTCTGGTACCTCAACTAATCTTGCTCTTCCCCTCGGAAGCCTGCATGACCAGCTCTCCCACGTCGAAGGGGTGTAGATTTCAGATCCTTTCGCCAGGCGCACAGTAGGAGCTCCATAATACTTTTGTAGTCGTTTAGTAGTGACCTGCATCCTTGCTTGTGGATCTTGGTCTCCTGGGACAGAGAGTGTATCTTTAGCGGTAGCCCGGCTAGCTCAGTCGGTAGAGCATGAGACTCTTAATCTCAGGGTCGTGGGTTCGAGCCCCACGTTGGGCGATCGCTGCTTTTGGAAAATGAGACAATAAAGGAGATCTCAATGTAAGGGCAGCAGACTGAGACTCATTTGGGATCCATCTTCCAACTGATGATCGCCAGTAGCTGGGCTACAGAACAGATGGAGTGCACCAAGCTCTAAGAGGAGGGTGAAGGCTGAATACCGGGCGACAAATTCGTTGTTTACGAGACAACCCTCCTCCGGAAACTGCGGTATGAGCCCAGGGCCCCCTGATTAGCGACCACTTTACCAGGTGATTTTGAGGTTAGTATTTCGCGCTGTTAAAGCTGCGGCCCTATTTCGAAGTCTGAAGCTCTCACGTTCAATATATTCTCTTTAAGCTAGATATTGAGTCGATCTTTTGTGAAATGTTGACCTACACATCCTAGTCTCCACATTCCCCCTACACATAAAAGAATGTTAAAATGCGCGCCTTTTTTTTAATCTTAAAATCATGATACATTTTATTTATAGAGTTCTAAGACTGATGACCTATCAAACACATTATTCTGGGAAAAGACACTTGGTCAGTGTTGGAGGATATGCTTATGACAGGTCTTTACAGTTCTTTAAAAAATTATTTTTTTGTTTTCTTTCTTTATTTTAATTGGAGGCTAATTACTTTACAATATTGTAGTTTTTGCCATACATTGACATGAATCAATCACCGGTGTACTGTGTCCCTTGGTCCTGATACCCTCTTCCACATCCCTCCCCATCCCATCCCTCTGGGTGGTCCCAGTGCAATGTCTTTTAGTGCCCTGTTATATGCATCAAACTTGGACTGGTCATCTATTTCACATATGGTAATATACATGTTTCAATGGTAGTCTCTCAAATCATCCCACCAACGGCTTCTCCCACAGAATCCAAAAGTCTTTTCTTTATATCTGTGTCTCTTTTGCTCTCTTGCACATAGGGTCGTCGTTACCATCTTTCTAAATTCCATATATATGAGTTAATACACTGTATTGGTGTTTTTCTTTCTGACTTACCTCACTCTGTATAATAGGCTCCAGTTTCATACACCTCATTAGAACTGACTCAAATGCATTCTTTTTAATAGTTGAGTAATATTCCATTGTGTATATGTACCACAACTTCCTTATTCGTCTGCCGATGGACATCTAGGTTGCTTCCATGTCCTAGTTATTGAAAACAGTGCTTTGATGAACATTGGGGTACACGTGTCTTTTTCAATTCTGGTTTCCTCAGTGTGTATGCCCAGCAGTGGGATTGCTGGGTCATATGGCAGCTCTGTTTTCAATTTTTAAGGAATCTCCACACTGTTCTCCATAGTGGCTGTACTAGTTTATATTCCCACCAACAGTGTAAGAGTGTTCCCTTTTCTTCACATCCTCTCCAGCTAAAATGCACTTTTTTAAAAAGACCCTAACATGAGCATCTTCAATAGGTCTTGTCACCAACTTCTTCCTTAACTTCACTTAAATTCATTCTTTTCCATTTATTGTTCCTTGGTCCTACAAATTCATCTCATTTTCTGTTTTCCATCTGTAGAAGTCTCCCCACATACATACCAGACCACAACAGAAGTTGGCTGATTATATAAAGCTGGCTTATTAAACTTGCTAAGTGAAGGATAGTTATCACCTTCAGTCTCAGGAATGTATGGAAAGGAAGAGTTAGGGAGAGTTTAGCATGACACCCTCTGAAGACAGTGCAGATAGGAATTGGGCAGAGCTGGTAAAATAGGTAGAGTTCCTAGTACAGTCATAACTCACACATCCCTGGGCAGTTACTGTTATTACCATATTTTCTGGGAATTAACAGGTCTAAACAAGCCAGCGTTGAAATAGTTTGGACTTTGGCATTTCGTGTTGCAAAAAGGCTTGCACATTCGTCTGCAAAGTTGCTTTAGGGCTTTTTTTTTTTTTTACCACTTTTACTGGAAATGGAAAATATTCCTAAAAGATTCTGACTTTTTCATTAAAATAAAGCCCAAATGTACACGTTTATCTTCCCTGTCTCCCAACAAGCCGAGGGCACACCCTCCCCAGCTTTTTGCTACAATTTCTGGTTTTCTCTCCTCTCCATCCATTCCACAGAAGCCCCTCAGGCCAGGTCTTGTTTGAAATCCCTCTGCTAGTAAGTAAACTATGTAGCTCTCGGCGTTCAACAGTTCAAACATTAGGCTAATGCATGGTAGGATCTTTGCTCTTTAAAGGCTGAAGAGGCAGAAAGACTCTGATGTACATTTTGGATTCTTTCAGAAATGAAGAGTTGGAGGTGTGAAGGAAGTGAGACTTCCTCAGGGAGAGGGGCTGGAAGGACACAACCATGGTCCAGACAGGAAGGGGCCTGCGCCAGGGTCAAGGCAGCAGCCAGCCGGAGATGCGGCAAAGGAGCTGGATGTATGGTTTGTACTCAGGGCAGGAAAGGGGTCTCCTGGATTTCTGCTTTATATGAGTTAATAATCAAGATGAGATACTGAAGATTGGGGCTGGTAGGGGAGGGAGGAGAGAGGTTTAGTCAGTTCAGTCTTGAACAAGTTGGGAGATGTCTAAAAGGACATGTCCAAGGCAGGAGGATCTGAAGCTTAGGGAGAGCAGTCACAGCTGGAGTCACAGATGCAGAGAAGGAGAGTGGGTCAAGTGTGACCTGAGATCTGACCCTGAGGGGGATGGCCTCAGGTACACGGAGGAGTCCGACTAGGAGGAAACCCAGCATTGAAACTTCCATTGAAGCCAATGGAGTGGAGATGTGCAAAAAAGGAAGGACAAATGGGTAGAGTCAAATTATGGTTTAGGAAGGGAAAATGGTAACGAGTTCACGAATTGGGGCACTTGCAGTCTCCTTGTTAACCTTGATCTAGACTCTGACAAGAGAGTCTCCTGCCCTGTGCTCTAGGGAAGAGGGGCTTCCCTGTCACAGACACAAGAATCCCTACTCACTACGACTCAGCCTCTTTTCCAATTTCTGGTCACCTTGGTCTTTGGGAACCAGCGCTGGTGGCAAAAAAACACTTTGCAGTATTTTAAACTATCCATACTGTTCTTAAATTTGCATACGTGTAAACTACATATAATATACATTAAACTTCATCCCAATTCTGGGCATCGAATGCTAGGATTGATGAATTTTATTTTTATAAGGTACTTAAGAAATTTCACTACATTTTCAAAATTTAATAAAATTTTTGGCTTTATTTAAGTAACATCGACTTAAAATTTGATATGTTTCAATCGCCCCTTTATTCTTAATAATTTTATATTATTTCTAAGAAATAGTTATTTTGAAAGCATATGTAAAATTAATTTCATTGTTGCTTGTTCGTATTTAACGTATATTTTGACGAAAATATATTCAAATCTCATGTACTTTGTATTTGAATCCTTCAGAGCATAACTATCAATAGAGCAAAAATTATGTGAAAATTTAAATCCGGCAGCAGTCCCCCTCAGTTCAGTTCAGTTCAGTCACTCAGTTGTGTCCGATTCTTTGCGACCCCATGAACCGCAGCACGCCAGGCCTCCCTGTCCATCACCAACTCCCGGAGTTTACCCAAACTCATGTCCATTGAGTCGGTGATGCCATCCAACCATCTCATCCTCCGTCGTCCCCTTCTCTTCCTGCCTTCAATCTTTCCCAGCATCAGCATCAGCAGTCTCCCTAGAAGACAGATAATGAAAAGGGTTATTCACGTTTTACCTTCCCTTCGGCGAGGCCCGCTGCTTTCATTCACGCCTTTATTTTTTTTTTTTTTAAACAGCTGTCTTTTTTTTTTTTTTAATAAATTTATTTATTTTAGTTGGGGGCTACGCCTTTATTTTTTAATTGGTGGACTTGACTGATTTCACAACCCACCAACCGGTCGTGCTCCACAAATTTGACAAACACTGCTACCTGGGGCCACCAGGGGACCGATGTCCCAGAGTAGAATTGTTCTAAGAGCTCTGACTCAGCAGGTGAGGCAGGAAGAGTGCCTGGGCAGTGACAATGACTATAGTCTATAAGGGATTTGGAAGAAATAACATTCAGGTGTTTCCGTAGTGTAGTGGTTATCACGTTCGCCTAACACGCGAAAGGTCCCCGGTTCGAAACCGGGCGGAAACAAGGAGAGATGTTTTCTATTTTGCCCAGCTACAACTTTCTTCTAGTTAATTTGCCAAGTTCTGTCATCTGTCCCTGGAATGTATGTGCATGAAAAGTATGCTTAGCTTTTACAGTTTTATCCTTACCGCTCTCTTTTCCAATCTATTACCAGTTCACTTCAAGCGAGTATATTCCGGATCTCTAGGTCTGTAGCTCAAGAGAAGTGGAGAAGGAAATGGCAACCCACTCCAGTGTCCTTGCCTGGAGAATCCCAGGGACGGCAGAGCCTGGTGGGCTGCCGTCTATGGGGTCGCAGAGTCGGGCACGACTGAAGCGACTTAGCAGCAGCAGCAGCGCAAGAGAAGGTGGTGTGTCATTAGAGCCATCCTTCACAGAACTTAAAATCCTAGAAGATCAGAAGGCAGGAATGCCACTCAAAGACAAATGAAATAGTAAAAACTACAAGAAGGAGTGCGTTGGAATCATACAGTGGAAGTCAGGCTGGGAAAGAGAGTTCACAGGAAAGATAGCAGTAATAACCTCAGCATCTATCACAATCACGTTGACTGTCTGGTCCTGTTGGTTTCTCCCTCTCCTTGCAGGTGAGGCCACTGAGTCACAGCCACTTCACACAAGGCTACTAAATGTGGAGTAGAGGAAACAGTAGACGGAGCCAGAGGACGGAGAATGCGGAATGAAACAGGGCACCGAGAGAAATTCAAGTTAGCATAGCCGGGAAAGTACCTGGTTCTGCCAGAGATCTGCTGGTGACTGGTTCCCGCTCAGCGCTGACGAATATTAGCGCGACAACCTTCACCTTACGGGACACCACCGTGAGCGAGTCTGAGTTTTTCTATCCTGGCTGGTTTCACTCCCGGCCTGCACCTACGCATCTGTCTTCAGCGGCACAATGGAACAGTAAAAAGAACATCAGCCTCTCCACAGGTGTCTCGGTCAGCCGCCTTCTTCACCCGTCTTCACTTGCTGCGCATCTGCTGCGTGCCTTTGCGACTCGAAGGGTGTGTTAGGAAACGGGCTCCAGAGGTCAGGGGCAAAACGTCAGCGAAGGCTTCAGAGAAGCAGACCAGCGGTACTTGGAGTCCCCAGGCCAGAGTTCGCGGCCGGAAAGATGTCTGCAGACAGGCACCCGGTGTGGCCTTCTGAAGAAGTGTAGCCTGCTTCTATGCATGGAAGATGGGGTTTACACTTTCATACACCTGACGGTACAACAATTTACACGAGCGAGAAGCAACTACTTCTTTCCCTAGGACTTCTGTCAAGCTTGAAAGTCAAGTAGATAAAATATCTAAGTGGTAGATCAAATTCTTTTTAAATAAAGTTTCACTGGTTATTTGGGTTTTGTTTTTTTTTTTGCGTTGGGGGGGTGGATGAGTTGTGCGGGGGCGGGGTGGAAGGTTGAGGTGCAGTGCTGCGCAGCTTGAGAGATCTTAGCTGCCAGACCAGGAATTAAATTCCAGGCCCTGGCAGTGAAAGCACTTTCACATCTTAAATACAGACAAAGCATAATCAAAACTAGCCACGTGATGGCAAAGCTTGTTAGGTTACCTGCATTCACATAACTTTCACAGACACAAAATCAATATCGTGCCCATCTCTTTCTCAGTGCTTTTTTTTTTTTTTTAATACTTACTCATATGCCTTAGCTTGGTTTACAGATGTAAACCCAACCAAAAAGGTTAGGGCCCAGCTGTACAACTTAGAGCCCTAGAAGAGTGAAGAATTTTGGACCCCACTTGGAAGAATTCTCCAGAGTTTCCCGTGCTCACCCAATTTCTTTTTTTCCCCCCCTCGCGTTTTACTGACTGATTTGAGATAAATCAATACAGTCCCTGCATCCCAGGCTCTGGACTGTCAGAGTGTCTCTTGCTGTACCCCCTCCAAGCCCACCCAAGACTCTGGGAGGCCAGGATCACCACTCAGTACCGTCACTCTTCACCAAGTGGATTTTGGTCCCTGCCTCAGCTAACATTAGAGTTCTTCTCTGACTTCCTTGGGGAAACAGTAAACAAATCCACTGCAACACAGTTAACACCAAAGAGGCAGCTGGGCTGGGCAATAAGCTCCACAGGAAATTGTCTCACGTGGGTCGTATTTCTTTTGGGTGACATTTAATGCTAACTTGTCAATAGGGCTTGAGAGCTTTATTAGTTTCATCTTGTTTCAATTAATGCTAAGATTATCCTCTTTTTGATGCTTAAATTGTTGCTGCTTGTCAGTGGAAACCCCTTTAAAATTGGCCCCTTTATCCTTTCAGCACTGCCCTGACAATTTGAAAGCACACTTGTTTCCTAGTAGAAACTCACACTTCAGGCCTATCTTTAATTTTTCCTAGATAAAGAAGAATTTTGGACCTCACTTGGAAGAATTCTTGAAAGAATCAAGTTCAGCAACATTGATTTTTTTTTTTTCAAGTAAAAAATAAGAGTCAAATATGGGTGCCAGGACACAATGCATGGGACCAAAGGTTGGCTCCCCCACTTCTGAGGTTCCCTAGGGAAATCCTTTAAAGGATGTAAACATACACTGAGAGCTCTATTTAATTGTAGCTTTGCTGGATCTTTACCTTTTTTTTTTTTTTTTTTCAAATAAACCTCAATCAAATAAACTCAACATCAATACTTTACAAAACTATTTACCTAAATCTCTCACTCAAAAGTAACTGTGTTACTTTTTGCTTTTATTTTTTAAACTTTTATTAGGAAATTTAAAGTAGACAGAATGGTATTAAGAAGTCCCAAGTACTCATCACTCAGCTTCAACACTTTTCTCTCTTCCACCGTTTCTGTTTTATCTCTACGTTCACCAGTTCCCACCTTACTGGCTCATTTCTTTATACTCCTCGTAGATCTCATGATATATCCTTCTCTAGTCACTCGATTGATCATCTCCCTTTCCCTCTGGATGTTCTGTTACTGTATAAAATTTCAGGGTTAGGAAATAATATTAATAGCTACAAATCTTGTGAATTGAATCCTTACCATGGACTAAAAACTGTTCTAGATGCTGGGCATACATTGATTCTTTGCACTCTTGCAACAAACCTATGGTGTGCCACTGTTAAAGGGAAACTTCATTCATTCATTCATTCATTTACACTGCAGTGAAAAAGACAGGCCAGGTCCTTGCCCTCCTGATGTTTACCTTCTAACAGGCAATTAAAACAATAAACAAATAAGCAGATAGAAAAATAATCTTAGAGAGTGATACAGACTGTGAGAAAATTAATGAGGGTTATCTGACAGCTATCTGGTAGGCAGAGGACAGTATTAGAGAGAGAGGCCAGGAAAGATACATTACAAGAGGGGACAATGAGCTCAGTCAGAAAGAAAAGAAAGAGCCACCTTACAAATATCTTGGAGAAAAGGACATTGGGAGAGGGGGCAGAAGGCTCAAAGACCCTGAAGTAGGCATAAATTTGGTGAATTTAAGGATGGGGGAAAAACCAAGACCTCCTTAACCTTTTGGAGGTTAAGGAGCCACAGCTATATCCCCAAGGCTCTGCATTCTGATGACTGCATCCACACCATTTGCTGATTTTATTTGCAGATGGGTAGAGAAATGACAGATTTTATGTGTTTGAGGACTCCCAGGCAAATGAAGAACACAGTAGGAATTTTTAACACAGTGTGGAGTTTTTAAGATGAATGAACACACAGGTTCATTCAGAAAATTTCAAATAAACAATAAATATCAGCTCTAGGTCCTAATTGTGTGACCTCACCAGTGCCTCCCTCACCTCATCATGAATTGAAGGTTCAGTCAGATAAAGTCTGTAATTATCATTTAAAATGTTTTAGAGAATATCATCAGTGGCTTAGATGTTCAGGATGATGCCTTTTGGTGGCTTTAATTCATGCAAGAACCAATGAAAGGGATTGCTCCAGTTGTTTCAAAATTTTCTAGCTTTATAAGAAAAACAACAATATTTTTAAATTGAATTTAAAATCTTGAGAAAAACTAGACTTTAACATTTGTAACTATAATACACTGAATATTAATCACAGAAGAAATATATATTCCTTTCCTTTTTCAAAAGCCTTCCACTGCCCTTAGACACTGAACATCTCAAATGACAGCAGAAAGGGTTTCCCAAAATAGGCAGTGATTTTAATCCAATTGGTCCTGACACAGAATAGAGGAGCAGGTCATTCTGGGTCATCTTTTTTGGCCACTATTCCTTTTGCAGGGAGTCCTCCAGAATTAGCCTGCTCTAGTTGACATTCTGTCTTCCTCCTTATCCAAAATTCACATTCCCCATGATGTGACTGAGACATGCCTTTTTCTAGGGGGACTTGCACCTTAAAACAATGTGATATAAATAGCATTGAAATAATGGGGTGAGCATTTAATGATGATTGAACCCTCTCTACTGATGCTACAGAGACCATAGAAGAATGATTTCCTCAAGTTTAGGAAAGGGAAACCAGTAACTGTTAAAGATCCAGGAGTATTTTTATTTTTGATACTGGAATATTTTAGACTAGTCAGAATATCCATCTACTTATTCATGCTCAGTTGTGTCCAGCTCTTTGCAATCCCATGGGCCGTAACCGGCCAGGCTCCTCTGTCTATGGGATTTCCCAGGCAAGAATACTGGAGTGGGTTGCCCTTTCCTCCTCTAGGGGATTTTCCTGACCCAGAGATCAAAACTGCATCTCCTGTGTCTCCTGCATTGCAAGCAGGTTCTTTACCCACTAGCCATGAATATATTAAACCTGGAGATAATTTTCTGTTTCAAATGAGATTTTTAAATAAAAATATTCAAGTAGATGGTTGATCAGTATTTACATATAAATTATATATAATCATTATTTGAGATCTCTTCACAATCTACATGCATGTTCTAATAATTTATATATGCCCTACATGACACCAAGACCTTATAGAAAATCACATACAAATTTAATTTCTTATATCTTATTGGAGTCTTCCTGCCCAAGGGAGAAAATTTGCCAAGTAAAAAATAACTAAACAGGCCTTCCAGTGATGTCATGGCTTTGCAAGTGAAGAAAACAGGATGGCTTCCACAAAAACAGATCTGAAAAGAGAAAAAATAGTGTTATCCTATACAGTTGGATTAGAAATCATAAGTTAGAGTGACAATGTGATCTTCAAAATCTTTTGTCCAAGTATGCTCTTATGAGAGGCAAAAGGAAGGTCCCTCTCTCTGTAGGTAGTATCCTGTAGGCCCTGCAATGGTTATTATCTTATAAGACAGACAATGAGGGACCCTGGCAATATTAAGGGGATAGGGACAGTTACATGTTACATTTGTTTTTCAAGCAGCTTGATGCTACCAAGGCAGTGGAGAAACAATCAGTCTCATTCGTGACTGGTGGGAAGTAATAATACCCTGTAGGAGCCATAGCCTGGTGATTTGTCTATTTCTGTAAAATTATAGCTTCATATATAATGAATCTTACTTGACCCAGGAATCTTACTTCTGGTAATTTGCCTTACAGATGTAAGTTCAAAAGTGCAAAATGACTACACTACATGCTTATTAATGCAGCATCACTTGAAATAACAAGAGATTGGAAACTACAAATATCCATCAGTAGGTGATCTGCTGAATGAACTAGGATTCATCTACAGTGGGATATTAGAAAGCTGCAAAAAAACTGAGGAAAATTTCTATGTCTTGAGATAGAAAGAAAATCAAAATATAACAGAGCTGTAATTATATCTTTGTGTAAAATAGAGGAAAATAAAAATATCTTTGCATTAAAAAAATTCTGGAGGAATATGTACATGGATACAAACTTGTTACCTAAGAAGGGAGAATAGAAGTTGGATTCTTTTCACTGAATATTTTTATAGATGTTTCACTTTTTTTTTTTAGATGTTTCACTTTTTGAACAGTACAGTATATTACCTACTCAAAAGATGTTTTAAAAACTTATTTTGTGGTGCAGCCTCTGTGGAAAATGGTATGACGATTTAAAAAAAAAAAAAACATAGAAATACCTTATGATCAGCAAATCCACTTCTAGATATATGTGCAGAAGAAGTGAAAGCAGGAACTTGAACAGAACAGGTATAAGTAAACCCATGTTCACAGCAGCATTATTCAGAATTGCTGAAAGATAAAAGGAATCTAAGTGGGCTGATGCTGAAGCTGAAACTGCAATACTTTGGCCACCTGATTCAAAGGACTGACTCATCTGAAAAGACCCTGATGCTGGGAAAGGTTGAAGGCAGGAGATGGGGATGACAGAGGATGAGATGGTTGGATGGCATCACTGACTTGATGGACGTGAGTTTGAACAAGCTTGGAGAATTGGTGATGGACAGGGAATCCTGGCATGCTGCAGTCCATGGGGTCCAAAGAGTCGGACAGGACTGAGTGACTGAACTGAGATGAAGTGTCTACTGAGAGATAAATGGATAAACAAAATATAGTATATACATACAATGGAATATTGAAAATGAAAGTATTAGTCGCTCAGTCATGTCTGACTCTTTGGGACCCCAGGGATCAAACCTAAGTCTCCCACAAAGCAGGCAGATTCTTTATCGTCTGAGTCACAAGGGAACTCCCTGTTATTTAGCCTTGAAAGGAAGAAATTTAGAGCATGCTACAACATGGAAGAATCTTGAAGACATCATGCTAAGTGAAATAACCCAATCACAAAGGAAAAATAGTTTTGATTCATCTTATATGAGGTTCCTAGAGTGGCACAGCAGTAAAGAATCTGCCAGGCAATGCAGGAGAAGTGGGTTGAATCCCTGGGTCTGGAAGATCCCCCAGAGAAGGAAATGGCAACCCACTCCAGTATTCTTGCCTGGGAAATCCCAAGGACAGAGGAGCCCTGGGATCTCAAAGAGTCGGACTCGATTTAGCGACTAAACAAGAACAGCAAAGAATAGCCAAATGCATAGAGACGGAGAGTAGAGTGGTTGCCAGGAACTGGGAGAAAGATAGATAGGGAGCTAGTAGAATTGCAGTTGGGCAATATGGAAAAGTTCTGAGGATGGATGGTGATGAGGCAATGTGAGTGGATTTAGAAGCACAGAATTGTGCACTTTAAAATAGTGTAAATGAACAACAAGATCCTACTGTATCGCACAGGGAACTATATTCACTATCTTCTAATAAACCATAATGGAAGAGAATATGACAAAGTATATACACATAGACATACATACATACATACATATATATATATATATATATATATATATATACCTGCTGTAGAGCAGAAACTAACACATTGTGTATCAGCTATAATTTTTTTTTAAATGGTGAAAATGGTAAATTTTATTACATACATTTTGAACGATTTTTAAAAATATTTATTTATTTTTGGCTGCACTGGGTCTTCCTTGCTGTGCTTTCTGGGCGCCTTCTCTAATTGCGGTGCACAAGCTTCTCGTTGCAGTGGTATCTCTTGTTGTGGAGCACAGGCTGTGGAGCACCTAGGCTTCAGTAGTTGCGGCTACGCCTCCAGAGCCCAGGCTGAACAGTTGTGACCCGTGAGCTTAGTTGCCCAAGGCAATGCGGGTTCCTCCCAGACCAGAGATCCAACTGACGTCCCCTGCACTGCATGGTGGATTCTTTTAACAATTTCTAAAAGGTAAAGGTAAAGGATAGAGTCATCAACGCACAAGAGCATAACAACAAGAAGCCCACATCAACTTAAACACATGGATCAAGAACAGAAGTATTTCTCACTATCAACCTTCCGGTAGTTAAGAGCAAAATACACCTGTCGCCCAACGTGGGGCTCGAACCCACGACCCTGAGATTAAGAGTCTCATGCTCTACCGACTGAGCTAGCCGGGCACGTGAGCGAATGGCTCAGTAACTTTTACTTGAAGGAAGGGTTCCGGTTGTATCTAGCTTGAGGTTTGAAGTTGAATTTAATTGGGATAAATTTGGGTCGCTAAAGACAAGATTCTTGGCAGCCGGAGAAATTCAAACTCTACCAATCATGCTTGACTGACCGTCCTTCCCACTTCCGTCCCTTTTCTGCCAGCACCCTAGCCCTTTCCTATCCCTGAGAAACACAGGCGCTGAGGAGGGATAATGTTCGCATCCTGATGCCATCGACGGGCTTACTCCGTGAATTTTCAGTCCGAGGTTTAAATGCACCGTGGCGGGGTTGAGCCTAGAGTGGGTGAAGGCCGCCGCCGTGCGCCCAACCTGCGCAAACTCCACGCTAATAGGGTGTTTCCTTGGATTCTGCATTTCTAAACTCTGGGGTCGAGAGAAAGCAAAACAGAAACCAGTACATGTTCTGGAGATGCCGGGGATCGAACCCGGGGCCTCATACATGCAAAGCATGCGCTCTACCACTGAGCTACATCCCCAGCCCGCCGCAATGGTTTCTCTAATTTCTGTTAGGTGGTTATTGACAAAAGGCGCGGTCGAACGAAAGGTCTTTAGAGTTGTGACAATCGAAAGGCTGCAAAGGCCAGCGGCTAGCGCTGGGAGCTAGCTATTCCAGGGTCCTCTGCTGACTCTAAGCGAGTGGACTTCGACCGAGATGACGATCAAGGGGAGCACAAGACCAGGATAAACACTTGGAGGCAGCGGTGGAAAAAGAAGGGAAAGTCATCCGGCACGACGCCCAAAAATGAACTGTGAGGCGAAAGAAAGAAAGTAAGATTAGGTGCAGGATACTACGTTTGTTAAACAAAGAGAAGAGTTGTTGTTCAGTCGCTCAGTTGTGTCCGACTCTGCCACCTCATGGACTGTAGCATGGCCGGCTTCCCTGTCCTTCACTATCTCCCAGAGCTTGCTCACACTCACATCCATTGAGTTGGTAATGTCATCCAACCACCTCATTCTCTGTTGACCCCTTCTCCTCCTGCCTTCAATCTTTCCCAGCATCAGGGTCTTTTCCAATGAGTCAGTTCTTCGCATCAGGTGGTCAAAGTATTGGAGCTTCAGTATCAGCCCTTCCAATGAATATTTAGAGTTGATTTCCTTTAGGATTACTGGTTTGCTCTCCTTGCTGTCCAAGGGACCCTCAAGAAGTCTTCTCCAGCACCACAGTTGGAAAGAATCAATTCTTTGGCGTTCAGCCTTCTTTACTGTGCAGCTCTCACATCCATGCATGACTACTGGAAAAACCATAGCTTGACTCTCTGCAGACCTTTGTCAGCAAAGTGATGTCTACTTTTTAATGAGCTGTCTAGATTTGTCATAGCTTTTCTTCCATGGAGTAAGCGTTTTTTAATTTCATGGCTGCAGTCACCATCCGCAGTGCTTTTGGAGCCCAAGAAAATAAGTCTCTCACTGCTTTCATTGTTTCTCCATCTATTTGCCATGAAGTGATGGGACTGGATGCCATAATCTTAGTTTTTTTGAGTGTTGAGTTTTAAGCCAGTTTTTCCACTCTGCTCTTCCACCCCCATCAAGAGGCTCTTTAATTCCTCTTCACTTTCTGCCATTAGGGTGGTGTTATCTGCATATCTGAGGTTATTGATATTTCTCCCACCAATCTTGATTCCAGCTTGGGATTCATCCAGCCTGGCATTTCGCTTGATGTACTCTGCACAGAAGTTAAATAAGCAGGGTGACAATATACAGCCTTGATGTACTCCTTTCCCAATTTGGAACCAGTCCATTGTTTTATGTCCAGTTCTGTTGCATCTTGACATGCATACCAGCTTCTCAGGAGGCAGGTAAGGTGGTCTGGTATTCCCATTTCTTTAAGAATTTTTCACAGTTTGTTGTGATCCACACAGTCAAAGGCTTTAGCTTAGTCAATGAAGCAGAAGTCAATGTTTTTCTGGAATTTCCTTGCTTTTTCTATTATTCACCAGATGTTGGCAATTTCATCTCTGGTTGCTCTGCCTTTTCTAGATCCAGCTTGTACATCTGGAAGTTCTTGTTTCAGTATTGTTGAGAAGATGGAGTGTAGTAAAGTGTGCAATATTTGTATCAAGTAATTCAGAATTGCAAAGTTGATGCTTGGGATTAGAAGCGGGCTGGGACATAGGTGATGAACAAAGTTTTTCACTGTTAAATACACTGTACATCTGAATTTTGAGCCATATTTAAATTAATTAAACCCAAGAAAAGTTTATCAAGCTCTATTGTGTACCTAGAACTGCTGTAGAAAACTGGGAGTTTGGCCATAAGCAAAAGTGACGTAGTTCATTACATCTATCAGCTCTGGTTTCAGAGGAGGTAGAGTGCTAAAGAGAAAATAGAGCCAGCCTTGAGGGAGAGAATGGGGTAAAGCGTGATTCTGAGAAGGTGACATTTGAAGAAAAGGGTTGAAGGGAGATAGAATGTGAGCCATGAAAGTGTCTGTGAAAAGAGAGGTCCAAGTAGACGTAAGAGCCAGTTTAAAGGCCCTGAGGTAGGAGCTTTGTGACACATTATTGCAGGAATAATAAGGGGGTCCATGTAGCAGGGGAGAGTGATAGGAGATGAGTGGATGCATCTCCTATCACTTTGTATGCAGGAGATGGAGAGAAAGAATGGATAGTGCCTTTAGACGGTGTGAAGACTTCAACTTTTACTCTGAGAGAGGTGGGAGCCACAGGAGAATGTGAGGAAAGGAGGGCCCCTATCTGACTTAACATTTTAACAGGATTGTTCTCACAGTTGGATGGAGAAGATAGGGCAGGAGAGGGACAGAGGGGAAAGAAATGTTGTGATCATCAAATTATAGGTGATGATGCTGTGGAAGAATTGAAGAGATGCTGAGGACTAGGGGTGGGTCCTGTGCATTTCCCCTCTCTTGGGGAGCCTCAGAAAACTCACCAGTTTGGGCCTGAGCACCTGGATGGATGGAGTTGCTGTTAAATGGAGTGTAGTGGGGAAGGCTGTGGGAAGAGCAGGTGGAGGGGCAGACAGAAGTGCATTGTGGACATGACAAGTGTGTAACTCTCCCTTAGAATGCTTCATGTGGAAAAAAAAAAAAAAAAAAAGCTTCATGTGGAGATGCTGCCCAGTGAGCTGGCTGTGGGAGCCAGGCATCCTAGGAAGAGTTAGGCTGGGGATTTGTTTCTGGAGCAGGGAGAAAGTCTTTCAAGCAATAAAGTGGAAGAGATCACAAGGAAGTGAGCATAGACAGAAAGTCCAAGGACCAAGCAAGGGCAGGGAGAGGAAGAGGGAACAACCATGGTGACCAAGAAGCTGGTAGGAGGCCATGGAAATGGGAGAAAAGCCAGGGAGTACAGTACCCCTGGAAGGAAGAGATAGTGCCAGAAGGAGGAAGCATCCGAGGAGAGAGGAGGTAAAGCCTAAGAAGCCGCTTGCCTTCACCTTTGGGTTATGATCGCTGCAGTCACCGGTGACCTTAACAGGAGCGGTTTCTGAGGAGGCTGAGGAAGAAAATCTGCTTCGAGTGCCCTCCAGAGGGAATGATGAGAGACGTGTGTATGTGTTAGTCGCTCAGTCGTGTCCGACTCTTTGTGACCCCAGGGACTGTAACCTGCCTGCCAGACTCCTCTGTCCATGGAATTCTCCAGGAAGAATATTGGAGTGGGTAGCCATTCTCTCTTCTCCATGGGATCTACCCGATCCAGGGATCAAACCCGAGTTTTCGAATTGCGAGCAAACTCTTTACGGTCTGAGCCACCAGGGAAGCCCCTGAGGGGAGACGGGGTGCGAGCAAATATTATTGGGAGCTACAGAAGTGTTGGGGAGAGCTGTACAAATAAGGCTAAAGAGACAATAGAGGATTGGGGGGGGGGGTTAGGGGAGGAGGATAACACTGAATAAAGCGGGGGGATTGATTGTAAGTGTATTACTTGCATTAAAAAACAAAAATAAAGAATAAACGGGCAGGGGAGGACACAATCGCAAGAAGGTAGCTACAAAAGTGGATAAAAGGCCACTCATGGGGGTGGGGGTAGGAGCAAGAACCAGGTTCCAGACTCTAAATTTAACTTAGTACAGGGCCGGACAAACCTGTGCTCCGGGAACCCGACACTGTGGTCGGGCGCCAGACCCTCGGGCTGGGCTGGGTCGGCAACTGGGAGTGGCGCCCAGGTGGGCGTGTGCTTCCACCTGTCCCGGCCCGTTTCTCACGGCTGACGGAGTCAGGCTTGGACAGCGTAGGCTCGCGTTAGAGCTGAGATAAGGGAGAGACGGAGAGAGGGCCGCGGGACCTCCGAGGCCGCCGGCCAAGGCGGGGTATTGAGGGGGCTCAGAGCGGGAACGCAAGGCGCTGGCCCGCGCTTAGATCCCCTTGACCTGTGCTACTCCGCCAGCTCTCAAGACTCACCCTCCTCTAGCGTTTCTCAGCCTGGAGCACTCAGCTCTAGTCTCAGCCAGCCGGCGTCAGCCCCGCCCTTCCTCTTTCAGCGGCCGCTCGGACGCCCGCACCGGCCGCGCACTGTCGGGTCCGGCAACTTCCCCAACGCCGCCCGACTTCGGTGAGCTGGGGGCGCGCATGGCGGCGGTGGGGCCGCGGACTGGCCCAGGCGCCGGGGCCGAGGCGCTGGCGCTGGCAGCAGAGCTGCAAGGAGAGGCGACTTGCTCCATCTGCCTGGAGCTCTTCCGCGAGCCAGTGTCCGTCGAGTGCGGCCACAGCTTCTGCCGCGCCTGCATCGCGCGCTGCTGGGAGCGCCCGGGGACGAGGGCCACCGCCGTGTCCCACACGCTGTCCTTTTCGCTGCCCTGCCCGCAGTGTCGCGAGCCCGCGCGCCCCAGCCAGCTGCGGCCCAACCGGCAGCTGGCCGCGGTGGCCACACTGCTACGTCGTTTCAGCCTGCCGGCCGGCGCGCCAGGAGAACGCGGGCCTCCGGAGGCGGTGGCGGTCGGGTGCGCGCAGCACGGCGAACCGCTCAAGCTCTACTGCCAGGACGACGGACGGGCCATTTGCGTGGTGTGCGACCGCGCCCGCGAGCACCGCGCTCACGCCGTGTTGCCGCTGGACGAGGCGGTTCAGGAGGCTAAGGTGAGCGTCGTCCCCACCCATGCGGGTTCTTGGGACCTCTAGTCCCGGTTCTACATTCCCGCGCACGCAGGAAGGCCCGGGTGAGCCCCTGCTTCTTTTGTCCTATCCCATGCTGCCTGGCATTAGCTTCGGGACTCAACGCGGCTCTCCCTCTGTCACCAGCCTCCCACACCCCCTCTCGTTTCCTTTGGGGCCCATTCTGGACCAACTGCACTATACCCCACAGATATGGCGATTTTCTGTTGGTCCCTGGCTTCTAGTAGTGCCTCCTTCACACCCCCACATCTGCTACCCCTACTATTAACCCTTACCATGGGCATAGCTCTGTTCAATGTTCTCTCACCTCTTGTGGCCAAGTGAGACGACCTTCCCAGGAGGTTGGGCTAAGGGGGTGAGTGGATCCAGGGTTGAGGAAAGTGCCAAGAGCCACCTAGGATTCTGGGTGCCTGCCGCCTCCCTTTCCTGTCAACTTGCTGGGGTTGCACTAGGAGGCCTGCGGCACAGTCCCTTCTTTCTTTGCTCTTACTCTGCTCCAGCCCTCCTACCCGGATGGCTTTCTGATGGTGATGAGGAGAGCAGAAAAGAGGACTAGGCAGACTGGGCTGCTGGAGTGCTTGCATTTCAGCGTAGATTGTGCACAGATTGGTCTTGAGGACCGGAGACCCTGAGGTCTTTGGAATCAGCTTGCAGTTGCCCTGTACTGTTAAGTGCAGCCTGTGTAGGCTGCATCCATCCCAACTTCCAGAGGTGGTTTCAATCCTGCCTCCTCCCCCTCAGTGAACAGGGCCTTCCCTTTCTTCCAGGTGGTTTCAGGGAGGCCCATGTGGGGGTTTCCAGAATCTTCTCCCCACAATGTCTTCCTTCTCACCCTCCTTCAGGAGCTCCTGGAGTCCAGGCTGAAGGTCTTGAAGAAGGATTTGGAGGACTATGAGGCCTTTCGTTCCACAGAAGAGAAGGAGAGCAAGGAGCTCCTGGTGAGAATGGCAACCCCTAGGTTGGCTCCCCCTCCCCCAATCCCGTGCCCCAGGCTGACAACAGAGGGCCACCTACCACCCTGGCTAGGTGTGTTTGGCTTTGAAGTGTGTGCCTGTGGAACAGAGGTGGATTTTAGAAATATCAGTTCAGTTCAGTCACTCAGTCATGTCCAAATCTTTACAACCCCATGGACTGCAGCACACCAGGCCTCCCTGTCCATCACCAACTCCCGGAGTTTACCCAAACTCATCTCCGTTGAGTCAGTGATGCCATCCAACCATCTCATCCTCTGTCGTCCCCTTCTCCTCCTGCCTTCAATCTTTCCCAGCGTCAGGGTTGTTTCAAATGAGTCAGCTCTTTCCATCAGGTGGCCAAAGTATTGGAGTTTCAGCTTCAACATCAGTCCTTCCAATGAACATCCAGGACTGATCTCCTTTAGGATGGACTGGTTGGATCTCCTTGCAGTCCAAGGGACTCTCAAGAGTCTTCTCCAACACCACAGTTCAAAAGCATCAATTCTTTGCATTCAGCTTTCTTTATAGTCCAACTCTCACATCCATACACAACTACTGGAAAAATCATAGCCTTGACTAGATGGACCTTTGTTGACAAAGTAATGTCTCTGCTTTTTAATATGCTGTCTAGGTTGGTCATAACTTCCCTTCCAAGGAGTAAGCGTCTTTTAATTTCATGGCTGCAATCACCATCTGCAGTGATTTTGGAGCCCAGAAAAATAAAGTCTGACACTGTTTCTGCTGTTTCCCCATCTATTTGCCATGAAGTGATGGGACCAGATGCTATGATCTTAGTTTTCTGAATGTTGAGCTTTAAACCAACTTTTTCACTCTCCTCTTTCACTTTCACCAAGAGGCTCTTTAGTTCTTCTTCACTTTCTGCCATAAGGGTGGTGTCATCTGCATATCTGAGGTTACTGATATTTCTCCTGGCAATCTTGATTCCAGCTTGTGCTTCTTCCAGCCCGGCATTTCTCATGATGTACTCTGTATATAAGTTAAATAAGCAGGGTGACAATATACAGCCTTGACATACTCCTTTTCCTATTTGGAACCAGTCTGTTGTTCCATGTCCAGTTCTAACTGTTGCTTCCTGACCTGCATACAGGTTTCTCAGGAGGCAGGTCAGGTGGTCTGGTATTCCCATCTCTTGAAGAATTTTCCACAGTTTGTTGTGATGCACACAGTCAAAGGCTTTGGCCTAGTCAATAAAGCAGAAATAGATGTTTTTCTGGAACTCTCTTGCTTTTTCGATGATCCAGCCGATGTTGGCAATTTTATCTCTGGTTCCTCTGCCTTTTCTAAAACCAGCTTGAACATCTGGAAGTTCACGGTTCACGTATTGCTGAAGCCTGGCTTGGAGAATTTTGAGCATTACTTTACTAGCATGTGAGATGAGTGCAACTGTGCGGTAGTTTGAGCATTCTTTGGCATTGCCTTTCTTTGGGATTGGAATGAAAACTGACCTTTTCCAGTCCTGTGGCCACTGCTGAGTTTTCCAGATTTGCTGGCATATTGAGTGCAGCACTTTCACAGCATCATCTTTGAGGATTTGAAACAGCTCAACTGGAATTCCATCACCTCCACTAGCTTTGTTCATAGTGATGCTTCCTAAGGCCCACTTGACTTTGCATTCCAGGATGTCTGGCTTTAGGTGAGTGAGCACACCATCGTGATTATCTGGGTCGTGAAGATCTTTTTTGTACAATTCTTCTGTGTATTCTTGCCACCTCTTCTTAATATTTTCTGCTTCTGTTGGGTCCATACCATTTCTGTCCTTTATTGTGCCCATCTTTGCATGAAATGTTCCCTTAGTATCTCTAATTTTCTTGAAGCAATCTCTAGTCTTTCCTATTCTATTGTTCTCCTCTATTTCTTTGCACTGATCACTGAGGAAGGCTTTCTTATCTCTCCTTGCTATTCTTTGGAACTCTGCATTCCAGTGGGTATATCTTTCCTTTTCCCCTTTGCTTTTTGCTTCTCTTCTTTTCACAGCTATTTTTAAGGCCTCCTCAGACAGCCATTTTGCTTTTTTGCATTTCTTTTTCTTGGAAATATAATGGTATGCATATCATATAGTGTGACCATATAATTTATTATATAACCAGAGCTTTTGAGAGTAAAAGGGACAGCTAAAATAATTATTTTCAAACATCTGGCTTAAACTTGAACTGTCCCAGTGAATCAGGAAGCATAGTCCCCCTAATATGACATAATACCTCAGTTAGGGTCTGTGGAACATCTTGTAATTGAATACATTAATATTCCTGTAGAGAAACATATGAATGGAAAATAAATAGCCTTCTGTCAGTCTTAGGACATGTTTTACCACCAAAGGAGTTATGAAAAAAACTTTTTTTCATTTTTAGGGTTTTTTAGATTTTGAAATTGTGGCTAGGAAAGAGGGGGTTGGGGGTGGAGGAGGGGATGGCAGAGCTGTTCCCCACCCAGCAGAGGGCAGGAGGTTTGGGGGCTTGGGTTTTCAGCAGCTGACTGTGCCAGCACCCCTGTGCCCAGAGCTTGGGGTGGTATTTTGTCTTCCTTGAAGTGAAACAGGAAAGTGAAATGGGGTTCATTTTGTTTAAGGTGGGCAAATGTGGGTCACTTTCTATCTCGAAAATTCAGTTCCTGCATGTTAGCGCAGGACTCTCTAGTTGTGAAGTTGGAAAATGGAGGGAGAGGAATCTGAGGACCCCTCTATCCTTAAAGGGAGGAGAGGTGGGGTGAAGGGGAGGCATGTGTACAGATGCCCCAGTGCTCTTTCCTGATCCTGAACTACATCAGGTACACTTGCCTCCCATGCACACCTCAGGCCTTCTCTTCTGAACATTCACTTCCCTCCATAAGGAAAAACTCACCCCTCCACACCTCCACCCTCTCTGCTGGAAAAAGGAATAAACGTGTGGCTCTTTGGCCATTGCTATACATCTTTGACCAGAGGGCCTTCTCCAGCTTGGGCAGCTTCATGGTCTCTGATCCTACATCCCATGGCCTTACTTAGCACTTCCTACTCTGTCCTACACCCACCCAGCCAACCCCTCTCTGGCCCATACATCCTTTATAACTGCAAAATCCCTGCTTAATGAAACAATTATTGCTGCCATGAGAACAAAGAGAAAGAATATTTTTATTTGAAAATGCTCTTACTATTTGGAGAAGTGGTTCTCAACTGGTGGCAATTTTGGGCCCCAGGGAACATTTGGCAATGCCTGGAGATATTTTTGGTTGTCAACACTGGGGCAGAGGTGCTACTGGTATTTACCGGTAGAGGCCAGGGTACTGTGTAAACATCCTGCAAAGCACAGGACAGCCCCCCACAACAAATAATTATCTAGCCTCAAATGTCAATAGCGCCCAGGCTGGAAACCCCAATTTAGAGTATTCTGGCAAATATTGTTACACTTGTGTTATTTCCACTTGTGTTATTGTGTAAGAAGCTTGGACTTTGAGGTCAGACTCCCTGGATTAGAATCCTGACTTCCTGCTTCCTGGTAATTTACCTCTTTGTCTTCGTCTCCCCATTTGTAAATTGGGATGAGAGTATATCCATGTCATTGGGTGGTTGTCACCACTGAGGGAGCTGACACGTGTAAAGTGCCCCGTGTTGCTGCTGCCGGTTTGCCTAACATCCTGAAGACTGGGCAGCAGTGACCTGAACCCCGGGTCGCCTGACTTCAGAACTCACTTACAGTCTGCTCTTCTAGCTACTGTTTCCTCCCATAGCATTTTCAAGGAAAAGTAACCTTGACATTTGAGCTTGTCCTGGAGGGATGGGATTCTTCTCACTGGCCACGAGAGGCCCCACTTGTGATATCACACTGATTCCCTCCCATGTGTTTGTGTAAAGAATCAAGAGGATCAGGGGCGAGAGTCTGGGTCTAAAAACACATAGGAGAAAATCCCGTGAATAGTAATAATCGAAAGAATAGAATATAAAGCTTGCACACAGCATATTCTCACTTAGGTCTTGTGGATATGCTGTTACCTCTGATCACTGGCATTGATTTCACTTTCTTCTTTCTTTGCTGTTGTGTTCGGTCTCTATGTCCTGGCCAACTCTTTTCAATCCCATGGACTGCAGCACAGCAGGCTTCCTTCACCATCTGCTGGAGTCCGCCTAAACTCATGTCCATTGAGTCGGTGATGCTATATAACCATCTCATCCTCTGCCACCAGCTTCTCCTTTTGCCTTCAATTTTCCAATGAGTTGGCTCTTCACATCAGGTGGCCGAAGTATTGGAATTTCAGTTTCAGCATGAGTCCTTCCAATGAATATTCAGGATTAATTTCTTTTAGGATTGACAGGTTTTATCTCCTTGCAGTCCAAGGAACTCAAGAATCTTCTCCATCACCACAATTCAAAAGCATCAATTCTTTGGTGCTCAGCCTTCTTTATGGTTCAACTCTCACATCCATACACAACTACTGGAAAAACCATAGCTTTGACTAAACGGCTATCACTTTGTCAGCAAAGTGATGTCTCTGCTTTTTACTACACTGTCTAGGTTTGTCATAGCTTTCCTCCCAAAGAGCAAGTGTCTTTTAATTTTATGGCTGCAGTTACCATCTGCAGTGATTTTGGAGCCCAAGAAAATAAAATCTGGTTTCCACTTTCTCCCCCTCTATTTGCCATGAAGTGATGGGACCAGATGTCATGATCTTCGTTTTTCGAATGTTGAGTTTCAAGCCAGCTTTTTCACTCTCCTCTTGCACCCTCATCAAGAGGCTTAGATCCTCTTCATTTTCTGCCATTAGAGTGGTATCAACTGCATATCTGAGTTTGATATTTCTCTCAGCAGTCTTGATTTTAGCTTGTGATTCATGCAGCCCAGAGTTTCGGCTGATGTACTCTGCATAGAAGTTAAATAAGCAGGGTGACAATAGACAGCCTTGACGTACTCCTTTCCCAATTTGGAACCAGTCCGTTGTTCCACGTCTGGTTCTAACTGTTGATTCTTGACCTGCGTACAGGTTTCTCATGTGGCAGGTAAGGTGGTCTGGTATTCCCATCTCTTTAAGAATTTTCCAGTTTGTTGTGATCCACACAATATTCAGCCTGGCAGCAACAGAACCAATGTGAAGGCCTGATACAGCATCATCCTTGAAGGAAACCAGTTACTTGGTAGCAGATGGATTGCCTTGGACCTCTTCCATACTGGAAGGGACAGTATTTTATCTTGGCTGAAACTGACACATATTCTGAGTAAGAACTATCTTTTCTGCCTGTGGAGCCTCAGTCAGCACTACTAAGGGCTTATAAACTGATTTCATTAACATGACTTATGATCCTAAAGTGACTTGGGTGTCTGATTAGAGAGGAAATTTAAATATCAGAAGTGCTTTGAGGGACTTCCCTGGCAGGTCCGGTGTTTAGAACTCCATGCTTCCACTGCAAGAGCATGGCTTCAATCCCTACTCAGGGGACGAAGATCCCACATGCCATGTGCCCAAAAATACACACACAAAAAAAACAAAAAAAAAAGCTGTGAAAGTAGAGTTATTTAAAATTTACTTCCAATTTTGCAATTTTGATATTCTATTAGTACATGTTTTAACACTGAATATGCTTCTTTAAATGTGAGACCTGACACCATCTCTCCATACCTTGCTTCAGCCTTGCAGCCTAACAATGACTTAGGGTACCATGTTGGCTTGTCTGTCTGACAGCCAGTGACTTCGTTGGTTCACTTTAAGTTTCTACGTCTTAAAACGAATTTTCACCAGCACCCCCAGCTCCACAAAGGTTTTGCTTCAAAGTCATACCTTAAAGTTGCCTTGTAAATCATTTATTAAATCATTGCCAAAAATGTTGAACTAAATAGAAGTGAGAAGAGTTCGACAGCATTATGTTTGCGATCTCACTGTGTGGTATAAAAGGTGCTTTCCAACTCTACAACTTTAATGTTTTCCAACTTTCCAACTCTAGTAACTTGAAACCATAATGTGTTTGGATTTCTGCAGAATAAAGATCATAAATTTGGTCACACACACAAAAAAGTGGGTTGGCGATTGCAAAGTTGCTTTCCTTACAGAGGATGGCATGGTTTTATCAGAGAGGTTACTAAACAAACGTTGAGGAGGCCATTCCTTATAGGATGGTTTAAGATAATATTTCCAGGAAAGCTGAAACTGTAATTAGGTCTCGGTTTGGTGACATGGGGCTTAGCATAAGTGACTCTATTTGGAGCCTGTTGTCTTGTTTTTAACACAAAATAAATGTGTTTAGGGACCTCAGCTTAATCTTTACAGTGACTACAGAAGGCACTGATTTATCCCTTCCACTTTTCAAATGAGGAAACTGCAGCCCTGGGTGGTTCTGGAGTGAGTTTGAAGTTGTCCTAGGTTGATGGGAGAGCCCAGGTCTAAAGTGACACAAGGGCACAACTGTGACAGGGGAAGGGAAAGCACATGTTGAGGCTACTGCATGCTTGGAACTGTGATACTTAAACTAGAGTGTGTGCACTGTGGGTATGTGTACATGAGTCTCTGACCCCCGAGCACTGAGGGAGATGGAACCCTGTCCTGTGAGACAGCTCAGAGGCTCCCATCCAAATGGGATGGGATCAATGACCCATCGATGACCATATCCCTTGCCTTCTTCAACTTCACTTCTCCTGAGACAGAAGCAGATGGCAGCTGAGCAAGAGAAGGTAGGGGCGGAGTTCCAGGCTCTGCGGGCCTTCCTGGTGGAGCAGGAGGGTCGGCTCCTAGGCCGCCTGGAGGAGCTGTCCCGGGAGGTGACACAGAAGCAGAATGAGAACCTGGCCCAGCTTGGGGATGAGATCGCCCAGCTCTCCAAGCTCAGCAGTCAGATCCAGGAGACAACTTGCAAGCCTGATCTTGACTTTCTCCAGGTGAGTCTGGCTTGGCCAAGGGTATGAGTCATTAATTTTAAGGCAGGAAGCTTGAATTTATCCCTCCCACTTTTCAAATAAGGAAACAGCAGCGAGAACAGAATTAGTTTAGTAGAATCACACAATCTGGAGCCAAAGGGTATTAAAGAGAAAAACCCTGATTTTCCTGGGGTTAGCAGTCTAAAGAGATGTGATTAAAATTTTTCTTGACCATGATCCACAATAATATATCTTACAGTGAATTCTATTCTATACATATGTGTGAAAAAAGTCTCAGAAAATAACACCTGTACTACATGTGATGCACTTTGATGTTTTCCATTCTATCATATGTCCTTCTAAAATAAATAGTCACAATCCACTAATTAAACTTCACAAGTCACAAATGGACAAATGGATCAAGGGGGGTCATTTAAGGGAATTCCCTGGTGGTCCAGTGGTTAGGACCCTTGTGCTTTCACACAGATCAGGGAAATAAGATCCCACAAGCCATGGAGCCAAAAAAAAAAGAATGGTCATTTAAAAGGCCCTGGTCTAAGAATTTTTTCACCTTGTTTTATGGACATGACCGAACGACTAACATTTTATGTCCCTGGATATGTTCCAATGTTTCCTCATTTATAGTCTATGGGAACTTGAATAGAATTTGTATCCTGCTGTTGTGTGAAAATTATATAAATCTTAATTATGTTAAATTGGTTCACAGTGATTTTAAGATCTACTATATCCTTTACTTATCTGTTTATTCATTTTATTAATTTTTGAGAGTCAGATATTGAAACTTCAACTAAAAATCTTATCTACTTAAAAAATAATTGTGATATATAGTGGAACTGTATGTAACTTTGTTCTGTATTTTCCAAGTCTCTGGTAAATGTGTTATCATACTTTAAAAAATAAAAAAGAAGAAAAACAATAATATATGGGGGGGGGGTGAAGCACTGATCTGAGTGACCAGTTGTTGCATATGGGCTGTCAGTTGTCTTGAAAGTGTTAGTAACTCAGTGATGTCCAACTCTTTGCAATCCCATGGACTATAGCTAGCCAGGCTCTTCTGTACAGGCAAGAATACTACAGTGGGTTGCCATTTCCTTCTCCAGGGGATCTTCCCTATCCAGGGATCGAACCCAGGTCTCCAGCATTTTAGGCAGATTCTTTACCATCTGAGCCACTAGAGAAGCCCCATCAGTTTTCTTAGGCAATGTTAAAAGCAGAAGCAACGTTGAGTCCTGGTGCTTATCTCCAGTGACAATTCTGTAATGTTGGGAGCAATTGCAGAGGTGTGGGCAGGGTTGAGGGGTCTACCTTGTTGATGAGACATGCAGTGGTCTGCCATATGAGGAAGCTATTGCCACATGGGGCCCATGCAAGCAGTGTGTGTGTCGGGTAATACATCTCCGTATTGCTTATTCCTCTGGAAGCAGAGCAAGGGACCTGTTTTATTTTCTCCAAGGTGAATGCTGATTTGGTTTTCTCTCACCTTTCCTTCCAGGAATTCAAAAACACACTAAGCAGGTAAGTGGACCTAACAATACCTTTGGCCTCTCTAAGCTGGCTCTCTTCTCTTCTACTGTGCTTCCTCTTGTCATTCCCCATCCTGACTTCTCACCTCCTGTTCCCCTCACCAACTTACCTGAGTACTTTCTGAGGCAAACATCTGCTGCCTGGCCATGGGTATTCGGCACAGGGTCAGGCTCTTCTTTTCACCTTTCTTTACCCAGAGGACCTCACTATCCTAATTGTCAAGCCCAGTGGGAGTGGGACAGTGGTTGTGGGCCTTCTTCAGGGTCCTTGTCCTGCAGGTGCAGCAATGTGCCTGCCCCCAAGCCAACCACAGTCTCTTCTGAGATGAAGAATAAAGTCTGGAATGCTTCCCTCAAGACCTTTGTCTTAAAGGGGCTGCTCAAGAAGTTCAAAGGTAGGGGCCTGTGTGTGGGGCTGGGCCTTGCAGTCCTGGTGTTGGTGGTTTAGGGTCCTAAGGATGTGCCTTTCCAGAAGCTGTGTGATAAAACAGGAACTAGTGTGTCTCTCAAAGCCAGATTGGTTTGGGCAGTTAGTGGTGGCTAATTTATTTAGGACCCCCACCCCTACCCCAGGACACAAAGCTTCAACTGAAGACAGATGGAGTCGAGGGTCATTAGGGGCAGAAAGAAGGATGAGGAGGGAGAGCTCAGCTCAGAATGGCTCCAGACAAAAGAGAGGGAAGTGGGAGAGGTAGAGTTAGACTACTGTCCCCTTTCTACCCTTGTGCTTGGCCCGGTACCTGCCTGTCATCTCTAGGTTATCTGGGGAGTGAGTGAGTCAGCGGGACTTAAAAGTCAAGAGATGGTGTCACTGTCATTGCCAGATAGAAATTTTCCATGTCATTCATGCACAACCTGCTCTGTTTCTTCTCTTCAGAGGATCTTCGGGGAGAGCTGGAGAAAGAGGAAAAAGGTACGATGGTTGTTGTGACAGTGAGTAGCTGTCATTTGGCCATGTGGAGATACAGTGACTGTCTCTCTGGGTTCTGTGCATGGTTGGTTCCTTCTGCCCATCTACCTAAGCAACTCTGCCATCAGCTGTCCTTTCTCCTTCATCCTCATAATTATGATTCCTTCAGGTCACAGTGGGGCCCATAGGCCTATAAGCTATGGGTCGTTCCAGAGTAGGAGTGCCCTGCACCTTGGGGTACTTAGATCTGGAAGTGCTTGTCAGTCACCTGGACAAGCCTCTCTTCCCTGTTCCCACTCCCAGACAGATGGAGACCTCTTCTGGGGACAGGGGTTGTGTGCTGGGTCAGGGGTCAGACTGAAGACAGGAAGGGAAGCGGTTATTACTCTTGCAGAGTTCTGGGGTGAGTGGCATCTAACCCCAATGGGCTGGGAAAGTGGGGAGGGGAAGGCACATATTCCTGATGCTGATGACTAAGCTAAGTCATATCTTACCTAGTAAACCAACTGAGTCAGACTATGTCCTCCTCTGCTCAGGACTCTGTGACAGCCCTGCCTCTCCCTCTCACTCAGTAAGGGTTGGAGTCCTTGCACTGGTCTTCAAGGTCTCATGAAATCCAGCCTCACTGCATACTCTTCCCCTGGTTCACTCTGTACAGCCACACATGCGCTTGCTGCTCCTGGAATGCACCAGGAGCACACAGCTACCTCAGGGCCTTTGCACTGCACTGGCTGTGCCAGTGGCTGTGCCTGGAACACCCTTCCCCAGACAGCCACCTATCTGGCTTTCTCATCTCCTTGATGTCTGTGCTCATATGCACATTTTCGGCAAGGCCTTCCCTGGCCCGTCTAGTTGAAATTACAGCCTGCTCTCCTGATCCCTTTATCATTTATTGTCTCTCCTCCTTCCCCCCATAGAAATGAAGCTGCAGGAGGGCAGGGATATTCCTCTGTGGGATTCACAGGGCTTAGAACAGACCTGGAGCATAGTAGTAGTTACAGCAAGTGTGTGTATTTTAACTTTTCATAAGGGAAGGTTTCAAACATACACTAAAGTAGAGAGAAGAGCATAACAAGTATTATGTACTCATCATAAACTTTCGGCAATTATCAACTCATGACTAGTATTTTTCATAAACACTCCTACCCACTTCTTGCCACTGGATTATTTTGAAGCAAATCATAGATAACTGTGATTTCATATATATCTCAGTATGCTGTCTCTAAAGAGACATACTTTTAAAAAAAGCATAAAGAGAAAACCATTGTTATAAATAAAAAATTAATGGTTCTTTCCAGTAGCTAGTGTCCAAAATTCCCCAAGTGTCTTTTTGCTATAAAATACAGTTTAATAATACATATATGTTTTAAGTAAAATTTTACATAGTATCACAAAGGTAATACAATATCAAAGAAAACTTTATGAAAAAACTTTTCCATAAACTATGACACAAGTCTTTTAAATTGGATTTATCAATTTGTTTGAATTGAGATCCAAATCAAGCCCATAAACTGCAGTTGTGTGATTTCAACATATACTTATTTGAGGGGACAGTGGGGTGAGGGGAGCTGTGCAAGGAGCCTGCATGGAAAGTCTTCTCCCTGTCTCCCCACTCACCCCAAACCCCCCACCCCCTGCAGTGGAGCTGACCTTGGACCCCGACACAGCCAACCCCCGCCTCATCCTCTCTCTGGATCTTAAGAGCGTGCGCCTTGGACAACAAGCCCAAGACCTGCCTAGTCACCCGCGCCGCTTCGACACCAACACACGAGTTCTGGCTTCCTGCGGTTTCTCCTCTGGGAGGCACCACTGGGAAGTGGAAGTGGGCTCCAAGGACGGCTGGGCCTTCGGCGTGGCCCGTGAGAGCGTGCGCCGCAAGGGTCTCACGCCCTTCACCCCGGAGGAGGGCGTCTGGGCGCTGCAGCTCAACAACGGGCAGTACTGGGCGGTGACCAGCCCTGAACGGACGCCCCTCAGCTGTGGGCACCTGTCCCGCGTGCGGGTTGCTCTGGACCTGGAGGTGGGGGCTGTGTCCTTCTACGCTGCAGAGGACATGCACCACATCTATACCTTCCGTGTCAACTTCCAAGAGCGCGTGTTCCCTCTTTTCTCTGTTTGCTCCACCGGCACCTACTTGAGAATCTGGCCTTGAGAGTCATTGCCTGGCCTCCCGGAGGGAGTAAACCAGTCAAGGGTGAACTCCTTCCAGTCCTGGCTGCCCATGGGAAGGGTTGTTGCCCTCGGATGGAACCTCCTGGACACTTTGGGTCTGCCTTCCTGACTGTTGCCCCAGGCTGCCTTAGAGGGGCTTCTGCAGACCACAACATCAAAGACATGAGATCGGGCTACTGGGAAAAAGGGCTCTAAGGTTAATTGAGCAGGGGAATATATGGCCTTGGCCTCTCCCTCCTGTCTCTTGCCTGTTGTCCCGCTGAGGATTTGGCCTGAGCTGTAAGGAGGTGGAGGTGGATGAGGAGAGGAGCCCAGCTCCATCAGAGGTGCTTCCTATCACTACCCCAATTCAGCAGGACCTCTAGTTCCATGCAACAAAACCAAGCTCTGGCTGTGCAAGGGGGCAGCTTCCTCCCAAACCGGTCAGCTTCATGATCCCTTCTGCTTTGCCTTCTTGTCAGCTGCCAGCTTTGCCTTCAGAGACCTGGATCTGGCTAGCTTGACAAAGTCGTCTACTCAGGGAGCAGCATGGGATTCCCAGTCCAAAGGAGAGTCTAAGCCAGAACTGGAAAGAGACCCTTGCTGTGTACAATAGGAACAGCCCAGGACAACAGCATATTGGCATTGCTGTCACTCAACACGGCTTAGCCTGATGAGAGTATATGTACATCCTTGGCCACTATGACAGTCCCACGTTCTCACATTTGCCTAAACCCTTTCCAAGTGCCAAAGTACAGTCTCCCTTGGGTAAGGAGACCAAAGATTATGGAATTTTGAAACTCAAGGAAGCACTTATAATTTTACAGAAGCAACTAACTCAAGCATGGAAATGTGCAGAGCACAGGCATACCCCTGACAGACAGTTCCTGGAGCTTCTCAAATGTATGCCCAGGGCAGAAGACCCTGGTTTCTAGGCCTGCTCAGTCTGTACCCTGGCCTGTGTTATTCCCTTAGTTAATTGTTCCCCAGCTTCTGTATGGCTGCGTTTCTGGGAGAGTGGAGGTGGGCTGTTCACTGCTTAGTATGCACCTGAAAGGGGGGATGGAAATACAGACTGTGAGCTCATTTGTATGGTGCCTTGGCTAATTCTTAACTCTCCCAGTTTGAATTCAAGAGCAGTTGTGAGCAAAGTTTCTGCCAGACTAGGTGGGCATGTGTGTTTATGTGTGTGAGGAACATCCGTAGCTGTGTATATGTCTTAGATCTCAGGAATGGGGTGCAGGGCCATGTGAATTTTATAGAGGGCATTTATAAGTATGCATATAGGGTTTAGGTACAAACAGACCTTGATCAGTATGATCACACCCTATTATTGATTTGTTGTTGTAAAATATTAATATTAGCCACCCCACATTTAAGTGAAGGTCAAAGGCTTCCTTCCCCCATTACCTAGCTACCTAGCTAGATGAAAGCCAGTCTCAGACCTAATTCTGTCCTGCACATATTGTTGGCATGCAGAGACAGAGACAATCAAATAGTCTGACTTACAAGCATCTTGGAGTTTCCATGCTCTGTCCCTGAGACGCTTCAAGCACACTTTGCATACAAGGGACTGTAAGAGAGATGTTTTGGTCAGGCCAGCTTGACACTGTTCTAGAGGTAGACCCAGTGGACATAACATCAGGCAATCAGAATCCAGTGTCTTATAGGCTGGAGACAGGATCATTTAAGAGTCCAGCCTACAGCAGCATCCCAAAGGGTAAATCCTATGTTGTACAGCTCTATAACACTGTACCCAATCCATGTATTTGAATACACTGATTTCTACAAGGAAAATCCATTTCTAACATTCATTTACTAATTAAATTGCCTAATGTTATCATCAAGCCCTCATGTATGGCTGTATGGCTTGTATGGCTTTTTGATTGAGTATCACAATTACCTTTTCTATCCTCTAATAATTGTGCTGAAGTACTGCAACACCTTATAGATCACAGAAGGTAGGGTGACTGGTGGAGGTGCCTGTAGGATCGGGTCTGGGCACTGCAGAGCTGGCTGTCTGTGTGTATATTTTCAGCTTTTATGTTTGTGAATATGACTACATGTCAGAGTTTGTAGAATAACTAGATAGATATATACACATCCAAAGACGTAACAACAGTACATAACAATCACACGTGGTTGGTAAAAGAGATGTTCTCTCTTGGTCTCCAGGGTGGTTCAGTGACTTAGGATGTCACAATGCTGGTGTGAATATGCCTGTGTATACATTCTCCTCTTCTATCCTTTGACCATTGTAAGCTCTCTGAGATGTCTGGGCCTCTGAGAGCAATGACTGGCCTAATTTGGTTTCCTTCTGACACCACCTGTTCATTGGTCCTGGATGCTTGAGAGCTACTTTGATATGAGAACCCACATCCTTGACACCAGACCCTCACATTAGTCCTCAGCATCCAGACAGGAGGGCACCTAGGAAACTTCCTTGGGCCTGGCTACCCAGTGATCAAAGTCATCTGGCCTTGAAGGCACCAAAGAACAGATTGGGCCATCAGACCAAGTTCCACCAACTACAGACACACTTTCTGACCATTTCCGGGCTAGGGTTCCTGTCCCTTACCTGGGCTTTCAACCTCTGCCCTTTGCTCCATGGGTCCTTTGGGGGGCCATGATGGACCCAGCTCTCCCAAAGTCCAAGACAGGCCCCTAAGGGTTGCTTTTTCCTAATTTGCTTTAAGTTGCGATAGATATGAGAACCCACATCCTTGACACCAGATCCTCACACTGGTCCTCAGCATCCAGACGCGAAGGCACCTGGGAAACTTCCTTGGGCCTGGCTACCCAGTGATCTGGGTCTCCTGTCCTGATGCAGTCGTTAACACATTGACCACCTGATTTTCCCACCATTCTCTACCAATCTCTCCCCCCTGATCATCTCTTCTACCAGCCTAGCTGGATTCCTCTCAGGACAGGCATACTGACACCATTCCTTTAGCCTTCCCCTCAGGGCCTCGGCCTTGAACCCTATTCTCATACAATTACTAGTGGACCCCTCTACTCAAGTCTTGCCCCTGATCCCCAGGCCAGGCGGAAGGCCCCCGCCCCTCCAACAGTTCCGCCCACTGGTGCCCCCGCCCACTGGTGCCCCCGCCCACTGGTGCCCCCGCCCACTGGTGCCCGCCCACTGGCGCCCCGCCCACTGGCGCCCCGCCCACTGGCGCCCCGCCCACTGGCGCCCCCGCCCACTGGCGCCCCGCCCACTGGTGCCCCGCCCACTGGTGGCCCCGCCCACTGGTGGCCCCGCCCACTTCCTCAGCGCTCCCTGCCCTCACCCGATCCTTCCCAGCTTCCGCCCACCCACGTGGTCCCCTCTACGCTGGACTTTCTCCCAGGATTTGCGGCTCAGTCTGTGACACTGACACTTACTGATGCTGCAGACTCAGCTGGGCAGTCGGACGGGGCGGTGACTGGCTGAAGGGCGTGGGCCCCGCCTCTCCACGTAGCTCTTCTGTCTGCGGCTGCGCGGTGACCATAGAGGTATCAAGTGCTATTGCGCAGAGTGCAGATTCACAGTTGGCTCCATAGCTCAGGGGTTAGAGCACTGGTCTTGTAAACCAGGGGTCGCGAGTTCAAATCTCGCTGGGGCCTGCTTGCGTTTTCTTTCCCCACCACTCTTTTTTGGAGAGGGGAAGATGCGCTTGCCAACACGACCTTCCGCCATACTGAAAGGCTAGAGTTAAATTAAGCAGATCTGAGTGTTTTTGCCCCTCAAGTGGCCGCCACTTATCGCTCCCTCCACCCCTCCTGTAGGCATATCTGTTTAAGAACTAGACCCACTGCTCCCTTGGACTTGTGATCACAGATTCCGCTGGCTCCGCGCGCCTTCTCCCCAGCGACCCCTCCCTCGCTTCCTTCTGCGCGTCGTCTTGGCAAGTTCATAGCGAGTCTTTTTGTTCCCCTCGCATCACTCCACTCGGGCCATGGGCTTTGCCGTGTTCTCTAATTCGTTCTTCTTCCTTGCGTGGGGAGCACCTGTGAACGCCCCACACCCACCTCCGTACTCTGGGAATCTATTATTTTAGTTGAGAGTGGCGCTGTGTTTAAGACTCCGCGTCGTCTGCCTTTGATCCACGCAATCTGGCTTCTTCAATGAGGTGGCCTTCCAGTAGGGTAGTCACTTGGGAGTTGAAGAATCCCAGGAGTTCGGGCCGCACAAATGCCCCATCGTGCCAGTGTGGGGCAGGTCCATTCGGCTCTTGACGCAAAGCGTGATTCTTTGGATGAGATCTGCTTTGTGTGAGGGAGAGAAGCAGGTCCCTCCTCTGCCACGCACCCCAACTATCTCATTTACCCCTCCTGGGCGTCTACCCAGGTCCCCGCGAGCAGTTTTCTCTCCTCTGATGATCCAGCCCGGGCTCTATTTTCCAAAGCTGATCCAAGCTAGACCTCACGTGGATTGGCGACTCACTCGGGGCTTTTCTGAGGGTCCTCACCCGCTGGATGGCGCGGCGGGATTAATGACGTCTCGGCCTCTGCCAAGATCCCCAACCCCTGCCATGGGTCATGCCTGCGAAGGCCACGGCGGGCAGGCACCCAAGACCTCCAGCAGGCCTGGTTCTGCCCATTGGGCAGGGTCCCCATTGTTCACTTAGGATTTAGGCTTATTTTGTGCACTTGATTTCCATTCACGGCATTAATAAATCAATCAGACAGGTCATCATGAATTACTGCTTTTGGTTTGTTAAAAGGAAAACCAAAAGTTTTTTTTTTTTTTAAGACTGGAAGTGAATGTGACAAAGTTGTAGTCTTTAGGTCCAGGTATCACGAATGTGGATTCTTTCTTTCTTTCTTTTTGTTGCATTTTTCTTCATATAATTCCATAGAGAAGACAAGCGAATGCTTACAACACCGAGGCAGTAGTGGCCAAGGGGCCAAGGACGCACCGCGGCGGTAAGCAGAGGTGAGCCCACCTACCGCTGAATGCGCAATGGAGAAGGGGAAGACAACGGCTTGTGGGGATGAGGTGCGTGAGTATCATAGTCTCCAACGAAGAGGCCAAGAGGAGGAGCACTTGAGTGGAGAGGTCAGGGCAGAGCGCTGAGCTAAATCTAAGAGAATGGCAATAGGAAAAAAGAGCACTCTCTCCCCTACCCTCCCACCCCCATCCCGGAGTGGGTTTACCGGCATTCGTCTCCCACGCTGTTTTTTAACAGCCATCTGTGTGGGGGACTTTCTCTGCTGGTGGCGCAAAAATACACTTTGGGGTCAACTCGAAGTGGATTTTCGTGAATTTTTCTAGCAAGGAATCAGAATAACCGCTTTTCACAACTAGGTTACCCAGTGGAATTGGAACGGGAGAGCACCCGCACAGTCTGGGCCTCTGGCTCACCCGGCGTAAGACTGTTCTGGGACGATCCCGGCCGAAGGCAGCGAGGGCGGGTAGCCGGGACCCGCGGCCTGGGCGCCGCGCCTGTGTGTGCGCGAGGGCACTGAGGGGAACTTCGCCGGGTGTGCACCAACTGCCGCTGCCGGTCACCCTTGAAGGAACGGGGTTCCTGGTTATCTCATGTATGCTTTTCATTTCTCACTTTCCTACATTTTCAGAATACTTTGCCAATAAGTAGTTGTTTTAGAAAACATTTTCATAAAATGATAGAGAAAAGCCCCCGCCCCCTTGCCGGGCGCTCGATAGGAAGCGATTACCCAGATTTCCTTTCGTCTGCGGCAGCTGCTGACCTAGTCTACCCCTCCTCGTCCCCGACTCCCTCCAGGGACCCTCAGGCTCTCCCGGCTTCTGTGCCCTGCCTCCAGTTCTCCAGACTTGCGCCTTATTTGGGCTCCACTGGGAAAAGAGTCCCCACAGTGGAAGGGTGTCCCTTGCAATGAGGCGCTTGTTGAGATTCCAGGAGATCTCAGAGGGGCCAAGAGATACCGAGGATTGATGCTGAGTGAACTGTCTACAGCTGAGACAGCGGACGTGGATATCGTCGAACTGGGATAGGTTGGGCGTGAGAGAGTCCGAGATGCACAGAACGTTTTCAACCTGCCAGAAAGAAAAATCGGTTTTCTCAGTGGGTAAACAAGTGCACGTAGCGTCATATTAAGGACTTACCCAACCAATCTCCAGCGGGCGCCGCTCTGGTTGGTCTACAGGTTACGGTCTTCGCCTCCAGCGCGAGAGGTCACAGGTTCAGATCCCCGACGGGCCCTTTTCTTCTTTTCTCTCGT
Source organism: Giraffa tippelskirchi (assembly GCF_054371585.1). Classification (NCBI taxonomy): domain Eukaryota; kingdom Metazoa; phylum Chordata; class Mammalia; order Artiodactyla; family Giraffidae; genus Giraffa; species Giraffa tippelskirchi. The sequence continues at coordinate 115,262,061 of NC_137280.1, read as the reverse complement.
CCCTTTCTTTTAAAAATTTCTCATGTGGACAGGTTTGGTCCTGGACGGCCAATGGGCATTACCAAGCATTCGGGGGTCGGAAAGAAGTACGGGTAGAAGAGAGGTTGAGGCGCTTCAGAACCCATGGTTCCCGGTGAGAGACTGGGAGCAGAGCCTCCGGCGGGTGTTTCCATTGATGGGGTCGTGGGACCATCCTTTCCCACCACAGAACTGTATGTTCACTGATCTCACCAGCAGTTTTCCTAAATATCAATAGTGTCACAAAGATGACCAAGCTCAGACGTTTCTGTATTGTAGTGGTTATTACCTTCATCTAACAGGCGAAAGGTCCCCAGTTTGAAACTGAGAGGAAACAAAGTTGGTAAGCATCCTGAGTTGTTGGTTTTGTTTTTTTTTTTCACTATCGGAAATTTATTACTTTGAGGTAAATTTAGTCCTAGTCCAGGACGTCGCAGTCCAAGACATCCCATCATCACCTTTACCTGGTTACAGAGGTTTACAATTTTCCAGGGAAGAGAAATTTAACATTTACACTTCTGGATTCTCATACTCAAGAGGCATTAACCCATGCAAGTGGTATTAACCCACCCCACTTTCAGTTTGGGACTTGGCCACTCACTGAGCTGGGTTATTTTGCTTGTTGTTGTTCAGTTGCTCAGTCGTGTCTGACTCTCTGCGTCGCCATGGACTGCTGCATGCCAGGCTTCCCTGTCCTTCGCTATCTCCTGGAGCTTGCTCTAACTCATGTCCATTGAGTCAGTGATGCCATCCAACCATCTCATCCTCTGTCTTCCGCTTCTCTTCCTGCCTTCAATCTTTCCCAGCATCAAGGTCTTTTCCAATGAGTCAACTCTTCACATCAGATGGCTGAAGAGCTTCAACTTGAGCATCTATTTTTCCAATGAATATTCAGGGTTGATTTCCTTTAGGATTGATGGTTTGATCTCCCTGTAGCCCGAGGGACTCTCAAGAGTCTTCTCCAACATAGCAGTTCAAAAGCATCAATTCTTCTGCATTCAGCCTTCTCTATGGTCCAAGTCTCACATCCATACATGACTACTGGAAAAATCATAGCTTTGACTAGACGGACCTTTGTCGGCAAAGTAATATTTCTGCTTTTAAATATGCTGTCTAGGTTTGTCATAGCTTTTCTTTGAAGAAGCAAACATCTTTAAATTTCGTGGCTACAGTCACCATCTGCAGTGATTCTGGAGCCCAAGAAAATAAAGTCTGTCACTTTTTCCACTTTTCCCCTTTCTATTTGCCATGAAGTGATGGGACTGGCGCAGAAGAATTGATGCTTTTGAACTGTGGTGTTGGAGAAGACTCTTGAGAGTCCCTTAGGCTGCAAGGAGATCCAACCAGTCCATCCTAAAGGAAATCAGTCCTGGGTGTTCATTGGAAGGACTGATGTTGAAGCTGAAACTCCAATATTTTGGCCACCTGATGGGAAGAGCTGACTCATTTGAAAAGACCCTGATGTTGGGAAAGATTGAAAGCAGGAGGAGAAGAGGACGACAGAGAATGAGATGGTTAGATGGCATCACCGACTCAATGGACATAAGTTTGGGTAAACTCCAGGAGTTGGTGATGGACAGGGAGGCCTGGCATGGGGTCGCAAATAGTCGGACACGAATGAGCGACTGAACTGAACTGAACTGATGGGACTGGATGCCATGATCTTCCTTTTTTGAATGTTGAGTTTTAAGCCAGCTTTTACACTCTCCTCTTTCACTTTCATCAAGAGGCTCTTCAGTTCTTCTTCATTTCCGCCATAAGGGTGGTGTCATCTGCATATCTGAAGTTATTGATATTTCTCCAAGCAATCTTGATTCCAGCTTGTGCTTCATCCATACCAGCATTTCGCATGATGTACTCTGCATATAAGTTAAATAAGCAGGGTGACAATATACAGCCTTGTCGCACCCTTTTCCCAATTTTGAACCAGTCTGTTGTTCCAACTGTTGCTTCTTGACCTGCATACAGGTTTCCTAGGAGGCAGGTAAGGAGGTCTGGTATTCCCATCTCTTTAAGAATTTTTTACAGTTTGTTGTGATCCACACAATCAAAGGTTTTAACATAGTTAATGAAGCAGAAGTAGATGTTTTTCTGTAATTCTCTTGCTTTTTCTATGATCCAAGGGGTATTTCGCTGAAAGCTGGCAAACAGTCGCAAGCTCAGAATAAAGGTAAGGTCGTGATTGAGCGTTCAATATACATAATCTTTTTTTGTGAAGGATTCAGGGGGGAAAAAAAGGTTACCAAAAAGCTGGCAGCGGTGGGATTCGAACCCACGCCCCCGAAGAGACTGGAGCCTTAATCCAGCGCCTTAGACCGCTCGGCCACGCTACCGCGTCGAGAAATAACTTTTTTGGTGTTATTTTTCAATTTAGATAACGTCCCCAGGCTCCTGAGGGAAATCATGTGTTCCGGTGCCTCTACAGGTCAGAGCAGAACCAACCACTCCCCAACTAGCAGAATTAGATTGGCCAGAGTCACGGGAGCGGAATCTGCACCCTGCGCTCCTCTGACAAAGGATGAGTCGTGAAGCCCAGACCACCGCACACAATGGTTTTGGGAAGGACACTCAAGTCACTCCGGCATTTCACTTTCGGGAAGTGGGCGTGGACGCAGGGGAAGACTTCTACACTATCACTTGTTTTATTTTTACATTTTAACTGTGATCTTCTGTTGTTTTCATAAATTAAAAAAAAGAGAAAGAAACCCTGCACTACTTCTCCCCGTTCGTTTTTGTTTATACCATAACATTTTCTGGTAATAACACGGACACATTCAGAAGTGGCTCATTAACGATCGCATGGCCACCATCTCAGAAGCCTCCATCCATGCAGTTTTGTTGCCTGATGTTTCCACCCTTGAAACAGATGTTCCAGCTGGAGGTATGCTAAGTCACTTCAGTCGTGTCCGACTCTGTGCGACCCCATAGACGGCAGCCCACCAGGCTCCGCCGTCCCTGGGATTCTCCAGGCAAGAACACTGGAGTGGGTTGCCATTTCCTTCTCCAGTGCATGAAAGTGAAAAGTGAAAGTGAAGTCGCTCAGTCGTTCCTGACTCTTAGCGACCCCATGGACTGCAGCCTACCAGGCTCCTCAGTCCATGGGATTTTCCAGGCAAGAGTACTGGAGTGGGGTGCCATTGGGGCCTTGATAAAACAAGCTTGATTGCACACTGTATGGAGACCTCCCTGCCTCCCCGCGCCTCCACCTCCGCCCCCTGCCCCCATCATAATAACCCATTTCCTCAAAAATAGTAAATCCTAGAAAAATGTATAGAAAAAAATCCCCTTGCAAGCCCCAAACTCAGAGATAACCATCGATATTTGGTGAACTAATCTCCAGTTTGATTTTCTGTTGATTTTTACCTGCACCAGTGAAGGAGGTGACAGAGAATGAGATGGTTGGATGGCATCACCGACTCAATTGACATGTGCTTGAGCAAACTCCAGGACACAGTGTAGGACAGGGAAGCCTGGCATGCTGCAGTCCATGGGTTGCAAAGAGTCCTACACGACTTAGAGACTGAACAACAGTGAGGCTATGTCTTTACTTGTGATCCTGCTACAGATGCAGATTTGAAGTAGGCTTTTTTTTTTTTTAATTATCTGTCTCCATGCCAGTGCATAACTTATGACAAGCTTAATTAGAGGAGGAGACAGAGGGAAACTTCAGATACTGAAGTAGATTTCGGGGCAGATTTAAAATCTTTAAGGGTTGACAGACATGAGTGTTCATGAAGTCTCTTTTAGATGTAGGGTTTTACTTTTACTTGACAATTTTCATTTAACAGTTCTTACATTATGAAGCTGAAATAGTCTTTTACCTGTAAAGTAAATGAAAAACAGAGAGTGAGAGAAATAGACAATTTCTCTAGAGTATAAAGATGTTAGAAATAGTCTCTTTTCCTTTCACAAACATCTTACTGTATAAAATTTTAAACTTCATTAAGGAAGTCTTAATTTTGACTTTTAAAAATTGTCATGACAACGAATTTTCTTGATTTATAGATCACAGTAGCTTTCTAAATGTTTAAGATACAAGTACAAGCAAAATCTCAGATGCTCTTGGAAACACATTTTTGGATATAGCACACATGATACATATGTCTTTGGGGGCTTGATTATCCTTTTGAGATATTGAAGAATACTCAGTTTATCTTACATTACAAATTTAGCCTTTGATAACCACAACTTGGATAGATCACAAAATGGAATCTTCAAAGGTTTCTCAATATACCCTCAGTCTGGCGAATTCCCTGGTGGCCTAGCAGAATTGCACTCATCTCACATGCTAGCAAAGTAATGCTCAAAAATTTCCAAGCCAGGCTTCAACAGTACGTGAACTGCGAACTTCCAGATGTTCAAGCTGGATTTAGAAAAGGCAGAGGAACCAGAGATCAAATTGCCAACATCCTTTGGATCATTGAAAAAGCAAGAGAGTTCCAGAAAAACATCTATTTCTGCTTTATTGACTATGCCAAAGGCTTTGACTGTGTGGACCACAACAAACTGCTGAAAATTCTTCAAGAGATGGGAATACCAGACCACCTGACCTGCCTCCTGAGAAATCTGTATGCAGGTCAAGAAGCATCAGTTAGAACTGGACATGGAACAACAGACTGGTTCCAAATCAGGAAAGGAGTACAAGGCTGATATTGTCACCCTGCATATTTAACTTATATGCAGAGCACATCATAAGAAATGCTGGGCTGGATGAAGCACAAGCTGGAATCAAGATTGCCAGGAGAAATATCAATACCTTCAGATATGCAGATGCTGCTGTTGCTGCTAAGTTGCTTCAGTCATGTCTGACTCTGTGCAACCCCATAGACGGCAGCCCACCAGGCTCCCCCATCCCTGGGATTCTCCAGGCAAGAACACTGGAGTGGGTTGCCATTCCCTTCTCCGAGATATGCAGATGACACCACCCTTATGGCAGAAAGCGAAGAACTAAAGAGCATCTTGATGAAAGTGAAAGAGGAGAGTGAAAAAGCTGACTTACAACTCAACATTCAGAAAACTAAGATCATGGCCTCTGGTCCCATCACTTCATGGCAAATAGATGGGGAAACAATGGAAACAGTGATAGACTTTATTTTGGGGGCTCCAAAATCACTGCAGGTGGTGACTGCAGCCACGAAATTAAAAGATGCTTGATCCTTGGAAGAAAAGTTATGACCAACCTAGACAGCATATTAAAAAGCAGAGACATTACTTTGTCAACAAAGGTCCGTCTAGTCAAAGCTATGGTTTTTCCAGTGGTCATGTATGGATGTGAGAGTTGGATTATAAAGAAAGCTGAGCACTGAAGAATTGGTGCTTTTGGACTATGGTGTTGGAGAAGACTCTTGAGAGTCCCTTGAACTGCAAGGAGTTCTAACCAGTCCATCCTAAAGGAAATCAGTCCTGAATATTCATTGGAAGGACTGATGCTGGAGCTGAAACTCCAATACTTTGGCCACCTGATGCAAAGGACTGACTCATTGGAAAAGACCCTGATGCTGGGAAAGACAGGGCAAAAGGAGAAGGGGACGACGGAGGATGAGATGGTTGGATGGCATCGCTGACTCAGTGGACATGAGTTTGAGTAGGCTCTGGGAGTTGGTGATGGACAGGGAGGCCTGGCATGCTGCGGTCCATGGGGTCGCAAAGAATTGGACATGAGGGAGCAACTGAACTGAACTGAACTAGCAGAAAGGACTCTTTGGAATCGCTATCAAAAGCACGGGTTCTATTCTTGGCGCTAGAAGTAGGATTCCTTAAGCCATGCTGTGAGACCAAGGAGAAACTTATTATTGAAGCATCTGCAAGTAACTATTTGGAATGAACCCTAGAGACAGTGGAATGCTGGGTCTTTTCCACCTCATTTCCTCCTATAGCATAGTTTAACTACTATCATGTAGATAACCTAATCATCGTTTTTCAGTCAAACGACTGACAATCGTGAGTGAAAAAAAGCTCTTCGATAAAAGCCTACTGATCAAACGGAGTCTTCTCATAATGCATCTGAAACCTGCCATCCAGAGCGGCTTCTCTTGCTCTGGATGTTCTCAGAAACATCTTACTGGCTTCTTCAAGGGCTGCTGAAATTCTGTAGTCTGCATCGCTCGATTGCCCCTCTTCCAGACAGTCCTAGTCATCAAATTCCCAGCCTTCCTCGTCTCCTCCTACCTCCATTCCCCCTTCTGGAAGACGGGCAATCTGGCAGTCCGCCTAGTTAGCAAAACCCCAGTTCCTCTCTTGCTCTGCCGTTGGCTGTGTCTCCTCCTCCTGCTTGATTGGGCCTCCTGGTCAGCTGTGGCGGGTCTCCCTTGTGGGTGGTTCGACGATTCTCCTGGCTCCAGCTGCCTACCTCCATCTGCGGAAGGTCAGTCTTGCCATGTATCAGGTCCGTCTGCACGTCAATACTCTCTTCATAGAGCTGGGACTGCTCGTACATTTCCAATATTGTGCAAGTGGCTCAACCTCCCAAAAAGCGATTATAGCAAGAAGGGAGGTACGCTTTGAGACAAGTTTTTTTAAACTCAGATTTTTGTGTCATTAAAAAAATGGCAGATTTTTGTGTCATTAAATATTCCAAAATCTCATTTGTCTTTTTTTTTTACCTGATTATGAATATTCAACTGTAATTTAGAATCTAGAATTTAGATGGCACAGTCCTACATTTCCCAGAGTGCAAAACTTCACTTGAAAGCTCAATTTCTAGAAGACAAAAGTAGCCAGATTTCTGCCTCTGGCCCCTGACCTTGAATGGGAGATTGAAGGAGAGGAAGGAAACCAATACTAGAGTAGAATACACCGCGATAACTGATGCATTGTGTGGCCTTATTCTTGGTGCTTATGTTAAACCTTAATGTAAAGATTATGGTGTGATTTTTAGAACTGGATAGCTGTCTGTTTTTCAGCCAACATGTGTGTATTTCAGGCCTCACGGGCTTGCAGAGATGGCCTTGGCTAAGTATTTTGTGTTTTAATATTAATAACACAAACTTCCACTCAATCATTTTAATAACAGGGCCTTCCTCTGCTCTACAGTGAGGTCCTCAGTGTGGATTAGAAAATGTGTCTGTAAAACTACAGGGAGTTGTGAATTGACCACACCCCCTGACAACAGCAGAGCTTTTGCTATCTACGTGTTGCTTCCCTGAAGGCTCAGATGGTAAAGCATCTGCCAGCAATACAGGAGACCTGGGTTTGATCCCTGGGTCAGATCCCCTAGAGAAGGGAATGGCAACCCACTCCAGTATTCTTGCCTAGAGGATTCTATGGACAGAGGAGCCTGGCAGGCTGCAGAGCTGGATAGGACTGAGCAACTGAACAGACTGACTGACAGTCTGCAAGATGGCCCTCACCAGAACTTGACTTTGTTGGCACTCTGATCTCAGACTTCCAACTTCCAGAACTGTGAGAAATAATTTTTTTCTGTTTATAAGCCACCCAGTCTGTGGTATTGTATTACAGCAGCCTGAACAGACTAAGACAGGCTTACCGCTACAAACAACAACATGAATGATTTCATTGACATTAATATTGAGTGCAATAAATTGGATGTGAAACAGTTTGTACGGGCTTCCCAGGTGGCTCAGAGGTAAAGAATCCACCTGACAAGCAGGAGACACAGGTTTGATCCTTAGGTTGGGAAGATCATCTGGAGAAGGAAATGGCAACCCACTCTAGTATTTTTTTTTAATTTTTATTTATTTGGCTGTGCCACGCCTTTGTTGTGGTATGTGGGATCTAGTTCCCTGGCCAGGGATCAAACTCAGGCTCCCTGCATTGGGAGCTCAGTGTCCTACCCACTGGACCACCAGGGAAGTCCCCACTCCAGTATTCTTGCCTGGGAAATCCCATGGACAGAGAAGCCTGGTGGGCTACAGTCCACAGGGTCGCAAAGAGTCAGACTTAGCAACTAAACAACAACAACAAAACATGACTTTGTGACTAAACAGCAACACAAAAACATTTTGAATTCTGTTGATTTCATATATATGACAGTCAAGCATGAGTAAAACTAATCCGTGGTGACAGAAGTTAGAAATCCTGTTACTGTGGGGAAGGAAATACTGATACTGACAAGTGACATTAGGAAAGTATTTTGGGTGCTGGAAATGTTCTGTATTAATCTGGGTGAGACACACAGACACAGACACTTGTGTATTCACTTAGTTGTGCACTTATGAGTTTTGCACATCTAAGAGTACACAATAAAGATATCTTTGCACAAAAATTTAAAAGTATATGAGTTAATGAGAAAAACCACTGCGGTAGTTTTTATTACTGCATAACAAATTTCCACAAATTTAGTGGCTTAAAACAACACAAATTTATTATCGTATAGTTTTTGTGAGTCAGGAGCCTGGGGACAGGTTAGCAAGGTCCTCTCCTCATAGCTTACCAGGTAAAATCAAGGTGTTGGCTGTTGGTGCTACATGGCATCAGGCTCAGGTTCTATCTTAACCTCACTAGTTGGCAGAGTTCAGTTCCTTGCAGTTGTAGGACTGAAATCCCCATTTCCTTGTTAGCTGTTGGCTGGGGGCTCCTCTCAGAGCACCTCTGCTGGTTCACTAGCCCTCTCACAGTAGGGCAGTTTACTCCTCCTTTGAGATCATGGTAAGGCCTCTCTCTAAGACTTTACCTTCTTCTTAAGGTTCCCACCAATTAAGTCAGGCTCTCAGATGATTCCCCTTTTGATTAGCTCAAAGCTAACTGACCAGTGACCTTAATTACCTCTGCAAAATCGCTGCTTCCATAAAACATAATATGATCCTGGGAGTGATATCTGGTCATAGCCACTCAAGGGAAAAGGATTATACTAGGCATGGGCATCACTGTGGGAACCTGTATCTATAGATACATCACATTTTCTTCATTAATTTTCTTTACCACATTTTCTTTTTCCATTCATCTGTGGACAGACATATTGGTTATTGTGAATAATGCTGCAATGAACTTGGGGGTATAGCTATCTCTTCCAGATACTGATTATAGTTTGGAAATATACTCAGAAGTGGGTTTGCTGAATCATATCCTAATTCAGTTTCAGGCAGCAGGATCCTGTTGGATAATGAATGAATCACCCAAAATAGATTTCACTATTGTTACCAGAGACCTCCATGTGGTTAAAGCCATGAGCAGGTTTTAGTTGCCATCTTTCTCAGTTCTCTGAAGAATCGAAACACTGAACTTGAAGTATGATTTCACATCTGCTTTCCTCCCATCGCCTGAGCCTCAGTGCCTGACTCTCTTCCTCTATCTGTTGTAAATGTTGAAATTCTGCAGGACTTAGGCCCTCTGCTCTTCTCAGTCTATTCTTTCCGTCAGTGACTTCTCCCACTGTCGCCTCTTGGTTTTATCTCCAACCCAGATCTCTCACTTCGCTTCTGCTTTCATTTCCACACTGTCTGTCAGGTGTACAAGCTCCAGCTCCACCTCTTCATTTCTCCACCCAGCTACATCTGCACATATCCCCCCGTCCCTTCGCCTTCAGGAAATGCTGCCAGCATCCTCCCAGCTGTTCAACCCGCAAGCCCACAGGGTAGCTCCGCACAACACTATTGCCTCCATCATCTCTCTCCAGGATTGTTGATACACCCTTCATCAGGACCCCCCACAACACCTCCTTCCAGAACATCACAAAGTTGTCCATTTCTTCTCTGCTTACTCCATTAACCAAGCTCAAAGGGATGTGTGGACAAAGCCCAGAATTTGCAGTAAGAAGTAAAACACAGTTGACACTGGTGATGGGTGTTAGGCAACAAGGGGGAAAACCAGAAAGTAATAGGTGAACAGGTCTCTGGCATTGACAAACTCTCTCACCTGGATAGAATCCCTTCAAACCGTGTGGGTAATTTCTTGTCTCATTGAAGAAATCATTTAGATGAATCTTTCAGATAAAATAACTTTAGCTAAATAATGATCATCTAGATAAGAGCATTCTTAGTTTTTCTAATAATGATATTCACAATCTGACAGAAGGAAGCTCTTATGTCAAAGCTTGAGGACTCAATTCTGCCGGTTCTGGTTCTAGTCCCAACGGGCAGAGGGAACCCTTTGCTGTTGGCGTCCTCTACTGCCAACAAGCGGTAGTTGCAATCTTGGAAGAGAATTCTTTGGAGGTGAGGGGGCGGTTCTGTGAACCTGGATGGGAAAAAAGAACGGAATTCATATTTTTCCTAATCGCTAAGTGAAATAGAGTCTTTATTTCCATTCTTAATGCAGGCAACAGACCCCAGTAGGATTAACAGGACCTGTGACTTCACTGCCAATAGAAATTGTAGATGTTTTCATATTACATCATAGTTGTTGTAAATATGCTCCTTAGCATTTAAAAAAATTATGGTAATTATTAGGTATGCTTCTGGATCTTGTTATTCAGTGTGTTTATAAAGCAGCATATTTATTTCTATGTTGAAAATTGATTTAAAAATATTTGGTTAACTGGTGGCTCAGACGGTAAAGCGTCTACCTGCAATGCGGGAGACCCTGGTTTGATCCTTGGGTCGGAAAGATCCCCTGGAGAAGGAAATAGCAACCCACTCCTGTACTCTTGCCTAAAAAATTCCATGGATGGAGGAACCTGGTGGGCTACAGTCCACAGGGTCGCAAAGAGTTGGACACTACTGAGCAACTTCACTTTCTTTCTTTCTTTTTAAGTAGAATTGGTTTCTTCTAAGATGCTGTGTATTTTGTACATATAAAACATGATTCTGAGAGGAGGTCCATAATATTCACCAGACTTACCAAGGGGTTCATGATCCCCAAAAGGTTGAGACTCTTGGAAAAAGTGCAAGAGAGGCAGAATGAAACCCCCTTTAATAAAAGAGCAGTGACTTTCCAAGAACCAGGAGGGCCCAGAACCCAGGGTGGTCAGGGAGAGTTTCACACTTGTAAAGTAGGAAAGAGGTGCTGCTGGTCTCCACTAGCACACTGCTGGGGAGAAGCTGGTGGAAACTGGCATGCCATCTGGGACTGGTCAGGGCTAGAGTTGAGTCTACTTCTGCAAGAAACGTCCCTCATCAAGAGTATGGGCTGGTCAGGGTTTGCTTGTTGAAGGAATAAAGGATCATTGCAACTCACACTTTGACTTTTTATTCATTCATATACTCAATCCATTCATATATTTTTGTGACCTGCTCCTGTTTTAGGTCCTGCTCTAGATCTTAAACATAAAGAGATGTGTGCCTTAGAGAACTCATGGACTTGTGGGGAAGATAGGGTTTCATACTGAGAGACAAGTGAATGTACCCTAAATGGAAGGGGGAGAGGCAGAAAGCTGCAAAGGGAGAAGTAGAAGTTTTCAGGCACATGGGAGTCAGAGTGCAGCAGGGGCAGCATTCATGATTCTGGTGCACCCAGGTGCATTCTGATACCAGACCTCACCTGTGGCCCCAAGGTGGAGTGGGGTGGGACAGGGTGGGCGGAGTGGGTGGGACTGAATATTGCTGGAGGTGCATGCTCGGAGAATAATGGGTCACAGTTTCAAGGACAGGGTCTGCTACATAATTTACAGGGCACAGAGCAAAAAAAAAAAAAAAAGGAAAAATGTAGGGACTCTTGTTCAAACAAGCAAGAAAGTTAAAGACACTAAAGCTAAAAGCGTAAATGCAAGGCTTTCCCACTCTTCTGAGGTCTTTCTCATGACTTGTCATGGTGGATTTTGTTTTTCTGTTTGTTTTTTGTTTTGCTAGTCAATGTCATGCTAAGTAAAGAAAAATTAAAAACCTAAATTATTAGCATGGGCTTTCTATTCACCTTTTTATTATGCAATGCTGGTTTTAAATGCAGATAAAAGAACATTTCACTCAAATACAGAATTGCCCAAATCCCACACAATCCTCATTTTGTAGCTCATAAACGCACAGGTACTTCATTCTTATTGTTACAGTGAAAACACTACACAAAACTAGCTCAACTATTTTTATTTCACTTCTTGAAATGACATTCTACCTTCTGCTTACTGACAAGAAAGGATCGAAGGAGTAGTGGGTCTCCCTATCTTTCCCTTTCCTTGTCTCTCCTTACTCAGTCCTAAGATAACAGCTTACCTTGAATTCAACTTTGAGTTTTACTGAATTCCCACGCCTTGTGGGCCCAAGAGATATTGCTGACTGTGTACAAATGGGGTGGCAAGGAACACGGGACACATAATGCACAATAGTTCATAGATCTCTGTTCATAGGCATGCTTCATTGTCCTACTGGACTTCAAAGATCAAATCATAAAGAATTTCAACACAGCAGGGCCTTAAACCAAGCCACCCTCTTATCTGCTGTGGCCTTAAAGAGTCTTGTGAATGATGCTGCGTCATCTCTGGCACTGGGGAAGGGGAAGAGTGCTAGGCTGCACGTATGGCCTTTGTGTCTGGCTTCTTTCACTTTTTTCTTTTTATGGCTGAATAATATCACACTGTATAGCTATGAGTGCATGCTAAGTCACTTTAGTCATGTCCAACTCTGCAGTTTTATGGACTGTAGCCCACCAGGCTCCTCTGTCCATGGAATTCTCCAGGCAAGAATACTGGAGTGGGGTGCCATGCCCGCTTCCAGGGGATCTTCCAGGCCCAGGGATCAAACTTACATCTCTTTAAGTCTCCTTCACTGGCAGGCAGGTTCTTTATCTAGAGTCATCTGGGAAGCTCTTTATAGCTGTACCACATTTTATTTATCCATTTGATGGATATTTGGGTTGTTTCCACTTGTTGGCTATTACGAATAACACTAGTATGAATATTACATGTGTAAGTTTTTGCATGAACACATGCTTTTCATTCTTTTCGGTATGTACCTAGGAGTGAATTGCTGGGTTGTATAGTGACTCTGTGTTTGACTTTTTGATAGCAGAGTTAAACTTAGCACATGACAATTCCAGTGCTACTATTTATATGAAATCTCCAGAAAAGGAATATCCATAGAGTCAGAAAGCAGACCAGTGGTTGTCTGTGCCTAAAGGAGAGAGCGAAGATTGACTGCAAATGAGCATGCAGGAAATTTTTATCATAATGGAACTCTTAAAATTGGATTGTGGTGATAGTTGCAGAAATCTGTAAAAAAGTTTGAGTAAAGAATCACAAAACTGTATACTTACAGTGAATGAATTTTGTTGCACATTAATCATACTTCAAGAAAGCTGTTACAAAATGCTAAAACCAAAAACCAAAGCCATAATAGTGTGCAGGCATTTTTTAGGGAATGGCATGGGTGATGATTGTAGTGTGCAAAAGTATTTAAATGACCCAGAGACATACTGTTCATGTAACACTTTAATGTAGCTTAGCAGGTGTGTATCTTGCACCTTGAAAGTTGAAATTTATTGATGGTATTGCTTGTGATGAAGCTAGAGTAGTTATATAAGTAACAGAGATATGAGTAAATTTAAAGAGATGTCAATTAAGTGAAGTGAGCGGCCATTGTAAGATTGGAGAAGTTGAATGAGAATGATGGAAGTCATCCAACGTAAAACTGCCAAAACAGAGAACTTACCATGAGATAGTTTGAAAAATGAAAACTGAATGTCACAGAAATAAAATAATCCAGTTTATGGTGAAAGCAAGCGCATCCACCCCATGGTGTGTCTGCATGAGGTGTCAGTTTATGTTGATGTTTTGTGCATGATGTGCAAGGTACTTACTGGTGCTTGAACAAATAGGAGATTTTCACCTTTTATATGCTATAACTGTCTTTTTTGTTTTTTTGTTTTTGGTTGCATTGGGTCTTTGTTGCTTCACTGGGCTTTCTCTGGTTGCAATGAGCAGGGGCTCACTCTCTAGTTACGGTTGCCTTTCTTGTTGTGACTCGTGGTCTCTAGAGTGGGGGTTCAGTAGCTGTGTACATGGGCTTAGTTGCCCAGTGGCATGTGGAATCTCACCAGAGAAAGGATCAAACCTGTGTCCCCTGCATTGGAAGGCGAATTCTAAACCACTGGAACACCAGGGAAGTCCCTATAACTGTCTTCTTAAATTAAAATTCAAAGGATTCTGTTCATAAGCACTCAGGACTGCAGAGAAGTTGTAGTGTTAAGACTGTGTATGACTTCTGGACTGCTCCCACCTGGGGTGGTGTCAGGCCTCCCCTCTGCATCCTCACCATCAGGGTGGATCCTGGGCAAGTTAGCCATCATCTGGAGGTCCCAGGTTTCTCATCTGCAGAACAGATGATAGTAGTGTCTTTCTTATAGGGCGATGAAGAGGGTTAAATGAATTAACAAGTGCAAAGCACAAGTTGAGAAATGCTTACTGGATCAGCAGGTGTGCCAGGGTAGGCTTTGTTTTAGGTTCAGGGGATACAGCAGGAAAGCAAGGAGACAGAGAAGGACCCTGCTCTCCAGCGCTACAGTCAGAGGGGTGGGGGGAGGGATGGTTGCACAACAGGAAGACACAATATACAGACCAGCAAGAATGGAGGATGGCTGGGAGGAGGACAGCTGAGGTAGGACCAGAGGAAGCCCTGGGAGGGATTAGAACAATGGAAGACAAAAGGGGGAAGTACTGAGGGGCCTGGACTTCCTTCCCTGGTGGCCCAGACATGGTAAAGAATCTGCCTGTAGTGCAGTAGACCTGGGTTCGATCCCTGAGTCAGGAAGATCCCCTAGAGAAGGGAATGGAGAATCCCATGGACAGAGGAGCCTGGCAGGCTACAGTCCCTGGGGTCACAAAGAATGGAGGGGACTAACACACGCTGAGGGGCCTGACGTGGGTGGGTGGATGTGTGGGTGGGGGCTGCTGGGCCGAGGTTTCTGTGTATTATCATCAAGGATACTAAGGGGAAAATGAAAGTGTTGCTAGTTGCCCTGTTTTCCTGCAGCCTAAGCTTCTGCTTTTCTATTAACTGTTACAACTTATGTAAAGCAGATGGCCCTGAGCCTTTCACTCTGAAAGCTCTTTTAGGAGCCCTTTCAGGTGGGACATGGACCAAGGAGGGTTGAGGTCATCCTGGGGTCCCTTTGCAACCTGCTCCTCAGGCTTCAGGTATACCTGCTCAGAGTGCAGAGTCTTCTGTCTCCTTTTCCCTGCTCCTTGTGCCTTGCTCCAGGCTCATTAACAGGAAAGTTTCAGCAAGGGAGCTGCTGGGAGAGGCAGGCATCCCTTGGGACATAAAGTCCCTGGTCTTGCTGAGAAACTTACCAAGGATGCAAATTCGATAGAAGGAGTCCCTCCCTGTCTTGGAGTCTTGGCTGCTCACAGTGGGAAAGCACTCACGCATCTGGTGGAAGCCACATGTCCTTGGCAACAGCTCCAGGGAGAAGGCTCCAGGGTGCAGGACAGTTGCTGCTCTTCCCATCGTCGGAGTAGGAACTTCCCCTCTCGGTTGCCAGGCGAATGTCCCCCAGGCATTCCTTTCTCCACTGACATGCCATGGCTTGCATTTCTCTCCTGGAATGGCTGTTTAATGGGAACATCATCTGAACCTTCCCCTCCTAGGGCTGGTTTGAGGATCAGAGGGAGCTAGGTGTGTTCACTGGTTTTCAAAACTTAACTGACCATAAATATGATGTTCCAAATTAGTAGGATAGGATAAGATGAAGCACATGACAAAAGAAGGATTGGGAAGGGGGTGACATCTTCCACCTGGGGACTGAAAACAGCTTTCTGGAGAAGGTTTCAGACTAGCTCCCCATGTACCCAGTTCATCTGACATGGAGGTGTTGACTTGAAAAATATTCTCGACCTGAATTTGAGAATCATGTTTTATTCGGTGGGAAGTTTTAGGACTTCAAGCCCTGGAGAAAGCGTCTCAAGTAACCCTGAAAGAACTTCTCCGAGGAGTCCGCAGGGGAGCTAAGTTATGCAGAAGTTTTGCAACAAAGGGCGGGTAGGTGAAACATCAAAAGATGATTGTTAGTTAAAGAAAACCAGATATCCCAAGGAATGTAGTGCTTTTCTATTCATGGGAAGATGCAAGAGTCTGGGCTCACTGAAATCATTCTTTTGATATGCTCCTCAGCTGTCTGGGGCCAGAATCTTGTGTTTTCTTACTGGAGTTTCCTCAGGGTTCTCCATAGGGAGTAGCTGCAGTCTGATGACCACTAGATGGCAGGCATTCTCTGTTTCCTTCCTGAGTTCCCTCAGGGCTCACCCGTGGGATGACAGCAATCCCTAATGACTGTGACTTCCTTTGTTCCCTGATAAGGCAGGAAATATTCTGATGCTCAGAGATCAGCCTCTGGCTCAGGTTCCCTTGACATTTCTCCTGGCCTTCAGCCACCCTGGAAAGGAACCTGAGAGCTCTGAGGTCTTTTTGACCCCCAGAGGTCGAACTGAGCACAGAGACACAGCCCAGACTTAGTGGGGGGAGCTTTGCTTTGGAAGTTTCACAGGTAGGGTCATTCCGAGTCTGGCGTCCATGGGACAACCATCGCTGGTCTCTGCCTATTTGGAACTCCATGTGGATTCAGTTCCAGGGCTGCACGGGCCTGGGAGACCTGAGCATGGAGTGTGGGAACATGCTCTGTGATGCCAGCCAGCCATCCCCATCTCTGAGCTTGTTTTCACATCTGTAAAATGAGAGGGCAGAATAAGTTGATCTTGAAAGCTCCCTTCTGGCTCTGAAAATCCCTGCTCTTGTGGCATTTAGATTTGTCTTATTTCCAATAATGTCTCTGCCGAGCATCCTGTCCATTATCAGGGTGAGTGAAAGGCCAAAATCAAAAGGTCATTTTCTGGACTACCTGAGTACTGTTTGAAAAGTTGGCCTCTAGGCATGTGATGAAGCACCACCCTTAAACTGCCCCCAAGAACCTCCCCACAATTGTTCTTCGTTTTACCCAGCCTGGGCCTGGGACACAGCAGTTCAGAAAAGAAGCAGTCTGTCACCAGAGCTGTTCCAACTACTGGTTCCTTTGCTCTGGGTTGGGACAAATCCAGCCGTTGTCTCAAAAGGACCCACATGGGGGTCCCTGAAGACAAGGAGGGCCTGGGGAAACTGCCCTCAGGTTTCCCCACCCTACTCCCATTAGGACAGAGTTGGGGTGACTGTACTAGAAACATTCTTCTCATCAGCTAGTCCTCAAAGGCAAGAATTCAGGGAGCAAAATGTAGATGAATGGTGTCAAGTGCTGCAATGAACAGGAGGGAGCCTCAGAGGTTATATTTCAAAAGCCCACAGCATTTTTTGGTGGGGTACGAGTGTTCCTTATCTGGGTTTTCTTTTCTTTGAAATTTTTTAAAAAATTGAAGTATGGCTGATTTACAATGTTGTGTTTGATATATGATATATATATATATCTATATCAAAATCTCCTTTATCAGATTCTTTTCCATTATAGGTGTCAACTGGGAAACACATACAACTTAAAAGTTGAGAGATATGTTTCATTCAGTGGACATTTTTAGGACATCAAGCCTGGGAGGCAGCATCTCAAGAAACACTGAGAAAACTTCTTTGTGGAGGCAAGAGGGGAGCTTGGAAATATGAGTTTTGCAACAAATAGCAGATGGTTGAATAAAAGGTTACTGTTAATAAGAATAAACTAGATATCTCAGGTTAAATATAACGTTTTTCTGGAGAAGACTCTTGAGAGTCTCTTAGGCTGCAAGGAGATCAAACCATCAATCCTAAAGGAAATCAACCCTGAATATTCATTGAAAAGAAGATGCTCAAGTCCAATACTTCAGCCACTTGATGTGAAGAGTTGACTCATTGGAAAAGACCTTGATGCTGAGGTCTGAAAGATTGAAGACAGGAGGAAAAGCGGACAACAGAGGATGAGATGGTTGGACGGCATCACCGACTCAATGGACATGAGTTTGAGCAAGCTCTAGGAGTTGGTGATGGACAGGAAATCCTGGCATGCTGCAGTCCATGGGGTTGCAAAGAGTTGGACACGACTATGCGACTGAGCTGAACTGAACTGAACTGAACTGAATTCCGCTATCTGGGGCCAGTATCTTATGTCTTCGCATCCTGATCCTGAGTTTCCTCAAGCTGCACCCTTGAGGGGTGGCTGCAGACTGGTAATCACTAGATGGCAGGCATTCTTTGTTTCTTTCCTGAGTTCCCTCAGGGTTCTCCCTAGGGGTGACTGAAATCGGTGATGACTGTGACATTCTTTGTTTACTGATATGGCACACAGCATTCTTTGTCAGCAAAGGTTATCACAAGATATTGAATATAATCCTATCTGGGTCTTACCTGAAGCCTCTTTGCTTCTTGATCACTGACTTCTCAGTTCAGTTCAGTCACTCAATCGTGTCTGACTGTGGCCCCATGGACTGCAGCAATCCAGGCTTTCCTGTCCATCACCAACTCCCAGAGCTTGCTCAAACCCATGTCCATCGAGTCAGTGATGCCATCCAACCATCTCATCCTCTGTCATCCCCTTCTCCTCTTGCTCTCTGTCTTTCCCAGCATCAGGGTCTTTCCCAGTGATTCAGCACTTCCCCTCAGGTGGCCAAAGTATTGGAGTTTCAGCTTCAGCATCAGTCCTTCCAACGAATAATCAGGACTGATTTCCTTTAGGATTGACTGGTTGGATCTCTTTGCAGTCCACGGGACTCTCAAGAGTCTTCTCCAGCACCGCAATTTGAAAAGCTTCTATTCTTTGGTGCTCAGCCTTCTTTATGGTCCAACTCTACATCCATACATGACTACTGGAAAAACCATACCTTTGACCAGATGGATATATGTTGGCAAAGTGATGTCTCTGTTTTTTTTAATATACTGTCTAGGTTTGTAATAATTTTTCTTCCAAGGAGCAAGTGTGGCTATCAGTAGGGAACAGTAGAATAAATTGTGATTCATCCACACAATGGAACACATTGAAGTTCTTGAAAAGAATGAAAGAAATTGTTGCTTTGGGAGGTGAAATAGACAGCAGAAAGAGGAGGAGAAAAGGAGACATTTTTCACTGTATGTCTTTTTCTCTGTTTTGTACTTATTACCTTTTAAAAATGCATACAATAATTTACATTAGAAATGCACTGGGGAAATGGGGGCAAAGAATAAAGGGCTTCATAGACAAAGCAGACTCTTCTTTCTTTATGATGCCTAAGTGATTGTCAAAGACAAAATGCACCAGAAAGCTAAAGAGATTATTTTATTCAGACTATTATAATACAGAGAATGAGAAAATACAGTAATGAGAAAAGTCTCAAAGAGGAGGAAGAAAACTGGGGTTTTATAAAACAAGAAAGTCATTGAGGAAGAGTGGAGGCAGCTCTTAGACTATGTGAGAATGAAGTTGTCTTTCGTGGTTAGTCCCTTAGTCATTTGTGGAAACACAAAAAGGTGGAGGGATTGCTTAATCATTCCTATTTTTAGGCAACTCATGAGCCATCTCATCCAGTTTCATGGCTTTAAATATCATCTGAGCTCTGAGTTAAAAGTCATCCAAAGTTTGGAAATATGGCTGGAGGATAAATGCATACCCTTTCAATGTCGTTTCACAAGCTCATCTAAGGTTTATTTAATATTCTAGGCATATCCTTTCAATATCTGTGTTTCACAGGCTTATCAAAGGATTATTTAATATTCTAATATGTATGTTTGACTTTGCTACTGAAGAGGGAATTCATAGGACCTGGACTCCATCTTAGGCCTGTTTATGCTGATCATGCTTGGCCACCTCTCTAATGGACTCTAAACTCTGTGCTTAGTGCCTTTGGAAATGACAATAAAAGGATAAGACCCCCGCCAGACAGGGGAATCTTGAAGATCATATCCAGGTTACTCATTGCCTAAGAAAAAACACACTAATCACCCCTGTCTCTGGACAGGCCATAAATTTTTCTGTACCTATCAGAGTGTAACCTCGGGCTTATTGATTATCGGCCAATGGTTTAACTGTTTGAACCCATAACAGCTAAATGATGAGATTATTGTGATTGTATTTACCTTTCCTTTGTTTATGTAAGTCTCAAGGAATTTGGGGTGGTGAGTTTGGACACGTACACATGGGGTATAAAAGATTTTCACAAATGCTGGTCGGGGTCCTTGGCTAAGAGAAGACTCTGCTTTGGGCCCGCTGGTGTAATAAACTGCACTCCGCTACCTACATTGTCCTTCTGAGTGAGTTTGTTTCCCAAAACGCGTGGCTACAACACTACCTACTATTTGATTAGAGCTTAGACATTGTGAGGTTCTACCATGAACTTGTAAATTTGTCAGATGGAAAAAATAATCCCAAAGACTTAACATATTATTCTGTAGCACAATGACTTTTTTTAAATTTTTACTTTCAGTTCAGTTCAGTTGAGTCACTCAGTCGTGTCTGACTCTTTGAGACCCCATGGATTGCAGCATGCCAGGCCTCCTTGTCCATCACCAACTCCCAGAGCCTCCTCAAACTCATGTCCACTGAGTTGGCGATGCCATCCAACCATCTCATCTTCTGTCGTCCCCTTCTCCTTTTGCCCTCTGTCTTTCCCAGCATCAGGGTCTTTTCCAATGAGTCAGTCCTTTGCATCAGGTGGCCAAACTATTGGAGTTTCAGCTTCAGCATCAGTCCTTCCAATGAATATTCAGGACTGATTTCCTTTAAGATGTGCTGGTTGGATCTCCTTGCAGTCCAAGGGACTCTCAAGAGTCTTCTCCAACACCACAATTCAAAAGCATCACTTCTTCAGCATTCTGACTTCTTCATGATCCAACTCATGCGGGAGACCTGGGTTCGATCCCTGGGTTGGGAAGATTCCCTGGAGAAGGAAATGGCAACCCACTCCAGTACTCTTGCCTGGAAAATTCCATGGACAGAGGAGCCTGATAGGCTATATAGTCCATGGGGTTGCAAAGAGTCAGACATGACTGAGCAACTTCACTTTCACTTTTCCTATTCACTAATGAGTTAAATAGAATTTCTGATGCATGTTCATTTGACACTGGATGAGAACTGTGGGGTTTTTTTAACTAAAAAATATAAGCACCTACTTTATAATACAAGAGCAGCAGAAAGGGTTTTCAATTTTCTAGAAGAAAAGTAACATGATGGCAAGATGAAATGTCTATATTTATTGTTCTGAGAGCTCTCCACCACACTGCAGATGTTTCATCAAGGACAACTGCTGTCAGAGCTGCTGTAAGACATGCATCTCATTGCAAATAGTGTCACAGTAAACTCCTCAAACAGAAGACTGAACTGATACTTCTGTTTTAGAAGGTTTTGGTGTAAATAACTTTTCAATGTGGATAACACAGCCTTGCTTCTTGAATTTAAGAAACACCATGAAACTAATCTATCAGTTTTTCTCTGATACTGCCTGCCAGAATGCACTGTGAAGAATCTTTTTTCCATTCTTACCACTTCTGAGTGAGAGAAGAGGAAAAGGTGGAAAGGTTCCAGTGTACTAATAGGCAATTCAGCTAATGCTGTGTTCCACTTCCTTTCTGCTTGCAGTCATAGGTGTTTGTCTTGGCAGCTGCAGCAGTTTGATGTGGAAAGGAAGAGGCAGCCCATCAATCACCTCTTCTTGAAGCCATATTTTTTGCATTTAAAGAAGAAATTTGCCTTAGAGCTCCCCAAACTGACAGTCTTTGGGCAACCATCTATATCTTTCTCTTGGGTGATGAACTCCAGTATCAAACTCTGGGCCTCTACCAATCACACAGCATCCCTGGTAAGAGCCATAGTTATATACATTGCATGTGCACATCAGGGAGCAGGATGCATAGAGGGCTCACAGAGACTCACAGATCGCACACTTGCCATCACATTTTCCCACACAGTTGTCCAATGGTTTGAGGTGTGAAAAGTGGTATCTTCGAGTCAAGACCCTAAGGAAGTGATGGGAACCCTGAACTCCTCAGGTCTTAATACCATCCCTACCCAGACAACGGGGAACAGGAGGCTGTCTTACCGACACCAGCCTGCTTGCAACAAGAGCAAGAATTGTGTTTTTGACTGTACAAAACCCCAAAACTTTGACAAGCTCATCCAGAAAAAGGATGCATGATTCAATCCGTCCCTTAACAGTTTTTTTTTTAATCATCAAGTTTATCTTTTATATATTTATTTATTATTTATTTTCTATTGGAGGATAATTGCTTTACAATGTTGTGTTAGTTTTTGCTGTACAACAATGTGAATCAGCTATAGTATACATACATCCCTTTACTCTTGAAGCTCCCTCCCACTCACCCATCTTACCCCTTTAGGTCATCACAGAGCACTGAGCTGAGCTCCCTGTGCTATACAGCAGCTTCCCACTAGCTCTCTGTTTTATACGTGGTAGTATATATATATCAGTGCTACTGTTTCAATTCATCTCACCCTCTCCTTCCCCAACTGTGTCCACAAATCTGTTTGCTATGTCTGTGTCTCTATTCCTGTCCTGCAATAGGATCATCAGTACTGTTTTTCTAAATTCCATATATATGCATTAATATACAATATTTGTTTTTCTCTTTCTAACTTATTTTACCCTATATGAGAGGCTCTAGGTTTATCTATCTCCCTACAACTGCCTCAGTTTCACTCCTTTTTCTGGCTGAGTAACATTCTATTGTGCTTATGTATCACAACCTCTTTATCCATCCATCTGTTGATGGACATCTAGGTTGCTTCCATGTCCTGGCTATTGTAAATAATGCTGCAATGAACACTGGTGGGGGGGGGTGTACATGTGTCTTTTTGAATTATGGTTTTTTCAGGGCATATGCCCAGTAGTGGAATTGCTGGGTCATATGATACTTTCATTTTTATTTTTTTAAGGAAACCCCATACTGTTCTCCATAGTGGTTATATCAATTTACACTTTACTTAACAGTTTTTAAGATAATGAATAAAGAACATTTTTAAATGTTTCTGATGACAGAGATGGTAAGTGAACATATTAAAAAAGGGAGAATGTTTTATAGAAACTTTCTAGTCAATAACACCAAGAAGTGCCGGAGGGTCAGGAGGCGTTGTTCCAATCTGGAGCCCGGTGTCCTTGGTGAACTGACTCCACAACCCAGGGAGGGCTGCTCTGATCAGTCAGTTGGGTTTGCAGGGAAACCAGTATATCTTCATTACCTTGAAGAAAATGGGCGTGAAATGGAGGGAGGGGCCTAGGAAAGGTAGACTAGAGACATTTCTAGGAGAAAGAAAGTCTTGCTCAGTCAGAATTCCCCTAGAATATCTCCTCTTATCATTTGAAAATAAGAGTTGATGGAGGTGTTTGGGGTGCCCATCCACAGGGTTGTAGAAACTTTTTGAAGAAATGTACTGATTGGTTAAAATGGGAAGAAAATAGATCTGAAAGAAGGAACCCAGAAAAACCTGAGACAGCTTCATGCTAAAACCCGGGCAGAATATTTAGGGGTTAAGAAAAAGCTTTCCAGAAACAAAAATTATAGCACAAGGAGGACTTTCATCCTCATCCATAAGGGGAGCACTGTGGGAGTGGACTGGACTAGGAGGGGGAGCCTGTTACTGGGAGCCAGTGAGGAAGTGAAAGAAATGCCTCACTGGGCCAGGTCCACCTCCAGGCTCAGAGATTTTATTCTCTGCCACTCCTCACTGCCATCCATCATTCTCCCCTCTGATGTGACTAAGGAAAGTTACTTCTGTTTTCACAAATTTCCAGAGACCCCATGCATGCTACATCATTCCCCTCAGTTTGCAAATTAAACTCCAACAGAAGGAAGCTTCTTGCAAAGTTCTCTTTTCATCTCAGCTGCTTCAACAAAAAACTCTCCCTGGGGGATGTGGAAAGGAAAACTGGGGCGTGAGGGCAAGGGACTTAACTAATCTGAGGTCCACTTTTCTTGCCTGCAAAAGGTGAATGATGTTAACCATGAAATGTTTATGGTGACATTAAACTGAGTCATCAAGTCAGCTCTCTCTGGTAGGTCCTAAGAATCGTAATTACTATTAGTGTCATTACTCTCCATTCTCTCCAAGCCTGCAAACAGAAAACAGAGCAAATGCCTTCCTGTGGCTTGGTCCAACTTCCAGAATCCAGTTCTGTCTTTTCTCTTCTGTCTGCATGCAACTAAGAGTATTTTTTTCCCCAGGAAAAGATGGTTTTATTGCAAATGTGCACAAGAGCTGGTCCAGAGCTTAGCTATATGAATACAAATAATCCCAGAGGTTCAAATACAAATGTGTGAAAATAAATTTGAAATAACAGATCAAATTCTCCCATTTATGTTTCAATCTTAATCCCCAAAGAGAAATAATATAGCTAATTTTCCTGTTTTATTGATAGAAACTGAAATGATAAAATATGGCTGATTCAATGGAAATTTGCTGTATGACTCAGGGAACTCAAACGGGGGCTCTAGCAACAATAGAGGGGTAGGAAAAGGGGTAGGGGGGTAGGAGGGAGCTTCAAGAGGGAGGGGGCATATATACACCTATGGCTAGTTCATGTTGATGTGTGACAGAAAGCAAACCAATATTGTAAAGCAATCATCCTTCAATTAAAAACAAATAAATTTTTTAAAAATGACTGATTTCACTGGAAGTTTGCATATATATATATAAAACATTTATGTATATTTTTTATGTGAATATATCAGTAAGCAAGTACTTACTTCTTTCATCATGAATCTAAAAGATTGCATTTTTATTCTTTGAGAAAGTTGTTATAATGATTCTAGCACTAGGGTAAAGCACGCGCATTCTCTAGAGAATTTTACTAATTTCTTTTTCTGTCATCTAGAAGTATTTCATCTAAGACAGTAATGTGAGGGTATATTTGTGTTAAATATATAGATAAAAGACAAGTGATACCTATGTAAACATATAAGGAACAAAGCACTGTGTTTGGCATATAGTAGGCTCTGACTCTATGGTGGAGATTACCAGTGAGGAAGTTAGGGTCAGGGCATTCTCTGATAGTATGAATAACTTCCGTTTAAGAGACCAAAATCTCAATGTCTTATTTCCACACTGCTCTTGAGTTTACAAAATGCTGCTTTCCATTTTTAAAAAAATGATCAGTCCAAAAAGAATGGAAGGGGAAAGCCTTTTTTTTCCCGTCAGAGTCAGATAATACTTCCTTGGGATTTAAAAAGACCTCTCCAAGGCTTCAGGTTTCATGATTCTCATTATTAATAAGATAATTGAGCCTCACATAGAGTTTATTTATCCAACATCACGGAGTCACAATATCTGGCCTGAAGTTCAGGTTTGGTTGCCAATTCTGCAATGGTCCAGCCCCATCTTCAGGGCTCCCATCACCTCCTGGTTTCTCAAGCTATAAATGAGGGGGTTGAGCATAGGAGTAAGGACTGTGTAGAAGACAGATACCACCTTGTCATGGCTTGGGGCCCGGTAGCTCCTAGGTCTCAGGTAGATGAACATGGCTGCCCCATAGAAGAGAAACACAGCTGTCAGGTGGGAGGAACATGTGGCCAGAGCCTTTCTGACAGCCTGAGCAGAGTGCATGTGGAGCACAGTTCTCAGGAGGCGAGCATAGGAGGCCACGATAATGGAGAAGGGAAGAAACAGCATGATGATGCAGCAAGCAAAAGCAAAGTTCTCAAAAATAGATGTGTCTGCACAGGCCAGCTTCAATAAGGATAACATCTCACAAAAGAAGTGGTCCACCTCCCTCAATGCACAGAAAGGAAATGTCATTACTACCACCATCTGGATCAAACCATCTATTATTCCAAAGGCCCAGGAGCTCCCAACAATCTGGAGACAAGCCCTCTGACTCATGAGGATGGGATAGTGAAGTGGATGGCTAATGGCCACATAGCGGTCATAAGCCATGAGTCCCAGCAAGAGCCCTTCAGATCCCACAAGAGAGACAAAAAGACCCATTTGTATGCCACAACCCACAAAGGAGATGGACTTCCTGCCAGACAGGAGGTTGACTGCCATCTTAGGCACATTGGTGCAGACCAACATCAGGTCCATGAGGGAGAGCTGACTAAGGAAGAAGTACATGGGTGTATGAAGTCGAGAATCCATGTAGATGAGGCAAATGAGGAGGACATTCCCACAGAGGGCCACTGTGAAGACCATCATGACTGCTGAGAAAAGAACAAGGTCAGTGGGACTGTGGGAAAAGATGCCTAAGAGGACAAAGTCATCTGTGGATGATTGATTCAACCATATCTCCATGGCTCAGCTGATGTTCCTGGTCACCTGAGAACATAGACAAAAAATACTGGATTGACTGAAGTTTATTTATTGACCTCTATATTCCACATCGTCAGGCAGCTGTTATGTTTGTAACTCATGAATGTTTAACAACATAAGCTTTGGGACATTGAAGCAGGCAACCCTTCATATCCCCAACACAGCAACAGGAAACTTCCTAGTTTACAAAATTGGACTGCATAACTGTATTGGGTTGTATCTGTGCCAATAAGAATGGAAAGAATTATTTTATCTTTCATAGGCTCTTTGGTCAATTTCCTTTGACAGACAAAGTATTGGCTTTACTATATTACACTGAGCCTTTTATCAGAGACCACGTTGACTTGGTAAATTATGTATAACAGGGCTTGAATCATTTAATTCTTAAGAGATAATTTATATGTATTATAAAAAGGAAGGGAATGAAGCATGAGTTGATCTTTAGTTTGTACATCTTTCTCTTTGTTCTTAGAGTTTTGTTATGATAGCAACTCTGCAGTACTTTAAATATATATAGAAAGGAAGGGCTCTCTAGTGTCCAACATGAGAAGGAAGAGTCGCAGTTGGATGCGATTGTTGTCAATTATATTGGGAGTGACAGAAAAGTCACAAGGGAGAAGCAGTGACTTGGTCCCCAAACCTCTTAAGAAGAATGTGAGCTTGACTGACTCCAGGAACGGGGCTTTAGTATAATGGTGCTGAAATCAAGGGCAGGTAATCCTACTTTAGTATAATGATGCTGAAATCAAGGAGAAGGAAATGGCAACCCACTCCAGTGTTCTTGCAGGGAAAATTCCATGGAAAGGAGCCTGGCAGGCTACAGTCCATGGGGTTGCAAAGAGTAGCAACCGAGTGACCAAGTACAGCACAGCACATGTCAATGAAAAGAGATTTTCCTAGATATTTCCTGGATATTTGGTCCAGAATTTTTTTCTAAATATCTTATTGTATAAAAGAACAGATATGGTCTGGTTTTACATGGACAAAAACCAAATTGAGAAAAGAAGTAATGCATATTATTAATAAAATGATAAAGCTTCCTTGGTGATATTCACAATATCTGAACCCAAGGCAAATAAAAGAATAAATAATTATAAACTACTGAGTGGGGATGTTCAGGACAAGATGGCAGAGTAGGGAGACCCTTAAGCTCATCGCCCCTCATGACCAACTGAAGAAATAACTTTTAAGAGAACAACTGTTGATGAGGAAGACCAGAATCTAGCAGGAAAGATACTCTACAAGTAAAGATATAAAGAAGGAACCATAAGGAGACAAGTAGGAGAGGATGACTCATGATATAGTCAAGACCATAATCCCTGGGGTGAATGACCCATAAATGGGAGGATAATTAAAACTGTGAAGATTTTCCTCAAGGAGTAACAGGTTTAAATCCCACATTAGGCTCCTCAGCCTGCAGGTCCTGCCCCAGGAAGGTGAGCCTCCAGAACATTTGGCTTTGAAGGCCATCAATGTTTACTTTCAGATGTCACAGAGGGTTGTGGGAAATAGAGACTTCACTCTTAAAGGGTACACCAGAAATCTCACACACTCTGGGACCCAGGGTAGATGCAGTAATTTGATCAGAATCTGGGTCAGATCAACCTGCTGTTGTTGGAGAGTCTCTGGAGAGGCAGGAAGCAACTAGATCTCACCTTGAGAACATAAGCACTGGTGGAAGACACTTTTAGGAGTTCATGCTGACTAGTACCATTTCAGAATCCTCCCTCTAGCTTATTAGCATCAGGACCCATCCCTACCCACCAGCCTGTCTACACGAATACTAGGACATCTCAGGCCAAGCACTTAGCCAGGCAGGGACATGGCCCCACCCACCAATTGACAGGCTGCCTTAAGACCTCTTGAATCCATGGCTACAAGGAGACATGGCCATGTCCACCAGGCAGCCCAGCTCATGGCCCTACACATGAGTGTGCTGGCACTAGCCCAGGAACCCCTAGGGTCCTGCAGCTAGAGACTCTGTGACTCAGTTCAGTTCACTAGTGGGCTGGCATTAACCCCATGACCAACCTCATCCATCAGCAGTTAAGCACCAGCTTCAGGACCCTCTGGGTCCCAGCCCCACCCACCAGCAGGCAAACACACCAACTGTGGAAACTTAGAGCTCTGCAGACAGAGAATCTGGGATCCTGATATGGCTACCAAGTGTGCAGACACCAGCCTCAGGATCATTGCAATCACACAGCTGGCTGTGACAGGACCCAGTCCACTCACCAGCTTGTCAGCACAGCTCTGAGATCCCCTGGGCCTTGCAGTCAGCTACCCTGGGATCTGGTACCACTTGCCAGAGGGCTGGAACACCTGGGCTCTCTAGCCAGAGATCCTCAGACCAGGTTCCACCTACAAGTGAGCCAGCACTAGGCCCAGAATCCCCTGGGCCATAGCCCCATGCACCAGCAGTTTGACACCATCCTCAGGATCCCCCTAACCTTGGCCACACTTACAAACAGACCTATGCCAGCTCTGAGATACTTTGGATTTGATAGCCAGCTGCCCTGGTATCTAACCTAGACACCTGGGTCTGCACCAGTTCTGGGATACTTTAGAACTCACAGCCAGGAAGAAATAGACAATCTTAACAGACCCATCACAAGCACAGAAATTAAAACTGTAATAAAAAATCTTCCAACAAACAAAAGCCCAGGACTATAAGACTTCACAGTTGAATTCTACCAAAAATTTAGAGAAGAGCCAACACCTATCCTAATCAAACTCTTCCAGAAAATTGCAGAGGAAGGTAAACTGCCAAACTCATTCTATGAGGCCACCATCACCCTAATACCCAAACCAGACAAAGATGCCACCAAAAAAGAAAACTACAGGCCAGTATCACTGATGAACACAGATGCAAAAATCCTTAAGAAAATTCTAGCAAACAGAATCCAACAACATATTAAAAATATCATACATCATGACCAAGTGGGCTTTATCCCAGGGATGCAAGGATTCTTCAATATTCGCAAATCAATCAGTGTGATACCTCACATTAACAAACTGAAAGATAAAAACCATATGATTATCTCAATAGATGCAGAGAAAGCCTTTGACAAAATTCAACATCCATTTATGATAAAAAAAAAAAAAACCCTCCAGAAAGCAAGTGTAGAAGGAACATACCTCAACATAATAAAAGCCATATATGATAAACCCACAGCAAACATTATCCTCAGTTGTAAAAAATTGAAAGCATTTCCCCTAAAGTCAGGAACAAAACAAGGGTGGCCACTCTCACCACTACTGTTCAACATAGTTTTGGAAGTTTTAGCCACAGCAATCAGAGAAGAAAAAGAAATGAAAGGAATCCAGATTGGAAAAGAAGAAGTAAAACTCTCACTGTTTGCAGATGATATGATCCTCTACATAGAAAACCCTAAGGACACCACCAGAAAATTACTAGAGCTGATCAATGAATATAGTAAAGTTGTAGGATATAAAATTAATACACAGAAATCCCTTACATCCCTATACACTAACAATGAAAGAACAGAAAGAGAAATTAAGGAAACAATTCCATTCACCATTGCAATGAAAAGAATAAAATACTTAGGAATAAATCTACCTAAAGAAACAAAAGACCTATATATAGAAAACTATAAAATACTGATGAAAGAAATAAAAGATGACACAAATAGGTGGAGAAATATACCATGTTCATGGATCAGAAGAATCAATACAGTGAAAATGAGTATACTACCCAAAGCAATCTATAGATTCAATGCCATCCCTATCAAACTACCAACGGTATTTTTCACAGAACTAGAACGAATAATTTCACAATTTGTGTGGAAACACAAAAAACCTTGAATAGCCAAAGCAATCTTGAGAAAGAAGAATGGAACTGGAGGAATCAACCTGTCTGACTTTAGACTATACTACAAAGCTACAGTCATCAAGACAGTATGATACTGACATAAAGACAGAAATATAGATCAATGGAACAAAATAGAAAGCCCAGAGATAAATCCACACACTTATGGACACCTTATCTTTGACAAAGGAGGCAAAAATATACAATAGAGAAGACAATCTCTTTAGCAAGTGATGCTGGGAAAACTGGTCAACCATCTGCAAAAGAATGAAACTAGAACACTTTCTAACACCATACACAAAAACAAACTCAAAATGGATTAAAGATCTAAGAGTAAGACCAGAAACTATAAAACTCCTAGAAGAAAACATAGGCAAAACACTCTCTGACATAAATCACAGCAGGATCCTCTATGACCCACCTCCCAAAGTAATGGAAATAAAAGCAAAAGTAAACAAATTGGATCTAATTAAAATTAAAAGCTTTTGCACAATGAAAGAAACTATAAGCAAGGTGAAAAGACAGCCTTCAGAATGGAAGAAAATAATAGCAAACAAAGCAACGGACAAAGAATTAATCTCAAAAATACACAAGCAGCTCATGCAGCTCAATACCAGAAAAATAAATGACCCAATAAAAAAATGGGCCAAAGAACTAAAGAGACATTTCTTCAAAGAAGACATACAAGTGGCTAACAAACACATGAAAAGATGCTCAACATCATTCATTATCAGAGAAATGCAAATCAAAACCACAGTGAGGTACCATCTCACGCTGGTCAGAATGGCTGCTATCAAAAAGTCTACAAACAGTAAATGCTGGAGAGGGTGCGAAGAAAAGGGAACCCTCTTACACTGTTGGTGGGAATGCAAACTAGTACAGCCACTATGGAGAACAGGGTGGAGATTCCTTAAAAAATTGGAAATAGAACTGCCATACAACCCAACAATCCTACTGCTGGGCATACACACTGAGGAAACCAGAATTGAAAGAAATGCATGTACTCCAACGTTCATCACACTACTGTTTACAATAGCTAGGACATGGAAGCAACCTAGATGTCCATTGGCAGAAGAATGGATAAGAAAGCTGTGGTACATATGCACAATGGAATATTATTCAGCTATTAAAAAGAATGCATTTGAATCAGTTCTAATGTGGTGGATGAAACCGGAGCCTATTATACAGAGTGAAGTAAGTCAGAAAGAAAAACACCAATACAGTATATTAATGCATATATATAGAATTTGGAAAGATGGTAACGATAACTCTATATGCAAGACAGCAAAAGAGACACAGATATAAAGAACGGACTTTTGGACTCTATGGCAGAAGGCAAGGGTGGGATGATTTGTGAGAATAGCATTGAACCATGTATATTACCATATGTGAAATAGATCACCAGTCCAAGTTTGATGCATGTAACAGGACACTCAAAGCCAGTGCACTGGGACCACCCAGAGGGATGGGACAGGGACAGAGGTGGGAGGGGGTTTCAGGATGGGGGACTCATGTACACCCATGGCCGATACCTGTCAATGTATGGCAAAAACCACTACAATATTGTAATTAGACTTCAATTAAAATAAATACATTAATTAAAAATTATAATAAATAATCATAAACACCATTAAATATATACCATTATGAAAAAAAAAAGAACCCACAGCCAACCATGTCAGAAACTGACCCTACACCAAAACAAGCCAACATCAGATCCAGGATCCACTAGATCCCTGCCCCACAACCACTTCAGAATCCAGTTCTCCCACAAATGAGCCAGTACTAACCCCAGAAGAAGAGAAAAAAAGTGTAGAGGACATATTTGAAGATATAATAGCTGAAAACTTCCCTAATCTTAGAAAAGAAACAGACATCCAAGCCCGGGAAGCACAAAGGATCCCTAATACAATCAACCCTAAGAGGACCACTCCATGACACATTGTTATTAAAATGGCAAAAATTAAGGATAAAGAGTGAATATTAAAAGCAGCAAGGAAAAAGCAACACGTTACATATAAAGGAACTCCCATTAGGCTATCTGCTGACTTTCAGCAGAAACTTTACAGGCCAGAAGGGAGCAGCATGCTATATTTAAAGTGATGAAAGGTTAAAACCTCCACCAAGAATACACTACTTGGATAGGCTCTCATTCAGATTTGATGAATATATCAAAAGTGTTACAGATAAATGAAAGGTAGAAGCCCCTGTTGCAGCCTGGTGGAGCAGAGACCAGAACCTGCCCCCATGACTCAAGGGTGTGGCAGACTGCATCCTCCTGACTGTTCTAGTAAGCATGCCAAAAGGACATACTTGGGGTGGGACGTGCTCTCTGCTCCGCTTCACTGCCTGCCCCTGCATCTGTTCCCATGGAAACAAAGCAAGATATTTCTGATTAACAGCTGAGCCTTAACTTTATCCCGCTTTATGGTGTGCTGATCAAACTTCCCAGTATAGCTATTTCCTAATGATCTCACATGATTTCTATCAATAAAAGTGCAGGCTGAAAGGAGCCATCTGGTCTTCCTGCCACGGACAGCAGGAGGGCCCTCTGACTCCCTCTTGCCAAATTATATGTGTCTGTCTTTTCCTTACGTGCTCACCCGAGTTTCAGGTCTTTCTCATCCGCTGTGCTGGATGCGGCAAGCCCCTTCATTGATCACAGCCTAGTCATCACAAACAGGCTTGCATAACTCAGTGAAGTTATGTGCCATGCCAGGCAGGGCCACCCAAGACAGACGGGTCATAGTGAAGAGTTCTGACAAAACATGGTCCACTGCAGAAGGAAATGGCAACTGACTCCAGTATTTGTGTCTGGAGAACCCCATGGACAGTATGAAAAGGCAAAAAGATACGACATCAGAAGATGAGCTCTGCGGGTCAGAAAGTGTCTAGTATGCTACTAGGGAAGAACTGAGGGCAGTTACTAATTGGTCCAGAAAGAATGAAGTGTCTAGGCTAAAGTGGGAATGATGTTCAGCTGTGGATATGTATGGTGGTAAAAGTAAAGCCTGATTCTGTAAAGAACAATATTGCATAGGAATCTGAAATGTTAGTTCCATGAATCAAGTTAAATTGGAAGTGGTCAAGCAGGTGAAGGCAAGAGTGACATTGACATCTTAAGACTCAGTGAACTAAAATGTACAAGCATGGTCTGATTTAATTCAGATGACCATTACATCAACTACTGTAGGCAAAAATCCCCTAGAAGAAATGCAGTAGCCCTCATAGTCAACAAAAGAGTCCAAAATACAGTACTTAGGTGCAATCTCAAAAATGACAGAATAATCTCGGTTCATTTCCAAGGCAAACCATTCAGCATTACAGTAATCCAAGTCTATGTCTCAACCCCTAATGCCAAAGAACCTGAAGTTGACCAGTTCTATGAAGATTGACAACACCTTTTAGAACTAACACACACAGAAAAATGCCCTTTTCATCATAGGGATGCAAAGTAGGAACTCAAAAGATACCCTGAATAACAGGTAAGTTTGGCCTTGGAGCACAAAATGAAGCAGGACAAAGGCTATCAGAGGTTTTCCAAGAGAATCCCCTGGTCATAGCAAACACCCTTTTCAAACAACCCAAGAGACGACTCTACACATGGACATCACCAGATGGTCAATACTGAAATCAGGTTGATTATATTCTTTGCAGCGGAAGATGGAGAAGCTCTATACATTCAGCAAATAATAAGACTTGGAGCTGACTTTGGCTCAGATCATGAGCTCCTTATTGCCAAATTCAGGTTTAAATTAAAGAGAGGAGAGAAAACCACTAGGCCATTTAGGTATGATCTAAATCAATCCCCTTATGATTATACAGTGGAGGTAATGAATAGTTTCAAGGGATTAGATCTGGTAGAGAGAGTGCCAGAAGAACTATGGTTGGAGGTATGTAACACTGTACAGGAGGCAGTGACCAAAACCATGCCCAAGTAAAAAGAAATGCAAGAAGGCAAAGTAGTTGTCTGAGGAAGCTTTACAAATAACTGAGCAAAGAAGAGAAGCAAAAAAAAAAAAAAAAAAAAAAAGAAGAGAAGCAAAAAGCAAGGGAGAAAGGGAAAGATATATTCAACTGAATGTAGAGTTCCAGAGAATAGCAAGGAGAGATAAGGCCTTCTTAAATAAACAGTGCAAAGAAACAGAGGAAAGTAACACAATGGGAAAAACTAGAGATCTCTTCAAGAAAATTGGAGATATCAAGAGAACATTTCATGCAAGGATTGGCATAATAAAGTACAGAAATGGTAAGGACCTAACAGAAGCAGAAGAAATTAAGAAGAGGTGGCAAGAATACACAGAAGAACTATACAAAAGAGGTCTTAATGACCCAGATAGTCATAATGGTGTGGTCATTCATCTAGAACCAGACATCCTGGTGTGATATCAAGTGGACCTTAGGAAGCATTACTATGAACAAAGCTAGAGGAGATGATGAAATTCCAGCTGATCTATTTAAAATCCTAAAAGATGCTGCTGCTAAAGTGTTGTACTCAATGTCAGAAAATATAGAAAACTCAGCAGTGACCACAGTATTGGAAGAAGTCAGTTTTCACTCCAGTCCCAAAGAAGGGCAATATCAAAGAATCTTCAAACCAATGTACAATTGTACTCATTTCACATGCTAGCAATGTTATGGTCAAAATCCTTCAAGCTAGGCTTCAGCACTATGTGAACTGAGAAATTTCAGATGTACAAGCTGGGTTTAGAAAAGACAGAGGAACCAGAGGTCAAAGTGCCAAAATTCACTGAATCATGGAGAAAGCAAGGGAGTTCCAGAAAAACATCTAATTCTGCTTCATTGACTACAGTAAAGCCTTTGATGGTGTGGATCACAACAAACTGTGGAAAATTCTTAAAGAGATGGGAATACCAGACTACCTTAACCTGTCTCCTGAGAGACCTATATGTGGGTTAAGAAGCAACAGTTAGAACCATACATCGAACAATTTACTGGTTCAAAATTGGGAGAGGAGTATGACAAACCTCTTTATTGTCACTCTGTTTATTTAACTTATATGCAGAGTACATCATGTGAAAAGTCAGACTAGATGAATCACGAGCTGGAATCAAGATTGCCAGGAGAAATATCAACAACCTCAGATATGCAGATAATACAACTCTAATGGTAAAAAGTGAAGAGGAGCTAAAGAGTTTCTTGAGGGTGAAAGAGGAGAGTGAAAAAGCTAGCTTGAAGCTCAACATCAGAAAATTAAGATTGTGGCATCTGGTCCCATCACTTCATGGCAAACAGAAAGGGAAAAAGTGGAAACAGTGACAGATTTTATTTTCTTTGGCCCCAAAATCACTGCAGGTGGTGACTGCAGCCATGAAATTAAAAGACGCTTGCTCCCTGGAAGGAAAGCTATGACAAACTCAGCCATATCTGACTCTTTGTTACCCCATGGACTGCAGCATGCCAGGCTTCCTTGTTCTTCACCATCTCCCGGAGTTTGCTCAAACTCTTGTCCATTGAGTCAATGATATCGTCAAACCATCTCATCCTCTGACATCCCCTTCTCCTCCTGCCTTCAGTCTTTCCCATCATCAGGGTCTTTTCCTATGAGTTGGCTCTTCACATCAGGTGGTCAAAGTATTGGAACTTCAGCTTCAGCATCAGTCAGTCCTTCCAACGAATATTCAGGATTAGTTTCCTTTAGGATTGACTGGTTGGATCTCCTTGCAGTCCAAGGGACTCTCAAGAGTCTTCTCCAGCACCACAATTCAAAAGCATCATTTCTTTAGCGTTCTGACTTCTTCATGATCCAACTCACCTCCATACATGACTACCGGACAAACCATAGCTTTGACTATGCAGACATTTGTCAGCAAAGTGATGTCTCTGCTTTTTATTACACTGTCTAGGTTTGAATTATGGTGCTGGAGAAGACTCTTGAGAGTCCTTTGGACAGCAAGGAGATCAAACTAGTCAGTTTGCCCATGTTTGCATGGCTAGTAAATGCAAAACCAAAACATGAGATGGAAAATTCTGGAAAATTTAAATCACATCATGCTGTTTTTGAGCAAAAATGTCTTCACAAGGAGAAGCTGTCTAATCTTGGAAAAATTATTATTTAGGAGCTTCTATTTTCACCTTTCTCTTATTCTTTGTTTACCCAGCATCCTTCAGATCCATAATACGGTCTCTAAGAACTGGAGATCCTTTTGTTCAAGAACAATACTTGTTTCCTGTCAGATATAGTTCTCATCACAGATGAATGCAGGATCACTTATGGTTATTAAATTCCCATCTTGTGAGTTGGTTAGTATAAACAGAATTCCCCTGACCTAAGTGAAATTACATTTACATTTATGACCCTGTGAAACTTGGGGAAATACACTGAGGTGATGATTAGTAGAGTGAGGTGGAAGAGTCAAGAATCCATCTGCCTGCCTGTCTCTCCAATGGACACCAAAATTTCTACTGGATCCCAGACCCTCATCCCCATTCTCAACCCTAGATTTCCAGTTCCCTGCAGAATATATACAATTCCTGATACTTAAACAAAAAACAACCCAACTGTTACTCCCATCTGCATATCCTAAAAAAGTAATATCTCCTTCTCTTATCTTATTTCTTTAAAATAATACCACTGTCCCAATTATTCAAGCTCAAAATGATCCATGTTGGATGCCCCATGCACCCTAATCTAATCCCTTTCCTGTTTCTGTCAATGTGCCCTTAATGGAGACTCTTGCTTTTTATACCTGGCCTCTATTTTCATCCCTTGCATTTCCACTGTCTTCTGAGTATCACACTTTTGCCAGCATTCATGCAATATCTCCATCCTGAGTGCCTCTTTGTCACCACAAGCCACAGGCACTTCACAGTGTACCTCTCTGTGATCACTTCACTCCTCAAGACTGTGAGCAGAGATTTCCCTCTATCCCATTGAAGATTTATGTGGTTTGCTTTCCCTTTCCAGCTTTTTGTGCTAAACCACCTCTTAGGTGAGCCTTACACTCCACCTGAACTTACATCTGCAGCTTGCCTAACACTACTTTTCTTTGCTCCTTTTGATTTTACACATGCTGTTCCATTCATCTGGCATATCATCCTTCAAACTATTCCTCTGAAAACATTGTTGTTTTTCAGGGTTCAACTCAGATTTGCTTCTGCTATGAAGATGCCCTGATGGTCCTCATACACCAGGTGATCCCTTCCTCTGTGCCCTCCCACATCACATTCATTGACCCAAGAATGCACTCCTTAGGTTGCATAAGATGTCTTTGTTTCTCCACTCAACAATCAGAGGGTTAAACCATAACCTGAAACTTAAGTCACTCAAGATGATATCACTCTTGTGCTTATGATATGCCAATGGCTTGGCTGTGCTACATTTTATTCATATGGATTTGTTTGTTTGTTTACCTCTTCTCCAAATAAAACCTATGTTCTTTATGCCACTTTTTCCAACAGGGTGATCTCTGGTTTCTAGCATAGTGGCTGGCATATATTATGTTCTCAGTAAGTACTGTTGAATGATTAATTATAATATGCAGATCCCTCAAGAAACTAGTGTAGCACTTCTCATGCTTATCTTTTTCTGCTCTCTAACTTCATCCCTTTCTCTGGGTGTTAAATTTCTTTAAAACTGAAAAATCCTTTCCCTAAGATTTTAGTTACTGTCTACTTTTCTTCCTAGAAATGACACTGTAAAGAAGAAATCTTGTGTCTGTGATATTCTGTCAGGGATGGGTTGACTCTATGTCTCACACCAGCCATCCCCTTCAGCCCCTTCCCCACTCACCTTTTGTCTTCCTGCTTTAGACCACTCTTCCACTTAGGAACCCTTTGCTGAGCACCCCAATCCACACAGAAAGAGGAAATGAAAAAAACAATGAGAAATCAAGGAAAGAAAAAGAGAAGTAGATCAAAGAAAGAACACTAGAAAAAAAGGCTGAGGAAAGACATACTATTATTTACATAGTGAGTGCCTGCTGCTGCTGCTGCTAAGTCGCTTTAGTCGTGTCCGACTCTGTGCGACCCCATAGATGGCAGCCCAGCAGGCTCCGCCGTCCCTGGGATTCTCCAGGCAAAAACACTGGAGTGAGTTGCCATTTCCTTCTCCAATGCATGAAAGTGAAAAGTGAAAGTGAAGTTCCTCAGTCGTGTCCGACTCTTCGCGACTGCATGGACTGCAGCCTACCAGGCTCCTCTGTCCATGGGATTTTCCAGGCAAGAGTACTGGAGCGGGTTGCCATTGCCTTCTCCAGTGAATGCCTACCCTTCTTTAAAAAAATAAAAAAGTCACCTCTGCTTGAGGAAACAAGATGAAGAAATTCTGATAAGAAAATAAAAATGGGGCAAAAAAGGTAGCAATCAGCAACAGAAACTGCAAGAAAGATAGGGGTGGGTGACAGGAGAAAGACCCTCACTAACCTTCAAGTGGATTCCCTGGAAGAAAAAAGTATTCAGCAGGTCCCCTGTGAAGATTTCAGCATCAAATTCATTTTATTGTCCTCCTCTTGTATGTTTGCAGTTATGAAGTCAGAGAGGACAGGGAGGAGCCTCCCAGCTCTGACCTCCTTTCTCAGCCTCCACCAACCTCTCAGCCAGGCTGTGGGTGTCCTTGTCACCCTCAGGCTCCCTGCAACTTCCTAGCTTAGGCAGTGAGGCTCAGACAGACAACAGTCTCTGCTCAGCAAAAAGGAAAGGGAAAAATGGACTTAGTCAAGGAGATGGTGTTGGGCAGATGGAAACAGAGTCAGTATCTATGTATCTGAGCTCACCCTCTGATGTCTGTCCACCTGCCATAGGTTGCCTCCCAGGCTGGGTTGCAGAACTGTCTCCCACTGCCCATGAGGTACTTAACACAGAACCTGAGTGAGGAAGGTAATACTGTCCACTCCCAGGGGAGCCCTTAAACTCCAACCCAAGAATAGGAGCTCCCAAGCTTGCAATTAAAGAAACTCAAACAGGGAGCTTGGGGACAGGACCACAGGAAAGGGCAGTGGGGACAGTGTGAGGAAACTTGGTCATGAGAGGGGCACAGGACAGCCAGGGCACAGGAATGAGGGGCAAATTCCTTGGTGTTCTACTCCCACCACAAACATATACCAATGGTTACTCAGTGACCTCCAGGGTCCACATGGAATCTCTACCCGTGACCATCTCCCTGCCATCCACACTTGTTCTTCACCTGTCCCATAAAATCAGCCCACACTGACTGAGGGCCAGTGATATGCAAGAGCTTGGTGAGCTGTGCTTGAATCAAAAGTGAAGCCTTAACCCAGTCCTGGCCCTTAAGTTTTACAACCAAGTGAGAAGGAAAGAGCACCTACCTTCACTAGAGTCAGATGATACTGTGGAAGCTGGATGTCTTCCCATATACTCTGTCAGATATTTCTGTGAGCTTACTGCCATTACCAGTTTCCTGTGGTCTAATTATTATGTCTGTCATCTCAGTATAATCATGGACAGCACTTCCTTTCACTCTCGGGGGTGTCCCAGGTTGGATGATAATTTAAATAGTCACTTTGACTTTGGCTTTATGTCCCATGGAAGTAGATGGATTTTCAAAATGACCAGTTCATTGGAAATCAAATGATCAGGCCATTAATTTCTGTCTTTCTTTTAACTCTTTGGTGTATGACTGTTTTTTAGTCTTTCATTTTAGTTTTAAAATTAATTTTTATTGGATTATAGTTGTTTTACAATGTTGTGTCAGTTGCTTCTGTACAGTAAAGTGAATCAGCTATATGTATACACATACCTCTTCTTTTCCTTCCCTGGTGGCTCAGCTGGTAAAGAATCTGCCTGCAATGTGGGAGACCTGGGTTTGATCCCTGGGTTGGGAAGATCCCCTGGAGAAGGGAAAGGCTACCCACTCCAGTATTCTGGCCTGCAGAATTTCATGGACTATACAGTCCATGGGGTTGCAAAGAATCAGACATGACTGAGTGACTTTCACTTTCACTCATTTAGGCCACCATAGAGCATTGAGTAGAGTTCCTTGTGATATACAGTAGGTTGTCATTAGTTATCTATTTTATACATAGTAGTATGTATATGTCAATCCCAATCTTTTAATTTATACCACCACCCCTTTTTCCTGTTTGTATCCATACGTTTGTTCTCTATGTCTGTCTCTATTTCTGCTTTTCAAATAAGTTCATCTGTATCATTTTTGTGGGTTCCACATATAAGTGATATTATACAAAATTTGTTTTTCTCTTTCTGACTTACTTCACTGTGCATGACAGACTCTAGGTCCATCCACATCTCTGCAAATGCCACAATTTTGTTCCTTTTTGTGGCTGAGTAATATTCCATTTTGGGCTTCCTTGGTAGCTCAGTGGTAAAGAATCAGCCACCAATGCAAGAGACAAGGGTTTGATCCCTGGATCAAGAAGATCTACTAGAAAAGGAAATGGCCACTAACTCCAATATTCTTGCCTGGAAAATCCCATGAACAGAAGAGTCTGGTGGGCTACAGTTCATAAGGTCACAAAAGAGTTGAACATGACTGTTGCTAATCAACAAACAGCAAAACAAATATTCCATTTTATATATGTACCACATCTTATTTATCCATTCCTCTGTTGATGGCCATTTAGGCTGCTTCTATGTCCTGGCTATTTTATTTTATATTGAGTATTGTTGATTAACAATGTGTTAGTTTCAGGTGTGCAGCAAAGTGATTCAGTTATACATATACATGTATTTATTCTTTTTTTCAAATTCTTTTCCCATTTAGGTTGTTGCACAAGATTGAGCAGAGTTCCTTATATGACTGGTTTTATTTTCACAAAAACAATAAAACATGTTTTACCCGCCATACAAAGTTCTTGAGGCTTTCAGTTGGAGCTGATATACAGATAGGACAGATTAGTTTAGAGGGCTGAGAGAAGATGATTGAAAGAAGACCTGGGAAGACACAGGGAGATGGAGAGAGAGGGACGTAGGAAAAAAATAGGCCT
Organism: Giraffa tippelskirchi; assembly: GCF_054371585.1. NCBI lineage: Eukaryota > Metazoa > Chordata > Mammalia > Artiodactyla > Giraffidae > Giraffa > Giraffa tippelskirchi. Next base: position 115,221,288 of record NC_137280.1, on the reverse strand, counting down.
CTGTCAGACTAGTGCCATGCAGAATAAAGTGGCTTCTGAGGAAACCCCTTAGAGTCAATTCACGCTTTCTGTTTTAACCTCCTCTGCTCACTCTGCACTACCTGGTGACCTATGCCGGTTCCCCCATAAGTACCTGGTGTTTTCACACCTCCATACTCTTTGTTCAAGTTAATCTCCCACTGGAAGTTACTCGGCCTGCTTTGTCTTTTTTTATTGAAATTTTTTTCTGTAAAGACCCATCTAAATCTCATTGTTACTATTCTTACCCTCCAAAGATTCACTCCACATCCCTTCAGCTTTTGTTATCTCTTGCATTCTATTGTCTGTTGTTCGTTTTTCAGTCACTAAGTTATGTCTGGCTCTTTGCAACCCCATGGACTGCAGCACACCAGGCTCCCCTCTCCTTCACTATCTCCCAGAGTTTGCTCAAACTCATGTCCATTGAGTCAGTGATGCTATCTAACCTTCTCATCCGCTGCCACTCCCTTCTCCTGCCTTCAGTCTTTCCCAGAATTAGGGTCTTTTCCAATGAGTTGGCTCTTTGCATCATCAGGTAGCCAAAAAATGGGAGCTTCAGCTTCAGTATCAGTCCTTCCCATGAACACATGAACACGCAGGGTTGATTTCCTTTAGGGTTGACCGATTAGATCTCCTTGCTGTCCAAGGGACTCCCAAGAGTCTTCTCCAGCACCACAATTCAAACGCATCAGTTCTTCAGCACTCAATCTTCTTTATGTTCCAACTCTCACATACATACATGACTGTGGGAAAAACCATAGCTTTGACTACATGTACCTTTGTAGGCAGAGTGCTATCTCTGCTTTTTAACATGCTGTCTCTGTGTGGCATAGCTTTCCTTCCAAGGAGTAAACGTTTTTAATTTCATGGCTGCAGTCACCATCTGCTGTGCTTTTGGAGCCCAAGAAAATAAAATCTGTCACTGTCTTCACTTTTCCCCCATCTATCTGCCATGAAGGTCAGGAAGCCATGATCTTAGTTTTTTGAATGTTGAGTTTTAAGCCAGCTTTTCACCTCTATCAAGAGGCTCTTTGGTTCCTCTTCACTTTCTGCCATTAGAGTGTTATCCTTTGCATATCTGAGGTTATCTATATAATTGGCAATTATTCTATTCTACAATGTGAAATCTGTTATGCATGCAGGCTCAGTTGCTTTAGTCATGTCCAACTCTTTGTGACCCTGTGGACTGTAGCCCGCCAGGCTCCTCTGTCCAGGGGGATTCTCCAGGCAAGAATACTGGAGTGGGTTGCCATTTCTTCCTTCAGGGAATCTTTCCGACCCAGGGATCGAACCTGTGTCTCTTAGGTCTCCTGCATTGGTAGGCGGGTTCTTTACCACTAGTGCTACCTGGGAAGCCCTGGGAACTCTGTTAGGTTACTATTTATTTTACCTACAGAGTGATCAGGTGAAACTTAATTGCCTACAGCCAAGAAACAGCTTTATGTTTAGCTGGGACTACATTCACTCCTGGAAAATCTTTCTCTGTGTTTTATGGAGCTAAGACTGATACCAGAGCTCTCTGGGCAGCTTTAGGTTAAGTCTCATCCCATTTAGTTAATAAAGACTAGCTTTCAGGTAAGCTATGATTCAGCCTGATACAGGTCACAGCTTAGATCTCCCAGCCAATCCAAAATTTTCACATGGCCCCTGCCTAGCTCAGGCCTGATTGGGAGCTTAGGGATCCACCATAGGAAAGAGGAGAAGAATGACATTTCACTCATTCTCCTACCCCTCTCATTCTGAGACTTATGGATCTCTTTTCCTTCTTTTGTTTTCTGGGGTTGGAGAAGAAATCCTGCTGGTGGGGCAATCTGTTGAAGAATATACATCAGTGTCATGGGCTGTTTAAATCAAAGATGATGTAATATGCTGAATTTCCTTTTTTCTTTTTTGGTGCTCAGTGTTTATGTTTGTGTCTTTGTTTTTGTACTTGGCCAAGTGAGAGACTTTATTTTTGGGGGCTCCAAAGTCACTGCAGATGGTGACTGCAGCCATGAAATTAAAAGACACTTACTCCTTGGAAGAAAAGCTATGATCAACCTAGACACCATATTAAAAAGCAGAAACATTACTTTGCCATCAAAGGTCCATCTAGTCAAAGCTATGGTTTTCCTAGTAGTCATGTATGTATATGAAAATTGGACTATAAAGAAAGCTGTGTGCCAAAGAATTGATGCTTTTGAACTGTGGTGTTGGAGAAGACTCTTGAGTCCCTTGGACTGCAAGGAGATCAAACCAGTCAATCCTAAGGGAAATCAGTCCTGCATATTCATTGGAAGCCTGATGCTGAAGCTGAAACTCCAATACTTTGGCCACCTGATGCGAAGAACTGACTCACTGGAAAAGACCCTAGAAAGGTTGAAGGCGGGAAGAGAAGAGGATGACAGATGATGAGATGGTTGGATGGCATCACTGACTCAATGAAAATGTGTTTGAGCAAGCTCCAGGAGTTAGTGATGGACAGGGAAGGCTAGCGTGCTGCTGTCCATGGGGTCAGACACGACTGAGCGACTGAACTGAGCTGAAGTTTGGTTCAGTCTCTGTGTTGTATATAGCTAGTCAATTATTCTTTTTAGTAGCTGCAATGCTTGAGAATATGTTTTTATTTTTTGACCACTTGCTGATAGCTATCAGAAAAACAGTGAGCAAAAATTAACCCCTTTTGTTTGAGTTTGCAATTGAATGAATGGACAAAAATGTGGTACATGTCCACAATGGAATACTACCCAGCCATAAGAAGAATGAAATAATGTCATTTGCAGCAACATGGTTGGACCTAGAGATTATCATATTAAAGTAAAGGAAGCCAAAGACAAATATCATATCACTTATATGTGGAATCTAAAAAATGATTCAAGTGAACTTATTTACAAAACAGACACAGACTCACAGACATAGAAAACAAATTTATGGTTACCAAAGGGGAAGACTGGGGGAGGGATAAATTAGAGTTTTGAGAGTAATATATTCACCTTACTGTTTATAAAATAGATAAACAGCAAGATCTACTGCATAGCAAATGAAACTATACTCAGTATTTTGTACTAACTGATGAGGGAAAATAATCTGAAAAAAGAATATGTGTGTATGTATATATGAATCATGGTATATATAATATCAGTAAATAAATAAATATTAAGAAGAAAATGTTTTCCAGAAACAAAAGTTATTACACAGAGAAAACATTCATCCATCAGAGAAGAAGTGTGGGAGAGGGCTGGACCAAGAGGGGAGAGACCTGTCACTGGGAGTCAGTGGAGTGGTCTCACCTGAGAAAGAGACCCATGGCTGGGTCAGGTCTAGCTTTTGGCTGAGAAATTTTATTCTCTGCCACTCCTTGCTGCCACTCATTGCTCTCCTCTTTGATGTGACTAAGGAAAGTTGCTTCTGTTTTCACAAATCCCTGGAGACCCCTCCTCTGCCATATCTTTGTCTCCAGTCTGCAAATTAAACTCCAAGGGAAGGAAACCTCTTTGCAAAGTTCTCTGTTCTCAGCTGCTCCAGCAAACAATCTCCTAGGGGGACATGGAGAGGAAAACTGGGGAGTAAGAGCAAGGGACTTCACCAGTCTAAGCCCCAGTTTCCTGGCCTGCAAAAGGGATGTAATGTTGTTCACTATGAAATGTTTGTAGTGATATTAAACTGAGTAGACAATCAGGTCATTTCTCCCTGGCAGATTCTCAGGATTGTAGTTACTATTAGTGCCTCCCATTCTCTCCAAGCCTGGAAACAGAAAACAGCAAATATCTCCCTGTGGTTTGGTCCAACTTCCAGAACCCAGTTCTGTCCTCTTTTTTCTCTGTGCATACAACAAAAGCATTTTGTTCCAGGTAAAGATAATTTTATTGCAAATGTGTACAAGAATTGGTATAGAGTTTAGCTAGGTGGATACAAGTAATACCAATAGTTCAATTAAAAACGTTCAAAAATAAGATTACAAATAACAGATCTAATTCTCTCATTTATTTCTTCTTAATCTCCCAAAGGAGAAATAGTATAGTCAACTTTGCTATTTTAGAAACTAAAATAAAAAGTGACAATTTTGTTGGAGGATTTTATATACACAGCACTTAAAAATGACTTTTCTATGTGTCAGGCACTGTGAATATACAAATGAACCAATATTTACCACTTTCCTCATGAATCTCACTTTATTCTTGAAGAATATGACTCTAAGAAATCTTTATAAAGTTCTCAGTTACATAGGGTGAAGACTGAGATTTTATTAGCTTTATTTGGTCATCTAGAAGCATTTCATCAAAGACACTAGCGTGAGACAATATATTAATAGGAAAAAATTGATATCTATGTATACTCATAAAGAATATATGTGCCTGGTACATAGTAGGCTATAAATCAGTGGTAGGGATTAGCAGTAAGAGTTAAGGAGTTCTTGTTCTCTCTCTCTCTTTCTATCTATCTATCTATCTATATATATATAGGTCCAGTTCATTTCAGTCTTTCAGTCGGGTCTGACTCTTGGTGACCCCATGAACTGCAGCACACCAGGCCTCCCTGCCTATCACCAACTCCCGGAGCTTGCTCAAACTCATGTCCACATATATATATAACAAACATATATATATAACAGACTTGTGGTTGCCTTGGAGGAGAGGGAGAGAGTGAGACATGGATTAGGAGTTTGGAATTAGCAGATGCGAACTATTATATAGAGTGGATTTACAACAAGATCCCACTGTACAGCACAGGGAACTATGTTCATTATCCTGTAATAAACCATAATGAAAAAGAACATATATATACATGTATATATATGTGTGTGTACACACATGTATAACTGAATCACTTGACTGTACAGCAGAAATTGACACAACTTTGTAAATCAACTATACTTCAATAAATTCAAAAAAACAGTAAAGGAGTTCAGCTTGAGGCATTCTCTGACTGTAGAAGTAAATCCAGTTTTAAATGCTAAGTAATAGCAACCCCAGAGCCTACTTATACACAGTACTTGAGCTTACAAAGTTCTGCACTTCATTTCCATGTATTTTCCAAAAAAAAAAAAATGATCCAAAAAGATTGAGAGGAGGGAAGCTGGTGTTTTACCAGAGATAGAAAGTATTACTTTGTAGTTTAAAAGACACCTCCTGAAAACTTCAGGGTCATGAGCCTCATTATTAATGAGAAAACCAAGACTCAGATAGAAAATGTATGTAACATCACAAAGCCAGGAGTGGCAGAGTCAGGCACAAAATACCCTAACTCTTCAGTGCTGGTTGACAATCCTGCAATCGTCCAACCCTTTTCTCAGGGATCCCATCACCTCCCGATTTCTTAAGCTATAAATGAGGGGGTTCAGCATAGGAGTAAGGACTGTGTAGAAGACAGATACCACCTTGTCATGGCTTGGGGCCCGGTAGTGCTTAGGTCTCAGATAGATGAACATGGCTGCCCCATAGAAGAGGAACACAGCTGTCAGGTGGGAGGAACATGTGGCCAGAGCCTTTCTGACAGCCTGAGCAGAGTGCATGTGGAGCACAGTTCTCAGGAGGCGAGCATAGGAGGCCACAATGATGGAGAAGGGAAGAAACAGCATGAAGACACAGCAAGCAAATATCACATTCTCAAAAATGGATGTGTCTATACAGGCCAACTTTAACAAGGATAACATCTCACAAAAGAAGCGGTCCACCTCCCTCAAGCCACAGTATGGAAATGTCATTACTACCACCATCTGGATCAAACCATCTATTATTCCAAAGGCCCAGGAGCTCCCAACAATTTGGAGACAGACCCTCTGACTCATGAGGATGGGATAGTGAAGTGGGTGGCTAATGGCCACATAGCGGTCATAAGCCATGAGTCCTAGCAAGAGCCCTTCAGAGCCCACAAGACAGACAAAAAGGCCAATTTGCATGCCACAACCCACAAAGGAGATGGACTTCCTGCCAGACAGGAAGTTGGCCACCATCTTGGGCACATTGGTACAAACCAACATGAGTTCCATGAGGGAGAGCTGACTAAGGAATAAGTACATGGGTGTATGAAGTTGAGGATCCACGAAGATGAGGAGGATATTCCCACAGAGGGCCACTATGAAGACCATCATGACTGCTGAGAATAGAACAAGGTCAGTGGGACTGTGGGAAAAGATGCCTAGGAGGACAAAGTCATCTGCGGATGATTGATTCAACCATATCTCCATGGCTCAGCTGATGTTCCTGGTCACCTGAGAACACGGGCAAAAATTATTGAATTGACTGACATATCTTTATTGGCAGAAAAGTCATAAGACCAATGGGGAAAAGAAATGATTGGTGCCCAAACCTCAAAAGAACAATGTGGTCAGATATAGAGAATAAACTGGTGGTTACAGGTGGGGAGAGAGAAGGGAGGAGGGGCAATATAGGGGTAGGAAAGTGAGAAGTACAAACTATAGGTATAAAATAAACTACAAGGATATATTGTGCAACATGGAAATATAGCCAATATTTTATAATAACTACAAATGTATATAATCTTTAAAAATCATGAATCACTATATTGTACACCTGTACAGCAACTATACTTTAAAAAAAAAAAACAACAACAGTGTGGTCTTCAGTTGCAATGAAATTTTTAAAATAACCCCAGGATCAGGGCCTCGATAAAAGTTGGCTGATAAGAATTCAAAGTAATACCCTCAGTTATCCTCAGTAGAAATCCAAGAGCTTTCTTGTAAAATCTTTATAACTAATGTCTTCCACATGGATTGAACCATTTACTCACAGTCTGATAAAATTTCTAATTAATTTATTTGGAACACATCAAAGAAAATTGGATTTCTCTTGATTTTGGACAGGAATTTTTTTTTTTTCTAAATATGTTATATGGAAGGGAACCAGAGACTTGTCCTGATTTTACACTGACAAATTCAAATTTCAAATCAAGAAATAAAAATTGTGCATATTTAAAAAGATAACACTGCCTTGATGATAGTGGTAATATCTGAACCCAAGGAAAATAAATGATTATAAGCAACTGAATGAAAAGCATTATAATATTCTGACCACAACTTTGTTGTTGTCCTCATGTTCTCACCAGGATAACCTTGTCTTCGTTTTCAAAGTCATTTCCAGCTTTTAGATTTCACCCTCTTCTCTCTCATCAGCCACCTTCTTTTTAAAAAAAATTATGTATTTTTAATTGGAGGATAACATCAGCACGAACCAGCTATATGTATATATATGTTTCCCTCCTTCTTGAACCTCCCTCCCACCGCCCATCCATCCCACCCTTCTAGGTTATCAGTCACCTTCAAATACCACCTGTTGCTTTGTCCATCCAGGGCTATACATCCAAGGCAGGCATTTTCATGGCTCTATCAGTAGCAAAGCAGTGCAGATTTTTCTCTTTAAATTTTTATTAACTGTATAGTTCCATGTAGCAAATAACTCCAAATTTACAACTTGAAATAATATAGGAAACAATGATTATTTCAAAGTTTCTGTGGGCCAGAAATGAGGGTGCAACTTAGTTGTCTCTGACATAAAAGGTTTCACATGAGGTTACCCTGAAACTGTTAGCCAGGCTGTAGTCTTCTCAAGACATGTGTGGAGGAGGTTCTACTCCAAGGTCACTCACGTGGCTGTGTTAGGCCTTGCTCCCTTTTCACAGGGCTGCTTCACAGTATGGCAGTTGACTTCTTCCAGGGTGAATGGTGCAAGAGAGAGTGAGAGCACAAGCACCCTAGATAGAAGCCATAGTTTTATAACCAAATATTGGAAATGACATCCCATGAGCTCTGCTGAATTCTGTTCATTATTAGTGAGTCATTAAATCCAGCCCCCAGTTACTGGGAGAGGGACACACAGGGTATGAATATCATTGAGACCATCTTAGAGGTTGTGTACCATAACCATTCACATTCCACCTCAAATTTTAACCGTTGATATAAATAGACTGGACTCATTAATGTTAACAAGTGATCTCATCATTAAGAAATATGGTGATTTGTAATTTGCCTAGAGAATAAAGAATCAAGGGTGTTAAGTTTGTTGTCTATCTCTCATTGGATGAGGTCTCTCTGCCTGGTTCTAGTGTCAGGCAATACATAATCCGTAAAAATAAATTCATCTGTTGCACCCCGCAGTGCTCACATTTATGTTTCATTTGCTCTCAACAGTGATCCTGCAACGAAGGTAGAGTGGTATTTTTTTAATGATAGACCCTTTTTTATAGATGAGAAAATTGAGATTCTGAGGAGTTGGCTGGATTGCCTGAAGTTGCAAGGTTAGAAAATGTGGAACCAAGACTTAAGAATAGGCCTTTATAAGTTCTGGAAAGTTTATATCACATCATGCTGTTCTTGTGCAAAAATATTCTTAGAAGGGCAAGTTACCTTGTCTTGGAGAAATTCTTAGTTATGAGCTTTCAATTCCTTTTTTCTCTAATTCTTGGCTCGTTCTGTAGCCTTCTGATCCATAATATGGACTTTTAAAATTTGAAGAATATTTGCTCAAGAGCAGTACTGGTTTTCTGTCAAATATAGCTCTCATCATTATTAAACTAATAAGGCAAGGAGGCCATTAGACTGAGTGGCCTTAGTAGTCTATGAAGCAAACAAAAATCTAAGCTTCTAAATATTTTGAGGTTAAGAAATCAAAACCTAAGGACAACCAAACACAAACAGTAACTAGGCTTTTCCAATAAGCCAAATGTTTAAGTACAGCCAATTATATGTTTTTGCTTTTCTTCTGCTTTTACACTATAAAAGTCTTTCTGCTGGTTCCTGTCCACAGAGCACTCCTAACCACTTCTGGTTTGGCATTGCCTGATTTGAATTGACTTTTGCTCAAATAAATTGTCTGACTCTTTATGACTTCACAGTCTGTAGCCTTCCAGCCTCTTCTATCCATGGAATTCTTCAGGCAAGAATACTGGAGTGGGTAGACATTCCCTTCTCCAGGGGATCTTCCTGACCCAGGGATCAAATCTGCATCTCCTGCATTGCAGGCAGATTCTTTATGATTTGAGCCACCAGAGAAACTTTTAGCAAAATAGGTGAATATATGATAACATAGTTAAGTTCCCATCTTATGAGTTGGTTAGTATAAATATAAATAGAATTCCCTATGGTGATTGTTGTTTAGTAGCTAAGTCATGTCCTACTCTTGTGACTCCGCGGACTGTAGCCCACAAGGCTCCTTTGTCCATGGGATTTCCCAGGCAAGAATACTGGAGTGGGTAGCCATTTCCCTCTCCAGGGGATCTTCCCAACCCAGGGATGGAACCCAAGTCCCCAGCATTAGCAGATGAATTCTTTTCCGTTGAACTAGCTTGGAAGCCTAGAATTCCTTATACCTAGATGAAAATTAAATTACAGTTCTCAGCCTGTGAAACTCAGGTAAAGACCTGGGCTGAGGGCAATTATGATCATGAGGCTGAGGTAGAGAAACCAGAGAATTCATCTGCCTGCCCGTCTTTCCAAATGACAACAAAATCTTCACTGGCTCTCAGACACCCTTCCCAAGACCCAGACCTAGCCTTAGAGCCAAACTTTCAATTATGTCCAGAATTTATGCAATTACAGTTCTTGCTGACAAACAAGAAACAGAAAACAACTAAGCATTAATTCTTATGTACATACCCCAGAAAACTAATATCTTGTCTTTTTTTCATATTTCTTTAAAATGACACCCACCATCCCAATTACTCAAGTGCAAAATAACCCATGCTGGATGCCCAATGGACTTCAGATTGAATCACTCTCCAGGTCCTGTTGATTTCCCTTTAATGGAGATGCTTGTTTTTGGGGCTTCCCAGGTGATGCTAGTGGTAAAGACCCTGCCTGTCAATGCAGGACAGAAGAGACATGGGTTCGATCCTTGGGTCGGGAAGATCCCTTGGAGGAGGAAATGACAACCCACTCCAGTATTCTTGCCTGAATAATCCCATGGACAGAGGAGACATGGGCTACAGTCCATGGGGTCGCAAATAGTTGAACACGACTGAAGCAACGTAGCATGCATGCTTCCTTTTTATAGCTGCCCTCTACTTTTCCCCCTTGTGTTACCACTGTATTCAGAGAATGCAATGAATGATCTGAATGTACTAGGTATTCACTACTAGATACCTTTCTCTGAGGAAGAGTGAATGATAGCATAATTAGTATTTTCAGATATTTACAAATGACAAGTATTCTCTCTGCAAATGGATTATAGTCACCTTTAGGAGACATTTATGAAGGGTATATCCATCTACCTTACCTCATTATAAAAACAAACCAAGGAGACTCCATGGGATGTGCTCTTTGCACAAAGACACAGGATGATTTCCTAAACTAAGATGGACCTGCTCAGATCCATGACCAGGGAGGCAGGTTGCTAAGCTGTGTTCATAGAGGAGGGAGCATGTGGGACTCATGCCCAAGAAGACATGCCCAGGTGTCCTTGCCAACAATAACATCCAGGAACTTAACTATAAGTTATGATATATTCACTTATTTTTCTAAAAGATAAACTGTGGCATACTAAAATTTTTAAGAGTTTATTTGAGCAAAAAATCAATTCCAATCAGGCAGTGCCAAACCAAAACTAGTTAGGAATGCTCCATCGATAGGAATCAGTAAAAAGAATTTTATAGAGAAAAAGCAGAAAAGGGAATTCTCTGGTGGCATAGTGGTTATGTATCTGCCTTCCAATGCAGGGGACACAAGTTTGATCCCTAGTTGGGGAACTAAGATCCCACCTGACACGGGGCAACTAAGTCTGCATTCCACAACTGCAGAACCGTGCACACAAGAGCCCATGCACCACAACTAGAAAGCCCATAGACCACAACTACTGAGTCTGTGGTGCTCTAAAGCTTGTGCACCCGTGTGTCACAGCTAGAGGGAAGCCCGTGGGCTGCAGTGAAAAATCCCACATTCTGCAAGGAAGATTCTGCGTGCAGCAACTAAAACCCAACACAGACAAATAGATATTTTTTAAAAGTAGAAGAAAAGCAAAGAAATTATTCGATTGACTACACTTGAGCATGTTTTGTAGGGTGGGGGCGGATTCTACAGGAACAAATTGCTGTTCCAACAGCCTTTAATCGATCTTGGCTGTATCAAGCTTAACCAACAAACTGAAAAGTCATGTCCCGTCCCCACCCCCACCCCTAACTCCCACCCAGATTCTATAGCTGAAGTCCTGTGCTGAGGATGCTCAGCTCTACCCACTGTGAGCAGAGACACTCAGCTACATGTACCTTCAACAAGATGCACCACCAAACACCTCTTCTTCCTGCCCCCAATACAATACCATATAGTTGATTAATAACATTTATCTCTCTATCCTGGAGGGCGCCCTCGAACTCTGATTCCCATATCGACTGTGAACTCGACATCTTTCTTCAAAGTCCAATGGGTTCATCCTGCCTAAAGTGGTCAACTTGAGCCCTTGGTCTCCCCTGGAGAAACACCCTTCCCAGATCAGTTCATGGAAGATCTGCTCAGTTGCCTAGGAAAAACACAGTGTATCCTTAACTCCTCTCCTCTTCTCACACACATCCCAACATCAGAAACTCCTGACTCTTCTTCCAAAATATGTCCATGCCTGACCACTTCTCACTCCTGCCTGTCCCACCTGGACACATCATCGTCACTGCTCCCCTACAGTGGAAATGGAAATGGCCCCTAACTGGACTTGCTTTCCCATTCCTTCCGTGTCCCAGTTCTGTCTATTTGCCACTGGTGTCTATAGCACTGGGATGAAGACATCTAGCTAAGAATAAAAGACAAAATGCTTGAAGAATAAAGCAAGACTTTCATATGGCTGGGCCCCTCCACTACCAAAACCTTTCATTCTGCTTTCCCCAGAATTCCCTCTGCTGAGGTTTCACAGGCCTCCCTTCTGTTTCTCCCACAGAGTTCAGTTCGGTTCAGTCGCTCAGTCGTGTCCAACTCTCTGCAACCCCATGGACTGCAGCATGCCAGGCTTCCCTGTTCATCACCAACTCCTGGAGCCTACTCAAACTCATGTCCATCATGTCGGTGATGCCATCCAACCATCTCATCATCTGTCATCACCTTCTCCTCCTCCTCCTTCAATCTTTCCCATCATCAGGGTCTTTTCCAGTGAGTCAGCTCTTCACATCAGGTGGCCAAAGTATTGGAGTTTCAGCTTCAGCATCAGGCTTCCAATGAATATTCAGGACTGATTTCCTTTAGGATGGATTGGTTGGATCTCCTTGCAGTCCAAGGGACTCTCAAGAGTCTTCTCCAACACCACAGTTCAAAAGCATCAATTCTTTGGAGCTCAGCTTTCTTCCTTTCTTTTTTTTTAAATAAATTTATTGATTTTAATTGGAGGCTAATTACTTTACAATATTCAGCTTTCTTTATAGTCCAACTCTCACATCCATACATGACTACTGGAAAAACCATAGCTTTGACTAAATAGACCTTTGTTGGTAAAGTAATGTCTCTGCTTTTTAATATGCTGTCTAGGTTGGTCACAGATTTCCTTCCAAGGAGCAAGTGTCTTTAAATTTCATGGCTGCTGTCACCATCTGCATTGATTTTGGAGCCCCCAAAAATAAAGTCTGTCACTGTTTCCATTGTTTCCCCATCTATTTGCCATGAAGTGACGGGACTGGATGCCATGATCTTAGTCTTCTGAATGCTGAGTTTTAAGCCAACTTTTTCACTCTCCTCTTTCACTTTCATCAAGAGGCTCTTTAGTTCTTTTTTGCTTTCTGCCATAAAGGTGGTGTCATCTGCATATCTGAGGTTATTGATATTTCTCCTGGCAATCTTGATTCCAGCTTGTGCTTCATCCAGCCCAGCGTTTTTCATGATGTACTCTGCATATAAGTTAAATAAGCAGGGTTACAATATACAGCCTTGGTGTACTCCTTTCCCGATTTGGAACCAGTCTGTTGATCCATGTCCATTTGTAACTGTTGCTTCTTGACCTGCATACAGATTTCTCAGGAGGCAGGTCAGGTGGTCTGGTATTCCCACCTCTTTCAGAATTTTCCACAGTTTGTTGTGATCCACACAGTCAAAGGCTTTAGCATAGTCAATGAAGCAGAAGTCGATGTTTTTCTGCAATTCTCTTGCTTTTCTGATGAATCAATGGATGTTAGCAATTTGATCTCTGGTTCCTCTGTCTTTTCTAAATCCAGGTTGGGTATCTGGAAGTTCATAGTTCACATACTGTTGAAGCCTGACTTGGAGAATTTTGAGCGTTAGTTTGCTAGCACATGAGATGAGTGCAATTGTGCAGTAGTTTGAACATTATTCAGCATTGCCTTTTTTTCAGACTGGAATGAAAACTGACTTTTCCAGTCCTGTGGCCACTGATGAATTTTTCAGAATTGCTGGCGTGTTGAGTGTCACACTTTAACAGCATCATCTTTTAGGATTTGAAATAGCTCAACTGGAATTCCATCACCTCCACTAGCTTTGTTTATAGTGATGCTTCCTAAGGCCCACTTGACTTCACATTCTAGGATGTCTGGCTCTAGGTGAGTGATCACACCATCGTGATTATCTGGGTCATGAAGATATTTTTTGTATAGTTCTTCTGTGTATTCTTGCCACCTCTTCTTAATATCTTCTGCTTCTGTTAGGTCCATACCATTTCTGTCCTTTATTGTGCTCCTCTTTGCATGAAATGTTCCCTTGGTATCTCTAATTTTCTTGAAGAGATCTCTAGTCTTTCCCATTCTATTGTTTTCCTCTATTTCTTTGCATTGATCACTGAGGAAGGCTTTCTTATCTCTCCTTGCTATTCTTTGGAACTCTGCATTTAAATGGGCATATCTTTCCTTTTCTCCTTTGCCTTTAGCTTCTCTTTTCTCAGCTATTTGTAAGGCCTTCTCAGACAACCATTTTGCTTTTTGCATTTCTTTTTCTTGGGGATGGTCTTGATCCCTGCCTCCTGTACAATGTCATGAACCTCTGTCCATAATTCTTCGGGCACTCTATCAGATCTAACCCCTTGAATCTATTTTTCACTTCCACTGTATAATTGTAAGGGATTTAATTTAGATCATACCTGAATGGTCTAGTGGTTTTACCTACTTTCTTCACTTTAAGTTTGAATTTGGCAATAAGGAGTTCATGATCTGAGCCACAGTCAGCCCCTGGTCTTGTTTATCTGATCAGCTTGTACAGAGCCCTCCATCTTTGGCTGCAAAGAATATAATGAGTCTGATTTTGGTATTGACCATCTAGCAATGTCCACGTGTAGAGTCTTCTTTTGTGTTGTTGGAAGAGGGTGTTTGCTATGACCAGTGCGTTCTCTTGGCAAAACTCTGTTAGCCTTTTACCTGCTTCATTTTGTACTCCAAGGCCAAATTTGCCTGTTACTTCAGGTATCTCTTGACTTCCTACTTTTTCACTCCAGGTCCCTATAATGAAGAGGACATCTTTTTTGGGTGTTAGTTCTAGAAAGTCTTGTAGATCTTCACAGAATCGTTCAACTTCAGCTTCTTCAGCATTACTGGTTGGGGCATAGACTTGAATTACTGTGATATTGAATGGTTTGTTTTGGAAATGAACAGAGATCATTGTGCCATTTTTGAGATTGCACCCAAGTACTACATTTTGGATTCTTTTGTAACTATGATGGCTACTCTATTTCTTCTAATGGAGAAGATACAATAGTCATCTGAGTTAAATTCACCCATTCCAGTCCATTTTAGTTCTCTGATTCCTAAAATGTCACTGTTCACTCTTGCTATCTCCTGTTTGACCACTTCTAATTTACCTTAATTCATGGACCTAACATTCCAGGTTCCTATGCAATATTGCTCTTTACAGCATCAGACTTTACTTCCATCATCCATCACATCCACAACTGGGTGTTGTTTTTGCCTTGGCTCCATCTCTTCATTCTTTCTGGAGTTATTTCTCCACTGATCTCCAGTAGCATATTGGGCACCTACTGACCTGGGGAGTTCATCTTTCAGTGTCCTATCTTTTTGCCTTTTCATACTGTTCATGGGGTTCTCAAGGCAAGAATACTGAAGTGGTTTGCCATTCCCTTCTCCCGTGGACCACATTTTGTCAGAACTCTCTGCCATGACCCGTCCATCTTGAGTGGCCCTAGAAGGCATGGCTCATAGTTTCATTGAGTTAGACAAGGCTGTGGTCCATGTGATCAGTTTGGTTAGTTTTCTGTGATTGTTGTTTTCATTCTATCTGCCCTGTGATGGATAAAGATAAGAAGCTTATGGCAGCTTCCTTATGGGAGAGATTGACTGAGGGGGAAACTGGGTCTTGTTCTGATGGGCGGAACATGTTCAGCAAATCTTTAATCCAATTTTCTATGATGGGTGGGGCTATGTTCCCTCCCTGTTGCTTGACCTGAGGCCAAACTATGGTGGAGGTAATGAAAATAATGACGACCTCCTTCAAAAGGTCCCATGCATGCATAGCTGCACTCAGTGCCCCCGACCCTGTAGCAGGCCACCACTGACCCATGCTGACTCCTGGACACTCATGGGCATGTCTGGGTCATCCTCTTGTGGGGTCACTGCTCATTTCTCCTGAGTCCTGGTGCACACAAGATTTTGCTTGTGCCCTCCAAGAGTCTATTTCCCCAGTTCTGTATAAGTTCTAGCAGTTCTATGGTGGGGTTAATGGCAACCTTGTCTAAGAGGGCTTATGCCATATCCAGGTCTGCTGCACCCAGATCCCCTGCCCCTGTGGCAGGCCACTGCTGACCCGTACCTCCACAGAACACACTCAGACACAGTTCTGGCTCAGTCTCTGAGGGTTGGGCATGTGTTTTGTGCCCTTCCCAGGTCTGAGCAGCTCAGGCAACCAGGTGCTTGATGAGTGCACTGTCCCAGGTGGTCCGTGAATCTTAACTACCTCCTTGGTCCTGGCCACTAGGTTTCCTGGGTGTGCTGCAAGAGCACTGTCTCAAGTGTGCTGTATGATCTCAGGCTGCAACCCTACTGGTAGATGTCAACCACCGAGGATCTCAGGAAGAGGTGGTTAGCAGCTGGGAGCCTGCTCACAGTTTGGTGGAATATGCCGTCTCTGGGGCTGAGACTGGAGCAGCTCCTTGCATTCCGGCTCTGGTTGTCACAAGCCTGCCTCTGCCTCCAAGTGGGGGAGGGGCTGGTACGCAGCCAGCTAGCTCTCCTTTGGTATTCCCTCAATCCTATGTGTTAGATTGTTAGGTTAGAGCCTTTTGCGGGAAAGTTCTCTTTTCCGCAGTTGCAGTTTGACGTGTATTCTGTGAGCTTTTTTTTTTTCTTCCTGGTTATGTTGCCTTCTGAGATTCCAAAACTTCCCACAGGCCCACCTGTGAGACCCACCCCATCCCCAACTCATGAGAGTGAAAAAGTTGGCTTAAAGCTCAACGTTCAGAAAACTAAGATCATGGCATCTGGTCCCATCACTCCATGGGAAATAGATGGGGAAACAGTGGAAACAGTGTCAGACTTTACTTTTTTGGGCTCCAGAATCACTGCTGATGGTGACTGCAGCCATGAAATTAAAAGACGCTTACTACTTGGAAGGAAGGTTATGGCCAACCTAGATAGCATGTTTAAAAGCAGAGACATTACTTTGCCAGCAAAAGTCCGTCTAGTCAAGACTATGGTTTTTCCAGTGGTCATGTATGGATGTGAGAGTTGGACGGTGAAGAAAGCTGAGCGCCGCAGAATTGATGCTTTTGAACTGTGGTGTTGGAGAAGACTCTTGAGAGTTTCTTGGACTGCAAGGAGATCCAATCAATCCATCCTAAAAGAAATCAATCCTGGATGTTCATTGGAAGGTCTGATGTTGAAGCTGAAACTCCAATACTTTGGCCACCTCATGCGAAGGGTTGACTCATTGGAAAAGACCCTAATGCTGGGTAGGATTGGGGGCGGGAGGAGAAGGGGACGACAGAGGATGAGATGGTTGGATGGCATCACCGACTCGATGAACATGGGTTTGGGTAGACTCTGGGAGTTGGTGATGGACAGAGAGGCCTGGCGTGCTGCAATTCATGGGGTCGCAGAGAGTCGGACACGACTGAGCGACTGAACTGAACTGATTTTGTCCTACCTTCTTTTGAAGAAAATGGGCTGCCTTTCTGGGTGCCTGGTGTCCTCCGCCAGTGTTGAGAAATAGTTTTGTGGAAGTTGCTCAGCGTTCAAATGATTTTTTGATGAATTTGTGGGGGAGAAAGTGGTCTCCCCATCCTATTCCTCCACCTTCTTATAGACACATCTACAGAGTAAGTGGACACATCTTATAGACACATCCACAGAGGAAATGGATGCAAGGCTTCCTTTTACCCCCTCACAGAAAGTTCTTTCTAGATATACTCCACCTTGTTCCCTTACATGCTCTTCACTGTCTTAGCCAGACCTTCTTTCATATCTATTTAGAGTTGAAATTATTTTTTCCTTCTCTTTGTTTCCCTGTCTTGTGTTTCTCATTGCATTAAACACCATCTGGCATGCTACATTTAATTCACATCGATTTGGGACACTCTTAATTTCCCAACTAGAACCTGTATTCCCTGACACCACTTTTGCTCATGGTGGGATCTCTGGCTCTTAGGACAATACCTGGCATATATTTTGTTCTCAGAACATATTTGTTGAATGATTAATTGTATTATGCAAAACAATTCAAGAAATTATTCTGGCATCTCACATGCTCATTTCTTGCACCATAACATCATTCCTTTCTCTGGGTGTTTGGGTAGTGACTTCATTTATCTCCCTAGAAATGACATAATAAAGCAAGTCACCTTTTGGGGGAAAAAGTGACTCTATATCCCTTCTCCTCCCTGCCCTTTTACCTGCATCTATCTCCACTCATCTTTTGTCTCCCTGCTTTAGAAAACTCTTGAACTCATCACTGTGCCCCTCAATCCAGGCAGAGAGAAACAGTAAAGAAAAAAACTAATGAGACATTAAGCTGAGAAAAAGGGAGAAGTAGATCAAAGGATAAGATTAGAAGAAAGAATGAGAAGAGACATAACACTGGAAGGTATATGCCTAGCCCCTCATCTGCCAAAAAGAAAATAAAAATTAATAGAGACAGAAAAGAGCAGAAAGAGAAACTGCTGATAAATAGAAATGCAGAAATCAACAGCAATTATAATAGATATTGCAAGGAGAGAAGGAGGTAACAGGAAAAAGACCCTCACTCACCTTTAAGTGGGTTCCCTGGAGGAAAACAACTCAGCACATACTATGTGGAGTCAATTCCAGCATGAAAATTATTTCATTCTCCTTCCTTTGTTTGCACTTACTGAGCCAGAGAGGACAGAGAGGAGTCTGTTCTGACCTCCTTCCTCAGCCCCCACCAAACTCTCAGCCAGGCTGTGGGTTTCCACGTCACCTGCAGACTCTCTGTGACTCTCTAACTCAGACTGGGGCTCAGACAGACAATAGCTTCCTCTTAACAGAAAGAGATGTGGAGAAAGTGAACTTAGTCAAGGAGACAGTGGTGGGCAGATGGAAACAGAGTCAGGATCTGTGTATCTGAACTCACTCTCTGAATCCTGTCCACCTTTCATGGGCTGACACCCAGGCTGGCTTGCAGAACTGTCTTCCACTGTCCATGATATACTTAACATTGAACCTGAGTGAGGAAAGTAAAGCTGTGAAGTCCCACGAGAGCCCACATACTCCAGCCCTGGAGCAGAAGCTCCCAAGCTTACAATTAAAGAAAACTAAACAGGGAGCTTGGGGACAGGACAAGAAGAAGGGGCAGTGGGACAGTGTGATGAAACTCAGTCATGAGAGGGGCACGGAAGAGTCAGGGTACAGGTAGTTGAACAAGTTTCTTGATGCTCTTTCCCCACCACAGTCACACTTCAGTGGTTCCTCAATGACCTCAAGAATCTACATGTGGTCTCTACTTGTCCTTTACCTGACCTCTGAAGCCAGTCTGTATCTACTGGAGGCCTATGATATACATAGTACTGGGTGAGATGTTGTGCTTGAATCAAAGGTGAAAACTGAACATAACCCTGCCCTTCTAGTGGGAGGAAAAGAAAAGCACTCACCTTCGAGAGAATCGGATGATGGCATGGGAGTTGGATGTCTTCCCAAACCCTGTCAGAAGTTTATCTAAGTTCAGTGCTCTTCACAGTTTACTGTGGACAATTCTGTGGTCTAGTTATTATGCCTGTCATCCCAGTATAATCATGGATAGCACTCCCTTTCACTCTCAAGAGTGTCCCAGGTTGGATGATAAATTTTTAAAATTTTATCTATTTATTTGGCTGCATTGGGTCTTAGTTGGGGCATGTGGTACCTTCCTTGCAGCCTGCAGGATCTTCCATTGCAGGCCATGGGCTTCTCTCTGGCTGTAGGCTCTAGAGCATGTGGGCTCAGTAGTTATCTTACAGGCTTAGTTGCCCTGTGGTATGTGAAATCTTAGTTCCCTGATGAGGGATTGAACCTGCATCCTCTGCATTGGAAGGTGGATTCTTAACCACTGAACCACCAGGGAAGTCCCTGGACAATAAATTTTATAGTAACTCTATTTTTGGCTTTATGTCCTATGTAGAAATAGTTCATTTTCTCATGGTGGCAATTCACCTGTCAAATGGCTAAGTTACCAAAGTTATTTGTTTCTTTTAAAAAATTTTTAAAACTATTTCTTTTAAATCTTTATACTTTTAGGCATCTGTATTATAAGCTCTGACAATAGTTATTTTGGCTGTTTGTGGTTTTTCTTCTTTTTCTGTAATGCAAGTGTCCTAGTTAAGCTTTGATTGCCAAGACATCTACTTCAAAGAGAACTATATGGGATGAACAGATTGCCAGCCACATTGCCAGATGAAGAGCCAGAGGCAGGCTGCCTCTCCCCACTGAGGTGCCTTTGTTTTAGAAATCCTGGTTGATTTCAATAATTGGTCGTTTGGGCTGCTTGTTTTTTCTCTTCCTGTGACTTAAATTAATAGTCTTCTGTTTAAATTAACTAATAAAGAATAATCCCTTAAAGCCTTAGGCCCCTACTCTTGACCCCAATAAAAGCAGGACCCCAGGCCTGTGCACTCTCCCTCTTTCTCTACTTCCTGCCTTGCTGTGTGTTCCCAAGTGTGTTGTATAAGTAAAAAAACTTCTATTTTCTCAAAGTTTCCTGACAGTTTTTGCTGAAGGATGTGTTGCAATCATAATAGGAACCACAAGGCTTGGTCCAGCTACAGCATTGGTTATCGATGAGACCACATTTTTTTATTTTTATTTTTTTTTAACTTTACAATATTGTATTTGTTTTGCCACACATTGACATGAATCCACCATGGGTGTATATGTTTTCCCCTTCCAGAACCCCCCTCCCACCTCCCTCCCCATCCCATCCCTCTGGGTCATCCCGGTGCACCAGCCCCGAGCGTCCTATATCATGCATTGAACCTGGACAGGTGATTGGTTTCACATATGATAATTTACATGCTTCAGTGCCATTCTCCCATATTATCCCTCCCTTGCCCTCTCCCATAGAGTCCATAATAGTGTTCTATACATCTGTGTCTCTTTTGATGTCTCACATACAGGGTTATCTTTATCGATTTACTAAATTCCATATATATGCGTTAGTATACTGTATTGGTGTTTTTCTTTCTGGCTTACTTCCCTCTGTATGATAGGCTCCAGTTTTATCCAACTCATTAGAACTGATTCGAATGTATTCTTTTTAATGGCTGAGTAATATTCCATTGTGTATATGTACCACAGCTTCCTTATCCATTCATCTGCTGATGGGCATCTAGGCTGCTTCCATGTCCTGGCTATTATAAACAGTGCTGCGATGAACATTGGGGTACATGTGCCTCTTTCAATTCTGGTTTCCGCAGTGTGTAGTCATCAAGACAGTATGGTACTGGCACAAGGACAGAAATATAGATCAATGGAACAAAATAGAAAGCCCAGAGATAAATCCACGCACCTATGGACACCTTATCTTTGACAAAGTAGACCATATATTTAAAAAAAAAAAAAAACTTTTTATTTTGTATTGGAATATAGCCAATTAACAATGTTATGATAGTTTCAGGTGGACAGCAAAGGGACTCAGCCATACAGATACATATATCCATTCTCCCTCAATCTCCCCTCCCATCCAGCCTGCCACATAACGTTGAGTAGAGTTCCCTATACTATACAATGCTGCTGCTCAGTCACTTCAGTCGTGTCCGACTCTGTGCGACCCTGACCCCATAGACGGCAGCCCACCAGGCTCCCCCGTCCCTGGGATTCTCCAGGCAAGAACACTGGAGTGGGATGCCATTTCCTTCTCCAATGCATGAAAAAGAAAAGTGAAAGGGAAGTCGCTCAGTCATGTCCGACTCCTAGCGACCCCATGGACTGCAGCCTACCAGGCTCCTCCATCCACGGGATTCACCAGGCAAGAGTACTGGAGTGGGCTGCCATTGCCTTCTCCGATACTATGCAATAGGTCCTTGTTAATATCCAATTTAGACGAGATCCGGTGCATTCAGGGTGGTATGGCCATAGACTGGTTATCCACTTTAGATACAGCAGTGTCCATCCCAAACTCCTTAACTATCCCTTCTCCCATCCTTCCTTCTGGCAACCATAAGTTCATTCTCTAAGTCTGTGAGACTGTTTCTGTTTGGTAAGTAAGTTCATTTGTATCATGTCTTTTTAGATTCTGCTGATAACAGATGTCATACAATGTTTCTGCTCCTCTGTCTTCTCTGTTCTTCATACTTCACTCAGTATTACAATCTCTAGGTCATCCATGCTGCTGCAAATCATGTTATTCCATTTTTTTGATGGCTGAGTAATATTCCATTGTATATATGTACCACAACTTCTTTATCCATTCCTCTGTTGATGGATGATTGCTGCTGCTGCTGCTGCTAAGTCACTTCAGTTGTGTCCGACTCTGTGCGACCCCATAGATGGCAGCCCACCAGGCTCCTCCGTCCCTGGGATTCTCCAGGCAAGAACACTGGACTGGGTTGTCATTGCCT
Organism: Giraffa tippelskirchi; assembly: GCF_054371585.1. NCBI lineage: Eukaryota > Metazoa > Chordata > Mammalia > Artiodactyla > Giraffidae > Giraffa > Giraffa tippelskirchi. Next base: position 115,199,371 of record NC_137280.1, on the reverse strand, counting down.
TCTCCACGATGGATGATTAGGTTGCTTCCAAGTCTTGGCTGTTGTAAACAGTGCTGCAGTAAACACTGGGGTGCGTGTATCCTTTCAGACTGTGTTTTTCTCCAGATATATGCCTGGGAGTGGGATTGCTGAATCATACGGTAGCTTTATTTTTAGCTTGTTAAGGAAACTCCATATTGTTTTCCAGAGTGCTATACCAATTTACATTCCCAACAACTGTGTAGGAGGGCTCCCTTCTCTCTACACTCTCTCTAGCAGTTATTGTTTGTGGATTTTTTTCTCCCCCTCCCCTCAACTTATTTGTTGATAATTGAAGGAAAATTGCTTCACAATATTGAGCTGGCCTCTGCCATACATCAACATGAGTCAGCCATGGGTAAACATGTGTCCCTTCTTTCTTGAACCGTCCTCCCTCTTCCCACCCCTTCCCATCCCTCTAGGTTATTACAGAGGCCCGGTTTGCATTCCTTGAGTCATACAGCAAATTCCCATTGGTTATCTATTTTACACATGGTAGTGTATATGCTTCCATGCTATTCTCTCCATTTGTCCCACCCTTTCCTTCCTCTCCCCGCTCCACCCCAGCCCATGTCCTTAAGTCTATTCTCTATGCCTGCATCTCCATTGTTGCCTTGTAAATAAAGAAAGCTGAGCACCGAAGAATTGATGCTTTTGAACTGTGGTGTTGGAGAAGACTCTTGAGAGTCCCTTGGACTGCAAGGAGATCCAACCAGTCCATCCTAAAGGAGATCAGTCCTGAGTGTTCATTGGAAGGACTGATGTTGAAGCTGAAACTCCAATACTTTGGCCACCTGATGGGAAGAGTGGACTCATTTGTAAAGACCCTGATGCTGAGAAAGATTGAGGGCAGGAGGAGAAGGGGAGGACAGAGGATGAGATGGTTGGATCGCATCACTGACTCAATGGACATGAGTTTTGGTAAACTCTGGGAGTTGGTGATGGACAGGGAGGCCTGGCGTGCTGCAGTATGGGGTCGCAAAGAGTCGGACACGACTGAGCGACTGAACTGAACTGAACTGAACTGAAATATGTTCATAAGTACCATCTTTCTAGATTCCATATATTTATGTGTTAATATATGATACTTGTTTTTCTCTTTCTGACTTAATTTCACTCTGTATAATAGGCTCTAGGTTCATCCACCTCATTAGAACTGACACGGATGCATTCCTTTTTATGGCTGAGTAATATTTCATTGTATGTATGTACCACAATTCCTTCATCTATTCTTCTGATGATGGACATCTAGGTTGCTTTCATGTCCTAGCTATTGTAAACAGTGTTGTAGTGAGCAATGGGATACATGTGCCTTTTTCAATTTTGGTTTCCTCAGGGTATATGCCAAGTAGTGGGGTTGCTGGGTCATATGGTAGTTCTACTACCAGTTTTTTGAGGAATCTCCATACTGTCTTTCATAGTGGCTGTATCAATTTACATTCCCACCAATGGTGCAAATGGATCCTCTTTCCTCCATACCTTCTCCAGCATTTATTGCTTGTGGGTTTTTGATGATGGCTATTCTGGGCTGTTGTATGAGGTGATCTTTCATTGTAGTTTTGACCTGCATTTCTCAAATAATTAGCAATGTTGAACATCTTTTCACAGGCCTCTTATCCATCTGTATGTCTTCTTTGGGGAAATGACTATTTAGGTCTTCTGCCCATTTTTTGATTGGATTGTTTGTTTTGATGATGTTGTACTTCATGAGCTGTTCATAAATTTTGGAGACTAATCCCTTGTTTGTTACATCATTTGCAAATACTTTCTCCCAGTATTTGGGTTGTCTTTTCATTTTGTTTATTTTTTCCTTTGCTGTGCAAAAGTTTTTAAGTTTAAGTAGGTCCTTTTTGTTTATTTATGTTTTTATTTCCATTATTCTGGGAGACAGATCAAAAAAGATATTGATGTGATCTACTTCAGTGTTCTGCCTATATTTTCCTCTAGGCATTTTATAGCATCTGGTCTTACATTTAAGTACTTTATCCACTTTGAGTTTATTTTTGTGTATGGTATTAAAGAATGATCTGATTTTTTTTCATATGTAGCTGTCCAGTTTTCCCAGCACCACTTGTCGAAGAGACTGTCTTTCCTACATTGTGTAGTCTTGCCTCCTTTGTTGTAGATTCATTGACCATAGGTGCATGGGTTTACTTCTGAATTTTCTATGCTGCTCCATTCACCTATATTTCTATTTTTGTGCCAGTACTATATTTTTGTTTTGATGACTATAGCTTTGTAGTATAGGATTAAGACAGGGAACCAGATTCCTCCAACTCCATTTTTGTTTCTCAAGATTGCTTTCACTATTCAAGGTCTTTTGTGTCTCCATATAAATTTTAGGATTTTTTTGTTCTAATTTTGTGGAAAATGTCATTGATAATTTGATAGTGATTGCACTGAATCTGTAGGTAGCCTTGGGTAATATAGTTATTTTGATGATATTGATTCTTCCAACCCATGAATATGGTATATCTTTCTATCTGTTTGTGTCTTTAATTTCTTTCAGCAGCATCTTATAGTTTTCAGAGTACAGGTCTTTTGTCTCCTTAGATATGTTTATTCCTAAATATTTTATTCTTGTTGCTGTGTTGGTAAATGGAATTGTTTCTTGAATTTCTCTTTCTGATCTTTCATTGTTGGTGTACAGAAATACAACAGATTTCTGTGTGTTAATTCTGTATCCTGCAACTTTACCATATTCATTGATGGGCTCTATTGGTTTTCTGGTAGTGTCTTTAGAATCTTCTATGTATAGTATCATGTTATCTGCAAACAGTAACAGTATAACGTCTTCTTTTCCAATTTGGATTCCCTTTATTTCTTTTTTTGTCTCTGATGGCTGTAGCTAGGACTATGTTGAATAAAAGTGGCAAGAATGGGCATCCTTATCTTGTTTCTGATCTCATGGGGAAAGCTTTCAGTTTTTCACCGCTGAATATGATGTTAGCTGTAGGTTCGTCATATTATATTGAGGTCTATTATGGTAACTATGTTGAGGTATGGTCCCTCTATGTCCACTTTCTGGAGAGTTTTTAATCATAAACGGGTGCTCAATTTTGTCAAAAGCTTTTTCTGCATGTGTTGAGGTGATCATATGTTTTTTTTTTTTAATGGAAGGATAATTGCTTTACAGAATTTTGTGGTTTTCTGTCACACCTCAATAAGAATCAGCCATAGGTAAACCCATGTCCCCTCCTTCCCAGACCTCCCTCCCATTTCCCTTCCCACCCCACCCTTCAGCCTGTCTCAGAGCCCCTGTTTGAGTTCCCTGAGTCATACAGCAAATTCCCATTGGCTATCTGTTTTACACATGGTATTGTAAATTTCTATGTTACTCTTTCCGTATATCTCCCCTTCTCCCTCCTCTCCTCCCACCTTGTCCATAAGTCTGTTCTCTATGCCTGTTTCTCCATTGCTGCCCTGAAAATAAATTCATCAGTGTGATCTCTTCAGATTCCATATATATATGTCAGTATATGATATTTATATTTCTCTTTCTGACTTACTTCACTCTGTATAATAGGCTCTCGTCTTGTCCACCTCATTAGAACAGATTCAAATGCGTTCCTTTTTATGGCCAGGTTGTATTCCATTGTATATATGTGTCACAGCTTCTTTATCCATTCAACTGTCAATGGACATCTAAATTGCTTCCATGTTCTATCTGTTGTAAATAGAGCTGCAGTGAACACTGGGGTACATGTGTCTCTTTCAGTTTTGATTTCCTCAGGGTATATGCCTAGGAGTGGGATTGTTGGTCATATGGTGGTTTTATTCCTAGCTTTTTAAGGAGTCTCCATACCGTTTTCCATAGTGGCTATATCAGTTTACATTCCCACCAGCAATGCAAGAGTGTTCCCTTTTGTCCACACCCTCTCCAGCATTTATTATTTGTAAACTTTTGATGATGGTCATTCTGCCTGGTGTGAGGTGGTATCTCATTGCTTTGATTTGCGTTTCTCTAATAATGGGCGATGTTGAACATCCTTTCATGTGCTTGTTAGCCATCTGTATGTCTTCTTTGGAGAAATGACTCTTCAGGTCCCTTTCACACTTTTTGATTGGGTTGTTTGCTTTTTTGGTATTGAGTTGTATGAGCTGCTTTTATATTTTGAAAATTAATTCCTTATCAGTTGTTTCCCTTGTTATTATTTTCTCCCATTTTGAGGATTGTCTTTTCACAAGTTAGTGACAATTCCTTCAACCTGTGGCCCGCAGGGGTTGACTGATCAAGTGGAGAGACTGGGTCACAGAGAGACTGAATATATCTCTCTGAGATGACTTCTGATGAAGAAAGAACCTGTGGAGGGAAGTGGATGATATTTTCCAAGAGTTGTCTACACTAGTTATTGGCTAGACTTGAGTCAGCTGGAAAGGGAAACTGGCCCTAATGTTTATTAAAGCCACAAAATTTATTTATTTCTTGTTGTTCAGTCATTGTGTCCAACTCTGTGACTTCATGAACTACAGCATGCCAGGCTTCCATGTCCTTCACTATCTCCCAGAGTTTACTCAAAATCATGTCCATTGAGTCAGTGATGCCATCCAAAAGATGTTGAGCATCTTTTCATGTGCCTATTGGCCATCTGTATGTCTTCTTTGGAGAAATATCTAGATCTTTCACCCATTTTTGATTGCTTTTTTGATATTGAGCTGTATGAGCCATTTGTATATTTTGGAAATTAATTCCTTGTCGGTCATATCATTTGCAAATATTTTCTTCTAGTTCATAGGTTGTCTTTTGTTTTGTCTGTGGTTTTCTTTGCTGTGCAAAAGCTTATAAGTATGCCCAATTTGTTTACTTTTGCTTTTATTTCCGTTACTCTAGAAAGCAGATCCAAAAAATATTTCTGCAATTTGTGTCGAAGAGTATTCTGCCTGCATTTCTTCTAGAAGTTTTATGATTTCTGATCTTATGTTTAGGTCTTTAATCCATTTTGAATTTTTTTTTTTTGTATATGATGTTAGAGAATGCTCTAATTTTATTATTTTGCATGTAGTTGTGCAATTTTTCTTGCCTCACTTATTGAAGAAGGTGTCTGAATGGGAGCCTTGCTGAGTAGAATATTCTCCATTGTAGGTTTTTTTTTCCTTTTCATAACTTTAAATATATTATGCCACTCCCTTCTGTCTTACAGAATTTCTGCTGAAAAGTCAGCTGGTAATCTATAGAAATTCCCCTGTATATAATTTCTTGCTTTTCCCTTGTTGCTTCTAATCTCTCTTTAGCTTAATTTTTGCCATTTTAATTATGTTGTATCCTGGTGTGTTCCTCTTTGGGTTAATCCTGTGTGGATCTCTCTGTGCTTCCTGGACTTGGATGTTTGTTTTCATTCCCAGATTAAGGAAGTTTTCATCTATTTTGTCTTAAAATGTGTTCTCAGCCCGCTTTTCTCTCTCTTCTCCTTCTGAGACACCTATAATGGGAATATAAGTGCACGTAGTGTTGTCCCAGAGGTGTCTTAAACTGTTCTCATTTATTTATTTTTTTTCAATTTCAGTGATTTTCACTATCATCTTTCTAGCTCACCAATCTGTTCCTCTGTGTCATTTAGTCTACTGTTGATTTCTTCTAGTGTATTTTTCATTTCACTTGCTGTATTATTCATCTTTGGTTGCCTGTATTTTCTAACTTTTGTTCTAACTTCTCACTCTGTGCTTCCATTCTTCTCTTGAATTCCGTCATCATGTTTATGATCATCACTCTGAACTTTTTCTTATATTCTTAAATTTCTTAAATTCTTATATTCTTATATTTCTTAAATTTCCTATCTCCACTCACTTTGTTTTTCCTCACAAGAGCTTTATCCTGTTCCCTCATTTGGAACATGTTCTTCTGTCTTCTCATTTTGCCTAAACTGCTATCTTTATTTATATGTATTTCATAAGTTAGTTATGTTTTTTGACCTTGGATAAGTGAACTTTCGTAGGGGATGTCTTATGTATCTCAGCAGTGCACTCCTATTTTGTTACCAGAGCTATAGTGCTTCCCTCTGTGTGAGCTGCATGGGTTTTTCTATACTGATGAGCTGACTACTGGGTCTGGTAGACTTGGTTCACCCCTGGCCTGGTTGGCTGCCAGGCCTTGCTTTGTACAGATGCTGCATGCTGATGGTAGACAAGGCCAGGTCATGAGGTGGCTTGCTGCTTAGCCCCATTGGACACCAGGGCTATTGCTGGCTAACTGGTGAGCAGAGTCAGTGTCTAGGAGATCCTAGGGCTGGTGTCTGTTCACTAGTGAGTGAAGCTAGGTCCTGGGGTTAGTGCTGGACCACTGACAGGCAGAGCTGGATCCTAGGGTCTTGCTGCAGGGAACAGGGGCCCCAGGGCTGGTATCAGACTGCTGGTTATTGGGGCTGGTTCCTGACAGAGCTTTCTGTAGGGTCTGGGTGTTCAAAAGCTTGTGTTAGCCTGGTGATAAGTGGAGCCAGGGCCCAGCTGGTCTCAGAACACGATCTGGCCTGCTGACGGGTGGCCTGAGTCCCTAGACTGCAGGGGTGTGATTGTCCTACAGATGTTATTCACTTGCTCTTGGGTGAGGCTGGTCCAAAGACTAGAGCAGTCTTGTTGTTTTAAGTATTTTTTTTATCTTTATGATTTAGTCTGAATATTTTCTACTGGTACCTATAGAATTCTATATTCAGCTGTGTCTATTCTGGAGGTAAATGCATGTATTTTGTTTGTAATTTTATTTAATATGTTTTTCAGCTCTCAAATTTCCATTTTCTAAAACTTGATCCCAAGTCTCTAGTAAAATTCTCCACTATGTGATTTATAAATAGTGGTTATTTCAAAGTCCATTTCTTATAACTCCTACACCTGAATCTCCTATATGTCTGCTTCTATTGCCTATTAATAATTTTTTTGTTTATTTGGTCTTGTCTTCTGAGATGCTGGGTAATTTTATTAACTGTAGAAATAATTTGAAGGTTGTCACTTTCTAAAAAGAGAATTTGCTTTTGTTGACCATTAGAGTTGAGAAGATCACCTTAATATGATCTAAAATTGGACTGATTTAAAACTGTATTTTGGTCTTTGTGAGAGCTCATCTCTTCCTAGGTCACCGTTGCTTGTAGTGTACGTCCTTTACAACATTACACTTGAAAGAACGTTTTTCTTTTTAAAATTTTATTAGAGGAGGACGATAACTCCCTCATTGCTAAGCCTTAACACCTATTTTTGGATCTCCAGCACATCAGACCTCAAAAACTCTACTCAACTCCTGACCGTTTAGTCTCGGTTTTACGCTCAGTTTCTCACCCTCTGAACCTTATGCTATTTATTGATCAGCAGACACCTCAAGAGGAAAAGCTCATATAAAACTGAATTCACTTTAGCTAAATGCTAAAAGGCTTTCCTTTTCTCTATAATTCTGCTCCCTGAGTCTTGGCTGGCTTGATTTATTTCTGATGCTTTCAAATTTCTTTTTTATTTTGTCCAGATTTTCCAATTTTTTTGACAAATAGAAAGCTCAATATGGAAAAAATTATTTAATTTTGCTTAATTCTGTTAAGCATTTATTTGACACCAAAGTCAAAAGTATCCTTGATGTCTGTAATGGAATGAATGTTTGTGTCTCCCCAGAATTCATGAGTAATGTTCAAATCCCCAGTATGACTGTATTTGGTGTAAGGACGCAATTAAGGTTAAAGGAGTTCAAAAGGATGGGGTTTTTATCTGTTAGAATTAGTGTCCTTTTAGGAGGAGATACCAGAGAGCTCATTCTTTCTCGGCATATGCTCAGAGGAAAGATCACATGAGAAAAAAGTCACTATCTTCAACCCAGGAGGAGCGCCTACACCTGAAGCAGCATTCTGCCAAAAACTTAAATCTTGTACTTCCAGAATTATGAAAAAACTAATTTCTGTTGTTTAAGTCACACAGGCTTTGGTACTTTGTCACAGAAGCCTGAGCAGATGAATACAGCATCCATCACTCAGAGATCACCAGGACCAAATTTACTGTCAAAGTTGGAGATTGCATTTCTGATCAAGGATTGAAGTGTTTCTTAGGATTCGGTGTGTCTCACATGAAAAGAAAACCATTTAGAAACAAAGCAGAAGTTACCTTGTGTGACAACTTCATTAACAATTTTGTAACAAGCTCCTCTTACACTCTCTCACTAAAGACCCCTCTGTTCTCCATGTTGCATCAAACATTAACTAGCCTAACTCTGTTTGATTACAGCGGCATTTTATTTCTCTGCTCCCTGATTGAGAGGGGACTCAAAAGTTCTCCTTCTTGGCTACACTCCTAGAAAGGGGACTGGCTTTTCAACTTCTGGATGGAGGCTCACTAACTACAAACACTCAAGGGCCTCCAGGCATGGAGCTGCAGGTGACAGATCTCCAAGAAGAAGTTGACATGTGTTTCTCAGGGAGACTGTGTATGTAGGTGAATGTAGAATTGGTGCTTGGAGAATTCTGAAGTTGTGAGATAAGATGGAGCAGCTCATGCTTGTAAGAAAAAGAAAGTGCAGCAACAGTCTAGAGTCAAGATGACTAGATTCTTTGTTTGTCAAGTAGATATTTTGTGAGGCCACCATCTCAAACCTTCTTATAAAACTCTGTTCTGAGAGGGGTCTGTGTGAAGGACTGAAAGGAAGCTGCCAGGGTCAGGGAATGAGGGGGTCACAAGAGGTCAACTGGAGACAGTCTGCCCTTATCAGGGAACTGTCACTGCAGAGTTCTCAGAAGGTGGGGAGGGCATTCAACATCTATTAACATGCAGGAATGATAGAGAGAGAGACAGACAGGCATACAGACAGACAAGCAGATAGATCACACACTGGACTTTAGATATCTCACTGCAGATGACACTGATGTATACCCAACAGGGTTCCCCAGTGCCCCCCTACATTCAGGATCTTCCCTTAAATCCTAGAGAACCAAATAAGGAAGAAAGATCTCTAAGTATCAAAATGAAAGGAGCAGGATAAAAAGGAAACGGGAACCTACTCCAGTTTTCTTTCCTGGAGAATTCCATGGAGAGAGGAACCTGGCAGGCTATAGTTCGTGGGATCGTGAAAATCGGACATAACTTAGTGCTATCTTTCTTTTCCACTCTTCCCTGTGGTGGGTCCCCAAGCTCCCAATCAGATCTGAACTGAGCAGAGGCCATGGAAAGGCTTTTAATTTTGTGAGATATTTAAGATATGACTTGTATCAAGCTGGATCTTAGCCTACCTGAAAGTTGGTCTTGATTAGCTAAGTGGAGATAGGCTTCTACCTGAAAGTAGATCAGACAGCCCTGGGATCAGCTTGGACTCCATCAAAGGTGGTGAAGGATTTTCCAGGAATGAAGGTGGTCCTAGCTAAACATAAAGCTGTTTTTGGTTGTATGCAATCATGTTTCACCCAATCACTATGTAGTTTAAATAGATAGTAACATAATAGATTTCACAGGGTAAAACAAATTGACAGTTGTATGGACAATACACTGTATGAGCTCACAGAGGCTGAAAGGGTGTGGAATGAATTTTTGGAAGGTGAGAATAGTAATGAAGAGCTTTAGATGGGTCTTTATAGAATAAATTGTTTCAGTAGGAAAAGACAAAGTAGACAAAATAATTTCCAATGGAAGTTTAACTTGAGCAAAAATGTGGAAGTGGAAAAACTTCAAGTACTTATAGGAAACCAGAGTAGGTCAGCAGGTTGAGGACAATGACAGAGAAGGAGGCTGGAGCAGAAGGGTATGAATGGCTGTATGGAATTTCTTCAAAAACCAGTTTACTGTGCCTAGAAGTAGCCTGACAGAGGTCTATTTTTTCTAGGTCTCTCTGTCTTCACCTCCCTGTGTCTTCCCAGCTATCTTTTCAATTCCCCTTCTCTCAGCCTTCTGATCTAATCTGTTCTTTCTGTGCATCAACCTCCAACTGAAGGCCCCAAGAGTTTTATATGGCAGATAAAATGTATTTATTACTGTTGTGAAAATAAAATAAAAATCAGTCATACTTCAAAGAGTTAAAGAATATTGACGTGTATGTATGGAATTTAAAAAGATGGTAATGATCACCCTATATGTGAGACAGCAAAAGAGACACAGATATAAAGAACAGACTTTTGGACTCTGTGGGAAAAGGCTAGGGAGGGATGATTTGAGAGAATAGCATTGAAACGTGTATATTACCATATGTGAAATAGATCACCAGTCCAAGTTTGTTGCATGAAATAAGGCACTCAAAGCCGGTGCTCTGGGACAACACTGAGGGATGGGATGGGGAGGGAGGTAGCCGGGGTGTTCAGGATGGGGGACACATGTACACCCATGGCTGATTCATGTCAGTGTATGGCAAAAACCACCACAATATTGTAAAGTAATTAGCCTCCAATTAAAATAAATATATTAATTAAAAAAAAAAGAGTTTAAAAAAAAACATAAATTGACCTAGCAATTTGGTTTCCAATGAACTGACCATTTTGAAAATTGATTTCAAAGGACATAAAGACAAAATAAAAGTGACTATTAACTTATCATCAAACATGGGACATCCTTGAGAGTGAAAGAAAGTGCTGTCTGTGATTATACTGGGATGACAGACATGATAATGAAATCACAGGACTGCTCACAGAAAAACTGTGAAAGACACTGATCTGACAAGGTTTGGGATGACACCCAGCTCCCATGCCACCATTTGACTCTCTTGAAGATGAATGCTCTTCTTTCCCTCCCATGAGGTTATAAACTCCTTAGGGCTAGAATTGTGTTCAGTCCCCACCTTTGATTCAAGTGTAACTGCCCACTCAGTGCTCTGTATATCATGGGTTCTCAATAAGTGTATATTGACTTCATGGGAAGGCAAAAAAAAAAAAAAATGTTTGGACTGTGGGATGCAGAAAAGGCCTATCAGGAAAGCCAAGGTGGAGACCCCATGAGAGACCTCAGGGTCACTGGGGAAATGTGGAATTTGTCTGTGATGGAGGTTGAAGAGCCAAGAAACTTGCCCCGCTTTCTGTGCCCTGGCTGCCCTGTGCCTGTCTAATGGCCAGGTTTCCTCCCTCCATCTCGCTGGCCTTCTTCTGGTCTTGTCCCCAAGCTCCCTATTTGGTTTTCTTTAATTATAAGCTTGGGAGCTTCTTCTCCAGGGCTGGAATTTGTGGGCTCCTCTGGGACTTCACAGTTTTAACTTCCTCACTCAGGTTCAGTGTTAAGTATTTCACAGGCAACAGGAGACAGTTCTGCAACAAGGGCAGAGAGGCAGCCCATGGAAGGTGGACTGGCGTCAAAGGGTGGGCTCAGATACACAGATCCTGACTCTGTCCCCATCTGCCCACCACCATCTCCTTGACTGAGTTCACTTTCTCCATATCCCCTTACACTAAGAGGAAGCTGTTGACTGTCTGAGTCTTGCTGTGTGAGCTGGAGAGTCACAGGAAGGCTGCAGGCAATACCTCAGCCTGAGTCTGGCTGAGAAGTTGGTGGGGGCAGAGAAAGGAAGTCAAAGCTGGGGGAAGGGTCTCCTCCCTATGTACTCTGACCCAGTAAGTACAAATATGAAAAGGGCAATGAAATGATTTTGACACTGGAATCTCTGCCATAGCGTATCTGCTGAATTTTTTTTCCTTCAGGGAACCCACTTAAAGGTGAGTGAGGATCTTTTCCTGTCAACCTTCTTCTCTCCTCTTTCCAGTTCCTATTACTAATTGTTGGTCATTTCACATTTCTGCTTGAATATCATTTCTTCTTCCCGCTGTTGTCTGTCTCCTTCAGCTGTTTTTCTCTTTTTTTTTTTTGGAGTTGGTGGTGGGCATATACCTTTTAGTGTTATGTGTCTTTTCTGTCTTTCTTCTAGTCCTTTTCTTTTTTAAAATTGTTTAGTTTTAATTGAAGGATAATCGTTTTGCAATATTGTATTGGTTTCTGCCATACATCAGCATGAATCAGCCATAGTACCCCTATGTACATATGTCCCCTCCCTCTTGAACCTTCTTCCCACCTCCCACCCCATCCCATCTCTAGTTTGTCACAGAGCCCACATTTCTTCTAGTTCTTTGCATTTGATCTATTTCTCTGTTTTTCTTTCTTTAATTTCTAATTGATCTTTATCTTTTTTCTTTCTCTTGGTTTGGATTGGGAGCCTTAGTGTTAGGTTCCTGGGTTGAATAGTGGTTTACAGCAGGAGGACAAAGGATGAATGGGGAGAGGTAGGGGTGAAGGGGCAGGAAAGACAGGACTGATATGGGACTTAGTGTCAACCTGTCCTCCAATGTATATTTTATATACTAAGTGGCTTTTTTATGCTGTCCTTTCTAGGAAAAAAATTAAGCCATTAACTAAATAGCAGAAAGGAATGAAATTAATGAGCAGGAAATGAATAACGTGGAATACTAAGATAGTTTCTTGAGTTGTTTGCATATTACAATCACTCATTCAACAATATTTACTGAGTGCATAATACATGTCAGTTACTGCTCTAGGAGCTGGATATTCCCCCATGAGAAAAAATGGCATTGGGGGATATGGGTTCTAGTTGAAAAGCAGAAGACAAATCTATTTGAATTAAATGTAGAAGGTCTGACGGTGTTGAATGCTATGAGAAACACAAGGCAGGGAAGGAATGGGGAGGAGAGGATTTCAGTTGCCAATAGATCTGAGGAAGCCCTGGCTTAGAAGGTTAGTTAGTAGGTGAAGGGACAAGATAGAGCTTATGTGCGATCAAATTTCCATGAATAGGTAAGAGCAAGCACTAAGGGCCCTGAGGCTGGGATGGGAGTAAACACAGGATGCTGGCGAGACCAGAGTCATAGGGATTCTGGGGAGAACAGAAGAAAAGAAAGTCTGAGTGGTAATAGAAAGTCTGTTGATAAAAGCATTCCTTTATTCTTGAAAAATTTTGTCTTTTATTCTTACAGAGATGAGTTCACTTTAGTGGTTAGCTGCTCAGTCATGTCCAACTCTTTGCAACCCCATGGCTATTCTGTCCATGGGGATTCTCCAGACAACAATGCTAGAGTGGGTTTCCACGCCCTCCTCCAGGGGCTCTTCCCAACCCAGGTCTCCTGCCTTGCAGTGCAGTGTGCAAATAGACCAGGATGGGGCAGGGATGGAATGGCTGATGAGGCAAATTCAGTTAGAGACCATCATCGTCCAGGAGAGCAGCGATGACAGTGTGGCCAGGTAGGATGGGCAAGAATGGAAAGCGGTCAGGGGTAGATACATTTTGCAGAAAGAACCACCAGAGATTTATGATGTTGGGATGTGAGAGGGAAGGAGAAATTCGATATGACCTATGTGTTGTGTCCTGAGAAACTGGACAGACCTGCCCTTAATTTACATGGGAAGGTTAGACCAGGTGTTTTGTTTCTCCAGAGGACACCAAAACTCTATCTAATCACTTTAGGTAAGATAAGCCCATTGAACATCCAAATGGAGAAGGTGAGTATAGAGTGTTATAAGAATTAGAATTCAAGTGAGCTTATATGTCATTAATCAACTCTATAATATTGTGGTATACAGTGGTGGGTGAGTGGGAAAGTGGAGGTGTAGAGTGTATGTCTTTGAAGGTACTTGCAGCCAAATGATTATATACACATTAGGTCCTTAGCATAAATGGAGGAATTTCTGGTGTGAGGTCTATGGGACCCGGTTTGTTCAGTTGATTGATTCAGTCTGGGGCTGATATGGCCAAGATGGTATTTGAAGACTATAGGAACAGTGATTTGCTCCTGTAGTAGGACCTCCCATCACACCTTTGTGTTGTTTTTGGCAAGGATACCTGGGCATGTCTTTTCTGGGCATGAGTAGAACGTGCTCTGTTCTGTAGGAATTTAGCTCACAGAGCCTACCTCCATGGTGGTGGATCTGGGCAAGGCTATCCCAGTTTTAGAAATTACTCTGTTTCTTTATACAGAGAGTGTATCTTGAGTGGTTGCCTTGTTTCCTCTATGCAAGGAGGTAAGGTAGACATGAATATATCCTAAATCAATGTCTCCTGGATACCCCTGTAATCCATTTGCAGAGAAATTCTATTCTTTTGTAAATATCTCAAGATAGTTCTTACTGTATCACTTACTATCCCTCAGAGGAAGAAACATAGCAATGAAGTAGTATATTGAGGTCAAGAACAAGGGCTCCAGCAATTGAAGTGAAAGTCTCTCTACTTTCAGGAAGTGGAAGTTGCAGCTATGTATTACTTCACCTTGATTATTTTATTCAATCAACACATATGTATTGAGGGTATACTATGAACCAGGAAGCCATTAGGGGCTGAACTCATTAGGGGGTGCCAATGTCATGGTGAATGATAAATGATGCTCTTATTCCAAAAGGATGAGACAGACAATAAAAGTTTTAAAATGTAATCCTGTGTGTGTTGAATGGTGTAAGTGTTGTGGACAAAACAAAAGCAAGAAAGGACTTGAAAATGCAAGATGTTTATAATTTTAGTGACTTTCACAGAATGTATCTCTTAAGAGGTTGGCATTTGAGTAAAAATCAGAAGCAGATGAGAGATAGAAATATGAGGAAAGAGCATTCCAAAGAGAAAAAATGCAAAGATCCAAAGGTGGGAGTGCCCAAGGAAATTCAAGGAAACACAGTGAGCAGAGGGGACATGGTAGGAAACGAGGTCAGAGATATGAGTGTGCGTGTTTGTGTGTGTATCATGTAGGCCCTTGTGTGCCACTCTAAGTATTTGGGCCTTATCTGGGGTAATTTGGGGCTTCCCTGGTGGCTCATATTTAATTTGAGAAGTCATTGAGATACTTTCAGCAAGAGAATTACATTATATGACTTACATTTTAAGCAGACTCATTTGAACTGTTATGAAAATAGACTCTAGGGTTTCAGTGATAGAAGCCCGGAGACTTACTAGAAGCCTGTAAGAGTCCATCTAAGACAGAATAGTGGCTTGGACCAAGGCAGCTGTAGAGGAAATAAGCATTAACTGGATTCTGAGATATTCTGAATAGTATAGACAAGAGGCTTTTCTGATAGTTTGGATGTAAAAGACACAGAGGAATTAAAAATGGTTCTAAGGTATTTGAGCTCAGCAAAATAAAGAAAATCTCAAGTATCCATTACTTTCCTTTATTGTACCATATATGAATTATCTCTTTGGATGCAATGGTCCAAGTTCTGCTAGAGATAGTATACTGAGTCCATTTAGTCCTGCTAAAAAGAGTCAGCGCCATATGGGAAAGCCAGTATTTTGCCTATTAAAAGAGGATTGTCCAATAGTCCTGTGACATGTAAACTAACTCAGATTCTATTCTTCTTGGTATGGATACATACAAATGTAGATAAATGGTTCAATTCTATGAGATAGCAAATATCCTATCATCTGTGTTTTGGGAAAAATGAAAGAATGTGCTGTGCTAAGTCTCTTCTGTCATGTCCAACTCTTTGCAACGCTATGGACTAGCTGGCCAGGCTCCTCTGTCCATGGGATTCTCCAGGCAAGAATACGGGAGTAGGTTACCATGCCCTTCTCCAGGGGATCTGCCCAACCCAGAGGTCAAACCCATGTCTCTTACATCTCTGGCATTGGCAGACGGGTTCTTTACCACTGTGCCACTTGGAAAGCTCCTATCCTCTTATATATCCCTAAGCATGTACCGTTGTGCTCTAATGAATTACAAAAGATACAGATGACTGAAGAAGAATAATTCAGAGATAAGTAAAGACATGTCTCTCAATCTCAGAATTTCTCTGTCCATGTTTTCAGGTGACTGTGAACAACTGAACCATGGGGATATGGTTGAACCAATCATCTGTAGATGGCTTCATTCTCTTGGGCATCTTTTCTCATAGCCAGGCTGATTTTGCCCTATTCTCTGTGGTTATGGTGGTCTTCACAGTGGCCCTCTGTGGGAATATCCTCCTCATCGGTCTCATCTACATGGATCCTCGACTTCATACACCCATGTACTTCTTCCTCAGCCAGCTCTCCCTCATGGACCTTCTGTTGGTCTGTGACATTGTGCCCAAGATGGCATTCAACTTCTCGTCTGGCAGGAAGTTCATCTCCTTTGTGGGTTGTGGCATACAAATTGGATTTTTTGTCTCTCTCGTGGGATCTGAAGGGCTCTTGCTGGGACTCATGGCTTATGACCGCTATGTGGCCATTAGCCACCCACTTCACTATCCCATCCTCATGAGTCAGAGGGTCTGTCTCCAGATTGCTGGGAGTTCATGGACTTTTGGGATAATAGATGGAATGATACAAATGGTGGGAGCCATAAGCTTACCCTACTGTAGCTCAAGGAATGTGGATCATTTCTTCTGTGAGGTTCCAGCTTTATTGAAATTGGCCTGTGTAGACACATCCATTTTTGATTCCCTGCTTTTTGCTTGCTGTGTCTTCATGCTGCTCTTGCCCTTCTCCATCATTGTGGCTTCCTATGCTCGAATTTTGGGGGCTGTGCTCCATATGCACTCTGCTCATGCTCGTAAAAAGGCTCTGGCCACCTGTTCTTCCCACCTTACTGCTGTGTCCCTCTTCTATGGGGCAGCCATGTTTATCTACCTTAGGCCTAGGCGTTACCGGGCCCCGAGCCATGACAAGGTGGTCTCTCTCTTCTACACAGTCCTTACACCGATGCTCAACCCTCTCATTTATAGCTTGAGAAATCGGGAGGTGATGGGCGCCTTGAAGAAGGGGCTGGATCACTGCAGGATTGGCAACTGGCACTGAACACCAGGGCATCTGGAGCCTGGTGCTGCCACCTCCTGTTTGCATAATGTTGGCAAGTCATTCACGTTTTGTGAGTGACTGTTTCCTCACCAATAAATGGGAATCATGACACTGCCCTACCTCACAGGGATTTTGTTGGGATAACTATATGTAAATCTAAAGCGCCATGAGGAAGCAATGCATTCTTATTATTATAATTATTGATGATTTATGAAGTCTTTGAAGGAAATTCACTCTATTTTTAATTCTTCTTGGTTATAGTTGTGTTTTATTGAGTGCTTGCTAAGTCCTGGGTACAGTCTTTTTTCATTTATGTATCATGTATATTATTTATATTCATCTATATTTATATTCATCTATATTTCACCTAATAAATGTAAATATTTTAAATAAAAACTTTCTAGATGGGAGAAATTGAGTCTCTATGATTCTTTATAGGATGGTTCCTAGTCTAAGGGATGTGGGGGAAGGAGAGGTGTGGAATGGGAGTTTGGGGTTGGTAGATGAAAACTACCTTTAGAATAGATAAGCAACAAAGTCCTACTGTGTAGCACAGGAAACTATATCCAATCTCCTGGGATAAACCATAATGGAAAAAACATTTAAAAAAAGAATATATATATGTGTAAAACTGAGTCACTTTGCTGTATAGCTGCTGCTGCTGCTGCTAAGTCGTTTCAGTCGTGACCGACTCTGTGTGACCCCATAGACGGCAGCCCACCAGGCTCCTCCGTCCATGGGATTTTCCAGGCAGAGACTGGCAAAACATTGTAAATCAACTATACTTCAATAAAAAAGAAACACAAACATATCCTTAACTGCTAATAAATTATTTATATATTTCCAGTACCTGGTTCTGTGCCTCATAGGTAGTAGTTACTTAATAAACTTTATTGAACGAAGGCAAGAAGAAGACATCAAAAGGGATATATGTATGAAAACATTTTTAAAAGCACTATTCAGGTGCCAAATTTGCTGTGGCAACTGTGATTACTTCTGTACTCAAAGTTGTGCAAAAGTAAAACTATATCTGTTTTGGAAAGTGGAGATTAGAACAGAAATAAAGACAGAATTTGAGCCATTGTTTAATAACTTACATATCAGTCAGGGTACAACCAGGAATAAAAACTTTATCAGTTGCTTTAGCAGAAAAAGTGTAGTGTAAAGAGTTGTTAACCAGATATTTGAGAACTGAAATGGCAAAAGAACACTAAGGATTGCAGAGGAAAAAACAATCTGCAAAAAGAAGTTACTCTTTCTAGTGTGAGGTTGTTGTTCAGTTGCTCAGTTGTGTCCGACTCTTTGTGACCCCATGGACTACAGCACGCCAGGCTTCGCTGTCCTTCACTATCTCCCTGAGTTTGCTCAGATTCATGTCCATTGAGTCAATGATGCCATCCAACCATCTCATCCTCTGTCATCCCCTTTTCCTCCCGCCTCCAATCTTTCCCAGCATCAGGTCTTTTCAAATGAGTCAGCTCTTCACATTAGGTGCCAAAGTATTGGAGTTTCAGCTTCAGCATCAGTCCTTCCAGTGAACACTCAGGACTGATCTCCTTTAGGATGGACTGGTTGGATCTCCTTGCAGTCCAAGAGACTCTCAAGAGTCTTCTCCAACACCACAGTTCAAAAGCATCAATTCTTTGGCACTCAGCTCTCTTTATAGTCCAACTCTCACATCCATACATGACTACTGGAAAAACCATAGCCTTCACTACATGGACCTTTGTTGGCAAAGTAACATCTCTGCTCTTTAATATGCTGTCTAGGTTGGTCATAACTTTTCTCTCAAGGAGCAAGCGTGTTTTAATTTCATGGCTGCAATCACCATCTGCAGTGATTTTGGAGCCCCTCAAAATAAAGTCAGCCACTGTTTCCACTGTTTCCCCATCTATTTGCCATGAAGTGATGGGACTGGATGCCATTATCTTTGTTTTATGAATGTTGAGCTTTAAGCCAACTTTTTCACTCTCCTCTTTCACTTTCATCAAGAGGCTCTTTAGTTCTTCTTCGATTTCTGTCATAAGGTTGGTGTCATAACCTCTGCATATCTGAGGTTACTGATATTTCTCCCAGCAAAATACTCTAGAAGGAATCAATAGCAGACTATCTGAAGCAGAAGAACAAATCAGTGAGCTGGAAGATAAAATGGTGGAAATAACTTCTGAAGAGCAGAATAAAGTAAAAAGAATGAAAAAAAACCTGAGGATAGTCTCAGAGACCTCAGGGACGATATCAAACGCACCAACATTCAAATCACAGGGGTGCTAGAAGAAGAAGAGAAAAAGAAAAGGTATGAGAAAATTTTGAAAATTTCCACAACATGGAAAAGGAAATAGTCAATCAAGTCCAAGAGGCACAAAGAGTCACATACAGAGTAAACCCAAGGAGAAACATACCAAGACACATACTGATCAAACTAACAAAGACTAAACACAGAGAAAGAATATTAAAAGCAGCAAGGGAGAAGCAACAAGTAACATTCAAGGGAAACCCCATACACCTAACAACTGATCTTTCAGTAGAAACTTTGCAGGCCAGAAGGGAATGGCAGGATACTTTAAAGTATTGAAAGGGAAAAATCTACACCCAAGATTACTATACCTGGCAAGGACCTCATTCAAAATTTATGGAGAAATAAAAATCTTTTCAGACAAGCTGAATTCAGACAAGAGAATTCAGTAGCACCAAATCAGCTTTACAACAAATGTGAAAGGAACTTATATAGTCAAGAAATACAAGAGAAGAAAAAGGATCTACAAATTCAATCCCAAACAATTAAGAAAATGACAATAGGAACATATATATCAATAATTACTTTAAATGTAAATAGATTAAATGCTCCAACCAAAAGACACAGACTAGCTGAATGGATACAAGAAACCCACTTCAGACCTCAAGACACATACAGACTGAAAGTGAGAGGATGGAAAAATATATTCCATGCAACTGGGAAGCAAAAGGAAGCTGGAGTAGCAATCCTCATATCAGACAAAATAGACCATAAAAAAAGAAGATTACAAGAGATAAGGAAGAACACTACATAATGATCAAGGAATCAATCCAAGAGGAACACATAACAATTGTAAATATCTATGCACCCAACATAGGAACACCTCAATACATAAGACAAACACTAACAGACATAAAAGGAGAAATTGACAGTAACACAATAATAGTAGGAGACTTTAACACTCCATTCACACCAATGGACAGATCGTCAAAACAGAAAATTAATAAGGAAAGACAAGTCTTAAATGATACATTAGAAACGAATCTCATCGATATCATCAGGACATTCCATCCAAATACAGAAGAATACACCTTCTTCTCAAGTGCACATGGAACATTTTCCAGGATAGACCACATCTTGGGTCACAAAGCAAACCTCAGTAAATTTAAGAAAATTGAAATTGTATTAAGCATCTTCTCCAGCCACAACGTTATGAAACTAGATACCAATTACAAGAAAAAAATTGTAAGATACACAAACACATGGAGATTAAAAAACACATTTCTAAGTAACAGGTTACTGAAGAAATCAAAAGGGAAATCAAAAAATTTCTAGAAACAAACGACAATGAAAACACGACAACTCAAAACCTATGGGATGCAGCAAAACCAGTTCTAAGAGGGAAGTTCATAACAATACAGTCTTACCTCAAGAAATAAGAAAAACATCGAATAGACAACCTAAATTTACACCTAAAACAATTTGGAAAGGAAGAACAAAAAACCCCCAAAATTAGTAGAAGGAAAGAAATCATAAAGATCTGAGCAGAAATAAATGAAAAAGAAATGAAAGAAACAATAGTAAAGATTAATAAAACTGAAAGCTGGTTCTTTGAGAAAATAAACAAAATTGACAAACCTTTAGCCAGACTCATCAAGAACAAAACAGAGAAGAATCAAATAAACAAAACTAGAAATGAAAAAGGAGAGGTTATAATGGACAGTGCAGAAATACAAAGGATTATGAGAGACTCTTACGAACAACTATATGGCAATAAAATGGATAACCTGGAAGAAATGGACAGATTCTTAGAAAAGTTCAATCTTCCAATATTGAACCAGGAAGAAATATAAATTATGAACAACACAATTACAAGCACTGAAATTGAAGCTGTGATCAAAAATCTCCCAAACAACGAAAGCCCAGGACCAGATGGCTTCACAGAAGAGTTCTATCACATTTAGAGAAAAACTAACGCCTATCCTTCTAAAACTCTTTCAAAAAACGGCAGAGGAAGGAACACTTCCAAATTCATTCCACAAGGCCACCATCACCCTGATACTCAAACCAGACAAAGGCAACAGAAAAAAAGTAAACCACAGGCCAATACCACTGATGAACATAGTTGCAAAAATCCTCAACAAAAGTTTAGCAAACAGAATTCAGCAACATATCAAAAAGTTCATACACCATGATTAAGTTAGGTTTATTCTGGGAATTCAAGGATTCTTCAATATATTCAAATTGATCAATGTGATACACCATATTAACAAATTAAAAGATAAAAACCATATGCTAATCTCAATAGATGTAGAAAAAGCCTTTGACAAAATTCAGCACCCATTTCTGATTAAAACTCTTCAAAAAATGGGCATAGAAGGAACCTACCTCAACATAGTAAAGGCCATATATGATAAGCCTACAGAAAATATTTTTCTCAATGGTGAAAAACTGAAAGCATTCCCCCTAAGATTAGGAACAAGACAAAGGTGTCCGCTTTCACCACTAGTATTCAACATAGTTTTGGAAGTCCTACCTTCAGCAATCAGAGAAGAAAAAGAAATAAAAGGAATCCAGATCAGAAAAGAAGAAGTAAAGCTCTCACTGTTTGCAGATGACATGATACTGTACACAGAAAACCCTAAAGATAGTATCAGAAAATTACTAGTGCTAATTAGTGAATTCAGCAAAGTTGCAGGATACAAAATCAATACACAGAAATCACTTGCATTTGTATATACTAACAATGAAAAATCAGAAAGGGAAATTAAGGAATCAATCCCATTCACCACTGCAACAAAAATAATTAAATATCTAGGAATAAACTTACCTAATGAGACAAAAGAACTGTACACAGAAAATTATAAGACACTAATGAAAGAAATGAAAGATGACACAAACAGATGGAGAGATATTCCATGTTCCTGGGTAGGAAGAATTAATATTGTGAAAATGGCTATACTACCAAATGCAATCTACAGATTCAATGCAATCTACAGTATTCAATTATACTACAACTCTTAGAGAAAAACATAGGCAGAACACTCGATGACAGAAATCAAAGCAAGATCCTCTATGACCCACCTCCTAGAGTAACGGAGAAAAAAACAAATGTAAACAAGTGGAGCCTGATTAAACTTAGAAGCTTTTGCACAGCAGAGGAAACTATAAGTAAGGTGAAAAGACAGCCCTCTGAATGGGAGAAAGTAATAGCAAATGAAACAACTAACAAAGGATTAATTTCCAAAATATACAAGCAGCTCATACAACTCAATGCCAGAAAAACAAACAACCCAATCAAAAAGTGGGAAAAAGACTTAAACAGAGATTTCTCCAAAGAAGATATACAGATAGCTAACAAACAGATGAAAAGATGCTCAATATCACTTATTATTAGAGAAATGCAAATCAAAATTACCATGAGATATCACCTCACACCAGTCAGAATGACCATCGTCAAAAAGTCTACAAACAATAAATGCTGGAGAGGGTGTCCAGAAAAGGGAACGCTTTTGCACTGTTGGTGGGAATGTAAATTGATACAGCCACTGTGGAAGACGGTATGGAGAGTCCTCAAAAAACTAGGAATAAAACCATCATATGACCCAGCAATCCCATTCCTAGGCATATACTCTGAGAAAACCAAAATTGAAAGAGACACATGTATCCCCTTGTTCATTGCAGCACTGTTTACTAAGATAGGACATGGAAGCAACCTAGATGTCCAACCTAGATGACAGATGAATGGATAAAGAAGCTGTGGTACATACACACAATGGAATATTACTCAGCCATAAAAAGGGACACATTTGAGTCAGTTCTGATGAGGTGAATGAACCTAGAACCTATTATACATGGTGAAGCGAGTCAGAAAGGGAAAGATAAATATCATATTTTAACACATATATGCGCTATCTAGAAAAAATGGTACTGAAGAATTTACTTATAGGGCAGCAATGGAGAAACAGACAGAGAATAGACTTATGGGCATGGGGAGAGGAGAGGAGAGGGTGAGATGTATGGAAAGAGTAACATGGAAACTTCCATTACCATATGTAAAGTAGATAGCCAAGGGGAATTTGCTGTATGTCTCAGGAAACTCAAACAGATGCTCTGTATCAATCTAGAGGGGTGGGATGCAGTGGGAGATAGAAGAGAGGTTCAAAAGGGAGGGGATATATGTATACCTATAGCCGATTCATGTTGAGGTTTGACAGAAAACAACAAAATTCTGTAAAGCAGCTATCTTTCAATAAAAAAATAAATTAAAAAAAGATTCTCTTTGTTCTTACTTTCCAATAATTTAATTACAATGTATCACTGTAAGGATATCTCATGTTTGTGCTTTTTGAAATTCATTGAACTTAAGTGTGTTGATTCAAGTCTTTTTTTATCAAACTTGAACAGTTTCAATATTTATTTCTTTAAATAGTCTTACAGTGTCTTTCCTCTCTTTCTTGAAAAGAAAGAAATGCCTATGTTGCTTTGCTTGATAACGTCCCATAGTCTCTTAGATTCTTTCAATTATTCTTCATTCTTTTTTCTTTCTACTTCTTAGACCTGCTAATCTGAAATGACCATAATCAATGGCTCTCATTTTTAATTTTGCTTTTTAAAGTATGATATTGATGCCTCTAGTGAGTTTTTCATTTCAATTATGTACTTTTCAGGTTCAGAATGTTTGTTTGTTTCATTTTATAATTTATATCTATTTATTGATATTCTCTATTTATTCATGGATTCTTTTCCTAGTTTCTGTAGCTTTTTCTCCATAGTTTCCTTCAGCACTTGGAGAATATTTAAGTCAATTGACTTAAAGTCTTTGTCTGGTAGGTTTAATGTCTGCTTTCTCAAGGATAGCTTCTTTGCATTTCTTGTCTTTATAGTTTGTGATTTTTCACTGAAAATTGGATACTTTGAATATTATAATGTGGTAACTCTGGAAATTAGATTCTTCCTCCTCCTCAGTGTTGTTTCTGTTGCTTGCTATAGGCTTTATTTGTTTAATGAGATTTATAAACGATTTTTGTAAAGTCTGTATTTTGTCTCTATTTTTGGGCTTTAGAAGGAATGGAGAGAAGTTACATTAGTAACTGCATTTCTATAACAAGGAGAGGACTTTAGTTTGTCTATTCAGTTTAATTCTCAGAACGAATATTTTATAGTTAAAATTATTATTTCCATTTTACAAATGAGGAAACTGGGATTCACATGGGTCCCTTGTCTAAAAGAAGCTTAAACAACATGGACATACAGCTCTGCCTGACTTCAAGGTAAAGTGTCTGTGCCATGCTACCTTTATTTTTAGGAATTTTTTAGTATAACAAAAGCTCAACTGGGTTAGAAATGACAGAAAAGTGGGCAAGAGGAGGTCAGTCCAGGGACAGATTACCTCTTTATCACAACAGATTGTTTGTTGAATCTTTCATCTCTTGAGGACTTTGAATTGCAGCAGAATTGAACTCTGAGGTTAGAAGGGTCAGTATGATTTTTGGTGGGCATCTCTTCATTTATCCTGGGTCTCCCTGGTGGTGCAGTGGTAAAGAATGCACCTGCCAATGCAGGAGATGCAGGAGACATAGATTGAATCTCCGGGTCGAGAAGATCTCCTGGAGTAGGAAATGGCAACCCAGTCCAGTATTCTTGTCTGGAAAATTTCATGGACAGAGGAGCCTGGTGGACTACAGCCCGTGTTGTCACAAAGAGTCAGACATGACTGAGCACACAGTGCACACTCTTCATTTAACCTAGATAATGGGAAGAGGCAGAAGGAATCAGAGGGGCAACAGTCTGGAAGACTCTGGAAGATGTCCTGGTAGCTTCATCTACACGCATTATTTACTGGACATGAACCACAGTGGTTTGCTAGTGAACCACAACTCAGAACAAAAGCCAACATTTCCCATTCCATTTTGGAATGGAAGGAGGGCCGATTTCCCCCAGATTGTCCTATAGAATCTCTCCCCACTTTTCTTCTCTACATATCCCCAGGAGAGATTTTGTTTTGTGGTGAGATCAGGTGAGCAGATAACTTTGAAGGAGACTTCCTTCCCCAAGAGATTTAATTGCAAGGGACTGGGAACAAAGATGTTGCAGAAGATGATTCTCTAAGGATTTGTGAAAATAGAAGTAACTTTCCTCAGTCACAGCAGAAGGGAGAACAATGGATAGCAGTGAGGGCTGGCAAGGAATAAAGTCTCTTAGATAGATGCTTGACCTGGCCCAGCAAGGGGTTTCTTACACAGGTGAGAGGCTCTATATTTTCTCCCAACCAGAAGCCCCTTTTTTTCTGGTCTGACCCACTCCCTCACTGCTTTCCTTTGGGATGAGGAATGTCTGGTCTCTATCTGCTCTAATTTTTGTTCCTGAAAGACTCTTTCTTAATCCTTAAAGATTTTGCAGGTTTTAGCCTGTAACTCCCGCTTCCAGGTTTTCCTAGATTTCTACATTCTCTCAGACTCATTTTCTTCCATTTTTAACCAGTCTCAAGTGAATTTCTTCAGAACCATGGTGAAAGGCATTTAATATTTTCTCCTTCAGCTTGGGAAGTACCCATAGCACCACAGCCAACTGCTATTTTCATAAGACAGGAGGATATTCTTGAGGTGTTCTGACCACACAAAACTTTATTTCTCCTGGAAATTTCTTTTCTTTACATTTCCTAAGTCCCTCCTGATTCCATTTCAGGCCCATTTCCTTTAAGAAGATTGCAAGATCTTTCTTGCAATGAGAGAGATCCCACTGTAGACCCAGCTGACCAATCTGATCAATCCTCCCTGGATTGTGGAATCTGTTCACCAAGGACATAGGGCTCCCAGTGGGATCTGCCTCTCGACTCTGCAGGCTTTCCTGATGTCATTGATCACCTGGGTTCAGGTAAGGCTCTTCCTTGCTGTGTCTTGTATTTCACCTCTCTGCTATCAAATGTTTTTTACCCCACTACCATTCCTGCCATTCTCCTGTTTACAAATTCTCTTAAGGTAGAAAACTCTTGTGTAGTTAGATTTTACTTCTGAAAAAAAATTTTCCCCCTCTTAATCCTTTATTCTGTGGGTAGAACTAGAGAAGACCTGAGGGTTGTTTGATTGAGGTTTTTGGTTTAAAGCTTGGGAGACTGAGACCCAGAAAGAGAAGATTACCTCCTCAGGGTCTCATCACAAGTTTCAGGGAGAGTGGGCACAATTTGTCTTTTCAAGGCTAGAGAGGATGCAACAAAGTCTAGACTACCTGAAATTGGCTGACTCAGGGTACTGGGAGAGTTATCTGTCTATGATGATATCTGGTTGTTAGATTTTGAAAGACAGGATAAAATCCTCTACTTACATATGTGTCTATATTTCTAACCCTAGAAAACAAATTTCTGCTTGCTGTTCCCCAACACTCTGTATATATTTTTTTCTTTTGGAAGTCCTCTCCAATACCCCATCTTGTTGAATGTCAGAGCTCTACTCTCATTTGGAGAAACATGTTTCGATACACCTGCTCTCTTCTTTTCCAACCCTGTAGTTTCTTTCTCTTTGAGAAAGTTACCCTATAGGTTTGACTTCCCTGCTTTCTGCTCTCTGACAAAATTCCCAGGTGTACCTCTGCAGGAGTATCATGTACAGACATGGGCTCTGGCAAGTCTGATCTGAGTGGTGCAGGAAACCCTTTCTGTCCTAAAATATCTCCTGCTTTGCCCAAGTAAAACCTTATTTGTTGCCACCTGGGAAGGTTTTCTCTGGAGAAATTTGTATCTCAATCAATAGCAAAGTTTTAGATTACATTATAGTGGGGTTTCCTTTATTAGCAAAGATCAGTTTTCCCAATCAGTTGATTAAAAGACATTTATTGAAAATCAATTGATACATTTGGTAAGTCAGAGTAAACAGTTCAAATTTTCTTTCAACTTGTATATTCTGATTCCCAGTGCAATTAATTTTTTAAAAAACTTCCCTCTTTTACAGTCCTTCTGCTACCACCTTTGTCCAGAGCATAATAAGTGACAGAGGTTGTAGACATCATAATAATTGCCACTGTGTATAGGGCACTTACTGTATACCAGACACTAGAGTAGAGGCTTTACAAACATTATCCTATTTTACCCTCATTTTATTCTTTAAAGATGATAAAACTGGGGGCTCAAAATGGTTAAGGAACATGCCCCACACAGCCCACAACCATCTCCTGCTTGGACCATCATGGCTAATTACTAGTAGTTTACTTCTCTCCCCCGTCTTCTTGTCTCTCTGCCATTTAGTGACTAGGCATTGACCTGCTCCTTTTCTCAACAGCCAAGGATACCCACCATTTGCTGAGTCTTTTCTGTGTGAGCTTTTAAACATGTGAACTCGTTTAATCTTCATAACCACTGTGGAAGATGATTACACTTGTCATCATTTTATTGATGAGATGAAACATCAGTGAACACTTGCCCAATTCTAATAGTTGGCCAAATTCTATCTCTTAACCACGACCTGGTGATACATAAGATTCCATGCCAACTCCTGAATCTGAACATTCATGGGTAGGCTCCCTTCACTGCCTCCCTATGTGGATCCTCTGCTCAGTCAATAGGCCCGATTTGCCTCCCCCATCAATATTTTGCTTTCTCTTTTCTGCCTCAAGCTCTGTCTTTTCCCTATCTCTGAAGTATTTAATTGACTTCTGCTAAGTTTATCTTTTATATTATTGGGTTGTGTTATTCTTTAAACATTTTGAATAGAAAAATGTTTATGAATTGGCATCTAATATATATTTTATAATATATCATATTATTTAAAATTTTTATTTTATATTGGAGTATAGTTGATTTATGAGGCTTGTTAGTTTCAGGTATATAGAAAAATGATTTAATTATACATATACATGTATCTATTTTTTTTATGTAACTTTCTTTTTCAGATTCTTTTCCAATATATTATTACAGAGTATTGAGTAGAGCTCCCTGTGCTATACAGTAGGTTCTTGTTGATTATCTATTTTACTTATAGTAGTACGTATACATCAATCCCAATCTCCTAATTTATCTCTCTCCTTCACTTTTCTCCTTTGGTAACTATCAGTTTGTTTTCTAAGTCTGTGAGTCTGTTTCTGCTTTGTAAATAAGTTCATTTTTTAGATTCCACATATTAAGTGATATTTTATTTATTATTACATACTTACTATATAAAACAGGTAGTATATATATGTATACTTCATTCTTTATGTCATATTTAAATGCATCTAGTCTTTGTCCTAGGTCATAAATGCATTCTCCCATATTCCTTTTAATACTGTTATATATTAATTCAGTTCTTTAAGCTTCCAGAATTTATTTTTGTGTGCGGTATGATTAGAGATCTAATTGATTTTCAAAAGAGATGAGTAATTGTTCTACACCATTTATTGAACAGCCCTTCTTTTCTCACAGAATTTAAATGGTATTATTTAAATCAGAGTATAAATTTTCACACACATAAGGATGATTCTGGACTTATTCTTTTTTTGTTGGTCAGTTTTTCTATTCCTTCACTGATGCTAAATTCTTTATATTTTGATAATAGATGAGGCAGCATCACTTTTAACTTTGGTCTGTTGACCATTGTTTAACCCTTTCAAAATTTTTTGACTCTTTGTTCAGAAAATATTAATTAAGTACCAACAGGAATCTTGGTTCTCACTTTATCAATTCCCATTAATAATGTGATTGGTTATCATTTCAGCATATTTATGTATTTAAGTATGTATTGTCTCACAAAGA
Organism: Giraffa tippelskirchi; assembly: GCF_054371585.1. Taxonomy (NCBI): domain Eukaryota; kingdom Metazoa; phylum Chordata; class Mammalia; order Artiodactyla; family Giraffidae; genus Giraffa; species Giraffa tippelskirchi. The sequence goes on along the minus strand of NC_137280.1, from coordinate 115,170,763 downwards.
GTAAAATTCAAAAGACACAACATCATATACCATAAAGGCTTTCTTTTTCTACCCTAGATTTCAGCAGCCTGATTCTTCTAATTCTTTCTTCTGGGGCAAACACTGTTAGTAGCTCCTGTGTTTCATTCCAGAGATTTAATTTATTTGTATATGTATGTATTATATATAAATATCTTCTATGTATATATGTATATGTCTGTGTATATATACACACATATATATATGTAAAATGTAATATTATATAAATTACTTGTATATATCATATAATATGTGATATGGTATAATTATATTATTATAGCATAAAATTTACATAGTAATATATAACATATAATTATGATATGTAATTATATATTATACAGTATAACATTTTATATTTACAATTACATTATATACACCACTTTGTAATGTGCTTTTTTTTTGAGCAGTCTTATTTTGGAGAAGTTTTTATCAACACATAAGAAGCAATCTCATTCTGTTTCTTACTTGAATATTATTCCAGTGTTTATTCATTTTTTCCTCTGTTGATAGATTGCTTTCAAGCTTTTTTCTACTATAAACAAATCTACAACAAACCATCTTGTCTGTGCATCAGTTCATGTATGTGCACATATATCTGTAACATGAATAAGTAGAACTATATTTTTACTAAAAAATCCTCCATCCTCTGAATGCTCCTTTTTCTATCGCACATCATTCTAGTTCATGTTTACAGTATCTTTCCTTATCTCATTTAATGTTGAATGTAAACAGTTTTGTTTTCCTAAAGAGTCTCTTTTTTCATCCATTTTACTCTGATGTTGATTTTCCTTTCCTTCTTTGAGGTTGGAAACATTTTTCACATGTTTGCTAACCCTCTGTTGTCTACCTGTATTAAAATGTGGGGTCAAAAGGAACATGTTGGGCACCCTAAGCATGTAGGTGGTGGTGGTGGTTTAGTTCCCAAGTCATGTCTGACTCTTGCAACCCCGTGGACTATAGCCCACCAGGTTGCTCTGTCCATGGGATTTCCCAGGCAGGTGTAACTGAGTAAGTTGCCATTTCCTTCTCCAGAGGATCTTCCTGACCCAGGGATCAAACCTGGGTCTCCTGCTTAGCAGGTGGATTCTTTCCCAGGCAGAGGAACCAGGCAAGCCCATGGGTGTGTCATCTGTGGCTTCACTTTGAGTGAAATAACTGGGCTTTTTTTTTTTTTTTACTTTACAATGTCAGTATCTTTAGATGTTTTCTGGATTGAGTAGAGGCTCATCTATTTTCCTGCTTAAAGGGAATATGTTGCCTTGTGCTCACAGCACCATCACCTCCACTAGGCCTCCACTAGGTTTGGAATTATTGGATTCACCTTCTTTGGTGAATTATTCTCCTACTTTCTGCCAGGATGAGGGGTGGGTGGGGCCCATGTGTGTGGAGTTAGGAGGGAACTGTGCTCCTTCAGCCAACTTTCAGACAATCACCATTTTCAGTCTCACCCTTGCCCTGGCTTATAGTCCCTTAGCCATCTTAGGTCTGCATGCTAGTTACAATCCACCCATTTATTCGAGGTTCTAAAAGCTTTGTTGCTCTTGTCTTTTCTCATGTTCAGATTTTACTCGTTACCCTCTTTCTAGTAAGATTTTTTTGAGGAGACAAAAGTTGAGTATGTTCAATTAGCCATTTAACTCCAGAAGTGGAGTTCTTGGGACTCTGATATCATAGGTCTTGGGACTCTGAGTGCTGAGGATAATATTTAGTTAACCTCAGGTTTCTAAGTTGAAGAACTATCAGTTCAGTTCAGTTCAGTTACTCAGTTGTGTCCGACTCTTTGAGACCCCATGAACCACAGCACACCAGGACTCCCTGTCTATCACCAACTCCCAGAGTCCACCCAAACCCATGTCCATTGAGTCGGTGATGCCATCCAACCATCTCTTCCTCTGTCGTCCCCTTCTCCTCCTGCCTTCAATCTTTCCCAGCATCAGGGTCTTTTCAAATGTGTCAGCTCTTCACATCAGGTGGCCAAAGTATTGGAGTTTCAGCTTCAACATCAGTCCTTCCAATGAACACCCAGGACTGATCTCCTTTAGGATGGACTGGTTGGACCTCCTTGCAGTCCAAGGGACTCTCAAGAGTCTTCTCCAACACCACAGTTCAAAAGCATCAATTCTTCAGCGCTCAGCTTTCTTTATAGTCCAACTCTCACATCCATGCATAACCACTGGAAAAACCATAGCCTTGACTAGACAGACCTTTGTTGACAAAGTAATGGCTCTGCTTTTTAATATGTTGTCTAGGTTGGTCATAACTTTCCTTCCTTGGAGTAAGCGTCTTTTAATTTCATGGCTGCAATCACCATCTGCAGTGATTTTGAAGCCCAGAAAAATAAAGTCTGACATTATTTCCACTGTTTCCCCATCTATTTTCCATGAAGTGATGGGACCGGATGTCATGATCTTAGTTTTCTGAATGTTGAGCTTTAAGCCAACTTTTTCACTCTCCTCTTTCACTTTCATCAAGAGGCTCTTTAGTTCTTCTTCACTTTCTGCCATAAGGGTGGTGTCATCTGCATGTCTGAGGTTATTGATATTTCTCCTGGCTATCTTGATTCCAGCTTGTGCTTCCTCCAGCCCAGTGTTTCTCATGATGTACTCTGCATATAAGTTAAATAAGCAGGGTGACAATATCCAGCCTTGACGTACTCTTTTTCCTATTTGGAACCAGTCTGTTGTTCCATGTCCAGTTCTAACTGTTGCTTCCTGACCTGCATACAGGTTTCTCAAGAGGCAGGTCAGGTGGTCTGGTATTCCCATCTCTTTCAGAATTTTCCACAGTTTATTGTGATCCACAGTCAAAGTCTTTGGCATAATCAATAAAGCAGAAATAGATGTTTTTCTGGAATTCTCTTGCTTTTTCAATGATCCAGCAGATGTTGGCAATTTGATCTCTGGTTCCTCTGCCTTTTCTAAAACTCTGGTTCCTCTGCCTTTTCTAAAAGCTTTCCTATAGTTTGAAGAACTATAGGACTTCTCTTTTTTTGGCCATGCCACTGCGCAGCTTGTGGAATCTCAGTGGCTCAACAAGGGACTGAACCAGGGTACAGGAGTGAAAGCTTAGAGTCCTAACCACTAGGCTGCCAGGGAAATCCCAGTAGGGCTAGTCTTATGTATATCCTCTCTTCTCTCTATGCCACCAGAACAGAATTCTTCTTGCAAATACAGCTCATCTGTGTGAGTCTTGGTTCAATCCCTTCTCCTTTGCTAGAATAAACCAGGTCCCAAGACTTTCTTTGTACCAGTTCTTTCCTTCTGCTGGCACAAACTATCAGTTTTGGTTTTGCCCCTCTCTGAAGAGTTACTTTGAGGTCTATGCTCACAGGTGTTCTTTTCCACTTTTTTCTTCACCCTGCTCAGTTTCTACTGCTTCTGGTGACCCTTACAATTTTATTTAGTGAGTTCTTCTTTAACCTAACTCCACCTTCAGCCAACATGGACAGTGTTTCTGCTCTTGATCTCCTTACTGCTTTTGAGTGACTTTTGAGAGAATTCTGGCTATACACTGTCATTTCAAAACTGCAAGTGTCCTGTTGAGAATTTAATCATGATTACATGTAAATGATAGATTAATTTTGGGGAGAATTTGCATCCTTACAATGTTGAGCTGTATAGCTTTCTTCAGGCCTTCTTTTCTGTTTTTAAGTTATGTTTTCTAATTTTTAGAATCGGCAGTCTTTCCTAGGTGCCTCACAGTTTTTTTTTTAATATTTTCAAAAATTTATTTATTTATTATTTATGGCTGTTCTGAGTCTTCACTGCTTTGTGTGGGCTTTCTCTAGTTGTGATGAGCAGGGGCTACTCTTCACTACTTGTGGTGAGTGGGGGCTATTCTTCAATTGTGTGAATGGACTTCCCATTTCAGGAGCTCCTCTTGTTGCATGCATAGGCTCTAAGCACTCAGGCTTCAGTAATAGGACATGGGCTTGTAGTTGTGGCCTGCAGGCCCTAGGGCATGCAGGCTTCAGTAGTTGCCACACGCAGGCTCAGTAGTTGAGGCTTGCAGGCTCTAGAGTGCTGGCTTAGTAGATGTGGCACATGGACTTAGTTGCTCCACAGCATGTGGAATCTTCCCAGACCAGGGATCAAACCCATGTTCCCTGCATTTGGAGGTGGATTCTTATCCACTGTGCCATCAGGGAAGTCCCTACTTCATAGTTTTTGCTGCAATTGTAAATTTTTTTTTCTACTTTTTAATTGGTTAGTGGTATTGTGTGAGAAAAAGTTCTTGGCTGTTGATCTTATACATAGTATAATGTTACTTTAAAATTAAATTATATTTCCTAAATAGAAAGTGTGTAAAATTCAAAAGTTTGGAGGGAGGTAACTCTTAACCCCACTGTCTAGGTGGAACCATGTGGTTAATATCTTGGCATGTTTCTCCTAGTCTTTTGAAATACTCATTGATATAAACTTTTTGTTCAGTATCTACTAAAATGTCATAAGCATCACACTGACAACATATTATTTTATCATTTAATCATGCCATAGTTTACTTAGATTTTCCTTTGGGTTGGGCTTTTGGGTAGTCCCCAGTTTTTCACTTACTATTTTTCTTAGAAAATAAGCTTTTTTATTTGAAAAAAATTAATAAACCTCCCACTCTCTCACTTTCCCCACTTGTGAAATAGGAATAATCATTATTCCTTCAAAGCAGTTATGAGGATTGAATGCTAAAACGTGACAGTGCCCAATATGGTACCTGGTACATGAGAAATGATCAAGTTATGTCAGCTGTCATGATTTCTGTACTACTAGGCATTGATTAAGTTGTTACTTTCAATCTTTACTATCACTTTACAAGACAGTTGTTATCCCAATTTAAGATGAGAGAACAGGTTCAGAAAGGGTATTAAGTGACTAGGTCACAAAGTTGGTAAATGTCTTTTCTGCTTTAGTAGTTTTTCCCTGAAAAAGCAAATCCTTTACTAAGCTTCAGGAGAAGCAACAATGTGGGCTGGAGACAGATCCAGCCTACCAAAGGTAGAAGTAGTGTCCGTTTTAGTAAAAATAGCTTAACATTTGCTTTTCAATTATGTGCAGAAAGACCTAGAAGCTAAAACAACAACAGCAGCCTGCATGTTTATTAGCATTCTTTCTCTTAAGAGAACATGTCTGTTACTCTAAGCCAGGTAACATATAAAGAGGGAAAAGTTTTGTGAAAAATGTTAATGACTTTAGTAATATGGCATTGAATATAAACCTCCTGCTTTCAGGTCACAACCCTCTGTCTGGCACATCCCTTTGCAGGAACAACGGCCTTGGTGAAAAATCAGACTCTCATCTCCCACTTCATCCTCCTGGGCCTCTTCACACACTCACCACTGCACCTCCTCCTCTTCTCCGTCATCATGGTCATGTTTCTGGTGGCCCTCTCTGGCAACGGGCTCATGATCCTCCTCATCAACACTGACTCCCGTCTACACAGCCCCATGTACTTCTTCCTCAGCTGGCTGTCACTCATGGACCTCATGCTCATCTCCACCATTGTACCACGGATGGCCATCGACTACCTCTTGGGCCATGGCTCCATCTCCTTCACAGGCTGTGGGCTCCAGATCCTGTTCTTTCTCACCCTCCTGGGGGATGAGTGCTTCCTGCTGGCTTTCATGGCCTATGATCGCTATGTGGCCATCAGCAACCCACTGAGGTACTCAGTGGTCATGAGCCGCCGTGTCTGCTGGCTCATGGTGGCATTGTGTTGGCTCTCTGGTCTGGTGGATGGGTTAATTCAGGCCATCTACACCCTGAGCTTTCCCTACTGTGGCTCTCAGGAGATTGACCACTTTTTCTGTGATATCCCTGCAGTGCTTAAGCTGGCCTGTGCTGACACTTCTCTCTATCAGACTATGATCTATGTGTGCTGTGTCCTTATGCTGCTCCTGCCCTTCTCTGTCATCTCCATCTCCTACCTGTTGATCCTGATAACCGTGCTCCACATGCGTTCTGCTAAAGGTCGGAAAAAGGCCTTTGCTACCTGCTCCTCCCACATGGCAGTCGTGTCTCTCTTCTACGGGGCTGCCATGATTGCTTACATGCGGCCCCAGACCTACCACTCCTCCAAGCAGGACAAGGTGGTCTCAGCCTTCTATACCATGATTACCCCTATGCTCAACCCACTCATCTACAGCCTGAGGAACAAGGAAGTGGCTGGTGCTCTCAAGAAACTCCTGGGGAGGTGTCCATGTGGTGGGAGACAGGAATAACTTGGCACTGCCACTGCATATATAGTTCTGAGCCCTGGGAACCTGGCTTACCCAACTGTAGTTTGATTGAAGGAGGTACGAATATGTCCTACTGAAAATTAAAGTTAATTTCTGACCAGAAGTAACCAGATTAGCACATCAATTCAATCTATCCTGTCCATGCTGAGTATGGGCAATGTGGGAGGAAGTCAGAGCTTCTATGGTTACATAGTACAGAAGACACAGACTCTTAATCCCTCAGCTGCTGGGAGACTGGGCATGAGACCACTCTCAGCCGTGTCCCTTCAAGAATTACGAAAGGCTGAGGAGAGCTGCCCAAGTTCATGGTTCTCCTTGGTGTGCTGCCTGAATCTCATGACTTATCAGTGTGGATGCGGTATGCATATCTGGCTGCTGAGCACTGAAGAATTGATGCTTTTGAACTGTGGTGCTAGAGAAGACTCTTGAGAGTCCCTCGGACAGCAAGGAGATCAAACCAGTCAATCCTAAAGGAAATCAACCCTGAATATTTATTGGAAGGACTGATGCTGAAGCTGAAGCTCCAATCCTTTGGCCACCTGATGCGAACTGCTGATTCACTGGAAAAGACTCTGATGCTGGCAAAGATTGAGGGCAGGAGGAGAAGGAGGCAACAGAGGATGAGATGGTTGGATGTCATCACTGACTCGATGGACACGAATTTGAGCAAACTTTGGGAGAGAGTGGACAGAGAAGCCTGGTGTGCTATAGTCCATGGAGTCACAAAGAATCAGACATACTGACTGAGCAGCAACATGTTTCCAGATACTTGTCTATTTCTTCTAGGTTGTCCAATTTGTTGGCACATAATTGTTCATAGTGTTCTCGTGGTATTTTTAAATTTCTATAATGTAAGTTTTTATTTCTCCTTTTTTGTTTCTTATTGTGTTTGGGTCCTCTCTCTTTTCTTTTGGGGAGCCTGGCCAGAGGTTTGTTGATATTGTTTATCCTTTCAAAATACTATCTCTTGGCTTTATTGATTTTTCTAGTTTTAAAATCTCTATTTATCTCCTCTATGATCTTCATTATGTCTTTCCTTTTGTTGAGTTTAAGGTTTGTTTGTTCTTTTTTTCTAATTCTTTTAGGTGGTAATTTAGGTTGTTCACTTGAGATGTTTCTTATTTTTTCAGGAAGGCCTGTATTGCTAGGAATTTCCTACTTAGAACAATTTTTGCTACATCTAATAGATTTTGTAAATTTGTGTTTTCATTGTCATTTGTCTCAAGATATTTTAAAATTTCCTCTTTGATTTAATCGTTTACCCATTGATATTTTTAGTAGCATTTTGTTTAGTCTCCATGTGTTGTATTATTTCATTTAGGATCTCTATTGCTTTATTGATTTTCTGTCTGGAAGATCTGTTCATTGATGTCAGTGGGATGTCAAAATCTCCTGCTATTATTGTGTTCCTGTCAGTTTCTCACTTTATGTCTGCTAGTGCTTGTTTTATGTATTTAGGTGCTCCTTTATTAGGTGTATATATATATATATATGTTAATGAATATAATATCCTCTTTTTGAATTGAGCCTTTTTTTTTTTAGTATATGGTGTCCTTGTTTATCATTCTTTACGGCCTTTGTTTTAAAGTCTATTTTGTCTGATGAGTATTGCTAACTCCACTTTCTTGTCATTTCTGTTTGCATGAAATATCTTTTTTCATCCTCTTACATTCAATCCAAATGTGTCCTTCACCCTAAAGCAGGTCTCTTATTGTAAAAGCATTTTGTAAGCTTTTGTTTCATTGTCCAGTTTGCCACCCTGTGTCTTTTGATTGGAGGGTTTAGTCCATTGACATTTAAGGTAATTATGGATAGATATGTATTTATTACCATTTTAAACCTTGTTTTCCAGTTGATTTTGTATCTATCCTTTTTTTCTTTTGTGGTTTGATGTCTTTCTTTTGTTTTATGCTTGAGTTCTCTTTGGTTTTTGTGATCCTATCATATGTTTTTGACTTGTGGTTATCCTGGTTTTCAAGTATGTTAACCCACTACTTTATCTACTTGCTTTATGCAGGTAGTTTATATGGGTTGCCATTTCCTTCTCCAGTATAAACTCAAACACATTCTAAAACAAAATCCATGTTTTCTTACTCCCTTTTTCTACATTTAAAAATTTTTATGTACTCTTTTACATCTTCGTGATTATTCTTTTACTGTTCATTATAGTCACAATTACTTTCCAATTTTTATTTTAAAAAATCTATGTACTGGCTTATTTAAACGATTTGCTTTCTTAATGTGATTTTTTTTTTCTTTCTTATAGATGCTTGCTAATTTTTTATTTAGAGAAGATCTTTCAATATTTCTTTTAGGATAGGTTTATATTGCTGTATTCTTTTAATTTTTGCTTGCCTGGGAAATTCTTTATCTCTCCTGTTTTAAATGGCAATCTTGCTGGTAGAGTATCCTAGATTGTAGATATTTCCCTGTCAGAACTGCAAGTATATTTTGCCACTCCTTTCTGGCCTGCAAGGTTTCTGTAGAGAAATCAGCTATAGTTTTAATGGGGTTCCCTTGTAACTAACTCTTGTTTTTCTCTTGCTGCCATCAGAATCCTCTCTTTAACTTTTGCCATTCCATTTAGAATGTTTGATGCAGGTCTGTTTTGATTCACCTTGTTTGAGATTCTCCATTTTTCTTGTACCTGAGTATCTGATTCATTCTTTAGGTTTGGGAAGTTTTCAACCATAATTTCTTCAAATGTAGTTTCAATCCGGTTCTCTTTCTTCTCCTTCTGGGATACCTATTATGTGTAGATTGGCTTCCTTTATGTTATCCCACAGATCTCCTATGTTGCTTTCTTTATCTTTTTTTTTTTAATTTGTCTTTCTATCTACTGTTCTGGTTAGGTGATTTCCAGTAATCAATCTTCCAGATGACTTAATTTTCCTTCTGTGCTATGTAATTTACTACTTATTGCCTTTAGCATGGCTTTCATCCAGAAAACTAATTTTCTAATATTTTTTTGGAGGGGACCACACACTTTCACAGGATGTGGGATCTTAGTTTCCTGGCCAGGGATTGAACCTGCACTCTCTACATTGGAAGCACAGAGTCTTAACCACCAAACCACTAGGGAAATACCAGTTTTCTAATTTTGATTGGCTTCTTTTTTTTTAATTTATAGTTTCTTGCTCTTTGTTATTGATAGCCTTTCTTAATGTCTTTAGTATTTTCACTCCAGTATTTTCTTGATAAATTTGCATGAAAAGTTCCTTTTCCATTAAAAAAAATTTAATCTATGTCTTTGAATCTAAGTGAATCTCTTAAAGATAGCATAGTTGGATCATGGTTCATTCTGCCAATATTTGCTTTAAATTAGAGAGTTTAATTCATTGAAATTTAAAGTAATTACTGGTGTGGGCAGACTTACTTCTGCCATTTTGATATTTATTTTCTATATGTCTTACAGATTTTTAGTTTCTCATTTCTTCCATTACTGTCTTCTGTATATAACTCATTTTTTTGTTAGTGTACTGTTTTGATTCTCTCCTTGTTTCCTTTTGTGTATATTGTACATAAATTTATTTCTCAATTGCATTGGAATTACAATTCATATCTTAGATTTATAATAATATAGTTTGATTTAATGTAACTTTGTTTTTATTATATATAAAACCCTGCCCCCTACATTGCTCTGTCTCTCTTTATTTTGCTGTTGTCACAAATATTACATCTTTACACAGTGTTTAGCACAGGTTTATAATTTTCCTTTAATAGGCTGCTGCTGCTGCTAAGTAGCTTCAGTCGTGTCCGACTCTGTGTGACCCCATGGACTGCAGCCTACCGGGCTCCCCCGTCCCTGGGATTCTCCAGGCAAGAGTACTGGAGTGGGGTGCCATTGCCTTCTCCGTTCCCTTAATATACTTGCTTTTGTGATGATCCAATGGATGTTGGCAATTTGATCTCTGGTTCCTCTGCCTTTTCTAAAACCAGCTTGAACATCTGGAAGTTCACGGTTCATGTATTGCTGAAGCCTGGCTTGGAGAATTTTGAGCGTTACTTTACTAGCATTTCCTTTAGCTCTTTCAGAATATTTAAGTCAGCTGATTTAAAGTCTTTTCTGGTATGTCTAATATCTGTGCTTTCTCAAGGACAGCTTCTGTTCTTTTGTTCTGTGAGTGGATTATACCCTCTTGTTTTCTTCATGCTTTGTGATTTTCCATTGAAAACTGGATATTTTGAATATTATAAAGTGATAACTCTGGGATATAGATTCTTTTCTCTCCTCAACATTTTTTTTCCCTGTGGCTTTGTTATTTGCTAAATAAGCTTTATAAACTACTTTTGTAAAGTCTGTACTTGTCTCTGTTTTGAGGCCTTTAGAGAGAATGGAGGGAAGTCATACTAGTAACTATAATTCTTAGAAACTATAATGGGGAAATGATTTTCAGTTGTCTTGTCGATTTCAGCCTCACAACAAGCATTTTGTGGTGAAAATCATTATTCCCATTTTACAGATGAAAAAACTGGTGTTCAGATGGGCCCTTTGCTAAGGTGAAGTCTAAAAATATTGACACCCAGCTCTGTCTGACTTTAAGGTCAAGTGTCTGTGCTATGCTACCTTTAAATTTCTTAGTCCAACAGAAGTTCAACTGGGTGTGAGTTGATGGAAAAGTGGGCAAAAAGTGGTCAATTCAGGGATAGATGACATTTGTCTTAGCAAAGTGTTCGTTGAATCTTTGACCTCTTTAGGACCTCATTGAATTCCAGTGGAACTGAGCTCTGAGTTTAGAAGCATCAATGTCATCTTGGATGGGAATGTCTCATAGCCTAGTTAACAGGAGGAGGCAAAAGAAATCAGAAGGTTAGCAGTCTGGAAGACTCTGTAAGATGCCCTGTTGTCTTCACCTATATACAGTATTTACGGGGCATTCATATTGTGAGCCATAACCCAGAGCAAAACCCAACATTTCTGGTTCGAGTTTTAAGCCCAGGGAGAGCCAATTTTTCCTGGACTGACCCAGAGAATCTCTCCCAAGTTTTCTTCTCCACGTACCCCTGGGAAAGAGTTTGTTTATTGGTGAGCAGAGAACTTTGCAAGAGGCTTCCTTTCCCAAGAGGTTTAATTGCAACAGACTGGGGACAGAGAGGTGGCAGAGAAGGGTTCTCTAAGGACTTGTAAGAACAGAAGTAACTTTCCTTAGTCACAGCAGAAGGGAGAAAAATGTGTGGCAGTGAGAAGTGACAAGGAATAAAATCCCTGAGCTAGATGCTGAATCTGGCCCAGCAAGGGGTTTTTCCACAGGTGAGAGGCTCTGTGCTGGCTCCCAGCTAGACGCCTGCCCCCTCCTGGTCCAGCCCTCGTCCCCCTCCTCCACCGTTTTCCTTTTGGATGAGGGCTCTATGGTCTCTCTGTGCTCTAATTTTTGTTTCTGAAAGACTTCTCTTAACTTCCAAAGATTCTGCCAGTGTTTTAGCATGAATCTCTCCAGTACTCTTGCCTGGAAAATCCCATGGACGGAGGAGCCTGGTAGGCTGCAGTCCATGGGGTCGCTAGGAGTCGGACACGACTGAGTGACTTCATGTTCACTTTTCACTTTCAAGCATTGGAGAAGGAAATGGCAACCCACTCCAGTGTTCTTGCCTAGAGAATCCCAGGGACGGGGGAGCCTAGTGGGCTTCCGTCTATGGGATCTCACAGAGTCAGACACGACTGAAGCGACTTAGCAGCTCTCTTCCAGGATTTTCTGGGTCTCTTTTTTGAGCTATTCTATTTCCATTTTAATGAGTCTTACTGAATTTCTTCAATGCTTTAGGACAGTCATGGAGGGAAGCATTGACTATTTCCTGCTGATTGGATGGGTAGTGCCCCAGGCATCTTGGTCAACTGCTACTTTCACAAGCAAGATAGAAGGAAATTCTAGAAGAGTTCTGATCAAACAAGCCTTTTTTTCCCCTGGAAATTTCTCTTCTCTGTGTTTAATGGTTCCCTCTGCTTCTCTTTCAGCCCTATTACCTTCAAGAAGATGGAGATATGCAGTTTTCTCTGCACTAAGAGAAACTTTGTTGCAGACCCAACTGACTGATCAGAGGAGCCCTCCCTGGGTTGCGGAATCTGTTCACCCAGGACACAGGGCTCCCAATGGAACCTGCCTCATGAGTCTCCAGGCCTTTGATGTCATTGATTATATAGTTTCAGGTCAGGCTCTTCCTCTCTGCATCTTGTATTGATACTTCACCTTTCCACTATGAAATGCTTAAGATGTCTTGTTTTCAACTCACAACTATCCTTGCCATTCTCCTACTTACTATTTCTCTTAAAGACTCTGGTGTAGTCAGATTTTGTTTCGAAATATTTTTTTCTCCTAATTCTCTAATCCATGGGTAGAATAGGAAGGAACTGATCGTTGTTTCATCCAACTTGTCATTTTACAGGTGTGAGACTGAGACCCAGAAAGAGAAAATTACTTCCATAGGGTCTCATCACAGGTTATAGGGAGGGTGTGCACGATTTGTCTTTTCAAGACTAAAGAGGTGCAACAATGGCTAGACTGCCTGAAACTGGGCCCTTCAAGGTACTGGGACAGTGTTTCTGATACCTGGTTGTCAAGTTTTGAAAGGTTGTGAAGGTTATAAAGTCCTCTCATGCGTATCTACTGTTTGTGCTTATGTTTCCAGTTCTTGAAGACAAGCTTTTCCTTGTCTTTTCCCAGCACTACCATGCATTTAAAAAAAAAAAAAAAGACTTTCCTTCCTTACACTTCATCCTTGTCCAGGAAACAATAAGTGATGAAATTGGAGACATGATTATAGCTGCTGCTGTGTGTTGGGTACTTACAATGAACTTACTTACAATGAACCAGGCAATACAGTAGAGACTTCACATACATTATCCTATTTTATTTTCACTGCCAGAATGGATGATAAAACTGGGCAACAGAAACATTAAGGAACCTGTCCCAGGTAACACAGCCCAGAGCTGTCTCCAGCCTGGACCATCAAACTGATTATTAGTAGTTTCTTCTCTTCTCCTGTCTTCCTGTCTCTCCATCCAGTGAACAGGCATAAATCTGCTCCTTTGTTCAACAGCCAACAATGCCCACCACTTGTTGAGTGTTTTCTGTGTGAATCAGGCAACTGTCTGGTGCTTTTGAACACATAAACTCAATCTTCATAACCACCCTGGAAGGTGATTATTCTTGCCCTCACTTTGTAGATGAGATGAAAGGCTCAGTGAGCAGTTGCCCCAAACTAATAATTGGCCAGATCGTATTTCTTAACCATGACTCAGTGATGAATCAATATAAAGTTCCATCTCCTAAGTATGGCTTTCGTGAGCAGATTCCCTCCACTGTCTCCCTGTGTGGACCCCTGCTCAGTCAAGGGACTCAACTTGCCTGCTCCATCAATTTATGCTATTTCTTTTCTGCCTCAAGCTCTGTCTCTTCCTTCTGCCTGAAATATCTGGCCTCTGCTCAGTCTGAGGTATTCCAATTTTCCTTCAGGATCAAAAATCACCTCCTGGGTTCCAGGAAACTTCTCCTGATTCACCCCAAAGTTGAGAATTTCTTCTCTGGCACCCTTAAGGACAGGAAAATTGCACTCATGGTACTTGTCCGGCTGCCATCTTTCCCAATGCTAAGTGTTCTCAGGTGTGAATAGGTAATATAAGCAATACACACAGGGACCACACTTATGGGCTTTATGCTCAGTAAACATAATAAAAGGTTGGGGAAATCCATTTTTGAAAATGTAAATACCTCCACCAGATAAATAACTTCAATTCAGAAATAAAAGCAGAGTCTTTTTACTTTTTAAAGGAATATAAGAAAACTGTGGATTTTCTGTCCATGACTATTCATATAAACACCAGATTGTGCATACAGTTTGGAGGTTCATAAATCCCTGTATTAGGAACCTTTGATGTTCAGTTGGTCAACAGGGCATTACTTGATTAATCAGCATCTTATTTATTCCAGACAACAAGTGATATAGGAAAGAGGAGGAATTACTGAAGAGAAGAAACTTGATGGAAGAGTCAGAGTTAAAGGGGCGGGATGAGAGGTCAATGGGGCATCATCTCCCAGAAGGAAAGTGTACCTGCTTATTCCCTCTATTCTCGGCACTTAGCACATTACCAGGCACATAGTAAATACTCATTAAATATCTATTGAATGAATGAAGGATCAGGAAAGGCATTCCAGGCAGATGAGATGGTATGAATACAAGCACAGGATCTGTCCAGCAAGAACTTGAATTGATTTGGGCATATAGAGATACAGATGAATTCTGGGACTCAACAAGCAGGTCTAGAATGTCTGGATCTGCTGAGCTTGGCCTTACAGGCTGTATGGACCCCTGCTCACCTGGAAGAAGCCAGGCTCTTAAACATGAGCACAGAATGTTCCAGTGATGGAAGAGGAAGCTAGGAAGCATCAGGTCGTTACATGGTTTCTGACTGAAAACTACTGCCTCCGGTGCTTGGGGGAGGCCTGAGGGCAAGTATGACAAGACACCAAAGAGGGCAAAGTTGACCATGGAAGCCAAAAGAGGTCGCAGACTATGCAGTCTGCTCCACAGCTCCGCCCAGCAGGGTAGGCAGAGTCAGACACTGGACTCTCATAACCCCTAGAGTCCCAGAACTCAGAGAACTTACTATTGCATCGGTTATGGGAGAGCTCTGTGCCTCTGCCTGGCTGCCCTCTGCACTCAGGCACTCCTTCTCTTCCTGTGCCTTCTCCCATCTGTGCCATTGTCTTTCCCCTGATCCTTCTCTCTCAGCATCTGTGTTCCCTTTTCCCACCATGTCTGTGTTCTCCACCTTCTCTGATTCTTCAGGGAAAGAATAATTTTTTATATTCCAACACATTCTCCCATTATTTTTTTTTTTCTATTTTATCATGGCTGTTTATGTTGTCTTCTTTTCCTTGATATTTTCCCATTACTCTTTTCACCTCTCCCTTGATTTCTTGGTCTGTTGTTAGTGTTTCTCTTCATCCTTCTCCTTTCTAATCCCTCACCTTCTCTCTCGCACACTTTGCTTGCATCAGTGTCATTGCTCTACCCTCTACGAGGATTATAGTCATTGCCTTCGATGGGATGGTTAATTTGGTCCTATGTGCTATGACTGATATGTGTGGCCAGGTAGCTGTGGCAACAAAGAGATCCACCACAACACCCCAGAGGTAAGTGACATTGAGAATAGTATCTGATTGATTACTTACTTTTTCTATAAAAACATGCTAAAATACTAATTTATTACTTTAAAAATTTCCTAATTGCTAATTTCTTTGATGTGTTTTATAATGTTATGTTACAAAACAAGCAAAAGAATAAAGATGTTCCAGGCGCATCAATTACCTGCTTATGACAATCTTCACTTGAATTTAAGGAATATATGAACATGCTCTCACTGGTTTTTTTCACATCTAAATATATACAATTTTATTTGTCAATTTTATCTCAATAAAATTTGAGAGATAAAAAAGACAGAAATGGGAGGTGACATGACTCCAGTTAGAGATTTAGTAAAGCAAGTTCAATAATAAGAAAGAAGTGGGGGTTGTATAGGGGGGATACTTTCTGCCAGCTTATCTCAAATTTCATCATGCATAAAATTAAGATTCTTCACTTAATAGCTCTTAGATGGGGCAAAAGAAACCAGCTGTTCTAATCAGCATCAGAAATAATTTTTATGAACACTAAAATTTGAGAATTGTTATAGGTCTTAGAATCAATAACATTTTTCAAAAAAAGCAATATGACTACAAGCCTTTTTCAAAACCTCTTTTCAAGACATAATTTATAATTTAAAACAAGAGCAAATTCATTAGTCATTCTATCTACATGATTTCCTCCTTGTCACTTTTCTTTGCGCAGGCCTGGTGAAGTCATTTTGCCTACCTCTAATTCAATACAAAATTCTAAACATCTGAGCTTCATTACTTAATTACATGTCACAAGGACTCTGTTTGAAACATTCATCTAAAGATATTTTATTGTCTTTTTTTTTGCATTTCTTTTTAACCATTTAAATATTTAAGTATGGTTAATTTATAATGTCATATTAGCTTCATGTATACAGTTAAGTGATTTAGCTATACGTATATATATTTATTTTTTCCAGATTCCTTTCCATCATAGGTTTTTACAAGATATGCTGCACAGTAGGTCCTTGTTGTTCATCTCTTTTATACATAGTAGTATGTATATGTTAATTCCTCATATATTTGTTTTTATGGCTGAGTAATATTCCATTGTATATATACATATACATATATATATATATATATATATGTATATATACCAAATATTTTTTATCCATTCTTCTGTCAGTGGACATTTAGTTTACTTCCATGTCTTGGCAATTGCAAATGGTGCTGCAGTGAACATCAGGGTGCATATATCCGAATGAATTGTGGTTTTCTCCAGATATATGCCCAGGAATGAGATTGCTGGATCATATGGTAACTCTATTTTTAATTTTTCAAGGAACCTCCATATCATTCTCCATAGTGGCTGCAGCAATTACATTCCCAACAACAGCATAGGAGGATTCATTTCCTCCACATCCTCTCTGGCATTTATAGACTTTTTATTAATGACCATTCATTCTGACTGCTGTGAGGTGATACCTCACTGTAGTTTTGATTTGCATTTCTCTGATAATTAGCAATATTTATCATCTTTTCAGGTGCTTATTGTCCATCTGTAAGTCTTCTTTGGAAAACTGTATACCTAGGTCTTCTGCCCACTTTTTGATTTTTTTTATATATATAATGAGCTGTATGAGCTGTTTCCTTATTTTAGAAATTAATCCCTTATTTGTCACATCATTTGCAAATATTTTCTCCCATTCTGAAACCCTCAGAGTGTCTTTTTATTTATGATTTCCTTTGCTTTTAAGTTTAATTAGGTCCCATTTGTTTATTTTTGTTTTTATTTCCATTACTGTAGGAGACATAGCCAAAAAATATTTCTGCAATTTATGTCAAAGACTGTTTTGCTTATATTTACCTCTAAGAGTTTTATACTGTCTGGTCTCAAATTTACATCTTTAATAATCCACTTGAGCTTATTATTTGTATACAGTGTTAAAGAATGTTCTAACTTCATTATTTTACATGTGACTTCCAGTTTTCCCTGCATCATTTGTTGAAGAGGCTATCTTTTCTTCATCATAGATTCTTGCTTCCTTTGTCATAGATTAATTGACTGTAAGTGCATAGGCTTATTTTTGGGCTTTCTATCCTGCTCTATTGATCTAGATTTCTGTTTTTGTGCCAGTATGACAGTGCTTTGATTATTGTAGTTTTGTAGTGTAGTCTGAAGTCAGGAAGCACAATTCCTCCAGCTTCATTCTTCTTTCTCAAGATTGTTTTGGCTGTTTGGGGTCTTTGTATTTTCATACAAATTTAAAAAAACTTTCCTACTTCTAGTTCTGTGAAAAACGCCATTGTAATTTTACAGAGATTGCATTGAATCTATGGATGGCCTTGGGTAGTATAGTCATTTTAATAATAGTAATGCTTCCAATATAAGAACATGGTATATCTTTCCATCTATTTGTGCTGTCTTTCACCAGTGGCTTATAGGTTTTGCAGTACAGGTCCTTTGTCACCTTATGTAAGTTTATTCTTAGATATTTCACTTTTTACATGTGATGATAAATCAGACTGTTTCCTTAATTTCTCTTGATGATGTTTCATTGTTAGTATAGAGAAATACAACAGATTTCTGTATATTAATTTTGTATCCAGCAAGTTTACTGAGTTCATTGATGAGCTCTAGTAGTTTTCTGGTAGTGTCTTTACAATTTCCTATGTATAATATCATGTCATCTGTAAACAGTTTTACGTCTTTCTGAATTTAGATTCCTTTTATTTATTTTTCTTCTCTGATTGATATGGCTAGAATATTCAAAACTATGTTAAGTAAAAGTGATGAGAGTGGATATCTTTGTCTTGTTCCTGATCAAAGGAAATTCTTTCAGTTTTTCACCATTGATTATGATGTTAGCTGTGTTTGTCATTTATGGCCTTTATTATGTTGAAATATTTTCCCTCTGTGCCCACTTTCAAAAGAGTTTTTATCATAAATGGATGCTGAATTTTAACCAAAATTTTTTTCTGTATCTATTGAGATGATCGTGTGGTTTTCATTCTTCAATTTATTAATGTGGTGTGTCGCACTGATTGATTTGCAAATATTGAAAAATCCTTGCATCCATGGGGTAAAACCCACTTGATGATGGTGTATGAACCTTTTAATGTATTGTTGCATTTGATCTGTGAGTGTTTTACTGAGGATTTTTGCATCTGTATTCATCAGAGATATTGGCCTGTAATTTTTTCTTTTTGTGGTATGTTTGTCTAGTTTTGGTATCAAGCTAATGATGGCCTCACAGAATGAATTCAGAACTGTTCATTCCTCTGCAGTTTTTTGGGATAGTTTCATAAGAACATGTTCTTATTATTAAGAATTCAAACATCACAGGTTAAACTAGAGCCTTCTTTGACCACTATCCTTACCCAGTCTTAATCCTTTCTCCAGAGGTAACCACTGTTATATTGTGTCCTTCAACACATTACATGTACTTATTTCGCATTTTCTTGTCTCCCCACGCTTAGCATTACCAAGCTTTATACCAACCTGATATGTAAAAGTGTATCTCTCTTTTAATTTGAGTTTCTCTAGTTACTTGTGAAATAAAGTCATTTTATTGATGCTATTTGCAGTCTATTTTCTGAGAATTACTGCTCATCATGTTCATTGTTTTTCTTATTGACTTGTGGGTATTGTTCATATGGTTTGAATATGAAAAGGATATGTATTTGATAATATATTATATTGTAGATATTTATCATTATATATAATAGTTTATAGATTTCGCTCATTCCTTTTTCTGTAATTAATGAGACGAATCCTACCACAAGGACACAGAAACATTCTCCTATATTTCTTCTAATAATATTATAAATTTCTCACTTTAAATCTTTAAGCTTCCAGGAATTTGTTTTAGTGAGAGGTACAATTATGGACCTAATTTTTAAAGATTTTTCAAACAGGTGAAAACTCGTCCTAATGATTTATTGAATATTCTTTTCTCACAGAAATTAAGCTATAGTATTTTAATCCAGTTTAAAAATTTCACACATATATGCCTGATCCCAGACTTTTTCTTTGTTTCTTGTGTCATTTGTCCTGTTACTTCACCAATACCAGACTTTATATATTTTGATAATTAAAGAAGCAGTTTCACTTTTTACTCTAATCTGTTAAACATTGCTTTACTCTTGAAAAATTTTTGGCTCTTTGTCCATTCAGTAAGATGTCCAGATCTATTAAGCATCTACAACATGCTGTGCATGAATGTTGGTTATCACTTGATCAATTCCCATGACAAATGTTATTGGTTATCACCTCAATATTATATTTATGTATTTTTCAAAGTACATATTGTCTCACAAAGAGTAAAATTTAAGAGGTAAAAATCATATACCATAAAGATTCCTTTCCTAACTTGTAGGCACGCCCAGTTGCTTCAGTCACATCAGGCTCCACAACATGTGGACTGTAGCCCGCCAGCCTTTTCTGTCCATGGGATTCTCCAGGCAAGAATACTGGAGTGGTTTGCTGTACCCGCTTCCAGGAGATCTTCCCAACCTAGGGATTGAACCTGCATCTCTTATAGTCTCTTGCATTGGCAGGCAGGTTCTTTACCACTAGTGCCACCTGGGAAGCCCCTAACTTAGGTCTCAGCAATCTTATTCTTCTGATTCTTTCCTCTGAGGTAAGTAGCATTATTAGCCTCTTATGTTTCATTCCAGAGATTTTACATTAAGTTTATAGATATAAATATATACAGACACATACTCATTTCTTTTTTTATACATGTATCAGTAAAATGTAATGTTGTTTTATATTCCATGATATATGATGTATAACATAGAATATAGAATAATTATATGATTATAACATAAAGCATAATTTATGCAGGTATATGTAACATATAGTGATGGCATGTAACTATGTGGTATGTAATATAGCTCATATACTGCTCTGTCGTGTGCCTTTTTCACAGAACAATATTATTTGGGGAGAATTCTATATAAACACATAAAAAGCAAACTCATTTTGCTTCTTTTTTGCAGTTTATTATTCCATTGTTTATTCAGTTTTTCCTCTTTTGATAGATATTTAGATATTCTGCAATCTTTTTTCCACTATAAACAAATCTACACCAAATCCTGTTGTCAACACATCATTTCATATATGTGCAAATGTTTTTGTAAGATGAATTCTTGTAAGTAGAACTGTGTAGTCTGAGGTGTATTTTAAAAGTTTTCTTAAGGTTCCATGTTATAAATACTTTTTTTCCTATAAATTCTTATTCATGTTTCATGTTTACCTTCCTATATCTCATCTAATGTTGATTATAAAAAAGTTTAATCCCCACTCGTTCACTTTCCCCATTTGTGAAATGGGGATAATGATAATTTTTAGCAGTTATGAGGATTAAATATGATTACAGAGTGCTCATCATGGTGCTTGGCACATGAGAAATGATCAAGTAATGTCAGCTATCAACATTTCTGTACTACAAGACACTGCTTATGTTGTCATCTTCAACCTTTACTATCACTTCATAGCCAGTTGTTATCCCAATTTAAGATAAGAAAATTGAGATTCGTAAAGGTCATAACAGTGCTAAGTTCACACAGTTGTTAATGTCTTTGCTGCTTTAGGTCTTTTCTGGGGAAAAGGACATCCTTTAGTGAGGCCGGCCCAGAACTCTGTAGGAGAAGCATCTCTGTGGGTTGGAGTACAGACCAATCCTAGCAGAAGTAGAAGCAGTGCTTACTTTAACAATAAGGGGTTAAGACAGGCTTCTCAATTATGTGCAGAAGGATTTAAAAGTAAAGGCAACAGAAGTATCCTGCATTTTTGTTAGGATATTTTTTTCTTAAAGAAACAATACCTTTTATTCTAAGTCAAATAACATTTAAAGAGGGCAACATATTGGAAAAATTTGCAATGATCTCAGTATTATGGCACTGAACACAAACCTCCTGCTTCCAGATCCCAGTACTCTCTATGGCACTTCCCTCTGAAGGAACAACGGCCTTGTTGGGAAACCAGACTCGCATCTCCCACTTCATCCTCCTGGGCCTCTTCACACACTCACCACTGCACCTCCTCCTCTTCTCCGTCATCATGGTCATGTTTCTGGTGGCCCTCTCTGGCAACGGGCTCATGATCCTCCTCATCAACACTGACTCCCGTCTACACAGCCCCATGTACTTCTTCCTCAGCTGGCTGTCACTCATGGACCTCATGCTCATCCCCACCATTGTACCACGGATGGCCATCGACTACCTCTTGGGCCATGGCTCCATCTCCTTCACAGGCTGTGGGCTCCAGATCCTGTTCTTTCTCACCCTCCTGGGGGATGAGTGCTTCCTGCTGGCTTTCATGGCCTATGATCGCTATGTGGCCATCAGCAACCCACTGAGGTACTCAGTGGTCATGAGCCGCCGTGTCTGCTGGCTCATGGTGGCAGGGTCTTGGCTCTTTGGCCTGGTGGATGGGCTGATCCAGGCTATCTTTACACTACGATTCCCTTACTGTGGCTCCCAAGAGATTGACCACTTCTTCTGTGAGGTCCCTGCCGTGCTCAAGCTGGCCTGTGCTGACACCTCCCTCTATGAGACTATGATCTATGTGTGCTGTGTCCTCATGCTGCTCCTGCCCTTCTCCGTCATCTCTGCCTCATACCTGAGGATCCTGATAACTGTGCTCCACATGCGTTCTGCTGAAGGTCGGCAGAAGGCCTTTGCTACCTGCTCCTCCCACATGGCCGTTGTGTCTCTCTTCTATGGGGCTGCCATGATCACCTACATGCGGCCTCAGGCCTACCATTCCTCCAAGCAGGACAAGGTGGTCTCAGCCTTCTATACCATGATTACCCCTATGCTCAACCCACTCATCTACAGCCTGAGGAACAAGGAAGTGGCTGGTGCTCTCAAGAAACTCCTGGGGAGGTGTTCCTGTGGTGTTGGGCAGAACTAGTTTGGTTCTGGCACCTGGAGATGTGCTCTGGGGCCAGGAAACCTGGCCTAACCAACTGTGGTTTCATTGGAAGAGATATGAATGTGCTGTACTAAAAATAAAAGTCATTTTCTGATTACGGTTAGTCAGATTTAGACATCAATTCAATCCATCATGTTTATGACGAATGTGGCAACTTGGACAAAAAGTTGGGTTGACAGAGTTACAAGAGTAGAAGACACACATCCTTCATTCCATAGTTGTTGAAAGAGTTGACAGGTGGCAGCTTTCAGCTGTGTTCTTCTCAAGGAATTGCCCGTAGCTGAGAAGAGGCATCTTGCCCTAGGCCTTGCCTCTCCTTGGGTGAGTAGAGGATGCCTGGAGTGGTCAATGGAGGATTACAAAGGCTTGGCTACCTTGCCTCAGTTTGACTCTGAGGGTCCATCCCAGCTCCAGAGCTCCCGAACTCCAGAGCACTACACATAGTCATCAAGGACCACTTCTCCCTGTATCCAATTTTGCTTCCTTAGCTAACTTCCCATTTTATAGGTCTTCATACTGGGAAGACTCTCCAATAAACTTTCTGCATGGACAGTCTATCTAATTTTGCTTCTGGGAAACTTGATTTGTGACACATTTAAACTCAGCAATGACAGTAACTTTGAGTTTGCTAAATAGGTCACTTGCTCCTTGGAAGAAAAGCTATGACAAACTTAGTGTATTAAAAATCAGAGACATCACTTTACTGACAAAGGTCCATATATTAAAAGCTATGGTTTTTCCAGTAGTCACGTACAGATGAGAAAGGACCATAAAGAATGCTGAGAGCTAAAGAATTGGTGCTTTCTAACTGTGATGCTAGGGAAGACACTTGAACGTCCCTTGGACAGTAAGGATATCAAACCAGTCAATCCTAAAGGAAATCAACTCTAATATTCATTGAAAGGGCTGATGCTGAAGCTGAAACTCCAATACTTTGGTCACCTCATGTGAAGAGTTGACTCATTGGAAAAGACCCTAATGCTGGGAAGGATTGGGGGCAGGAGGAGAAGGGGACGACAGAAGATGAGATGGCTGGATGGCATCACTGTCTCGATGGACATGGGTTTGGGTAGACTCTGGGAGTTGGTGATGGACAGGGAGGCCTGGCGTGCTGCAATTCATGGGGTCGCAAAGAGTTGGACACGACTGAGTGACTGAACTGAACTGAACTGCCTTTCGAAGACAATGGGCTGCCTTTCTGGGTGCCTGATGTCCTCTGCCAGCGTTCAGAAGTTGTTTTGTGGAATTTGCTCAGCATTCAAATGTTCTTTCCATGAATTTGTGGGGGAGAAACAGTTCTCCCCATCCTATTCCTCCACCATCTTAGAATCGCCCCATAAAGGTGGTACTAAGATACTCAGAATTAAGCATAAAAAGCATAGATTATATAAAAATATGAAAAAAGAGTTTAAAAACCCAGAATATAGACCAAAAGACTTTAAATTAGCCTAATACAAGTGCTAGCAGAGGAGTGGAGAGAATTAATGTTGGAGAAAACCCAGAATACAGACCAAAAGACTTTAAATTAGCCTAACACAAGTGCTAGCAGAGAGGTGGAGAGAATTAATGTTGGAGAAGTGGCATTTTAAGAGGAAATTCCTGAGAAGTCAAGAAAGACCTGAGTTCCCAGGATAAAATGCTCTCTGAATTCTGAGCAAGATAGATAAAAAGAAAGTCATACTCAGATATACTATAGTTAGACTACAAACATCAAGGATTAAAAAAATTAAAAGCTACCAGTAAAAGAAGGAAGGATTAACAATAAACGATTGACATCCAGCTTCCTCAGATTCCTCATCATGATTGTCAAGAGCAAAAAAGAGAGGGGTGGTATTTACAGACAGGTACAGGTAAATCTTTACTAAGAAAGTTTAATTTAGTTACACTGCCATTTAAAAAATAGATATTTTGAGACAAATAAAAGTGGATAGGGTGTTTACCACCCATGGACTCCCTCTGTAACCACTATGGAAGAACATACTCCAGTGAGAAGTAAATGGAACAAAGAGGGAAGATTATGAGATTCCAGAGGGAGACTGGTTATAGATAACATATATATGAAAGTGAAATTACCTTTTGATTTTTAAACATTTGACAGGCATATTTTTGTATTTAAAGAAAACATAAAGTTAAATCCTCAAACAAAAATAGAAAAATTGGCATGGTTAGGAAGAAGACAAAAATACTGATTTAAGTCAAGAGTCAGAGGGTGCTACATCCGTAGGCTCTGGACATTCACTATCCTGTTACACAACAGCAACTCTTAATACAAACACCTGGGCCATAAAGAAGGCTGAACGCTGAAGAACTAATGCTTTCAAATCGTGGTGTTGGAGAAGATGCTCGAGAGGCTCTTGGACTGCAAGGAGATCAAACCAGTCAATCCTAAAGGAAATCAACCTGGACTATTCACTGGAAGGACCAATGCTGAAGCTGAAGCTCCAATACTTTGGCCACCTGATATGAAGAGCTGACTCATTGAAAAAGACCTTGATGCTGGGAAAGATTGCCTTCAATCTGCCAAAGGAGAGGGGGTCAGTAGACGATGAGATGGTTAGATAGCATCACTGACTCAATAGACATGAATTTGAACAAACTCCAAGAGATAGGAAAGGACAGGAGAGTCTGGCATGCCTCAGTCCATGGGATCTCAAAGAGTCAGACATGACTTAGTGACTGAACAACATGCCTCTCTTCATGACTGCTTTCTCTGGCTTGG
The DNA here is from genome assembly GCF_054371585.1 of Giraffa tippelskirchi. NCBI lineage: Eukaryota > Metazoa > Chordata > Mammalia > Artiodactyla > Giraffidae > Giraffa > Giraffa tippelskirchi. The sequence goes on along the minus strand of NC_137280.1, from coordinate 115,145,759 downwards.
ACGTGGGTTGAGTTGCTGGCAGGAAAGACCCTGGGAACTGGAGATTGACACCCCCAAGAGCAGCCTTCAACCAATCCACCTGACAACTGATGGAGAAGTGTGCCAACTTAATTGCCCATTGTTTTGGGGTCTGTGAATAAGTTGTAGGCATGTTTTATATTCTCCTCGAGATCCTCACAGAGATTGACTGCCACTTATCCATAGTGGCAATCCTCTGTTGACCTTATCCCTTCCTGTATAAGTTCCCCACTTTCCTCCAGGTGCTTTCTAGGATAACTTCTCAAATACACTGATGGCACTGAATTCTAGTCCCTTGTATGGCAACCTAAGACAAATGATGATGATGGTTGGGATGTGTAAGACTACATTTTCTTCAATTGATCTTAATAACCTAGTAGATAATATGAATAGAATTGGGAAAGAAAAGTAGAAAGAAGAGAAAAATTAAAAAGAAAAAGTTCAATTTTGAAAAGAGAGAACACTTTTTTAAAATCAAGGGAGAGAGAAAACCACAGAGAGATAAATATCTTACATGAATCTGGGAACTTTCCTAGAATATACCTATGATATCCCAGGTTGAAGAGCAAAGAGAAAATTCTGATGATTACTGGCATTTTATACCTTGATTCCTTGATTGGGTGCTGTCATGTTCCCCAAAGTATAAGATATGGCTACAGGTGTCTAAGTCCCATTCCTGATGGATGTGGCATTCTTCCTCATCTTCTTTATTTTAAATTCCACCAGATGAACTTGATGTTATATGAGACAATACCTTTTTATAAAAAAATTTTGTTAAACTTTAGTTTGGAGTATAGTTGATTAACAACGTTGTGTTTTAGGTATACAGCAAGTGGTGATTCAGTTATATATATATACATGTATCTATTCAAATTGTTTTCCAGTTTAGGTTATTGCAGAATATTTAGCAGAGTTCCTTGTGCTACACAGTAAGTCCTTGTTGGTTATCTAATTTAAATATAGCAGTGTGTACAAGTAGATCCCAAACTCCCGATCTATCCCTTCCCCTGCCCTTTCCCCCTGGCAACCAAAGTTCCTTCTCTAAGTCTGTGAGTCTGTTTCTGTTTTGTAAATAGGTTCATTTGTACTATTTTTTTAAAAAGATTCATATGACATTTGCCTTTCTCTGTTTGAGTGACTTCACTAGAATGAGACAATCCCTTTGAGCTGAATCCTCATCCATCGGAAGCGGGAACAGGTAGAAGATAGGCAGCATAACCTTGGTATCATCTATGCCCAACTTGAGACACCAGAGCAGAGCAAAGTGGTTGAGAAGCTGTTTACTCATTTTATCAGGAAATGAATAACATGGAAGGGACAGGACACCAGAGTTACTCTTCTTGTGCAGAAATTCTGAGTTCTTTCCTCGCATTCTTCTCTTAGAAGACACAGATGAGAACTGTGGGATAGCCATGGGGGACCCTCTGAGAAGACTTTAATTGAGATAACAGGCAGTGTCATCTCATTCCTCGCTCAGTGCTTTTCAAGATTTCCCAGGGCAAAACACCCACCTTGTAGGTGCTTATCAATAATGCAGATTCCAGGCTTCTACTTTCAGAGATGAGAACTGAGCAGGGCTAAGGGTATCAGTGGTTGAAATATGAAGCTTTGAGAAACATTTGTTGATTCTGTTATCAACCACTGTATGCACTCTTAGTCTTCGTTTCCATGTCTTGGATGTTGCAAATAAAATGAACATTGGGATGCATGTGTTTTTTGAACCAGAGTTTTCTCTGGAAACTCTATATCTAGCCAGGAAAGGGATTGCAGGATCATATGGTAATTCTATTTTTAGTTTTTTTTTTTAAGGAATCTTAATACTGTTCTGCATAGTGACTGTACCAATTTACATTCCCACCAACAGTGTAAGAGGCCTCTTTTCTAGCATTTATTATTTGGATACTTTTTGATGATGTCCATTCTGACCAATGTAAGGTGATACCTCATTGTAGTTTTGATTTCATTCTTTAATATTAGCAATATTGAGCATTTTTTCATGAGCTTTTTGGCCATCTGTATGTCTTCTTTGGAGAAATGTCTATTTAGATATTCTTCTGCTCATTTTTTTGATTTTTTTTTTATTGAGCTGCATGTGCTGTCTGTATATTTTGGAAATTAAACCCTTGTCAGTATCACCATTTGCAAATGTTTTCTCCCAGTCCATAGGTTATCTTCATTTTGTTTATGATTTCCTTTGCTGTGTGAAAGCTTTTGTTTTTAGTTTAATCAGGTCTTATTTGTTTATTTCTGTTTTTATTTCTATTACTCTAGCAGATGGATCCAAAAAATATTGTTGTGATTTATATCAGAGTGTTCTGCCTATGTTTTCCTCTAGCAGTTTTATTGTATTCAGTCTTACATTTAAGTGTTTAATCTATTTTGAGTTTGTTTTTGTATATGGTGTTAAAAAATGTTCTCATTTCATTGTTTTACATGTAGTTGTCCAGTTTCTCCAGCACCACTTGTTGAAGATACTATCTTTTCTCCATTGCATGTTCTCACCTCCTTTGTCATCGATTAATTGATAAGTGCATGGGTTTATTTCTATGCTTTCTATCTTGATCCATTGATCTATATGTCTTTTTTCGTGCCAGTATCATACTGCTTTGTAGTATAGTCTGAAGTCAGGGAGCATAATTCCTCCAGTTCTATCTTCTTTCTCAAGATTGCTCTCGTTATTTGGTGTCTTTCATGTTTTCATAAAAATTGTAAATTTTTTTTGTTTTAGTTCTGTGAAAAATGCCTTTGATACAGATGATTCTAAATCTATAGATTGCATTGGGTAGTATGGTCATCTTAACAACGTTAATTCTTCCAATCCGAGAACACAGTATACTTTTCCATCTGTTTGTGTCATCTTTGATTTCTTTCATCAGTGTCTTATAGTTTTCAGAGTGACAGATCTTTTGCCTCCTTGATTAGATTTATTCCTAGGTGTTTTATTCTTTTTGATGTAATGGTACATGGGATTGTTCCCTTATTTCTCCTTCTGATATTTCATTGTTAGTATAGAGAAATGCAACAGACTTCCATATATTAATTTTGTATCATGCAACTTTACCAAATTCGTTGATTAGCTCCAGTAGTTTCCTGGTGACTTCTTTAGGATTTTCTATGTATAGTTCATGTCGTCTTCAAACATTGGCCGTTTTACTTCTTTCCCAATTTGAATTCCTTTTATTTCTTTTTCTTCTCTAGTTGACACGACTAGGATTTCCAAAACTATGTTGAATAAAAGTGGTGAGAGTGGATATCCTTGTCTTGTTCCTGATCTTAGAGGGAATGCTTTCAGCTTTTTACCATCTAGGATGATGTTAGCCGTGACTTTGTCATTTATAGCCTTTATTACGTTGAGGTATGTTTCCTCTATGCCCATTTTCTGGAGAGTTTTTATCATAAAAGGGGATTGAATTTTGTTATAGTCCCACATGTCCTGGAGTCTCTGTTCATCTTTCTTTCTCCAGCCAATTATCTTTCTATTATTTAGATTAGGTAATTCCTTATGTTCTATCTTTGAGTTTATTGATTATTTCTCCTGTCCTTTCCATTTTGTTTTTGAGTATAAGAACTGGAGTGTACAAATTTCAGCCATTTCATTTTTGGTTTTAAAATTTACATTTTGTCCCTTTTTGCTCCTTCTGTTTTTGGCTGAGACTATTTTCCAGTTGTTTCAAGTGTATTTATAATAGCCCACTGAGGCATTTTTATAATGAGTGCTTTAAGATCCTTATGAGATGTCTCCACATTTTTGCCATCTTGTTGTTGGCATCTGTTGTCTTTCTTCATTGTTAGAATTCTTCCTGGTTTTTAATCTGATTGATAGTTGATTGAAGCTTGAACATTTGGAGGTATTATAAGGCTGTGGATGTTGTTTAATATTGTGTTTTAGTAGGCCTCCCTTTACACTGTTCCACTGGATAAGGTGAGGGCACTATCTTATTAGTACCAAATGGATGTGGGAATCTAGATTCAATACCCAGGTTCTATTGACACCTAGGTGTGGTGGTGGGAGTTCTTTGCATGTTTTTTTGGGAGGGTTTAATTGAGACTTTTTTAATTGTGAGATGAATGTCTTTGTTCTCTTTATTTTCTACTTGTATTATCCGTTCTTCTTGTGAAGATATATTTCTCTAACAAGTGTTGGAGAGAATTTGGGGAAAAGGAAACCCTTGTAGACTGTTGACAGGAATGTAAATTGATGCTGCCACTGTGGAAGACAGTATGGAGATTCCTCAAAACATTAAGAGTAGAACCACCAGGTAATCTAGTTACCCTGCTTCTGGGTATTTATTCAAAGAATATGAAGACACTAATTCAAAAACACTAATTACACACCTCCATGTTCATCACATCCTTATTTACAATACAAAAGATATAGAAATAATCTAGGTGCCCATCAGTGACTGAATGTATAAAGAAGATGTATGTATGTCATATATATATGTAGAAATATTCCATTATACTACTATTTGGTCATAAAAAAGTGAAAAGCTGCCCTCTGATGGATCAACATTGATGGACCTTGAGGATATAATGCTAACTGAAATAAGTCAGATGAAGGAAAACAATTTCATTTATATGGAGAATATAAAAAGCTAATAAACTAATAAACAAACAAAGAAAACCTCAAAATAAACAAACCAGGCAAAAATAAACATATGAATATAGAGAACACTGTAGTGGTTAGTAGAGGGCAATGGGGGAGGGTGAAATGGGTAAAAGGATCAACTTTGTGGTGACAGATGGAAACAATTGCTGGTGGTGAGCACATTCTAGGGTATACACAAGTAGAAATATGTTGTATACATGAAATATATATAATGTTATAAATCAATGTTATTTAAATTTAAAAATAATAAAATAAATACATTTTAAATACAAAATTTGAAAACAATAAATTATTCACATTCTTTTGGATTAATCAAACTTGGTATTCTATTTTAACACCTCAAAGAATTTTTGGATGTATTATTTTGTTTTATTTTAATTTTTTAATAACAGTTTTAGGATTTACACTATGCTTCCACTAGTTACTACAATCTATCTTGATTCAATATTACAATAATTCATATATAATATAGAAAATTTATAACTATAAATCCATTTATTTTATTTTTATTGAAGTACAGTTGATTTATAATGTCAGTAAAGTGATTTAGTCAATTATATATGTTTTATTATATATGTATATATATATGTATATATCACACATATATATTATATACATTATTATATTTTTATACATTTATACATATACATACATACACATTTATATACATATACATACATATATAAAATTATATACATTATACATTATATACATATATGTATATATATTATTATATATATTATTATGTATTGTATATACATATATAATAAAAATATATATTCTTTTTCAGATTCTTTTCCATTATAGGTTTTCATATCATTATAAATCTATTTATGGTAGTTTCTGGCTATTGTGATTTGTCCTATATTCATTTCTAGATGTGTTTAAATTCCTAGTGTATTTTCAGTACTTCTGTTTTAACCAGTATTTTAACCTACATAAGGAAAAATTGTCTGTTATATTTATTTACATATTTACTATCTGGGGTGATTTTCATTCCTTGTGCTTCTATTTTGTATCTTTTTTTTCAAAATCTGAAAATCTTTCTTCAACAGTCTGCTGGAAATTAATTGTCTAGATTTATCTGTCTGAAGATGTTCTTATTTTGCTATCAATCTTGAACAATAATTTTTGCTGATTATAAAATTTTAGATTGACAGCTTTTTCTTTCAGTAATTTAAGTATGTCTTTCAGTAATTTAAATATGGTTTCTTTCTCCATATTTCTGATGAGACTTCAATTGTATATTTAATTGAAATCCTTGATTATAATATGTCAGAGTTTTGTCTACTTTTAAGATTTTTCTATCATTTGTTTTCAGCAACTTAATAAAATATGCTGAGGTCTGATTATTTTTTGTTTTAATCTATGTGTTGGGGTGTATCTACAGTTATAGAAGAATTTAGAGTTGTACCTTATCAAGTATTTTTAGAGAGAATATTCTCTTTTCTCTTTCTGGGACACCTTAGACACATTTGATAGATTGTTTATTTTCCAACAGATCTTTGACACTATTTTTTCCCCTTCATGTGTATTCCTGTGCTTTAGTTTGAAGACGTTCTACTGAATAGTCCTGTAGTTCAAGAGTCAACAAGCTATGGCCCATGGGCCAAATATGGCCCACTGCCTGTTTTATAACTACAGTCTTACTGGAGAAAAGCTAAACTCATTCATTTACAGATTGCCTGACTCTACTTTTTTGCTAAAATAGCAGAGTTGAGTAGTTGTGATAGTAATCCTATGGCTTGCAGTCCCTAAAAAGTTACTATCTGTTCATTTATAGAAAGTTTGCTGGTCTCTGTTGTGATTCTGTTTTGTTTTGTTTTTTCTTCTGCCATGTTGAAGATGCTCTTAATCTCATCCAGTGATTTCTTCATTACAGATATTATAGTTTTTCAGGTCTAGAATTTTATGTTTGTTTTTTCTTAGGGCTTTAATTTCTTTGCCACAAATCTTGATCTTTATACTCAGTTTCATATGCTTGTCTTCTACATCATTTTACTTACTTACAATCCTTATTTTAAAGTTATTTTCAGTTTTTTGAGGACTCTCCACACTGTTCTCCACAGTGGCTATACTAGTTTGCATTCCCACCAACAGTGTAAGAGAGTTCCCTTTTCTCCACACCCTCTCCAGCATTTATTGCTTGTAGACTTTTGGATAGTAGCCATTCTGATGGGCGTGACATGGTACCTCATTGTAGCTTTGATTTGCATTTCTCTGATAATGAGTGATGTTGAGCATCTCTTCATGTGTTTGTTAGTCATCTGTATGTCTTCTTTGGAGAAATGTCTGTTTGATTCTTTGGCCCACTTTTTGATTGGGTGGTTTATTTTTCTGGAATTGAGCTGCAGGAGTTGCTTGTATATTTTTGAGATTAATTCTTTGTCCGTTGCTTCATTTGCTGTTATTTTCTCCCATTCTGAAGGCTGTCTTTTCACCTTACTTATAGTTTCCTTTGTTGTGCAAAAGCTTTTAATTTTAATTAGGTCCCATTTGTTTATTTTTGCTTTTATTCTCAAAAAACTGGAAATAGAACTGCCATATGACCCAGCAATCCCACTGCTGGGCATACACACTGAGGAAACCAGACTTGAAAGAGACACATGTACCCCAATGTTCATTGCAGCATTGTTTATAATAGCCGGGACATGGAAGCAGCCTAGATGCCCATCAGCAGATGAATGGATAAGGAAGCTGTGGTACATATACACAATGGAATATTACTCAGCCATTAAAAAGAATACATTCGAATCAGTTCTAATGAGGTGGATGAAACTGGAGCCCATTATACAGAGTGAAGTAAGCCAGAAAGAAAAACACCAATACAGTATACTAACACATATATATGGAATTTAGTAAATCGGTAAAGATAACCCTGTATGCGAGACAACAGAAGAGACACAGATATATAGAACAGTATTATGGACTCTACAGGAGAGGGAACGGACAGGATGATATGGGAGAATGGCACTGAAGCTTGTAAATTACCATATGTGAAGCGAATTGCCAGTCCAGGTTCGATGCATGAATCAGGGTGCTCGGGGCTGGTGCACTGGGATGACCTGGAGGAATGGGATGGGGAGGGAGGTGGGAGGAAGGTTCTGGAAGGGGAAAACATGTACACCCGTGGTGGATTCATGTCAATGTATGACAAAACAAATACAATATTGTAAAGAAAAAAAATAGATAAATAAACTAATTAAAAAAAATAAAGTTATTTTCATCTAATTCTAAACCTGGGTCACCATATGGGTCTGCCTGAATTGATGGTGTTTCCTCTCAGGGGGTCACAATTTTTCTTTCCTTTTTAAATGTTTTACAATTTTGGATTTTATATTAGACGTTTTGACTTAAAAACCTTGCAAACTGAACTAGATAATTTTTTGTTCAGTTTTGCTTTGTTTTCCAGAAAGGTAATGCCTCTTTTTTTCAGTCAGGTAGCTTGAATAAGGTGCTGATAATTTAGTGCCCATTAGAACTGAGTTGTGACTGATCAAATTCCAATTCCCCTTTTGTTTAAAATGTGATTGCTACCTTTCAATCCAACCCCTGACTTCCTATATTGCCACTCCTACTAACTTTTTTATTTGATCATATCAGGATTTGAGCTAGGAAGGTGTTGGATTCCACCTTTAGAAATATGAGTTTACCTTTGCATTCAACTCCAGCAGCACTCAGACTAAAACACGATGGAGAGAACTCTGTGTCTTTTAGTTCCATTCCTTCTGCCAATTAGAAAAAACTTCCCCGGGGAGGAATTGTTAGTGAAGAGATTTTGATTTGTATTTGGTACTTTTCCAGATTCCAGTCTCCTGCCAGCCCACTTTGTTCCACATTGTTAGTAGTTCATCTTGAGTTTGGATGAACACATGAAAGGTGGGAGAACTTTTGCAAGGGTCACATTTTTCTTCTTATATAGACAATCTCCCTTCATAGTATGTAAAAAAAGGTCTTGTTAATATACATCTAATTGATGACTCTGAGACCACGAGCATTAATCCAACTGATTTATGAAAGGAGATATGCCTCTTACCTGCCTGGTGCTTCACTTATCTCATTTCACATACTCATCACAAATACTCTGTGATATATGAGTTGTTATCCCAGTTTAATAGGTAAGGAAATTGTGGTGCAGATAGGTGAATATTGTTTTTTGGTGGGGGACATGGAGTTGAGGGAAAGTATCAGAGATTGTGAGGCTGCCATTGGTTGAGTATACATCAAACGGCAGGCATTTCACATATATTCTTTTACTTAACCTTCCTAACAGTTTTGTAAAGTCTCTATACCTAGCTGAAAGACAAGGAAAACTGAGACTCAGAGAGGTTGAGCAAATTCTCAAAATTGCTGAGAATTGGCACAGCCATGATTTGCAGTAAATTCTCCAAAGCCTTGCTTATTATATCCATGAAATAGGACGATTTGTTTCTGGACTCAAAGACCACTTTGATTTTGCAGTATGAATTCGATTATCCATTCTTCAATTTTAAGAAAAGGAAGAGGGAATTTTCCAATTTTTTAGTGCTCACTTAAAAAAAATCTTTATAATTTTGTGAATCTCTTCTGGCCTGCTATTGTGGTGACTGAACTTCCGTTGGAGATTTGACAATGAGAACAAGAGTGTTTCCCTCGTTTAAAGATCTGTCTATTTAGGTGCTGATTTTGCATCCAATAAATTAGTCTATTTTCAGAGTTCTCTGTGATTGGAAACAGGATTGGGATCCACCTTTTAGATATTAGAATTAATATAATTAAGGAAGAAATCCCTGAGTCCCCAAGAAGAGCTGACTTCCATCCCTCTGCTCTGTTTCCCTGATGACAACAAATACATATAAGATTGTGAATGTAATGAAGAAATAAACATAGAAACATAGTCCTGTGTTATTTTAAAAAAATTGTAAAAGCAATATAAAGAACTCTCCTTCACTCACTTCTCCTACTCCCATGCACACATACATACTTTGTATACACAGGTCTGTCCACAACCCAAAGCCTGTGAAAGTTAAGAACCTTTCTGGGAACTTCTGATACTCTCTTGCCATGATTGGAGGGAGTGGCTTCTAGAATGGAAAACAAAGAGGAAGCAAAAGGGATGAGTTGAACAGGCCAAATTCTTACAGTTCCTCTGTCTAGATCATCAGACAGAGGGGACATCAGACAAGGAATTTAGGGAGTTTGTCATGGTGCTGTTGCCTGGAAGCCACTACATTAATCTCCACCTGTGTGTGTGGGTCAGTGCTAAGTCGCTTCAGTCGTGTCTGACTCTGTGTGACTCTATGGACTGTAGCCTGACAGGCTCTTCTGTCCATGGAATTTTTCAGGCAAGAATATTGGAGTGGGTTGCCCCGGCCTTCCCCATCCAGGGATCAAACCTGCCTCTCTGGTGTCTCCTGCATTGGCAGGTGGGTTCATTACCACTAGCATCATCTGGCAGATTCTTTACCATCTGAGCCACCGGGGAAGTCCAATCTCCACCTAATCTCTCATAAATAAATACACAAATCTCTCAGTCTTTGGGATTATCACCCTTTAGTGAAGCTGCAGCCTCAGGGTTAGCAAAAGTTAGCAAAAGTCAAAGCCCCCAGACCCACATATGCTGTGTGGAGCTCTGAGCCCAGCAGAACTACATCCCTGCCCTGAGTCCATGTTGACCATGTGGACTGCGCAAGAGGGTGCTTCTACTGGAGAAACAGGAACTCTCATACATTTTGGACAATTTAACACTATCTCCCCAAATGTAAAATACATTGCTAGGCCCAGGAATTCCACTTCTGGAAATTTATTTTGTAGTTAGAGTCACCCTTGATGGTGACTGAGATGGGCGGGGAAGCCTAGGTGGGTGAGGAGAAGTGGGTGACTTCAGGAGTGCTTGGAATGTGAAAGAAATTCCCAAATAGATTTCTTTCTTGAATGACTCACAGTTCAAATGGAATTCACTAAAATTTGAATACAACAAAATTTGCCTTGTTTAATGTTATGAATGTTAGTCTATTATTTATTTTCCTCCCTTTCACTTAAATATTTATAAACGCTTGGTGAAAAATAAAGTGTTTCAGCTCCACACAGCATATGTGGAGTTATACAGTTTTTCTACAAATAAGAGATAGATAGGGGACATGGGGGGTCTACCCTTGAGAAAGCCGTGCCGGTGAAACCTAGTGAGGCCCTATGGGGCTCCCGGGCACAGAGGTCTTTCTGTCACCCATCTCTTGCCAGCAAGGCTCCAGTCATTATGACCTTCCCTGAGTTCTAAAGGGTGCATTCAAACCGTTGCTAATCAAGGAAGGAACAGCCAAGAAATCACTTAATACAAGATTAAAGGACCAGAGAAATTCATCAAGATTAGGAGACTGACCATCTGAGATGAGACTAAGGGAATCCAAGCCCTGCTCACACCCTAATCTTGTCAGAGACCCCACCTTTAACCCACCATTATAAAACCCCTCATCAGGTTCTCTGGGGTGGAGACACATAGTTTTTTGGGGCAGAAGTCCAATGTCTGGTAAAGCAATAAAGCTTTCTACTTTATCCAAAACTCTGTCTCTGGGATTTGATTCAGCACTGGTGCAAAGATAGGCCAAGCTTTCAGTAACACAGGGTCCTTCTTGATTTCATGCTTATGCACAAATCTGTCGTTAACACTGTTTTATTCACTAGGCATTTTATGTATCTATTCTACTTATGATTATTGTATCTTTTTATACATGTGTTTTTATAAATAAAAATCATGAAGATACGTTGAAGTCCCCACTACTTGTGAATGTGACCTTACGGGAAGTAAGGTCTTTTGTAGGTGACCAAGTTAAGATGAGGTCTTTAGAGTAGACTCAAATACAGCATGAGTGATGTCCTTACCGAAAAGGGAAATGTGGACATAGAGACAGATGGGCCTACACAGAAGATGATGTGAAGGGACATAAGGAGAATGCCATTTTAAAGCCAGAAAATGCCTGATGCTAGCAGAAGCAAGGGGAGAAGCATAGAACCAATTCTTCTTCATGTCCTTCAGGCAACTTGATTTCAGATTTCTAGTTCCAGAACTGAGATAATAAATATTTGTCATTTAAGCCACCCAGGGTATGTTACTTTGTTCTAGCAGTCCCAGGAAATGAATACAAATGGCAAAAAGGACTTTGAATTTGTTAAGATAATGATTTTTAGATGGAGAGTTTGCCCTGAGTTTGTTGTTTAGTCACTATTGTGTCTGATTCTTTGTGACCCCGTGGACTATAGCCCACCAGGCTCCTCTGTTCATGGGGTTTCCCAAGGAAGAATACTGGAGTGGGCTGCCATTTCTTTCTCCAGTGGATCTTTCCGACGCAGGGTTTGGACCTACATCTCCTGCATTGGCAGGCAGTTTCTTTACCACTGAGCCACCAAGGAAGCCCCTGCCTTGGGTTGCTAAGTCGTTTCAGTCGTGTCCGACTCTGTGCAACCCCATAGACGGCAGCCCACCAGGCTCTCCCGTCCCTGGGATTCTCCAGGCAAGAACACTGGAGTGGGTTGCCATTTCCTTCTCCAATTGCCTTGGGTTATCTGGCCCTAAATTGAATCACAAATGAGAGGGATATAAAGATTTGACTGTAAAAAAAAAAGATTTGACTGTAGAAGGAAGAGATAAGACAATGGAAGCTATTTGAAGGATTTGAAGATGCTATGCTACTGACTTTGAAGACAGAAAAAGGGGCCAGAAATAAAAAAAATACAGGAGGCCACTAGAATCTGAACAAAGTAAGAATTTTTCCTCAGAGACCTCAGAAGCAACCAGCTTTCTGACTTTAAACCCATAAAACTAATTTTATACTTCTGACTTAAAGATCTGTAAGAGAAGAAATTGTTTTAAGCCACCAAGTTTGTGGTCATTTATTACAGCAACAGAAAGAATCTGATACACCACTGAAGGCCACACCCCATAGGACTGCAAAGAGTCAGACACGACTGAAGCAACTGAGCGAGCGAGGGAGCATTCACCTCACATAGTTACAAAGTTTTTTCCTTGTGTTGAGAATTTTAAGATCTACTCTCTTAACAACTTTCAAATATACACTACAGTGTTGTTAGCTATAGTTACTATGCTGTACCTTACATCTCAAGAGCTTATTTATATTATAACTGGAAATTTGTGCCTTTTGACTTCCTTCACCCAATTCTCCTACCATGTCCCCTACCCACCACTTCCCAGCCTCCGGCAATCAGTAGAAACTGTTTCTATGAGGGGTTTTGTTTTTGGATTCTACATATAAGTGAGATCATGGAGTATTTGTCTTTCTCTGTCTGATTTATTTCACTTAGCAGAATGCTTTCAAGATTCTTCTGTATTGTTGCACATGGCAGGATTTCCTTATTTTTTAATGGATGAATTGTAATCCATTGTATATACCCACACTTTTTCTTTTTTTTCTTCCTTTTCTTTCAGCATTGTTAAAACCTTCTTTATGGTGAGTGTTCTTTTTTCCTCCCAGTTTTAGTGAGAAATAACTGACATATAGCACTGTATAAGTTTCAAGTGTACAGCATAATGATTTAACGTAAATATATTATGAGATTATCACAAAATTTAATTAACTTTAGTTATCATCTCATATAAATACAAATTTTTTTTCTTTGTGATGAGAATTCTTAGAACTCTCTCTTAACAGTTTTCATATTAAAATGCAGCAATGTGATATTCACATTTATAGCTGCTGAGAGATTGAATATACAGACAATGGACCATATATAAAAAAAGAACTCTGACCCACAAACTGCAAGAACTTGCCAAGGAAATCAACCCTCTTGTCAATAATAAACAGTTCAGCAGGAAGGCAGTCTTTTATAAGTCAGACTTGTAGAAGATAGTTTGCTTTGGTAACAATATAGGAAGCTTAACAATCGCTTCTGTAACAATAGGCCCCAAATGTCTAAGACTCGATTAATAACTGACAACTTCCCTAATTTTTTGCCCCACTTCCAAGTTAAGGCGAACCAAAGAAAGCCAAATATGTACCCTACCAGTAACGGTGCTCTTGATTAGTCTGCCAACAGAGTCACCACACGGATATTCTCCAATCAGGGCACATGTGGAGCTTCTCTTTTTCTAAAGCTTTCCCATTCCTCTGCCTGCCTTTGTGTCTCTGCCAAAATGCAAGTAACAGTGGCTGACCCTTTTGCTATTGAAAGCTCTGAATAAATACCCTTTTCTTTCCTCTTGTGGCTGCTCTTTGTTTCGTTCCATAGTGTACGAAAATAGCTTCTTAAATGGAAAACAAATAACCAACAATCAAGTCCATAAAAGTATAGGACATCACTTGAGTACAAGTTTCATAGATTAACTGACCAGGGACCACTTCTTCATCCATGATCAAACTTCCAGAATGCAGCTAGATATTCACTCTGATACTTAGTGGTGATCACATTCTCTCCTAGCTCCCATGCGTGAAGTGAGGGTTAAGAGTCCTGAGGGAAGTGTAGGTGAATGTGTCAAGGGACGGGTCTTTCCTTTGCTTAGAAGGGAGTCTGGGGTGCTTTTCAGAGCCAGGTCTATGGGGAATGAACTTTATCCTGAAGCCATGTCATTAATTTTGGCTTCTTCCTTGCGGTGGAGGTTCTATCTATTCCCCGGGGTCATTACGAGCTGAGTTGGGTCTCCCAAGATATCTGTTCTGCAACTAGACATATAAACCTAGGACATGAGTGCATCAATTTTGTAAGAAGCAGAAGAACATCTTGGACGGTTAGTTCTACAAATTTTTATTTGGAGCCATGGAATTGGAGGAGAGTCTGTGAGGGGATTTCTCAGGTCACCACTTGCTCAAGCATTGCCCTGAGGACTAAATCTTTGCATATCGCCTGGGTTTAACCCATTTCTCTTGAGATTTATAGGTCAGAGTGAAAGATGAACTGTGGGGAAAGGAATAGGGCTGGTAGGTGCTGAAGCAGGTGAGGGAAGACCTGACAGATAAGGGACTGAAAATGACGGAGAAATGTGAAGTTAGTTTCACTTCAGCCTTCAGATTATAGTGTCAGGCTGGACACAGAGATACTTCCTTGCTGTCAAGTGACAAATGTTATCAGCATCAGAGACCAAAATATGATAATCCTAGTTTTCTTGGGGAAAATTTTAATCATTGATCATCTGTTCTCCAGCCTCTGAACTGAGACAGAGTGGGCAGGCAGACCTGTTGTGCCTTTGCCATACATGTGTCTGTGTCACCGCAGTGTTCCTGCCTGTGCTGATCATGGAATCTACCTACCCGAGCTGTACACTGGCTCCCTTGGCTGACTGTGCTTAGTTGCTCAATCATCTCCCACTTTTTGCGACCCCATGGACTTAGCCTGCCAGGCTTCTCTGTCCATAGGGATTCTCCAGGCAAGAATACTGGAGTGGGTTGCATGCCCTCATCCAGGAGATCTTCCTGACCCAGAGTTCAAACCCAGGTCTCCTGCACTGTAGGCAAATTCTTTATCATGTGAGCCACCAGGGGCTGGCACGTTTGTGTAATTCACTACGTCCTGGGATTTCTCTCCCCACTACCACAGTTTTCTGACTCTAGAAATATAACAAAAACAAAATCTCCTTCCTACCTGAAAACCTCTCCAAAAAGGTATAAGAAAGAAAACAGCTTTATCTTTTAATAAACATTAAATCAGAATGTGATGTGCATTACAGGTGATCTGCTAAGAGAATGCAAAGACAGAAAGAATATCACTCTTTTCTACATCCAGGCAAGGATAATCCATTATATTCATGCTCTCAGGATAAACAGTAACCAGTTCTCAAATAAGAGACTAGACAGTACCATTTGGCACACAGAGTTCATTCTAGATTCACCTGGTAATTGGAGTGACTGTATTGGTTAAATGGCTTTATTCAAAGGAAAATAAGCTTCTCTCATTCTACGACAAGAGAGAATTCTGCAACTTGGAGCAAGGTGCCTGCTGAAGTTAGGGTCCTGCCCTCCTACAGAGCTGGGGAAGTAGGGGCTCTATCTTCCTGGATGATTGCAATGAAAAGATATGGATCTCAAGTTTTTTTAATTAATTAATTTATTTTAACTGGAAGCTCAAGTTTTTGAGAAAGACACTACTGGGTCTGAAAGCTGGCTAGAAGGTTATTTCACTTTTAAAATGTTTGTGTACATTTCAGAGTCAAATAACTTATAAATTTCTTTAAAGTAAATGCTCTAAGAAAATGGGGGAAGGGAGAATTAAAGCCTTATATTTTTAATAGTATTTATTCTTACATCTGTTATACACTTTTCCTCCTCCTATTCTCTGTTGAAAACTCCAATACTCTCATAGTCTTAAATCTATATCCACTTTCCCTAAACCTATAGCTATTTATCCTAAAACTCCTTCTCTCTCTCCCTTTGCATTATTTAGGCCCCTTTTTCTGGGGGCATACTAACTAGTTTCCAAGAGAAATAAGGGTCAAATCTTGTTTGGTAACCATTGAGGATAAATGAGAGGAAAAGGATTTCACTGCAGAGGAAAAGGACAGGGATAAGAGAGAGGGCTGGGCACTGTCCTCTAGAAGAAACAGGAGACAGTTCACGTGTATGATGGAGATGCCAGGTAAATTGTTTCATTTTGATGTTTACTCATTTATTTTTCCCTCAGGGTCAAGGCCATGGACATCTGGAACCACACCTCACTAACAGACTTTATCCTTTTGGGTCTGTTCAGCTACTCACCATATGACTTCTTCCTATTTTCCCTTGTCCTTCTGGCCTCTGCTACAGCCCTGGCTGGCAACATCCTCTTCCTCCTGCTCACCCAGGTTGACAGGCGCTTGCACACTCCTATGTACTTTTTTCTCAGCCAGCTTTCCATCATGGACCTGACCATAATGGGCGCAGTGGTGCCCAAGATGGCAGCCAACTTCCTCTCGGGAAGTAAGTTCATCTCTTGGGGTGGCTGTGCCACTCAGATCTTCTTAGTGGTCATGGTAGGAGGAGCTGAGTGCTTCCTCCTGGCAGTCATGGCCTATGACAGGTATGTGGCTGTCTGTCACCCCCTGCGGTACCCTGTGCTCATGAACTGGAAGGCCTGCTGTCTGATGTCCTTGGCATCCTGGATGGGTGGAGTGGCTGACAGTGTGATTGATGTAGGGATGGTCTTCGGCTTCCCCTACTGTGGCTCTCTCCAGGTAGACCACTTTTTCTGTGAGGTCCCCGCTGTGCTACGTCTCTCTTGTGCAGACACATCCCTCTTTGAGGACCTCATCTATGCTTGCTGTGTGATCATGCTGCTGCTGCCCCTGGGGGTCATTGTGGCTTCCTATGCCCGGATCCTCATGGCTGTGATTAACATGACCTCCACTGAGGGGAAACAGAAGGCTCTGTCCACTTGCTCCTCCCACCTGGCTGTGGTGGGTCTTTATTATGGGGGAGCCATATTTAGCTACATGCAGAGAGCCTCTGCTAGGACACCAGCGGGAGACAGAGCCACCTCCATCTTCTATACCATCCTCACCCCAATGCTCAACCCACTCGTTTACAGCCTGAGGAACAAGGAGGTAATGAGGGCCTTGAAGAAGATGTGGAAGGTGCAGGGGAGATAGAGAGTGTAGACATGCCCACCCCTCTTAGGCTTCCTCTCTTGTTCTGCTCCTTCTTCTGCAAGCTCAGATTCTCTTGTGGCACATCCTCCTCTGTACTCATCAGCCCCTTCAGGCTGGTTGAGGTGAGGCTACGGGCTGAGTAATCTGAAAGCGTTTGGATGGACCATGTCAAGGAAACATGGTAGTTGTCAGTTTCACAATGAGTCTTTCCTCCATGAACACTCCTATTTACATGCAGTGAAGGCTCATAAATACATTTTTACCTTTTCGCCAGAATTGCCAGGGATAGTCTTTCTTCTGATCTGCATGCTAAAAGTGAGCAAGGAGTGAGAACTGATTTAGAACTCACTGTCCACTGAAATGTGGTACATAGGTCAGAGGTAGAGTCTGACACGTAGGAGCTGAGCAATCTGAACAATGTTATTTCTTTCTCTGGGTTTCACTTTATCGTCTGTACCATCATAGCTACCAGTAAAGTCCACTCTTTTCTGGCATTAACTACTAGTTACTTATTATAATACAAACTCCATTTTAGTCTATCTTATGTTAGTAAGCAATGTAAAGAGTTTTGTGCCTTCTTGAAATTGTACATTAAATATGCCAAAGTATCAAATCTCAAAAACAGCCAGAACATTTTTATAGTCTGTCTGTCAGTATAACACTGCAGATGAAACAGAAGACACAAAGGTTCCTTGCAATCAGGTTATTTGGGGATCTACTGGCCAAAGTATTATAGCTCTAGCAACAGTCCTTCTAGTGATTATTCAGGGTTGATTTCCTTTAGGATCCACCGGTTGGATCTCCTTGCTGTCCAAGGGACTCTCAAGAGTCTTCTCCAGCACCACAATTCAATCGCACAAACTTTTCAGCACTCAACTTTCTCTATGATCCAACTCTCACATTCTTACATGACTACTGGAAAAGCCATAGCTTTGACTATACAGACCTTTGTCGGCAAAGTAATGTCTCTGCATTTTAGTACACTGTCTAGTTTTGTCATAGCTTTTCTTCCAAGGAGCAAGTATCTTTTAATTTCATGGCTGCAGTCACCATCTGCAATGACTTTGGAGCCCAAGAAAATAAAATTTGTCACTGCTTCCACTTTTTCCCCTCCTATTTGCCATTAAGTGATGAGACTAGATGCCATGATCTTAGTTTTTGAATGTTGAGTTTTAAGCCAGCTTTTTCACTCTTTCACCCTCGTCAAGAGACTCTTTAGTTCCTCTTCACTTTCAGCCATTAAAATTGTATCATTTGCATATCTGAGGTTGTTGATATTTCTCCTGGCAATCTTGAGTCCAGCTTGTGCTTCATCCAGCCCAGCATTTCGTATGATGTACTCAGCATAGAAGGTAAACAAGCAGGGTGACAATATACTGTGTTGTACTCCTTTCCCAATTTGGAACCAGTCATTGGTTCCATGTAATGTTCTAACTGATGCTTCTTAACCCACATACAGGTTTCTCAGGAGACAAGTAAGGTGGTCTGATATTCCCATCTCTTTAAGCCAGAAAGAAAAACATCAATACAGTATACTAATGCATATATATGGAATTTGAAAAATGGTAATGATAACCCTATATGCGAGACAGAATAAGAGACACAGATGCATAGAACAGTCTTATGGACTCTGAGGGAGAAGGGGAGGGTGGGACGTTCTGGGAGAATAGCATTGAAACATGTATATTATCATATGTGAAACAGAACACCATTCCATGTTTGATGCATGAGACAAATGCTCAGGGCTGGGGCAATGGGATGGCCCAGAGGGATGGGATGGGGAGGGAGGTGGGAGGGGGGTCCAGGAAGGGGAACACATGTAAACCCATGGCTGATTCATGTCAATGTATGGCAAAAACTACTACAATATTGTAAAGTAATTAGCCCCCAACTAAAATAAATAAATTTATTTGAAAAAAAAAAAAGTTAAAATTGAAAAAAAAAGAATTTTCCACAGTTTATTGTGATCCACATAGTCAAAGGCTTTAATGTAGTCAATGAAACAGAAGTTGATGTTTTCTTGGAACTCCCTTGCTTTCTTCATGATCCAACGAATGTTGGCAATTTGATCTCTGGCTGCTCTGCCTCTCTGAAATTCAGCTTATACATCTGGAAGTTCTCCATTCAGGCATTGCTGAAGCCTAGGATTTTGAGCATAACCTTGCTAGCATGTGAAATGAGCTCAATTGTTCAGTAGTTTGAACATTCTTTGGCATTACCCTTCTTTGGGATTGGAATGAAAACAGATCTTTGCAGTTCTGTGGCCATTGCTGTTTTTCCAAATTTGCTGACATATCAAATGAAGCACTTTAACAGCATCATGTTTCAGGATTTTAGAAACTTCAGCTGGGATTCCAACACCTCCACTAGCTTTGTTCAAAGTAATTCTTCCTAAGGCCCACTTGACTTCACACTCCAGGGTGTCTAGCTCTAGGTGAGTGACCACACCATTGTGGTTTTCCAGGTCATTAAGATCTTTTTTGTATAGTTCTTCTGGGTATTCTTGCCATCTCTTCTTAATGTCTTCTGCTTCTATTAGGTCCCTACCATTTCTGTCCTTTATCATGTCTGTCCTTGCATGGAATGTTCCCTTGATATCTCCAATTTTCTTGAAGAAATCTCTAGTCTTTCCCATCCTATTGTTTTCCTCTATTTCTTTGCATTGTTCATTTAAGAAGGCCTTCTTATCTCTCCTTGCTATTCTCTGGAACTCTTTAGTCAGTTGGATATATCTTTCCTTTTCTCTCTGTCTTTCACTTCTCTTCTTTCCTCGGCTATTTGTAAGGCCTCCTCAGACAACCATTTTACCTTTTTGCGTTTCTTTTTCTTGGAGATAGTTTTGGTCACCACCTACTGTATAATGTTATGAATCTCTGCCTATAGTTCTTCAGGCACTCTGTCTACCAGATCTAATCTCTTGAATCTATTCATCACCTCTACCGTATAATCATAAGAGATCTGATTCAGGTCAGATCTGAATGGCCTAGTGGTTTTCCCTACTTTCTTCAATTTAAGTCTGAATTTTGCAATGAGGAGCTCGTGATCTAAGCCACAGTCAGCTCCAGGTTTTGTTTTTACTGACTGTATAGAACTTCTCCATCTCTGGCTGCAAAGAATATAATCAATCTGATTTCGATATTGACCATTTGCTGATGTCCATGTGTAGAGTTGTCTCTTGAGTTGTTGAAAAAGAGAGTTTGCTATAACAGTGTGTTCTTTATTCAGAACTCTTTTAGTCTTTGCCCTGCTTCATTCTGTACTCCAAGGCCAAACTTGCCTGTTATTCCAGGAATCTCGTGACTTCCTACTTTTGCCTTTCAATCTCCTATGATGAAAAGGACATCTTTTTCTTCATAGAACCGGTCAACTTCAGCTTCTTTGGCATCAGTGGTTGGGGAATAGTTTGATTACTGTGATGTTGAATGGTTTGCCTTGGAAACAAACCAAGATCATTCTGTTGTTTTTCAGACTGCACCCAAGCGCTGCATTTTAGACTTCATTGTCTGTGAGGGCTACTCCATTTCTTCTAATGGATTCTTGTCCACAGTAGTAGATTTAACAATCATCTGAATTAAATTCTCCCATTCCTGTCCTTTTTAGTTCACTGATTCCTATAAGATGTCAATGTTAAATTTTGCCATCTGCTATTTGACCACATCCAATTTACCTTGATTCATGGACCTAATATTCCAGTTTCCTATGTAATATTGTTCTTTACAGCATCAGACTTTACTTTCACCACCAGACACATCCACAACTGAGCATCTTTTCTGCTTTGGCCCAGCTACTTCATTCTCTCTGGAGCTATTAGTAATTGCCCTCTGCTCTTCCCCAGTAGCATAGGGGACACCTTCTGACCTGGGGGGTCATTTTCCAGCATCATATATTTTTGCCTTTTCATACTGTCCACGGGGTTTATCCAGCCAAGAATATTGGAGTAGTTTGCCATTCCCTCCTCCAGTGGACCATGATTTGCCAGAACTGTTCACTGTGATCCATCCATTTTGGGTGGCCTTACATGGCATGACTCATAGCTTCACTGAGTTATACAAATGCTTTTGCTATGACAAGGCTGTGACCCCTGTCTGGGGTTAAAGATGCAGTGTACCTGAAAGACCAATTTGTTCCCTGGGGGCTGCCTGCCATCCTAAAGCAGGCTAGCATATCTCCATCTACCAGGGCCAGGCATAGGGCAGGCTGGGTGATTCTCCAGCAGGAGGTGCTCTCTGACTCAGTCTGGAAGGCAGAGATGGGGGTGGAGACCCAGATTGGGGTCTCTGCCTCCTCCTCCTCCCTGGGGCCCTGAGCTTTGTCCATGTGTGAGTGCCTGGGGGCTTCCACCTCTTCCACGTCTGCTGACCTCTACTGGAACTGAGACTGCAGCTTCACCGAAGGGTGATATTCTTTTGGACAGAGAGTCTTAGGTGTTTATTTATGGGTGATTAGGTGGAGATAAAGTATCAGGTGGTTTCCAGGTACCAGGGATCAGGGGGAAACTTCTTAATATTCGTTGACTGGTTTCACCTCAGTCTTGACCGTAGAGAACTGACAAGACAGTACAGTGGTAAGAATTTGGTTTCTACATGTCCCTCATCTTACTTCCCTCATGTTTTCCAAGTAGAATCCTGGATCCCATTATCTCTTTGATTTTTTAAAAATTATTAATTTGTTTGTTTATTTATTTATTTTTGCAGTTGAATGTGGTATCCATATGTGTGGCTTTGGAAGCATCTTTCCTGTGTTGACTAAAAAGATGCACAATGTGAGAGTTGTAAGTTAAATTTTATTTGGGGCAAAATGAGGATTTCAGCCTGAAAGACAGCACCTCAGATAGCTCTGAGAGACTGCTCCAAACAGATAGTAGGGGAAGGTCAATATATAAGATTTTGGTGAAGAGCGAGTTCAGTGCAATCAAGCACTCATTTTGCAAAAGGTTTTCTGTTGGTCAGGAGGAGCTGATGTCACCATGAAGGGATTTAGTGCTTTTCTAGATATGAGGAGATGCAAGGATTGGGATCTTGAAGTCAGTTCCTGAAAACACATATCTAAAGACCTGTTTCACCACATTTCCTGGAGCCCAGAGTGCCTCATTCACCATCCTGAACTGCCTTGAGGGCATGTCGAAGGTCAACAGCTGCAACAGCACAGGATTCAATCTCTCTAGGCGCAGATGGCAAACTCTTGACAAGCACCAATTTGTAGTCGTCACCTGCTTGGTATTCCCTTAACTTCCTTGATCTCTGCCTGTTTTGATTGTTGTTGTTCAGTTGCTAAGTCATTTCTGACACTTTGTGACCCCATGGACTACAGCACAACAGGCTTCTCTGTCCCTCACTATCTCCTGAGTTTGGTCAAATTCATGTCCATGGAGTTGATGTTGCTACCTAACCATCTCCTCCTCTGCCACCCCATTCACCTTTGCCTTCAGTCTTTTCCAGCATCAGCATCTTTTCCATTTTGTTGGCTGTTTGAATCAGGTGGCCAAAGTATTACAGCTTCAGAACAGTCCTTCAAATGACTATTCAGGGTTGATTTCCTTTAGGAGTGACTGGTTTGATCTTCCTGCAATCCAAATGACTCTCAAGAGTCTTCTCCAACACCACAGTTTGAAAGGATCAGTTCTTGTTTACAATAGCCAGGACATGGAAGCAACCTAGATGTCCACCAGCAGACGAATGGATAAGGAAGCTGTGGTACATATACACAATGGAATATTACTCAGCCATTAAAAAGAATACATTTGAATCAGTTTTATTGAGATGGATGAAACTGGAGCCCATTATACAGAGTGAAGTAAGCCAGAAAGAAAAACACCAATACAGTATACTAATGCGTATATATGGAATTTGAACGATGGTAATGATAACCCTATATGTAAGACAGAATAAGAGACACAGATGCATATAACAGTCTTATGGACTCTGAGGGAGAAGATGAGGGTGGGACATCCTGAGAGAATAGCATTGAAACATGTATATTATCATATGTGAAACAGAACACCATTCCAGTTTCGATGCATGAGACAAATGCTCAGGGCTGGGGCAATGGGATGACCCAGAGGGATGGGATGGGGAGGGAAGTGGGAGGGGGGTTCAGGATGGGGAACACATGTAAACCCATGGCTGATTCATGTCAATGTATGGCAAAAATCACTACGATATTGTAAAGTAATTAGCCCCCAACTAAAATAAATAAAAAAAAAAAAAAGAAAGGATCAGTTCTTTGGTGCTTGGCCTTTTTTATGGTCCTACTCTCACATCCATACATGGTTACTGGGAAAACCATAGCTTTGACTATACAGACCTTTTAATTTGGGGAAATTCTTGGCCTTAATTCCTTCAATTGTTTCTTTTGCTTCTTCTCTTTGTATTTCCATTATGAGTGTGTTACAACTTCTTTCATTATCTCACATTTCTTACGTAGTCTGTTTCTTTTTTATCTGTTTTTTTTGTTGTTGTTGTTTACTTTTCAGTTGTTGAAATTTCTATTGTTTTTGCAGGGAAGAGCCAAACTCTGACTCCCTGTTGGATCTGTTTCTTTGGCTTTAATCTTTGTTTTCCATTGCTTTTTGTTATTATAATCATACATAATGGCCTGCCTCAGGGAACCCTGCAGGCCTGACTGTTCAACTAAAGTGCATTTGTTAGGGACAATCTGACCAAGCCCACCTGTGAAAGGCTGCAGAATAGAAGAAATTAATATATCCCCTCCTATTTAGCAAGGTAAATGGCCTTTTTACTTTACTTCTCACCTCCTCTTTCTCTGTTCTGTAAAAGAAACTGGAACCCAGACCCCTATAAGATGGCTATTTTGAGACATTAGTTTGCCATCTTGGTGAGCCAGCTTTCCAAATAAAGTCATATTCCCTGCCTCAACTCCTTGCCTCTGATCTGTTGACTTGTGTGGCAAGCAGAGTGAGTCTGAACTCAGTAATATTGTCATATCCTGAAGAGCAGAGATTCTTTCCTCAGCTGTATGTAGTCTAGTAATGAGACCATCAAAGTCAGGGGTCCCCACCCCTCAGGCCATGTACCAGTACCGGTCCATAGCCTGTTAGGAACTGGGTTGCACAGCAGGAGGTAAGCAGTGGGTAAGCAAGTAAAGCTTCATCTGTTTTTGCAGCCACTCCCTGTCTCTCCCACTACCACCTGAGCTCTGCCTCCTCTCAGATCAGTGGCAGTATTAGATTCTCATGGTGTTGTAGCCATGCGTTCCAGGAAACAAACTCACTCAGAAGGACAATGCAGATTGTGGAGTGCAGTTTATTACACCGGCGGGCCCAAGGCAGAGTCTCCTCTTAGCCGAAGACCCCAACCAGTTTTTGTGAAAACCTTATATACCCTAAGTGTACTTGCTCAAACTCACCTCCCCAAATTCCTTGAAACTAGTCTGGACACGGTAAAAGAGAGATACAATCAAAGTTAACCCATGATTCATGTGTCATAAGCCTAGATAGTTAAACAGTGGACATTTATCTATAGGCCTGTGGTCATATCCCGACAAACATAATGGAATTTACGACTTTGTTCTGTTACAGAGATAACGCATATTCTTTTAGGCGATGCAGAGTCCAAGTACAAGTCCTGAGGCTCTTTTATCGGGGGGAGGGGGGTGGGGGGGTCTGGTTTTCCATTGGTATGCCATTTCTATAGACACCGGGCACAAAGTTCAGAGTCCATTGGGAGGGTGACCATGCGTGTAGCCTAATGTTCGCAGCCTGGCCTAAGATGGAGTCCAGCTCTGTCTGTTTCCTCCTTCAGTAGGAGTGTGAGCACACTGTGAACTGTGCATGCAAGGGATCTAGGATTTGTGCTTTTAAACCATCCCTCTCCCACTGTGCACAGGAAAACTGTCCTCCGTGTAACCATCCCTAGTACCAAAAAGTTGGGGACTGCTGATCAAAGGCATTCTTCCTTTCTGCTACCATTTTTGAACTCTGGTATTTGTTTCTAATTCTTAGAATTTCTATCTCTCTGCTCACACATTACTCATCTGTTTGCTCTCACATGCTGTCTACTTTTTCCATTAGAGCCCTTAGCATACTTTATTTATATATTTATTTAGCTACTCCAGGTCTTAGTTGTGGCTTGTGGGATATAGTTCCCTGATCAGGGATCCAGCCTGGGTCCCCTGCATTGGCAGTGTAGAGTCTTAATCACTGGACCACCAGGGAAGTCATAGCATCTTAATCACAGTTGCTTCAAGTTGCTCTGAAAATTCCAATGTCCCTGCCATATCTGAGTCTGATTCTGGTCTTTGCTGTCTCTCTTCAAACTGTCTTTTTTACATTTGGTACACCTTGAAATTTTTTTGTTGAAAGTCACACATGATATACTGGGTAAAAGGAATTGCTGTTAAAGAGTTGGGGAGGAGAAGCATTTTATAATCCTATGATTAAGTCCTAATATTTTAGAGAACCTGTGCCCCTGGGCTATGTAATTTACCAGTGCTTCTCGGTGCTTTTCCCACATTTAGATGAGGTTGGATGGCTAGAGGGATAGGATTGGGTAGTTCCCTTCTCCCAGGTTGGTGAGGCTGTGGTAAAATTTTTCTTCAGGTGAGTGAATTCCTAGGTAGGCTGATAAGAAGTCTGGGGTCCCCGAGGAGGAGAGAGGGGTCTGGTGCTCTCGAAGAGAAGATAGGGGTCTAGAGTTCTCAAGGAGGAGAAAAGGACAAACTTTTTTCTTTAAGCCCAGAGCTGATGATTGCACAACAAAACATCTCATCTTCCTCAAGGATATGATTTTCCTTAAACTCTGTATATAACAAGAATGTATCCTGCTTGAGGACATGTTTCTCCTTCTTGAGAACCTTCAGACTAATCCTGTCATCTTAAAATGTATATTATGGGAGTGGGTCTGGTAAGATCTACTCTTAGTTCTAATCCTATCATCTTAAAATGTAAATTGTAGAGTGGGTCTGGTAAGATCTTTACAACCTTGAGACATTCTTTTGATTTCTTGTAACAGCCAATTAAAAAAGTATATAGCTCCCTTGCTAAGACTAGTGAGTGGTACACTCTATGTCCCCCTTTTGATGTCTATGTCAGAAGCTTTCTCTGTCCCTTCTTATACTTTAATAAAAGTCTGCTATACAAAAGCTCTTGAGTGATCAAGACTGATCCCTGGTCCAGAAGCTAAATCTTCAGAAATCTCGAATCTGACATCCTTCACCGTAAGCTATTACAGGGCAGCTTTGTGAACAACAGACTGCTACAGTGTATTTCAATCTAACTACTTTTTCTTGGATTTTCAATGTGAGAAGCTGGTAGAGCTCCTAAAGATAAAACTCACAAAAGTGTGGGGACCACCGATGACTGGAGCCCCTGGAGTTTTTAACTTCCAGACTTGATGACACTGAGCCCCTAGCAATTTGTCAATTATAGCTCAGGGTTTCCTGCCCTAGCACTAGTGCCTAAGAAGGTTTCTGTTTGTGAGGAGGTCTTTGACTTAAGTTGTGATTCTCTGAATCTGCCTGTCTCTCCAGTTGTGGGGGGAAGAGGGGCAGTGGTTTGCTCTGTGACTTGGAAGCTGATCAGGGCCCTGTGGGGCTCCCAAACATGGAAGCCTTTCTGTCCTCCATTTCTTGTAGGCAAGACTCCAGCCATTAAAACTTTCCCTGAGTTCCAAAGGGATTCAAACTGGTGCTAATAAGGGAGGAGTCAAGAAATCTAGTCTCTTAAATCTATTTCTCACTTCCACTGTATAGTCATAAGGGATTTGATTTAGGTCATACCTGAATGGTTTAGTGGTTTTCCCCACTTTCTTCAATTTAAGTCTGAATTTGGCAATAAGGAGTTCATGATCTGAGCCACAGTCCGCTCCTGGTCTTGTTTTTGCTGACTGTATAGAGCTTCTCCATCTTTGGCTGCAAAGAATATAATCAGTCTGATTTCTAGATCTGATAGATAGAGGGCCTAATGAACTATGGACAGAGGTTTGTGACATTGTACAGGAGACAGGGACAAGATCATCCCCAAGAAAAAGAAATGCAAAAAAGCAAAATGGCTGTCTGAGGAGGCCTTACAAATAGCTGTGAAAAGAAGAGAAGTGAAAAGCAAGGGAGAAAAGGAAAGATTTATCCATTTGAATACAGAGTTCCAAAAAACAGCAAGGAGAGATAAGAAAGCCTTCCTCAGTGATCAGTGCAAAGAAATAGAGGAAAACAATAGAACGGGAAAGACTAGAGATCTCTTCAAGAAAATTAGAGATACCAAGGGAATATTTCATGCAAAGATGAGCTCAATAAAGGACAGAAATGGTATGGACCTGACAGAAAGAGAAGATATTAAGAAGAGGTGGCAAGAATACACAGAAGAACTGTACAAAAAAGATCTTCATGACCCAGTTAATTATGATGGTGTGATCACCCACCTAGAGCCAGACATCCTGGAATGTGAAGTCAAGTGGGCCTTAGGAAGCATCACTACAAACAAAGCTAGTTCAGTTCAGTTCAGTCACTCAGTCATGTCCGACTCTTTGCAACCCCATGAACTGCAGCATGCCAGGCCTCCCTGTCCATCACCAACTCCCAGAGTCCACCCAAACCCATGTCCATTGAGTTGATGATGCCATCCAGCCATCTCATCCTCTGTCATCACCTTCTCTTCCTGCCCTCAATCTTTCCCAGCATCAGGGTCTTTTCTGCCAGGAGCCAGCCCACGAGATCCCACCCATGACAGAGTCATGGGAAAGAGGAATGATTGAGCACGGCTTCTCAGGCCTCAGGGATTCTTGGAAGGCTGCCTCAGCGCTCACCTTAAAGATATCTTTCTGATGTTTACTATAATAAACCTCTTCCTATTTTCTGTGACTTAGGCAAAAGGCCTTTCCCGATTTCCTTCTAAAATAGATCATTCTGAAACCTCAAATCAACAAAGCCCCTGAACGGTAGCACCCTAAATAAAATTATCTGGGATATAGAGTATGCTGATCTAAATTCCTTTTGCTAACATATTAATTTGTTTAATAAATAAGCCTGTGCCTCTAGAGCTAATATGCATAACTGCTCCTTAATAATAAAACAACATTGAGAGCCTCCACACAGAAAGCCCCTGTGGGCACAAAACCCTTCGCAGGAAAAAAGGCTTGTTGGGAAATATAGGAAATGTTGCTTTGTGAAACTGTTGCTTAGTCTATATTTACTCGCTATGTTTTTACTCTTAACGTATTTAGCCTATATAATAAAAGCATAATAGTTGAAGATTTATATAAATAGAAGTTTAGCTGTAATACAAATAGTGAGACAATTGTTGATTTAACTGAAGATTCTTACTTAGAGCTGACCTTCAGCTTGCTGTTCTATGACTTTATGGGACCACATTCTTTTCTGTTAAGCTCAAGGCTTGGAGTAAATTACCGAAAACAGGTTTTACCTTGAAACTTTCTATTGACGAATTCTTTCCTGCTGTGCCTGATACAAAAGTGTTCTGACTGATCAACCCTTATCAATAGGAGAGTCACAAGATGTTAGCAGGCCCCCAGGCCAGAAGATGATGTAAACAAAATGAACTAAGATATGCAAATGATGTCAGTAAAGGTCAACACTGTTGACCCATTAAGCTGATTTGATATGACTCTATACATTTGTTTCTATGTACCACTAAAAATATAAAAGCTGTCTAAAAAATAATAAAGTTGGGAGACACTTGGAAACACTGAGACTCGCTGTGTCTTCTCATTCACATCGCTGACGCCGTCCATCCTGAGGGAACCCCTGGACCTGCTGGAGCTGGACTCCGGCACTTTTCCAATGAGTCAGCTGTTCGCATCAGGTGGCCAAAGTCTTGGAGTTTCAGCTTCAACATCAGTCCTTCCAATGAACACCCAGGACTGCCTTTAGGATGGACTGGTTGGATCTCCTTGCAGTTCAGGGGACTCTCAAGACTCTTCTCCAACACCACAGTTCAAAAGCATCAATTTTTCGGTGTTCAGCTTTCTTTATAGTCCAACTCTCACATCCATACATGACCATTGGAAAAACCATAGCCTTGACTATACGGCAAAGTAATGTCTCTGCTTTTTAATATGCTGTCTAGGTTGGTCATAACTTTCCTTCCAAGGAGTAAGTGTCTTTTAATTTCATGGCTGCAATCACCATCTGCAGTGATTTTGGAACTGAAAAAAATGTTGACACTGTTTCCTCTGTTTCCCCATCTATCTGCCATGAAGTGATGGGACCAGATGCCGTGCTCTTAGTTTTCTGAATGTTGAGTTTTAAGCCAACTTTTTCACTCTCCTCTTTCACTTTCATCAAGAGGCTCTTCTGTTCCTCTTCACTTTCTGCTATAAGGGTGGTGTCATCTGCACATCTGACGTTATTGATATTTCTCCCGGCAATCTTGATTCCAGCTTGTGTTTCCTCCAGCCCAGAGTTTCTCATGATGTACTCTGCATAGAAGTTAAATAAGCAGGGTGACAATATACAGCCTTGATGTACTCCTTTTCCTATTTGGAACCAGTCTGTTGTTCCATGTCCAGTTCTAACTGTTGCTTCCTGACCTGCATACAGGTTTCTCAAGAGGCAGGTCAGGTGGTCTGGTATTCCATCTCCTTCAGAATTTTACACTGTTTATTGTGATCCACACAGTCAAAGGCTTTGGCATAGTCAATAAAGCAGAAATAGATGTTTCTCTGGAACTCTCTTGCTTTTTCAATGATCCAGTGGATGTTGGCAATTTGATCTCTTGTTCCTCTGCCTTTTCTAAAACCAGCTTGAACATCTGAAAGTTCACGGTTCACATATTGCTGAAGCCTGGCTTGGAGAATTTTAAGCATTACTTTGCTAGTGTGTGAGATGAGGGCAATTGTGCGGTAGTTTGAGCATTCTTTGGCATTGCCTTTCTTTGGGATTGGAATGAAAACTGACCTTTTCCAGTCTTGTGGCCACTGCTGAGTTTTCCATATTTGCTGGCATATTGAGTGCAGCACTTTCACAGCGTCATCTTTCAGGATTTGAAATAGCTCAACTGGAATTCCATCATCTCCACTAGCTTTGTTCGTAGTGATGCTTCCTAAGGCCCACTTGACTTCACATTCCAGGATGTCTGACTCTAACTGAGAAAACTATATGCAGGTCAGGAAGCAACAGTTAGAACTGGACATGCAACAACAGACTGGTTTTAAATAGGAAAAGGAGTACGTCAAGGCTGTATATTGTCACTCTGCTTATTTAACTTCTATGCAGACCCTGATACTGGGTAAGATTGAGGGCAGGAGGAGAAGGGAACTACAGAGGATGAGGTGGTTGGTTGGATGGCCTCACTGACTCAATGGACATGAGTTTGGGTAGGCTCTGGGAGTTGGTGATGGACAGGGAGGCCTGGCATGCTGCAGTTCATGGGGTCTCAAAGAGTCAGACTGAGCGCTGAACTGAGGTCAAGAAATCACCTGAAGCAAGATTAAAGGGACTAGAGAAGCTCATCAAGATTAGGAGACCTGAGATGAGACTAAGGTAGTGAAAGTCCTGCTCACACCCTAATCTTGTCAAAGACCCCACCTCTAACCTACTGTTATAAAACCCTCATCAAGTTCTCTGGAGTTGAGACATGTAGTTTTTCAATGCAGAAACCCAGTGTGTCTCTCTTAGCCTGGCAAAGCAATAAAGCTATCCTTTTCTGCTTCACCCAAAACTCTTTCCCTGGGATTTGATTCAGCACCAGAGCACAGAGAGGCTGAGCTTTCAGTAACAACCTCACTTCTCTAATAGATCTAAGAGGAATTGATTTTTCATCTTGTTCTGCTTTTTTATTTGTTGGGATGGAGTGATGACTTCTAAGACACTTACATGCTGGATTGAAAGCTTGAAGTATGGCCCTATTCTCTCTGGTCAAGGTAAGACATCAGCACCAAAGGTTGAACTTCAGGAGGGCCTGCAGGTAAGGTGAGCAGGGTCCTGGGACAGACAGAATGTCAAGTGGACCCTGCTTCCTCTAGGCTTGGGCTGTAACATGTTTTGTCAGCACAAGTGTTGAAGTGTGTGTGTGTTTGAGTTGGGGTGGGAGGTTGGAGGGATAGTTGTCCTAGAAGGTCAGTGTAAGTATCTTGCTTTTTTCTTCCTTTATTTCAGTATCAGATGGCTTTGTCTGATGTTGATGTTCTATGTTTATATGTTCTGTGTTTATGTTCAACAGAAGAACATCAAGGTCTAATCCTAAGCTGGCTGATGATGTCAGGTCAGTTTCAAGTTGTCAGAGGCTGCTTTTATCTTTCCTAGTATTTCTCACCATAAAGAATGTTAAAATAATTTGTTTACCATTTAGAAAACAAACAAACCTCTTTACTTACATTTCAAAATAAAGAGTAAGGAGTTGAAAATAAGCATACAAACCAAGGTATATGTTCACCTTCAACTGACAAGGTAAGGATCTTTCTTAAGAAATTGCAAAGATTGATCTTTGAATGTAATATGTTTATCAAAGACACCCATGTATAAAGCACACAGGTAAATGACAAATTGGTAAATTTTGTTGATTTTTGACCAAAA
Organism: Giraffa tippelskirchi; assembly: GCF_054371585.1. NCBI lineage: Eukaryota > Metazoa > Chordata > Mammalia > Artiodactyla > Giraffidae > Giraffa > Giraffa tippelskirchi. The sequence continues at coordinate 115,114,104 of NC_137280.1, read as the reverse complement.
GAGAGATCAATTAACATCTCTAATATAGAGAGAGCTACTAAAGAGAGATATAACATTTTGACAGGAATGTGGTCAGAAATTCATGGGAGAAATAGAAATGGCCCCAAAAGATGAAAAACTAGAATGTTTATTGAGTATTCTTTTTAATTTGAGATACCTTTCCACTTATCAAATTATTTATGATTGAAGAATGAATTCTTTTACCTGGAGATGAAGAGGGAATGGAGCTGGCTGCTGGTCTGATGGACCCCAGAGATACAGCCCATCTGGGGTTTGTGTTCATAATAAGCTCCTAGCAGATGCCTCTGCTCTCTGAAAAATTATGAATCACAGTAGTATTCAAATCACCAACAGAAATCACAATCATTTACAGATTACTTGGAACTGTTGCAGACACCTTGAAATAGTGTTTGTAACTTCTTTGAAATTATGTCATTTATTAGGCTTACTGTTATATCTTTTTTATTTACTATCTAATAAGTACATATTGGGCTTCCCTGGTGGCTCAGTGGTAAAGAATCTCCCTGCCAATGCAAGAGATGTGGGCTTAATCCTTTGGTTGGGAAAATCTCCTGGAGAAGGAAATGGAAACCCACTCCAGTATTCTTGCCTGCCTGGGAAATCCCATGGACAGAGGGGCTTGGAGGGCTACAGTCCATGGGGTCACAAAAGAATTGGACATGGCTTAACGACTAAACAAGTATGTGTTACTATTTGGCTGAACCACATAGAATTACTAATGGTTTTAATACCATTTTGACATACAAAAATGGCCCACCTAAATAAAATTTGTTTTAATTTCTGATAACCATGCGTTAATATAATAGCTTTCCTTTGTATATGGAGGGTGCACCATGTGGCATGCAGGATCTTAGTTCCTTAATCAGGGATCAGTCTCATGCCCCTTGCATTGGGAGCACAGAGTCTTAACCATTGGGCCACCAGGGAAGTCCCAATACTATGTATTTTTGATGTATCTCAAACATTTTGAGAGGGCATACGTGGTACAAAAAGGGTTAAGGTCCCTTCTTTTGGTGCAGTGGTGCTCCTATTTGGTTGCCCATTACAGTCACTCACAAGCTTTAAATGCTTTTAGTGAAAGTCTCTCAGTTGTGTCTGACTCTTTGCAACCCCATGGACTGTAAAGTCCATGGAATTCTCTGGCCAGAATACTGGAGTGGGTTGCCTTTCCCTTCTCCAGGGGATCTTCGTGACTCAGGAATCGAACCGGGGTCTTCTGCATTGCAGGCGGATTCCTCACCAACTGAGCTGTCAGGGATATCTGGATCTCAAATGGGAGGTTTTGATTTAATTGCTCTGGGTTACGGCCAAAGCAACTTGTAAAAGATATTTATGTGATTCATGTGATGGATAAAGAAGATGTGGTATACATATATATACAATGGGATATTAGTCATAAAACAGAATGAAAATATTGCCATTTGCAGCAATATGAATGGACCTAGAAATTATCATACTAAGTGAAGTAAGTCAGGCAGAGAAAGACAAATATATATCACATCACTTATATGTGAAAGCTAAAAAATATAATACAAGTCAACTTATTTTACAAAACAGAATCAGACTCACAGAAATAGAAAGCAAACTCAGTTTCCAAAAGGGAAAGGGAAAGGGGAGGGATAGATTAGGATTATGGGATTAATAGATACACACTACTATATATAAAATAAACAACAAGGGTTTACTGTATAGCACATGGAACTATATATCATATGTCACTATCTTGTAATAACCTATAATGGAAAAGAGTCCAAAGCTGCACACCTCAAATGGACCCAATATTGTAAATCAACTTCAGTTCAATACAAAATAAATAAAAGATATCCATGTGATTCTGAAATCAGCTAAAGTTTGGAATCATTGCTTGCAATGACCTCTTCCCCATCCCCTTCAAATCCTGCAGTAGGGTGAGCAAACTGAAATGACTCACTAAATCAACTAAGATAGCAGCAGAGTGCAGTGTAGGCCTCTCTCCCCAGAACACACTGCAAACAGGCTGGAGAAATCATTGGTTTAATTTTTTTTGTTTTTGGGGGGGTTTTTTGGCCATACTGCACAGCATGTGGGATCTTAGTTCCCCCACCACGGATAGAACCTGCAGTGGAAGCACAGATTCTTAACCACTGGACTGCCAGGGAAATCTCGATCAATGGATCTTTTCAAGTTGACTGTTTAAAAGTCACCCAGGTTGCTTGCTGATGGAGCAGATTTGGAGGTCTACCTTCAGAGATTCTGAGTTAGTACATCAAGTGTAGGGTCAGGAAGTCATTTGTCCAAAAACATGCAGGGAGGTGGTAGTGCCGGTGAGCCACCCATGTTTAGAGAAGCACTGCTTTAGGAGTGCTTGGTTCAGCCCCCAGGCAAAGCCTGCCCCAGTGCCTTCTACTCAGTAAGCCCCTTTCACTCTTCACTTAGAAGTTGAGTGCCTCGCATGGCCATGCTGTTTCAGTTGTCTCTCACTAGCTTTCTGCTGCCTTAGGGTGTGGGATGTCTGGAGAAAGGAAAAGTACTAAATCCCAAGGGAAAAACCCCATTTACCACCCCTTACATTTTTTTGCTTGTGCTAAGTTGCTTCAATCATGTCCAACTCTTTGCCACACTGTGAACCGTGTGGATCCTCCAGGATCCTCAGTCCATGGGATTCTGCAGGCAAGAATACTGCAGTGGGTTGCCATGCCCTCCAGGGGAATCTTCACGACCCAGGGATTAAACGCACATCTCTTACATCTTTCCTACATTGGCAGGCAGGTTCTTTATCACTAGCGCCACCTGGGAAGCCGTAGAAATACTGAAGTACTGACAAAGTCAATACAGCTTATCTTATACAAGAGAAGAAGAAAGGAAATAAAAAAGATATTTGCTAATTTATGTATATATAACACACAAATATATGTATAACAAAATAAGGCAATGGACTTCCCTGGTGGCTCAGACGGTAAAGCATCTTGCTTACAGTGTAGGAGACCCGGGTTTGATCCCTGGGTTGGGAAGATCCTCTGGAGAAGGAAATGCCAACCCACTCCAGTACACTTGCCTAGAAAATCCCATGGACGGAGTAGCCTGGTGGGCTGCCGTCTATGGGGTCGCACAGAGTCGGACACGACTGAGCGACTTCACTTTCACTTTCACTTTTCACTTTCATGCATTGGAGAAGGAAATGGCAACCCACTCCAGTATTCTTGCCTGGAGAATCCCAGGGACGGCGGAGCCTGGTGGGCTGCCATCTATGGGGTCGCACAGAGTCGGACACGATTGACGCGACTCAGCAGCAGCAGTGTATATGTTTCCATGCTACTCTCTCCATTCATCCCACCCTAGAGCCTTCCTCCCCACTGCCTATGTCCATAAGTCTGTTCTCTATGTCTGTGTCTCCATTGCTTCCCTGCAAATAGGCTCATCAGTACCATCTTTCTAGATCCCATATATATGTGTTAATATACGATATTTGTTTTTATCTTTCTGACTGACTTCACTCTATATTATAGGCTCTAGGTTTATCCACCTCACTAGAACTGACTCAAACGCATCCCTTTTTTTTTTTACTTATTAATATATATTTTAAAAATTTGTTTATTTTTTAATTGAAGGATTATTGCTTTACATAGTTTTGTTGTTTTCTCTCAGACATCAACAAGAATCAGCCACAGGTACACCCAAGTCCCTTCCCTCCTGAATCCCCCTCCCCATCCCACCCCTCTAGATTGTCAAAGAGCCCCTGTTTGAGTTCCCTGAGTCGTACAGCAAATTCCCACTGGCTGTCTAGTTTACATATGGTAATGTAAGTTTCCATGTTACTCTCGCCACACACCTCACCCTCTCCCTTCTCCCCTCCCCATGTCCATAATTCTGTTCTCTGTGTTTGTTTCTCCATGCAGTTCAGTTCAGTCGCTCAGTCGTGTCTGACTCTTTGCAACCCCATGGACTGCAGCCCGTCAAGTCTCCCTGTCCATCACCAACTCCTGGAGTGTACTCAAACTCATGTCCGTTGAGTTGGTGATGCCATCCAACCAGCTCATCCTCTGTCATCCCCTTCTCCCGCCTTCAATCTTTCCCAGCATCAGGGTCTTTTCCAATGAGTCAACTGTTTGCTTCAAGTGGCCAAAGTATTGGAGCTTCAGCTTTAGCATCAGTCCTTCCAGTGAATATTCAGGACTGATTTTTAATATGCTGTCTAGGTTGGTCATAGCTTTTCTTCCAAGGATCAAGCGTCTTTTAATTTCATGGCTGCAGTCACCATCTGCAGTGATTTTGGAGCCCAAAAAGATAAAGTTTGTCACTGTTTCCCCATCTATTTGCCATGAAGTGATGGGACCAGATGCCATAATCTTAGTTTTCTGAATGTTGAGTTTTAAGCCAAGTTTTTCACTCTCCTCTTTTACGTTCATCAAGAGGCTCCTTAGTTCTTCTTCACTTTCTGCCATAAGGGTGGTGTCATCTGCATATCTGAGGTTATTGATATTTCTCCCGGCAATCTTGATTCCAGCTTGTGCTTCACCCAGCCCAGCATTTCTCATTATGTACTCTGCCTATAAGTTAAATAAGCAGGGTGACAATATACAACCTTGACGTACTCCTTTTCCTATTTGGAACCAGTCTGTTGTTCCATGTCCAGTACTAACTCTTGCTTCTTGACCTGCATACAGATTTCTCAAGAGGCAAGTCAGGTGGTCTGATATTCCCATCTCTTTAAGGATTTTCCACAGTTTCTCCATTGCTGCCCTGAAAATTAATTCATCAGCACCATCTTTCTAGATTCCATATATATGTGTTAATATACAATATTTATATTTGTCTTTCTGACTTACTTCTCTCTGTTTAATAGGCTCTAGGTTCATCCACCTCATTAGAACTGACACTGGTGATGAAGAACCCACCTGCCAGTGAAGGAGATATAAGAGAAATGGGTTTGATTCCTGGGTTGGGAAGATCCCCTGTAGAAGGGCATGGCAACCCACTCCAGAATTCTTCCCAGAATCCCATGGACAGAGGAGCCTTGTGGGCTATAGTCCAAAGGGTCACAAAGAACCGGATATGACTGAAGCATCTTAGTGCACACATATGGTAGTTTTATTCCTAGTTTTTAAAGGAAACTCCATACTGTCTTCCATGGTGGCTCTATCATTTATATTCCCTCCAACAGTGCAAGAGCCTACCCTGACTTTAAAAAATGTTTTGCTGAGATACAGTTGATTTACAATGTTGTGTTATTTTCAGGTATACAGCACAGTGATTCAGTTATACATATGTATTGATATTCTTTTTCAGATTCTTTTCCCTTATAGGTTATTACAAAATTTTGGATATAGTTCCCTGTGTTATACAGTAGGTCCTTGTTAGTGACCTATGTTATATATAGTAGTGTGTATATGTTAATCCCAAACTTCTAATTTATCCCTCCCACCTTTCCCCTTTGATAACCATAAGTTTGTTTTTTATCTCTGTGACCAACTCTCACTTTTCATTTTCTGTCTTCTGAACCTGGAAAGAATACTTAAAAGTGACAAATCTGATTTTCATTGTGAGTGTGACCTATCTGCCATGGTCTTCTATTACCCCTTGGGGAACACCTAGCTTTCTTCTTGTGCCCCCAAGGCCTCTCCATCCTGCCCCTACATCTCTTCCAGTCACTTATCTTACTCCAGTTCAGTTCAGTCGCTCAGTCGTGTCCGACTCTTTGCGACCCCATAAATCACAGCACGCCAGGCCTCCCTGTCCATCACCAACTCTCAGAGTTTACCCAAACCCATGTCCATTGAGTTAGTGATGCCATCCAACCATCTCATCCTCTGTCGTCCCCTTCTCCTCCTGCCCCCAATCCTTCCCAGCATTAGGGTCTTTTCCAATGAGTCAGCTCTTCACATGAGGTGGCAAAAGTGTTGCAGTTTCAGCTTCAGCAGTAGTCCTTCCAATGAACACCCAGGATTGATCTCCTTTAGGATGGACTGGTTGGATCCCTTGCAGTCCAGGGGACTCTCAAGAGTCTTCTCCAACACCACAGTTCAAAAGCATCAATTCTTCGGCGCTCAGCTTTCTTCATTGTCCAACTCTCACATCCATACATGACCACTGGAAAAACCATAGCCTTGACTAGACAGACCTTTGTTGGCACAGTAATGTCTCTGCTTTTAAATAAGCTATCTAGGTTGGTCATAACCTTCCTTCCAAGGAGTAAGCGTCTTTTAATTTCATGGCTGCAATCACCATCAGCAGTGATTTTGGAGCCCCCAAAAATAAAGTCTGTCACTGTTTCCACTGTCTCCCCATCTATTTCCCATGAAGTTATGGGACCAGATGCCATGATCTTAGTTTTCTGAATGTTGAGCTTTAAGCCAACTTTTTCACTCTCCTCTTTCACTTTCATCAAGAGGCTCTTTAGTTCTTCTTCACTTTCTGCCATAAGTGTGGTGTCATCTGCATATCTGAGGTTATTGATATTTCTCCCGGCCATCTTGATTCCAGCTTGTGCTTCTTCCAGCCCAGCGTTTCCCATGATGTACTCTGCATATAAGTTAAATAAGCAGGGTGACAATATAATATCTTACTCCAACTCTGCTGTAATCTTCAGGTTCTTGGGGGCTCCCTTGGTTCAGTGGCATGGAGTGGGCCTTTCCTTCTCTCTAGCCTTTTCTCCTGGGCTTCCCAGGTGGTGCAGTGGTAAAAGAATCTATCTGCTAATGCAAGAGACTCAAGAGATGCGGTATTGATCCCTGGGGTCAGGAAGATCCCCTGGAGAAGGAAATGACAACCCACTCTAGCCTTTTCTCCTATGCCTTGATAAGACATCTTTCAGGCCTCTCTTCCTTTCAGAGATCGTCTTTGTCCCCACTCCTTCCCCTGCTCAGGTAGGAATCCATCATGCACTCACTTGGCTTCTCAGTTTCCCAGTTTCTGGTGCACATGCTTCTGCTGCATACAAGTGGTCAATGCCTTCACTTCCTGCTAGGCCACAAGAATCTATCAATGGATAGATTTACCAAGCGCCTGCTGCAGGTGAAGCTTCCAGTTTTCTGAAAGTAGGACGACAGTGGCCTGAGTCCTGGTCCATCTGTGCCTCTCTCTGAGGTCTTGTGCATGGCCAGTGGCACTCCATGCCTGCTTATCCTACATGATTTTGGAGAAGTCTTTGCCCTGCCACAAGGGTCTCTAGTATTCCTCATTCCTTCTCTTGTTAGTTAGGATCACTGTCATATTTTTCTAGGAATTCTGCTGTGACTCTCTCCTTTCATGGTTCTGGAGCTAATAACTTCATGAGTGTGGGGCCACAGGTCCTAGCTCTCCTTTCTGGAAACCTACTTTTCCCAAATCTAGGCTACCTTTTCCTTTCTTTTACCTTTTTAAAAAATATATTTCACATATAAGTGAGATCATACAGTATTCCTCTCTCTGGCTTATTTTACTTAGCTTAATGCACTCAAAGTCCATACATGTTGTCACAACTGGCAGGATTTCCTTATTTTTTTATGACTGGATAATATTCTATTGTGTAGATATAGCACTTTTTTTATTCATTCATTCATCAATGGACAGGTTGTTTTCATATCTTGGCTATTGTAAATAATAGTGCAGTGAATAGGAATGGGGTTATAAAGATATTTTTGAGTTAGTCTTTTCATTTTCTTTGGATAAATACACCAGAAGTGGAATTGCTGAATCATATGATAGCTCTATTTTTAATTTTTTGAGGACCCACCAGATTGTTTTCCATAGTGGTTGCATCAATTTACATTTCTACTAACAAGGCACAAGGATTCCCTTTTCTTCACATCTTTACCAATACTTGTTATTTTTTACATTTTTGATTATAGCCATTCTGACAGGTACGAGGTGATATCTCATTGTGGTTTTGATTGGCATTTCTCTGATTATTAGTGATGTCAAACACCTTTTCATATATCTGTTATCTATTTGCATGTATTCTTTGGAAAATGTATATTCAGATCCTTTTCACACTTTAAAATTGTACTGTTTAGTTTTTTGCTACTGAGTTGTATGGATTCTTTCTATTTTTTGGATTAAAACTCCTTATCAGATACATGATTTGCAAATATTTTCTCATACTCAATAGGTGGCATTCTGTATTCTGTAATAGTGTTTTAGATTGCTAGCAAGTCTTTTTGATTCCTTCTGAGTTTCAGTCTCCCTATAGGCATTATCTATCGTATTTGCAATGTGGTCCACCTTTTCCATTAGAATCCTTAGCATAGCAATCATAGTTATTTTAAATTCCTAGTCCAGTCATTCCAAAATAATTGCCATATCTGAATTTGGTTCTGTTGTTTTCTTTTTCTCTTCAGACTGTTTTTTTCTTGCTTTTAGCTTTGTAAATTTTCTTAAACTCAACATGATATATTAGGTAACAGGAACTAGGGAAATTGGCTTTAGTGTGGTGTTGTATGTTGACCAGGCTGGGAGTTACACTGTGTTTGCTGTTTGGTTTAGCTGTAGCTGTCCGAGATATCAGTTTCCTCTAGTGTCCTTGTTTTTGTTTCCTTCTAGCAAAGTCCTTTATTAAGAGTATGAGCCTTTCATTTTCTTTTCAACTGTAATCTCTGTCATTATGCAGGGATTCTGTGGCTGTGTTGGAAGAAGGTGTTAGAAAGACAGAACATTCTATAGCCCTATGATTATGTCTCAGTATTTCTATGGGTCTGGGCCCCAGGAATATAATCTTCACAAGTACTTCTTAGCTTCCTCCTTCCTTACTTCTATATGATAGGAAGGCTAGAGGAGCTGGAGTTGGCTAATTGCCCTTCTGCAGGTCAGAAAAAGTAGTTTCCCTTAAGACCTGGCCTTTGTTACATAGAATTGGAGGAAGAACTGAGTGCCCTGGAAGATTTCAAAATGGTTCACTGTTCCTGCTGGAGGAGTGAGAGAATTTTCCTCCAGTCCTCACAGTGAGAACTTGGTGGGGATTCTGAAGGCAAAACTCAAGAAAGTGGACGGGGTAACTAAAACTGCCGTCCCCTTGAGTTTTAGACTCTCAAGCTATTCCACTTCTGTCTCTATCTCCTGGAGTGGGTTACCACGCCCTCCTCCACTGTCTCTAGCAGTCGGTTAATTACAGTTTGTGTTCCTATACTCTCTCCACCAGCAGGCTTCTCAGCTTGGACTCCCCGTGAAACAAGAGGGAAGGGATCAGGGCACAACCCTTAAGGAATGACAGAATTGTTGAGGATACAACATTAACTGGTTAGAACTAACTAGGCCCAAGATTGTAGAAGCTTAGACTTCCAGCAGACTTCAAGCCTCATTATACATCCACTGTAGTACATTAGCATATGCTAAAAGATACACTTACAGGAGCCATGACAGTTCTGAGGCAGACCATAAAAGGTCAGAAAGGCCCAATTTCTGGAAATCTCCACCTTTCTCCAAGACAGTTGGAATAATCCTCCCATTTATTAGCCTATGAAATCACCCAATTCATAAAAACTAACCACCTCTTTTTTCTGGGCCACTCTCACCTTTTGAGATGGACTGCATTCTGTCTATGTAATGTGTATCTCTCTAAATAAATCCACTCCTTACCTATCATTTTATCTCACTGAATTACTTCTGCATTGAGATGTAAAGAACCTGAGCTTGAGTAAACTGATACCAGATGAGTGGTCTTATCTAAAAAACAGTGAGTTTTGGTTAGGTGTGAACCTCCTCTGAGTTGTACAGTTTTACCTAGAAGCTGTGATTTTCTGTATCTGCCTATCTCTCTAGTTTTCAGGGTAACAGTTTGCCTTGTGACTTCAATTCTCTGACAGATCTAAGAAGAGATATTTTTTCAGTGTTTTCAGTTATTTTCTTATTGTAAGAATGAGAATCATGCTTCTAAGCTTTTTATATTGCAGAGCAGAAATCTGAAGTCTAGGTTACTGTGTCTGAGGTTCCCTACCCTGGCTGCCAACAGAGGGACCTAATTCCACTTAAATGACTCATTTCCTTTCACTGATTTTGTTTTTTTTTTTTCCATGCTCCTTTGACCTACTGAGAGCAACAAGTGACAGTTAGAATGATGCTCTGTACCTGGCCTTCCAATAAGGTTGTGGACTTCCAGATTAGTAGAAGACAGATTACAGGTGGGCCCCATCTTGTGTGGGGTTTATGTTCTACATCCAGATTCAGGACCCACAAAGACTCCAACCAGTACGCCATGCTGCCCAGCTCACCTGCTGCATCTCTGTTTCTCAGTCCTAGGGTTCTCCCAGGTCTCTTGCTGACTGCTCTTCTCCAAAGGCCCCCTCCAGGGAACGTCTAGAGAACATCCAGGGACGCAGCAGCAGTGACATACACAGGAGTGCCAGCAATGATGTTGTTTTGGGACTTTGTCTACAAAATCTTTTCCAAACTGTTTCTGGGAAAGAAGGCAATGGTGAGAGTTGCTCACCCTGATGTGAACTGTGGCAACCAGTATAAAGGGGTCTGTTGGCTGGAGGAGGAGCCCCCCAAGCCTCATCAGTGTTGGGAGTGTCCTGAGTCTTGGCCCATGTGGGACTGAGCTTCAGACCAAGACTTTGGGAGCAGGCACCGTTAGAAGATACAAAGCTGCCTGGAGCCAGGGTGGAGCTACCAGTAGAAGGACCAGGGAAGGAAGCAAGCAGAGTGATGGCAGTGTGGCGAAGGCTGCAGAAGTAGAACCAGAGATGCTCATGCTGGAGTAAGTCTGGGAGAGCACCAGCATTACTGTTTGCAATAATTCCTTCAAATTATTTTGAGAGATACTTTTTTAACCTTTAAGAATCAGTGTAGTTACATTTATTATACTTTCTGTATCAGCTTTTAGGTGTTAGAAACTGGCAAGAAGCCTGAGAGGAGGCTTAATTCTGGAAAACATATCTTTTACAACAGTGTCAATGTGAACAACATCTTTACAAATGAATTTTGGCTCTCAGGCACTGATAAACTGAGGCATTCTAGTGTATGATATGGCCACCATCTTCAAATGAAAAAGCAAGCACTTGCTGTCCTTGGAAATACCTGCTGCATCTATGCCACTATGTGTGCATGAGTTAACCTGCTTTTATGGTTGTATTTTTTTGTGTTGAATATCTGTTTTGAATCTGCATAATTATACTTTGATTATTCATAATTTCTCACTTTATGTAACTAATGCATGTTGACAATAAACTGTAAATAAAAGAAATAAATGTATGAAATAAATTATATATTTATTTACTTATAGGTTAAAAGAGATTATTTCCTTTGGGGGACAGAGGATGGGAAGGAAACTGGGGAGGGAGTCCTCAAGGTTTTGGGTGTTTGAATGCATATAGTGAGAGGCAGTAACCCTCTCTGGTGGAAGTACTTGCCACTGCCCTAATCCAACCCTCAAAGAATCATGCAATTTTCAGTGATGACTGCAAGAAGAGCTTAACATCTTGTTTGAGAGGACAGCATCTTGTTTGATCCACCCAGAGGAAGAGGAAACAGGGAGATGTGGTCCCTGAAGAGAGCATGCCCAGTCTGCACTCCATATGCACACACATGTGAATTTACTCTGGGTCAAAAGAACATCTGGGCAGCTAGCCAAAATTAAGTCACTTTACTGCATCCTTCCTAAGCATGCTGTCTGCCAAGTGAGGGGATCCAGAATCAAAGGAGTATTGGGCTGTCCTGGCCTGAACAGGATGGAGCACAGATTAGGAGCTCAGCCAAAGCCGGGGGAACTGAGGAATAGGGAGGATTCAGGGAGGTTGTGGCTGCACCATTTCTCTTGTCTCCTCTTCTTGCCTCAGCACTGAGGCAAGAGCCTGTGAGAGTGGAGCAGTAGGAAGTTTCCAGAGGCAGAATGACCCCCTCCCCACAGTAGGCCCCCAACCTGCTCAGGTCAGAACTGGATACGAGGTCAGAGTTTGTGAACTGAACAGTATAATCAAAGCTGTATGAATATGATGGGCTCTGTTCAAGATGCTACTGAGGAACAATAAGGAAGGATTTCATAGAGGAAATCAAAGGCAGTGATTTGAAAACTGTCATGTCATGTTACTACCCCATGGTGTTGACTCTTCAACCAGATGGATTCAATTACACATTTAAAAAATATTTTCTTATGACTTTTTTCTGATTGAGATGAGGCAGAAGGAAAAGACTCAATTTTTTTTTAATTACAGAAGCAATATATGCTCCCTGTAAAAATAAATGTGCACCATAAAAATTTATAGCACCGTGGTGCCCCACAGTATGAATAAGCCATATTTATCTGTTCTCCTAGTAGCAAGTACATGGTTCCAAACCTGTTTTCACTGCCGCAGTGAGTATCCTCTTGTATCATTAGGTGTGAATATTTCTGTAGAAAAGATTCCTGGATGTGGAATTGCTTGTCAGAGGACGTTCATGTTTAGTAATTTTTTTTTTCCATGTAATGACACCATGTTTAATATGGAAGTTCAGGTGAGGGCAGCTCAAGGAAGGGGGCCCAGCGAGGGCTGCAGTGTCTTGTATAGGAGGTAAACTGTGACACCACCTCCCAGCACCCCTCTCCTCTACAGGGATTCACACTGGACCCCTCAGAGCCTCTCAGCAGTCCTATGGGGATAGCAGAGCATGATGACTGGCCCCATTTTACAGTTGGGAAAACTGAGTTCCAGGCAGATTCACTGCTTGCCCAAAGCCACACAGAGCTCCTGCTCCTGCCTTCCGCATCACTGTGGCCTGGCTCAGGGGAGATGTGAGTGGCGTGGAGGACAGAGGTGTGGTGTCCTCCATATTGGTTGATGTTACCAAAGTTGACCTCAGAGTAGCTGTACCAATATATAAGCCCACCAAAAATGTGCCCGATCCATGGGAATCTTTGTCTTTCCATGAAAGATTCCTGTGGAGACAAGGATGACTTGCATGTTGCCATCAAGGTCTAGGTGCTCTCAGCTCTGCCAGTCTTTGTGAGTTAACCATCACAAAGGCCACCTCAGGTAGGGTAAGCCTCACATCCCAGGTATGCTTTATACACTGGATTGGGACCCATACATAGGTGTTGTTTTCAGTTTTCATCCTTTCCCAGGTTTGAGGAATAGCGGCATGGAAAATGTGAACAGTGGGGAGAACCGAATGTACCAGGTCCTACTTTTAGAACCTTGACAGAGGGTCACTGAGCATAGGCTGGAAGGAGGTGGGGGTGATTTAACTTTCTCTTCTCCCCCATTTATTTGTTCACTTATTTATATATATCAGTAAAGATACACATATTCTTGGATTCCTTTTTTCTCAATCTATAACTCCCATTAATTACTTTGATGTTCAAATTTGGCTAACGGGAGTCCCTTCAAACTGGCTTTTCTGTCCAGTTGACATCTCCCCCACTATTCTTTGAGGACTTCTTGCATTCTGGTAAAAGATTATTATTTTTTTTTTTAAACTGATTTATTTATTATTTTTTTAAATTTATTTATTTTGCTGCATCGGAGCAGGATCTTTAGTCAGAGCATGTGGGGTCTACCTCCCTGGCCAGGAAATGAACCTGGGCCCCTTGCTTTGGGAGCACAGAGTCTTAGCCATTGGACCACCAGGGAAGTCCCGTAAAAGATTATTTAGACTCATTCTGCTATGTGTTTATTTCATCACCCCCAATCTATTAACTCAATTCTGGCACTATCTACCTGGTGTGTGCGTGCTAAGTCGCTTCAGTCATGTCCAACTCTTTTGACCCTATACTGTAGTCCACCAGCCTCCTCTGTGCATGGGATTCTCCAGGCAAGAAAACTGGAGTGGGTTGCCATGCCCTCCTCCAGGGAATCTTCCTGACCCAGGGATTGAATCCGCATCTCTCACATCTCCTGCATTGGCAGACTGGTTCTTTATCACTAGCACCACCTGGGAAGCCCGAGAGATAGGGTCAGATCCCACAGGTTAAGGGCTCAGTCCTACAAGACTTCCTTCTCTCTTTCAATACCAATTACAAATCCAGGTTGCCTGTGCTTCCGACCCACTCACTATAAATTGGAGATTCCCAAGACCCCTGCCTTGAGTTCCATTAATTTACCAGAGCAGCTCACAGAAGTCAGAAAGAGTTTACTAACTAGATTACAGGTTTGTTATAAAGTGTTGTAGCTCAGGAGCCAGGGAGAATAGATGCATAGAAGAAGGTATGTGGGAGGGGTACAGAGCTTCTTCCTTGATCTCTCTGAGCACCTCTCTCCCTTCATCCCCCGTGTTCACCAACCTGAAAGCTCTCTGAACCGAGTCCTTTTGGGGTTTTATGGAAAGGTTTCATCACATAGGAATGACTGGTTAGATCATTGGCCCTTGGTGGTTGAATTCAATCTCTAGCACCTTTTCCCTCTTTGAAGTAGGTGGGTAGGGTGGGGCTAAGTTACAAGCCTCTGGTCACATAGTTGGTTCCCATGGCAACCAGCCCCATCCTTACTGGCTTTCCAAAAACTATCTCAGTAATATAAACTCAGGTGTGGTTAAAAGGGGCTTGTTATGAATATCCAAAGACATCCTTACGACTCTTATATTTTAGAAAATTTCAAGGGTTTAAGAGCTCTGTTCTAAAATCTAGGTCAGAAACCAAATAAATATTTCTTAGTATAGATCAGAATCTCACCATGTATTTTCCCTGTCCCAGCCCTAAAGTCCACCATTTCTCCAAGGAGCCTTGGTTCCTTTCAGTAGTAAATAGTAACTAAAAACTAAGATCTCAGTGCTAGATGTGCTCATTGGTACAGGGGTATTATTGTTTCTAAGCCCTCAGTGTAGACAGAGCTAGGAACTATATCACATCTGTCTGTTTATCAACAATATGCATCTATTACATAGTAAAAACCTCGAGTTCACAATTATTCTTTCATTCTCTCCTTTCCCTTATGTCTTGTTTTATGTTTTTATATTTTGTTGTTTGTTTTGTGGGCTTTTTTTTTTCTTTTTGTATCTCTTGTCTCTGGCTAAAGAAACCTCTCGGCACACTTAGTGAATTGACCTCTTGTTGGGCAATTCTTGTAATTATTCATTTTAATGTTCAAATTGTCCTATAACTGGTCGATGGAGCCCCTTTCACCTAGCTCAAATGTCTTTTTGCTATGTCCCCATCCGTTTTTGAGCATTTTTGAACATAAAAGCAAAAGATGTTCTCTACTTTCACCACTTCTCCAAGTTCATCTTGGTGCTGACTGGCAGTGAAAACTAGCATCTGAGCCCTAGGTGAACTTATTGCCCATGAAGTGTCATTGTTTCCAGACCTTTCTAGAGCTAGAAAATACATACAAAAATATTAAAATACAGAAATTAACTGATACCCCTAATCTTATCTGATAAAGTTTATCCTCTTTTTTCCCCCATTCCAGTTTCTTTCATGTCTTCACAGTGAACACTGCGACTCCTAGCAACATGAACATATGTTTACTCATCTGCTCAATCCTACAACACACACAGATAAGCTTTGGAATTGTCTTTCTTTAAAAAAAAAAAAGAAAGAAAGAAAATCATATGCATACGTGTACACATTCACATCTACATAGGCAAAGGTCTCTCTTTGCCCCCTTTCCGCTATATTGAGCCTTTTAGCCTTTGCCGACATTCTGGGGCAGACAGGGGGGTTAGTGTATCTGTTGGCTTTACAGGAAGCAGGAGAGCATAGCGCCAGCTGGGTATCCAGGAAGCCGCCCAGGACCCAGTCCAGCGGCCACGAAAGCACTTCACCACAGGCCCAGGGCAGGGTTCGAGGACTCATAGGGGTATAACCAGGCATCACTGTCCTCCTCTTCGAGGACGCGTTTCTCGCTAACTGGTAATGGGCAGATGGTGAGCGGATCTGGGTGTTCGCTGCCATCGTGAGCTCTAGGCCTGAAATATGCGCAGAGAGTCCCCGGGAAGGTGTCGGTGAAGGTGAAAATGTGGGAGCCGTCGGATACGTTGAAGAAGGACAGCTTTCCAGCCTCAACATCCAGAAAGATGCCCACGCACCGGGGCGGCACGCGCACGCTGAGCGGGACGCGGTGCTGGTCTAGGACGAAGTACTCACAGCTGTTCCACAGCCCCATCACCCAGTAGCCAGTCGCCGGGCTCATGCGCGCATGCCCTGCACTCTGCACCGCGGCCAGACACACGCCGAGGAACCAGCGGCTGCGGCGGCCCACGTGCACCTCCCAGTAGTGGCGGCCAGTGGAGAAGCGCTCCCGGCTCAGGACGCACGTCTGCTCAGAGAACCGCTGAGGGTCGGCCACCGCCGAGCCTGGCGCGGTCCTGCGTGAGGACACGCTTTTGCCATCCTCGGAAACCTCCAGGCTGGGGTGGGAGGAGCCAGGATCCAGGGTCACATCCACTGCGCAAAGGCACAGGGTCAGTGCCCGCCAGGGACGGTTCTGCCCCCACCCACATCCCTGTCCCCTCCCCTGATAGGCAGACCTCTAGTTCTCCCCGTGGAGCAATCGGTGGAATAGGCACCCCTCTCCTGAAGCCCCTCCTCCCGCCACCCTGGGACTGAAGAAGCATGGAAGTCACTCCCTAGCTTTTGAAAGTGATAAGAGGAATTCATTTCCTTCCTGAACCGGAAGGCTCTTGAATTCCATGGTGCCATACAGAGCATAGATAGCAAATGAGGGAAGTTTGTGGGGATGGAGGCGGGCTCACTTTTCCCAAGACCTGGACCGCAGGAGGGCTCCCCAGGTAGCGTTAGTGGTAAAGAACCCGTCTGCCAATGCCCGAGACATAAGTGACAGGGGTTGATCCCTGGGTAGGGAAGATCTCCTGGAGGAGGGCATGGCAACCCACTCCAGTATTCTTGCCTGGAGAATCCCATGGCCGGCTACAGCCCATAGGGTGGCAAAGAGTCCTACACGACTTAAGTGACTTAGCACACACGCACAGTCAATAGGAAGGAGCTTAGGACTGGTTCTATCCTGGCTGCTCTCATCACTCAGTGTGACCTTGAGATCACTAGTGAGCTCTGGGCCTCTGTTGTACAGCAAAGTTAAGATTTTAAAACTGAAGGGAACCCCTGAGATCATCTAGTCCAGTAACCTGCACTCCAGCAACCCATCCCTCGCCCCCAAGGGACCCCAAGGATCCCTCTGTCAGATAATGTGGGAAGTTCTGCCTGATGGAAACAAATCTAGGAAAACCCAGAAAGTTATATGCATGAGGGAGCATCAGAGTGCACACAAATGTGTGCATGTGTGAGTGCAATCACATTTGTGCATATGAACATGTATGTGTGCAGGCATATGTGTCATGTTGTATGTGTGTGCAAGTGAGCTTGTGAATTTGTATGCAGGCTCCACAAATGGCTCCTAGACAGACCCTTCCTCTAATCTCAGTTCTGGATACCTCCCTTCTGATTAAGATCCAGCCAAATGAATTCACAAGATACAGTTCCTTGGCTTCAGTTACCTGCGTGTCGTTGAGCTGCTCTCCACTCTGAAAACAAACAGAGAAGAAAAAGAGGCTCAGAGATCTGAGTCAGTAACTCTGGAACCTTGAGGGAGCCTCAAGATGCATGAAGGATGCCTGTAAACTGAATAATCTCATTTCCACCATGATAACTTGTTTGGACCCAGATTAGCCTGGGTCCACCATGGCATCTTCCCAGGAATTTGGGATTGGGTAGGGGAGCTGGTGCCAGTGCTGGCTTATGCCAAAGCTGTGTACAGGCTGAGATGGTGCTGGATAGTGGGATGACAGAGTATGTGAGCAAAGAGAACCAATATAGGCAATTGGGATGCCTTGAAGGATGGAAACAAAGCCTCAATTTCTGACTGGCTTAGTCCCCAGGAGGCCCATCTGAGCTTGGCTCCTGTCTTAAGACATCCTCTGGACACCCTGACTTGCTCTCTTTCTTACTGTGAGCTATTCTGTGTGGATTTCTGTTTTGTTTTATCTCGTCCTATATTACAGAAGAGAGCACCAAAGTCACAAAATGCAGAAGCGGTAGAAGACGTTTTTCAGAGCTCCATAAATTTATAGCAGGGCCTTTCAACCCTGATTTTGCATCAGAATAACCAGTAGAACTTTACAAATCTAGAGCTCTTGCATAGAATAACTCAAATCTATACAGATGTCAATCCTCCCTAAATTTAGCTGTAAATTCAAACCAATCCCAGGTAAAACTACTTTTGGATGTTTTGGGGAACTTCATAAATTTATCCTAAAATTTATATTTTAAAAAGGTCCATGAACTTTAAAAAGGAAGGGGAAATGGAGCAGAACTTATACTTTCAGGTACTTTAAAAGCCAAGGTAATAGGTGACAAAGAGGCAGACCCATCAAGACATGGCAACTGAATATGCACTAAAGGTGATGTCCACATCAATGGGTAAGTCACAGATAGTGTGTAGTAAGTGGCACTGGGAAAGCTAACTCTTTATATGAGAAAAATTACTGGATTCTTGTCTAACACCACATAAAAAGGTGAATGTTAGATGGATAAAAAAACTTACACATAACATATAAAGTGAATAGAAGAAAATGTAGGAGACTAGATTTGTGACCTAAATGTGAGGAAGATCTTCAACAAAAGCTCAAAGACACAAACCATAAAGTAAAAGTGTCATAAATTATATTTTATCAGAACTAATTCTTTTCAATAGGGGCACCATTGGACAAAGCTAATAGCAGATAACAGAAGAGAAGAAGGAATTCACAATGTGTAATAACAATGAGAGATTACTATCATATATATTATATAATAATAATAATATTGCATGAAGGATGTCTGCAAGCCAAAAGGCTCCATTCCCAGGCACTGACACCAGCCCTGTCCTGTGAATCAACAAGAAAAAGATAGCAACAACATATGGAAAATAGGCAAAGGACATGAACTGGCAATTTTCAGAAGAGGGAGCCCAAAAGCCAGCTAGCATGTAAAGAGATGCTCAGATTTCTTAGTGCTCAGATGAGTGCATACCCAAAGAATAATTACTCATCTCCATTGACTGACAAGCTTAGAAAGCTGGCTCACACGAGATGTGGGCTCATGGAGCTTCCATGCACTGCTGGCACGGGATGATGGTGCTACTTTCAGGAATCCCTCTATCCCACTTAGTGAGACATCCATAGTGGGCCAGTACTTCTCTTCTTAGAGAAATCTCCATACAGGGCCAGAAGATGATTTACTCAGCACTAGTGGTCTGTAGTGATATGGAGTTAGAAGAAGGCTAGATGTCTACTCCAGGAGGGTGGTTGGCTCAAATGGAGTGCTCTGCAGCAAGGAGATACAGTCTAGATTTACATGTGGCAGCAGGGATGGATATTAAAGCACAGTGATGGGTGAGAAAAGCAAGGAACAGCGTGAGACCATAAATCTCTTCACAGTAACTACAGTGTATGCGCACAAAACAGAAATTTCACCTCTTGCAAGAATACATACAAAATAAAGATACACATTACTGGTTGCTTTACCGGGGAAATGGAAGAAGGTACAGGGACAAATATTTACATGTAAGGTAACATGCCCTTTCCAGAACAACAGGTGAGAGTCTTTGAGGGCAGGCACCAGGAATCTAGATGATTCTGATGTGCAACCAGGATTGGCACCAATGATTTACTGTATGTTTACACTTCGGGACAATGTAAAAATAAATATAAAAGTCAAAGTCAAATATAACCTATACCAAGTGACATAGATTAATACCTGTGTGTAGCAATGAAATAAATCAGAATGAACCATAGTTTGTTAGAGCAGGTGACTAGGATGCTGAGACATAAAGTGGACAGTGGGAGAAACATGGGCTTCACTCACCAGCCTGGCCTTCAGCCCTTCTCCAGTCTGAAGTAGCCAAGGAAAAGCAGAATTAGAACAAAGTCCCTTCAGCCTCCTTGTTCACACATCAAATTTTGCACCCACCCCTGCTCCTCTCCCCTTTCTCCTGCCACCCACACAGCCAGCAGGGTTCCAATCTGGCCATCATACCTGCTTGGGATATCAGAAGAACATTCACCGATAACCAGATGCTACAAGGTAGACAAAAAGAAATAGTTCTGGGCGGGGGAGAGTCACTTACCCAGCTCTACTTGAAGCTTCCCTGTAAGCAGAACCCACAGAGAAAATATTAGCCTTTGAATGAGTGAAACCACCTTCACAAGGCAGTTAGGTCACTGAGACAAGGTTTTGTAGTTTTAAACTACTACTCATTCCAATCCTGTCTTAGGTGCTGCATCACCCATCTGCAAGATTCTTACTCCTCATCCTATTCTTTGCTCTATGGCAGAAATCTGCACAGGGCTGGGAAGGGAAAACATTTGTCCTGAAACTGCAAGCTTTTCCTAGGGAAGAAGTCCTGTATAAGTCCAGACACTGGGCACATCCTGCATGAACCTCAAGGTCACTTACTGGTTACATTATTTAAAAAACTTGGTGGACATCACATTCAGTTATTTCCCCTGGCCAGATACCAAGACTCTGATATTTTGCCACCAGAAATGCATTCTTCTAAGTTCTCTACTCTATGCCATCTTTTAAAAGTTAAGACTAGGAAAGGCAATAATATACACTAATTCAGACTATGGTGTGAATGACTTATCATCATGCTTTGTTGTTGTTTGGTTAATTGCCTTTTGTTTGTTTTCCCCTGCATGACCAGGTAGACTGCAAGACAAGCTTCTACTTCACTATTTTGTCTGGTGTTTTTCTGGGGCAGGCAGAGTGGTTCTCAAGGTCTTCCCCTACCCATTGTGGCCTTCTCCTCCATCCCCTCATCCTTTGAATTCACTCTTTCCTCCTCCCCTGACATGGTTTCAAGGTGCTGAGTCCCCCTGGGGAGAAAAGTGGATTTGATAAATTACTTTCACTTTGGTGCAAATTACAGATGCCTTCCTTCTTGGTGACATTTGCTTTAAAAAGAGAAGGATATTTGCTTTTCTCACTAACCACACACTCTTGCAAAGCTTTCAGGTGTTACTCAATTACGTAGGTACATAAAGATTTGATGTGTTAAATCACATTATTGGCATATCTATAAGTTGGATTCAAATGACCATTTTTCTCCAGTTATACTAAATTGGATTTCTTTTTTACATATATGTTCATTAACCCCAGTTAAACTTTTTGTTTGTTTACTTGTTTGATGCTGTCTTGTTTGCATTGAGTGTAAGTCACTATAACTAATGGTAGAACTCCTAAAGCTTTCTCTGTTCCAGTTGCTTTTATTGAGTATTTTTCACATGGCTTCTTTATAAAACTGGGAACATAAAGTGCCTGTATCTTGTAAAACTTCATTTGTCTCTCTTGGTTCAGAGAAGTTCATTCATGTTCAAAAGGAAGGCAACATATACTTGAGTGCTTGCTGTCTGATACAGTTTCAGCTGCATATGTCATAGAAAGAAGGGGATGGGATGGTGTCAACACATCCAGCTCACTGGACTAGTTTTAAGTAAAAGTTTTCTGGTTTGTTTTGTGTTTTTTTGAAGCACATTATTTAGTAAAATAAATATAATGAATGTTGCGTAAAAAAAAAAAAAAAGAGAAGGATATCCTAGGAAGATGAACCAGAAGGAGGAGACCTTTAACTGTGGAACTGTAACTGAATCATATAATTTGCAGGAGAGGACCTGGCAAAATCTATCCAGAAAATCTTAAGTCATACTTCCTTGGCAGGTGTGCACACGTCCATTTGGGAGGGGGAAGGCAGGATGTGTAGAGGGCTGGATATAGAATTAGATCACTGTGATTCAGTGCTCTCCAAAGGGGTCCTAAAATCACTGAACCCCTGCTTCTGCCATGGGTTACCCCCCTAGCCCACAGCCAGCACAATGGGCATGGCACCCAGAACTTACCCAGCTCCACTGTGAGTTTCCCTGGAGAAATAAACAAAGAAAAGAGAAAAATTTCCATCCATCACTGAAGGCTTGCTTCTCCAAAGTGCACAGACTTGGAACCCACGTGCTCTGGAGAGCTAGTTTGAGCTGGATATGGGGGAGGAAAAGGCTCCAGGGCAAGAGAAGTGAAAGTAAACCTCTGCCTCAATCCTTCTCTGCCCTCTCCCAAACTCTCCTAACCCCATGTGACCTACTTGTCTTCCTGACCCAGTGCCCCTACTCCTGTTAGTCAGAGATGTGGGTGAAAAGCCCGTCTTTCCTCCTGCTTACCTTTGTCTTTGTCTGCCTGCTTCCTCAGCTTTTCTGAAAGGAAGGAAAAAGGAGAGTAGAGGTCAGTGCGTGTGCTCCTCTGCCTGTTTTCCATGTCCCATTCCAGCCCTGCCTCCGGGCAAAATGGCCCTTCAGCAGTGGCCTTCCCCGCCCCCACCACTTTTCTCCTGGGCAAAGCCAGTTCCAGGAGGGCAGCCCCCTGACTGCCTGTTACCTTGGGACCTCCGTTGCTTCTGAAAGAAGTACAGCACCAGCATCATGAGGAGAGCCAGAAGGAGCAGCAGGCCCACCAGAGTCCCAAGGAAAGCTCTCTTCCAGGGAGAGGTTCCGGGTAAAAACACATCTGGAAAACACCCCACTCATCACTAAATACTAAGTGAGAAGACTGGTCCTGACACTGTGTGCCAGAAAACCTTTCTAGTGACTGGTTGGCCCTTCCTGGGCCCTACCATGTGTGTGTGCATGCTTAGTCGCTTCAGTCATGTGTTCAACTCTTTGCAACCCCATCAACTGTAGCCCACCAGGCTCCTCTGTCCATGGGATTCTCCAGGCAAGAATATTGGAGTGGGTTGTCATGCCCTCCTCTGGGGGATCTTCCTACTAAGCGATTGAACCTACATTTCGTGTGTCTCCTGCATTGCAGGAAGATTCTTTTCCCACGGAGCCACCTGGGAAGCCCGGGCCACACCACAGCCATCTGTAAAATGGGCATGAGAGCCATTGCAAGGTGCTCAGGAGAGGTAGCATCCAAGGAAGAGTGGCAACTTGAACTTGCTCAGCACAGAGGGGAAAATATTGCAAACTGAGGGGTATAAAAGGAAGGAGCTGATGGGCTCTGCCCAGTCCTTCATCTTAGAACTTATGTGACCACAGCCCTGACCTCCTTCTACTTCTTCTCACTCTTGCTTTATATCTAAGAACATTAGAAATCAAGGTGTTGATATCTGAAACCCAGTGAATAATTGCTACCTATTGCTCTGACAAACTGTGGAAAATTCTTAAAGTGATGGGAATACCAGACCACCTGACCTGCTTCTTGAGAAATCTGTATGCAGGTCAAGAAGAAACAGTTAGAACTGGACATGAAACAACAGAATGGTTCCAAATAGGAAAAGGAGTATGTCAAAGCTGTATATTGTCAGCCTGCTTATTTAACTTATGTGTAGAGTACATCATGGGAAATGCTGGGCTGGATGAAGCACAAGCTGGAATCAAGATTGCTGGGAGAAATATCAATAACTTCAGATATGCAGATGACACCACCCTTATGGCAGAAAGTGAAGAGGAACAGAAGAGCCTCTTGATGAAAGTGAAAGAGGAGAGTAAAAAAGCTGGCTTAAAACTCAACATTTAGAAAACTAAGATCATGGCATCCGGTCCCATCACTTCATGGCAAATGGATGGGGAAACAATGGAAACAGTGGCAGACTTAATCATTTTGGACTCCAAAATCACTGCAGATAGTGACTTCAGCCATGAAATTAAAAGACACTTGCTCGTTGGAAGAAAAGCTATGACCAACCTAGATAGCATATTAAAAAGCAGAGACATTACTTTGCCAACAAAGGTCCATCTAGTCAAAGCTATGGTTTTTCCCATAGTCATGTATGGATGGGAGAGTTGGACTATAAAGAAAGTTGAGCACCGAAGAATTGATGCTTTTGAACTGTGGTGTTGGAGAAGACTCTTGAGAGTCCCTTGGACTGCAAGGAGATCCAACCAGTCCATCCTAAAGGAAATCAATCCTGAATATTCATTGGAAGGACTAATGCTGAAGTTGAAACTCCAATACTTTGGCCACCTGATGCAAAGAACTGACTCATTGGAAAAGACCCTGATGCTGGGAAAGATTGAAAGGAGCAGAAGGGGACAACAGAGGATGATATGGTTGGAAGGCATCACCAACTTGGTGGAAATGAGTCTGAGTAAGCTCTGGGAGTTGGTGATAGATAGGGAAGCCTGGCGTACTGCAGTCCATGGGGTCGCAAAGAGTCAGACACAACTAAGCAACTAAACTGAACTGAACTGATTGCTCTGACAAATCCATGTGTCATCTTGCCCTTCATGCAAACATCTGGCTTCTACTTGTCATCACAGCTTTGCAAGAATTGTTAGCAAATCCATGTAGGGCTGACTGACAGTTCCCCTCTTCCCACTCCAGGCGTCCTAGGAAGGATCTGCCCAGAAGCAGAGTGTGGTGCAGAGCTTACAGAGACAGTGGCCAGACAGTAAAGAAATACATGCAAAACAGAGTAATCCTCTAGAAACTTTTGTGGAAATTTAATAGAATAATTTTATGTCTGTTGAAGATAATGAAATTGATGCTTTTATCTCAATGGTCTTTAATTTTTTCTTTTTTATTGTAGTAAAATAAACATAACATAAAATTTACTATCTTAACCATTTTAAGTTTATAGTTCAGTGGCATTAAGTACATTAACACTGGAAATTCCCTGGCAGTCCACTGAGTTCAATCCCTGGCTGAGGAACTAAGATCCCACAAGCCATGTGGCATGGCCAAAAAAAAAAAAAGTACACCAACATGGTTGTGCAACCAACACCAACAGAACTTTTTTTAATTGTCCCAAACTGAGAGTCTGTACCCATTAAACACTAACTCCCCAATCTTCCCAACCCAGCCACTGGTAACTTCTATTCTGCTTTTCCTCTCTATGAACTGACGATGCTGGGTACCTCATATAAACAAAATCATACAATATTTGTCCTTTTGTGTTTGTCTTTATTTCACTTAACAATGTGTTGTTTTAGTTGGTTTTTAATTTTCTTTTTTTAGCAGTGCATTTTTATTATCTTGGTAAAAGTATTGAGCCACAAAGGACTGGTCCTTCACCACAGATGGTTTTTGAAGCACTGACCTAGGAGGTCAAGAGCTCAGAGTCCTATGCCTCGATGACCTGTGATCTCCATCTTGCTCTCTGTTCCAGCCTTTCCTGCATCTTTCCAGCTCCTCCAGTAGCTATGCACATTTCCACCTCAGGACCTTTGCACTTGCTGTTCCCTCTACCTAAACGGTCTCCTTGCAGAAATCCATGTGACCAACACCCTTTGTCAAGGTTAAACACAAATTTAAAAATTTGTGCAAAAAAGTGAGAGAGATTCCCCTTCTCCTTCTCTTAGACTGTTTCCTTTAGAAAATTTATAAATTCTTTCTCTGTCCCTTCAAGGGCTTCCCAGGTGGCACTAGTGGCAAAGAACTCAACTGCTAACACTCTCTGACATAAATCACAGCAAGATCTTCTATGACCCATCTCCCAGAGTAATGGAAATAAAAACAAAAATAAACAAATGGGACCTAATTAAACCTAAAAGCTTTTGCACAAAGAAGGAAACTATAAGCAAGGTGAAAAGACAGCCCTCAGGATGGGAGAAAATAATAGCAAATGAAATAACTGACAAAGAATTAATCTCCAAACTATACAAGCAGCTCATGAATCTCAATAACACAAAAACGAACAACCCAATCAAAAAGTGGGCAAAAGACCTAAACAGACATTTCTCCAAAGAAGACATACCAATAGCTAATAAACACATGAAAAGATGCTCAACATCACTCATTGTTAGAGAAATCCAAATCAAAACCACAATGAGATTTCATCTCACACCAGTCAGAATGGCCATCATCAAAAAGCCTACAAACAACAAATGCTGGAGAGGGTGTGGAGAAAAGGGAACCCTCTTGCACTGTTGGTGGGAATGCAAACTGGTACAGTCACTATGGAGAACAGTGTGAAGATTCCTTAAAAAAAAACGGGAATAGAACTGCCATATGACCCAGCAATCCCACTACTGGACATACACCCTGAGGAAACCAGAATTGAAAGAGATACACGTACCCTGCACACGTCACTGCAGCACTATTTACAATAGCTAGGACATGAAAGCAACCTAGATGTCCATCAGTAGATGAATGCATAAGGAAGTTGTGGTACATATACACAACGGAATATTACTCAGCTATAAAAAGGAATGCATTTGAGTCAGTTCTAATGAGGTAGATGAACCTGGAGCCTATTATACAGAGTGAAGTTAAGTCAAAAAACAAATACTGTATATTAATGCATATATGCGGAATTTACAAGGATGTTACTGGTGATCCTACATGCAGGAGACACAGATGTAAAGAACAAACTTTTGGACTCAGTGGGAGAAGGCGAGGGTGGGATTTGAGAGAATAGCACTGAAACATGTACATTACCATATGTAAAATAGATGACCAGTGCAAGTTCGATGCATGAAGCAGGGCACCCAAAGCTGGTGGTCTGGGACAACCAGAGGGATAGGGTAGGAGGGAGGTGGGAGGGGGGTTCAGGATGGGGGGGGACACATGTGTATCTGTGGCTGATTCATGTTGATGTGTGGCAAAAACATCACAATATTGTAAAGTGATTATCCTCCAATTAAAATAAATAATTTTTAAAAAGAACAAAAAAATGCTAAAAAAAAAAAAAAAAAGAACCTGACTGCCAGTGCAGGAGATGCAAGAGACCTGGGTTCAGCCCTGGGTCGGGATGATCACCCGGAGGAGGAAATGGCAACCCACTTCAGTATTCTTGCTTGGAAAATCCCACGGACAGAGGAGCCCAGCAGACTACAGTTCATGGGGTCAAAAGGAATCAGACATGACTGAAGTGACTTAGCACGCACATCCCTTCAAGATGTATATAAATCTTTCCGAAAGTTATATAAAGACTGCCAGCTTTACAATACAGGAATGATTTTCTTAAGGAGCTCAGAGCCATCTCTTTGAAATGGAAACATCAAGAAGAAAGCACTCCTATCTCCAAGTCTCCTGGAGTTTCACTTAGGCACCTGGCTCCAAGTTGTAGTTACACGCTTGTCATCGAGATAAGAGATATCATTCTCTTTTGCATAAAAGCAATTAGCTAACACAGATATTACCACTTACCCAATTACCAGGTGAATTTTGGGTGAACTATGTATCACACACATATATATCCCTATGAACAATAAATCCATTAGTGGGGGCCTCATAGTAAAACTTTGATGCTAGATAATGGCCTCACTTTCAACTCATTGCCTAATGGTCTTCTTTCCTGATTCACCACTTTTAAATCCATGTATATATATACAACCCACCATACTTATCACTCTTCCTGTCAAGGGATGTTCAGCTTTAAGGGATCCAATATGCTATTCTGTGTGCCGTTTCTCAAGGAGTCTCTATTCCTTATCAGTTCCTGGAAAACAGGAATGAGCAGGGCTGCACGCAGTTCTCAGGACTGAGATCATGAGAAGGGGCACCTGGCTGGATTCCTTACAGTGACTAACTTCAGTGACTCCCTTCAATGACCTTACTTAGATGTAATCTATTCAGCTATGCCCCTCTTACTCAGGATATGGAATGCTTTCTGGCCCTTTGAAGATTGCTATTTGCTTGGCTTCGTTTTCGCTGCCTAGAGCTGCCTTGTATGAAGATATAAAAACATGCGTTTTTGCAAATAAAGCACTCTTGTTCCATCAGAGCTTGAGTCCCCATGTCTCTCTTTCTCTCTCTTTCTCTCTCTCTCAGGCTAATTCTCTGGAGCGTGAAAACCCGCTGAGCTCATTTTCTTGCCCAGGCTTTCAAGACCTCCTCGAGAGGACGCCCTGAGCCTTCGTGAGCAGTGCAAGCCCCATGTCAAGGGCTTTATTGGTTCTCTGCGTAAACCAGGGAATATCAGCCTCTTTCTCTCTTTCCCTTTCTTATCGTCGACTCTGGACTGCCAGATTCCAGTCCATCAAAGGACCGCTACATCTTCCCTGTTTCATGTTTCTCTGTATCACCTAACACCTTCGAACATGTGCTATAATTTACTCTTTTGTGTATGTTTCCCCCATGGAATGTGCACCTGAGGGCAAGGGTTTGGGGAACACTGTGAGTGCTCAATAAATATTGTTTGAGGGATAAAATTAGGAACACATGGGTTCTTATGATGCTCTCTAATAATATTGGCTTTCTGGAACCTCCCCCAATTACTGTACTCTTAGTAGGTTTTAAATATTATGGCTTCAGCTGTCAAGTTCAGCCTGCCCTGTACACACAACCAAGCTCCAGAGCCCCTGTGTCCTGATAGATGGCTTTAGGGATAATGGCCTGGAGGAGAACATAGCAACCCACTCCAGTATTCTTGCCTGGAGAATCCCATGGACAGAAGAGCCTGGCAGGCTACAGTTCATGGGTTTGTAAAGAGTCAAATGCGATTGAAGTGACTGAGCACACACACACATAGGGATAATGGACACGGAGAACTTGAAGACTAAGAAGGTGAGGGTGAGCTGGCACCCACTGACCTGCTATGTGGATCACAAACTCTTTCTTTTGGCCTAGGAGGTGGTTCTGGATGGAGCAGGACACGTTGCTGTGGGCCCCCTCTTGGACGACCACAGATGTTTCCAGACTGAACAGGCCTTGGACATCCTCAGTGATGTTTTCAGTCTCTGGGGGCAGGCATCGTCCGTGATGGTCTCTCCACTGAGCCTGTGGCTTGGGGTACCAACCACTGGAGTGGCACCTTAGCTGAATGCCTCCCTCCTTGAAGCCCTCAATGGAGATATGAGGGTCTGAGCCCAGTCCTGGGAGAGGCAGGAAGAGTAGAAAAGATCAAGCTCCTTTCCAGATGTACATGAAGTTCATGTCACCATTCACCACTTGCAGTCCCCACACGGCATGGTGACTGTGACCACTCAACACATGTGGGCTTGCAGCCCACCGTGGACTATAAATGACAGGCTAAACTGTAATGGCATGTCGGGACAGCACTACCTCTGAAGGGCATTTTAAAATAGGGAAAGGCTGCTGGTATTTAGCCATATAATGCAAGGGACCGTTCCCCTAGATTTAAGAGTAATCCCGTCTCAAATTTCAATAGACTGTCTTCTCTATCTCTTGAATCCCACCAGAACTAAAGAATCTTTGTTATGTATACTTTTTTAAATCTCTCTACCCAAGTAAACTAGCTTTATATTTTGAACATGTGAAACATTAATATGGTTTAAACATCAACACTATAAAAAACTAGTAGATCAAAAAAGCCCCAGGCCTTTCTCCATCCTTTGCATCTCATTGCTCCCTCTCCTTGAAGTAACCAATTTCATTAGCTTCCTGTGTTTCTTTTGTACCATGTTTCTCCTCCTTTCTTTCACAAAAATTAATATGCTATAGAGCTTCTTCTGCATCTTGCTTTTTTCTCTTAAAAACATCCTAGAAATCACTCCACATCAGCTTAGCGCTCATCCTCATTTTCTTCCTCTTTTTTTTTTTTTTTTTTAAAGCTACAGAGCTTGATATAGACCTTACTCAGCACCTATGCTTGGACATTTAGGGAGTTTCCATCAACCCTAAGTACTCATTGGAAGCAATGAAGCTGAAGCTAAAGCTCCAATACTTTGGCCACCTGATGCAAGGAGCCGACTCATTGGAAAAACCCTGATGCTGGGAAAGATTGAAGGCAGGAGAAGGAAGTGGTACAGGATGAGATGGTTAGATGGCATCAGTGAATCAATGGACATGAATTTGAGGAGGACAGAGGAGACTGATCTCCAAGGTCAACTCCCAGAGGTGGAATTGCTGTTCAAACGCAGACACAAAGGAAGTCCTGTTAGCTATTGCCAAATCTCCCTACCCTGGAGCTCAGGACTTTGAAATCCATCAGCACGGTAAGAAGGGGCCTGCTTCCTCCATCAAGAGTGTGTAATCCAACTATTGACTGTTTGCCAGTCTGATAGGGAAAAATTACCTCTCTGTAGTTTTAATTTGCCTTTTTCTCACTGTGGGTAAAATAATTGTCTTTTCCTTTGTTTAAGAGCCATTTTGTGTGCATTGGGGGGGGTTCATTTCCTAGTGAATCTTGTTTAATATTCTTTTTTTAAAAAAATTAGAGGAATTTTCCCTTTCACTGTGATTTTCAATCTATCTTGAGCTCTTTCCAAATGGATCCTTCTCCCCTCTGTGTTGGGGATTGACTAGGTCACGCACCTGCTACCTCCAGCTCCCAGGTCGCTTCCCCAGTGAAGTCGCTGGAGAGGAAGCGGCACCCATACGGACCCTCGTCGGCGGGGACCACGCGGTGGAGCCGCAGAGTCACGCTGCCGTCTGCGATATCGTCCGTGATGAGTTGGGTCCTGTTCTGGAACTGCGTCATCTGCCAGCCATAGAGCTCCTGCTGCTTCCGGTACAGGTGCACCACGTCCGAGGCCTGGCTCCGGAACCAGAGGATCTCCATGTGCTCGGCGTCCCGGTATGGTGACAGGTGGCAGGAGAATTCCACTTCATCCCCGACGTGTGCCAGAATGGGTTCCTCATGGCCTACCACCCTGATCTCCTCTAGGACAAGATCCCAGACAATGGCCCAGATTAACTTTCCTCAGATAAGATAGTGTACATATGTTTTGTGGGGTTTTTTTTTTTTTGCCAAAGATTCCATGTAATTTAATGCCTCAAAAATATGTTTGTTTATTTGTTTGTTTGTTGCAGCTCAGAAATCCACAGTGAACTATTCAAATGACAAAGGTGAAACACTCTACAGGACAACCAATGCCGTTTCTTGAACAAGTAATTGTCATGAAATAGTTGGATGTGCCACGTTAAAAACTACACAAGACACATTACAACCAGATACAAATGTGTGGTGGGGTACTGGTAGCTGGTTTGAACCAACCAGCTGCCAATATTATTCAGGGGACGGTTGTGTCAATATGACCAGGGCATTAAATTAAATGGAATCTTTGGCAAAAAAAAATGTACATTATCTTCTTATGTGAATAAAAATTGACTTATTTGCATAAATGGGCAAAATAAAAGATCTGAAAGAAGAAAGATCAAATTATTGACAGTGATCATTTCTGCATGGTGCAAATAGATGTTTTCTTATTTTTGCTTTGTCTGATTTTCTAATATTTTATAATGTACATGCACAGCTTCTGTAATAACAAAGAATATTAAAATAATCTGGGGTGTGCTTCTTGCCTCATGGGTTTTCCAATCTAAGATCAAATCCTGCTGTCAAGATTTTTATTCATCTGGATCTTTCATTTGATTGTCCTCTGCAGTAATGTCTCCACATGGCTGCTTTACTCCCTGTTTTCTGCAATTTCCATGAGAGTTGCTGTTCCTGCTGCAGTGCCTTTCCTCCCAGCATGCCTTCATTCATTTTTTTCCGGCTTCTGTGCCCCTCCTTTCCTTCTTTCAAAGCTCAGCTTAATCCCACCTCCAATTCTTCCTTTATGAATTCCTCCCATCCTTCACTTTGCCCATATAGCATGGGAGCACCTTTCTTCTCTCCATATGAGACCCCTTGTTGCCTACTGGGTGTAACCTTGACACTGCTCCTACCAGCTTCCCTCTTCAGGTTCTCTCCAGCTGTCATTGCTGCCATGCCTGATGCCTGGCCCTTTTCCTGGGCATACCCTGCCTCAGTTTACTCTCCACCTGTCATCTTTCTACAGACTGTCTCCTGTGAGGTTCTACTCATACAGTACCTCCTCTCTATGGCCCTTCTTGGCTTTCTGGAAAAAACAAATTGGTCTCTTAGCTGTGATCCCAGATCTTTGGGTACATTTCTCTTGCAGCTCTGGTCACACAGCTGGACAGTCATGTATATCATGTCTGTTCACCTTCCTTGAAAGGACTGAGGATTTGGGCTGTGCTTTGTCATCACTTCTGTATCCCTGGTTTCCAGCTCAGGGAGTTGGGTAATTCTATTTGCATAATTAGTTTACATTCTATGTTAGTTGCTTCTTTCATGAGAGATGGTATGACCAGGATCCTTTCTGCTTTTCAAAAGCTATGGCTTATATCGCAGCAGAAGAGTTAAACATATTTTCCAACTGGTTCAGCCTAAGTACAGACCAATGAGACTTTCCTGGCACCCTCCTGCTATGCCTTCTGCCATGTTTGTGAGCTGTGGGGTTGTTGGGGGTAGGGAACCCTGAAGGGATGGTGGAGGAGCATTGTGGGGCCGGATGGTGCTCAGGGCAGAGCACCATTATTATTAGGAGCCAATATTATTAAGAGCACCTCTAACAACTGGGGTGGAGGGCTTATTTTTTAGCCCCTGAGACAGCCTAGTAAAAGGCTGCAAGATCTCAGCCCTGGAATAACCTGTAGGAGGGGTGGGCAGAAGCTGATGTGCTCACTGAGGTCCTGGCTGTCTGGGATGCAGATTAGACACGTTACCTGAGCACATCACCCTGGGCTGGAGGAGGAGGAGCAGGTGAGTGAGGAAGAAGAGACTGCTGGGCAGACGCCCTCGCAGGTAGGAGATCAGGAAGACTGAGGAATCCATCACTTTTCCACAGCAGTGGGGGCCACCTGCAGAGGGATAAAGACATGCTGGAGTGATGCAGTAGAGTCAGAACTCCACGTATCAGGCCTGACATCTGTTATTGCCTCAAGTCTATTTTTTTCGGGTACTTGCAAGCTCCAGTGCCTGGCTTCTTTTCAGTCATAGCCAGATATGAGAGTTGCTTCTAATTTTAACAGGCAGCATTGCTTGTGGTGGGGTTGACCTTGCTTGGACTCACAGTCCTCCAAGAGGACAAGGCCAAAAGGTCCCAGAGGAAGCAGCTTTTGAGCTTCACATTGTTTAGAGCCAGGAATAGAGCCATGCATTGTATGGGAGCTGAGTTAGGTTTCAGTGACTTGGCCCAAACAAAGGGAAATCTATAAGAACTCCCAGATGTATTTTCCTTTTCTCTGCCCAAACCTGTTCCCGATTCCCTTTGACCTGGAACATCAGGTCCACTAAACAGAGGAAAAAACACCGTGCGCTTTCCTAAGTGGCACGCACGCCTGGCTGCCTTTTAACTCCAGCCACACCTAGGACACCTTTTTCCAGCCATGAGATTTCAGGTGGAGTTCCCAGGAGGTCAGCTGGTGACTGTCACTGAGTCAGTAACATCTTCAAGACCACAGTGATGGGGCTGTCTCATCGATCCCTCCCCATACCCATCCACAGCCCCAGAGACCCAGCCCCAGTGCAAGCAAGGGCTGTTCCCTCTTCACTCCTGATGCCCCTTGGGGAGCTGTGGTAATATAATATGAGAATCAGTGAGCCTGGGTAGCCGATTCATCTTGGGAAATATACAAGCCTCCCCACATTTCTCCTCTATTTAGTTGTGGGACTTTAGGCAGATTATGTAACTTGCTGAACCTTAATTTTTTCACTTGAACAATGGAAGAAACCAATTCAACTCAGTGGGTTGTTAAGCCTCTAAGGTGAGATGGATGCTCTTTAAAGAAAAATCAGTTCCTCCCTCTGCCTCCAACTTCCAAACATCTGCTTTCTGCTCCCCATCATCTTCTAGAGGCTACCTCCCTCTCCTTTCACTCCATCATAGCGTCTCAGAGCAGAAAGGCCCAGTTTCTACTCTCCAGCCTCCCCGGTCTCCCCTCTCCCTCTGTCTGCCACCCCACTCCACTGTTTGGTTTTCCTTTTCCCACAGACCTGCGAGGTGGCACCCATTCCTGGGGTCCTGGGGCTACAGAGCCCCAGCCACACCATCAGTAATATCACCAGCAGGGTTTACATGAAGGGCTTTAGTTCCTTTTTTATTGTGTAGTTGATTTACAATGTCTTAACTACTGCTGTACAGTAAAATGATTCATTCTTTTTTTTTTTTTTAATACTTATTTCCATTATGGTTTGTGTTGGGCTTCCCTGGTGGCTCATACAGTAAAGAATCTGCCTGCAATTCAGGAGACCCAAGTTTGATCCACTTTCTTTTTAAAAAATATTTTCATTAAGGTTTATCTTAAGATATTGCGTACAGTTCTCTATGCTATACAGTAGGACTTTGTTTATCCATTCTACACATGAAAGCTTACAGTAAAAAAAAGAAGTTGAATTCAAAGAGTTGAATGATGGTTAGCAGGGAAGGAGGATGGGGGAATGTGGTACATGTTGGTCAAATGGTACAAGCTTTCAGTTATAAGATAAATAAGTTCTGAAGATCTAATGTATAGCACAGTGATCACAATTAATAATACTGTATTGTATACTTAAATTTTGTTAAGACTAAAGTTTTAGTGTTCTCACAACAAACAAAAAAGATAACTGTGTGAGATGGTAGGTATGTTAATTAGTTTGATTGTGAACATTATTTCACAATGAATGCATTTATCAAGATATCATATGGTACAAATATATACCATTTGGAGGGCTTCCCTGGTGATTCTATGGCTAGGGTTTTCCACTGCCAATGCAGGGGGCCCAGGTTCAATCCCTGGTCAGGGAACTAGATCCCACATGCTGCGACTAAGAGTTCACGTGCCACAACTAAAGATCTTGTATGTCATAACTAAGACCCAATACAGCCAAGTAAATAAATATGTTTAAAAAATAAACAATATATACCATTTTTATTTGCCAATCATACTTCATAAAGCTGAGAGAAAAATGTATTAGGTTTTAGTAAATTATTTTTCTGCAACTATTCAGGTATTCATATTTTTTTCTTCTTTTTCAATTGATTAATTTACCTAAACTGTCAAAATTCTTAGAATAAAATGAAAGACTTTAGAACTGCTGGTCATGTAGCAGAAGATGGTCTGAGAGGTGTGCAGGTAAGTTAATGGAAGGCAGGCAACATGAATGACTGTGCTGGAAGGACCTGGGCTGATAGGACCACTGCCAGAGGGAGGGGCAATGGCCTGTGAGTCAGTCAGTCAGTGGCCTTGCCTCACGGAAGGCAGAGGCTAAGTCGGGGAGGCTCCATTCTTGCATCAGAAGGGACCCCTGGGGAAGGAGATTGGAGTCCCCTTTCAAGGGGGCCTGGCTGTTTTGATAGCCAGCAGCTATTGGAATATGGTCACACAATAACCAGCAGAACAGAGGCCTTGGGCCAGAGTCCAGGCTCAGGCTGGGCAACCTTTTAACCTTTTGGCTGACATCAGGAATGTGTCTTCGACAGGCCCACCAACCAGGAACAAAGGACACAGAGGCCTATGAGTGTGAAGCTCTGAGGATACATCAGCACCGGCTAGTGCCTTCCAAAGCAAGAGGAGCTCAGAGGGTGTTTACAGACCCGTATGTATTGGCCAGACTCTGAGGAATTAGTCAAGAGTTGCGCTAGGAACAACTTGAGTGTTCCCAAGGCAGCAACAGGGCATTAGACAGGCCCACAGCTGGGGGAAGGGGCACCTCACAGCAGGATCAGTATTCAAGGTCCCATATTCCTGGGGAAGGGGGAAGCTGCCATCTGTCAGTCAGTCCATGTGTTCCAGATCCTGGAATTACTATCAGGACTGCAGTTCTCTGTTGTGAGACACTCTTGTGATTTCAGTCACTGAGGCTGCAGGTGGAAGAGGTCATAAACACACATAGATACATGTATGTGTCCACAATAATAAAAACTAATATGAATTGAGTGCTTACTATTTACCCAGAACTTTCCTACGTCAGAAGTATTATTACTATTATTATAGGACCAAGGTACAGACAAGGATACTGAGGCACAGGGAGGCTAAGTGACTTGCCTTGCACACACGGTTGGAAGGTGGCGGAGCTGGGGGCATTCCTCCCAAGCTCTGCGCTTCTCTGGACTCAGCTTCCTCAACAGCAGTGTCGTGTCAAGGCTGGGTACACCTTAGTTCTCCTGTCCCCCATGTCACGACCCCTGTTAGGGACCATCTGGTCACAGACTGCAGCACTCACCCTGACAGCATCTCGTGGCAATTGAAGAAGTAGCTTGAGTCCCCAGATGTCAGCCACAAGACTAACCAACCAAGAAACGAATACAAACAAATCCACTTCTGATAAAACAGCTTAAAATGAGTGTTTCCCTCAGACCTTGTCAACAGCATCTTCTCCAGCAGGAGGTCATGCCCCATAGTACCTTTGCTTCCAACACCCAAGGAGCTGATTTTAAAGCCTTTAATTAGAGGGAGGCCATCTGGTGAATTCTTGAAGGGAAGTCAGAGGGGCTGAATGCTCCCTTCTTGTTCTAAAGAGCATACTCCTCCCCATTTGCTGCCAGAAGTTTGCCTTTTCCAACCTCCCTCTGCAGTTGAAATGCTCTGATCCTTACCCCTCTGAGGGCAAACCCCTTCTGATCTCAGCTATTCACATCACATCACAGTGGAAATGGATTTCAGCTTCCTTTTCTGATGGGGAGGTTTTGCTGGGGAAAGGTGAGAGACTGGACACGTTGCAGATTTGAGGAAGATGGAAGACCCAGGGAGGGGAAGGATGGCCAAAAAGGGGGTCTTAGGTTAGAGTTAAGCTCTGCTGGTGGGGAACATGCGCCCTGCTCTCCAGGGAGCCTCTGAAGACACAGGGAGATATAAGGGTCATGCACACCAATGCCAAAGAAATGGGTGCTGAAATGCTGCTACCTTCCACCCAAGCTTATCTTTCCTTTTCTTTCTTTGTTCCTTCTCATTTTTTCCCTGGCCACACTCCAACTTCATTCCAGTTTTCTCCTCCTGCATCTCCAACTCCTGAACAACATTATGTTTTCTTGATTTCCAGTCCTTCAGCTCTTGAGTTTCTCTTTAAACATTATTTTGTTTTGCTTTTGCTGCTTTTGTAGGCTTGGGCTGTGTGTGCTTTGCCCCTCTCTCATTCCCTGTGTCCTAAGCTTTAAGTCCCCGGGGGTAGGGCTTTGGCACTCTTACACCCTCTCCTCTTCCAGCACCCACTGCAATGCTTTGCCCTCTGCAAACTGTTAATTAATGCTCTCTGGCTTGCTATGGTTTTATTTCAATAGGTCCACAAGAGTATTTACACCCCTGGTCTTTAAGGGAGATGAATTGCCCCAAGGAGAGATCTTCAATGAGGCTTCATATGGCTTGAGGGGGAAATGGGATGTGTCTGAATCCTTCATCTTCAGGTGTAGCTGCCAGAACAGGTATTTCCCCTCGGTCACACTGACATCCTTATCCTGCAGCCAGGTTCAGCTGATAAGATGGTACCAACCCATGCTGTGCTATCTCCTCAGCCCTCATTTTCTGTGTCCCATTTCTGAAAGGTGGAGGTTTAGACAGGATTGAGTCACATACCTGGCAGGTAGCAGCAAAGGGTCCAAAATGACAGGTGATCTCAAGTTCCCTGCAAGGGAGACAATCACGAAGTATCCTGGCTCCAGATGCTAAGGTCCCCTAGACATGAGCTGGCAGCTCCGTAGAAGGGAACCAGCTCTTCTGTGAGGGAATTACCCACCCACCTTCCACATTAAGATACATGGTGCTTGCTCTGCCCTTTGTTATAAAAACCAAGATAGACAGAACAAAACGAGGAAGTCTCTGTCACATCCTGCCTGAACTGAATTTCCATGGAAAGCATCCCACTAAGGTCTTAGAAGTAGGGTAAAGGTATCTGGGAGCTTTGTAAGAAACTCAGAGCAAGGAGAAGACACTCCAGCTGGCTGCCCAGGATCTCTGGGGCTCCAGGGAGGCAGGATGGCCATGCCTGCCCCTTTCTCTTCACCATCATAGCAAAACATACAGAGACTGGACAGGAATATCCACTAAGGATTAGGAAAGGTCTGGTGCTCAACTCTTAACTCCGGTGCTTAACTCTTACCTCCACAGGGTTAAGGACAGTAAGAAAAATAATCTCGGAACTTGGCCATGAGTAAAACCTGCAAGAGCTGTTCACATACAACTTGGAAATGCAGCAGGGTGTTGTGCTGGGACTCCTCTAATGGAGCAAAGCTCAAAAAGAGAAGAAACAATGATTATCCCACCCTACCCCATTTTGCCATACGCCTCTCTGCCACTTTGGTGTTAGTGGGAATGAAGCACAATGGACCAAGGTGCCAGCCTAACTGGCTGTTACCCCCACCCTGACATTGTTCCTAAGGGACAAGTCAGAGCTGTGGTACAGGGGAATTCAAGCACATGCAGGACTCCCAGAAAGAAATGCCTGATGTTTAGGGAGGGGCCTGTGCAGGTGCTGGGGTTCTGGGTGAGTGGATGGAGGTGAAAACAGTGAACTTCGGGGCCCCAGTCTGATGGTGATACTCCATATTGAGGCAGGCTGATGCATGCACCCCATAGAGACGTCCCAGGACAGCAAAGGGAGCTGAGTAGTGAGCTTAAATGGTGGGTCCCAGTCCCAGGGGGTTGAGGAGACAGAGGA
Organism: Giraffa tippelskirchi; assembly: GCF_054371585.1. NCBI lineage: Eukaryota > Metazoa > Chordata > Mammalia > Artiodactyla > Giraffidae > Giraffa > Giraffa tippelskirchi. The sequence goes on along the minus strand of NC_137280.1, from coordinate 115,075,978 downwards.
GGGCCCAGGGACAGATTTAACATAAAATTGACACTGAATAAAGAACAGGATCAGGGAAATGATGAAGACAAGGAGAAGGGTAAAGACACTGAGTGGAGGGAGGCAGTTAGCATGTATGGGCAGGAATAGGCTATGGGCTTGCCATGAGAGTTTACGAAAATCACCAGTGGAAGGCAGTCCTGGAAACAAAAATAGATGGGACCAAATTGCAAAGGACCTTTTATTCCACAGAAGGAAGTGGAACATTGTCCTAGTGGGCAGCCAAGAGTCAGTTGGACGTACATAGGACCTGAAGTGATTCAGGATGGGAAGAAAAATGGCGGTTGTTTGAGGGACTATTTGGAAAGGTTAATCCTGAGTTTTTTATTGGTCTTTCCCTGAGATCCTACACACCCCCTGGGGAGAGGTGAGAATGTCACAGCAGGAATGCAAAGGCAGCAGACAGAGTTCACTTCTGTGACTTCTGGACACAGCACAGCTGGGATGTGGGAGGGAGACCCCCACCTGCCACTTCCTGCACTTCCTGGTGCATCCTCCAGCAGGGACAGGACCCTGTGCCCTGTCCTACCAGCTGCACATGGGCACCTCATTCCAAAGCCTCAAGAAACGCATACATGCCTGTGTTCAAAAAGAGGGTGAGCTCTGGACTCCTGGGGAGCTGCAAGTGAAAAGGGAAGGACCCTCAGCTGCATTTGTTTGAGCAAGCTCCAGGAGTTTGGTGATGGACAGGGAAGCCTGGCATGCTTCAGTCCATGGGGTTGCAAAGAGTCAGACACGACTGAGCAACTTAACTGAACTGAACTGAGCTGCCTTTGATCAGTGAGGAACTCATCTTTACAGCTATTCCATTGGGTCACTTTGGCCAATTCTCCTTGGTGTATACCAGCCTCACCATGAGGTTGTCTGAGAGGATTCACGGGTAGGGGGAGTCTGAGAACACCCCCAGCGTAAAGGCCATTCTCACATACAACATGGGAAGATGGAACGAAAAGTCATGCCAAACTCACAAGTAGATCAGTTAATTCTTCTGCAGAAAAAAAAAAAAAGGAAAGACAGCAGAAGAAATGGCAATAAGAACAGCTTAAGATAAGCTTGTGAGAACAGATGTAAATGTAGGGGAGAGGGGAAGTCCCCTTCTATACTGAGTTTGAAAATATATAAAGCTTTCCCTCATCTTCAGAGTCCATGCAAGAATTTGCATCCTCTTTCTCACTACCTCTCACTGCTCGTTCTAGTTTTTCCAGTCCTCTTTCTGTTTATTCTTGGCCCCTAATCTCTACCAGCCAAGCACCCATGGTGGTTACCTCCACCCCCATGCATTTTCTCCCAGCATCCCACCCACCTCTTCTCTCTGCTAATCTCTTTCCCCAAGTCCCTGCTCAAAATTTCTTCTTCCAATGCTTTCATGAATGAATTTCCTCTTACCTCTGTGTACATACTTACTTCTCATTTTTTAAGTTGCCTCATATAGTTTAAACTTGTATAAATGTCTCATGGGGCCACATTTACATGAATGAATTTCCTCTTACCTCTGTGTACATACTTTCTTCTCATTTTTTAAGTTGCCTCATATAGTTTAAACTTGTATAAATGTCTCATGGGGCCACATTTACAAACGTCTTCATGTAACTATATATTTTTTTCCTTTACAATTCTGGCTTCTGCTGTTCAGCAGCCAAGTCTCCTTGACCCTTGGGTACAAGCAGTGATTCTTCCTCACAAAAGATGCTAGCCAATCACATGAGCTTATCCACAAAAGAGAAGACAGTCATTAAAGGAGATGGGTTTTGCTCTGCACTGCTCAGAGGCAGAAAGATTTGCTAATTTCTCAGCAACCTTCCCCCATCCCATAGCATGGCTCCCTGAGCTCTCCTATGACATACCTTCTTTTGTTGTTTTCCAAGAAACTTAGACTGAAAGTCCTGTGCCTGTCAGCTGGCAGGGCACCCATCATTGTGCTTTTGTCACACAAATGGTGAAGTGCACAGTTGCATTGAGAGAGAAGGAGAAACACACTACCAGCTCAGGCATTCATTTTAAGCTAGGTCCTGGGGAACATAAAGGGCTGCAAGGGCCTCACACATCCTTCCACTACTCAACCACCCTGAAATCTCCAAGGTCAACAGGCATTTCTGGAGTGACTTTAGGAGTGTGGCCCAACGGCATCCTCATTGGACACTCCAGCGTCAAAGGAATCCGTTTCTAGTAAAGGATTAGCCAACATCCTCTTATAATGAGCAGAGTCATGCAGAGTAAGAATTGGTTGTAAAGAAGCCATCAACTAATGCAGGCCCTGTTGAGAACACATAAAGTGTTCACATAAAGGGAAAGGCTCTGACCAGTGTGCTTCAATTATGTTTTTTTTAGCAGCCTGTCAAATCCTTTTTTAAATAGGATTTGACAGAGATTGAGTTACTTAAAGAGATTTTAATAGAAAAAAGTGGTTAGGCTGTTATTTAAGGATGCTCCACACTCATGGGCATCAAGCCAGTGCTTCCTTCCTCAGCATGGGGTGGACTCCACTGTGTCATCCACACTCTCTCCTGGCTCCTTGGACATACAAATAGTATCTGTTTGTTATGTTAGATGGAAACCATTTTAAAAAATATTTAAGATTTCTAAATAAGGCATAAAAGGTGGCAACATGTCCTTTCAGGGTCATATGGAAGCACTTGTGCAACCAAGGATTCATTATTGATCGGAGCATATATACTCTATTTCACTACTGTTTATTATTGCTTGAAGATCTCAGACTCCGTGAACTTGCATGTTTAACTTGTAGATTTTTGTCTAGTAAAACTGCAAATAATTTCTGTCAAGTATAAAAGAAAAATAATCTCAAACATGCAGCTTATTGCCCTGTGGGACATTAACCACTGTTGCATATAAGCCAGTAATCTTATCCCAACATTCTAGGGACTTCCCTGGTGGTCCAGTGGTTAAGACGCTATGCTTTCAATGCAGGGGGCAGGAGTTCAACCCCTGGTCAGGTAATTAAGATCCCACAAGCCACATAGCATGGCCAAAAAAAAAAAATCTTATCCAAACCTTCCTATATTAAGCTGGCTCGAAATATCCAACTCCTCAAATGGTCTTTGAACCAGCGTTTACCATATTATTGATTAATTATGAGTCAAATAAAATCCTTAATGTGTTCATTTCATATTTGAATGACTCATGTTTTAATTTAAAAAATACGTACTTTGACAAGTTATTAGTCTAGAAACAGCTTTCCCTGAAAGTGCCCTGACCCTGGCCCTCAATGAGCAGGGACCCACTGGCCTGGTCTTATCAGCACCGTGTGCTCATCACTGACTTGATGAGCCCCAGTCCATCCCCAGTGGAGGCAGGATAAAATGGGATCATCTGGAAAACACTGCCAGGAAAATTCTCTCAAATACTCAACATCCTTTTAGGAAGCCTTTCTGTCTTCCTCTTTATCATTTCAGGTTTAATTTCTAAACATCTAAGTAGGGTTGACAGTGTCATTATGAAGACCTTTTGAAAGGGCCATTCACATCACTCACCTATACACTTACATCATTATGTCTGGAACTTGGTAAGGACACAAATCCTCAGCTAGAATTGAGCAGGTTTGTTCCCTGAACAGGGCCCAAGAGTCAAGATGGTGGTCCCTTCCCAAGTGTGAAACTAAGAATCAAGCTGGTTTGAGTAACTGCCTGAGGTGGGGGAAAGGGGGACTATCATTCAGGGTTGACCTTCTCTGTTGACTTCTAAAATATTTATCCAGTATTGTGTTGGAGGAGGGAAGAAGCTGGCTGGGAGGGAGGGAAGCTGATGGTGGTTTGGGGTGGCCAGCCCTTTCCTCTGCACGTGGGCCTCTGTCCTCAACAACCAGAGAGGGGACAACACACCAACCCCTGAGCAGACATCAGGAGGGGAAAATGGAGGAGGGAACGAAAAGACTGTAAAGAGAAGTAAGTTCCTCCACAGTACGTAGGGTACAGAATATCTTAGAGATCACTTTGCCCAGGCCCCTCATTGCACCATCCAGAACTGAAGCACAGAATGTGTGATTCCACCAGCCTAATAGGGAGGCAGAGTTTCCATGACACAACGTGTCTGGGGAGGTGCACACTCTATATCCTGGGTGTAGTTCTGAGAATCTGCCCCGGCTGAAACTGTGGGCTGGTCACAGACACAGTATCTCTGTTCAGACTTGGTTCTCAAGCCTGCAAGGGAGGTGTTTCACATTATCCCACTCTTGCTGCTCTGTGCACCTTTTAGATCTTGTCTGTCTTGGCTTCTGAAGGGCAGAAATTCATTCTCTCTCTCACACACAAACAGACACACGAAAGCTGTCCTGAATGTGTTCTTTGCACGTGTGTAACATTCCCCTTAGAACAGAAGGGGATTTCTGGGTAACAGGAAACATGTAGTTAAGGTTTTGATGACTACACTCCAAAAATGTTATGCCAATTGGCACTTTCAGCGGCAAGGTACAGTGGGGTCCATCTCTGTGCACTCTTTTAATAAATACTGACATCATAAATCTCTTGCATTTTGCTACATTTATTTTAGTGTACCTTTTTTGATCTCTAGTTCATGTTTATGTTCTACTGTATTTCAGGTCTGTGAGTTGTCTGTTCTATTGCATCTCATTTATATTGGATTGTTTACCTTATTGGTTTGGAGGTGTTCTTTAGATATTTTGGATATTATTTTATCCATTGTTTGTGTTTTAACTTTATGTATGACATCTTCGAAATGTAAAAACATTTTTTTTTTTCATCTGGCTTGGTCTTCTTTATTTTTTATTTATTGGGGTATAATTGCTTCACAACGTTGTGCTAGTTTCTGTTGTATAGAAAAGTGAATCAGTCATATGTATACACACATTCCCCTCCCTTGGAGAAGGGAATGGCAACCCACTCCAGTATTCTTGCCTGGAGAATCCCATGGACAGAGAAGCCTGGCCAGTTACAGTCTATGAGGTTGCAAGAGTCAGACCGACTGACTAGCTAAACACTACCCTCTGCCTTCTGGGTTTCTCTCCCATCTAGGTCACCACAGAGCATCTGCAGGATCCCTGCAGGAACAGGCTCTCAGTAGTTATGTATTCCATGCATAGCCGTATATACATGTCAATCCCACCCTCCCAATTCATCCATTCCTCCTTTCCCCTCTTCATATCCATACGTTTGTTCTCTGTGTCTGCATCTCTATTTCTGTGTTGCTGATAGATTCATCTGTATCATTTTTCTAGATTCCACATATATGTGTTAATGTAAGATATTTGTTTTTCTGTTTGACCTACTTCACTCCATATGACAGTCTCTAGGTCATTTAACAAATGACTCAATTTTGTTCCTTTTCATGGCTGTAAAAGTTAATGTAGATCAGTATATCAATATTTTATAACTTCTGGGGTCTGTTTCATGTTTTGAATATAAATATGATTTTAAATGACAAACACATGATACAAATATTTCTAGTATTTTCTAATAATTCTATAGGTTTTGTTTCATTTATATTCATCACAAGTGTGTGGCTAGGAATATAAAATTTTCAGTGGGAAGCAAATGGTATTTCACTTGTTAGAGAAAAATCACAGTTTTTCCCATGATTGAAGTGGCATCTTTATTAATTACTGTATTTCCATACAATATTGGGTCTGTGGCTAGAGCCTCGGTTCTGTTCTATTGACCTGTGCTATACTTTCCTTAGTCGCTCAGTCATGTCCCACTCTTTGCAACACCATGGACTAGCCTGCATTGTGAACAGATTCTTCACCATCTGAGCCACCAGGGAAGCCCAAGAACACTGAAGTGGGTAGCCTATCCTTTCTCCAGGGGATCTTCCCAACCCAGGAATCAAACTAGAGTCTCCTGAATTACAGGTGGATTCTTTACCAGCTGAGCTACCAAGGAAGCTCATCTATTGACCTACTTAATCTCTTTTTATGTCAGAAACACACTGCGTTAATAATATTTTGATATCTGAAGGGCATCTCACTTCTGATTATACTTCCTTTTCTATAGTATCTGGATATATTTTTATATTCGATCCTCCATATGAACTTTAGAATCATCTCCACTATTTTTCAAAGTAAACATCTTGAGATTTGGATTGGAGTAACTGACATCTTTATGTTAATCTCCCATCCAAGAACACTGTCCACTTTTTGTTCTTCAATATACTCTTTTAGTTTTCTTCTTCAGGTATATAGCTAAGATTTTTTTCTGCTAGATTTTATTTCATGGATTGTGTGGCTATTGTGAAAGAGATTTTTTTTAAAAGTGTCATTCCTTACTGCTAGTGTAAGAGGAAGAATCATTGTCTTCTTGATTATATCTTGCAGCTGATCACCCTTTAAAGCCCTCTGATCAGTTCAAATAATTTTTCAGTGGATTCTCTTGGGTTTTATAGGTAGACAACTTTATCATCTACAAGAAATACATTTTCCTTTCTATTTAAATATTTATACCTTTAAAATCATATTTATATTCAAAACATGAAACAGACCCCAGAAACTATAAAATAAATTGTTAGTATGTTAATCTACATTAAAATTTTATATTTCTCTAAGATGAATGATACTATAAACAAAGTTAGAACACAAACAATGGGTAAAATATTTCCCACATGATAAAATCTCTTTATTTTAATAGGAGAACTTAATTTGTCACATTTATTGTGGTTGCAGATTTGCTTTGACTTTTACTCTTGTCTTCTTATTTTATGTTCCTGTGAAACAATTTCTTCTTGCATATTTATTTCCTAACAGTTGGGTTGTACAATTTTCTTTCTTTGTGCCCCCTCTAGTGGTTTTAAAGTTCTGTAACCTATTTCTATTTGTAATTACTCTTGAAAATGTAAAAGAGTGTTTTTTTTTTCTCAATGTGTCGAGAAGTGCTGTTCACTTCTGAATGAGACAAAATTTTGAACGTGTTTTTACTTCTCTTCCCTTTCTTTCTACTCATCCCCCTCCAAACTCCCAAGGTTGATTGAAATAATCTGGAAGTTTTGTTTCAGATGTTTTTAAATACATTTTGGCCTTCTTCTATGTTGAGAACTATTTTCTAAAAATTACATTAAAAATCACAAGTACATTAACCACAGTTAAAATAACACTCATTACTTTTGGCAATTTTGCTGCATACCACTCTTCCTTATGTTACATATCTCATCTACTTTATCATTCCTTGGGTTCATTTTGCTTGAAATATCTTCCAGTATTTTATTTCCATAAATGTCCTTCGATAGAATAATTTCTCTGATTTCCTTTATTCCTGAAGATCTTCTTTCACTTCCTTAGTTGGAAGATGATCGTTCAAAAATGTGGATGTACATATATATATGGGAGAAAATGAAACTGTAATAGTCATGAGGGAAGAGTGGTGAGGAGGTAGAGGATAGTGTAAATGACTTAATCCTGAGCCCTCTGACCAGGGAGTCAATAGACAGGGATTGGTGATAAAATTTACACATAAGGAAGTAATTACAGGAAAACCAAACTCCAAAGTCACTAAGTTCTCCTTCTGGCAACAAGACTGGGATGACTAGGGAAAGGATGAAGAAAGGAGGGAGGTTAAAAGTATTATTGTTTATGATTATTTTTTTTTTGTTCAATTTTAACCTTTAAACATGAGCCTGCATTACTTCAATATACAAAGGAGCTTCTTAGTTCCAACCAAATCTGGGGTATGAAGTTAAGTTTTACCTGTGAGCAACTCAATTTATTGGCCAAATAAAGGGAGAATAAATTGCACAGAAGCTTACAAAATCAATCTCTCTCCCACCCCATCTCTCTTTTTACTATACACACACACACACACACACACACACAAATACCTTTATGTGTGAAGAGTGTGGGGGTGTGCGTGTGTGTAACCAGGCTTCTCTCAGGCTCTCTCTCTCCTTTCCTCCTAGGAGATGCATTTTTGACCTCTCCTTCAACACTGTCCCCTGAGCTGACTATTTTGTTTCTAGATAACAACCTCTTAACCCAACCCACCCCCATAGCCTTCTCAGTTCTTGGCTTTATATTTCTTACCCCCTTTGGGACCCATAGAGAACCAACCTTCACCTCTGCCACTCACCAAAGTGTTCCTAGAGCCTCTGATTCCTCTGGCCCCCTGAACTCAGTCCCTTCCAAAACAAGTCCTGCCTCCTCTTCTTGAAGTTCTTCAGGAACCATGTCTCTATCGCTAGTGATAGTACATCAGTCTGGCTTGATTTAAGCCCTACAACCTGATCCTAATCACTGTCCTAAGGTGAGAAAGTTCAGAAGGATGCCCCAAGGAGACAAGGTCCCTAAGCTTCCACTTGCCTAGGTCTGCAGTGGTTTGACTCTGACACTATCCTGGGCTTGACTAACAGCTCCTGTGGCCTGCAGTTCTATCTATGACTTCTGTGTTTTGCTGTTTTGCTTTCCATATTTATTAAGAAAAGCAATTGGGATTTAGGGGGGCAAGATGTTCATTAGCACTCATACTCCAAATCTGACTACCACACTACGTGAGCATTAACTTTTTTCTCTTATTCATATGAAATTTTGACAAAGACTCCTTGACCAAACTCAGGTTCTTCTGAGCCTTATTCTTAACTAGTCCTCAAACTTGTAGTCTCCTAGCACAAATGATTTCATCTAACACCCAACCTAAGAGCCTTGAACAAACTTGAGCATCATTCCTAACAACTCAAGGCTGTGTCCCTCGGATGACCTAGCCCCTGTTACAGCTCCTGCCTAAAAAAACTCAAGGCTAAAAAAACAGTTTACTGCCAGTCAACACTTGAAGATAGGAGCCTGGTCTCCTAGTCTGTATAGAAGGGTAGGAGCCAGTTTCCACAAGGGGAAATTCTTGTAAATTTCCATTTTTCTTTATTTAAATTTTTATTTTATAGTGGAGTATAGTTGATCAACAATGTTGTGTTCGTTTCAAGTATACAGCGGTGATTCAGTTATACATACACATGTATCTGGGCTTCCCTGGTGGCTCAGTGGTAAAGAACTGCCTGCCAATGCAGGAGAAGCAGGTTTAATCCCCGGGTTGGGAAGATCCCCTGGAGAAGGAAATGGCAACCCACTCTAGTATTCTTGCTTGGGAAATCCCATGGACAAAGAAGCCTGATGGGCTACAGTCCATGAGGTCCCAAGAACCAGATACAACTCGGTAAATAAACAACAACAACACACACGTATCTATTCTTTTTCAAATTCTTTTCATATTTAGGTTACTACAGAATATTGAACAGAGTTCCCAGTGCTATTCAGTAGGTCCTTGTTGGTTATCTATTTTAAATATAGCAGTGTATATATTTCAGTCCCAAACTCCCAATCTATCCCCACCCTCATCTTTCCTCACTGGTAACCAAAAGTTCATTCTCTAAGTCTATGATTCTGTTTCTGTTTGTAAATAGGCTCATTTGTATCATTTTTTTAGATTTCACATATAAGTGATATCATGATATTTGCCTTTCTTTGTCTGGCTTACTTCACTTGGTTGATAATCTCTAGGTCCATCGATGCTGCTTCAGATGTCATCATTTCATTCTTTCTAATGGCTGAGTAGTATTCCATTGTATATATGTACCACATCTTCTTTATCCATTCATCTGTCAATGGACATTTAAGTTGCTTCCATGTCTTGCGTATAGTAAACAGTGGTTCAGTGAACACTGACTCTACTTAATCCCCTGCTTACCACACTCCCTACCCCCTCATCCTTCCTTTCAAACACCCAGTCACCTCTGCTCAAGTCATAGTTGAGCTCAGTTTACCCTGGACTCTTCCCTATTTCAATAATGTATTAATCAATAAAACCTGTTTATCATCTTAGCTAGGACCCAGTTTTATCTTTGACAATTATCTGGTGTCAAGACTTGGAAAGAATCAGATACATCATTTGACTACTGGGCCACTCACTCAGGACCCCAGGTGCACAGTTTTGAAGCCTTTGTCTTCACTCCTGACTTACTGATTGGGAATCCATTGGTGAGTCCAACTCCTGATCCAGTGCTCAAAATTTTAAAAAAAATGTCTGTCGAAGCTGATAATGATAAATTTTGACTTTTAAGATTCTGAATATACTTTACAAGCTGAGTCAGAATCCCAGTCTCTGTTTATAAGACAGGAAGCCTGGGTTAAAGGCAAGTTTCTTTGTTTGAAAACTACCACCAGTTAAGAACTTGGGAGATTTTCAGCCAGCTGAAATTCCATCTTTTCAAACTCTCGCAGCCTATGTGCTTCACCACAGTGACATTCACTCTGTTCATGTCCTTCCCTGTGGACTGACTTTACTAAAGACAACTTGAAATTCAGTGGCTTCTTTGGGAAACTTGACATGTCCCCCAAACCATCTCATCTGAGATGTATCCTTCCCCTTCCCCTCCACTCCTCCATCCTTTTATCACCCTAAGTTTTCCTTTTGGCTCCTTTAAATCTTTTGATTTGTTTCCATTCAAACCCCTACCTCCTGTCTTCCTCTCTTCACCCACTAGACCTTTCCCACTCCAGCCTCTCACTTTCCTGTGGTCTGTCAAACTTTGGGCCACTGCTCCTCCACCAGAGGTTCTCAAGTGACCACGGACCCAAAAAGCAACCTGAGGCTGAAAAAGTAAAAAGAACTAATTGGAGCAAACCAAATATGTTATCCATTTATACAGGATTTATACAGGGAGAAGGAAATGGCAACCCATCCAGTATTCCTGCTTGGAGAATCCTGTGGACAGAGGAGCCTGGAGGACTGCTGTCCATGGGGTCGCACAGAGTCAGACACGACTAAAGCGACTTAGCAGCAGCACAGGATTTGAACATAGCCAGATTGCCATTTACTGTCTCCTCAGTCCCTCACTCCACATTTAGCTCACAGCCTCTGCAAGATTATATATCAGGGCAAAATAAAATCTTAAAAGTCTCCCTCCAGAAATATGGCAGAGCGTTTTAGTCCCCATATTGAGCAGGTAACTTTAACGTGTTCCATCTGCCATGAACACAGTTGTGATAAAAATATAAAGTGAGCGGCACCAACTCTTATATAAAATCCTGAGTTTTATATCATTGTCATGCCTGACTCACAGCTAAAACTTTAGAATGGACTCCATAAAATTTCTATTTGCATCTGTCTGTATGTTTATGCGTGAATGTTATGTATATGTGGTATTTTCCTCCCTGCAGATGGTATTACCAGGTTAATACAAGATCCTTTAAAGAAAGTCTATTTAAATTGGCTTAGATAAAAATGAGTGCTTATAGAAATTAAATACTCCTAAAACTCCCAGAAATTTAGAAATATTTATCAAGTTCACTTGATTTAGGTAAACTTTTGATAAATAAAACTAGTTTTATATTATACAATAGGTTTAATTTTTTAAAAGTATGTCTTCTTAATTGTTAGATTTAAATGTAACAGTCATACATTTCTATTCTACTTGAGTTGACTAATCAAATAAGCTTATTAGATGTAGAAGACCTACTTACTAGATGTAGAAGATTATATAAACCATAAATTTTATCTTAACCAAATTGAGTTATTATTCTGACAAATAAGTTTTACTTCAACAATAATTACATTTTATAAAATGTTTACTTAAAAGTAGTTTCCAAAATTTCTTTTGTAACTTGCAACCTTAAACTTATGCCAAATTAAATTAATAGATATTCATTAAACATATAGATTATTTATAAGATAAAATATTGACATTCATCATTAAGCATAAATTTAAGTTTATATTCTTTTGGCTTCTTAATATAGTACAAAAGGCTAAGAATATCTGGTCTGTTAATAAACATGTTTTTTTTTGCCACACTAAAAGAATTATTCTATAAGGAAACATATACCTATAAAAATTGTGAGATGTTATGTTTACAGATGGAGAAGGAAATGGTAACCCGTCCCAGTATTCTTGCCTGGAAAATCCCACTGACAGAGGAGCCTGGCTGGTTATAGTCCATGGGGTCGCAAAGAGTCAGACACGACTGAACACAAGGTATGTTTGCAAAATTTACTGGTCTGCTGCAGAATGCCAATATATGACAATTTACAATTGTCTACTTCCTGATTTTCTCTGTAAAGGTTATGTGTGTGCTCAGTCACTCAGTCATGTTTGACTCTTGGTGACCCTGTGATCGGTGACCTGCCAGGCTCCTCTGTCCATGGAATTCTCTAGGCAAGAATACTGGAGTGGGTTGGCATTTCCTACTCTGGGGGATCATCCTGACCCAGGAATCAAACCTGTGTTTCTTGCATTTCCTGCATTGGCAGATGGATTCTTTACCTCTGCACCAATTGGGAACTAATGACTAAAAATTATAATTAATATATGTAAATAAAGCTACTAGAAACAATAAGAGTAAAGAGAAACAATTCTACATGAAAGGTATGCAAGGAACGTAGGATATGTTTAGTTAATAAAAAAAGAGTAATTTTGTCCCAAAAGGAAATGACTGATTGTTCCACAATGAGAAAGGGAAAGTATAGGACAAAATCTGAATAGATAATGGAAAGTTGAGAAGGCTTGTGAAAAAGGAATCTTATCTCTCATGGACCAAGCTGACTAAGATTGGATGGACTTATTTATAAGTATTTTTTAATGATCTTTAATATCATAACTGATACAAACCTAGAATTTGGCTTTCTTCTATTAAAATAACAAAGTTTTCTTTAATTGTTGGTTTGCTCTTAAGAAATTATATGAAGTTTTTCTTTGCCTTTTAAATAATCTGCCTAGGAAACAAAGATTCCGTGCCTTAATATTATTTCTGATGTTACCCAGCAGCTAGAAATCTTTTTGACTAGCTATACTGTAAACTCAGAAACTGGGTTTATAGTCTGATCCACCCATTAATCTTTTTCTTTCTGTTTTCATAGATTAAAACTTCATTAAATGCCTTACTGCTCACATCACCCAGCAAATATCTTCTACTACCAAGTCTAACAAGAACCAAGTCAACTGGTACTTAATAACCAAAATATCAATGAAGCAAAAGAAAAAAAAATAGACTTATATTGTTCAGAATTTCTCTTCTTCCTCCGAAAAAGAAGGACATGCAAAATTTCCCCCTTTGACCAAACTCAGGCATATCTGAGCTCAACTGTAAGCTAGACCTCAAACTCAGCCTGTAAGGACTGCAAACTCTCAGCATAATGTTGTTCACCAACCTCATTAAGAGACTTGAACAAACTTTAGCATGGTTTCTAACAACTCATAGCTATGTCCCTGGGGTGACCTAGCCCCTTTAGGTTCCTCCCTGGAAAGCTCAAGGCTACCAAAAGAATTTACTATTTGTTCCAGCCAACACTCAGAGATAGACCCCTGTCTCTCAGTCTCTGTAGGAGGGTGAGAGTCCAGCTTCAATAAACATCAAACCCAGATGGTCTGTCACGTAGACCAACCCTTCTTCCCTCTCTTTTTCTATTTTCACTCCCTTGGATTTTTCTCCCCTTTCTCTCATCCCCATTTTAAAACATGCAGTTATGTCTACACTAGATAAAGTTGGACTCAGCTTGCACTGAACTCTCCCACATTGCAATAGTTATAAATGAATAACATCTGTCTTAGTTGCATCGGGTTCTTAAGGAACCATGCCAAAGCTCTCTTTTGGGTAGCTAAAACCATAAATTCACTGCCTAAAATGAAAAAAAAAACCAAAACCCCAATACCTGAGAACCTGGAACTTGCCCTTTCAAAGCCACTTCCCTCAACCCCTCTATTCCTATAGTTTGTCATCTCTTACCATAATCTCCCCCCTTGGATTGCCAGGACATCTGGTTCACCACAGAGTGCCACCTTCAGACTTTTGGGCTAGTTGAATGACCCACACTTTGGGCAGGCCTCTTATACTGATTGGGCTTCCCTGGTGGCTTGGATGGTAAAGAATCTGCCTGCAATGCAGAAGATTAGGATTCGATTTCTGGGTTTGGAAGATCCCCTGGAGAAGGGGATGGCTTCCCACTCCAGTATTTTTGCCATGGAGAATTCAATGGACAGAAGAGCCTGGTTGGCTACAGTCCACAGGGTCACAAAGAGTTAGACACAACTGAGCAACTAACACTTTTACTTTTTTCACTTTTTTAAAGTGACTGCTCTATGTCACTCTTATAAAAAGGAAAAAAAATCACAGTGGAGAGGCTCAATTCCTATATTATACAGACAGGAAATTCAGTCACATAGGTGTAGTCCTAATTTTGTGCAGTAAGGATGCAAAACAGCATTATAGCCATTGCTTGAGCTGTAGGAAGATTACTGTACCCAACGATAAACTACCAGAAGTGTTTGTGATGCCTACTCTTCAGCAACTGAGTGATCTCTTGTACACCTTAAGCTTGGAGGCTGAACAAAACTGAAATCAGTTATTGCATATGGAGCTGCTATCAATGCAGAATCAAGGTCAGTTGTTGAAAGTCCTTGGTGAAGCTAACTTTTTTCCAGCTCTTGCCTAAAACCAAGCATTAATGAGTCCTTTCCTGATGAGGTCATTGTACTGTGTTTTCTCGTTTGGCTGGCAAGAAATCTTGAGCCATCTGCCCTTCCCCATAAACGCAGATGAAAAGAGCGGAAAGAGTAGAGTAGATAAGAAGGAAAAACAGTCTCTGAGATTTTTCTCAGGCCAGGGTGGAGAAGCTGGCCTGTAGCTGCATCCAGTGAGCTTCTCCTCTCATCTCCCAGGCAACTCCTGGCCATCCTTTAAGCCCAGCTTAAGCTATTTTTGGACACAATGCTTTTGAAGTCCATGGAGGTACCAGATAGCCTCTTAATTTGAACACTAGAGAGAATGTCACAGTCATTTGCACACCTCCTCTCAGCTGTATTTGTCATGCACAAACACCAGCACTTATTTCTATACTGCTCCTACCCACACTGTTTCTGCCCTGCACCTGGTCTATCTCCGGCACCATATTGTCAGATTCCATATGGCACTTATGATATTATGCTCCATGTAAAGTTCAAGAAGCACAACTCGACCTCTTCATTTTTTCTTGAATTAGCTGCCTGCCATTGGATGTTTGAGGGCTTCCCCCATGAATCCACCTGCTAATGCAGGAGCTGTATATTAGATCCCTGGGTCAGGAAGATCCCCTGGAGAAGGAAATAGCAACCCACTCCAGTATCCTTGCCTGGAAAATTCCCTGGACAGTGGAGCCTGGTAGGCTACAGTTCATGGGGTTGCAAAAGAGTCAGACATGACTTGGCAACTAAACAACAACAATATTGGATGTTTGTTTGACTCCACTCTGCTTTGACCCTTATGCAGAGTCTTTCTGGCTGACATGAAACACAGCTATCTGCCTATGAAAACCACTAATTTTCAGCAATAGTTATGCCCCTGAAATTTTACCCTGACTCCTGGCTTTCTCCTGGCCATTGACTTTCTATGTGGCTATTGTTATAGTAGGACTTAAAGGTGAAAGATGACTGTAACTCTCTACTTTGGATCAGCAGAGACCCTATGCTGTGACTTGCAGGATGGGAAGGATAGCACCTGTTGGTGGGATTAGCAGAAGGCATGGGTTTCATGGTGATGGTAGCCCTCAAGCTCTTGTAAATAGATGGCCATCACTTCTGGCCCATCCATGAACCCTGGATCTCTTCTAATGTATAACCCATAAAAGTTGCCAACTCAGTTTTCCAGGGCTCCTTGTACTCAGAGGGTGGCTTGATGTGAGGTTTCAAATACTCCTCATGGTCCCTATTCATCCATCTATGGGTTCTTTGTGGTTTCTGTTAAAGTGACTCTCACTGAGGTTGAGGATCAGGAATTTCTTGAGCAGGTTTTTACACTTCATGAATATTAAGTAGAAATATGGTATATTGTGCTCAGTACCCATTGCTATAGCTCCCTGAGGTTCTATCCATTGAAAGGCAGAGACCCAGTGACCATATATAGAGGATGACTGTAGGCTTCCCAAATGTACCATAGAGCCATTGTACTTTTGGCCCCAGAAGAGTTCTGTGGCAATGTAAGGGAAACTGTCATGGAAGGAATCCATTTTGTTGTCAAAAGTAACCGAATTGCTGAAGCCAAGGTATGTAATTTTTATAATTGAAATGGCATCAAAAAGCAAGTTCTCAGCCTTTAGCTCCCTGTAGACAAGGCTCTCCTCGTAGCAATAAGGCATAGTGGACATCATCTGCAAAAATTTACCTTAGGCCTATTTCTCTTCCATGTCATGTGGACCAATAGATTAATCGAATACCTCTCCTCTACTAAAACATTCCATAACTAAGCAGAATGTTTCCACCATGTTATGAAATGGAGCATTTCCTCCCATATCAGTAAACAAGGATATCACAGTCATCAGCAAATTTCAGCCCTCTGGCGTGAGCCAGTGAACCCTACGGGAATTCAGGGAGGAGAAGAATACCTGCTATCCAATAGCCATTAGGCTGCAGCCACTCCTTATGGATGAGGGATGTGAAAACACAGGCTGCTAGCTCCAGATAGCTGAGATACATATGAAAGGAATGATTTCAGTGATCCCAGACACTTGCATCTTCCCATATATAAAAGAGTGATAAATTCTTTGATTTGAGATATCTGGTTTTCCTTAATTAACAATAATCTTTGATGTTCAAATTGCCTGCCCCCTTTGTTGCAAACTTCTATATAACCTGACTCCTCTCCCTGCCTCCTCGGAGCAGTTTCTCAGGGCTACTTGAGATGCTGCCTCCCAGGCTTGAAGTCCTAAGAGTTCCCACCGAATAAAACAACTCTGCTTTCAAGGGGTATCTGTATTTTTTTGAGTCGACAATGTAAATCATCTTGAATACTTTTACAGTGTTGGGGTGATTCAGGGCCTTTATGCTCTGTACTTTGTGGAACAGTCTCTGGAGGCTGGAGGAGCTCTATTGACTCTTACTAATGACCTTCACAGCGACTTCCGTCCCAGTCAGGATGTGCAGGGCCAATTTCACCTCAGCAAAGCTGCCTTGGCCAATGGCCTTGAGGAACTCGTAATTGTCAAAGTGTCTCCTCATTGGCAGAGATGGCCTTGAAGTCCTGCAGCATGGTGACCTACTGCTAACAATACAAATAACATTAGCTGACAAGACTAACAATATTAGCAAACTATACTAAAATGAGGGGAAAAGAAGAAAGGAAAAGACATAAATGAGAAAAGATTTAAAAACAGAAGAAATAAGCTGCGGTCAAAGTCCCTCAGGTCATCAAAAAGTACCATCCTGGACTGCTGCTGCTGCTGCTAAGTCACTTCAGTCGTGTCCGACTCTGTGCAACCCCATAGACAGCAGCCCACCAGGCTCCCTCGTCCCTGGGATTCTCCAGGCAAGAACACTGGAGTGGGTTGCCATTTCCTTCTCCAATGCATGAAAGTGAAAAGTGAAAGTGAAGTCACTCAGTCGTGTCAGACTCTTAGCGATCCCATGGACTGCAGCCTACCAGGCTCCTCCGTCCATGGGATTTTCCAGGCAAGAGTACTGGAGTGCGGTGCCATTGCCTTCTCCGACCATCCTGGACTGAAAGAACCAAAAATTAGGGACCTCAGTTCAGTGCTCTGTGACAACCTACAGAGGTGGAATGGAGGGGGAGGGAGGGGATGTAAATATACTTATAACTGATTCACGTTGTACTGCAGAAACAAACACAACATTGCAAAGCAATTATCCTCCAATTTAAAAAAAGAACCAAAATCTCGGCCTGATACCAAGCAGGACCCTGTGGGACTCCTGGACACAAAAGTCTTTCTGCATCTCCCATTTCTTTATTACAGGAAATAGACTCCATTCACCTCCATGACCTTCTCTGAGTTCCAAGGAGCAGGTTCAACCGGTTGTTAATTAGGGAAGGAAGGTGATTCGAGACAAGGGAAGAACAGTCAAGAGAAATAGTAGTGCAGCCTTGGGGCAGTCCTGGTTCCCCCTCAAAGACTGCACACAACATCTTTGAAACCGCCACTAGGTGGGAGAATATAATAGTTAACTATGGTATGCTGCCCATATACTATGTAGGCATGTGAGCATGTAGACCCCAGACTGGTTAGAACCAGAAAGCTGATGATGCTTCAGATTCGGCTTTAGGACCAGTCAGTGACTCTATAGGTGCTTGAGATTCTGAAGCACCTGAGGAAGTGACTCTTAATGAGGACAAGAAAAGAAACAGATCTATATCAGCTAGACATGTTCACAGTGATATTCTCACTTGTCTCAAGAACTCTACTTAAAAAAAAATTGGAGGATCTTCAAAGAATTTTTGTTTGTGTAAATTACAGAGATCAGTATTTACCTTATTAGAAATTATAACCTGTAGGATGCTTCATTGGCTTTGTCATTTCAAGATTGAACTATCATAATTTCTAGTTTAAAAGAGCTCATAATGTGCTTATTTAACTTATATGCAGAGTACATCATGAGAAACGCTGGGCTGGAAGAAACACAAGCTGGACTCAAGATTGCCGGGAGAAATATCAATAACCTCAGATATGCAGATGACACCACCCTTATGGCAGAAAGCAAAGAAGAACTAAAGAGCCTCTTGACGAAAGTGAAAGAGGAGAGTGAAAAAGTTGGCTTAAAGCTCAACATTCAGAAAACTAAGATCATGGCATCTGGTCCCATCACTTCATGGCAAATAGATGGGGAAACAGTGGAAACAGTGTCAGACTTTATTTTGGGGGGCTCCAAAATCACTGCAGATGGTGATTGCAGCCATGAAATTAAAAGACGCTTACTCCTTGGAAAGAAGGTTATGACCAACTTAGATAGCATATTTAAAAGCAGAGACGTTACTTTGCCAACAAAGGTCCGTCTAGTCAAGGCTATGGTTTTTCCAGTGGTCATGTATGGATGTGAGAGTTGGACGGTGAAGAAAGCTGAGCGCCGAAGAATTGACGCTTTTGAACCGTGGTGTTGGAGAAGACTCTTGAGAGTCCCTTGGACTGCAAGGAGATCCAATCACTCCATCCTAAAGGAGATCAGTCCTGGGTGTTCACTGGAAGGACTGATATTGAAGCTGAAACTGCAATACTTTGGCCACCTCATGCGAAGGGTTGACTCATTGGAAAAGACCCTAATGCTGGGAAGGATTGGGGGCAGGAGGAGAAGGGGACGACAGAGGATGAGATGGCTGGATGGCATCACTGACTCAATGGACATGGGTTTGGTAGACTCTTGGAGTTGGTCATGGACAGGGAGGCCTGGCGTGCTGTGATTCATGGTGTCGCAAAGAGTCGGACACGACTGAGCGACTGAACTGAATATATATACTAAAAGTAATTCAATACTTTTTACTTTAAGTTGTTGGTCTCAAAATGATAACACAATTTTACTGGCTTCACAGCGTTAGGGAACCATTGGCGAGAACTGCCCACCTTGGCCAGGCACAATGACAACAGCTTGCCTGAGTTGTCTCAACAGGAGGTCTGGATAAAGAATGGATTGCTGTCATAAAAACTAACTGGGAGAATTCAGGAGAGGCCAAAAGGAGGAGATTATATGTCCTGCCAGTTTCCCAGAAACCCTCACACTGGAATCTGTCTTAGCTGAGAGGTGTGGCAGGAGGACCCTTAGTCAGAATGATTGGCCAGAGACGACCAGGAAACTAATCCTATTACCATGAAAACTTAAGTGAGCCACTTGGCAGAGCAATTGTCCTGGGTTCCTTTACCTGCTGCTCTTCACCTCCCATCCCCATTAAAGTCTTTTGCTTTGTCTGCACATGTGTCTCCTCTGAAAATTCATTTCTGTGTTAGGTAAGAGCCCACTCTCAGGCCCTGGAGGGGTCCTCTTTCCTGTAACAATATTATTGTTGACCTAAAAAAATATGCACACCCTGAAAGTTGAGAGTTATGCTTTATTCTGCAGAAATTCTTAGGACTCCAAACCCAGGAGGCAGCATCTCAAGTAACCCAGAGAAAACTGCTCTGAAGAGGAAAGGGGGAAGCCAGGATATATAGGAGTTTTCACAACAACACCAGATAGTTGGGACAAAGGATTACTGTTAGCAAAAGAAAACCATTTACCTCAAGCTAAGGAATTTAGTATTTTTCTATGTATGGGAGGGTTTCCCCGTGGCTCAGTAGTAAAGAATCCTCCTGCAATGAGGGAGTTGCAGATTCTATCCCTGGGTCAGGAAGATCCCCTGGAAGAGAGCATAGCAACCCACTCCAGTATCCTTGCCTAGAGAATCCCATGGACAGAGAAGCCTAGGGGCTACAGTCCATAGGGTCACAAAGAGTCAGACATGACTGAAGCGACTTAGCACACATGAATCCTGTGTATGGGAAGATGCAAGCGTCTGGGCTCACTGAAATCATTTCTTTGATGTGCAAACCTCAGCTATCTGGGGCCAGTATCTTATATTTTCTTCGCATCCTGAGTTTCCTCAAGCCACATCCTTGAGGGGTGGCTGCAGACTGATGACCACTAAATGGAAGGCATTCTTTGTTTCCTTCCTAAGTTCCCTCAGGGCTCAGAGGGTGGCTGCAATAGCTGATGACTGCAACCTCCTTTACTGGTATGGCAGGCAACATTCTTAATCCACTCTTGATACTCTCTCCTTGCCTAAACTTGGTCAAGTTCATCTAAGCCCTCTAGGCCTTGAATTCTGTGTTTGTCGTTGTCTGGCCTGAATCACTCAGCTATAGAAACAATATTGCTTAATCAGTTTAGAGAGAACCCACCCGCTTCAATATCAGATCATTCTCAATATTTGATCAAATTCCTCATCCCCTTCTCTTAGTATCTGATCACCCTGACCTGCCTTCAACAAGAATTGTTAGATTTCTTTAATTAGAACCCCAATCCCTAATGCTTTCTCTTTGTAATTTCCTATTGCTGACCCCAACCCTGCTCCCTGGCTTATAAATTTCTATTTAGCTCCTAGTCTGTCTTCACTACGTTAGGTAGTGAGAAATGGAATGTTTCTTGCCGTATCAGTGAACAAGGATGTCATAGTCATCAGTGATAGCAGCCTTCCAATATGAACTGGTGAACCCTAAGGGCACTCAGGAGGGAGAAAAATACTTGTAATCAAGCAGCCATCAAATTGCAGCAGTTCCCTAAGGAGAGGCCCAAGGGAGCTCAGAATGTGAAAAACACAGGACACTGGCCGCAATAGCTGAGATGCATATGAAAGCAATGATTTCAGTGAGCCTGGATTCTTGCATCTTCCCATTCATAGAAAAGTGCTCAATCCCTTAACTTGGGTTATCTGGTTTTCTTTAATTAATAATTTTTTGACGTTCTGACCACCTGCCCTTTGTTGCAAAACTTCTATGTAAACTATTTCCTCCCCTCACCTCCTCCAAGCAGTTCTCTCAGGGTTATTTGAGATGCTGACTCCTGGGCTTAAAGTCTTAAAAATTCCCACTGAATAAAACATAACTCTCAACTTTTAGGTTGTGAATATTTTTTAAGTCGACCGGTATTTCATGGTGCATTGTATGTGTTTCGTCCACCTTAGTCATAATTCGGAGAAGGCAATGGCACCCCACTCCAGTACTCTTGCCTGGAAAATCCCACGGATGGAGGAGCCTGGTAGGCTGCAGTCCATGGGGTCGCTAAGAGTCTCACACGACTGAGCGAATTCACTTTCACTTTTCACTTTCATGCATTGGAGAAGGAAATGGCAACCCACTCCAGTGTTCTTGCCTGAAAAATCCCAGGGACGGCGGAGCCTGCTGGGCTGCCATCTATGGGGTCGCACAGAGTCGGACACGACTGAGGTGACTTAGCAGTCATAATTCTCACTGAAGCGCAAATCAATTTGCCCAAAGGCAGCCGCTTCAAGCTGGCCCTTCATTCCTCTTGCTTGGCCCAGGCATGTCAGGCTCACACCCTCCCCAGTCAGCCATGTCTACAAGGACCTCTGTTTGGCGAATGGGATTTATACATATACAAGACTTTTTTGTTCCGGGCCAAGGCTGGGGAGCTCAGAAAATGCTTGTTTTCAGTCTGCAGGAATTTCAATTCACTCCTGAAAGTCTACAGCCACCGCCGGTTTTAGGTTTAATTTTGAAACATCATGAACTAGAGCTCCCGAACAGAACCTAACTCTGTGGGTCAGCAGAGCCGCAAGTACGAGTGAGACTCGGTCCTCCCGGTCTCCTAGAGGGGAACCGGAACTTCGCCAGAGGGTCTGTAGAGCGCTGCGCCCCAGCAGCCCCTCTGTCTTGGTTCCGCTTGCGCAAAGGCTGGGGCCACCGGCTGCAATAGTCGTGGGCGCAGGGTGGGGGCCAAGCGGCGGTGAACTCCGCGACGTCAGGTAGATACAGACAGGAAAGGACCGGAAAAGAACGTACTCCCTCACGTCTCGTTGCTGCGGAGGGAGAAGGCGGACGAGTCCTCCACCTCTGCTGGTTGCAGGAGGGTGAGCGAAGGGGTGGCAGAACCCCTTTAACCCGAAGGAGTGACAGGGAGGTGGTGGAAGCTTGGCTAAAAGGCTCACTCTGCCCCACCCTCTATGCGGCTTCCCTGTTGCGATCTGGGAAATCACATCAGCAGGAGCAATGCGGTTTCCTTTACAGAGAATTGAAATTTCCGCATGGTGTGGTTTTTCCAGTTTTTGTTTTGTTTGTTCCTGGAAAAGTGACGAGTTTAACTTAAACCCTTTACATTAAGTAAAATGTAAAAAAGATTATTGAATTTCCCCTTCTTTGTGTGGCTCTTATTACCACTGACAGAAACCAGAATATGCCACCCCAAAATATGCCACTTTGGCCGAAGAATGATTTTGACCTGAAGGCAATTGAGAATCACCAGATACAGGAAAGAGTTCTCTGCCCTTATCTGCCTAAGAGCAAGGCGTGTATTTCTCCAGAGAAGGCTGTGCTTGCTTCCTCTGTTCTAGAAGAGGAGAGCCACTTATTCACACAGAGGGAGTCAGCACCTCAGATGTCAATGTTTGCAGAAATAAGCAGTACTGAAATAATCCTTATCTACCATTGGTTTCCCCATATATTTCATAGTCACCTACCCAGAAATTGTTCTTTGCTACCCGAAAATCTCTTTCCTTTATTAAGAGGAGGATATAAGCTCCTGAGTCTAACCTTACCTTTCAGTTTTGGAACGGAGTTCTCTGGCCAGTTTATGATTTATGTCAGATTTCCATCTTTGTCTAAAACTTTATTACTTCTCTCCTTCTGTACCTGTTCCCCTTTTGGATTGAGGTGGGTCAAAAAAGGAGGGATTAAAACTGAGCAGGACCCTTGGGGGGCCTTCCTGGGTGCAAAACCCCATCTGTGCCACATACCTCCCTATTCCCCGACTGTCTCCTATCCCTTTCCTTAGTTCCAAAGAGCAGATTCAAGCAGTTGCTAATTATGGAAGTGAGGGAATGCGAAAAGCAGAAAGCAGTCCAGGAAGAATCAGTTCAGTTCAGTTCAGTCACTCAGTCGTGTCAGACTCTTTGCAACCCCATGGACTGCAGCACGCCAGGCCTCCCTGTCCATCACAAACTGCCGGAGTCTACCCAAACTCATGTCCATTGAGTCGATGATGCCATCCAACCATATCATCTTCTGTCTTCTGCTTCTCCTCCCAACTTCAATCTTTCCCAGCATCAGGGTCTTTTCAAATGAGTCAGCTCTTCGCATCAGGTGGCCAAAGTATTGGAGTTTCAGCTTCAACATCAGTCCTTCCAATGAACATCCAGGACTGATCTCCTTTAGGATGGACAGGTTGGATCTCCTTGCAGTCCAAGGGACTCTCAAGAGTCTGCTCCAACACCACAGTTCAAAAGCATCAATTCTTTGGTGCTCAGCTTTCTTTATAGTTCAACTCACATCCATACATGACTACTGGAAAAACCATAGCCTTGACTAGATGGACCTTTTTTGGAAAAGTAATGTCTCTGCTTTTTAATATGCTGTCTAAGTTGGTTATAACTTTCCTTCCAAGGAGTAAGCATCTTTTAATTTCATGACTGCAGTCACCATCTGCAGTGATTTTAGCACCCCGCAAAATAAAGTCTATCACCATTTCCACTGTTTCCCCTTCTATTTGCCATGAAGTAATGGGACCAGATGCCATGATCTTAGTTTTCTGAATGTTGAGCTTTAAGCCAACTTTTTCACTCTCCTCTTTCACTTTCATCAAGAGGATCTTTAGTTCTTCTTCATTTCTGCCATAAGGGTGGTGTCATCTGCATGTCTGAGGTTATTGATATTTCTCCTGGCAATCTTGATTCCAGCTTGTGCTTCATCCAGCCCAGCATTTCTCATGATGTATTCTGCATATAAGTTAAATAAGCAGGGTGACAATATACAGCCTTGACATACTCCTTTTCCTATTTAGAACCAGTCTGTTGTTCCATGTCCAGTTCTAACTGTTGCTTCCTGACCTGCATACAGATTTCTCAAGAGGCAGGTCAGGTGGTGTGGTATTCCCATCTTGAAGAATTTTCCACAGTTTATTGTGATCCACACAGTCAAAGGCTTTGGCATAGTCAGTAAAGCAGAAATAAATGTTTTTCTGGAACTCTCTTGCTTTTTCGATGATCCAGCGGATGTTGGCAATTTGATCTCTTGTTCCTCTGCCTTTTCTAAAACCAGCTTGAACATCTGGAAGTTCATGGTTCATGTACTGTTGAAGCCTGGCTTGGAGAATTTTGAGCATTACTTTTCTAGTGTGTGAGATGAGTACCATTGTGCGGTAGTTTGAGCATTCTTTGGCATTGCTTTTCTTTGGGATTGGAATGAAAACTGACCTTTTCCAGTCCTGTGGCCACTGCTGAGTTTTCCAAATTTGCTGGCATACTGAGTGCAGCACTTTCACAGCAATATCTTTCAGGATTTGAAATAGCTCAACTGGAATTCCATCACCTCCACTAGCTTTGTTTGTAGTGATGCTTCCTAAGGCCCACTTGACTTCACATTCCAGGATGTCTGGCTCTAGGTGAGTGATCACACCATCGTGATTATCTGGGTCGTGAATAGTTCAGCCTAAAAACCGTCCTTATTTCTCCTCAAGGGGTATATATAATAACCTGATACATATCTTTGAATATTCAGTAAGAACCAAGCCTCCCCACCCCCCCTACCCAGGGGACTTTAATTTAACTATATTCTGAGACCCCCAAAATGTTAAGAACCAGAAGGTTGATGATTGAAATTCCTAGAAAATCACCCTGTTACCACCAACCAATCAGGAGAAAGTCATGTGCCCTGCATTCCTCACCCTAAATGTTATCTTTTAAAACATCTTCCCTAAAGCCATTGGAGAATTTAGGTCTTTTGAGTACAAGCTGCTCATTCTCCTTTCTTCACCCTACGATAAACCTTTCTCTGACATTGTGATTTGTTTGGCTTTACTCTGGGTAAGGCATATGAACTTGGTGCCACAGCAGTTTCACTCCTCTTCATGAACTCTTGCATGCGTGCTGAGTCACTGCAGTCATGTCCAACTCTTTGCAACCCTATGGCCCACATCCCTTCCCCTCCTCAGGCTCTTCTGTCCATGGGATACTCCAGGCAAGAATTTTGGAGTGGGTTGCCATTCCCTTCTCCAGTTAATCTTCCCAACCCAGGGTTTGAACCCACACCCCTTACGTCTCCTGCTTTGGCAGGCAGGTTCTTTACCACTAGTGCCACCTGGGAAGCCCACTGTGAACTCCTATGCATATATGATTTTAGTAGGATTATATACTTTTTTCTCCTATGGGATCTGTCTTTTGTGAGTTGAATTCATATGCCCTCAGTCACTGAATGTAAAAGGGTAGAGGGAAAGTTATTTCTCCCTGACACTTCTAAGTAAACACCAGTTCAAAGTGAATCCTACATCCTTTTTAAACTCATGAGATAACTCCCTCCCTTTGCAATGCTGTCCTGAATCAGAAATAAATCCCAGTAAGGAGTCAGGGTTGTCTGAAAGCAAAAGGACAACTTTATTGTTCAAAAGGTTTGCACACTGGGGATATGCAGCCTTTGGCTGTGACTGAAAGTACATTTCCAGGGAGTGGAGGAGGTGATGGATTTTTAAAAGCAGAAACCACAGAAGCCACAGTTGGGAGGCTTATAAGGGAATTGGATGGCCCTTGCAGCCTGACCACAAGTCCTTACAGCTTGACTGAAGCTTTTCAATGATTTGTTGTTGTTGGAGCTTCTTATTAGGGGCTTTCCAGCCAGGACCCTTAGCAGAATTAGAAGCACTTATAACTGTCAGTTCATGGTTTTTCTAAGAATACAGAATACATGACTGAACCCTCAGTCTGTTGTGACTGCCTGGCTCCATTTTATTTTGGGTCCCTGATAGCCACACTGGGTCCATTTTCTATATTCTTTCTGCAGGGGATTTCTGTTATTTTACTTTTCCTTGGCGGATTTTATTTTGTCTTTATACTAGGGAGACCCCTGTACCTGCAAAGTCTCAGGTAGCATTTCTCTCTCCCCAGAACGTCTATCCATTCTTTGTTTTTGTTTCTGTAGCTTTAACTTTTCCTAGGACATTTTGTCTTTCTTTCCACATGAATCTGCACCTATGAGTTGCTGTTCCTAATAATTATACCTAGAACCATCCTCTCTGTTCCTCCTGGTTTTTTGCCAAAAGTATTTACATCACAGGGTTTTTCTGGGGATTAAATGAGATGGTCTGTGAAGTGCTAAGCCCTGCACTTGATACATAGTAGGTGCTTGAAAAGTTGGTTGCAGTTAATGTGGGTGTTGGTGTATAATTTTCTCTTTCTGGGTCCTATCAGCCCTGCCATAGGGCCCTGCCACAGGCCAGCGTCTAGATGACAAAAACTCAGTCTTGTCTGTCTTACCGGACTCACATTATGCAGGCTCATAGTTGACAGAGCAATACAAATGCTAACTTATTTACAATGGGAAATCTTATGCATCAGGTACTGAAATATACACATGGACAGGCATGTCACTCCTGCTTTCCTTCATAATCAGGAAGCTGAATTTGTAGTCAGAAGATCACCAGAATGGGCACAAGGCTAAGAGGAGGCTGTTCTAAGTACATGTAGGGTCTCCCCCACTAAAACCACACATCAGAGTAAGGTAGCTGTGTTTATAAAAGTTATAAAAAGCAAACAAAAAAAAATGTCAAAATACCACCACCAGAAGTGAGTTTCTCTCTAGCCTTTTTGCCCAGTGTAAAGAATGTTTTTCTGTTTGCCTCTTTAAATAAATCATTTACAGTACATTCAGCATTTTATCTTTCTCTTCTTTCAGTGTGATTATTTTCCACCTTACTGTTATGCCTACTTCCTCCTTATTTTCTGCAGTCCAGTGTTTCTCAGAGGCAAACAGAATTCCTTGCAAACTTGTGACAAATATCATATTAGGTATCACCCAGAACTATTAAAACAATTTCTGGAGGGTAGGTGATTATTTTGTATCCTGGAGTTGAGAACAAAAAGGGAGCTCATATCCATTAATCAGGACTGGTTAGGAATGCTTTTCCTGCAAGTAGTGGAAAGACTGACTAAACAGCTTGAACAACGAAAACGTTTCTTTTGTCATGTATCATGGCGATGGTGATGCAGATCAACATCAGGACTGGTGAAGCAGACCAGTAGCATAGATGGAGACTCGGGCTTACCTGTTCTCCAGAAAAATAGAAACAATCGGGGAGAGAGAAAGAGAGATTAACTTATTATGAGGAATTGGCTTTCACAGTTATGGAGGCCAGCAAGTTTTAAGATATTCAGGGTGAATCAGCATGCTCAAGACCCAGGGAGAGCCACTGTTTTAGTTTCAGTCCAAAAGCAGGAAAAAAACTGACATCCTAGTTTGAAGGCCATCAGACAAGGAGAATTCTCTCTTATGTGGAGGAGGGTAAGCCTTTTGGTTCTATTCAGGCTTTCAACTAATTGGTTGAGACCCACCCAAATCAGGGAGGACAACCTGCTCTACTCAGTCTACCAATTCAAATCTCATTCGGGATAAAGAAAATCGGACACATAATTATGATGGAATGCTGCTGCTGCTGCTGCTGCTGCTGCTTAATTGCATCAGTTGTGACCAACTCTGTGTGACCCTATGGACTGCAGCCTGCCAGGCTTCTCTGTCCATGGGATTCTCTAGGCAAGAGTACTAGAGTGAGTTCCCATGCCCTCCTCCAGGGGATATTTCCAACCCAGGGATCAAATCCTGGTCTCCTGCATTGCAGGCAGAGTCTTTACCTCGGAGTCACCAGGGAAGCCCAATGGAATGCTGTTGCCACCGCTGCTAAGTAGCTTCAGTCGTGTCCGACTCTGTGCGACCCTATGGACAGCAGCCCACCAGGCTCCTCTGTCCATGGGATTCTCTAGGCAAGAATATGGGAGTGGGTTGCCATTTCCTTCTCCAAATGGAATGCTACTCAGCCATAAAAACGAATGAAATTTTGCCATTTGCAAAATGGATGGACTTGGAGGATATTAAGCTAAGTGAATTAAGTCAGACAGAGAAAGACAAATACTGTATGATATCACTTACATGTAGAATCTAAAAAATAAAGCAAACTAGTGACTATAACAAAAAAAAAGAGACTCACAGATATAGGGAACAAACTAGTGGTTACTAGTGGCGAAGGAGAATGGGAGAGAGACAGTATAAGGATAGGGGATTAAAAGGTATGAACTATTATGTATAAAATAAGCTGCAAGGATATATTGTAGAGGGCTTTCCAGGTGGCACTAGTGTTAAAGAACCTGCCTCCCAAAGCAGGAGTAGTAAGAGATATGGGTTTAATCCTTGGGTTGGGCAGATTCCCTGGAGGAGGGCATGGCAACCCACTCCAGCATTCTTGCTTGGAGAATCCCATGCACAGAGGAGCTTGGCAGGCTACCCCTGTCCATAGGGTCCCAAGGAGTTGGACACGACTGAAGTGACTTAGCATGCACAGAATGTAAGCCACCAAGAATGGACCCTAAATTAAACTATGGCCTCTGGATGATAATGATATGTCAATATAGATTGTATGGTGACATATCATAACTAGACTTAATCATGACGATCATTTTGAAATGTATAGCAATACCAGGGTTACACAACTACGTAGAAACCCAGAGCCCAAAACTGATCCAAGAGAAATATCAATACCCTGGATCAGGGTTTTATTCCCTAAGAGTTGGCCCTCCAAATTAGGGAAATACACAGCTCCTTTGATTTTTACCTCCCCCAAGGTCTTATGCTACTGTGAGTTAATGCATATGTGCAACAGGAAATCCAATTATCTTATCTTTTAAAAACAATACCTGGCACTTCCCTGATGGTCCATGAGCAACAATTGGAGAAAAATGGTATCTCCAATAGGAGACTAGGCAACTGGGCTTGGACCAGTAGGTGTCAAAGATGTTTTCAGGACAGAATGTCAAAGACCTTAGCTTCAGAACTGCCCAGCTGTATATTCTTGGGTGATTTGCTTACTCTCTCTGTTTTCTCATCTAGAATATAGGGAGATATATACAGTGCCTTCATCATAGGGTTGGTGGGAAATTTTAATATATTAATGTATGTAAAGTACTTAGAACAGTACCTAGAACAAAAATACACACCATAAAAATTCTCACTATTGTTGATTATCACTGCAGATACAAGTTTTAGCCAGGACTTCTGGAAAAAAAGACACGTCTACTTTTGCCCCAAAATGAGAGTGGTGAGAGGGTTACTGTTGTTTCCAGATCTTTTCCCAGGGATTGTGAGTTATCCCTTAAGTCTCTGATATCTGAGGTTTCTGCAGATTCATCCCTGTCTCGCCTGCAGCTCCAAAGTACCACCTGCCACAAATGAATTTTCACATCCATTTAAAGCTTCCATGTGTGAAAGTAAGTCATGTATATTAAAAGGCAAAAGGTAAAGAGAACAGCAACATGTATGGCAAATTCAAAAGGTACATTTCTTTAATACAGAACATATTCCCACAATGTACAAAAACTCCACAAAGGGTGTCAAGATGATACTTGATCTAAGTAGGGCCAGTGGTCAGGGGAGGAAACCATTGTAAGGGTAAAAAAATTAAACAATATATGACTTTTTTTGCCTGTTCTCATGGTGGTTTTAAAATAAAATGTTTTTGTTATTTGAATTGATCACTTCACTTTAATGGTTTCTGGGTTTTGTGTTAAAACAACAGAGAATTGCTCATACTGGAATTGCCCCATTCCAGTATGATCTAAGAAATGTCCTGTGGTTCTTTCTTATCGAGGTGGTAGCAGCAGTGGTGATGATGATTAGTGTGGGCATGTTTCACATTTAAGTCTTCGATGCATCTGGAATTTATCCTGATATAAAGCAGTGGTTTGAATCCAAACAAACTCATGTTTTTCTAATACTTGACAGTTGTCCCCACACCACGTTTTCCCCACTGATTCGAAGTGAAACCTTTGACAGATACTAAATACCCATGACTCTTTACGTCTATTTTTAGACTTTATGTCTCATAATTACACCAGTTTAATTATTAATATACTATAATAGTGTTCTCTAATCACTTTTTTTTCAGGCATTTCCTAGTTAGAAACAAGCAAGAGCTTGTTCATTTTTTCACATGGACTTTAGAATCAATTGTGTGTTGCTGAAGAAAATTCTGTTGCTATTTTTTATTGGGATTATTAGTTACAGGTAAATTTAGAAATAACATTGTTCTGATGCTGAATCCACACCAGTGAACTGTGCTTTGGAGAATCTTTCTATAAAGTGAGTTAATCTTTTGTGACCCCTGAAGCAATGTAACTATTCTTCACATAGGGTCTTGCATGTATCTTGTTGATTTCTGGGTATTTGTCTTTCTGAGTATTTGTTTCTATTCTAAGTATATAATCTTTCCTTCCACTATTCTAATTCTAGTTTGTACATAAGAAAACTATTGGTTTCGTATGTTAATTTGGAATCACACCCCTTACAGAATTCTTTTACTATTTATTCTAGTTTAGTTTTTTCTAGCTGAATCTCTAGGGATTTCCAAAAGTGAAATCTTTTTATCTACAAATAGGGTAATTATACCCTTGCTTTCCAGCATTTATATTTTGCTTTTCTTTATCCAGCTGCAGTGGGAAATAATGGTAGGAGGGCTGAAATGCTCGTCTTGTTCTCTTCTCTGATTGCTTCCTATGTTTCTTGACTGTTCTTGCCAGCTATTCCAAACAAAAGATAGAAAAAGCTTTTGCACACTACTATATATTATAACACTGACTTGTTTTTTTAAAGGAGGCTTAGTAAGAACTTAAATCATTAACAACAGAAAAGTTGAGGAGATTATAGTTCAAGGGGCTTCCCTGGTGGCTCAGATGGTAAAGAATGTGCCTGCAACGCGAGCGGGAGATCCAGATTTGATCCCTGGGTTGGGAAGATCCCCTGGGAGAAGGAAATGGCTACCCACTCCAGTATTCTTGTCTGGAGAATCCCATGGACAGAAGAGCCTGGAGGGCTACAGTCCATGGAGTCACAAAGAGTCAGACACAACTGAGGAACTAACACTTTAAGAGTATCACAAAAAATAACAACATGGAAATGATAATGTATAAAGTCATTTGTGGGCTTCCCTGGTGGCTCAGCTGATAAACAATTTGCCTGCAATCCAGGAGACCTGGGTTCGATCCCTGGGTTGGTAAGATCCCCTGGAGAAGGGAACAGCTATCCACTCCATTACTCTGACCTGGAGAATTCCATGGGCTGTATAGTCCATGGGGTTGCAGAGTCGGACATGACTGAGCGACTTTCACTTTCAAAATTATTTGTAAAAAGCACTATCTAAAACTTGTAGATATAGTATATTTATAACTATCTGAAAAATATCTGAAAAGTGGCAATAGAAAGAAAAAGAACTTTACTAATAAGTGATTAACAGTGATTGTCACTAGGTAACAAGATTAAAAAGTGATCGCTGTTCCTAATTTTTCTCTTTTCCAATTTCACATAATGAGCTGACATTATGTCATAGTGGAGAAGGAGTGGGAGAAGGAGATTTATTTTAAAATTTTGTAACCAAATTTAATGATTAAAAGTGTAATTGGAAGCCAGCCCCTTTGGGCATAGCTTGACATTAATCTGCAGTTGAAGTACTACTCCAAAGGGGCAGATGAACCCTAAAGGGTGAATTCTGGGCAACATCAGCACTACATCTTTTGTCTTTCTAATGTGAGCAATAGGGAGCATCTGTAAATACAGATGAAGCTTTGATTGCTCTCCCACGGCTCACCTCCTGCTGTGAGGCCCAGTTCCTAACAGGCCATGGATGGGTAATGGTCCATGAGCCCAGGGGTTGGGGACCCCTGTTCTTGGCTACTTTGCGGGGAAGCTCAGAAATCCCAATCCCCAACATATGCGTGTGCTTTTGCCTAAAACCACAAGACCTGAGAAAGTCCTGGGACTCTCTCTGCTCCTCCCTAGGGTTTGAAGCTGCCTGATGTCCTCTATGAGAAAGTACATCTCGTACTAGTATGGTGCCAAATGGATCAAAAACCAATTGCTTCAAGGAAACCCCTTCTATTCCTTCTATTTACTCACATCTATAAAAAATGTAAAGAGTTATAGAAATGATGCCAAACATTTTCTCACTCTGTTAGAACAGGCAGGTATCTAGAAATGAGCAGAGAAAGGAGGGACACAGGCCAAATGGTAGGAAGCCACACATTCTGTAAACAATGAGGGTCCTTGGGCAAATAAAGAAAAGCAAGAACCTCCAGACTGACAGGAAACCACACATTCTGGGGTGATAAGTGTAAGCAGATAAAGCTGGGAATCTCTGAGGTCCAAATGTAACCTGTTTCTCATTATACCTTCATTACAATAAAATTAGCCTTACAGGTAAGAAGTTTCCATCATGCACCTATGCTATGACACTCCTGATCAAGGCTTCTGAATACGTGCATACGAAATCACTTCAGTTGTGTCCAACTCTTTGGGACCCTGTGGACTGTGGCCCGCCAGGCTCCTCTGTCCATGGGATTCTCCAGGCAAGAATACTGAAGTGAGTTCTGATCAAGGTTAAATAAGGACAAAAATCCCTCCTTCCCCTCTGGAAGATGGAACTGTGATGAAACTCAAGAAATATGACCCCAAACCCCTTCCTCCCCAATGAATATTCTGTCCATTCATTTTGCCACCCATATCATGAGCTTACTAAAGAAACTCGGCAGATACTCACCTAAGTCTGCCCGCTCTTCCTTTGAGCATGTACTGTGGCTTTGGCTCAGATGGTGAAGTATCTGCCTGCAATGCAGGAGACTGGGGTTTGATCCTTGGGTTGGGAAGATCCCCTGGATGAAGGGAATGGCTACCCATTCTCCAGTATTCTTGCCTGGAGAAATTCGTGGACAGAGGAACCTGGTGGACTACAGTCCATGGGGTTGCAAGAGCCTGGCACAACTGAGCCAGTAACTCTATGGCTTAAATCCCTGGTTTGCTTTCTTGACCTCCTTATCTCATCTCTGAACTTTTTCTTCCAGAGGCGAGAAACTACTCTCCCATAACAACTCTAGGTAAGTAAAATCCATCCAATTAATTTTCATATATCATTGAATTGTTTAAAAATCCATTTTAGGGTTTCCTTGGTGGCTCAGTGGTAAAGAATCTGCCTGTCAACATAGGAGATATGGTTCAATCCCTGGTCTGGGAAGATCCCACATGCCAGGGAGCAACTAAGTCCATGTGCCACAGCTATTGAGTCTGTGCTCTGGAGCCTGTGCTCTAGAGCCGGGGACCCACGCACAGCCAGCTACTAAAGCCCGCTCGTCTTAGAGCCCATTCTTCACAAGAGAAGACACCGAAATGAGAAACCCCAGCACTGCAACTAAGAGAGTAGCCCTGGCTCCCTCCAACTAAAGAAATGCCCATGCAGAAAAGATGGAGCACAGACAAAAAAAGCATTTCACTTTTTGTCTAAGAATTGATAGTAGTACTATTTTGCAAAATGTATACTTTTATTAATAATCCAGAAAATATTTAGCATGAGAAAAAATTGTAAATTTCTAATTTTGTTATGGAAATGCACGATAGGGTGAACAACAAAACTTGCATAAAACTATTTTACAATAGGATCGAATTCAGTGATGTACATAGAATGAAAATATTTTAGATTAGGATAAAAACTCTGAGGGACACAAAAATACAAATTCGAGGAGAAAAATCGAAAAGATGTAAAATTTCTGATCGTTTAAAGTGGATGATAGTATCAAGTCGTCATGTATTTAGAGTCCTACGGATGCCTCTTAAAGAACGGAAAGCAGTTTTGTGTGTGTCAGTATTCACAATGTGGCCTCAAAAATGCCTTTTGTAATTACTTAAACTTAAGACAAAAGGTATTTAGATGTTACTGCAAAAAGAAAGAATCGCTTTTCAGTCATCTCAAGCTGGGGTTTCAGGAGCCGACATCAGGGGTCACTGCCCGGCTTGAGCCACTAAAGGGTTGGGATCAGGTTTGATTCGGGGTTGCCCAGCCCATAGCGCTTCTCTGCGGGGCTCTGTGGGTAGGAGCACTCCGGCCACCGCGCTAGCCACCTAGACCATAGTCGGGCTCCTAATTCCCCTTGGGCCTCTCCGCCCTCTCTGCTCCCTCCCCGCGGTAGGTTAAGTACCCACTATGTACTTGAACCGACTTCGCTTCAAGTACCTAGGTTCTTCGGTGTTTTTTCTACCGAGTCACACGTTTGCGTTTTTGTCCGCCCGACGCCGCGTTTAAGTCCTAGAAAACTGTAATCTTCGTGAGTTCGTCCCCAACGCGCGCCACGATGAGCACTTCACATTAATTTATAAATTAAATATATATATGAGTTATAATAATGTTATATATATTAATGTATAAATATATATATATATATAACTGTAAAGGAACAGTCCTCTCTAGCCACGGACGCCTTCGCAGAGTGCCACTGGTCACGTGCCCGAAAAAAAGGAGCTATCATCGAGTCAGTCCTCCAGCCTCGTAGAGAGGACTCGGAAGTGCCCCAGAGCGGGCCTGGGTTTTTCCGGCCGGGCCGTCCGCGCTTTTGTCCCGCCGGCGGCCGGGCTCCCGCGGCGCCGCCACAGCCAGTACGTGAGTCCGAGGCCGCCCGCGCTCCCGCCCTCGGCCCTAGCCTGCCACGCCCTTCCCTTCTTGGCCGGGTCTCGGCTTTTCCTCGGGTCTTGGGCGGGTTCGGGGAGGAAGCGCGCCCTCTCCCTACACACACCTTAGGAAGCGCATTGGGGAAGTAGAGGGGAGGGAAGACCTCGGATCGGCCGAGAGGTGTACGGCCCACCCCTGGAACATATCGGGCTCCTTGTGGGCCCCATCTTCGGCTATCCGAACGGGCCAGGGCTCGGGTGGGGCTGCCAGGTGTGTGGAGAAGGGCTGGGGCCCCATATCCGTGTTTCGCAGGTCTTCGCTGCTGTCTCGGGCGAAAGGGGAACCCAGAAAATCAGTGCTTTAAAGAAAGCCCCCCGTTCTGCGCCCGTGGCAGTTAAGTTTGTCCCTGGGATTTGAGAGTGAATACGAGCTTTGGAAGGATCCCGAGGGGTGATGTTATTTGACCTCCCCGCCCCACACCTTTTTTGTTTTGTTTGATGGGGCCGTGATGTTGAGAGACTCCTGCCGCAGGTGTTGATCGAACCGCTGGGAGGCGCTGCCCGGCCTTCGCCCTGGGAGAGCTCATCTTCTGTACAGACAAGGGATCCGGGAAGAGGCTGTCTGTCGCTGCCTCTCACAATGAGAAGGAATTGACTAGGTAGGGAGAAATAGGTCGAGAAGGCTCCTAGAGAATCCAGGCGTGGGGATATGAAAGAGGAATGGAAGACCGGGGCTGGGTGTGCAGCTCTAAGACGTTTGGACTAGGAGGCCACCGGGAGTGTTTCCTTTTTGAAAGCAGGAGGATTTTTCCTTAAATAAGTTTTTGACTATGTAATGTATTCATATGGTTCAGATATTAAAAATGTGAAAAGATATCAATGAAAAGATCTCCCTCTGTTCAGCCATTTTTCCAGGCCCAATCCCTTTAAAAAACCAACCACATTTGATAGATAACTTCAGTGTATCCAGTTTCTTTATGCAAACACTAGCAAATTTGAATGTACTTAGTCCCTCCTTTTTTTCACACAGGTGGTAAGGTACTGTTCAGAATTCTGCACCTTGCTTCTTTTAACTAATCTGTGTTAGAGGTCATCAGAACACAAAGCTTTTTCTTTCTTTCTTTCTTTTTTTAAATACAGCACTGCAATATTGGAGTGGTGTGGCCGTTGTTTGGATGTTTTTGTTGTTGTTCAGTCACTCACTCTTGTCTGACTCTTTGTGACCGCATGGACTGCAGCACGCCAGGCTTCCCTGTCCTTCACCATCTCCGGAGCATGCTCAAACTTACGTCCATTGAATCAGTGATGCCATCCAACCATCTCATCCTCTGTCATCCTCTTCTCCTGCCTTCAATCTTCCCCAGCATCAGGGTCTTTTTTAATGAGTTGGCTCTTTCCATCAGGTGGCCAAAGTATTGGAGTTTCAGCATCAGCCCTTCCAATGAATATTCAGGACTGATTTCCTTTAGGACTGACTGGTTTGATCTCCTTGCAGTCCAAGGGATTCTCAAGTCTTCTTCAACACTACAGTTCAAAAGTATCAGTTCTGCATTCAGCCTTCATGATCCAACTCTCACATCCATACATGGTTACTGGAAAAACATTCATCGGCAAAGTAATGTCTCTGCTTTTATGCTGTCTAGGTTTCTCATAGTTTTTCTTCCCAGGAGCAATCATCTTTTAATTTCATGGCTACAGTCACCATCTGCAGTGATTTTGGAGCCCAAGAAAATAAAGTCTGTCACTGGTTCCATTGTTTCCCCATCTATTTGCCGTGAAGTGATGGGACTGGATGCCATGATCTTTGTTTTTTGAATGTCGAGTTTTAAGCCAGCTTTTTCACTCTCCTCTTTCACTTTCATCAAGAGACTCTTCAGTTCCTCTTCACTTTCTGCCATAAGGGTAGTGTCATCTGCATATCTGAGATTATTGGTATGTCTCCTGGCAATCTTGATTCCAGCTTCTGGTTTATCCAGCCCAGTATTTCACATGATGTACTCTGCATATAAGTTAAACAAGCAGGATGACAGTATGCAGCCTTGACGTGCTCCTTTCTCAATTTTGAACCAATCCCCTTTCCATGTCTGGTTCTAACTTGCTTCTCGACCTGCATACACATTTCTCAGGAGGCAGGTCAGGTGGTCTGCTTTTCCCATCTCTTGAAGAATTTCCACAGTTTGTTGTGATCGACACAGTCAAAGGCTTTGGCATAGTCAAAGGCACGTAGTGTAGTGAAGCAGAAGTATACGTTTTTCTGGAATTCCCTTTTTCTGTGATCTAACAGATGTTGGCAATTTGATCTCTTGTTCCTCTGCCTTTTCTAAATACAGCTTGAACATCTGGAAGTTCTCAGTTCATGCACCGTTGAAGTCTAACTTGGAGAATTTTGAGCATTACTTTGCTAGCATGTGAAATGAGTGCAGTTGTGTGGTAGTTTGAACATTCTTTGTCATTGCCTTTCTTTGGGATTGGAATGAAAACTGACCTTTTCCAGTCCTGTGGCCTTGGATGTTTTGGATGTCCCATCATTTTGTTAGATCTAGTAAGGCCATTTGGGTTGTTTCCAGTTTCTTTGTTGCTTCAAACTATGGCACACCCAGTGACTTTGTCCCAGGGCATATCTGAGCAAGAATTTTTAAAGAAAGGATTGAGAAGTCATACAGTGTTTGAAGAACAAATTAAACCAAGTACCTCTTCTCTCCTGATACTTGTGTTTATGACACTTAGACTTACAGTAGCCGAAACAACTGTCTATTAATGACACTCTTCAAGCCAGTCTTGCCCTTTTAGCTTCAGAAAATCTCTCAGTCCCCCTTTCAAAATCTCCTTTGCTTACCTTATTCCTTAGGATGACTAGGATTCTCTTCCCCACTACTAAGTATGATAATGTTCTATTTCATTTTTTACTTTAAGGAAAAATCACCCTTAATCATAAGGATTAAGCAGTAGAACCAACTTATGTTAACCATTTACAATTCCAGTACTTATAAACTAAATGCAGTAACTAAAGCAGAAATCATACTTTCTTCCCATCTGCATAACACTTTTCTCACATGCTCCTTAATCTCATCTTTCATTTGTCCTATCCTTTCACTTCGTCTGAGTCTGTAAGCATATTGTGCTCATATTCGCTCTTATTTTCTCTTTTTCTTTCTCTTGTTGGTCACTTCCAAGTCAGTATAATATCCAACAACTTAAGACATAGAATCCAGATGGTAGATTGATTTGTGGAATATGGTTGGTACTCTGAAAATCCTCAGTAGCTGCAGATGTGTTGTACCTGTTGCTTGTTGAAGTCTCTTGTTAAGGTGGGAATTTTCAGCCAGAGTAAGCCACAATTCCTCTCTTCTGAGTTGTCTAGTCTCTTGGGAAGTGGCTCCTGACTTTCCTGGGCAGGGACAGCAAAAATTAAGGACAGATTCTTACTCTCTGCATGAGCTTTTCCAGGCCTTGGTGGTAGAACACGAATAATGTGAAGCACAGAAGTGCCCAGATGTTGTGGGTCCTATGTAATTTAGAAGGAGTGGATGGCTTACTATCGCTGAAACTTTTAACTGATATAACTAGGCTATATGGATATAACCAGTTTTCTCTCTGTTGAGAACTGATTAGAGAGGAGTTCTCCTTCAGCCTTGAGAACTTTTAAGAAATTAAACTCATCTGGCCCTCTTTCTGTGTAGGAATTGTGCTTTTGAAGTGATTCCTTTCTTGTGTCATAGGGGACGTACGAGCTAGCCACCACATCAGTATTGATTGGATTATAATAATCTCCTTCCAGACTCTAGTACTCAGTTCTCTCCCCTCCTCAATCCATTCTCCCATTGCAACTAGAATGAGTAATCTCTATTTATTTTAATTTTATATTATGAAAAAAATGTAAACACAAAGGAAAGTAGAATAGTAAAATGAACTTGGTACATCCATCATTCAGATTCAACAATTATTAGGATTCTGCTATATTTGTTTCCTTTTTCCCGTTTTATTTTTCTTTGTTGAAGTATTTTAAAGGAAATTCCAGACATTATGCCATTTCACCTAACATAGTCTTAAAAAAAAAATAAAGACACTTCAAATGTAGCCAAAATGCCATTATCTCACACCATCCTAAATTAATTCTGATTCCTTCATTTTGTCTAGCAGGAATTGGCAGACTTCTGGATCTCTGATCTGTTTTTATATGGCCTGCAAGCTGAGAATGGTTTTTACATTTTAAAAGAAATGCTAAAAAGCAATCCAAAAAGAAAAACAAGTGATAGAATTGTATGTGCCCCACAAAGCCTAAAATGTTTCCTATCTAGCCCCTTTAACCTCCTGATTTGATAGAGTAAGTGATCTTCCAAAATGCATATCTGAGTTTTCCACTCTGCCTAAAATTCCTCTGAATCAAGCCTGGACTCCTTAGTACGATGGGCAGACCCTGCTGCAGCCCTTATTTTTGTCCACCTATCCAGTTGTGCCTGCCATCGTCTGTTCTATATGTCCAGAGCATGGTGAACACCAACCCTTTGCACCTGCTCTTCCATCTGCTGGAACTAGCCCTTTCTTCCTGAAGCTTTTCTTAGTTCTTTGAAGCAGAGTATGTCCCTTCCCCTTCTTCCCTCATCCATGCTTTATGTCTGCCATTATTATCAAATGTTGGTTATATTCCTGCCAGACTCTTCTACTAGTTTGCAAGTCTCCTAGTACTATCATTATGTTTTTGAGCTTTTCTGCTTGTGTTTTTGACTGACCTTTTCTTAGTCATCAATTTTCTTTAGTCAATTCATAATATGAATTCCATTGCCAACCATCTGCTTTCAATGAAGATGCACATGTATATTGTCCTGTTTTGATTTCAGTCATTAAGAGGATTGGGTGGACTACATCAGATGATAGGAAAATCTGCTTCTCCCCAAACGGAGGTTAAGCAGGGCTAGAACAGGGAGACTCCTGGAGTCTGCCTAGGCCAGAGGTGTAAACAGTGAGGCACTTACGATTTCATGCAGACCAGGCCAGGCCACAGCCAATCAAACAAGGAATCCCAGAGGACATGAAGGGAATTGAGAATTAGCCTGTCAGAGGGGAAAGGGTCCATCCATCTGGGCCAAGGCTTGTAAGTGTGGTGTCAGCAAG
This sequence comes from Giraffa tippelskirchi, assembly GCF_054371585.1. Classification (NCBI taxonomy): domain Eukaryota; kingdom Metazoa; phylum Chordata; class Mammalia; order Artiodactyla; family Giraffidae; genus Giraffa; species Giraffa tippelskirchi. The sequence continues at coordinate 115,035,977 of NC_137280.1, read as the reverse complement.
GGATAAATTAGCATGGCGCCTTTGGTGTCCAGCAAGTTGCTCCAGCTGGTGAGATGCAGAAAGCTTCAAGCACCACACTAAATAGAATAGCCTTTAAACACTTTTTGGGGAGGGCTCACATGTGCATTTTACAAAACTCTTGATAGTGTTGGAAGAAAAATTGCAGGGAGGGAGACTATGGCAGAAGTTCAGAAGGAATCTAGGAGGGCTTAAACTAAATTCTTAGTGGGGATGGAGTTGGGGATGAGAACTTGAGAACTGTATAGGTGGTCTTAAATGGTCTTTTGGATGTGGAGTGGTGAGGGAAAGGGGAGAGCCCACTTCTGATTTATTCAAAAGAAAAGATGGGTGGATATGAGACTGTAATTGAAGAGGGGGCCTGGGCCAGAGATGAGGCTCTGCAAGACAGCTTATAGGAGCCACACATATAGATGGGATTGCCCAGGAAGATTATGTACAGTCGGAAGAGGAGAGGTTTCAGATGGAACAGGGGGCTGGAACATCCAAGGGTCAGCAAACTCAGGAGTCAGCACCTGGCCCTGAAGAAGGTAATCCAGCATGGTCTGAGTGGAATAAATCAGATTGAATAGATGCGGCATGTGGGGAGATAGGACATGAAGACCACTTTTTCAATATGCAACTGTGGACAGGAGGCAGGATGGCAAAAGCAGTATCTGAAGGGGAAGGAATAGTTGAGACAATTTTAAATTTACACTTTAACATTTTTTTCGTTGGGAAGATCCCCTGGAGAAGGAAATGGCCACCCAATCTAGTATTCTTGCCTGGAAAAATGCCATAGACAGAGGAGCCTGGCAGGCTATTGTCCATGGAGTCACAAAGAGTCGGACACAAGTGAGCACACACCCACACACAAACTTTTTTTGGGGAATAATTTCCAATATACAGACAATTTTTAATAATGCAGCAAAAACAACATTTTAAATCAGCTGTACTCCATTAAAAATTTTAAAAAGATAAAGAATAAGAAATAAATCCTAATAATCATCACATTATTTTTAATATAAATAAATTTAAAACATTAAAAAATAGTGAAAAAAATACCCTTTATTCATTCACCTGTGGTTAACTTTTTACTTCATTTTATCTTCTTTCTCTTGCTGTTTCATGCATATCTATCTATTTTTCTAAACCATTTGAGGGTAACATACACATCATGGCCCTTTATCCGTAACACTTCAGTGTGTATTTATAGGGATATTCTCTTGCATAACTACAGTGCAGTTGTCAGCTTCAGTAAACTTAATGTTGTTAATGACTTTTGCCTGACTTACCATACATATTCCAGTTCCATCCGTTGACACAGTTATTTTTTATAACAGCCTTTACCTCCAGTACAGATCCAGTTGATGTCAGGTATTGAATTTAGTGGCCAAATCTCTTCAGCCTGCTTTAATATGAAGCATTTCTGTAGCTTTTGTATTTTATGAAAATGATACTTTTGAAGAATATAAATACCTTTTAGGAGAATGTTCTATTTTTGGATTTATCTGATCTACCTGATATTCATTTTTCAGTTCAGGTAATGCATTCTGTAGGTGACATGTCCTTCTCAGGGTGTCACTTCTGGAATCACATGATGTTTATCTGCCCCCATTGGAGATACTAATTTAAGATGACTGGCCAAGCCATGGTTTAATCTCTCCACTATGTGATTACTGGTTTTTCCCTTGCAGTCTGTGAAGGAGTATTTTAAGACCTTGCATATACACTGCTCGTGAGAATTCCCCCCAGACTTAGAATCCTTTGATAATTCTCCCCAATCCAGTCTTTACTCTGATAATTGCAGAATGCTGATTTTTTTCTTCCAACTCTACTATTCCCTCCACATTTACCAACAAGCCCTGGCATTCTCCTGTAAACAGGAGGCCTCCCTTTCTCCCGTTTATACCTGTATGAACTCATGTAATCCTATTTTCAGTAGTTTATAATTCTTGACATAATTGCTATGGAGTGTAAATGCAGTGTTGAAGCTGGCTCTTGTGGTCTTGTCATATGCCCACATCATCTTTTTGTCACTGCTGAGCATTTTCTTATTTGCTGTCATAACGATGTCTCAGCTCATCTTATACCTATCCTGGCCCCAGCCTGGAATCCTCCAGGTTCATTTTAGTAGATAATGGTAGTAGAGTCCAAGAACAGAGTGCTGGATTGTGCTCATTAACTCAGATATTTTTGATTCTTAGCTTTTCACAGACAAAGCTAGAGAATATATGTACATTTACACACATATACGTACAAATATTGGAGAAAGAAATGGCAACCCACTGCAGTATTCTTGCCTGGAAAATCCCATGGACAGAAGAACCTGGTGGGCTACAGTCCATGGGGTCTCAAGAATCCAACCCGACTTATTGACTACACCACCACCACCACATACAAATATACATACATGTAAATGTACATTTATATAATGTGCACATCTGTATATAATTTATAAATCATTAGCTCACAGTAATACCTCTGATTTGTCCCCACAGGGTCTTTCTTGTCTTCCCCTATTCCATATTATTATGTTCCTTCTTCCTCTAGGAGAGCCCTGGCTCCCAACTAAATCAACACATTTACTCAGTCTAGTAACAGATCTAAAATTGTTCTGAATTGCTTTGCCCATAACACTACAGGAAACAAACCTTCCCAAACTAGTTAAGTTGTTTGCAGCTCTTCCCCACTGCTCACTCCAGCCTTCTCAAAACTGGGAGTATGTATTACAAAGTTACATATTATGTACCCAAGTGACATGGGTTAGTTCTTCCTTTTTTTTGTTTCGGTCTTACATTTACCATATTCATGTAAAACACAAGTGAGTTCACTGGTTTCCACTCACTTTATAGTTTAAGCCTTTCCCAGTCTTATTGATCTAATTTTATTTTTTGAATCTGCAAAACATTATCATGCTTCCATGAATAAAAGCCATACAGAAAGCTGTAATCAGAGTGTCTCTCCTCCCCTCTTCTGTTCTATTCCCCCACTCTATACCTTATAGGAAACAGCCTTCACTATTTTGTGGATTTTCTCATTACTAAAAAGATAAAGTTATATGCTTGTTATTTTTTATTTTCCTTCTTACATAAGATGTAGCATATATGCTCACTTTTGCTTTACAGCATATCCTGGAAATTGCTCCCTAACAATTTATAGAAATGTTCCTCTTCTTTTTAGTACTCCATTGTGTATATGTGCCATATACACTAGTCTTCTATGCTTGGACATGTAGATGATTTTCTAGATTTTGTAGTTAAAAATAATGCTACGATGAATAACTTTGTGCACATATGCTTTTGTATTATTGGAAGTGTATCTTCAGTGTAAATTCCTAGATGGGATTTCTGGATTGGAGTATAATGCATATAGTTGTGTAGGTATTGGCAAATTTCCTTCAACAGAGGTTACGCCAATTTGCATTCTCAGTAATGTATGAGACTGTCTCCACAGCCTCACCCAAAGAGTGTATTTTTAAACTTTTGAATATTTGCCATTCTAACATGTGAGAAGGGGCATCTTAGTATAGTTCACATTTGCATTTCTCTTATTATGAGCGAAATTGAAAACATGTTTAAGGACCATTTTAGTATTTCTTTATATGAATTGTTCATGTTCTTTACCCATTTTCTGTAGGATTTTTAGTCTCTTTAACTTTAAAACATTGTATATTAGAGATATTAGCCTTTATATATAACATGTTGCAGATATTTTCTTCCACGTTGTCATTTATTTTTTTGGTTTTGCTAATGGTATTTTTTTGCCATGCAAGTTTACTTTTATTTCTGTGTAATCAGCTGTGTTAATCTTTTATTACATCTGGGTCATAAAAAGCTTCTTCTGTACTCAGGTTGTAGAGGCATTCACCCATGTTTTCTTCTAGTGTCACTTTTTAATATTTAGAGTTCTGCTACATTTGGAGAGGGCTTCCCTGATAGCTCAGTTGGTGAAGAATCCACCTGCAATGCTGGAGACCCCAGTTTGATTCGTGGCTCAGGAAAATCATCTGGAGAAGGGATCAGCTACCCACTCCAGTATTCTTGGGCTTCCCTTGTGGCTTAGCTGGTAAAGAATCCATGTGCAATGCAGGAGACCTGGGTTTGATCCCTGGGTTGGGAAGATCCCCTGGAGAAGGGATAGGCTACCCACTCCAGTTTTCTGGCCTGGAGAATTCCATGGACTGTATAGTCCGTGGGGTCGCAAAGAGTTGGACATGATTGAACGACTTTCACTTCACTTCACTTATATTTGGAGTTTATTCCTGTGAATGATGTAAAGGATGGATCTACTTCCAACACTATTAAAGAGAGCATTTTTGTTTCATTAATTTGAACTACCACCTTTATCATATACTTGATTCTGTGTGTAATTGGGACTATTCTGGAGTTTTATCCTATTCTGTTTTTTTGTATACCAGTACCACGCTGTTTGGGCTTCCCTGTTTGGCTGTTTGGTTCACACAGTAGAGAATCCACCTGCAATGCAGCAGACCCAGGTTTGATCCCTTGGTCAGGAAGATCCCCTGGAGAAGGGAATGGCTACCCACTCCAGTATTCTTGCCTAGAGAATTCTGTGGACAAAGGAGATTGGTGGGCTACAGTCCATGGGCTTGCAAAGAGTCGGACACAACTGAGCAACTAACACTCACTTTTCACCACACTATTTTAGTTATAACAGCCTTTGGAGTATTTAAATAGTATGAGTAGTTCTCCTCCCTTACAGTTTTTCTTTTTCTCTTTTTCCACCTGACAAATTTTGTGTTTCCCTGGCAATTTCAGGGGATTTGATTTTGTGTTGTAGAAACTTGAACGTCTTTCTCTTCTCAGAGCTGAGGGTGAGTAGAGGTGGAGGGGCCCAGATCAAAGGGAATGGGTGGAGCATGGTCCCTCATGTGATGGGAACAGGATTCAGAGCACAGATAAAAGGTGTGTTGCTATTGATGGTCTGGATTTCCAGTGGCCACTCAGTAGCTCTCACATTTTAAATGGCATGACTTCTCTGCCCCAGGTTGTAAAGAAAGGCAGCATGGAACTAGGGTTGTGCCAACATTCTTCAGTGACTTCTAATGATCTCTTACCTGATATTACTTAATAGTCATTTTGTGGAGCCTTCTCAGATGAACTACCTTTTCATCTTCATTTTTTAAAATGTCTACTGAGTGATTCTTTATTTTAGCTTCCTGGTGATATTCTGAGTTCCTAGCTCCTCCTGTTCTGTAAATGTTAATTCAGAGTCCATTATTCACTCCTGTAAGCATAAATTGGATCGTGAATGCAGGTGTTTATATGTGTCCACTCCATAGTATATATCTTACTTTTCTTTTATTGCCTCTGCTTTCTTATCACATGTTCACACATAGAGTTTCTAAGTAGAATTACAGAGTACTGACCAAGGAGGGGTTTGATACATAGGTAAGAGGGAGGTCTGAATTTTAACTAAGTCTAATTACAAATGTCTAATTGTCTAAGGCTGGGTGACAACTAAGTTAGAACTGTTGCTTCTGTTCTCAAGAGTCAGTGCTGACAGGTGTGTGCTGACAGAGTGCCAGCTGTGTGTAGACTGCCTTCAAGGGAGTAAGGAGTCACTGCCTGGGCCTTAAAATCTGCTTTGAGAAGGAGTTTGCCTTTCCTGAGTCCTGTGGTTTATCCCCAGGTTCCAACTCTGATCCAATAACCTGACCTTGATTAAATAATGAATTAGGTGCTATAGCATATAGAATTAACCAAGTGACTGGCACTGTTCTTCATACCTTATATATGTTATTTAATACATCAGTTCTATTGCCCTCATTTTACAGATGAGGAAACTGGCATAAAGAGTTTAAGTAACTTTTGGGGGGCTCATACAGCTAGGTATTTATGCCTAGGCAGTATTGTTTCCTTTGCTTGGCAGTTTGTATTTTAGCTTCTGATCTTTGATATGCTCTGACTGCAGTTAGCCTGTTCATAAAGTGGAAATGAATGCCTCTGCCTGGCAAGCCGGAGTGTGTTTTTCCATGTAGAGTTCTTCCCTGACTAAACCACTCTCCAGGGTCAGTGTTTTCCTTGGAAAGGAAATTCAGGAGGCTATACCAACAACAGGCATCTACAGCTTGTTTTCTTTCTCATCTCTGACATGACTGTCCTCATGATTTCATAACCAACTCCCCATTACCTCCACTCATGTACTGATTTCTCCTTTAGTTTTGCCAACCCTCTGCTGAGTATGACTTCTTAGCTTTTGTCTTATTAATCTTTCTGTCTCCTATTCTTCAGAGATTCTTTTGACCCTCTGTTTGGTTTTCAGAGACTGGTGGCATTTTTCAACAACTGGTCAATGTTGCCCTTGATTCTGTGCATCATTCCAATCCATTTCAACTTGCCATCATGCTAAGCTGTTATGTATGAATAGAAAACATCTATGTTCCATTGGCAACTCCGGGCTCTAGCATTTTAACATTACTCCACAGGGGCAGAAATTTTGGCATGTCCATGATTGTACCCCTAGCAGTTAAAAATGGTACCTATCACACTGTATGTGGTCAGTAAACATTTGTAGAGTGAATGAGTGAATTTGGATATTAATTCCTTCAATTTTCTAAAGTGAAGGTATCATTTTCATTTTCTTGGTTTAGTGTCACATTTGAAGACGAGGGGCACTGAGGATGAGGAATCAACTGAAAAGTATGAAAATATTGGAAAAGCAGAGTCTGTGTGGCCAAAAGTGGAAGGTCTTCACAAAGATCATATGCAGGAGTCTAAGGTTGGTGAAACTTGTGATTGGGATAGCAAGGTAGAAAATCAGATGGACAAGCCTGAGGGAAAAAGAATGAAGGAAGACAAAAGTGGCATCAGGGAAAAGATTGGCAAAGCCAGGAATACAGCAAATATAAAGATAGAACAGGAAGATGAAGCATCTGAGAAAAGCTTACATCTGAGCTCAAAATATGTTATACACCAGACTGTCCCTATAGAACAGAAAAACAGTGAACAAGTCAAATGTGTGGAGAGCATTAATGGAAACTCTCATCCCAGTCTACAGCAAAAGGCCAGTGCTGTTAAGAAGTCACATAAATGTGATGACTGTGGGAAATCCTTCAAATACAATTCCCGACTTGTTCAACATAAAATTATGCACACTGGTGAAAAACGCTATGAGTGTGATGACTGTGGAGGGACTTTCCGTAGCAGCTCAAGCCTTCGAGTCCACAAGAGAATCCATACGGGGGAGAAGCCGTACAAGTGTGAGGAATGTGGGAAAGCCTACATGTCCTATTCCAGCCTTATAAACCACAAAAGCACCCATTCTGGAGAAAAGAACTGTAAGTGTGATGAGTGTGGAAAATCCTTCAATTATAGCTCAGTTTTGGATCAGCATAAGAGAATTCACACTGGGGAGAAGCCCTATGAGTGTGGTGAGTGTGGGAAGGCCTTCAGGAACAGCTCTGGCCTCAGAGTCCACAAAAGGATCCACACAGGTGAGAAGCCCTATGAATGTGACATCTGTGGGAAAACCTTCAGTAATAGCTCTGGCCTTAGAGTCCACAAAAGGATTCATACAGGGGAGAAACCCTATGAATGTGATGAGTGTGGGAAGGCCTTCATTACCTGCAGAACACTTCTAAATCATAAAAGCATCCACTTTGGAGATAAACCTTATAAATGTGATGAGTGTGAAAAATCATTTAATTATAGCTCTCTCCTCATTCAGCATAAAGTTATCCACACTGGAGAAAAACCTTATGAATGTGATGAATGTGGGAAGGCTTTCAGGAACAGTTCAGGCCTTATTGTGCATAAAAGGATCCACACAGGAGAGAAACCTTACAAATGTGATGTCTGTGGCAAAGCATTCAGCTATAGCTCAGGCCTGGCAGTCCATAAAAGCATTCACCCTGGGAAGAAAGCCCATGAATGTAAGGAGTGTGGAAAATCCTTCAGCTATAACTCACTTCTTCTTCAACATAGAACCATTCACACTGGAGAGAGACCTTATGTATGTGATGTCTGTGGAAAAACTTTCAGAAACAATTCAGGACTCAAAGTCCACAGGCGACTCCATACTGGGGAAAAACCATATAAGTGTGATGTGTGTGGAAAAGCCTATATCTCACGCTCTAGCCTTAAAAACCACAAAGGAATCCATCTTGGGGAGAAGCCCTATAAATGTAGTTATTGTGAAAAATCCTTCAATTACAGCTCTGCCCTTGAACAACATAAAAGGATTCATACAAGGGAGAAACCCTTTGGGTGTGATGAGTGTGGAAAAGCCTTCAGAAATAATTCAGGCCTTAAAGTCCATAAACGAATCCACACTGGGGAGAGACCTTACAAATGTGAAGAATGTGGGAAGGCCTACATCTCACTTTCAAGCCTTATAAATCATAAAAGTGTACACCCTGGGGAAAAGCCCTATAAGTGTGATGAGTGTGAGAAAGCCTTTATCACATACCGAACCCTTATAAATCACAAAAAAATTCATCTTGGGGAGAAGCCCTACAAATGCGATGTGTGTGAGAAATCTTTTAACTACACCTCACTTCTTTCTCAACACAGAAGGGTCCACACTAGAGAGAAACCCTATGAATGTGACAGGTGTGATAAGGTCTTCAGAAACAACTCAAGCCTTAAAGTGCATAAAAGAATTCATACTGGTGAGAAGCCCTATAAATGTGATGTGTGTGGAAAAGCCTACATCTCACACTCAAGCCTTATTAACCATAAAAGTACCCACCCTGGCAAGACCCCCTACACATGTGATGAATGTGGAAAAGCTTTTTTCTCAAACAGAACTCTTATAAGCCATAAAAGAGTCCATCTTGGGGAGAAACCCTTCAAATGTGTTGAATGTGGGAAGTCTTTCAGTTATAGCTCACTCCTTTCCCAACACAAGAGGATACATACAGGGGAAAAACCCTATGTGTGTGATGGCTGTGGGAAGGCATTCAGGAACAGCTCAGGCCTCACAGTGCATAAAAGGATACACACAGGTGAGAAACCCTATGGATGTGATGAGTGTGGGAAAGCATACATCTCACACTCGAGTCTTATCAACCATAAAAGTGTCCATAGTGGGCAGCAGCCCTATAATTGTGAGTGTGGGAAATCCTTCAATTACAGATCAGTCCTTGACCAACACAAAAGGATCCACACTGGAAAGAAGCTATACCAATGTAACGAGTGTGGGAAGGCTTTCAATATCAGATCAAATCTCACCAAGCATAAAAGAATCCATACTGGAGAGGAATATTTAAATGTGACAAATATGGGAAGTCATAGTGGCACATCACAGAAGAGAACTCATGAGGGAGGGAATGCTCTGGATGGGACCAGGATGAGCATGTCTCTGTAGGAGGCAGAGTTTACCAAGTATCAGGGAACACAAGTGGAAGAAAAACTTTATAAGAGTATTTGAGGTCCTTGTTCATGGCTTATAATTTACACAGTATAAATGAAACCATGAGTAATTTCTTTTCTCTGTGATTTTCAGTCATAGCCAGCAAGAAAGGTTCCAGTGTTGAAGTAGGTGAGCCCTTATGGAATGTAAAATATTTAGTTCATGCTGGGAATAAAACCTATCAAAGTGATGGATTATGAAAAAAGCCTTCAAAATAAGTAAACATTTCTGGACATAAGAAATACAAATGAGAAAAAGACTTCAATTAGAAGTCACATAGTCACCAACAGAAAGTTCATATATGGGTAAATTCTCTGAGTAGAAATGTAGGAAATTCAGGAATAGCTTTGAATTCCAGTTATCCTTTGGTCAGTGGAAAAGATCCAAGAAGGACCTCCAATAGGCTAATTCAGGGAAAGGAAACAAGGCTTCAGGGAATATAAATTAATACAGTAGTGGTCATGAAGAACAACTTTGATATAACTGATTTGGGAGAGTGATGGCAACTTGTGAAAATTTGGATTTCATTGTAGGAAATGTAAAAAGTATAGACTTATAAATCTTACAGAAAATAGGAGAGAGTCACTCATAAATAAATTCAAGTTGATTGGACTATACTGTTGTAATGTTGTGATATACACTACTGAATGGGTGAAACTTTAAAATTTTTCAAATAAACACCCTTAATGAATCATGAATGTGTGATAAGTGAAAATATCACACATTATGCTACAAATGAAGGGTTCTACCATGGACAGAAATTTAGCACATTTAATAACTAATGGAACGCATCCTCAACATGCAAAAAGAATTGATTCAGGGATTCCTATGAATAGGAATTCTGAGCAGGAGGGCATTTTATTGCAGGACCTGAAAAGCTAAGTAGCTACCTGTTATTGGGGGATAGGAGAAAATTCCTGCTTCTTAACAATCCTGTTAAATGTTTGATTGTTTGTGTTATTGTAAAGATTTCATGCACTACATGTGTTTATTGTCTGTTGTAAAATGTTATGAATTTCTGTTCAGGGCTCACTCTCAGCCATGAAGAGCCAGAGAGTTGTGGCAAGGTAAGGTGAAACTCCAATAAAGGAATTCTTCAAAAGTAAACAGGCTGTGACATACTTTAGGTGGAAGAACACACAGAGAGCCATTTGTGTGTCTTGTCTCTGTGGGTAAGTTATACCAGATGCAGACCAAGGAGCGCAGCAGGGGATGCATCCCTCAGGGCTGGTAGCTCAGATTTCATGAGAAATTAGGTGGTACCTGCACCAGAAGTGAAGATTGGATTGATCCTCATACTGGGGCTGGATACTAACCCCTGGAAGCAGACAGGTTGGGTGAGTGGTCAGTCACAAAATAGAAACTGTTCTCTTGGAACCAGACAGAATTTCACAAAATAGTGTTAACTGTATGTAAGGCTGGAGACTTCCCAGATGGCACTAGTCATAAAGAACCCACCTGCCAATGCAGGAGACATGGGTTCAATCCCTGGGAAGATCCCCTGGAGGAGGGCATGGCAACCCACTCCAGTATTCTTGCCTGGAGAATCCCATGGACAGAGGAGCCTGGTGGGCTACAGTCTGTAGGGTTGCAAAGAGCTGGACACGACTGAAGCAACTTAGCACACATATATAAGACTATTAACTAGGTAACACAAAGAATGAAAAGTGAGTCTTTTGAGAATTAAGTAACCTGTCCAGGAATTTTCCTGGTGGGGCTTATCAGTAGAGGCCAAATTCTAAGTCAAGTCTCTCTGGCTCCAAACTCCACTCTTTACAAGAGGACGATGTTTAGTCAGACAGTTTCTTGGTTCTCTCTAGGATTCCTGTTTTTATACACATAGTTTCCATGCCTCTTTTTAGAAGTATTTCTTCCACTTGCTTCCAAACAAGGTAAGTTTTGATGGTGGTGGGAGAGAGGGATGGTGGTAGAAAAGGGAGAAGGAAAGAGCATTTTTGTCACTCATTTCCACTTTGGAATGTCACAACCACACTTGCTTTTTGTCCTCTACCTGCAGCACTGACAAACCTGACCCTGTCCATAGACTTGGATTAGTTTATTCAGCAAATACTTGTTAAGGATCTGCTAGACACATCCATTGTCTCATGTGCTAGGCACCAGTAGATAGCGGACGGTGGCTACAGCAAAACCACCCTAATGGATGCTGAGCTAAACCTTGGGCTTTGCGAGGAAAGTGATCTCCACCTACTGAGAAATGAGGCACCAGTGACATCTGAGCAGGATATTGAGTTGGGTCTTTTATTTAAGAGAATGGGAAATAGGATGGCCTGGTCAGAGGCAGCATTGGAAATGCCTGCATTGTCCAGAGGGGGCCAGTCCCTGGAGGTCTGGTGTACAGTGGGCAGAACGGAAAGAGGCCATGGAGTATTGATTCCCAGTAGTCACTGAGCATCTACCAATCTTTGATTTGCTAGATATAGGGCCAGCTCTGTTTGATAAGGTTACTTAAAGTTTCCATGTGGCCAGGGCTGTTGGTGTGCCTGTGGCCTGAAGTTCCCAACCCCCTCACACACACACACACTCCTACATGAGTTCATGTGGACCTAATGCATCACCTACTTTCAAAACAGACACAGGTTAAATACAAGGGAGAAGACATTTAATGCACGAGTGGGGATTCTGAATGCCCCAGCCTACTGAGCATCAGGACATGCTCCTGCTACAAACTCTGTTGACTCAGGCACATGGAGAATGAGCCACAGTCTATCTAGGGCCAGATATGTACTGCTTGGACTGATTCCAGAAGAGCAGGGTGTCTTTGGGTCTCCAGCCCTAACAGGCAGACTGTGTAGAACCGATCCAACTAGCTGGTGCAGCTGCACCTACTTAAGCCCACATCAGGACTTGAGCTAGTTTAGGGACCACTAACCCCCACTTCTCCCAAAGAACATCTGATATCCAAGAAGAAAAAATTGCCAACGTGTAGGTAAATTGAAACACTGTATTTTTTAAAGTGACATGTCTAATTCTCAAGGCTAAAAAATAAATGGAATTTGGACAATAGTAGGTAAATTGGAGGCTGGAACATCTCTGTGAAAGTGGGTTAAGCACTTGGATTATTTGACAGGGTGGTCAAGATGCTGTTTAAAATGGTAAAATGTCATGGGCAAGCACTAGGAAGGATAGAAATAATTTGAAAAATCTAAACTGGAAAATGTTAAAGGCTAGAAAAGGAAAAATGATATCAAAGGTGAGACAGTACTTTGTTTCTGGTGAAGGTCATCTAGGTTATTTGGATCAGTTTCCCAGAAAAAAACGTTGAAAAATGGTTTCTTACAAAAAATATATTTTTAAAATATTTGGCTGCCTCTGGTCCTGTTTGCAGCAAGTGGATCTCTGTTGCATCATGCAGAATCTTTCATTGCAGCATGTAGATTCTGGAGTATACTGGCTCAGTAGTTGCAGTGAGCAGGATTAGTTGCTCTGCAGCTTGTGGGATCTTAGTTCCCTGACCAGGGATCGAACCCATGTCCTCTGCATTGCAAGGTGGATCCTTAACCACTAGACCACCAGGGAAGTCCCTAAAGAAGTTTTTTTAAAATGCAGATGGCATGTCCTCCCTTCCCCTTAAAAGAGCCTGGAGTCTGAAAAGACTGCAGTTTAAACAGGCAGAGCTGTTTTAAGATGGGGTCTTGTCATCAGAGATTAACACCAAAGCAGCTTAGGCCCCAGACTGTGCTGATGCTATAAAAGAGTTAGGCCCCACTTCACCTGCCACAAAGAGTGAGAGAAATAGAAGGATGATAGGGCCAGGCTCACCCAGGGTGATGAATCTTACAGGTGACTTCCAAAGTTAAGTTGGGTTACCAGAGTGCTATACCCTCTGGACAAGATAAACCAAATCTAGACCCATCCCCCTCCCCACCCCTCAGGGTACTTTTGTTGCCAAGCATAGCAGTAGAAGAAAAAGAATATCCCTGACAGATTGTGGTCCTTGACCAACCCTTACAACCCAGAAGCAAACAACTTCCCTGGAAGAGGACTCCTTCAATCTAGACCTCAGGTAACAATTTTTTCAGGGGTAATAATCAGAAATAATAATCAGGCACAAGGGAAAAAGCGTGACTGAAAACCAGCAGAAAAGAACAGACCCACACAGACTTCACATTAGAATTAATGGGTATGTTTGTGAGAACAACTGTTTAAAATACTTAAAGATGTATTTGGCAACAGATGGTGAAATAAGGGGAATAAGAATTGGTGAGCTGGAAGATATGATTGAAGTTTTATCCAGAATGCACCATGGAGATAAAGAAATATGGGAAAACACAGAAAAATGGGAGGGTCTCACTGAAAAGTTTATATTTAATCACAGTTTTAAAAGGCAAAGATGGAAGAAAGGCAAAGGTAATTGGGCTGAGGATATTTCAGAACTGATGAAAAATAACAAGTCTATAGATTTAAAGCCCAAAGAATACAAATTAGGATAAATTTATCAAATCATATCTACATGCATCATAGTGCAACTGCAGGAAATCAAGAAATTAACAAAGATTTAAAAATTACCTTCAAAGGAACAAACTTCCCAACAGCAACAACAGAACCCAGATGAGTAGAATGAAAATGTCAGTATAAAGGTAGAAAATAACTGTCAAATTAGAATTTTGTACCCAATGAAGATACCTTTTATGAATGAGAAGAAAATAAGCACATAAGACAATTTTGTTTCATTCATCCCCTGCTGACCCTTACTAAAGGAAATTATAAAGAATGTACTATAGAAGGAAAGTGATCTCAGACTGGACTTTTAGATGTGAAAAGGAATGAAGAGCAAAATATGTATAAATGTAACTGAGCATTTTATACCAAACAATAAAAATGTACAGTTGTTAAGACAGACTTAAAATACCAGAAAACAGTGATATATAAATCACAAGAGTAAAATGGATTGAAGTATTAGGGTGAAGGTTTTGGTTACTCTTATTAATATTGTAAAATCTAGAGGAATCATAAAAATAGAACATATAAAATCAATACTAGTAGAAAAAAAATGTTTAATTAAAAATGTAAGTTAAAAAAAAGAGGGGTGAGACCAAAAAAAAAAAAAAAGACAGTAAATCTTAAGCCAAAAAAAACTCCACAATATTTACACATAATTTAATTTCACTAAATGACGAAGATTGTCAGGGAGTGTCTTAGTTTGGGCTGCTACAGCAAAACACCACATGCTAGGTGGCTTATAAATAACAAAAAATGTATTAATATTTCTTAATTCTAGAGGCTGGAAGTCCAGAGTGATTGGAGATCAGCATGGTTGGGTGCAGGCTTTCTTCAGGGTTATAGACTTCTTGTATCCTCACATGGCAGAAGTGATTAGGGAATCTTGGAGGGGTGTCTTTTATAAGAGCACCAATGCTATTCATGAGGGCCAAACCTTGATGACCTAATCACCTTCAAAGGCCCCCACCTCCTAACACCATTACATTGGGCATTAGGATTCCAACTTGCGAATTCTGGGGAAACACACAGACCTTAGCTCACAGGGCAAAAGTACAAAACCCCACTACATTACTACTTACAAGAGACTCAAATATAAGGACACTAAGTTTGAAAGTAAAAGAATGGAAAGAAGTTATATGAAGCCAACATAAAACTGACATAGCTCTACTAATACTAGATAGAACAGGGACTTCAAGGCACAAACCATTCTTAGAGATAAAGAGAGTTGTTACATTAAGACAAAACATTCAGGAAAGAAAAAACACTGAAAAGATAGAACAGTTATAAGTTAGTATCTACCTAAAAAGTATTTAGAACACAAAGAAAAAAATGTAAAATCCAGTTATGATTTTTTTTACCTCTCTAATTAATTAATAGGACAAGCAGACTAAAAATTGGTAAAGATACAGATTTAAACAATAAGGTTAACAAGCATTCTAATGCATATGTATAGGACACTGCACCAGTGTATCAAGGATGCATATTTTTTGTCAAGAACACCTGAAATATTTTCAAAAATACCTACACAATGTTTTATGTGTCAATTATACTTCGGTAAACCTGGGGTGGGGGGCTTGACAAATATGCTGGACCAGAAAGTAAATCTGAACAAAATTTAAATAACAAATTAGAAATTAATAAAAAAAAATGCATAAAGCATGTCTATTCAGAAATTTGCATAAACATTTTAAAATCACAGTTCAAAGAAGAAAGTATTTTCAACTGAATGATAATGAAAATACTACATATCAAAACCGGAGAGATATTGCTTAGACAGTGCTTAGAAATTTATAGCTTAAAAGATATTTCAGAAAATCAGAAAACCTGGTAATTAATCACCTAAGCAACACTTCAAAAAGAAAATCAAATCCTAATGGAAGTTACAACAAGGAAATAATAAAGAGCAGAAACTAACAAAATAGAAAAACATTATAGAGACCAGAGCCAAATGTCTGTGTGTTTTGAGAAACCTCTGGTGAGACTGATCAAGAAAAGAAAGCCTGAATAACCAAAGTCAGGGATAAAAAGGGAGAATACAGAGTACTGTAAATTTTTCTTCTCTGAACATACACTGACCTCCTTGCTCTCTGCTATTCTGAGAGAATAGCTCACTCCTAAATTCCTGAGTCAACAATTCTGAGAACAGGAATGTAACAGTCACGATGAGCCAAATCAGAAAGAAGCACAACTCATTTCTGTAAGATTGCAATACCTAAAAAAAAAAAAAGATTGCAATACCTACCTTACCAAAACCCACCAAAACTGCAGTATTCAGTGCTGCTTTTGTTTCTTTCCCCTATAAAACCTCCCTCATTCCTCATGTTTGGGGAGACAGTCCCTTTAAATCTTTCCCTGGTACAACAGTTTGAATAACTTCCCTTGAAGTCTCAGCAGATTTCTAAAGTTTTGTGTTACAAATGCTACAGACATTAAAACAAGATATTATATCACAGTTTTGTGCCAATAAATTAGAAATTTTATTTGAACTGAGAAAATTCCTGGGGGGGAGAAACAAAACTTACTAAAGGTCTCACAGTTGGGAGGAGTATGGGAAAGATTCTGAAGTGAGTTCAGTCCTTATGGAGCTCACAGGAGGAGTGAGTGGAGGAAGAAGCAACGGAGAGGGAAGGGAAAACCTTAATCAACAGTGAGTTTGAAAATGCCTGCCATAGGAGTGCACTCTATTTCTAGCAAATATGTCTGAAAGCAAAAGCCTGAAAAATAATTTCATCAGCGTTTATGTACAGAGACACTATGGGTAAAAAGTACTGAATATCAGTCATGAAATGCAAGGGAACTTTTCCCTCATGAGATTAAAAAATGATAAATGGTCACCTAAGGATCAGCTAGCTGAGGACAGACAGTTGGGACCTGAAGTCTGTCTGCATCAGGACCTTAAGGTTTCCTAGGGAACTCCCTGGCCTAGGAAGTCCCTCCAAGTCTCTTTCCCAACCTCAGCTGAGGGCCTTGACTGGAGACATGCAGAAGGAAGTCAGAATATTTAACTTGATTTTTATTTCCATTGAGTGTTCCCATTTAGACCTGGCAGTTCTTCTCAGGCTGTGAATAGTATCAGTTATGCTCAGGAAGGAGTTTGTGTGAATCCCACGCAGAGAGGCAACACAGTGTAGTAGCCAAGAGCAGTCTCTCCGCCATGAAGCTGGGGTTCAAGTAAGGACTCTCACTTATTCCCAGATGACTAAGCAAGCAACTATACCTTCTGTTTTTTTGCTCATGTGTCCTCATCTACCTCTTGTTGGGATAATAATGGTAACAACCTCAGAGGTTGTAATGAGGGTTGGGGAGGTTCGTGTTATCAGAGCCCTTAGAAATGTGCTTGGAATGAGAAGCATTTGTAGAAGGGTGTGGGAAGTAAGTCTGACAGTGTGGTGGCCCCTGTCCAAGGATTCATACATCTAGATGGACACTCAGGCGATGGAATACAGCCCCATCTTCAAGCCAAGAAAATCCCCCAAGGACCACCCCACACGAGATTTGAGAAGAAATATTTTTTTGGATATGTTTACTCTGTGGTATTTGCTTCTAAGCAAGCAATCCATTGTTTCTAAGCAAATATGCTTTTTTTTTTCTGGAAAAGGGGTCAACAAGAAGAGCCTCCAGCTCTAGTCCAGTGACCCCGAGTGTTGGGTTGATCAAGGGCTGCTTCACACTTGCTTCTCTGGCTAGGCAGCCTGCCCACTCACGCTGTCACAGTTTTCTCCCCACTCCCTCCCCATCCCTCTGTTTTCTTGGTAATAGGCATGCTCGTGACTACTGAAGGAAGGGTTGGTGAAAGCCAAGCTTCCACCATCTTAACCATGGCTGTTTTGGGTTCCTGAAGACCTCAGAGAATAAAAGGAGGCTCTGGAATGGCAGGAGAAGTTCCTCTGGTCTGGAGTCAGTATTCTGGTGAATGTGATAATTATCTATAATTTTCCCATCTGTAAAATGAAGGAAAAAACCCAACTCACAAGGTTGCTTTGAGGATTGATGAGAAAGCACTTTGTATTTTATAAAACTTTACATAAACATTATTGTTGATTAATGATCTGTCTTATTTTTAAAAGTTAAAGGAGATAAAGAAGATGAGAGTAAAAATCAATGAAACTGTAACACAACAGAGAGGATCAAAAGTCAAGGTTGGTACTTTGAAAGGAGAATTAAAATTCTCTTCTGGTAGACTTCTGGTATGATAAGAAAGAACAAAGCACAGATAATTATAACAGATACCCTAGGATATTTGGAAGTGTATTTTTAAATTTTGAAACATATAGGAAATTCCTAGTTATAATTTTGTTATTGCATTTTGGTTAGAAACCATACTGTATATGGTTGCTATCCTTTTATGTTTGTAGAGATTTGTTTATGGCCCAGTGTGTGTTTGACCTTAATGAAGATTCCACGAGCACTGGAAAAGAACATGCGTTCTGCAGACTCTGGGTTCAGGCACCTAGATAAAGACATTAGATCAATTTTGTAATATATTCTTCAAATCTTCTCTACTCCTTATGAATTTTTATCCACTTGTTCTATCAATTAATGAGATAATTGTTGAGTTATCTATTTCTACTTACAGATATGTGGGTTTTGCATAATATGTTTGAGGCCATATCGTTAGGTACATCGGAGGAGGCAATGGCACCCCACTCCAGTACTCCTGCCTGGAAAACCCCATGGACGGAGGAGCCTGGTAGGCTGCCGTCCATGGGGCCGCGAAGAGTCGGACACGACTGAGTGACTTCACGTTCACTTTTCACTTTCATGCATTGGAGAAGGAAATAGCAACCCACTCCAGTGTTCTTGCCTGGAGAATCCCAGAGAATGGGGAGCCTGGTGGGCTGCCGTCTATGGGGTCGCACAGAGTTGGACATGACTAAAGCGATTTAGCAGCAGCAGCAGCAGCAGCATTAGGTACATGCAATTACAGACTTGCTACAGCTTCCTTACTAAAACTCTATCTATAGTAATGCCTTTGGCTTACTTATTTTTTTTTCTGGTATTAGTAACATCAGCTTTTTTTTGATTATTGTTATCTAGCATAACTCTTCCCATCCTTTCACTTTCAACCTTTTCTGTATCCTTGGGTATTTTGTTTGTTTGGGGCGTGTTGTTTGGCCAGTCTGTGCCACTTGTGGGATGGGATTGAACCCCCAGCCATGGCAGTGAAAGTGCTGAGTCCAGTGGACTTTCACTGGACCACTGGAGAATTCCCTCTGTATCCTTGTTTTAAATGTGCCTCTTGGAAATAGCATATAGTTGTTGTTTTAAATCAGTCTGATAACTTTTTTTTATCATGGTTATTAGGTATTTAATATATAACTTCTGATATGTTTGGGTTTCAGTTTTATTCACTGCTTATTATCTTTTAAATAGTTTTATTCATTTATTTATTTTATTTTTGGCTGTGTTGGGTCTTTGTTGCTGTGTGGGCTTTTCTCTAGTTGCAGTGATAGGGGCTACTCTTCATTGCAGTGCACAGGCTTCTGCTTATGGTGACTTTTTGTGTTGCGGTGCATGGGCTCTAGAGTGTGTGGGCTTCGGTAGTTGCAGCTCCTGGGCTCTAGAGCACAGGCTCAATAGTCGTGGCACGTGGACTTAGTTGCTCCGTGGCATGTGGGATTTTTCCAGATCAGGGATCGAACCAGTCTCCTGTTTGGCAGGTGGATTCTTTACTACTGAGCCACCGGGGAAGCCCCACACTGCTTATTATTTATCCCACCTAATTTAAATTCTGTTATCTCTTTTCTTACTTTCTTTCAGATTAGATTAGAATTATTCTATTTCCCTCTTTTGATTTGGAAGTTTGTGCTTTTCTTTTAATGGGCAAGGAAATAAACGATCCATTCTTGACTTATGAAAGCCTAGTTTTATCTTCATCCTAGATAATGAAAGGATCTTAAATACTTTATTTATTTCCTATCTTATATGCTATTATTTTGTGAATATTAATTATGTATATATAAATGTATATAGATATGTAATAAAAATACATTATTATTTTCTACATCAAATGTTTATTTACATTTATCCACATATTTACTATTTTAATTACTTTCATACTGCTCTTCGTTCTTCTCTCCCTTCCTCACTTTCCCTGTGAGGTCATTTTTCTTGTTTGAAAAACATCATTTAAAACATTCTGTCCTGTTATTCTACCTTCATTCTTCCTTTCCCTTAAACTTTTTATTTTATATCGGAGTATTGGGCTTCCCTGGTGGCTCAGACAGTAAAAAAATCTGCCTGAAGTAGGGGAGACCCAGGTTTGATCCTTGGGTTGAGAAGATCTCCTGGAGAAGGGAATGGCAACCCACACCAGTATTCTTGCCTGGAGAATTCCATGGACAGGGAGCCTGGCGGACTACAGTCCAAGGGGTCACAAGGAGTAAGACATGACTGAGTGATAAATATGTATATGTAGCTGATTAATGATGTTGTGATATTTTCAGTTTCCACCTTCATTTTTAAGAAACTTTTTTTTCTAGAAATAGAATTCTAGGTTGAGCATAATATTCTCTTGTCACACTGGAGGCACCAAGCCACCAGTTTCTGACTTGGTGAGAAGTCAGCTGGTGAGCAGTCAACTGTTCATCTGTCTGTTTAATATATTCTTTTGTTAATGGCTTCTTTTAAGATTTTTTTTCTCTGTCTTTGGTTTATCCCAGTTTTACTATAATATGTATAGATATGGACTTTTTTTTTTTTTAGTAAGTAATCCTCCTTGGGATTCTTTGGGCTATTAAATTGGTAGATATGTATCTTTCTTTAGTTTTGGTAAATTTTCAGCCATTGTGTGCTTGAATATTAGTTCTATACCATCTCTTTCTAATTTCCTTCTGGGACTCCAACTAAAGGTATGTTAGACCTTCTCATTGTATCACTTATGCCTCTTAATCTCTTGTTCCCATTCCTTTGTCCCCTCACTTCATACCTGGTTTCATTCTGGATGTAACTTACCTTCCAGTTCACTGTGTAATCTGCTTTTATGTGTATATTCTATTTTTCAGTTATAGAATTTCCATCTGCCTCCTTTCTTATAAAATGCCAAATTCTCAAATTTGTCTTTTATGTCCTTGAGCATTGTTATTTTAAAAGCTGTATCTGTACCAGCTTCCTCTGATGCTGATCCCTGAGTATGTCACCAGTCCCTTGCATTAGATTCCCTCCATCCAAATACTTAGAGTGGTTTATATGTTACTGATTGGAACCTGACTGTTACACTGCAAAAGGGAAGTTGGTTCAAGACCTACAGAAGTTGTGGTCTAAAGCCAGGTAACTCATTGCATATGTCATACCATAATTTATTTAACCAATCACCTAATGATAAACACTTCACTTGTTTCCAGTCTTTTTCTAGTATAAATATATTTCCTTATCCATTTGCAATAAGATGTATTTCTTTACCCTCAGCACAATTTGAGACAAATTTTGCTTTTAAGTTTTTGATAGATATTGTAAAATTGCCCTCCCCAAATATTACAACATATAATTCCAACAATGGTGTGTGAAACTTTGTTTCCCTACACCTTCACCACATTTTTCACGCTTGCCAAGCTGATATTTGAAAAACGATACCATGCTGGGTGGTTTTTTTCCAAAGACTTCTAAAAATCTTGAAATAGCCTCAAAGAAAAGTGGAAAGTATAGTTTAAAACTTCCCCCCTTGAATCATTTGAGAATTCACAAATTCACAAGTTACTAGTGAAGCATCTCATTGTATCTGAATATTTTTAGTGTATATTTCCTATAAGCAAGGACCACCTACATCACCACCCCACAACCATCAAAAGCAGAAAATTAATACTGATGCATTACTATGAATTCTCTGACTCCATCCAGATTTCTTTAATTGTTCCAATAATGTCCCTTGGAACAAAAAGATCCAGCTTGTAATCATGCCTTGCTAATTCATTTTTGCTTTTTCATTTCCTTCAATCTAGGATAGTCCCTTAGTCCTAGAATAGTGGTTCTCAAACTTGAGCAAGTATCTCAAACTGAACACAGCCTGCTGGGCCCCAGAGGGCTTGTCAAACACAGACTGCTGGACCCCAGATTCTGTGATTTAGTAAGGCTAAGATGGCTGAGAATTTCCATTTCTACAAGTTCTTAGGCAGATTATGTTGGTCTGGGGATCCCATTTTGAGAACTGCTGTTCTGGAACCTCTCCACGTTAAAGTCCTCCAGCCCTGACTAGTCCCTGAGAGTTCATAAAGCAGTCAATAGGCTTCTGCAAAAAGTGGAAAATCAACATATAGTCTTGTCTTCTTAAATTTTAACATAATGCTTCATATCACTAATAAGTAACTTTAAAAAAAAGGAATTATCAAAAAAAAAAGGAATTATCACATGTGGCTGTATTAGTTTCTGCTTGCTGCAGAAATCACCATAATTTGGTGGTTTAAAACAATATAAACATATTATCTTAGAGTTCTGGAGATCAAGAATCTGAAATGAGTCTCATCGGGCTAAAATCAAGGTGTCAGCAGGAGTTGCATTTTTTCTGGAGGCTTTAGAGAAGAACCCATTCTTTTTTTTTTTTCCTAGCTTCTACAGGGTGCCCAAATTTCTTAGCTCATGGTTCCCTTCCATCTTCAAAGTCAACAGTGGCCAGGCTAGTCTTTTTATGCCGCATTCCTCTGATACTGACTGACTCTCCTGCCTCCCTCTTTCATTTATAAGGCCCCAGCGGAATAATGAAGAATAACTACCTCATTTCAAGATCCTAAATATCTTCAAAATCCCTTTTGCCATGTGAGGTAACATATTTACAGGTTCTAGAGATTAGCATGTGGACATCTTTGGGGTCCATTTTCCTGCCTACCACAGTGGTGAAAACCACTAGCTGTCTACCACTCTGTTCTCTCCTGTGAGCACACAGCTAGAATAACATTTTCCAGTCCTTTTTACAGCTGGTTGACAACACATGCTCAATGTCCCTCCAGAGGGAAGTGAGCAGAAATGTGTGTGTTCCTTCCATGCCAGATCTGTGAGAACCTCCATTGCACGCTCTGCATGCTCCTCCCCTTTTCTCTAGACCTTAGAGAATGGCAGAGCCCATGTGCCTAAATGATCACCCAGGAAGGGAACTGCCCACTGATCCAAATGCCCATCCTGGACTACTAAGGGTGGGTGCAAGAAATAAATTTCTATGGCCTAGAGACTATACTGTAGAGCCATTGCATTTTGAGTCTACTTGTTATAGTTCTTCAGTTCAGTTCAGTTCAGTTGCTCAGTCGTGTCCGACTCTTTGCAACCCCATGAATTGCAGCACGCCAGGCCTCCCTGTCCATCACCAACTCCCAGCGTCTACCCAAACCCATGTACATCGAGTCGGTGATGCCATCCAGCCATCTCATCCTCTGTCGTCCCCTTCTCCTCCTGCCCCTAATCCTTCCCAGCATTAGGGTCTTTTCCAATGAGTCAACTCTTCGCATGAGGTGGCCAAAGTATTGGCGTTTCAGCTTCAACATCAGTCCTTCCAATGAACACCCAGGACTGATCTCCTCTTAGTCCTAACTAATACTGCCCTAACAAATGAGAATTTATCTTGATTTTATTCCCAATGCCCATTTTTCATAAGACTTAACTTCCTATTTCCCTAAGAAGACTGAGGTCATCTGAAATAGCCAACCACAATTTTTCACCTCTCTCCTCTAAATGTATAACAGTTACAGAGGAGGTACACTACTAAGAACTGTGATGCCTGCTTTTTGTTGTTGCTGTTGTCTCTTTGAGCATACTTCCCTTCCTTTCTTGTTGCCTTTTCTAAACCAGATCCCCTTCTTCAGCTCTGGTGCCCTCCTCACCTTCTCAAGTGCTCTTGCCACTGGCTTCTTAGCTTCCCCTTTCAAACATGCTGGCTTTTACCCCAGTGTTGAGTCAGCTTTCCTTCACTTTGTTGCACCCTGAAGCTTCCCTGGTGGCTCAGATGGTAAAGAATCTGTCTGCAATGCAGGAGACCCAGGTTGAATCCCTGGGTCAGGAAGATCCCCTGGAGAAAGGAGTGACTACACACTCCAGTATTCCTGCCTGGAAAATTCCATGGACAGAGGTGTTTGGGGGGCTCCAGTCTGGCTGGGGGGTCCCAAAGAGTTGGACATGACTGAGTGACTAACACTTTCACCTTCACTTTTTTACCCTGAAGCTCCTTCTCTTTTTGTCTGCTTCTTTGTACTTCCTTCAGGGAAGACTGGAGGACAGCTGGGAGCTCACTTTTTTCCCTCTGTATACCTCTTTTCCACTATCCAGTCAGGTTTCCTAAATGAAATTTCCTGATCCCCTAGTGATGAGGCAAGAGTGAGAGGGTTCCTACCCTTATGCTGCTTCCTTCCAGCACATGAAACCATTATATGGTCATGACAACAGGGAGACAAGTAATCAACAATGGGGAGAAATGATAGAAATCTGGAGGTAGAAGGGAGTGGAGACTGACCTGGTTTGGAAGTTCAAGGAAAGATAAAAGAGGCAGTGTTCAAGCTGACAGCTGAAGGCTGAGGCCTGAGGCTGAGTAGGCATTAGCCAAGCAAAGGAGGAGGAAGACATTTACAGGGAGATGGACACACAGCTGGAAAAAGACTGAATTTGGAAGTCTCACACATGATAACTGGGGTCAAGGACGTGTGTGAAACAGAGGAGAATGCTCTGGGGATGGGGTGCAAGGTGAGCGTTAGGAGCTGGAGGTGGGGTAGGGAGAGGAGTTGTTAGGGAGCAAGGTGAGGCATGGAGGATGGGTGTGTGGAGGGTGTCTCCAAGGTCCTAGCTCAGACCCCAATCCTTGCCACTGCTCTGGAGTTGCCAGAAGTGTGACCTGGACCACCCTGCTCCCTGCTCTATGGCTCTAGGAAGCAGGGGAACTCAGATTTTGACTAAAGGCCTATTGTAACTTATAAAAACATAAAAGAGACCAAAAAGTTAGATGACAACTGTGGCTCCTCTTCTCCTGGCTTATTTTGCAATGGTTTTTTTACCCTAGCCACCCTGTCTCCTGCAGAGGAGAGGGCCTGTGTGTGCAGGGCTGCTAGCCAGAAAGCCCTGGATCTGATTTGTTCTCTTGTGGTCCTAAGGGCCAAGCTAGCCTAGGCTGCCTCACAAAGATCCCATATATTGGAGTGGGGTGGACTGTGAGCACTGCAGAGAGCTCTTGGCAAAGAACAACTCCACCCATGTCCTGCATTTAGAGATGTAAACAAACACTAGCATAGTTTTTAACAGTTGAAGGCCACGTCCCCTAGGATGACTACTCCAGCCCACTGAAGTTCCTGCCTGGGAAAACTCAAAGGAATGTTCTGTTTGTTCCAGCCAACATTTGAAGATAGGATCCCTGTCTCCCAGTCTCTGTAGGAGGGTAGGAGCCTCGCTTCTATAAATGTCAGTTAGCAAATCCCAATGGCTCAATCACAATTTTTAATTTCTATTTCCCTGACTCTGCTCCCACACCTCATTTCCTCCTCCCTACTCCCTCACTCTCCCTTTAAAAGGCTCAGGTTTATACAAATTGAATTAGTGTTTAGTTCACACTGGACCCTCTTCCCTATTGCAACAGTTATCAAATAAAATCTGTTCTAATTAAAGCAGTAGTTTTAATTAGTGTCTAGCTTTATCTTTGACAGCTGGAAAGTAGTATTCCACCCACTCCCACATCACCACCAATTAGGATGATGATTGATGCTTTAAGTGAGACCCTAAATGAAGGTAGCTTAGACAAGATGAAAGTCGGAAACAGTAGCCCAGGGCTGCTAGGGTGGCTCTGCAATCATCAGGGACTCAGGCTCCCATTATCTTGTTACTCAGCCTTCTCTTGTGCTGCTTCCTTCCTATGGGCCAAGGAGACTTCCCTAGATCCAGCCATCTGATCTGCGTTCCAGTCAAGAGGAGCTTCTTGAAGAAGCATGATGTGACAGGCACACTTGGCTCAAAATATATACCACTGATCAGAACTTGACTTGAGGAAAGTCTGGAAACTGGGGTGGGGACAGCCCTACCTATTTTGTCAGGTAGACCTGACAAATACCATCTTCATGCCAGACGAGGAGGCCAAATGTCAGGATAACTAGCTCCCACTCCCATCCCACCTCACCTAGCACCTTCAAGACCTCTGGGTGAAAGGGGACTTTGGTGGTGATTACTGAAGGAGAGTGAAGAGGTAGCACAACCATTGTGAAGACATTTTGTGAGGAAATCTAGTGACTGCACTTGAAGCAAAATGGAATTTTTCAATCTTGGGATTCTTATTTTCCCCTGAGATTGAGAACTATTAGGTATGAGTGTGGAAGAGGGACTTGGTGAGGGGAGGGTGGGAAAGCAGATGAACTTCTTATGTGAGGAGGCCTGGCTCTGGGCAGTACCACTGCCCCTCACCTCAGGCTCCCCTGTACCAGAATGGCCATGGCCAGGGGTTCTGGTATGACTCCAAGGTGTAACAAGTGCTTTTGACTGAGTCACCTCACTGATTTGAGCTTCTCTTTTTAAGCAGAAAAACGTATTTCTCAGAAATCTAGATGGAAACCTCAAATAAGGTGGGAAGTGGAGCTTCTTGGGTAGAGAATGGAAAATTGGGGTGTTGCCCGCTGGATGAGACTCTCATGAGGGATTTGAATCACCTCCAAAGAACTAGCTAGGGCAGAGACTACAAGCTATTCAGAGGATCCAGTCTTGCCTTCTTCCATTTAGTAATCAGACCCCTCCCAACAGGTTTTGGCAGGGCATGTGCCCAGCTTCCCTTCAAGCTCTGGACAAAGGAATGTGAGCAGAAGTAAAGGAGAAACTTTTAGGTGATGTCCTTAAAAAAAACACAGCTCTTAGTCCTCTGTTTCTTCTGCCCTTTCCACCTGGCTTGGAAAGGGGACAACTGGAGTGGCACTGAAGTGACATCTTGGATCCATGAGTGGATACCTTGTTTTGATGATGACAATGCCAACCTTCCAGCCTTGGCACCCAATGACCTGTGCAGCAGTTCAACTATTGCTCTGTACCGTCCACCTGCCCACCTCTGTGCTGTTATCTAAAAGAGAAATAGAGGCCTATTTTGTTAAAGCCAATGCATTTGGGATCTTTTTGTACAGTGACTTAGACAGTTGCCTAACTAGAAAACCAAGTCTTAAAGGAGCACAGTTTGATAACCTCTGCATTACCTACTTCAAGCCATCAGCAGCACTCACTTATGGAAGACCATTTTGCTTATGACACATGTTCCCATATGGTTTTTGCCTGCTTTTAAAGCTTTCTCAGTTCCACCCCAATGGAGGAATCTATAGCCTGGCTGGCTTGAGAGTATTCAGAAAAGCTAGTTTGTCCAGTCAGCCAGATGCGAATTTATGAACTGACACAGGAACATAAAGCAACTTAGTAGAAAATATGATTTCTGTTTCTTCCCCCCCCCCATCATTTTCTGCTAGCTTTCACCTTTTCTTTATTCTTATTACTCATTCTCACTTCTCTTTCTCCTTGGTTTTTCTCTGGAGTGCCTAAGTAAGTTGTTCAAACATGTGCCAGTCCATGGGTTATCAGTGATGGCTCATGGAAAAGTATGAAGGCAAAGCATCCAAGACACAGCTGACTGCTGGCAACTCAAGTGCCAGGAAATGGTGAAGCCACATAAGAACTATACACTGTAGTAGGAAATTTTCTTCTTGTTGAAGGAGAATGAAAAAGGTGGAGAGTCACCTGCATACAAAGCATCAGTAAGGGACTTCCCTGGCAGTTCAGTGGTTGTGTGTGTGTGTTAGTCGCTCAGTCGTGTCCGACTCTTTGCGACCCCATGGACTGGAGCCCACCAGGCTCCTTTGTCCATGGGATTCTCCAGGCAAGAATACTGGAGTGGGTTGCCATTTCCTTCTCCACAGTTCAGTGGTTAGGACTCCACAATCTCAACGCAGGGGGCAGGAGTTTGAACCCTGGTTGAGGAACTAAGATCCCACAGGCTACATGGCATGGCCAAAAAAATAAAAAAGCATCAGTAAAAATACTGATATGTAGTGTTCAGTGAACCTTTTTTTCAAGTTGAAAACTGAATAATTGCCACCATTTGTCAGGCATAAGTCTAGGTGTCTCAATATATGGTCTCTTAATTTTTACAGAATCACTCACGATAACCATTCTTACTTCCATTTTACAAATTAGAAAACTTGAGTTCAGACTGGTGGGATTTGAACCCAGCTTTAAAAGAAATAAGTCCTGAATATTCATTGGAAGGACTGATGCTGAAGCTGAAGCTCCAATACTTTGGCCACCTGATGTGACGATCTGACTCATTAGTAAAGACCCTGATGCTGGGAAAGACTGAAGGCAGGAGGAAATGGTATCACCAACTCAATGAACATGAGTTTGAGCAAGCTTCAGGAGCTGATGATGGACAGGGAAGCCTGGTGTGCTGCAGTCCATGGGGTCACAAAGAGTTGGACACAACTGAATGACTGAAATGAAGGGATCTGAACTTGACTATTTTTCCCCTCATGTCACTCTGCCTCCCACTTTAGACAAGAAATATAAAGTGTTAAAAACTGGCCTTGGAAGATATGTTTAATTTCATGTGTCACCTTGGTTGAGCCATGGTCCCCAGATATTTGGTTAAACATTATTTTGGATGTTTCTGTTAGTCTTTTTGGATAAGCTTTACATTTAAATGCATTGACTTTGAGTAAAGCACATTGCCCTCCATAATATGAGTGGTCTTGTCCAATCAGTTGAAGGCCTATAGAGAACAGAAAGACTGACCCCCTTTGAGCTAGAAGGAATTGTGCCAGTTATGAGCCTTTGGACTTGAACTGCAAGTTTTCTCTGCAGCTCTCCAGCCTGCTGGCCCACCCTGCAGATTTTGGACTAGCCAACCTCCAAAACTGCATGAGCCAGTTCCTTAAAAATCAATCTCTCTCTCCCTTCCCTTTTTTCCTCTTCCCCCCATTTCTTCCTCCTCCCAGTGCCCCCTCTTCCTCCTTCTTCTTCCCCTTACTGTTCTCCTTTCTCCTCCTTTTCTTCTTCTCTCTAAGAAGATAGGTAGACAGACAGACAGACACATCTTTATTCTGTCTCTCTGGAGAAGCCCAACTAATACGAGGAGGAGAGGGAATTATAAAATGGAGAGAAGAAAACAGTGTTCTCAGAAATGAATGGTAGTAGATTGCAACCAAAAAGAACCAGAGAAGAGAGTAAAGGAAGCTGATTTACTGCTGTATGCTGCTCTGAACTGCTTTCCTGCCACCTTTAGGGATTACTCTGAGGAAAGCAACATACTTTAGTCTCTTTCTTCTTTGCTCATTGTTACGTCCTCCAAGCCTTAGCACAATGCTTAGCACAGAGAAGGCACTCAGTAGATACTTGTTGAATGAATGGCTCGTGTACTAAATAACTATGGTTCTAAGATGCCATAACAGATGCAAAAATCCAGCAGTGTAAATGACATATGTGTAACAGTCCAGAGGTAGGACTGGAAGAACAGCTGTGCCATCTGCCTCTGGGCTGGGTGACTGCTGCAATCCCACCAGGCCCTCCAGGTGATGGGCAGGGGGAAGACAGGGCATGCCTAATCCTTACAAGGGCAAGGCCTGAAGGTTGTACACATTGCTCCCCCTCACATCCCATTGGCCATAACTTAGTTGCAAGGATGCACCAAGCTGCAAAGAAGACTGAGGTCAATTGAATTATCTGCCTGCAATTCTTCCTCTTCTCCCTGCCCTTGGCAAGGTTCACCAGGATGGAGAGTACTTCCCTATCCCATTGATTCTGGGCTTCAACCAGGGGCATATGTGGCAGAAGCAACAGTATGTTAGTTCCAAGCCAAGGCCATGTGTTTCTGCTCGCCCTACCGACACAGCTGCCACCCTACATGGAGAAGAGCCTGCCCAAGTAGCCACTGGTCCAGAGAGCAAGAGACAAGTGGAGCAGCCCTAAGCCAGTGCATAGCCTGAAGCAGAGCTGCCTTTGCTGGCCTGAAAGAAAGATCAATGGCTTTTTTTTGGGAGATTTTTGGTCACTTGCTATGCAGCATAATGCAGCAGAAACCTAATGCAGTGGCTATGGACTCAGCCTTAACTGAGGAGTTCTGCTGTTCAGTAGGCGAAAATGCACATTAGTATACTACAAGCATTCTATGGGTATAAGAAGGGCCCCTCCCTGGATGGAGCAGAGATAACCCAACCTGTGGGGGACTCCTTTATGAGTCCAGAGGAGGTAGCCAGTTTAGTTAGCATGAATATAATGTAAGGGTGCGTGGCTTCCTGAGACTGTCTTGGGTGGATGCACTGAAGATCAGCTGACCTGGAGCCAGTCACCTTGATGAGAGCAGAAGAGGGTATGAGAATAACAACTGTGTTTGTAATGGAGGCATCTTGGGAATAAAGTGCAAGCTGTGGGTTAGAGGAATGATAATAATAGAAAACTCTCTGAAAACCAATTAAAATAGTTACATTACAACAAAAACAAAAAGCTTGGAAAGTTTTCTCCCTGAGTCAAGAAGTAGTTTTAGCAATAGAAGGCTGAAATAACTGTATATTACCATGTTAATCAGTGTCTACTTGTTGCCAATACAGCTGTAGAGAGTGAAGCCATTCCTATCTGAATCCTATACAAGATTTGCAATGCATGGGAAAGATAACTGATGCCTCGACCAGATTAATCAAAATTTACTTCTAAAAAAACAGTTTCTCCATGGTGCCTCAGTGCCTGAATACTCACAGTTTGCACACCAAAAAGATTTTCAAAGGAAGCGACTCTCTGTGCTACTTGCTGGTTATTTTGTCAACAAGAATTTAGGTGTATAGCAATGGTATCAAATTTTTTCTACTTGGGAAATTGCTAGAGACCTGCAAGAGGTAAATAACTTTTGAAAGCATAGCAATTTGGGAGTGACCACACATTTTGAAGGGCTTCCCTGATAGCTCAATTGGTAAAGAATCTGCCTTAAATGCAGGACACCCCAGTTCGATTCCGGGGTTGGGAAGATCCCTGGAGAAGGAATAGGCTACCCACTCCAGTATTCTTGGGCTTCCCTTGTGGCTCAGCGGGTAAAGAATCCACCTGCAATGTGGAGACCTGGGTTTGATCCCTGGGTTGGGAAGATCCCCTGGAGAAGGGAAAGGCTACCCACTCCAGTATTCTGGCCTGGACAATTCCATGGACTCTATATTCCATGGGGTCCAAAGAGTTGGACACGACTAAGCTACTTTCACATACATTTTGAGGTAAGTGAATTAACCCCTCATAAAGGATTGACTGCCTTTTGGAGACCAATTGAGGAAAATCAAAAACAGTTTAAAACATTTCTTCAAGTATGCATGTATCCTAAATTTTACCTAGATTTTTTTCTGACAATTTGAAAACACTTTAAGTTTTATTGTGAAAATTTTAAAACACTTTATGTTGAAAGAACCACGAAGGCCTTCCCTCTGAACAGAATGGTTAATATTTTACATTTGCTCTCTCTCTTCCCTGCCCCCACCACACATACACTGACACACATAAATTTTGAAACTAAATCGTCAATATGACATCATGATCCTTAAATATTTCAGCATGAATCTCTTAAGAATAAAGACAATCACCTATATAAACGCAATGCCACTATCACACCTAAGAAAAGTAATAATCATTCTACAATCACAACTAATATCCAAGCCACATTTAAATTTTTTAAATTGTCCCCTGAAGATTTCTATGCAGTTTCCCCCATGATTTAATCAAGGTTTGTGAAGTCTTTCTGGAGGTTAACTTGGAAAATCTCCCCCATCTTAACTTCTGTTTGGTTTTGACTTACAACATCGACTTTTGGAGTCCAGGCCAGTGGATTTATAGAGTTGTACATTCTTAATTTGTCTGCTTTCTTCCTGATGGTGTTCTTTAACTTTTACTTTTAAGCCTAGAAAAGAAAGTGAAGTTGCTCAGTTGTGTCCAACTCTTTGCGACCCCATGGACTGTAGCCTACCAGGGTCCTCTGTCCATGGGATTTTCCAGGCAAGAATACTGGAGGGGTTGCCATTTCCTTCTCCAGGGGATCTTCCCAACCCAGAGATCAAACCCAGGTCTCCCGCACTGCGGGCAGACTCTTTACCATCTGAGCCACCAGGGAAGCCTATGTTGCCCTTAAAATGGAAATTAGGTCTGGAAGCTTGATTAGTTTGGGGTTAAACATTGCAAGAATGCTTCAGAGCATTCTGAAGAGTTCCACCTCATGAAGGTTCATCTTCATTCATCTTATGAAGAGGTCCATATGTTGAGTTTTTCCACTACTGGTGACGCTAATGGTGACTGGGTGGAGATGGTGACTGCCATACCTCCACGGAGAAGCACCTGCCTGGGAACAAAGACTGAGGCAAAGTTTACATGCTAGTGTTTTATGATGAGTACAATCTCATGGGAGGAAAAAAAAGGTGGGGGGAAGAATTGAGGCAGAAAAGGAGGGAAACAAATAAAAAGTGATTTATTGCTGAGCTGGCAATGACTTCACAAGTGGCCTGCTTGTCACTTTGTCATGTGGGACATCTTTGGAGTTGCTGTGTGACACCATCACATCCTGGAGGACTCCTCTGGGGAATCAACACTCCTATGGGGTGTTGATGCATCTGTACTTCTGGACTGTATTACCAGGTGCCTCTGGGCAGCTACTGGAAAAACCAGGGCCTTTATGGGTCCCACTGCTTTGGACCCAGGCACGGGGGCTGCTGCAGCTTTGACTCTGGTAGGTGTAATGACAGCCATGTCAAAGCAGGGACATCTGTTGTAGGAGGTGAGGTGACAAGGTGGAGGCTGAAGCTTTACAATTGTCACTGGGCCACTTCACCCAGCAATCTGGGCAAGTGGATCCCCAGGGACAGGCAAGGCCAAATGCATATATGGGGGTGGGCATACATTGCATTGGGTATCAAAGGAACAACTTTCCCTTTGAAATTAGTAATGATCTGTGGCGTGGTACTCTGCCCCTGTGGGAATAACCTATTGCCCAACTACCTTTCCTGCAGTGATTGTAGTACCATTTGATTATCCTTGCCTGTGGCAGTTATTTTATTGGGAAATGCAAAATAAGGGGACTAGTTAGGCTCATTGCCACTAGAATATAATTTTTAGGATCTTTCAGGAACACAACTATTTCATATGTATATGTTTGGAGAGCAAGGAGGTGGAATATGAATTATGTGAGTTCATATTGTTATTGGTATTTAATATTTAACAGTGTTTTTCTTAAATTTTCCTTTACTTTTCCCCTCTTATACTGGAAATGCCCGGTTCCCAATAAAATGTATGTGCAGTCAGAATAAGTGTTTAGTTTATCCCAAATAAGCTTCTTTTTCATTGCTGGTCGAATGACCAATTTTATATAGATTTGGGCCATGTGTTTCTTTTAAGGTCCAACTTTAGGGCATTTTCCTTTTATGATTTACTCTTATTTCTGAATACATAAACTTTATGGTTCAAAAATCAACACTGTATAAACACATTTAGTCAGAGAAGTCTCACTCCTATGAACATTATCTCCACTCTGTTCCAATCTACCCCTTATAGGTAATCATTTTTATCCGTTTCTGGTTTCTCTTTTCCTATACTTTTTTTGGGGGGGAGGAGCAAAAATAAGCA
Source organism: Giraffa tippelskirchi (assembly GCF_054371585.1). Lineage (NCBI taxonomy): Eukaryota > Metazoa > Chordata > Mammalia > Artiodactyla > Giraffidae > Giraffa > Giraffa tippelskirchi. The sequence continues at coordinate 115,002,584 of NC_137280.1, read as the reverse complement.
AATACATATGTACATCTTGATTTCCCCTTCTTTCTTACACAAAATGTGACACGGTATATACTCTGTCTTCTTTTTTCCTCTTAATATATATCAAAGGACTCATTCTATACTTTAAGGTTCACAGATACTTTAAATGCTAAAATCTACTGTTTTCTATCTGTATCTAAGTTTCTATATCCCAGTATCTATATCTACCTACATTTAACAAAAATACACTTAATATCTCAAATGCATTGGTTACAGTGTTTGCATGCATGCTAAGTCACTTCAGTCATGTCTGACTCTTTGTGACCCTATGGATTGTAGTTTGCCAGGCTCCTCTAGCCATGGGATTCTCCAGGCAAGAATACTGGAATGGGTTTGCCATGTCCTTCTCTAGGAGATCTTCCCAACCCAGGGATCAAACCCAAGTCTCTTACGTCCTCCCACACTGGTATGCAGGTTCTTTTACCACTAGTGCCACCTGAGAAGACCCACTGATCAGAGTTGGCTAGTCAATGCTGTAGTAACAAACTTCAAAATCTTAATGGCCTTAAAGAATAAAAAGTGAAAGTGAAAGAATTACTCAGTCATACCCGACTCTTTGTGACCCCCTTAACTGTACAGTCCATGGAATTTGGAATTCTCTAGGCTAGAATACTGGAGTAGGTAGCTGTTCCCTTTTCCAGGGATCTTTCCAACCCAGGGATCAAACCTAGGTCTCCCTCACTGCAGGCAGATTCTTTACCATCTGAGCCGCCAGGGAAGTCCAAGAATACTGAAGTGGGTAGCCTATCTCTTCTCCAGGGGACCTTCCCGACCCAGGAATCAAACCAGGGTCTTCTGCATTGCAGGCAGATTCTTTTCCAGCTGAGCTACCAGTGAAGAAAGAATCAAAGAAAGGTTGATTTCTTGCTTACACAGTCTTATGTGAGTTGAGCAGTCTTCGTCTTGCAGCCACATGACCTAAAACATATGTGCTCTATGGGAGCCAGGTTAGGTAGCCAGTCCTAGAAATAGCCCACACCATAACCCAGGCAACACAGCCCCAGACTTAATTAAAGGGAGGTTGAAAATGTACTGTCAAGTTGATAAAGAGGAAAACAGAAATGGACTTTGGTGAATATATAGCATTATCTCTCCCATGCCAGTCTTTATATTTATTCTTTCATATAAACTCCACAATAGCTCTTCCAGTTAGGTACTTATTCCCCCATCTTACATTTAAGGATGTTGAGGCTCTAAGGCATTATATGCCTTTCAAAATCATAGTGTGTTGTGTGTCACAGTGTGCTGTGTGTCAGAATTAGTTTCATATCCTCGTGTATCTGCCTCCAAAGCCTGTACATTCCATGGCCAAACAGTATCTCCCCACTGAAAAAGCATGGTAAATCTACTTTATTCATATATAAATGCAAACTTTGAAGAAACAGAGGTTGGAGCAATTGGTACAGGACAATCAGTATTTAGACTTAATATTTATAAGCTATTTCCGACCAAGAGTGCAAGATAAAAATTAAGTCTCTAAGAACGATAAAAACTAAAACATCACAGGACAAAATGTTTCAGTAACACTGGATGATAAAATAGCTTTATTTATAATTTCTGAATCAAGAGCAACAATTAGCTCTTGATAATAACAAATTCTTGATAGGAATTTTTTTTAAATTCAAAGTACAACTGCAAACATTTCTTCTTCCTCTAAGTAAAAGCATCATGTTCTTTGCATGAGAGAAATTATGACTCTGTCAAAACCATTTAGGGTAGCTTTGGGGAATTATCCCAAGTAATCTCCATGGATTTTTCAGTGAAAAACCTTTCCTTTAGAGGAGGAAATAAATGTTAAAAACCACTATGGTTTTCTGTACAGCAATTATCCTTCAGTAAAAAAAAATTTAAAAAACCCCACTATGGCTATTTGGACAATGCCTTTAGTCCCACGTTATAACAAATTTAATGCCTAAGACCAGGTGCAACAATGTTCAATTCCAGTGTACGCTTTTAATAAGTTATTACAGTACAGTAAACAAAATGAACAAACCTGGGAACTTTAAATGATTTAAATTAAGCATTGGCCATTTATTTGCAGGGACTGAAGATTCCATGAAAAGGTAAGATGGTTCCAGAGGGTGATTTTTCCAGGACAAGGCAAAGCTTACCCTAACCCATGAGTGTGAACCCAACTCATCCTGGCTGTTGATCCAATAGTTTTCACAATAATGCCCTGCAATCCTCATCATCATTAGTGTCTTTCAAACATTTTGGACCCTGACTACAGTAAGAAATATCGTTAGCCATGTACACATGTACAATGACTCAGAGACACAAGATTTTTTTGAGATAAAATACAAACAGTAGAGAAGGAAATGGCAACCCACTCCAATATTCTTGCCAGGGAAATTCCATGGAAGAGGAGCCTGGCGGGCTATAGTCCACTGGGTCACTGAGTCAGACACGACTCAGCAACTAAACAACTGTGTGCATGGAAGTGGTGGGTGTGAGATAGGTAGTAATTTGATTTTACTCTTTCAGGAAAGAGGAATAGTTGTCTTTTGGCTGTTTCTTACCACACTTCCTCCCAGTACATAGTTTATATGAAGTATTGTGCAAAAGTATAAAATCACACACAGGAAACCTTCCGTAGTCACGGATTATTACATAAAATTTACAAAGATAATGAATGTCAAATGTTCATTGAAATTCTGTGGAATTGTCTAATGAAAAAATCAGTTTATATTTTGCATTAATACTCTGCTTCTAGAGACAGTTAAGTAATAGAATTACAGATTGAAGATTGTCCTTTCTTTGTAAATTTACCATTTTTAAAATCTAGCAAACATTTTGTTTTCTTTCTTTACTTTAGGTCAAATCTCAGCCAGTTACTGATTTCTCCTGCTTTTATCTTTTTAAAAACCTGCTTACAAAAGCCTGTTGCATACAGATATGAAATCGTTGTAAGAGGGTTAGGCTTTGTGAAGGATGGAAAATAGATGTGGATGTGATGCATGGGTTTTCTTTCCCTATCATGTCCTGGAAGCCTTTGTTTAATGTAGTCTTTCAACCTCTATGTTCCTGAGGTACGTAAGTGAGAGAACTAAAACCCGTCCCAGGCAGTGATGAGGTCTAGTTCTGGCCATGGGAAGCTGTAGCTGACTGTGTGGGCTGGTGGGCATAGTTTCCCCATTGCCTATCATGGGAATTCCATAGGCCAAGTGAAGGTCAACATTGTGAACTTTTAATAGTTCCTGTGTCTGATGAGATTGGGTGTGAAAAAGAAAAGTAGGAACACACTCGCTCAGAACTGTTAGTGAATTGTGTAGAAGTGACAGAATCACTAGTGGACTCAGCTTCCTGCATTAATGTGTGTCCTAGACTTTCTCTTACGTATCCATTCCTGCTTTATTTTGTAAGGGAAAGTCTGCCCTCTGTTTAGTTCTTTTAACCCTAGCACATTTATTCTGTATGTAATTGTCATACTTTGGGGGGAAAATCAGAAACAATCTTTATGAAGCTCAAAGAATTTTTAGTGAGTAGATGAACAGTGATGAGATATTTGAGATACTTTGCCAAAAATGCTTGAGAATGTTGCCAGAATAATCATATATTTTAGAATGTAGGTTACCCAAAGGAGTAGGGTGACCAGAATAGCTTTATTACTCTTGAGAATACTTGGAGAAAGGAAGATATCCTTCGCTCATGTCAAGGCTGGTGTGGTTGAGCTGTGGGGTCACTGCGAAGCTGCGTGTCCCACAGGCCTGTGCTCATCAAAGGTTAAATACCCGAGAGAGAAAGTCCTCTACACTTGGTTCATGGCAGACAGTGTGGGCAGGAGACACACGCCTTAAGAATTCACCTCTGCTGAGTTGATGTTCTGTCATGTCTACTGTGTTCTTGGGCTTCACCTGTATTAACAAGTTTTGTACTGATAAAACCTTCTAAAAGCCTCAGTGAATGAGCTTGTACCATCTTGTATATGTACAGGAAACCCATCCTGTCTCCTAATGTGGTTACTCATGTACAATATCATTGTGTAAAATTGATTAAAAAGGGAGAGCAGTTGAAAAAAAAACACAGGCAGTACACTCTGATCCTCTTTCCTAATGTACCCTATCCCCTACTCAAAATGCTGGCATGACCTGGGTTCACAACCTGCAGGAGTTGTGACCCACAGTTTGAAACGTGAGTTATTGCCGGTTGCTTTGGCTGGCCCATCAAATCAGCCTGTACAGTGTATTTCTTTTTTCTTTTCTCTCACAGCTCCCAGAGGGAAGAGGGGCCAAGTGCTTGGAAAGGGAACTGTCACCTGGCAGTCAGTAACCAAATCCCAGAGCCTGGAGAACTCAGCACCACTTCTAGAAGTTCCCACAATTGCCCAGACATGACAAGACCCTACTACTTTAATACCATCCTGAAAAATGTTGAGGTTCACTTAGCATGTTGTCTTGTTACTAGAAATACCAGATTTAGCAAAACAATTTAAAAAAATCAGGACAGCCAGTAAAATTTGAATTTTAGATAAACAAGGAATAGTCTTTTTTTAGTGTAAGTATGTCTCATGCAATAACAATTATTCCTTGTTTGTCTGAAGTTCAAATTTAATTGGGTGTCCTGTGTTTTATCTGGCAACTCAACTGGCTGTACACTCTGTCTCTTTACTTTGAAGGTCCTAAATCTGATGGATGGATATAGGCTGGACAGGATGTAGGCATCATTGCTGGGAGGAAGGGGGAACATCTGGCTCAGCCTCCTTCCGCTCCCCTCAGTTTTCATTGCTGGCTACACACCCCACAGGCCCTTGACGGGCCTCATCTGGAGAGCACCCTCTCAGACAGGGCAGTAGATTGGCAAGATGGCACAAACCCCGTTCCTGCTCTATCCACTTGACCTTGGGGTCCTCCTGGAGCTTGGCATGCCAGACCTCTGGGATGCATGCTGCACTGCCACTCTAACTCTGTGGCAAAGGGACAGTCACCAGCCTATCCAGCTTTTGAACGGAACCCCCATCTCTCCTTCTGATAGTCACTCCAGTCTGCAGTAGTGATCTGCTCGCGGAGGGAGAGCCCACTGGGAGGACAGAACTCACTTCCTACTTCCCTCCTCCAGAGCCAACATCCCCAACCTCCCTCCTGCCTCCCCTTGCCTCCAATTCTAGATGTCCCAGGAAAAAGTTTTGCCTTTCCATCAAAGCATACTCTCTGTCCCATGTAGGCCAAATCTGTTCATCCCCTCGGAATTAAGACCACGGGACTTGGTTTTTCTTCTCATGTTCCCTCTCCCACTGCCCCAGCAGGAAATCGGGAAATTTGAAATGGCTCACAAATGGATGGTTTAGTGAAGTGATTCGATCCTTCCTGTGTCCTTGCTGTTCCAACAGTTCCCTTACATTTGGTTAATAGGAAGGACAAATGTCACCTCCTAGTCAAAGCTTTAGGTCAAGTTCTGAGCTCTGGGGCTCTGCAGGGCCTTCTTCCATGGCCTGGGTTGTGTTGCGAGGCTGCTGACCTGTTTCTTCAACGGGCTGTGAGCAGCCTGAGGACAGGGGCCCAACATCTGTGGAAAAACACATGAAGAGGAGTCTGCCGTAGCTGGACAGAGAGGGGCAGCTGAAAAGTATGGGCCATGGTCCTTGTTATACCTTCTGTTTGCTTTCATAAAACTTTTCAGTAAACACATCTTGTTTCATCTGACTACCAAGACCCAGCAAGATCTGCTGCCCCAGCCACATTTCCTTCTGGGGTCTTCTCTCCCTTTGTTAACACTTACTTATCCAGACCTTTCTACCAGGGCCATCTGGGTCTTCCAAGATGGCATTAAAAAAGAAAGAAAGAAGCTGGGACTTCCCTGGTGGTCCAGTGGCTTGGCTAAGACTCCATGCTCCCAATGCAGGCGTCCTGGGTCTGATCCCTGGTCTGGGAACTAGATCCCACACGCCACAAGGAAGACTGAAGGTCCTGAGAGCCACAACTAACATCGGGTGTGGCCAAATCAATAAATACTTAGAAAGAAGGAAAGAAATTTATCACTGCTAATGTGTAAGTGACTGTCACTGGGATACATTTGAAATTTTGCATTTTAAAGGAACTAACAGGTATTATTAAGCTCTGATGTATGTGCCTCACATCGTCAGTGTCGCATAAGGTTAAGACAGAACTTCCTGCATTCAAGAGTCCTACTGGAAGACAAGATTTGAATACATGAAGTCATTTAAAAATGACCTAGAGACTGGCAGATAATAAAATGCAATTCAAATGGCTTATAAAGATCACATAATGACATTGTGTTTCATCATTTGTGAAAGATTGGATAAGGTTATTCCTAAAGTATATTTATTCCAAATAAATCACCAAGGAGAACTTTCAAATTTTAAGTGTAATAAAATAACATGGTACTCACTATGTACCAGGCACCATTGCTGGCAACTCCTCCAGTCTTTACAAGAATACCATGAGGTGGCCATTAATCATTTCTCGTTTGGCAGGTGGGGGAACTTAGGTGTCAAGAGGTTAAAGAATTGCCCATCACAGAAGTTTGTGGTGGAGCTGGCAGCTGAACTCAAGGCATGAGGATCTTTTTTTTTTAATTTATCTATTTTTTACTTTACAATATTGTATTAGTTTTGCCATACACTGACATGAATCAGCCATGGGTGTACATGTGTTCCCCTTCCAGAACCCCCCTCCCACCTCCCTCCCCATCCCATCCCTCTGGGTCATCCCGGTGCACCAGCCCCGAGCACCCTGTATCATGCATTGAACCTGGACTGGTGATTCGTTTCACATATGATAATTTACATGCTTCAAGGCATGAGGATCTTGAGTGTGCACATAATGATATACCATGGTGTCTCTCAACACAGGCCTAAACTTGCATTTTCCCATACTTTTCAGATTGTGCTTCCTTACTTTTTAAATGGGAAAACAATGTATTATTCTTGGAGTGCCTATTCTATTTTCTATTACCCCACAGACTTGGCCTTCTTGGTTCAATCTTGTAAAAGCTACAACCAAGTTTCTAACATTTTCTTGGCTCTATCTCGTCTCTAGGGATCTGGTTGAGTGGACTCAGTAAACTTCACTCAGATTTGAGCCCAAAGTTCTGCCTTCTCCACTACATCATGTTTCTTCTTTTGCTCAAAATTTATCAGGTTAGATCTTCAACATTTTACTTTTTTTCCTACCTTTCTTAATTTCGATTCCACAGCCTGCCTGGGTTTCCAAATAGGATTTCACTGAGACTTCAATTTCCTCTGTGGCTGCTCACATCTACTGCATCCTGCAGCTGTTCATGCTCTACGGGGGTCTCTCAAGATACTGCTGGGGTGAGGTGAAACTGAGAGATAAGGAAAGGAGTAACACTAGGGACAGCTGTGTCACAATGAATTCCAAGGCAAAGAGGAATCAGTGCTGACAGTGACTTGAGGTTTCAAGGAGGAAGAGGCATTTGAGCTGGTAATAGAAGACTTCTGAGGACTTTGGTGGGTGGATAAGGAAGACGTGGCACCCCAAGCTGAGGGAGGGGAAATGAATCTTAAGTCTCTGTGTTCCTCAGACCAACCATCCGTGATCTCTTCCTTGCAACAAACTGCCTCTGGTTTTCAGGTATTGACAAAGCCCAGAAAAATGCAAATCAAATGTTTTTCTTGAAATATTCGCCTCACTCTGGGTTGCAGCTGAGTAACAGGATCCATTTCATACATCACACTCAATTCTGTACAGAAATTCCTATTGTCTTTCGCCCACTCAAGAAGGCATGTGTGGGAATGCAAGCTTAATATTCCTCCAGACATGACCTCAAATGGATGTGATTTAGAAGCGCCAATCATCTGAAAAGGTCAGTCATTTAACAGTTACCAGGAATGAAATCAATGCATGATACAATGCAGAGGTGATTGTCATACAGCAGTGAAATAACTGGGAGGTGGCAGGCAGAATGGATTATTAATTCCAAGAAGCTAGTGGCCCCTTAAAAAATTTTGTTTGTTTTTTGCCTTGAACAGTTTCCAGGTGATACCTGATGAATGTTTGCTGGGATTGTAGGGCTGCCTTTAACTTCTGTTCTTCCACTATTCTAGAGGAGTCTAGTATTGGTTTGGGAGGCATGGGTGTGGGGAACGTGAGTACCACACCTTTGTCACAAAATAAGGTGGAAAACAGCAACTCACATACTGAGCAAAAGATCAGAAATGATACTTTGAAAAAGACTACTGTATGTGTGTCTCTTTTCATGATTAGTAAAGACTATTACTGACAATTATTTAAAATATTTCTAACAATTAGAAATAGTTGTTCTGGTTTAAAACTCATTTCAAAAGAGATAAAGGAATTATGATGAGGTTATAATTTTGGTTTGGAGGTATTAGTTATAAATTGTTTTCCCCAAAGTACTTCTCAACTGCTCCTACATGAGGAGGAGATGCTTTAAAGGGTTTGATTCGGGTGTGTGAAACCTGGTCACGGCAATCAGGATCAGCATCCAAGCTCCTGGCACCAGGCCCAGTTTAGACAATAAAGATTAGAAATATTCCGATTTGAGCTTGGTTCTACTTCAAGGGGTTCCTCTCTCCCGGTTCCCTTCAAAATCTACCTTCAGGAAATACTCCAAATTAATTTTACATACTTCTTGTACTTCTGCATTGTCCTCAGTGTTTTACTTGTAAGTTTTTTTGTTCTTCCTTGAGAACCAGTCTCCTCTCTCCTGTGACTTGACATATCCTGCAGGCAAAAGACACTTCTATTTCAGACTTTTCTCCTTGACTGCCCTTCTCCCTCTCCTCCCCTCTCTGTACCACTCCCCACTAGTGGAGGCCCTACAGGAAAACCTCAGCTTCCTGGCATCAGTATCTGCCGTTTCAAATATTCACTAGGTAACTGGACAACCCTTTCTGATGGAGCTGGTCTAAATGCTGCTGGTTTATGCAAATTCAGATTTGAAAACCAACCAACCGATCTAGTGACAATCAGAACTTATAATATGGTTAAAGAAAGGTGTTTAAAAGCAGACTGGATTTCTCTATGACATGATCATACTCTGAGAGTCCTGAAAAAGGGAGAGGCCAGGTGAGAAATGGGGGCAGCTTCCTAAGGGAGGGGATGCTCAGGGCTTTCTCCGTTCTCAGATGGAAAGGGCATTGAGGGGTCCTCTCCAGAAAGCTCAAAACAACTAGCACCCTGGCATTCTGATTGCTATCTGGAAACTTCTAAATACCACAGATATTTACATAGCTCTTTTCAGTTCTAAAAGGGTTCCCACAGCCTTGGTTTCATTTGATCCTCATGAATGCCTTGCCAAGAATGAAGGACAGACTTCACGACCTGAGCCTCAGAAAAGGAAATTGAATCTCCCAAGTCCACAGAAATCAGAGGAGCCAGAATCTGAGCTGGCAGATAAATGTTCGTTGCATTGAACAAATTCAGAAACATATGAGTATTATGAGGTAAACAGGGTCTCCTCTTGTAAGAAGCTCATAATCTAGTTGGGGAGAAATGCTCCAAATTAATATAATTAAAATAATACTAGGATTAAATAAGCAAAGACCAGACACAAGATAGTAAGTGCATCTTTCACTGTGAAATAAAGCAAGGCAGTGCTATGATTTTAAGTGTACTTAAATAGCTTTCATCCCATGATTAAGCTCAAATTCCCAAGTGTCCTCCATCTACCACCCCACCCTCATCCTAAGTCTCTGCTTAATAATCTGGGTTTCACTTGAATTCCCTATGGCACACTACACCGTCTTCAGCTTTACACATCAGCTACGGAGATATCTGGGCTAGTTACATCCTCTTTAGTTCCATATTTGCAGTGTAACTCCAGGCCCCCACACTCAATTTTTAGTTATTTATTTTTAGCCACAAGGGACATAAAAAAGGGAGTGGGGGTTATATGTCTTCAGTGTTCTAGAAAAGTTCGCCCTCACCTCCTGGAGTGCTAATGGGAGCAGATTTTAGAAAATGATATAATGATTAAGAAATCACACAGGAAGAGAGACTTATGGTTGGAGGGTATTTCAGGAATGAAGACCAACCAGGCCAAGGACAGAGTGAGTGAGAAGACAGGAGAAAAGTCAGAACATGCCCATGGTCAGGACCGTCTCCATCCGACACAGAAGATGCATGGTGTGATGGTTATGTGCATACCAAGAATAGGGTTAACAGATCATTTAAAATTGGGATCTACCCAAATCTAGGGGGGCAGTGGCCCACATCCACTGTTCTCCAGAAAACACAAATTTCTCCCAAATAGCTCTTTCTTCATCTGAGGATTCTGTAGGCTTTTATGTGGAGGCTGAAGTCCAGTCTCCTTATATTCATTCCTTATATTACAAAAACAGATACTATACAGTGGAAACAAGTTAATATCTATCAAGTGATGAATGAATAAACAACATATATACAGTGAAAAGTTATTCAGCCACAAAAAGGAATGAAGTGCTAATACATACTATAACATGGATGAAATCTTAAAAACTGCGCTAAGAAGCAGACACCAAGTCTGATGCTATTCATATGAAATGTTCATAACAGGCTGATAGGGATGTACAGTACATCAATGGTTCATAGGGGCGAGGGAGGCAGGAAAGGAGAGAGACTGCTAATGGACATGGGGTTTCTTTCAAGGGTGATGAAAGTGTTTTGCATAAGTGGTGATAGTTGTGTAACTGTATCAAGTATACTGAAAACCCCTAAATCATACATTTTGGAAGGATGAAAAAAAAACCAAGTATGCATTGTTAGAATTTTATTTTAAATTTAAGGAAAACATGGAGGAACTTAACTGTATTAACTTGATATTTGCCTGGGAACATTAGAAACATCAAAAATAAAATAAGTATAACTAAAAAACTAGGGGCGTCCCAGGTAGCTCAGTGGTAAAGAATCCGTTTGCCAACATAGGAGATGCTGGTTCGAACCCCGGGTCAGGAAGATTCCCTAGAGGAAGAAATGGTAACCCACTCCAGTATTTGTGCCTGGAAAATTCCTTGGACAGAGGAGCCTGGTGGGCTACAGTCCACGTGATAGCAAAGAGCTGGACACAACTGAGCAAGCATGCATGCATGCACAAAAAACTATTCAAAACCATGAAAAATGGCAAAGAAACAAAGACCAAAAAATGAGGGAGGTGGAAGTTAGTCAAATGAGTCCCAACAGATACAAAACTGGTATTCCTAAGATGGGAAGAGAACAAATGAAACAAACAAAAAGTACTAGACTAAAACTTTTCAGAATTAATCCTAAGAATAGTAACCAACATTTACTGAGCACTTACTACATATACTGCACATAGTCTGAGCATCAACTCATGTCAGAAGGCCAAATGGTTGAGCCAGGCTCACAAATCTTGAGCAAGTGTCCGCCAAGACTTTTGTCCTTTAAATAGAAAAGCTGAAACTATTTTCATTTGTGCTCGAGGTTTGCTACCTGACAGAAATCGTCTCCTAGTTCAGTAAATTCCAGGAAGGAACCGGCTGGCCAAGCTTGAGTCCTTTGTGACCCAATTCCTATGGTTAGAGTATGAGCTGTAATGACTGGCCCAGGTTGGGAAGAGACAGAGAGAAGGGCAGCATGAAGTAATTGGGAGATGAACCTTGAGGAGTGTGCTATTGATTAGAAGTGGAAACTTTGTGGAGGACTTGGAATTCTGGCACAAGTATTTCACGGGATGATGGAGCTACTCACTGAGAAGGGGAATGCTGGGAGAGGAGCTGGGAGGAATACTTTGAGTCAGTTTTGGACACTTGCATTAGAGCTGTCTGTGAGGGGACCCAGTTGAGATGTCCAAGCATGTAGCTGGATATATGGGCCTGGAAGATGGAGAAGGGGCCTGGGGGCTTATTTGTGGAGTTGATAATGGAAGCCAAGTGATTCATACTGGGGTTGAAAGCAGCTTCTGGCAGGAAAGAGCTCTCCTGGGAGGTCCCTTTTGTCTTGACATTGATAGCTTATGGTGAACAATGTGGGAATCGTGATCTCCGAATATGATTTAGCTTCGGGACCAGGGACCAGGCTTGATCACTTAAGAGCTTTTGTGTAGCAGAGTTTTATTAAAGTGAAAAAGGGACAGAGAAAGCTTCTGACATAGACATCAGAAGGGGGAATGGAGAGAACCCCCCCTTGCTAGTCTTAGCAAGGGAGCTATATACTTTTTCAATTGGTTATTACAGTAAATCAAAAGAATGTCTCAAGGTTGTAAAGGTCTTACCAGACCCATTCCCATAATTTACATCTTAAGATAACAGGATTCAGTTCCGTTCAGTTCAGTCGCTCAGTCGTGTCCAACTCTTTGGGACCCCATGGACTGCAGCACACCAGGCCTCCCTGTCCATCACCAACTCCCAAAGCTTGCTCACACCCACATCCATCGAGTTGGTGATGCCATCCAACCATCTCATCCTGTCATCCCCTTCTCCTCCTGCCTTCTATCTTTCCCAGCATCAGGGTCTTTTCCAGTGAGTGAGTTCTTTACATCAGGTGGTCAAAGTATTAGAGTTTCAGCTTCAGCATCAGTCTTTCCAATGAATATTCAGGACTGACTGACTGGATCTTCTTGCAGTCCAAGGGACTCTCAAGAGTGTTCTCTAACACCACAGTTCAAAAGCATCAATTCTTCGGCTCTCAGCTTTCTTTATATCGGGAACTGCAACAACTCTGTGCCCCTATTTCAATGATTAACTGAGATTACTTCCTTTTTTCCCCTTTACAGACTATCATGGCTGAGCAGAATCTTCAGATAGCTTTGCAGGGAAACTAAATTCACTGTCTCCTCAGATTGCCAGCACTCTGCTTAAAAAGCAACTTTCCTTTTACAAACATTTGTCTCTTTCTCGAGTAATGATTTTTGGGCAACAGGGATCCATATCTGAGTTCGGTAACAGCATTACGTAAATAGAAAGTGTTGGGTATAGAATAAAAGGGAAGAGGAAGAAGCTGGTTAGGAAGGTTGAGAAGGAGTGGTCAGAGAGAGAGGAGGGCACCCAGGAGAGAGTGGTGGCAAGGGAATAAAGGGGGACTAGTGTTGGAAGAAGAGGTGCATAGTCCAGTGTCTTAGAAGTTGCTAAGAGGTAAAATAAGATAAGGGGAGAAAACGAATATGGCCATTTCCTTATGGGTCAGAGTTTTAAAATATATTCCAGTATAAAAGAACTTGTCACAAATAGCAAATACACAAACTGACTTTTGTACCTATGGGACTGTGGACTAAAACAATACAAAGAATACTTGATAAGATAAGGAGGAGTCCATTAAATTATAAAAGAGGAACTAGTTTCTAAAATGAATCCCAAATAATTATCATCTGAAAAATATGTATTGGAAAAAATATACTTGTGAAAATATTCAAGAAAACATCGAAAAACAAGGTAATGTGGAAGACTTCAGATGGTGCTGGCATAACGTGAAGAAAATGATCCTTTTGCCTGCTGGAGTGAAAGCAGTGACACCATTCAGTAGGTCTGCTGACAACATCATCAAAAGCCTTCAACAGTGAGTGCAACCTTTTAGCCACAGTTGCAGGGGTTTATCCTGAGGAAATAATTAGGGATGTGCACAGAGGTTCACCTACAAGTAATTCCACAAAAATGAAAAGCCGGAAACAAACCAAATGTACAAAATCAGGTAAAATAATTATGGTACATTTATACAATGGGAGACCACGCAGTCATTAAAAATATCATAGAAGTGTATTTTCTGACATGAAAAAATGTTTGCAATATATAAAGCAATAAAAGCTAATTATGATCTCAAATATGCATATATATGAAGAGAACAAATTGATTATTTCTGGCTGCTGGCTTTACATATGGTTTTTATTTTGCTTATTTGTGATTTACTATTTTAAGATGCTTACTCCTTGGAAGACTAGCTATAATAAACCTGGACAGTATATTAAAAAGCAGAGAATCACTTGGTCAACAAAAATTTGTATAGTCAAAACTATGGTTTTTCCAGGAGTCATGTATGGACGTGAGAGTTGGACCATAAAGAAGGTTGAGGGCCGAAGAAGTGACGCTTTCGAACTGTGGTGTTGGAGAAGACTCTTCAGAGTCCCTTGGACTGCAAGGAAATCAAACCAGTCAATCCTAAAGGAAATTAACCCTGAATATTCACTGAAGGACTGATGCTGAAACTGAAGCTCCAGTACTCTGACTACCAGATTTGAAGAGCTGACTCACCGGGGGAGACCCTGATGCTGGGAAAAACTGAGGGCAAGAGAAGGGGGCAACAGAGGAGATGGCATCACTGACTCAATGGACATTAGTTTGAGCAAACTCAGGGAGATAGTGAAGGACAGAGAAGCCTCGCATGCTGCAGTTCATGGGGTCTCAAAGAGTCGGACAAGACTTAGCAGCTGAGCAACAAAATTTTTCTGTAATGAATATATATTCTTTTATAATAACTTTTAAAAACTTGGTAATTATATAAAGGTGAAGGGAGAAAAGAACAAGTTCACTAGAATTAAACCATGCTGTGCTGTGCTTAGTCGCTCAGTTGGGTCGGACTCTTTGCAACCCCGTGGACTGTAGCCTGCCAGGCTCCTCTGTCCATGGGGATTCTCCAGGCAAAAATACTGCAGTGGGTTGCCACACCTTCCTTCAGGGGATCTTCCCAACCCAGGGATCGAACCCAGGCCTCCCACATTGCAGGTGGATTAAGCCTGAATTAAACCGTAACTGATCATTAATACATAAGCAAGTCATGAAGTGTGAACATTTATCCTGAGTTAACTAGACTTAGTTTTTCTGCTATCAGAGGGAATGAGGCCTGAAATAGAAACTGGCTTGTGTTACAGAAAATAAAGTTACATACTTGTCTTTGAACTGTGAAATCTGTACATGTTACACATTTACATGAATGTACAGAGAAAATATTTGGAAAGATAGCCACTAAATTTGAAAGTGGTTCCTTTCAGCAGGATAGGATAAGTGGAGGTGGGAAATAATTTACTTTTCCTTTGAACAACTCTATTGTCTGAAGAATAATAACAAGCATGCAAAAAGTTTAAATACACATTTAAAAAGAAAAAGTGGTTGTAATTTTGAAAATATTTAGAAACATGATAGTATTTATGGTATGATGACAAAAATATCATATGCAAAATGTACATAGGATGCTTAGCACCATGTTCACATACCTGCAGGTAAGAAAGGCCTAGATAACAATACTCCATCATGAAAATAGTTGTTCAAGTTCATTCATTCATTCATTTCACAAATGTTTGCTGAGCACCTATTAAGTGCTGAGCACACCCTTGTTCCAGGCACTTGGGATATAGCAAGGGACCAAACAGCCAAACATACCTCCCCTCAGGGAACTGACATTCAAGCAGGCAGAGGCAGACAGGAAGTAGTAAAGCATAATAAATATGGAAGGAGTTGAGAAGCTAAGTGCTACTGAAAAAATGGAGCAGAGTAAGGGAAAGTAACTATAGTGCTGGGAGAAGACTCTTAAGAATCCTTTGGACTGCAAGGAGATCAAACCAGTTAATCCTAAAAGAAATCAATCCTGAATGTTCATTTGGAAGGACTGATGTTGAAGCTGAAGCTCCAATACTTTGGCCACCTGATTTGAAGAGTCAACTCATTAGAAAAACCCTGATGCTGGCAAAGATTGAAGGCAGGAGAAGAGGACAACAGAGAACGAGACTTGGTTGGATGGCATCACTGACTCAATGGACATGAGTTTGAGCAAGCTCCGGGAGATGGTGAAGGACAGGGAAGCCTGACATGCTGCAGTTGATAAGCTGCAAAGAGTCAGACACGACTGAGCAACTGAACAATGACAAAGGGATACTGGCAATGCTGTGTTAAGGGCCAGGGTTTAAATAGATTGGTTAGGGAAGGCCTCACTGAGGTGACATTTGAGGAAATATTTGAGAGTAATGAAAACATCCAAAATACAAGCTTTACAAGCAGAGAGATCAAATTGCAACATCTGTTGGTTCATACAAAAAGTGAGAGTTCCAGAAAAAGATCTACTTTTGCTTTATTGACTATACCAAAGCCTTTGACTGTTTGGATCACAACAAACTGTGGAAAATTCTTCAAGAGATGGGAATACCTGACCACCTTACCGGCCTCCTGAGAAATCTGTATGCAGGTCAAGAAGCAAGTTAGAACTGGATATGGAACAATGGACTGGTTCCAAACTGGGAAAGGAGTATGTCAAGGCTGTATATTGTCACCCTGCTTATTTAACTTCCATGCAGAGTCATCATGCAAAATGCCGGGCTGGATGAAGCACAAGCAGGAATCAAGATTGCCGGGAGAAATATCAATAACCTCAGATATGCAGATGACACCACCCTTATGGCAGAAA
Organism: Giraffa tippelskirchi; assembly: GCF_054371585.1. NCBI lineage: Eukaryota > Metazoa > Chordata > Mammalia > Artiodactyla > Giraffidae > Giraffa > Giraffa tippelskirchi. The sequence continues at coordinate 114,986,295 of NC_137280.1, read as the reverse complement.
GTGAAAAGGAACTGAAGAATCTCTGATGAAAGTGAGAGGAGAGTGAAAAAGCTGGCTTAAAACTCAACGTTAAAAAAAAAACGAAGATCATGGCATCCGGTCCCATCACTTCATGGCAAATAGATGGGGAAACAATGGAAAACAGTGACAGACTTTATTTTCTTGGGCTCCAAAATCACTGCAGATGGTGAGTGCAGCCATGAAATTAAAAGACACTTCCTCCTTGGAAGAAAAGCTATGTCAAACACAGACAGCATATTAGAAAGCAGAGACATTACTTTGCCGGCAATGGTCTGTCTAGTCAAAGCTATGGTTTTTCCAGTAGTCATGTACGGATGTGAGAATTGAACCATAAAGAAAGCTCAGCGCTAAAGAATTGATGCTTTTGAACTGTGGTGTTGGAGAAGATTCTTGTGAGTCCCTTGGACTGCAAGGAGATCAAACCAGTCAATCTTAAAGGACATCAGTCCTGAATATTCATCGGAAGAACTGATGCTGAAACTCCAATACTTTGGCCACCTGATGCGAAGAACTGACTCATTGGAAAAGACCCTGATGCTGGGAAAATTCGAAGGCAAGACGAGAAGCAGCTAACAGAGGATGAAATGGTTGGATGGCATCACTGACTTGCTGGACATGAGTGTGAGCAAGCTCCAGGAGTTGGTGATGGACAGGGAAACCTGGTGTGCTGCAGTCTATGGGGTTGCAAAGAGTCGGACACGACTGAGCGACTGAACTGACTGATGAACTGATAAGCAGAGAGAACAGCTAGAGCTTTTGCATTAGAAATATTCCCCAAGGAGTAGCAATGAAGGTAGTGTGGCTGAGACAGAGTGAGAAAAGCCAGTTAGGAGTAAGCAGACCAGTTGGTATCGGGCTCTGTAGGCTACTCAAAGGACTGGCTTTTTATTCCAGTTGAACTGGGGATACACTGTGGGGTTTTAAGCAGAAAAATGCCAGGATCACTCTGACTGCTGTGTGAAGACTAGGCTACTGGAGGAGGGAAGTAAGGACAGAGGGACCTGGATTGTCCAGGTGTGGGATGAATGGGGCTGTGAGAATACCGAGGCACTGAATTCTAGACACAGTTTGAAGATAGAGCCAAGAGGATTTTCAGACAGATTGACAGGGGATGTACGAGAGGAGTATGAGGATGGCTCTCAGCATTATGGCCTGAACAAATGAAGTAGCATAACCATTAATTCCAATGAGAAAGCCAGCTGAGTGGAGTAAATTTGGGGCTGTCAAAGTATCAGGAAGTTATCTGTAGAACTGTTATTATGTGAGGGTGACAGCAATATAAAGTTTGTCTTAAGACTGTTTCTAATATTATGACATCTTTCCAAATAAAAAAAATCATGTCAAGATTCCTGACTTAGCAACTATTACATTCCCAGTACTGTAAATATGCAACTTGGTCACTGCTAATATTCTGGAGAAATCGTGTGGGTAGAAGATATTCCAGGAAACTGGAACCTAGGTTACGGTTTTCAAAAGGGGGGTGGGGTGGGAAACAGAGGCTGCAAATCTTTCCATAATCTTGGCAAGATTCTAGAACATGTCATTAAATGGATGACATATTACCCAAAATTAGTAGTAGTTCCTATTGGATTCAGTCTGATGTTTAACAGCAAGTCAGATTAATGTATGTACTAGAAAAGCCCAGTCTTTTCCCTACATTACTTCTTCATTACTACTCATACAGAATACTTTACCTCTGACACCAAATGCATGGGGATTTTCTCCCACCAAGAAGTTCTCTGTGATACCAGCTGGTTGTCCTACAGTTTAACTCAATTCCGACACAATCTGGAATAACATCAGATAACACAGGTTAGGGACCAGTACCATGAGACTGACTCTGCTTCAGATGCCAAGTTACTCACAACTTCTGTTCTACCTGGAGGTTCCTGTGACCTCCTACCCGGAGGATTCAGTAATTTGCTAGACCAACTCACAGAACTCTGGGAAACACTTACCTATGTTTATTAGTTTATTAAAAGATACAGATGAATGCCAGGTGATATACAGACGTCGAGGCCTGGGATGGGGGGTATGTAGGGGTGGGGGAAAGGCATGGGGAGGGCAGATCCCAAGCACAGGAGCGTCTGTGTTCCTGAGTTGAGGGTGTGGCACCCTCCCAGTGTGTGGATGTGTTCACCAACCTGGAAGCTCTCTGAACCCATTTTGTTGGAATTTTAAAGGATGCTTCATCACCTAAGCATGATTTATCATTAGCTCCATTTTCAACCCTTCTCTCATCTTAATACAATGGCAAGGGTAGGGGGTGGCATGGGAGTGAAGTGAAAGTTGCTCAGTAGTGTCCAACTCTTTGCAACCCCATGGACTATAGTCCATGGAATTCTCCATGCCAGAATACTAGAGTGGGTAGCCTTTCCCTTCTCCAGAGGATCAAATCCAGGTCTCTGGCATTGCAGGTGGATTCTTTACCAGCTGAGCCACAAGGGAAGCCTTCCCACAAGGAAAGGCATGGGAGGGAGATGCTAATAAATTTCAACCTTCTAATCGTGGCTTGATCTTTCCAATGACCAGCTCCCATTCAGAAGCTGTCTAGGAGCCCACAAAGTTGCTCATTAGAACAAATGACATTCTTATCACCCAGGAAATGCCAAGGGTTTTTGTGGCCTTGTGGCAGGAACTAAGGTCAAAGATCAAATATTATAACAAAAGAGCCTCCTAGTACTCTTATCACATATGAAAATTCCAAGGATTTTAGCAGCTCAGTATCAAAGAAGATATTCCAGAAGACTGCAGACTAAGTTCCAGTTTTCAATAAAAGCGGAAAAAAACAAAAGTTGCAAAGTCATCCACAGCCCTGGCAAAATTCTAGAACATGTCATTAAGTGGATTACATATGAACAAAAATTAGTAGTAGCTCCTTTGGCATGCAATTTTAAGTCAAGAACATGTCTGACCAATACATTTAGAAAAAAATCAACCAGGGCAATTTTTGAAACTGGAAGTCTGATGTTTGAAGGTGTGACAAGGTTTAAGAGGAGACTGTTTCCACACGATAGTGGCAACACAGGTTAGTGTCATAGTCTGGAAGGTTCGCGTTCAGCCCCTATCACTTTCTAGCCATCTAACCTCTGGAAGACCTCTGTGCTGCTCAGGGAACGGTAACCGTGCTCCAGACTTGTGCGTACTAACACTGATACTTGACAAGGGCTTCGCACAATGCCTATAGAACAGTTGTCTTGGGGGTGGGAGGGGGAGGAGAGCTTACTGTATGAGTAGTCTCTTTTCAGACCCAAGGAAGGTCCTGCCTCCGTGAGAGATGCAGCGAGAAAAGCAAGCAATAAACAAAACAGCTTTCTTCTAGTACTGCTACAGAGCTCTCAGCGCAGGAACGGGTGAACACAGGCCTTGGTGCTTCCAGAATTGCTTCTCACCAGGACTCGAATCCAGAGAGCGGACCAGCTTACGCCTTCTTCAGAACCACAAAGAGGTAGGTTGTTGCGATAGTAAAACCGAGGAGACCGGGCGAGACCGCCCCTGGCCGACTCTGCCCGCACTTCCGGGCTCTCGCTCCGCCCCCTTCCCGCCCAAGTCCAGCCTGGCCAAACAGTCCAGGCACCAATCACCACCCCGCCGAGGTGTCACGCGCATGCGCCCTTCTTCCCGCGCAGCTCGACGTGACGCGAGCTCCGGCTTTCCGCCACACTCTGCCCCGCCTCTTCTTGCACAGCCGTTACTCTTGTCCCCATGTCTTTTCTCACCCACACTCTGTCCTGCCCACACCTCGTCTCCAGTTCTGTGAATAGTAACGGCGGAACAACCTCAAGTCCTGCAGAGTCACGTTCCGTGCTCCCTTGGTGGCGGTGGTGATGGGCGGGGGGAGATAAGGCGGGATGACGGGAGGTGGCAGTTGCCGCGGACCCACTTCCGGAGGACGGGCGGAAGTGGCTGCGGTAGATGGTGGGAGGGGGAAAGGAGTGCGAGGGGAGGGCCGGGCGCCGGGGGTCGAGGGGGTGGGGCCTGGGCCGGGAGTGGGGACCCGGCCTGGGGCCTGGAGTCCGACCGGGGGGGGCTGCGGATACCTGCCGAGTTTGGGTTGGCGGGGCCCAGGTAAAGAACCAGCGCAGATAGGGCGAGGGTCGTCTGGGCCGCAGAGGGGTGCGGGGGTCAGAGTCTAGAGAGGGTCGCGTTGTTACCCTCTTTCCCAGTGAACACAGAGCAAGGGGTTCCGGGGAGAAGGGTGGGAGGAGTTAAATTCTTGGCTGGGTGGGGGAGCGTTCTTGTGGACGCCACGCCCCTACAGGAAGGAAAGGCGCGTGCGTGCGTGTGTGTGTGTGTGTGTGTGTGTGTGTATGTGTGTGTTTAGGAATAAACTTATAAGGGAGGGGGCGGCCGGGGTGGGCCACTGGATTGAAAAATTGAAACATAACTGGGGCTATTGGTGGTAGCATTCGGGCCTCTAGCATTTCAGCAAAGTGCTCTCTGGAGTCGCCCCAGGAAGGAGTTTGACGGAGATTGGAAATTACATCTTTGGCACAATTTTGGAAGGGGGGAGGGGAGGTGCCAGTGAAGGGAAAGGGGCAAAGAATGCTTGTAGAAGGTGCCAGCATCTAGGTCTGGTATGGATTTAATTCAGACTGGGAGAGTTGGCCGATTATACACCCTAAGAAGCTTGGGAGATGTAGAGCGATTAGTGTGTGGCACAAACAAGAGGAGAACAGGAGGAGAATGTTCTTTTCTGTATTTCTTAGAAGACAGTCTCCACACAGCAGTGGTTTGGTTATGTTTCTGTGGTGGGATTAGGTGCTGTCTTTCCTTTACCTTGAGTCATATTTGTATACATATTGCTGAGGTGACTGTTTCGGGGTGGAGTGAGGTAGGTACTTTGAATAACCTTGTGGAGTGTTTAAGGAAGTGTTTTTGATGATAAAGTAATCTCATTTAGGTAGGAAGTATTAGGGATTCCTTTGGGTATATAACAGAGAGTGTCATGATGTTTAAATATTCTTCAGGTTAACACAGAAATCAGCTTCCTGGGCCATGCCGGTTCTCAGGCCTGTTTCCTCTCATGAGCTTCAACAGAAGACGGACTCTCCAGCCCTCACAGTGGATGCCTTTCCTTCCCTGAACAGGAGATGGGATAGGACCTGGGATCTGCGTATCACCAGACTCTGGGCTTAATAAACCAGCTGAATGAAGGGATGTAACAGACCTCTGGGAGGGACACTGAAGCCTGCAAGGGGGGGGAGGGGCCTGGACATACTCCTTCCCCCCCAGACTCCTCCCGCTCAGAGTCCACTCAGCCATGGACTTTGGACCTGCACCAGAGGAGAGAAGCTGCACCTCAGTGTTTCTGATCTGGGATTCTCAGTTTTGGAAATGGAGTGCTGGATGGAGGTTTGATGATCTTCAGGGGAGCAGCTGAGACAAGAAAGGTAAGATTCCTGTCTCACTTCCCACTTGGCGTCTTGCTGCTCCTGTGCAGATGGTGTTGAGTGGGGCGAGTCTGGGGACACTGCCATTCAGAAAATACCCTGATGAGAACTCTTACCCTGATGGTACACAGGAAACTTCACCTCTCCTTCCCTCTCAGGGTGCAGGCTTGTTCCCAGGAGCTTCTTACTCAGATAAAGTACCTTGTAAGGAGTTGTGAGCAATGGCAATTGTGAGGTTAGACCAAGGAGAACATAAAAAGAATTGAGGCTTCTGAACGGAGGTTGTATTAGATTACTTGTAAGGGCTTTTTGCACACTGAGGTAATAGGATTCCAAGTCAGTTTGGGCTAAGTACAACTCTGGGATGGATTATCCAGGCTGAGGCAGGCTGCTGTGTTTTGGGGAGCTAACTAAATAGAGCTGCCTTGGGTGGAGGCAGGTAGCAGATGGTGTGGAATACCTCCTAAGTTGCCTCTCCTCCTTCCCCTTTAAGGAAACGTAGTCCGTGAAGCCTCACTGAAAGAGCAGAGGTACAGAACACAGGTTTTGGAATCAGGATTTGTGTCCTAGCTCTGCCTCTCTTGGTGTACACCCCTAGATATGTCAGTTAAGCTATGCCGTGTTCTCTTCACTTGCAAAATGGGGATAACTAGCTTTCCAAGTCCCTCACAGGTTGTTTGCAAGGAACAAATGAAATGATAGATTTTCAGTAGTATCCAGGGCCATGTCCATGTAGCAGAGTAACATTGTTATTGCTTGATATGCTTGTATAGTTGCACAGAGAAAAACTGAATTAGGAGTTCTGTTCATTTATTGAATCAGTGTTCTGGCAAAAGTCTTATTTGTGCTTAATTAAAATTCTGTCCTGAATTTGTCTCATCTTGTTGTTACTAGTCAATACTTGGCATCATGAAGTGATGGCAGAGGTGCACGGGTTCAAAGAGAACTCAGATTGGGGGATTCTGCCAGGTACCTTGTCGGTTCTCAGAGCTCTCCAGTTAGCTGGGCATGTGTGCCTGTTTGGGGTGGCAGACCAAAGAGAGGTGAAGAGAAGGACCACCTCTTAGTCCTTGAGACAAGGACCAAGTGTCTTGTTAGGAGGTGGAGCTCCATTTCTTGGAGTGAGCCCTGGGCCTTTCCTTTCTATGCCATATCCTGGTCTTATCTCCTGCTCTTTGAAGTGACTGTTTTTCAGACTGCCATTGTTTAGCCTTCTATATTTTTGCAGGGTCTGTTCCCACTTAAAGCAGAAGCTGTTCATCATTTCCTTCTTACCTTCTGTTCCTTCCTTGAATTCCAATTTACCTATGCCAAGATGCCTACTTTTCTGAGTGACAACAACAGCAGAAAGGAGAGGTGATGGAAATTTTGATAGACAGTAGGATACAGTGGACTGGGCAAGGGGTAGGAAGCTTGGCTTCTAGCATCTCTTTGCCTCTCACTAGCTGTGTAACACCTGGGCCTCATATTCAGTGGTCATTTGCAAGCTGAAAATCGTGTATTTATGACTTGGTTTCTTTCTTTTTCCCTTCCTTCTTTTCCATAGGAGTCTGTGAGGCCCCCAGTGGCCTGAGGGCTGGGCAGGCAGACCTAGGTGGACTTCCTGGCCCTAGATGTTTCTTCCCTAGTCTGATGCCTGAGGTAGCTCTTTTGAGGCCGGCCTTCTGCTATAGGGTGGGTCTGTCACCTCCCCTAGCTTTGCCCAGCAAATTCCTGGTGCTATTCTTTGCTTAGACATTGGGATCACAGTGATCCCTCAGGGATGTGCGGTCCCAGGCCCTCATCCTGCCTAGGAGGCCTGTGAGTGCTTCGAAGCACTTGAAGTACCACAGAGTCGTGCTGTATTTGTACAGTGCTTACATTATGTGAAGTGTCCAAGCTGTTGTGTTGTGTCAGTTTTTCGTCACCACGTTGTTGTGAGGAGAACAGAGCAGGGATTATTCTCCCAGTTTGATGCGTGAGGGGAAGCTACAGAAGCCCTGAGCAGGCAGGGCTTGCCTAAGTGTGAAGTGGCAGGTGCTGTGATCGCCTGCCCAGTTCTGTGCTGCTTCTGTAGCATCTGACCTGACAAGGGCCGTCCGGATTCTGCCGCAAACCTCCAGGGAGGAGAATTCAAGGGCCCTGTCAGACAGCCTCTCTGGTAAGATGTTTCCTTCCTAGAGGGAGCCAGAATTCCTCTCCCTTGTTGTTTCCAGCTAAAGCAGTAGTCCTTCCCTCAGCCTGACCCTTCGACAAGACAGTCCTCTTGACACAGCCATCAGCCTTCTCAAAGGGGCACCATGATGCCAGGGCACAGCACTCATGGGGTGTTCAGCCACTTAGCCAGGACCAATAAACCACATGTTGTGTGTGTGTGTTGTAACTGAATTTATTTATGCTCTTCTGTTTTCCAAAAGGAATTGTAGGTGACTAACCAAAAGTTCCATTTAATAGACATTGCGCAGTGATTATTGTGTTAATCTTTTCTCTTTTCTTTGATTTTGGTGAGCTGAGCTTCTGTGTTGTCAAGGGGAGTAGAGATATTGGGAGGAAGCGAGAGGGGAAAAATTGATACATCATTGATTTAAAACTTTGCTTTTATTTCTACTTATGGTTTTAAGCTAAGATCTGTCTTATGTTCAAAGCATGAATTCTTTGCAAATTATACAAAAATTCAGTATATCTTGGGCATTGTTTATGGGAGGGCAGTTTCCTGGGACAATTTTCACTTCCTTCTTATCTCTCCTCCTTTTTTGGGAGTAGTGGCTAGGACCAGAACTTCCTATTCTTCCATTTTCACAGAATCCAATCCCAGTTTCATCCCCAGAATTCAGGCACTTGGCTCCTTGTTTCTGCCCTTCCCCTATAACCCTTCTCCATGAAACCTCCATCAGGAGCCCAGGGCCTCTTTTCCCAGGTCAATTTGGCACTCATCACCCTGGCTTCTTGCCTCTCAGAACAAATGTTTTCTTTTGCTTCCATCCAAGAATTCAGCTCATCCTGCTTCTCTAACCAGGTCCTTTGTTTCAGGACAGTCAGGGAATTTCTACTCTTAGATCTTCTGTGAGCCTTGAAATCTAAACAGAGGGTTATAGTGATGGGGTGTGAGTTTTGGTACACAGTTATCTTTCCTCTTCCCCACTGAACAGCCTTAGATAGAGGAGGATGATTGGTAGGGATGGGAATCTGACATCTTCTGGGCTAATTGGTTTCCTCACCTTTCAGCATTCTACTCTGGCCTTTGTCCTGGGACAGTGATCTTTGCTTCTGATATCTTGGGTCCACGGCGTTTCCCAACTTTTCCCAGTTTTAGGAAACTATGGTTTTCCCTCTTGCTTTGACATGGAGTATTAGTATATAATAATCCCATGTCCCCCTCATGAGGAAAAGCTTAGAGAGAGGGCAGAGATACAGAAAAACATTGGCTGCTGACTGGCCCATAAGTGTGCACTCCCATCTCTTGCCACAGTCCACACAATCAACTAAACTGGAGACCCTGGACACACACACAGAGTCCAGCGTCACTGAGGTGTCAGCTCCTCTTTCACTCTTCTCCTTTAGGACCAGGCTCCAACTGCAGGATTTCCCTGCTGCCCCACTATGTGCTTGTCATGCTGGACACACAGCTGTCTCAAAGCCTCAAGGCTGCATGAGACGAGGGAATGAGTGCCATCTTGGAAGTAGGACTGCCTGGGTCTAAAACCTAGCCACAACCCTCATTAGGTCTTGTGACCTTCAGCAAATTGGGACTTAGCTTGAGCCTCAAACTCTATACGTGTAGAGTGAGATGACAGTGTATCTTCATACACAAGGAGAGGCTGGGGGTGGGGTAGGGTGTGAAGGCCACTGCAGGTGCATGTAAAGGCCACTGCAATTTTGTTTTAGCTCCTTACCCCCATGCAGGGAATTTTAAGGCATGTCCTGCCTTTGTTTCTTTAAACCGCCACATAATTCCTAGTTTCACTTAGAAACAAGTTAGTGAGTGATGTCAGTAACCACGCACCATGAAGTTCCAGACTGCTCTGTGCTCTGAAACACAGGGGAGGGAAGTGGATGGGGGCAGGTGCTGGTGCCAGAACAGTGTGTCCTGATCCCATGGTAGGGCTGGCTCTGGACCCAGTCCTCCTCAGGGAGGTTATCTGCATGGGTAACCAGTAGTTCTTAGCTCCCCGCCTTCACTTCTTAGGGTCAGATACCAGGGTTCCCCCTAGCCCCTAGCCTGCTTGAGGCCTTCATTTCCTCTTTGGGTCTGATGGTTCTCCCTTAGGGAAAGGTCTGTCTGTTTCTACTCTTTTACTCCGAACTAACAGCATTATCTACCCCGAAAGAAAAAAACAAAAACAAGGGTGGGTGAGGGACGTCAGCTTGCTCTTGCTCGATTTTGGCTGCAAGTGTTTCCTCCCTGGTTTCCTTTTGGCACCATGGTTCTCGTTCTCACTTCCCTGTAAGCTGCAGCCTCTGTGATCCCCTGGACTCCTCCCCCCCCCCCCCGGAAGCCAGCGGTTGGGGGAGCAGGCCCCCAGATCCTTGGCTTTGGGTTTGGTAAACGCACTACTGAGGTAAGTTGCTTGGCCTACCTCTGGCAGGGCTGTTCCCCTAAACTCCACGAGATTCTGCACTCTGGCTGGGGCTGGGCTGGGGGACGCGAGAAGTCTGGACTGGAGTGGATTAAGCGTAATCGGTTTGATGGGTATTGACCCGTGGAGTTGCAATTGTGAGCAGCGAAGGGCCCAGTAGTAACAGTTATCTCCACTACATCTCCCGAAGTTGGGGACCCCGGAAAACTTGGGGAGTCCAGACCTCGAGTCGTTCTGAGAGATCGGGCGTTGGAGACGACCTGGGGAGAAGGGGCCCTGGGCGAGTTGAGGCAGACAGCTCCGCCCCTCGGCCTGCCCCGCCCCGCCCCGCCCTCTCCGGGGAAGGGCCACGTTGCCCGCCCGGCTGTCCGGGCCCGGCGCGCTGCGAGAAGGGCCGGCCGGGCGGAAGGCGCCGGCAGCCGCGCGAGTGCCTTGAACGCGCCGGGGCACCCGGCTCGCTCCCCTCGCTTTGGGGGGGGCCAAGTTCAGGGCCGGGAAGTTGGATGGACCTGGTAAGTGGGAGCCAGGGAACGCCGGCATCCGTCAGTTCTGGGGCTTGTTCCCGGAAGGGGATCGAGGTCTGACTGAAGGAGGCCCCGCGGGAGGGGAGAGGGCGCTTCGGGACTCGGGTCCCGACTAGAGAGGCTGCCGTTTTCTGATCCCTCTGTGTCCCCGGACAGCCTCGGTGCCTGAGAGCCCCAGCAAGAGGAAATTGGCCCGGGCCACCCAGGGTCACGGCCGTCACGGCCGTGCGCCCCTCCTGAGCCGGAAAGTGGAACTCCGCGTTCCGCTTGCGGAATCCCGGGCCTCCAGCTGTTGGAGAGAGGGCGGGCTCCGCGAGGAGCAGGGCGGTTGTGAAACTCAGCCTCCTGGCGGGCTTGGGTGCGGGGCTTGGAGGAGCTGGTGTTGCTGGAGAGAGTTGGGAAGAGGAATGCGAGGTGGCTTTTCCCCAGACTCCACCCCAGAGTCCTTTCCAAAAGTTATTAAGGGTTCTTTCTCAACAGCCCCGAGGAAGAATTGACTCAGTGTGGAAATAACTGAATTGTCAAGAAAATTTGCTCCTACTTGTTTGCTAGTGTGTGTGAAGTAGGGGGCCCTGAGACGTGCAGGCCCCCATCTTATAAACTCCAGAGCAGAAGGGCTGGGGCCAGCTGGTCTGTGTCTCCGCAGGACAGTGAGCCCCGGAGTGAAGGGCTCTACCTTGGTTAACCTTTTGCCCCTGTGATGTATTTAATTAGTCTCTTCTTTACAAACATCAACTGGCTAAGATTGTCCAGCTTTCTCTTCTGTCGTTTATAATACTTTTCAGACCATGTAGTCTTTTCTCTTAGATGCTTACACCCACCGCCGCCCCCCCCCCCCCCCCCCGCGTCTGCCTCGATTCCGAGACTATTGAGCTCTCTTGGGATTCCCCGCCTTGCCCTTTTCTCGGATTAGAAAGCAATGTAGTGTGTTTAACCTCAGTGGCTATGTGAAAGGTTAAACTCATTTCCTGTTTGGGACATTGAGGAAGTTACTACTGTTCTTTTTGTCATCAGAATCCCGGGACCACGGAGATGATCCACATCAAGCCTCTCCCTGTACAAATGCAGGAACTAAGGCACAAGTGACTGCTCAAGGTTACTTGGTTTGCCAAGGCTTTGTGCTTTTTTGCTGCACTTGCATCATCTATCCCGTTAGCCTTTTCCAGGATGAATAACCTGTATCCCTTCTCTCTAGGTATTATTCTCTTAAGGCCTTGAATTATTTAGTGTATCTTCTCTGACTCCCTTTCAGTTCTTCCATCCTTTTGAAATTATGGAGCCTGGTACAAGATACAGGAGGATACATTATTAGAGGAGGTCTAATAATGAACAAAAAAAGTAATTCAGCTAAGTCTCCATTATCTCTGACATGTCTGTACTTTCTCTAAAAAGGCAGTGCTTTTTAACATGCTAAGCAAAACAGAGATAGAAGAGAAGGTCTGTCAACATTCATTTCCATGCTTTCTAAAAACTAAGACTTCTCCATTTTTGCTCACAATGGGAAGTTGACTATCTGGTGTTCTCTTGCTATTTAAAAAACACTTCTTTTTTTTACCATAGAGAGGGGACTGGCTAGAGAATACTATAGGAATCAGAGTGTTAGAAAAGGTTCTTACAGCTCCGAGGCAGTTCTTCAGAAGAAAAAACTGAGACTTACAGGAGTTGGTGGGACCTGCCCAGAGCCTCCTGGGTTTTGATTGAGGGTCTTATTCACTAAAAAGGCTCATTCCTCATTCCCACCACAATGTAGATAGATGTCTTTGTACTTGGTGGTATGGACCATCTGTGTCACTTCCCTGAAGGAGCAGTGAAAACTCTGGCAAAACAAAGTTTGAGTTTGTGCCTTGCAGGCAGATGTCATTGATAACAGAACGTCAGGTACTCAGGTCAAGGTTAAGGACTGTTCTATTTTAGAAAAGGAAGATGTGTCAGATTGTATTTTCCCAAATGACGACAACCTTAAACATCACATTGTCCTGTTGTTACCGTAGGACACTACCCTCCTGCCACCTGGCTGTGGCGGCTGTGTTTCTTTCTCCTTGAATGTAGGCAGCGACTCATTATACCCCTGACCAGTGAATAAGTCAGAAGGGATGCAAGGTTGGATCATGAAAAGGAGGTAGCTTTACTTGACTTGCGCTCTTTCTTCAGACAGTCACTTTTTGGAGTTCAGCCTCATGCTCAGAGGAAGTCCATGCCATGTGGAGAGGCCACATGGAGGTGACTCCAGCTGACATCTCAGCCATCGCCAACATCAACCTGCAGACATGTGAGAGACTAAGCCTTTAGAGGAGTCTTCCAGCTAAAATCCCAGACATCATGGTGCAGAGGCAGGTCATCTCATTTGTGCCCCAGTGTCCAAATTCCTTACTTGTAGAAACCGAGAGAGAATAAATGATTGCTCTTGTTTTAAGCCACTAGGTGTTTTTTTTATTATTCATCGGTAAATATCTAATAAAGGAGTATGTATAGGGGCAGGACCTCAAAATTTGGACTCTTGCATACAAAGGGCAGAAGGAACACTTGCGCTTTGTATCAAGGCTACTTAGATTCTGCTTCACTCATTGTTTCAGATACTCATTGCTACATAATAAATCACCCTAAAACCTAGTGGCTTAAAACAACAGAATTATTTTATTCCCATCTCAGCTATGTCATTTTGCTTCTGGTCTTTCATGTAGTTGCAGTTGGATGTGGCTGGGGCTGGAATCATCTGGAAGGCTTCCTCTCATGTCTACTATCTGTTACTGACTGTCAGCTGGGCGTTAGCTGTGGTCGTCAGCCAGAATACTTGGAACATATCTAGTCCATGTGGCTGGGCTTCCTTTTACCTTGGTGGCTTGTTTCCAAGAAAAGGCATCTCAGGAGCATCAAGTAGAAACGGTGTTGACTTTCATGAACTAGTCTTCATAAGTCACATAATCATCACTTCCTCTGTAGTCACAGATCAGAGAGAGGGAAGACTGACCCCACCCCTCTTCCCCCTACCCCCCCAGCTCTGGAGGGAGGTGTGTCATTGTCACTTTGTAAAAAAAAAACATGTAGAATGGGATGTTTTGTAGTCAACTTTGGAAAATGTAATCCTTCACTGTTAGGCTTCTAATTTGGCTTTTCTCCCCAGTTTAGTTAATGATGTCCTCCATCTAACTACTTGAACTTCATACATGTGCCAAGTGCTTTAATAGGTTTAGAGGTCATAGAGCCTTTTTTTCTAAGGAGTAAGGTGAGAGTCAGATAAGTACAGCCACAGATTCTATTACAGTGTGGAGAGGAAAGACAGGAGGTGTGGAGAGAGTATGGTGGGAGTATAGTTGTGGGAAGCCTGAGTCTGCCTGGATGTTAAGGAAGTACTCACCCAAACTGGGTTCTTAGGAGGTATAGTGCTTGTCAACGGGGCTTTAGATGATTTCAGCATGCAGGACCAGCCAGAGCAAAGACAGCAGTGTACAAAGTGTACTTACTGGGGGAGGTAAGTAGCCTTTTGAGGCCAGAGTATGCAGTTCATGGAGTTAGAGGTTGGAGGTGAGGTTGAAAGGGATGTTTGAGTCAGTTTGTTGTGAAGGCCCTGTGTGTCATAATAATGATTTTGAATTTTATTCTGTGGGCAGTGGCAGTATGGTTTTTAAGACAGGTGAGTGTTGTGACCAGGTATGTACTTTAAGAACGATGCTCTGTTGTTATTGGGAAGGTTGCTTAAAGGGAAGCAAAATTAGTGATAGGTGGACCAGCTGAGAAACCATATCAAGAGTTCAGTATTTCATAATAAGGAAAGAGAGTTCACATTAAAGGGTTTGAGATCTTGAAATGGGATGATGGCAGTGAAAGAATAACTTTCTCTTCCACTTTCATAATTCTGAAATTCTTGGGGCTGGATATGTTTCAGAATTTAGAAATTGTTGGATTAAAAAAGATGACCTGGTACATTTATGATATAGTCTAAGATCTGGAGCAGCATACCGTAGTCCAGCATGTTTATTTCTGTAGCAAAATATACGAATGGGATAAATAAAGGCTATAAGGAGCCTCACATTAGATTAGATTTCTCCAAATGACGTTATGCCAAACAAGTGTGAAAAACTGTGTTTAACACTTTTTGGACTTGGGAATTGCAGTTAAGTGATTGTAGGTGTGTGACATACACATGAAAGTCACTTTTTTGTTACAGGCAAATCTCCTGAATGTTGAGGACCCTAGCATAGCAGCGTGGCAGCACTGGGGGAGCTGGTCCGCCTCAAGTAGCGTGTAGCTGAGGGGATTTGACAGATACTGAGCACAGGGTTGTGCTGGTCCTGATGGTTGTGAAGGGGAGGTGATCCTCAAATGGGCCGACAGTATCTGGGAAGGTGTCCTGGCGAGATGTGAGTTAGAACCCACGAGGTGAAGGAGAGAGAGAAGAGCAGACCAGGCATACAGGCACATGCAAAGGCCCTGAGGCAGGCTTGGATGTTTGGACCCTGGAAGAAATCTAGTAGAGTAGTGCAAAGAGAACCACCAAGAGAGGAGACAAACAAGTGATGGGCTAGCACTTACCTTGTCATATGCCAGGCACTGTTCTAAACACTTAATGTGAATTATCTCACCCAATCCTCAAAGCAACCCAGTGAGGTACTCTACTACCATTTCCATCTTAGAGGTGAGAAAATTGAGTCTCAGCAATGTGAAAAAAACAGGGTGATGCCCAAGCATTGCCCTGGGCTGTTTGACTTGCCCTTGTTCCTGCCATACCCTCCAAACGGTAGGACTTAGAGCAGCAGTGCTTCCTGGATGAGTGCATGGGCTCTGTTGGCCAAAAGCTGGACTGTCTCATCCCATGGGCACAGCCATCTGCTGGAGAGTGCATGCGTTTGTGTATTCACACACCACTAACTTCTAGACAGAGTAGAGGATCGTGCCCTGGAGAATAAGGGGAGAAGTAGTAGGAAATGGCACTGGGACTGTGGGGGAGTCTTTGTGGAAAAGGGGTGGGCCTGGGAATAGGTATGTCCGGTACTCGGATGGCAAGAGAAGCAAGTTCTGTTTGAGAATTTAGAGGAAAGCGGTGTGGAGTGGAGAACAAAAGGCCTGAGCGCTAAGTTGGAGGCCTGGTGGACTGGGGCAGCTGTTTGCTATGGGCTGTCTAGCCATTCGCAAGGTTTATAGACTTGCTAAGGATACAGTCTGCAGAGGGGCTGAGAAGATTGGCTTGATCCGCCTGGCTTAGAAGGGTGGTGGGGAGGCCTTCTAGGCCTCGGGGTAGTGCGTGTGGGCTGCCTAGTTCTAATGTCTGGAGAAGAGTGAGGATGGAGAGGATATGGTCCCTTGGGGTTTTGCCACCACTCTGAGAGCCTCTTGGCCTGAGGTGTCTCATTGATAAGTCTGAGACAGGCCTGCTCCTCCAGCCCTGAAGCCAACACTTGAGCATCCATGGAGTTCAGTTTCTCTTTTCTTTCCCCCATCCTTCTGCCTGAAGACTTTCCTACCCAGTCAGTTGGGAGGCAGGACATTGAGGGTTAGGGATTCCAGCATTGACCACATCCTCAGGCAGAAGGAGGAAAAACTGGGAATCTGTGTGTTTCTCTTCTGGGAAACCCTGATTGGTGAATGAGCACTGATAAAATGGAAATTTAATGGCACAATAAAGCAGAGGCTTCTAAGAAGACTGGTGCTATGGAGTTGTGAGTGTGGATGGTGTCTGCAAGGGAGATAGGAGGTGGTGGTGCTTGCAGGGGCTGGAGGAGTCTCAGAGGAGGGAGGCAGGATCCATTCCCTGTAGAGACTCTTAAAGAACAGCCCTTTGATCCTTGGATACTGGATCGGCCTGCTTAAGAACCCAGGAGCACAGAGGTGAAATCTGGGACCCGAGATTTTGGTTAGCATTAGTGAACTGGGCTATGAGCCAAAGGGTAGCTGGCAGAGCAGCCAGCACAGGAGAGTGCAGACCTGCAACTTTTGGCTGTGAAGTGTTGAGACCAGGGGCAGGAATGCCAGGGTGAAAGTTGCATGGTCAAGAATGGCAGTTGCCCTGGCATTGAAGGATGTGGTAGATCCTTTAAGTAATGAGATCTG
The DNA here is from genome assembly GCF_054371585.1 of Giraffa tippelskirchi. NCBI lineage: Eukaryota > Metazoa > Chordata > Mammalia > Artiodactyla > Giraffidae > Giraffa > Giraffa tippelskirchi. Next base: position 114,969,756 of record NC_137280.1, on the reverse strand, counting down.
GTAGAGTGAGGGGCCTGGCAGGACCGTGCCTTTTTTTTGTTGGCTGTGTGTCCCAGTCCCTTCCCAGAGCCTGGCAGAGAGCAGGTTGTGTCATGGCAGATCGTGGAATGATTGCAGAGTTCAGGACAAATAGATCGTCCCCAGTTCTTCTGATGTGTCCAGCTGGGGCCATATTGGACGAAGCTAGTCAGAGCTGTGGGCTATGTCCCTGTTTGATTTTATTTGAAAATAACTTCAAAATATTAAAAAGTTGCAAGAATAAAAATGGTGTAAGGATACTCATATGCCCTTTACTCAGATCCACCTATTAACATTTTGGTCCATTTTCTCTTCATATTTATACTTGATATTTTTGCTCTGAACCATTTGAGAAGTTGCATCTACCATGGCTCTCTATACCTAATTACTTCATCGTGTATTACATAAGAATTGGGATATTCTTTTATATAACCACAGTGTGGTTATCAACTAGTCAACACTGATATTTTGATCTGTCTATATTCTAATTTTGTCATTTGATGTAATAATATTTTTAAAAAAAGTTTTATTGCAGTATAAATGATACACAGTAAACCTTACGTATTTAAAGTGTGCATTTTCATAAGTTTGTTCGTATATATTCAGCCCATTAAACTATTACCCCACAAAGTTTCCTAGTGTCCCTTTGTAATACCTCCCCTGATGGTCTCACTGCCTCCATTCCCAGGCAGACACTGATCTGTATGTATTCCTTCATATGCTGCAACATTGTTTTGAGATTTGTCCATGCGTTGTATGTATCAGTAGTTTGTTTCATTCATTTTATTTATTTTTTATGTTTCGTTTTAATTGCTGAATTTTATTCCATTCCATGGGTAAGCCACAGTTTATCAGTATTCCAATGCTGATGGGTGTTTGGGTTGTTTCCACTTTTTGGCACTTATGAAGAAAGCTCCCTCAAACATTCTACATAGGTTTTTGTATAGACATTTGTTTTCATTTCTCTTGGGTGTATATGTAGGAGTGGACTTGCTGGGTCATATGGTATCTCTGTTTAGCATTTTGACAAACTGCCAAACTACTCTAAAAGGACTTCAGTTCTTTATCTCACACCATATATGAAAACTAATTCAAAATGAATCATAAATGTAAATGTAAAAGTTTAAACTGTAAAACGTAAAAAAGACAACATAGGAAAAAAAAATCTCTGTGACTTTAACAAAGATTTCTTAAATACAACACCAAAAACATGATTCATAAAAGGAAAAAAACCCTGAAAATTAGAAATCATCAAAATTAGAACTCTATTCTTAAACTGATTCTATTATGAGAATAGGACAAATTTTTGATTTTTGCTAGTCTGATGGGTGAGAAATGTTACCTTAGTATAGTTTTAATTAGAATTTTTCTTATTATAAGTGAAATTGAACACCTTTTCATACGTCTGTGGGCCTTTTTAGTACTTTTTTGCGTGAGTTATGCTAGTGTTTTAGGCAGGAAATTTTTGGCTTTTTTTCCCCTCAGTTTTTAAGAAGTTCTTTGTCTGCTAGGGTATCGGCTTTTTATTTGTGATGTGTGTTTCAAATATTCTCTTCCAGTTTGTTATTTTTCTTTTGACTTGGCTTATGGTGTTTTTGCAGAAGGAAATGACAACCCACTCCAGTATTCTTGCCTGGAAAATTCCATGGATAGAGGAGCCCGGTGGGCTACAGTCCATGGGGTCGAAACGAGTCAGACACGACTTAGCAACTGAGCACACATGGTATTTTTAGCCATGCAAAAGTATTTTATTTATTACTGCATCTGTATTTTAAGGCATACTTAGAAAACCTTTCCCCATGCTAAGCTATAGAGGAATTGACATAAATCTTCTTTTAGCAGGTGTATGTTTTTAGTTTTCTACTTAGATATCTAGTCCACCTGAAATTTATTCTTATATACAGATCTTATTTTTGTCTGCAAATACCTGTATAGTTGTCATAACACTATTAATAGATCATTTTTTTTTGCCCCAGTAATTCAGATTATCCTCTTTATCATACATTAGATTTCTACATGTATTTGGGTCTATTTCTGTAGTTGAAATTCTATTCCTTTGCATGATCTGTTTAATTTCCATGCCTTGAATGATCTGTTTGTTTACATATCAGCACCGCATTGTTGTTCATTCACTCAGTCTGTCCGACTCTTTGCGACCCCCATGGACTGCAGCATGCTAGGCTTCCTTGTCCTTCACCAGCTCCCATAGCTTGCTCAAACTCATGTCCGTTGAGTTGGTGATGCCATCCAACCATCTCATCCTGTCATCCCCTTCTCCTCTGGACTTCTGTCTTTCCCAGCATCAGGATCTTTTCCAGTGACTTGGCTTTTTGCATCAGGTGGAAAAAGTATTAGAGTTTCAGCTTTAGCATCAGTCCTTCCAGTGACTATTCAGGGTTGATTTCCTTTAGGATTGACTGGTTTGATCTGATCAGCATCACACACTTAATTATAGAGGCTTTGTAATGTGTAGTATATCTGATAGGGCTCGTCCCTCTTCACAGCTTGTTCATTTTCATCATTTTCCTAGATGTTCTGTTGAACTTCAGTGTCAGTTTGACTAGCTCTACAAAAACTATTTTTATTGAGATTTTTGATGAAGCTGAGGTGTCCTAACCAAGAACAAGGGATATTTAAGTCTTCTTTTGTCTTTTCAGGAATTATAAGTTCCTGTAGGTTTTTGCATATTTCTTGTTTATTCCTGAATAGTATATCATTTCATATATTTCATATCATTTCATAGCTATTATAAATAAGGTTTTCTCATTCATTGTTTATTTAATGAGTTATTATTTGTGGATATGAAGGCTATTGATACTTGCACGTTAATTTTTATCTACCACTTACTGACTCAATTTTTTGATTGTTTGGGTTGGACTTACCATTGTTTCTCTTAGAGTTTTTCAGGCGTATTCTCATAGCATCAGCACATTTGTACTTCTGCCTGTAATTGTATTCTGCAGTCGAATTGCATTGGCTGATCCCTCCAACAGAATGTTAAAGAGTCATGTAGATCTGGTCCCTGACCTTCATGGGAATGCCTCTGGTGCTTCCTTATTAGGTAAGGTGCTGGCTTTAGCCCTGAGATGTGATATTAAGAATTTTAAAGTCAGTAATCTTTGGGCAGTTTGATTTGAGGAACGGGAGGCAGATGGTCTTACCCCCACCTCTCCTAAGCTCTGGATGGAAGATGGTAAACAAAATCTGCAGGTAGAAAAGGGGTGGGTGGGGTTCCTTTGCTTCCTCTCTTCTATTAACATCATTCTCTACATATCCTGCTCCCCTACTCCCCCCCCAAAAAAACCCACATTTCTTTTCAGACGATTCATGAACGCATTTTGGAGTTGGGGAGAATGCTATCCTAATCCTGTTGTTCCATACAGATTGACCCTCCAAATTAGGGAATGGGTGGCTCTTTTCTAAGAGAGCTCTGGAGTTAACCTCATGGCCTTCCTTGTCCTGAATTTTTTCATCTGTTTCTGCCCCACCTTCTACTCTAAAGCAGCCCCATGCCTTGTGATGATGGTTGTTTTTCTCCTCTCCTCAGGTGCATGGCTGCTTCCTAATCCCGGAGCCCAGAGGAAGCATCCCTAGAACCGTGGGGGTGTGAGCCAAGCAAGCTGAGGGCAGCCTTGAGCCCTACCCTTCCCGCCTCCCCTGCGGGGGCCAGGATGCTGAAGAAGCAGTCTGCAGGGCTTGTGCTGTGGGGCGCCATCCTCTTTGTGGCCTGGAATGCCCTGCTGCTCCTCTTCTTTTGGACACGCCCAGCGCCTGGCAGGCTACCCTCAGACAGTGCTCTTGATGATGACCCCGCCAGCCTCACCCGCGAGGTGATCCGCCTGGCCCAGGATGCCGAGGTGGAGTTGGAGCGGCAGCGGGGCCTGTTGCAACAGATCAGGGAGCACCATGCTAGGTGGAGCCAGCGGTGGAGGGTACCCACCGCGGCCCCGCCTGTCCCGCCGCGAGTGCCTGTGACCACTCCACCAGCTGTAATCCCCATCCTGGTCATCGCCTGTGACCGCAGCACTGTTCGGCGCTGCCTGGACAAGCTGCTGAATTACCGGCCTTCGGCTGAGCGCTTTCCCATCATTGTCAGCCAGGACTGTGGGCATGAGGAGACAGCCCAGGTTATCGCCTCCTACGGCAGCGCTGTCATGCACATCCGGCAGCCCGACCTGAGCACCATTGCAGTGCCACCCGACCACCGAAAGTTCCAGGGCTACTACAAGATTGCTCGGCACTACCGCTGGGCACTGGGCCAGGTCTTTCATGAGTTCAAGTTCCCAGCAGCCGTGGTGGTAGAGGATGATCTGGAGGTGGCTCCAGACTTCTTCGAGTACTTTCAGGCCACTTACCCACTGCTGAGGGCCGACCCCTCCCTCTGGTGTGTGTCTGCCTGGAACGACAATGGCAAGGAGCAGATGGTGGACTCCAGCAAGCCCGAGCTGCTCTACCGCACAGACTTTTTCCCTGGCCTGGGCTGGCTGCTGTTGGCTGAGCTCTGGGCTGAGCTGGAGCCCAAGTGGCCCAAGGCCTTTTGGGACGACTGGATGCGCCGGCCAGAGCAGCGGCAGGGCCGGGCCTGCGTGCGGCCCGAAATCTCCAGAACAATGACCTTTGGCCGCAAAGGTGTGAGCCACGGGCAGTTCTTTGACCAGCACCTCAAGTTTATCAAGCTGAACCAGCACTTCGTGCCCTTCACCCAGCTGGACCTGTCGTACCTGCGACAGGAGGCCTACGACAGGGACTTCCTTGCACGTGTCTATGGTGCTCCCCTGCTGCAGGTGGAGAAAGTGAGGACCAGTGAGCGGGGCGAGCTGGGGGAGGTGCGAGTGCAGTACACGAGCAGGGACAGCTTCAAGGCCTTTGCCAAGGCCCTGGGAGTCATGGATGACCTCAAGTCTGGTGTCCCCAGGGCCGGCTACCGGGGCATCGTCAGCTTCCTGTACCGGGGCCGCCGTGTCCACCTGGCCCCACCCCAGACCTGGGATGGTTATGATCCCAGCTGGAATTAGCAGCACCTGCGTGTCCGTCGTGGGCCCCCTCCTTGCCATCTCATGGCCTAAGATGGGACCGCAGTCCCTGGGCTTCATCGTCCTCTCTGTGTTTCTCTCTTGGGTCCATTTATCTTTCCTTTATTTTTTCCCTTTTTCCGAGTGGCATTCAAGTGCACAGATGATAGGTGAGGGTTATTCTCTCATTCTCAAGGGGGTCAAATCAGGGGACTCTTTCTGGGATATGCTGGGGGAGTTGTTAAGCAGGAAACCACTGTGTGGTAGGAGTGACTTGGGCTTGTCATGGCTGCACATCCACATTCCAGGCTTTCTCCCGGGACATTGGCGGAGAGGCTGGCAACTTTAGGTCTCTTGATCAGGCCTCTTTACCCTGTCCTGGCTGTTCTAGCCAGAGTATGAGCCCTCCTCCTGTACCTGTCCCCGACCATCTCTGCTTTCTCCCAATTGGAGTAGGGGTAGGGGGCTGGATTATATGAGAAGGGGATATATCTGTGCCAGAATGAGACTAAGCAAAGGGGTTTCATCATCGTCAGGGTCTGGATGGAGCTGTTAGGTTGTCAGGGTTTACTGCCTGCTGCCTGTATTTCTCTTCTTCCCCTCTCCTTCATCTCTGACCTCCTCTCAACTCTTCTTTCTATGTAGCCCAGCAGTTCATGATTCTAAGATGAAATGGTGAAGGGGAAAAGCTGAACGTTCCCTCAGCTCATCCACTGTGGTGGGGAGAAAGCCTTGGATGCTGGGGCACCCCTCCCTCATTCTTTCTCTAAGAAACAGACTGCTCCTCCCATCTCTCCATCCGGTCCTTTCCAAAAATCAGGACAGCTCTAGGACAGTCCATGCTAGCCTCGCTTCTGGAGGCCCTCTCAGTGTGAGGTACAGCAGCCAAGACCATTCAACCCAACCTCCCTCCCTTCTCTCCCAGACATTCCCGGGTGCACAGATTAGGATGCAGATGGGTTGGAGAACAACGCGTGTGTTTTTGTTTCTTGCCTGACCTCAGTTCATGGAGGAAAGTTTAAGCTACAGAATTATTTTCAAAAATAAAGGCTGAATTGTCTGAAAAACTGTGTTTATGTGTCCTGGAAAAGGAGGTGGGAATGGAAAAGGGAGGTGAAGGGTGGAGGAAGAAAGTAAAAGAATGAGGACTGAAGGAAGGGGCTGCACAGAGAGGAAGTAGATCCATTGGAGGAAGAAAAGCAGATGACAGGAAGATAAGAGCAGGGAATGGGAAAAAATGGCATAGGGGAGCTGAGGAGGGGCCTGGGTGCGAAAGGCCAAGCTTGGAGGTGGAGAGGACCTAAGGCTTTACTCCCCTACTGCTAATCTCTAGAGAGGTGGGCTGTAGCCCCTCAAAGCCTGAGAGAACGTGGGCCTCCCCTCCTGCAGTGGGTACGTTGTGTGGGCGCCCTCTGCTGGCCCAGGCACCATTTCCTAGGCATCCTCCAGCACTGTCCCTGAGCTCCGGGATGTAGAGCAGACAGCTGGATCAACTGGCAGTAGCACATGGAGCGCGAGAATGGCTTTTACACTGCCACCCAGAACACCCACACATAAATGGCAACCTTTGCCTGAAACTATTCCTAAGAGTTTCTGTTTTCCACTTGTTTTTTTTTTTAATGCTGCTTGTGACCCATCAACTCGATTTCTAGTGGGTTTGAAAACCTTGGGCTACATAACTTTGTTGACAGTAACTACCCTCGAGCGTCACACCAGATGGATGAGCTGTGGAGAAGGGGGTGTAACCAGGTCACTGAGGGAGCAACTCTGGCCTCCCTACTGGTCTCAGGAATTTCCTCTGTGCTAAGGGATGTTGAAGCTGAAACTCCAATACTTTGTCCACCTGATGCGAAGAGCTGACTCATTTGAAAAGACCCTGATGCTGGGAAAGATTGAGGGCGGGAGGAGAAGGGGACGACAGAGGATGAGATGGATGGATGGATGGCATCACCACCTCGATGGACATGAGTTTGAGTAAACTCCGGGAGTTGGTGATGGACAGAGAGGCCTGGTGTGCTGCAGTCCATAGGGTCGGAAACAGTTGAACATGACTGAGCAACTGAACTGAACTGAAGGGAACCAGTGTTCAGACATTCATTTTAACCTTTTAGATTCTTGTAGAGCTAGTTTTGTCTTCCCACGTCCTCTTAGATGGACTCTTTAACGTTGTTCTGGGTTAGGGACATGGTCGTTGTCCATGATTTGCAAGGCTCTCTATCTCACCTGACACATCAGGGCCAGGTGTATTTTGGTCTTGGCACTAAATTAACAGTTGCTTACGAAGTGCATTGTTTTTAGTGCTCCACAATTAAAATTAGCTCATTTAATCCTCAAAAAGGTCATAGGTGGTAATTAATGCTCTGATTTTACAGATGGGAAAATGGCACAGAGAGGTTCCTTTCGCCAAGGCCACACACCTAGTTGGGGTGGAATGGAACCCATGTTCAGTGAAATTAAAAGATGCTTACTCCTTTAAGGAAAGTAATGACAGACCTAGTTCAGTTCAATTCAGTCACTCAGTTGTGTCTGACTCTTCACGACCCCATGGACTGCAGCATGCCAAGCTTCCCTGTCCATCACCAACTCCCAGAGCTTACTCAAACTCATGTCCGTTGAGTTGCTGATGCCATCCAACCATCTCATCCTCTGTCATCCCCTTCTCCTGCCTTCAATCTTTCCCAGCATCAGGGTATTTTCCATTGAGTCAGTTCTTCGCATCAGGTGGCCAAAGTATTGGAGTTTCAGCTTCAGCATCAGTCCTTCCAGTGAATACTGAGGACTGATTTCCTTTAGGATTGACTGCTTTGATCTGCTTGCAGTCCAAGGGACTCTCAAGAGTCTTTTCCAACATCACAGTTCAAAAGCATCAATTCTTCAGTGCTCAACTTTCTTTATGTTTCAAATCTCACATCCATACATGACTACTGGAAAAACCATAGCTTTGACTAGATGGACAGTTTGTTGGCAAGGTAATGTCTCTGCTTTTTAATGTGCTGTCTAGGTTGGTCATAGCTTCTTCCAAGGAGCAAGCGTCTTTTAATTTCATGGCTGCAGTCACTATCTGCAGTGATTTTGGAGCCCAAGAAAATAAAGTCTCTCACCGTTTCCATTGCTTCCCCATCTATTTGCCATGAAGTGATGGGACCGGATGCCATGATCTTCGTTTTTTGAATGTTGAGTTTTAAGACAGTTTTTTCACTCTCCTCTTTCACTTTCTTTGAGAGGACAGCCCAAGACAGAGTATAAAAAACTGAGACATCACTTTTCTGACAAAGGTCTGAGTAGTCAAAGCTGTGGTTTTTCCAGTAGTCATGTATGGATGTGAGTGCTGGACTATAAAGAAGGCTGAGCACACAAGAATTGATGCATTTCAGTTGTGGTGCTGGAAAAGACTCTTGAGAGTCCCTTGGACTCCAAGTGAAACTGTTTCCCACAGACTGGGACTTGAACCCACTTGGCTGGGACTCAAACCCAGCCAAAACCCGCGGTACCTGGTTTCAGGACCTAATGAAGCTCAGGTTCTTGATATCGCATCATAGAAAGAATTCAGTGAGAGACAAAGTGATAGGTGAGAAGTGGTTTTATTCAGATACAGATAAAAACACACTCCACAGAGTGTGGGCCATTGCAGAAGGCAAGTGCAGCAGCAAAATGTAGCTTGGTTAGTTTTTATAAGTTGGGTAATTTCATATGCTAATGAGTGGGAGGATTATTCCAACTATTTTTGGGAAGGGGCAGAAGTTTCCAGGATTTGGGCCACCGCCCACTCCATGGTCTTTCGACAGTGACTTGGAACTGTCATGGCACCTCTGGGTGTGTCATTTCACTTGCTGATTTAGGATCAAGCTCTAGTCTTGTCTGCCATCTTGGTCCCATTTGATTCTAATCAGTTTATGTTGTGTGCTTGGGCTATGTCATTCTTTCAAAAGCTGTGCCCTGCCCTTTTCTCTCCTGTTACACAAGGAGATCAAACCACTCAATCCTAAAGGAAATCAACTCTGAATATTCATTGGGAAGACTGATACTGAAGCTGAAACTCCAATACTTTGGCCACATGATGTGAACAGCCAACTCATTGGAAAAGACCCTGATGCTGGGAAAAATTGAAGGCTGGAGGAGAAGGGGATGACAGAGGATGAGATGGTTGGATGGCATCACCGACTCAGTGGACATGAGTTTGAGTAAACTCCGGGAGTTGGTGATGCACAGGGAGGCCTGGCGTGCTGGAGTCCATGGAGTCGCAAGGAGTTGGACACGACTGAGCGACTGAACTGAACTGAACTTAACCAGGACCATCCCCTTTCTATGTCTTACTTCATTTCCTCCAAGGCCATCTCAGCTTTCCTTGTACTCTGGTCTCCTCTCTCTCAGGCCCCTGGGCGGCTGGTGGGGCTGGGGTGCCAGGTCAAACAGCAGGTGGGGTGGGAGGGCAGCTGTCCCAGAGAGATTGCAGAGGAGGAGACAGAAGATTCAGGCTGGTTTCTCCTCAAGTGAGGAGCACTTTCAGGGGTCTCTGTGTTCCGTTTGTCTTTCTTTTGATGTGGGCCCCCAGAGAGGCCAAGTGATTCGTGTGTGCCTGGCTGCCACCCCTCAAACCATGATCCTCCTGTGGATAACAAAGAAAGCGGAAGTACCGAATGGAAAAAGCATGGATGTCATTAAACCTGCAGAGCTATGACAACCTTGAGTCCAGAGATTAAAGAATAATTCAGGAGCTGACAGGAGCTGGGTATTGAGCTCACCCAGCTCAACATGGCTCCCAGGTGAGCTGGGCCTGATCTTGGGAGACAGCAGAGAGCAGCAATTCGAAGCAGAATCTTAGTTACCTACCTAGGAATTGAATTTGGGTAGCCTGGGTGAAAAATCAGGAATCCTAGCTACCAGATCACGAGAGGGTATGTAGGAGAATGGCTAGAAGCTAGAAGCAAAGTTCCCCTGGCTCTTGCCCCATTTAAAAAATGAATTTCTCAAGGAGGCAAGAACTGTAAAAAGAGGTATAAAGTTTATTATTAGATACACAATATAATGTGTGGGAGAGCACACAGACAAACAGTTGATTTAAATAAGACAGAAGCAAGGCAGAAATACACACGTGAAGAGAAAGGGCATCCTCCCTAATGAGGAGGAAAGCAGTAAAGAGGTGATTAAATCATCTGATTAGGGCAGTTCTTCCAGGTCTTTGTTTACTTTCGGCCAATTATCTCATCTCTTTTCCCATTCCTGATCTGCTCTAGGTCCCTCCCCAGTATGCACGTGCAAATTTTTGCCAAGATGGATTCCAGTGCAGAGGCCTGTGGGAGTTTTAGCATCACCTCTTATGGGGTGGCACCTCCTCCTTTTTGAACCCCGAGGAGCATTCCTGTGCACGTGCAGTCAGGAGGGTTTCCTTGACCCCAGAAATCGCCATCTTATCTCTTTACTCCAACAGGGCTCAGCTCCTGCCATTAACTTTATCCTTGGAAAACAAAGCTTCAATTTTACTCTGCTTGACAAACACCCATTGTCCAGCCCTGGGACCCACCTCCCTTCTACCCCAGGCCCTCACTGGAACCTTGGTGACTGACTGGTGTGGTGCTTTCAGGTCCCAAGTTCCCGAGGGTGGAGGGTTTGTCCGTGAGATGTGCAGGGTACAGCTGCCCACGGGCGGCCTCGTGGGGACCTGATGTGTTTGTGGGCCTGGAAGTGGCTTGGGCCAGCCCACCACTCCTCTGCCTTGGCTTTGGCGTTTCAGCCTCTGCCAGTGACCCACAGCCCTTCCTCCTCCACTTCCTGCCATTCTCTTCAACCACTGCTATTTCCGCCTTCCCTCCACTCCACAAGTTTCTCAGCCTTGGTCCTCTTATCTGGGTCATCGTGGTGGGATCTCATTTGTGAGCCCAGTTACCCCCAGTGTACACAAATGTGTTGGGTAGAGTCTCTGACCAGGGTTCCCCTGAACCTTTGTTTGGTAACTTAGGGTTTGTTCAAAACTGGACCAAGGCTGGGGGTTGCAGCTGGGGGTGTGGTAGGCAACCAGGGATGGGCCGCAGGCAGAGTTGAGGATGGGGCTTGGGGCTGGTGGAAGCTGGTGGGGGAGAGGTGGGGACTGTTAGATGGTTCGCTACAATGACCTTTAATCTGTTGTGGTTTTTTTTACAATAACCTTTTAAAGTGAAAGGTATCATTCATTAACACTTTTTTTTCATATTACAAAAGCAAAACGTGTTCATTTTAGAAATCAGAAAGCAAATAAGAAAACATTCACACTTACAATCCACCACCCCCCATCTCTATTTACTGTCAGACTTCTTTCTCATATATGTAGATGAATAGATAAATCATCTATAAAGTCATAAAGTTACATAAATATTTATTTAGCTTTATCTAAGTTAAACATTTATATATATCCTATATATTGTTTTATAACCATGTCACATATTCACCTTCACCATAATTTTGATCCTTTACCCTTTTCCTTAAATATCTTTAACAAACACTTGGAGTTTCAGGCTTCCTGAAAGGATTTCCTTAGAGATAAGTGTTTTGCCTCCAGCCCAGTTGGGGCCTTGAGTTTCTGTCCGTTCTCCCACACACCTCCATCTAGGGGCAAAGGTTAGGGCCCTTCCTGATGTGGGAACATGTACCACATTTCCTGTCTTTTGAAAAAAAGTATATTTGACTACTTCTGTGTCATCTTTTTTTCCTATTTATTAAGCATTCTGAAAAATATTTATTTTATTCATTTGTCTGGGCTTCCCCAGTGGCTTAGCAGTAAAGGATTCACCTGCAGTCTTTGAATCAGGAAGATCCCCTGGAGAAGGCAATGGCAACCCACTCCGGTATTCTTGCCTGGACAGTCCCACAGACAGAGGAATGTGGTGGACTACAGTCCATGGCGTCGCAAAGAGCTGGACACAACTGAACGACTGAGCGCATGTTTCTTTGGCTGCACTGGGTCTTGGCTGCAGCACGAAGGCTCTCCCATCTTCGCTCTGGCACGAGGGATCTTTAGTTGTGGCAGGCAAACTCTTTAGTGGCAGCATTGGGATCTAGTTCCCTGACTGTTGCAGGAAGGAAGCCAGTTCTGACTCCATGTTGGAACTGTTTCTTTGACTTGCTTTTCGTTGCTTTTATTATAATCACACATAATGGCCCACCTCAGAGAACCCTGCCCCTCTGCCGACTGTTAAACTAAAGGGCCTTTGTTCAGAACTCTGTCCACCTATGGATGGCAGGAAGGAAGAACTTAACACATCCCCTGCCTGAGACTTGCCATTCTAGATGTTTGCAAAATTAATGGCCTTTTTACTTTGCTTCCTTACCTCCCCCCATCTCTGGCTATAAAAGGATCTGGCATCCAGACCCCATAAGATGGTTATTTTAAGGCACTAGCCTGTCATCTTCTCCATCTGCCGACTCCCTGATTAAAGTCTCTTCCTTGCCTCAACACCTTGTCTCTCAGATTCATTGACCTGTCGTGCAGTGAGCAGAGTGAGCTTGGACTCAGTAATATGACCAGGGATCAAACCTGAGCTCCCTACGTTGGAAGTGTGAAATCTAAGCTACTGGACTACCACGGAAGTCCCCCCATCGCCTGTCTTGAGGCACAGAATCTTGCTTAACTGCTTTCCATTGTTTCTGCATTTTGTTGTTGTTGTTGTTTAGTCACTAAGTCATGTCCAACTCTTTTGGAACCCCATGGATGTAGCTCACCGGGCTCCTCTGTCCATGGGATATCCCAGACAAGAATACTGGAGTGGGTTGCCATTTGCTTCTCCAGAGGATCTTCCCGACCCAAGGACTGAACCCCCGTCTCCTGCACTGCAGGTAGATTCTTTACCCCTGAGCCACCAGGGACCACTTCTCTTATTAAATTTACTATTTGGAACTCAGGGAAGGCCTAGGAAGCTAGAGTTTTCTTACAATGAGGGGTGGTGGGGGGTGTGGTGGGGATCTGCTCCCAGAAAGGCACCATAGGGTCCTACTCTGTTTCACAGGGATCTGTGTGTCCATTCCAGGAGATGCACTTGTATTAAAGGCAGAGGACCTTTGCCTTATAAGGTATCAGTCTGGTCGCTGAAACAGAGACACCCAACATGATCTGATGTTGGGCGAAATAAGATGTTTCAATTCTCATCCACTCAGAAATCCAGGTGGGTGGTCTTTGAGGCTGCTACAGCAGATTCACACCCACCAAGAACTCAGTCTTCCATTTTGTCGTTCCTACCATCTTCAACACATGGTTCCCAGATCCCGAAGATGGTGCCCTGGCTCCAGCTAGAAAGGAGGAAAAGAGAAGGGGAAGGCAAGCCTCTTTCTTTTTAGAATGAAACCTAGAATTTGTACACATCTTCTTTCCTCATTCCCCACTCACCAGAACTTGGTCTAGTTCCCCTATTTGCAAGGAAGCCCGGGAAATGGAGTGGCAGCCTTGTGTTCAGCTAAACTTCTCTTACCACATGGGACCAGCCACCTTAGCCTATAGGAAGCTATGCAGTGGGTGGGAATGAGGTCCCAGGTCATGAAAGGGGACCTGGCTTCTGCTTCACTTGCTGGACTGCACACACTCTGAGCCTTGAGCTGTGTGGGGCTGCCATGTAAGAAGTCTGGTGACCCCCTAAACTGCTTTGCTGGAAAGGCTTCAGCCATGTGCGTCAGCCATTTTGCATAACCAGTCTAGGAGCCTTAGATGTTTGCAGCCCTGCTGACACCTACCTGCAATTGCATGGGACACCCCAAGTGACTACCCCCAAACAAACCCTTCCTGAATTTATGACCCATTGTAAGCAAAGTGGTTGTTTTATGATGCTAAGTTTTGGGGCAATTGGTTAAGCAACAGTAGTACCTGGTACTCTTATGTACTATATTCTGTTGCTGAAATGTTAGAAGATTTTAGGTAACCAGAAGGGAATGTTCAAACAAATATTTCGAAAATAAGAATTTCTAAACATTTACTCTTCAATCCCTAGGAGTGATGATATTGTTCTCTAGAAGACTGGTTTTGTTATTTCAGTAGAAGTTGTCTTGAATTAATAGATGTGATGTCTTGTTTTCATCCCCAAACTATTTTTTTTCCATTTTATATTCGAAATATGCCCCGTTTTTATTATGAAAAATTTCAAACCCATAGAGAAGTTGAATTACTAGTACCAAGAAGACATATTCCACTGAGATGGTATGACAAGTAGTGTTTTGTCATATGGCAGACATATAAAACTTTCTATACCACTTGAGAGAAAGTTCTTGCAGTTGAAGCAAAGAATTTTAACCACTAGACCATCAGGGAAGTCCCACATTTTTTCTAATCATATAAGTAATATTTTCTCATTGTATAACTCTTGTAAAATACAGAAAAAGAAAAAGAAAATAAGGTTCATCTGTTAACTGTCTTGAAGCAAGTTTTTAATTTGAACTGTCTTCATAGAGAAGGCGCGCCCTCTGCTGACAATAAGGTGAATTGTCAGGTAGTGGAATTTTTATTGTACACTGTCTCTTGGGGATTTTGTTGAATTGATTCTTTAGACTTATGAATGAATCAGGAAAGCTGAGTTTCTGAAATTGCAGACCTGAGCCCCAGAGCCACCTACCTGGGGAGTTTATCAGTCTTAGGTGACACCTCACCTGAAACAAGTAGTCTGACTTACCATTTCTTGCTAAATTCCTTCCTTTTATTGTCCAAAGAGATAGACTTCCATTCCCCAATCCATACCCTGCCAGTTCTACATCCGGTCACATGGCACAGACACGTGGTTCTGAGGTAGGAGGGTTCTGGGTCCCTGGGCTGGACAGCTGGTGTTTGTCAAGTGCAGTAGATTTTAAGCTTTGTTCTCACCCAGACACTCCAAGGATAAAGCTAGTGGTGAAAGCTGATATCTGCTGAAGTAAAGAGATAACCTCTTATGTCTTCCTGAGGTCATGGAAGACTTTCATGTCTGCACATGAGCAAGAAAGCTTATTAGGGGTCAGAAAGGGGGGACCCACTCCTTAATAAGTGTGAATATGCACCCACAGGCATCTTCAGTGGAATCTCTCTTAGCAAAAAGTTGCACACACATCTTGGGGAGGGTCCAAGGGCCAGTCAGGTGTGAAAAAAGAACCAAAATAGTTGGCCAAAGGAAACAAAGACCCAGCAGGACTGTCCTATATAAGTGATCTCAGTCACCTCTTTCCTCCTCTTCTCATTTAGGACACCCCCACTCCTCTCCGTGTGTACGTGTCTACCTAGCTCCTGACTTACTGCTCTCCTCATTAGAGAGGCTGCCTGTTCTCTTTCTCTCTGGGTGTGTATTTCTGCCGTGCTTTTGTCTTAAATAAATGGCTTCTCTGTGTGCTCTCACTCTGTTGTGCTGTGTCTCTAATCATGAACTTTGTACCTGTTTTTACAATTTTTGTCTCCTTCAAACATTCTTGCTTTCAAAGGGGTTGAAGAGCTGGGCCACTTTGCTTCTAGCCTCTAGCCCTTGGTGGTCTAATGGCTAGGATTCCAGGTTTTTAACCCATGCTCACTTCCTTGGTAGGGAACTAAAATATGTCTTCAGGGTCACTCACTGCTGTCTCTTTGAAGTCAGTTGCAGCACCTCTCTCCCCAAACTGAACTAATGACTGTTTCTTTCTAGATTCTTTTTTTTTTAATTATTATTCCTTTGATCCATCCTTCCTATCCCCTTTTCTCCAACCACATCTTGTCTTCTTTACACTTCCCACCTTCTAGGGCCTCTGGGTGTAAGTTCACTGCACTTTTGTTCTTTTTTTTCCTATCAACTTCTGCCTTACTGAAAAATAGCAAATTCATGTATTCACATTTATACAGCAAGGCCTCTGTAAGATTTATAAAAAGAATATCCTTGGGCTTCCCTAGTGGCGCAGTGGATAAGAAGCTGCCTGCTAATATGGGGGACATGGGTTCCATCACAGGTCCAGGAAGATTACAGATGCTGTGGAGCAGCAAAACCCAAGAGCCACGACGACTAAAGCCCACACACTCTAGGGCCGGTGAGACACAACTACGGCGCCTATGTGCCAATACTACTGAAGTCCATGTGCCCTAAGAGCCACCCACTGAAACTACTGATCCTGCTTGCTGCAACTAAGGAAGCCCTCATGCCTAGAGCCTGTGCTTTGCAACAAGAGAAGCCACCACAGTGACACCACAGTGAATAATAGCCACTGCTCACCGCAAGTAAAGAAAGCCCATATGCAGCAATGAACACCCAGTGCAACCAAAAAAATAATGAATTAATTAAGAAGAGACTATTCTCTTTCTCTCCCTTTCTATTCCCCCCTCCTCTTTCCCTCCCTCCCTCCTCAGAGGAAGTCACACTTTCCCTGGAGGTAGTAATGTGCCTGTAACCTTCAGGAGTTGCGAATAGCCATCACAGTAGCTCCTACTCAATTACCTTGATGTCTGACTCCACACTAGATAGGAACTAAAGTGATTTTACAGTTACAGTGAATTAATAAAGTACTCATTTTCAAGGTTGATTGACATACCCCTTCTATCAGGAGATATTTGAGGAAGATAGTTGGCTTTGTGGTAAGAGTACTGTAGGGAGAGGAATGAAGGAGGGAGTGAAGCACTTGAACATTCCAAACACTGGAAGCATCAATGTAGAGTGGACTGACGTGCAATGAAGAGATGGGACTCTGTCGCTGTCAGCTTTTTTGGCCGACAGTCTTGTCTTGTTGCCTTATTTTGCCTATGTCCCACAGCTCCTTCTCAGTGGGCTACAGAGCCTCATGCTATGGAATGTGAAACAGTCTCAAGTCCTCTGCTTGTTCGGCACATGGCAATCCATGACATGACATCTAGAGGAGACACATCTCTCTTAGTGTCCTCCACTTAAGCTAACTTCAACCTGTTCTCATCTCACCTCCACTTGCAGGTGGGAGCTCTCTTGAAATACCTGATCTCTGCCACTGCTCACGATGTCAGACCCAGACCACTGCTCTGCTGCAGGCCACACAGCGTTCTTGGGCTACAAACATACGGAAATAGATAAGCTCCATCTAGACAGGTCTCAGACTGCTGTTGTTTTTCAAAATGCTCTCCTTCCTAGTCTCCTCCAATGTTTGGCAAAGTGACATAGACAGGGCACACTTTTTTATTTTGCAAACTGATATAGATCATTTATAGTATTATGCTGATTTTAAGTGTACAACATAGTTATTCAATATTTATGCAGATTACACTCAATTTGAAGTTGTTATAAAATATTGGTTATATTCCCTGTGTGATACATTACATCTTTGTATCTAATTTATTTTATACCTAGTAGTTCGTACCTCCTAATCTCCTACCCCATAAAGCCCCTCCCTCCACCACTTTTCCTACTGATAACCACTATTCTCTGTATTTATGAGTCTGTTACTGCTTTGTTGAATGTACTACTGTTACATTCATTTGTTTGTTTCATTTTTTAGATTCCCCAAACAAGTGAAAACGTATAGATAATATACATTTGTATGTTATAGATAATATACATCTTTCTCTGACATATTTCACTTGGCATAAAACTCTCCAGATCCATCCATGTTGTTGCAAATGGCAAAATGTCATTCTTTTCATGGCTGAGTAAATTTCATTTTATATCTATCTTTACCTATATCTATAATTAGATATATAATTATATACACCTAGTTATATCTCTCTCTCTTTACATATATATATATATCTTACATCTTTATTGATCAACCATTAATGAACACTCAGGTTGCTTGTAAATATTGGAATTATAAATAATATCGCTATGGACATCGAGTTATGGTTTTTATTTTCTTCAGATATATACCCATCATGGAATAACCGCATTTTAAGCTTTTTGGGTAACCTCCACACTATTTGCCATAATGGCTGTATTTTTTAAAATTTATTTTTAATTGAAGAATAATTGCTTTGCAATATTCTGTTGGCTTCTGCTGTGCAGCAATGTGAATCAGTCATAAGTATACATATGTCCCCTCCCTATTGAACCTCCCCTCCCACCCCACCCCACCCTTCTTAGGGTTGTCACAGAGTATCTAGTTGAACTCCCTGTTTTATACAGTAACTACCCATTGGCTATCTATTTTTCATATGGTAATATATATGTTTCAGTGCTTTTTCCTCAATTGCCCCACCTTCTCCCTCCTCTGCTGTGTCCATAAGTCTGTTCTCAATGTCTGCATCTCTATTTCTGCCCTGCAAATAGATTCATCGGTACCATTTTTCTAGATTCCATATATATGTGTTAATACATGATTTTTTTTTCACTTTCTGACTTACTTCACTCTGTATAACAGGCTCTAGGTTCATCTACCTCACTAGAACTGACTGAAATCTATTTCTTTTTAATGGCTGAGTAATATTCCATTGTTTATATATACCACAACTTCTTTATCCATTCATCTAGAGGATGGACATCTAGGTTGCTTCCAAAATATTGGAGCTTTAGCTTCAGCATCAGTCCTTCCAAAGAATATTCAGGACTGATTTCCTTTAGGATTGACTGGTTTGATCTCCTTGCAGCCCAAGGGACTCTTAAGAGTCTTCTCCAACACCTGAGTTCAAAGGCATCAATTCTTCAACACTCAGCCTTCTTTATGGTCCAGCTTTCACATCCGTACATGACTACTGGAAAAACCAAAGCTTTGACTAGATGGACCTTTGTCAGCAAAGGAATGTCTCTGTTTTTTTTAATATGCTGTCTAGGCTTGTCAGCTTTTCTTTCAAGGAGCAAGTATCTTTTAATTTCACAGCTGTGGTCACCATCTTCAGTGATTTTGGAGCCCAAGAAAATAAAGTCTGTCACTGTTTCCATTGTTTCCCCATCTATTTGTTGTCATGAAGTGATGGGACCAGATGCCATGGTCTTCATTTTTTGAATGTTGAGCCTTAGTCAGCTTTTTCATTCTCTTCTTTCATCTTCATCAAGGGGCTTCTTTAAATCCTCTTCGCTTTCTGCATATCTGAGGTTACTGATATTTCTCCCAGCAATCTTCATTCCAACTTGTGATTCATCCAGCCCAGCATTTAGCATGATGTACTCTGCATACAAGTTAAATATGCAGGGTGACAATATACAGACTGAATGAACTCCTTTCCAAATTTTGAACTAGTCCATTGTTCCATGCCTGGTTTTAACTGTTGCTTCTCGACCTGCATACAGGTTTTCAAGGAGGAAGGTAAGGTGGTCTGGTATTCTCATCTCTTGAAGAATTTTCCACAGTTTGTTGTGATCCACACAGTCAAAGGCTTTAGCGTAGGCAATGAAGCAGAAATAGATGTTTTTCTGGAATTCTCTTGCTTTTTCGACAATCCAGCAGATGTTGGCAATTTGATCTCTGGTTCCTCTGCCTTTTTAAAGTCCATCTTGAACATACGGAAGTTCTCAGTTTGTGTACTGTTGAAGCCTAACTTGGAGAATTTTGAGCATTACTTTGCCAGCATGTGAAATGAGTGCAATTATGTGGTAGTTTGAACATTCTTTGGCATTACTTTTCTTTCAGATTGGAATGAAAAGTGACCATTTCCAGTCCTGTGGCCACTGCTGAGTTTTCCAAATTTGCTGGCATATTGAGTACAGCACTTTCACAGCATCATCTTTTAGGATTTGAAATAGCTCAACTGGAATTCCATCACCTCCACTAGTTTTGTTCATAGTGATGCTTCCTAAGGCCCACTTGATTTTGCATTCCAGGATGTCTGGCTCTAGGTGAGTGATCATACCACCGTAATTGTCTGGGTCATGAAGATCTTTTTTGTACAGTTCTTTTGTGTATTCTTGCCACCTCTTCTTAAGCTCTGCAGCTTCTGTTAGGTCCATACCATTTCTGTCCTTTATTGTGCCTATCTTCATATGAAATGTTCCCTTGGTATCTCTAATCTTCTTGAAGAGACCTCTAGTCTTTCCTATTCTATTGTTTTCCTCTATTTCTTAGCATTAATCACTTAGGAAGGTTTTCTTATGTCTCTTTGCTATTCTTTGGAACTCTGCATTCAGATAGGTATATCTTTTTTCTCCTTTGCCTTTTGCTTCTCTTCTTTTCTCAGCTATTTGTAAGGCCTCCTCAGACAGCCATTTTGCCTTTTCGAATTTTTTTTCCTTGGGAATGGTTTTGATCACCCCTTCCTGTACAATGTTATGAACTGCCCCCCATAGTTCTTCAGGCAATCTGTCTATCGGATCTAATCCCTTGACTCTATTTGTCCCTTCCACTGTATAATCATAAGGGATTTGATTTAGGTCATACCTGAATGGTCTAGTGGTTTTCCCTACTTTCTTCAATTTAAGTCTAAATTTTGCAATGAAGAGTTCATGATTTGAGCCACAGTCATCTCCTGGTCTTGTTTTTGTTGATTGTTTAGAGCCTCTCCATCTTTGGCTGCAAAGAATATAATCAATCTGATCTTAGTATTGACTATCTGGTGATGTCCATGTGCAAGGTCGTCTCTTGTGTTGGAAGAGGGTGTTTGCTATGACTGGTACATTCTCTTGGCAAAATTCGTCAGCCTTTGCCCTGCTTCATTTTGTACACCAAGGCAAACTTGCCAATTACTCCAGGTATCTCTTGAATTCCTGCTTTTGCATTTAAGTCCCCTATGATGAAAAGAACATCTTTTTTTTGGTGTGTTAGTTCTAGAAGATCTTGCAGATCTTCATAGCACCTTTCAGTTTCAGCTCCTTCAGCATTAGTGGTTGGGGCATAGACTTGGATTACTGTGATATTGAATGGTTTGCTTTAGAAACAAACACAGATCATTTTGTTGTTTTTGAGACTGCACCCATGTACTGCATTTTGGACCCATTGCTGACTATGAGGGCAACTCCATTTCTTCCAAGGGATTCTTGCCCACAGTAGTAGATATAATGGTCATCAGAATTAAATTCTTCCATCCTGGTCATTTTGGTTCATTGAGTCCTAAAATGTTGATGTGCACTCTTGCCATCTCCTATTTGACCACTTCTAATTTACCTTGATTCATGGACCTAATATTCCAGGTTCCTATGCAATATTGTTGTTTATAGCATTGGACTTTACTTCCACCACCAGACACATCCACAAATGGGTGTTGTTTTCGCTTTGGCTCAGCCTCTTTATTCCTTCTGAAGCTGTTCTCTGCTCTTCTCCAGTGGAATACTGGGCACCTACCGACCTGGGGAGTTCATCCTTCAGGGTCACATCTTTCTGTCTTTTCATACTGTTCACCGGGTTTTCAAAGCAAGAATACTGAAGTGGTCTGCCATTCCCTTCTCTAGCAGACCATATTTTGTCAGAACACTCCACCATGACCCATCTGTCTTGGGTAGCCCTACATGTCACAAAGCAATGTGTCTATGACTTTCCCAAAGTCCCTAACTATCCCTTCCCCTTGGCAATCGTAAGTTCATTTTCTAAGTCACTGAGTCTCTTTCTGTTTTGTAAGTAAGTTTATTTGTATGATTTCTTTTTAGATTCCACATATAAAGGATGTCATACAATATTTCTCCTTCTCAGTATGACTTACTCTATTCAGTGTGACACTCTCTAGGTCCATCTATGTTGTTGCAAATGGCATTGTTTCATTCTTTTCAATAGCTGACTAATATTACACTAAATGATCACATGGACCTCAGCCTTGTATAACTCAATGAAACTATGAACCATGGCATGCAGGGCCACCCAAAATGGATGGGTCATTGTGAAGAGCTCTGACAAAATGTGGTCCACTGATGAAATGAATGGCAAAACGCTGCAGTATTCTTGCCTTGAGAACCCTAAGAACAGTATGAAAAGGCAAAAAGATGACACTGGAAGATGTCAGTAGGTGTCCAATATGCTGCTGGGGAAGAGTGGGGAAATAACTCCAAAAAGAATGAAGAGGCTGAGCCAGAGCGGAAATGACACCCAGTTGTGGATGTGTCTGGTGGTGAAAGTAAAATCCAATTCTGTAAAGAACAATATGGCATAGGAACATGGAATGTTAGATCCATGAATCAAGGTAAATTAGATGTAGTCAAGCAGTAGATGGTAAGAGTAATCATTGACATTTTAGGAATCAGTGAACTAAAATGGACAGGAATGGGCAAATTTAATTCAGATGACCATTATATCTACTACTGCAGACAAGAATCCCTTAGAAAAAATGGAGTAGCCCTCATAGTCAACAAAAGAGTCTGTAATGCAGTACTTAGGTCAAAAAATGACAGAATTATCTCTTTCATGAGCAGATAATTGGATTAAAGCTTTACTGGGTAAGGCCCTGCTCACCAGAGCAAGACTCAGTTTTTCCACCACCAGTCCCCCCAATCAAGAAGCTTATACAAGCTTCTTTGCCTCATCCATCAGAAGGCAGACAGAAGAAGCAAGAAGAAGCACAGTCCCACAGCACCTAAAACAAAAACCTTATTACAGAAAGTTAATTGTATAAAAAGCAGAAAGTTATGTCCCAGATGAAAGGATACGATAAAATCCCCAAAAAACAATGAAATGAAGTGGAGATAGGCAACTTTCCAGAAAAATAATTCAGAATAACGATAGTGAAGATGATTCAGGATCTTGGAAAGATAATGGAGGCAAAGATTGGGAAAATCCAAGAAGTGGCTACCAAAAATCTACAAGAGCTAAGGGCCTACTAAGGAACAAACAAACAGAGATGAATAATACACTAGAAGAAATCAATAGCAGAATAACTGAGGGAGAACAAGTAAATGGCCTGGAGGACAGAATGGTGGAAATCACTGCCACAGAACAGAATATAGACAAAAGAATGAAAAGAAATGAAGACAGCCCAAGAGACCTGTGGGACAACATTAAACACACCAACATTCGCATTATGGGGTCCCAGAAGGAGAAGAGAGAAAGGACCTGATAAACTATTTGAAGAAATAATAGCTGAAAACTTCCCTAACACGGAAAAGGAAATAACCAAGTCCAGGAAGCACAGAGTCCGAGGCAAGATAAATCCAAGGAGGAACACACCAAGACACATAGTAATCATACCGACAAAAGTTAAAGACAGAGGCAAAATATTAAAAGCAAAAAGGGAAAAATGACAAATAACATACAAGGAACTCCCACCAGGCTATCAGCTGATTTATCAACAGAACCTCTACAAGCCAGAAAGGAATGGCACAATATATTTTAAATGATGAAACGGAAGAAACTACAACCAAGAATACTCTACCCAGCAAGACTCTCATTCAGGTTTGATGGAGAAATCAAAAACTTTCCAGATAAGAAAAATTAAGAGAATTCAGCACTACCAAACCAGCTTTACAATAAATGTTAAACGAACTTCTCTAGGCAGGAAACACAAGACAAGGGAAAGACTTACAGAAAGTAAAGCCAAAAGAATTAAATGATAATAAGAGCATGCATATCAATAATTACCTTAAATGTATATGGATTGAATGCCTCAGCCAAAAGACATAGACTGGATGGGAGGATGAAAGCATGTGCATGCATGCACTTCGCCTTACCACATCACTCTGCTTGACCCCCGAATCATATCTAATTACTTTATATTGTTAAGTTAATCGTGTTCCCATTATGGCTTGTAATTATAATTATCTTTTGTCTGGCTATTGATTGCAAAAACTGATCAACATCTTTTACTATTGTGATTATGTAACTATATCTCACTTAATACCTTCGTATCATGATTGGTCAACAGAAAAATAATAGAACTCTATATCACCAAAACTACAATTTAATAGAAAAATCTGTAATCACTTTTTAAAATCCAAATGCATATCAGAATTGTCTTAAAATATTTTGAAAAATACAAATTTTTGCCCTCAGGTATTGTTTTTTCTCTCCAGAGCTCCAGATATGTTTCTAATGAGCAGCCATGTTTAAAAACAGCTGGACTATATGATGATCTTTTACTTTTACTAGTTTATTTCACTTTTTCTATTTCATATTCAGTGCTCCCATTTAATTTAGTTTATGTTTTCCAATTTCTTCATGTCTTCTTTTTTTTTTTGATGTTCTTTCTCTAGCCTTTATCAAGTGTTGTAGAAAAGCTTTTGTATACATATGTAAATAATATATACAATATATATATTTCAGAAAACTTAAAAATTTTTGCCTAACTAAAAAATTTATGACATTTTGATTTCACTTGTTTGACTTAGTATGAGTAGAGTGCTAGATTTCTAATTTAAAAAATAGGTATGCGGTAAGCAACAAAGATTTACTATAAGCACAGGAAACTATAGTCAATATCTTGTAATAACCTATAATGGAAAATAATTTCAAAAATAGTATACATGTATATATATAACTGAATCACCTTGCTGTGGACCTGAAACATTGTAAGTCAACTATACTTCAATAAAATATACATATTAAGACAAAAATGAATTGGTATTAAAGGCATATGTACTTGCATATATGTGTGCATGTGCCTCATAAATAAAGTGAGAAATCAAAATAGAGATTAGGAGACTTTTGTAATGTACATAACTAACATAAAATTAATATGGAAAATATAAAATGCATTCTATGATTTTTTTAGACAAATTCCAATATTCTAATAAAATGGGAAAAATATATTTGCAGATAAATCCTGAAGCAAATTGAATGGACAATGACATGCAAGAAGATGCTCAACTTTACTAATAATCAATAAAGTATAAATTAAAATGACAATAAAATACAATTTCATACCCATCTGATGAGGAAACATTTAAAGGTTTTTATAAAGATAGAAACAAGATAAACTCCTTAAAAATGCAATTTGGGAATACCTTTTGATGTTGATGATCATCATTTCCTATAACTCAGGAATTTTATGCTGTGATAACTATCTAGAGAAATTTCTGCAGGCAGGCACAGGAGTTATGAACAAATATGCTCTCTGCCTCATTGTTTGATGTAGCAAAATATTTGACACAATACTTCATTCTTCAAAATTAGTGATTAAACAGTGCTGTTTATACCATGAAATTCTATGTAGCAATTAAAATGAATAAACTCCACATACCCTTCCCCTTGGCAGAGAATCATCTCCAGAGACCTGTTTTTGCTCACTCATTTATATTTATCTTCATTGCTACATATTTTTAGTAGATTGTGTGGCATATCTAAACAGTGGAAAGTTATTCAGCCCTAAAAAAAGAATAAAGTGCTGATGTATGCCATGTACAAACCTTGAATGCATTATACTAAGGGAAAGAAGCTAGACAGAGAAAAGATTACATATTTTAGAAGTCCATCTATATGAAATATTCAGAAAAGGCAAATCTGTATATAGAGAAATATATTAGTGCTTGCCTGGGGCAGAAGGTGATAACAGGGAGTGATAACAAATGGGCGTCAATTTTGTTTTTGGACTAATGAAAATGTTCTAAAATGATGGATGCACAACTGTATGAATGTATGAAAAGCCACTGAATTATATACTTTAATTGGTTGAATTGTATGATATGTAAATTATATCTCAATAAAGATTTTAAAGGGCTTCCCTGGTGTCAGTGGTAAAGAATCCACCTGCAATGCCGGAGGCTTAAGAGATGCAACTTTGGTCCCTGGGTTGGGAAAATTCTTACCTGGAGAATCCCATGGACAGAGGAGTCTGGCAGGCTACATAGTCCATAGGGTTGCAGAGTCTGACACGGCTGAAGCGACTGAGCAGGCCCAAAGATGTTAAAAGTAATATATGCTAACTGAAGCAAACAAAATTCTGTTGTCTAATGAAGAAAAATCCATCAGTATTCCTCTACTTTGATTCCCATGTGTAACATCCTTCTACTAAGCAGCAAAATCATGATCAGTTTGGGATGAATCTTTTCACATTTTTCTTTACGTTTGCATAACCTTTCAAACATGGTGTTGGAGAAGACTTTTGAGAGTCCCTTGTACTGCAAGGAGATCAAACCTGTCAATCCTAAAGGAAATCAAAATCATGAATATTCATTGGAAGGACTGATGCTGAAGCTGAAGCTCCAATACTTTGTATACCTTTTGGGAAAGATTGAAGGCCAGAGGAGAAGGGGTAGACAGAGGATGAGATGGTTGGATGGCATCACCAACTCAATGGACATGAGTTTGAGAAAGCTCCGGGAGATGGTGAAGGACAGGGAAGCCCGGCGTACTGCAGTCCATGGGGTCGCAAAGAGTTGGACACGACTGAGGGGCTGAACAACAACTAATACGGACATATGTAGATATCTCTGTCTCTCTTTCCCCCCTCACCCACCCCCTGATCTTCACAGGAGAACACTATGTATATTGGGGCTTCCCTGGTATCTTAGATGGCAAAGAATCTGCCAGCAATTCAGGAGACCTGGGTTTGATACCTGGATCAGGAAGATCCCCTGGAGAAGGGAATGGCTATGCATTCCAGGATTCTTTCCTGGAGAATTCCATGGACTGAGGAGCCTGGCAGGTTACAGTCCATGGGATGGCAAAGAGTCGGACATGATTGAGTGACAAACACTTTCATTTTTTTCACTGTGTATATCACCAGATACCTGCTTTGCTCATTTACACCTAGATTTAGATTCTGGCACTGCCATGGGATAGCTGTACAGCTTGAACCCTCTGTGCCACAGCATCTTCTTCTGCAGAATAACAGTGAGAGTGGTAACTACTGTGCAAGGTTACTGTGAAGACTAATTGGGTTAATACATGGAGTGCTTAGAATAGTGTTTGGCAAATAGTAAAGCTGTAAATGTTTTAGCTGGTTTTTTTTTCTTTCATGGATAGTTATCTAAGAAGACTTTCCCCATCTACTCAGAAAGTAATCTTTTCCATAATTGTACATAGTACATTTTATACATTTGTACAATTGTACGTAATTGTACAGCTGACTCATTGGAAAAGTCCCTGATACTGGGAAAGATTGAGGGCAGACAGAGAAGAGGGCTTCAGAGGATGAGATGGCTGGATGGCATCACCAATGCAATGGATATGAACTTGGGCAAATTTCGGGAGACGGTGAGGGACAGAGAGGCCTGGTGTGCTGCAGTCCATGGGGTCACAAAGAGTCGGACACAACTGGGCGACTGAACAGCAACAACAGTGACAACATAGTTTTTATTGACATTAATACCAGTTAACTAATAGTAAAATGATGCTCAGTAAAGTAATAGTGTTTAAATATTTTAATGTTTCCCTAAATGATGTTAAGCTCTCTGAGTGAAGGGAGAGACTATTGCACTTGTCACTCAGATTGCAATTATTTTATGTGGTATCTGTCTTGTGTTAGACAGTAGACTTAAGTACAGTCATTTTCTGCATTTGTTTCAGACAGAGAGAAGGCACAGAACAAGTGTTTGTATTACAGTAATGTTTCCCAGGTGGCACTAATGGTGAAGAATCCACCTGCTAATGCAGGAG
Organism: Giraffa tippelskirchi; assembly: GCF_054371585.1. Lineage (NCBI taxonomy): Eukaryota > Metazoa > Chordata > Mammalia > Artiodactyla > Giraffidae > Giraffa > Giraffa tippelskirchi. The sequence continues at coordinate 114,942,445 of NC_137280.1, read as the reverse complement.
ATGCAAAAGACACAAGTTTGATCCTTGGGTCAGGAAGCTGCCCTTGAGTAGGAAATGGTAACCTGCTCCAGTATTCTTGCCTGGAAAATTTCATGGACAGAGGAGCCTGGTGAGCTACAGTCCATGGGGCCACAGAGCATCGGACACAACTGAGTGATTGAGCACGTACCATTGAATGAATGTCTACCATAGGCCGGCACTTTGTTTACAATGTATCATTAATCCATAAATAGTGCTACAGGATAGGTGATATTAACAACATCAACAACTTTTATTTTCTGAGACTCCAAAATCAATGGAGGCTGTGACTGTAGCTGCGAAATTAAAAGACCCTTGCTCCTTGGAAGGGAAGTTATGACAAGCCTAGACAGCATATTAAAAAGCACAGACATCACTTTGCTGACAAAGATCTGTACAGTCAAGGCTATGGTTTTTTCAGTAGTCATGTATGGTTGTGAGAGTTGGTCCATAAACAAGGCTGAACACCAAAGAACTGATGCTTTTGAGTTGTGGTGCTGGAAAAGACTCTTGAGAATCCCTTGGACTGCAAGAAGATCAAACCAGTCAATCCTAAAAGAGATCAACCCTAAATATTCGTTAGGACTGATGCTGAAGCTCCAATACTTTGGCCACCTGATGAGACGAGCTGATTCACTGGAAGAGACCCTGATGCTGGGAAAGAGTAAAGGCAAAAGGAGAAGGGGGCAGCAGAGGATGAGATGGTTGGATAACATCGCTGACTCAATGGACCAATATTTGAGCAAACTCTGGGAGATAGTGAAGGACAGGGGAGCCTGTCATTTTACAGTCCGTGGGGTCTCAGAGTCAGACACGATTTAGCAACTGAACAACAACTCACAGGGAAACTGAGGCTTAAGTGCATCAAGAAATCTTTTAAAAATTGTTTTTTCAGTATATCTCAAAAACTATATCTCAGTTTTATTGAGATATAGTTGGCATAGAACATTGTGTAAGTTTAAGGTGTACAACATGATAATTCGATATACATATATATTGTGGAATGATTACCACAATAAAGTTAGTTAACACATCTATCACCATATGTAGTTACCATTTTTATGTGGAACTTAGTCTGAGTGGTGAGGGGCAGGTAGCATTTGGGTCAAAATAGGAGAAGTATGAAGAATCCAAGTAGCATGAGCCAGTTGAGAAGGTATAATCTGAGGACCCTAAGTAGATCAGTTTGGTTGGGGCAGCGTAAGGGGGATAGAGAGAATTGAGAATTTCAAGGCAGATCATGAAGCACCAGCGAGTTGATCATAATTGCCACATTGGTGCCCAAAGGTCTCCAAGGTCTCACCTGGTAACAGTTCTCTCTTCATTGCTCTAAGGAGAACCTGGCAGTGCCCCTGGGGCAGAATTGGTGCACTCAGCCTTGCAGTCAGGAGATGGGCTGATAATACACCATCTCCCTCCTGGTCTGAGTCGGTTAGAGTAAGCAAGTGGGATACAGTGGGAGAGTATTCCCAGCTCCTGGCATATGTGCCCTGCTCAGGCAGGAAACATATGCAATCATCAGTTCTCCAGGAAAGGGGCTCTGTCCTAAGCCCTCCATCCCACAGACGGAGTTAGGACCAAAGTGGAACGCATATTCTTCAGTCATCTCTAGATGTCACCAGTCTTAAATGTGTCTCACATCACCTTGGAATCAAAAGAACTGAGAGAAGTAAATGCAGTAGTTTTCTTTCCTAGATCTCTGGGTGAGTACTGAGTTCCTTTGGCTTTACAATTAAAATTCATATAACTCTGGAAATATTCCATTAGGCAATTAATACTGAGTTCCATTGTGTTGGGTCCTGGGTTTGAGGATATAGAGGTATTAAATTCATTTAAAAACTTATTTTATCACTGATAGAATCTTTACCTCTTTACCTACTACCCACTACACACAGCAGGTAAAATAGTCTCATCTGCATCTCTTATAACTGCATAAACTTAGGGAAATAATTGAACAATGATAAGGCTTTCAGTTTCTTTATATAAAGTATAAGGTTTAGCTTAAAATAATTTTGAAGTCCCTTCTAACACTCAAATCCTATAATATCAATGGCTATAATACATAAAGTAAACTGTGTACATCAGAGGCAGGAGGCAAAGTATAGAGGCATAGTCAGAGTTGTTGAAGAGAAATCAAGGACGTCTTCTTGGAGGAGTAGACAAGACAGAATCCCTCCTATTTGGAGACAATGTTCTGTGTAGGGAAACAGAGTTGAAAAAAGCAATTTGTTAATTTAACCTTTGAATGTGAATTAAACAGACTGGACTCTAACTATGGTTTTCTGACCTTATATTAGAAAATATTGGTGACTTATTATTGAGTATTTAATAAAAGAGTCTTGAAGATCACTGCACAGGCTTGCGGGATGAGATGGGATTTGTGTGTGAGAGTAGTGGGGTCAGGATAAGAGAATGACCAAGTGAGACTATGGGATGGAGAATGCATAGAAGGATGTTTTAGTATCTAGTAAGGTTTGATAATTTAACCTTCCAAAAATGAACAAGAGAGCTATTATGTAGGTATAATAGGAGGAAATGAAATTAGATTAGGTTCATATTTAAGGATGGATATTCTAACAATGAAGGTTAGGAAGGAATTTGTGGGATCTCTTTCTCTCTCTCTCTCTCTCTTTTTTTTGCCTAGAATGGAAGATTAAATTTTCTGGTTTGAATCTGGCTCCACTGTAGTCAGACAACATTGTTAAATTAGTGTATTGGCACTAAGGATGTATTACTGCATGCTGTTTAATAAAAACTACAAACATGATTTCTGTTCTCAAGAAGTCTGTTACTTATAGAGATAATGCACACACACATATGCATGTACACACAGACATAAACACAAAATTTGATATATGTACTGTAGAAAATCAACAGTCTCATATGCAGATATCAAAATGCTTTGTGTGTGCCTAGGAAATTAAGAATAAGAGTAAAAAATTTTAAAACATAATTTAAGATTAGAAAAATATAAATCAGAACTGGGTTAGATCATCTGGGTCAGATCATCTAACCCAATCTTCCAGTTAGTGCAGGAACATTTTTACAACATCTTGAAATGTCTACTTTCAGCCTCTGAATGAGGCAGCTTTCAAGAGACAAGAAAATCACTACGTTTCCAGGCAGTGTATTTTTAGACTGCTTCATTTTTTCCCCCCAAGCTTTTCTTTCTATTGAGCCATGGTCTCAGGCACAGTCACAGCCACAATGTAAGTTCCACCAGTTGGTTGTACTTCTGCCTTTGGAGGAGTACAAAGCAAATTCAATACCTTTTCCATATGATAGATCTTTGAACATGTATACATGCTATCATGTTTGTCTTTAAGTGAACTCTTTTCTAGTCTGAAAAACACAATTAAAACCTCTGTTTCTCATGCAGGATATTTTCAGGGCCTTATTGATTTTACTGCCCTTAGGTTCTACGTGTTTTGTTAAGGTTTTAATCCCAGTCAATTGCCATGAGTTTGCAAAATACTCAAAATTCTATCTGGCCAGGGCAGAGTATTGGGTACCTTACTTTTATTTAAATGTGAAGTTGTACAAGGGTCATTTGTTAAACCTAGATATGGATGGGATATCGAGATATCTAGATATGGATGGGAAAACACATGTTTTTAGGAACTAGTTAAATCAGCCTAATATCATTTTCTTCCTTTACTGAATGATAGATTTGAGAAATAAGAAAGGAAATGGATATTTGGAAGCTATCACCTTCACCTGAGGAACATGGAATCCAGAAAAGTGTGCATATCATGATTATTTCTTCAACGTTTGGAGGACTGTCAGTTGGAAGAAGGTTTGTGTTTGCTCTGCGCGCCCCCCTAATGAGACTTTGCCTGTCCTCAGTTGTACACACTAAGACTTGTCGCATGAAGGCTCTGTGATGCCCAATCCATGAGGCAGTTTGAACAGAACAGGGCTTGCATTATGGTCAAGCCCACCTGGGTTTTGAGATGGAAGAGCAGGAGAAATGTGTGGGATCTACCAGGGCCCAACCTTAGGTCAGTGTGAGGAATAACTTGTTACTGTTATGGAAAGATGGAAAAGACTCCCAGGAGTTTGTGAGTAAGTATAGTTTTCCTTTTCATAAGTACCAACCAGATATGAGTATGAAACAGATCCCAGCCACTGAGACTAGAGAGAGTGGAGAAGTGAAGCTCTATGGGGATGGGAATGTTTAACTGGTTCCTGAGTAGTAAATATGTGACCAATGTATGATGAGCTGTGCTGAATAAAGGGGGTCACTGGCATTAGCCTAGTGAAAGATTTAATGTGATACTTGAGATGACACGTATGCTACAGTTCTGGGAAATCAGCTCATTCTCAGCAGGGCTCTAAGGGTTAGGAAGCAGGAAATATCCCCTTAGGAAGGCAGCTCACAAGAGGTCAGGCAGGCGCCAAGGCCACGGTTGGTCAGAGGAAGGTTAACAGGATGAAGTAAGGATATAAAAACTTTGATTTGGAGGCTATGTAAACACTGATTCTTTCTCTCGTCACATCAGATTTCAGATAAAATGTACCGGATCTCAAGAGAACAGAACTACTGCATCTCACTTTTTAAGTAAGGCTGAAACTGCAGTAAGACTTCAGGTCTTTCTAAGTATCTGTTAAATATGGTACAAGTGAATGCCTGCAGGCATCAGGGATTTAATTATTGAGGACTTACGTGCTCATCACTGCTCGAGGTATTAAAACTCTAATTGTGAACAAGATAGATAGATCTCCGACCTCTGTAATCTCTAACATGATGGGATAGAGGAATGATTAAATCAGAAACTGAAGTTGAATGTGGTTAAATTGTATTTGAGAAGGTACAGCACTTTACAGGGTCGTGTGTGTGTGTGTGTCTGTGTGCACGTGTGTGTGTTGACGACCTGTGCATCGTAGGACATTTAGCAGCATCTTTGGTCTCAATCCACCAGATACCAATTGTATCAACTAAAAATGTCCCCTGGGGGGTAAAACTGTCCTGGTTGAGAACTGCTGTCTTAGAAGAAGTGAAATCTAAGCTGTGATCTGAATCCAACACAAGGGTGTAGAGGCTGACGACTAGTTTTCTAGTTTGGCAAGCTATGTAGCTTGGTAGTGCCCATTCCTGAGACGGGACACACAGGATAAGAACCAGTTTTATTCTTATGATGAGTTCAGTATTAGACATTGCTGAGTTCCAAGTGCTTAGGGGACATCCAAGGGAAGATTCGCAGCAAGAAGATGGACTAAAGCAGTTTGAAGTTCAGAACAGAGATCAGGGGATAGAGAGATATACTTGGGTGTTATTACCATTGATTCAAGCCTGGAGTGGATGGGATTTTCCAGGAACCATCTGCAAAGTGGTAAAAAACAAACAAAAAAAAAGAAGATCTGGGGTGAGACCTTGAGGAGGAATGCCAACATGTAAGAAATGCACAGAAAAATAGGATTATACCTAAGAGATTAAGGAATGGGCAGAGAAGTAGAAAGACATCCAGGAAAGCAAGGGCAGAATTTTCATATAAAAGGAGACAGTAGTCAACACGTAAAATGCTGAAACAAAGGTAAGAACTGACAATGTCCCTGAATTTTCTCATAAAGACTTGTGAGGATAAAACCCCTATTGCAGTGGGTTGAAGGATAAATGGGAAGGAGGTAGTCGAAACATTGAACATAGACAACTCTTTTAATAAATTAATTTATGAAGGAGGAGAAAAGAGGGCAGTAACTAGAAGGGGACACAGGATGAAAAGAGGGTTTTTAAATTAGAGAGGCTTGATCAGATGTCATTTCTGTTGGGAAAGAGACAGTAGAGAGAGAGATGTTAATGGTGCATTAGAAAGGCTGCAAATTTTTAGCAGCATTGAGATGGGCATTTGAATTTTTCTTTTTAGCAGAATTTATTAGGCTGAGTTTTGTCCATAGAGAATTGCATTCTTCCAAAATTGGGTGCATGGGTCAAAGAGATAATAAATTAAGAATATTAGTAAGAAAAGTTGACATGACATATCAAGAAATCCGAGACACATAGAGATGGGAGTAATGGGAGTAATGATAGGAGGGAATAAAAAAGCAAAAGACCATAAGTGAGAAAATGAGGCAGGAGCTTCATTAAAAAAAGTTCTGGGTCTGAGATATTATGGCAGTCATGTATCAAATGGTGCAAGGACATTTGTGGAAATGACTTTTAGGTTTACTTCCAAGCTAGAAAGGCCAAAGTCTAGACTGGATTTTTATCTAATCTGAGCTCACATTTGGTAAAATTCAGCAATCAAGTGGGCTCCATTGGCTTGCATTGTTTTCGGTCAGGATACTCTTACATCATCTTTGTTTTCTACCTTTTTAGTGAACAGCTGTCATGTTTAATATCCTCCATTCAACATTTGTTTAAGGTTTTGAAGCTAAGTTCAATACTATCTTATTATCTTATCTATTGGTTTAGAGCTCTTTGTTTCATCATTTCAAGATCCCTTTGAATTATGGTTTTATCATACATCATGTTACTTGTGTTTTAAAACTTTTACTCAATTGCAAATATATTTATCTCTCTGTCATCATAGAAATCCTTGACAAAATACAGAGCAGAAGTGGTTAAAAACCTTTGCACTAAATGATGACAAAGCAGGAATTGTTAAACCTTTGCCACATTGCAGATGAGTTAATTCTTTTGTGTTGCACAGGAAACATATATTTCTGGAACATTTATGTTCACCAAGCATGATGCAAGCTTTGGAAATGCATTCGTTGATTCATTCAACAACAGTTATTAAAAACCTTTTATTCACCAGGAACTTCACTGAGAGATGAAGGCAAAATGGTAAACAAACGCAGACCTAGTTTCATAAAACTTAAAAATTAGTGGTTGAGAACAACAAATGTTAAAATGCGTGTGGAATATTCTTTACAGCTCACAGAATGTATCACACTATTTAATACCAATCAAAATCCTATGAAATAAAGTTATTTTTTCCATTTTAAAGCTAAGTAGATTGAGACTCACAGAAGTAAAATTTCCAGAACAGGTAGCACAGGCACAGTGGGTTGGTGATAGAGCTGATCTGTAGAAACTTGACTATGGACTTTCAAGTCTATTGCACTATACTATGGCGACCGTTTGAAAAACATAATTGATCAGAAAGAATTATGTAGAGTATTCTAAGGAATTTGGATAGTCCCCTGATACTAAAGAGCAGCATGATTCAAGAATTCTGAGCAATGAAGAGACACAATCTTATTTGCAATTTAAGAAAGTCATTCTGACAATACTGTTAGGAGTTGATTCATAAATAGTCTCTGAACAAGATAACTTTGGAACATTATAGAAATATTAAGCCATCAATCAAGTCATTGAAAAAAAAGATGAAAAGGAAAAAGAAGTAAAAGATATTTAAGCTGTAGATTCAATAGGACATATTGAGCAATCAATTTTAGGATGGGGTGAGGAGAGAACTGAGATAACCGCAAAATTTTTTTAGGGGGAAGAGGCTATCACTTACTAAGTAAGGGAACGCAACAGAAGCATATTTGGAGGGAAGATATGAGACTTGAACATGCTGTACTTGAGATGCCTTGGATCATCTGAGTAGCGATGTCCAGAAAGAAGAAATAGACTTGATTTTGAAGTTCTGAAGAGCAGTCTTGGCTGCAAACCGATACTTGGAGGTCATTATTGATAACTGAAGCCATGAGTGGGATCACTAGAATGAGTGTGTAGGGTGAGGAGAGAGCCAGGTAAAGTTTCCAGGGCATGATAATATTTAAGACCTTATTGAAAGAAGAGGCACCATCAAAGGAGAATACACTTGAGCTGACAAGGAGGAGAATGTGTATAAGAGGAAGCCAGTAGAGAAGAGGTTTCCAAAAGGAAATACGATCAACAGTAAATAGGAAGATGGGAGAAGTCTGTACCTTACATGCATTGTCATTTTTTGACCAGTTAAAGTTTTATTTATATTTATGTTATGGGGATTTGATGGATATATTTATCAGTTGGAGAAGGGAGAATTATTCTAGGCATCATAACTCATCACAAGAAGCATACTTGTTGCTAATTTTTTTTTTCCCAAAAGGATGGATCTACACTTTCCTTGATTCTTTTTGACAGATTCTCTGCTTTCAGACAAGGAAACATCAGGTTCCAAGGATTGAGTGGCCTGGCTGAAATCATAGAGCAAGAACATAACAGGACTGGAGTTCAAATGAAGGCCACATCATTCTTAATCTAGTAATCTTCACTCTTAAAGTAGGAGAACACTGGACAGAATGGAGCTGAATAGCAAAACAGATAACACCATGCATGCTGCTACTGCTGCTAAGTCGCTTCAGTCGTGTCCAACTTTGTGCGACCCCATAGATGGCAGCCCACCAGGCTCCGCCGTCCCTGGGATTCTCCAGGCAAGAATACTGGAGTGGGTTGCCATTTCCTTCTCCAGTGCATGAAAGGGAAAAGTGAAAGTGAAGTTGCTCAGTCGTGTCCGACTCTTAGCGACCCCATGGACTGCAGCCTACCAGGCTCCTCCGTCCATGGGATTTTCCAGGCAAGAGTACTGGAGTGGGGTGCCATTGCCCTCTCCAACACAATGCATGAGTTAGGATTATTTAGGGAAAATTGTGAAATAATTTTAAAATCTTCCTTCTTCATAAGACTCATTACATTGTCTTCTGCTATTTGAACAGGCAAAAAGCCATGGGAAGTTTCAATACCAGTTTTAGAGAAGGCTTCATTTTAATGGGGTTCTCAGATTGGTCTCAACTGGAGCCCATCCTTTTTGTCTTTATTTCAATTTTCTACTCCTTAACTATCTTTGGCAACACCACCATCATCACTCTTTCCCTCCTGGAACCTCAATTGCACATGCCCATGTACTTCTTTCTTAGACATCTTTCCTTCCTGGACCTCTGCTATACTACCAGCACTGTGCCCCAGCTTCTGATCGACCTTCATGGACTCGACTGGACCATCAGCTATGAAGGGTGTGTGGTCCAGCTCTTCAGCTCCCCTGCCCTAGGCTCCACTGAATGTGTGCTCCTGGTGGTGATGGCCTTTGACCGCTATGCTGCTGTCTGTCATCCACTCCACTCCACAGCCATTATGCACCCCCACCTCTGCCAAACACTGGCTATTGCCTCCTGGGTAGGAGGCTTCGTGAACTCTCTGGTTCAGACAGGCCTCATGATAGCTATGCCTCTCTGTGGTCTCCATCTCCTGAATCACTTCTTCTGTGAGATGACTGTTCTCCTGAAGCTGGCTTGTGAAGACACAGAAGGGACAGAGACCAAGATGTTTGTGGCTCGAGCCATAATCTTGGTTGTTCCTGCAGTACTAATTCTAGGCTCCTATGTATACATTGTTCAGACAGTGCTGAAGGTCAGGTCAGTGGCTGGGAGAAGAAAGGCTTTGGGGACTTGTAGGTCCCATCTCTTGGTGGTTTCCCTTTTTTACAGCTCAGGCTTCTATACGTACCTCCAGCCCATGCACAGTTATTCTGAGAGTGAGGGAAAGTTTGTAGCCCTTTTTTATATCATAGTTACCCCTATGCTCAATCCTCTAATTTACACCCTAAGGAACAAGGATGTGAAGGGGGCTGTGAGAAAGGTACTAGGGAGAGGCAGATAGTCAGTGTAGGAGAGAAAAGGAGGAATAATACAGTCATCTGTCATAGCTCTCACACCTTGGAGCCCATCTGATCCCTGGAGGGGAGTTGGTCATTAGAAAATAGTCCTTTATAGGCCAGAGTTTTACTGCGTTCCTTGTTTGGCAGTTTTAGGTGGATATTTCTTATGACTCTTTCTAGTTCAGTGTCTATTATTATGCAGAAGAGAGTAAGTGTTGATTCGTATCAGAACTTTCCAAAGAAATGAAGTTGGAAATAAAGGTATACTGTGGAGAGTGGGGCTGGGTTCTCAGCAAATTTGAGAGTGAGAGAAGACTTGACTGAAATGACAGCAACTTTTCCAAAGTCAGTGATTCCCATGTGGTGCAATATAGATGGCACTGTCCTCAAAGGGAGAAGACATGAATTCACCCCTGTTCTTCTAATTAACCATGGCCCTCTCTCGGGCTTCCCTTGTGGCCTAGCTGGTAAAGAATCTGCCTGCAGTGTGGGAGACCTGGGTTTGATCCCTTGGTTTGGAAGATCCCCTGGAGAAAAGGCTACCCACTCCAGTATTCTGGCCTGGACAATTCCATGGACTGTACAGTCCATGAGGTCGCAAAGAGTCGGACACAACTGAGCGACTTTCACCTTCACTTCACTTTCATATCACAGGACCATTTCTAAGATCTCCTTTGGTGGTTACCAGTCTATGAAACTTGGCACAAATAGAGATCATGAACAGAGGTTCTTCATGGAGCATATATAGTCTCAGACATGAATATCACTTACCTATTTGAAGAAAAGGCAAAATTATTAGGACAGCACTGAGTAATGGGAAGCATCAATATCTCATCAGCTGTACTAACAGCCTTATCATGCTGATTTGGGTCACGGACAAGGTCTCTTCCATGGAAGAGAAGAATAGAGATGAAATGAGTATAAAAATAATGAGAAAGTGATATAGGAAAAGAAGAAAGAGCAAAAGTGAAAGACCAAAAAAAAAAGAGAGAGAGAGATTCCTGCGGTAGGCAGTGGTGGGCAGGGCAGGAGACTCTGGTGCAAGGGGGAAGGCAGTGGACACTTGAAATTCCAGTACTGTCTCTCCAATCTACATACTCAAATGGTGCTTTCATGTCAAAGGCAGATATCATTGTTGATAATCTTTTACAGTAAGTCTCAGTGATTTTCACGTTGGGTTAATCTTGTTTTATTCCAGTAACAGCAACTAATATTTGTTTGCTATTTTAAAAACATTTTGCATAAATTGTCATTAACCTTTACAGCAGCCTTATGAAAGTTTTGTCATTTTCCCTCCCTATTTATGATTAAACTGAAGTTCCAAAGTTTTAAGTAACTTTTCCAGGTTCAGTGAGCCTGAGGTCCAGATTTATGTCATCCCAAATCCAACCTTTGTTACTACATCTTACCAATTCTGCTTTAAAAAAAATAGAAAGTGTACTGTTGCATCTTTAAATTTTTTTAAAGTAATTAATTAAATCCTATCAACTTATCCACTACTTAAGTAGCTCAAGAAACTAACCAACAATCTTCTTGGAATGAATAGTTTTCCTCTTAAATGTTGGGCATGTGAGTTCCTAGTAAATCAAGGTTCAAACTCTTCAAACATATGAATTAACCTAATAGAGAAAAAGGGATTATTTGAATCATCAGTGCAGAATTTAATAAACTTATTTTTGGTTAACGTGTTATTCTTTCATTTGATATGCAGAAATACAGCCTCTCAATTGTATTGAGGGGAACATATCACTAAAGTAATTTGTGAAGATTAATTAATTTTAATTGGACAATAATTACTTTACAATATTGTGATGGTTTTCTGCCAGACATCGACATGAATTGGCCACAGGTGTACGTGTTTAAGAGGCCACTGGAACAGTTGGGTACATACAGCCATTGTGTTTGCAAGTCAGTTCATACTGGAGGCAAATGCTATCTCCATAGGAACCTACACCCTTGGGTCTCCTTAGACCTTCTTATCCATGGCAGTGGCTAGTTGATCATCAGAGGGCATGCATCCCAGTAGCCACGCCAGAGTCACTGAGTGGTTCAAAGTTTCCCTCACCTATCCAAGAGAGGAAGTCAGAGGTGAATCCTCCTGAGAGAAACAGAATAGTAACACCTTGGCACTGTCTCCTTTATCTGATTCTTTGTGACCTCATGGACTTCAGCCTGCCAGGTTCCTCTGTCCTTGGGATTTCCCAGGCAAGAATACTGGAGTGGGTAGCCGTTTCCTTCTCCTGGGGATCTTCCCAACCCGGGTGTTATTTTCCTGCTTGTCAGGGGGATTATTTACCACTGAGTCACCAGGGAAGCTTCCTTTTAGAGCCCAAAGGGATGCAATTAGAAATTTTGCCCTTTGTCCTTAGCCTGCTAAACCTTCAAAGTGGAGTTTTGAGTTGGAAATCATGTTGCATGAAATACTTAAAATGAGGGCTTATCTGTTGAAAAAAAAATAACACTTGAGAGAGAAAAGACTGTATAGGATTGGCTTTCAAGTGAAAAATTAAAGGATGATTTAAAAAATAAAGGAGAAACTATAAGAACTTAGATATATTTCAGTAAATATCAGGAAAAACTGTTACTACAGATTTAAAAAACATTTCTGGACTTTATAACCTGTTATTTTTTTTTTAATTTCACTGGTTTTACTGGTATCACTTTTAATTGATATTAATAGGAAATTCCTCAATGAGTTGACTGCTTACTAAGGAGATACTTCATGTTGGGAAGGTGCTTTAACTGCAGAAAGGAAGGCTCAGAAACACCCACCTCAGAACCAACATCAAAAGAGAATACTGCTATCCTCAGGGAGGTAGTAGTGAGTGTGTGAATGTTTGTGTATGTGTGTGTGTGTGTGTGTTTTGGGAGGAGAGATGAGCCTGTGTGATGCATACATGTGCTGGCGTGAGGGTGATCCTTCAGAGACTTGATGTGACACCAGGAGACTGAACAGCAGGAAAAGACCATAGGTAATGTCCAGCACTGGTCACGTTCATCTTCATCCAGTCTCCATCCTTTTATATGCACAAGAGGATGGATAATCCTTTCTCCTTAATGTTATTCTTGCACACCTCAATGCTCAGGTGTGCCTCATGAACCATGATCTGAGTCAGAAGAATAGTAAAGAGCTAGGAGATGCGTTTGGGGCATGGAGTCCTTGCCCATGTCAAACACTCCTATGAATTTTTGAAGATTTTTATGTCCTTTCCTAGCTCTTTGTGGGGTTAATATGAAAGGTCTGAGCTATGACACTTCCTTTATTACAGCCAAATCCAGGGCTTTTTCTTAGTTATATTAATATTTTAACTTGAAGACTGGGACTAATAGAGGGACAATTCTTTCTTTTTTTCTTTCAGTTTTATTGAGGTATTCACATACAACACTGTACAAATTTAAGGTGTATAGCATAATAACTAACTTACATGTATTACAAAACGATTGCCATAATATATTTAGTTAACATCCGTTATCTCATATAGACAAAGGAAAAGAAAAAAAATTTCCTTGTAATGAGAACATTTAGGATGCACCCAACAGCTTTCAACTATACTATATAGCAACGTTAACTATAGTCATTATGCTGTACGTCATATCCTCAGAATTTGTTTTGTAAGTGGAAGTTCATACCCTCACACCACGTTCATTCATTTTCCCCACACCCTTCATTTGCCTCTAGGAGGCACAAATTTGATTTCTTTCTCTATGAGTTTTTTTTTTTTTTTTTAAAGATTCCGCATATAAGTGAGGTATTTGTCTTTCCCTGTATTTATCTTTCTCTGTCTCACTTATTTCACTCAGCGTAATGCCCTCAAAATCCATTTGATCCAGTAATCCCACTTTTGAAAATACATCCAAAGGAAAACCAAATCACTTTTCAAAGAGATATCTGCACCCCTACATTCATTCCAGCATTGTTCACAATAGCCTAGACATGGAAACCATCTAAGTGTCCGTAGACAGAGGGATGAATAAAAACATGTGGTGTAAAGTTGGCTGAACAAGTTTGAGACACTGTAGATTCTGCAGACAGCCATGTCAGGAACTAGTCCTGCTCACCAGTGGGCTGACACCAGTTCTGGGTCCCCAAGGGCCCTACAGTCAAAGACCCTAGGATGTGGTTCCACCAACCAGCAAGCTGATGCCAGCTCCAAGACACCTTGGACACTTCAGGTAGCTGCCCTTGGATCCAGGTCCACTCATCAGCAGGTCAATACCAACTTTGGAACACCATGAACCCCACAGTCAGCCATATCAGGGGCTGGCCCTGCCCACTAACAGACTGACTCTAGATCTGACACCACTGGCTCTGTTCATTGGTCAAAATTTTAACAGAGTTGCTTTGTTGAAGGAGAAAGTTCCATACACATTTCTATTGCTAGTCTAAATTTAGAAAGAGAAACAAAAGATTCTCACCACTTTCACTTCCACTGGACTCTGAAGGTAGAGATCTAAGAGGTTAATTTGGTAAGAACACTTACCTTCTGCCAGCCTAAGTTAGAGGTCCTAGGATTTCTCAGCTGCAGCATCAGTAAAAAGGGAATAGGAATCCTTTGCCAATTGCACCAAAATTTTTCCCTCTACCTCCTTAGTTCTTTTGGCCGCAACATTCATCAGCATGCCTGTATCTTCCGAGGAATGAGAAGTTTAGAACCTGTGCACTTTTTTTCCTTAGCAGTTTTTTTTGGAATTCCTTAACATTAGTCATTTGAGCAGATGCCCTTACACTGGAGGGCTGCTGAATTTTGTGGTTAGATTTTCAGTCTTGTTTTCTCTCATGTGTATGAGAATCTCACAGGCCCAATTTTGTCCCTTCTAGATGTCTAATTTCATATTTGCCTTCCTCTTGGTTATTCTATGTATCTTTTGCCAAAGTATGAAATGGAAACTTTTGTGCAAATTATTTCATGGGTTTACATTCTCGAGTTTGCTGGAAGCTACTAATTGTTTGCCCTCCACAAGGGTTAGGGTGACAGGATGTAACTATCAAGAGATGAAGGAACCTCTCTGATCTCAGGCACTCTGTGAGGAAAGAGAGAATCTGTTTGGTCCAAAAGATTAATGGGAGGAGAAGTGAGAGTCTTTAGTAATGTCATGACGCTGGAGGCCAGGCAATACACACATCTTTCTACACTGCAGCTGGAGATCATTCTGGACATCTCCATACTGGGCACAGGTGCTGCAAGCATCTTGTGATTGTCCAGCTCTGGAAGGTTTTCCTAAACTCTGTGGGTTACTACCTAGCTATATACTGTCAACTTCATCCTGTGAACTACTTCTCTTATTAAACAACTGATCATGAACATAATTTAATGTAAGTAGGTGTATACATTCTTATTTAATGTCTGCAAATGTTCTTTCTTATAGATAAGGAATATTTATTCAACAATTGTCATTAATTTTATGTAGCAACAAATAAATAATGACTATTATTAACAATCTTGGAACATTTCTCTAATTTTGATCATTATATGTTGTTGGATTTAGACACATGTACACTGGCACAGTATTTGATATATTGAATATACTGACAGGTATGATACCTGCTGGGAAACTACCACTTCACAATGCAGCCAGCAGAGAGTAGGATCATCTTTTTATCTTTAGTTCTTGCCAAACCGGACATTCAGAATTTGTATCAGTCAGAAATACAAACATAAGGCTATCATTTTACTGTGCATCTATTTGCAGATTCGAGTCTCAGGATTGTTGCCTGATGGTTTTAGACCACTGTACACGGTAAGTACTGTATTTTGTTATAGCTTTTGTCTTCAAATATATTTTTACTGAGGTGTTGGCCTTTTCTTTTTTTACTTGTAATATCTGTTATGTAATAATTATATGAACCCATTGTTATAGATTGGATAAATATTTATGCCCAGTATCTATTCTGACATTCATTCAGTGATGGTGTGGAAAATTTTAAATGTGCTTACGAAAGTAAGTTTTTCATTTCCACTTGTGTGGGTGAAAACTACATTTTTGAATGAAATACAATTTAACAAAATTGGCTACATAAGAGCTGACTAATGAGAATAGAAGATAATAGTGAAAGTCCCTTGAAATGCCTCAGTTGCTTATGCTGTCAGAAAGTAATCCTACAAAAATTTTAGGAACTGTTAAGTCAGGTGCTCTAAAGTATCCCAAGTATGGAGAAGTAGGGATGTTTGCCTCTTGGCTTTCAGCTTTAATAAAGAGAAGATGACATTTGAGACTCAACTAAATCTTTCCAAGCTGGTTTGTGAGATAGTTTTTGGATGTTATACTCACATACCTAGAGGAGAATATCTTGCTATTTTGATGAACCACTTAAAAAGCTAAAAAAAATCTGCCCCTTGACAGCCATATCATTTAGCTAAATACCAGCTCGCCTAACTCACAGTGCCCTGCAAACCTTTCCTGGAAGACTTCAATTTACCTCCTCGGAAAAAGAGAGCCATGCCAATGTCTTCCTGACCCCTTGGTGTTTTAGTCACACCATATGGAAACAGCAAGATAGGAGAATCTCTGAATGAAAAACCTGAGCTAAAATCCCTTTCTTTCCCTTCCCGTGGCTAGACATATGGTATACCATGCACTACTTGACCATCCTATCCACTAATGTTCTCTGTTTAGGCGGTACTTAAAGAACTACCAATATGTCTGGCCTTTCGTTTTGCCATTGAGGAGATCAGTAAGAATCCTCCTCTGCTCCCCAATCTGACCTTGGGTTATGATCTCTGCAATGCCTTTGAAAGTGACCACAGAACTTTGGAAACTGTCCCATTTTGACTCTCTGGTGAGAATCAGACTGTCCCTAACTACAACTGCCAGAGACAGAGAAAATCTGTGGCTGCTTTTACAGGAAGAGCCTCAGCATTTTCAGCTGAGACTGGAACACTTCTGGGGCTTTACAATATCCCACAGGTGAGTGGGCCTGAGTTCTGGCGAGAGATAGTCCATTCTTCTCCCATCCTTTCCTTCTCATGAAATCAATGGAGCAATGAAATCTATGTATATGCATCTCATGGGCATTGTAAACACATCCCAGAGACTTCCTCAGATTGTGAGATTATTCTCTGGGTTCAGAAGAAGCAGCAGGTGAAGGAGAAGTACAGTCCCCACTTTGAAGCCTAGATTCACGCTCAGGGCCAAGACTCCCACCCTACAGCTACAGCTACATTCTACATCAAACACCCACCCTACAGGGAATATTGACTGGTGACAGCTTACAGCTCTTTACATTATAGGAGATACACACAGCATAATGAACTAGCTCACCAATGGACAGGCCCCTCACAAGGGCACACCCTAAAGACAGTGTTTGGCGGATATGGGAATAAGAAGCCCGGTTGCCTAGTCTCAATTTGGAACAACATGAAGAACCACCCCAGCTCCAGAGAATTCTGAGCACTGGCTGAATCACTGTTGCAACTGTCTTGTGATTCATGATTTCTATCTTCACACTTCTGCCTTGTTCCAAAGGTATATCTTTGGTGAACCCACACATAAAATTTCTACCTGGAACTCTCCATCTCAAGATCTACTTCCAGGGTCCAATCTGACAAGCAGCAAGTGGTAGACAGTACTTCAAAACATAGCAGCATTAGATTAGGAGAATTTTGTTCTGGAATAATATTTTTTAGAAGATCTAAGATCATAGGTCTTTGTAATCTTCAGTATATTCCAGGTAATACTATGCCAATAAATTTAATCCAACATTAAGAGTTTAATAATATAAGATTTATTTCTCTCCAGAGTTTATATGAAATTTGGTAGACAATGGGAAGGAAACTTTATTTCACAATTCAGACAAGGCAAAGATAATGGAGACACCACAGCCTTCTTGGTATACCATCTGAAACCCAGGCCTTCTTATTTGTCCATTGAAGGAGATAATAAGCAAATAAGAATCTGAGACATTCTGTTTATCTTTGACTCATAGGTGATACCGTTGTTCAGAAGAAGCCACATGTCCTTTCCAAAAGCAAGTGGTCTTTCAAACACAATCTTCCATGTGCCTAGAATAAAATGATACTGTGAAGTCTACTGCAGTCTCCTTTCATGAAATAATTAGCCAATTTTTTATGTCATATAGAAATTTGGCTTACCCTCTCCCAATAGAAGATAGCCCCAAACCCCACTAAATTAAAAAAAAAACACAATAATTTTTCTTTGATTATTCAGATCACATATAGTCTTTTTGATTCTTTCCTGAGTGATAAAGACCAATTTCCATCTCTTTATCAAATGGTCAGCAAGAACAGCTCTCTCATCCATAGAATGATCTTCCTGTTGCTGCATTTTGCCTGGACGTGCGTGGCGCTATTTTTCTCTGAAGACAGGGAAAGGGAGCAGTTCCTTTGGGACTTGAAAGCAGAAATGGTACAGAAAAGTATATGTGTGGCTTTTACTAAAGATTCCTGACAGTAGGGAATTGTATGAAGTAATTCATGTAAATTTCATGAGTAGAACCTGAATTTCATCTGCAAATGTATATATAATACCCAGTGATATGGGATGTTTCATTTTTGTTGACAGAGCAATAGATTATTATTTAACCTTGTGGATTATGGTAGCAAAAGGGGGTATTGTTTTGGATGAAGTAATCTATGTTACATTCTTTCCATGGAATTCTCTCCTTTTCACTCCAGGAGAAAGAAATTCCAGGTTTCAAACACTTTCTCAAGACAGTTAAACCATCCCAAGATCCAGAAGACTTTCACTTCAGTAACGTGTGGTTTCAAATTTTTGATTGTTCACTTGCTGGATCTCATTGTAGAAAAATTGGAGACTGCCCACTGAATTCTTCCCTTGAGTTTATATCAATAAGTATTGACATGATGACATTGTCTGAATCCAGTTATTTCATCTATAATGCTGTGTATGCTTCGTAGCTTAGCTGGTAAAGAATCTGTCTGCAATGCAGGAGACCCAGGTTCAACTCCTGGGTTGGGAAGATCCCCTGGAGAAAGAAATGGCAACCCACCCCAGTATTCTTGCCTGGAGAATCCCATGGAAACAGGACCCATGGGATCGCAAGAGTTGGACATGACTTAGCGACTAAACCACCACCACCACCAATGCTGTGCATGCAGTGGCCCAAGCACTCCATGAAATGCTTTTGGTAGAAACAGAAATGAGATCTCCAGGATATGCAGACCAACCCATGATCTTTCTATGGAAGGTAAACATCCTTGAAATGCACGTCATGAAGTCAACCACATGATATCTCATTGTATTTTACTGAGATACAGCATCATGACCATATTTTTTTGTCTCAAGGTCCACAGGATTAGGCACAATAGATGGAGAGGTATATTGCACTGACAATATATATATCTATAATTATTAGGTCTCTTTGGAGAATTCTGCCATTGTAGAACTTTAATTTCTAACAATTTGTATTAGAAAGTATGCTATATTCTTAGTGAAGAATGTAATATAGTAAAACATGCAGAGAAGTCTTTAAAAAAACGATCTCCAATTAGTGAAATCTACGTATTTCCTTGGAAAGTAACCCATGTCAGAAAATATTAGCATAATTATCATGTCTGACTTCACAAATATTTCATCTATATCTCTGTGTACACTGTTGCTCAAGCCCTCCTATAATGATATTGGTAAAATAAAAATAGGATTTACCTGATATTCTACATTCATCCTAGAAAATTAATTATTTTAATCCATAACAATTCCTATTACAAAACCTGAAAATCATCATGAAGCATGAACTATGAATTCAGTTTCAAATTTGAGAAAACTAATGATTTACAACTCAATATATTTTCCTGAGTAATGAATTTATCTGGATTTTGTGACTCCACAACTCTCCTATGCAGTATATTTAAGAACTTCTATCCTCATACACCAGACAAAAATACATTTAATTGAGTTGTTGATTAAAGAAAATAAATTAGTGAGATCAAATGAAGTTCATATTTTTAATTAACTTTTAATATAAATTTAAAGCAAATGTGTGTGTAAAAATTAAGGTCATAAATTAATATTCTGATTGTGCTCATTAACAATAATACTTAATACACAACATCAACTTCATTTAGTGTTGGCTCTCAGAAAAATAAGTGGCCTTTTCAAGATGATTTCCAAAGATGGGATTCTGATATATTTAGGATTCTTCTGTCATGAGTATTGAAAACTTAAACACTAGTTGTTTGAAAGATAAGAACCGGATGTCAGCAAAATGGCAAAGCAGTGAACTCCAAACGTCTGTACTTCCAAGAATATCTTTAAAGAACTGGCAAAAATTTATCAGAATTAACTTTTTTAGAATTCTGGCATCCAAAGAAAAGCTTGCAACAAAGGGGAATGCTTAAGAAATAAAACATGGCTGAACTTTGTTATATAGCTTCATGTGTTAATTTACTCGAGTACCACTCTTGACTGTCCATCTCAAAAAAGAACTTTTAAATGACACCCCACAATCTTCATACAGGTTTCCAGTACTAGAGGGAGCAATACAAACATTATTCTCACAAATAATGTTTCTTTGTTTTGGCCTAACTGACGGCTCTCTAAAGGACTGATCTAAGACTTACTTTATTTCACCTGTCTTTGAACTTCCCTAAGGCTGAGTTGACAACCTGAGCCATGTTTGTTGAAAACATATACCAGTAAATGTGTTAGCTGCTGCCTGGGGTCAGAGATAACAGTTGGGGAAAACTACACAAAAACTCTAAGGCATTTGAAGAAAGTCTGGAAAAGAGTTATTTTGGATAATAAATATTTTTTAAAGCACCCCAGTATTTTATGAAATCTAGAATGTACTTCACAGGTGAAGTACTTAGCTCATAATCAGAAATATGCCCTGAGAAGGCACTATGCTCTCGTTTCTAGTTGACCTCCTGGCCTCATTCAAGCAGGAGGTGAAAGCTAGACCAGGGCTGTAAACTGAACATTAAAGGCTGGCTCCAACCCGCAAGAGAGTCCATTTATAGAAAACGGGGATAATTTTGAGGTGTGAGGTTTATATTTTTGGCATTTATGGAAATTTCTATTTAGGTACAGTAGTGACAAATAGATTCAAGGAATTAGATCTGATAGACAGAGTGCCTGAAGAACTATGGATGGAGGTTTGTGACACTGTACAGGAGGCAGTGATCAAGACCATCCCCAAGAAAAAGAAATGCAAAGAGGCAAAATGGCTGTCTGAGGAGGTCTTACAAATAGCTGTGAAAAGAAGAGAGGTGAAAGGCAAAGGAGAAAAGGAAAGATATACCCATTTGAACGCAGAGTTCCAAAGAATAGCAAGGAGAGATAAGAAAGCCTTCTTCAGTGATCAGTGCAAAGAAAGAGAGGAAAACAATAGAATGGGAAAGACTAGAGGTCTCTTCAAGAAAATTAGAGATACCAAGGGAACATTTCATGCAAAGATGGGCACAGTAAAGGACAGAAATGGTATGGACCTAACAGAAGCAGAAGAGATTAAGAAGAGGTGGCAAGAAAACACAGAAAAACTGTACAAAAAAGATATTCATGACCCAGATAACCATGATGATGTGATCACTCACCTAGAGCCAGACATTCTGGAATGTGAAATCAAGTGGGCCTTAAGAAGCATCACTATGAACAAAGCTAGTGGAGGTGATGAAACTCCAGTTGAGCTATTTCAAATCCTAAAAGATGATGCTGTGAAAGTGCTGCACTCAATATGCCAGCAAATCTGGAAAACTCAGCAGCGGCCACAGGACTGGAAATGGTCAGTTTTCATTCCAATCCTAAAGAAAGGCAATGCCAAAGACTGCTCAAGCTACCACACAATTGTACTCATCTCACATGCTAGCAAAGTAATACTCAAAATTCTCCAAGCCAGGTTCCAACAGTACATGAACTGTGAACTTCCAATGTTCAAGCTGGATTTAGAAAAGGCAGAGGAACCAGAGATCAAATTGCCAGCATCCGGTGGATCATCGAAAAAGCAAGAGAATTCCAGAAAAACATCTATTTCTGCTTTATTGACTATGCCAAAGCCTTTGACTGTGTGGATCACAACAAACTGTGGAAAATTCTTCAAGAGATGGGAATATCAGACCACCTGAGCTGCCTCCTGAGAAATCTGTAGCAGGTCCAGAAGCAACAGTTAGAACTGGACACAGAACAACAGACTGGTTCCAAATCAAGAAAGGAGTACGTCAAGGCTGTATATTGTCACCCTGCTTATTTAACTTTTATGCAGAGTACGTCATGAGAAATGCTGGGCTGGATGAAGCACAAGCTAGAATCAAGATTGCCAGGAGAAATATCAACAACCTCAGATATGCAGATGACACCACCCTTATGGCAGAAAGTGAAGGAGAATTAAAGAGCTTCTTGATGAAAGTGAAAGAGGAGAGTGAAAAAGTTGGCTTAAAACTCAGCATTCAGAAAACTAAGATCACTGGTCCCATGACTTCATGGCAAATAGATGGGGAAACAATGGAAACAGTGACAGACTTAATTTTTGGAGGCTCCAAAATCACTGCATATAGTGACTGCAGCCATGAAATTAAAAGACACCTGCTCCTTGGAAGAAAAGTTATGACCAACCTGGACATCATATTAAAAAGCAGAGACATTACTTTGCCAACAAAAGTCCATCAAGTCAAATCTATTGTTTTTCCAGTAGTCATGTATGGATGTGAGAGTTGGACTATAAAGAAAGCTGAGCACCAAAGAATTGATGCTTTTGAAGTGTGGTGTGGGAGGAGACTGTTGAGAGTCCCTTGGGCTGCAAGAAGATACAACCAGTCCATCCTAAAGGAAATCAGTCCTGAATATTCATTGGAAAGACTGATGCTGAAGCTGAAACTCCAATACTTTGGCCACCTGATGGGAAGAACTAACTCATTGGAAAAGACCCTGATGAGGGGAAAGATTGAAGGTGGGAGAAGCGGACAACAGAGGATGAGATGGTTGGATGACATCACCGACTCAATGGACATGATTTTGAGTAAGCTCTGGGAGTTGGTGATGGACCGGGAGGCCTGGTGTGCTGTAGTCCATGGCGTCATAAAGAGTTGGACATGACTGAGCGACTGAGCTGAACTGAGAGGACTGGATGGCAGTGATTAAGACAGAGAACAGGAGACATCGATCTTGGTCCAGAGAAGGTGAAAGTGGAACCAGCAAAAATTGGACTACAGAAGCTCAAACGATGGGTAAACAAAATGTGATATATCAGTGCATTGTATATTGTTCACTAATAAAAGACACAAAGGGACAAACTGCAGTATGGAAGAACCTTGAAGACATTACACTACGTGAAAGAAGCTAGTCCAAAAAAATCCAATATTATATAATTTCATTTATATGAAATGTTAAGTAGAGCAAATCTGTAGAGACAGGAAGTGGATTAGTGATTATTTAAGGCTGGAGGTGGGAGGAAGAAGTGACATTCTGTTTCTTTCTTTTTGTTTCTTAATAGATATTCTTAGTACACTGACATCATTTTTCTTTATTTTCTTTTTTTAAAACTGTAAATGAAATATTTATTTCAACTAAGCAGCAAAGAAAATCAGACTACATATAAAAGCCATATTCAACTATATGCTACCAATAAAAGATGCATTTTTTTGTTTTTTTTTTTCTTTTTAACTTGTTTTTCTATTCAAGGATAATTGCTTTACAGAATTTTGTTGTTTTCTGTCAAACCTCAACATGACTCATCCATATGTATACATATATCCCCTCCTTTTTGAACCTCCCTTCCATCTCCCTCCCCATCCCACCCCTCTAGGTTGATATAGAGCCCCTGTGTGAGTTTCCTGAGCCATAACAGCAAATTCCCTTTGGCTATCTATTTTACATATGGTAATGTAAGTTTCCATGTTACTCTTTCCATACATCTCACCCTCTCCTCCCCTCTCCCCAGGTCCATAACTCTGTTCTCTATGTCTGTTTCTCCATTGCTGCCCTGTAAATAAGTTCTTCAGTACCATTCTTCTAGATTTTGTACATATGTGTTAGAATACTGTATTTATCTTTCTCTTTCTGATTCACTTCATTCTGTATAATAGGTTCTAGGTTCATCCACCTCATCAGAACTGACTCAAATGTGTTCCTTTTTATGGCTGAGTAATGTTCCATTGTGTATATGTACCACAACTTCTTTATCCACTCATCTGTCAAAGGACATCTGGGTTGCTTCCATGTTCTAGATATTGTAAATAGTGCTGCAATGAACAATGGGATACTTGCATCATTTTCAATTTTGATTTCCTCAGGGTATACGCCTAGGAGTGGGATTACTGGGTCATATGGTGGTTTTATTCCTAGTTTTTTAAGGAATCTCCATACAATCTTCCATAGTGGCTGTATCAATTTACATTCCCACCAACAGTGCAAGAGCATTCCTTTTTCTCCACACCCTCTCCAGCATTTATTGTTTGTAGACTTTTTGATGATGGCCATTCTGACCAGTGTGAGGTGATATCTCATTGCAGTTTTGATTTGCATTTCTCTAATAATGAGCGATGTTGATCATCTTTTCATGTGTTCGTTAGCCATCTGTATGTCTTCTTTGGAGAAACGTCTGTTTGGGTCTTTTTCACACTTTCTGATTGGGTTGTTTGTTTTTCTGGTATTGAGTTGTATGAGCTGCTTGTATATTTTGGAAATTAATCCTTTGTCAGTTGTTTCACTTGCTATTATTTTCTCCCATTCTGAGGGTTGTCTTTTCCTTTACTGTGCAAAAGCTTTTAAGTTTAATCAGGTCCCACTTGTGTACTTTTGTTTCTATTTCCATTACTCTAGGAGGTGGTTATAGCCTTTTCTAAAACCAGCTTGAACATCTGGAAGTTCACGGTTCACGTATTGCTGAAGCCTGGTTTGGAGAATTTTGAGCATTACTTTACTAGCGTGTGAGATGAGTGCAATTGTGGGGTAGTCTGAGCATTCTTTGGCATTTCCTTTCTCTGGGATTGGAATGAAAACCATTCTCTCAGATCTGCTTAAAATGACAACTCTTCTCAATAGTATCCTTGACAAAACACCTACTAGGGGCCCTTAAAGCTGGCATCTACTTTCACCTGGATGGCAACTCCCTGTGGCCATCTAGCTGACTGCCAAGTTGAACACACACTTTGTGGCATCAACAACTATAAAACAAACTGTTAGAGTAGAAGGGCTTCCCTGGTGGCTCAGACTGTAAAAAATCTGCCTGCAATGCAGGAGACCTGAGTTCTATCTCTGAGTTGGGAGATCCCCTGGAGGAAGGCATGGCAACCCATTCCAGTATTCTTGCCTGGAAAATCCCCTGATTTCCAGGGGATTTTCTGTGTTATTACTGATGAAAGTTGAACTAATTCTTGGAGAAAATATTACTTAAGGGTTGAGATAAGGTGTTCATGGTTAGATCTGAAAAACAAAGACAAGCAGTAATAAAAATAATAAATAATAAAAACTGGGTTCACTTGACCTCTAACCTGACCTCTTGGGATCAGAGAATCATTTGGAAAGAGTGCCTTTTGGTTTTTTCCAGAGGCCCAGAGGGAAAACAGGTACTTAGAAGTTGTAATAACTGGAGGAAATGTGCTTAATGAGCAGGCATAGAGAGTTATTAATGTCTCCTTTGTTGCATTCCCTTAGTGTTTGCATCCCTAAGCTGAAGAAGACATGATATTTGTTTCCTAAGTCTGGATCAGAATTCGGTGCTTTAATACTCTGCAGTCTTGTCTGGTGACAGAGCTTCAGTCCTCATCATCAACAATCCAAGAATTACTTCAACTTTCACAAGCAACCTGCCTCTCAGTAACCCTTTCTAGGTAAGTCTGAGAACACAGGAAGTGCTCCATAAAAGATTCAGAGAAAAGGAAGCTTGAGAACTTTTGTCTAAAGTCAAATGAGAGTTTAATCAGCCTAGCCCAGAGATGAGAGATTACTGTTTTTGTATTCATGATTAACTAATCATATGTGATTGATTTATTTGTTAATAAGGATGTGTCTGTTTGACTCTACAATGCAAGCTGACAAGTGATGGGAATGGAGGTCCAATTCGATGACACTGTAAATAAGTGAGATAAAATAGTTCCAGTAAAATTAAAACATATATGAGTTCTACTGTTCAGAGAAGGAGGAAAGTGTAATATTATATGTAGAAGACTATGCAGCAAATTATGACTATTATTTTTTAGTTTCTAAGTTGGGGTGTATTTAAGCATGTTCTGTATTCACTTAAAAGATCCAGACCAAAAGAGGTAGATATTACTGCAACAGCAGTTTATGAGAATCTATTTCAGAGTATCTTCTCTCATGCTGTGTATTCACATGAAAAGACATATTTAATAAGTCTGAGGAGGAATATTAAATACTTTTCCTTTGCAGTAATTTCATTACTATCAAGTCTGCATTTTGGAGAAGGGGTTGTTACTACACATTTACATTCTCTATTGCAAATGGAATGTGAAAGTCATTTGCCCAGTTTATATACAAGGGTCTCAGTTTTTAAATACTGTTTTTTATTCTACATCTTCATAAAAAAGATATTTTCTACTAACTTTGCTGTTTGGCATCAATTCTTATATATGTATACATGTATGTACTGGGGGTAATGTGTGAAAATATATACATTTTGTTTAATCAGTTCTATTAATCAATCATGTCATATTCTCCCATATTACATTTCATACAAGGAAACTTTTTTTCTTTCCTCTGTGTAATAACAACCTCTATACATGTTACATTCTTATTTCACATCGGTTTTTCCATATTAGTAGCTTTTTGACTTTTGTGATTAGATCTTTTCACAATAGCAATCATCTTCTCCCCTCTTGTGGAAGACATTCTTTTGCAATCAAATAACTACTGCTTTTTTTTTCATAAGCATATTGGGATTGCTTATCTTTTTACTGATAGGAAGTATAACTTTAGATACTATTTCTTCTGCTTTTCAAAAACTGTACCTTTATATATATTTTTCTTATTTACAGGTCTTTGCCATTTTAATCTTTAATTAAGACCCATGTGATGTGATTAAAATTTTATTTTATACATCTTATTCCATAAGTCAGTCTTAAGATTTTTTTTATTAAATATCATTTAATACAATTTTGTGAAAACACTAGTCTTTTCCTGGTTGTAGTTTCCTTGCCATTGTTTTTATTTTATGGATTTTTACTTCTTTAATATTTTTTCTGTATAAATGCACACACTTTGAAAACACAAAATCGAACAAAATATGTAGTCCCTGTTCCTTTGGATCTTAAATCATAATAGAAAAGCCTATTACAATAATCTAAATGAATGAAAGTGATATACTTTCCTCAGAGATAAATCATGTTTAAAAAGATAAATTTTCATGGTCTGTGTAGGAGGTGCATGATGTAGAGAAGCCTCTGCATGTTGGACAAGGAACAGAACCCAATCTAGAGTTTACCCATCAGAAATAACAAGAGATCAAAGCCAAAGTTCAGTAATAACACAGAAAATAATGTCACAAGGAAAAATGAAATAAAGGCCAGCACATCTGCTATTGCACAATACCTTTTAAAATCTGTGGTCAAATAAGCATGGATAGATATAGGAATCACAGTTAGATCAGGAGAACAAGGCAGAGCCCATGGTGAGGCAACTGAAATTATAAAAGTTCAGAGTGTTGTTCCTTGAGAGTGAGGTGATTTCAGCACCCACACTGCTACCTGTTCTCTCTGCAACTAGGCACCTCTGTAGGGCTTTTCATTCATGCTGCTTCCTCCTCATTAGCAGGACTTCCCTTTTAAGCTATTCTTGCCTTTACTGCAGTGGATTCTAGATGTTTTCGATTATGTATCAAATTCTTGCCTTTATTTTGTGATCCAGAATGCGTGTGTGCTAAGTCACTTAAGTCGTGTCTGACTCTTTGCGACCTATGGACCATAGCCCGCCAGGCTCCTCTATCCATGGGATTCTCCAGGCAAGCATACTGGGGTGGGTTGCCATGCCCTTCTCCAGGGAATCTTCCCAACCCAGGGATTGAACTTGTGTCTCTTACATCTCCCGTATTGGAAGGCAGGTTCTTTACCACTGGGCTTCCCAAGTGAGCACTGCCTGGAAAGCCCATGATCCAGCATGCACGTTCACAAAAACATTGAAGAATAAAACACAAGCACATACATGTACACTCACACACAACTGAACGAAGCACCATGAAACAATTTTGCATGGAGCTTTACTACGTCTTCCCTGATAGTTCAGTTGGTAAAGAGTCTGCCTGCAACACAGGAAACCAGGGTGAATCCCGGGGAAGGGAAGATCCCCTGGAGAAGGAAATGGCAACCCACTCCAGTATTCTTGCCTGGAGAATTCCACAGACAGAGGAACCTAGTGGGCTGCAGTCCACGGGGTCACAAAAAGTCAGACAGAACTGAGTAGCTAACACTTTCACTTACTATGTATGATGTTCACTGAGTTTTTGACTCCATTCTATCGAATTCTTACAAACCAGAGTCCGAAACCCTTGGGTCTCAATGTTAGAATGTGGAAAACATTCCTCTGATGTATCCTATACTCCTATGTTAGTACATTTGGCTCTCTGTATCTTTGGGTTCCACATCTGTGGATTCATCCAACTACAGACTAGGAATAGCCCAAAAACATTCAGAGTTCCAAAAAGTAAGTATGAATTTGAGATACACCACTATGATAAACTTTGCTGTTCATTACCTCCCAATGACCTATTTTATATAGCTGGAAGTTGGCACCTTTTGACTCCCTTACCCATTTTGCTCCTTAATCTTCTCTGGAGACCACCAATATTTTTTCTGTTTCTATCATTATGTTTTCTATTTGTTTGGTCTGGGATTTTTGTTGTTATTTTAAATTCCACATGTAAATGATATTATGCAGTGTCTGTCTTTCTCTGCCTGACCTTTTCACTTAACATAAAACAGTCAAGGTCTACCCATGCTATCACAAAAAGCAATATTTCATTACTTTTTATGGCCAAATTAAAAAGGCATAGCTTCTTTATTCATTCATCCATTGATGAGAATTGTATTAAATCAGAAGGTTGTTTTGGGTAACAAACATTTTAATAATATTCATTATTTCAATTATAAGCAGGGTATGTCTTTCCATTTATTTGTGTCTTCTTCAATTTCTTTCATCAATATCTTATACTTTTCAGAGTACAAGTCTTATGGCTCCCAAGTTAAATTTATTCCTAGGTGTTTTTTTTTTTTTGATGCAACCGTAAAAGGGATTATTTCTTAATTTCTATTTTGATAGTTTGTGATCAATGTATAGAAATGCAGCAGGTTTGCAATGATTTTCTGTTCTGCATTGTGTTGAATTCATTTATGTTTAACAGTTTTTGGTGGCACCTAGAATTTTATAAACATAAAGTTATTTCTTCTATAAATGGTTACAATTTTGTGTCTTCTTTCCAATTTAAAGGCATTTTGTCAATTCGTTGCACAATTTCTTTGGCTGGAACTTCAAATACTATTTTGAATAAAAACGGGAAGAGAAAAGGCAATATATAGAATTGAAAAATTGTAAAGCCTAAATATAAGGGGTTAGTATAAAAATGTGTAAAGAACTCATATAATCCAATAGATAAAAAATAATAACTCGGGCTTCCAGTTCAAGATGGTGTAGTAGAAGGACACGTGCTCATCTTCTCCTTCAACAGCACCAAAATCACAACTAGCTGTTCAACAACCATCAAGAGGAGGATGCTGGAACCTACCAAAAAAGACACCCCACACCCAAAGACAAAGAATAAACCACAGTGAGATGGTAGGAGGGGCACAATCATGATAAAATCAAATTCCATCCCCTCCAGGTATACTGGAGAACAATAGTACCAAGGAAGTTCTCCCACTGTTGTGAGGGTTCTGAACCCCATATCAAGCTTCCAGCCTGGGGACGCAACAAAGGGACTGGGACTTCCCAGGGAATCTGACCTTGAAGGCCAGTGGGATTTGATTACAAGGCTTCCGCAGGACCGGGGGAAACAGAGACTCCAGTCTTGGAGGGCACAAATAAAACCTTGCATGTAAAAAATAATAATAATAATAAAAAAAAATAATAAAACCTTGCATGCAGCAAGCCTCAGAGGAAAGGAGCAGCGTCTCCGCAGGAGATTGAACCAAAACTATCTGCTGGGGTTGGAGGCTCTCCTGTGGGGGTGTGGTTCAGCAGGGGCTCACCACGGGGATGGGGGCACTGGCAGCACAAGTCTGGGAAGGTCCCCCTTGGTGTAAACCATAGAGCCCATAGACCTGAGGACTGGGTAACCTCAGGTCAGAAAAGCACCAGGGAGGGTGTACAGCCCCACCCATCAGCAGATGATTGGATAAAAGTTTTACTGAACAAGGCAAGACCCAATTTTTCCCATCACCAGTCCCTCCCATCAGGAAACTTACCCAAGCTTCTTAACCTCCTCCATCAGAGGGCAGACAGAAGAAGCAAGAAGAAGCATAGTCCCACAGCAACTAAAACAAAAACCACATTGCAGAAAGTTATGTCCCAGATGAAGGGAAAAGATAAAACCCCAGAAAAACAACTAAATGAGGTGGAGATAGGCAACCTTCCAGTAAAAGAATTCAGAATAATGATAATGAAGATGATTCAAGATATCAGAAAAAGAATGGAGGCAAAGATTGAGAAGATGCAAGAAATGTTTACCAAAGACCTAGAAGAAATAAAGAACAAACAAAGAGAGATGAATAATACACTAGAAGGAATCAATAGCAGAATAACTGAGGCAGAAGAATGGATCAATGGCATGGAGGACAGAATGGTGGAAATCACTGCCTCAGAACAGAATATAGAAAAAGGATGAAAAGAAATAAAGACAGCCTGAGAGATTTTTGGGACAACATTAAATGCACCAACATTCACATTATCGGTTTCCCAGAGGAAACAAGAGAAAGAAAGGACCTGAGAAAATATTTGAAGAGATAGTAGCTGAAAACTTCCTGAACATGGGAAATGAAAGAGTCTACGAAGTTCAGGAAGTGCAGAGAGTCCCAGAAAGGATAAACCCAAGGAGGAACACACGGAGACACATTGTAATCAAACTGAAAAAAAATAAAGACAGATAAAATATTAAAAGCACAAGGGAAAAATGACAAATAACATACAAGGGAACTCCCATCAGACTATCAGCTAATTTCTCAATAGAAACTCTACAAGCCAGAAGGGAATGGCACGATATATTTAAAGTGATGAAAGGAAAGAACCTACAACCAAGAATACTCTACACAGCAAGACTCTCAGATTTCATGGAGAAATCAAAAAGTTGGCAGAAGAGCAAAAGCTAAGAGAATTCCATACCAGCAAACCAACTTTACAACAAATGCTAAAAGAACTTCTCTGGGCAGGAAACAAGAGGAGGAAAAGACCTACCTACAGAAAATAAACCCAAAACAATTAAGAAAATGGTAATAGGATCATACATATTGATAATTACCTTAAATGGAAATGGGTCAAATGCACCAACCAGCTGGCTGAGCAGATGAAAACATGTACATTTATGCACTTCCACTTACCTCATTACTCTGCTTGACACCCCAAATTGTATGTAATTATTTTATATTGTTTTATATTATTAGGTTAATTATGTTCCTATTATGGCTTGCAATTGTAATTATCTTTTATTTTTTGTGAGGCTATTGATTGTGAAAACTGATGAACATCTTTCTTTATTATGATTATGTAACTATTATTCACTTAATATCATTGTATCATGATTGGTCAACAGAAAAATAACAGAATTCTTTATCACCAAAGCTACCGTTTAACAGAGAAACCTGTAATCACTTTTTAAAATCCAGGTGTATATCAGAATTATCTTGGAAGTTTTTGAAAATACAAATTCCCAGGTATTGCTTTTTTTTCCTCTATATCTCCAGATACATTTCTAATGAGAGGTCATGTTTAAAAACAGCTGGACTATATGAGGATCTTTTACTTTTATCTAGTTCGTTTCTCTTTTCTATTTCATATTCAGTACTCTCATTTAATTTATGTTTTCCAATTTCTCCATCTCTTCATTTTAATTTTTTTAGGTTCTTTCTCAAGACTCTATCAAGCATAGTAGAAAAGCTTTTGTATACATATATATATATTATATATATACATTTTTTAGAAAACATATGAATTTTTGCCTACAATATTTATGATATTTTGGTTCCACTTGTTTGACTTAGTATGAATAGAATGCTAGATTTCTAATTTAAAAAAATATACAATAGGCAACAAAGGTTTACTATATAGCACGGGGAGCTATAGTCCATATCTTGTAATAACCTATAATGGAAAATAATTTCAAAAATAATATATGTGTATATGTATAACCAAGTCATACACACAAAAAAACCCCTCTACTTTTTGAAATTAAGTAACATTTGTCTTTTTGCCAGTTTTTCTAAATGTCCTATGGTCATCTAATAACAATATATGAGATACAAAATTTTAAAAATATTTGTGTAGGATATAAGATAAATAGAAATAGAAATCTACTATATTTAAATTATTAATGACATCATTCAAGATGCTCCTGTTCTTATTTTTTCTGTACTTGATAAAATATTCTCAGAGAAATGTGAGTATGTCTCACTATGATTATATATGTTTTTCTTTTCCCTCGCATTTCTTCTAATTTTTGCTTTATTTATCTGTTTCTTTGTTGTTAGGTGTCTAATGGTTTATGATGTCTATCTTCTTTGTGAATCATACCTTTTATCATTAAAAATATTCATCTTTGTTTCATTTTAAAATGAATAAATAAATTTAATTTTTAAAAGTTATGAGGAATGGAGATACATTTTTGATGGAAAAATAGGACAAAATTTTGTCATGAATTAAAACTGGTTATTTGAGAATGGGAAAAAGGAAAACCAGGACAAAATTGTAGAGGAATTTGGAAAGGAAATCTTGGGGGAAAATGTATGATTTTTCAAATTGGCTAACATTAAAGTATACTTAGTTTTAAAATGTTGATAATCATAAGGTTTAATATCAAAAGTAAACTGATACAATATTAGAATTTGGTTTTCTCTGTTGATTTTTGTTTTGTTGGATTTTTAAATCTGTTCTTAATAAGAAACTGTAAACAAAAGTACTCTTTCTTTGTTTTTTGCCTACTAAATGATGTCAAAAACAAAAGATTCTGTGTTTTAACAAAACAAAACTCAATTTTAAAATGGGCAAAGGACTTGATTAGACATTTTTCCAAGGAAGATACATGAAACTCCAACAAGTACATGAAAAAATGTTCAACATCACTAGTCATTAGGGAAATTAGAACTCAGATATAGCACCTCACATTTTTTTGAATGGTCATCTTCAGGAAAGTATAGTTTAAAAATGTTAGCTTGTGCGTGGATTAAAGGGAACACTTGTGCACCTTTAGTGAGACTGTAAATTCTAACAAGCATGATACTATGGGAAACAGTATGGAGGACCCACAAAATATTAAAAATAGAAATAATATATGATCCAGCAGCTCTAATTCTGGGAAAATATCTAAGGAAACAAAAGCAATCTCTTAAAATATATCTGTACCCTTATGTCCATAGCAACATTCACAACAGCCAAGACATGGAAAACAACCTGAGTGTCCATGGATGGATGAATGGATAAAGAGTTTGAGATACATGTATACAATGGAATAACACTTAGTCATAAAAAACTAAGAAATTTGATGATTTATGGCAGCCTGGATGGACCATAAATTTATTATGCTAAGTGAAAGAATTCAAACAGAGAAGACAAATACTGTATGATATCACCCATACATGGAAATTTTAAAAATTGAAAAAAACATAGGAAAAGAAAATAGACTTTTGGTTATCAGAAGTAGAGAGTTGAGGCTGGGGAAAATGAAAGGCTGTCAAAGACACAAACTTCCAGATACGAGAAGTTATTGGCAGGTGGATTTTTTACTACTGAACCACAAGGGAAATCCCAGTTCACAATACATGTAAACTAAATGTTCATGTTGTGCACTTTAAACTTATTCAGTGATGTATGTCAATTATTTTTCAATGAAACTAGAAAAGATAAACAGTTCTTATCATGAATTTTTAAAGTGGTGAGAGTAGACACCCTTGCTTTTCTTGTTCTTGATCATCATAAAAGAAAAGCTTTCTGTTTTTCTTCCTTGAATATGGCATTAGCTGTGGGATTATAATGTATGGCCTGTATTATGTTGAGGCTTGTTCTTTCTTTACCCAATTTGTTAAGAGTTTTTATAATAAAGGGATGTTGAATTTTGTCAAATGCTCTTTCTGCACAATTGATATGAACATATGATTTTTAATCTTCACTTTATTAATGTAATTTATCACATTGATTGAGTCACAGATATTGAAACATGCTTGCATCCCTGGAATAAGCCCCATTGGATGATTTTCTTTTGACTGTGATGGCCTATGACCGCTTCCTGGCCATCTGCCATCCCCTGCACTACACAGTCATCATGACCCCCCGACTCTGTGGACTGCTGGGGCTGGTGTGCTGGGTCATTAGTGACCTGTTTTCCTTGTTAGAAAGCTTACTGGTCTTACAGCTGTCCTTCTGTACAGATTTGGAAATCCCCCACTTTTTCTGTGAAATCAAACAGGTTGTACTACTTGCCTGTTGTGACACTTTTCTTAATGATGTTTTTATGTATTTCACATCAGTGCTGTTGGGTGGTGGCCCCCTGGCTGGTATTCTTTACTCTTACTCTAAGATAGTGTTCTCCATACATAGAATCTCATCACCTCAGGGGAAATATAAAGCATTTTCTACCTGTGTATCGCACCTCTCGGTTGTCTTCCTATATTATTGTTCAAGCCTAGGAGTGTACCTTAGTTCTACTGGTACCCACAGCTCATACTCAAGTGCAACAGCCTCAGTGATGTACACTGTGGTCACGCCCATGCTGAACCCCTTCATCTACAGTCTAAGGAATAAAGATATAAAGAGCGCTCTGAAAAGATTCTTTCAGGTGGCAGTTATAAAAAGGAAATTGTTCTGGATCTGAAGAAGCATCCTTGAAGAATGACTCAAAACCTTAAAACAAGGAATCCCTATTGTTTGATCAGATTCTGGGTGTTGAACTTGCTGTTTGTATTAATTTCTTAAAATTTCCATTTCTTTGATTTGAACACTTTAGACAATTTGTATACTCACTATTTTAAGTTTCCCCCTCTATCTGCTGATTTTTTGTTCATTTTCTTTTGTCCATTTCCCTACTTTTCCATTTTTATTTGTGCATTTTCCTACTTTCACAGAGTTTTTCCCACCCTTGGAGAAGAAAGACTTGGATTGATTAATTTTGTGGTACAACATGGGTTAATTAAAGATAATTTTTCTCAAATGACATTTATTATCCTGAATGATTTTAGAAGAACTATAAAAACTGGAAAATGAGTAATAAAATTTTGGTAAGTACATACATATCAGTAATTACTTTAAGTGCGAATGGAATAAATGATTCAATAAAGAGACATGAGGTAGCTGAGTGTATAAAAAGCAAAGCCCATCTATATGCTGGGCTTCCCAGGTGGTGCAGTAATAGACTCTGCTTGCCAATACAGGAAATGTGGAAGATGCGAGTTCAGTGCCTGGGTTTGGAAGATCACCTAGAGAAGGAAGTGGCAACCCACTCCAGTATTCTTGCCTGAAAAATTCCACGGCCAGAGGAGCCTGGCAGGCTACAGTCCATGGGGTCACAAAGAGTCAGACACGACTGAGTGACTTCACTTTCACTTTTCCCTTTCATGCACTGGAGAAGGAAATGGCAAGCCACTCCAGTATTCTTGCCTGGAGAATCCCAGGGACAGCGGGGCCTGGTGGGCTGCCGTCTATGGGGTCGCACAGAGTCGGACACGACTGAAGCGACTTAGCAGAGCAGGCCTGAGCATTCCTAGTTTTTTACTTACCTACAACTCTGAATGTCTGTAACTAAGCTTGCTTTTCTGCCCCTTAACTCTGCAGGACCTACAATTCACATTTTTCCCTTTGACTCTATGCTAAATACATCCCCTATCTGGTGTTTACCTTTACAACACCCTTCGCCTTATAGTTACATATCAGAAAAGAAGCCTCAGAGCCACCAAATCGCGACACTCAATTACTTGGTTACTGACGCCAGTTTATGACTGTCTTTGAAACAATGCAAGAGGAAGAAATCAAGATCCTGTCACCTTTGTTCCCCATCACAGACTCCTGACTGCAAACCCTTGCCTTATATAAGCCCTTAGACTCCTCACGAAGGCGGGGGTCATGGGCCACAGTTCTTGAGGCAAGAGCCTACTGTGTTCCCCTCTCTGCCAGTTGAGAATTAAAGCCACCTTTCTGTTTCCTCAAAACTTTGTCTCTGTATTTTTTCATTCAGTTTTGGTGGGCAGAGAAGGCCAAGATTTTGGCCAGTGACAATTTCTGAAGAAGGAATTTGGAAAATCCTGAGGCTAACTGACAAAATTCAAAAGAGATAGAGTCTTGGAGCTGCTCTTGTTACTGGGACTTTGGGTTCAGCTTTTGTCTCTAGTGTAGAAAAGAGTGAGCATTTTAATTACAGGAGAATTTGAAAAAAAAAAAAAAAACCTGACAAATAGCGGCAGGATTTGGCTAGGAAGATCCCCTGTGGGGAAAATCTACCCAGTACAGTCTTAGAGCCCGGCACTGGGACCCCTACTCTGGACCCAATGCCTTGAGGGCCCTCTTTGGTCCTCATCCAACTGCTCCTGTCTCCACCAGGTGAGAAGCTCTTGGAGTCCGTGGTGCTTGCCACCTTGAGCCCTGGCTCCTTCTCCCTTAGATTTCATCCTTAGATCCCCTGTACCATGATTCCCTGCCCAAATGGCACTGATCTTGCTTCCTGGGTCTGCAAGACCTATTCCTAGATGTTATCCTCTGAAGTGCAGCTGAGCCAAAAGAGGGAGACGTTGAACCAAAGAGGACACTGTTTGCACTGATGGGTGGTGGAGACTGCACCTAGATGTGCAGTCTGGGAACTTGAGTGAACCAGAGAAGTCTCTCATACAGGAGAGAATAGGGTCTAGGTAGAGACAGCACAAACTGGAATCAAGATTGCTGGGAGAAATGTCAATAACCTCCGATATGCAGATGACACCACTCTTACGGCAGAAAGCAAAGAGAAACTAAAGAAACTCTTGACAAAGATGAAAGAGGAGAGTGAAAAAGCTGGCTTGAAACTCAACATTCAGAAAACGAAGATCATGGCATCCAGTCCCATCATTTCAACACAAATAGATGGGGAAAGAATGGCAACAGTGACAGACTTTATTTTCTTGGGCTCCAAAATCACTGTGGATGGTGACTGTGTTACTGACTCCAGGCTCACTCTACTTACAGCAAGACAGGGCAATGAATCCAAGAGACGAGGTGTTGAGGCAAGGAAAACGACTTTAATCAGGAAGCTAGCAGACTGAGAAGATGGCAGGTTAGTGCCTCAAAATAACCATCTTATTGAGGTCTGGATGCCAGGTTCTTTTATGCCAGAGAGAAAGAAGCAATGAGGAACTAAAGTCAAAAGGCAGAATAGAGAGGAAGAGGCAATGGGGAAGTAAAGTGAAAGGGTCTTCAGTCTTCCAAAACATCTCAAAAGAATGGCCAGCCTTTGAAAGGGGTGTGTTAATCTCTCCTGTTCACAGGTAAGCAGGGACAAACTATCTCTCCATGAGCTGAACAAAGGCATTTTAGTTTACAGTCAAGCAGAGAGGCAGAATCCTCCAGACAAGCCACTGAGTATGATTATAATAACAAGAGCAATGAAAAGCAAGTTAAAGGAACAGTTTCCAACATAGAGTCAGAACTGGCTTCCTCCCTGCAACAATTTTAGCTATGAAATTGAAAGACGCTTGCTCCTTGGAAGAAAAGCAATGACAAACTGAGACAGTGTATTAAAAATCAAAGACATACTTTGCTGACAAATGTCCGTTTAGTCAAAGCTATGGTTTTTCCAGTAGTCATGTACAGATGTGAGAGCTGGACAATAAAAAAGGCTGAGTGCCAAAGAATTGATGCCTTCAAACTGTGGTGCTGGAGAAGGCTCTTGAGAGTCCCTTGGACTGCAAGGAGATCAAACCAGTCAATCCTAAAGGAAATCAATCCTGAATATTCATTGGAAGGACTGATGCTGAAGCTGAAGCTCTAATACTTTGCCCATCTGATGAGAGCTGGCTCACTGGAAAAGACCTTGATGCTGGGAAAGACTGGGAAAGACTAAAGGCAGAAGGAGAAGGGGATGACAGAGGATGAGATAGTTGGATGGCATCACTGACTCAATAGACACGTTTGAACAAACTCCGGGAGATGGTGAAGGCCAGGGAAGTCTGGCATGCTTCAGTCCATGGGGCGGCAAAGAGTCAGACATGACCGAGTGACTGAACAAGAGACACCAGACTAAACAAAAACAATAAGAGACGTCAGGCAGGCAGTGGACGGGGTGTTCACATGTTCTCTTCCCAGTCTTGGGAGCCAGAACCCCCAGGTGTGGAGGAAAAACTGAAGATGTGTGGAGAAGGAGTCCTCTCAAGACCCTTAAGTCTGCAAGCTCAGAACCTGGAGACCTGGCCCTGCAATCTGAAAGCATCTGGTATCGTTTGCATTGTGCAGACAGCCAAGCTAAATCTTGGGACCAAGAAGTGTCTGGAGCACTTAGAAACACATTGCTTGAGCTCTCCCAGAGAGCTGAGGCTGGTAGAGCTAGAAGTGGCCCAGGACTCAAGTCCCCAGGTGTCTGGGAGGGGGACCCCCTGCAGGGTCCAGCCGACCTGGATAATTTCTCACGTAAGCTGAACGCTTTTAACTCCTCTGCTTTCTTAGACCTGGTTGCTTTATTGCATCGCCGTGCTCACCCAACATGTTCCCAGTCCGGACCAAAAGGCTCTTTGGGACTGCACTTCCCAGCCCTCCTAGAGCATCCCATGAGCTCCATGGTCCAGCCCATCAGTCTTCAGTAGTGAACTGGAGCACCCAAATTGGTTTCATCACCAGGAGCCCTGAACTCTGCTTTGCTACCCCAGAGCTCCTACCCTCTGCCTCTCTGCTGTGCGCTAAGTGGCTTTAGTCATGTCCAGCTCTTTGCAACCCTATTGACTATATCTTGCCAGGCTCCTCTGTCCATGGGATTCTCCAGGCAAGAGTACTGGAGTGGGTTACCATGTTCTCCTCCAGGGTATCTTCCCCACCCAGGGACAGAACCCAAGTCTCTTATGTCTCCTGCATTGACAGGCGGGTTTTTTTTTTTTATCACTAGCGCCAACTGGGAAGCCCATTTCAGGCTCAGGTCATTTGGCTTTCTGAACTCAGACTTGAAGCCTGTTAGGAATGAATCTTCCTGAAAAGCCAGGAATTTAGATTTCCCAATGAAAAGACAAAGTCGTGACGTCTTTACCCTCACCTGGCTACTTTTCCCCTTTGGTTGATGGGGATGAGGGAGGGGACATCGCTGCTTGAAAAACCATTTTTGTTCCTTTTCTTTTCTATTTTTTTTAACCCTAACTGGGGCAAAGATTGCAATCTTCTGCCAGGAAGATTCCAGGCTTCCCAAGAAGGAAGGACAGAGGAATGCGAAGAGTTGAGGTCTGCCTTGTCTTGCCTCCTGGGCTTTCTAAGACCAGCAGGGACACTGAGATGCCTTGTTAACCTAACCAGCCTCAGCCCCTCAGTTCAGTCTCTGTACTCAGGGAGGCTGATGGCGGAGGGGGTCAGTGATGCAGAAACACCCTCTGCCTTCCTTCCCTGGCTCCTCTTCTCTCCCTTGTAGTGGGTTAGTGGGTGGGGCAGCGGGCGGGAGGCTGAGAGGCCGAGGGAAGACAGGAGTGAAGAGCAGAAAACTTGCTTTTTCGCAATGGGTTTGCCGCCAGGACACAGGTGTTGTGAAAACCACGATTAAACCTAAGAGAAAATGGGGAAGGAAAAGACCCACATCAACATCATTGTCATTGGGCACGTAGATTCAGGGAAGTCTACCAAGACTGGCCATCTGATTGACAAGAGAACAATTGAAACGTTTGAGAAGGAGGCTGCCGAGATGGGCAAGGGTTCTTCAAGTATGCCTGGGTCTTGGAGAAACTAAAAGCTGGACGTGAGTGTGGGATCACCACTGATAACCTCCCTGTGGAAATTTGAGACCAGCAAGTACCATGTTACCATCTTTGATGCCCCAGGACACAGAGACTTCATCAAAAACATGATTATAGGCACATCCCAGGCTGACTGTGCTCTCCTGTTTCTGCTGGTGTTGGTGAATTTGAAGCCAGTATCTCCAAGAATGGGCAGACCCATGAGAGTGCCCTTCTGGCTTATACTCTGGGTGTGAAACAACTAATTGTTGGAGTTAACAAAATGGATTCCATGGAGCCACCCTACAGCCAGAAGAGATATGAGGAAATTGTTAAGGAAGTCAGCACCTACATTAAGAAAATTGGCTACAACTCTGACACAGTAACATTTGTGCCAATTTCTGGCTGGAATGGTGATAACATGCTGGAGCCAAGTGCTAACATGCCATGGTTCAAGGGATGGAAATTCACCCATAAGGACAGCAATGCCAGTGGAACCACCTGGCTTGAAGCTCTGGATTGCATCCCGCCACCAAATCACCCAACTGACAAACCCTTGCGTTTGCCCCTCCAGGATGTCTATAAAGTTGGTGGTATTGGTACTGTCCCTGTGGGTCGAGTGGAGACTGGTGTTCCCAAACCTGGCATGGTGGTCACCTATGCTTCAGTCAGTGTAAAAACTGAAGCGAAGTCTGTAGAAATGCAC
This sequence comes from Giraffa tippelskirchi, assembly GCF_054371585.1. NCBI lineage: Eukaryota > Metazoa > Chordata > Mammalia > Artiodactyla > Giraffidae > Giraffa > Giraffa tippelskirchi. The sequence goes on along the minus strand of NC_137280.1, from coordinate 114,902,156 downwards.
CATGAAGCATTGAGAGAAGCCCTTCCTGGGGACAATGTGAGCTTCAATGTCAAGAACATGTGTGTCAAAGATGTTCGTTGTGACAATGTGGCTGGTGACAGCAAAAAGGACCCACTAATGGAAGCAGCTGGCTTCACAGCTCAGATGATCATTTTGAACCATCCAGGCCAAATCAGTGCTGGATATGCACCTGTGCTGGATTGTCACACAGCTCACATTGCTTGCAAGTTTGCTGAGCTGAAGGAGAAGATTGACCATCATCCTGGGAAAAACCTGAAGATGGCCCTAAATTCTTGAAATCTGGTGTTGCTGCCATCGTTGATATGGTTCCTGGCAAGCCCATGTGTGTCAAGAGCTTCTCTAACTATCCTCTCCCGGGCTTTTTTGCTGTGTGTGATGTGAGAGATGGTCGCTGTGGGTGTCATCAAAGCAGTGGACAAGAAGGCAGCTGGAGCTGGCAAAGTCACCAAGTCTTCCCAGAAATCTCAGATGGTTAAATGAGTATTATCCCCAATACCTGCCACCCCAGTCTTAATCAATGTGGAAGAACAGTCTCAGAACTGTTTGGCTATTTCAGTTTAATAGTAAAAGACTGGTTAATTATAACAATGCACCTTCCTTCAGAAGGAAAGGATAATGTTTTGTGGACAGTATGTTTTGTGTGTGGCAGTTTAAGTTGTTAGTTTTTAAAATCAGTACTTTCTAAAGAAAACAACTTGACCAAAAATCTGTCACAGAATTTGAGACCCATTAAAAAAAAAGTTTAATGAGAAAAAAAAATCCACCTACCAACGCAGGAGACACAGGAGATGTGGGTTCAGTCTCTGGGTTGGGAAGATCCCCTGGAGAAGGAAATGGCAACCCTCTCCAGTATTCTTGCCTGGAAAATCCCATGGACAGAGGAGCCTGGCAGGCTGCAATCCATGGGGTCTCAAAGAGTCAGACGTGACTGAGCATGCCTGTTCAACTCAGCCCACCAGTGAAGGAAGTGAAACTAACACATCCCCCTGCCTGAGGCTTGCAGCTCTAGAAGATACTTGCAAGAACTAAATGGTCTTTTTACTTTATTTCCTCAACTCCCCTATCTCTGATCCATAAAAGAACCTGGCATCCAGGCCCCAACAAGATGGGTTTTTTGAGCCTTATTTTGAGCCACTAGTCTGCCATCTTCTCGGTCAACCAGTTCCCAGAATAAAGTGTCTTCTTTATCTCAACACCTCATCCCGTGGATTTATTGGTCTATCCTGGGGCGAGCAGAGCAAACTTGGACTCAGTAACAAAACCAGATCTCTCGTGTTAAGGGATTTAGCACTCTGATGCTGAAGCTGAAGCGCCAATACTTTGGCCACGTGATGCGAAGAGCCGACTCATTAGGAAAGACCCTGATGCTGGGAAAGATTGAAAGCAAGAAGATAAATGAGATGTTTGGATAGCATCACCAATTCAATGGACATGAGTTTGAGTAAGCTCCGGGAGATGGAGAAGGACAGGGAAGCCTAGCGTGCTGCAGTCGCAAAGAGTTGGACACAACTAAGTGACTGAACAATGTATGGAAAGATGCAAGTGTCCAGGCTTACTGAAATCATTTCTTTCATATGTATCTCAGCTATTTGGAACCAAATCCTGCTTTTTGATTGTTCTCATCCTTAATTCCTCATTTCCCATAAGGGGTAGTGGATGTGGCAGTTGGCTGCCTCTTGTGCTTTCTCACACCCTACCCCAGGTCCTCAGCCCTGGCTGATGGCTGCCAGATAGCTGGTATTGTTTCACCTGGGCTCAGAAATTTACATTTGAAAGGCTGGAATCCCTAATGGCTGTGGCATGGCTTGTTTATTGGTATAGCAGAAAATATTCTATTTCACAAAAATATTTCATTTCACAACCAGCAGGAGGCGAAAGGTGAGGGGGACCCCAGGTACATGCCAATGCTTGTATGATCCTGGAAAGCTACCGAGAGAACCAACTCTGGAGTAGAGAACCAAGAATAGATTTTAAAACCTTCAGTTCAGTTCAGTTCAGTTGCTCAGTCGTGTCTAACTCTGACCCTATGGACTGCAGCTCTCCAGGCTTCCCTGTCCATCATCAATTCCTGGAACTTGCTCAAACTCGTGTCCATCAAGTCAGTGATGCCATCCAACTATCTCATCTCCTGTCGGCCCCATCTCCTCCTGCCTTCAATCTTTCCCAGCATCAAGGTCTTTTCCAATGAGTCAGTTCTTTGCATCAAGTGGCCAAAGTATTGGAGTTTCAGCTTCAGCATCAGTCCTTCCAATGAATATTCAGGACTGATTTCCTTTAGGATGGACTGGTTGGATCTCCAAGGGACTCTCAAGAGTCTTCTCCAACACCACATTTCAAAAGCATCAATTCTTCGGCACTCAGCTTTCTTTATAGTCCAACTCTCACTTCTATACATGACTACTGGAAAAACCATAGCTTTGACTAGATGGACCTTTGTCAGTAAAGTAAGGTCTCTGCTTTTTGGTATGTTGTCATAGTTCTTCTTCCAAGGAGCAAGCATCTTTTAATTTCATGGCTGCAGTCACCATCTGCAGTGATTTTGGAGTCCAAGGAAATAAAGTCTGTCACTGTTTCCATTGTTTTCCCATCTATTTTCCATGAAGTAATGGGACCAGGTGCCATGATCTTAGTTTTTTGAATGTTGTCTTATCGACATGTGCATAAATCCCATCCCCTAGAGGGTCAATTGACTTCCCTCTTCAACAGGATACAATTTTGCCTCCATTTACACATTGATTTCACTATTTCTTATCTATAAATATGTTTGTTCTTTGTCCTATGAATTGGCTTTGACATCTTTATCATTCTTTGCCTTATTAACAATGAGTTAAATAGAATTTTCATATCTATGAGAGTCATGATTTTACCTTTTTCTGAGAATTATCTTTTAATGAGACAACTGCAGTGACATTTGTGGTGGTAAAACAAAACAAAGTATCAAATCAACTGTGAGTCTCAAATGACAGGTGAATGGTTAAGTGGCTCATAAAACTGCCAGTTAATGGAATGAAAACAGTATAATCTATGTGATCCGCTTGAAAGATGTTTTTATATCTATATCCAAGTATGGTAGGATCTCATTCTTATTTTTAAAAAGGAAAAAATTAGTGTGTGTGTATCTATATATTTTTCTATGAGTAAATTAAGTTGTGGACAGATACACACTACTAATGTTGTTTATCTCATGTTGAGTTGAGTTTGTTTAACATGAGGTTTTGTGATTAATCCAGTTAATAGACATAAATATATATTTAAGGTAATATATATTCATATATATAATATATATGTCTTATATATACATAAATCTTTTGAGTTGACTGTTACAAAGAGCATACTTAACTTTTGTAATTTATAAAACTCCTATTAAGATTTATTTTATGGTATATGCAATCCAGAGAAATGGTACTGATGAAACTATTTGCAGGGCAAGAATAGAGACTCAGACATAGAGAACAGACTTATGGACACAGATGGGGAAAAGGGTGGGACAAATTGAGAGACTAGCTTTGAAATATATAAATTACCATATGTAAAATAGATAGTGAAGTTGCTATATAACACAGGGAGATCAATCTGGTGTCTGTGACAAACTAGAGGAGTGTGGTGGGGTAGGAGGTGGGAGGGAGGTTTAAGAGGGAAGGAACATATGCGTACCTATGGCTGATTCATGTTGATGTCTGGCAGAGCCCAACACAACATTTTAAAGCAATTATCCTCCAATTAAAAATAAATAAGTAAATAAAAAGATTTGTTTTATGGAAAAATACCCAGAAGTTTTCTGAGGGACATAAGAAGAGGCTGGAAAAAAAATGACAAGATTCACCTTGTATTTGAATAAGAAAATTTAACATTTTAGAGATATCAATAATCCTTGCAATGTTTGATAATTAAGACTCTATGTAACTAATACCAGAATAGAGAAGCTAATCGGTGGGAAAGAATTAGGAGTCTACAACTGTCCCATATGAGAACTTAGTATGTGGAAAAATGTTTTTACAAACCAGTGTTAGACTGTTAAATAAATTATTTTGGAAAAACCAGTTAGCTGATTGAGGGGAAATTAGATGACTATTTACTGCACAAACTAAAATAAATTTAAGATGATTCAAGGCATAATATTTTGATCCAAATAATCAGGAAAATATGGGTGAAGCCAGGAAAAATAAGGGGAGATCTCTCACCTGTGGTTCCTGAAACACTAATAAAAGATGACTAGATTAATATACAAATATACAAATAACTCAGAGAAGCAATGCAGAAGAGAAAAAAAAGTAAATTGTCAGTAAACATGAAACTATCTTCAACTTTCACTAGCAATTGATTAATGAAAACTGAAAAAAATAACCAGCAAGGAAACATCACTCTCAGGTAACAAATTTTCCAAAATGATCAATGTCAATCATTTTTTATACTGATACTGATATTTTGAGAGGCATGCAAGCCAGTATTATCTTTCTGGAAGGCAGCCTGGCCCAAGGGGATAATTACATGGAAATGGAATTGTACATCACAGAGGTTTTGACATTTTTTATGTAATATCAATACACATAAGAAACTATAAACAAAATCCCTAGAGGCTTGTTTACTTAGAATTCTTCTATGGGCCTACCAATAAGTGAGGTAGGCCTACATTTAAGTAAATTATGAGTAAAATAAGTACCTTATAAGCAATAAGGTATATAAATGACATCATCCACTAGACCACACTATGTTTCTGTTGGGAGAGCTCAGACTAAGGCACTTCGCTGGGAGTGACCTCTTATGAGCCTCAAGACTCATGGTTTGCTAATGGAAAATTTGCCCTTAATCAAATTGTTCCTTCTCTATCAGAAACTGAAACTGAGCCTCTCTAAAACGGAGTTCCTTTTTGTGAGTTTGTGATTAATCTCTCTATTCAAAACTTTATTCACTTTTATTCTGACCTCAGTCCTGTGTCAACCGAACACTAATCAATCACAATCAGGCAACTAAAATTGCTGTTGTCTATAACATTGTTGCTGCTGCTGCTAAGTCGCTTCAGTCGTGTCCGACTCTGTGTGACCCCATAGACGGCAGGCCACCAGGCTCCGCTGTCCCTGGGATTCTCCAGGCAAGAACACTGGAGTGGGTTGCCATTTCCTTCTCCAATGCATGAAAGTGAAAAGTGAAAGTGAAAAGTGAAAGTGAAGTCGCTCAGTCGTGTCCGACTCTTAGCGACCCCATGGACCGCAGCCTACCAGGCTCCTCCGTCCATGGGGTTTTCCAGGCAAAAGTACTGGAGTGGGTTGTACTAAAATTGCTGCTATAGGTATTACTATTAACACACAAACTCAGGTTTGTTTCTCCAGAGGAGGATAAGCTCACAGATGCCCCAGGCATGGACCACCTGACTAGAAAATCATAAACTAGAGATATTCTTATTTCCACAGCTATGATTAAGAGATGTCACAGAAATGTCACAAGATGATGATTAATCTTAACTTATTTGTTCTTCTTTAAAAACACCCCCAACTCAAAGACCAAGTTGGAGTGGATCTGACTTGCCTCCTATTCCCTTGTTTGGAGCCCTGCGATAAAACCTTACTTTGCTGTAAATATTCACTGTCAGTTTTGAGCCTTTGCTCAAAAACAAAACCACATGCAGTTGACTGAAAGTAATGTTGAAGATTCTTACAGGTATGTGTTATATTAGTTATCATTTATTTATTGTTTATAACACACTGGAGAGCTATTTTTGTATTATCAGATGTGCAAGGCCTATTGGAAGTGGGAAAGACTGGACCTAAGGGAACCAAGAAGGAGGATTAATTAGAAAATGTGGACCAGTAAAAGCAAAGTGCTTGCTGGGATAGAAAGGAGAGGAATAAATTCAAGAGCTATTTTAAGAATGCGTGCGTGCTAAGTCCCTTCAGTCATGTCTGACTCTTTGCAACCCCATGGACTGTAGCCCACCAGGCTCCTCTATCAATGGGTTTCTCCAGGCAAGAATACTGAAGTGGGTTGCCCTTCCCTTCTCCAGGATTTTTGGAATAGAATGAACAAAAGTTAATGACAGATTTGGGTGGTGGTGATGGGGAAGGGATGTATAAGTAGACTTATACATCAAATGCCTTACTGAAATCAGCTAGAAACAACAGGGACAAAGGTTCTCAACTGTGATCTCAATGAGTGAAACCCACAAAGTTCTAAACCCTACAACCATTTCCATTCATCAGCAGCAACCATCGCTTCCCTCAGTTCCACCCTTCCACCAGTCACCTACACTGGGGTTTTTTACCTACATCTTCCAGTAGTTTCACCTCCTTAAATTTACTCAGTCACCTCAGTGAGACTTCATCATAATCTCCCATTTCTACATTCCCAATCTCTGTGCTGCCCCTCACCATATTTTTACTCCACCCTTAGAAGGAAAGGAAATCACCCAGTTTTCTCTGTTTTGTGAGGGTCACAGACTGGGAAATTACCTTATCAGTACTTGTTTAACCTTAGTTCCAGGACTTTGGTGGCTCAAGGCTGAGGGGAAGCATGGGTGGGGGTGGAGGGCAGGGCAGATGACCAGCAGGGGTTGAGTGCAAGTTGGGGTACCAGTCTTCAGACTGGTAGGGTCGAGCAAAGGAACTACCTGTGGAAGGCTGAGATGGAAGGGCGTGGTTGTAGGGGTGAGGGAAGCAGGTCATTGGGGGAGGTGGTGTTGGGTAGGAGTAGGGACAAGAAGGGGGCTCAGGCAAGAAACCAGAGAAGGTGGCAGAAGACAGGTGGGCCAGTGGCTGGAGCAGTGACCGCTCTTGCTTCCTCTGCTTAGCTCTGCGGTTCTGGAACCAGACCTGAAGAGGAGGAAGAAGAGCCACATCAGAGCCTCTCTCTCAAATAGGTGGCGTTATCACATGCACCCTCTCTCCTTGAAGACTGAAGGTACGGGGCATAAAATTCCCCCACATCCCCAGAGGAGGCAAAGCTCTTGCAAAAGGCATAACTGAGCCAGGCCTAGTGACAAAGTGAGACCACACCATTCCTCCAGTCCATGTCTAAATTTGCCCTGCTTCAATTCTGGGTGAGTAAGAAATGTCAACTTCCAACAGGAAAGAGACAAACATGACAAAATGACATTTCCCTTCCCCAGAGAATGGGAAACTTCCTCTAGGGTTATTAGAGTTTAAGACTATGGATGAGTTTAATTGTAATTCATAGACCAGGTTGGCTTTAGGGTATTGTTTATTCTAAGTTTGAGATTTCTAAAATATGGTTTCCCTGGTGGCTCAGATGGTAAAGGATCTGCCTGCATTGCAGAAGACCTGGGTTTGAGCTCTGGGTCAAGAAGATCCCCTGGAGAAGGAAATGGCAACCCACTCCAGTATTCTTGCCTGGATAATTCCATGGACGGGCTACAGTCCATGGGGTTGCAAAGAGTCAGACACAGCTGAGCAACTAACACACACACACACACAAGATATGGTTAGAAATAAGGGAGTATCAGGTTGATCGAGTTTCAAGGCCATGGTTAGAGACAAGGTTACATACGTGTAGGAATAGTTAGGATTGAAATTCTACTGTTCAGATCACTATTAAGGTTGGGGGTCGATACTAGGGGTCGACGTTGGAATTCAAGTTAGGTTAGGTAAATGCCAGGGTTAAACTCAAGTGACGTTACTGGTACAGAGTCTTGACTGTTGGACAAGACTCTGTTCTGGTGAAGGTTTAGGTTAGAGTTATAATGCCCTGAGAATTTATGCCCCAGTAGTTCCCAAGCACTGAATCTGCATTTCTTTCTGGGGGGTGAAGGCACGGAATTCTGGGCCATCACCTGGATTCTGGCCTCACTGAGGCCTGTGTCCTGAGCGAGACTTTCTCGGGCCCAAATGTCAGGGTACTGGTTCCTCCCAAAAGCTGACTCCAGCTGTTCCAACTGCACTGGACTGAAGGTGGTGCGGTGACGGCGCCGGGAGTGTGGCCGACCCCTCTGTCCTCCTTGCGGGGAAAGCTTTGGTCTCCCCACTCTTACACCAGAGAGGTTCCGGTAGAGCCGAGTGTTCATGTCTGAGGAGGAGAGGGGAGGGAGAGGTTGCTGCCGCAAAGACCCATTCATCCATCCCAGACCACATATGCTGGAATCCCCAGAGTCTACTGGGGCCCAGTGTGTTGCTCATACACTCTGCCCCAACCAAAAATTCTTCAGCTTTCAGAACCAGCTGAATCTAGCTCAGCCTCGGCTCCACTTTGCTTCTGAGTCCCCTAACTCAGGCTGCCATCTCCAGATGAGGTCCACACCTCAGACTCATTTGTCCTGGGCATTCACGCTCTTTCTGCCTCACTTCTGCACCATATGCCCACTCCCTATTACATTCCCCCTGATGTGTCCCCACGTAAGGCATGCCCCTCCACAGCCTTCCACCTCTCTGAGCATACATACCACCTTCCTGGATCTTACCCTATGTACCTTATGTTCACTCTGACACCCTAACAAATTGCCCAGGTCTCTAAGACCCCTATTACTTGCTCCCTGCTCTCGTGGCTCACATGCAACTTAAAACTTTATGTTGTTCCCGTCCTATAGCCTTCACTTGGGAAGATGAACCATCCCTCCCTCTTCTGCTCAGACACACCCTCCGCATGCACGCATTTCATCTTCTCCCCTCTCCGAGTCCTGGCCCGGCCACCAGGCTGCAGGAACCTGAGCTCGTGGGAAAGGCTTGCCTCTTCTCCCTACAGGCTTACTAAGCCCCCACACTAATTAGTCTGAGAGCCAGTCAGGGAAGAGAGAACAGGAGCAAAAGGAAACACCTGGAAGGCACACAGTGAAAAAAGATGTCTGGAGTGAAGATCCCATCCCCATGGGGCCCAGGAGGTGGTCCCCACCTGGTGCTCAATGTCCACCTCGGCCCCCTACTCTACTCAGATCCAAAGCTCTGGTCCCTCCAGCTCTCTTCCTCAGAGAAGGCTATGCAGTCAGTGAACTCTGAGGTCAGGAGTGAGGAGACAGATTCCAGCTCTGCCTCTGCCCCCTCCTCATCGGTCAGGCAGGGCCTCAGTGACCTGACTCTGTATAGCATACAAGTTGTACCACCTCATGCCTTCTAAGGTTCCCTTATTTTTAACATTCTAGGATTCTGGTTTTCTATTTCTCCTCTTCAACTTCCTCATGGCGAACAGTTGCCCCATGGAGCCCACACACCGGCTGCTTCCTCAGGAACACCACCCAAGAGATTCACTCACCCACTGAGGAGGTCACAGTCCCAGCGGCTGGGTAGCCCTCAGGCCACAGGCTGCTGCAAACTTGCTCCTTCATTTGCTTACCCTGCTCACTTCTCCCTTCGGCATCCATGGCTCACAAAAGAGACCAAAGACAGTCCAGTTCCGTGTCCCTGAGTCTCTGATTCTGGATCAGTCTTTCTAAGTTTCTGTTCCCCTCTATGCCTGGTATCTTGATTGTTCTCTCTCTATTTATACCTCTCTCTGAATCTCTCTCCCTGGGTAAATATAAATACAGATATAGATAGATATCTCTGTCTTTCTCCCTCTCTCCTTTTTCCTAACTTTTGATTCTAATTTTCCATTCCCTCGCTTAAGTATGATCTCATTCTGTCTTGCCCTCACTCTTTTTTTCTCTGTTTTAGTCTCCACTTTTCTGTCCCTATCCCTTCCCTCTGGGATGCCGTTCTCTCCCTTTGCTCTCAGCTGCCTCCTTTCCCAGCTTGCAATCCCACACTACCTCTTTTCTCCCTGAGCCTTGGAGGAGTGACCTGCTCCTCACCCCTGTGGGCCCATCCAATCACTGCCTGGTCACCAGAGCCCCCATCATCAAGGGAGGATCACAGCCGGATGAGAGAAGGTGCTCTGTTGGAGGGTCCAGGGACTGAGGCCAAGAGCTCATATTCCCAGAAGGCCAAATTCTTTTGTCCTTTTAAATCCCCTCCTGGGAGCAGACAGGGGAAGGAGGAGAAAATGCATTCTTCCTGAGACCCCTCCTCAGAACCCCATCATGAGAAGGGAGAGAGGGTACAAATGGGGGCCAGGAGTACGGCCTGCCTGGCATCTCATTATGCAGGTGATTCCCAAAGACTTCTTTCTAGGAAACTAAAAAGCTAAAAGACACAAGTATGTTCTGATCCCTCCTAGATATCTTGATTCTCAGAATACTCTGGACACCCCCTCAGAACAACCTAAAGCATAGGATGAGCCTTCTGGCCAACCATAGTTCTCAAGTATTCTCTGCTGTCCTTTCCCAAATGTCACCTCCTTATTCACCCAGAACCCCCCAGGACTCCCTGAACTTCCAAGGTTGCCCAGAACTTCAGAGTACCCTGACCCTGAAGAGCGTCTGAATTCCAGGTACATCCTGATTCTCCCAGACCCCAAAAGTCTGCAGAAGACTGACATTCTGATTCTTCAAGGAAACCCTGACACACCCAGCCTCCCTGAGCTGTCAGGACACCCTGACACCTGCAGTAGTCTGCTTCTTGAGATTACTTAGCTCCAGGAAGTACATTCTGACATCTTTAGGACATTCTGACCCTTTAAAGACAACCCAGTGTTCTAGGACTCTAGGATCCTCTAAGACACACTGAAATCTAGAACATTTCACCACTACTAGGAGATAATCCCTGTCACCCTCCATGAAGTTTTGAAATCTCAGTATAGACTGAATCCATGAGAATACCTTATTAGTCTTGGAACACACTGTACCCATAGGATCCCCAAGGTCATGCTAATCCTTCAAGCATATCCTTTAAAAGCACAGTTCAATTTAGAAAACACGGTAATCTTCTAGGATCCTTAAGATTACAATATGATCCATGGATCAGAAGAATAAGCAGCGCACGAAAGCTTGTTAGAAATGCACATTTGGGAACCCCACTTGAGTCCTACTGAATCAGAATCTTCACTGCAACAAAATCCCCAGGAGAACTGACTGTACACTTGTCTTCATTAGCTCTGGCTGCCATAACGAAATACCAAAGGATGGGTGGTTAAAACAATAGATTTCCATTTCTCACATTTCCAGAGTCTGAGAAATCCAAGAATAAGGTGCTAGCTGATTCAGGTCCTGAGAGCTCTTTTCCTGGATTGCAGACAGCCACCTTCTGTATCTTCACAAGATGGAAAACTCAGTCCTGGTTTCTCTTCTTCTTCTTATAAAGATACTAATCTCATCTTGTGGTCTCACCCTCATGATCTCTCTCAACCCTAATCACCTCCCATAGCCCCACCTCCAAATATCATTGCACCATACTGGGTTTAGGGCTTTAATATATGAGCTGATTGCTCAGAGAAATATCAATAACCTTAGATATGCAAATGATACCATCCTTTTGGCAGAAAGCGAAGAAGAACTAAAGAGCCTCTTGATGAAAGTGAAAGAGGAGAGTGAAAATATTGACTTAAAACTCAACATTCAGAAAACTAAGATCACAGCATCTGGTCCCATCACTTCATGGCAAATAGATGGGGAAACAATGGAAACAGTGAGAGACTTGATTTTGGGGGCTCCAAAATTACTGCAGATGGTGACTGTAGCCATGAAATTAAAAGATGCTTGCTCCTTGAAAGAAAAGTTATGACCAACATAGACAGCATATTAAAAAGCAGAGACATTACTTTGCCAACAAAGGTCTGTCTAGTCGAGACTATGATTTTTCCAGTAGTCATGTATGGAAGTGAGAGTTGGACTGTAAAGAAAGCTGAGCGCCAAAGAATTGATGCTTTTGAATTGCAGTGTTGGAGAAGACTCTTGAGAGTCCCTTGGAATGCAAGGAGATCCAACCAGTCCATCCTAAACGAAATCAGTCCTGAATATTCATTGGAAGGGCTGATGTTGAGGCTGAAACTCCAATACTTTGGCCACCTGATGCGAAGAACTGACTCCTTGGAAAAAACCCTGATGCTGGGAAAGATTGAAGGTGGGAGGAGAAGGGGACAACAGAGGATGAGATGGTTGGATGGCATTACTGACTCAAGGGACATGAGTCTGAGTAAACTTCAGGAGTTGGTGATGGACAGGGAGTCCATGTGGTTGCAAAGAGTCGGCACAACTGAGCAACTGAACTGAACTGAGAGGAGACACAAACATTCAACTCATAACAACATGATAGTCGAGACGCAGTGGTTCAAGATTCTAAAATTCTCCCCCAACCCCAGAATATACTATGACCTCCTGGAGAAACCTGAGCCCCATGGCAGCTGAACCTCCCAATACTTTTGTAGCCAACTTGGACCCACAAGAAGACACTGAATTCCCATACGCTTGCTGCCTCAAGAGACCCTAATCTTATAAGGGAACTCATATTAGCCATCCAGAGCAGCCTGATGATCCCAGGACACTCAGGTGTTACAAAGAAACGCTACTACCCTGTTTCCCAAAGACATTGAGATATTACAGGTTTGACTTAACAACCCAGAATACCATTATCTCTTAAGAGGCTGGGATGCTGTGAAGAGTTGGTTTTCCAGGGCATCCTGTTTTCTACTTCCAACCCTGACCTTCAAGGAAGACTGATACCCAGGATACTCTCACCATACAAGAGTCAGGATGGTGTGGTGGGGAAGAATACAGGTTCTGGAGCCAGACTGCCCCAAGTTCTAATATCGGCTACGCTATTTACTAGCTTTGTGATCCCAGGCTAGGCTCTTTCCTTATATCTCTGCACCTCAGCTTTATCATCTAGGGATAATAATACAATCAATTCTCTTTATGTGAGGTAGTTATGTTCAATGAAGTCATGATAAACACTTAACCAGTGAATACTGAACCACTGCTATTAGGAGAAACAGGTTCCTGTGAACCTCTGGTCACACTGTTATTGGTCAACCAATCAATATATAACCTTGTTGTATGTGTGTTTCTGCTTAAAGATACCTTACTTAATATATATATATTGTAAATTCATTAACATTGAACTCATAGCCTACAGCACTGTACCTGGTGCCTAAACAAAGATTATTTTCTCTGTTAAACACATCATGGCCTTCCTGCACTTAGGAACAGTAGATATCATTGCAACACCATGCTTGGGGGCCAGTTTGCATCAAAAAAGCAAGAGAGTTCCAGAAAAACATCTATTTCTGCTTTATTGACTATGCCAAAGCCTTTGACTGTGTGCATCACAATAAACTGCGGAAAATTTTGAAAGAGATGGGGGTACCAGACCACCTGATCTGCCTCTTGAGAAACTTGTGTGCAGGTCAGGAAGCAACAGTTAGAACTGGACATGGAACAACAGACTGGTTCCAAATAGGAAAAGGAGGACACCAAGGCTGTATATTGTCACCCTGCTTATTTAACTTCTATGCAGAGTACATCATGAGAAATGCTGGGCTGGAGGAAACACAAGCTGGAATCAAGATTGCCAGGAGAAATATCAATAACCTCAGATATGTGGATAACATCACCCTTATGGCAGAAAGTGAAGAAGAACTAAAGAGCCTCTTAATGAAAGTGAAAGAGGAGAGTGAAAAAGTTGGCTTAAAGCTCAACATTCAGAAAACTAAGATCATGACATCCGGTCCCATTGCTTCATGGCAAATAGATGGGGAAACAGTGGAAACAGTGGCTGACTTTATTTTTGGGGGCTCCAAAATCACTGCAGATGGTGATTGCAGCCATGAAATTAAAAGATGCTTACTCCTTGGAAGGAAAGTTATGACCAACCTAGACAGCATATTAAAAAGCAGAGACATTACTTTGTCAACAAAGGTCCATCTAGTCAAGGCTATGGTTTTTCCAGTGGTCATGTATGGATGTGAGAGTTGGACAGTGAAGAAAGCTGAGCACCAAAGAATTGATGCTTTTGAACTGTGGTGTTGGAGAAGACTCTTGAGAGTCCCTTGGAATGCAAGGAGATCCAACCAGTCCATCCTAAAGGAGATCAGTCCTGGGTATTCATTGGAAGGACTGATGTTGAGGCTGAAACTCCAATACTTTGGCCACCTGATGCGAAGAGCTGACTCATTTGAAAAGACCCTGATGCTGGGAAAGATTGAGGGCAGGAGGAGAAGGGGATGACAGAGGATGAGATGGTTGGACGGCATCACCGACTCAATGGACATGGATTTGGGTGGACTCCGGGAGTTGGTGATGGACAGAGAGGCCTGCTGTGCTGCGGTTCATGGGGTCGCAAAGAGTCGGACACGACTGAGTGACTGAACTGAACTGAACTGAAATATGATCAAAAACCTTGAAAACAAAATGGAGAAAATGCAACAATCAATTAACAGAGACCTAGAAGAATTAAACAATAAACATACAGAGACAAACAACACAATTACTGAAGTTAAAAATATTCTAGAAGGAATCAATAGTAGAATATCTGAAGCAGAAGAATGAGTCAGTGAGCTAGAAGATAAAATGGTGGAAATAACTTCAGAAGAGCAGAATAAAGTAAAAAGAATGAAAAGAACTGAGGATAGTCTCAGAGACTTCTGGGACAATATCAAATGCACCAACATTATGAGAAAATGTTTGAAGAGATTATAGTTGAAAATTTCGCTAACATGGAAAAGTAAATAGTCAATCAAGTCCAAGAGACACAAAAAGTCCCATACAGGATAAACCCAAGGAGAAACATGTCAAGACACATACTAATCAAACTAACAAAGACTAAACACAAAGAAAGAATACTAAAAGCAGCAAGGGAGAAGCAACAAGTAACATACAAGGGAAACCCCATATACTTAACAGCTGATCTTTCAGCAGAAACTCTGCAGGCCAGAAGGGAATGGCAAGATATATTTAAAGTACTGAAAGGGAAAAATCTACAACCAAGATTATTGTACCCGACAAAGATTTCATTCAAAATTGATGGAGAAATAAAAAGCTTTTCAGACAAGCAAAAGTTAAGAGAATTCAGCACCACCAAACCAGCTTTACAACAAATGTTAAAGGGACTTATATAGTCAAGAAATACAAAAGAAGAAAAAAGATCTACAAAATCAACCCCAAACAATTAAGAAAATGGCAATAGGAACATATATATCAATAATTACTTTAAATGTTAATGGATTAAATGTTCCAACCAAAAGACACAGACTGGCTGAATGGATACAAAAACAAAACCCATATATATGCTGTCTACAAGAAACCCACTTCAGACCTAGAGACACGTATAGACTGAATGTGAGAGGTTGGAAAAATATATTCCATGCAAGCGGGAAGCAACAGAAAGCTGGAGTGGCAATCCTCATATCAGACAAAATAGGCCTTAAAATAAAGAAGATTACAAGAGATAAGGAAAGACACTACATAATGATCAAGGGATCAATCCAAGAGGAAGACACAAAATTGTAAATATCTATGCATCCAACATAGGAGCACCTCAATACATAAGACAAACACTAACAGACATAAAAAGGGAAATTGACAGTAACACAATAATAGTAAGAGACTTTAACACCCCACTGACACCAATGGACAGATCATCAAAACAGAAAATTAATAAGGAAACACAAGTCTTAAATGACACATTAGATGAGATGGATCTCATTGATTTATTCAGGACATTCCATCCAAATGCAGAATACACCTTCTTCTCAAGTGCACGTGGAACATTCTCCAGGATAGACCACATCCTGGGTCACAAATCAAACCTCAATAAATTTAAGAAAATTGAAATCATGCATCAAACATGGAATGGTGTTCTGTTTCACATATGATAATATACATGTTTCAGTGCTATTCTCCCAGAACGTCCCACCCTCACCTTCTCCCTCAGAGTCCATAAGACTGTTCTATGCATATGTGTCTCTTATTCTGTCTCACATATAGGGTTGTCATTACCATCTTTCAAATTCCATATATATGCATTAGTATACTGTATTGGTGTTTTTCTTTCTGGCTTACTTCACTCTGTGTAATGGGCTCCAGTTGTATGCACTTTTGAAAAGACTATTCCCACTGAATTGAAATGTCTGAGAAATACCAGCTGGCACATTGTGCTCCTTGTATCTATTCAAAACATAAATGGAACAATAAAATGGTATGAAGTCGGCTGAAATTATGGCTGCTGGGCCAGAAGAGGCATCTGGATGGAATGATGGCCCTAAAATTACACCTATCTAACCTTAACTATATATTCTTGGATAGAGGATATAAGACCTAAACTTTTCTATATGTTAAGATATATGGGTACATTTACTAATCATAATTTTCAACCTTTTCCTGTTGGGATAGAGAATGCTCACTTCAGCCTAGAGACTGTTTCTCAGATTTGTCCTTCTGTGTGGGCTCATTTTTACCTGGTGTCTGGAGGCCTTCAGAACACACAGAATCATGTGCCTTATGAGCATACTGCTCTGGGCACAGGAGGAAATCTGTAAAGGGTATTTTGAAATCTTTACAAAATATATTCTATGGTACCAAGAGATTAACATGCCACAGTTTGCTGCTACTTGATGTTTGCTAAACAAGTTATTGCTACTTGATTTTTGTTAATGAAGGGAACTCAGATTCTATGAATTTTTCTTCTTTAAAATATTGTTCTTGTATCAAACAAAGGTAGCTAAGGTTGAAATGCTGCCACTCATAGGTTACTAGAGGTGATTTAAGACTAGAATTGCTTGTTGATTTTGCACTACTAAGTCACATTTCTTGGGCCGGTGTATCGCTCAGCTGAGAAATGAAAGAAAGTATTAATGTAACATCATCAATAACATGAATGAGAACAGAATAAGTGTGGATTACTTGTCAGAACTTGATCAATTGTAAATGTTTCAAAATATGTGCACCTTAAACCAACCAATAATTTTTGCTGCAGCTCCAGTATTTTGGTCATCTATGCAAACAGCTGACTCACTGGAAAAGTCCCTGATGCTGGGAAAGCTTGAGGGCAGAAGGCAAAGAGGGTGTCAGAGAATGAGATGGTTGGATGGCATCACCAATGCAATGGACATGAACTTGGGCAAACTTTGGGAGATGGTGAGGGACAGAGAGGCCTAGTGTGCTGCAGTCCATGGGGTCATGAAGAGTCGGACATAACTGGGTGACTGAACAACAACAATAGGACAAGATTAGATTTGATTTCAAAGTTATTAATTGGTATAGGTATAAGGCAGAAAGCAAAGAGGAACTAAAGAGCCTCTTGATGAAGGTGAAAGACAAAAGGTGAAAAAACTGGCTTAAAACTCAATGTTCAAAAAAACTAAGATCATGGCATCCAGTCCCATCACTTCATGGCAAATAGATGGGGAAACAATGGAAACAGTGACAGACTTTATTTTCTTGGGCTCCAAAATCACTGTGGATGGTGACTGCAGCCATGAAATTAAAAGACACTTTCTCTTTGGAAGAAAAGCTATGACAAATCTAGACAGCATATTAAAAAGCAGAGACATCACTTCGCCAACAAAGCTCTGTCTAGTCAAAGCTATGGTTTTTCCAGTAGTCATGTACGGATGTGAGAGTTGGACCATAAAGAAGGCTGAGTGCCAAAGAATTGATGCTTTTGAACTGTGGTTAAAGAAGACTCTGGAGAGTCCCTTGGACTTCAAGGAGATCAAACCGGATAATCCTAAAGAAAATCCACCCTGAATATTCATTGGAAGGACTGATGCTGAAGCTGAAGCTCCAGTACTTTGGCCACCTGATGCCAAGAGCCAGCTTATTTGAAAAGACTCTGATGCTGGGAAAGATTGAGGGCAAGAGGAGAAGGGGATGACAGAGGATTAGATGGTTGGATGTCATCACCGACTCAATGGACATAGGCTTGGGTAAACTCCAGGAGTTGGTGATGGACAGGGAGGCCTGGCGTGCTGCAGTTCGTGGGGTCGCAAAGAGTCGGACACGACTGAGTGACTGAACTTATTACAGATATATTTTGTTATGTATTAGGCAATTCAATAATTAGACCTTATATAGAAGAATTTTAAAGATGATGCAAGGATTGGAACCATGAGGATGAAGTGCAGTGTGACCCCTAAAGTCTACTGATCAAATGAGCAGTGTGCTGCCAACTGGGGTCATCTGCAGACACAGAGCTGTGCTCAGGTGCACAACTGAGCAATGATGAACATAGCATATAATGAGAATGTAGAGTCTCTGCTCAGGATAAAATTTCTTAACAGCATGAAATAACTGAACTGAGTTGATAAGTTTTGATATCAATTTTTATCAATCTGAGTTTGAAACAATTCAGCCAGGCATTTCAGAGGAATTCTCTACCTACAGAACCATTGTTTGACACAACTAAATTTACCAGGGGAAGTTTAAGAGCAGCTAAATTAAGTTAATGTGATCAAAAGACCAAGGGACAGTTTACATTTAAACAGCATCTGGAGGTTTAATAAAATTTAATTTATGGCTGGGAAAATAAGAAAAATAGCTCTAATGGAGGACATTCCACATCACTGCAATTCCTATCTCTCCTCAGACCTGCTTGTATCCTTTGGTACCAAATAAATCATATTTCACAAAGGCCTTGAAAACTGTGATTGTGATTCTAAAGAGACTTGAGCAGATATTACACAAAAGAACATATAAAAATGGCCCATGAGTGCCTGAAAAAGGGCTCAAATCATAAGCCTTCAGGGAAATGCAAATTAAAAGTACAACGAGATACCATTAATACTCAATAAAAAGGCAAAAATGAAAGAGATGACAGTACCAAGCATTGGTGAGCTTGTGGGACAAGCGGAACTCTCCTACATTGCTCCTGGATGTATAAAATGATACAGTCACTTTGGGAAAATAGTTAATAGTTTGTTTTAAAGTTAAACATTCCCTATTGTTACATACTGAATGTCTGTGTCCCCCCCAAATTCATATGTCCTAACCCCCAGTGTTATGGGATTTGAAGATGAAGCCTTTGGGAAGTAATTAGGGCTTAGATGAAGTGATGAGGGTGGGGCCTGCATGATGGGATTAGGGCTTTTATAAGAAAAGACACTAGACAGTTTGCTCTCTTTCTCTTTCCTACACTCACAAAGAAGAGGTCATGTGGCAACAGCCTTCAAACCAAGAGAAGAGGCCTCAGAATAAATCCACCATGCTAATGCCTCAATCTTAGACTTCTCAGATCAGAACTCCCCAGGACTTTGTAGCCTCCAGAACTGAAAGAAATAAATTTCTGGTTTTTAAACCCCTCAGTCTGTGGTATTTTGTTATGGCAGTCCAAGCACAGTAATACCCCTACCCCACAATGAATTGTTCTGGTCTTAGGTATTTACTCTAGAGAAATAAATGAATGCCCACCAAAATATCTGTGCACCAATGTTCATGGCAGCTTTATTCATAATAACTTGTTATTGTTGCTGTTCAGTCACTAAGTTGTGTCTGACTCTTTGTGAACACAACGGCTGTATCCCGCCAGGCTCCTCTGTCCTCCATTATGTCCCAGAGTTTGCTCAAATTTATGTCCACTGAGTCAATGGTTCTACCTAACCATCTCATCCTCTGCCATGCCCTTCTCCTTCTGCCTTCAATCTTGCTCAGCATCAGGGTCTTTTCCAGTGAGTCGGCTCTTTGCTTCAGGGGACCAAAGTATTGGAACTTCAGCTTCAGCATAAATCCTTCTAATGAATATTCAGGGTTGATTTCCTTTAGGATTGACTGGTTTGATCTCCCTGCAGTCCAAGGGACTTTCAAGAGTCTTCTCCAGCACCACAATCTGAAATTAATCCAAATGTCCATCAACAGATGAATGAATAAACATTGTACATTTATGCAATAAAATACAGTAATAAAAAGAAATATTAATACACAGACAAAATTATACAAAAGAATTAAATTCAAATTAATTAAATAAAATTAATACAAAAGAATTAATTTCATAAATATCATGTTGAGGGAAAGAAATGAGACACAAAAAAGTACATACTACATGATTCCATTCATATGAAGTTTTAGAACTGGCAAGACTAATTTACAGCAAAAGATATCAGAACAGTGTTTGCTTCTGGGTGGGTCATTTTGAGTGGGAAGTAGTTTGAAAGAACTTCCCGGGATGATGAGAATGTTCTATGTTTTACTTGGGGTCAAACAAATTTATTAACATTTATGAAAATGTACACTTAAAAATCTGCATTTAAAAAAGGGAATAGATAAACTAAGGAGCATCATTAACAGGACTGCTGAAAGTTGCTGCTTTGGCTAGTCTATGATATTGTGATATTCATAAAACAAATATATATATATATATATATATATATATATATATATATATGAGATCTTCTTCCAGTTTCCCAAAACCCTTGGGATTTCCTAAGTAATAAGAGTGATAATCAAATCCCATTGACATTCAAAGTCAGATTCCCTGGGGACTGACAGTCTCTTTCCCAGATCCCCAGGTTGGGAAGTCTGTTGTGGGGTCTAGAACTTTTCCAGCAGTGCAAGAACCTTTTTGGTATAACTGTTCTCCAGTTATCTCCAGATATCCAGATCATGTGCCTGGCGGCTTTATGGTAGGGCTAATGACGACCTCCCCCAAGAGGAGTTAAGCCACAACACCACACCTCCCAGGACTGCTGCTGTCAGTGACTCTGTCCCCACAGCAGGCCACTGCTGACCCATGCCTCCACAGGAGACCCTCAAACACTAACAGGCAGGTCTATTTCAATTTCCTGTGGGGGTCACGTCTCCTTTCCCTGGATCCTGTTGTGCACAAGATTTTGGTTGTGCCTCCAAGGGTCTCTGGCAGGTGTGAGGTTTGATTTGAACAGGACTGTGCCCCTCCCACAGTCTCATTTCCGCTTCTCCTTTGTCCTTGGACGTGGAGTGTCTTTTTATCAGTGGGTTTCAACATCCTCCTGTCAATGGTTGTGTTGCAGGGAGGAAGCCAATTCTGACTCCATTTTGGAAACTGTTTCTTTGACTTGCTTTTCACTGCTCTTATTATTATAGTCATACTCAATGGCTTGCCTAGAGGCCCCTGCCTCTCTGCTTGACTGTAAACTAAAGTGCCTTTGTTCAGCTCACGGAGATAGTTTGTTCCCGACCACTTGTGAATAGAAGAGGTTAATACACCCCTCCCAAAGGCTGGACCTTCCCTTGGAGATGTTTTGGAAGACCATTTCACTTTACTTCCCCACTGCCTCTCCCTCTCTATTCTCCCTTTTGACTTCAGTTCCTCATTGCTTCTTTCTCTCTGATCTATAAAAGAACCTGGTATTCAGACCCCAATAAGATGGTTATTTTGAGGTGCTAGCCTGCTATCTTCTCAGTCTGCCAGCTCCCCGATTAAAGTTGTTTTCCTTGCCTCAACACCTCCTCTCTCAGATTCACTGGCTTGTCGTGCAGCAAGCAGAGTGAGCTTGGACTCAGTAACAGTTGTTCAGTAGCTAGTTGCAATTTTGGTGTTCTTGCAGAGAAGATGAGCACACGTCCTTCTACTCCATACTGTGGACAGTGACTCCAGCCATGAAATTAAAAGTGGTGTTGGAGAAGATCTTTCAGAGTCCCTCGGACCGCAAAGAGATCCAACCAGTCAATCCTAAAGGAAATCAACCCTGAATATTCATTGGAAGGACTGATGTTAACGCTGAAGCTCCAATATTTTGGCCACCTAATGTGAAGAGCCGACTCATTGGAAAAGACCATGATACTGGGAAAGATTGAAAGCAGGAGAAGGGGGTGAGAGAGGATAAAATGGTTGGGTGGTGTCACTGACTCAATGAACATGAGTTCAAGCAAACTTCGGGAGATAGTGAAGGATAGGGGAGCCTGGTGTGCTGCAGTCCATGGGGTGGAAAAGAGTCAGACATGACTGACTGAACAACGACAACAACAAAGAGTGGAAAATGTGTCTTTTGATATTCAAAACACCCCCTTTTCAACCACACAAGACCTTATGTTCTGGTGCTTCTCTGGTGGTTCAGATGATAAAGAATCTGCCTGCAATGTGGGAGACCCAGATTTGATCCCTGGGTTGGGAAGATCCCTTAGAGAAGGAAATGGTGACCCACTCCAGTATTCTTGCCTGGAAAATCCCATGGACAGAGGAGCCTGGTGGGCTATAGTCCATGGGGTTGTAAAAAGTCAGACACAACTGAGCAACTAAACAGCAGCAGACCTTATGTTAATGAGGTAATTTCTGGAAAACACCTAAGGATGGGGGCTAACTGCCAGAGACCAAAAGGTTATTAGAGGGTTGAAAGTAGCCCCACCCCATTCTCAGGGGAGTGAAGAGGGGCTGGAGATTGAGTTCAATCGCCAATGACCAATGATTCAATCAATCATGCCTATGTAATGAAAGCTCTATAAAATCTCAAAATGACTAGGGTTCAGAGAGTGAATCTGTGGAGGTGCTGGAAGAGTGGTCCTCAGAGAGAGCAAGAAAGCTGCATCCTTTCCCCATACCTCGCCCTGTGAATCTCTCCCATCGGGCTGTTTCTGATTAATACCCTTTTATAATAAACTGGTTAGTAAGTAAAATGCTTTCCCAAATTCTGTGAGCTGCTCTAGCAAATTAATCAAACTGGAAGAGGGGGCCAAGAAACTTCTGATTTATAGCCAGTATGTTAGAGCCACAAATAACAACCTAAACTTGAGATTGGTGTCTGAATTGGGGGTGGGGCTTCAGATGTGGGACAATACTGTGGGACTGCTGGAAAAGAAATGCAAAAAAGCAAAATGGCTGTCTGAGGAGGCCTTACAGATAGCTGGGAAGAGAAGAGAAGTGAAAAGCAAAGGAGAAAAGGAAAGATAGTCCCATCTGAATGCAGAGTTCCAAAGAATAGCAAGGAGAGATAAGAAAGCCTTTCTCAGCAATCAATGCAAAGAAATAGAGGAAAACAACAGATTGGGAAAGACTCGAGATCTCTTCAAGAAAATTAGAGATACCAAAGGAACATTTCATGCAAAGATAGGCTCGATAAAGGACAGAAATGGTATGGACCTAACAGAAGCAGGAGATATTAAGAAGAGGTGGCAAGAATACACAGAAGAACTGTACAAAAAAGATCTTCATGACCCAGATAATCACGATGGTGTGATCACTCACCTAGAGCCAGACATCCTGGAATGTGAAGTCAAGTGGGCCTTAGAAAGCATCACTACGATCAAAGCTAGTGGACATGATGGAATTCCAGTTGAGCTATTTCAAATCCTTAAAGATGATGCTGTGAAAGTGCTGCACTCGATATGCCAGCAAATTTGGAAAACTCAGCAGTGGCCACAGGACTGGAAAAGGTCAGTTTTCATTCCAGTCCCAAAGAAAGGCAATGCCAAAGAATGCTCAAACTACCGCACAATTACACTCATCTCACACGCTAGTAAAGCAATGCTCAAAATTCTCCAAGCCAGTCTTCAGCAATACGTGAACCGTGAACTTCCAGATGTTCAAGCTGGTTTTAGAAAAGGCAGAGGAACCAGAGATCAAATTGCCAATATCCGCTGGATCATCGAAAAAGCAAGAGAATTCCAGAAAAACATCTATTTCTGCTTTATTGACTATGCCAAAGCCTTTGACTGTGTGGATCACAATAAACTGTGGAAAATTCTGAAAGAAGTGGGAATACCAGACCAGCTGACCTGTCTCTTGAGAAACCTGTATGCAGGTCAGGAAGCAACAGTTAGAACTGGACATGGAACAACAGACTGGTTCCAAATAGGAAAAGGAGTACATCAAGGCTGTATATTGTCACCCTGCTTATTTAACTTCTATGCAGAGTACATCATGAGAAATGCAGGGCTGGAGGAAGCACAAGCTGGAATCAAGATTGCTGGGAGAAATATCAATAACCTCAGATATGCAGATGACACCACCTTTATGGTAGAAAGTGAAGAAGAACTAAAGAACCTCTTGATGAAAGTTAAAGAGGAGAGTGACAAAGTTGGCTTAAAGCTCAACGTTCAGAAAACTAAGATCGTGGCATCTGGTCCCATCACTTCATGGGAAATAGATGGGGAAACAGTGGAAACAGTGTCAGACTTTATTTTTTGGGGCTCCAAAATCACTGCAGATGGTGATTGCAGCCATGAAATTAAAAGACGCTTACTCCTTGGAAGGAAGGTTATGGCCAACCTAGATAGCATGTTTAAAAGCAGAGACATTACTTTGCCAACAAAAGTCCGTCTAGTCAAGACTATGGTTTTTCCAGTAGTTATGTATGGATGTGAGAGGTGGATGGTGAAGAAAGCTGAGCGCTGCAGAATTGATGCTTTTGAACTGTGGTGTTGGAGAAGACTCTTGAGAGTCCCTTGGACTGCAGGGAGATCCAATCAATCCATCCTAAAGGAGATCAATCCTGGGTGTTCTTTGGAAGGACTGATGTTGAAGCTGAAACTCCAATACTTTGGCCACCTCATGCGAAGAGTTGACTCATCGGAAAAGAAGACCCTAATGCTGGGTAGGATTGGGGGCAGGAGGAGAAGGGGACGACAGAGGATGAGATGGTTGGATGGCATCACTGACATGGGTTTGGGTAGACTCCGGGAGTTGGTGATGGACAGAGAGGCCTGGCGTGCTGCAATTCATGGGGTAGCAAAGAGTCGGACACGACTGAGCGACTGAACTGAACTGAACTGAAGCCTTAACTTGTGTCATCTGGTGCCATCTTCTGGTAAGTTCAGTTCAGTTCAGTCTCTCAGTCGTGTTCGACTCTTTGCAACTCAACTGCAGCACTCCAGGCTTCCCTGTGCATCACCAACTCCCGGAGCTTGCTCAAACCCAGGTCCATCGAGTTGGTGATGCCATCCAGCCATCTCATCCTTTGTCATCCCCTTCTCCTCCCACCTTGAATCTTTCCCAGCATCAGAGTCTTTTCCAATGAGTCAGTTCTTCGCATTAGGTGGCCAAAGTATTGGAGTTTCAGCTTCAACATCAGTCCTTTCAATGAGTATTCAGGACTGATTTCCTTTAGGATTGACTGGTTTGTTCTCTTTGCAGTCCAAAGGACTCGCAAGAGTGTTCTCCAACACCACAGTTCAAAAACATCAGTTTTTCGGCACTCAGCTTTCTTTATAGTCCAACTCTCACACCCATACACGACTACTGGAAAAATGATAGCTTTGACTAGATGGACCTTCGTTGGCAAAGTAATGTCTCTGCTTTTTAATATGCTGTCTAGGTTGGTCCTAGCTTTTCTTCCAAGGAGCAAGCATCTTTTAATTTCATGGCCGCAGTTACCATCTGCAGTGATTTTGGAGCCCCAGAAAATAAAGTCTGTCAGTGTTTTCATTGTTTCTCCATCTATTTGCCATGGAGTGATGGCACTGGATATCATGATCTTAGTTTTTTGAATGTTGGGTTTTAAGCCATCTTTTTCACTCTCCTTTTCCACTTTCATCAAGAGGCTCTTTAGTTCCTCTTCACTTTCTGCCATAAGCATAGCGTCATCTGTGTATCTGAGGTTATTGATATTTCTCCCATCAATCGTGATTCCAGCTTGTGCTTCATCCAGCCTAGCAGTTCTCATGATGTACTCTACAGACTCTTTGTGACCCCATGGACTGTAGCCTTCCAGGCTCCTCTGTCCATGGAATCTCCAGGTAAACTGTTTCACAAATGAGTTTACAGCTTGGTGGGTGTTATAAAGATAAAGACAGGTCTGACACGTAAGGTCCTCTCCTGTAGATGAATATTGAGCAGAGCTGAAGACAAAGTTGACATCAATGAGTAAGCTCATTATGGTTCTCTGGTTGGCATCCGTTTAGAAATATTTTTCACATCATCTCTTGCAGAAGAACAATGCTTGATTTAAAAAAAAAAAGTGGGTATGTGCCATTTTAAGCATTCAATATTGTCTTTATCAGAGCCCTCATTGCTTTGTTCTCACCATACACTCTTTCTCAAAAGCAGTGCATTATTCGACAGTTTGTTGACTAGATGAGAAGTGAAGAGAAGTGAAAGTCGCTCAGTGGTGTCTGACTCTTTGTGACCCCATGGACTATACAGTCCATGGAATTCTCCAGGCCAGAATACTGGAGTGGGTAGCCTTTCCCTTCTCCAGGGGATCTTCTCAACCTGGGGATCAAACACAGGTTTCTCACGTTGCAGGCGGATTCTTTACCAGCTGAGCCACAAGAGAAGCCCAAGAATACTGGAGTGGGTAGCCTATTCCCTTCTCCAGTGGATCTTCCTGACCTAGGAATTGAACCAGGGTCTCCTGAATTGCAGGTGGATTCTTTACCAACTGAGCTATCAGGGAAGCCCCAACTAGATGAGAAGGCACTATTAAATTACCACCACTCCCAAATTGTTGAAGTATCTGGTTCTAGAGCCTGCTTAGGGCCTGCTGCTGCTGCTGCTGCTGCTAAGTCGCTTCAGTCATGTCCGACTCTTAGTGACCCCATGAACTGCAGCCTACCAGGCTCCTCCATCCATGGGATTTTCCAGGCAAGAGTACTGGAGTGGGGTGCCATCACTTTCTCCCACTTAGGGCCTGTAAACCCCATTTTTAAGAGAAACATGACTGAAGACAGGGAAGCCCCATATGTAGGGTCTTTCAATAATTAGGGAAGAAGTCTTCCTAGAAAAGACTCATTTCAGTATTCCTAGATTGTGGTACTCCAGAGAGTTTAACACCATTGGGCACTGCATAATTTTAAGAGTCCTCTGGTGACTGGAAAGAGGGCTATTTGAAGAGAATTAAAAGAGAAGAGGACCTTCCTTGCTCAGGAGAACAACGGAAATTGTAGCCTAGACATTATTTCCCTTACAGCTAATTTTGTTGAAAGATCTTAGGGGAAATAGGTTTGTTCTTGACGGTGGTCTACTTGACCTGACTATCATTTACACAGATGCAGAACTACAAGACACTGTCCTCGATGAACGTCCATTTCCTCCCGGAAGAACTGGGAACCCAGGAGTCCGCAGCCCACAGAGCGCGACGAAGAACAGAGATCTGGGTCTGAGGGAGTAAGGAGCTCAACCAGGCCTCTCCTCGCCGACAAGCGCAGCGAACTACACGTCCCAGAATCCTTGGGTTCTCGCGTGAACTACATTTCCCAGAGGGGTATAGCGAGTCCCTGCCCCGCCCCTCCTATACCTACTTGGGGTGCCTGGCTTTTGCAGCTGGCGTGAGCAGCCGCACGGCCTGAGGTTGGCCCAGGCAGCACCTCGGGCGAGTCCAGACCCGAAGCTGCTGTCAGGCTGTGGCAGTTCCAGAGCCTCCCGCCTGCAGCCCACGGAACCCCAGAGGCCTTGGTGAGGTGAGCGGCGGAGGGTCAGCGGGATGCGGGAGGGAAGACCCGGCCTCGGGAGGATGCGGCGTCGGGGCGCGGGACACAGGCCCAGCAGGAGCGAGCTGGGCCTTTGTGGGCGCCAGTGGGCCGAGGGCCGGGCATCTGGGCTCTGTCCGCCTGACGCCACCTCCTCCCACAGACGTGCCCTGAACGCCACAAGTCGGACACTTCCTCCCTTTTGGCCGGGCTCAGCCATCCAGATAGGTTCCCAGCGCGCTACCTGTCCGGCTCCTAACGGCATTTGAATTGCTCTGGGCCGTCAGTGAACGTGAGAAAATAATTTTCTTCCCCTACCATCGCCGCTGCTCTCCCTCGTGACAGGCTTGTTTTGCCTGAGAAGTGAATCGCCGGCTTCCCCCAGTGGCAGAATCAGGACTGGAATCCAGGTCTCTGGTTGTCTATATCTCGTTTCTCAAGACAGCAGCTTCCTCCGCCATAGGAGAACTGATACTTTCCCTTTCCACAGCAGTTTTCTCTAAAAATCTGGAAATTGTTTCCTTGCAAGGAGGGGACGAGTTGGGTGGGAAGACTCGAAGTGGAGAAAAGTTGTCTCATATGCACACAGGGAGTTTAGAGCAGATGCCAGCCTCCCTGGCTGTGTGGACTGGGGCAAGTTGCTCCCTCGGTTTCCTGATCTATCAAATGGGGGCCAACACTGTCAACCGTGCTCAGTAATGCAGGTAGTGCCCGGCACTTCGTGAGGCTCAAGGAGTTGCTGCTGCTGCTGATTGAGTCCTAGGACGTTTTTCACTGAGCCAGGGAAAGAGCTGGGCCTGGAACAAAATGACCCAGCCCTTCTGTCTGGTCCTGTCTACCCCTGGCTGCTTCTGACTTCCTTCTCTGAGGGCACTTGGCATCATTCTCAGGGAGTGTAAATGATTCAGAGCTGCTGATTCAGAGGGGTGTAAAACAGAAGGGGCTTCCTCTTGGCTCGCCTTGTCTTCCCTCAGATCTGGCTTCTGGAGACTTCACCCATCCTCAGGGGACACTGCCCAGAAAGAAGACATGGCTACTGAACAGAGGGAAGCAAGGTCTCAGGTGAGTTCATTGTCATCTCAAGTCTTAGGGACAGGTGGGGCTTTTTACCCTCAAAGTAAAATTCTCTACCCAGTACAGTTTTCGCCAGGATTTGGAGCTTAAGTCCTTTTCTCTTGAAAGAACTCTTACAACTGGTCCACCGTGGTGGATGATGGGTTCTGTAGAGAATATTTGCCTTCCCCCTCCCCACCCCACCCTCCCCAATCCATGTCTAGTGTTTCCCCCCCTTTTTTTTTTCCGTAATAGGTGCTCTTTTAGTCATTAACCTCAATCTACTATATGATTACTGGTTTGAGAAGTAAGATACCACATGTCTTATACCAGTTGGGGTCAGAACAAACATACACCCTTGGTAGAGTTCCTTTCTGACATACTCCCTTTGCTCACTCATGTCCGCCTCTCTACCCTTGGCCAGAATGCTTTTCTTTTTCTTTCCACCCCCAAGAATCCTCATGATACATTCCAAGGCTTTGTCCAGTCCATAGTTTTTAGTTTTTTCTCCTTCTTAACTTTCTGGATCATGCAGCTTGTTTCCATCACTGTCTTGAAAACGGATCTTGACCTGCCATTTTCATCTTTATGCTGTGAAGATGAGAGTGGGACCCCATCCAGGTGAGCCAGTGTACAAATAAAGGATAACCATGTTGGAGGGGACATAGATGGAGTAGTCTCTTGACTCTAAGAGTAGAGAGAAGACTCCTCAGGAAGCAGCAGTGAGAGTCCATAGGATATTGGTAGTGGAGAGCAGGGTATACAGTGATTACTGAATGGTTCTTTTGAGCCAGATGGCCAGGTTTATGCCCATCTTCTGTGTTGCTGTTAATGTGCCTCAGTTTCTTCACCTGTGAAAAGAAAACAACCACCATGCCTACCTCCTAGCATAGATGAGAAGATCCTGGGAGTTAGTGCATGGAAAAAGTTTTGATCAGGGCCAGGCACATAATAGATGTTCAGTATGTGATGGTTGTGGTGGCTGAATGATATTAATATAATATATGATACTATTATTGTTGGTGGACTATCATTGTTGGTAGATAGAAATGGCTGTACAATGTCCTTCCTTTACTCATCCTCATCTAACCATAATAGCTAATGTTGCTAGCGAATATCCCAAGGGCTTTAGCTTTATTCTCACTGTTATAGCAAAGTAGAAGTTATTACCCCCATGTAACACTTGCCACTGAGGCTCAACAAAGTCAGGTGATCTGAAATCAAACCCAGGTTCTAAGTTCATGTTGGTTATCGTCCAGTCATTCCTCTTGTGCCTCTTTTCAGAACACAGGGCAAGCCTAACCCCCAAGTTACCAGAGCTGTCTGCAACTGGATATTATTTTCTGGACCCATGAAATGTGATGGTTGATCTTCTGCAGCTATGGCTAGGACCTGCCTTTGCACATTTGGGTTGCTTTCTTCTAAGGCTTTCACATTCCATTCCAGCAGAGCCAAGCTGCTCTCTTGCCCCAAATCTTCTCTGTCCCTGTGTATGAGTCCTATATGACATTTCTCCCTAACCTAACCTGCTGCCTGTGCATCAGTACCGCATGGACTTGTGTATAAAACTCAGTGACAGGGCGTTTAAGACTAGAGAGAAAATATACCCACCAAGTGCTGGGTTAAAAGAAAACTTCAGTCACTGTCTTGTCTCTGCCATGGTTAAAGTATGTGCCCTGGATCTTATGTTCCCCATCTCTAAAATGAGGATTAAACTAGGAAATGGTATATGGTCTTGTCCAGCAACACTTTTTTCTTCCATTGCTCAAATTATTCTTGCATTTTTCCTGGATTTTCCTGGATAACAATTGGATTGTTATTTCTTTTGAGGACAAAGATCATTTTTTGTATCCCTCCCCTGTGACAATAAATTATCTTATTATATGGCACTGCATGTTAATGTTAAAAAATTCAGAAAATGAAAAATACATATATAAAAAAGAAAGTAAAATCACTCTTACCCCAGCATCTCCTGGACAAAATAATGGTCATTCCTTTGGTATGCAGCCTTCAGAATAATTTTCTATGCACCTTTATTTACTTATTATTTGTTTATGTACATATGTATGTGTGTATTTTTCTTTTCTTTGCATTGTTCACTTGAGAAGACTTTCTTTTCTCTCCTTGCTGTTCTCTGGATGTCTGCATTCAGTTGGGTGTATTTTTCCCTTTCTCCTTTGCCTTTCACTTCTCTTCTTTTCTCAGGTTTGTAAGGCCTCCTCAGACAACCACTTTGCCTTCTTGCATTTCTTTTTCTTGGGGATGGTTTTGGTCGCCACCTCCTGTACAATGTTATGAACCTCCGTCCATAGTTCTTTAGGCACTGTCTACCAGATCTAATCTCTTTTAATTTTTCATTGTGATAATATATACATAAGATTAAATTTACCACTTTAACCACTTTTGAGTATATAATTCATTGACATTAACTACATTCACATTGTTGTGTTACATCATTACTGTTTATCTTCACTGTATGGATTATCTCATTTATTTCTTAACCCTGTGAGATAGGCATTGAGAGGAAGTTTTGCAGAGTGGTTAAGTATGAAGCCTTGGATGTTCCCTGGATTGGAATTCTATCTCTACCACTGACCAGCTGTGATATTGTGACTTATAATATGAAGTATATATTTGGTCTTTGTCCTTGTTTCTGGCACATAATTTCCAAAACCCTTGTGATTTCCTAAGTGATTAGTAATAAATGATTTTTATTCCTGAAATTACTTCAGAGCAATGAAGGCAAAATGGATGTGCTTTGTTATTCATAACAAGCTCTTTCACACCAGAGTTAATGAGGTGACTTTTGGACCCCACCTAAAGATGGGGACTAATTGCCAGGGAACCTTGATTAAAGGGGTGGAACTTTCAGTCCTGCCCCCCTATACCCCTGTTACCCACGCACCATCACCCTAGGAGATGAAAGTTGAATTGGTTGCTAATGGTCAATTATTTAATCAATCATGCCTATGTAATGAACCTTCATAAAAATCCAAAAGGGTTCAGAGTTCTTCCAGGTTGGTAAACATTTAAAGACAGAGAGAATGGCAAATCCATAGTGCACCCCTTCCCTGTACATCTCTTTCATCTGCCAGTTCCTGAGTTACATTCTTTTTATCATAAACCAGTAATCTAGTAAGTAAATGTTTTCCTGAGTTCTGTGAGCCACTCTGGCAAATTAATCAAACCTTAGGAGAGGGTTGTGGAAACTTCCAATTTACAGCCAGTCAGTCAGAAACACAGGTAACAACCTGGACTTGTGATTGACATTGAAGGGGGGCCAGTGTTGTGGTACTGATCCTTTAACCTATGGATCTGACACTATCCTCAGTGTCAGAATTGAGTATCATTGTAAGACACCCAGCTGGTGTTGCACAATTGCTTTGTATATCTGGTGTCAAAAGTGAAATAATACTGTATTAAGAGTCAAACAGACTTACAAGAGGGGTGATTTTTCCTTCATACCAGCTGTGTGACTTGGATAAATTTCTCCTTTGCTTTCTCATGTGTAAAATGGAGACAAATTCATAGGGTTGTTGTGAAGACAAAATAAAGATTTACACTAAAGATTAATATAAAGCTCTAAGAATAGTACTTGGCCTGAAAAAAGCTTTCAATAAATGATAGCTGTTTTACTTTCCATTGTTACTGTCTTCAAGTTTCAGAGAGCACAAAGACAGTGCGTTAAGTTATGTAGACTAATGCCTCGGTGATTATTTCTTTTTCCATTTCTTTGCTGTTACTAGGATGATGATAAACATCCTTTTCTGTACATTTTTGTTCACTGTTCATTATCAAACAAATACAGTAATTGGAGCATTAAAGAATATGCACATTTTAAAGCTTGTAATGTGTGTTATCAAATTGCCGTCAGAAAGATTATTCTAATTGACACTCCCACTAATGGCATTAATACCGCCACACATCTTTTGTAGTGGTTAACAGGGCCTGGTTCATGCTTCATGCTACTCAGTATATATTTGTCACAGGTCAATTGTTCATTAAACAAATGATCTGGAAGTTTCACAACCCAGAATAGTATAGAAGCATTTCATGGTAGCCCATCTACTACCTGCTGCCACCTTTTTCACCCTGTGTGATGGGTGGTCCTGGCTGAGCTGGGATGCCTTGTCTCTACAGGTGTCAGTGACGTTCGAAGATGTGGCTGTGCTCTTTACACGGGATGAGTGGAGAAAGCTGGCTCCTCTTCAGAGAAACTTGTACCAAGATGTGATGCTGGAGAACTATAGTAATCTTGTCTCCTTGGGTAAGGAAATTTCCCCTGTAGATAGGGAAAATTCAGAATTCAGAAATCTGGATACCTCAGTACCTGATTCCCTGGGTAAAAGCCCTGGGTCATTTAAAAACTTTATCTGAGGTTTTTTGTGTGGTTTTTTTTTTTGCCTTAGCACTGTACAAACTGGATCTCCATAAATAAATACGAAAAACTTTTTCCCCCTGATAGGCATGGAATTGCCCCATGGATGGGACAGTGTACAGAGCTGCACATTAGAAATTTCCTCATTGTAGGCGCTTCCCTCATTTTCCCTCTAAGACTGAACTATGATGTGTTTGCTCATCTCTTAACAGAGCATCCCTCAACCCTCTTCTTTGACCCAACACTTGCTTTTCTCAACTTTCTTTTATAGGGGTCAGCAAAGTTTTTCTTTAAAGAGCCAAGGAGTAAGTATTTTAGGTTTTGTGAGCTGTATATGGTCTCTGTAACATATTCTTTTTTTTTTTTCAACCATTCTTTGCTCAAGAGCCATACATAAACAGATAGATGGTAGTCTAGATTTGGCATATGAGACCCATAGTTTGCTGACAGCTGCCATCTTTCAAAGGGGTCAGATAGTGTTTTCACATTTTAAACAAGCTTCTTGATATGTAATCCTTTCCATGGATAACTGTTACAAATGTTAATTTAGTCTGTATATGTAACATGCATTTAACAGTGTATGCATATTCCCTCTTGTATAGAAAACTTTTTCCCTATTAATCAAGGCTGCACGTTTATCATGCCTCACTGACATACAGCTAAATGTTGCGTTGTCCCTTGCCTTTACCTTAACATACCCCCTCACATCGTGGGGTCACAACTTAAGCACCCCACAGAAGTTCTTTGTATCATCCTTTGAGTTTTCTACTCAGATTTCAGATTCTTCTTTGCATCAAGGCAAAATCAAGTCTTTTTTTTTTTTTTTTCTTTTTTTGCTCTATGAGCAGGACTCCTATTTCCCAAACCCAAAGTGATCTCCCTGTTGCAGCAAGGAGAAGATCCCTGGAAGGTAGAGAAAGACAGCCCTGGAGGCGCCTCTCTAGGTGAGTGGGTGGGGAATTTCTGCAGGCAGCAGTCTGGTAAATGAGTGGGTGTGTGACTTGAAGATGTTGGTCAGGGAAGTTTTTCTGGCTTCTCAGTGCTCAAGAAGTAGTAGAGAAGGGATGCTAAGGCCCCCATTTGCAAGCTTCCTCTTTTTCTCTGATACTTCACAGGTGAATTTCTCAGGATCTTTTTTCTTATTCTTTCCTGTTGTTTCAGAGGAGGGCTGCATTTTCAAGTATTCATTCAGCAAGCTTAGTGTTTTGAAGCAACTGCAGCAGAGTCATTCTGACTGAAGCCCAGGGTCATGGGAAAAGAAAGAGATGAGGAAGGAAGTAGATTAGAAAGCCAGGTGGGGGCCACACTGTGAAGCACTTTGGTTCAGTTCTTAGGGATGGGAGCTGTCCATGGTTGACTGGAAAAAATTCAAGGATTTTAAACCGAAGAATTATACGGTCCTTGATATTCTAGAAAAAATGGCCTCGGTCTGAGACACCATAGATAAACCTTTGGTAAAATCATACCTAAAGAAGCTGAGCGCACCTACACTGGCAGATAACACCACAGTCATAAAGAAAGAGCACTGGAGGAGGCAGAGCTCCAAGGCATGTAAGGGACTAAAAAGCAAATTATGGAGCATGACTATGACATATCATCATTTATGTCTAGAGAAACTTAAGTGTATGTTTGTCTGTATGCATACTAGGTGTGTAAGATCTGAGGGAAATGTCAGGGGACACCTAACCTGGTAACGAGTTCCATCTGGATTAGGATTGAGAATGGGCATGATGAAAAGCAACTTTATTTACATGTAATATAATTAAAATTTTCACAGAGAATATGTTCATTAAGTCCTTATTTTGTAATTTGAATTTAATAAGAATGGTCACTTCAGAAACATTGTTGGGCTTAGATTTGAAGTGAGGATAAACTAGAGGTGGGAACCTTCTGGAGATTGTTGCATAATGTAGGCAAGACATTACCTAGAAGGCACATGCAGTAGGTTCAGGAGGAAAAAATAGGGGCCCCTTTTTTAATGGTGTAGGACAAGTTTGGTGTGGGATGGGTTTCATTTGAGATGTGAGCAAAATATGGGTACAGGTTTCCGGTAAACAGCTGTAGAAGAATTTATGGGTTGGAACTGAACAGGGAGGTCAGGGAGGCGTCAGTGCGAAGGTGGCATTTGAAGTCTTGAGCTGAGCAGGTAAAGGAATAGAGGAGCAGACAAGAGTCCCAGGAAACCTCAGTGTTTATGAGATGGGTTAAGAGGGAAGAATCTGTGATTGAGCCTGAGAAGAAGTCACCAGCAGATGGACTGCAGGACAGGCTATATCCATCCCTAAAGCCCATACACCTTTAGGAAAACACTTTCTTCCTAAGGTGAGATCGTACAAGGTGAGATCTTTTGAGGTGGAAACCACACTTGTCTTTGTTTATATCTTTTAACTGTCATTTTGGAGAAATACACTAATTTTGTGGGAATTTCTGGAGACCACCACAAAGTAAACAGAGAATTCGGGCAGCAAGGAACCAATGGAGAGTTAGGAAGGATATCAGTCCCACTGTCAGGTGTCGGCTGAGTCTGGCATGAAAGAGGAAGAAAAGGAAGAACTGTCCCCTTTCCCTTCACTGCAGGAGACTCTGATCCATGAGGAGTCCCCCTTCCTGAGTGAAGTATTAGCTGGATTAAACTGAATAGAAAGTATGACTGGAGTCCAAAGCTGTCCAGAGAGACCCCAAGGCCACCTAGCAGAGATGTGGAGTCCTTCTCAGGTTTGGGAAGTTGAAGGAAAACTCTGAGTGGGTGTCTGGAGGAAGTAAAGACGTCAGAGCCAACCAATGTGTGCATTTCTCTTGATGCAGTGAACTTCCTCTCTTTGGTCAAAGGTGACAGTCAGATGGGGTGTCTTGGGAGTGTTGGCATGTGTTCTGTCCCTCCTGCACCCCTGGCGAATCCCCCATCTTCCTGGGCTAAAGTACCCTCGGAACAATTTCCTTCCAAGAGAAACTCACTTCCCTGTGAGCTCAGGTGAAGGACCTGGATGTTCTTGGAAGCACTTCAATTATTAACTCTAGACCAGAGCCAAAAACCAACCCTTTGAACAACCAGTGGCAGAAAAGCTTATGCTTCCAAGGTAGGACTCCTAGGATCTCTAGTTGCCTCCAAATATGTTTTTTAAAATATTATTTTCACTTCAAAACTACTTACAAATAGGAAAAACAAACAAAAAGAGAAAACAAACTGCCATCCCTGGATCCATATGTTTTATATTGAGAGATAGGACAGAATGGCTCAAAAGGTACACATCTCACCTGAGTCTCTAACTTAAGAAATGAATCCAAAGTCTATATTCAGTTTTCTGGAATATTATGTATATTATATGTGTGTATATGTATATAATAGTTGTTCAGTTGCTCAGTCGTGTCTGACTCGTTGTGACTTCATGGTCTGCAGCATGCCAGGCTCCTCTGTCCTCCACTATCTCCCAGAGTTTGCTCAAACTCATGTCCATTGAGTCAGTGATGCCATCCAACCGTCTCATCCTCTGCCACCCCCTTCTCCTATGCCTTCAATCTTTCCCAGCATCAGGGTCTTTTCCATTGAGTCAGCTCTTTGCATTAGGTGACCAAAGTATTGGAGCTTCAGCTTCAGCATCAGTCCTTCCAGTGAATATTCAGGGTTGATTTCCTTTAGGATTGACTAGTTTGATCTCCTTGCAGTCCAAGGTACTCTGAAGAGTTTTCTCCAACACCACAGTTTGAAAGCATCGATTCTTTGGCGCTCAGCCTTCTTTATGGTCCAACTCTCACATCCATACATGACTACTGGAAAAACTGTATCTTTGACTATATGGGCTCTTTTGGGGAAAGATATCTCTGTTTTTTAATACACTGTCTAGGTTTGTCATAGCTTTCCTGTCAGGGAGCAATTTCATTAGATTGTTGCTATAGCATGCAGTGGTTTATATATATATATATGTGTGTGTGTATATATATATATATAAAACAGGAATAATGTGATTAAATCAACTTGAACATCTCATGAGTTTGGTTTACACCCAATGTAAAAATATTCTTTAATTCAAAAATTTAAAAACCCAATGATGATCTGGGTAAACAATTCCCTTCGATGAGAAAGTGCTTTTCTCTGTCTTTTTCTCTTCCTTTGTTGTATTTATGCAAGAATTCCAGGCAGACTGAACCTGGCAGGATGGTCAGCTGAGCAGTCACTTGTGGGCTGCCTTCAGCTTGCTGAGATTTGTTGTGGCTGCATCGGCACAGAGAGTAGGGATCTTTTTCTAATTTGTAGAAAAATGCTGTAGGGGATATAGCAGCAACCTAATGAAATAGCATGCAGTGGTTTTAAACAGTGGATTTCTTACAAGGTGAAAATGTGTTTAATATGTTTAAGTTAGTCTTGTTCTTGCCCCCTGCCCTCCCCTCCTGCCACCAACATCTTTTTTCCTTGTAGCTGCTGGAATGGTCTATTTAAAATGTAGATCAGGTTGTCTCACTCTCATGCCCAAAGCCTCTAGTGGCTTCTTCCACATAGAACACAATATAAAGCCCCCAGCATGGCCCTCAGAGGCCTTTGTGGTCTGGTTCTGGCTACCTTTTCACCTTCATCTCTTTCCTCTCTGCCCTTTATTGGAGAACTCTAATCACCCTGGTCTCCTTGTAGTTTGTCAGGCAGGCCAAACAGGCTCCCACCTCAGGGCCTCTGCACTTGCTTTTTCCTCTCCTGGACCAGTTTTCTTCCTGGCAGCCAGGAGCCCATATGACTCACTTCCTTGCACTATACAGGTTTCTGCTCAGGTGGCACTTTATCAGTTAGTCACAGCTCATCTGAACATGGTCTTTTGTCCTCCACATTCTTTATTCCTTCACCATGCTTTATTTTCTCTGAGTACTCATCACTGCAAAATAGTACATATTTATTTATTATCTGCTGTTACTCTGGATTGTAAGTTCCCTTATGCTGGATTGTCTGTTTATTTGTTCTTATCTCCTCAGTACCTAAAGCAGTGCTTGGTTAGAGTCAGCTTCCAGTTAGTGAATGCATGGATGACTTGGTTAGGTAGTGGTGACAGAGCTAGAAAAAAGGGAACCAATTTCAGAGGTATTTGGCAGATAAAAGCAGCAGGACTTAGAGATGGATCAGATATGGAAGATAGAAGAGATGGAGTTGTCAAGGATGCTTCGCTTGGTTTGTGGCCTGTTCTGGGATGGACAATGATATCATTCACTGAGATAGTGGGGCTAGGAGATCAGATTTGGGGGTTAGTATAAATATGGTTTTAGATGAATTAAATTGAATTGTCGTTTGGTTGATCCAGTTATTCAAGTGAAGATGTCAAATAGCCTGTTAGATTTAGAGTTTCATCCCTCATACTATACACTGAGCATTAAGTGTGAAGACTCTGTCACTAAAAGATAATTGAAGCAATGCTTGAATTTTAGTTAACCCGTAGAGTGGATTCAGGGTACAGAAAGAGCAAGAAAGAGGATAGGACTCAATCTAGAGAAACTCTGGCATTTCATGGTTAGGTAGAGATAAATGAACCTGTAGGGATGATAAAGATAAGGTGTACTATAGAAGGAAACTCGGGAGTCTAGTGTCATTGAAGTCAAGGCTCATAAAGGATGGTATCAGTAGAGGTAGGGAAAATTAAATGAATTTGAGACTTATTTAGATGTTAGAAGAAACAAATCTTGGTAATCGATTAACTGAGGGAGAAATATGAAGGATGCCTTTTAAAGTTTTGATTCAGAACTGGTGCCATTTATAGAAACAACAGGTGCCATTTATAGGTTATACAGGTTGGAGGGAATACTCATAAATTCAGTTTTAGGCATGTTGAATTTGAGCTATCTTTGAGACATCTAATTGCTGTTTTGAGTAGGATGTTGTTTAATTAGGTATGGAGAGTAGAGAAGTCTTGCCTAGAACATGTTTGTAGATGAACCTGGCCTGTGGAAAGGGTACAGAGTGAAAAGAATTGGGGGCCTAGGACTCAACCCCGTGGAACTCCAAGGATTAAAGATCAGGTAGAGGAAAAGGAGTGCACAAAGGAGACTGAAAATCTGCCAAGGTAATTGAGGCTGGTGGACCATGAGAAGAATGTGGAGACGAGCTCAGGCAGAGAACTCCAGCAGCTGCCTCCTGTAGCTTAAGCAAAGAACTTCTCAATGAAAAGGAGGAGTCACTATCGGATGCTGCTGAAACGTAAGTTAGGTGAGGACTGAAGAGCACATCTTGCTTTTATCACATGGAGGTCATCATTGCCTTAAAGAGAGTGGTGGTAAGAACAGAAGGCAAAAAT
This sequence comes from Giraffa tippelskirchi, assembly GCF_054371585.1. Classification (NCBI taxonomy): domain Eukaryota; kingdom Metazoa; phylum Chordata; class Mammalia; order Artiodactyla; family Giraffidae; genus Giraffa; species Giraffa tippelskirchi. Next base: position 114,863,380 of record NC_137280.1, on the reverse strand, counting down.
GAGCCCATGAGAGGTGCATGAGGAAATGAACACATGTGGGATACTATAGAAGGTGAGATGTGATGAGGAGGCGGCAGCAGCAGCTGGCAGAGCTCTTATATGCAAATATAAATACATATTTCTTTTTTTCCTTTGTCCACTCCAATTATATTATACAGCATACATTATTCTACCCCTTTCACTTGGTATATATTGAAGCTCTTTGCATGTCAGTTCATAGAGAGCTTTCTCACTCTTAGGAGTAGTTCTGTGGTGTTCGGCTGGCTCTCTTCTAGGCAGAAGAGGTGATTTTGATTGTATGTGGCTTTGGGTAATGTTAACCCAGTTAATCCAACTATCCATCAAAGAAATCTGCTTGAATAAACTGGGTACATTCTCACCAAGAAATTCTTTGCCACTGTAAAAAGGAATGAGGGGAGATCTCTGCAACTTCCATTGTGGGATGATATTACTAAGTGAGGAAAAGTGCAGATAGCAAAACAAAGAGGAGATACCACAAAAGAAAAAGTGTGTATTTGCTTGTATTAAAAAAAAAAATAAAGAAAAGCCAAAAAAAAAGGATAAAAGCAGATCAATAAAGAACCCAGCTGCCAGTGTGGAGACACAAATTCCATCCCTGGGTTGGGAAGATCCCCTAGAGGAAGACATGGCAACCCACTCCAGTATTCTTGCCTGGAGAATCCTATGGACAGAGGAGCCTGGCGAGCTACAGTTCATAGGGTTGCAAAGAGTCAGACATGACTGAAGTTACTTAGCACGCACACACGTACCAATATAAAAGGTTACCTGTAAGGTGAAAGAAGAAAAACAAAAAGGATTAAGAGAATAAGGATAGAATTAAATAAAACTGGAAAAGTGTTCCATAAATATTGAAAGCAAAATGAAACAAATGACCCTAATAGTATACCATGTTGTTGGCTTAGTTGCATAGAGAAGAATTATCTCAATTGCCTTTAAATCACAGCAGTTTAAATAAATATCCTTAGTGGTTTATATCAATATTATGATTTATAATAAAATATATATATTTGGTGCATGAGTACTCAGTTATATCCGAAACCCCATGGACTGCAGCCCACCATACTCCTCTGTCCATGGAATTTTCCAGGCAAGAATACTAGAGTGGGTTGCCTTTTCCTACTCCAGGGGATCTTCCCGACCCAGGGATCAAGCCTGCGTCTTCTGCATTGGCAGGAGGATTCTTTACCCCTGAGCCGCCTGGGTACAGTTCTTAAAACCCTGGGAAATCCTAGGTGATGAGAGCCCCAAAGGTGTCTTTATTATGTTAATGATGTTTCTCTTGGACCCTGCCTTAGAATGGGATTTGATTTCCAGGACCAGTCACGTGATGAAAGGGTTGAAACTTTTAGTACCACACCAGGGAGGGGAGGGGGCCTGGAGGTTGAACTAGTTGCCAGTGGCCAATGATTTAATTAATCATGCCCATGTAATGAAGCCTCCATAAAACCCCAAAAGGACAGATTCAGAAAGCTCCTGAGTTGCTGAACATTGGAGATATGGGGAGAGTGATTCACTTGGGGAAGGCATAGAAATTCCATGCCCTTTCCCCATACATTGCCCTGTACATCTGTTCCATCTGGTTTTTTTCTCAAGGTATATCCTCTTATAATTAACTGGTGATCTAGAAATCAAAAGTGAGTTATGAGCCACTATAGCAAATTAATCAAACCTAAGAAGGGGACTGTGGGAACCTTTGATTTATAGCCAATTGGTCAGAAGTACAGATGATAACCTGGGCTTGTGACAGATGTCTGAAGGAGGCAGGGGGAAGTCTTATAGAACTGAGTCCATAACCTGTGGGATTTGATACTATCTCTAGGTTTTAGTAGGAAATGGCAACTCACTCCAGTATTCCTGCCTGGGAAATTCCATGGACAGAGGAACCTGGTGGGCTATAGCCCATGGGGTCACAAAGAGTTGGATATGACTGAACATGCATACTAGGTATTATAGATAATGTTAGAGTTGAATTGTAGGACACCCAGTTGGTATCCAAGAATTGCTTATTGATGTTTTAACCACCCCTGAGAAGCACATTGGAATTGAGTGAAGAACATTTACTATCTTACAGGCAAAAATGACTTCAAACAATTATGATGATTTTGGTGGATATAGTAAAAGTATATGGTTTTGTTTACAAGTGGAATTCTTATCTTTGAGAAATGTGTTCTGAAATATTGATGAAATGATATAATAGGGTATTAGCGTACTTGAGCATACTCTAATGGAAGAGATATAGGGGAGTTATATGGGGTTGGCCAAAAAGTTCATTTGAGCTTTTCCATAACATCTTACAGAAAAACCCAAGTGAACTTTTTGGCTTTCTCAGCCTGTTCCAACAAAGTACCAGAATTATGTGACTTTAAGCAACAGAAATTTATTGTCTCACAGTTCTGTGGGACCATGCTTTCTCTGAAACTCCAGATAGGGTCCTTCCTTGACTCTCCCTACCTTTTCGTGGTGACCAGCAGTCCTTGTTCCTTGGGTTGCAGCTGCATCACTCCAGTCTATGCTTCTGTTGTTATTTGGTGTTTCTGGGGGTATCTTGACATGATCTTTTTGTGCTTACCTGTGTCCAAATTTCCCTATTATAAAGATACCAGTCATATTAGATCCCACCCTAATCACCTCATCTTAACTTGATTGAATCTGTGAAGTTACTACTACCAAATAAGGTCATATTCTGACTTACTGGAAATTAGGACTTCAACACATCTTTTTGGTGATACAGTTCAACCCATAACAAGGTAATAAATGTAACAGCATTAGTAATTGTCGATGCTGACTTGGCCATTCATTGTACAATTCACTCTACTTTTGTACGTGTTGAACATTTTCTGTAATACAAAGCTTTAAAAATTAGAATTACAAACAACAAAATTTTTAAAACAGCATTTCTCTTTTTCATCAACATATAAGCATTATGGAATACATTTTCAGATGTGTAGTTCTATCCCCATTGTGGTGTTATGTATAATTCTCAGCAAATAGCTCCCTCAGTTCTCTGAGTGTGGAAAGTCTTGAGACTGCAAATGCATGTGACATTTTTATAGGAATAATTTTGAATCTAACCACCTGTTGAATAAGGTGGGTAAGGATATAGGTCTGGAAAGTTGACTTGGGTTCAAAGATTTTAATGCTGCCTTTAGCCTTCACACTACCCCATCCATCTAACCTATGGCTAAGCCTTTAAAATCCCATTTTAGACATTTCTTCCCCAAACTTTTGACCACACCTGTATGCCTTCCCTGCTTGCACTCACTACTATCTGAGGGTAGTTTGGATGCTGTTGTAAACTCACATTTGTATCCATTTCTGTCTTGTGTTTTTGTTTTATATGCAATGTGATTGCCTACTCCTTTTTTGTCTCTAATACAAAACAGTGAACTCCTTAAAGAAGTTAACTGTTTCTTTTCATTACCAGATCTGGAATGTCTTGTGGATCATGTACCTAGGATAACATATTGTAGGTGCTTTTTAAATATTTGAAGAATGAGTTAAATAAAGTACAATCAATGCTTTTTGAAATAAGAGTTCTATATAGTAACAAGGTTAAATTTGGTAGGAAGTACTATTGGAAAGGTGAGAAACAGATCAAAGGATTAAATTGAAGGTCAATAGCAATAGTCACTATAGAGTAAGAAAGTCCTGAACTTGGATGTATTAATGATGGTTGTTAGAAACCTCTTAGTGATACAATTTAAGGGAATTTGATGACTGACTAGACATAGAATGCAGGAAAGAGAAGGTTCTGAGATGAAACTAAGAATTTATGGCAGTGGAGCTGAGGAGGTTATGATATATCAGAGCTAGGAAACACAGAAAGAAAAGTTTGAAAGGAATGCACTGGTTTCAGATTTGGACAAACTGAATTTGAAGAAAAATACACAAATGGAAAATCTAGCAGGCAACTGGAAATAACTCTCTCAAGTGTTTTGAGAGTCAATATAGTCATTGACATCGGAGGTGTGGGAGTGGATGAAATCATGTGGGAAGAGAAGGTTGAAGAGAGACTCACAGAGATTCATAAGCACCAAGGGAAAGGAATCTAGACCTAATGACAGGTTTTAGTTGGGGTGGCAGTCATTGGCAAAATCACCTGGTCTCTAAACTTCTGACCTAAGTTACAGCCTTGTTTATGACATAGCTCAGGCCCAGGCTTGATTCTGAGAAGAGCAGAAGTTGAACTGCACTTAAGGAGACACATCTGTAGACTTACCAGAACCTTTAAACAGATCATAAAGAACAGTTAGGATGTCCACAATCCAGGACTCATGTCCCCTTCAGCAGGAAACATGAATTTTGGACTAAGGTATTGGCACTTGAAGTAGAGTGAAATGAGTTTCCCATTATTGGTATGGAACCTTGTAGCTGTAATTACGTCCATTAAAACATTAAAACTGCCCAAATCCTGTTTCGCTCATCTCCTTTAAACAAAACTTTTCAAAAGCATTTCTATACATGATGTTTCTCCCAGTGTTTCTACTGTGCACTCCAGTGGGGCTTTATTCCTGTTCTAAGAAAAGTAGTTATTAAATCCCAGATAGTCTCCATCTTGGCACAATCAGGGTTAAGTTTTTAGTTCTCAACACACACAAGTCCACTAGCAATTCCAGTTCTGTTAGTAGGTGATAAGAATGCAGTCACCATATACCTCTACCTTCTTTCTCACCTACTCAACTACAGGAACCTCATAATCTTCCCTGTTCCCTGCTTCTACTTGTGTGTCAACACTGTTCTCTACACAGTAGCCAACTTGAGTGAGGATGTAATTGCCTGAGACTTCCCAGCATACACAGAATAAAATTCCAGAGTCCTTACATGACCTGTTAGGCCTTATATGACTTGCCTCTAACTATTGCTTCAATATTATTTACCATTTTCTCTCTTGCTTAATGCACTCTAGTAGCCACACAGCCTCTTTGCTGTGTCTCAGAAGTCACCATACTTTGATATTTGCTGTTTCCTTCGCCTAGGAAGCTCTTGCTTCACACATCCATATGGTTGTTATTTATTTACTTATTATTTGTCACACCTTCCCACACATGCGCGTGCACACACACACACACAAACACACAAACACAAAACAAAGGTATAAGCTCCTTAAAGACTGAAATTCCTAGTCATCACATTCTCTACATTCCCTAGAACATTACCTGGCCCATAGTAGGCACTTGGTAAGTATTTGGGAATGGAAAGGATGTCTCCAGCATATGCAAAGATAACACACACACACAAAAAACAAAAATGTAGGGCTCCAGAAACTGCATGTAGTTCAGCATACCTGGCAAGAAGCCAGGGGAAGGAGATGAGTTCCAAGCTGAACAAAGGTTGTGTGTGTGTTAGTTGCTTAGTTGTGTCCAACTCTTTGCAACCCCATAGACTGCAGCCCACCAGGCCCCTCCGTCCGTGGGATTCTCCAGGCAAGAACACAGGAGTGGGTTGCCATTTCTTTCTCCAAAAGGAACTATAGAAAGAAAGAAAGTGAAGTCGCTCAGTTGTGTCCAACTCTGTGCAACCTCATGGACTGTAGCCTACCAGGCTCCTCCATCCATGGAACAAAGGTTAGGTCATGACATACTTTGTTGACCATGTTAAGTACTCTGTACCTTATAAGTTGAAGATAAGTTGGAGGATCTTAAGGAAGTTTGAAGCATGGTAAAATGTGAATTTTAGAAAATTACTCTGTTACAGTGTGGAGAGTGAGTTGGCAGAGAGCAAGACTATACAAAAAAAATCTTCATGACCCAGATAACCATGGTGCTATAATCACTCACCTAGAGCCAGACATCCTGGAATTCGAACTCAAGTGGGCCTTAGGAAGCATCACTACAAACAAAGCTAGTGGATGTGATGGAATCCCAGTTGAGCTATTTCAAATCCTAAAAGATGATGCTGTGAAAGTGCTGCATTCAATATGCCAGCAAATGTGGAAAACTCAGCAGTGGCCACGGGCCTGGAAAAGGGCAGTTTTCATTTCAATCCCTAAGAAGGGCAATGCCAAGGAATGTTTACACTACCACACAATTACACTCATCTCACATGCCAGCAAAGTAATGCTCAAAATTCTCCAAGCCAGGCTTCAACAGTATGTGAACAGTGAACTTCCAGATGTTCAAGCTGGATTTTAGAAAAGGCAGAGGAACAAGAGATCAAATTGTCAACATCAGGTGGATCACAGAAAAAGCAAGAGAGTTCCAGAAAAACATCTACTTCTGCTTTCTTTACTACATCAAAGCCTTTGACTGTGTGGATCACAACAAACTGTGGAAAATTCTTCAAGAGATGGGAATACCAGACCACCTTACCTGCCTCCTGAGAAATCTGTATGCAGGTCAAGAAGCAACAGTTAGAACTGGACTTGGAACAATGGACTGGTTCCAAATTGGGAAAGGAGTACGTCAGGGCTGTATATTGTCACCCTGCTTATTTAACTTATATGCAGAGTACATCATGCGAAATGCTGGGCTGGATGAAGCACAAGCTGGAGTCAAGATTTCCAGGAGAAATATCAATAACCTCAGATACACAGATGACACCACCCTTATGGCAGAAAGTGAAGAAGAATGAAAGTGAAAGAGAAGAATGGAAACATTGGCTTAAAACTCAGCATTCTAAAAACTAAGATCATGGCATCCAGTCCCATTGCTTCATGGCAAATAGATGGGGAAACAATGGAAACAGTGAGAGACTTCATTTTGGGGGCCTCAAGAATCACTGCAGATGGTGACTGCAGCCATGAAATTAAAAGATGCTTGCTTCTTCGAGAAAAGCTATGACCAACCTAGACAGCATATTAAAAAGCAGAGACCTTTGCCGACAAAGGTCTGTCTAGTCAAAGCTACGGTTTTTCCAGTAGTTATGTATGGATGTGAGAGTTGGACTATAAAGAAAGCTGAGCGCCAAAGAATTGATGGTTTTGAACTGTGGTGTTGGAGAAGATTCTTGAGAATCCCTTGGACTGCAAGGAGATCCAACTAGTCAATCCTGAAGAAAATCAACCTTGAATATTCATTGGAAGGACTGACATTGAGCTGAAACTCCAATACTTTGGCCACCTGATGTGAAGAACTGACCCATTAGAAAAGACCCTGATGCTGGAAAAGATTGAAGGGAGGAGGAGAAGGGGACTACAAAGCATGAGTCGGGTGGATGGCATCACCAACTTGATGGACATGAGCTTGAGCAAGCTCCAGGAGTTGGTGATGGACAGGGAAGCCTGGCGTGCTGCTGTCCATGGAGTCGCAAAGAGTTGGACAAGATTGAGTGACTGAACTGACTGAAGTCTAGAGGTGGTGATGGTTGTTATTAAGTTGACCAATCGTGTCCAACTCTCTTGCAACCCCATGGACTGCCTGCCAGGATCCTCTGTCCAAGGGATTTCCCAGACAAGAATACTGGAGTGGGTTGCCATTTCTTTCTCCAGAGGATCTTACCAACCCAGGGATCAAACCCGCATCTCCTGTATTGGCAGGCAGAGTCTTTACCACTGAGCCATCAGAATTAAGAGACTATGGTAGAAACATTAAAGTGTGAGAAGCAGAGTACCATTTAGGTACCTGAGTCCAGTGCTCAAGAGCTCTAGTAAACTTGTTGGTCATAAAACAGCAGTCTTTACATACAGACCTATATAAAGGTATAGGTCTCTAACTAAGGCAGGGTCTCTAACTTTACATTATAAATGACAATCCACAATTTTGGAATCTTTCTATCTTTTTCCCAGCACATGTAGCCTGCAACCAATGACTGGTGTTCACAGGGAAAGTACTCCAGTTTTATGACTGCCTCCCACTCTTCTACCCAAATAATGTTATTGAAAGTTGATCATTGAGCAAGATTTAGATGGACAAGGAACTTGGAAGGTATGAACAGAAAATTGAAAAAAAAAACAAAAAACTCTTCCTTCCATAACAATAAATAGGAAAGATGAGAGAGATTTTGAAATAGCAGAAAGATTTTGTGATTGGCTAAGTGAAAAGAAGCTATTATTACACTAAATACACACTGTGGGCTTTTCCAGAAGATGTGGTCCCTAATGAAATGAATGATTTATTGATACTTAGTTGTTGTTTTTTTTTTAATGAGTGTTATTCTCACTTGCCCTGCATGGCAAATACCAGTGCCTTGGAAAAGAGGAAAAGAAATAGTAAAGATGGGTGCATATAAAATTAGTCAAAGAGAGTGTGTAGAGTGAAGGGAAAAAAATCCCAAACTCTAGAGAAAGCAATTTTTAAAGGGGGAATAGAAGAAGTTACCCATGAAGGAAACTGATAAGTTAACTCTGGTAGAAGGAAAGAGAAAAGCAGAATATATTATGTTCACCAAGCAGAGACAATCTGTACACAGATTGTGAATGTCAAGTAGAAATGTCAAAATACAGTAAGATGCAGAGGAACCCTTGAAATGGTTACTGTAACCCAGGAGAAAATAAATAACTATATGTGTACCTATTCCCCTGGCAAAATTTAATATTCAATTAATTGCATCCTTACCCAATTAAAATTTATTTAACTTGATTCTGTTCTTTACCATGTTATCATGTTAGCCCTTTTTACCTTTTTTATATTTGATCTTTGACTCTTTTGTATATTGCTTGCATAACCTCTCTTGCTTGATGCATTAGCAAGGTTACTTTCCTATCTTGGAACCTTTGGTTGCATGCCTATCTGTTGTTACCTCAGTAGATTGATCTAATTCCTTCCTGTTTGAAGTGGCTCTGAAACCGTCTCATTACTTGTGTAATGTACTGTCCTGGAAGCAACTGCTACAAGTGTTTGAATCGTGTGTGTGTGTGAAATTAATATATAAGTAATTGAGAGTATTTGACATTGTTCAAAAATTTATATATAAATTGTTGAGGAAGATTAATAAAACATTTTGTATATAATTCAGATGCCATTAGGAGGTTCTGTAGGTTAAAAGAGTATGCTAATCTGCTTACAAAGAATACTTAGGATAGAAAAGGAAAGTGAAATATATTTAGATATGGGTAGATAGATAAGTATAATTACATGTATAGAATATATATATATATGTTTTTTAATACGGTGGTGAGTGCCTATAATAAGAGGAATGAACTGTGTAAACTCAAGTACCCCTGTATTCACTATTTACAATAGCTCAGACATGGAAGCAACCTAGATGTCCATTGACAGATGAATGGATAAAGAAGTTGTGGTACCTATACATAATGAAATACTATTCAGCCATAAAAGGAATGCATTTCAGTCTGTTCTTACGAGGTGGATGAACCTAGAGCCTGTTATACAGGATGAAGTAAATCTGAAAGGAAAAACAAATTTCATATATTAATGCATATATATGGAATCTAGAAAAATGGTACTAACGAACCTATTTTCAAGGCAAGAAGAGAGATGCAGACATAAAGAACAGACTTTGGACACAGCAGGGGAAGGAGAAGGTGGGACAAACTGAGAGAGTAGCATTAACATATGTAGATTACTATGTGTAAAATAGCCAGTGGGAAGCTGCTGTAGGCACAGGCAGCTCAACCTGGTGCTCTGACAACCTAGAGGAGTGGGATGGGGTGGGAGTTGGAGAAGAGGTTCAAGAAGGAGGGGACATGTGGATACTTATGGCTGATTCATATTGGTGTATGGCAGAAGCCAACACTATTGTAAAGCAGTTATCCTCCAATAAAAAATAAATAATATTATTTTCTACAAAACAGTTAAAAACACTCAGTTAACTTTTGAATGGATTCTGAATGATACAAAGGAATTTGGCATGAGGGAAAAGGGATGAAGACTTTCCAGATTACGAATGATTATACAAATAAGAGAAATGTCATAAAGATAATTTAAAATTCTGTCATGGGCTTTGGACTCTGATCCCAGACTGCCTTTTCTAATTTATGGTTCCTCTTTTAATCCTTCTCCATTTTTCCGTGAACTGATTCTCCTGGTCACTCTTACACTCACCCTCTTTAAATGGGTTTGTTTAGTCTTTTCTCCACATGCTTGTTCTCAGCTTTTGTTGGCTTATTTCTCTGTACTGCTTAATTAAATCTCCTAAGTTTTTCTTATTATCTTTTGGCCAGATATTGAGACCTTATTTGAATACCATCAATATTCAGTCTATACATTTAGTAGCCAAATGCTGTATCACATGAAACATTTTCAGTTTTTTCTTTCCTCTCCAGGATGGAAGAACAGTTATAAAACCACAAAGTCAACTCAAACACAAGGTCATTCATTTCAGGAACTGATAATGAAAAGATCCAAAAGGAGTGGACCCTGGGACTTCAAATCAGAAAAACCCTGCAGATATGAAGGCAGATTAGAGAAAAAGCAGGAGAAAAAAGAAAGTGTACAGATAGTTTCAGTTACTCACAAAAAAATCCTCACTATAGAGAGAAAACATAAAAATACTCAATTTGGCCAAAACTTGAGCCCAAGGTCAGTCTTTTTTAGGCAACAGGTGATCCCCAGAGAAAAAGCCCCACCAAAATGTGAAATACAAGGAAACAGCTTCAAACAGAATTTCAGTTTATTTAATCAACAAAAAACCAACACAGCTGGGAAACGTTATAAATGTAGTATGTGTGAGAAAACTTTCATTAATACTTCATCCCTTCGTAAACATGAGAAAAACCACAGTGGAGAGAAATTATTTAAATGTAAAGACTGTTCAAAAGCCTTTAACCAAAGTTCAGCACTTATTCAACATCAAATAACTCATACTGGAGAGAAACCCTATATATGTAAAGAATGTGGGAAAGCCTTCACTCTCAGTACATCCCTTTATAAACACTTAAGAACACATACTGTGGAGAAATCCTATAGGTGTAAAGAATGTGGTAAATCCTTCAGCAGAAGATCAGGCCTTTTTATACATCAAAAAATCCATGCTGGAGAAAACCCCTATAAATATAATCCAGGTAGGAAAGCATCTAGTTGCAGTACATCCCTTCCTGGATGTCAGAGAATTCATTCCAGAAAAAAGTCCTACTTATGTAATGAATGTGGTAATACCTTTAAGTCTAGTTCATCCCTTCGTTATCATCAGAGAATTCACACAGGAGAGAAACCTTTTAAATGTAGTGAGTGTGGGAGAGCCTTCAGTCAGAGTGCATCTCTTATTCAACATGAAAGAATTCACACTGGAGAAAAGCCTTACAGATGTAATGAATGTGGAAAAGGCTTCACTTCTATTTCACGACTTAATAGACACCGAATAATTCATACTGGTGAGAAGTTTTATAATTGTAATGAATGTGGTAAAGCCTTAAGTTCCCACTCAACACTTATTATTCATGAAAGAATTCATACTGGAGAGAAACCATGTAAATGTAAAGTGTGTGGGAAAGCCTTCAGACAAAGTTCAGCTCTCATTCAACATCAGAGAATGCACACTGGAGAAAGACCCTATAAATGCAATGTGTGTGGAAAAACATTCAGATGTAACTCATCCCTTAGTAATCATCAGAGAATTCACACGGGAGAGAAACCATATCGATGTGAAGAATGTGGGATATCTTTTGGCCAAAGTTCAGCTCTTATTCAACATCGGCGGATTCATACAGGAGAGAAACCCTTCAAATGTAATACATGTGGGAAAACTTTTAGACAAAGCTCATCACGTATTGCTCATCAGAGAATTCATACTGGAGAGAAACCCTATGAATGTAATACATGCGGGAAACTTTTCAATCACAGGTCATCTCTTACTAATCATTATAAAATTCATATTGAAGAGCACCCCTAGGAAGTAGATTTGCATGTGTGAAGTTCTGAAACCAAAGCTCCCCAGAATACATGAGAATGATGTAATAAATGTAATGGATATGAAAAGCCTTTCTATAATTTAGTCCTCATCAGATAATAAAATCCTAAGGACAAATCTATGTAATGCATAATGAGGAAGCCTTTCAGACAGTTTGTAATAACCTAAAATGAAGAATCCCTGACTGGAGACATTGACTTTGGGCATTTGTAAAATAATCTCTACAGCAGCGTAGTCTGCCTATCATATGTAATTGTTATAAGCATCTGGGTGATGAGGGGAGGTGTGCACTGGATTTCCCATTGAAATAAATTAAATGTTAATGCTTTTTTAAATAACTGACATTGTAATAGCATATAACAGATGTGGTCAAAGAAATTATACATTTTTAGAAAAAAAGGACCAAATAAAAGATAAAAATGAACTGTAAACTACCTCTCTATTTCTGGGGTTTGTCCTTTTCCTGACTTGCTGTCAAACTTTGTGCATGGATTTCATTTAAAAATAGAAATAAAAGTCTGTTCTCTTCTTCCTTTGTTCTTCTAGTAATTGCTATAAATTGCAAATTTTCTACTCAGAATTTTTTTCTTTTTTTTGCTTTAAATTAATTTATTATGAAAGTATACTTGCTAAATACTGTGAGCTGTCGTCTTAGGGATATTAAATGGAAAAATAAGCAGTTTTCAAAGCTATTTAAAGTATTTAATACAGTATTGAAAGTTATTAAATGTTTAATATATATGTATTTAATAATATAGATTCTAATTTCACACCAGAAGGAGCTGTCAAAGGTAGTTTAATGAATCTAGCATATGTGCCAAAATGTTGAAAGGTACATTGATCATGTCATGAAATAGAGTATGTTTTTCCTTCTTGGTGTTCTTTAGTGTCAAAAACAATTTCAGGAAAACAAAAGGAATAATTATAAACAACTCAGTGGTTTGTTTTTCCCCTAGCCTTGGGGCAGGTACTGTATTGCACACTGGAAACTTTAAGAAAAAAGCACAGGCCTTTAAGAAGCTATGAATGAAGTAAAGGGAATAGAGTTGAGGGACTATTAGATGAGTAAAGCAAATTATGTCAGTGTATACAAGTGTGGTTGTTTTAACAGGCAAATAGATTGTGAAAATAGTTTGCAGTGCAAGAACATTGTAGCAATTTGGACATGAAGAATGAGATTGAACCTAACTAAGGAAGCCTGATTACATCAGAGAAAGTTTTCCAGGAGCAATGATCCCTGAGTCAGATTTCGAAAGAATAATAAGAACTCTCCAGAGGTCGAGATAAGCCTTCCAAATAAGAGGAAAGGTAGAGGTGGATATTCAAGTATAAAACTAGTGATCAGGAGAATGGCAGATGTTAAAGTTTGAGTAGAAGGTAAGAGACCAGATAACAAAAGCCCTATTTGCCATGCAAGGAAGTTTAGATTTTATACTGAAATTGATAGTTAAAGATGTTAAGCAAGGGACATTGTTTTGGCAACAGTGTGCAGAGAATGTATTTAGGATTTATTAAAGCTGTGTAGACTGATGCCTAGAAATCTGAGCGATGATAATTCAAGTGATAGATGAATGAGAGTCCAAACTAAAACAAGAACAGCACATTTGGAGAATAGGATACAATATATTAGAACAAATAGGATGGTGTTCAGAAGCAAATAAATGAGGTTGGTGAGTGAGAAGAAAGCTAAGATGGCAAGTAAGTTTGACAGGTATCCTGTACATAGTGAATATGTCTTGTATGGACTGATTTTGAACTGCATCTTGTGTTGATTTTTTTAAAATCGCCCTTAATGTAATTAGTTGTATTTTTTTCCCAATAATGAAAATTGAGTAGTTAGAGCTGTATTTCTGTTTCAATAATTGGCACTTAAATTACTTAAATAGCAATGCTAGCTGAAAATTGTACCTCCACAGAGATCTGAACAATTCTTTATAGTCTCTTCTGTATTTTTGGCTGCTGCTGCTGCTAAGTAGCTTCAGTCGTGTCCGACCCTGTGCAACCCCATAGACAGCAGCCCACCAGGCTCCGCCGTCCCTGGGATTCTCCAGGCAAGAACACTGGAGTGGGTTGCCATTTCCTTCTCCAATGCATGAAAATGAAAAGTGAAAGTGAAGTCCCTCAGTCGTGTCCAACTCTTCATGACCCCCTGGACTGCAGCCTACCGGGCTCCTCAGTCCATGGGGTTTTCCAGGCAAGAGTACTGGAGTGGGTTGCCATTGCCTTCTCCGATATTTTTAGCTGAGAAAAGACCAAAGTTGGAGGGTTGGGGGGTGGGGGTGGGGTATGTGCTAAGCTTAGTCACATCTGACTCCATGGATTGTACTGCTGCAATCAGAGGAGGGAGCACAGGGCAAGGAGCTTGGGAGAAGGCTGTACCACTGGATAAATATTTGTCCTAGACAGTCCCACTACGACTGAGATTTAATTGGAAAATTATAGACTCCTCCACCACACCCTGACCCCCACCCCAGAACTTGCCACCACACCAGCAACTCTGGATTATAGCAGAAAGAGCTACAAAATACAGACTCTCCTTGAGGAGTGTTCTGCTTGCAATGTGGGAGACCTGGGTTCGATCCCTGGGTTGGGAAGATCCCCTGGAGAAGGGAAAGGCTACCCACTCCAGTATTCTGGCCTGGAGAATTCCATGGACTGCATAGGCCTTGGGGTCTCAAAGAGTCGGACCAGCTGAGCAACTTTCACTTTCATTTCAGGAGTGTTTAGTGTTTTGTCAATAGTGAAGACAAAGACAAGGATACTAGAGGAACTTGAAGATTCTGGAACCTATGGTTGCCCAACTCCTAGCCAAATTAACACAAATCTGAGATAAAAAAACTATGACTGTGTGGGATTTATCCTAGAAATTGAGGATATGTACAACATAAGAAAATCAATCAATATAATGCACTGCACTAGTAGAATGAAGGCAAAACACACACACACAACCATCTTGATGCAGGAAAAACATTTCACAAAATTCAGTAACCTTTCATGATAAAATTACTGAGCAAACCAGGAATAGAAGGAAATTTCCTTAACATGATAAAGTACATTAATGAAAAATCCACAGCTAATCTCATATTGAAGAGTGAAAAGCTGACAGCTTTCCCCCTAAGATTAGGAACAAACAAGGATGCTTGATTTTGCCACTTTTATTCAAGACTGTACTGGAAGTTGTAGTCAGAGCAATTAGGCAAGGAAAAGAAAGAGAAGGCATTCAAACTAGAAAGCAAGAATTTTCTCAATTTTCAAATGACATGACTTTATATATAGAAATCCAAACAACCATCAAAAATCACTTAGAACTTTTAAATGAGTTTACAGTGTTTCAGGATACAAGACCAGCATGTAAAAATCAGTTTTATTTCTACATGAAAGTAATAGAAAATATAAAAGTAAAATTCATGTACAATAGCATCAAAAAGGATAACATATTTAAGGAGAAATTTAACCAAGTAAGTCCAAGACTTATACACTGAAAACTACAAAGCATTGCTGAAATATATTAAAGAAGACCTAGATGTAAATAAATGGAAAGAACGTTTGATATTCATGAGCTGGAAAACATAATAGTGTTAAAATAACAATACTACCAAAATGATCTACAAATTCAATGCAATCATTATCAAAATTCCATTAGCTTTTCTGCAGAAGTGGAAAAGCAGATCCTAAAATTCATGTGAAATTGCAAGGGATCCCACACAGTGGAAACAATCTGGAAGAAGAACACATCTAGAAGAACATTTCCCAGGTTCAAAACTTACTACAAAGCTACAGTAATCAAAACAGTGTGGTATTGGCATGTAGAAAAATATGTAGTTTAATGGAATCAAATTGAGAGTCTACAAAAAAAATTGTAAAATTGATTTTTTACAAGAGTAAAAAGACTGTTCAGTGGGGAAAATAGTCTCATCAATGGCTAATGCTGAGACTACTGGATATCCACATGCAAAAAGAAAAAATGATTCTGGACACCTACTTCACAACACATACAAAAATTAACTCTGAATGAATCAAAACCTAAATGTAAGTGCTAAAACTGTTTTTAAAAACTATAAAATTCTTAGAAGAAAACGTAGGTGAAAATCTACATGACCTCATATCAAGCAACATTTTCTTAGATATGACACAAAACACAAGCAAACAAAGAAAATGTCAATAAATTGAACATCATTGAAATTAAGACTTTTGTGTATTGAAAGACACTAGCAAGAGAATTAAAAGGACATCTCATAGAATGGAACATGATATTTGCAAATATTTTCTAAAAGCCTCAAGTCTGAAATATTTTTTTAAAAAGTCATAATGCAACACAATTCAATTAAAAAACACAATGCAATTAAAACGGGGGCAAAGTAATTAAATAGACATTTCCCTAAGGAAAATATACAAACAGCCAATAACCAAATGAAAAGATGTTCAACATCATTAATCATAATGCAAGAAATGTAAGTCAAAACCACAATGAGATATATCAGATCCATTATGTGATATAATAAATCCAAAAATACCACATGGATATTTTTTAATAACATGTTAGTAAGGACATGAAGAAATTGAACCCTTGTGCATGAATGATGGAACGTTAAATGGTGCTGCTGCTGTTGAAAACAGTTTAGTGATGTTAAATACAGAATTACCATAGACCAAGAAATTCAACTCCTAGGTACATACCCAAGAGAACTGAAAACAAATGTTCACACAAAAACCTGTTCACAACTGTTCAAAGAAGCACTATTCACAATAGCCAAAAGATGGAAACAACTCAAGTATCTATCACTCAATAAATGGATAGATAAAACATAGTATATCCATACAGTGAAATATTATTCAGCAATAAAAAGGAATAAAATGTAGATACATGCCAAAACATGGATGAACCTTGTAAACATTATGCTAAGTGAAGGAAGTCAGACACAAAGGTTATGCACTGTATGACTCCATTTATGCAAAATATCCAGAATAGGCAAGCCAAGAGACAGTATATCACTGGTTTCCAAGGGCTGGAGAACAGATGAATGAGGAGTGACTGCTTAATGGGTACAAGATTTCCTTTGGGGTATGATGACACTGTTCTGAAGCTAAGTAATGGTGAGGATTTAAATGCCACTGAATTGTATGGACTGAAAACAAATAGACTGCCAGTTATTTCACCAAAAAAATTGGGTTTTTTCAACAGAGAATTACAATTCAGGGTCTGCAAGCATGGCAATTCACAGGCAAGTCCCCCAAACAGCAAAAGAAGTAGAACTCAAACATTGTCTGCTTCAATTCTGGGAAATCTTTACTTTCAGGTCACCTGATGATGTGCAGGTCCAGTTAGGGTAGGAATTTTAGAGTTTCCAGTAAGACTGGGTTGTTGTTTGGTCCAAACCAGAGCATCCTCTCTTTTTTCTTTTATTAATTTTTTATTGGAGAATAATTGCCTTACAATATTGTGTTGGTTTCTGGCATACAACAATGTGAATCAGCCATAAGTATACATATATCCCCTCCCTCTTGAGCTTCTCTCCCATGCTCCCCTCCCCAACCCCCCAGGACATCACAGAGCACTGGGCTGAGCAGAGCATTCTCTTTTTATCAAAACAATTACTGAATTTCCAATCTTGTTTTTCCTTTCCCAAGGCCAATTGTTGAACTTCTCTGGGCCAGTTTTCCTAAGTTATCATTTGGGGAAATACCCTTTTGGACCATGACAGAGGTTCAGCTGCTATTGGTCCCTTTAAGAGAAGCATTCCTTGTGGAAATGTCAATAAGATAAATTTCCCTTAGCTTTTAGAGCATTAAGTTTAGAATGCCCTGAAATCTTAAGAGCTAAAGTGGCAGGTAAAAGTATTGCATCTAATAACACCTAAACATAAGGGCCATTTTAAATTTTACTCCAGCTAGAAGTAAGTAAGCCATGACGCATTTACAACATTCCAAAATAATAAGCTACAAAACATACAGAAGTTTGTCTATATGAGAGAAACTTGAAATACATTTTCAGCAAAAGCTGACTAATCTGAGAAAACCTTGCAATTAATGTTTGTTTGGGGTTTGGGGACACTTAAGGACACCATAAAACCTATCTGGAACTAGGTATAGCTCTTGTTCTGGTATCAGATGCCC
The DNA here is from genome assembly GCF_054371585.1 of Giraffa tippelskirchi. NCBI lineage: Eukaryota > Metazoa > Chordata > Mammalia > Artiodactyla > Giraffidae > Giraffa > Giraffa tippelskirchi. Next base: position 114,845,500 of record NC_137280.1, on the reverse strand, counting down.
TAAATATCAAACCTGGGTTTGGGCAAACTACAATTTTCCTTGACAACCTCATGTCTCTTTAATGCTAAAAGTTTTAGCAAGTGGATGCTATCTTCCTGTGAAGAGGCCTGAGGACAGCAAAAAAGCAAATCATCCACATATTGCAACAAAGTAGAATTTCTGGGAACTTTATATTATCTAGATCAGCCTTGAGGATTTGTGAGAAATAAGAACTCTCAGTAAAACCCTGAGGCATTACTGTCCAGGTGAACTGGTTTTATTCCAAGGTGAAGGCAAAAATGATACACAATAGTCCATCAACTGAAATACTAAAAAATGCACTGCATAAATTGAATTACAGTGGAACATTTACATCCAGTGGGAATGGATGTTAGTAAAGTATGAGGGTTAAAAACAACAGGGTGTGGAGGGATAATGACATTGTTTATTGTTCTGAGGTCCCCAGCAAACCTCCACCCTCAGCCTTCAGGTTTTCTCATTAGTAAAATAGAGGTATTACAGGAACTATTGCAAGAAATGGGTCTTTGAGACTTGTAATGTCCTATCATGGGCTTTATGCCATGAAAAGATTCTTTACTTATAGGATATTGGGTAATTCTGGGGAGAGGTTTTGACGGATCTATTTGAATCAATGGATAGTACACTGTGAATTTTGTCAATATCAATTGGCGATTTTGTCTATAAGGAGGGTAGTAGTTGATTTAATAAAGATAAATGATCAGCGTTTCCGGAATCAGCTCAGAGAAAGAGCTGATAAAAGATGTCAAAAAGGAGAGCCAGTGGGTGGTGGCCCTTGCTGGGGACCCTCCACTGGCCCCAAGGGGACAGAAAAGTGGCTCTTAGTCCAGCACATGCATATTGAGGCAAGTTAAAGGGTTTAATATGAAGCTAAGAAGCAGATAATGCCAGAAAGCAAGCAGTAGTTGGTATACATTTATTGAGTGGGGCAGCATTTCCTTCTACTGCTGCTGAGATGGCAGAAATTAGTCGAATTCAGTAGGAAATGGAATACACCAAAGGTCAGTAAGTGAGGGTCCTGGAAAAATGAAAGATAGCACCAACAAATGCTGACCTGGAACAAGGATTCCAAGAAGGAGTTTCAAATGCTAGTGTGATTATGCAGGTCCCAGAGAGAATTGTAGCAGGAAATAATTAACATTCCATTTTCAAGACCAGTAGATTTCAAGACCAGACCTTACACAGTCAACTCCCTTAAAGCCTATGGCACAAAAACACCACCACCTGTACTTAACCTAAGTGAAAGACCACTAGATTTTCTGGATTTAGAAGGACCTTCTCCATCCCCTCAAAATGAAGACATCCATGCAGTTGGCAGGCTAAAAATAAAGCTCTCTATGAGTGAAAATGCTGTTCACCAAAATGGATAGCTGGTTAGAACTGACTCCATGTATGGCTTTTCAAATAAATATGCAAGGATTGAAGGAACTTCAGGAGACATAACAGTTGTAGATACAGCTTCATTACGACTACAGACGTCTGCAGCTTCTGGAAGAGAAGAACAAAGAACATGCTAAAAAGAAATGGTCATGTATTCAATTACTGTAGCATTCTGGCTGCTTAATAGCTGGCTCTGGGTTTGCTGCTAGAGGTAACCTCAACTCAGAAACGTTGTCTCAATAGCTGGAAATACACATTTGCAAACTTAAAAAAAAAAAAGATGTCAAAGAGTCACTTAATTCATCTGGTTGGCTGCTTTGATGACTATTGTCAAATTCCAGAATTATTTTCCCTTTTCAGAAGAAAGCAATTTCAGCATGATACTACTTTAAGAATTATCAGCGTAATATATTAAAGGGGGCAGAGGAACTAAGGAGAAAAGAGTGTGTGTCTCAAAGGGCCCAAACAAAAGAGAATCAGTTCACAAACAGGAATCTCTTGTGACTCTCATTAGAGATCCCCATTATTTGAACTCAAGGCAGGAACTGCTTTATAGTAGTGGGGTTGAGCATCAAGAGTGGCTCAGATGGACTAGAAGAGATCCATCTCAAATCTGGAGGAATGGTTCTCCAAGCTGATAAAGAGGGAGGATTGAGAAAAGCCCCTACAGTTCCTTGGAGCCCCACACCTGGGAATTGGGAAGAAGTTGGAAAGCCTGGCTAGAGGGCTGATGGTGACTGAAGTGCTTGAGCCTGTTATCAATCTCCTTTCCAGTGTCCTCTTTGCACTAATAACAGAAGCTAGGAAGGTTTTTGTTTCTTTTAGGAAACTTTATTTGCTGAAATTTAGGATTGAGAATTTTGGCAGTTTTCCTTTAAGGTGACTCATCCAGAATGTGAGAGAGCTGGTTTATCAGATTAACTAAATCTGGAGTGGACAGTTTTCCATTACACCCTGTTTCTTTTTACTAGATCCTTGTTCAGACAATTAAATCTACATGAGTGGGATCAACATCTGAAAGAAGACCAGAATTTTCTTTAAAAATAACCTGAAGTTGATTTAAATAGCGATGAACATTCATCAGATGTTTGTATGTAAGCATGAATTTTGTTCCTTTATTCCTATCATTAAGCTTTGGAAAAGTGCTAGGAATTGCCCAATGAAGTCATCTAGGGATTTCTTGGGCCTGATGGTATAAGTTAGAAGGTTGCTCTTCTGGTTCTAATTTCTAAATCAGAAATTTTCACTCAGTGCTGGAAATGGCCTTCACCAACAAGCTTATGATCTAACTGATATAGATCAAGGAAACAAGATTGGTAAGATTAATATATTAAATTCCTTAGCAAATCTGCGAGGATCTTTGTTTACTTTGGGAAATACTTTGAATAATGCTTACAGTTCAGTTTTAGTCCAAAGAATATAAAAATTTAAGAGTCTAACCTCTGGATTCTCAGAAGGCTTACTTAATTCAAAGAGACAGGTTCTGAGGGGTTCAGAAGAAAATGGGATGAGGAGAGCTTCAGGAGGAAAGAGAAATTCAGTGAGAAAATTAGTGTGGGGAAACTGAGGGTACAGAGGAGGAATAGACAGTATAAGGGGGAAGGAAAAAGGTGACCCTGGAGGCAGGGTCACTTCTGAGCACAAGTTCCCAGAAGAGGGGAGCAAGATAGTGCTAGAGGCAGAGCCTGAGACAAAGAGTCTGGGGAAGAAGAACGTGAGTCTTCAGGAGCTATTTTATCTTTCTTTAATCATTTGTTTGCCTCAGTTGATCTTCAAAATCTTATTTTGCAGAGAAGCAATTTTAGAACACCTGATTACCACCCTACGCTGAGTCATTTGCCCCTTCCAACAGAAACACAAGGCTCTATCATTTCAGGTTCTTAGCTGTGTGCAATAGAGGGTTGTGGTTTGTTTGTTTGTTTGTTTTCATCTCTCCTGTAGCATTTAGGAGGACAGGAAATTGAGCTCAGAGCCCCACTGAGGTAGATTCTATTAGCTGTTGCTCAATGTCAAGTTTCTTGTTTCTATGTCCAGATTCAGAGTCTGCATGAGTATATCTGATTCCAGAAGTGCAGTGAGGAGGCTGCAAATGGAAGCATCTGTTATTTTCTGGGAAGATTTTATTTCTTCCCAAGACCACAAAGTGGGGAAATTCCTAAAACATAAGATAGAGGCTCAGCCACTGAGAAACTGAAAGGATGGATGATGGGTTCTAGAAGGCCCTGCATACTTCAACTTATACAAAGAGGAATCACTAGAGACCATGCATGGCATCTGCCCTGGGATTTCCACTCTAATGTGCTGTGCTTAGTCACTCAATCATGTCTGACATTTTGTGAACCCATGGACTGTAGCCTGCCAGGCTCCTCTGTCCATGAGGATTCTCCAGGCAAGAATATTGGAATGGGTTGCCATGCCCTCCTCCAGGGGATCTCCCAACCCAGGGATTGAACTCAGGTCTCCTGCACTGCAGGCAGATTCTTGACAGTCTGAGCCACCAGGGAAGCCCTTCCACTCTAATAGTTTGTTTTATAGTTGCTGACGCCACAAAGCATGTGTTCGACTTGACAGTCAGCTAGATTGCCACAGGGAGTTGCCATCTAGGTGAAAGCAGATGCCAGCTTTAAGGGTCCCTAGTAGGTATTTTGTCAAGGATACCATTGAGAAGAGTTGGCATTTTAAGCAGATCTAAGAGGACTGGATGGCAGTGATTAAGACAGAGAACAGGAGACACTGATCGTGGTCCAGAGAAGGTGAAAGTGGAACCAGCAAAAAGTGGACTATAGCAGCTTAAATGATGGGTAATCAAAATGTGATATATCCATACATTATATATTGTTCACTCATAAAAGACATAAAGGGACAAACACTGCAGTATGGATGAACCTTGAAGACATTACGCTAAGTGAAAGAAGCTAGTCAAAAAAGCGCCAATATTATATGATTCCATTTATATGAAATGTTAAATAGAGCAAATCTGTAGAGACAGAAAGTGAATTAGTGATTGTTTAAGGCTGGAGGTGGGATGAAGAAGTGACACTCTATTTCTTTTTGTTTCTTTATAGATATTCTCAGTATGGTAAGACATCATTTTTCTTTATTTTTTTTAATGTAAAATATTTATTTCAACTAAACAGCAAAGAATGCAGACTACATATAATAGCCATATTCAACTATATGCTACTAATAAAAGATGCACTTTTTTTCTTTTTATTTTTTTATTGAAGGATAACTGCTTTACAGAATTTTGTTGTTTTCTGTCAAACCTCAATATGAGTCAGCCATAGGTATACATATATCTCCTCTCTTTTGAACCTCCCTCCCATCTCCCTCCCTATCCCACTCCTCTAGGCTGATACAGAGCCCCTGTTTGAGTTTCCTGAGCCATACAGCAAATTCCTGTTGGCTATCTATTTTACATACGGTAATGTAAGTTTCCATGTTACTCTGTCCATACATCTCACCCTCTCCCCATGTCCATAAGTCTATTCTCTATTTCTGTTTCTCCACTGCTGCCCTGTAAACAGATTCTTCAGTACCATTTTTAAGATTCTGTATATATGCGTTAGAATACGATATTTATCTTTCTCTTTCTGACTTACTTCACTCCGTATAATAGATTCTAGGTTCATCCACCTCATTAGAACTGACTCAAAGGTGTTTCTTTTTGTGGCTGAGTAATATTCCGTTGTGTATATATACCACAACTTCTTTATCCATTTATTTGTCGATGGACATCTACGTTGCTTCCATGTTCTAGCTATTGCAGCGCTGCAGTGAACAATGGGATACATGTGTCTCTTTCAATTTTGGTTTCCTCACAGGGTATATGCCTAGGAGTGGGATTGCTGGGTCATATGGTGGTTTTACTCCTGGTTTTTTAAGGAATCTCCATACCGTCTTCCATAGTGGCTGTATCAATTTATATTCCCACCAACAGTGCAAGAGCATTCCCTTTTCTCCAGGGAAGTTTAAATCATTTGTAAGAGGGCAGTCTTCCATGTCTTTGTTTTTCTCTGCCCAGTCAACCTGCTTTGTTCTTTGACTCAGGGCCCTTCCCTCTGTGCATGCACATCCTTTAGCCAAGATGGATTTTTGCACAAGGGCCTTTGGGAAGTTAGTAAAACTTATAATGGTTTGGCGTCCCTTCCCTTTCTGACCCCACAGAACCTTTCTGCACACGCGCAGTCAAGGTCTCCCTGACCCCAAGGATGAGAAATACGTGACCTCTTGGTCTTTTACCCAGGCAGTGCTTAATCCCTCTCTGTCCCTGTCATTATCGTTATCTTAAAGTGTCCACAGGAGACGAAGTCCAGCTATTTACCCTGTTCTTGTTGTTATTTCTATCTTGAAGTATAAACAGGAGGCTGGCTGTAAACTTCTGATCTGGAGCCCATCTATACCCTGCCTCAAGAAATATGAACAGGAGGCTAGTTGTAAATGTCTGGCCTGGAGCCCATCTATCTCCTGCCTCAGGTCCACACAGAAATGCACATGAGGAAGGACCAGTTTTTAAACATAAAATCCAGGGTCCCTGTGGTTGAAGGGGGCAGGGGCAAATGCTCCTTCAAAATATTTAGGTAACTGGGATCCTATTTCCCAGAAGTTTTTCTCTAGAGTAGAAGGACAATTTACAAAAAGCCCTAACAGCTCAAAAACCCTGCAGGCATTAATACCAGCCAGTTTCAAGGGCACAGCCCAGTCCTGAAAGACTCAGGCTGAATGCTTAACAGCACAGATCTAATAGAATAGTCCTTGTTCCAAAAGGAATCAAGCTGAAAGTGAGGGAATCCCAGTTGGAACAGCTTGATTTCAAGTCAGGTCAATGTGCCAAAAGAGTACTTGAAGATAAACAAGGCTTTAATCAGAAAGAACAAAACCTTAATATAGATCCTGAATAAAACCTGGAGATCTGCAAAGCAAAGAGGGCAACTCAGATCCAGGAGAAAGACTTAACCTTCAAACCCCAGGGTCCCTAAGAAAAGCATCAAGCATCAGTGAGCTCAATGTTTGTATCACACCTGTTTGAGCACCCACCTTCCAGTTGTTGGAGGTCTTCTCTGGATCCCTATGTGGGCCAAAAATGCTGACCTTAAATAGACTGACAGTTATTTCTCCAGCAAAAATGGGTTTGTTCATGATCATCAAAGAATTGCAATTTGGCATCAGCAACCATGGCAAGCCACATGCAATCTTTTGCAATAAAGAGAGAACTTATTTATGGGGGAGGGGTGAAGAAAAGAGTTCAAACTGTAGTAGCTTCTCATTGATTGCACTGTAACCATCTTTCATTGACTGAGCTCTTGCCAGGCAAGAGAAAAAAGTCTTTCACGTTCCACTATGGTTGTAGGGTGTTAGAGCTCCCCCTTCTGGCCTCCTTGCTCCATTTTTATCAACAATTGAGATTTCTGTGTATTAATTTTTACAGGCATCATCTTTTGATTAAGCATTACTAGGTCTTCTCAATCCTGAACCAGTCAGTTGTTCTATACAAGGTTCTAACTGTTGCTTCTTGACCTGCATACAGGAACTAAAGAACCTCTTAATGAGGGTGAAGGAGGAGAGTGGAAAAAGCTGGCTTAAAACTCAACATTCAAAAAAACTAAGATCATGGCATCTGGTCCCATCACTTCATAGCAAATAGAAGAGGAAACGGTGGAAGCAATGACAGATTTCCTCTTCTTGGGCTCTAAAATCACTGTGGAATAGTGACTGCAGCCATGAAATTAGAAGACCATTGCTTCCTACAAGGAAAGCTATGACAAACCTAGACAGTGTGTTAAAAAGCAAAGACATCACTTTGCTGACAAAGGTCCATATAGTCAAGGCTATGGTCTTTCCAGTAGTCATATACAGATATGAGAGCTGGACCATAAAGAAGGCAGAGCATCAAAGAATTGATGCTTTTGAACTGTGGTGCTGGAGAAGACTCTTGAGAGTCCCTTGGACAGTAAGGAGATCAAACCAGTCAATCTTAAAGGAAATCAACTCTGAATACTCTTCGGAAGGACTGATGCTGAAGCTGAAGCTCCAATACTTTGGCCACCTGATGTGAAGAGCCAACTCACTGGAAAAGACCCTGATGCTGGGAAAGATTGAAGGCAGAAGGAAAAGATGGCATCAGAGGATGAGATGGTTGGATGGCATCACCGATTCAAGGGACATGAACTTGGGCAAACTCCTGGGAGATGGTGAGAGAGAGGGAAGCCTGGTGCGCTGCAGTCCATGAGGTCTCAAAGAATCGGACAAGACTCAGCAACTGAACAACAACAACAGGCCTCCTGTTCCTCCTGGCAAATTTGCAGCAGGTGTTTCTTCCTTCACCGTTTCTTTGACAGTATAACATAGATACATATTATTATCTCTGTGTCTCTTTCATCACTCTCTGCACATGTCCTAGGAGATATTTATTAGAAAGAAAGCACTTCTCCTCTGTGCAGACCTTAAGCAACTTTTACTATTATTCACACACGTGCACGTGCACACACACACATCACTTTATTTTCACTTCTCTAATAATAAAAATACAAGGCAAAAAATATGAGAATTGCATCCCTTGTCCAATATTGCTTTCTAGGAGGAGATATGAGTTTTGTGAGCACTCACTTGACTGTGTGGCCAACTTAGGGCTCCATTCACTAGTCCTTAAGGTGAAATATCCTTCAAGAAGGTCAAGACCTTTGGGCTTGTTTGGGAAACCCCAGGTGATGCATGGGGCTCTGCTAGAGCCCTTGGTTGTGTGCTAAGGACATGATGGTAGGCCACTTAGGCAGCTGTAGTCACTGGCTCACATCAAGATATGATTGTAGCACTCCAACCTGGGCTCAGTGGCCCTGCCCCGTGGGACCTACTCATTGTGCCCTGAAGAAGATGAGCAGGGGCTCCAGATGTCCCAAAGGTGCCAAGTCCTTCAGTGGCTCTCCAGAGATCAGGCAGAAGAAGCAGACCTGAACTCATCAAGGGCTCTAGGGGCTGCCACTGGGGTTTTCATCTAAGGGCAGGGGGCTTCCTGGGATGGAGTGACCCTAGCAGTGGAGTGATGCTAGCCCAACATCGCACTGTGAGGGAGCATAGAAGTCTCCAGGAGTCTCAGTGGGATACCAGGATGCTCTGTTTGCATGATGACCCAGAGGTCAAGGGCATCTGTCACCTCACATTCCCTCCAGAAACCAGTCAGAGGAGTCAATGTGTCCCAGCTTTTAGAATGTGCTCAGGAGCACCTGACTTATGCTCATAATTTCCTCTAACTATCTTATACAAAGGAAAGAGTATATTTATAACTGATGTATAAGGCCCTTGTCCAGGTTGGTCAACAGTGTCTTCTCTGGATATGCTTCAATTGATCAATTTACTCTTGTTTTTTTGGGACTGAAGTATTTTACTTTTGAACTAAGGCAAATGCTGTCAACTTTTTTTTTTAATTTGTATATTATAACTCATAGGAAGGAGGTTGTCAGCCCCAAAATAACCATTGAATTTGGGAAAAGAATTCACTTCTCCTTTTTTTTTTTTTTTTACTAATTTCAGGGAAAAAATAAGACAGGACTGTAATTTTTTTAATCGTCATTGCACTTTTGCCTCTAGATTTCTTCCTATACATCAACAGGGCATCTTCATCCCACTTCAGGATCTAAACATATAACATCCCCTGTCCTTGGAATGTTCTCCAAAAAGAAAGTTTTGGGGGGGTCAACTTGCTCTTTAAATTTTTATTGGAGTGTGGTCAGGAACATGCCCTGGAGGAGGAAATGACAACCCACTCCAGTATTCTTGCCTGGAGAATCCCATGGACAGAGGAGCCTGGCGGGCTACAGTCCATGGGGTCTCAAAGAGTCGGACACGACTGAAGCCACTTAGCACACATGCACTTGATTTACAATGTTGTGTTAGTTTCAGGTGTACAGCAAAGTGAATCATGTATACATATATCCATTTATTTTTTAGATTCTTTTCCCATATAGGTCATTACAGAGTATTGAGTAGAGTTCTCTGTGCTATATACTAGGTCCTTATTAGTTATCTATTTTATGTAATGTAGTATATATTTTTCAATCCCAGTTTCCCAAATTACCCCTCCCCCCTACCCTCAGTAACCAAAAGTTTGTTTCTACATCTGCAACTCTATTTCTGTTTTGTAAGTAAGTTCTTTTGTAACATATTTTAGATTCCACATATAAACAGTATCACATGATTATTTGTCTTGCTCTGGCTTACTTCACTCAGTATGACAATCTCTAGGAGCATCTATGTTGCTGCAAATGGCATTATTTCCATCTTTTCATGTCTGAATATTAATAATATTACAATGTACCAATTTACATTCCCACCAACAGTGTAGGAGGGTTCCCTTCTCTCCACACCCTCCCCAGGATTTATTGTTTGTGGATTTTTTGATGATATCCATTTTGACTGATGTGAGGTGTTATCTCATTGTAGTTTTGATTTTCATTTCTCTAATAATTAGTGACACTGAGCATCTTTCCATGTGACTTTGGCCTTCTCTATAGCTTCTTTGGAGAAATGTCTATTTGGGTTTTCCACCCATTTTTTCATTGGGTTGTTTGTTTTCATGATATTAAGTCTCATAAGCTGTTTGTAAATTTTGGAGTCATATCAGTTCAGTTCAATTGCTCAGTCGAGTCCAACTCTTTGTGATCCCATGGGCTGAAGCACGCCAACCTTCTCTGTCCAATACCAACTCACAGAGCCTGCTCAAACTCATGTCCATCAAGTCAGTGATGCCATCCAACCATCTCATCCTCTGTCGTCCCCTTCTCCTCCTGCCTTCAATCTTTCTCAGCATCAGGGTCTTTTCCAATGAGATGGTTCTCACATCAGGTGGCCAAAGTATTGGCCAAAGTATTCAGCCTCAATGTCAGTCTTTCCAATGAATATTCAGGATTGATTTCCTTTATGATTGACTGGTTGGATCTCCTTGCAGTACAAGGGACTCTCAAGAATCCTCTCCAACACCACAGTTCAAAAGCATCAGTTCTTCAGTGCTCAGCTTTCTTTATGGTCCAACTCTCACATCCATACATGACTACTGGAAAAACCATAGCTTTGACTAGACAGACCTTTGTTGGCAAAGTAATATCTCTGCTTTTTGATATGCTGTCTAGGTTCGTCATAGCTTTTCTTCCAAGGAGCAAGCGTCTTTTAAAGAATTTCATGGCTGCGGTCACCATCTGCAGTGATTTTGGAGCCCAAGAAAATAAAATCTGTCACTGTTTCTAGTCACATCATTTGCAATTATTTTCTTCCAGTCTGTGGGTTGTCTTTTCATTTGGTTTAGTTTCCTTTGCTGTGCGGAAGCTTTTGAGTTTAAGTAGGTCCTATTTGTTTCTTTTTGTTTTTATTTCCATTATTCTGGGAGAAAGATTGAAAAGCATATTGCTGCGAACTATGTCAGAGAGTGCTGTGTCTATGTTTTCCTCTAGGAGTTTTATAGTGTCCCATCTCATATATAAGTCTTTAATCTGCTGCAGCTGCTGCTGCTAAGTCGCTTCAGTCGTGTCTGACTCTGTGCAACCCCATAGACGGCAGCCCCCCAGGCTCCCCCGTCCCTGGGATTCTCCAGGCAAGAATACTGGAGTGGGTTGCCATTTCCTTCTCCAGTGCATGAAAGGGAAAAGTGAAAGTGAAGTTGCTCAGTCGTGTCTGACTCTTAGCGACCCCATGGACTGCAGCCTACCCGGCTCCTCCATCCATGGGATTTTCCAGGCAAGAGTACTAGAGTGGGGTGCCATTGCCTTCTCCAGTCTTTAATCTATTTTAAGTTTATTTTTTTAAGCTTATTTTTGTGTAGGCTGTTAAAGAATGATCTAATTTCATTTTTTACATATAGCTGTTCAGTTTTCCCAGCACCATTTGTTGAAGAGACTATCTCCAATCTTGTGAAGTCTTGCCTTCCTGTCCTAATTTAATTGGCCATAGAGCAGGGATTTATTTCTGGGCTTTCTATCCTGTTCCATAAATCTATATTTATTTTTGTGCTGGTACTATACTGTTTTGACAGTCCCTTCAACAAGAGGTGCTGTGAAAACTGGACAGCTACATGGAAAAGAATGAACTTAGAACACTTTGTGACACCACACACAAAGGTAAACACAAAATGGATTCAAGATCTAAATGTAAGACCAGAAACTATAAAACTCTGAGAGGAAAACATAGGCAGAACACTCTCTGACATAAATCACAGCAATATCCTTTGTGATCCACAAAGTAATGAAAGCAATTAAAGTAACTAAAGCAATATCCTCTATGATCCACCTCCTAAAGAAATTAAAAAATAAACATATGGGGCCTAATTAAACTTAAAATCTTTTGCACAACTAAGGAAACTATCAGAAAGGTGAGAAAACAACCCTCAGAATGGGAGAAAATAATAGCAAATGAAACAACTGACAAAGAATTAATCTCCAAAATATATAAGCAGCTCAATACCAGAAAAACAAACAACCTAATCAAAAAGTGGGCAGAAGACCTAAACAACATTTCTCAAAAGAAGACATACAGATGGCTAATAAACACATGGAAAGATGCTCAACATTATTAGAGAAATGCAAATCAAAATCACAATGAGGTATCATCTTACACTGGTCAGAATGGCCATCATCAAAAAGTCAACAAACAATAAATGTTGGAGAAGGAGTGGAGAAAAGGTAACCCTCTTACACTGTTGGTGGGAATGCAAACTGATACAACCACTATGGAAAACAGTGTGGAGATTTTTTAAAAACTAGGAATAAAACTCCCATGTGACCCAGCAATCCCACTACTGGATATATACCCTGAGGAAACCAGAATTGGAAAAGACACATGTACCCCAGTGTTCATTGCAGCACTATTTACAATAGCTAGGACACGGAAGCAACCTAGATGTCCATTGGCAGATGAATGGATAAGGAAGTTGTGGTGCATATATACAATGGAGTATTACTTAGCTATAAAAATGAATGCATTTGAATCAGTTCTAAGGAGGTGGATGATCCTAGAGCCTATTATACAGAGTGAAGTAAGTCAGAAAGAGAAACACAAATATCATATATTAATGCACATATGTGGAAACTAGAAAGATGGTACTTATGATCCAACATGCAGGACAGCAAAGAAGACTCAAGCATAAAGAATAGACTTTTGGACACAGTGGGAGAAGGAGAGGGTGGGATGATTCGAGAGAATAGCATTGAAGCATATGCATTACCATGTGTAAAATAGATAGCCAGTGGGAGTCTGACATATGACCTACAGAACCCAAAGCTGGTGCTGTGTGACAACCCGGAGCGTGGGGTGGAGAGGGAGGTGGGAGGGGTGTTCAGGACAGAAGGGACACATGTATGCCTGTGACTGATTCATGTTGATGTATAGCAAAAACCATTACAATACTGTAAAGTAATTATCCTCCAATTAAAGTAAATAAAATTTTAAAAATGCTATAGCTTAAGATAGCCAAGAAAAAAAAAATAGCGAGGAGAATAGGTCAAGTGCCAAGGTCTCAGATGCCAGCCAAGAGCCAACCCGAAAGTAGGTCTTTCTGAAAAGAGCAGCTTCGGGCCTGCTATGTTAACACTTTTTTGCACATTGGTCTACTTCAGTTCAGTTCAGTTCAGTCGCTCAGTCGTGTCTGGCTCTTTGTGACCCCATGAACTGCAGCACGCCAGGCCTCCCTGTCCATCACCAACTCCTGGAGTTTACCCAAACTCATGTCCATCGAGGCGGTGATGCCGTCCAGCCATCTCATCCTCTGTCGTCCCCTTCTCCTCCTGCCCCCAATCCTTCCCAGCATCAGGGTCTTTTCCAATGAGTCAACTCTTCGCCTGAGGTGGCCAAAGTATTGGAGTTCCAACTTCAACATCAGTCCTTCCAATGAACACCCAGGGCTGGTCTCCTTTAGGATGGACTGGTTGGATCTCCTTGCAGTCCAAGGGACTCTCAAGAGTCTTTTCCAACACCACAGTTCAAAAGCATCAATTCTTCGGCGCTCAGCTTTCTTCACCGTCCAACTCTCATATCCATACATGACTACTTGAAAAACCATAGCCTTGACTAGACAGACCTTTGTTGGCAAAGTAATGTCTCTGCTTTTTAATATGCTGTCTAGGTTGGTCATAACTTTCCTTCCAAGGAGTAAGCGTCTTTTAATTTCATGGCTGCAATCACCATCTGCAGTGATTTTGGAGCCCCAAAAAATAAAGTCTGACTTGGTCTACTTAGTTTTCTATTATTGAGCTTGTTTTTATAGTTTATATTTACCTGGAAAATAATCTTTGGCTTGGGCTTTTACGTTAACTGTTATATTGTTGTCCATTAAATTCCATTTTTGTTCCTCATGTTGTATGTGTCTCATTCCTAAAAATCACTCCAGTGTAAAGCTTACTTGTTAGTCTTTCCAAAGAACAAGATCTTAGTTTTATTCTTTGACTTAATTTTTTGTTTTTCTTTAACCTGTGCTTTGTTTTTATTGATTACTTCATGTTTTACTTTGCTAGTTTTCTCTCTTATACAGTTCAACACTAAATTGAAATAAATACAAAACAGTAAAACCCATTAATGACTTTTACAGCAAAAAAAAATTTTAAAGAGCTGTCCTCTCATTGATAATATTGTTAAAAAAAAAACAACAACAGTGAAGTCACCAAAAAAAAGCACAAAATGTACTATTAAATACACTGTGAAAAAGGCACTTCTTTATAGTATGCGAGCTGGAACAAGAAGGCAGAGCATTGCTTTGCTTGACTTCAGGTGGGAATGTACACATTGATTGAGAAATTTTTTTGCTGCTGTGCTCATGTCCATGAATGATCATGAAGGCACTATGAGGATTGATTTGGGAGGAGAAGGGGGTGACAGAGGATGAGATGGTTGGATGGCATCATTGACTCAATGGACATGAGTTTGAGCAAACTCCCAGAGATAGTGAAGGACAGGGAAGCCTGCCACGCTGCAATCTATGGGATCGCAAAGAGTCAGAAACGACTGAGCAACTGAACAATAACAACAAATAAATTTTAATGAGTAGCTAAATTTGTAAATGCAGAATCCCCACAAATAATGAGGATTGGTTATATACAAATATTTATTGGTATTTATTGGACATTTTTCCACAATATATTGCAAAGAAAAGTTACAATATGAAACAAGTAAAACTGTGGAACTTTGTTGCTTTACAAACAGGAATAAAGCAAAGATGTCCCTTATTCCTTCCTAGAAAGACAAGGTGGTGAAATAGAACAAAAAACACAGCCCTCGGATCTAGGAAAAAACTCTCACTGGTGGTGAATCCGGATGAGATTCAGATAGAGGTCAAACACTAGCTTATGCAGTAGCAGGAAGCACTTGAATAGTATAGGGGCAATAGCAATTATAAGAATTACTGAGTTGTCTGCCTTTGGCTTCCCTGGTGACTCAGAGGGTAAAGAATCTGCCTGCAATGCCAGAGACCTGGGATCAATCCCTGGGTCAGAAAGATCCAGGGAGAAGGAAAATGACTACCCACTCCAGTATTCTTGCGTGGAGAATTCTACGGACAGAGGAGCCTAGCGGGCTACCTGCCAAAGAATCACAAAAAATCAGACACGACTGAGTGACTAACACACACACAATGCCTTTGGTTAGCTGTTTTAAAAGCTTTAAAAAAGGAAAACAACAAGATCAGGTCAGCCAGCTGTCAACTTAAGGTACACGATAGAGTCAGCTGCCTCCTGTAGCCACGGGGAAGATTGTGTTGAAAATTAGACACAGGATCTAATTTTAAGGGCAACAAAGCTACAGAGTAAATTGAGTGCATAGCCTAAACGGTCTTCTACTCTAAGGATCAGAATTCTGAGAAGCACATCTCCAGTGTATTTAACACATTGCCCTTCCAATCTATTCTCAAATCTTTATTTACATATATGTGTATCCTTGAAAATATGTAGTGTGGTTGGTGTTTTTAAAAATCTGCCTAAATGAGATTGTGTTATAAATCATATTTTCTTCTTCACTCAACATTAAGTTTTTAGGTCTATTTGTAAATCAAATTCACTGCTTTTAACTAATACACAGTATACATCCATTTTACTTATCTATTCCCCTAGTAATGGACATCTACATTGTTTCCAATTTTTTCTTCCTATCACAAAATGTCAAAATATCTTCACAGACATGTCTGTATGGGGTTAAATGAGACTTCCAGTGGACTTCTGTCTCATCTTCCCATGACCAGCTTCTCCGCTTCTTTAGCCGTAAACTAAATGCCACATCTGCCAAGAACACACCATCCTACGTCTAGCAAGCCCTTCTCAGATATTCTTTTGGTTTCTAGTTTGTTTTCTTCATAAGCTATATAAAGTGTTGAAATATTTCCTTTTTTTTCCTTTCCCCACTGGAACCTGAACTCTACAAAGGCAGGTACTTTGTCTTGTGTGCTTTTTGCATCCTCAGCACCTAGGACAGTGTTTGGTATAAGTCGGTGCCCAATAAATATTTTACGAATGAATGAAGGCAGAAAGAATGACAAGAAAAAGGGAGAATGCTCTTGAGAAAAAATGTGAGGATGATCCTAAGGAACTTGGCTGGTTGGGTCCTAAGGAGCTAAAAGCCAATAAGAAATTATCTGTGATGAGAAATGATTGGCACCTTCAGAACTGTGAATTCTGATACTAAAATGTAAGTTCTTTTTGTTTCTGCACTGTACCTATCCAAGTATCCTCAAAATTTTAAGACTATTCCTCATAAAAGCTACATAGTCTTTAGAAAACCAAGGATAAGAGGTCTGTGTCAATACTTGGTACAAAATGTTATGAAGCAAGGATAGCTACTGCAGATAATATAGTATACAGGAATTGAGGGATAGAGCCAGGACTGGGAATTTAGAGAGGTGACAGGAATCTCCAGAGAAGTTAACACCCTCTCTAGAAACCATCAGAATACTCTGAAGGATACTATACTTCCTACAATTACATAAAATAGGAACTTGATACTCATACACTAAAAGCTAAACCCAGAAGATTTGGAGACAAATATATGTATTACATGTTTTCATATACTTATATAGGATTCTACAATATTCTTAAGAAGTTTAGAATGTAGGTAAATATATTTTCCCTTCAATGGTTTCCCTGGATAGTTGACAGTTGAGACTATTGGTAGCATGTGTTGACAAACTAATTTACTAACCTAGGTCCAAAGCCCTTTCATATAGAAGTAGTGGAAACTGACACTAAGATTGGAAAGATCAGTCTATCCTATTCCTAACACAACCTCTGAATCAAATCATTCCTGGCACTCCTCCACTCCACACCTCATATACACACTGCAAAGTGCATTGCGTATCGGGGGATGTTTCTGGCAGGGGATGTTTGATGGGCTGGATCCTGCTTCACAGTGTGCTGTGTGAATCTCCTCACGACCAGTCTCAGGAAATATTGGAGAAACCTGGGATGTTATCCATCTTCAGCAGCGTGGGCTGCATGGGAGACCCTTTGTGACCTGCTGCTGAACAGTGAATATGGCACCCTGAGATCTTTGATGACCTTGATGTGCTGGTGATAAACTGACTGATTGTTTCATCATAAGGAGCCTTCAATGATGTATCATCTTGAAAAGTGGTATTTTTTAAAGGCAGACTCCTTTGGTCTTGCTGAAAGATGGACTCAGCTGGTTTTCCCTAATGGCTAAGTAAAGCAAGTTGCTATGTATCAATACTTTGCTATATGATTTGAAGCAGTCAGTAGGATGGGTTAAACACAAGAGCTTTGGAGGAAGTAAAGCCTGAGATTGAACCCTGGTTCTGGTACTTGATAACTGCGAATGCAAGCCTGTAACCAATGATCACTTTATAGAGTTATTAAGGTTATTTGATGTACACCAAGTGGTTAGCACATAAATGAGTATAAACTGATAGCGAAAATCACACAAAAACATATAATTAAATATAAATTATCAGTAATAACAACTTAGAAATTATAAACCTGTAAAGGTTTATACCTTTGAAAAGGTTTCTCCATAAAAATGACAAGCTTTTGTTAAACTTAATTTACATAACAATACGGACTTTTACTCTGGAACTCTGCTTTCAGAGATGACTTTTACTCTAGAACTCTGTTTTTCCTATGTCTGAAGTTAAACCTGTAGAATATCTGTGGAATATACAATAAGAATATTCCTCTGGTTGCTCTTCAAAACTAAGATTTCTTTACCTATGGCTTACCTTAAGGTTTTCTTAAGACATACTTGTTCTTGTATTGAGATGACGATACCAGATTAGACAGTTTTTTCTGGTGTTAGTAGTCGTTGGTATTTAGTCGCCAAGTCATGACCAACTCTTTTGTGACCCCATGGACTGTAGCCCACCAAAGGCCCCTGTCCATGGGATTTCCCAGGCAAAAATACTGGAGCGGGTTGCCATTTCCTTCTCCAGGGGATCTTCCCAACCCAGGAATTGAACCTGCGTCTCCTGCATTAGCATGCAGATTCTTTACCACCAAGCCACCAGGGACACCCTGGTGTTAGTAGTAGATTCCGAGAAATTTAGACAGTTTTCGTTAAATCCTCTGACTCAAGGTGTTCATTTTCCAGGTAACTGACTTCATAGAAAGAGTTAAGATGTCACATAAGACAATTAAGCCAACTAGCACAGGAATTTGGGGAGTAAATTTCAAACTTTGATTTAATTCAACCTAACTGAGCAAAACAGTCAAAAGCAGCTTTCATAAGCAACCTACAAACATGTACTGAGTTGTAGCCACTAAGACACCAAAGATAATATCAATTAGGTTTTTGTCTCCATTGAAAGCACGTAAGCTGCAGAGAGTAACTAGGAGCACCATACATGTAATTAGAGAAATGGTACTCATAGGACAGTCTCAGCCTCCTCCTGATCACAACACACTTTCAAATATTAGACCTTAATATTTAAGTGGCACACAAATTTAAATACT
Organism: Giraffa tippelskirchi; assembly: GCF_054371585.1. Taxonomy (NCBI): domain Eukaryota; kingdom Metazoa; phylum Chordata; class Mammalia; order Artiodactyla; family Giraffidae; genus Giraffa; species Giraffa tippelskirchi. The sequence goes on along the minus strand of NC_137280.1, from coordinate 114,827,180 downwards.
CAAAATGACACTAAAACAAAACAGCAACAACTACAAAGCAGACTCTGCTACTGGGTAATGTTTTGTGAGGTCTATTTATCCCTCTGTAGGTGTCCTTCCCACTTGGCTGTCTTTTAACTTTATATTGCTGTTTGAGCAAAACTGTGCACTTTCCTGACCACTTTCCTGATCCTCGTGAGACAAAGATCTTTCATGCTCCAGCAAAAACGGGAAGTTTTCTTTGGTGCCAGCTTAATTTATGCCTCTGTATGCCTCAAGCTGAGTCTGACTTTACCTTGCAAGATGGCCCAGTCTACTCAGCTAAACATCCTAACTGATAGATGTTCTTGAAACAGTAAGTATAATCAGTTGTAGAACCAATACATTTCACTCTATGGGCAAAATTGGTCAGCATATTTTGATGGCTCCAGGCACACCAGTGTGCCTTGGCCAACTGTTTGAGGGCTTCATCTCTAACTGGAGTAGTCAAGAAGACAGAGATGAGTGGGAACTAATGCAGTCGGGGACAGCATCTTAGAGACAGACATCGAAGGATGGCTGAGATTTAAAATTGTAAAGGCAGAAATGGTGGCTATTCCAGGTGAGGAGAATGAAGTTGTCTGTTTCATTCTACAGCATAGCAAATTTTCACTTCCAATTTTCCAATTATCTTTTCAACTTCATTTCTTCACTTCTTGACATGGGATACAATCTCCGTAACAATTCAGTTTATCCAAAGTGGGTGGCATGTTTTCTATGATATTAGATCATGAAATGACAGTGCCCTCCTTTCACCCAACAAGGTACAAACCCACATTCTATTTGGTTTAGGCCCACAACAGTCCCAACTCTGCCCTCTTAAATTTGATTTCTGACTTTCTCTTTTATTCATCTGTTTGTCAGAACACAAAATCCTCTTGACACTTTTCAGCACCAGTGTCACTTGACGCTTCTCTAGTATCTGTCACTGTCAGCCTTTTTCTCATGTAACCCCTCTCCCCCTTACTCTGGGCTTCCTGGGCTTCCCAAGTGGTGCTGGTGGTAAAAGTATCTGCCTGCCAAGGCAGAAGATGCAAGAGACAGGTGTTTGATCCCTGGATTGGGAAGAGCCCCTGGAGTTGTTATTGTTCAGTCACTAAGTTGTGTCTGACTCTTTGTGATCCCGTGGACTGCAACATGCTAGGCTCCCCTCTCCTTCACTATCTCCTGGAGTTTGCTCTATTTCATGTGCATTGAGTCGGTGATGCTATCTAACCATCTCATCCTCTGTCACCCCCTTATCCATTTGCCTTCAATCTTTCCCAGCATCAGGGTCTTTTCCAATAAGTTGGCTCTTCCAATTGGGCGGCCAAAGTACTGAAGCTTCAGCTTCAGCATCAGTCCTTTTAATGAATACTTGAGTAGGAAATGGCAACCTACTCCAGTACTCTTGCCTGGAAAACCCCACGGACAGAGGACTCTGGCAGGCTACAGTCCATGGAGTTGCATAGAGTCAGACACCACTTAGCAACTGAGCACACAAATCCTTACTCCTACCCGTCCTTACTACCTTACTCTGACACCAAACTCTTGGTTCTCCTCTCCTTCTGATCATTCCTTTTCAGGCTTTTTTCCTGTCCTGCAAGTGCTCCCCAGGGCTCAAATTTTGACCCTCTTTTCTTACGTAAAGCTTACAATGGGAAACTGTCCAGGGATTCTTATGTTATAGCCACGCGTTTTGGGAAACAAACTCACTCAGAAGGACAATGCAGGTAGTGGAGTGCAGTTTATTACACCGGCGGGCCCAAGGCAGAGTCTTCTCTTAGCCAAGGACCCCGACCAGCATTTGTGAAAATCTTTTATACCCCATGTGTACATGTCTGAACCCACCACCCCAATTTCCTTGTGACTTACATAAACAAAGGAAAGGTAAATACAATCACAATAACCCCATATTCAAACAATCAATTATCAATAAGCCTGAGGTGACAGAAAAAAAATCTATGACCTGTCAGGAGGTAGGGGGATTAGTGTATGTTTTCCCTTAGGTGATGAGTAACCTGAATACAATCTTCAAGATTCCCCTGTCCGGAGGGGGTCTTGTCCTTCTATTGTCGTTTCCACAGGCACTAAGCACAGAGTGTGATGAGTAACCTGAATACAATCTTCAAGATTCCCCTGTCCAGAGTGGGTCTTGTCCTTCTATTGTCGTTTCCACAGGCACTAAGCACAGAGTTCAGAGTCCATCAGAGAGGTGGCCGAACATGATCAGCATGAACAGGCCTAAGATGGAGTCCAGGCCCCATGAATTCCTTCTTCACTTACAACTGTGAAATACCTTCTTTCAACTGGGCTTACTAACTCTTATGTATTATTCTGCCTTGGTTGAATAAGACCCACGGGGGTAAATAATAGGGAAAACTTTGTTAGGGAAACTTCAGCTTCCAAATCTGCTCAGGAGGCAGGTAAGGAGTCTCAACTGAAACTGCTCTTTTTGTTCCTGTTTCTCTCAGGAGCACAGGCCTGAAAAAGATAAGCACCTCTGAGCTTGTTTCCTAGGCTATCCTCTTAATTATCGGAATCCATTTTTAGACAGGAAGTTGCAAGCAGACTCAACTACACTATCCCCAGAACCAGGCTGGAGCTGGTACTGAGACGATTTGGGGCTTGTCTCTTGCGTGATGATTGTGCCTGAGTTGAGGAATTGAGGGCGGGAGAAGGGGACGACAGAGGATGAGATGGTTGGATGGCATCACCGACTCAATGGACAGAAGTTTGGGTAAACTTCAGGAGCCGGTGATGGACAGGGAGGCCTGGCGTGCTGCGGTTCATGGGGTCGCAAAGAGTCAGACACGACTGAGCGACTGAACTGAACTGAACTGAACTGAGGTCCTCCGGTAGGCGGAAGGCAGACAGCCAGCCAAAGTGCCATGGTACGGCCCACTTGGGCGGAAGAGCAGGAAACGGAGCCATCGTTGGCTCTGCTGAGAGGTGCCGCATTCAGAATAACTCCTTCCATAGCTGCAGACAGGCGCCACAAGCTTAGGGCGTTTCCTCCCAGTTTGACCCAGGTGCTCCCAGAACGAAAACAATCTAGAGCGCAGCCTCAACCAAAGCAGGTCTCGGGGCGGGGACTACTCGGCGGGGACAACTGCGTGGTGGAGGGCGGGGCCATCCCTGACGTCACGTGGAGCCCGCCCCTTAGGGGTGGGGCGGGAGCGCACTAGCTCTGTCACGCAGGCGCGTTCGCCTGGTGTGGGCGGTGCTAGAGGCTGCCGGGGGTTTGTAGGGAGACGGCACTGCCGCCATTTTGTTGGGTGTTTGTCGCAGCTACTGGAGAGGGAAGACGGCGGTTTGCCGACAATTCTCGGCCAAAGGGCCTTTTGTTTTTGCGGAGGTAAGGCTTCGGGCAAAGTGTTCTGGGCTGGGCGGCTTCCCAGTTTTGTAAGTCTCGAAGCTAGGTGTCGGTAAAAGGACGGGATTCGGGGCCTCGGTGACCGGGGTTCGTTTGGGACACAGCTCTGCTTGTGACATTTAAAACCTAAAGTTGCCCAGGCGTCATAGTAGATTTAAAATCTTAGGGATGAAAGGCCTCGGCTCTGCCACTAGCTTTTTTCGGAGAACCCGGGCCTTTCGCATCGTGGCTACTTAGGCCGTGCTTCGTCCCGCCGGCCAGGATGAGGACCTATCTGGAACCCTTCTAGAACCGCCTGAAGCAAGTGTACTCCTAGGTCAAGCCTTCCCCTGAGTCCCTAGCCTCAGCTGTTTGTAGCATTCGGGGATTTTCCGGGGTCAAATCTCTTGAGTGCGCCAGAGGTCCTGGCCAGGTGCCCTGGCGGATAGGCTGGGGCTGTGGACTGGGCGTCCGAGGAACTGCAAGTCTGCGAGTCCAGGTGGTGGAATTTAGCTCGTGCTTATGAGGTTTAAATATGGAGAGACTCATCCTTTGTGTAAACTGGTTTTAAAGTGGAGTGTGTCATTATTGCACAGATCTGCATTTCTGATGCTTTTGAATCACACTATCCTTGATTACTTAAGCAACCGTGGTATGCCTATCCTGTCCTTAGGAAACAGCACTCCAACTGACCGGGTCCATCTCCTGGTCTCATTTTATAGCTATCTTTGTATGCTTGTACTCCATACATATATCTTCAGGCTTCTTGTTATCAGGTACAGCCCTCTTGGAGTCATCTAATCATAACTTTAACGTTTGTAGATATTTTAAAGCCATATATGTAGATATAAAATTATTGGGTAAAATAAGGTGATAAAAGGAGCAGAGAATCAGGTTTCCAAGACGGATATAAGCATATCTGATGTTTTTGTATCTGGTGTTTTTATTGGAAGATGTCTGATTCTAACATGTAGGATTCTTTATTAATTAGAGGTAGTGCAATAATTCTAGGGGGTGGGTTTTTTAATTTTTTTTTGTATGTGAAGGAACTTGATTTGTGTAACCTGGGTCGGGATTCTTTTCTTGGCCTCCTGAGAAAATATTTCTGAACAGTAGTGAAGGAGGGCTTCCTAACAGATGAATTAAAATGAAAGTAGTGAACTTGGCTAGAGAAATAAAAAACTTTGGCTCTCCCAAGACTCTTTTAATATTTGCACATTGATAACTGGTTATATAAGAATTATGTTTTGTTCACAGGTGAGCTAGTTATGGCTGGCTGACAGTAGAAGGAAAAAAGCTAAAGCAGACATATTTTGCAAAAACTGTGTATTAGTCATAATAATAAGTATCAATCATCAGATGGGATTTTGCTTGGTATGATTTAAGAATGCCTAACTAAGCAATTTTAAAGTTCCTATGTGATTAAAATACAATTGGAGTAATCAAAGAGTCAGAAGAATTCCACTAGAAATTCAATTCTTTTTATGGCTTTTCTGATGGTCTTTTTGCTCAAGTTAATTTGTAGTGTGGTTTATTTCAGTTTCCCATATTCAAATGACCTATGAATATGTCATATGTCAAATCCGAATGCTCATTTACCAATTTCCAGTGAGAACCCTGACTAGAGTTTTAGAATTTTTGTTTGACTTAACCAGTGCCTTGTCTTCCTTTTTTAAAGCATGCTAAAAGAGAAGCTACATATCAGAAGTATGTTTGATGGGTATAGCGTTAGAATCAGCAAGGAAAGTGAGTTAAAAGATCTGAATATTAGTGGCTCCAGGCTCTGATGGCATGTTATCTATATTTTCTTAGGGAATACCTCCCAGGAGATGCCTGATTTCAAAATCTTTTTTAAACAATTTGAAATCATTTACATTTTGTTACTTGAATTCATTTGCTTGTTACTGAGTCATTTGGTTAAACTGAAGGAGGTTAACTAAGCTGGCTTTGCTCCAGTTTACCTTTTTCAGCTCCTTGCTGGGTTGTGAAACTCACGACCTTGAACAGAGTTTGGACATCTCTGTTAGAAAGGAAACTGCTTTGTGAAAGAGCTAAGATGTGGAGAGGCAGATGGGGATGACTTATTAGAACACAGATCCTGAAAGAAACCTGCTGAAGTTTGTAGGTTGCTGTCTGATTTTGGTGTGACCATATTCATCCTGATAGGTTCATTTTCTTAGTCATGCCAGATCTACAACAGATACGTTTAATTTTAAGAAAGCTACAGGATGATCTGAAAATAAACTTGTGGTTAGAGAAAATGAGTTCATAAAATGACTTTTTATTGCTCTTCAGGTTCTCAGTTGAATATTGTCTTCTATTCACACCCTGAGTTCTATTCAAAGCTGAAAGTCATTCTCTTAAGATTTAGAGAATGGAACTCTTGAGTGTTTGAGAAAAAGGATCTTCATTAGTGGCTCTTTACCTTTAAAACAAAGTCATCTCCTGTATTATCATCCCTAAGTATTTCTCTGACTTCAGTTATTTGTGTTACAATCTTTTGCCAAAGGTGCATGAAACTTGGTGATACTGGTTTTAAACTAGTTCATCTTTAAAGTTAACATCAATAACTTAAAGTTTGATAATAGCAGTAATTTAAGAGGTTAGTAGTAATTTACCGTAGGAAAAAGGTAAGCTTCCCAGATGGCGCATTGGTAAAGAATCCGCCTGCCAAGACAGGAGACACAAGAGAAAGACTCTAAGCCCGAATCCTGACTCTTTATTTTTAAAATGGCAGTTAGCAAATGTTAGTTGAAGACAAGCACCAAACTGAGAATTTATCCAGAAGAATTGAAAAAGAAAGTATTAAAGGTCTCAAGAGTGTTATCGTTTAGTTCCGGGATCTGTATGCCACTTACAATCAATCATCTGACATACCAGTGAGATAGTGCCCACATGCCTTGGGAAACATTACCTAGAAACATTTTGGAACCTCTACGACCCCATGTCTTGGGTGTTTTTATATTTAATCAATATTATGTAAAGTACTGTATTTACTAAACAAGCCATCTGTGATTCCACAACTCACTTTTTGTTTCCATTAGCAGATGCGGCATTCCAAAAGAACTCACTGCCCTGATTGGGAAAGCAGAGAAAGCTGGGGACATGAAAGCTACAGTGGAAGTCACAAACGGAAGAGGAGATCCCACAGCAGTACACAAGAGAACAGATATTGTAAACCACATCACCAGTTTAAAGAATCTGATTGGTAAATTACTCTTGAACTAGTACCATTTTAACACAAATAGTTTAAATGATTTGCCATTAGCTTGTATAGCTTTCATCTGTCAAATTGTTTTTATAAATCCATCAACAAATACTCATTCAGAAAGATTTCCTGAGTGCCTATTATATGCTAGACATTACTGTGAGTAGAACAGAGTTCCTACCCTCATGTATCCATTTGGGACCTGTGGGAGATAGTTGACTGAGTCTTGCTGCTAGTAATGTAGTTGTGTGAAACGAGACACAAAAGTGGTGATAGGACACACACGAGTGAAGTGAGTGATTAAAGGACCAGCAAATGCCTTCAATTTGTATGTGAATACTAGGCAGATGTGTACATTGGGCACTTATTTAGGGCTCCACAAATGAGAGAGAATGAAGGGTGGGGAGAGTTACCCAGCTTAGAAAAATAGTGTGCCATGTGAGAATGTTAACATACTTTGGGGATTAGTTGCTTATGCTGTATTCTGCAGGTTATGTTTGTAGATAAGACCAGTGAATATATTTGGGATTTTTCGAAGCTTGGCTGTTTTAAGAACCATTACTTTGCGTAGGCAGTAGCCAGTAATTTAGGGAAGGGCTGCAGTAAAAATTCCAAATGGCATGTGTCCTGTTTCAGTGTATTTTTACCAGTGTAAAATTTGGAGATAATACATTTATGTAGAATTGGAGGAATTTTGTAAAGTTCCTAAATGATTAAACAAAGACTAGGTGAGTAGCTTCTTGCATTTTGTCCTCCATTAATTTCCCTTTCTCATTTGTTTTTGTTGGTTCTATGTTTTCTCCTTGTTTTGTGCAGATGTTCCATTGGGACTGTTTGCCAGATTGCTTTCTAAATTAGCCAGCTGAGGTTACTTTAAAAAACAGTATGTAATTTTTTTCCTTTTCCATGCTAAAACAGACTTGTTCTGCAGAACAGTGAGCTTGTTGGTAATCAATGCAGACTGATCATTCTTCACATGCTATTGTATGAAGAGAAAAGAGAATCTCTGCCAGAATTTCAATGACCTGAGCTAAATTAATGTACTATAGAGAATATCTGTATCCTATATTAAAATAAATACAAAATACTCTGTAAGGCATAACATCATAATACTAATCATTCATAAGTTTATTATGCATTGTGTAGGTAAAAAAGAACTGGTATGATTGATGAACAGTTCGTTTCTGTTAAAATTAACTGTATAAACATGATTGTCCAATAACCGCTAGACTAATAGTTTCTTCTTGGCACCAGAGATATCTGGTGGTGATTACTCTCCATAATCTGGAGTAGTCTAATAGTCTTTTGAAGATTCAAAAGTTTATTAAGATTCAAAACTTTATGAGAGTGTTTTGTAATAAAATTATTGAAAAAATCAAAAATACAGAAACGTATAAGGGTAATTTTGATAGGATCCTAGTCCTCCATTATTTGGATGTAAAATTATTTCTGATTATTTTAAAAAATACCTATATGTACAAATCTTTGTCTCTGATATTTCTTGGAAATAGATTCTAAGAAGAGACAGGACAGTTAGAGTGTGAACTCTTAGAAGAATCTTGCTATATATTCATGTATTTTTCCAGAAAGTTTGTACCAAGTTATATTCCCTACAACTTGGTACTTCATTCTCTCATCAGTCTTGGCTATTTTGAAATGCCAAGAATAGTGTTTTGTTATAATTTGAATTTTTAAATTTCTGTTGAGTTTGTCCGCTGTCATATATTTACTGACCACTTGAACGTTATTTTTTTTAATTGTAGTTCATTTTGAACATTATTTTTGTATTCTTAGCCTTTTTTTCTATTAAAGTGTATTTTCCTTACTGATTTATAAGCACTTTTGAGCACTTTTGTTGTGTATGAGTTATCGTACCTTTTTCCACATATATTGTGAAGTGTCTTTATTTTCCTGATTTGTAAGTAGCCTGTGAATTGCCCGTTTTCTACAAGCTTGATCGGTTAATGCTGCACAGGAAAACTGATGTAGCTGTGAACACTCACTTTGTATCCTTAAATGTCTTCCTGTAACATAGAGCTGTCATTGTTGTTTAGTCGCTAAATCGTGTCTGCACTCTTCTGACTGCAGCCCTCCAGGCCCCTCTGTCCATGGTATTTCCCTGGCAGGAATACTGGAAGGGTTGCCATTTCCTTCTCCAGGGGATCTTCCCAACTTGGGGATCAAACCTGTGTCTCCTGCATTGGCAGAGGGATTCTTGATTGCTGAGCTGCCAGGGAAGTCCCTGTAACCTAAGAGTATCAAACCTTACATGAGTGATTCTCAAACTGTAGTGTGAATAGGATCACCTTGGAGGTATGTTTAAAATGCATATTACCAGATTATTCAGTGAGCCTCACCTGAGGCCAGGGATCTTCATTTTTAATAATTCAGTATTTTGATATTGTTAATAAACAAACCATCCTCTGAGAAACACTGTTTTAAGCTCTTCAGGCTGGCATGCAAGATTTTGGATGATCTGTTCCCAGCTTATTTGCTTATGCATCCCTATTTGAAAATTGCTCTTGCTGAAATTATTTCCTAAGTGATATGTAGACAAACTCATCTCTGAGCCACTGTGGTTAAAGTGCTCTATAAATGTAAGATGGTAATATGCCATTTTTCTCCCCTCTCATTTCTTCTACTTTTTTTACTTTGTCCAAATTCTGATTTCCCTTTAAGATGCAACTCTTCCCTTTTTCATGAGATTTTCCGTGACCGTTCTAAGCATTTTGAGATTTTTTTCCCCCTTCTGTGACCCTAAGCACTCATATACAGGCTTTTGGCATTTCCTGCATTGTTGAGTCATTATTTGTTGGCAGAGATTTTTGCCTCATATATATTTTTTATCTCCCGCAGGACCTGTGTGGAAATAAAAAAGAATGAGCATAGCCTCATTAGTCTTGGCTATTTTGAAGAACTATAGTGAAATATTCACTGGGTGATTAGTGAATATTTTTAGAAATGAAATCAATCTGTTCATCCTGTTCACTCTGTCCATGTAGCCTTTATAATTCTGTAGATTTTGTTATGTAATCTCTAAGCTTTGGTTGTTACAGGTTGAAGAAGTCCTCAGCTTTTTAGTTTATCCTCATGGTATTACTTCACCCTATGTTTGTTATTCTGTAGATTATGTTTATCAGCAGCTCTAATCTCATGCACCAGTCCAGCTAAAGATAATTAGTGTTAGTTTTTTTCTGCTAAATTTTGGCCTTTTATGGGAAGGATGCCTTACAGAATTAAACAGGTGCCCTTCAGAGTATAGTAATGTCTATATTGATGTAGATCCCATATGGTTCCAAGCAACTGATAAGACCTGAAGTCTTACCCTGATATCCTGACTTGTTTCTCCAGTGGCTAGAACTTAAGGCTGACACTGGAGAAAGGGGAAAAGGGGTTTCTGCATCTCCCCAGCCTGGATTTGATGCCAGCCCTGTTGAGTAGGAGTTTTAGAGATGCTTCTCCTTTACTTCTGCCTAGACCAGCTTCCCTGTGAAAAAGAATGACAGCATATTCTGGGGAAAAGAAACCTATTAGTGAGGGCAACCTAGTCAACATCTGTCACTCCATTGCTTGTTAGGATTATTTTAGCTGATGTGTCTGACTGGGCAGGTGTCCCCTCTCTCCCTCAGTGCTCCATGTGCATCCCTCTTGAAGCTTCACACTCTGTTGAAGAGGACTCTCATCCCAGGTAGAGAGGGGGACGGGAAACTGGGCCAATTGAATGTGTGTCTTTTTCTTTCCATCAGATCAAGGCTGCTTAACTGAAATCCATTGACTTCCTGAGGTCCATGGCCTCTGAAATTTCTCACCGAGTTTTGTTTATGCATTTTGGCATTTGTTAAGGGACAGAGTCCATATCTTTTACTAGATTTTCAAAGGGATTTGTAGATACAGAAGTTAAGCACTGTGGTACCAGGTGATGCTATTTTCCCTGAATTCTTGTTTATTTCTCATGCAGGAATGACAGGAAATTCAAAATGCACAGGGAAGTAGGGGGTTGGATAATCCTAGGCAAGCAATTACAAGATCTTTTTCCCATTTAAGAGGGGTATATTTTAGATATCTTTGGCACATGAAGCAACCTTCAAAAATTGTGTTGTCTATGTCTCAGAGGATATAGGAAGCTCTAAATAAAGAGGAGAGAAGATGGGATAGGTGAGGTGTAAAATAAAATTGGGGCACACAACAGGATTTAGAATGTGCTCTTCAACCATAGCAAATCATTTTCCTTCAAGGGATCTCAATTTAGCCATCTGTAGAATGAAAGGACTGAAATATATTTGATTCCTTTTAGCTCTGATTCAGCTTTCATGAGAGAATTCTCTGTGCCAGAGAAATCTAAAATTCACTTAAGAAAGGAATCCTTTTTTGTCTGTCTCATATTGTGTGTAGTTCTGAAAAAAGGAAGAGAGCTTAGTTACAGATGTGTATATCCTAAGACTGATGAATTTTGGAAGAGCAGTTTTGTGAATTTTCTTGGTCTTAACTTTGACCAGAAGATAAAGGGACTCTTAAGTAAGCACTGAATATGTTGAATGATTTGACTCAAACTTTATTTCTTGATAGCAGTATATATTAGTAGAAATACATGAACACATTTGCTTGTTGGTTAAAGTAAAATTTAAGTTTTGTGAGTTAAGTATAAATTGATCCATCAGTTTGTACTTTTTTCTTTTATTGAGTTAGCTGTTTAAACCAGCAGTACTTGAGAGAATGTTTTATTTTTAACCATATTCTAGAATGAAGAATGTAATTTTTAATACTTTAATGTGTTTGCAGTCATTATTTAGAAGCAAGGTCCTTGAATGAGAGAGATTATCGGGACCGAAGATACATTGATGAATACAGAAATGACTACTGCGAAAGATATGTTCCTAGACATTATCACAGAGACATTGAAAGCAGTTATCGAATCCACTGCAGTAAATCTTCAGTCCGAAGCAGGAGAAGCAGTCCTAAAAGGAAGCGTAATAGACACTGTTCAAGTCATCAGTCACATTCGGTATGATTCATTTTGTTTTTATTTTGGGTGGATACTTACTTGTGTGTAAAAGCTCTTATTGGGCCAATAAGTTTGGAAAAGTTTATAATATTGTATGAATATAATTGTGTTTAAATTACTTGAATCCTTAAAGGAAGTATCAAAATTCTTACAACTAATCTGTATTTATTGATATTAGCCCTCATTTACCTACATTTACTCATTTTCTGTAGACCAGATCATGAGTTTCTTGATTTTAATATTAAAAATATTTTTATGCTTTATAACAATCTTATGAAAAGAAAAGGCACCCATCTTTTCTTTCATCTCAAACTTTTTTCCTAAAAGAAACCTATTTCCCAATACTTGGAAACAAATATAGAAAGTTGCACTGGTGGATACTTAATCCTGAATATAACACAGTCCCATAGCACAGTGCATTATTGTCTGCAACTAGTTATGTTGGAGTTCTGAAAGTGGGTGCCAAATGGGAAATTAATTGTCCAAAAAGCCTGTTCTTTTTTTTAATTCGTATATCTTCACTTGTTTGATAAGTGAACTGAGTTAATTATTTTCCTTCCCAAGTTTTCTTCAATAGAACTAGCATTGATTAGATTGAACATTGAAATCAACTAGCCTTTATTTTCCCCATATATTTTAATCATGTATGTTTAAAAATATTGCTAAATAATAAATTTGTTGAACTAATATTGACATTTCAAAACATTTTTCTGACAAACTAGACATCCCAACTCACAGCCTATGCTATTTTATAACAAGAGATTAATAGATCATGACATTTGCATTCTTTAAATTTCAGACTTCAATTAAGTCAGTATTTTAAAGAGACAATTGTGTTGTTTTTTTTCTATTGCCACTTTAAGTATCTTATCTGAAAATCTGTTCCTTGCCATGTTTTTCTTCTGTAACATAAACTGTGCCCTGTGAATTTCTGGGGACTGAATTTGAAATTGCTCCTGCCAACTGTTCGTGGCCTGGTGCTTATCTGAATGCCTGAATATCTCCCCGCTGAATGAATTGCGTATTCTGCCCTGAATTCACTCTGATATATTGATTGGCTGGACGATCTTGGTGCTGCCCACTTGCCGTTCCAGAAGAGCCACCGAAGGAAAAGATCCAGGAGTATAGAGGATGATGAGGAGGGTCACCTGATCTGTCAAAGTGGAGACGTTCTAAGAGCAAGATGTATAGAATATTTTTCAACACTTTTTAAACTTTGCAGACAGAATAATCTTTTTAAGAATAGTTTGTCAGCGGGGGGCTAAAGAACTCTTCATTGCTTTTTTGTTTTGTTTTTTGTGGGTTTGTTTGTTGTTCTTTTGTATTTCTTCTTTTCTATAGAGTTTAAATATTTCTACTCTAAAGTTCCAAAATAATCAGTGGAATTTGAGATTAGATCAAGAAAGATAGCTCTGTCTGAATTGTTTTTGTAACAGCTGAAAATAAAATAATTTTGAGTGCTGAAACCTTAGTTATGCTTTGATAGAGATCATTTGAAAATATTCCACACTTAAGCATTCATTGTTTGAATAACTGATAATTTGTACTCAGGTACTTATACTCCTTTCTCCCCCCCTCACTTTAGATGAAATCGTGGACACTTTGGGTGAAGGGGCCTTTGGCAAAGTTGTAGAATGCATTGATCATGGCATGTAAGTTTGTTTTTTCTTTTTTGAATATTCTAATATTTTTGGTGGGGAAGGATCCATAATTTGGATGAAATTAAATTTAACTGGTAGCTATGTGTTTCCTGGGAGGTATAAGTATTCAAAATTTCTTGAACTCTGTATGATTTATTTACCATGAATGTGAATTTTGATAAGGAATGTTGAAAATTTTTATCAGATGGAGTCGATTGAAATTAAAGTGAGTGTTCCAGTGAAGAGTTTTCTCAGAACGTAGGCCCTTAGCTTTCTAAAAAAGATTTGGAGTGCTTTACCCTACTTCTGAATTGCAGAGACAATAAAGTATGGCTAATCTTCTTGGTTCAAAAACCTTTATTTCCAAAAGATATTATTTGCACGTTAGGGTCAGCTTCTTAAACTATGAAGAAATTACTTAAAGCCTACAGAATGAAGTTCAGATTGAGTTATACTAACCTTTTTGTTATTTGATCCTCTCTGCTTTATTTTTCATGTTTTGCTCTAGAATCTCTATTCTGTGGTTGCAAGTTTTTTTTGTAAGGGAACCTCTTAAAACTGTTGAGTGAAAAGTGCACATTTTTAAATTGACATCTAACTTTGTCATCATAAAATAGTTGAGGGTATAATTTCCAGGTTATTGTAAGTGTTGATTTTTTTTTAGTAAACATGTATCCTTATGTTTGGGGGAATGTAAGTACAATAGCTTCATACTTCTGTCATCCACGAACAAACTTTTCTTGACTACTTAGAAATGCTTTTTCCTTGAACTTATTTTTACTCCACTTTTCATAAAGAACGTTTTCCTAAAAGTCTTATTTTATCACCCTTTTCTCTCTACCACAAAAATGTGAACATAAAGTAAAATTTTAAGATATTTTGAAATACTTTGAGTTAGTGAAAGTGTTAGTCACTCAGTTGTGTCTGACTGTTTGTGACCCCATGGTGTGTAACCCGCCAGGCTCCTCTGTCCATGGAATTCTCCAGGCCAGGAATACTGGAGTAGGTAGCCATTCCCTTCTCCAGAGGATTTTCCCAACCCAGGGATCGAACCCGAGTCTCTTGCATTGCAGGCCAATTCTTTACCATCTAAGCCATCTGGGAAGCCCCACTTTGACTTATCAAGGTTGCTAAAATAGTCCAAAGAATTCCCATGTATTCTTCACCCAGATTCCACAAATGTTAACATTTTATAGTATTTGCTTTTTCATTCTCTATGTTTGCATATTATATGTATTTTCAAATATTGCCTACTAATTTGCAGGTTAGATTCAGATTTCACTAGTTGTCCCATTACAATCTTCTTAAAATTTCTTGAGATTCCAGGACTTGAGTATTTGAGACATTCCAGTTAATAGTATTCAATTTGATCAAGTACACATCTGTTACAGATTTTGATACTAGACCTAAAATGGGTTTCACAAGGTGGCTCAGTGGTTAAGAATCTGCCTGCAATACAGGAGACCTGGGTTTGATCCCTGGGAGGGGAAGATCCCCTGGAGGAGGAAACAGCAACCCACTCCAGTATTCTTGCCTGAAAAATCCCATGGACAGAGGAGCCTGGCGGGCTTATAGTCCATGGGGTTGCAAAGAGTCAGACATGGCTAAGCACTCACCACGCATGGTTACTACAGTAGCATTAGCTAACACTGTTAACCATTTTTCATTTTTATAGCTATTAGCCCTTAGAAAACTTGGCTGTACAATTAAACAGATGAAACAAGAAGTTTTGTCACAGCAGTTTTATAGTAATTCTTTTTTTAAATTCATTTATTTTTAATTGAAGGATAATTGCATTACAATGTTGTGTCGGTTTCTTCCATACATCAGCATGGATCAGCCATAAGTATACATGAGATCTGCTCCCTCTTGAACTTCCCTCCCCATCCCACCCTTCTAGACTGTCACAGAGACCCCGGTTTGAGTTCCCTGAGTCATACAGCAAATTCCCACTGGCTATCTGTTTTACATATAGTAGTGTATATGTTTCCATGCTACATATAATAATTCTTTTAAGCCTTGAGATATATGCTATGCGTCATAGATTTTATAATCAAAATAATTTTTGAATGATTTACCAGCCTATAACTTCATTGGGGCCTTCTTAAGCGAATTGGAAAGATTTGCTATCGAGCCACTAGAAAAATTTGTTTGCCTCAAAGATTTTTTTTTTTTTGGACAGCCCAGGGCACATACCTTGCCATACTAATTTTCACATCCATGAGGTTTTCTTTTCTAACACGAAAAGGCCATAGTGAAGAAGACGGGTTTGAATGCTGGCTTGTCTTCAAGAAGATCAGCTTTAGGAAAGAGGACAAAAGGAAGTTGCAGATTTGGGAACCTTTTTCCTCAAAATCATTCAGAGCTGTATCTTTTAAGGGGGGGAGGGTAGGTGGGCCTCCTCACATGGCTTGCAAGATCCCATTTTATCATCAGGGATCATACCTGAACCCATGGCAGTAAAAGCCTTAACCACTTGACCACCACTTCCCTCTATACTTTTTAGGAAGTATTCCTCGGTGGCTCAGTTGGTAAAGAATCTGCCTGCAGTGCAGGAGACCTGGTTCAGTCCCTGGGTCAAGACAATCCCCTGTAGGAGGGCATGGCAACCCATTGCAGTATTCTTGCCTGGAGAAGCCCCTGGACAGAGGAACTTGATGGGCTACGGTCCATAGGGTCACAAAGAGTTGGACATGGCTGAAGCAGCCTAGCACACACATGCACATGGATGCCCCAGTCTAAAGCACACTGCCCTAGATTGTAGCTGTTTCTACCTGTTGGCATCCGTGAATGAACTGAACATTTTTTCGGCTTCATGACTTAAATGATGGTGTCTCCTTTGCTGGAATTTTCTCCCAAATCTAATGAATTGACAGTTGTCTTTCAGGGCTCAATTGTGTGTCTCCTCTTTTCTGAAGACGTCTAAACTGCCCTAACCCCAATCAATAGGTTCTTTCTTCTCTCTACTCCATATCAAGCACTTGTAACCTTTATGATAAGTTGTTTGTGTCTGTCTTTTCCATTAAACTGAGATATATAGGACAAGCCCTTTTTAATCACTAATATCTGTGCACCATCTGTCACAGTCAGTCAAGCTTCGTGAATGACCAAATGGTTTCAGCAGTAGTATATTCTATTTAAGGTGTATATTCTATTTAGGGTTTATATTTTTATCCTCCTTCTCCAAAAGGGGAAAAAAATCTCAGTAAATTAAAACTTTTGGAAAGAAATATTACCATTCACAGGTATTAAGAGAATCATCACTCCATGTAAAGTGAATTTTGTTAAAAATGTTTTGAAAAAACGTTAATATAGAGCTGCTATAATATGCCCTGAAAGATTATTTTAGGACACATGTCTTCAACCACCTCCTGTACATTTATCATTTTCATTTTGTTTTTAAGGGATGGCATACATGTAGCAGTGAAAATTGTAAAAAACGTGGGACGATATCGTGAAGCAGCTCGTTCAGAAATCCAAGTATTAGAGCATTTAAATAGTACTGATCCTAATAGTGTCTTGTAAGTATAAACTTGGAACTGTGATCCATCACGTTACATGAAATAATCAGAGTTCTATGAACTGAATCATTTTTATTTTGATCTGTTTTAGCCGATGTGTCCAGATGCTAGAATGGTTTGATCATCATGGTCATGTTTGTATTGTGTTTGAACTCTTGGGACTTAGTACCTATGATTTCATTAAAGAAAATAGCTTTCTGCCATTTCAAATTGACCACATCAGGCAAATGGCATATCAGATCTGCCAGTCAATAAATTGTAAGTACACTTTGTTAAATTTTTAAATACCAATAAATTAAAATTTTTATTATATAAGTAACACATCAAAGCATTGTCACTAAAACTGCACATGTTACAAGTAAAGATGAAACCGCTTTTGATTCCTATGTCTGTCACCAGTCCTCCCTTCCCCCAGTATAGATTAAATTTGTCAGTGAAACTAATAATGTCTTTTTGTTCTTTTATAGTTTTGCATCATAATAAATTAACCCATACAGATCTGAAGCCTGAAAATATTTTATTTGTGAAGTCTGACTATGTAGTCAAATATAATTCTAAAATGGTAAGTTAAAGACTTGTTTTAATTTTGGTAGTTATCTTTAAAATTAATTTAGCTTGATGATGCTTGGATGAGAAATTTTACCTCTAAGGCTTATTATATCCTGGTGTTTAACCCAAAAAGGGTAATCCTTTGCCTTTCTCATGGGGTTATATTGAAAATCAAAAAGGCAATTCATGGGCAAGCCTTTTGGAATAGTGCTGTAAAGTATTTTATGTATTGATCTTTGTACTTACTCAACTGTTTTCTAGAAACGTGATGAACGCACACTGAAAAACACAGATATCAAAGTTGTTGACTTTGGAAGTGCAACATACGATGATGAACATCATAGTACTTTGGTATCTACACGGCATTACAGAGCTCCAGAGGTCATTTTGGGTCAGTAGACATCAGACTTCCTGATACTTTAATTGAAAAAGATATTTTTGTTCTCTATAGCTTCTATTGTGGGGGGCCAGGTAGTGGGGTGGATAGCTGTGATTTTCTTAGCAGTTTACAGAAAATGTTTTCTGTTTCCATAAAAGCTGTCTGGTCATTGCTGTAATTATTTTTCCTGAGTGGGAATAATATGATACCATCTGTAAAGATATTCCAAGTGGTCGTTATTTTTGAACAAGTCAGTCTTACGTGATCATAGGAGAGTAAGTTCTGTTGGCTTAATTACATCATAGTGTGGTTTTTGAAGTGATGTGAACACCTATTTTTGTCTCATTACTAAAGCTTGGTGCTGTTGAAAATGCTGAAGATCTTGTGGTAGACATCTGTATGGAGGGTGGATGATAACAGGGAGCTTAGGGAAAGAGCATCTTGTGCCTCAAAATTTAGAAGTTAGCCACCAGGTCATGTTGATAGAGCAGGGAAGTCAAAGACGGCTTTGAGGGGCTTGGAGACAGTGGGGAAAATTCAAATCAGGTGATAACTGGGAGATATAATAGTTAAATGGAATAACCATAATACTTGGCTGAATGTAAGTTTCAACTGAGGTTGGATAGTAAAAACATTTTCATGGAATCAGTCTTTTCCACTTTTTACCTTTTTGTCCAAGAAGACTGGTAGTTCAGAATAGGAGTATGAAATCAAACTAATAATGTTTATCTAGAGTAGAGGATTGGTAAAAGGGTAAGGAAATTAAGAATATTTTATAGTAGTAGCCAGTAGAACTTTACATGATGATAAAAGTGTTATATCTGCACTGTCCAATATGGTAGCTGTTAGTAGCCATAAGTTGACTACTGTGTAGTTGCAGTGTGGCCAATTAATTTAAATTTTAGATTTAAATAGCCACGTGTAGTTAATGGCTACTACATAGGACAGTGCAGGTTTAGAGCTTGTCTTTGAGGTTGATGTTACTAGTATTTCTGCTTAGTATGGTGAAAGAATCTGCTTCTGTTGCAGTAGTTTAGAAAGTATGTTCATGGTTGAGGACTGAAGGCTGCAATGAAGGTAAGAGAAAAGAGTGTGGAAAGAGATGTGGATGGAGAGATATTTTCAGAGCTTAAAAAGAGATAAACTTGCTGGAACTTCCCCAGCAGTCCAGTGGTTAAGATTCTGCTCTTCTACTGCAGTGGGTGTAGGAAACTAAGATCTTGCGTGCTGTGCGGTACAGCCAAAAAAATTAAAAGAGATAAATTGCTGTGTTTTATCCATTTTAAGAAGCAGATTTTCTCCCACATTTTAACATGTGGGAGAACACAAAACAATTGGCATTTTTTTCTTTGTTATTGGTATGTAAAATGGCAGTGTATCTTACACTCAGTTAATGGCCTTTTCCTAGGTTGGGTAGGATATAGTGATTCTTGGTATTAATACAGTCCCATGGGTGGCCAGGCTGGAAATAGTTAATATAAATCCGAAACTGGGGTTCTTGGTCTTTAGGAGAAGAAATGAAGAGATGGGAAGGTTAGAAGTGTTCATTATGTGTTTGTGTGAAGTGTTACTCCTGAAGATAAAGGCAGAATTAGGTGAAGAGGAAGATGTAAGAGGAAGACAGTTGATCTTAACGTCTTGGGTGTTGGTAATAAACAGAAGTTGGGAAATTCTGGTAAAACTGAATGTTGTGAAATTCCAAACAGTGTTAGAGCTAACCCACAACAGAATGAGGTGATGTACAGTGGTATGCTACAAAAAGTTACAGTCATTTGCGAGAAAGCTGGACTGGGAGAAAGGAGTGGTTGGAAAAGAAAACTTGCATCTTAGGTCCAAGCTCTTAATCATTTGCATATTTTTTGTGTTACTGTAAGTAGAAACAGGCTCCATCTTCCACTTGTTCAAATGATACGCCCTGTGAGGGTTAACAAAAATGGCTAAATCATAAGTTCCTTGCGTATATCATTTCTTCCTTTGTCTTTAAATTCAGTAATATTACTGACAGAAATTGAAATGTCTTTTAAAGTAGATTTTCTTTGTATGTTATTGTTGTATTAAATACTTAAACTTTGAAAGATTAAAACATCTGTGTGGTTTCCTCTTTTCTTTCTAGTTAAATATAGACTTAAGGCTAGGTGTCTTTTTCTTTTTTGAATAATATTACTATTGAGAGTTCTGAAGGAGAAAGTATAATACAGATCATGTATAGACAGTCTGAAAGTACATATATAGATACCTCTGTGTGAACTTTTAAATGACTATAATTCTGCTTATGGGTGCTTAGAATATCTGTGATTTCTATTCATCTGTATCTACTATAATATCTATTATAATTCCTACATAATTTATGTGGTACAATATTTCTTTTAATGAAAACAAGAAACTCAGATATCAAGCTGATAATTGATAGAGGGTTAGTAATTACATTCTGAGGATAATTGTTTATCTATGTTTACATTAATAAAATGTAAAATTTCATAGAACAGCCATGAGCTGGATATAACCGAGTTCCTCTTTGCACAAGCAATTAAAAGATTATGAAACATTTGCTAGTCCCTCTTGTTTTACATAAAAAGCCTCTTACCCTAGGTTAAAATACTATAATTTGATACAAGGATATGGATGACTCAAAGGATACTGATAATGTTTGATATAAAACTAAAAACGTAAGCTGTGAATTTACTATCATTCTTGTAAATGGGCTATATAACGAGAGCACCCACATAGGAAAGGATTTAGTGTATTGACAGTTAAATTGTTGCATAATAAAACGTTTGGTTTTTTTTTTAAATAGCTTTAGGTTGGTCTCAGCCTTGTGATGTTTGGAGCATAGGTTGCATTCTTATTGAATATTACCTTGGTTTCACAGTCTTTCAGGTATGTATTTACTAAATGTTATTTACTAATTCATAATGAGCTTTATGTATGTATGTATCTATTTTTGGCTGCTCTGGGTCTTCATTGCTATGCACGGGCTTTCTCTAGTTATGGTGAGCAGGGGTTCCTCTAGTTGCACTGCACTATAATGAGCTTTAAATGTTAAAGGCCTGTTGAAGTTTTGGTTTCTATTTTGAAAAGTTGCCATCGTGTGTCATTCTTAAGATTAAAATTTGCATATGCAAAATAGCAATCCTCTAAAACTATAGTGGAATGAAATACTACTCAGTGAATGGTGATAATTCATTCTGCATGTGATTGGAGATTTTAAACATGTGGTTCATATTGAATATGAAAAACATGGTTCATGTGAACGTAATCCATTTTTTGTGTGTGTGACATGCTTTCATAAATTTATATTAATGTAACTATGGTCAGTTTTAATTCAGTTCTGGTTATGTTGCACTTGTTTTTTAAAAGAATTCAGAAACAGTAAGTTGTATTAAGCATCTGTGACACTTTAGGCACATTTCTAGGCACTATGTGTACACAAATAAAAAGACGATCTCTGTCCTCAAGGAAGTCATACACAAGATAGATAATGGGAGAACTGTTAAGAGTACAATGTGATACTTGTTAAAATGGAACAATGTAAAAAGTGTAGTGGAAACCCAGAAACAGTGAACAGTTAAGTTTCTTTAGAAAACGCATCACTGAGGAGTAGGGAGTTTAATCCATGCTATAAGGAGGAGTAGGAATTTGTCATAAAGCTAGAGTGTGTGTGATGGCCATATCAGGAAGAAGAAATTGTATTCATAAATGCAGCAGGCATACAGGAAGGTACTCTAGTTGAGGAAGGATGAATAGTACTATCAAGTGTTTCGGATAAATAGAAAAATAGTATCAGTAGGCAGGTACTGACACTTGTAGTGTACTTGTTTGCCATAGAAAGATATTTGTTTTATCTTACAAGTCAGTTCAGTTCAGTCCCTCGGTCATGTCCAACTCTGCAACCTCCATGGACTGCAGCACACCAGGCTTCCCTGCCCTCCTGAAGCTTACTCAAATGCATGTCCATTGAGTTGGTAATATAATTCAACCATGTCATCCTCTGTCGTCCCCTTCTCCTGCCTCCAGTCTTTCCCAGCATCAGGGTCTTTTCCAGTGAGTCAGTTCTTCACTGATCCTACAAGTCAGTGGTTTCCAGATACAGACTGGTCTAAAATGAAAATGATTTTGCAGTTTCCATTCTGGCTTTCAAGTAGAAATTATCCCTGCTTGTTTTTTGTTGTTTGGCGTTGTGTGGGTTTTTTTGGTATTAAAATGTCCCTTTTATGAGATAATAGTTATTTATTTTTTAAAAATAAAAGTCCTTACTTGGCAAAATAAAAGGGCGAAAATGTTGTTTAGGTCTCCACATTTTTTCCTCATAATTTTACTTAATGTCTGAAAGCTCAAACTCTTGAAAGCTTCAAGTGGTGTAACTGTTGAACTTGAAATAGGGTTGTAATGTGATCAAAGTATGTTCTGGGCAGGGTGAGGGCTGTTAGGGAGTTCCTAGCTAATTCTGTCAAGGTTGATTTGAGGTTATGACAGTGCAGGATGAGGAGGAAGCTACGATGAATTAAAAGTCATTTAGGTGGCTGTTGCAGAATCCATGTGTTTACTACTCATGCTTTTGTCTGATCTGTAGCAATCTTGTTAAAAGTACTCTAGATAAGTTTGATATCTAGAAAATAGCTATTGCATCATTCCTTAGGAGGTGGTATCTGATTTTGTGGTAGTAAGCTGTAGGGTCAAGGAAAAAGTTGAGCACAGTGCATGCTTTCTTCATTCTGACACAAAAAATTTTTCAAATGGTTTTAAGATTATAAATCACTGGGATCTTAAGCATGGATTATTAACTTTGGTTTGAGATTGGGTTTATATTTGGATTCCAGCCTCCAAAATGTCTTCAGCTAAGGTGCTTTGTGAAGATACGGAGCGTGTATTATTTATTCCTGTCATGAATTAAGAATATCATTTTGAAAGCAGTGTGCTAGGCACAGTAGTTAATGGGTTTAAAAAGCATTGCTCACAGACTCTGCTCTCCAGAGTAGAGGTTAGCAAACTGTATCCTGCCTGATGCCTGCTTTAAACAATGAAAAAGAATATGTAGACCATTTGTGACCATCCAAGCCTAAAATATTTGCTATCTGGTCCTTTATAGAAAAATTGCCAGCCTCTGCTCAAGGAGTGTATGATTTCAGCTGTCAGTTTAAGTTTGTTCTACTTTAGCCAAAACTCTGTTACTATGTAATTTAAGAATAAAACTTTTTCACTTGGGTTCACAGTTCAAGTTTCCTCATTTATGAGCTATATAATATTGAGCTGGTATCTTAACCTCTCTGAAAGTCATGTTCCCACATACTTAGCTCTGGGTTGTAAGAATTACTGGGATTGTATTTTTATTATCTAGGATTAGGAAGTGTTACAAGGTTGCTATCCATTCAGTAAATGGAGGTTGGTTAAGCAACTGATAAAATGAGACAGATTTTTGGTAATCTTTCCCAGGCATCTTAAACACTGCAATAAATACAAATAAATAAGGAAAAACTGTTCAGTTCTACATTAAACAAATTATTCAAACTTTGTAAATCAACTCTACATCAATAAAATATATTTTAAAAACCTGTTCACCATCTGCTATACAGCCCTTACTGATCCAATTCAGAAAGACTTCAGTTTTACTGGGCTTGCATTAGATAATATAGCTCATTCAGTTACAGTCCTCTGAAGTGGAGTGCAATACAAATTGTATAATTGTCTAACCTGGTCCTTTTACGGAAGCACTGTTTTGTTTCCCTTTATTGCATGTAGAGAAGTGGAAAGTGCTAAGTTTCTTTCTCCTACTTTTTTTTAGACTCATGATAGTAAAGAGCACCTGGCAATGATGGAACGAATATTAGGACCCATACCAACACACATGATTCAGAAAACAAGGTATGTTTTTTAAGATTAAAGCCCTTGGGTACGTACAATGGCCTATATTCAAACTACAGTTTGTTTGTTATTGCTTATTCCAAAAACTTGTAGACTGTGGATTTTTTTCATGAAGTCAAGTTTTTTGAAAAGTAATGCAGTGTTTACTTTGTGATCTAGTAAATAAAATGGTGTTTTTATACTCAGGCTACCCTTTGCATAAATGTTTTCCTAGGTCAATACAAAAATAATACATAGAGTAGTAAAAAGACCTTGATTTTGGAGTCATATCAGTCTTAAGTTTGAATTCCACACTTTTGCTAACTAGCTGTATGTCTTTGGACAAGATACTATATAAGAGGTTTCAAAACATAGCTTTACCACAGTCACCCATGGAATTGTTAAGATTTTCAGCCTCATTCCAGATCTAATGACACCAGAATTTACACAAATGGTTATGGGAACCTGTTTTTAAAACTGGCATTGTTATATGTGTGGTATTTGGGAACAACTTTGGTGGGATACTAAAACCTTATAGAGTACAAGATTAAGAAATATATCATTTAAGATATCTGATGAATAATTATTGTTGAGATTTTTAGAAATTGTGTGCTTATGTATAGAGAGCTGCTTATGGTCTATTACCCCTGTTCTCTGGTAAGGGCAGGGTAAACATGTGAATCTTTTTTTAAACTAACCCAGACTTCTCTTTCCTGTAGGAAACGCAAGTATTTTCATCATAATCAGCTAGATTGGGATGAACATAGTTCTGCTGGTAGATATGTTAGGAGACGCTGTAAACCATTGAAGGTAAGAAAAAAAAGAATTAAGTTTTTTGTTTTTTGTTTAACTTTTAACTATTTTTTAATGTCCTTCTTTAACATCATTTTTCTCCTCAGGAATTTATGCTTTGTCATGATGAAGAGCATGAGAAACTGTTTGACCTAGTTCGAAGAATGTTAGAATATGATCCAGTGAAAAGAATTACTTTGGATGAAGCATTGCAGCATCCTTTCTTTGACTTATTAAAAAAGAAATGAAATGGAAATCAGTGGTCTTACTATACTTCTCTAGAAGAGATTACTTAAGACTGTGTCAGTCAACTCAACATTCTGATATTTTTATAAACATTAAATTATTTTGTACATTTAAGTGTAAATACTGTATGTTTTGTATCAATAGCGTAATTATCTTATTAAGCAAACATGGTCTTGATAATGAAATATAAAAGCTAAAATTAATTTCCCTTTTTTTGAGATTAATTACCATTTTTAAAAACCTTTGGAATATCCTTTGTGTCCAGTGATAATTGTGATTGATCTTGTGTTTTGTACATGAAAGTTGACTCTCTAAAGTGATTTTTTTTTTTTTGAGTAAAAGGAAATCTTGACTACTTCATTCTTAAATGACTATACCTCACACTTTTAATTTTTTTTCTGTAGTTGTTGAACAGGTAGTAAGTATTATTAACTCTAGGTAGGCAGGTATTAGAAACCAGATCCCACAGGAAATGTTTGCTGTTGAAATTTCATTAAATTTTAAGTATTGTGTTGTGTTTCCTTGGGTGATATCAGTGGTGGTAAGTAGCATTCATGGAAAGACATCAGCTTGTGCATCGTGATAGGTTAAGGAAACCACATACACACTTCATTTAAGATTAAATGGGAAGTTAGCTTGAAAAGCCCTATTTTCCAATGTCTACTTATGTCAGAAACATAGAAATAGAAGTTCTGATCCCTGAGGTTTTTAATGACAAATCTTCAGGTGTTGAAAATTGTCTAGTATCTATTTCCCTTATCATATGAGTATAAATTCTTAAACCTCAGCCTATGAGACTTTAAGGTTATTATTAAGCAGCTTATATTTATGTTAATCTTTATTGGAAAAAAAAATAGATGATTTGAATTGAAAACACTTGGATAAGATAACTGCAGTTTTCAGACCCTAATTGGCTAATGTGACCTTTTTGTTTGTTTGTAGATATTTTTCCTTATTATTACCTATTTCACACTAAAAACTATATGGTAAGTGTTAGTTTAAAAAAAAAAAAAGCTGTTGATCAGTCTGCAAGGTAAAAATATTTTTTGTTGTAGAATTCATGATCAATTATCCGGATACAGGTTTTTTGTTAAAGGTATTCCCATTTCTGATGTGCGTTACCAAAGATTTGAGTTTTATCACTTTTGAACATAAAGTGCATGTGAGTTTTAGTGTGACAAATAGTGAAACCAAGGTGGGTTTCTGTATGGAATCCACTGGCAGCATTTGCACATACGGTAGAGATACATTCCTGAAGTTGGCTAGAAATTTTAAAGAGCTGAAATAAATTTTGGCAAAGCATCACTGCATAAGTTAAGTTAAAGCCTCTGATGCAGTCCACGTGTAATTGAACTATGTTATATGTAATAAGGTTTTTTAAAGGCACATTTGATGAAAAGATTTTTCCTGAACACAGTTACAGAGATTAAGGAGTCAGCCATCCTTTATTTTCCTCTCCATTTCCATCCTCCTAGTGCCACTGAACTACCTAAGCATCCAACCTTTCCCTACAAGTACTTCCAAGTTCCCAAATTAATGTTTACATTCTCCCCTATCAGAAACTCAAATTTGTTTAGCTGATACCAGGATATAGGAGGGAAGGGGAAAAAAATCACATTATTTCTTACTAATAAGTTAATGATTGCTAACCCCTTTCCTTCAGTTGAAAAATGTTTGCATTCTTTACTAAAGGGTACTTGCTAGTGTCTAGGCCTAATTCAGGAAGTTTAGGAATTAAAGTGAAACTTGAGTGAAGTAGGTAGAAAAAGTTAAGTGGTGTGAGGATGGTACTCTTACCACATGAGTGTCTAGTAATTTTTCCTGTCTTCTAGAAACTCAGTTTCCTTTTTTTTTTGGCTTTACTGAGTCTTTTTTGTGGTGCAGCATGTGGGGTATTGCTTCCCAGGTAGCTCAGTGATAAAGAATTCATCTGCCAATGCAGGAGATGCAAGTTCAGTCCCTGGGTCGGAAAGATCCACTGGAGGAGGAAATGGCAACCCACTCCAGTATTCTTGCCTGGAAAATCCTATGGATAGAGGAGCCTGGTGGACTGCAGTCCATGGTGTCACAAGAGTCAGACATGACTTACTGGCTGAGCACACACATGTGGGATCTTAACTAGGTTGGTGGAAACTTGCAGACTATGAATTGTAAATCTTTTTAACTCAGTTCAAACACATTGTTATTAATCAAAAGAGAAACCATTATTATCAGCACATTTTTACCAACAAGAAATAAGTTTATTCCTATAAAGTAAAAATCCATGCTTTGGGATTCAGTAAATTTTTGGAAAGCATTTTCCCTGCAAAAAGCTGTTGAGATGCTTAAGAAGTCGTTTGGCAAGAGATCAGGTGAATGTGGTGAGTGAGGCAAACTTGGTAGCCCATTTTGTTTAACTTTTTGGAAGTGTTGGTTATGTGCAGTCGGGTGTTGTCATGGAGAATAACTGGACCTGTTGACTAGTACCTGCTGCAGGCATTGCAGTTTTCAGTGCCTCTCATAGATTTGCTTAGCATACTTCTCAGGTATAATGGTTTCACCGGGATTCAGAAAGCTGTAGTGGGTCAAATGGACACCAGAGCACCAAACAGTGACCATGACCATTTTTTGGTGCAAGTTTGGCTTTGGGAAGTGCTTTGGAGCTTCTCAGTCCCAACTACTGAGCTGGTCATCACCAGTTGTTGGTTGTATAAAATCCGCTTTTCATTGCACATAATGCAAATGAGAAATGGGGCTTTGTTGCATACGATAAGAATTTTTTTGACTTTAGGTCAGCTCCAAAGGCATCCACTTAACTGAGTTTTTTCACCTTTCCGATTTGTTAAAATGCCGAAGAACCACAGAATGATTGAGTTCTTTGACAGCTTGAGTAGTTGAGAATCAACTTTGAGCATCAGCTTTGCGGGTTGCTGTCAGTTGGTCATTGTCAGCTTGCAATGGCTGGCCACTACACTCCTCATCTTCAAGGTTCTTTGCAAATGATGTTGTGGTTGTCCCTGCTGTTTTATGACCCATTTTGAACTTGAATAAGAAAATTACTCAATTTTCCTTTTTGTCTAACATCATCTCCCTAGTCTAAAGTAAATATAAACAGCAAATATTGTCATTAGAAAAACATAAAGCGAGGAATGCGCATTAAAATGATGTATAGCATAACCATATTTAAGAATGTATTTCAGTGTCAAAGATCCAACAGTGCAAAACCGCAATTACTTTTGCACCAACCCTACAGTTCCCCGACCAGAGATCCCCCCCCGCCCCCCGTTCCCAGTATTAGAAGGTGGATTACCTTGCCTTTTTCCTTGTACTTCTGAACTCATTTTCTGAAAGCACCAGCTTTTTATTTGAAAGTGTTGGGAGCGTCAGGACTAATGGGAGAGTTTTAGAGAATGGCCTGTGCATAAATAAACATGTTTTGTAACAGCATTTTCCCTAATGATTTGATGTCTCATAATCTAGTATTTCTAGAAGTCTCATTGACATCAAACTTGGCTTTAAAAGTGCAGTGAAGTATTTTATTTCCGATGTTAAATGTGCTACTACTTATTTTCTGAGGTCTTGCCCACAGAGTTAGATACTGTGGTCATCTGAATTAAATTCATCCATTCCCATCCATTTTAGTTCTCTGATTTCTAAAATTTCAATGCTCAGTCTTGCCATCTCCTGTTTGACCACATCCAATTTACCTTGATTGATGGACCTGACATTTCAGGTTCCTAAGCAATATTGTTGCTTATTTCATTGGACTTTACCTTAACGACCAGACACATGCACAGCTGGGTGTCGTTTCCGCTTTGGCTCATCCTCTTCATTCTTTCTGGAGATATTAGTAATTGCCCTCCACTCTTCCCCAGTAGTATATTGGACAGCTACTGACCTGGAGTGCTCATCTTTCAGTGTCATATCTTTTTGCCTTTTCATACTGTTTATGGGGTTCTCAAAGCAAGAATACTGAAGTGGTTTGCCATTCCTTTCTCCAGTGGACCACATTTTGTCAGGCCCTGACTAGCAGGGACATGCCCTTCAGCTGCTCAACATAGCTGGATGACATGTCTGGCACCCTGGTTGTCCCACTGCTGGTCCTTGAGTGTGTAAACCTTCACCAGCTGTTGAATGTTGATCACCGTGCTGCCCAGGGGCTGAGGCAGAGGCCCTGCTGGAGTCACAAGAAAAGGGGTCCAGGAAAGTCTGAAGCCGACGTTGGAGGATGCCCAGGAGTGGCCAGCTCGCTGCCATCACTGCTGCCACTGGCTGCCTTGGGGCCGACATGCTGCCCAGGACAGAGGGTGCCCTGGCCTCTCCACTGCCCATACTCGGCATATAAGTTAAATATAGTGGCAATATACAGCTTTGACATACTCCTTTTCTAATTTTGAAACAGTCCAT
This sequence comes from Giraffa tippelskirchi, assembly GCF_054371585.1. Lineage (NCBI taxonomy): Eukaryota > Metazoa > Chordata > Mammalia > Artiodactyla > Giraffidae > Giraffa > Giraffa tippelskirchi. The sequence continues at coordinate 114,798,267 of NC_137280.1, read as the reverse complement.
TGTTCCATGTCCGGTTCTAACTGTTGCTTCTTGGCATGCATATAAGCTTCTCAGATGATGGTGGTCTGGTATTCCTACGCCTTTTAAGAAGCTTCCTCAGTTTTTTGTGATCTACACAGTGCAAGGCTTTAGCGCTTGCACTTTTTTGTAGTCAATAAAGCAGATGTAGATGTTTTTATGGAATTCCCTTGCCTTTTCTATGATCCAACAGATGTTGGCAGTTTGACCTGGTTCCTCTGCCTTTTCTAAACCCAGTTTGTACATCTGGAAGTTCTTGGTTCACATACTGCTGAAGTCTAGCCTGAAGGATTTTGAGCATTACTTCGCTAGCCTGTGAAATGAACACAATTGTACGATAGTTTGAACATTCTTTCGCATTGCCCTTCTTTGGGATTGGAATGAAAACGGACCTTTTCAAGTCCTGTGGTCATTGCTGAGTTTTCCTGATTTGCTGGCATATTGATAGCACTTTAACAGCATCACCTTTTAGGATTTTAAATAGCTTAGCTGGAATTCCATCACCTCCACTAGATTTGTTCCTAGTGATGATTCCTATGGCCCACTTGTTTTCTCATTCCAGAATGTCTGGCTCTAGGTGAGTGGTCACACCATCATGGTTATCTGGGTCATTAAGACCTTTTTTGTATGGTTCTTCTGTATAATCTTGCCACCTCTTGTTAATCTCGTCTGCTTCTGTTAGGTCCTTGCCATTTCTCTCCTTTATTGTGCCCATCTTTATATGAAATGCTCTCTTGGTATCTCTATTTTTTTTTTTTTTTTGAAGCGGTCTCTAGGTTTTCCCATTCTATGTCTTTGCATTGTTCACTTAGGAAGACTTTCTTATCTCTCCTTGCTATTCTTTGGAACTCTGCATTCAGCTGGGTATATCTTTCCCTTTTTCCTTTGCTTTTTGCTTCTCTTTTTCCCCTCAGCTATGTGTAAGGCCTCCTCAGACATCTATTTTGCATTTTTCATTGCTTTGGGATAGTTCTGGTCACCACCTCCTGTACATTGTTACCAATCTCTGTCCATAGTTCTTCAGGCACTCTGTCAGATCTAATCCCTTGAATCTATTTATCACTTCCACTGTATCATCATAAAGAATTTTATTTAGGCCCTGAATGGCCTAGTGGTTTTTCCTCCTTTCTTCAATTTAAGTCTGAATTTTACAATAGGAGCTCATGACCTAAGCCACAGTCATCTCCAGGTCTTGTTTTTGCTGACTGTGTAGAGCTTCTCCATCTTCAACTGCAAAGAATATAATCAATCTGATTTTGGTGTTGACCATCTGGTGCTGTCCATGTATAGAGTCATCTCTTGTGTTGTTAGAAGAGGGTGTTTGCTGTGATTACTGTGTTCTTTTGGCAAAACTCTGTAAGCCTTTGCCCTGCTTCTTTATATATTCCAAGGCCAAACTTACCTGTTACTCCAGGTATCTCTTGACTTCCTGCTTTTGCATTCCAATCCCCTATGATGTAAAGGCCGTCTCTTTTTTTGGTGTTAGTTCTAGAAGGTCTTGTAGGTTTCACAGAATCATTCAACTTCATCTTCTTTGGTGTTAGTGGCTGGGGTATATAGACTTGGGTTACTGTGATGTTGAATGATTTGCATTGGAAATGAGATCATTCTGTCATTTTTGAGACTGCACCCAAATACTGCATTTTGGACTCTTTTGTTGACTATGTCAGCTACTCCATTTTTGTGGCAAAGAGATTCTTTGCCACAGTAGTAGATATAATCATCTAAATTAAATTCACCCATTCCCATTCATTTTAGTTCACTGATTCCTAAAGTGTCAATATTCAGTCTTGCCATTTCCTGTTTGACTAACATCTAATTTACCTTGATTCATGGACCTAAATAACATTCCAGGTCCTACGCAATATTGTTTTTTACTGCATCGGACTTTCACCACCAGACACATCCACAACTGGGCATTGTGTCCACATTGGCTCATCCTCTTCATTCTTTCTAGAGTTATATCTCTGCTCTTCTTTCCCTGTAGTATATTGGACACCTACCTACCTTTGGGGCTCATCTTCCACTATCAAATCTTTGCCTTTTCGTACCGTTCATGGGGTCCTCAAGGTAAGAATACTGAAGTGGTTTGCCATTCCCTTCTCCAGTGGACCACATTTTGTCAGAACTCTCCACCATGTCCTGTCCATCTTCGGTAGCCCTGCAAGGCATAGCTCGTAGTTTTACTGAGTTACATGGTGCTGTGATCCAAGTGATCATGTGTCTCTTGCAACAGTCTTTATTTTAAGGTCTATTTTATCTGATATGGGTATTTCTACTCTTATCTTTCTTTTGATTTCCACTTGCATGGAATCTTTTTCTTGCCCCTCACTTTTAGTCTGTATGTATCACTAGATGTGAAGTGGGTCTCTTCTAGACAGCATATATATGGTTCTTGTTTCACATCCATTCAGCCAGTCTTTGTCTTTTGGTTGGAGCATTAATCCGTTTTCATTTAAGGTAATTATTGATATGTATTGGAACTTCCTAGATGTCACTAGCGGTAAAGAAACCGCCTGCCGATGCTGGAGATGTAAAAGATGCGGATTTGATCGCAGGGTTGGGAAGATCCCCTGCAGGAGGGCATGGCAACCCACTCCATTATTCTTGCCTGGGGAATCCCATGGTCAGAGGAAACTGACGGGCTATGGTCCATAGGGTCGCAAAGACCCGGACATGAATGAAGTGACTTAGCACACACGCATGCATACTGATATCTATTATGCTATTACCATTTACTTATTGTTTCAGGTTTGTTTTTGTAGGTCTTTTCCTTACCTTGTATTTCCTGCCTAGAGAAGTTCCTTTAACATTTGTTGTAAAGCTGGTTTGGTGGTACTAAATTCTCTTAACTTTCTTGTCTGTAAAGCTTTTGATTTCTCTGTCGAATCTGAATGATATCCTTACTTGGTAGAGTAATCTTGGTAGTAGATTTTTTCGTTTCATCACTTTAAATATATCCTGCCTCTCCCTTCTGGCCTGCAGAGTTTCTGCTGAAAAATCAACAGATAACCTTATAAGGAGTCCCTTGTAAGTTATTTATTGCTTTCCCCTTGCTGCTTTTAATATTTTTTCTTTGTGTTTAATTTTTGTTAGTTTGATTAATACGTGTATTGGCGTGTTTCTCCTTGGGTTTATCCTATGTGAGACTCTCTGGGCTTCCTGGACTTGGATGGGTATTTCTGTTCCCATGGTAGGGAAGTTTTCATCTGTGATCTCCTCAAATATTTTCTCATATACTTTTTCTTTTCTTCTTCTGGGATCCCTATTATCTGAATGTTGGTGTGCTTACTGTTGTCCCAGAGGTCTCTAAGAGTGTTTTCATTTCTTTTCATTTTTGTCCCTTTGTTCTGCTCTGCTTTGGTTATTTCCACCATTCTATCTTCCAGCTCACTTTTCCTTTCTTCTGCCTCGGTTTATTCTGCTAATGTATTTTGCTACTGTATTTCTGCCTCAGTTATTTTGCTAGTGTATTTTTTTATTTCAGTTATTGTGTTGTTCATTGCTGATTGTTCTTTAGTTTTTCAAGGTCTTTGTTAAAAATTTGTTGTATCTTCTTGATCCAGGCCTCCATTTTCTTTATCTCTGCCTCCATTCTATTTCTGATATTTGGGATCATCTTTACTATCATTACTCTGAATTCTTTTTTGGGTAGACTGCCTATTTCCCCTTATTTGTTTGAGGTTGTGGGGTTTTACCCTGTTCCTTCATCTGCTGCATATTTCTCTTCTCATTTTGTTTGGGGTCTCATTTCTGCAGGCTGCAGGGTTATAGTTCTTCTTACTTGTGTCTGCCCCCCATGGGTGTGGTTGTACCATTGCCTTCTGTAGACTTCCTAGTGGGGGGACTGTGCCTCTGTTGTGGTGGGTGGAGCTGGATCTTATCTCTCTGATGATCAGTGCTGCATCCAGTGGTGTGTTTTTGGCTGTCTGTGAACCTAGTATGGCTTTAGGCAGCTTGTCTGCTAATGGGCGGGTTTGTGTCATTGTTTAGCTAGCTGTTTGGCATGAATCATCCAGCACTGGCGCTTGCTGGCCATTTGGTGGAGCCAGGTCTTAGTGTAGCATTGGAAGCCTCTGGGAAAGTACTCACAAATATTCCAAGAGGTCTGGAGTTCTCTGGTGGTTGAAAGCCCTGAACTCGGGTCTCCCACCTCAGTGGCTCAGGCCCAACCCCTGGCTGCAGCATCAAGACCCCATAAGCCACATGGCACAGAAGGAGAGGAAAAAAAGAAAAAACAAAAACCAACCAACAAACAAGAATCAGACAGACAAAACTCTGACAAACGGTGAAAGCAAAACTAAACATACAAAAACACACAAAGGAACTTTCACACTCACAAAGAAAAAAGAAAAAAGAAGCAACAAGAGAGCAATCAAATCAACAGACAAACCCATAAATGAAAACAAACACTAAAAACTAAACTAGTAAAAACACAAAACCAAGAGCAAATCAAATGCAGAAAGCAAACTAGAAAAAGGCAAAGAAAGCATAGGCTGTGGGGATGCTGGTTGGCACTGATCTCTTTGCAGAATACTCTCTGCCTTCTTCATACCTGTTGCTACAGTCTCCAAAGCTCTCCACTGTCCCTGCCAGTGAGGGGGCTTCCTAGTGTGGGGAAAATTTTCCTCCTTCACAGCTCCTTCCCAAAAGCACAAATCTTGTCCCAATTCCTTCCGATCTTGTTATGTGGACATGAGCTTTCCTTTTTGGAAGTGTGAGGTCTTCTGCCAGAGTTCAGTAAGTGTTCTGTAGGACTTGTTCCACTTGCAGATGTAATTTTGATGTAATTGTGGGGAGGAAGGTGATCACGTCTTATTCCTCTGCCATTTTGAAGAGACCCCTAAGTTACTTTAAAGTAATTGTACTTCCTTACTTGGAATTACTTAGGGGTAATACCTATGTTACAGGGTGATTCAAAACATCTAGAAGATTACCTGGCTTTGAGTAGTCCCACTAGTAAATAGCAGTTATGTACTTTGTTTTCTATAAATGTTTTAACCCAGGTTACTTCATTAAAAAAAAATTCCCAATAATGTTGGTTGTTCCTCTTTATGGCACCAAGTATGACAAAGCTATCAAGAAATCTGCTTTTGACTCCCTAGTATAGTAGTTTTTATTGTGACATTCCACTGAAATTGAAGGGGGAATAGAATTTTCAAAGAAAAAAATTTTTAACCAATCAAGAATGTATACTATTCAGATACATTTTCTTACATTCACTCCTTACATGGATTCAGTTTGTTTTTAAATGTAGTTCTGGAGAGAAGTTATATATAATTAAAGACTTTAATGTAGGTTTAATTATAAAGAGCTGAAGCCACCCTAAATATCCTTTGAGGCAGGCACCTCATAGCCTAGATCCTATTAACAGCAGTTACATGTAATGAGATTAAAGATTAACTGTAGATCTGGAGGAGTTCCCATACATAGCCCCACTTAGTGACTTAAAATGTTTCCCATTACAAATATAAATGAAAAAAGGTTTTTAACTTAAAAAAAATCAGTGCTGCTTTTTAAAATTATGAGCTTTGAAATTTATTTTTATTGAAGTATAGTTGGTTTACAATGTGTTAGTTTCAAATACACAGCAAAACGATTTGGTAATATATGTATGGGTATATGTTTCATTTTTCAGATTATTTTCCATTAGAGATTATTCAGTTCAGTCGCTCAGTCGTGTCCGACTCTTTACGACCCCATGAATCACAGCACGCCAGGCCTCCCTGTCCATCACCAGCTCCCGGAGTCCACCCAAACCCATGTCCATCGAGTTGGTGATGACATCCAACCATCTCATCCTCTGTCGTCGCCTTCTCCTCCTGCCCCCAATCCTTCCCAGCATTAGGATCTTTTCCAATGAGTCAACTCTTCGCATGAGGTGGCACAAGTATTGGAGTTTCAGCTTCAACATCAGTCCTTGCAATGAACACCCAGGACTGATCTCCTTTAGGATGGACTCTTTGGATCTCCTTGCAGTCCAAGGGACTCTCAAGAGTCCTCTCCAACACCACAGTTCAAAAGCATCAATTCTTCGGCGCTCAGTTTTCTTCACCGTCCAACTCTCACATCCATACATGACCACTGGAAAAACCATAGCCTTGACTAGACGGACCTTTGTTGACAAAGTAATGTCTCTGCTTTTAAATTATGCTGTCTAGGTTGGTCATAACCTTCCTTCCAAGGAGTAAGCGTCTTTTAATTTCATGGCTGCAATCACCATCTGCAGTGATTTTGGAGCCCAAACAAATAAAGTCTGACACTGTTTCCACTGTTTCACCATCTATTTCCCATGAAGTGATGGGACCAGATGCCATGATCTTAGTTTTCTGAACATTGAGCTTTAAGCCAACTTTTTCACTCTCCTCTTTCACTTTCATCAAGAGGCTCTTTAGTTCTTCTTTGCTTTCTGCCATAAGGGTGGTGTCATCTGCATATCTGAGGTTATTGATATTTCTCCTGGCAATCTTGATTCCAGCTTGTGTTTCTTCCAGCGTTTCTCATGATGTACTCTGCATATAAGTTAAATAAGCAGGGTGACAATATACAGCCTTGACATAATCCTTTTCCTATTTGGAACCAGTCTGTTGTTCCATGTCCAGTTCTAACTGTTGCTTCCTGACCTGCATACAGGTTTCTCAAGAGACAGGTCAGATGGTCTGGTATTCCCATCTCTTTCAGAATTTTCTATGTCTGTGAGTCTATTTCTGTTTTGTACATAAGTTCATTTGTATCATCTTTTTAGATTCCACATGTGATATAAGAGTTGCCTTTGCCTGAGTTAGTCAATAATCTCTAGATCCATCCACATTGCTGCAAATGGCATTATTTCATTCCCTTTTCATGGCTGAGTAATATTCCATTGTGTATATATGCGTATGTGTGTGTGTATCTTTATCCACTCATCTATTGATGTACACTCAGGTTGCTTCCATGTTTTGGCTATTGTAGATAGTGCTACTATGAACATTGGGGTGCCTATATCTTTTTTAATTAGAATTTTCATTGTTCCTGCATATATGCCCAGGAGTAAGGATCAAATGGTAGTTCTATTTTTACTTTTTTGAGAAACTTTGATGTTTTTCATAGTGGCTGCACCAAATTACATTCCTACCAACAGTGTAGGAGGGTTCCCTTTTCTCTACACCCTCTCCAGCATTTACTTTTTGTAAACTTTTTGATGATGGCCATTCTAAATGGGGGAGCTGATAAATCAGTAGTTTTGATTTGTGTTTCTCTACTAATTAGCAATATTGAGCATTTTTTGTATGCCTGTTGAACATCTGGATATCTTCTTTGGAAAAATGTCTGTTTAGGTCTTCTGTCCAGTTTTTGACTGATTTTATATATATAGAGAGAGAGAGAGCTGTATGAGTTATTTGTACATTTTGGAAATTAAGCTTTTGTTAATCACATTGTAAACGTTTTCTCCCAGGCTGTATGTTGTTCTTTCATTTTTTAATAGTTTCCTTTGCTGTGAAAATGCTTCTAAGCTTGATTAGGTCCCATTTGTTTATTTTTGCTTTTATTTTTTTTTTTGCCTTAGGAGGCTGACTAATGCTATTATTCATGTAGCATTTTGCCTATGTTCTCTTCTAGGAGTTTTATGGTGTCATGCCTTATATTTAAGTCTTTAAGCTATTTTGAGTTTATTATTGTGTATGATGTGAGGGAGTGTTCTAACTTCATTAATTTACATGCGGCTGACTGTCCAGCTTTTCAACACTACTTACTAAAGAGACTGTCTTTTCTCCCTTGTACATTCATTTCTCCTTTGTGAAAGGTTAACTGACCATAAGTGGGTTTATTTCTGGATTCTCTATTCTATTCCACTGATCCATATGTCTGTTTTTGTGCCACGACCACACTATTTTGATTACTGTAATTTTGTATTATTGTCTGAATTCTGGGAGGGTTTATTTCTTTTATTCAGGATTGCTTTGGCAACTCTGTGTCTTTTGTGGTTCCATCTAAATTTTAGGATCATTTGTTCTACTTCTGTGAAAAATGTCATGGGTAATCTGAAAGGGATTGCATTAAATGTGTAGATTGGTTTGGATAGTATGACCATTTTAATGATATTAATTCTTCCAATTCAAGAACATGTCTCTGAATCATCTTCAATTTCTTTTATCATTTACATTTTATCATTTACATAGTTCTCAGCGAATAAGTCTTTCACCTCTTTAGTCAGATTTATTCCTAGGGTTTTTTTTGGGAGATTATAAAACATTATTTTTACTTACTTTTCTGATATGTCATTGCTAGTGTAAAGAAATGCAATAGATTTCTCTATGTTAATCATATATCCCGTTACATTGATGAATTAGTTCATCAGTTTTAATAATTTTTGTGTGGAGTATTTATGGTTTTCTATATAGAATATCATGCTACCTGCATATAATGAAAATTTTACCTCTTCCTCTCCAATTTGGATGCCTTTTTAAAAAAATATCCAGTGCTTTTAAAAACTGCTGAATTTACTCTTAACTAAAGCAACATAAGTAGGTACAGTTTTGAGAATAAATGCCAAGAAGAAGCCTAAATGATTAGAGTATGTCATTAATAGAGAATTTTTAATTTTAAAAGATGTTGCTATTTTTTATGTTTTTCAATTTTTTAAGAAACATTCAAATTATTTTGTGTATCCTCTATAGTCATAGTTCAGTTCGGTTCACTCACTCAGTCGTGTCCAACTCTTTGCAACCCCATGGACTGCAGTACGCCAGGCCTCCCTGTGCATCACCAATTCCCAGAGTTTACTCAAACTCATGTCCATTGAGTCAGTGATGCCATCCAACCATCTCATCCTCTCTCGTCCCCTTCTCCTCCTGCCTTCAGTCTTTCCTAGCATCTGGGTCTTTTCAAATGAGTGAGATCTTTGCATCAGGTGGCCAAAGTATTGGAGTTTCAGCTTCAACATCAGTCCTTCCAATGAACATCCAGGACTGATTTCCTTTAGGATGGACTGGCTGGATCTCCTTGCAGTCCAATGGACTCTCAAGAGTCTTCCCCAACACCACAGTTCAAAAGCATCAATTCTTCAGTGCTCAGCTTTCTTTATGGTGCAACTCTCACATCTATACATAACTGCTGGAAAAACCATAGCCCTGACTAGACAGACCTTTGTTGGCAAAGTAATAGTAACATAGTCATAGTAATCCAAGTCTATACCCCAAACACTAATGCCAAAGAAGCTGAAGTTGACCAGTTCTATGAAGACCTACAACACCTTCTAGAACTAACACCAAAAAAAAAAATGTCCTTTCATCATAGGGGATTTTCCAATTTGCTTACATATTGAGTGCAGCACTTTAACAGCATCATCTTTTAGGATTTTAAATAGCTCACCTGGAATTCCATCACCTCCATTAGCTTTGTTTGCAGTAATGCTTAAGGCCCATTTGACTTCATACTCCAGGATGTCTGACTCTTAGGTGAGTGACCCCACCATCATGGTTATCTGGGTCATTAAAACCTTTTTGTATAGTTCTTTTGTGTATTCTTGCCAACTCTTCTTGGTCTCTTCTGCTTCTGTTAGGTCCCTACCATTTCTGTCCTTTATTGTGCTGCCCATCCTTGCATGAAATGTTCCTTTGATATCTCCAATTTTCTTGAAGAGGTCTCTAGGTTTTCCCATTCTGTTGCTTTCCTCTATTTCTTTGAATTGTTCATTGAAGAAGGTCATTTTAGCTCTCCTTGCTATTCTCTGGAACTCTGCATTCAGATGGGTACATCTTTCCCTTTCTCCCTTGCCTTTTCTTCTTTTCTCAGCTATTTAAAAATCCTACTCAGACAACCACTTTGCCTTCTTGCATTTATTTTTCTTTGGGATGGTTTTGGTCACTGCCTTCTGTACAGTGTTACAAACCTCTGTTCATAATTCTTCAGGCACTCTGTCTACCAGATCTGATCCCTTGAATCTATTCATCACCTCTACTGTATAATCATATGGGATTTGATTTAGGTCATACCTGAATGGCCTAGTATTTTTTCCTACTTTCTTCAAATTAAGCCTGAATTTTGCAAACAGGATCTCATCATCTCAGTCACAGTCAGCTCCAGGTCTTGTTTTTGCTCACTGTATAGAGCTTCTCCATCTTTGGTCACAAAGAATATAATCAATCTGATTTCAGTATTGACCATCAGGTGCCGTCTGTGTATAGAATCGTCTCTTGTGTTGTGGAGGAGAATGTTTGCTATGATCAGTGTGTTCTCTTGACAAAACTCTATTAGCTTTTCCCTGCTTCATTTTGTGCTCCAAGGCCAAACTTGCCTGTTATTCCAGGTTATTCCATTATTATTTTCTTGACTTCCTACTTTTACATTCCTTTTCCTATCCTGGCCTTTATACTATTTTTGCCAAACATTTTACTTAGCCATATGTTAAAACCCCACAATGCATTGCTATTTTGCCTTAAGCCTTCTATTATCTTTTAAAGAGATAATAGAGGTTCTTTTTTTTTTTTTTCATTTTTCAATATTTTTCCTCTGTTTCATTTTGGATAGTTTCTATTGTTATAGTTTCAAGTTCATTAATCTTCTGCAGTATCTGCTCTGCCTTTAATCCCATTCAGTTTATTTTTCATGTCAAGTGTTGTCATTTTAATCTCTAAATTAGATCTTTTAACAAAAATCTTTTGTGTCTCCTAAACCTGTTCAATCTCTCCTCTTACTTCCTTGAACATATGGAATACTGATATAACTTTTAATATCCTTGCTATCATCTTTTCATTTCTGAGTCAGTTTGCATTGCTTTTTATCATATCATGGGTCATATCTTCTTGCTTACTTGTGTGCCTGGTGATTGTGGCTTTTTGTTTTACCTTCTTGGATACTGGGTATTTTTATATTTACTTGAGCTTTATTAGGCAACATGATTAAATTACTTGAATCATTTTGATCCTTTCAGGTTTGTGGTTTAAGCTCTGTTAAACAGGACCAGAGCAGCATATAGTCTAAGGCTAGTTTATCCCCAGTATTGATGCAAAATCTTTTGAGTACTTTACCCATTGCCCTCTGAATTGTCAGGTTTTCCATGCTGGTTGGTGGGAGGAAGAGCTGTTCCTGGCCAGTGTGAGCTGTAGGGTTTGCTTCCTCTCTAATTAGAGTCCCATCCTTCTGAGAGGTTCTGTCCTGGCCCCGGTAGTTTCCTCACAGATGTGATGATCTCAGATGGAGAGTTCTCTGTTTGTGGCTCTGCTCTCCAGTCCTTTACCCTGCAAATTCTAACTGCCTCAACTTCTTTGGACTTGTAGCTCCTTCACCCTAGGGTGGCTGTGCCTAGCTCCCCCTCTTTGCACTGTCACCTGAAAACATCTCTCCAGAGAGTAAGCTGGGACAGTCCTTGGGCTCACTTCATTTTCTCCCCATCTCCCAAGGATCACTGTCCTTCATTGTGATCACTGTCCAGTATCTTGAAAACTATCATTTCATACAGTTTCTCTAGTTTTCTAGTTTCAGATAGAGTAACTTTAGTCCTGGTTGGTATATCCATTTTACAAACTAGAAAATTGAGGGTCTGAAACAGTAAGTAGCTGTGAGCTATTAGTGGAGCCAGAACTGGAATCTAGGCATTATAAGGCATTATACATCAAGACCTGGTGCTTTTCCCACAATGTCATGCTGCCTTTTCTAAGTAACAATTTCCTTATGTAATTGAAGTTTACCCCTTTAAGGCTTAAAGCTTAAGCTAAGCCATTTTTGTTGGAAAATTTTAAAAAATGATTAAGTACTCCCTGCCTTCTTAAACATCTTCCCAGGTGGCGCTAGTGGTAAAGAACCCACCTGCCAATGCAGAAGACTCAAGATGTTCTGGTTCGATTCCTGGGTCGGGAAGATCCCCTGGAAAAGGGCACAGCAACCCACTCCAGTATTCATGCCCAGAGAATCCCATGGACAGAGGAGCCTTCTTAAACAGAGCATTTTGAACATATTTGAATCTCTACGTTATTAATATTATTTACAATTTTCTGTCGTGGTTATCAACCCTATCTGACCTAAGTAATCCCTTTTTAATAAAATAGTTAATAATGCCCTTTTATCCTGAAGCATCTGGACCCTTGACAATCACCAGGCTGGGACTGCTGCACTTGCTGCAATTGTGATGGGCAAAGAAGTGCTAGCAGGTCCCTGACATATTCCTAGCTTCCCCCACTGTACTAAAATAGCCCTCCTCTCCCTGCTGATAAGGGTCAGTTACCCCTGTGTTCAGGTCCCTGGACACAGAGTTCAAAGTGCCCTGGGGGTCAGCCATAGCTTATGTGGGTCCTGGCAAGTGTAACCCTCTTGAGAAGTAGGACCTTCAACCCTGCAGGGCCCAGCTTTGTGAGGACAGCAGGGGTAACCCCACCACCACCACTGTGAGTCATGGGGAGTAACAGTGAATGGGGCTACTCTTGCTTCTACCCTTTGGTTCCTAGACCCACATATTATTGGGAAAGAAGCATCATTAGAGGTCCCTCATTTAATGCATATTCCACATCCTGCAAAATGGCACTGCAGTCTTCTAGTGTATTGACTGAATACTATGAGTTGGTGTTTCACTTGTGCCTTCAAAAGGTGGTTCCAGTGTTCTGTGAGGTTGGCTGCTTCTGGCTGGTGCAGGATGTAATATATAATATAACCAGGGGGTTCCATGGTCATGGGCTCACTCCCACACTTTGCTGTAAAGTGGGTTTCCTGGTTGGATGCTATGTTATATAGGATACCTGTGGATTGTGGAGTCTATGTGGATAGTAGTGCTGGCTGAGGCTCTGCAAACAGGGAACACAAGCCCTTACCTAGAACAGTTATCCATCCCTGTGAGGAACAAATTGCTGGCCCTTCTGGGATGAAGGGAGTCTGAAGTAGTTGATTTGCCACCAAGTAGCCAGTTGGTCTCTCTGAAGATTAGTGCCTATCGCTGACAGGTTAGCCATTTCAGAGGCAAGAGTAGCTAGACTGACCTTGGTAATCTATATGCATGTTAGGGAATGCAGTGGATTCCCATCCCCCAGATCTTCCCTCCACCACTCTGACTCAGCCCTCTGCCCTTAGGAGGCTGACCTCTTTGTTACCGCATCATCTGGGCTCCCCTGCCCTATAGGTTTGATCACTGGGAGGCCCAGCAGATCAGAGAGTAAGAGGAGAGATTATCTGCTAGCTTCTTATCTTCCAAGCCTTGGTTTTGCAGACCTGTCAAACGACACAGCTCCTTTTGAGCCGACCTTTGTTTAGCTCTGAGCATTCACAGGATTCCAACAACAGTTCCCTCTTCTCCTCATTTTAGCGAGAAATAGTCATGGCCTCCCACTGTTTATACTCCAGAATGGTTCTTCCACATCCCCTGTTGGGTTCACTTAATCTGCCCCACCATATAAACAGTCTCTACAATCAAACTATCTTCAGTCTGAATACTATCTCTTCCTTCCAGGGCCCTAACTGACATATAGAGTATTTTCTTCCTTGCCTTTTAAAATGATGTGTAGACAGTAAACATATTTTCACCTTTCCTTAATTCACTTGACAAATATTTGCCAGATCCTGCACTGTTCTTTGAGAAAACAGTGGTGAACAAGACAAAGGGGTAACTTTGTCTTGTTAATAAAGAGGTAACTTCAAACAGTGATAAATGATTCCCCTGAGTAATCCTTCTGAAGACTGTGAGTGAAGCCTCCTTAGATTGGACAATCTGGGTAGGTCTTTCGGAGATAATAAGGTTTAAGTACCTGAGGACCTTGACCTAAAGGAGAAGCTTGCTCAAAGATCCGAGAGCAGGGTATTCCAGATAGTGAGGCAGTAGGCAAGGACTAAGGCCAAAGGAACCAATGAGCTTGGCTTTTTTGATACACAGAAGCTTCTGGAATATAGTGAACAATACTTGTTGGTGATGGGCAATTTGCCTATGTGTTTGTAGCAAGAATGAAGTGCCAACTTATAATATGGTGTTGACGTCTTTTCAAAGAAGACAATCCAGTTTGCTGAGCAAATACTTTTCAGACTATTTATTGGGCATACACTAGATTTTAGCAAGACCTTCTCTGTCTAACCACTCAACTGTAACCCCAAGTCACCTAAGGTCACAGCTATGAAGTTGCAGGGGTGAGGTTCCAACCATTTCTGTTTTACTCCAGTCTCAGAGGTACTTTTCTCCTCCAAGTTAAGGGAGTAAGGAGGAACATGTCAGCTGAAGGTCCTCAGCAGTTTTAAGAGCTTTGTAATGTGTCCAAAGAAGCTAATAAATCCGAAGATACCCAGAGAGGGAGCAGGAAGATACAAAAGGTCTTCCCCCCCCAAAAAAACCACTGCGGATTTGCCCAAGTTACAAAGATCCAAGTTAGTCTGTAGTTTTTAGTTGAGTATTACTGGAGTTAGTGGGAGACTATGTAGGCCCCATTTTAGGATATAATATGCCAAGTAGGAATTTGAGCCAGCAGAGAATGCGCCTGACTTCAGTCTTGCCCCCCTTTCTTAACAAAGACTGTTCCAGCCGCTTGATTATCATTCAGGTTTTCCTACTTTAACCACGTGTTAAAGAATATACAGAATCACAGTATAGCTTAAATGTGGTACATACTAGATGATTATTTTTGGCCATATTGTGTTTCCATTGGACTTCACTGGTGGCTCAGATGGTAAAGAATCTGCCAGCAGTGCTGGAGACCCGGGTTCAATCCCTGAGTTGGGAAGAACCCCTGGAGAAGGACATGGAAACCCACCCCAGTATTCTTGCCTGGAGAATTCCATGGACAGAGGAACCTGGTGGGCTACCAGTCCATGGGACCGCAGAGTCGGACACGACTGAGCGACTAACACTTTCTTGTGCTTCCATTATAGAATAAAGCTATCGGCTCATCAAAAGTTGGAGTTCTTTTCCCCTATCTTTTGCACTTGCTAAAAGTCTCAGTTTTCTCAAAGGAATGCCTTACCTAGGTCAGTAATTGTAAGACTTATTACAATTGTCTGGCACATAATAAATGGTGAGAGTATTAAAGATTCTTAGACTCACTCCTCTGCCAGAGGCAATCCCGATTAACTGCGTCTGTGTGAATGCACAAGAGGTCCCTTTCCGCCACCAAACGGCGCTAGGGCACCATCCAGAAACGATTCACTACGTTGGCCCTAGGGTTTGAAGTTTTGAACTCGTAAAAAAAAGTGTCAGAAAGGTTAATTCACAAGTTGAGGGGAATCTTCCCAAGAAATGAGTGATGCCGCAGCCAGCGGTGGGCTGCGGAAGGCGCTCTCAGCCTCTGGGTGCACCTCAGACCTCTTGGGATTTTGCAGCTGGAACTAGGGCTGGGGAGTCGCAGAGGTGCGGGAGCGGCAGTGGGTGCAGCCTGATGCCGAGAGCAGGTAAGGGCAGAGGTGCGTGCTGAGCGCTCTGGGCTCGCCCGGCGCGCTCGGGGGGTGCTCGGAGGAGCCGGCTTCCTTCCCGCCCCCGCCCCCTCGCCGCGCCTGGACGCCGGGGCCGCTCCTCCCCTGGGTGGGTCCCGGCTCCTTTTCTGGCAGGGTCTATTTGCATAGAGGAAACTGCCCAAAGTGGCCGCTGTGGAGGAGCTGGCAGCGGGGAAGGGGGTGTGCGCCGCGGTCCAGCAGCTGCCCAGAGGCCGAGCCCCGCGCCCGGCCGACCTCGTGCCTCGGGCTCTCCCGACCGCTCCCACACGCTCAGCCCGCGTCCCCGGGCTCTGTGCACCGCCGGCTCCGAGAGCTCACGCTCGACGAGCGCGCCATGAGTCCAGGCCGGCGCGCCTGCGAGGACGAGCGGAACGGAGACCCGGCTGGCGGCGGCGGCGGACCGGTGAGCCCCGCGACTGGAGCGCGGGCCTGGGCGGTGAGCGCGCTGTGCCTGCTGCTCTCCGCGAGCTCGGCGGTCGCCTGCCTGCTGCTGGGCGTCCAGGCGGCCGCGCTGCAGGGGCGGGTGGCGGCCCTCGAGGAAGAGCGGGAGCTGCTGTGGCGCGCGGGGACTCCCGACGCCTTGGCCGCCTGGGCCGAGCCGCGGCTGGAGCGCCTGCTGCGTGAGGTAAGGCGCGGCGTGCGGGGCGGGGAGTGTCCGTGCGCCGGGAGCCGTGGCGCTGGGGAGGGGGTCGCCCGCCAGCGGTGAGTGCCCGAGTGCGTCCGGGCAGGCGGCACGGGGAGGGGTCGGAGGCGATGGAGGCTGGGGTGCAGGCGGCCGAGCGATCGGTCCTACAGTTCCCGCCCCAGCCTCAGGGTCGGCTTGAGGGAAAAACAAGCTAAGAAGGACTGTTTCGGGGACAAACAGGGGGAGGAAGAGGAAAGACTGCGGACTTTGAAGTAACAGATCTAGGGGCGAGTTTCCACGGGTGTGCGCGCTTGGACCGGTGGCTTCTCGCCTGCGTTAAGCGCCTGCCTTCTTACCTGTGCCGGGATAATGAAGGAGCTCTTTCGGGAGGTGTCTGGTGACTCTTGTCACTGATAACAGCTGCTGTCCCCAACGCTGATATACTTGCAGAGGTGTGGGGCCTCTAGCAGACCAGAGGTTTCCTGGTGGCGCGAAACCTCTGTCAGACCCGGGCCGGGGTCCTTGGAGGGACATGGTCAAGTCAGCCTGCCCCGTCCACCCTCTGACCCGTCAGAAAAGTGTTTCGGAGCAGCGCTCCATCTTGGGGGTGTTATGCTGTGCCTGGGGCTCCTTGAGCTCCGTGCACACTCAGCGCAACGGAGACTTGTGGGGACGCCAACATCAGCTTGGCAGGGTGAGGGGAAGAAAAAACAGGGCCAGAAAACCCAGATTCTAGTTTGCGTTGACTCCATCTGGGCGATGCCACCTGGGCATTGTGGACACAGCAGATCTTGAGTTTCCTTGCTAGACGTATCATATGAGATTCTGTGACACTTCTGTTAAGGTTGCTGCTATACGTCTTCAAAGCAGGAGCCACATTTGGGACTTCAAACTTGCACCCATCATGTTGATCAAAACCTCCACCTCCTGTGCAGTGGGGCACCTCCCAACAGAATGGTGGTGATAGACTGGCCGGCACACCCCTGCCTGTGCTGTCGTCTCTTGCCTGAGCCATTCTCTACTTCCTAGGAAAGGCGGCTAACCGGAGATCCCCAGCATACTCCCCAAAGTGTTAGTCACTCAGCCCTGTCCCACTCTTTGTGACCCCATATACTGTAGCCTGCTAGGTTCCTCTGCCCTTGAGATTTCCCAGTCAAGAATACTGGAGTGGGTTGCCATGTCCTTCTCCAGAGCATCTTCCCCACCCAGGAATTGAACCCCGGTCTCCCACATTGCAGGCAGATTCTTTACCACCTGAGCCACCAGGGAAGCCCTTAAAAGACATCCTTAACTATAGTGTGAAAAGCACTACAGAGTTTCAAGGTAGAGGAGAGGAAGGGCAGGCTTGTTACTATGGAGTCCCCTGAATTGTGCTCAGCTGTGATCTTTATTAATGAGCTGTGTATCCATTGTTGAGTTGATTTGAGTTCTTTAAAGAGAGCTGGAGAAGACTGCAGCATGCCTTCTTGATCACCACACCTATTTCTTAGTCATTTTAAGCCAGTATTACATCTCTTCTAGCTTGATTTTGGACAAAATTGCTGCTTCATGAATTGGAGAAGGAAATGGCAACCCACTCCAGTATTCTTGCCTGGAGAATCCCAGGGACAGAGGAGCCTGGTGGGCTGCCGTCTATGGGGTCGCACAGAGTCGGACACAACTGAAGTGACTTAGCAGCAGCAGAAGCTGCTGCTCCATGAAATGATTTTCTACGTTTCTCCTGAAAGTGCCTGTAGACTTCAGAAATCTTTCTGGAGCACTGCTGGCAACTCCTGGTGTTGGTTTCATAGTTGCAGCCCATTATCTTTTGGCAAATCCTCAGAGACTAGGGTGTTGAACTGATTTATGGAAGGCTAGTAAAATTTCTACCTGCTAGTGAAATAATCATGGCTGTTCTTTCAAATAGGGGGCCCCTCTTACTTAGTAAAAAATAAACTACTAAGTTTGATTGAGTACATCAGAAATCCCGGTAAAACTTTTTATGAGGAACTTGCAAATTGTGTCCATTCCAACAGGGAGGAGGGTCCTAGGAAAGCAGCCAACGCTGAGAAGTGTGGATTCTTAAGTCCTGAACTACGCAGAGCATAGGAGAGACTGCACATGCTTCATCCTGCTTCCAAGGAGTTACCAGGCAGAGTATTCCATCTCTGTCTCTCTCCACCACCACCCCCTTTTCTCTTCTTCAATAGTAAGGTGAAGGAAAAATTTCAGATCCTGGAATTTTCACTTGAAATTTGCTATTCCATTTTGCAGGCTATACCTTTAGCATAGGACACATCTCAGCTAACCAGACTTGATGTGGAGGAGTCTGTGCTTGGAGCATCTGAGATGCCATACTACGGGTGCAGTCCAGATTGACCTCTGCTGTTTGCATGTCCCTGTGAAAAGGCATCTCTTTCCCAGGGCACCAGGCTGTTCCTTCTAGCCATTCTTCTCACAGATGTCGCTGGATGGAAAATGTGCACAGCCTGGACAGTGACCCTGAGAGCCCCAGGCTGAGATGAGGGGACTGTGGGAAGTACATAGTGGGAGTTGGTAATTGGCTTTAAATAGATCTGAATATAACTTAAAAAAAAAAACTATTCAATATGAAGGACAAATAAATGATGAACTGAAAAATCTCTTAAAGAAAGCACATTTGTACTTGAACATGTTTTTCAGTTCTAATTGTTCTCAGGAAGCATCCTTTCAGCCTGTGCTGAAGTGGTTGTGTATGTGAGGGTGCCTGCAGCTTGTTCTTTTACCAACAAGCTTGTTTTCAGAGAAGAGAAATCCTTGCCAACTATACACAACTTTCATGTCAGAAAAATAAAAATAAGCCTACAAAAGCCACTGTTAACATGGAACCCACTGTCTTTGTTCCCTTGGGAACGGAACCCTGAGATAACTTCTTCGGGACTGATTGATGTGCCTGATAACATAAATACAGAAGCTACAAAAAAGAATATTCATGATAACTCATGATTATTAAAGACCCTTTCCATGGTATGAAATAAATGGTTTTCAGAAAATAAGCAAGACTTTGGAGCAAGAGTCCTTAACAATGTATCTTCAGTGTGACCCCAAAATATAAATGCAAAACAAGCATCTGATATGATGCTTTTTAAGTGCTTTAAGTAGCTTGCCTCAGTAATCAAACCCTCCCATTAGTTATACCTATAGTTAAAGTATTACAAAAGCTTAAATTCTAGAGTAAATAAAACAGCTGCTGCTATACTACAGTAAAAATTTTAATGCAAGGATTAAAGAAATATTTAGTATTAAAGGAAACTATTTCCAGCTTACAATGAATTTGTTGTTGGCTGTTGGTCTTCCCTTGTCCAGACCAATCAGTTTGAAAATAAGAAAAACCCAAAGACTCAGGGTAAAATTCAAGCCCTTTCCTTCACTACCATCAACTATATATATATTAGTTAAGTTAGCATAAAACCCAGAATCAAATGGAGCTTTTTTGGCCTCTGTGGCAGCTTATCACTGGTCAGGATTGCTCTGTGGTATACACTTAAAAATGCCAATTTTTAAATCCCATGGGTCAACTGGAAATGGTGTGTAAATCATAGCTACATTTATTTCCTTGACATTTCCTGGTTTCCAAACCAAAAAGAGTTTCTTTCCACTTACTTCCTGGCATGTTCACTTTATCTCTCCACTTTTTTTTTTCCTTTGTGCAACAGTTTAGGAGAGCTTTATAATAACAGCAGCATGTTTAGAACAAGCCAACTGTCAGGGTATTCCTTTCACAAATGTATTTTGAAATTGTTGAGTTGGACTTTTATGCATTAGCTTTAAAGATTTACAGCATCACTCCTGAAGTTGGGGATCTGTAAGCTGAATGAATTTATACCAGCAGACAGAGAAGGGTAGCTGATAAATGGGATTTCAGTCCCACAATTTACTAGTCCTGGCACCTAACCTCTTCAACTTCCTGAGCTCCAACTTCCTCTTTCCTAATAGATGGCTGCAACTACCTATGCAGTGATTCACAACTAAGGTAATGTAAAGTGTTGATCAGTAAGCCTTTTGATGGCAAGTACCAGAATACCCTTGTGGCTCAGCTGGTAAAGAATCTACCTGCAATGCGGGAGACCTGGGTTCGATCCCTGGGTTGGGAAGATCCCCTGGAGAAGGGAAAGGCTACCCGCTCCAATGTTCTAGCCTGGAGAATTCCATGGACTGTATAGTCCATGGGGGTCGAAAAGAGTTGGACACGACTGAACGACTTTCACTTTCACCAAAATACCCAAGTGTGATCCCTTAAACAATACAGTTGTTGAATTCACTTGCATAACCAGAGAAGCCTGAAAGTCAGGCTGCAGACCTTGGGTCAGTTCCGTGACTTGGCCATGACTGGGTTCCAGGTTATTATCTGCCATTCTCTTGGCCTTTCCTCATGGTCACAAGATGGCTGCTGCAGCCCCAAGCATGTGTCTTCACAAAAGAATAGCCAAGGTAGAAGGGAAGAGGGCAAGAAAAAGCCATCTTCTCGAGAGGCTTTCTCTTTTATTTGAGTCAGGGAAATTTCTTTATAGCCACCAGCCAGAATCGGGACCAGTGACCACCATCATCCTGTCAAGGGTAATGGGGTTGCCACAGGAGACTTTGGCCGAGTTTGGTACATCCTCTAAGTCTGGGCATGTTGCCAGTGGAAGAAAATTGTAGCTTTGTGTGGAAGGGAGCCTAGGAATGGCTATTAGGGAGCAACTAACAGTAGCAGGTGGGTGCCCTAGAATGTTGCCCTAGAGGGGGACAAGAGTGGGGTTAGGGGAGGGGAAAGTCATCAAACTGTGGCGCCACCGTTTTCATAACCGTATCCTCTTCACTGCTGCACACTTTGGGAACACTCTCCAGCCGCAAAATTTCTGTTTCCTTCAAGGTCCTGCTCTCCAGCTCTGCGTCTAGCCATAGTCAAAGACAAGGTTGATAGTTTGGGATTCTCTCTGGCACAATCCTATGCTTTGTAGTTTGTGATCTTGAACCCTTAAGCACCTCCTGTTCTGATCCCAAAATGACTGGCTGGAGTGGCTGGGGATGGCACTCTAGGGTGCTGCTTTCCAACTCTTTCCACATCATGGCACACACAAAAAAGGATGACATCTGCACATTACCATGCAGTAAGTGGAAGAGGTTCCTCGGGCTGGAGGGAACTGTCCTAGCTGCTCTGAGGACCGAGGAGATCAGTAAACCTGAATCCATATGTGGTGTCTTGTACCCATCAGGTGTGCCCAGACAGCTCTGCTTCCCCTCCTCACCCCAACCCCAACTATAGGCCCCCTTGGTTTTTTTCAACATCCTTATCTCACCATGACCTCCAAATCTCCTTCTAAAGTGTGTACAGTTACAATCATGGTCCCCAGAGCAGGATGTTTCTTTACCTTCACTGAGCATCATCTCATTGGGTTCCACCTTTCTAGTTGTCTTTGGATCCTTATTCTATCAAATAGCAATGTGACAGGACCCTGACTCTCACTGGCTTAATTAAAAAGAGAATTCATTAGCTTGAATAACTGAAATGTCCAGGGAAATGTCTCCTCAGGCACAGTTAGAGGTGCCTTGATTTTGTGTTTCTTTGTGTTGGCTCTGTATTTGTCAAAGATCCCCTTACTCTTCCCATGAAATGGCAGAGCAGCTGCCAGCAGCTCCAAGTCCATACCCTCAGTGTTACAGTTTCTCTTTCCCAATAGTTCCCCTGAATCACTCCAGTGGTCAATATGGTTTGCCTGAACTGGTCACTGCAATGAGCCAGGCAGCCTCTCTGATCACAGGGTCTGGGGTCGGGGGGTGGGTTGTGCACCTGTGCGCACCTGTGTGTACCCCACTGTAGCTGAAAGAACCGGGAGTGGAGGGTGGTCCCTAAAGGACAATTTGGAGTGTTGTTAAGAGAAGAAGAGGAAGAAGACACGGGGCCAGTCAAATCAAGTAGATGATCATCCAAGGAATAACAAGAGCGGGGCTTGGGCAACAAGCTGAAGCCACATACTGGAGAAATTCTTCCTCAATTACTTGACATCCAGCTAAAGAATTTCTGATCAGATGGGATAGGCTGTAAGTTGGTAGATACTTGTTCTGTAGGTGTTTATGTATATTGATAAATTGGGGTTTATCTGTGGTTGTATCAAAATCTGTATTTCTCTGAATAGTATGCTCACAAAATGTGAGCTTAACAAGTTATAGGATAATTTTAAGTCTTAAAACTTCCCCACAACAGCATCATGAGTTTTGGAAGACAGAGATTATTGTCCTTGTTTTACAAGGGAGAAATGTCACGGAGAGGAAGGCCGTGACCTGTTCTGGGCACATAGGCCAGGCCTGGGCTCTCTCAGGGCAGCAGAAGTTTTGGCAGGAGGAGTGATAAGGGAGGGTGTGTCTTCTCCACCCTTTGTAGGAGTTTCATGTCCAGCCGAGGGCAGTCAGGACCGCCTGCTCCCAGGGCCCACCTTCCTCAGCCCACTTCCATCCACTTCCCAGGGAGTCTTCTCGCCATAGGAGTGTACTTGTGAGGAAGGAGGCTGCTTTCTGGCCTGGTTGAGGAGTGTTGGGGTGCCCTGAGTCTCGGTGACCTGGAGCAGTGAGGCCAGGAGGTTGCTCAGCTTTGCCTGGTGCTGTGGGTGATGGTGGCCTTGAGGGGCCTGAGTCTGAAGAGGAGGTACTCTGGACAAGAAATCAGAAGTCCACTGTCTTTCATCTGTTCAAGCTGCTGTTACAAAACTGGATGGCTTAAACAACAGATACTTATTTCTCACAGTTGCGGAGGCTAGGAAGTCCAGAATCAAGGTATCAGCAGGTTTGGTGTCTGGTGAGGACCTGCTTCCTGGTTCATAGATAGCTGTCTTCTCCCTCTGTCCTCATAGGGCAGACAGAAGGGTTGAGGGAGCTCTCTAGGGTCTCTTTTGTTGTTGTTTTTCAGTCAATAAGCTGTGTCTAAGTCTTTGCAACCCTATAGACTGTAGCCCGCCAGGCTCCTCTGTCCATGGGATTCTCCAGGCAAGAATACTGCAGTGGGTTGCCGTTTCCTACTCCAGGGGATCTTCCCGACTCAGGAATGGAAGCTGCATCTTCTTTGTTGGCAGGCTGATTCTTTACCACTGAGCAACCTGGGATGCTGGCGTCTCTTTTATAAGCATACTAGTTCCATTTGTAAGGGCTCCACTCCCATGTCCTAACCCCCTCTCAAAGCCCCCATCTCCTAATACCATCATATTGGCGCTTAGGTTTCAACACATGAATTGCAGGGAGTGAGAGGCACAAACATTCAGTTCATAGCAGCCTCTGCCACCTGCTGGCGGTGTGGCTGCTCCAGAAGCGGCGGTGTGGCTGCTCCAGAACCTCAGTTCTGGCTGCTCCAGAACCTCAGTTCTCTACGCATGAGGTGGGGCTGAGAGCACTGCTCATCCTGTGGGGAGGGGCCATGGTGATTCAGGGAGAGAAGGGAGGGCTGGACGGAATATTTTGTGCAGCCCAGGGTGAACTCTGAGCCTTGGATCTCACTGTTCTTAAGTGTCAAGGCCCCACAGAGCTTTGGTGTAATCCTGTACCTTCAGGGAGCCTTCTCTTTCACCATAGATTTCTGCACATTTCCCCCTTTTCCCTTATTATTCTGACTCCTGACCCCCACTAGGCATTGTTAGGTGTTGGTGGGAGATCAAGTTCTTTCAAACCCTCTTGTCGTTGCTCAGGAGCTTCTCAACTCATCCTCCTTTAGCATATTAGACCCAGTGTTGGGAGTTAGCATGCCTACTTGGCAAGCCTTCCCCTTCCTCCTTTTTTTTTTTTAAATGTAAATAACCAAGATGTATGCTAGTCTAACATGGTTAATATTATTGATAATCTTACCACCCTAAAACAAGGACTATGTAACCTTTTGCATGATTTTCTCCAGTCTTTGTTTGGATATACATATTCATATATCTCTAAGTATGCACACCATTTACACCTTGCCTCTGTGTATTTCACCCTTTTTATCAAAAACATTTTTCCAAGTGCTGCACAGTCCTTGTGGTCATGTTTCATGACCACATAGGATTTCATAGGTGGAATCTGCATCCCTCTATTAACATGACATCTAGGCTACTCCACACCTTTGCTGGTACAGTACAGCTGATGGCTTTGTGGGGAAGGCTTCTTACTTCTATTATTTTTTATGATGTAGTGCAACTGCCTAAAGAGGATCATTTTGAGGGCTTTGTATTTTGTCTTGATTTTGGAACGTCCAAGTTTGTCCATGACATACATGTTTATCCTCCTGTGGAATTCCCAAGCTGTTAAATCATTTTGTTAAATCAAATTTAAATCAAATTGTTAAATCATGGTTCAAGTTTTATGACGGGAAAAGTGTATTCAATCTGTCTTTTGGTTAAGCTTTTATGTCAGTTAGGTCTGTTGTTGTTGAAAGCAAAAGCAAAAAGCAAATGATAAAGAAGTCTGAAAATAAGATTTGGAAGAACTCTGAAGATTTCATTTCAGAATTAGGCTCATTTGTTGATCTGGTGCAGAATCCTCCTTAAGCAGTGTTTTGCGGAGCCGGGCACTGCACTCTGTCTGCGATTCAACTTCTAATTCTGTGAACAAATGTAACAGTGTTTGGTAAACTTCTCCATAGGCCACACACGACCTCCATCTCTTCTCCAATCGATTTTCTCCATGTGTAGGATCAGGATTAATCTTTTAACTGTTGACACAGGCATTTAGAAAGCAGCCCTTCATCATGTCTGGAAACATATTTCAGTACTAAGCACCAACCATTGGGAGAAAAAAATAAGTTTGCAGATATAATTTTTAAAAAAATACTATGTCTGCCCTACCAGATTTTATTTTATCTTATTATTTATTTTGGCTCAGATGGTAAAGAATCCACCTGCAATGCAGAAGACCTAGGTTTGATCCCTGGGTCGGAAAGATCCCCTGGAGGAGGGCATGGCAACCCACTCCAGTATTCTTGCCTGGAGAATCCCATGAACAGAGAAGCCTGGTGGGCTACAGTCCATGGGATTGCAAAGAGTCGGACACAACTGAGTGACTAAGCACACATTATTTATTTATTTTTGGCCATACTGCGTGACTTGTGGTATCTTCGTTCCTTGACCAGGAATCGAACCCAGACCCTCAGTGATGAAAGCTCAGAGTCCTAACCACTGGACTGCCAGAGAATTCCTTGCAGATATAGTTTTAAAGAAAGGCATGTCTGTGTACTCCTGGAGGCTACGGGGGAAATGGTTAAGGGCCTTCCGGTGTACACCTTGGACAGAGGTTCACCTATTCGTTCTTGTGGTATTTCTTAACAGCCCCATCCCAACCCCTGCTAGACAGGCTTCACTCTCCCAGAAAGGGCAGTGACCAACCCCAGGTAGGGGTGGCAGTGTACACCCAAGCCTGGATGACCTGACTGGGTCCCAGCTCTGCACCCTTTCTGCAGCCTCACAGCAGCAGCCCATGGAAACAATACCTTAGCTTTTCCTGTCAGTGTGGACATCCTCTGCAGGTGTGTGATGTGTAGAGCGGCAGGGAATACTTTAGCTTTAAGCAGAACTGGGTTCACATCTGAGTTCTGCCATTTCCCAGCTGTGTTGTTGTTGTTTAGTTGCTGAGTTGTATCCAACTCTTTTGTGACCCCATGGACTGTAGCCCATCAGGCTCCTCTGTCCATGGGATTTCCCGGGCAAGAATATTGGAATGGGTTGCCATTTCCTTCTCCCTGGAGTCTTCCTGACCCAAGGATCAAAGCTGCGTCTCCTCCTTTGGCAGGCAGATATCTTACCACTGAGCCACCAGGGAAGCCCTCCCAGATGTGCAGATTTGGGTAAATGGTTGTTTTTCCAAACCTCAGTTTGCTCATCTACTAAATGGGGATTGTAGTTGCCTCATAAGGTTTCTGTGGGGATTAAACCAGTTGATATGTCTGAAGAGCTCAACACATCGTATACATCCTGAAAATGGTTCTTTTTGTTGGAATACTTTCTTTGACTGAATCCAGAAGGAATGTCTTTGTCTGCTAATTGGACAGGAGGTCCTGTGGTTACAAGCATGATCTTAAGATCTTTTTACCACTAGGGTTCTGCCATCCTGGTAAGGGCACACAGAAGAGAAAAAGGTATCAACATGTCCAGTCTCTGAGTCAGTGATGTGAAATGTGACTTGGTTGTTGAAGAAAAGCAGATTGCATTAGTTTCATAGCCCCATTTTTTTTCAGTCTCTCATTTGAGCAAAATGAGATTTTTCCATTTACATTAAAAATTTCAGTTT
This sequence comes from Giraffa tippelskirchi, assembly GCF_054371585.1. Taxonomy (NCBI): domain Eukaryota; kingdom Metazoa; phylum Chordata; class Mammalia; order Artiodactyla; family Giraffidae; genus Giraffa; species Giraffa tippelskirchi. Next base: position 114,772,013 of record NC_137280.1, on the reverse strand, counting down.
TGATCACAATAAAAATTAATTATTCATGAAAATTATTAGATAGATTTTCATTGTGAAAGGGCTCTCAAACACCCAATAAGTTTGCTTTAATTAATAAGTTAGTCTACTTTCATGAATATGCAGTATGGCACAAGTACTCCAAATGCTCATGATTAAACTAATGAGTTAAGAGGCCTCACATCTATCTGTTTCGATTCATATTGGTAAATGAGAAAACCTTTATTTTTCTGATGTAGCCACAAAATCGGGGACGCGGGAGTACCTTCCAATAGGTAATGTGAACTTTTAAAACAGAATTTGCTTCCAACTTTACGTTGTGAAATAAATCATAAAATGCTGCTGCTAAGTCGCTTTAACTCATGTCCGACTCTGTGCGATCCCATAGACGGCAGCCCACCAGGCTCCCCCGTCCCTGGGATTCTCCAGGCAAGAACACTGGAGTGGGTTGCCATTGCCTTCTCCAGTGCATGAAAGGGAAAAGTGAAAGTGAAGTTGCTCAGTCATGTCCGACTCTTAGCGACCCCATGGACTGCAGCCTACCAGGCTCCTCTGTCCATGGGATTTTCCAGGCAAGAGTACTGGAGTGGGGTGCCATTGCCTTCTCCAATCATAAGATAGTTAGAAAGAATTCTGGTGTTTTCAGAAGACAATTTAAATAAAATCTATCAATACTTAACTTGGGCCACCAAGGAGGATCATCACACAAAAACCAGGGTCTGTCCATTTATTTAACTGTGCCTTTTTGTGTGATTGTATGGGCTGTTAGCATCTTGTGTTCACACCCATCTTTTGGTTCAGATGAATGGAGGACAAGTTCACACAGCACTGGGATTCGTGTGTGTGTGTGCACGTCCATCTTTTGGTTCAGATGAATGAAGGACAAGTTCACACAGCACTGGGATTCGTGTGTGTGTGTGTGTGTGAGGGTGAGCCAGTGCAAGGACTGGGAGAGCCTGAGAGTGTGCATGCGTATGGATGTGTATATGTGTGTGAGCAGGTGTGCACACATGTGAACATGCTGCCTGTGTGTGTATACGTGTGAGTGCTCATATGTGTCTAACTATGTACATGAATATGAGTGTGTGCATGTGTGGGGGTATGTATGAGCGTGTGCATACATATATGAAGATGTTATGTTGTCTCGCTGATCATGCCTACTAGGCCAATTGTCTTGCTATATCTCACTGTGCGCACTGTTCGCTGAACCCAGGGTAGCCAAGGTGAGAACAGGGAAGCTGGAAGACAACTCGAAGAGCCATAGGAACTGCAGACATGTTTATTTTCTCTGGGCTGGCAAAGCAGCCATAGCAGCAGACATAACATGACCTCTCATAACGTAACCGCTCCTAAAATAACATCCCCAGGGCTTTCCAGGTGGAACTTATATATGCTTACAGAACAAAAGTAGCCTGTGGCCAAACAAGTATCTCATATCACACATACAGTGCTATAAGTCATGTCAGCTGTTACATAATCATTATTCACAGAACATGGGGAAAGAGCAAGAGGATGTGGGGCGAGAGAGCCCGACGACGCCATCTTGGCTAACCTGCTTTTTTCCTACATATGTGCACACGGGAGCTGGGAAGGAAGTGGGAAGGGCGAGACCAACTTAACCTCTTGCCTCCCCACAGAAGTTGTCCCACTTGGAAGCCTGGCAACAACCCAAGCCATTGCTTCAGAGCTGGGAGACCTGGGTTTGAGCCTGGAGCTGCCTCTAAACTGACCACAGTGTCCTGGGACAAATTAGTCAACTTTTCCAAGCCTCAGCTTCCTCCTCTGGAAAAAGGGTGATGGTGTCTGCTTCACTACATTTCTATGAGAATGGAGTAAGGCCCCTTCCCTGTACTTCCCTGGGTGGTGAGGGGCCAGCACTGCCCTCCTTACCTGCTCCCCACGTGGCTAATCTTAGCCACAGGGCTGCCAGGACTGCTAACATCAGTGTCATGTCCTTCCTGGGGACAATTCCTCCTCCTCCTTCCAGCTGCTGTGATGAAGCTCACACCTTAGGAGTGGCCGTGAATGAGTTGAGCTGGAAGAAGCACCATAGTATCACTCAGCCCACCCAGTCCAGGTTCTGCTGCTGATGTCTTCCTAGGCTTTTGTTTGATTAGTGCTCCCTGAGTCCATGCTCCAGACAGGTTTGGCTACTGATCATTCTTCTCATTACTCTTCTTAAATATTCTCAAAGGTGTCTCCCTCCCCTCACCCCATCAACTCTCAATGCCTTTCATCACCCATGGGCTCCTAAGGTGAAAACGTCTCAATCTGCCTGGCAGTCAAGGTCCTTTCAGCCTACTCACTGCCTCCTCTCGCTTCAGTGGACGTGGGGATAGTGGGGACGTGGAGTGGGGTAGGGGCAGGGGTAAGTGAGGGGACCCCATCTGTTTTAGTGTACTGGTGCTGCCCTAAAAAATTACCACAGTCAGGGTGGCTGAAGCAACAGATGTTTCTTTTCTCATCATTCTAAAGGCTAGAAGTCTGAGATCCACGTCAGCAGGTTGGTTCTTCCTGAGGTCTCTCTCCTTGGATGGCCATCTTCCCCCTGGTCCTCACATGGTCTTCCTTCTGTGTGTATATGTGTCTGAATCTCCTCTTCTTAAGAGGACACCAGTCATATTGGATCAGGGCCCACTATAATAACCTCATTTTAAGTTAATTATCTCTTTAAAAACCCCACCACAAACGCAGACACATTCTGAAGGACTGGGGGTTAGGACTGTAACACATGAGTTTTGGCAGGGGACACGATTCAACCCACCACCATCTAATTAGACTTGACACATCAGGAAATGCCAGATGTTCACTGTGGACAGGATCAAGAGGGCAGGGGTCAGCAAGAGCAGGTGGAACCCAGTGTGGGGATCAAAGCAGGCCTGACATGGCAGCTGGGCTGTGGTGTGGAGAAGGCTTGGAGGCCCCACGTGGGAGCAGCCTGAGTGCTCTCTTCAACATGTCAGCAGCCATGATGGAGGGAATTCCCTGGCGGTTCAGTGGCTAGGACTCCACATTCTCACTGCCAAGGGCCCGGGTTCATTCCCTGGTTGGGGAGCTAAAGACCCCACAAGTCACACGGTGTGGCTAACAAGAAAAAGGAAAAACAAAGCCATGATGGAAATTGTCCATCCCCCTCACATAGCTCACATAGTTGGTGGGATTTCTTTCTGTCACGCTGGTGTAATGAACCTTAGAAGAGGGGTTCTGATGCGAAGTGATGTGTGTGTCTTTGAAAAATAATGAATGGGAACATGAATTAATGATTACTGGAGACTTGGATTTTGTTTGCAGACCACACCTTTCAAAACACACGTATTTTGGGACTGAACAAGGACCCTTGAGGAAATGTTTGCCGACGTGGTTTATAAGAGTCATTCAGCATGCCAATGGAAGTCACCCATTAAACTCACATTCTTTAGAGAAAAGTTTCTGAGCTCCTGCCAAATGCCTGGGTTGGGCTAGATGTTCTCATTGTCTTTACCTGGCTCTGCTGGGATGTTTACCTGGCACCGTGGTGGAAGCTGAGGCTCAGGGTGGTGAACGGATGCCTCCCAAGCCCAGGATTCCTGCTCCGCCAGCTAGCCAAGGCTGCGGGAGCCAAGGGCCTGGGCATCCTTGTCCTCTGGCTTTTGTTAGGTTATATGTGACATATTGTGAACTTCATGTATTTGAAATGTATAATTTGCTACATTTTGACACATGTGTATACCTGTAAGACCATCTCCACAGTCAAGATAGTGAACACGCCCAAGCACATGACCCTCAAAGATTTTCCTCTTTCCTCCTTGAGTTCTATCTCTTCCATTCTTTCCCACCTGCCACCCAGGTATTGCTGATTTCTTTTCACAATTGATTAGTTTTCCTTTTTTGTAAGATTTTTATATGAATGGAATCACAGAGTATGCATTCTATGGGGGTGGGGAGGGGAATCTGTTTTCTTTCACTCAGTATGATTATTGACTCTTTCTTGGATACTTTTGCATACATTGTTAGCTTATTCTTTTCCGTTACTATTATTATATAGATTTACCACAATTTTTTAATCCTTTCACCTGTGAGTGGATATTTGGATTATTTCATTTGGAGGCTATTACAAATAAAGCAGCTATGAACATTCATGTACAAGTCTTTGTATGGAGTATACTTTCATTTCTCTTGGGTATAAATACCTTGGAGTAGAATGGTTCATTGTCTGATCGATGTTTGATTAACTTTTTAAGAAACTGCCAAACTCTTGTTCAAAACCATCTTATCATTTTACATTCCTACCAGCAGTATATGCAGGTTTCATTTGTTCGTATAATATGTCTCTTTTTTGGGGGGTGCTTTTAAGGCTTTCTTTTTATCCCTGGTTTTAAGCAATTCAATTATGTTATGCCTTGGTGTAATTTTCTTCATGTATTTTGCCTAAGTTTCATTAAGATTCTTGAATCTGTGAGTTTATAGTTTTCATCAAAATTTGAAAAAGTTCTTGACCATTTCTTCTTCAGATGCTTTTTTCTCCTCTCCCTTGTGGAACTCCAATTACACACATATAAGGCCACTTGAATCCCAAAGCTCACTGACATACTTTCTTTTTAAAATAATTCTTTCTCTCTGTGTTCATTTTGGATAGTTTCTATTACTATTTACTAATCTTTTCTTAGGCAATGTTTAATCATTCGTTCCGTCCTGTTTTCCATTTCAGACATCATAGTGTTCATGTCTAGAATTTCAGTTTAGGTTGTTTAATATCTTTGATGTCTCTACTTAACTTTTTGAACGTAGACCACACAGTTCCAATCCTTGTTTTAAGGTCTTTGTGTGCTATGGCAGTTGTAGGTCATTTTCAATTAACTGATTTTTCCTCCTTATTATGGGGCCTATTTTTCCTGCTGGTAATTTCTTATTATATGTGAGACATTATGAGTTTTACCTCTCTAGGTGCTGGATATTTTTATTTTTCTATTAATATTCATGAACTTTGTTAGGTCACAGTTGTTACTTGGAAATAGTTTAATCTTTTGGGGTTTTGTTTTTAAGCTCCATTAGGTGGAATCAGAGATATGTTTAGTGTAGAGTTGATTATCCCCTACCCCTGAGGCAGGACCCTTCTTGGTACCCTGCTCAGTGTCATAACTAGTGCTCTTCCCAGCCCCATGTGAGACCTGGGCACTGTCCCCTCTAATCCTTTCCTTGCCCTCAGGTTGCTTCTTCACACACATGTGCCCTCTACTGAATATCCAGTGAAGATGCTTGACAGCTTCTGTGGTTCTCTGTGTGCAGCTCTCAGCTACCAGGCCCTCTGTTCTGTAAACTCCTGCTACCTTGGTATCCCTGGACTCCTAGCTGCCAGGTTCCACCTGTATCTCTTCTTCTTGTGCCACAGCCTAGAAAACTCTTTCCAGGCAGGAAGCCGGAGTAGTTTTTTTTGTGTCTTTGAGGATCATTCTCCTTCCGTGCTTTATCTCAATATCTTTAAAACCATTGCTTTATATATTTTGTTTTGGGGATTTTTTTTATTGTTGTTTGGATTTTTGACATTGTTTTAGGCAAGAGGGTAAATCTAATCATTCCTACTCCATGTTGCCTAGAAGTAGAAAACCATGATATAGCTTTAAAGATTTTTTAGAATAATTTTAGATGTGTGTAGAAACATTGTGGGCTTCCCTTATAGCTTAGTTGGTCATCTGCCTGCAATGCAGGAGACCTGGGTTCAATTCCTGGGTCGGGAAGATCCCCTGGAGAAGGAAATGGCAACCCACTCCAGTATTCTTGCCTGGAGAATTCCATGGACAGAGGAATGTGGCAAGCTATTGTCCACAGGATCACAAGAGTTGGACACGACTTAGCGACTAAACCACCACCAGAAACATTGTATGTGCGTACATAACCATAGTGCATGCATGCTAAGTCACTTTAGTCATGTCTGACTCTGCAACCCTATGGATTGTAGCCCACCAGGTTCCCCTGTCCATGGGATTCTCCAGGCAAGAATACTGGAGTGTGTTGCCATGCCCTCCTCCAGGGAATCTTCCCAACCCAGAGACAGAACCCACATCTCTTATGTCTCCTCCATTGGGAGGTGGGTTCTTTACCACTAGCACTACTTGGAAATCCCATATAACCATAGTACATTTGTCAAAAGTAAAAAATTAAATGTGATGCAATACTCTGGAAGGCAGAATTCTAAGATTGCTCCTAAGATTACCATTCCTTGTTGTACAGGCTTTGTATAATCCCCTCCCCATGAGTGTAGGCAGAACCTGTGATTATGATGATAAGATTGAGTTACTCAACCTATGATTGAGTTACTAATCAGTTAACTGGGTTAATTTAAAAGTTTATCCTTGGTGGGTCTGAGTTAATTTAATTAGGTGAGTCCTTAAAAAAGATTGGACCCTTCCCTGAAGCATGAGAGGGTTTGTGGACAGGACCACATGGCAAGGAACTGGCAGCAGCCCCTAGCCAGCAGTTAGCAAAGACTGGAGGCCTCAGACCACAAGGAACCACATGAACTTGAAAGAGGACCCAGAGGTGCAGAAACACTGAGATGACACATTGATTTTTAGCCTTTTGAGACCCTGAGCAGAGGACCAAATTCATCTGTGTGTAGACTTCTGATCTCATAAACTATTAAGATAGTAAATTTTTGTTGTTTTAAAAACTTCTGATTTGGTGGAAATTTGTTATGCAACAATGGAAAATGAATATGATTGCTATTAACTAAAAAGAACCAGGTCAAATTCATGAGTAACAATAACCTACTATTCATCTAGAAAAATCTAAATAAAAACTAATGTGAAAAACAAACGACTCATGTGAAGGCCAGCATGAAGCCATGGACCTCTTCCATCACCTCCAGTTTTCAGGGTGCTTTTCATACTCTCATATTGTGGTTCAGTTGAAGATAGTTAGAGTTCTGATCAAGAATGGATCTATTATATGAGAATATACTTGCAAATCATATATATGATGAGGATATAGTATCCAAATATGTAAAGAACTCTTATAACTCAACAATAGACAAACAACCCAATTTAAAAATGGACAAGTGGCTTGAACAGACATTTCTTCAAACAAGATATGCAGGTAGACAACAAGCACATGGAAAGGTGCTCAGCATCATTAGTCATTAGGAAAATGCAAGTCAAACCCATAATAAGATAGCATTTCACATCCATTAGGATCTGTTAGTGAGGATAGATCTTCATACACTGGTGGTGGGAATGTCAATTGGTTCAGCCACTGTGGAAAATTTTGGTGGGTCTTCAAATTGTTAAATATGGAGTTATTATATGACCCAGCAATTCCACTCCTAGATATACACCCAAAAGAATTTTAAAGTATTCAAACAGTATATGCACGTACATTTATGTTCATAGCAGCACTTCTGACAATAGCCAGAAGGTGGAAACAGCCCACATGATCATCACAGAATATATGGATAAACAAACTGTGGTATGTATATACAAATGTAGTACTATAGTACTATTAAGCTGTAAAAGGAATGAAGTACTGACACATGACACAAAGGGAATGAATCTCAAAAACATTTTGGTAAGTGAAAGAAGCCAGACACAAGAGGTCACATGTTGTGTGATTCTATTTGTGTGAAATATCAAAATTAGGTCAATCCATAGAGATGGAAAGCAGATTGGTGACTGAGAAGAGGGAGGAAAGGGAAGCTACTGCTTGATGGGTACAGGATTTCCTTTTGGAGTAATGGTAATATGTTGGAACTAGATGGAACTCCATAAAAGGGGTGGTTGCCCAACATTATGAATTCCCTAAAAGCCACTTAATTTTTCACTTTAAAATGGTTAACTTTATGCTATGTGAGTTTTGTCTTAATTTTTTAAAAAGAATAATCTGTTATAGAAAATAGCAAAGTTATATCCTAATCAGTGGTGAGTGAAAGTCGCTCAGTTGTGTCCAACTCTTTGTGACCCCATGGACTATACAGCCCATGGAATTCTCCAGGCCAGAATGGTGGAGTGGGTAGCCTTTCCCTTCTCCAGGGGATCTTCCCAACCCAGGGATTGAAGCCAGGTCTCCCACATTGCAGGTGGATTCTTTACCAGCTGAGCCACAGTCAGTGGCAAGTGAGTGTAATTCTGCTACCCATTTTTTTAAAAAGTCTTTATTGAATTTGTTACAATATTGCTTCTATTGTTAACATTCTGGTTTTTGGCACTGAGGCATGTGGGATCTTAGAATCTTAGCTCCCCGACCAGGGAGCCAACCTGCACCGCCTCTATTGCAAGATGAAGCCTTAACCACTGGACCACCGAGGATCTGTACCCATTTTTTAAGTGAAACACAGACTGCATTTAGATCTTCTCACCAGTTTTTCTTCTAATGTTCTTTTCCTATTTCAGGATCCCATCCAGGAGACCACATTGCATTTAGTTGTCTTATCTTTTCCAATCTATGACACCTGCTCAGTCTTTTCTTGCTTTTTATGAATTTGACAATTTGAAGGTATATTGGTCAGGTATTGTGTAGAATGTTGCTCAGTTTGGACTAGTGTGATGCTTCTCATGATTAGACTGAGTTCTAAGTGTTTGGGGAAAATACCAATCGGGTGGATCGCCACTGTCACGACATCATGTCAGTGGTCTGTGATGTCAACATGACCTATCACTGTTGACATTAACCTTGATCACTTGATTAAAGTGGTATATGCTAGATTTCTCCATTATAAAGTTACTGTTTTCCTTTTCCTACTCTACATTTTGGAAGTAAGTTCCTAAGTCCAGGCCATATTCAAGGAGAGGGGAATTGAGCTCTCCTTCCTGGAGACAGAAGTATCTACATATATTAGAATTCTTCTATAAGAAAGATTTGTCTCTTTCCCCTATTTGTTTATTTATTTATCCAACCATTTGTATCAGTATGGACTCATGGGTATTTAATTTGTTATTTGGATTTTAATTCAATACTACATCATTTATTCTGTTGCTTAAATTGTTCCAGCTTTGGCCATTCTGAATTCTTTCACTTTGTTTTGTTTCTTTGATGTACCTGCCCTCCCCACCCTTAAAACGTTTTCTTATTTTTTGATACTACAAGATACTCCATGCTTATTTTATATTTTTCCTGTCCTGGCTCTAGAAGCAGTCATTTCTCCAAGGAGTCATGGTTCTTTTCATTGGAGAATGGTATTTAGAAACCAAGATCTGGGTGCTGAATGTGCTTATTGCTACTAGGGTATCCTTGGTTGTAGGTCTTCTCTGCAGACAGCAAAGGCACAAAGAGTACATGTGTACTCTTTTATATTCACATAACTGTAATTATTTCTCTATGCATCTGTCTGACCTCATAGTGATGTCTCTGACCAATCCAGCACCACACTGTTCATTTTAGCTTTCCCCCTTTGCTTATTTATAGCTTCTTTCCTGGACAGTGAGAAACCTGTCTCTCATTACCAATAGTTTATCTACTTATTTGCTTAACCCCAATATATATGCATAGTAATTTCAAAATTGCCACCCTATACCTCTGTGTGCAATAATTATGCCTACCAGAGTATTGCCTTTATGGACAGTTCCTTTGGTCTTCAGCCTTACAGTTCTCAATTGAAACACTATTTTGCAAAGTGACTCAGGTCAGCTGCACATTTTTCCCAACTACTTTCAGTGAGGTTATATCATGTAATTTTAATATAGTTACATTAACTTGTCTCAGCCAGCATTCCATCCTGGACTTTTTCAACATCCTAGCTGATTTTGTAAAAATTTGTATCCATTTAAGTTTCCTCTTTGTGATGTGTGGTCCAATGGTTTTTGACAAATGCGTGGAATATGTCCATCATCCCAGCACCATACAGAACAGTTCTGTCACCTCACAGCTCCTCCATGGGTCTCTTTGTGCTTCATTCCTCCTGCTCCCTCAACCTTTGGCAACGATTGACCTAATTTCTGTCTCTGTCATTTTGTATGGCTTGGATTTTTTATAGCAACTTTTTTTATTAGGCATGAAAAGTGCTTGTAAACAGAGATTGTCTTACTTTGTGACTGAAGTTAGTTGATACCAGGATTCAAGTCCAGTCCTGATGCTTACATTCCTCTGAGTCCCAATTTTCTCATCTCTAAATGAGTCTCAAAATTGTCCTAACTTCATAGGGTTCTTGGGAGGACTCAATAAGCTAACAGTTGTTGGCACAGTGCCTGGTACATAATAAGTAATCAATAAACTTGATTATTGGGTAATAATACTTGATATTTGTTAACCCTTATCATCACCAAAATCATCATGACCATGGTGGGATGTTAAAAAAGACTGTTAAAGAGGCCAAGATATGCTGCTTTCTTGAGTTTCTGGTGGTTATAAGAATGTCCCCGTGGGCCCTTCCCTACAGGGGTTGGAAGGAAGGCAGAGAGGATGTGACTATAGCAGGGCATTGATCTTCTGCAAGCCTTCCTCTGGTGTTTGTGGTGCCTGTGTGTTTTATCAGGGTTGATCCTGAAATTAGGGCTTCCTGAGAAGACAGAATCATGTCTATCACTCAAAAATTGCCCGAGGCAAGGAAATTTTAGGGCTTCATTTTGGCTTCTCTCCTCCCCAGGATTTTTTTTTTCCCACTGAGAAGATATTACAACATGGAAAAAACTTTTTAAAAAGTAAATCACAGTGATCCGTACACCCAAGTGGGTAGATGTTTTGGTAGCTGCTGCCATCCCATGGCTGCATTTTTACACAGATGTAAACATTATTTATTGCATCATAAACATTTTTTTATGTTGCTGCATAGTCTTCATAATGATTTTTCATGAAGATATGACAGTTTCATGAAGGGGATTCATCATCTTTCACTAAAATATACCCACTGTTTGGCAGTGCAATTTCATGTATATAATTTTTTTGCTCCTAGTGATTAATTTCCTTGGGATATATTTCCTAGAGTAGGAATTTTCTGTCAAAGGATAGGAATGCCTTTGTGGCTTTATTTGTAGCATTTTGCAGAAATAAATCATATAATCCTTTTTGTATATTAATCTTCATTTCATCAAAAGGCAGCTGTTCAGGGATGTGATCAAATAACTGATGAAGTGTTTGAGACTAATGTTTCAATAGATCAGTGATAAATTTTACCATCTGAAAATTTGGAAACCATGATTTTCCCTGATTAGTTTTCTCCCAGCTCTCACCACCCCTTCCCCCAACTCCAAGTTACCCTCAGTTATTTCGGAGGGAACTCCCAAAGTCTTGAGTCTTTTCTCAGAAATTCATTCTTTATTTACTTTTGGAGTTAGGACTTGTTTGCGTATGTAAAACCAAGACCATATTGTTTGCAGATGCTGGGGTACGTATAAAAAGTTGAGGCTTTTGAGTCATTTTTACAAACCAGGACACAAAAGATTTTCTCAGGAATTTAAAGAAAAGGCATTGAAATAAAAATTATGGGATTGGGTTTCTAATACAGATGTTTCGCTTTTGTGTTCCTAGTCAGGTTGTTTGAACTCCAGAGTTAGGGACTCTAAAATGGGGAAAGAGTAGAGGACTAAGAGATAAAATTTTGCAGATTCATCATCTAATCCAGAAAAACAAATGCACAGAAGGAGTTAGAATAAATAATGAAACAAAAACTCAATCAGTTATTTATGATCCCATCTACTAGCCTTAACAATACATTTTTCCCCCTTTCTTCAATAGGTTTCTGTTTAGTTTTTGTTTGAAGATAAGAGTAGCTTAAAAGTAATTGTGTTTCCTATCAGCATTTGATAAAGTCCTGTTTCTCTCCGGGAGCTGCCCAGATGTGATGGCACTTGTTGAAAGCAAATTGTTTTTTTAGCATTAAATGCTTTTGTTACTGAAAAAAAAAAAAAAAGAAAAATTAGTGTAGCTTCTAGTCTTTCTAGAAATGATAAAAACAGATGAGAGCTTCTGGTTCAAATTGACTGGCTTAAACTAAAAGGCTGGATTCTTTTTCCAAGTGAATTTTGAACTCTGTCATAGTACCTGCAAGTATAATGAGGGGAAAGTGAGTTCTGAGGTCCTGATCTTGTGCCTGCATCAGGGCAGCTTCTGTAGCATTCCAGTTCAGTGAGGATGGGCATGGCCAGGATGCTTCAGAGTCCAATGCCCATGGTGGGGTGGGGGTGGGAGTGGTATCTCCTGCTGCTGCTGGGGTCACTTACCTGGTAGGAGACTGCGACAGCTGTGGGGAGACCTCTGTAGGTTCTCCGCCACCCTGGGCTGCTCTCAGGGTGGCTCTGAGCCAGGTGGGCAGTTCTACGCAGAGGGCCTCAGGTTTGAGCAGGAGTGAGTGGCAGGTGGGAGTCTGAGGCCCTAGCCAGGTTCCGATTTCTGGGACAAGCCAAGGCCTTTGGTAGGGGGGAGAGGCGGAGGGGATGGCACTTAAAAAGGTATGGGGAGGATAGAGAAGTTTTGTCATGGTACTGCTTTCACAAACACCTGTATCACAGGGTTCGTAATCGTACATCCTCCATTTCTCTAAAACTTTGACCTTAACTCCAGCTCTTGTCAGTCTCAGTCTTTGTGGCCCATTTGGAAAGTGACGGCGAGGCTAGTAGATTGGAGTGGAGGTGGAACTTGAAAAGTGCTTTGTAGGGACCAGAACCTACCCTGATTATATTTTTTATCTCAGGCTCCTGGTTCTGGGCCGTTCAGCCCCATTTATTGATTGATTGATGGCTGTGCCACATGGCTTGCAGCATCTTAGTTCCCTGACCAGGGATTGAACCCAGGTCCTCAGCAGTGAAATCGAGAAGCCCTAACCACTGGACTTTCAGGGAATTCCCTGTTCAGCCCCTTCTTATGTGAAATTTCCAGGCTTGGTGGTCAAGGGCTCAAGACTGGGAGTGCCTTTCTTACTTCCTCTAAAACAATGACTTAAAAATTACATTTTAGTTTGTTTGCTGTGCTGTTTTCCAGATCTTTGTACTTGCATTTTTAAATTTGTATTGTTGAGGAAAATTACAGTTTAAGGTTTGAACCTTCAGTAACCCTTTTAGTGGTGGTATGCATTTTTAACTCAAGTTAACACATTTGGGATTTGCTTTCCTTTATGTTTAGCAAGTTATTTTGTTTTGTTTTGTTTTTTTCCCAAGAAAAAGGTTAATACTTTGTATATTCTTGTCAAGACTCAAGTCTTGGCTAGTTTGGGGATTATGGGTCAATTGCTTCACTTCCCTAAATCTAGATATGGGGTTGGGGATTAATTTCTTAATTTTTCCAAGCTTGTGTCGCCTGTCTGTGAAGCAGGGACAGTAATTCAGTCCTCACATCAGGTGATGATTATGCCAGGGCTGTACTGTGAGTTGTCATAGCAGCAGAGCTGTGACTTTTGACTACGTGTCTATGGTAATTCTTTTCCCTTCAGCCAAATCTAGCACAGGGCTGGGCATGTGTAGAGATTCTTGTTAAATTGTACTAAACCAGATTTCCTAGGCCAAGGTAAGAAAGAAGAAAAATATCCTCAGGTTGCATTAAGCCTAAGCCAGTGGGTCTGAAGCCTATGGGCTAGAGGGGCTGCAGCCAAGGAGGCTCTGGGGTTCCTTGAGGTTCAATGGGGGTGGTCTCTGGATCAGGGATAGCTATTAGGAGTAAGCTTTTTTAAAATTTATTTATTTTTAGTTGAAGGATAATTGCTTTACAATATTGGTTTCTGCCATAAAGCAACATGAATCAGTCATGGGTACACATATGTCCCCTCACTCATTAAACTCCCTCCCACCCCCTTCCCACCCCTCTAGGGTGTTACAGAGCCCTGGTTTGAGTTCCTTGAGTCATACAGCAAATTCCCATTGGCTATCTCTTTTACATATGGTAGTATATATGTTTCCATACTCTCTCCTTCCTCCCCCCCTCTCCTTCCTCCCCACTTCCCACATCCATAAGTCTGTTCTCTATGTTTGCGTTTCCACTGCTGCCTGGCAAATAGGTTCATCAGTACTATCTTTCTAGATTACATATATATGCGTTAATATACGATATTTGTTTTTCTCTTTCTGACTTACTTCACTCTGTATAATAGGCTATAGGTTCATCTGTCTCATTAGAACTGACTCAGCTGTGTTCCCTTTAATGGCTGGGTAATATTCCATTATATATATGTGTCATAGCTTCTTTATCCACTCATCAGTCGATGGACATCTAGGTTGCTTCCATATCCTAGCTATTGTAAATAGTGCTGCAATGAACGCTGGGGTACATGTGTCTTTTTCAATTTTAGTTTCCTCAGGGTATATGCGTAGTAGTGGGATTGCTGGATCATATGGTAGTTTTATTCCTACTTTTTAAAGGAGTCTTCATACGGTCTTCCATAGTGGCTGTATCAATTTACATTTCCACCAAGAATCAATACTGGAAATGACTCTACTACTAAATGCAGTCTACAGATTCAGTGCAATCCCTACCAAATTACCAATGGCATTTTTCACAGAACTAGAACAACAAATTTCACAATTAGTATGGAAACACAAAAGACCCTGAATTGCCAAAGCAATCTTGAGAAAGAAGAATGGAGCTGGAGGAATCAACCTTCCTGACTTCAGACTATACTACAAAGCTACAGCCATCAAGATAGTATGGTATTAGCACAAAAGCAAAAATATAGGCCAACGGAACAAGATAGAAAGTCCAGAGATAAATCTGTACACCTGTGGGTACCTTATCTTTGACAAAGAAGACAAGAATATACAATGCAGAAAAGATAGTCTCTTCAGTAAGTGGTGCTGGGAGAACTAGACAGCTTTGTGTAAAAGAATGAAATTAGAACACTTCCTAATACCATACACAAAGATACACTAAAAGTGGATTAATTAAGATTAATTAATTTAGATTAAGACTTAATGTAAGACCAGAAACTATAAAACTCTTACAGAGGTAGGTTTTGATTGGCCCTACCTGGCCTCCCTCTGCTCTGCCCTCCTGTCTTCATACCAGGGACTACAGGTCCCTTTGTCATTCCTGGATTTATATTTGAAAATGTTACAAAGCAGAAACCTGCCACTTTCTATTCAAGGTCTCCCAAGTAATTGCTTAGTGTTTATTTCTGTTTCTCCTCCCATTCTAAACCTGCCGATAGAATTTAATGATACTTTAAAAACTGTTCTAGAGAGCACCAGCACCAACACTGCAGATCTTTCACATATTGGCTTTTGCTGATTTTTCCATTTCTACCCCATGTCGTCCAAAACTCATACTTATTTCTCCCCCCTTTTCTTCCTGATTCAGAAGTTGGAGGGACCAGTCAAGCTCCGGACAGTTCGAGAAGCACCGACAGACTGTGTCTGCCCCCCAGGTAAGTGGATGTTCAATCCTTGCTGGCTCCTGACTTCTAGAGACCTGGCCTTCTATCTCCTGTCTGCTCAAAACTGCCAAAGCCATGGTCAAGATATTCATCTCAGGTTTCAGGCTATCTATTGTACCTTGTGGATCATCCTTTTTTCCTACATCTTCGGTGGTAAGTGTGTCATAAATATTCAGGCAAAATTAACTGGCTTGGTTAGATAAGGACAGTGGTATTGGTGGAGGAGCTAAAACCTCTTTGAGATGACTAATAATAAAGGCTCAAATGCTAGGAAAGTGGCAGCCATCCCTTTTTAAAGATGGAGAAAAAAAAGATGGAGAAACAAGCATGAACCATCCACACAGTGTTAACATTGTGCTCTTAGCTCTGTTTCAAACATAAGGGGGAAGATAGAGGGAATAATGGTAGGGGAAGAGGAGAGAAGCTGTAAACATGATCTGATTTGTTCAAATAATCATGTCTCTTGGATTTTGGTGGTATAGACCAGGATGGCTGTGACTAGAATTGAGGATTTGTTGGTTCCTAGTCCACGTGACTCAAATCCTGATCCATATTAGGTTTTCTAGTTGTCCTTATTAGAGCTCTGCACATATTATGATTGAGAATTTAGGGTGTAGTCTCAGCCCCACTGTTTTCAGGGCTTAAACTTATCCTCTCATAGAACAGTGTCTAATACCAGTGAGTGAGTGAAAAATCATAACATTTCCCAGACATCTCACCATGCCAGACAAGGTGAGAGAACACAGGAGCTGAACCCAGGCACCCTGTTCCTTGCTATCATGCCTTCCATTAGACAAATTGCTTGGCATTTCTGAAGCCATTTCATCTGGTCCAGAAACTAAGCTTACTGATGGTTATTATCTCCACGTTGGGAGATGCCCTGAGATTTGTACAAAGGTGGACCTATGCTGTGGAAATTCAGTCTCTGGGGACCCAGTGGGAGTTGAGCTAGAGCTAGCCTTTGATAGGAACTCTGAGAAGGAAATGGCAATCCACTCCAGTATTCTTGCCTGGAAAATCCCGTGGACAGAGGAGCCTGTCAGGCTGCAGTCCATGGGGTCTCAAAGAGTCAGACACCACTGTGCGACTTCACTTTCACTTTCTTTCTGAGGTTTTAATAGGATGGAAAAGGACATGATAAGTAATGACATCATGAGCAGATCAGGAAGTCAGAAGTTGCAATTCAATGGGGGAAAAAATTTCAGTTCCATCAATGAATTTCTGGCTGATCTGCAAAATGTATAAAATAATCCCTTTTGTTCCTTCCCTGTTCTTTCTGAGTATTGTATGTATGTAAAATCATATGAATTATGTAGATGAGATTTTTAAAAACTAGGAGTCACTGGGAATTCCCTAGTGATCCAGTGGTGAGGACTCAGTGCTCTTACTGCTGAGGGCCTAGGTTCGATCCCTGGTTGGGGAACTAAAAGCCCACAAGCTGAGCAGTGTGGCCAAAAACAAACAAACAAACCTGGGAGTCACAGTGCATTTATGAGACATGAAATCAGTTATGTGGGTTGTAGCCAGTGTTCTGAAATTTTGAACTAGCAGAGACTGGAATAAAAATATTGAAATTTTTGTTTCAGCTATTTATATTTGCCATTGCCAGTGTGAAATGGGTTCCTTGCTGTGGGTTGCTGACTGAAAGTTTGAAAATCATCGATACAGATGATAGATGGAAAGAGAGAAGGGAGGCAGTGAGGGGACATGAAGCTCCCAAATATATCCAAACCAGTCCAAATCTTGGTCAGCCATTCACTGTTTGTATCAGTAAATGATTTCAATACTGGAGTGGGCTCTGCAGGCTTGACATTGTGGAGGAAATACAGGTCAAAGGCCAGGACCTGGAGGCAGTCTTGTGTCCTGTCTTCCCTCAGGGACTCCTGACCCACCAAGAAGGTCTCTTGTATGAGCATGGAGGCTGGAAGCCTGGTCAGAACCATGGTGACCTGCCCTCCTCTCCGGTCATCACTGTGCTGTCACTCATTGTCCTAGGGGCTTGTGGCCGTCACCAGGCCATCCTGGCAGGTGAGGCCAGCATAGCCCAGGGGGTGTGGCATCACAGCCTGTGTCAGGCCCCAGTGCACACCC
Organism: Giraffa tippelskirchi; assembly: GCF_054371585.1. Classification (NCBI taxonomy): domain Eukaryota; kingdom Metazoa; phylum Chordata; class Mammalia; order Artiodactyla; family Giraffidae; genus Giraffa; species Giraffa tippelskirchi. The sequence goes on along the minus strand of NC_137280.1, from coordinate 114,754,666 downwards.
ATATCCACATCTACTTTTACTCTCCTGTCATCTTGAGCTGGAGGATTGATCTGAGGCCTTCAGACTAGAACTTTTTATCATTGTGAAACCCCATAGGCTAGCACATTCTCCTCTGCCGTAAGAAGCACAAAGACCTTTTCCTCCAACACCAGAAGCCTTAACTCATTCCCTTTCTCTCTGGCTCTGATCTGCCCTCCAGAATTTTGGCGTCTGGACACGGAGACCACCCTCTGTAACTTGGATCCCCATCTCATTTGAGATGCCCACAGATCCCCTGGGCCCAGTTCCTTCCCACGGCCCTGCGGACAGTGTAGTCTTTTGTCAGATCCCAGGATGCAGCAGGCAGATAAGCCAGGCCAGAGAAGGGGGCGGCTCTTCTGTGTGTATTGCCCATTGTGAAGTGGGTGCTCCGGGAGCTCTGAGGCTGAAAGAAGGGGTAGGCTTTGGGCTGGAAGGTCAAGATTCTTCTCTTACTGGAGTCAGTGGTGGGATGACTGGCAGAACTGTGCTCTGAACTAGCCCTATGACCTCAGGCAAGTGAGAGGCCCTTGAACTCTTTGTCTATAAAACAATATAGCTGAGGTTGAATTGTGTCCCCCCAGAAGATACGGCCCAGTCCTAACCCCTGATCCTTGTAAATGCAACCTTACATGGAAATAGGGTCATTGCAGACATAATTAAGGATCTTGAGATGAGGTCATCCAGGATTTAGAGTAGACCCCCAAACCAATGACGAGTGTTCTTATCAGACGCAGAGGTTTAAGCGATTTGAGACACAGAAACACCCAGAGGAGAAGTCCATGGGAAGATGGAGGCAGAGGCCAGAGTGATGCTTCTGCAAGCCCAGGAAAACCCAGGATTGTCAGCAGCCACAGAAACTGGAGAGAGGCATGGACGCAATTCTCCCTTAGAGCTTTCAGAAGAAACTAGCCCTGCCAACACCTTGATTTTGGACTTCTGACCTCCAGAATCATGAGAGAATAGGTTTCTGTCATGTTAAGTAACCTCGTTTGTGGTCATTGGTTGTGGCAGCCTCAGGAAACTAAAATAAATGGGACTATTAATCACTCTAATTATGAAGTTGCTGAGGTGATCAAAATGTAAGGGACATAGGAGCTTCCTGCACTGCCAGGTGTGAATCAGGTGTGTGGGGCTCCCACCTAGGAGCGCCCTGATGCTGTGGTTTCTCATACACCTGCCCCAGAAGAGACTTCTCTTCCTTCAGCAGAGAGCTCCAGGCTGTAGATTCATGTGGTTTACCCATGTCCCTGGGGATTCCAGTATCTTCTTTTCTTATGTTACTTATATACTTAAATGTTTTAAAATGTGTTTAAAGTTTTAAAATATTTATTTTTGAATAGGAAAATAATATGTGTACTACAAGTACTACAAAAGATTACATGTGAAGAATAATTCCCCTCCCCTTTTCTGCCCTGTTTCTCCTGCTCCCCTTTCCAGGGGCCCTTTACCCATTTGCTGAGGTCCTTTTGAGCAGTCCTTTCCAATAGAACTCTCTGTGATGATGGAAATGTTCTTTTTCTCTGCTAATATAGCAGCTACTGCTAGCCACGTGGGGCTATCAAACACCTGAAATGTGGCTACTATAACTGACAAACTGAATTTGAAATTTTTGTTTTAGAATGGATAAACAAGGTCCTAATGTATAGCAGTATAAATAAGCCATAATGGAAAAGAATATAAAAAAAGAATGTTTGTGTGTGTGTGACTGAGTCACTTTGCTATGTAATAGAGATTAGCACAATATTGTAAATCGACTGTCCTTAAATTTTACAAAAGCTTGTTTAATCTTAACTTAAGTTGCCATGTGTGGCTGGTTGCTATAGAGTTGGACAGCTCAGTTTTTGAGGTCATTTAGATCCATTTCAGTGAGTAGCTCTCCTCTTAGTTTTATGCAAATATGTTGTCCCTGTGTTGCCTTCTTGGTTTGCAGTTTCCCTCTGAGATGGTCTGAATCAGTCCATGGATCAGAGAGCAGTGCTGCCTCATTTTGGGTTAAATGAGGAATCCTGCCAGGCTGTTGGGCAGTCCTATGAGGTACCTGGCCAGTCCTCCCACCCCAAGGACATTTGAGTTGTTTCCCATCCTGTGTTCTTACAGACTGTCCTTCAAGGAAGTGTTGGTGGGAAGGAGGCCTGTTGTCTTGCCCTGTCCCCTACCTTCCTCTTGCTCTGTACTGAAACCCATCACAAAGGAGGAACTGCTGCAGGGCTTTAGGTCTCTGGGCTGAAAGGACAGGAGCCCTCAGTCTGTTTGGGGAGCTCCCTTCCCAGAGCAGCAATTCTGGAATGTTGCAGGAAGGGCAATGGCAGGGAGTGGCCCCGAAGTCGGCTCTGTGGGAGACTTGGACACCACCTAGTCCCCATTGTGCTGTGAACACATGAGCATCCCAAGGGATGGGTCGGGACTGGCACCCTAGAGCCTGAGAGGCCTGGATTTGACTCTAGACTCTGCCACTTGAACAGCTGCCGTGTGGGTACGGCCTGCACCTCCTGGACATATGGGCCATTCGGGTATAAAAGCTTCTTGTGTTAACTCTTTTAATTATGTTAAAATGAACAAACAAAGAGGAAACATATTAGCTCATACAACTGGAGTGGAGAGGTTAGAGATAGAGTAGAGGTCAGGTATATCTGGATTCAGGGGTTTCTCTCCATTTCTCAGCTCTTCCCTGTGTGATTTTCAGACACCATCTCCTTGGGGTGAGAAGGTGGCCACTAATGGCCCCAGCAGTAGATCAGACCTTCTGGGCAACCCCAGCAGGTAGAGCATTCCCCATTCTCAAACATGGCAGCACTGAGGAATGGGGAGTGTTATGGGCTGAACTATATCCTCCCCAAATGCATATGTTCAAGTGATTACCCCACCCAACCCCCCATAGTACCTCTTAAAATATGACTGCATTTGAGATGGAGGTCTTTAAAGAAGCAGATAGATAAAGTGTGACCATTAGGGTGGGCCCTCATCCACTAGGACTGGTGTCCCTGTAAGAAGAGATTGGGGCACAGACACTTACAGGAGGAAGGTGACATGAAGTCAGGGAGAAGATGGCCATCTACAAGCCAAGGAGAGAAGCCTCAGCAGAAACCACCCGTGCTGACTCCTTGATCTCTGACTTATAACTTTCAGAAATGTGAGGAAATTGATTTCTATTGTTTAAGTCACCCAAACTGTGGTACTTAGTTTTGATAGCCAAAGCAGGCTAATACAGGGAGTTATTGTTGCTGACTGGCCTTCCCAGGTGGCAATACTGGTAAAGAACCTGCGCCTGCCAGTGCAGGAGATGGAAGAGTGGCGGGTTCAGTCCCTGGGTCGGGAAGACCCCTGCTGGAGGAGGGCAAGGCAACCCAATCCAGTGTTCTTGCCTGGAGAATCCCATGGACAGAGGAGCTGGTGGGCTATAGTTCATGGGGTCGCAAAGAGTTGGACACGACTGAAGTGACTTAGCATGCATTGTTGCTGGGTACGGAGTTTACATTTGGAGAGATGGACAAGTTCTGGAAAATGGACAGTGGTGATGGTTATACAACACTGTGAATGCATTAAATGCCATGAAAGTGGTTAAAATAGTTATTTAAACTTTGTCTATATTTTACCATGATTAAAGAAAGAAGTCCCAGCGTTGATCCTGATTTGCTGGCTTGGGGCAGATGCCTCTCCCTGAACTAATTGCTGTGCCTGGAGAATGGGACACATTGATGGGCCAGGTGTGGGTCATGTGAACATTCTTTGACCTGAGGGCAGGCTGGGGTGGGGGAGGGTTGGCACTACCAGAATCTTGTGGGCTGAGAGTGGGAAAGGGTGGTTACCTCAAGAAGAATTACAGTGTTGTTCCCAGAAAAAGAGAAAAGGGATGTAGCTGGGCAGACACGAGTAATAGATAACTGCATTAGTCCTGCTCCCAGGGGCAGCTGGCCAGACGTGTCCAGGAGCTCCTCAGCAGGGACCCCAGGTTTGACAAGAGATTTGTCTCTCCTTCAAGCACGTAAGTCTTGTCCCTCTGTTGAACTGGTCAAATAGACAGTACGACTCAGTGATCAAACACTTGAATTTTGGACCCAGACTGCCTGATTCAAATTCTTTGTCCCTTACCAACTCCATGACCTCGAATTTATCTTCCTGTTGCTTCAGTTTTTCGTTCTGTGAAGTGGGGTTTCTAATAGTACCTACCTCATGGAATCATGCAGGACTGAATGAGCTTGTAAAGAGTTTGTAACAGGGCCTGGCACTGCTTCCTGAAAGTGAGTTGGTGGTTAGGAACCCAGATCCCTTACCCCCAGGCCAGGCCAGATCCACTGCGTGCAGCCTCTTATCTTCCTGATTTTTACCGATGACAGTCAGGGCTGAAAGATAGGGAGAAGGCGATTCACAGTTGGCGCTTGGCTGGGAATATTCTAGAGGGAAGCAACAAAGGCCTGGCAGACTTTCTTGGCATGTTCTTCTGGGACGTGGTGAGAAAATGCTAGTGACAGAGCCCAAAAGTAGGGAACTGGAAAGGAAAAGAAAACCTGTGGCCCGTGAACTCTTGTCAGCCACTAATGGCGTATGCAAGACCTCATCGTGCCAAACATGGAGCTCCGTACAGTTTGCATTGGTTCCTAACTGGGCTCAACCTGCCCTAGAGAGTATTAGGAACTTTTCAGAAAAACAGTTAATAGTTTTCATTTCCTTTTTTTGTGCGTTTTTGTGTCCTTGCATAATATCCCAGAGATATGGCATGTGGTTTCCAAATGACAGGCACTGCGCTTGCAGTGTAGGGTGACTTTCCAGAAATTAATAAGCAGATTAATCAGAGTTAGAAATTGACTGGTCTGTGAAAATGTTTGGAAGTTTGAGCAGAGGAATGAAACTGCTTAGGAGAGCATAAAGTTCAATGGGGAAGTGATACAGAACCTGATATATTTTATGGCAAATGTCACATAGTGGAACATAAATGATCAGAGTTACTCTGTTCAGCCTGTTTACTATATTTGTTGGTTTAGAAACTTGCTTATTGTACTTTGAAGCAAAACGTTGCTATCCCCTTTGAGTTATTTCTTATTTGTAGAATTTTAAAAATGATACTTTTTTAACTTGTTAAATCCTCATTAGCTTGTGTTTATGGTAAAACTAAGTAGCTTAATGGCAGTTTATCCCACTATTCACACTGTACAAAGTTGAAGAAGATAATTTGTGTGTCTGATTTTTTTTTTTTTTTTTTTTGCCAGAATTCCCTGGAGAATTCATTCGTTTGTTCATTCATCTCTCTCTACCCCCAATTTTGTGTTTGTCCCATGGGTGATATTGACTGAGATTGTTAGAGGACTTACAGATCCAGTTGTTAGAGGGAAAAAGTCCTGGAGAAATTAAAAGAAGGGAGAGATCACCTCAGATCAAGGAGACCTGGGGGAGAGATGACAGTTGGGCAAAGTTTTGAAGACTTGTTGGCATCTTAGCCATCTGGGATTGGGGACACATTCCACAAGGTCTGGCAGCCTGAGCAGAGGCAAAGGGGAGCTCTGGGAGTGTTAGGGAGCTCTGTTTGTTTGGAAGGTGGTAGTGGGAGGTGAGGGTGGGTCTTGATTATGGAGGGATGTGGGCTTCATTCCATGGGAGACAGTTGAAGGTATGTCAGTAGAGTCCAGCTTTAAGAGGAGGACTATAGAAACAGCATGGTGGATGAACTGGATCGCATCACCCACTGAGAGGGTGCTCAGGATGAGGCTGGTCTTGTCTTGCTGCCCGGTGCATCCCCTGAGCCTAGAACAGTGCCGGAGTATGAAAGAGGAGTGATAAATATCTGCTGAATGACTCCCCTGGAGGAGAGGTCATGAGAACTTGAATGAGGGCCATGAGAGTTGATGGCAGGGAACAGCTGTGAGAGGCACTGGGCCATGTGGTGGACAGAGCTCACAGACAGGATGGATGGGCACTGGAGGGAACAGATATACTCAAAGCTTCAAGCCCGGGGGAGGGAGATATCCTGAACAGAAGCAGGAAATCCCCAAAGAGGGATTTAGAAGGGAAGATGATAACCATAGTTTTAGACAGTGGTCTTATGAAACCAACTTGTAGACCCACTGATGAATGGAAGAAAATTGTTAGCAGTCTTCTCTTAAGGCATTGTCTAGCCACTCTGAACCTATTAATTATAAAATATACTATGTCCTATAAATAAAGGTCTTGAGGTTTAGCTATGTGTTGACTATTGGAATGTGAAGATTTTCTTGTGACCACTAGAGGGAGCCCACTATATTCATTAAATTCTATAGAAATCGACTAGGAGTTTTTAAAGGGATAATTAATCTTTTAAAAAATATATTAGAAAGTACTCGAAACTCAAACCAAGGACAGTGAAATACAAAGTTAACCTTTCACTCTGGTGTTTTTGTCCTACTAAAACGGAAGATCGTTGAGAATTTTCCAGACGATGCCAGAATTGAGTGGTGTGTTGTTGATTTCAGGTAATGTTGATTATGTAAGTGGTAAAATAGCCACTAGCAAACATATTCCTAAAATGGTTATCCCATTCACCCAACACTTATTGAACACGTCTTGTTTAAACCCAGTAGAGACTTGCTGAAGCTGTGGGAAGATGAGCCTGCAAGTGTCTTGGCCATCTTGGCCAACTCTGTGCCAACTGTTGGATGACAGGTGCAACTCTTCACTCTGTGAGGTGTCATGTAACTTTGTACATTGGGATTATTAAATGTCTCGCATATCAAGAGCTACGCACATGGTGGGACTGCCTTTTCCCAGGGATAAGTTCAATGCAGTCATAATATTTCGTTTCTTAGCTCTCTTCTTATGCCAAAGTATATTCCACATGGATTGAAGACTTAACTGTGAAAAATAAAACCATGGAGGGCAAGACAAAAATACAGTGGGTCACTTTCAAAAACTGTGAAGTGGAACTAGACTTTATAAGCACGGTACTGAAGTCAGAAACCACAAAGCAGCAGTTTTCAACCAGGGATGACTTAGCCTTTGGAAGATTTTGACAATGTTTAGAGACATTTTTTTATTTGTCTCAACTTGAAGGCTGCTACTGGCATCTAGTCAGTAGAGGACAGGGAGGCTGCTAAACATTCTACAATGTACTGGAGAGCCCCCAGCACAAAGAATTATCCCACCCAAATGTCAGTGGTTCCAATGTTGAAAAACTCTGCTATAGAATAAATGTTTTCTTAAATGTTTTAAGCTTAAAACCTTAAATTTTCTGTGTAGAAAGAAGATCCCACCTTAAAGTTTAAAGATAAATGGTAAGCTGAAAAAAATTCAGCATATATAACAAGCACATTGTTAATATTCATGAGCTATAAAGTGCTTTTGCAAAAAAATAAGGAAAAGCCAAATATCTTAGTGGAAAAATGGACAAAGGATATGAGTAGGGAGTTCCTGGTAGGAAAATTACAAATGCTGGTACTTTTCTTCAGTGAATGCTTCTGGAGAACGTATTCTGCTCTGGGCCCTGGAAAAGATGGTCCACATCATGAATAATTGAGGAAATATAGAGTAAAATGAGATGTTAGTTTTCACTGATCAGATTGATAATGTGTATTTGTTTCAGTCCTTCTGGAGGACAGTTTGGCATATAAACAACATTTTTAAAAGCATAAACTTTTCCCAAGCATTTCCGCTTCTAGTTTCACACTGACCACTGTGCACAGGTGACAGTGAAGTTTATCAGAGCATCACTTATGGTAGCAAAAATGTGGAGAATAACATTCATAGCCTTTTATAGGGGAAAGATACCCACAATATTTCAAGAATGGGGAGAAAACTGATAATCATATCACAGTGTGAACAGTGATGATCATTGAGTGATTAGATTTGAGCATCTGTTACCAGCATGCTGCTGCTAAGTCGCTTCAGTCGTGTCCGACTCTGTGCGACCCCATAGACGGCAGCCCACCAGGCTCTGCCGTCCCTGGGATTCTCCAGGCAAGAATGCTGGAGTGGGTTGCCAGTTCCTTCTCCAGTGCATGAAAGGGAAAAGTGAAAGTGAAGTCGCTCAGTCGTGTCTGACTGTTAGTGACCCCATGGACTGTAGCCTACCAGGCTCCTCCGTCCATGGGATTTTCCAGGCAAGAGTACTGGAGTGGGGTGCCATTGCCTTCTCCGTGTTACCAGCATAATCAGGAACAAAAAGCAAAACAGCTGAAAGGTATTCATTCAAAAAGCAAAAACAGAGTTAGTTTCTAGCCCTGGGCTAGTCACAGGCCTGTCCAAATGTGTTACTGGGTCACACCCATCTTGCCTACTTCATCTTGTGCTGCGGTTGTCTCCTCGACCCAGGGATTGAACTCAAGTCTCCTGCATTGCGGGTGGATTCTTACTAGCTGAGCCACCAGGGAAGCCTAAGAATACTGGAGTAGGTAGCCTCTCCCTTCTCCAGCAGATCTTCCCAACCCAGGACTTGAACTGAGGTCTCCTTCATTGCAGGCAGATTCTTTACTGGTTGAGCTACCAGGAAAGCCCCCTGGGAAAGCAGCCCCTGTCTTATTTAATGTCCATGATCCATACAGCAAGATACCTGGAATATCACAGGTGCACCAGAAGTGTTTGTATTTAATAAATATTGTATGACTAAAGGATCTATTAAAGCTGAAAAGTGTATATAGACGCTGGTTAGTATAGACACCCATGGGGAGTGATGGACAATTCATCTTCTGGTGTAAGACAGGCTTGGATTTGAGTCCTGGATCTGCCATTTAGCGCTGAATGACCTTGGGCATGTTATTTAACCTCTCTGTGCTTCAATTAGCCACTATTTCATATTGATACCATAATCCTAAACTTAGAAAGTGGTTGTTTGTTATCTTATTTATTCTTCAGTCAAATGTACTTACCATGTTAGATTTTGAGGACACAGTGGTGAACAACACAAAGTCTGTGCCACATAAAATTTACATTCCAAGTGTCAGGGATGGGGTGGAGGAGACAGACAAATGAAACCAGATAAACTTACAGATAAATGAGATGATTCTGAATTGTGATGAGAGCTGTGGAGGCACGGACCAGGTGCTTTAGTAGAGGGTGCAGATGGGTGCTGGTGTTGAGATTTTCTACTTTAGAAAGGGAGATCAGGGAGGCCTCCCTGAGGAGGGAACATTGATGCCGAGATCTGCATAAGGAGAAGAAGCCAGGCATCCTTAGATATCCCAAGGCCCTAAGAACAATGATTTGGTTCTTAGGCAGCCAAAAGGTTGGGGTGTCTTCTGGGGATAGGGAGGGGTCAGTGTTTGAAGCAGGCAGGGATGGGCATGATGAGATAATGCAGTAGATGTGTTTGACCCTCTTGGCCACAGAGAGTGTATATTTCATCCAAAAAGCAGTGGGAAATCATGGCTGGGTTGAAATAGAGAAGTGACATTGTCCAGTTTATGTTTCGAAAAGCTCAGGCTGATACAGAAGGGAGAATGGTCTTGGAGGCGTGCCTGAGAGGAAAGTAGGAGCAGAGGAAGTGGGGAAACTACAGGGAAGTTATTGCAGTTGTCCAGACCAGATGAGGGCATGGTGGTAGAGGTGATGGAAAGACACAGATAGAGTTGTTGTGGATTTTGGAGACTACACTGACAGGACTTAGAGGTGGACTGAGTAAGGGGGAGTGATTGGATGACTCCCAGCTTTTGGATGACACCCGAAATTTTGGGGCAACTCAGTGGTGCCATTTGCTTTTTTTTTTTTTCCAAAACAAAAACCCAATTTATTCAGCAGACATTTTAATTAAGAAATCCTAGAAATCAGGACCACCACAATTTCAGACACTCCGGTGCGAAGTGTACGTCAACAGCTACATCTGAAGGATGAGCAAGCCATTGAATCTTTTTTAAAAAAGTTAGTTTAGCTTCCTTAAAGTTTGGGGGTGGCACCTTATTTAAAGCACCCTCAAGTTTCATAAGTTTCATACGGGTAAAGCCAGCTGTTTCTCCTCTTGGAGAGTCACATTTAAAACACGGTTTCTGTCACTCACAAAGTGCTGGTGCCTGGAGGAAACAGAGAGGTGAGGACCCTCAGAGACTCAGGCTCATGGCTCCACGGAGGGCGCCATTTGCTTTAAAAGGGGTGAACAGAATGAGGACTCTGTTCAGATCTGATAATTTTGATGTGACTAGTGGACATCTTAGAGGAGATACACAGTCAGCTCTTGGATTAAATGACACAACAAAGGTGGAGGCAGCAGTACAGGGCCTCACTTTGAGTGGGCATGTGTCACAGTGTGTTGACTCTGAACACACGTGTATTCATGTGAAGATGGCCTGGGCTGCAGTGTTGTCTTAGCCTGAAGTCTGGAAGATGTCTTTGTTCCTTATTGTGTTAGTCAGGGTTCTCCTAGGAAACAGAACCAATAGGATATGTATATCTATCTATCTGTTTACCGGCCTGCCTACCCACCTACCTATGTAGAGACTTTTTTTAAAATTTATTTTAAATTGAAGGATAATTGCTTTACAATATTGTGTTGGTTTCTGCCATATATCAACATGAGTCAACCATAGGTATACATATATCCCCTTCCTCTTGACCCTCCCTTTTCCCTCCCATCCCTTCTCTCCCCTCTGGGTTGTTGCAGAGCCCTGGTTTGAGTTCCCTGAGTCATACAGCAAATTCCCATTGACGATCTGTTGTATATAGTGTAGTGTCTATGTTTCCATGCTCCTCTCTCCATTTGTCCTGCCCTCTGCTTCCTCCCCGCAGCCTGTGTCCACAGTCTGTTCTCTATGTCTGCAGAGAGACTTGTTTTAAGTAACTGGTTTATATGATTATAGAGGTTGGCAAGTCCAAAATCTCCAGGGTAAATTAGCAAGCTGGAGGCTCAGGAGAGCCGTTGTTCCAGTTAGAATCCTAAGGATTCTCTCTTCTTTGAGAATTCTTTTCTTTGAGATTCTCTTTTTGTTCTATTCAGACCTTCACCTGGTCGAATGAGGCCCACTCACATTATGGAGGGCAACCTGCTTTACTCTAAGTCTACTTGTTTGAATGTTTATCTCATCCAAAAATATCTTCATGGAGAAACACCCAGAATAATGTTTGGTCACATATCTAGGCACTGTGCATTCTTCCTTCTCTCTCTAGCCAATCAGTTCACTTATCCTGCTTCCCAGGCATTTAGGATCAAGTATGCATTCTGTACCTTGGCATTTGTCAATCTGATTCATGCTTCCCTCTCTAGACCCATCTCTCAAATTGGGTCACCTTCCTAAGCCTATGGAGTTCATCTCTCAATCATGCCATTCACTTGGAACGTACATGTCATTCCTTTGCTTGAAATTCTCACCTTCTAGCTTTTTACAGGAAGAATCCATATTCATTCCTCATGGACCAGCTTTGATCTTCCGTCTTCTAGGAACTTTCTTCATCTTCTAAGCAGAATTAATTGCCCCCTCCTCTGTGATCTGACCGTACTCTGGGGACCCCCTCAAACAATTCCATATTGTAGTTGGGGTTACTTCACTTACCTGTCACCACTGCTGCCCCAGCCTGTGAAACTCTAAAAGGCAGGTGCTATATCCCATCTTCCCCTCACTCCTGCTACCCCCAGGATCATAATAGATCTTCCACTGAGTGTTAGATGGGGGTGGGGGAGGGGAGGAAGGCCAGATACTGCTTTTACTATGGGAACACACAGAATTCAGCTCATATTATAAGTACATTTAGCTGATTTGTGGAGTGACAGTGACAAATCTGTTAGAGGACTGTTACAGAGAAGGGATAATAAAAATCTATAAATAAAGCTGCTGCAGCCAACAATATCCTTCTTGAATTCCTCACTGTCCAGGAACCAGGCCATCCTGTGAGGGCAGCTTCTCAATGCCTGTGGGGAAGCCCATTCATGGGATGTTCACCCTCTTCTTATTTTTAGACTTTATCCTGACTCTCTTTCAGTTTTTCTCATTTTTTCACCACGTGACTTTTTTTTCCTTGCTTATCTTAGACTTAACTCTAGCCAGGGTGCTCTGCTGAGTTCTGAGTTGGCCCCAGGGGCCAATGATTGGGTGATTAAAGTTATTTGCATTTTGGTTGGGTGCTGGCCAGTGTCCCTTACCCCTGAGTCAGATCTGGTCCTGCCAGCTTACCTTGGGTACTTGCCATTCTGTGTCAGAAATCTATTCCCTACAGGGAAAGAGTTAGAGAATCTCCCTGAGAAGCCTTCTTAACCATTTGCAGCTAACATTCCTTGTACAGTCTGTTCCAATCCCCAGACTGCCTAAATAGAGCAAGCTTTGGAAACTGTGTAGACTCAGGCATTCCCAGCCTCCTCCCGAGGTTGGAAGGCCTAGCCTCTGCACACGTGTGTCTCCCTGAATTTCTTCTCTGTCCTTTGGCCACTGAGCCTCTCTCCTTTCTCTCCTGTGTGGCCTCACCCTAGCTTGGAACACCATCCCTGCCATGTACCACCCTAAAGCTCAGACATACACAGCCTTCTGGAGGTAATGCAGGTATGCTCTACCATGAACCTAGCCCTGGTTGGCCTCAGCTTGCCTTCCATCCTGGTGGGGCTGATTGAAGTGGGTGGCATGGACAGAAAGAACTGCCCTTGCTGAATTGTACAAATAGGACTAGCTGTGGCTGAAACACATGGACATATCCCTCTTTCCCTTGGTCTCTTTAGTTTGGCTCGCTCTGTCCCACTCTGCTGCTTGCATCCTCATTTCTGTCCCTTTATAAACTTGTCTCAGGGGCTGGGCCCTGGGGTGAGCCCCCAGACCTGACCGACCATGGGAGAGGCAGCTTCGGAGGGTAAATAACCAGCCTTGCAGGGTCAGCGTTGTTCTGGGGAATAGAGATGGGTGAAGGAGGCTGGATGGGTGGTGAATGAGATCATGTTCTCTGATCAGTAGCAACAGAAATCAACACAAACAGATTTAGACCCAAAAAGAAAGTATAGGAAGAAGTGCAGGAGCTCACAAAAATGAAATGTATGCTGAGGAAGGAGGCTGGGAAAGGACAGGATGCAGGGCAGCTCTGGGAATCCAGCCAGCAGGACCAGAGGGGCAGTACCCTGGGGAGTAAGAGGTGTCTTGGATGTGTCTATATCAACTGTTTTTTTGTTTATCACTCTGCCTAAGTTTCAGGGTCTCAGGATAGAGAGCCCTCCTGGGCAGCCCTGACCCCTGTGTCCAGCCCTCTACCCGGGGCTTCTAGATCAGGGTTGAGAGGTAAGAGCACCTCCCCAACAGGTGCCTGGGTGCTGCACAGTATAGGGAAGGGGAGTCTGGGTTTGATACAGGTAGACTTGGCTATGAATGCCAGCTGTGGCCGCCGACTGACTCTGTGAACTCAGGTAAGTGATCTGATTCTTTAAACTCTCCATCTCCTTGTGTGTAAGATGGGAAAATATTATGTACCTCGGGAGTTAGTGCTGAGGATATACTGGGACAAGTGTATGTGAAAGTGCTTGGCATATCCTAGGCATCTCGTAATGTCTGTTCATTTATCCCTAGGGAAAGTGGTCTGTGGTCCCCAGGGGCTGAGAGTCAGACACAGACCATTATTACAGGGCAGGGGGTACTTAGTAAGTAAAGCCAGCTCTTTCCTTTCGTTGTTTCCTCCACAGAAAAGAAAGACATTTTTGCTTAGATTCTTGGTTCATTTAGTGTCAGAATCCTCCAGCAAACCTTCTGCTCAAAGATGGAGGAAGAACAACTCCTGGCTCCTGCAGGAGCCCTTGTACTTGGGATTCCTTCTGTTGCCTTGTAGATTGTCAGCAGGTGTCTTGGTGAAGTCTTTTTCTCTTGGGCGGCCCTGAGGTTTCCTTCCCAATCCACCAAAGGCTCTTCTTCCCTGCTCCACTGTTCTTTTTCATTTTTGTTTAGTCTTCCTTTTAGAAATAGGATGAAGGCAGCCAAGCTGCCTTCCTCACAAGGTCGTGATTTTCATGACACGATCAAGCTTGAGGTGCCTGTTGTCTGGTCGCTCCTTTAGAAGTAGCCTGTGTGGCCCGCTAGCAGAGGAGCACAGGAAGGGGTTCAAAGCACTGGAAGCTGAGGCTCTGAAGGGAATGGGGACTCCAGGGAGCGGCCCGGAAAACAAAGGATGGTGCTGAGGAAAGGCTGGCTCCCCCATCGGAAGGGCACACTCCTCCCTTCGTGGGGCATTGTGAAAAATGTACTTTTAAAAGGCAGAGATGAGACCGTATGTGTCCCTGGGTAGGTGGGGCAGTGGATGACCTGTAGGCAGAGCAGAGAACGGGCTGTAGCACCCTCAGAAAGACTGGACGGTGACTTTACCCCTGGGCATCACCCCCATCCTTGGCACTGCCTGCCCCACAGGTGGGGGTAAAGAGGGACTGTGTTGGCCCAAGTGCTTGCAGAAGGGTCAGCTGTGCCTGGGAGCAGTGGATTTATTAGCTATGACCATGGGCTCACGGTGCCCCGTGGGAAGGGGGTGTGATCTAGCCGTGGATCTTGATACTTTCTCTCTGTGTGTGGAAGGGTGGGAGGCTCTAAGAGGACAGGGGACTATCTCTGAGAAAGGCCAGGAGCAGCTGCCCAAGAGTGACCTCCCCCTCCCCTACATGACCCCCAAGGCAGAACTTGGGCTTAATGTCTACGAGGTCAAGGTAGTGCCTTCAGGCCGCCCCATGCCTGTTTGCTCCCTGAAGTGCACACCCTCTCCTCTTGCCCCCACCCCCACCCCCTTGGGATCCAGGAGCTCCATCAGGAGCTGGAGGTGGAGGGTCTGTGAGGGTCTAGTTTTGCTACCTTGGGCACTCACCCTTCACTGCTGGGGGTGGTGTGTAGAAAAGAGCAGGAAGGTATATGTGTGGAGAGGATGGGGGCGTGGGAGAGAGGTGATAAACTCAGGAGGGAGAGGGTAGGGAAAGCAGGGTAGATTTGAGGTGGGGGGGGGTGAGGGAGTGGTGAAGTGGAAGAGCGATGCGTGAACCCTGGTGTACCTGCCCAGTGTCTGTGGGGCAGGGACTCTGAGCCCCCAGGGCTGGCTGTGGGAAGGTTCCAGATCCTCTAGCCAGAATCCTCTGAGGACCGACTCAGTCGGTCCCAGGTCCTTTCTTAGGATTGTTGAGAAAGGCTCATTTCCTACCTAGAACATACCATTTTTTACTTCCTGAAGGTCCCCACCTCCCCACAGAGGCCCCCTTCTAGGCTTCTTTTGTTTTTTAAAAAATATTCTTATACAAGCAAGCTACCTTCTTAAAAGTATCCTATTCTCTCCCTCCCCCAGAAAATTCTCTCTTGTACCCCCACCTCACTACCCTATCCAGTCCCAAGCCCTAGATGTATATATTTGACCAGTTTAGTTTGCATT
This sequence comes from Giraffa tippelskirchi, assembly GCF_054371585.1. Classification (NCBI taxonomy): domain Eukaryota; kingdom Metazoa; phylum Chordata; class Mammalia; order Artiodactyla; family Giraffidae; genus Giraffa; species Giraffa tippelskirchi. Next base: position 114,739,396 of record NC_137280.1, on the reverse strand, counting down.
CTGCAGACCTTTTTCTGTGCTTCAACAAATAACATGCATTTAAATTCTTACAGAAATAAAATAATGTGAGGTATTCTGTAAATTTTTTAACTTCACATTATGAGGCTACCATTCCCTATTGGTCCAACCTGAATGGGCTCCAGGGGTCCACAGACCATTCTTCATGGAGATCTATTCAAACAAACACCAGAATGAGACTCAAGGTGTTTGCTGTGGTTCTCAGCCCACTCCTTCCACTCTTCCCCTGAGCTTTGATCTTTTTTCCCCCTCCCTCTGCCTTCCTGGCCTTTTTCCACATTTCCTTTCACACCAATTGTTTTCACTCTTTCCCGTGTAAAAGTCTCTCTGTATGTTTCCCGCTGTTCCTGGCCTTTCTCCTGGTCAGCTGTTTCTCCTGGTCAGTTCATCTGAAGCTATGGTCACAAGCGGGCAAGCTCAGGAGCTTCTGCGGGAGGTGCCAGATAGGCAGTGAATCCGCTCACATTTAATATTGTGTCCTTGCAACCATTAAGAGCTTTTGTCACTATAACATCAATATGTCTGTACGTCTGATGTCTGCCTCATTGTTTGTTTTAACTTTTTGTCAAATAGAAGTTACTACAGGCACGAGCACATAGCCTAAGTCTGAAGCTTGATGAATTTCCACAGCCAAAATACATCTGTGTCCAGGTCCACAAACATGATGACCTGTTCTCCAGAGACCCCCAGCTACCTGTTTCTCACATAATAGACTAGTTTTGCCTGTTTTTGAATTTTATGTGGATAGAATCACATGCTGTAAATTCTTTTGTGTCTTTAGTTGAGCGTTATGAGGTTTATCTATGTTGCTGCATGTAGCAGTGGATTGCTCGTTTATTTATTCATTGTATTATTGTTGGGCAACTTGGGTTTGTTTCCAGTTTCGAGCTATTATGAGCAATGCTATTTTGAGCAATCGTGTATGTGTTTTGGGGAACATATGTATGCACTTCTGTTGCGTTTGTATCTTATAGTGGCATTGCTGGGCATAAAGTATGCAAATGTTAAATTTTAGTAACTAGTTCCACTTCATTTTCCAAAGAAGGTGATATTTCTGCCAAGTGTGTATGAGAATTCCAGGTGAGCAACTGAACAGCAACAACTGCTACATCCTCGCCAACACTTGGCATTTTCTGTTTTGTTTCAGCCATCCTGGTGGCTGTGCATGTCTGGGTCTGAATTGCCTTTTCTGTTCCAACACTTGGCATTTTCTGTTTTGTTTCAGCCATCCTGGTGGCTGTGCATGTCTGGGTCTGAACTGCCTTTTCTGTTCCATTATCCTATTTGTCTATCCATGACACCTTATTTTAATGACCAGAGCTTTGCTGTTGGTATCACGTGGTATTTTGTGCAGAACTGCAGTTGCTAAGTCATGTCTGACTCTTTGTGACCCCATGGACTGTATCATGCCAGGCTTCCCCGTCCTTCACTATCTCCCAGAGTTTGCTCAAACTCATGTCCATTGAATCAGTGATGCCATCCAATCACCTCATCCTCTGCTGTCCCCTTCTCCTTCTGCCTTCAATCTTTCCCAGCATCGGGGTCTTTTCCATTGAGTCGGCTCTTTGCATCAGGTGACCAAAGTATTGGAGCTTCAGCTTCAGCATTTATTATTTTTAGGCTGTTGCATTTTCATACAAGTTTTACAGCCTGTTTGCAACTTTGTATTAAAACAACCACAATAAAAACCCCAACCCTCCTGTAGCATTGAATGAGATTCATTGAATCTTGATAATAATTTAGAAAAAAATGACATCTTCACAATACCAAGGCCTTCAATTTATGAACATGGTGTATTGCTCTGTGTATTTGGTCTTTAATTTTATTTGATAATATTTTCAAGTTTTTAGTGTAGAGGTCTTGTACATATTTTATTAGCTTTATTCCTAATTTAATGGTTTTTCTAGATGCTATTTAAAAAAATAATATTTTAAAATTTGCTTTATGTTTGTTGTTGATGATTTTCATGTTCCCTTGTTTTCAGTATTCTTGCAATTTCAGTTTTTAACTCTAATAGTTTAATAGTCTTTTAGACTTTCTGTGTATTTTCTATTATGTCATCAATAAGTAGAATTTTATTTTTTTCCTATTCTTACATCTTTATTTATTTACTCTACTCATTGCTTTGGCTAGGACCTTCAGCGTCCTGAAAAGAATTATTACCAATTTCATTGCAGGCATCCTGATTTTATAACAAGTCAGAAGAAGCATTAAGTATGACCATTGCTTTGGGTTTTTGTAGATATTGATCAAATCAAAGAAATTCTCTTCTTAGTTTGCTGAGAGGTTATTTTTTAAAGGTTATGATTGGATATTAAGACTTGTCAAGTGGTATTTCTATATTCAGGAGACGATCTTATGATATTTTCTCTCTATTTTCTGTCAAAACACTGAATAACAATGATTGATTTTAGAATGTTAACTACATTTGCATTCCCAGAATAAACCCCACTTAGATGGGCTCTGTTATTTTAATATGTTGCTGGATTCAACATTTTGCATCTGTCTTCATAGAGAGATGGTCTGTGATTTTCCTTTCAGGTTGTCAAGTTTGGCTATCAAGGTTATGCTGGTCTCATAAAATGAGTTAGGAAATGTAACCGTATTACCTGAAAGAATTTGTGTAAGATTTAGTGTTGCTTCTCTTTTCAGTGTTTAGAAGAAATTACTGGTGAAAAATCCAGACCTAGGATTTTCTTTAGGTTTTAAATAATTTAACTAAATTGTTTTAATAGCTATAGGACTCTGCTTTATTTTTTTAAAAGAACATTCTTAATAAAAAGTATTTATTTATTTATTTGGCTGCATTGGATCTTAGTTGTGGCACACAGGATCTTTGCTGTGTCAGGCAGGCTCAATAGTTGTGGTGCATGGGCTTAGTTGCTCCTGTGGCATGTGGGATCTTAGTTCCCCGACCAGGGATGGAACCTGCATACCCTGCATAGCAAGGGGGATTCTTAACCTCTGGACTACCAGGGAAATCCTCTGCTTCATTTTTAATAATGAGTTTATTAAGATATAATTTATATACTGTATGATTTGTGTATTTAAAGTGTACAATTCAATGATCTTTTTAGTATATGCACAGAATTGTGCAAATATCACCACAATCATTTTTAGAATCATTTTTGGAGCATGACTCCACTTGGAAATCCAGTTCCCTTTAGCAATCATGTTCTAATCCCTCTATCACTCCTAGCCCCTGGCAACCTCTCATCTACTTTCTCTCTCTCTCTATTTGACTATTTCAGGCATTTCATATAAATATGGCCTCTTATGTCTGGCTTCTTTCACTTTGCATAATGATTTCCAGGTTTATCCAGTGGCATGTGTCAGTACCTTGTTACTTTTTATGGCTGAGTAATACTCCTTTGTATGGATATACTGCATTTTGTTTATCCATTCATCCACCGATGGACTTTGGATTGCCACTGTTTGGCTATCGTGAATAAAACTGGTATGAACATTTGTGAACAAGATTTTGTGGGTGCATATGTTTTCGTTTCTCTTGGTTATATAATTAGGAGTGGAACTGGTGACTCATGTGCTTCCTTATATTTTATTGCTAAACCATAATATGGAGATACCAAAGTATATTTAGCAACTACATTCTTGATGGTCATTTAGATGTTTTCATTTTTGCTGTTAATCAGTGCTTCAGGCAATGTTGCTCAAAATGTGGTTTGTAGATGGGTGCCAGCCTTTGAAATGTTTGTTACAGATCTGTAACAAGATGTGGATAGAAACTGAGAATGTTTGGAAACTTTTATTGTCTTTTAACCAGTAATTTTATGTCTGTTGAATCTAAAAATTTTAGAAATGGCCAATACTTTTATGGGTTTCGTTTTTAAATTTTTATTTTGTACATCATTTTATTGTATTTCACAAAAGTATTCAGTCAGTTCAGTCATTCAGTCATGTCTGACTCTTTGCGACCCCATGGACAGAGGACACCAGGCCTCCCTGTCCATCACCAACCCCTAGAGTTTACTCAAAGTCATGTCCATTGAGTCAGTGATGCCGTCCAACCATCTCATCCTATATTGTCCCCTTCTCCTCCCGCTTTCAATCTTTCCCAGCATCAGGGTCTTTTCCAATGAGTCAGTTCTTCCCATCGGGTGGCCAAAGTATTGGAATTTCAGCTTCAGCATCAGTCCTTCCAATGAATATTCAGGACTGATTTCCTTCAGGATGGACTGGTTGGATCTCCTTGCTGTCCAAGGGACTCTGAAGTCTTCCCCAACACTACAGTTCAAAAGCATCAATTCTTCGGTGCTCAGCTTTCTTTATAGTCCAACTCTCACATCCATACATGACCACTGGAAAAGCAATAGCTTTCACTAAGACAGACCTTTGTTGGCAAAGTAATGTCTCTGCTTTTTAATATTCTGTCTAGGTTGGTCATAACTTTTCTTCCAAGAAGCAAATGTCTTTTAATTTCATGGCTGCAGTCACCATCTGCAGTGATTATGGAGCCCCAAAAAATAAAGTCTCTCACTGTTTCCATTGTTTCCCCATCTATTTGCCATGAAGTGATGGGACCAGATGCCATGATCTTAGCTTTCTGAATGTTGAGTTTTAAGGCAACTTTTTCACTCTCCTCTTTCACTTTCATCAGAGGCTCTTTAGTTCTTCACTTTCTGCCATAAGGGTGGTGTCATCTGCATATCTGAGGTTATTAATATTTCTCCCAGCAATCTTGATTCCAGCTTGTGTTCAATACAGCCCAGCTTTTTGCATGATGTACTCTGAATATAAGTTAAATAAGCAGGTTGACAATATACAGCCTTGACGTACTCCTTTCCCTATTTGGAACCAGTCTGTTGTTCCATGTCCAGTTCCAACTGTTGCTTCCTGACCTGCATACAGATTTCTCAAGAAGCAGGTCAGGTGATCTGGTATTCCTGTCTCTTGAAGAATTTTCCACAGTTTGTTGTGATCCACATAGTCAAAGGCTTTGGCATAGTCAATAAAGCAGAAATAGATGTTTTTCTGGAACTCTCTTGCTTTTTCGATGACCCAGTAGATGTTGACAATTTGATCTCTGGTTCCTCTGACTTTTCTAAATCCAGCTTGAACATCTGGAATTTTATGGTTCATATACTGTTGAAGCCTGGCTTGGAGAATTTTGAGCATTACTTTGCTAGCATGTGAGATGAGTGCAATTGTGTGGTAGTTCGAGCATTCTTTGGCATTGCCTTTCTTTGGGATTGGAATGAAAACTGACCTTTTCCAGTCCTGTGGCCACTGCTGAGTTTTACAAATTTGCTGGCATAATGAGGGCAGCACTTTTACAGCATCATCTTTTAAGATTTGAAATAGCTCATCTGGAATTCCATCACCTCTGCTAGTTTTGTTTGTGGTGATGCTTCCTAAGGCCCACTTGACTTTACGTTCCAGAATGTCTGGCTCTAGGTGAGTGATCACACCGTCGTGATTATCTGGGTCATGAAGATCTTTTTTGTATAGTTTTTCTGTGTATTCTTGCCACCTCTTCTTAATATCTTCTGGTTCTGTTAGGTCCATACCATTTCTGTCCTTTATTGAGCCCATCTTTGCATGAAGTGTTCCCTTGGTATCTCTAATTTTCTTGAAGAGATCTCTAGTCTTTCCCATTCTATTTTTTCCCTCTATTTCTTTGCATTGATCACGGAGGAAGGCTTTCTTATCTCTCCTTGCTATTTCTTTGGAACTCTGCATTCAAATGGGTATATCTTTCCTTTTCTCCTTTGCCTTTCGCTTCTCTTCTTTTCACAGCTATTTATAAGGCCTCCTCAGACAACCATTTTGTCTTCTTGCATTTCTTTTTCTTGATGATGATCTTGATCCCTGCCTCCTGTACAGTGTCACGAACCTCCATCCGTAGTTCTTCAGGGACTCTGAAGAACTTAAATTGAAGAATGTATCCTTGAATGTATTTCTCACTTCCACTGTAAAATCATAAGGGATTTGATTTAGATCATACCTGAATGATATGGTTTTCCCTACTTTCTTCAATTTAAGTCTGAATTTGGCAGTAAGGAGTTCATGAGCTGAGTATTGGTCCCTGACAAACTGAAAGTTAGAATAAAAAACACAGCTGGCCCTCTACCACAGGTGGGGGATACACCCGCTTTTCCATGTATGTTTCTGTGGGAATGATGGGCTGAGGCTACAATCAGAAGAACAAGAACAAGCTGTCTGGGATTCATTTGTGAGGAGGAAGGGGAGCTCCTCACCTCAGTTCGTCTGCATGAGTGAGGATGATAAATTGTAATAAATGGATAAACAAAATGTAGCATATACATGTGATGCAATAGCATTCGAGTTAACGAGGAAGGAAATTCTGATGTGTGCTACCACGTGGATGAACCTGGAGGACATTACACTAATAAGGTAAGCCAGCCACAATAGGACAAATACTATGATTCCACATATATGAGGTCCCTAGAGTGGGCAAAGTTATAGAGGCAGAAAGTAGAATGTTGGGTTCCAGGGGCTGGCACGGGGGAGGAGGAGGGAAAATGGCAAGTTGTTTAATGCAGCGGTCCCCAACCGTTTTGGCACCAAGGACCAGTTTCATGGAGGACAGTTTGTCCATGGGCTGAGGTGAAGGGTATGGTTTCAGGATGATTCAAGCACATTGCATTTATTGTGCACTTTATTTCTATTATTATTATATCACAACTGTACCTCAGATCATCAGGCATTAGATTCCAGAGGTTGGGGACCCCTAGTTTAATGGATACAGAGTTTCAGTTTGGGATGATGAAAGAGTTCTGAAGATGGATGGTGGTGATGGTTGCATAACAATGTATGTAATGCCCCTGAAGTGTACACTTAAAAATAGTAAGTTTCCCATTACATATATTTTCATACCACAACAAAAAAATGTTTTATTTTTATGGGCTCTGAGCCTCTTAGTTCTTCAATCACCATGATAGTCACTGTAGGATAAGGGAGTTAGAGAAGGCAAAGTTCGGAAAAAGAACAAGACTGGCCTTTGCAGGAACAGATCACCTTTTTTTTTTTTTTTTTTATAAATTTATTTATTTTAGTTGGGGGCTAATTACTTTACAATATTGTAATAGTTTTTGCCATACATTGACATGAATCAGCCATGGGTTTACATGTGTTCCCCTTCCTGGACCCCCCACCCACCTCCCTCCCCATCCCATCCTTCTGGATCATCCCATTGCCCTGGCCCTGAGCCCTTGTCACATGCATCGAACATGGAATGGTGTTCTGTTTCACATATGATAATATACATGTTTCAATGCTATTCTCCCAGAACGTCCCACCCTCACTTTCTCCCTCAGAGTCCATAAAATTGAGGAACAGATCACCTTTAATGAGGCAAGAAGGGGCAACAGTCAGATTAGTGAGCTGCTGCACTAACCCAAGAAAAGAGTAGGTATATATAGGCATATATGTGGAAATCTACTGTCTTAAGGGGGCCTGTTCTTCTCCAAGGTTGTTCGGATTAGTTATCTCTTAAACGGCTGGGGCAAGGAATTCTGGAGATTGGCCAGAGGCTGGCACCGCCTGGGAGCTGGGCGTAATCAACCTTAATGTCCATTTTTTTCTTTGGGTGAGAGTTCTTTGTTTTGCATAGAATGGTGGGGAGGACCCAGGACCCAGGGGGGAGTTTTAACTCCAGGCTATTTTGAGCCGTGTAACTTTCCTTCAGTCACAATCTCATTTACCCTTACAACTCCTAGTAAGGTGGGCATTTCCCCATTTACAGACAGGAAAAATTAGTTTCAGAGTGGCTAAGTGATTTGCTCCAGTGATGCAGGGGAAGTGAGAGAGTGCCAGAGAGCTTCTAGCCTGTTACCTCATTGTCTTGGTCTGCTTAGGCTGCAGTGACAAAGTACCCTAGACTGGGTGGCTTAAAAAACATAAATCTATTTCTCACAGTTCTGAAAGTCCAAAATCAGAGTACCAGTAGGCTTGAGTTCTGGTGAAGACCCTCATCCTGGCTTGCAGACAGCTGCCTTGCTATGTGCTCACATGGTGGAGAGAAAGAGTTCAGTCTCTTCCTCTTCTTTTAAGGGCACTAATCCCATAATGTATGGATGTGAGAGTTGGACTACAAAGAAAGCTGAGCACCAAAGAATTGATGCGTTTGAACTGTGTTGTTGGAGAAGACACTTGAGAGTCCCTTGGACTGCAAGGAGACCCAACCAGTCCATCCTAAAGGAAATCAGTCCTGGGTGTTCATTGGAGGGTCTGATGTTGAAGCTGAAACTCCAATACTTTGGCCACCTGATGCAAAGAGCTGACTCACTGGAAAAGACCCTGATGCTGGGAAAGATTGAGGGCAGGAGGAGAAGGGGATGACAGAAGATGAGATGGTTGGATGGCATCACCGACTTAATGGACATGAGTTTGGGTGGGCTCCGGGAGTTGGTGTTGGACAGGGAGGCCTGGCGTGCTGCAGCTCATGGGATCCCAAAGAGTCGGACGTGACTGAGCAACTGAACTGAACTGAACTGAACTGAATCCCATAATGAGGGTCCCACCCTCTTGGACTCATCTAAACGTAATCACCTCCCAAACGCTCCACTTCTGTATACCATCCCATTGAAGGTTAGGGCTTCAACATATGAATTTGGGGGAGACACAAACATTCAGTCCACAATACCTTCTCATTTGTGTGTGGCCCTGGGCAAGTCCCTGCAATGCCATGAGCCTCAGTTTTCCCATCTGTAAAATGGAGACAGTAATAGCCAGACCGCTCTTACGGGGGTCACCATATGACTCAAGTGAAGTGACAGGTGCAACTTTGTAAGCTGCAGCTTGAGGAGCTTAGACTTGTCTGAGATCAGCTTGAGTTTGTGTTTCCAGAGCTTTTTTCTCAGAACACCTTGGAGGCTCCGTTAGCTGAATGCATTTGGCACAAGGTGCTCTTGCTTCTCCATCTCTATAAGGCTGCTCCTAAAAAGGGCCCTTTCCATTCCCATGTTTTTTAGATTAAGGCAGTCACAAAGTAAGTCATCTCCCAGGGCTCCAGACATTGGAGTTTCCTGTTAATGACTGATTATTTTTAAAAGGATAATATTAAATCACAGTCAGGTAGATAGCTTCAGCCAAAAATGTGCCTGCTGTAAAACCCCCAGTCAAAACTCTCAGCTTTTCACTTCCTCATGGAGTGATCCCAGGCCTTAACTGGGGCAGGACCCTCAATGGGGGTTCTCTCTCTGAGTGAGCCCACCCATATCAGCAGCTGACCTATGTGCATGGTCATGGGTGTGCGGGGTGTGGCAACACTTATTGGGAGCCTCCCCATTCTGGTTGTTAGTTTGGGTCTGTGTAATCTGTCTAGTCTCATCTCTGAGGGCTTTGACAGCCCAGAGTCAGTCTGGTGTCGTAGCTCGGTGACTGCATGACTGAGAAAAGCACCAGGTACCTTTTTTTTTTTTTTAATTCTTCTCTGGCCAGAGGGAGTGTGTAGAATGCCAGGAAAGGCTTGGGTCAGCTTAGAAGGCTGAGGATGAGTGAGGGCCAGCTTGCTGTGAATAGATGAGCATTTCTGGCAGCAAGTAGGGTGGTAGCGAGCTCTCTCAACTTGACCCCTTGACTTACAGCTCAGTTACAGAGTTTTTGGCAACATAAGCTGGAAACACCACAGTAGGAATTTTCAATCCAGTGTAGTTCGAAAGCCAATGTTATCAGTTAGGCATGCATTTGGCTGCAGATAACAGAAATCCTCACTTAAATGCATGAGGATTTATTTTCCTTGTGTGATAATTCCGGAGGTAGGCAGTCCAGGGCTAGTATGGCTGCTCAGGGATGTTTCTGGAACCCAGGCTCATTTTATCTCTCCATCCCTCCATCCTTAGGGGCAGGCCTTCATCTTCACAGAGAGGTCAGGGAGAGGAGTCGGAATGAGTGTTGTGTCAGCCCTGGGCTGATAGTGCAAAGAACACTCTACTTGCAATCCAGAGATCTGGCCCCATGTCCTAATCTGGTCACCTTGGGTCTTCTGGTCATTTTCATCTTCTGGAATTTTTCCCACCCATAAGATGGACAAGTTGAACTATATTACCTCTAAAGTCTCTTCCATCTTGTTCCGGTTATCTATCTATGGCTTTTTGTTGTTGTTGTTGTTGTTGTTGTTGTTTTATAAATTTATTTATTTTAGTTGGGGGCTAATTACTTTACAATATTGTAATAGTTTTTGCCATACATTGAATGAATCAGCCATGGGTTTACATGTGTTCTATGTATCTATGGCTTTTTATAAGCCACCTCAAAACCTTATAGCTTAAAATGTCTATTTTGCTCATGAATCTTCAGTTTAGGTAGGGCTCAGCAAGGACAATTGACCTCTGCTCCACTCACTGCTGGCTGGGAGGTGTCTGTCAGGGGTACTGGGTAATGTCTAGGACCTCAGTTGGAGCTTGACCAGATCATCTGCTCCTGGCCTTCCAAGTGGCTGCTTGGCTTTGTCACAGCATGGTCAATGGATTCTAAGGGTGAGTGTCCTGAGAAAGAAGCCAGGAGAGGCTGAGTGGCTTTTTCTAACTGGCCTGGAAAGTCATGGAAAATCACTTCTGCATTTTCTTCTTTAGAGGTAAGTCACTAAGGCCAACCCCTTTCAAGAGATGTAGAAGTAGACAGAAGTCTACATGTTTAAAACCGTCATGAACCTGTAGGTTTCAAATTCAGTGTTCCTCTTTTTTTTTTTTTTTGTGCTTACTCTCACTATTCTAGAAGACAAGAGAGGATGCTTCTCAGTGTGAGGATGGCAGGTAAACTCTCAAAAGGTTTTGCTAGTCTTGGACCACTTTGAAAAGACCTGGCCTGACCCCACTGGGACCAAGACTGGGACCTCCCTCAGTCTTAAAAGTGAATGATATCTGGTTCATTTGGAGAGTTCCAAAAAAGACCAGCCCCAGTTGACTCCTGGAAACAGAAGTCTTGAGAATACTTGCCCAGCAGTATTTGAAAGTGAATAGTGTGATAACAGTTCATCAACTCACTTTTACTGACCATTTCTTAAGTGCCCAGCACTCAGGCCTGAGAGCTGGCCCCATCCCTTGCAAATTTGTAGTTTTGTTGGGGTGACAGACCGCTACAGACTCCTCCATGTAGCTAAGTCAGCTATTTCTGATTTCAGTCTGTGTCCCCAATGTCTACCCTGGGCTTACCGTAGAGGCGGCATGGGTTACAGTATTGGTCGGTGCCAGAAACCTGACTCAGAATTGTAGTTTAACGACAAAAACAAGAGTTTTGTTTGTTTGTTTGGGGTTTGTGTAACTGGAGAGACTAGAGTAGATCTCTGACTTCAGGCATATATGGCTCTCAGGACTACAGTGATGACATTAAAAACTTTTCCTCTAATTGTCTAACCTGTGTATTAGACAATTACTCTGGCGGCTCCCAGTGAACCAAGTTTCCTAATATTCATGCTATGTGCAGCTCCCTCCAACACTCAGTCTGAGCTTGGATATGCAGTTTGTTTTGGCCAATTGGATGTTAGCAGGTGTGGTACAAGTGGAAGCTTGATGAACTGCTTGCACACTGGGGCTGGCCTTTTTGGAACCTAGCCAGCTAGCTGTGAAGAAGCTCAAGGCTAGACTATTGAAGGATGAAAGGCCACATGGAAAGAGAGACGTTGGAGGATGAGGCCATCACAGACATTCTAGCCATCTCAGACAGGCTCTCAACTGAATGCAGCCACATCAGTGACCTCAGGCGTCACTGTGGTAACAAAACTGCTCATCTCAGCCCAGTTAATCCGGAGAATCATGAGAAATAATAAACACTGTATTAGGATACTAAGTTTGGGGTCATGTTGTTATGTGGCCATAGGTAAAACTACTACACCCTAAGTGTTGGCAAGACAGCTGCCAACAGCTCCAGGCTCATAAGTCCCAATGGACCTAGAGTACCTCTTTTCCATGGGATTGACTTATTTAACTAATACAAGTTGCTACTCATCTTGGAACCAGTCACTGTGGCTAGGAGGTGAAGACTAGGCCAGAGATGTGTGCCCATCCTTGTAACAAGTGGAGGGTTGAGTCAGTCCTACCCAACCCATGAGCTGGGATAAGGTAGGGAAGGGAGAAAAGTGAGGCTGTTGTAACCAGAAAGTGGGAGAATTGAGACTTAATAGTCAGAAACCTCCACAGGGAGTGCATTAAATTGGTGAGAGGGGTAAATGAATAATCATGAGTGTGGCTTTAGTTGAAGAAGAATTTAAAAAAATTTTTTATTTGGAGGAAGATTGCTTTACAATATTGTGTTGGTTTCTGCTGTACAACAACATGAATCAGCCATACATGCATGCATATTAAGTCACTTCAGTCGTGTCCAACTCTGCGACCCTGTGGACTGTAGCCCACCAGGCTTCTCTGTCCTTGGGACTTCCCAGGCAAGAACACTGAAGTGGGTTGCCATTTCCTCTTCCAGGGGATCTTCCCAACCCAGGGATCAAACCCACATCTCTTATGTCTCCTGCTTTGGCAAGTAGGTTCTTAACCACTAGCGCCACCTGGGAAGCCCAAATCAGCCATAAGAATACATATATCCCCTCCCTCTTGAACCTCCCCATCCCACCCCTCTAGGTTGTCACAGAGCAGTGGGCTGAGCTCTCTGCGTTATACAGCAACTTCCCACTAGCTATCTGTCTTACGTATGGCAACATATATTTTCAACGCTACTCTCTCAATTCATCCTACCCTCTCCTTCCCCTGCTGTGTCCATAAGCCTATTCTCTATGTCTGCATCTCTATTCCTGCCCTGCACATAGGTTCGTCAGTACCATTTTTCTAGATTGCATTTATATGTGTTGTGTTTCTCTTTCTGACTTCACTCTGTGTAACAGGTTCTAGGTTCATCCACCTCAGTTCAACTGACTCAAACTCATTCATTTTTATGGCTGAGTAATATTCCATTATATATATGTACCACATCTTCTTTATCCATTCGTCTGTCAGTGGACATCTAGCTTGTTTCCCTGTCCTGTTGTAAGGCCGTGGAAATAGTGCCGCAATGAGCATGGAGGTACATGTGTCTTTTTGAACTATGGTTTTCCCAGGGTATATGCCTGGTAGTGGGATTGCTGGGTCATATGGCAATTTTATTCCTAGTTTTTTAAGGAATCTCCATACTGTTCTCCATAGTGGCTGTACCACTTTACATTCCCACCAACAATGCCAAAGGGTTCCCTTTTCTCCACATTCTCTCCAGCATTTATTGTTTGTAGATTTTTTGATGATGGCCATTCTGACTGGTATGAGGTGATACCTCACTGTAGTTTTGATTTACATTTCTCTATTAATGAGCATTATTGAGCATCTTTCCATGTGTTTATTGGCAACCTGTATGTCTTTTTTGGTGAAGTATCTGTTTAGGTCTTCTGCCCATTTTTTGATTGGGCTGTTTGTTTTTCTGATATTAAGCTGCATGAGCTGCTTGTATACTTTGGAGATTAATCCTTTGTCAGTTATTTCATTTGCAGTTATTTTCTCCCATTATGAGGGTTGTCTTTTCATCTTGTTATAATTTCCTTTGCTTTGAAAATGCTTTTAAGTTTAATTAGGTCTCATTTGTTTATTTTTGCTTTTATTTCCATTACTCTAGGAGGTGGGTCAAAGAATGTTCTGCCTATGTTTTCCTCTAAAAGTTTTATATTTCTGGCCTTACATTTAGGTCTTTAATCCATTTTGAGTTTACCTTTGTGTGTGGTGTTAGAAGTATTTTAAGTTCATTCTTTTTCATATAAATGTCCAGTTTTCCCAGAACCACTTATTAAAGAGGCTATCTTTTCTCTATAGTATATTCTTGCCTCTGATAAGGTACCCATAGGTACATAGGTTTACCTCTGGGATTTCTGTCTTGTTACATTGATCTATGTTTCTGTTTTTGTGCCAATACCATACTGTCTTGATGGCTGTAGCTTTGTAGGATAGTATAAAGTCAAGAAAGTTATTCTTCCAGCTCCATTTTTCTTTCTCAAGGTTGCTTTCACTATTCAGGGTCTTTTGTGTTTCCATACAAATTTTGAAATTTGTTGTTCTTATTCTGTGAAAAATGCCATTGGTCATTTGATTGGGATTGCATTGAATCTGTAGATTGCTTTGGGTAGTATAGTCATTTTCACAATATTGACTCTTTCAATACAAAAACATGGCATGTCTCTCTATCTGTTTGTGTCATCTTTGATTTCTTTCATCAGTGGCCTGTAGTTTTCTGCATACAGGTCTTTTTTCTCTTTAGGTAGGTTTATTTTTAGGCATTTTATTCTTTTTGTTGCACTGGTGAAAGGGATTGTTTCCTTAATTTCTCTTTCTGATGTTTTCCTCGTTCATGTATAGATTTGCAAGGGATTTCTCTGTGTTCATTATGTAGGGGAAGAATTTTTAAAAGTGCTAATATGTAAGTCAGGACTTATCATGAGTAAGGGACAAGGGTTTCTAGGTGGTAGGCAAACTGAGGGGTAGAACAGGAGGTAAAAGAAGGCCCAGAGTGGGAATGAAAGCTCTGGGTAAGTGACAGCTGGATGAGGATGCCGGACAGATCATGCACTGCCCTCTCAGATGACTGGATGTCTTAGCTGAAAGCTGTTGTGTTTGCTGAGGCTCCAAATATGTCATAGACTTTTCCTCCTGAATGGAAAATTCACTTGTATTTTAAGAAAAAAAGTGTCTGGGTGTTTCTGATTTATTTACACTTAAATGTGTGTGTGTGTGTGTGTGTGTGTGTGTAGCTATTTAATGTCCAAGAACTCCTAAAAATGTTTAGTTTTGGCACTTGCCATTTCAGACTGTTTATCTGAGAAGTGAGAGGCTACATTTGACTGGGACCAAGCTTCCTTTAGCTGTCCCAGGCTTGCGGCAGGAACCTTATTGAGGTCTCAGTGTCCAGGCTGCCCAAGAGGCCGAGCAGGGGCTCTGAGCAACAGCTTGCAGCTAGCAGGCAGCTGGCCCCAGGAGAGACCTCAGACGGTGCCCTAAAGCAGGTTGCAGCCTATTGAGGACACACAGCTGTCTCAGCTCTTCAGATATCGGGCAACCCCTCCCCCACCTCAGCCCAGTTGGTCACCAAAGAATGAGGACAGTTTGTACCCAGTGATGTGCCCAGTGTTAAGTTTGTTACATACCATCCATCCAGGCCAGCCGCCTCCCGGAAATAGAAGCAAGCAGGAGCTGTTCTTGTAGAAGGTAGAGGTGTGCCCCAGGGGCCTGTTGGAGCTGGCAGGCACCCAGGAACAGGAGAGGAGGGGTCAGGTACTTATCTCAGAAAAGTTGGACCCATGGAGAGGGCCACGGCTGCCTCATAATGGGAGCCAGGAGGATGGGAGAGACTGATGCAGAGAGACACATCTCAGGGTGAGTGACATTCAGATCGGTGCTGGGGCTTCCTCCTGGCTGCTGTTGCTCATCTTACCCACACCCCCCCACCACCAACACCACTGTTCTTGCCCCCTGCCCCCTGACCCTGCTGTCCACACGCCTCTGGCTGCACCTCTGATGACCAACACCCCAACCTTTTCCAGTTTGGCTTTGACCCTGCAACTCTAGAGGCCCTTGGCATGGCTCAGCTTCTGGACCTAGTCCCTCCCTCTCTGCTTGGCCCTCAGTGTCCCAAGCAGTCTCTGCATGCTGGGGAACTCAGATAACAAGGCCAGTTTTCTGGATGACAGCAACGTGAGGATGATTGATGATTTTACACATTATTTAATATAATAAACAGAGTCCAGGGAGCAGCAGAACTGAATCTTTCTTGAACTCTCACAGCAGCCATTTATCCACCAGGCATCTAGGCAGCAGAGGCATGTGGCTGAGGGAGCACTGGACAGCAGCTCTTAGTCTGAGCCCACATTTTGGGGTTCAAGCCCTTTGTGGCCAGCCTGACACCCCTGTATCAAAGTCCCCCAAGCTCAGCAATGGAAGCACCCCATCGAAGACTCACCAGCTGGTCCCTCACTGTCCCCCAAACCTCCATGCTTACATCAGGACTCCTTTTTTTGCAGTTGATGGGAGCATCGCTCAAACTGGCTGAAGCATCAAAGAAACTGTTGGGAGCTCTAGGGAATTCTGGTTTCAGGAGCAGTTGACGTCCTTCTGGTGGGTTTGCCTGTCTTTCTGCTCTGTGTTCCCATGTTGGCTTCATTCTCAGGTGGTCTCTTCTCCTGTGAGGGTGGAAACAGCCCCTGCCAGCTCCCACATCATACCAGCTGTTCTGCTCCAGCGATGCAAAGGACTTCCCCTGGTCTAGCCACAACTGTGTGTTCCCCAGATTTGTTACTGTAGTTGAGAAAATGTGGAGATTTGCTTGGTCAGGTCTGGGTCACATGCCAACCCTCGAGTCAGGGATAGGATCAGTACCACCTACTCCCATGTGGGCTGAGTGCAGCAAGGGGTTGGCTTTCCAGAGGAACTTGGGATACCAGTAAAAGAGTGAGAGGGACACTGGGAAGGCAAAACCCACAGATGGTGACTCCAATGCCCACACCCATCTGGGTACCTTTCTTTCCCATCCCCCAGCCCTAAATCTGCCCTCTACCCCTTCTCCTCTAGGTTCTCCCAAACTCACCTCCTCCAGGAAGCCATCTCTGATTTATAGATTGAACAGGCAGTATATGAAAATGATGCCTAGCAGAGTGCTGGACTCACAAACATCAAATATGAGTGAGTGAATGAATGCATGAATGGTCAGTTAGTTGCTGAGCCACACAACTTGTAGGACTCTAGACAAGGAAATTCTATGAGAAAAGAAAACCCTATTTCATGGTATGGAGGAAGCCTCAGCATAGACAACTGGACCAGAGCCAGCCCATGGCCACATGCTCTAGGCTAGGAAGGTCTAGAAGGTGGGCAGGTCTTCAGAAGGATCAGCAGGTATGGTCAGCAGATATGGTCAGGTAGCCCCATCTTGTGGAGAGGAGAAGGCTGGTAGGGGCTGGGAGCTGGTCAGGTCAAGGCCAACCATCATGTTGATATTTGCCTGTGCTGGGCAGCACCACATCTGTCCCCACTTATCGTGAGAGAACCCTGGTTTTCCTGGGGCAAACGCCCTTCTCTAGTCCCAGGCTATGGCTTAAGGGTAGGCTGACCCCACCGTCTGGTAATTAGCACATGACCCATTCACCCAACAAAGAGGCAGATTTCAGACTTTTCCTGCATGCTTTGGCACAGAGAATGTCTTTTCCCACTGAGGTTGCATAGGTGGTAGAATGCAGTCCTGGAGCCACAGGGGGCCGCAGTATGGATAGCACACCCACATGCCTGCCATAAATAAAGCCAACACAAAGAAACTAGAGCCGAGAGATGGGGAAGGAAAGTCCTGTTGAAGTCACTGGAGCACCAGGATCCTGCTGTACCTAAATCTTTGTTGATTTCTTCAGTTAAAAAGAAGCAGTGTGTTCTTTGTTTTTAAAGTTAATTTGATCCTATTCTGACCTTTGACAATAAAAGTCCTGACTGATATACTATCCTACTGAAAGAAATTGTTCTGCAGAGATCCCAGCCATATGACACAGAATCACTTTCCATATTGATGCTCACTTCCATGAGTAGTTGCGTTTTGAGGTCCTTGTCGAAGGTCATGCAAAGAAATGGTCATAGACAGGAAAGCAGCAGAGGTTCTCAGGAAATCGATAATACAGTGAATGAAAACTGTGTTCAGAGCCCATGTACCAGAAATTGTCTCATTCTCAGTAACAGCACAGTGTCCTGTTGTGGCTTGGTCCCAGCGGCATTGGGATCTGGAGCGTGTGTTGACAACATTGAGAAAAGTTTCCTTCCCATTATTCATCATTCAGAGTCTCATTTTGTTTTTTTCTGAGTATGCTCGTGCGTATTTCATGTGAGCTGTTGGTTCAGTAATGGAAATAATTACATGCACTGATAAAGCATGGCAGCAAATGAAAGAGAATGATATAAAAGCACCACCCTCGTGCTTCCATGGACACAGAAGATGAGAATTTCCATCCGTGGTTAAACAGGAACAGAGCTTTGGAGCTGCCCTTCTCAGGCCATTTCCAGGGACACATCTTCAGCCCTGGGCCACATGGATTGCTGGGAGCTTGTCAACACCATGCAGTTTTTTCAAATTCATGTCTGGACCTAGGTAGGAAGCTGTCCTAAGGATGTTTAATATAGCACAGGGGTTCACAGCTCATTAAGGAAACTGTGCCAGAATTGTAATGTAGTAGCGTCCAAGGGTTCAAGATGGACCTTATTCTCAGGAGAGAGTAGGGGTCGGGGTGGAGACTGCAAAATAGAGGAAGGATCCATTTGGCAGAAGTAATCAGTGGTCCCTGTGAACTGACTCAGGTCCCTGGACAGTGCGCACGTCTCGGTGCTTAGCACCTGCCTGGATTATGCCTTGTGGTGTCGGCGATGTCATCAGGGACCCCATCCTACTCTCCAACACTGCCCCCTTGTCCTCAAATATTAACTCGTCACCTCCCTTTGGGTACATTCTTTCTCAAAAGACTCCTGCACACAGCTCATGGCCTAAGATGGCTAGGAGTGTCCCAGTGTTCCCTGCTGGATGTCTGAGGTTAGGATTTGTTCAGCCTTCAAACTATCTCTCAGACACTGGTGAAGGTGGCGAGGGCTCTCTTGGTTTTGGGGTAGACTACTGAGACCAAACTGCTGTCCCTGTTACAATATGTCCAAGTGGAACTCATGTGGGCTAGATAAATATATCTTAATTTGTGATGAGGAAAAACCTATTCCATGTTTGATTGTCTTCCAAAGGCAGTAACTTGCTGGGTTACTTTTTCTCTTTCTCTTCTCTTTTGATCCCAAATTACAGAAAGAAAATATCCAGGTCATGTTTCCAAATTTAATTTCATAACTGAAAACACATTTTAGGTCTCAAAAAGCGAAAGACACCTTCATCTAGTTAGCTCTGAGAGTTTTTAATGTTTATACAACAGGAAGCCATATAACTCTTTTCTTTTTTATAAGCAAAGTAGGAAAATTGTTACTTGCCAAGATTTCCCATTCTTTTTTAAAAAAATTCTTTTGCTGTAGTAAAACACATTTTTCACTTTAACAATTTTAAGGTCTACAATTTAGCAGCATTAATTATAATGGTGTGAAACCATCACCACTTTTTATTCCCAAAACTTTCTCATTACTCCAAACAGAATCTTTGTAACTATTTAGCAATAACTCTCCATTTCCCTCCACCCCAGGTCCTGGTATAACTTCAAATCTACTTTCTCTATGAATTTGCCTAGTCTCTGTATTTCACATAAATGGCCTTTTGCGTCTGGCTTTTTTCACTTAGTGTTTCCAAGGTTTAGCCATGTTTGAGAATGAATCAGTACTTCATTCCTTTTTTATGACAGAATAATATTCCATTCTATGTATATACCACATTTTGTATATGCATTCATCAATCAATGGACATTTGAACCTCGTCATTCTTAAGTTTTGGTCTTAAACAGTTATGGAGAGTAAATTTATTATCAACATTTTATTACTATAAAGTCTTCATTCATAATACCCCTTGGACTGTTGTATAGAATAAAATGGAACTAACATGTGTTGATTATCTTCTGTAAACCAGTCTCTGCAGGGCCGTGCACATAGTGTCATCTCATTTAATCCTCACAAACAAGGTATGAAGCAGATGTTATCACCCCATTTTGAAGATGAAAACACTGAAGCCCAGAGACGATAAGGGACTTCTTAAGGTCATGTAACTAGTGGGTGGCTGAGCTGAACTTTGAGCTGGTTCCCCTCACTTCCTGCTGTTAAAGTGATGCACTCATATGCTTGCAAATTTGGAAAACTCAGCAGTGGCCACAGGACTGGAAAAGGTCAGTTTTCATTCCAATTCCAAAGAAAGGTAATGCCAAAGAATGTTCAAACTACTGCACAGTTGTACTCATCTCACAGACTAACAGAGTAATGCTCAAAATTCTTCAAGCTAGGCTTCAACGGTACGTGAACCGAGAACTTCCAGATGTTCAAGCTGGACTTAGAAAAGGCAGAGGACCCAGAGATTAAATTTCCAACATCCGCTGGATCATAGAAAAAGCAAGAGAATTCCAGAAAAACATCTGCATCTGCTTCATTAACTATGCTAAAGGCTTTGGCTGTGTGAATCACAACAAACTGTGGAACATTCTTAAAGATACGGGAATACCAGACCACCTTACTTGCCTCCTGAGAAATCTGTAGACAGGTCAAGAAGCAATAGTTAGAACCGGACATGGAACAATAGACTGGTTCCAAACTGGGAAAGGAGTATGTCAAGGCTATATATTGTCACCTTGCTTATTTAACTTCTGTGCAGAGTACATCATGCAAAATGCTGGACTAGATGAAGCACAAGCTGGAATCAAGGTTGCTGGGAGAAATATCAATAACCTCAGATATGGAGATGACACCACCCTTATGGCAGAAAGTTAAGAGGAACCAAAGAGCCTCTTGATGAAAGTGAAAGAGGAGAGGGGAAAAGTTGGCTTAAAACTCAACATTCAAAAAACTAAGATCATGGCATCCAGTCCCATCACTTCATGGCAAATAGATGGGGAAAAGTAGAAACAGTGACAGACTTTATTTTCTTGGGCTCCAAAATCACTACAGATGGTGACTGCAGCCATGAAATTAAAAGATGCTTGCTCCTTGGATGAAATGCTATGACAAACTTAGACAGCATATTAAAAAGCAGAGACATTACCTTACTGACAAAGGTCTGTCTAGTCAAAGCTATGGTTTTTCCAGTAGTCATGTATGGATGTGAGAGCTGGACCATAAAGAAAGCTGAGCACTGAAGAATTGGTGCTTTTGAATTGTGGTGTTAGAGAACTCTTGAGGTCCCTGGGACAACAAGGAGATCCAACCAGTCCATCCTAAAGGAAATCAGTCCTGAATATTCATTAGAAGGACAGACGCTGAAGCTGAAGCTCCAATACTTTAGCCACCTGATGCGAAAAGTCAACTTATTGGAAAAGACCCTGATGCTGGGATAGATTGAAGGCAGGAGGAGAAGGGGATGATAGAAGATGAGATGGTTGGATGGCATCACTGACTCAATGGACATGATTTTGAGCAAGCTCTGGGAGTTGGTGATGGACAGGGAAGCCTGGCATGCTGCAGGCCATGAAGTCACAAAGAGTCAGACATGACTGAGCGACTGAACTGTACTGAACTCTTCTCACTCCTAAATCCACATATTCCCATCCTGTCTGTTCTCTTTTGTTAACCGTGGATACAAATTGGTTCATGCCATTTTTTCACACTTAGAGATGTGACAAAGGTGCCTTCTTCCCAAATGAATCAACAGAACCTCAAGCCCTGGTCCAAAATGACCCAGATTTTTCCTTTGGCCTTAGAGTTTCCCTTATCAGCTCTCAGTGATGAAGGAGAATATGTAGGAGTCACATAAGTACTGCTGTTAGGGAGGTGTTGGGGGAGTTTGGAAGAGACCTTTGAGTAACTAATATATCTATTTGCATTGCAATTGGAGAACCAAAGACCAGTTACCTCACTGAGCTCCCTGATCTGGTAGCAAAGTCAAGGACTATCCAAGTCAACAAGTCAAAGACTTGTTGGTCACACATCAATTCTCACCCTTTCCCTTTCTCCCTCTCTTCCTATTACCTATCTATCCACCCATCCATCCATCCGTGAATCCATGCATTTATCCATCTACCCATCCACCCACCCCTGTATCCATACATACATCCAGTCACCTATCCATTCATTTCTTCACTCATCCATCCATCTATCCACTTATCTGTCCATCCATCTAGATAATATTTGTTGTAGGCCTGATAGATGCTAGCTTCTCTTCTAGGTTCTTGGATATAGCAGTGGATAGTACCAATAACCAATGAGATAAACATACTTCAATATAGGATGGATCCAACTAGCTTATGACAGAAACCAACACAACATTGTAAAGCAATTATCCTCCAGTTAAAAATAAATTTTAAAAAGGTCAGGAAACTTTATTTTAAAATCCTTATTTCTGACTACTCTTGGAAAAAATGCAAGACCAGGCAGTCCTAGGGCCCAATTTGCTTTATTGCAAGTGCCGACCAGAGCTATGTAGCCCTGTGTAGAGCATTGACCTCTAGTTCATCACAGCCCTGGCTACTACCTGTTGTCTTGAACCTGGATACTACTGCATGCCTGACCTG
Source organism: Giraffa tippelskirchi (assembly GCF_054371585.1). Lineage (NCBI taxonomy): Eukaryota > Metazoa > Chordata > Mammalia > Artiodactyla > Giraffidae > Giraffa > Giraffa tippelskirchi. Next base: position 114,717,276 of record NC_137280.1, on the reverse strand, counting down.
AGAGGGCTGTGGGTCTGTGCCCCCAGCTAGAACTGGATTTGCAGCAGCCACTGCCTTGCTTCACAGTCTGCCCCAGCCTGAGACCTGGGATTTGTTCCAACACATTCTACCCCTGAACTTGCCATCCTCTCATCTGAAAACTAAGGGTTGAGGGAGGTTGGTGAAGATGATAAAGGATCTGTAGACTGTAACATGCTGTTCAAAAGAAGGGGCTGCTGTTGCTGAGAGCCTGAGCCTCTGGGAGAGAGGGAGAGAAAGGAACCTGTTTGACTGGCTGGGTGTTGGATTTAACAGACTCTCCTGTTAGTTGAGGTAAACCACTGGCTGGCATTCTTCCTGGACATTGCTTACTGCTGTCAGTGGTGGGCATATGGTCCTGTTGCTCCTTCCATACCCATGTATAGACAGGCCTCAGGGAGCTTCTCACCCTTCCCACTGAGTCTTTGATTCTGAGATGTTGGCATTTGTCACTCCTTCCCCACTGGCAGGGGGTGCAGGTTTGCTTTTATCCACTCATTCATTCATACTGCAGATCTCTATTAAGCACTTATTCTAGACATAAGAATAAGATGGGCAGTAGTGGAGTAAGACTGACAACTGTTAAAGGGCTTACCTTTCCCCAGGAATAAACGACTGTACATCCTGCCATGCCCCGCTGCACTTCTCTAGTTGTTCTTTGGCTGAAGGGTTAGTGGGTGTGTTGCTGAAGCTCTCCATCCACTGGAATCTCTGTCCCAGGTGGGTCCTGGCCCCAGGCTCAACTGTTTGCCATCACAGCCTCCTTCAGTCATGAGCACTGATGAGGGGACATGCCCACTAGAGCCCTGCCTGGAGAGCCCTGCCTGGAGGCTCATCTGTGCACAGTAATGGACTCTTTGTAGGTGCACAGCCAGGATGGTTCAGCTTTGTGTACAGGAAGACCCGCCTCATCAGTTACACAGCACATGATAATCCCTCATTCTTTTACTTAATGCTAATATTTAGCACTGGGATAAATTTCAAGTGTAGGGACACCTGGAGGGCAAGATAGGCATGTCCCTGACCTCACGGAACATTTAGGGAAGACTGGAGGGACACTCAATCCTGGCCTGAGGTGTCAGGGCACTTTTGAAGGGAAGTGGCACCTAAGTTAAGAAGCGTAAGTAGGAATTGGGAAAGGAGACCATAAAAGTCTTCTCTAACCCAGAGCATTCAAGGATAGGAGTTCAGTCAATGTGGTTAGAAAGTGGAGTGTGTATATATGAGGGTTGGGGGAGGTGGGGGCAAGAAGACAGGCAGGAACAGTGATGCTTGAAAGGAATGAGACTAGAAAGAGGGTTAATCAGCATTTAGATTATTTAGTGCTTGTACCACGTTCAGGAGGTTTGAACTTATCCTAAAAGCCAGGGAGACCCATGGGAGTTGTCAGCTGGGGATGCATTGAGCTCTTTGGCATTCTAGTTGGGTGAGGATAGATTTGAGGGCCCAGATCTTGGACAGCAGCTGGTGGGTGAACTGGGAAGCTGCTCAGGAGTATGGGGTGGGAAGAGTAGATAGTAGCTGATTCTTCTCCTGGTGCTTAGGAGTAGAACTGCTTGGGGCTTGGGCTTCATTAGCTGTGAGAGGGGAGGGAGAGAGGAGCATGGGCAGGCTCTTGGGTTGCTGGTCTGGGTGACTGTAAGGAACAGGAAGTTGGAACAGGTTGGGTGGAAAGAGGCTTGTCCAGGTAGAACATCACAGTGGAGGTGCCCAGGATCTGCTTCTCAGGCTCTGGATTGAAAGTAAAAAATCAGGGAGGCGGTGAGATCTCTCAAGAGGGCTCTACAGAGAGAGAAGAGGAGAGGGCTTGTCACGCAGCCTGAGGAACCCACCCAGATGAAGGGAAAAATATAGGAAGAGAGGAGGCAGCAGACAGAAGCAGGGTGGCACCAAGCTCCAAAATGTGACCACTGGGTTCAGCAAGTTCATTTTAGAACCTGGTGGGTTATACTGGGGGGCAGTGGATTGAGGAATGGGTGGGAGGTACAGAGGAGAGGAAGAGGTGAGACTAGATGGGCAGCACCTGGCAGGAGCATGGGGCACTGGGAGGTGCTCACGAGGGAAGGGGTGTTAACGTGGTTGACAGCAGAGCAGCCAGGAGAGCGTGGGAGACCAGAGGGTTGAAGCGAGTACAGTATCAAGGACCCTGAAGAGGCAGGAGGAGGTGGGGATCAAGACCAGGAGGAAGGACAGGTGGGGGTTCGGAGACTGAGAAAGTTGCCCCTGTGGCTTCTGTTTCCTTGATGAAGGGGGAGGTGTGCTGAATGCCTCAGAATGAGGAAGAGTCACAAAGTTAAGGAGACTAGAGCTGAACATATAAGAGGAGAATGGATTCTAGGTGTTCAAGGGTCGTGGATGATTTGTGGGGCTGGTGTGCCTTCCCTCACCACTGCCTCCTACTCTGGCTGCTTAGGGCTCCCCACCCCTGAAAAGCAAAACACTGATTCTGGACCAGAGCTGCCTCTGGGCTAACCCTGCCTCACGGGGTCACAGCAGGTTTTCACTTGAGCGTGGTCCCATCCCCACCCAGGCAGGCAAGCTGCAGAAGGAGCCTGTGTGGGCCTGGAGGCTAGAAACTGGGGCTGCTGCGGGGCACAGAAGAGGCCACGAGCAATGTGGCTTCCAGAGGAAAGTCCCCTGTGGCAGATGTGCCCAGGAGGGCTGGCTGGGAGCTGAGCCTGGCCGGTCCTCCTCCACATCTGCGGCTCAGCTGCTCCGAGAAGCTGGAGAAGCACATGGCTCTCGGGTATCCATTAGAATAGGCAGCAACTTTCTTCTGCACGGAGAGGTTTTGCTCAAAGAGAATGATTTTATTTTCATTGGACTCTGGGGGGAAATAACTCTAAAAATTAGAACCTTGGCAGAAAACACAAATGAAAATTGGTCCTTTTACTCAGCTTTGTCCCTAATTATTAAGCCATGCTTTGAAAATCCTAAGCTATAATTGAATTTATAGCCAGTGTTACGCATTTGTGGACGAGAGTAACCTGTGCCCTGTGAGGACCTGGGATTCTGAGGCTGGGAAAATGTGACCAATCCCTAGAATGTGATGTTTTTCCTCCCATACATGTCAGTGACAAATGTGGATTTTCTGTGTTGGCCCACACGTTGAATTCCCAAAGTGTCCCCTTTGTATGTTGCTGGGAGTAGCAGTCTGCTGTGTCAGCCTCCCCATTGGACTGAGTCCCAGGTCGATTCATGTCGTGGCTTCAGGCCTTGTGGGCCCAGGATGTGGCACTGAGTGTGATGGTGGATTTGGGATCAATGGATCATTGGATAAACTAAGGAATATATATATGTGTAAAAAAAAATCTCTGGGCTCCTCAAAGAGAGCCATAGGCTACAGGGCTTGTTTCATGCCAGCTTTCAACCCCTCAATCTAAGCCATGTGCTGTCACCAGAATAGTCTTCCCAATGAAACCCTGCCTTCAGAGCTTCTTCCTTTCCTCAGAACCTTCAGTGCCTCCTTGTTCTTCAGCATCAAGTCGATAGATCTCAGCCTGGCACACCTCTGGAGCCTCTGGGCCAGCGAGGATGGGTTCCACCCTGCCCTCCAAACACACCTGCTTCCTCTACTTCTGCATCTCTATCCCTAGGTCCTTGTACCCAGACCACCCTTACTCAGACAGCATGAAATTAAAGGCATAGGCTGTGCATTAAGAATATCTGCATTCAGAATGTAAAATGATGCAGCTGCTCTGGAAAACAGTATGGAGGTTCTTCAAAAAATGAAAAACACAACTACCATATGATCCAGTAATTCCACTTCTGGCAGTTCCACATACCCACAAAGGATTGAAAGCAGAGACATGAAGAGATATGTGTACCCTGGTGTTCAGAGCAGTATTTTTCACAACAGCCTAAGGGTGAAAGCAACGCAAGTGTCCATGTAGGGATGAATGGATATGCAATGGAATATTATTCACTTTTCAAGAAAGTTCTGACACATGCCACAATGTGATGAACCTTGAGTACACTATGTTGAGTGAAATAAGTCAGTCACAGAAGGACAAACACTGTGTAATTTCTTTTAAATGAGGTTCCTAGAGTAGTCATATTCTTTGAGAAAAAAAGTAGGATGCTGGTTGCCAGGAACTGGGGAAGGAAAAAATAGGGAGTTATTGTTTGAGTATAGAGTTTCACTTTTGCAAGATGAAAAGAATTCTGGAGATGGGTAGTGGTGGTGGTTTCACAACAATATGAATACTACTGAACTGTATACTTTAAACTCATTAAAATTTTATGTTACATATATTGTTACCTTGATTACAAGAATAACTTTTGCAAAAAATGGGAGACGATTGAGAAAGGTAAGTCAGAGATGCACACTGTGAAAAGGACTCCATCGCTGGTGCTGACTTTGAAGATGGAGGAAGCGGGCCCTGAGCCAAGGAATGCAGCAGCCTCTGGAAGCTGGGATCCACCCTCGTTTCACATCCAGAAAGAAAGAAATGTAGGACCTCAGTCCTATAACCACAGGAACTCAATTTTGCCAACAACCTGAATGATCAGAAAGGAGATTCTCCTCTAGAGCCTCCAGGAGGGAACATAGCTTTCTGACATCTTGGGTTTAGTCTGATGAGACCTGTACTTGACTTCTGACCTACAGAACTCTTAGGGTAATTCGTTTGTGTTGTTTTAAGCCGGATAGGGGCAGGGGGAGACTATTTGGGTTGGAATCATGGCTCTATCACTTTCCAGCTGTGTGGTCTTGGTCAAGTTTCTTAAGCTCTGTGCTTCAGATTCTTTATTGGATAATTGGGTACCTAAGAGTACTGTGAAATTAAAACGAGTTGATAGAGGTGCAGTGCTTAGTGCAGTGCCTGGGATCACAGTAAACCAACACATGTCGCTGTTGTTATTGTTGCCACCACAGTCATCACTCTCCCCTGGGTCCTGTCACATGCTGCCATTCTCCAGGGTTAACCTAGCCCATCTTGCCCTCTGAAATGAGGGAGTTTACTACTCACTGGTATCTTGTCTTCTTTCTTTCTCTCTGTCCCTCTTGGGTGTGCAGTTCCTCTCCAGCTTGAACTCTTGGAGCACAGTATACTCTGTTTCCATCTTCTTTACACTGGATGTGGTGCAGGGCAGTGAGCACTGAGCTCCAAGTACTAACCCAGATCTGCCTTCTACTGGCTATATGGAGGGAAACATGAATCAAGGATGGGGAGAGTGGATGAGAAAATTCATGTGATCATGACAAGAACAGAGCAGGCACAGGTCAGTGTTAGTCCCGTCAGATCTGGCTGCAGATACTCAGTGAGTGCTCAGCTGTCCCAGCGGAGGCCCCATAGCCTGCTAGAGCTGTGGGGAAGGGGAGAAGGAGGCATCTCCTTGGGGGTTTGCAGCTGCAGCAGAGCTGAGAATAACCCCTTTGCTCCTCTCCAGTCACAGGGCTTCTCATCCTCTCTGAGCTGAAACACAGGGTGAGGGATTGCCCCCCACCCCCAACAGTTCATTTTAGAGCCTGGGCCAGGCTGCACATGCCACTCTGGTGCACATCTCTGGTGCACAGTGGCATGTTCCAGGGGTCTTCCTGTTGATCCCTTTCCCCTGCCAATCTTTGTGTATAGGTCTCTCCCCCAAAGGATAGGAGACGGTTAATTCACCATTTATACCCAGGAAGTACTGGGTTAAGAAAAGTCCATAAATAATATTCTCTTTCTCCAACTGGATATCCTATACATGGTACATGCATATCTTTATCTAGATATATAGTCTTTCCTCACAAAGCAGAATCATACAGTAAATATTATTGCTTAAATATTAATAGCTCAATATTCCATGACCATATCTTTATGTGATTAAGTATACTTCTACAGCTTTATTTTTTCTGAATAAGATTCCATTGCAAGCCTGTGAGAAAATTTATGCACCAGTCTTCTACCATTGAATACTTAGGCTTTTTCCAGTTTCCTGCTTATAACTAATACCTGAACATCCCTGTACATTCACATTTGCTCTTCTATCTAAATTCCTTTTGACAGATTTCCCCAAGTGGATTTGCTGGGTCAAATGATATGCCAATTTTTATAGCTTCTGTTACACATTGTATTTCTAAATTGAGCTATCACTGGTCATGTCAGTATAGACTCCCACTAGGATATATGAGTGTCCATCCTCATCGATCAATGAGTGACATCAATTTAAATTTGTTTTCGTTTTAAAAATTGATAGGATAGGGCAGAGTGGAAGGATGTGCACTCATCTTCTCTTGCAAGAGCACCAAAATTAACTAGCCGTTGAACAATCATTGACAGGAGGACACTGCTGCTGCTGCTGCTAAGTTGCTTCAGTCATGTCCGACTCTGTGCGACCCCATAGACGGCAGCCCACCAAGCTCCCCCGTCCCTGGGATTCTCCAGACAAGAACACTGGAGTGGGTTGCCAGTTCCTTCTCCAATGCATGAAAGTGAAAAGTGAAAGTGAAGTTACTCAGTCGTGTCCGACTCTTTGCGATCCCATGGACTGTAGCCTACCGGGCTCCTCCGTTCATGGGATTTTCCAGGCAAGAGTACTGGAGTGGGGTGCCATTTCCTTCTCTAGACAGGAGGACACTGGAACCCACCAAAAAAAGATATCCCACGTCCAAAGACAAAGAGGAAGCCACAATGAGATAGAAAGGGCACAAATATGATAAAGTCAAATCCTATACTTTCTGAGTGGGTGATCCACAATCTGGAGAACAATAATACTAAAGAAGTTCTCCCATTGTTGTGAAGGTTCTGAGCCTCAGTCAGGCTTCCCAGCCTGGGGATCTGGCAAAGGGACTGGGAATCCCCAGGGAACCTGACTTTGACGCCAGTGGGATTTGATTGCAGGACTTCCACAGGACTAGGGGAAACAGAGACTCCACTCTTGGAGGGCACAAACAAAATCTTGTGTGTGCCAAGACCCAGGGAAAAGGAGCAGTGACCCCACAAAAGACTGAGCCAGCCCTACCTGCTAGTGTTGGAGGGTCTCCTGTGGAGGTGTGGGTTGGCAGTGGCTTGCCATGGGTACAGGGGCACTGGTAGCAGTTGTGCTGGTAGGGACCCCTTGATGTAAGTCCTCTTGGAGGTCACCATTAACCCTACCATAGAGCCCGTAGACCCAGGGCTGGGTCACCTCAGGCCAAACAACTAAAAGGGAGGGAACACAGCCCCACCTACTGGCAGATAATTGGATTAAAGTTTTACTGAGCATGGCCTTGACCACCAGAGGAAGACCCAGTTTTTCTGACCACCAGTCCTTCCAGCAGAAAGGTTATACAAGCCTCTTAGATAGCTTCTTCCACCAGAGGGCAGACAGAAGAAGCAAGAAGAGCTACAATTCAGCAGCCACCAGTACAAAAACCACAATCACAGAAAGTTAAACACAATGAAAAGGCAAAGGATTACATCCCCGATGAAGGAACAAGATAAACCCCCAGAAAAACAACTAAATGAAGTGTAGACAGGCAACCTTCCAGAAAAAGAATTCAGAATAATGATAGTGAAGATGATCTTGGAAAAAGAATGGAGGAGATGCAAGAAATGTTTTCCAAAGACCTAGAAGAACTAAAGAACAAAAAGAAATGAACAACACACTAGAAGGACTCAATAGCAAAATAACTGAGGCAGAACAGATAAGTGATCTGAAGGACAGAATGGTGGAAACCACTGCTGCAGAAGAGAATATAGAAAAAAGAATGATTAAAAATGAAGATAACCTAAGAGACGTCTGGGACAACATTAAATACACCAACGTTCACATTATAAGGGTCCCAGAAGGAAAAGAGAAGGAGAAAGGACCTGAGAAAATATTTGAAGAAATAATAGTTGAAAACTTTCCTAACATGGGAAAGGAAATAGTCAACCAAGTTCAGGAAGCACAGAGTCCCAGGCAGGATAAACCCAAGGAGAAACATACTGAGACACATACTGATCGAAATGTGAAAACTAAAGACAAAGATAAAATATTAAAAGCAACACGGGAAGAATGACAGATGACATACAAGGGAATTCACATAAGGTTATCAGCTGATTTCTCAACAGAAACTCTACAAGCCAGAGGGAATGGCACCATATATTTAAAGTGATGAAAGGGAAGAACCTACAAGCAAAAATACTCTACCCAGCAAGACTTCCGTTCAGACTTCAGAAATCAAGTTTTCCAGATAAGCAAAAGTTAAAAGAATTCAGCACCACCAAACATATATTTCTGCTTTATTGACTATGCCAAAGCCTTTGACTGTGTGGATCACAATAAACTGTGGAAAATTCTTAAAGAGATGGGAATACCAGACCATCTGACTTGTCTCTTGAGAAACTTGTATGAAGATCAGGAAGCAACAGTTAGAACTGGACATGGAACAACAGACTAGTTCCAAATAGGAAAGTGAAAAGTGAAAGTGAAGTTGCTCAGTCATGTCTGACTCTTTGCGACCCCATGGACTGTAGCCTACCAGGCTCCTCCGTCCATGGGATTTTCCAGGCAAGAGTACTGGAGTGGGTTGCCATTGCCTTCTCCAATGTTTCTAATGAACAACCATGTTTAATTTAAAATCAACTGGACTATATGATGATCTTTTACTTTTATCTAGTTTGTTTCCCTTTTTTATTTCATATTCAGTCCTCCATTTCATTTAGTTTATGTTTTCCAATTTCTCTGTCTCTTTTTATTATTGTTTCTCAAGCCTTTATCAACCATAGTAGAAAATCTTTTCTATATATACATATGTGTGTGTGTGTGTGTGTGTGTGTGTGTGTGTATGTGTGTGTGTGTGTATAGGACTTCTCTGGTGTCTCAGATGGTAAAGAATCTGCCTGCAATGCAGGAGATCCCGGTTCCATCCCTGGGTCGAAAAGATCCCCTGGAGAAGGGAATGGCTACCCATCCCAGTATTCTTGCCTAGAGAATTCCAGACAGAGGAGCCTGGTGGGCTACAGTCCAGGGCATCGCAAAAAGTCGAACACAACTGAGCGACTAACAGTTTCACTTTTATTTATATATATATATATATATATATATATATATATATATACAGAGAGAGATAATTTATAATAAAATATATATATTTAAGAGAATTTATGAATTTTTGCCTACCTAAAAAAATTATGACATTTTGATTCCACTTGTTGAATTAATATGAATAGAATGTTAGATTTCTAATTTATATTCACTCTAAACTTGATGTAGTTTCATGTATTTTGGCACCTAGTATTACTTCTAAAAGCCTAGAAAATTTATTATCTTAGTGATTTAAAAAAATTTGAATGAGGTTTGAAACTTCTAATCCAATTCTGAGAATATAATGAAATACTATGTTACAAAAAAATCAGGACATTAACAAATGACTGCAAGGAGATCCAACCAGTCAATCCTAAAGGAAATCAGTCCTGAATAGTCATTGGAAGGACTGATGCTGAAGCTGAAACTCCAATACTTTGGCCACCTGATGCGAAGAACTGAGTCACTGGAAAAGACCCTGTTGCTGGGAAAGATTGAAGGCAGGAGGAGAAGGGGACAACAGAAGATGAGATGGTTGGATGGCATCACCGACTCAACGGACATGAGTTTGAGTAGGCTCCGGAAGTTGGTGATGGACAGAGAAGCCTCACGTGCTGCGGTCCACGAGGTCACAAAGAGTCCAACATGACTGAGTGACTGAACTGAACTGACAGTATTAAGTAAAGTACAGATTTTGTTCAAATTGCACAAAACTTTATGCTAGTATCCATTACTTGTTTTTATATCTTATTCAAGACTCCATATTGTATTTGCATTGAGCAGCTTCAGCTGCATGCAACAAATTCTGGTAAATTGTCTTTTCATTTTTTTCTATTACAAATATTTTCTAATTTTCTTCTTAAATAGACCCATTATTTAAAAGTGGACATTTAACTTCCATAAACATGGGATTTTGTTTAAGTATCTCTAATATTAATTTCCAATTTTGATACTAATTTCTCACTTAAATGCTTTCTTCTCTGCAGTCACCCTCTGTGTTTTTTTTTTCAGTATAACTTTATTGAGACTTTCAGTGGCCAAGTTGAAGATCTCTCTTGTTAAATGTCACATTGCATTTGAAAATATGTGGGTTATTTTTAAATATCTTTTGATATTGCTTTCTAACATAATTCTGCAGTAATAAGAGAACAGACTCCGCATATTTTCAATACTTTTTGACCATGAAATTTTCGCATCTTGTTTTATATCCCTGGGTATATTCCAGTGTCTCCTAGTTTATGGGAACTTGAATAGAATTTGTATCCTACTGTTGTGTGAAAACTGTATAAGTCTTAATTATGTTGAATTGGTTCACAGTGCTTTTCAGGTCTATTATATCCTTCTGCTTCTCTATCTATTCATTCTATTAATTTTTGAGTTTTCTATTGAAACTCCAACTAAAAATCTTAATTTATCTACTTAAAAAATAATTGTAATATATAGTGGAATTATATGTAACCTTGTTCTGTATTTTCCAAGTCTCCTGTAAATATGTTATCATAGTTAAATAATTTTAAAAAATAGAAATAAAAAAATTGATAGTATATAATCAACGTCTGAGATGACATATTTTTTAAAACTTTTTATTTTGTACTGGAATATAGCCAGTTAGCAATATTGTGATAGTTTCAGGTGAACAGCAAAGGGACTCAGCTATACATATACATGTATCCATTCTCCCCCAAACTCCTCTCCCATCCAGGCTGCCACATAGCATTGAGCAGAGTTCCAGGTGCAATACAATAGGTCTTAGTTGGTTATCCATTAAAATATAGTACATGTCCATCCCAAACTCCCTAACTATCCCTTCCCCACATCCTTCCCCCTGGCAACCATAAGTTCATTCTATATGAGTCTGTGAGTCTGTTTCTGTTTTTAGTGGTCTTTTTTAGAGGTCTTTCTTGTCCACTACTGTGTCCCCAGTGCTTAGGAAAGTGTCCAGTGCATAGAAGGCGCCAGTGTTTGTTGTTGTTGTTCAGTCACTGAGTCATGTCTGACTCTTTGTGACCCCATGGAGTGCAGCATACCAGGCTTCCCTGTCCTTCACTGTCTCCCAGAGTTTGCTCAAACTTGTCCATTGATTCGGTGATGTCATCCAACCATCTTATCCTCTGTCAACCCCCTCTCCTCCTGCCCTCAATCTTTCCCAGCATCAGGGTCTTTTCCAGTGAGTCAGCTTTTGCATCAGGTGTTTGTTGAGTAAATAGCTAATTGATTAGCTATTTACAAATGAACTTATTTTCATTTCTTTTTAGATTCCACATATAAGGGATGCCATAAAATATTTCTCTTTTTCTGTTTGACTTACTTCACTTAGTATGACACTCTCTAGGTCCATCCATGTTGCTGCAAATGGCATTATTTCATTCTTTTTAATGGCTGAGTAGTATTCCCGTGTGTATATGAACCACATCTTCTTTCTCCATTCCTCTTTTTGTGGACATTTAAAATGAAAGTGAAAGTGAAAGTTGCTCAATCAAGTCCAATTCTTTGCGACCCCATGGACTATACAGTCCATGGAACTCTCTAGGCCAGAATACTGGAGTGGGTAGCCTTTCCCTTCTCCAGAGGATCTTCCCAACCCAGGGATCAAATCCAGGTCTCCCACATTGCAGGCGGATTCTTTACCAGCTGAGCCACAGGGAAGCCCAAGTATACTGGAGTGGGTAGCCTATCCCTTCTCCAGCAGATCTTCCCAACCCTGCATTGCAGACAGATCCTTTACCAACTGAGCTATCAGTGAAGCCCTGTGGACACTTAGGCTGCTTCTAAATCTTGGCTATAAACACTGCTTCAGTGAACGTTGGGGTACACATATCTTTCAGACCATAGTTTTCTCTGGATATATCCCCAAGAGTGGGATTGCAGGGTCATATGGTAGCACTATATTTAGTTTTTTGAAGAACCTCCATACTGTTCTCCATAGTGGCTGTACCAATTTACATTCCCACCATCAGTGCAGGAGGGTTCCCTTCTCTCCACACCCTCTCCAGCATTTATTGTTTGTGGATTTTTTGATGATGGCCAGTCTGACTGGTGTGAGGTGATCTCATTGTAGTTTTGATTTGCATTTCTCTAATTGTTAGTGAGATTTCTCCCAGCAATCTTGATTCCATCTTGTGCTTCATCCAGCCTGGCATTTCGCATGATGTACTCTGCATATAAGTTAAATAAGCAGAGTGACAATATACAGCCTTGACTTACTCCTTTCCGAATTTTGAACCAGCCCATTGGTCCATGTCTGGTTCTAACTGTTGCTTCTTGACCTGCAAATGATCCTATTAGGTTAAGGTTAGGGTAATGATCCTATTACCATTTTCTTATTTGTTTGGGTTTATTTTTGTAGGTCTTTTCCTTCTCTTGTGCTTCCTGCCTAAAGAAGTTCCTTTATCATTTATTATAAAGCTATATAACAAATATATAGTGTTTATATAGTGTTTGTATATAGTGTATATATAGTGTTTGTATATATAGTGTTTGGTGGTGCTGAATCTCTTTTAACTTTTGCTTACCTATAAAGCTTTTGATTTCTCATCAAATCTGAACAAGAGTCTTGCTGGGTAGAGTATTCTTGGTTGTAGGTTCTTCCCTTTCATCACTTTAAATATATCATGCCATTCCCTTCTGACATGTAGTTTCTGTTAAGAAATCAGCTGATAACCTTATGGGAGTTTGCTTGCATGTTATTTGTCATTTTTCCCTTGTTGCTTTTAATAGTGTATCTCTGTCTTTATTTTTGTCAGTTTGATTACTATGCCTCTCGGCGTGTTTCTCCTTAGGTTTATCCTGCCTGGGACACTCTGTGCTTCCTGGACTTGGTCGACTATTTCCTTTCCCATGCTGGGAAGGTTTCAATTATTATCTCTTCAAATATTTTCTTGAGTGCTTTCTGTCTTCTTCTTCTGGGACCCCATATTGGGAGTGTTGGTGTGTTTAATGTTATCCCAGAGGTCTCTTAGGCGATTTTCATTTCTTTTCATTCTTTTTCTATATTCTGTTTTGTGGCAGTGATTTCCATCTGTCTCCCAGGTCACTTATCTGTTCTTCTGTCTCAGTTATTCTGTGAGTTATTCCTCCTAGTGTATTGTTCATCTCTGTTTGTTTGTCATTTAGTTCTTCTAGGTCTTTGGGAAACATTTCTTGCATCTTTTCCATTCTTTTTCCAAGATCTTGGATAGTCTTCACTACCATTATTCTGAATTCTTTTTCTGGAAGGTTGCCTGTCTACACTTCATTTAGTTGTTTTTCTGGGGGTTTATCTTGTTCCTTCATCGGGGATGTAATCCTTTGCCTTTTCATTGTGTTTAACTTTCTGTGATTGTGGTTTTTGTACTGGTGGCTGCTGGATTGTAGTTCTTGCTTCTTCTGTCTGCCCTCTGGTGGATGAGGCTAACTAAGGGGCTTGTATAAGCTTTCTGCTGGAAGGGACTGGTGGTCAGAAAAACTGGGTCTTCCTCTGGTGGTCAAGGCCATGCTCAGTAAAACTTTAATCTGATTGTCTTCTAATAGTGGGGCTGCACTCCCTCCGTGTTATTTGTTTGGCCTGAGGTGACCCAGCCCTGGCGTTTACAGGCTCTGTGATAGGGCTAATGACATCCTCCAGTAGGGCTCATGCCAATGGGCACATCCCAGAACTGCTGGGAGTGCCCTTGACCCTGCAATAAACCACTGCCACTCCAGCCCTCTGCAGGAACCCGCCAACACTAGCAGGTAGGTTTGGTTAAGTCTCTTATGAGGTCACTTCTCCTTCCCCTAGGCCCTGATACACACAAGATTTTTTGTGTGCCCTCTAAGAGTGGAGTCTCTGTTTCCTCCTATTCTGTGGCACTTCTGCAGTCAAATCCCGCTGGCCTTCAAAGTCAGATTCCTTGGGAATTCCTAGCCCCCTTTTCTGGATCCCCAGCTGGCAAGCCTGATGTGGGACTCAGAACCTTTACAACACTGGGAGAACTTCTCTGATATTATTGTTCTCCTCTCTGTGGGTCACCCACCCAGGGAGTATGGGATTTGATTTTATTGTGATTGTACCCCCTCCTACCATCTCATTGTGGTTTCACCTTTGTATTTGGGTGTGGCACATCTTTGGTGAGTTCCAGCATCCTCCTGTTGGTGATGGTTCAACAGCAAATTGCAGTTTCTGGTCTGACACAGGAGATGTGCACATGTCTTTCTGCTCTACCATCTTGAACCAATTCACCAGTGATAATATATATTCACCATTGCCCTATCCCAGGAACCTTCAAAAATTTTCTCCCCTCATTTAATTTCTCCCTATGAGGAAAGCATAAATATCCCCATTATAGGCTCAAGGAGGAGGCTCAGTAATCTCTCAGGGAGCATGTAGATTGGGGTCACTGTAGATCAGGGGACAGTGGGTCACCAGCCTGGATAACCGGGCCCCAGGACTTACCACTACTATCAGCATATGAGGGAAGTGAACTGGGGCTTCCTGTGAGTGAAGTGCCAAAGAAAGGGTTGGTACATGGGCTACAAACTTTTCTTAAAGCTTTTCATCCTTTAATGAGTACACATTTCACTGGCAGTGTGCAAATAGAGTTTTATTTTAGTGGGACTGAGGGAAGAATGAATGACAACTCACAGCTACAGGTTATGAATTAACCTCTTTCAAGATGGTAATTTTCAGCCTTGAGATCTTTTGCTCTTTAGCTACTGAGAACTTCTTGATGCTGAGGCTTTGGTTATTAATTCTGATGTCACATCACTGTCAGATTCCACATAATGGAATTGTGGATGAACCTACAAGGAAAATTTGAGCTTTGACCTATTCCTAAGTGAATCCTTCCAAGGTGATCTTGTTGTCACTATAAGAAGCTCATTTTTTTATTTAATGAAAAGTTGCCAAAATGAAAAATTTTGGATAAAAATGAATACAGGAAATTAAACCCATTCTCACCACCTTAAAATACCATTTCTAATTTTTTGTTCCTTCCTTTTTCATTCTTATTTGCATATATTAGTTATAATCAATAACATATGTTATTTTCTATTCCAGTTTTCTTACCTAATATTGAATAAACATTTCCCTATGTTTGAATACAGCCTTCCTAATTATTTTAAATGGCTCCATGGTAGTTCATCAAATGGAGATATACCAATTCTCTAATGTTTGACTTTTATATTATGTCCCAGTTTTGCTCTCATTTTTTGGTCTCCTACAAATAAACTCTTGCTTTTGCTTTATTAAGATAAAGGAGTGGATTTTCTGAAAACATCATTTTAGTCCATAATATATATTGCCAATATGTTTTCTAAAAAGATTGTGTCATTGTAAACTACAAAGTTTACGTTGTAGTGTGTGAGTACCAGTCATAGCACAATCTCTTCACCATTGGGTATTGTTATTTTTTCTTTTGTAAGTTTCCTTGTTAATATCTCAGAACAAAATATAGGCTTATTTATGCTCATTTTAAAGATTGATAACTATAGCATATTCTGATTACTAATTGTAGGGACTTGAAAGCTGTACTTAGAGCACATTCTTGGTGAAAATAATTATGTATTTGAATCTCTCCTGTGTGTAGGGAACCAGATGATGAACAGTAAAGCATGTGGAAGTCATAGTCTTTGCTCTCTAGGAGCTTTCCAGGAGTTGTCTACATCCTCAGTTTCTGAAAAGATATTCAGTTCAATAAGAATACATGATACATGGTTTAAATTGTGGCTCAAGAAGAAAACAGGCAAGCTGTCACTAAGCAGATGATAAATCATCTTGCTAATGGTCTAGAGATGGGTCATTTAAGGCATTTAGAAGGTAGTTCAGATTGTACTGGTCAAAGAAAACATTATGCTTGGGGTGGAGTGGGGCATGGTAGGATTGTGCTGTACCTTAAATAATGGTTAGTATCATGTGGCCAGAGTAGAAAGGTCAGAGCATTTCAGCAGTGGTCTGAAGGTGGGAAAGTTCAAGATAAGTAAAGTCAGGGCTGACAGTGGTCTTAAGGATCATCCAGAGCACCACTTCTCAAACCTCCTTCAGCCATACTCAGCTGAGGGTCTTGTTAAAATGCAAGTTCTGGTTCAGTATGTTACAAGGAAGGCCAATATTGACTCCATGTTGGATCTGTTTCTTTGACTTTAACCATTGGTTTTCTTTGTTTTTCTTATTATAATCATTCATAATGGACCTTCCTCAAAGAACCCTGCCCCTCTGCCTGAATGTTAGATGAAAGTGCCTTTGTTCAGCTCACAGAGAGACAATATGACCCTACCTACCTGTGAATGGTTGCTGAAAAGAAGAAATTAGCATATCCCCTCCCCAAGGCTAGCCATTCCAGGAGATATTTGCAATATTTATGACCTTTTTACTTGACTTCCTCACCTCCTCCTCCTCTCTGTTCTATAAAAGAACCTGGTATCCAGACCTGGCAAGATAGTTATTTTCAGACACTAGTCTGCTATTTTCTCAACCAGCTTTCCAAATAAAGTTGTATTCCTTATCTCAACACCTTGTCTCTCAATTTATTGGCATGTCATGCAATGAGCATAGTGACCTTGAACTCAGGAACAAGTAGGTTGAGCATAGTGGCTGGGATTCTGCATTATTCACATGCTCCCAGGGACTGCTACAGCCCATCCATTGAGCACCAGTGATCTACACCAATCCTTTTCTTTTAAAGATGGAGAAATTGAGTCCAACTGCAACAGGATTATAAACACTTTGAGCTAGAACTCAGGATTTATTTAGGAAATATTAGGATGTAATGTTGGAACTAATTAAGAAAAATAGAGAAGTTATTTATGGCATATGTTCTCAATGCCATGTACTTGACAGACTTTTATCTCACTTTCTCCTCATGACACTTTAACATAATAAATAGTTTGGTTTTTATTTTCCAGAACGAAAACTGAGCTTTTGACAGCCAAAGCAGTTTGCCCAAAGTCAAATTAGTGTCCTTTCAGATCATTCCAGCACTACATCCATGACCTTTTATTAGCACCTTCACTGCCATCAAAGGTATTAAAGTATTTGCATCAGGCACTGTGACTATTTTACTTTGGCTCCACTTTGGCATTTGAAACATAAATTTATTTATTTATTTATTTTTTATTGACATGTAGTTGACTTACAATGTTGTGTTATTTTCTGGTATAAGCAAAGTGATTCAGATATATATTTTTTTCATATCCTTTTCCATTATGGTTTATTACAGGATATTGAATATAGTTTCCTGTGCTATACAGTAGGGTCTTGTTGTTTATCCATTTTGTATATATAGTTTGTATCTGCCAATCCCAAACTCCCAATCTATCCCTCCCCTACCTACTTCCCCTTTGGCAACCACAAGTCCGTTCTCTGTGTCTGTGAGACTGTTCTGTCAAACATTTTAAATGCTCCAAGTAACTTTCACTTATGAAAAGATGAAGGAGAGATACTTTTTCCTATTCCTCCTGCTAAGAACAACTAAAAGCCATGGACATTAAATAAGAAACCAACATAAGACAACTGGTATGATGGAGAAAAGACGGGACCTCAGGACACAATAAATGACAATGGGGAGCTCCCAATAAAAGCCTACTTCTAGCCAGAGGAACAGGAAAGTCACAGCCTTGCAAGAAAGAAGTTTAGATAATAACAGCTGGATTCCAGCCAAATGATGTCAGTGGAGGCTCCCTGAGGAGAAGCCCCACCAAGCCAGAATGGGATCAGTAGAGGCTGAATGGGGAGATGAAATTCCCACTCCCAACCCACAAGTACCAAGGAGACTATCCCCACTTCAGGTGTCAACAGAGGGCAGGTGAGGAACCTGGAGTCTACTCCCTCCTGCCAGTAATGAAAAGGTATCTCTTCTCCTGCTAGAGTGCTATCAGAGGAGTCAGCTGAAACAGAAGATTTACATATCTAACATATGTAGAATGTTTTACATAGAATCTCATAATTCTATGTAAGATTTACATAGAATCTCATAATATTCAAAATATATGGTTTTCAATTGGCAATGACTCATCATAACAAAAATCAGGAAAATTATAACCTGAATAGAAAAAGGCAATCAATGCTCACCAGTATCAAGATGGCAGAGATGTTAGAATTATCTGCAATGACTACTAAAGTAGCCATCATAAAAATGCTTCAGTGAGCAATTATGCTTGAAACAAATGAAAAAATACAGTTTCAAAAAAGAAATAGAAGAGATAAAGACAAACAAAATGGAGATTTTAGAACTGAAGATTCAGAAACCAAAATAAAAAGCTCAGTAGATGGTATCAACGGCAGGATGGGGATAACAGAAGAAAGAATCAATTAACTGGGAGACAGAGTAATAAAAAGTACACAATCTAAACATCAGAGAAAACAGAGCAAAACAAAGCAAAAATGAACAAAGCTTTAGCGACTTGTGAAATCACCGCAAAAATCTTTCTTTTGTGTTTTTGGAGTCCCTGAAGGAGAAGGGAAAGAGGGCAAGTTGAAAAGTACTCAAAGAAATAATGCCTAAGAACTTCCAAATTTGGCAAAAGACATAAATCTACAGTTTCAAGAAACTAAGCAAATCCCAAATAGGATAAACCCATAGAAATCCACACCAAGACACAAGTCAAATTTCTGAAATCTCATGACAAAGAAACAATCTTGAAAGCAATCAGGGAGAAGCAACACCTTACCTAAAGGAAGAATACAATTTGAATGACAGTATATTTCTCATCAGAAACCATGGAGGCTAGAAGGAGGTGGCATAATAATTTTCAAGTGCTGAAATAAAAGCACTGTTTCAACCCAGAACTTGTGAAGGGGAATCAAGATGTTCTCAGACAAAACGAAAACTAAGAGAATTTGTCACCAGCAGACCTATGCTAAATGTATAGCTAAAGGAAAATTCCTTAAAGGAAAGAAAGGAAATATTAAAAGGAGGAATCTTGGAACATCAGGAAGGAAGACCAACAGAATGAGTAAAAATATTTTTCTTCTCCTCTTGTATTTTCTAAGTGTGATAGTTGAAACAAAAATACTACACTGTTTGATGTTGTTTTAAATGTATGTAGAGAAAATAGTTAAGGTAATTGTAAGTGGAGGAGGGTAAAGGAACTTAACAGGATATAAGGTTTCTATCCGTATGTCATCAAACTGGTTAAATGATAACTGTGATAAGTTACGTTTATATGATGTCATACCTAGAACAACCACTAAAAAAACTATATAAATTGATATATCAAAACCAGTAGAGATATATCAAAATGGAATTCCAAAAAGGTGTTCACATAACCCAAAAGAAGACAGGAAAAATAAAACAGAAAAATAAAAAAACAGAGCAATTAAAAGTACACACTTAAGCCCTAACATAAATAATTACATTAAATATAAATGTAAATGTTCTAAATACACCAACTAAAAGAGATTATCAGAGTGGATTAAAAAAAAGTATGATCCAACTCTGAGCTCCCTACATAAATTCTCTTAAAATATATGAGGATAGGTAGGTTGAAAGCAAAAGGATGGGAAAATATATGTCGTGTAAACACTGATCAAAAGAAAGCATTAACTATATTAATATTAGATAAAGTTCCAAAGGAAATTATCAGAGACAGAGAGACATTATATAATGATAAAAGGGTTTATCCACCAAAAAGAGACAAAAATCCTGAATATGTATTCTCCAAAGACTAGAGCTAGTTTTTGTGAAGCAAAAACTAAGAGTTGAAAGGAGAAATAGACCAATCTACACTTACTGTTATAGAGGCGTAATGTGAGGAAGATCCTTACAATGACGAAACATTTCTGTATTTTGAGTGCAGTGATAGCAACACTAATCTATACCTGTGATAAAATGACATAGAAGTGTACACACACAGTGCATCAATGTCAACTTCTTGGTTTTGATATTGCACTATAGTTAAGAGTAAAAAGCTTCGCTCTTAGCTCAGTCAGTAAAGAGTTTGCCTGCAATGCAGGAGACCTGGGTTTGATCCCTGGGTCAGGAAGATTCCCCTGGAGAAGGAAATGGCAACCCACTCCAGTATTCTTGCTTAAAGAATCCCAAGGACAGAGGAGCCTGGAAGACTACAGTCTATGGGGTCGCAAGAATCGGACACGACTGAGCAACTAACCACACAGACTGAGCAACTAACCACACACACAGTCAAAGGCGTGTAGTCAGTGAAGCAGAAGTAAATGTTTTGTGTTTTATGTTAAATGTTTCCCTGATAGCTCAGTTGGTAAAGAATATGCCTGCAATGCAGGAGACCCTGGTTCGATTCCTGGGTCAGGAAGATCTGCTGGAGAAGGGATAGGCTACCCACTCTAGTATTCTTGGGCTTCAGAAACCAAAGTAACAATGTAACAGGCAGGACCATGGAGGGAAGTGGAGGCCTCAGGATAAAATGCAGATAAAGCTGGTTAAGGCTGCATTTGGCAATGGAGCAATGCCTGTGAGGACATCTTGCAGACTCTGATGGTCATGGACAGTGTTCCCCAACTTGCATCTGGGGAAGCTACAATACCACCACCAACTCATTTGCATGCTGTTATCTGATTTCTGACATCAGCTGGCTAACGATTGTCCAAGTGAGATTCCCAGCTCTTCCTCAAGATCTAGAACTCAGCCTTCTAGTTTGAAAGTTGGGTTTGTTCTGATGATGGATGTCAGCCCACAGATAACCTTTGTTTAGTTAAAGCTACAAAAGAAGCTGACTGCTACATTTCCTTAGGACTTCACCGCATGATTTTCTCTCTCCTGCAGAGTCTTTCCTTATCCTTCTAGTAACTAAGCCTCAGGCATCAGGCCTCCTCTGTCTATCTGGCATTCTTAAAGTAAATGAGAACCCAATTCAAACTTCCTAGTCAGAAAAGGACTTTCTTTCAGCCCACTTAACTGAAATCTCCAGTGTCCAAGAGACAATGTTGAGAATCTGTCCTTCTCCACCTCTTAGCTCTAATTTCTTCACATTCTCCCTTGCCATGTGTTGGCCCCTGGCGGTTCCAGGCTTACATTCAATGAGATTGACATTCTGGTGGAAACTGAGAGAGCCTCTTTTCTGGTAGTTCCTGGTGAGCTCCAGGACTGCCCCTCATTGGTTGTGCTGGGTCTTGTGCCTATTCTTGAGTCAATCATTGAGACCCTGGGAGGTCAGGCCTGGGTCATGTGCTAACCTAGAGGACAGGGATTGTTGCAACTTCATGTGTTGAGAAAGGAAGCCTGGGTTGTGGTTTCCATAGGAAAGGGGTGGGTGGGATGGGCAAACCAGCTATCATGGACAGCCTCTCTGATCTCCAAGCATAGCTGGTAAGCCTCTCCACTGTGATCCAGTAACACTTGTTCTTATAACTCTGGTAGCACTCAATGCATTAGACAGCTAAAAATTTACATTTCTCTATCTCCTTCCAGACAGTGAACTTTTAAAGCCTAGGCTAAAAGTAATTAAAACCGAATAGAACAACAGCAGCAGCAGACATTTATTGACTGTTCACTATGTGCTAGACTCTGTGCTGGGTATTTTAAATCATGTTAACTCATTTTGAACTGTGAGCTAGATACTATTATTATTCCCATTTTACAGATGAGGAGCCTGAGGTTTGGAATATTAAGTGACCCTCTCACTGATGAGAGACAGAGGGTTCAAAATGGAGCCTTTTAAAAAGAATGAAGTCATATATGAACAAGGCTATAATTTGTAGCACTGTTTGTAAAGCTGAAGGTGGGGAATCTCCCAAGAATTCACCCAAAGGGAACTGATTGGACAAAATGTGGTACATCTGCACAGTGATGTAGTGAGAGGTAATGAGGAGGGTCTGTATCACTGTGAAGTTATTGTCAGGATATGTTGCTAACTGACCAGGAAAAGACAGGATATAGAACTGTGTATATAGTATGCTGCCTTTCATATAAGCAAAAGGGAGATAAATATGTATATGGGCTTCCCTGGTAGCTCACCTGATAAAGAATCTGTCTGTAATGCAGGAGACCTTGGTTTGATTCCTGGGTGGGGAAGAGAAGGGATAGGCTACCCATCCCAGTATTCTTGGGTTTCCCTGGTGGCTCAAATGGTAAAGGATCTGCCTGCATTACAGGAGACCTGAGTTCGATCCCTGGTTTGGGAAAATCACCTGGAGGAGGGCATGGCAACCCACACCAGTATTCTTGCCTGGAGAATCCCCATGGACAAAGGAGCCTGGGGGGGCTACAGTCCATGGAGTCGCAACAAGTTGGGTGCAACTGAGTGACTAAGAACAGTCCAGCACACACACACACACACATACACACACACACACACATACACACACACACACATAGATACACATATATATATATTTGCTTATATTTTGAAATAGAAGCAATAGAAGAACAACCCACAGTTTTACAAACCAAGCAAGGTAAGATGATTCATAAGTTGGCTTTGGAGCCATGTAAGCATTTTACATAACTAAAAACTAAACGAAACCAAAAGAGAATGAAAACCATCTCTTAACATCAAAAACACATTGAAACAAATGATCCTGATAGCATAACTTCACAGAGAATTGTTTCAAGTGACTTTGAAACACAGTAATTTGTGTATTACAGGTGAGACAAAGAGACAAAAAGAACCACAAACACACACACAAGACCTGCATTCCATGACTTGCTGTTGGTAATAAAAATGGTATTGTTTTTTGAAGCTATTATATATTACAAATAAACATATTTTAACCTTAAGTAATTATATTAATGTCTTGGGGAACCAAGGCTTTTGTTGTAAGAGAAGGGATACAGATACAAAATCTTGGAAATTAAGTAAAGTCTTGTTGTCATAATAAGATATAGAAACAGCAGTATGAAGTACTTTCTCTATTCCATAAGTAATTGTGTTAATGTCTTCAGGAGCAACTGCAGCCCCACACAAGGCCTCCTGCCTGAGTCAGACCTTCCTTCCAGCTGAGCCTCCATTTCTCCCATAGGCCTAGGCATTTATCATCATTCATGATTGTTTGGGCCAATGTTCACTGGATGGATGGGAGTGAAAATTTCCGTGGCTTCTGTGGCTCTAAAGTCTGTTTGGAGGACATGCCGTGGGTCCCTTGGATTTCTTGATCAAGTCCCCCGAGTATGGGCACCAGCTGCTCCTCATGTGTGCAGGCTGCAGTGGTGTGGGGCACCCAGGAACCTGTGGCCTCAAAGAGCTGTCAGTCATTTGAGCAGGCTGGAAACCACCCTCCCCAAGGATTGGAAACACACCCAGGCTGAGCCTTGACTGCCAGGACAGGCTTCAGCTCTGAGGACTGGCAGGGTAATTCAGACCTGGTCAAGAAATTGTCGCTGTTTTCTTTATCTTTCTTTGTCTACTTACTTGTTCAATCCGACTTCTCAAATCCTTCAGCAGATCTGGCTTCACAGGTGCTTCACAGGCTCCGGGCGCAGTGCTGGTGGGTATGTCCCATCAGAAGCTTCATTCAGGGTCCAAAGGCCCTGGCAGCCATGGATTTGAGGGGCTGGCTTACCTGTGGTTCCTCAGCACCGTGGAGACTTAGTATAGGGTCACAGCCTTCCAGGCTTCCTGGTCTCTTGTATTCTTCTCTCAGCAGGTGCCCATGCCCTTGTTGGCAGGCTCAATCTGACACAGATCCTTCTATGGGTCTCATTCCAATGATTGGACACCCCATCCCTGAGTCCTGGCCCCACTCTGAGCCCCATTCTGGTCGTATCATGACGCTCCTGGGCCTCAGTCACTGCTTAGATCATCTGCTTGTTACCCTTATGCTATATGTTGACCTGTGTCCTCCTTTGGGATTAACGTGTTGAAATCTTAATCCTCAGACCCATAAATGGGACCTTATTTAGAAATAGGGCCTTTGCAGGTGATTAAGATGAGGTCCTTAGGGTGGGCCCTAATCCTGTATGCCTATGTCCTTATAAAAGGGGAGAAATTTGGACTCAGACACACACACACAGGGAGAACATCACGTGAAGGTGAAGACAGAGATCAGGGTGACTCATCTACAAGCCAAGAAGCACCAAACACTGCAGCTGACCACCAGAAGCTGGGCGGGAAGCACAGGACAGAGTCAATTCACAGAAGGACCCACCCCTGATAACAGGGTGATCTTGGACTTCCAGCCTCCAGGACTCTGAGAGAAGAAAGTTTTTACTGTTTAAGCCACCCAGTCAGTGGTACTTTGTTATGACAGCCCCAGAAAGTGAATAAGTTCAGTAAGGAGGTCACCAAATGGTAGCCATCACATATTCATGAGGCCTGCTGCTTGTTTTAGAAAGCTTTGAGCCAACACTTATAAATCTGTAGATCTCACATAATATTCAGTTTCCCTTGAAAAATCAGAGCAACTCTGGCCATTCTGATTCCAAAAATCAGAAAAAAATCTCAACTCTAGGCCATTCCTGCTTAGTCACAGGTTGCTGGACAGAGTCCCCCTTTGTCGGCCATAGATCCTACAACCAACTCAGTGTGTGTTGACGCACATGTGTAATAGAGACAAGGCGTTTCAGCCCCACCCCCTGGATGCCTTTGCTTCACTCAGCAGGTGACTGGCTTGGCCCCATGAGATATCTGAGTTTCTGATCTTTGCTCCAGTACCTCCAGGACAAGGACTGCACCTCCTCCTTTTCCCACCCCCGGCCCCAGTCCACTTCTCCAACAGCAGCTGTCACTGCCACCCACTGAGACTCTAGCCTATTGCCTATGCCCGCACCCTCTAACCCTGTACTTTTTGCTCCATCTGGGAGGCAACCCTTCTCCCTGCATGGACCCCACCCAGTGCTGTCCCCATCCTCCCCAGCTCCTGTGTCCCTGCTGCTCCTGGGAGATGCCCCACCACGGGTAGCTTATTGGCTTACAGGTCAGCCCTCTTGACCCACACCACTGTGGGTGGTCATGTGGGCCTACTGTGTCCCAGACCCAACAGTTGGTCCTTTCACCAAAGGGAGATTTTTTAAAAATTATTTTAAAACTCAAGAGTAGTAAACTGACCTGTCTGTCCAGCTTAGCAGTTTCTCTTACATTTTTACTGTTCCTGGTCCAACCCAAAACTATCTGAAGGGAGGGATAGGATGGGAAGTTGTAGAGTACGTAAATCAAAGAAAAATATGAATCATTTTATCTTTCCAATGAAAAGATTCTAGTTATCAAGTATATATTCAGCACTCTAGTCAGTATCAGCCTGAAATGTCTTTCCTGAGATGAGATGTTTTTATCTTTTCAACTGTAATGTTTGATTGCATGCAAATGACAATGCCTGCATTATAAAGCATAGTTATAAAGCATAATAATATAATGAACACCTGAAAACCTGTTTCCCACATCAAGAGTCAGAGCACAAAGGAACCCCACATCCATCCCTCTAACCTAGCCCACTCCCGCCCAGCCCACCTCGAGCAATTGTTATCCTGAATCTTACCATTCCCTGCTCCCTTCTTCTTCTGAACTCCTTATTTTGGGAATAATTTCACATTTCCAGAAAATTTAAGAAAGTAAAAAGAGTACAAAGAACACCATTAGCCTGTACCCTTGATTCACCTATCATTAACATTTCACCCTGTTTTATCATTTGATCTCATTCTCTTTCTCCTTACCTCTCCCCTCCCAACACACACACACACACACACACACACACACACACACACACAGTTTTTGGGGGGGACCATTTGAGACTATCACATTATGTCACTCCTAAATACTTCAGTGTGTATTTGTTTTCCAACAGTAAGAATATTCTGTTACTTAAACACTGCAGTTTTATTAACCTCATAGCATTTTTTGCCTCCAGTACTAGATGTACAATAGCTATGTCTCCTCAGCATTGTTTAAACAGGAAACATTTCCTCAGACGTTCTTTTGTTACTGTGGACCATGTTGCTGGGAACATCCCTGCACATCTGTTGGCACATGTATGAGAATTTCTTTAGAGTTTACCTAGAAGTGGAGTTGCTAGATCATCAGCTATGGAATGTTCAACTTTTCAAGATAATTTCAAGTTGTTTTCCAAAGTGGATGTGGTCACTGATCCTGTACTAGCAATGAGTAAGAGTTCCTGTAGACTTTTAATTTTTTGGTCATGTAGTGTATACAGTGTGTGTGAATTATTGTCTTGTGATGGTTTTAATTTAGCACTTTTCTGATTACTAATGGTTGGTGTTGAGCATTTTTTCATATTTTTTGAGCATGAGTGTGCCATTTCCTGTGAAATAGCAAAGAATACCACCACTTGTTTACAACTTTCAAAGAACAACAAAAAGCCCTGGGCCTTATATATAAAACAATTCTAAAGAAAATGTAAGAGAGACTATTTTAAGCAAACACATAATTTAATCATAAAGCAGCCTGATGAAATAGGTGCTGTTTTCTATAAAATAGGTATTTAAAATAGGCATTCTCTTTTCTGGGCTTTCCTGGTGGCTCAGCAACAAAGAATCTGCCTGCAATGTAGGAGATACAGGAGATGCTGGTTCAATTCCTGGGTCAGGAAGATCCGCTGGAGGAGGGAATGGCCACCCACTCCAGTATTCTTGCCTGGAGAAACCCATGGACAGAGGAGCCTGGCGAGCTACAGTCCATGAGGTCGCACAGAGTCGGACACAACCGAAGCAACTGAACACGCATGCATTTTCTTTTCTCTTCATGTATTTTTGCCCATTTTCCCATCAGGTTGTTTGTTTTATAATCCTTGATTCCTTTACACTTCTGCTTTAGCTGACTGTCTCTGACACCGCCCCGGCAGGGGAAGGGGAGTAAAGGTGGAAGACAGGCACCCCCTTCCTCTGCTTCTCTTGACACTCTAGGGATCTCCCTGTGACTGCTGGGCTCAGGGGAGTTCCAGTACCCAGTGTGGGCTCCAGCAATACCCCTGGTGGGGCTGGTTACTGATGTGCTTGGGTGGATGTCCTGGTTCCCTTCTTGGCCTTCTCTGCCTCCACCCCAGCAGCGGTATCAGTGCATCCTTACACATAGCCTTTTGAGACTTGAATCTAGGCTCCGCACTCAGCCCTCAATGGCAGTGGTGAGAGCAGAGTCAGTTTTTGCTGTGTGGTTTGGCTGAAGTAGAGAGGAGTTATCTAAAAGTCTTGGCAGGATGCCCTTTTCCTGGTCCTTTGGCTGCAGAGAGCAGGTTTCTATTTGAGGCTCTTTTGACCTGTGCCCCTTGGTGTTTCCACATTGCTGGCATCTCCAGTTCCAAGTCTGGGATCTATGAGGCAAAAAGAAAACTCACCACCATGTCGTTCCTTGGGTCTCGAGATACCTCACTGGTCTTCCTTCTTTTCACTGCTAGAGACTTCTTGTGTTTTCTCTAGATCTGTTTTATATATAAGGCCCAGGGCTTTTTGTTGTTCTTTGTGGAAGAAATAGTAAAAACTGTATCCACTCCGTCTTCCTAGAAGTGGAATGCTTATTAACTTGCAAGAGTTCTTTATGTATTCTGAATACTGATTCTTAGTCGAGGAGTTTGACACTCCTTGTATGTTGAAAATATTTTCTCAGTTTGTGGGCCTTTTTAAACATTTCTTTATGAGGCTGTTGGCATCTGTTTTGTCAGATGTCCTTGATTTCACTGTAATTTCACTTATCAATCTTTTCTATCTTTGTTGTTTTTATATTAGTGTTTTGTTTCTTGTTTAAGAAATAATACTTATCCCAAATTTAGAAAGATAATCTTTCATAGTGCCTTATACACTTTTAAATGTTTTTATTTCTCATTTAAACTCTTAATCCACCTGGAATTGATTTTGGTGTATGTATGTTTTGGGGTAAGGACCCAATTTCATGTTTTTAAACAGCCTCATTGAAGTATAAATTGATGTACAATAAAGAAAGCATATTTAAAGTGTACATTTGAATAAGTTTTGATATATATACGTGAACACTGTGAAACCATCTCCACAATGAAGAAAATGAATATATCCATCACTCCAGAAGTTTTTTCCTGCCGCTTTATCATCCTTTCTCCCTCTACCTCCCCATCTTTCCTCTAGCCCTGGGCAATTTCTGATTGGCTTTCCTTTACTCTAAATTAGAATGAATTTGTGAGGTTTTTATATAAATGTAGCCATATAGTCCATACTATTTTTGTTTGGTTTGGTTTCTTTCATTCAGCATAATTGTCTTTTTATAATGTATCAATAGTTCTTTTTTTTTAAATTGATGAGTACTATTCTATTGTATGTCTGTAACACACTTGGTTTATCCATCCACTTGTTGATGGACATTTAGTTTTTTCCTATTCTGAGACTGTTTCAAATCTGCTGTGAACATTTGTATACAAGTCTTTGTATGGAATATACTTTCCTTTCTGTAAGGTATAAGTATCTTGGAGTAGAACAGCTGGTCATATGGAATAAGTATAATTAACTTTTTAAGAAAATACAAAACTGTTTTCCAAAGTTTTACATTTCTACTAGCAGTGTGTGAAAGTTCCATTTGCTCCACTCCTTTCTCATTTTAGCCATTCTAACAGTGGTGTAGTGATATCCCATTGTTATTTTAGTTTGCATTTCCCTAATGACTAATGATATTGAGCATCTTTCTATGTAGTTTTATATAATTTTCATTTAATCAATATTTAATGTTATTAAATCTGTGCCAGTATTGTTTATAGTTCAGAATGTGTTCTGGTTTCTTTTTGTTTTGCTTGAAGTTAATATTTGCTTGGGGTTTGTAATTTGCTTCATTTGTGTGTGTGTTTATTGCTAATTCTTCCCACATTGTTATCCAATGGCATTCCCTTTTTGTCTTATTCTTTGGGTCTCATGTCTCTTTCTTTCTCCTCTTATTTCATTGCTTTGGTGGAGCATATCCTCCAGGAGTTTCATCAGGTTAAATAGTGGTATGGTGGTGAGAAGCATAATCATGGACACGTCTCATAACACTGTTCCAATCTGGACTGATTGGCCTTTATGTTTGGTAACTCTTATTATCCCAGAGTGCTTTGTCTTTAATTTGGAGAGTTACTTATTTTTTTTCTATATTACATTTTCTATTTTCTGTATCTCATGTCTATTTCTTTCTTAATTTATCCTCTTATTTTGGTGGAGATTAACCTTCATTTTAAAAAAAAGTAAAAATATTTGACATCTCTTATGTCTGCAAATATTATTTTATTTTGACATTTCATGGGTAATTTGACTGGGTATAGAATTCTAGATGAGAAAGCATATGCCTTCAGAATTTTGAATGAATCACTCCAACCTTCTTGCTTTCAGTGTTGTTGAGAAATTTAAACTTGCGTGGTTTTCTCTCTTTCCTCAGTGTTCTAAAAGGACTTATTATGCTGGGTACTTAGTGGATTGGAAATTTGTATTCTTTGGTTCTAGGATTTTATTTTATTTTAGAGGATGACTTCCTCTTCCCCT
This sequence comes from Giraffa tippelskirchi, assembly GCF_054371585.1. Lineage (NCBI taxonomy): Eukaryota > Metazoa > Chordata > Mammalia > Artiodactyla > Giraffidae > Giraffa > Giraffa tippelskirchi. Next base: position 114,688,000 of record NC_137280.1, on the reverse strand, counting down.
TGTTTCTCTCTCTCTCTTTTTTTCCCTTGAATTCTTATTATTTGGATATTAGACTGTCTTCTAAGTTGCTTATCTTTACTATTCTACTTTCAATATCTTTTTATCTTTGCTTTATTTTCTAGGATGTTAACTCTATCTTTCAACACTTTTTAATGAGTTTTTTTTACGATCAATTTAAATGTCTTTAAAAATTTTTTTTACTGGAATGTAATTGCTTTACAATATTGTTAGTTTCTGCTGTACAGTGTTGTGAATCAACCATATGTATACATGTATCCCCCTCTTGAGCCTCCCTCCTTCCCCCATTCCACCCATCTAGCTCATCAGAGAGCACTAAGCTGATCTCCCTGTGCTATACAGCGGCTTTTCATTATCTGTCTTACATGTGGTAGTATATATATGTGTCAGTGCTACTCTCTCAGTTTGTCCCCCCTCCCTCTCCTGCTGTGTCCACAAGTCCCTTCTCTATATCCACACCTCTATTCCTGCCCTGCAAATAGACTCATCAGTACCATTCTTCCAGATTCCATATATATGCAATAACGTAGGGTATTTGTTTTTCTTTTTCTGACTTACTTCACTCTGTATGACAGGCTCTAGGTTCATCCACATCAACTGACTCAATTTCATTCCTTTTTATGGCTGAATAATATTCCATTGTACCATATCTTCTTTATGCATTCATCTGTTGATGACATCTAGGCATCTTCTATGTCCCAGCTACTGTAAATAGTGCTGCTATGAACACTGGGGTACATATGCCTTTTTGAGGTATGATTTTCTCAGGGTATATGCACAGTAGTGGGATTGCTGGGTCATATGATAGTTTTATTCCTAGTTTTTTAAAGGAATCTCCATAGTATTCTCCATAGTGGCTCTACCAATTGACATTCCCACCAACAGTGTAAGAAGGTTCCCTTTTCTCCATACCTTCTCCAGCATTTATTGTTTGTAGATTTTTTGATAATGGCCATTCTGGCCAGTGTGAAGTAATACCTCATTGTAGTTTTGATTTGCATTTCTCTGATAATTAGTGATGTTGAGCATCTTTTCATGTGCCTCTTAGCCATATGTATATCTTTTTTGGAGAAATGTCTATTTAGATCTTCTGCCTATTTTTTGATTGGATTATTTGGTTTTTTGATATTGAGCTCCATAAGCTGCTTATATATTTTGGAGATTAATCAAAGAGTGTTTTCCTCTAAGAGTTTTATATCTTCTTACATTTAGGTCTTTAATCCATTTTGAGTTTACTTTTGTGTATGGTGTTAGGTAGTGCCCTAATTCATTTGTTTTAATTCTATTATTATGCTTTTAATTTTAAAAAGCTATTTTTATTATAAACATTTTAATTTTTGAATAGATTTTAGCTTACAGAAAAATTGCAAAGATAGTATAGAGAGTTCCCATATACACCACACATAGTCTCCCCTATTTTAACATCTTACATTACAATGGTACATTTGTTCACTTAATGAACCAATACTGATACATTATTGTTAAATAAATTCCAAACTATTTATTTATTCCAAACACATTTCCTTAGTTTTTACCTAATGTCCTTTTTCCGTTACAGGATCCCATGCAGGATACCATATTACAGGGGTGTGCAGCCCCTGGACCAAGGACTGGTACCTGTTAGGAACCGGGCCACACAGCAGGAGGCGAGCGACAGGTTACTGAGCAAAGTTTCATCTGTATTTACAGCCACTTCCCATCACTCGCATTACACCTGAGCTCCACCTCCTGTCAGGTCAACGGCGGGATTAGATTCTCTTAGGAGTGGGAGCTCTACTGTGAACTGCACATGTGAGGGAATCTAGGTTGCATGCTCTGTATAAGAATTTAATGCCTGGTGACCTGAGGTAGAGCTGAGGAGATGATGCTAGCACTAGGGAGTGGCTGCAAATACAGATTATCATTAGCAGAGAGGTTTGATTGCATGGAGACCATTATAAATCAGCCACTTGCAGACTCATATCAAAACCCAGTCAGTGAGTGGCAAGTGGCAATTAAGCTGCATCCAGTGGCCGGCTTTGTAGTGGCAAGTGAGTTGAAGGACTTCAGTTGTATAGGCATCTGGTACAGATGCATTAGGTGTCAGAATCTGACACTTATTTTGGTCCATGCAAGTTCCACCCATTATTTTATTTACCTCTTCTATCTGTGCCTCTGTCCCATACCATGCACTTGTCTCGGTCGCAGTACTTGGTAAGCCCACAAGTTAACCCTAGACAAAATGAATAAGAAACAAATGTCACTGGGGAACTTCTTTGAAAAGGGGTAAGACCCAGTGAGACAGCAGAAGACTCCCCAAGACTGCCAACAAAAAGAAAGCTGCACTGAAAAGAAAATACTGACTCCTGCTTCAACTATGGCTTCACTGCAACAGGTGATTCACATTCTTCTCCATGCCAGTTTTGTATATTATGTGGCAACCAGCAATGAAACCTTCAAAATTGCTTTGCCACATGGAGACCAAGCACCCTGCATTAAAAGACAAGCCTTTAAAGTTTTTCAAAAGAAAAAACCATGAAGAACAGAGCAATTATTGAAGACCACCACTTCATCAAGTATGTCTTCACTGAGAGCATTGTTCTTAATGGCTAACCACACTGCTAATGCTAAAAAGCCCTTTCCTGTTGGCGAAGAGTTGATCCTGTCTGCTGCTTAGAATTTGTTGTGAACTATTAGGAGAGACTGCAGTTCAAAAGGTGGCACATGTTCCTCTTTCAGCTAGCACCATAACTAGATGAATTGTTGAAATAGCAGAGGATATTGAGGCACAGTTGTTAGGATTAATGAGTCACCATGTACACAATCCAGGTTGACAAGTCTACCAGTGTTGACAGCAAAGCAACAGTGCTTGTTTTTGTGTGATCTATTTTTCAAGAGGATGTGCATGAGTATACGTTATGTACACTGTTATTGCCAACCAACACCACAGTTGCACAACTATTCAAGTCACTGAATGATTACTTATGAGAAAACTGGGCTGGTCATTTTGTGTTGTATTTACATGGACAGAGCAGCTACCGTGACTGGACTACTGAGGTCAAAGACGTTGCTTCTCTGTTAATATATGATATTTGTTTTTCTCTTCCTGACAAATTGAGAAAGTAGCATTGACATATATATACTATCATTTGTAAAATAGATAACTAATGGGAAGCTGGTATATAACACAGGGGGCCCAGCCTGGCACTCTATGATAACCTGGATGGGTGGAATGGGGCCGGGGTGGGGGGCGGGGAGGGAGGCTCAAGAAGGAGGGCATATATATGTATAGTCATGACTGATTGAAGTATGAAAGAGACCACCACAACATTGTAAAGCAATTATCCTCCAATTTAAAAAGAGAGATCGCTTCGGAATGTTAGTCTACACATTATGTCGTCCATAAATGTTGGCTAGTAAAAAAAAAATGCCACCTGAACTTAACAACGTTTTGCAGGATGTAATTAAAATTATCAACCACATTAGTGTACATGCCCTTAACTCATGTCTGTTCTCACAGCTCTGTGAGAAAATGGATGCAGAGTACACACGTCTCCTCTTACACACAGAAGTAAGATGGCTTTGTAAAGTAGATCACTAGCCAGGGTTTTTGAGTTATGAGAGCCACTCCAGAGATTTCTTTTAGAAAAAGTCACCACTAGCAGCACATTTCAATGACACAGAGTGCGTCACAAAACTTGCTTACTTGTGTGACATATTCAACCCCCTCAGTAAACTCAGTCATTTCAGAGGAGAATGACAATTATGTTCAAGTCAGCAAATAAAGTGGCTGCATTCAAAGGCAAACTGGAGTGATGGGGGCTATGAATGAACTTTGGATTTTTGACATGTTTCAAGCATTAGCAGAGATTTTGAAAGAGACTCAGTCATGGCATTCTTTTCCTAGCTGGTGCATGATCACCTATCTAAGCTTTCAAAAGAGTTTGAGCATTATTTGCCAACCACAAAAGACACCCAAACTGGAAAGGAATAGATCCACAACCCATTTGTGAATAAGCCAGGTGAATTGACTTTGCCCATGCTAGAAGAGGCTCAACTGCTTGAGATTGCAAATGACAGTGGCCTTAAAAGTATGTCTGACACAACTTCAAATCTCCATACGTTCTAGAGTATAGTCAAGGTGGAATATCCTGAGATTGCCACAAAAGCACTGAAAAGCCTGCTTGCATTTCCAAAATACTGTCTTTGTGAAGCAGTGACAGTAACGAAAACGAGATTATGAGATTACAGAGTGGACTGGACATAAACAGCACACTTTGGGTGTCACTGTCTTCCCATCATCCCCAAATGGGACAGTCTAGTTGGAGGAAAACAAGCTCAGGGCTCCCACTGATTCTGCATTATGGTTAGTTGTATAATTATTTCATTATATATCACAATGTAATAATGATAGAAATAAAGTGCTCAATAAATGTAATGTGCTTGAATCATCCTGAAACCATCCGACCCAACCGATCCATGGGAAAACTGTCTTCCATGAAACTGGCCCCTGGTGCCAAAAATGGGGACTGCTGCTGTATAATATTCAGCTGTCATGTAACCTTAGGCTCCTCTTGTCTGTGACAGTTTCTTAGACTTTCCTCATTTCTGATGACTTTGAAAGTTTTGAAGAGTAATGGTCATGTATTTTATAGAATGTCCCTCAACTTGGATTTGTTTGTTTTCCTAATGGTTAGACTTGGGTTATGGATTTTTAGAAGGGAGACCACAGAGGTAAAGTTCCATTCTCATCACATTATATCAAAGGTACGTGCTATTGATATAACTTCTCATTGTTAATCTTGATTATTTGTTTGAGGCAATGTGTCTGGCTTACCCACGGCAAAGTTATTCTTTTTTCCCCTTTCCATAGAAAGAACTCTCTTTATTCCCTAATTTTAAAAATAGCATCTTGTCCCTGTTTTGTAGATATTTTTCTTATCTCTCTGAGAGTGTTGATGTTTGTTTTGAAGAGTTTTGTTGTTGTTTTGTTACTATTTGTCAAATATATCTTTTCCCAGTTTTTTGCTTTTAATGTTTCCATGTCCTTATGCTTTCAGCATGTCTCTTATAAACAGAACATATTAATTAGTTGGATTTTTTTTTTATCCAACTATCCATCTGTTTTCTTTTTTTTTGTTTTGTTTTCTTTTAACGAGTTTTGTCTACTTATTTACATAGTGATTTGTTATATAATTGGACTTGTTTCTGTGAACTTCTTAAAAGTTTTCTAATTGTTTCCCTTTTTCTAGACTTTTTTACTTCGCACCTTTTGTTTCATTATTTGTTTTGTTGTCTATATCCTCTTTTTATATGTTTCCTTTCTATCAGTCTATAATATGCACACTCTACTACTGTGCTTCTCATTTTTTTTTTATCAAAGTAAACTTAATAAGTAGTAAGATGCACAAACTTTAAGTATATGGCTTGATATTTTTACTGAACACACAATTTTAGACCATCATTTTTTTTTTTAACACTTTGAAGATATTTCATTAGCTGGCTTCCAATGTTTGTGTTGAAAATTTTTCTGCTGTCATTCTGTTAGTCATTCTTTTAAAGGCAAATTGCCTTTGCTATGCGGATACTTTTGAGACCTTCTCTTTGCCTTTGGTGTTGTATGGTTTCAATGTACCTTGGTGTGGATTTCTTTTTATTTGTCTTTACTTGGGATATGTTTTATGTCATAGAGTTGTGGATTATTTTTTTCCTATTTGATCCTAGGAAATTCACAGATATTATCTTTTAAAAATATTTTCTCTTCTCCATTTTTTGTATTCTTTCTTTTGAGGATTCATTCTGTTCTCCGCATCTCTTAATTTCTCATTTGTACTCATACCCTGTCTTACTCTGTTGCATTCTTGGTGATGTATTTTGTATGTATTCCAGTTTATTAATTCTCTTTTCAAAAGTATCTTTAACATATCAATTGAATTTTTTATTACAACCATTATATTTTTCATGTATAGAAGCTACATTCCCCCCTACAATTTCTGTTAATTCCTCATAGTCTTGATGCCAAAAGCTCAGCTTCTCTGTACACTGATGCTGAACTGAATCTCAGAAACAGAGTTTTGAGTAAAGTAGAAAAGGGTAGCTTTATTGCTTTGCCAGGCAGAGGGGGACACAGAGGGCTCTTGCCTTGAAAAACTATGTGTCCCCAACCCAGGAGGATTTGATAAGGAGTTTTATAATAATACTTCCCAAGGGTGAGATTACTGACAAGATAAGGGTGTGTACAGAGTCTCAGGATCTCCTAATCCTTTCATTTTCTTTTTAATATTTATTATTATTTTTATTTATTTTTTTTGCCTATGCCGGGTCTCAGTTGCGGCACACAGGGTCTTGAATCTTTGTTGAAGCATGCTGGATCTTTAGTTGCAGCATGTGGAACCTGGCTCCCTGACCAGGGATTAAATCCAGGCCCCCTGCTTTGGGAGCATGGCGTTTTAGCCACTGGACTACCAGGGAAGACCCAGGGTCCCCTGATCTCTGAGATTCTGAAACCGTGCAACTTAGATTGGGACTTAAGCTGATTTTTAAACTGATATGACACACATAGTCTCAGGACTTAATGAAGCTCAGGTTCTTGATGGTCTCATTGCAGAAAGAATTCGGTGAGAGACAAAGTGATAGGTAAGAAGTGGATTTATTTAGAGAAGAACACACTCCACAGGCAGAGTATGGGCCATCCCAGAAGGTAAGAGGCACTGAAATATGGTGTGGTTAGTTTTTATGGACTGGGTCATTTCATAGGCTCCCTTCATGGATCATAGCAATGTTGTGGTGAAGGTGCTTGAGGAATTCAATCAAGCTGTTAATATAAGCCATGCGGGGCCACCCAAGACAGACAGGATGACAGTGAAAAGTTGTGACAAAACGTGGTCCACTGAAGGAGGAAATGGCAAATCACTCCAGTATTCTTGCCTGGAGAACCCCATGAACAATAAGAAAAGACAAAAAATACAACACCGGAAGATGAGCATCCCAGGTCAGAAGGTGTCCAATATGCTACTGGGAAAGAGCTGAGGGCAATTACTAACAGCTCCAAGCAGCTGGGCCAAAGCGAAAATGATGCTAAGTTGTGGATGTGTCAGATGGTGAAAGTTAAGTTTGATGCGAAAAAACAGTATTGCATAGGAACCTGGAATGTTGGGTCCATGAATCAAGGTAAACTGGACATAGTCAAGCAGGAGATGGCAAGATTGAACAATGATATTTTAGGAATCAGTGAACTAAAACGGACAAAAATGGGTGAATTTAATTCAGATGACCACTATATCTACTACTGTGGGCAAGAATCCCTTAGAAGAAATGGAGCAGCCCTCATACTCAACAAAAGAGTCTAAAATGCAATATTGGATACAACCTCAAAAATGACAGAATGATCTCAATTCGTTTCCAAGGCAAACCACCATTCAACATCACAGTAATCCAAGTCTATGCCCTAACCACTAATGCCAAAGAAGCCAAAGTTGACTGGTTCTATGAAGACCTACAAGACCTGCTAGAATTAACACCAAAAAAGATGTCCTTTTCATCATAGGGGATTGGAATGCAGAAGTAGGAAGTCAGGAGATACCTGGGAATAAAAGGCAAGTTTGGTCTTGGAGTACAAAATGAAGCAGGGCAAAGGCTAACCAAGTTTTGTCAAGAGAACATGCTGGTCATATCAAACACCCTTTTCTAACAACACAAGAAATGACTCTACACATGGATATCACCAGATGGTCAATACCGAAATCAGATTGATTGTATTCTTTGCAGACAAAGATGGAGAAGCTCTATACACTCAGCAAAAACAAGACCTAGAGCTTACTGTGGCTCAGATCATGAGCTCCTTATTGCAAAATTCAGGCTTAAATTGAATAAAGTAGGGAAAACCACTAGACCATTCAGGTATGACCTAAATCAAATCCCATATGATTATACAGTGGAGGTGGTGAATAGATTCAAGGGATTAGATCGGATAGACAGAGTGCCTGAAGAACTATGGATGGAGGTTTGTAACACTGTACAGAAGGCAGTGAGCAAAACCATCCCGAAGAAAAAGAAATGCAAAAAGACAAAGTGGTTGTCTAAGGAGGCTTTACAAATAGCTGAGAAAAGAGGAGATGCAAAAGGCAAAGGAGAAAGGGAAATATATACCCAACTGAATGCAGAGTTTCAGAGAATAGCAAGGAGACATAAGATGGCCTTCTTAAATGAACAATGCAAAGAAATAGAGGAAAGCAATAGAATGGGAAAGACAGAGATCTCTTCAAGAAAACTGGAGATATCAAGGGAACATTTCATTTAAAGATGAGCATAATAAAGGAGAGAAATGGTATGGACCTAACAGAAGCAGAATATGTTAAGAAGAGGTGGCAAGAATACACAGAAGAGCTATACAAAAAGTGTTTGAATAACTCAGATAACCACAATAGTGTGATCACTCACCTAGAGCCAGAATCCTGGAGTGTGAAGTCAAGTGGACCTTAGGAAGCATTACTATGATCAAAGCTAGTGGAAATGATGAAATTCCAGCCAAGCCATTTAAAATCCTAAAAGATGATGCTGTTCGAGTGCTGCATTCAATATGTCGGCAAATTTGGAAAACTTGGCAGTGGCCATAGGACTGGAAAAAGTCATTTTTCATTCTAATCCCAAAGAAGGGCAAAGACAAAGAATGTCTAAACTACTGTACAATTGCACTCATCTCATATGCTAGCAAGGTAATGCTCAAAATCCTCAAGCTAGGCTTCAGCACTATGTGAATTAAGAACTTCCAGATGAACAAGCTGGAACCAGAGATCAAATTACCAACATCTGTTGGATCATAGAAAAAGGCAAGAGAATCCCAGAAAAACATCTACTTCTGCTTCATTGACTATGCTAAAGCCTTTGACTGTGTGGATCACAACAAACTATGGAAAATTCTTTAAAAGATAGGAATACCAGACCTGAGAAACCTATATGCAGGTCAAGAAGCAACAGTTAGAACTGGACATGGAACAATGGACTGGTTCAAAATTGGGAAACAAGTACGACAAGGCTGTATATTGTCACCCTGCTTATTTAACTTATATGCGGAGTACATGATGTGAAATGCCAGGCTGAATGAATCACAGCTGGAATCAAGCTGCCGAGAGATATAGCAACAGCCTCAGATATGCAGATGATACCACTCTAATGGCAGAAAGTGGTAAAAACTAAGGAGCCTCTTGATGAGGATGAAAAAAGAGAGTGAAAAAACTGGCTTAAAGCTCAATATTCAAAAAACGAAGACCATGTCATCTGGTCCCATCACATCATGGCTAATAGATGGGGAAAGAATGGAAACAGTGACAGACTTTGTTTTCTTAAAAGGCTCCAAAATCACTGCAGACGGTGACTGCAGCCATGAAATTAAAAAATGCTTGCTCCTTGGAAGGAAAGCTATGACAAACAGCATGTTAAAAAGTAGGAGACATCACTTTGCCATATAATCAAAGCCATGATTTTTCCAGTAGTCATGTACAGATTGAGAGTTGGACCATAAAGAAGACTGAGCACTGAAGAATTTATGCTTTTGAACTGTGGTGCTAAGGAGACTCTTGAGAGTCCCTTGGACTGCAAGGAGATCAAATCAATCAATCCTAAAGGAAATCAATGCTGAACATTCATCGGAAAGACTGATGCTGAAGCTGAAGCCCAATACTTTGGCCACCTGATATGAAGAGCCAACTCAATGGGCACTAGCTTGAGCAAACTCCAGGAGATAGTAAAGTACAGGGAAGCCTGGCATGCTGCAGTCCATGGGGTCACAAAGAGTCGGACATGACTTAGCATCTGAACAACAAACAGTAGCAACCAATATAATATTGTTGGAATTTTAGGAATACATTTTTATATAGTTCAAAACTTTTTTGAAGGTCCGATTACCAGAAGCATATGGTAAATTCTGTATCACCTGCCAAAGTCCTCTTTATCCTTTTCATTTATTTACACATGTCTATTGGATGTTCATTTGAGCTGACTCATTGGAAAAGACCCTGATGCTGGGAAAGATTGAGGGCAGGAGGAGAAGAGGGTGATAGAGGATGAGATGGTTGGATGACATTATGAAAACAATGGACATGAGTTTGAGCAAAGGAGATAGCAAAGGACAGGGAAGCCTGGCTCGCTGCAGTCCATTGGGTCACAGAATATCAGACACCACTGAGTGACTGAACAACAACAACAACAATTGGTTGCTCACTTGTTCTTACTTTGCTAAGGGCTCTGGATCCATGGGGTCAATGTTTGACATCTTAAAGATACCCCATTTATTACAGACTCTTTACAAATACATTCTATTATCCATTAAAAAGAAATAAAGCATCATTTCTGGCCTCCTGATGCTTGGACTTTGAGAAGCTAGACATATAAGCAGCCATAATGTCACATGGTCATTATTAGTAGTTTCCTGCAAAAGGTCCATCGGATAGGGGGCAAGAAGCTCTGCCTAAGTTAGGAAGGACTTTACAGAGAGGAATCCGGAGCTGACCTTAAGTGAGAACTGGTCCTTGTTCCTTTGATAAAGCTCTCTTCCTTTTGTTTGGTGTTTTTGCTTTGCTTTAACATAGTTTTCATTATATTAAACAGAATGAAAACAAGCTCCCTTTGAAAATCTCTTACCTAGCACAGGATTGGTGCCAGGATATAAAGTGTTCTGTAATACAAGGAAGCAAGTGGGCATTGCTGAGTCTGTTATCTTTTTCCTTTTGTGCACATACTGACTACAGTATAAAAGTTTCCTTTTAAAGGCAAGCCCTGTTGCTCAGTGCTTCTTACCACTTTGTGCAGTAAAGATGGTCAAGTTGGAATTGAAACCCACAAACAAATCAAACTGAACCTAATATTGGAAAGAGAGACAAACCAAAACAAAATCAGAGGAAAATAAAACAAAACAAGCAAGGGAGGGATCTGTATGCATAGGGATAAAAGCTAAACTTTTCTGAATATGCCTTGTGGTTTTTAGATTTGACTTTGAAAACATGTAAATATTTAAACATATAAAAAGCTAAATGATTTTTGAAAACCGGACCTCATACTTCTTATTTTTTCACATGTGTCTTTCCACTTTAAGTGGTTGTCAATCAAGCTACCAGAAGGGGAGATATGAACAGAGACAATCTACAAGTTCCTTGTCTTGCGATAGTTTATTCCTGTGCAGCCCCTTGTTCCTTGGAGCTGAATTTCAGTAGCCTCTCACTGGGGATGCTGTCCAAGCACAAGGTCCCACACTTTGGAGAGTTTTTTTTATTATAAAAAAAAATTTGTTTCATGGGACAGTTAATACCTTTTCTAATAAATTCCTATAAAATTGTCTCCCTAATAATACATTTTGAAGGAGAATTATGTAAAATTACATGTAAATGCTTAACTCTAACTGTCTTGATAGCTCAGAATTGATACTTTACAAGCCTTACCAATGTGCCTAAATGGTTTTTAGTGACCTGTTTATTGGCCCTATTTTTTGTGTGTATGGCAGAATGTACAAAACATGCAAGAGACCTAAGAGATGTGGATTCGATCCCTAGGTCAGGAATATCCTCTGGAGGAGGGCATGGCAACTCACTCCAGAATTCTTGCCTGGAGAATCACATGGATACAGGAGGCTGGTGGGCTACAGTCCATAAGGTTGTGCAGAGTCGGTCACAACTGATCCGACTCAGCACACATGCACACATGTGCATAACATAAAATTTACCTTTTTAACCATTTTTAAGTGTACAGTTCAGTGGCATCAAGTACATGTACATTGTGCAACTATCACCCTTATCCATGCCTAGAACTTTCTAGAACTTTCTCACCTTCCCCAACTGAATCTAAAGAATAGCTTCCTCATTCTCTCCCAGGCCCTGACAACCACTATTCTACTTTCTGTGTCTCTGAATTTGACTACTCTATGTACTTCATGTAAGTGGAATCATACAATATTTGTCCTTTTGTATCTGGCTGATTTTGTAAGCACATTAGCATAATGTCTTCAGGGTTCACCCATATTGTAGATGTATCAGAATTTCAATCCTTTTTATGGCTATATAATATCCCATTCTACGTACTATAAATTGAATGTTTGTGTCCTCCTAAAATTCATATGTTGAAATCCTTATCCCCAAGGTGATGGTGTTGGAAGTAGAGCTTTGGGGAGGTGATTAGGTCATGAGGGCAGAGCCCTCGTGAATGGGATTAGTGCTCTCATAAAAGAGGTTAGAGAGAGCTCTCTCTCGCCTCTTCTACCATATGAGGATATAAGAAGTCAGCAGTCTACAACACAAGAAGAACTCTCACCAGAACCTGACTATGTAAGCATCTTGATCTAGAACTCTTAGCAGTAAATTTCTGCTAATTATAAGCCACTCAGAATGAACTATGCAATTGATAAAGCATCCTAAATGGACTAAAACAACATGTATAAACAACATTTTATTTATCCATTCATCTGTTGTAATTGTTTCCACCTTTTGACTATTGTGAATAATGCTGCCACAAACATTGGTGTAAATGTATCTGTTTTGAGTCCCTGTTTCCTTTGGCATATAGCTAAGAATGGAATTTCTGGGTCATGTGGTAATTCTATAGCGGTCACATGCACATTTAACTTTTTGAGGAACTGCCAAACTATTTTCCACAGCGGCTGCATTGCTTTTTACATTCCCAGCAGTTCTGATTTCCCCCTAGCTATACCAATACTTGTTATTTTCCTTTTTTAAACAAAAAATCATAGCCACACTTAAAAGTGTGACATGGTATCTCATTGTGATTTTGATTTGCTTTTCACTAGTGACTAATGATTTTGAGCATCATTTCATGTGCCTAACAGAACATTTGTATATCTTCTTGGGAGAAATGCCTATTCAAGTCTTATGCATTTTTCCTTGTGTTTCTTGTTATGTTAAGTTTTAGGAGTTCTTTATACATTGTGGATATTAATCACTTATCAAATATATTATTTGCAAATATTTTCTCATATTAATAAGGTTGTCTTTTCACTGTATTGATTGTGTCCTCTGGTGCACAGAAATTTTTCATTTTAATTAAATCTGGTTAATTTTTTCCTTTGTTGCCTCTGCTGTTGGTGTCATATCCAAGAAATCATTACCAAACCCAATGTCATGAAAAATTTCCTGTGTATTCTTCTAAGAGTTTTATACTTTTAACTCTTACGCGTAGGTCTTTGATCTGTATTGAGTTAATTGTTTTATAGTGGTCACATGCACTTTTGATATTAAGAATGTTTATGAATATCCCTGGCATCTTATACAAGATGGAGTTTCACACTCACATCATTGTTGATTAGACACCAGGATGTTATCTGTGATAAATAGAAGCTTTGACTTTTATCTTGGGAATTTCCACTGTGAAATTGCCTTTTGCATTTGAATGCATTTGTTGAACACAAAATAACTGAGACCCTGCTGCTGATTGCATTGCAGTACAAAGACGTATCATTCAAAGCAGGAGACTGAAAATCCCTGAAGAGTGTTCACAGACCGGGTGTTTTTAAATGAGTTGCAGTGGTGTGGCAGGGGTCTTGGGATGGAGTGGAGGACATCCAGTTCAGAAGCTCCAAAAACTGGGCTGTGGGCCAGGGTCCAGCTGGTTGAGCATTCCCTCAGCCTCCTGGGGAAACTACAGTGAGGGGCCTGGGGTGGCCAGTGGACCCAGGACAACAAGACTCGTTCTGGAACCTGCCCCATCTGAGGTAGTGAAAGTGAAAGTCGCTCAGTTGTGTCCGACTCTTTGCGACCCCATGGAGTGTATAGTCCCTGGAATTCTCCAGGCCAGAATATTGGAGTGGGTAGCCTTTCCCTTCTCCAGGGGATCTTCCCGACCCAAGGATCGAACCCAGGTCTCCCACATTGCAGGCGGACTCTTTACCAGCTGAGCCACAAGGGACCCGAGAATACTGGAGTGGGTAGCCTATCCCTTCTGCAGTGGATCTTCCTGACCCAGGAATCAAACCGGCAAATACAGTTTAATTTGGTTTAGAGAATAGTGTTACAATCCCCTGATCAACGCACCCCTCCAGCTTCAACAATTATCATCAGTTTGATCTGGCTTCATCCATCATCTCTGCCTGTTTTTTCTGGAGTATTTTAAGCAAATCCCAGACACCTTATTTCACTTGCAGGTACTTCATTGTGCATTTCTCAAGGATTGGAACTTTCCCCCCTTATAACCACAATACCATTATTACACCTAAAACTAAATGAATCCTGAACATCATATAATTTCAATCCAAGTTCAGATGTCTCTACTTTTCCCAAATGACATATCATCAGATTCCCTCTGGACACTTCCTGGGAACTGGTTCCACATCCTCTGGCCTGAAGGAGCCAGAATTCTTCCTGTAGTATAATAAAGAGTTGAAAGTGAAAGTGAAAGTCGCTCAGTCATGTCTGACTCTCTGCAACCCCATGGACTGTATAGTCCATGGAATTCTCCAGGCCAGAATACTGGAGTGGGTAGCCTTTCCCTTCTCCAGGGGATCTTCCCAACCCAGGAATTGAACCCAGGTCTCCCGCATTGCATGCAGATCCTTTACCAGCTGAGCCACAAGGGAAGCCCTGTGAGTTGAAGACACCTGTTTTATGTTGTATGAAACATACCTGTTGTATGTTGTATGAAAACACCTGTTGTATGTTGTTGTGTGTTGGGGGGATATGGCCGTGGGGTAAACTGGTGTCCCCAGTGATAGGACAAGTGAGGCTGCCTGTAGGGGAACCAAGAAGAAAGGGGAACCAGCAGCGAGCTAGAGGTGTGTATGTCTGTGGTTAGGAGCAGGGGCTTGGGAGAAAACAACCCATGTTCAGGTCCTGGCACCCATCCCCAACACGTTTGACCTTGGGCAGGTGGTTTTATCTCTATGAACCTCCATTTCTTCAGTTATAAAATAGGGATAATGAGTACTTGCTTCATCCTAAATAAAGCACATAAAGGACCTGGACAGTGCTGTTAAAGTATTCAGTGCAGATTGACTGTTGTCATCAACAGTGCCATCGCTGCCATCCTTATTGGGGTGATCATTATTATCCTGGTGAAGATCATGGGCCACTAAAGTTCCCCTACCATGGTCCGGGAAAACCAGGGTTACAAGGAAGCCCAGTGTTTTGAAGAGTGGTCCCTCTTGGAAGACCAGTGGCATTTTGATGCCCAGAATGGTGTCCACGTCCAGAAATTCTGCCAGAATCTCTGTGCCAGCTTGCATTTTGGGACCCTGGCATCTCTGTGCTCTTGTTCTCTGGGGGAGGCCCTTGGACAATGTCTTCTCCACATCAAGGGGACAAATGGAAGGCACTGATATCTTCAAAGGGTCATGTTACCTTCTTTTGTAGCTATTTCTCTTTCAACCCAAGTATATCTAGCTTCAAAGATAAAACGACTGGCCTTGGCTCTCCTTCCCAAATATTAATTAAAAATATTTATTTGATTCTTCCAGACAGTCTCTCCACGGACATAGGAAGGGAGGGGATTGGCACAGGAAATATTTGCCACCCAGATAGGACCCATGCTAGGGGATCCCACCCGGATACTCCCCATGCAGTGGGACTTGATGCTGGTATGGAGGATACTAGAAAGAAAGAGCAACTTCCAAGTAAAAGGGACTAGAACTAGGAAAAAACGGATAATAAATAACATGTAGATTATATAAGAAACAACAGCTATTGTTCTGAATCTGGAAGCTATTCCTCCTGCAGTAGTCAGACACATAGCCCCGGGGAACAATTGTTCCAGTTATCCCAGAATAATCCTGGTTTGTTTCCATCATGTCCCAAACCTTCACTGAATTGTCCTAACCCCCTCAGGCACTTGGCAACCATTGGTTCTTCTGGCTAAACCCTGGTATCTTCCCATCTCACATGTATACTTCCTGAACAGGGCTCAGAAAGAGCTTTCATCTTTAATGCCCCAGTGTGGTTCAGTGGGGCCTGCCAGGGTGCCCAAGGCACCATCTGGCCCTACTGGGTTGAACCCTACCAGATTCTCAGCCCTGGCTGCTTTCCTACCTACTCCCCCCATGGCTAGAGCCCCTTCTCTTCAGCCCCATGCCCTGTGTGCCCAGTTATGTCCTCACTCTGAGGCCTCCCAGCCAAAATGAGGTTGCTCCTCTGGTAATTGTCACCTACCTTCTTGTGTTTAGTTCTCTCTGGGCCTCAGTTTCCTCATCTGTGAAATGGGGATGATCATTCCTGTCTCAAGAGTACTGCCATGAGCTTCAGTGTGGCAAGCTTCACCCAATAGAATCAATATCTATAACAGTCCTACTGTGTAAAGCAAATTTCTCATCTTGTTGTACGTCAAAACATTTTTCTCCACCGTATTTTATGTTCTCTTGGGAAGAGATGGAAGGAAGGAGGGATATGTTGACAGTTGTAAACATACATGTTTTCACTTGAAGAGGGTTCAAGCTGTTTTGCATTTCCCAGAGGAGCCTTCAGATGATACATGTCCTTCAAGGTCTTTGCTTCCCAATTAGGCAACATGCACAGTGATTTACCACCCCTCCTTTTGAGGCCAAATTGTCTAAAAGACCCAGTGGTGCCTAATGAGGAGCATAAGAGATACTCCTTTGAGAACAGTTCTGCTTACACTGTCTGCTTTTCATTTAAACAAGTCATTTGTTTGCAGGCAAGATGGATTGCTGGGTTACGTTGGTGACTCAGTGCCCTGCATAAGTACTGGTAACACTGGAAGATTCTACTCATTTGTGTTTGCTTTGAGCTTGCCCAGCCATTCTGCTTCTGCCGAAGAATTGATGCCTTTCCTCAAGCTCCAGTCTCTGTTTCTCCTGCTCAGAGCTTTATGATCAAAGATGACTTCATGGTTTGGCTGTTTTCTGAAACTTTGGGTTGCCTAGAAAACAATTTCTTCCAGTAAATGAAAGTAAAAGTGCTTAAAAGTAATGTCAACAGCCACAGTCACTCAGCCTTTTTTGGCCTTTGCTGTTTAGAAGGTGCAGTTGCTTAGAGAATTATTGCTTAGAGAATCCAAACACTAGTCCTGATAGGAAAGAGGCACAGATATTCTGTTAACTCCACTATAGCAAATGAAAGTCACTCAGTTGTCTCCAACTCTTTGCAACCCCATGGACTGTAGCCTGCCAAGTTCCTCTGTCCATGGAGTTCTCCAGGCCAAAATACTGGAGTGGGTTGCCATTCCCTTCTCCAGGGGATCTTCCCAACCCAGGGATCAAACCCAGGTCTCCCACGTTGCAGGTGGATTCTTTATTGTCTGAGCCACCAGGGAAGCCTGCTATATGGAAGGGCAAACTGAGACTCAGAGGAGTTGGGTGACACAGGTAGAAAGTAATAAAGCTAGAACTAGAATCCTGACTTTTTGATTGGTGATTTAGTCGCTAAGTCATGTCCAACTCTTGCAATCCCATGTACTGTAGCCCACCAGGCTCCTCTGTCCATGGGATTTTCCAGGCAAGAATACTGGAGTGGTTTGCCATTTCTGGGCTTCCCTGGTGGCTCAGATGGTAAAGAATCCACCTGAAATGTAGGAGACCTGGGTTCAATCCCTGGGTTGGAAAGATCCCCTGAAGAAGGGATAGGCTACCCATTCCTGTATTCTGGCCTATAGAAAAATGATACAGAGGACTTTTTGATACCTTGAGTTCAAATTCTGGTCCTATCTTGGTATTTAGGACCTTAGAGAAATAATTAAAGTCATTTGAACTCTAGTTTCCTAATCTGTTTAACAGAGAAATTAATAATGCCAGCACTGAAAGGAAGTTTAGAAGTTGTACATACAAAGTCCCTAGAATGGCTGGCACAACCACATGGGCCCTGCCCCTCTGCCTTTATTCTTGCAATTTACTGGTAGTTACTGTGTTGGGAGTGGAATATGGGTGTGGCAGGCAGAATCCTAAAAAAGCCCCAAGAGTCCCACCTCTGGTGTAAAGCTCTTTATCCTCTGCTTGAGTGTGGGCAGAAACTGTAAGTATGATGGGATATTACTCCTGGGATTATGCCACATTAAGATGGCAAAGGACTATTGCAGATATGATTAAGGTTACTAATAAACTGAGTTTGAATTAATCAAAAGAGAGATTATCTGAGTGCATCTGACCTAATCACAGACTTCTTCAATGTGGATCTAGAAGTCAGAGACAGAAGTCAGGGGATTTGAAGTAGGAGAGACCTTTGGAGGGGGCCACATGGCTAGGAACTGTGAGTGGCCTCTAGCAACAGCAGTGGATCCTGGCCAACAGCAAATGACAAATGAGGACCTCTACTCTACAACTTCAAGGAACTGATATCTGCCAACATCAGCATGAACTTGAAAGAGGCCCTCAAGCTCCAAAAAGGAACATAACCCTACCAGCACTGTGATTTCAACCCTCCCAGAGCTTGCAGATCCTGAACATAGTGCCCATATTAATGACCTGCAGAGAGCAGCAGTGGAGACACAGACATTGAGAACAGACTTATGGACACAGCTGTGGTGGGGAGAAGGAGTGGATGGGAGGTATGGAGAAAGTTCGTGGAAACATATATTTCCATATGTAAAATAGGTAGCCAATGGGAATTTGCTGTATGACTCAGAAGACTCAAACCAGTGCTCTGTAACAACCTAGAAGGATGGGATGGGGAGGCAGGTGGGAGGGATGCTCAAGTGGGAGGGGACATGGGTAAACCTATGGTTAATTCATGTTGATGTTTGGTAGAAACCAGTACGATACTGTAAAGCAATTATCTTTCAATTAAAAATAAATAAATCAAAAAAGAAAAAAAATGATCTGCAGAAACTGTGAGTTAAAGTTTTAAGTTGTCAAGTATGTGGTAATTTGTTTTCAGCAATAGAAAAGTAATACAACAGGCAAGGTTGCTGCAGGGTGACCATATTAGTTATCTGTTGATGCAAACAAATTACCACAAAACTTTAATGGCTTAAACAACAAACATTTATCATCTCACAGTTTCTGAGAGTCAGGAATGCAGGTTAATTGGGTGCCTCAAGGCCCCAGATGTCTTCTGGCTCATTCTTTCACTTCATTTATGTCTCTGCTCCAATGACACTTCCTTCAAGATACCTTCCCCAACATGCCAGCGCCCATCACTCTCTGTCTCCCATATAGTCACTTAACTTTTTTCATGACACTTGTTGTAGGATAAATTGTATTCCTCATATATGTGTTAGTATATGATAGTTTTTCTCCTTCTTACTTCACTTTGTGTAACAGGCTCTAGGTTTGTCCACCTCAGTTCAACTGACTCAAATTCAGTCCCTTTTATGGCTGAGTAATATTCCATTATAAATACATACCACAGCTTCTTTATTCATTCATCTGTCGATGGACGTCTAGGGTGATTCCATGTCCTGGCTGTTGTAAATAGTGCTGCAGTGAACATCAGGGTACATGGACACAGCAAGGGAAGGAGAGGGTGGGATTAATTGAGAGAGCAGCATTGAAATATATACACTACCATATGTAAAATAGATAGTTAGTGGGAAGTTGCTGCATAACACAGGGAGCTCAGCCTGGTGCTCTGTGACAACCTAGAGGAGTGGGACAGAGGCTCAAGAGGGAGGGGATATATGTATATTTATATCTGATTCACGTTTTTGTGGGCTTTCCTGGTGGCTCAGTGGTAAAGAATCCGCCTGCACTGCAGGAGCTGCCAGAGATGCAGGTTCGATCCCTGGGTTAGGAAGATCCCCTGGAGGAGGGCATGGCAACCCACTCCAGTATTCTTGCCTGGAGAATCCCATGGACAGACAAGCTTGGCAGGTCATACCATAGGATTGCAAAATCAGACACAACTGAAGCAACTTAGCACATACACTAGCATGTTGTTGTATGATAGAAACTAATACAACATTGTAAAGCAATTATCCTCCAATTAAAAGAATTTGTATCCCCCTCTACAAAGCTATGTTGGAGCCCTAGCTGAGAATGTGTCCTTATTTGGAAATAGGATCTTTGTGAACGTAAACAAGTTATGAGGTCATGTTAGATTGGATTAGGATAGGCCCTAACCTTATGACTGGTGTCCATACAAAAGGAGGGAATTTTAAACACACGAGCACATGGGGAAAACACCATGTGACAAGTGAGTCAGAGATTGAAATGGTGCATTTACAAGTCAAGGAATGCCAAGGATTGCTGGCAGCCACCAGAAGCTAGGAGAGAGGCAAGGAATGATTCTCCTCTAGGGTTTTCAGAAGGCCCTACTGACACCTTGATTTTAGGCTTCTGGCCTCCAGAGCTCTGAGACAATAAATTTCTGTTATTTTAGCCATCAAATTGTGGGTATCTGTTATAGCAGCCACAGGATACTAATATAGTGCTCATCATTATTTTCTATCTATCTATCTACTTTATAGTTTATAGCCTATATTCCCTACTGGCATGTAGTTTCTTGGGAGCAGTTGACTTTCTTTTGTCCCAGTGGAATCCCCCTGGACCTAAATCAGAATTTAATAAAAATGTGCTGAGTGAACTGATGAATACTTATTTAGTTAAAAAAAAATAGTGTCTATGATATAAATTCTCTCTATGCCACATTCTTCTACAGTTAGAAAGATTAAGAAAGATCAGTGGCAAGTTCCATTGATCTGTTTCAATATGAATATTTTATTTTTTACTTCTCAGAGGGGAAGAGAAGATACTGAATCTTTAAGAAAAAGAATATTTTCAATAGAAACCTCAAACATGAAATCCAATAAAACGATCATTTATTATGAATAAGATAAAGGAATAATACCATTTAAAATTTATTTTTCATGTAGTCTACTGTAATATTACCATAAAATTTTTATAAACTAAATTTCACTGCCTGCTTTTAGAGCAGGTCATAGTTCCATTGAAAATAAGAAAAAGGAAGAGTAACTCTTAAAGTTAATTAGGAAAGAAATTAAAACAAAATTCTGACTTTTGAGGGGGATCCTTTGAAAATTTGATGAAAGCTAAGGCCTTAGACAAAAGTGCCCACTCATGTAAAATCTCACATGTAATTTCAGGGTTTGAGGATTTGCTGAAGCCAAGTTCTGAAGAATTTATTAAAGCAAGTTCATGTTCTTGACTGGAACTGACTCCAGTCCTTTTGCTGAGGTCCAGTTTCCTTTGGCCGGGGGTGAGATGGGGCTGGTGCCTACACATCAAAGCTGAGCATCATTTCTTTAAGTGCTAGTGAAATAAAAGCGATTAGATCTCATTAAGGGAAATGAAGTTATTTAAATGCAAAATGAATAAATAACCTTGTGTGACTGTTCAGCATCTTTCTTTCAAAGCTCTCAAGGCACTTATTTTTTTAAACAATTATAAAACAAAACCCCATAAGGGATGCTGAATAACAGTGTAAGGGTCATGAGAGGGCCACTCAGTGAGGTTTTGGGACGTGCAAGGGTATTTTTAATCAGTTGCAGGCTTGATTGTTCAGAGGTGAATGTCAGAAAGAACAGGAAAAACAGTACCAGTTTTTGGGTCAGACTCGAAATCGCAGCTCTCCCACTGACTAGCTATGTGCCCTCAAACGAGTTATTTAAGCACCCTGAGCCTCATTTTTTCCATCTATGTAAGGTGAGAATAACACTTACTGTAAGGGCTGCAGTGGAAATTAGGAGTTATGCATTACAAGCACCTGCTCTCTGAATGGTAGCTATTACTGCTGTTACTGTTATTAATATTGACAAATACCTTACATTTTGTAATGTATATCCCATATCTGGCTGTGTATCAGAAATATCTATGAGGCATTTAGGAAAAATTCCCAGGCCCCACCCAAGAACTATTGATTGAATGAGACTTTCTTAGGTTAGTAGTCCCCAGAGTAGGCAAGCTGAGTAAGTTTAAGATTGCTTGGTTTGAATAATTTTGGCAGGCTCTGGGCTAAAGGGATGATCCTGGCTCTCTAGTACCTGGCCCTGAGGTGATTTAGGGCAGGGAAAATATTGGCTTGGTGTGTGAGCCTATAAAAGAGGTGGTAACAGGTATGGCCTTTAGATTGGTTGGTTTGCATATGAAAAGTATGTTGGAGGCAAGTTGTTTGCTATCTTTGGGAATTGGCAAACACTGAGAGGGGTAGTCTCTCCCTAGTCAGCAAAGCATCAGATGTCACAGCATCATAAAATATAAAAAAAATATAAGTAAGTCTATGTGGAAGGAAGATGTGGGGACAGCTGCAGCATGATGCAGCTGGAAATGGATGGCTTTGGAGGTGTGAGGAGGGGCTCCTGGGCTTTCCCAGGCATTGACTGCAGACCTCAGACTGGCTTCTCCTAGAAGGGTTTTTTGATTGGGCAGCTGCTCCAGGAGGTCCCAGAGCAGAGGGTCAGCTCCTTAGAACGGGGGTGTCTAGGTCCAGTGTTCTGAGGGAAGAACCACTCTTTCAGTGAGAATTCTGTGAGAATCCAGATGATTCCAGGCAGTAGGTACCCAGGAACACTGGGGACATTTCTGGATTTTCTGCCAAGTGGGGTGGTTCTGTAGCATGAGCCAGACCTTGTCTTTGATCCGCATTGCGGTGTCTATCCCCCTCCCTGTCTTGCTTCTCCATGTTCTTTTTTCCCCTCTGGTCTATCAGTGAGCTTAGATTTAGACCTTCCCCATCTTTCCTCCTGCGTCCCCTGCTGTTCCATACTCTGGGCTTGCTCTGACTTCTGGATTCTGGCTCTGGGTGGGAAGCTGGAGCCTTGATGGCCTGGGCACAGGGTGGGGGATGGGGGTGGGGATGCCCAGCTCTGTGGTTTTGCATGATTCTTCTAGGCAGGCTCTAGCATCAGGAAGACAGTACTAATCAGTAGGCTGGCTTTGCAGGGATCCATAATCACAGGAGCCCAAGCCCTCTTGGCTGGCCCGTGAACACTGGCTCCTGGCTGAAGAAGGATGCAGAAGCAGAGAGGGTGAGGCTAGGTGAGAGCCAAGAGGTCCAAATTAGCGTGCTAGAGGAGGAAGGATTGTCAAAGCCTAGATTGTCAGCTCAAAGCAAGCTACGTTTCCAAAGAGAGGACTGAGGAAGGGCTGAGCCAGATGTTGATCAACCAAGTGTGCATGCGTGTTAAGTCACTTCAGTCGTGTCCAACTCATTGCAACCTCATGGACCGTAGCCCACCAGGATCCTCTGTCCATGAGATTCTCCAGGCAAGAATACTGGAGTAGGTTACCATGCCCTTTTCTGGGGGATCTTCCCCACCCAGGAATCAAACCCATACCTTTTACGTCTCCTGCATTGGCAGGCAGGTTCTTTACCACTAGCACCACCTGGGAAGCCCTGATCAACCAAGACTTCCTGTTAATTTATGAGCATGGCCTGACAACTGCTGTGTGGTTGTCAGGTAGACGTCTGACGCCAAACCTCCAGTCTCTTGAAGTGGAGGGGTTGAAGTCTTTGGAATGTGAAGGGTAAGTTTCAAAGTGGTTCAGCTGCCCGGAGTAACCACTTGCCCTATTAGATAAACTGGGTGGGGGGGTGTGTGTGTGGGGGGGGACATTTTTAAATGAATGGCCCTTATTATGGTGATTCCTATCAGAAAGGCCAGTGAGAGGAGATGCCTAAGAAAAATAAATTAAAACCATGTTAGTGTGATGAAAGCCCCATCTGGACCTCTGCATAAGGGGCTGGCAGGATGAAATGTTAGTGGCTCATCCCTGCTTTTAGGACTGGAAGGTCCAGTCCATCCTAGGACTCTCAGGAGGGAACATGCCCTCTCCTACGTGACCCAGTCTCCTTATCACCAGTTTCCACCAGCTTGGCTAGGAGACTGCTTGACTGGACAGCTTGACTGCTATGTTGACAAGCAGGGGTTCTCTGAAGAGAGCAGCAGATGACAGGATACTCCAGGTCTATTAGAGATGCTGACAGACACAATCATGAGTCCCAGCTACCTGCCTCACACTCTGCTCCCCCAAGGGCATGTAGCTAACTGGAGCCTTTCTCTAGGATCTGGAGTACCGAGTGCCCCATCTCCTATTCCTGGAACTGATGCTCCTTCAGAATGTATGTATTGAATGCGTAGAATGTGATGGGGCTTATAAAACAAGATCTTGGAGAAAGGATGTGAATACTGCCCAGGCAGACTAGGCTGGGATCAAAGAGGGATGGACAGAATGGAGGGAGCCTACTCCTGAGCAGTGTCCCAAAGATAACAAGAGCCTTTCTGATCATGTTTAAGCTGAGAATGTATCCACTTCTGGGAATACACTCAAAGGACTTGAAAGCAGGAACTTGAACAGATGCTTGTACACCCATGTTCATAGCAGTGTTATTCACAACAGCCAAAAGGTGGAAACAACCCAAGTGTCCATCGAGGGATGAGTGGGTAAGACAAAGGTGATCTATTCATACAGTGTAAAATATTTAACCTTAAAACAGGAAGGAAATTTCAGTATATGCCACAACATGGATAAACTTTGAAGACATTACATTAAGTTAAATAAGTTAGTCACAAAAGGACAAGCATTGTATGAGTCCACTTATATGAGGTCCCTGGAGTAGTCAAATTAATAGAGACAGAAAGTAGAATGAGGTTGCCAGGGGTGGGAGTGGAGAGATAAAGGGGAGTTATTGTTTAATGGGGACAGAGTTTCAGTTTTGCAAGATGAAAAGATTCAAGATGCTGGTGATAGTTGCCCAACAATGTAAATATATTTAATATCATCAAACTGCACTTAATAATGGTTAGAATGGTAAATTTTATGTTCTGTATATTTTACCATGATAACAATGTTTTTTCAGTTGGGAATTTATAAGTTAAACATCAGGTCCTGTCCCCGGCACACCTTGAATGGGTACTGTAGGCTGAATTACCCCTGCCCTTCCCTCTGAGCTGCCTCCCACGCAGAGAGGTCAGGTCTGTCTGGGCTGCAGAGGAGCCTGGAGACCTGAGGGAGGTTAAGCATTGGCGCTGATAAGCTCTTACCTCTGTGCCCAGCACCACAGTCAGCATCTCTGCCTCACCTGGTCCTGCTGGCCACTCTAGCTGCCCAAATCAGGGGGTCAACGGTGGTAGGGGTATGATGCATGAGGTGAATCAAGTGCAAGGACAGTTTTGGAGGCTTTCACAGAGGAGGGGGGCAGCGTGGGAAACAGTCTTTGAGCTTGAGGCCAAGAACTACAAGGTCTCTCACAGTCAGATAATACTACTCCTCTACCACCTTGTCTCTCACTGTTGAGGCCAGGAAAGGATTAAAGTGAGATGATGCTCTCAAGTCCTGAGGGCAGTGCCTGACCCCCAGGAAGCCTTCGGTAAAGGGGAGTTACGCTTGTCTTTGCTATTCTTGCACTCACCATCATCTGCACCAGTTTCCCCCTGGCCCCCCGAGCTCTGTCCATTTCCTCCCCAAACACACAGCCACCCCTGCAGGCCCCCACCTTTGCCAGCTACAGCAACTTGTCCCAAAGCGAGGGTTGTGCACCCCCAGGAGAGGATCTGATGGGATGCACACACAGGGCATTAGGTAACATCTTCTTACTTTGGAGAATGTTGCTCTGTTCCGGTTCTTTCTAGAGGATGTTGAGGAGAAAGTCTCATGTTGGTGCTGGTGTGTCCTTGACACCTCTCGAACTCTCACTGGTTCTCCTTTGTACCAAATGAAGAGCGTAGGCCTCAGACTCTGAGACTCCAGCAAGCTGCAGTGTCTGGTTATAATTTAATAACTTCCTTTCCTTGTATTTACTTTTAGGGTTTCTCTCTATTTTTGGCAAATGGAACTGGTTTTCTATTTACTGTAGTATATAACATTTACTTTTAAATAGCTTTGAGTGAAAAAAAAAGCATGAAACAGTTTAAAGAGAAATATTAGATCAGTAATAGAAGAAGCTTGTGACTCTGGCAGGAATGGGGGGTTGCGGAGCAGGGTGCACCCTAGGGAGTTTCTACATCTCCTCCCAGTGCTTGCTCAAAGGTAACCTCTTTCCTCTGTAGTTTTCCCTGATGTCCTACCCTCCCACCCCCCCTACAAACAAGACAGCACAAATAGCAGCCGATGTTCAGAGCACAGGCCAGACTTTATCGAACTTGAGTCTTTGCAGGTGTAAAGAATACACTTCCTAAGACAGGGAACACAGCGGGGCCATCACTGGGTCTCCAGCCTCCAGCTCAGAGCCGGCCCAGAGCAGATATGAGAGAGTGTTTGTCACTTCAAGACTCCCAGCTGACAGGGGTGGAAGGGTCTCCTTGTAGGAACAGGGACCTCTCAGACCCCTGTGTTTCTGTAAGGTGAGATCAGCATTCTCAGACCTCTCTCTATTTCCCAAAGACTCTTGGTCCAGGCAACAGAAATCCCTGTTCGTGACTCTACAGACATCAGTTTAGGAAGGGAACAAGGAGTTCCCTGTGAGAGTGAGATAACTGAAACTCAAGGAAAGGACTCCAACTCAGTCTCCAAATCAGGATTACTTTAGTCCCTTAGTCCTCGTGTCTCAACTCACCTTTTTGTGCACTTCTTCAACTTAAACTTGTAGTAACAACAGTAGTGTATGTTCCTATGCCATTTTCTATTTTATAGATATATTTTGCATGTATTTTTAAATTTTTCTGCCGAATAAGCCCCTGATGGAGGAAATATTATTCCCATTTTACAGCCGGGAAAGCTGAAGCTAGCTTGCCTCACTGTCGTACAGCTAGAAAAGGGACCCAATCTGCCTTCCTCTAATTCCCACCCTTGTACATCCTGCTCCCCGGCAGGGTGTTATCAGCTAACCTTCCAACAAGGCTGCACCATACCTGGTGTCGGCTAGTGGGGTTACAGTTGCTCTGGCGGCCCCTCTCAGGTAGCAGAAAATGTTATGGACTCCATACAGACACACACTCTGTTCCAAATGAACAATAATGGAGGCTCTGACTTTTTCCAGTGTGGCCAAGAGGCGGCGGGTGCAGGGTTACCACTCCCAGCTGCAAGGACCCAGGAAACAGCAAAGTGCCCTTGGACTGTGGCAGGATCCAGATGAGGAGTCCCTGACGTCTGGGCCAGGGACAAGGGTGTGGCCTCATCATGCCAGAGGCCCCTGGAAAGCACGAAGCCTGGCACACCCAGGCCACTCTTAGTTTTCCGCAGATGTGTTTGAAAGTACTGGGGTGCTCAGAGTGATCACACAAAGAAAGGTCAGCTCTTTCTTTTGTGGCAGCTATAGAAAAAGAAAAAAACTCAGCTTTAAAAAGCAAGCTACTGCAACAACTGCTCCTCCTCCCACTGACGGCCAGCATACCAATGTGTCTGCTCATCTCACCTCCACAGTAGCCCACGTGTCCTATTCATATTCTATTTAGTTGCTCAGTCGTGTCCGACTCTTTGCAACCCCATGGACTATAGCCCTCCAGGCTCCTCTGTCCATGGAATTCTGTAGGCAAGAATACTGGAGTGGGCTGCTATTCCCTTCTCCAGGGGATCTTCCCAATCTGGGATTGAACCCAGGTCTTCTGCATTACAGGCAGACCCTTCACCGTTTGAGCCACCAGGGAAGCCATTCATGTTCTGTTTTAGAGATGTGGACATAGGCAATGCAAGGGAAGAGATGGAGAGGAGTTTAGAAGGAGGGCCAGGCAGCCCTTGGGGACGGTTGATGATGGCAGTGACTTCATGGCTTGAAGCTCATCGCTTGGAAGGCAGACGAGTTTCATCTTTTATTGAGATGGGGTCCACAGTGGAGCAACTGGAAGGCCTGAGAAGTGGTTGGTGTGGACTTGTAAGAGCCTTTCTCCAAGGTTTTCTGGTGTTTTGTTTTTTGAAGTGTGCATTGCACATGAAGGTCTGTCTGGAGTTGATCAGGAGGCTGGACTGAGTTTCCAGGGTCACTATGGTCCCCATGTTAGTCACTGGTTAATATTTAATATCACACAGGGGGACAAATCCTACATGATCCCATTTGTATTAGGAATCTAAAATAGTCAAACTCATCAAAGCACAGAGTGGTTGGCAGGGGCTAGAAGGAGGGGGAAATGAGGAGGTGATGGCCAAAAAGTGTGAAGTTACAGTTATGCAAGGTAACTTACAGTTATGCAAGGTAAGTTAAGTTCTGGAGATCTACCACCCCACACAGTGCCTGTAGCTCACTGTACCATATGATATACTGTAATTGTGCTAAGTGGGTAGATCTTGTGTTTAGTGTTCTTATCTCTCACACACTAATAATAATAAAGAGAGCAAGAGGAGACTTTTGGAGGTGTTACATCTTCTTTTGGCATAGTTGTGGTGGTTTCACAGATGTTTAAGCGGTAGTCGCTAAGTCGTGTCTGACTCTTTGCAACCCCATGGACTGTAGCCCACCAGGCTCCTCTGTCCATGGAGATTCTCCAGGCAAGAATACTGGAGTGGGTTGCCATTCCCTTCTCCAGGAGATTTTCCTGACCCAGGGTCTCCTGAACTGAAGGCAGATTCTTTACCGTCTGAGCCACCAAAGAAGCCCTACATATGCTCACCTCCAAAATCAAATTTACACTTTAAATATACATAGCTTTTTGTTTGTCATTTATGTCTACAAAAAGTGGCTTTAAAAATATATTTACTATCACAGGTCTCCCTACTTTCAGCACACCAAATCCCTCATAACACTCCCTAGATAAATGTTCTATGTTATCACATTGCCCTCTTCCACCCATTTCCTGTGAGACTGTGGACTCCAGGAGGGCAAGACTCCCTGCAGTTTTGTTCACTGCTATGTCCCCAGCATTAAGGGGCTCAGAACCTGTGTGAGTATGCTACAGGGTCCAGAAGGCACACCCAGGCCAAACCAGGCCTCTTCTCCAGCCCCAGGTGGACCGTGTGGGAGCTGTACCCACAGGCCGGGCTCGGCCCTGCTGCACAGCAGGCCTGCTAGGAGCCCGGTGTCGGGGGGGGGGGGGGGGGGGGTTATCTACAGCTGTGTGAAGAATGCTTTTAAACCTGTGCCTGGGTTCCTGACCTTTTAAGAGAGAAAACAGATGCATTGTTTAACCCCTTCTTGCACGAGAAGAGCCCTATCATCTGGGGTTTTAGGAAGTGGGGTCAAGCTAGAGAATTTCTGGCCCCTGGGCCCCAAGGATTAATGAGAGCCTGGTGTTCCCAGGACCTGAATCATGTGAGTCCCAGAGCTCTCAGCAGGATTTCTGAAGGCCAGTCTCCTCAGAAGCCTGCCGCCTGTCAGGGTCCTGATTAACAGAAGGCAATGCTTGTTTCCTAATGGATTCAAGGTACACATTGTGCAAGGTCGTGAAGGTGGAAGTAGTGTTTTCTTTTAATTTTTATTGGAGTGTAGTTGATTTACAATGTTGTGTTAGTTTCAGGTGGAAAGTTAAGTGAATCAGTTATGCGTATGCATATATTCACTCTTTTTTTAAAGATTCTTTCCCCATATAGGCCACTACAGAATATTGAGTAGAGTTCCCTGTGCTATACAGTAGGTTCTTATTAGTTATCTCTTTTATACAGAGTAGTGTATATAAATGGGCTTTCCAGGTGGCGTTAGTGGTTAAGAATCCACCTGCCAATGCAGGCAGAGATCCAAGAGACGTGGGTTCAATCCCTGGGTCAGGAAGATCCCCTGAAGGAGGAAATGGCAATCCACTCCAGTATTATTGCCTGGAGAATTCCATGGACAGAGGAGCCTGGCGGGCTATAGTCCATGAGGTCACAAAGAGATGGACACAACTGAGGGACTGAGCACATTGTATTTATGTCAATCCCAGTCTCACAATTTATTCTGTCCCTCTTTCTTATCCCCTGGTAACTGTAAGTTTGTTTTCTACATCCATGACTGTACTTCTGTTTTATAAATAAGTTCATTTGTACCCTATTTTTAGATTCAAAATATAAGCTATATCACATGATATTTGTTTCTGTGTCTAACATTTCACTCAGTATGATCATCTCTAGGCCCATCCCTGTTGCTGCAAATGGCATTATTTTGTTCTTTTTTATGGCTAAGTAATATTCCATTGTATATATGCACCACATCTTCTTTGTCCATTCCTCGTGTTGATGGGCATTTCCATGTCCTGGCTATTGGAAAGAAGTGATGTTTTCTTTTGCCACCAGGAGGTCAGATGCACTCCATACGACCTGTGTCCGGGCTTTGGATATACTTTCCAAATCTAATTAACATTTACAACTCTATTCAGAGTCACTTCTTCACTCATGTTAGCAATAATGCATTAAATATGTGGCCCAGGTTGTCATTTATGAAGCATTTTCACAGGGGAAATGCAACACAGGATGTTTTGGAAGGAGATTGAGCTTAGAGCTGAAGACTTTTCCTCATGGACTGGTGCTGCTGTGTGACCTTGGTCTGTTCTCTTAACCTCTCTGAGCTATGCTTCCTCGTCTATAAAACTTGCTGCGCGGAGTTGCTATAATGTCTTGGTCACATGGGGGATCCACAGGACATGGTGTTTTAAAGCCTTGGAAGTAGCGGTTTAAAAATAAGGGAGATGTCCCTTAAAAATTCCATTTGCTATGTCCTTTAATAAGTGGGAGGCTCTAGCAGCACAGCTGGTACTCGCACATTTCCACAGTTAAGGCTGAGTGACCACCAAAGCCTTCACACATAACCCAGGGGGCACATGCCTTGTAAATAGTGAGGCACTGTAATCACACACTACACTGAGGAGAAGATACTATTTCTAAAAAGGGTACATGAACACGGAAGCAACCCAGTGTTCCTCGGTGGATGAACGGATAAACAAAATACTGTGTGTGTGTGTGTGTGTGCTCAGTCGTGTCTGACTCTTTGCGACCCCATGGACTGTAGCCGGCCAGGCTCCTCTGTCCGTGGAATTTCCCAGGCAAGAACACTGGAGTGAGTTGCCATTGCCTCCTCTGTGGATTTTCCCGACCCAGAGATCAAACCCATGTCTCCTGCGTTTCCTGCATTGCAGGCAGATTCTTTACTGCTGAGCCATCGGGGAAGCCCACAATGGAATATTGTTTAGCCTTAAAAAGAAGGAAATTCTAACACATCCTACAACACAGATGAACCTACAGGGCAACACATGTTAAGTGAAAGAAACCAGTCACAAAAAAACTGATACCATATAATCCCACTTATATGAGGTACCTGGAGTTGTCAAACTCATAGAGACAAAAAATAGAATAGTGGTTCCCAGGGGCTGGGGGGGTGGGGGCAAAAGGGAGTTATTGCTTAATGGGTAAGGAGTTTCACTTTGGGATGATGAAAAAGTTCTGGAGATGGATGGTGGTGAGGGTTGTAAAACAGTGTAAATGTACTCAGTGCCACTGAGCTGTGCACTTAAAATGGTTAAGATGGTCAAATTTTATGTTATGTGTATGTTCCCACAATAGAAGGCAGGGGGATACTTGAAGATGATTTGTTAATCAATGCCCTTAGACCAGGGCATCACTTTCAGCTCCTCAGCCTGCATCCTTGCCCAGGCCAATTGTTGGAAACCCTGTGCAACCAGAGACACGCTTCTCTCCCTGACCTCTCCATATCCAGGCTGGTTTCCCAAAGAGGGAGGCCTCCTGGTATTTATGCCACGTGGCCCAGGCAGGCCAAAGGGCCCGTACCTGCACAGTGTCCAAGGCTGCAGGGGAAGGACCAGATGTTTGAGCTCTTCCTTGTTTATAAACGAAATGTCTGTTCTCATCCAGACCCTCTGTGTTTACATGACAGTAGGGGTTGGGGGTAGCTGTGTGCATTTGGGAAGCATCTCTGGGCAAGTGCTCGGAGGCACTCACCACTCACTGTTTAGCTGTGGAGCCTTGTAGGAGTTCATCCCGTAGAGAAGGGAATGGCTACCCGCTCCAGTATTCTTGCCTAGAGAATCCCCATGGACAGAGAAGCCTGGCGGGCTACAGTCCATGGGGTCGCAAAGAGTCAGACACGACTGAGGACTAACACACACATAGGAGTTCATGTCTTCTGTTACCTGTTTCTTCATCTGTAAAAAGCAGAGAAACTAACCTCAGAGGGCACTGTCTCAGGGAATCTTTGCAAAGCACTGAGAACAATGCAGGCAGCAGCAAGCTCTCAGTACACGTTCATTAGCATTATTCTGCCCCCTCTTTTCCTGACATTTTTCCCTTCTTGTTTCTGCTGCCTCTTTCCAAACACAATAACAGTTTTACTCAGCCTCCGGCAACAGCTCAGAAGAAGAAAGCCAAATCCATGGACATCTTGGGTCCTGTGAGAAAATAAACTCATCTGTACACATTTAATGAAAAACAGAGTTTTTAAAAACACTAAGAATTCAGAATGTTTGTTTATTCTCCGGTGGTACAGAAAGAAATCTGTCTTTCCCTCACATATTACCTAGCCTGGTGTAAAAAAATCCTTGTCGTGACTGAAAGGTGTGTGGCTCTCAAAATCACTGGAATCCCCACCTCAAAACAGCCCATCAGAGCGGCTAAAGTTCAATTACACTTAAAAAAATATTTCCCTTTATTTAGCTGTGCAGTGAGGCATGAAATTGCACCTAACCATCCACTTGCTAGGCCTTTTGAACATTTCATCCTCCCTAGCATTTGGGCAAGGTATATGGGACTAGCCTTCAGCTGGTTCTGCTTTGCTAGTTATTCCAAATAAATAGCAAATGCTCCTTCCTTTTTCTCTCCTTTTTCTGCAGTTGTCTGCTGTTCATAAGTGTTCACTAATTTTCACACCAATTTCCGTTTTGGCTCTAGTTACGAAGAAGGATCCATGGGGACGTTTGTTAATGAAAAATCTGGGAAATTTGATTTGGGAACCATTCTTTTTATATAAGCACTTAATTGTTGAAAGGATCTGATGTGTAATTTGTAGTTAAATTTGTTAAATCCTGCAAGGTTTTGATTTTTGTTTTTGTTATTCCAGTAAGGCAGAGTCAAAATTAAGTTAAAAAATTTTCCAACTTTGTATTTGGCTTGGTTTTGTGTTTTCATCAGTTGTTATGGACGGGGTATATTAAATAGCACAACAATAGTAATTTAGGGATTTCAGAGCTCGATGGGGTTGATTTATAGAAACCTAAAGTTCTTAACATAATATTTTGTTAAAAATGTTTCCTCTTATTGTGCCTGATTTAATACAGATTCGTCTGTTTTGTTCTCTATTTCTTTAAATGGCTGAAATAAGTTAAATGCATACAGGTTTATCTTACCCTCAAATGCAAAGATAAAAGGAATCAATATGAAAAACTCCCTGTAAGTTATATCAATGACAGAAGAATGTTGAATTTTCATTACTGACCCGGGTAAATGCCTCAGCTGCTTTTGTTTAAAAGCTTTGCTGGGGATTGGACCTGATTGCTTAGGGGGGAAACCTCTGACTTAACCTCCTGGAGACTCAATGCCATCTGTGAAATGGTAGTAATAAAAGGAGAGTTAAATTATGTGGAAATGTTTACTATGAGAGAGAGAGCAAGTGTTGGATAGATGACTGCTTTTATCATAATTCCTTCCATAATGTTGAATAAGCTCCTACTATGTTCCTGGAGCTATGCTAAGTGCCAAGAATACAGTGCTGAGCAAACTCACCCATTCAAAACTCAGTTTGTAGGACGGTGTCTGATTGCTTAGGCGGGAACTTTTGGAGCAGCTTTTTCTTTCTTTTTAACTGGAAGATAATTGCATTACAATATTGTGTTAGTTTCCGCTGTTCAACAACGTGAATCACCAATAAGTGTAAATGTATCTCCTCCCTGTCGAGCCTCCCGCCGCTCTAGATCATCACAAAGCACCGAACTGAGCAGTTTCTTTCAAATATAACTTGTCCATGTCTCCCCCTGAGGTTTTTCCTGAAGTCCTGTCTTGACTGGTTTAGAGTTCTCTCTCTGTGTTTTCTAGTTTGCATTCCTGTTATTCTGAATAGGAAAAAATAACTACAACAAATATCCCTAGTGCTTATTGAGACCACACAGTGTGGTTGTTGCTGAGACTGCTTCACACTCATACCCTTATTGCTTCCTCTCACAAACTCCCTATGAGGAAAATACCATTGTCTTCCCTTCCAGAAAGGGAAACCGTGGCCCAAAGAGGTGAAGCAAATTGCCCGAGCTTGAAGGAATTTCTGGATGGGGCACCTCTGTATAAACATTTGCAGGTTGCCTTCGCAGGTGTCTCCAAAGTAGAGAAATGGTTTAAAATATCCCAAAGCATTCCCACAGTTATCCAAGCTAGTAAAAGTTGGTTCTGTTTTTCCAGAGAGCAGTACTCATTCACCTTGCCACCAAGCAGCCCTTTCCTGGGTGGAATCCAGGCCCAGTGGCTGCTAGAGCCTGGTTGGGGAAAGCAAGAGGCACAAAGTTGTGGCTTGCCCCTTGGCCCCTTCCACCCAGACCCTCTTCTCTGCCCTGGGAGCTTTGCCACTGCTGCCCCTTGCGGTGTAAAGCCATTACAGTCAGGAGAGGTGACCAGGAGGTGGCCTGCCCATTTCTCAACAGTGACCAGCCTGAAAACACACGCTGCACCTCTCTGGAGGGTCCTTTTGGCTGTAATGTCAGGGAAAGTGACCTGCTCCCTAGGGGCAAGGCAGCACCAGGAATTCAGCTCTGGGCTGCAGCCAGTTCCCATCCCTGCACAGTCACATGGAAGGTACCTGGCCCTGCGGCCAAGACGGTGAAGTGGCTTGTTTCTGCTTGCCAGCCTTCGTTAAAGAAGGGCTCTCTTAAAGGTGATGCCATCTGGACTTTCCCATGAGAATTTCTCCCGTTTATTTCCTTAAGTTTAAAAAAAAAAAAAAAAGGTGCTGGTATGAACTGAGATGTCCCACCCACAGGCCCCCAAAACTCAAATATCACAAAATACAGGGAAGGATTCCAGGAGCTCTTGTGTATCTGTCTTTGCAGTGCCAGTGGACTGCAAACATACCAGCAAGGTCTGGGATTTACTTTTCTTCCCCCATAGATCCTAAACACATATGGTTGGTAAAGCTAGTAAGCCCTTTTTTAAAATGTGAAGGACAGAAAATATATACATTTGTTTTTCCCAGGCGAGCAAGTATAAGGCAAGAAAAAGAAAATGGGTTTTACGGATATGTCTATTTCCACTGGAACACAAGGCAGCTAGGTGGGGGTTAGATATTTGTTAGACTAGATGGCAGAGCATTTTGGAAACTAGGCTTTCGCAAAGTTTTGAATCTTAAAGTGGGGAGATTGGCCACACACAATGAACATCCTTTACTATGTCACCCTCTCACAGAGCCTCTTCTGATGCCTCAAATTACGTTTTCTCCTTGGAATTAGCAGGTTATTAGAATTGTTTTTTTTTCATTGAGCAGAACTTTCCTTACAGGTTTTGTGCGCGTTAGCATGGACCTCCTGCCGGGTGCTGTTCTGTCCCTGTGGGCTACAGGCCCCTGCTGGGCCCTGGGCTGGGGCCAGCTCTCCCCTACTGGGAGGGGCACTGCCGTGCTCATCTTTGCAAAGGAGTTTTTTTCTGCTTGGTTAGTTTTCCCTTGATGTAAAAAATTGTGGGCTCGGTAAAACCTTCTCAGCCTGAGAAAGGTGCTTCTGTATTAGGTCTGCTGTACGATGTTTATGTTATTAAGTCTGGGATTCTCTCCCTGCACAGAAAAAATCTCTGGGTTCATGACAGTTCCAGAGACTGTTGAGATTGGTTAGGCCAAAGCAGAAATAAACACCCTATGAACATAATAAATTTGCCTTCCCAGATAAATTCCAAGTTAAATGCTTTTAAAAATATATTTCTATAATTATAAAGGAAGATCTCCTTACTGCAGAAAACTGAAAATATAAGGAAGTAAAAACCACCCATTACATTGCTATAAAGAGAGAAGACTTGTTATTAACTTTATGTTGAATTTTCTTCTTCTTGCTTCCGAATTCTTTATGTGTGACAACACTATTAGTTCTGTAGGTTTTTCCATCATTGACATATCATGAGCATTTCTCCATGTCAGTAAATCGTTTTGAGAAAAATCTCATTTAAAATGTTTCTTAAATCTCTTATTTTAGAAAATTTCAAACATTTTTACATATGTAGAGAAACTAATATGAACCCCCAGATGCCTATCAGCTGGTTTCGGCAATTATCAAATCATAATCAGTCTTGTTTCTTCTAGACCTATGAACGACTTGGGATGTTTGGAAGCAAATTGCAGGCATTATATCATTTTCTGGGTATCTTGGTATAAATATTTAAAAGTCAAGGGCATTTTTAAAAAACAGAACCAAAATACTATTCATTATACATAAAAATTTCTTAAGTTAAAAGTGTTTAAAACTAATTAAATATCCAATTGGTATTCAAGTTTCCACAATTGTTTCATAGTTTTTTAATAGTTTGACTCAGGATCCAAATAAGGTTCATCTATTGTGATTGGTTGATGAGTCTAAGTCTCTTTTAGTCTATAGGATCTGCCTTCACTTTCATTTATTCCTTTCAATTTATTATTGAAGGAATTGGTCATTCGTCCTGTAGAGTTTCCCACTGTCAGGATTTTGATGGTTGCATTCCTGCAGTATCATTTAAAATGTTCCTTTGCCCCTGTATTTCCTATAAATTGAAGAGTAGATCTAGAGGCTTGACAGAATTCGGGTTTGGTTTTGGGTAAGAATACTTACTAAGTGGTAATGTGTGTTCCCACCAAGAAGCATTGGGTGAATGTATTTCTTTTGTGATGTGAACAGTCATTGGTGATTATTGCCTAGATCCATTATTTTATTAGCGACATGTAAAATGGTAATATTCGAATTCTGCTATTTTTCTTTCTTTATTATCCAGGATACTTCTATGAAGACAAACTGTTTGATTACACTGTGGTAGAGTTCACTTAAGAACAGCAGGATGTTTTATTTTTTCCTGGTTGTTGACCAGTTTTCATGATAGTGAGTTGGTTCCATAGCGCCCTCCAAAGGTGACCACTGAATTTTATTTTCAGTCCAATATGACCACATGCACTCAAGCATATTTGGTGTATTTTAATCCATTGCAGTTATCTTTATTGATGCCACTTGGGGCCCCATCTTTAGTCAGAGGGAACTTCTTCAAGTTGAGTCATGAGTCCTTTTGTTATGACAAAAGTAGTTTCTGATACTTTATTTGCTCTTCGTGACCATGTCCAGACTCATCTTATATATTCCTTTAATTAGGAAATATATAGAGATCATAATCTGGATGTTGTGAGTAGCTGTTGGTTAGTCGTTTCTTTTTAGGTCTTGTCAGTGGAAAGAACTAGAAAATGTTTATCTGTTTCTAAGATGAAATGTACCCTGAGCACATGTTGCTAATTCCAGTTTAAATTCAGGGCTAAAGGTTTGTATTCATTTAAATTTATTTTTTATTGAGGTAACATTGATTTACAACATTACATAAATTTTATTGTGCATTATATTTCTACTTCTGTATGCACTACAGTGTGCTCTCCACCAACAATTCAGTCACCATTGTCACCGTATAATTGATCTCTTACCCATTTTGCCCTCCTCCTTCCCTTACCCTGTGGTAGCCACTACTCTGTTCTCTGTATCTACATTGTTTGTTTTCATTTGGTTTGGTTTGTTCATTTATTTTGGTTTTGTTTGTTTATTTATTTACTATGATCTTTTTCTTATGCTGAAAAACCTGCCTCTCAACAACACACACCAAATTCGCTTATTTATCCTATGATACACATACAAATATACATACAGTACATACACATAGAGCAGTCTCAGAATAACAATGTCATACTACTTTCAACAATAGGATTACTAAACACATTTTTTTTTATTTTTTATTTTTACTCTTTTTTTAATAAATTTATTTATTTTAGGGGGCCTAATTACTTTACAATATTGTAGTGGGTTTTGCCATACATTGACATGAATCAGCCATGGGTTTACATGTGTTCCCCATCCTGAACCCCCCTCCCACCTCCCTCCCCATCCCATCCCTCTGGGTCATCCCATCGCCCCGGCCCTGAGCATTTGTCTCATGCATCGAACCTGGAATGGTGTTCTGTTTCACATATGATAATATACATGTTTCAATGCTATTCTCTCAGAACGTCCCACCCTCACCTCCTCCCTCAGAGTCCATAAGACTGTTCTATGCATCTGTGTCTCTTATTCTGTCTCGCATATAGCGTTATCGTTACCATCTTTCAAATTCCATATATATGCATTAGTATACTGTATTGGTGTTTTTCTTTCTGGCTTACTTCACTCTTTATAATGGGCTCCAGTTTCATCCATCTCAATAGAACTGATTCAAATGTATTCTTTTTTTTTTTTTCATGTGAAACACTTTTAATGATTTTTGAACCTCTCAGACATTAAAAACCCTAGACACAAGGTTCATTTGAAAGAACATTTTCACACTGACTCAATACCAGAAATAAGCAGTTGCCAGAGGACCAGTGTTTTTAAAGTATGTAAGTAAGTCTTGAATGTTTGTTTTTAATGAACATAAGATCCTAGGGAACTAACACTGCATGTCACAATCTCTGAGCACTGCTCAATGTTCTTCTTAATCCTGTAGAATTTCTCCACATATTCAGAACGCCCTAGGAGCTCCACAAAATCTTCATCATGAGTGATTACCAGAAGCTGGAAGTTACGCTGTTGTGAGCGACTTTTTATTATCTCAACCAGAGCATGTGCAAGAGATTCAATGTTTTCTCGGTCAAGATTTGTCGTTGGCTCATCCAAAGCAAGTATGCCACAGTTTAAGCAGAATGTTTCTGCCAGGGCTAGGCAAATGTATTCTTTTTAATCACTTCGGTTCAGTCGTTCAGTCATGTCCGACTCTTTGCGACCCCATGAATCGCAGCACGCCAGGCCTCTCTGTCCATCACCAACTCCCGGAGTCTACCCAAACCCATGTCCATGGAGTCAGTGATGCCATCCAGCCATCTCATCCTCTGTCGTCCCCTTCTCCTGTTGCCCCCAATCCTACCCAGCATCAGGGTCTTTTCCAATGAGTCAACTCTTCGCATGAGGTGGCCAAAGTATTGGAGTTTCAGCTTCAACATCAGTCCTTCCAATGAACACCCAGGATTGATCTCCTTTAGGATGGACTGGTTGGATCTCCTTGCAGTCCAAGGGACTCTCAAGAGTCTTCTCCAACATCACAGTTCAAAAGCATCAATTCTTTGGCCCTCAGCTTTCTTCACCGTCCAACTCTCACATCCATACATGACCACTGGAAAAACCATAGCCTTAACTAGACGGACTTTTGTTGACAAAGTAATGTCTCTGCTTTTAAATATGCTATCTAGGTTGGCCATAACCCTCCTTCAAAGGAGTAAGTGTCTTTTAATTTCATGGCTGCAATCACCATCAGCAGTGATTTTGGAGCCCCAAAAAATAAAGTCTGACACTGTTTCCACTGTTTCCCCATCTATTTCCCATGAAGTGATG
Source organism: Giraffa tippelskirchi (assembly GCF_054371585.1). Taxonomy (NCBI): domain Eukaryota; kingdom Metazoa; phylum Chordata; class Mammalia; order Artiodactyla; family Giraffidae; genus Giraffa; species Giraffa tippelskirchi. The sequence continues at coordinate 114,648,775 of NC_137280.1, read as the reverse complement.
GGACCAGATGCCATGATCTTAGTTTTCTGAACGTTGAGCTTCAAGCCAACTTTTTCACTCTCCTCTTTCACTTTCATCAAGAGGCTCTTTAGTTCTTCTTCACTTTCTGCCATAAGGGTGGTGTCATCCGCATATCTGAGGTTATTGATATTTCTCCCGGCAATCTTGATTCCAGCTTGTGTTTCCTCCAGCCCAGCATTTCTCATGATGTACTCTGCATAGAAGTTAAATAAGCAGGGTGACAATATACAGCCTTGACGTACTCCTTTTCCTATTTGGAACCAGTCTGTTGTTCCATGTCCAGTTCTAACTATTGCTTCCTGACCTGCATACAGGTTTCTCAAGAGACAGGTCAGATGGTCTGGTATTCCCATCTCTTTCAGAATTTTCCACAGTTTATTGTGATCCACACAGTCAAGGGCTTTGGCATAGTCAATAAGGCAGAAATAGATGTTTTTCTGGAACTCTCTTGCTTTTTCGATGATCCAGTGGATATTGGCAATTTGATCTCTGGTTCCTCTGCCTTTTCTAAAACCAGCTTGAACATCTGGAAGTTCACAGTTCACGTATTGCTGAAGCCTGGCTTCAAGAATTTTGAGCATTACTTTACTAGCATGTGAGATGAGTGCAATTGTGCAGTAGCTTGAGCATTCTTTGGCATTGCCTTTCTTTGGGATTGGAACGAAGACTGACCTCTTCCAGTCCTGTGGCCACTGCTGAGTTTTCCAAATTTGCTGATATATTGAGTGCAGCACTTTGACAACATCATCTTTCAGGATTTGAAATAGCTCAACTGGAATTCCATCACCTTCTCTAGCTCTGTTCGTAATGATGCTTTCTAAGGCCCACTTGACTTCACATTCCAGGATGTCTGGCTCTAGGTGAGTGATCACACCATCGTGATCATCTGGGTCGTGAAGATCTTTTTTGTACAGTTCTTCTGTGTATTCTTGCCACCTCTTCTTAATATCTTCTGCTTCTGTTAGGTCCATACCATTTCTGTCCTTTATCGAGCCTATCTTTGCATGAAATGTTCCTTTGGTATCTCTGATTTTCTTGAAGAGATCTCTAGTCTTTCCCAATCTGTTGTTTTTCTCTATTTCTTTGCACTGATCGCTGAGGAAGGCTTTCTTATCTCTCCTTGCTATTCTTTGGAACTCTGCATTCAGATGGGAATATCTTTCCTTTTCTCCTTTGCTTTTCACTTATCTTCTCTTCCCAGCTATCTGTAAGGCCTCCTCAGACAGCAATTTTGCTTTTTTGCATTTCTTTTCCATGGGGATTGTCTTGATCCCTGTCTCCTGTACAATGTCACGAACCTCTGTCCATAGTTCATCAGGCACTCTGTCTATCAGATCTAGTCCCTTAAATCTATTTGTCAGTTCTACTGTATACTCATAAGGGATTTGATCTAGGTCATACCTGAATGGACTAGTGGTTTTCCCTACTTTCTTCAATTTAAGTCTGAATTTGGCAATAAGCAGTTCATGATCTGAGCCACAGTCTGCTCCCGGTCTTGTTTTTGCTGACTGTATAGAGCTTCTCCATCTTTGGCTGCAAAGAATATAATCAGTCTGATTTCAGTGTTGACCATCTGGTGATGTCCACGTGTAGAGTCTTCTCTTGTGTTGTTGGAATAGGGTGTTTGCTATTACCAGTGCGTTCTCTTGGCAAAACTCTATTAGCCTTTGCCCTGCTTCATTCTGTACTCCAAGGCCAAACTTGCCTGTTACGCCAGGTGTTTCTTGACTTCCTACTTTTGCATTCCAGTCCCCTATAATGAAAAGGACATCTTTTTTGGGTGTTAGTTCTAGAAGGTCTTGTAGGTCTTCATAGAACCATTCAACTTCGGCTTCTTCGGCATTACCAGTCAGGGCATAGACTTAGATTACTGTGATATTGAATGGTTTGCCTTGGAAACAAACAGAGATCATTCTATCGTTTTTGAGATTGCATCCAAGTTCTGCCTTTTGGACTCTTTTGTTGACCATGATGGCTACTCCATTTCTTCTAAGGGATTCTTGCCCACAGTAGTAGATACAATGGTCATCTGAGTTAAATTCACCCATTCCAGTCATCTTGGTTCGCTGATTCCTAGAATGTCGACGTTCACTCTTGCCATCTCCTGTTTGACCACTTCCAATTTGCCTTGATTCATGGACCTAACATTCCAGGTTCCTATGCAATATTGCTCTTTACAGCATCGGACTTTGCTTCTATCACCAGTCACATCCACAGCTGGGTATCGTTTTTGCTTTGGCTCCATCCCTTCATTCTTTCTGGAGTTATTTCTCCACTGATCTCCAGTAGCATATTGGGCACTTACTGACCTGGGGAGTTCATCTTTCAGTGTCCTATCTTTTTGCCTTTTCATACTGTTCATGGGGTTCTCAAGGCAAGAATACTGAAGTGGTTTGCCATGCCCTTCTCCAGTGGACCACATTCTGTCAGACCTCTCCACCATGACCCATCCGTTTTGGAGCCACCAGGGAAGCCCATAATTCTTTTTAATGGCTGAGTAATATTCCATTGTGTATATGTACCACAGCTTCCTTATCCATTCTTCTGCTGATGGACATCTAGGTTGCTTCCATGTCCTGGCTATTATAAACAGTGCTGCGATGAACATTGGGGTACACATGTCTCTTTCAATTCTGGTTTCCTCGGTGTGTATGCCCAGCAGTGGGATTGCTGGGTCATATGGCAGTTCTATTCCCAGTTTTTTAAGGAATCTCCACACTGTTCTCCATAGTGGCTGTACTAGTTTGCATTCCCACCAACAGTGTAAGAGGGTTCCCTTTTCTCCACACCCTCTCCAGCATTTATTGCTTGTAGGCTTTTGGATAGCAGCCATTCTGACTGGCGTAAAATGGTACCTCATTGTGGTTTTGATTTGCATTTCTCTAATAATGAGTGATGTTGAGCATCTTTTCATGTGTTTGTTAGTCATCTGTATGTCTTCTTTAGAGAAATGTCTGTTTAGTTCTTTGGCCCATTTTTTGATTGGGTCGTTTATTTTTCTGGAATTCAGCTGCAGGAGTTGCTTATATATTTTTGAGATTAATTGTTTGTCCGTTGCTTCGTTTGCTATTATTTTCTCCCATTCCGAAGGCTGTATTTTCACCTTGCTTATAGTTTCCTTTGTTGTGCAAAAGCTTTTAATTTTAATTAGGTCCCATTTGTTTATTTTTGCTTTTATTTCCAATATTCTGGGAGGTGGGTCATGGAGGATCCTGCTGTAATTTATGTCGGAGAGTGTACTAAACACATTTTTTAGCATTTCTTTTGGACCTTAAGGAAAATCTTTCTGATGGGGGCATGATAGTCCTTATTTGATGTAGAAATTTCTCTCCTTGTGGACATTAGGCTTGCCTTAAAATTTTTGCTACTATAAAGAATGCTGTGATAAACATCCTTGCCTTTGTCTTTTATTTCTAATCAGTTCTTTAGGCCAGACTTTAAGGAGTGACGTGAGACAGTCAGGGGTAGTGGACATGTCTAAGCGCTCCCTGCCCTGCCCTCCACCTCCCTGGCCACATAGCACCCAGAGCCTTTTTCAAAACCATCTGTGCTTGGAAGAACCTGCATCCCTATACCCTGATCAACATTTTTCATTACTATTGATAACTAATGTTATTATTATTTACCAAACAGATCAAAAACAGGGTACCTTGTGGTTAAAGTTTTTTTACTATTATCAGTCATATATTTATTGCATAGTTATAGTTCTATTTTGAATTGTCTTGGGGGTAAGAAGTCAAGTTTAAGTGTTTTTTCCCCTGTTGATTTGCAACATTTTGGGGGGTGGGGCACACCGCATGGTATGTGGTATCTTAGTTTCCCAGCCGGCGACCGAACCCTCACCCCTGCATTGGGAGCACAGGGTCAACCACTGGACCTCCAGGGAAGTCCCAGTTTGCAAGGTATTTTTAATATCTTAAGGACAACAATCCTTTGCTGTTTGTTATAAACGTTCTTCTCACATGGCATTTGACTTTCAATTTTACGGGGAGGGTTGATGTTATAAAATTTGAAAATTTTAAGTAACCAAATTTGTTGATCTGTTTCTTCCACTGCTTTTATAGAGAGTCCCACCTGATATTAGTTAAATATTTACCTCTGTTTCCTTCAAGTTTAGGTAATGCTTCATGTATTTTTCCATCTTTATTGTTTCTTTCCCCTTATTTTAAAAGGAATACTTGTTTGCTATAAAGGATGGGGTGGGATGGGAGGGAGGCCGAAAAGGGAGGGGATAATATATGTATGCTTATGGGTGAGTCACTTCATTATACAGCAGAAACTAGCACCCTATTGTAAAGCAATTATATCCCAGTAAATTTTTTTTTTAATTTTTAAAAAAGGAAATAGAGAAGATGTGGTCTCTGCACCTAAAAAAAAAGCTTATGGGAAATATGGAAGTCTTATTTATTTTTATTCTTAACTACTTTTTTAATCTGTAATTTATTATGGTACACAATGTGAGGAGAATATCTAACTTGAGGATCTTCCCAATAACTAGTTATCCCAAAACCATTTGCTGAGCAGCCTGTTTTTCTCTTGAATTGTACAAGAAATTATTTGGTACATGAACACCGTTTTTCCAAAATATGTACCCCTTCCAATTTGTTTCAATTCCTGTGGCTATGTAATATTCCTTAACAGTTCATATCACTTTCTTGTTATTTTTCTTTTTCAAAAACGCCTTAGCCAGTTCTTGTCTGCTTGTTCTTTTAAATACACATGAAATTATTTTTGTCAAGTTATACCAGTGACAAACTGATTGGAATGGCTTTAAATGGAGTTTGGGCTTTCTTCTGATGGGTGTGCTGAACTGAGGTGAGCTTCAGACAAGGGAGTGATGTGTTGCGGTCTGTGTTTCCCATGGCTCCTCTGACCTGACACATGGGTCAGGCATGAGTATGGGTAGGATGTGCCACAGCTTTCCAGGAGAAAGATGCTAGGCTGGAATGACACAGAGGAAATACCTTAAAGAGATAATACGGAGAGGGATGACATTGTGCTTGGGTGTGAAGACTAGAACAGAAGGGAATCTAGGATTATCCCTTAATCTCCCATTTGGTCAACTGGGTAAATCATGGTGCTTTTTACCAAGATAGAATTAATGGCTCTAAGTTTCTGTACTTTTGCTACTTAAGAAAAAAATGGACTACGTGCACTGGGCATGTGTATGTGTCAGTGTTTATCCAATAGTGAGGTGATATTATTCTTTTCACATAGTAGGAACTGAGGCTCACGTTGGTAAATGAGTTACTCTTGGTCAGACAGGGTGTATGTGGTGGCCCTGAGATTCACACCCTATTGGATCTACCAAAATTGAGGCTGATCCTCATACATAGAGTAAACATTGGCTAGCCCCTCCCAGTATCATTCTGTGCCAGACTCTCTTTTCCCCAAAGAGATGCTGAGCAGAAAAGGTCTAGAGCAAGCGCTTGGTCTTCTTTGTCACCCTTACATCGATGGACTCAATAAAGGATTGCTCAGTCTGGATTGTGTATCCCCAACAGATTTCTTAAAATCCTAACCCTCACTACTTCAGAATGTGACCTTATTTGGAAATAGAGCCATTGTCAATGTACTGTAATTGGTTAAGATGAGGTCATAATGGAGTAGGTGGACCTTTAGTCCACTATGACTGATGTCCTTCTAATAAGAGAGATGACAGACACAGGCAGAGACCGGAGTGATTCCAGCCTTCACAGGAGGGAGGATGTGTTGTCTATAGTTATCATGTGAGTTGAGAAGAAGGGAATTCTGATGCTGAGTCCCTGCTGGGGGCCAGCTTCTTAGTCTTTAGCAAGTTTGCTCATCTGAGCCTCACCATTCTGTAAAAAAGGTATTATTATCTCCATTTTACAGATGAGGAAACTGAGGCCTACAGACATTAAATGTCTCACCCAAAGGCCAGCTTTCTGCTTCTTCCTGGCTACACTCAGCTGAGTACCTCTGCCCATTTGTCATTGCTGGCTGTGGGGATCCGGCTGTCACACATATGTGTTTCAGCTGACAATGTGCAGGCCTATGGGCTAGGTTATTAGTACATTTGATAATCATAAAGAAATTGATCATTTTGTTCACTTTTTGATCTGAGATGCTTTTTATAGGCTTTTAAATTTAGAAACGTGTTTGAATGAAGTACTGTCATGAGCTTTTTAATTTCATGTCAGTAATTCTCAAACATTGCCTGAGTTTGTTAACCCAGTATTTGAGGTGGGATGGGGGTGGGGGGAGAGGAGAGGGAGGGGGGAGGGCTGTGTGTAAAAAAAAAAAAAAGCCCTTTCAACTTCATCTGTGATCACTTTTCAGGGCTGCTACTTAACTACCCAAATGTTGAGTCTGTATGTAATAATTACTGTGCTCCATTTTGTGAAGAGAGAAAGAAAGCTTGCAAAAGCAAAAATAAATGTCTCCTCATTCTGAGAGTGTGATACTTGAACTCTATGAAATGACTTTATTCTATATTTACCTGGGCACAAATAGTAACTATACCCCCAGTTCCTAAACAGAAGCTCCTGAAATATTGGGGGTGACTTTTTCTTTTATTTTAATATCGTTCGTTCAACACACGCATGACACAGAGTGGACTTTGAGTGTCAGTATGGAATCATGGTGAGAAACAAGACAGACTCCCTGGATCTACTACTCTGACACTACCAGAGGAGAAGAAAGTGGCTGTGGGCAAATCATTTCCCTTCACTGTGCCTCAGTTTCATTACCTATGAAATGGGAATAAAATCAGTCAGCAGCATCATCTTGAGGCTGAACTTTTGTCTTCATCATGGCAAACTGGTTGATTGACAAAATGAACTGGTCTCTAATAAATATATTGTGAACCACTCTTAAGAATCCTCCTAGCTCTGTGCTCTGGGATTCTATCAAAGTTGAAATTTTTTAATTAAGGGGCAGATTTTACGTCCAACTAGAACTTGGGAGCTTGAGGATGAATGTTGCAATTAACAAACAGAATTGGAAAAAGATTCCAGATCCACATTGCAGTCACCCCATAGCACTTATAACAGTACCATGTACATAGAAAGTACCCAGAAAGTGAGGTTCAATGAGGTAAGAAGAGAAGTGCTACAGTATGTTTGTTTTTTAATGGCTGAAAAAGTTTAGTAGGTCAAAAAATGTTGAGGTGTGTAGATGTACTGTGTATAGTGTTGTCCAGATGTGCAGTTATATTCCCCACAGAACACTGGTGCTTTAGTTTTATTGTATATGCCTCCAGAGATATTTTACACATATAAAAGCATATATTAGTATGTATCTCTTTCCCCACTTTTGTACAACATGGGAACACATAGCTCATGTTGCTATGCACCTGTTTCCTTCATTTAACAATACATTTAACAATATTGGAGATATTTCTCTACTAGTATGTAAAGAGCTTCCTCATGCAGTTTTCTAGCTGTATAGTATTCCTTTGCATGGATGTGCCCTACTTGCTTTAGCCAGAACCCTATTTATAGATGTTTAAGTGTGTCTGCTTGCTTGCTTTTACAAAAAATACCATGGAATAAGTTCGTGTATCCATCATTTCCCATTCAATATATGCATCTGAGTAATTTTAGTGGATATCAGGGTTCAAGGACACACACACATTACTAACCTTGCTGGGTGTTAACAAATTGCCTATTATCAAGGGTGCACCATTTTACACTCCCGGTTTTACCCTTGCTTCAGTGTGTTATCAGTGTGCTATGGGTCTGGGCCGTTCTCAAGAGTAAAAAATAGTATCTCAGGGAAGTTTTAATTTGCAGCACTCTTATTTTGGGTGAAGTTGAACATCATTTCCTTTCTGTAAATTGTGTCATTGTAGCTTTTGTTTCTATTAGATTATTGGGCTTTTTCCTAACAATTTGTGGGAGGTCTTTGTGGATGAGGGAAATAAGCTCTTTGTTAAATGAATTGAATATATTTCTTTTCTGTGTGTCATTATTCTTTTGATTTTGCTTATGTTAGTGTTTTGGTCTGCAAACATTCTTATTTTTATAAACAGTCATCCTTCTTTATCCCCAGGTTCTCTGTACATGGTTTCAGTGTCCTGAGGACTACCAAAGTCTGAAATACTAAATGGAAACTTCCACAAATAAACAATTCATAAGTTTTACGTTGTGTGCTGTTGTGAACAGCATGTCCCATTCCATCCCACCCAGGACATGAATCATCCTTCTGTCCAGCATATCCTACCTGTTAGTCACTCAGTAGCCACTTATCAGATCAGATCTCAGTATTACAGTGCTTGCTTTCAACTAACCCTGATTTTACTTATTAATGGCCCCAAAGTACAAGAGTTGTGATGCTGATAATTTAGATATACCAAAGAATAGTTATAAAGTATTTCCTTTAAGTGAAAGGAGAAAACTTCTCAATATGAGAAGGAAAGCAAAAAATGTATGATTGTATGCTGAGATTGCTAAGATCTACAGTAAGAATAAATCTTTTATCCATGAAGTTGTGAAGAAAAAAAAAAGAAATTTGTGCTAGTTTTTCTTTCGCACCTCAGACTACAAGAATTATGACCACTGGGTCTATTAAATGCCTCGTTTAAGGTGGAAAAGGCATTAAATTTGCACATGAAGATATTTTGGGAGAGAAAGAGACCATATTCACATAACTTTCATTACAGTAATTGTTGTAATTGTTCCATTTTATTATGTTATTGTTGTTAGTTTCTGATTATGCCTAATTCATAAAGTAAACTTTATTGTAGATATGCATATATATAGGAAAAAATATGGATACACAGTTTGGTACCATCCTAGGTTTCAGGCACCCACTGTGGGTCTTGAAATTTATCCTACACAGATATAACAAGGGGAAAATTATAATCCACTCTATCAATTCTATTCTTTAGATTTTTTATTTTATTCCATTGATCTTTCTATTCATGTGTCAATGCTAGACTTAATTATCATGATTTTATTATACGTTTTAATATATGATGGGACTGCGCTGATGTGCTTAGTTGCTCAGTACTGTCTGACTCTTTGTAACCCCATGGGCTGTAGCCCGCCAGGCTCCTCTGTCCATGGGGCTTCTGCAGTGGTTCAAGTCTTCTTTTGTATCTCTTAGAAGATTTAAGATTCTTCATGTACATATTGTAAATTTCTTATTAAATCTATTCCTAGGTATCTTGTATTTTCAAATAGGATAGGAAGAATAAAATAGAATAGAATTAAGATCTTTTCTGTCATTATCTCTTCTAACTTGGTTATTTTAATATAGGAAAGCTATTTACTCTATATTAAATTTCTATGTCACCATATTACCGGATTCTTTCATTGTTTCTGATTCTCTTGGGATTTCTAAATAAGCAATTATATTGAGAATCAAAGAGTTTTGAGCTAAAACTTGGATAGTGAAGGAAAATAGATAAGAATTATACTGATTTAAGAAAAAAATTGGAATTTGGGAATTACGTGAACTGATGTTTCTCTTTTGGGAGAGTGTATTTTGAAAACATTCTTAAAACATAAATAGCTGTTCAATAGATTTAAAGGTTTCCCTTTTTTCTTCTTTTTAATAGAAAACCTTGCTTTGAAAATGAAGTCAATGTAGAAGTTGAAATTTCAGTTCTGATAGGATTTAGCTTTAAACAAATAGATATCTATAATTCCTTATACTATTTGTGGCTCAGAAATTTTGACTTCGAAGTGGTATGCTCTTAAAAATAACCTGGTAGAGAGGAAAAATAACTCACTTAGAGCAAGTAAGTACCCAGCGCAGGGTAATAGGAAGAACCCAAAATCAAAAGTTTAAATACTTGAGTTCAAGCCATGGCTCTGTCAACGGTTCATCACAGTGTTGTCCACCTTGGTGGGCCTCAGTTTCCTAATCTCTAAAATAGGACTGATGATAACTACCTAACAGAGTTATTGTGAAAGATCAAATGAGATCATATATATTGAAAGCATGTAGCACACTGCAAGGCACATGGCTTATATACAACAAATGGTGGCTATTATTATTAATACATCTATTAATTTAAGTCATCCTTGGTGTGTTAAAGATACAGATCAGGCTGCTATAACATAGACTCCTAAATACTATAGTTATGAAGATGTGTTTTCTGCTTGTGTAACAATACAAGCAGTGGTATAGTGGCACCAAGGTATTGTACACCCAGGTTCTCAGTGTACTGTGACTCTACCATTCTCAACACATGGTATCATCCCATGGTCCCAGAAGACTGCTGCAGCTCTCATCATTGCCTGATCGCTTAGCCTTCAGGAAGTGAGAAAGAGAAGGCAGGGTGCATACACTTTCTCTTTAAGATCATGCCCAAGGAACTGCTCACATGACTTCTGCTCACATGCCATTCAGTTCAGTCCCTCAGCCGTGTCCGACTCTTTGCGACCCCATGAACGGCAGCACGCCAGGCCTCCCTGTCCATCACCAACTGCCAGAGTCTACCCAAACACATGTCCACTGAGTCGGTGATGCCATCCAACCATCTCATCCTGTCGTCCCCTTCTCCTCCTGCCCTCAATCTTTCCCAGCATCAGGATCTTTTCAAACGAGTCAGCTCTTCGCATCAGGTGGCCAAAGTATTGGAGTTTCAGCTTCAACATCAGTCCTTCCAATGAACACCCAGGACTGATCTCCTTTAGGATGGACTGGTTGGATCTCCTTGCAGTCCAAGGGACTCTCAAGAGTCTTCTCCAACACCACAGTTCCAAAGCATCAATTCTTCGGCACTCAGCTTTCTTTACAGTCCAACTCTCACATCCATACATGAGCACTGGAAAAACCATAGCCTTGACTAGACAGACCTTTGTTGACAAAGTGATGTGTCTGCTCTTTGATATGCTGTCTACGTTGGTCATAACTTTCCTTCCAAGGAGTAAGCATCTTTTAATTTCATGGCTGCAATCACCATCTGCAGTGATTTTGGAGCCCAAAAAAATAAAGTCAGCCACTGTTTCCAGTGTTTCCCCATCTATTTCCCATGAAGTGATGGGGCCGGATGCCATGATCTTAGTTTTCTTAATGTTGAGCTTTAAGCCAATTTTTTCACTCTCTTCTTTCACTTTCACCAAGAGGCTCTTTAGTTCTTCACTTTCTGCCATAAGGGTGGTGTCATCTGCATATCTGAGGTTATTGATATTTCTCCCAGCAATCTTGATTCCAGCTTGTGCTTCCTCCAGCCCAGCGTTTCTCATGATGTACTCTGCATATAAGTTAAATAAGCAGGGTGACAATATACAGCCTTGACGTACTCCTTTTCCTATTTAGAACCAGTCTGTTGTTCCGTGTCCAGTTCTAACTATTGCTTCCTGACCTGCATACAGGTTTCTCAAGAGGCAGGTCAGATGGTCTGGTATTCCCATCTCCTTCAGAATTTTCCACAGTTTTTTGTGATGCACACAGTCAAAGGCTTTGGCATAGTCAATAAAGCAGAAATAGATGTTTTTCTGAAACTCTCTTGCTTTTTCGATGATCCATCAGATGTTGGCAATTTGATCTCTGGTTCCTCTGCCTTTTCTAAAACCAGCTTGAACATCTGGAAGTTCATGGTTCATGTATTGCTGAAGCCTGGCTTGGAGAATTTTGAGCATTATTTTACCAGCGTGTGAGTGCGGTAGTTTGAGCATTCTTTGGGATAAACTAATCACATGGCCACTCCTAACTGCAAGGGAAACTGGGAAATGTAGGGTTTATGCCCTTCTAAAATAAACACCGGGAACAACTAGCAATTGGAGCCATACTTGGTATATGAAAATGACACTTCCCACATACCACCAGATGTCCCTGTGTCTGAGCCCATTTGTGACCTACTTTGGTGTGCAGAGGGGAGGGTTACAGGTGTGGAAAGGCTCAGGATCTGGTATCATGCCTTATTTAACTGTAAGGTCATGAAGGTGTATAACTACCATATCCAAATCAGCCTTGCTTTTTCTCTGGGACTTGCTTTGGGAGGTTGCCTTTTCATGAAGTGGATCTTATGGTGATTTTTTTTAATAAACTTTATTTGTTTGGTTTCTTTGGTTGTGCTGGGTCTTCATTGCTGTGCAGGGCTTTCTCTTGTTGCAGAGAGCAGGGGCTACTCTCTAGTTGTGGTGCACAGGCTTCTCATTGCAGTGGCTCCTCTTGTTGCAGAGCTTCAGTAGTTGCAGCTCCAAGGCTCTAGAGCACAGGCTCAATAATTGTGGCTCACCAGCTTAGTTGCTCCACAGCATGTGGGATCTTCCTTGGACCAGGGATCGAACCCATGTCTCCTGCATTGGCAGGTGGATTCTTTACCGCTGAGCCACCAGGAAAGTGCCCAGCTGTCTTGATATTTGTCTTGATATTTGATGTGGTAGACACTGTTGGTAGAGGTTGAACCTTGATTGTTTTTGCTACCATCTCAATGCATGGACAGTGCCAGACATACAGTAGATGCCTATACATGTTGATTGATGACAACTAGACTGATTCTAATGAAAGGATCATTTGGACACAAACGATAATCCTCAGTTTACTTCATTTGCTTAACAGCTCTGGATGTGATCATGTGCCAATGCTTTTATCTCAGGAGTTGTAGATGAGAGTGCTTTATGTATCAATCTTCTAATTAAGACCAGACAACAAAACCTTCCCTGTCTCTAAGACCACTTCTCTAATTAGGAAAAGTAGTAAGTAAAAAGATGGGGGGGAGTGGGGGAGGTACGGCATCTTTCCAGTTTGAAAGCTGTATTTAGGCTGGGACAGTTGTGCCTGTAATTATCCTGTCTGAGTTGACTTTAATAAGCATTATATTTAATGCTTTCCTCTCAAAGGGGAAAAAAGTGATTTTTGCAGCCAAGTGTATAAAACAGCTTTATTCACTAAGCTTGAAAGACATAGTCATCACTGTTGGATCTGTAGCAACTCTGAGCCAGAAACCTCATATCAGAGCCTTGGCCAGAAGGTAAGAGTTGATTGCTTTCAAGGAATCACAGGATTCAGGCTGGCTCAGGTCCTCCTCCTCTTCCCGTGACCATCTTCCAGTGGTAGACATGTGGGAAAACAGTGCTGGATGCAAGGCAGGCAGGATCAGCCTCTTGAGAACCTGACATTTAAACCATGTCCTCTTTCCGGGTTTAAGGCATCACCATCTGCTCATTGCCCAGCTAGAAACCTGGGTCAATCCCTTTAACCCTGCATTCCAAGGGTCCCTACCAGGCTAACCAGCACCCTCCCTACCTTACTTCAGACCCTTCACATTCTCCTGCTTCCATCACATTTTCTATCTTGCCACCTAACTTACCTCTTCTTTCTCTTCTCGTCATTAAACAGTTTTTTTAAAAAAATAAAAGTAATATGACTACATTTGGAAAACATAAAAAAGTAAGAAATAATCATGTATAATACTACATCGTAACAGCTATCATCAACTTTTATAACATTTCCTTGTAGTATTTTATTTATTTATTTAAACCACACTGTGACGTGTAGGACCTTAGTTCCCCAACCAGGGATCAAACTCACACCCTCCTGCATTGGAAGCACAAAGTCTTAACCACTGGACCACCAGGGAAGTCCCTATTTCTAGTATTTTTTAATCATAAGCATAATTATTCTTATAATTTTAATTATAGTTTATAAACAGCCTTTTATCTCAATGGGTTCCAAAGCCTTTTCCAAAAAATTCTAGTCAGTTCTCTAGATGTATCATTTTTTATTTTATGACTCTCCTGTTATGAGATACTTTGGTGGGCTTCTAATTTTTCATATTTACAAATAGCACTGCAGTGAACATTTTCACTTGCATATGCATAACCTTTTCAGTGTTTTGAATTATTTCTTTGGGATAGATTCACGAGTTCAAAGGAAATGAAGTTTCTAATATTGCAGAAATGATGTTCAGAAGTTGTACACCAATTTGTAATGCCATAAACAGTGGCATAAACAGTGGCATAAACACATAAACAGTGTTTGAAAAACTTTCAATACCTATGAGTATCTTTCTGAATTTTTGTTGTTGTAAAAAAAGGGAAAATTATCCATGGGAAAAATTTGTTTTATTCTTATTGGAAAAAGTAATACATAGTTGTATAAAATGAGAGAAGCCAAAAGAAAACTAAACTCAACTATAATTTTGCCCTCAGTGAACCATAAACATTGGTAATATTATGGCCTGTATTCTATCTGAAGTTTTAAGCAAATGTATATAAAATTTCTTTTGCTTTCATTCTTCCTTTTTTTACATTGACTAGAAATATTTTCCACATAACAGTTTTATGCTATGTTAATTTTTTAGGACATTAAATATTGTTTTCACACAATTCCCCATTTTTGGAAATATATATTGTTTTCAATTTTCTGCTATCTGAAATAATATTGTATGACCATGTTTACAACTAAATCTTTACACATTTTAAACAAATGAATAGATAAAGAAGTTGTGGACTTTTAAACAATAGAATATTACTCAGCCATAAAAAGGAACAAATTTGAGTCAGTTGCAGTGAGGTGAATGAAACTAGAGCCTCTTATACAGAGTGAAGTAAGTTAGAAAAAGAAAAGCAAGTATCATATATTCATGCATATATGTAGAATCTAGAAAAATAGTACGGATGAACATAGTAGAGAATGGACTTGTGGACACAGTTGTGGAAGCTGAGGGTGGGACAAATTGAGAAAGTACCACTGACATATACACATTATCATATGTAAAACAGATAGTTAGTGAGAAGTTGCTAAGTAACGCAGGAAGACCAGCCCGTGATGACCTAGAGGGGTGGGATGCGGGGAAGGGAGGGAAGTGCAAGAGGGAAGGACTATATATATATAATATATATTTATAAATATATAATTATGGCTGATTTGTGTTGCTGTACAGCAGAAACAAACACAAAATTGTAAAGCACTTTTCCACCAATTAAAAAATAAATAAAAATTTTTTTTAAAAAATGGAAAAAAAGACTCTTGTTTATAAGTACTCTCTCTGACTTGTGTCTTCTGCACTGGATATTTATTACAATGTTAACAGAGATATACACTGGAAAACTTTTAGGTGAAAACCTGTCTTGTTTGACTTGTAATTCATGTAATTAAAGAGGTAGAGACTTTTTCATATGTTTATTGGACAGTTGTACTTCCTTTGGAATTGTTTATTTGTTACGTTCTTAAATTTTCCACTGGATATTTTAACTCTTTCCTATTTTGCAAAATAATTTTCAGTTTTTAAACTGCCTTCCAATTTTATTTATTCTGGTTTGACTTTTTTGTTTATTTGTGGGGTTTTTTAAATTCTAAATCTTGTTCTTCATGACACCTATGTTTATTGTCATATCCTGGAAAGGTCTTTTGCCTCTCAACATCATAAATATTTTCTTCTAGTACTTCAAAGGTTTAATTTTTTACACTTAAATCTTTAAACTCTCTATACTTCATCTAGCCAGGTGCTGACTGTGGATTATAATCTTTTCTTCTCCAAATAGGTAGTGAGGAGTTCCAAATGGTAATGTCATAGAGATCACTAGCTGGTTACTTTAAATGTCAACTCTTTTCAAATTAATATGTACATTTTGTATAATTTCTGTCAATCTTAATGAGATATTTTGGAAATTTGACAAAATGAGTCTAAATTTTATCTAGGAGAATAAATGTTTTAAGAACAACCAAGAAAATTTTAAAAGGAAAAAGTTTCAAAAGGAGGGATTTTAGGTTATCAGATAGTAAAATATATTATAAAGATATAACAATGAAAATGAAAGTGTGTAATCAGTATAAGAACAGTCAAATCAATGAAACAATAGAAATTTCAGAAACTCAAGAACATAGAATTGAGTATAATTTAGTGTAGTGTATCATTAAGAGTGGGGCTTCCCTGATGGATCAGATGGTAAAGAATCTACCTGCAATGTAGGAGACCTGGATTCGATCCCTGGGTTGGAAAAATCCCCTGGAGAAGGGAATGGCTACCCACTCCAGTATTCTTGCCCAGAGAATTCCACGGACTGGCAGGGCTACAGTCCATGGGGTTGCAAAGAGTCAGACATGACTGAGCAAGTAACACTTTCACTTTTCACTTTCATCATTAGAGTAAAATAGTTCAGATCAGTGAGAAAAGAAAGGATTGCTTTCATGTTGAAATTTCATCCTTACAATTCTAGAATAAATAAGATTTGGACACCATATATTATTCTTTTAGTCTGTGTTTAAATTGGATATTCGATATATTATTTAGGACATTAGGTGACACTAGTAAGTGACACTGATCCATATAGTTATAAAGTTTGGGTATCAGAACTGAACCTGATATCTCTAATCATCCTCCTCCCTCCCCCATTTGCCAGGAATCCAGAATCATCGTATCTCCCACATTTCACAAAGCTATCTGTCCCCTCATTTCCCTGGGCTCCCCACTTCCACTTAGGCTTCTGCCCCGCCCATTGTCCTAACAGCCACATTGACTTTTTTTACATAAAATGTCTATTTGTTAAGTTTTATAATCAGAAGTGTAAGTTGCTTAATTAGCTTTTAAAATATTATTATTGAGGTGAAGTACACACAAAAGCTACCACTGTAACTGTTTTAAAGTGTACGATTCAGTGGCATTAAGTATATTCACGATATTGTGCAACCATCACCATTATCTAGTTCCTGAACTTTTTTAATACCCCAAATGGAGATTGCATGCTTATGAAGCAGTCACTTCCCATTCTCCCCTACCTCCAGCCTCTGTAACCACTCATCTGCTCTTTGTCTCTATGGACCTGACCCACTTTGGATAGTTCATATAAATGGAATCATACAGTACATAGTCTTGTGTGACTAGCTTATTATTTAGCATAATGTTTGCAAGATTCATCCATGTTATAGCATATATCTGTACCTCATTCTTTTATGGCTGAATAATATCCCGTTGTATGAATATATCACATTTTCTTTATCCATTCATCCATCAATGAATGTTTGGGTTAATTCTATTTTTTGGCTATTGTGATAAAGCTGCTATGGGCATTTGTGTTCAAGTATTTGCTTGAGTATCTGTTTTCAAACAATGGACCTGTTTTTGATGGAAGAATGGAGTTGCTGAGTCATATGGTAATTTTATATTTAGCTTATTGAGGAACTGCCAAACTATTTTTCAAAGCAGCAGAATCATTTTACATTCCTACCATCAATGTGTGTATGAATGTTCCAGTCGACTCTACATATTTTCCAACACTTACTATTTTCCTTTTAAAAAAACTTACGGTCACCCTAGTGGTTATGAAGTGATATCTCATTCTTTGGATTTGTATTTCACTGATGGCTAATAATGTTGAGCAGTTTTTCATGTGTTTTGGACAATTTGTATATCTTCTTTGGAGATAATCAAATTCTTTGCCCATGTTTTAATTGGGTTATTTTTCTTTTTTTGTTGAGTTGTGAAAGTTTTTTCTACATTCTGAATACTACACTCTTACAAGACATATAATTTACAAATATTCTCTCTCATTCTATGGGTTGTGTTTTCACTCTCTTGACAGTATCTTTTGATGCACAAAAGTTCTTAATTTTGATGAAGTCCAGTTTATCTATTTTTTTCTTTGGTTACTTATTCTTTTGATGTCATATTTAAGAAACCACTGCCAGATTCAGACAGTTACTGTTTAGAGGAGTGAGGGAATGCAGAAACAATGAAAAGGCAGTCAAGAAACAATGGTGCAATGATGGGAAGGGTCCAATTCCTCCTCAAGGGATATATGTAACAATCTGATACAAATTTCTGAGTTCTTCTACAGGACCTAAGGCCCCAACTTAGGTGAAGGATGGTATCTTCAGGCTGAGCACAAGCACTTGGACCCCAGACTATTTGGTACCACAGGCTGATGATTGAGATTCCTGTTATCTCCCTACCAACCAATCAGAGGAAGGTCACACACCCTACAGACCTCACCTCAGATTTTGCCTATAAAAATCATTCCCTAAAAATGATCAGAGAGTTTGGGCTTTTTGAACATTAGCTGCCCTGGCCTTCTTGTCTGGCACCTTACAATAAACACTGCACATTCCTTCAAAAAAAAAGAAAAGATAAAAAGAAACCTTTGCCAAATCCAAGGTTAAAAGAAATCTCCCCTCTGTTTTCTGCTAAATTTAGCTCTTAAATTTAAATCTTTGATCCTTTTTGAGTTAATTTTTGCATATGGTGTGAGGTAAGGGTGGAGAAGGAAATGACAACTCACTTCAGTATTCTTGCCTGGGAAATCCCATGGACAGAGGAGCCTGGCAGGCTGCAGTCCATGGGGTCACAAAGAGTCAGACATGACTGAAGCGACTAAGTGTGCATATGTGAGGTAAGAGTCCAGCTTCATTCTTTTGCATGTGTATATCCAGATCATCTGCTCCATAGGCAGAATGTGGTCCATCTCAGAAGGTGAGAGCAGCCCTAAAATATGGGGTAGTTAGTTTTTATGAGCTCAGTAATTTTATAGGCTAATACATGGAAGGATTATTCTAGCTATTTTGGAGAAGGGGCAAGGATTTCCAGGATTTGAGCTACCACACACTTTTTGGCCTTTTATAGTTAGCCTCAGAACTGTCATGGTGCCTATGGGATGTCATTTAGCTTGCTAATGTATTAAAATGAGCTTATAATAAGGCTCAAAGTCTGCTGGAAGTCTAATCTTCCACCACCTTGGGTGTAATCAGTTGTGTTTTATCCACAGTGGTTCTACCATTCTTTTAAAGGTTGTGCCCTACCCACTTCCCTCCTGTTTCAACTTGAGGTCTCCTCGGGCCCATAAAACTCTTTATTGCCCCAGGGCCTTTGCACATGCTCTTCCCTCTACCTTCCATATCTCTTCTTGTTGCATGTCACCTAGTTAAGTGTGACTCTGTTGGGGAGCCTTACCTAAATCATCAACCTACATATAGTAGTTAGGTTTCCTCTGGTTATTCTCTTTCATAGTTCTTTGAAGTTCTTTTCATAGTTCTTATGAAGTTCTCTTTCATAGTTCTTTCTTGATAGCAGTGACCTCTGTTGTAACTAATTATTGGTGTGGAGCCCAGCTTGCTCCTACTGGGGTCTTGGGGAGGGGTAGGCTGGTGTGCTGCAGTCCATGGGGTTGCAAAGAGTCAGACCCGACTGAGAGACTGAACAACAAGGGTGTTGTAACTAATTATTGATATGACTTTTGGTTTATTCTTGCTTTTTCCATGGACTTTTGGTATCGTGATGGTAGGTGCCATGTCTGTCTTTAGTTCACCACTAAAACCTCTGCCTGGCCAGGTGTCTTTCACATGATAGACACTTGGTCAATATTTACCCAAAGTATGAAGAATGGCAGTAGCTAGTAAATAGAACTGGGAAGATTTCTATATTTCTTAAGATGTAAAAAAAAGTTAGAGTAATTGAAAATTGTCCATTCCTTAAATGGCTCAAGCAACATGCTTAAAACCTTAGTTGAACCCCAGACTGGTCAACTTTCATAATACTTATTTTTCTTTTAAAAAATGTTTTTTTAAATGCTGGAGAGGGTATGGAGAAAAGGGAATGTTGATGGGAATGTAAGTTGGTGCAGCCACTGTGGAAAACAGTATGGAGGTTCCTCAGAAAACTAAAAATAGAATTACCATATGATCCAGCAATCCTGCATCCAGACAAAATTGTAATTCAAAAAGATATATGCACTCCTATGTTCATAGCAGCACTATTCATGATAGCCAAGATATGGAAACAACCTAAATTCCCATTGATGGATGAAATGGATAAAGAAGATGTGGTACATATATACAATGAAACTTTACTCAGCCATAAAAAAAAAATGGAATAATGCCATTTGCAGCAACATGGATAAAACTAGAGATTATCATACTAAGCGAAGTAAATCAGGAAGAGAAAGACAAATATCACATGGTATCACTTATATGTGGAATGTAAAATATGACACGAACGAACCTATCTATGGAACAGAAACACAATCAGGGACATAGAATATAAACTGGTGGTTGCCAAGGGGGAGGGAGTTGGATTGGGAGAGTGTTGGACTAGGAGTTTGGAATTCGCAGATGCAAGGTGTTGTATAAAGGATGGATAAACAACAACGTCCTGCTGTATAGCACAGGGAGCTATATTTAGTATCTTGTGATAAGCCATAATGGACAAGAATATGAAAAAGAATATATATATATATATACACACACACATATATATATATGTATGACTCAGTTATACATATGCTCTTTTATGCTTACACAAAATCCCTACATATGAATATGTACAATAGCGTTATCTATAATCACCAAAAATTGGGAAAAAACTCAAATGTCCCTCAGTGGGTGAATGGATTAAAAAAAAAAACAAAAAGCACTTGTACATTCATATAATGGTATATTACTCAGCAATGAAAAAGGAACAAACTATTAATGCATGTAATAACTTGGATGAATCTTAAATATGCTATATACTAAGTGAAGGAAACCAGTTTCAAAAGGTTATATACTCTATGTTTTCATATATTAATATGTCACATCCTGGAAAAGGCAAAACGGTAATAATAGGGAACAGATCAGTGGTCACCAGGAGTTAGGGGTAAGGGATGGTCTGACTGCAAAGGAATTGCATGAGGGAATTCTGGTGTTTTGATGGAAATGATTGTCCTTTGTCCTATGTGTTAGTCGCTCAGTCATGTCCAACTCCGCAACCCCATGGACTGTAGCCCACCACGCTCCTCTGTCCATGGAACTCTCCAGGCAAGAATACTAGAGTGGGTAGCCATTCCCTTCTCCAGGGGATCTTTCTGACCCAGGGATCAAACTCGGGACTCCTGCATTGCAGGCAGATTCTTTACCACTAAGCCACCTGGGAAGCCCTCCTTTATCCTATAGTGAAGTCGCTCAGTCGTGTCTGACTCTTTACGACCCTATTGCCTGTAGCCTGCCAGGCTCCTCCACCCATGGGATTTTCCAGGCAAGAATACTGGAGTGGGTTGCCATTTCCTTCTGCAGGGGATCTTCCCCACCCAGGGATCGAACCCACACCGCAGGCAGACTCTTTACTGTCTGAGCCACCAGGGAAGCCCCCCTTTATCCTATAAGCAGTAGCAATTACAAGAATTACAAGAATCAATGCATGTCTTAAAACTCATAGAACTGTACAGTCAAAAGGTTTTATTGTGTTTTAATTTTTTAAAACTCTGGCCAGAATCTGAACAAAGAGAAGGCAGGTGGCCACAGGGCATTGGCCCCTACGCGTCTGGTATTGAATCACCTTCCTTTGGAAGGGGCTTCAGCGCTGAGTTTGGTAGCATGCTCAAGCCTCTCAAATTTCAGCTCCCTTTAAACGTAGGGTTCGTTTGCTACCTCGAACCAAAACGGCACATGGTAAGTGTTTTCACGTGGGTACCATTTCTGTGCCTCTAATGGGTTTCAGGGAAACGCTGTAGGTGGGTTGGGGTGCAGACGTGCGGATGAGCTTTCTCCAACTGAGGACTGCAGGCCACACAGGCCTGAGTGAATGTAGTGGCACAGATGGGACTGCACTGGGACCACACAGATGCACAACCTGCTTCAAATCTTTCAGAGCCAGAAATTCCCTGCAACTAAGAGGAAACAGAGAGGCAGCCTGGGGTGCTGGAAATATCACTGGCCTGGAGACAAGGGAAGGTTTGGTGAGATGGTGGGCTGGGTAATGAAAGGGATACAGGAAGTCAGGCCTAGGTTCCCTGTGCCCAGTAACAGCCAGAGCTGTTCCACTCTGATTCTTTTATAGACTGGGCCTCTGCAAGATGCCTTCTATTTAAAGAGCAGCTTTCTGCTGGAGAAGGCAATGGCACCCTACTCCAGTACTCTTGCCTGGAAAAAAATCCCATGGATGGAGGAGCCTGGTAGACTGCAGACCATGGGGTCGCTAAGAGTCGGAAACGACTGAGCGACTTCAGTTTCCCTTTTCACTTTCATACATTGGAGAAGGAAATGGCAACCCACTCCAGTGTTCTTGCCTGGAGAATCCCAGGGACGGGGGAGCTTGGTGGGCTGCCGTCTATGGGGTCGCACAGAGTCGGACACGACTGAAGCGATTTAGCAGCAGCAGTTTCTGCTGCTTTAAACAAGGTTTAATCACTACAGGGGGCTTCCCTGGTAGCTCAGTTGGTAAAGAATCTGCCTTCAATGCAGGAGACCCTGTCGATTCCTGGGTCAGGAAGTTCCCCTGGAGAAGGGATAGGCTACCCACTCCAGTATTCTTGGGCTTCCCTGGTGGCTCAGATGGTAAAGAATCCACCTGCAATGCAGGAGACCTGAGTTCGATCCCCAGGTTGGGAAGATCTCCTGGAGGAGGACGTGGCAACCCACTCCAGTATTCTTGTCTGGAGAATCCCCATGGATAGAAGAGCCTGGTGGCTACAGTCTATGGGGTCTCAAAGAGTAGGACATGACTGAATGATTAAGCATAATCACTACAGGACCAGATGATCTCTAAGATTCCTTAGGTGCCCTATGATTCCCTGTGCCAGCAAGAAGTAAGCTGTGGCTCCCCCCGCTGTGGGCAGTGGCCCCAGCTCCCACTGAGGGAGAGATACTGGCCTAGTAATTCTGGATTCATGAGAGCTTCACTCTGGAAAATTGCTTCTGATATGCTTGGGGGTAGAAAGTATCTCGAATGAAGCTCCAAATAATTTGAATGTGATGACATTTTAAGTTGTGTGGAGTGGAGGGTAATCTTTAAAGAATATTCCCATCTGAGTTTGCAAACCTGTTTGTACAAACAAATGAAATGCAATTTTCTTCGTGGAATTATCAGCACGTAGGACCTTGCGTTATAATTTTGTGCTTGAGATAAGCTTCTTCCTCTTTTCTGACCACACACAGCCCCCAGGCTTTCACAAGACAAAGACAGACTGAGTTCAGACTCTTTTCCCATTAATTTTGGGGATTTTGGCCAAGGAGAAGAGAGAAAGCAAGGGCCAACCTGAGTGGATGGATGAGGCTGCAGGACTTGCCGTCAGTTGGATGACCCCGAAGACGGGCCAGTAGGTGGGGTGGAAGGGGGTGGTCAGGTTGAAAGTCAGAGGCCTGGCAAACAGATGGGGATTCAGGACAGAGAAACTGAGGCATGGGCTTATTGACGGACCCTCTGCCCAGTCATGCTCTGGCTACAAAGTCCAGTTTCTTTTGTGAAGCCCAAATCCTCCTGTTATGGATGATTTGGGGCCCCTGTCAAACATTTGATGGATTTTCTTTGTCACTACCACACATTGGGGCAGGTTGACTCCCGAAATCTGGGCAAACAGTGCCACATGTTAAACCTGAAGACAAGGAGAAGACTGTGGTAATGCTGAATCTGCCAGCCCTGTGTTATCAGTTAGAGGCAATTTTTTGGTTTGTTTCTAAAGCATTTTTGAACCCTCTATACATCAGGAGTTAAATGAGATCTTTTATGTCCCACACCATTAAGACCAAGAGGAAGTGAAGTCACTTAGTCATGTCTGATTCTTTGCGACCCCATGGACTGTAGCCTACTAGGCTCCTCCGTCCATGGGATTTTCCAGGCAGGAGTACTGGAGTGGGTTGCCATTTCCTTCTTGAGGGAATCTTCCCAATCCAGGGATCGACCCTGGGTCTCCCACATTGTAGGCAGATGCTTTTACCGTCTGAGCCACCCCCAAGAGAAAGCATTTATAAACTCCCCCTTACCCCAGGTCTCATGAGGTCTTTGTGAGCTGGGGTCAGAGCCAGCCTTCATGGGTGAGACCCTGTGACCCTGCACTCGGAGGGCCCCCTCTTTGGTGTAATGCTCTACTGTCATTAAATTCTTAAGAGTTTTTGAATGAGGGGACCCAAATTTTCATTTTGCACCAGACTCTGCAAATTAGGTAGCCAGTGTTGCCTGGTGTTTTAGGTCTGAATTATTGCTATTACATTTTTATTTTTATGTTGTATATCTTAACTGTCAAAAGTGTACTTAAAAACTATAATCAGTCTTATAACTCAGACTTACAGTGATCGTTTGAACTTCTTGCCTAACTTGCTGCCAGTCTAACTATAGGAGAAGGTGGACTGTGAGCCAACAAACAACTTTTTAAAATCCATGTGTGGGCTGTGGTCATGGAAAAAAATATAAGACACAAATGGATATATAATTGAGTTTTGGGGGGATTTTTACATTCACATGAAACCACTGTTTCATTGAGCAGACACTATATTGGGTGACTTTTGGATTCCAAGCCCTGTGCTGAAGAAGGGAACACAGAGAGACATAGTGCAACGCTTGCCCTCAAGGAACTCCCTGTCTAATTAAGTGTTTTTTCAGACTTTTTAAACATCAACACAGAGTATGGAAAAGCCATGTAGTCCACATGCAGAAAAGGTGAAACAATAGTTTCATAGGGCTTACTACTCACAGTGCCTTCTATTTTTT
Source organism: Giraffa tippelskirchi (assembly GCF_054371585.1). Lineage (NCBI taxonomy): Eukaryota > Metazoa > Chordata > Mammalia > Artiodactyla > Giraffidae > Giraffa > Giraffa tippelskirchi. Next base: position 114,624,441 of record NC_137280.1, on the reverse strand, counting down.
ATTCTGTTTCATTTTTTTTTAAATGCTAGTTGTACCACATGAAGTTGATTTCATAACCCATTAGCCTAAATTTTAAAAGCATTGCTGTGGGACTTCGCTGGTGGTCCAGTAGTTAAGACTCCATGCTTCAGATGCAGGGGGTGTGGGGAACTAAGATCCACATGCCATGTGGTGCGGCAAGAAAATTTCTTTAATTTTTAATACAAATAAAAAATAAAAGCACTGCCATAATGGGAAAGATTGATATGTAAGCAAATAGTATTTTGATAATAGGTAAGGGTGATGTGGACTTCTCAAATGAGTGTTATTTGCTCTGAGTCCTGAAGGATAAGGAGTTTTCCAGGGTGTTTGTGGAAATGAGGAATTCCAGACACAGGGGCCATGTCCATGACTGAAGAAAGGTAAGCATTCCACGGGGCGTGGGCACCTGGGAGTTGTCCTGGAAAGGAACATATAGTGGGAGGCTCAGTATGCCAGGCAAGGAGCTCCTTCACTATCCTGTGTAAGCCATCAGAAGATTTTTAAAAACAGTTTTATTTGAAGTATCATTTATACATCATAAAATTCACCCATTCTAAGTGTATAGTTCCTTGATTTTTAGTAAATTTATTCAGCTGTGCAACCACCTCCACTATTTTTAGTAAATTTATACAGCTGTGCAACCACCTCCACGATCCAGTTTTAAGACCTTTCCATCAGTCCAGAAATTTCCCTTGTTCCCATTTCCAGTCAATCCCCAATCCTACCTCCAACCTCAGGCACCACTGATTTGCTTTTTGTCTCTATAGATCTATCTTTTCTAGAAATTCCATACAAATGAATTAATACGTTACATGATGTTTTTATCTGGCTTCTTTCCCATGGCATCATGTTTCTGAGATTTATCCGTGTTGTTGCATGTGTTAGCATTCCACTGATTGGATATACCGCAGTTTATCCATCGGCCAATTGATGGACATTTGGATTGCTTCCAGTTTGGGGCACTGTGAGCCTTTGCATCCAAGTCTTTGTGTGGCCATTTGTTGTCATTTCTCTGGGGCAATCCTAGGAGTTGAAATGTTGTCACAATGGCTTCTGCAGCGGCTGCACCATTTCACATTCCCGTCAGCAACCTCCCCGGGTTCCAAGAATCTCCATGTCTGCTGGGGGTTATGAGCAGAGAAGAGACAGGATGGGGATTGCATTTAAAGAGATTGCTCCAGCTACAGGGTGGGGGTTAACTGGGAGGGAGAGGGAGGGGGCTGAGGCAGAGGCAAAGGGAGAAATCAAGGACTTGGGCTCAAACTAAGGCCTTGGGTGCTTAGAGAGGAGAGATGCCCCTGATAGGGCCAGGAGTCAAAAGGACAGGAGCCACAGAGCACTTCTCCTACTGGCTCCATGTCACACAGTTAATAAGAGGGAAAGAGAAGGTGGTGACCTGAAAGCGAAACTTGCAACTAGACTGAAACGATGGTGCTGAAGCCCCTGGCCCATCTCAGGTTCCATCGAGAAAGTTGGGCTCAGTAGTCTCATCCCTCAGGACTGTTCACAAATCCTCTGAAGAAAGTGGTTTCCAGCCCTGGATTCCATCTGAATCACCTGGGAAACTCTAAAATCTGCTGACTGGTCCTGGTGACCATCATGGGTGCACCCAGGACATAGAAAGGTTTAAAGATCCCAGGTGAGTGCAGTGTGGATCTGAGTGAGCACCACCCTCCAAGGCAAGTTCACCGACTCTGGTACACATGCTTTTAACCCCTGGGGAGTTTGACAAGCTGCAGTTGTCTGGGTCTTATCCAGAACTTTTGGTATAATTCGCAAAGGGTGACAGCCAGAACTTAAAAAATCTCCACAGGTGATCATATTGTGAGGCCAGGTTTGAGAACCGCTGCTCAAGGCAGTTTGTTTGGAACCAAGAGTCAATTCTGAGCAGATGCTTCCAATGCCAGCATTTCCTATGTGTGTTCTTGATTCTCTTGGATTTCAGAAGTAGATCAAGAAATCTTTTTTTTTCTTTTGAAATGCACAGATCATTTTTCCAAAGCAATTTTATAGTACATGTTGTTAAAAAAAATAAAATTGGATTCCAGTGTACATGTTCTGTAAATCCATCTGGTTTACATATAATATTTACAAATACAGATACCAAAAGAATTTAAAGATGTTTGTGGGTAAGGAACCAGCATATTAGCTATGTGTTGCCTACTCTGTGGTCTACACAGCACATGTATACATAAACACACATCAGACACTTATGATGAACTGAGTAACTATAGGTAAAACAGTTTATTGCCAGGATCCCAGATCATAATGGAAAGCTCATTTATGTATACTTTTCTGGCCTAAGTATTTTCAGACAGTAAATTAAATAAACAAAAAGGATGGCTTGTACCTTTTAGTTCCTCCAGGTGTTTGGCCCTTGTGCATTTTTACCCATGAAACTCAAGTATCTTTTAACTCTTACAGCAGTAACTTAATAAAGCGGCTGGTTTTATTTTTTAAAGTTGGGTTGTTTTACCAAGTGCCCTGCATATTAAGTTCTCTAGGTACTATTTGCAATCTTCAAACTTAATGCCTTAATCCCTTGGTGTGGTCCAGAGCAGAGTTTCAGGGGGAGGCAAGTGCCACAGAGGAGCCTTGCCTCTGCTTGTTTTAGGCCCTTGGATTATGACACATTGGCTAAGGTTTTTTGAGGCCTGAACAGAAGCCTTGGGTCAATTTTAAGTCAACTTCAGTTTTTATTCACTGTGGCCATCAGGGGCCTCTAAGCCTATGATGGGCACAGAGACCAGTCCCCCCAGGCATAAGCGGAGGCCTGCCCCACCATCCTCCATCTCCCTGGGTCCAGTTTCTCAGTGACCTCAGGTCTAGGTCAGTTTCTTGACTTCTGCATCTAGAACAATGGAAATGATCCTGAGCCTGGCCTCAGAGGGGGCTGATGAGTAAGGAGAGCACAGAGTCTCCGCTAGGGGGACTCAAGTGGGACAGTGGCATCCTCAGGGCCTGTTTCCTTGGAACTCAGAGCAGCACCAGGGCTATAGGCTCAGAGGCTGGATTCCCTAATCAGGGATTGCCCCCCACCCCCACCCTACCACACCTTCATGCCTCCACTAGGAAGTCTCACGGGTGGGGCTTGTACTGGATCCAGGTTGACATAGATGAGGGCCAGCTGCTGGGGCCCTCCAGCTTCTGGTCACTGTGCTCCTTTCCTCACCTCTCCCCTCTGCGCAGGCCTGTTTCATCCAAGGTAGGGCATAAAAAGTCAGAAGGTGATTATGATCACACCACCACCCCACCTCCTACCAGGAATGAGATGAAAGAGCAAGAGTGTGGTCCACTGAGGTGGAGGCGATTATACTGTCTCAAAGAACATTGTACCTGGAGACAAACATCCCAAGTTCAAGTACCCTTTCTATCACTTCAGAGCTCTGTGATCCTTGGGGAACAGACAGCTGGGAAAAGAGGAATTTTCATGCGATGAGGCTCCGAGAGTACTCTGTCAACTGCATAGGCTAGACTGACCCTGATTCCACTACCTTCCGCAGTGCAGCTTTGACTGACAAGTTGTACACTTCCTTTGCATAATGGGGGTATCTCCCCTCAAATATTAAATGAACGGAACCCATCAGGAGTTTAGCACAGTTTCCAGACAGTTAAGCACCTGATCAGTGTTAGCTGTTAGTTCTGTGCCCTATACAGGTGCACTGTGAGGGGAGCGGGGCTCATCTCCAGGTTCCCACCCTCTTAGCTCAGTAGGGACGACTTAACTGTGTCACCAGAGACCACACAATGACAGCATGAGAAAAGCAGCAGCTCATCCACCATCCTGGTGCTTTTGTTCTGAGGCATTCCTGGTGAAACCTTGATTATGGTACAATTTGGGGAAAGCAAATGGGGCATTTCCAGGTGGTTTTCAGCAGAGATGGTGTTCTGTGCATTCTCTCTATGAAACACAGCATCACCACCCAGTCTGCCCCTCTACCCTTGCTCTTCCTGCCCTTCCAGCCACCCTGATCCCCCAGGTCTTCTGTCTTCTCAGTCTCCCTGCCTCAGCCTTGGCCTCAAGCATCACTGGCAGACTCCCAACTTATTGCCCTGCCTCTGTCTCTGTCTCTCCACACTGTCAACACAGCTAAACACCAGGCACGTGAGTTTGGGACTCAGAATCCCCCTCCTGAGATGGCATTCAAGGCCATTGGCTTCCTCACCTGGCTTCTTTGCTGGATGCTCTTCATGCCCTCTCTTTCCATTCTTGCCAACCTCTGAATGCCCTGCCCTGAGCCTCGGTGCATCCACTGAGGGTCACGAAGTCAACCCTGCTCTTCAAAGTCAACCCTGGATGCCCAGGAAAAATTAAACTGGCTCTCTCTGCCCTCTCATAATGCTTGGCACACTGTGATGCTGCCATAATGGCCTGTATGTCTGCCTCTCCCGCTGTTTTGTGAACCTATCCAGAATCCTGTTATTAACAAATACAACAATAAAAAGAATGACAGTCAGCATATTCCATGCTAACTAGGTGGCAGACATTGTGCTAAGTGATTCTCATACTGTTATAGCCACGCATTCCGGGAAACAAGCTCACTCAGAAGGACAATGCAGATAGTGAAGTGCAGTTTATTACACCGGCGGGCCCAAGGCAGAGTCTCCTCTTAGCCAAGGACCCCGACCAGCATTTGTGAAAATCTTTTATACCCCATGTGTACGTGTCTGAACCCACCACCCAATTTCCTTGTGACTTACATAAACAAAGGAAAGGTAAATACAATCACAATAACCCTATCATTCATGTGTTATGTGTTCAAACAATCAATAATCAATAAGCCCGAGGTTACATTCCAAACAGTCAATAATCAATAAGCCCGAGGTTACAGAAAAAACCTTCTATTGTCGTTTCCACAGGCACTAAGCACAGAGTTCAGAGTCCGTTAGGGAGGTGGCCGAACATGATTAGCACAAACAGGCCTAAGATGGAGTCCAGGCTCTATGAATTCCTTCTTCAATACAAGATCTGATTCATTCCTCTGAAGCAAGGCCAGGAAGTTGCGGGAGGCTAAGGGGAGCCTTTTCTATGGCCACCCCCAAAACATACCATCTAAGTAAAAACAGTGCCCTTCCATGCAACTGAGACTTCAAAAACAGCTCCCACCTCACCACCCTGAAACCAGATTGCCTCCCTTCCGTATGCTTTTCCTAATGAGAAATTCTGGATTGCCAGGACCTAGGCAATAGGTCCTATTATTGCCCAGGCTTAGAGATGAGGAAACTGAGTTTAGAGAGCTGAAATCCCCACCCCCAGGTCACAAGGCAGAGCCAGAACTGGAATCCCATGTATCAGCCACCATAAGCCTGTAGTTAAATTCGGGGGCTTCAACTGCCTTTCTGTGTGCCCAGCTCTGGGCTCGGCTCCAGGCTTAGCTTTGCTGAGTTGAGGTTTGAACTTGGGACTCCTGAACCATCTCACATACAGTTGAAGGTGACTTCTGGTCCCAGTGGAGACTCTGTTCCCTGGGCTGCATGTATGCAAATGACGGATTCAGAGTGAACTTTGGCCAAGGAGGTAATTCAGTTCCAATCTCTTGCCCTTACCCCTTTCCACTTCATCTGCTGATTAAAAGGGAGGAGAAAAAAAATATAATACACACCTCCCCCAGCGGTCCAGAGCTGCAGGATCTGGTTCCAGAAAGAGAAAGTTTATTAGCTGTCAAAGAAATTTCTCTGTGACCCCAAAGTAATTTCCCCAGAGAGACACAAATCTCCAGAAGCCAAGAAGAGATGAAAAGATTATCGCTCATCCTGCTGGGCTAGCGGCCCCTGATTCCAGTGCCATTCAGAATCTGGATTGGTGCCTACCCCCTCCCTCAACCACAGAGGCTCCTGGGAAACTTGGGGTCCACAGAGCCAGCTGCAGGGTCAATTGTGGGGTGCCCTGTGTGAGCCTTACTTTGGAGGCAGAGACAGACGTGACAGGTTGGGCAGGGCACTCTGTAGTTCAGAAGGGAATCATGGCCTTTCAGGAAGGGCTTGGAGCTTTGAATTCAGACTGGGTTTGATTCTACCTCTATTAAATTCTAACTCTGTGGTCCTGAGAAAATTATATCCTCTCTCTACCATCAGCCCGGGCCTCAGTTTCCTGGGCTGTGAAATGGACGTGTGGGGAGGTGCCCGGTCTCTCCAGGAGCACAGTTCTCCTTCTCAACAGCACCATCACCGAAGTCCCTTGCCCAGAACTGCCCACATGATGGACAAGGTGAGGTCACCAGACTGGGGTCCTGGGACATGTCCCCCAGAGGATCACTTACTCCAGGCTGAGGCTCAGCCCAGGCTGGTCTCTGGGCTTGGCAGCCTCCGCTGCCCTTGGCCAGCCTCACCATTTTACACATGCGGAGTGAAGTTCCATTCCCACCAGTCACACAGCCACCACATTTTCCAAGTCCAGTCCAGTCATTTCTCCCAACCGCACTGCAGGGTCTATCTTGGTGGGACCACGTGTGGCCACAGCATCTGTCTAAAGAGGAGCCACTTGGGGCCACTGAGAATGTGTTGAGGAGATGCTGGAAAAGCCGCAGAGTAAGCAGATCATGTTCCATCACTTTCCTGTGATGTAGCTTTGAGCATGAGTGCTTGACCTTGGACACACTACTTAGCCTCTGTCAACCTTGATTTCCCCATCTGTAAAGCTTCCCTGGTGGCTCAGACAGTAAAGAATCTGCCTGCAATGTGGGACACCTGGGTTTGATCACTGGGTTGGAAGATACGCTGGAGAAAGGAATAGCAACCCACTCCAGTATTCTTGCTAGGAGAATCCCATGGACAGAGGAGCCTGGCAGGCTACAGTCCAGGGAGTCGCAAAGAGTTGGACACAACTGAGCAACTAACAGTTTCTTTTCACTTTCAAAGCAGAGATAATAATATTACTTGCCTCCTGGGGGTGTTGGGAGGGTGTATTTGTATACTTGGGCTGCCATTACAAAATAGCACATACTGGGTGGCTCAAACAACATAAATCTATTACATCACAGGTCTACAGGCTAGGCATCCAAGATCAAGGTGTCAGCATGTTCAGTTCCTTCTAAGGCCTCTCTCTTTGCCTGAAGATGGCCACCTTCCCCCTGTGATTTCACATGGTGTTCCCTCTGAGATTGTCTGTGTCCTGGTCTCCACTTCTTATAAGGACAACAGTCATTGGATGAAGGACCACCTTAATAACCTCATTTTAACTGATTGCCTCTTGACTGGCCCTGTCTCCAAATACAGTCAAATTCTGAAGTTCTTAGGAATGGAAACATCACTGTATGAATTTGGGGCAACATGGTTCAGCCCATAACAAAGGGTTAAAAGAGGGAGAGTGTGGTATATGAAAAATAAATAGTTGGTCTTTGTCCCTGGTTCCTGGTACACAGCTCTTAAAACCCTTGGAATATCCAGTGTTAAGAGTCTTTTGTGGGACTTCTCCGTAGCTCAAATGGTAAAGAATCTGCCTGCAATGCAGGAGACCAGGATTCAATCCCTGGACTGGAAGATCCCCTGGTGAAGGGAATGGCAATCCACTCCAGTATTCTTGCCTGGAGAATCCCATGGACAGAGAAGCCTGGTGGGCTATAGTATGTGGGGTCACAAAGAGTCAGACACAACTGAGTGATTAATGTGTGCGTGCACACGTGTGTGCACACACACACATCGTTTGTGTGCTAATAAGATGACTGGTAGATGAGGGGGCCCCTCCCTAGCTTTGAGATGGAGGCTGGTAGCTACAAAGACCAAACCAGGATTACAGGTTTGGAATTTCAACTTAGCACTTCCTTCACCTCTGGGGAAGGGAGAGGGGCCGAAAGTTGTGTGCAGTCAACTTGATCAATCTGGCCTCTGTAATGAAACCTAAACTACAAACCAAGGCAGTTTCAGGTTCAGAGAGCCTCTGGATTGGTGAAAATATCTATGTGCCAGGAGAGTGGTACACCCCAACTGCATGGGACAGAAGCTCCTGCACTTAGGCCTTCCCAGACCCTTTCATATCTATAACTTCTTCATCTGGCTATTCATCCAGACCCCTTATGGTAAACCAGTGAACATAAGTAAAGTGGCTTCCTGAATTCTCTAAGCCACTCTAGCAAATCATCAAAGCTTGAGGGTGGGTCATGGAGAACCCGAGTTTATAGCCAGTTGGTCAGAAGTACGGATGGCCCAGTACTTATGACTGGCATCAGAAGTGGGGGAAGTCTTGTGAAACAGAGCCTTTGAACCTGTGAGGTCTGTGTGCTAACTGCAGTTCGAGTTCGTGTATGAATTTAATTGAGTTGAATTGTAGTACACCAAGTTGATGTTGGAAAGTTAGAGAAGAATTGGAAAAGACACCGTAGTTTTGGTGTCAGAAGGGCAAAAACGTCTCAGTAAAAAAAAACAGTAAGCTTGAGTTTTGATGGTCTCAGCAGTTCAGGGCCCTAGTAGGGGTTGGAGGGTGATGGTCCTTAAGATTTGAGTTGGCTGATGCAGGTGAGGCGAGCTCTGAGGGGCACTAGCAACCAGTGCAAGGAGGGTAAGGGCCCTAAACAGAGCAACTGAATAGCTGCAGTGGGAGTGTGCCTGGGACAGAGCTGGCAGAGCAGGAGAGAAGCCAGGCGCACACAGCCAAGAGAGCTGCTCAGGCCTCAGGTCTGCCAGTGGGACGGAGGCACTTGCTGTCCCCTGTCCACAGGATTTGCCTGCTCTCTTCTTCCTTCTGCTTCTGCCCAGCGTTCCTCCTTCCTGGCATGAATCTCTTTAGTGGGAGGGTGACCCAGGCATCACTGGGTCCAAATCTATGGACCCAGCTCTGGGTGTTTGAGAGTCAGTACCTGACTGTGTCTGTTTATAGTCAGCCAGTTCCTTCTCTGCTCTGATCATAGAATGAATGAGCCCTGAAGACTGTGTTCCCCTGCCTCTGGGGTCTCCTGAATTCCTGCTAGGTTTGGCCAAAGAGAGTGCAGGAGGAAGGTTAGAGGGTGGGGAGAAGAGAGAAACTGCCTGCCTCCCTCCCTGCCATGGGCTACACTGCCTGCTGCAGCTCCAGCTTCTGTTGGCGACCTCAGTCCCTGGGCTCCAGTAACACAGGCCCCTCTCATTTGTCACTCTCACTTAGGGGTGCTACTAGCTTCCTGCTGTAAACTTTGGGTTATTTTAAATGTCATCTCTTTGGCTTCTCAACTTCTCCAGCACCTGTGTAACCGGCTCCCTGCTTTGTATTCCCTCTGTTGTAAATACTTGGGTTTCTCTTTTCTTCATTAGATCCTGTCTACATAAGTATCAGAACTTTGTTCTGAAGCCTTCAGAATAAAAGGAAAGTGTTCTAGAAGTTGCTTTGAAAGAACAGTGTGGAGATTCCGTAAAAAACTGGGAATAGAACTGCCATATGACCCAGCAATCCCATTGCTGGGCATACACACAGAGGAAACCAGAATTGAAAGAGACGCGTGTACCCCAATGTTCATCGCAGCACTGTTTACAATAGCCAGGACATGGAAGCAACCTAGATGTCCATCAGCAGACGAATGGATAAGGAAGCTGTGGTACATATACACAATGGAATATTACTCAGCCATTAAAAAAAAAATACATTTGAATCGGTTCTATTGAGATGGATGAAACTGTAGCCCATTATACAGAGTGAAGTAAGCCAGAAAGAAAAACACCAATACAGTATACTAATGCATATATATGGAATTTGAAAGATGGTAATGATAACCCTATATGCGAGACAGAATAAGAGACACAGATGCATAGAACAGTCTTATGGACTCTGACGGAGAAGGTGAGGGTGGGACGTTCTGGGAGAATAGCATTGAAACATGTATATTATCATATGTGAAACAGAACACCATTCCATGTTCGATGCATGAGACAAATGCTCAGGGCCGGGGCAATGGGATGACCCAGAGGGATGGGATGGGGAGGGAGGTGGGTGAGGGGTCCAGGAAGGGGAACACATGTAAACCCATGGCTGATTCATGTCAATGTATGGCAAAAACTATTACAATATTGTAAAGTAATTAGCCCCCAACTAAAATAAATAAATTTATTTAATTAAAAAAAAAAAAAGAAAGTATCAACAGTGATTAATGGCAGCCAGAGTTCTAAACACTCAAGGAAATGCCAGTTCTTTATTCTATGACCTTAAAAGCACATTGTAAAAACCCTTTTCTTTTTCAGCAGGACTTTTTAACTTCTTATGTTTCTAATCATAATTTGTAAATCATTTCTTATTTCTTATGGATTTCTGATTGATTTCTGTTCTCTACCTAGAGAAAGTTTAGGTAAAAGATTTTTTTCCCCCATCCCATGTTTATTTTACTTAGCTGAGGTTATCACAGACAACTCTGATATAATCTCTCTCAAAATGAGATGTTTTCCTGGGAATAGAAATGCCATATGACCCAGCAATCCCACTGCTGGGCATACACATGGAGGAAACCAGAACTGCAAGAGACACGTGTACCCCAATGTTCATCGCAGCACTGTTTACAATAGCCAGGACATGGAAGCAACCTAGATGTCCATCAGCAGATGAATGGATAAGGAAGCTGTGGTACATATACACAATGGAATATTACTCAGCCATTAAAAAAAAATACATTTGAATCGGTTCTATTGAGATGGATGAAACTGGAGCCCATTATACAGAGTGAAGTAAGCCAGAAAGAAAAACACCAATACAGTATACTAATGCATATATATGGAATTTGAAAGATGGTAATGATAACCCTATATGCGAGACAGAATAAGAGACACAGATGCATAGAACAGTCTTATGGACTCTGACGGAGAAGGTGAGGGTGGGACGTTCTGGGAGAATAGCATTGAAACATGTATATTATCATATGTGAAACAGAACACCATTCCATGTTCGATGCATGAGACAAATGCTCAGGGCCGGGACAATGGGATGACCCAGAGGGATGGGATGGGGAGGGAGGTGGGTGAGGGGTCCAGGAAGGGGAACACATGTAAACCCATGGCTGATTCATGTCAATGTATGGCAAAAACTACTACAATATTGTAAAGTAATTAGCCCCCAACTAAAATAAATAAATTTATTTAAAAAAAAAAAAAAAGAAAGAAAATGAGATGTTTTCATGGCTGGCAACTTGCAGCAATTCAAGAAGGGTCTGTATTAGTTTTCTGTGGTTGCTGTAATGAATTACCACAAACTTGGTGGCTTCAAACGTCATACATTTATTCTCTTAAAGTTGTGGAGGCCAGAAGTTCAAAATAAGCCTTACAAGGCTAAAATCAAGGGTCAGAAGAACCGGTTCCTTCTGCAAGGGAGAATCTGTTCCTTGTTTCTCCTAGCTTCTGGTGGCCACCAGCATTCCCTGGCTTGTGACCACATTAGTTCGGTCTCTGCTCTGTGGTCATATCGCCTTCTCCTCTTCCAAGTCTAATCTCTTTTTGCTCCCTTCTTATAAGCACACTTGTGGCTCATGTGTGTGTGAGCCGCAACCTGGATCTCACAACCTGGTACAGAGCAGACAGTCAGGGAACATGAATTGTTTTGACTCGACCAAGCAGATAACCTTGTTCTCATTTCATCAGAATACCCTAGTTCCCAAGTTGCCATTTAAAGGAATCATGTAAATTCTGTTGGTTTCCTTTCTCAACATCCTACCTGGTGGTTGAGAATGAGCCCCAGGATTCCCTGCACATTCACATGTGTGTGCATTTATTACATGTGTACACACATGGACCTTTCCTACAAGGTGAACAAGTCAGGGGGTTGACAGCTCCCAGGAATAAAGTTTACCTTTTTAAACTTCTAAAAATTATTTATGTATCTATTGGCCACACAGTGAAGCTTTCAGGGTCTGAGTTCCTGGACCAGGGATTGAACCGGGGCCCAGCATTGGAAGCTTGGAGTCCTAACGACTAGACCACCAGGGAACTCCCAAGTTCACCTTTTGAGAAAACAAAACTACTCTTCTTTCCCTCGTCTTCCCAGGGCCCATTTTGTCCTTTACAGAGAATAACCATTCACATCCTTGGGAAATCAGAACCCACTTCTAGAATTCTTGGCAACAAGTGGCAGAATTCCAGTGGGTGGACGTCATGAAACTTTGGCCCATGGGGAGATCACCTGTGCGTCTTTGTGAACTGCTTACAAAGAAGAAATTCCTCATGGGGTGTGATTACTTATTCCCAGCAGGAGGAGAATTAAGACACAAGCTCTCAGGAGATAGGAAATGAATGTACAGTTGAAATAATGCAGTACACTTTGGATTAAGCAACCTACATTCAGACTTCAGGATTCAAAGTGACGGTTCTACCTGTAAGTATTGAACGTTCTTAAAATTCAGCATGGTGGCACACCATTGCACACATGTCTTTCTGGGTAGAGGTCTGACCTTTCTCTGGAGAGGCCTGATCTCTGGCTGACCTCCCTGACAGAACAACACCAAGAAGAGGGCACAAGGTATGAAAGCTGACTCTATAGCCTTCCTGGACAAGGAATACGGAAGGGCAATACCAGCAGAAGGAAGGGCATGGCCAGTGGGAACAGACTGAACCTGAGCTCCTGCTGTGCCTTGGCAGGGCCAGGAGGGTAGTAGGGTTACAGCCAGGCCACAGGCCACAAGGAGGAAGTAGAACCACCCCCCCACCCCCCAGTGAAACCCTCTCACAAGAGGCTGAGACACTTAGCACCCAGAAGGAGCCATGGGGAGCCATGGCAGATAGAGTAGGGGGGAAGGAACAAAGTCAGGGCCATAAGCTCAAGAAGTCCCTCTGTCATCAGTTTGGAAATATGCTGGAGGAGACAGTTAGGGGTCTTTTCAGGGTCCAGGCAAGAGACCATACGGCCTCACCAAGAAGATGGAGCCTTAGATAGGACCTCTGGGTCACCCCTAGCATGAGTGCCCCATGGACCTGGATTACTGTGAAGCTCAGATCAAGGGGGTCTTCCCTGGGGGCTCAGTGATAAAGAATCCACCTGTCAATTCTAGAGACACAGGTTCAGTTCCTGGGTCAGGAAGATCCCCTGGAGAAGGAAATAGCAACCAATTCCAGTTTTCTTACCTGGGAAATCCCATGGACAGAGGAGCCTGGCAGGCTACAGTTCATGGAATTGCAAAGAGTCCCATACGAATGAATGACAACAACAGATCAAGGGAGCAGAGGAAAAGAGAGGAAAGGAGAGGAAAGGCACTGTACTCTTGGGGTGTTGAAATGAGGAGCTGTGGTGTGGTGGCAGGAGTGTGGGCCTAAGGCAGGCAGACCTGGTCTCACCCAGCTGCCCTTTGTTTTCTAAGATGCATCACTATGGCTTCCTTACCTTCTCTGGTGGCTCAGATGGTAAATAATCTGCCCGCAATGTGGGAGACCCAGGTTCGATCTCTATCTAGGTTGAGAAGATCCCCTGGAGAAGGAAATGGCAACCCACTCCAGTATTCTTGCCTGGAAAATCCCATGGACAAAGGAGCCTGGTGGGCTACAATCCATGGGGTCACAAAGAGTCAGACACAACTGAGCAACTGACACACAGACACACACACACACACACACACACACACACTATGCCTTCTGGAGGGGCTTAGACCCACCCATTTACCCACCCCCCCACCATCTCTAGAGTGAGGATGACACCCACCTCCCAAGGCTGTAATTGGCAAGTGTCCGGTCCAGGCCAATGTTCCTGCATATTTGCTTGTTCCTCTCAGTCTCCCTTCCACACCAGGGTCAGGGAGCAAGGTTGGGCACCTCGACAAATACCATTGAGAAGGATGCAGGTCTGTGTGGGAGTAGGGTGCAGCAGGGTCTCAGGAAGCCAACCAAGGGGCTGCTGCATGTACATGCTGGCCCTCGAGACCCCTGGATGTGGGAAAGGAGTTGGTTGGACAGCAAGGCAGGTGCAGCAGCAACCCCCTCCCTCACCAGAACACCTGAGGCCTGGAGCTGATGGGCTCATGGCCTCTGCTTCCACAGCCCCCTTCTTGGCAGCGGAGGGGTTAAAATCCAGATGCTGGGCCTTGTTTAGGAACAAAAATGAGGCACTGAAGTGAACTGCTGCAGGCACAGAGAGTGACAGTGTCCTGGAGGAACAAGAGACAGCCTGTCCTTAGCCCAGCTCAGCCCTCACGTACAATCCGGGTGCTGACATAAGGAGATCAGAAGAAATAGCTGCTGTCCTGGTTCAAGGCCTGCTGCCAGCCTCGAGAAACCATCCAGCAGGCCAGGCTGTGGTGTTCAGCTGTAGGTCCAGCTTTGTGTTTAGCTTTTATATTATTGCTCCATGTCATTAGGTTTAATTGCCTTATGTTTTGGAAAAATAATGAGAAACATGCAGTCTTATGAGACTCATCTCATCCTGGTCCCACAGTGTCTGGTTAAAGTGTTTTTTTGTTTTATAATTTTATTTATTTATTTCTGGCTATGCTGGATTTTCTCTAGTTGTGGCAAGTGGGAGCTACTCTCTAGTTGTGGGGCACAAGGCTACTTTTTTTGGTGGCTTCTCTCGTTGCAGAGCACAGACTCTAGGGTGCATGGGCCTCAGTAGTTGGGACTCCCAGGCTCTAGAGCACAGACTCAATAGTTGTGGCACATGGGTTTCGTTGCTCCATGGTTTGTGGGATCTTCCTGGATCAGGGATCAAACCCGTGTCTACTGCATTGGCAGGTGGATTCTTTACCACTGAGCCGCCAGGAAAGCCATGGTTGCGATTTTTAATAAGAAAAGTACTTTGAATGTTTTTGGTTGAGGATGGCTTCTTAACATTCTTCTTCTTTCAATTTAAAAAGCAAAAGAGCTGGCGCAGGTTCCCTCAGATTTTGGCAGAGGTGGCCAGCCTTGGCAGCTGCCCAGGCACCTTCTTGCTTGGATGCAAGTTGGGTTGGGCAGTCAGAGGCCCCCCTCCCAGCAATGCCTCAAGGAGCCGGGAGTGGAAGACTCGGTCACTTTGCCAGCTCAGCCTTGCTCACTTGAAGAGTTGGTTGTGCCTTCCTGAAAGGTTTGCAATGACACTTCCCCTCCTCACCAAAATCATTCCTCTGAGCCTTGAGGCTGCAGAGCCTTCAGCCTTGCTTTCCGTGATGTCTGGTTCTGATGAGGGCAGTACCTCCCTCTCTCCCGTGATGGGGTCAAGAGGAAAGGGCCCTGGATTGGAGTCACAATGTGAGTTCAGTTCTCTTATTAGTCAGTTGTGATGCAGATCACTACCTGGAGTGATCCAACTACCCCTGCCCTTAGTCTCTTTTTTGGGCTTCCCTGGTGGCTCAGATGGTAAAGAATGTACCTGCGATGCGGGAGACCCAGGTTCAATCCCTGAGTTGGGAAGAGGCCCTGGAGTAGGAAATGACAACCCACTCCAGTATTCTTGCCTGGAGAGTTCCCTGGGACAGAGTAGCCTGGCAGGCTACAATCTATAGGGTCACAAAAAGTCTGACATGACCAAGCCACTAACACTTTTACTTTTTAGTCTGTTTACCAGAAAAATGAAATCAATGGCACAACTCCATGGGGCACATAGAGGCTGCAAATAATTTAGTGAAAACACAGGTAGGGACCTCCCTCCATGCCGATCCCTCTGCCGGGTGGTCCCTCATCCACCTAGCACAATGGGACTTGACTGCACTGTGCAGGGCGCCACTTCCTGTCTTTGGTCTCAGTGGTCCTGGGGCAAACTCCAGAGGAAACAGGCCTTGGGGAGGCCACAGGAAGATCTTGGAACAGACTCACCTGTGTGGTTACTGGTACAGTGGGACTTTGGGATGTTCAGCTCCCAGCATACAGCAAGGGTGACCGTGTAAATGTTAGCACAGTGTTGTCGGTGGTCTGGATTTCAGCCATTCTAATAGGTGTGCAATGATTTCTCGTTTTAATTTGCATTTCCCTGCTGATCTATGATGTGGAACATCTTTTTGTGTGCTTATTGTCATTTTGTGTATCTTCCTTGAAGTGTCTGTTAAGATCTTTGCCTGCTTGCTTAGTCAGTCGTGTTCGACTCTGCGACCCTTCAGAACGTAGCCCACCAGGCTCCTCTGCCCATGAGATTTTACAGGCAAGAATACTGGAATGGGTTGCCATATCCTTCTCCAGTTAAGATCTTTACCCATCTTTTAATTGAATTGTTTGTTCTCTTACTGTTGTTTCTTACTGTTGAGTTTAAGAGGGGTTTGTAGATTTGGAGTAACAGTGTTTTTTTAATTTTTTTTTCTTTTGTCTTCACTTGATCGTCATTGCTTTTGGTTGGGCTTCCTCTAGTTTCATTAAGTGGGGGCTGCTCTTCCTTGCAATGCAGGGGCTTCTCATTTCAGTGGCTTCTCCTGTTGCAGATCACAGGCTCCAGGTACATGGGCTTTAAGAGTTGCAGCATACGAGCTTAGTAGCTTTGGCACACAATCTTAGTTGCTCGACAGCATGTGGAATCTTCCTGGACCAGGGATCAAACCAGTGTCCCCTGCATTGGCAGGTGGATTCTTATCCACTGTGCCACCGGGGAAGTCTGGTAACAGTGTTTTATCCGATGTGTCTTGCAAATATTTTCTCCCAGTTTGTGGCTTGTCTGACAGTCTAAATGGTTATTCTAGATCCTGCCCAGTAGAGAAACTGACAGAGTCACATGCTGACCACTTTTGACAGTGGGCAAAAGTAAAGGATGTGTCCGAGCAAGACCAAGATCTATGCCCTGATTTCAGCACTGAGTGTGATAGGAAATGCAAGCCAGGTCATTGATCAACAGTGTTCATAGGGTAGGCACATGAGAACACCATGGCCCCAGGCATCTCTCACAGGGAAGCTATTAAAAATGGTATTTATGAAGATGAGGACACAATGTGGGAAAATGTGAGTCACCAGATAATATAGCAGAGAACACAGGCCACAGAAAGGCATGAGCTCCAATGAAAACTCCAGGAGTTATGTGCATGAGATCATAGACTAGAAAGGAAAGCACCAAGAGTTCTGTTGGGTCAGTGGACTTGAAAGTGAATTTTTCTCTTTTCCATTTTCCAAAGGAAGGATAATGGTCTAATATCATTGTTTATAATGATAACTTTTAATTAATATCTATTTATTTTTAATTGGAAGGTAATTGCTTTACAATGTTATGTTACTTCTGCCATGTAACAACATGAATCAGCCATAAGTATACATATTTTTCCTCCCTCTTGTGCCCCCTTCTCAGCCACCCCAACCCCCATCCCACACCTCTAGGTCATCACAGAGCACAGAGCTTAGCTCCCTGTGTTATACAGCAACGTCTCACTAGCTATATAATTTACACATGGTAGTGTATATATGTCAATGCTACACTCTTGATTTGTTCCACCCTCTTCTTCCCCAGCTATGTCCACAAGTCCATTCTCTAAGTCTGCATCTCTATTCTTGCCCTGCAAATAGGTTCATCAGTACCATTTTTCTAGATTCCATATATATATGTATATATATATACACATATATATATGTGTGCATATATGATATTTATTTTTCTCTTTTTGACTTACTTCATTCTGTATAACAGGTTCTGGGTTCATCCACCTCAGGTCTTCTTTGGAGAAATGTCTCTTTAGGTCTTCCAACCATTTTTTGATTGGGTTGTTTGTTTTTCTGATATTGAGATGTATGAGCTGCTTATACAGTTTGGAGATTAATCCTTTGTCAGTTGTTTCATTTGCAATTATTTTATCACATTCTCAAGGTTATATTTTCATCTTGTTTATTATTTTCTTTTGCTGTGCAAAATCTTTTAAGTTTAATTAGGTTGCATTTGTTTGTTTTTATTGCCATTATTCTAGAGATGGTCAAAGAGGATCTTGCTGTGATTTATGTCAAGAGTGTTCTGCTTGTGTTTTCCTCTAAGAGGTTTATAGTTTCTGGCCTTATATTTAGGTCTTTAATCCATTTTGAGTTTATTTTTGTGTATGGTGTTAGGAAGTGTTCTAATTTCATTCTTTTATACATAACTGTCTACTTTCCCCAGCACCACTTACTAAAGAGGCTGTCTTTTCTCTCCATTGTATATTCTTGCCTCCTTTGTCAAAGAAAAGGTGCCCATACGTGTGTGGGTTTATTTCTGGGCTTTCTTTCTTGTTCCATTGATTTATATTTCTGTTTTTGTGCAAGTGCTGTACTGACTTGATTACTGTAGCTTTATAGTATAGTCTGAAGTCAGGAAGGTTGATTCCTCCAGCTCTGTTTTTCTTTCTCAAGATTGCTTTGGCTAGTCAGAGTCTTTTGTGTTTCCATACAAATTATAAAATTTTTTTGTTCTAGTTCTGTGAAAAATGCCATTGGTTATTTGATAGGGATTGCACTGAATCTGTAGATTGCTTTGGGTAGAATAGTCATTTTCCCAATATTGACTCTTCAAATCCAAGAACATGGTATATCTCTCCGTCTATATGTGTTGTCTTTGATTTCTTTCATCAGTGGCTTATTGTTTTCTGCATACAGGTCTTTTGTCTCCTTAGATAGGTTTATTCTAGATATTTTATTCTTTTTGTTGCAATGGTGAATGGATTTGTTTTCTTAATTTCACTTTCTGATTTTTCATTGTTACTGTATAGGAATGCAAGGGATTTCTGTTTATTAATTTTCTATACTGCAGCTTTACTAAATTTATTGATTAGCTCTAGAAATTTTCTGGTGATATCGTTAAGGTTTTCTATGTATAGTATTATATGCAAACAGTGAGGTTTTACTTCTTCTTTTCCAAACTGGATTCCTTTTATTTCTTTTTCTTCTCTGATTGCCATGGCTAGGACTTCCAAAAGTATGTTGAATAATAGTGGTGAGTATGGGCGCTTTGTCTTGTTCCTGATCTCAGAGGAGATGCTTTCAGTCTTTACCATTGAGAATAATGTTTCCTGTGAATTTGCTGTATAGGCCTTTATTATGTTGAGGTAGGTTCCTTCTGTGCCCATTTTCTGGAGAGGTTTTGGGGTTTTTTTAATATCATAAATGAGTGTTGAATTTTGTCAAAAGATTTTCTGCATCTATTGAGTATATCATATGGTTTCTATCTTTCAATTTGTTAATATAGTGCATCATATTAATTCAAATGTTGGTGCATTTAATATGGTCCCAGAGGTCTCTGAGACTGGCCTCAATTCTTTTCATTTCTTTTTCTTTATTCTGCTCTTCAGCAGTTATCTTCCAGCTCAATTATCCATTTTCTGCCTCAGTTATT
This sequence comes from Giraffa tippelskirchi, assembly GCF_054371585.1. Classification (NCBI taxonomy): domain Eukaryota; kingdom Metazoa; phylum Chordata; class Mammalia; order Artiodactyla; family Giraffidae; genus Giraffa; species Giraffa tippelskirchi. Next base: position 114,605,312 of record NC_137280.1, on the reverse strand, counting down.
CTGCTACTGATTTCTTCTAGAGTTATTTTTAATTTCAGTAATTGTGTTGTTTGTCACTGCTTGTTTATTCTGTATTTCTTCTAGGTCCTTGTTAAATGTTTTAAATGATGTTTGCATTTTCCCCTTACTATTTTTAAGGTTTGGGATCATTTTTAGTATCATTGCTCTGAATTCTCTTTCAGGTAGTTTGCCTATTTTCTCTTTATTTGGTCTTGTGGTTTTTACCTTGTTCCTTTGTCTGCATGATATTTCTCTGACTTTTCATTTTGTCTAACTTACTGTGTTTGAGGTCTCCTTTCACCAGGCTATAAGGTTGCAGTTTTTGCTTCTGGTCTCTGCCCCCAGTGGGTGAGGTTGGTCTTGTGACTTGTGTAGGCATCATGTTGGGAGGGACTTGTGCCTGCATTCTGGTGGGAGAAGGTGAGTTTTTTTCCCTTCTGGTGGGCAGGGCCTTGTAAGGTGGTGTGTTTTGTGGTGTCTGTGGGCAGCCTGACTGCAGATGGTTGGGTTTGTGTTCCTGTCTGGCTTGTTGTTGAGTGATGTATCCAGCACTGGGTGCTGCAAGCAGTTGGGTGATGCTGGGTCCTGGATTTGGGTGGATGCCTTTGTGGGAGTTCGCATTGATTAATACTCTCCCGGGGTCAGGAGTTCTCTGGCGGTCTAGCATCTGGACTCTGTGCTCCCATTCCAGAGGCTCAGGCCCAACTTCTGGTTGGGGAACCAAGACCCGCCCCTTGAAGCCATTTGTCATGGCAATAAAGAGAATTTAAAACAAACATACACACACACACACAAAAATGAAATTCAGACAAATGAGAAAAGCAAAATCAGGCAAGCAGAAACAAAACAAAGGAACATACATACACATTCATACAAACACACTAATGAAACCAAAACAGACTAAAGAAAACAAAGTATAAGAGAGTGACCCAGGGAACAAAAGAAACCAGAAAATGATATCAACCAATTAAAGCAAAAGTAACTAAAACAAAACAAAACCAAGGTGGAGTGCTAACTGATGAATAAAGCAGTGAAAACAAAACAAACAAAAATGGTGGAAAAGTTAGAAAAGCAAAGTTAAAATAGAAGTACATAAAAAAGATCTATATATATTGAAAAACAACAAAAAAAGAACCAAAAAATTTTTTTTAAAAAAAGGATAAAAAACACAAAACAGCAGAAAGTCAAAATAGAAGTATTAATAGAAATATATAAAAAAATTAAAAAGTGTGATTTAAAAAATTCTCAGTGCCTAAATAGAAATTTATGATAATAAATACAATAACTACAACAACTGAGAAAAAAGAGAAAAGAAAAAAACAGAACCAACAACAGAACAAATCAAAACATAAAAAATAATAACAAATATATTCCTGCAGTATCAGCTGTCAGTGATCTTGCCCCCATTGTGAACTACAGTCCACCTCCACCTCCCTTGGAGGCCCTCCCATTGCTGGGGAGGGCTGGTGTCTGGACCTGCTGTAGGGACAGCTCAGGCTCTAATCTGGCCCTACTCCTGCATGTGCTTACCTCCCATGTCCACAACTTCCAGAGCTAAAGTGTTTTCTTTTGTGGGTACATTGATTGTCCTTTTATATATTCCATAGACACAGAGCCTACCTAGTTGATCATGTGGATTTAATCTGCAGCTTGTGCAGCTGATGGAAAGATTTTCGATCCTCTTCCTTAGTTGCTCTGACCCTGGAGCTTAACTGTGGTTTTATTCCCACCTCTGTGTGTGGGCCATCCACAGGAGTGGCTGTGGCTCTTGAGGCTGCCCTGGAGGACGTAGGTCTGCCCCAGTAAGGACAGGACATGGAGATGGCTGGGCTGCTTGGATCATGTGGACGCTGGTGGCACGAGGTTCACAGGGAAGCCAGTGGCCACAAGCCAGGAAATATGGCTCTATTAGGAGTCTTTTCTAGCCTCTGGCAGCTGGCACTTCAAAGGGCCACCCTGGCTGGTCCTTCTCTATTATGTATCTGCTGGTCCCAGCATGTGAGGAGAGAAAGGCTACAATGGTGGGTCCACCCCCGTATGTGACTCAGCAGCAGTGCCCTGCTTCCTGGGCTGCCGAGTTTTTCTCCAAAGGCATTCCCTGCTGCGAATTTCCTCACTCCTGTTCCCTCGTGCCGTCTCCTGCAGTCAACAGCAGTCTTTCCCCAGGATTGCTCTCCAGTCTCCACGCTCCAGTTCCCAGCTACCTGGCACACCAGTGGACACATATCACTGTCCAAGGTATGTAGTGCCTTGGCACGGATTGTCTGTGTGGTTCTCACTCTATTCAGACTGTCACAGATCAGCTGCCTCACCCTCCGACAGCCTCAGATGCTTCCTCTCCATCCCAACCAATTTCACCAGATGCAGGAATCTCTCCCCTCCTCCAGCTCCCCAACACCTGGGCACAGGTCTGGTCCTGCTGGCCCTCCTCCTCCTTCTCCCTTCCTTCTTTCATCCTACTCAATTATGCATAGATTCACATAATCCTTTCCAGTGGTCAGGGACTTCCGCCAGTATTCAGCCGGTGTTCTGTGAGAGCTCTTGTATCTGTACGTGTATTCTTGATGCATTTGTGGGGAGAGATATACTCCACATCCACCTACTTTTCCACCACCTTGCCTGAAGTTACATCAGTCATGTCTGACTCTTTGCAGCCTTCTGATGCATAGCTCTCCAAGCTCCTCTGTCCATGGGATTCTCCATGCAAGAATACTGGGGTGGGTTGCCATGTCCTTCTCCAGGGGATCTTCCCAACCCAGGGATCAAACCCGCATCTCTTAAGTCTTAGGCATTGGTGGGCAGATTCTTTACCACTAGTGCCACCTGGGAAGCCCCCCTGGGACAACAATTTATTTAAAATAACTGATTCCTGAAGCTTCTGCTGCCATTCGTGACCATGCTAACCATGAGTTCTACAGTGGCATTGAGGGAAGAGCCAGGAATGGGAGCTCCCCCTAGCTGTACCCCCATGCTCTGGAAAGAATAGAGAGAGGAGTTCCTGCCCCTGAACTGTGGGGCTTCCCTGGGGGTGTATTCAGGGAAACAGGAAGTAAGTGGGGGGAGCTGGTTTCTTGCCCTCTGTCACCTGTGACCACTGTGCCACTGTGCTCTAAGGACAGTGAATCTCTCATCTCTCATGCTTTCCCAATTGGCTGATATCAAAGCATCTTTCCAAATAAAAGCTGAGGCCAGATAACAAACCAGTAATTGGAGGCAGGCACTGATGGTGGCTCCTGTGTTTTTTTAAATTGCAGATGACCCCTCTGCCCCCATAATTCAGTGTGTTTCATCTCAGCTCCTCCAAGGCTGCCTACAGACCCACATTCTACATTAACTGAGCACCTATTGCATACCAGACACATGCTAGCTATTTCCACAGCTGTCATATCATTTGATTTTCACCCATCTCAAAACAGCCTGTGGTGTCAATGTGAATATCACTATTTTGCAAATGAGGAAATTGAGGCAAGCAGTAAGACTGGAAAAGAGTGCCCCCTTTGCACAGTGCTTTAAACTTTACAGATAGCTTCATATTTTTCTCTCTTGGTTTTCTCAATGATCCTGCCAGAAATTCATTGGAATCCCTACTCTACAAAGGAGGAAACTGAGGATTAGAAAGAAGAAGAGGCCCCAAGGCAAATAAGTAGTAAGTAAAGATAGACTCCAGAGAAGGGCATGGCAACTCACTCCAGTAGTCTTGGCTGGAGAATCCCATGGACAGAGGAGCCTGGCAGGCTGCAGTCCATGGGGTCGCAAGGAAACGGACACTACTGAAGTGACTTAGCACACACACACGAAGACAGACTCACACCTCCCCAGGTGGATTCCATTTCTGCTTCTTCCTACCCTGACACTACTTTCTGAGAAGGAAGTAAAGGCAGGACCCCTCTTTGGTTTCCTCAAATGAGAGGGGTACCTTAGGTTGTTTGCTGAAGCCTTTGCACTGTACATTTTTACATCTGAGTTCTCATTGAATCCTCGAGATGACCTGGGAGACTGGACGGGGGAAGATATTACAATCTGTGTGCTACGGATGTCGTGTCTGAAACTCAGAGGATACATAACCTGCATCTAGCTGGCAGTTTTAGAACCAGAGCCATAACTATGACCACTCGGATTTAACTGAGGAATTGTTATTTTAAGGAAGAAACTCAAGGACCTTTAATCCTGACCTGTAGAACACCAAGTGACTACAACCACCCAGATTGTTCGGTTGTTAGAGCTATTGGAATGTCTTGTCCTAGCCCTAACACTGACTCCAGAGAAGAACATTAAATGTTCTCTATCCAGTTGATGTGTACATTTTACTGCCTCTTCCAAGGCAGTGACAAGGCAGAGAACACAACTGGGACCTGGATCAAAGGGTTTTCCCTGAAGCCTTGCTGTTCTGTCTGTGTCCAGTGGAACAAGTACTCACCATGGGCGAGCGGGCCAGATTTTAGAGTCACAGGACATTTCCTGCCCAGTGCAGTGAAGCTGCTTTAACAAGCAGTTTCATAGCCTTTGTCTTGAAGAGGATTGTAGAATTGCTTTGGCATGTAACACAGGGGAAGCCACCGTGAGTGAATCAACGAATGCGTGATGCTGGAACGAACATTTGTTTGCCCGCCAGTGAGGCTGCATGATTTAGTTCCAGGCTACCACCTTGCAGCAGGGAGTGTGCAGGAAGTTCCTCCAACTATGATGTCATCACTGCTGTAGACAGGAGAAGGCTGCGGTTTCTGATATCTAGTTGCGTGATGCGTTAAGGAAGTCACTGAGCTCTGCCAAGCCTCAGTGTCCTCATGTAAAATGGGCTTTTCCCACCTCTTGGTCCTCAGCCCTCCTAATTATCTGCTAGATCAGGAGGGTGGGAGCCCCAGCTACGCACCTCCCTGAATCTCAGTCTCTGCATTTCACAGACATCTCTGCTTGGAAGGAATGAGCATCCTGACCTTAATACCCTGAGCGTGATTGTGAGATACAGAGCCAAGTGCCCACCCTGCTGGTAGCCTTCACTGCCTCAGTCTCTCTGTGGTACAGTAAAGACGGTAAATGTCCCTACAGGATCACTGTACTAGAGTGAGGACCAAAGAAGGGAGGGAGCATGCTAGGGCTTTGCATGTGTTTATGGTTGCATTTTTATATAGAATCATCATTTAATTATAAATACTACAAGTGCTGTTTCATGTCATGATGACATACTCAGGTAAGGGCTGGAGGACAAAGAGCAAACACACATAGAAATGCAAAATGTCCATATTCCCAGCATCTTGGTAACCGTCAGGGTGATGACAAGACACACAAGCTTGTCAGGGATGAGTTAGCGGGATTTGCAGGGGGTATTAACAGGTCCTGCTCAACCACTTCCCAGGAGCTGTGAGTTGGTGTGCCTACCGGGTGGGCCACACTTGGGCACAGCCGGCCTCTGAATGGTCCATGTGGCCACTGCCTGCTGGCTCTTCTGTCCCTAGGTTCCCAGAGCTGAATGTCTTCTCCAACTTGATTTTTGCCTCTAGTTTCTTAGGAGCCTGTTGCTCTCAAGCCTGTTTTTTGTTTGTTTGTTTGTTTGTTTTTGTTCTTTTGTCTTGTTTTTAGCAAAAGTTGATACTGCTTTGGAGCAAGTACAGCTGGGAAGTAATGATTCCATGGGGGAGGGGAGACCTTTGTACCTGGAAGATGTCTAGTATTTGACAGTCCCTTCAGACAGCATTGTTCTTCACAGAGTTGGGAACTGTCCCCCCTTGGAGCACCAGCAGCTCACATGTTACACAAATGCTGTATGCTTCTAAACCTTGATGGAGATGTGGGGATGGGGTTAGCTAGCTTTTTATACAAACTTAGGACTGGGGAGCGTGGAGAGCTCAGAGATCAAGCCCAGGTCCTTATTGTACAAGAGAGACTGAGACCTGGAGGGAAGGAGTGAGTCCATGGTCACCCAGAAGGAGCCGTCTGCTCAAGATGAGCCCCTGGCGGCCCCTGAACCATCTTTGTGCTGAGTCTCCACTGTCCTCAGCTTCAGACTTGCCCCCAGTGTGTCCCGCTAATGCAGCAAGCCTCACATCCTACTAACCAAGGGCAGCTGGTGGAGCCTCTGCAGAAGTGTGTGACACCAGAGGAGGGATCACCTCATGCTGATACTTTAATTCGTCATCAAATTCAGCTCCCAGAGCAGATATAACTATCTGCATTTTATAGAGGAGGAAACAAAGCTCAGAAAGACTGAGTGATCTAAGCAAGACCACACAGCTAGTAAAGGCTTGGAGATCCAGACCCTTCCAAAGTCCATTCAGCTGACTCTCCAACGTGTTTATTCTTCTATAGAAAAACATTTTCCTCATGGAACATACTCATTAGTCAAGCAGTATCTGTAAGATCATGACTGTTGTTACTGAACACTGTGGAAATTTTTAACACTTACAGAACCTTTTTCTCAGCCTAAACTACTTATTCAGCAGATAGTGTTTTCAGCTTCCCAGTAAACAAACACTAGTTATCATCTCCTGGGTTGGGAGTCTGTGATCGCCCTCTGGGGGAGGGGAATTCTGTTTTTATTTCTGTTTCCATGGGGGTTTTTCCTTGAGACTGGAATTCTGTTTCATGTCCTACAAATAAAGTGAAAACAGCAAGGGCCCTTTAAGTTCAGCCCTCCCCACAGGGGACACGACAACCCTCAGAAGAGCCCAGTGTTTCCCATTTTGGGGGACGTTCTTTGCCCTTTTGAGGCCCAGAGCCCACGTTCCCCTTGTGCTGTAGCCAAACAGGAAGTAACATCTCACAGCAGGGAAGAAGGAATAAGGACCTGTTCTGTACGAAGCTCTGTGCTTCTCATTTAATCTGCACCACAGCCCCACATATATACATACATACATGCTGTCACTTCAGTCATGTCCGACTCTTGCAACTCCATGGACTGTAGCCCACCAGGTTCATCTGTCCATGGGATTCTCCAGGCAAGAACACTGGAGTGGGTGGCCATGCCCTTCTCCAGGGGATCCTCCCAACCCAGGGATCGAACTCACATCTCTTATGCCTCTGAATTAGCAGGCAGGTACTTTACCACTAGCGCCGCTTGGGACAGCCCCACAGATGTGCTTTATTATCCCTGTTTCACAGAGAGGGAAACTGAGAAACATGACATTATTCCCCTCCAGTAGAGGGGCTGTAAGTGAAGGACTGGGACCTACACTCAGCCTTGCTGACAACTGGACTCTTTGTTGAGCCCTTCCCTGAGTCTGCAAGCAAGGCAGGGAGAAAGGGCTGAGACCCTCCAACCCTGGGGATCCGGCCAGTGCATTATGGGAGTCAGCAGAGCCCCAGAGGCAGTGCTGAGTCCGGGTCCCGCTGCCTGGGTTCAAGTCTAGCTCTGCAATTTATAGCCTTGTTCTTGGCCTGTTGCTTATCTCCTGGTACTTTCCTTCTCAACCTACAAAATGATAGTAATAATAATACCTACTTCGTAGATTAAAAGAGATAACTCAGGTTAATGGTGCCTAGCACAGTGCCTGGCACAGAACAGATTTTTCAGTAATTATTTATGTGTTACGATCAATGACTTAAAGAGATGAGAATACCAGACCACCTTACCTGCCTCCTTCAAAACCTGTATGCAGGTCAAGAAGCAACAGTTAGAACTGGACATGGAACAACGGACTGGTTCCAAATTGGGAAAGGAGTACAGCAGCGCTATATATTGTCACCTTACTTATATAACTTATATGCAGAGTACATCATGCAAAATGGCTGGATGAAGCACAAGCTGGACTCAAGATTGCTGGGAGAAATATCAATAACCTCAGATATGCAGATGACACCACCCTAATGGCAGAAAGCGAAGAGGAATTAAAGAGCCTCTTGATGAAGGTGAGAGAGGAGAGTGAAAAAACTAGCTTAAAACTCAACATTCAAAAAACGAAGATCATGGCATCTGGTCCCATCACTTCATGGCAAATAGATGGGGAAACAAGGAAACAGTGAGAGACTTTATTTTCTTGGGCTCCAAAATCACTGCAGATGGTGACTGCAGCCATGAAATTAAAAGACTCTTGCTCCTTGGAAGAAAAGATATGACAAACCTGGATGCATATTAAAAAGCAAAGACATTAACTTTGCCAACAAATGTCCATCTAGTCAAAGCTATGGTTTTTCCACTAGTCATGTATGGATGTGAGAGTTGGACCATAAAGAAAGCTGAGTGCTGAAGAATTGATGCTTTTGAACTGTGGTGTTAGAGAAGACTATTGAGAGTCCCTTGGCCTGAAAGGAGATCAAACCAGTCAATCCTAAAGGAAAGCAGCCCTGAATATTCATTGGAGGGTCTGATGCTGAGACTGAAGCATACTTTGGCCACCTGATGTGAAGAGCCGACTCACTGGAAAAGACCCTGATGCTGGGAAAGATTGTAGGCAGGAGAAGGGGACGACAGAGGATGAGATAGTTGGATGGCATCACCGACTCAATGGACGTGAGTTTGAGCAAGCTCTGGGAGATGGTGATGGACAGGGAAGCCTGGCATGCTGCAGTCTATGGGGTCCCAAAAAGTCGGACATGACTGAGTGACTGAATAACAACAAATCAGTGACTTCAGCCTTGGCATTGAATGGTTGGAAACTTGCCTCACTCAGCTCTGCTGGTCTCCCCTTGTCCTGGGGCAGTGACTCATGGTGTGGCCTTGGCCAAGTTGGACATCATAGGTATTGCCACTCACCTTAAAAACTAATGCCAAGACCTGGATGGAAGGAGTCAAAGATCACGCAGTGTGGGAACAACTGTATTCTCTTCTGTCATTTTGCATTTTCTTGAGCATCTACTATGGGTCAGACATCATTCTGACCACTAAGTAGTAAATAAGGCAACAGGGTCTTTGCTCTCCTGGGCTTACATCCTAGAGAGAAGAGGCAGGGTATAAATCTGCAGTTTCACGATCTAGTCTTTGAAGAATACCTGGGTCTCTACAGTCCTGCTAAAACTGAAGCCATGTGGTTTCCTATCTCTGACCAAGGATTCAGGGCCTGGCTGCCTCCAGACCCAGATAAGAAAAGACTGATAAATGTGTCTGATGCTTGTTTTCAGATTCTTTCTCTGATTTCCTCATCTCCATCCTACTGCCTCCAGAGAGCCTGAGTGGGACATGAGGTTAGAATCAGCATTAAAGTGAGTCTTTGTGGAGCTGGTTAAAGCGTCTGCCTCCAATGCCGGAGACCCGGGTTCGATCCCTGGGTCCGGAAGATCCCCTGGAGAAGGAAATGGCAACCCACTCCAGTATTCTTGCCTGGAGAATCCCATGGACGGAGGAGCCTGGTAGGCTACAATCCATGGGGTCGCAAAGAGTCGGACACGACTGAGCGACTTTACTTTACTTTGTGGAGCTGGAAGACTGGCTGAAGAGTTAGCCAGCTGACCAGTACCCCAGCCGCAGTGGGTTTAAGTAGAGTTAAGGGTTGAGGTAGGAGGCCCTGCCTAGGGGCAGCAGGCCGGACTGGGCAACCAGGGTCAAGCACCACTCAAACTGGAGTCAGGCATACAGACAAGGCTGAGGGGTATGGCTGAAATGCACACAGGGGCTAATTCCAGTTTCTTGTTAAAGGGGCAACAAGGTCAGAGTCTGACCAAGAGGGCAAAAATTTAGGTAAGGGCTCTAGTCCATGGAGGAACTTTAACAGGACAAGAAAGCTGAGACTGGAGCTCAGACAAGAAAACTGAGCTAACTTGATAATAATTATCATGATGTTAGTAATAATAGCCAACCCTTACTAAATGCATAAGACGCTTGTACTTTATGTGTTCTATCTCATTTAGTCGTCACAACCCTCTGAGTACATGCTATCATTGTTCACAATTTTCAAAGTATGACATAAAGACACAGAGAAATTAAGTAACTTAACTGAGTCACACAGCTTCCTGACTGAGAGAGCTAAGACTTTAACCCAGTGAGGACACGGGGGCCAGGCCCTCCAGACACTGGGTCCTCCACACAGGACTGACTTCCTGTAGTCCTATTTGCTGGCAGCCTAAGGCTGCTTCCCCAGGGCTGATTCTAGTATTAGGGAGCAGCCTTAACAGAGAAGCCCAAGACTGAAACATGAAGCTGAATAAATAACAGGCCCTGAATAAATGTTTGTTAATTGAACTGGAAGGGGAAAATGCCATTTTCTTTGGGTCCCAGTCAGATGTTGTTGCTGCACCCCAGGTTCAGAATGTCCTTGTTTCTGCAGGTAGTTTGTTATCTTTATCCTTAGGGTAAAGAAAAGCCACATCTGTTCTGCTAATGAACCCAGTCTCCTTGGCCTGGATAAGGGGGGCAGCAAAGGGGCAGGGGCCTAACTCCCTATAAAAGCCATCTAATCAGATGCTGGTGTTTCTGGGCATCCTTTCAAATGTCCCCTTTATCATCGAGGGTTCGATTTTCCTCTGATACAGACCCCATGGTTTTCTGCTGTATAAGGACATCTCACTGGGGGAATGTAGAGTGGAATGAGGGAGCAGTGCTGTGGTTTTCTCCCAGATGAAGAATCCAGAAAGTTGCGTACCTGGTTTGAAAGTGCTAGTCACTCGGCCGTGTCTTGATTCTTTGCAACCCTATGAACTGTAACCTACCAGGCTCCTCTGTCCATGGGGTTCTCCAGGCAAGAATACTGAAGTGGATAGCCATTTCCTTCTGTAGAGGATCTTCCTAACCCATGGATCAAAGCTTGGTCTCCTGCATTGCAGGCAGATTCTTTACCAACTGAGCCACCAGGGAAACCCATAAAAATATTGGTAGTAACTAAAAGGTTTCATAGCAAGGAGACAGAATTTCTTAGCATTGATCCAAAGGCCACAGTCAGTAGATCAAGCCCTCATAGTTAGATTGTGCTGTGTATGTGTGTGTCTTTGTGTTGTGTGCATGTGTGTATATGTGTCTGTCTGCACTCTCTTATGGGGTGCCCAGGTGGCACTAGTGGTAAAGAACCCGTCTGCCAATGCATGAGAAATAAGAGATGCAGTTTCGATCCCTGGGTTGGGAAGATCCCTTGGAGGAGGGCATGGCAACCCACTCTAGTATTCTTGCCTGGAGAATCCCATGCACAGAGGAGCCTGGTGGGCTACGGTCTATAGGGTCGCAAAGAATCAGACGTGACAGAGCACACACACACATACTCTCTCCTGGTGTACAGGTGCCACGGGTATGATTGTATTTAGGCTGTTTGTGTGCATGCATGTCTTGTGCACATGTGTGTACATGTGCATGTTCAGAAGAGGAGGAATCATTCTGCCTTCCTGCCCCACATTCTAATAAGCTCAAGTCTCGTTTCAAGACCAATGTCACTGATACGGTTGTAGGAATGATTCATTCAACAAGCACTGTTTGTCAGCAGGCTTCATGCTGGTGCTTGACCACAAGAAATCCCTTACTTCCTAAAACTCCTACTCTGATGGGGAAGATTCACACCTCCCAGAAGGATAGGAAATGAATATGAGGCCAGAGCTGGGGTCATGGGTCAGGTGGTGATGGACCTGGACATCAGCAGCCTCTTCTCACATCACCCCTCCACCTGTGTAATGAGCTCCCGCCCATCCATATACCAAGTCCTCCTCACGAACTTATACTCCAGGTCCCATTAATCACCTACTTTGCTGTGTGTAACTCAGAAAGTGAAAGTGAAAGTCGCTCAGTCATGTCTGACTCTTTGAGACCCCATGGATTGTATAGTCCATGGAATTCTCCAGGCCACAGTACTGAAGTGGGTAGCCTTTCCCTTCTCCAGGGGATCTTCCCAACCCAAGGATCAAACCCAGGTCTCTTACATTGCCAGCGGATTCTTTACCAGCTGAGCTACCAGGGAAGCCCGTGTGACTCTGAACAAGTTACTTAATCTCTCTGAACCTCAAGTTTTCTCAACTGTGAAATGGGAATGATACTATTACTGCTAGCTGTGAAGATTGAGAGCTTTAAAAATGGGCATCATTATTGTTTATTGTACCTCCTCAGTATCTGTGTAAGCCACCCACCTCTCTCTAAACTAACTACATTATCCTGTCTAGGCAACAGCTCCTTCCTGTACCCACTGCTCAGGCAGACCATCAGCACTGCCACCTTAGTGGTCTTCCCTAAGGCAGATCTGATCCAGGCACAAAGGAGGAGACAGGCACTGACTACCAGCAGATAGCCAGTGAATGGAAGCAAAGTGACTCGGCCCCCTGCAGCCCAGCTCCTCAGCCACCCAGGGGGCTGGGTGAGTGACGCCAGTTGGGTATGAAGGGTCTGTTCCTTTGCCTGTCTTTAAGATTATAACGCTCTCAATGACGAGGGTGCTCATTCTCTTCTCCACATCAGTTCAGTTCAGTTCAGTTCAGTCACTCAGTCGTGTCCGACTCTTTGCGACCCCATGAATCGCAGCACCCCAGGCTTCCCTGTCCATCACCAACTCCCGGAGTTTACCCAAACTCATGTCCATCAAGTCGGTGATGCCACCAGCCATCTCATCCTCTGTCATCCCCTTCTCCTCCTGCCCCCAATCCTTCCCAGCATCAGGGTCTTTTCCAATGAGTCAACTCTTCGCATGAGGTGGCCAAAGTATTGGAGTTTCAGCTTCAACATCAGTCCTTCCAATGAACACCCAGGGCTGGTCTCCTTTAGGATGCACTGGTTGGATCTCCTTGCAGTCCAAGGGACTCTCAAGAGTCTTCTCCAACACCACAGTTCAAAAGCATTAATTCTTCGGCACTCAGCTTTCTTCACAGTCCAACTCGCACATCCATATGTGACTACTGGAAAAAACAGCCTTGACTAGACGGACCTTTGTTGACAAAATAATGTCTCTGCTTTTAAATATGCTATCTAGGTTGGTCATGACTTTCCTTCCAAGGAGTAAACATCTTTTAATTTCGTGGCTGCAATCACCATCTGCAGTGATTTTGGAGCCCAAAAAAATAAAGTCTGACACTGTTTCCACTGTTTCTCCATCTATTTCCCATGAAGTGATGGGACTAGATGCCATGATCTTAATTTATCCCTAACCCTGCCTTTCCCTTTGGTAACCATAAACTTATTTGCTATGTCTGTGAGTTTATTTCTGTTTTACAGATAAGTCCATTTGTATCTTTTCTTTTTAGATTTCACATGTAAGTGATATCATAAGATTTGTCTTTCTCTGCCATTCATTTTTATGTATTAAACATATATCCATCTACTTTAGTATATTGTCTTATTATTTCTAGTGGTTTTTAGTTTGTTAATGCACCTGAGGTATCAAATCATACCGTGTGTAAATAATTATATTTTTCATGCTCCACTCCAACATAGCATTCCTTCCTTTCTTGTGGCCTTCTAGAAAGCTGTTCAGTAAAAGTGGAGGTGGCGTATCCTCGCCTGGTTCCTCACTTTAATGGGGGAGCTTTGAGTGTTTCAGCATTAGGTGTGGTAGCATGTTGGACTGTAGTTTGTGATACTTTTTTTTTTTTTAATATCACAGGGGAAAGGACTCATCTATTTCTATTCTTATCACAATGTAATAAGCCAGGCATGAATAACAAAAGTGTTTAGACATATAAAAACTTTGCCATCTGGAGATTTTAAAACACTGTCTTAAATAACTATCGGGTCAGAAACAAAATACAAAAATTGAATCACAGTGTGTTTAGAGAATAATCTAAACAAGAATTGAGCTGTATTAATCAGAAGTCGTAGAACATGTAACAGCTTAAACTAGCTTGAGTAAAAGGGGGAATTTACTGATTCACAAAACCAAGCAGCAGAAACATCAGGGCGCAGGTGGCTTCAGAGTATGGCCATGATTCATCCATCATGATTTTCCAGAACAAACACAGAACTGAATATTCTACAGGCCATACAAGCCCTTCTGGCCCCAGGGCTGCTGGTGGCCTGCGGTGCCTGTGAGGGAGGTCAAGACACGCTCTCAGGGATGCTCAGTGTTGTTCTCAGGGCGGGAGCACCGAGACAGAGGCCCCTGGTTGCAGGAGCACTGTGGGTAACGTGGTATTAGTAATTAGTGAAAGGACCAGGCTTTGTGAATGATTTCCTTTTCTTTTCTAAATGAAAGCAAAATCAAGGTTAGCAGCATAGTGGCCTCATTCTCACCCCCACCTTGTCCTTCTAGGTTTTCCTGAGTAGGAGAGGGAGGAGAGAGAGTTACAGCTGGTGCCTGCAGGGGAATGTAGAAGATGTGGGCCCAGGTTGGCATGTGAACCGCGAGAGCCTCCCCGCCCTCAATGTCATGTGAGCATCTGCCTCTCTGCGGGACAGAGGAAGCAAAAGGTCTTGTTCTCAGTGATCTTTGTGTCCCTTGCAGCATAAAGTTATTAAGTGCTTACTCTGTGCAGTAGGAATCAGGGATCACAGGAGACAACAGAGGGGCCAGTCTGGGCTCACTTCATGGCCCTTCCTTTACCCCATACTCTCACTATAAATAATGACTTGTATTTCCCCAAACAATTCTTGTTATTTCATACCTCAGTGCCTTTGTATATGTTGTTCTTTCTACCTGAAATGACCTTTTCTTCTTGGCAAACCCCTCCTCCTCACAGACAAAGAGTCTCTTCTTCCATGAAGTATACCATATCTCCCAAAGCTGATTTCTCCCTCCTGGGGCCACCACAGACCTGGTGCTCATCTCTACTCACTGCCCACACTGCAGTCATCTCCAGGTCCCTTACTGGACCATGGACCTTCATTGTTAAGTGGAATAAATGATGATGGTGATCATTATGACCTAGCTCATTACGAAGGTGCCAACATCCAGCAGTATGGCCACTCCTTCTTTTTTTTTTTTTTGTAGCTACTTTTTTTTAAAATTTATTTATTTATCTATTTTTTTACTTTACAATATTGTATTGGTTTTGCCATACATTGACATGAATCCACCATGGGTGTACATGTTTCCCCCTTCCAGAACCCCCCTCCCACCTCCCTCCCCACCCCATCCCTCTGGGTCATCCCGGTGCACCAGCCTCGAGCACCCTGTATCATGCATCGAACCTGGACTGGCGATTCATTTCACATATGATAATTTACATGCTTCAATGCTGTTCTCCCATATCATCCTGCCCTTGTCCTCTCCCATAGAGTCCAAAATACTGTTCTATACATCTGTGTCTCTTTTGCTGTCTCGCATACAGGGTTATCTTTACCTATTTACTAAATTCCATATATATGCATTAGTATACTGTATTGGTGTTTTTCTTTCTGGCTTACTTCACTCTGTATAATAGGCTCCAGTTTCATCCACTTCATTAGAACTGATTCAAATGTATTCTTTTTAATGGCTGAGTAATATTCCATTGTGTATATGTACCACAGCTTCCTTATCCATTCATCTGCTGATGGACATCTAGGTTGCTTCCATGTCCTGGCTATTGTAAACAGTGCTGCGATGAACATTGAGGTACACGTGTCTCTTTCAGTTCTGGTTTCCTTGGTGTGTATGCCCAGCAGTGGGATTGCTGGGTCATATGGCAGTTCTATTTCCAGTTTTTTGAGGAATCTCCACATTGTTCTCCATAGTGGCCACTCCTTCTGATGGGCATGGTATCCCAGGGGGTATCTGGGAGAGAACCCCAGAACTGGAGGCAGACCTTGCTTGGCACACAGTAGGTTCTCAGTGAATGACTACTATATCTTCCAGTTCTGACTGCCCAGCAAGCAAATGGTGGCAAAGTGAGTAGAGGCCATGAGAAGACACAGGGTATGGACACCCCAATCTGAGCCTCTGTCTGCTTTGCCTTTCTGTCTGCTGGAATCTCACCAAAGGCAAGAAAAGACCCTTTAAATTTCCCTTTAGGAAATTCTCTTGTTCTTTGAGACTTTCATTGTGAGAAGTAGCACAAGCCTGTGGTTTCAAGGCCTCAGTGGCAGCCTCCCACATCTGTCACTTTCTGAGTTGCCCCAAAAGGCTGGAAGGTACCTTCAGATCTACGCATTTTTCCACAGAAGTGTTTGTTCTTTTCTTTCCCTTGACCTCACATTGTCTTTCCTGGAAAATGTTGCAGATGTTGGGCAAAGCTGGCACAGGGAAGGATCTTCAAACAATGACTGCACATTTCAGAGGCATCCCAGCCAAGAATCAGAGGGACCACTAGGGCCCTAGGGCTTCTCTTTCTTGGCTTTTTTTTCCAGTGGGCATACCTGAGGCTCAGGCCTTGTGTCTGAGAGTAGCGGTTTGCGCACTGTGAGCATGGGATGCTGTGGAAAGCTGTTGGGCCTCTGGAAGCAGATGACCCAGACTCCAGGGCCTATGCCTCTCACTGGTGAGTGAACCTCACCTATAAAATGGGAAGGATAATCCTGCTCTCAAAGGGATGTTGCAAATGGGGACAATGCATTTAAACTCTCCAAGGCGAGGAGGGAGAAGCTGTATTTGTTAGCACCCATCTGTATATGAGGGAGGCACGTGACGTGGTGGGTCGGAGCCTGGGTTCGGTGTGGCTCAGCCATTACTAGCTGAGGGACCTTGGGCAAGTGATTTCTCCACTCTGGGTATAAGTGTCCTCTTCACTATGTTGGGGGTAACATAAGGATTAAGTGAGATAACACTTAAAAAGCTGTGAAGACCATGTCTGGCACACAGTAATAGTTTGATGTGTCTCTGATTTATAGAAGATCTAAGTTATAGTTTTCATTCATTCACTCACTTCCTACTATTGTAATTACTGTATTACTTAGGACTGGCCATTAGTGGATACTTAATGGGTTTAAAAAAACAAAGGTGACTGACAGTTGCAAGTTTAGCAAGGATGTGGACCACCTACAACTCTCATAGACTGCCAGTGGGGATGCACAACATTTTGGGGATGCAAAATAGTTCAGCTACTTTGGAAAAGAGTTTTGGAAGGCAGTGTCTCACAAAGATAAACATCCACTTCTCATATGACTCCACAATCCCACAGTTAAGTATTTACCCAAGAAGAATAAAAGTGTATGTTCACACAGAAATCTGTATGAAAACATTTGTAGCATGTTACTCATAATGCTCAAAATTCTCCAAGCCAGGCTTCAGCAATACGTGAACTGTGAACTTCCAGATATTCAAGCTGGTTTTAGAAAAGGCAGAGGAACCAGAGATCACATTGCCAACATCCGCTGGATCATCTAAAAAGGAAGAGAGTTCCAGAAAAGCATCTATTTCTGCTTTATTGACTATGCCAAAGCCTTTGACTGTGTGGATCACAATAAACTGTGGAAAATTCTGAAAGAGATGGGAATACCAGATCATCTGACCTGTCTCTTGAGAAACCTGTATGCAGGTCAGGAAGCAACAGTTAGAACTGGACATGGAACAACAGACTAGTTCCAAATAGGAAAAGGAGTACGTCAAGACTGTATATTGTCACTCTGCTTATTTAACTTCTATGCAGAGTACATCATGAGAAACGCTGGGCTGGAAGAAACACAAGCTGGAATCAAGATTGGTGGGAGAAATATCAATAACCTCCGATATGCAGATGACACCACCCTTATGGCAGAAAGTGAAGAAGAACTAAAGAGCCTCTGATGAAAGTGAAAGAGGAGAGTGAAAAAGATGGCTTAAAGCTCAATGTTCAGAAAACTAAGATCATGGCATCTGGTCCCATCACTTCATGGGAAATAGATGGGGAAACAGTGGAAACAGTGACAGGCTTTCTTTTCTTGGGCTCCAAAATCACTGCAGATGGTGACTGAAGCCACAAAATTAAAAGACGCTTGCTCCTTGTAAGAAAAGTTATGACCAACCTAGACAGCATATTAAAAAGCAGAGACATTACTTTGCCTACAAAGGTCCATCTAGTCAAGGCTATGGTTTTTCCAGTAGTTATGTATGGACTTGAGAGTCGGACCTTAAAGAAGGCTGAACGCCAAAGAATTGATGCTTTTGAACTGTGGTGTTGGAAAAGACTTTTGAGAGTCCCTTGGACTGCAAGGAGATCAAACCAGTCAATCCTAAAGGAATTGAGTCCTGAATATTCATTGGAAAGACTGATGCTGAAGCTGAAACTCCAATACTTTGGCCACCTGATGCGAAGAACTGACTCACTGGAAAAGACCTTAATGCTGGGAAAGATCGAAGACAGGAGGAGAAGGGGATGACAGAGGACGAGATGGTTAGATGGCATCACCAACTTAATGGACATGAGTTTGAGCAAGCTCTAGGAGTTGGTGATGGACAGGGAAGCCTGGTGTGCTGCAGTCTATGGGGTCGCAAAGTGTCAGACACGACAGCAACTGAACTGAACTGTATGATTCTACTTATATAAAGTTCCTAGAAGAGTCAAATTCATAGAGACAATTCCTGGTGGTTGCCAGGAGCTGAAGAGTAGGAATGAGGAGTTATTGTTTAATAGGAACAGAATTTCTGTGTGGGTTGATGAAAATGTTCTGGAAATAGGCTGTAGTAATGGTTACACAGCATTATGAATATACTTAATGCCATTGAATTATACACTTAAAAACAATTAAAATGGTAAGTTCTATGTTATGAATATTTTACAAGTTTTTTTTTCTTAAAAAAAAAACTAGTGACAGAGAACACATTGGTGATTGCCAGGGATTAAGGGCGAGAGCTAGGGT
Source organism: Giraffa tippelskirchi (assembly GCF_054371585.1). Taxonomy (NCBI): domain Eukaryota; kingdom Metazoa; phylum Chordata; class Mammalia; order Artiodactyla; family Giraffidae; genus Giraffa; species Giraffa tippelskirchi. The sequence goes on along the minus strand of NC_137280.1, from coordinate 114,586,792 downwards.
AGGATAAGGGAATTTGGGGGATGATGGAACTATTCTGTGCCTTTATTATCACTGTGGTCATGTGACTATTCATTAGTCAAGAGAACTGTACACCAAAAGAATGAATTTTACTCCACATAAATTTAAAATTAAATTTTTAAAAAGACCAGAGTCCTGCCAGCTGAGCTCTGGCTCTTCATGCTGGTTCATTCAGCAAACATTTAGTAACTCCACCTACGCATTGGCACAGCACTGGGAACTTGTGTCCCCTGAACCCCAGGGATGGGCGTAGAACCCTAGGGGTAGATCCTGAGACAGCTGAGCAGGAAGAGATGAGAACAATGTGTCTTAGTATCATTTTGATAAAAATCACACCAGTAGGTTTTTCCCTGGAGGCCAGTTCTGAAATCTGGTGGCCCTGGATGTTTCACTATCATTTTTTAGATAAGTATGTTTATACAGCCGCCCTTCACATCTGCCTCCTTTTGACGCTCTAGTTTTAAAAACCATCTCTGGCTTTTGTTTGGATTTGTTTTTTTAAAACTAGGAAAGCAGCCCATGTTTTGGGGGCTTTCCATGAGCCTCCTGGATCTTTCCCAAGGCAAAGGCTGGGGTTTTGTCCCCCAGGCCACTGTGTTTAGCCTGCTGTCAGCTGTTCCCAGAGATCAGATAAAAGAGAGAGTTCAATTACAAGTGAGAGAGGCTGGCTTCAACGAAACAGAGAAAGTGCTGACTCATGAAACTTAAAGGCACAGGCTGGGCTGGCTTCAGTCATGGCTGGATCCAGTAGATACTTAGTGTCTTCAGGATTCTCTGTCTCTGTCTTTTCCTGCTTCCCTCTCCCAGAGTCCTGGCCCTTCCACTAACTCCCAGCCTCTTTCCTCTGTACTGACCATGCACAGCCACAGCTCCTCAGTTAGTCACTAGGGAAACTGACCACCCTCCCTGTGGTCATTTTCCTTTCATGATTTTCCTCATGAGAAGCGATTTGTCAGGGTCTGCTTGGATGCCGGCATCCATGCACATAACAAAGGAACATGTCTGCCTGCTTGTGCCTAGCGTGTGTCCATCACTTGCATGAGGAACTCCCTTCCTCTTCAAAGTCTCTCAGCCCAGCACAGCACTTAATTAAATCCACAAGCACCGGAGCCCCCAAGCCACCCTGTGGGGACCTTCCAAGCCCACTGCTTCAGATCCTGAGCAAACATCCCAGAGAGTGACACAGAAATGCAGTTGTTTCTCCGTTTCTTTTTCATTCATCTGCTTAACAGACCTTGCAGGAATATCCACTATATTCCAGGCTGCGTGGAACCCAGGAGTAAAGATGGAAAGGTTACTCCCTGCCCTGAGAGCATGGTCTAAAGAGAGACAGATCTGCAGAAAAAGGCATGCTCAGGAGATTCTATTATGTAAAGACACTGGGGCCTAGAAAAAGGCCTTTTATTTCCGTAGAAAAGAGTGAAATAGCAACCCGAAATAAACTCATTTTTATAATATCTCATATTTAACTATGTTGAAGTTATAATTTCAACTCTTTGAGAATTTTTTAATGAGAAAAGAATTTTTTCTTTTTGGTTGAGTTTTACCAAAAAAGTTACATGAAAGCACAGTTAAGTTTTTTTTGCAATTGAATGTCACAGCATGTCAATAAAGAGAATCATTCCCAAATCAGTCATCAAGGGCTGCTATAATCAGTTTTCCCATAAGTCTTTCTCAATCTTCTTTTCACCTGAATCTCCCTGTTTTGAAGCGACCACCATGTCCTTTTCCTTGGCTTGTTTCTCTGCTTCGGTCATTACCCAGCTGACTTGTCCAGAGCCAGCCTCATCTGCGGACATGTGATCCCAGCAGTCCTCCAATGTCATGGTCATCAACTCCAGGAAAGTCTGCACCTTTTAACAAGGTTTGCAATTCCTCTTGCAATGTTTTTACATCGTATGATTTACAGTCACAGATAACCACTTCAAACAGCAGGTACATTTACAACAAATAGACATCGCTTAGACACAGCCTAACAAAGACAGGGACAGAATGAGTGGGCCCAGGAGCTGGTGCTACCAGGCAGGTGTGCCTGACAGGGGATGAGCTTATAAATGATCTGCACGGTTCTCACTGTTCCTGTGTTGTGGTATTTTGGCTTCTCTCTGTGAAGCCGCAGATATTGGATGGTCATGTGAGGACCTTCACAGTGACTGAGAGTGTTTTTTTCTCCTGCAACATAAATCTGATCCATTGCAGCCTTTAGCTCCTTACACCCTTGCCCAATCTCAATCCTCCAAGACCCCTTCAGTGAGGCCCCAAGGCAAGTCCGAGCTCCTAGCACAGTCCACAAGGCCTCCACAAGCTGCCCAACTTGGCCAGTCCTCTTTCTTACTGTTTCCCCATTTGGCCTATGCTGGTTCACATCTCAGTGGTTTCATTCACATGTTCCCCTCTCCTTGAATGCCCTCCCCCCCCGACTCCTTTGACAGTCTTCTCCTCCTTCCAGATGCCCCCACCAAGGATCTCTTCCTCCATGAACCCTCCCTGCCCACGCTGGCAGGGTTGATTCTTCCTTCCTGTGGTTCCCACAGGCCTGGTTGTCGCCACTGCCCTTGAAGGACATCTTCCTCTTTCACCAGACTCCTTGTGCCCAGGGCAAAATGCAGAATATTTATGCAATTAAAATGAAAACAGGGAGAAGTAAAAATATTCATATTTTGTACCCATGAATAGCTTTAGCATTTGAGCCTTAAAGTCTTTTCCAGCGTCCCAGGGGCCAGAGCAATAAGGGTCAGTGGGTCCCCTCTTCCCCCCCTGGGGTGCTGTGGTCTCCAGCCTAGGGTGCCCTTACCTATGTGAATATCAGAGTCACCAGGAGCCAGTAAACCACAGGTTCCTGAACACCTCTCCTGAAGGTTGTCCTTCAGCCTGTCTGGGGTGGGGCTCAGGAGTCTGCATTTCTTGTTTTCTTTTTCTTAAGTTAAGGTGTAGTTGATAATATACATGTTTCAATGTTATTCTCTCAAATCATCCCACCCTCGCCTTCTCCCATTGAGTCCAAAAATCTGTGTCTCCTATGCTGCCCTGCATGTAGGATCATCAGTACTGTCTTTCTAAATTCGATACATATATATGTGTTAATATATAGTATTTGTCTTTCTCTTTCTGATTTACTTCACTCTGTATAATAGGCTCCAGGTTCAGTCACCTCGTTAGCACGGACTCAAATGTGTTCCTTTTTATAGCAGAGTAATATCCCATTGAAACATATACATTACCATATGTAAAGTAGATGACCAGAGGAAGTTCAGTGTGTGAAGCAGGGCACCCAAAGCCGGTGCTCGGGGACAACCAAGAGAGGGAGGTGGGAGTGGGGTTCATGATCGGGGGGACACATGTATACCTATGGCCAATTCATGTTGATGTATTGCAAAAACCATCAGGATACTATAAAGTAATTATTCTCCAATTAAAATAAATTAATTAAAAATACTTTTAAAAAGGTTTAGTAGATTTTTCAATATTATGTAAGTGTCAAGTGTACAACATAATTGATTCACAATTTTTAAAAGTTATACTCCATTTATAGTTATTATAAAATATTGGCTGTATCCCCTGTGCTATACAGTATATCCTTGTAGCTTATTTATTTTACACATAGTAGTTTGTACCTTTTAATCCTCCATCCCTATCTTGCCCCTCCCCTCTTCCCTCTCCCCACTGCTTACCACTAGTTTGCTTTCTATATCTGTGAGTCTGTTTCTTTTTTGTTATATTCACTAGTTGTTTTATTTTTTAGATTCCACATCTAAGTGATAACACACAGTATTTATCTTTCTCTGTCTGACTTATTTCACAAGGATAATACCCTCCAGGCCCATCCATGTTGTTGCAAATGGCAAAATCTCATTCTTTTTGTAGCTGAGTAATATTCCAAATATTCCAAAACAAGTTAGAAATTAGTATTTCATATACCACACCTTCTTTTTCCATTCATCTGTTGGATACTTAAGTTGCTTCCATATCTTTACTACTGTAATAATGCTGCTATGAACATTGGGGTGCGTGTATCTTTTTGAACTAGGGTTTTTATTTTTTTCTGCTATATACTCAGGAGTCAAATTGATGGATCGTATGGTAGTTCTATTTTTAGTTTTTAAGGAACCTCCGCACTTTTCCACAGTGGCTGTGTCAAATTACATTCCTACCAGCAGTGTGGAAGGGTTCCCTTTTCTTCCACATCCTCCCCAAATTTGTTATTTGTGGTCTCTTTGATGATAGCCATTCTAACAGGTGTGAGGTGATATCTCATTGTGGTTTTTATTTGCATTTCTTTGATGATTAGCAATGTGGAGCATCTTTTCATGTGCCTGTTGGCCATCTGTATGTCTTCTTTGGAAAAATATCTGTTCAGATCTTCTACCCGTTTTTAATCAGTTTTTTTAATATTGAGTTTTATGAGCTATTTATGTATTTTGGATATTAATCCCTTAATCAGTCATATAATTTGCAATATTTTCTCCCATTCAGTGGGTTGTCTTTTCATTTGGTTGATGGTTTCCTTTGCCTTGCAAAGCTTTTAAGTTTAATTAGATCCAATTTGTTCATTTTTGCTTTTGTTTCCTACGCCATAGGAGACAGATCCAAAAAAATATTGTTCAGTTTATATCAAAGAATGTTCCACCTATATTCTCTTCTAGGAAGGGAGTTTATGGTTTCTGTTCTTATATTTAGGTCTTTAATCCATTTTGAGTTTATTTTTGTATATATTATAAGAAAATGTTCTAGTTTCATTCTTTTATATGAAACCCCCCACAAGGGTTTCCCTTGTTGGTAAAGAATCTGCCTGCAATGCGGGAGACCTGCGTTCGATCCCTGGGTTGGGAAGATCCCCTGGAGAAGGGAAAGGCTATCCACTCCAGTATTCTGGCCTGGAGTTCTTACATTTAGGTCTTGAATCCATTTTGAGTTTATTTTTGTATATGTCATAAGAAAATGTTCTAATTTCATCCTTTTATGTTTAGCTGTTCAGTTTACCCAACACATATTAAAGAGACTATCTTTCCTCATGGTATATTCTTGCCTCTTTTGTCATGATTAATTAACCATAAGTGTGTGGGTTTATCTCTGGGCTCTCTGTGCTGTTCCATTGGTCTATGGGTCTGTTTTTGTGCCAGTACCATGCTATTTTGATGACTGTAGCTTTGTAATACAGTCTAGGAGTCTGCACTTCTTAACAAACCATGCCAAGAGGTGAAGCAACTTAGCATGGTTTAGACCTATCAGGGTAAAGTCAGTAGCCTCCAGTGTAGACCAGTACTATCAAGTGACTTAACTGTGCTCATTTCCTGGAGCTGCTGAAACAAATTGCCATAAGCTTGATGGCTTAAAACAAAGCAAATTTATTCTCTTGCAGTTCTAAAGGGTCAGACATCCAAAAGAGGTCTTGAGGGGTTAAAATCAAGGTGTCAGTGAGACTGGTTCTTTCTGGGGGCTCTAGAGGAGAATTTATTTTAGAAGCTGCCTGCATTCCTTGGCCTATGGCTTCATCACCTCAGTCTTGGCTCTGTCCTCATATCACCTTCTCCTTTCTGACCTCCTGCTTCCTTCTCATAAGGACCCTTGTGATTACACTGGATCCACTTGGATAATCCAGCATATATTGGTGGATCATGGTGTCATGATATTTAATCACACCTGCAAAGTCCCTGTAGGTATTTTTGTAGGTATTCCTTTCTCAGTACTGCCACAACAAAGTACCACAAACTTGGTGGCTCAAAACAGTCAAAAGTAAGTTTTCTCCACTCTTGAGACTAGAAGTCTGAAATCAAGCTATAGGCAGGGCCATGCTCCCTCCAAAGAGTCCTGGGAAGAATCCTCCCTGGCCTCTTCCTAGCTTCTAGTAGTTGCTAGCAATTTTTAGCTTTGCTTGGCTTATCACTCTTCACGTGAAAACTGAGATCCAGAGATAGTCCTTGATCTGCCCAGGGTCATGTTTTATGAATGGCCAGACCGTGTCTTGAATGGGGTCTTGAGTCCCTAGGTGGTCCTGCCAGCCTGGCCATGTGCTGCAGAAGCTCTGCCCACTCGCAGCTGGCTGGGGCAGGGCAGGCTGGTCTCAGAAAGCCTCCACCCATGTGACAGGTGGCCCCACGGGCTGTTCACTCAGAGAAACCCCAGATGCTCAGCTGTCCTGGTTCTTTGAAATCCATGCCAAACCACATTGAGCAGGAGACCCTAGTGCCTGCAGCACAAGGGGAGAGAGCCTCACGGGGAGCCTGGGAGGTGGAGCTGAGAGCTCAGCACAGCCTAGGGGGCTTCAGTCCTGCTGACTTGCTCATCCCTTGCCCAGCACCCAGGGGCTTGAAATTCCAGCCCTGCTGCTGTGCAGCTTGTAATTCAGGGAGGCACTTTATCTCTCCAGGTTGTAGCCTGAGAGGGTAACGCTGCCAACATTCCCCTCTTCGTGTCAAGATGGGCGCAGGAAACGGGAGCTTACCTTTGAGCAAGAAACTGTAGTTCAGGCTCATTTCTGGTTTCCCTAAAGATGTGACCCTTCAGGCCACGTGGACACCTGTGACCTTGAACAACCTGGACACCACATTTAGGACAGTACACCAAGGCTTTGGAAATGAATTAATTTCTTGGGGTATAATATCAACCAGTCCTTTAAATACAGTTTTATTAGCTGGAGATCTTTGGAAATTGGAGCTAGCAGAGGGTGAGTAGAAGCCAGCCTTGGCCTTCCCAGGGGGAGAGCAGCATGCAGCAGAGTACAGATTTGCTATAAGCGGTTGACTCAGCAGCATGTGCCAGGTGCCTGTTCTGTGCCAGCCCTGAGCTAAGCACAGGATACAGGGTGAACCCCGCACAGGGCCTGTCTCTGAGCATCTCCAAGCCTCGCAGGTCAGAAGACATGGGCAGGTAACGGTTGTAGACTCTTGCAAACATCAGAAGGCTTGGGCCACCTGCCTGCCTATCTCAGCCCTGAGGATATCCTTGTCCTCAAGCAGATCCTACTCCCTCTCTGTTCCACCCTTGGAGTCCCCACTCCTGCCCTCCAAGATTTAGATGTCTTTCACTCCAAGTGTTAATGAGCTGTGGCCATACAATGCACCTGCTATCTTGGAACAAAGGGGTGATGTCCTGTCCCTCCTTCCTCACTGACCATAATGGGCAGGGTGATGGGTCCTCCCCACTCCTCAGCGCCCGGTTGAAAAAAAGGAAGAAAGTCTTAATTGATAGTTGTTATCAATTCACTTCCCCACACATGGCATTTTGTCATCGATTGGTACCAGGACTTCTTTTGAGACAAATGTTTTATGCACATCCAACAAGTCATTGAACATTATGGTTTGAATTAGAGGACCATGAATTTGAGCTGTTTTCCATCACATGCCTACTGTGGGTGGATGCTCAGGCTCCTCTCCTCTCTGAGCCTTGGTTTCCTCTGTAAAACACAGATGCCTCAGCAGATGATTTCAAGCATCCCATCCCACAAGAGGATGGAGGGCAAGGCACTGGAAAACCTACTGGATGGCCTACTAGGATGAGGTGGGGGTGGGGTGGGGGACTGTCACACTTGCAGCATGGTGCCCAGACTTTCTGGAAGTGGTTTTCTTGTGTTCAGACACTGCTGGCACTCACGTAACCCACATCTGCATTTCCTTTCTTGCATGAACACATGGTTGTTCTCTCGGGGCCTCTTCATCAGAGATGGCATCTTCTACTGAACCATACACGCAGCTGTGTGTGAGACGTGGCTCACTGACATGCAGATGCAAATATAAAAAGCTGGAGGTGGGTTACCTGTCCTGGGAGCTGCTGTTGGGCTGAGATGGCAGCAGGTGAGAATGCCCCAGCATGCTGCTATCCTGGGTGTGCACACTCTTTGCCCACCTGCAGTCCAGTTCACTTTGTACCAGCTCACCCTGGGCTCCCGTGCTTATCGACAGCTTCTCCATGCAGCTGCTTATCAGCTGTATTATTCCCTCTTAGGAGCTATCTTGACTTCTGATCTGGAGTTTGCTGAGGCCACACTGCTTTGAGCCAGGCCATGCTTCCATTAGAACTTCCCTCATAGCTCAGTTCGTAAAGAGTCTGCCTGCAATGCAGGAGACCTGGGTTCAATTCCTGGGTCAGGAATATCCTTGGGAGAAGAAAATGGCAACCCACTCCAGTATTCTCACCTGCAGAATCCCATGAACAGAGGAGCCTGGCAGGCTACAGTCCATGGGAGCGCAAGAATCAGACACGACTTCACAACTAAACCACCACCATTGAAGCTGAAACATCAATACTTTGGCCACCTGATGCAAAGAACTGACTCCTTGGAAAAGACCCTGATGCTGGGAAAGATTGAAGGCAGGAGGAGAAGGGGACAACAGAGGATGAGATGGTTGGATGACATCACTGACTCTATGGACATAAGTTTGAGTAAGCTCCGGGAGTTGGTGATGGTCAGGGAGGCCTGGTGTGCTGCAGTCCATGCGGTCACAAAGAGTCAGACACGACTGAGTGACTGAACTGAACTGTTGCTTCTATTGCCAAATCGGTATCACTTTAGTTCTCTGAGACTGAAGCTCTCCAGATACAACTTTTTCTCCAAGCCTTACTCATTTCCAGGAGGAAACCTTCAAAAAATTTTCTAAGTCCAGGATGGCCTTCCTGAAATAAATGAAAAGCCAAATGATCAGGCACAGGACCTCAGTCCTCTGTCCCAATACAGACAGGCAGATCCCCATGGATCACCCACCTTTCATGGGCACAGTGGTTCCTTAGTTCTGCCCGGGGCCACATCTTGGCAGTCATCCTCTTGTAGGCTGAGTGATCTGGTTCCAAGGATAGGTGGGAGAAGCAGGTGATCTGCTTCTTAAATGCGTGGGGATCAGGGACGGAGGTCCTGAGTGGGGTGATTTGGCTTCTCCCCACTTTTTTCAGGAAGGCCAGCCAGAACTGCTCTGACAGTCCTAGTATCAGCTATGCTGTCTGACCTGTGCTCCATCATCCTATGCTCATGTATCACAGTAAGAAGGCAGAGAACATGTAGTTTCCATTCCTTTGTGCTTCTTCCTGTATTAGAAATTGTTTATGTTCTGACAATCATCGACAGCCTCTACCTGTGAGCAATCCTGTTTGGGGGGTTGTTTGTTTGCTGTAAGATGTGCCCCATAGATGTAGTTTCTTCCATATTTTAGAAGAAGGATGGAAATGCAGTAGGTTTGCTGTTGGAAAGATAGAAGGTGAATGTTCCTTGAGACTCCTGAAGGGCAGAGCATGATGCCATCTCCACGCTGGCCTAGGTTTCGGGTAGGTTTTGTCGTGTGACAACCTTACAGAGATTTGTTTTACCTACTATACAATTCACCACTGAAAGTATACACTTTAGTGGTTTTTAGTATATTCACAGAGTTGTGCATCCATCACCAAAATAAGTTTTAGAACAGCTCATCAACTTGAGGGAAAATCCCCTGGAAGAGGGCATGGCCGTTCACTCCAGTATTCTTGCCTAGAGAATCCCATGGACAGAGGAGCCTGGCAAGCTACAGTCCATGGGGTCTCAAAGAGTCAGACATGATTGAAGCAACTTAGCATCAACTTGAAAAGAAAACCCACACCCACTAGTAGTCACCCAGAAACCCCTTAGCCCTAGGCAATCACTGTTCTTTATAGATCTCTCTGCTCTGAACTTTCATGTGAATGGAATCATATCATCCAAGGTCTTTGTGACTGGCTCCTTTCCCTTAGTGTGTTTTCAGAGATCATCCAGTTATAGTGTGTATCAGTACTTATTCCTTTTTATTTCCAAATAATACTCCATTGTATGGGTAGACCACCTTTTATTTATCCATTCATCATTTGATGGACATTTGGCTTGATCCTACGTTTTGACTATTATGAGTAATGTTGCTTTCTGTGTACAGGTTTTTGTAAGTACCTATGTTTCATTTCTCTTGGGTAATTACCTAGGAGTGGAATTGCTAGATCATGTAGCAGTCTATTTTTAACCATTTGAGAAACTGCCATACTGTTCTGAGAAGTTGCTGCATTGCTGCACCATTTTACATTCTCACAAGCAGTATCTGAGGGCTCCAATTTCTCGCCAACATTTGTTATTATCTTTCTTTTTGATTCTAGCCATCATGGTGGTTTTGAAGTGGTGTCCTTTGATTTGCATTTTCCTGGTGACTGATAATGTTGAACATCATGTAATGTGCTTATTGGCCATTTGTTTATCTTCTTTAGAGAAATGTCTGTTCAGGTCTTTTGCTCATTTTTTAATTGAGCTATTTGTGTTTTTACTGAGTTGTAACGGTTCTTTATATATAATCAATATAAGTTGGTGGGTTGCCTTTTCACTTTCTTGATGGTATTTTTTTAATAACACAAAAACATTTTGTATTGGGACATAGCCAATTAACAATATTATGATAGTTTCAGGTGAACAGTGAAGGGACTCAGCCATACATATACATGCATCCATTCTCCCCCAAACCCCACCTCCAATCCAGGCTGGCACATAACACTGAACAGGGTTCCATGTGCTATACAACAGATATTCATTGGTTATCCATTTTAAATACAGCAGTGGGTACATGACCTTCCCAAAGTCCTTAACTATTCTTTCCCTGCTGGCAACCATGAGTTCATTTTCTAATTGCCTAATCCAAGGTCATAAAAAATTACGCTTATGGTTTATAATAGAATTTTTATACTATTAGCTCTCATATTTAGATCTTTGACCCATTTTGAGTTACTCTTCTGCATGTGTTGTGAGGTGGGTGTCTTTTGCATTTGGATATCTGGTTGTACTAGGCTCGTTTGTTGAAAAAATGGCTTTTCCCCATTTGATTTTCTTGGCACGCTTGTCAGAACAAACAGGTTTTAAGAGCCTTACTGAGTGTAGAATGGCAGCCACCATGACATGGCCCATGGGTAGCCTGGTGTCCAAGTAGCACTGGGAGACCTTACAGGGCCCTCTGATGAGCTGTCTCTGCCTCATTAAGCCCTTTACACTTTGGGGTGGGAGCATAGTGAGATCTGGGCTGGGGGAAGACCCTTAGGAGGGGAGTTGGATGGTGTCATGGATGGTGTCATGTTGTCCCTGACATGGCTATACCTTTATGACTGGGAAGGACACACTTGGTGACGAGGGAATGCCGCACCATGCCTGAAGAGCACCAACAGATGGCCTGCTGCAGAGCAGGTGCCTCATTGCTCCTCACCACCCTCCTCAAGCTTGTCATAGCTAAAATGACCATGTGTTTTATATATATATGTATATATATATGCACACACACACACACACACACACACACACACTATATTGGGACAGTCCCAATTTATGCCTATTCTTCCAAAATAATGATTAATCACTCTCTTTTTCTCTTAAAATACCTTGGTTTGAATGATAAACTATACAGTCACCCTAGTCATAGAGCAAGGGCTTGGGGTGCGAATGCCTTTGTGATTAACCCAGATAGACAGCTTACCGGTGTCCTGGCCCAGGCTGCTGGCTCTGCTTCAGAAAGCATGTACCTGGAACCCAAGACTGGCCTTTGTATCCTCCAGTAGCACTGACAGGGAGAAATGTGAGCTTGCACCTCAGAGTCTGCAAAGTCTCAGCAGATGTGGTCTGGATCCCACATATTCACCCATGAGTACAAAGGCTAGCAGGACTGACAGCCTCTGCAGGCTCCTGCAGCTGAGAAGCCTTCTCTGGGAGCTTTCAAGATTAACCCCGATGGAGAGCTTACTGATGTCCTGATCCAGGCTGCTGGCTCGGCATCAGAAAGCATCAGAAGGGCCAAATATGGCTATCCCTGCCCACACCACCTGTGTGTGCCCAACCCATCCTTGAGGGTGTGGTTAGCCTTGTTTATTCACACCCACCTTGGGTTCAAGGAGAAGACCTCAAGGAGAAGACACATGTCCTGAAGCTCTGTGTCACTCACCTGTCCCTAAATGATGAATAAGACACCTGGAGAGGAAGCCTCAGACTAAGAGAGGAAAGACATTTGCACATAGGAGGGAATGTGGATTTTGTTTGTTTGCTTTTTCACTAGGTAGACTCTTTTATTTTACTTTATTTTCATTTTCTTAATGAATTTTTTAATTGATATATAGTTGACATATAGCATTGTACTAGTTTTAGTTGTACAACATGATTTGATATGTGTATATATTGTGAAATGATTTTTACAGTAAGTTTAGTTAATATCACCACACTGTTACAAAAAAAAATTTCATGTGTGTGATGAGAACTTTTAAGATCTACTCTCTTAAGGCTTTCAAATAGCCAATACAGTATGGTTAACTATAGTCTCCATGTATATTACTTGTACATTACATCCCTAGGATTTATTTATCTTATAACTGGAAGTTTGTACCTTTTGAGCCCTTTTACCCATTTTGCCCACTCCCCACCCCACAGAATATTGTTGTATACACACACTTAACTGATGCAAACTCAGATATAACTAAGCAAAAAGGAAAAAAGTGCAGATGGAGTAGGGAAAAAATAGAGGCAAGTAATTTAAGCACTGCTAGCAGGTCCCTTTTGTGGGGAAGGATGAGAATCTACAGTCCCCACAATGGGCATCAGCTCCTTGGACCCCATTTGAACATCTGACCATCTGAACGAATGCTAAAGTTGTCATACAGCTTGTCCTTTAAATGCAGACTAAAGAGTCACTGTGACTGCAAGCAAATGTCACTGTGAGCCCTGACTCTTTGTGTAACTGTCACACTGGGAGAAAGTGTAGCAAAATCCCAATACAGAAAGAGAGTGGGGAAGGGCTTCTTGAAGGAGGTGACCAGGGAGCTCAGTTGGGAAGAGGAGTGGAAAGGAGGAGGGAGGGAGCCTGGTGGAGCTTCCAGGCAGCAGAAACATCGTAAACCAAGTACTGAAGCTGTGCAGGAGTGTGGGGGAAAAAGATGAGACCAGGCTATGCAGACTTCAATTGCCTTGGTAAGGAATATGAGTTTTAGCCTTTATTAGTTAGTGATTCCCGAATCAGTGTCCCTGGAACACATATGCTGCTGGGACAAAGGATTTCAATGTCACACACATTTGGGAAATCTCACATGCAACCCCCGCCCCCGCCCCTGCCGCCACCTACCCAAATCCCCACCTTGGAAAGTTGCAAGGAATGTTAGCATACTAAAGGACCTGAGAAGTCTTGCAGTAAACACTCTTTTTGGCTGATTACTCAGGACTTCCTTTAAACCATCCTGTAGCCTTTGTGCTCCAAAGGAAGTACAGCTCAGGCAGTAGGGAATCAGTGCAGATTTCAGCGCAAGGGTGTGACAAGATCAGATGCCAGTAATGGGGGTGGATGGCTGGTTTGTGCTGCGGGCAGAGAGAACACTGGGCGCTAGTCGCTGGCTAAGTCAGAGGTTCATCTCAGTAGCTACCTCAGTGTCTGGGAAAGACCCAGAAGGAGTCAACCACAGAGAGCAGGAGAGGTGAGCAAGAAGGCAGAAGCCACCTTCCAGGCACTGCGGATGCCTCCCTCCTCATGCAGCTGTCAGTGGCCAGTCCCCTGCAATCTTCAGAGGATGTGGAAAGAACAGTTGAAGACTTTCTACTGCCCATGTGTGTTTATGTTCCACAAGTGCAGGTCATGTGTCCTGAGCTCTTCTCCTGAAGTTTCCAGGGGACACCTGCTCCCAACAGGGCGCATCTGCCTTGCTTCACTTTTCAAGAATAGCGAAAACATAGGATTAAAAGTGATACATACCCATGCCACCCCAAGCCCTAAAAATCCTTTTAATTTATTTTTTAATTGGAGGAAACTTGCCTTACAGTGTTGTGTTAGTTTCCGCCATCCAACTATGCAAATCAGCCATAATTATACATCTATCACCTCCCTCTTGGGCCTCCATCCCCTCCCCACATCCCACCCCTCTGGATCATCACAGAGTGCCAGGTTAGACTCCCTGTGTTATATAGCAACTTCTAACCAGCTGTCTGTCTAACACACAGAAGTGGATGTATCTCGATACTACTTTCTCCATTTGTCCCACTTGTTCATTCCCCTACAAGTCCATTCTGTATATCTGCGTCTCCATTACTCTCCTGCAAATAAATTCATCAATACTATTTTTCTACATTCCATATATATGGGTTAATATACTATATTTGTTTTTCTGTTTCTGAATTACTTCACTGTGTATAACAGGCTTTAGGTTCATCCATTTCGCTAGAACTGGCTCAGATTCGTTCTTTTTTATGGCTGAGTAATATTTCATTGTATATATGTACCACATCTTCTTTATCCATTCATCTGTTAATGGACATCTAGGTTGCTTTCATGTCCTAGCAATTGTAAATAGTACTGCTATGAATATTGGGGTGTATATGTGCTAAGTCACTTCAGTCATGTCTGACTCTCTGCAACCCTATGGATTGTAGCCTGCCAGGCTCCTCTGTCCATGGGATTCTCCAGGCATGAATACTGGAGTGGGTTGCCAAGCCATCCTCAGGGATCAAACCCACAATGCTTCAGTCTCCTGCATTGGCAAGGGGGTTCTTTACAACTAACACCACCTGGGAAGCCAAATATTGGGGTACACATGTCTTTTTCAATTATGGTTTTCTCAGGGCATATGCCCAGTAGTGGGACTGTTGGGTCATATGATAGTTTTAGAAGCTTCCCAGGTGGTGCTAGTGGTAAAGAACCTACCTGCCAGTGCAGAAGATAGGGAGGTGTGGGTTCGATCCCTGGGTTGGGAAGATCCTTGGAGAAGGGTATGGCAACCCATTCTAGTATTCTTGCCTGGAGAATCCCATGGACAGAGAAGCTTTGTGGGATACAGTCCATAGCATCACAAAAGAATTGAACATGACTGAAGTGACTTAGCATACACGCATGTACACATGAGAGTTTTATTCCTAGTTTTTTAAGGAATCTCCACACTGTTCTCCATAGTAGCTGTATCAATTTACATTCCCACCAGCAATGCAACCTTTTCTCCACATCCTCTCCAGCATTTATTGTTTGTAGATTTTTTTGATGATGACCATTCTGACTGGTGTGAGGTGATACCTCATTGTAGTTTTAATTTGCATTTCTCTAATAATGAGCAATGTTGAGCACCTTTTCATGTGTTTATTAGCCATCTGTATGTCTTCTTTGGAGAAGTATTTGTTTAGGTCTTCTGCCCATTTTTTGATTGGGTTGTTTATTTTTCTGATATTGAGCTGCATGAGCTGCTTATACACTTTGGAGATTAATTCTTTGTCAGTTGTTTCATTTGCAATTATTTTCTCCTATTCTGAGGGTTGTCTTTTCATCTTGTGTATTGTTTCCTTAAATGCAAAAGCATTTAAGTTTAATTAGGCCATTTGTTTATTTTTGCTTTTATTTCCATTACTCTAGGAGGTGAATCAAAGAGGATCTTGCTGTCATTTATGTCAAAGAGTATACTGCCTATGTTTTCCTCTAAAAGTTTTATAGTTTCTAGCTTTACATTTAGGTCTTTAATCCATTTTGAGTTTATTTTTGTGTATGGTGTAAGGAAGTGTTCTAGTTTCATTCTTTTGCATGTTGCTGTCCAGTTTTCCCAGCACCACTTATTGAAGAGGCTATCTTTTCTTCATTGTATATTCTTGCCTCATTTGTCAAAAATAAGGTGCCTATAGGTGTGTGGGCTTATCTCTGGGCTTTCTATCTTGTTCCATTGGTCTATATTTCTGTTTTTGTGCCAGTACCATACTGTCTCATAACTGTAGCTTTGTAGTATAGTCTGAAGTCAGAAAGGTTGATTCCTCCAGCTCCATTTTTCTTTCTCAAGATTGCTTTGGCTATTTGGGGTCTTTTGTGTTTTGATATAAATTGTGAAATTTGTTGTTCTAGTTCTGTGAAAAATACCATTGGTAGTTTAATAGGGATTGCATTGAATCTGTAGATTGCTTTGAGTAGTATAGTCGTTTTCACAATATAGATTCTTCCAACCCAAGAACTTGGCATATCTCTCCATCTGTTTATGTTGTCTTTGATCTCTTTCATCAGTGTCTTATAGTTTTCTGCATACAGGTCTTTTGTCTCCTTAGATAGGTTTATTCCCAGACACTTTAAATTTCTTTTGTTGCAGTGGTGAATGGGATTGTTTTCTTAACCTCTCTTTCTGATTTTTCATTGTTAGTGTATAGGGATGCAAGGGATTTCTGTCTGTTAATTTTATATCATCCAATTTTACTATACTCATTGATTATCTATAGTAATTTTCTGCTGGCATCTTTAAGGTTTTCTATATATAGTATTATGTCATCTGCAAACAATGAGAGTTTTACTTCTTCTTTTCCAATCTGGATTCTTTTTTATGTCTTTTTCTTCTCTGATTGCTGTGGCGAGGACTTCCAAAACTATGTTGAATAATACTGGTGATGTGATATACCATATTAACAAACTGAAAGATAAAAACCATATGATCATCTCAATAGATGCATCAAAAGCTTTTGACAAAATTCAACACTCATTTATGATTTTTTAAAAAAACTCCCCAGGAAGTAGACTTAGAAGGAACATACCTCAAAATAATAAACCCGTATATGATAAACCCACAGCAAACATTATTCTCAACAATGAAAAACTGAAAGCATTTCCTCTAAGATCAGGAACGAGACAAGGGTGCCCACTCTAGCCCTTAAATTCTTGGAGTGGAGAACTGAACTTCCCATGGGATTATCAGAACACTAAAAATACTTCTTGCATTTTAACTAGACATGCTTGTTGGCAGGAGACTCACGTTTCAGGAATAATTGTCCATAAGATATGTTTCAAGCCAGGGAACATGTGAGCCTTTGAGACAGGGAATGGAATATTCAGCTGTAACTTACAGATCCTTACAAGCTGCCTCATAGAAGTTTGTACCATGCAGAGAGTGGGTTTGGTGGGAGGGTGGGAGTGCGCAGAGTAAAGGTGTGGGTGGGGGTGGGTGAGACCGCGAGGAGGCTTTCTACATTATTCTGCTTCCATTTAATGTTTTCTGTTCTTAATCATGGCAATTTTTGTCAATGCTGCTCTGGCTCTGAAATCCTCAAAGGCAGTTTGCTTACAGCTCATTGTTTTCTATTTTTCTGTTTCTACAAGGCCTCCAAGGGTCTCCACAGATCTGCTTTCTTCCCTGGGTGTGAAAGCAGGGAGAGAGAGGGGCAGGACACTCAGCTGGAATGCCACACCAGGACCACATGGTCGGCAGGGAGAACTCAGACTCACTCCCGCATTCACCATGTGTTTATTGAGTGTGACATTTGGCCTGATCTTTGTATTTGTGTTTGGGATAAAAGAACAGTGATGGGCCTCTGGAAGTTCTTGGTCCAGGAGGGGAATCTGATGAGTAAGCCTCAAAATACAGTCCATGTGAGGAGCTGCACGACAGGACTGTGTGCACAGGGCACTGAGACAGGGCGGACGATTCCTGATCCCACCTGGGGAGATCGTGGGCAAGAGGCAGAGCAGGGCTGATGCTGGAGTTGAGATTTGAGGAGAGAAGTAGGAATGTGGGTGGGCAGGCTTTGGTGGGGGTGTTCGAGGTGGAGGAATCTGGGTGTGCAAATGCATGCAAACTTAGATGAGCACAGTGTCTAGGGGGCTGTGAGTGGTTTGGTTTGACCAGAGCTTGAAATGTGAAGGTTATGTGAAAGATGATTTGGGGAGTCTGGGCCCAGGGAGTTGGGGGCTTGATGACCAGACTAAGGAGTGTGGCTTTTGTCCAGGAGGCTGTCTATGGGGAGCCATTAAAAGTTTTTGGATGGGGTGGTTATGACTATCAGTATCAAGCTGGATAAAACGAAAGACAAAAGAGGAACTAGGGTGGTGCCAGCTCCAAAAAGGGAAAGGGGAAGCCTCCACAATAAGCGGAGGAATCAGGATAATGTGGAAGCTTTGGCAACAGGAGGTCCTGAGCAGAGATGGGCACCAGAGCTGAAGTTTAAGGGCAAAACCAAGGTCAATGGGAACATTTTGATGGTGTAATAATGAAAGCCACTTAGATGTCTGATAAGGGGGAATGGCCAAGTAAATTATAAGAGGAAGTATGGAGCTATTAAATGTTATGCAAAAGAAGGCTGTCTCAAAAAAAATTTTTTTAATAAACAAATTTTTGGTGGTGTGCACACTGTAGTGCATACAGTACAAATTAAAAAAAATAAAACACAATCCTACATGCAGGACAGCAAAGGAGACACAGATGTAAAGAACAGACTTTTGGACTCAGTGGGAGAAGGCAAGGGTGGGACAATTTGAGTGAATAGCATTGAAATATGTGCATTACCATATGTAAAACAGATGACCAGTGCAAGTTCCATTCATGAATCAGGGAACCCAAAGCCAGTGCTCTGGGACAACCCAGAGGGATAGGGTGGAGAGGGAGGTGGAAGGGGTTCAGGATGGGGGGACACATGTATACCTATGGCCGATTCATGTTGATGTATGGCAAAAACCATCACAATATTGTAAAGTAATTATTCTCCAATTAAAATAATTAATTTTAAAACAGTAAAATAAAATAAACAAGAACAAGGCTGCCTCATTCACAGCTGTATGGACTGTGAGTCTCACTGTCTCCTGGGCTCTCCCCACCCAGGAACTGAGCCACAGCCCCTCCTTTTCGTGGAGCCCATGGTTTCCTTCCAGAGTCTTCTGATGGTTCAGGAGTGGGGGGAGATGGCACAGTCTTCTGCCCCACTGATGTTTTCCTTCCCTGGGGCATGAGTGCCCCAGGCCTCAGTGAACTGTGAAGGCAGGAATTTCAGGACAGAAATCAGATCCCCACTTTATCAAACATCATTCCTCCACGCATGCCCACAGGTCTTCCTGTCAACAGGCTGGAAACAGATGTCCAAAAATGGAAATATTTATGCTAGGTTGATGGGATTGTGAGTAGGTCTTATCCTTAAAATTTCCTGGAATAGTATGCTGCTGCTGCTCAGTCGCTTCAGTCGTGTCCGACTCTGTGCGACCCCATAGATGGCAGCCCACCAGGCTTCCCCGTCCCTGGGATTCTCCAGGCGAGAACACTGGAGTGGGTTGCCATTTCCTTCTCCAATGTGTGAAAGTGAAAAGTGAAAGTGAAGTCGCTCAGTCGTGTCAGACTCGTAGCGGAATAGTATATTGCCTTTTCAATAATAATATTGAAAAAAAATTCACATATATAAAAAGCCCTAGCTGGGTACAAATGCAGTATTACATACCCACCTACACAAGCTTTCATTTTTCCAGCTGTCATTAATGTAGCTACGAAGTTGTAAATTCTGTGTGTCTTGCTTTGATACTAGATGGTCAGGACACATGGATTTTCATTTCCCAAGAAAAGTCAGGCTTGTTATGAATGTAGGGGAAATTGCTGAAATGGACTGAGTACGTCTGTTAAAAATCTTGGCAGCTGACGCAGGCACTCTGAGCCTGCATTCCCAGTTTTATCATCCATACCATTGAAGGCGGGTGTGGTGAGCCTGGCTCTGGCCTCTAGGAAATGGTCACATTGGATTTAAACTGTTCCTTCCATCATTTTACTCTGGAAACACAGGTGTGAACCAAGAAGTTACAGCAGATTCTTTGGGTAGAGTCCACAGATAGCAGACCACCCATCTGTGGAAAGCTTCAGAGGAAGGGCCCAAGAGTAACTTCCTGGTGGGAATGCTGTGGAGTGGGCCCATACTGCTCTCAGAAGGGCAGGAAGAATGTGGCAATCCAGGCTCTGTGACCACCATCAGGGTGGAGGCAGGCAAGCCTCCCGGAGCCCCAAGAGCCTAGGACTCATGCCCCTCGGACAGTAACTGAGGCAGATCTAGCCCAAATATTTCCATTTTTGATTATCTGCTTCCAGCCTATTGACATGAAGCATGTGGGCATGGGCAGAAGGATGATGTTTGATAATGTGGGTGGTCTGCTTCCCACCCTGAACTTCTTGCCCTCTCTAGGTCACCAAGACCTGAAGCTCCCATGCCCCAGGGAAGGGAGGCATCAGCAGTGCAGATGGGTCCCCCACCACCTCCCACCCAGTTCTTGGGTAGGGAGACCCTTGGGAGAGTGGGACCCACACTCCATAAGGTCGTTAGTGAAACAGGAGCTGCTGCTGTGAAGGTCTCCAGGGATGACCCCCCCCCACCTCGACCAGTTGTTGCCAAGCTGTGGGCACATGTCCAGCCACCAGCAGACTGTCCCAGAGGTCCCACCCCTGTCAGAACCTGCTTTAGTCTCTAGGGGTGGAACCCCTGTCAGAGGATGAGGTGGACACGTCAGTCTTCCTGGTTTCATTTGGGGCTCAGAGCCGTCCACGTGGCCTCCATATGGCTGAGGGTCTTTGAAAAGCTGTGGCCTTGTTTATGACCTGGACAAACATCTCTAGGGTTTCCTTAGGCTTCATCTCATGTCAAGATGGAGGAGCCAAGAGCTCATGAAAGTTGTTTTATGAGAAAACAGCCAGGCCAGGTGGAGTTAGTAAGGGGGCTGAGTTTGAAGCCACATGAAATGGTTAACATGGTAGGTGTGCAATCATGAGCTCGGTGTGTCTGATATGTCCAAGTTGACACCCCTCTCGTCACTAGTAATGACTGTTATTTCTAAAAAAACACCTTCCTCTCAACCCTGGCCTCTGGATGTTCTCACTGGTCAGCCTTGTTTTACGAATTACTCCCTTTTAGAAATGAGGAGCATCTGCGGAGAGGTGAGATCTTCCCCTGGGGACATCTTAAAGTGGCATTTAATACATTCGCAGAGTTGTACAACCATCACCACTACTGTACAACCATCATCACCTTTTTCATCTCCCTGAAGGAAAATCCAGCTCTCACTTCCCATGCCCACCCCCACCCCCCAGCCCCCGGGAGCCACTACTCTGCCTCTGTCTCTATGGATTTATCTATTCCTGACATTTAATATAAATGGATTCATATAATATGTGACCCTTTGTGTCTGTCTCCTTTCACCTAGCACAATGTTTTGGATGTTCATCCATGGCGTAGCCTGAATCAATGCCTCATTCCTTTTTATAGCTGAATAATACTCTACTGGATGAACAGATCACATTTTGTTTGTCCACTCATCAGTTGAGAGACATTGGGTTATTTCTACTTCTTGGCTCTTGTGAGTAATGCTGCAGTGATCGTTCATCTACAGTGTTCTTTGTTCTTGGTTTATTTTTCAATGATAACAGTTTATGAAGCAGTAGATGGATTTACAGGGCTTCCCTGGTGGCTCAGTGGTAGAACCCGCCTGCCAATACAGGAGACATGGGTTCAATCCCTGGGTCGGGAAGATCCCCTGGAGAAGGAAATGGCAAGCCTCTCGAGTATCCTTGCCTGAGAAAGCCAGCCTGGTGGACAACAGTCCATGGGGTCACAAAAGAGTCAGACACAACTTAGCGACTACACAACAACAACAAAAATGGATTTACACGGATGATTTCATTTAACCTCAGGGAACCCTACCAGGTAGGTCCCATAATGATCTCCATTGTATGATGAGAAAACTAAAGTACAAAGAAATTAAATTAATTAAATTGTCCAAGATCACATGGCTGATGGGTAAGACATCAATACTGAAATGAGTGCCTCCTACCACTGAGGCCTTTAATTCATGGTTCCAATGTACCAACAGTTTGCGGGTTGCCCCCACGTCACATGTACAGCATGCCTCAGCCTGAGAGTGGTCCAAACTGACCTCTCCTCTGACC
Organism: Giraffa tippelskirchi; assembly: GCF_054371585.1. Taxonomy (NCBI): domain Eukaryota; kingdom Metazoa; phylum Chordata; class Mammalia; order Artiodactyla; family Giraffidae; genus Giraffa; species Giraffa tippelskirchi. The sequence continues at coordinate 114,565,150 of NC_137280.1, read as the reverse complement.
CAGAAGAGCAACCAGGAGATGTGAAAGACCCTACCGAATCCTTCATCAAGAAGTCAGGGGTGGATTCATGTGGCCACTCACCCTCACCCAAGCTGTGAGGAGAAAGCCTTGTTCTACCTCCAGGCTGAAGGCCCAGGTTTCCACAGAAAGTCCTGGGGTCCAAGGTCACAGCTAAATGAGAACTTCTGAAATCCCCAGCCCACCTCCCAAGAAAGAACAGGAAAGTCTTCTGGGGCTGACAGAGTCCCTGGACGGCAAGGTAGCCACCAGCCCATGCAGAGTCTTGGACCTGCAGAGACATGGCAGGGAGCAGCTGAAGCTGGGAAACAAACCAGGCTTGAGCTTCTGTGTGACTTTGTCATGGGTTTACTGACACAGACAAAAATGAGTTTAGGGCTGGGCCCTTGTTTGAGAAATTCTAATCAGATGGGACAGGGGTGAGGCATGACCAGTCCCTGTGGGACAAGCTGGTTCCAGCTGGAGTGGAGCATCAGGCCTAAAGCATGCATGCGTGCTAAGTCGCTTCAGTCATGTCCGACTCTGTGCGACCCTGCCAGGCTTCTCTGTCCATGGAATTCTAGAGCAGTAGTTCTCAAAGTGTGGCCCTCAGGCCAATGGCAGCAGCAACATTGCCTGGGAAGGTTCCAAAAATTAGAAATGGGAATGATCAGGCTCCATCCAGACCTAGCTTGGAGGTGGGGGTCGGGTTGAGGGAGCAGCAATGTGTGTGTGAACAAGTCTGCCCGGTGACGCTGCTGACATGTCTCAAGTCTGAGAACCCTGCACCAGAGGCCAGTGGTCCTAATGACAGAGACCCTCCCTGCTCCTGCCAGTTTTGCAGGGGCCAGGCCAGAGACTGAGGCCAGCTGTCTGCTCTCACTCACCACATCCCAGGTCTGCACTTAGGGGTGCCTCTATCTCCTCCCCTTCAGCTTCCCTCCCCCCACTCCTTGCAGACCCTAATTGCTGACTGGATTCACTTTACTTCCCAACCAGTAGAGGAGTAAGGCTGTCCTAAATCACAGCTGGCCTGGAGTGGCTGCGGGTCAGGGGGGCTTTTAGAGGTGGTCAGTGGGAAGAGTGTGGTCAAAGCAGTAGAAGCCAGGCTGGACTTCTCCATCTGCAGTCCCACCTGAGTCCTTGGGTCTGGGCTCTGGTTTCCATTCCACACCCCTGTGGCTTAAGAGCACACTGATACCTTGGATGAGGGTAGTTCCCTTGAGCTCAGTGAAGCCCAGAGAATACTGGCAAAGCCCCTCCCCCACAGGCTCCCTTCCTGTAGTCACCAGTGGAGCATCTGTGCCCCTGCCTCTCCCAGAGGCCCCCACCTCCTCAGGGTCAGGTCCTCCCCGATCCCCTGCTCCTGTTAGTCCCTGTCATGTGAGGAGGAGGGAGAAGATGGGTTCCCAACTTTACCCTCGTTCCACTGTTATGACATAAACTTGAGACCTGTACAGGATTCCCAAAAGAACCAATCTGAAAACAAACCAAAAACCTGGAAGTTGACCTCTTTGTTTTTCCTGAGCTTTTCATCCCCACCCTAATAACCTGACTTTCCCTCTAGACAATATAGGTGCCTTTGATCAGGAGCCAGGGTGCTCTCTGGCCCCAAACAGCTGATGCTGTGGCTCTGTCCCTGCCAGCTGTGTGACTTTGAGCAGACAGCCCAGTCTCTCTGGGCTTCAGCCTCTCACTTTAGAAATCACAGTCCCACAGGGACTGTGCCAGAACCATGTTCTCCAGAAAGACTCCAGGGTAGTGTGAAGCCCCCAAATAGGCATTTCTCTGTTGGTCAGACCATGTCATGAGGAGAGTCAGGATTCACTGTGCTGCTCTTAGGAAGTCCCTGGTTTCTTCATAGGAGAGAATGTGCCAATTTAATCAAAGCAATCCAGGCCAGGGCACCCTTCTTTTGGTTAGTGCTGGAGAGATGTAATACCATGGCCATTGCACTTTCTGGACAGTATAAGGAACTTCCCGGGTAATTATTAACCCAGCCACTCCCTTCATATGCCCCTTTAGGTGCTAATTTCCCAATAGGAGGGCCCTCACCATGTCTTTCTGGGGGCAGCCAGGGGAGCCTGCTGGGTGCCCTTCCTGCCTACCTAGAGGAGGTGGGGACAGAGTGAGCTGGCAGCTCACACCTCATGCAGCCTCCATACTTCCCTAAGTCCTGGCGAGAGCTGACTTTACTGTCTTCCCCCTGGAGTTGAAAGGAGACTGTGAAAGCCACTTGCTATTTCTTCTCCTTCATGGATCATAGCTTTGTCGTGAAGGGGCTTGTGTAACTCAATGAAGCTATGAGCCATGCCGTGCAGGGTAATCCAAGATGGACAGGTCATAGTGAAGAGTTCTGACAAAAAGTGGTCCACTGGAGTAGCAAATAGAAACCCACTCCAGTATTGTTGCCTGGAGAATCCCATGGACAGAGGAGCCTAGCAGGCTATAGTCCCTGGGGTTGCAAAGAGTCGGACATGACTGAGCAACTAAGCACAGTATAAAAGCAGGGTTAGGTTCAGCATATAAATCTGAGATGGACACAAATTCAGTCTATAGCACTTTAATATGTATATTGAATATATACAATACCAAATATATACAATATGTACTATATATATAATGTATAGATCTATAATATATACAAATATATTTATATAAATATATTCACATTTACATCATGTGTATATATTTATGACTTTCCCAATGGCTCAGTGGGTAAAGAATCCACCTGCAATGCAGGAGACGCAGGTTTGATCCCTAAGTCAGGAAGATCCCCTGGAGGAGGGCATGGCAACCCACTCCAGTTTTCTTGCCTGGAGAATCCCATGGACAGAGGAGCCTGGTGGGCTACAGTTCATGGGTTCACAAAGAGTCAGTCATGACTGAGCATGCATGCACACATATACATATTATTTTATATTTTATACACATATACACATAAATATATACATATACACATTTTATTCAATACATTTTGGCATTGAATGTCAACGTCCACTTTTATCCTTCCGTGATCTCTGTCCCCTCAGGTTCCACTATTACCAGATTTGTGTGGGTACAATGCAGGCCTTTTCCTATACATTTATATACACATGTGTGCACAGTGGGTGTAGAGAGCTTTGTTTAGTATTTTTCCACTTTTTTCACTTTTCTAATGTCAGTGCCTAGAAAGTGCCTAACTTACTAGATACTTTGCAATTTTTTGTTACATGATTGAATTTTTTTTTTAACTTACCTCTATGTCTTTGAGATCTTTCTGTGTTTTGTTTTTGACTGCCAGACAGATGTACAGTAATTTAATCAAACTTACCCTAGTACAGTTCACAATCTGTTATCTCACCCCTTGGGACTTGATGTGTCAGAATTCAAAACCATTCTGCAATAGAAAGTAATGTCAGACATGTACCAGGCAGCCCCTGTAACCAGATATATTAACATTTCTGCAATGAAATGAATAAATATGCCCCCAAAGTGGAATAAATTAAGTCTCTAAACAGCCTCTATACATAAAGTCAGACTTACCTCTAGATCAATCTGCAATTGAATATAGTCTCTCTGCTTAGAACTTCTGGGACTCAAAGTAGGACAAGGAGTGTGGGCTTTGGCATGGAGTCCCTTGTTGGGCAAACACGGCTGAGACAGGATGCCACTCACCTCCCGCTCCTTGATCTCCCGGCCTCTGGGAGCTGGCAGTGAGGGGAGTGCAGTGTGGGGGCTGGGGAGGACAGCTCCTGCAGGCCCTCTCCCAGCCCCACCCCACCCCAAGACAGATTTGCTTACTCTCAACTTCTACACAGGGACTTCTCCATCTCCATGACTGCCTTTTCCCTCCTAGATTGCCACTAACTTCAGCTTTAACCCTCTCTTTGGCACTGTTCTTACCACTTGGATCTGGCAGGAATTTAGCAAAGACCTTTGCATTATCACAGGGTGTTTCCCAGACCCCCACTTCTTGTGCTCTGCCTCCGCTCAGTCATCTTCCACATGCTTCTCAGGCACAGGTACAAGGGTGGTCTTTGCCTACTCGATGAGACCCACTTACCATGGGGCAGCAACAGCGCCATTCGGGGGGCTGATGAATACCCTGAAATTGGAGCAAACGGGCTGTTTGGGCTGTTTGGACTGTTTGGACACATGTACGCATTCTGGGAGAGGGGATGCTCCATGGAATTAGTTAACCCCTTGGAGGGTTAACATCGAGGGTACTGGGTAAAGCCCTTCTCACTCGACTCTAGCCTGCCTCTCCAGTGTCTTCTCTGGCCCCGTGTGATGGGCCCCGTGTGATGGGCCTGGGACTCTTGCTACATGCACAGCATCGCTCACCATCCCTTAGAACCATCCTCTCCTCTCTGCAGTGTGCTCAGTCGCTCAGTCATGTCTGACTCCTTGCAACCCCATAGACTGTAGCCCACCAGGCTCCTTTGTCCGTGGAATTTTGCAGGCAAGACACTGGAGTGGGTTGCCACGCCCTCCTCCGGAGATCTTCCTGTCCCAGGGATTGAGCCAGCGTCTCCTGCGTCTCCTACATTGGCAAGCAGATTCTTTACCACTGTGCCACCTGGGAAGCTCCTCTCCTCTCCGCCTTTGCATAGATGATTTCCTCAGCTCTGGCTGCCCTTCCTCCTGTTCTGCCTGCCTGCGCTCGGTCCATCCCTACCATAGCTGCATCAGAGTCTCTCTCCCATCACAAGATGGGATCTGCTGCCAGTGGGAGATGAACAGCGTGGGGACTGCTGTGGCCAGGAGACTGGTGGCCTGGCCTTAGAGAATGTGAGGCCGCTGTGGAGGTGGGGTGAGTTGGGGAAATGTACTCCGGGAAGTAAGGTGGTAGAATCCTAGGCCCAGATGGTGGGTTTCAGGTGAAGGAGAGGAGAGAATCTAAGAACGGGGATTTCTGGCTTCACTGTGACTTGCCTTGAGCAAGTTTGGTTAAACTGACTTCAAGACTGCCCAGTGGGTGCTTTAGGGTTCATTCTCAGCAGCTAAAGGTAACTCATTTTGGAGATGGGGCAGGACAGACTTTGGCTTCTTAAACACCATGAGGTCCGTCCTCTCCAGGCTAGAAGCATGGAGGGACACACTCCCTGTGTACTAGCCAGGCCAAGTGTTGAGTCTGGCAGATATAAAACAGTAGCCCGTTACGGGACACTGTTTATTCACATTACAGTGATAGTGGCTCCACCTTAGGACTGATACACCATTGTCCTGCCCTGCCCGATGCTGACGCAGACATTACCCTGTGAAGGCGCCCACGTCTTGCCATCAGTCCTGTGCAGCTTCCTTCCAGATCCCATAAAATAGGCTTTGGGATGGTTGAGTGTGTCCTTGAGCCATCCCCCCTCGAGTGACCCCCATCCGAGGACTGATTAGATAGTCAGGTTACTGCAGCTCTTGGCCTGCCAGATGGAGCAAGGGCCCTTTCCACAGCGTGATGGCTTCTACAGGGGAGATAAAAGTGGCGGGGTTTGCTTTGAGGATGTCCTGAGAGGCTGCCTGTTGATGTTTCCCTACCACCCGCCATCCTGGGAAGTCCTAATTTAGCTTCCTGAGCACTCTTTTCATCCACAAGTGCTTATCTTGTGGAAGTAAACAGGATGTGACTTATACATTGGGAGGAGGGGAGGGGCTCAGTTGCATCTAGAAGGCTCCAAACCCCTTTCTGTAAATAAACATTCACTAGCCACAGGGCCTTGGGCAAGTCCCACAACCTTTCTGAGCCTCCATCTCCTTTCTATTAAGTGGAGATAAAAGGCCAAACATGCAGAATCACTTCAAAGTAGGGAAGGGGTAATGAAAGCATCTAACTCAATGTCTGTTTCATAAAGAGCAGCTGCTGTCACCTGGTCTCTGCTTTTAGGAGTCCAGTGGCACCTCTGCAACATAGAGGGGGGTCAGTCCTGGCACAGGCAGCCCTGGACTCCTCCCCAACTCCCTTTGCCAGCTGGGGGTGGGGGGCGGGACTGGGGGGGCCCCCTAGGGAGGTTATTTCACCTCTTCCAGCCTTTGTTTCCTCAACTGAGAAGTGAGAATAATAAAAGCTACTTCTCAGAGATGTTGTGAAGACAAAATGCTCTGCTTTTCAACAAATGTTTATCAAGTGCCTGCCAATACAGCAAGAGGATACATAAATTAACAAAACAAATAAAAATCCCTGAGCTGGTGGAGCTCCCATGTAGCAGGAAAGTGAAAATGTCGTCCCTCAGTCGTGTCCAACTCTTTGCAACCCTTGTAGACTGTAGCCCGCCAGGCTCCTCTGTCCATGGAATTCTCCAGGCAAGAATACTGGAGTGGGTAGCCATTCCCTTCTCCAGGGGATCTTCCCGACCCAGGTATCAAATCCAGGTCACCCACATGGCAGGCAGATTCTTTACCATCTGAGCCACCAGGGAAGCCCATGCAGACAATAAATAAGCACTAGAATGAGTACATTGCATAGTATTTTAGAAGATGACATGTGCTATGGAAAAGAGCAGATAGAGGAAGGCAAGTGGGACTGGAACATGCTTTCCCAACAGGGTGTGTCATCCATTTCTCTGCAAGCCACCAGCGCTTGTTATTATCTGATGTCTTGGTTCTAGCCACCCTAGGGGTGGGGGTGGTACCCACTGTGGCTTCACCTAACAGGTTTTCAGTGCTCGCTAAGGCCAGAGGCTGTCAACACCTTCAGTGCCTGCACTCATCCAGCCCTGCAAGGAGATGCTTCTCCCAATCCCACCTTCCAGATGAGGAAACTGAGGCATAGAGTGGTTACAGGGGGGCAGAGCTGGGATGCAAACCCAGGAGGTCTGGTTCTGACCATGCCCAGAAACCTCACAGAGCAGTGGGAGACATGTCATGAACTGCTGTCCACAGGGTAACTCCATAGGTGCCCTGGCACAGTAATGTGGGAAAGACTGAGGGGACAATGAGATATCAAGGAAGAAAGGGGGTGATAGTTGAAGTGGGCCTGGAAGGGCAAGTAGGAGTGTGTCAAGTGGAGAGAGGTGACTGGAAGAACACTGCAGGAGCAGAAGGGTGTGCAGAGACTGGGAAGAGCAGAGGTCTGGTTCAGGTGATCAAGTGGCGAGACCCTTGCCACCTCCTCCTTACAGCCCTTGCTAGTCTGTCCTCCACTTCAGCAGAATATCTTTAGATCAAACATTTCAGTTCTAGTAGAAGCCAGTGTGTGCTGAAAAATTATAGCCTCCAGGGTCCACTTGATTAAAGTTAAGTGAACAAATTATTTGAAGACCTCCTGGCATATGGCATAAGGGCTACCCTGGTGACTCAGGTGGTAAAGAATCTGCCTGCAATGTGGGAGACCTGGGTTCAGTCCCTGGATCGGAAAGATCCCCTGGAGAGGAGAATGGCAACCCACGCCAGTATTCTTGCCTGGAGAATCCCCATGGACAGAGGAACCTGGCAGGCTACAGTCCATGGGATCACAAAGAGTCTGACATGACTTAGCGACTGCTCTTGAATTGACTTGGCATATGGAGGATTCAAACATGCAAATCCAACCTAAGCTAACCCCTCCATATGCAACCAACAAAAAATCAAGACAGATGGTATCTAGCGCTGGCGTTCTAACCACCCTCCTGCCCCAAAGTGTTTCCGTAGTCCCTGGAGTGAGTGAGGGCAAGAAGGAGGGGATTAACCCCTACCTGAGCAACAGATCAGCCCCTAAGCAGGCCATGCCTCTTCCCAGGTGAGCATCCTGCTCGGGCATGTTTAAGGGTAGCTCTGACTGCTCTGCTTTTACCCCAAGTGGTGACTTTAGTACTCACCCATCCTGTGGGAGGGCCCCCAGCAGAACAAGGTAAGAAGTATTTGTGGGGATTGTGCCTTGAAATGGATTTTGTCCAGATTGATCTCATATGACCAAACTATGGAGCTTAATACCTACAGGGCTACCTCCAGCTGGTGGCAGTTGTGTTGGGACTCTCAGACTCAGATCTACCACACCCAGGTGCACAGCAAGGGTCCCACCCCTGAGAAGTAGCCTGAGTCCTACTGCTCAGGTGCAGGCAGGCTTTCACATCATGCTTTCATCTCATCCCCACAGCAACCCCATGCATTCATCTCATGCCCATAGCATCCCCTGTCTAGTTGTTGCTGTGCTCATTTTATAGCTGAGAAAACCAAGACTAGGAGAGATGCCCAACCCACCCCATCCCCACCCCTGGCGGGGAGGGGGTTGGAGCCTGAGAGTAGAAAGCCAGCTGATGAGTGGTCGCCCTGATGTTCCAATTGAGACAGAAGTTTCGAGGATCTTTTAAGCCTTCATTTCTTTCCAAGGAGGTTGATTTCTTGCTGCTATGGTAGTCTTCAGTTCTCCTAAGAAATCCGAAGTTCTATGCAGTCCTTGTAGCTCTTGCTTCCCATCCCATTCTCTCCACCAGCCCGCCCGCCACCAAACTCACCCCTGATATTTTACTCCTGTAGATGCTGCTCTGGTTTCTTAGTCACATTTTCCCCCTTTGGCATCATTTGTCCTTCCTCCTTCATTTCCTCTTGGCTGTATATTTCTGTTTAATAAGGCCAGGGCTAACTCTGGCACCAGAATCAGCAACTAAACCCTTTGCCTAAAAGCTTTAATTAGAAACAGAAAACTGGAGGAAATAGCTCTCCTGCCAAGTCTGTAAATTACACCAGGGCTCGCAGCCAAGTCAGGTCTGTGCTGGGAACTTGGAATGTTCAGCGCTACTTCTCTGGTGAGCCACACTCTCCCTCAATGCTTCCTGGGCCTGGTGGGGCCACCCCCTCCTCCCCAGCACCCATCTTCACCCTCCTGAGTCAGTCCCAATCCTCAGAGGGTTAGCCTCTGCTGCCTCATCAACTTATTTCTTAAAGAGGAACCAGAAATCCTGAGCTGTATGCAAAACTGCCTTTTAACTCTGGGCAATGAATTCACATGTTTTAAAAACTCTCTGCAGGCCAGACCAAAATATGTCTGTGGGCTATTACTGCGCAACTTCTAATCTAAAAATTTTACTGGATTTCCTAGTGTAAAGTTGGTCAGATTTATGTTTGTTTTTTTTTCCCCAAAATCCTTCTTAACTAACATTAGATCTTCAAAACTGTAGTTCAAGAGTTTAAGCTAAACTAGAAGGATTTAACCCTGGTTAGTAATAGCTATAAAATTAACACTTAGAAGCATTTTCGGGCTCAGATTCACAGTTGGACATAATGGTGTGAGACTCCATGGTGTGCTGGGGTGGAGTGAGAGCTGGCTTTGTGTGGAGAGGACATTAGAGGTTCAGCTGGGGGCCAGGAGATGGTGGGCTCAGAGATGAGAGGCAGGGAAGATGTTTCCACTTTGATAGGAAATCGACCACCCAAAAGGGACCCCGGAATTCGGGCTCTCCCTTGAGAGGCAAGTGGGTAACAGAGCACTGAATCTGGCCAAGGTGCGGATGCCAAGGTCAGCCCATCCCGAAAGCCAGGGATGGTGCCTCAGTAGGAGGCTTGGGCTACTCAAGTCCTGGCCTACCAGTGTCAGCCAGTCAGGCTGATGTCACCGAGGTCAGCCAAAGAGCCTGGGGAGCTGAATCCCTGGAGACCCACCTGCAGTTAGAAAAATAAGGCCCACAACTCATGTCTCTTTCACCTGTCCTCCCTGCTCGGCATCCCTTAATATAAAGGTCTTAGAGTAAATGGACCAGTGATGCAAACTTGGGCACATCATTTTGCCCATCTCAGCCTATAAACAGGAGATGTGGCACCTGTCTTGGTTTGAGGGCTTCTGGCTGGTGATGCTGCTTGAACCCACTTAGGATAAGGAAGTACAGACACTCGGATGTGTGTTTCAGATTCTGACTCCTCTTCCTCAAGTCTGCACAGAGCATTTCCTTGGAGACTTTAAACATGAAGAGAAAAAAATCATGCTCAGGGTCTACAGCCTGACTCTACACACTCCTGTGGGGCGGGCCGGGGGGTTGTGGTGATGGGGGTGTCTTTTTAGTAGATTTTCCTGTGTGCCCTTCATGATTCCTTTAGCTCAGCGCTGCCCAGCTGATGAGAGCTGTACCCAAGGGTCATTGTGTTCATCACAGGGATGTTGATATAGGATCCTGCTGTGGGGACACTTGGCGTCAATCTGGTTCTGGCCTCAGTGCTAGGACTAGCTGTGCTAGGTTGCTGGCTGGTTTTTATGCTATATATGTTGTAAATGGTTTCAATGGCTGGGTTTCCATATCGACTTCACTCTGTAAATTGGGACCCATGTCTCAAAACGGTTATCCTTAAAGAGCCACAGCACATGAGTGGTCCTTGTCTCCCTTTCTTCTCTCCACTCCCACCCATCTGTGTTACCACTCCCTGTCTCAGGTTGTACCAGTCTGGGTTTGCTGCAGTGAAGAGCAGTCCCTGTCTGCCGGGGGGGAGCGTGTGTCTGCCAGCAGGAATCTGTTAGCAGGCAAGGCCACGTCAGGGGAAAAGCATGTTCATGACCTTACAGCCCAGGAACAATAAAAAAGAATCTAGTATCCAAATAAACAGCCATACTTGGCTTGGAATGATGCCAAATGCACCAGGTCTCCCTGGAGGAACTTAATCACCTCCTTGCTGGTTGCACTCCTTAAGAGGAGTATGGCTTCTGGCGGCCCAGCCTGGTCCTGCTGCTCCCCTGCACAAAACACTAGACCTTCTCTGCCCAGCCTGTGGGATTCCCCCTCCTTAGCCTGCTATCCTGGCCAGGTACATTTGATTTCCCATTCTGCCTTTCTCACACCACAAGTTATAGACAAAAATGAGTTGATCCAGGCTTACCCGCTTCTGTGTGAGTGTGTGCTCAGTCATGTCCAGCTCATTGCAATCCCCCCAACTGAAGCCCACCAGGCTCCTCTGTCCATGGGATTTTTCCAGGCAAGAATACTGAAGTGGCTTGCCATCTCCTCCTCCAGGGGATCTTCCCAACCCAGGGATCAAACTGGCATCTCCTGTGTCTCCTGCATTGCAGGCAGATTCTTTACCACTGAGCCACCAGGGAAGCCTCACCTGCTTCCATATCTTGTCTCAAACTGTCTCTATGGCTGTTCTTTGCCTACCCTCTCAGCAAATCTAAGACCCTCTCACCCTCAAAGCCCTGCTCCAGTATTGTCTTCTTGATAAAGCCTTCCCTGATCCCCTCTGTGCAAAAACAAAGCCCGCTGACCCCATGAATTTCCTTGGCACATTGTGGCATCTCCCTTAGAGCAGTTCTCCTACATGTACAGCCCACCACCTGGCCTGACTCTGAGCTCCTCAGGGCTGGGAGCACCTGGCTCTTGTCCGTCTCACTCTCTGCAGTGCCCAGGTCAACTGGGGCCCCAGGATGGTGGTGAGTGTACCCCTGAGAAGCCCGGACTAGCATTCAGGTGTACCTCTCCCTGCAGGTGCCCCAGAATGGCTTCTGAATATGGGAACAAGAAGTCCCCCAAAGTGGGAAGAGGGTGCATTTGGATAAGGCAAAAGAAAGGAAAGACATGGTTGTGTGATGACAGCCTGCATTTGTTCAGAACCAGAATAGGATGAGTCCTCTGGAGCCTGCTGGGCCCCCAACCCCCCCACACTTGGGGGCTTCCAGCTTGTATTATGCAGCAAGATCTCATGTCCAGCTCTGGGTCTCCTCCCTTCAACGTGGTGGTGAGACCAGGTACACTAGCCCGAAAAGGAGCACACCTCATCTACAGTGGGCTCAGAGCTCAATATGGGTGTACAGAAAACTTGATTTCAAAGTATAGACTGCTTCAGGAAAATGGAGGTCAGTTCATGTTTTCTGTGTCTCAGCCCGCCATGCTCCCTCCTTGCTATAGAGGAGAGACAAGGCACACAGAGGGGTGACCTGCTCGAGGCCAAGCACCCTTGTGAGACTTGGCGCTCCTGTCAGCTCAATTACAGAAAATGCACTTTAGCGCAGCAGCCCACATCTGGACATCATCAAGCAACTCGGAGCCAATGCCATCAGTTGTTTCCAAGCAGATGGAGATAGTGCTGATTTATATTCCAGCGGTACCCTCGGATAATGATTTGGCCATGGGAAAAAATTTGACCTGACCACAACTGAATTTTGTCTAATAGCAAAAGGCCAGTTTAACAGTCAGACTGGGCTTCCCTGGTGGCTCAATGGTAAAACAATCTGCCTGCAATGCAGGAGATGCAGGTTTGATCCCTGGGTCAGGAAGATCCCCTGGTGGAGGGCCTAGCAACCTACTCCAGTATTCTTGCCTGGCGAATCCCATGGACAGAGGAGCCTGGCGGGCTGCAATCCCTCGGGTCACAAAGAGTCAGACATGACTGAAGTGACTTAACACACACATATGCACAACAGTCAGACTAAAACCTATTCTGAGAAGGGTCTGAAACACATACTGTGTAAAATTCAGTTTCAGCAAACAGTCGCCAAGTGCCCATTCCATTCCAGACCTGGATGAGATACTTTCTGGTCTGAAAAGCACGGCCCAGCTGTATGGCCAGGAAGGCTGGCACGCAAAGTATGGATGCAAGTTGGATCTCCTGGGCTGTGGAGGAGGGTGAGATCTGCTCCTTGGTTGGAGGAGAGAGCCAGAAAAGTCTTTATGGAAGGGATGATTTCTGCTCTGGGCGTAAACAATAGATATGATGTTGACAAGTACAGGGACAGGCAAGGAGGAGGGAAGTGCTTCCAGGAAGGTGGGAGCAGCTCTGAGTGGCCACACTGTGGATCGGGACAGGATGCTATTCAGTTCTAGGTGAAGCTGAAGCGGTTGGGGGTCAGCTAGAGAGATATGGGCACGTATTCTAGTTGCAGTGATGGGTTTTTGAGGAGGGGTGCTCTGAAAGCCCTCTCCTGAGGGCAGGGTGGAAAATGGCTGAAGGGTTCAGATGGGTTGCGGGTACAGAAGGAGGCTGTGGACAAAAGTATACGTGACAAAAAATGGGACCAAGTGGGGCCAGCTCAGTAGATGAGGAGGAGGGCCAGCAGAGGTGTAGAAGCTGGATGGAGCTGAATGAGCTCAGAGTAAAAGGTGACCTCATGCCTTAGAGAATGGAGGAGGTGATATCAATCCATCACAAGGTGCAGAGGGAACCCTGGGCATAGGCAGGAACTTCCCTCTTCTCCAGACAGTTGTGCTGGATTGGGAGCAGCCCCTGCAGCCAGCAAAGCTCCTGAGTGACCATCTGGGCCCAGCTGGGAAGGAAGAGATAAATCAGACTCAGCTCTGTTGTGGGGACTCACAGGGAAGATGAGTCTTCAACAGATGGGCTACCCACTCTGGGGCTTCCCAAGTGGCCCAGTAGTAAAGAATCTACCTGCCAACGCAGGAGACACAAGAGACATGGGTTCTACCCCTGCATCAGGAAGACCCCCTGGAGAAGGGGTAAGCTACCCACTCCAGTATTCTTGGTGTTCCCTGGTGGTTCAGATGGTAACGAATCTGCCTGCAATGTGGAAGACCTGGGTTCGATCTCTGAGTTGGAAAGATCCCCTGGAGGAGAACATAGCAACTCTCCAGTATTCTTGCCTGGAGAATCCCCATGGACTGGTGGGCTACAGTCCATGGGGTCACAAAGAGTCAGACACAACTGAGCGACTAAGCATGCACACACTCACCCACTCCAGTATTCTTGCCTGGAAAATTCCCCAGAGGAGCCTGGTGGTCTGTGATCTCAAAGAGTCAGTCACAACTGAGTGACTGAGCATGCGTGCATGTGTGTCGCACACACACACACACACACACACACACACACACTGATGGAAGGAGGGAAAACAGTGCCAGATGATGCCTGTCACTGAGAGGATCATCTTACAGGCTTTAAGGAGTGACCCAGCTGGTGAGAGTGTGAGCAGGGTTTAAACCCAGTGTGTCTGTCTCCAAAGCTCTTGCTGCCCTGACCACTGCCCTTCTTGCCTCGGTCCTTGACCCAGCCTGAGAGGACCCAGGCTCTGCCCTCAGTGAGCTCCCAGTGTGGCAGGGAGACCATTACCAGGCAGAGTGGGGAGAAGGTGATGTCAGAGCTGGGCTCAGAGAATAAGGAAGAGAAAGGGTCAGGAAATAGAAGGGTCTCTTGCTGTCAATGAGGGAAAAGATCACCAAATACCCCAATGGGCCGAACTCAGGTCATGTGGTAGAGTCTGGGAAGCAGTTAAGTGGGCCCAGGACAGTCCTTAATACCTCCCAAGAGGCATGTATGGGCTTTCCTGGTAGCTCAACTGGTAAAGAATCTGCCTGAAATGCAGGAGACCTTGGTTCAGTTCCTGGGTTGGGAAGATCCCCCGGAGAAGGCGTAGGTTACCACTCCAGGATTCTTGGGCTTCTCTGGTGGTTCAGACAGTAAAGAGGCTGAAATGCCAAAGACCTGGGTACCGTTCAAATGGTAAAGAGCCTGTAATGCAGGAGACCTGGGTTCCCTGGGTCAGGAAGATCCCCTGGAGGAGGGCATGGCAACCCACTCCAGTATTCTTGCCTGGAGAATCCCCATGGACAGAGGAGCCTGGCAGGCTGCCATCCATGCAAGTCACAAAAGAGTCGGACATGACTCTTAGACACGACTAAGAGTCTAAGACACGTGCTTTGACATGACTGAGGGACTAAGCACAGCACAGCACAAGAGGCATGTATGTGGTCAAGAGGACACAGGAGGGCTTGGGTGAAGAGGAAGGCACCATGTGAGTATGAGGGGAAGAAGGAGGCCAGTGGGAAGCTAAGCCAGAGATGGTGGAGCCTGGGCCTCTCAGGAAGGCCTTCATGCCCCCAGGATGCCCCCACACTACACATCAAAGTATAGCCTCCTTCTCCCATACTGTCTGCTTACACAGGGTTTCCTGTGAGCAGCTGGGGCTGGATCTTGGATGAAGTCCCAACAAAACAATTTTGCTTATTGAAACAACAACACAGTAACATTGCAAAGCCCACCCCCAAAGAGAAATTGTAAAAAGATCATTATGGCCCCTACTGTTTATTGCTTCATTGATTTATCTGTTTATACATATGTTTATTGGCCTGACTGGATGGTCCCTGTTGCTTAATAAGCCCAGGCTGTATTTACAAGGGTTGTGGAAGTAAAGCAGCCCCTGGCTCAGGCTCCCAAGCCCTTAGTCAGCACAAGGTAATGGGAATACGAGGCTGGGCACCTGGGCACACTCTATGAGCTTACCCTGGAACCCTAGCGGTTGGTGCCCTGTGCCAGATGCCAACTACCCCGTGGGGGTGGGGGGCTCCCAAAAAGGCTCATCAGCAGAATCTTAGCAGCTGGGGGTTCTTTTTATAGATACAAGTGCCTGAGATCCACCCCAAACCTCACGGCTCAGTCTCTGGGATGGAGACAGGAAAAGCCCTCCAGGTGATGCTGCCAGTTAAGGTACAACCACTGGACTGGGTGATTTCCAAGGCTCCCCCTTCTAGAACCATAATCTAGCATTTCCATGTTGGAGATGGAGGGGCAGGATAAAGGAGACATAGACTGTGAGGAACCACCCTGACCCTCAGCACTACCAGATGAAGGGGCCCTTGCATTTCAGAGGCAAGGCTGTGGTCTCTCCACACAGGGGGCCCCCTTGTGAGCTTCCTCCACTGTTAGCTCACCATCCTGGGGACCTCGAGCTGCTGTCCCACAAACCAAAAGATTCATATTCTGCAAATTACGAAAGTCGATGTCAAGATGTTTGAAGGAAAAACAAAGAGCTTCTCCCATGGGATGGAGGATGCACGAACTTACTTCTCAGACTTAGAAAGGGTGTGTTGTGTGTAGACAAGAGGAAGAGGAGCAGGGCCAGAGCCCAGAAAAAAACAGGCCCAGGGATGGCAAAAATGTGCAGAAGAGCACGCTTGGCTTTTAAAAGTCTGTTCGGCATAAGAAGAAGAAAGGGGAGCCAGACATGTGGCCAGAACGCCACGATGTGGTTTTAACAGGCAGCAGTGAGAGCAAATGATGGCTCAGGTCCTGTGTTCCTGCTTCCACTCCAGGTAGAGAGAATGAGGGGGGGCAGTTGTTAGAAGCTCTGTCACAAATCACATGCAAAAAGCATTTGCTGGGTCTCATTGCATGAATTTGAGTCTCTAGATCCAAGTGAATTGTGCCTGGAGCACAGGAAGAACTTGCCAGTGTGATTGTAGAAATATGGCCTTGGATTTAAGGAAGAATAGAGGATAGGATGTAACATCAGAACTGTCCTGTTTTCAGAAGGGAGATTTCTAGAAACTCCAGGTGGCTGAGCCAGACAGAGACCTGGGGCTGCTGTCTCAAGCGGATGAGGAAGCAAAGGGCCTATGAGCCCTGTGACCAGTGGACAGCATCAGTGCCCACCGGGTACAGGCCATTCACCGAGCTGGTCTCCTGCATGACCTCAGGTCAAGGAAGTGTTTAATCTCGGTCCCTTTGGACTTCAGATGGGTTGACAAAATACCCAGTCTTTTTGTCTGAGAGCTAGTCATTCAGACTAGAGTCAAGTTAGGAGTGTAGCTGGTCGGTTAATAGTCACAGCAGTCTAATTAGATCATGAGCTGCCCATAAGAGGACTCAATAAACACTGAATGAATGAATGAATGAATGAGTGGGCCACTGTCAGCCAGGAGGAAATTTTCTTCTTTTGAATTGTAGATTCATACTTAGGCATAACCTGTTCATGGTTTTTGATAACTTGGAGACATAAAATGTGTCCAGTGACCACATTTGCAGATGACAGGAGGATGATAGTAACTATAGCAGAGGACAGAATTAAAATTTACTAAAGCCTTGATAAACTATAAATGGTAGTTCAGTTCAGTCACTCAGTCATGTCCGACTTTTTGTGACCCCCATGGACTGCAGCATGCCAGGCTTCACTGACCATCACCAACTCCTGGAGCTTGCTCAAACTCATGTCCACCAAGTCGATGATGCCATCCAACCATCTCATCCTCTGTCGTCCCCTTCTCATCCTGCCCCCAATCTTTCCCAGCATCAGGGTCTTTTCTAAAGAGTCAATTCTTCACATCAGGTGGCCAAAGTATTGGAGCTTCAGCTTCAGCATCAGTCCTTCCAGTGACTATTCAGGACTGATTTCCTTTAGGATTGACTGGTTTGATCTCCTTGCAGTCCAAGGGACTCTCAAGAGTTTTCTCCAACACCACAGTTCAAAACATCAATTCTTCAGCACTCAGCTTTCTTTATGACCCAACTCTCACATCCATACATGACTACTGGAAAAACCATAGCTTTGACTAGATACACCTTTGTCGGCAAAGTAATGTCTCTGCTTTTAAATATGCTGTCTAGGTTGGTCA
Organism: Giraffa tippelskirchi; assembly: GCF_054371585.1. Classification (NCBI taxonomy): domain Eukaryota; kingdom Metazoa; phylum Chordata; class Mammalia; order Artiodactyla; family Giraffidae; genus Giraffa; species Giraffa tippelskirchi. The sequence continues at coordinate 114,547,946 of NC_137280.1, read as the reverse complement.
TAACTTTTCTTCCAAGGAACAAGTGTCTTTTAATTTCATGGCTGCGGTCACCATCTGCAGTGATTTTGGAACCTAAGAAAATAAAGTCAGCCACTGTTTCCATTGTTTCCCCATCTATTTGCCATGAAGTGATTGGACCAGATGCCATGATCTTAGTTTTCTGAATGTTGAGTTTTAAGCCAGCTTTGTCACTCTCCTCGTTCACTTTCACCAAGAGGCTCTTTAGTTCTTCTTCACTTTCTGCCATAAGGGTGGTATCGTCTGCATTTCTGAGGTTATTGATATTTCTCCTGCCAATCTTTATTCCAGCTTATGCTCCATCCAGCCCAGCATTTCTCATGATGTACTCTGCATAGAAGTTAAATAAGCAGAGTGACAATATACAACCTTGACATACTCCTTTCCCAATTTCAAACCAGTCTGTTGTTCCATGTCCAGTTCTAACTGTTGCTTCTTGACCTGCATACAGGTTTCTCAAGAGGCAGGTATGATGGTCTGGTATTCTCATCTCTTTAAGAATTTTCCACAGTTTGTTGTGATCCACACAGTCAAAGGCTTTAGCACAATCAATGAAGCAGAAGATGTTTTTCTGGAATTCTCTACCTTTTTATATGATCCAACGAATGTTGGCAATTTGATCTCTGGTTCCTCAGTAGGATGGGTCTGGGTGCTCCCCTGATGACATCAGAATGCCCTGGTCTCCAGTGCCTTGGTCTGCTTTGCTCTGTGCTGGCTTCTTCTTCAGAAAGTGGGGCCCTTAAAGCTGACTCCTCACTCCTTTCTTGTATCTCAATCAAAGAGAGCCTCTCTTTCCCAACAGCAGAAGTCCCATGACTAAGTCTCCTTGGTGGCACGTCCATCTCTGAGTCAATCATTGCAGCCAGAAAGACAAGAGTGTGCTGATAGACGAAGCCAAAGTTGCATGCCAGAAGCCAGGGTACATGTAGGAGTTCAAGACTTACCAAACCCACTGAACTGAGGGGAGGGAAGAGGGATGGTTCTTCAAGGAAAATTGAGGTGCTAAAGGCAAAAGAAGAGAGAGAAAGGCAGACCAGGCACCCCCCGTGTGAGGTTATCTATGCTTAACCTGGATTCTGTGGGCTCAGGGTTCAGTGGTACTCCCACCTCGGGTTTACCTCCAGGCTGAAAAAATGACCCCATCATTGAGGCTTCCTATCTTCTTTCTGGCTCTGGGTCGATGGTTAAGCTGGGATTCAAGCCCTTATCCAGCTGTCTCCAAATTCAGGTTCCCTCCATTCCCTTAGTCTCTGGATAGAAAAGGGACAAGTGTGTTTCCACCTACTGGCCCCTAGACAGGGACAGGAGGTTGGCTCTGAAGACTCGCCCTGAGCCTCCTGGCTGTCAGTTGTAGAAGGGGCACTCAGGCTTGCTTCCTACCACATGTCCCTGCAAACCTGCAGTGTGTCAATCAGAAGAAGCTGGACCTAGGAGCTTCCTCACTGCCAATAATAATGGCCTCACATCCTAAGGGAGGAAGAGAGAAACCTTTGTATGATGAATGATGAAAGATCTAGAAACAGTCTCTCACCGCAGCTCCCAGCAGCCTTTGCTTGGATATGGCAAAATGGGACCAAATTATGTCCTGGAGAGGTTCAGTGCCAGTCTTGTTTATGAACTCTGAAGCTGAATGTCAGAAACTCATTCCATTGTCCTTGACTAGCCTGTTGACCTAGTAAAGACCATAGAACTTGTTCTTGCTCAAGCCCCCAAGCACATGTTTTCTCTCTCATCATATTTGCTCTGGTGGCCAATTTCCAGCCCACGGACCTGGAACATCTATGGCGCTTTGAGGTTACTGGTTCCGCAAAGGATTTCACTGCAGAAACACAGCAGTCAATGGAAACACCTACCCTGAGTATGATAAGGACACCATTTCCTGAACAGCTCCATGGATCAGGCACCAAGTGCCAATTTCTAATATGTTTCTCATTTGATTCTCTCTACAGCCCAGCTAGGTAGGTAGGTATTATCATTATGCCCATTTTTGTGTGGGAAAACTGAAGCTCAGAGAGGTGCTTATCTGGAGTCACACAGCTAGCACACTGCGTGAGGGATTCAGAGTTTGCAGGCATACTCATGCTCTTTGCCTGGCAGAATGTAGCCTCTGCCCGAAGCTCACTCCATGCAGGACCTCAGCCCTCCTAAGTGAGGCCCAGCCAGGCTCCGCAGGAGGGCCTGTTTTCACAGGTGGGAGAATCTGTGTGTTCATCATCCCTTTGTAACTGCCAGCACTTTAAACTGACCTGTCCCCACCGAGGAAGATTTTGCAGCCTGATAAAGAAATATATAGTAGTAGTGTTAGTCGCTCAGTTGTCTTGGACTCTTTGGGAGCCCATGAACTGTAACCTGCCAGGTTCCTCTGTTCATGGGATTCTCCAGGCAAGAAAACTTGAGTGGGTTGCCATTTCCTCCTCCAGAGGATCTTCCCCACCCAGGGATCAAACCTGAGTCTCCTGCATTACAGGCCGATTCTTCCCTGAGCCACCAGTGAAGCTCTAAAGAAATGTATATTTCCTTAAAAATAATTTAGCAGTTTCTATCCTTGTTCATGAAATTCACAATGATTGACATTTCCTAACCAGAAATCCCTACTCTTGGTCTAACAAAGAATTTGAGGCCATTTTTGGCAGAATGGGGGCTTCCCTGGTGGTTCAGATGGTGAAGCATCTGCCTGCAATGCAAGAGATCCTGGTTCCATCCCTGGGTTGGAGAAGGAAATGGCAACCCACTCCAGTACTCTTGCCTGGAAAATTCTGTGGATGGAGGAGCCTGGTGGGCTACAGTCCATGGGGTCACAAAGAGTCAGACACAACCGAGCGACTTCACTTTCTTTCTTTCTGGCAGGAGAGCTCTCAGGGAGTCGTGGTTTGCATGTCAGAAAGCTGGCATCCCAGGACATTTGGGCAGTTTATGAGGACCACCAAAGAGGACTGTGGAACTGGAGCTGCCACCATAGCCCTGTGATCTTGAAGGCATGCCTGCATGTCTCACAGGAGGCCCCAGTCTCACAAAAAGCTTTTCTGCTTCCATAACTTCACCCTTAACCCCAGCCCTGCTCCCTGAGATCCTTCTCCACAGCCCACCTCTTCCTCCATCCGGCTCCCCTGCTCCCTGTCCCTCCACCCCTTGAGGAAAAAGCTTCATTTCTGGGAAGCATTCTAGCCCTGTTCTCTGTTCTCCCCAGAAATCAGCTGAGCCACTGGTGGAAGCTGAGGCTTACAGAGATTAAGTGGTTACCCAAGGTCACACTAATAGTTATGGCAGTGCCAGCATCAAAGCCAGGTCTGACCTAGAAGACCTGTACGTTTCTCCACCTACACACAGCTAGACCCTCTGCACCATCTCTCCCTATAGATCACCTTTCAGTCTTCCAGACCAAATCTGAAGTCTTTATTAGAACAATATGACATCTCTCCTGGGACAAAACACAGTGAATTTTAAACATAGTCATGTAAAGATAATGAAATCATAAATTATTTTCTCCCTTTATTTAAAAATTATTTTCACTGGAATTTTATAAAGAAACATTTTAAAATATATTATACATGTATCTCTTTTATATGTGTGTGGGTTTTTACACATATATTAAGTTTGCCATGGGTGTGTCATGTTTCAACATACACACATTCACATATTTTAAACTTGACATGGTATTTAGCAAAATAAAAACTAAGAATTTCAGCGGATGGGTAGATTCTTTTATGTTGCGGGCTAACATTTTGAAACTGAGGGGAATATTCAGCATTAGCGTAACTCTAGCCTAAAGTCAAGGGCGACCTCTGAAGGGTGCCTGCCCTTGTGGTATCATTCAGAGAAAATTCCAAAATATATCTTCCTTTAAAGAACTCACTAAAGAGTTTCCTCAGCAGACAGTTAAAACCTCAAAGGCACACAGTTCCTCAGAGTGTGGTATTCCCAGCAAGGCTACCATCTCTCCCTGACCTGACCCTGCCTAACCTCATTTCATTGTGAAAGCTCTCAGAGACAGGCTGCACCGCAGTGCTGCAGCCACACTGCCTAGCGCCTGGGGGCACAGACCTGCGTCTGCCCCCTCCAAGCTCAGAAGTGGTCAGTCTTTTATAAAAGCATAGACAAGGCATTCTTCCAAGGGCCAGGCCGGGCCAGATGAGGAAGCCTGTGAGAAGGGAAGGTCACATCGGAGGGGACATGTCACCTAGGACTTCAGAGAGCAGATTTCTAGGCAGGCAGACCTCCCAACCAGTGAGGGGACTCAAGCCTAATGCAATTAGGGACTGGAATAGCAGAAGGGAACGAGCAGTGTCTTGTAAAGGGAATTAAATCATTTCCTTCATTCAGACAATAATTTGATTCAAAGCATTAAAAAAAAAAATTAACAAACCTAACCTCAGTTTTATCAAGCACTTACTAGTGTCAAGTTCAATGCTAGTTTTTTAAATTATTTTATTTATTTTTGGTTGTGCTGGGTCTCTGTTGCTGTGCAGGCTTTTCTGTAGTTGCAGTGACCAGGGGCTACTCTCCAGTTGTGGTGTGCAGGCTTCTCATTGCAGTGGCTTCTCTTGTTGCAAAGCATAGACTCTAGGACGCATGGGCTTCAGTTGCAGCATTTGGGCTCAGTAGTTGTGGCTCATGGGTTTACCTGCTCCATAGCAAGTGGGATTTTCCTGGATCAGGGATCAAACCCGAGTCCCCTGTATTGGCAGGCTGATTATTCACCACTGAGCCACCAGGGAAGCCCTAGATTGTTTTTCATACACAGTATCTCAGATTAGCTGAAGAAGCAAGCACAAGTATCCTGGTTTGGCCAGAACTGAAAGAGACACACGTACCCCAGTGTTCATTGTAGCACTGTTTACAATAGCGAGGACATGGAAGCAACCTAGATGTCCATCGGCAGATGAATGGATAAGGAAGTTATGGTACATATACACAGTGGAATATTACTTAGCCACAAAAAGGAACGCTTTTGAGTCATTTCTAATGAGGTGGATACAGAGTGAAGTAAGTCAGAAAGAGAAAGACAAATACTATATATTAACACATATATATGAAATTTAGAAAGACGGTACCAACGATCCTACATGCGGGGCAGCAAAGGAGATACAGACGTAAAGAACAGACTTTTGGAGAAGGCAAGGGTGGAATGACTTGAGAGAATAGCACTGAGACATGTACACTACCATATGTAAAATAGATGACCAGTGCAAGGTCCATGCATGAAACAGAGCACCCAAAGCCAGTGCTCTGGGACAACCCAGAGGGATAGGGTGGGGAGGAAGGTGGGAGGTGGGGTTCAAGATGGGGGGACACATGTATACCTGTGGCCGATTCATGTTGATGTATGGCAAAAAGCTTCACAATATTGTAAAGTAATTTTCCTCCAATTAAAATTAATTAATTTTTTAAAAAGTATCCTGGTTTGGAAATGGAGGCTCAGAGAGGCTAGGTGGACAGAGGACTGGGCCTTAGCCAGCACCAGAACTTGAGCCTGGAAGCCCAAGCTCTTTCTCCTGCTCTGTAGCCAGTCCACAGGCCAGGCACAGTTCTGGAGTCTGAGATCACAAGGTGAAGGAGGTGAGTTCCTGATCTACTACAGACCTTTCTCCATAAGAAGACAAAAAGAAACATCTTTTTAAAAAAATTATTTTTGACAAAAAGAGAAATTGGTTTTGTCTGACTTTGGACTTAAACAGTTAGCCATCAGTACCCTGTGTGTTTGAAAGGCTAAACAGAAGTTTGAGTCAGCAAAGCAAACTTCTTCAGTATCTCAAACAGACCCTGAAGGCAATACACTACTCTCTCAGAGAGCTCTAAGCTGAAGGAAACAACCTTAAGGCAGGTGTCCATCTCTGACCTGGTGCACAGTATGAGCCCAGCCATGTCATTTCTTTTCCTAGACCTCTGTTTCCTCAACTAGAAAATGAAGGGACCGAATAGTCCAAGTGTTCCATTGGATGGAATGTGATTTCTATCCAGGTGGTGAGTTCCCCAGCATAAGAAGTAAGCAAAAATAGGCTGAAGAGCCATGATGGAAAGGAAGTTGTATCAGACTCCATTAAACTGGCCTCATGAATGGGGCCAATTCTGAATTTTATCTCTGGCACAAAGTCTGCTGTTTGACAACATGTGTGTATGAGTTAGTCACTCAGTCGTGTCCGACTGTTTGCAACCCCATGGATGCAAAGGCTCCTCTGTCCATGGAATTCTCCAGGCAGGAACACTGAAGTGGGTTGCCATTCCTTTCTCCAGGGGATCTTCCTGACCCAGAGATCGAACAGAGATCTCTTGAACTGCAGACAATTTCTTTACTGTCTGAGCCACAAGGGAAGCCTGACAACATAATAGATGCTAAATAAATGTTGGATGGATGGACACACTTCCTGCTTAGTGGGAGATTGACACTAGATGGCCATGAAGGTCCTCTCTGCCTGAGATCACTGACTTCCTTGCCATTCTCCCAGAAGTCCTGACCCACACAGCTTCTCCCTAATATCTTAAAGTGGAGGCTTGGATTGCAAACACTGGGCTCTGTGTGAGATGTTCCCAAGACTTGTCGTGAATGCTTGGAGGAGAACTTCCTGAAGATTAAACAAGGCAGTGGGTACCAAGGGTCAGGCATGTAGTCATCACTGGGGAGTTTTAGCTGCCACTGCTCATTTTGCAGGAGGTGGAGGGAAGTGGGGGAGATGAAGGTGATGATGGGGAGGGAGGAAGAAGATGATGGTGGGGACCATGGCTCACGCACGCTCTGATGGGAGGCAGGTAGCCCAGTTCTCTTTCTGGTGCTCCCCATGTCAGGGCCTGTACCTGAAGGAGCAGGGCATGTACTTCTTACTGAATTGCTCCTCTGCACCCTGTGACTGTCTGCAAACTTGAAGGGCAGCTTCAGTGGAATGAACACTTGAGCTCTGAGTCTGTAGATTTGTATTGCGTGCTGGGTCAGCACTGAATTTTTGGTGTGACTTGAGCAAAGTCATCTAACCTCCCTGACCTTCTATTATCTGTACCCAGTTATTATCAGCTTTATTGCAGGGGCCTAGAGGGGAGGCCTGCAACTCTAGACTACACACTGTGCCATGCCTAGGACAGCAAGTAGAGCGCCATCTTTAACACAGCTGGAAAAGGTCCTCATCATTTGGAACCTTAAATGGGCACACTTTCCCTCTGTGGCCCATATCACTGCAGTCAGTCTCTAGGCTCAGTGGGACTCACATAGCCTGTGGAAAGTGGCCGCCTTCTCTGCTACAGGATCACCCACTCATGTATTTCCTACATGCACACCAAACCACACAGAAAAATGCCCCTCTTTCAGAAAAGCTATGTATGCTTTACACACTGTTCTGTACCTGACCTTTTAAAAAAATGGCTTTATTAAGACATAATTCACATACCATACAATCCACTCAAAATGCACCATTAACTCAAAGCTGATGGTTTTTAGTCTATTCACACAATTGTGCAACACATAACCACAATCAATTTTAGAACTTTTCATCACCCCACAAAGAAGGCCTGGACCCATTAGTAGTCACCCCCCACCCCAGCTTTAGGAAACCACTAATCCACTTTCTATCTCTATAGATTTGCTAGTTCTGGACACTTCATATAAACATAATCATACAATATGTGGAGTTTTGTGCTGCGCCTTTCATCCAGCATGTTTTCAAAGTTTATCCATGTTGTAGTATATTTGGGTACCTTGCCGTTTATACTTCAAGGAAAGTTGGAAACATCCCTTATCAGAACATATAAATCTGCCTCACTCTTTTGATTTTATTGTAGTAATTTTAGTAGGCAAGATATTTATAATTCAAGATTCCAGTGATATAAAAAGGTATTCAGGGAGGAAAGTCCTTGTACCTCTGTCCTGTAGCAACCCTTCCCTAGTCATTTCTTGTGTATCCTGTTAAGGGTGTTTTTCGCCCATCTAAACAAACACATGAATAAATACAGTCTTTTCCAGGTCTTTTTTAACTCAGTGGTAATAACAAAACACACATTGTTTTGTCCCTTGTTTCTACTTAATAGAATATCTGAGATGTTTTTGTCTCTTAGACAGAGCTTCTTCATTCTTGGTTGATTATTTCCTTTCCCGTGTTAGGGATGGCTCAGTGACCTTCCCAGGTGGTTCAGTGGGTAAAGAATCAGCCTGCAAATGCAGGAGACTCAAGAGATGTGGATTCAGTCCCTGGAACAGGCAGATCCCCTGGAGGAGGAAATCACAATCCATTCCAGTATTCTTGCCTGGAGACTCCTGTGGACAGAGGAGCCTGGCAGGCTGTGGCCCATAGGGTCTCAAAGAGTCGGACAACTGAGCATGCATGCATGTTAGGGAAATTTTCAGCTATTATCTCTTCAAATATTTTCTCAGGTCCTTTCTCTCTCTCTATTCTCCTTCTTGGATCCCAGTAATGTGAATATTCGTGCATTTAATGTCCCAGAGGTCTCTTAGGCTGTCTTCAGTTCTTTTCATTCTTTTTTCTATATTCTATTCTGTGGCCATGATTTCCACTATTCTGTCCTCCAGGTCATTTATCCAAGCTTCTGCATCAGTTATTCTGCTATGGATTCCTTCTAGTGTATTATCCATCTCTGTTTGTTTGTTCCTTAGTTCTTGTAGGCCTTTGGTAAACATTTCTTGCAATCTACTCAGTCTTTGCCTCCATTCTGTTTCTGAGATTCTTAATCATATTTACTATCATTATTCTGAATTCTTTTTCTGGAAAGTTGCCTATCTCCACTTCATTTAGTTGTTTCTCTGGGATTTTATCTTGTTCCTTCATCTGGGACGTAACTTTGTGCTTTTTCATGCTGATTAACTTTCTGTAATGTGGTTTTGTTTTACTTACTGAGGAATTGTGGTTCTTTTTGCTTCTTCTGTCTGCCCTCTAATGGAGGAAGCTAAGAGGCTTGTGTAAGCTTCCTGATGAGAGGGACTGGTGGTGGGAAAAACTGGGTCTTGCTCGGGTGGGCAGGGCCTTGCTCACTAAAACTTTAATCCAATTATCTGCTGATGGTTGAATTCCCTCCCTGGTAGTTTTTTGGCCTGAGGCAATCCAGCCCTTGGGTCTACAAGGGCTCTATGGTCTGGTTAATGGTGGCCTCCAAGAGGGTTTATGCCAAAGGGGATGTTCCCAGACAGCTGCTGCCAACCCCCCATCCCTGTGATGAGACCCTGCTGACCCACACCTCCAAGGAGACCCTCCAGCACTAGCAGGTAGTTTTGGTCCCGCTTCCCGTGCAGTCAACTTCCATTATCTGAGTCTTGGTGCACACAAGGCTTTGTTTGTGCCCTCCAAGACTGGAGTCTGTTCCCCGAGTCCTGTGGAAGTCTTGTAATCAACTTCTGGCCTTGAAGTTCCGATTCCCTGGAGATTTCCAGTCCCTTTGTCCGGCTCCCAGGCTGGGAAGCCTGATACGGGGTTCCAAACCTTCACAACAATGGGAGAACTTCTTTGGTATTATTGTTTCCAGTTTGTGGTTCACCCACACAGCAGTTACGGGATTTGATTTTATTGCGACTGTGTCCCTCCTGCTGAAACCATTTACCACAGATTGGGACTTAAACCCATGTGCTGGGACTCAAAACCAGCCAAAACACAGTTTGGGACTTGAACCCATGTGGCTGGGACTCGAACTCCCAGCCAAAACCCTGCTTGGAACTTGAACCCACGTGGCTGGGACTCAAACCCAGCCAAAACCCATGGTACCTGGTTTCATGACCTAGTGAAGCTCAGGTTCTTGATGTCTCATTGCAGAAAAAATTCAGTGAGAGACAAAGTGATAGGTAAGAAGTGGATTTATTCAGATTCAGAGAGAAGCACACTCCACAGAGCGTGGGCCATCCCAGAGGGCAAGTGCGGCTGCAAAATGTGGCGTGGTTAGTTTTTATAGGCTGGGTAATTTCATATGTTAATGAGTGGGAGGATTACTCCAACTATTTTGGGGAGTGAAAGTGACAGTGAAAATCGCTCAGTTATGTCCGACTCTTTGCGACCCCATAGACTATACAGTCAGTCCATGGAACTCTCCAGGCCAGAATAGTGGAATGGGTAGCCTTTCCCTTCTCCAGGGGATGTTCCCAACCCAGGAATCAAACCCAGGTTTCCCTCATTGCAGGCGGATTCTTCACCAGCTGAGCCACAAGGGAAGCCCAAGAATACTGGGGTTGGGTAGCCTATCCCTTCTCCAGTGGATCTTCCTGACCCAGGAATTGAACCACAGTCTCCTGCATTGCAGGCAGATTCTTTACCAACTGAGCTATCAGGGAACCCCTGATTTGGGGGAAGGGGTGGAGATTTCCAGGATTGGGGCCACCGCCCACTCCTTGGTCTTTTGACAGTGCTTTGGAACTGACATGGCACCTCTGGGTGTGTCATTTCACTTGCTGATTGAAGATCAAGGTCTAGTCTTGTCTGCCATCTTGGTCTCATTTGATTCTGATCAGCTTATGTTGTGTCCTTGGGCTATGTCATTCTTTCAAAAGTTGTGCCCTGCCTCTTTCCCTCCTGTTACACTACCATCTCACTGTGGCTTCTTCTTTGTCTTTGGATGTGGGGTATCTTTTTTTGATAGGTTGCAGGTCCTCCTGTTGATGGTTGTTTAACAGCTAGTTGGGATTTTGGTGCTCTCACAGGAGGAGATGAGTGACCATCCTTCTACTCCACCATCTTGAACCCTCAGAGCTTCCGCATTCTTTTGAATGCCTGCATTCAACGGTGTGCATGCTGGTGACTATATTGGAGCAATTAATTCCTAGAAGTGGGATTGCTGGATTAAAATGTTTTGGAGAGTGCTGATCCATTTCAACATCTACCCCCTTCTTTCTCAATGCTTCTCCAGGCCCTACCAGCCTGCTACTGTTTCACTGTATGTCATTCTAAGAGATGAGAAACAACATCCCAATAGAGTTTTCATTTGCCATTCTCTTTGACTAAGGTTGAGCATTTTTTTCATGTGTTTCAGAGAAACTTCTGTTTCATTCTCAGTGAATGGCCTGATCCTATCCTGGGTCCATTTTTCTGTTGAGTTGTTCATCTTATTGATTAGCTTTAAGGAAATTTTCATATGAGTTGGAAATATTTTCTGTTTTATACTATTTCTTTGCGTTTGTTTCTTCATTTTCCTTTTGGGTCATGCAAAAAAATTTTAATGTAGTCAAATTTATCAGCTTTCTATTGTATGGCTTCTAAAGTTTGTGTCGTATGCAAAAGTCTTCTCAAATCAGAGATGATAAAAGGAATTTATGGCTCCTTTTAGTACTTCTATGGCTTCATTTCACCTCATTCTTTTTAAAGGCTACATGGAGTTTCATTGTATGAGTATGTCATAATTTACTTTACCATTCTTCTGTTATTGGGCATATGGCTGGTTTCCAATCTTTTCCTATTAAACGTGGTGCTGCTGTGAATCCCCTCCTACATCATACTTTGATGCACATGTGGAATATCTGAGGAGGCATTCCTAAAAGTAGATTTGCTAGATCAAAGAGTATATGCATTTTAGATTTTGAAACATATTGCCAAATTGCTTTCCAAAGAGATCGTCCTGTATTCCTTCTTTCAGTTGTTTAGGAGAGGGCCTTGCCGCTCTTTTTCTTAATGGGAAACATCTTCGTTTATTTTCTTCTGAAAATATTGAGTGCAGGGATGATGGAAAAGGAGGCATGCTGGAATGTTCAAATGGAGACCTTCCTCAGCAGGCTGCTTTAGTGAGTGTGTTTGTCTTACCCTGATGCCTGCTGGGCAGCCTGTGGCTCAAAAAAAAAAGGCCAAATATATATATGTCTTAACAACAATTATCCTTCGATTAAAAATACATAATTTAAAAGAAGAAGAAAAAATAGTCTTCAAAAGATTTTAGCATAAATTGTCTATTGGGCCACAAGAAACTCCGTGCTCCTTCTCTCTTAGCTGGATGCTGCCTTCCTCTCTTTCTGGAAGAGAAAGTGAAGAGCTTTATCTTCATACTGTATTGAAGACAGAAGTTTGAAAGAGCTGCGCATCCATGTTTTACCTTTAATTAAAACCCTCCTTGATATCGAATTAGTATTCATTATACACATTTTAAGAATAATCATTCTAAATACTTGAGGCCATTAGGGTTTTGTCTCATCCCCTCCCCCTTCATCTTCAGTCTTTTTAGCATAATTTGTCATGTCATTAGCTGATGTCTATTTTTATTTATTAAATTTGAATAATAGCATTTCCATCTTGCTAATTGAAAAGGTAGCCACTGTCTCTCTCTTCATTTAAGAGAGAAAAGACCCAAAGCAGGAAGGTGTTTTTACAGCTGTGCTCCTAACTCTGCAAACTTGATTGAGTCATCAAAGTCCTTTGGCTTCTTTGCTCAGAGTGAGGATGGTGAAGATGATGGGCTGCCTGGAAAGTGAGAGGGAAAGCGTGGGTGAAAGTATCTAACTTAGGGCCCAAGTTATCAGTCTGCTCAGGCTGCCATTCCAAAATACCACAGACTGAGGGCTTAAACGCAGAAATTTATTTTTTCACATTCTAGAGGCTAGAAATCCAAGAACAAGATGTCATCAGAGTCGGGGCCTGCTGAGAGCACCTTCTTGCTGGGTCCTCATGTGATGGACAGAGAGAGATCTGTTATCTCCATCTCTTTTTATATGCACACCTGTTTTATCAGATTAGGGTCCCACCTTTATGACCTCCAGTAACTTTAATTTGGGCTTCCCTGGTAGCTCAGTAGGTAAAGAATCTGCCTGTAATGCAGGAAACCAGGGTTCGATCCCTGGGTCGGAAAAATCCCCTGGGGTAGGAAATGGGAACCCACTCCAATATTCTTGCCTGGAGAATCCCATGGACAGAGGAGCCTGGTGGGTGGGTTACAGCCCATAGGGTCGCAAAGAGTCAGACATGACTCAGTGACTAACACTTTGAACCTTAATTACCTCCCTGAAGGCCCACTAGGGTAGGGCTTCAATATATGAATTGGGAGATGGAGTGGGGGACACAATTTTTTCCCTAACAGTCTGGGACACAAAATGCACCCCACAGGCTGAGCATCATGAAATCAGCATCTCCCCCGCTGAGATAAAATCCACGGTCCCCATAGTAAGCCCAGGTCTGGCTCCTGACTGCGCTACCAGCCTCATGCCTCCCCTATGCTGCGAACACACCACTTTTTCTCAGATGCACCCTCAGACCATATGCTCCCCTGCTTCGGGCTCCTACATGTATCCCTCACCTATATATCCTCTCCTCATACAAACCCTACACAGTCTTCCTGACCCCCAAGACCTGGTCAGGCCCCAAGCTACCCACATTGAGAGCCCCATGCACGTCCTTCTGGGCACCACTTGTACCATCTGGAATGGCTTTCCATTGAGCTAAGTTCCCTGAGCGGAGGCCTGCTGAGATGTCTCCAGCATTCCACAGAGGCTGGCGCAAAGTGGACACTCAGGCTGTGCTTACTGTCAGACCACCTACACTGTACACAGACGTTACTGCTCATTTAAAGACTCACTTCACTGGTGGCAGAAATCGTAGTTCTTTCCCCCTCATCTTAAACTGCTGGTTAATTGTTGGCACCAGAGCTGAGAGCTGTGCTTCCTCAGTCCTTATCACACTTTGTTTCTCCTCCCCTCCTTCTTTACCTGGAGTCAGACTCCTCCTTGCCCCACCTCTGCAGCCGGCTGTGTGGCTCTCTCTTGGTTTGTTACTGAGCGATCCGACACCACACAGGCAGCTGGTTACCGAGACTCCAGCCTGGTGTGGCAAGAGGTCACTTCTGCACCAAACTGTCAGACAGGTGATGGAGTGTCAAAGCACCTTTGGTCCTCTTGGCACCCCAGAGGACAGCCCCAGCTGGCTTTGTTGCAATCTGGAGACGAGGCTCCTGCCTCTGTGGTATGATTGTGAAAGTGGCTACTGTGGCCACTCCCGTGTTTTTAAAAAATGGAGGGTGGACATAAGAGAGCCCATGGCCAAGGAGAACAGCTTGAGCGCTGGAGGAAAGGCCTGAGCCCTGGGCAGGTGCCCTCGGACAAGAAATGAGCCACCCTCGGTCAAAGTCACAGACCCAGAGCGGGCAGGCTATGCACAGGCCAAGGGAGAAAGGGATGGCAGGTGACCCACCCAGCTTTCCCTCTCTACATCCAGTCATGTTTTCTGCCTGTTCCGTCCCACCCCATGCTGGGTGCTAGGGCACTGTGCTGGCCACGCTCCTCTTTCACACATCAGTCCAGCAAACCTTCTATGAGCACTTGCTGTGTGCCAGATACTGTGATGGTTTTGAGCTCCCAGGAGCTCTCACTGGGGGAGTCGGTGATATCCAAGCACCAAGGACTATGATGGAGAAATAGGCTTCAGAGCAAGGTCGGTCCAAGAACAAGGAGGAACAGAGGGGCATGACCAGGAAGGCTTCCTGGAGGAGGTAACATGAGCACTCTGCCCTGAGGCATGGGTAAAAGCCAGCTAAGTGGGAAAGTTCTCATGGTCATTCTAGGCAGGGGAATAGTGGGTCCCAAACCTAGTGTCTGGGGGTTCAGCCAGCTCTGCTTATGGAGAGCTTAGGTTAGCTCTGCTAACCTGATCATGGAGGTACCTAGAGAGGAGGATCAGAGAGCCTGAGGACCAAGAAGGCCATGAGACAAGCTTAGAACCAGGTCCCTGTGTGTGCATGCTTCACTGGGTTGTGGAGACCTTTCCCAACTTACACTCTCTAGCTCTGAAAGAGAGAAAAACCCAGGGAGAAGTGGAGGCTTACCCCCATCAGGGCCACTGCAAGGGGCTGTCTCCACCAAGCCACACCCACTAGTGAGACACCCCAACCAAAGAGGAGGAACCGGGTGTCCAGGTTGGGGCTGGAAAGGCAGGAGGAAGACTCGGTCACTCATTCATTCATGCATGCAGTCAACAATCCTGCATCCTTGTGGGGCTTGCCTGCTACGGCAGGGAGACTGAAATCAAAAAAACAGCCTCTAGTGACATCTGATGCCCATGGTGCATAAAGATAAGGTCAGGAGAGATAGAGGAAATGGCAGACTGGGCATGGGGTGAGAGGCCAGGGTGATAAGGGCTGCTAGGGACCATGTTTTTTTTGCTGCCAGTTCCATCGTGACCTTAATAAAGTGAGAAAGGAAGCCAGTCCCAGCATCTCCATCATCAATGGTTATCTGCCTACTGCGCCTTTGTCTCCCACTAGCTCAGCTGGTAAGAATCCGCCTGCAATGCGGGAGACCTGGGTTCAATCCCTGGATTGGGAAGATCTCCTGGAGGAAGGGCATGACAACCCGCTCCAGTATTCCTGCCTGAAGAATCCCATGGAGAGGGAAGCCTGGTGGGCTACGGTCCATGGGGTCGCAAAGAGTTGGACACGACTGTGCGACTAAGCACAGCGCAGCACAGTCCTAAAGAGTAAGAGACTTCCCTCCACCTCAGCCCGTCTTTTGGTCTGGCTGCCCCCAGCTCCCCCCGGCCCCACCACCACCCAGCCGCCTGTCCTCTCTGCTGTTTCTCTGCTCCCAACTCATCATGGATTTTTACCCTGGGGAAAAAAAACAAAAACAAAAACCAAGCATGGAAATCTCTTAATACAAACCAGATGAAGGGGGTTGGTCAAAATGTTTTTCTCCGCATCAATCACCCAGGCCCTTGCTGTGCTGAGAATTTGGTAAACCCTCATCAGAGCTCCTACCAAGAATCCCTTCCAGACTTTGCCTGATGAGATGCCAGAAACAATGCTGCCTTCTGTGTGTTCAGGGCAGCACCTTTGCACGTGTGCTCACCCCCACTCCCACTTGGATCCAGGTAGGATTTGGGGGTCAGCCTGTCCTACTGGTGACGTCACAGGCGGGGCTGACCCTGTGCAGTGAGGCGACCTGCAGTGTGGAGCTGGGCCTCCCTCCCACCAGCAGTCGGTGGCCCCATGGTCCCTCCCCTCACCCTCAAGCCCTATGCAGTGCCTGACGAGGGGTCAGAGATACGAAAGGCTGGGTTTAGGGCAGGTGGCCAGCAGGTCCTGGGATCTCTAAGAAGCCCTTCCTCAATTAAGCTTACGAGTGTGGGAGCCATCAAGCATCCACAAGGGCTGGTCCTGGAAGGGGAGCCTGCAGACCTTCTCCCACCCTCCTCTCCCAGGGCAGAGAGCTCAGCCCAGAAGCCAAGAAGCCATATTTTTAAAAATGAGATATAATTCACACAACATAAAATTCACCATTTTAAAGTGTTAGGATTCAGTGGGTTTCAGTGTATTTACTTGCTTGCTACCATCTCCAGTCTCTGATTCTAGAACATGTCCATCATCACAAATAGAAACCCTAGTAGTCACTTCCAACCCCCCTTCCTATGACTCCCAGCAACCACTGTTTCTCTTTGTAAATCCAGAGTCCTATTCCGGACATTTCATATAGATGGAATCATGCAGTGTGTGGCCTTTTATGCCTGGTTTCTTTCACTTAGCTTAATGTTTTCAAGTCTCATCCATGGCTACTTTAATTAAAGTTCAATGAAATTTTAAATGTAATTCTTTAGCTGAGTTGGCCACAGTTCAAGTGCTCAATAGCCAACATGTGGCTTTTGGCTTCCACATGGGGCAGTTTGGCAAACGCGTCCATCATCACAGAAAGTTCTCTAGGGCAGTGCTGCTCCACAGTACCCTCAGTGGACAGTGAAGACAGTGAGAGGCAACAGGGGATGTGAACAAGATCCACTTCTCAGGTCCCTAAAGGTCACAATGGGATCCACCGATGAATTTTGCTATTTCAAAAACTGATGAAAATCATGCCTTACAAGGAAGCAGCTCTCAAGCCAACCCAACACTATGTTTCTTGGCTTTCTGCCAGAGTTCTATCAGCCTGATGTGGGAGTCTGCCTATCTGAAGCCATCAGAGGCTCTGACTGGCCGCTGCAAATGACTCTGATTAATAATGATGGGAAAACAAGTTAACTGTTACTATGTAAACTCAATTTGGGACACATGATATTTTGGAGGGGAAGGAGAATAATAAAAAGGACCCTTGTGTGATTTTACCATCTAGAGGCAAACATTATTAGCATTCTAGTTAATAGTCTCAAGATTCAGATTTGGGGGAGCGTGTGAGGGTACACACATAGACATATGCATATGTGTGATATTAAGATGTATATATATTTGTGTTTCATTTTAAAAGGTCAATTTGTATACACAATTTAAACACACAAAACACCCCTGCCAATTTACAATGATCTTTCTAAGTAGAAATTTGGGGCATTTCCAGATGCAATACAATATCATTACCCAATAAAACCAATTCCTCCAAGCTCATTTCTATTTAACCATTTCTGAAAGCTCAAGTGATGACACAGGGCAAATAAAAGCAATTCGTAGCTGTCTTGAACTTTTGGAGAAGAGAGAAATCTTGGTCAAAAACATGCTTTTTTTAAAAAAAAAGCATTTTGTAATGGAAAAACTCAAATGTTTGCAAAAGTAGACAGGAATAGCAAATGAACTCCCACGGACCAAATCCAGCTCCAACGAATTTCAGATCTACCCCATCCATCCCCTTCTTCTCTTCATTACTTCAATTTATGGCTTAACTTTCTGTCTTGTAAAAAGCCTTAGCCAAATTTTGTATTTTACCCAATCAGCCATCTGCCATTTTTACTGAGAAGTTTATGGTTTCAGTTTGCCTCTGCTTTTTCTATGCTTCTTTGTTAATCCTTTCTTTTTTCTACATAAAAATTGTAATCCATATGTGCCTCTGTCAAGGCAAAAACTTTCCTGTACCCGCATGTCCCCGATGTCCCCTCCACCTAATTCCCATCATGTTGTTATTCCTCTATTTTCTTTCTTGGTCTTAGCTAATTAGGTCATAGGGTGGGGAACCAGCAGTCTTTAGGGAATCTGACCACCCCTTAGTCACATTCCTTGGGTTTGTCTCTTCTCTTGTCTGAGTTCTTCCTCCAGGATGTTTTCCCACGAGGGCCTTTATGTGACAGACCATCTAGGGCCTTCTGTGTTTGAGACTGCCCTGGTCATCTCCTCACACTGAGATGCTAGTTTGACTGGATGTAAAATTCCCAGGTTCAAAGTTCAGTACTTAGCGCTTAGATACTCACGTTGATTCCCAAAACCGTTGCTCCTTTATCATCTTGCAGGCAGTGCTGCTGTCGGAAGGCGTGGTGCCAGTCTGTGTTTTGTCCCTTTATCACATGCTCTGCTCTCTCTGCAGAACTTTAAGCCTCTCTCTTTCTCTAATAGTCTCCAGTTTCTGGAGACTGCAACAAGTTGAGGCATAAATTTTTTCTTAACTCTATTTAGTGTTCTGTGGACTTCTGCAATTCGAGCGCTTTCATCCTTAATTCTGGAAATCCATCTCTAGTACTTTCCCTCTGTTTTAATCGTTTCCTCCTACAGCTACTATTGGTGGGCTATATATTATATATTAATAAATATTGATTTCTTATTTAATAAGAATACATATAAACAGAAAGAGGGGCTTGCAAAACAAAGGGTTTAGAAATGTTGGTATATCACAGCCATCTTCTCTTTTTAAAATAAATAAATGTTCCCAAGAGCCTGGTCCATCCTTGCCTTGTGCTGGCTCTGTGTGTGGGTTTTCTCATTATCACTCTCACGAGCCTCTCATAGTAGGTCCTGCTTTGCAGACAAAGAGAATACAGCACTAGGAGGTGAAGGGCCTGTCTAAGGTCACACAGTTGGACACAGGCATTGATGAGGAAGTACCTCTATCTCTGACTCCATCAGCAGAGCTCTTTGATTGGCAGGGGACTGTCAGAGTTGCTGAACTGCTTCTGCTGAAGGCTGCTGGGTATCATTCTGGTTCCCCCATGACCCAAAATGAAGGGACATTTGCAAGAGAGCAGTGTCTCTCACCTGGAGCTCTGTGGCAGGCCTGGGATGAGGAGTACCCTCTGACCAGGTTACAGCTCGCTCACTTGGTGAAATCTCTAGCAGCAGGGACCCTTCTCCTTGGGCCACACGACCTCTCCCCTGAGCCTGTTTCTCCTGGTCTCATCATCCTGGTCCCCACTGGTGAGCAGGTGGCCTCCCAGGATGACATGCGTCTCTGCCGCATTCCTGATCATCCCAGCCCAGATCCATTCAGCCTGGCAGGGCACGCAGGCCTCCTTCCATGTCTGCAAGTGCCCTGGGCAGAGGCACAGATTGCTGCTCTAGGTTGAGTGATGCTGCATTGCCCATGTCCCACTGGCTGGAATGTCTGAGGCTACCTCCTGGGCTTGTCCGCTTACTCTACCAAAGCTTTTGCAGGAGAAGACACAATACAATGAAACTGCACATTAAACTTTTAATGTGGGAACTACCACCCACTCCCCAGACCTTTTCTGTACCAAATCAGCTGCTCATGTTGGACATACTTGGCACCACACCACACGTGTTGTGTGGGGCACCTTACATGCTCACATCCTCTGGCTCATATATCTGGTTCACAAACCTCAACTCCCAGAGGCAACCATGTGGGCATCATAGGCCAGCATTGGTTTTTGTTTCTTTTTTTTTTTCAATTTATTTATTTTTAATTGGAGGATAATTGCTTTACAATATTGTGTTGGTCTCTGCCATACATCAACAAGAATCAGCCATAGGTATACATGTGTCCCCTCCCTCCTAAATCTCCTTGCCACCTCCCACCCCATCCCACCCCTCTAGGTTGTCACAGAACCCCTGATTGTAGCTCCCTGCATCACACAGCAGATTTCCACTGGCTGTCTATTTTACATATGGTAATGTATATGTTTCCATGCTACTCTCTCAATTCATACATCTGTTTTCTATGTCTGTGTCTTCGTTCCTTCTGTGCAAATAGGTTTATCAGTACCATCTTTCTAGAGTCCATATATATGCATTAATATATGATATTTGTTTTCTCTTTCTAACTTACTTCACTCTGTATAACAGGCTCTAGGTTCCTCCCCCTCATTAGGACTGACTCAAATGTGTTCTTTTTTATGGCTGAGCGATATTCTTTTGTGTATATGTACCACAATTTCTTTATCCATTCATCTGTCGATGGACATCTATTAATAGGTTGCTTCCATGTCCCAGCTGTTGTAAATAGTGCTGCAATGAACATGGGTTACATGTGTCACTTTCAATTATGGTTTTCTCAGGGTATATGCCCACAAGTGGGATTGTTGAGTCATATGGAGATTAATCCTTTGTCAGTTGTTTCATTTGCAATTATTTTCTTCCATTCCGAGGATTGTCTTTTCATCTTGTTTATTGTTTCCTTTGCTGTACAAAAACTTTTAAGTCAAAATTAAGTCCCATTTATTTTTGTTTTTATTTCCATCACTTTAGGAAGGAGATAAGTCAAAGAAGACCTTGCTGTGATGTATGTCAAATAGTGTACAGCCTATGTTTTCTTCTAAGAGCTTTATAGTTTCTGGTCTTACAATTAAGTACTTTATCCATTTTGAGTTTATTTTGTGTATGGTGTTAAGAAGTGTTCTAGTTTCATTTTTTATATATAACTGTCCAGTTTTCCCAGTACCACTTAGTGAAAAGGCTGTCTTTTCTCCATTGTACATTCTTGCCTCCTTTGTCAAAGATAAGATGCCCATGGGTACGTGGGTTTATCTCTGAACTTTCTATCTTGTTCCATTGGTCTATATTTCTGTTTCAGTGCCAGAACCATACTGTCTTGAGGACTGTAGCTTTGTAGTATAGTCTGAAGTCAGAAGGGTTGATTCCTCCAGCTCCATTTTTCTTTCTCAAGATTGCTTTGGCTATTTCAGGTCTTTTGTGTTTCCATGCAAATTATGAACTTTTTTGTTATAGTTCTGTGAAAAATACCATTGGTAGTGTAATAGGGATTGCATTGAATCTGTAGATTGCTTTGTGTAGTATAGTCATTTTCACAATATTGATTCTTCCAACTCAAGAACTTGGTATATCTCTCTATCTGTTTGTGTTATCTTTGATTTCTTTCATCAGTGTCTTACAGTTTTCTGCATACAGGTCTCTTGTCTCTTTAGGTAGGTTTATTCCTAGGTACTCTTGCCTGGAAAATCCCATGGACGGAGGAGTCTGGTAGGCTGCAGTCCAGGGGGTTCCTACCAATCGGACATGACTGACTTCACTTTCACTTGTCACTTTCATGCTTTGGAGAAGGAAATGGCAACCCACTCCAGTGTTCTTGCCTGGAGAATCCCAGGGACAGGGGAGCCTGGTGGGCTGCCATCTATGGGGTTGCACAGAGTGAGACACAACTGAAGCGCCTTACCAGCAGCAGCAGCAGCAGCATTCCTAGGTGTTTTATTCTTTTTTGTGGCAGTGGTGAATGGGATTGTTTCATTAACGTCTCTCTGATTTTTCATTGTTAGTATATAGGAGTGCCAAGGATTTCTGTGTATTAATTTTATATCCTGCAACTTTACTGTATTCACTGATTAGCTCTAGTAATTTTCTGGTGGCATCTTTAGGGTTTTCTGTGTTTATTATCATGTCATCTGCAAACAGTGAGAGTTTTACTTCCTCTTTTCTAATCTAGATTCTTTTTATTTCTTTTTCTTCTCTGCTTGCTGTGACTAGGACTTCAAAAACTATGTTGAATAATAATGGTGAGCACCCTTGTCTTCTTCTTGATCTTAGAGGAAATGCTTTCATTTTTTCACCATTGAGAATAATGTTTGCTGTGGGTTGTCATGTATGGCCTTTATTATGTTGAAGTAAGTTCCTTCTATGTCGGGCCTGTATTGTTAACAAATACTGATTAGGTGCCTACTGTGTGCTTGGCACAGGTCTGAGTCCTGGGGAAATAGTAACAAAACAGATAGCAATCCTTGCTGTATTCTGTTGGGGAAGATAGGCAGTAAAGAAGGTTTCAATATGCTAGAAAGTTGGTATGTTATAAAAAAAAGAAAGAAAGGACAGCCTGGAGTGTTGGGGTGGCAGAGTGAGGAGGATGTGACAGCTTTCAATGAGAAGGGTAACGTTTGAGAAAAGAAGTGAAGGAAGTGACAGAATTTACCAGGTGGCCATCTAGAAGAAAAATATTCCAGGCAGCAGGAATACTGAGTGCAGAGGTCGTGAGGTAGGAGATGGTGCCTTGTTTGGAAGAGCAGCACAGAGACTGATATGCTAGAGGTGAGTGAGAGAGGAAGCAAATGGTGGCAGATAAAGTCAGGGGATAACAGAAGCCCAGACCACTCAGGAGTTCAGATGGAGAGGGAGTGGCCTGTGGTCACTCAGGCAAGCCACATATGGGGACCCAGCATCAATACTCCTGATCTCCCCCAACCTCCACCACCGAGAACCTGGAGCAAAGCCCAAGGCACAACTTTGCGTGGAAAAACTTGTCTTTGTCAGCTGTCTGTGTTTACGTGTAGATTTTGAAAACAAAATGCGGGCTCTGTGGCACAGGAAGGCAGAGGCTCGTAAGTGCTCTGTGGCACTGATTCAAACAGGAGGCTGGGAGAGGAGTCAATGGTCCTTGAGCAACTGCAGGGCCCACAGGAGGTCTCGACTCAGGGCAGATAAGGAAAACACACAGGCTGTTTTCAGGGGGAAGCAGGAACTGTCTTCTGTCCTCTCTGTAAAGATCAGCAGAGAGGGCACGGAACAAGGAGTAGAGAGATGGGGTCAGCCCTGCGCACCATCCGTGTGGCCTGGAGGAGCACAGCCCAAGTGTCTCAGCACAAGGGACTTAGCTTCCTTGTCATCAGAATGAAGGAAAAGAGTGGGTGGGTGTGGTTGGTGAGAGGTCTAGTGTGACCTGAATCCAGACTTTCATCTCGGCTCCCCTGACCAGTGCACATTAACTCTGGGTGCTTTATTTCACAGTCCTTTTCCACAAAAAGAACAATGATGGTGTGACTTTTTAAACAGAAGATGGGACTATCATGTAGGAAAAGCTGGGTCTGTCCACTTCTGTGCTGGAGACCAGACTCACTCCATTCACCTGGGTGAGACTAACAATTATACCATCCTATTTGTCAGGCCAGGAACCTTGGTAGATAGTCCCTGTGCTCTTGGCCATGCACATCAGCTCCTCCTAGGAGAATCTGCAGCCTTGCCCCAGATCTCTGCCCTAGACCTGTATTATAACAAAATCTCCAGGTGAGTTTGAGAAGCCATGATCTAGAGGATGGGGAAGGGGATGGGGAGCAACCCCGACTGCAGCCAAAAGCTGACTTACTGCTGGAGTGGCTGTATTGAGTGAGCTTCTTTCTGCCTCCAAGGCAAAAGTGGGAGTGAAAGTTAACTGCCCAGATGACCAGCTTTCATTGCCTTTTGTATTACTTACACTCTAGAGACACCAATAAGGCTGTTCTGACACACACCTTTTGAAAAACTGTCTATTATTCTCATGTGGGTGCATTTTGGTGATGCTGGTCAGAGAGGTGTCCTAATTCTCAACCAGGCCCATCCTCACCTCAAGCTCCAATCCCATCTTCCCCCACCCATCCATTCATCATGCATCCATGCAGCCAGGCCTTCTCCTGAGACATCCCAGTGACTAGACTGTGCCCTAGGGATATGGGTAACCAAAATACATGACCCCTGCCTTCCCAGGGGGCAGGTACAAAATAAGTCATTGTTACAAAGTCATGTTTTAGGTGGGATTTTTATTCTAAAGTCATTACAGAAGGCAAAAATTATGCATAGTCCAAATTCTTCTGAAAATCCCTCAGGTTACCCATAAGAAGCTAGAATGCACCTCTCTCTGAAACTCTGTGGAGCCAAGTGTTTGCTCCAGTGCTGGGGGGGGGGGGGGAAATGATAAAACTTAAAAAAAGAAAAAAAAGAACAGCTTGAACTTGCATTCAGGAGCCCTTGAGTACTAGAAAGCCCTTAGCCACCAAACTCAGCACCTCAGGGTTGGAGCACACACCTCACCCCACACAAGGCCCACTAAGGAGCAGGCAGACTCACGTCCCCAGCTTATGCTGACTCCAGTGCATAAGTGAAGCTTTGGTATTTAAATCATACATCTCTTGTCTATCCCCAAACATGCCTAGTTGGCTGTGAATCAGTGAGAATGCTGTCCACGGTACAGCCAGGGACACCGAGCCAGGGACATCATTCACATAGCCTGCGCCTTCCCGTTCTTACCTCTATACCAGATCGGCTGGACAGAAACAAGGTAGACCTGTGCACATTTTACATATGTGTGAGCTGAGGCCCAGAGAGGGCAGCATAAAGGCTTGGGTGAGAAACTCATCATGGCATTGACTA
The DNA here is from genome assembly GCF_054371585.1 of Giraffa tippelskirchi. Classification (NCBI taxonomy): domain Eukaryota; kingdom Metazoa; phylum Chordata; class Mammalia; order Artiodactyla; family Giraffidae; genus Giraffa; species Giraffa tippelskirchi. The sequence continues at coordinate 114,523,781 of NC_137280.1, read as the reverse complement.
CCTATGTGTCAGGGCAGGATCTGAAACTGTATTAACAGGAGCATATACCTTCAACAAGAAAGGGGGTTATTCTGCTCCCCTGTGAAGCTTGCCCTGAAGACTCAATTCTCGGAGCCATGGTGTAGAGAGAAGGATGCTATTAGATGGGGCAGGGCTAGAAGAAGGCTTCCAGGATGGCAGAGGGTTAAGGAACACACATCTCCTAGAGATGCAGAACTAGGGTTGTGGCTTTGCCTGTCAATTTGCAGCCTTTGCGAGGGGTGGTTGGGTTCATTCTGTATGATCCCTAGGGATCATCTAGGGTTTAAACGCATGGTTTCCACTAGACACAAGCCACTGTTTCATCTGGTGTTGGTGCACACTCCGGAGCAACCAGCTCTGGGAGGAGCAAGCCTACTGCTCTGTCTCCTTAAGGGGTTGAACGCTGCTTCAAGCAGTACATCTTCCCAGGCTTGCAAAGAGGATTTCAGCCCTGGCTGGTTCGGCCTGACTCGCTACCTCTGGACCTAGGCCACAGCACTGCACCGTTCAGGGAAGCCCGCCCCTAATGTGAGTTGCCCAGGCTGGAGGTGGAAGGACAGCGCCTCTGTGTCCGAGGCATGTCTGGATGGTGGATTCACCTTTCTTATCTCCCTGCACCTCCCAGTGTCATAGAAATTCAGCTTGGAGTGACCAGCTGGGGTCTCGCTGACCCCTGGGGTGAGTCTGACTTTCTCCCTAGTGTTCTCTGTACTATCCAGCTGCCTCCAGGGTGGGGTGCAAAGAAGCTTTGGGAGCACTGAGGGCTCAGGGTGTAGAAAGGCATAGTTAAGAGCATGGCCCCTGGAGACAGACTGCCTGGGTGGAACCTCATCCTTCCCCTACTCACCTCTACCTGGAATAGCCAGACACACACCTGGACCCCGCACCTGGGGAGTTTGAGCCCAAGGTACAGGACCGCGAGTGCTTCATTCAACCTCCCCAACCCTCAGTTTCCTCAATGATAACAGAGGGATAACGGTTCCTACTTCTTGGAGTTGTCTCAAAGCCTGCATGCAGTGATCCACACAAAGCACCTAGCATGATGCCCACCATGTGGTAACTGCTCAATGAATACCAGATACCCTAATTATCATTGTTATTATTTTGACCCTTCCATGACCCCATGAACCTCTCTCTTTTCATCACGGAAAACTAATGGTCGACGGTGAATGATGCTTTTGTCCCCAGAAGAAGCAGGTTGGTGAAGCAGCCCCCCACTGCTCAGAGACGGCACCTCCAATTCTTGGGTGCCGTGGATAGCCCTGCAGTGCCCCCTACCCCGGAATACCCCTACACCACAGTGCCACTCCCACCCTACAGAGCCCACATGCCTCAGAGTGGAGACTCGTGGATCTGGAAGGAGGCAACTCCACTCCCTCTCATTCTGGAGCTCTGGAGAGCCTGGCAGCCAGCCCAGCTTGTGGAAGGGTCTCACATGTTTGAATTCACTTCGTTTTATGGAACTAATTTTAAAAGAGGGGAGAGGTGATGTCTGGACTTTGCCATTAGAGCCTGCCTCCAGTTTGAAAAAGTGGGAGAAACCTGTTCCCATACAAAACACACCTCCTGGGGGCTGGCAGGGAGTCAGGCAGTCAGGGAGCCCTTTTTCCCACACACCCATGTCTCCACACTCAGACCCCTCTGAGAAGGGCAGCCCCCCACAGGCTGCACCCCGCAAGCTGCTGGTTTCCCGATGTTCTCTGAGCCTCCCTCCCTGGAAAATCGAGCTCCCCTGTGGACCGGCACAGAAGGAAGAGATCTGAGTGATTCCTGTACCTGCTGTTCTGAGCCACTGGCTTTGCTGGAGAAGCATTTTTATTCTTTAAAAGTGAAAACCATCCCTCAGGAAAACAGAGGGATTGGAAAACCAGCTGCACCAAAGCTGCACTTGTTTTGACTTTGCTTTTTTCCCCCTTCTACCTTCTTACCCTAACCAGTTCCCCACCTCTCCCCGTTTAATTATGGTTTATTTTTAAAAGCATCATTAGAAATGAAACAGAGGCTGTGCTGCCAGGAGCAAGATGAACTATTAGCTAGATTCTCTCTTTTTAACCATTACAGTGGAATTCACCTAACTCAGAATCAGCCAGTTTAAGTGAATAATTCAGTAGGATTTAGTAAAATCAATGTCATGTAACTATCATTCCTATTCAGTTCAAAAACATTTCAACACTCCAAAAGGAAGCGCTATACCTGTCTGGACTTTGCCATTAGAGCCTGCCTCCAGTTTGAAAAAGTGGGAGAAACCTGTTCACATATAAAACACGCCTCCTGGGGGCTGGCAGGGAGTCACTCCTCACCCCCCATCCCCACTCTCGGGCCGATACTAATCTACTTTCCATCTTTAGATTTGCCTATTCTGGGTATTTAATGTAAGGGAAATTATGCAATATGTGGCCATTTGAGTCTGGCTTCAGCAAGCTCTTTTCAAGGTTCATCCATGTTGTACTATGTATCAGTACTTCATTCCTATAGCTGAATAATATCCCATTGTGGATTTGCAACATTTTATCCATTCATTCACTGATAGACATTTGGATTGTTTTCACCTTTTTGGCTATTGTGAATAATACTGCTGTGAACATGCTAGTTTTCAGTTATTTGGTCTATATGCCTAGGAATGAAATTCCTGGGTTCTATGGTTACTCTATGTTTAACTTTTTTAGGAACAGCTGGATTATTTTAGATGTTACTGAACACCTAGTGTGCGTTCTAGCCTGCTATTGGCTGAATGTATTATGTCCCCTCAAAATTCATATGTTGAAATCCTAACCTCCAATGTAATGGTATTAGAACGTGGGGCCTTTGGGAGGCAATTAGGTGTTGGGGGTGAAGCCCTCATAAGTGGGATTAGTGCCCTTATAGGAGAGTCTAGAGAGCTTCCTCACCCCTTCTGTCTGCCCTGTGAAGACATAGCAGAAGACAGCTGTCTATGAACCAGGAAGGAAGCTCTCGCCAACACTCAATCTGCTGGCACCTTGGTCCTGAACTTCCCAGCCTCCAGACCATGAGAAACAAATTTCTGTTGTTTATGAGCCACCTAATCTATGATACTTTTGTTATAACAGTTCAAACAGACTAAAACACAGCCTGTATCAAGTCCTGACTTCACCTTCCCCTCAGCAGAGCACCAAGACACTGTACCTCTCTGTTTATCCTACTCATGTCACAGAGGGCTTTTTTTGCTCATTAGCCTACCAGCTCACATAGGGCAACACAGAGCTCAAAACCAGACACCAGGCACAGCCACCTAAGAAGCTAGCAACAGATCAAAGTTAGTTGCACACCCTGAATCATTTGGAATTCTTGGCAAAGACATGGTGGATTAATTATAGCTCATATATGATGAGCAAATTAGCATTTTGCAATAACTTTGCAAATTATCACAGTGTCCAAACGTTAATTCTAAGTCCACTGTGCTTCTTGCAGACCCTCCCTCCTGATTTGTCAGTCTGTACTCACAACAGGCTGAACAGAAACTCCTTTTTGAGCTTACTTCTTCCCTCTAGAGAGATACTGAAGCTGCCATTTCATATATGGCTGGAAGCATCGGCAAATTCTAGCATGAGGGCCTCCATACATTAAATGTAGACCAGACCACTTGTCCTGGCTCAGAGGTTCAGGAGGGAATAACCAGTGTGTGCCCAAGTATATCCAGTTCATGCCATAAGCAGAAGTCATGATCAGCAGCTGCTGCCTTTATTTTTGTCTTCCTTGGTCCTTACACCTGCTCAAGGGGAACATTCTCCCCCAGGCACTGGATGAAACCTCCATTATGCCTCCATGAAATTCCTAGTCACCAAGAGGTGGCAGAAAGTTCTTCCATCACTTTAAGCCTAACAGCACAGTTTTGATTTGGAAATTATGTTATCTCTTCAAAATAATTATGAATTTTATTCAAAGGTCTGAGTGGGTAAGAGGTTCAAAATGTGACATTCCTGTGAAATCCGACCTTTCATTTAATTAGAAGACTTTTTGCTTCTGAAAGCCCCTTTTGGTTGGTGTGCAGTGGCTGGCCTTCAGCAATCGGAAACCTTGCCTTCTCATCTTGCTCCATCCGTCTTTAGTCATGACCAGTTCTGGGTCTGGCACAGGGCCTGTCTGCCAGCCAAGTCCCCTTGCCTTAGGGGCCACCATCTCCATCTATTGAGGGAACAATTCTTGCCTTGAAGAAAATTGGGACTGTGCCCACGCTAATCCAGGCCCAGGGTGTGGGGAAGGAAGCCCACTGCCCTGATTGGGAGTCTCAGCACCATCTCTTACTACGTGTGTGACCTTAAGACAGCCTCATCTTTGGGCTCCATCACCTTATCTGAAAATAAATAATAAATTAGTAATAGTATCAGCATCTCCTAAGAGTTCAAAAGACCACAGGAGACAACATATGAAAATACCAGCACTACCGTAGATGCTTGGTTCCTGTCATCCATGAAGTTCATTGTTGTCCAAGTACAGAGGAAAGTTATGGTCAAGGGCCAGTAGCACTTTTCTAGGGCAGTGTCCCCCCCCCACCCCCGCTTCAGATTTCCCACATTCAAGAGAAAGCTAAACATAGGAAAAGCACTCCAGGGGTGCCATGTAGATAGTGCTCCCCAGCTATAGGCTCTCATGTGCAGGTGGCAATCATGGAACCACAGCCCATGAAATGCTGAGCTGGACATGCTCCCAGGAACTTGATTCTATTCAGGGCAGGAGCAGGAGATGTGGAAAGGTAGGCCATTCCTCCTGATGGCTACCCTCTGGCCCCACAGCCAAGAATCATTTCTCTTGGAAAGAGGGCAGGACAGGCATCAGGGCCATCATCAGGCACATACCTTAGGTAGGTCACTTCACCGCTCTGAGCCTGGGCTTCTCTAAAACGGGCATGAGACCAATATCAGGCATCATTGTGAGGCTTCTCTGAGATATGGGCACACCCTGCCCTCTGCCAGGCGAAAAGCTGGCGCTTCATAACTGTAAGGTGAACCTAGTTAGAGTAGGGTGAACTGAAATGCATCACCACACCACTCAGGAGGACAGGAGGAAGGCAAATCTGCAGTTAGAGAGGGAGGCGAGGATGGAACAAGGCCACCCATACTGCGTCCTGAAGGCGTGGGGTGGAGGACAGGCACAAGGCCATGTGCTCACCCAGCTCCCCCCCAGAGGAGAAAGGGAAACTCTCTCCTGAGAGTGCGCTTAGGTTTCCAAGCTCTGGAAGGAGGGCTGGCCAGGGGCTCACTCATTGGACAGTGAAGCCAGCTGAACCCCACACACCCCATTCCACTAGGATGGATACCCCCTGAGACCTGAGAATCAGTCCATCTCCTTAGGGGACCACACAGGCTTTCTCTAAAGGTGGACATGCTCCTGGCACTGGGCTGGGGACACAGAGGCCCTGGTGATTCTCATGGAGCGAGAAACTTCAGGATGAAAGGGCATAGAGGGAACTGTGGGAGCCCCAAGACGGGATAGCTGGGATTCAAGAGATGGGACTACATTTCACAAAGGATTGATCATTGGGATGATCTTAGAGGATATGTAGGTGTTTTGCCCGGTGGAAGAATAAAGAAAAAAATGAGGCATAGGGTAGGGGTCTGTGCATGCAGCGGTTGGGGAGGGCAGGAAAGGAGTGGGTGGGAGGGAATGAGGTTGGATTTATGTAAAATGCCACAATAAAGAGCTGGAGCTTGATCCTATGGTCACAAAGGGGCAACCACAGGCCAGACTCAGATTGAAAGGTGTTGCTTCTGTGTTTTTTTTTTGTTTTTGACCCTCATTGTGTTTGCAAAAAGATTAAAGATATGGGACATCCTGATTTCAGCCTTCTCTTAGAAAATGGAAGGATCTAGAAACAGTCTGTTGTAACTACACAGTAGTCGCCCCCTTAGAGTATACTTTCTCCAGTGTGCCCCAGTCCCCACTACTCCTTCACTACTCCCCCACTACCAGCTCAATGCTCTGGTCCTGCAGTTGACTATCAGTCCCTACTTACTCTGCAGCTTGCACTCTCTTTTCTTGTAGTAAAGAAAGCCTTCTTTGAATCATATCACTGTCAAAAATCAAACATAGACCAAAATGGCAGCCTTGTGATATTTGCTACATGAGTTCTATTTAATCTATATAACCTGCTTAAGCCTGTAGGCAGAAGATTTTGAAACTCTGCCAGGGAGTTCTTGGAGGAGTTTGTCAGGATTCATGGTTGCAGACAACAGAATCCACTCCCAGCTAATTTAAGAAGAAAGGAAAAATATAAAGCCCTAGGTGGAGAAGCTTCTGAGAATGGGTCCCTGCATCACATCTCTGAACCAGCCTACCAGGAGCACTCCCAGCAGATCAGGAAGCTTCCTCAAGGGTGCTGCCTTAGAATCACACTACTTCTACCTGAAGATTGGAAGCCCTGAGCCCTGCTTCCATCTGCACCTAACACAGCTCTGAGTCAAGTGGATCTGAGTGTAGAATGTAGATCTCACCTACCCTTAGCCTTAAGAAAGCAGAGAAGTTTCTGATCAATGTTGGAAAGTTGGGTTTATGTTCTGGAAAAGCATCTAAATGTGAGGAGGTAACCAGAAGTTTTAGAGCAGCCACAAATGACCATTGACCGCTCCAAGCTCTGGGGAAGGGGGTAGCTTTGGTATCTGGGAGGTCACCCAGATGGGACCTACCCCTCTTGCGTCCTGGGGTGGTCTTGGAACTTCACACCACTTTGGCTCCTGAGTTCCCAAACACAAAGGCACTCTTCAAAGAGATGACTCCTTCCAGCCTTCTGACATTCCAGAGCCCAGGGTGGTCCCTGGCAGGCCAACTGATTAGCCTCCTGGCAGCTGTGCCCACCCTCCTGGCCAAGTGCCTTTGCCTGGCTTTCACGTGCCTTCTTCCAGCCTAGCCCTGCCCCTGCCAGTCAGGCAGCTGTGTCACCCTTTCAGAACTCTTTGTTCTCTTCATGGATTCAGAGAAAGATTCTAACAGCTTGGAGTCTGGCTCTGCTCTTCCTAGCAGCTGATAACAGATGAGATTAAAAGATGAAAAACCATGCAAATGTCTGAAATTGCAAAACCAAGTGTATTTGTCCATGCTCCTGAGCCTCTGGCATTTGTGCCCACCATGCCCTCCTGCTGGCAGCCGTCTCTGTCCTCAGAGCCCTCCCCTGATGACCCTGCCCAATGTGGTGGCACCATCACCTGCTCCAGAAGATGCTGATTCCCTGCAGGTCGCTTATAGAGCCCTGGGGGCACATGGCCTGGGTTGTGAGCTCCACATCTCAGCCCCTGGCAGGCAGAGAAACATTTTCACTTTCATCGCAACATCACCAAGTGCCAGGCCTGTGCTCAATGTTCAATATTCCAGGTCTTGCACAAGCTTCACAAGTTGAGAAGGTAGGTGCTATGTAGTCCCTGTTTACAGACTGGGAAACTGAGCCTCAGGGAGAATAGGTGACCTACCCAGGGCCACTCAGCTAGTGAGTGGCAGAGCTAGGGGTCAGTCCAGGTTGGCTTGGCTTCAAAGTGTCCACCCACAACTACTGCACTTTGTTCTACAACCACTGTCTCTGCAAGATAAGTCCAGAAGCAGCATTTCTGCCTTCCTCAAGGTTCTTTTGACCAGGAAACATTCATCAGAGTACTTGGCCACACAGAGTTACCCCAAGCTGGGCAAGCCAGTGCCAGACCTGTGTCCAGGCCTGTTAGGCCTCTATCAGCTTGTGATGTGGGGCGAGTCACTTTTCTGCAGGCCTCCATTTTCTCATTTCATTCACACAACTAGTCTAGTCTATACCAAGCACTAGGAAATAAGAGAGACAAGATCTGTCCTGTGGAGGAACTTACATTCTAAAAGGCAGAAGGTCTGTGTGGTTAATTGGGGTAGGGGGATTTGAAATGAGGTCAAAGATGTGGTGACCACCAGACAGATCTGACAATGTGGTTAGGCCAGGGCAAGGTGGCGGGTTTTGACCCCAATACAGAGGAGGACTTGGAGCACTTAAGCAGGAGAAGGACGTGCCCTAAATGACACAAAAGGCATGAATAACACTGCACAAGGTGGCTCTGAGGATTGAAGAAATAGAAGATCAAAGCTCACAGAAATACACTAATTAGCAGGGGGTGGGAGAGGTTGAAGCTTCATAAACAAGAGGTGGGCCTTTAAAAATGGGCAGGAAGGCAGGAGTCCCTAAGGCCTTCTGCCACAGGCCCTGCTGAAAGAGGACAGCTGTACTTGGGTCCCAGAGTATCTGCAATGCTTGCAGGAACCATATCTCCCATCAAACACATGCCTTCCTAACACATGCCTTCCTGGGACTAACCAGTAGGAAGAATTGCACAGGCCTCCAGTTCCTGGAACTCACCATGTCACATGGGCAGCTATGTGGGCAGCCTTTCATTTGAGCCTCAGAAGTGTTAATTGTTCAGTCATGTCCGACTCTTTGCAGTCCTAGGGACTGTAGCCCACCAGGCTTCTCTGTCCATGGGATTCTCCAGACAAGAATACTGAAGTGGGTCGCCATGCCCTCCTCCTGGGGATCATCTGACCCAGGGATCAAACCCAGGGTCTCCTACATTGCAAGCAGATTCTTTACCATTTGAGCTACCAGGGAAGCCTCATCCTGTGTCCAAATGTGAGTGGACTGAGATTGAAAGGGACAGGGAAGGTCTCAGGGGGCAGGCATGACTCAGGATCGATTAAGGCCTCATGTGACGCCTTTTTGGACTTTTATTGGCTCTTATCATGGCCACGAAATAGCAGCCTCTCCCAGCAGGCAACTGCGGAGGCTTGGGTGCTTTGCAGGATATGCTGTTGACTCCCTCCTTGCTGTCAGGAGGAGCCTAAAGCCTGGAGAGGCCAAGGCTGGCTCACTCCATCTGTTGAGATTCAGTTGGAATTGAGGCTTCGTTCAGTTGTCTTAGAAATGGAAGCTGACTCTGATGGATTCTAAAGTCAGACACAGCAGATTTCCATCTTGGCTGAGTCATCCACACAAGAAATCAGATAGCGTAGTTTTCACCTGGGAATAAATTTATTTCACAAAATTTAGAAATCAACTTGGCAGTGAACTTTCAGGCAGGTTTGAGGAGACTAGGAACAGAAAATCCAGCTGACACTTGAAACCTGAAATTGGCCACCTGGAGGAGGGTTTTCCAACTGACAAAAAAGCTGACAGTGCTTGTTGGCTGGGGAGCCTGAAATCTGATCCGGGACCCCCAAAACCAGAGCCTCCAGGCTCCTACATACCGTTTGGCTTTTGTCGTCCTCAAGCCATATTCAGACCTGCCTGTCTGCCTTGCAAAACCATCCTGCTCTTTCCAACTGAGTCTCTTACCAGGGTTAGTGAGGCCCCATCCTCTACTCACTGCTTTGCTGCAGGAGGTGCCTGCCCATCCCCCTGCTCCCAGCCCTCTAGTGGCCTCTGAACATGAGCATCCAAATCAATACTCATTGTCAGGCCCTGCATAGCCCAAGGTGGTTGGGCACCTGGAAGTTTGTAAGCTCAGCCAGTGCCCAGATGATTCTCGCATTTGAGAACCACTAGCCTGAAGAATAAAATACAAATTCCTTCTGATTGGGCTCTGCAGATATTTACATCAGTGCTTCTCAAACTGTGGTTTTAGAACAACAGCATCAACATTACCTGGGAATTTTTAGAATTTCAAATTCTCAAACTTACTAAATCAGAGATTCTGAGGGTGAGACCCAGCCATCTGTTATAAGATCTCTTAAGGTGATTCTGATGGGGTGCAGAGATGAGGCCCTGCTACCTCCTCTCACTGCAGACCCTTCGTACCTGCTGTTCCTCCAGCCCGAAATGTTCTCCACTCTTCCCAGTCAGCTCTGAGCATCTCTCTGACCTTATCTCAAGCATAGGTTTCTCAAAGAAGCCCAGACCTTCCAGACCAGATCGTGTTCTCCTATCACATACTGTAAGAGGTCCCTATACTTTTCCTGCATAGCAATTGTTGTTCAATAGCTAACTTGTGTTCAACTTTTTGTGACCCCATGGACTTCAGCATGCCAGGCTTCCCTGTCCTTCACTATCTCCCTGAGTTTGCTCAAACTCATGTCCATTGAGTCGGTGACACCATCCAACCATCTCATCCTCTGTTGTCCCCTTCTCCTGCCCTCGATCTTTCCCAGCATCAGGGTCTTTTCCAATCAGTCAGCTCTTCACATCAGGTGGCCTAAGTATTGGAACTTCAGTTTCAGCATCAGTCCTTCCAGTGAATATTCAGGGTTTATTTCCTTTAGGATTGACTGGTTTGATCTCCTTGCAGTCCAAGGGACTGTCAAGAGTCTTCTCATAGCACTTACCAGTTTGTAATTTTGTACATTATTTGACCAGTGCCAAAAGGAGTATGTCAAGGCTGTATATTGTCACCGTGCTTATTTAACTTATATGCAGAGTACATCATGAGACATGCTGGGCCGGAGGAAGCACAAGCTGGAATCAAGACTGCCGGGAGAAATATCAATAACCTCAGATATGCAGATGACACCACCCTTAAGGCAGAAAGTGAAGAAGAACTAAAGAGCCTCTTGATGAAAGTGAAAGAGGAGAGTGAAAAAGTTGGCTTAAAACTCAACGTTCAGAAAACTAAGATCATGGCATCCGGTCCCATCACTTCATGGGAAATAGATGGGGAAACAGTAGAAACAGTGGCTGACTTTATTTTGGGGGGCTCCAAAATCACTGCAGATGGTGATTGCAGCCATGAAATTAAAAGACGCTTACTCCTTGGAAGGAAAGTTATGACCAACCTAGACAGCATGTTAAAAAGCAGAGACATTACTTTGTCAACAAAGGTCCATCTAGCCAAGGCTATGGTTTTTCCAATAGTCATGTATGGATGTGAGAGTTGGACTATAAAGAAAGCTGAGCGCCTAAGAACTGATGCTTTTGAACTGTGGTGTTGGAGAAGACTCTTGAGAGACCCTTGGACTGCAAGGAGATCCAACCAGTCCATCCTAAAGGAGATCAGTCCTGGGTGTTCATTGGAAGGACTGATGTTGAAGCTAAAACTCCAATACTTTGGCCACCTGATGCGAAGAGCTGACTTGTTTGAAAAGACCCTGATGCTGGGAAAGATTGAGGGCAGGAGGAGAAGGGGACTACAGAGAATGAGATGGTTGGATGGCATCACCGACTCAATGGACATGGGTTTGGGTAGACTCCGGCAGTTAGTGATGGATAGGGAGGCCTGGCGTGCTGCGATTCATGGGGTCGCAAAGAGTCGGACACAACTGAGTGACTGAACTGAACTGAACTGAACTGTCTCTCTTACTAGTCTAATGATGGTAGAGACTGCTATCTTATTTCCATTTTATGCCCAGTTCCTGGCATAACACCTGACCAATAGTGGGGTTCTGTTGGTAATTATCACCTTCCTCTAAATAACATGAATATCCTTCAACTTCTTGATATTTCAGTTTTAGGCATTAACTATTAGAAATCCAAAGTCTTCCTCTTTTTTCAGTCCTTTGTGTGAAACCTGCTATTTCTCTCTGGGCGTTTTCAGAATCATCTGTTGAACCTCAGAGTTTTAAAATTTCAAGATGAAGTAAGTTAGCAAGGTCTGTTTTCTTTTTATTATTAATAATTTCATTGGGCTATAATTGTTTTACAATGTTGTATTGGAATCAGTGATGCTGTTTAACCATCTCACCATGCCCCCTTCTCCTTTTGCCTTCACTGTCTCCCAGCATCAGGGTCTTTTCCAGTGAACTGGCTCTTCACATCAGGTGGCCAAAGTATTGGAGCTTCAGCTTCAGCATCAGTCCTTCCAATGAATATTCAGGGTTGATTTCCTTTAAGACTGACAGGTTTGATCTCCTTGCAGTCCAAGGGACTCTCAAAAGCACAATTCGAAATTATCAATTCTTCAGCACTCAGCCTTCTTTATGGTCCAACTCTCACATCTGTACATGACTATTGGAAAAACCATAGCTTTGCCCAAATGGACCTTTGTCAGCAAAGTGATGTCTCTGCTTTTTAATACACTGTCTAGGTTTGTCATAGCTTTCCTTCCAAAGAGCAAGCATCCTTTCATTTCATGGCTGCAGTCACTGTCCACAGTGATTTTGGAGCCCAAGAAAATAAAATCTGTCACTGCCTCCACTTTTTCCCCTTCTATTTACTGTGAAGCGATGGGACCAGATGCCATGATCTTAATTTTTTGAACACTGAGTTTTAAGCCGGCTTTTTTAGTGGCTTCTTTCACCCTCAACAAGAGGCTCTTGAGTTCCTCTTCACTTTTTGCCATTAGAGTTTCTGCTGTACAGCAGGGTGAATCAGCTATATGTTCACATATATCCCCTTTTTTGGACTGCCTTCCCATTTAGGTCACCACAGAGCATTGAGTAGAGTTCCCTGTGCTATACAGTAGGTTCTCATTAGTGATCTATTTTATACATCATATCAACAGTGTGTATATGCCAGTCCCAATCTCCCAACTCATCCCACCCTCCCCTTCCCTTGCCCCTGTATCCATATATTTGTTCTCTATCTCTTTGTTTCTGTTTCTGTTTTGCAAATAAGATCATATTTATCATTTTTCTAGATTCTCCATATATGCATTAATATACACTATTCATTTTTCTCTTTCTGTTTTACTTCACTCTGTGTGACAGTATCTGTAGGTCCACGCATACCTCTACAAATGGCAGGATTTTGTTCCTTTTTATGGCTGAGTATTAGTCCATTGTATATAGGTACCACATCTTTTTATCCATCTCTCTGTTGATGAACATTTAGGTTGCTTCCATGTTCTGGCTGGGGTTCCCAGGTGGCTCAGTGATAAAAGAATCCACCTGTAAGTGCAGCAGCTACAGGAAACTTAAGTTTGATCCCTGAGTTGAGAAGATCCCTTGGAGTAGGCAATAGCAACCCACTCCAGTATTTTTACCTGGAGAATCCCATGGACAGAGGAGCCTGGCAGGCTACTGCTCTTGGGTTGCAAAGAGTCAGACAGATACCACTGAGCATGCATGCCATGTCCTGGCTTTTGTAAACAGTGCTGCAGTAAACACAGGAGTACATGTATCTTTCAGAATTATGATTTTTTTCAGGGTATATGCCCAAGAGTGAGATTGCTGGGTCATATGATAGTTCTATTTTTAGTTTTTTAAGGAACCTCCAAACTATTCTCCATAGTGGCTGTAACAATTTACACCAACAGTGTAAAAGTGTTCCCTTTTTCCACACCCTCTCCAGCATTTATTGTTTGTAGATTTTTTTGATAATGGCCATTCTGACTGGTGTGAGGTGATACCTCATTGCAGTTTTGATTTACATTTCTCTAATAATTGTGATGTTGATCATCTTTTCATGTGTTTCTAGGCCAACTGTAGGTCTTCTTTGGAAAAATGACTATTTAGGTCTTCTGCCCGTTTTTTGATTGGGTTGTTTGGGTATATATATGTTTCCATTGTATATATAACTGTTTCCATTATTTCCCCATCTATTTGCCATGAAGTGATGGGACCGGATGCCACGATCTTAGTTTTCTGAATGTTGAGTTTTAAGCCAAATTTTTCACTCTCCTCTTTCACTTTCATCAAGAGGCTCTTTAGTTCTTCTTCACTTTCTGCCATAAGTGTGGTGTCATCTGCATATCTGACTTTATTGATATTTCTCCCAGCAATCTTGATGCCAGTTTGTGCTTCATCCAGCCCAGCATTTCTCATGATATACTCTGCGTGTAAGTTAGATAAGCAGGGTGACAATATACAGCCTTGACATACTCCTTTCCCAGTTTGGAACCAGTCTGTTGTTCCTTGTCCAGTTCTAACTGTTGCTTCCTGACCTGCATACAGATTTCTTAGGAGGCAGGTCAGGTGGTCTGGTATTCCCATCTCTTGAAGAATTTTCCACAGTTTGTTGTGATTCACACAGTCAAAGGCTTTGGCGTAGTCAATAAGGCAGAAGTAGATGTTTTTCTGGAACTCTCTTGCTTTTTCGATGATCCTATGGATGTTGACAATTTGATCTCTGGTTCCTCTGCCTCATGTCCAGCTTCCTGCCAGGGTTGCTGAACCCTCTTTTGATTCCTCTTTTCTTTTTTTCTTTCTTTTTTCTACCCTGTTGTGAGGGAATTTTTCTTGCCCTTTTAGGTGTCTGAAGTCTTCTGCTAATGTACAGCAGGTCTTCTCTGAGAATTGTTCCATGTGTAGATGTATTCTTGATGTACTCATGAGGAGAGATGAATTCTGCATCCTACAATTTCACTATCTTGACTTTTTCCCCTACAAGGTCTGCTGTCTTTTACTGAGCTGGGCTCTCAAAAAAACCAAATTTCTTGAATTTTTTTTAACAGTTTCTTCTCCATATCTCTCTGTTCCCTCTTTCTGAAGTTTTTTGTTTGTTTGACTCAGTGGTTGGGTGGGTGTCTGTTTTTGCTTTTGTGTTTTATTGAGAGCAAAGAAACAGGGGGAAGTCCCTTGTCAAATCATGATTTCCTGGACTGATTTTCTTATCTCCTCTTTCCAATTATCTGCATCTGTTTGTCTTGTTCTCCTTTCTTGATGACTTCCCCAAACCTTACTCTCACAACTCTTTCTCATGGGATTTCAATCTTTGCTATCATGTTTTTAATTTGAAAGAATTTTTGTGCAAATGTTCTCTGAGTATTCCTTTTTAATAGCATCCTGGTCTTGTTTCATGTATGTTATATCCACCATTATCCCTGAGCTTATTATTTATGGATTTTTTAAGTTTTATGTTTTTGAAAGCCAGTTTCCTCTGAGTTACTTTCTCCATTTGTTTTGCCCTCTGTAAGAGGTGTCCAGTACCTTAGACTTATTTTTCAGAGTATAAGCCTAAACAGCTGACTGGTAGCTCCACTGACCCAGATGGAACTACTTATTATGGCTCCACAGGAGCATGAGCTGGTTGGGTCTTTCTCCTGAGCTGATCACATTCCCAAGGAAGAGCCTTCCCACCTCCCACCTGGCAGCAAAGGAAGGGATCTGTGTCGAGAAGGAGAGACATGTGGGCCTCCCTATTCCTTGTGTAAACTTTCACTTAATGGTAACCCTCCCTCGTTTGTGCCTGGCTTCCTGCATGTACTAGAGACTTTCCTCTTTCCTCTGTCTGGAAAATAAACCCCAAGCTTCTGCACAGTTTGAAGAATGGCAGCTGTCCAGATCAGAGACTAATACAATCTCTATCACAACTACTTAACTCTACCTTTGTAACATAAAAACAGCCATAGGTAGTTCATTTAAAAAAAAAAAAATGAACATGGCTGTGTCCTAACAAAGTTTTATTTACAAAAATAGAGGGTGAGCAAAATTTGGCCTGTGAGCCATGGCTTGAGACTCCTGGTCTAGATTCCAGCTCATCACTGTATGGTGCTTCCAGTTTCTGGGCTTTGGGTATTTGTTTTGGTTGCTTTTGAAGTGTCCTGAATCCTGGCTTAAAATATTGGTTGTCCCATTTCTGCTTAGGCAGTGATCTCTCATTTGTCTACTCCCCAGCTTCCTAAATATTGTTACTGGTGTTTCCTCTCCTGACCTATTTTGCCGTTGGAACTCAGGTTTCTGGAAGTAGTAGAAATAAATTCCATCTCCCATCCTTAAATTCCTGGATTCTTTTATTTTTTTAAAAATAGATCCCTAGGGTTACCTCTTTAAGCATCTAGAAAGAAAGTGAAAGTGGTAGTCACTCAGTCGTGTCCGACTCTTTGAGACTCCATAGACTGTAGCCCACCAGAATCTTCTGTCCATGGGATACTGGAATGAATACTCCAAACAAGAATACTGGAGTGGGTTGCCATTCCCTTCTCCAGGATCTTCCCCACCCAGAGATCGAACCCAGGTCTCCTTCACTGCAGGCAGATTCCTTACAATCTGAGCCACCAGGGAAGCCTCTAGGACTAATGTTAATTAGGAATGGTTTAGGTTGTGTATTTTTACCAAATGGTACTTTGTTGCTATTTTTTTAATAAATTAATTGAGCATATACCACATGAAATGAAAGGCTTCTCTAAAGACTTGAGTATAAAATGACTCCTTCCTTTCTGAGGCATTGTTTTGGGAAAAACTTTACTTTATATTGAAGCCATAATTCTAACAAAAACTTCTTTGTGAGAAAAGTATTAATATGCCCATTTTATAGATGGGGAAACTGAAGCCCAGAGTTACCTGAGCTCACTGGATAATATGTGACAGAGCAGAATTTGAACACATAACTCTCTTAATGATCCTACTTCTATGTTAAGGAAGTGGCCATGGTCTTTGATGTTCTCTTAAGGAAGACTGACATGGCTAGATTTAGAAAGTGCCTTGGATGGGGGAATCAGGGAAGACATTGGATAGGAGAAACAAGCCTGGGGAAAGGGAGGCCCATGAGGAGGCTGCTGTAGATGGTTGAAAGCAGTGAGGCTGAGAGGGCCCATATGACAGGGATTACAGAGATCATGGGCAGGGCTTATAACTGAACTGGGGTATGTGGACAAGGGAGGCATGGAAGATGACCCTGTGATGAAAGGTAAACACTCAGCCAGAGAGGGCAGAGGGACTGCCTTACCCAGTGGAGGGAACACCTTGCCATCCTCACCCAGGCAAGGCAATGTTGGTCAGTCCAGCACCCACAATGCTTGTTGAACCATGGCCATTCTCTGCAGGTTCCAGAGCCTAAGGCTTGGCCAGAGCCTAGAGTTTGACAAGGCATGGCCCCTGCTCTGCAAACAAGATCCTTGTTCTCAGCCCTTGGCATGAGGCCAGGAGAAGGGAGGTGCTGAAATATCAGGGTTTGAGGGGTCCTTTGAGCACTCTGCTTCCCAGAGAGGGACAACGACTTACCTGCCAGGAATTTCTGGTTAGCTCTGGGACAAATGGGGTACAGAGAGAGCCCAGATCCCAAGCAGCTGGGCCCAAGTCCCAAGGGCTCTGGAAGCTTTCAAAGTAGGAGTAGATAAGCCAGAGGTTGGTGCTGTCCTGAGGGCTAACCACTGGCCAATGGCTGCAGCAGGCTGCAGGGGCTGACCACCCGTCCTCAGACTCTGATATGATTCTTTCTGCCTATCCCTCCTCCTGAGCCCGTTTGTCCTCTGCAGAATGGGAATGCAGGATCACTAGAGAGTACATCTGAGTGGGCCCTGTCAAGAAGTGTGTTTCTGACAGGAAATGTCTGGAATGGCTTTGAAGGGACTGTTGACTCCATTCACCCCAAGTTGCCACCCCATTAGTTCTAGGAGATAGGGAAGGTGGGCATGTTTTCTACCTGTGGATGGCTCTATCTCCCCTTCTGTACTAGAGCTGCTCCCAGGCATCCACGCCCCTTCTCCAGGCCCCCCACAGCACCTGCACATCTAAGATCACTTCCCACGGTGTGCTGTAATTGACTGTTTGCATATCATACCCCAGAAACTTGTGAGCTGCTTAAGAACAGAACCAGATGTATTTATTTGAGTATCCCCAGAGCCTGGCACAGAGTGAGTTAATGTTGGATGGATGGATAGATAGACAGACGGATGGTTGAATGGATGGATGGGTGGGTGGGTGATCAAAAGGAAGAATAAACAGAGATTAATAACTTAACAGCTGGGAGAATAGATGAACAAATATTTAGGTGGATATTTGATTGTCTAGATGAATAAAGTCTTTCATTCAGAACTATGTAGTGAGTAGTTTTTCTACAGCAGGGTATATGGATGAGCACATGACTAGAAGGAAAGAAAGGGAAATTGGGGTGGAGGGAGAAACAGCATAGCAGGTGAATAAACTGAGGAGGAACTAGAGAAATGCCTGGGCAAAGAGATGGCCCACATTCACACGTTCACATTCTCCTCTGAGGGTGTCAGTGTCTGTGAGCCGAAGGAGTTGTTCCCAAGGTCTCAAAGGGGAGGGGTTAGGAGAAAGAATTCACAAACACTCTCTTTCTGTCTACTAAAAATTTTTTTTCTCTAAATAAACTTGGAATCCACTTCCAAGTATGTTTAGAAAGACCAGTGGTGGCTTTCATGAAGGATGAATTATAAGTGCTTCATTCAGAGCTATGTTTAGGGACCCTCAGAAATACATACAGTCACCAAAGTGAGTGCTAAAATGCGCATGAGACGAGAAACATATGCCGGGTGTGATGATGTCAAGCAGGCTTACTGCAAGCATATGTGCTGTACTGTTGATGGAATAGTCAGCAAGTGTTCCAGAAAGAGGCCTTTCCTGAAATGGAGGTCAATGAGAATACTCCCTCTTCTCATAAATCTTTGGGGAAAAAACAGGCCTGTCTCCCACACACATGCAGCTAATTATCTGGGGGCTCAAAGATCTCCCCCAGAGAGTGGTTAAGAGCAGTTTACTAGGGCTAAATCTGCCCCAAGTGATTTCCAACAGCCCCAGCTAAAAGACCATGGCAGCCAGCCCTTGGTTCATCACTGGGCATCTTCCTACCCCAGTGGGCAGAATGGGTCAGGCATAGGTGCTCAATAATTAAAGCGACAAACTTACATCTTTTCCTTTTCCAACCCCAGCAAAGATCAGACCCTGAGACAAGCTGATGATGGACACCCTAGAGTCCGGAGCATTTTTGCATGGCTGCTGGTAACCATCCACCTTAGTCCAGTTTAACTGGATTTAACCTGAGCCAGAGTCAGGCTCTTGGAGGACCAAGGCAAATTGAATGTGGCCTCCACTTTGTGGGGCTCACAGTCTAGCAGACAGACATACAGAGAGCTGGGCAGACAGCTTCATCCCAGTGCACTAAGTGCTGAAGCAAGTAAATATCCCTGGCCCAAGAGTGGCAGCCAGGAAGGCTTCCCAGAGGATCCATGTCTTAGCTGGGTCTTGAAGGACAAATAGGAGTTATTCCAGCCAGTATTTGAGAAAGAACATACAGCTCAGGGGCCTTGGTGTGTTCTGGGCTAGGAGTAATATATGGAGGACAAGTAGGAGATGGGCAGAGCAGGCCAAAGTCTGGCTTGACTTGGAAGGGCCTTGGCCAAAGAGCTCAGACTGTGGCACAAGGTCAGATGGGAGCCTGTGAAAAGCTTTAAAGGAAGCGGCATGATCAGGTTTGTGGTTTAGAAGGACTGTTCTGACTGTGGGACAGAGAATGAAAGCAAACAAGGGAGCCAGGGACGAGGCTGTGACCATTGACCCAGGGAGAGATGCTGGTACCAGACCCAGCAGGAACAGAGAGGGGCAGACTCTGGTTCTTTCTCTTCTAACTCTGTCATCTGGTACATGTTCTTTAACTTCTTGGTGCTGTAAAATTGGCATAATAGCCCCCACCACATGGAGTTGCTGTGTGGTTCGCAGTAATACACATAAAATGCCAGGACAAGGCTGAGACCTGGTCAGCTGCTCAGGAAGTGTGAGTGGGATGGATCCAGTCACATTTCTGAGGGCTCCTGGGTAAATGGTAATGCTGTTCACAGAGACTGGGAATTCAGATAGAGAATTGGGGTGGGGTCGGGGTAAGAACTTTGATTTAGGCCATTCTACCAGCCTCCACTAGGATTCATAAGGGGCTTCTGCCTCACCTCATCTAATCCTGAAGCAGAATAGCCTGTGGCTCATAGCATGATCTCTGGCACCAGACTACCTGGTCAAGTCCTGACCTTGCCACTGATAGTGACCT
Organism: Giraffa tippelskirchi; assembly: GCF_054371585.1. Classification (NCBI taxonomy): domain Eukaryota; kingdom Metazoa; phylum Chordata; class Mammalia; order Artiodactyla; family Giraffidae; genus Giraffa; species Giraffa tippelskirchi. The sequence continues at coordinate 114,504,214 of NC_137280.1, read as the reverse complement.
CAAGCCAGTGACTTGTCCTCTCTGGGTCCAGTTTTCTCCTCAGTAGAATGAGGTTTAGGTTTCAGTTCCATTCAGTCGCTCAGTTGTGTCTGACTCTTTGCAACCCCATGGACTGCAGCACGCCAGGCTTTCCTGTCCATCAGCAACTCCCGGAGCTTACTCCAATTCATGTCCATTGAGTCAATGATACCATCCAACCATCTCATCCTCTGTTGTCCCCTTCTCCTGCTTTCAATCTTTCCCAGCATCAGGGTCTTTTCAAACGAGTCAGTTTTAGCATCAGGTGGCCAAAGTATTGGAGTTTCAGCTTCAGCATCAGTCCTTCCAATGAATATTCAGGACTGATCTCCTTTAGGATGGACTGGTTGGATCTCCTTGCAGTCCAAGGGACTCTCAAGAGTCTTCTTCAACACCACAGTTCAAAAGCATCAATTCTTCGGTGCTCAGCTCTCTTTGTAGTCCAACTCTCACATCCATAGGATGGCTATGAAAGTTACAGGAGGATTGAGATGACAGAGCTCAGAACAGCACCCAGAACACAGTAAATTCTGAGTGTACACTGCAGTAATCCTGCTGGTGGTGGTTGTAGAAATAATGGCTGGTAGTTTATGAACCCAGAACTGGTGTCCCTTGGGTATTACAAACTCACAACTTGGTTCCAACCTCCCCATCCCCTGAGCACTAGAAAAGAAATAAAATAAATAAACCAGGTAGAGGTAAGTGACTGTAAGAAAATAAAACAAAAAAACATGCCAGAAATGGTGACCAGTGAAGGTGTCCAGGAAGCTCAACAAAGAGTCAACCATGCAGAGATACCCCAGCCACGTGAGGAGAGCCCCAGGCAGAGGGAACACAGGCCTTGAGAGAGGACGAGGCCTGGCTGGCTTGAGAAGCAGAAGCAAGACCGTGTGGCAGGAGGTGTAGGTGTGGAGTGAAGGGAGACAGTGGGAGATGGGACTGTGTGGAGAGCCTGATTCCTCACAGGCTGCCCGCTGAAGTGACCAACCATCTGGTTTGCCTGGGACTGTCCCACTTTTAAAACTGAAAGGCCCAGCAAACTTCTTAGTCCTGAGCACACTGGGATGGCTGGTCGCTGGATTGCTCACTTGCTGCCCTCACTTCCTGGATGTGGACGTTAAAGCACCCCAGGCCTTGCTGGGGGCTGTCATGCCCTTCCCTCAGGAGAGCTCTGTTCTCCTGTCCCCAGGAGTGGGAGGCCTAGGTCCAAGGCCCTTAGAGTCAAATTACCTCGGAGCAGGGTGGGGCAAGCTGAGTGGCCAGCTTTTCCCTGTGGGTCGCTTCCTAAGTCCATGACCACCAGCATGTTGGCCATGCTCTGAAGGCCTCACTTGCTCTTTTCTAGAACTTTCTGACTGGACTTTTAACATGTAGGTTAGGAGGAATTCTTTTGGAAATCAAAGCTCACATGGATGGGCTTTTAAGTTTAAAAAAAAATAAAAGCTTTTCCTTCTCTGAAAGCAATAAATCCTGGCCTTCATTAAGTTTGAGGGGATACATTGGCCCATGTGTCAGTGATTAAGGCTTTGGGGTGAATGGAGAACTGAGGAATTTGGTATCTTTGGGGTGTGCTGGTTTCTGTGTTGCTTCTCTGGAGTCTGTTTTCCAACTGGAAACAGAATCCCAGAAGATGATAGGCTCTGGGAAGAAGCCAATTCTCACTAGCACAGATCTGGGTCTGACTGAGCCCCAGAGACCTGCCCTAGGCTCTCCCACTCACCGCTGACCACCCGACACCGACCCCTCACAGCCGATGCCTCGGATACACTCGCCGCCTGCACAGGAACCAGCTGTCAGGAGCCACAGTTTCTTTGCATGCCTTTCTTAGCCTGAGCGCCAGCTCTTTCCACGTTCATGTTAACCTGACTCTACCTTCATCCTTGGGGAGCTCAAGAAAGTCCTCTGCCTTTCCTGGAACTTCCCATTCAGCCCTTCCAGTCCAAGCCAACTGGCCAGTCAGGGCCTCCCCAGTCCTGGAGATGTACTCATGGCCTTGAGCCCAAGAGAAAAGATGGGCCATTGTCTCTCTCTGTCCCTCTGAGGGGCTTCTCACACTTTATGCAAGTTTACTCAGCCCTCCCTTCAGCTGCCTGAGCCAAGGGTTGTGACTTACCCATCTGTCACTTAAAAGAACCCCTTCACATAGTCCCTTGAAATCTCCACCCTAAGGCACAGAGGCCCTTTCCTGAAAGCCCTTCCATGAGCCCTGTTGCTCTGACCTAGAAACCATGTACTAACACCTCATCCCCTCCACTTGTATTCTGCTTCTCTCCAGGTCCTCTGGGTGAGGCAGTCCATTTCTTTAGCTCTGGTGCCTATGCCATGATCCATTTTCCCAAAAAGGAGACACTTTCCCAAAAAGGAGTGTCATGCTAGTGCCAACAAGAGCTCTGGTCCAGCTCCTGGCTCCTGACCAGCCCTGACTCGAACAGGTCACCTCACCTTGGGCCTCAGTTTCTTTGCTGTGAGCAAACCCATTACATCCACATCTCAGAGTTGCCAGCAGAATTAAAGAGACAGTAAAAGCACCGAGCATATAGCCTGCATCAGCTCAGCATGTGTCAGCCGCCCTACTGCCCCCCAGGCCTGCGCACCCCGTCTTCTGAGTCCCCTCCCACTGGGACCCTGGGGACCCTCAGGAGTTGGCTCTTGGGTCTGGTGTGCTGCCAGTGTAAGTAATGGGTCTGGACTCCTTGATCCCATTTAAAATGCCTTATTATGATGTATGGAAGAGACCAACACCACATGGTAAAGCAGTTCTCCTCCAATTTAAACTTTGTAAAAAGAGAGAAAAAAATAAAAAGCAAAATGCCTTATTAAAGTTGCTCCTGACTTGGGAGAGAAACCAGCCTGGAAACAATAGATATTTCGGATGGGCATGCCAAAAGCAGGCCAGAGTCTGCTCCAGTGTTGGCAGCATGTGGTCTTTTATTTCAGTATTTAATTCACAGACTTCTAAGAACCACCTCTGGGCCCCTTCCATTTTGTGTGGTTCACAGTAAGTTTCTTAAAAATAATAATAACACATGCCAAGAACTGGGTATAAAAATTGTGACCCATTCTACCTGCCCACCTTCCACAAGCATCTTCTGCAAGAGGCCAGTGGCAGGGTTGGGATGCCAGGGCTCAGGATCTCAATGCTCGGCCCCATCCACACCAGCTGTCTAACCTCAGAGCTAAGTTAATCTCTCTGTGCCTCAGTTTCTCCATCTATGAGATACAGATCATAATAGTAGCTTTCCTCCAAGGCTTGATGTGAAGAATATGAGTTAGTACCATGGAATCGAGGTTAGTGCCATGTGTAAACATTCAGTAAATGGTACCACCTGTCTCTAGTTTTTCTTGAACAGAGTTAGAGGGGCTGCTGTGTCTGTCCAGAACTGTCCACTCCTTTGGAGGAAGCATCAACATTCATATCTGAGGCCCTTGGTGAATGTGAGTTTGGGGCCATCCACCAGCCCTGGCCCAGCGCCCCACCCCAAGGTGGCCTCTGTTCCTTTGGCATGATGTTCAAGCAGGCTGACCAGGTCTGATCACTGGGGCAGTAGGGGTCTTCATTCACCTGAACAACCATCATAATTCCAAACAAACATCTGCCTTACAACCCCAGCAGCCTGTGGCATTGCTTCTCCAAACTGCTTCGGGACCTTACAACAAGCCGTTGGGCTTACAAGTGTGGTGGATGGTGGAGGATGAGCCTGCAGGACCTAAATACCTTTGAAGTGAGCTGTACTTGCCAAGCAAGAGACTGTGACTTTAATTCCTGGAGGACAGCATGACCTCTGGAACCCAAGCAGCCTGCCAGCTAGCCAGCCTCTCCCAGGGTCAGTATCTCCTCCCAGAGTGCAGTGTCCCCCAGGCCCTCCCAGAGGCATTCACAGGATGCACTGCCTCCCTCCTCCAAGGGACAGAGGGCCCTGTGAGGCCAGGCTGAAAATGAGCATGGTGGAAGTTTCCAGCTCCGAGGTTGGTCTGAAACTTGTAAAACAAAATGATCTGGGGAGATGTTTTAATGATGTGCTCATGGAAGCTCAGATCCAGGAATGCCCCCTGCTTTCTATGCTCAAGGTACACCCCCACAATGACCCTGGGGCCCCAGGCAATCTTAGGGAACTCCAAGTTGAAGGTCTAGGGGATTCAGAACCACTCTCTTCCTGGAGTCCTGAGAAGAAGGTCAGATAAAGGAGCCTCCAATGCCAGAGGACCACGTCTGAAGACCTTGGAGGATGTGGACACATTTGGGGACAGACTTAATCACAGTAGCTGAGGAGTTTGGAGGACGGGCCCTGGAGTCACACAGACCTGCCACCTCCTTGCTGTGTACCCTGGAGGACAACACCACTGTCCCCTATGACCACACAGTTCCAGGCTCTCAGTAGATGCTCAGTGGTATGATAGCTGTGCTGCCAGCAGCATTACCATGGTCTCCACCAGGCTCTGAGTTCACATTTCACTCTGGCCCTTGGTGGCTGAGAACCCAGGGAGCATTTCTTTTCTTTTGTTTTTAATTGTGGTAAAATACACATAATTTAAAATTTACCATTTTTAAGTATATAATTCAATGGTATAAGGTACGTTCACATCATTGGGCAAGCAGCCCCACCATCCATCTACAGAACTTTTTTCATCTTCCAAACCAAAACTCTGTCCCCATTAAACACTAATTCCCCATTCTGCTCACCACCCTCAGCCCCTGGCAACCACCGTTCTTTCTGTCTCTATGAATTTAACTACTCCAGATAACTCATGTAAGTGGAATCATACAGTATTTTTCCTTTTGTGATTGGTTTATTTCACTGAGTATAGTGTCATCAAAGTCCATCCATGTTGCAGCATGTGCAGGAATTTCGTTCCTTTTTAAGACAATAAAATTCCATTGCACATATATATTGTAATAAACTTTGTTTATTCGTTCACCCATTGATGGGCATTTGAGTTGCTTCTACCTTTTGCTGTTGCATCTGGGAAACTTTCTTGATTTCTCTGAGCCTCAGTTTTCCCAGTCTTTAGAGAAGAAAGAGTGGAGAGGGTTTAAAGCATATTCAAAGCTGAGTATAGATTCAATTAGATAAGTTGTACAACAGCTCCTACCCTTAAGGACTTGCAGGAGGGAGGAGCGGGAGCTGGCTGAGGGAGGGTGGCTGAGTAACTGTTGGATCCAGGGGAAGCGAGAGAGGGAGAGGCCTGGGCAGGCTGGCCCCGGGTTGGCCCGAGTTGTGAGAGGACATCAATAAGGCAGGCATTGCTGGAGGAAGTGTGCTCAGCGGAGGGAGGTACCCAGAAGGATTGAGGGAGACCAGCAGGTCCTCACTGCTCAGGCCTCCCTGGAGCCTGTCAGGGTTCAGGCCCCCCTTGAAGTGGATCAGTGACATGAGTTCTCCAGCCCAACCAGAGATCAGATTTTTATCGGTTAGAAATGATTCCACTTTCTCTGGCCTCAAAGGGTGCTTAAGAAAAGCATCATCCTCCCTGGAGTTACTTAATATGCAGATGGTTGTCACAAGCAGAGCCCTCACTAGCCCATACTATGCCTGAAACCTCAGGATTTGTTTGAGAAATCTCATTCCTGACCATTCTACCCATGCATCCTGATCCCCAGGTCCACAGACACACTGTAATCAGATACATGGAAAGGCTCCAGACTGGCCATGCTCTTGTGGGCTCAAGGTCAGGGTATAATTGAGGGTTCAACCAGCCTCTGGACTCAAACCCTGCCCACTACCCCATACTTGAGCTAAACTGAAATATAGCTACCCTGACTCAGGCTTTGTGCACCTTGGGAAACATGTAATCGAGGTACATCAAATACCCAAATGTTAATGCTCCAGAGGCCCCTGGATTATTTCTTTCAGACCCAAATAGGTCCCTATTTTGTGCCCCCATGCTGGTGTGTCTGCTGTCAGCGCATCTGTTATATAGTTCTGCAAGGCAGGTGTGGTTGCCATCACCCCTAAACTTTTATCCTTGTGGATTGGGAACCCAAAGCGCAGAGACAGCTTCTTGTCGGTCATGTTTTTTCCCTTTCTGCACCAGCGTCACCTGTGGGTGTCTGTTGCTCAAAGCCTCTGGAAAGAAGCTTTGCAGGCACCACCATAGCAGCACCCACTGTGAAACACCAGGGTCCCCACGACCACCAGCCCCTGATCCAGAGCTGTGTGGGTCACACAGAAGTGAGAACAGACTGAGTTGGTCTTCACCACCTGGAGACTCTCCAGCCGGGACCATTCTTACAGCAGCATCCTTGGGCAAGACCTTATTTTCTCCATCTGTACATCAACAAGTTGATCAAGACAGACTCCCAGGTGCCTTCCAGGGCAGCCTGAGTGTCTGAGTCTGTGCCAGCAGTGGGAAACATTGTCCTACTGTGGAAAGGAAGGAACAGAGGAAAACCAACAAGTGGAAAACTCTGGGGCACACTGCTGGGCCAGAAGCCTGGATTTGCTTGTTTGGAGAACATCTGAGCTGCAACCAGCTGGCCCAGCTATCCCTGGGAGCCCAGGACAACATGCTATAGGCCTGACCCAGATGCCAAGGGGTGGCCCGTCTGCCCTGCTGCTCACCCCAGGGTGGCCACCCCTTCCGTTGTCAAGGTTGCCTGCCTGGGGGTTTGACATATCTGGCACAACTGCCCTTACACCTTAGGAATCACAAACTGATGATGAAGGGCTCCCCAAAGCACCATCTATGTGGCCTTGTATGCAGGCATATGTACCAAGTCGCTTCAGTCGTGTCCAACTCTTTGTGACCCCATGACTTATAGCCCGCCAGGCTTTTCTGTCCATGGGGTTCTCCAGGCAAGAATACTGGAATGGGTTGCCATGCTGTCCTCCAGAGTATCTTCCCGACCCAGGGATCGAACTCACGTCTCTTACATCTCCTGCATTGGCAGGTTGTTCTCTACCACTAGCGCCACTTGGGAAGCCCATGTGGCCTTAAGCAGGCAAGTCTTTTAGCTTCGCTTAGCCTCAGGGTTCCCCTCTGTAAAAGGCGTATGAGAGGGATGAGCAGGGAATAGTTGAACTCCTTGGATGAGCCACAGGAGACCTGGAGCACAAAGGGTTCCAAGTTTATGTTTGCTATATAAGTAGCTGGAGTGGTGCCTAGTAGATGCTGAACCAGGGCTTCTGCCTCTGACCAGCCCTCAGCACCTGACAATCCAGAAATTCATGAAGGGCCGTGCTTCCTGCCGTTCCACCCCACCACTGCCCCCACAATTTCAGGTTTCACCATGCAAGCCTCTGGGGTGCAAGGCCTCTCTGTTTGCCAAAGAAGCAGACAGGGAGACTAGTAGTCAGCATGAGGCTCAGCTCTGGCACTCCCCGCTCCCAGGGCCTCTACTTATCAAGCATGGCTGGCCTCACCACCTGCATCTCCTGCCGTGGGAAGAAAGGAGGAGGAAAATGTATCTCTCATCTCAACAGCCCTGGGCATCAAATTAGGTCTTCCTGCATCTCTTCTAAGCCATGGATCTCATTGGATTTGACAGTCTTTTAAAGAGAATGCCAGGAAATGGTGAGGAGGGAACTTAGGCTGCACAGGATGCAGACTGCAGGCTGCAGTCCACTGGATTATCTTCTGTTAGGAGGAGAACAAGCAAGGTATGGCAGGAAGGGTAGGTGGTAGAAGCTAGGTGTGGGGGCAGCCTTTGCATGATGCCAATGAGGAAGAGGTCTCAGGTGTGGGGAAAGGAGGATGCTACAGACAGCTTCCACATGATTTTTGGCTTGGCTCCATGGATACTGGTGATCCCTACACTTAGGTGAGAAGAGAACCCTGTCAGGGAGCACATGGAGAACTAGGAGATGATTTTGGCTTTGGACATGTTGCCTTTCAATAGAATTATCCTGGAGGCAGTTGAATGTTTGAGTATGAATTTCAGAAGAGAGGGTCAACCAGCTGTCTGGTTGTAAGCTGTTCACACAGAGGCTGCCGGGATCTGATTCAGACTGGCTGCAGAGGGTTCACAAGCAGCAGCCTCAGTCTCCTTCTTCACTTAGGCCATTTCAGTTGGGAGTCCTGTCCAGCCTGTCAGGCCTACAGCCCCACAGGCCATGTGCACTCATCAGTACCCAGGCTCCTCGCCCACTCCAGGCCTGCTGGGAGCTTCCCCCAAAGGCCCTGGGAAGCGGGGGCACCTCACCATGCCTGGACAGCTGCCTACCCACTTAGCATCCTCCTCATTGGGCCTTCTGCCTAACTATGCCACCCAGAAGAGCCACCCAGAAAAATCCACTAGTTCAGCTCCCTCAGCAACAACAAATGTCTTCTTCATCTGGCTTGAGTTACCCAGACAGAGAATTTTACAGTCATACCCCATAATGACCATCAGAAAACCATGGTGCTGCTTTAGCTTTCAGATCCAGGAAGAACGTGGCTTACTCTCCCACTCTTGGGCCCCTTTCCTGCCATACCCCACACCTCAGTCCGAGGCCCAGGACAGCCGAGCAGCCTTGTGGAGCCAATCACAGGCCTTCTATAGCCTGGTGAGAGCAGAGAATCCAGGGGTCAGTTTGTGGGGCCTCTTCCCTCATACAGCCAGGGGAGCAGGAGCCCAGGTGTGCCAATGGAGTTCCTATTCCCACACCCTCACTCAACCTCCAGCACAGAGGATGCCCAGAAAGAACATGCCAAACACCGACCAGCCTCACAAAGTTCCCAGGCACCGTCAGCCCCACAAAGGAGCTGGGAGGAGAGCAGGATGTATGTTTAGCCATGAGGGGTCTGAGGTGTTGGTGAGACACCCACATGTAGGTGTTGGAGGTGGTTGTACGTGCAATGTGGTGTTTCAGGCCTTGGCTGAGATCACGGACCTGGAGGCTGGTTACACTGTTTACACTGCTGTGAGAAGCTGTTGTCAGTTGTGGGGGTGCCAGAATCTTAGCCTTGCCAGTCAATACAGTCCTGAGCCATTCCAGCATGAAACTCAAGGTCTCTGTCTGGTATCAGGAAAACTCAAGGGCCTCAAGGGCTATGTAACTGGCATGAATCTCTACTCTCCAAACTCAAGGGTGGGACTTCCCTGATGGTCCAGTGGTTAAAGAATCTGTCTGCCAGTGCAGAGGACACAGATTCAATCCCTGGTCTGGGAAGATTCCATATGCCTTGAGGCAACTAAGCCCATATACCACAACTACTTAGAGTCCCATGCTCCAGAGTCCAAGAGCTGCAACTATTAAAGCCTGTATATCCTAAAGCCTGTGCTCTGCAATAAGACAGTAGTAGCCCCTACTCTCTGCAACTAGAGAAAGTCCATGCACATCAATTAAGACCCAGCACAGCCAAAAATAAACAAATAAATAAATCTTTATTTAAAAAAAAAAACTCAGGGGTACATCATTTATATGGTCAGATGGTTTTAAACAAAAGTGCCAAGGCTACACAATGGGGAAAAAATAATCTCTTCAACAAATGCTATCAAGAAAAACTGGATATCCACATACAAAAGAATGAAGTTGGGCCCTTACCTTATACTATATATGAAAATTAGCTCAAAAGGTTAAAAGTTAAAATTAACTTAATGGTCAAATAGGTAAAAATAAACAAATTGGGCTACATCAAACTTTGAAACTTCTGGGACTTCCCTGGTGGTCCAGTGGTTAAGAATTCACCTGACAATGCAGGGGACACGGGTTCAATCCCTGGTCTAGGAAGATTCCACATGCCAAGGGACAACTAAACCCATGTACCACAGCTACTAAACCCACACTCTAGAGCCCATGGTCTGCAAGAAGAGAAGCCACCACAATGAGGAGCCCATGTGCCACAACTGGAAAGAAGCTCCTGCTCGCCACAACTGGAGAAAGCCCAAGCACAGCAACAAAAACCCAGTTCAACCAAAAATAAAATGAAATAAATAAGTAAAATTTTTAAGAAACTTCTGCACAGCAAAGGAAATTATCAACAGAGACAAAAGGCAACCTACAGAATGGGAGAGAATATTTGCAAACTCTATACCTAAAAATGGGTTAATATTCAGAATATATAAAGAACCCCAAAACAGCAATAGAGATTTAGACATAGAGAACAGACTTATGGACACAGTGGGAGAAGGAGAAGGTGGAGAAAATTGAGAGAGTAGCATTGAAACATACATATTACCATATGTAAAATAAATAGCCAGTGGGGATTTGCTCTATGATGCAGGGAGTTCAATCCAGTGCTCTATGACAATCTACTGGGATGGGATGGGGTGGGAGGTGGGAGGAAGGGTCAAGAGAGAGGGAACATATGTATACCTTTGGCCAATTCATGTTGATGTATGGCAGAGCCCAACACAACATTTTAAAGCAATTATCCTTCAACTAAAATAAATAGAAGACCCCTACAACTCAGCAACAAAAGAACAATTCAGTTTAAAACTGGCCAAAAGAGCTGAATAGACATTTCTTCAAAGAAGATATGTAAATGGCTAACAGGTATGCAACATCACTAATTATTAGAGAAATGCAAGTCAAAACCACAAGATATCACCTCATACCCATTAGGATGTCCACTATCAAAAAAAAAAAAAAAAAACAGAAAGTAACAAGTGTTGGCAAGGATGTGGAGAAATAACAAAACACATGTGCACTGTTGGTGGGGATATAAAATAGTATAGCCACTACCGAAAACAGAATAGCATTTCCTCAAAAAATTAAAAATAGAATTACCACATGATCCAGCAATCCTACTTGTGGGTATGTATCCCAACCAGCTGAAAAAGGATCCTGAAGTGATACTTACACAGCCATGTTATTGCAGCGTTGTTCACAAGAGGTAGAAGAAACCCAAGTGTCCATCAACTGATAAGATGAATGGATGAAGATAGGACTTCCCTGGTGGCCCAGTGTTTAAAAATCCACCTTCTAATGCAGGGGATGAGGGCCCAATCTCTGGTCAGGGATCTAAGATCCCATATGCCTGTGGGGCAACTGAGCCTACACACCGCAGTTAGACAGCCCATGTACCACAGTGAAGACCAAGCACAGCAAAAAAAAAAAAAAGAGAGAGATGAATGGATGAAGAAAATGTGGCAGACATATACAATGGACTATTCTTCAGTCGCTCAGTCCTGTCTGACTCTTGGCGACCCCATGGACTGCAGCACACCAGGCTTCCCTGTCCTTCACTATTTCCCGGAGTTTGCTCAAATTCATCTCCATTGAGTTGAAGATGTCATCCAACCATCTCATCCTCTGTGGCCCCTTCACATCCTGCCCTCAGTATTTCCCAGCATCAGGGTCTTTTCCAACGAGTTGGCTCTTCACATCAGGTGGCCAAAGTCTTGGGGCTTCAGCTTCAGTATTAGTCCTTCCAAAGAATACCCAGGGTTGATTTCCCTTAGGACTGACTGGTTTGATCTCCTTGCTGTCCAAGGGACGCTCAAGAGTCTTCTCCAACACCACAGTTCAAAAGCATCAATTCTTCGGCGCTTAGCCTTCTTTGTAGTCCAACTCTCACATCTATACATGACTACTGGAAAAACCATAGCCTTGACTGTACCAACCATTATTCAGCCTTAAAAAGAAAGGACTTCCCTGGTGGTACAGTGGAGAAGAATCCATCTGCCAATACAGGGGACACGTATTCGGTCCTGTTCCAGGAAGATCCTACATGCCACAGAGTAACTAAGCCTGTGCACCACACCTACTGAGCCCACGCTCTGGAGCCCCGTGCTCTGCAGCAAGAGAAGCCACCACATTGAGAAGCCCACACACCACAGCTAGAGAGTAGCCTCCACTCACCGCAGCTAGAGAAAGCCCACACAACACAGTGAAGACTCAGCACAGGCAAAGATAAATACAGTGTTGGTAGTGGCTGACTCTTTGTGATCCTATGAACGGTAGCCCACCAGGCTCCTCTGTCCATGGGATTCTCTAGGCAAGAATAATGGAATGGGTTGCCATTCCCTTCTCCAAGGGATCTTCCTGACCCAGGGATCAAACCCAGATCTCCCGCATTGCAGGTAGATTCTTTACCACCTGAGCCACCAGGGAAAGTTAATTAATTTAAATATATATATATATATTTATATATATATAAATAAAGTCTTTTTTTATTTTATTTTATTTTATTTTTTATCTTTAATAAATTTATTTATTTTAGTTGGGGGCTAATTACTTTACAATATTGTAATAGTTTTTGCCATACATTGACATGAATCAGCCATGAGTTTACATGTGTTCCCCTTCCTGGACCCCCCACCCACCTCCCTCCCCATCCCATCCCTCTGGGTCATCCCATTGCCCCGGCCCTGAGCCTTTGGGAATGAAGTCTTATCATATGTTGAGACATGGATGAACCTTGAAGACGTTATGCTAAATGAAAGAACCCAATTACAAAAAGACAAATACTGCATGATTCCACTTGTCTGAGATACCTGAAATTGTTAAACTCTTAGAAACACAAAGCAGAATGGCAGTTTCCAGGGGCTGGAGGGAAGGGCAGAATGGCAGTTGTTCAGTAAATACAGAGTTTCAGTTTTGGAAGCTGAGAAGTTCTAGAAATTTCTTGCATAACAGTGTGTGTTTAGTTAGCACTACTATACTCTACACTATAAAGAAGGTTAAGACAGTAAATTTTATGTTTGGGACCACAATAAAAACATTTTTAACTACAAACTCAGCAGTGCAAGAAATGGCATGTTTCTCATTTTTTAAAGTTTGTTTAACCTCCTAAGCTCAAGCCCCTCAGTCCATAAGGCTGGCATGAAATTCATTCTTACCTCACCCATGGGTTTTGCAAAGGTTTCAGAGTCTAATGTGTAACTGAGGGGGCTCCTCCCCTCCACAGGAGTCTCTTCTCTCTCTCTTACTCAGAAGCCCGCCGTCCTCCCCATCCAGGACGCCCCCCTAACAAAAGTCGGAAGCACCACTAACCTGGAACTGCCTCTGCTTTTCTGCTCTGTCCCAGACCCCCATTTCAGGTGCACAAATGGTCATGTGTGTGTGTGTTAGTCGCTCGGACATGTCTGACTCTCTGCGATCCCATGGACTGTAGCTCACCAGGCTTCTCTATCCGTGGAATTCTCCAGGCAAGAATACTGGAGTGGATTGGCACACCCTTTTCCAGGGGATCTTCCTTACTCAGGGATCAAACCCAGGTCTCCTGCATTGCAGGCAGATTCTTTACCATTTGAGCTACCCAGGAAGCCCACAAGTGGGATTGACTACCCGCTTAAAAATGAAGAGAACGATAAAGGGAAACACACACAGGCACACTAATTTCTCAGTGAGCCATCCTACCGCAGACCTGGTTCATGGCTGGTCTCTGCCTCTATTCTGTGGTTGTTCCAGGAATTTTTGAGGGGGTTTAAAGTTGGCTTTTTATTTTTTAAGTATTTTTTTTGATGTGGACAATATCTAAAGTTTATTGAATTTGTTACAATATTGCTTCTGTTTTATGTTTTAGTTTTTTGGCCCTGCGGCATGTGGGATCTTAGCTCCCCCACCAGGGACCAAACCTAAAACCCCTGCATTGGAAAGCAAAGTCCTAACCACTGGAACATCAGGGAAATCCCCTTAAAGTTGACTTTTACAGGAAAGGACAGTGCTTATGACACAGGCTGTTCCTCAGTTGCCTCCAGGCCCAGCCCAGAGCTGGGAGCTCAGTGCGGGGCAGGATGAAGAGAGGTATAAATTACAATCTAGTGCCTGCGACTTCACTTCTGCACACCTTCTCCAGCACCTGAGAAAACAGGAGAAAGAACCAGGGGTAGTTAGACTAACGGGCAGTAAAAAAAAAAAAGAGACAGGGAGGGGGTGGCAAGAAGGCATGAGCTCCGCCCTCCACTCCAAGGCCAGGTGAGCTGTTCTCTGAGCCCTGCCACCTGTTCCGGTACCCAGAGCCCTCTCCCTCTTCAGCATCTTGGTCACTCTGGTCTTGGGGGCTGATGTGGGCCCAGGAACAGATGGCGAAGGCAGGATGGTCTACATCAGATTCGGAAAGTGCAAAAACATGTGGATGAGACTGGATACCAAAAAGCACATATATCAGTGTGCACATTATGTGCAATAAATCACAAGAACTTTATGTGTCTCCCTAGAGCTGTGGGGAAGGGGAGGTAGGTGCCAAAGCATTTAGTGAACAGAGGAAGGAGGTAGGTGGATAGGATAGAGCCTGTTATCACTGAGTTTAAGCATCTGAGATGCCATGATGGTGTCTTTTGGAGAAGGGAATCAGATGGTAAAGAATCGCCTACAGTGTGGAAGACCTGGGTTTAATCCCTGGTTTGGGAAGATCTGCTGGAAAAAGGCATGGCAACCCACTCCAGTATTCTTGCCTGGAGAATCCCATGGACAGAGAAGCCTGGTGGGCTACAGTCCAGGGGGTTGCAAAGAGTCAGACATAACAGAAGCAACTGAGCGTGTACACACGATAGTGTCTTTATGTGGTGTGCTCTCTCTGATGTTTTATTTCAGTGAATATTAAAAAGCATTTGTCCAGACTTTCGTAAGATAACTGCCATCCTCAGCCTTATTTCTCTTGTAAGTCTGAAGTTTCTCAGCAGCAATCTCCCACCTCAAGAGTTTCTAGGCGGTATACATTTTTGAATGGGAAAGGACTTGTGAATGAAATAATAAACAGATAATTGAATAACTAAATGAATGAGTAGGGGATGAGAATGCAACCAATAAGGACGATCCAGAGGAGCAGGGGTAAGGAAGGGGCAGGAGACAGAGCTTCCTTCACACTCCTCTCCACTCTCCCAGCCAGCAAGGTGGTGGGCAGGCTGTTTCCACGGCTGCTGCAATGCATGTGAGTTGGGGGCAGCTGGCAGCAGGCCGGCTGTACCCAAGCCCACTGGCTTCCCATCTTAAAGAGTCCATCCTTGTTTTCCTGTCTAGGCCCCCCTGGACGGCGTGGCAAGCCCGGAAGAAGAGGTGATCCCGGTGAGTCCCAGGTTTTCTTAGTTCCTAAACCTCGACCTGGAAGTCTGCCCTTGACCTGGAACCTGGCTGGAGGCACCAGTCCCCGCACCAGCCCATAACTAAGGACCAGGTCTCTGTCTCCCCCTCCAATTCCAGCCACTGTCCCCAGAGCTGCAGTGCCCAGTGCTGCCTTCTTGGCTTCTTGACATCACTCCAGTGTTACAATTCCAGTGACCGTCCCCTCTATGCCCTTGGCCACTCCCTGAATCTCATTATCAGCCTCAGAAATTTTAATCCCCCTTCTCCCACTCTGAAACGACCTCCTGTCTTTGTGGGAATAGATGGTGATTCCACCACCCAGGGTTGCTACCCTGGGTCCCTTGACACAAGATAGTTCTCCTCTGTGTCCCCGTCCCTCCACAGACTTGGCCGGTCCTTCCCTTGGCAGAGCCACCAGGATAAGACCCCTTCACTTTCCGGCCATACAGCCTGAAGACTCACCTGCACTTGCTGCCAGCCTCCCTCCTGCCATCTGCCTTTCACCCAAAATGTACTCTCTCTGCTCCTACCCTTCCCCCAACTCACCATGAAGCTTCCCTCAGGGCTGCACACCCCTATCAGGCTCCCATCTCCTCTACCTTGCCTTCTGCTCCTCCCAGCCCCTCCAGTCTCTTCTCACTGCCACTCCACTAACATCATTTTGGCCAAAGGTTACCACTGACCTCCTGGTGGCCACACGGGCAGATGCAAATGCATTGCTGTCTCTTCCTGAGCCTCGCATTGGCTGTTTCCCCGGGCACACACACCCCCCCCCCCACCTCTTGCCTGTGTTTTCTCCCACATCTCTGACCCCTTCTCATATAACTTTCCTATGGGACCTTACTTCCCTCTTAAATAGATTTGCCCTTGGCCTTCTTTCTCTCCCACCCCTGTGGCTCTGGCACCCCCATAATGCTGATAATGCCCCTCTTCCTTCCTCTAGCCAAGTCATCCCCTCTGGACCCAGAGGGTGAACCTGGCCCCACTGAACCCAGCACTTCCCCTAGCCTGCTCTCATCCAGCTCCCCATTGCAGGGAGGGGACCTCCAGCCACCTGCTTCCCTATACAGACATCCCTATGCAGACAAGAGGCATCCTCCTTGATCCCTCTCTCCCCACTCCCACACCAAACCTCCTATCTGTCTTCCTCAGTCTGTCTCAGCACAGCCTCATCGGCAGCTCTCACCACTACTCCTCCCATGCCCCCCACCTCCAGCTATGTCCAGGGTCCTCCCCTCTGAGCCTGCATTCATATCCTCCCCCACCCAGATGTCACCTCCTGTACCTGGACTGTTACCCCAAGTTCACTATTCTTTGTCCTTTAGGCCTAGCTCAAGCATCTCCTCCAAAAAGTCCTATCTAATCCTTCTGGCTGGCAATAACACCCCAAGTCTACAGCACGCAGTTAACAGCCTGATGCAGAGGAGCCTCCAGGGAATGGAAATGCACAGAACAGTGAATGAATGAATACACACATGCTCAGCCCCTAGGCAACTTCATGAGGAGAGCATGGTGGTAACCATGCTCCACCATCAGGAGGACCCCAGGCAGATTGAATCTGGGAAAAACAAGGCAGGTTCTCTGTGAAGCTCAGATTCTTCTTCCTGGCCCTGAGCATGGGCCTCTTGTCCCCTCGATTTGCTGCATGCTTATCCAATCTAGTTCCTTACTAGATAAACTCCCCAGAGTTCCCTGGCAGGAAATGCCTTTCATGGTACTCTGCTTTGACTTTCAGAAGCTGGAGACTATTTTGTATTTGATTACAATGGATTTTCTGTGTAATCACCCCCCCTGCACCACCACCGGCCAAATACACACTTCATCACTCAGTTCTCATTTCTGCCCTCGTAAAAGATTTTATTGCCTTTTATTGTAAGCTCCTGATGTCCTTTTTGGAAGAAAAAGAGGAATAGATAGTGACTTTTTTTAGGACAAAGTATAACATTATTCAACTTAAAAACTCATTAGAATTATGACTCCAGTTCATAACTGATCTAAAAGTCAAGGGAAAATCAAGGACTCAATGGACCCCTGACCCCGTGCTGTGTCCTCTCAAGTCCTTCATCTCATGTGATCCTCACGGAGCTCTGTGAAAGATAAGAATTTGTTATTATCCCCATTTTGTAGATAAGGAAACTGAAGGGGAGAAATGTCTTGTCTAAGGTCAGCTGCTGGGCAAGGGTTGGGCAGCACCTCCTCCCCTTCACTGCCCTTTCCCACATGATGCCCTGATGGTCTGCCCGTCACAAAATGGTGTGAGTAGCACAGAGCAGATGTCCCTCTCTGATTAGCTTTGGCTGGGCCTCGTGTTTATTTCTAGATAGTTTCACATATATGCACCTCTTGGCTTTGGGTCCTTCCCCTGTACAAACCAGGCTTTTCTTGAGCCCCAGGGAGAAAAGTTTTTTTTTTGTTTGTTTTGTTTTTTTTGTGTGTGTGTTCTTTCTTTTGCCTGGTGGGACAATATCTGGCTGAGAGGGTAGCCCACCTGTGGGGATGAGGCCTCTCCAGCTCCCAGTGGGAGCCTTTGCCTGGAATATACTTCATAGGTCCTTCAGTGTTTTTGTATGTTTATCATAACAGAATGGATTTTTCATCTCCCCAGTAGCCTATTTCTCAGCTGGGGAAGGCCAACAGTATCCTTGGGATCCTCTTTCTAGGGAACTTAAGCAGGATTTTTTTCTCTTTCCGGATTCCCCTTTCTCCGTGAGCATCGATCACTCTTTCCTGGCTCCCCCAGCCCTAGATCCCTCCCTCAGCCCCAGAACTCCCTGCAGTGCTGGTGGTCTACTCTGCAAACATGTCCTTCACCACCAAAGTCTGGGCTCCTCGGAGCAGGAGTTTGACCCCAGGCGCTAAAGAGATGGCCAATAAATGCCTGTTAACAGGAAATAGGGAGGAAAGGGAGGAGAGAGAGAGAGAAAGAGGGACAGATGGGCAAATGAAGGAGGAAGGGTTAGGAGGCAGGAAGGGACAAGGATGAAAACAAATTTTGCTTGCCTGTGCTAAACCTATAGAGACAAATGGAACCACTCACCAGATCTCTGCAGGTGCCAGCCTTAGATCAGCAGTTTTAGTGTTAGGGTTTTCTATCCACCCTGGTCCTAAGAAACCCTTTCTAAAAATACAGCAGAAGCACTGCCGGAATGGTAGAGTAAGGACTTCTGAAAATCAACTCCTCCATAAAAGCCGCAAGAACACTAGGAAGAAAATGATCTTTTCCAAATTCTGAAAATCAATGTCTGGTAACAACCTAAGAAATGTTAATTTTATAAAAAAAGGTCTGAACCTTGCTGAGAGCAGTAAGATTTGTAGCTTTTTAATTTGCCTATCTCCCTAGCCCCATGGTAACCTTAAAACCATCACAGCCTCACAATCACAGTACCTGTGAAAACGAGCAGCCACTGGAGGTGGCAGAACAAGTTTGAAGCTCCTCAAATGCTCATTCTCCAAAAATTGTCACTGTCAGCTCCCTGGAAAAGCCCATACACATGACTTGTCTTTTTTTTTTTAACTGAAGCAGAGCTCACTCACTGGAAAAAGCCATATCCTAAGAGTGTTTGCCAGAAACACTCAGCAACAATTGTTTAACACTGCAGCTGCCTAAGGTGGCAATGCCAGTTGTAGCAAACAAGAAGCTGACACAGCAACTTAAATGAAAATCAAGGGGATGAACTGTCCAAAGAAGCTTTTAAATGCTCCAGCATATACCTGGGGATCTAGAATACACATGCCTGCGTAGGGAAAGACCTAAAAGAACCCCAGTCTCTCACCTCTCCATTCAAGCAAAAAGTGAAGGCAAAGGCAGAGTTGTAACCTGATAGAGTGTTGAAATTATGCTCAGCACACACAAAGAGTCCCTTGGCACAGAATGGAAGATCTACCAGTTCAAGGCTTTAAAGAAAACCTCTGTCCTGTTAACCTCTGACAGTTAAGCAAACCAAGCAGAGAATTCAGGAACTGCCATGACAAAGAGTACACTTTTCAGAGAAAATATATACACATTTAGCTCAGAAAAGCCCCTGAACAAACAACAACAACAAACTCTGGAAAGGAGGAGGAGTATCTAATTTCTAGAGTGGCCACATTAGACTATTTGAAATACTGTTTTTAACAAAAACTATGAGACACACAAAGATATAAGGAAGTGTGGCAATGGGAGGTAAAGGGGAAGTAAAGCAGTTAAAACTCTCAGTGAGTAAGCCCAGATGAACTTACTAGACAAAGATTTTATAATGGCTATTACAAATATGTTCAAAGAACTAAATGAAATCATGTCTAAATAATTAAAAGAAACTATAAAAATTATGTACTACCAAGTGGAGATTATCAATAAAAAGAAAGTATTTTTAAAGGAACAAAATAGAAATTCTGAAGCTCTAATGTACAATACTGAAATGATTAATTCACTAATGGGGCTCAAAAGTAGATTTGGGCTGGCAGAAGAACAAGCAAACTTGAAGATATGTCAATTGAGATGATCCTGTCTAAGGAAGAGTGCCTTCTCCACACACATGTGAAAGAAAGAATCTTGAAAGCAGTGAAAGAACAATGACTCATCACAGAAACAGAATCCTTGATAAGATTAATAGCTGAGTTTTTCATCAGAAACCACAAAAGTCATAAGGCAGTTGGTATGACACATTCAAAGTGATGGAAAAAAAGAAAAAATTGTCAACAAAGAACTCTATAACAAGAAAAACTATTCTTGAAAAGTGAAAGAGAAAAGAAGACCTGCCCAGGAAAGCAAAAATGAAGAGAATTCATCACTAGCAGTCTGCTCTAAAAGAAATATTAAAGGGATTCCTTCAGTATAACATTGAAGGACATTAGACAGTAATTTAAATCCACACACACAGAATTAAAGAGTTTATGAAATAACAGATAAATATGAAAGAGTATAAATGTATTTTTTTTTCATTTTTGACTACACTGTGTGGCATATGGGATCTTAGTTCCTCAACCAGGGATCAAACCCACACCCCCTGCAAGGGACCCACGTTCCATCCCTTGTCAAAGAATTAGGATCCCACATGCTGCATCGTGCAGGCCAAAAAAAAAAAAAATAAAGATATGACATACAGAAATTAAGTAGCAAATTGATACACATAAGTCCTACTTTCTGACAAATTATGCTAAGCATAAATAGATTTTTCTATAGATGTAAAAAACAGACCCAGACATATTACAGCAAAATACTGAAAGTCAAAGAGGAAGTCTTAAAAGCAGCAAGAGAGAAACGACTCATCCATACAAGAGAACTTCAATGACATAAAAACCCTGACTTCCCACCAGAAATAATAGAGGCTAGAAGGCAATGGGATGACCTGATCTATTCAAATGACTAAAAAAAACAAACCAAAACCTAGACACTTAGGTCCAGCAAAACTCTCTTTCAAAAGTGAAAGGTAGGGCTTCCCTGGTGGCTAAGCGGGAAGAATCATTCTGCCAATGCAGGAGACTTGGGTTTGGTCCCTGATCCAGGACGATTCCACATACCACAGAGCAACTAAGCCTTTGCACCACAACTATTGGGCCTGTGTCTAGAGCCTGGGAGCCACAACCGCTGAACCCCGTTCGCCCTAGAGCCTGTGCTCCACCACAGTGAGAAGCCCACACACCACAACTGGAGAGTAGCCCCTGCGTGCTTCAGCTAGAGAAAATCCCAAATAGCAACAAAGACTCAGGGCAGCCAAAAATAAAAATAAATACACACATACATAAAATTATTTTTAAAAGACACATTCTGTTTTTTTAAAAAATGAAGGATAAAGAAAATTTTGCTTTATTGACAATGCCGAAGCCTTTGACTGTGTGGATCACAACAAACTGTGGAAAATTCTTAAAGAGATGGGAATACCAGACCACCTGACCTGCCTCCTGAGAAATCTGTATGCAGGTCAAGAAGCAACAGTTAGAACTGGACATGGAACAACAGACTGGTTCCAAATTGGGAAAGAAGTACGTCAAGGCTGTATATTGTCACCCTGCTTATTTAACTTACATGCAGGGTACATCATGTGAAATGCCCGGCTGGATGAAGCACAAGCTGGAATCAAGATTGCCAGGAGAAATATCAATAACCTCAGATATGCAGATGACACCACCCTTATGGTAGAAAGCGAAGAACTAAAGAGCCTCTTGATGAAAGTGAAAGAGGAGAGTGAAAAAGTTGGCTTAAGGCTCAACATACAGAAAACTAAGATCATGGCATCCAGTCCCATAACTTCATGGCAAATAGATGGGGAAACGATGGAAACAGTGACAAACTTTATATTTTAGAGCTCCAAAATCACTGAAGATGGTGACTGCAGCCGTGAAATTCAAAGACGTTTGCTCCTTGAAAGAAAAGTTATGACCAACCTGGACAGCATGTTAAAAAGCAGTGTCATTACTTTACCAACAAAGGTCCATCTAGTCAAAGCTATGGGTTTTCCAGTAGTCATGTATGGATGTGAGAGTTGGACTATAAAGAAAAGCTGAGTGCCGAAGAATTGATGCTTTTGAACTATGGTGTTGGAAAAGACTCTTGAGAGTCCCTTAGACTGCAAGGAGATCCAACCAGTCCATCCTAAAGGAACTGAGTCCTGAATATTCATTGGAAGGACTGCTGCTGAAGCTGAAACTCCAATACTTTGGCCACCTGATGTGAAGAACCGACTCATTGGAAAAAACCCTGATGCTGGGAAAGATTGAAGGCAGGAGGAGAAGGGGGTGACAGAGGATGAGATGGTTAGATAGCATCACTGATTCGATGGACCTGAGTTTGATTAAGCTCTAGGAGTTGGTGATGGACAGGGAAGCCTGGCATGCTGCAGTCCATGGGGTCTCAAAGAGTCCGACACAACTGAGTGGCTGAACTGAACTGAACTGAAACAAAGTTACACAATGATGATGGTTACACAATTCTGTGAATATATCAAAAATTACTCGTTTATGCTTTTAAAAGAGTGAATTTTATGGTATATGAATTACACTTCAATAGGACTAGTTTCTTTTTTTCTTTAATCCAATGAGTTTACTTGTCACTTAGGCTTCTAATTAGCACCACTGCCTGCCCTGCACAGTGTCTGAACGGGGTGATTGCCAGAGCAAACCTCCATGCCAAAATGCCGGAGACCCATCTCAGGTGCCGTTTCAAAAGGAGACTCTTCAAACCTGTTGTGCAATCAGGGTTTGTTTGGCAACATGAGCCAAACAATGGAAAATCACCATCTGTGTTTCTCTTCTTTCTGTGTGTCTATGTGTGTGTCTGCGTAGAATGCATACGTGTGTTAGAAAAAGAACGCTGTACTGTAATTGCAGCCAGCATTGGGTTTTGGTGCCTCCTCTGTGCCACTGTTGTTTGTCCTGGGCACATTATGTACACACAATATCTTACTTAGTCCTCGTAGCAGTCCAGAGAAACAGGAATTGTTACTCCTCATGTTTCTCCCAAGCAGACTTTGCCTCAGAGAGGACAGGTACGTGCTCAAGATCTAGGGCTCATGAGCTGGAGAGCCAAGTTCTAAGGCCTCCACACTCCCTGGTAGTATTGGCCTGATTAAATCCAGGGCCTGAGGCCTGATCTAAGTGTTTGTCTTGCTGACTCAATACTGGCTCTGGACTTGCCAGCCTCCAAGCCTCATTTCATCTACCTGCAAACTCAGTTCAAAAGCCTTGGACCACTCTGCTCCCCTGGGGAAAGCCCCAGAGAAGCATGGCTGAAGGTCATTTCCTCATGGGTCAGTGGGCTTCCAAGAGTCAAGAGCCAGGCCCTGTAACCCAAGCTGCTGAGTGGGAAGGGGCAGAGGGCTGGATAGGAGCCAGAGCCTGTTGGGCAGAGCAGGGAGCTGGCAGAGTGGGAGTCAGTAGTCCATGCACAGGCCAGAGGGGCAGGTGTGGGTTGTGAGCAGGGACAGTGACCCCAGCAGCCTTATGCACTAAGGCCAGCCCCACCTCCTTGTGTGCAGGCCACGTACTTGACAGACTGTGGGAATTCTTCCCAGTTTGCTTTTCCAGGAATACAGCCTTTGGGAAACACTCAGGAAATGATCATCCCAGAAGGGCTAAGAGCTCTAGGTAGGTAGGCATTGTAGGCCCCAGGCCCTCTGCCCACCTCTGCTTGGCTGTCAAGGAGCAACTCCTGCACCCTTCTAACCCTGAGACATGAAGAAGACTTGGCTCCCCACTTGGGAAACACTGTCCCTGTCAGGCTGCATCAATTCAGTTAAAGAAGCTCCAAAACTATCGAACCCTCAGCTCCCTCAGACCCATCTTATTTCCCACCTTATCTGGCTCCTATTAATTGCTCCCACATTCCCAACAGCAAATAAAGCATATCCAGCCAATATCTGAAACACATACTTGAAAACTGTGTGCAGAATGGGGCCAGGCCCTGGCCAGACCACCGCGTGGCAGCCTGGAGACCCTGCAGCCAGCCTCAATTTCTAAGCAGGGAACCCCCTGGACAGCCCAAGCCAAGCCCTCCACCCCACATGTGACTCTCAACTGGCCAGCAAGTCCATCTCCAGAGGCTGCTGGCGGCCACTGCACAAATCCTGTACGGTTTGCCTTCCATGGAATTAACCAACCACGTATCAGAATTTTAATTTCCAAAAAGTTCCAAAAGGCAAAACTTGAATTTCCTGTGCGTCAGCAACTACTTACATAGTATTTACACTGTATTTACATTGTGTGAGGTATGACAAGTAATCTAGAAATGCTTTCAAATATACAAGAGGATTGCGTAGGTTACATGCAAATATAAGTATTTTATACAAGAGATTTGAGCATCCTTGGATTTGGGTATCTTGGGGAGTCATGGAACCATTCCCAACCTTGGATTACAACAATTGACTATACAATGAAGTCAGGAGTCGAGGGCTTGGCTCTCCTGACCTCCTCCCCTCTCATCCATTCAGCATGTATTTACAAAGCGCTTGTGTCTGCCAGGCCCTGTTCTAGGCCTCAGGGAAATGGTGGGAAGCCAGACACACGGAGCCCCAGCTCTCAGGGAGCTGCCTTGCTGGTGGGGCTGCCAGACAATAAACAAAACATGTATAAATGGATTTCAGGAGTAAAGACTGTGATAAGTGCTTGGGAGAAAATAGCAGGCAGCTGTGATGGAAACAAGAGCAAAAGGTGAGGAGATGTCTTCAGTTTCACGGTTGCAAAGGCAGGTGTGAAGGTCCTGGGGCTGAAGAGAGCTGGACCCTTGGGGAACTGAGAGAGAGACAGCTGAGACCCAGTGTGTAGCTAAGTGTGATAGAGCAAGTAGCAGGGCCACATGGGAGTGCTGTGTCTCCTGAGAGTCTAGGTGTTGTTATTCCATGTGAGTGGGACGCCCTGGGAAGGGGTGAGCATTTTTAAAAGCCCCTCTGGGTTTCCCTGGTGGCTCAGATGGTAAAGAATCTGCCTGCAATGCGGGAGACTTGGGCTCAATCCCTGGATGGGGACGATTCCCTGGAGGAGGACATGGCAACCCACTCCAGTATTCTTGCCTGGAGAATTCCGTGGACAGAGGAGTCTGGTGGGCTACAGTCCATGGGGTCAAAAAGAGTCAGACCCAACTGAGCTACTAAGCGCACAGCACCTGCTGGTTGGTGGGGTTAAGGTGCCCAGAAGAATGAGGCTGTAATGCTAGTGCCAGTGCTAAGTGATGGTGACTGGTGATGTGGTGCCAGAAGGGCTCATGAGAGGTGATGGTGTGTTTAAAGTCTCTCAGCTGGGCTAGAGGGTTTCCCTGATAATTCAGATGGTAAAGAATCCTTCTGCAATGCAGGAGACTCCAGTTAGATTCCTGGATCAGGAAGATCCACTGGAGAAGGGATGGGCTACCCATTCCAGTATTCTTGGACCTCCCTCATGGCTCCGGCTGGTAAAGAATCCACCTGCAACGCAGGAGACCTGGGTTCGATCCCTGGGTTGGGAAGATCCCCTAGAGAAGGAAAAGGCTACCCACTCCAGTATTCTGGCCTGGAGAATTCCATGGACTCTATAGTCCATGGGGTCGCAAAGAGCCGGACACCACTGAGTGACTTTCACTTCACTTCACTTCGGCTGGGCTAGATGTGTCCTGTCCCACCAGTGACGGGACCGGTCTCTGGGATGCTGCCACTCCCACTCTGGCCACTCTTCTGAGGATGGTGGAAAGTGCTGTGGGTTTGGGGTCCCACAGCTCTGCTTCCAGCATGAACTGCTCCCCGCTAGCTAAGTGACTTCAGACATGCCACACCCCCTCTCAGGGACCTCAGGGGACACTCGGTGAATGTAAGAGCTCTTTCTGCCAAAATAATTTGCCCTTTGTTAGACTTGAAGTCAGGCTGCCTGGATAATGCTGGGTTCCCGCAGGCCATGACCAAGGCAAAATAACCTTTCTGAGCCTCGGTTTTCTCACTTGTAAAATGTGCAAGTACGGTGGCAGCAGGAGTTAAATGAGATATTTGAGGAAAGGAAATAATGGAGTTCCCAGAGCATGATGAGCCCTAAGTGACTGATGGATACTTTTTCTTTTTTTTCTTATTTTTGAGAGAATTCATTTTTAAGCTTTTGTTTTATATCGAAGTATAGCCAATTAACAATGTGGTGATTTTTCTGAGACATAAATTGAAAAAGATCTTGCTTCAGTTTATGTCAGAGAGTGTTCTGCCTATGTTTTCTTTCCAAACTTTAAATTTTTAGTTTGTATTGGGGTATAGCGGATTAACAATGTTGTGGTAGTTTCAGGTGAACAGCAAAGGGACTCAGCCATACATATACATGTATCCGTTCTCCCCTAAACCCCACTCCCATCCAGGCTGGCACACAACATTGAGCAGAGTTCCATGTTCCATACAATAAGTCCTTGTTGGTTATCCATTTGAATGTAACAGTGTGTATATGATCTTCCCAAAGTCCCTAACTATCCCTTCCCCACCCCACCCTGGCAACCATAAGTTCATTTTCTAAGTCTATGAGTCTCTTTCTGTTTTGTAAGTTCATTTGTATCATTTCTTTTTATATTCCACATATAAAGGATGGCATATGATATTTCTCCTTCCCTGTCTGACTTACTTCACTCAGTATGACAATCTCTATGTCCATCCATGTTGCTGCAAATGGCCTTATTTCATTCTTTTCCATGACTGAGTAGTATTCCATTGTATATAAGTACCACATCTTTACCCATTCCTCTGTCAATGGGCATTTAGGTTGCTTCCATGTCTTGGCTATTGTAAACAGTGCTGCAATGAACATTGGGGTGCATGTGCCCTTTCGGATCATGTTTTTTCTCTGAATATATGCCCAGGAGTGGGACTGCAGTGTCATATGGTAGCTCTGTTTTTAGTTTTGAAGGAACCTCCATACTGTTCTCCATAGTGGCTATAATTTACATTCCCACCATCAGTGTAGGAGGGTTCCCTTCTCTCCACACACTGTCCAGCATTTATTGTTTGTGGATTTTTTGATGATAGCCTTTCTGACCAGTGTGAGGTAATAACTCATGGTAGTTTTGATTTGCATTTCTCTAATAACTAAAGAAATGTTGAACATCTTTTATGTGCATATTGGCCATCTGTATGCCTTCTTTGGAGAAATGTCTGTTTAGGTCTTCTGCCTATTTTTGATTGGGTTGTTTGTTTTGATGATGAGCTGTTTGTAAATTCTGGAGACCAATCCCTTGTCGGTCAAATCATTTGCAAATATTTTCTCCCAGCCTGTGTGTTGTCTTTTCACTTTGTTTATTATTTCCTTTGCTGTGCAAAAGCTTTTGAGTTTAAGTAGGTCCTATTTGTTTATTTTTTTCTTATTTCCATTTTTCTGGGAGATAAATCAAAAAAGATCTTGCTGCAATTAATGTCAGAGAGTGTTCTGCCTATGTTTTCCTCTGAGAGTGTTATAGTCTCCGGCCTATACAGTTGGATATAAAAGTATTCTTACAAATCAACTCTAAAAACATCAATAATCTAATAGAAAAATGGTCAAAAGATATGAACAGAGAGTACACAGAAAATACAGCCCTTAAGTATGCAAAAAGCTGATGAGGTCTTTAATAGTGATGGTCACTCTTGCAGCTCCTCCTTCATCTCCTGAGCTGCACCTTACACCAGGCCACAGGCTCCTATCTCAGGCGCCCAGGCCCTCAGAATGATCATCACAGTCTGAGCTTTATTGAAGGGAGCTTAGAAGTGAGTGTGAGGAAAGGCAGCAAAAGCTGGAGGACCAGACAAAAACACAAGAGCTGAATCCAGCCATTTTTAAGTTAAAGTTATTGCTTTGGCTGACTTGGGAGCTACACATGTGTATCCGATGGCATTAGAGTCTGTTGTAAAAAGATGTCTCTCCCCACCTCTCCTGTTCTCCCAACTATTCCACTACTCGGAAGCAACTTGATGACCAAATTCTTCTGACCACACGGAGATGTTCTTTCCACATTTATACAGACAAAAGTCTACCAATTTTTTTAGTATAAATGGCTACCTATTAATATAATGTTACATGCCTTTTTTAAAAAATGTAACAATATACCATGTCAGAACATACAGAACTACTTTAGTCTTTTTTCAAAGCTCCTTAGTGTCCCACTTTCATAAGCATCCCATCATTTCTTTAAGCCGTTCCACTTGTGCTGTTTCTAATGTCTTTACCATCTCAACCAGTTCTGCAGTGAGTATTCTTATATACCTATCATCTTATACATATGTTAATATATCTATGGAATTCACTTCTAGGAGGATCATTGTAGCAATTGGTACAAAAATTTTACATCTTAATTAGTATTGCCGGCTCACTCTCTTCAGAGAATGTACCAATTTATTCTCTCAACCAATGTTTGAGGTGGCTGTCCTCATTTCCCTTGACATGATAAGCCATCAGATTTTTTCACTTTTTCTCATCTGATATGATATAGTTTTAACTTTCATTTCTTTTATTGAGAATAAAGATTTCTTGTTTCACATACTTAAGGGCTGTATTTTCTGTGTACTCTCTATTCATATCTTTTGACCATTTTTCTGTTAGATTTTTGATGTTTTTAGAGTTGATTTTTAGGAACACTTTTATATCCAACTATCTAGCCTTTGTGACATGAGTTGGAAATGTTTCCACTCTGGCTTTTGACTTTCTGCCTTGCAGACATTTTTACTTTTCTATGGTTGGATTTGACTTTACGGCATAGCCTCTAAATTATGAACTGTACTTGGGAAAGCTTGCTCCTCTCTGTGGTTAGAAAGAAATTTCCCCACATTTTCCTTTAGGATTTTTATGATTTTTTTTTTGAAGCTTGTAAATCTTTGATTCTTTTGGAATTTATCCTGATTAATGCAGCGGTATGAATCCAACTTGACTTAGTCCCAGTAACCACTAGCTTGCCCACCACCTTCTATTAATAACAGCTCTCATGCCAGCAGTTCGACGGGCTCAGGTGAAGAGGCATGGGCAGCCCACAGTGAGGACAGGGCTTTGGAACTGAGTCTCTGTCTTAAGAACAATGGGAAAGTGAGGAGTGGAGGGATGGGCCATGATCGGATTTGTATCTCGCCTCTGAATGGAGACTGGAGAACATTAGGTCTACATATTTGAGGCTGTCTCTGATCTCAGGCACATCACTTTCACAGCTAGTGGGTTTCAGTTCCTGGGTCTCCAGTCCTCTTTCCAACACCACTTCTAGGTGAACTCCTGGGGATCTTGATAGCCTCATAGAAGCCCCTCACACCCTCAGCCACTTAATCCTCACTCGTGACTCATGGCCTCAGTTCCTACTTCACCAGCACAGTTGGGGCAGTTGGAAAAGAACTTCCACAAATCCTACCTGCACGGCCACACACCTGCATGCTCTCCCTCCCTGCCCATTTCCACAGATGGACTGTCCAGGCTCCCACCCACAGCTGCGCCAGTGCCAGGCCCTCTTGCCTCCTCAAGGGCATCGTTCCAGGAATCCCCCTTTCTCCAACACATCAGGTCTTCCCCTTCCTGCTGATGACTTCCATTGTGCAAACATGCTGCTGTACTTCTCATTCTGGAGAAATACCCTGTCCCGCTGCCTCTCTCTTTCCGTGACACTATCCTCTTCCAGGTGATGTACCATTGTTTATGCTTATTGTATCTCAGCTGTCCCCTCAGGGATGCTCCTTAGGACAGGGATGCTTGTCACTTTTGCCGCTGTATCCCACTTTCCCAGAAGAAGGTCTGGAACGGTGGGCACTCAGGGAATGTCTGTGGGATGAGTGAAGTGGGAGATGGGTGAAGAAGCTATTGCAACAGTCAGGAGATGCTGGTAACATGGATGAGGTTGTGGTACTGGGGAGAGACCTAAGTGGATGAGCTCCAGAGCAACAAACAGGGAATGTGCCAAATAGATCGTGTCAAGGAGGACTCCTCATTTTTCTGTTCACCAGCTGGGAAGGAGGAGATGACATCCACTGAGTTCAGGAGCTGGAGAGGAGCATGTTTGAGGGCAGAAAATCATGAGCATGACTATGCATTCTGGTTTAAGGAATCATGGGATTATTCAAGGGGAAATCAAGCAGGCCGCTCAAAAAGGGAGCCTGGACTTTGAGGTATGGTCAGCACTGGAGATATACACTTGGGACATTTCCACCTGGTAGTGTAGCCATGAGTGTGAAAGAGCTCTTTGGGGAAGACGGAGAGAGGAGACTGATGAGCAGAGAACTGAAGAAAAGAAAGCTTAGACTTGAACCTTGAGGAGCCTCAGTATATGGGGCCGGGAGAAGAGACTGAGTCAGCTGAACAGTCAGGGAGGTGGAAGGATGTGTCATTTTGGAAGCCAAAGGAGAGCGCTTCTAGAAGGAAGTAGAAGATAAGTTGAAGGAGAAGAAATCCTTGTCAGGATTACCGATTGGAGGAGGTCCTTGGAAATTTGGTGAATGCCAGTTTGATGGAGAAATAGGAATGAAATCCAAATCGGAGGGTTACAAGGTGAATGGAAGGTAAATGAGAGGAGACCCCTCTTTCCAGCAGTGCATCTGTGAGGGAGAGAGGAGCTGGGGCAGGAACAAAGGAGGCCATGCAGTGAAGGGTGGTTTCTCATGTTTAGATCTGTGGGGAAGGGTGTGCTTGAAAGTCAGGCTTGACGGTGACTGGGGGAGCATGGGGGTGGCAGGGTCCCAGGAAAGAGGAGGTGGGTTAGCTCCTCTGAGTTGTCCACAAAAATAATCAATAAACAGTCTATAAAAGGAATTAAAAAGAGTTTTATTTGAGCCAAAGTGAGGACGGTAGCCTGGAAGCTAGCCTCCCAGATAATTCTGAGAAACTGCCTCAGAGAAACATGGTTTTCAGCACACTTTTCTGTCATGTCAGAAAGAAGAACCTCCATTAAAAGAACAATTGTAATGATAGCTTATTCGTATGAATAGCATTCAAGCACTGAAAAGCTATTCTGATTTTGAAGGGTGTTTTAAGTTGATTTTTTTAATATTTACTTATTTTTATTTATTTGACTGCACTGGGGTCTTAGTTGTGGCATATGGGCTCTGGTTCCGCACCCGGGGATTGAACCCAGGCTCTCTGCATTGGGAGCCCAGAGTCTTAGCCACTGCGCTACCAGGGAAGTCCCAAATTGATTTTTTAAATTGTCAGTTTTGTACAAATATCAACTAAATATATGCATTGGGGTGTGTCCATATGCCTCAGGTTTTTCTATTTGAAATATTAGTGGTTACTATTCCTGAAGAATGTGTTTATTCTAACCTGATAATAGAGTTAAGTAATGCTAACTCAATAGTGTTAACTAAAATGGTGATTATTTTAGTGTTCTTTTAAAAATTTTTGCACATGCGTAAGTAAAATACTAAAACATTGTTTATTTATTTGTCTATTGCTACATGACAATCTAAAAATGCGAATGTGAATTATTGAATAGAAAGTTGTCTGGAAAAACAGCAAAATTTTACTGTATTAATAGATCAGAAAAGAAGGGACTGCTGCTATTTTCTGCCTTTAGAATTTTTAAAGCAACATATAAACAACAGAGGGTGTTTTAAAGATACAACCGTTTTGTGCCTGTCTTCATCGTCACCTATTGACATCTTGGAAGTGTTGGGCTATTGTATCCAACTCTGTACTTCCAGTGACTGATACGAATAGTTTATGAGTGATCCCGAAGAGCCTGTGACTTAGATACTAGTGCGGCAGAGAATTGTACACAGTGAAACAAGAGTATTCGATTATCCACAGAAAGAAGGGAGAAGATGGGATTTGAGGTGAACATGGTGAAAGAAAGACCTAAATAACTTGAGGATATCTGTCATCATCAGGAACATTTCTCTCCCTTTGGAGTTCCTTAATGTATAAATCTCAACTGTAAACCACAGGGAGATGATAGTTCCAAGAAAAGATACTTTTGTCTTCTTTGTTTCTAATCTCAACAATTGGTACCACCAGACCGGATGCAGTATTCCTCATTCCAAGTGTTCTTCACTCCCACCTCTGGGCCCAGGAGAACCCTCTTGGTGATAATGATTGTGATGACTAAGTAGGAAAACTGAAGCCATTGCTTCTACCACCATCTTCAGTAAAGCCAAAGACAGTCTTCATGAAGTATGGAGATTCCTCATCAATGTGTTGCAATAGACACTCCCTGTACATCAGAAAAACAGGCTGAGAAGGCTCAAGTTTGAAAGTGACATAAAGGGTCATACTGGAGAGAATAGTAACCAGGCAAGTTGACTGTTTCATTGCTGCCATTGGATTATATCTCAGGACCTTGAATGATGGAGATATTGTTACTCTGCTCAGGATGGTGTAATTTCAAGGCTTCATTTCAATGCTCCCGTAACTGCATATATTTAAATTTTTAACTTATCACAGGGAAATGTAAAATTAATTCATAAAAAATCATCTTTTTCAAGATTTCAAAGGATATGGCAATTTGTGAAGTGCAATATTTTGCTTATTAAATGGCTTTTTTCTTCCTCTAATTCTGCCACCTCTATCTGTGTTATCTGCTATTAATGAAATCTTGTGCACATCCTTTTGGATTTATTGATAAATTAATATGCATGTCATTTTGGGGGTATGTATATTAGCTACAAATTTTCTATGTGGTAAACATGGTTTATATAGATTAAATTTATCTGACTAATTTGTAGAAATAATTGCAATAAATTGAAACTGCTAGGACTAAGGATACCCAAATTTTATAATTTTGAGTCCACACTCAGAATTTGGACTGAGTTTGAACTTAGAATTATAGATTATATAATTAAATTATAATATACTTTTCCCTACTATATATGTGGAACTTCATCAATCTTGTCCCCCAGTGTTTATATGGGTATGTTTCCTGAAACCACAAATGTTATGTTTTTAATCTTTGGCAATGTGATATTACAAAGAAATTGCTTTTCTTGTATTTTCATTCAGCTCAATAATCTTCATATATGCTTAATCCTTACTAGTCACTTGTGTTATTTCATTTTCTTCTGTTTTTTTTTTTTTTTCATTTTCCTTGGTATATCAGTGTCTTTGTTACTGGTTTCTAAGAATTCATAACTAAAGATGGTAACGATAACCCTATATGCAAGACAGAATAAGAGACACAGATGCATAGAACAGTCTTATGGCCTCTGAGGGAGAATAACATTGAAACATGTATATTGTCATATGTGAAACAGAACGCCAGTCTAGTTTTGATGCATGAGACAAATGCTCAGGGCTGGGGCAGTGTGATGGCCCAGGGGGATGGGGAGGGAGGTGGGTGGGGAGTTTGGGATGGGGAACACATGTGGACCCATGGCTGGTTCGTGTCAATGTATGGCAAAAACCACTACAATATTGTAAAGTAATAATCCCCCAACTAAAATAAATAAATTTATTAAAAAAAATAAAAAGCAGAGACATTACTTTGCCAACAAAAAAATAAATAAATAAGAATTCATAACTAGGGATGTTAGCTATTTTCATGCAATGCAAATGAAGTACTATATTTCATTTCCATCAGTTTACCATGGTGTTTTGTATTTTGGTTGTATATTCAAATATAATCATGTTGTGTTTTAAAAAAAGAACAAAGAACCTCAAATAAGTCAGGGATACATTCTTTCAAGGTTTAAAAATAAAACAAATCATCAGGTATCTGGTGAGTCAGTATGGCCTGACACCTGTCTTATCAAAAGAGTACCAGCATTGGTGTCCCAGGAGGGGATGCATTTGTTCTTTATTTTTAACATGAACAGTCTTTACTTCTGGTCAATGCATCCTTTTCTTTAATAATTAAAGCAGAGGTACAGTGTACTTTGATTGGCCATAAATAGGATGTTTTAGTTAGCAGAAAATCCAAGTTAACTCATAAGCCAGAATGACTTCCCCATACCTCAATATGTGAACATGTCTTCTATCAGAGTTAACCAAGCACGGAGTAGGCCAGGTACAGGGGAAAGTGCGGACAGGTGTGTGCGTGTGGCATCAGAAAGGTGATGGTAAGTCCATCTGGTGGCTTTTCTCTTTTTGGTAAAACAGAGAGTGGGGCAGTTGTCTGAAAGTGAGATACCAGCAGTACAGATGTCCACATGGCCAACAATCTGCCCCACCCCTAGTCTAGATTTAGGGTATGCACAGAACGCACCCCACCCCCAATCAGGTTATATTCTCAGACATGAACACCTCATGCATCAGTTTTTGAAGTGAAAAATCTTTGTCTCATCTCTCTCCTTCCTCTATCCCATCACCTCTTCACTCACCCTCCACCATTAAATCCATGAGCAAGTTCTGTCTGTCCTCACTGGCAAGTCCATCTGACTCAATTTTCTTCATCTCCTCTGCCAGTCCCCAAGTCCAGGCCACTGTCACCTACAGGGGGACAACTGCAACACATCCTGAAGCCCACTTTCACCCCCTCGAATCACTCCTCTGTGCAGAAACCTTCAGTGGCCCCCACTGTGCTTCAGATCACACCCTCCACCCCCAGATGATGACATGGAAACAAGACACTGTGGTCTGGCTGACTTGCCTTCTCCCCAGGTCTTCCCCTCCTGCAGCCTGCTCGGCTTCACCTGAACCCTAGATGCCCAATGACTTGGTGTGTTTGGAGCTTTTCCCTCCCTCTTCCTCTGCCAGGTAACCATGCCTCACCCTCTGGACTCAGCCTAGCCTCCCATCCCAAGTCAGCCCAGTCTGGCTCTGGTCTCTCATGATGGGCTGGGAGCTTCCTTCCTGTGTCATTGTTTTCTCAAGTATCAATCCATCCAAGGAAAATTCTGTGAGTCAGATCTTGGCCTCTTTCACCCCTGGTGCCACTACCTGCACCCAACGCTGATCCATCAAAATGTGGGGGTGGCTGACTGCCGAGGGCCGCCTCTGTGTTCTGGCCTCACCCTCCAGACTGAGGTCTGGGGTTGAAGAGGAGCAAGCAGAGGAGTCACTGGTTGGGCGGCACTGTGGCTTTTTGTGGAATATGTGTAGGATCTGAGAGTCGGGAGACTTCCTTCAGGCATAAGTTCCATCCCTAACCGACAATGTGTCCTTAGACAAGTCACTTCTTTCTCTCTGAGCCTCTGCATTGTCATCTGCCACATGGGTATGTCTGTCATTCCTCAAAGATTACTGAGTAGGTCAAATGCTGTCATGGCTGTACAGTGTGGTTTGTTCATTCTAAGGTGAGGAACACCTGCGTGTTCTCCATGGGGCAAGTCTCAGCTTGCTGCACCAGCTTTACTGAAGCTGCCACCTGTGCTTCTAGACTGGCCCCCTTCAAATTTCCCTACACACAGCCAGGCTTAGCACCGCTAACCCCAGAGCTGGGCTATGGGCCCCCTCCACCTCCTTACACATCTGCTCAGCCACACAAGCACAGGTCCAATGCCTGTTAGGAGTATTCTCCCCTCTGCCCAAAATGTTTTCTTTCTCAAGTATCTCCCTTTCCACAGAAATGAACCAACCCCCATTGAGCTCCAAAATGTATTCTTCAAAAAGGAACAGATCTGATTCCTACCCTGCCTGCCAAAGCCCAACACGGGTGTGCCCCAAGCAGGAAGCAACAGCAGCCTCATGTCATGAATGCATGAACCAAAACTTGCTGGATTGTCATAACCACGCACATGCCCATCCAGTCCCTCCAAGGACAGAGGTGCTTCCTCTGCCCTGACACTTGGCTTTGGGGCTGACAACAGCATCAAAGCCTTGCAAGGAGGGGTGACCGGGAGCTGTGCAAGGAAGGGGCTGGCTGGGGTGAGGGGACCCTCTCTCCCTTTGATACTTACTGTGGCTTCTCCAATTGTGTTTTGCAGGTCCTCCTGTAAGTGTCCTGGATTATGTTCTCTGCTCCTGAAAGATAAGATATTTTGTTTTCTCTCTGTGTAGCACTTCTATGAAAAGAATATTTGATTAGAGAGGTGTATTCTTTAAAAAGAAAATTCAGTCTCAGCCAAGGGACATGTTCTTTTGGCATTTGTGGATGAATGCAAGTACCGGATTCCATGTGCTTGACTTGCCCGGTGAAGCATCCTGTGACTATTTTCCTTCCAAGAGAGCTGGCACAAGCCTAGCTGCTCTTCATCAAAATCTCTGGCTCAAGTTTTTTAACTTGGTGCACAGAAGTGCAAGCACCATGCCTGTATTTCCTAACCCTTCTGCAGCAGTTGATCTGTGTAAACATTTTCATCTCACGTGCTTTGGCAGAAAGGACTCTGGAGTCAGGCAATTAGGTCAAGAATAAGTGGGGCTTAACCATTAGATTCTGGGGTCTGTTTTCCTTCTTTGCCAAAATATTTGACTCTCTGTGTTGGGCAACAGAGACCTCGAGAGTACAGCTGGCCAGTAAGCATGCTGAGTTGGAGAAGGGTGTGAGGGAGGGGGTGGCTACTGGATCCACAGCAGCCCCAGAAATCCCATTCCTTTTCCAAGACCCATGACAAGTCTGCCTTTGATTCATCTTGGCAATTTTTCAGAGCCTGATAAATCCCAATGAATTCATTCAAGAAACACAATGACGGTTTGCTTGAGCCAAAATTAATCTTCTAAAGGAATTCCTTTCAGATGAGCAGCTTCATTTTTACTTCCACTTAACCATGATTCATTTCCCAATCCACACCCTTCAGAATCTGAACATCTTGGTGCATGTAGTAGCACCCCGTTGAGGAAGAAAGCTGGAATGTGTAGATTTATGGGCCAGGAGCAGTTTTACGCAGTTGAATCATTCCGATCATGTGGAGGCTAGCCTGTATGAACTCGCCAAAGTGCAGAACACAGAGGACTATGGAGCAAATTTGTCTTGTTGTGTGTATGTTTGTGTTTTTTAACTTGACTGTAAAATGACTAAGCGAATTAAACAAATGCAGAATTCTCAAGCTGCACATGGCAAAGACCCCACGGGATTCTGGAAGGTGGCTCCATAGCTCCCACGGCAACTGAAAGTGGAGGCCGATGTGTGCTCCAGTGTCTGGGCAGCCGCTACTGCAAGCACATGGGGTCAGAGGAGCATCTGGTAGCAGTCAACGTGCCTCCATACCTCTGACTTCCAAAGGCTGTCTTCTTCGGGTCACCCCATTCCCAGGGACAACAGGCAGGAAACCCATGAGGCGCATGAAGGAGCGTTGTCCATGGTAGCTAGGATGCCACCCCCTAGAACTCCACAAGGTCCTTGCCATGTGCCTCGGCTGACGTGAGGAAGACACTGTTGTGTGTGCCCTGCCGAACCCTCCAGCCAGGTCAATGAGGTGGGGACTAGGTGCTCCATCCCCCAGACCCATTGGAGCCTTGCATTCCCCCTTGAAGGAGTCCATCAGCAGCCTCTGCTGCAAACCCCACAGACACAGGGGCAGGGGGATCTGGGGCCCTGATTGAGTTCTAAGTGTTGCCATATGGTTTTTCTACCGAAGGTCTAATTATTAATGACATATTAATTACCACAGGGGCAATCGGGACGAGATGGCTACCCGGTAATTTGCCATTTATTTTTTTTTCTCTCTTTGCCCTTTACTCTCTAGCCAATCTTCTTCCTCTGTGCCTTTAGTTAACTGTCTGCACCCCTCTCCTCCCCCTCCTCCCCGTCTGCTCCTCAGTGGCCACAGTCACTCTGTGGATGGATTAGCGTTAGTTCTGTGGAGATGCAAAAGGTGCAGGTCTGCAAGGCCCTGGCCTGGCAAGAACCGTCTGCCCCTCCAGCGGCCCTGCAGACAAATCAAATAGCCTTCAAGAGTCTCATGGGCATGCTGAGACCACCCAACACTGCTCTTCCCAGCCAGCGTGTCAGCCCTGAGCCCAGGGTCCAGTCCTTGACCGTGGAGTGAGTGCTCCCCCACGGGCTTGGATGCCGTCCTCTTCCCAGCAAATAGGAGACTCCCTGTCCCAGCTCCCCAGGTGCTGTCACCACTCCAGAACCGGAGACTGGTTGGTTCCCGTTTGGCCTCTTTGGTGTCATTGCTTCTCAGATCTTTTACAGTTAAACCTAAAAGCTAGCTTATACCTGGAATGGACGTCCCCAGCCTGGGCCGAGTGAGCACCACAGCAGAAGCACGGTGGCAGGAGGTTGTGCTGCTGTCCGGTCCTGCCCGTGACCGCAGCATCCAGAAGTCCTGATAAAGAAAGAGCAGGGGGTGAGCCCAGTGAAGGGGGATACACCAGGACCATCCTGTTGGGAGACACATTTGTTCTGTGCCTCAGGCCAGGAGGATGCAGGGAGGGTAAACGTCGATAGATTCAGGGGCCTCTCTAGCGGCCAGCTCTGTCCACACTCAGGATGGGCTGGCAGGGGAGGGCAGGGGCAGAAGGTGGGTCCCCCAATCTTGCAGGAGTCGCCTTCCCAGGAGGCTGTGGAGGGCAGTCCAGCCCCAAGCATCAGGGAGACCTGAGCATGGATTCCAACACTGCTGTCTCGTATATGGGTGACCTTGAGGAAGGCTCTGGCCCTCTGTGAGCTTCAGTTTCCTGCTCTGTGACACGGGGTGATTCAAAGCCACCCTTACAGCATTAGAGCTGAGATTAATTAAGACAAAGGAGGTGAGAGCTGCACAAAATGTGTCACAAACCTAGCCTACAAGACTTGGTGGAAATTTAGGGGGCATTTCACTCATGTCTGGAGTGGTCCATTCTGAGTCCAGAGTAGAGTTTGGAACCTCCTGGCTGGCCAGGGCAGCTCCCCCGGCAGCAAGCAGCCTGGACCCTCAGATTAGAAACACCCAGCTCTGCGTGGGTTAAGAAGGAAATGTGAAGCCAGCCATGATCCACCTTCAACCCGCAGGAGCACACAGCAGGTCAGGGCACCACCACCTCCCCAGCAACTTTTCCTGATGAGGCAGGAAGGAGTCAGGCCTCACATTGCCAGACATGGCAGCTAGAGTCTTGGGGAACTATTCTATTGCTAGAATATGTCACCTTCATGTCTTGGGCCTACCCGCTTCACTAGCCCAGGAGCTCTGGAAAGTTTCCGACAGAACCCCTCCTGGCATTACCTTGTTACCTTTTACACTCCAGGGTTACTTATTTTTTTTTTTGCTGTGCTGGATCTTCATTGCTTCGCGGGCTTTTCTTTAGTTTCAAAAAGCGGGGGCTACTCTTTGTTAAAGTGTGTAGGCTTCTCACTGCGGTGACCTCTCTTATTGAGGAGCACAGGCTCTAGGGCACGCGGGTTTCAGTAGCTGCTACACGTGGGCTCAATTGTTGCGGTTCCTGGAGTCTAGAGTACAGACTCGGTAATGTGGCGCATGGGCTTAATTGCTCCAAGGCATGTGGGATCTTCCCGTACCAGGGATTGAACCCATGTCTCCTGCATTGGCAGGCAGATTCTTTACCACTGAGCCACCAGGGAAGCCCCAGGGATGCCCGTGTGCAAAGGGGAGTGAGTGATGGCTCTTCCTCAATTGCTGTCTCCTCTGAGCACATGACACCCAGAGGTTCTTTCTCCCTGGCTGTGAGCATCAGAGAGGCTGCTGGCCAATTGTGGGAGTCATTTAGCCCGGGTAAGGAGCAGGGAGCTCTACACCAGCTGCCAGAGGGTCCAGTCTACCTCCCACAGAGCCTCAACTCCCTCTGCCACTATCCCGGCCCTTTCTCCCAGGACAGAGCAGGCTGTGGGGGTGGTCAACAGGCTCCGTGGGTGACGGGCCAGAGTCCCCCTGCAGAGTTCGGCAGCTGGGAATTGAATCCCACTCACTAACTGTGAAGCAGGGGCAAGCCTCTCAGCAGCACTAAGAATCTGTTTCCTTCCATGTGAAGAAGAGAGCTGGGATTAGGTCAAGTGAGATCACAGTAAACGGTGGCCAAGTGAGTGGGGCTGTTATGGGGTGGCAGGAAATTAAGCCTGGGGTTTGGGGCTTCCCTGGTAGCTCAGCTGGTAAAGAATCTGCCTGCAATGGAGGAGACCTGGGTTTGATCCCTGGGTTGGGATGATCCCCCGGAGGAAGGCATGGTAACCCGCTCCAGTATTCTTGCCTGAGGAATCCCCATGAACAGAGGAATCTGGCGGGCTGCTGTCCATGGGGTCCCAAAGTTGGACACAACTGAGCAACTAAGCATATAGTGTGTGAGGTTTTTGGTGCTGAGCCCGGGTCAAAGACAGGGTCTGTGAATTTGAGGTGGGGAGGCCAAAGGAGAGGTATGTTCACCCGGTATGAAGTTGGGAGGTTTCTGGGAAGGAAGCAGGTTAGAGCCCAGCAAGCCCTCCCCAATGCCTGTTTGCAGGCAGCACTGGAAGTCTGTGCCCTTGGCCCCTTAGGCTCCTTGTCTCTGGGCAGCCCCGAGCAGACTGGGCCAGGTAAGAAGCTGGTATCACACCCACAGTTACCCCAGGGCTGGGTTGCTCCTTTTCCTGAGGTCACCCAGCCCCAGGAGTTTGCATGCAACTCCTCCCTTCGGACTTCCCACGTGGCGCTAGTGATAAAGAACCCACCTGCCAATACAGGAGACATGAGAGACACGGGTTGGATCACTGGGTCAGGAAGATCCCCTGGAGGAGGAAATGGCAACCCACTCCGGTATTCTTGCCTGAAGAATCCCATGGACAGAGGAGCCTGGCAGGCTGCAGTCCATGGGATCACAAAGAGTCGGACAAGCTGAAGTGACTTAGCATGCATGCAGCATTCCACACAGATCTGGGCATCTGCCTTAGCTGGGCTGGCCTTGCTTGCTGCTGAGCTCAAGGTGTTCATGTCTCCAGTGCCGGGAGCCAGTCAGCTCACCCAGCTGTGTGCTTCTGAGCACCCTTGTTCCAGCATGCCTCAGAGGCTGTCCCTTTGGTGGGCCCCCAGGGTTAAGGTGACACCCTGCCTGGCTTCCCCCCATAGGAGGGAAGCAGACCCACGTGGGCGGGGGGAGGTTGGAAGGGAATTCTGCAGGCTCAGGGGTCCATGTGTTTTAGGCTGAAATTCAGACCTCTTAGCTGACGGAGGGCCTGGCTCCCAGCCTGGGCTCTGCTTACAGACCGTTCCATGTGGTCACCTAGGAGTAAGGTGAGAAGAGAGTAAAGGAGATTACCCCCATCGTTAACTTGAGCAGAGCTTTATATACCTTCTAGCGGGCTACCAACAATAGGTTAAATAAGCATTTCAAAGCTGTAAAAGTTTTACCGAAACCCTGAGAATGGTCAGTTTTAGAAAAAGTTTTAGGGGCTTTTTTCTGCAATTTAGTAAACTTCAAGACCAGCCTCAAGGAGGTTTTTCTTTTCCTTTGTGCTAAAAACATGTCACTTCCTAAAGGGAAGTAAGAGCAGAGTTAAGCAGGGTGGCTGTGGTGAAGACTGCCAGCTGCATGTTCTGGGTTAATCCAGGGTGCCCCTCTCCACCCCGTGAGGAGAGCAGCTGAAACTAAGTCCATATGTGGACCCAATAGGGGCAGCAGAGGGACAGGGGCATAGAAGCTAAGTATGTACATGGGGCAGGTTGTGGACCGAAAAGGGCCTGTGGTCGCCTTGTCCACAGTCTCCCTACACAAAGGCCAGCCTGTCCTTTTCTACGGCAGGGGTTCATGAATAGCTCTCTGCTGATGACGAAAGAAGCATGTTTTTTATAAAAACCTTCCCAAAATAGAGAAAAGCACAAAAAGAAAAAAGCAATTATCCATAATCCTACCACCCACAGATAAGTCCTCTCAATATTTTGGTGTTTGTTCTTCCCATACTTTTTGTGTACAAGTTTGTTTTTATTTTTATTATTATAAAAATGGGATTACAGTGGACATACTTTTTTGTGACCTATTTTTTTCACTTAATATAGAATGAGGCTTTCCTACATCATTAAGAAATTTTTATAGAAAGTAATAGCTGCATAGCATTTTACCATATACGTAATTGATTTAACCAATCTCCAAGTCATGTTATTTATATTGACAATCTTTCACTCTTGTAGTCAACATGATGGGAATAAATCTAGGCTTATTTCCATAATTATCTCCTTAGAATAAAAGTCTAGAAGTTGACTTGCTGGCCCAAAGGCTTTTGATGTGTACTGCCGAATTGCCCTCCTGGAGGCTGTGCTAATTTACATTCCCACCAACAGCACATGAATGCTACATGTTTCCCAAAGCCCTGGCCAATCAAGGGTATTATACTTTTAAATCTATGCTAATATGATAAGTAAAAATTTATGGATGTGTGTGTAAGTATGTATCTTGTTTTAATTTCGGGTGTATTTTCATTAGAAGCAATCACAGATGAAACTAGTTTTGATAAAATTTGTGTAATCCTAACTGCCATCTGGTGGTAGAACTTGGAATTGCAGGTATAGAATTTCAGGAGAGCACCAGGTATTTAAGAATTTTCAAATTTCAATTGATCCAGGGACAGCAGACATCATGAAATGAGCAGCACAGGGGGAATTTTAAACTCAGGACATTGTCAGTCCAAGGTGGGGCTGGCAGAGGAGCCCTTGACACAGCACTCTTACATTTAAGAGTAGTAATCAGCATTCATGTTGATAAAGTGAGTTTGTCATCTCATAAATAGCAGAATTGGCTCTGCTCAACAAATCCAAGAGGTGTGTTGTATATGAGGGTAGCATGAAGAGAACCAGACCCAGTTGCAGTCTCTGGGGAACTATGGGGGAAGGGTAGCCAACAGCCAATTTACCATGGGATAGAGAGGAAAGGACAACTAGGGGTCACTGTGGCCTTCCTAGAGGTTTCTTATCACAAATTCTCCTTTTTCCTCTCCAAACTGTGGCTTCTGTCTAGGACAAAAAGACTTGTCCCTCATGCAAGGCTCACTATTGTCTACATCTTGACTTTGGCATAGAAAAAGTCTCACCATCTCCTATTTACAATATCAAAACCCTCACATTTCCTCTTTTTTTTGGTATTTGGACTTTTTGACTCTTGACATTGAGCTTTAATGACTTTTGGGTTTGTTTTACGCCTTCAGAACACAAATAGTTCTTGAAAATGTGTATTTAGTAAATTTTCCAGAGCTTAAGA
The DNA here is from genome assembly GCF_054371585.1 of Giraffa tippelskirchi. Lineage (NCBI taxonomy): Eukaryota > Metazoa > Chordata > Mammalia > Artiodactyla > Giraffidae > Giraffa > Giraffa tippelskirchi. Next base: position 114,461,990 of record NC_137280.1, on the reverse strand, counting down.
TTTGTGATTTTGAATGTATGAGGAGAGTGATAGGTTGTGAGGCCAGAGGCACATAGAAATGATGAAGCCCATTGAGGGCCAGTGGTGCAGAGTCCCTGGAATAGGGGAGTGTGCCCACTTCAGAAACACCAGCAGCCATCGTCTCTATGCCAGACAGTTTCCTGGGTCTTCGGACTAGCACCAAACCAGAGTGACAAGGCGCCACCCTGCAGTGATGAGGACAGAAACAAAGTAAAGAAACCAACCAAACAGTAAAATGTCCTAGACAGAGAATAAAGCAGGGAGCGTGATGAGAGGGCTGACTGGGTGGGATAATGTGGATTAAGTAATCAGAAAGCTCTTGTGGAAGATGACACTTGAGCTGAAACTTAAATGATGAGAAGATATCACAGTTTGGGGAGATGGTGAGAAATGCTCCTGGCAGAGAAAGAAGTGCACAGGTCATGCGACTGGAACAAGCGTCAGGTGTCCAGAGTATGTGTAAGGCCAATATGGCTGGAGTGAGTGAGCAAGTGCCAGGAAATGGTAGAAGGGGGAGTTGGAGAGGTCTTCAGGGCTGCATGGAGTAGAATCTTGTAGGTCATGGTGAGAGGCTGACCCAGGCAGGAGGCCAAGAAAACTTGGCTCTGGGTTTACTGAAACCACCTGTCCACAGGGGCAGGCTGCCTTGACAAGAGCTGGAAGACTCTCTCCTTCCAGTGCTTAGCCGTTCAGTCATGACCAACTGTTTGTGACCCTTTGGACTATAGCCTGCCAGGCTCCTCTGTCCATAGGATTTTTCAGCAAGAACTGGAGGGGGTTGCCATTTCCTCTTCCGGGGGATCTTCCCAACCCAGGGATGGAACCTGCATCTCCTGGGTCTTCTGCATTGGCAGGTGTGTTCTTTACCTGCTGAGCTATTGGACTGTCCACTTCCATCCCTCCCCCCCTCCAGAGGCTTTTCCAACATGCCAGGGACTGTAAGGACTGTAACTGCATGGACTGAGTGCTTGCTGGAGACATGCTGGCCCATGGTCACACCCTGAAAGATTGATGGTCTTGAACTTACTGCACAGAGGAGGAAGCTGGGCTCAGTCCATGATAGGACTTGGCTGAGACACCAGACCCACCCTCATGGCAAAGCCTGAATTAGCACACAGTCTGCAGACTCTCCATCACACCAGCCACCCTATCAGTAAGCTGGCTGCGGCAGCAGATCAGGGCTCAGACTGTGTACTGGCAGAAGGGTCTTTCTCCTCTCATCACCCAGAGAAACATATTTAGAGTGAATGTTCTCCTCCTCATCCCTGTTTCTATCTGGCCCTTGGATTCTCACCCCATTCCACCCCCACCCCCCATTATCAAATTGTTAGGACCCTTTCCTGCTTTCCATTAAAAAAACAAACAGAAAACCAGGTCTAACTTAAAGAAGAAAATTTCTTCATTCCATCTTCTCTCGTATTCCTCATCCATATGTCTGTCAAACTCCTACTCATCCCTCAAAACAGGCCCCAATTATTAGAAATTGGTGGTGGCAAGGCGGGGGGAAATCTTCCTCACGATGAAATGTCTAACTCCATTTCCCTGGCCAGGAGCAGCTGAGGGAAGCAGGGAGACCACAGCCATAACTGACCCCCTCCCCACCCCTGCCCCTAGGCATCCACTTAGCCCTTCTGTCCGCATTTGCAGTGTGAGACTTGGCCTGGATGAAAACATGAGGGATCAGATCTGTGCAGCACTTCACAGTGTCAGAGTACATCCTATCCCTGGACACCACGACTAATGCCCATTTTGTGGACTGAAAAAACTGAAGCTTAAAGTGGCCCTGCCACTTTGCCAGATCTTACAGTGGCAAGCACGAGGGGCCTGGCTTCCCCCTGAAGCCTCTGTAGACCTTCCCACACAGAGATCTTTATGGCACAGTGCATAAGGCTGTAATGCAGCCAGACAAGGCCCTGGACCCCACAGAGGAAGGAGGAGCTAACTCCTCCTGGGACAGGGGAGGCCTCAAAGAAGAGGGACAGTTTTGAGGGATGAGTAGGAGTTTGACAGGGGAACAAGGTAGGTAGGCATTCCGTGCAGCACCATCACGGGCCCAATGAAAATGGCAGGGGACGAAGTGTGGTCCATGTGCCAGTGGACAGTGACTCTGTGGAAGGGCAGGAAAAGGCAGGAGGATGACGCTGAATGAAGGGCCCCCACTCACCCAGAGGGATGAAGACAGATGTATATATTGGAAAAGCTTCCCTGGCTACAGGGCAGAGACAGGGGCTGGGTGTTGGGGGGAGGTCCAGACAGAAGGTGGCTATCAATATCAAGCGGCTAAAACAAGTCCCAGTAAGGATGAAATGAGAGAGGGAAGAATGGAGAAGAGAGGGCTGGCATGAGTTGCAGCCTGACTCTGACAGGTGAAGAGACCAAGACCAGAGCTCCTCATGCTTGGCAGCAGCCAGTTCCCCGAGCATCCTCTAACCAGAGCAGGGGTGGAGCATAAACAGCTGCCCATCACGTGCAGAGTCAGTCATCGGGGGCATCGACAGCCTAGGCCCCAGGAGACCAGCACAAGCCCCGAGCTGAAATGCGGGATAGGAGACAGAGCCTCTGCCTGGGACCAATTTTGAAACGAATAACTCAGTTAGACTGTTTGGAATTAATCAAATGAACAAAAAAAGGACCACCAGGCACCATGCATTCATAGGCTTCTTTGCACCCTCATAGTTCAAAAACAGCTTTGATTGTAGAAATGTAATTAGTTAAATGATTCATCTGCAATATCCCAAATTCATCTGTTTTTAGACTCCAGCATCCTACATCTCATTATCATCTGACCCCTGCAGGGCTGCTCCCCAGTTCTCCAGATTCTGGGTGGAGCAAATGAAAGCAGATTTCCTGAGCAGCCCCTGCTAATGGTCCCCAGATTGGAACCTTGGGGAACCACAGTTGGGCCCCAGGGAAAAGGTCACCATGCTGACTTTCCCTTCCCCTTCCCCAGGGTCCCCTCAAAAGCCCAGTACAGGTGCTCCTGGACCTGGGCTCCTTGCCTTGGACCCATGTCCCTCAAGTATCTCATGTGGAGCAACCAAAAGAACAGAGGGTTGAGCTGCTGCTCCTGCCCCTGGTCTCTAGAAGCCCTACTTACCCTTGGAAGCATTTTGCGTCTTCCAGGCAGTGGTCCAGGAGCCCCCTGCTCCTATTACAAACCTCCAAGGGAGATACCATCTTCCCATGTCTAGTTCTGGGATTGCTCTCAGCAGGGGCAGCCCATGGGAGGCCAGCAGAGGTTTGTCTTACTCTTTGCAGGTGTTCCTGTGACAACATCTTTGCAGAGTGATGCCCTCCAGGCTGGTCTCTGACCCCCTTTCCCCTTAGGCAGCGAAGCACCCTCACCCCATTGCCAGGAAGAGCATGTTCACAGACCTGCACTAGGCCACTGGGGCAAACTCAGGTCTTCCAAGTAAGTAGACTTGAAAGAAAGCAGTTATTTGAAGTATGAAGCTGGTCCACACAGTATCCTCCTGAAATCAGTGACTGGCCTCTGTCCTGCCCATGCAGTGGAGAGAGAGTGGGCTTTGGGGCTCCACAGACCATGTGACCCTTCTTCAGGCATTTGGGGAGCCAATTAACTGACCCCGTGAGAGCCCTAGCACTGGACATACAGATTGGGTTCAGTGAGTGACAGTTCCTGCAACCATGGTGATCACCGGCCCCAGCAGGGGGAGCCCTTGAGGCTGAAGGAGCCCCTCCCAAGCCAGTGTCCCCAGCACCCAAGATGTGGCCCAGAAGGGCAGGAGTCAGCTGGTGCCCATCACAGCCTTTGACAGGTCAGGAGCGCCCTCTGGTGCTCCCAGGCCAAGCACTGGTGCCAGTAGGGAACTTTGTAGAAGAATTCACTTGGCAGTTGGTTCACTCAACAAATATTTATTGTGTCCTCACTTTGTTTGACATTTGGGATACAACTAGTGAGATATACATCCAGGGCCCCCCCCCCATGGAGGCGGGGATTGAGTGGGAGAGAGAATCAAACTTCAGGGCTGAGAAGGTGCAGGTTATTACAAGTGTCTGTGACCCAGGCCAGGCTTGGTGGGGGTCAGGGCACCATCCAAAGGAAGAGAGGTGTGAGCCGAGTTTGGAAGGCCAAGGAGGGGCTTACAGATGGCAACTTCAAGGATAATATCCAGGGAGAGGGTGCACCCAAGACAGGCCAGGCTGGGAGGGAATAGGAGAGTAGGGTCAGGGCGAGCAGGCCTAGAACACTCAGCTTCATTGACAAGTTGGTTGCCTCCGCAAAGGGGGCAACAAGGTGGAGAGAACTTGCAATAGCATCCAACCTGGGAAGGTCCAGGCTTAACAGAAACCTTGCAAATCCATCAGGTTGCCCAGGAAGCAGTGAGTTCCCTGTCACTGGAGGTATGCAAGCCTGTGCTACACAACCACCCTTCAGGAGGGGCTTCTAGGGAGAGATTGGCCCCAGTGGGTCATCTCCCTACAAAGGCAGGTCCTTCTACTCATGTGTGTGCTAAGTCACTTCAGTCATGTCCAACTCTTTGCAATCCCATGGACTGTAGCCCACGAGACTCCTCTGTCCATGGAATTCTCCAGGCAAGAACACTGGAGTGGGTTGCCATTTCCTCCTTCAGGGGGATCTTCCCAATCCAGGGATTGAACCCATGTCTCTTAGATCTCCTGCATTGGTAGGCAGGTTCTTTACCTCTAATACCACCTGGGAAACCTTTTTGGGCTACTCAGACCCAAATTCGGTGGGACAGGATGGCACAAGCCCATCTGGAGAAGGGGGCACTTCAAATAGTCACAGACACCCTTCAGAGGCAGGCCTCTTGAGGGCACTGGATCCTCAGGGAGAGTCACAGTGGGGAGGGGAGGTGACAGGGAGACAATGCAGTGGGTCAGTTACTGAGGAACTGTGTGGGCTAAGGAAAAGGTGAGGAAGACTTCTCAGAGGTGGCATGTGGGTCTAGAAGGAGTATCGTGGGGGCAGACAGGGGGTCCTTGAATGTCAGGCCAAGGGGAGTTGCAGCTCTGCCCTGAGGGTGAGGGTGAGGCCGTACCAGGTGCAGCCGGAGGGAGATGGTGAGGTGGGAAGCATGCAGGGTTTAAGCAGGAAATTCAGGCTTGGGTCCCAGGCCAAACTGGCTATGCCTGGCCTTACCAAGCTTCAGTTTCTTCATTGGTGGAATGGAGGTAATAACAGTACCTGCCCAACAGGGCTATGCTTAGGGTTAGTGACTTCTAGGTGAGAAGGCAAAGGTGTGTGTGTGTCTTTTAGCTCTGCCCCATTTCCTGGATTTTTACACCGAAACTGGCCCAGCACATTACTGTCACACTCATTCAACCCCCTGGGTGCCCAGCTCTAGTCTGGACACTGTCACCTATAGGAAATCGTTCCATCCACACCACACCTACTTTACAGAGGAGGAAACAAGCTCCAGGGAAGTTAGGCAGCTCGCTCCAAGGCTTGCAGGGTAAAAGCAGAACAGTGAGGCTGACTCCCCGCTGCTTCACTGTGGGAAGAATGGGCACTGGGGATAGGAAGCCCGGAGGCTGGTGGAGGCCTTTCCAGGAGAGAGGCCAAGTCTAGGCAGGGTAGGTGGAGGACTGGACGTATACGTGGTTCGGAGAGATGGTTCAGAGCTAGAATTGCAGGCTTGCAAGCTCATTGGTGCATTCCAGGGGCCAGCCAGGTGATGAAATAGGGGAGACCGGCTGGGTGCAGGGGAGTGGAGGGAACAGTGGTCCTTGACTGAACTGGGAGGGCACATCGCCATCTAAGGGGGTCACTGTAGCTCAGCCCAAGCAGATCGATCATTACCACGTCTTCTAACATTTCAAGAGAAGCTAGAAATACAGGTTTTTATATGAAATCTTTGGATTCTTAAGGATTCCAACCAACCTGTTAATTCTTGCAACTCTTTGCAACCCCATGGACTGTAGCCCACCAGGTTCCTATGTCTGTGAAATTCTCCAGGCGAGAATACTGGATGGGCTGCCATGCCCTTCTCCAGGAAATCTTTCTGACCCAGGGATCAAACCCAGGTCTCTTGCATTGCAGGCAGACTCTTTACCATCTGGACCACCAGGGAAGCCCAATCTGTTAACAGTGGGTGACAACTGTGTCACCCATGGAAACCAAGGAGGGCTTACCTCAAAGCCCAAGGTTTCAGAGAGGCTGGGGTTTCAAACATGAGTGAGGATGGGAGGAAGCAGGCAAGTGGCCCTGCAGACTAAGGCTCAGGGCAAGAGGGCAGATCAGGTGTATAGCCTAGGACATCAGGGGTCCCTGCAGCCTCAGTGTCTGCTGTGAGCCCTATCAATCACCCTTGTCCCCTGGTGTCCTGGTAATGCTGTGTCTCAGTCCCACCAGCTGAGCTGTGCTGTCCCGGGCAGGCCACTACCCATTGTATAGTTTCAGCCACACTGGGACCATCACCCTCTGATCCATCCTGCTGGATCTTCATCGCACCAGAGGCTGCCACCAAAATGGGTGCCTCAGCTGGTCTGCCCTCCCCATTGCCTTCCATCAGACCAGCCCCACGTGCCTGAGCTGGAGACACCAGGCTAGAGGCTGCTCTCAGCAGATAAGCTCAGTTCACTGATCCAGCTTCCATCCTCCCCCACCCAATGGGAGTCAGGTCTGTCACTCCCCTTTACCCTACCCTGAAATAATTTTTCCTGTTATCTGACAGGGTAATCATGTAACAGGCAAATGTGTAATTTAGGCAGATATTTTGGGGTCTGTTCAAAGGCATGGCACCCCTTCTTCTAGCCATGATGTGTAATGGACATACGTGTAATTGCTTCCAGAACACACAGCGTGTTCACTGATCATGTCTTCTCCCCAAAATAGAGGCCAGCTGGCTTTCCAGCCTCACAGAATCACAGAGCTAAAGGGACTAATGGGTTTTCTAGGCCAAGGGTCACAAAGACAGATGCCCCTACAGAGCTGGAAGGTCACTTCAGCAGGACAGTAGGTCCTGGGAAGCACTGGGAACTGCACTGGACCCAGCAGCCATTGCCAGGCATGTGAACCCAGGGTGCCAGGTCTTCAGCTTTTCAGTGCAAGTCCATGCTCCAGCTATTTATGGGAAACGTTACAATTTTAAAATGTTGCAATTAATTTGGTTAAGTTTTACTTTTTTTTTTTAACTGCATGGACTAAACCAAACCTGGCTCCAGGCCAGCCCTGCCCTCCCTTGCCCAGAGAAAGAGTGAGAGGGGGCAGCATGGGAAGGCCCAGGAGCAAGTGAAGGTCAGGGCTCCAACCTTGGCAGGCTCCTAGGTCCCCACACAGCTTGAGTCCCCACAGCTCGCTCTGAGTTAGGTGTGGCAGGTGACTGCAGAGACCACTCTACAAAGGGCCCGAGATCCCAGGAAGGGGTTCCCCAGAAGAAGCCACGTGCCACCACCAAGACACAAGCTGCAGCCAGCCTGGACGTAAGATTGGGGGTTCTTTCCCTTACCCTGCAGTGGAATTCAAGTCTGGGAAATCGCTAAGCCCAGACAGTCGTGCTGTGGCCCATGTGTATGCAAACAGCCTGACCTGAGAAATCAGAACCACATGGTGCTGACCTGCCCGAGGGCACTGCCCATCCACCCCCTTGCCCACTGGACAGCCCTAATGAGAGAGCCTTTGTACAGGAAAGCGCGCGTCCCAGGCTGGGACTCTGGGCTCCAACAGCCTTGTAATTTGATGAATTGTCAACATCTGGGCCATAATTACTGGACCCTGGACTGATAATCCTGGTAAGCCCCCCATCCAGGGGCCCTGTTCTGGTGCATTTGGGGGGCTCCATTCCCCGACAGGAGCTGTCAGCATTAATTACAACCAGAAACCAAGATAGTCACCCAGCTCCAGCTGGTCTGAGCATTTACTCCTGTCTCTGTCTAAACACAGCCAGTGTATTGATTCAGTTCCGTACAACAGATACTCTCACCAGTTGGGAGGCCTGAGCCACAGCTAACAGGGAGGAACAGAGCCAGCCTCACACAGAGGAAACAGTCTGCACAACTTCTTTGCCTCGGGGTCCCTCCAAGGCTTTGTTCCCTGGCCACATTGAGAAGCTCCAGTGATAGAGTTGGCATACTCCATGGCCAAAACTTACTTCACCAAGAAACCTCCCCTCTTTTGCCATACTTGCTAATATTTTTTTTGAAAGATGACTCCATGGAACCCTGCTTAGGAAATACCCAAGGGGTGAGGGAGGGAGCAAACCCACAAAGGTAAGAGATGTCAGCAGTGGCACAGCCTGGCATCTCACTGTCAGCCACTCAGAAGGTCACACAAACATCCCTCCCCAGCGCTGCCTACCCCAGGGCCAGTGCAGACTACAGGTCTGCTTGCCTGTAGGTCTCACAACTTGGGTTGATCTAAAAGAGGAGACCAAGGAGACTATCTTGGTACCCATGTTGAACTTGTCATTTGAGAGAACGGCGTGACCTCCATTTTATAGATGAGGAAACTGAGGTTCCAGGCTCCTCAAGTTGTTGAGCGAGGCAAGGGGATGGGCCAGCACAGGGGCTCTGTCCTCCTGGCCCGAGATTCAGCAGAGCGCAAGGTTCTGTTTGCTTCTACACATCCAGAATCGCCCTGGAGCTCAGCTGATCTGCACCAGGGAGGAGTGATTTAAAGCATAACCCAGGCTTGTAAACAGCTGTCTAGCTTCGCGGAGGGCAGAAAGCGTTGAAAACCTCTGGTGAATTCCACGGCTTTGATCAGGCAGGGGAAGGAGCCAGCAGGGACCGAGCGCCTCCAGGCACAGTGCTGTGGCATCTGACCCTCAGGATCACCCGTTCTATGAAAGCTGAGGCTCAGAGAGGGGATTTGAACCCAGGGAAGGCCCAAGTCCTGCCTTCACTCTGTGGGCTGCCCAGTGTCATTCCTTCTGCTCCTCTGGTGGGAGATGCAGGGAGAGAAGCAGCTGGAACTGCCGATAGTCAGGGAAGGGAGGGCTGACCGAATAGGATAAGACCCCCTGCCACCAAGGCCCTGCCACCACCCCGTCTGGGGCTCTGCTCTTCTAGATGGCCTGGCTTCCCAGTACATTCCCCTCCTGCTCAAAACCAGCTTGTCAGCAGCTGGGGCACTCAGCCTGGACTTGGTCCAGCCTTGGTCCAGCCCATCTCCTGGACCTACCCTTCCCCAGAATGTTTCTCCTCCTCACAGAGCACTCAGAGCCAAGCTTGGACCTCCTTCCAACTCCTGGAAACACCGGGTTCATCCACACAGCCTGCCAGCACAGTTGCTTTGCAAAGATTCAGCCAGGCCCTGAGACAAGGGATCCACTGAGGCTGGGAACATTGCCTTCTGGGAGACCCACAAGCAGAATTATGGCTCAGACAAGTCTTGCAGGAAAGAAACCTATTTCACAGGGTATAACTCCTTACTTCACTGCAGATGGTGACTGCAGTCATGAAGTTAGAAGACGATTGCTTCTTGGCAGGATAGCTATGACAAACCTAGACAGTGTATTAAAAAGCAAAGAAATCACTTTGCCAACAAAGGTCCATATATTCAAGGCTACGATCTTTCCAGTAGTTGTGTACAGATGTGAGAGTTGGACAGTAAAGAAGGCAGAATGCTGAAGAACTGATGTTTTCAAACTATGGTTCAAAAAAAGTCTTCTATGGAGAAGACTCTTAAGAGTCTCTTGGAAAGCAAGGAGATCAAACCAGTCAATCATAAAGGAAATCAACTCTGAACACTCTTTGGAAGGACTGATGCTGAAACTGAAGCTCCAATACTTTGGCCACCTGAAGCAAACAGTTGACTCATTGGAAAAGACCCTGATGCTGGAAAAGATTGAAGACAGGAGAAGAGGGCAACAGAGGATGAGATGGTTGGATGGCATCACCGGTTCAATGGACATGAACTTAGGCAAACTCCGAGAGACAGTGAGGGACAGGGAAGCCTGGAGTGCTGCAGTCCCTGGAGTCTCAAAGAGTTGGACACAACTTGGTAACTCAACAACAACTCCTTAGTTGACCATAGAATTCCTTACCCTAGGCAAGCCTGTTAACACCCTGCAAGACACCAGTGTCCATGGACACCAGGTTTGGTAAAAGCAGTATTAGGGTGATTGTGGGCAGGGCCCATCCTCTAAGAGTCACAACCCAGGCCCCAGCCTCTCCCAGGATAAGAGGGGTCAGAATCATGCCCCAAAGCTGGGCAAGTCCATCTGACTCCAAAGCCAAGCTGTTTCCTCCTCCACCCCACCCTTCTGTGAGTTCCCTCCTCAGTGACTCCCAGTGACCCATGGTCACCGAGCAGCCTCTCCAAGCATCAGCTATTTCCCCAGACAGAAAATTCAAGGGCCTGGGCACAACCTTCAAGCCTTGGTGTCATCAGAGATGAGCCCAGAGCCATCTCCACAGACCAAAGCCATGGCTGGGGGTCAGCTCCATCCCTGAAGCCAGACCAGCACCCTCTGGTCTCTAAATATCTGCCCATCACCATTCTATGTTTGCCAAAGGAATCTTCTTGGTATCATATCTAACCACGTGCATGCTAAGTCATTTCACTAATTTCTGACTCTTTGTGACCCAATGAGCTGTAGCCCGCCAGGTTCCTATGTCCTTGGGATTCTCCACATACAGCTCCAGCTTTGAGTCCCTGAGGAACTCATAACTTTCCTTCAGCCTCACCATGGGCATTTCCAAGGTTGCTGCTCTCCGTGCCCCCTCTGCCATTATTCTGAAACTACAAACTTTATCAAGTCCCCGGAGCCAAGAGCCCTGTGACCCTAAATCCAGGCAGGACCCCGGATTGAAAACTTGGTTTTCTGCCACGTAGGAGGCTTCTCACAAGCTGGGTACCAAGGCTGCACTGTCAACGATCCACTGGGACAGTCTTGGAGGTGGCAGGAAGGCAAGAGGCCCCTGGTCACTCTTAGGAGGGGGCTGCTGAGGCCTGGCCTTCAGAATGCTCTCAGAGACAGTTGGTGGCACTGAGTTTTCCCCTCTGGGGTCGAAGCCAAGGGAACATCCCCAGGCTCCCTTCTGTAGCAGTTATTTCTAGAGAAGCAGGGCACCAAGGCATTGCATGCCTCACGTCAACTGGAACTGGGCCTGGCAGAGGGTCAAAGTGAAAGAGGGTCCAGAGAGCCCTTCCCCAGGGAAGGGCTCCTCACTCAGGGAGTCAGAGGTGCCAGAAATCCTGGAAGGAAGGCAAAGCCTATGAGCCTTCTCCCCAGATTCCCTGGATAACCATCCGTCACTCCTGCTACCCTGTGCTGCCGGAGGGAGAGAGCATTCCATAGAGAGTAGGGCCTATTCCAAGCCCTTGGACAATCCCATTGGCTCAGCTTCTTCATTTGTAGGAAGGGACATGGCACCAGTCTCCCAGAGCTGTGGCAAGGGCAGACCCTGTGAAGGAAATGGAGTCAAGTCCAAAGCAAGCCCTGCTCTGTGTCCTGGCCTTTATCAAGAGTGTTTTGAACTCATCACGCAATCTAGTTCCAAGGCCAGCTCGTGTCACCAGCTGCTGCTGGTGACTTAGCAGTGAGGTCTGCTGTGTTCTGCCCCCTGGCATTTGAAGAAAAGAGCTTCATTTAGTTCTAAGCTACACCTTAGTCTCTGTTTTGTTTCTTGTGATGAAGACTTTGGAGATCTACCCTCTTAGTAACTTTCAAGTATACAATACAGTATTGTTAACTAGAGTCATCATTGCTGTACATTACATTCCTAGAGCTTATTTATCTTGTAACTTGAAGGTTGTTGTACCTTTTGACCCTTTCTTTCATTTCACCCACCCCCCTACTTCTGGCAACCTTCAGTCTGTTCTATCTATAAGCTCATTTTTTTTGTTGCTGTTTGGTGTTAGATTCCACATATGAAAAGAGGGCTTCCCTCATAGCTCAGCTGATAAAGAATCCACCTGCAATGCAGGAGACCCCGGTTCGATTCCTGGGTTGGGAAGATCCCCTGGAGAAGGGAAAGGCTACCCATTCCAGAGTCAGACACAATTGAGCGACTTTCACTCACTCACTCACTCATAAATGAGATCATGTGGTATTTGTCTTTTTCTGCCTGACTTTTTCACTTAGCATAATGCACTTCACAGTCCAGCCATGTTGTTGAAAAGGCAAGCTCCTCTCATTCTTTTTTATGGTTGAATAGTATTTCTGTGTGTGTGTGTGTGTACCACATCTTCCTTATCAGTTTATCCACCAGTGGACACTTAGGTTGTTTCTCTGTTCATGATTGTGAATAATGCTGCAATGGAGGTGCAGGTATCTTTTTGAATTATTGTTTTCATTTTTTTTTGGATAAATACCCTGACGTGGAATTGCCAGATCATAAGGTGGTTCTGTTTTTTATTATTTGAGGAACCTTGATACTGTTTTCCCTAGTGGCTACACAATTTACTCCCATCAATAACACACAGGGCTTCCTTTTTCTCTACATCCTCGCCTTCTTATTTCTTGAAAAGGAAAGAATGTTACTTAATTCTAAGCTGCATCTTCGTCTCTTTTTAATTTCCATCTGCATTATGACTTTTTAAAATCATGCAGAATAAAGAGGGGCCAAGTGTGCACTATGTTTGGGCTCAGGTCGGCAGTACGGACAGACACACTCGGGCCTGGGCACAGAGTCTACAGTGGCAACCACTCTGGACAAGGTGACTGGGGGTCCAGGGACAGGCAAGATCCAGTGGGCAATGGGATAGAGCAAGGAAGGTTTGAACAGAGGAACGCAAGGGCAGACAAGAGGGAAAGAGAGTGGCCAGAGGCTAGGTGAGACCACTGCCAGGGCCTGAGTGCAGTACGGGCTTCTGTGTCCACACAGAGTTGAAGTCCCTGCCATCTGGGTGCCAGTCCCCACTTCTTCTGGCTGCCTGGCCTGGGGCAATGCCTTCCCCTTACTAGGCCTCAGCTTCCTCCTCTGTAAGATGGGAATGATAACACCTGCCTTACACAAGGCTTCTATTACAATTCAGGCAGAGTATGGAGGCCACCGATAGCCCCAGAAGAGACCCAGGATGGGACTGGCCCTCTGTGTTCTGGCAGCTGAGAAAGCCAGGCCAGGGTGAGGGGTCTCAGGTAGAGATGCCCAGAGGGACACAGCCCTATGAGTGCCAGAGCCCATGGTGGGTAGATGGGACAAGGCCCACTCTTAGTGGACTGCTGAAGAGAAGAGCCTTTTAATATGGATCCAGGTCAAGATGGCTAGGAGCTGGCCTGAGGAGACAGGCCAGCTCATGCAGCTCCTGCTGAGCTGCAGATGGCAGGGACTGAAATTGCACCTCACCAGGAGACCCCAGGGCCTGGGCCCTTGAAATGGCCCCATTCCCCCTTCTCCTGGGACCCCAGCTGCCCCCAGGCCATTGCCCTGACATCCAGACCCTTGATTGAATGTGAAGCGAGTGGCCAGAAGCGCTTAGGGGACCAGTTTTAAGAACTGCCCTGGTTTCCTTCCTGGAGTGTGGCCCTTGAGCAAGAGCACCAAGGGGTAGCCATTGTCACGGCATCTGGGGAACTGGTGGATGACTATCTGCCAGGGCAGTCTGGAGACCCAGCCAGGGAAACTGACTGTTTACAGCTAGACCCAGCGGGCAAGGGTTGGTCAAGACCAGGCAGACCTAGTCCATGGAACCCCCATTGATTCCTCTATTCCCCGACAAGGAGCTCAGCAAGGCTTTGTCAGGTGTGTAGACAGGTGAAGGGGAGGTAGTGGAGGCTTCTGTGCAGTGGTCACTGGCCATCTGCAGACACCACAAAGCTAAAGCTCCACCATTCAGAGTCTCAGGCATGACACTCATTCCTGAACCACTCAGCCTAGCAGAGGGAATGTGGTCACATGCCCAAATCCTGTGGGGTGATGGAGGCGGGTGGCTTTGAAGGAGAAATGGGCTGTTTTCGGAGGAGGGGATTCTAGGCAACAAACAACACAGAGATGCCCCCACCCTGAGTCCATGTGAAATGTACCCAAGACCATGATCTCAGGGCAGGCTTTGGTCTCTTGTCACTCAGTGCCTCTGGGTCAAAAAACACAGAAGAAAGATAACCTCTGTGCTCTCTCTGTCTCTCTTTCTCGTTTTCCAGGGGCCACTGGGATTGGATGGAAAGCCTGTAAGTGATAACAGGGCAGTTGTAGGTGTCCTGGGATGGGGCTGCCCCTGGGGTTGGGAATGACCATGGGCGCCAGAGGGAGGAGCCACTGAGAATGTGGTTCAACATGGAGAGAAGCTATTTGACTGTCAGAGTTGAGTTCAAATCCAGCCCCACCCCCTACTGACTGTGCAACCTTGTGGAGGCCTTTTCACCTTCCAAGCCTGAGGCTTCTTTTTTTGTCAAACAGTCGTATTAACTCTCCCCACAGGGATGCTGGGAATGCAAAAAACTGTGAACAACACTGTCCCTGATGTCCAGTCAGCCCTCAAAACACCTCCCCTCCCAGGAGGTCCTCAGCACATAGCATCCCCTCACTTACAGTCTCAGGAGTTGGATGGTGGACACCACGCTGAAGAGTTTTCAACGCCTGGGTCAGAGGTGGTCCATGGGCTTCCTTAGCAGAATAAATAAGATGCACACAGATAACATAATTAAATTAATAATTGGATATGGATGGAAGAAAGGAAGGACAGATGGATGGATAGATTGATGGACAGATGGACGGATGAGTGGATGGATGAATGGGTGGATGGAAGGACAGTCAAGTGAGGTGGTAATAAATCGAACACTGTACAGACAGTTGGATGCAAGCAAGAGTAGATGAGTTTGTGGATGTATAAATGCATGATGGTTGGGCAGATAACTGAGTGAAAAATGAATGGATTAACAAATGATTGGAGAGCTGACTGATGCTGGGTACATTATTAAAGGATGGGAGGAAAGAACCCAGTACCTAGACGGATGAGTTGTTGAAAGAGTGAATGAGCGAATTCATTACTAGCTGAAGAGAACATGATTTGGGATGGAGTGATCCATCCCAGTGATCAAGGCCCCTGATCAAGAGTGTGAACGCCAAACTGGCCCTGCCGCAGCCTAGCCCCCACCCCTGGGTCTCTGAGCCCCACAGTCGGTGCCTTGTGTGTGACCTGGCCCGCTTCCCTAGAAGCCCTGGTGTTAATAACTTGGCAAGACTGAAAGAGACACATTTCCCTGCAGCCAGAGGGTGATGGCAACCACCGTGGCCTGCCAGGAGCCACCTCCACCTTCTCACACCTCCAGACCCAGAAGTCAGTGACTCCTCACTGGTGTCTGGGCACAGCGAGGGCTGAGCAGGGAGAGCTCTGTTCTCTAGGGGGAGTGACTAGCACACTTGCCCCTGTTCAGAAAGGATGCCAGGGACTGCCTAGTGCCCTGTCTTCCTCATGGTGAGGACTGAGGTGCAGAGCTTCCTTGGGGCCAGCACAGACAGCTAAAGGCTGATAGGCTCACATGTCTTTTCACTCAGCTACCCACAGCTCTGCTCAGCCTCACAGGCCTTTCTGCCCTCAGAGCCTCAGGGAAACCAGAAGAGGGTCAGCCTAGTCCTCTTCACTCACCCATGTTCTTTCTCTATCTTCCTTCTCCAGGGACTTCCAGGCCCCAAAGGGGAAAAGGTAAGTGATGCTGGAGGCTGTCCAGATGTGGTAGGCTGAAAAAGGAGGCCAGAAACCTGCCTTCAAACCCCAGTCCCAGGGTGTGACCTTGGGCAAGTCACACCCCCTCCTGTAGCCTCAGTTTCTTCATCTGTGAAGTGGGGTTAGTGGTGCCTACCTCCTAAAATGGTTACAAGGCTTACATGTGACAAGTTAAAGTACCTGGAGGGTTGAATCTAAGTTCTTCTGGCACCAGAGTGTAACAAAACTCAAAGCATAGTCTATCCAAAATGACGGGTTTCCAAAATTATCAATCCTGAAAAGAGGAAGGTACCAGAAAAGCCTGGGGAATTGAACACTGTTGATGGCATTCTTTGTGGGGAGAACACCTCTCAGGAAAACAAATGGTAGAGAGCTAGCCCCAGGATATTTGTAGCCCTTTGTGAGGACTTCCCTGGCATTTGGGCACTAAATGTCACATCAGACTTCTGGAGGGCTGGGACTCCAGGTGCCTTGGAGGGGAGCAGGAGAGAGGGGAGGCCTGTGTGTCCCACAGTGGAGTCAGGGGCCAGAACAGCCCTGGGTGTGGTAGAACCGACAGACACTTCTTAAGCAGGACAGGGCCAGGCTGTGCTGCACCACCCACAACCCCTATTACCACGTGCCCTGTGTAGGTCAGAATAGCCAGGGTTCCCGTCCACCATCAGGGCTGAGCAAGGCACAGGATCTGGTATTTGGAGCCTCAGATGTGCATTCCAGCTGTACTGCAACTGTATCATCTTTGGCAAGTTGCCCAGCTCTGTGGGCCTCAGTTACTCCATCTGTAAATTAAAACCAACTTCTCATGGAGAAGACTGCGCAAGGTAACAGACTAAGTGTTCTTTATAGATGAACAAAGACTAGGCACCAGTTGGCGGGTGGAGTGGTTGCCTTCATGCCAATTCTGGCTAATGCCACTGAGTCATAGAAATGATGAAGGCAGGGAGACCTCTCTCTTGAAACCAGAGAGAAATTGTTGTCATGGCATCTACTGCTACATAGCACACTGCTCCAAAGCTTGGTGACTTCAAGTGGTGAATCAGTTATCATCCATCATCATTCGGAAGTTCGAGGGTTCTACTCCACTGTGTCTGGAGGCTGGCAGACCACCTCACTCCAAGCCCTGGATCTGCTAGCTGTGTGACCTTGGGCAAGTTACTTAGCCTCTCTGTGCCTCAGTTTCTTCGTTGGAAATGGAGATAACATAGAGTCTGTACGTTATTTTTGTTAGAATTGGAGTGAGACCGTGTATATGAAGCCCTGAGCACAGAGCAAATGCTCCACACATGTGAAGAAGTAATAGAAGTAGTGGTGATGTATCATCCTGTTTTGTGTTCCTAGGGTGCGCCAGGAGACTTTGGCCCCCAGGTAAGGACCGAGCAAGACCCTCCCCCGACCCCACGTTGTTTGTTTTATATCATAATAAGTGTTTCTTCTGGGTCCCCATGCTTATCACGGAAAGAAGTGAGTGACAGCCCCCTCCCCACCCATGGTCTATCTTGCTGCCTGTTTTTACTTAACCAGCTATCGGGTGGAAGCTCCGAGCACCTTGATTTGGCCCAAGCTTCCATTCTCTGCACAGACAAGCAGACATCCTGGTCACACTTATCACCATAGATAGGCAGAAAGTGGGGCTGGCACCAGGCCCAGACTAGAGACTGATCTTCCTGAGAGCAGCTGGCACCCAGGAAGAGGGAAGGCTGTGGTTGGAGCCAGAGGCCCTGAGCCCAGAGTTCAATTCTGCCACTTACCAGCCGAGTGACGTGAAGTGAATCACCTCCTCCTCTGAGAATCAGTTTCTCCAACTGTGAGTGGGGGTGACATTCTATAGCCCAAGCCCCTGAAATGAAGGTTCATGGCAATCAGGAAAGTGGGTACCCAGCTGAGTGGGAACTGTAGGTCAGAGTCTCCTCTAGCCCTCCATGTCCCCTGGGCCCGGGTACCCAGAAGCGCCTCATGCCAAACCAGGGGTCTCCTCAACAGAGTCTGAAGCAGGTCTTGGCAATTCATGTGGCCATTGGTGGGGAGCTCAGCCGGAGATGCCCACTCATGGATCTCTGTGTGGCTCAGGCCTCTCCCAGCCTGGTCAGAGAAGGGCCATCCCCAGAGTAGCATTCCAAGAGTCAGGAGGCCCGTTAAGAGCCACCTCCAGAAGGGACACAGTGTCATGTCCACAGCATTCTGTTGGTCACAGAAGTCATAGGACCCACCCAAGTCAAGAGGGTGAAGAAATGGACTCCAGCTCTTAGGGGAGGGCGAGATCCCTTTGCAGAAGAACCCAAGGAATGGGATCAAGCATAGCAGCCCTCTTTGGAGACTGTTAAAAGGTTGTTGCTGAACCATGAAAGACACAGGGATTCTTGGCCTCTGGAGGAGAAGAATTCAATCGGGGGCCAATGAAGAGGCTTGATCACTCAGAGCTTTTGTGTAATAAAATTTTATAAAACTATAAAAGTGATAGAGAAAGCTTCTGACATAGACATCAGAAGGGGGCAGAAAGAGTGCCCCCCTGCTAGCCTTTAGCAGTATGTTATATACCTATCAGTGAGCTGTTAATTAGAGAAAGGAGATGTCTCAAAACTCAGAGTGGCACCAGGCCCCTCACCCACAACATGCATTTTGAGATACATTGGCACCAGATGAGTCATCCCAGACCATAAAACGATTGACATGAATCTTGAAGAAAGACAGGTTTCCAAGTAAATATATAGTTTCATTAACATAGATTAGGGGAACAATGTATGAGTAAAACATACAGGTTTGTTGAGCCCTTATCAGTTCTGAGTCTTAAGCAGAACCAAGCTGAAGAAAGACAGAGTCTAGGGTAAATACATAGTTCATTCACATAGCTGAAGACAAACATTTCCATAAGAAAAACACCTTGGTTAGCTCAAGGTTTGAGAAAAGTTAAGTTCAGGTAGAGCCAGGTGTCATCATGGCAACACAAAATTTTAAGAGAAACCTCTTTTTAAATTTGTATAAATAAGGAAAAAAATCTGAAACTTGTTTGTTTCCTCCTGACACTTAAGAGAAAGATCAAAAATGTCTGATACTTGCAGCCTATTTCCTCCATTTGGAGACCCCTGGCCTTCCTGCCTGTTACCCTCTCACTGTGGTCCATCACTTCCAATGCCCTTCCTCTCTCCAGGCTGGGTTAAGTGGTTTCGCCTCCAGAAATAGCCTGGTGGTTTCCAAATCACCCTCCCGCCTTTCTCATCAAACACCTGTTTGCTGACTAGATGGTTTTCCCGAGGCTCAATCTGGACTTTATAAGTAGAGACCATCACGTGTACAGTCGCCGCATCCTCAAGGTAGACTGGCCGAGTCTGGGCTGCTGGTGTGCACGATCCCTTCGACTCATCCCGCGTTCCTAGGGGGAGACCTCAGCCATCCGATCCTGGGGGGAGATTCCAAGTAACTCAGGAGAAGTTAAACACCCTCTAGAACATACTCGAGTGTCGACATTCATTTTCTGCCTTGATAAGGAGAGTCCATATCAGTGGTTCCCACTCTGAGCCTTTGAATTGTTTAGCAGCTGATTCCTAACACAGTGTAAAATGAGACAGGAATCACCCACCACCACTGCCACTCTGATTGAGTAACATTACCAAACTCTGTTGTCTTTTGGCTGGAGTTCTATTCTCTTGGTCAGGACCCTGGCTAAGTCAGACTGGTCAGAAGATCTGTGTGGTGGACATTGAGAACTTCAGTTAATTTTTTAATTGGGAAGACAAGTGAGCTATGTCATATGTGCCATGGTCTAGAGAGGCAAGTTTTCTCATATTGTGGGGTCCACAGATGAAAAAAACTGTCTAAAAGAGATTCTTGCCTTGGTGGCCAGAAGAGACACTGCCTTTCCTAACTCTGTAACCCTGGGTAAATTATTACACTCTCCAACCCCTGGCTTCTTCATCTGTTAAAAAAGGACAGTAGCAGTGCCCTGGCCAGGTGGTCACAGGGTTGGGTGAGACAACCTCACCCCTCAGTGCTGGGCACGCAGCAGGGGCCCAATCTACAAAAGCCTTCTTCCTTTCTTGGCAACAGGTAGGTTGGGAGTTGCTGGCACTGTGAGCCAGGGATGCCCCATTACTGTGCCCTGAGCCAGTACTGGGCAGGCACCCCTGAGAGCAGCAGGAAGTGCGAGGGGCTCTGCAGTCTCTCCTCCTTGCGGGGACATACCACAAGGTGAGGGCTCTGGCTGCCTGAGGTCTAACCCGTTACTAACACAGCCAAGAGTCAAGAGATTGGGTGCTGCAAGAGAGAGACGGTGTGGCCCTTTGTTGCTTTTTTGTTTTTTTAAGATAATTGTAGATTCACATGCAGTTGTAATAAATAATACCCCATGTACCCATCATCCAGTTTCCCTCAATGGTGACATCTTACATCGCTATAGTACAATCCCACGACCAGGAAACTGACATTGATGTAATACACCAACCTTATTCCAATTGCACCCATTGTACTTATTTGTGCATCTGTGTATTTCCATGCAATCTTATCACTCTTGAGATTTGTGCAACCACCATACAAAAAGCCCTCCTGCTCTCCATCTATAGCTGTAGTTACCTCCTTCCCAGCCCCCATCCCTAACCCCTGGCAACCACTGATCCTTGCTCCATCTCCATAAATTTGCATTCCAAGAATCTCGTGTAGATGCAGTCACCTAGCAGCCATCTTTTGAGACTGGCTTTTTTCACTCTGCATAAATCTCTCGAGACGCATCCACGCTGTTGCGTGTGTCAGTGCTCTGTTTCTTTTTATTTATTGCCGAGCAGTGTTCCGTGATGTGGACGTACCCCAGTTGGTTAACCATTCACCATTGAAGGACATCTGGATTGTTTCTCATGAGGAGCTATTGTGAAATAAAGCTGCTGTGAATGTTCACGTATGGGTTTTTGTGTGGACGTGTTTCTGATTTTCAATATTTTCAGTATTTCTCTGGGACCAATGCCCGAGAGTGTGCCTCTAGCACTTAATAAAGCAGGAGCTGAGCGACCAGGAAGGTCTTTCAGGAGGCAAACAGCCTCCTCCCCTTCCAAAAGGAAGGGGGCTGTTTGGGCACGTGTGCATTGTCCCACACCTAGTATGTCTCATCTCTCACCTAAACTCCATAGCTGGGCTTCAGGCACTGAGAGCTGGAGCAGTGATGCATACCGTGGAGGGTACGAGATCCTATTGGCCTCTTATGCAGAGATGTAGGTCCTGTCCCTTTATATACCAAGGGACCTGTCCTGTCCCTTTGTATACCAAGAAGTAGCAAGAGGCCCAATAACAAGGCCCTTTCCTCCGAGCCGGCCGCACGCTGGGAAGGCGAAGGCGAAGGCATCTGGCCACCCCTCTGAGGAGGCCTCTCTCTCTCTCTCTCTCTCTCTCTCTGGAGGTCAGAACTCCCCCTGCCCTCCCTCAGAGTCATGCTGGGCCCCATCTCTTTCAGGGAGATCCAGGGCAAGATGGAGCTGCTGGGCCTCCAGGGCCCCCAGGACCCCCTGGGGCACGGGGCCCTCCTGGCGACACTGGAAAAGATGGCCCCAGGGGAGCACCAGGCCCAGTGGTAAGAGAGGGCATGGAGCTGGACCATGTGGGACGTGGTTACCCAACCTCCCAACCCTGATCCCAGAAGCAACCCCCACCCTATCCTATCCCCAGCCCCAACCCAGACTCCTACTCCAATCACACCTTAACCTAACACAAACCAGATCCTTGACCCCAACATAGGCCTTGATCCCGAGTGAAAGAGAAAGTGTTAGTCACTCAGTCATGTCAGATTCTTTGTGACCCCATGGACTGTAGCCCGCCAGGCTCCTCTGTCCATGGGATTTCCCAGGCAAGAATACTGGAGTGGGTTGCCATTTCCTTCTCCAGGAGATCTTCCTGACCCAGGAATCAAACCCAAACTCATTTCCAAATCCAGATCCACACCCCCAGTTCAGACTGTTATCCAAACCCTAACTCTCACGCCTACAGACTCTGACCCAACTCTTAACCCCACTCTCTAACCGCACATAGATTCTGACCTTGGTTATAATCTCAGTCCCAGTCCTGACCCTGAGACCCTGTCGCTGCAGCTCTCTACCAACCTCTTCTCCCTCTCTCTCTCTTTCTTTTCTTTCCATCTCTCTCTCTCTCTTTCTCCCTAGTATGAAGCCACTGTTGTCCTCCCTTAGTCCTAACCCAAACAGCAGGGTCAGCCCCCTTTCCTTCCCCCAGGGGCTCAGGTTGGACCATGCTTCTCCTCCAGTGTAGAGCTGGCACCCACCCCTAGACTGCCTCCAGGGTCCCCTATCAGGGCAACTATTCAACCGGCTCACCGATTCCTTGTCATGCTGGGCACATAACTCCCTGAGCCTCAGCTTTCTCATCTATGAAGTGAGGACAGTGACACCCACTTTTCAGAGGTTTGGTGATGACAAAAATGTACTTGCGTGAGAGAACGTACTTGCAGCCCCAGCTCAGGGTCTGGCAGGAGATACAGGCTCAGGCAACTGTGACACTCCCCCCCCCCACCCCGCCTCAGAGCTCTTCTCTTATGCCTTCTCAGGGTCCCAAAGGAGAAGCTGGACAAGATGGTGCAACGGTCAGTATCCAGGGCATTTCAGAGGCCTGGGCAGGCAGGACCGTGGTTCAAGGCCCGGAAGCTCCTCTCCCCCGCACACCCACAGCAGGACTGGGCGTGCAGCCCAGTGTGCATACCTGGGCTCTTGCCCCCCACCACCACTGGGGAGCAGATGGGCCAGGACCCCAACCCCAGCAAAATTCTCACAACCCCACACCCCTGGGAGACAGCCTGCAGTCCCTCATCACGGCTTGGGATCTAATACAGATTTCCGTCCAAGATACAAACAAGTGGCTCAGCTGGGTTCCAGAGACAGCCCTGCCACCCTCTGGGACTTGATGTCACCCCTTATAAAACAAGAATGTTAAGGAAGACAGCCCAGGTGCAGCCTCTGGGATGGTGTCTAACACCCCTTCTTCTCTTGTTCCAGGGCCCAAGTGGACCCCCAGGGCCCAAGGTGAGTGCCTCTCACTCCTGTCTCAGGCCTGGGCATAGGGGGCTCCTTCACCCCACCACTTTCTCCTCCTCCTCCCCCACTGAAGCCAACGCAGCAGGGTTAGAAGACCAAGTTCTATAATCTTGAACAAGTGACCTCATCTCCTCTCTGGGCCTCAGTTTACTCATCTGTCAGATGAGGTCATGATAGACTTTTCCTGCCTTACCTTCACAGCAGATTGTGAGGATTGAATGATAAAACCCATTAGCTTGTCAGCTCTCTTTTCTTCCTTCCTTGAGCAGCACCTGCCAGGGTGGAAGGCAGGCTATGGTCCTCCCTGAAGGAGCCAGGGCCCCTGGACTGGGCAGGAGGGATAGTGGGGGGAAGGAGCTATCTTTAGTGAGCATCTTCTGGGAGCCGAGGGCCTTCAATGCATTCCCTCTAATCTCGCAACCACCTTCTAAGACTGGGGGCATCACAGCCCCCGTGAGCAGTGACTTGCCCAGGATCACTCAGCTTGGGAAGGACCAGGTCAGGGTCAGAGTGGAGTCCAGGACTATCAGCCCCATCACCCGTGCGAATGTCTCTGAGGAGCTCAGGGTCTACGGGCTATGCTGGGTGGAGGTCATCAGAGCCACTTCTACCAGAGGAGGAGGAGCCTGGTGTCCAGGTGGCTCTGACCAGGGTGAGCCCAGGGTTTCTGGGAAGAAGATGGGGGTGGCTGTGGAGGGCCTTCTTGGCAGGGATGTGGGAAGTGGCTGGAGATAAAAGTAGGAGCTGGGCACAGTGGGACCAAACCCAAGTCCTCGCTGTGGGTGGCTGCTCTTACCTGTCTCAGAAGCCAGGATCACATTCATTCATTCACTCATTCTTAGAGAAATACATCAAACACATAGAATTACTCAGGCACTTAATTTGTTCCCACGTCAAACTGGTTCTCAAAGTGTGATGCCTAGACCAGCAGTATTATCAGCATCATTGGGTCTCATTAGACCCACGTCTTTGGGGCCCAAAAGCACTGAGTTAGAGACACTAGAGGTGGGCGTGCTCTGTTCAAGCAGCCCCCAGTGATGCTAATGTGCACTCGGGTTTGGGAACCACTGACCCAGATTGATCTTCCTCCATTGTTTCCCATGGCCGGGCCTCCTCCTCCTCCTCATACTGGTCTCAGCAAAGCTGTGCCCCCCTCCGAAGGGCCATCCCCAGCCACCTACTGAAGCCCACACTCTCCCTGAGTCCCTCTCCATCCCGCCATTCTTTTATGTTCTCTTCCTGGCACGTAGACTACCCAGCATGAGGCTATGAATTTATCTGAATATTTCCTTGCGCTTGGTCTCCTCAGACCCAGTGAGCAGGGATCTTGTCTGCCTGGCCTCAGAAATGTTTGTTGATGGAGGGAATGAATTACCTCTCCTTCAGCCGATCCATTCCTTTTGCACACACCTACTGAGCTTGTGGGGACAGGAGACAGAAGTGGGTCTTACCCCACCCCTGCCCTAGAGGGACAAGGAGGGGAGGAAGCACTGCCCTGACCCAGTGTGATCAGTGCTGCTACCAGGAGTGGACTGGCGTGCTAGGAAGTGCAGAGCAGGGATGGCCAGCTGACTGCCAGAGGACCCAGCCAGTGCGTCCAAGTCTGAAAGCTGCAGCCTCCACTGTTCTCTCTTCAGGGGGATGACGGGATACCAGGCCAACCAGGGCTCTCTGGACCCCCAGGGCCCAAGGTAGGTACACATCCCTCCTCCAGTGGTCCCCCTGCCTCCCATCTCCCCAGTTCCCACCTGCCTGGTGAAGCGCCTACCCAACCCTTTTACATCACAGGCACATGGGCTGATGACCAAGGTAGGCCAGCAGAAAGACCAGGGTCCCACTCACCAACAGGCCTGGCAAATCATCAAGGCCACTGGCCTCCCCTTACACCCTCAAGTCCTCTGGCTCCCATCTCAGGTGGCCCCACTCTGCCCTTCCCCCAAGCCAGGAACTGGCTGTGTTCTTTGGTCCCTCATCCCTTTAAGACAACAACCAAATCCTGGCCAGGCTTCCTCTAACCTGACTGAGCCCCTGAGCTTCTCCAGCCATGCATTAAGACCAAACCAGAAGGGGGCCTGGGTCCTGAGTCCTTGGGGCTGTACTGAACTCACCACCCCCACCCCAGGGTGGACTCAGGCAGGTTCTCAGGACCTCCTCTGGAAGCCTGCAGAGCCTGGAAGCTCCACAGCAGACGCCTCTGTTGCAGGGCCAGTCAGGGAGCAAGGGGGCCTCAGGTAGAGGATGGCACAGACAGAGCCCTGGGGCCCAAGGTGACATCATGTGAACTGCTCTGGTTCCCGAAGGCCCATCCTGGGGGAGACTAGTTTCACCTCCGATCTACCCTTTTAAGTTGGGAGTCCAGAAGGTCCCTGGCCCAAGGGTCTGGGCCCTGACAATCAGAGGCTGGCCTGGAGTCAGGTGGCAGGTGGTCTCAAGTAGTGACAAGGCCTTCACCGTGTAGGCTTGGGCCCTTGGGCCTCAGTGTCCCATCTTGTCTACACAACAAGGGGTCAGAGGAGGGCCCCACAGTTCCTCCCTCAACTTGGGAGATGCCAGTCACATCCATTCGGCCCTGTGCTCTTTGGGGAAGAGGGGACTGGAGGGGGCAGGGGAACTTTTGGCTTCAGCCATACACACCTGGCTGCAGCCATGTGTCTCCACAGGGGGAGCCCGGCCACCCAGGCACTGATGGAGCCACGGGGCAGCGGGTAAGCAGTCCCCCCACCCCAGCCACACCAATGATATCCAGGGACCTGATTCCTTCCGAAGCCCCTGTCCCCCAGATACCCCAGAGGAGCAGTGGTGCTCCAAGAATTTGGAGTCTTTTTCTTTTAATACTAATATTTCATTAGTGGGTTGGGTTTTGGGGGGGGGTTTGCTTTTTAATTCTTACTACATGCTTTGGGTAAAATGTTCGATTATGGATGTGAAAAGAAGAGTCCCATCCTCCTCCCTCTTCTCCTCCTCCCTCTTCTCCTCCTCCCCAAGCAAGTGTCTGCCCTCCTAGACTCTTCTCCTTGGCACATTCAACATAGACTTCAATATGTCACGGATGGCGTTATCCTACATGACGTATGGGGGCCTTGCCTTTCCCCCAGCCCCACTTCACAGGTCACCCCTGTCGCTGGAGCACACCCACCACACCTGGATGCAGAGCTTTCGTGATGAGCCCTATCAGCACACCTCGTTCTTGGCCCTGTGATCTCGAGCAATCACATCCCCCTCACGCTCCCACAGGCTGCCTCCCTCCTCCAAGACAAAGGTCTAAGCTGGCTGCCTGGTGGTGCAGATGGCCGGGGAATCGGATTAAGCACCGAGTGTGGCTGTTCAGTGTACACCTTACAGTTCCATAAAAGCCACGACCGTGGAGGCAGCTGGCAAATGAGGCCCTGGCCAGGTCTCTTCTCCGGTGCAGCCGGCCTCAAGCCTGACCAAAGTGCTCACATCCCCTGCTGCTCTAGCAGAGAGGATTCCAGAGGGGAGGGGAGGTTCAGAGGGGAAAGGTGAGGCCAGCAGCAGGGCACACGTCTGTGCCTGTGTCGACACATGCATGTGCAGACACATACGTGTGGACATGTGCGTGGGTGGGTGTGGACTCAGAACCAGGAGTGAATGGGAGTGTCAGTGCCTGGCGCTTGCAGCCTCCCCCCAAGGTTAAGAAACTGAGGTACAAAGGCAGCCTCCAGCTGACAGGTCTGTAGTTGGCCAGCACAGTGTTTTGGAGGGTTTGGGTGTTTTTGTGTGCCAACGTTTAAAAATCTGAAGAACCTCACATCAAAGTCAGGCTCTGCATTTTCTCTCAAGGACGAGCCTTGGTGGGCTTCGGTTCTCATGAAGGCGAATCACAGCCACCTCCAGACCTGGTGGAGATATGTTCCTCAGTTGGCCCCAGGCCTCCCCTCTCCCTTATGTAACCCCCTGCCTGGCCCCCAGAATGCTCACTCAGTGAGCCAGGGTGCCAGTTGCCAGTTTCCGAGAGAATTCAAGAAGACACCATGCTGGGGGCCCCCCAGGGTCCAGCTGAGAGCTGGCCCACAGTTCACAGGCCTGTGTGCAGCCCCAGTTACTAGGTTCTCAGGGTGAAAAAAAACACCCACCATGCTCTTCCCTGAAATTCTTCCTCTTCTTCCTGCCTCAGGGTCCCCCAGGCCTCAAGGGTGAACAAGGAGACACAGTGGTAATTGACTACGATGGCAGGATCTTGGACGCCCTTAAGGTAGTGTTCCTGGTGGACCCTGTACACCCTTGCTGTTCCTTTCCTGAGGGACTATCCACTCACTTTGCACACTTTTTTACACAAGGGACCAGGGGTAGCTTAACACAGAGACTTAACACATATTAGGTAACTTCACCAGGTACCTAATATGGAAATCAGTACTGTGCGGAGTCCCACACGATGCTGAGAGAGCCACTGTAAATGGGCCCATGTGGCCCTGAGCTCCTCAGAGGCCAAGGCAGAAAAGGGCAGCTCACCCTTCAGAAGCAAGAGGCAGGGCCTCTCAGGGCTTTTCTAGGAACCAGAGGCTGGAGGGCTGGATCTCCTAACAACCACTGAGTGGGAAAGAAGAGTCTGGCAAGGCCTGCTGCAGGAGACTCGGGAGTTTTGTGGCCTCAGCCCTGTCCCAGTGCTAGGCAAACCCAGGACCCATCACCGGTTAGAGAGAAGGGTTGGGGGCCAGCTGCTCAAAGGTGCCAGGGGGAGGAGCTGGGGTGGGGAGAGATGGTCCTCAAAGACTGGGTGTCAGCACCGAATCGCACCTGAGCTTCAATTTCAGTTATCTCCCACAGGCCTCAGGGAAGCACAAGCTGATGGTAACTGTGCCCACCCCAGGCCGGCATGGCATGGTGTGGTGTGACGTGGCCCAGGGGTGTGCCTGTGCGTGGCTGTTCCAGAGCCGCAGGGAGAAGCCCTATGAGTGCAGAGAAGGCGGGGGTGGGGGGTGGATTGTGGATGCCAGACAGGGAGGATGACTGGATTCGTTGGGCAGACATAGAGGGGTGAAGTTGAAAAACACATACTGAGGGGCAGGCTAGCTGGGGAGTGGTGTGGAAGATGGGGTCACTGGAGGCAGAGGGGGCCTCACCAGGGAAGCAGGTGCTGGGCCTGAGTCTGGAGGAGGGTGGGTGGAAAGGAGGAATGAGTAAGACCAGGGCATCTCAATGGAGACACCAACAAGAAGGGGCAGGTTGCAAGATATGGAAGCAACCTTAGTGTCCATCAACAGATGAATGGATAAAGATGTGTACCCCCCCACACAGACACACACATAATGGAATACTACTCAGCCGTTAAAAAAATTGCCATTTGCAACAGTATGGATGGATTTGGAGAGTACTGTGCTAAGTGAAATAAATCAGACAAAGACGAATACTATATGATATCACTTATATGTGAAATCTAAAAAAATACAACAAACTAGTGAATATAACAACAAAAAATAACCAGGTGGACAGATATGGAGAACAAACTAGTGATGACCAGTGGGGAGAGGGAAGGGAGAAGGGATGATAGGGGTAAGGGATTAAGAGATACAAGCTATTATGTATAAAATAAGCTACGAGGATATATTGAACAACACAGGGAATATAACCAATATTTTATAATAACTATAAATGAGTATAACCTTGGACAGTGATTTGAAGCACTATATTATAGTGATTATAATATTATATAATATTGTATGTCATATATAATACTGTATATCAACTATACCTGGAGGGGGCAGGTAGGTGAAAGGAGGTGAAGGGAAGAGGCCAGGGGCTTGCTGGACTGGAGGCTGAGTAACAGCAGCCTTTGTGAAGGGGCATGAGGTGGGGTGGGGGGCGATAGTGGGCAGGTGGCCTGAAGGAAGCCTGGGCAGGGACGGGAGCTTGGGAGTGAATATACTGTCCCCTCCCCGTGAAACCAAGGGATGCCCGGGAGCAGCAGACAGCACCAGAGTTCACAGGAGAGGCAGAGAGCACAGTGCTGGGCCTCTGCTGGGGACAGGATTTGGGGCTGGCTTTGAGTGCCAGCAGGGCTTGGTTTTACATTTGCTTCTAGAGGCAGTGCAGAGCTGTCATGGGATTGAGCAGGAGTGTATTGTGATGAAATGTATCCCGAGGGCAGAGGGGTAGACACTGTGCTGTCTTACCTGATACCTGGTACCATCTGCCTGGCCTCCCCCAAGACACAGGCCTGACCTGACTAGGTGGGAAGGGGGCTATGTGATCTGCGGCTTCAGGATGGAGAAGTGGGTGGGCAGTGATGGAGAGGCCCCACCTAAACACTGACCCCTTGACTTTCACACACAGGGTTCTCCTGGGCCACAGGGGCCCCCAGGGCCACCAGGGATCCCCGGAGCCAAGGTCAGTGCAGATGTAACTGTGTGGTCTCTCCCGGGTCTCTGTCCCCAGGGCCCGCCTCCAGGGTCTCCTCTGTGTCTCTGCTTCTCTCCCAGCACCTTGGCCTGGCCCCTAGGGCTCAGAGGAAGTGGTCCTGCTCCTTCGTAACCAAGCGGGGTGCCTTCTTCCTGGCCCTGGCTTCTCCCTGCAATGCCTCATTCACACATATAATCCATAAATGGGCCCCTCGTGATGTTACAAAGTCCTGTAGGTTACAGAGCCGTTCCTCTGGCCTGTGTGTATCGTTCACACCTGCCCACTTGGCTCAGGAGAAGGAGCCCAAGACTTTAAAATCAGGCAGGATCTGGTCCCGGCCATCATCCCTGGGCTGTGTGGCCTAGACCCTCAGCTTCCACCTACCACAGCCACAGCCGCACCTGCCCACAGGGGCTGAGGAAATGGAGGAGGGGGTGGCTTGTGCTAGGCACGCAGTGAGCTTCTTCCTGAAGGTCCAACCTCAGAGACCCAACCCAGGGTCAGTGTGCTGGTCAGAGGAGGCAGCCTGGCCACAAATCCCTGCCAGGGGCCAGGCCACCATAACCCCCACCTTGCTGTCTATTCCCTTCTAGGGTGAACTCGGATTGCCTGGTGCTCCTGGAATCGATGGAGAGAAGGTCTCTGGGCCTTTCATTTCCTTGGTGATGCTGTGCCTGATGCTGTGTCAGGCTGAGAGTGTGTGTGTGTGTGTGTGTGTGTGTGTGTGTGTGTGTGTGTGTACGTGTGCATGCACAGTTCTAGAAAACAGAACATTTGCTCTGGAGCCTGTGTGCAAATCCCGGTTCTGCCCATAGACCTCAGGCAAGCTACTCGCTTTCTGGCAGCCTCGGTTCCTCAGTTCCTGAAGATGGTAAAAGGGCTGAGGGTTAAATAACGGCACACGGAACACACTCGAGAGTAGTGCCTGGCATGTAATAGCAAAGAGTCATCTCACTGTCATTATTAGTATTAGTGTAAGTATACACGCATGTGTATGATCCTGCATAGACACGACAGTGTCTGTGGGTATCACTTAACATTCATGGATGTGCCTTTAGCACTGGGTCCCTAGTGTGTGGCACAGAGTGGAAGTTGTACAATCAGTTGAATGAAGGACTGCAGCAGCTGGTTGGGTGACCGAGGGATGGTTGGTTATATATGGGGTTAGGGGCTCTCACCATTGGCTCCTGAGATGTGAGCACAGGGTTGGCCCGGACCCCATATGCACCCCCTCAGTAGCTACCCAGTCCCACTTGTTCCACCCCCTCTGCCCCCTGACCCACCCTGCAGCCCTGCTTGCAGTAAAACAGGCGGGGACTGCCCCTTCTGTGTTGCCAGCCAGGCCCCTCTGTTCATTTATCACTTGGTCTGGAGGAGAGGACCCACAAGGAAGAAGGGAGGGTCTGGCCTGGCTTAGAATAAGCTATGCATAGGGGGAGAGAAAGTGCCTACTGTATCTTGTTCTGTTATTTTCAGGGTCCCAAAGGACAGAAAGGAGACCCAGGAGAAGCCGGACCAACAGGACCCAAAGGGGAAGCAGGAGAGATGGGCTTGTCAGGCCTCCCGGTAGGTGGCTGGGTAAGCCCCCCTGCTACTTGCCCCATGTGAGGGTCCCAAGGTGAATGTGTGCCCCCCACGGTGGCTGCCAGGGGCTGGGACTCTGCAGTCCTAGTCTCAAACCAGTCTTAGCCCCAGCCCACTGGGCCTTTGAAGGGAAGCGCTGGGATGCCCTGACTCTGAGCCCCCACTTCCTCCCCAGCAGACAGACCTACCACTTACATTGAGAGGCCTCCTTAAGGTGAAATAAGGAGACCCCACCTAATGGCAGATGACTAGACGGGGAGCTCTGACAGCCCAAGTTTGCATCCTGCTCCATCTCACTGACTCTGGAACCCAGCACAAGTGACCTAACCTCCCTGGGCCTCAGTTTCCTCAGCTCTAAAATGGGAGTGATAACCTCCCCTTCCCACAAAGGGACACACGGGCAGGGCTGAGAATAGGGACCCACTGTCATCGTCATTTTTCATTGCTTTTGTCATGCGTGGCCAGATGCGAAGAGCTGCCACCACATCACATCCATTGTCCATCCATGAGGCTCACTCGGCTAGAGATCTGGTGCCAGGATTTGAACCCTGGGTCTTTGCTCCTAGAGCCCCTGGCTGCCCCACAGGAAACAACTTATACTGCTGTTAAGATGCTCTCTGAATACCCACTGATTTATGGAAAGCTACTGAAGATGCACTGCTTGGTGGAGGAAGGAAGGGGAGGTGCTGAGCCCCGTGGGTGGCAATTTTGGTGACAGACAGAAAGGGCTCAAGGCCATCCTGTCCTGCAGGGTGCCAACGGCCCCAAGGGAGAGAAGGGAGAGTCGGCATCTGACAAGCTACAGGAGAGCCTGGTAAGGGGGCTGCTGAAGGTCTCTGCTGAGGGCTGGCTGGGGCCCTGAGCCTTGGGACAAAGGGCCACCTGGCCTGACCAAGCTCAGGGCAGTGGGGGAGGGGGAGCCTCAGGCCCATCTTTGAACCCAAAGGCCAACACTGGGCCTCCCACCAAGCAGTGCCTCTTGGGGGCAGTGTGGAGCTCAGTGCCCAGCACCCAGGGAGTGCTTCTCCAAGGTCTGATGAGCTCAAGTGTGGGTAAGTGAGGGGTGGTGGGGCAATGGACAACTAATCCACCTCTGACCCTTCCTAGGCCCAGATCATAGCAGAACCAGGGCCCCCAGGCCCTCCTGGTCCCCCAGGCCCCATGGTAAGAAAGTTTGGCTTGAAGCAGCTGGGATGTGAAGAGGGTGGTGGGCTTAGGCCCAGAGGACAACAGGATACCCCAGCGGGGAGGAGGCACATCAGGCAAGCCAAGCAGAGCCCAGGTCTGGGCCTGGGAGGCCACAGAGTTCAGGGCCACAGGGCCAGTGAGTGGCCTGGAAGCCTTCGTGGCCGCTGCAAGAGGGCCTGGCCGGGAGGTCTGTTCCCAGCCTGATGGCCTTTCTAATCTGGGGCTTTCTCCTCCTCCTCCAGGGCCTTCAGGGGATGCAGGGTCCCAAGGTGAGTTCTGAAGCATGGATGGGAACCCCACCGTCTACTTGCTGCAGGCTCACAGCCTGGTTGGTTCCCCAAATTCTTGCTAGTAGGCAAAGTGAGGGCTCCACACTCGGCCCCGGACCAGCCCTGCGTCTTCCCATGGCCTGGCCATTCCCAAGCCCCTGCCAGTGTCTTCAGAGCTGGTGCTCCCCAGCCCATACTCAGCCTCTCCGTTCCTTGCCCCCTCCCCTCTTCACCCCTTCAAGCGCACATCTGTCTCTCAACTGCCCACAGCCCAGATACAAAGTGCTGGCTTTGGTGTATATTACATAACGTCGTGTCCTCTGCTCTCCAGTTAAAACTGTGAGTGTGGTCTGCCCGTGTCCCCTCGCGCAGGGAGGCCAGTTGGCCTCACTGCATCTCCCTCGTTTACCCTGGCGGAGACCACATCTCCGCATCCCCAGCTCAGAGGCCAAGCGGGGCCTCAGAGTCATGGATCCCAGGGCTGAGTGGGGCCGAGCATGTAGCTTGAGCAGATGTGCAGCTTCTGGTTCTGTTTTATTCCGAGGCCTCCCCAGATCCTGTTTAGAATAAGCAGCTGCTGTCAGGGATGAGGTCCAAGACGGGGACTCAGAAACCCAGTGGGTGCTCAGCCCTGCCACTTCCTGGCTGTGCAAGTGGGCCTGTCCCTGCCACTCTCTGTACCTCTGTTTCCTCATCTGTGAAATGGGTGTGACCATAACCCACCTTCCAGGATTACTGAAAAAGCCCATGTGTAAGAAAAGACAAAACAGGCACACCCACATTCTGACATTTGCACAAGAAGGAAGTCAGAGCTAGGCCTGTCAGAGACTGGAGTCTGCCCCTCTGCCCCGCACACCTCGGTTCCCGATCAGGCCCCAGGCTTTCCTGTTCTGCCATCTGTCTGGCCCCCTTAACTGGTATCTCCCCTTTGCTTCCAGGGCTTGGATGGAGCAAAGGGAGAGAAGGGCTCGTCGGGTGAGAGAGGACCCAGCGGCCTGCCTGTGAGTGTCATGAGCCTTGTTCATCCTTAGAGGGGCTAATTTCTATAACTGTCATGACTCTTGACATATTCCTTTTCCACCCAGGGGCCAGCTGGCCCACCAGGCCTTATTGGGCTGCCAGGAACCAAAGGAGAGAAGGTAACCACCTTCCTTTAATGTCCCCCAACTATGGTATCACTCAGTCCTGGGGGCTCAACCCCTGTGCTTCACTGGTCCCTGGGGCCAGAGTTCAGGTTCTGTGGACAATTCACAGGGCTATGAATTGTGTTCCCAACAGCTCCTTCTCAGCCTCCTCACATCTCCTCTTTGTCTCTTCTCAGGGCAGATCTGGGGAGCCAGGATTAGATGTAAGTAGCTCACCATCCACTGTGGCTGGGTCTCTCCCATGTGTAACTTTTGCCCTCATGCTGCCCATACAGCAACTTGATCTGGATGGCTTAGATGTGTCCCCATTCTCCAGGGCTGGGACTACAACTGACTGGTTCCACCCATATCCACAGTGCCAAATCCAACACACAGACCAGAGTAGGTGCTTTCTTGATGGATGGATGGGTGGTTGAGTAGATGGTGGATGATGGATAGAGTATGGAGGATGGGTGGGTGGAGGGATGGGTAGAGGAAGGATGGGTGGATGGTATGTAAACGAGTGATGGATGTAAGCGAATGATGGATGATGGATGGTGGGTGGATGGATGACAGCTGGACAGATGACGGATGGAGGATGATCAAGGATGGAGGGTGGATCCATTGGAGTAGGGAGGTAGGAAGAGCAATGAGGAGCATGTTGCAATATCCTGGTGAGAGATGATAAGGCTTCAGGTATGGCAGTACTGCGGGAAGGAGAGGAGGAGAAGTATTAATCCAATGTTGATTGGCTCACGTATCTTTTGGTTGCAAGAGACGGGAAACACAAGTTAAACTGGTTTAAAGGGACTCATAACTGAAAAATCCATGTGTCTGACACATAGATCCAGGGCTCAAGTATGTCAGCACAACACAACCTGTCACCCTCTCTTGTCTCTTCTTCCTCTTGAATCATTCCAATTTCCCCATGGTGATGAGATGGAGCCAAGAACTCCAAACTTGCATCCCTCTAAGTCCAAATCCTGGAGAAAGGCTTTTGCCTCACTCTCTACTCTTTGAGAAGGAGTCTCATCAACTCTTATCGGCCTCAGCTGGGCCAATGCTGAAATGTCACTTGGCCATAAGAATGCAGTTCCCTCATTGTCCAGACCTGCTCATAATGCTCCATCCTGGATCTGGGGGTGGAGTTGGTGGGTTGTGAGAAGGGAGAATGGTTCCCAGGAAAATCAGATAGCTATTGCAAGGGAAATGGTGACCAGATGCAGGTAGGGCTGCAAGGACTCTGGTGCCCACCCTAAACTTTAGGGAGAAAGTGTCACCCTACAGACAAGGAAGAGGGAGAACTCTAGGCTGAGTTTCTGACTGGAGGGTTCCATTGATGTTCCAGGAGAAGACACTGCTGAATCCAGCTCAAGCTGTGGATCCAGAGAGGTAGTGGTGGTGGAGCAAAAGGGACTCTATTCCCCCAATACTGTGGCCACTGTAGTCCAGTGGTTAAGACTGCATACTTCAATCAGGGGGCAGGGGTTTGATCCTGATCCCTGGTCAGGGACCTAAGATCTCACATGCCACATGGTGAGGCCAAAGTAAAAAGTCAACCCACTCCAACCGGCCCAGCTGAAATGGGGAGTCTGCTTGGAAGCCTTTCCTGACTTCACACCTGAACAGAAGAGCCCCTCTTCCTGGTACCCCATGGTGTCTGGTTCAGATCTCTACCACTGAGTGTTGATCATCATCTTCTGCACCCCACTGCCTGTCATGTTAGACTCTATACCTTTGTACCTGCGGGGTTCTAACTTATGGAAGTGACTGAGTGACAGCACAGGTCAAATGCCTTTGAAAGAAGAACTTATTATTTACAGTTCTCAAGGAAAGGGCATGCCCCACATGGGGCCACATGGAGACGTAGTAGGTTTGGTTGGCAGGCAGAAAGGAGTCAGGGAGAAACCTAGGGCAGGGATTTTACTGGCATTTCTCTGGGGAAAGCAAGGCAGAGCAGAGTCTACATTTTAGGATTGGCTAGTTTGAACAATCCTGGCAGGCTTTGGGCTCTAAGGATGGTCTCTAGTTGCCTGCTACCTGGCCCTGGGATGATTTGGGGCAGGGGAAATAATGACTTGGTGTGTGAGTTAGATAGAGGGGGTTGTTCCAGGTTGGTTTACATCTGAAAGGCATGCTCCCTGCCTAGCTCTTTGCTATATCTAAGGGTTGGCTACCTCTAGGAGAGGCAGCCTCTCCCCAGCCAGCAAGATTTTGATGATATCTTGCTGAAAATAAACAGCATAATACATATAAGAGCGGGCATGCTAAGTCGCTTCAGTCGTGTTCGACTATAGCCCACCAGGCTCCTCTGTCCATGGGATTCTCTAGTCAAGAATACTGGAATAGGTTGCCATGCCCTTCTCCAGGGGATCTACCCAACCCAGGGATCGAACCCATGTCTCTTAGGTTTCCTGCATTAGCAGGTGGGTTCTTTGCCACTAGTGCTACCTAAGAGGGAACTCATCAAATCTGGTTTTCTACCCTCAGCATTCAGTCCAAAGCCCAATTCCTAGTGGATGCTTAGAAATGTTGACTGGGAAGATGGACAGATGAACAAATGGATGGATGGGTAGGTGGGTGCATAAGAGTTTCAGCCAAGCGCAGAAAACAGAGAGTACCATTTCTTGGTGTGCTGAAGATGGTGATATAAACTTCCATGGATTTCCTGTGTCTCAGCCCCCAGCAGAGCCTGGGCCAGTGTCTGCTGCACCTGACTTGACATAAGACAAAGCTCTTTGCTAGCAGTTCTGCCTAAGGGCTTCCACCCAGAAACAGCAACAGTGTTCTACTTTGGAGGAAGCCGTGCCAGTGTCCTGAATGCAGGCTTTTCTCTGCATCATCCTCGTATCCAGCATCTGTGTCCCCTAGGAGCCAGGGCTGGTCCAGCTTGTACCATGGATATGTGCAGAGGGAAGGGGCAGAGGTGGGTGGGAGAGGTAGAGAGATGAAGAGATAACCAGAGCACACCTCAAACTTCATCGTCAGGTTTAACCTTTAATCTTTTTGACAGGGTTTCCCTGGACCTCGAGGAGAAAAAGGAGACCGGAGCGAGCGTGGAGAGAAGGTGGGGGAGGTGGAGAGAAAGTGAGGAGCAGGAGGAGAGCAGGAGGGAGGCAAGCAAAGAGAAGGAGGGAGCAGGTGGCAAGGAAAGGACATGTGAGGCAGGAAGCAAGCAGAGAGAAAGCGGGGGTGGGGGGGGGAGGAAGACCGGAGAGGCTGGTCTGTGGGCAACAGGGCAGGGGGCTGCCGGCCCCAGGCCCATCCCTCTGAGGGACATTGCAGGTGCCCTGGGCCTGGCAGCCACCATCACACCCCATCTTCCTTCTTGCCCAGGGGGATCGCGGTGTCCCAGGTCGGAAAGGAATGAAAGGCCAGAAGGGCGAGCCGGGACCCCCAGGCCTGGACCAGCCGTGTCCTGTGGTACGTGTTGGTGAAACATGGGAGCCCCAACCGAGGTCTTTGCAGTCCTCAGAGCTCAGTTGCAAGTCCCAGAGGCCCCATGGGCCCTGCCCTGGGATGTCCACACTGCTGGGGCTACCATTTAATCTCTACCATCACGGAGGCTCCTCTCGCTCTGGTCGTAACCCCTCCATAGGCAAGGCCCAGGGACCCGCCCTGTCTACAAGATGGAAACCCGGTCAGGGACGGAGTCTGTTTGCCAGGTCACTGTTCCTTTCTACTCAGCTTCCTTGGACCTAAAGGGAGATGGAACCACCCTTACCTCTCTGGGCGTCTGTCCTGTCCCAAAGGAGGCTTTTGCTGGTCTGGGTAGCTGCACATTCACCCCTTGAATCTCCTCCGTGAGTCCCAAAGCCCTTTCTCCTCACAGCCTTTCTCCTTTCTTGCTTTTTTACAACAGCTTCTTGTGGTCCACCAGACCTGATACCTGAAATAACCAAAGTTCAGTTCTCTTCTTCTAGAAGGCAGGGAAGGTTTACATGTCAAATTCGTTTCCAGTGGAACTCAGAAAAGACAGGAAAACAGCTGAGTTTCCATATTGAAACTCACCAGTTACTCACATCCCCCCATCTCTGCCGGGATTGGAGAGGGGGAGAGGAGCCATGTTGTGTATCCCCTGTAGAGGGGCAGGGCCAGGGACCCCCAAAATCCAATCTTCTGACCTCAAGTGGATCATTTAGCCCTCTGTTCCTCAGTCTCCTTATCCATGCAACAGGGGTTCTAATCCCTGCCTCCAGATGGCTTGGAGGAGACAATGGGAAAAGATAGGAAGAGCAGGGGGGAGGCAAGCACTAACTAAAAGGACCAGGGACAGCAGGGAGACAGGGTGGCCCTGCCCCAAGCCCCAAGCCCTGGGTCAAGACTTCCCTGCAAGTCATTAAGCCTTTGTCTCTGAAACAGGAGAATCTTAAATGCAGAGGCAGGCGAGGGGTGCCAGGTTCCAGGGGCCTGGCCAGGGGCGGCGGACCCTGCCCTGCGGTATGCAGCCTGGCCTGCTGTGTGCTATGTGCTCTGCTGTGCTGGGCATTCTGTGCTGCCTGTGCCCGCTGCCCTGCCCTGCCTTCCTTTCCATTCTGCCCCTCCTCCGCACTCCCCCTTGGGTCCCAGCCTCAGCCCCCAGGGATGCATGAGAGTGCTGGGGGGGCGTGCTCCCCCGTGTCCATGGTCTGCCTGTGTGCTTCAGAACAGAGTGAAGTGTTGTCCACTATGGCATCCACCAGGAACGCTAGGCTGACTGACGGGTCAGCCTTGGTCCATCTCCAGCTCCCCACCTCCAGGCCGCCTGAGGAAACCCGCCTCCCTGCTTGTGTCTGATGCTGCCAGACTATCCCCACTCCAACCCACCCCACCACACACACACACACCTCCCCACCCCGGCCCAGTGTCCACCCTGACCTCAGCCCATCCTGTCTGCTACTCAGATCCAAACACAGGGACCAGGACAGGCCAAAAGGGAATCCCATTTCCTGGACTGTCCTTCAAATATTCTTGGACATGTGTCTGAAAGCTCTCAGGACCACAGGGTCCTGAGAACCACTGTCACAGCTGCCAGACAGAAAGACACACAGGTGCTCGGTGGGACCAGGGCCAGGCCTGCTCCTGGCCTGGGGATGTCTAGCACGATGCCCTGTACTCCGTGGTGTCCTAGTTCTGCCCACAGCTACTCGTGTCCCAGCAAAGCCCATGGGGGCATGCTTAGAACAAGCACCGAGAGGGGCTATCGTGTCCCATGACCTAACTACCCGGGTGGACAGGGCAGGCACTCAGCCCCTGTCTCAGTGGGGTCCAGTGACCTCAGGTGGCAGCTCCCTGGGCTGCAGCTAGCTCCTCCTGGGGCAGGAGTGTGTGGAGCACAGGGAGCTGCTGACCAGCCCTGCCTCCTTGTCACTGAAACCTTCTTCCTTTCCAGGGCCCCGATGGACTGCCCGTGCCCGGCTGCTGGCATAAGGTAACTTTCAGAGAAGAGTCTCCAGGGAAGGCTAGGAGGAGTGGGGGAGCCAAGGGAACCCTGGGGCTGCATGCCTGCCTCTCCCTACATCGTGACGGAACAGCCGGGTCTCCCCAGGTGACCCTAGATTTGACTCTCCCATCGTGTGGCCCAAGGCCCGGGGCTGTGATCCTGGTTGTAAGCAAACCACCCTCTTGGTCATACAGGGCTCACTGAAGCCCTGGCCCAGCCAGGGCAAAGCCATCAGCCCCTGGGACTTTGTTCATACTGTCCCCTCTACCCCACCCCAAGAGGAGGTGGAATTCAGGAGGTTGGGATGAGAGGATTGGCGGAGGGGGCATACTCTTCCCAAGGAAATGGGCAGGACAGGGCTACCCAGATCAGAGGCAGGGCCCCCCTATTCCCCCCTCACCTTCAGTCTTTCCCTCCTTTTCTAGTGATCCTGGACACGCAGTTCACAACCTGTATAGATCCATGTGGACATTTTTAATTTTTGTAAAAACAAAACAGTAATATATTGATCTTTTCTCACGGGATGCATCACCGATACCTGTGGCCTTTTAACATCTGAGAGTGTGCTCAGCCCAGCCCCAGGACAATCAGTGTGTGAAGCTGAGAGGAAAGCGGCCAGGCCTCCTGGGGGCACTGTGTGCTTGCAGGGCTCCCTCAGGGCTTGGCTTTCCCAGGAAGGAGATGAAGGTAAATTGCCTGGCTCAGGAGAGGCTGCAGAGACGCCAGGTGGGCTTTCGGTCACCTGGGAGCAGAGACTCCGGCTGTTCCACTGCCCTGCAAGAGCCTGCCCTCTCAAGCTCTGGAGCCCCAGAGCCATGCCATCCACGAAGGCTCGTGGCATGAATAGCAAAAACAACTGATCTTGGCCTCTCTGGCCTCTGCACTCAGCCATAGCCAGCTGCCCACTCCTCTGGGCCCCCTTGGGCCCTGGGTTCACCAGGGCAGGACGGGACTCCCACCCAGCACTCATAGCTGGAGCTGTGGGAAGCAACCTAAGCAGGCTGAGCTCCCATCGAGTGCCATAGGCCTCAGGAACCAGCCTGCCTGCTGTGAGAACAAGTGTCCTCGGGCCAGGAGTGAAGGCCAGGCTCTGTGATCACTACCACATGGACCCAGCAGCAGGGAGCCCTGTGATCCTCAAATGCGGAGGTCCCAGGCTGGAATGTCTGCTGTTTCCTGTTTTTCACCACACCCCTACCACATGAGGGACGTGATGGGACTGCCAGCCTGAGGAGATGGACCACCAGCTCAGAGTTTGCGCCTTGATGACCCCAAGTCTCCCCACCCAGGGGAACTCTGGTCGGCTTGCCAAAAATTAGTCCTCTGAGTAAGTTATGCAAATGAAAAGAGCCTCAGG
Source organism: Giraffa tippelskirchi (assembly GCF_054371585.1). Classification (NCBI taxonomy): domain Eukaryota; kingdom Metazoa; phylum Chordata; class Mammalia; order Artiodactyla; family Giraffidae; genus Giraffa; species Giraffa tippelskirchi. Next base: position 114,422,114 of record NC_137280.1, on the reverse strand, counting down.
GCTGCTTCCACACCTGTCTGAGTAGGCAGCCTGTGCCCTCAGCCAATGATGCTCTGAGAAGAAGTTCGCCCTCTCTGACAAGGGGCCCCGGCCACCAGCTCCAGACCAAGTACTTGCCTCCCCTCTCTGTGTAGATGGATATTGTTGTGTGTAATAAATCACAAATGTGTGTCTGGGTATGTCTGTCCTTGCAGACTGCCCCTAGGGCCATCCCTAGGTGAGGTTTCAGTTTGGCCATTGCTGTATGGGGAGGGATAAGAGAACTCTCCCTGGGTCAGAGCCACCTCCGGAAACCAGAATAAGTATTTCAGGCTCAAGGCAAAGATGGGGTTTAGAGTTAGGAAGACACAGACTCAAGGCCTAGCCCTGGTAACATACCAGCTGAGCCCTCTGTCCAGTCACCCATGTCACTGAGCCCCTGTGTGTTCTCTGATCTGATGAGCCATGACTACTGCATAACAAGTCACCCCAAAATCTGTTGCCTTAAAACAATGATCCTTGGGAATTCCCTGGTGGTCCAGTGGTGAGGACTTGGTGCTTTCACTGCTGGGTCCTGGGTTCAATTCCTGGTTGGGGATCTAAGATCCCGTAAGTCACGTGGCATGGCCAAAAACAAACAAACAAACAAAAAATCCTTTCTATTTCTGTGTTATAGTTTTGGGAGTAATGGGCTCAATTCAGCAGCTGTCACTCAAGCTTTCCCACATCCAGCAGTTGATGTTGGCTGGCCTCTGATGGTCAGCACACCTCTCTGTGTGGTCTGGGCTTCCTCACCCTAAGGCTGTTGGATTTCCAAGGTGAATGTCCCAGGTGGGCCAGATGGTATCTGTGTCACCTTTTACAACCAAGCCTCAGAAGTCATATGGTATTACTTCCTGCCAGAATCAGAGGTTCACCCTAATTCAAGAGAAAATTATTGATGTCATATTTTAAAGAGAAAATGTGGGATAGGAGATCTTGTTTCAGCCATCTTAGAAAATTCTACATCCCAGCTGGTCCTTAATCCTGAAAGAGGGGCCCAGTAAGTGTGCCCATGTCTCAGCTGGCAAAACCAGGCACATGACGGGGCCTGCCGTGATGGTGTCCCAGCCTTCTCCCTCCAAGAACTTAGGCCTAAGGAGGCCATGGTATGAGCAGTACCCCCAGGCCCCACCATGTGGCCTCCTAACTACCAAAACAGGTCCAGCCACATGCTGGCTAAGCAGAAGAAATAGATCAAATCTCTGCCCCCATTTCCCTCAGTTGCTGGGAATAAAGGGCAGGCCATGCTGCTCAGCCAGTCATGTGGGTCACCAGGGAAGTCAGTAACATGAAAATGAAGGAAAACACAGAGGAGTTGTGATGACTGACGGAGACCATTGGACATCCAGGTGTCCTTTGGAGCTCCAGCATCACTGCTCACATCTCCGTCAGTTATCACTCCAGTATTCTTGGGCTTCCCTGGTGGCTCAGATGGTAAAAAAGAAAATCTGCCTGCAATGCAGGAGATCTGGGTTCGATCCCTGGGTTGAGAAGATCCCCTGGAGGAGAGCATGGCAACCCGCTCCAGTATTCTTGCCTGGAGAATCACCGTGGACAGAGGAGCCTGGTGGGCTACAGTCCATGGGGTCACAAAAAGTTGGACACGACTAAGCGATTAAACACAGCACAGCACAGCACACCACCCAGGTAACTGACTGGATCCCCTCACCAACCTGTAAAGGGTGTATGTGGTTGGTATCACTATTCTGCCTTACATGTGGGGAAAGTGGGGCTCCAAGGAGTTAGTCCCCTGCCCAGGGATGCATGGTCAGGACGTGGTAGCAGGCTTGGGGCATCAAACTGAGGTTCTTGGAAGTCCTCCAGTTTGTCTTTCCAAAATTGTTTGGCAGAGCATGGAGTCTATGGGGAGCACCATGATGCTGGGTGGGCAGAACCTCATGAGGGTAGAAGCCACATGTACCCCCTTCCCCAGATACCTGTGGGGGGGGGGGGAGAGGCAGTAGGTCTTTCCTGATCCTTTGGGCAGGACAGGGCCATTCATGGTCCATTGCTGCCCTCTTCTGTTCTTGTGCTGTATATTCTCAGGTTTTGCAAACCAAGAGCTTGGGGTAGGGGCAAGAGGCTATACAAGAGTGACTATACAAGACTATACAAGAGTGATTTGCTGCAGTCCCAGCAGAGACACGGGGAGCACCCTGCCTCGAAACTGAGCCTTCAGGACTGGGGACCTCATGTTCCCCTTCCAAGAAGGGCAGCTGTGCCTCAAACTACCCCTTCCAGAAGCGAAAGAACACATTTTTGGAGCCCCACTGTGTGCTATAGCATGTAAACTAGTCACAAAGATGACTTCCCTCTTTTGCAGAAGAAACTGAGGCCAGAGAGGAGTGGGCTTACCCCAGTCTCCGTCCTCCTGACCCCTAGAATACTACCAGAAATGCGTGGTTTGCTTTTGGTTACCACAATGATTGGGGGACGCTCCTGGCATTAGTGGATAGGGCCAGGCACATCAAACATCTGAAATGCATGGGACAGTCCTGCTCAGTGATGAACCATCTCAGTGAGAATGCCAATGCTGCCTGCGTTGAGAAACAACATCCCCTAGCTTCAAATCTTGACTCAGCTACTTCCTCTCTTCCCCTGCCCCACTGGCCTCCAATGCCATCTCAAAGGTCGGACATGAGAGAATGAACACAGGAGTGCTTAGCATGGGGCCAGAGGAAGAAAAGAGTGGGCTTTTCTGAGCAGGAAGAGGGGAGGTTTCCTGGTGTTGTCCTGCCCCTCTTGTAGATATTTTCAGCCCCGGAAATGGCCAATCCTGGTCTGACTTCCACCCTTCTGACTCTGGACATCCCAGGAGTGGGTGAGATGTGAGCTGGGCCTGACTGGCCTTCTCACCATCTACCTCAAAGCTGGAAAATTTCCTGAGGTAACCTGACTTCTCTGAGCTGTCCTGAGTCACAAGACAGGCTTATGTTTGGGCTCAAGACAGGGCCAAAGATAGGCCCCTCACAGGACTCTCAGACTTCCTCTGCCACACAAACACATACACACTAGCATACACCTGCCTACCTGCTAAGTCACTTCAGTCGTGTCTCTGCGACCCCATGGACTGTAGCCCACCAGGCTCCTCTGTCCATGGGATTCCCCAGGGAAGAATACTGGAGTAGGTTGTCACGCCCTTTCCAGGGAAATCTTCCCGACCCAGGGATCGAACCCACTTCTTTCATGTCTCCTGTATCAGCAGGTGGGTTCTTTACCACTAGCACCACCTGGGAAGCCCACAAGCATACTCATTACATATACAAAGCTGGAACTGCAGGACGTACAGACATCTATGGGTCTCTCTCTACCAAAGAAGAGGATCAGATCCATTAAGAAAACCAGTGACCACATTTCACATGCAGGGAGCGGGGCTTGGCCCTCAGAAAAAAAGTACAGGCCACAGGCAAACTTTCTTGGTTAAGTTGGGAGGAATTTTTTTCAAGAATCATTCCTAAAGTTTAATTCAGCTTTACATTTAAAAGTAAGAAACTTCATTCTGTGTGTGAAGATGAAAAAGTTCTGGAGATGGATAGTGGTGCTGGACACAGTATGCCATTAATGCCATTGAACTTGTACACTTAAAAATGTTAAAATGAGGACTTCCCTGGTGGCCCAATGGCTAGAATCTACCTTCCACTGCAAGAGATGCGGGTTTGATCCCTGGTGGGGGAACTAAGATCCTGCATGCCACAGGGCAACTAAGCCCTCACACCTCAACTAAAGAGCCTGTGTGCTGCAACTAAGACCCGACATAGCCAAAAATAAAATATTTTTTAAATGTTAAAATGGTAAATTTTGTTATGTGTATATGTTACCACAGTAAAGAAACTCCAAATATTCTTTAATAAATGCCTTAAGTGGGAAAATTCCTTGGCAGTCCAGTGGTTAGGACTCAGCGCTTCCACTGCCAGGACCCAAGTTCAATCTCTGGTTGGGGAACTAAGATCCCACAAGCTGCACAGTTCAGCAAAAAAAAAAAAAGCCTTAAATCTGGGAGAAGAGATGAAGAAATCAGCAATGAGGGAGTGAAGCAGAGGGCTGAGACTCATGAAGAGGTGACAAAAGGGACAGCAGGAGCCTCCCCTTTCTCCATCCTGCTCAGGCCACCCAGCTCAGGCTGCAGCCTCCCGCCCTGGTTCTAGGGTTCACCAGGGCAGAAAGTTCCAGGAGAGGATATCTCTCTGTATCCTGCTTTCCAGTCCCTTAGGGGCATTCTCCTCTCACTCCCTGGAGTTGGGAGTCCAGCCTCCGCTTCACTCTTGCTACGTGTTTAAGAACAAGCCATTTCCCTGTCTGAGCCTCTGTCTCCCGGCCGTAGATAAGGTTCAGGAGGCCTCCTACCTCTCCTCCCACCTAAACACAGTGAGATTCTCATAGTGGTTCTATAGCTCAGGTTCACCCTGCCTGGATTCCAGCAGGAGTCCCAGAGGTCACGCCCAGGACCTCCTCGGCCAGCCCCAGCAAGTGGCCCTGTGCTCTCCTTCTGCCCTTTCTGCTGCTTCTTCACAGGGCTGTGCAGTGGTGCCCTTTCCACTGCTCCTCGACTTTGCCTGCCTTGAGACCGGAACCAGGCTGGGTGCCTGTCACACGTTCCCAGGGAAAGCTTACGGCGCATCCCATTTTATGCTCGGGGCGCGAGGGGGCGGGGGGGGGGAGGCAACTCAGGGACTGAGCCTGAGGCGCCAGGTGAGGCCTCCCCAATCTCAGAGCCCCCTCGGGTGCAGGAGCTTCGGCGGGATCACCAGGGTACACTTCCCGAGGAAGGAAACCACAGCGGTCGGGAGAGCGAGGTCAGTGATTTGGTGATTTGTCCGGAAACCTGAGCTGGGGCAGCACTAGGCAAGGCAAGCACAAACCCAGCTTCCGCTCGGCACTGTCTATGGAACTTCGCTGGGGTGAGGAGCCCACCAGACTCTAGCCAAATTAATTAAGGAACAAACTTCTAATAGACCACCTGGGGGCGGGGCCGCGGGGCAAACGGGAGCCCTGAGTCGCGCTTTGCGATGGGCGGGGCCCGCTGCTGGGGCATGGCTTTGGGCGGAGCCCGGACGCTCCGCCCAGCGTCTCCGAACGACTGCCCGCGAGCGCTATGGCGGCGGATCAGCGTGGGAAGGCCGCGACTCTGGCCTTGAGGCGGCGGCTGCTCAGGTACGGAGACAGCGGCGTGGGGGCGGCGCGTACGACGTACGCACGTCCGGCGCGGAGCCTGCAGGCCTCAGCTCCGCCCGGCCTCGTCCGGCTCCGGAGCTTACGGCCCCTGAGACCCTGCGGCGTCCAGCCTGTGGCAGGCGGTCGTTTCCTGCGCCTCCCCCGCAGCGTCTTATCCACCCCCGCAGCGGCAGCTGGGCGCCTGGGAAGACCTCGCCCAGTGGTGGCCCGCTCTCTGCCTGCGGCCGGCCCGACAGTGAACCGGGAAGGGATTGAAAGTCCAGACGAAAGGTGGGGGTGGGGGAGTCGGCTCACAGGCAGCCTTAGAGAAAGTCTACCCTTGACCTGTGTCTGAGGGGCTCTTGGGACGTGGAGCATGAGGCAGCCCTGGGCTAGAGCTTGGGCCTGGCCCCCAGCAGGGCAGAAGGCTTGGCAAGCAAGGACCATTAGGGCCGAGAGCCAGCCCTCTTCACACTCCCAGCAAAGAGACACTGCCCTGGGGAGCCGGTGGGTCTGAAGCAGCCACCTTTTTCCAGGACACAAGGGACTCTGGGCACACTCAGATATGTATGAAGCCACATAGTCTTCAGATGACTTAAACAATTTAAGTTTTAGCAGCTTCTTAACCCGTCCTTCACCTTTCCAGCCACCTGTGGAGTGGGGGAATTGGAGGCAAGGACACAACACCTTGCCCTTCAAGCTTTTGTCCTTTCCAGAAACTGGGAAGATGTTGGGGGAGGCCTGTGATGGGTGGATTTCTTCCTTCAGATCTTCAGACATGGCTGTCCATTTGTTGCCTGTCCCTACAGCAATTCCTGCAGACTCTTTTTTCCTGAGGATCCTATTAAGATTGTCCGGGGCCAAGGGCAGTACATGTATGATGAACAGGGGGCAGAATACATCGATTGCATCAACAATGTGGCTCACGGTCAGTATCATACTTCAGGATGGGGCAGGAGAGGATGCCAAGACTGAACCTAGTTCAGGGGTAATCTTCAGTTTGCAGAGAGGTGCAGGGAACTCAGGTTCAACTTAGCCAGCATCTATGTGGAGAGGAGGCCCAGTCTTTCTATGGAAACTGTGGAAACATCCAAACACTAGCTGTGCTAAAATGCTTCCCTGGTGGCTCAGATAGTAAAAAGTCTGTTTGCAGTGCGGGAGACTCGGGTTCAATCCCTGGGACAGGAGGATCCCCTGAAAGAGGAAATAGCAACCTACTCCAGTATCCTTGCCTGGGAAATCCCATGGACGGAGGAGCCTGGTGGGCCACAGTCCATGGGGTCACAAAGAGTCAGACATGACTGAGTGACTTAACACCACTAAAGCTGTGCTAAACCAGCAGGAGTCAAAGACCTAAGTCTACCAGTTCAGTTCCACTTGGAACTGATGGTGAGCTCAGAGAACAGCAGTCAATCTAGCCATGATCAGCAACCCAAGAGGACCCTAGCCAGGCCCTGGCAGTCACAGCAAGGCTTTAGCCCTGGTAACCATCTCAGGTCTTGGATGAGGAAACTTAAGTAGGAATTCAGTTAACCGGATGAGGCCACCAGAGCCGGTGGAAGGAAAAGGAGTCCAGTGACCCAGTAGGGAAATTGGAAGTTAGTAGAGCTGAAAGCAGGGGCTTCAGTTTCAGGCTTCTTGGGTTCATATCCCTGTCCTCCACTTACTCCCTTTGTGGTCTTGGGCAAGCTTCAGTCTCTGTTCGGTTTGCTTATTTGCAGAATGGACATGATGATACTAGGCACACACCTGCAGACATTTGGAGGGATTGAGTTAATTCATGTAACTTGCTTTGAGTGTGCCTGACACTTGATGAGCCACCAGTCATCTTCATTCTCTGGTTATAATCCTTGGCTGTTGGCAGTCATTACCTCCAGCCTCCCTAACTGGTAAAGTCAAGCAGACACCCCAATGCCATCTTCATGCCCGTAATCCCACCCCTCCCCCATCTTTGTCCAGAGGAAGGCCTCAAGAAGCTTCCTTAAGAACATGGGTTTTCTAGATCAGCTTTCTGCCAGAGAACTTTGCCTTCTGCCAGAATCTCAGGGACTCCTTTCTAGGGCTTCCTTTCCAGACTGGCATCTCTGTCCTCAGACTCCCCTCCTTCCTCTGTACCTCTCCCTCCACAACTGCATCTCCTCTAGTTGGGTTTACAGATTGGGGCTGGGGGAGGCCTGGAAGGATTGGCTGAGCGGAGCCAGCCGTATGATAGAGGTGGCCCTCTTGCAGTTGGGCACTGCCACCCTCTCGTGGTCCAAGCAGCACACGAACAGAACCAGGTGCTCAACACCAACAGCCGATACCTGCACGACAACATTGTGGATTACGCACAGAGGCTGTCAGAGACCCTGCCAGAGAAGCTCTGTGTGTTTTATTTCCTGAATTCTGGGTAAGTGCACTATGGTATGGCCAGCCCCCAGCAAAAGGATGAAGCAGCGATTTGCTCACGTGGGCAAAGTATAGTGTAACCGACTGAGTTTGGGGAGAGGCAGCCCTCAGTGTGCTGGGCACTCACGCTTCCCAGCTGAAGGCCCTGCTGCTTCTCTGTCAGATCCAGTTTCCTGTTCTCTTTGTAAGGGGTTCCCTTACCTCCCTTCTAGGGTTGTTGTTGGGGCTTACCAATGTAATATGTTCCTTTATGTCTGCTTTAAGAATATAGGGGCATGGTGCTGGGAGCTACAGCCAAAATCCCAGCTCCATAAGGAACAGAAACATCCAAGATTCTTCAAAGAAATACAAAATAACAAAGAGGAGTCTTGGTCTAGAGGAAAAGTACAGAGAATAGTGGGGCAGAGAAGCAGTGGGGGGGCCTGGCCTCCTCTCAGAGGGTTGGGGAAGACGTCCCTGAAGAAGTGATGTTAGGCTAAGTGCTGACTAGGGGCTAGCTGGATGAGGAGGAAGAAAGGTTGCTGCCAGCTCCATTTGCAGTATTCTTGTCAGGGTTGGTCACCACACAGAACAGCCTGTGCAAAGGCCCTGTGGCAGGATGAGTATTTGCACCCCAGGACAGTTGAACTGAAAGGCAGCCATTGAGGGAGGGCAGAGGCTGGGAGAAGACACTGGGGAGGGAGGCAGGGCCCATCACTCAGGGCTTCTTTAGTCACATAAGGTACTTGTTTATCCTAAGAGCACTGGGAAGCCATCAGAAGGCTTTAATCAGGTAAGTGATGTCACCAGGGCTGGAGGAGAGCAAGAATGGACACCGTTAGGCACCAGTTTAGTGACTGGGTGACAGGAGATGCTACGCTGGGAGTAGCGGTAGCGGCCGAAATGGCAGGTGATGGCATGTACACAGAACCAACCCAATGTGCCCTGGAGAGAAGAGTACAGAGAATAATGAGGCATAGGAGTGGTGAGACCTGGTCTCTTTGCTGCCCTTGTCTTCCTGTGTCTCTCAGTAATATTGATAGTTACCCCTCTCTGGAAATGCTTTCTGGTCTTGCTTCCAGAGCATTTCACGCTTCTGGTTTTCTGCCAGCTTCTGGCCATTCCTCTGTCTCCTTTGCTAATTCCTTCCCTTCCATTCCTCAGGGCTGGTCTTCTCTGAGCCCCTCTCCCTTCCTGATCTCATCCATTCCCGTGTACTATATGTTGTCCACATGCTGCTGACTCCCACATTTGTATCTTAGACCCAGATGTTCCCCATGTGTTTCTGCCTCAAGGTTCTAACCACCCACTTGACTTTGGAACATGTCTAACATCACCTGTCCAAAAGACACAAGAGTTGATCGACTTCACTAACACCTGGCATGGGACCATGGCATTGGCTCTCCCTGACATTCTCAGGCAGGTGCCCTAGACCTTCCCAAGAAGACCGCTGTCCCTCACCACCACTACCACCACCACCCTATCTCGCCTGGCAAATGACAGTGGCATGTGCACCTCTGCTCAAGTTAGAAACGCGCCCTCCTTCCAGTCCTGCATTAAGCCTATCACATCTGTCTCCACGTTGTCTCCTAACTCCATCCATCTCTCTCCATCTACATGGCCACCACCTGCTCTCACCTTCATGTCCTCCTTCTGGTTCTCCTCACTTGCACCTTAATTGCTTTCTACTCCATTAGATACACAGAGAGGCTTCCTCCTCATATGGGAGCTGAATCATGTCTCTTCTCTGATTAAAACTTTACAGTGGCTTCATCTGGCACTGAGAAGAAAATCCAGGCTCCTTCTGCAGCCCTACCTGTCTTCCCCACTTCCTCTCTCAGGTTTTTCCTGGCCTTCTTTGTCATCTTGTGGTTTCCTGAGCTCTTTTCCTTCACAAGGTCTTTGTGTGCTGCTCACTCTGCATAGGAACTTTACCCTCAAGACTCTACAGGTATGGCCTTAGTCAGCTCTGGCTGCCATAGTAAAACACTGCAGACAAGGTGGCTTAAACAGAAATGTATTGTCTCGTAGTTCCGGAAGTCATAATCCAAGATCAAGGTGCTGGCAGGTTTGGTTTCTTTGAGGCCTCTCTCCTTGATTGCAGGTGGCAACCTTCTCACTGTCTTCACATGGCCTTTGTCCAGTCATGCACAATCCTTGATGTCTCTCTGTGTGTCCAAATGTCTTCTTATAAAGACACCAGTCATATTGGTTTAAGGCCACACAGACGGCCTCATATTAAGTTAATCGCCTCTTGAAAGGCCCTGTCTCCAAATACGATCACATTCTGAGATATTAGGAGTTAGGGCTTCAACACGTGAATTTTGGGGGACATGATTCAAGCCCTTAACACCCCTTATCAAAGGTAGAGCCCCTTCTAGTTCTTGATGCCTTGTGTCCATTGTAGCACTTACCAAATGATCGTTCTGTCTTCGTTTTTGGGCTTTCGTGACACATACTAGAGCATAAGTTCCAAGAAGGCCAGGGCCTGCCTGTTTTACTTAATATTTTCACCCCCAGCTCCTAGCACATTGAAGGCATTTGATATGTATTTATTGAGTGAATAAGTGAATGACTAACGAATGGTGTCCTAAGAATCTTCTTGCTGCTAGAAGGGTTCCTCCTTTCCCCCCAGGTTTCTCTGTAGGAAGCAGTTATCCAGGAGGGAAAGCCCTGGACAGCTGTACAAGAAGTATCCACCTTTTCTGTCATAGGTCAGAAGCCAACGACCTGGCCCTGAGGCTGGCACGCCAGTACACAGGACACTGGGATGTGGTGGTATTAGATCAGTAAGTGCCATTTCCAGAAGCATGGGCCTGCCACTTATTGGGAATCAGTGAGACTCTGACTTTAGGTGCCTGGGGTAGGAAAGATGAGAGGCCTGGGCCTAGAAAGGATCATGAGGACCTGGCCACAAAGACACTCCCCATACGGATACCCAGTGTCTCTTTCCCCAGCATCTCTTCCATAATGGCAGCTTCTGGGGAGCAGAGAATGCTTTATAAGGTGGTGAGAGTTGGTCCCACATTTTAGGTATTAAAACTGTAACTCCCAGTATATGTGCAAGACCCAGGCCCAAGGTTAGAGCATTATCACATTTAAAATCACAACCACAAGAGAGAAATAGCACCCCACCCCAGCTTTACAGAGGAGAGAACTGAACCCAAAGATTTTAACAGTTAGCCACCATTACATAGCTAATGAGTGGCCTTGCAGGAAGGCTTGCTGACTCCAAGACCTGTGCTCATTCCTGGCCCCAGGACTTGGGGGCTGTGTCAGAAAGCTTGGTCTTACCTAACTGTTTCCTGAGATGGATGGACCATGGTCAAGGCCAGGCCAGGAAGTACGAGCCTAAGTCCTCTCTCCTTTCTCCTCCCCAGTGCTTATCACGGTCATCTGAGCTCCCTGATCGACATCAGCCCCTACAAGTTCCGGGACCTGGATGGCCAGAAGGAGTGGGTTCACGTGGTATGCGCTGCTCAAGTGGGCAACAGGTCGGCGCTTGCACCCCAGCCTGGATGACGTGGCGCTGTCACTCCCCACAGGCACCTCTCCCAGATACCTACCGGGGCCCCTACCGGGAAGACCACCCCAATCCAGCTGTGGCCTACGCCAATGAGGTGAAACGTGTGGTCAGCAGCGCACAGGAGAAGGGCAGGAAGGTAACCACATCCATGCAGGTCTGGTCCAGCAAGCAGCAAATGTTGCTCGCCCTGGACTGGATCTTGAGAACCCTGAGAGAAATTGGAACCAGGGCCTGCTGTTTGGAAATCTAGTAGGGGGTTATTGTTCAATTGAGAGTTTAGGTAGAGATATATCTTGGACATTACTAGAGTCCAGGGGTCCAGGCTGGACTGGTGTGGGTGTGAAGGTGGGCCTGTCGGGGGAGAAGCGGGTACTGACTAATTTTAGTAATAGAAGGTGAGTAGGCGTTAGCCACTCAAGGCAGGGTAGGAGGTAGACAAATAAGGCATCTTCAACAGACCAGTGGCCTGTGTAGGAACCATGTGACTGTGGGGTCAGGCTGTGGGACCGTAGGTCAGAGGACTGCAAGTGCCCTTCTAGTTGAGGGGCTAAAGGCTATGGGGGACCTTTACAGAGTTTTAAGAGAGAAGGTAATGGGACCAGGGGATGCACTTGAATGGTGTCAGTCTGACATGGTGCCCTGCAAAAGCCCTGGTGGCCTGAGCAGTAGGGAGACGAGAGCTTGTCTTACCCTGGAAGAGCAGCAGCCACAGCAACAGTAGAAGGGAGGCAGCCAGCAATTGGCGTGAAGGCTCTCTAGAAGACTTTGCTGAAGGAGTGGCAACTGAACACAGGATATACAGAAAAGACAGGCCAAAAAGGTTGGCAGAATCAGAGCTGGGAAGCTTGACTTACGCATTTCATATGCTCTGCACTTACTTCTATTAAATCAAAAAAGAAATTGCTCTGAAGGTTAGCATGGGTGGGTGACCAGTTTCCCACCCCACTGGTCCGTCCTTTATCCCAGCAGTAGCCTCTGAAGCGTCTGTAAGGCAGAGCAGAGTTTGGAAGTCATTGCTGTAAGCAAAAGGGTTGGTGATGGGTTTTATATAGGACAATGATGAGCTCAGTTTCTGGGTTGAGGCATTACCCTGGTGGCCAGTGAAGGATGGACTGGAAGAGTTGTCCAGTTAGAAAGCAGCTGCAGGAGGGCAAGGCAGAAACTAGCAGATCTGCCCAGGAAGGGAAAGGAGGATACAAAGATGTTACGGGGATAAGACTCAGAAGCTGTGCCAGCTGATGGGTGAAGAAGGAGGCTGGATCAAGGATGGGGCCAGATTTCTCTCCTAGTTAGGAGGAATGGGATTCACTGTATGGGGGGAGGGAAGGAACAGGCTTATGGGTGAGAAGTCTGTGCATTTCATCTGGAACACACTAAGTACAGGGGGTCTGGAGACCTCCAGGCGGTAAGAATTGATTTGAGGCCTGAAAAAACTACATTGCAGATACTCAGATATGATGTGGAGCCCAAAGTGGAGGCATGGTGATAATAGTAACTCGTGTTTGGAACCAGCACTGAGCCAGCATCAGCAGGATGCACCAGCTTGCCACTCAGCCCCACCACAGTGCCATTCCCTTCTCCTCCACAGATTGCAGCGTTCTTTGCTGAATCTCTGCCCAGCGTGGGAGGGCAGATCATTCCCCCTGCTGGCTACTTCCCAGAAGTGGCAGGGTGAGTAGGTGGGAGAGGCTGCCTGAGGGTGGGGTCTCCCAGCCTTGCTTCCAAATTCCAACCTCAGCCTGGCCTATTTGCCAGAGTTGTCAAAGTCCCTGAAGAAACAGTGGCTCCAAAAAGGCCAGATATCTGCCTCAGGTCCCCACCTTACTTTTGGCAACACCAGGATTCAGACTCCCAGGACATCTCAGCTCCTGGTTTGCTCCCTCTCACCACAGTCTCCCATCAGCCATGTGTCCTCTGCCACAGGCACATCCGCAGGGCCGGAGGGGTCTTTGTTGCAGACGAGATTCAAGTGGGCTTTGGCCGAGTAGGCAAGCACTTCTGGGCCTTCCAGCTGCAGGGGGAAGACTTCGTCCCCGACATTGTCACCATGGGCAAGTCCATAGGCAATGGCCACCCTGTAGCCTGCGTGGCCACAACACGAGCTGTGGCAAGGGCATTTGAAGCCACCGGCGTCGAGTACTTCAACACGGTGAGTAAAACCTCCAGACCAGGAAGCACCATGGTAGCTTCTGTGCAAACAAACTCACTACTACTCACTAATTTTTTTGTAAATATAATTATTTTTTCATCAATATTAATAGATATAACCCATATAAACAAAACCTCTTCAGCTTGCTTACAAATTTAGGGGAGTATAAAAGATTCTAAGACCAAAAGTGTGAGAACCACTACATTATCATTAAATTCTAGTTTTTTTCAAATCTTTTTATTAACTTCTGACTTATTGCCACTTTTTCTTTTGATACTTTTTCTGTAAAATATGGTGAGGTGATCTGGTATTTGATTGTTCTACATGTCCTTGGGAAATTGTGGGTTCTCTAAATGTTGTTTGCCAGGCTCTCTGAATGTCTCTTGGGTCACACTTGTTAATTATGTTGTTTGAATCTTCTGTATTCTTGCTGGATTTTTTTTTTTCTACTTAATCAATTAATAATTAAGGACTGTCTTTAAATATCACACTCTGATGAAAAATGATCTTTTTCTCATGATACTATTAATTTTTACTTCAGATATTATGAAGGTATTAAGTGTGTGTGTGTATTTTTAGTGTGGGGGGGGTGTCATGCCACTTGGCTTGAGGGATCTTAGTTCCTCTACCAAGGATTGAACCTGTGCCTTTATCAGTGAAAGCACAGAGCCCTAACCACTGGACTGCCAGGGAATTCCCAGTGTACGTGTATTTTTGTTTTTGTATGTTCATTGGGAATTGAATCTTTTTCTTGACTGAGGTATAATTGACATTTGTTTCAGGTGTACAACATAATGATTCAGTACTTGTATAAAAGTAGTGAAAGTGTTAAGTCACTGATGTCTGACTCTGCAACCCCATGGACTGTAGCCCACCAGGCTCCTCTGTCCATGGAATTCTCCAGGCAAGGATACTGAAGTGGGTAGCCATTCCCTTCTCCAGGGATCTTCCCGACCCAGGAATCAAACCGGGGTCTCCTGCATTGCAGACAGATTCTGTACCAGTGGAGCTGCCAGGGAAGCCCATTGTACAGGCATTACCACTGTCTTAGTTTTCGTTATTATACATTTTCAATCCCTCCCCGAAGCATCCCCATACCCATTAGCAGTCACTCCCCATTGCCTTCTCTCTACAAGTCCTGGCAATCACTAACCTTCTTTCTGTCTCTGTAGATTTGCCTGTTCTTGACATTTCACATAAGTGGAATCACATAATAGATGACTTTTTCTGTCTGACTTCTGCCACATAGCACAATATTTTCAAGATTCATCCATTGTCATAGCATGAATCAGTCTTTCATTCTTTTTTTTGAATGAATAATATTTCATTGTATGAGCATATCATGTTTCGTTTGTCTGTTCTTCAGTTAACGTTTTAGCTATTTCCCTTCCTTGGTTGTTATGAGTAATACTGCAGTTGACCATTCAGTGTGGATGTTTTGGTATGGACATACATTTTCAGTTCTTTTGAGCATATACCTATGAATGAAATTGCTGGGTCACATGGCACCTCTAAGTTTAACTTTCCAAGGAATGACAGACTTTTTCCAAGCAGCTACACCACTTTACATGCAATGTATGAGGGTTCCAATTTTTCCATATACTCTCCAGCATTTCTTTTCTGTCTTTTATCATAGCCATACTAGTGAGTGTGAAGTGGTATCTTTCTGTGATTTGCATTTGCCTGATGGCTAGTGGTGTTGAGAATCTTCTTATGTGCTTATTGACCATAGACACACACACACACACACACACACACACACACACTCACTCCAATGTATATGACATATATATTCCAATATGTTGTTCTTGTTCAGTTGCTAAGTTGTGTCCAACTCTTTGCAACCGCATGGACTGCAGCATGCCAGGCTCTTCTGTCCTTCACTCTCTCCCAGAGTTTGCTCAAATTCATCTCCATTGAGTTGGAGATGATTCTCTGATTCTCTGCCACCCACTTTTCCTTTGGCCTACTATCTTTCCCAGCATCAGGTCTTTTCCAATGAGTAGACTCTACATATGAGATGTCTTAAGTATTGGAGCTTCAGTTTCAGCATCAGTCCTTCCAGTGAGTATTCAGGGTTGATTTCCTTTAGGATTGACTGGTTTGATCTCCTTGCTGTCCAGAGGACTCTCAAGAGTCTTCTTCAGCCCCACAATTCAGAAGCATCAGTTCTTCAGCACTCAGCCTTCTTTATGGTCCCAACTCTCACATCCATACATGACTACTGGAAAAACCATAGCTTTGATTATACAGATGTTTGTCAGCCAACTGATGTCTCTGCTTTTTAATATGCTGTCTAGGTTTGTCACAGCTTTCCTTCCAAGGAGCAAGCATCTTTTAATTTCATGGCTGTGGTCACAGTCTGCGGTGATTTTGGAGCCCAAGAAAATAAATCTGTCACAGCTTCCACTTTTTCCCCTTCTCTTTGCCATGAAATGATGGGACCGCATGCCATGATCTTAGTTTTTGAATGCTGAGTTTCAAGCCAGCTTTTTCACTCTCCTTTTTCACCCTCATCAAGAGGTTGTTAGTTCCTTTTCACTTTCTCCAATTAGAGTGGTAGCATCTTCATATCTGAGGTGGTTGCTATTTCCCTTGGTGATCTTGATTCCAGCTTGTGATTCATCCAACCTAGCATTTCTCATGATATACTCTGCATATATGTTAAATAAACAGGCTGTGACAATATACAGCCTTGACGGACTCCTTTCCCTATTTTGAACCAGTCTGTTGTTCCGTGTCTGGTTTTAACTGTTGCTTCTTGACCTGTATACAGGTTTCTCAGGAGACAAGTAAGGTGCTCTGGTATTCCCATTTCTTTAAGAATTTTCCACAGTTTGTTGTGGTCTAGGAAGAACTGATGTTGAAGCTGAAACTCCAATACTTTGGCCACCTCATGCGAAGAGTTGACTCATTGGAAAAGACCCTGATGCTGGGAAGGATTGGGGGCAAGAGGAGAAGGGAACGACAGAGGATGAGATGGTTGGATGGCATCACCGACTCGATGGACATGGGTTTGGGTAAACTCCGGGAGTTGGTGATGGACAGGGAGGCCTGGCGTGCTGCGATTCATGGGGTCGCAAAGAGTTGGACACTACTGAGCAACTGAACTGAACACAGTCAAAGGCTCTGGAGTAGTCCATGAAGCAGAAGTAGATGTTTTTCTGGAATTCCCTTGCTTTCTCTATGATCCAACAAATAGAGGCAGTTTGATCTCTGGTTCTTCTGCCTCTTTGAAACCCAGCTTTTGCATCTGGAGGTTCTCGGTTCACATACTGCTGAAGCCTAGCCTGGATTCTGGATTCTGAGCATAAGTTTGCTAGCATGTGAAATGAGCACAGTTGTTTGGTAATTTGAACATTCTTTTGCATTGCCTTTCTTTGGGATTAGAATGAAAAGTGACCTTTTCCAGCCCTGTGGCCACTGCTGAGTTTTCCAAATTTGCTGACATATTGAATGCAGCACTTGAACAACTTTGTCTTTTAGGATTTGAAATAGCTCAGCTGGAGTTCTGTCACCTCCACCAGCTTTTCTCATAGTAATACTTCCTAAGGCCCACTCGACTTCACACTCCAAAATGTCCAGCTCTAGGTGAGTGACCACACCATCATGATTATCTGGGCCATTAAGACCTTTTTTGTACAGTTCTTCTGTATATTCTTGCCACCTCTTCTTAATCTTGTCTGCTTCTGTTAGATCCCTTACTGTTTCTGTCCTTTATCAAGCCTGTCCTTGCGTGAATGTTCCCTTGATGTCTCCAGTTTTCTTGGAGAGATCTCTAGTCTTTCCCATTCTATTGTTTTCCTCTGTTTCTTTGCATTGTTCATTTAAGAAGGCCTTCTTATCTCTCCTTCCTATTCTCTGCAACTCTGCATTCAGTTGGGTGTATCTTTCCCTTTTTCCCTTGCCTTTCACTTCTCTTCTTTCCTCAGCTATGTGTAAAGCCTCCTCAGACAACCACTTTGCCTTCTTGCATTTCTTTTTCTTGGGATGGTTTTGGTCACTGCCTCCTGTACAGTGTTACAAACCTCCATCCATAGTTCTTCAGGCACTCTGTCTACCAGATCTAATCGCTTGAATCTATTCATTACCTCCACTGTATAATCATAAAGGATTTTTTTAAGGTCATACCTGAATGGCCTAGTGGTTTTCCCTACATTCTTCGCCTTAAGACTGAATTTTGCAATAAGGAGTTGATGGGTCTGAGCTACAGTTAGCTCTAGGTCTTGTTTTTGCTGACTGTATAGAGCTTCTCCATCTTTGGCTGCAAAGAACATAATCAGTCTGATTTCAGTATTGACCATCTGGTGATGTCCATGTGTAGAGTCACCTCTTGGGTTGTTCAAAAAGGGTGTTTCCTATGACTAGCATGTTCTTTTGACAAAACTCTGTTAGCCTTTGCCCAGCTTCATTTTGTACTCCAAGGCCAAACTTGCCTGTTATTCCAGGTATCTCTTGACTTCCTACTTTAGCATTCCAATCTCTTATGATGAAAAGGACATCTTTTTTTGGTGTTAGTGCTATAAGGTGTTGTAGGTCAACTGGTCAACTTCTTTGGCATCAGTGGTTGGGCACAGACTTGGATTATTGTGATGCTGAATGATTTGCTTGGAAACAAACTAGGATCATTCTCTTGTTTTTGCGATTACACTCAAGTACTGCATTTCAGACTCTTTGGTTGACTATGAGGGCTACTCCATTTCTTCTAAGGGATTCTTGCCCATAGTAGTAGATATAATGGTCATCTGAATTAAATTTGCCCATTCTCGTCCATTTTAGTTCACTGATTCCTGAGATGTCAACTTTCATTCTTCCCATCTCCTGCTTGACCATGTCCAGTTTACCTTGATTCATGGACCTAACATTCCAGGTTCCTGTGCAGTATCATTCCTTATAGCATCAGACTGTACTTTCACCACCAGAAACATCCACGACTGAGTGTCATTTCCACTTTGGCCCCGCTGCTTCATTTTTTCTGGAACAATTAGTCATTGCCCTCTGCTCTCCCCTAGTAGCATATTGGACACCTTCCAGCCTGGGGGCTTCATCTTCCAGTGTCATATCTTTTTGCCTTTTCATACTGTTCATGAGGTTCTCATGGCAAGAATACTGGAGTGGGTTGCCATTTCCTCCTCCAGTGGACCACGTTTTGTCAGAAATGTTCACTATGACCCATCTGTCTTGGGTAGCCTTACAAGGCATGAGGCCATAGCTTTATTGAGTTACACAAGCCCCTTTGCCATGACAAGGATGTGATTCATGAAGGAGATTCCAATATATATGACATATATATTCCAAAGAATATATCCTTTGCACATTTTTTAATTAGGTTGTCTTTTTTTTTTTTGCTGAGTTTAAGGGTTCTTTATGTATCCTAAATACTAGATTCTTATCAAACATAAAATTTTTCTCCCTTTGAGTTGTCTTTTGAAGCACAAAAGTTTTTAAAAGTCCAGTTTATTTTTTCTCTGGTTGCTTGTACTTTGGAATCATAGCTAATAAACCATTGCCTAATCAAAGATCAGGAGGATTTACACCTGTATTTTCCTGTAAGAATTTTCTAGTTTTAGTTCTTGTATTTAGGTGTTGGATCTACTTTGAGCTAATTTTCAGATGGTATGAGCTGGAGTTACTCGACTTTGCATCCAGTTGTCCCAATACCTTTTTGCTGAAAAGACTATTCTTTATTATATTTTACCCCATTAAGTGGTCTTGGCACCCTTGTCAAGAATCAGTCAATCATAAATATATGGATTTAATGGTTTCTTTATGAACTTTCAGTTCTGTTCTATTGATCTATATATCTACCCTCTTGCCAGTTGCACACAGTCTAGACTACTGTACTTTGTAGTATGTTTTAAAATCAAGAACTGTTAGTCCTCCAGTCTTTGTTCTTCTCTTTGAAGATTGTTTTGTCTCTTCTGGGTCCCTTGCATTTCATTGTGAATTTTCAGAATCAGCCTGTCAATTTCCACCAAAAAAGCAGCTTGGAGTTTGATAAGAGATTGCATTGAAGCTGTAGATCAATTTGGAGAGTATTGCCTTCTTAGCAGTATTAAGTCTTCTAATCTATAAACATATCTGTCCATTTATGTAGGTCTTTGATTTTTGTCAATGATGTTCATAATTTTCTTCATAAAATGATGAAAAAAAATTTGGGGCTGCACTACACAGCGTGCAGGACCTTAGTTCCCTGACCAGATATTGAACCCACACACCCTGTAGTGGAAGCATGGAGTCTTAACCACTGGATTGCAGGGAACTCCCTGTAAAAGGCTTGAACTACTTTTATTAAATTTACTCGTATTATATTCTTTTTCATGGCTTTATAAATGGAATTGCTTTCTTCATTTTACTTTAAGATTCTCCATTTATGGTATATAGAAATATAGATGATTTTTGGCTATCAATCTTGTATCATGCAACCTTACTGAATGCATTTATTAGCTCTAATAGTTTTTTTTACAGATTCTTTAGAATTTTCTTTGTACAAAGTCATGTCATCTGTGAATAGAAATAGTTTACTTGTACCTTTCCATTCTGAATGCCTTTAATTTCTTTTTCTTGCCTAATTGCCCTAGAATCTCCAGTATAACGTTGACTAGAAATAGCAAGGGTAGACATCTTGTCTTGTTTCTAATCTTAGGGAAATACGTTCAGTCTTTCACCATCGGGTATAATATCAGCTGAGTTTTTCATAGAAGCCTTTTATCAGGTTGAAGAAGTTCCTTTTTTTTCCTGATTGGTTGAGAGCTTTTATAATGAAAGGCTGATTTTTTTTTGGCCATATTGGGTCTTAGTTGTGATCCACAGGCTTTTCTAGGGTGCAGGCTTCTCTCTAGTTGTAGAGTACAGGCTCCAGAGCATACAGGCTTAGTAGTTATGGCACGCACACTTAGTTGCCCCGCAGCATGTGAGATCTTAGTTCCCCAACCAGGAATCAGACCCATGCCCCCTGCTTTGGAGGGCAAATTCTTAACCCCTGGACCACCAGGGAAATCTGGAAAAGCTGTTGGGTTTTGTCAAATTCTCTTTCTTCATTTATTGCAATGATCGTGTGATTTTTTTTTTTGTCCTTCATCTTATTAATATGGTTAATATTTACATTCCTGAGATTAAGCCCACATGATCATGGTATATAATCCTTTTTATATGTTGCCAGATTCAGTTTGTTATTATATTTTTGGAGGATTTTACATCTAGTTCTTAAGAGATATTGATCTATAGTTTTCTTGGGATATCTTTGTCTGGTTTTGGTATCAGAGTAATAGTGGTTTCAAAAAATGAGGCAGGAAGTGTTCATGCCTCTTCTGTTTTCTGGAAGACTTTCTGAAAGATTAGTGGTAATTCTTTAAACATTTTGGTAGAATTCACCAGTGAAACAATCTGGTTCTAGGCTTTGCTTTGTGGGATTTTTTTTATTACTAATTAGTTGCTTTTATATGCTTCAGGTCTATTCAGATTTTCTATTTCTTCTCAAAGCAGTGTTAATACTTTTTATCTTTCTGGGAATTTGTCTATTTCATCGAAGTTATCTAGCTTGTTGACATATGTTCATCAGTTCAGTTCAGTCGCTCAGTCATGTCCAACTCTTAGTGACCCCATGAACCGCAGCACGCCGGGCCTCCCTGTCCATCACCAACTCCTGGAGTTTACATCCAGTGGATGTTGGCAGTTTGATCTCTGGTTCCTCTGCCTTTTCTAAAACCAGCTTGACCATCTGGAAGTTCACAGTTCACATATTGCTGAAGCCTGGCTTGGAGAATTTTGAGCATTACTTTACTAGTGTGTGAGATGAGTGCAATTGTGCGGTAGTTTGAGCATTCTTTGGCATTGCCTTTCTTTGGGATTGGAATGAAAACTGACCTTTTTCCAGTCCTGTGGCCACTGCTGACTTTTCCAAATTTGCTAGCATATTGAGTGCAGCACTTTCACAGCATCATCTTTCAGGATTTGAAATAGCTCAACTGGAATTCCATCACCTCCACTAGCTTTGTTCGTAGTGATGCTTCCTAAGGCCCACTTGACTTCATACCCAGGATGTCTGGCTCTAGGTGAGTGATCACACCATCGTGATTATCTCGGTCGTGAAGATCTTTTTTGTACAGTTCTTCTGTGTATTTTTGCCACCTCTTCTTAATATCATCTGGTTCTGTTAGGTCCCTACCATTTCTGTCATTTATTGAGCCCATCTTTGCATGAAATGTTCCCTTGGTATCTCTAATTTTCTTGAAGAGATCTCTGTCTTTCCCATTCTATTGTTTTCCTCTATTTCTTTGCATTGATCGCTGAGGAAGGCTTTCTTATCTCTCCTTTCTTTTCTTTGGAACTTTGCATTCAAATGGGTGTATCTTTCCTTTTCTCCTTTGCTTTTCGCTTCCCTTCTTTTCATAGCTATTTGTAAGGCCTCCTCAGACAGCCATTTTGCTTTTTTGCATTTCTTTTTCTTGGAGATGGTCTTGATTCCTGTCTCCTGTACAATGTCACGAACCTCCGTCCATAGTTCATCAGGCACTCTGTCTATCAGATCTAGTCCCTTAAATCTATTTCTCACTTCCACTGTATAGTCATAAGGGATTTGATTTAGGTCATACCTGAATGGTCTAGTGGTTTTCTCCACTTTCTTCAATTTCAGTCTGAATTTGGCATATGTTCATATTATTCCCTATACTCCTTTTTACTTGTATAAGATTGGCAGTGATATATCATTCCTGATCTTCATAATTTGACTCATTTTTATCTTGCTCAGTCTAACTGATGTCTGTCAATTTTGTTGATTTTCTCAAGGAATCAGTTTTTGGTTTTGTTTTTTTTTTCTGTTGTTTTTCTGTATTTGTTTCTTTCCACTGTATAGTCTTTATGATTTCATTTCTTTTTGCTTTGGATTTAGTTTGCTCTTCTCTTTTATACTTTCTTAAAGTGGAAGTATTGAGTTTTTTTAACAAAAGTATTTACAGATACCAAGTTTTCTGTAAGCAGTACTTTTATTGCATCCCATGAGTTGAGGTATGTTGTGCTTTTTTCCTTTATCTCTAAGTATTTCCTAATCTTCCTTATGACTTCTTTGACCCATTGTTTAAGTTAATATCTACATATTTTTTAGTTTTTCAGTGTTCTTTCTTTGTTTCTAGTTTCATTCTGCTGTGGTGAGAAAAGATACTTTCTAGGATTTCAGACTTTTAAAATATATTAACACTTGTTTTATGGCCTAATATATATAGTCTATCATGGAGAATGCTCCATGTGCACTTGAGAAGAGTATTTATGCTGCTTTTTTGAAGTGGAGTGCTCTGTATATATCTGTTAGATATAATTGGCTTGTAGTGTTGTTCAGGCTTATTTCCTGGTTGATCTTCTGTCTAGTTTATTATTGAAAATGAGAGATTGAACTCCAACTGTTTTTGTTGAATTCTATATTTCTCCTTTCAGTTCAGTTTTTGTTTTATGTATTTGGGGGCTCTGTTGTTAAGTACATAACTCTTTTATCATTATAAAATGTTTTTCTATGTTGCTAATAACAGTTTTAATCTTATAAGTCTTTTATGTCTGATATTACTATAGCCACCCCAACTCGCTTGGTTTCTGTTTGCATGGCATACATTCACTCTCTCACTTTCAATCTACTTGTGGATTTGAGTTACAAATCTGTCTGATGTCCTTACACTGAAGAAATACTGTTCATATTTCATGTAAAGTAGATCTGCTGCTGACAAATTTTTTCAGTTTTTTGCTTATCTAGAATTATCTTAGTTTCTCCTTTATCTTTTTTGAAATTTTTTCCGCACACCATGGCAGCTTGCGGGATGTAGGCTGTTAGTTTCCCTACAGGGATTGGACTCAGGCCCTTGGCAGTGAAAATGCGGACTCCTAACCATGGGACCACCAGGGAATTCCCATCTCCTTTATCTTTGTTGGATACTTTTACTTTATACAGAATTCTGGACTGACAATATTTTTCTTTCATCACTTTGAATAGGTCATCCCACTGTCTTCTGGCCTTCAGGGTTTCCAAAGGGCTTCCCTGGTAGCTTGGTGGTAAAGAATCTGCTTGCCAATGCAGGAGACCCAAGTTTGATCCCTGGGTTGAGAAGATCCCCTGGAGGAGGAAATGGCAACCCACTCCAGTATTCTTGCCTGAGAAATCCCATGGACAGAGGAACCTGGTGGGCTACAGTCCATGGAGTCACAAAAGAGTCAGACATGACTTTGCGACTAAAACACAACAAGAGTGAGGAATCAGCTATTAATCTTGTTGAGGATCTTTTGTACGAGATGAGTTGCTTCACTCTTGATAATTTCAATATTTTTTTTTGAGGTGTAATTGACATACAAGTCATAGTTTCAGGTGTACCGTATAATGATTCAACATTTGTGTATGTTGCAAGATGATAACCACAGTAAGTCTACTTGACATCCCTCACCAAAAAGTTAAGTGTTTTTTCCTTGTAATGAGAACTTTTAAGGTCTGTTCTCTTAGCAGCTTTCAAGTATACAGTATTATTTATTTGTTTGCCTAGTCGCTTGTTTTGGCCACACCACGGGCATGTGTGATCTTAGTTCCCCAACCAGGGATCAAACCTGTGCCCCTTGCAGTGAAAGTGCAGAGTCTTAACCACTGGACCGCCAGGAAAGTCCCCAGTATTATTAACTATAGTCACCATGCTGTACATTACATCCCTGTGATTTACGTATTTTATAACCCATTTCACCCACCCTCTTTGTTTTTGTCTTTCAGTAGTTTGGTTATGTTGTGTCTAAGTATGGAACTTCATAGTTTATTCTGCTTGGAGTTCATTGAGTTCCTTGGATGTTTAAATAGTTGTTGGGCTTTGGTGTGTTTTTTTTTAGTCAAATTTAGGAAGTTTTTTACCATTGTTTCTTCAAATATTCTTTTTGCTCCTTTCTTTCTCCTTCTCCTCTCCTTCTGGGATTCTCCTTTGCATATGTTGGAATGTTTGTGTCCCACTGGTCTCTGAGGCTCTGTTCATTTTTTTGTCATTCCTTTTTCTTTCTGATTTTCAGACCTGACATATCTTCAAGTTTATGGATTCTTTCATCTGCCTGATCACATCTGCTGTTGACTTCTTAGTGAATTTTTCATTTCAGTTATTATGCTTTTCTATTGAGTTCTTTTTTATAAATTCAGTTTCTTTATTGATATCCAAATTTGGCAGGACACTATATTCATGCTTAGCTTTTTAGTTCTTTAGATATTATTTCCTCTAGTGTTTAAGCATATTTATAACATCTGATTTAAGTCTTTGTCTAATGAGGCCATCATTGAGCTTCCTCTAGAACGGTTTCTATTGATTCTACCTGCCCCACCACTACCACTGCCCCATATATGGGCCATGCTTTCATGATTCACAATTTTCTGTTGAAAATTAGACATTTAAAATAATGTAATGTAGGAAATCATTTTCCCTCCTCATGGTTTGTTATTGTTTGTATATTGCCTTTTCTGAACTAGTTCTGTAAAGTCTGTGTTGTCATGTGTGACCACTATAGTCTCTGCTTGGTTAAATTAGTGATCATCTAATGACTAGACAGACATCTCGTTACATTCCTGAAACCAAGAGTTGACAAGGGGCCCTATATGTGTGTTGGCACATGCCTTCAACACTCAGCCAAGCAGTTGACAACTTTGCCTTAGCCTCTATTTCCTTCTTCTGTGAACCCTCAAGTTAGCTGGTGGTGAGAGCTGAGAGCTTTTCCAGGCTTCCTAAACATGCACGTAGCATGGAGTATGAACATATCCCTACACATCTGCATGGCTTTCTAAATGCCCAGGACTATGGGCACTTAGAAAAAAGCCTGAACATGCATGTAGCATGGGGTATGAACATATCCCTACACATCTGCATGGCTTTTTAAATGCCCATGGGCATTTAGGAAAAAGCCAAGGGCTTTTTTCATTTTCCTTCTATTGTTCCTCTGTGGTGGTCTTGGTGAAAAGACCTATCTGTTATGCTAGTTCAGCATGTTGACCAAGCCACAATTCTAAACCAAAGATGCTGTGGATAGAGACTTTGCTGGCAGTCCAGTACTTCAAGACTTCACCTTCCAATGCATGGGTTTGATCTCTGGTCAGGGAGCTAAGATCCCACATGCTTCTAGGCCAGAAAACCAAAACATAAAACAGAAGCAATACTGTAACAAATTCAGTAAAGACTTTAAAATTGTCCACATCAAAAAAAAAACCACAATGACACTATGAGTGGAACATACCACCTTGTAATGAGTTCACAGTTGATAATAATATACAATTAGTAACTTCAATTCATCCCCTGTGTCCATTCCACATATAATTTGTTGTGACATTATCAGAAAGCTGCCTCGTAGCAGAATCACCTAGGAAAGTTGTTATCATCTCAGGTATGAGATTCTGCATACAAATTTCCAAGATGGTCTACAGGATACCACTACATACCCATTAGAATGGCTGCAATTAAAAATGCCACAATTCCAAATGTTTTTGAGGATGTGGAGCTACTGGGATTTGATAGACTAATGGTACAAGTGTAATATGGTACACAACCACTTTGGAAAACAGTTTCACATTCTTTATAAAGTTAAATATACATTTATCAAGCAGTCTAGCAGCTCCACTCCTAGGTATTTACCGAAGAGAAATGAAACCATATGTTAACAAAAAGACTTTATTATAAATTCATAACAGTTTTACTCATAAATAGACAGAAATCAAAATAAGCCAAGAGTCTATCAATAGGAATTTGGATAAACAAGTTGTAGTATGTCTATACAATGGAATACTATACAGCCATAAAATGAACAAACTACCAATACACATATTATGGGTAAGTTTTTAAAAACGCTGAGCAAAAAAGCTAAGCACAAAAGTGTTCATATTTTGTGAGTCTATTCATATAACATTCCAGAAAAGGCAAAACTGTGGTGAGAAAGCAGGTCAGTGGTTACCTGGGCCAGTAGAGGAGGGGGGCACAAGGAAGCTTGGGGAATGGTGGGCATGTTTTATATCTTCATGGTGGTGGAGTTTCTACAGGTATATACATTTGTCATATGAGTCGGACACAACTAAGCAACTAAGCATAGATTTGTCAAGTCACACTGAACTATATACACTTAAAATATATGCAGTTTATTGTATGTATGTGCTAAGTTGCTTCAGTCATGTCCGACTCTTTGCAACCCTACGGACTATAGCCCACCAGGCCCTTCTGTTCATGGAATTCTCCAGGCAAGAATACTGGAGTGCGTTGCCGGGCCTTCCTCCAGGGGATCTTCCTAAGCCAGGGATCTTATGTCTCCTGCATTGGCAGGTGGGTTGTTTACCACTAGCACCACCTGGGTATGTATTACTATACCTCAGTAAAGGTTTTAAGATACACTTTAAAAAAAAAAAAGATGGTCTACAGGAGGCCCCCTAGCCAGACAGGCTAGGTTTAAGTCAGACATAACATATTTTTATGTGAAGTCCCTTCTTTTAAGACATTAGTACCTAATTCAAAACCTTTAATTATGCCACACAAGCCAAACAAAGTGAATTCTCAGGCTCCATTTGGCTCACAGGCAGCCAGCTTGTGGTCTGTGCCCTAAAATCTGCCTTGAGCTCAGCCAGTAAAGCTGTGAGCTGAAACTACACAGAGTGACTTTTCCTGGGTATGACTCTGGCATGTTGCTTTTGACTCTCCTTGAAAGAGGTGATGGGTAGTACAATGAAGTTGGTCTGGGTCCAGTCCACGAGTTGGGACCCGGAAGCCTTTTGACAAAAACCAACTCTTTGGGAATGCTCAGAACACCCTCTCTTCTGATTTTTGCATCTTCCTGGCAATCCTACTGCATCCCTGGCTTTCTTACTGGATCCCTCCTAATGCATCTCCATTAGTACCTGGAAAGGCAGGATGATCCATGGGGGCCTCAAGAGAACCCCATCTACTGCCCAGAACACTTGAGTTCTTATGGGTTCATACCTCTCCTCATCTGCCTTTGGAATGTGTGTGGCAGTTCTGCTGCCCTTCACGCTCCCTGGGGCATGGCCCGCTCTGCTGGGCACCTGAACTGCCCTTTGTCCCCTGGCTCAGTTTGGGGGCAGCCCAGTGTCCTGTGCTGTGGGGCTGGCCGTCCTGGATGTCTTGGAGAAGGAGCAACTGCAGGCTCACGCTGCCTGTGTGGGCAGCTTCCTGATGGAGCTCCTCGGACAGCAGAAAGCCAAACATCCCATTCTTGGGGATATCAGGTGAGGCTAAGAGCGGCAGTCATTATCTGCCAGGGGCCTGATATGGTTCCTTCATTCACCCTGTCACCCCCACGTGGGATGGTGGCAGCTTCTATCTCCACAGAGAAGGAACTGAAGCACCTATAGGTGCTGTTGCCCAAGATGGCACCTGGCGGGAGGTGGGGTGGTGAAGCCAGAATCAAACTTTCCTCTGTCCACAGAGGGTTCCTCCCTATCAGTTAGTTCCTGGAACTGTTTCACCACCCTCCGAGGGTTCCTACAACTCTCAGCCTCCCTGGGAGGTAAGAGGTGTGAGCCCTGGTCAGCCTTCTGACAGGGGCTTGGCTGAGACCCAGGCAGAGGGTGAAAGCAAGGACCTTGGTCCCTCAAGCCTTGTCTCCTGAGATGTCACCTTCTGCTCCAGGGGTGCTGGGCTCTTCATTGGTGTGGATCTTATCAAAGATGAGGCCACAAGAATGCCAGCAACCGAAGAGGCTGACTACGTGGTGTCCAGGTATTTTTTTCTTGTAGCAAGTTGCTTTTGTAGTGTCTACTACTCTGACTGGGAAAGAGCTCCCCCCTTGCCTCTCCTTTTTGACCCATGCCCCCAGGCATGCTGGGCCCACAGATGAGTGCAGGCCATTCCCAGCTTGAGCAGCCACTTCAAACAAGACAATGCTAAAGCTGCTGGAGCTCTAAGACCCAGGCAGCCACAACCCTGCATTTCACAGCCCCAGGCTGCCTGAGAGAAGCAGCTTCTCCAGAGCCACAGCTGGGATTGTGGCAGAACCAGACTCCTTATTCCTAGAGGTTTTCAGATAGACTGACTCCTGCTCCTCATCTGGGTGGGGAGTGTCTGGAGGACTTGGCATCTCAAGACTCAGAAGCCCTCACCCCCAGCCCTGGTTTGCATGTTCACTTGAGCCCCAGAACCCTTCCCCTTCTTGTTTAGTTATTCCCTTTTTTCTTCCATTCTTCACTCTCCCCCCTTGGAAAACCCATCTAGTGTTTGATGTGTGTTCTTATTCAAGTTGTAAAATGTGCATCCTTCTGTTTTGAATTCATACAAACTGTACTGATGTAAAATCTTTCCACATGGTTTTGGAGGCTGACCCCTCCTGCATGGCCGCCCAGCCCCTGCCTTCTTTCTGCTGGCTGGGCACATCCACCAGCTTGCCCACCAATTCTCTCAGGGAGCCTCAGGACTCAGGAATTCAGAGTGATCTCTGGGAAGGAGGGAGCCAGCTCTTCAGCCAAGCCTGACTGCCTCCATCTTACAACCACCCCTCTGTGCCCCACCCCCCAGCCCTGTGTAATATCTCCAGTTGAGTGAGTGAGACCAGTGCCAGTGTTTCACTGGCAGTCACCCTGCTCGTAGGAGCCAGAGCTGGATTTGAAGTCAGAACCTGGTCTTTCTAGCTTGGCTGTTGTCAGTGCCAGGAAGACGGATGGGATAAGGGAGCCAGAGGTAGGCTGAGGACACTGTTCCTGACAATACTTACATAAAAGTAATAAATTTTAAAAATGAGAGCAGGGGTCAGAGAATTATTTACATACAGTCATATCAGACCCCTTCTCTGAGAGGCCAAAATACCTTCCTGGGTTAAAAGTATAAATGTGGACTATTAAAAGTGATTACTAGGTACCAATGATAATGTGAAGAGAGTCAAGTCCTTTTCCAAAAAGAACTGGAAATGAAAACTGGATAGCTCAGTCTGGAGTTAGAAGATAATCTGGGGGCAGGGTAGAGAAGGGGTTGGCAGGAGTTACTGAAGCCAGGCTACATGAATTCACTGCACTATTCTATTTGTGAATGCTGGACCCTTCCTATAACAACAAGTAAACCATGCATGACATAAACCATACATCAAAATGGAAAAGCAGGGAATCTTGACATCCACATTGTAGCCCCGTGGCCATTCTGTTTGGCTTACACTGGGCCTCTCGGGATGGATGAAGCAAGACCCCTGCTTGGGTCAGGGAGAGGGGGCGGCAGGCTCAGGGCACCTCAGATGGGGGTGCTGTGTTTGTCTTTGATGCTGGGCCATGAAGTTGGGCAGGCATCTGGGCAGGGGTTGGCCAATGCTTTTATTTTGGTGGGAACTGGCTTATGGTTGGTTCTGAGAGCAGTATGGCTGCCAATACCAGGCTGAGAAAAGTCTGGAAGATCTGAAGTGCCCTTGGCAGGTAAGCAGCAGGCCCTGATGTGTCCTACCTTCACAGGCTTAAGGAGAACTACATTTTGTTGAGCACCGACGGGCCTGGGAGGAATGTCCTCAAGTTTAAGCCCCCGATGTGTTTCAGCTTGGACAACGCACGACACGTGGTAGCAAAGCTAGATGCCATCCTGACAGGTGAGCCTGGAGGCCAAGGAGCAGTTGATAATGCTCTTGAATCTAGCCTGGAGCCACAACCTCCCAGTGTGCACAGGGACAGGGGTCTAATAGCTGAGCCAGGTGTCCTCTGAGCAATGCAGGGAGTGGGGAGCTGAAGTTGAAGTGGAGGCCTATTCCTGCCTATGCCCCCAAAACTCAAGCCCTGGGCAGGCACCACTGTGGCACACAGGACAAGGGAAAAAGCAGGGCTGGGCCCAACCATCAGAACCACAGTGGGAGATTTCCATTATAGCTTACAGCTTCTTATATCCTTATAGGTTCCCTGAGACAGGTGGCAGCAGGTTTGTTTTTCAACTGCTAAGTGGCTAAAATGAGATATGCGCTCAGGACTGATTCAATGTGAAATCTTCCCACATTGCTAATCATTTAGTCAAGTCAAGGTCTCCCCTGTCCCCTATAGATTCCCCTACAGCCCAGCGACAACCACCCCACCAGCCCCGACCAGATTACTTGACTACTGTACTGCCTGCCCCCAGGTCTCCCCTAGTAGAGACATTTGGAGGTGGAAGGGGACCTGCTGGGAGAAGGGAATGTATTTTTGAAGGTGAACCATTTTGAGTGGCCCTGTGGTTTTTTTCAGACATGGAAGAGAAAGTGAGAAGCTGTGAGACCCTGAGGCTCCACTCCTGAGGCAGTGCTGCTGAGAGGTGTCTTTCTCTAGGTAAGTGGCCTTGCTTCTTGTTCCCAGAAGACCCAGAACTGGCTTCCTTATCATCCATCAGCAGCTCCTATGTTTGTTCCAAGTGGTGTACCTTTCCCACAGGTTAATTTCAACACTGGGAGGCTCTGGGTGCCTTGAGCTCCACATCCCTCACCCCTGAAAATCTTGAGTCCTTAAGTTTGCATTTGATAGCTATTTCCTTCCCCAGCCAGTTCCTCTATAAGATATATAGCTTCTGCGAGGCTTTACCTACCTGGCCCCAGATAAGTCACTAGACTTAGGGTGCTCCAGCCACTCTAGCAAATACCACTGCCAGATGGAGCTGTTGCATGACAACCAGGAGGGACACTGGTGCCCAGATCCAGCTGGTCCTTTGTGTATTCCCTCTTGTCTTTAGGTTTCACAACTTTGCTGGGAGAGAATCCCATTTTCAATGGCAAGTCAAGACAGGTGTTCCAGGGTGCTCCAGACTCCAACTGGCCTGGGCCAGCATCCCCGCTGAAGGTGGTAACCCTCACTGTACTGTCTTCACCTCCTTGAACAACTGCCTCAAACCTCTGCCACTCCACTTTCTTTAAAGCTTTCGCAAGTCCTAGGCAGGGCCAAGTCATTAAAGGAAACTAACCAAAGATGTAGACAGTGTGTGGTTATGCCTGACAGGATGCCTTACGAGGTTGTGGAGGATACTGGAACTCTGGAGCACCTGCCCCCCCTTCACAGTGTACCCCACACTCACCCAGGCTTGGGGGTTTTTAAATTTTTATTTCAAAAGCTTGGATAGCTTCAATATCCAGGTTGTGGCAAAATCAGGACACGTGTAAAATACCTTACAATACATTAGATTCCCGAAAGGTACCAAAAAGTACAGTAAAATTAACACTTCCATTATAGGAAATGTATGACACAAATAATATAAAACTAAAAGGTGAAAAAAAGGTGACACTGGTTTTCTAAGGTACAATTTACTCTTTACAACCAGGGTCCACAGGTCCAGGCTGCAAAGCGGCAGCAGGAAGCAGACCCTCCAATCTGGTTCTGGGTAACCCGGTAATAAAAATCAGCTCATAATGCCGCTCTGGCCTCTTGAGAAACCACACGCTGCCTAAATAACTAGAGCTCTGGAAATATTAAACAGGAGAGTGATTTCCAGGGGGGAAATTTTAAATAAGATGCACATGGGACAGGCCATAGAAAGTTTGCCAAGTTAAATTTTGGTACATAATTGTGTTCATTCAATATCCAAACAAAGCGTGTGTGGTCAGTCAGGCACTCCTGCTGAAGCCTCAGTATGGCTTGTAGTTATTCTGATGGCCACCGCGTCGCTGGCTCTTCCCGTAATTTGTACTACCCTGACCTAGGGACAAGAACAACAGTGAAAGTAGCTACAACTCGCTGAACAATTTACCCCTGTGCCAGGCGCTTGATATGCATCCTCACCAGAACCAACAACTCTGTTGGTAGGAAGTCACCCCACCTTCCTGAAACCCAAAAGTTCAAAATCCACTCAGGCAAAAGCCCAGCCTGTCCGACTCCAAAGCCCCTGCTGCCAATGGCCCCTGCACTGTCTTTCCTGCCTCCCAGGGTGGGTGAGTGGATGGGGGCCTCCCTCTCTCCTACTTACTGTAGTCGTAGCCGGGGCCGTAGCCGTAATAGCCATAGGGCGAGTAGTCGTAGCCGCCATAGCCGGGCCCGTAGCCCTGCTGGTAGCCGTAGCCCTGGTTCCAGTAGCTGCCGTAGCCCTGATTCCAACTCTGACTCTGACCTGTGGGGGGAGCAGGGCACAGGGGCCCATGGACCATTTAGCACACGCAGGAGCTAGGATGGAGGAAATCCTGCCCTTTGGGTGGCGAGGTAACTATGGCAACTCAGAAGAGCCAAGGGGCTGCTGTCCTGGTGTAGAGGGCCTGAGAGACCCAAGCTAAAGATAAGGAGGCCAGGCTAGAAAACTAACTTCACTGTGGCAACCAAGGCAGCTCACTTTCATTCAAATCACCCACTGATCACCCCCATCCTCCCTGGCAGCTTGGCCTTAAAAAGGATGGAGTTCAGGCTTTGGAGTCAGAGGGGCCTGGGATGGATGGAGGATAAGCGCCTGGCACAGCACTGCCCTATCCTTCAGCCCACCCACCACGGGTGTACCAAGACTCAGGACAGCCACAGAGGCAAGCACACTCCCACCTTGCCCCCTCAAAACTTGGAGTGTGATGCAGAGGCCCCCTCTGCCCTGGGGTCCCAGGCCACGAGAGAAAGATGGGCTCTTCCAATCCAAGCAGCAGCATAGCATCGATTCAGGAGCCATTCCTGATCGCACCCACCCTACTGCAACAAGCACCAGAGACCCCCCAAGACAAACATAGAAGCTCCATGCAGGCAAGGAAGCAGGACCCGTATTCATCTGGGTTCTACTCACCTCCACTTCCGCCGCCGCCACCACTACCTCGGTTCCCTCGATTGCGATTCCCACGACCCCCAGAGCCATACTGCTGCTGTTGATAAACCTCTTTGGGCTGAGCCACCTTGATTTCACACTGAAAGTCAAGAGAACAGTGGGTCATGCCAATGGGACAAGCCCTAAGCAGGGAGTGTACACCAAGGCCTTCAATAACAAACATTAAGGTGGTAGATCTTGTCTTATCTGCTCAAGACATGCTGGAGTAGGAAACCATACTTGGACGAGCTCAGAACTTCAACTAAAACTCCGACCAAGACTCTCACTGGCCTTTTTTGCTCAAACCTTTTCCCAGACTGCTTGCAAAACAGTGGGACACACCCACAGGTCTGCTGATGGTCACCCTTGGCCACTCTATACCTTAACCAGTGGGAGGAGAGGGACAGCTGGGCCAGTGCCAGTCCAGTGTAGCAAGACACCAGCTTGGGCAAGGAAGTCAGAGAAGGCTTCCCAGGTAAGGGATCTTAGAGAAAGCAGATTCCTTCCCCCCCGCACCCACCCCCACCCCCACCCCCACCCCCAAGAAGAAATAAAACATTCCACTCAAAGACACTATTGAAGTGGCAACCCTGACCTCCATCTTAGGAGGAAAAAAGCCATTGGGGCTCAGGACAGCATTCCTTAAGGCCATCCCGCTGCTCCTTCCTCCTCCAAACACTGATCTACTATTGGGATGGGCCAGGTATATCTTCTCCCACTAGGGCATTAAGAGTCCATTTCCTTTTTGCTCAGAACTCTGCCTACTGTGGGTGGAAACGCCATGGACTTTCCTGTGCTCCTGCTTTTAAGTGTATTTTTAAAATCAACTTCACCAACATTGGTCTCCCATTAAGACCAATTAAAAAACCATTCTATAAGACATCCTCATCCAAGCATAGTCAAAAATTGGCAGATTACCCCCACCAAGTGATGCAATCTCATGTTTTCTATCCTACTTGGTTAAAACTGCTGAATACAACCACCTAAATTACATTTAAATACAACCAACCAACAGCAGTTTGACTAATAGCACCGTAAAACGGGCACTTCATGCCTGTTTCACATCATGGCACAGAGAAAAAGGCCTCTTTCCATGTCAGTGTCCACTAGGATAACAATGGCTCTCACCCAACAGCCCCCTATGATCCTCTTCTCTCTTACGTAAAATTTAAGGGCCCAATCCCAAATCCAGTCCTTCCAAATTCCCAGCCAGGACTGAGACTTCCAGGAGCCCCACCCTACCTGTCCCACCTTATCTGTCTGCCACTCCTGCTCAGGCAGAGCCTACCACACCCTGCCAGTGGGCCACACCCTCAACTCCCAACTGCCTCAGCCACCAGAACACTTAGAGCATGACCTACCTACCCTTTCTCTTGTCCAGAGTTCAGGAGAAAGAGTTGCCCCACACTGCAAAGGACTCTGCTCCTTTGAAGTCAAAACTGGCCTTGGATTTAAGGTGGCCAGCACCCTGGGAGCTCTTTGGAAAGGATCTTTGGACTAGGGGTTAATTTAGCCAGCGACCAAAAGGGACAGAAATGAAGAGATTTGGTTATGGCTGGAAACAGATAAGAGAAAAGCTCTGCAACAATGTCCATAGCAGGAGAGACTTCACCACAGAAATCACTATGAATCTTCTGAGACCTTAACTGCAGGACTTATACACACTGCATTCTACATCCAGAACACCTTGACCTCTAGCTTTATGTCAGGAATTGAAGAGACTACTCAGCACACTACCTATCCCATAGAAGCCTCCCATCCTCCAGTATTCTCCTGCCTCCCTCACATCCTGTCCTACCAGCCTAGGTGCTCTGAAGGACAGGACCATCTGTCCCCATCAGGACAGCAAGACACCACAAAACAGTAAGGTTCACCCTGGAGAACTCTTGGAGGTAGTTCAACCTACAAATGCCAGTTCCAGCAGAAAGCTAAGTGCACACACAGCTGGGGACACCTTACCTTACTTCCACTGATGGTGTGGAACTTTTTCTCCAGAACTTTCTTCACAGGTTCTTCTTCTTTAAAGGTGATGAAAACAAAGCCTCGTCTTTTGTTCGACTTTGGATCCATTGGAAGCTCAATGGCTTCAATCTGCAAACACAGGCAAAGCTCAAGACTCTACCTCAGAACCTATATGGAACTCATAGGAAAAGGCCCACAAACACCACGGTGAAAAAAGTTCCAGTCAGCTGAGGTGTCAAGGACCAGTAAGAAGGCAACAATCACTGTAGCTGGCAGACCATTGTGGGGGCCACACACTCACCTCCCCAAACTCGCCGAAGTACTCCCTTATCTTCTCCTCAGTGGCTTCAGGATTCAGACCCCCTACAAAAATTTTCTTTACTGGGTCTTTCTTCATAGCCATGGCTTTTTTGGGGTCAATGACACGGCCATCCAGCCTATGCTCCTTCTGGTCTAGAACCTGTTCCAACAGAGGGGAGTTGGGTTCTAACTCAGCAGCATGACCTGAGACAAGGATCTTCTTTCTCTCAGCCATAAGACTCCAACACAGGCACACAAAATTGCTTCATCCCCTCCACACTCTACCCTCAACCTGACTTCCCAACCCAATCTCCAGACTTCACCTGGTTTACCTAAACACTTATAAATCTATCCTGAACCCACACCCAAGTCTGTTGACCATGCCCCGCACCCCTCTTCTTCCCAGCCAGTCACAATTTAAGGCGGTAAAGCAGCAGAAACTTAAAACACAGGCTAGAATTAGGCTGCTAGGGATGGAATCCTCACAATCCATGTGATCTTTCCTACTTAACCTTCTGTTTTTTGCAAAATGAGGTTAAAGTAATGCCTAACTCTTAGCAACTGTGGGCTCTCTTCTAATCTTCTCAATGAAATGTTTGCTTTAGCAAGGTCCAGAATAGGCACAGGATAATAAATGGTCCACAATAAACCTTCCTAGATCACCCCAGCCCATACTCACTCCACCATTTAATCTCTACTTTTAATCCCTTCGAAAAGGATAGGATAAACTCTCAACCTCTCTGCTCTTCCCAAGGCACTCAACTGTGCAAAACACATAAGCCAATCATGGTCTGAGAATGATATCTTAGAATACACTGAGACTTCTGATTATGAACTACCCGGCTTACCTTCTCCACACTGGCTGCATCTTTGAAGAGGATAAATCCAAACCCTCTTGACCGGCCAGTGTTTGGATCCATTTTTATTGTACAGTCAACGACCTCTCCAAACTTGGTAAAATAATCTTTTAGATCCTTTTTGCTGGTATCCCAGCTCAGGCCACCAACGAACATTTTTCTGAAATAGTGGGGTGAGACACATGGCAACAAGCCTTATAACCAAGCTATGATTTTGGAAGGATAGGCCCTGTCAAAGCTCTCACTGAAAGGATTAGAAATAAAGCCACCATTCGGAACAGGGCTCCACCTCTGGAAGATGTTAACGAGTCTCCCCTACCCTTCCAAACTCAACCTTGACCCTAATAAAGCCTCAGGTGACTCCGTACCCTAAGCTGGTTGAGGAAAGCAAGCACAACCTGGCCGGAGAGCTAGGACCTGAGGTCTCACAACCGGAAGGAATCTAATCTGTCTACCAACTATGTATCAAGACACTCCGGTCCCTGCCACCTCCGATCACTTCAAGGAACTCGAGGCTTCCGGGGCCGAGTCAGAGTTCAGACCGGGACTCCGCCCTCGGCAGGAGCCAGAGGAGGGAGGCCCGGGTGCGCGCCAACTCCGCCCACGCAGCCCGCGACCCGCCAGGCCCCGGCTCCGAGCGCACTCCCCTTCCGGGCCGCCTGCCGCAGGTCCCCGCGCCAGCGGCCCTGGGGCGGCGCCAAAGTCGACCCAACAAACTCTTGCAAACTCCAGCGCGCGCCGTAAGCGGGCGGCGCGGAGTTGCCGGTCTGCGGGCCGCGAGCAGGCCCCGGCCGCCCGCCCCTCCCCCCGCCGCGTGGCGCCAACAAAAGGCGGCCCCGGAACAAAGGCGGCGCCCCCGTCGGCCCGCAGCAGCACTTACCCCGCGTCCTCCTCATTCTTGCTGGCGTTGATCTGGTCGCCCTCGGCGCCGTTCTGGTTGCCGGCCTGGGGCGCCGCGCTCCCGCCTCCAGCGCCCGCCGCAACGCCGGTACCGGTCCCGGCCGGCGACTCGCCTTCAGGGGCAGCCTCATGTCCGTTCTCGGTGGCTCCCGTCGTCTCCATGGGCTGCTCTTCACCCGCTTCCGACATGCTAGGCCGAGGCGCGCGGCTCCTGCAACGAGCAGCCACGGCGCGTCAGGCCGGCGCCACTCCCGCCCAGACTCCCGCCCGCGGGCCCGGCCGCTCACCTCGCCGCCGATGACGCCGCGGGGCCCGCTCGTCCCCACCCGCCGAGAAGGCACCGCGGGCTCGGCCGCGCTCACGCTCGCGCTGCCGGGCCTTTCCCCCGTCTACCGACGGAGCCGCTGCGACCTCGAGCTCTCCTATTCCGCCTCCGCAGCTACACAACCCCACCGACTCCACAGCCCGCCCCGGCCGCGCGGTGCCGCCGCCTGACAATGCCGACTCGTGGCGCTCTTTATAATGCCGGAGCAGAGGCCACCACGCAACAAGGTGCATACTCATTGGCTTTGCCGGTCTGTCACTCAGCCCCGTGCCGGCTTCCCATTGGCCACAGCGGCGCGCGCACGGTCGATCCGGGCGGGCTTTGTCCTCATTTTAGAATCCGCGCGAGCCGGGGCCTTGCGGAGGGTTGCCGGGTCTGGTGGCTTGACGGTTCTGTCCCGAGCGGCCGGCGGTCTGAGCCCAGCACTGGAGAGGTGCAAGACTGACCCTTCGCCTTCTGAGGCCGTAGACCCTGGTCTCCGTGCGCCCTAAACCAGCACTGGCAGCCCTGGCCACTCCATTTCCCGAAAGAGGAAACTGGACTCCAGGAAGTCTCGGAAATCAAGGTCGCCCGGCTGGAAGTGCAGAACCCGACCTTCGGAGATTGGGCGCTAGTGTCCTCCAAGCCCCAGGAAATTGGGACGGAACCCGCCGTCCCCCTTGACCTTGGTGCCGTCAAAGCCACTCGCTCCAGCCCCTTCTGCCGCCTCCCCGCGACGCGAGAAGCGAGGAGGGGGCGGAGTTCGCCGGCTGGCCAATGGTGCTCCACGCGGGAGAAACGGTGGGACTGCGGTGTACCCCATTCTTAGGTCGCTTGGCACCACCTTGACGATTAGCATCACATTTTTACTTTTGATTACTTAATATCTTCAATTCGTTTATTTTTGCCGAAATCTGTTTTTTAAGAATACACCATTTCCTTGAAATCATGCAGTTTTGGGGAAGGGAAGAATAGTTCTCTTTTTCTAATATACAAAACCCCTTAATACTTATTTATCTTCTTGACCACCAAGCTTGAAAGGCCTGTATAGTCATGATTCCTTTTAACCATATGAGTGAGAAATACCAAATGAAGAAGGATTAAAACTTCTGAAGCTTGGGGATTGCCAAATAACAGCAGAACACAAGTAGCTGACATCTCCCACTGGAATCCTGTGGCCAGGCCCAGTGTGGTGGGCTGGGCATTCTGTTTTCTCATCTGGTCTCTTAACAACCCTATGGAAGTTGACAACCAGTTTATAAATGAGAAAACAAGCCCAGAGCCCTGGTCTGAGGCTCACTTCCTAAGCCAACCTGCTCAGTCATGTCTGGCAACCCAATGGTCCCAAAGAGCCTGACTATAGTCGCTACAGTCTCCTCTGTCCATGGGATTCTCCAGGCAAGAATACTGGAGTGGATAGCCATTCCCTTCTACAGGGGATCTTTCCAACCCAGGGATCGAACCCAGGTCTCCTGCATTGCTAGCAGATTCTTTACCATCTGAGTCACCGGGGAAGCCCAATGAAGTTGCCATGAGAATGTAAAATGTCACAATTTCACATCTGGAAAAAAATAAATTTCAAAAAATCTTAAGGTTTAGCCACACAATGCTGCATCTCCCCCAAGGTATCAACCACCTAGAGCTGGGACACCCACCCCCAAGCAAATGCCACTGGTTCATCCCAAGGCTCACATGACCATGTCACTTTCAGGCTAGATTCACATATCTCTATAAAACCTTGGTCACTCCATAAAACTTTGGTCACTCCATAAAACCTTGGTGGTAAGGCTTACAGGGAAGTCCCTAACTCTCCACCCCAGTCTTTGCTCACCTACAGAAATAAGAATCAGGGTTTTTGGTCACAGGCAATGATGGGCACAACTGACCCATCAACAAAGAAAATTCAGGTAATCAAGGTCAAGTTTAGCTGCAGGACGTAACCACTGAGGGCATGTGTGTGTTAGTCACTCAGTTGTGTCCAACTCTTTGCAGACCCATGGACTGTAGCCCACCAGGCTCCTCTCTCCATGGGATTTTCCAGGCAAGAATATTGGAATGTGTTGCCAGTTCCTTCTCTAGGGCATCTTCCCCACCCAGGGATCAAACCCTGGTCTCCCACATTGCAGGCAGATTCTTTACCGTTTGAACCACTAGGAAAATCTGCTCTTGTCCAGTTGGATTCCATTAGCACAATTTGGGAAATGCTTTCAATGACATGTCGAGTCTGAAGGATGACAACATTTGGATGGTGCTTCACAGTTTGCAAAATACCTTCACCAACCTTGCTTTTATAGAGCTTCAAAATAACTTTGTATGCAATTATCCATAGTTTATACACAAAAGCACTTAAATTACACAGCTAAAATCTTAGCCACAAAGTCAACACTTCCAACTCTACGTGGTTTCCAGTGCTGACTACTGTAGGACAAGGGGGCTCTGAGCTTCTGAGTTCTTTGGTCAGATTATATATATTATATATATATATATATATATATATATATATATACTATAATATATATATTATATATATTATACCTCAGATTAAGTGATTTTGAGGCTTAAAGGAAACATACTTTATAAAGAACTGCAGACAAATGGGGGTCAGTCTCAATACAGAATGTTTTTACATTGTACCCAAGAGTGCTTCTGACAAAGGCAGGTCACCAGGCTGTTTGGAACCAGCAGGAAGTCCCTTTGACACAAGGGACTCTTGTTATTTGGTCTGAATTACAGACCTGGGTTGAGTGCATATTCTAAAACAATGAGGTTCTCAAATCAGCAAGGAGCCCAGTAACCACAGCGTAGAATGGAGAGGGTAGACACAAAATGAATTTTGAAAGTTGTTTAAATTACATAAATTTTTCTATTTATTTATTTATTGGGTCTGGGCCTACAAGGTGGAAACTGCAAAAGTTAATTGCAAATATGTTGACTGTTGTGGCTGACTCCCATATGGGCCACTTCCTTCACCACAGCTCCACGAGCTTCAGCTCCTTTGCTTCTGGGCTGACTCTGGCTCCAGCTGGAGAAGACTTTCTAAAACACAAGTCAGATCTTGTCACACTCTGCATGAAAACTCTGGCTGACTCCCCAGTACTCTAAGGATGAAGTCTGAATACGGGTAAGAGAGACATCTGAGGCTCACAGAAATCCTTGCCCTCCTCCCTCCAACCTCTCTTCATCTTGAGTAGAAGAGTCAGTTGAGACTGGATACCTCCCCCAGATCTCTTTTTTCCTGGACACCATGTGTTCTGCATGGCAGAGCTACATTATAGAGAAGAGCTATTTAACCCATGTCAGACTTGATGTAAGAAATGAACCTGTACTGGGTCAAGCCACTGAGATCTCTAATTGCAGCCTAGTCACACCTGACCATTCCACATGGCTTGAGCCACCCCAGTCACAGCTCATGCTCAGCTTTCATGCTAGCCGTGCTGATTTCTTCTATTTCCTGGAACTCACCTGCACTCTTCTCTTTCCACATGCTGTTCCCTCTACCTCAAATACTCTTCCACAGATTTCACCTGCCTACCCTGCATATCTCTTTTGGGTTGAATTGTATTGCCACGAAAGATCTGTTCAATTCCCAACCTGTGGTGCCTGTGCCTGTGACCTTATTTGGGACTAGGGTTTTGCAGATGTAATCCAGTTAAGATGAGGTCAGACTGAAGTAGGTGGCCCCTTAATTCAATAAGACTGATGCCTTATAAGAAGAGAAGACACAAAAACAGACACGAGGAAAACACTGTGTGATGACGGAGGCAGAGACTGGAATGATAAGTCTACAAACCAAGTGCCTTGGTCAATTTAGGCTGCTGTAACAAAATACTATGGTCTGGGTGCCTTAAACAACAAACTTATTTCTCACAGTTCTAGAAGCTAAGAAGTCCAAGATCAAGATTTCTGATAAGGACCTGCTTCCTAGTTTGCAAATGGCTATCTTCTTGTATCTTCACATGGCAGAAAGCATAGAGAGAAGCAAGCTCTCTCATATCTCTTCTTAAAAGGGCACTACTTACATTATGAGGACCCCACCCTCATGACCTCATCTAAACCTAATTGCCTCCCAAAGGCCCCACTTCCAAATATAATCACAGTGGGAATTATCTCAGCATTTGAATTTGGAGGAACACAAACATTCAGTCCATAACACAAAGGGATACCAAGGATTACTAGCAACACCAGAAGCTAGGAGAGAGGCATGGAGCAGATTCCCACCTAGAGCCTTCAGAGCAAGTGTGGCTCTGCCAACACCTTGATTTTGATCTTCTAGCCTCCAGAACTGTGAGACAATAAATTTCTATTGTTGATACACCCCTCAGCTGGTAGTGTTTTGTTATGGCACCCCTAACTGACTAATCCAACATACATGGGAATTCAGCTTCCTCCAGAAAGTGGTCTGTCAGGCCCCAAGGAAGGGAGCCTCTCAGAACACAGACCACACAGTATTGACACTGACCATGAGCTCAATGAGATCCTGCACCAGGGCTGTCTCCTTCACCTGGACACCTGCAGTGGGCACCACAATACTTGCAGAATGAATAAAAGAATCTCCTAACCCAAAGTGACACGTGGATTCCTAATGGGCTGAATCTGTCAGATGTGCTTGCTTGCCTATACAATGTCTTGAACATTGTAAAAAATATATATATATATTTGCCAACATTTATAAAGCATATTTCTACAAAATGTTACATTTCCAGGTACTTTTGGAAAATTTTTAGATGAAGTCACACTGGGCCTCAGTGTCACATGTTCACACTCAGCGGGAGCTGAGTCATACTGCCCCTCAGCAGGTGGAGCAGGTGCTGTCCAGCTCATTCCAGCCCCTACAAGGTCCCAGTGTCTTGCTCCTGGTCCCTCTAAACTTGTCTCATCAACTGAAACCATTAGGGATGCCAATCCCTAGCTAGGCCTCCATGAAACTCAGCTTCTTCATCTGTAAAACAGGGATGACAACACCTGCCTCTCAGCTCTCCTGCAGGGATCAAGGACTGTCTGCCAAGAGTTTAGCATAGTGCCAGTAGGTATAACTGTCATTGTTAGTGCTAGGACTGCTGACAATAATAATATTAGCTTTCAGGGACAACTCCTTCACTTGAGGAGCTCCCCATCACAATCAAATCCTCAAAACAGAAGTGGAAGACCTGGAGAAGCTCTACTACCCAGCATCCCCCACCTGCTAAGATGACATTCTTGCGACAGCCACCTGTGCCTAGTTTGAGTCTCAGAGGCAGCCTCTGC
This sequence comes from Giraffa tippelskirchi, assembly GCF_054371585.1. Lineage (NCBI taxonomy): Eukaryota > Metazoa > Chordata > Mammalia > Artiodactyla > Giraffidae > Giraffa > Giraffa tippelskirchi. The sequence continues at coordinate 114,379,651 of NC_137280.1, read as the reverse complement.
CTAGCAGAGACCAATCAGAATTGCCTAGGACACCCTTCTGGAATCAGACCTTAATGGAATATGTGGTTCATGTACAGACCTAACCCTCCCCATCTCCTCTGAGCTCGCAAGGCTGCATTCAGTGGCTACAGCATGCAGAGGGGCCCAGCCTGGCTTCATGTCCCAGATCTCCTGTGTAGCTTCTAAGACTATATTTAGAGCCATAAGGTGGAAGGGGCGTGGGTCACTAAATGACCCTGTGGAAGAACACCACTTCTCTAGCCTGAATACCACCTGGGACTGTTATCTGTAAGAAAGGGACCCACGTCCCTTCCATCTTGTGGCCCTAAATCCAGGCCCCTGTGGCTAGATTCTCACTTTTTACAGTATTCTGGGCACAGACCATTGGACAGGGATGGATTCAGGACACAGTGCTGCTGACCAGGTCATGGAAAACCTGTGAAACTGGAAAATACCCACCTCCCCTCTGAAAGGCAGCAACACCTACTCATCAGAGCAGCCTTGGGGGCTTTTGTTTGTGTGTGTGTGTGTGTGGTTTATCCCTGCCACTAAGTCAGGGTGGCCTCAGGGGTCTCTCCATTTCAACTTTAGTATCTGATTACACAACAATTCATATATTCATTCATTTACTAACAGCTCGGGCTTCAACTGCCATCAGCGTGCCCCTCAGGACAGATCTGTTTTTTGAACTGTAAACCCACATGAGTCACTATCCCTCAACATCTCTCCTGAAATGTCCCCAAGGCCCCTCCATTTCAGCATGTCTAAAAGAGAATACGTGGCGTTCCCCTGGGCCCAGACCCTCTGCCAGTGCTCTTGGCCACGAAGAATGCCTCTGCCACCCACCTGTGCAGGCCAGGAACCTGGCTGGACCAGCCTTGATGCCCCTTTCCCCACTCCTCCCTTATCCAATCCATCACCTAGACCCCAATGTGCCTTTATGACTGTCATCTGCACTAAGGTTTGCACTATGGGAATATCAGTCAGGGCAGGATACCCTGTGTACCAAATAGATCTAAAAGCCATGGAAGATTTTCTTACAGATAACAGTCCCAGGTGGTATTCAGGCCAGAGAAGCGGCTGTCTTCCACAGGGTCATTTAGGGACCCATGCCGCTTCCATCTTATGGCTCCACCAGCCCCTCAGGCCTTGTCATCGCAAGCAGCTGGCAGAAGGAAACACACAGAGAGGAACTGGTGTGAAGCTTGATGGCCCAGGCCTGGAAGGGGCACACGTGGCTCTCACTCACTCTCCATGGGCTGGAACTCTGTTTGTGGCCTTGCGTTACTGCAAAGGGCGCTGAGAAATAAGCTGAGGTATTTGCACAGGGAAGGCAGGGACAGAATGGGTGCTCAGTTTTTCACACTAGGCTTCAACAACTGCATGTTAGTGACAGTGAACAGAGACTAGAGGAAAGCTTCCCGTCAGTCAGCCTGCCTTTCAGGGACCGCCACCAAGTGCCAGAACTATCAGAGGCCACCCCTGCCCTTGTCCTTGGAGCAGGTCTGCTTTCTACTTGGTAAGATGAACACCGTATCAGGGAAGCACAGGAGGACAGGGACACACAGGAGAGACATGAACCAAGACTGGGAAGTGGGCAGGAAGGACAAGGCTTTTCACATGAGCAGATGCTGGGCTGTGCCATGGAGACTGAATGGGGGTTCTTCAGACAGGGACCAGGGAGAAGGGGTGTGAGGCAGAGGAGACCAACTGAGCAAAGGCTCAACATTCGAGAAAGCAGACTGTTCAGAGAACTGCAAGTAGCCCTACGTGACAGAGGGGAGTTGAGACTGTGTTGCTGGGCAGTTTTACAAGCCATGACAAAGAGTTTCATTTATCTACAGGAAACAGGAAGTCAGTGAGTTCTGTGATGACAATGGTCCATGAAAGGAGGGGGTGATGAGAGACATTAAGGAGGGTATGTGGCTACAATCCTGACTCCATGCACAGGGGTGAGATGGCAAGTAAGGATGGAAAGTTGGACCAGAACCACCAGGTGGAGGGCCTTGAATGCCAGGCCTGACAAGCAAGGCAGAGGGTGAGCACTGTCTGCCTCTCTCAAGGAGAAAACAATTCCACGACAGGTGATGACCCCCTCGCTTCCTTCCTGTGCCTGCCTCCAGCACCACAGTCTATTTGTCCGTTTCTTCTGGTACATTAGTCCCTAACGGCTAGGAAAGGATCGAGAGATTACCCATTTCAAAGATGAAGTCCAAATCACTCATTACCAGGGAAGAAAACCCAAGGTTAGGGAAGGGAGAGTCTCTTAGTCCATTCAAACTGCTATAGCAAACTGGTTCAAAATTGGGAAAGGAGTACGTCAAGGCTGTATGTCAGCCTGTTTATTTAACTTGTATGCAGAGTATATCGTGTGATATGCTGGGCTGGGTGAAGCTCCAGCTAGAATCAAGATTGCCGAGAGAAATAGCAGTAATCTCAGACATGCAGATGATACCACCCTAATGGCAGAAAGTGAAGAGGAACTAAAGAGCCTCTTGATGAAGGTGAAAGAGGAAAGTGAAAAAGCTGGCTTAAACTCAATGTTCAATAAACGAAGATCATGGCATCTGGTCCCATCACTTCATGGCAAACAGATGGGGAAACAATGCAAACAGTGAGAGAGTTTATTTTCTTGGGCTCCAAAATCACTGAGGATGGTGACTGCAGCCATGCAATTTAAAGACACTTGCTCCTTGAAAGAAAAGCTATGACAAACCTAGACAGTGTATTAAAAAGCAGAGATAGCACTTTGCCAACAAAAGTCCGTATAGTCAAATCTATGGTTTTTCCAGTAGTCATGTATGGATGTGAGAATTAGACGATAAAGAAGGCTAAGCACCAAAGAGCTGATGCTTTTGACCTGTGGTGTTGGAGAAGATTCTTGAGAGTCCCTTGGACTGCAAGAAGATCAAACCAGTCAATCCTAGATGAAATCAACCCTAAATATTCACTGGAAGGACTGATGCTGAAGCTGAAGTTCCAATACTTGGGCCACCTAATGCAAAGAGCTGACTCATTGGAAAAGACCCTGATGTTGGGAAAGATTGAAGGCAGGAGAAGGGGACGACAGAGGATGAGATAATTGGGTGGCATCATCGACTCAATGGACATGTGTTTGAGCAAGCTCCAGGAAATGGTGAAGGACAGGGAAGCCTGGTGTGCTGCAGTCCATGGGATTGCAAAGAGTTGGACACAACTGAGCAACTGAAGAACAACAATAGACTACATTGCCTATAAATAACAGAAATTTATTTCTCATGGTTCTGGAGGCTGAGAAATCCAAGATGAAGCACCAACAGACTGGATGTCTGGCAAAACCCACTTCCTGGCTCTCAGATGGCTCTCTTCTCCCTCTTACTCCTTTTTCAACTAGCAGAAGGGATAAGAGAGCCCTGTGGGGTCTCTTTTATAAGGGTACTAATCCCATTCTCAACGGGTCTACCCTCATGACCTAATGACCTCCCAGGCCCTACCTCTTAACACCATCACCCTGGGGAGGGGCAGAGGGGCAGTGTTAGGATTTCAAGATATGAATTTGGTGGGGAGCACATTCAGTCTCTAGCAGGGAGTAATATGTCCAGTGGCACCAGGTCTAGAAGCCAGGCCTCCATGTGCCATGTTCTCTCAGCTCCTCTAGCACCCTCCCAAGCTCCCGGCACTTGGGAAACAAGTGACCAGAGGCATGCTGAGTATTTCATCCTGTCACCTCAAGTGCTGAGTGTAAGAGACCACACATATGAACAGAGAAACCCCACCTTTCTCCTACAAGCTAAGAAACAGGAATCCACACACGGGCACCATCTCCTTGGCACCTCCCACCCTCTTCTCCTTCCAGAGGACATGGCAAAGCTAGCTCCTGGATGTGAACACCAAGTGCATGGAGCCATAGCTCTGACAGTCATGTTTGCTCCCAGCACAAGGCCAGCGTAGGCAGGACTGCCAATGCTGGGCAGAGGGGGCTGAGGAAAGAGGAATGATCTCTAGCCATGAGACTCTCTTAATGTGAAAAGCAAGGATTTTGGGGGTAGATGCTGCCACTTAACATTCTGTTTCCACATTCTGCCAGTGAACTGGCCAAACCACTTCTCCAAGTAGGGGGCACCATCTAGGCTCAGAAAAGAAGATAAATGCATACTGTCTCCCGATCCAAGGGATTTGAGGGATGTAAGCTCCTCAAGGCAGGGTCCTCATTCCACACTTCCTCACCTGGCTGACTGCTCAGCAACCTCTTGCATCTCAGAAGCTGTCTTGCCCTCCAACTTCTCATGGCTGCCCCCTAAACAATTCAATCCCACTGCAGCCCCCTGACCACCACCAACCTAGGCCCGCAGAAGCCAAGAGGCAGAAGCCTCTTTGGTCTGCATATCCATTTCACCCTGGCCTTCCACCTCCCCTTAATGAAATCCATGTCCCCATACGCCCCTACTCACCACTCCTGAATGCCTCCTCTCGCTTCCCTCAACACAAGTGGAGGGAGGGGCCGTCTCACCCTCCACTCCCCAGTCTCATTCCATGAGCAGCACTGCACTACAGAAATACGATGCACACCACAAACGCAAAAGCATGGACAATTGAACATTTTCTAATATAAAAGACTAGTACAAAATTAGTAAAATAGTAAAAAAAAAGGTGATGAAACTAATTTTTAATAATATATTTAATGTAGACTAATCCACACAAAATATTATAATTTCAATATGTAATCAGCATAGAAAATTATTGAGACATTTTGCTTGTTTTTTTTATATTGCCTGAAATCCAGTGTGTATTTTACACTTACAGTGCATCTTAGTCCAGACTACACACTTTTCAGGTGTTCAGTAGCCACATGGGGCCAGGGGCCACTATACTAGACAGCATAGATCTAGACCAGGGGTTGGCAAACCAGGGCTCACAGCCTAGATCCGGCTGGCTTACTGTCTGATTTTGTGTGACTCTTGAACAAAAAGTGATTTTTGGGGGGTGAGGGGGCACACCTCGAATCTTATGGAATCTTAGTTCCCTGACCAGGGATAGAACCTAGGTCTCCTGCAATGGGAGCACAGAGTTCTAAGCACTGGACTGCCAGAGAATTCTCAAGAGTGATTTTTTAATATTTTTAAATGAATGAAAAAAATCAAAAGAATAATACTTCATGACACAAATTCTATGAAACTCAAAGTTAGTATTTATAAGTAATGTTTTAAATTCTGTCAATAAAAATATATGGAAATATGCTTCATCTCTTCTTATATTTTTACTTATCTACATAATACCCTCTAAATTTTCCTCTTGGCCCACACAGCAGAAAATATTTACTATCTGATCCTAAACAGGGAAATGCTTGCCCAGTTCTATCCTAGGCCCTTCTCCTGCTCCCTAGACTCCAATACAGGAGCTACAGGTCTGGCTTTGAAATCAAAAGGCTCAGCTCAAATCCCAGCTCCCCTGCATCCCAACTCTGGGATTTAGAACAACTCATTTCCCCTTTGGGGGCCTCCATTTTCTTCATTTGAAAGTCAGGTCAGCACTCAAGTGGGTGTAAAGAGGGTGAAAACAAACCCATTGCCAGCCACAGAGCAGGTCACTCATCCACTTGTTTCCGGTCCTCCAGGCTCTTCCAGTTTCCAGTCTTCACATCTCCAGGTACAACACCTGTCTACCAAGCCCCCCTCACCTCACTCAGTACCTCATCCAGGTGACAACTGCACCAGTTGCCTTCTCCCAGCATCCTCAGCAATCTCGGCCTCCACTGGCAAAAGCCCCATTTTGTTGGCTTTTGAATCATTCTGGTGGCACAAACCTCTGTCGACCTAGAAGAGCCTCCCATCTCCCTCACCAAATTCTGTTTCCTCCAAGATGACACCCCTGAAGCCCCAGCAGTGCCCTTTGGCTCACAGCTCTGCCCCTCTGCGGGCCTGACTTCTGCCGTGCCTGAGAGGTGATCTGGCTTGCGCACAGCTGTGGTTCTTCCAGGTGAGGACCAATTCCGGGCCCAACCCAGGCCAGCCCTCGGCACACACAAGGGTCTCAACAAATACTTTAGACTGGCCTAGTGAGGCATGGGCCAGATTTCCAGGGCCATGTCGTTTCTTTCCCCTCTAGCTCCATGACAAAAATCTCATCAATTCTGACATCCGACATGATAATCCTGGCTGCTCCCTGTTTCAACAGAGCCTCCTCCCAGGGACGCCCTTACCAATCTTGCCCAGTCCTAACGGCTTCTGCTTTTCTAGAACCAGCTCCAGTCATGCTCTCTCCCAAGCCAATGTCAGTGTGGTCACCAGCTTATGTTAGGCTAGTGTAGGCTCTAGCTCAGGGCCCACCAATCTTCCTTTGTCACATCCTGCCAGTAAATCTTTTCCTGCTGGGGAAGTGTTTCTTATAAAATTGACCCTCCCTTTAACTGTTAGGTCAGAACTCCTTCCAGCAATGAAGAACAAGGGCCTAGAATTGAACTTATTGCCAACAAGTACTCTTGGCCCCAATTAATGTTCCTCCATTTGGCCAAAAAGGTGAGAACTAGCCTCCCACTGGTGGGGCTTTGAGCCCTGACCCATGATGGGATCAGCTTCCTCATGCCAATCACCAGATTTTCCTTCTACCTGCTAGCCACCTCTCAGTTTCCTTTTTTTCCCTACATTTTTTATTGAGATATAATTACATATCATAAAGTCCACCCACTTACAATGTACAATTCGATGGTTTTAGCATATTCACAGAGTGGGGCAATGGTCACTATACTCTCAGGTTAGCACACTTTCATCACCTAGAAAAGAAACCCTTTACCGGTCTTCACCCTTTACCCTTTACCCTTACCCTTTAACCCTTTACCCTTACCATCCTCACTCTCCCTCTAGCTCCCACAACCACTAACCTACTTTCTGTCTCTATAGATTTGCATATTCTGGACATTTTATATAAATGGAATCATATAATATGTAGCTTTTAGTGTCCGGCCTCTTTCATTTAGCATAATCTTTTCAGTGTTCATCCATATGATAGTGTGTGTCAGTATCTCATTCCTCTTTATTGCCAAATAATTTTCCACTTCTTTTGCTGGTTCCCTGGCAGAGGCTGAATCTCAAAATGCTGAAGCACCCCAAAGCTCAATCCTCTTCCCCTCTTTGTCCCTATCTAACTTATATGCAGAGTACATCATGAGAAACGCTGGGCTGGAAGAAGCACAAGCTGGAATCAAGATTGCTGGGAGAAATATCAATAGCCTCAGATATACAGATAACAACACCCTTATGGAAGAAAGTGAAGAGGAACTAAAAAGCCTCTTGATGAAAGTGAAAGAAGAGAGTGAAAAAGTTGGTTTAAAGCTCAACATTCAGAAAACTAAGGTCATGGCATCTGGTCCCATCACTCCATGGGAAATAGATGGGGAAACAGTGGAAACAGTGTCAGATTTTATTTTTCTGGGCTCCAAAATCACTGCAGATGGTGATTGCAGCCATGAAATTAAAAGACGCTTACTCCTTGGAAGTTATGACCAACCTAGACAGCATATTAAAAAGCAGAGACATTACTTTGCCAACAAAGGTCCGTCTAGTCAAGGCTATGGTTTTTCCAGTAGTTATGTATGGATGTGAGAGTTGGACGGTGAAGAAAGCTGAGTGCCGAAGAATTGATGCTTTTGAACTGTGGTGTTGGAGAAGACTCTTCTGAGTCCCTTGGACTGCAAGGAGATCCAACCAGTCCATCTTAAAGGAGATCAGTCCTGGGTGTTCATTGGAAGGACTGATGTTGAAGCTGAAACTCCAATACTTTGGCCACCTCATGCGAAGAGTTGACTCATTGGAAAAGACCCTAATGCTGGGAAGGATTGGGGGCAGGAGGAGAAGGGGACAAGAGAGGATGAGATGGCTGGATGGCATCACTGACTCAGTGGACATGAGTTTGGGTAAACTCTGGGAGGTGGTGATGGACAGGGAGGCCTGGCGTGCTGTGATTCATAGGGTCGCAAAGAGTCGGACAGGACTGAGCGACTGAACTGAACTGAACTGAACTCAGTTCTTGGGTGATCTCATTCAATCTCTTGACAGAAAACAACACCTGTATGCAAATGACTCACACATCTCTCTATCCAGCCCTTTTCCATGAGTTCCAGACACACAGGTCCCACAGCCTCTTCCATATCTCTGCTTGGTCATCTCAGCCATCAGGTTTGACACAACCAATTCAAGAGAACCACAGTCTGAGATCAGTTATGAGTGGTGATGGAAGAATGCTAGTAAGGCTTAGAAGATAAAGAATTCACCTGCAATGCAGGAGACTTGGGTTTGATCCCTGGGTCTGGAAGATCCCCTGAGGAAGGGAATGTCTACCCACCCCAGTATTCTTGCCAGGAGAATTCTATGGACAGGGGAGGCTGGAGGGCTACAGTCCATGGGGTTGCAAAGAGTCAGACATGACTGAACGACTAACACTTTCATTTCCACAATTCACTTCATAAGCAAACATGCTCTAACAGCACATTAACAATATACAAGGAAGGTTTGCTCCACAAATACAAGGATTATTTAATATTAGGAACTCTGTTAATATAAATACCATGTTAATAGATAAAATAAGAAAGAAGTCTCAATACATGTTAACAAGGCAATTGATAAAATTCAACATATATTTTTAGTAAACCTTCTTGATAAAAATATTGATAGAATAAGGTAAGTATTTATAAAAAACAACCCAAACAATCATCTTCCGGAAGCACTTTCATTAAAGTAAGAAGAAACACAAGTTGTCTTCTTCCGTTCATTATTTAACCTTTTTTGGGGGTACAACAAAAGCAGTTGGACAAGAGAAAGAAACTAGAGGTATAAAAACAGGAAAAGAGTAGATAAAACCATCATCATTTGCAGATAATATGAAAACAGAAAACCCAAAACCCAGGACACTATTCCAAACTATAAAAGAAGTCAATATGGTGGCTTTTGTATATGCCAACAACACTTGAAGATATAAAAGAAGGACCTAAAACACCTAGGAATACACTTAACAAGATAAAGATGAAGAAAATTTGAAATACTGAGCACACAAAAGATCTGAGCAAACAGGAAGATCCAACATTAGGAAGATGTCAACCTCTTGTAAACATTTGATGAAATAATCTGCTAATGCTATCCTGATAAAAATACCAAAATGTAATAGGAACAATCTCCTACTGAAAAAAGCAAGACGCGTGCTACCATTTCTATAAAAAGGAGGCAAGCATTTGTATATAGATAAGATATGGACTATCCATAGGAGGTGAAGTAGGAAATGGGTCTCATTGGTTGCTTTTGGTTAGTAAAATGGGTAACTGAAAGAGGGTGGGAGGGACACTTTTCACTGTATACCTTTTGAGTAAAATTTTGAACCATGTGAATACGTTACTTATTCAAATTTTTTAAAAACTGAAAATAATATTCCTAGTTTTAAAAAAATATTTTAACGGCTTTGTGTTGCCAGCAAGTGATTTAGGTATCTAAAACCTTTCATTATTGGGCTCCAAGTCATGGAGTTACAGATGGTAACGAGGAGGTGAGGATAGGAGAAGCCACCACCACCATCATCATCCAAATCAAGGAACTACAGTGAGCTACAGCCCATGTACCAAATGTAGCCCACTGTCTTTTTTTTCAAAAATAAAGTTTTATTATAAACTCCACATCCATTTGTTTACATACTGTCCATGCTGCTTTCATCTTGTAACAGCAGAGCTGAACCCTTGCAACAGAGATTGTGTAGCCTGCAGCACTTTAACAGAAACATCTGCTGACTCCTCATCTAAATCAAAAGGACTCTGACACCCAAGGTCTCCCTATCAAACCCCAAACATTCTTAACCCAGTTTCTTCCCCAGTCTGCTCCACTTCAGCCTGTCTTCCCTCCTCTCGTGAAGAAAGAAAAAAATAAATCTCTCCATCCACGCGTAGAAAAGGAAGGCCTGGACAGACACTGAGGATGGTCGGGTTTCTGTTCCTCCTCAGTGATGCTGGGGGCTGAGGAAAAGGAGCACAGGACTAGCAAGGGGGCCACCTGCTGCTCCCTGAATCCCACCTCTCTCTAATCCCAGCTAAAGACTGACTGAGGGAGGAAGGGAAGCCTGGCCCCTGGTTTGCCCTGTGGTCTGGGGAAAGTCCCTTCCTCCTCAAGCCTCATTAAGCCTCTGTTACCGGAGGAGAGGGAATAGATAAGTCCCAAAGACGCTTCCAGTTTTCACATTCTAGCAGTAAGACCATGACGTCCACGCCCCCCTCCAAAGGCAAAGTAAAAAACCAGCTGTCAGCAGAGCACAGCAATAAAAAGCTCACAAGCCAGAGACCGCCACAACCAATCTCGGTAATTCCTCACTGCTCTAGACGGTAGGTGTAAACTCAAAGGAGAGGAGGTGTGAGCCCAGTGTGAGAGGGCTGGGACCAGCCCACTTGACAGACCCCAAGCACAAGGGATGCAACAGAGCTTGGGCAGTGACAATGTCACCTGCTTTCTCCATCCTATCTCATGGAATCAACGACTCTGAGAGAGGCTTGGTGTCTGCAAGCAGCAGCCCTTCTCCTGCAACTCCCAGATCTCCACCTACATCTAGGACCCAGGTCTCCCTGCAGTTCCAGCCACACCTCCAGTGGCCAACATTTATCCAGCACTCACTTTCTGTGCATTTGATCCTTTCCACAACCTGATGAGGCGGGGGTGATTATCGTCAACTCCAAGTCCTCCTGGGCCTCTTTTCTCTGCTGGCCTGTCCTGACCTGCCCCATCACATGTGTCAATGTATCCAACAGTTGGTGTGTTCATTCTATTGTTGTTGTAACATATGACCACTTGCGCTTCCCTTGTGGCTCACCTGGTAAAGAATCCGCCTGCCATGCAGGAGACCTGGGTTCGACCCCTAGTTTGGGAAGATACTCTGGAGAAGGGAAAGGCTATCCACTTCAGTATTCTGGAGAATTCCATGGACTCTACAGTCCATGGGGTCACAAAGAGTTGGACACGACTGAGTGACTTTCACTTTCACTTCATGACCACTTTAGTGCCTTAAAACAATATCCTTTTATTCTCTCTCAGGTGTGCAGGTTAGAAGTCCAGGATGGCATGATTGGGTTCTTTGAGCAGTGTTTACAACGGTAAAATCAAAGTTTCCAACTGTTGTGATCTCTTCTGGCATTTGGGATCCTCTTCCTAGTTCATTACTGCTGTTGGCAGGTTTCAGTTCCTTGTGGTTGTAGGGCTGGGATCCTCATTTCCTGTTGGCCAGGGATCCTTCTCAGCTCCTTGCGGCTACTCTTTGTTCCTTCCAGGTGGCCTCCTCCATCTTCAGATGCCAGGTTCAAATCTGAGTCCCCTTCAGTCACCAGCAGAGGAAGCTCCTCAGACATACTGTCCATTCTCCTGTCTTCCCGCAGTTGCCTAAATGATCTTCCAAAGGCATAAAACTAACCAGGTTAGCCTCCACTCAAACTCTAGCCCCTAGTAGCATCAAGATCTAAACAAAATTCTGTAAAGTTCATTCATTCAAATGTTTTCTAAGCACTGACTCCCTGCCACATGTCAGATCCACAGACAGTCTCTGCCCTCCTGGAGCTTTAAGTGCTGTGAGACGGAGGGACCCCAACAACGAACATGGCTGTGGTAAGTGTTAGTGGGCCCACCAGGCTGTCTTCATCCCTGCCCTCCCCTTTCCATACCTCCAGGCTTTCCCAGCACCACCCCTACCCATTCCACAAATCTCAGTAGGAAGGAGCTTTTTCCCAGATCCCTTCCTAGGTTCCAGTTCAATACTCTTAGAGTTCCTGATGCTTCCCCATCATGGAACACAATAGTGGAATTCATATGGAACCTCTGGGGAGGCAAGGACTTTCTCTAGCTCACTAGCACTTCCTCCAATGCCTGGCACAGCGTTTGACACATACCAAATGCTCAGTACATTTTTTGGAATGAATGGAGAGTCTGATAGGCAAATGGTGGAGACGCAAACCTCCTCAGCATCCTCTCTACTCCTGATGGTTTGTCAACTCCACAGAAAATGCTGGCAGCAAAAACTCCAGCCATTCAGCTCTAGTCCATGGGTGCCTATGCTGGCATCCTCTGTCCTACCTGTAAATTGCAGCTGGAATCCCAGCTGGGATCAGCTATTTAAGGACCAGAGCTCATTCCATGGCACAAAGTCTGGCAGGCATGTCAGTGTTGATTCCAAAGAGGCCAAGGAAAGAGGATGAGATTTTCTGGGCCCACCAAGCTCAAGGATCTTGTTAAGCAGTGGGAGGCAGGATGGCACTGTGAAGACAGGGCAGGTTTTACATGCACGGACTTGCACACAGAAACACACACACACACACACACACACATCAACACACCACCAGCTTCTATCAAAACAGCAAAGAAAACAGCAGAGGAGAAATTTCTCTGATTTTTGAGAACATGCAAAGCCAATGGAAAAGGATAACAGAAAAGGAAGCAGGTGGTGAGAGCTGCATCCCAGGGGAGTCTTCTAGGGGGTGGCAGGGACGCTGCAGAGGAAACTTGCCTCAAATGGCATCCACAGGCTTCAGGATGGTGTGAATGGGAGTCAGACATTAACAGTGGTAGCATCGGCACCCACTGCCTCCTCCTCCTTCCAGGCAGCCCCAGAAGAAATTCCATCTGGGAAAAGCACGGTGTTGGTGGTCCTTAGTAGCATTTGCCTCAGGCTGCAACTGGGGATCCAGGGCTGACAATGGACTCAGCGGCCACCCTCTCCCTCTCTCCACCACAAGCTGGAGCCACAGTCCATGGCCCATGGCAGCTGCATTGGCACAAAGAGCCCGACCAGAACACCAAGCATCTCGCTGGACTGCCTCAGCTCCCATCTGTTAAGTGCCCAGATGAGGTGGTCCCTAGGGCCCCTTGGATTTCTAAAAATATCACCCTCCCCACTAATTTTCTCTCTGTCAAAAATCAAAGCCACATGCTACTGCCCACCCCAGGTCACTGGCTGGAAAAGCAGGAGGATAACCCTACTAAGAGGCAGTGTTACCAGTGTTATGGGTTAAACTGTGTCCCCCAAAACGATCTGTTCAAGTGCTAACCCTGGTACCTATGCACGTAACCTTATTTGGAAAGAGGGTTTTACAGAGGTAATCAAGTAAAGATGAGGTCTTTAGGGTGGGCCCTAATACAATAGGGCTGGTGTCCTTATAAGAAGGGGAAAATGCCATGTGACAACAGAGGCAGAGTTTAGAACGATGTGTCTCCCAGCCAAGGAACACCAGGGAAGGCCGCGACACCAGAAGCTAAGAGAAAGGCACAGAAGAGATTCTCCCCTAGAACCTGCAGAAAAAGCACAGCCCTGTGGATATCTTGATTTTGGACTTCTAGCCTCCAGGATTGTGAGACAATAAATCTGTGTTGTTTTAAGCCACCCAGTTTTCAGTACTTTATTAGTGCACCCTTTGGAAACTAATACACCCAGCCAGTCCCCAGGATCTGCTTATTGAACATATGAATACATCTCCTCCCCACCCCAGTCTATCACCATGAGGGAAGAGAGGAAGCAGGCCCAACCTTCATATAGGAAGGATTCAGGGCAAGAGTATAGATGGGGTTCTGGTCCCTCCTTTTCTATTTCCACCCGTCCCACTGTTCTGTATAGTTAGGGAACCATATGCACATATGTGCACACCCCAAGGCAAACGCCCATGCTCTGTCCACACGTCACCCACACACATCTTGGCCACCCTTCAGGGACAGTTCTCTCTCTGAAGAACAGATCAAGGGAGAGGGCTGGGCAGTCTGTAGTAATGGACTCAGGGCTGACTGGGTAGGGAATTACCACACTTGGAGGACTGGGGGTGGGGGCACACATCCCCTTGATCTTGCACATGTCTCATGCTCAGGCCCTGGCAGTGCCTGGTGGCCCAGAAGGCAACAGCCTGACATCCATCATGTGCCTAAGAGCACCAGGAGGTACTTCCCTGGCAGCATCTCATCTCAACCCTCATTCTATTTTAAAGGTGAACATAACTGAAGCATAGTAAAGTTGAAGAATTTGTCCATGGCTAAAAAGCTGACAAAGTACATTTTTGGGATCAAATCGTGATCTGTTTGACTCCCACTTTTTTTTCTTCATATAACCTTCTTTTCCCTATACCTGATTTAATTGGTAAACTGCCAAAACCGTATGAAATAGATTAAAAACAAACACATTTCTAAAAAACAAGCAGTACAGCCATCAAAGTAACTTAATACTAGAGAAGAATAGAGAGGCTGGAAATAGACCCAAACACATATTAGAATCTGGTATATCACAAAGGCATTTTAAATGAATGGATAGGAAGAGAAAGAATTCAATAAATGGCATCAGGACAATGGCAAGCCATCTGGAAGAAAACAAAGCTGCAGCCCTGCCTTGTTCCTCACACAGTAAAACCGATGATCAAAAATTTTCCTGTAAACAGTAAAAGCACAAAAGCACTAGAAAATTTCCTTAAAATACGAAAAGCTTTTCTAAAGCACTAAGAGACAATTCTATAGAAAAACTGGACCAGAAAAGAACAGAAGTTCACAGAAAAGAAACATAAATGACCTATAAAAATATAAGGTATCAGTCTCTTTCTGAACTAAAGAAATGTAAATGAAAATAGACACTATTTCTCCCTATTAGATCATCACCAGTGCTCTTCCCTCTGAAAAAAAAGTTTGCAAAAACCCAGTGTTCCAAAAGAGACACTATTAGGACAACTTCAAACCACACCTCTTTAGAAGACAATTGAACCATACTGCATCCATCAAAACATAAAAGTCATGGATTTATCCTTGAAGAGACTTACAAAAGTACCAAAGATAGAACACAAGATTCATTGCAAACTTATTCAAAATTGTAAAAACACTAACAACAAACTAAAGTCTCTCAGTAAGGGTTGGTTAAATATACAACATGATATGGCAATGTATTAAAAGAATAAGACTTACCTTTATCTATGATGAAAATAGAAAAATTTCTCAAGATATATTGAGAAGTGGAAACAAATTGTCAGAATAATGTATTATATTATTAAATGTATGTAAACAAATACATGAAATATATTTGCATATATACACACACAAATTTAATAGTGAATATCTCTGGAGAACATTTAAATGAGAGGATAGGTGTTAAGGGAGAAAGATGTTTAACTTTTGCATTATACTCTTCTGTACTATCTGAAAATGTTTTTAACATAAATATCATCACAATGTTACATTTTAAATTCCAAAGCCAAAATCCTGACCTTAAAGAAACCTAGCATTCTGAAGTGTCAACCTGATTTTTCTAAGCTCTCAGCTTTACACTGAGTCAGGTGTGTCCTAAGCAGTTGTGTCTGAGGAAGGCTGCATCCTCTGGAATCCCACTTGATGGTCCCTCTCTCCTTAGCCTCTGTTCCAAAATCTCAGGCTTCACTTCTGGGGAGACACTAATTGCCATTAAGGCAACTGAACTTCTAATTGAACTTCAGCTCCTAGAGTAAGCATCTAGCTTGACAAATAAAAAGTCAATTAAAAACTTATCCTTAATTTTAAATGGAGAAAGAGTTCGTATTTCATATTAAATAGAAAAGAGCTCATATTTCAGGCCAGAAGCTGTGCACCCCAAGTTTCGGGGCTGAAAGATGGAGGACAAGACGTGCTCATTTCCAGCGGGAAGCTCTGTGCCCCACGTTTCCAGGCTGATATATGGACAAGTTCATATTTCGGGCCAGAAACTCTGTGGGCTGAAAGCTGGAAAAAAAATCCATTTGACATTATACTATTCCTGAAAATTATACTCTTTTCAGGAAAATGTATTTACATGTTCTCATAAGGCAAGGTTGTCAGAAACACAGACAAAACTTCCATAGGAAATCACATTTAATTTGCATCTAAAATAAGACTCAAATGCACCTATCTATGAAGCAGAAAGAGACTCACAAACCCAGAAACTAATGGATGCCTTTGGGGATTTTGCTGTGGGTGTTGCCAGATTGAAGTAGAAATTAAGAGATGAAAATCACTATGTATAATGTAAGAAAAATAATAGGATGTAGTATGCAACAGAGAGAAATATAACCATGATTTTGAAATATCTTTAAATGGTGTATATTCCATTAAAATATTGAATCACTCTGTTGTATCCCAAAGTAAATAGAGTAATGTGAATCAACTATACCTCAACTGAAAAAGAAAGAGTGGATGGATGGCTACAAATACAAGAAATAATCAATAATGAAGGTTAGCAAAATAAAAATGGGAAAAGTTGAGGAACAGAAACTCCCATCAAGAAGTTAATTTGGATGGGATTACTAAAAATCTCCATTGGTTCATCCACTAGAGAGAACAGTATGGAGGATCTTTAGAAAATGAAACGTGAAAAAAAATAAATAAATAAATAAAAGAAAATGAAACGTGGAAGTGCCTGCGGAAACAGCAGTCACGTGCCTGGGCATGCAGTCAGGGAAAAGAGACATTTTCGAAGACAAGGGCACCCATGCCATCCCTGCCCGACCGGTTTCCAAAAGAAGGACACTGCTGCCACCTAAGTGTACAAGGACACAGAAAAATGAATAAAGAAAATGGATTCTATATACACAACGGTATATGAATCAGCCATAAGGAAGAATGAAAAATGCCATGTTCAGGCACAGGCAAGAAGGTAGAGATGACAGTAGCAAGTGATAGAATACGACGTCACTTCTAGGTGGGATCGAAAAATGGATGCACAGGAGCTCTTTGAGCCAAGATAAATAGTTCACAGACTTAGAAACAACTCTTCTCACTTACTATCAGCAGAGAAGAAAGGTGTTGCGCACATAGAAATGAGCTACTTGACTAACATGTGCTCGCTATTGAAAAAATAAGCCCCAAGGACCTACTGAGTAACACTAGGAATGATACTCCACTTTCTGTAATAATCTATACAGGGACAGTCCCTGAAATATAACATATACACATCTCTGTGTGAGTAAATCAAGTGACTGAATTTTTAAAAAAACAAACAAAAAACACCCACTGCCTTGTAATTCACCTATATACTCAAGTTCAAACAAGTGAATAAACACAATAAATATGGAAACATGCTGACTCGATTCCCCTCATCCCATGGTTACCTTGGCTGGTATCACATCTCTGGAGACTGGGCAGGCTAGGGTCCCAAGGCTGGGTTGTTTTGGGGCTCAAGGTTCTGGGAGGATGTGACAGGCAGTGTGACCCCACGATGTCCCTGGAGTGCCTCTTGCCCTCTGCAGGAGCCCCCAATCTCTAGGTACAGGTGAAGTAAATTAAGAGATTTGAATTAATGTAGACACACATATATGTATCCAACAGATGATCCAAAACGACCTACTGAAAAGCAGGTGGAAGTTTACTGAACACACCGTAATCATCTAGATGAGAACAAGAACCTGAAAGAAAATAGATAAACGGTCATACACTAATGTATCAAGTTCCTGTACACCTGAAACAAAATCAGATATCACCTCTATTCCAATATAAGACCACACAGAAATGATGGGGGTGGGGGTGGGGGCAGGGAATGTGTAGGGCTGAGTAATGCTGCTGTCTTGTGGCCATTTTCTGTAACAACAGCTTGAAAAGCTGTACTGATGGGCATTGAGCATTCTCAAGGCCAAAGGGTCTCTAAGTCAAAAACGGCTGATCTCAACAAACGTCCTAGGGGTGGTCATCAGAAAAGAATTTAAAACAAGGCCGAGTTATAGGAAGCTGAATTGAGAGGTAACGTGAATTCACCTTTGAAAAGAAATCACATGCAAAGAGGTCAATTTCACTAAATATTAGAAATGAAAATCAAAACCACAGGAAGGAATCACCTCAGCATTCAGAATGGCCATTGTCAGAAACTTGACAAACACTAACTGATGGAGGTGTGGAGAAAAGGGAATATTCCTCCCCTGATGCTGGGAATACACACTGGTAAGAGACACTATGAAGGATCGCGTGAGGCTTATTAAAACAAAGAAAATGAGAATGAGGTTAGAACACTCTCTAATCCCATACATGAAATTAACTCCAAATCATTAATATCTAAAGGTCAGGAGGGATTCTATGAAAGTCTTAAGGAAAACATAGGAAGGAGATGTGATGATATAAACTACATCTTTTTGGATTTGGATGACATCATTGCAAGGTCTTTTGGAATCCATCTCCTAGAGCAATGAGAAATAAACCAAAATCAGGAAAATGTGATCTACTTCAATTTCAAAGCAGGTGCCCAAAAAAGGAAATCTTAAGGAATGAAGAAGACAACCCAGAATGCAAAGAAATATTTGCAAACCAAGATACCCACAAGCAATTCATCTCCAAAACTAACAAACAGCTCACAGTTTGGTAATATTTAAATAAAGTCGATTCCATAAAAATATTGCATTACTATGTTGTATCGCAACACAAATATAGTTAATCAAATGTACTTCAATTACAAAAAAAAATGGGATATATAGCTACAAACACAAAAGAAAACAAGAAAAAAGGAACAAAATGAAAATGGGAAATTTTATACAATAGAAAAACCAATTGAGAAATTACTTTGGATGAGATTTTTAAAAATCACACAAACTAGATTTACCATTTCAATCTTTGCTTCAAAAACAACTGATTAGTCAAAAGAGGCCAATGAACCTACCAACAAGATAAATACGGACAAGAAAGCCATGCAAAAGTCACATTTTACCAGGCCCATGTTCTGATAATAAGTACCATCAAATGATACATAAAAGTTTTGATGATTTTTTCAAAAACTATTCAAAAGGTGTTAACTCTGAAGATGTGTTTCCCATATTTTTATCTGTGCCCCAAGTTTCCATGCTGAAATATGGAGAAGTTCAGATTTTAGGCCGGAAGCTGTGCACCCCAAATTTCCAGGATGAAATATGGAAAAGAGTCAACATTTCTCCAAAGGTATGCAAACAGCCATTAAGCATATGAAAAATTGTTCAGCATCATTAGCCATTAGCCATTAGCCATTAGCCAAACACAAATCAAAACCACAATGAAATACTGCTTCATACCCACTTGGATCACTATAATGAAAAAGTCAGATAACAGCAAGTATTGATGAGAATGAGGAGAAATTGGAACTCTTACACACTGCTGATAGAAATGTGAAATGGTATAGCCACTTTGGAAAACAGTCAGGCAGTTCCCCCAAAAGTTAAGAGTTATCACTGACACAGCAATTCTATTTCTAGGTGCATACCCAAGAGAAGAATCAAAAACATATGCCCACATGAAAACTTGTACATATATGTCCACAGTAGCACAATAGCCAAAAGGTAGTAACAACCCTGTCCATCAACTTATAAATGGATAAAATGCAGTATCTCCATACAATGGAATGTTATTTAATAGTGGAGCACTAACACATGCTACAACATAGACAAACCTTGAAAACATGCTAAGTGAAAGGAGCCAGACACAAGAGGCCACATATTTTATGACTCTATTTCTGTGTAATGTCTAGAATAGGGACATCTATAGAGACAAAGCATAGATTAGTGGTTACTTAGGTCCAGGGAGGATAAGGTGGTAAGATGTGATAGCTAAATTGTGCAGGGGCTCTCTTTGAAGTTAATGAAAATGTCCCAACTGCACAACTCAGTGAATACACTAAAGCCACTTAATCGTACACTGTAAATGGGTGAATTCTGTGATATGGGAATTATGTCTTAATTTATTTA